>NC_136059.1:372878168-382725668 GCF_964261635.1 Lissotriton helveticus | reverse complement strand
CATTATAGTCTTAAGTTACGCACAAAATCACCCATCAGGTACTATGTTGGCTGATTTAACACGCACGTGTGCATCACGAGTCACGGAAGCGAAGGATCCTTTAAAATTAGGCACGCTTTCCAATGCAGTAACAAAAATAGTCCTCGTTGATGTGCATAACCCGCATATTGTAATGCATGATGCAATGCATAGTGATAATATATGTATAACTACAAGTACCATCATGCCCCAGATAATTAATGGGGTGTGTAATGATATAAATGTGGAAAGTAAAAAGGGACTAATCACTATCACTACCGTGAGCAGGAACTACGGTTCGAAACGCGTAGGCGGTGTTGTGTCACGTTTGAATAAACAACTGCGTTAAAACCAAGAAGTGTGCCGTGATACTCTTTCTTGTATTGGATTAACCAGAGACACTGCCCTGGTCTCTTCGCGTGCACCCACCGGAACAGAGCTCCCGTTGCGACAGGACAATTTGTTGTTTGATATATACATATATATATATACATATATATACATATATATACATATATATACATATATATACATATATATATATACATATATATACACACACACACACACACACACACACACACACACACACACACATATATATATATATATACATATACACACACAGTCTCTGCAGATATGAGCAGTCTTGCCACTTTTGCAACAGTAACCTATTAAAAGGGCCAAGACTTCGACTGCAGACATACGTATTTCTGCTTCTATTTTCGTCCCTACATCCTCAAGTTATTTTCGTATAATGAAAACCCTGCACATAGCCATACTTCACACCACCTTCAATGCCTCCCACGCAGTGCTCCTTGATGTAGTCGTACCTTCTTCCTCCATGAAATATGGCACTACAGTCGGTGACCAGTGGCTCGATGGACAGGTTGTTCAATAGGAGACATCATGTTGGTACTTCAGTTCACAGTTCTCTACAACCAAAAGCAATTTTAATGGAGATTGGCCCTATCGAACCCAATTTTGGTATTTAGCTCCTACTTCTTTCAGCCCATGCGCTCCCGAAAGCAAATAACCTATTCTAGTGCACATTCCCTGCATTGCCAAATAAGAGTGTTCAGATGTAAGCCTCTCCATATATCTAGAAGATCTAAGTCTGGAAAAGATACAATTATCCATCGCACAGAATTTTAAATTTATCTGGAAACACTATGTATTTTAATTTCCTTCTCTGAATTTTCCTATAATACCATCAATAAATTATCTTCTGCGTTGCAGTAGTATAAATGGGGAGAAGCATCTGAATAGCATTGTCACTTTAGAGTTCCTCTTTGTAGATGCTTTGTAGATGCTCTATGTAGGATGCCCTTGTTAGGACAAAATCCCTCACCCACCGTAGGTGGCAAGCTTCATCATTTGGATTCCCCTTGTTGCAGAAAAATCTGGTCCCGCCACGGGCTACCACAAGCATCATGAGTTAATCTCTAGTTTCTTCCTCTGTTTGGCAATTAGACCCAAGGGTTTTTCAGTGTTTATTATTAATTGGGGAACCAATCCTTGCTGGTCTTTAAACTTCCTTGGACCCTCCCCTCCCTATCTACTTTCTTGTGTGTACAGTCCATTGGTAATTCACCAGAAAGGGGGAGTCAAGGTCACACCTACCACCACTCATTAGCCCACACCATTAGATCCAGGATATCAGAGCAGGTTTGCTGTACACACGTTACCTGTCAGCAAAGTGAAGTGAAGCCTCCTAACCCAATCTATAGCGACAGACGGGTCAGCAGTCTATACTAGGTCCTCCATTAAGAGTTTCCCAGTGTGCATGCCGTGAGCACAGACAAGGCCTCACCTCTCTGCAGCAGGGCCCTATTAGCGCGCACACACAGTATGAAGGCTTCACCAGTGAGTCAAAATGGCGCCCAATTGGTGCACCACCTTGCAGCAGCTCAGCCACACCAGCTCCCAGATTTAACAGGATAAGAATGCAGCTGACTTTTTCTGTTGCACTCAATACACCTTTCTGAAAGGTGTGTCCCTAGGCCACTACAGCCAAACAGCTAGGCTGCAAGTCTATGTGTGTCCTGTCCAGAGAGGAAACAAAACTCCAGGATTCACCCATACGAGGTGGAACACTCGACATCTCCAAAGCAGGATGATCGGCCACTTCAGAATTATTCTGGACCACCAGTGAGTTGAGCAAGAAGAATGGATAGCCAACGTATATGCATGATATTTAAGAGGATGTCTGTCTGACTTCAGGGGAAGAGATTAGCGCATCTTACAGCACACTCACTAGCTAGGTCTCTTACAAACTTTTCATGATTCAGGAGTGCTGGGCAATAAACTTTTTATTTTGACACCGATTAGTGTGCAAAGTGTAGGTTCATGGAATGCGCCCAGTACTCCCTGGGGCTATGGAACTCTCAACTTGTGTAAACTGTCTTTTGCAAGCTAGTGGCTGTGGATCCGAACATCTCAATCCTCCCTCCCAAGTCTGATCCATATCAGGGTGGAAACCACATGCATAGATAGTGCCTAGTCTAATAGTTAGTCGTAGGGAAAGACAACAGCCCATACACCAACGGCTCTCAGATCTGACAAATCTTTCAATAGGCATGTAACAGTATCACAGGCCTTGAATGTTACCTTTAACATACAGTTCCAGATCTCGAGTAATAGTAAAAAGTTCAAGGAAATCAGATTATGGCAGCAGTAATATGCAGCTTCGCTTTTGGATGAAGAAGAATAACTAGTCCCAGGGAAGACATGTATACCTACTAAAGTCTAGTAAAGAGGGCAAATTAATATACATAGAAGGGAAATCACAGCAAGCTACAAACAGCATAAGACTACAGAAATGGGAAGCTATATTGACCTAAAGGGACCAGAGAAGGGAAAACAAAGGAGAGGAAGGCAACATGGATGTGAACTGGGGGAGGCAGCAGGAGTCCATACAAAAAACTAATTTCAGTTCACAACTCGCTCACATAATTACAGTTATTTTGAGTTAAGTTTGCGATCTAGAATTACAAAAAAATCCCGGATTAGTTATTGGTAGCCAAAGGTTCTTATGGGAATTTGAATAAGACACAAATTTTGGGTTCTCTCGCCCGCTACGGTTTGATTTCCATCTTTCCCCATTACGGATCTGCACAAAACTGCTCAAAATACTGAAGAAACAGGTTTATTAACAAAGGGTTCAGAACTATCCACAAATAAGGAGATGACAATACAAGGACACTTATCCAAGTACTGTGAAGAGAAATGACTCAGCCATCCAGTAATCATGAGGGCAGCCCCTACAGTGACTCCATTCCAAGCATCAAACCCCAAATTCCACTGCATAATCACCCACTTCGCCTAAGCTCACACAACAAAAACAAGCACGGTCAAAAAACATAAATCTATATACATAAGTGAATGGCAAAATAAATTACTCAAAGCAACAATAAAACGAAAAGGGTAATGAAAGACTCTCTCCCCCCAGAGGAATTCACTCAAACAAATACATTTGCAGGGATTATGCCATTCAAACACCCTGCTACCACAATAAATTATTTTAAGGATTCTTAAACTGCCCATACATTGCGCGAGTAAAGAGACAATTCCAAAACGTGGAACGGTGTTACAAGTGGCGACGCAGTGAAAGTGAAAATAAGTGAACAATGTGCAAAGAAAAGCATAGTGCAAAGCGTGTATACCCAAAGAATATCTTAACTCCACATCTGATCTGCCACGCCTATTCCCGGGGCCATTACATCTCCCAACGCCTCAGCACACTTCAGGCTGTTCCTTTCCGCGCCTACTGACGCGGACCCGGAGCTCCACTGAATCCAGTCAGGTTGACAGTTTTCTTTTTCCCTCAAATTGTTCAGTGCGCAAGGGACATGTCACTGACCCAAACGACATGCTGTAAGCATTGCAAGGGCTGCAATTGACAAACGTCGTAACAAGAGACCTACAATGTCTGCCTCTGGTGCCTCGGCTCCGGGAATGAGTCGGGGTCGTGTGACTGGCGGCCATGCAAGACAAACTTGCGATCATGACACTTCAGAGTAACATAGCTGCCAAGGTTTCAGATTGCCATGTGTGACATTTTTTTAAAAATTGTGAAATTATGGGTGACATTTCAATGACTATGAGTGACACCTTCTCGCGAGCAAAAATCATGCAATTAAGACGAGTGAAACTTCTAAATATCAGAAATTACAGCCATTTGAGCAACAAGAAACTGTTGCAGAGAGACACAAATGGAAGGACACTAACTAATTATCCAAGAAGGCTGGCCGTGAACAGAAATTGATAAGATCATGTTGCTTAGACATCTTACTCTAGTTTTTTACTGCAGCATCACTTGCTTCCAGTTTGTCTGTAGGAACGTGCTGTTTTAGAGTGAGGTTTAACCATCTGTGACCGCCAACCTTGCTCATAATTGCTATAGTCTGGATTTTGCTACCTAACCTACATACATACAACACCATCTCTGAGTCAGTGCTACCTAAAAGTTTTAACACAACGTACTTACGTTTCCACATCATTTACTTTAGTTGGCCCTTATACTTAATCGGCAGTGCTACCAAGTACCAAATATTTTTGCAAGCATGATTCAGCACGTGCCATGTAACTATAGTAACACCGGCGGCGTGGACTTTCACTTAGTATAGTGACGATCCTACTGGTCACTTACTGCACTCATTGCCCAGCCACGATGTATTCACTCTGCCGCAGCCTGTCTTCAACCTGGCAGCCACTCGAGTCGACACTCCTCGCGGCCGCTCGCAGTCCTCAAGGTGGGGCACTGAGGCTGCAGTGTTGCGCAGCGAAGCTCATCCCCATTCCTCCCTTAATTCTTCCATAGTGCTTCGACTCCCTGACTCACAGCCCACCCCTTCCCTGGGGCCCGTCTTCTGAAGCGACTCGCGCACTCATGTAATGTGGAGAGCTTACACCGGCCTGCCCCACGCTGTCCTCCCAGATTCCCAACTCTGACTGTCCACGTAATAGTGCTTAATTTGTGCCCAGGCCTGTTTGTGCCGGTGGTTGCAGGTGATGGGCATCGGCTGTCGTAGTAGGTGGAAGGAAGAGACCGTCACCTAAGGTGAAATAAAGAAAGACTAAGCAGCCTTTCTATTTGACACCACCTGGTTTTACCAGCAGCGGTGGAGAGCGGCTGGGAGCTCCCCAGAAAAACTTCGGGCCCTAAGTTTTTGTTTTAATTCAGCACTGTCTGTCTTTGCCAAATATCTCAATGTTCTCTCGTCACAACTCCCATATCTCTCACTCTTGCATCTCTCACTCAATGTACTCTAATCAGAGCCCTCATTTTCACAGTAGTTTGACATCACAATAAGCACTCGTGTCCACTCACCAGAACTCGAACTTTAAATGTCAAGATAGCAGATCACTCGAATTCACTGCCCTCATAACAGACCCCTTGCAGTAGCTCTCACTGTCCTCTTACCAGATCCCTCGCATCTTCCCAGCCACTCGCCAGATTCCTCACTCGCTCCCTGTCTCACCAGATGACTCACTCTCCCCACCGTTTTATAAAAATCCCTCAAACTCGCTTTCCTCTAACTGGGACCCTCACACTTACTCTCACAGCCCGGTTACCAGATTGCTACTGCGGTTTTATCAGATCGCTCACTCAATGTTCTCTTAACAGATAATTCAGAGTCCCATCATAAGACACTTTCGTCACCCTCATTTTCATACCAGATCCCACTGTCCTCTTGCCAGATCACTCACTCGCTGCCAAAGCTGATGCCGAACACCGGTAAATACTCCTGTGAACTATGTCAACAATTCCCTTTCACACATGGCCTTCGCAGATCCCACGTATTCACTTTCCCCCACCTTTGCTCACACCTCCTAATTCTCATACAAGCCCTAACAGATCACTTCTTGCACTAACAGCCTTCTCACTTTCACTCCCGCTTCGTATCCCTATTGTTTTTCTGCCCCAAAACTCATCCTTTTACTTGTCAAACTTACTCTCCCACATTCTTGGCCCACACACACTTCCTGCCTAACACTCTTCTTTCCCAACCCCTCCCTTTCACCCTTCTGGCCCCTATCCCTCCTCCTACACATCCCTCCCCTGCAATACAAAGTACTTTAGCTGAACTGACATGCACCCCCTCCGCCGCTCCTCCGGCTCACACTCACCTTCCGTGCCGCCGGAGCAGCCGTGCAGCAGGGCCAGCAGCCCCCAGATGCAGCAGTGCAGGTCGCCGTGCAGTGCCATGCTCCTTAGTGCAGCGGACAGTGCAGTTCCATGTTCCTCGGTGCAGTGCGCCTCACGTCGGGAGCAGAACCATGCTCCGCTGTGCAGGGTGCTGTGCAAGCCTCCCCGGTAGTGCGGAGTGACAGGCCGGCGCCTCCTTCACGGGTGCACCAGAGGCATGCTACTTGGTGCAGTGTGAAAGCCGGCCACCCGCAGCAAATTCGATTAATTCCCCCTCGCGGTAGCAGGGGCCGGCCTGCCTGATGAGACTCGAGTATGTCTCTCGTGCTGCCTCATGCTCCCTCATGCTCCTGCTCATTCAGATTCCCCGCCGCTTCTGCCGCCTACTTCCTTTTCCTCCTCCGGACGTGACGGCATTCTACTGCCAGCACATCCGGATTAAAATCCCGACCCCATGGTGCCACGCTGATTGACAGCAGTACTATCGACTCCTAGGAGAGCAGCCCCTTTCCCCCCTTACTAGTGCGAGAGTGTGATGAAACTGACTGTTGCCGGGCGCCGCGCCGGCGCCGCAGCTGCTTGCCGCATTGATTAATTGTTTCCAGGGTAACTAACACAGCAGGTAGCTGCCTGGGGAGAGCAGATCGCCTGTTAACTATTTTGGACTCAGCTCAGCCAGCAGCACGGTCTCGGGAGCAGCAGAGAACCCGGGCACAGGCGCCAAAATGCGTGACAATTCATTTCAGTGCGGTGATGCGGATCACCGCACTGAAATGCGTGGGCGTCACACCTGATGCGTGACGCTTGGCAGGACTGGAGTAAGACAAAATGACCCGGTGGAGGTCGATGGTGCAGCTGAACTACAGTGCCGGGTATGCTCCTGTGACCATTCATCTTTGAAATCCAGGAGTTCAGATAAGTGGAAGTAATCCAAGAAGGCCAAGCATGGGTCACATTCACCCGCTACTCTCATCGTTTAGAGTTATGCAACGTGCAGAGTGCCTCAGGGCCACATTATTTGTTGTCCCCCTCCCAAACTTACACCCGTATCTACAACTGGGCCTGACACATCCAAAATTTCCCAGGGCTTCGACAACACATCAAAACCCACTTGAATTCAAGTAGGCATTACACAGAATACTCAGTACTCCACCGGATCCCTTCAAAGCACCTTTGCGCCCTAAGAATCATCAGAGGTGGTCTTGAGTTTGGGTAATGCTGGTGGATCCGTCCCAGTCATCAGCTGCGCCACTCCAGCTCTCTTTCCAGCCCATCTTCCCTAGCTCAAACGTCGGTGTCAAACCAGACTGGCACCACAACACCGGGCATCAACTTAGGAACCAGATGCAACAGTTTTAATAGGACACAGTTTCCAAAACCCCTCCACCACCCTCTCACCGATACATGCATGGCTGTTTTCCCTTTCGGAACCTGAAACCTCCCAACAACAGGATTACAACAATGATGAGAACATCATTTTTAGACTTGCAAGATGCCTGTAGCCTGGATACCTTCTCAGAAATGCTGGCTTTCCTCTCCTAAACCAAGAATAGCAACAAAAGAGTCTGTCTCCTTTGTCATAGTGATTAGGTGGGTGGCAGACATTTTGGAAGTTACTCCGCCAACAACAAAGCTGAAAGTGAATGTCTTGACCAGGATGTTTAATCCAGGTCAAATGACCCAAGAATCTATGCTCACATTCAATGAGGCCTTTACTAATTTAGTGTTTGGCATCTGGACGAAGCCAGGATCTTGCTCAACCAGTAAAAACAGACAAGTGACGAGGCAGCATCAACCTGCTCTGGGAGATCTTGATTTTCTGCTCAAGCATCCACTAGTCAACTAATCCCAACACGGCCCGTACCCCGATCCCTCCGACAAGGAGTCCAACCGAATGGAGACGCTCGTGAAACATTTTCACCTGCCAGCCATGTCCTCATGTCCGTCAATAGAAGTTGCCTTCAAAGCAGATACTCTTATGCGCTGTGGGCCAGAGCGGCACATCTTTTGTCCTGGCCGATATATGGCCCACACTACATCTCCATTCCCTTTTAAGGACCGGCATGCAGCGAAGTGCACAGTTTGCTTGACCCCTGGATACAAACAACTATCTGGGTAGGGCACTTGGTACCTGCATGGTGCTTCGGCGCCACAACTGGATTCATTCCACCGACTTCTCTCCCAACAAACCTTAATGAAATGCCCTTCTGCGGCTCAAGACTATTTGGAAACCGATCTCATGGATGCTTGTTTCCGGTCCAGGGAGAACCTGGCTTGGCAGTTCGGTCTGGACTGTTCCCATGAGGCAGAGGGTCAAGACTGCTTTGCATATGGCTGGGTCTAAACTGGAGTGGCATGGTCAGCAAAAGAACAATGGATTTAACCCAGATCTCTTGATTTGGGAGGAGGGGGGGCTCTCACTGTTCTGCAGTTCCACCAACAAACTCGCAGGTTTTAAGGTTTTGGCAGGCTTTTCAGAAAAAAAACACTGGCAATAAATACATTGCTATTGCCAGCAGCAGAAGACCTACCAGCCCTTTCGTGGTAGAGGGTGGGTGTGTAATCGAGAATTGAGACTACATGCCTAGACGACAAGGAAACTGGGTGCTAAGACAAACAAAGCCAGAAGAAGGGGAAAGCAGCACAAGGATAAAAGCAACAAGGAGGGTGGCCAGAGAAAGCGCCATCTGGGCACGAGATGAGCAATAGTGCGTTTTAATGGGGGTGGAAGGGTGAGGAGGGGCACACTTGTGAAAATGGTTGAAAATACATGCACTGTGTTGGTACTTAACCAAAAGTTGATTCCCTCAATGAGTAGCCAAATCTAGCAATCAATCAGGGAATTATAAGCGTGCTACTCACCATTGAGGGTCTCATGGGGGTGGGGGTGGGGGAGGGAGTGGGTATGCAGCTACCTTCAGCCGAAGAGCCAGGTCTAGAGCGTCTTCTTGAAGGTGTTCTGAGAGGGGGCACGTCTGATGTCTGCCGGTAGCTCCTTCCAGGTCTTGGCAGCATTGTGAGAGAACGATCTTCTGCCTGATCTGGCTCTGTGGATGAGCAGTGTTTCAGCCAGTGCGAGGTTGGATGATCACAGGTTTCTTTTGGGTACGTGGAAGTTTATTCTGTTGTTGAGGTATTTGGGTCCGTTGTTGTGGAGGCATTTGTAGGCATGGGTGAGGATTTTGTAGGGGACTCTTCTCCACGGGGAGCCAGTGGAGTCTCCATAGGTGTTGGCTGATGCGTTTGTGCCAGGAGATGCAGAGGACGAGTCTGGCTGCGGTGTTCTGTATAGTTTGGAGAGTAGGGAATTGTTGATGACGACAGAGTGCGATGCCATAGTCCAGTCTGCTGGTGAGGAGTGCGTGGGTAAGTGTCTTCCTCAACTCAAGGGGAGGTCCATTTGAATGTCTTGCGGAGGGTGTTGAAACAGTTGGAGGTGGCTGAGTTGACTGGTCGGTTCATGGCGAGTGATGGAGTACGACACGCTGGTTTTTGGCATGGTCTGTCATGGTAGGGGGGGGGCTTTCAAGGGCTGTGGGTCACCAGGTGCTGTCCCATGCTGAAGGAGTGTTTTCAAGGAAGAGGACTTCTGTTTTCTCGGCGTAGTTTTAGGCAGCGGTTGGTCATCCAGACTGCAAATTCTTGCATTCCTCTCTGGAAGTTGAGTTTTGCGGTGGTGGGGTCCTTGGTGAGGGAGAGAATGAGCTGGGTGTCGTCGGCATAGGATATGATGTTAAGGCGGGGAGAGGGACAAAGAAAAGCCAGCACAGGTAAGCATGTACATCAAGAAAACATTTCAGAAGCACTCCTGGTTCACAGCTCAGCGAGCACAAATTAAAGACATCTAGTGTCACTTGAAGATCCCACTTCAAAATATCATAAACATTACCACAGCAAAGTGAAATATACAGGGTGACCCCGATAAGCAATCAAAAAAGGTGACGAGATAAATTGCCTCAAATACCCATTCCTACTATACACAGCAGCACCCCTTGTGCTTTTTTTCCTCACATAGCTAAACATCATGCTGATGTTTTTGACCGGTTAGCGGATGCCTCTCCAGACGTCCTCTTTCCTACCGAGATATGGCTCTCAGTCGCTATGACAGCTGTACCAGGCCTTGCGCTTCCTGCGGGATATAGCATCCTCTCGCTTAATAAAGCATCCAGAGGTGGGGGTATAGCTATTATTTTTGAATCCTGCTACCCATGCTTTTACTAAGCAGGTGGTTACCGGTTGCGAGTGTGCACATTTCAAGGTCACTTTGAGCCTGAATTATACTATGTCTCAGCTGGTAGTCTATCGGACCCCGGGGCCATCCTTCGGTTTTAGGGAAGCTCTGGTGGATATGGTCAGTACATTGGAGGTTAATTCCGCCAACTTCACAGTCCTGGGGGATTTGAACCTCCATTTGGATAATCTGGAGGACACGGATATGGTGAATTTTGTAGCTGACCTTGCAGCATGTCAGTTGATGCAGCTGGTCTCGGGTCCGCCACATACTGCAGGGCACATATTAGACCCCATTTTTTACTAATATTCCTCAGATTACAATGCAAGCGCCCTTTATGATGGGATGGATGGACCACTTCTTGCTTTTAATGTCACTACATGGTTTAATCCCTGCCCAGTTTGAGGATCAGACGACCTCCTTAAAACGGCCCTGGCACAAATGGAACTAGGAACACCTTGATGCCTGCCTCTCGGCTACTTGTCCAAGTTTGCCAGAGGATCCCAATGAGGCACAAAGGGTATTTTCTGAGTGGATAAGCCACCCGCTAGCCAGCTTAATCCCAAAAAAATGGTCTATCAATCGCAAAATAAAAACGCGACCATGTTTTAAGACTGAACTTTCCGATATGCGTAAGGGATGTAAGAGATTGGAGCGGATATGGAGAAGAGACTTTAGTCCTGCTGCAAAAGATATCTATCGGGCAGCAATTAAAAAGGTATCACAAGGCCATATCTCTGGCACGAGCGGCTTTTTTTGCTAATAAAATTCACAAGAGTGCTAATCCATCTAAGAGCACGTTCTCAATACTCGCCAGCTTGCAATCCAAGCAAACCTCCGCTGGGTCGAGTATTAAGTCCAATAAGCAGTGCGAAGACCTTGCCACCTTTTTTGTTAAAACGGTGGATGATATCTACAGGTCCTTTCTGGCCACACATAGTAACGTGCCAGTGGCACGCTGTGGTCAAAAGGCTAATACTCTACATACCTTTACACCGATTCCAGTAGATCAGCTTGTAGCACTCTGCAGTAGGGTCAAGTCAGGATACCCCGTCAACCCACTTAAACCAGATCAATTCAAGAAAGTACTGCAGACAAGCTTACCTTCCTTGATTCAGGTGATAAATGGGTCCCTTGGCACATCTACTGGGCAGAGGGCTTGGAAACATGCCAAGGTAATTCCTCTACTTACCTACGCTGGATCCGGCCAAACCAGAAAACTACCGCCCCATCTCTCTGCGCCCTTGGGCGGCAAAGATTACGGAGGCATATGTGAACTCCCTGCGGTCGGATTTTATGGCCCTTCCAAGAACGGCTTTCGACCTGGCCACAGCACAGAGTCTGCTCTCCTGGCTGTGACCGAACTTATCTGGTCAGCAATGGATGCTGGGCAAACATCAGCGCTGATCCTTGGACCTAAGCGCCGTGTTTGATACGGTGTCTCATGACATACTGCTGAGATGCCTGGAGGAGGCAGGAATTTCTGGCTCGGCTCTGGCTTGCCTCATTCCTCCATGAGAGGTCATTTTCGGTAACAGCTTCCCCCGTTTGCCTCCGGCGAACACCCTGTCAAACAAGGGGTGCCACAGGGTTCTTCCCTTAGTCGCCTGCTATTCAATATCTATGTTCAACCATTGGCCGCAGTAGCCATTAGCAGGGGCTTGACCATGGTCTCCTACGCGGATGATACACAGCTGGTGGTGGCACTCTCAAATAATACAGAGAGGGACTCCCTCAAGTTTCAGGGTGACCTTGCGGCAGTGAAGGGGGGGATGACTGCCAACTGTCTCTAGCTGAGTTCCAACAAGTCTGAGGTATTGTTAGAGGGAAAGGACCATGGTCAGTGGAGCGATCTCTGGTGGCCAGCCAGTCTGGGCAAGCCCCCCTCCCCCAAGCAGGTAGTAAGAAATCATTGGATTTGGTTGGACTCCTCTTTAAACTACAGAGTATAAACCAAAAAAATGGCAGGGACTTGTTTTGGACTCTTACGGGGGCTCAGACCATTGCTGGGCTTCTTTGACACACCCACGCGTCAGGTTATCATCCAGGCAACAATATTGTGCAGACTAGACTATGCCTGCTTTCTTTATCTTTTGTCCAACAAGGCGGAGGTTTTGAGGCTGCAAAGGGCACAGAATGCGGGAGCAAGAAGCCTTTTAGGCTTGCGCAGGCCCTGTTCTGTGTCCTATACCATCCGCTGGCTTCATTGATTACCTGTGGCCAGGCGCATTGAATTTAAAACCTTATGTATTTCTTTCAAGATTCTGAAACTGGCCACCCCTTCTATCGGGGCCAATCTTCTGTTGCCATATGTCCCTTTATGACTGTACACACATCAGTTGGACAGCTTATGTCTTCGCTCACAGGGCCAACACTTGGTGCTGGTTCCCCGGACACAAAAAGTTTGTGCCAGTGGCTGCTCCTTCCGTTACAGAGCTGCCTCTCTCTGGAACACACTCCCTGTGCAGATTTGTGCTTGAGCAACTATTTAGAATTTAGGAAGGCTACTAAGACTTACCTTTACCCTGCATCTTAGTCCATGTTTGTGCTATCGGCTATGTCAGTCTTGCTTGGTATCAGCGCCGGGACACCCCTTTGCTGGGGCAGCTGTAGCGCTTTATAAATCACAATAACATAACCAGATAGCCTCTGCAACTTCAACTATACGACAGAGGGTCCACTATGTTCAAGCCAGTTCTATGCTCTCAATTTAAAAGACAGCATCAGAGGCTATTTCTAGGGAAGATCAACAAAAACCTCAGAGTTCAGGAGGCAGTAAAGTGCTTTTTGTGAGCCACAAACTGTATGAGGAGCATAGATTCAACTATTATCAGAGCCGTGGCTCTGGGATATAAAATACCAGCAGACACCAGCGGTAACAAAATGGGATGAATTCGATGACATACGTTTAACTTCATTCTAGATTTAAGTAGAAGTGAGGGAAAAAAAGGACGAATAAAGAATCCCCAACTATCTTAAGAGAAAGTCCAACATTTCAGAAGTATAATTGGAGTGGGGTGAAGACTGGTCGAGCTAGTACACAAACCTTACCTTTCCATTTTTACAAATGTAGTCAAACAGTTCTCCCCCTGATACGTATTCCATCACCATGAAAATATCAGTTGGTGTGCTGATCACCTGATACCTGCGGAAATAAAAAAAATTAAGAACATCAAGCAACAGAAGATAAACAAAAACCTGTACCAGCAGAGTTAAACAAGCATTTGCAATGCAATAGGTCTCGCATTATTAAAGTTAGAGCTATTGGCATTGTAAATGGCAATGCCTTTTATTTATGTTTTTGTTTTTAAACATTTACAATGCTAATAGTTTAGCCACTACGCTGCGGGGGTAAGAGCTGTCAGCATGACCGTCAATCACAGAGAGAGTATCAAAGAGAGCAGCACTCGACAGAAAGTTAGTTTCGGTACCTGCAGGTCTGTGGACTGATGCTGGGGAATAAAATATAATGTGCACTGTTTGTTTTAAATAGTTTCTTGTGCATGCATTTAGCAAGAATTACCTTTCAAGTTATATTGGCAAACAACTCTAATGCAGGTTACTATTTTCAATGCCATAGTGCTTCAGGATTGTGAATGTAAAAGCAGAAGAGGTAATAAAATGTAATACAGATCTTGCTTTACATTAATTTATGAAACAGTCACCGTATTTGGGATTTCTATTCTGGGAAAACAGCAACCTTTCTTTTGCAAAGTAATAGGTTTGCACATCTTACTATGCACGTCACCATATCAACTTAAGAAAAAATGATCTTGCCATCAAATGCCTGCTGAAGAGTCCACTGTACACCTTCAGAAGCAGTAGATTGGTTCCGCGCTCGTAAGTATGGTCTTAAACTATTTCTGGAGTTTCGTGTTGTATATTTGCAGGGAGACTCTGGTGTACAGATGGCTGAAGGCAGGCTGTAGCCACCGCGGGTCGTGGCAATTCAAGTTGGCCTCCAGGCCGCAATGTCTGTGGCCTACAGCTGGCTGAAGGCTGCGTGAGGCTTGAGCCTTGGTAATTCAAGTTGGCCCCCAGGCCTGCCTGCAGTGAAAGCCCATAGCTGCCAAGGTTTCAGATTTGTACGAGTGACATTTTTATAATTTCAGTGTAATTATGAGTGACATTTCAACGACTATGAGTGACACTTTGTCCCGAGGGGGGCTTCTCAGGTCGAGTAGTACTGTTGTAAATATGTATATTAAGCTTGGTTAAGAAACTCGCTTTAACTAGCAGGTTTTTTGGCATTCCATTCAGACGGTGCATTTAGAAAAGATTCATTTCTCGTGGCTGGCTCTCTTCCTTTTATCACCCCTTTTTTCCAAAAGACTAAAAAGTACAGAAGTGCGGAAAGTGGTGCGCGAGTGAAAGTCTTCCAGAGGAGCCGGCCGCCGCCACCGCCGCGGCATGTTTAGCACACGCAGACATGCAAACACATACACACATACAACAAAATTACACACGGGCGCCCACACGAAGTACATGCCGCGCTCTGGTCAATTTGGGAAGTGTGAAATTGGATTGGACTTGACTTTGCTTTGGTGAAAGTTATCGATACTGGCTGACGTATAACGTGCTGATCGACGCGTGCTGGGGAGGGGGAGGGTGGGTTGTGCAATTTAATTAAACAGCTGGGGCTTTTGAGGGTTGAGCGGAGAGGAATGTAAATAAATAAATAAAGTTGGGGGGCTGGTTGCGTGTGGGGGCCGAGGGAGAATAAAATGTGAAAACTTACCTGACCACCTCTGCTCCTGGTCTGCATTGGCGCCTCTTCAGGAACAGCACTGCACTGGAGTGGCAACCCCACAGACAATCCTGGCGCTGCTGCAGCACCCGGCATCCTGCGCATGCTCTTACTGATACGCATGCGCACAAACGAGGGGGAAGATCAGCCAGATGGGAAGATTGAAACTACGGTACACCGGGATTCCCGAGGAAACGCTGTGCCCGCCTCCCTGCTCGGGGCCGCGCTGCCCTTAATTACACTGGCCAAGCCTCTTTGAGAGACCCCCCAGTTTATTCATCCCACTTAAAGCTCTGGTTGTATTATAGATTTCTGACGGAAGCAGTAAAACACCAGTCTAGCGGCACACTATGCCAAGCACAGATTTTTAGCTTATGTGTTAAGCCACGCCCTTAATTACATCGGCCACGCCCCGCCCCCAAAACTCGTGCCGCCGGGGGCAGATCTAGCCCCCCCCTCCCTGCTAGCCACTGCACGATGGCCTACTGCATAATTCCCCTACAGAAGTTAACTTGTCAGTTGAAGTAGATACGCGCCATTTGGATTGTCAAATGCACCTTACTTCCAGCGAAAGTATCCCTCACCAAGAGTCTAATGTAAGAATTCGTTTATATCGCCTTATGACCCTGTCTCCTAGCCACATATTTCCACCTCCGAAAAGTAGTTAGGGTTTTCATTGCTCTGCCCAAACTTCACTCTGCAGCAGATTTATTTTAGCTAATCCTAAATTTAATTTCGCGTCAGAATCTACGATCAGTGGCCTTCCGGAAATATGCTTTTAGAGCGAACAAGGCGGTTTTGATGGCGAAGAGGTAGTCTCCCGTTTATAATTGCTGAATGACTGCTAAATTCTGTTTAATATACTGAAACGTTAATCTGTGGCCTCAAAGCATTTTAACTTGCAAGGGTCATTTAAAAATGGAGTATGTATGTTAAAGTTAATTTTGGAAGGGGCTGCGGAAGTCAGAATTGAGCTCTGTCGATTGATGAGAAGTGAATACAAAGGCAGCAGGATAAAAAGATGACATGAAAGTGTGCGATTGCGAGGGAAAACTTGTAGTTTTAAACAGCTCTGCAACATATTTATTCTGATTGCGTATGTGAGGAAAAAGTCTGACAGATACAGATGCCATTGATTTTTGTGAACTCAGGAAGCGAGTGGTTTGACGCAAAGAAATGCAATCTGTCTGACATATGAGGCGCCCGGGAATAGACCGCGAGCTCGAAATAATTCTTATAGCAGGAGCTGCGCGCCTTTTCTGGTGGAATAGACGTTTAATGTCTTTGAAGCTGTAGAAAAAAGCACATTATCCTCTTGTGACTCTTTCCTTCTTGTCAGTATTATGTTCTTGCTGCAGAAAGCGGCTGATGAGGAAGATTACGTAAATAATCCTACTTTAACAAGGCACTCACAGACCTGAAAACAATTAGCGCAATCTGACCGTGCTTGCATGGTTAGTCCGGCAGGGCGACATGCACGAAACCGAAACCTTCCATGAGGCGGGACTTCCGTCTTCGGAAGCCCGTGCACGCGCCCACGGAGACAAGCAGTGCGGATGACACGGGGCTCCCATGGCCGAGGGAGAGCCCCGCGGAGGCTGCAAGACTGACTTTAGAATGGCGGTAAGTGGCGCTGGAGGGCTTGTATGTTGGCGGCGGCGGGGCGGGGGGCGCTTGTATGTATGCGGCGGTGGCGGGGCTCTGTATGTGAGTGTATGTAGGTGCGCTCCTGTGTGTGCGGCGGGGGGGGGTGCGCGTGTGTGTGTGTGCCTTCCTGCCTGCGTGTGCATGTGTGTATGTGTGTGTTCAGGGAATCTGTGGCAGGGGACGTGCACGGCGCCGGGGTGGGCGTGCGCGTTCGCGCACCCAAATCCAGCAGAAAAGCGCGTAACACCCTCTTGTCCGTCCTTCCCCCGAGACAGGCAACATTAAGTCTCCACCTGGACGCATCCTTCGGATGCGAATTCCAGGCTCGACCTAAAAAGGAGTTCATCCTGGGATTGTCCATCTGCCACTGCCCGCGGAGTGACAACCTGTGTGAGAAGACTCCTCCTGCCCCGAGACCTTTGGATAGACTTTCAGAGCTGTGAAAGTTCCCTTCCATGGATGGCGAGCCTTCAATCCTCGTCCCCTGCACCCAGGACATGTGTCTCTGGCGGGGAGCCAATGGCGGAGGACCTCCTGAAGCCTGTCACATATCTGAGCCCATCCATCACCCCTCTGACATTTGCATGACAAAGAACCTTCAATCAAACCTAGCCCATCAATCTGATAACAACACATATGCGTCAAAATCTGCCTTCAAAGACTTTAAAAGGGAGAAAAAGTTCAAATTATGCACGACTTGTTTTAAAGTGTTAAAACGCCCCAAGTTATAACATCTCCCCAAAAGCATCCAAGCCTGTATTTATGCAAAAAAGACCCCTACCCTGAAGCTCTGGCCTGCAGAGAACGGTTTTTAGGAATGGGCCACGGTGGAGTTTATTTAACATAAGCCTTTTTGGGAAGCATATTGGAGCCGCAGAATAATTCTAACTTTTCTGTGATTGGGGGCTGGCGAGAATGCAGGTCTGGCAGTAAAAGGGCTTTGTTACAGAGACCAGGCTGGCCAAGCTATGTAATTGAATCAATACACTGATGAGTTGATAAAACAAGGTTAGAAATACCCAACTGCCTCTTTCGTGGGAATAATAAAATCATTTTGTAAAACGCAGACCTGGGATGCTTTCAAATCAAATGTATGTTTAGACTGCTTATACTGAACAAAGTTCTTGGTTCTAAAAGAAAAACGCACTATTCATGCACTGAGCAGCTGCAGTAACGAAACCATTTTCGATTCAATAAAATGCTGCTACAATAGCAATAGCGCCATGAGGTATAGCTTTTTGTCTGCACTGGTGGGCTCCAGAGGTGCTGTCTGATGCGACTAGATTGCCTCCTTTTAAGAGAGCAATCTAGCAGGGCGAAAGGGAGACAGCAGCGGCCGCCGACAAAGACGAGTCCGGGAAGGTAACATTTATTTACTTGTTGGGACACAGGAGACACGAGCATGTAACAATATGACGCCCACAGTCATTTGTAACTTGTCACTTTATGGAGTGGGCAGCAGTGTTGGCAAGAGTCGGCCCTTCAGGACAGCGGCTGGCTCTGCAGCACGGGGGCGAGCGGGTTTAAGTTCAGTGCACACGATGGGGACGGGAGATGCTCGTTTTTTTTTTTTTAACAAGATGTAACTCCCGAACTTATTCTGATTGTGCCCCCTTTTCTTTCTATGTGTCACCCTCTTGCCTCTTCCCGCTGTATTTATGAATCTGTCTGTCCACAAGCACAGGCACGCTTTCTGTACTGTCATCCCGCACTTAACTGGCACCATTTATCTGTGTACAAGCGCATCCGTGTCTGCACCTCAGAGTCTTGACAATATGCTGCCTGTTTTTCTCTCTCTCTGCCTCTGTTCATTTCCTACTGTTATATGTTTCTGTGACCATGTCATCAAGCGGGCCCCTTGGCCATCACTAGATCGGATTATTGTATCAATCGAATGTATTGCGCTTTTTAGTACCCTCTTCCCCCACATATTTTCTTTCCCTGGCGAATACTTTATGAAACTTTTCGCAGTGAACTATTGCGCACATTAACACAACCTCCCTTACTGTTCGCAGCTACCTTTCTTTTTTCATTGTCACGTGTGATGTTACAGCTACATTTCAAGTGTATTATTTTCCGTCCCTTTTCGGCAATTGTTTTATATACATACACACATATATTTCCTGTGAGTTCTTTTTGGGGGTGGCCTATACTTGTTATTCAGTAATACTGTTCTAGCCAAAAGGAGAAATGATATGACATAGATAGTGTCCGTATGCAGCTCGTGCCTCCTCTACCAGTGGGCGTTGCTAAAGATATTTCAGAAGTGCTGCTTGGGGATTGGGCATGGTCAGAGACAGTTCTCGGGAACCGGATTTAGTGGATGGAGCCCGAGGAAAAGAACGGAATTACTGATAACCGGTCTGGAAAGAATGGGTTAAAGGCAGGCACACGGGGCAGGCAGGCATTACAGGCATACAAACAGTGTAGTCCCGACACTGTGCATCTCAAGCCTAAATGGTATTCTCCAGGCAGCAATTACCGCCTCAAAGGGAACAGGATAAAAAGATGACATGAAAGTGTGCGATCGCGAGGAAAAACTTGTAGTTTTAAACAGCTCTGCAACATATTTATTCTGATTGCGTATGTGAGGAAAAAGTCTGACAGATACAGATGCCATTGATTTTTGTGAACTCAGGAAGCGAGTGGTTTGACGCAAAGAAATGCAATCTGTCTGACATATGAGGCGCCCGGGAATAGACCGCGAGCTCGAAATAATTCTTATAGCAGGAGCTGCGCGCCTTATCTGGTGGAATAGACGTTTAATGTCTTTGAAGCTATAGAAACAAGAAAAAGAAATCAGCGCCGCAGCCCTGCTCCGTGAAAACCGGAAGTCAGGCACTTTTGGCCGAGACGGGGGCGGGGCCTGCATTCCGGCAGGAAGTCCCGCCCCCTGGTGCCGCGACGAGATGAGACTGCCGCAGCGAGGAGCCCGATCCCCAGCAACAGCCCGGTGAGTGCCCACGGAACACGCCGAAAGAGCCCGGTGAGTGGGGGGGGGGGGGGGCAGGGGGGGGGTGTACGCTCGTGTGTCTGATCGAATGCGTCTGTCTGTGTGTGCGCGTGGGTCTGCGTGTGTGTATGCAGTGTGTGTGTGCCTGTGTATGGCTGTGTATGTGCGCATGCGTGAGTGTGGAGTGTGTTTGCCAAGGGAATGAGGCAGGAGAGGGGCACGGCGCCTTGCGCGCTCACGAGGTAAAAACTGAGCAAATCTGCGCTCGTGCACCCTCTCCTGTCCACATTCCCAAAAACGGGTAGCAATAGTTGTCGAAGCACTGCAATCAATGCTTTCGCATTGAATGCAGGTCGTGCTTCGACCTAAAAATGGGCACAAGGAATTTACTGCTGAAAAGTTAATTAACAAGCAGCAGCAAAGTAGAGCAATAAGATGAAATGTCATTGGGGGTTTCTTCAGATTATTTGCAGATAACTGATGAAGAGAGAATGTTGCCCCATCATTCTGTAATGTAAGGTAAAGTGGATTTGTAAAGTGCTGCTTGCCACCTGGGAGGGTATCCAGGCGCTGTACGCGCAGTACTTTAGACATGTAATGTAAGGTACACTTGTATAGCGGTGCGGTCACCCCAAGGGTATCCTCGTGCTTAGATTACCAATCAGCGAGTATCAGAACTGAGAGACAAAGAACTAGTCTCGAGGAAACAGTCAGTTTTCAGTTATTTTCTAAAGTGTGACAGTGTGTTCAGTTGTCTGAGCTCCAGAGGCAGTGCATTCCACAGTCTGGATGTTGTGAAACTTAAAGATCTGCCTCCCATACGGGCTTTCTTAACATAGGGGACACAGTCCAGGTTCGCGGAGGAAGAGCACAAGGATCTAACAGGAGAGTACCATACAAATTTTCTTTGTAGTACTTTAGGCCCAGTTTTGTGTATTGCCTTGTAGACGCTGCAGAGTGCATCAAATTGGACTCTTTGCACAACGGGCAGCCAATGTAGGTCCTTAAGGGCCAGGGAGGCCGAGGCTCCACGTGGTCGATTTAATGCCAACTTGGCCGCCATGACCTGTATTCTTTGTAATTTCTTGGTCAAAGAGGCTGGGGCACATAGAAGTAGAGCGTTACAATAGTCTATTCTGCTTAGAACAATACTCCATACCACTTGAGATCTAACAATAGTGGGTAAAAAACTGGAGTATCTTCCGCAGAGCTAGAAGCAGAGAGACAGGTGCTCGCTGTTTTTTTCACCTGGGAATCCAATTGTAGACTGCTATCCATCAGCACTAGTAAGACCATGTCCGCTGCACTCCATTATATCCACAGCACACATTCGAGTTGCATATAAATATTAGGTCAGTAAAAATGTGCCACATGTAGAGGCATGAAGAATCGCTGATGATTATATAACAATATCCAGGGGTTGGAAGTATGAAAGCAAAATTTTCCTTGCTCACACACTCCACTTCATTCACAATTTTTTTTTTATAAAACCAAGCACATTTTTGAGAGGACTTTAAGTACCCACACACATTATGCGTCCAGCAAATAAGTTGCTAAAGCCGGTCTCAAACTACTTCCTAAAGGCTCATGGCTCAAAAAATCAAATCATATATATGTTAATAGACCTGCAGGTCTATTAACTTTAATAAGCTACTCGACCTAACTGTAGTGTACTAAACCTGTGTACTGGTCTCAAATTGTGTGAACCTAGGCAAATATTTTGTCTTATGAAGCCACGTTTTTCTTTATTATCACATGAGAGCACCTTCAAATATTGCTGCACAAAAACTCTTTATTTACTAGATTAAATATTTGCTGCATGCATAACAAGAATAGAGTCAATTTATATGGTAAACACGATCCCTGGCTTGCCTCTTACTTCACTAGTAGCATTGTCATCTGGGCAGGAGCAGTAAAAGTCCAAGTCAATGTTTAAAAACACACTTTTCATAAGTATATTACCAAAGCATATAGTAGTGCACTGTTTATAGATACCATATTTTCCATTGAAGTAGCCACACAACTTTCCCACTAACATGTAGTTTTACTGATAATACAGCAGAAACCATTTTTGAAATTGGGTTTCAGCAAAAATATTTAAAATTGCACATCACCTAGTGTTATTAGTTTTGATCATATAAAAATTTTTTTTTCACCAGAGAATTATGGAAATGGGTCTTCAAGCCTTTCAAATATATTTCACTAGTTATGAACAGTTCACATAGCTCTTGCAGTGTTCTTAGAAAAAGCCTGACTTCTTACACTACAGCCTTTCACTTAACATGCATTACACAGTTCAATAGTCACACCATTAACTTTACAAAATCCTCTAACTTAAGTCACAGAAAGAAAAATAAATGTAGAAAGACAAACTGACTTTTGACCTTCGTCTCTCTTTCACTTAGTGAGAATTAAAGAGGTCTTTAAATCTGGTTATCTCCTCACATTTGCTCTGCTTTCAGAGACAGAGGTAAAACAAGCATTTACAATGCAACGGTTTCGCCTTTGTTCGAGTATCCTCCTTGCTGAGAGCTATCTGAAGCCTAACATCAAGATGCCAAAACAAAGGAGGAAAACAAAGGCCCACAGCTTTGTTCATCCCATGTATGAGAGAGTTAAGAACACACTGTATAAACGTAAGATGTATCTATCTGCATGAGTAATTGCACTAAAGACGATTTAAATGGCACTTTTTTTCTACTCAATTTCTTTTACAGTGCTAATCATCCTAAATTTAGGTTGTTACAGCACTTTACATCGAACACAATATGCAGAGGCAATAACTCACAAAAGTGAGTAAAACAATGCACTGAAAATGTTCCATGAGACAATGAGGGTTATAAGATGCAGTAGTCGCAAATCGTCCATGCAGGTGGGCATGACAGGTTAAGAACGAATAGCCTGGAGAAACACAAACTCGGGATTTTAAAAGTAACTCTGTGGTTTGGGTTTACATTTACTAATAAGACTTTATTAGAACTCAAAGGAATCATTTTTAGCAAAGCATAGACTAATAAAACAAGAACTACAACACCACAGCTTTCCAAGGTCCATATATAGTTCACCTTTCTCAAGCAGAACAATCTACATGAAACCCTGACGCTCTCATGCTCACAACACGTGAATGCACAACACTGCACCATAGGCATACATTTGGAAAACACAGCCTACTTAACAGCACTTCCATCACCATACCAACATTCATCTTAGAACTTTTCAGGAAAAGTTGCTTTAAACATTCTAGCCCTTTACAAGAGCAACTAAGCACAACAGCTATATGCTTGGCTAGCAATGTATATTTACCAACTAAACTGCACATGCAGATCGACCACAACAGTCCATGAAAAATAACTGTAGATCTACAAATATACTAATATTTCATTCATATTTTCAACATGAATGATTAGTAAACAAGGCGTATAACAATGAAACTATATAAATACTGATCACATTACTTTTATCGCTGCAATGTATTTTTTATAATACTTGTATATTGTTTGCTGCGTATTCCTTATGTTCAGCACCCTAAGGTAGCTGTTGTACTTCTGGTCAAGAAAGAAGAAAACAATTGGGACAACCCTGCCCACACCATGCCCCAGAATAGTTTCCTTATTTAATGGCCTGTTATGCTCCTTACAGACACTGTCAATCTTGTTCCTTGTATGGGAAGGTATAAGGGGCCTTTCTAAGAAACTGATGCGATAACGCTGCCTGCACATCAGTACCCTTTGTGGATGTGCAGCCTCACACCCTCTGGGGTCTTGCTCCTTCTCCTGTCTTAGGATGACTAAGTAAACCCTAACCAGGTCACTGGGGTACGAGTGGTGAGTAATACCGAATGCATAGCTGCCAAAGTTTCAGATTCCTCTGTGTGAAAGTTTCATCATTTAAGTGTAATTATGAGTGGCATTCAACGACAATGAGTGGCATTCAACGACTATGAGTGACACTTTCTTGCAAGCAAATATCGAGCAATGAAGACGAAGGAAATATATAAATATCAGAAATAACACCCATTTGAGCAACGAGAAACTCCAAGAAAATCTTTAAATTTCTGCAAAGCAACAGAAATGAAAGGGTGCTAACCTAGTGCCCTTGTAAGCTGATAGTACTGTTAAATAAATGTGTAGGCAATAACAACTAAACAGATCTGGAGATGAACAGGGCAGTGGCAGGATCCCTCAAGGGAAAGGGGGGCGGTGCAGATGTAGTCTGGTGGGGGCTCCTTCTCGAAGGTAAACAGAATGCGATATTGAGGGGTGCAGCCACCCCCTAGGTAGGATGAATGTATGGATCGCCTTTTCTACGGGCTCACCAGGAAACAACAGCTCAAGAAAGCCCTCTGCCCAGGGGCACAACCGCCATAGCTGCCCGTTACCCCAGTGACAACACTGACCCCTAAACCAGGGGGTGCCTCCCACAAGGGCCCTCTGGCACTACACCCTGCGGCAGAAGCCGCGCACCCCCAGGCAGTACCCCGCACCCGTTACCTGCTCCGCCGCCCGCCGGTGACACCTCCCTCCTCCCGCCGCTGCTCCCTGACAGCCGCTCTGCCTAGACGTGGCTCTTGGTTGGCGAGCGCTGTGTCCTTTCTCCTCCCCTGGAAACAACACCCCGGAACTAACCTTCACAGTCCGTGCATGGGGCAGTGTAGGGAAGGTGTGCTCCGGAACTATTAGCTAGCAAGAGTGTTTCTTACCGGAGCCCATAGAGCGTAGGACCAAACTTCCGGGTCCAGCAAGACATGGGGAGCAGGCCAAACAGAGCGAGATGACAGACATGGAAACAAACAGAGGACGCGAGTTTTAACCGAGCGACCCGCACTAACATGGCCGCCATCTTTCCACAATATACGTTATATTGTACTTTATCCTATCATCATCTAAAACTCATACAGAACCTTACACTGTTAATTTTCTTCCTAATAAATCTACCAAGAAGCAACACTAATACTTTTTGCTGTTGTGAAATTCATTATAAGTACATGTATTTAAACCTATTAAACAATATCCCGGAAAGGTTCGTAAAACATAATTTCGCCACTATGTAGAAATGTTGACTTATTTAACTAGAGCCATAGATATAACAAGTCAGGTCCCGGGCCGCGCTGTGATTGGCTGATGTCACGGGGGTGTCCCGGGCCGGCAGCCAATCACAGCGCGGCCCGGGAATGACGTCACGGGGGTGTCCCGGGCCGGCAGCCAATCGCAGCGCGGCCCGGGACAAAGGGGCGGGGCTTAAAAAAAGCACCAGAAACGCCCCCGAATCGCGTTTTCGTGAGAAAGCGCGATTGACAGCCTCTGCCTCCCAATGGCTAGCCTCCATTTATGGAGCTAGCCAATTGGAAACAGAGGCTGTCCTAACCTCACTATTAAAAACAACAGATTTCGATCTGGGAGGGGCTTCGCCCCTCGCCAGGTTACGAAACCTAAAAATCAGTTTGTTTTGCTAAAATGTACTTTTTGTTCTGTGACTGAACCTGGAGTATTTTCAACTGCCAGAAAGGGCGAGTAGTCCCTAAAAATAGCTCACCCCGAATAAATCTTGCTTGACAATGCAAGTGGCGCATTAAAATCAACATTGCAAAACGCATTTAGACTTGCTCGTGTTAGCCCTACACATTTTCATGCTGTGAGCATTTGTTTATAAAGCTACATGAGCTGTCCAACTGATGTGTGTACAGAAACAGTTTGTTAGACTGGGTATCTATTTTTGCATAGTCTCCCCTGACCTTTTTGGCTTCAGAACTCCTGTTTGAATCTGGTTTTGCTGGCGTGGGACTTTGAGAGCTAGGACACTGCTATTCAGTGCCAAAGCGCTGAGCTGGTAATAAACATACTGGTGATTGGTGTATACATCATTCGCTATTTAAGTTAGATTCAAGTCCCTTGTCTAGAGGTGAGACATATCTAGGGCATGTATCTCAAATGTTCCTCCATGGGCCTGCAGCACCTAGTGTGCCACTCACAGAGGTAGCTCTTCAAACATGCTACAGGGTTGCCCTGGTGGAGACTGTGTGTGCGCAGGTTAGAGATAGTCTGCTTGGCATTTAACAAGCTATTTGCCAAGATTCGGCAGGTCTGTCGCCACATCGAAGTACTACCTGGGGGTAGGGCGTGGCGTTGGGAAGAGGCAGGGCATGGGTGGTGTGTTCGGTATTGTGGGGCTCGCTTCTCTCATGGATTAGCATGGGGGACCAGTGGAAAGGCTATTGAGCAGTGTTGGAACTGTGTAGCCTGGCCTAGGGCAAGACATATACTTCAGAGGCACAGTGTTAAGGTTGCAGACCACCCAAAAGTAAAACCACGCAATAGCACACAAAAGAAAACGCTACACCCAAAAATGTAGGAAAATAAGTACTGCTTTATAAAAATAATATTCTCTTTGTTCTCAAGTTGTACAGCTTAAGGCATATCAGATGACTTTAGAATCAGCAATACTACTTTTTGAACTGCTAAGCAAATTGTTATTTAAATTACAAGTTTCATCACATTTGTCAGGAAATCAATAAAGGCACTTTCAGGTATCAAATTACCACACTACACAGTATTAGCAGTACACCTGTTATTAAATCAGTAATAGCACTCTTAGATTTAGTAAGTGGAATCAATAATCAATAATACATTTCATTACATCAGTTTCAATTTTACTGACTTGGACTTTTCTTCAGTGCTTAAACCTCTACCTCTCTTATCTGCACTTTTATTCACAAAGTAAATGCACACCCAATGAGAGGTGAGGAAAATACTCAAATTCTATGTTAACCTCAACAACTCTTATGAGGGTCTTATTTTCTTCCCTTAGCAGCCGGTACCTTCAACAATCCCTTTACAGATTGGTTCATTCAGCTCCTCCCCACCTCCTGCATCTCATTTAAGGAGAAAACAACAATAAACCATGTCTTAAGGGTTTTGTGTACAGACCCTAGCGCCACCTTCCCAATTCAGATTATCTCCTTACTTGTGGGCAAAGCCTTGCAGCACCAGAGGTTGGGGGGAAAATTACCCGGGAGGCCAAGGGTGTCCAGCGTTGTCAAAGTTTCTCAGCCCCTCAGGCCCCTCCGCTCCCACCTCGCTCGAGCCAGCTCCTTATATACAGCTCAAAACGGGTCAAGGCAATTACCGAAGGCCTCCCCTCCCGCTCACGCCAGCTACCGCGTGGTGCTTGAGCAGGGGAGAGAAGCAGGGAAGAAGCTCACAAGTGATTGCGGAAATAGCTGGCGCTCCTCCTCAGCGTCGGACGGACTAGCGCACTACTTCCCCACACATGCGCAGCTCACTCACGCTGGCGCCGCCTCTCACGTGAGCCTCCGGGCACTTCCTTAGGTCCGTCTGCACTGCGCAGCTACCGCGGAGAGACGCCGCTCCCTCCTCCTTACTCAGAAGCGGCTCAGAGACACTACCGCTCGTCGGCCTCACAGCGTCGCACACCATGCGCTAACACAGGGGCGGAACAGCACAACTCCTCTCGTTCTCCGCTCCCTAAATCAGCGCTCAGCCACTAATCCAGCACAGCTCCTCAGACGCTGACTTGGGGAATAGACAGGCTTCTGCCCCTTCCACCGTGGACTCCTCCCCACAGCCAGAAACTGTCCACCACAGGTAATGGATGACTCTCTGTGGGATTTTAGGTAGTTGGGGGTCGGGCACAGCAACCGGGGGCAGGATTCAGTAGATGATTGAACAAAGGGGGGGGGGGGCACAAGGTTAGCCCTAATCCTGATCAGCCCTTGTTCAGTATAAAAATCTCTCGCCAGTCTTTCTACTGGGCAGAGGACTGCGCTCTACAGCATGGCAGTCTCCTTCTCCTTTGACACCCCGCTCTTCCTAAGCTAGGGGTCGGTCAGGCGCCCAGGATCTCCCTTAAACGTCCACAGCGAGGACAGGACAAGGATCCTAAAGGAGGGGTAGAGGAGTGGTTTATTTAGGTAGCTTCCCCAGATCAGGAGATCACCCCTCACACTAGTCTCTCCCCACCTTCCAAGATAGCCTCTCCTCCAGCTGACTCTCACAGGTAGACAAAATGGCTGCCCCGCATTCCGCCTTTTATAGGCTTCCCTTCAATGGTCCAGAATGGACCAGAAGGTTCTAGAATGCCCTATGCTAGGCTATGGCCAAGTTCTAGGTGCGACAGTTGGGGCAGTTGGTGGCCACCATTTTAGGTGGTGCCAACTTTCCTGTCAGAACAGGCCTCAGGTAAAAGATTATGGGGGGAAAAAGAACACCTATCCTCTTGACCAACACCTAAAAAAAATAGTAGACAGAAAAATAGTAAGGGTATGAGGGGCAAAAAGGGGACAAAATAAATAATAATGAGGAGGGACTGCGCAAAAAAATCCAGACAGGTCTAACAAGCAGTATTTCCTTCACGCAGAAGTGTGGCAGTAGAGTGTTTGATAACGATGAGTGGATTCAACATTACTAATGTGGAATTTTCACTTTGAGAAAGGGGGCATGTCTGTGTTGGTGGCTTTTGTAGACAGCCGGTCTTCAATCCAAATAGTCGGTGTTGGGAGGAGGGGAGGGGGGCACAGGGGGAGGATTGCTACATCAGTGCATCCCTGACAGAATGCCATAAACAAGGGGCTCATGGGAAACTGCAAGCCTCTGACTCAGTGGGGCCTTCCTGAGATGGATACGAGAAGGGGGGGGGGAATTGGCACCTGCATTCCAAGGGGCAGGGTCTTTGCCCCACTAAAGATATTGATCAAGCCTCCCAGGGTAGAATAAAAGGGGGTGGTGATGGACGGAGCATCTGAACCAATCAAACACTCACACCCAGTCAAAAGATCTGGGTTTAATCCATCACCGTTCTTTAGCCCACTCTGCCACCCCAGTTCAGACATGGCTATATGCAAATCAGTCTGACCCTGTGCCTCATGGGAACAGTCCAGCCCGAACTGCCAAGCCATGCCTTCCCTGGACCGGAAACAAGCTACCGAGGACCGGTTTCTGGCATTACAGACGTCTTCAGCCCGGCTTGCTTGAATCCAGTGGCAAAGTGAGCAAAGGACTCACGTCTGAGCATACCCTGGCACACTTATGGCGGCCAAAAGCGGTACAAAAGGGCCACCCCAGTTCAGACATTGCTCACTTTGCCACTGGATTCAAGCAAGCCAGGTTGAAGAAGGCTGTAATGCCAGAAACCGGTCCTCGGAAGCTTGTTTCCGTTCCAGGGAAGGCATGGCTTGGCAGTTCGGGTTGGACTGTTCCCATGAGGCACAGGGTCAGACTGATTTGCATATAGCCATTTCTGAACTGGGGTGGCAGAGTGGGCTAAAGAACGGTGATGGATTAAACCCAGATCTTTTGACTGGGTGTGAGTGTTTGATTGGTTCAGATGCTCCGTCCATCACCAACCCCTTTTGTACCGTCCCAGGGTAGAATGGCAGATAGGACAACATTTAGAGAGGGCCTGTGCATGTCAAAGGTGGCCTTTTGAATGGATCTCATATTCAAAGGCCATTGTGGGTATAACTACTGGGGTTCTGCCCTCAGGAGTTAGAGACGCTTTTCGGTTTGGAACCATACTATGCTGGTTCGAAGCTGGGACAGTTGCCTGGCCTCCCGTCCACGAGATCCCAGGGACAGAAAGGATCTCTCAGTTTCTACAAAATCGTTTAGGACTGCACAGTTTGGGGCCAAAACTGATGGAAATGATAGTCAGTTGGGACAAGCACCGTCCTGACGTACGCGGTAATCACACTGTGCAGAGGAGTGTGCTAGTGAAGATCAGCAGCCCATCAAGGGTGCTGGAACGTGAGAAGTTCAAGGAGTGCTGGGGAAGTTTGCCAAGCCAGAGGGACCCTCACTTGCAACCAGAAACCAGTGCTAGCTAGTGTTCCGTACCGTGTGGTGTCTAAGGGTGTTGGGGGTACGTATGCCAAGTTCTCAGGACCTGGCCTGTAAGCCTAGACTGTCTCGGTCATCCTCAAGATCTGAAGGTCTGTGCCGGACATCGCGGCCTCTGTCTGAGGTCGCCGGCTTATTCGCCTCGGACCCGGTTCTTTGGTGAAAATATCGGGACTGGATCCAAGGGGTCTTGTTTTGCCTTGTGTGCACCCTTGGCTGGCTGTCTAAAGCATCTGCAGCTCACATCGGAGTGAAAAAAAATCTCCAATTGGATCCTGTACTCGTGAAGTTGCCACTGGGTCCCTGAAGGTATTCTGGAGGGACAAAACCAAGTAACTAGTTCCTTCTGCTTTAGATGGCTCTGACAAAGGGGATAACGCGACAAGTGAATACCTAGGACTAGTACATAGATGTTCATGCCGTTCTGCTGCTAATGGGAAGAGTTCCTCATAGCATATAATTGTAAAGTATATATATATATATATATATATATATATATATATATATATATATATATATATATATATATATATATCTCCAATGGGCAGGTTATTTTTATTTCAATGTGTGTGCTATACAAAGACCAGTGTTTTATACATATGTTCCGGAGTCTTTTTGTAGTGTACTCAGTGGGATGAAAGGGTGGTGGTGTGCCAATACTTTACAATTTGACCCTGAGGATAAGCCAGACTGCTCTGTGCCAAGATACCCAAGGGTGAGTACAGGTTCTCAGACAAGTGCATCATACTCGTCCCATCTAAGACAGTCTATTCTGTCTGGCTTCTATGCATCCCAGCCAGAAACAGCTGGGTCTAACACGGTTCTAAAGCAGGACCTCTCATTCATAATCATACAATACGGATATATTAATCAGGCATTGGTCAAGTGCATGCAAGTCTAGTGGCTTCTAGGCAAGAGTTAGTTCAGCACGCAGACTCCAGAAGGTTACTTAGAAAAAGGCACATACTAATAGCTTTTTAGAACCGAACGTGATTTTGAAAGGATAGTCTTGACACTAAGATGATATCACAATCCAGAAACTGAAACAACAACCTATAAGTCTATCAATTGAATTTTTGGAATCATAAAATGCCAAAAACAAACTAGAACCAAGAGAGTAATGGCTTGTAAAGGTTTGTAGAATACATACATATGTTAGGTTCAATGTACTACATTGTAAAATGAATGAATGAATGAATGAGATCCCTTTATGCTCCTGCAGCAAACAAAACCCTGTACTGAGTTGGTCACCTTGCTATAACAAAAAGAGCACCAGTGGATTATTTGAACCTATGTATTAAATATGCCAGTATTTTCAACTAAAAGGAAATTGCAAAATGCCATCTGTGATCAGAATATGACAGATTGAAAGTAGGCACAATTTCCATAGCAGTTGACAGAAAGGAGTAGTTGCCACCAATAAACAAGTATAGGAGAAGCAAAAACCTGAAACCCAGGTTTCACAGGAGTGAAAGCATTTATACCCATAAAATCATGACCAGCCCTAAGTGGGAGTGAGCCGAGGCAACTGGGAAACCCGGACACATGGTGGCAGTGGGAGGGGGGTTGTTAAACTCATCTCCTTGAATATTAGGAGCCGACACGACTACACCACGCTATACTGTGTACATACCTACCTGCGACGTTATGGGGTGGGAATACCAATGTTGCAGGAGACCCACATGGTAGAAAAAGTAAGCTCCTAAGCTTAAGTAGTGGCGTTGTCAATTTTACTGATCCACTTACTAGACATACGCTAGGAGTATGTCCATATGGGTAGCCCTGGGGAGAGACCCAAGCAGATGTGTAGGGGGCCGCATATTTCACTCTACGGACTTGTAACAAGCAGACTTCCCTTCCATCTACAAGTCTATGCCAGTAACCAGGACGACAGTAAGTATTTCTTGAGGCTCCATGACCTCTTGACTGTATAATAATAATACATTTTATAAAGCACCTGGTTTCACTTGGAACAGTGAGTCCCCGCGCTGTGAAAACAGACATCCACGCCCGCACACCAATTTGTCAAGCAAGGAGCTCTAGGGGACCCGGCAAGCCGAGCCCCAACTACTTAGGAAAGAGGTGAGTCTTCAGCTTCTGACGGAACCTTGTCCCTGATGGTTCCATACGTAGCTCAATCGGTAGAGTATTCCAATGTTTGCTGGCCAGGTATCTGAAAGAGCGACCACCCATCCGCGCTCTGTGTATACGCGGCACTTGAAAAAGCATGGTCCTTAGGGATCATAGAGACCGCCTGGGCTGGTAAGCGGTCAATAGTTTTTGAAGATAGATAGGTCCCTTTCCCTGAGCAATGCGCTGGGCCACGCACAATGTTTAAAACATAATACGCTCGCGGACAGGGAGCCAGTGGAGAGTGGCTAGAGCAAGACTTCCGGGGGAGATTCAAAGCCAATCTGGCAGCTGCATTCTGCACACCTTGCAATCGGTGCAGGCATTTTTTACTCAGACCGATGTACAATGAGTTCCCGTAGTCTAAATGGGGAGTAACCAAGGTGTGAATTAATGTTTTCCTACCAGTGGCAGCGATTAAGTCCAGGGTTTTACGTAGACTTTTTAGGATGCCATAGCATTTGCCAGCTACCCCTCTTGTGTGGTGTTCAAAGGATAGATTGACGTCCAATCGAACTCCCAGTTTTTTCACCTGTTCCAAGGGGGTGGGGGTGGGGGAGGGGGTGGGTCCCAGTGCGGGAGGCCACCACGCTGAGGACCATTTGGACAGAGCTTTCCCCACTACTAGAAGCTCGGTTTTACTCGCATTAAGGCGCAAGCAGTTGTTATTCATCCCGTCTGCTAGATCCCCCAGACAGGCGGAGAAGTTAGCAGCTGCCTCCTCCGGGAGCTGAGATAGTGTCACCACTAATTGCGTGTCATCTGCGTAGGACACTATTTCCACCCCATAGGCTTCCACTAACTTAGCCAGGGGTTCCATGTACAAATTGAATAGAGTAGGGCTCAGAATCGAGCCCTGCGGAACCCCCTGCCTCAGTGAGCAAGGAATAAGCATAACCACTCATAAGCTGGTCCTGTCACACCTGCCTCCCTAAGGCGGGTGAGAAGAAGAGGATGCGAGACGGTGTCAAACGCCGCACTCAGATCTAATAACAGAAGGGCGGCCGTTCGCCCCTAATCCACTCTCCCGCGCAGCAGTTCCGTGGAGAACAGTAGCACCGACTCCGTAGAGTGGTTAGCCCTGAAACCAGACTGAGTAGGGTGAAGAAGCTGGCACTCTTCTATATATTTGACCATCTGGGTATTGGCCATTTTCTCTACCACTTTGGCACAGAAGGGTAGGAGTGAAATTGGGCAAAAATTATCTAAATGGGACAGACTAAGATTGGCCTTCTTTTTGATTGGTACCACCGGAGCAGTTTTCCAATCCTGGGGCACAAAGCTTCCTTGAAAAGATAGCTCAGCCAAGCGCCTTATATGATTAATAAGAAGTTCCAATGAATTCTTAAAGATCTTATGTCGAGCTACGTCTGTAGGAGAGCCTGACCGAATACTACGGACTATCTTCAGCAGTTCGCAATTATCAGGAACCACAAAATGATAGAGGCAATTTCCCCCCTAGACATGGCTTCTCTAGTTAGTCCGATAGATACCTGCTCAGCTCCCATTGGGAAGGACCTGTATAAAATGCCGCTACCAATCATTAGTAGTGAGGACCAGTATTAATGGCAACGCTCCACATTTATCACCTCCAGAGGGACTAAGATGTTTTCTTTTAAATGTCCGATCTCTCCCCAAACATCAGCTTCAGGTGTGGGATCTGGTCTACACTACGCAGCCTGACATCTGTTTTCTAACCAAAACATGGATGAAACCCCATACGGTTACAGCAATTACATTAGGGGTTCCATCAGGGGTTCCATCAGGCTACAAAATCCTACACTTTGACCGAATTAATAAAACGGGCGGTGGCTTAGCCATAATATATAAAGACATACTAAAGGTAACAGTATTAGAACAAAGATCCAGTTCTCAATTGGAAATAATGATCTTCAAGTTCAACTTGCCTGGCCACATTTCTTGGAAAGGCGCATTAGCATACCGCCCACCAGGATCTAATCCGGACTTTGCCCTCTCCCTTCTGGAGTTACTAGCTCCGCATTTTAAAGCCAGGGAGGATTTCATCCTCCTTGGAGATTTTAATATACATATGGACAATCTGACACACCCCGAAACCATCTCACTAACTGCAGACTTGTCTAATCTGGGGTTAAAAGCTATAAATAGCTGTGCTACCCACAGAGGTGGCCATACTCTGGACTCACTATTCTCTAATTGCACTAAAATAAGATGCCTGCTAAAGAAATCAACTGGTCAGATCACTTTTTGATAGAATTTCTCCTAATGGGCCCGGTTAAGTCCTTGCACAAACCGCTGCTCCCACCAATCCTGCGCCGTCAATGGCACAAAATATCTGTGGAAAAATTGCGAGAAAAGTGGATACTACCAAAATTCGCAAATGAAGACTCAGCAGACACTGCATTAGAAAACTCAACATCTCACTTGAGTTAGCCATCAACACTCTGGCCCCACTAAAACTTCACAAGCAATACCCTCCTACCAAGCAAGAAAAATGGTACACACTAGAACTTAGAATAGAAAAGCAGAAATGCAGGAGACTTGAAAAAGCTTGGAGGAAATCGAAAACAGAGGAGAAAAGGAGTGTTTACCAAGAGGCCCAGTCAACCTATTATAAAAACATTAAACAAGCTAGGAAAAATAGTCTCACCTTACAACTAGCAGAGGCGGGCAACTGTCCAATGGAGCTGTTTAAAATACTGCAGAGCTTTGTCAAACCCACAGCCAGTGAAAGTCCTAACGAATTCTCCCAAACACTTCGTGAAGAGATTTCAATGTTCTTTGAGGACAAAATTAACCTTATCTACAATAAAATCATGGCTTCTAGAGGTGCAGAAACCACGGCCCCCCTCCCCAATGACTCACCCACACAAATTAACAAGCATTTACAATGCAATGGTCTCGGCAGCATTAAAGGTAGAGTTATTGGCATTGCTCATTACATTTCTTTAAATCATAAATAAATGGCATGGTCATTTGATGGGACAAACCTACTAGGAAACTTTGTTAGATAGTGAGGTAGTGAAAGAGAGCGTGTTAGTGACTTAGTGTATTTGAGAGTGATGTAGTGAGTGAGTAAATTAGTAATTTAGAAAGAGAGTGAATTTGTGAGTTAGTGAGAGTGATGTAGTTATTCTTTGAGAGTGTGTGGTGATATAGTGTGGGAGTGATACCGAAATACATAGTGATGTACTGATAGATTGAGTGAGAGTGAGATAGAGATTGAATTTTGAGTATTGTGTTAGAGTGAGAGATAGTTACTGTTATAGTTATATTGTGTTGCTGTGAGAGATACAAATACAAAGATTAATACAATAGTGGTACTAAATGACGGTTACAAAAAAAAAAAAACAAGTAAGAGAGAAAGAATAAAAGGAGAGTAAGGATATGAAATAAGAAATAAGAAATAAGGACAAGTGCATGATACTTTCTTAGGCTGGTCTGTGGTGCACAGTTGGGTTGATGTAAGGTGCCTGCCCGGAATGGTGTAGGATTCGCAGTTGGGATGGCGTAGAGTGCATTGAGGAGCTGGTGTAAGATACATCTTGTGGCGGCCTCACAGTGCACACTTGTATAGGTGGGTATCTGGAGTGTTGTAGGATACTTTATGGTTCTTATATAGCGCACTAGCTCCCGGAGACATTTACATGACAATGTACTCCCAGAACCTAGCACCCAAGAATGTAACGATTTAAACAGATGACAGCTAAGACAAGACAGCAAGCAATGAACTGCTGCAGTTGGAGCAGGGTATGCAGACGTCCTTAAGAGAATGCATGTAGGCGTGTACACTTGCTTCGGACTTCGTGGATAGTCCCAGTTTTCAGAAGACTGTCCTGGTGTCCAGACGCTTTTGTTAATGTTCAATGCATGTCCAGGTGTTTGGTGCAAAGGTCAGGTCATCCTGGAAAAGCCGAATTGAAAGGTATGCTCTCCTTTCACAGGTGCCTCTAAAATGTGAAAGCATTCATGTATCTGTTTCTGCCAGGTAGCACAGGAGGACCTCTGCCTGCTCCCAGCAGAGAAAGAGTAGTGGGCAGGGCCTGCTCCTGCATAGTAGTTATATAAACGTTGCCTTCTAAATATGTGTGTGCGCGCACACATTTACAAACCTAGCATATATATAGGCACACGTTTACAATGCTAGTAAAAAAACAACGCAACAGGCCACATATAGAAGTAAAACTAAAGGCTTTAGTCCTGCTTTTATGTCTGACCGGTTTTTGCTTCTCAAAATCTGGTCACACTGTGCATGCCTAGTCTGTGCACAGTACCCGTTGCACATGTGTTAGTGCATGGTCACTGTGCACAGTACCCGTTGCACATGTGTGTTAGTGCAGGCAGGGAGTACCACAGAGGCCTTCCCTCCCGCCGCTTGTTTGCACAGGGCACTCGGTTGCTGACCTTGGCGGCTCGGCTGCAGCCGCTGGGAGAGAGCAGAGAACACGTCACTCATTAACCAGCCTGTGCCTCGTGGCCTGGCCGCGTGTACTGTCGGCACTGGCTGTGGCGGGTAACCTCGCTTCCCTCGCTTCCCGCCCTCAGGGTGCTCACCCGACCCCCGGAGTGTCGCCTGCTGCAAGTGACCATGCAGCATCTTAACTTGTGCGTGGATCGCAGGGCTCTAACGTAACACAGGGGAAAGGAATCTAGCAGCTGAACACTACTATGGACTGTTTCAAAAGGCTCTGAAACACGGAAGTGTTCGCACGAGGCAGGAATGAGGGTGTGATTAGGGTGAAACGTGTTTGAAGGAGGGAGAGGGTGTTGTCAAATGCGCCACATCGCAACTTAAACAAGCAATACCTTCTGAGTGCATAACTGGTCTTTAGGTACAGCCATACCCCACCCAATAAAGAGAACAAAAAAAATCTGACAGAAGAAATCCAAACACTCTGCTAGAAAATCACACACACCCTGCAGTGAATATTTAGACCCAATATCCATGTACATCCCACAGCGCCAACACAATGCCAGTTGATGGTATATCATGGTGCCCTCAACTCAGACACCTGTACAGCCAGCAACACTAGAACTAGACTACTACCTGCGGCACAAAGGAAAAGCTACTTGCCTGGGACACAGCTGATCATGACACCGAGACCTACCAAAGATGGACCAGAACACAGTACCCAGAACATATTATCAACATAATATTACATTAAGACTCAGGGTCTGGTGTGCAAAGGAAGCCCCGGAATGGTGTGCTAAGGCGCCATCTAACAGACGGCGAGCTATAAGTACATTCTAATGGCAGACGGTGCACTATACAAATTCCCAAAAGCGTAATACAGTACTTCCTGTGTGGTGCTATGGAACTGTTAAAGAAAATTGTGATGCCCTTATGTACCATGTCTGCTGCTATGTAGTCCGCACTTGCAGGAGTGCTATTGAACCCATTAAATACAATTAAAAAAAAAAATCACATTTGAAGTGCAGATGCTTCCGGTGAGATGTTTCTCTTTTGTACGGATCACTTAACCAAATCACACGTACAATTGAGTAGATTTAATAATTTGTTTAATTACATGTTCGTTTTATTTCGACGAAGTGGAACCTTACAATCTTTTGCACGTCATCCTGAGCTTTAGCATTTTAACTCCATGACAACTCGCGCAAACAGAAAGCAGTAGTTGAATGGAAAAGTATTAACAATCCTTAGACGGGAGAGAAAAATAATGAGAATATAAAATGCAAATATGTCAGCTCAATCAAGGTGCTATCGTTTTTTTTCTCGTTTTAACTCAGGATTACACATAGCCACCTATGTATGCAAACACAGTTATTTACTGATATACTAATGTAAGAAACATACCAACCCGAGAGGAGCTGAGGGTGTTGTGGCGATGTGATGACGTCAGTAGTAGTATGTCGAAGGCGGACGGTTTCTCTTGTGCTCGCTCAAGCTTGTGTAACCAGAGGTTTCATAAAACATATTTTGCTGGCATCCTCCACCAGTCATCTGCCGACTTCAGCTGGTTGCTCTGTGCTTTCATAAGTTCCACAAAGGATTGTGTTGGGCTGGACAAAGAGCCAGCGCCATGGCAAACAAGGATGATGCGAATGGTGGCAGGTCGCAGGTTACACTAGCCAAGAGCTCAGGTGGGTGCGCACACCGTAGGGGAGCAGTGCTCTTTGTTTTGTGCAGCATGTGCATTTTAGATGGTGTTTTAGATCACTTGAGTCTGTAACGCCTAGAGAGGTTCACACATACTACTAGATTGTTGCCCTTGATGTATATATAGCCTTCATCATTTAATTGGATGCCTTACTGCTAGCAAATGGGAAGCAGGCGGCCTGAGTTAATGAATGTTATGAATTTCTTTATTGGAAAAGTGGATTTATAAAATGCCACGTTAGGCTCTCGGTTGTTGTGTTAATAAAGAAACACATTTAAAAAATCTATAAACGAGTAGAGAGTGACTTTGTTAGCATTTAATATAATTTTAATAGTTTGACCGGGTACTTTTCTAAGCGAACTTCCCGCAATGTTTTCCAAGCAGTCGTGACTGAACGGAAGTTACTTACCGGACAAAGGGCAAATCACTTATTTTCTCTACCTAAAATAAAAGCGAACTTGATCTTGTGCACGCTGGCGCTCAGCATAATTGCTCCAATGTCTTGAGTGCCGGGTTCACACTATACAAAACCAAACGAGCCCAGCAGCCTCGCCGGAAGTCAGGCAAAGTCGCCTGTGACGGGGGCGGGGCTGCATCCGGACCGGAAGAGAAGGCGGAGTGAAAGCGTCTTGCGACGCCAGAAGGAGAGCGGAGTCCCTCAGACTTCACCAGGTAAGTTGAAAAGGGCTAAGGGCTGGGGACGGGACTCAGTTCCCTCGTTGTGTGTGCGTGCGCGTGTGTGTGTATGCATGTGTGCGACGGCGGACTGGGGGGGGGGGGGACTCGGTTCCCTCGTTGTGCGTGTGTATGCATGTGTGCGACGACGGCGGGGGAGAGGGAGGGTGCACTCGTGTGTGTATGTGAGCTGGGTGGGGTGTGTCTCTGTATGTATGTGCGTGCGTGGGCGCTTGTGTGTGTGTGTATGCGAATGCGTGTGTGCTTCTCAGGAGACAGCGCCTGGCCACAGCGCTCGTTCGCGTGCCACTTTGAAATCGCCTCAAAGGCGATGCGCGCGGCCAGGATTGTCTCCTGGGAAGCACACACGCCGACAAAAGAGCTTCGGCGGAGACGCGCTTCCGCGCGTTTCAGCCGAGCCCTAAAAACACACTACTGGCCATTTCCACCAGTCAGTGACCTAGACCTGCCACCTCATCAGCCACATAAAATCAGGGTCCCCCCAAGGACTTCCTTCCTGCAAAAATGGTCGCCCCTCTGATCTCCCTCCTAGGACCCCCCATTCAGTCAGTGATGACCATCTCATTGACAGAAGGGCAAGTCCCAAAGGAGTGGAAAATAGCGGTGGTGAACCCAATAAGGAAAAAAGCAGCCTCTCCATGGACAGACCTTTCAAATCTTCGGCCTATCTCCCTCTTGCCGCACATCGCTAAAATGACTGAGAAGCACGTGAATACCCACCTATCAAACCATATCGAGGCAACGGAAGGCCTGGACCACTCACAATCTGGGTTCAGGCCCAACCACAGCACCGAATCGGCCCTCCTAGCAGTGACCAATAACATCAGGATGACACTGGACGGGGGAGGGTCAATGATTCTGGTGCTGTTGGATTTATCCGCTGCCTTTGATACGGTATCACATGAAGTGCTCCTCAGTCGTCTGCAAGATGTGGGATTGGGGGGGGTAGCTCTGTCCTGGATGGAGAGTTTCCTCTCTGGCCGCTCTCAAGAAGTCAGGTTGGGCCCCCATAAATCCATCTCTAGGGAGCTCACCAGGGGAGTGCCACAGGGCTCTTGCCTAAGCCCCACGTTATTCAATGTGTATGTGGCCCCCCTGGCTGACTTAGTGAGATCCTTTGGGTTCATCCCGGTGTCATACGCTGATGACACCCAACTTCTGTTTCCTTTTAAAACCTTCACATCTGCCTTAAAAAAATCTTTTGCAGATGGAATGAGGGCAGTATCAGAGTGGATGGCCAAGAACTGCCTACAGTGTAATGCGGGCAAAACGGAAGTACTGCTGTTCGGGGAGGCAGAGACACTGTGGTCCCCCGAATGGTGGCCCCTAGAACTGGGACCCGTTCCCAAGCCTAAACAGACCGGGAAAAACTTGGGAGTGCTATTTGATCAAGCCCTTACATTTAAAGATCATGTTAACCAAGTTGCCGGCACATGTTTTAGGGCCATCGGACTGTTGAGATGGGTGTTTCCCTATCTACCTGACAGACATAGAAAAACCTTGGTCCAGGAATTAGTCATTAGCAGATTAGACTACTGCAATGGTCTTCTATTTTCAACTAATGAGGATCAGCTCAACAAATTGCAAATAGTCCAAAACACTGCGGCAAGGTTAGTCCTCAACGTTCCACCTAGGACTCCCTCCCGCCCTCTACTGGCTAAACTACACTGGCTCCCAGTGCGGCAACGCATTAAATTCAAGACCCTATGCACCATCCATAAATGTCTGACAGGTTCGGGCCTAAATACTTAACAAAAGCCTTCCTACCCTATGTCCCAGGGTGCTCACTACGCTCCAGCAACCTCCACCTACTGCAAGTGCCCAGAATTAAAAAATCCAGACAAGGAGGCCGTGCCCTGGCCCACACTGGACCCGTTCTTTGGAACTCTCTGCCCCAGACATTAAAACAAATCACCAATCATCTATCCTTCCGTAAAGCCCTCAAGACCCATCTTTTCACAAGCAATTAAACATCTATCCATCTACTCAATCATTTTTTGAACATGAATTAGGCACATTCTACAGGCAAAGCGCTGAGATACCCCTTCGGGGGTCTATTCAGGCGCTCTACAAGAGAATAAAATAAAATAAAAATGGTCTCAACCTTTTGAACAAAGAAGTCAGCGATTGCCTCGCAGATCTTCTGAGAATAGGTGTCAGGTGCCAGTGTCCAATTGAGTGATGTGAGATCCTTATAAATAGCGAAGAGCTCTTTAGATGAGTTCTCCACCAGCTCAATTCTTTTATTTAAAAATTCTCTTTTGGTTTGCCTTCTCAGGCGGTGGTATTCCTTTATATTGCTCTTATATTCCACTTTGGCCTACTCCTCATATTTTTTGCGCCAGGCGCGTTCTAAGCCCTTGCATGCCGATTTAGCAGCTCTTAGCTTGGCATTAAACCATAGTGCCGTCTTAGTGCACCTTGTCGGGGCATTATTTGTCCATGGCGCGGCCCTGTCTGGAGCTCCGGGGAGCCATTTATCATATTCCTTCCATGCCTCATCAAGATGGTCTCTCAGCGGCGGACACCCTATGTTCAATGCAGACTCTAAGTCAGCCTGATTGAGTTTCCCCCATTGCCTCCGTTTGTGCGCTCTCGGTCTACCTTTCTTGGGGTTTTTAGACAGACCCGGTATAGAGAACTGAACCAGGTGGTTATCAGACCATGGCACTGGGGTCAGGGGTTGAACCTCTATTTCCTCCCAATATAGAACAATTCCTTTAATTTAGGCAGGAGATTTTAAATTAATCTTAGATGACCAGTTTGACCGTAATCACCCAAGAGCGCTGGCCATGCCGGCCATGGCATAAGCATTGATGTGACAACCTGCTAGTCTCCCATTTCCTCCTAATGATTACAAAGATAATCAGCAAGCTCCGATCTTGCTAATTGCAGATTTTGTTTCATTTGTAATGCATTTGGGCTTTCAGGGGTATGTTCAAGGTCCAACTGGTGGGCATGTACCACGACTTCGAGTTTTTTTAAATATCTTTCCTGACTTTCCCATTTTGTGCAACGGTGAGGCCAGTTAGAAAACCTTTTAGGAAGCCCCTGTACGGATCCCATACGATATGAAGGGGATCGAGTCCAAGTTGGAAAGAAAAAAAAATAATTGGTGGTGATTTTCAATTTCTCCACTACATGTGGCTCAAGGAGTAGGGTGCGGTTTATGGTCCACCTACGAGAAAGGGGCCTGTTTTTAAGGGTAATCTCCAGGATAACTGTGGAGTGGTAAGATAGATGTTCCGGGCGTGGGCGACACTAGAGATGTTCTTTCTTATAAAGGAGTCCACAAGTCTATCCTGGATCGTTGGCCACATTTCTTTTTGCGAAAGGTATACTTTCCCCCTACCGTCTCTGCTTTGTCTCCCATCCGTCTCCAAGTATCTGTGAGGCCAATGTCCGCCATCAGTTGTTTCAGGGCAATTCAGATACTGGGGGGTAGCTGCATTAGTCCTCCTGGATGTTGTCTTGGGTTGGATCTATAACTACAGTAAAGTCCCCACCTAATATTATAGGGTTGTTAATGTCTACCAATTGGAGGAGTAGAGCACGTAATGAGGTGGGATCATCCAAGTTAGGGCTGTAATACCCCACAAAAGTCACCCAAGATCCATGAATTTTGGCCCTAGCTATTGCCTATCTATCGAGCGGGTCAACCGTGCAGTGTCCTAGAGTAACTTGAATTGATTTCTTAAAGAGAAGTGCAACTCCATTCGCTGGACATGATTGGGTGGTAAACACACACAATGGTCAACCCACTTTAGCCCTTTTAGTATCTCAACCCAGTCCTCTTTCAATAAATGGGACTCTTGTATTAAGAACACCTCAGCGTCCGAGGGCCTCAAGTACGCCAAGATTTTTTTCCTTCTAGGAACATCTGAGGCCATTGACATTCTAAGATCTGACGTTCAGCTGCACAGATCGATGGGAGTTCAATAAGAGGGCAAAGGGAGTTCTGCAGTAACCTGGGTAACCAGAGTCTACTGCACCTGTTTGGGAGCGTGGAACATTGCCACAGTCCACTTGAATAAAATTAACAAATGAGGATTTTTTATTTTTTAAGCCGCATGCTCCGCCACCCATGAAAAGATAAAAAGTACTTTTATTGTGTTTTCTTTTCGCCTGTACTCCACCATCCCACCCTAGGAAATTCTCCCCCAAAAAACTATGAGGTATTCCGAATGACTACCTCAATTTTGAGTTCTCTAACTACATCACGGCAATAGTGAGCTATTTTGGATGTGTTGTTCGATCAGGCTTCTGACTTCGCCAGGATCTCACTTGTTGTACATTTTATTGTTCCACATCACCTTTAGGGAGGCAGGGAACTGGAGGTGGGCAGTGGCCCCCAACCCACTTAGCTCTTCAATAAACTTCCCTAACTCCCACTGTCTATCTTGTGTTGTGCGTGAGAGGTCCTATCTGATGCTAAAAGACCACTCTCCTTTCTTGTATGTTCCTGCTTTGAGGCACCCGGCAAGGATTCTTTCCTTAATGAAGTAGGACTTAAAGTTTATCAGAATCCTTCTTGGATTTTACTTCCCTGGTCTTTTAGTGAAGGGGTCCCGGTGGACTCCGTACATCATCTTCTAGGCTATTCTCCTCACGAAAGAGCTTCAGAGGGACGACCGGTGTACCGACGGAGAGTGCGGTGCACCCACTACCTGAGCTGGTGCCGGGTGAGGTGGGGCGTTTCCTTCCCTTCGATTGGAATGGGAAGATGAGTATACATACACTTACCAGGTGATATGGTCTTAATTTATATACAGCAGTAGCACTATTGGTCCTGATGAAGCAGCAGGGGTGTCAATTGCTCCAGTGACTGCAGAAACATGTCGACCTCACATCTTAAGTTTAGCGGTTATTTGTTACACTGCTAATTGCACTGTTTTTTAATGATTTAGGAGTGTTAGGGCATATATTAAAGTTGTTCTTTTTCCCTGATCACAACCTAAATTTTAGAACTTTGCTTTTTCTTTCTCACTTACACTTTTTCTAAAGCACTGCTATTCAGTTCCCTACAAGATACATCATCTTCACCTCTGGTTTTAGAATTAGGATACCCATTGACCTGGTTATATCATCCTCTTCCGGGTCATTAGAGGTTTCCGCAGTATCTTGAACAATAAAGAGATCCCAGATGATGAAGGGCGGTCTCCATGGTGAACTGATGGGAACTTGTTTCAAGTGGTAACTTTTCCCTTATATATATATATTTTTCATTGTTTATTCGGGTACATATATGGTTAACTTAGACTCACTGCTAATTTTTGTTGGTGTCATGTAGTAATAGGGGTTTAGCAGTTAGGGTCTTTAAACTTTCCCTGGGACCCTCTTTTGTGTGTAGTTGTATTCTCCTCAATGTCCATTTTAAATTCTTTTAGTAGAGGGATTGTGAACCCCCCTGATGTCTACCTCGAGACTCTCCGGGACATTCAGGATCCTGATGTTATTTCTCCTAGCTTTGTTTTTTAAGGATTTCTAGTTTATCCCGGAATCTTGATGCATTTCTTCTGTTTTGAGATCTCGTGTTTGTTAGTCAACTTTTTCTGAGAGATCTTCAAAAGAGACCTCCCTTGTCCCAACTCTTTCCATCAGGTTGTTGATCTTACCTTCCATCCCTTCACATGAGCCCTGACTCTTTTGTTGGTTTAGCTCATAGACTGCAAACTTTCTCCGACTTCTGTTAACAGTTACTCCTGGTCTGATCTATCATTACGGTAGAGGATTCTCTTTGAGCATGTAGCAGATTCAAGGTGTTCACAGACCTAGGACTTCGGTTTTAATATCTCGTTTTCTGCTGCTGCTAGGGGGCTAAACTTATTTTCCAGACAGAGTAGTTATCAAGCTTTCAGTGGTTGCGACATCCTCCAAAGCACGAGATTCACAGTCTTCAGGGATGTATATAGGGTCAGCGCATAAAGGTGCGGTGAAGGTGGGGGGGGGGGAGGGAGGGAGGGGGCTGTTCTGTTAGGGATTGAACCTGAAAGTAGGGGTTAATTGAAGGCATAATTTTAATATTTTTGGATCTCCTTTTGTCCTGCCTTTTTTCCTACATTCAACAGAGTTTTATCTGTGAGTGGCCTTTTGGTCGTTGTAGATGAGGGACCGTAAAGAGGGGCACGGGAAACCCTGTTGTCTAACTTCTTCTGGGATGCCAGAGAGGGGTTCTTTTTTACTGGGGCCCTATTGAGGTTTGACCTTTTCCCCAGATGTCCCTGCTTCGGAGGGTATTCCTATTTATGGGGCAAGCAGGGGGTTTCACTTGGTTCATCACCCACTATTGGGGGGGTACTTCAAACAGATTAGGAGCCCCACCTAAATAGACTTTATGCAGATTCCCCTTTTTCAACCTTACTAGGGTCATCAGGTGGCTTTGGGCGACATCCTCCGGTCCCGCTTTCCTGGTCTCTCCTCCACCGTTGGGGGGGGGGGGGTTTAGGTTCTGACTAAGCAAGCACGGTCCTGAGTGCAGACTGCCACTCTGCGACTCACGCTGCCCCGGAAGCCGATTCTAACAGTGGCACGCCTTCCCCTGCTAAGCTGCGATGCCGCCTCCGCCCACACACTGCTCTGCGGCAGCACTGCAGTCCTGAAGCAAGGCTGAGCGCAGCCCTAGAAGATTATGGCGGGGCCGTAAACCCCCCCGCCCCCCAAAAACCCTCATCAGTAGCCTCACTCCGCCAATATACCACCGCAGAGACTCGACATCCAAACACAGGTAATTCTTAGTTTGATTGCAGAGTGAGCAAGAGAGCTGGCGACCGGCACTAACTGACGGGTGCCATGTTCCCAAACTTTAATGAAGCATGGCATAAGCATGGATTGAATTCATGGAGCAGGTAGACTGCATAGACATCTGGCATACACAATGCAAGTTTGCCTATTGTTCTGTTGTGCATCACTTGTGACCTAGGAACTGGGACATAGCATACAGAAGGTAGAACACCTGGGTAGATTTGTATCGGACCATGAACAGTTACACCTCGCATACACCTGGGCTCGTGTCCTAATTGCAGTGCCTACTTGACAACTCCAGCCGGACTCTGACGGACGCTGCATTTTGATCAGACCTTAGAGGGGTAGTCAGTGGTTACTTCACTGACAACTGGGGGACTGCCGCCACAAGAGCGCTGGACTGGGATGCGCTCAAAGCTGTCCTACGTGGGGAATGTCTCACGAAGACATACGAGTCAAACGCATGCTATAGTGGAAACTCCAGGAACAAGACCAGAAATTAAATGCAGACCTAAAGGAACTGCTGGAGGCTGTTAAGGGTATGCCTGTATTCAGTCACAAGGCAAAGACGGCCTACATCCAGAGTTCGACAAGAATTACCTGGGCCTGCTGTGGGAGCAGCTTTTGAAGGTGTTCCAGAAGTCCAGACAGCTGGGGACCCTTCTGAAATCTATGTAGGATGCCCACATCATCATGCTGTCCAAGCCAGAGCTCATGGGCTCCTCCCACCCCTTGTTCAGGATTAACACAGATGCCATGTTGCTAGCAAAAGTCCAGACCACCCACCTGCGAGCAGTGATCCCCAGTTTGAGCCAGGCCCATCAGTGCAGGTTTAAAATGCACTGACAGATTAACGATCGGGCATATGGTTATAATATACAAGTAGCCGGCCACGAACATGAGCATAGGCTCCAGAGGAATTATAAATATATCGTGAACGCAAAGGAATGTATTCGCACTTAGATACAACAAAATGTAAATATGCATTTACGGAAGAAATTTCACGATATAGCATTTAAAAATGAGATAGATACAAATATGTCTTTATTATTGATGAGTAAAATAGGAGAGTATTTAACTACAAAGACATAATAATGACTATCTCTGTTAAATAACCATGCTAAGATGGCACCCATGTAGAACGAACAAGATCGAACAGACGAAGGTTGAATTCATGGGACCGGAACACGAGACCACGTGAGCAGTAAGAACAGTTAAAATGCCGGTATTCAGATGGAGTGTTTCTTGTTTGCATGTTCACCCGAGAAGAAGCGTACGAACTTTCATCGCCGCGATTGTAAGGTGGGAGCTCTGGGGGAGGTTATGCTACTAAAGAGGGGTTTCTGCATCAGGCACTAAGCAGAGCACACGCTAGCCCCAGGGGTATTTTTATCTTAGGACCCATGTGTGCATTAATAGACAAAAAGATCGGCAACGAAGTAAAATCAAGGTCAGTGAGGCTGTGTTTAACGATATGCAGGGCAGTCTCTCACAAAGAAATATATGAGAAATCAAAGATCCAGAAAGAATACCACCATTCCCCAATGAAGTATAAATAACAATATGGCTTAGACTAGCAGTGATTTTAGGTTGTATTACTCTAATCTGATCGAGAAGTATCCAGGCAGGAAGTACCTTGCAGTACTAATAGAGCAATATATGACCACGACGCAAGATATTTTGAAAACCCGGACATGAGAGGGTAGTGATATGTTGATAAAATATTTAAAATGTACACTTTTATGAATAAATAAATAAGAGGTACGAATGGGCCCACACTGTGCCAATGCACACGTGGAGACTTTCGTACAATGCATGTTGACAAAGCTCAATAGTTATATTACAGGTGGCCAAGACCACGGGCCTATAGATGTGCACATTACAAAATAAGCAGCCACATGAATGAGAGAAGAAAGCTGTGATCATGAGATAACGTGAAAGATAAATAGAAAAGCTGATGTTTAGCATTTTACTTTATTTTATTCTACAGCGGAACCTGGGGATAATTGATTGAATCCCTCTAAGAAAGAAACTGGTGGCTCTCATAGCGCGTTTCTGTAATACCTAAAGTGAAAGAGAGAACACTACATATAAAATGGTGAGCGGTTCTTTTACAATTTGTTTACAGTATTTGTTATTAGATGAGGATCACCGTAGGGACAGTTTTTAAGACAGGCTTTGAATATATCCGATCCTGTATTAGGTAACACTATTTATGACCACCTGATAAAAAAGGATTATGCTAACAGTAAAGGAAGATGGAAGTCTAATTATAATAAGACATATCAATAAGAAGGGTGAGTGAATTATGAAGATATACCCCATTAAAGACATGAACAGGTTTTTTTAAAGAAATGAATCATAAAAATAAATCTCTGCAGTTGCCAAAATTGAGAGTGGGAATCAAACGTCACGATCTATCAGGGAATGAAAGGAGTCTTCAGATGTATGCATCAACAAATGAGATTGGTTGTGGTTATGTAGTGTGTGGGTATGACCAGAAGGGATTGGAGATGTGAGATGCAAGGATGTGTGACACAAATTTTACCCCTGAGCTAAGTGGGACTAAAAATAGGATACAAGTGAATGGCTATAATAAGGATGGTTTTTAACTTGATGTTTAATGATGCAATGTATTAAAAAACAAAAAATATGGTCCAATACACATAAGTGATTATGCACTTTTGTACTTTCAGATTATTTGTTTTTTTAACTGTCCTGAGGAAGGTGGTGCGACAGCAAGATCCACCGAAACGCGTTGACAATAAACCTTTGTGGTTTTTAAAATATTTTTTAAAAATTATTATATGTTTGTTATTATACGTGAAATTTTGGAATTATGTATTTTGTGACATTGCAGCAAATGTGTTCTCAGCATAAATGTTTAACGGTTTGTTGAGAACTGAGAAAGCAAATATTCAAAGTTGCTAAAACAAAAGAGAGGTCTTCATTTGTTTTAATAAAATGGAATACAATGTATAATTGATAGAGTGTAACTGTACATCCTTAGTGAGCTTAGCACCTCTTTGTGGTTCTACTTGTATAAAAAAAAAGTGTTTTTTAAGCCCTAGTAGGATTGATACGTGGTCTGAATAAGGAGGTATGAGATTTGATGTGTAGGTGAATTAGCAAAAACTTTAGAAGTGCTTCTAAATAGATATATGAGATATTACCAAGGGAACAATTTTTGTTTTACTATTAAAATGCAGTGCAGCACCCTCATGAACCTAAGCAGGTTGACTCGCATCATACAATTGGTGCAGGGGTCGCCCCTAGGAGTGCTGATGAGCCTGCATATAGATTTGGCTTGAGACACCCTGGATTGGGACATCCTCCAGGCGGTTTTGCAGCCAATGGCATTTGGTGCAGGGTTTATGAAATGGGTCTTGCTATTGGTTATGGACCCTTCAGTATTACCAGAGGTCGGGCTGCGCTGGGAGATATAGGCATTCAGATACCGGCGACATTATTCCCTAAACATGTGCAGGGTGCTCACTGGGCTTCCAGCCTCGATGGCGTTCTGGCAAACATTGCTGTTGTGTGGGGCTTGCAGGCTCTCATTAGTTAAAATGATATCCCTTCCAAGATGCTTGTACATGTTGCAGAGTTCAGTGTTTTGATAAGGAGCACTTTGAAGGTACTTGACAGTTTATTTGTGTGTTGGTGGGGGGGGGGGGGGGGGGGGGGGGGGGCGGGACAGCAGGGTGAGCCTCCAGGTCCTCAAGCTGGAGCCCCAGGCAGGAGGGACTCCGTTCCCTGATCTTTATTTGGCCTCATTCCTACAACATGGGGCCAGATGACGCTCGGATGAGGATAACTGGGAGAAGCGCTGTTGGAAAGTCATCCTATGCCCTGGGTGCCCTGGGACCCCCCCTGTTGACTGATACCAGCGGTAACTGCCTCAGATTTACCCTGGGCTCTGCCTAACCAGGGCCAGAGCTATGCTGAAGGACATTTAGAATTCAGTGAAAACACCTACATACACTAGGGCACACTATGGGTTGGGGTACTGGTGCGTGATTGGCATGACCTACCTTCTAAGGCCCTAGTACATAATGGGGCAGGGGGACTGAAACTACCTATCAGGTACTAGTATATAATAGGGCACAGCAGTTTAGAGCCCAGCAGCCCTTTCTGCACTGCATGTGTGCACTGCTGAAGCCTAAGGTTAGTTTAACAGCAGCCAGGTATTTATAAGGAGGACCCTTATAAAATTAGTTTCATATGCCCTGGGTTAAGTGAAATGGCACATTTCACTCCCCACATGGTGATAAAGTGCTACCCAAAATCGACTTGGGTGGTAGGAGCATTGTGGAGGGAGGATCTGCAATATTTGTACAAATTCAGCACCCGTAAAGTCTCCTCTAAGTGTTCCTGAGGTGGGGGGGATACATACATACATAATTAATAAAATATGTTTTTTATAAGCCCTGGTGCTGGAAAAATGGCCAGGTCATTTTCCCATTACAGATCCCATGCCATATAGGTCAACATGGCACAAAGTTCTTAACTATTAACTTTTGAGAGTAAAAAGCTAAAAAAAATACCACTCAAAAGACTTCCTAGAATGGTATTAATAAATTAAACAATATTATATTGTTGAATTTCTCCTAAAATGTACATACAATAAGGTATAAGACTTTGTTTGTAAGCCTAGATTCAACCTTCCAGTGGTCTGTCCAAATTGGTCAGACTTAAGTGGATTAGCCAGGCTTCTTTGAAGAGGTGATAAAGAGCCCCTGGGGTTGACCAGCTCTGCTGGGAGGGCAGTGTCCTGTTGCACAGGAATGCCAGAGCAGGGGGAGGAGTCTTTAACATTACACTTCAAGGGAAGAGGAAGACATCGGTGTAATTTACAACTCCACTCTTGATGCTAGGATTAAGGAAGGAAAGAGCAGGTGCAAGGGGGAGAGACTATGGGGATTAGCCATCCTAGGGGTGTGTTTAGCCAGCTCTTCTTTCCCTGCTGGAAAATCAGCCATTATGAATTTGGAAGAATTGGTGCACTCTGGGTGAAAATAGTGCCACACTCTGCAGGAAGTGGTCAGATCTTTGGGTGGTACCCTGCAGCCCATTGGACAGGAGTGACCTCCTGCTTGACCCAGAGAAGTTGGAATAAGTATCTGAGAAGGGCAGAGCCTCTCAGATCTGCGTCTCGAAACCTAAGAAAGCAAGACTCAATCAAACTCAGCCAATCCCTCTCCCTTACAGGAGGCCTGGTTTACCGCCCTCCCGGCAACCCTTCTAAATTTCTTGTCTCCCTCAGCGACGCCCTAGGACACTTCCTCCTTCGCTATCCCCATTTCACTCTCTTAGGAGATTTTAACCTGCACCTAGAGTCCTCATCTGACTCACAAGCTCATAGTTTTTCCCAGATACTTGATATCTTCAATCTACAACAAACAGTCGCCCTACCTACCCATTCATTAGGACACACTCTTGATGGTATCTGCACCAATCTGCTCGCCCTTTCCTCTCTTCCCCCCCTTCCACAGATATGGACGGACCACAGCCTGGTCCCTTTCCACATCACTAATTGTCAATCTCAAATTGCCAAAAAAACCAACCCCCACTGTGACTACTCTGTTAACTGGAAATCCGTCCAGAAAAACCTCACAAGTAACCCCATTTCTCACTCTCTGCTACCCGCTCTTTCTGGCGACATTGAAAGGGATGCTGACCTCTTTCATAAATGGGTCACACAAGAAATTAAAACCCGGACCCCCACAATTCATCCCGACAGAACCCACAAAAAATCTAATAATGCCCCCTGGTTCACTCCTGACCTAGCTACCTCCCACCTGCTATGCAGAAAGGCCGAGCGTAAATGGCGTCGTACCTACAACATTGACGACCGCCTAGTCTATACATTACTGAGGAAAAACTATCTCTCCAATATCAAATCGGCCAAGAGAACCTATTACGTAAAAGCTATCAAAGATGCCAGTCAAAAACAAAAAACCCTGTTTTCCATTGTAAAATCCTTCACTCAGCCAAAAGCTCTCCAACCCGAAATTCCCCCGTCTCAAGATCTGTGCGATAAAATCTCTGATTACTTTGATGACAAAATCGCCTCCTTACAAAGAAACTTCCCTTCTCCTCCCACCCCCCATGGGCTACCCAGCTCTGTGCATCCGGCATCCTCTGGGGGCCATCTCCAAAGCTTCACTCCGGTCACTTTGGCCCAGACCAGAGAGGCTATTCTATCTTGCAAATCCGGTTCTCCTTCCGATCCCTGCCCCCCCAAGATCCTCCACCAAATCATAGATGTAGTCAACCCTATCATCAACAACATAGTCAATCTGTCACTCAGTTCCGGATCTGTCCCTCGCATCTGGAAAAAGGGTGTCGTTAAGCCGCTTATGAAGAAGGCCAACAAATCCCCTACGGACCTAACCAATCTCCGCCCCATCACTCTTCTTCCGGCCCTGGGGAAAATTACTGAGCAGTTAGTCTACAAAGAGCTTAAATCCTACCTAGACGTCCACAATATACTCCATCCACAGCAATCTGGTTTCCGACCTAAACATTCAACGGAAACAGCTCTGATCAAATTAACTGAAACAATTAAAACGCTGCAAGATCAGAGGAAGAGAGCCATTCTCATTCTCCTCGACCTCACAGCAGCATTCGATACTATATCCCATTCTATCCTGATTAACAGATTGCTTGACATAGGGATTTCAGACTCTGCCATATCTTGGATAAAGTCATTCCTCAGCGACAGGTCTCAGTCTGGCGCCCTTGGCCCTTTTTTATCGAGGGAAAAAAAGGTCACCTCTGGAGTTCCACAAGGCTCCATCCTTAGCCCCCTTCTTTTTAATGTGTACCTCATCCCTCTTCTAGCCTTGATTGAATCGTTCGGCATACCTGTCACCTCGTACGCTGATGATACCCAGCTGATTGTACCCCTAGAAAACAATTCTAATACAGCTGAGCTCAATCTCAAGAACTGCCTCTCTGCAGTTTTCCAGTGGATCGACACTAATCACCTCCGTTGCAACTCCAATAAAACAGAGATCCTCCCCATCGGAAAGAACGCCTCTTTCTGCCCAGCCCTATGGTGGCCGGATAACTCTGTTGCCCCCCCCCAAACCGTCTCCACGGCCAGAAATCTTGGCGTCCTATTTGATTCAGATTTATCGTTCGATCAACACGCCAGTAATGTTGCCGGGAGATGTTTCGGGATCATTAAATCTCTTAGGAAGTTCTATGACTTCCTCCCTCTGGAGGCGAGAAAAACGGTTACAGTAGCCCTCATAATCTCCCGTATCGATTACTGCAACGGTCTCCTGGCAGGAACTAAAAAATCCACTCAGACCAAACTCCAAAGCGTCCTTCACACCGCCGCTCGCTTGGTTCTCAAACTGCCTCGCAGATCCTCTATCTCTGAAGCCCTCAAAACCCTACACTGGTTACCCCTTCATAAGAGAATTCTCTTTAAAATTCTTATTGTTGCCTTCCGTGCATTCCACAACACCAGCCCTAAATATTTAACCAGACGCTTCCCTCACTATCATCCGACTCGCTCTCTCCGTTCCGCCCAAGACAATCTCATGACCTCTGCCAGGTTTAACTTGAAGTTAAAAGGTGGTAAAACTTTAAGCTACCTGGCCATCAAGGCTTGGAACAACATGCCTAGTCATCTGAGAATACAGACCTCAGAAAAGCCCTTCAGAAAACTTCTCAAAACCTGGATCTATAGCCTCCCCGACGACTGGACCAGAGCTGCCATCTAGCCTCCCCCTTACCCCTTGAGGCTGGGTATAAGGATCTTTAGCGCCATGATGCTCCCTCCGGAGCGAACGCCGCGCTCTACAAATACCCTCTCAAATATCAAATATCAAGACGGCCATGCTGGAAGTTTGGTGCACTTTTCCAAAGGCCTGCACTGTGAAGATTACACCATCTGAAACTATAGCCTGTGGATTACCTGCAAGCTACAGGTTAACAGAGCTCACCTGGAACATCACCAAGAATCCTCAACCTGGAGAACTACCAGTGGATTTGTAAGGGGTTTGTCCAAGTGGAATTTGAGAACTGAAGTCCTCATCTTGGAGCTTCCAGACCCGTGACACAAGTTTGAGACACTTTGGGACCTTTGGGGAACTTCAGGAAGACGTTCCAGAAGTTTGGAGATCTTAGGAGCAACTTTCTAAAAAAAGCTCCATAAGGGGACAGACTCAACCTGGCCAGCCAAGCCGCCAACCTTCAACCGCGATCCGGCCTGCCGTCCAGGTTTCCCTCGTTGAAGAACTCCGTAGGTCCTAATTCCAGAGTTTGACCGGTAGTAGTCGAAATTTTGGCCGGCGAAACCTCACCGAATTCAGCCTGGTGAAGAGCATCGAGAGACCGCGTGAGAAAAAAATCCGTAAACGTTTCTAAGTCCGAACGAAGACAAGGTGACCGTGAGCAACCACGAAAGCCAAGCCCCTTCAACCCTGTGTCGTCCTGGATCCTTGGTTTGTCCCACAGAAACGCTCCGGAAGTCGGACTTCCATTCAAATTTATGGGAGTTGGTCGCAAGGCAATCCGACTGGCAGAGCGCTTTGAGACACCCAGGGAAGAAAAGCTCCAGAAAAGTTTTAAGTCAGAAGGTAAAAACCTTTGACCCTGACCTACTGCGCGGGGTAGCCGCCCAGGGTTCCATCGCAGTCGACCTGAAACTTTGACCCGGTCTATCGCGACCAGATGTCCCGATAAGGCGCTATAGGTTTCTATGTGGTACAAATGGCTAAATCATTGAAAATTCATTCATCTGGTTCCCTACATAGGATTTTTGTTGTTTTGGTGTCATTCTAAAGATAAAATATTTTTCTTTTTTTATAAATTGGGGTTGGATTTTTATTTTGTATTGAGTCTTAATTTTTTACTGAAATTGTGTTTTTAAATGCTCTACATACCTGTATTTGAAGGTAAGCCTGCCTGCTTACAGCCAAGCTACCAAGGCTTGAGCATAGGAATAATTTAATAAGACCTATTCTGGGCCCTAAGCTGCGTGAATGGCCCGATTGCCAGTGGCAGATATACATTTACTCCTACTAATAATCCACTTTCCAACAAGTGCCTATTGACCAGAACCCCAGTCTGTAGTCTAGATTACTAGCAGAATCAGAAAAAAGTAGAACCTGCCAGTTTGCAGTACGACAGGTCACCCTTGCCTGGGGGAGTGCGGTCAGGAGGGTGTTTCACACTCCGCCGTTTTCCAGAAATCTCTTGTTGTTGTGGTCGCCTTAGGTCACAGACCTCGACCACTAGGTCTTCCTACTTAGATGGAGAGCAGGGGACTGCGATCTACAGGGGGACCTATATCCGACAAATGGTTGTCTTACATTTCAAGAGGCGCTGGAAACATTGTGGTGGAGCCAGGTCAGTTCTTGCAGTTTGCTGCAAGGACATGGGTAGCAAGGGGATTGTGGCAGGATTTCCCCAACCACACCGAGCCAATCTAATTCGCGGGGCATGCTGCTGGAGCTTGGCACCTCCGGACGACTGGAGTCTCTCATATATTGCGCCCTAAGGTCAGACCGTCTACAGGCCACATATTGTGCATGGGATTGTTGGGAGGCGGAACTGCCAGGAACAATTACAGATGCTGAGTGGAACAGGCCCTGGTAAAAAAAGTATCTTGTAACATGTGGTTCAAGCGGGCTCCCTTTAATGTTATTATCTGCGCTTCTTGGTCCCCACGCGACTCAGTAGAATTTAACCTACTGTCACAGGTGAGAATACGCGCTGCATAGGGGGCGAAGAAGGCTTCACACACAAGCAATGGGGCTGTGACAAGCTTACCCAATATTGGCAGGAGGTCCTTGATCGCCTTACACGTGCCACCTACACTAGGCGTGAGGCCACAATTGAACACAGTTTTCTGGGCCTTATTCCCATCCCCCAAAAAAGGAAGGGTACATTAAAGGTTTGCCCAACTGGGTCTCTTGCTAGCGAAACGCAGTAGTCACCATCGGGTGGCTCTCTTCTGCTGGGCCCACAATTTTGGCATGGTCCAGGGACAGCATGGAATGGTCTTGGGCAGACATGTGACCCATTAAAGAAATCTGTACGGATGAGCGCCTGGTGGACCATGGTCAAGAGTGGGAGGGCATGATGCAGTACATAACAGAAGAGGGAGGGGCGGCAGAGAGCAGGACACAGCTGTAACTTTGTTGCAACAGCTGTGTATGTTACACTATAGAAAATCTGAATAAATAAAGCGTTTAAAAAAAACCACATACATAGCTAAATAAGCAAGCAGACTTTAGAAGTTTAAACAAAACACACACACAAAAAAAATGAGAACCTATAGGGTGAAATACATCTGTGTTGCACATCATCTTAAAAGCACTTGGGCAATATAGATAACATCCCAGTCAGTTGAAGAAAAGTACTCACAGTTTGATTATATGTGGATGTCGAAATAGTTTCAAGTTTTGAATTTCTCGTCTGATTTTTCCAACTACGTCCAGGCTTCGAATTTTCGAGCGATTCAAAATTTTCACTGCAACTTTGTGTCCAGTCAACTCATGTTTACCAACTGTAAGGGAAACGCAAGTTAAGTAAGCAAAAATATACGGACAAATATTATCTTCCAGAATGTGAAGGTTAGATCCCACCCACACACAAACAAACAAATTAAGACCATTGCTATTACTTTCTCTCCGCCCCTACTGCAGTGGTTCCACACACCTTGAGATTCATTCAGATTAGGTAACTAAACAGAATTTAGAGACGGTGTGTATACGGAAAGCGAACAAGTCAGCAGTCCAGAGGGCCAACATTATGTCTGCCTTTCAATAAAGGCAACATTGCACATTCAACATGTACTCGGAGTTGCTCAGTAAAAGTTGTCAGGAGAGGAAAACAAACTTTTTACTCTACGGAGGAGAGACCTTGGTGGCCATTGGTTCAGTTCCAAAATGGTTACTTCCTCATATGTTCAGCACTAGTAACCACAACCCCTAATTCCGCCACTTAAAATCATAGTAAAAGCATGAATTAAGAAATGCTAGGAAGGGGCCAAAAGGTCACCTATGGAATGGGAAGCACAAAAAAAATATATATATTATTAATGATGTACGCTTCCTAAGAAAGCAGTAGCCGCAGACAACACCAAGACTTTTCAGCAGTCGTTTTTTTATTACAGATACCGGCAACTCAACGCATTTCGGGACCAAGTCCCTTGATCAAGGGACTTGGTCCCGAAACACGTTGAGTTGCCGGTATCTGCAATAAAAAAACGACTGCTGAAAAGTCTTGGTATTGTCCACGGCTGCTGCTTTCTTAGGGCGTACAGCGTTTGATTTGATAATGCGAGGCTCGCCACCTCTCCGCGGACCGCCACCTCTCCGCGGACCGCCGTTAGAGGCGAGGAGAAGGCGGCGCAAGTGCTTCGGTACTGGTTTGTGGAGAATATATATATATATATATATATATATATATATATATATATATATATCCAAAAACAAGAAAGTCACGCGGCACACTTCTTGGCAGGTAAATATCAATTTTAATCGCTCAGGTCTTCAGCAAAACTCCTACGCGTTTCGAACAAACGTTCTTGGTCACGGCAGTGTTCTACAATTAGTCCTTTTTTCATTTCGCATTTTATACTTTCACCATGTGTTACATAACGATGATGCATTCTGGGCTATGTAGTTTTATTTACTGTTTAGTAACTTTTTTCTTTTGTTTTTTAACTTTATTTTCAGTTAACATGCATTGGGCAAATATGTGGGGAAAGTTCTAAAGATCCAGTCCCAGCTTATACGTATTACTCCTTTAGTAGGATCTTTGTTACGTATAATTGTGTAATTACATGTCTTTATCGTTCGCACTTTTTTATGTGGTACGATTTCTGGGATATGTCATCCTTAGATTAAGTTATTACTAGGGCTGAGTGCCCTTTGCCCCACATATGTGCCTCTACTCATATATGTTTGAGCCCATGTCATTCATTAATTAAGTACATTCATCAACTTCGGAGGTTCGCTTTGTACGCAAAGCATACTATATCACATTTTTGATTTCAATACAATTGTTTTACAAGTGAACGTGCATTTCTTCATCTGCATTCAAACCTCTTGGATACATGGTTTTAAATTTAATTATCAATTTCGACTCCAGTCTTCTCAACTTTAAGAGTCTATCTCCCCCACGTTCTTGGTTTGGGATTGTTGCTAGTCCCAGATACTTTATGTCCTGCCATGTTTTTCCTTCATGTTGTTTCAAATGTTTTGCCATGGCATAGGCATTGTCATCATTCTGTATCGCTCGGATATGCTCTAATATTCTTTTTTTCAAAGGGCATTTCGTGCTGCCTATATATTCTTTTCCGCAGCAGCATCTCTATATATATATATATATATAGTTAGGATTTTTTCTCTATGGGATTTTTGAAAATTCTATGTCTAATAACTTTGGCGTTTGTGGACGGAATTGGCTGAAATTTTCAGGAAAATGGCACATTTTGTTTCTGAGCAGCCCTTGAAAATTTGGGGGGGGTTCGTCAAGGGGGGGTCGAGAAAAAAGGGGGGTCCCAAAACGTGTTTTTAACATTGAGTTTTCCATAGGGCGGTTGGCCTCACTTTTAGCCCGAACGGCTGAATGGATTCGCATGAAACTTGGCAAAATTGTAGGGACTGGTAGCCCGATGTGCCTTTTGTAGGTCTCAATATATGTGCTACAGTGGATTTTGAGAAATTAATGTTTAAAAAAAGATATATATCTGTAACAGCGGACCGGGCAGCGCTCCAGGACGCGTACTTTTCGCGCAACGGAGCTTTGTGAAGCGAAGCTGATTGGTTCTCCGGCGTCTGTCAACATTCCAAACAGTCCGTAGCGGCCGCCATCTTGTCTCTCGGTAGGATCGAGAGACAAGAGGAGGCGAAAGCGAAGGGGCAAATGACCATAAGGGGGAATAGTAGATCCTCGCTGACCCCCTAGGTTTGATGTGGAGGTTTTAAAAGGGCCCCGCGGGGCAAAAAAAAAAAATAATAATAAAACGGCTGAATGGATTTGCACGAAACTTGGTAAAATATTAGGGACTGGTAGCCCGATGTGCCTTTGCTAGGTCTCAATATATGTGCTCCAGTGGATTTTGAGAAATTAACGTTCAAAAAAAGATATATATCTGTAACAGCGCTCCGCTTCGCGTAACGGAGGTTTGCGACGCTGATTGGTCATTCTGTCACTGGGCTATAGTTGGGCTACATCTGGCTGATATTTGGGCTACATTTGTTTTTTTTCGTCTCTGGCGGCCATCTTTGGGCTACATTGGGCTACATTGGGCTTCATTGGGCTACATTTGGGCTCCAACATATATATAGGCCAATGTAGCCCAATATATATTTTTCAAAGTTAATTTTCGTAAAAACCACTGGAGCATATATCTTGAGACATAGCAAAGGCACATCGGGCTACCAGTCCCTACAATTTTGCCAAGTTTCGTGGAAATCCATTCAGCCGTTCGAGCTAAAAGTGAGTCCAACCGCCCTATGGAAATGAAGGAAATGAATGGGTAATTTGTAATTAGCAAATAGCTCATCGCAAACTAGGAATGGTAAAGAATCGCTATTTATTCCTTAAAGTTCGCTATTTAGGAAATGCAAAAAACTTTGATGATACATATGGCGGTTCATCTCTAACAAGATAAGAAGCATAGGGATAGATTTATGATGACTGGCGCATCACCAGGGATGTGTTAGTCATTCTGTGCCGCTGTTCCGTCACCTATGGTGTGCTGCATTTACAATGCGGCGCATCATGGGGCAAAAACAGCACAGATGCGTGATGTATCTGTGCCGTAAAGGTGGCGCATTGCTGGAGTTGTATCGCAAGTGTGATGAAGCTCCAGCAAGGGTCGGGGGTGCCCCTGTCGCAGGGTTTCTGTTCTCACACAGAACTGTGGACAGAGGATTGGAACCTCGGCGAATTAGGGTGTCCCAAAACTCACCTTAGTAATCAAAAACCCCTTAGCAAGCTAGGTACAGTGTCACATTGGATATAACAAACTCTCAATGTTTAGACAATCCAGAATATGAACTTATAGTACCTCAGGATACGTGGAACTCATGAACACTCGGTCGTTATATATTTCTTAGAAACTAGAACATGGAGTTAAGAAGAACACGTGTATTTGAAATGTTTATTTACTAATGCCGTCTTCTCAGGCGTAGTATCTTAGATAATACAAGTACACATATTATAAGTAGCAAAATTACCAGCATAGTTACTAGTACATAAAAAGCGAATGGTGACAGTATGTTAACATGCTGTAAATGAATAAGAGTTAGCAACACTTATAAGCAGCCGCGGGCCGTGGAGGGAGTTACGGTGGGGCAGGGAGGCGGGGAGGGGGAGGGGCAGGGTGGAGAGGGCTCCACCCTGCTTCTCCCCCTCCCCGCCTCCCTGCCTCACCGTAACTCCCTCCACGGCCCGCGGCTGCTTATATCTCACCCTCCCTAATACACATATTATATTATTTGCTAAGAAGGTCTCTTTGTGTTGGTTTAGGGCGTGCCCATACTTTAGTGTCTTAGATTTGAAGGAATCACATCAGCATACACCAGCTCTCTCTTCATGTGAACCGCATCAAGTGTTGTGTATGTGTGTTCGGCAAAGCAATATAAAACCTGCCTCATGCCCAGAATTGGCAGAAGTTGCACTTATGTTATGAGTATGAAGTCGTGGAGATCAGACCTCATAACAATTCTGTATCGTGTTGTTCTTGAAACTTTAGCACTCGCTGTACAGATATAGTTTAACAAGCAAAGCAGATAGTAGAGCAATAACATATTATTCTCATGTAAACCACGATGAACTACTAGGTTGAAAGCTAAAGCAACAACTAAGTGTCGTGTGCAGAAGTTGCAAAAAAGGAAAAATGGCGTTTAAACCGGTAATGAGCCCATGCTAACTTAACACGGTGTAAAGATATCCAGGACCTAGATGACACCTCCCCATGATCCGGAAACGAACTGAATAAGATAATAGAAGTGCCATCTCATGAGAGCAGATTGCAAGTTTATATGTGGACGGTCCGCAAGGTAAAGCATTAAAAACTAGGAAAATTTAATGCTAAAGAAAAATAAAACAGCCAAGTACTTTATCGAGTCTTAAGCCAATAGGCAAGGTAAATAATAAAAACTTGACAAATAAGTCAATGAAATGCTAGTACTCAGCATATCAAACATGAAAAAGGTCTATGACATAACTGTGTATGCAAAATAAGCTGCAACAGCCTCCAATAGGAAGTCACCGTCTTCATCCGAAAACAGTTCAGCCATCCAATTTAAAAGCGGAAAAGAACATACGTGCTCTCCCAGCACCGGATCCTCTATCACCATCAGAGGACAGCTCGGTGGGTTTTCAAGAAAGCTCTGTTCCAAGAAAGACTGTGTTGCCGCCAGTAAATTCCAGGGACCAATTAGTCCATGCATCAATGCCACAGCCATAATCCTTTCGCCAGGACAAACCAACTCGTGAGTAATGATAGGAGTCATCAGCTGATTAAAGTCGACGTCAGGAGAAACCGGTCCGCAGAGACACAAATCAATGGCCCAATCGAAATCACAGGTCAGGCAGTGAAATACAGGCTGGACACAGGTGAAGTAGGAGAATCGAAAAGATAATCCATATGCCGTGCTTAATATCGCCAACGGCATTGTGCCATAATATTCTAGCATGCGATTGCGGAACAGTGTCAGCAGCTGCGGGGCGGGAGGTTGCATAGGAGGGACATCCATATTTAAAAATGTAAAAAAGCACAAGAGCGTCCGCTGGTAATGCAAGTAAAAATGGCAATCCACGAAGCAGAGTGGAAAAAATACAATGAAAGAAAGCAGGGATGACTCCAAAGATTTTCTCAAATGAAGTCACGAGACCACTGGTAACAACTTTTAAAAAGTGCGCCAGGGCCTTAGTGGAGGATGCGTTAAAGATAGTCCGAACCATCTTGCTGAAATGGAAAGGCAAATCTGAATTGAAAAGGGTCTGCACCTCTGTACGGGTGTTCGCTATGTGAAGCACGAAAGTTTCACGGGCCGAACTCAAGGCCACCTCTCTCTGAGACAAAAGAGCTCTTATTCTTGCCATGCCGTTGAAATCTGCTCCCAAGGTTGGTATTTGTGGCGAGATTGAAAACTCCCTATGTTCATGTGTGGGAGGAAATAGAACATTTCTGCAGCAAATAACCCGTTCACTTACTGTTACGATAAAAGGAATACTTTTAATTAACCCAGAACAATCTTCATTATTGAGCATCAAATAACTACCATTTTCCAACAACTTGAACGTGGGGATGATAGCAGGAACTGGCGTGCCTTGCAACACGCAAGCCATATTTGGTCGGTGTTTGTTGCATGAACCGTGTAACTGTATGTGCCTACACATTAGTGAATGATCTGGCGTCTCAGTGCATTCCTCTCCATTCAGATAAACTTCTTGATCATCTTTGAAACATCTGTATGTGTATGGAAGCGACCAGACCTCATGAAGAAAAGCACTACCTAAAGGTTCATAACGACCTATTGGTATATATTTCATACAATTTGAAAACTTATATAAAGCAAAAGGCAGCGTTATTAAACCGTGGATAAGGCACGTTGCCAAAAAACCCGCAATCCTCTGCTGATGATGTCACTGAGCATGTCATGAATGATGTAATATGTGACATCATCAGCAGTGGATTACGGGTAATAGTATCTCTAGTTTACTCCCCTATAGCTGTCTTTCTTTTAACATAAGTGTCTGTTTCCTTCCCTTATACTTACTGTTTTTGGTTCGCTTCCGGTTCGCGTACCGGCGAGCGAACTGGGAAGCGAACTAAGAGAAATAGAGGTTGGCACAGTTCCAAATATTGTACCAATTTTTTAATAACGGGGAGGTAGTTCTGAAAAGAACTTTTTTTTATTGTTTTTGTTGTTTTATATTTTTTTTATTATTTTTCGGAACATTTTTTTACTTTTTTTGAATTTTTCTGAACAGTTTTATATTTTTTTGGGTTTTTCTTGGAGGGGGCAATGAAAACGATTCATTGTAAAGGGCTCAACAGGAGCAACAAAACAAAAAAAAAGTATTTATTATTTTGGGCGTTTCGTACAAACTTGCATATGATAGTCAATAGCTCTGTTGATCAGAGTGATGCTTCTTTCTCCGTAGCAAATGAATCCATCGCAAAATACGCAGATGTGTTTTACTTCACCAAATTTCATTTGTATATTTGGCACCATCTCCCTGCCCTCTGGTCCCGTTACTTCCGGTACAACAGATCTTCTGGCCATAATAGGGAGATTATCTAGGTCGTTCCGAAACTGTGCAGCACTGTAGTTGTTAGGATGCCACCTAGTCATATGGCGATGCATTGTGTAGTTTCCGAAACTGTATTTTTTCTCGGTTCCTCTGGACAGTCTATCTTGACATATAAGGCAAGTTATTTATCTTGCATTTACTTTTTTCTGACCTTTGGGAATTTTAAAAAATTGCCAAATGAAGTTCTTTCCGGTGAGACGTCCTGGGCTGCTCAGGCAAAAACTGCCTCTCTTCGTGCTCGTCGTCCTGTTCCTCTTCTTCCTCTTCTTGTTGAATTATAACTTGAGCAGGTGGTCCACTCTTCCTTGGATGTGGTGGAGGTGGTGGGGAAGCACCAACTGAAGCTACTAAAGAAGCCATTGCTCAGTGATCACAAAGGGTCTTTCTCTCACAATGATGAAAGTCAGAGTGAGGAAAGAAGGAGAGATTTTCATCATTTGGGAAAAACAAGAGTTCTCAACCAATGAAAAGTGTTCATTTTAGATTATATGACCTAGTCTTACATCATTAGGAAACCAAAAGTGAAATGAACCAATGAAAAGTGTTATTACCAAGTCACATGACCTGCTGTGTTTACGTTAAGCGCTTTGCAGGGCCTCCCGGTTTGCTTCCAGAAACCTGCGCTTTGCGACTCGCTTCGCGTACCAGTTCGCTAACGTAGCACGTCATATGACGTATCACGCGACAACGCGAAACGTCATGCGGACGGGAGGCGTCACGATGTTGTTTTCTAACGCGGCAGTTGCGGTAAAGAAACGTTTACCGGCTCGCGGTCTATTTCGCGGCATCAAGGTCAGCTAACGGGAAGCTTCCCGATTCGCGAAGCGGGAACGAAGAAAAAAAAATATTTAAAAAAAAAATTATTCATAAACATATAAAATATATTTTTGGATTTAAAGAAAAATACATTTTACAGCTACAGATATTAGCTGTTAAAAAACCAATGAAATTCACTGAAAAAACCATAGGTTATAGACCATATATAGTTAGGAATTAGCATTTACAAAACCTTGAAAATTCACTGAAAAAACCATAGGTTATAGACCATATATAGTTAGGAATTAACATTTACAAAACCTTATTTTACTCACACAAAACCATTGAAATTCCATATATAGTTAGTTGCACTAACTATATATCGCGCACCCGCAATCCACTGCTGATGATGTCACATATTACATCATTCATGACATGGTCAGTGACATCACTGATGACATCTCAAATGACATCACTGATGACATCACTGATGACATCACTGATGACAACATCCAGTGACTGTATGTTTCTGTAAAGTTAAAATATGTCTTACATATTGAAGAATGAGTGGATGTATAAGAGTCTGGATGAAGGATTTAGTAGGTGCATGACTGACTGTATAAGTGAGTGATTAAATGTGTCTCACTGAGTGCATGGGTTAGTGACTAAACTGTTTTAAATTGTGCATCATTGTGTCTGTTGTTCTGTAATCTGATGCATGTGTTGATCATTAGCTATATGACTAACTATATGGGTTATTGATTGGTTGGCCAAGTATTTGTATGGGAGACTGAGTGTGTGTGTGTGTGGGTGTCTGGGAGGTGTATGACTGTGCATAGATGTGTGAGCAGTTGATTCACTAGATGTATGGGTTCAAAAGTGCATGTGGAAACAGCTGTATGGGCGGTTGACTGTGTGCATGAGTGTATTGGTGAGTGAATGGATATCTCAGTGCTACATGTCAAAGTAAGTACATATGTAAAACACAGTACATGTGATAGTTGACATATATAAATAACTGTGCATAAGAGCCAGTGAATGTGTGAGTGGCTGTATGGATTATTGTGAACTTGTATCAGGGATTGTATAACAGAGTAAATATGTGTTATTACATGTTTCAATAAGTAAGGTGTGTATAACTATATAGTTGAGGAAATGGAGGTGTGATTGATTCTTTGCAAGACTGACTAGGTGTGTGAGTAACTCCATGGATGAGTGACAGTCTGTGAGTGTCTGTTTACACTGAGTGTATCTAAGGTTATATTAGAGTCTGAAGAGGTTCATCGTATCATCACATGAATGATGTCATCAGTGATGTGATCAGTAATGTCAAATGAGATGTCATCAGTGATGTCATTTGAGATGTCATCAGTGATGTCATCAGTGATGTCACTGACCATGTCATGAATGATGTAATATGTGACATCATCAGCAGTGGATTGCGGGTGCGCGATATATAGTTAGTGCAACTAACTATATATGGAATTTCAATGGTTTTGTGTGAGTAAAATAAGGTTTTGTAAATGCTAATTCCTAACTATATATGGTCTATGACCTATGGTTTTTTCAGTGAATATATATATATATTATATATATATATATATATATATATATATATATATATATATATATATATATATATATATATATATATATATATATATATATATATATATATGTTTTTTAAAATCAATCCCCGCCACTGAATATAGAATTTTCTAGCTAATATGAATAATTAATCTTCAGGTCTATTAAGGACACAGACGGATATTATGAAATCCCTATTTCGCTTTTGTTACAACTAGAATCCTAATACATTACAGGGTATAAGAAATACAAAAACATTTTTTTTTTTTAAAACACTACAAATTACAAGAGTTAGTCTACAACTCGCAATAAAATCAATAAATAAACATCCATAACATTGGTATACTCCTGCTGACAATCTTTCTTCTAGTGGGAACGGGTATCAACAAACTGCTCTTGAAGTGCATCCTTCCAATTTTGCTTATGATCTTAAACTAAAACCACTGTCAAAACCATTTCTCTTACACAGAAAGGAAATGATTAGGGAGGGCAAAAAAAAGTATTAAACTTAATGTCTGTAAGAATATACAGCTTAATAAAACAGTTCAAACATCTGCAAGGTGGGATTAATACTTGCCTTCAAGTCCTTAACAGAACTGAAAATTCTTATTCATGTTAGCTACGAAGTTTTACATTCTAGGACAGGACCAAGGTGCTGATTATGAAAATTCAAAGCTCGACTATGACAAGGGAAAAGGGAAAACTCACAGGTTTAAAGTAAACCACTTTACAATTCGAATCAGATTATCAATCTGCAATACACAGAATACTTCCAGTTGACAGCGAATGCACAGTACTTAGTTGCTATAGACCCTCTGACAGCATGCGTGTCAAAGAACGACTAATGAAAGACTTGTTCATAATCCATTTGACCAACCATGCAAGAGTGAATGAAGTGACTGGAGCGAACGCTTTTCTGCATTATATTAAAACACTCACCTGCAGGAGAAGCTCTCAAGCTTCTAAATCATCACTCGATGTAAGCAGTTAACCACACAGAGCTTGCATTCAGATGCTAAAGCAGGGTAAGCCATAGTCCTACTGTTAAATACTGTTCTCAACAAGGTAGAGTAAACCTCTTTGGGTGCAATACATCTACCTGTCAAAGGGAGGACCATCACGTCAAACCCATCTGAATGTTACGCTAAGCACAGGAGCATGATCAAATTGGCTGGCAGCTGCTTTCTAGACAAAAACAGCATTCAGCCAAATTTAAAGACATTTCAAAAGGTTAGCCATATTCTATAGGACAACATTCCTGTGTTCAGGGAAATGTGAATCTTCTATCTCACAAGATTGGACAGCAAAGGATGTTCACCCATTGGGTGATCAACAATGAGAAGGTGTCCAGCAGATCTAGCTGAATGGCTTGCGTTGATGCTTCAAGACCCTCCATGCTAAATGCACACACACAAAAAAACCACACAAAAAACACCACTTAAGACACAGATAATATCGGCCGTCCATGGGATCAGAGTCTCATTCCAAACACCAGCATGACCATACAGCCCACGCAAGTTCCGATCATCTGAGGGCAGAATCATACCACGCCTGATTAATGCAGAAAACAGCTGGTCCCAGAAGTCCCTGCACCTACCAGAGACTTCAGAAAGCCTTCTTGACACCATGTGTAGGCCACCTTGCTGCAACAAGGGATGCCAGTAGCCCTTTGTGCCTTGGAGAATTTCCAGAAAAAACAACACGTAGAATTAGAGCATTGCAAAATCACTCCAGAAATACCTGGGTCCTCTATAATATGAATATCAAATTCCTTCTGTTATTTCCCTCCTTGTTTGAAAGGTGCAACTGAATGTGATCCAAATCTGGAAAAGCTAATCTGTGGCTATCGCTGTAGGGTCCCTTCTCCAAGTGTAAAATACAGAAATGTAATCAAGATGTTAATAGATTCAATTTGCAGTCACTACCAACTCAAACATCATGGAGGCTCAACTTTGGAATTCTCATCAGCTCCAGAATTTGAGTGACAATCTTCAAATAGTTCTGCCTGTCTAGAAAGTGAACTGCAGTCACCAAGAGGTGGTGAGAAAGGTAATAGTGGCAAAAGTCCATTGCAAAATTGGCAAGAATTCAAGTTATTATATACCAAAGTGGTTGATTCATTAGACTGCTGACACGTTTCGCAGACAACAGTGAGACAGCTGTTGGGGACAGAGAGCGAAGGGAGAAATATTTCGATGACCGTTCCAAGCAACGGATGTGGCCACCTGTTGTCAAATCAATGCACTGAGCTCCACCGCTCCAGACTCACTTACAACCATCTTTGGTCTGATTCAGGGCATCTTGCCATTCCAAACATCCATATGGAACAGCCACATATCAGCTCTAAGTGAACTTCCACTTACAGGAGAAAGTATTCCAGAAGACAAGAATCTTCACAGATAAAGAATTTTTAAACGTTGAAAAGTTAAGATAGGGAAGGGGTCCCACATATAATGGCTGGACGGGGGATACCAACCTACTTGGAAATCCGAGAGAAACACTGTCCTCTAGGACCACCATTATAAACTCCTTCTTGATCTTGTTATCTGGATCGGCCAGTTGTCTGAATCAAATCTATTGAGAACCCAAGTAATTTGATCAGAATGGATAGGGTTAATCGGGACGGTTAGTCATCCATAAGAAAGCTTAAGCTCTGTAAGAACATTGATGGAGCAAGCAGACAAGTCTATGAAAGGACGAGCACAGTGCCTAAGTTATCAGGCAAAAGCCTCACAACTACATTCTGTGCCCCTGAACTCTGCTCTAATCTGCTCCACCACTCCAATCTGCTACACGCCGCTCCACTGCACTCTATGCCAGGGGTCTCCAGCCTTTTCAATAATTAGAGCTACTCCTGATGCGTGAAAAACAATTTGAGCTACACTCTCATTTATGGATTAGATAACTGCACAAAAAAAAAAAAAAAAAAAAAGAAGATCAAGACACTAAAACACTACCCCTGGAGAGCCCAGTCCTGATGCAGTAAGCACACTGGAAGGAAGGAGTAAGAATAGAGGGGCAGAAAAGAAAGGGAGAGGAAGAAAAGATTGATGTGAGGAAGGAATCAAGATAGCAGAGAACGAAGAGGAGAAATAACGGAAGAAAGAAAGAAAGTAAAGGAAGGAACAAGAAAGAAAAATAAAATGAACGAAGGAAACGGGGAATGAAAAAAGAAGAATGATCGCAGGTATAAAGAGAATACTAGAAAAGGAATAAAAGAAAAAAGGAAAGAAGGTACAAAGCTATGAAGTAGAAAAAGATAGAGTAGAAGCGATGGAAGAGGACAAAGGAGAGTGATAGAAAGATTAAGATATCAAAAAAGAAAAACCCAGTGTCAGGGCAAGCAAGTGCAAAAAAAAAAAAAATCCCAAAAAAAAAAAAATCAGTAGATCGAAGAAAAGAGGAAAAAGAATGTAAAGAAACTGTCAGAAAGAAGGATTAAACAGTTTAAAGAAATATATATATATATATATATATATATATATATATATATATATATATATATATATATATATATATATATATATATATATATATATATATATCCCGTCCCAACGTTGTCCGGGAGCAATTAGGCTTCAGGGGCCCCGACATTGTCCGTGGGTCCCCCCCGGAGCCTTCCTCCATATATTGGAATATTATACCTCTAGGTTTTCTTTGTACGCTTTTGTAGCTGCCCGTCCCGACGTTGTCCGCGAGCAATTAGGCTTCAGGGCCCCCGCCCCGACGTTGTCCGTGGGTCCCCCGGAGCCTTCCTCCATATATTGCAGTATTATACCTCTATGTTTACTTTGTACGCATTTGTAACCTGCACACGTAACTTTTCATCCTGTAATGCACCGTTTGGCTCACTTTTGTAATGCTCCGTTTGCTTCCTCTTGCTCACGATTTTCATTTTTGCTTCATTTTTCCGCCGCTCACCGCTACTAAATAAATAAATAAAACCTACCTCATCCGCCGCTCACTGCTCCTCCCGCCTGTCCGCCGCTCTTCACCGCCTGTCCGCCGCCCCTCACCGCCTGTCCGCCACCCCTCCCCGCGCCATGTCCGCCGGTCCTCCTCGCGCTCCTGGACGCCACTCCTCCCCGCGCTCCTCACATCGGGCACAGACGTCGCGGCCGACGCTTCTTCCAAGGGACTACTTTTTTTTCGGTACATTTTTTAAATAAGGTATATTTATTACGTTTATATAGCCTATGTCCATCTGCACACCCTGACGATTACAACGATGTATCGGGTGTGTGGATTGGCGCTGTGGTTCCCGAGTTTACCCTCCTCAAAAGGTTCAAAGTTCTTCCTTTACTAGCTGGCCGTCCCGACGTTGTCTGGGTATAAAAAAGCTTTACCCGAAGGACGGCGAACGCTACCCCCCGCTTTACAATGCAGCAGGCGTCTTAGAATGCACACACAACAACACTGAAGGGTACGCACAGCTCACAACGTGGACGAACGCTAATCTCATCACAGTGAGATTAGCGTTTGTGCACGTCGTGAGGTGTGCGTGCCCTTCAGTGTTGTGTGTGGGCGTGTGCATTCTAAGACGCCTGTTGCATTGTAAAGCGGGGGTGACAGGCAAAGCGGGGAGTGACAGCGCGCCTGAGCAGACACGCCGCCCCCAGCGTTTGTTAAGCCCTCAGCACACGCCCACAGCACACGACGACCCAAATGGCATGAAGGGCGGAACGTAGCACACGCCCACAGCACACGCCCACAGCACACGATATGATTATTTTGTATGTACAACCCACGTAGCACCCCCCCCCCCCAGCGTTTGTCACGCCCCAGCACACAGCACAACGCAGACACGCCCACAAGGGACTACTTTGCTGACACGGTTCTTTTACCTTTTAAATGTATATGGTGGGCGTCTGCATAGCCTATGTCCTTCTGCTGCAACTGCCCTTTCCAACGCTGTATTGGGTGTTGTGATTGGTGCTGTTGTTCCTGAGATTACCCGCCTCAAAGGTTTGGGCTCTCTCTTTATAATAGTAGTATAGAAAATTATATATATATATATATATATATATATATATATATATATATATATATATATATATATATACACATACATATACATACACACACACACGTTTTAACGTAAATGCGAGACCTATTGCATTGCAAATGCTTATTTTGAGAGAGACAAACAACTGTGTCAGGATTGCTGTGGTTGCCGGTCAAGAAAAGCTTCCCTTATCTGGCCTTTACGTGGCGAGGCCCCTCAGGTCCAGACATAGGGATCCAAAACACCAGATCATAAATTTAACTTAAGATGAACCGTACTCGGTCCTATATTTCAAGATTCTGCTCGCCAGTTCATATGCATGAAAATAATATAGCTAAGAGAATGCCCAGACCTGTGTGTCTATCTGCTGGATAGTATCGTTAGAAAAGCTCTTTATTGCGGAGATGACACCCTTCTGCCTGACCTCCTGCAAGAAGCAGACTCAGGGAGGCGGGGAAAAGTACAATTTGTCATTCTTTTATTTAGCTACATACGCGTTTTTCGTTCTGTAAAATTAAATTATGAAATCAGTTAAACTACATTCTTTCAATTTCTGCTGGTATGGTTGAGTAACAACAATATGTTGCACTATTTCACTGTACTACTCTAAACCTTTTACACATGAAAGCTTACATATAGTATCACGTGTGGACTTGCAAACTGCAAAGATCCTTTATATGCAGCAGTTGGACCAAGCACAGTGCCAGCTATAAAGGAAGTTATTAAGGAAATGAGATATTGGGAAGACCACACAGTTCAGCCCTAAATGCTGCACATTCTCGCAATCTTTCATATAGGGATCTCATACATGTGTTTGGCTATCGATGATGGTGAGCGCTGGTTTTTAAAAGCTCCCTATAAGTAGGAAGTGGCGCAGAGCAGCCGAGTTGTGCAGTTTCTCCATGTTTACAGCTCCAGCCAGCCCCTGCACCATAAATCTTGCTCGCAGCCCACAGTGTGTTACATTTAAAACTCGTATACACTTAAAACTTGCAGAGCCTCGCACCCGGTGTCCGTTTTCCGGGACCCCTCCCTCCCAGCTCTCACAACAGTGTCCCATTAATATGTTTGGTGAAACAAATCTTCGTATAGTGCTGCCTTGCCCTCAATACAAATGAAGCGCTCTAGAAATCTCACAAGTAAATAAATACAATCTTTCATATAGGAATCTCATGCATGCGTTTGGCTTCATATCAGGGTTTTCAACCTGACTGCTCTCGCACCCGAAGTTGTTTCCAGGCCAAAGCACATGCTGTTCTCTCCCGCACACAATCACAGGCCTATTTTATACCTGGGGCCCGAAAACGGCCCTTCAGATAAAGAAGGTCTGCTGTCAGCGGCTGCCCCCGAGGCGCACTCAGTATTATTTCCAGCACGCAGGTCTGGCCACCGTCTACCCAGCTGAGCAACGCACCAGTCTGTGGCTTTCCGTGTTTTGCAGTAACATTTTCAGAACGGAAGATAAACAAGCATTGCATAGCCAATAGGTCTCATCTTTGGGACCTTATAAGTGTTTAGTTATCCAGCACAATATCCTTGGTGCAACAACATCAACTGTTGCATGGATACACACTTAAAAAATCCCAAACGCAAGACCTATTGGCTATGCCAATGCTTGTTATCTATGCTTTTAAAAGTCTTATCTTGGCTTTATATTGTCATTATTGGTTGAATCTTAGAATAGTTAAATGCACAAAAACTGCTACCATTGTCTCTCCTTACTCCCAACTTGAAAGCTCAAAGTTTCACCACCAGTGGCCTGCACCTTATTGCGGTTTTTACTTTTGTAAAAATATTTTGTCTAAATTACGTTAACCCCTTCGATGCTGATGACAGAGCGGTTCCATCATCAGCATTGATTGGGCTGTGCGGACGACGGAGCCGCTCCGTCATCAGCACAGCCCAAGATTCATTTTTTAATTTGGCCTTTTTTTTTTTTTTTTTTTAAACGGAAGTGACCCCTTGGGCAAGGGTCACTTCCAGGGGTCCAAATTTATTTCAAAGAATATATTCTGCCCCCCCCCCCCCCCCCACCGGGACAGGCCCCCGGGGGATGGGGGGGGCAGAAAAGCCCACTAGAGCATTGAATTGTTTTTTGTTTTTTTTTTAAATTGGAAGCGACCCCTTCCATATGGCCCCTGGAAGCTTCCAGGGGCCATATTTATTTTAAAGTATATTGTGCCCCCCCCCGGGGGCAGATCGGTTTGTTTAATTAGGGCAGACATCCCCACTAGACACCAGGGAGTGTTTTAAATGGGAGCGATCCCTTGGGCAAGGGGCACTTCCTTATGGGCCTAACACTTTTCTGCCCCCCTCACCCCCTCCCTTGGGGACAGATTACCTATATTTTTGGCTTTCCTGGGTGGGGTGGAGGGGCGGTTGGTGGGGGCAGAAAATCCCACTAGTGCCAGGCATTTAAAAATAAATAAATTGGTTGCTTCCAGGGGACATATATTTGTTTATGTGTATTAAGCCCGTTTATTTGGCCTTTCTGCCCCCATTTGTGTAGTGACATAGCCTGTTCTGTGTATTGTTTTTATTTCTTTTGAATTGTAATGTTTTATTTTCCCCTTTTTTGTTCTAGTTAAAGGCTTTTGCTCTTTAGACTGTTGCAGGTTGCCGTTTCGTTACTGGTGGTCTGCGGTTTGTGTAGTTGCATGTGTTTAGTAAGAGACTTTTTTTGTACAGTTAGAATGTAAATGTGTTTTTTGCAAAGTGTGTAATAATACCAGTATGTTTGGTTTCTGTTTTGAGTGTCTAAAATGTTTTGCATTTGTGCTGGATGTGTATTTTGTTTTCTGAAGATGAATAGTTTTTTTTCCTTCTTTCTAGAGGGATATAGTTGACTATTTGCTGTGTCTTTGCAGAGTAGGTGCTGGTGAGTGTAGCTGTCCCTTGTAAGTGATTTGTATAGTTTTTGAGTATATAGATCTTTGTGATAAAAGGCACACATTTCTTTACTTACTTTGCACAGTGTTGGTTGTTGACTTGTTTGTGTAGTCTCCTTTCTTAGTAAGGATAATGGCTAGCCGCCGGATTACAGCTCAGCAGGTCTGTGGAATGCTTTTTGATTCTTCCTCCGACCATGGTCCAGAGACGGACTCTGATTCTGAGACAGAGGTGGGAGGGCAAGATTCAGGCAGGGAGTTCTCTCTCCACAGGGCATCATCGATGATGAAGATACTCTCAGTGCAGATGAAGCTACTCTTGGTGCGGATGAAGTGCCTGTGTTTGAGGAGGACATTGATCTGCCGATAGTGCGGCAAGAGGCATCTGGGCTGTAGCCTGTGGCTGCAAGGTTTCCCATTGGTATAGGTCGACAAGAGGCATCTGGGCTGCAGGCTGGGGCTACAAGGCTTCACGTTGCTGTGGTGAGGCAAAAGGCATCTGGGTTGAAGCCTAGGGCTGCAAGACTTCCCGTTGAAAGTGCTGACCTCTGGGTTGCCATAGGCATGGTGCTGCCAGACTTTACTGGTGTTCCAGGGTGTAGGGTGAACACTGAAAACTTTTCGCCGATAGATTTTTTTCAGTTGTTTATGGATGATGTGTTTTTGGCAGGAAAGGTTGAGGAGACTAATTTGTATGCCGAACAGTTTTTGCGGGACAACAGTGCCAATCTTAAGCCCCACTCTAGAGCTACCCAGTGGACTCCCACAAATCTGGAAGAGATGAAGTTCTTGGGCTTAACTTTTTTGATGGGCTTGCTAAGGAAGCCACCAATGGCTTCATATCGGTCTACTAGTCCCTTGATGGCAACTGCTATATTTACGGCAGTCATGAGTCGCAATAGGTATTTGCTTCTGCTTTGGATGATCCATTTTGTCGATAATGGTTTAGCTTTGCCACAAGATCACCCTGATTGTGACCGTCTTTTCAAGATTCGGCCTGTCATTGATCACTTTGTTGATCGATTTTCTGAGATCTATGCTCCAGGGAAAGAAATTGCAGTTGATGAGTCTTTGGTGTTGTTCAAGGGCCGCTTGGTTTTTTAGGCAATACATTCCTAGTAAGAGGGCACGCTATGGAATTAAGCTGTATATGCTGTGTGACAGTGGGACTGGATGGGTCTCTAATTTCAAGGTGTGCACCGGTAAGGAATCCAGGATTAACCCCCCTGGTTGTCTGTCCATTTTTGGAGTGACAGAGAAAATTGTGTGGGAACTTGGTAGAGGATTATTTAACAAAGGCCACCATTTATATGTAGATAACTTCTACACTGGTGTGCGGTTGATCAGGGAATTGGCCAAAGTGGACACTGTTGCTTGTGGCACAATCCGCTGTAACCATAAAGGTTTCCCAAAATAACTTGTTTGTCAAAAGCTTGTGAGGAGACAGTGCAGTACATTGCGTTGCGAGGAGCATCTAGCTGTGAAGTTTTCAGACAGGAGGGATGTCTACATGTGGACTACCATCCATGATGAAAGCACTGAACCGGTGACTGTTTGGGGTGAGGTTGCTGAAGCGCACAAACCTGTGTGCATTTTAGACTACAGTAGGCACATGGGTGGTGTTGACAGTAGATCAGAGGCTGGAAACTTATGCTGCTCTTCGTAAGGCTTACATTTGGTACAAGTTGGCTATCCATCTTTTCCACTTGGCAACCTTTAATGCTTTTGTTGTGTTCCAGGAATCTCGTCCTGAGTCAAAGATAACTTTCGTAAAGTTTCAGGAGTCTGTAATAGGCAGCCTTGTTTTAGTGGAACAGGCAAGTGTTCCTAGAGTTGGAGCGGTGGCGGATGTTGGTAGATTGAAAGATAGCCACTTTCCTGATCACTTTCCTCCTATATCCTCAAAAGACTTTCCCAGTAGGAGATGTAGAGTCTGTTGGCGAAGAGTAATACGGAAGAAGGTTCGTATGTACTGCCCAGAGTGTCCTAACCCTGGGCTGTGCGTGCCTGCTTGTTTTATAATGTACTACACGCAAAATAATTTTTGGGAGCATCCATGAGTGGTAAAGTGAACTGCCTGGCCTTTATTGTTGAATAATTTTTGTTCAGTTTCAAGGTTGGCATTTGTGTAGTGTATTTAGTTTTAGTTGTTGTGTTAGTAGATTTGTATCAATTTGTTTGTGTTTTCTTATTTATATATAAAAAAATCCTAAATGTGATGGCGGTTTGTGTGGAGTGGTAATTGTCTGGCAGTGTGCGTGGTCTGGCGCTTGGCTGGCAGTGTGTTTGTACTGGCGCTTGGCTGGCAGTGTGCGTGGACTGGCGCTTGGCTGGCAGTGTGCGTGGACTGGCGCTTGGCTGGCAGTGTGCCTGGACTGGCGCTTGGCTGGCAGTGTGCCTGGACTGGCGCTTGGCTGGCGGTGTGCCTGGACTGGCGCTTGGCTGGCGGTGTGCCTGGACTGGCGCTTGGCTGGCGGTGTGCCTGGACTGGCGCTTGGCTCATCCCCTCACCCTCGTGCCAAATCCAACCAGTATGTGTGTGTGTTTGTGGAATAGATGGCGTTGCAGTAATATTTGTCTTTTTTGTATTTTTAAAGCATTGTGCCCCTTGTCCCTTTTTGTGAATGTTGTGATGTGTTGCTTGCCTGGTGGTGTGAATGGTCTTCTGTGTATCAATTATGAAAGGTGTGTGAATGGCCTGGTGAGCGGTTGGTGCCTTGCAGTGGCTTTACAGCTCATGAGCTGCGAGTCACTGCTTCGTTTTTTTTGTCCATTTAATTGACAGTACATTTCATTTTTGTGAAATCTCGTTAATAAAATGTTATATACTGAACAATCACTCGCCCTTGTGCCAAATCCAACCAGTATGTCTGTGTGTGTGTGTGAGGAATAGATGGCTGTGCAGAAATCTTTGTCTTTTTAGTCGCTCTGTCAAGGTGTACATTCCACCTAAGAATAACCTACCAACTGTAGATATTGTTGAAAACCCATGGGAGTACATGGTGAGGTCTCTCTAGTGAATTCTAAAAAGTTATTTTATCTACGATGTCCTGCAAACCTCACAATGCCTGTCACATTTTCCTTGCAATATTGTGCCAAAATTCACATGCTGCAGAACAACTAATTTTGTCAAAACTATCTGGTTTTGCTAGGGGGTTCACCTGGGTTATTTGACCCGTGCTCGGCGGCCATCTAAGGAAACCTACCGAACCCACACATTTCTGAAAACTGGACTCCCGGGGCCTTCCAGGGAGGTATGGCTTGCATGGCTCCCCCAGGGTTTGCCTACCCAAAATCCCTTGCAAACCTCAATTTTAGATGAAAGAAAAATCACTTTTTTCACACATTTTCCATGTGGGAAAGTGTGGCATCACCGGGCTCACACAAATTTCCTACCACCCAGCGTTCCCCCAGGTCTCCCGATAAAAATGGTGCCTCACTTGTGTGGGAGGTGCAAGTACTCACGACAGGCAAGGTCCCAAAACGTAGTGAGGCGACATTAAAATTGCCTATCTCAAAACCACCTGCTTTTGCTAGGGGGGGTGACCTGGGTTTTTGGCCCCGTGCTTGACTGCCATCTAGGGAAACCTACCAAGCCCACACATTTCTGTAAAGTAGACACCCAGGGGCTTCCAAGGAGGTATGGCTTGCGTGGATCCCTCAACGTCGCGGGTACTTGCGCCTCCCACACAAGTGAGGCACCATTTTTATCGGGAGACCTGGGGGAATGCTGGGTGGTAGGAAATGTGTGAGCCCGGTGATGCCACACTTTCCCCACACGAAAATGTGTGAAAAAATAGATTTCTCCAGCTAAAATTGAAGTTTGCAAGGGATTCTAGGTAAGGAAACGTTGGGGGATCCACGCAAGCCATACCTCCTTGGAAGCCCCCAGGTGTCCAGAAATGTGTGGGTTTGGTAGGTTTCCCTAGGTGCCGCAGAGCTAGGGTTCACAAACTACAGCTAGGCACTCTTGCCAGAAAAAGGTCATTTTTCACTGTGAAATTGATGTATGACCACGTTGCATTTTGCACAGTTTCCGGTCAAGGGCACTAGGGTGACCCACACAAGTGAGGTACCATTTTTCTCTGAAGACTTTGGGGAACGCAGGGTGCAAGGAAATTTGTGGGTACACGCAGATTCCAGAACTTTCCACCACAGAAATGTGGGCAAATTGTGTTTGTCACTTTTTTAAGTTTGCAAGGGATTCTGGGTAACAGAACCTGGTGGGAGACAGTCAAGTCACCCCATCCTGGATTCCCCTGGGTGTCTAGTTTTTAAAACTGTATAGGTTTGCTTAGTTTCCCTAGGTGCCGGCAGAGCTAGGGTTAAAAAACTACAGCTAGGCACTTTGCCAAAAAAGGGTAATTTTTCACTGGGAAATGGAGGTCTGACCACGTTGCGTTTTGCACCGTTTCCTGTCGCGGGCACTGCTCCGACCCACACAAGTGAGGTACCGTTTCTCGTAACTTTGGGAAACGCAGGGTGGGTAGAAATGTGTGGATCCACGCAGATTCCAAAACTTTCCACCACAGAAATGTGGGGAAAATATGGCTTTTTTGACATTTTATTAGGTTTGCAAGGGATTCTGGGTAACAGAACATGGTGGAAGGCAGTCAAATCACCCCATCCTGGATTACCCTGGGTGTCTAGTTTTCGAAAATGTATGGGTTTGCTAGGTTTCCAAAACGACAGATACACACTTCACAAAAAAAGGGTACATTTCATTGTGAAAATATGGTGTGTTCACTTTGGATTTTGAGCCCTTTCCAGTCATGGACACTATGCCTACCCACACAAGTGAGGTACCATTTTTAACATGAGACTTAGGGTAATTCAGATTTGTAAAGCAACGGTTATTACCTATTAAGTTTTGATGCATTTCTGCCTTCCAAATGAAGGACAGTGTAAAAAAAGAAGTCGTTTTGAAAAATGACCAATAATTCTCATGCTAGTATAAGTAATCCCAGTTTTGAAAATGTGCAAATATGTACTGTTTCTAAATTCCATAATTTGTACCCATTTCAGAAACACATAGGTGTCTTTCATACAGATTTTTCCATGTATACATTTTCGAACAATAATTGCTATATACCCGGCACATAATAAAAAGCCACTGCAAATTGCTACTCCGTTTTTAGGGCTCGGGCCTCCGCCTCCACGAAGTGGGGAGGCGGAGCTTCCCGAGATCTTATGCTATCAAAAGAAGAAGGAATTCAGAAAGGGCTCTTGCCAGGCACATTCCTTAGATTTTTATGGCATCTGCCTAGTGATTCGTCTTCGCTGTTCTGGTTTTTTTGTAGCGTTGACCTGATAGGCTATAAGTAATTTACGCGTGGCCGTTGTGGCATATTGTAAGCGCGAACGAGCACGGCTGAGTGATTAATCTTAATTAGGAGCTGTCAGAGTGGCCATGTAATGCAATCCAGATGGTGCCGCTTTTAACATTTAAGTTCCCGTGTATGTTCGTTTCCCAGAGCCGCTCCTGACAGACACTGGACTGCGCGCGCCCTCACTACATTAGCATAAAAAAGTACAAGTGTTCCTTCAACAGCAGAACACACTAAGCAATCCAGCACATATAAGAGAACGGATGTAAACATACAATTCAGGTCAGATTTATTCGCATGGAGTGATGTTTTCAGTATGACATACATGCAGTGCATAGAAGACCCTAAGATGCTGCAAAGACTAATCGATCGGGTGCCGTAGACCAGTGTTACATTTTCTCAAAGTCACATTTTAAAATCGATTTTCTAAGTTACATTGCAAGCCTGAATAGCAATATAAACGCCTTCAAGAGAGCACATAGATCATAAGGCATGCCCGCGCTTTAAATCACACTTGATGGCACCAAGTGCCTCAACTACTTGGTCATCTGTCAATTGGAGATTCCATGGACAACTTTATGATCATATGCAGTATTACAGAAACCAATTTTACAGCAAAGATAATCGCTCTAATATTTTGTTTTGACAGTGGAAACCAGGTACAAAAGGATTCGATGTGTGAGACGAGAATAGTAGGACCTTGCAGGAAACTGTCACATGTAAGCTGGCAATGGGGAAAAGTTTGCGCATTTCAAACTCCCACAGTACTGGTTTGAAAACAAAACAAAAAAGAGCCAGAAGGGAAAAAAATTATAGATTTCTGACCAAAGGTGAAACAAGCAATATCCGATACCATCTAGTGCATAGTGGCGGTGCAGAGTGCAGAGTGGTGGTGCAGAGTGGTGGTGCAGAGTGGTGGTGCAGAGTGGTGGTGCAGAGTGGCGGTGCAGAGTGACAGTGCGGTGGTGCAGAGTGGCAGTGCAGAGTGGCAGTGAGGTGGTGCAGAGTGGCGGTGCAGAGTGGCGGTGCAGAGTGGCGCTGCAGAGTGGCGGTGCAGTGCAGAGTGGCGGTGCAGTGGTGCAGAGTGGCGGTGCAGTGGTGCAGAGTGGGGGTGCAGAGTGGCGGTGCAGAGTGGGGGTGCAGAGTGGGGGTGCAGAGTGGGGGTGCAGAGTGGGGGTGCAGAGTGGGGGTGCAGAGTGGGGGTGCAGAGTGGGGGTGCAGAGTGCAGAGTGGGGGTGCAGAGTGGCGGTGCGGTGCAGAGTGGCGGTGCAGAGTGGCGGTGCAGAGTGGCGGTGCAGAGTGGCGGTGCAGAGTGGCGGTGCAGAGTGGCGGTGCAGAGTGGCGGTGCAGAGTGGCGGTGCAGAGTGGCGGTGCAGAGTGGCGGTGCAGAGTGGCGGTGCAGAGTGGCGGTGCAGAGTGGCGGTGCAGAGTGGCGGTGCAGAGTGGCGGTGCAGAGTGGCGGTGCAGAGTGGCGGTGCAGAGTGGCGGTGCAGAGTGGCGGTGCAGAGTGGCGGTGCAGAGTGGCGGTGCAGAGTGGCGGTGCAGAGTGGCGGTGCAGGGTGGCGGTGCAGGGTGGCGGTGCAGGGTGGCGGTGCAGGGTGGCGGTGCAGAGTGGCGGTGCAGAGTGGCGGTGCAGAGTGGCGGTGCAGAGTGGCGGTGCAGAGTGGCGGTGCAGAGGTGCAGAGTGGCGGTGCAGAGGTGCAGAGTGGCGGTGCAGAGGTGCAGAGTGGCGGTGCAGAGGTGCAGAGTGGCGGTGCAGAGGTGCAGAGTGGCGGTGCAGAGTGGCAGTGCGGTGGTGCAGAGTGGCGGCGCAGAGTGGCAGTGTGGTGGTGCAGAGTGGCGGTGCAGAGTGGCGGTGCAGAGTGGCGGTGCAGAGTGGCGGTGCAGAGTGCAGAGTGGCGGTGCAGAGTGCAGAGTGGCGGTGCAGAGTGCAGAGTGGTGGTACAGAGTGGCAGTGCAGAGTGGCAGTGCAGAGTGGCGGTGCAGTGGTGCAGAGTGGCGGTGCAGAGTGGCGGTGCAGAGTGGCGGTGCAGAGTGGCGGTGCAGAGTGCAGAGTGGCGGTGCAGAGTGCAGAGTGGCGGTGCAGAGTGCAGAGTGGCGGTGCAGAGTGGCGGTGCAGAGTGGCGGTGCAGAGTGGCGGTGCAGAGTGGCGGTGCAGAGTGGCGGTGCAGAGTGGCGGTGCAGAGTGGCGGTGCAGAGTGGCGGTGCAGAGTGGCGGTGCAGTGCAGAGTGGCGGTGCAGTGGTGCAGAGTGGCGGTGCAGTGGTGCAGAGTGGCGGTGCAGAGTGGCGGTGCAGTGCAGAGTGGCGGTGCAGTGGTGCAGAGTGGCGGTGCAGAGTGGCGGTGCAGAGTGGCGGTGCAGTGGTGCAGAGTGGCGGTGCAGAGTGGCGGTGCAGTGCAGAGTGGCGGTGCAGTGGTGCAGAGTGGCGGTGCAGAGTGGCGGTGCAGAGTGGCGGTGCAGAGTGGCGGTGCAGAGTGGCAGTGCGGTGGTGCAGAGTGGCGGTGCAGAGTGGCAGTGCGGTGGTGCAGAGTGGCGGTGCAGGGTGGCGGTGCAGAGTGGCGGTGCAGAGTGGCGGTGCAGAGTGGCGGTGCAGAGTGGCGGTGCAGAGTGGCGGTGCAGAGTGGCGGTGCGGTGGTGCAGAGTGGCAGTGCAGAGTGGCGGTGCGGTGGTGCAGAGTGGCGGTGCAGAGTGGCGGTGCAGAGTGGCGGTGCAGAGTGGCGGTGCAGAGTGGCGGTGCAGAGAGGCGGTGCAGAGTGGCGGTGCAGAGTGGCGGTGCAGAGGTGCAGAGTGGCGGTGCAGAGGTGCAGAGTGGCGGTGCAGAGGTGCAGAGTGGCGGTGCAGAGGTGCAGAGTGGCGGTGCAGAGGTGCAGAGTGGCGGTGCAGAGGTGCAGAGTGGCGGTGCAGAGGTGCAGAGTGGCGGTGCAGAGTGGCAGTGCGGTGGTGCAGAGGTGCAGTGCGGTGGTGCAGAGTGGCGGTGCAGAGTGGCGGTGCAGAGTGGCGGTGCAGAGTGGCGGTGCAGAGTGGCGGTGCAGAGTGCAGAGTGGCGGTGCAGAGTGCAGAGTGGTGGTGCAGAGTGGCAGTGCAGAGTGGCAGTGCAGAGTGGCGGTGCAGTAGTGCAGAGTGGCGGTGCAGTAGTGCAGAGTGGCGGTGCAGAGTGGCGGTGCAGAGTGGCGGTGCAGAGTGGCGGTGCAGAGTGGCGGTGCAGAGTGGCGGTGCAGAGTGGCGGTGCAGAGTGGCGGTGCAGAGTGGCGGTGCAGAGTGGCGGTGCAGAGTGGCGGTGCAGAGTGGCGGTGCAGAGTGGCGGTGCAGAGTGCAGAGTGGCGGTGCAGAGTGCAGAGTGGTGGTGCAGAGTGGCGGTGTGGTGGTGCAGAGTGGCGGTGCAGAGTGCAGAGTGGCGGTGCAGAGTGGCAGTGCAGAGTGCAGAGTGGCGGTGCAGAGTGGTGGTGCAGTGCAGAGTGGCGGTGCAGTGGTGCAGAGTGGCGGTGCAGAGTGGCGGTGCAGAGTGGCGGTGCAGAGTGGCGGTGCAGAGTGGCAGTGCGGTGGTCCAGAGTGGCGGTGCAGAGTGGCAGTGCGGTGGTGCAGAGTGGCGGTGCAGAGTGGCAGTGCGGTGGTGCAGAGTGGCAGTGCAGAGTGGCAGTGCGGTGGTGCAGAGTGGCGGTGCAGGGTGGCGGTGCAGAGTGGCGGAGCAGAGTGGCGGTGCAGAGTGGCGGTGCAGAGTGGCGGTGCAGAGTGGCGGTGCAGAGTGGCGGTGCAGAGTGCCGGTGCAGAGTGCAGATGACAGTGCATATCTACAGGCTAGTGAAGCCAATGCATATCTACAGGCTAGCAACGACAGCGCATATCTACAGGATAGCAACGACAGCGCATATCTACAGGTTAGCGATGACAGTGCATATCTACAGGCTAGCGATGACAGTGCATATCTACAGGCTAGCGATGACAGTGCATATCTACAGCCTAGTGAAGCCAATGCATATCTACAGGTTAGCGATGACAGTGCATATCTACAGGCTAGCGATGACGGTGCATATCTACAGGCTAGTGAAGCCAATGCATATCTACAGGCTAGTGATGACAGTGCATATCTACAGGCTAGCGATGACAAAGCATATCTACAGGCTAGCGATGACAGTGCATACCTACAAGCTAGCGATGACAATGCATATCTACAGGCTAGCTACGACAGCGCATATCTACAGGATAGCAATGACAGCGCATATCTACAGGCTAGCGATGACAGTGCATATCTACAGGCTAGCGATGACGGTGCATACCTACAGGCTAGTGAAGCCAATGCATATCTACAGGCTAGCGATGATAGTGCATATCTACAGGCTAGCAATGACAGTGCATACACTCACAAGGAGACCACAGCCAGCTGAGGTGCAATCTTCACCCACTCACAAGAACGACATCACAGGCAGCAGCAGTGCAAGCTTCTTACACTCACAAGGAGACCACAGGCAGCAGAGGTGCAAGCTTCTCACACATAAGAAGGACATCACAGGCAAGTGGTGCAATATTGGCACATTCACAAGGAGATCCCTAGCAGTACACACCACATGAACACACTCCATAACACATAGCAACAATACATTGGCATTTACAATGCCATTAGCTCAAACTCAAATAAATACGAGCCCGATTGCATTTCTAATGCTTGTTTACTCTGGGTTCAACTGCTTCTTGGTGAACCTACAAGTCCTATATACCCCCACAACCAGGAAGGTCCACTGTGATGTATTCCTATAGGTTCTGTATCGATCCCCCTATTCCTGACCCTATTCTGGTTAACAAACTAACAAGTTAACTAGCAGCCATCCCATGAGGCAGAAAACCCCCATGATGCAGGAACCGTTATCTGATAAAGCCACACTACGGCACAGGAGCGTGTTATCTGATTAGGTCATAACGCTTGAGATCTAATTAGACAAGCGACATTCCTCCAGCCCCTGATAAGGCATACGGAGTTCTCAAAACAAATCAAACCTATGACAACCTGGGAAAAACCCTGCGGCCATTGTTTTGATTTCACCGAGAACTTCAGCAAAAGAATGTGCTAACGACCTGGTCGTATGACATCCTTATTGACGTATCGATGTCCATCCTTACGTCAATCTCGGCACCTTAAAGGTATAAATATTACCGATATTGCCCTATGCAAAGACACGCGGTGGTGACGAGGACGGAGCAGCCAGACTTGCCGAAGCCCAGAGCAGAGCAGACCCCGCTGGCGCAGCCCCGCCTTCCTGACGCGCTGAGAACGAGAAGCCGTTTTTCTCCTGCCGAGAAATCCAGCTCCGGCGCTTCCGGGTAGCCCTCGCAGGCAGCCTGGAATATCGAGACCAGAGACGAGAGATACCATCCCTCATCCATCCTAGATTCCAGGTACAGAACTGAATAACCCCTCGCAGAGAATTCTTTAGTCAGTCACTTGGCAAAACAAACTTAAACTGTAACTTTCTATTCCCGCCCACGCATTAGACTTAGGTCAGGTACACGGGGTAGGCGTAGTTAGAAACACCAGTTGAGTACGATTAGTCAAATGTATATGTGTATGTAATATATCTTATTCATTTTAAACCTTCATATGGCCTAGAAACCATATCAATGTTTTTACAGTATTATTTTATACTTCTGCTTTTAATGTATGCACTTTACTTAACCATAAGTATTGCAATAATATCGATCCATCTCTCTTGTACGAGAAAAGAGACTGATCAATAAATACCATCTTTTATTGAACACGCCCGTCTCTTCCTTTTCTCTACAATCTGATGAGACTAAGAATGCACGTACTGACTGAGTAAAATAAATTGCCTTTTGTTTTCACACGACTCTCGAGATACTCTTGATTAGAAGAGAGCAAAGTTGTCCTGTTCTATGGTTGTCAGAAACTAAATCCCTTCTTGTCTATCCAGGGAGGTTCAACTCCTCCTTGCCTATTCGAGAAAATTTCTAGTGAACTCTGAGCTAGCTGGCAAACCCAAAACTTTAAGTCTAATATCGACAGTAGTAGACCTAGTTAACGTCTGGTCTAGGCCTATACTATTGAAGGTATTATTCCAATGCGCAGAGCCTATTGGGATAATAGGAACTACACTACACCACCGGATGTAAAGGTATATTGCTTTCAAAGAGCTGTCATAATTACAAGAAGTTACAGGTGAAAACGTGGACACAAAAGGCTGTTTTTTTCAACTAATTTTCAATTTTTCCAATATTGAACTGTTCGTTTCGATAAAGAAACCTTGATGGATCTACACAAATGACCCCTTTCTGAATTCCGAATTTTGCATACTTTTCTAAAATGTATAGCTTTCCAGGATCCATTATTGTTCTCATACTCATTTTTAGCATTAACTGGAAGGAGGTTGAAAGCACAAAAAATAGCAAAAATAGGCTATGTCCCAGAAAAATGCCAAAACTGTAACATTTTTGGTTTCTGACAAAAGACTGTCATTTCCTAAAAGCTGGGAAAATTGTAATTTCAGCCCCACATTTGCAGGGAAAACCCCAGAGGCTTTAATTTGTAGCCCGTTTTCCCATTTTTCTGAAAAAACAAATATTTTACTATCTTTTGGCTAATTTCTGGGACTCCTCCAAGAGAATCCACAAACCCTGGGTACCTTTAGAATCCTATGATGCTGGAAGAAAAAGACGCAAAATTGGCATGGATACCTTATGTGGTCAAAAAGTTACAGGGGCCTAAGCGCGCACTACCCCAAATAGTAAAACAAAAAAAGGCTTAGCACAGGAGGGTAAAAGGCCTAGCAGCGAAGGGGTTAAAGAATACATATGATGACATGCATTGGTTCATATTAATAACACATAATAAACATACTTCCTCACTCATACCAAAATGGGGAACAAAGAGGCACGTCCAATTGGGCACCTCAGGAAAATGAGTTGCTACCAGGATATCAGCCATACGAGGCACTCCTGAACCAGGCCAATTGTCCACTCACCCAACACTCCTGCTGTTCCTAAGTCTTAGGTGAAGCCATTCACTAAATATATCCAAGGACAGGCCTTCCAGAAGGGCAAAGTTCACATCAGCAAGGCCGCAAGGCTATGCTCGTTATCACCCTCATTGAGCGCATGGCCGTTTCACCGCTCACCTTTAATGTTTCCCATACCACATACAAACTACAAATCAGATAACGAACTGCACAAACATAAAATGGACAAAACTTTACCATTTGCTCATTTAACTTGAAAGGTACAATCAGGACAGCACATCGATGTGGCTTTGCAGCAAGAGCGGCTGACTAAGATGGGGAACCAGCTTAGAGTCTGGCAGAGGCAAAGATCATTTAGAATACATCAATCAATGCTTCACAATGAATCATGCTCTTTAAACATCTGCACAAATGCAAGTTTTTAAATCTATTGTTTGACTCCCATGACTACTAGTTGTATTTTTGTACTGTTTGTGTTAAAACGACAATGTAGAAAAATGAGTGAAATAGAATCTGGAATAGAAGCACATGCCGCCAACATATGAAAGAGTCCTTCCAATATTCATTGTCGAGTTGACAGGATCAAATGTTTAAGGCGGCGAATGCTCGCCAGACTAAGCGCGTGCCGATTTGCTTTGACCAATGAGGTATGTGCTGTTGGATTTGCGGTTATTTTACTATTGTCTGTCTGAATGGATCATGCAGGCGCATAAGTGTGCTCTGAAGGTACAGTCTCGTATTACAAGAGCGCATACTTCAAGGTTCAGGAGGCCTTAATGGTTTTTCCAGAAACCATCTGCAAAAGAACTTGCCCTGCTGACGCCTTGAGTATGAAATCCGTCTGGGAACTTTGGAACAGGTAATGCATGCTGGGGCAGGTGCTGCTTCGTATAGTCTAAGCTTGTGGCCACGCTTCAATGCTCTCAAGGATGCTGCAGGAGTGACTACACGCAGCATTCCACACAAAATAGAGAGTAAGCTATAACAAGCCCTTCTTCAGGGGTCACTACAAATAACATTCACCATTGCACCATTATTTACTGTTGTACATATAAAGATCAAGACGGTCAATCATTTTGTGCACACAACAATTGTATTTATCCATTTAAACATCAAAGTAAATGAAAAATGACATTTCATTGTGCTTTCCCACATGGTCACTTCCAAAACCTGGTGAAACCCAATTCCATCTCCCATCTTTCTTTTGGCTTATAATAACTGATCATCACCTTAGCTCACACGTTAGTCATAGCCCGAAATGCATTGGGTTTTTAAATAAACACTGCTTTTGGATGAATCCTGCGTCAGTTTGTGTTCTTGACAAGAGGTCCGGATGGGCACTTCGAGCATGAGAAACCTTGGAAAATAGAGTGACACCCCAACATGTGGAGTTAATGTGATTAAACGTCAAAGTTGAATACATTGTGGAGTACATGGAAAAAATAGAGCTAAATAGGTTACAAGTATGGAGCAACACAGTATTTTTACCCAAAAGCTGTGCGACTGGGCGTGGGGCAGAAATGCTACCCCCTACAGTAGGATTGTAATTTACAATGCCAATAGCTCAAACTTTAGTAAATGTGAGACCTATTTCACTTCAAAGAAGGAGCCTCCATTATCCCGGGCTGCTTGGGGAGTGAACGCGCGCATGGCGCACTGAATGTTGCAGGAAAGCATGTTGTGCCTGCAGTAGGAGAAATTCATGAGAGAACATAGTGCTTACAGACTAAATAAGGCATACCGTGCAACAGAAGTAAAAGCCAATCCTCATGGGAGGTCACAAATGAAGATAAAGCGGCACTAAGGAGGGAGTCACAAGCCTATAAACAAATCAAAAGCCAGCATTTACAAAAGGCCAATGACAAAGGACAATGACAATATAGGCGGAGCTTAAGGACCACACTCGAATAAAGCAACCCTCGCAGAGCAGCGCATGCGCTGCCCAGGCTCGACCTAAAAATGGGTGGAAAGTGGGTGGAGCTGCATGAACATTTCTTGAATACAGCAAGTCCGAACAGATGGCGCAAGCGCTGCCTAAGCGAGACCTAAAAATGGTAGCCCACTGAGCAGGTGCTTAAGCGATACACGAAAGGCTGGCATATGTTCTTTGTCCACAAATTGCATGATCAACATCACATCATAAGTGATGTACACTTGTTGATACCACAGTCACTTAGTCTCCTCCCTCTATTTTACTGGTAGTTAACAGATACTCTTTAGCATTATCTCTTCAACTATACAAGTCCTATGTTACCTTAACTACAGTCCCTTTGGTACCACATTAAGGGCCATATGCATCAAGCAAAATTGCATTCGCAAACGCCGAAATTTTGCCAAATGGTATGTATTAAAGCAAAATAAGGAATCGCAAAATTTGCGATTCCTTATTTTGCGATTGCATTTAAGGAATCTCAAATTTCGCGATTACTTAAATGCAATGCAAGAAGCACCAAAAAAGTGCAATTTGGCCTTAAGGAATCGCAAATTACCACCAATTACCACCAACTTCAAGTTGGTGGTAATTTGTGATTTCTTTGAAAAATTCACTTTTTTGCATTTTTCAAAGTGCATTTTTCAAAGGGCATGTATGTGCGCCACATGTGGACCCATGCTTATTTCAGGGGTGCAACAGGGTGTTCTTTTGACACCCCTGCACCCTTGAAATTGCATTCTCAATTTGTGATTCGCTAATTGCAAGTTGAGAAGGTCTTAACAGTCATTCCTATGGGCCTCTAGACCCATAGGAATGAATGGGGAGGTATTCCTTAATTGCGAATCGCAATTTGCCATGTGCAATTAAGGAATATGTAGGATTCACAAAAGGTATTGCAAATCCTACATACATAGCATGTAGCGATTCTCAAATAGCGATTAACAAAAAAAAAAAATGTAATCGCTATTTGAGAATCGCAAAATGACTGATACATATGGCCCAAAGTCTTAAAGTTCCAAGTGGAAAGAAAAGTGTGGGTTGGTTTACCGCTAATCTACAGTGACAGGATCCATTTAAACTCCATAAATATCTTAATTGAACTTTCTGGCTTAACTGCTGACTGTATTAGAACGGGTTTCACTTATCAGTGAAAAAGCACAGCAATATTTAGCTAAGTTTCATGTTGGTTCTTATCACAACATATGCTTCAACAGAATTAACATTACAAAATGTGATCTGTGCAATGGAATAAATATTTTAAAACGAATTAAAGTGTTCAATTTGCCTAATCTACTTGCAGGTTTACCTACAAATGAGTCAAGTATCAATTCAAACTTTAGCTGTACAGATATAGTTGTGGTAGTCCTAAATGTATCACTGTATCATACAGCAGTAATCCCAACGAACTTTGAGGCGTCATTTTCTGTACGCATCACAAGTGTAAAATGTAACTGATTTTCTGCTGATTAAGATCTAATACTGAAAGGAGAGCGGTTGGACAAACAGTCGCTTTTTTCAATTACTTGACACAGAGTTGTCGTCTTAGGTTTCCATTTCATGAACACGCTAAAGATTTTTTTAAAAATGTAAAAGCAAAAGCCATCATGCATCTCTGTCTTTCTTCTGTATTCACTCCAGGCTCCATTACTAGAATAGAAATGTAGGACGTTACTACGCATACATTCTCCACGCATGACTTTACAACGCGGTCATTACAACGACCACAATGTTATCAAGTGTGCCATTACATACTTGCTGTAGAGGGTGCGCTTGATTATGGAGTAGTATTTCTATTCCTACTCCCGTTTGTGCAGAGCAGGGAAGGTGTTGGATTTAAAATCCAACACATTCCCTTGTATTTCACGCCCCCACAGCAAATCTTTGTTACGACTTGTGATGTAATGCCACGCGTAGTAACAACGGGGTCATTCGAACGACCGTGTTGTAAGGCCATGCGTTGTAGAAACAGCGTTGTAAACTGTTATCTGCAGGTATCTCTTCAATCAGCTAAGAACTTTGGCATTAGGAGTGTCAAAAAAAATGCAGCACTTAGATCGAGTATCACACAACAAGAACAGAATTGGCTTTTTAGCAAGACAAGAGTGCATTTCAAATGTCTTTTGTCCAACTTGTATGATTTTTAACGAACAGGAGAATCAGAAGCTGTCTAACAGTCTTCAAAACTATACTCCACGGGGTACCATATCTTTGATATTTTTTCTCCAATGCGGTCTCCCTTTCCCAAGGTCAAAGGAGCTTCTTTCCCAACTTAGCCCGGAGACTTAGTAATAACTTGCCCATAAAACTTTCAAAAATCCAGAGTTATTCAGCTTTTTAAAAGGCTGCCAAAATGTTTTTCTGTTAATAGGTCTTTATGCCTACAGGGCTTGCTGTATTAACTTGTGCCCTCTATCACGGCCACAAAGCTCTATGGTGCGCTAGTGCTGGACAAAATAAAGTAGAATAAATAAACAACAATCATTCTGGCTAATGTATAGTGATTTGTTTCACTAACGTCAAACTGGTGTGCAGAGAGGAGAAATGCAAGCTGACGGGGACCTAAGATGATCCTCAAACTGAGATTAATTTCTCTTTTTACATGTAAAATTATTTATTTTGACCTTAACCAAGAAAGCCTGCTATTTGCCAGCTTCAGAATAGTATATTTTTGGATACATGTTTTAAAGGTGGACTTCTGGCTGCTCTTTAGGTCTCGCCTATGCAGCACGCATGGGCTGCATAGGAGGAGACCTTTAGGAATCGATTCACTGTTTGGGCCAAAAACGTGCATGCTTTGCATTGCTTTCAATGGCAACGTGTGCACGTTTGGCGATTCCCTTGCGGGAACGAGCTTTGAAACAATCGGTTTGTAATTAACTTGCAAACAGATGGTGTCCCTGCTCGCTCCAGTAAGGGAAACAGGTGCAGGCCCCCTCCTCTCTCCCCTCCCCAGCTGCCTCTGCTAGTTCTCCTTTACCACTGGCTACACCCCACTGGGTGTGGTCTCGTCCATGTGCGCACACTCAGGGAGCTCATCCATCAATGGACTTCTGTTTCGGGGATTGAGGCGCTTTGGTGTACAGTTTGGGAACAGCTTATTCAGTCAACGGAAACAATGGCAAGCAGTGTTAGTAGGGATGGGCTTATTTCTTTCAAACTCTTTCATTGCACGCTGACTCTCGGCAGACTGGGGTGGCTCCAACAAACAGTAGAGTCCTGCCCCAAAACCGGAGGCAGCAGCGGGCTTTAGGGCCTCTTCTCACCCTATCCGGCAAGGAGAGGGACCACACCCCGGCATTCGGTTTCCTTTACCTTCTGCTCCGCCATCTAGCGACATTGCCAGAGAGACCGGTCCGGCGCGGAGGCAGCCAGGCTGCTCTCCCCCAACTCGTGGACCACTCACGGCCTAGGAGAGCCAAGGATGCCTGGGAGAGCTCAGACTGAGCAGGCGGAGCGAGGGGCGAGTGTCGCTGCCTCCCTCCATGAGCCCAGCTATACGGCCGAGGCCCAATGCTCTCCCCCGCTAGAGAGTGAGACATATCAGAGGCTCCATACCGTGGTATAGAAAACCAACAGTGCCAAGACTTGACAGAAAAAACACAATGCTCAGTATTCACAATATTCTTTAAAGAAAAAAAAAACACTGACAAATCCCTGTAGCAGAGCAGCCTGAACAGAAGCAGTCATACAGGCAGGTGTATAAAGGAGACTTTACAACTTGTCCTAAGCTTTACGTATCAGAAACGTATTATCGTGATCTAAAAGTAGTGAAAATGGGACTACAAATTTCGAAAGATGCTCGCCTCAGCGCATATCAAACTGCTGTCACGAACCTATATTGAAATCGCTATCCAAAAGCAGCAACATATTGAAGGCCTATTTAAAGGGATAAATTTCACAGCAGTTCCCAGAAACGTTAATTAAACTATATAGTCAAAATGTTCAAAACGTTTCTGAAAATATAAGAATCAGCGTATACTACCCAGGTTCAGATTCACTAAAGTGCAATTTCCTCGAAGGCTGTAAAAAATCTCTCAAGGTTTATTAATCGTGATTTAGTTAATTAAAACCATTAGACAATAAAAGAACATAGTAGTTAGCCAGTACACAATCTGTTAAGAAGGATAAGGACGTTCTAAAACTTAGGTCACATAAGTAAATGTCCAGATTAATTCAAATATACATGTGATAACGTGCTAGTGCATAAGCTCCTAGATATGTAACCTTAGCGCGCTTTCAAATTTGTTGTTTAGTTAGTAAAAGCCGTAACAATGTTTGCATATTTCATTATGGGTACAACAGTCAAGGTCCAGGGTAACTAGATACCAGTAACATTATTTCAAAAACAAGCATTGGCATAGCCAATAGGTCTCGCCTTGGAGACCTTATAATTGTTTAGTTATCCAGCACAATTTCCTTTGTGCAACATCAAGTGTTGCATAGCTAAACAATTATAAGGTCCCAAATGCGAGACCTATTGGCTACCCCAATGCTGGTTTTATTCTTTCTACAGGTAGGGGAGACAGGAGGTGTAATGAATTTGCCTGCTGAGGACCTACAATAAGATTTTCTGGTCTGTGCTTCTCCTTTAATTGGTCAAATGCACACTCAGCCTACTTGAGTTATCAACACTTTAATATATTAAAAGAGTTGATGAGCTAGATAGGGTTGTGCGAGTCCAAAGGGATGGGGGCCTTTCTGCTAATAAAGAAAACCTTCACATAACAAAATTCTAACTCAAAGAACTTAAGGTTTATTTAAACAATAGGAGTCATTATAACAGCAAAAAGAGTCAAATTCAAATCAGCAGCATCAACAAGGAATACATCAAAATGTAAAATTTGAGGCAATACATACATAGGAAAAATAATGTGCCATCTATGCAATGAGTGAAAACTAAACAGTGCAGCTAATGAATAACTCCTAAAGCATGCATGGGCATGTGACCTTGAATATGCTACAAACAGTTACTTCAGCACATTACTTCCTTACATTACTTCCTTCTCAAGTATGAAACTTTTACATTACAACTCAGTAGAAAAAACACCAAAGTCAGTTACTTTAGTCAAACTTTGATACTTCAGCCCAACTGCATCATTTATGCTTGATGCATTTCTATTAATGTAGAAAAAACGTCACAATAAAAAATAGAAATTAAAAAAATCTCAGGTTTCTCAACTCTTTGGGTGTTTATGACTGAACGGTTACCGTCATAAACCAGTGCTCCTGTGCTCATGACGGAACCATTCTGTCAGGAGTACATGCTCAGAAAAATCACTCTGCTGCAGACAGCAGAGGGATTTCCCTTTTTATTGGCCTTGGGAGGTGGGGGGGGGGAGGGGGAAGTGGAGCTTCTCCGACCTCCAGAGGCCTCTTTTTGGTGTTCCTTAAAATGAAGATTGCGAGCATGATGCGCTATCATTACTGAAACGAAACAAACTTCGTTTCAGTTTTGATGCTTGTGGGGCTATTTCAGGCCCAAGGCACTGAAACACGAGAGAGGTATCGCTGGAAAGGGGAGAATCTCTCCTTTTCAATGGTACCCTTCCGTAGTTGATCCCTGCCCTACTTGGGGATAACACCAAGAGGTCGATCCCCAAGCAGGGATCCACCCCTTAGCACCGGGGTTAGAAATGGGGGTCTCTAGTTGGCAAGGGTTTATAGGGACCCTTCTTCCTAGGTAGGATAAAATAACCCCTGCTCACCCCTTAAAAGCTTGGCATGAGCAGTCAAGCTTAAAGCATTTCCACATACAGTGTAAGCACTACAAAAGGACAACATACCAGTTTAGAAAAATAGCCAATATTTTTATACAAGACTAAAAAAATTATAAGATTCCACAATACAGTATATAAAAATCTACAGTATCAGAATATGCTTTAAAAACTTGATGCAGATAGCTCAGTCCAGGGCTATCACAGCGTAGTGAGCAAACAGTTCGGGCTGGTTGCAGCGTCGCAGACCAGCTACAGCGTCTGGAAGACCCGCAAACAGTGCCTGTTAGAGATGCAGGGGGCCAAGGCCCTTGAAGTCACTCGCATTGCAGGTCGAGCTCCTTTCTGTTGGGATCAGGAGTGCTGGCGTTGAGTGCTGCAGTGCCCTGAGGTCGCAGTGTGCGCAGAAGCAGCTCGGTGGTGACGCCAGATGGCATGGTCGGTGAGACCAGGGTTGCGGTGCGAGGTGAAGGCGGTGCTCTTCACGGTGCTGACAGCAGCTGCGTCATCGTTGCTGAAGCGCTGTCGTCGGCTGACGAACGGGAGTCGATGGTGCCTATGTCGGTTGGCCATGGCTGCGGTGCGGGATGTGGGTGGTGCGTCATGTAACTCTACGAGTGGGGCTCTCGAACCACGGTGCAAGCAGCGGCGTTGATTTCGGCGTGGAGCGACAGCGTCAGGTTGGCCAAGGAGTCGTCGTGAAGCGAAGCGGTACGGAGCCCACAGGTTGCGGTGCAAGCAACAGCTCGGTAGCGGAGTCAGCAGGTGCCGGTGAGACCAGGGACATGGTGCGGCGTTGCTCTCTGCGGTGCTCAGGATACAGCGTGAAGCGAGGGGGTGCGGAGTAGGGTGCCCACAGGTCGCGGTGCGAGCAGCGGATCGGTGGCAGCGTCAGCAGGCGGCATCAGTGAGACCAGGGTTGCAGTGCGGCGTTGCCCTCTGCGGTGCCTTCAGGATACTGAGTCGGCAGCGGCATTGTAGAGTTGCTCTTTTGTCGCAGCACAAAACACACAGTCCCCAGTGCTGAGGGCAGAAGAGCTTGAAGTCTTTGCTGTTCCTGAGACATCTCGACAGGGGGCAAGCTCTACCTCAAACCCCTGGAGAAACTCACAAAAGTAGATTGCAGAAAAGTTCCGTCCAGTCCTTTCACTGCCCAAGACCGAAGCAGCCACTGCAGGCCAACACAGCAAAGCACACAGCGAAGTGGTAGTCCCTTCTCGCAGCTTCTCCAGCTCTTCTTCTTGGCAGTTTTCTTGATCCAAAGGAGTTCTAAAGTAAATGGGTCTGGGCCCCAGTATTTGTATCCAAAAATCGCTTGATCCTCTAGGCAGAGGGTGTCTGTGCCCAGCCAGAACCAGTTCTGCCTTCTCGGGTGTTATTTCCCGGCAGGGGGTGGAGACGGCATGGTCAGAGGCAGACCAGGCCCTTTGAGGTAAAAGGAAATCTCCTCCCTCTTCCCCCATCGCAGCTCAGGTCTATTCAGCCCTTTCCTGACCAACAGAGACTAATCGGGAGCCACCCTTGCTTCCTAGCCATCTGTCATCCAAAAGCCAGATAGGCAATCCAAAATTCCAGCACACGGGATGACTGGGCAAGAAAATACCTACTTCCTAAGAGTGGTATTTTCAAAAACAGAATGTAAAAATCACCTTTACTAAAAGATGCATCATTAGATTCGGAGTTCAGGCATACTACATTTTATTTTCAAGGAGTCCATTGGGCACCGGGGTTTTTATACGTAGGGGTGGGGCTGCCCAGAATGGTCATGCCAATGCCCCCATGCCCCTAATAATTGCCACAGTCTTTCTGACCCCCCCTTTCCCCCCCAGGAGACAGAAGCAGGCTGTAACCCTTGATCTGCCCCTGGGGGCATAAAAGCCACTAGACACCAGGGAGTTAAAAAAAATATATATATACGTAGACAGGAGACAAATAAAGGGCAGTAGCCCCGGATCTCCCCCCCATCCCCGCCAGGGGGCGTCAGAGCCCACTAGGCACCAGCAATTATGCTAGCATTTTTTAATCACAGGGGGTGGGGATGCCCAGAATGGACATACCAATGCTCCCACCTCAAAATAAAAAGCCACAGTCTTTCTGCCCCCCTTGGGGCCATATCGGGGCAAACCCGGATTTCTCCCCCAGAGCGGCAGAAAGCCCACTAGGCACAGACTAGTTTTTACAAATGTGCCTACCTGTGGAATTTGGGCACCAGCGCAGCCGGCACATAGGGAAACCTAGCAAACCTATAGATTTTTTTCAACGAGACACGAAAGAGAATCCAAAATGGGGTGACTTGTGTGCCTTTCACCAGGTTCTATTACTCAGAATCCCTAGCAAACCTCAAACCGTGTAAAAAATAAAACACATTTTCCTCACATTTCTGTGATGTAATGTTCTGGAATCTGCGTGGATCCCCAAAATTCCACCCACCACGCATTCACCAAAGTCTTCCGATAAAAATGGTACCTCACTTGTGTGGGTAGGCCGTGCCCACGACATGAAACGGCCCAAAACGCAAGGTGGACACCACATTTTTACAGTGAAAACTGACCCCTTTTTTGCATAGTGTCTAGCTGTGGATTTGGAACCCTAGCTCTGCTGGCACCTTGAGAAAACTAGCAAACATACATTTTTGAAAACTAGACACCCAGGGGAAATAGAGAATGGGATGTACCATTTTTATCTGTAGACTTTGGGGAACACAGAATTGTAGAGCCACTGTCATTACCTATTGACTTTCAATGCATTCCTGCCTACAAATGTAAGAATTTTTTTTTAAAAGTCACTTTGAAAAATGTCCTATAATTCTCCTGCTGGTGGGGGTACCCACAATTTTGGAGATGTGCAAATAGCTACTGTTTGTAAACTATATATTTTGCTCCCATTTCAGAAATACATAGGTGTCTTTCATACCAATTTTTCCCCGTTTATATTTTCCCAAACGGATTGCTATATACCCGGTTCACAATAAACAATTGCAGGACGCTGCTCAGTTATTGGCTCTGGGTTCCTCTGGTTCTTGGTGAACCTACATGTCCAATATAACCCCACAACCAGAAGGGTCCAGCGGATTTAACGGTATATTGCTTTAAACAATCTGTTATACTTAGAAGTCGTTACAGGTGAAAACGTTGACAAAAATGGAGTTTCTTTTTTTTTTTTAACAAATTTTAAATTTTTCCTATTTTTAACTGTTAGTTTCTATAAGAAAACCTTGAAAGATCTACACAAATTACCCCTTGCCGAATTTAGAATTCGCTCTACTTTTCAGAAACGTATAGCTTTCCAGGATCCATCATTGCTTTCAAACCCATTTTTACCATTAACTGGAAGGAGGTTGAAAGCACCAAAATAAGTTACCCCAGTAAAATGCAAAAACTGTGTAAAACTTTAGTTTTTTTTTTTTTTTTTACAAAAGTCTGCTTGTCCCTGAAAGCAGAGAATATGGTGATTTCAGCACCACAAACCCTTAGTTGATACCATTTGCAGGCAAAAAACAGACACTTTCACCTGTAGCCCTTCCCCCCCCCCCCCCCCCAATCAAGAACAAAATTTGGCTGTATTTTGGCTAATTTCTGGGTCCCCTCCAAGGGAATCTACAAACTCTGGGAACCTTTAAAATCCCCATGATGTTGGAAGAAAAGGACGTAAATGTGGTGTGGATACCTTATGTGGTCAAAATGTTACAGGGGCCTAAGCGTGAACTACCCCAAATTGCCAAAAAAAAGGATTAGCACAGGGGGTGGGGGTAGGCCTAGCAGGACAGGGGTTAAGAGACATATTGGGTGAATGAAAGTCAGTCAAATCAATGCATGCCCATATTGGTAAGGCCTGTAGCAAGAATAAGTTCCCCGGAGATAGAAGAAGCAGAAGTTGAACTTGATGCAGGCAAGGATATAGGGTGGATGTGGATAGGGTATACATATCTAGGGTTAAAGGGACAAGGGGGTACACCACCCCCACAGGTCCAGGCAAAAACTAAGAGTAATAAAACAAAATGGAAAATACAATGTGGAACAAAAAAATATGACAAGTCAAGACTACTGGCAAAAAGATGTAGTCTTGAAGTAATGCCCAAAGTCTCAAAACTAAATGTGTATGTAGAGAATACAAGGAAAAGAAGCCATGAGTGGAAACCTGGGAAAATAAAAGGCTCCCATTAAGGCCAATGATCCTCACACAAAATTAAATGAGTGCAATGTATCTCAGGTGTTGCATTTCAAGCAGGAGACGGAAATAAAAAAAAATTATAAAAATGAGACAGTTATATAGGTCCAATTTGCTTGGGTTAATTGCCCCTCATTAAGGAATATAATTTTTAGCTATTCAAAAACAAGCTGATTTTATAGACAGGAGCTCAAAAGGTAAACTCGCAAAAGGTTTTGCTTTTCCTGACAGGTAGGGAGAAAACAGGCAGGGAGAAGAAAAAAAAAAAGCAATCTTACGTGCATTTATTTTTACAGGGAGTAGTTATTGTTACAAAACAAAGATTTCCGTATTACTTATTTTTTTAAAAGGAAAAACACTAGCTAGAAAAGTCGAAAACTCATTCACCAAGTCCCTTTTTAGGTCGAGCGACCTGTCTCAATGCGCATGCGCATTGAGCGGAGCGAGAGATAAAGGGGCTTAAACAGAGCTTACCGAGATCGGGCGATTCCATGCAGTGCCCGTGAAAGCTCACTCAATGCGCATGTGCATTGCCATAAAAAGCGCGTGCACAGACACCAGCCCCCCCTCCCACAGTCATTCCCCAGCGTGCGCTGTGCCAACAAGCCTTTGAAGTGAAGCTTAGCTTCACTTCAAAGGTATCCGCTACCCCCGCTTCACACGTTTCTCGATGATCTCCCTCCCTCGCCCTTCAGCGTGCCTTCAGCCTCCATCCTTTCTTTCCCTCTTCCTTGTTCTTTTCAAGCAGTGCCTCTACCGCCTCTACCGCCCTCCAAGCCCCCCCCCCTTTTAGTCATAGCCATCTCGCTCTTCCTCCCTGTCCCTCCAGTGAGCCCTTCTTGGCAGCCTCAGTTGCCCTCTCACCCCAGGCTCCTGGAAGGAAGCATTTACGCCGCATGGGGATGCGACTCACACGGCTGCTCCCCCCATACACGCGCCTCTCCCTGGGCCCCCACCCTTGCACTGACCTATCATACACTCTCTCCATCGGGCCCGCCCTCACCCCAAACACTCTCAGCCTGTCTCTCTTCCACATACAGCGCCCTCTCGCTCACCATTACCATTAAAGCTATAGCGCTTTCCCCATCTATCTGCACCCTCTCTAGTGGGCTTACCCTCGCCCCCCATAAGCACACTCACCATGTCTCTCATTCACATATTATAGCGCCCTCTCGCTCTGCATTCCCATTAAGCTATAGCGCTTTACTCAATTATACTATCTCTTTAGTGAGCCTCCCCTCACTCCTCAATACCCGCTCATAGCCGTCTCACCCCCTCACACTGCACCATCAGCCCTCCTCGGTTTCATTCCTGCCCTCTGCCTCCTGCTCCCCTTGTGCCCTCTCCACGCCGCTGCGCTCCGGCCTCTTCCATGCTGTTGTTACTGCCCCCTCTTTTCCGTCTGCCCCCTCTTTATCCAGACCCATATGGCTGCTGCAGGAGGCGGCTCAGCTGGCGAGACACTGATATCCCCCTGGAGGGCGGCCTCCGCCCCCGCCTTGCATGTGCCCTCTTGCGGACACCAGCAACGCCTCCTGCCGCCTCCATTGGCAGAAATCAGAGACAGCTGAACAGGGAGCAGTCCCTTCGGAACTATGCAAGCCTAGTGCCAGCCTGACTCTAGGGATGCGCCACCTACCCCACCTCCGAAAAGAGAAACTAGGTGATTTAACAATGTTTATATAGCGCCATCACCAATAGTTGATATTATAGCGCTGTGCAGCACGAAACTACAGATGACAATATCAGACAAGAAGCACTGCAGGATAAAAGATTGTTTATTTCTATATGATGTGGGTGTTATCTGATGCTTCTGTTGTGCTACCTTTGCTACATGCTTTTGTTGTTTGTGGTTCTTATGTTATATTCTTCTGTTAGGCTGTCCTGTTCTGTGCTTCTGTTCTGTCACTGCTAGAAACACCACTGTGACTGGTGAGCCTCACAGTGCGCCTGTGAACACACATACATACAAATACATCTGCTCCGACATAATTAAGTCCTAGACAACCACACGCCAGTCAAGTCCTGGACCACCACAAGTATAAATACAGACACACACACACACACAAATGAACATAAACAGACAGGCATACATACAAACACGAAGACATACATGCACATGCTAAACACCCTAATTGTAAATATATCTTCACAGGAGAGAACCTATTTACGAGCTGTAACCTTTTCAACCCGCCCTGTGCCGAGGCACAACCTCATGCCTTCCAACTTGGCCTTCTCAATTGTAGGTCCCTCGTTAAACACGCTAACGAAATAAACCTCCTTATTCGAGACTCTGCCTTGGATATTCTATTTCTAACAGAAACATGGCTTACGCCCAACAACGACTTTGATATCGTTAATGCCTTACCCCCTGGCTATCAAATCTGCTTTTTGAATAGACCGTATGGCAGAGGAGGTCAAAGACTGTGAAAGCTGCTACTTCACTCTACAGATCACGCACGCAATCTCTCTCTCTGGGTTGTTAGTCTATCGGCCCCCAGGCCCACTCGGAGAATTCCCCAGCAAGCTTATTGATCATGTTACCCTGAGAGCAACCACAGCCTCTAACTTCCTTCTCCTAGGGGATCTTAATCTCCATTTCTTGGATCCCACCGACAACACCGCAGCCGAATTGCTGACGGACCTCTCTTCGGTTGGCCTGTGTCTTCTTAACCCACAGGCCACCCACGATAAGGGCCAGCTCTTGGATCCTATCTTCACGAACATCCAAGATTTTAAAACTCGGCTGCCTCTTCCGCTCCCATGGACAGATCACTTTCTGATCCCCATTGATTGGCATCTTGAGACTACTCTTTTCCAGCCGCCCAAAACCCGAGCCCTCATCAGACACTGGCACAAACTTGTACCGGAAGCTTGGGCATCTAAGCTCAAGGAATCCACCCCCCTCCCCTCTCGGTATCCCAAATCGGCGGATACCGAATTCAATGACTGGCTTACCCAGTCACTGGACAGCCTCTTACCCCGAACCAGCACCTTTAAACAAAAAAAGAGGATTACTCCCGCTCCATGGTACACTCCTGACTTGAATGCACTACGGAAGGAGTGTAAGAAGGCCGAACGCATGTGGAGGAAGGATAAGTCAGTTGACAAAAAAGACGTGTTCCGGATAGCTATGAGAACATACAAGCTCGCTCTCCAGAACATCAAAAGAGCATTTTATGAGGAAAAAATAAAAAAATCCTCCTACTCTGCCAGGGAAACCTTTAGTATCCTGAAAGAACTCCTCCATGTCCCCGACCCCCCAGCAAAATACCTTGACTCTAACGCTGCGGAGGACAAATGTAACAAACTGGCAACCTTCTTTGATGAGAAAATTTTAAAAATCCTCGGCTCTCTACCCCTTATTGAAGTTGATTCCATTGAAGATGACAGAAGCAACCCCCCCCCCCTTTATGAATCCTTACTCGGAAGTTGATTACACTGAAGGTGACAGAAGTAATTCTCCCCCCTTGAGGAATCCGCACCCGGAACCATCTGGTCCGCACCTCGATTCCTTTGGTCCGGTAACCACAGAAGAGGTAGCTGCGGTATTTGCCACAATTAAGAGTGGCTCCCCTAGTGACCCGGTCCCCATGCGTTTCTTCAAGAAAGTCACCCATACTATTGTCCCTCCGCTCACCGCCCTTATCAATGCCTCTCTGCTCCAAGGAGAAGTCCCTCCCAGCTGGAAGGCGGCGGTCGTGAAAGGGCTTCTTAAAAAACCCTCCCTGGACCCAGAGGACCTAGTAAACTACAGACCCATCTCCCTTCTCCCTGGGAACAGTAAAGTCGCGGAGAAATTGGTGAACAAAAAGCTGTCGCTATTTTTGGAATCCAACAACCTGCTCAGGAGCTCCCAGACGGGTTTTCGCCCAGGTCAGGGCACGGACACCGCCCTCCTGGCGGCAGTGGAGAAGGCCAGAGACATTTTAGACACAGGAGGATCAGTGGCAGTGATCCTCCTAGATCTCAGTGCGGCCTTCGACACTGTCAATCACCAGGTTTTAATCCAGCGCCTGGGAAATATCGGAGTGAAGGGCAGAGCTTTGAAATGGCTCTCGTCCTTTCTCAGTCACCGGTCTTTTCAAGTCTGGGAGAATGACAGCCGCTCCTCTGCCATTCCCCTCCAGTGTGGAGTGCCACAGGGTTCGTCACTAAGTCCTACGTTGTTTAACGTCTACATGTCTCCCCTGGAGGAGGTAGTCACGCCATTCGGAGTGACGATCATCAGCTACGCTGATGATACCCAGCTCGTGGTAACCCTCTCCCATCCCAAGCAAGAACCCTCCGATCTCCACAGCTGTCTCTCCGAAATACACGAATGGATGAACAACTCAGCACTCAAACTGAATGGGTCTAAGACTGAAGTTCTGCTTCTTGGACAAAAAGGGCCCTCCCTGCCTCCTAACATCTGGACCGCCTGCCTAGGGGAACCCCCGGTCCCCAAAACGGAGGTCAAGAGCCTGGGAATATGGCTTGAGAAAGACCTGACCTTCAGAACCCAGGCTAAAAGAACGGCGGGTACCTGTTTTGGACTCCTTAGGTCTTGTAGGAAAGTTCTTCCTCTGCTGCCCCCCAACTCCCGAAAGCTGTTGATCCAAGGCCTCATTGTGTCCAGGTTGGACTACAGTAACGCCATCTACATAGGAGCCCCAGAAGCTACTTTTAACACACTTCAGAAAATCCAGAACGCCGCTGCCCGGCTGCTTACCGACACTCCGGCCAGAACATCGGCAAAACCGGCCTTGAGGCATCTTCACTGGCTGCCAGTCAGAGAAAGAGTGGTGTTTAAGGCTCTTTGCCTGGCACATAAACTCCTCCATAACAAAGGTCCTCCCATTCTTAAAAACTGTATCACTCCCTACATACCTACTAGATCACTCCGGTCAGATCACGAGAACTTCATTGTAGTACACAGAGTGAAAAAAGCCCGTGCAGGTGGACGTCGCTTTTCCGTGAATACGGCTAAGCACTGGAATTCTCTGCCCCGGAAATTGAGAACGGAACCAAACCTCCTCCACTTCAGGAAATCCTTGAAAACTCTTCTCTTTCCCGGATTCTTTAAACAGTCGCGTCTTCTGCGTTCTCTTGACTTAGTAGGTCCAGCGCTGGGATGCTCACGGGTTACTACGCGCTCTACAAAAACTTTAAATAAACTTTAAATAAATAATAAAGACAAAGTACATACACACAGTAATTACTAAGATTCAAATATTCAACATATTATACGCCACCCGTATTATAATATAGTGTTTCAGACAATGCTGTCACGTGGCATGCCATACCATAGCAACGCACAACATAGTATACCACGGGCTGCTATTACTTGTCATGCCATACTCTAACATATTAGAACAAGCCATAAGGTAACTTAGTATATAATACTAACTACACTGTGTTATAGCGCAGTATACCACGCCATACAATAACATAGCATGACACACTATAATATGATAAACCGTGCAATATGATACTACTGTGCCACACTACAATAAAACAAGAGTTAGCAATGCAATAGGTCTCACATTTATGCAAGTTTGAGCTATTGGCATTAAAAATAACAATGCCTTTTATTTTTGTTTTCGTTTTAAAAACATAAATAAAAGGCATAGTCATTTACAAAGCCAATAGCTTAAACTTGTTAAGAGCAGTGGATGCATTAGTCCACTGAGGACTTTTAACACTGTCGATACCTCGCCTGGTCGAGCCACGCGGTCCCCAGACAGTCTAAACTCGAACACCGAATCAACTGATTGAGGGTCACGAGCCCCTGCGGTGTGCCGTAGTCTGTCATCAAATTCTCAAGGAGGGTTAATCTCCTGCCAATGGGGATGTTATTGTAACTCTGTTAATTGCGAGGAGGCGCAGGGTGGAAGCAGCATTCTGACCGGGATGCCTTGTCGTGTATTTCTATAGGTTCTGATTCGATCCCCCTATTCCTGACCCTATTCTGGTTAAACTTACTAGCTAGTTAACTAACAGTCAGCCCATGAGGCAAGAAATCCCCCATGATGCAGATACCGTTATCTGACGCAGTCACACTACGGCACAGGAACGTGTTATCTGATTAGGTCATAACGCTTGAGATCTAATTAGACAAGCAATATTCCTCCAGCCCCTGATAAGGCATACGACGTTCTCATAACAAATCAAACCTATGACAACCTGGATAATCCGTGCGGCCATTGTTTTGATTTCACAGAGAACTTTAGTAAAGAATGTGCTAACGAGCAAGTCGTATGACATCTTTATTGACGTACCTATGTCCATCCTTACGTCAATCTCGGCACCTTTAAGGTATAAATATTGCCGACCTTGCCCTATGCAAACACACGCGTGGTGACAAGACGGAGCAGCCATACTTGCCGAAGCCGAGAGCAGAAGCAGACCCCGCAGGCAGCAGCCCCGCCTTCCTGACGCGCTGAGAGACGCGCTGCTATCTCAAGCCGAGAGACCCAGCACCGGCGCTTCTGGGCAGCCCTCGCAGGCAGCCTGGAATATCGAGAGCAGAGAAAGAGATACCATTCCTCATTCATCCTAAATTCCAGGTACAGAACTGAATAACCCCTCCTAGAGAATTCTTTAGTTATTCACTTGGCAAAAACAAACTTAAACTAAACTGTAACTTTCTATTCCCGCCCACGCATTAGACTTAGGTCAGGTACACGGGGTAGGCGTATTTAGAAACACCAGTTGAGTACGTTTAGTCAAATGTATATGTGTATGTAAATATATTTTAATCATTTTAAACATCATATGGCTCAGAAACCATATCAATGTTTTTACAGTATTATTTTATACTATTGCTTCTAATGTATGCACTTTACTTAACTATAAGTATTGCAATAATATCGATCCATTTCTCTTGTACGAGAAAAGAGACTGATCAATAAATAACATCTTTTATTGAACACGCCCGTCTCTTCCTTTTCTCTACATTCTGATGAGACTAAGAATGCACGTACTGACTGAGTAAAATAATTGCCTTGTGCTCACACGACTCTTGAGATTGACTCTTGATTAGGGGAGAGCAAAGTTGTCATGTTCTATGGTTGTCAGAAACTAAATCCCTTCTTGTCTAATCAGGGGAGTTCATCCTTCCTTGAACATTCGAGAAAGTTTCTAGCGAACTCTGAGCTTAGCTGGCAAACCCAAAAATTAAGTCTAGTTTCGACAGTAGTAGACCTAGTTAACGTCTGGCCTAGGTCTTTACTGCTGTAGGTACTATTCCAATGCGCAGAGCCTATTGGGAAAATAGGAGCTACACTACATCTCTTTACTGCTGTAGGTACTATTCCAATGCGCAGAGCCTATTGGGAAAATAGGAGCTACACTACATGGCGCCTAACATATTAGAACAAGCCATAAGGTAACTTAGTATATAATACTAACTACACTGTGTTATAGCGCAGTATACCACGCCATACAATAACATAGCATGACACACTATAATATGATAAACCGTGCAATATGATACTACTGTGCCACACTACAATAAAACAAGAGTTAGCAATGCAATAGGTCTCACATTTATGCAAGTTTGAGCTATTGGCATTAAAAATAACAATGCCTTTTATTTTTGTTTTCGTTTTAAAAACATAAATAAAAGGCATAGTCATTTACAAAGCCAATAGCTTAAACTTGTTAAGAGCAGTGGATGCATTAGTCCACTGAGGACTTTTAACACTGTCGATACCTCGCCTGGTCGAGCCACGCGGTCCCCAGACAGTCTAAACTCGAACACCGAATCAACTGATTGAGGGTCACGAGCCCCTGCGGTGTGCCGTAGTCTGTCATCAAATTCTCAAGGAGGGTTAATCTCCTGCCAATGGGGATGTTATTGTAACTCTGTTAATTGCGAGGAGGCGCAGGGTGGAAGCAGCATTCTGACCGGGATGCCTGAACACAAACAGCATAAATTGAGAGGTACGGCAAGAAAGACATGCAGTGCCAAGAAGTTATTAGGCAGCGCCACTGCTACAGTATCCCAGAAATAACACAAAGAAGTGTACATTTCAAGGTAATTCATTTGCACTTTAATTTTTTTTTAAACACACAGGAACTTAGTCTTGGTCTGTTATATAATAGTTAGTAAAAACAATTTCCGTAGGTGCTTTTACCTCCCGAACAACATACTCGGGACGAAATTGAGATGGTTTTAGTGCCGGACAGCTTTTTCTTCGCTTGTGTCTAGTTTGGTTATCCAAGTGCACTTCAATGTGTTTGTGTGTGCGCGCGTCACCTCCCAAAAGCGACACTCTCAGCCTTTTTCAGTTAAAACGTCTTTGGGATGAAATTGAGGTGTTTTTAATGCATGTTATTTTTTAATTTGACTCTTGCGTCTAATTGAGTTATCCGAGTGCACTTCAATGTGTTTGTGTGTGAGCGCATCTGAGCAGTCTGATGAAAGCAGGTGGTCACATTTACAATGCAATGGGTCTCGCATTTGCGAGAGTTTATCCTATTGGCATTGTAAATGACAATGCCTTTTATTTATTTGTTTAAAAAACCAGCACATTAATAAAAGGTATTGTAGTCTACAATGCCAATAGCTCAAACTCTAGTAAATGCGAGACCTATTGCATTTTCAATGCTGGTTAATTTTTTGTTCATCCGACAAATTGCAGATGCTATTTTGTTTGAACTGTTTAAACGTCTTCAAGTTTAGAAGCTGTAAAATATTGGATTGGTGGTGTGTAATCGAGTACATTATGGAGATGCTAGAAGGTTAATCATAAAGCACTTAAAATAAAAACGAGGCAGCCAACACTTCAACCATAAACACAAGCCCTGCTCTATAGTCCTGTATCTTTTTCCCCCAAAAATACCCCACAGCACAATGAATACAAACTCGGGCAGCTTGCCAGCAGATTAGTGGTTGACAAGGTAACAAAGGCTAACAAGATGATCAGTGAGAGAACAATGGCTGTGTACAGCGAGCAACGCACAAATCGAAGTGTGACTGACGCAATTCTTCTTAAAGTAGATCACTCATGTCGACAAGAAGTTCTTCATAATCCATTATTCACGAGTGCTGCTTTATAAAGCGCTAAATAAACAGTCCCCTGCAATTGTAAAACAAAGAACAAACGTGATGCTGTATAGTGACAATCCACAGGGTTGTTTCAGCCCATTACCAGCCCTTCATAAGTATAAAAGTCACAACACCAAAAGTCAAGTTAATTCACATTAGATCAAAATGTGTCTCGACCACGCGTTAGTGAACACAGTGAGAAATGTTGTACTCTTCACATTGGATTCAAATCCACGTTACTCTTAAGTTACTGACAAGCGAAATAAGGTTAATATACATCTTGTAACTATATACTTCAGTCAATAAAGCACACAAAATGCTTTGGATATTGTACGAAGAGCTAACAGAAGTGCGTGGTAGGCAAGTGTACTGTTGCGATTAATGCCTCCAACATAGCTTCGAAAACAGTGAACAGTTTTTTTTTCCCTTTTCCATTTTTCTGGATAACGCCGCGTTTTATCTTCACTGAACTCAACCACCATGGAGTCAACTGGAGGTGCTGCATGCATTTTTAGGTCTCGCCTGTCGATGCGCATGCGCATCGAGCAAGCGAGAGTATTGGGACTTATCCACTCTTTATCCACACTGCAAGGAATCGTGGCGATTCCTTGCAGTGCCCGTGACTTTTAAGCTCAATGCGCATGCGCATTGAGCTTAAAAGCGCGTGCACGTCCGTCTTTGTTTACCCGCTCCGCCCCCTCCCCTTCCCGCCGTCTCGCATTTCCCCTGCCGCATCAAAGGCTTTCACGGCCGGCCGGCCATGCTTTCAGTTTCACGACCGGCCGGCCGTGTCAATTACATTCCAAAGCCCGCTCTCCCTGCTCCGCCCCCTGCTCCGGCCGAGACGCATTTCTCCTCCCCCCTCCCCTCTCTTCCCTCCGTCTTGTTTCCTTTAGCTGCCCTGGATGATCTATTCTTACTCAAACTTGCACCGCTTTTACTAAATCTTACCCTTTTAACCTTCGCGATGTTTCCCCCTTTTTACCACCAGTGCTTGATATATCGTTCTCCCCTTTTTAACTCGGTTTTGCGAGGTCTCCGTTTATTTATCCTCTTGCTGGCTCCCCTTTTCTTTACCCCGCCCGGTCCGGAGGATCTCCTCTGCCATAGCCCGGTGCTGGGTCTGTCCTCGTTAGCCCGGTGCTGTAATTGCCACGCTCCCCCTTAGCCCGGTGCTGGATCGCCCTTCTCTTATCCCACACATGAGTTGCCCGACCGTGCTAATCCTGACTGCATGAATAAAATCCAGCACAGGCAAACGCACCCGTTCTCCTACTGTAACTTCAATATACTCGCAGGCTCGCCACCTCACCCAAACGTGCTCCCCCAAACAACGCGGCCTGCCACGCAAGGACATCAAACCTGGTTGCTGGTGGTCCCTACAGCTGCTTGAACCAGGTCCCGAGCTACAAAGAAACTCCAGCATTCAGCACCTCCTCGCCTCACCGCCTCGGTCTGCCTCTCACCTTCGTCGGCATCAGGCCTCCGCCCGCATCCCATAACTGCCATCTTGGGAGCGTAGTGCACCACAGGAAGGTTAAGGCGATCTCGCCCTCCAGACTTCTCCCCCAGGACTGCCGCCTCCGCAGTTTTCCGCTGTGAGTCTGCACGCCGAATCGCCTCCCAGCCGCTCACAAACAGAGTGCACATCTCCCGTTGCCGCAGCCGGTGGAAGTCTCCCCCTCAGTGCGCTGCCGTCATTTTAGATGCGCAGCGCCCAGCGCTCAATCGGGTGATTTTGCTGCACTTACACCCTTGTAACAGCACCAATGCGCCCCAGCAGCAGTCCAGCTCATGCACCAGGATTTCCGCAACCAGTTTTGCAGTAAGGGGCCACCTTAGAATCGCCAACCCCTCACCCTCAACACCTCACCCTCACTCACTCACCCTCAAACCCTCACCCACCCTCAACCCCTCCCCCTCACTCACTCACCCTCAACCCCTCACTCTCACTCACTCACCCTCACTCACCCTCAACCCCTCCCCCTCAACCCCTCACCCTCTCACCCTCAACCCCTCACTCTCACTCACCCTCAACCCCTCCCCCTCAACCCCTCACCCTCAACCCCTCACCCTCAACCCCTCACTCTCACTCACCCTCAACCCCTCCCCCTCAACCCCTCACCCTCAACCCCTCACTCTCAACCCCTCACTCTCACTCACCCTCACTCTCACTCACCCTCAACCCCTCCCCCTCAACCCCTCACTCACCCTCAACCCCTCACCCTCACCCTCACTCACCCTCACTCACCCTCAACCCCTCCCCCTCAACCCCTCACCCTCACCCTCACTCACCCTCAACCCCTCACTCATCCTCACTCACCCTCAACCCCTCATCCTCACTCACCCTCAACCCCTCACCCTCACTCACCCTCACTCTCACTCATCCTCACTCACCCTCAACCCCTCACCCTCACTCACCCTCAACCCCTCACTCTCACTCACCCTCAACCCCTCCCCCTCAACCCCTCACCCTCAACCCCTCACTCTCAACCCCTCACTCTCACTCACCCTCACTCACCCTCAACCCCTCCCCCTCAACCCCTCACTCACCCTCAACCCCTCACCCTCACCCTCACTCACCCTCACTCACCCTCAACCCCTCCCCCTCAACCCCTCACCCTCACCCTCACTCACCCTCAACCCCTCACTCATCCTCACTCACCCTCAACCCCTCATCCTCACTCACCCTCAACCCCTCACCCTCACTCACCCTCACTCTCACTCATCCTCACTCACCCTCAACCCCTCACCCTCACTCACCCTCACCCTCACCCACCCTCACCCTCAACCCCTCACCCTCACTCACTCTCAACCCCTCACCCTCAACCCCTCACCCTCAACCCCTCACTCACCCTCACTCTCACTCACCCTCAACCCCTCACTCACCCTCACTCTCACTCAGCCTCAACTACTCCCCCTCACCCTCACTCACCCAAAACCCCTCACCCTCACTCACCCTCACTCACCCTCACTCACCCTCACTCACCCTCACTCACCCTCACTCACCCTCACTCACCCTCACTCACCCTCACTCACCCTCACTCACCCTCACTCACCCTCACTCACCCTCACTCACCCTCACTCACCCTCACTCACCCTCACTCACCCTCACTCACCCTCACTCACTCACCCACCCTCACTCACTCACCCTCACTCACTCACCCTCACTCACTCACTCACCCTCACCCTCAGACCATTTCAGTTAGAGCTTTTAGAAATGTTTATGGCTTTTTTTATTTGTAATACTTTAGCATTGGCTACAGGAAACAAAAATGCTAAACATTTACAAAAAAAAACCATAAACAATTCTAAAAGCACTAACTCTAATGGTGCGAGACCTATTGCATTTCCAATGCTTGTTTCTTCTGCTGTCCATCTTAGGTTAACACTCAATGTGGGAGTCGCTGGGTAAGGAATACTATGTAGGAATTAAAATTGGAAGGAGGTGGCAGAGAATGAAGTCTTATGAAAGCTTCCATATGACAATTCCTAATAGACATACTTTAAAGAAAGCAAGCAAGCTTTTTCTAAAGAGACCATGACTGGAGAACATACTGAACCGATTCTTAGACCAGTGGCCCATTCTGTGAAAGTAAATTATTAAGTGGGGTGGATAGTAGTTACCCACAAGTAATAAAGTCACTATAAATGTTAGGTCCAAACAAGTTTTCAATAATTTAAATCTGCGGTAAATAGGACAGCAGTCCGGCTCATCTTAGAGAACATGTGTAAAGCAATCGGAAGTTCCAAAAACAGCTAAAAAGTGAAAGACAATACATTCACGCTTTAATGCATTAAAGCAGTAAAGATTTTAATAAAAAGGAGTCCAAAACGACAAACAACCAATAAGGGAATCCATAGATATTTTTTTTTAAAGTCAAAAAACCCAAAAAGTAAAACACCATCAGGAATCACTGTTCGCGAGTGAACAGGAGATGGGCACGATTTCAGGCAGACCACTACAGAGAGCAGGTCGGACACACCAAGAAAGTTCATCCCAGTCACAGATTTTACCTTCTGACAAAGTCTCTGAAATAGAAGTGAAAATCCTTCAATTGAGCAAAGAGGCAGACTGCCTCTGGCAAAGTGCCTCTGAAGTAAGATAGGCATTAGACAAGGTCCTGCTGAAGCTGTTGGTTGGGACAAGAAAGGTTCAGAGTGAGAAGTCAAATTTCTCACCTAGAAAAACTCTCGTCATCCGGATACTTAAAGTGCTTTCACGTGGTCAAGATTTGTGCCTTCTTCTATGGAGTTTGGATTCCACCAGCAAGGCAAGACAGCAAGCGGTTTAAGAAAGGCCACACTGAAAGTAGACAGGCTTGCCGAGAACGTCAGCTCAACTGGATTTTAGGGTGGCAAAAAGCTCAGAGTAGGAACAACCGGATTTTATTGCTTAGTGCAGTCATCCATTGGTTTAGGTGGTTAGCGGGCGGTCTGGAAGGCCAAACTTCAAAGTCCAAACTTTTCAGAAAAAGTCCTTCTGGACATCACTAAGGATCCCATGACCTCAGAGACAACACTTATGGGCCAGGACTTACTCCAGCAGATGCCACCAGCAGGGTTCAATCCTCTACCTATAGAAACTACTCCGTTCCAGAAAGGGGTTTTGTGCCACTTTTGATGTCCCTATAACTACACAGGTCAGCTATCTGACCCTTGTAGGCCACTTCTTTGTCCTGAATACTTTAGGGAGTAGGTCCAGCCCTTTAGGTAAACTCACGGGTCCACTACAGGTGCAGTCCTCCTGGTGTTCAATAGATTTAGAAAGTGTTCTATGGAGCTGTGGTAACTTGTGCAGTTCAGTAGCTAGTGAGTTGGGGGGAGACTCCATGGCACTCCCCAACCAATGGAGAAAACATTTCCAGAGGAAACCCTACCCACTTTACAGCACATCCTGTTTACCTTAATACAAACTGCTCCACAGGGCATTATTTTCTAATCCAAGTTATCATAGACCCTCTGGCCTTGGAATGAACTTGTGTGCCAAGAAAGGGTGTGTTTAGGGAAATGAGCAGTCCCCTTCTCCCAGGCTACTGAAAACTGGTTCAAGGACCAGACCCCCCCGCCCCCCACACACACATACATAATGGGCAGCTCCGCAGTTGGCTATATCCCCTTCCTTAACCACTTGGCTGCTAAGGGGTATGCATGTAGGTCCATTGACTTTCCATTGAAATCAATGGGAACTACATGACGAGTTACCCTTGTCATTAGCACTGAAGGGGTTAAATCTACCTTACACTAATCTATGAATGGACAGGCATCACCTCAGTTCCTTTGAAGGCTACATCCCCTTCCTTAAATCTACCTTACACTAATCTATGAATGGACAGGCATCACCTCAGTTCCTTTGAAGTTTAATAAAGCTCTAGTAACCACCCCAGCTGCCCTTCATGGGCCGATATGGATCACCTGCCCCACACCTACACTATGCGATAAACAGCAAGAAGCCATTGTTCTGCTCAGGAAGCAGTTTTCATACCTCATTAAAGGTCAGGCCCTGACAGGGCTTAAGCGGTCACTTTAAAGAAAATTGGACTACATGGTTCAGGTGGGGAAAAGGTGATTTCTAAAAGTTACTTTCCTAAAAGGTTTATTAAAAATAAAACGTTACAATTACATTAATTTAACAAATAGTTAAAACAGTGGTTGAATCATTTTTGGGCTAAAACAGAGATAGTAGAAGTAATATTTGAATCTGTGCTCTAGTTTTTTCATAACAGCCAGGGCATTCCACAGTGAAAATAGCTCTTGGGGCAGGATCACTCCAAGGGCATAACATTACATTTTTAAATGTTCCACTTTTAAATACCATGAACCCTACCGTGTGTGCTAGAGGATTAATATAGAGATGATGTATTAATATTTTGCCAAAGGTATATTTTGACAGGTTGGGCTGCAGGTTGAAACTGTGGTAGCCATGCTGCAATGGTAGGCTTGAAGCCATGTTTCCTGTGTCACACTAGTGGACAGCACATTAAGTGCAGCAGTCGGCAAGTGATAAGACAAATGTGTAGGTTCTACATCATATACTAAGGGTAGGGCTCAGAGCAGTTACACTGGATAATAGACCACAGCACCCAAAAGGTGCAGTTTAAAAACCAGCAATAACATTTATCTAACAAAACAACAATTGGGATACTGTACTTAAGATGGTAGAAATAGCTTAATTCTCTTTAGATTTTAAAAAGCGACACGGAGTCAATGTACCTTAAGATTCGACACGCAGGGCAACTAAAGTGTTGCAAGGATGGTCATGTGTTGATTCCTTCTGCATTTCCGGGGGCGATGCGGCGAGCAACGCCGCAATGCGATGACATTTTGGTGCAAAGAAATAAAGAAGTTTTCTTCTTGATGAGGCATACTTCTCCGATGTTGCGAGAAGTCTCAACTTGAAGCGTCAGCTGCAGCGGCGACACCTTTGTTCCGTGATGCGACGACAGCGGCATTGGCAGCGATACTATTCTCTGACAATGCGAGACGCTTCCTTTTGATGCGACAACTGCAACGACGACACCCTTGTTCCGTGATGCAACGACAGCAGCTCCGACTGCGCAACGCTTCTCCGTGGATGCGAGGCGCTTCTCTTGATGTGGTGCAATGCAACAGCTATAGCGGCGACATCCACGATGCGACAGCAGCGGCTGCAACACGCTTCTTCGTTGCGAGATGCTTCCAGCTCCTTGCGACAGGCAGTCCCCCAGAAGGCCCAAAACAGCAGCAGGCACTTCCAAAGAACTCCTGGGGAGCTAGTGGTTGAAGTCTGGTGTCCCTGAGACTTCAGCAAGAGGCAAGCTCTTCTCTCAAGCCCTTGGAGATCCTTTACACGTTGAATACAAGTTACTTTCTCCTTTCTTTGGCAGTCAGGCAACGACTGCAGGGCAATCCCCCAAGCAGCACTTCAGCTTAGGGATAGTCTCTCCTCAGTTTCATCCAGATCCACCCCTCAGCAAAGGTTTCTTCTTGTTGTCCAAAAGTGATCTAAATTCTTGGTATTAGGGTCCCTCTATTTATACCCCAAAATCCTTGGTCCGCAGAGGGCAGAGGGGCCTTTGCCTAATCCAAACCAGTTCTGGTCAATCCTAGAGCCCTCCGTTTACATGACTCCTTTCATTTCACAGTGCAGGGCAGAAACATCAGACGCCTCACAGGAGGTGGAGCCAGCATTGTGGAGGGAAGGCACAGCCCTATTCAGGTCCCAGGTGCAATTCCAACCTCCCATCTAGATGCAGATCTCTCTATTCACCACTGGGCTGACTCACCCGGTCTCCTGGAATACCCCAGCCCCAGCCCGTCACTCAAACTCCAGACAAGGAATACACAACCTACCAGAGGCAGGCCTGGATAGTTAGACAAGAAAAATATCTACTTTCTAAAAGTGGTATTTTCAAACATAGAATGTTAAAACCAACTTCACTAAAAATGAATTTTATCATTCTGAGTTCAGGCATACTAAACTCAAATTTCTACCATGTTCCCTGAGTCAGTTAGGATTATAAAATGTAATAATCTAACTGCCCATTCTGGCCATTGGAGAACAGGTAGCCTTGCAATAGTGAAAAACTAAAATGACTAATTCACTATTAGAGCATGCCACACACACCTACCTTATACTTACAATGCACCCTGTCCTTGGGCCTACCATTGATGTGTCTGATATGAAGAAAAGGGACAGTTTAGGGACTGGCAAGTGGGTGCACTTGCCCGGTCAGCTTGGCAGTACCAGACTGCACACAGGCTCTGCAATGGCAGGTCTTAGACACCCTTTTACAGGCTGCTTCTGTCGGTGGCACAACCAGTGCTGCAAGCCCACTAGCAACATTTGGATTACCAGCCCTGGGCACTCTTGGTGCACTGTACTAGGGTCTGACAGGTAAACCACACCAGCCAATCATGGAATCACTAATTCATACATTAATTTAGAATAGGGAGAGCATATGCACTTTAGCACTGTTCAGCAGCGGTAAAGTGCCCAGAGTCATAAAACCAACAAAAATAGGTCAGACAAAATACAGGAGGAAGGAAAAAAGTTTAGGGATGACCCTGCAAAAAGGGCTAAGTCCAACAGGGTGACCATGCAAAAAGGGCCATATCCTCACATGTGCCAACAGGTTTCTTAGCCACTGTACTTGAAATTTGAAAGCCCTTAGTGTAAGTTAACTATGGGGCTAGAGTATGTAGAAATGCAATCGTAATTCATGGAACTAAGAGTATAAAAATGTTAATCTTGCTTCCCAAATAACCTATGGCATCCGCCAATTATGGGGAGCTGAAAGAAGTCCCTATAGCTTGTAGCCCAGAGTGAAGGGCTGTAAAGGTTGTTGAAGCCCCAGGACTAAGGTGAAAACCTATTACAAAGGTGACAGCCTTTGACAAACGGTATAGCCCACAGCAGGAGGTTGGTATGGTTCTGAAGGGGTCTGTTCCCTCCTTCAGCTCTACCATCCTACTAGAGTGCTTCGATCCTCTACTAAAAATCTTTTTACTATTCCGAGATTTGCTAAGGCCAGATGGGGAGGCAGAGCCTTCTCCACCCTGGCCCCTAGACTCTGGAACGCCCTTCCTCCAGAACTGGCCTCTCAACCCCTTCCGGGGGTGTTTCGTAAACAACTGAAAACCTGGCTCTTCCGAGACTCTCACTCGTAAACCCTGGTCCTGGTGCCTAAAGACTTCTGTTATGTGTAGGTCTGTTCATGCTGTTATGTCTGGCTCCTTGATGCCCTTGGGCTAAGTTACGCCCAACAAGACCTATTTCATTCATTCATAAGAACATTACACCCACTGAGGGCACAAAGTTCTAAATTGAAAAAGGGAGAAATAGAAAGACAAACATTGCAATTTGAGCAAAAGGCCATGAATAGCCCGGAGCCAATTCATTATCTTTAATGGAGCTCCCAATTCTAAATTGTTCTCATTTGTGATACATTGAAATGACAAGAAACTATGCTGTGAAAGCAAAGAGACCATAGCCAATTTAGAGATCTACAGTCACTGCATCATTTTTTTGTGTGGAGTTGATTTGTGAAATGGAATTATGTGGCATGGTGTGCAGTGGAATTGTGCGTAGCAGTTATATGGCACTGAGGGTACTGGAACAGTCTGCCATGGAGTGTAATTATGTGGATTGGCATTTTGTGTTGGCATAGCCATTAGGTCTTTGGAAGCTTCTAAGAATTTAGTTATGCAGTACATTATCCTTGGTGCAACAACATCAACTGTTGCATGTCTAAACACTTATAAGGTCTCAAAGGCAAGACATATTGGCTATGCCAATGCTTATTTTTTATGGGTTAAATCCAGTTTGCATCAGTTCATTTAATAAATAAGATTATACAGGTGTTTTGTATGCAAACCTGGTCAGTCTCTTGCGCAGGTAGTTGATGAGTTAATCAGTCGGTATATATACGTGTTTTTGTCTGTGTTGAACTGGCGCACAGATTCAGTGACAAATCTCCCGGAAGGATTGCGGAGTATAGCTGTTACCCATGGCTTCTGGGTGCTCAAGTAATAAACTGTGCATGTCATGGCAGGGTTTGCACTTTCATTCAGTAACAGGGTGGGGTGTTTGCCTTAAACGCTGCGCCAGAGCATCACGGTGCACTTGACTGATGTACCCATTAATCTATCCTCTGATGAGAGGCAGGCGCTTACACACCCGTGTGTGTGTCTGTGGTATTGTGTTTGGGGGGCGGGGGGGGTGGAGGGGAGAGTGCGGGTAACCAGTACATGCCTGCTCTTAGCAAGGAAGTGTAAGAATATAACACCCCCTTGTTTATATGAGCCCACCTCACTGGTATAGGTGGCATACACGTGTAAGTGTTCATTTATAGGTTAAGTTGCCAGATTTTAAGCCCAGGTGTGCGCGGAAGAGTGAAGCTGGAAACTGCCTTCATAGGAGAAATAAAACATAGGCAGCAAGCCGCGGTTTTGAAACTGCACTAAGTGGGCCGTAAACAAAAATACAAAACAAAAAAAGCAACTAGCACTTGTGCTTGTGGCGGTATCCACCTTGCGGGAGTGAACAGCGGCGTGCAGGGGCCATCTGTTTGTAATTAACGTGGCCGCGCCGCTGCTCGCTCCTGCAAGGTGGATGCCACCACAAGCATGAGTGCTTGAAGACAGATTCCTAAAGGCCCTGTCCTACAGCAGCACATGTGAGCTGCCGAGGTGTATACTAATAGCCGGCTGCCTTGCCCATGGCCTCAAGCCTCGCTTGTGTGGGTTGGGGTGGTGAAGGGAGATGTGATGCAGTAAGTATTGTCATGTAGTGTAATGGCATGCAGTGCATTACGGATGGTGTGACGTTAAATGTGGAGAGATTGTGCTGGCTGTGTGGTGTGGAGTGATATGCTGGTTAGTGGGAAAAAGTGCGATGGTTATATGTTGGGGGATTGCGATATGGTGCTGTCGGTTGGTTATGGTGTGGCATGGTCTGTTGTATTGTGTTAGTTGTGAAATATTGAGGTGTATGATATTGTATGAGGTGGCATGTTGCCATGTCACGTTATGGACTGTGGTGTAATTTACTGTGGTGATGTGTGATGGGTTTGGTGGGCGTGATATTCTGTTAGATGTTGGGAGGTTGTGTGAAGTGGAGCTGCGTACTGTGGTTTGATGTAAAATGGTTCCTGAGTGGCTATTAACTAGGTTTAGTTTGAACGTGAATCTGGTACAGTTGGGGCTTCGCGCCATCACAGCTAGGCAGAGTGCATCAGAACCTGTGTAATGCACACGCTTTATGAATTACAGCAAATTGCCAAAACTCACCAAGACTTTGCCTGATAAATCAAACAATGTAGTTACTTTCTTAAAAACAGCTCTAGCTAGGCTCTTGTTGATTGCATAAGTATCATCACGCAAGTAACGCGTGAAAAAGGTGATAAGATACCTTGTGGCGAGGAGAACCAAGAGGGGTCATGGACCCCAATCTTTCCCGGACCTTGCCACCAGAACCATGAAGGCAGTACCAGAGGGCCCATTCAAGTGGTCCCTGTGCAGCTCAGCATAACTGCCTCTTGTAAAGCTAACAAAATAATTATGCAAGTTGCGTGTGACAGTAGCAGACCCAGTGTTTCCGATATCTGGGCTCTCGTGTGACCGACTCCGCCCAGCCTCAGCGGCGTTTCAGAGGCAATGGCCTGAAATGAAACTAACTCTGCTGCAGCTCTCCCAGCCATCAACGGCCATTCGTCGCCCACGTGACTGGCGTTGGTCCAACCCTCATAGTAGCCTTTCAGAGACAGTTGTCTGACGTGACCGTCTCCACCCCAACCTTACCGGCCTACTTTGGCAACAGCATTTGGACTAACGTGGGTCCAGCCCTCCATAGTGGCCCCTGTAACAGACTTTGCTACAACAAGAGCATATGGACTGGAGTGGTGGGAGGGTGCTTGTCTGTTTGGGGTGGGAGGGCGGATGCTTGAATGGCAGAATTCCAGAAAGCGGAAGAGGCACATTTCCTCTCCCCCACAACCCCCACCGCCTCTGTTTGTGCTAAACTGACTGCAAGGCCTGGCCTGCCACTTTTCAGAGACCTTTGGCAAGGGCCACCGGCCTTCACTGCTGTTTGAAACCAATGCAGAGGTCTGAAGTAACAGCGTGCTTGTGAAATAGATAGTAGTTAATGTGCCTGCCTCAGATGTACAATTAAATCTGCAGCTCACGAATTAAGAGGCATAATGTACCGGTTACAAAGGTATGTGCGTAACCTCAGGGTCGAATCACAGAAACAAGCTATTTCTTTTGCAGTCAACTCGCCTGTACTCCGGCTCTGATATCATTCAAGGGACCCGACTTCTCCCTGTGACAGCACTTTACAAACCAGATATTAGACTGTGAAGTAATTTCTGGATCCGGTCATCAGATTGTGACATAATTCCGGGAACTGGACACCTCATTGTAACACCACCCTGAAAACTGGACATCAGACAACGCCACTACTGAAAGGACCTGATGTCTTACCCAGACATCACTTTCGGTACGGGCCATGAGGCTTTGACATTACTCCAGGAAAAAGATGTTTCACTCAGCACCGGACACCATGATCAGACTGTGGTATCACTCCAATAAGTGGACGTCAGAATATGACATCTTTCCAGGTGCGATACATCAGACTCGGATCTCACTTCAGCAGATTGTGACATCAATTCAGAATCTTGATGTCATATTCTGACGTTACTCTACAAATTGTATATCAGACTGTACACATGAAATTCAATTGTTTAAATGAGCCCACCTCTCACTGGTATAGGCGACATACGTGTGTGTTTATTTAAAGGTTATGGTGCCAGATTTTAAGCCCAGGTGTGCGCGGAAGGGTGAGGCTGGAAACTGCCTTTATGGGATAAATCAAAAATAGGCAAAAAGCCAAGGTTTGAAACTGCACTAAGTGGGCCATTAAAAATCTTTTTTAAATAAAAAAACCACACAAAAAAACCACAAAAAAAAAAAACCACACACACCACAACAAGCACTCCATGTGCGCCGCCCCTGCCAATTAAAAACAGATGGCACCCGGCCACGCAGCTTCTTGCTCCCGAGCTCCATAGGCCAGGGGAGAAAGAAGGCCGGACATGCACCGCCTTTGGCATGCTGTCATTCTTAGAAACACGCATGCAAAGGCCAATAGCGGGTTATAAAAGATAAAACAATGTTTTGAAAAAAGCACATGCACGAGCATGTATTCCAAGTTTAAAGCCCTTACAAAAGACCCGCAGAGCAGCACATGCGCGCTGGCTCAGGCAGGACCTAAAAACATATCTGCATGTATTCTTTAAATGGCATGCATACATGACCAACAGATTTGCAATAAAACAGCTGAGTACGTTTATACTTCGAGGCAGCTTGAGGGGGGAGGAGGAGGGAGAGACTAATGCTGCAATCAAATGCAAGCAGCGTTGGGCGCCGAAGCTGAACACAAAAAACAAATAAAAAAAAATACTCCCCAAAACGAACAGATAAACAGCCAAAGCGTAAAGATATAGTACTTGGTTCCTGCTCCGTGGAGGAAAAGAAAGACAAAAAGGGAGGGACAGAGGAAGGATTTACTACTAGAAAGCAAGAATTTCTCAAGGGCACTGATAAACAAATGAAAAGCAGTGGGAGGGCTTTGAGCCAACAAAGAAGTATATACTAAAGCAGTGTTTCCCAAATTGGGATCAGTGGACCCCCAGGGGTCCGCGACACATTACCAGGGGGTCCTCAGGCAGCAGTTTTAAAAGCACTCCAAAATTCCTTGTAGAATTAGCAGTTTGAGCAACAATAAAAGTGTTAATATAACACCAGTGATTAGTGTACCTACTGGTAAGAGATGAGTTTTGTCCAGTGGCAGATTTGACTTATCTAATGTAGCACAGATGGTTAATATGCCTGCTGCAAAGACCGTGTACCATGCATTTTAAAAAACAGAATTTATGTGCATAGGTCAGTGCATTACTTCTTTTGTGAGAGATTCTTTTGTTACTCTTCAGCTCATAAGAGACAATCATAATCTTGCAGTGACCTATAAACTGTCAAAGAGCTGCTTACACACTGCATGGTACAAGTTAGTAACTTATGTTTTTTGCCAGTCTTCCATTATCCTGATGCTGCTAAAGGGGTTTATTTGGTGTGGAGAAGTGTGGCTCACTGGTTAGAAGCGGCAGACCCTGAAGCAGAGGTCGGCCCGGGACCAGGGTTCAATTCCCGACGCGGCAGGGTCTTGGGTCAATGTCCGCGGACTCGATAATGCTCGCTTAGGTGCCTACGCTAACCATGGGTCCCACTCTGCAACTCTGGGCAATAGCTTGCTTAATCTCCACAACGGCCCCAGCAACGCCGGGGATGCCTGGCTTCACCTTGGGGTGCCCTCTCCCAGGGAAAGCCAGGACGGGTTCCCCAGCGGTATACAGCGCCAGGACGCCACGTAACGAGGTAACAGTGCGCTTTACAAGTATACATACATTACATTTGGGTGGAAATACATTTTTAAAAATGCCTACCAGTATGAATGACATGTGAATCCTACACCTTGTAGTCCCCTTTGCATTATGTAACGTTTTCTCTACACTGATTTACAAGTATGATTCATTGTCTCTATATGTATGTATGTATGTATTTGCATACTTATATAGTGCTATACTGTCACCCGGAGGGCATCCTGGCGCTTTATATGTGTGTGATGTAAAGTGCTCCGACATCCTACAATGATATGAGAGATACTATAAAACAAATGATATACATGTCACAGACGTGCTATGGAGAAATGAGAGGCACTGTTGAAGGGTGATGATAAGGTTATCATTGAAGAACCCAACAAAGATTGTTGTATCCTGGTGCATAGTAAGCTCATCATTTACTAATCTTTAAAAGCGAATAAAATTCAATATATAATGATAAATGTGCTGTAGAATGCACCATTGTACCCTACATTTTCTTGGGGGGGTGGAGGGGGGTGGAGAGCCTCCCAAAGCCCCCTTTGTAGTGGTCAGCCTCACTCACTGTACTTGGCGTGCACTGTATGGGTACTGGTCTGAAAACATTTACCAGGGCTGCTTTTGGTTTCCACTCTGGCAGGTGCCTTGTACAGCGAAATAAAAGTAACCATTTAAAAGGTAATCACAGAGACGCAGCTCCAACCTTCCCATTAAAGTTTCCTGTTTTTTGCAAACTCTTAATGTAAAATACTAAAATCCTTAGTAATTAGAGTATTTGTTTTATGTGCACACGTGTCTATTTTTTATTACTCTTTTTAATGTTTGAAATTTAAAATCGTACAAAATTGCTGGGGGTCCCTGGATTCCCTTGGTGAGTCAATGGGGGTCCTCAGGAGTCAAAAGTTTGGGAACCACTGTACTAAAGTATGTACAACAGTTCTCGAAAGCGCAACCTAAAAAGTGACATGGAAACGGGTCCTATCTGGCTCTACTCATTGTCTGTAACCTTACTGGTAAAAACACCGATTGATTTGTTAACAGTGAGTGCAAAACATTTTTAAGGTAATCCATGTAAGCGATTTAGTTGCCGTTTCAATTTCACATGTTTTACATAACCTTGCATTCCATAAGAGCGTTGGCTGTTACTAGTATGTTTTTTTTTTTCTGTGTCGCATATTACTCTTGTATAGACCTTTGTCTTAAAGAGATACCAATCACTGACAAAGTCAGTAAGTAGTTCTGGCTGGTTTTAAGTGTAGGGCAGTTGCCGTCCTATATATCTGTATGCAATAACAGAAAAGCTCATGGATGCACCAACCAATGGTTGAGTGTCACACTACGGTAATCATAGAGGTTTAGTTTACATGTTCAACCTACGCCCTTCATTAGATAAGCCACACCCATTTTTGAGACCCCTCCATCTCCACATTTTTTCCATGCCATAAGGCCCTGCTGGTTAGGTCTGAGATAATAGGAAGGATACATACATATGCAGTGACCCCACCATGACGGTGTCCTTACTAGAGGGGTCCCTTCTAGTGCTGAAAGTATGCCATGCTGGATGGTTGAGGTGACGTCTTCAAATAGGTGTATACTTCTGGTTAGTACTCAAGAGGTCTGACAACCACATTAGGAGTGGTACTTTTGCAATTGCAGACACAAACCTAAGTAAAATATAGCATCCCTAGGGAGAATGCCCAATGGTGCTCCCTTAAAACGATATCAATAACTACTGGAGAGTGCGGGAATTGGACCTTACCGTATTAAAGTACATAGCATTGCTGAGAAATTGCAGTACGGTTCACTTAAAGGTACAGGAGCCACAGAATCTGCCAGCAGCGGGCCTGCATACAGTACAAAAGGTCCCAACGGTAAGTGCTGGTTCATGTACATCGTTTAGTTTTAGGATTCCTTAAACCAGAAGTGCAAACCCGTAAAGAAGGTAGAAAGATACAGTGGAAGGGGAGAAGAATGAAAGACTGGATGTGCACCATGAATGCGAGGCGCGCATTGTAAATGTACACTAACAGCATCCACACCTAGTCAGCTGTACAGCTCAGAGAGGGAAGTCAGGAGCCTGGAAGCTCCCTCAGAGGAGAGTTAGAAACCCTCCTAAAGTAATGAATCGGATAACTGGGCCGTGCTCCTTAGGAAGAAGGGAGACGTCATCAAGCGGCACTTACAAGAAACCCTACACATGAGACGAGACATACAACTGGAACTAGAGAAGGGATCTTCTTCAGTACACCCGAATCGATCAAATGTGTGATTTCATTGCAGATATGAGGGCGTGCTTTTAATGTCAGCAGTGGCCAACCTCCACCCTCCTTAGAGAGATACACCCCCTCAAGCGCCACCCCAAACTCCCCGCACACCCCAGCTTTTGACTTGAGCCGAACGGAGGTCGGCCACAGCCTGCTAACCCCCCACAGTTATAAAAATGTGGGTGAAAATACGCAAGTTCGAGGATCGGTCTTTCATCTTTTTCGATGTCGATTCAAGTGGTGCATTGAGCTGGGTTATATTGACACTGTTTTTTAAGACGCAAAAACAGGGAAAGTCTACAAGAAGCATGATACATAAAAAAAATGATTACTATTAACGCTTACCACCAGACTAATTTCATTAACAGAGAATGGTACATACGGGCGCAGCAGGACGGGTCAGCTTCCCGCTGCGCCCGTATGCACTGCAAGATTAGTGTTGTGGCCTTCCGTATGTCATGCTGACTGACATTTATTGAGTTGGCCAGAAATGGGATGCCTGCATTTACTGGATTAGTTTTGGGTGCAATATAATATTTTATATGACAGGCGTTGACCCTGCATTTAGGGAATGCGTTTAGTGCTCGGGATTCAAATGTACCGTTTTTAAAGAAAACTTTGGTCGAACTACCTATATTGAACTGCGGTTGAATCGGGTTGCAAACAGACGGTATTGTTGTGGGACGTGGATATACTGGTGGTTATTATTCGTTGTTGCCCAGATGTACACAGTGCAACATTTCAAAAACAATACATCTGTGGATGGGGAACTGCTTTCTAAAGAGAAACCAACCCCCCTCTGTCTTCAACGAGTTTTCGGGGGGGTTTGACTCCATCTCATTTCAATGCCCTGAAGAAGTCCTGTATAAGGACGAAACGCGTCGGCTGTTTGCTGTGTTGAACACTGTTTTATCCTGAATGGAAATGAGACAAAAATAAAGAAAAAGAGGAAATACCGAAGACTCTTTACTTTCTGGATATGGACAATTGATTTGTTTCTGTTGATACAAGTGCTTCTTTGAGTGGTGCACCTTTGCTTCTTTTGAAAAAGCTTTTCAGGCCCGGTTGGGAACTAGTACTGTGACGGTGGGTACCTAACAGTGTGCACACTGCTCCCACCTAGTTAAGTGGGGACATTATTAATAGAGTTGAAATTCGGGTACGGTGCTGTTAGTCAGAAGGTTCCACTGTCAGTTCTTTTTCTGAATCTTTTAAAATTTGTTGGAGTGGACTAAACCACAGTTTGGAAGTGGAAGACCGGTTATGGGGACCCTTGGGGGAAGGTTAAAAGGTGGGTGTTGATAAAAGCGTGAATGAATTGGCTCTCTTAAGGCGTACATACAAAATAGTTTTAGAAATGCAGATTAAAAGCTCAACTCTTACATGCATCACTTCACGTGTATATAATGTCAAACACACAGCAAGCATTAAGAGCTTTACATGCTCAAACATAAATGCCCAAACAATGTAATAAACAGGGTGCTCACATTGTAAGAAGCTTATTTTTATTATTGTAATATTGATTTCTAAAATATTTTTGAGAACTAGGACCATCGTAAACCTTTCAAAACTTTCAAGAGGGCAGAAGTGAAAGAAGGGTGCTAGTAGGGATGGAAAGAAGGGAGAGATACCGCCTCCATGACTGCGAAGTAAGGGATCAGTAAATGCGAAAAAGGCCCAGCAAACGGCAGAGAGCCCTTGCACAAACAGAGTGGATGTTTCTCGTCCTACTGGCTTTAAAGGGTCAGTGTGAACGACCCATGGACTGTTCTATCCGAGGCAGCCCACACAGCATCAACCAGCAGGCCTGCTCGGAAATGGGCAGTCTTGGGCCTCAACTTGCCTTTAAAAAGACTGTGCGAAAAATGGAGGAGGAGCCATCTTCTCATACTGTGGGCGGCCGACAACTTCCCTTCACTAGGCCTGGGCGGTAAATTCCGTTCCACTTGCGGAATTTGGGTAATTTCGCATTCAGCGGAGAACGTGGACTTGCCAAAAATTCCCTGATCCGTGGAATTTTTTGCTTGTTTACGTTTCCAAAATGCGTGCTCCTGAGATATTTCTCCCGAGCACGCAAACAGCGTTCGTGAACAGGAAAAAAGCATTGTGAACAGGAAAAAAGCATCGTGAACGGGCGGAACAATGCAATTCTGCGTGTTCGCTGAACTTTTGAGTGCTCGCGGAGATTTTTTACCGTTTCACAAAGCTTTGTGTATCGAGACTACGCAAATTCCACCCACACCTATCCTTTACCTAGCCAGGCCTCTCTATCAAATGGCTGGTAGAGATTGCAGACTCTTCCACGCCACGCAACCTCCTCCTAATAGTAGCACGCGCCAGCTCTTTTTTAGTGAATGAAAAACATTGTATGCAAATGAGGCGGCTCTAAGAAACAAGACGGTCTCATCATGACGGGGGACTTTAAGTCATCGCAAATGACGTGTGGTCGCCATCTTCAATTGGAGCAATATTCATTACAAATCGTAGCTGTAGCGATTTTCTCTGCGCATCGTCATTACTGGAAATCAACGTAAATAGTTGTGGTATTGATTCTCTTTGTGTAGTGACACAGGCTCCCTCGGAAAACAAACTAACATTTGGCCTTGGCCTTTGAATGCACAGCAAATTTAACTAGAGAAGAACATGATTTACAGCCCTGTTTACTGAAATGGACCTGGAGTGTCTGAAAACATCCAGCATTGTGGTCAAATACTCTTAGTGAAAGGGAAAAGTAGTCCCTAAACAGATTCTACAATGCGAAAAGTGGAAGGGTACAAGTACTGGGGAATGAACACCTGATGAAAAGAAGGGAAAAAGAGGAAGGACTGACCACTAGCAAGCAAGGATTTTTAAAGGACACTGAAATAAACAGATGAAAAGAAGGGGGATGGCTTTAAGTCCACAAGAGAAGTATATACAAGAGGTCTTGTATGCGCAATCTAAAAAAGGGACCCAAAAAAATAAAACATGTAACCCAAAAACAGAACAGAGATGCAACTTTTTGTACTAAACTTAAGCACTATATAGTGTAACAGGCAGTCCCAGTAAAAGACACTCATGTCAAAGTTCAGACACTACCACACCAAGTTAGGCAGCAAGTAAAGGCATCTCATCCTCTGCGTAGCACACCCACCTTTGCTGCTCATCTGCTTTGTAGCACTGAACATGAACTGCACTCATTTGACTATTTCTACCAGAAAGTAATATCACTTATTTCCAAGCGGAGAGCACGTTTCATAATTCAAACTCTGAACTGGGTAGCAGAGCCCATTGTACTACCCATTCCTTCATAAAAACAATCTGGTTCTCAGTCCGCTACAATTTCTTATGCAAATTTCAGCTGCCATATTTGAGCACAAGTCCAACATTCTGCCACCACCCTTAGACCCTTCAGGAATTAGCCCCCACACAGCTTACTGGTATTTATTTACTGGAATCCTACGACCACCTTCAGACTAGATATTGTTGAAGTTTATGGGTCAGTCTTCTTCACAACCTACTAAGATATACTTCATTAAGGCATCCTAAAGGGTGTATAATATTTCCTGATGAGTAATCTATAGGTCTTGTGCACTATTTTCGCCTAGTATACTATTTATTTGTTATCTTCAACAGGTAAATTCCTAGATAGATACCTCTGAATCATTTGATGTGACAATTACACATAATGGCGTCCATAAAACTCAAATTATAAGTTAACAAAAATCAATACAGCATGGCAAGCTCATGGGCTGGCATCTCTATTTAACGCTATAGTTTGTGGACAAGCATTTACAGAGATGTGAAACAGTGCTGTTGTGTGGCAATCTTCAAAACTGCGATCATGTGGCTTACCGTTGTTCTCCATCTCTAAAACTGTTCTCCAAAATAATTTTAGATGAACTCCTACTACGGATAGAAATGAGTAAGATTCTGTATTATACAAAGAGGAATTCAGAAAGGTCTATCAGTTGTGTATGGTGTAGTGAGCTTAAAGAACTTTACGAGATGTGCTTCAACTTGTTACTGGACTTCTCCACTGTCTTTGTTTTTGGTTTCTTCAAAAGCCTACGATCCAGTTGATTGATTGCTCATATGGAGTAAGCTTTATTCAATTAGAACCACAATTGGCTTAGTTAGAATTTGGTACCACAACTCCGTAGATTCCCAGGAGAGTTGTTAAGCAATCTGAGATAACTTGTCAAGGGGCCCCAAATGTCCTTAGGGCTGAAGCAAACAGGAATCATCTCTCATAATGCATCAAGCAGCTCTAGGCAAAGGGCTACCTCATGTAACCAACTATTCCTTATGGGGGCTTGTTGTCTGCCCCAATGCTTAGTCACTCTACGCTTTGCCAGTTATTCAGCAGACCTCTTGGTGGGGGGGGGGGGGAGACAAGGGGCGTGTTGTCCAGTGTGTGGTCAGTAACAACCCTAGGACCCACTGCCCATAAGTCATGATCTCGACACACTCCTACACCAGATGCAGGAAGTATGCGTGTAGCACTTCTCTTCCACTAGACCCATTTGCTGTAGGCACACAGCTGAATAGGAAATTCTGTGTAAAAACTTTTAAGTGACTCAACTGCAGCCTGTAATTCAGAGACAGGGCCCTAGACTGAGCACAGCAAAAGGACCACTGTTCCTCATGATCACCATATTAATGTTGTAAGACCATATGCGACCCTGATCTGTGCTGTCCGCTGGATACTAGTGTAAATATGTGATTAGTCTATGTGTTGAAGGGTTAGTGAGCATTTCCTCAGGTACAGTAAATGCAGGAGGGACGAACATGAAGTTTATGGAATGCATAAAGTTGACTCATCATGCAGAAAAGATAACATATAGCCAACCTGCACTACTCTAAAGAAAGGAAACCATAAACGAAGGAGGGGCTAGCGGGAAGGTGTCATGAAGGGCACACAGAGATCGCACAGAGTGGATAATAGGTCATGGCATCCAAAAGGGACACTAAGGTGTCCTGAAAAAATATGATAAGTAACAAAGTGTTATCAGTGTATGTCAGCCCAAAGGAGGCAATTTTAATAGGCGATGCGCCCACATTCCATACTGCAGAGCAATAGCTGTCCCAGAATCTGAATGGATGGGGCACATAGATAAGGTTAGCGAGCTCTTTTCCGCAGCTCATTCCACGCCCAAACCGTAAATGCTATGGTGTCCACCTGGCACCTTACCCTATGAGGAGGGCTTTAGAGCATGGTCTGAATTGGGCATGGAGCTATGTGGTCTTCTTAGGGAGCTGTGTGAGGCTTCAGCTGATTGGGTGGAACCAGAAATACGCAAAGTGGGCCTGTGCGCTAAGAAAATGAAGGTCCATGTCAGGCAATCCAAGGTCACCCTGATTCATAAGGAAACATGAGAATCTCCCATGACACACAAGACTGCTTGCAGCCCAGGCTTATGAAATAAGGAGGGACTGGAGTTGCCAAGGAAAACAGGCTGTGAAAGGAAGGGGCAAGTTAACAAAGAAATAAAGAAATTTGGTAAGGACCACCAGGTTAGCAATTGCCAAATTACCGGGCATGGACAGCGGGAGCTTCGACCATACAGGAACTCTGTTTTCAAGCCAAGACATCAACCTGCCATAATTGTTTCAACACAACTCCTATGTATTATGGTTAAGCCATATTCCCAGATAAACAGAATCAGTGGCCCACATCAGCAGAAAATTGGGAGTCAAGATTGGGTTAGTGTCAGTAAACAGAAACAGAATTGACTTAGGCCAATCAATGGTGATGCCCACTATACCACCTAATCAAATGAGCTCCCGGAGGAGCTGGTCCAAGTTTTCGGAGAGGTTCCGATGATGATGACGACGAAGACACCACCATCACATACATGGAGACGAGCATCCGCCTAAGTCGGAAGGCAAGGCAGCAGTGTGATTTAGCTTTAACCCCTTGTGTGCTCATGACGAGACCAGGCCGTCATGAGTTACAGTTGAGCTGTGCTCATGACGGCCTGGTCTCGTGATAACGCTGCCACTCTGCCCACGCGTGATTAATTCCCCGCCTGTGCGGGACAATTAATGAGTGGGCGCGGTTGTGACAAGACCAGGATGCCATGAGCACAGCTCCACCGTGACTCATGCCGGCCGGGTCTCGTCACGAGCACCACGGCGCCGTGCTCTTCCCCCGAACCCCCGCACTGTGGGGGAATTAGCCCCGCAGGGAAGGGGTTAATCATTAGTCCACTTATTTACTACAACCCAAATGAGAGTGAAAGCAGTCAGCCCAACCATGCCTTTTCCACATCAATTTGTGTATCCTGAGTGATGACAGTCTAAGACACAGAATCATTTTTCTATTACAGGGGTTGTGATTGGTAAGCGCGCTCAAGAACTTATCAAATCTGAGGTAGACTCAGCAGTGAACATAATCTTATTTGCATTTAACTTTCCTGGTCTGCTTCATTCAGATAAAACATGGCTCTTATATCACCTTTTTGAATACTACGTACTGAATACAAATGTTTATATGAAGACCGAATACAAAAATACATGGTGGTTTTAAGGAGGACTATGGTGAACCTAGATTTATGATCAAATGAGGTCAACATTAAAATATATATATTGAAGCTGTTTCACATAAATGACCCTTTCGTTGTTACCTCCGTAACTCTACCACACACACAAATGTACTTGTCAGTAAAAGCTATAAACAGGAGACAGACACGCCCTCAGCCTCACCAAGTGGTCAGTGTTCTTTGTACTGTACACTGATTTCGTAATTAGATTTCAATGAGCTTACGGATCCAGATAATTTAGGCTCTCTTACTCTGAAATACCAATGCAGCCAGCCACTCATCAATGAAACACATGGGTATTTGCCAGTGTTAAATGAGTGCAGCACAGGCACACTCCCAAAGAAATAAAAAGACAAAAATACTTTCATCACAGAAAATATGAGCAAACACTAACGCCAGAGTTGTGTTCTTCGACATAGAACATGACACAGTGAATGGTGGGTCTAACCCATTGGTCAAAGTGGGCAGGATTGACAGGGCACAGCATGTACCTACTTTTTAAATGAACAGACTCTGTTTGCCTACTTTATTTTTAAAATGCGGCCCAGGACAGCAGAAATAGCAAAAAGCCTACAGATAAGGCTCAGCCATTCGTAGCCGGCAGGGTGGGCAGAGAAGGAACAGGACTCTTTTCCTTCTTGCCGAGGGAAGGCAAGGACAGTGTCCACTTGTCCTGCTCTGCCACTGTCAACTGCCCCCTCTCTTTCATACGTTTATTTCTTCCCTTTCTGTCTCCGTCTCACACCTCCTAACTTGCTGAATGAAAACCTGAATTCAAGAAATGGCTCTTAACCTCTCTCTCTCCTTCCTCTCAGTCATCCATTCCCCTGTGAAAAGGACCAAAAAAAGAAAAACTGTGTTTGCTAGAAGTGTATTTTTCCTGACATTTTTGTATTCCCTATGTGAAGCCTTGGGACAGAGAGTAAAAAAAAAAAAAAGTTCAAAATACAAAAAACAATAACTAAATAAAGCAAGCCAGAGTGGTCGCAAAGTGACCGGATAGGTTTCATTCACACCCAAACACATTAGCGCCACTTTACAGAGTTTGCCGGTGAAGTGCTACTTTTGTTTTCTCATCTTTCTTTTAATATTGTTTTACCCAGGTGGGGAAATGCACCATTCATGAAGGTGATGGAGCAAGGATTCAAGAAAAACAAACTTGCTCGGATCAATTCCTCATTAATAAGTACTAACCTCTAGATCTAGAAAAGAAGTGAAAAATAAACAAACATACGCACAACATTCACACATGGGGAAGAGAGCTTTTTTGCACGCTTAAATAACAAAGAATAATTTGCAGCGCAATCAAATCCCGCTTTAAACCGAAAATGCTTCTGCGCATGTGCAAACCAGAACCTACGTAAATAAACATGTGGTTAACTTGTTGAGAGGGAAACTCTCACGCATGCGCAAGAATTACTAACCTTAGGTCTGGAGGCAACACGTGCCCAGCAGATGTTTGCCTGAACTTAAAAGAAGATGTTGCTACTAATGCTTCTGCTTAAAGAAAACAAATTTAACATGGGATAGAGTAGGAGTGGGTGGTGAACAGTGATAATCACATTCGAGAAATTAACATCAGTTTATAATTCTTTTATTAATAGTGTACATTTGGCAATGAAAGAAAATGGCGCTGGAAGAAAGATTGTACTACTCATGTCCGGAAAGAGACTGAATGTTACCTAGTGCCCGAAAAGTTGAACAACTGCCAAAGATTAAGGACAGTAGCTGTGTGAACATGGGAACGTGTGATATTGGTCAGTGGAGCTTGAAAAAAATGTTAATTAGTTACAAAATGTGTATGGGAAAGAAAGACATCGATGAGCTAAAAGGGAAGGGTTTACTAAACAAAAGGGTCTTAATAAATTGCCCGTGTCAGCATAGTATGACGTGAACTTTTCTAGCCTCAACCAATCATATTTTAAATTTTACCCAGATTTGCAACTTTTGAGGGTGGGACATGAAGTAAGAGTATAACTAGAGTACTTAAGTTGAAAGAGTTGTTAATGATTGGAACGTCAATGCTGAATGAGGTGTGGGCAAGAGATGCTGCTGCAAAGAACAACAGACTGGGAAGATTCATTCTTGAAAGACAGCCTGATCACATTGAAGATTGCGGTAGAATATCGAGGAGGGAGATAGAGTAAGAGAGGGTTGCGCGCCAGTGTGTTGAGGTTCTAGAGAAGTTTTAGTAAGTATTATCCTATCCTGATCCTCGCCTATAGGCTCTGTCTCCTTATTCTTAATCAGGAGACCTCCACCAGTCCTTTGGCCAGAGGGTTGGGTTTCCCGTTTCACCAGTTAGTAACTATTATTCTGTGTTATATTTGCATATACTTTGTAAATGTATGAGTTATTATGCCTTTCATCTCTTTATCTATCCACTCCTAATGCGTTAAATGAGAATGAATTGAATATAATTGATAGATGACATTTTCTCTCCCATGAAAGTTGATGGAATTTGCACGGTGAATCTGTACCAGTGAGCATTCATTTTGACTTCGTTATTAGATAAAATGTAATGAATCTTACCCAGAGTCTGGTTATTTTATTGAAAGTTTTAAGTTATAATTAGTTAATTTGTTAATATCACCATCAACTACTCGACTAATGGTACATTGACCAAAGGAAGAGTGTTGATCTGTGAAGATTAGTAAGGAATTGACTAATCAAGATCAAGTAAATATAAAAATTGACCCCCAGCGGAACAGTCAGGAAACTCGAATGAGTATATGGGCCCCAATTTGAATTTATTGTTGACTGTTTTAGTGTTAATCTCTGGCCTTCTGCTGGATCAATTGTATTGCAAAACCTGGTTGATGTGTGGAGTGGAAACTGTTTAATGTGATCCTTATAAGATGTTTTCCTTATTTTGGTTTATAAAATGTGTATTCTGTGTTAAAGGATGTGGCCTTTTGACACCATACTGCTTACATTTTGTAAGGATATAAGCAGTGGAAGTTAAAACTGGTCTCTGTAGTCATGTCCTTAACTTTTCAAACAAAAAACACTCATTGATTTCTGAATAATGAGTGTAAAAGTGTTAAGGTAACCATGTTGTTCCTGCTTACATTTCACATGCTTTACTTAATTTTGCATTCCCTACGAGTGTTGGTTTTTCAACTATGTTATCACTTTTTTTTCAGGAGGATATTACTTTTGTCTAGTGCATAATTTGAATTGAGTCGCATCCAGGTGTTTATAGCAGAGCACAATTGGGTTGTAGCTGAAGGCAGTGCAAGCTTTTCTCATTGGGGCAGTATGGTGTTCTGTAAGGAGAGGTTGTGGCACTGTGGCCAGAGCTGACAAATTTGGAACTGGGCAACCAGGTTCAGCCTTCATGACCAGTCTACCACACCACTCTCGTGAGGGAGCACATTCCCATGCTAGACCTTAAAATGCCCCGCTAGTAAGCCTGGTGTCTTAGTACCAGCAGGTGGACCTTAGAGGTGGCAAATGTGGGATAACCTTGAAAGCCTGTCTACCACAATCCATACTGAAGTTCACCTCCAGTTTTGCGGGCGGGACTACACAAAGCAGCACACCCTTGAGCGGCAGTGACCGTCACTGAGGTCACAGGTCCATTGAGGCCATTCTGCCTCACCCATTGGTACCCCCATTGGCCTTGTTTCAGCAGTAGTAATGCAACTCACCAGGGATCAGCAATGCAGGATTTGCATGTACACCAAGCGAAGTTTGCAAAAACGGTCTCTACCATTCATGCACAAGCACTCAACATGTGCTTCCTGCTTCGGTGTCACTGGAATTATACAGCAATGGAAGACAAAATTATGACGCAGTGTTGAATAAATTGTGCAGCAAAAAAAAAAACTGCAATGTAATGTGGTACATTTTTTGATACTTTCTTATTTTTACATTTTTACACATACTAAACATTCTCTGCAAAGAGTTTGCCTCATTAGTACCAGTGTACCATACAAATGCAGTGGTAAGAAAGGAGACCAGTGAACCTTTGCAAAGGGCCCTCCACTTTGCAGCAACACAAGTCACATTTTCAGTAACTTTTGATCCGTTTGAGCTAAAAACTATTTTTCTGTTAAAGTAGTCAGATTATGAAGCAGGTGTTGTATTATGTGGCAAATTATGAGGAAAATATCTGCAAACTAGGATATTTTGCCATTCATGTTTGAACTGCTCGTGGTAAAAGGGAGAAGTGCTGATGACAGAAACTGTATGACTAGCAGACAAATGGTCTGCGATTCCACTTTTAAATGTATTTGGGACATTCTGGGATTGGAAACATATCCCACTTTGTGAATGTATTTTAATGTCAATTACTCATATTAAACATGTGTATCCATTGGTTCAATAAATAATGTAATACGCTGAAACTGGTTAGTGAAATGCCAAACAAATACTAAAAATGGTGATGTTTTTCTCTTTCACACCACACCTGTCTTAGCCCACTGTCCCAATCCTCAGGTTATTCCCAAGCTTTGAGTCTCTTCACCCAGTTCCGCTACTCCGCTCCAGCACCCCGCCCCCAACACACACACACACACACTTCGACCACTGGTCTCGCCAAGTCGCAAATGTAGTCAGAGGTACATCACAGGGGAATGAATACCAGTCTTGCAAACGCAGACTAGGAATCAAAAGGGGATTGGTAGAGAACCCCCCCAAGTATGTGGGGAAAAAAGCAAAACAAATAAAAGCACCGGATGAATACACAGATTCCCAAGATTGCACCAGCAAGTCTAAGAACAAAGACTATATATTCTTAACCCTTGAATTACACCATGCCAGCCCATGCAATTGCCAGGCGTGGTGCGTAGACCAAAGGCTAGAAAGTCAGGCTTCACTCACCAATGCAGGGCAAAGGGCCGCTTGCATCGAGATACTGAAAGGCATCCAGTGAAATAAAATATGTTCAGATGTAGCCCTACTCGCTCAGAACTCTTCTCAGACAACGTGTTCTCAGAGACGCCAAGCCCACCTTCATGACCTCATTTGCATAGTATATTTTTAACAGTTATATAGCTCTTACTATCCCTGGCCTCCCGGGACGCCTGTATACCACATGCGCATGATAAACCTCTTAAATGATCAGTTTATGTGTTATATTGAACTAGAATGTTATATGTGAGGCTGGGCTATGTCATCTATGATGCATTGGGGTTCTATCTTGGAGCTCACTGTGGAGTGCAGCAGTGACAGTTTAACCAGCTGCGTCTGGTAGGGGGATTCTAGGTTTCTCCTTGGAATAAATCTCACTCAAGATAAACATACATCTTGCTATTCATTACAACATTATGGAATTCATAAAGCTGCCTCATTGTGCAGAAGAGATAAGACATAGCCAACCTGCAGTTTGCTAAAGAAAGGGAAAGTATAATTCGCCGTTTAAAACACGAGTGAGTGTAGCTTAGACAAATGGAAAATCGTACTGCCATTATGGACTTGAATGGATTCAACGGGACGGCTACCGCATTAAAGATTCTACACTGGGACGATGCTTCACAAACTAGGTACTCATTTGCGAAAACCTTACGAAATGATCGTTTTCAAACAAATAGCCTAGTATGATCTAAGCTGTCCTCCGCACACATGCATATTAGTCTGTAAATTGGTGCTGCGTGTCCCACTGCATCCCTTATAGGCTTCTGGGGGTTTAATCTGCTTACTACATACATAACAACAGATAAAGACGCTGCAGGAATCCTAGTGAAAATGGAGACTATACTGACAACAGAATCAGGCTTACAGTCACACACCCATGACTGACCTTCACATCACTCCTTGTTAAGGCAATCCATTTTTCCTACTCACAAATTACAATAATTCATAGAGCTCCCCTCCCCCTCATGAGTCCAAGTCTTGACAGTAGGAGATGAACCCGGTTCGTTGAACCGCCTAATATTTGCATACCACTACCCCCCCCACGGCCATTCTCCCACCCTCAATGTAATTGCCGTCACCTTTCACTTTTCCGAAAGTGCCGACCCCCAGCGTGTCCCCCAAGATGTAGTGGCCGATCTTCACCCGCCCATCATGCTTCTGTTTATCAGCCGCCATCTTGAACCAGGAACTGAACCTGCGCATTGTACGGGGGGCGGGCTGGGGACAGAAGAAGGTGGGAGGGGAGTGGGATTTATGCCCTGACAATCACTGTACGAGCCCGCGGGCAACGCCCCCGCCTTATGTGGATACTACCTGCTAGCTGACAAACGGTACTGACGTCTAAGGAATGAGAACTTACATTAGATCGAACTGCAAGAACTACCCTGTAGCTGAGAAAAGTGAAGAACTAATGCTAGAAACACCCAACCCGTTTAAATATGTTCTAATATGTATGTGTTTTCATTGCAGGCGCCAATCATGGTAGTACGGTTTGCCATACCAGCGCGTTACAAGAAAATGCAGCTTAATAAAACGCAATGCATTTATTATATAATTAGAGGTACTAAGAATTAACTAACTGCCTTGTCACACCTGATACGTGTGCACATTCCAAGATGGCATCTTGTATTATACAATCTGAGACACGATCCACAGCGTGAAGCTGTCGCTCCGCTTTGCCGAAAATAAATGACACTATCAACAATATAAACTGTATACACAAGGGACCAGGCTTGTCCAAGAGCAAATCACAGATTCGTTTATATTAAACCAATAGTTGTTGAGGTTTGACAAATTTCTCCCTACGTCAGATTGAAAGGTACGCTATTATTGGGCAATTCGTATGTGTCGTCACTTGAATAAGGAAGTTGATCTACAGTAGTACACAGAGCATTGCATCTGTGGGTGTTGAGCTGTGACTGACGGGTGTATCGGTGAAAGCACGAGTTGCAACTCTCCTGGGCTGTACTGCTTAATATTTTGCTGGCTCCGATCTTGCTCCATTGACTGCAACACACTGTAAGTGTTTGCAATGTTTTTGTTTTTTGTATTTGAGTTGCATTTGTTCTTGTACAGTCAGTGCTACTAGTAATGCTGCGGTTCATCATAATTGAATACAAATCAAACGCAATCCTCCCAGCCACTTTCCATATTTTTAATTAAGTTCGGTTATAGGGAGATGACTCCCTGAATGCACAAGATTTCTGAGCTGATGTTGCTAGCTTCATTGCCATGCCAGCTGCAGATAGTTTCTGTTTGTGATATTACATAGCTGTGAAAGTGAGCTTGGGAAGGGGCTGCGGAATGGCGTCAGGGTATTTAAGCAAGCTTGTGATGGACACTCCTTGCGGAGGGTAATACTGACTGCCTTCGACTCACATTGGCATACATGCCAGCACACCGATTCAGTTGCGAGACCCCAGATTTTCAAAGTAAAAAATGCATTTATTTTAGACCTCTGCTTCGCTTGAAATTGCTCCCACCTCAATGCAAGTAAATGGTAAAATAAATTGCCTTATGCCTTTAAAGATACCCCTCTATCCTGCTTCAAAATGCAGGTGCTGGAAGGCTTGTATGTATGTTGATTGTGATGGAGATGCTGGGAAGCACACTAGATTAATCTGGGTTCACAACCCAGATTACTACTAAAATTACCATGGCCAATGTTACTCATGAATTATGTGTATTTTATCTCTTCTGCATATGATTCAGTTCAAATTGATAGATTGCCCTTTACTAGATTACGGAATGCTGTGCGAAGTTCCCCAGCTGCTTACGACCAGAATGACTTTTTGTCTTGCCGTTGTGTCCATGTTCTTCTTGAGCTCCTTGTTGTTTGGGTAGTCTACAATTAACAGTTTCACTGCATGCGTGTTGGTGTGGATGCATTCTTTTTTACGTATTTATGACAAGTTGCTTCAGGAACTGCACCCGTGCATCATGGATGCCACCAGGGGAACAATAATTCACTGGGTGCTCATTTTGACTCAATCACCGACACAGACAGTTATTAGTCGAGTCATGCCACGAGTACTTACCGGTAATCTTCATTACTCCGAGTATAGTCTTCCTCGCCACATGAGTTCCCATCCCTCCCTCCCTGTCTGGCTATCGGCTTCATGTTTATGCTTGGTAGTTTCAGGCTGATGGGTTGGGCCGGCCCGCCTCTTATAGAGGTCAGGAGTGTAATGGGTCGGCCATATTGGGAAGGGATGGGAGGCATGGCAGGCTGACTTTTTTGCTTTGGAGGGTTCTGGTGGTGTGTGTCACTTTGTAAGTATTGTGGCGAGGAAGACTAACAAGGAGGTAATGTGGTGATGCTGTGGACTGTATTTGCTTTATGGAAGAGACACTAACAGATGTTTGAGTGCTTCGCTTATTTACCATGGTTTGTGGAGGAGCGGGTGCTCTTAGTTATACTTGTATTGTGTCGAAGTATGAAAAAACGATTTTGCTGAGGGTTTCATGGTGCAGTCTCTACGCAACAAAGTAAGTGGCTTTGTACCCAAGATGAATGAAGAACGATAGTTTAATAATTAAGACAAAGGTTTGCTGCGTTATTTATTGTGATAATTGTATTTTTGTGGGTTTATTTCCACATTGGCATCTTATCTCATGGTTAATTCCCAAAGCATAAACCAACCCAGGTTTTTTCCAGCAGCATCAAGAAAAGCCTTTGATGCAATAGGTCATAGGAAAATTAAAGATTGCAGCTGAAAACTATCTGGTTGCTATTGATGGAAAAAAATATGCAGCAAGGAAAAAACGTTGCTTGTTAATAATTTGAGTGATGTAGCCACCAAGTAATTGAAAACCTGCCTGAAATGTAAGCACCAGTGTAGTGTCTTCCTTTCAGGTTTAGAATGCTTGTGCCATGATGTTCTGTCCACAGGCATTCTATTTGGAATGATATGCTTTGAAAGGTGACAGTTACTGTAATTGGGCGATTGATTGAGCCGGCTGCTGCGCAGTGCCTGTCTATTTCAATAAACTTCACCTTCAACATTCAACGTGGAGTGGACTCACTTACTACAAATGACGTGGCGACGATGGGTGACGGGTATCTGCAGAACCCACGAAAGAAGTAAGGATCTCCAGCCTTCATCAGCGAGTCGGTGCATCTTAACGATCCAGTCATCACGTTGTTTTAGTTGGTCTATGATCGTAAAATTATTCCGCCGGAGCTGAACTCATTGAGGTACTGTGTTTTTATTTAAACATTTTTTTTAAAGTGGCAGCGGCAGAAAGAGGGCATAGAGTTAACCCTTGTCTCAGCACGTCACAGCGTGTCATAGAAGGTAAGGGTTTCAGCCTTCTTTGCTTACGCCATCTTTGGTGTTTCACGCAACGATGCTTTGCATGTCAAAAAGGATCCGACATCTTGTGAACTATCTATGTCTTGGTTCATGTTCAACATCGACGCCATCTTGTGGTTGGCGTTACTACGGTCTATCTGGATACTTCATCGGAACAAATAATAAACACTGCGAGCGTCATCCTTTGCTGTTGGTGTTACTACAGTCTATCTGGATACTTCGTCGGAAGAAATAATAAACACTGCAGGCGTCATCCTTTTACCGGCGAGTACAAAATTTTCTAGCTATCGCGACAAGAATTTTAGATTCTATTAAGGACACGGAGGCGAGGATTATGCTTTCTCATTTCTTTACTGCACAAACAGCAGCCAATGAAAGTAAAACTACAATTATGAAAAACAACATTTCCCATGAGGCTTTGAACCACGCCTCCTATAACCATAACCAATCACAGTAGTCATTAGCATATAAGATATAGAGACACTAATCTGGCCTCCTCTTTCTTTGCGCGAACAGTCTCATCATAAGGTAACAAAGTCTTTAACTCTCAACGGAGAGAACAGTTCCTTAGTAATTCTCAACGGAGAAAACATCCGAACCCAAGAGGTATCTTCTTCCACCAGGAAGGTAGGGCAGCACCATCCACAGAAGGCAATTAACTTTTGTTGGAGTCATTTCCTGAAACAGAAAAAGAAGGTTTGAGAAAAGGAACCCACTAACTACATTACTCAGAGGGCGGGCACAAAGTTGTTAAACAACATCATTTCCAAACAACTTTACAGTTATCGAAACTGTCCCAACGGGTGGGATAATCCTCGCCTCCGTGTCCTTAATAGAATCTAAAATTCTTGTTGCGATATCTAGAAAATTTTGTATTCTATGGCAGGACCGGAGGCTTCTGATTATGCTGGTTCAAAGCTCATCATTAAGCCCATCAATCACAGCATCAGAAACATGAGGAATAGGTTTATAGTAAAACACTTTAAACATGGAATCCGAAGACCAATCAGCTGCCTTCAGGATATCTTCCAAACGGGAGCCCAATAAATAGGCTTTAGAAGCCATCGCACCTCTAGCTGAGTGAGCACCATATGCTTAAACATCAATGCCTGCTTCAGACATAAGCCATCTAACCCATCTGGCTAAAGTATCAGCAGCGACTGGTTTGAAGGGTTTTTGAACACTGATCAACAGCTGACCTAAAGGATCAACCCTGTGTGCACTAGTACGTTCTTCATAACATTTGAGACACTGCAACACACACAATTTACTGTTATGCGGAAAAGCGGGATACTCAACTGAACGTGACATGGTCTTAGTCCGTCGCGTGATAACAAAGGAGACCCCCTGAGGAGAAAACATCCTACCAGCTAAATCCAAAGCCCTAACATCCGAAACCCTGCGGCATGAAATAAGGCACAAGAGCATAGTGAGCTTAGCAGAGAGCTGTTTTAGCGATAAATCACCATTGCTGGGCCAGGATTCCAACAATCTAAGCACCTTTGTAACATCCCACATTGTGGAATACCTGGGCCAAGGAGGGTTGGCCACACGCACACCTTTAAGCAACTTACAAACCAGGGGATGCATCCCCACCGGCTTACCTCCAATCAGGTCGTGACCAGCAGAAATAGCAGACCTGAAATTATTAACCGACCTGTAGGCCAGGCCTGAGGCTGCACGTTCTGACAGAAAATTCAGTACATCAGTCACATTTGATCCCACGGGATCCACCTGTTTTGAAAGGCACCAACCCACCCACTTCTTCCAAGATGCAGAGTATCGTTTCCGGGTGGAAGGAGCCCAAGCCTGTCGCATAAAGCCAGAAGCCTCTCGTGAAAGGCCTGCAAGGCATTCATGTCTCCGGAGAGCGTCCACACCATTAAGGTCAACTGGTTCTGCAGGATCAAGGGATGGCAAGCTCCCACTGGGTCCTGCAGAAGCGTCGGGAAGACCGGGAGCCGGAAGGGGAGATCCACAGACAACTCCAACAGTGTGGGAAACCACGACTGAGTCGACCAGAACGGAGTCACCAACACTATTGTCGCCCTCTGCCGGCGTACCAACGCCGCCACTCTCGGGATCAGGGCAAACGGAGGAAAAGCATAATTCCTCCGCCGCCCCCAATGGTGAAGGAACGCATCCGTCCCCATCGCCATTGGATCCGGTCTCCAACTGTAAAAGAGGGGAAGTTGGGCGTTGAGGCGAGAGGCAAACAGGTCTACTTGGCAGGGGCCTCGCATAGTCATGATCTGAGAGAACAACGATGGAAGAAGTCTCCAATCGCTGAAGTCTCGGAGAAACCGGGAGTTCCAATCTGCCACCTGATTGAATTTCCCCGGAAGGTATTCCGCCACCACCGCGATCTTGCGATCCAGGCAGAAATGCCAAAATTCTTTCGCAATGTGGACCAGCAATCGGGACTTCGTCCCACCCAGCCGGTTGATGTATCTCACCGCTGAGACATTGTCCATCCGAAGGAGAATACAACAATTGCTCTTCAGTGGTGAGATAGACCTGATGGCAAAAGACCCTGCCAGCAACTCTAGGCAGTTGATGTGAAGTGAGCGTTCGTCTGCTGACCACCGTCCTCCTGTGGTAAAGTCTCCACAGCGAGCGCCCCAGCCCCATTGACTGGCGTCCGATTCGACTACCACATCTGGGGTTGCGCCGAAGATTGCTCGGCCATTCCAGGCCGACATGTGATCCAGCCACCACTGCAGCTCCTCCCGGGCCTCGGGGGAAAGAGGGATTAAGTGATCGTAGTGAAACTTTCTCTGAAGATAAAAGATCTTTAGTCTCTGCAGGGCCCTGTAGTGTAGGGGGCCGGGAAAGATGGCCTGGATCGACGAGGCCAGAAGACCTACAATCCGTGCCAACACACGCAAGGAAATCTGCTCCTTGGTCAAGGTGGACGTTATCTCTCTCTTGATGGACCTGATCTTGTGAAGGGGAAGGAGGAGTTGAGCTGACACAGAGTCTATCAGGAAACCTAGGAATTCCATCTGTTGATTCGGCATCAGTACCGATTTCTTGGTATTGATCACGAATCCCAGATTCTGTAGCAAGGACGTCGTCCACTCCAGATGAGTGAGAAGAAGGGACCGGTCCTGGGCCAAGAGGAGTATGTCGTCTAGATAGATAATGAGACGCACTCCCATCTCCCGAAGGCGAGAGATCACAGGCTTGAGAAGCTTGGTGAACACCCAAGGGGCTGAAGACAGACCGAAGGGAAGCACTTTGTAACGAAACCAACGCCCTTTCCAAGGGAATTGCAAAAATCTTCGATGAGAGGGGCAGATGGGGACTGTCAGATAGGCGTCCTTTAGGTCTAAACGGACCATCCAGTCGCCCTCCAACAGAAGGTCTCGAAGGAGATGGATACCCTCCATCTTGAAGTGGCGGTAAGTAACGAAGGGATTGAAATCCCTCAGAAGACAAGGCGTTGTCCGCCCCCCTTCTTTTGTACAAGAAAGACGTTGCTGCAGAAGCCCCTTGGAATGAAGGGTCCTACAGCAATGGCCTGTTTTGTCAAAAGTTCGTCCAGTTCTGAGTCTATAAAACTCTGTTCGAGACGGGAAAAAAGGAGAGGTTGCGGGGGAAAAGGTTGCAAGGGGCATTCCCCCATCTCTATCACATAACCTTGGACGGTCTGAAGAACCCAAGTATCTGCAGTGAGGTTCGACCAATTCCTGACAAAATGACGTAACCTTCCCCCTAGCGGGAGCAAAGGAAACAATGGACTTACCAGAGGATTCATTATCGAAGTTTTTGTAGCCTCTGTTGACCCCTCGATTATAGCGGCCCCGGAAGCCTCGGGATCTAGACGGGTAAAAACCGGCTTGGTCCGGTTCCTGCGTGTACCCTCTGCCACGCCCACGGGCGTACCCTCTTTGAGGACTGGACTGAGAATAGCGGCCGGTCGAGCGTCCTCTGCCACGTCCGGCCCTATTGGAGACCTGATGCAAAACCCTCTTCAAGGAGGTCTGAGACTTATCCAAGGATGCAAATGTATTGACAAATTTCGCAATGTCCTTTACAAAATTGTCCCCAAACAATTGGCCCTCTGCCAAAGGACCCGGCTCGGAGGAAGCCAACTCCACCAATTGAGGATCGATCCGCAGCAAGACTGATTTCCGTCTTTCTGAAGCAAGAGCGCAGTTTGCGTTTCCCAGCATGCAAATGGCTCGCTGCGCCCAACCCGCTAGGACTTCCGGGTGGATGGCAGCACCAGTCTCTTGGGCCTGCAGGGCCAACTCAAGGATCTTGGCCAAAGGTCCCGAAAGGTCAAGGACCTTATCCTGGCACGCCCTGAGCGGGCGATCAATCCCTTTTTTGGGGTCTTTCTTATATTTTTTAAGAAAAGTGGTCATGGAGGCGTCAATATCCGGGGTAATTGCCACCTTATGGGGTAAATCCGGGCGGGGACATTCAGACTTAAGGCGAGATCGCACCTCTTTATCAAAACCTTTACGGAGGTGGGCCTCCAGGTAATCCGCCACAGCAGGGGGGGGAACCCAATCAGATGACCTAGGGTGGACAATGTCCGTAGGGTCGAAGGAGAAGGGAGATGGAGTGACCGGAGAGGCATGCTTACGCTTCTTAGTGCGTTTGCGTGGAGCGGCATCTGAGGAGTCCGTATCTGTGTCAGTATCAGTAGTGGTGTCCTTGGGGGGGGGAGGGAGCAAGGCGGGAAGGCAAAGCCTTGTCAGCAGAAGAAGATTCTTTAGCCTTATAAACCTTCTCATAAGATTTGGCGTGGGGCCAGGCCGGGTCAAAGGCCATCTTCTTAGGGGGGGGACGGGAGGAGTCCTTGTTGGGAAGGGAAAGGGGCTTATCAGGGACCAAAAGCTCTAACTTCTTGGCCAAGGGAAGGAGGGCCGAGGAAAGGGCTTTATCCAATTTAGCGTCCAATTTTTTGTCAATAATATCCTCCATGGATTCCTCGTCATAGAATTCCTCATTGCCCTGATAGTCACACGCAGCACCCTCCTCATCGCAGTACTCAGTACTAGCCATCTTAACCAGGAACCTGCAATTCTAATTCCAGTCCCCAGAGGGAAGCTCAGTCACCAGCCCGGGCAAGGGCGTCGAAATTGGGGAGTGCCAGGCGCAGGAGCCGGTATTACCATGTAAATAGGACGCACCAAGTCCAGATCTAGGACTAATGGAGGGAGTAACCCCTGTCCGGGGTTCCAAAAATTAGAATGCTTGCCTCCCCACTCACTGGGAGGCAAGGGTTAATGCTGGGAGGCTCCGGTGCACAACGCGGTAAAAAACGCTGCCAATAGGTGTTATAATTCGCCCTCGGCTCCTGGCCAATGCTGCGTAGATCCCCACTTCAGCCGGGGGCAGAGCGTCAATCAGGCACCTTCAGGGCCTGCGCGCGAGAACCCGGAGACGCGCGCAGGGCCTCTCGGGCTCCGACGTGCGCCTCCCTCCCCGAGGGGGGGGCTAAACCCCTCACTAGCGCGGACCGCGAGCCAAGCGGCCGCCGGCAGCAGAGGGAGAGAGCGGGGGCCTACGGGCGCAACACGCGCCGCCAAGGGAGTCGGAGCGCGGAGCGGGGAAGCTCCGGTCACGAGCTAAAGGTCAGAGGGGCAAGAACTAAGGCGAATCAGCAATAGTCCGCGATCGCGGCACAGCGCACAAGCAATCGGGAAGCATGCATGAAGCGATTATAATAACAGCGAAAACATCGCGCGCCAAGGCAAAATCAATAGGCATAGGCCTGACTCAGTAAATAAGCATAAAAGGTATAGAGCACTTATCTGGGCTGCGGAGCAGCAAAGAAAGAGGAGGCTAGATTAGTGTCTCTATATCTTATATGCTTATGACTACTGTGATTGGTTATGGTTATAGGAGGCGTGGTTCAAAGCCTCATGGGAAATGTTGTTTTTCATAATTGTAGTTTTACTTTCATTGGCTGCTGTTTGTGCAGTAAAGAAATGAGAAAGCATAATCAGAAGCCTCCGGTCCTGCCATAGAATCTGTTTGCTCTCGTTGTTAAAAGTTAATATCCTTCGTGCTTGTTATCGGTGACACGCACACCATTTCAAATGTTTGTTTCCATTCGTCATTCAAGGTAAAGATTCTACATGCTTGTGATCGGTGACATGCACACCATTTATATTTCAGGTAAAGCCTTCACAGCAAACTTCTTCAACATCCGTTTTGGAGTTCATCATAGATAATTTTTTTTGTTGCAATTTCAACATTGTAATTTAATGAGATTACTACAGCAGTGACTAATTTATCTTCACATTGATGAGCACACCTGGCACAAATTATATATATATATATATATATATATATATATATATATATATTTATTTAGGGTGATGTGCACACCAAGCACTCAATATATATTTAGTATTCACTGTGATGCGCACACCAAGCGCACAGTATATGTTAAGAGGTTCTTTTGTGAAATGTTCTTTTGCTTCACGGTGATACGGACACCACTAATTGTGTGTTTGTCTTGAATATTCTTTTGTAAATTAATATTGCTTAACGGTGGTACAAAAAATAAAAAAAAATATCATTTGCAATTTTTATATATAGAGTTATACAATATGCAATCGGTTTCTCCACCTCCACCTTTTCTTGAGATGCCAGGTTAGCCTCCCATCTCAGTGAAAAAAATTTATGATCCGTATATTACCTATATTGGTGCTATTGGTGGTTCACGCTACAGGACTGAGAGAAAAAAATGTCGCCTACTAAATGTTTTGGGGTTTGAAGGGAGATCTATTTTTAAACATTTACCCCCTTTAGTACGTGCTGCCGATGATGAGGAGATCGATGAATTTGTGGAAACAGTCAAGAAATTGCAATTACGATTTGACATTCAACCCAGTCTAGTCGTCGAGAGGCAAACATTCTTTAAGCGAGAACAGAGACATGGAGAGAAGGTGGAAGATTTCATTTCTGCACTGCGCATTTTGAAAGCAGAATGTCAGTTTGAGGGGTTTAGAGATCAACTGATAAGATACCAGTATATTTGCAAGTGCACTGACAAGAGCATCCAACAGAAATTACTCTCTTCAGGCAATCCCACTCTAGAGGAGACTATTCGTGTCGCAAAAAGCATTGAACTTTCCACGTTTTCCGTGATGGAACTAGATGAGACATCTTCATCCATATCCATGAAAGAAGAATCTGTCAGTGTTGTAAGGTCCAAAGAGGTTAAAAATAACACTTTACACGACCTGAAAATAAGTTTTTCAAACAAAAGAATTTTTGTTTTAAATGTGGTAATTTCCCTCATTTTAGATCAGGACGCCCTTGTCCTGCTAAGAATGTCATTTGTAGAACATGTGGGAGACTCGGACGTTTCGCAAAACTTTGTCAAAATAGGAAGCCAAACTTTTCTTTTCCCCAAGATGCTAAACAGGTCGCTAGCACATCTTCTTCTGTTGCGAATGCTTCTGTGCCTGAATCCAAGGCTGATGACTTTAGCAACATACAAGATGATTTAAGGGACATGGTTGTTGTGGTTGGAGATATGAACACTGATTCTAACGAATTCTCTGAGTGTGTGGATCCTTATGTTGATGTTGAAATTGGTAGTAAGAAAGTTTGCTTGCTCGGGTGCGAGAATAACTATGTTAACACAAGAAAGATTCATAGAGGTTTGGGGGGGTCTCGTCCTTTACAACCTCCAGATAGGTCTCCAGTTTCATACGAAGGGAGGACCATTGAACTGGCAGGTATTTTGAGGACTGACTAGAATTTAGAGAATGGAAGATTTTTGGCAAGGTCTATGTAGCTATCAAGGGTTTAAACATCCTTGGATGGTTCCACCAGGGACTTTTCAAGGTGGTACTTGGACCAGGCACAATGGACCAAGTTTCTATTCTTCGTTCGGATGATTTTATTGACATATTGACCAACCGTTTTCCCTCTGTATTTTGTGATGGTCTTGGACAGGTTAAAGCAGGGGTACTCATAGTACGGCCCGCGGGCCGGATGCGGCCCGGCAAGCCTTCCTTGGCGGCCCGCGGACCTTCGAGACAATCGTACCTGTGCTTAAAAAAATAATTTATTAGTGTTGGCAAACACCGCCGCAGCAGTGCTGGGCTCGGAGACCTTGATAATCACCGCTCCCCCCGGGCCCCCACAGATCAGAGACTTTGTTGTATTTCACCTCTTAGCGCCTCTGCTCTGTGGAGCCGGGCGAGATGTTTGTCAGAGTGGAGATGCAGGGGCACTACAACAAAGCCTCAATAATATGTAAATGGTCTTTTAACGACCTGCTAAGTACTTTGGTGCGACTGATGGACGGCTGTCTCTTTGCCCCCCCACCCCCCTTAATCACCCTGATGCGGTGTCCATTCACTCACAGTCGTGTGGACACTCCTAAGAAGGGCGCGCGCAAACTGCATTTTAGTCATGAGAAACTTCTTGCCAGATAGGGATCTTTCTGTGTGTGCGCTGAGGAAGCTGTATCAGCCCGGGCTGAAGGCTGACACTGACAGACACACACAGTGAGATGACAGAGGGGGAGGGAGAGGGAGAGCTGGATGGAAAGAGAGATGGAGAGGGAGGGCAGGAGGGAGAGAGGGAGGGCAGGAGGGAGGGAGATGGAGGGCAGGAGGGACAGGGAGGGCAGGAGGGAGAGGGAGGGCAGGAGGGAGAGAGGGAGGGCAGGATAGAGGGCAGGAGAGAGAGAGGGAGGACAGGAGGGAGAGAGAGGGCAGGAGGGAGAGAGAGAGGGAGGGCAGGAGGGAGGGCAGGAGGGAGAGAGAGAGAGGGAGAGAGAGGGCAGGAGGGAGGGAGGGCGGGAGAGGGAGGGCAGGAGGGAGAGAGGGCAGGATGGAGGGCAGGAGGGAGAGAGAGAGAGGGAGAGAGAGGGCAGGAGGGAGAGGGAGGGCAGGAGGGAGAGGGAGGGCGAGAGAGGGCAGGAGGGAGGGCAGGAGGGAGAGAGAGGACAGGAGGGAGAGGGAGGGCAGGAGGGAGAGAGAGGGCAGGAGTGAGAGGGAGGGCAGGAGGGAGAGAGAGGGCAGGAGGGAGGGCAGGAGGGAGCGGGAGGACAGGAGGGAGAGAGAGGGCGAGAGAGGGCAGGAGGGAGGGCAGGAGGGAGAGAGAGGACAGGAGGGAGAGGGAGGGCGAGGGAGGGCAGGAGGGAGAGGGAGGGCAGGAGGGAGAGAGAGGGCAGGAAGGAGGGAGGGCGGGAGAGGGAGGGAGGGCAGGAGGGAGAGGGAGGACAGGAGGGAGAGAGAGGGCAGGAGGGAGAGAGAGGGCAGGAGGGACAGACAGGGCAGGAGGGAGAGGGAGGGCAGGAGGGAGAGAGAGGGCAGGAGGGAGGGCAGGAGGGAGAGGGAGGGCAGGAGGGAGAGGGAGGACAGGAGGGAGAGAGAGAGATGGAGAGGGAGGGCAGGAGGGAGAGAGAGATGTATGTATGCTGGGTCTGGTGGCTCAGTGGATGAAGGCATCTGCTGCAGGGACCTGTGTGCAACCTCATGGTCACAAGTTTTCTTTTTGTTTTAGCCCCGCCCCCTCCCCCTTTGACCCCGCCCCCACCGGTGCGGCCCTCGGCCACAAACCACACTGTAAATTTGGCCCCCGAGAGAAAGTTTGTGAGTACCCATGGGTTAAAGGATTCACCCATGTTATCAAGGTTAAAGAGAACGCTATACCTGTTAAGCATAGGCTCAGAAACGTTCCTTTCAGTGTTAGGGACCAGTTGGAACAGGAGCCTAATGGTCTTTGTAAGAAAGGAATCATCGAACCGATAGAACCGTCTCTTTGGCTATCTCCCTTGGTCGTTGCTAAAAAGAAAAATGGTGAGCTTTGCGTTTGTATAGACGTACGCAGTCTTAATAAAAAATATTTGGATTGATTCTCATCCTCTCCCAAAGATTCCTGATGTGCCATCATTAATCAATGGTTCTAAGTGGTTTAGCAAATTGGATTTGACATCAGCTTATCACCAGGTGGTTCTCAATCCATCATCAAGACAGCTGGCTGCTTTTGTTTCCCCTATTGCTTCTTTCCAATACTGCTGCATGCCATCTGGGCTGGCCTCTGCGGCAGCAGTTTTTCAGAGAATTATGTCAAATTTGCTTAAAAATATTAAAGGCGTGGTTGTTTTACAAGACGACGTACTAGTTCACGGTGAGACCTGTGAATCACATGACGATACCATGTTTTGTGTGTTGGAGGCTTTACGTGATACTGGTGTCGTTTTGAAAAAAGAGAAATGTGTTTTTAGCGTACAGAAAGTGGAGTATTTAGGACATGTCCTTTCCGAACATGGTGTTGAACCAAGACCTGGTCTTGTTAAAGCCATAGTAGATTGTCCTGCTCCCAAGGACAAGGTAGGCCTTAAGTCATTTATTGGTCTGTGTGAGTTTTACTCACGATTATACCAGCCTATGCTTCCAGAGTCCAACCCCTGTCCAATATGCTCACGAAAAGTGTTCCTTTCCTCTGGAATAACGATTGCAAAGAAGTGTTTGAGTGGATAAAGCATCAGCTAGTTAGTCCCAAGATACTCAAACCTTGTGACCCAAATGTTACGTGCACCATCACTGTGGATACTAGCGGCCTGGGATTGGGTGCTGTCCTCACCCAAAACATCAACGGGCATGAGAACACTTTAGGCTATGCCTCTAGGGTACTACAAGGTTCGGAATTTAATTTTGCTATTATTGAGAGGGAGTTGTTGGCCTGCTTGTGGGCTAATAGAAAATTTAGTCCGTACATTTGGGGAAAACATTTCAAATTGCGCACGGATCACAGTCCGCTAATATCTATTCTTTCTGGCGATAGGCTTAAAGAACACACCCGAGGGTTGCACGTTTATCAACTAAACTGTTACAATATGATTTTGAAGTCACTTATATTCCTGGAAACAAGAATGTGAGAGCGGATTATTTTTCTAGGCACCCTGTTGAGTGCGATAACGAAATTGACGACGATGATCATGATGAGGATTGTTTTGTTGCTTCTCTTGTACTGGATGATGTGTGTGCTGTTAGTGAGACAGAGTTGAGAGATTCACTATCCAAAGATGTTTTACTTTGTGAAGTTATTAACTGTGTGAAAGGTGGTTGACAGAGAGAGAGAAATGCAAATTTTTCTCCACAGACATATGTTAAAGTTTCTCAGGAACTTTCTGTCCAGGATGGTCTGCTTGTATGTGGTGATAGATTGGTTCATCCTGATATGCTAAGAGCTAGGTTGATCATGGGCGCACATGAAGGTCATTTGGGCAAAACCTTTACAAAAAGAAGATTACGTGAACACTTTTGGTGGCCACAAATGGACAAGGATGTTCACATGTTTGTTGGGGTGTGTGTTGTCTGTTCTAACACTGAGAAGAGTTTGAAGGTTCGTACACCACCTCTTAAACCCATCGAGCTACTTAACAGGGCTTGGGGAAAGATTGGAATTTACCTAGTTGGACCATTCAATATGCTTCCTGCTAATTCCAGATTTGCAATCGTGGCCATAGATTATTATTCAAAATAGCCAGAAATACGTTGTATTAATCACCCTAATTCAAGAAATGTTATTGACTTCTTGAAAGATCTTTTCTTTCGAGAAGGGTTTCCCTCTACAATTGTAAGCGACAATGGGGTACAATTTGTTAGCCAGGAGTTTGATTCCTTTTTACGCCAAGGTGGTATTACACATTACAAAAGTGGCTCTATCACCCACAGACCAATGGTTTGTTGGAGCGTATGAATAGAGTACTTAACAACTGTGTGCAGTGGGCTTTGGTTGGGAGGTGCAATGTCCAGAATGCTGTGAGATTCATGTTATGGTTCTATCGCAACATGCCGCACTGGACTACCAAAGTGTCCCCTTACTAACTACTGCGAGGGAGGAATTATAAACAACAGCAAGAGGGTATTAAGTATGCGGGAAGTAATGGCGCTCAATCAGAATTTGCGTACATATTCAAATTTGGAAAACAAAGAGTAGTCACTGGTGCAAGCAGGGGGGGGAGACCCTACACAAAACCCCTCAATTTTAAATGTAAAAAGGTTTTTACACTTAAGATTCATACAACAAAGTCCCGCGCACACAGATTTAAGTTTCAACAAGTATAGTACTCATATATGTAATTTACGAAAACAATAATCCAACGTCGATTCTTTAAATTTTGATGTGTCACTCCTTTTATTAGATGCTCACACCAATAGAAATTGACAGCCAGCCGACACGTGTTTCGTTATAGGTCAATACAATCATAGACACTATAACTCTTCAGGGCTGGAAAAATACAAAAAATGAATGACCTATAGTGAGTATGCAACAACAATAATATGTCACAAAAACCAAAATTGAATGTGCCCATTCTCTACATTCCAAAGCATAACACCCGTCATAAGGAACCCAAAAGAAAGTGGTTGTATCAGGTTAATACAAACAGAAAGAGTAGCAATCAACTACTAAGGTCGCGGTTAAAAGCATTGAAGCTCTTAATGGAAAAAAGGATAATCTTGTATGTCAATTACTCAAAAAAGGTATAAATTATTATAAATATATTTATAAAGTGGACAGACACCCGTGAAACAATTCACACAAAAAATATAAAAAAGCATACTAGTATTCGTAATGTTTACGTCCAAATCTGTCAGCAGAATTCATCATATAGTTAGAAAACATGTCAGAGTGCGTTCCGAAAATATACGAATTAAAAGATCCAAAGGCTATATAATTCTCTCATTGTAAATGAAGGCGTGATATCAGACAACCGCATGCAACTCCCATCAGTGTGATGCATAATACAAGAGTATTTACAACGATACCTCAATGGCTGAATCTTTATCTTTTTAAGGGCTGTTTAGGTAAAGATAAGTAAAGGAGAAAGAGAAAGGAAAGCGCAAATTTTGGTTGGTAAAGATTGTCAGGAAAACAATACGTAACTCTCAATAAAAGGAGTGACACATCAAAATTTAAAGAATTTAAAGAATCGACGTTGGATTATTGTTTTCGTAAATTACATATATGAGTACTATACTTGTTGAAACTTAAATCTGTGTGCGCGGGACTTTGTTGTACTGCGAGGGAGGAAACCTTGCTCAAAAGTTTGTCCTGGATGGATGTCCAGATGGATGAAAATGGACTCTGTGTGTGATGTAGATGAGTTTGTGAGATGTAATGTGACTCGAGCACAATCCCTACAGAAACTTTTTTTTTACTCCAGGAAAAGATCTGTCTCGCAACCATTTGTTGTTGGTCATATTGTACGCATAAAGATTCCTGTCCATAGTAAAAAAGTCAGCTCAAAATACTCTGAACCTTTCACTGTCGACAAAGTATGTGGAAAGGCTGTATGAGTTAATTTGAAGGACTCGTGGAATGTTTCTAGAGTTGTAAAGGTCACTGGGTGTATCAATCAAAATCCTTTGTGTAGTCCAAATGATGATTCATCTTAACCTCTTCCCAGTATTGTGGGTTTACACAGAAGTTGCCATCAATGCTTTGTTCCTGCTAAGTATCCTTAGAATTTTTATTCTTCTTTCTCCTCTTTATTCTTCTTTTTCTTCTCTCCTTCTTTTCTTCTTCCCCTCTTCCTTATTTTATTGTTTATGAGGAGGAGGATAATATAGTGTCTTCCTTTCAGGTTTAGAATGCTTGCGCCATGATGTTATGGCCACAGCATTCTATTTGGAATGATATGCTTTGAAAGGTGACAGTTACTGTAACTGGGCGATTGATTGAGCCGGCTGCTGCGCAGCACCTGTCTATTTCAATAAACTTCACCTTCAACATTCAACATGAAGTGGACTCACTCACTAAAACTAGGTAATGAGTTTAGCACGTAGGATGAGTATACAGAGGCAGTACATGTTCGGAAAAGCAATTAACTGAGGTGAGACTTTTCATGCTGCAGAGACAACATTTTTTCAAGCAAAAGTAGTGAAGGGGTGAATCGATAGGAAAATATACTTCGAGGGACTTCACATCCTTGCATCTACCTGCAAATTTGGAAATAATGTTGAGATATATTTTAGGGATAATTTTGTTTTTAGTTGCCGCTCAAAGAAGATTCAGGAGAGACTGATGGGATGTTTAAATGCGACTCTTTATGATCGTTTGACATTGCAAATAGTATTGAGAGATCAATTACCACAGCCAAAGACTTATCTGCAGGCATGGCATGGACAGTGAATCAGTGTGTATGGTACTATAAAAAATAAAGATGGAAAAGGTTCTAGTCAGAAAGGGTAATTCACTGGGGCATGTTTCAGGTGTGGCTCTCAAATGCATATAGGACACAGAAACAGCTATAGATTTTGGAAAAGATCAGCATGAATCTTTCACAGTTATTAAATATATTTACTCTAGGGGTTTATATATAGCATGGCACAGCCACAAGGGAGGGCTTTACAGAAAACATGCCGGAGATACAAATAGCACAAATAAGTTCACGAGAGGAGATAAGGGAAGGGTGACATAGGCTTGGTTGATGGTTCTACTTTTCCTTCAGTTATGGATTTCAAGAAGGAGGTTATTTTTTCTTCTCGTAAATCTTTAACTACTGGTTGTTTGAAGTTTGTCTTTGAGATAAAATGGAAGGCTGGTGTGGATGACCTTGTTGGCAGGACATTTTAAAGTTAACGGGGGGCTTCCGGTAGTAGCTAGTGTAGCTACTTAAGGATGGGGTGATATGGTCTGCCTTTTTGAATTAGAGACAAGATGGGTTGCACTTCATAGAGTTGTTTTGAGAGATGAAATTGATGATTTAGGTAGTCCAACAAGGAGAGCCTTGTTTCCAGTGATGGGTTAAAAACACCGGATTAAACAGCAGTCCTGAAATCTGCTGGGGAATATAAGATTTTATTTTTCTTTGGAGGTGTATTTAGCATTTTGATGATTTGGTTAGGTTGAGATTAGAATCTTTGACGATGCCAAGGGATTTTTCTGATGGTACTAGAGATTTTGTGAAGGGATTCGAGTCGTACTTGGCCCGGCAGAGGGAAGTTGTTTGTGTGGAGTTGAAGGAATTCCAATGAATGATTTTGTCCTGTTGCTGTCTGCCGAAAGTATAAGGGACACTTGTCACACTTCTTGAAACCTTTAGTTGACTGTGGGATTCATGTTTTTGGTGTTTAATTTCAAGTAATTATCTGTTTTGCTGGTGCTCAGTATATGTTTGAGGGCACGTGTATGGATTTTTCATGCGTTGTTCAGAGCTTCGAGTTGATGTAATTGATGATGTGCAGATCCAGTGTGGCCAGGTGGCAATGTGTTATTTACATACTGTATACTTGTCCTGCCTCTGAAGTGTACTTCCTAATGAGCCTAATCATGGATTTTTTCTGTGTGCTTAGACTTGTCAAGTGTCTGTAGAATAAGAAGTTCTTTTCTCTGTATCTTTTTGGCTCTATTTATTGCAGTTCGAACACTTTCCTTTGCATAGCAATTTTGTTTACATCTCTCACTGATAACTCTAAGTTCTGTTTCATATATATTTATATACTCTTCACTACGTAATCACTTTGCTCTTAATAGTTTACTCTATGATATGTTGCTGTTTTTATGTTTACGGTGTCCAGAAGTTAAACTGGAATTTAGGCTGTAGAACATAGTCGAGTTTACTTTCCAATGTAATAATTGGCATCTATTTGGCTCACTGAAATGTGATAGATGTTTAACTGCACTCAAGAATCAGTTCTATATTGGTTGGATGGTGGTTATGTAAGGAGTGTGAAGAAGTGAGTTCAGTGTTGTGGCCTTTCCTGAATATAAAAATATCTTCTATGTAACAGCACCATAAAATGGAATTTTCATATTTTGATGTGTCTTCTAAGTGCATGCGTATTCTTTCTAATTTTCCCATGAATACGTTAGCGGATGTGGTAGAAAAACGTGAGACAATGGCTTTTCCTATCTTTTGCCTGAAGAGTGTGTCTTGATTAAAAATAGTTGTGATTTAATGTGAAAGATATGATTTCTAATTCTATTAGCATTTTAATTTTTGAAGATTCCTATCACAAAATAAAATAAACAGCATGCTACCAGATTTGTTACTTTTGCTTCTCTAATGCCCGTTGCACTTGTTGGTTGATGGATAACAATACCTCTCAATTTGTTTTTAAACATGTCTGAATTTGATGTAGAAAAGCCATTTACAAGTTCTCAAAGTCAGAAATGTTGTGGGAGACAATGTTTTCGATAGTTAGTTGGGGATCTTGATGGAGGTGTATGCTAGCGTCACTGACATGCATATTCTGGATTCATACTAATAAGAGTAATTTTCATTAATAATTCCACCCTTTCTTTACTTAAAGTCCTGAGTATTTTTTATATTAGTAATCATATGTTTAAATGAAACATCCTCCTTCAGTTCATACTGAGTCTAACAAGCTTGAACTCATTTGCATTTAATCCCCTCTTCCAAAGTTTCCTCATAATAGAACTAGTGCATTATTTACAGTAGCCAGACCTTATGGGACCAACAGAAAAAGAGCTTGGAGAGGGACTACTAGAAGAGGAGATTTAGGTCCACCCTCTTGTTGATATTCCTGCCGATAGAATTTGATTGGGCTGATATTGTGAGCTTCCAAAGAAAAACTGCTTTAATTGCTCAGTATGCCTAGTTGCAAAGCATACGCTCAGTACAGTAGGTCTCTGTTGGTTATGCCCAGACAGTGATGGCATATGTCAGATGTCATAAATCTGAATTGCTTATTAAGAAAAGTTACTTCAAAGGCATAGTTCTAACATATTTACTGTGAAAGTCATATGGTATGACCAATACACTTTTTTGGAAGGGTTGTTATTAAACTATTTTAAGCTTTGCAGACAGATAGGCAAGTGATTTGGTGTTGTACTCCCTCTGACATGGCCTGGGGATAGAAGATATGCATTTTGAATCCTAGTGGGCCCAACCTGGAGAGGAGCTGTATATTGGTCTGCCATTGTAATTGTGAACATGTTTGTAATTGTATGGCGGCATGCCTGATTGGTGCAGAGACGTTTTAAGGCATGGGCAAAGTGGGCTGTGGCCCAGGGCTCCAGCACTTCAGGGGCCCCATGACAGAGCCAGTTCTGTTCTGCAGAGTTTTGCCCTGATTAACTTTAATAATTCTTTAACTTATTTTAAAAAGCATTTTAGCAAAATCCATAAAACATAGTTTCTTTTAGATAACAAATGACCTCACATATGAGAAATGAGAGGTTGTCAAACAGATTATTTGCAATATTATTACTGAGCTGCTGCTTGGTTACAATATTGAAAACACACATCATTATCCTTGAATATTAGATGCAACACATTTAGAATTTGGACGAGTGCGCCTGTCCACTGACAGTGACCTGGCCAAAGAGGGCACAAAAGAGCTGAAATTGAATCATGAATTCAAAGCTTTTCCAAACGGGGGCCCAAGAAATGCATTTGGCCCAGGGCCCCCGAAATCCTTAAGATATCCCTGTATTGGTGCCTTGTGGGAAACCTTATTATCAGTACCGTAGGCCACAGTTGGTTAGGATTACAAGCCAGTGATAAAGGCTGTAGGCAGATTGGTTCATTAGGAAACATTTTGGCATATGTTCATTGTCTGATTTTGTGTATTGTACTACTACAAGGATCTTTTATTTGGTTAAAATAACATAAAATAAACATACAATTTATTGTAACAATTACATTCAATCGCAATAATAAAATGCAAATGTTAAAATCTCCATGATTTGTCTATTATGAAAAGTTATGACAGGCAGTAGAGTTGACTCAAAAACCTATGTGTCCTAGTTGGTGGTTAAGTCTGAACTTAGTTATCCCAACTCCTGTTTTGTTAAAACTCTGTCTTCAAGTTAATCTAAACAGAGAAATGAAAAGTAATCCAGAGGAAGAGCCTTGAGAAAAAGACACAACTCTAAGGTAAGGTCTTCACACAAGGTCTAGGATTTTAAAGAAATCTCCCAAAAGCATGTGATCTTCAAGTTAGATCTACAAAAAGGGAAAGGAGTTCAGTTCACTACGTTATACTTAAAATACCAAGGTAAAAATAAGAACGTTAGGCTTTTGCTTGTATGATTGCACTTTATGTATGTTTTGCATCTGCCTCACAGCTTGAGCTGTTTGCCAGCCTCTTGTAAAAATCATAAAAATAGCTGCAGACACACATACAGACAGAGAGAGACTTTGGGTTAGCCCTCTTCAGCTACTGCTCTGTTCAAATGTCATTCACATTCTATTACCTCTCGCGACAACATACAGCATGTGGCAGTGGGTCAACACAGTAGAGCTATTGACTGTATTACCCAAAAAGGCAAACAAGCATTTGCAATGCAATAGGTCTCGCATTAGGAAAGTTTGAGCTATTGGTATTGTAAATGACACATTTTTTATTTATGTGTTGGTTTTAAAAATAGCGAAATTAATAGCTTTGTCATTTACAAAGACAATATTTTTAACTTTCGCAAATTTTACACCTATAGCATTTGCAATGCAATATGTGTTGTATTTACGTGACTTAGATGTATTGATATTGCAAATAACAATTGCTTTTAAAAAAATAATAATACTTAAATAAAAGTTATTGTAATTTATAATGGCAATAGCTTAAACTTTTGTAAATAACTTTTGTGAAGATTATGTTCAGTGTATTTTATTGTGATGAAAATCCAATGACAGAAGTGAAATATTATCTTTTTGATACATTTGTAATAAAGCATGAAACATTGAGAGAACATATTTGAACCAGTTGTTGTTGAATGGTTGATGCTGTGGTGGCGCTGATTGATGTTGTGGTGGCGTTCAGTGATGCTGTGGTAGCGCATAGTGATGTTGTGGTGCTCCTGAGTGATGCTGTGGTGGTGATGCGATAGATATATAGATAGAGTGTAATTATGTGGCGTGTAACTATGTGGCACTGAGTGGTATTGTTTGGAGTGTATGTTGCATTGAGTGCATTGTAATTATGTAGCATATAATTATGTGGCACTGAGTGGTATTGTGTGGAGTGTGTGTTGCATTCAGTAGAGTGTAATTATGTGGCGTGTAATTATGTGGCACTTAGTGGTTTTCGGAGTGTATGTTGCATTAAGTGCAGTGTAATTATGTGGCGCATAACTATGTGGCACTGAGTGGTATTTGGAGTGTATGTTGCATTGAGGGCAGTGTAATTATGTGACGTGTAATCATGTGGAACTGAGTGGTATTTGGAGTGAATGTTGCGTTGAGTGCAGTGTAATTATGTGTCGTGTAACTATGTGGCACTGAGTAGTATTTGGAGTGTATGTTGCAAGGAGTGCAGTGTATCATGTGGCATGTAATTATGTGGCACTGAGTGGTATTTGTAGTGTATGTTGCGTTGAGCGCATTGTAATTTTGTAGCATATAATTATGTGGCACTGAGTGGTATTATGAGGAGTGTATGTTGTATTCAGTACAGTGTAATTGTGTGGCGTGTAATTATGTGGCACTGAGTGAATTCTTCAGCTTGTGCCTACAAATGAGAAACCATTTCCACTCTTTATAGGTAGTCTAGATGGTGCTTTATTCCGTGAGCATTACATATGGATTTTGTTTTTTCAGAGAAATAATCTCTATGCCAGATATGTGTTTGGGAATCAAATAAATTATGTTAAACTTGGCTTTTTTAAATTTCTGATCGGTGTGCTACAGCACGACTGATTCAGAGTGTCAGCATTCTGGAAAAATTTAATAGCAGCTGGCTCTCGACCCTCATCATAACACAGACTGGCACATTCCCTGGGTATATGAGGAAGTTGGCACAAAATGTCCAGACTCTCTTGAAAGTGCGCACAGATGGATACAGTTGAAAATGTAACACCCCACCCCATCCCCACTCGAGGAGAGACTGGTTAGAGCTGCGGTGCCTCATCACATCAACCTACTCTGTTCTCACGGGATGTGTTTCTAACAAAATTTTAACACCACGAAATGCCACGTGGCAAAAGCTTGGCCAACTGCCAACATCAAGAGGAAAACTGTCCAACAGATCTGCTATTGACTCAAGTACAATAAATTTACTTTCGAAAAGTCATAATATTTACCACTATTTCTAAAGTCACAGGACTTGAAAGTTAAATTAGTTAAAAAATAGAAAAGACTAGGAGTATTTAAAAAACAAAAACAGGACCCTAGTTTTCGGTCTCTCATAATTATCATCATAGGGCCTACATAGAGAGGAAAAGCTAACAGCAGCATACGGAAGCATCAAATGAAAAACAAGCACAGTGGCACACAATAATGGGTGCAGACTGCAATAAACAGCGTGCTGCGTGATGACATTTTGAAGAGTGCTTCACATTTGCAATTTACCTCGAGCCAAACGCTTTCAAGGAATACAAACCGCTGCAGAAATAGAAAAAGAAATGGCACAGCAAGACGCCCATGCACAGCATTTCGCTCGACTCCTCTAAGTAACAAGTGATGAAAGTCATTTAAGGTGATGCATTGGGGCATATTGTGTAGGTATAGCTGGTTCCATGAAATATTACACAGTGTATCCTTTGCAAATATTTCCTGCTGAGGTACCTCCTCCTCACTGCAAGATTTTGTGTTTGTGGTCCGAGCGGGGTCAGGAAGGAACAATGTATACATATTTCTGACAGGCTGGTGCAGTTTTACTGCCGATTTTTTATATTTTTTTATATCGAGGTTGTCATTGGAGTGGAGAAGTGTGGAGAAGTGTGGCTCACTGGTTAGAGGAGGCAGACCTGGAAGCAGAGGTCAGCCCGGGACCAGAGTTAAATTCCCGGCTCGGCGGGGTCTTGAGTCCTAAAATGTCCATGGACTCGACAATTCTCGCTCCGGTGCCTACTCGATTCACGGGTTCACACTCTGCGACTCTGGGCAATAGCTTGCTTAATCTCCACAACGGCCCCTCGCGGTGGGATGCCTGGCTTTCACCTTGCGGGGTTATCTCACAGGGGAATACCAGGACGGGTTCCCTAAGCAAGCGCTTAGAAACCGCTCGGTGATTTGCGCTATATAAATTCCTGTACATTGCCTGGTGCCTATCACCCGAGTGTTGGTCTGAGCCTATAGTTCTGAGTAAACATATTTACCAATGGTGTTTTCATTGCTATTTTATTTATGCTCTTAAGCCTACCTGTGGAGGAGGGATGGAACCGACCTTTGAGGTGAAGTCAAGCACCGAAGTCTATCCCAGAGAGCGGGTTGTTTTTTAATGACACCCGCAAAGCTGACGATACAAATTATTCGGAACTTTGCTCAATAAAACGTGTGTTTTCAAATTCTCACCATGGTGTGTGTTACAGCCCTTCGGACATGTCAGTGAACGAGAACTACCGAGTCTTAACATTTTCTTTTTCTTTTTGAACTTGTTCTTAGCTTTGTGCGCAGTGCACAGATATACATTATCCCCTGAGATGCTGTTTTCCCGAAAGTTGTCCAGTGACCCCCGGAACTGTTTCATAACGCACCGGACAATGTCAAATGGTTACTCGTGCAATTGTAAGGCTGAAATCCGCTAACTGTCCCAAACTGTACACCCCACAGTTGCCGAGCGCGTGGAAGTCTCTCTTGAAGAAGAACGCCGGCAGAGTATGCGAGACAAGGACACTTTTTAAAAATACTTTTGATGGATGCCGGTGGAGGAGAGGAGCCGAAGCTCATGTCGAAGAGGCGATGGGGGTGAGACAGAGAAGTTCACGGAAGTCTCATGTTGCTTCACCGAGCTCTCTCGGAACCCTAGTGCTGTCTGAAGAATATGAGAACAAGCACAAAAAAAAGCATTGGCCATGAAAGAGACACGGCCTCGCGGCCGTGAAAGTGAAAGCACAGCCGTGGGCCTGTGTCTGTGCAGCTCAGTGCCGCCCGGAAAACGCTTGAGGGGGTGAAAGATCGACAGCAGAGATCTGAAGAATATGAGAACAAGCAAAACAAGCTCTTGGCATTGCTGAGGGGGGGGGGAGAAATGCGAGACATGGCCTGGCGGCCGTGAAGTGTGAAGCAGTGGGCGGGGGAGCGGATCCCTTTGAAGTGGGAGGCAGGCGGCTCGGGAGAGAATGGTAAAAAGCGCGTGCATGAGCACATGCACTCGACGAAATCCGCGATGGTTTCAAGGCTTATTTGGCCCACAATACTCTCGTCTATTTATTCCTTGCGGAATAGAATAGTCGAGACCTAAAAATCAGGGGGGAATGGATCACTTGTCCTGCATAACTTAGGTTAGCGGTTCCTCATGTTCTGTCCCAATAAAAAACCCTCAACCACATGAAAAGATGGTGATGGCGGTATATCTTGATTCCCCGCCTCTTAGTCATGTGGTAGCATCATCATAGGGTTAGTGCTCATGCTGCCTCCACCCGGGGGTTAACCCCTAATTATTGCAGTAGTGATCAGTGATTCTTAGGGGTCAAGTGTAGTTTAAAAATACTCTTACAACCAGGAAGGGATTTAATAAGTCTGGGTTCGAGGTATTGGTAAAAATAAAGTTCATGCGTGCTGAGATAAAGTTAAGAATGTCTCGCACTAATAGATGTTATATAAAATGGTCGCCCTGTTTCAGCCCTTGATTTGCCTGTGTAGGTCAGTTGGGCTTTCTTCAGGACCAGGGTGAAGATGGTGATCTGAGACTGTGGGTGTCTCTTAGTGTGTGCACCTCGGTAATATTGTATTACCAAGGAGAAGTGAAAATGAGATGTATTAATCTCATTTAAGCAGGATCCAACGGTACCTGTGGAAAAAAGAGGATGGGGGAAGAGGGAGAAACACAAACGTATACATGGGTATTCAGTTTATCATTTATGGAGCCATGCTGTCTCTTTGTAGGAGCTGTCAAGAATATCAATTTAGGTTTTAGCAACTAAAAAATGGCAATTCTTCAAAACACAATCACCATACTCTTGTAGGGCAAAAGTTCGCTCTTAGTTATCAGGATCGGCATATATATCATATAGTTTGATGGCGTAATAGGCAAAATGTCTCTACTTGTTCGAAGGAAAAGAGGTAATGAGCAGTAGTAGTAGTACCTAAAATGCTGTGTATATCACTATTAAAAATTGTATATCATGGTAATACGAAGTCCAGGTCAAAAAGGCAACATTTTTCCCGATCACATGCACATCCACATGAAATAAAACATTCCTCAATGCCTGGAATATGGAACCAGATCTTCAGGGTCTAATTTTCTCCTTTTTATTGGTCCTCTTTTACTTTTATTTATGTATGTATTTTTTATATAGAATGCTTGCCAGCTCCCAGAAACTCACACACACAAGGAAAAATGTCGGTCGCGATCCAACACAATATCCCTGTAGGAGAGAAACTAGAGAAAAGAAAAAGAGATGAAGACTACGCTTAGTTGGATTTTAAAATAAATCCAACAAGACAGTAAATAAGTGTGAAATCACGCACGCTAAAAACTGAAAAAGAGTGAAAAACACACTGTCAGAAACTTATAACAGTAGATTCTACACACAGGGAATTAGACAATCCAGTACTGAAAACCAAAAAGAAGTAGAAAAACTGTAGGTGATATTTCTGTATATCACATAGCCAGTACGCTATAAAATGTATTAAAACATGACATATCCACACAAAAGTGGAATATTATATAGCCAGTAGGCTATTAAATGCATACTTAAATCCATAACACTGCCCTTACTAAAATTTGCGAATAAAACGCTGTAAGGAAATAATTTAAAAATAGGTGACAAATCCACTTAACGGTGGAAGTTCACATAGCCAAGAGGCTATTACAATGCATAATTAGCATTCTTACTAAAACTTGCAGATAAACGTTGTAAGGACATCATTAAAAAAAAAAGTGACAAATCCACTTAACGGTGGAAGGTCACATAGCCAGGAGGCTATTCCAATGCATAACTTAAGAAAGACTTTTAAAACAGAATAGGTGACAAATCCGCGTAACGGTGGAAGGTCGCATAGTCAGGAGGCTATTGCAATGCATAACTTAAGGTAAACTTCCAGATATAAAAAATAAACTGCGCTGGGGCACTAACCACCCCACAAACTCACCACCATAGGGAACTTACCACCCTAAAACAAACTGCACGGGGCACTCACCAATCCAAAAAACTCACCACCGTAGGGCACTCACCACCCTAAAAGAAACTGCACAGGGCACTTACCACCCCATAAACACACCACCATAGGGCACTCACCACCCTAGAATGAACAGCAATGAGGCACTAACCACCCCATAAATTCACATTAGTAGGGCACCCACCACCCCTGGGGCACTCACCACCCCACAAACTCACCACCGAAGGACACTCACCACCCTAAAATGAACTGCAATGAGGCACTAGCCACACCACAAATTCACATTAGTAGGGCACACACCACCCTACAATGAAGTGCAATGAGACACTAACCACCCCACAAATACACATTAGTAGGGCACTCACCACCCCCAACTTCACAAACGAATAGAACACTCACCACCGAAACTAAACCGCACTTAGGCACTATACACCCCAAGAACTATCAAATCACCTCAGGACAGAATACACCACCCTATGGCCTCCCCTAAGATGACTGCACAGTGCAATATACACTGATACAGACCTTAGGCACAAACCATGACCTTGAACCCACACACACACAACGAAAGAAACATTATAGTGACCGGCAATATAATGAAAGGGAAAGTCCCATGCTGAAAAACGTCTACAGGCAGGGAGAAAGAACATTCATCATACATACCAACATTCCAAGATCATTCACTTTTTTTTTTTTTGAATATATTTTATTGAGAATAAAGCAGTGAAATATCACATATTACAACCATTAAAGTAAGACAGTTGGAGGTAGCATCATACTAGGCATTGTGGTAAACGTATACAACATCAGTAGTACATAGTGCATTAGTCTCATGCCCCAGGTATCAGTGCTGGAAGTAATGATACATAAAAGTCATACAGCAATTCCTCATTTTTACGATATGAGCTCTTGCTCATTATCTCCGTTGAGTGTTGTGCTAGTGGTAGTGAGATTGATACTTCCATCCTGTCTGATTCACGACAATTATTGTTTAGTTATGCCCCAATGTGTGATGCGCAAACGTGTCTGGTGATAGAAAATAGCGGCGTATGCATTCCCAACTATAGCGGGAATGTAGCATGGTGTAGGTGCGCCTATAGACAGGCGTCTAGGGCCGTCTACGCCGTGCTATGCATCTTTGCTACAGATGTGCCCTGCGATGCTTGCGCGTGGGGTGTCCCTGTGGCCTCTGGTGCGTGTGCCAATAGTCACTGTCAGTGACGTCCCGTGTCTGTGTCTTAATTATTGGTCATCGGGGTAGCTATGGTGTCCTGATGTCAATTCTCTGCTTAAACATTCCAAGATCATTCACACTGGCTGATCAGCAAGGCAGATAACTAGGAAAGGTGCAATACTCTAAATACAAGTATATTACAAAGTGTTTACTCATATTCAGTGCTATTCCATAGTCATATGAAATCATTCAATAGTGTTTACAATTAGCAGCAGTTTTAGGTTACTAACTTACCTCAGGAGTAGGATGAACATCTAGGCGTACCCCTGCATGCAGACCAGCATGTTCCTTGAACACCAGGACCTGAAGATGTTGCATAGTTAGACTCTGAGCAGAGTTTCTTTTGTCTTGCACTGCTCAACAATCCTTGCAGCGCTCCAAGGGCCAATTCTCTGCTCAGAGATTAGAATTGTATGAATAATAGGTAACCTATAACAGCAGCTACTCAACATGCATACTAAAGTTTATGTCCTCGAGGATCTCCTTGCATGGCTACACAGATTCATTTAATCTGGTTTTTGTCTTCTCCCGAGATCTGATGTGGTTGACCACCACCATGCCATCTTTATTTCCAACCATTGTATACATAAATGATTTCCATGACTGTCCCAATAAAGCAAAGAGGATGTGCAGAGTGTGGTGGTGGTGGTACATTCCATAATAACTCATCATCTCACAATTACTACAATTCAAGTCCATAAGATCTCAAAGGAGAGAATAAAGAACTTGGGTGTGCTCACCATCCGAATTCTTGGAGTAGAGAAACAAGTCCCCTTCATTCCTCTAAGGAGTTTAGTCCATTGGAAATTGAGTCACAGAGAGGGATCCATTTACATTCACATCTTTGCAAAATGACTGGCAAGTCTCCTCCCCTCTCCTTTAGTTTGGCTACAAGCTGGTACCTGACATCTGATATCGTTGGTGGTGTAATGCTTACCAATTGAGCCGTAGGTATAAATATTGTGAAAAAACTATTGTGCTGGTGATGTATTGGCAAGCCACACAGCTGCCACATTGCAATGACCTTTTAAAAGTGGTTGGTCCCACACGTGGCCAAGGGCATTGGTTTCTGTGAGTTTAAGCCTGAAAAATGGACTAAATAATAACAAATATTCTTTCCTGTTCTGAATGGAAATAATGTTAAATGAAAGGAGGCATCTATAGTTCATAAACGGAGAGTTCATAAAAGGTGAGAGGATATAGCCTTACGGCTAGAGCAATCTACCTCGAAGCTGGGGAACCGGGTTCGAGTCTCGGCTCGCCATCCTGTGATTCTGGGCAGGTCACTTGATCTCCCAGTGCCTAACAAGAATGAGTGTGTCCATCTGTATTGAAGCTGGTGCTCATGTAAAGCGCTCTAATACCCGATTTCTCAGGTCTAGTTCGCGCTATATAAAACTCTACAAAAAGAAAAATAATAATAAACTATGCCAGTGTTTTCTAATAGATGCTGTTATGTTTTTGCTATGTTGGCTAAACGTAGTGACACACACCATCAGGTTTCCGCCCCAATTACAGTACGGAAACTGCATTGGTGGCCATAACAGATAACATCAGGCTTGCGCTAGATCAGGGCCAATCCACCATCCTGGTGCTTTTAGATCTCTCTGCCGCATTCGATATACGGTCAACCACCAGACTCTGGTCAGAAGAATGAGGGAACTATTAATCTTGGCCTGTATCAGTTTAATACAGAAAAATTGACCTAGGGGGTGCCGCAGGGCTCATTTCTGAGCCCAACTATGTTTAACATTTACATTGCCCCCTTGGCCACACTCTTAAGGAGCCACGGGTTTGTCCCAATATCCTACACAGACGACACCAAACTCACCTTCTCCTTTAATAAAACATCCCAGACAGCCCAAGCCTCATTTTCTTCCAGCATGCTGGCCATCTCACAATGGATGAGCAACAACGTCCTACAACTCAACGCCGGCAAGACGGAAATCATACTTTTCGGAGAAGCTCCGCTTCTATCGCACCAAACTGGTGGCCCAAAGAGTTGGGAACTGTTCCTGCCCCTAAACCTACAGCAAAAAATCTAGGGGTTCGTCTCGACCAGACTCTAACAATGAAAAGATCATGTTACCCATATGGTGGGTGCAAGCTTTCATGTGCTGGGCATGATGAGAAGAGCTTTCCCCTATCTCCCGGACTCCCTACGAAAGACTCTTAAACAAGCCCTGGTACTGAGTAAATTAGATTATTGCAACGCTCTACTGTTCGCAGCTAACGAATCTGCCTTAAATCGCCTTCAAGTGGTACAAAACACTGCAGCACACCTATTTCAAAACAAACCCTACAGGTCAGCCTCGCTCCCCCTCCTACGACAATTACACTGGTTACCTGTGCGGAAACGGGTGAAGTTTAAGATTTGCTGCCTGACACATAAGGCAATATGGGGAAACTGACCCTCTTATCTGACGGAGAGGCTTCATCAATATATCCCCCCAAGGGAACAGCAATCTCGGTCAAAATCCCTGCTCAAAATCCCAAGGATTAAGAAAATAGGAACAGGAGGTAAAGCCTATTTTTACCAGGCACCTTTAATATAGAATCAACTTCCTTTGACCCTAAGACAATGTCCTGATCTCCTGAAATTCAAAAGGACTCTGAAAACTGCCTAGCTGTTGTACGATCATATAAACCTTTTCGTGTTATAAAGCGTGGCCCAAACAACATAACCTCCAGTACTTCCAATAAGTAACCCCAACAGACACGGTCAAAAGCCTTGGTGGCATCCAATGTACCTACCGCCAACGGTACCGACCGTGATGTGGTAGGTCTATGCTGCCAATTAATTGCTGGGTCAATTCATGTATCTGCCTCCCAGAGATAAATCCTTTTTGATCTACCTGGATAAGTTTGGGAGCTAGTTTAGCTAGCTTACCCACTAGAATGCCGACAAAGATCTTATAGTCCGCATTCAGCAGGGAGATCGTCGGTATGACTATGCTTTCCCGGGGTCTTTGGCAGCATTATTTAGTAACATGTGTTGATGTATGCTAGTATTTCCCAAAAATATTCATTATGGAAAATCAGAGCAACCAGTTTTAATCAGATTATGGGAAATAAAAATAAACAAGCATTGGCAAAGCCTGTAGTTTTGAAATTGGTGGTCAGCTTTTTAGTTTTGTCAATGTGTGAATTGTTTTGGCATGGTTTTTGTAAAACCTTACTGGTGTGGAAGCTGCCGGGCCTTTACCATTATAACAAACATTGGCAAAAGCGAAAATAGTTTTTGGTCTCAAAAAGTACACACTGCCACAGTGGTTACTGGCATTGAACAAAACTACTTTGTGTGCTGATATGCTCCTTGTGACAGAGCAGAATGCTGTCACTCACAGTAAAGCCAGCCGATACAGAGAGAGAGACAGAATTTTAATAAACTCAAAAGGTCATGGTCCACGCCAGACCAAATTAGTGGCCCAATTATGAAAGGAAGTTTAAAAAATGCACCCATGGTATATGTCCTTGCATTAAGTGCAGCTATACGGCTTTAGTGAATTCCCACAAATTTACAGAAGTAGAACAAGAAATAGTGCTCCTACAAAATATTTGTGAGCTGCATTTTAGCATGAGCTAATATGCATGTGTAGATTTGCTCATGCGAAAATCTGAGTGTTTGCAAGTTCTCTTTCGCTCCAACCACTTTTTTCCCAACTCTGGAAAAGGCTTACAGGTTTACGTCTGACAGTGTCAGGAGTAAATTTCCAACATTTCTCAGTATGAGAAAAGATTAGAGAAGAGTTGTTGAAAACCCTAAAAACATGTAAGTTTGTAGGTTTACATAAACTCAAAAGGGCATTCTAACCCTGCTTACCACTACCTTCAGCCCCAGTATGTAGCTCTGCGGAAACATGGCAACATAAGGGGATTGCAAGTATTCAAACACTACTATGGTATGAGCCCTGGCATAATCATAGAGGCTGTATCAGAGCTCTTATATAATGAGATTGCTGCCAAAAGTTGTCGCTGCACTACATGGCACCAAAGGGACAAGTGGATTTTGTTACAGGACAAGTAGATTTATGAGGCAACCTGCCCCATGGACAAGTAGATATTTTATTAAATTCCCCACCCCTTGACTCGCAGAGAAAAAATAAAAAGGTGATGGGAGTAATGTTTGAATTAATTGCAGCCTCTGGTAATTACTCTTGAGTCACAATCCACTCAACTGTTGTTTTTTGTTTTTTTTGCTCACTTTGCCAATACAGACAAGGATCTACCTTATGCCACTAAGCATGGGTCTGCTTCAGTAGGAACAGTGCCGCCCAAACTACCAGGTCATTTCAGCTCAGTAAGGAAACAAAATCGATCACAGACCTGTTTCTGCCTTGTCGGATCGTGTAAGTTATTTGTTCTTTAAGTCCTATGGCACCCACTATGGTCTAAATAAAAAAATAAAAAAAATATGGCTGGAATATTTGACTTCAAACAATAAACTGTTATGACTGAGATGAGTTCAGACATGCCACTCATCACTTTTTTTGTCAGTGAGACCACTAAATCCTGATATCCTGTTTAAAAACATGTGAAACTATATGACCCTAAAACTAAAATTCTCTTTTCACTCCAAGCCAAAACCTACAGATCGATTATAACGAGGCACATGGGAACCCTCACTGTTGGAACTTGCATGCTCTTATTGGCTGAGGCGAGGCCTTAGCCAGGCAGAACCTGGCTAGGGGTGAGTGATTACACTCACCTGCACTCACCCTTGGGTAGCTTGGCACTGAGCAGTCAGGCTTATCACAGAGGCAATGTGTAAATCATTGGCACAGCACTGTCACACAATAAATACACTGAGCATCACAAAAGAGACTTCACATGTGGTGAATGTAAATAAAGTTTGTTTTCAACACACACTTTAATTAACACATCATGAACATCATATATTTCTGGCCATAAATCACATTTAAAAATATCACTAGCAGTACTAGACCCAACCGTGTTAAAATGACATCAGTAATATGCATACTTAGGAAAGGTCCTACTTTACCCCGAGCACCGTAATGCGGTGCGAAACATTGTCAGAACGTGGCAATTCTTATTATCAATGGCACACAGTTTTAAGGTGCACCACAAATCACAAAAATATGTACAAACAGATAATTACAACGCTTTTAAACAGCACCACGGGCCATGGCAGCATGGGCAACAACCAATGTCAAACGTAGTGTTCTTTTGGCAAGAAATCAACGAGTAAAGCAACACTGCGGTGCGATGTAATTAATAAAAGGCAGTCGCTCCCACACACCGACTCAGCACTGAAACGCTGTGCCACGAATATGAGACAGGTCTGTATGGAGCGCACACACACACACATACACACACACACACACACACACCACCATCCCCCCCAACCCGTCCCAACCTGGACGGACCACAACTGCGTTCACTTCAACTACAAAAAAACTACGACCCACAACCACCCACAACCAATTCCCCGAAGAAATTGGAACAAAATTACCACCGACCAGCTCTTCACATCGCTTCACCAGAACCCTCCTGCTAGATCATCGGACCCTAACCAAGCAGCCACCAACCTCACACAATGGATCACCCACAGTGCCGACGAACTAGCACCCTTGAAAAACCATCAAATCTAGCTAGGTAGCAAAAAAGCCCCCTGGTTCAACGATGAGCTTAAGAAATCCAAGAAGTTCTGTCGCACCCACGAAAAAGCCTGGAGAAAAAACCCAACCACTGACAACCTGACCACTTTCAAGAACGCCATCCGCAAACACCACCAACTGATCCGATCCACCAAGAAATCAGCGTTCAAGGATCGCCTTGACAACAACACCCAAAACAGCAAGAACTATTCAACATAGTCAAAGAATTTACCAAACCCACCTCCGGCACCAACGACATCACTCCCTCCCAAGACCTCTGCGACTCTCTATCCTCTTTCTTTCACAACAAAATCGCCGACATACATAACAGCTTTAAAATCCAGTCCGAAAACCAGTCCACTCCACCCACCTCCGAACCAAAACCGCACTCTAACAACCTTTGCGACTGGAACCCAATCACCACTGAAGACACCATCCGCCTGATGAACTCCATCCACTCAGGATCGCCAACCGACCCATGTCTCCACCACATTTTCAACAAAGCAGACTCCATAATTGCACCCCATCTCCGCGACGTCATCAACTGCTCCTTCAACTCCGCTACCTTCCCGGAAAGCTGGAAACATGCAGAACTCAGCGCCCTTCTGAAGAAGCCCACAGCAGACCCCACTGAAATTAAGAACTACCGCCCCATCTCGCTCCTCCCATTCCCAGCCAAAGCCATTGAGAAAGCCGTCAACAGTCAGCTCACCGCCTTCCTTGAATCCAACAAATCCCTCGACCCCTCACAGTCCGGATTCAGAGCCAAACACAGCACCGAAACCGCCCTCATCGCAGCAACAGACGACATTCGAACTCTACTAGACAACGGAGAAACAACCGCCCTCATCCTACTTCACCTCTCCGCAGCCTTCGACACAGTCTGTCATAGCACCCTCATACAACGCCTCAGCAACGTCGTAATACAAGGAAAAGCATTGGACTGGATCATCTCGTTCCTCGCCAGAAGAACCCAGAGAGTCCGCCTCCCCCCTTTTAGATCAGAATCCACTGAAGTCATCTGCGGCGTACCTCAAGGATCATCACTCAGTCCCACCCTCTTCAACGTATACATGAGTCCCCTCGCAGCCATCGCGCGCCAACACAACCTCAACATCATCTCCTACGCAGACGACACCCAACTGATCCTCTCCCTCACCAAAGACCCAAATACCGCTAAAACCAACTTACACGAAGGAATGAAAGAAGTAGCCGAGTGGATGAAGAACAGCCGTTTAAAACTAAACTCGGACAAAACGGAAGTCCTCATCTTAGGTTCATCCCCCTCTGCCTGGGACGACTCATGGTGGCCTCCGGCCCTGGGAACCGCACCCATACCTACGGATCACGCACGTAACCTGGGCTTCATCCTGGACTCCTCCCTCTCGATGACCAGACAAGTCAACGCCGTCTCATCATCATGCTTCAACATCCTACGCATGCTCAAAAAAATCTTCCGTTGGATCCCCACCGAAACAAGAAAGACGGTCACCCACGCATTGGTCACAAGCCGACTGGATTACGGAAACACCCTTTACGCCTGAACCACAGCCAAACTACAGAAAAAACTCCAACGCATCCAAAACGCCTCAGCCAGACTCATACTGGACATCCCCCGTCAAGCTCACATTTCCGCTCACCTGAAAGACCTCCACTGGCTCCCCGCCAACAAGAGAATAACGTTCCGTCTCCTTACCCACGCACACAAATCCCTCTACGACCTAGGACCCGAATGCCTCAACACGCGACTGTCCTTCTACACCCCCACCCGCCAATTAAGATCGTCCAATCAAGCCCTCGCCGCAATTCCGCGCATCCATAGATCCACCATGGGGGGAAGATCCTTCTCCTACTTAGCGGCCAAAACCTGGAACTCTCTCCCCACCCACATCTGCCTTACACAGAACCATCTCTCCTTCAGAAAGCAACTAAAAACTTGGATATTCGATAAGTAAAGCTCCCCCCTCCCTCAAGCGCCTTGAGACCCTCTGGGTGAGTAGTGCGCTATACAAATTTCTGAACTTGAACTTGAACCTCTCCCCCAACCCCTCCCCCCACCGTAATGCAGTACAACTGAAATCAGGCAGGTCCGTTGATAATGCACGTGCAGACCCCGTGACCCAATCTCTCCTCCGCCATTCAGCTAACTCCGACTAACCTGCACCCACGGGCTGGAGATAAAGAAAACCTTTCTAGGCCGATTGCGGCTGGAGTCACATTTATGCAGGGTCCCAGGGAAGAAGGTGGCGGGAGTTAGTAGGTCTAATTAGGTGGCAGTCGACAAATGGAGGTTTGGCCACTACTCAAAAAGTTCATCCACAGTATGTGGAGCAGAAGTGGGATGATGGCTATAGTCGTTCAATCTAAGGATTTCACACTGTGGCTTACAGCACCAGCCTAGTTCTGCGAAGCACTGGGGGGTCACGCAGTCTCTTGACCAGCTTTTGATTGCTCTCTGAAGTGTTCCTTAGCCCAGTCAATTACTCTCACCACATGGCCCGATCCGGGCAATACAACCTGGCAACACGAAGTTGCTGGGTGAGGTGAGGGCAGTTGGTCACCAGCACGGAGGGTGCTAAAGGAACTATTGATGAGTTGGGGATGAAGCAGGGGAGCCTCTCAGAAGTAGAAGGCAAACCGTCAGAAACACATCGATCAGAGTAGCACCCAGGCAATCCGGGCACAACATAACATGAATCCACTCTTCTGCACCCCCCGGTAATGAGGCACAATGTCTGGTGCACGTTGATACGAGTCGCTCCAGACAGTTCTGGTCAGACACAACGAAGAGTTGCAAATTTCATCATAACTCCCTAGAAATGAGGCACAAAGTCTGGTGTGCTTTGATACAGGCCACACCAGACCATTTCATTCCCACATACAGGTGCAAGTTCAGCAGTGCCACATGAGGTAGAATGAGGCACTACTACGGGTACACCCTCACCTCCAAGTGTCTCAACCTGTGAATCGGTCACCGCATGCAATGAGCATGCAGTCGGCATGTTGCATGAAAGAGATGTGGCACTATTGATGAAGCAGGCCACGCTGGTTCCTGCAACCGGTGAATCAGCTCACCACAAAGGAGGGGCCACACTCCTTAGATGCAGGCCGTACTTTGTGGGCTACGCACAACGCAATCTAGAACCAAGCACAATACTTAGGTCCACGCTCAAGCTGCAGTACAGGTTGGGAGTCAACAGGCGAAGTGGGCACTTACGAGGGAACCACTTTCCAGGTGTCACAAATAGATGCTGTTGGTCCCTCGCGGGAGGTCTTTGATGTCCCTGAGAACTCTACAAGAAAACAGGGTGAAAGCCAACAAGCCCTTGGAGAGCACTCTTCAGGATGCCACACACCAGTAAGTAGTCAGCCCACTATTCAGGAAGAGTGCACCGTCCCTTCCAATGGCAGTAATGCTCCTTGTGCACAAATTTCCCTGGCAGTGTGCACCACGCAGTTTCAGATCTCCGGTCCCACATCCCCACAAGTGTATTAATACCATGCGGAGGTTTGGCACCATTAGGTATACTGTAGTGTACTTTTGAAGTTGAAAGTGGTTCAGAGGGTTTCCATTTGAATCACAGATGTCTCCCTTAAATTTCGGTTCTGTCTGCCATGGGGTAGTGGAATGTAGATCTTAATTTTTAGTGGGGCCATGATCTGGCTTTTCTGAGGCCATGTGTCAAATCTGTCCCTCCAATCTATCCAGCTAGGCCTTCAAATGGCAGAGTCTGGCATTCCAGTTGCATGCCCAGTGATTATAGCGGGCTCTGGGTAATGCACAGATGTGCTCCTCCAGCCTCTAGTGTGGACTGGAGTCAAACTAAAAGGCTCACAAAGAGTCTTAGAGCAGACAAATGTCCACTTTCTAAAAGTTTGTCATTGTGAATCCAATGATAGGAAACATGATGAGGCTGCTCCATTGTAAGCTACCATTGCAACTTGAAGTAATTTTAACCATTCCCCCAAGTTAACCTATGGGAAGAGCAAACCTCCTAGGTAGTAAAACACACATGGGTATTCTTCACTACCTGTGCAGGGTACACACATGTCTACCTTTCCAGGTTTCACCTACCACTCGCTTCACCACTTAAGACTTACCCCAGGGGTGCTCTTGTGGAAGAAAAGGTACCCTCAGGATTTACCAGTGGTTTAGAAAGGCCAACCTGAGCATAAGTGCAATTGTGCACACACAGGCCTGCAATGGCAGGCTTGGCACGTTTAAGAATCTCATAGGTGCAAGTGGGCACTGACAGCCCTGCAATGGCAGGCTTGAGGCATGTTTAAAAACATCAGGCAAGCACCACTTCCTTTCGTTTGTAGGAAGGGTGTGTGCACTTTCACACTGCATTTACAGTGAGAAAGTGTCCAGAGCCCGAAGGCCACTAAAAGAGAATCAGCAAACCTGATACTAAGAAGCAAAATGTTCAGATAAATGCTACCTCAAGCATGTCGGTTCTAACTCTCACAATGTAGAATCAGCATAGTTAGTAGTTTTCCTAATAGACAGCTTTAAAACACTGTTTAAAATCTGGCAGTGGGGACTTTCGTCCAACTCTTTTTGAAACTTTACATCCTTCACACCTACTAAGGAACTAGTTGTGTAAGCAATTGTACCCACTTGCTTTGGCTTCTGCAGCATACTTCTCACCATACTACCTAAAGAATGTGGGACCTTAAAAAACGGCCCGTGTACTGCAGTCTGGTTAGTGTCAAACTTATAAAAATATGACCATATCACACTTGTTCTTTATGTCTCTACAATTGCTCCTGATTTTGGTGAAGTGCATATATAAAACAACCCCAGCCTGCACTATTGCGAGGGGTCGCCTGACCCCAAAATGGCCGCCATACATAGACAATAACTCGCCACGGGAGACCAGGTCCAAGGTTCATTGCTGGCCCCCCCAACGTCCAGGTGGCCGGAATGACCCCCCCTCGTGGCAGGAACGACCCCACCCCCCGCGGCGATCGAGAATGAGTCCGAGCCCCAGCTCGCACTATTACGAGGGGGTCGCCTGGCACCAAAATGGTCGCCAACAAGAAACTAAGCCTCAAATCAAGGTATCATAGTCCTAGGCTCACCGGTACCCCCTCCAGTGTCAAGGTGTCCAAAGTGACTTCCCACCCTTAGCCCCAGCCTTAGCGGGCAATCAGAGCTCAACACTCCTGGCTCAGGAGTGGAGTAGAGCAACCTCGGAAGTGACTGCAGCGCGGGGAGAGGCTCGGGCTACTCCGGGGGCGGAGCCAAGGAAGGAGTTGCCTGGCTGAGCTCCCGGCCTGGAAGTACTGCTAAAGACCAGGATAGCCCATGCAGAATACACTCAAGACAACCCAGCAACACCAGGTTAGTGGGGTCCCTCAATGTATCACGCATCCACAACTGATGGAGCCTAAGGCTTCTTCACCCTAGGAACACTATAACCCCGCCCCCAGAGGGGTCTCCAGGCCTCAACCCTTCCTCCCCCTCCCTCCACCCCGTCAATCATCTTCCCCCCCTGGCGTAACACTCTCCCTCCTACGCACAAGTGGGTCGCACATGAGGACCTCCTTGTCGCCTAGCCAATAGCCCACGCCACTAGAGAGACTCCACTGCCTACTACCCCACTACACACCTCGTCGAGCAGCTCACCCGGCACGGCACTCTACCCCCCCCCCGCACTTAAGGAACCCCCCCTCCTCCTGCCCAGTTAAGGTGCCCCCGGCCTTACAATTGGACACATTTCCATGCCCTACACCTAACTACCTGACACCCCACGGACAGAACGCCTTCGCTATAACTTTCCCCCCACAGACTCTCCGTCAAAGCGAAAAAACATTTTAAACACAAAGTAATCAGGCAACACCCCGAAACGTTAATTGTAGATACATACCACTGCCCATCTAGAGGGCAGCATAAAATGGACTTCATCTTCCACACCGACAGGCTCGACCTCTGGGTCACTATCTTCAACTCTCACCTCCTCGTCTCCAAAACCACCATTACAGCCCACAGCCGTAAACTAACAATCTCTCTCCTGAAACACCAGACCCTTACCGGATGCTTCTCCATTACCATTTTTGAGAACGGCACCATCCTAATCCAGGGAAAAAACGAGAACCTCGAGTTCTTCGACTCCCTCTTCCCCTCTCTAAAGAAGGCAACATCTCACAACACTCACCATTCGCTGACCCCTCTCCACCCCCCCCGGGAAGCCTTTTACAATCATTAAGTCATCAGATCCCGCCCGCGCCCTCTCCCCGACCCCATCCCCCGACGTACAGTGACACCGCCCGCCCCGCGTCCCCCTCAACCATGGATCCTCCTACCGTCCAACCCCGCTCCCCCATCCAGCTTAGCCAGCCTGCCAGAGCTGAACCTTTTTCCCAACCTCAACAGATCCACAGTCCCCCCTCCCCCACCAGCCCGATTGCAAACAGAACACAGACACCCGCCCTAAGAGAAGTCCGACTCCCAAGCAAATCCGATTCACAACCCCCCAGACGACAACCCCAACACAGCTAGAGCACAGCCACCCTCCCAGAGAGGAACACTACTCCCAAACACAACTGGGCCACAACCCCCCCCCCCCCTCCATCAGCCCTATCGCAGATGGACAATAATCCAGAGACAGCACACCCTCTTCCCCAGAACCCCTCTAGAAGCAATATGTCGCGCAGCCCCTCCCCCCCAGGGCTTAGCTCCACCCATCCCCCTCTCCTCTCCCCCGCAAATATTCTGACGCAACGCCTCAACCTTTTGGAAGCTCAGTTCGAAACCCTGGTTCCTGGCCTGAATGAAACCTTAGCCTCCCTAGCGAAAATCCGTCTGCCCACCCTTCACTCCGTAGCTCCCCTAGCCCATCTCAACCTAGAAGGAATGAATCACCGTCCTCCAACCGGACCCCTGTCCCCCACATATCTCGTCCTTCACTCACCAAACCTTGAACTGAGTCACGAGCAGACAGACCTAGAAGAACAAATCCCAACCTCTCCCCTCAGGAAGTGACCACACTCGCCTCGTCATACGACCATCCCACAAACCCATACCCTAAGTCTGCACTCCGCTCACAGAAAGTGATTCCACCCACCCTAGCACAGGTCCCTCCATTCAACTCCGCTCCCAAATGCTCGATTCAAGTTATTACTGGAGTGGGTAGGGACTATCCCCCCCCGTAGAGCCACCAGACCCCGAGCGCACCTATACTCCATTCCTAAAGTCCAGCTCAGCAAATCGATGCCCGAAGATGATCCTTCCATTAATTGCATGCTCATCAACAGCAGATCTGCTTCCAAACATGCAACTGAAATAGCAGATGCCATCCTCTCCCATGACCTAGATGTAGCATTCATCACGGAAACCTGGCTCAACACCCTGTCCTACCCCAACTTGGACCTGCTGGTGCCGCCCGGTTTCTCAATTATCCACAAAGATAGACATGAACACAGGAGCGGCGGCATAGCAATCATTCATAAAAGTGACCTATCCATCTCAGAAAGCTCCTCGAGCCCATTTAACTCATTCGAATGCCTGTCGGTCAACATCAAATCGCGCACAAACAGGCCGCTTCTTTGCCATCTCCTGTACCACCCTCCAGGCAACTCCAACGAATTTGGAGCAAAGCTCTCTGACCTGATCACCCAATGCGCACTCAGCAACGACAACTGTATAATTCTGGGTGACCTCAACCTAAGATGTAATGAAACAAAAAATCCGCTCATCCAATCTCTCAACAGCCTCCGGCTAGATAACTATGTGATCCAACACTGCTCAGAAGAAACCCACCATAGAGAAGCGATCCTTGCCGCAATCATTTTGGACAAAAACACAATCACTATGGACTACATCATTCCCGTGGACTGGTCTGACCACCACATTATACTTTTCCATATCAACCAACCGGCCTTAACTCAACCCCCTAATCAGGCCCCGACCAAATGGGTCAGGAACACAGCCCGAGTCCCCCGGGCCAAATTAGAAGAAGGGCTGAGTATGCTCCTCCCTAGCATGACAGAGCACCTTTGAACCACCAAACTCACCTCTCTCTACCACTCCAACATGATGCTCACCATGGACTTTCTGGCGCCTCTGAAACAAAAAGAAAACCAGAAGCACCCCCTCCAGATCATGGTTCACCACCGACATCAACGATGAAAGAAGACACCTCAGAACCTTAGAAAGAATCTGGAGGAACAATCCCTCCTCCTTCCATTGTGATCAACTCAAGGCAGCACGCAGAAACTTTAATAAACACATTAAGAACAAAAAGACAACTTTCTTCTGTTCCGCCTTAGACAATGCAAAAAACCGCCCCAAAGAACTCTTTAACATCATTAGGAGCCAAACATCCAAACCGATGACATCCAACAAAGTGGCGTCCAAAGATCATTGCGACTATTTTGCCAGCTTTTTCAATGCAAAATCGCTAAAATCGATCTCTCTCTCAGCATAAATCCCTCCACTCCCACGGAGTCCTTGACGCCAGCAATAAACAGCAGCACCCCAGAGAACACACTCACTCACTGTTCCTCCTTCAGCCAAATCCAGGAAGAAGAGATAGTCAACCTGATTGCCTCCGCCAAACCCTCATCCCACTCCCTAGATCAGCTGCCCACGAGCCTGGCTAAAGACCTGATGCTTACCCTAGCCCCAATTTGGTGCAAGATCATCAATAGCTCGGGAACCATTCCAGATTGCCTCAAAGTAGGGCAAGTCACGCCGCTACTAAAAAAACCCGGACTAGACATTGAGGATATGAACAACTTTAGACCGGTCTCGAACCTTCCTCTCTTATCCAAACCTCTAGAAAGATGCGTTCTTCCTCCGATAACCCAACACCTTGAGAATATCAGGCTACTAGACCCACACCAATCAGGATTCAGAAAGGGATGCAGCACCGAAACCGCAATCTTAATTGTCATAGACGATCTTCACAAATCACTTGATTCAGACCAATGCAGCCTTCTTATTCTCCTAGATTTATCGGCCGCGGTCGACACAGTTGATCATACCCTGCTCCTCAAAGTCCTCCATAAAAGAGAGGGCATTGAAATGACGGTACTTAACTGGTTCTCCTCTTTTCTTCACAACCGCATGCAAAGAATAAAAATCAATAACTTTGAGTCTGACCCCCTTCCCGTCAACAGAGGAGTTCCAAAAGGGTCAGTACTTTCTCCCCAACTTTTCAACATCTACATGGAACCCCTCACCACACTTCTCAGAAACTCCAACATCCCATTCCACCTCTATGCGGACGACACACAACTTTACCTGGAAACCACCTCGATTAAAGACATACACAGACTAAATGTCACGCTCACAGAGGTCCAACATTGGCTCTCAGTGAACCACCTCAAACTCAACCAAGAGAAAACAGAAGTTCTCATCTCCAACAGAGACAAAAAAAAACAAATTGAAGAATGGCTTAAAGCCATTGACGCCCTCAATGGTGCCCTAGCGCCAACGGACTCGGTGAAATCCCTAGGTATTCCCCTTGACCCCAAACTGGACATGAAAAAACACATCTCAAAAGCAGCCAAAAGTGCGTTCTTAAATCTGAAACTGCTATACAAAATAAAACCCTTCCTCCCCCCGAAAGACCTTAAACAAGCCACCCAGGCACTGGTGCTCTCCAGAATTGATTATGGAATCGCAGCCCTGACCAGGACAGCAAAATCTCACCTAGGTCCCCTGACTACTACCCTCAATGCCGCAGCAAGAATGGTCACAGGAACTAAGAAATTTGAAAGCATTTCTCCGGCACTCAAGGAACTTAAGTGGCTCCCTATTGATCAACGAGCCAGCTTCCGTACAGCCTGCCTCACACACAAGGCCCTACACACAGGTAAATCAGAATACCTGTCCGCCAAACTCAAAAGGGCCGGCCAGACCAGGTAACCTCAGGAGTTCCAACTCGCTTCTACTCATCCCACTGAAATCACGGAAACACAAAACCTCAAATAAATCCTTCGCGGGAAATGCAACTAAGATCTGGAACTCCACCCCTCCCCCACATCAGAACGACCACCTCCTTCCCGAAATTCAAGATCCTACTCAAAGCCCTCTTCTTAGAGCGCTCTCGAACATAACGAGAAATCCACAAGAGACTTTGGTAAGGGCAACTAACTTCTCTGCCTGAAACCCCTCAGCTTGAAGATCTGTACTGTAACTTTGTCTATAATACTCATGATTTGGTAATATTCCGTTTTTTTTTTTCTTTGTCTTTGCCAAAAATTGCTCATAACTGTACATGCTGTGAAGCGCTCTCATGCCCGCGGGTCCAGCTAGCGCTATACAAAACTTCCAAATAAATAAATAATTCACTGAACAGGCTTTCTCTGGCAATGCACTTGAGTTATTGAACCCTTCACCCATTTCCATTGGACTATTCAATCCGTTCAGCTCTTTAAAAATGTACTTTCCTCCAAAATACCCACCCCACCCCTTAGTACTACTCCTTCCCCCCACCCTTCCCCCTCCCCCCCGTTCAGGTTCAACTATAGCCCCCGGAGTTTCCCACTATCACATTCTAATCCTGTAGCTTGTTCAGTAAGGCTTATTAAATCATGCAATGTCATATTGAATTGTAAATCGAAGATGTAATTTCGTTTGGACCACCAAATTGTTCTCATCCATACTCAACCTTTATGTTAAATCATTCTGCCACACAGTTTTCCTAAAGGATGATATTAGCTTCTAAACTCTTGTACAAATTAGTATAATAACGTTCAACTATTAGGAGGCATTCTGATGCTGTCCAGGGCTTGTTGGCATAAATATAAAATGTAAAAAATGTAAAAATAAATTGCTGAGGGAGACTACATCATGGATGAAAGTATGTAGGCTGCAACTGGAGGCGTTGAGGACATAGCTGAGTGTGTGTAGAGAGTAAGTGAGGGAATGCATCATAACCTAACTTATAGGTTGAGGGGCGTCATAAAACTATGCCAGATTCCGAGTGTATTCTCCAGTACAGTAACACTGACTTAATGTTGATGCAGGCTCATGTTAGAGATGGAAAGAGTCTGGTAGCCTACTAGCAACAATATTTTCAATTTTAACACCACCCTAGGTTTCAAAGCGATCAATATATCTTATGTGTTTTCTGTTCCGGACCATCCCATTTAAATATTCGCGTAAGAAGCGCCACCTTTACGGATTCCCTCCTCTGCTGCTGTAACGGCGTTGTAAGCCAATAATGTTATTTCTTCAAGCATCTGCTCCTGAGAATTATGCTTGTGCTGCAAACCATTTTAGATACCCCTATACTTTTCGGTCTACATAAGCAGTGTTTAAATCCGCCAAATATCTTGAAATGCAACCTGTTTATGACCAAATAAGTAAACCAAAACAGCTTTACTATTGCATTTTCCTTAATAATTTCTTTTGAGGCACAGTCTGTCAAAAATAAAGTATCACCTGACTGCCAGTACCTCCACTCCTCTTGACTAAGCCCCATCATTTTTTGCTACGCTCTGCTTGGGAAGCCAGTGTACATTTTCTCCGTTTCCAGCCCTGCCTATTTCCATCTGAATCAATGTTCACATCAGGACTTGTGATGGAATCTAACATTAGTGTTTAGTACCAATGTACCGGAGTGTTAGCTGTCCTAGTTTTTCTTATAGGAAAACATAACGGCTCACACTAAACAGTGCCTTGTTAGCAGAGTCTTGTCTTGAGGCAGGGGATTTGTGGACTAATAAAGATTTACTTAGGTAATTTAATAAATTTTTTAACATTTGTCCATCTTTCCCAATTTCTTAAAGATTGTTTTTTCTTAGTTTTATATGTTATTAATTAAGTTTATATCAAACAGTTTTCAAAGGCACACACAGTAAATATAGTAAGCATACATCATAATGACTAAGAGACATCATTTTTATTAAAAGTAGTAACTCCCATGACAAGATTATATTTAGTATGGTGTTATAGAAGGCGTTCAAGAAATATTACTAAAGTTAATGAAAATGCGCACACACACACAAGGGGCTGCCCCAAGGGATGGAAGAGAGGGTGATCAAAACCACATAAGAAATCTTAACGCCTTAACCGCTGCAGTTTTTTCGCCGCGGTGCGGGCATTCTAAATGGTGGGCGGGGCTCCGTTGGCAGCACTGGGTTGGTAGTGCTCCCGTCGGCCAACAGCTGACGGGAGCACGGAAGGGGTTAAACTTTGACATATGTAGGGATACAGCCTATGTGTTTCAAATAAACATATATACATAGAAATAAACAGCAGTTAACGTATTGAGTCTTTTCTAAGGCGAATATCTTAAACAGAATAATGCTATATAATGAAATGAGATTATATTTACAGGGGTTGCTTTACTTCATTTGTGATCTTTTTGGACAGGAATATATGGAGTTCCTTTCCAGTTGGAGTAAGATGCCTAAGGTGTTCCATTGAGGTGCTGCATATTTATTAAGAGAAGGCTAAGATCACTGTTAGTGTGTGTTAGATCTGGGTGTCTCTAGTTGGCAGAGGTAGGTACCACTGTCCAAATAGGGACCCTTGCTTCTAGTCAGGGCAAGGAGATAACCCTCTGAGATTACCCCTGCTTACCCTCTAGGTAGCTTGGCACGAGCAGTCTAGGCTAACCAGAGGCAATGTGTAAAGTATTTGTACCAACACTCACAGTAACACAGTGAAAACACCACAAACTGACTCCACAACAGTTTAGAAAAATAAAGGTATTTAATCTAAACTAAACAAGACCAAAACGACAAAAATCCAACATAAACACTGTTCAAGAATATGGTTTCAAAAGAGTTCTTAAGGTTTGCGTTAAAGTTCTTCAAGTTGCGGTAAAATAAACCACAGATGCGTGAAAAGTTCAGTTGCGTCACGTTTACTCACAGTACCTTTTAGTTGCAACAAAATCCCAAAAGCAGAAGCTGGTGCGGTGGAAAACAAGCGATGCGTTGCTCCTGAGACCCTGGGGAGGCGATGCGACAGCCCCGCTGCAGCAGCGGGCGTGTTGCGACGAATCCGGTCTGTATGGGGAGGAAGTCCACTTGTATGGATTACGGTGCGTAGGTTCCGTAGGAAGTTTGTTCTCGCAAAGGCACGATGCGACGATCTCGTAGGGGCTGCGACGATCTCTGGGGCAACGATGCGCGGTCCAGCAGTGATCCTCTCTCTCGCAGCTCCTCGATGCGATGATTCTGCGACGATGCTCGCAGCGACGTGATGCGGTCCGCAAGCAAGCGGTGCGGCGATCTCACCCAGTGACGACAGGCTCTGCGACGACAATCGCAGCGATGTTCGACTTTCCCGCACCGGTCTGGTGCGTCCTGCAAACGAAGGATGCGACGGCTCTGGCAGCGGCGTCCGGCGCTGCGACGATCTCGACCTTCGTAGCGGCGGGAAACTTCTCACACTGTCGGGGATGCGCTCCGCAAGCGAGCGATGCAACACTTTTCAATTTCAAAAGTCTCTCAAGCTTAGTTTCAAGCTTCCCAGCACAGGTACAACTTCCAGAGGCCCCACAACTGGATCAAGCACTCTAGGAAGGACAGAACTCTCTCAGCTGGGGGTGAAGTCCTTTTGTTCCTGGGACTTCAGAACAGGGAGCCAGCTCTTCTCAGGCCCTTGGAGATTCCTTCAAGACAGGGGACACAGCACACAGCAAAGTCCTTCCCCTCTCCTTGGCAGCAAAGCAACAGGTCAGTCCAGCAGAGCAACAGCAGGACAGTCTTCCTTCTTCAGTTTCAGTTTTCTCCTTGGCAGAGGTTCCGTTTCAGCTTTCTCCTTGGCAGAGGTTCCTTCTTGATTCCAGGATGATCTAATTTTCTGTTGTCATGGGTCCTGTACTTATACCCCTAAAGTCTTTGTTCTCTCTGTGCATGTGGGCCCTGAGCCCGGTCTGAACCAGTTCTGGGTGTTTCCTGAGTACTTTGTTTTGCTGGCTGCTTCTTTCCTTTCAGAGTGAGGGGCAGGGTCGTCAGCCGCCCAGCAGGAGGTGGGGCCAGCATTGTGGAAGGCAGGCACAGCCCTATTCAGGCCCAGGTGCTAACTCCTCCCACCACTCCAGTTGCAAATGCAGTCATTCAGCCTAGGGCTGACTCAGCCAGCCTCCTGGGGAATCCCCAGCCCCTGTCACTCTCAAACCAGACAGTCAATACACAAACAGACCCAGGCACACAGAAGGGTCAGACAAGAGAACAGCAACTTTCTAAAAGTGCTGTTCTCAAAGACAGGATTTAAAAACAACCTTTCCTAAAAGATGTGTTATTAAATTCTGAGTTCAGGGATACTAGATACTTATGTCCTATCGTGTTCCTATGGGAAGAAATGCTGTTAACCACTGTAGCCAGCATCCCCCATGTTAATCTATGGAGCAAGATAGCCTTACAATAGTGAAAAACGAAAATGGCTGCCATTCACTACCAGAGCATGTTACCTGCACCAGTACATGCTCTACCTTTCACATACACTGCACCCTGCCCAGGGGGGTACCTTGGGCCTTCCATAGGGGTGACTGATGTGCACAAAAAGGGAAGGGTTAGGCCTGGTCAGTGGGGACACTGACCAGGAGGACATGGCAGTTTCTAAACTGCACACAGGCACTGCAGTGGCAGGCCAGAGACACCATTTTAGGGCTACTCCTGTGGGTGGCACAATCAGTGCTGCAGGCCCACTAGTAGCATTTGTCATCACCAGCCCTGGCACACCCGGTGCACTTTACTAGGGACTTCATGGTGACACAAATATGCCAAACATGTATATCCAATCAGAATAACAATTTACACAGAGAGCATATGCACTTTAGCACTAATCAGCAGTGGTAAAGTGCGCAGAGTCCTATTGCCAACAGCCACGGGTCAGGAAAAATAATGGAGGAAGAAGCAAAAAGTTTGAGGATGACCCTGCAAGAAGGGCCAGTTCCAACAGTGTGCATAAACAAAAGCATTTTTCTTTGGGGCTTGATCATTTTTAGAATTAAGGGGCCGATTATGATGGGGGAAGGCCAGCCACTGCCAACCGTGCAGTGGTAGGCCCTCCGCCATCTGACGACAATTTTCCACCGCCACATTATGATGGCAGGGGGAATCCTCAGTGCAGTTTGGCACTCACAAATACCACCCCCCACTGTTCTGCAAGGCCGTACTTTTCCACCCACCTTGCAAAACCAAAATATAGGGAATCCTTGGGTGGTGCCTGCAAGTCACCGCCGTAGGGATTGTGATATCCCTTTCCGCCAGTCATTGCACGGCGGTCATTCCGCCACGAAAAGACAGGCAGAAACGGATGTGGGGGCCCATTGCGGGCCCCCCTTGTGATGGGGGAGGTGGTGGTGCACTGGGGGGGGTACCTATGGTACCCCCTGCACTGAGTGGCAGGCACCGCATAAACAGGTGCAATATTATAAGTACATGAGAATGATGTTTAATTGAAAATTATCCTGGTCGTAGTAACTTAATTTGACAAAACTGCAAATATGTTCGATAAGAGGAGTATTAAAATTTGACTACGATTATAGAAGGCTGTCAATGCTCCTTGTTCTCAAGAAAAAAAGCAAAAAGTATCCCTTCGACACTACATGAAGCAGAATTGTTAGTATTAGACTGAAGAGTTATGTGGGTGTCTTAGCGCAGTTTACTTTAAATTGTTTACTGAGGCTTCTCACTAGTGCCATCTTGCCAGCAGCACACCTGTAGTTCAGACTTTAAGCCTAGCTCATTTTAACTCATTCTTGCCTAACTTGATATAATATTTCATACTAGGGTGTATTCCTACTCAATTAGATATTAAAGGGTTGAAACCAAGGAAAATTATCAACAGTTTGTTGGCAAACTCTTGAATGCACTAAATTATTTGCAAGAAGGAAGTTCGTCCAACGTGTAACATTGAGAACTGCCCCATTTACAATTTGAAATGCAAGAGGTTCCTGGAGCAAGCCTGCTGCAAAAGATGTATTACAAAATATGGGATACTTTAGGAGTAGGGAAATCAATTAAGCATTTGATGATAGTAAACCCAGTGTAAACTTTTTAAAAATTGTTTGGTAGAGGAAATAGTCTTTCAGTAACGGAGTAAGATTCCAGGCAAACACCTGCAAACTGAGATATTATCAGTCGGTATCAATCCAGGCTACCAGGTCAGTAGTCTAATATTTAATGGTGTATATGTGATATTGCACATGCTTGTGGTTGGAACAGTTTAACAATTGAAGTTTTTACTTTCATGTGATTGCATAATTTTTCACCTGTTTTGTCTAAAAATGTCAAGTGTTACTTACCGTGACTGTCTCATTTTATCTGTTGCATTGTGGGCTTTGCAGTCTAAAATCTGTTGTATTTGCACACTGCCCATGACTACCTCATTTTCCCTCCTAGTTTCTCCCTCAATCTGTGCTCAGACATGTGTGTTAAGCAATCCACCCCAGCTCCCATTTTATTCTAGCAAGTGAGTGAAGCCAGATTAAACCCCACTCCTCCCCCCTTAGAAACAGAGATATTATACATTAGAGACAGACAGAGGGGGCTCTGAGACTACAGTAACACTCATTTTTTTGCTAGGACAATGACTTGTTTAAGTGTTGGAAAAGCAGTACTGTTAGAAGGCAAAGTTTTCTGGCCCTTACCTGCAGAACTCCAGAGTGTGGATTGAGCCTGTCTGTCTCCCAGGAGATTCTGAATTGAGGAGCAGCTTCCAACCCCCTGTCCAGCAAACATTGCCTGAGGTCACAGGCTGCTATTGGATGCTACATGTGTGCACTGATAGATGGCTGCATATGGTGTTTCTATTGGATTAGGGTTAGTGTTCTCATTGGTTGAGTATTTGGGGGTGCTGATTGGTTCCTGGGACGGTGATTGTTTTGACCATAGGGCTTGGGGTTTAGTGATTTGATTGGTGGATAGGTGTAGGGTTTACGATTGGTTTCTGGGGTAAGGGTTTCTATTGGACATAGGGCTTAGGGTTTCCTGCATGATTGGCTGCTGGGACTAGGGTTGGGACTAGTGTTTTGGGGTTTCTATTCGACGTGGGGCTTAGGGTTTCGTGCCTGATGTTGGGAGTAGGGTTGGGGCTAGGTTTTTTTGGGGCTGTAGGGTTTCGCGCTTGAATGGCTGCTGGGACTAGGGCTGTGATTGGCTGTAAGAGGCTGGTGTCCTATTGGTTTTAAGGCTTTAGGGCTAGTATTGTGATTGTCAAGCGTTCCTATTGGCCAAAGGGGTCAGCTGATTACTAGGGCTATTTAAGCTCCGGGTTCAGGGTATCTCATGGCGGAGAGGACAGGACAAGAGCATCTGCTTGTTTGAGCCTGTTCTGGACTGGTCAGGACTAGGGCCAGAAATGCTGCCCAATTTTACATACAGCCGGACCCACCCTACCCCATCCACAACCAGAATAACTTTACTTTATAAACTTTATTTCGGTGTGAGCCATAAAAAGCACAAAAAAAGAAACATGCATTAAAACAATTGAGTTAAACATTATATCATGTTTAAAATACTGTGCAATTGTATAATCAGTGAAGCAATGTATGTCCCTATGCTATGAGGCAGACTACTATAACGTAAAATTATACAAAATGTCAGGAAGCTCATCGTACCTCCCTGGCTGGTGTTGGTCGTTATGATTGCATATCCAGCTAGCTTTCAGGGAGGTGGGAGCGCACCAGACACGCCCCAACGAAATTACCACACGTGTCTAGGGATACGAATTGAAACTAATAATACAGCACTGGCTATGAACACTTTGAACTGAACTGAGCGAGAAATAATGAACTACATGAACCATCATGCAAATGGTAATTTAATTGGGGCATGTCTGGTGCGCTCCCACCTCCCTGAAAGCATATCCAGCTAGCCTGTGACTAGGCGTTCTAATTTCCTTCACAGAATAACACAGTACATGCACTCTACTCATTTACTACGAACTAACCCATGACAGAGTTCAATGTCTCAGCACCCACTACTAAACCCCGAAATCAAACCTACACACCTTTCTATTCCAACTACCACACATTTCCACCATCACTTATAAACAATACACCACTCTATCCTTTACCACTAACCAATCCACTCATCACTAACACAACCCAATTCCATACCATACTTCACTATATCCCATCCAGATACACAGTCACTGCTCTAATTACTCCTAACAGACCCTTTTTTTCACTAACAACCCTATACTCAGCCTTCCATCTTTTCTCCCACCAACACCCTCCTCTTCTTCCTACCACAATAACACAATCGCACAACACTTACACTCCACTGGACCGCACATATTACCTCTTGCAGCAATCCAGTCCAACACAAACACTCTTAACTCTAGTTCATCCCCTGTTACACACAACATACACTATACTCAAAAACATGTCACCACCCACCTTTACCTTACAACTTACACTCACCAACAATACTTTACATACAAATCCTTTTCAGAAAACAAATAAATCAGCTCTTCCTTTCACTACTCCTCAAAAACAAAACATAAAACACACACCAACACAACAAAATCTCTCACTCACAATACCTCACAATACTTTCCGTCACAAACTACAAACATACACCCACCCTCCAGCCTACACAAGTGATAAACACCATGAACAAACTCCAATGCCAAGCGTTCTCTCTTCTCCTACACCTGACACATATACAGCTACACAGCAACTCTCTTTTAACCTCCTCTCATCCATTGGACAGTTCAGTTTACTACATGACCCACATGCTGCACCACCACCCTTAACTCGTACACTTTCTGCCCTAAACAAACGCAAACAAAATAAGCAACATGCCACTCCTCAAAACTTCGCATCTCCATGTCAACTGCACAACAAGATTACACTACAAAAACAACACAGCTCACCAACTCCCTCTCAAACACCGTCTCCACCACCTACACACGCATACCCATCTAGACACAATACATTCTGTTAAACGATTAATGAGTGGCTACAGGAAGCTTTTGATATCCTGATACCTCTAAAAACTACACAACAGAACAAAAGAAAACAGGTACCTTGGAGAAATACAGAGATAAAACAACAAATTAGAAAGCTGCAATGCGCCAGGCCCAAAACAAACATCAATCAAGACAAACTTTGCATACAGAAACGTAACATATTGTACAAATCAGCTATCCAAAAAACTAAGGAAATGTACTATTCAGACAGAATTCAAAATGCTAAATGTGCAAATAAAGATTTTTATAAAATTCTCACTGAATTTCAGAAACCAAATTGACTAGACATAGCCCATCCAGTTACTCAAGATTTCACAGACAAACTAGCAAATCATTACCAGGCTAAAGCAGACAAAGCATCAGCACCAACCCTTTTCCAAAACAACAATCCAAGAATACTCTAACCCAGCCTCTATATTCCTTCAAACAAATTTCACACGATTAATTCATGGACCTGGTCAAAGCAAGCAGGCTTGCCAGCAGCCCTTCTGACCCATGTCCACCACAAACCTTTAGGACAATTCTTCTAACAACCTCTGCTGCCACACCAATAAGAAGAATCATCAACAATTCCTTAACTACAGGAATATTTCAAGAAGAACTCAAAACGTCATAAATACGCTCATTACTGAAGAAAACGAACCTAGATCTGCTGAATCCCAACAACTACAGACCGATAATAGATTGGCCTTTCCTGGGCAAACTGATAGAAAGAGCAGCATTAGCCCAGATGTCACAATTCATTGAAGATCATGCCATGCTTTGAGACTTCCAAAAGGGATTTTGTCTAGGAAGAGGCACAGAATCTGTCCGGGTTGCCATCTGGGATAACCTTAAGAACACAATAGACCGGAGCGCGGTTGCTGTGCTACTTCTCTTGGACTTCTCGGCTGCCTTAGATATGGTTGACTATGACACTCTGATACAAAGACTCTACGAAGCTGGCATAGAGGGGACTGCTCTTGACTGGATCACATTCTACCTTCACAACAGAACTAATGTCATCCATACCCCCCTCTTTCTCATCCAAACCGTACTTCACAAAAGCAGGGGTCCTTCAAGGCCATCATCTCACCCATGCTTTTCAACATCAACATGAAGTCATTACCGGTACTAATCAATCAATTTCACCTCATGTGCTACAATTGTGCAGCTGGCACGTAAATACTCCTTCAACTGGAATGTAAATGTAAATGTATGTTTCTTGTAAAGCGCACTGCTGCCCTGAGGCGTCGTCGTGCCCCAAAGTCATTGGACACTCACCAATTTTCAGTTGTCTCAGAGCCGTGGATCAATGGTTGACGTGGAGCCATCTCAAATTGAATGCTTCCACAACAGAAATAGGTACGTGTGGCGATTGGAAAAATTATTACCCACTCGCCGCCTTCCCTGATGATCTGGGAACCCCGCCTAAAGTATCGAAGAAAGTAAGAGACCTCGGAATGACTATGGAATCCAAGCTATCAATGAATGCCCAGGTTGACAAACTAGCAAGATCAAGCTTTGTTATTTATTCTGTCCAAACCAAATAGCCTCTACCATGGATCACCTTTAACAACTATGAAAAGACTTCTATGGATTCAGAAATCGGCTGCCAGACTACTCTTACATGTAAAGCCACAGGCCCACATCTCCCCTGCCTTAAAAGCCCTGCATTGATTACCGGTTTCCAGAAAATCTATTTTCGAGCTGCTTTGTATCACCCACAAAGTGGTACATGGAATAGGACTGCACTTCATTAGGAATAAAATCACAAAATACATACAACAAAGGAACCTCCGCTCTAGAGTGGCACCTTGCCACCAAATACCAATGTACAAGAAAAAATGGGTGGCACGTCTTTCTCTGTTCAAGCAGGCAAACTATGGAACTCTTTTTAAGTTTCAGGAATAATCACCTTATTTTTAGAAAAGTACTCAAGAATTTGATCTTCCCCCACATAACCACCATACACAAACATAAATATACAGCATATATCCCTCTGTATATAAGCATTTGTTTGGACTATAGATCTGTACCTATGTATGTGTATTGCTTAGTATAAACTTGTATTATAATTATGTTTTTAAAATATAGATATTCGTTAGTTGTGCTTAAAAAATTACTTATTACTTATAGTTAAATTATTCTCTGTTTTTAACATGTATATAAGTGACTGCATAAATAAGTAAATCTTTTATTATAACTAATTATCTGCAATTGTATTAATCTTGTGGCCCTTCTTGCCAATTATACCCCAGCGAGACCCTTAAGATCGGCGGACCTAGAACTGGCTGTTGTGCCGCGCTTTAAGCGAGCTAGAGCCGGAGGACGCTCTTTCCGAGTGCGTGCAGCGGTTCTATGGAACTCCTTGCCCCCGGCAATTCGCGCTATGAGAGACTTACTTTCTTTTCGTCGCACGGTGAAAACCTTTTTATTCCCTTAGTCCGTAACACTTGTTTGTTTTAGTCTAGTTGTGTTGTGCAGCTGCCTTGTCTTGCGCCAGGACGCTCCTTGGCTGGAGCATCTGTGCGCCAAATAAAAACGCATAACATAACATAACATAACATAACAAATTGCTTTACTATTGAATTACAAAAATAAAAACTAATACATTAATTTAAGGTACAACAACACTTGAAAGACTGAGTTTATTAAATGCATCTTTAATCTACATATATTACCTTCCTTATGCATATATATACCTTCCATGTACTTCTGTATCTATATATTTATTACTTTTCTTCTAATTCAGCATATCCAATGCATTACCCTATTATAATATATCCTCTACATCAACTCTCTCTCATCTCAAACCTCATTCTACTACTCTTTCTAATGCACTACCCTAATTCTCACCCTATACCTCTATCAATATATCCTCTACTTACACTCTGCGTTCATTGCAAACCCCATACCACTACTATGATCCCCAAAATACCCCTTTCAAGACTCTTCCCTACTCTACCCCTCCTTTCATCATTCATACTTCTTTAACTATCCAGATCTCCTAAACACGCCTTTCTAAACCCTTCCCTCAGACTCTTCCCCCTCCACCTCTCATTTACTCATCCCAGTCCCTCTCCTACTGCAATGAACTCCTCCAAAAAATATTCTAGACCCTTCCCTCTTCTGTCCCTCCTTCCCTCTACTGTTCCTTTTCAATCCAAATAACAGACTAACATGTCCATCACTCACATTAATTTCATACTTCCCTATACTAACTCCCCTCTCCTCCCCTTTACTCATCCCAAACCCACTCCTACGGCTATAAATTCCCCCCCCCCCCAAAAAGAAATTCTAGACCCTTCCCTCTTCTATCCCTCCACTATCCTTTTTAATCCAAATGACAGACTAACATGTCCATCACTCATATTAATTGCATATTTCCCTATACTAATTCCCATTAATCCTGTTTGGGTTCCGGAGTAGCTTGCTACTCACTGAAAAGTGCTTCAACACCTCATTGGGGGTAGCAAGCGCTATATAGATGCAAACCTTTTTCCCTCTTCTATCCCTCTAGTATCCTTCTCAAACCAAATAACAGACTAACATATCCACCACGCAAATTACTTTAATATTTCACAATACTAATTCACCACTAATCCTTTATGGGTTCTGGAGTAGTATGCTACTCACGGAAAAAGCACTTCAACATCTCACCAGGGGTAGGTAGCAAGCGCTATATAAATATTAACCTTTTCCCTTTTCTAGCCCTCCATATTCCCTCTCAATCCAAATAACTGACTAACATATCTACCTCTAATATTACTTTCATATTTCACTATACTAATTCACCACTAATCCTTTATGGAGCAGCGTGCTACGTAAAAATCACTTCAACATCTTACCAGGGCAGCAAGCACTATATAAATGCAGACCTTTTCCCTGTTTTATCCCACCACTATCATTCTCAATCCAAATAACTGACTAACATATCCACCAATCAAATTACTTTCATATTTCACTATACTTGTTCACCACTAATCCTTTATGGGTTATGAAGTAGCCTGCTACTCACTGAAAAAGTGATTTGACGCCTCATAAGGGATAGTGAGAGCTATACAAATGCAATTAAAATACAATACTATACAATATTATAATTGATTGCTCTATATTTTCAAATCAGTATCAAATGTATTTACCAGCTTTGTTACTAAAATATGCAGATGCAACACACATTAATACAATGTATTTAATTTGTCAAATGTATTCTGCAGATATGGGTGTTGTCTTGGAAACTTTTTAAAAGCCATTAAGAAAGTTGCAATATGAATTTCTTTTCTATAGTATGTTGTAAGAATTGTAATGTTTGATGTTGGTTTTTTTTTAATTTTAATTTTAATTTTTTTAACATACAAACATAGATTTCATGAAGTTCAATAAACCATCATCATCTCCAGCATGAAGTAAGTAAAGCACTCAAAATTACAGTGCACATACGTCAGTTCATCATAGCCCATTGGTGCAAAATTGCGCCGGCAGCGCCGGTCTCTTCATTGTCCCCCCGCATTTGCAGTGACGTATAGTGCTAGCACATTACCCCTCTCGTCCCATCACCACTCATGGGCTATCTTCTGGCGTCCCTGTTGCGTGTGGTGGGTCACAGAGATTCCCCCGGGACTCATTCCATCTCTCCCATATTCTGGACCACTTGTTAGGACACCCTCTGTGTATATAAACTGCTCTCTCTGCAACCATGGCTGTGTCCATGTCTGCCGCCCATTGCTGCAACGTAGGTGGTGACCCTGAGCCCCAGTGTCTAGCGATGTTCCGTTTGGCGAATGTCATACCCAATGTAGCCCATGTCTGTAATACTAGGTTGGGGTCTGTGGGTTGCCAAATATTTAGTAGGCAACACCGGGGATCCCGTTGAACTTCCGCCCCTCCCACCTCTGAGATGTCCGTCATTTCCTGATCCAAGTATGATTGTATTTTGGGGCAGTCCCATAGTATGTGATAAAAGGTTCAGAGTTGCCCACACCCACGAAGACAAAATGGATCTGGTGTATGTCCTAGTTTATGCAAAGTGGTACGGGGGTAATATACCCGATGAAACACCTTGAGTTGTATCAATTTGAGCCTGGATGGGATTGCCGCCTCCCGAGCGGACGCCAGCGCATCCAACCAATCCGAGTCTTCTATGTCCCCCAGGTCTGTCTACCATTTGCCTCTTGATGTTGGTTTTTAATGTGAAGATATGTGAGTTTCATGTACATATGTGTAATATAACTGCTATTTAAATGACCTGAATAATAGGAAAATATGCCAGGGCACTTTATAAGACCATAATAATTTGTTGCTATTATGTGTTGGTTTAAATAACTGTGTATATTCGACTTAATGTTAGTGTCATTTTAAGAGGCTTTTTGATAACTATTTTTAAGAAGTATGAATTTAAATTGTTTCCTATATTATAGTAGTTTATTTTAGTTTACCAATAAAAACATTTTGATTAATTGTTTCAGTAAGGTATTACATGTTTCCAATTTTGTGCAACAGAAACTAACATAATACCAAAATGTTTCCTTGTGTCATTCTGAATACCCCGTGTGGTTATGTTTGATGACCTGTTACTTTGGTTTCTTTTTTGGAAAATGTAATAAAAAACTTTAAAAAAATAATCCTAGTGCTTACAGAAAAGATTGTATCCAGCGTCACATGGCTAACACAATTGTCTTTAGAGAAAGTGGATTGTTTAAAATCAGTAAATTTTTTTCCCAGATATTTTATTTCAACAGCTGTTATGTCTATGGCATCAAAGCGCATAGGGGCATATGTATTGAGTTTTTAAAATGTCAACAATTCTTAGTAGAACTAAGGTTTGTCTTAAATATGGGTGCAGGTATCTATAAATATCTGTCTACCCAAAATAGAACACATTTTTGACATCTGTTGCTTTTGAAGTGCTTAGAGGTTCAGCCCAACGATTAGCGGAAATTTATTGACCAACGTCCTGATTATGTTCTTGTCTTTTACAAGAAATATTGTTAATTATTAAGTACATGGAGAGGCTTGGAGCCCGCTCATTGTTAATTTTTAGTTATTTGGCTTTCCTTGGCACTCCAATTTGTCTGCTTCATATTTGTACCCTAGCATGTCAATCTTGTGTTGGTCCCTCCCGTAGAACATTGCCTCTCTAACATCGCTTTGATGCTTGCTTTTCAAGATCTTCTTTTTAAATTCTCCATAAGGGTGCATACGTTTTTTCTGTCACCCTCATGTACTTGTCTCTACCTGCAACTCACTGTTCTGACTCCTGTCTTGCTTCACCCCACCTACGCACTCCATATTGCTTTGGTGCCACTGACCTACCGTGTTGCTTTGCCGTACCCCTACCCTCACAGTGTTACTTCACCATCCCATCTACCATCCCCACACCCCTATTAACTTTACCAAAACTTGATTTTGTAAGTGACCACTGTTGTCTGCCTCTTGCAGCATGCACCGGATTTGTGTAGTTATAGACACTGCCTTTTCAATGCACAGCTGTAGCTGCATTTCCAGAGCACTTATGTTACAGCCCTAACGACTCGAGCACTTGGTTATCAATGGTTGGCCTTCAATACATGTTGTAGACGCACTACATTCTGCTTTGATCTGAAAACATCCACCTTAAGTTTATTTGTTTGAGTGCTGGGACAAACTGTAAACCGCTGTTTTATCTTGTTTATCACAACACACTCACCAGCTGCATTCATCCCAACACTATATAGAAAATATGCTACAATTTCAATCAATCAATCAATCAGGTCATTTGTAGAGCGCACTACTCACCCGTAGGGTCTCAAGGCGCTGGGAGGGGGGGGGTGCCGCTACTGCTCGAACAGCCAGGTCTTGAGCTTCTTCCTGAAGGAGAGGTGGTCTTGGGTCAGGCGCAGCTCGGTCGGAAGTGAGTTCCAGGTCTTGGCGGCCAGGTAGGAGAAGGATCTTCCTCCTGTTGTCGCTCTTCGGATGCGGGGGACGGCGGCGAGGGCGTGGTTGGTTGATCTGAGGAGGCGCTTGGGAGTGTAGAAGTTGATCCGGTTGTTGAGGTAGCTCGGGCCTTGGTCGTGTAGGGCTTTGTGCGCGTGGGTGAGGAGCCGGAAGGTGATTCTCTTGTTGACCGGGAGCCAGTGCAGATCTCTCAGGTGTCCGGAGATGTGGCTGCGTCGGGGGATGTCGAGGATGAGTCTCGCCGAGGCGTTCTGGATCCGCTGGAGTCTCTTCTGGAGTTTGGCGGTGGTTCCGGCGTAGAGGGCGTTGCCGTAGTCCAGTCGGCTGGTGACGAGGGCTTGGGTGACCGTCTTCCTCGTCTCGGTGGGGATCCACCGGAAGATCTTACGTAGCATGCGCAGGATGTTGAAGCATGACGAGGAGACGGCGTTGACTTGTCTGGTCATGGCGAGGGAGGAGTCCAGGATGAAGCCCAGGTTGCGTGCGTGGTCCGTCGGTTTGGGTGCGGTGCCCAGGGCGGGGGGCCACCAGGAGTCATCCCAGGCGGAGGGCGTGGAGCCCAGGATGAGGACCTCCGTCTTGTCTGAGTTCAGTTTCAGGCGGCTGGTCGTCATCCATTCGGCTACGTCTCTCATCCCTTCGTGCAGGTTGGCTCTGGCGGTGGCGGGGTCGTTGGTCAGGGAGAGGATCAGCTGGGTGTCGTCGGCGTAGGAGATGATGTTCAGGTTGTGTTGGCGTGCGATGGCCGCGAGGGGGCTCATGTAGACGTTGAAGAGGGTTGGGCTCAGCGAGGATCCTTGGGGTACGCCGCAGATGACTTTGGTGGCCTCTGACTTGTACGGTGGTAGGCGGACTCTTTGTGTTCTTCCGTCGAGGAAGGAGGTGATCCATTCCAGTGCCTTCTCCTGGATTCCGATGTTGCTGAGGCGCTGTACTAGGGTGCGGTGGCAGACAGTGTCGAAAGCCGCGGAGAGGTCCAGGAGGATGAGGGCCGCTGTTTCTCCGTTGTCCATCAGAGTTCGAAGGTCGTCGGTGGCGGCGATGAGGGCGGTCTCGGTGCTGTGGTTTGCTCGGAAGCCGGACTGTGAGGGGTCGAGGGATCCATTCATCTCGAGGAAGGCGGCCAGCTGTTTGTTGACGGTCTTCTCGATGACTTTGGCCGGGAACGGGAGGAGCGAGATGGGACGGTAGTTCTTGAGGTCGGTGGGGTCTGCTGTGGGTTTCTTGAGGAGAGCGCTGAGTTCGGCGTGCTTCCAGCTCTCAGGGAAGGTGGCGGAGTCGAAGGAGGTGTTAATGATGTCCCGCAGGTGGGGTGCGAGGACAGCGTCGGCCTTGTTGAAGACGTGGTGAGGGCAGGGGTCAGTCGGAGATCCGGAATGGATGGAGTTCATGGTGCGGATGGTGTCTTCGGTGCTGATCGGGGTCCAGGTGCGGAGGGTGGTGGATGGTGGCGTCGTTGCGGTTGTGGCTTGCGTTGGTTGGTTGTTGAAGCTGTTGTGTATGTCCGTGATCTTGTTGTGGAAGTAGGACGCGAGGGAGTTGCAGAGGTCTTGCGACGGTGTGATGTCGTTGTTTCCGGCGTTGGGGTTGGAGAGCTCTTTCACGATGTTGAAGAGTTCCTTGCAGTTGTGTGCGTTGTTGTCCAGCCGGTCCTTGTATGCATTTTTCTTGGTGGCGCGGATCAGTTGGTGGTGTTTCCGGGTGGCGAGCTTGAGGGTGGTCATGTTGTCCGTCGTTGGTTCCCTTCTCCAGGCTTTCTCGAGGGCTCGACAGTTCTTCTTGGAGCACTTGAGTTCGTCGGTGAACCATGGTGTTTTTCTGCTGCAGGATCTGCTGGGCGGGGTCCTTAGAGGGGCGAGTTCGTCCGCGCAGTTGCTGATCCACTTCGTGAGGTTGTCGGCGGCCTGGCTGGGGTTCGCTGAGTTGGCGGGAGGGTGCTGGCTCAGGGAGGCGGTGAGCTGGTCGGCTGTGATCTTGTTCCAGCTTCTTCGAGCAACCTGTTGCTGGAGGTGGTGGATCGTCGCTCTTCTGAAGGTGAAGTGGACGCAGCTGTGGTCCGTCCAGTGGAGTCCTGTTGCGTGGCTGAAGGTGACGTCTTTGCTGGATGAGAAGACGGCGTCGAGTGTGTGTCCGGCGAGGTGGGTGGGGGTGGTCACCAGTTGCTTGAGTCCGAGGTTGTCGAGGTTGTCGAGCAGGGTGATGGTGTTGCGGTCGTTGTTGTTCTCCAGGTGGAAGTTGAGGTCCCCCAGGAGGATGTAGTCGGCGGAGGGGAGAGCGTGCGGGCTGACGAAGTCGGCGATGTCCTCGCTGAATCGTGTGCGCGGTCCCGGGGGTCGGTAGATCAGGGTGCCTCTGAGGGTGGTCTTTGGGTTGGTGTGGATCTGGAAGTGCAGGTGTTCAGCGGTGGTGAGGGTGTCGTCGGTGTTGGTCGTGATGCGGATGGTGTCTCTGTGGATGATGGCGATTCCTCCTCCGGTCTGGTTGTCGCGGTCCCTCCGGGTGATCTTGTAGCCCTCTGGGATGGCGATGGCGATGTCTGGGGCTGAGGAGGCGTTCATCCAGGTCTCGGTGATGAAGGCAACGTCGGGGGCGGTTGTGTCGAGCAGGTTCCAGAGTTCTACGGCGTGTCTGTGGATGGAGCGGGTGTTGAGCAGGATGCACTTGAGGTGGGTGCTGCTGGAGTTCGGCTTGTCGGGTGCAGGGAAGGTCCGGATGCAGGTGAAATTTAGCTATCTGCCTTCCAAAGGTGGGCGAGTATCCTCGCAATGTGAAAGGTAGAAGGTTCAACAGGAAGTGCAGTGCACTGTACGCACTTTGAGTAGATGACTCATAGCAGCAGGAAATGGTTTTGTAGGGTTTTTCTTTACTAACATTATCATTTCAGATTGGGATCATTTGAAAACGATCGCCTCTTTGCGTGATTAGTGACTCAAAAGAACTGTAGCACCTCTTGCTGAATGGTTTAGAATTTTACCTGGACAGTTCCTGCCACAACATCCAATGACTTTCTCCCTTTAGTTACCCTGAAGCCCCAAACCACATGTGATGTAGATAGATATCTGGTGCTGCAAACAATGCTCTACCTCGTAGAGTGTGTTTGACCCAGTTGGTCATGCGGGCCATCACACCTCCTGCCGCCTCCACGAGCGTCTACAAAAACCATGTGAAGGTGGATAATACACAGCGCACCCAGAAATGATACGTATAAATGCAGCCGATAAGATGGTCATATGCTTGCTTTTATAGCATCTTAACAGGAAACACTGCTCCATTTTGACAGACCACCAAACTTTCTTTGCAAATGTCCTGGTCTGGACGCAGTGAGAGTCACATGCACTAATCGTCTGTGCCCGCACCTAAGGCAGTAAACCGGCTTGCAGCAGGTTCCTCACTTTAAAATATTCCCCAGGTGTTAGAGTGGATCTGGACTTTTTTGGTGAGCAGTACCCCTGTGCGCTGGTAGGTGCCGCTGTTTTGCTCCACATGGCGTCGTCGGCATTGTCTGTGCCAGAAGTGCGTACATGGTGCCTGTATAGGCGCCAACCCAGAACACTGATGTCAGTTGTTTTTTTTCTGCGCCAGTTAGGGCAGATCCAGAGAAGATCTAGCCTTCTTTTTTTGCGACTGACCTTCATTCGGCTTTTTGTCGAAGGTTTTTTCAAAACTTTGTCTCCTGGTGTGAAGGATGTCCACCAGAAAGGCAGATTTTAAGCCATTTGGTGGCTGTCATGGACAGATGTCGGTGATGGAACCCAATATGGTTTGTCTCTGGTGTCTTGAGCGTGACCACAATGCCAGGACATGTGAGGACTGCCACACCATGCATCTTAAGGTGCTGAGGGAGCTGTCCCTCAAGCTCCTCACCACCTGATGTCGATTGTTGCCTCAACGTTCAAGTAAGGCCTGGGTTAGGTCATAAGTAGGAGGGGTGTGTGGACCCTTATAGATGCCAGACTTTAAAAGATCCTGAGGACAACTGGTGTGAGGATCTGGCAGATGCTAGTGAACAGGAAGCCTCCCCAGGTACAAGTGCCATGCCTGGTTGAGAACCACTGGCTTTTCGGGGGATGTCCACACCTTGTTCGTGGACATGTCATTTGATGTCTCCCGTCTGTTCGGAGAGAAGGTGGATTCGGCACTGGAGCTCTTTCAGGACAGCAGGACCCGAACCACACCACCTATTTGTGCCCAGGTGTACTGCTCACCAAAACATTTCCAGATCCTGTCTGGCGCCTGGGGAATATTCTAAGGTAAGGAATCTGGGGCTGGATAGAATCTCTACCAAACATGTTGTTACCGAAGTTAAGTAACTTATTCTTTAATGTCGTAACCCAGCATTAATATTAAGGGGTTTACCACCGACTATATTTTGCTGGAATACATGTCAGTAGCTGCAATATGTATGGAGTGCTCAGCGCTGCTTGCAGATAAGTCAAATAACTACCCCGTTAATGAATGCGACTACAGGTTTTACCCAACACTTCTCCATTTAAAACCACCCACAAAATGTTAAAGGATAAAACAGATACCACGCATATTCGCCATTTTAAAATTGAAGATGCTCCCTTTTGCTCACTTGGACAGTGGCATGAGACTCACATGGGAAACAGAGGTGATGAGCATAACGATAAATACAGCCGCCACACTTTTCAAACAATTCTGTGAAGCTTTTTTGTAAAAACTACAGCTACTGCACTTAAAACAAGTAAATCAGTTACAGAAAACAAACGTACATTTTTTTCAATAAAATGATCACCACTTTTATTCACATTCAAGATACATTTTAAAATATATCTTCAGGGGCTCAGTCTCAGATCTATTCTGCTCTCACTGCATATACAGACAACTCTCTAATGAACCTTGAATTGCAATTCATACTTACACAGTTCATGTTCATTTCCTCAGCTACCACACTTAAAAAGTATAAAGACACCGAAAAAATATTTTATTCCATAAAAATGTATTTAGTAGAAATCGTTATAATTGATTTACACTATGTTTTTTAGTTCGACTCTATACTTTACTTGTAATAATGATTACACCTTTAAACACTTCCTTGAAGCAATAGCTTTTTGCAACCAGTAGTCATGCCACCTCACAAAACTGTCTATTACCCCAGTTCAATTAGTTAGTGGGGGTGCCAAATTTTGATTTTTGGGTCATCTTTTCTGGCTGACTGTGTGTTTGCTGAACAATGCAACTTCATCAGCGACCAAACTGTAAGTTCATGGATTGAATTGCTTCATGGGTGGTGTTATCTTTTAATCGAATCATCATCATCATTTAGTCTGTGAAAGGCAGCTAACACTAATTATATTAAAATAGTTTTTTTGTTGTGCTGTGCAATTTACATTCATTTGACAACGATTTCCCAGTGCATTTTCATACCAAACTCCTTTTTTTAGATAAACATTTGCAAATTCAATAGGTCTGTATTGGCAACCGAAAGGTAAGACCTGTCGCCCCTGTCAGTGCCTTTTAACTAAAGGTCGTGAGAGGATGCAAAACAGCTTGGAACTTTTGGAAAATATTACATTAAAATTAGTAGGTTGTTCATAATGATTGTTGGTTAAACCACGTTGGTTTTTTTAACTGACTCAATGTTTGGAAAACACCTTGACATGATGACTTGTCTGCGTTGCAAATCGATCCAATCTTACCAATAAAGCCAACTTAACTGATATTTATTTTTTGATTGTGGCAGATTGACATTGTTGGTCAGATTTCCAACTATTATCCTTATTTTCTTTATGGACAGTTTTAGTATCTTTATACTGTAAAACTGCTTTTTGGATTCCACAAGTTCATTGAACACAAAAACGCAAGAAAATATAGTTTTACCAAGAAATTTTTAGTATTTCATCAGTACAGATTTTCATCAGGTGGTAGAAACGCAGGTAAACAATAATCACAAGTGTTTGAGCACAAAGGCAAAATGATAGGTAACTTATAATGTCTGCGCAATTGATCTCTGTACCTTAAGTATTGTTAGTCATACTTTTTCCTTAATCCAAAAAAGATGGTCAACACACTGTATAACTTGATGTTAAGTTTACCAGGATTGAAACCAAAAGCAATGTAAGCCCTCTTGATGACGTAGGTCTTTACTTTCTTTTTTCCTTTAGGCTAATGCTTTTGAGAGCCATAGTCCACACTGATTATGATTGTTACAATCAACCTATTTGCCTTTTCAACTATTCCAGTGGGTGACTATGGAAGGCCCTGTCTGCACTTCCCTTCATGGGACCCATTGTATATCCTGAGTGGGGTAATACTGCTAACGCTGGGGTAATACTGCTAACGCGTGTGAGTGTGACATTACCTCACTTCAATGACATTACGTGGATTGTTCAACTATGCATTTCCCTATACCTCATATGTTTGCAGTGATGATTTTTCATAATTGTTCTTGTTTGTCTTTGGAGCTTAGCATCTCTGAATTAAATATTTATGTGTGTCTATTATTTTGTTTTATGTTTTTCTACAGATCCTTAAAACAGAGAAGGCTCAGCCTTTGACTCAGGAACAATTCTGATGCGTTTAAGTGTGTGTGGGTGTGTTTCCATAGGACACCACCAACTTTGTTTGTTATAAATATAAAGCCTTATTTAGCTATTCTGAGTACCGGGATCCAGGTCCTGAATAAAGCTGTAGCTCCCCGTTTGGGACCACTAAAATAGCTGAAACATGTTGACCAGTGGGATGCGGGATTGATAGGTATCCCTAACATCTCCATACTCATTTGCTTTCAATATCCCCATAGAATCCAACAATAAACATCACTTTGGACTATCTGTAGAGATCTTTAACCACTTGTGTTGTATCCCAAATTGGCATAAGGAGACCGCTCCACCCCAAATACTCCCTATAAATTGGGAGCTCATCCTTCACCCCTAAGAATGTTGGACGGGTGTGAGTCAAACATGATGATAATGCATACGACCTAGATTGTTGAATGTGGGATTGACTCCAGTGTTTTTTAATGACACCCACAATTTACAATTGAGGGTATCTATTGAAAACGTTCACAATCTCTGGGGTTACTCTCCCGTCTTGATTGCCAATTCTGAATTTGTAAATTAGTTATCAATCTAGAATTTGATGCAACATGTCAACCTCTCCTTACTTTGTTTGATCATTTTTGATTAAGTTACTGATGTAGTTTTCTAAGTGTAGGGCATAAACCTTAGAAAAGATAATACATTTAGTGTTAAAAATTGATATAGGGGTATAACTAGAAATGACGGTTTATTCTCTGTCATGCTTAAGAAATATATCTATCATGTTTCCATAAAAGTCAAATTTTTTATTCTTTAGAGTATTATATAGCGCGAACTAGACCCGAGACATCGGGTATCAGAGAACTTTACATGAGCACCAGTTTCGTTACAGATGGACACATTCATTTTTTTGTTAGGCACGGGGAGATAAGTGATTTGCCCAGAATCACAGGATGTTGAGTGTCGTTGCCGAGACTCGAACCCGGTTCCGCATCTTCGAGGTCAACCACTCTAGCCGTAAGGCTACATCCTCTCCCCCATTTATTTCCCACATTTATCATTTATTTTCAAATCATATATCCTAAAGTGTCTAAAACAATTCATCAGGATGTTCATCAGGACTAGTAGGTTTTTTTGTTTTCAAATAGTGAATGGACACATTTATTTCTCTGATACTTAATGGATCATTGAGTGAAGACATATAAAACTTGGTTTTCTGTGGATAAAGAATGTCAGAGAAAAGTAATAGCTGGTTGAATCTTTATTTGATTTATATGAAGTCTTATGGACGTCTAGTAAAAGTTCCACAATATCTTTGTCACAGAAACAAAGTTTATCACTTTTGTCTCTCAGAGATGTGAACTTAGTGTGTTCTGTTTTGATTTTCAGATAGTTTCCAAGCATGTTACTAGCTTTTATACCACATGTTAGACCTGGCATCCTTGGCGTGGTTTCCCCTGTCTACCTCCTATATTTTTGACTGCTTTCTGGATTTAGTTTTTGATCGTTTAGGTGCTCTGGGCACTTTGCCACTGTTGATCAGTGCCAAAGTGCAAGTGCTCCCTGTGTAAATTATGACTATGATTGGTTATCCCTGATTGGCATTTTTGATTTATTAATCAGTCCCTAGCAGTGTGCTCTGTGCGTGCCCAGATATTATAAATCAAATTCTACTTGTAGGCGTGCAGCACTGATTGTACCATCCACACAAATAGCCTTTCAAACTTGTCTCAGACCTTCCCCTGCAGCGTCTGCTTGCACACTTTTAACTGTCATGTCGACCTGGCAAGTGCACCCCCTTGTAATCAAGTGTGTGGGGCGGCATTTCACCCCACGACCCAGTGGCACAGCAAAACGTAATTTTCCAAAGTCATCTGAACATTCCACAATTTTTCAAAAAGCTATTCCGTGCTTAATTCTTCTGGTCGACACTTTTTCATGTTATGCCACGTGGATGGAACCCTGCTGTTTCACACTCTTCTAGGCACGCTCCCAGTGATAAGCACGCTGTTGTTGAGGACTGATGTTAAGTGCACCCCCTTGCCAGGCCTAACCCTTCACTTTTACTACATGTAAGGCACCCCTAAGGCAGGCCCAAAGTACCCCCATGTGCAGGGCGCAGTGTATGTAGAAGGTTGGACATGTGCTGTTGTGTTTTACATGTCCTGATAGTGAAATACTGCCAATTTCATTTTCTACTATTGAAAGGCTATCTCTCCCACAGGTTATCATCATTGGATCTGCCTTGCAACCTCTTACAAGAATAACTTTCAATTGGGAAGGGACAGATATTTGTAGTTTATAATCCCTGAACTCTGAATTTAAAAATACCTCTTTTAGTGAAGTTGGTTTAAAAATTGTGTGTTAGAAAAGGGCATTTTCTTGTTTAACCATCTTGGGTCTCTGCCTGTCTGTGTGGAATGAATGCCTGGTTTAGGCTGACAGGGGCTGTTGTGCATTCACACTAGACAGTCATACAAAGGGATCTGAGGTGTGTCTCTCATATCCTGGTGGGTCTTCCTAGGCTGTGGCTGCCTTTCACAATGCTGTCTCCACCTCTTGTGGTGTGCCTGGCCAGGGCAGGACAGAACTGGTTCTGGTGAGGAAGAGATATTTTCTTTGAGGTGTGCTGACTTAAAAGGCCAAATGTAGTATAAGTATTGTGGCTCTGACCACAGAATTTTGGAACACTTCTGAATCAAGAGGAACCTCTGCCAAGAGTTGAAGAGCTGTGAGGAGGAGTAATGCCCCTTTGCTGTGTGTTGCTTTGTTGGGTTGGCTTGCAGTTGCTGCTTCTGGTACAGAGGACAAACACTGGACTTTGCTGTGTTTCCAGCTTTAGAAGTGTCTCCAAGCGGTTGACGTAGAGCTTACCTCCTGTTAAGAAGTCTCAGGGCCACAAAGACTTCACCTACAGCATCCTGGAACTCCACTGCTGGGAATGCTGGCCTGCCTAGTGGTGCCAAATCTAGTTCTGGGCCCTTGGATGTTGTTTTTCTGTTCCTGTTTGTGAAAATCCATGCATCACCCTTACAGTGCCGTTTATCACACCGCAAAGTGCCGTGTGGTCGAAAAACCCATGCATCTCCGGGTTGCACCTGAGAAGACTGATAAATCGTCTGTTTGTGGCTGAGAAACCATCACAGCCCGAGTCCAGAGCACTGAGTCTCTGAAGTCCGAGATCCTCGCTCCGACTCTAACGCAGTACCAAAGGGGGTGGTGATGGACGGAGCATCTGAACCAATCAAACACTCACACCCAGTCAAAGATCTGGGTTTAATCCATCACTGTTCTTTAGCCCACTCTGCCACCCCAGTTCAGACATGGCCATATGCAAATCAGTCTGACCCTGTGCCTCATGGGAACAGTCCAGCCCGAACTGCCAAGCCATGCCTTCCCTGGACCGGAATCAAGATTCCTAGGACCGGTTTCTGGCATTTCACCAGTCCCTTGCTCACTTTGCCACTGGATTCAAGCAAGCCTGACTGAAGACGGCTGGAATGCCAGAAAACGGACCAAGGAAGGTTGAGTCCGGTCCAGGGAAGGCATGGCTTGGCAGTTCGGGCTGGACTGTTCCCATGAGGCGCAGGGTCAGACTGATTTGCATATGGCCATGTCTGAACTGGGGTGGCAGAGTGGGCTAAAGAATGGTGATGGATTAAACCCAGATCTGTTGACTGGGTGTGAGTGTTTGATTGGTTCAGATGCTCCGTCCATCGCCACCCCTTTTGTACCGCTTTGTTTGCCATAAGTTGGCAGGGTATGCTCAGACGTTGAGTCCCTTGTTCACTATGCCACTGGATTCAAGCAAGCCTGGCTGAAGACGGCTGGAATGCCAGAAACCGGTCCTAGGAAGCTTGATTCTGGTCCAGAGAAGGCATGGCTTGGCAGTTCGAATTCAAACCAGAACAGGGGATTAAGGCTGCTCTGCCCGCACTAGTGACGAAGTCCCTAAAGTATACGAATGTGTAGGTGCAGGAGGTCTGGGACACAATCCCCTAGATCCCAATAATAGAAAGCCAAGAAACTTGGTTTTCAAATCAAATTGCACAAACGTGACCCCGCACCCTTCAACAGTTAATATGATAATAATACAGTTTCAATGGTGTTATTCACATAGTTCAATTAACTTTCTAGTCGTTCTCCCAAAAATTCCAAAGTCAGGTTCTTCAGCAAAAAGAGATTCTTTATTCACAAATGATGATTAAAACCAATAGCCAACGCGTTTCGTCCGAAACCGGACTTCTTCAGGGCTATATTAAAAATACAAAACATAAAAATATTTTACATATGAATAGTTGCAATCTATTCACAAACAATCCATACACATTTTCCTCATATTAGTATATACAGTAAGGAAACCAGACAAAATACGATAAGCATTTATCCAAATCAGACATAAGCATTGTACACCTATTCAAGGGAGAACACATTGAGAAACAAATATAACGATCATAGGACCAGAAATTAACAACTAACAAATGAATAACTAACACCGTTATTCTTCATTATTATGTTATGATGACATATCTTTTTAGTTGGAAGTTATTCAACATCGTCAAAGAGCTCTCCAAACCCAACGCCGGAAACAACGACATCACCCCATCTCAAGACCTCTGCAACTCCCTCGCCTCCTACTTCCACAACAAGATCGCAGACATACACAACAGCTTCATCACTCAACCAACGCACCCCACGACCGCACCGCCACCCCCCACCGCAACCCTCCGCGCCTGGACCCCGATCAACACTGAAGAAACCCGACGCACGATGAACTCCATCCACTCCGAATCTCCTACCGACCCCTGCCCTCACCACGTCTTCAACAAGGCCGACGCCGTCATCGCACCCCACCTACGAGACATCATCAACGCCTCCTTCGACACCGCTACCTTCCCGGAGAGCTGGAAGCACGCCGAACTCAGCGCTCTACTGAAGAAACCATCAGCAGACCCCACCAAACTCAAAAACTACCGCCCCATCTCGCTCCTCACGTTCCCGGCCAAAGTCATCGAGAAGACCGTCAACAAGCAGCTGGCCGCCTTCCTCGAGACGAACGGATCCCTCGACCTCTTCCAGTCCGGCTTCCGGGCCAACCACAGCACCGAGACCGCCCTCATCGCAGCCACCGATGACATCCGAGCCCTGCTCGACAACGCGGAAACTGCGGCCCTCATCCTCCTGGACCTCTCCGCGGCATTCGACACTGTCTGCCACCGCACCCTAGTGCAGCGCCTCAGCAACGTCGGAATCCAAGAGAAGGCACTGGAATGGATCATCTCCTTCCTCACCGGAAGAACACAGAGAGTCCGCCTTCCCCCGTTCAAATCAGAAGCCACCGAAGTCATCTGCGGCGTTCCTCAAGGCTCCTCGCTCAGCCCCACCCTCTTCAATGTCTACATGAGCCCCCTTGCGGCCATCGCACGCCAACACAACCTCAACATCATCTCCTACGCCGACGACACCCAGCTGATCCTCTCCCTCACCAACGACCCCGCCACCGCCAGAGCCAACCTGCACGAAGGGATGACAGCCGTAGCCGAGTGGATGATGAACAGCCGCCTGAAACTGAACTCAGACAAGACGGAAGTCCTCATCCTGGGCTCCTCGCCCTCCGCCTGGGACGACTCCTGGTGGCCCCCCGCCCTGGGCAGCGCACCCAAACCAACGGACCACACACGCAACCTGGGCTTCATCCTGGACTCCTCCCTCTCCATGACCAGACAAGTCAACGCCGTCTCCTCGACGCGCTTCAACATCCTGCGCATGCTACGTAAGATATTCCGGTGGATCCCCACCGAGACCAGGAAGACGGTCACCCAGGCCCTCGTCACCAGCCGACTGGACTACGGCAACACCCTCTACGCCGGAACCACCGCGAAACTCCAGAAGAGACTCCAGCGGATCCAGAATGCCTCAGCAAGACTCATCCTCGACATCCCCCGACACAGCCACATCGCCAGACACCTGAGAGACCTGCACTGGCTCCCGGTCAACAAAAGAATCACCTTCCGGCTCCTCACCCACGCACACAAAGCCCTGCACAACCAAGGCCCAAGATACCTCAACAGCCGCCTCAACTTCTACATTCCCACACACCAGCTTCGATCGACCAGCCACGCCCTCGCCGCCGTCACCCGCATCCAAAGAGCCACCACAGGAGGAAGGTCCTTCTCCTACCTGGCTGCCAAGACTTGGAACTCCCTCCCGACCCATCTCCGCCTGACCCAAGACCACCTCGCATTCAGGAAGCAGCTCAAGACCTGGCTGTTCGAGCAGTAGCGGACCCCCCCTCCCCAAGCGCCTTGAGACCCTCCGGGTGAGTAGTGCGCTATATAAATGCACTGATTGATTGATTGATTGATTCAAATGGTTCAGATGCATTTTTTTCAATGCTTGTTGAAATATCTTGCCAAATTTCATTAAAAAGCCAGAGCACATTCATTATGATGTAATTCTACATTATATATTCAACAAATACCTTGTCAAAGTTCTCTATATAGCAAGACTTCACATTGGTCTTCACACTTGAGGTTCAGTTAATCTGTAAAGGGATAGTGTGTATTTAACATTTCATATAAATATTACATGAATAATGGTATGGTAGTTTTTATCAAAGGCTACTAGTTAGCTCTTCCCTTATTCATAGTCGTGTGATAAACACCCAAATACTCCAGAGTTATCTATTTCATATGATCTGCTATGCATCACATAGTCGAGTAGTAGACAATGGGAGCAAGATTTTTATTTAGCATCGTTTTATGTTTCATCTATGCAGGCTTGGCAGTTCGGGCTGGACTGTTCCCATGAGGCACAGGGTCAGACTGATTTGCATATGGCCATGTCTGAACTGGGGTGGCAGAGTGGGCTAAAGAATGGTGATGGATTAAACCCAGATCTGTTGACTGGGTGTGAGTGTTTGATTGGTTCAGATGCTCCTTCCATCACCACCCCCTTTTGTACCGCTTTGTTCGCCATAAGTTGGCAGGGTATGCTCAGACGTGAGTCCCTTGCTCACTTTGCCGAGAAACCAAGAGCCGAAAAGCGGTCTCTGTCGGCGAAAGGCAAAAGCCGACAAACCTGCGGCAAACTGCGGGTGCGGGTGCGGGTGTGGGTCCGGGTGCTTTAGACCCGACCCGGTCTCGGCGTCGGCAGCATACTCCTCTGCTTCGGGGGGGCCGTGTGGAGCAGCGTGAGCCGAGCGTGAGCCGAGCCGAGAACGCCAAGAAGAGCGGCTCTGTCGGCAAAGGACAAAAGGCGACTAATCCAGCAGCTGAGAGTTTGGGTGAAAGCCGCTCCTGCCCTTGCCCTGCCCTTGCCCTGCCCCCTGGCTCCGGCCCTGGCCCCCGGCGCCGGTAGCACACTCCTCGGGGGCCGTGGAAAGCGGAGCACCGTGAGGAGCGCTGGAGCACTGTAAGGAGGAGCACCGGAGGAGCCCCAGAGCAGAGGAGCGGAAGAGGAGAGGCACTCCACGGGCGCAGAGAGCTGAGCTGAGCAGAGAGCTGTGAGCCGAGAGCCCTGAGAGCCCCTGAGAGCCCCTAGTGTGTGCGGGTGTGGGTGCAGGCAGCTGATGTGAGCCATTTTACAACTCTGCCATCTCTTCCCTCGCTTGCGGCCCCCTCCCCCAGCCGCTCTACTTATTTTATTATTTCATTACCTGCCACACGCTCCCCACCGGTGCACTGCACTAAGAACTAAGAATTCTGTGCCCATAAAGTCGGAAGCGCCGATAAACAAAAGACTGAGCGCAGCTTAAAGACTAAAAAGCCCCAAGCCAGCCGTCACGCCACTCGATCCGACTCGAACAGACCAGACGCCACTCGCCCCCTTGCTTGGGGGAAAAAGTGTGGCGGACACGGGGGAGGGGGCGGAGGCACTCAACGAAGAGCAGCAACTGGAAAAATAGCTCAAAACTCAATCAAAATCTTTAGTGAGCCACCAGTGCCGGACAGTGCTCGCACTTGTTAGAGCGTTAGAGCGTTGCTGATCTAACATAGCGACACCGGACACCACACTCTGCAAGCCTTGTCAAGGCTGCCAGGATCACAAGGAAGGACCGAACAGCATTGAATAGTCGAGTCACGGTAGTAGCCGCCGTACTTGAGGCAGCCAGGCGAGACTGTTGGACGCTTCGAACTCTAGCTTTTATTCCAAATCCCTTCTACTCTCACTTCTACACCCAGCGTATCCTCAACCATGAGGACTAGAAATTCAAATTTGACCCAACTTCAGGAGAAGCCCCGGCCCCACAAATCAGCAAGGAGACAAAAGGCTAAGTTATTTTACCCACCTGGAAGAGGGAGCTTCAAACTAGGGCCAGGGCCGGGGCCCAAGGATGGCGAACAAACGGGAGAAACCGGCGCCACATCGATATCATCGGACCCATCGGAACAGACACTAGCAGCTTCATTAGGGAGGACCTTCAGCCCAGTCAACGCCACGGCCAATAATCTTAACCCCAGTGCAGCAAAAATAACGACTGGGCAAGGTGGGAATAGAGATATAAGAGACTTTTTGTGCCCCAAAGCACCCACACCAACTGAACCCAGTGGGGCCTCGAACCCTCCATCCACACTATGCTTGGGAAAACTCTGCGGCACCATTGATACGTCAACGGAGGACGGGAATCCCCTAAGCCCCACAGCTCATTGGCGGTAACCCACTGCACTTTCACCCAAAATAATTACGCTTCAAGGGGGAAGACCTCCCGAACCTCTAACACCAAATATGGTTCCAACCAGACTTACTCACACAAGTTCACTTATTCTGACTCCCAACAGCCGGAGGACCCCAATTTGAGCCTCACCACACATGGAATGGCTACGACTCATGAACCCAACAGAACGCAGGAAGCCAATGGAGCCAAAACACCCACACCGTCCCCATCTCACAAATCCAGCTCACGAATTCGTCAAAACCTCGCGCCCCAGAACACGACAAAGAGGCGCAGTTTCCAAGCTCCGAGTGCAGAGGACCAGATAAGGACGAAAAGCCTCCACTGATTGCAAACCACTTAACACTGATCAACGAGGCCCTTATCTCAATGGCAAACGCAGCAATAATGCATGCAGATAAGCTTGACGCCCAAATTAATATCTTACAAGTAGTTGCGGGGCTGATCTCTGGGATAGACTCTAAACTGGACCATCTGAATTCATTAATACACAGAGCCCAGGACAGTACAACCTTCATACCCAATTCAGAGACATGTGGCTGTAGTCCTATATTGCTCAATTTAGAAAAGCTACCAAACATAATGAACACACTAATTGATGACCTTAAGAACGAAGTTAGCAGGCATCAGAATAACTCACCTGCACAGCAAAACGCAAACGCTCTTTCCTACACAAAAGATACAACAATCTCACAAATTGACGGCACAGACCGCCCTCAAGAAGAGAAGAACTTGGGCACTGAGCCTGTGACGAAGGTCAATGTGACTGACACAAAACCCAGCATTACTCGTGTCAATAACCAAGAACTTCACCACACTCACAAACCGGTTACCCCAAAAACTCAAAATCTATCCAGAAAAAATAAGAAAAAACTAAAAACTTAACAAGGAGAGAAAAAATAAATCTCACACCAATAGCTCAATTTGGCGATGGTTGCTGCCCGATAACCAGATCATCACTGATCACACCGAAACTCAAAAAATAACCTGTCCCTTAGTCACCACCAAAACCACAGGAAAAAATGTGGTAGTCTCAGAAACCTTAAACGCTACTAACTCTGCCACCAGCTCGAGCACAGTGGACCACCTGGTTGCCCTCCAGCTAGCCCCGGCATTGAATGAACAAAAACAAGAGCTGGACCTACAAGGACAACATATTGGGGAATCAACTCAGGCACTCTCAAGAGATCGCGAAGTCTGTTCCACAAGCTATCAACTTTGCGAAAAACCAAAGACAATAATGAGCGGAATGACCCAAGCGTCTCGAGACAATAAAAAACCAATCACCCCTCTCATAATGCCGTAACAAGTCCTGAGTGCACCCCAAGGCATCCTCGAGCCTAACTCAGCCTACTAGGAATTGGGCCTTGAATCCCAGACCACTCAGTTCACCCTTTCAGACGACATCACAGCAGACAGCAGGCTCATCAAACCAGGGCCACCAATCCCCCTGATTAGCCCGGCACCGGCAACCTCTATCCGCACGCAGGCCAACGACATGAAGGATGCACATGCCGCTTACAATTCAACTTATATAACTCCCCAAGATCGGAAAATACTGCTGTATCCTGAATATGCCTCACAGGGCAAGTGGGACATTCTCAACCGCAGCAATCTCTTAACACTTTGCACAAATATCCCTGGTCTGGAAGGGATTAAAACTGCGGATATTGAGACAGTTTCTTTCCTCACTCCAGACCCCAATGAAATAAATGAGATCACAGAGTTAACCTTTACCAGCTATCTCATGGCAGAGGCCCTGAAGAAAAACCGCACGCTATTGGAAAACTGGGACATAAAAATAAAGACTCAGCCTATACAAAAATATCCCTCAATCCTAAAAACCGGCTACCCAAAGACTGGCACAGATACCCAGGAAACAATTACTGGGAGGAACGTATGCATGAATGCTCCGCTTGACCGTGCTCCACATGCGGGGTCCATTCTTCAGGGGACTAAAGGCGGCATGACTACAGGCCTATCTAACGAAACCCCCATTAAAATAACAACAAACCTGGGCCAGGGTAAACGCTCCTGCTCAATCAGGGGGCGTGCGAGCAAAGACTGGTCCTGGCTGCCGCAAGCTTTAAATTCCAGCTCCTAACACTCATCTCCCCAAAAATAAGGACCCAAATTACCACTGGTCGATAAATGGCCAAGATAATTACACAAACCGTAAACCGATTACCAGCAGACTGAACATCATGACCTGGAACGTTGCAGGAATTACAAAGCTGCTCCAAAACCAAGCCGCAGTGACATTTCTGGAAGAGGCGGATATAATCTGCATACAAGAAACTTGGGTGACAAAACTGATATCAATAAGAGGGTATGCAGAATACGGTAAACCAGCCACAAAGATCAATATATTTGGAAGACCTTCAGGTGGGATATCCATTTACATCAAACATTCACTGAACCTTGAATTTATAGAAATAAAAAACGTATCCAATATGTTTCTGGTAAGCATTCTCAAAGGCCTTTATTCGATCAAGGGCCACTTTCAATACTGGTAATCAACATCTACCACAATCCGCATGGGTCCACAACTAAGGACAACCTGCCTACACAAACAAACCAGCTGGAAGCCCTGCTATTACAATATCCTCTATCGGAATGCATCATCCTTGGCGACCTCAACATACATAATATAGGGGTCACGGCCACACAAAGCCAACACCCTGGGGCCAGTAACGCACTGAACGTCTTAATAAAAACGTATAACCTGGCTACAGCTCACTCTGTCCTCTTACAGAACAAACCCGGGGCTTTCGTCGCCGCAACATACAATAATCAAACAACAATTGACTATATCATTTTAAGCGACAAATTACAGCCTTTGATGTCAAATTACATAGTGCATCAGCGAAATGAAAGCGATCATGCTGCCTTAACACTTACACTGAACCTGACAGCAGAATTCCGCCATAGGATACAATGCATTGGGGCCCCAACTGGCGATGAATTGACAAAGCTACCTAGAAGAATCAAATGGGGGCCGGTATCAATTACCACGTTCGACAAATGGACAAACACTTGGGCAGGCTGGCCACCGAGCACCCACAAGATGGGCGCAATTGAAGAATGGGATAGAACCGCCGGGACCTTAGCATCCCTACTCCGAGGAGACACAGCAAGCACCAACCGCTGGCATCCACCATCTGTACTTGGATTTATTCCGGCAATCCAAGAAAGCGCAAAACATCTGAATGCAAAACGAAAAGCATACCGGAAAAATGGCACAGCATCGGACAAAAAACTTCTACAAGAAGCAGCAAAAAGCCATTCTAAGAACGCGTGGGCCGCGAAACGCGAATATTCCGAGGGGCAATGGCTGAAAATATTTGATTTGCTGAGACCTTGCAAATCGCAAGAGTTTTGGAGTTACTTAAACAACTTAACTTATGGCAAAAACCACAGAGAAAACTCCCTCGACGCACATACCTGGGTCGCCCACGTTAAAGCTGTATACAAAGAAGATCTAATCAGACCTCACTCACATAAAGCAGTCGCAGCAAGGGAAGAGCTAGATCTTACAGCACACACGAAGGCCGCTCCTGGAAAATCCTTAGTAACCAAAATTCTAAAACAAATCTGACAAAATGGTGCACCGGGCCCCAACGGCCTCCCGGGCTCCTTGTTCAAGGCGAACATAGAATTCTGGTCTGAAAACCTGACCCAACTATATTCTGAATGCTGGCTCCTGGGGGACGTCCCAGATTCCTGGAGAGGGTCGCTTCTGCACCCAATACACAAGAAAGGGCCTAAATCAGACCCGTCCAACTATCGCATGATTGCCCTCCTAGACATCGAGGGCAAGGCCTGCGCGAGTACCATCCTGGCAGATCTAGCAAATTGGGCAAGCACAGAAGGTCTTTTGCCCCTCTTCCAAACAGGATTCAGACCTGGGGCTTCAACCGTGGACAATATAACAGCACTTTCTTATCTAGTCCACCAAGCATGGTCGCGCAAAAGTTTTCCCCTCTTTGCCTGCTTCATAGACTACTCTGCAGCATTCGATGGGGTAGACCGCGCAATTCTTTGGAAGAAGCTGGCACTTTGGAACATCAACCCAGCCCTGCTGAAAGCAATTCAGTCGCTGTATCAAAATACGTGGGTCAGAATCAAACTTTCGAACGCCTCCGCATCAGAGAAAATCAAAACGGACCGAGGTTTAAAGCAAGAGTGCGTCCTAGCACCGCTGCTGTTTAACTTATACACAGCAGATATGGACCAAGCATTGACGGGAGCAGCCTTAGCTACACCAAGGATGCGGAGCACTAAAATCCAGTTTATGCAATACGCCGATGACTTGGTTCTTTTGGATCACACCAAAATAGGCCTACAAAAGGCGCTGTCGGCCCTGACAATTTATAACGATAAAAACAGGTTGGTGGCCAACCAATCCAAATCGAAAATTGTCATCTTTGGGCAATATCCGGAAAAAAAAACTAGCTAAGTGGAGGCTTGGTCACCTGATACTGGGATCTATGCAGCAATACAACTACCTGGGCGTCTGGTACCATGAATCGGGGCTACCTGGTGCTCATTTAAGGAAAATTCAATCCAAAGGGAAAACAATCACCTATGCCCTATGCAAACTACAAGCCACCTTACACAGCCCCACCACAATGGCAATCCAAAGAGTGCTAAAAGCAAAACTAATGCCAGCCCTTAACTACGCCCTACAAGCGTTCCCTGGTAAACTAAACAACGACCTGGAAAAAATTAATTGCAGCGCATATAAGAGACTATTCCATCTATCTGCGTGCACTAGAAACACTCTTGTATGACTAGAATTCTCTCTGAACCAACAAAAGCTGGAAGAGATGGCTGCCTTGAGTAAATACTTCTACCTCACAATAGCGGCACATGAGAATACATTACAGGCAGTATTAAAAAACTTCTTCCTGGAGCCTGGGAACCCTTAGTCAGCAACTCTTACCGCGGCAAAGGATCTCCTTAATCTAGCCACAGAGAACTGGGACTCCGAGCTAATCAATTATCCTGCCATCAAAAATGCAATCAAAAAACAAGTTCGCATTTGCTCTCGTGCATTGGACTTAGAGTCACTGGCAAAAAGAGGCCTCCACGAGTCTCTAAGTCTGCCGCACACAGTGCACAATTCTAAACACCATCTCACACAGGCGGTGGGCCGCCCAGCTTTATACAAGATTTTAGCCTACAGATTACATCCCCTGCCCCTCAAAGAACTATACACCAGTGAACGGACAGGTGCAGCGACCAAGGAATGCAGGCTCTGCAAATACAAACGGGAGTCTCTGGCCCACCTCCTATTTTGCGGCCCGGCCCTGCGCACAGCCCGCAGCCTTTACCTTAGGCCCATCGTCTTACAACTGGGGACGCGTACTGCAAAGGAGGCGGTTCATCAATTATACACATTGAACTCCGTAAAACAGATGGCCACATTTGGTAAATTTATACAACAGACTCGCACTAAGCTGATGGCCCCCTCGAGCTAAAACGACCAGAGTCTCAGCGGATGCATGCTGGGCAGTAAGACTATGGATATTACCTCTTTTAGCCCACAAGTTCTCAGATTTTAATCATACAGATTTGCCTTAAAGAAGATGACTTTCTTGTCCTTTTTAACTTTCGTAATTTTTGTACCTTGGTTTTTAATGTAATGGTTTTGAGTAACCAAACAATAAATTCATTCATTCGCTCCATTCATTCAGTCCAAACTTTGAAGGTGAAATGTGATACATTAACCACCCCTAACTGGCTACCGTGTGAGAATGATTTTGGGACAGCATCTTGTTAGTTGTAAACTATTCAAACACGAAATACAAACCTACACAATGATCTAGCCCTGAATGAGAATTTTGCAGTTATTGGCCACATCCTGAGAATTAATGAAATAATAAAGGAGTCTTCCAGAATGAAATCAAAGGTTTCTAATTTCAGAGGCCTTGCCTCCTCTGTGTTTGATTTTCTTTTATGCCTGATGACACTGAACCTGATCTCTGACAAATTACTGGAACTGCAGGTTTATTTAATACTCTAATATTGCTTTACTTAATTTAGATTTTATTATCATGACGCCTTGATACCTTCGGGTTATTGTTTTGCGCGTTATAAATTATTTTCATTCATTCATTCATTCATTCATTCATATTTTGCACTGTATGTCATGGCTATCTCTGTTAACGGTTCTTTTACCCATTTGGGTCTAGTCTATGATGTAATAACACCACATTGAAACAGAATTAATAATTTTACTCAGACTAGTCCACAAATACAGAATTCCCTGACACCGGCATTTTGACTTTGCTACATAGAGAAAATGGGAATAAGTCAAATGTATTATTCTACCTGACTCCACAATTCATTGTCCTGAAATGTCTGTGTTATACCCACTGTACGTTATTGCTAAAGAAAGCTTGTTTTTGTTAGCTACCTATTGTGATTAGGTAATATGACCGGTTGGGGTGGGGGAATTAGAATTATATGGGATAGTCTGTTTCAACGTCCCTGTTTTTCCGTAGAGAACACTTAGGTAAACTGCAGCAAGCCACTATTTTTGGGATGGTTCTATTTCCCCGCCTGTCCTCAAAAGGCATATAAATACTGTTGTATGTCATTTTTTTAGGGCTAGCTGTATTTGTATACCTTCCCTTCGAAGTAGAGTGGAGACATACCAATGTTCACATCTGAGTTATGGTTTGCCCACAAAAGAAATACACTTTTCCAAAGAAAACATGGAAGAGTAGCAAGAATAAAAGGTACATTTGGTAATGGAGGAACTGGTAGTAGTTCTAAACAAGAGAAAAAGTTCCCACCCCAGGCCACGAGTTTGTAGGTGTATGTCCCTCTGTAAAATGTCCACAAATCTCCCTGTTCTAGAACTTTTGTGGGCTATTTCTGTGCCTCCCTTACACTTTGCCAGGGAAGCATAGGTGTGTGGATTCTCTCGGATACTGTATGTGCCCCTTCCCTTTTGAAGGAAAGCAGAGAACTATAGAGTAATTTTTGATCTCCTCCAAGTGGAGATGGTAAGTATATACCTCTGTGTACACGCTTTGTGTGTGTCTGAGGTGCATGCATGCACCCGGGAGGCACTGACACGCCAGTCAGTAGAAAGAGTAAACGTGTTTAGATTGTTCTTCCATACAGAGCAGTGGCTATGGGGCATAGACAGGCAGGAAGCTTCAAGATACTGAATGGGGGACCACTTCAATGTGCACAACCAGCATGCCAAGACCAGTGAAGTGGTGTTTCTTTTTAATGCACTGGCATTTCCATGGCGACTTGCAGTAACATTGACTGTTTTTTTATGTAGGATGGCTTCTTTTGGTTGGAAGAGGAAGATTGGTGAGAAAGTCTCAAAGACCACATCCAAGCAGTTCGAAGCGGAAGCGGCAGAAGAAAGCGGCATGGTTCGATCTGAGAACATGGATTGGCTCAATGCAATAAAACGGAAAAAGGAGATCCTCGAAGAAGACAACATGGTCAAAAGTAAACGACTGAAGGATGAAGGAGTACTAATGGCTGAAAACGAGAGGTATTTTTAGTATTAAATCTTTTTATTGAAAGAAAGTATAACAAAGGGAAAAACAGCCGTCTGCAAACAAGGTGGCGCGGTCCCACCAATGATAAGACAGGTGTGCATGCAGTGCTGTAATCAGATCCTCCCGGATGCATTTATACACAGCAAGTCGCCTACAACCCAGCAGGGCCGGCCGCGTAATAAAGGATCAGGCGTTATCAATGGTTGCGTTATGTCACAGAGCAGAAGGAAAAAAGGGGGGAACCCCAACATGCCCTCCCCCCCGCCCCACCCGCCCCACCCCCCTCCTTGTCCAACTAGCAAATAAACAGTAGAACGCCCGTATCACTGCTGAGGGATCTGGAAGGACGCCTCACCTCTGGGCTCTCGTCCTATGTGGTTGTGTTTTGGTGTTTGTCAGTGGGGTATCTGCCAATCGCAGCAGTCGCAGATAGCGGGGGCAGCTCAGCTCCCGGAACTCCTCAGTGAGGAGGGTCAGGAATGGCCGCCAGAGTTCCGCGAATTCCACACTCTTCCCCGCCTTTGCTAGCGATAGTTTCTCCATACCTAGCACCATCCATAGCCTATGCAACCACCCTATCTGTGGGGGGGGGGTTGCGAGTCCCTCCAGTGCGCTACAATGTTCTGCATAGCTGCCCCCAGTGCAATCGCTATAAGTCTCCCCCTCACAGACTTCAGGGGGTACATCAAGGGGTTAGGAAGGCCAAGCAGCACATAGGCGGGGAATCGGGGAAGCTGTGTATCTAGGTGCTGATCCATCAAATCCAGGATGGAAGTCCAGTAAGGTTGTATGCGCTCACAGCTCCACAAGAGGTGTTCTAGGGTGCCTCGTCCCCCACACCCCGTCCAGCAGCGGTCACTGGTTCGTGGGTCCCAGCGATGGATGCGTTCCGGTGTGTGATACCAATAGGTGGCGACTTTGGTCAATGTTTCGGTCAAGCCCATGTCATAAGCTGAGTGTCTAGCTCTGTGATATATGCCCTCCCACTCCTTTCGTGTAAGCTCTCTCCCTAGGTCCTTTTCCCATCTGGCCCTCCCGGCATTGTATGCATGAGTGTTGGTGAGGAGTAAGTGTTGGTACAGATCAGAGAGCAGCTTTTTGTCTGAGGTGCGTGTCAGCAGCCATTTCTCATACGGTGTGAGAGTTCTTTGCGCGCCCGGTGTAATGGACGGGTGCAGGACCCAGTGACGTACCTGCATGTAGGGCAGGTGATCCGCTTCCGGTATGTCGTAGTCCTCTTTGACCTGCTGAAAAGAGACAATGCCATTAAGGTCAAACATATGACCTACAGCTCTGCAGGGTGTCGTCCTCCACATCAGAAACGCCCGAGGGTCGAGACCAGGGGAAAAGTCAGGGTTACCGAAGATCGGAGTCATTGGGGAGGGAAAGGAGGTGAGGCCGCGTCGTGTTGCTGTGTTGTCCCACGTGGTCAGGACTGTGCTCGTGATCTGTGATGCATAGAGGTTGGGTGGTCGGTGGTGACGCGGTAGGAACGGGATACCCTGAAGCGGTCGTCCCGCCACCGCTTGGTCTTGAAAGAGCCAGTGTTTGCTGGATTCCAATTGGTGCCATTCGACCAGCGTGCGCAACTGGGCGGCCTGAAAATACAGGGTGAGGTCGGGAATTCCGACTCCGCCGTGTGCAGGGGGAAGTGTGGCGATCACCCGATTTAGGCGTGGTCGACGGCCGTTCCAAATATAGCGCGCCAGGTCGTATTGCGTTTTCTGAAGCCATCCCGTTGGTGGGCGGAGGGGAAGAGTCTGAAAGATATAGAGAATTTGCGGCAGCAGGGTCATTTTAGTGGCTGCTATGCGTCCTAGCCATGAGAGCGAGAGGTGTTTGCATCTCCTGAGTTCTTCGTGGAGACGTGCGCTGAGTCTCGCGTAATTGGCGGTGACCGTGTCTCGCACAGTCGGAGCCAGCAAGACCCCCAGATACGGGATGGGAGAGTCCGACCATCGCAGGTCAAATTCCACCTTAGCGTCCGCCAGGACGTCCGGTGGTAAGGATATGTTAAGGGCCTCCGACTTCTCAACATTAACCTTGAAGCCCGAGGCCAGCGCAAAGGTGTGAAGCTCCACAAAGAGCGATCGAAGGGACTGCATCGGGTTCATCAAGGAGAGGAGAACGTCGTCGCCGTAGAGGCTAACCTTATGGGTATCGACGCCAAATGGGATGCCCTCAATGAGGCCCTGTTGCCGTATACTTTGCGCCAGAGGCTCCATATAGAGCGCGAACAACAGGGGGGAGAGCGGGCAGCCCTGTCTGGTTCCGCGTCCAATCGGGAACCGCGGGGAGGTATGGCCGTTGACCCTGACCGTGGCGGTCGGTCGCCGATAACAATTAAAGATGCGGTTGCGAAGAGTCTCGCCCAAGCCGAACCTCTGCAGTACCAGATCCAGGAATGGCCAGTGTACGCGGTCGAACGCCTTCTCAGCGTCGATGGTGAGCAGCATGCAGCCCGGCCGTGTTCGCGACCCGGCCTCTATTAAGTGGAGGACGCGTCTAGTATTGTCACTGGTTTGGCGCTGTGGGATAAACCCGGCCTGGTCGGGTTCCACCAGTTGTTGCATATATGGGGCGAGGCGGCTTGCCGAGAGGTATTTTTAAATAAATTATTCTAAATCTATCCTAACCTTTTATGAAAGGGGAAAGGAATATCTCAAATAAACAAAATGCAGGCAGTTGGTGACTGACCTTGAAAGTTTGTCATGCAGCACAGTATCCACTGCAGATGGCCGTCAACGTTAGGAGCAGAGCTTGTGGGTGCATCACCGTAGGCAAGTGATGTCTTCTTCTCAGACAAGTCATACACACGTCACTAGAACCTTTCCAGTACAGATCATACTCTGGCTTGGCATCCCTCTAGTAGACTGTCCTGAATTACTCCTCATCACTGCTGACGAGGCCTACAAAAGTTTGCGCCATGCTCAGAATAACGCTTGACCACAAGTACTAGTTACTCAACTACAACACTTCCATTTTGAATCCTGGTTTATCTTATTCCATTGCACTCGTGGAATCCCTTGGTCTCTTCCACTACAGCAAAGGTCTTCAAACTGTAGGGCGCGACCCCCTGGGGGTTCGTGGCTGTGTGGGGCACAAATGCCCCTGGAAACACCTGAAACTGCAGAAGGCCTGGGGATGCGATCTTGTTTGTTGTTGCGTTTCCAGGCAGTCGTCATTTACAATGGCCGGAGTGCATATACATGTATGGGAACTGTGGTCCTGAGTTCCGTGGGGGCAAGGGTCATTCAAGTACGGACTGGGGAACCAAATGCAACCCAAGCAAAACATCTGAACCCAGTGCCACTCCCTTCCTGTCTTTGCTATCTCTTTCCATCCGTCCATTCTCTCTCTACCCTCTGCTTTCTCTTTGATCTCTTTCTCTTCACCTCCTTTCTTCTGCTCTCATTTTCTCTTTCTCTTGAAGCCCACTTCTGCTGCAGTTAACCTCGAGGAAATCGGGGAAAGTGCAGAGGCACCCCAGCAGCACTGGGCTTTTAAAAGCAGCTGATGGAATAAAAGGCCAATCTGGCCTTTGGGTCATTGAGTGCGGTGTTAGCTTCAAATCATTGCTGAACATAGTTAAATATTCTGTAAATATTTTGTTGTTCTTTCACTTTCAGGTGTCTGCCTATAAAATAACACAAATTTAAATGAAAAAATGAATGCAAGTTAAAAATAATCGAACCTGAATTGGTTAATATAATCACTGCAGAAGTCTGTGTGTGTGCCCAGAGTATCACATAATTGAATCCAGGTTGATGCAATGAGGAAAAGTGACTTATGTATTGAGTGCTTCGCGGTTCCACCCTCTGACAGAAAGTACTGTGTACATGTAAGTCGTCCTTTTTAAGCTGTATCACACACAGTATAAGGTAGACTGCCACACAATGATTTAGTACTTAAGCAGAAACGATTGCTTTTAAAGTATATATTTTAGCGACAGGTATTCAGACTGCATCTTGTGCAAACATTTTTATTAAGTGCCCATTAAAATAATGAATTTCAGAACTCAGATTACCTCTCAAGAAGAATAAATCTTTGTTACCATGAAGCTTCAATTACTTCCTAAATTAAAGTATGTACAGGCTCCCAAATAGTGTTTGCAGTTGGTAAATTAACCAATTGTACATATTGACGTTTCTTGCAGGTAGCAGGCACTCTGGTGAGAAGGTTGTGTCTTTACTTCTCTGTCATTCTATCCGCTTCATAGCACAGGAGACAGAACGCCCTCTTTGTTTTCAGCCAGAAGTGCCTCAAGGTCTCCATTAACAGACCAGATATGGTTGTTTTTTTACCAAAAACGTAGTGTCTGTTTTTGTAAAAATATATGTGTCCCAATAGATCCCACCCACTTCATCCTTAAATTGTATGCAGCTGTCCTTACACCCGAGTCGACGTTGTGGCAGGAGTAGGGCCGTAGGATTGCATTCAGATGCAGAGCCCTGCTAATCTGCACCACTGGGACTTCAAAGTAATGTTCCAGGAGAAAGAGGAAAGGAGAGAGAGGCATGGACAGCATCTAAGAGACGGCCCAGAGGAAGGGGGTACAATGTGGGAACTCATTTCTTCATCATTTACTATTGCCATTAGTGCAGCAGGTGCAGTTGTACTGGTGCCAGGAGTGGGAGGGGCCACTGCACCCCATGTATGGCCGTTTTACTACCGAGAAGGGAAATAGGGACCCATGTTTTGGTAGCATTAGGTTCCAGATCACCATTGCTCTGCACATAATAAGGCTGAAGCAACAGGGGCGAGGTGTGGGCCTTTCATTCCTTTTTTGTTTTTTTTTACAAAAAGAAGCTGGCAGCCTGCTTTTGGCCAGTGGAGTGGGCAGACGAGACAGGGCCTGTAGGTATCATTTGTGCTGAAGGGGCAGTGGGTTTTAGTTGGCCAATCACATCACTGGGCAAACTAAACACCACAAAGGGGTGTCAGGGGCTAACTAAACCCCAATTATTGCTGGGTTACTATCCTTTTTTGCTTGCATTAGACACCAGAGGACCCTAGTTGTGCCAGTGTTGGTTTGGGTCTCAGGGCAATGACCCAAGGGAGGGAAACATTGCAGTAGAGGAGACACCTTAGCTTGGATTCAAAGATGGTGGGAGTCCGGTGGGGCAAAATTGGGACATATGTGTTAACAAAGGGCAGAGACAGGTCACTTTGACAGTTAGTAGCTATCATTATTGAAGCAGGTGCAGCGGCAATGGGGCATAGGGGAGTGAGGGGCCCACTACATCACAGTTGTGACTCTTACTTTACAAAAGGTGCACGGGTGCTCATTTTCCCTGCTAACATTAAGGCCGAGTGCACCCTTGATGCATGGTGTTTTTTTCTGAAAGGGACAGAGAGAGTGTTTCAAGATTAGAGTGATCCCAAGCATGGTGGGAAAGGAGTGGAAGAGGCACAGGAATCAGACTACTCCTCAGGGTTACAGCTAACATTAGTGCACCAGGTGGAGTTCTATTGGGACCCAGAAGGCTGAAGGGCTCATATCACCCCAGTGATGGGGAACAGTGTTTCTTTGTCAGTTCCTGGTTTTGTTTGAAGGATTTGTCTCTTTACTAAATCTCATATTTAATATGGACTATCAGCTATATAAAACATGTACAGCTGAGATGATCTCACAAGCCCCAACCCCTGTTCTCAGCCCAGCATCTTCCGCTCCCCCAGTCCTTACCATAAAGTTTTGGAGGCGAGGCCCAATATCAAAACATTTTGGTTAGTGGGAGCTCAGAGTAAAAACGTTTGAAGACCTCTGCAGTACAGTGTTACACCATTATTATTTTTTGTGGAAACTGTGTTTCATAATTATAATCTGTGCTGATATTTTTCTGACTTTTATCGAATACTGAAAGTAACTGCTAATATTTTACTTCTGTGTTGTATCAACTTTGCTGTAAAACAATGTTGCTTGTTCCAAGCGGTATGTGTTCCCTTCAGTGTTGCAATATGTCCTTTCTGCCTCCTCCTCAGAGATTGTCTCTTGGTGCTGCTAATTACTGCTCATCCCATCCACCAACGGCATCTTCCATACGCATTTTAAATGCTGCGATTTTAGGAACCATCATTCTTTTCTTTAGCGTTAGGTCCAAGGCCCTTCTTTTACAATGTAATGATGGGATTTGTTGTGCATGGTCTGCTCATGGTAAAGTGTTACTGCTGAAGTTTCACTACAGTCAGGGTCTTGACGCATTGTATTCGATGCCATTTGACTGACTGGTCTTTGGCTGCTGACTGTTCTTTGGCTGCTGACTGTTCTTTGGCTGCTGACTGTTCTTTGGCTGCTGACTGTTCTTTGGCTGCTGACTGTTCTTTGGCAGCTGACTGTTCTTTGGCTGCTGACTGGGCTTTGGCTGCTGACTGGGCTTTGGCTACTGACTGGGCTTTGGCTTACTGACTGGGCTTTGGGTAGGGACTGGGCTTTGGCTGCTGACTGGGCTTTGGCTGCTGACTGGGCTTTGGCTACTGACAGGTATTTGGCTACTGACTGGGCTTTGGCTACTGACAGGTCTTTGGCTTACTGACTGGTCTTTGACTTATTGACTGGTCTTTGACTTACTGACTGGTCTTTGGCTGCTGACTGGGCTTTGGCTACTGACAGGTCTTTGGCTACTTACAGGTCTTTGGCTACTGACTGGGCTTTGGCTACTGACTGGGCTTTGACTTACTGACTGGGTTTTGACTTACTGACTGCTCTTTGGCTGCTGAATAGGCTTTGGCTGCTGACTGGGCTTTGGCTACTGACAGGTCTTTGGCTTACTGACTGGGCTTTGGCTTACTGACTGGGTTTTGGCTTACTGACTGGGCTTTGGCTTACTGACTGGGCTTTGGCTTACTGACTGGGCTTTGGCTTACTGACTGGGCTTTGGCTGCTGACTGGGCTTTGGCTACTGACCTGTCTTTGGCTACTGACTGGTCTTTGACTTACTGACTGGTCTTTGACTTACTGATTGGTCTTTGACTGCTGAATGGTCTTTGGCTGCTGACTGGGCTTTGGCTACTGACCTGTCTTTCGCTACTGACCTGTCTTTCGCTACTGACCTGTCTTTCGCTACTGACCGGTCTTTGACTTACTGACCGGTCTTTGACTTACTGACCGGTCTTTGACTGCTGAATGGTCTTTGACTGCTGAATGGTCTTTGGCTACTGACCTGTCTTTGGCTACTGACCTGTCTTTGGCTACTGACCGGTCTTTGACTTACTGACCGGTCTTTGACTTACTGACCGGTCTTTGACTTACTGACCGGTCTTTGACTGCTGAATGGTCTTTGGCTGCTGACTGGGCTTTGGCTACTGACAGGTCTTTGGCTTACTGACTGGTCTTTGGCTTACTGACTGGGCTTTGGCTTACTGACTGGGCTTTGGCTGCTGACTGGTCTTTGGCTTACTGACTGGTCTTTGGCTTACTGACTGGTCTTTGGCTTACTGACTGGTCTTTGGCTACTGACCGGTCTTTGGCTACTGACTGGGCTTTGACTTACTGACTAGTATTTGGCTACTGACTGGGCCTTGACTTACTGACTGGTCTTTGTCTGCTGAATGGTCTTTGGCTGCTGACTGGGCTTTGGCTACTAACAGGTCTTTGGCTTACTGACTGGGCTTTGGCTTACTGACTGGGCTTTGGCTTACTGACTGGGCTTTGGCTTACTGACTGGGCTTTGGCTGCTGACTGGTCTTTGGCTTACTGACTGGTCTTTGGCTTACTGACTGGCCTTTGGATTACTGACTGGCCTTTGGATTACTGACTGGCCTTTGCATTACTGACTGGTCTTTGGCTATCGACTGGGCTTTGGCTATCGACTGGGCTTTGGCTATCGACTGGGCTTTGGCTATCGACTGGGCTTTGGCTATCGACTGGGCTTTGGCTATCGACTGGGCTTTGGCTATCGACTGGGCTTTGGCTATCGACTGGGCTTTGGCTATCGACTGGGCTTTGGCTATCGACTGGGACTGGGCTTTGGCTGCTGACTGGGCTTTGGCTGCTGACTGGGCTTTGGCTGCTGACTGGGCTTTGGCTGCTGACTGGGCTTTGGCTGCTGACTGGGCTTTGGCTGCTGACTGGGCTTAGGCTACTGACAGGTGTTTGGCTTACATACTGGGCTTTGGCCCCTGACAGGGCTTTGAAAGTATTGCCAGTGCTCAGCCCAAGCAAGATTAACACTGAGACAGGTCCTTACTTGGCTCTGCCACGTTACCTGTTGAAATACATTCTCATTTAGTGGTGAGACCTGTGTCCTTGTGCTGCTGAAAGGCCCCACACAGGCAGGGCCGTGACCTGAGCTCTGTGTGTGCCCACCAGGCCCGGTTCTAGAGGGTGGGCCGGGTGGGCCAGGCCCACCCAAACATGAGCCTGGCCCACCCAAACATGATGTGAGCCGTCCCCCCCGCCCCCATCAGTGTTCGGGCTGGCTCTCCGGATCCGAAATCAAGAGGCTGCTGCAGCCTCTGCGCAGCCCAGCACAGAATATCGCGGTCCATTGTCACATAGAATGACAATGGGCCAAACCCAGCAGTCACAGCATGTGGTGGGAGCTCCTGCCCTGGCCTTAGGGTGGAGGTCTTCAAACTGTGGGTCCATGGCGGCAGTCCCAGGAGGGTACAAAGGCCTCTTTAAGTACAGAAGAATGAAGATGGCCTAGAAGAGCAACTTTTTTTTTTTGCGTTTCCAGGTTGTCTTCCTTTAAAGTCAGCAGCTTTGCTAAAAACAATACAATATTTGATAAGTATTTTGTTGTATTTACACGTTCAGCAACTGCACTAAAAATAATGTTAATGCCTACAAGTGTTTAGTGTTAAATAAATGCACATTAAACTAATTGATGGGACACGCACATCATGAAACTTCGGTTAATGCGATCCCCGAAGATGTCTGTATGAGAACAGTCCCAAAATTGAATCCAGGATGGTGCAGTGCATAATACTGACATGTGTATTTATATAGTTTTAAGGTCCCAGCATGTAACAAAAAGCAATGTGAATATGTAGGGCATTATTCTAAAATTGTAATAAACACTGTATAACATAGGTTGCCACACAATAATTATGTGACCAGGGCCAGTGGAATTATGTGGAAGGGGAGCACCATAGACAAATTATTCAGTATAATGCAGCACATTTTTTACTAGTATATGTTAATTATTTTGACATTTTTTTTACTTGGTAGTACTGTCAGGGCAAAGATTATGTGGCAAATACATAATTATGTGAAAAATGTCACAGCTGCAGAATCGGATAATTCCAGCAGCCCTGTATAAGATAGAACAAGTGCTTTCAAAGAATACATAGTAGTAATAGCTAACCAGACTGTACCTATTACAGACCTTTGTTTATAAGACCATTAAAAGTACACTTTTTAAAACTCAACAACCTTACATTGCCTCTAAAAAAGAATTATTTTTTGTCATCATCATGTTTCAAGTTATTCCATACATTAAATCTCATTAGACCCCCTCCTGAACTCTCACACAGAGGTACATCCAGGTACCCATTAACACACCTGGGATGGTTGTTTTTAACAAAGGGTATGGAAAGTCTTTGCAAAATGGGCGCCTTAGTCCTCATACCCCAGCCAGCTTGGCCTCTGTTTACATGCAGAGGCCCTTTCAGGTGAGTTGAGAGGGTACAAGGGAAGAGACCCTGCGTTCAGCACTAACCCTCACAATTACCCAAGACTTTGCATAATGTTTCGGAGGGGGGCCCGACTTCAAAATATTCTGGGTAAGGGGGACTCAGAGCAAAAAAGCTTGAAGACCTCTGCCTTAGGGTATGACAGTGAGGCCTCACCATGGGAAGTGCTGCTACTGCGGGCCAGAGTTTTCACTACCCTTGGAACAGGAAGTGATGGGGGCAATAAACAGGGTTCTGCTCCCTCCATCCCTCCTTGCAGTGGATGGCTGGCCCAACTCCAATTCATGCTGGCCAGGGAAGGAATCCTCGCTGATCTACCAACCTCCCATCTCAAACTCAGAATTTAACCAGAAACCAACCCCGCTGACCTGTCTCTTTGAGATGTGGCACATAATTTAGAGGCTTTGTCAGCAGATTCCCTTGGCAGTGAGTTTCCTGGTCCCTAGTGACACTGCAGTGCAGCTTTTAAATTACCTCAGTCAAAGGAGGGCCACCACAGAAAACTGTTATGGTTTTTCTGAGAGACCAAACGTTTGATCATGTACTCCTTCCTTGGAAAAAAATAAAGCCCATTCAATCAAAACCAGCGAAAGCAGTCCAGCTTTGCAAAGGGCCTTCTGCGCAGTCACACATGCAGTTGCGGTTTAGATACGTTTTGAACCGTTTGAGCTGGGAACAAACTTTTTTTGTTAAAACTGCCGATTATGTGGCAGATGATGGATTATGTGGCAAATGTGCCAAATCTATATGCAAAAACGCTACAGCCACACAATCCCACAATTCCAGTAGGCATTTATATAACCTGCAGCCTTTATTCTGGATAGTTCCAACCCAACTATTCCTCTTTCTGAGAAAAATGGATCATTGTATTAAAAACACCTGTTGAGTAGTAGTTGCTACAGAATGGCAGAAAATTCTGTGGAATGCACTATGTAACAACTCAAATTGTATGCACCTTTCATTTTCTGCCTCTTTCAGCAACACTGCATTTTGACTCTGTCCCACCAATATCTGTAGCTCACTGTATTTTTCCTCACTGAACACATCACTGTTCTTTTATCACAATATCAACACACAGTGCTCAATTTGTGCAGATCGTTGGTAGCAGTTGGCACAAGCACTAAAGAGACTGGAGGAGTAGTATGTGGAAGGAAGCGGGATAAGGTGAAACCAAATTTTGGTCGGGTGCCTTGGTACTGAGCAGCCCTGCATTCAACAACTCTGACCAAGATCTCATTAAAGAAAATATGAGGCCCTACACACATATAAAGTGTGTGTGTGTGTGTATAAAACACATTTTGTTTGTGTTAGAGGTTTGCCTCTTCTACTACAGAGCTAATGGTGAGGGCCTACTTCCAGCCTTTTGTCGATGATGTCTCTTCCACAGATCACTCACAATGAGAATCTCTCTCTTACATTCCAAAGGCCATGAACTGAGTATGTTGTTTCTATCTTTTTGTCCATGGTAAGAGTCTTTGCTCTTTTTACATTACAATTGGGCAAATCTTTGCATGTAGAAAGTATCTAGTCATTCTTCTTCAAATAATATTTAAATATTGATAACGCTCTCATCATTACTTCTCAACTGAAGATTTCATGCTCACAATTTCGGCTCATCATCTGTTGCCTTCATCAGGGTGTATACGAATAATGGCCTAATAGACAAGAGGGGGCTAAGAGACATGAAGGGGAGAATGGGATACGGGTGATTCATGGACCTCAAGATGAGCGTCAGGAGAAGAGTGAGTTTCAGCGGAATAATGGACTTTTCAGTCCTGACCACATCACTGGCCACATAAGCAATAGAAGGCTTTCTTTACCATAACATTCTCATAAAATTACCCCCTCATACAAAAAAGTCAATGCTTCTCAAAAGGTTGCAATTCGCAAATGTGGGCCACTTTTTATTGGGTGCCTGGGCGTATTTCTGGTCCCAATCCAACTCTTGGCCCTCGCAGTGACGGCTTGAAGGCCAATAGAAAATGGCCACGTTAATTTCATCCTGTTCTGGAAGTTTGTGATTGGGCCTGGACTCTTTCTCACAGGCACCCCCAACAACTCATCTCCTTTTAATAAGGTGGGCTGTGTCGTGCAGGTACAATAGGGGCATGGCGAAGGGGACAAATTCTTTCTATGACACTGATGGCCTGGATATTTCTTTTTCTATTCTGTGCTGGAGAAGAACGTTTGTTTATCCTAATTCACCTTTCGTGACCCCTGCAGCTGCTTATCAGATCTTGCTGTGAGGCAGAGTTCTATGTACCAAGTAGGAAAGAAAACATGTAACTGTTTGTTCTTAGTTTTTAAATCTGCAAAGGCCCAGCAAGGCACATATTTTGTGTATGCTTCATTTAAATCAGTTTTATTATTATATTGACCATGGACGCAAGGTAACAGTAAAAATTTCCAGATAATTGATGATTACTGATCCTGCTGGAGACCAATCCTCTGTTGGTAGTTTTGAAATGCAGATAAACTGTATTTTATGTGGATAGCTCAGTGGGTTACTATCTTTGTCACAGTGATTCGTGTTTTACTTGCAGCTCAGAAGTCACAGTCCTAACATAGGACAGTGACCTTTGAACTGCCATCAAAGAGCTGCATACAAACCTGAATGGTTTAGTTAGAACTTCACATTTTGTTTGTGTTGCGATATAGTTAGAACTTCCTCAGTCTTTCATTATTCTAATGTTGCTAAAAAAAGAGTTAGCTTGGGCAGATATACATTTTTATTAGTAAAGCCAACCCACCAATCATTAGGGTATGCTTTAAATCCTGAGTTTCTGCTTCTCCAGACCATACCCTCTTAAAATATACTGCCCACCAGTATGGATGACGCGAGTCCTACAACTTCTAATCCTCATTGGCTTATGTGACATTCCCTATAGACGTATTTACCTACTTGCATCATTCATTATCTCTGTATAATGTGTGTGTGATGTGAAGTACTGTGACACCCTACACTGATATGAGTAGCGCTGTACAACAAATGAAATGCATATGAGAGAGGGGCTACAGAGCGATGAAGGGCACTGTTGGAGGGTGGTAGTAATGGTATCTACGGAGAAAGAGGTCATTAGTGGGGCGCCAAACAAGACTTTTGCATTAGTGCCCTTTTGTTTTTTGTTTATTTAATTAGCAGTCAGGTCATGAGTGCACAAAGACTGTTTGGTCGGCCCTCTGGGGCTGCCCAAACTAGTCATGCCCACTCTGTCCTTCTCCATACAGGATGCATTGGCTGCAATGCAGCTTGCATTGAGAACATGGCCTCCACATAATCCCCTGGCTGAGCGGTGTCCCGACCAATCACAATACTGCTTTAGCGTTGAGATTGGCTTTGGGGAGGGAGCCTGTTGCCTGCATCCTGTTCCTGCCAGAGGATGGAGAGCAGGAGCCTAGAAGACGTGGGACCAGGCCAGCGGAAAGGTAAGCTTCATTTTTTTATTACAATTATTATTACATTAAACCCCACCCCGCATGAACCCCTGCCCCCTCGCCCCGCGAGTCATGCCGGCCGTGACTGCCGCAGTGGCCCACCCTAATGCACCATTGGCCCACCCAAATAAAAATTCCTGGAGCCGGGCCTGGTGCCCACCCACTGTGAGGCACATTGCCCTAGCTCAGTCAGAAGCGTAGCACTGCGCCTACGGGGCAGACCGGAAATTAATGTTAAATGTTCCGCTTGTCTCCCTGTTTAGAAACTGGATACTTAATGCTTCAAATAATGAGTACGCTGTCGTTCTGCATTTAATGTATGTCTTAATAAGAGGTATTTTCTCTTATTAGGTACACATGATGTACATCATGGAACTGATCTTAAGTACCTTGCAGACTGGAGTTCAGTGTTTAGACTGCAGACCTCTATCGAGGACACAGCTCTTGCAGTCCTTGGCGTACCTTTACCACCCGGGTGCTTCCGGGGACTTGTAGACTAACTTGCTTTACTTCATTGGACCATCACAACTGGAAAGTCCCCAACTGTTAGAGTTGTGTCTTTAAGATATGGATACATGAGGCAAATGTATATGGTAATGGGTAAACCTGCTGTGCACACACTGCAGTCACTGATCCTGTGCGTGCATCTGCGGTCCGTGTGCTGCTACACTTCAACAGCACACATCCATCTGCATTTCCATGGAAAAGGAAAAGTCCATAGACACGTGGTGGGCCTGTCTTCTGTTCCAAATTCCACCTACGTCATTATTATTCATAACAAAAAAGAAACTGGAGGCCCTCGCAGTTCCCTGTGCACAGGGGGCATAGCCTGCCAGTTCGCTCTCGTCTGCCTATTCTGTGGCCAGGCCAGGACTGCTTTTCCTACATTTTGCCCATTCTGTGATGGCGCCGTTAGGCTAGAAACCAAATGGAATGCTTCCCCGAGGATTTTCCGATGTCTTAATAAGTGCCGAGAAAAGCACATCCTCGTACCTTGTAATTCTTATGGAAGAAAAAATCTGCACATATCCCTTATACTTCCAGAATGTTAGAATGCTCGCCTATAGTCTGGCTTTAATGGTTATATGTTGTTACCACGAATTCCGTTGCAACGCATGCCTTTTCCACGCATGCGTTACCACGGAATTCGTTTTCCCCTCATCTTCTTTGCCACGTCGTTCTTACGTCATAAAGAGGAAACGGAAGTTTATTCCGCTTCCTCTCTTATGACACTGTTTTTTTCGGCACGGCGGGATCGTTTTTTTATGGGGGGGGAGACCCCCCCCAACCCCCCTTTTTAATCCTTCGGTTTTTTTTTTCGTGGTAAATACGATCGTTGAAGGCATACGCGTTGGAAAGACGTTTACGTGGTAAGTGCCTCGTTGTAAACGTTACGCGTAGTACTGCCTTCGTTGTTAATGATGTTTCCCGGCCTGGTTTTCCACCGAGCAGTCCCTGACCGGCAGCATCCTTCGGAGGCCGGTTTTGAAAGCCCAGGGCCGCGTCTGGTGCCTCTTTCACTTTACGCAACTCCCCCATCCAGCAGGTACAGAAAGGCTTCAAGCAAGAGGGGTAGGAATGGGGGGTGTAGAGAGAAAGCGAACAGAGAAGGAGAAGAGAGGAAGGAGAGAGGCAGAGCGGGAGAATGGATGAATCGAAAGAACGAGCAAGGAGACGAACAGAGCATTCGAGCATTTTTTTGCCAGGGCTGCGGCCTGGCTGATGCTCATGTGGCCAGTAGATGGCAGTAGCACCCTTCAAACCACATCTGCACGTTGACGCATATTTTGAAAGGCTGCAAGTTGTTTTTTTTTCTAGAGAAATGAAAAGTGCAGGCAGGCATCGCTACACGTTCATCTAAAACCCATTTGTCCACATTACAGTGCACCGAAATTTGCACAAAAAAATGAATGCCTTTGGAGTAACTTTCCTCATGATTCTACCCACGCCGTTCCAGTTATAAGTCATTTATGGAAGTCTGTTAAACAGAGGAGCCAGTTTTCAAATTTTCCGGATCAGAGGAGGTGGGGGTTGGGGTTGTAAGTGGCGGGTTATGTTAGGATTGGGGCCACTGAACCTGAAAGCATAACCTTGGACTTGCTTGACATCACCGGAAGTGAAGTAGTGGAGGTTAGTGGATGCGAGAGGGAGTTAGCGGAGGCACTTGATGGGGTGGAAGTCTGAAGAAGGGCACTATAAGATTGGTCTGAAAAGGACACAGTCACAGAAGTAAAGATTGGAGGTGGCCTGGGGTACAGCGAGTGAGAGAGTTCGGGAGAGAGAGGCTGGGAGGGTCCTCCCTCAGGAGTGTTACAGGCTTGATGATTTCCTGAATCTCATTTTATTCCGAAGGAAAAAATCACGCTTGTGCTGAAACCCCCCCTTTCCATTTGTACTATATACGTTATGTGTTTAGCTCCCAAATATCAGTTTCTTATTTTCATCAAGGTCTGACGTGCGGTGCTGCTGCTCCACATGCATAGGTTCTGCCTTAGATGACCAAGGATGCAGATCATATGCCAAGAATTTCCAAATGTATGCAACGGTCAGCGTTTTGCACCCCTGTTCTCGTGATGGCCCCAAAATTCTTGGAACTGCCATCCATTTGCCAGGGGCAGTGTTTTGCCAATGCCCTCAATGTGTCAAGATTTACAAAAAATAGCTGGCCCACCGTTTTCCCAAGATATAGGTACCAAACTCCCATGTATGTCCCTAACATGCCATGTAGTAACACCAAAATACTAAGCCCTAGCAGTTTCCAAAGGGTTGGGCATTGCTATGCCACAGGAGCATCAATGTGGCAAGAATTACCTCCAATATTCCAGATGCTAGTACATTCATGCACATATACATATATATGCACCCACACACCAAAGTGTGCCCATTCACAGAGGCACGTGCAGACATTCAGAACTGTTTTATTCTTGCTTTCTACGGCTGGTAAGCAGGGCCCACTTCTTTTCCTCAGCCTTGGTGCACCATTGTGTAGAATTCTGCGGTTTGGGTTACAGAAAATTAGAGAAAAAGTTGCAGTTGTGTGCACCATTAACCCTCTGGATTTGGGACAGGGAATACGCAGACACCAGACCAGTGGCAAACACTGTGGTCTCTGTCTGTATCGTTTTTAGGTCGAGCATTCAAGACCTCTTGTATATACTTTAGTATATATACTTTAGTCTATACTTTAGTACATGGGTACTCACAAACTTTCTCTCGGGGGCCAAATTTACAGTGTGGTTTGTGTCCGAGGGCCACACCGGTGGGGGCGGGGTCAGTGGGGAAGGGGGCGGGGCTTGAGCAAAGAAAACCTGTGACCATGAGGTTGATCACAGGTCCCTGCAGTGGACGCCCTCGTCCACTGAGCCACCAGACCTGGCATACAGACATCTCTCTCTTTCTCTTTCTCTTTCTCTTTCTCTTTCTCTTTCTCTCTCTCTTTCTCTCTCTCTTTCTCTCTCTCTTTCTCTCTCCCCCTCTCCCCATCCCTCTGACTCTCTCACTCTGACTCTCTTTCTCTCTTTCTCACTCTGACTCTCCATCTCTCCCTCTGTCTCTGTTTCCTTCTCCCTCACTCTATTTCCCTCTCGCTCTCCCTCGCTCCCTCCCTTGCTCTCACTCTCCCTCCCTCGCGCTCTAGCGTCCCAAACCCCGGGCACTGCCCGACCCTATGTCGCTACCCCCAGACCCCTGTTGCAGTCACCAGGACGCTCGGAGAGGCTCGGTATCGTGCCTGGGGGCCTTATGGCTCGTCCACCACCTGTCTTCACTACCGGGCCGTACCACTGAGCTAACGGACTCTTTGAGAGCCACGGCTGCCCAAAACCGGGCGCTGCTTCCCTAAAGCCAGTGAAACTCACGCAGAGAGCAGGGCGCTGCGAGAGCCTCGGCTCTGTCTCTAGCGCCCCAAACACCAGGCACTGCCGGACCCTATGTACAGATGAAGGGACGTTTATTTTGTGATTAGCATGGGGACCGAAGAAGAAAGGTGAAAGAATGTCTGTCCCAGGTGGAGCGTGAGGATAGTGTCAACCAGTACACAATTTCTGTTTTACGTCTGTTATGTCATTGTTGGCTATGACTTCTTTCAGTAGAAGTTGGTGCCTATTATTATTTTGTTTTCATTCGGCTCCAGTTTTATATCATTGATGGCAGTGATTTCTTTGATTGGAATTTGTTGCTGATTTTTTACTGCTTTCTGTTTTACCTCTTATGTGTGGGAGGTGCCTCTTCGCAAATGTAAGATATCTATGCTACAATATAGGTGTTATTTTTGCAAGCATCCTTATGAAGTAGCTCTGTGCTACATAAATTAATCTATGTCTTTTTCTTATGCTTTGTGGGGCTAGTTTTTGATTACAAGCGCATATTTATGAATCGAACTAGCACCCCTGGTGCGGACATCAGGACGCTCGGAGAGCCTCGGCTCTCTCCCTGAAGCTCGTCAACCTGTCTCCACTACCCGGACACCTGAGCTGACGGACTCTCTGAGAGCAACGTCTCTATCTCTGGCGCTGCCAAACACCGGGCGCTGGGCCCCTAAAGCCAGTGAAACTCACGCAGAGAGCAGGGCGCTGCAAGAGCCTCGGCTCTGTCCGTGGAGCACGCAGAGGCGGGCAGCGCAGGACACTCCGCAACGCCCCTGGTGTTCCCAGACATTGTTGGACCCCGTCACCTCTGCCACTGAGCACCGGAGCTGAATGGCTGGAGCTCTAAAGAGCGTCTGCTCTGTCCCTGGTGCTCCCAGAACAGGGTAGAGCCGATGAGACTCTAGGCAGCGCCGCTGGTGGTCACAGAGTGCGAAACAACAGGAGTCTCTTTACCTGTGCTGTCAGCATCAACCTGTGCCACGGACCGCCGCCCCTGTGCCCCTCGCGGCGGGAACCTCTGTGAGCCATCACCATTTGCTGCCATGACTGGCGGGCACCACTGCCACCCGTTCGCTCAGTGACCCCAGAGAGACTCAAAAACCCGCGCGCGGACACGGAACAGGTGCATCAAATCAATAAGCAAGTCGCTGAGGCGTTCCGGCGCTTGCAAAGTAAACACCAACTATCCAAGCAGACGCAAATGAAAAAGCCTCGCTTTGTTTAGTCCTAAAAACAGTCTTGGAAACGGCGTGTCTCCTATGCTGTTCAGCTTCAAAGTGTTGCTGCCCGCCTGCGGAGAAGCTCAGCGATTTGAAAACATTTCTTTGCTGGGCACGCACACACATTCTCCACACACAGCCGCACCCAAGCACTTCACAGGTTTCTAAACGACCATTAACATGTTAATGAGGTTTTGCACCTCTCAGCGCCCCTGCAGCTCCACTCTGACTATGGTGAGAATCGCCCGGCCCCCACAGAGCAGCAGAGTCTGAGTCGCGCTCTGTTTGCAGACACTCTTAAAAAAGAAAAAAAAAAAACTCGGGTACGATGTCTGGAAGGTCCGCGGGCCGCCTGGGAAGGCTTGCCGGGCCGCCACTGGCCCGCGGGCCGTACTATGAGTACCCCTGCTTTAGTATATACTTATTTGTGTATGTACTTTGTGGGCTCTGGAGATCAGCCCTAGGACTTGTCTGCTTCCGCTTAGGGACTTTTTCTTCTGTTCAACTGCCTCTATTTAACAGTCTTGATAGAAAACGACCAGCAGAGCTCATTGATACCAGAATTGCTCTCTGCACAGGGACTTTCTTGTTTTAATTTTGCTGGCAACTGCCTCTATTTAACTTTCTTGAAAGAAAACGACCAGCAGAGGTCAGTAAAATACCAGAATCACTTTAGCATTCTCTAGAATCCAGTCCAATGAAATTGGCTTCCATGAGCACCCATCGACAATAATATTTTTTTTAAATCTTGTATTCTCAGTGATATGACCACTGAAGGCCCTGCTTTTATACTAAAAACAGAACTTTGGACTATAGCATTTCCTGCTGAAAGGCAATATTTCTCTCCATGTGTTCCCATTCCTGGCGTGTCACGCAGTTTGGTGCTTACTTTCCCTCCATGTTAAAGAACAGTAAATGTTTCAGCACCCAGGCTAATGTGCTGCTTAGCTATATACATATAAGGTCCCAAAGGCAAGACCGATTGCGTTGCAAATGCTTGTTAGGTTTGTGTTTTGCCAGTCAGATCACAACACCATGTTCTTTTTCAAGGGAAGACTTCCCTGGACATCCCTGGACATACCTCTTCCTTTCTGGCCTTAATACATGTAACTAAAGAGCCCATAATTACGTTGGGTACTTTGGGTACTTGTCAGGTGGGTATTTTTCAGGTGGAGATTTACATTTCCACCAAGAACGTATTTTTATTTGGGTTTTCTATTCACAAACCTTTCCGATTCCCCACATGCAAAATTCTACACAGCATATTTTTCACAGGATGAATTATACTCCTGTGCGAATACATATTTTTCCACTGCATGGGAAGGCATTTTTCACAGTGGAGAAAGCCACTTTAATGAATGAATCTATGTCCCTTTTCTGAATTCCTGCCTGTGGGGTATTTTTTTGCCATAAGGTGATGTTTATATGTGAAAATACATTTGTGAATAAAGTCCTTTGTCTCTTACTCTCAATCACCAACAATAGTCACATTCTTTTTCCCATTTAATGTTTTATAAATATATTTGGGTATTCTGTAAACCACTACAGCTGAGGAATTTTGTTTGTACCAAAACAAAAGAGCCCGTCCGTATTTAATGAATTAACCGTCCACAGGACAAAGAATACGTTCGGTCTTGTTATATAGCCCTCACCCACCCGGGTTACCCCTTGGCATGCTTCATCATTGGGTTCCTCCCGTTCCGCTGTGGAACGAGGCAATCTGCAACCTGCAAATTACGTGTGAGCACTTATAGATATAGTCTAGCTGATGAAAGAAATAGGAGTGGGAGGGGTCTTATATGGGAGATTAAAAAAATCTTCCTGGTAGGTGGGTACTACTTTATTCTGACTTACGGGCAGTATGGTTAATAAACAGGGAAAATGGAAGAAAGCATAGGTGATAATGTAGCCACCTTTTTAATGGTCAGCATTGTTCACAGTTCTCTAGGCAAAGATCATACTAATGATTTTCCAAGCGCATCATAACTCCCTTGTTCTGGTTAGACTTCTTTGTGCCATTGAATTCCTGACACACTAGCCCCTTTGTTTTTCGTTACTGAGTGTTACTCCGTTCCTACTATGGGAACATCTAGAGAACATCCTGCTTTATTAATTTACTGACTTGGTTTAACTATCCTAATCCTTTGGCCTGCTTTGTGACTTTCAAGCTGCTCTCTACTCATTCTCGGCTTCAAAACCCTCTATACGTTTTAACCAAACTTGCTCTTTGGTTGGCGATTTTGAGAGCTAAAGCATATGTTCTTTTGATGCTTTTTAAAAGCACTCCCAACCTGCTAGGGTTTGTTTAAGGTGCAGTCTTTGTTCACAAGGCAGATCGCTTAATAGCCGAATGGTGTCTGTAGTGTCCTGCTGGACACGTTCTAGTGTTCTGCCTCTGTAATACACCCACACTAACACACACCCATCACAGGCGTCCCCGGTCAGGTGACCCTCTTAATAAAAAGGACCCGGGTGCACAAGCCCTGTGCCAGTTACAGTACCCTACCACTGTGTCCGTGTGGCTCATTCGCAAGTATGTGGGCCTAGCTCCCACTACTTTACAATGGCGACGAGGGTGGGATCTGCCTGCGTGCATGCTGGTGGCCGTTTCGGTACTTGTCCTGGGAGGAAGAGTAGCCTGTAACCTGCGTGAAGGCACCCCTGCACCAGCCTGCCAACACACCAGTGAATGGAGTGCCTCACTGCCGCCATCCAGTAAGGTAGTTGCAAGCCTGCGGTAGTGCCCGTGGGGCATGAAATGAGCCCGTGGGTTGAGAGGGTGGATTACTGCAAAAGACCTAGGGCGCCCTCAACATTGGAGTTGTGCTGCACCGACCACCCGAAGGAGACCCCCCACCGGCCCCTGAAGTGCCCACGAAGGCCGCCACCCGTCAGGTCAGCGCGTACTGTGCCACCAGAGAGGCAGAGCAGGAGCTCCATCGCCACGAGGTAGGAGTGCCCCATGCCCCCTTGCACTGAATAGAGAATGAGAGCCTGCAGACACCAGCATGAGAGAGTGCTGCGTCTCAGCCCACTCTCTGCCTGGCATGTGTAACGTCTGTATCTGCAACACTACTTTGTTAATGAGCTGTACTTACCCTGGAACTGGCAATGAAAGAGGCGTGCCTGCATGGCAATAACTTCCCTGCTTCTGCACCTGTGAGCCCCGTGGGGGTGAACTACTTAAGATGATGATATCAAAAAGGGGGAAAGGAGGTAGGACAATTTTTAAGGGGGTCCAATGTACTTGTCCTAACAACAATCAACAACAAATGGTGTACAGAGTTCCCCCGGGAGAGCTCAAGAAATTTGGCTCAACCTATAGTTCTCTCTCGTGATATCTAGACAAGGGGTGAAGAAAGGGTCTCAAGTGTGCAGTGTAGACCCATATTCCAGAATGAAAAGGTACCTCACACAGGCTATCGACAGGACCACAGCTGAACTACTTAAGACATCAAGAAAGCAGCTCCTACTCCAGAGAGCAGCTGCACCGGCCCGTCAAGTGCTTGCAGCACCAGAAGTGGTACGTCGCGATGCTCAGCGATCCCTACAGTGTCAAAACAGCCGCCTGAGGCTGTGAATAGCGCCTTAGCGCCACCTGGCGGCCTCCTTGCCAGACTGCACCCCGGCTCTAGAGATGGTGAAGTAGAGTGCCGGTTTTTGTCCCTCAGAGAATGAAGCGAGTCCTAGAAGTTAGAAGGCTACCAGGCCCTCAAAGAGACCGGCAAACTCTCCCATATCCATCCTCTAGGGCTGGAGCATTTCTGGCACCAACGCTCCTCTGAACACTGCCAGGAACTGCCCAGAGTGTCAAATTTCCCCATAAAGCCTGGGCCATCTGCCGAGATGGAGGCAGAGGATACCGTATGCCCCCGGGTGGCAGAGGGCCACCACTGCAACTGAGAAAAGGAGGAGTGCTTGTGATACACCAGCCCACCTGATGAGTGACCTTATCCCAGACAGCAAGCACTGGGAACATGAGAACGACCTGCACGTTGCTCTAACAGTCGCATGCTGAACTAGAGTGGTAGCGAATATATGATGATACAACGAATTCCGTTGCAACGCATGCCTTTACCACGCATGGGTTACAACGGAATTCGTTTACCACGGATAAACATTACCTCGAATAATTGCGTGGTGACGTCATACGTCGTTAAGAGAAAACTGCATTTTTTTCCGATTTCCCTTTAACGACGCTGACGCCGACGTGACTTATGGTGTGTTGTTTTATTTGGGGGGGAAACCCCCCCCAAGCCCCCCTTTTTTTCTTTTTACCTTTACCACATATGCCTTTACTACAAACATCGTAGTAAAGGTATGCGTGGTAAAGGCATTAGTGGTAACCACGCATGCGTTGTACTGCATGCGTGGTTAAAGATTTCGGGGAAACGGCTTCGTTGTAAAGGCCGTTTCCCGTGGTAGCTAAGTGTACACTGATCCCCCTGGTGGTCCTGCTGCCACTACAGCACCGAAGAAGCAGTTTTGGGTATGTGAGACACCGGTTGTCCTTGGCCCACAAGGAGTGAAGGGGACAACCGTGCAGGATAGCCTGCATTCCAGACTGCCATGGCCTGAATAGAAAAGCACGTAAAACACCACCTATTGGCCTCAGTATCACACCGCACCCTGAGCCGCCAAGCAAGGAAAACTGCAGAAGGCTGTAAAAGACACAGCCAGGACTGGGGCTGAATGCACCACGAGCTCCATAGTGGCAGTAGGCCACTACTGCACTACCACCACAGCAGGAGAAAAGCTCTCTACCTCCCATAGTACCTCTGCTGCACCATAGGAGTACCGCTCGCCACAAGTAAGAGGGTGGATAGACGCAGTAGTACAAAGAGCGCCCACCAACGCACTGCAGAACCACAGCCCAGCAGTGGGCAAAAGAAGCAGCAAAGAGCCCCCCCCTCCCCCAATAAGCCCTATGCCGCAGAGCATTAGAAGAGGCAGCAATCAACATGGGTTGGAGAGCATCATATGTTGAGCACTGCAAGCCGTGAGTGGCAAGAAGCCACTACGGTAAGAAAGAAGAGCAAGCATGCCATGCACCAGAAGAGGGTGCCCTGACAAAGGAGTCCGAGGTGCGCCGACTCAGGCAGCCAGACATTTACCGGATGGGTAGACGCCCAGGAGAGTGAGACCGCTCCACAGTGGAGAAGCAATGCTGAAGGCAGCAGGGAGATCCTCTACATCTTCACCGCACCAGCGAAGCCCACAGTGGGCCAAAAAAAGCACAGAGTGTCCTCCCTCACACTGGCCCAAGACGGAGTCGTCAGTGGCTCAAGATAGGCAAGAAGAGAGTCACACACTCCACGTGGCAAGCTGCCACCGCAACAAGTGCTCCAAGGACACGCAACCGGTGACAGGATGCCACATTCGTACCGCAAGCCCAGAGCACGTCACTCAAACCCTGTCAAGCATGCCTGAATGGAGGCAGGATCAAGCACCATGACAGCGTAGCCTCGAGGCGCAAGCACAGCGCCCTCGAGTGAAGAGCAGAAGAGCATTGCAAACACCCCTGAGAAGGGGAAGGGGCCTGAAGAGGTCCTCAAGGAGGAGAAGCACGTCCTACCAACAGGGCTGACCTGCGACAGGCCAGCAGCAAATGAAAGAACCAGACCCGACCAGCGAAATGTCCATGTGGCGCAAACATGAGACATGTGGCAGGCCGCCACATCTGAGTGATGAACCTGGTCGGAAGAAGGAAAAGAGTGTGGCATGATGCCACCACGTAAAGGAGGAATGAAGAGTGGCACAACGCCACACGACGCCACAAGGCAAACGACCACCAAAGGTGCGCAAGTGAAAAAGTAGAAGAGCGACAGGACATAGGACTCGTACCACCACAAGACATGAATGCACCCAGAGAGACCAGACAGCCACCAAGCCGGACCGACATCCCTGAAGAAAGCTCAATGGGAGAACCAAATGCAAGCCGCAGCTAGCGCGAACCGTGTCTCTCTCCAACGCTCCCCAGTGTGACGGTCCAGTCCCGAGCGTCGACAGCCTAAGTCAGACGGCATCCCTGCTCCTGACCGCAGATGCCATGGGTGAAGAACAGCTTCAGCGAAACGAAGATATAGGCTGCGAAGTCCCTCCTGTCCTCCTAACTCTGCGAGGTGACCTAAAGCCAGAGAGATCGCCTCCTGCTTGCCCAAGAGTAAGAATATTATTCTGTTCATCTTCAAGGTGCATCATCACCAAGAACATCCAAGGAGCATCGCAACACCAGAGTGGATCCAAACACTCAAGACATCCGGGGGAACCTTCTGTGTGCCCCCCCTGCAAACCTGAAGCCTGCTGAAGAAGAGCATACCTGGCCATTGGACTATCCCCCCTGAGGTTACACGAGGCTTGGCCGTGGCCCTGTTAGGAGTTTCGCAGCGACCCCTCAGCGCGGCCCACGAAAGGCCCGCACAACTCACACGGTCACTTGGCAATCCAGGGGCAAGGGCCTCAACGGAGTTCCTGTGAGAGGGGAATCCGAATGGGAGAGATGCATCGGCAGCAGCTCCACAACAGGCAACGGGAAGCATGGAGGTCACAGATGAAGGCTAGTCACCCAAAGACCATCTGAGGAAGGCATAGGACCAGAGCGATTTGGCTGTGGTCCTGTTGGCAGTTCCTCAGCGACGCCTTTGCGCGGCCTACACAAGGCCCGCACAGTCCCATAGCAGCCCAGCAGGTAGGCCCTCCAGGTCCAGGCAGGAGAGGCAAGTCTGAAGCTGCTCAGCTATCAGGAACGGGAAAGCATCATCGCCTCAAAGGAAAGACCTCATCCACCAGGGTCATCCTCCGCATTTACAGGTTGGATGTCTCCCGGAGCCGGAGCGCTTGCAAGATCTCCAAAGTGGACTCCCTCACTGCTCCAGATGCACCACTAGTTTGAACTTTGTAAATAGACTTCCACGCTGCAAGATCAGGCTAGTCCGAACTACATCACCAAGGTGGACTAAAGCATCCTGACGATGCGGTCCAAAGCTCCAGCGCTGCCTGGCAGATGGCCTGAAGAGACTCAGTTTGTGCTATGTGTTGCTTATTTGTTTCCCTTATAAGTTTGACTTTTGTTTGTTTCTTTTTCATTAAAGTTTGGGAGGGATGCAGTGTCCTGCTGGACACGTTCTAGTGTTCTGCCTCTGTAATACACCCACACTAACACCCACCTATCACAGGCGTCACCAGTCACGTGCCGGGTACACGTGCCCTGGGCCAGTTACAGTACCCTATCACTGTGTCCGTGTGGTTTATCTGCAAGTATGTGGGCCTAGCACCCACTACTTTACAGTGTCTGTCTTTGCGTGACGTCTCTAGCAGCGTACCTTTGTGGCAAGCCTCTCCATTGAGCGGGCGCGGGCTCAAGATGGCGTGCCACCAGCACACCAGGGACAGTGTTGCGAGACTTAACTTCGCACATGACCCACACGGTGTATCCCCCTCCGGAAAGGCCCTAAAGTCTCACCTACGTTGCTCCATTTAATATTTGCTAGAAAAAAGTCTTTAAACAGCAGCATTTTTTCCACTCTTGCTACACAGTTATTTTCTTGAGTTGTGAATCAGTTTTGCCTCGCTTTTTTTTTCTTTTTGCATTGTTGCTTCTGAATTGGCGACCATCAATTCATTTTTAGCTTGCCTGTGCTATTGTCAATCAGCTAAGCTAATAAATTGAGAGAAGACCCCACGCGTTCCAGGGAACAGGGTACTAAGTGACAATGTGAAGTCAAAAAACAATCCCTGGAGAAGTCAATATATAGGGATGCCTTAATTCTAGAAGACAGAATGAGTGCCTAAATTCAATATTAAATATTAAACAATCTGGTCACGGACTAGTTTGTGATATTCACAGTTTTTTTATTAAAAAAGAATGCATCATAGTTAAAATTTCAGTAGAAATTCAATTATACTGAAAGCATACAATAAAATAACATACAATCAAAATGACCAATTTCAAAAATTAAAAAACAATTAAAAGATAATTCAATCTGTGCAAATTCAACTGAACAACACAGAAAAAAGCGATACACAATTTCTAAATCATCAACATGCTATCACTATAGAGCAAAGGATAGAAAAAGGAAAGAAAAAGACCCCTCTGTGGAAAAAGATATGGAGTATAATCACAGATAAGACATGATTCAACAGCCTATCCAATTATTCACTAGAAACCCCGGTATTGCAGTGTGCAAAATATCCACAGTTCTAGAGGCTTGAATTCATGAAGAAGTGTAGAAAGCGTCGACGCGTTTCAGTGTATATGCCTATAAATGTGGCTACACCTTCATCAGGACGGTATCGATAGGGGTCATCTGATTCAATTTGTGAAAATCGGTGCTGTGTGAGACAGAATTTTATCAGTCAATATCAGTTATCACCTATCTTTATAAAATAGTAATATTTCTAAAACCCGCCCTCTGTTAGATGGTGGCATATGATTACAGTTCTGTGCAAAAGTATATATCACTTTACCCTCTAGGCATGCTCTATTAATTCCAGACCATACAGTTCTGTGCAAAAGTATGTATCACTTTGCCCTCTAGACATGCTCTATTAATTCGAGACCTCTCATGCCACTGGCACCATTAGGTTCAATAAATATGTACATATATATCCTATTCAACGATACAAACATATCTCATTCTGCATGATAGAATTACTTCCTTCTGTGACATTACAATATAGTCAATGACCAGTTCTGTTACACTTGGTTCTACTCAATTTCTAGGGGCTACTAACCTTTATATCAGGTGCAAAACACCCGTAGTGGTGTTGGTAAATTTTCACACAACTCCAAGGGTTACTTTTGGACAGTTCCAATCTATTAACAAATTTTTAAACATATATTAGTCACTTTTTTTCCTTTCCTATCATAAAGTGACAGAAAATGTATCTGGGTGATCCTTCCAGTGATCTACTAATGGGGCATTTTCCCTTTGCGTTCGAATGGCAGATTTGTGCTCCCCTATTCTGACCCTCAGTTCTCTTCCTGTCTCACCTATGTAGCCTAAGCCACATGGGCATAGGATCAAGTAAACCAGGTTCTTACTCCTGCAGTTATTCAACGTGTTGATCTTATGTCTGGTGTTATTCAGGCAGACTTCTTTTGTTACCAGACATAAATCACAGATGCTACAGGCTCCGCACTTGTGATTGCCTGTCGCTTTGGTACCCATTAAGGTTTTTTGTCCTTCCACAACATCCTCTCTGTAGGTATGTACCAAGGTTGACCTTAGGTTTTTGTTTTTAGGTCTCGCCTGTCGATGCGCATGCGCATCGAGCAAGGCGAGAGTATTGGGACTTATCCGCTCTTTATCCACACTGCAAGGAATCGTGGCGATTCCTTGCAGTGCCCGTGACTTTTAAGCTCAATGCGCATGCGCATTGAGCTTAAAAGCGCGTGCACGTCCGTCTTTGTTTACCCGCTCCGCCCCCTCCCCGCCGTCTCGCATTTCCCCTGTCGCACTTCTCCTCCCCCCTCCCCTCTCTTCCCTCCGTCTTGTTTATTGTACCCGCTCCGCCCCCTCCCCTTCCCGCCGTCTCGCATTTCCCCTGTCGCACTTCTCCTCCCCCCTCCCCCCTCCCCTCTCTTCCCTCCGTCTTGTTTATTGTACCCGCTCCGCCCCCTCCCCTTCCCGCCGTGTCGCATTTCTCCTCCCCCCTCCCCTCTCTTCTCTCCGTCTTGTTTTCATCTTTAGATCCTTAAGGTAAGGCGTGGTTACTCACTCAATAGACGGTTATCTCTATATACATGGGGAAGAGGTTACTGCCTCGGTCGAGTGGTGCGAGTGAAACTCTTGACTGTCCCCTACTCTCACTACCCCCACGCCTCCTCTCCCGGGAAGAGGGGGGCACATACCTGAGGGCCGCGGCGAGCAGGGAGTCCGGGAGGCCCCCGCGCATATCTGCACATAAGAAACCCTGAACTAAGTCACGTCGCTGTAGCTTCCTCTGCTTGAGGTGGGCGCCCCAGAGACTTTATCAACCGTATTTACCGTCATCCTTACAAATACTGTGTGCTCAGCCTTGATTCTGGCAACTATTTGCTAGTCTGCCACCACTGTATTTATTTAAAAGAAATCTGTGTGTACACAAACACTACATACTCACTAATATACACGCATGTGATGTATGCAGATGCCCAGAGTGCGCAGTGCTGTTTATTATCGTTACTGAGTGCAGCGAGGGACACGGGGAGTTTCCGGGGATGCCATGTCTGTCCCTCAAAGCCGTTTAAATAGCGTATTCTTCTTTGCGGAAGTGCACGTCGGGTTCCTGCCAGGGTGATTCTAAGCACGAGGTTAAATCGCATGAGTGAAATGAAATATCTCATTACATGGGCCTCTTACAAGATGGTTAGTTAGAATGTGTCGTGCTCACACCATTCAATTCACAATTGCACTACTACCCTTGTACATATAGTTATTAGCAGATGTCATTAGTAACATTTAATTGGCTCACAATTATTATCATGGTATGTCACATGTATAGCACACGAAAAGCACTTCAGTATGTGCTTAGATAAAACTCATGTTTCAGTGCAGACCCCCCCCCACACCTCACGGTGGCCCTGTGATCTTGCACCAGCTTCTCTTCAGCCCATGCACAGGATATGTAGGCTACATAAGTGGCAGTATACTCTGCGCTGCAGCCGCATGGCCATCTGTGTACATTCCTGCAGATGAAGGTGATGTGCTTAACTTGCACCATAGCACTGTTCTGTGGAACGTTTCAAAATGTATTGAACTAATGTAACCCCTTGCAAAATTCACAGGGGGCACAGTGATCTTCTTTACCCCTGTACAATCCTGCCGTTTACGTCATGTTTTTAACCCCCAATACCATCCTGAAGAAGGGAGTAATGATGTACTTAGCCAAATGAACATGCTGCGGGAGGGTATGGTGATGTGTTTATGGCCTGTACTATTTAGATGGAGAATGCACCCTCAACCCCTCACCCTCACTCACCCTCAACCCCTCACCCTCACTCACCCTCAACCCCTCACTCACCCTCAACCCCTCACCCTCACCCTCACTCACCCTCAACCCCTCACTCACCCTCACTCACCCTCAACCCTTCACCCTCAACATCAACCCCTCACCCTCACTCACCCTCACCCTCACTCACCCTCACTCACCCTCACTCACACTCACCCTCACTCACCCTCACCCTCACCCTTACTCACCCTCACTCACCCTCACCCTCACTCTCACTCACCCTCAACCCCTCACCCTCACTCACCCTCACCCACCCTCACTCACCCTCACTCACCCTCAACCCCTCACCCTCACACAGTGGAATAGGTCTCGGAGCATTTGAGTTAGAGCTTTTAGAAATGTTTATGGTTTTTTTTTTTTAATTCTTTAGCATTGGCTACAGGAAACAAAAATGCTAAAGATTTACAAAAAAACCCATAAACAATTCTAAAAGCACTAACTCTAATGCTGCGAGACCTATTGCATTTCCAATGCTTGTTTCTATAGGCGTAGAGGGGCCGTGGTAATTTCGTTTTAGTGCCTTCATTGAGTATTTTCCAATTGTGGTTTATAACATTTTTTATTTGATTGGCAATGGACGAGAATTGACTGACCATGACAATCTTATCCGTAGTTTGGTTTTTTTCTTTTTTGTCTAGAAGGCTATCTCTGTCGTAGAAGCGTGCTCGCTTTAATGAATGGCTGATCAATATTTTGGGGTACCCCCTCTCGATGAACTTCTGTTTCGTAGTTTCAGCATGTCTGTAGAAATCATCCAGGGAGGTACAATTCCTTCTCAGTCGGAGAAATTCTCCGAATGGTATGCTATCTTTTTGGCTTTTCGGGTGGTAGCTGTTATAATGTAAAACAGTGTTACGGTCAGTTTCTTTTTTGTACAGTTCCACCGCCAATTGATTACTGTCTGCCTTAATTGTAATATCTAAAAAATCCACCCTTCTGTTGCTATATTTAGCTGTGAATTTCAGATTAGCATCCCCCAAGTTGATCCACACTAGAAAATCTTCTAGCAGTTCTGCAGGTCCCGACCAGATAAAAAAAATATCATCTATGAACCTCGTCCAATTTCTGATGTTTTCATAGAAAGGACTGATTTCGTTGTATATATGTTTGTCTTCAAACATACTCACATAGATGCACGCCAGGCTCGGAGCGCAGGTTGCGCCCATACTGGTCCCTTTGCGTTGAATGTACAGGTCCTTCTTAAAAAGAAATATATTATTTTGAAGGACCAGTGAGACACATTCAACTATAAAACCTTTGTTGGCACCCATGATTTCTGTCTCTTCTAATAGTGTTCTCACTACATTAATTGTATCCCTTTGGGGTATATTAGAATAGAGGGCCTCTACATCAAGGGTCACCATATATTCCCTATCTTCCTTGAAGTCTAGGCCCTCCACTTTTGTAATCATATCAGAGGTATCTCTAATATACGATTTCTGCTGCTGTACCAAGGGTTTTAAAAACTTATCGGCATATATGCTAAGGGGCTCTAGCAGGGAATCAATAGAGGCCACTATGGGTCTTAGAGGAGGGTTCTCCATATTCTTATGGACTTTTGGGAGTCCATAGAAGGCTGGTGTTTTAGGGTTCTCATTATTTAAAAATTTAAATTCATCTTCTGTAATCAATCCATTAGATGCGGCATTGGTTAGAAAGGTTGCTACTTCTCGTTTTAGAGATTCTAGTCTTTGTTGGGATACCCTATTGTAGTGTTCTGGATTTGAGAGGAGTAGTAAGGCCCTTTGTTCGTAATCCGTTGTGTCAAAGACTACGACCCCCCCTCCCTTGTCCGCAGGCTTTATAGCTATATCAGTGTCTTCCGACAGGGAATCTAGAGCCTTTCTTTGATTTTTAGAGATGTTGTGTTGCACGCAGTGCCTTTTTTCCACAATTTCTCCTACTTCTAATTTAACCATGCTCTCAAAGAGATCTATGTTTTTGTCCACCATTCCCAGACTCGGTGTGAAGTTTGATTTCACTCTTAAACCCGAGTCGGTGGGGGGGTCCCTCAGTGGCCTGTCTTCAAAAAATCTACGTAATCTGATTTTTCTAAAGAACGATCTTAAGTCCTTCTCTAATTGGAATTTATTTATGCCCGCCGTGGGGACAAAACTAAAACCCATTCTTAGAACTTCTTCTTCTGTTTTTGTGAGCACTCTGCTCGATAAGTTTATGATGGGGGTTGTCCCTACTTCCAATATACCTTGTTCCTCGTTCTCTTGTACTCTTGAGGTGCTTGGTTGTTTTGGTATTCTTGGTCTTGGTCTCTCATTTGGGGCTTCCTTGTGTATCCCCCTCGTCCCCTGTTTGAGAATCCCCTTGAGGGTCTCTGAGGGCGCTGATCTAAAAAATCCTCATAGTGCCTACTCGATTGGTTATAAGTTGCTTCCTCTCTCAGTGGTGTTTCTTCCTCTCCTCCACTACTCTCTGATGATCCTGAGAAATTCATGTGTCTCGGGCGTCTATGTTGGAACCTCCCTCTTGTTCCTCTATCCCAGTTTTGTTCTGGCTTAGTGGTGTAATAATCTTTCTGGAGGAATGGGTAGATCACCTCCTGACTAAATTTATTAACATCTTTTCTTAATTTCTGGGTCTTTTTATTAATCAGATATTCGCAATAACCACTCATGTCCTGGTTTATCTCATCTATCTTCTTCTTCGCCTCTTCAAGTACGTTATTTTCGATCAGAGCCTTCTCTAGTTCTTCTATCTCCTGTTTTTCTATAAGGATGGTGCTCTGTGCCGTTTCTATTATCAAGAGCATCCAGTCCCGACTACACCTGTTTGAGATAAAGGTCCAGGTTTCAAAAAAATTTTGATTATTGACAAAAAGTCCCGGCTCATTACGTACTTGGAGCCCAACTGGAATAGTTCCAGCTCTTACATATTGTGTCATAAACTCAGCATGTAGTTCTGTGCGGATAATTTTCTTTTTGAGGTTGACTAGTTCATTCCATTTTTCTCCGCCATTCGGGATTACTGTTATTGAGTTACCTTTTCTATTGGAACCAAGAATTTTATTTAGTTGTTCATCATTAAAGCCAAAGGTCTTTAATGAGTCCATTATTTAAATTGGATAAACAGTAGAATTACTCGGGTAAAGACCCAAATAAAACTCCAAACTCTCCAGCACTAGGCTGTACACATAAGCTAATAAATTGAGAGAAGACCCCACGCGTTCCAGGGAACAGGGTACTAAGTGACAATGTGAAGTCAAAAAACAATCCCTGGAGAAGTCAATATATAGGGATGCCTTAATTCTAGAAGACAGAATGAGTGCCTAAATTCAATATTAAATATTAAACAATCTGGTCACGGACTAGTTTGTGATATTCACAGTTTTTTTATTAAAAAAGAATGCATCATAGTTAAAATTTCAGTAGAAATTCAATTATACTGAAAGCATACAATAAAATAACATACAATCAAAATGACCAATTTCAAAAATTAAAAAACAATTAAAAGATAATTCAATCTGTGCAAATTCAACTGAACAACACAGAAAAAAGCGATACACAATTTCTAAATCATCAACATGCTATCACTATAGCGCAAAGGATAGAAAAAGGAAAGAAAAAGACCCCTCTGTGGAAAAAGATATGGAGTATAATCACAGATAAGACATGATTCAACAGCCTATCCAATTATTCACTAGAAACCCCGGTATTGCAGTGTGCAAAATATCCACAGTTCTAGAGGCTTGAATTCATGAAGAAGTGTAGAAAGCGTCGACGCGTTTCAGTGTATATGCCTATAAATGTGGCTACACCTTCATCAGGACGGTATCGATAGGGGTCATCTGATTCAATTTGTGAAAATCGGTGCTGTGTGAGACAGAATTTTATCAGTCAATATCAGTTATCACCTATCTTTATAAAATAGTAATATTTCTAAAACCCGCCCTCTGTTAGATGGTGGCATATGATTACAGTTCTGTGCAAAAGTATATATCACTTTACCCTCTAGGCATGCTCTATTAATTCCAGACCATACAGTTCTGTGCAAAAGTATGTATCACTTTGCCCTCTAGACATGCTCTATTAATTCGAGACCTCTCATGCCACTGGCACCATTAGGTTCAATAAATATGTACATATATATCCTATTCAACGATACAAACATATCTCATTCTGCATGATAGAATTACTTCCTTCTGTGACATTACAATATAGTCAATGACCAGTTCTGTTACACTTGGTTCTACTCAATTTCTAGGGGCTACTAACCTTTATATCAGGTGCAAAACACCCGTAGTGGTGTTGGTAAATTTTCACACAACTCCAAGGGTTACTTTTGGACAGTTCCAATCTATTAACAAATTTTTAAACATATATTAGTCACTTTTTTTCCTTTCCTATCATAAAGTGACAGAAAATGTATCTGGGTGAGGGATGGGGCATTACCATTATGTTCAGTGGGACAGGTTTTAAGTTCTTTTTTCTGTCTGGTATTTCATTAGGATCTGGATTCTTTCGTTATGGGGTATTTCCTCCTTTTATTCCTTGCTGTGCCCCCTGTTAAGGTACATAGGGATTTATTTTTACAGTTTTAGGAGTGCTGCATATTACAGTATCTAAATCTAGGCTCCACCTCTTATTTAGCGTCCATACATACCTTTAAATTAAGGAGGGGTTGCTTTCCCCGTGGTTTGCCTCTCAGTTCAGCTTTCTCACGTGTCGCTCGATGACGATCAGTGGGCATTCACCTATACCTGTGTGGGAAATTAGTCACACTATTTATGCTAGTCAACGGGCATTTATAGATCTCCTACAGATTTTTACACTATCCTCCTCTATTTACATTCGCTACTAGATAATTGATTCTTTTGTAGGCACTCTGATTCTAGTTTTTGTTTGTTTTTATTTTTCCATTTTAACTTTAACTGTGCCGACTATTGTCAATCAGCGACAACATATCGGGGTGACCCTTGTCTCAAAAGTAGTAGTAGCAAGTACGCAGAGCCATGCTACTCTTGTTACGTACCGAAGAGAGAGGCGATTGCCCCAGATACGAATTGAGATTTCTCCATAAAACGTATACGTTATGATGTAGGGTTTTCAGAACAGAAACAAATGAATTCTCTCAAATGAGCTGCACTCTAGCAGTCGATTAGAACTTCTGCTCTTTGCAGCCGCCCCCCTTTAAGCACTTTAATAGTGATATGAGAAATTTATTTTGCTGGTCTTTCCACAGTGCGCCAGAAGATGGAACTGGTGAACCTTTCATTACCCTTGAGCAGGCAAAGGCACTTTTAAAATAAACTCGTTTTAAAAGAACAGCCGCCTAGAATTACGTTTTTTTTCCTTATTTGTTAAGTGTGTTGTTCAGAGACAAAATGGGGCCTAAACGGAAGAAAAAAAACTTTCCTGTATTACTAGGCCATTAACAATAAGCATTCTAAAATTTCCCTTTATGAAAAGTCGCCTGCGTGGGTTTCGAGAGACAATGAGGTTCCAGTCTAGTCCTGTCAGGGGCCACCAAGCAGCTGTGACAGTCTACCATCAGCCATACTTTCCTCCTCTCCGTCTACGAGCTTTCATAATAGGCCTTGACAGACACCTGCATTTACACCTTCTAACAATGTGTGTCTGACTCTGGGCGACTGGCTGTTGGCACATTTGACAGCAGGCAACATAGGCACCAATGAGATGCCAGACCCACCCCTTCATAATATTGTATACTGAGTCAGGGCACAACTCCTAAAAAAAAGAAGTGGGGGGACTAACCAAGTTAGGCAGTATACAAGTGACATAATAGCACTTTAAATCACAGGGCGACATCACGGTCCTGCATCACAGGAAGTGGCAATACAACCCATTAGCTGACAGGAGGGATTGACATCAGATCTTAACGCCTCACAAATATGTTTCGCAGGTCTATCATGAGTACATATGAGTGCATCACGAACTTTAACAAATGAGAGTTTGCGTCGGGGTTGTGCCTAAAAAGTGACGCATTCCTGACGCAAAATGTGGGCCTCAAGTTACATATTTATTTTGTAAAAACTCTACCACAAAGAAATTGACAACAATGAGAAATGTGGCAGTAAATATAATATGTTTAATTGGTTACAAAGTCTGCATTTTTAAATACCTTACAATGTTATGGCACCTGCTGCAGGGATCTTTGAGAGCCCAGTAAATCCCTGGGAACAATAAAAATGTTAAGGTAATTTTGGAGGGTAGCTTGTTTGCTGGAGAGATCTGTGTTTTCTCTAGTCCCAGTTTTGAATCAAAGTAGCAATATGGGTTAATGTGTCTCCTGCAAAGCACATCGAACATGCAGATGACCGATTTTTGTTTTATGTAGCTAGGTAAGTGGATTACCGTTTTTAACACAGATCATTTTGTTGCTTGCAGTTCATAAATTGTAATCCTTCTAATATTGCACAGCGAGCTATAAAGGACATGTGACTCCTACGCCTTGTAACCCTAACTGTCTTATGTAACACATCATGTACATTGATTTACACATTTATACGAATTATAGTCAATGTATGATGTGCATGTGTGATATAAAGCGCTCTGACACCTTGCATTGGGATGATTAGTGCCTATAAAAATTAAAATAATGGTATTTAAAGTGTTATATGTGTAAATACTGGGCGAGACCAGCACATTTGACATTCTTACAGTGCATGCATAGCTCATTATATACAGGGGTTAAACAAAGTGAAAAGCCTCTCTAACTTATTTGTGAAAAGGAAACCATCTGTGTGCCTTTGATTACCCTCCCTTGCATCTAGGTGTGATGCTCAAATGTGCTCTCAACTAGGATAGCAAAAGGAGGCCCGATAGCCACTTAAATTCGACCTTTGTCATGGGCCCAGCTGGAGTCTGAAATACAATAGCCCTCTCACCGCCTGCACGTTGCTGCTGTGAAAGAAAGGCAAGGTACTGGCGTGCTGCTGAATGTGTCCCAGTGCCTGAAAATGACACTGGGACAAGTTCAGCATATTTCAGTGGGTGGACTCCATGTACCTGCATGTACCCCCGACTTGTGCCCTGTACTGAGTCATGGCCACTCCTCAGTGTTCTATTACTATACAACTACTCTTTAAGGAAAGTTGTTTTTGTAATCAGCAAACCAGGCAGTAAAGTGAGATTCAGGGCACTCACCAAGCCTAGCACTGCCTCGGCGCTAACTACGACTTAGCAGCCTGGCAAGAGGGAAAGTTGTTGATATATTAATTTGTGAGAATCCCCAACTAGTGATCACAAGAGCAGCAGCTCATAGGTCACATCTGATGGCAGTCAGCCTTACGAGGCCCATACTCACCAACTCTTTGTATGCAGCACATTATTGTTCCGATGCTATGTGCAGGTGTGTTTAACATACAACAGTTCATTGTAATGTAGTCTTCGTAAGGAAATGTGACTATGAAACTATCCACTGTAAAGAGAAGAAAATTACATTCTCATAATAGACCTCTCAAGATATTAGCAACATCTCATTTCTGGTCCTTCTTGGAGTTAATGGGTATGAAGTGCAGTGGGATGTGGGGGGCCACATCACCCCCCACCTGAGAAACCTTCACTGGCTCCCCATCAACAAGAGGATATCCTTCAAGCTCCTCATCCACGCACACAAGGCACTGCACAAGACCGGCCCAGCCTCCCTCAACAGACGGCTCTCCTTCTATACCCCCAACCGCCAGCTACGTTCCGCCGACCTCTCACTCGCCACCGTCCTGTGCATCCGAAGAACAACCACTGGCGGGGGATGCTTCTCCTACCTCGCCGCCAAGACATGGATGACCCTCCCACTGAGCCTACGACAGACCCAAGACCTGCTGACCTTCAGGAGGATATTAAAGACCTGCTGTTCGATCAGTAGCGGCCCCCATCCACCCCGAGCGCCTTGAGACCCTCGTGGGTATGTAGTGCACTTAACAAATGACTGATTGATTGTATTGTTTCAGATGCTAAGAAGTCTTAGGAGGGTCGTCAAGGGGCAAACATAGTAAGATGTGATGTATTCATGAGGTAAGAACTGTGAGCGAGAATGCATGAGATGAGAGTAGTACTAAGGAGGGTAGCAGTTCGATGGGTATCTATTCATGTAGTAAGAATAGAAGAGTGAGGTGTCTATTCATGGGTTAGACCTAGTAGAGAGGGCTAAGGTACACAAGAGGGTATCTGCTCATGAGATAAGACTAGTATGAGTATCTATTTGGTAACAAAGTGTAGAAGCACACTTATGATATAATATGGTGTTGAGAGGTATCCATTAAGAGGATAGTAATTGTAGGAGGGTATCTGCCTGTGGTTTAAGAGAGAGATGTATGAGGGTATCTATGACGAGCTCATCAGTGAAAGAGGGTGTGTATCTATCGGGTGAGAAATATAGATATTTTTTAATACAAAGTTCTGTAATCAGTCACTTTCCATGCAGGTAACAGCGGTGGGGTCAGGAAGGGGGTATTTTGAGGGACGATGCTGAGGGGAAATTATTTATTTAATTTTCCCTCTGCAGTGTCCCTCGAAATACCCTCTTAAGTAGCCCCACCGCTGTTACCTGCACAGACCGCGGCTGGCTGTAATGTGTCTGTTGTTAGGGTAGAAAGAATAGGACACGTCACAATGCAAACTTTTCCAATGCATGCCTTTACAACGTGTTTTTTACAACACAACATACAACACATGATTTTACAACGCATGCCATCACAACGCATTTTTAGAAACTACACTTACAACGTGTTCCATTACAACGCATAACATTACAACGCATACCATTACAACGCGTAATACTTTTAGGGCCTCAGTAGTGTAAGTTTTGGATAGTGTAGGGATAAAAATTACTATTCCCACTCCAGTGAGTGCAACAGTTGGGTAAGTGTTGGGTAGTGTAGGGGTAAAAATTACTATTCCCACTCCTGTGAGTGCAATAGTAGGGTAAGTGTTGGATAGTGTAGGGGTAAAAATTACTGTTTCCTATTACGTACCTTATAATGCGTTGTAATGGCATGCGTTGTAGTGGCATGCGTTGTAAAGGCATACGTTGTACTGACATGCGTTGTAATGTCATGCGGTGTAATGTCATGCGGTGTAAAGGATGTTGCATTGTAATGACTTCTTTGTAAAGGTAGTGCGTTGTAATGACTGCGTTGTAGTGGTCGTTTCCTGGTAGAAAGCGTAATAAGCTATCCATGCATGGGGCAAGAGCTGCACAAGGGTGGCTATTCAAGGGATAAGCATGTAGGAGTGTCTCTGTTCGCGACATAATCTTATTTGAGTATCTCTTCTTAAAATAATAATATGGGCATACGTATTCATAGGATATGAACTGTTAGAAGTGTGTCTATTCGTGGCGTAAGACTTGTAAGAGTGCATCTGTTCATGGGGTAAGAAGTGTTTAGAGCGTAACAATTCATGAGGTATTAACTATATGAAAAGAATTATTCATGAGTTAAGGTTAGTAGGAATTGGTATCAATAGGGTAACGAGTTCTGAAGGTCATTCATTGGATAAGATGTGTAGGAGTATTCTGGTAATATGTTTACTCAACAATTGTCTCAGTTCTAGCAATAAAACACAGTATCTTCATACTGGTATCTTTCACGTAGCAGAAAGATCATGTCCATCAAAAACGTAACTGAAGAAGAAGGAAAAATTCCAAACAATCTTTTATCAGCAAGAAAAAAATCTCTCAGCGTTGTGTGACTGATATTCCTGAGGTAGTGAGCTCCAGCACGCATGCCACATGAACACCCATTGAGTCTGCACCGCTCCATCCAAAACTAGGGAGGGTTTGAAGGGTTTGGCAGATTGACCAATTTCCAGCTTGCTCTGTTTAGTGTATTCTCTAAATTCTAACTAATCCCCCTAATATAGAAAATTATATTTGGCAATGTTATTCTTCTAGAAACCACACACTGGTGGAAAATTAAAGAAGTCCTGACTTCACAGTAAGAGATCCAATCTGCATGACTAATTGACTCCTTGCAGGGGCCAATGGCAAGTCTGCACCTTTATTCCAGAATGCAGTGTGATGAAAATATTTATTCGAGATGGTTGTAACTACCCTAAAACTACCACAAATCACCACTAGGCTAGAACCTCAATTAGACATTACCCTTTCCCAGGGAGTGCTTCCCTTTAGCAGTTAACTGTGCCATGGACCCTTTGAATTCGTGTTCTCTAATGTTAGGTGTAATGCCTGACAACTACTACATGACCATCATTTTCTTATGATCTGGCAGGAAGGTCTTGAGCTCCAGATCATTTTGGCAGCAACACTGCCCCAGGTCAAGATTTACTTGCAGGCAGCACTTAAATATGAACTTTTTTCTGAGCGGCTACCCTGACATTGGATTTGAACAGATTCCCACCCACCTGCTGATCACCAGAAGCAAAGGTTCCGGCGGAGGCCTGGTGGCATCCCATAACAAATCATCATGTGTTCAAGGCCTTACTCATTTGCTTCCAAGAACCTTTTATGAAGGATTTTATTGGCAGCCTGAGGCCAATAGAGACAAAAGCAATTTATGGCCATGAATCGCCCGCAGCATTGACTTCTTATGGTTTGTGCTAGTACAAACAATCCTTTGTAACTCAGCATGTGCAGTTCCATGCACATCTTTCTTTGGCAATCACCCAGTATGTGCAGTACGATAGTAGGTCTGATACATAGGAGGGATTCATATGGTGCGCCAGATTAGGCCTTCATGTGCTTTGCCCATGTGAAGCCCTGTATTGTAATTGACCAATGTGCATATCTGCTTGTCATTGGTGGTTGCTACTCGAGACCCAGGGATCCTGCCGGAGCTTGCTGGACTTTCACACACACTGTGGTCTGGTGAGTGGGGACTCCTATTATCTTCATATAATTATATTTTTGCAACCTACGTGGATAATGAACTGAAGGCTAAAGCTTAGATTTCTTTTTATTAGTATATGGTCACTTCTTTGTGGCATTTTGACGTTTTCTGTATCTTTAAGGGCTGTGAGAAACGTGAAAATGTGCAGTGTGTTGCTCCCATGTAATCCCTTCACAGTTGTCCTTGCAATGCATCTCATCTGTAGTAGTGGCTCGATAACATCTTCTCGGCCCTAGTAAAACTAGCGCTGCCTCAAGTAATTCTGGACAAGCTGCCGTGTAGTTACACGTGATCTAACTCGTGTAAGTGCTTCTTTATGCCGTGCTGTGCACAGGTTTGGAGTGAAATTCCGCTGATTTCCGGTGGCCTGCTATGCCTACATGTTCTGCTTTTCAGGATCTCTGAGAGCCTGGAACAGCCCTTGTCTCAGGCCATGTCTGGTCAAGGGGATATTGGGAGACTGATGAATATCCGCTGGGGATTATTCCAAATAATGGCTCTCAGCACGGAGAGGAGTGTTTGGGGCTCTTCTAGGGGGGGGGGGGATGTTGTGATGTAATTTGTGTTGCAAGCCTGCATGCCATCATTTTGGAAAGGATGTATCCATTGTCATGGCCAGAGGTGCATATTTTTTAAACATCAATCCAGTTGCATATATTTTATTGTCCTCTCTTTTTTACTCCTTCCTGGTTACTCTTCTTATTCCTGGCTTCCGAAAGCATGTCTTGATAAGCTGCAAGTAGGGGTGGATATTACAAGAGCTAAGGCCATATCATAAACAGGTGCACTGGCCTAGCACAGAGCTGAGCACCAGTTTTGTGTGTGTTTGAGGTGTAAAGTTCATCCGTATAACCCCTAATATCTCTGGGTTAATGCATGAAATATAGAGAGCACAAGCTGGAAACAGTAAGCACCTTTGTGTGTTTTACATATTTGTCTCAAAACCTAGTTTCCCATTTTTGTCTTAGTATTGTCATCATCATAGTGGTTACCACAATGTAGTTCTTATACTACTCAGAAATGATATCATGCTTAAGCATTCACTGTGTGTATTTTTATTTATGATAACATCTTCTGGAATGTTCTTTCTTGTTAGGTGCTCCCAATTGCTCTTTATATATTCATTTATTTAAATGCATGTTCTTTTTTCTTATAAATGCACAGTAGCCAGACTTGTTTAATGATTGTTTCCTTGCAGTGTGATAATTCAGTTTGTTCAAATATGTTGTGCAATGTTTGATTCATTATTATCTAATATTTTGATTTTCCAGTTATATTTTTTTTAAGCAGTAAACACAGTTTCACTGTAACATAAGTAGGCAAAGGGGTATTAGTGCTCCTATATTGATTGATTGCTTCAATAACACTCAACAATGTTTAAGTAGACTAGAGTATATAAGCAGCATTAGAATTATATTACGGGAAAGAGGGATTTTGTCTCCAGGGGACTGCTGAGGGTTGCTAGCTGTAAACACCTTTTCTATTCTATTCTTAATCTTTATTTCGGCCATGTGGCCATCAAAGATACACAACACATAAAACATATACACCATAAAACATCATCAGTAGCAATAAAACATGTTTATACATTATAAAATCGTTCAAATCTGTAAGTTAAAACTATCAAGATTGCATTTAAAGAGACTTGGAGCTAACTCAAGGACCGTGACTTCAGCAAACTGGTACGAATATGCCAGACATTGGTAAGAAATTTAGCCAGTGCAAACACAGTTGGACTCGAAAGATCAGTTTTTAAAATTCTATACATTGGGAGATACTCTCTACCACCAAGGTTTCTAATAAGTGGGAGGAGCCAGTATTTCCTCGCTTTCGAGTACGTGGGGCAGAACAGAACTACATGCAGATCACTTTCCTCAGCATAAGAGCATGTTGGACACTGCTTGGAGGAGGGCGGGTTTGTCCAGGAGCTCGTAAAAGCCCGCAAGGGCAAGATGCCGTATCTCCATTGCAGAAACAGCTTCCTGGCCAGTACGGGGGACATGGCGTCCAGCACCCTTTCCATCCTGTATATATCTTTACCTAGCGTAAACACAGAGGTCAGTGATCCCTCTCGCTGATTTTCCATGGCCGAGGATAGTTTTTGGGCGTGATAAGCATTAACCAAATTTCTGCGTGAGATGTTTAATGAGGCCTCGGCAGGATCGGACCAAAGATCAGGAATCCCCAATACCCTACATAAATTCTGAATATGTTTTACCCAGGGGATCTGTAATGCTTTTGGGTGGGATAACAGCTCCCCTAGTTCAGCCCTGTAGGCATAGAGTGCTTCACTGCTCCACAGTCTTCGCCAGAAGACTATGGGTCTGAGTCCTATTTCATCGGCTATTGGTCTCAATCCCAGATCTAACCTCAGGGGAAGGAGCGGGGTGCTTGGCGGGAGTGCAGTTATCTGCCTGATAAAATTATTCTCAGTTACCGACAGACTGCGAGTTGGTGTGTGTCCCCACAGTTCCGCCCCGTACATTGTGGCGCCCCTGGCCTGCGCCTTGTAGATCTGGATGAGTGGACCCAGAGGCCGATAAGTCGAATTTTTCAGCATCCGCGCAATGCCCCCAGTAGTCTGTACCAGTTTAAGGTTGGCCTTGGTCCGGTGTGCCCCCCACGACATGGACTCATTCAGGGTTACACCTAGGTAGTCGAAGGTGGAGACTCTCTCCAACCGTGCCTCTCCCAGTAGGGGATTCGGGCGCAATTTTTTACTTGGATTCAGGACCATGAATTTTGTTTTTCCAACATTAATTTCTAGGCCCCTATCTATACAAAAGGCCACGAAAGAATCAAGAATCCGCTGGATCCCCATTGGGGTTTTGGACAGCAACAGGGTGTCATCTGCAAACATGATTGCAGGCACCCTGCTGCCGTTCAATTTGGGAGCGTCAGTGTGTTCAATGCCATTCAAATGGGCGATTACCCCGTTGACAAAGAGGCAGAACAGGGTCGGTGCAAGCACACACCCCTGCCTAACCCCCCTGTCAACGGGGAATCTGTCCGTCAGTTCCCCCGACTTTCCACACCGCACCCTGGCATAGTTGTTATGGTGTAACCTCTGTAAGATTGTTAAAATGTCCGCAGGTACACCCATCTCGGCCAGGACCATCCAGAGTTTGCCTCTGGGCACCAGATCAAAGGCGGCTCTTAAATCCACAAATATTGGGTATAAGTTGCCACCATCGTAAACCACTGTCCTCCAATAAATGATGTTCAGTCGAAAGACCTGGTCCACCGTTGATACTCCCTTCCTAAATCCAGCCTGGTAGGGACTAAGGACTCCCGTTTCTTCTGCCCAGTCCTGGAGTCGATTAAGCAGAACCCTCCCAAGGAGCTTCTGGGGTACGTCAATCAGACTAATTGGTCTGTAATTGGCTGGAAGCAGGGGCGAGCCCTTCTTGAATATGGGAACCACCTCCGCCCCCAGCCAAGTACTTGGGACTTCCATGCCGCTTAAGGCTCCATTAAACAAAACGGCTAGATATGGGGCCCACACATCTGGTTCCTGCTTAAAAAGGTCTCCAGGCAGGCCGTCGAGTCCTGGGGCCTTGCCCGAGGCCAAACCAGCTATTGCTGCCCTAACCTCTCCCACTGTTACTGGTTCCCCCTCATATGCCACCTGGGCACTACAAGTATCACCCATGCTATCTCCCCCCATCGAGCTATAAAGGGTTTGAAAATGAGCCTGCCAAACCCCAGCTGCGATGTTGGGCTCAGTAGCTGAAAGGAGATTCCCCGACCCCCCATTCACTATTCTCCAGAACATTCTGTGGTCTCCCATTACAAGGGATTTGTTGAGCTCCTCCCATTGGCTCTCTTCCCATTCAGTTTTAGCATGGGCGAGTAGTTTTTTATATGCCCGTCTGCTTTCTCTTACCGTCTCCCCACCTGAGCCCTCCTTGATGTTTCTTAGAAGTTCTTGTTTTGCTTTTTTACAGGCTGTATTATACCACATGGTTTTTGGCGCTTGCCCCCTCCTTGCATTGTGTACGTTACTATACAGGAAGGGAGTCGTACCCTTTATAAGATCTTCATGGGCCTGGTATAATCTACCAAGTATTTCAGTATTGCCCCTCTCGATGTCCATGCCCCCTACACTCTCTAGGATGGGGATTAGCCCAGCATAAAGCTTCGGGAGTTTCTCCTGGCTTGCAACTATTTTTTCCCACCTGATCCTTTTTTTGTTGTTGGCCAGTAGCAACTCAGGTAAGTTTCCCTCACTCATTATTGGGGATTGTTGAGAGCCAGGGTGTATGAGGTCCAGTTCTAATGCGTTGTGATCACTTTCCAACCGTTCGGTAACCCTAAAATCTCTAATGATAGGCCAGTTGGTTATCTGTACCAGAACATAGTCCAAGCGGGATTTTCTTCCCGCTCTGTTAAAAGTTGTTCTACTGGGTACATCTGACTTAATTCGCCCATTACAGGCTCTAATTCCAAACTTTAGGGTTAGGGCTGTGATCTGTAACGCTACGGGTGTCCAAGCCTTCGGGGGAGGAGCTTCTGCCAGTGGTACTGACCACCTGGCCTCTTCTTCCATCTGGAAGCCTTCTAGGAGGCCAGGCAGTGGCTCAAATTGGGAATTTAAGTCCCCCCCTACTATATAGGATAAGTCTCCAGGTATTTCAGCCAGGTAGGCTGCGAGCTCATCAATCGTAGGTGACTCCCTGGCTACTCCCACTGGCCTAGAGTAGATGTTAATGAAGGCAAGTTTTACTTGATTCGGCCAGGATAGTAGGACCACAAGGATGTCGTCAGATGGTATCACTAAGCGTGAAGCCTCACAGCCTAGGTGGGAAGCTACCCATGTTGTTAATCCACCAGAGGGGCGGCCTTTGCCCTCCCACCTTGCCGGAATAGAAAAAGACTGGTATCCCTGATGGGTGTGTTCCTCCCTGGCCCAGGTCTCCTGAAACATGCAAACATCCCCTGTCTCAATGTATGCAACCCAGTCTGGGGTAGACAGCTTGTTGACAATTCCAGCCACATTCCAGCAGATAAGTCTCAAGTACTCCGTATCAGAAGTCACGGGAAGGGGAATATCGGATTGGGCCTGCTCAGTTCGATCATGATTTGTTACATCGAGTACAATTTCTGTAATGGTTCCAACTGGGTCGGGGGAATTACTGGTGGCATTTTCTGTAGGCAATAGGTCCGGAGCTATGTTTGCAGACAGTCAATCAACCCCTCCCAACCCCCCTAAACAGTTAAACCGATTATAATGGGAGAAAGGGGTATCCGGCAGTTGGTTAACTGGACGTACGGGATGTTCCCGATATCTGGATCTCCGCTCTACCCTTGTCCAGTTGCCTTGTACTGGCTCATGGTACATACGGGTGGGGGGGAAGAAGAAGGAGACTGGCAGCGACTGTATAGTGGAGTCCAGTGATCTATTCGTCCCTGCACAAATATGTAGAACTGTGCCTGGGTCGCGAAAGGACACCATGATACAATCCCCCATGATTGTTTTCCTCGTCCTCCCCAGCCAAGGTACCCTTCTAACCATAGTGATCTCATTATTAAAATGAGGAGGTAAGGGCCTATTCCAGTTAAGCCACTTGATGACTTTCCTCTTGAGTGTTATAAAATTTTCTTTTTCACCACTTTCCAGGGAAGGGGCACCCGCCAGTACTACCATAAAGCTATTGGCTTCCGGGGGCAAATCCGGTCTCCGGGTTCTAGGTGCAAGCCTCCCTTCCTGGGGGGGGGGGGAGAACTAACGTTTGGTTGGGATCTATGGATTGTGTCTAGGGATGGGCCATGTATGGCTGCTGCAGGTAGCTCAAGAGGGACAGTGTTAGGGCTGCTCAACGGGGGTGGTAGATGAATAGACATAAGTGGTTGCAAGGGGGCGACTACGGGAGTGCCCTGCGTGGGGCCCACATTGGGATGAGATGTTATTGAACGGGGGGGAACCCTGCAGGGGGATTTGGCCCAGCAGCTTTATTCTGTTTGCTAGTCGCAGCATTCATACTAACTAGGGTAGCTTCTAAGGTAGTAAGCCTGGTCTCTATTTTTTTAGACTCTCACTGATAGGCGTTAGAAGTGATTTTAGTAAGAAATCTATGCTCCCAAGAGTTACAACAGGAGATGATGTATTAGATAGGGTAATCCCTAAGTCACTGTTAGCAACGGTAGTAGGTATATTGTTACTCTTGGGGGGAGCGGCTACTTGTACATTCCCTCTGGGCCTATCAGGGGAGTGCACCTGCTTATGATTTTTCCCAAAGTCAGAATGGGGAGTTTTATTTTGATTTTTCCCCTGCCCACCCCTTGTCTTTCTTCTACGTTTGTTTGGTGGGGGGCCATGTATCTCCACCACCACAGACTGCTTAGGCTTGGTTTTCTTAATTTTAGCTACCGGAGATGTTAGAATAATCAAATCAACCATTGTATTACTGTCAGTTGGTGGTGGGGTAGCTTCCATGAGCTGATCGAGAAGTGTGTCGGGGTTAGGAACAGTATCCCGTAAGAGTATGGGAACGTCCTCTTGGTTTGATATAACCGGAGTGCCCTGGCGGGGACTTTCCTCTTGGGAGATAGGGTAGGGGATTATTTCGCTAATAGGTCGATTTTTCATGGACTCAATGGAGCGCCGGCGCTCGCCCCTACGCTTCTCTAGGGAACTATCTTTTCCCCCTTCCCCCTTCGCTGGTTTGAAAAAAATGTCCACGGGCCCATTAATACTGCCCCCTGCCCTTGATGGAGTTCCTCCCTGGACCGTTGTGGACATAGCAGGGTCCTCTAGCACAGTTCAGTTCAGCTGGGATCGGGGGGTGAAGGCGAAAGAGGGTGGGCCCAGCCCGGCCTCCTTCGACCCCGGACGGCCAGAGACGGTCCCGCCCTTGTCCCGGGCTTCTCCCGGGACGCTCCCGCGCGCTCCCGCGCAGCGGGTATGCTAAGATCTTTAAATACCTGTTGACGTTATGGGCGGGGGCGTGGCCAGCAGGGAGAGCAGCCCAGCTGTTGGTAATGGGGCACGCAGGGGCTCCTGGTCCACGGAGTCCCTGCTTCGCTCGCAGCCCTGCCGGTCCGGTGATCAGCCCAAAGTCAGCAGCCCCTTAAACACTACCGCGCTGCGGGACCCGCGTAGCGGGTCCGGCGAGGTAGAAAGGTATGTCCCGGTGTCAGGAGGACTTCAGTGCGAGGCAGTTGCCAGCGGTCCGGTGCAGGTTCAGAGAAAAGAGTGTCCCGTTTGGACGCGGGAGATCCCGCTTGTTATGCTCCGTGGGCGGGGGCGTGGCCGGCAGGGAGAGCAGCCCAGCTGTTGGTAATGGGGCACGCAGGGGCTCCTGGTCCACGGAGTCCCTGCTTCGCTCGCAGCCCTGCCGGTCCGGTGATCAGCCCAAAGTCAGCAGCCCCTTAAACACTACCGCGCTGCGGGACCCGCGTAGCGGGTCCGGCGAGGTAGAAAGGTATGTCCCGGTGTCAGGAGGACTTCAGTGCGAGGCAGTTGCCAGCGGTCGGTGCAGGTTCAGAGAAAAGAGTGTCCACCTTTTCATTTCCAATGGTTTAGGAAAGGCATATGCAGTTTTAGATGAGATTATTAGTTTGCCTGGAGACATCATAGCTGTTGAGAGCAGAGACCGAAGCCACAGTTGTCTTATTACGGAACAATACTTCTGTTGCTCCAGTAGGCTAGTGGCGTAAGAAAATCACACGGGCTACTTCTCAGTGCTTTGATTAGCTTAAGTTAGAGGCAGAGGTTGGTGAACCGATGCAGAGAAAGTCTGAGAGATTCCAGAAAACATATCAGTATGGGTGCCCTCGCTGTGCAAGTTAGGATGTGTATGTTCTGGTATTCCATTTATTACAGTAATCCCTGAATCCCAGTACCCAGTAGTCTACCATTTTCATACATTTGTGAAAGGAGCCTTATGGCCTCAGTTTCCTCCCACCAAAACAAGTGACTGGACATTGTGACAGCAACGTTTTCTCCCCCAAATAGTTATTTGCAGATGGAGGTTTTTAGTAGGCATGGTCTCTACATCTCATTTAATATAAACATGTTCTTTTTACGTAGGTCATGTATCAGTGGTAATGACACTAGACATAATGGTTTAATCAGTTCTTTAATCGTGGCTGTGGCTAGGCTAGGACTGCCGTATTGTAGTTGGTCGTATATTGAAGTTGTCTCTCTGTATAAATTACCTTCAGAAATCCGGTACCTGCTTACCACCATTCTGAGTGTGGCTGTAACTCTCAGCGCTGCTTTCCTGCTCTAGTAGCTTCACCAGGAGGGAAGACAATATTTAACAGGACACCTGAGGGTTATCCTCCTGCCAGATACACATAAATAGGGTTATCAGAATTATCCTTAATAGCTCCATTTCCCTGATAGAGACATTAGTAAGGTTGGTTCAATTATTTTCGGATTCTCCTGTCAATGGATAATTTGCGACACATTTTCATCATACCTTTTCTTTAGGTCATGACTAATTTGTATGCCCATGTATTGGAAAGGTTCCCTTCTGTGCTCTATGGGTAATATACCTTTTTCTTTTTATGTGTGTGTGTGTGTATAGGCTACAGAGCAAATTTGGTCAATTCAACTTAAATCAAGAGACTAGACAATATTCCTCAACTAATTGTACCGTTGTTTCGAAAACTGTGTTTGACTCCCTCATATACAGTGAGTCTGCCTCCACTTACAAAGAAACAGTATGTGTTTTGTTTCCCAGTGCCACCGTGGCTACCAGCTCATATAGGTTGCAGCAGCTGTACCGATGGCTGTGAGACTAGCTCAAAAATTAGGAGCGACAGCGGGCACCCTTGTTTCTTGCACCTGTGTATTCCTCATGCCAACGATAAAAAGCCATTTATTTCCACGTGATACCAACTCTGAATACAATTGAGTCACACATTTGAACACGACTACCTCCTTACTTCCCTGGCACCTGTGTACTGAAGTGTAGGGGGGCTGTGGTAGGAATCCATTTGGTCAGGTTCTGTGGAAGGATCACGGCGCACTGATGACTCTATACCTGCTAGTGGCGCACACATGATTGTTGGGTGGAGTGCTGAGAGGCGTGTGCCAGGGATGTGCCTTAGGCAGTGGGAGGACTGATGAGATGTGCACCCTTCCACTGTGCACTGTGGAGAGCGTAGCAGGATTGTCTGGTTAAGTGGTTGGCTCTGGGCGAGAAGTTGCTGGCCCCATCCAAGTGGAAGCTTGAGGCCACCCTCAGCACATGGATTCCATGCCCTGGGGCCATGTTAAATTAGCATGCAGGACACAGGTTCCAGTGACAGTAAGATGGCTTGTACATTAATGTACCTATTACACAATTGTGTGCATGTGTATGTTACTTGAACCTTTTTAAAACTTTATTTTAGTTCCTTAATATAGCATAAACCCAAGTCAGAGTAGCAGAGAACATTTATTTGTCAAGAATAATCTCTCCTGTTTATGGTGCTTCCCATATAGCTACAGTGCCAAATAGCATTGGGTTGCGACCTTACAAAGACATCAGAGCTTCAAATGCCTTCAAGTGTATGGAGGGGGGGGGGGAGTTTTTTTTCTTCAGTTTAGTTCACGTTCACAGTACTCCAGCAGGCTCTCAAGCATCTCTCTACAGCCGCATCACATTACAGTTCTACATGACTCCACCACAAGACACGCTTTAAATTCTTTCCTGGATTGCCATTGGCTTAAATAACAAGATAAAGAGGGGCCCGGTATTTCAGTACCTCAGATGACACCAACCACCGGTTCTATTACTACAGGAAACACATCTGATGGGGAATAATTGCCCCTTCCTATGCCGCAGCGGATACACTTCAGTATTCCATGCGGTATGCACAAATGCATCCAGAAGGACAACCCTTACTTACAAGCTCTTTTCCATGTAAGTCTTGAAAACACTCTTCGATGACCTTGGCAGATTGACGGTAATTGAGGGGAAAATGGGAGAGTCACTTTGGACCATTTCCTCGGTTTATGCCCTCCAACACTGATAGACACTGTGCGGGCATTCTCAAAGACTCTGCTACAATCCCCCTTCAGAACGTATAATAGTGGGGGCAGACTTTAACGCAGTCATGGATCCCGAGGGATACGCTGACTCCACCTGCTATGCAAGTCCACCATACTAGAAGCTTGGGCCAAATCACTGGCCGTCACTACCACTTGGCGGTTGATACCCCCTCACACCGCAGAATTTACGTTATTCTGCCACTCAAACAGATCCTCCTCCTGGATAAATTCCTTCTTTTTACCCTCAGGTGACACAACAACATTGGGAAATACCGAAATGCTCCCTCGAGCTTTGACTGACTATGTCTCGAAAATAATCAGTGTTAAGCAGCCCAGATGCTGACAGACTGGACAACGGCGAGTGAACGCCTCGTGCCTCCAAGACACTCCCTTTGCTGACTTATTCAGACATCACGTCACTACGTCATTACTTAGACAGCAGAAAAGATATGGTTATTAGTCCAGCGATAATATGGGAGGGATTGAAGGCAGTCTTAAGAGGACAGGCAGCGTCACTTCAGGCAGCGGCCAAACGCAGACAATGCAACGACATAGTTAAACTAGAAACTGAGATAGCTATGACTGAAGATGAATCAACAAGACCCCCAGACACTTAAACAATCTGCAAAATTGAGATGCTAAGACAGTCACTTGGACAGGAACAACTCGACTCAGCCTCATTGCCCTTCACAGCAACACAATACAAACTATACAAGGTCGGGGACAATGCGGGGAAGCTACTGTACTGGTTGGCGAATAGGGGCCAGGGCCTACGCTTGGTCCTGAACATCACCCATACGAACCGCATACCCACATACCCTCAGTCAATCGCCCAAGCATTTATGTCATATTATACACACCTGTATGCGGAGCAGCGGGGAGAAGCATACTCGCCCAGTTCTGGAAGCCCTAATATTACCTAGACTAACCAATCCAGATAGCCAAGAGCTCGAAGAGCCAATAACCGCTGCTGAAACCCTAGCAGCCATACAGCCGCTACCATCGGGGAAAACCCCTGTCCCCAACTGCTACCTCCCTGGATTCTTTAAGAATTATGCCTCACGCCTAACCCCTTCAGTATGTGATATATATCTGAAGAAGCGTACATACGAGGTGAGTTGCCTCATGACCTGTGAGGGTCCACGATCTCAGTCATTCTGGAGCTGTGGAAACTCCAGGACAAATTTGATTCATGTAGGTCCATCTCATTACTTAATATAGAGACCAAAGTCCTGGAGAATGCATCAGCAGGTTGCCTGGTAAAGAAGACTCCAATACACACAGATCAGTACGGATTAATGTCTGAAAGCAGCATCCACCACTGCCTGAGGCGTCTGAACAACGCACTGGTGTTAAAGTCAAATGCAACAGAACTTGGAGCTCTAGTGTCTGACTTTTCATGTTCTGCTTGCTGGCGCGATTGAACTTTGGGCCCACTTCTGAAGGAGCATTTTGTTTTTATAATTAGAGTAAATGGGGAACTATCCCTAATATTCATAATCGAGTGAGGAACGAGACAGGCTTGCCCCCTGTCGCCGCTCTTCTTTGCCCTGGTCACAGAGCTGCTGGTGGATTGGATTAGGTGCGATGCTCAGATCAGTGGCTTCCAGTGGTTAGATTGCACTGAAGACAGGGTGTCGCTGTTTGCTGACAATTTTCTGGTCTACATCAGTGACCCAGATACCGTCCTACCACAGCGGCTTCACCTGCTTGGATTTTATGCAGACATCTGGCCTCGCAGTTCATTGGAGCAAATCCACCTACGTTCTGTCAACCGGAACACACAAAGACATTCGGGCAAGCTTTCGACTGCAATAGTCACGCCCACACATTACACACCCGAGCATGCGTAAAGCCCTCTGCAAACAACAGACATGGAACTTGAATATTGCCCCTCTGGTCCTCCAGATAAGCTTAGACATAAAGTCTCACACTAAACATTGCAGGCCGAGGGACACTGTTCAAAATAATATCCCTCCCACGCCTGGTATACGTATTACAAAACTTTCCTTATGACATACTGTCCACATTCTTCCCAAGCCTGCAGTCAGCATTAGTAACGCTTCTCTGGGCTGAGGGCCAGCCATACATTTTCTATTGCAAATGAGTAGTGGGCTTTTACGACGAGGGGCTGGGGACCACCGACATGAAACTATACTACTGGGCTATCCAGATAGTACCCATCAACGACTAGCTACACGCAGTCCAAGATGATCTTGCAGTAGAAGCTGAGCTGCGGGAATGGAACAACATGGCACACTCTGCCTACTCTATAGTCAGTGTAGAGGCACCACTCTCCTTCCTCCTCCCGTGACCCAAACTACGTTAGCATGCTGGCACCAGGCTCTAAGATGCGTCAAAAAGGATGGTGAACCAGTGGTGGTAACGCCCCTATGGGCTGGGACGTGGCAATGACTGTCGCGTCTGGACAATATTTGAATTTCTAAACTCGGGGATATCTGAGTGGGCAACTCCGTGTGCACATTTCAGCACCTTATAGATGGACAGGTCACAATTTCATCGTTACCTACAACTACACCACGTGCTGGAGGTGTCCCTCACCACCCCACCCCACAGACTCTCCTGCTATATAATCCCTTAAAGGCACATTTTATGCAAAATATCCTTATGAGGAAAGGAATTTCAACCATATACCTCATGCTGATGAACAGCACCTCAGACCCCATGATGGCACTGCAAGAGCAATGGGAAGACGATGTAGGCTCACTGGAGGACCAAGAATTGGCAGAGGCAAAACATGAAAACTGGCAATCTCCTTGGCATTGAGGCTTATCCAACTAAGATACCTGCATGTAGTATACCTTAGCCCCTCATGATTGAGGAAAATGAAGCACGGCCTAGACTGCACTGCTTGAGGTGTAACTTGCAGAGGCACTTTCTTCCACACATTATGGGAATGCCCATCATACAGAGATACTGGCACAACACTAGTACTGTTCTATCATAGGTAATGGCTAGATCAGTTCTGTCGGAACTCGAATGAATACTGCTGGGGTTGGTGGATGATTGGAATGGCAGATGAAGCACTGGATTTTTTGCAACATTGGGATTCATTATTGCCGAAAGAGACATTACAAGTTACTGGTGGTCCTAGTGGGCCTAGACGCGAGGCATTGACTACTGTACCATGGCGGAAAGATGTGTGTACAAAATGAGGGAGTGCCGGGAGGCTGCATACTCCCAGGTTTCGCTGGGTGACTGTTGATGTACAAACTGACCCAGTCCCTTTCCCATGTAATTCTGTCTTGGAGGTGCCCACTAGCCTAAGTGTTTTGATGCCCCTCTTATGTTGTGAACACATTTATTGCATACAAGAAAACAATAAAACAAGGGACAGACTTCAGTCTCCAGTGATTCAGATCCAAGTGAAATCCGACACGGACAAATGACAGTCTCTGCACCCAATACAAATACTGCATTTTGAGTTACTTCCCTGTACAAACCTCGACTGCTCAGAAATAATCTCAGTCTGTGCAAACAGTCACGCAGAAACACATAAGTGTAGCTGTAAGTTGCACCATCAATAAAAAGTTGGAACATAAATTATTTTTAAAACATTTACTTGCCGCTTAATGAGGGCAGAGCCCACAAGTATATTATAGGCCTGATGTTTGTGCATTTTAAATTTCGTGACTTATAGGCACAACAGGTAATGTAACGGTTGCGTTGTTGTGGCAATGAAAACACAAGTATACATATCTAAACAAAAACTGTTTTGTGAAGTGGGTCTTGGGAGATCTTTGATAATGTGGGCCAGAGGGCCTTGCATTATCCGCTTCGGAACACCGCCCTTCTGTCATCGATAACAGACTTTGGTCCAGAGTAGAGGAAGAAGACAAAAGGAAGAAATAAGGAGGAAGAGAAAGACAGAAAAAAGTGACAAAGGGGCAAGCAGGAATGAAACAGAACCTGCAAGAGTGAGATAAAGAGGCATGGAGTACCTGGTGGTGGACAAAAGAGGCATGAGGTTGAATCAAAGCTATGTAGTGCAGTCTTGTTGTTCTGTACTCTGAGCCCCAGTTGCGCCAGCTGTGGGCTTCTGCGCAAAACTTTGGGCCTTGGCACTTATTCTTTTACAGATTAAGCACTGAGTCGGCCATTGTGATTTCCCCAACCTCTTACGCCCTCATAAGCCATAAACATTATTCTAAAACCTGAACTTCTAAGTCATCAATGTATAACCCATAAACACATCTTAAATATCAAAATGGATCGCATGATACTAAGCTACTGCAATTTAGGGAGGTTTGTGGTTCATACATGCTTTGTGAAACAGTAAACCTTCTTCCATTTAAGACGATAAGTGAACAGTGTTTATAGAGCTACATCACTCCCCTACTTTTGCAGCTGGGGGGACAAGGAGTTTAATCCATCATGGGATTGGACTATTTCCCCAGGTGTATTGTAGCTGTAGCTGTAAGATGTCTGGTTAATGATTACCTATTGATTGCCTAGCCTTAACTGTAAGCTAAAAACAATATCTCACTTATCTCTGTCGAATGTCTTTCTCTTAGCTGTGACCGGGAGAATAAATGTTGGTGCAAGCCACAAGAAATGTACAAGAGGAGTAAACTGAGTGTGTTTGTCTTTGTTGGGTTCTGCAGTCTACTATATCATAGAGTGGATGGCATTGATGCATTCAAAAAGGTTCTCTGTACAGATCTTCCACTCTCTATGTTCTGAAAGCTGAAGCACCTTGTCTTTAGAAGTCCCATGAATTACAGTGAGTTAAGCAAGAGAGGTCCATGGTTCTCTCTCCGTACTGTACATTGAGCCAAAGTTTCTCCACTAGAACACGGTGTGTGATCCACTATCCCCAGATTGTTAGAAGAACGAATGAGAAACTCGCCCCCTGGAATCCTAAGAGTTGTTGATTTCACACAGTTCTCTCATTCAACACATGCTCTGCTCAGCCACACCATGGATGTTTGCTCCGCTCAGTAACCTAATAGTACATAGCAAACAATGCCCATAGAAATTCAAGTGTTAGAGTTTTCTCTGGGAGCCAATGTTTGTCTAACTGGGACTTGGTTCCTAACTTGCACCAATCTGATAGTATTCCCCAAATTGGCAGCCTTATTTTAGCATGCAGTTCACCCGAATTGGCTATGTTGGGGTGCGGTATGTCCTCTTCCAAAATGGTGACCTATGGGCTGAGGGCAAGCTCCCCAGAACAGTAGTGTCTATTGGGATGGATACTTGGCAGAAGAACTGTGAATTGATTTGACGGCGGATGGCATCTGCCTGAGAGGATGGCCATTTGCCAGAAGGGTTGTCATGGGGGCTTGGTCACTTGAGACTTTTGCTGTGTCTTCAGTATGGCATATCAAATAGTCAGCTGGCCTCCTCTTAGCACTTCTCTAATGACAAACAGAAATATTTGCTGCTGTGCAGTACTCACTATATAGGTAATAATAACAATACGTTTACTTGTGTCAATTAATTGAAATTGATACAAGTGCTCGTGATAAATCATAGAATGACAATTTATATTAAAGTTAATCAAAATGAATACAAATGCTCACAATAAATCATAAAATGCCAGCAGCTAAAAGTATCAGTCTAAACATGTCCGAGTAGCATTAAAACATCACTTTATAAAAACAAGTAGTTGGTGTTAAACAGTTAAAATAAATGCCAAAATGTAAATACCAGCATGTGTAAAGCGCACTGCTACCTCAGACGCTGGGGGCCGTCGGGGAGATTAAGCAAGCTATTGCCCAGAGTCACATGGTGCTGGGCTAACCTGCTGCCAGAGCCGGGATCGAACCGTGAACCCTGTGGTCCGGAGTCAGGCACCCTGGCCGCTGCGCCACACCTCTTCCACAGTTCGTGCGATGGCAGTGGCAGTGGTCAGTGCAGTCAGGTCCTTCTCTCTCGGATTGCTGTAAAGATCTTATTACAAATTTGCCAAAGCGATCCAAATGCATGGGAACAGAAGTTGGCATACAAAGTCCCAGTGCACCCTTGCAGGTTAAAACATCATATGCCACCAAACCTAAACACAGGTTTTAGTAAAGTGTGACATGCAAATAAACACTCCAGACAGCAGAATAATAAATGTAACATGGATTCTCGTTTTTATAGTCGCAGAATCTTAAGGACATGCCCCCCAGTGTACCTGCCCAGTCTGAACGAAATTCATAGATCTTGAGAACTATAATTCGTGCTCTCAGGATGCAGTGCCTGGTTTCTTTAGTTAGAGCACACTTTAAATAAGGTTGCAGTTTTGTGTCCTCATGTGATTTTTCGATAGGGGCAGCATAAACAATAGTTTGAACGTTTGCCAAGTCCGCTTTCCTCGAGCTTTGTGCGGTCTGTTTCCTCAGGATAGCTTTTATACTGGAATTCAGGGCATTTAGAGCCGTCAATGTTTCCAGGTTGACATCCAAATCCAAAGCTATCTTTAAAAGATATGTACACCATGGATTAGATGAGGCGCGTAGATTGCTTGGAGAGCCTTCTTTAGGGAATTTGAGTTTGCTAGTAGAGTAGCGTAATAGGTCCTGGCTATGCAGAGCAAATTCCAAACAAAGTAGTGAGCGTCCGGAGAATTTTAGGAGGTGAAACAGCTTCCTTAAGGTTATTACTCTGTGCCTTGTCCAGCGCTGAAGTGAATGCCCCTGGGTAAGCATGTTCACCATAGGAGAGGCCTGGTAGCACCTCTGCCTTAGTGACTCGCTGGCATGACTCGCGGGTCGCGCGGCATGGGCGTTGGGGTTGCGCGGGATGGGCGTTGGGGTTGCGCGGGATGGCCGTTGGGGTTGCGCGGGGTGGCCGTTGGGGTCGCGAGGGGTGGGCGTTGGGGTCGCGCGGGGTGGGCGTTGGGGTCGCGCGGGGTGGGCGTTGGGGTCGCGCGGGGTGGGCGTTGGGGTCACGCGGGGTGGGCGTTGGGGTCGCGCGGGGTGGGCGTTGGGGTCCGCGCGGGGTGGGCGTTGGGGTCCGCGCGGGGTGGGCGTTGGGGTCCGCGCGGGGTGGGCGTTGGGGTCCGCGCAGGGTGGGCGTTGTGGTCCGCGCAGGGTGGGCGTTGGGGGTCGCGCGGGGTGCGCGTTGGGGGTCGCGCGGGGTGGGCGTTGGGGGTCGCGCGGGGTGGGCGTTGGGGGTCGCGCGGGGTGGGCGTTGGGGGTCACGCGGGGTGGGCGTTGGGGGTCACGCGGGGTGGGCGTTGGGGGTCGCGCGGGGTGGGCGTTGGGGGTCGCGCGGGGTGGGCGTTGGGGGTCGCGCGGGGCGGGCGTTGGGGGTCACGCGGGGCGGGCGTTGGGGGTCGCACGGGGCGGGCGTTGGGGGTTGCGCGGGGGGGGTTGGGGGTCGCACAGGGTGAGGTTGGGGGTCGCGCGGAGCGGGCGTTGGGGGTCGCGCGGGGCGGGCGTTGGGGGTCGCGCGGGGCGGGCGTTGGGGGTCGCGCGGGGCAGGCGTTGGGGGTCACGCAGGGCGGGCGTTGGGGGTCGCGCAGGGCGGGCGTTGGGGGTCGCGCAGGGCGGGCGTTGGGGGTCGCGCGGGGCGGGCGTTGGGGGTCACGGGCTGGGCATTGGGGGTCACGGGCTGGGCGTTGGGGTTTGCACGGGGCGGGCGTTGGGGGTCGCGCGGGGCGGGCCGTTGGGGGTCACATGGGGCGGGCCATTGGGGGGCGGGCGTTGGGGGTCGCGCTGGGCAGGCGTTGGGGGTTGTGGGAGGGGTATTGGAGGTCACACGGGTGGGGCGTTGGGGATAGCGCAGGGCGGGCGTTGGGGGTCACGCGGGGCGGGCGTTGGGGGTCGCGCGGGGCGGGCGTTGGGGGTCGCGCGGGGCGGGCACTGGGGGTCGCGCGGGGCGGGCACTGGGGGTCGCGCGGGGCAGGCACTGGGGGTCGCGCGGGGCAGGCACTGGGGGTCGCGCGGGGCAGGCACTGGGGGTCGCGCGGGGCAGGCACTGGGGGTCGCGCGGGGCGGGCACTGGGGGTCGCGCGGGGCGGGCACTGGGGGTCGCGCGGGGCGGGCACTGGGGGTCGCGCGGGGCGGGCACTGGGGGTCGCGCGGGGCGGGCACTGGGGGTCGCGCGGGGCGGGCACTGGGGGTCGCGCGGGGCGGGCACTGGGGGTCGTGCGGGGCGGGCACTGGGGGTCGCGCGGGGCGGGTGAATATTAAAAAAAATTTAAAACGCATCTTTCCAGCGCGCTACGTCTTCACTGCTCCTGCTTTCCTGCATCCTACAGGAACAGGAAGCCTCCCTCCCCTAAGCCAATCACAACGCCCCAGTGGAGCCGCCCAGCCAGGGGCTGTGGGGGATGGCATGTTCTCCATGTAGGCTGTAATGCAGCCTACATGGAGACGGTCAGAGTGTGCATGACTGGTTTGCGCGGCCCGAGAGGGCCGACCGAACACTCCTGCCCTGCTCTGCTGCTCGCAATGCGCAAAGAAACACAAAATGGTAATAACCAAAAGTTGTTACCATTTTATGTTTTGGCAGTGTGGCGACGCTCCTTTGCCCTAGTGGAGGAGCTGCCCCTGCTCGCTGTATGGTCTCCGCTGTTGGGGAGCATAGCTGATGATGTGGCCTGCATAGAGCAAATGTAATACTCCCTATATCGGCTGAAAATACATAATTGCGAAATAAAAATAATTGACATAACTACATGCTCTACCAATGTAACCATTTTAAACAATAGTGCTAAACAAATTAAACAAAAATGATAGGAATATGAAATCCAGTGTTCTTATGTAACCTGTTGGGATTTTAAACCAGTGTGTCAGTGAAACCCATGTTGTTCAACCCTTGTTCTGTTGGCCTAAAATCATATTGATGCCACCCAGCTCTCTAGGCTGCCATACTTTAATGTGTGGATTTGGTTCTATGATTGGGGTACCTTTTGCTAATGCTATTTACATTTTCCCTAACCACAAGTGGATTAGGTTTCATTTTCCGGTCCTGAAGAATTAACCAGATCGATAGCGACACTTGAGGCAAGAAACATGTTGACCTACATACACACTATTTAATGAGCTGGATAGGACCATTACTTCCACATTCAACGACCCAATGCCTTTTAATCAGAACAAGATAACCCACCTATTCAATTTAATTAGGTTATCTCTGAGCTATTTTTAAAACCACAAATTCACATTACACCAATCTACACCTACAGCACCTCCACCTTATACCTCACATCGGCATCTCTTGCTTAAAAGACCTCCGGCAAAGAGCGCCCTCGAGGGGCCCGTTTGGCATTGCAGCGCCATCTCAACGAGCAGTTGCCTGATCTGTTGCCTCAGTTCCCCCGACGTAGATCCTCCCTTCCTTCCCTGGAACTTAGTACCTTTTCTTATATATACTTGTTTAAAAGACATGGTTCCAGGTAGTGTATGCAGTTCAGTTTCCAAAGATATGACGATTAACCCAATGAAGTCTCTGTGGAGTATATTAAAGAGTTGTATCTAGCCATAATTAATATGCCTGTTTTTAAGCCTTTTAAATTCAAGGTTGAGTGAGTTGTCTAAGATGGCGCCCGAATGAGACCGATTTCTCAGAGTTCCACCGTTCACCCACTGCTTGGGGCAGAAGCCATCCTCCCTGGTGCCCTACGAGCAGGGAACTGCGCCTGTGTCGCTATGCTCCCCTACATCAGAGCTGCTTAGGGCCCAGAGCAGATCACAGCTTTGAGGCGGCTGGTGGGTGTGCGGTTCGGGACCCCGCTTCCAATATAGTGTACACTGGGGGCCGTGGACTCGAGGCCTGGAGGTGCAGCCACGCTGAAGACTGCGCCTTGTCGCCCCTGGATCCGGGCATACTAAACCCCCTCTTTGCAGTCTGGGCCTCTTGTTCGCCTGGTCCCCCTTATGCAGCCGTGCCTACACACCAAGTGCTGCCTGCGTCTGCTGCTGCGACCAGATAACTTTGCAGTGAGTGGTGGCAGGGCGTGGGAAGACAGTCTGTCCCCAGCGGACCTTCTGAAGCCCGTTCGTTCACCCGGCTGGCCTGTCCTACTGCTTTGAGGCCTCCTCCTTTCCTTATTCTTAGGGGCTGCAGTGCCCAGTGCTGGGGACTGCCCTGAACGGGGGAAACGGGCAGTCTGAAGGGCCTGATCAGAACTGATGGACCTGCATGCATTTACAGCCCGCGGACCTGCTGCGCTAAAGCAAGGGATCCTTTCAGGACACCCTTCCTGCCCCACTCAGACCAGTGATATCTTTTGAGCTGGGGGGGGGGGGCTGCTGAGATTTGGACTGACAGGGAGTTTCCCTGGTGGGTCCCCTGAGCAGTGAAGTGGGGCAGGGCCGCCTTGTTTTACCCACTTTCCCATCAGCAGACTGAGTTGCACAGCTGGGGTGCTCCTTGCAGCCACGGAGATCTGTGCGGTTCTGCTGCCCTGTATGCACGCTGTGATGTCCGAGCCGCATGACAGGCACTCTCACCCTACTTGCCACTCCCAAATTCGAGAAGTGGATGTGCCGGTGTGACCTTGCGCAGGATAGAGTGGGTACTTTGAGCAGCGCATTGGACATCTGAGCGCTGGTGCACGGTGGCTTCCACTGGGGCGGCCTGAGATGTGGAGCCCTGTTCATCCTAGGGGTCACTATCTGCCTCCATTGCTGGCGGACTCCTTTGCTGGATGCATCCCTGCTGGAGCCCGGGGCCCTGAGTGATTGCACTGTTGTCTACTATTGGGGTTGATATCTTGCATTTCCGGTCTCCACGGGTGCATGGGCCGACCAACTGCACTACAATGTCTTCCCAACTCAATGTGAAGAAGGACACTACACTTAAAGACTGGTTTACCAAAAAAGCCCACGAAGAAGTCCAAGCAGGTCAGGGAGACCTCCTCAACCCTGGCACCACCTGAGGATTCGGAGGTGAGCAGCTTGCAGAGTAACGAAGCCCCCATCACGAGGGCGACCCTGGAGCAGCTGTTCACGATCTTTCGTGATGACTTCACCATCCTTAAACAGGACATAGCGATGGAGGTGAAGGACTGCCGACGAGACCATGACAATTTAGGCCAAAGGGTGCACACCTTAGAACAAACCTACGGCTCCTGGGAAGAAGAGCTGGGTGGACAACATCGGGAACTCCTTGAGATGCGAGACAAGAACACGGAGCTCCATTACCAACTGGAAGATGTCGAAAACCGATCTAAACACTCCAAAAAGGGGTACCCATTCTGGGTAAACTCGCAGACTTGTTCACCCGCCTTTTGAAGATTGTACATTATTGGTACTTTACCTCAGCTAGGGTCATCCAGTGGAACGCGAATAAGGACAGTGCATGCTGGCGACATTGCGGATAGGATGGCACTCTCACCCATCTGATTTGGCAATGCCCCAAGATAGGTTCATTCTGGAACGAGATGCTAACTGCTGGGAATGATGCATTTGATACTGACATCCCTCTCCCTTCCTTCCTACCCCGACACGTTTTCCTTGTTCATGGTTCTCCACCCTCCTGTTACTGATTATTGATGCTTCCCAACCGGCGGTTGGATGTAGGTGGACGGATTGTTGTACCTTATTTTTGCACTAAAAGTACCAATAAAGAGATCTTAGACCTAAATTCAAGGTTGAAAGAATTCATATTCTTAACTTTGCTGCACCAAAATGCAAGTGTAGCAGAAGTGATAGAAATTTTCTGACCTGTCTTAATGACGTCACAGAATTTACGCCTTGTCCCACCCTTAGCTCAAAGCCTCCTGCTTGCTGCTAAGGTATCAGTGGAAAGGTAAGTTGTGGAAACTGTAGAAGTTCACTCAGTTTTGCGTTCACAGTCTTCATGACCTCTGAGGCCAGGGGTTCCAATGGCAGTTCGAGAAGTACCAGAGGGTCGCCTACCTCTTTCTACTCCTAAATAAACCCACGCTCTCCTGCTGCTGCAATAATCCTCTACAGCTCTGCCCTGTGCATGATACACAAACAAAACCTTCTTAGCATGCTTCCCTTTAGTAAGTCTTTTTTTGCGAGCCTAATATGATTTACTGCAAAAGTGTCATAATTTAATCATTGAGTTTGAAGCTGCATCTTTCGTAGTTTTTGAAAACTATTTACTCTTACGATTTGTCTATACATTTGTAATCAAAAACTGAATTTTTTTTTTTTACCAAGGTCTGTTCATTTGACCCTGGGTTAGTATCCGCTGTTTTTGAAACTTCCAATTTTTCACTCTTATTTCAAAGAGGAAATTACTCTTTAATTTATAAACAATAATTATAAAAATCCAAGCACCCTCACATGAAAATGTTATTTGTAATTATGAGACCGGGATCACACCGTGATAGCCGCTGTGGCACATGGGATATTTAAAGCTCTGACATTTGGCTTCCACGATGACCAGTAACGTCAAAATACATTTATTGGCGCATTTTAAATGTCGGTGATAATTGCCTTTCAGTTGTATTACCTTTCTGATAGTCCCTGTTTGGAAAAAGAGCAGAGCAATTTCTCAAAGTCTTGTTCCGGTGTGGAGAGCATGCATTATAAATGAGAGGCCGGGCCAGACTACACACCAGGAGTAGGGTTATACGAGTATGTTAGTTAATGTATTCAGATTATAAAGAGATTCTGCAGTTAGAAATGGTATGCAATATCGAAGCGTCATGAATTATTCCATCCTGCTGCACTACTGGGAGCATTGAACAACCTATTGAATGTGTTTCAAGGGATCGGAGTGGTCGATTTCGTCAACTACTCCTTGTGTCTGATAATAAAAGTTTATTAGAGTGAAAAATAGTTCGCATTTATTTTATCTTAAATGTTAATTTAAATTACTTTTATATATTTATTTTAAAAGAGGACAGATTACAAAAATACGCTACAGTACTATTAAGTAAATTTTTAATTAAATATTCAATTAATTTGAGTAATAAATTAGATTGCAGTTATTTTTTTAAGATTAAAGATATCCACCAAAAGAAAATTGTTGATATTTATTATGGATAGAGTGATCTAGAATTAATTTTTAGTAATTGATTTTTGTGCAAAAAAGTTTTTCATTTGTTTTTAAATTAAAAAGATAATTAATTTGTTTTTAATTAAATCATATTTATCATTTAGGTGTAGTACTTTAACATTGAACTAAAGTAAATGTAGTGTAAATTAATTAATTTTAACACAATATCCGGTAGGATCTATTTTATTTATTTATTTATTTATTCAAAGTTTTATATAGCGCGAACAAGATCCTTACAGATATCAGAGCGCTTCACAGAGACAGGGGTAGGGGCAGCAGGAATGAGCAAGATAATGGGAGCAGTATAGTAATCACTAACATAATAGGATAACAGTAATGTACAGAAACATATCAAAATACAATCAGGTAAACAAGTAATATAAGACGGCACAAGTCATTGCTCCCACTACAGAAGGGTTCAGGTAAAACCGTGGATGTGTGGATGGCTTATACCAATTTCTTAGGATAGAGAAAGCACTGGGTGGGGGCATCGGGAGGGTGATTCAATACACCAAAGTGTAACATATATTGGTCGGTAGTAAGAGAGAAGCGTAGTAGTGACACCATCAAGTAGGAGTATAGTGCCAAAGGACAAGGTGATCAGTGATACAAAGCGATGCAGAGTCTCAGATCCAGTATCTATAAAGTTCAGGAGATCTTGGCCAGAAGGATTGTTTTCACCTCTTTCTTGAAGAGTGCAGTGGAGGAGATAAGCCTGGTTTCCGGAGGGAGCGCATTCCAGATCCTGGGTGCCATTCCTGAGAAGGAGCGCTTGTATGTTTTTTCTTTCCGGAATCTACGAGGTTTCAGGAGTAGATTTTTTGTACTTCGATTGGATCTCGACCCTCCTGATATAGACAACTTTTGAGTGAGGTAGTTGGGTGCCTTGTGGTGCACGGCCGAGTGTGTCATAACTGCAATTTTTAGCTGTATTCTGGCTTCAAAAGGCAGCCATTTTAGAGATTTTAAGTCTGGGGATATATGCGAATGTTTTCTTGAGCCAGTAATGAGTCTCGCGGCAGCGTTCAAGGAGGCTCTTAGGGGTGCGGTTGTGGATAGCGGGAGTCCGCTGAGGGCCACAATTCCGTAGTCTATGCGAGGGATGACTAAAGCTTGTACAGCAGTTTGGAAATCTTTGGCAGGGAGGAAGGGTTTAAGTTTCCTCAGTGTGTTGATTTGGAAATTAGCTCCTTTTGTGGCTTTGCTAACGTGCTGTTGCATGTTGAGCTTGGCGTCGACTGTGATGCCTAGGGATTTCGCTGAGTCCACGATGGTAGGTTGGACATTGAGTGCTGTTAGGTTATTGAGCCAAGTTTGGGTGGTGGAAATTTTCGCCGGGGGTGAGATGAGTAGGAACTCAGTTTTCAGCGCATTTAGTTTGAGGTGATTATCGGCCAACCAAGATTGAGTGTTGCTAAGTGTGGAATTCAGAAGTTTGATATCTTCCGGGAATTGTAGCTTTAGGTAAAGTTGTGTGTCATCGGCGTACATATGGAATTGAACATTGCATGCTTGGAGCAAGGTGGCGAGCGGTTCCATGACGAGGTTGAACAGTGTGGGGGAGAGGGAAGATCCTTGTGGAACACCTAGATCTGCAGGCACCGGTGTAGATAGCACATTGTCGATCTTGAACTTCTGAGACCGGTTATGAAGGAAGGAAGAAAACCATTTGAGAACAGTTCCCGATAGACCCATTCTAGTGCTTAGCAGCTCCAATAAGTTCTCATGTTTGACCGTGTCAAATGCTGAAGAGAGGTCAAGAAGGATGAGGAGGCAGGACTCATTGCGATCAAGGATTTGGAGGGCGTCATCAATTATGTGTGTCATAGCTGTTTCCGTGCTATGTTTCGCTCGGAAGCCTGATTGGTGAGGGTTGAGGAGGTCAAATTGGTCAATGTGTTTTGTTAGTTGGAGTTGGACACATTTCTCCAGCAGTTTGGCCAGGGTGGGGATATTGGTGATAGGCCGGTAATTGTTCAGGTCAGACGGGTCAGCTGTGGGTTTCTTGAGTATAGGTGTGACTTGCCCCACCTTGAGGGAGTCTGGGATGAGACCTTGTTGAAGGGAGCTGTTGATGATTTTGGTCCAAAGAGGGAGGAGCAAGGAGATGAAGTCTTTTACTGGATTAGCAGGTAGGGGGTCTGTGAGGTGATTAGAGGGCTTCAAGGTGCAGAGTAGTTTGTGTATTGCTTCTTCCGAGTAGGTGTCGAAGTACAGCCAGGATGCCTTGTTTTTAGGTTGAATGTTAGACATTCTGGTGTGGTTGGGGAATCGGCTTAAATCCATGACGAGGTCATTTCTTATGTTGTCGGTCTTTAGCTTAAAGAAAGCAGAGAAGGCTTCACAGTGTGGGGTGTCGCTTGTTGCGCTGTTTGATTGTAAGGGTTGTGCCTTTGTTTGAGTCTTGATTAGTTCGAACAGTTTTCTTGGCCTGTTTTTTGCTTGGTCCAGCTGGCGGCTAAAGAAGTCCGACTTTGTGCGCTTTATTTTCCTAAAGTAGGCATTTCTCTTGTTTTTAAGCGTTTTTAGATGCAGTGATGAGGGGTCAGATCTCCACGTACGCTCTGCCATTCGCATAGTACGCCTGTCGTCATTGAGTCTGCCGTCATACCAGGGGTTAGAAATTTTGTTGGAGACTCTCTTCAGTTGCAATGGAGCGACTTCATTGACTATTGAATTCATAGAGTCAAGGTAGTGGTCGGTCAGTGATTGAACATCCGAGACACCTGAAGGGGGAAGGAGGAGACTGCCGTTGTGGGGAGGCAGGGTAGTGGGGTTAAGATTCTTCATGTCCCTTTTCCAGGTTTTGGATTTGGTGGGTTGAGCCGGGTTAGGTTTAACTTTTTCGTTGATAAAGAAGGTGATAATGTGGTGATCTGACCAGTCGCAGGGTTGGATCGCCTCCAGTTGGGTAGAGTCCTCTTTGGCGATGATGAGATCGAGTATCGAGCCTTTGTCGTGTGTTGGTCTATCGCATATTTGGGTCCATAGCTCCATTACGACAAACACATGTGGCGATATCCATAATCAGAGCAGAGATCTCTCCACAAAAAAGGTAGGAGAGGCATAGGTGTAAACCTTCATACGTAAATATGGCATTTTATAGTAGGTTAGTAACACTATAGTAGTGCTACTGAACGTACTCCTAACTGCAGTTTGGCCCCTCTGCCTCCAAGCTTGGTGTGACCTGTCTCTATATGTCCATGTACTTGCACACCCATCCATGCACTAATCTGTTTATCCCTCCGAGCACTCATTTATTTAACCATTCATCCATGCATTAACCCTCCTAATAATTATCCATGCACTCGACCGAGTATAAATACATTAACTCATTCATTCAGTTGTTGACTCATTTTTACATGTACATGCACAGCCATTCATACAAAAGCGCACCACTTGTCAAACAATGAAAAAGCACTTTCACTTAAAAAATAGTGAGACCTATTGGCTTTGCACACGCTTGAGTACTGAAGAGCCTATTAGAAACTGAAACATGTGCCTGTGCACAGAAGGCGATGTCAGCAACTGTGCACTGTTTATGGTAGACTTGGGGTGGCATAAATATTTCTTTTAATGTACCATGATGTAGCATTAGAACTAGAGGCTACAGTGTCTGATAACAGAAAAACTACATGTTCCCGATCTCTCCTGGTGCTGTATTTTATACATACTAATTTCAGAGGATTACGGGAATATATTCACCTAAAAAATACAGTTAGGTACAGTTATGCTTATAAATTAAAACTGATAAACCACTATAATTTACTAGTTATGGTCAGCTCCGTAACACATAACAGGCAAAAAAGCCATGCAACCCATAACTAGCACACCAAATGCAATGATTATGCCCTTATACTTGACGTGACAGATGCAATTACAAAAAAGGCATAAAGTGTTACAAGTGAGATTACATTCAACAATATCGTTAACACGATCTTTGAGACGATTATAAATACACATTCATAAATTAGCTTTAATGTGTGTTGTTATTTAATTTTGTGCTGTTAAGTGTTAGTGTTTATTGGCATAAATTGTGTGGGGTTGTAAACATTACCTTTGGTGTGCGTGTTCTGGTTTGAATGGCAATTGCGTTATCTGTGGATTGCGGAGTTACCCTAACTGGCAAATATATTGTTTTTCCACATTTAGTTTATGTATTTTAACTAGTTTTTTTAAATTATGTTTCCTTAAACAAATACTAAGGCCTGCTAACCTTGATCATTTTCCTGCCTGACACCTAAAGGCACTGGTTTTACCCACAAGTGACATCCTCCTGACTGTCTTCAACAGATCCTTAAAGCATGGCATTTTCCAGACTTCTGAGAGGCAGCCATAGTGAGGCCTCTACTAAAGCAGCTCTCCCTGGGTGCAATATACAATCATGGGCAAACGGGAAAATGTGTCCCTGCTTCAGTTTCAGAAATGTCCACAGTCTAACAACCTAATGGATAAGAAACAAGCAGGCTTTTGTCCCAGCCATAACACAGAGCTGGTGGTATGATAGTGCTCTTAGACTTGTTGGCTATTTCATATGCTTGTTAAGACCATGGAGGCAGCAAGTATCATTGGCATGGTCCAGAAGTTGATAAAATCTTTCATTTAAGGGAAGTCACAAGTGGTCATTCTTCCCCTGTACTATTTGAAGGAATGCAATATTGACTACAGGGTCCCGCAAGGGTCAGTCTTCTCACCCTTTCTACTTAACATTTACATGTGGTCCCCTTGCCAAACCACTTCACCAAGTAGGGGTAAATTTTTACATCTATGCAGATGATACTCCATTCATCTTTGACCTATCTCATGTGCAAGAGATTCCCAATCAAAAGACGATAGCTTTAAAGGAGGCCCTCTCTATCATCAGTGGATGGATGGACTCAGGTTGAACCTAACCAAAACTAATAAGAAAATGTCATTCTCCAGTATTGAATCTTTCATAGCTTCACATGCTTGTATCTTCCCCGTCTTCATGGTGGGAGTCTCACAGTAAAGGAAATAAATAGCAGTAAAAAGAAAAAAACGCATAGAAACCATAGATAAGCATAGACTTTGGTAGCCCAGTACCCTAATTATGTGAGCCCAATGCCAGCCAATGAGACGCCAGGCCTGAGATCACAGTCCCCAGCAGAGCCATCATACCTCAGATTTCCAACCACCGTGCTCAGTTTGTTTCCCTGTTTGAACTTTTGACCTGACTTTCACAGCATTTCCTTTTGGAACTGAGGCATTGTCTTTCATCAGTTTATTTCAAAATGTCTGAAAGCTCTAAGAAGAGGCTGTTCAGACCTTGTAGATCTTGTGGGAAGGCCAGGCTCTTCTCTGAGGACCCCACAAAGATTGTTTATACTGCCGTAACCCTAAGCACGTCCCTAAGGAGTGCAAACATTGTAGAACATTTTCGTCAAAGACACTTGAAGATAGAGGCACGGTTGTTGTTGTGGCTCCAAAAGAAAAAGGCCACTTCAGAATCTGACTCTGAGGATGATTCTAAGGCACACTCCTCTTCAAAAAGTAAGGATGAACCTTCTGAGGCAAAAACTGATTGAAAAAACAAAAAATCTGTAAATCTAAGGACAAGGAGTCCTCTTCCTAGTCAGTGCCTCATACTCCTCTCAAAAAGTCCTCAGAGACGAGGGCTCCATCGTCGGATCCGTCAACAAAGATTAGAGTGTCTATGACTATTACGCCTATGAAGGCGTTAACGACTTCGACCACAATGTAGTCGATGACGACCGCTACAACGACGACAACCTCGTCAACGGCGACTACTAAGACGACACCATGGACGGTTGGGCCACTGATTACACCGTCGACGACAGGTACAGAGACGACGCCTTCGACTATTCAATTGACACCTTCGTCGGTTTCGTTGACGGGCGCTCCGTCAACGACAACTTTTAAATCACCAATTTCAAGATACCTGATGACGATCTCTATTAAGAGGTTTCCACCGTCGATGGAAAGAACAGGCAAATCAGAATTTACTTCCTGGACAGAAATTTCTCCGCTTCCTTCCTCAAATCTGTCAGAAAAGGAAAGCCCATATGGTGTTGCATACAGTCCCTCCCAGCTGAAAATTAAGAGTCAGGACACAGACGAGAAAGAATATCTGGAAGAGCAGGAGGATTTCTCTTTTAAAGATCGCCCTCTATCCATTTTGAAAAGATACAAATCTTTTCAACAATCTTACGATTACGAAGAGGCCCCTAGTGTCAGAGAAGAGTCTGTGTCCATGCCATTTTCACTAGTTTCGGATCTCAGGCACATGATCACTGATTACTATCATCGCTTCCTGAAGCAAATGCCTCTTCCTTTTACACTTCAGGCTGCAACTTGTAATGCAGACTCTGATGGTGCAACCTCCGCCTCCGGTGCAAAAGGTGCGCACTCCAAAGGTCATTACCATCAGGGATGGCTTAATTGACAGTGAGGTTGAAGACCAACCTGAGGAAGGAGAACTGATTCAGGACGATCCTGTGGGCAACGAATGGGACCGATGCATTATCCCATCTTCTCCATTGCCGTCACCCTCTCTGGCAATCTCTCCACCAGAGGACATCGTGGGATTCCACAAGCTCATGGAAAGAGCTTCCAAGAGGTTCGATCTTTCTCTTCCGGTTAAGGAAACAGATTGTTTCCTATATCATTTCAAAGAATCTTCTAGAAAATCAATAAGAACAATCCCCCTGGTAAATTATATATGGGAGGAAGGATTGAGAACTATGAAGAACCCAGCCTCCGTCACAGCGTCGGTACCCAGAATAGAAAAGAATTATCGAGCTCCCGAATCTTTCCCAGCATGCCTTATTGGTCATCCGCGACCTGAATCTGTGGTGATGTAGGCAGCACAAAGAGGATTGAAAAATCCATCGACTACATGTACAGCTCCTCCTGACAAAGTAGGGAGAAAACTGGATGGAAGAGGAAAACGCTTTGCGGTCATGGCAGCAGCGTCAATTAAAGCATTGAATGCGCTCGCCATAAAAAGCCGCTACAACAGGCAAATGTGGTAGGATATAGCTCCTCTATTATCACATCTGCCAGAGGACAAGAAGGAAGAGGCTACACTAATAATACAGGACGGGGCTAGAGCATCCTTTGAATCCAATGACATAGCCATGGATATATCAGCATTGGCTTTCAGACAAATGGCAGGAGCCACAGCGCTTCGCAGGCAGAGATGGCTAAAAGCTTCCTCGTTCAGGCCGGAAGTGCAGGCCAAGATAGTCGACATGCCCTTCGACAGAGAAAATCTATTTAGCAAGCACGTTGACAATGCCCTGCAGGGCCTTAAGTCAGATACAGATACGGCAAGGCCATTAGGTTCTCTGCAACAGAACAGATTTCAGTCCTATCAAGGCAGAGGATCAAGAGGACACTATCAGCAGAGATCTTCCTATCAATCTAATAGGTACCAGCCGTACAATCAGCTATCTCTCTCCCTGTTACCACCAATGGCCATCTATAACATTGGACAGGTGGGTGCTAGACATAATTCATCAGGGTCACACCTTAAAGTTCCTCTATAAACAACATGACCAACCTCCCATTCACAGAAAACAGCAAAATCTTTCAGCCCTCAAGTCGGAAATTCTGTCTCTTCTTGTAGAAGGAGCAATAGAGGAGGTCCCTGTTCAACAGCGAGGGAAAGGATTCTACTCTCATTTTTTTGCTGATACGGAAAAAGCAATTTACCAAATGGAGGCAGGTAATGGATCTCAGGGGCTTTAACAAATAAATCAGGAAACAATCTTTCCGTATGCTATCTTTTCAAGAAATTATGATGATGCTGAGCAGAGGGGAATATATGACCTCTTTAGATCTATTAGATGCATACTTCCATATTCTAATCCACGTCAAACGCAGACGGTATCTCAGATTCGCGGTGGCAGGGTGCCACTGCCAATTCAGAGTGTTACCCTTCGGTCTCCAGTCCGCTCTAAGAGTGTTCACAAAATGCATGGCGCCGGTCACAGCGTACCTGAGGCAGCAAGGTCATCCGATAAATCCATATTTGGACGATCGGTTAATAAAAGGCGTATCATATCAAGACACTCAAGAATCCTTGGAATGTTGCATGAATCTCTTTCACTTTCTGGGTTTACAAATAAACATGGACAAATCTTTTCTAATTCTGTACCAGTCTCTCCAATTTCTAGGAGCCTTATTTCGAACAAGCGAAGCAAAAGTGTACCCTCCAGAGGAACACATCCAGAAGATTTTGAAGCTGACTTCACAACTAAAGAAAAGAAAGTCTACTTCAGTAAGGATATTCAAATCATTGTTGGGGATGAAGTCATCCTGCATCCCCTTAGTTCCAAATTGCCGGCTCCACGTGCGGCATCTTCAAGAACTTCTCGACCTTCAATGGGTGCAACATGAAGGTTCCTTCGAGGATTGGATCCTCATCAATCCTCAAATAAAGAAAGCATTGTCATGGTGAGGAATAAGAGCGAACTTATCAGAAGGTCTGCTCTTCGAGCCCCAATCTCCCAGTTATATAATGACAACAGACACCTCCCTGCAAGGATGGGGAGCTCACCTCCAAGACATCGAAATTCAAGGACATTGGAGCTAACAAGAGGCGCAATTGAACATCAACTTATTAGAGCCTATAAGTGGTGTTCTTGGGCATCCAGGCTTTTCTCCCCAGGATTCACGATTCACCAGTTCTAGTCAGAACAGACAGCACAACAACAATGCTTTATCCAATAAAACGAGAGGGAATAAGATCAAAGCACCTATCGGCGCAAGCTCAAGAAATTTGGAAATGGCTTCTAGTGCACAATATCTCTTTGCAAGTTCAAAATGTCCCCGGAATTCACAACACAAGAGCAGGTTCGCTAAGCAGATCAGCAGGCATTTGTCACGAATGGGAACTGAATTTCACTTATAGGGCACTCCAGCTCTGGACCTGTTTGCCAATCAAAACAACAAAAAATGCAAACAGTTCGCAAGCAGATTCCCTCAGCCAAGATCTTGGGGGAATGCTCTTCAGTTCCGTTGGACAGGACTGTTCGCATATGCATTTCCCCCATTTCCACTGATCCCAAAGTTGCTCAGAAAAATGAGATTGGAACAGGGTCACTTAATTCTGATAGCCCCGGCATGGCTGAGACAATTCTGGTTCTTGGAGCTCCATCAGCTGTCAGTGACTCCCAGAGCGCAATTTCCTGTAATTCAAAATCTAATTTCCATGAACAGGGGGCAAGTTCTTCATCCCCAGTTGGCTTCACGGAACTTGTCGGCATGGAACCTCATGAGCACGAATTTCAGTCCTTAAATATTCCCCAAGAATGCCGAGATATCCTCTCTCACTCTAATTTCCACAAATAAAACTAATGTGGCAAAGTGGAAAAGGTTTTGCCAATGGTGTTCAACACAATCTCTTCACCCCTTGCACTCTTCTCCGGAACAAGTTCTTCCTTACCTATTGCATTTAGCCAAGGCAGGACTTTCTCATGCATCTGTCAAAGTGCATCTTGCTGCCATTTCAAGATATCGCAGAAGACCGAATCATATCCATCTCTTAAGTCTCAGAGAGTGATAAAGGAATTCTTGAAAGGATTATTCAGAGTTTTCCCTCCAATTAAACATCCGTCAGTGCCATGGCAATTTAACACAGTCCTGGCACAGCTCATGAAACCACCTTACGAACCAATTCACAAAGCTGAGCTGCAGTTTGTATCTTGGAAGGTGGCTTTACTCCTGGCTCTGACATCAGCCAGAAGGGTCAGTGAGATTCAGGCTTTTTCCATCACCGAGCCGATTCTTCAGTTCAAAACAGAACGAATCCTAAATTCATTCCGAAAGTCCCTTCTGAATTTCACCTCAATGAGCCTATTGTTCTGCCCACATATTTTAAAGACCCATCTTCAGCATCGCAAAAATCTTTGCACACATTGGATATCAAGAGGTGTTTAAAATATTATATTGACAAAACAAAATCCTTTAGAAAGACACATCAATTGTTAATAGCGTTTGCTGGTCCCAGGAAAGGTTTGGTCTGTCAAGGACTAGCCTATCCAGATGGATAACCTCATCCATTACTTTATGCCACAAGTAAGCCGGAAGTCTTTTACACGCGATAGTTCGAGCTCACTCAACCAGAAAAATGGCGACTTCGGCCGCAATGTTTGCAGGAGTATCGCTCCCGCATATTTGCAGAGCGGCGACGTGGACGGATATCCACACTTTTACCAGGCACTACAAGCCATACTACGTCACCTGTTTCATTAAGGTATTTTACGTACAATTCCTAAAAAACACAGTTTTTCTTGTTAATGTTTTCTTAAATGTTACATTAGATAGTACTCAATAATGCGTCTTTGGTTTTTATATAATATGTTACAATATGGTACCTGCTGAGACACACAATCCATTCTATCTTCTAGAGGATATATTAGCCTCGCAATGAGGAAAAACGGGTTCTATCCTGGAAACGCTTCCTTGTATGAGTACTGCTCTCTATTCTGATACAAGCATGTGAAACTATGAAAGATTCAATACTAGAGAAAAAACAAGTTACTTACCTGTACACTATGGTTCTCCAGTATTGATATCTTTCATAGATTCACATGCGGCCCGCTCACCTCCCCGTTTCTCAGGTAGACCATTTTTATCTCTGGATACTTTCTTGGCTCACACTATGGGCTGGAAATCTGAGGTATGATGGCTCTGCTGGGGATTGTGATCTCAGGGCTAGCGTATCATTGGCTGGCATTGGGTACACATAATGAGGGTACTGGGCTTCCAAAGTCTATGCTTATCTATGGTTTCAATGCAGTTATTTCTTTTTACGGCTATTTATTTCCTTTACCGTGAGACTCCCACCATAACGAAGGGGAAGATACAAGCATGTGAATCTACGAAAGATATCAATACTGGAGAACCAGTACAGGTAAGTAACTTGTTTTTTGTGGTGGATGAGAATGCGCAGTAGGTGTAGTCGTTGTTGTGATTGCATGATAAGTGTGATGTGGAATGCCTGGCCGCAGGCTTGGCCACATGGGATGGGGGAACGTTGGGGCAGAGGGCCTAGTGGCCAACCTCTGTTGCGCTTGGTCTACAGCTGTGAGCAGTAGGGCCAAAGGGGTATGAACTTTATTATGAAAAGGCCCTACAAAGTACTGAAATGCTTTGTTGATTGAAAGTCATGGTTTCCTCCTCTCGGAAGACATTGCCACATGTTTAAAAAAGCAAACATTTGCTTAAAACACAGGTAAATTAAGGTTATGGTTTCTAAAGAGAACAAAACCACTCGAAATTAGCCAATTACACTGCTTCCCAACCAGCTACAATCAGCAGTGTGCATGCTGATACTGGCACAGGCAGCATGAGGCTCTGTGTGTTCCTCCAGTAAGGCTGTAAGCTGCTTGTTTGAAAATGAAGTCTCCGCAGCCCCCAAAGAGTGCTGCGAGCTTCCCTGGCAGTGCACAGGCACTGAGGTGGAAGGAGGTTCAGGCACTTCCAGGAGTCTCCTTTTGTTCGAGGGTGAGTGACCATCAGAACTGATGGGTAACTGACTGCATTTGTCCCTGTCACCAATGTACAATGTTCAATCAGGGTTAAAGTAGGAAATCGACGATCTGAGAAAGGCCAACAAGAGATTTCCAAATAAAAGCATTGTCTGTATTTATGGGATCCCATTTTATCAATGCTACATCTTGTCTGTAAACTTTAAATTAATTATTATGGCTGGTTTAATGTTTTAATCATTAGTGGCTTCCTGGACGTGCTACCAGCTGGCTGTCTGCATTAGAAAGGAAGTGGGAAGGGGCATATGTTGAGCTCAAACTGCTGTTCCTGCTGAAGCTGCTTCACTAGAAGTGAGGCAAAGAAACAGACCCATAGAACCATAATCATCTAAAATAAAGCTGACAGTGAGGTTTGCTTCACTGCTTGCAAGTGTGTGGAGGGCATTCAGTACGCTGGCATGAATGGAATTAAAAGCACTCATCCTTTTTTGTCAACACCTTTTATTTGGCATACTGTGAGTTATTTTATACAGAATCACTGTTGCTACCGTTAGCTCAGTTCTTGTAGTGAACGTCTGCAGGCTTTAGCCGGTGCTTTGTTTTCAATGTATTTTCATGTTTGTTTGAATTTTTTTGTATTGATTTGATTTCTGTGTTATTTTTTGAGTTACACATTTTCTGTTTTGAATTTTAATTTCTACGGGAAATTTACAAGTCCGTGGCTTCAATGGTCACCCTTAGATTACCAGTATACCACATAAGAGTGTTATAGTTGAAGAATGATAATCACTCAATAGCAGGTATTTTAAAATTCAGTTTCACTTTGAGTGCTGCCATGTCAAGGTGGTTTGTTTTTTACGATCTTGATTTAGGGCTCTACCCACAGGTCACCATCAGATATTTGACACCATGTCTAATGGTTACATTAAGTGTGCTTGTAATTAATTGCTTTGATTTAGTCATTCTCGGTGATTCACATATAAAATTCCAGGGCTTTAGAAATCCACTAAGTCAAATGTTCCTTCCTAAGATTTCGGGGTTTGAACTATGTTGCAGATGCCATAAGAAGATGTGCTTATCAGGTTCACACATTACCTGCATATGGTGTCTGAGAACAGCAACTCCTGGTATTTGATGCGTCCGAATGCCAGAATCCAAGTTATTTTTAGCCAAGGCCTGCAGGGATATGGCAAAGCGATCCCCTCACCTTTCAAGGAAGTGCCTCTACAGGGATCAATCTTGCAAGAGTTACTCCCAAAAGAAGCACCATAGGAAGGAGAAATCCTCTTTATTTCTAAGGAAACGGCCTAGCTTCAGGGACTATTCAGAATCTCAATGCTGTTTCTTAATGCCAGGCTCTTGATCATCATAGGAGTGTATTCTCACGTAAAAATGATGAAGCTGACCTTGTGCAGGTCAAGGTCTTCTGGCGGGACATTATGATATTATCAGACTGGCCATGTTTAGACTCTGGGCAGCCTCCTAAGGATAGGCCCATTTTTGCAGGTTTGGCAAACCCAGGTGTCTCCAAAATTGATGTCACAGCCACATGCTCCAGCCTTGGTCTGCTTCCGATGAAGCCAGTGCCCTCAAAAGCGCTGTCCCTAGTGGGCTCTGTGTCTCCTATAGCGCCGACACTGGCACAGCCTTCTGAGCTGATTTTGCCGCAGCCTCCAAATGCTTCAAAGTCAGCTGACATTTTGATTTGAAAAAGAAAAAAGTTCAAACCTTAGCCACAATTCCTCCTTAGAGACCAGAGATTTGCACCTATGGAGGAACTTTTCACGTCTGACTCTAGTGATCTTGTCATGCCTGGTTAAGATTATCGTCGTACAGAGGATGGCCCACACTTTGTCCCCTCCTACAACTAACAAACTATAAGTAGTCCATGTGCATTCCCAGAAAGGGATCTCCCTTACATTATAGAAAAGAGAATACCCACTGAGCCAGTGTGACCAAATCAAATGTAGACAGACTGATATTTTCACTTAATACATTTCTTTAATTGAATTATAATTCAGATAGTATGACATACTTTATTTGCACAAGTATTACTTTGATTCTCTACAAATAATTTTACTGCGTTCATTTCAGTCCTTCAAAATCTTCTATAATAGCTCCCACAGAAATAGACAACACATTCTGATTTACACACATCTTCCATATCACAATTTCCTTAGAAATATCCATAGAACATGATCTGCAAAACATAGTGTTCTTAAACACATCCCTGTTAAAACAGATGTGGCCAGTTTAACCACTTGGCCGCGGCGCTAATTCCGCTGTGGCGCTGGGGGCAGTGGGGTGAGCTCGGCGCCGCCATGCTCGTGACGGAACCACGCCGCCATGAGTCACGGGCGAGCGGTGCTCATGACGGCGTGGTTCCGTCACGACCCCGCCCACTCACTAATTCGCCCGCACAGGCGGGGAATCAGTACTGCGTGGGCGGAGTGGCCGCAGCATGATGGAACCACGCCGTCATGAGCACACGCCGCCCGTGGCTCATGACGTCGTGGTTCCGTCATGTGCAGGGAAGGGGTTAATAAACATGTCCTTTTTATGTCATTTAATCTGACCATATTATTGACCATTTGATTTGGTTATAGTGGCTAAATGGGTAATTTCTTTTCCTTAATGAATGTCCATGGTACACCATCCCTTTGGCCATAAATTATTTAAATACACTGCTTGGGATACCCCCTTTTACTTATATAAAGATCTCCCCATACCCTTTGGGCCTTCTCTGAGGGATTCTTTTTTTTTTTTTTTGCTTCATTGATACGAAAAGCACCGGAAGTTTTGGAATGAACCTTGCCCACTACTGATGCCAAACCTAATATTTTCACAGAAATCTTGCAACGTTCCTCGCTAATCACTTGACAATCCAGACCTGCACCATGTGACCAAACATTGTTGTCACATTCCTCACCTGAGAGTTAGTGGTCAAAACCTTCTCCGTCAAATTGAACCCAAATTTTACTAACATCGTGGCTCGATCCATGGGCATGGCTGTCATTTTACACAGTCAAGCTTGGAAGTGTTTCCGCAGCATTCTCAGGGGATGTCTGTTTAATCCTGATGGCTATGCTGTTTGATGATGAGTAGCTATTCAGAGAGTTGGACAACTCCTCCCTAAAGTGCTTTAAAATAGAAAAGCCAACAAAAATAGAAAAGGCTTAGCCTCTTTGGTGAAACAGTTTCACCAGCAATACAGGATGTTTCGAGGCTCATCCGGAGCACAACAGTTCTGGCATCACTAATGTTTCAGCTGATTCTAACACAACCACAAATCACTCTTTTCGGGACAGGGTGGATCTAGGATTTTCATCACCAGCAACAGATCTAGTCCAAGCCACATTGTGGTGGCTCTGTTGCATCAAAACATCTTTGACTCCCCTTCTCCCCACACCACCAACTTCCGGTGGTGGTAGGGGTGTAAAGTTTCTCAACTAACTGGAGACTATTATGACAGATTGCTGGTTCATCTAGCTCATCACCTTTGTGCACCCTCCTCTAGACTGTCCTCCTACCATTAGGAAGTGATCTTCGGCAGGCACCTCTATTTAGGGGACAGAGGAATTTGCCCGACTGAACAAAAGGACCATAGAGGCGTTGCCCATCGAAGGAGAGACACTTGATTTTATTTGTCTTTACTTCTTGGTCTCCAAGAATGACGGAAATATGAGACCCATCCTGAACCTTTGCCTCTTTTGATTCAGTAGGATATCTTCAAAATGCTGTACCTGAGCCAGGTTCTGTTGGGCCTCAACGTAGGAGATTGACTGGTTCCCCTGAGCTTTTCAAGATGCCTACTTCCATCTGCTGATCATACATACACACAGGCACTACCTGAGGTTTACCTTGTTCTCAGTTCTATCAGTTCAGATCTCTACACTTTAGGCTGATAAGCCACAGTGGCAGCTCCACTGCAGAGATTAGGACATCTATGTATTACCATACTAGAATTATTTCTTTATTTATCAGATTTCTATAGAGCATGGTCACCAAAGATATAGATGCGATTTACAGGTTAACAATAAATATGACACATGGGCTGATAACTTGTAATAATGAAAAGTGATAGAATGACTGGCTGGTAAAGGCAGTGTCCCCTACGCTGGTCACAGAACATCTTCAGGGCACCGTAATCCTTGTTCATGATTCAGTCTTGACAGTCAACACCCAGTAGTCCCATCTCACTCCACACAGAGAATGACTTTAATAATAGTGGACCTGTAGGAAGGCCTTTCCTCCTCCTCATATTATTGCAGATGTACGGGATATGATTAATGTCCTGGTGGACATATCCAGTGCCTCTTTGGCCTGATGGCCACATGCATCCTATTGGTACTGCATGCTAGATAAGAATGAGAGCTCTCCAGTGGTGTGTAGGGGAACACTAGCTCCATCGTCAGGAGACCCTCTGCTCTCTGGTGCATATTTTGTATTCTGTCCTCTCTCTGCACTGGTGGAATGGTCCCTCCAATCTGTTGGTGTGCCTTCCCTTCAGCTCTCCACAGCTGCAGACTATGGTATTTACAGATGCCAAGTCGTTGGGCTAGGGTGCTCATCTGGGTGACATCATAGTGCAGGTCTTATGGTCTACATCGGAGCAGGGCCGGGTCATAAACATGTTAAGTCTACAGTTAGTCCTTCTTGGCATGAAGACTTTTCTCTTTTCCATCTCTGGAAGTGCCGTTCTGGGACCCTATTGTACATGCAGCTCATGTTCCTTCATTGTGCTGGGCGCACCTTTTAAAAGGTGTGCCCGGTGCAATGAAGAGAAACGTGTCGTATTATGATGAATGCGCTGCCCTCTGGGCAGCTACGAACTCATGCTGCCCTGGGGGCAGCGCATTCATGTGAAAAACAGAGCTGCTGCTTTGAAACCACTCTGTGTTATCACAGTGCAGGCGGCATCCCGCCTGCACTTTTAAAGAGGATTAGAGATCCCCTTGCAGGCTGGTGCTGTCAGTGACGACACCCCACTGAAAGGGGATATCTGGGAGGTCCATTGGACCCCCTTACCCCCTCCAGAGGGGGCTGCTCTCAGGGGCACGCACTGACAGTGTGCCACCTTGCAGATGGCATACTGTCAGTGCGCCTCCTGAGAGCTTCTTTGCTTCTGCTCCCGCGTCTGTAATATGGTGCAGCCGCAGAGGCAAAGGGATTCCCTCATTTGCATGGGGCACGCCCCCATGCACATGAAGGAATGCCCCCTGAAAATAGCGGTGGTGCTTTATGTACACCATTGATATTGGTATTACAGAAGGTGTGGAAATGAGCCTTTTTAGAGGCCCACAAGTGCAGGTGTTCACCCTTATCTGTCCAGTGGTACTTGAACCAACAAAATAGAGATTGGCACGGAAGCTGGAATATCAAATAACACGTTTATTAATCACTCATGAGTGGGACTACATCAATACAACACCCTCCGGCACTGTAGGAGGTAGAACAAGGAATACAGAAACCATGGTGCTTATATACCCAGTTTGTTGCTGAGTAAGCATGGAGACTCAAATAGAGGGTACAGGCAAACGCAGGATGAGCTATCGACTAACATGGGCAGATAGGTATCACTTGGTCAGCAGAGTGGGAGGGGAGACCGAACTGCTTACATCAGTTGAAATAGCCTGACAGTTATATTCTAAAACAGGTGTATTCTTGCAGCTACAGGCCTTTCTAAGCTCATACATTGCTCTGGCTCAGTACTGAAAGAGTTAACTACAGTTGATGACTCAAGCAGAATAGACAGGCAAGCAACTTTGAAGACGGAGGAATCACATGGCTAACAAAATGGGTGCCACAACCAAAATGGCTTCAGGTCATGCTAACTCCAATTTCTGTTGATTCTGACAAAGGGGTCACTCAAGTGTCTGTGGCCCTTCTGTAATACCAATGTGCCCCGTGTGGGTGCAAAGTGGGCGCAAACACCTGTTGCGCCCCGGGGCACTTTATGTAATACGGCCTCTGTTCTGTTAGCATTTCTACTTTCCCATCACATTAGTTTTCCTGCTAGCAGCACCAATCAAAGGCATCCAAAACATGACAGCAGACACGAGTTGCCTCTTACTCAAGAGCCAGGAGTGTGAACTTCATTCCAAAGTGACAAATGATCTTGTATAGATTTGGGTGTCCATGCGTGGATCTCTTAGTCACACCTCAGAATAGATAGTGATGTCGTTTTGTGCCATACACTTGCCTATGAATAGTTCCCTGGGTGACTCTATTAGATTTAACTGGTCACAGGGCCCGCTTTACCTGTTACTCCTGATTCACTTCTGTTTCAAGTGTTGACTCGTGTGGAGTGCAGTGGCTTACAGTAGCATCTGTGCAAAACAGGGCAAAATGGATAATCAGGTCTTGTTGGGCTTCACAGGAGCCAAGCAGGGTAAAGTGTTGGCCAGGCCCATTGATTCACATTGGGCTAGCCTTTTTATAAAATCTGCTATGCCTTGGCCAAGAAAGACGCTCAAGCTGGCATTTGTACTCACTACACCAGGGCCATAGCTGCTTCCACTACTCTCACTTAAGGCGTTCTAATGGTTGTTATCTGCTAGGCAATCATGCGGTTGTCTTTACATACATTTGCTAAACTTCAGTGCCTCACATCTTAAGAACAGAGTGATTTGTTAGGGTTGTGTAGCATGACCTTCTTGTGTATTTGGCGATATTTAATTCCACTTCTCATAGGATATTGGTTTGGGGCTCATTCATAAGGTGAGGAATCTGCAGCAGTAAATATCCCTAGAAAGAAAAAAATATTTACCTTCTGTAACAATGTTTCTGGCGGATATTATATTTTCGGGCAGATTACTTACCATACGCCCTGTTAGTAAGTACCATGAGTACTAAGATCTAGAAGCTTGTAAATATATCATGCTGTTTTACTCGCTGTCACTGATGCTCTCAATGAGGCTGTCTCGGCTCCGCTCTGTATGCTTCACTGGGACACAGAAAAAGTACCACGAAAGGACACCAGTTCACCGTTTGGCCACTTATATAATTTGATCACATCCTGGGCAGGTGGAATCTTGTCTGGGACCACAGGGCCCCACTGGACTATTCTGGAAAAAAATTGCTGGGGAAATAGGCTCCAGATCCAGTCTGGCACCTGGAAGATATTCATAAGTTCTGGACTCTGTTGGGAGATCCATCACAAATAATGTTGCTAAAGATGCCTATTAGTGCATTCTCATAAAAAGTACCTGAAGAGCTGCAGACTTATTTATAGTGCACTGTCTTCTGGACACAAGGCTGTCAGTGTTTAATTCCTATTGTGAAACAGGGACTGCCATATTTGATATTATTGATAAAATTCACTGCTTTGTGGACAAGAAAAAGTTAGTTGTCTTGGTATTATCCGGTGAGTACACAACACTTATTGTGGGTGGGCCATCTGTTCCTGTTGCAGATTCTCATCATATTGACAGGAATTGTTGATTCCAAACTTTTCTCTCAGTTAGTTACATCACTTTTAAATCTTATTTTCAACTCCCAGTGACTTAGATTGTTAGCCACAACAAGGCTGTCCTCTTTTTACCAAGTATTTTCCACATTTCATTGCAACTATAATTAAAAATTATTCGAAGCTTTGGCCTGTCATTTTAGTCCTATTCAGATGATAGCCAGTGCAAGGAAGGCGTAGAAGTCACCTGCACTCTTTGTACTTGGCAAATCGCCTAAAGGAAATTGAGACATAATAGCACAGCAGTTGGATGCAAAGATTTTGCATTGCACCAGGGTCGTTGCCACTTTATTTAGGAAAAAAGGTTGTCTTGGCCAACACAGTATAGATTCTGGGCATTAAACTGAATGATCTCTCCACCTCTCAGGCCAAGGAAGATAGTGCTGTCTTAAACATACTCTGCTGTTTACACTTGCAAAAAATCTATCTGATTCCACCACAGTCAAAGCCATTGTCATAGGTTTCTAGAAATGATAGGCTACTTCTTATAATAGATTATGGTTATGACAGCTTCCTTTACACGGGGGATCTCAAAAACATTAGCTACAATCTCTAGGTGTTACAGAGCACTAGAGTCAGAGTGGCTGTTCCTTGGGAGTAAGAAATCATGTCTCTGTGGCCAGTAAGACTCTTCACAGGTGTAAAGTATTATTTAGAATTTGAATGTTGGTGTCTATTGAATAAATGTTCCCTCTATCATGCACCAAAAGAGAAAGCTATCTTACCTGAGATCAAAACCACATGAGTCTTCTCCTGGAAGCCTTAATAAATTGGTGGTATATACCTTTCTCTTTGCTTAATCTACTTATTGGCATTAGAGTATGTGCAGGGAAGCACTCTTGTATTTCCTATATGTAGTGTACTAAGCAAATGACATCCATTCATTTATCCATTAGCATTCTCGAAGCCACCAGCCAGGCCTGGTGGCTTAGTGGACTTATGCATCCACTGTAGGGGCCTGTGTTTGCCTCATGGTCACAGGTTCGAATCTTGGCGGGTTCATTAAGCCTTTCATCCTTCGTAGCTCAATAAAAGGAGTACCATTGATTTGGGTAACAATAAACATCCGTTATTTAGTGCCAAGTTACCCTTCTGGGTGAACGTGCGCTTTACAAATACACGTTGTTAATGGGCTTACGTCCAAAACTTACTCTTGTATATTTTCTAGCTCTACTCTCTATGGATAAAGTATGTAGGAAGGAGTTTTCATGGAAATCTCCAGGCGTTTGCAGAGGACGAAATGATAGGGAGTAGGAGATTTTGATCTCCGATTTCTATTGAGTTTCTTGCATACGCCGGTGGATTTTTGTAAATTTCCGGTAAGTGGCCAATTTAAGCAATTGTAAACCTCAAGTCTGATGTGTGGCTTTCGGAATTTGTAAAAAAAAAAAAAAAAGAATGTGCTTAAGCTTTATTGTCACCAAGCCAACTCCCACTAGGCGCTTTTATTTTCCGTTTGCAAAACATGTCACATACCCTTACTCTAGTTTAAATATTAACTCTGAAGGATACACGGTTGATAATAAGTTTCTGTTATAGTCCCAGTGGCCTTGAAACAGCACATGTCTGAGCCTATATTGTTAATTAACCTGCCTATTTTATGGTTTTGTGTTGGGGTTATTCTGAGATTAATTATTGTCATGTGCCCGCTCTAAACTTTGTGCCCCTAATTAGGAGAGCTCCAGAGAGGGAGGTAATTATCGCACGTGGTGACATCCGATTTCCCAGGTTTTGGAACTCATCGGGTGCGATAATTACCTCCAGTTAAGAGTTTTCCCCTTCAGAATGGGTTATTATTTGTGAATTTTGGAGATTTTCTACCAAAATCCGAATGTTTGGTATTTAGCCAATTTTCCCCCCACCCAGAATATTTTGTCAGGTTAAACTGAAAAAATTCAGGGGTGTTGAGTTTATAGCACCCATGAATTACTGTGTGCTAAAACCTGCATCATTTATTTATCATTCTGATACCTGCAGAAGCAGAGGTTTATGCAAATGTTGCAGTAATCTGGCCTGTTTATAATCAGGGTCCATGTGTCCTTCATTAGGCTGTTAATTATAATGAAATTAACTATGCCATTTACTACTGTGCTTGTTCTGGCTGCATCTGGTATTGATCACACATTTGATTCAGAGCTCAATTGCAATCATCATTTCAAAATGAACAATAATATGTAATGTTTATTATTGTGCCTGTAGTCATTCTAAAATATAATAACAGTATTTGTAAAGCACGAACAATTACCCAAGGATCAATTACATTTTCCCATTCAGAATTTGCTCTTTCTCATTTTACGTTCATCCATTGACTTTGCTATTTGATAAGGTATTTTTCAGAGCCACTGGAATTGTGCGACAGCGGAGGATCAAATTATGTGACAGGGTTGAGTTAATTATGCAGCAAGAAAAGTCAAATTATGCAGCGTAATGCAGCACATTTTGTGATAGTATTACTTTATTATTTTTTCATTTTACACTTGTTAACAGTGTCTGGGCAGTAATTACACTTCATTAGTACCAGTTTAACACTCAAATATATATCAATAAACAACACAAAAGTGACCAGTCAATCTTTACTAAGGGCCTTCCACTGCGTGGCAACATGTGTTGCTGCATTTGAAGTAACTTTGGAACCGTTCAAGCTAGACACAAACATTTTTTGTTGTTAAAATCTGCATTATGCAGCAAACAATGGAATGTATGGCAAATGAGGCAAATCCATAATTATGTGAATAACGCAGCGGCCGCACGATTGCATAATTCCAGTGGACCTGGATATTTTTATAAAACTTCTGATTTGTTACAAATCACTAAAGCATATTTCATCTAACAAGGCTGCCTGTATAGTGATATGTAAACCTTTCCTAACTGCTATAATGTTGACAATAATGCCACATGTTTGTTGTTCCACATGGTTCCTCAATGTGCCTAGTTGGATGACTAAAGGATTGCATTTTAGTGTGTTTTTCAACATAGTGCTTGTACCTTGAAGTACGGGTCAGTCACAACGTGAGAACAGTCCAAAAAAAATCTAATCCCTTCCTCAAAATTCACTTCAAGTTTATTATATTTTTGCCAAGGTAGTTTTAGGAGAACATTTTAGCATGCAGTTACTATTGTTCTGTGCAAATAAGTACTCATCATATCAAGCCTAGAACTATATAGGATTTTTAGTTTGCAAGCTTCCTCACATACCACGCCATGGTGTAGTACTTCAACTCAAATTGGCAGACTTCCCTCACAAGTTGTTGCTAACATCTGCTAATTGATTGCGAATTCAGTTCCCTATACCCCTGGTAAACTTTACTCCTGCCCTAATCAGTACATTTCCCACCGTTTGGCTTGGCCATTTCTGCAGGGTCACCCCCAAATTGTTTGCCTCCTCTCCTTGGGTCCCTAGAGGCAGAGGGCTGTACGCACATTCCGCACACTGAGCACAGAGTGCATATTATGGGCTTGACCACTTAATAGTCTTGGGTCTCTGGAGGGAGAGTGCTCTACGCACAGGTTGCACACTGAGTGCTGACTGCACATAGTAAGGGCTTGCCCATCTAATGTGTGTTTGGAGGAAGTGGGTTGTTTGCATAGTCTGTCTACTGGGCGCTGACTGTGCTTAGAAGGGGCTTGCCCACCTAAGGAGTCTTGGGTGCCAGGAAAGAGCAGTCTCTAGGCACTGTTGGCTCTCTGAGTGTAGCCTGTGTAGTAGAGGCTTGCCCACCTAATAGGGCATGGTCTCTGGAAGGAGTGAGCTCTACGCACAGTGTGCGCAATGAGCGGTGATTGTGCGCAGTATGGCCTTGCCCACCTAATGGGGCTTGGATCTCTGGTGGGAGAGGGGTGTACGCACAATCTGTGCACTGAGCGCTATGTGTGCTTTTCAGGGCTTGCCAACCTAATGCAGCTTAGATCCCAGGAGGGAGTGGATTCTAACCATAGGCTGCGCACTGACTGTGCCGAGTAGGGGATTGCCCTCCTAATGCGGCATGGGTGTCTGGAGAGAGTGGGCTCTAAGCAGAACTGTGCACTGAGCATAATAACCTGCTGCTGAGTTATAGGCATGAACCCCTGGAGAGGGTCTATATTATGGAAGATAACTTTTACTGACTGGCATTGCCCAAGGCAGAAGGCTTATAATGCTATTAGAAGATTCCACACACTAAAGATAGGATGTTCTAAATGAAGTAGAGATAAATAGACACACATTTTCAAGGCTTTACATGACACTTGCCCAGCATAGTTCGAAAATGTCATCTTCTTTCATAAACCTTCCAGACACCTCCGCTCATTCAGACTCTTACTTGCACACATCTCACGCATGCAGAAAATGAGACCCGGTGACCGAGCCTTCTCCTACATCGCTCCTGAAGCATGAAACGACCTGACACTACACATAAGAGCCTCCCCTCACTTCTTGAATTCCGCAAGAAGCAGAAAGACCTGGCCTTTTTGAGTAGTTCCACTGGGTGCTAGGTTTGGCTAGACTAACACCTGCTCGGTGCCAGGCGACCCTCCCATTTGATAGAACTCTCTACAAATCTGCATAACATAACAGAAGAACAAGGTAATGTTGGAGCAGAAGTGCTAAACCAACCCTTATTGGCACTCTGCCATTGCCTTCTAAATTGTAATAGTCTAAAATGAATTAACTAATGAAGTTTAGTTCAGTTTCCCATTCTCCCACGCCTTTGCTAAGGAGTAATCATTTGCTTTTTGTCTTTGACTGGGCTACTGCATGAGGCATAACTTCCAGGGCCATGTCCTTCTATAATGGAAGAGAAGGCAGGAGCCTTAAGGTTCCAACTAGTGGTGGTGGCAAGAAGCGGCAAAAAGCCCGAAAAGATTGGAATGGAAGCACATGGAGCGCTGAAACTCCCTGCACAGTTGCTGACTGCTTACATTTACCGCATCTGTAGAGTTTTTCTGCATACAAAATTAAATTGCCTTTTTTTCCAGGTAGTTGATAAAGCAAGGCCATTGTTACCGTCTTCCTTATAGCAGACATTATATGCTCACTTTGTTCCACTGGCTTGACTAGTAGACCTTATGTTGTAAATCAGTTACACTGACTTGCGCGCTCATTAAAATGAACATATGACTTATCCTTCTCGTAAGCTATTTGGATTTTGAAGTATAACATTTGCTGTGGCCCACTGAATGCTCTAAATCTCATTCTGATATGGTCTCTAGAGGGTACATGTGCACCAATTTCTTTTATTTTTAATTTCAAGTTCGCTTGCTTTCCGGGACCATGTTAAAAATATGATGTAATCAAGTCAATCATGATCTGTAATCTTGAGGGTTGAATGTCAGATACACACAGTGTTCTTGTGTCCCAGCCAAGAACATGAGGCATCGTTTTCATACCCCATCTAGAGAATTATAATTTTCGGCATTTGTCAGTCCAATGAGATTACAACATCATAATATTCAACAGATAACGGAATGGCTTACTTTGGAGTTCATATATAATCTATATAAAATTATTTTGCCAATTTTACTTACGTCATCCATGTATGATTCTAATTCAAATGAATATGCCATTTAATTAAAGTTAGAGTGATATTGGAAAGCTGTGGTAGTAGGAACTGAATTATACTTGCACATCCTGTATTGTTTTATTTTTACATATCCGTGTACTATACTAGGTTTGGTAAAATGTAGAACACTTGCACCTGAAATGGCCTCGTGCAGATCACACTGAAATGAACCGGGCTGTAGTTATATTTTTTTAATTGAAGTCACTTATTTAACGTTTCTGCAGCACAGGTATCAGGGTGCCTTATAACAAGCATTAACCTAAAACGATAATAGATGTACATTTACCTTCAGCTGTTTTCCATTTCTAATATGTGGGAGCCTTAGTACAGCGCTTGACACGAAACTTGCTTAGCAAGTTAAATCGTGAGGCCACAGAATGTAGGCATTACTCCACTCCACCCCGAGTCCATGTTACTGCTCAGTTGTGTCACCTGCACACTACACGGTTTACTCACTTCTTTATCACCAACTATTGAGGCTGATCACTTACATCAGTAGCGGCTTCGGTTTTTTTCCATTACCTTTGGAAGCTTGTTATCTTCTAACCAGTCTTTGAGACCTGAATAAAGGGAAATATGCTATTTTTGTAGGACTGATGTCTTTCTGTGAGAGATGTATCTCTGTAGCTGATCTCCATTAGGGATGTGCCTACAACTCCGGGCCAGATGTGGGAACTGTTCCATAACAAATTATCTACGGTTGACGAGAAGTTCCTCAGGGGATGAGAAACTCTTCCGAAAACTGTCCGAGAAACTGTCTTAGACAATCCCTGCACTTGGTTCCTCAAGTGCTCTGTGGTATTAAACGCTCATGACAAGTTTATCCATTGTTAATGACTGACATTTTCATTTATGTTTCATTGTTGGAAGTTTCCAATACAGAAGAGGGACTCTGAGTGGAAGACGTGGCATGTAGATAGACAAGCTTCAGTTAGGTGAAAAAGTGGACAGTGCTCCAACATAATTCCTGCCACTGGGCTTCTATTACTGCATCAGTAGCAGTTGTTGACTTTGATGATGAGTCCAATTCCAAGTAGGATGGATGCACTCTAATAGTGAAACAAATTTACAAGAGGTAAAACATAGTAGTATGACCAAATTACATGAAATGTTTTAGCGAGAACTTGCCCCTGACGTGTGACAAATGTCCTGATGAGAGACAGATGTCTTTCGGGACCTTGTTAATATGAATAACCTCTCACAAACCTGACTGACACAAGCATTTTTGATCTTCGGAGATCATCTAGTGTACAAGAGTTATCACCTTTCTGGAAGCTGATTGGCGGTGTGCAGGTTGAAGGAGCATCTGCACTATGTGTGATTGGGTAAAGTTCCTTCAGTCACTTTAGCAATGACCTTCACATGTGACCAAGAGGGGGCAGATAGGGAAGAAGAGAGGGGGGAAAGGGATTCCTGAGGAGGGAGGGGTGGAGGATCACCCTGCAAGCTCATCTAAGCGTTAAGAAATGGGTAGGAGAGCTGAGCTGAGGGCCTTGTCTAGGGATTTCTGAACTGTCTTTTCAATAATAGCCTTCATGCCATTGTCATAACAATAGTCGTCATCCTCATCAGGGACATATGCTGCCAGACCGTGGTCATAGGTCTCATAATCTGACATCCTTGCAATGGGAAAGCAATACCCCACTCAGAATTCTCAAAGGTAAGCAAAAGTCAACCAGGTATAACATCTCTCTATATATCTTTGCAATAGGAGTGGAATACCAGAAATTAAAATGTTTACAGCCCAGCTCAGCTCAGAGTCAGGGCTTCAACTGGGAGCATTCAGCTGGCTGCAGGTTCTCATAAAGTTATCACTGTGTGATCAGCAGGACTTATGCTGGGAACTGGAAAATCACCAGGCGCCTGAAAAATTCTTTGTTTTTGGAGGAATTATGCCCTTCGGTAACTGAAGAGCGGCAGAGATCCCGTTATTTCCTCCTGGGGAAAGGCGGCTCCAGCAATGCAGTTGGAAGCTATGGCGTGTGGAGACCTCATGCAGGCTTCCATAGAGGTGCCCTTGTGTAGCCCAATTGGGGTCGAGGCAGCCTGCTCTGGCAACTCCTGGCGCTGCTTCCATGCAGCTCATCTGCAGTATGACAGCAGCGTCAGGATTTGTGTGGAGAATTCAACTGCTGCAGTCAGAGCCCCGAGAGATTCATGAGGATCAGAGGAGGCAAACCAGTGTAAGTAAGTGCATTGTTATTTTTCATTTTAATTAATATTCAGCCTCCCCTCCAACTTCAGAGCTGTCAGTCGTAGTTCATTATAAAGACTGTTTATAACGAGCCATGACTGACAGCCACATGTGACTTGTACCCTAAGTATTTGGGTGGTGGCTCTACCAAATGTTTAGGGTACCAGCCACCACTGAAATTCTTCTGACCTCAACAACGTTCCTTACGCCGGAGGGCAGTACTTGGAGCTGCCTCTACTCCAGATGTGGACACCCGAGCTGGGACACTGGCTCCTGCTTTGTATGTGACAAATACAGTGAGGGCGGCCTAGTGTGACTAGACACACAATTCAGCCAGGCGACCCAATGGAACGAAAAGGCAATTGCCAACAAAGGTAAATGTGTCATTTTGCCAAACTTCTGCTGTTCAGTGGTTTTTAAATACTAAGAGCATTTTCTTATGGCCTTAGTACGTCTGCACAGAAACCTTAGTAGTCGCCAGAAACTTTTTATCCTTCGCGTGAATTGGAGAGCCACACAATTTTTCTTTAGAATAGGAAAAATTGAAACTTTAATATTTAAATCCCTTCAGTCACCGAACGACCAACTTGGTACATGGGGGTTGCATTTGCCTTTTTGCGTAGTGCTAAAAGAACTATATGTTGGGGTGCTGGACGAACTCCTCGTCATTGCTTTCGAAACTAAAACATGTTTGAATTTGGTGGGGCTATATACATATACTATGTACTCGCACATTGTGTCTAGGATGAGTAAAGGTCTGGGAAAAAGGTAGGCAGCTATGCAGTGCTGCTAAAATTCCTAACAATAGCTGGAGCCTATTGTGAAAATAAACCGTAGCTTTTGTTCACTTTTTGCGATGAGCCAGAATCCTCCTGGGCCTCTGTACTGAATCGAACTACAGAGGAGTGTTTTTTCTTTTGATTCTGGTTTGGATCATTTCTTCTCTCCAATTGGAGGAACTGCTCAGGTTTCAGCCTATTTGAAGAATATTGTCATTTGTTTATCCAGCAGATGCCCTTGAATAGCCTAAGTTGCCACACCGCTGTTACTGAATAGCGCATAGGGGATTTCGCTGGATCAAAAAACTTAACAAGCCTTGCCACACAATGCTGTCCTCCCACATAATGTTGCTGTAAGCATTCATACCTGTTTAGTGATCTTCTCTCGTCACAACACATTCCATCCTAAACAAGCATTTGCAATGCAATAGGTCTCGCATTTACGCAAGTTTAAGCTGTTGGCATTGTTAATGACAATGCCTTTTATTTATGTTTTAAAAACAAATATAAAAGGCATTGTTATTTGCAATGTAAATAGCTCAAACTCACAAGTAACAACCATTAACAAAGCCAATAGTCCTGACTTGTTGTAGGTATGATATTACTTGTTGATCATATATCTGGATACAATGACCGAAACAGCAAAATACAATTCGGACGGCACACTATGCTAAGCATAGATTTTTCGCTTACGTGTTTTTAAGCCACGCTCATAATTACATTGGCCACGCCCCTTTGAGAGATCCCCCAATTTTTTCATCCCACTTTTTTCATCCCACTTAAAGCTGTGCTTTAGTAGATGGGTGAAAGCAGCAAACCTGCAGCCCCATCACTTCGTATCTCTGTGCAATGCATGCTGAGCGTTTGTGTATCATTTCTATGAGCTACATCCAGTTCTCTCACTGCCGTACTGTCAGGGAATCAAAGCCGCCTATTGGCAGTTTAGGAGCTATACATAATCAAACAGCAAAACACACTGAACTTTTGGTTTTATATAATATATTGCTCTGTATGCGGACAAAAATATGTTTTTCCGATCGGATTAAACATTAGCTCTCAAACTGAACTCCAGGGTCCGCTTGGGTTACGCCGCCACCAGCAGCGCCAGGAAGGCCGGTGCAGACTTCTTGGTGTTCACCAAGAGTCTGGGCCGCTGGGAGCAGTGACAGCTAGAGAGCCGGGCACAGTGCATCTAGATACTTTCCCCGGGCACAACTCTCTCCCATAAATGCACCAAAACTCCCATAGGATCAGAGCCCCTGCTCCAACCCACTATTTACTCGCTGTCTCATACCAGTATCAACTGGAGGGTGTGCCTGTGTGTGAGTCGGTCTGTGCGTGGGTGTAGTGAGTCATTTAGTGGGCATGCATGTAGGAATGCTTTGTGTGTGTGGGGGGACATGCAGTATGTGGTGGGGTAAGGCATACAGTCTGAGTGGGTGTGTGTATGTTGTTGGTTGATATGTAGTGTGTGCGGGTACGTGAGCGTGGTTTATATGTGATGGGGGGTCTTGTCTGTGCGATCTGCTTCACAGGTGATGCCGATGACAGACTTACAACTCATTTGTGAGCTGCTCATGTGAAATCTTTGAAACACGCAGTGTTCTCTGAAGAGCAGGTTACACCTGTAACCACTATTACAGCAGTTACGTGAGCGCTCTCTGGCTCACATGACTGTGATTTACAACATGAGGTTGACACATCACACAAACCCAAAATGACACGAACGTCATCTTGTCACTTGTCTGGATGCAAGGACATAAACAGGCAGCTGGGTTGAGCCATGGGAGGAGTTTTCGCGTTTTGGGGCCACCTCCATTACGGAGTTGGGAAGATGGTGGGCGGGTTCTTGGCGGGGCGGACTTTGCACTCGGGGCGGGCATAAGCAGCGTGTTCTTGGGGACGGGCTGACGTGTCTCTCCGGGATTGGCCTCTGATAATATGCCCTGAGCAGGCCGCAGGCCTGCTTTCCAGCAGGCTCAGCTTTTACGAGCGGCAGTGGAGCCTGGCCGTAGTGAGTACAGACCCCTGGGAAAATCAAGAAAATCAAGGGCTTAAGGTATCCTCTCCGAAGGTCTTGGGTGGGGGGGATAGAAGTACTCCTCGGAAAAGACTGACGGGAAAGGCTCTGATCTTCCCTCCGTTGGAGCACAAGTGTAGGGGGGGGTTGTATGGAATTATTTATAGTTAACACAGGTTAGGGGTGGGTAAAGTAATGACAATGAAAGCCCCTGACATCCGCATCTGTGATCAGGGTGTCGTGGGAAGAAAGACTCTATATGTGTCTCCGAAAGATGTGTACGTGGAGCCGACGGGAGAATGGAAAGTGAAACTGCATGCTGACTTGCCTGGGAAACGGGACAGGAGATGTACATGCCTCGTGGCTGTACGTGCGCGTCCACAGACCCCAATCGCCACAAGCCCTGTGCGTGCCTCGGTCTGTCCCACTTCCGAGGCAAGTCGCTGACAATAGATCTCACTGGCGACAGCGCTTTCGCGCTGCGACGCCAGGCGAGACTTAAAAATGGACGGTTTTCGCTTTGACTATGTTTTCTTGTTGTACCAATCTTCCTCCTCTCCTGACCCATTTGGGATAAGACTCCAAAGAAAGTGTAGTGAGCTTTACTTATTCTAGATATGTTGATGGCTCTTAACAGGATTTTTCTTCAATACTTGAGCCCTGACTACAACAGTTTGCAAATTTACATGGCTACAATTGTTTCCAGATTCCTACCCTGTTCTGCTGCTTTGACATTGGGGTCATCATGGACACACTGCCTCTGGTAGCTTGTGCCCCATGATTTAGTGCTAGATATTGTGGGATGGCAGATATCTTAAGATTGGGAGTGGGTACTCACTTTTTTTTTAACATGTTTTGTTTCCCAGCGGATAAGAGCTGCTGCCATTAATATTCCCAAATCGATAGCAGTGTTCTTGGCACTGCATGTCCATTTGCCTGAAGAACACTGGGGCACAGGGGCTATCAGAATTGTCTTGAATTAGCAAGCAGAGTTGTTGATTCTCCTTAACTCTGCATAATGGCAGTGGCTTTAAGGTTCTGAGCACTGCATAGTTGTATCGATTACTTTAAAGCATACATGTTCCTTACCTGATGTAGGCCCCCCGTGACTCGGAATGGCCGACATTTTTTGAAACAGTACCTTTTTCTTGGGATATATAAGCAGGGCCGCTGGAATTGTGCGGTTCTGCAGCAGTATCATTTTCCCTTAATAATGAACTTCCGCATTTGCTATGTTTTACGTCATCTGCTGCACGATTTGCAGATTTTATCAAAAAGTTGTGTTTTGCTCAAACTAATCAAAAGTTACTAAAATGACATGCTGCCATGCAGTGGAATTAGACTAGTTACCTTTCAATTGCTTATTGCCGTATTTGAGTGTTAAACAGATGTCTCCTTAGTCCATTTAGTGTTAGCATGTCTAAAAAAAGGCAAAATAATGCAGTAATACTGTCGAAATGTGCTGCATAATTTTGCCATTGCTTGCCACATGATTTAGTTAATCCTACAGCGTAAATTGATGCTTCACTGTTGCATAGTTTCAGTGGTCCTGGATCCGAGGGTAGATCTTTTTATCTTGCATAGAAGAGATATGTAACCACCTCACTGGACATAAAGCTGAACTCCCTTGGATATATACCTGATCATTGGTGTGTGTAGCCACGTCACTGGACATAAAGCCAAACTCCCTTCGATATATATACCTGATCATCGGGTGGGGGCGCGGGAAGAGTTAAGCTGGGTTCTGTTTACCAGCATTAATTTTAGTGTCGCAATTTTCAGCTAGAATTAAAAAAAGAAATAAAATGAGTTTTTTTATTTTTTATAAATTGCCATTTTTTTATAATCGGCAAATACAGCAGTTGTTGGACTACGCGACAAATCGATAATTATGTGTAAAACTCAGTAGAATCTCTATTCTCCTTGGGTACGAAAAGTTCACTATGTGTTTATATCTTTATTATTCATTATTAATGCTGAGGCATTTGTGCCCCCCTTTGGAATGCACTCACAGACCCCCAGGGGGACAAAATCCACAGTTTGAAGCCCTCCGCGTTAAACAGTTGTCACAACATCGACTTCATTCAGAGTGACCCTCTTCTTACCATCCATCCTCTGCATGCCTTCTATTTGTGAGTGAAGTCTACTTTTAGTCTCATGCCTGTCTCCACAAGCATCTGGCTGACACCCCGTTTCATAGATCACAACCTCTCCTCTTAAAAATCCTGTCCCTGTAATCTAACATTACCGAATCTCCACCAGCCAATCTATATCACCATCCATTCACTTGAAACCCCATAGCCCCCACTAATGATCACACCCACCTGGTATTAATATATCACAAAGTAACTGGAGTAAATACATGCAATGTTTTCTTGAGAGCACATGACTAACTACAATGACCACTGGATTAACCACTTACCGTAAGGTTCCGAATTAGGGTGCTACTCACCTTAGAGCGCTTTGACGCCTCGTCATGGGTAGTAAGCGCTATATAAATCCAATTACAATTACCTGATATGAGGTTTAGGATGTGTGATAACGCTGCTCTTGAGATACCAGATTCCTTGTGATGGAGGTCAAAGTTTGGTTGTCTGCTGGACCCTCCTCCAGCGCATCACAAATTGCCATTCGGATCCTGATAGAAGTCATCACCAAGTATTAGTCAAAATAATGAGCTCCATCCACATAAACTCACAATGTGATCAGACCGGTTTCTCTCTTTATCTGTAGATCTTATTAGATGAGGACTCACTGGTGTCTCTAAATATAAAGTTATGTTAGGCATTTGCTGCAATAAATCATTTTTATGAGTGCCTCAGAAGTGTCAAAATCAGTAGATTAAGATTACTCAGACATTCCCCGTCAGCCTATCATGGGCATCATTCTGTCACCTGATTGAGATGCCATATAAATCAATAGCTAGTTTAGAAACTTGAGTCTGTGTATCATTGATTACACCAGTAAGCACCACACCCTCTGGCGACCCTTCCACCAATTCAACTTTTAACTTACCCATAGTCTTCTCTAATCAGATTTTTTTGTCCCAGAGTTACTTGATCTTTTTTTTTTAATTCAGATTCAAAAGGGTAATAATACAGGGAGGATCTGGGAAAACACTGTAACGCAGGAAAGCTTTAAAAAAACAATAAATAAGCTGGTAGCTCACCTATCGCTGCTTAAAGACAAAGCCTTGTTAGCAAAACGCAAGCATTCCTGGCCAATCATAAATGGCTACAAAAAAAAACAAGTCCAAGCCTACCTCCATACGGCATGGTCAGCCCAAAGTAAGCGAACATTTATAGGAGCACGCTTTGGTGTATGGCCTGGTTTGTGTCATCTCCCACCTTGGAAACTAAACGAGGGTAATATGTTATGCAGACTTTGCAAGGGGGGAAAAGGAGACATTGTGCACTTGGTATGTTTGTGCCCTGCTATAGCCCCAGAAAGGAGACAAATCCTCAGGAGGTTGTTCAATGCCCGAAACATAAGAACCTGTAGACAAGCAGTAATGGCCTGTCTAAACCCAAATGACCTACCAATGAATGTTGCTTTTGTAAAAATTTTAAATGTGATTGCTAAAGGTCATAAGGACAATGTCATTTAGTTTTATAACTTTTCATTTTTTATTTTAATTATTTTTAAGGCCATTTACTATTTGTATGACGTATAAATGTATATTGATGCTGCTACTTTTTCTAAAGTCACATTTTTGTAAGATTTTAATTAATCAAACAAATAAATTTGAATTGAATACAGGGAGGACACAGGACTAAGGAACTGATTCTTCAGAGAAGAATCAACATATGGGCACACACTATAGCGCATAGTTGCCTGTATTTAGCGCTACATAAGCCTGTGATTTGATTTGATGTTATTTTGAGGTTTTTCTTGACAATGATGCGGGTCGAGGAACCCAAGTGTTGACTGTGGAGGGATGGAATATCAGTTAACCCTTGCAAATTAAGAGGTACCTCACTAAGGAAGCACTAGTGAAGAAAGTTGTTACATAATAAGTGGCTTAAGTCTTTGTCGATGGCCCTCCCTATAAAGTGCTTCTGACTTGATGATGCACCAAATGAGTATCCAGCGTTGGCCAGGCAATTGCTATGTTTTCATAGGGGGTAGGGGTGGGGGGGAGGGGGTGTCCATTCACAGCAGGCCCTTTCAGGGAGCCCCAATTCTGGATGCAAACCGTCAACAGTATGCAGATGTTTTTTTGTTACAAATCTGTCTGCCAAGAGCATAGCGCTGTTTTTTAGGTCTCACTTACACAGCGCGCATGCGCTGTATAGGAGGGCCTTTAGCGGTCGCTCTGCTCATTTTCAAGCACACACTCATGCTTGTGGCTGCATCCACCTTGCGGGAGCGAGCAGGGGCGTGCCACAAGCACGAGTGCAGTGCTTCAAAATGAGCAGACTGTTCTCCCAAGCGCGGGTGCGTGCGCCTCTCTCCTTGCCCATACGTCCCGGCCACTCACTTGCTCCGCCTTCTCCGTCTTCTTTATGCTCGCGCTTCTTGTCTTTCCCTCTCTTGGTTCAGTCTTTCTTCCCCTGATATCTTCTTACTTTCTTTTTCATGTTGTAAATTTTCGTCTCTTTCTCGCCTTACTTTATGCGTCCGCGCCATTTTCTCTTTTTCTCGTTCTGCCCTAATTTATCTTTAAATTTCGCCCCTATGTTTTTTTTTGCACCTCTACTCTCTCTGCCCCCTTCTCTATCTCTCTTTGTATACCCTCTGTTACTCCTGCCTCCCCTGTTCTCTCATTTTTCTTCCTGTGTGCTGGTGAGCTGTTTACCCTTAGGCACGCGTAGAAAGGAATGCTCTTTTTCTATTCGCGAACACCATATAAATTGCAGTTGCTTCTAGTATTGATAGTATTAATATGCACAGCATTTGAACTTCCTGCGACCCTATTTTATCAGAGTATCTATATTAAGTCACTGCATTGTTCCATGTCTGCTACATTTTTACTTCCTGTAAGTGCTGCAGATATATGGGCATGTAAATCGCACATTTAGGCCGAGGACAGCCGTGTAAAAAAACAGGACATAAGTTTTTTTACACTGCTGTTCGCTGTGTAAAAGTTTAATTTAAATCTGTCACCCCCGTTCCAAAACATTGCTTTGAATTGCTTCCCTAAAGTTTAATTCTGCTCTTTGGAGACCCTGTTCCTAAATACGTTTTAAAGCTACTGTTCACCGTTTAAGCGATTAATTGAGGTCACTACCTCCCATGTTCCAAAAAATGTACTTCTCTGAACTATTTTACCATTTCCTATTGTTCTTTCTGGTATTATTTTGCCTGGATGTGTCAAAAACATCTTGCGTCCCTCATTCCCTTTTTCAGCAGGCAGCGATACAGCCGTAGATTCACCTAAATGTGTGGCAATCCTGTAGCCGCACATCTCACCCTTTCTGCTGCTCTTCGATTTGGTGGAATTACTGCTTTGCTGTATGATAATTCCATCATTATTGCCACCAGCAACAGGTTGTTGGTAACCAGAAGTCGACGCAAACAGGACAAATCAGTAGGTGCAGGGTATTCCCCATGTTTTCTGTAGAGAGCTAAATACACCGGAAATCTTAAGTGGTATTGTGATTACTACTGTTGTGCATTTCTGCTTTCTTTAGCACCCTTCGGTGCGTGTTTTTTCTGCTGCTATTGGGTTTCCATACTGCTGGGAATGTAATAATTAATGAATTGTGAACCTGCTACTAGGAGGGTGATTGCCTTTCTCTTCGGGCTGGGAGTGGCATGGCTGGAACGAAAGTGAGTAGGTGAGGAGCCTGTACTGTGGAAGAGGTGTGGCGCAGTGGCCAAGGTGCCTGACTCCGGACCATAGGGTTCACGGTTCGATCCCTGGCTCTGGTGGCAGGTTAGCCCAGCACCATGTGACTCTGGGCAATAGCTTGCTTAATCTCCCCGACGGCCCCCAGTGGCGGGACACCTCCGTCGGAGGTAGCTATGCGCTTTACAAATGCTGGCGTTTAATGTGCAGCAAGTACTTGCCTCACAGCTTTAGTGGTGAGTGGGGGTTTGTGCGCAGACTCACAACTACGGTGTTCGTGCGCTATGCAGATATAAGTTTAACACAACATTATCCATTTCAATGTCAAGATACTTAGAACTGGAACTTCACCTATAATATTAACCTATTCCAAACACATTTTGCTCCTATGTCCTTGGTTTACACACAAAAACTACACAATGGTTGTTTTTTCATAAACAAAATCCCTTCAAATGTAGCTAGTCACGTGATGATGATATACAATCACACGTAATGACTGCGGTTATGATATTTCACACACTTCTAAAAGGTTTTGTCGTTTTGTCCAACCAAACTGCAACCCTAAGAACAGCAGGACTGCTTCGAGGATACCTTCAGTGTAGATGAAAAGATCACCAAGTTATTTATGACTCCTACGTTGAAGAGATGCTGCAGTGTTTTGTATGACTGGCCTACATACTTCAAACCTGTTTCCTTTCGGTTCAAAATATATCTGCTTCTTCGAAGTGCTAAATATATCTTATGTAATAATAATTTTAAAAAAAAGATTGGAGAATAAAAACAAAAACTGCTTTCACCAGCAGGCTTTTAAAACTGCAGAAACAATGTCATTTTCTTTTTTAACAACAGAAATGCATATAGTTACCTGTAGAAAGTCCTGTAACACCACGTGTATCTTTCAAGAGTAATTTTTCAACCACAGGGTATTTAGATTATTCTTACCACTTATGGAAAAAGAATACCAAACATGTCATCTTTGTCTAATTTATAGAGTTTTTAACAAAAAAATAATTATTAGTCCACATTTTAAACAAATGGCACAAATCAGAGGTACCATACTGGCCAGAACTAGTTTAAAGTTTATTCAACTGTCCAGAAGGGAGGGCAGAGAGAGAGAAAACACAAGCATTGGCATAATCAATAGGTCTCGCCTTTGGGACCTTATTAGTGTTTAGCCATGCAACAGTTGATGTTGTTGCACCAAGGATATTGTGTTGGATAACTAAACACTTATAAGGTCCCAAAGGCGTGACCTATTGGCTATGCCTATGCTTTGTCATTACTGTGCAATTCCTGTTTTCTTCCTTTAATAAAAAAAGTGTGTGCACGATCCGCGGGCCTGCCTCCATGTTAACAACTTCTTCTCACTGACTGTAAATACTGCTGTAAGGTTCGAGCCATAAAACAAGACGCTAATGTTTTACACCTTTAATAATCTTGTAACTTGGTGCCTGAACACATCGACAAAAAGTGAATGTCTGACAATTCCTTTAATTACATCAATTTAGACTGGTAATATGCTGCAAAGTTGAAATCCCCTCTCATGTATTTCTCATATACACACACACAGACACACACACACTTTATCAAATGAATCCAGTTTATTACAAAAGAAATAGCAGCTCTCGCGGTCTCGTTGTAATCTTATTTATCAGTTTCTTTTTTTGCTCTCTCTGTATGTCCATATTAGTCCGTGAACCTCATCTGTTATTTTTCCAGCATTGGATGTTTTGAATTGAATTCCTTCTAACTTCACAAGTGCGTGTAATACGAGATGAGCAGTTGTGATGGTATCTTTGGTTTGTATCGGTTCTGTTTCAATAAACTTTGTAATGATTTAGAAAAAAGACTATCAAGTAACACCACACTCTGCCGATCTTCCCATTATGATCGTCTTGCACGCACGTCGGCTGATGCTATCCAAGGTCAGAGATTCGAAAAAAAGACATGCTTGAGATGCGAACCAGGTGACTCATTACATATTTGCAGCCTCTGGTGGGAAACATCTCCGATGATAAGCTACTTTCCAACTCAAGCTTCCCATTGTAGTGTATCGGCCGACATGTATGAACGTTGGTAAGTAAACACAAGGAGATGATGGACTTTTCAGACACTCAGCCCTAGTCACTGATCTGGGTTGAATCCTGTCCCTCATGGGAACAGTCCTGCCTCAACTACAATGCCACAGGACCCACGTCTGGACATGTCCTAAGTTGGCAGGGTATGCCCATACGTGGGTCCCTTGCTCTCTTTGCCACTGGATTCAAGCTAGCCTGGCTGATGAGGGGTGTTACCCCGAAACCAGTCCCAGGATGCTTGTTTCTGGTCCAGTGAAGACCTGGCGTGGCAGTTCAGGCTGGACTGTTCCCATGAGGCACAGGGTCCGACTTATTTGCATCTGTCTGAACTCGGGTGGCATTGGAAGCAAAAGAACGATGGATTTTACCCAGATCTATTGACTGGGGGTGAACGTCTGAAAAGTTTCAGTGCTCCGTCCATCATCTCCTTGTGTTCGCTTTGAACGTTGATAAGTAAAATGAGGTTGCATCCCAGTTAAGGGCCACTTGAGCCCTCTGAACAAAAGGCATGGCTTTATAGTTTTGTCACCTAGGAGAGTCCCCCCTCTGCTCAAGCTCATGGACTACAGGTGCAGATCTCTGTGCCAGAGGCTTACGATGCATATTCATCTTAGACCTCCTCAGACCACTCTCCTGACTGCCATCTGATTGTACTGGAAGCTCTGCAGCTGTTCAGAGCTAAGGCAGAGGAGGGACCAGGTTCAATAGCCACAGCCAGCAGAGGAAAAAGTGATGGAGAGGGAAGGGAGTAGCAGATACGGTAAGCAGAGGAAAAAGTGATGGGGAGGGACTGGAGTAGCAGATGAGGTAAGCAGGGGAAAAAGGATGGAGAAGGAATGGAGTAGCAGACGAGGTAAGGGAAAAGAAAACGGTGCAAGGAGTAAAGCCATCACAGTATCGATACCCAAGCAGAGAAAACGGTTTTAGGAAATATGCTGGCAAATAGGTTAAAACAGCTAATTAGTATTACAGAACAACAGAGCCAGTGTGGTTTTTATATCAAATAGGAAAAATGGCCAGAATTTCCCCAGATTACCTCATGTTGTGGGGGAACGGAAAACATGAGAACCATCTCTGTCTGCTGGGTTAGCATGACAGAGTGAACGCTTTTGATACAATTGATTGGAACTACCTATTCAAAGTGCTTAAAAATTCAGATTTGGACCTCAGTTTATAAAATGGGTGAAGTTACTATACACTCCCCCCCACAACAAGATTAATTATATGATTGCCCAAAAATGGGAACTAGGTAGGGCTATGTGACAGGTATGCCCATTATCTCCTTGGTTATTCACATTAGTAGTAGAGACACTTGCATTCATATGATTCAGGAATCATGGTATAAAAATAGGACAGTGAACACGTGAGCACGCTTCATGCAAACAAAGTGATGATAAATTATTAAGTCGGCTCAAAGTTTCTGGGAACATATTGTTAGATTGGAGGAGATCTCTTTAGACTTGCTTCAGGGCCCAAGCTGAACTGGAATAAGTAATTGCTATACCCATTAGTGCTGTGAGCCAAACACAGGGTGCTGACATACCTCGGGTGGCCATGTGATGACGAAGGGAACCTTTTCAATATCTAGGAGTCATGGTGGCATTCATGACGAAATGAGTCACAAAATAAATATAGTAATGATTAGGTACAAAAAAAAATTGAGTTTTGAACAAAAGTATTCCGCTTACCAAATACACCAACAAATGGGTTTATAGAAACAACCTAATTTTTAACCCCTCTTTCTGACCATTGTTTGGGGAAGCCATTGAATTGTATGACTGGCCAAGGCAATCAAGTTTACCTCTAGCTCAAGAGAAGCGAGTGTAGGTGATAATTTTTTCGGGCTGTGAAAAATATTAAACCGTTTAATGAATACTCCATTTTAATTGCTGCCATCCCTCTAAATAAGGACTTAGAGTTTAATTTATATCCTCTTCTATGGGGAAGCACTTATATAGCCTTCAGTACAACACTCTAGATTAAACAAACATATTTCTTGATTGTGGATATTAATATCATCCTTCAGAAATCTTAATCCTGCTACCTATCTGTCCAGTCGTATAGAATTCCTATTACCCTGGTACCGGGACCTATTGTTTTGAGTGAAGGACAACAGATTGTAATTTTTGTTTCATCCACTATCAATGCAGACCCAACCCCCTGCGGCACACGCTCTTTGGCTGCCAGTTTACAGTACCATAGTATGGATGTTTGAAAGTGGATTGTCTGCCACTAAAAGCAAGATTGGAATCCAATTGTTGTAGTCGGAATAGTCAAGGGGGCTTATACAAATAATACACCAGCATATGTGCTCTCCCTATTGATATCAGTCAACCCATGCTGATATAACCAGGTTCATTTAGTCAGAAACAGAAAAGCAATGGGAACTTCTCAAATCGAAGTTCGAAAGGTTTTATTTTCCTCATTATTCTTTTGAAAAAACACACTTGGCCAACACGTGTTTCGCAAGTCATTCACTTCTTCAAGGCCACATAATATCTTGTCAAACACACTACAAATAAAGCAGGAAAACTAGAATGAGTATAACACTAACCAAATTTACATAAATCATAAAATTATACAAATCATTGAGATATACCCACATTATCTACAATATTAACAAATACTCTTTCTTGTCATTGATACTACGTGACATTTCACTTATTATACAATGTAGTATCAAATGTAACTTGAACCACCATGGTTGTTTGCACCAACAACTATAGATGCGATGTCATTATTAGATTGCTTTTACTAAAGCTTGAGAGATAGGGGTGTTATACAACATGCACATAGCTATAATAAGAATCTATGGCTTAGTAGCATTGGTGACGGCATATGTCCTTGGATTGGTGCAGGTTTGGAACATTCAGGAATTCATAAGAATTGCCTATAAATCATACACCCTGTAAACGTTTGTGATTTCCATTTTCCCTTCTGCAGGGATACATACATACACTTGCCAGTGTGAAAATATGCTAAGTGATTGCACATTCACTATCCTTACACCCACGGAAATGTTTACTTACGCCCATGTCCGTAAATTTCCACCTTTTTCCAGAGGGAAAGAGATTAGAGAGGAATGGGACACTACCCTGAAACCTGTACGTTTGTGGGTGTATACAGACTCACAGGACATTCAACCCCTGTTCTACCGCTTCATACCTTCTTCTGTGCCATGTCGATATATTTGAAGATGTGTGGCAAAGTCACAACATTGCTAGACTCCAAACCCTAATATAATATGAGACTTTGCATAATAAGAGAGACGATTATTAGATCTCTAATATATTGACCTAAATTGTCACCCCACTGCACTCTACCAAAAGGGACTAGTTAATTTGTTTACAGTACAAATAGATGGGTGAAGCATGTCATCCCTTGGGCAAGCAGATATTTGATACATTTCTACACCCTAGAAGTCGGTAGTTCTACAGTTAACGATAGTATTACAACTATTTCATTTGTTCACTACCCTGTGTCAACTTAGTTATTCAATTTCATGTCACTTTTACATTAGACAGGTTGCATTGACGTTAGAAAAAAAGTCCACATTCTGCAGAGCATGCAAGGACTGAGGTCTATTTCTTAATACTTTGCCTATTGCAGAGGTATACAACCTGTAGTCCTAAAAGTAGAAACTGTCGGTAAGGATCAGGACAGCTTGTTCTCGGAATGAAAGAAAAGAAAACACGACTTTAATTTGGCAATAAAGCACAGAATATATTCGCTCGATCGAGGGGGGAAGCATAGACCTCACTGCTGAGCTGTGAACTGAACTTCCTACTGTACATAGGCAGGCTGGAAATATATACTCTTCCAAAGGGGAATACGTCACATTCATAATCATCAAAGAAACTTCTAGCAGGCATCATTGTCAACAAAAAGCAATACTATTCTACAAAAATAACATCACAAGACTATGAAAGTCTGCACCTGGGGTTCAATACATTTCAACGCTAGCGTAGTGTCCTTGGCCTGTCTGGTTCTGAAGCGGAAGAACCTACTCCTGCATGTCTGTGACTCTGTGAAGCCTAACATCCTTGCGGTCCTGCACACATATATTCTAGTTTTATCAACATATTTTAATAAACACGTGTTTCCTACATAGCGGTCCTGTGGCCTTCACTGTTACAGTGGTTGCCTAAATGTATTTCTCTACTCTACGAAAAAATGTATTTCTCTACTCTACGAAAACATGTATCTTCTTTCTTCCCTCCAAATCTTAACTCTGTTTGTGCTGCTTTTCATTCCGCTATTGTAGCGAAGCTGGGCCTATATTGGTCTTTCACTACATACATGTATACATGTTTTCCTGCTGATATTTGCATTGACATATAGGCATTTTCTCCATTGTCTACAATATGGACGTTCTTAGAGGCACTGTGACTGCAACCATCCAAGTTGGTACCCTTCCCATCACAGACAAAGGTGAACCCTGCCTCCATTTTCTTCTTCATACCTCTTTAGGTCCAGGTTGAATGTGCTTCTATAGCATATAGTACACAAAGAAAAATCTCTAGGCACCTTTCAATTTATAAATGTCCATCCGAGAAGCTGGATGGAAGAAAATTAGTTTAAGAACAATGTTTCCAGAACTTACTTGAATTTGTCACTCATTCTCGGGCAACAGGTTTTACCGCAACAAACCTTGACTGAAAACACCACGTTCATGCTTGGTCACCAGGATAAAGGAGCAAGGGGTAGGATGACATTATTGATGGTTGTTAATAACATTCTCCTCAGAGTGTAGAGAACTTTCTTTGTAATATAGGATGAGGACTGGCCCTTGTATGTAGTGATGTAGAGTGTAGAGAGTATTATATTGAATTGGTTATTTGATGAAGATCCAGTGTACCCTTTTCCTGACAGTGTAGAGCTGACCATACATTTTCAGTTCTGTGGCTACTTTAACTCCTGTATCTCAGGTAACTTGTTGTTTCTGTACCCTTTTGTTGGGTTCAGATGTATAATTCAGCCACAAGTTAACTACACTACCCAGCACCACCCCTTCTTCACTAACGCCACTAGGATGAAGGAACTGGCTTTCATTGAGAGAAAAATAACAGTTGGTGATGATTTAGTTGATGTTGGGTGCCTAGTAGAATGACTTCCTTTTTAGAGGGATTTAATTAAAGGCACATGTCCTGCAATATATCTTATCAGTGTGATTCCGAAATTGCAAGCCTCGTTTGTGAATAGCCTAAAGCTGTAGACAATTGTACACCTTGAGTGAGCCCGAGTACAGCAGAGCTGTAGGAAACCCAGCAGTTCAGTCTAGTAGATGAAGAAAAAAAAGACCCAATTTTTACTGTAGTTCTGCATTTTTACAGAAATAATTTAGCCTTTCTAATGGTGGAAATGCCAAACCTTGCTGCAGTTGCTATTCTACAGTGATCAATAGTGTAAAATGGTGTAACCAGATATAGTAAGATAAGCAAAAACATGGTTTATTGGTCGCGAATGCACCTTGATTAACATCCTCACAACAAACATGAGATTTAACTTTACCATTTTGCATTTGTTTTCCTCCTACTTCTCCACCAATCACCAGCTAATACGAAAAGCTTCAGTGACTATCAGTGACTATTCAAGTACTGGAAGGCTCTATCCTATCATTTAGGGTTTTGGTTCATCTTGTACTTGGAACGTTTTGGAGACCGCCGTGTGAACAACTGAATCAAGATTCACACCTGTATACTGAAGGTACTATGCTCCTGAGATGGCTAGTTTTTTTCTCTTCGAAAGTATGTCAATCAGGGCCATCCTCCTACCTAGACTGGCTAACCATCATTCAAGCCTGGATGTCAAACACCTATCTTGACTGAGCTTAAAGAGATAAAGACCAAATTAATCTTCATCTTCAACAGACAGCCAAGATCAGATCCATGGGCATCTGTTAAACATAAAGATGGGTGAATTCATACATCCTATTACTCAAAATCACTGGAACTCATTGACAGCGACCTGCCTTCAACATAGAATAAATCCCTACCCCTTTTTCCTTGTTGAGCTTCAGACCTACCAAAAAAGCACTTATCATGTTCCTACTCGACACATCTCTATTTCCGCCCCAGCTGCACAGAAAATTGCTATGCATACTATTGCCTAACAAAGGAAAATAATATATAATTTGATCACTAAACTTTTAATGGACCTGTTTCATCCTCAGGACTTGCAGCATCACTTACAAGGTTTATCCGCAAGCACATACATGTTAAGGGAAGCGTCTTCATGCTATGCACCATGTATCTGAAACAATACTCCTCTGTCAGACTCACCCATTCGTTCCTCTACTTCAGAAAGGAGCTGAAAATACACGCACACACTTTGTTAAGAAGCCACTCATGTGGACCTGAAAAGGACCTTCCCAATTCCCGCAATCTCCTGGGAGCAACAAATGGAGACCATATGGACTTCTTCTCCTGCTACACGCAATTTTAATTTATGGATCCAATCTTGCTTTATTTCCCAGATCCAGCATTCATGTGCAGTGCTTCAATGCTTACTGTGTGCATCTTAAGTACGAGTACCAATACAACAAAATGTATATTACAACCACACACCACGTAGAACCTTCTATGGTAGAAGCACAGTCAGTAGAGACCCTTTTAGAATTTACTTTCCAAAGGGTCTTTTCAGCTTGCTCCGTCCCATCACAGATACATATATGTTGTAGGTCAATTGGAAGTAGTACTGTGTTTTTAAGGGCAAGAATATCCCTTCATACTGGGAATACTCATCAAGACATTATGATTTTTGTTTGGACACTGTGGCCAGTGTGGCGGTTTAGAGTGAGATCTTTAACCTCTCTCTTCTTCCCCCAGCAAGAACAGAAGATGTCTTGGCTGTTGCAGAGGTGAATGATCAGCCTTCTTGCAATGTCAGCAGTTATGCATTTCACTGTGTTGCTGTATAATCACAAAGTTTTAAATAAAACTGAAATAACGGATTCCAGAGAAAGGCTTCTTTTCATTAGAGCAGGCTCCCCCCTTTTATTCAGTTTCTGAGAAATTACAGTTTTGGCACTCCTTCCCTCTTTATAATGTGCACAGTTTGCGAAAGATAGTGTAAGAAATTGGGTTACTGGTTGACGAGGGAACACTATTTTCAAGCAGGAACCATAATTCGTATCAGGGTGAAGTCACAAGCAAACCCTGAATTAACCTCTGCTCAACCCTCAGGTTGCTTGGCACAGAGCAGTCAGGCTTAACTCAGAGGCAATGTGCCAAGCATTTGTGCAACGCAACACTTCAAACAGTAATACAGTGAAAACACACCAAAAGGGAGCCCACCACAGTATTAGAAAAATAGAGTAATTTTTAATAAATAAGACAAGAACAAAACAACACAAATCCTAGTAGTAGAACCGGAGGTTTAAATTTTTTAACGTTTTTAGAGAAAAGAGCACCAAGGCATAAAGCTCCAACTGTAGATATCTGGTCGCACCAGATCGAGACAAAGTAACACATTCAGGCCAGCCGCGATGGAGCGCAGGCCGGCTACCGGGACACAGTTAGGTTTGCTGAACAGAATACCTTAAATCCTGGCTTGCGAAGCGTTGTGTGGACACGTGTTGAGGATTTGTTGTGCAGCCGAAGTAATGCTTCTGTTCCGAAATGCGACAAGGCTGTAGTGTGAGGTCTTATTGCACGGATGTCAAGGACCTCATCAACTGGGCTTGGGATGCAAAGTCCAGTGTCGAGGATACGGCGCACAGTCAGGATGATGCGTCTGTTACGTAGAGCTGTGCGGAGTCCAGCATCATTGTCAATACTCCAATCAATGAGGGATGTGAGGGCCTGCACCAAGGATGCCTATCACAGCGGTGGTTCCGCAGGCAATGCAGCTGCGGCGGTGATGTGAGTCTTTGCAACTGGTCCAATCCATGCAGCAGCAGGGATGTGTCATTTCTGCTCAGGGAAGCATAGGTGATTTTTCAGTACCAGTGGATCTACAGAGGCTGGTAAGCACCATGAGTCCACTTCCAGGACTGGGGTGGCACCACTTGGCTGGGTAAATTCACATATGGCAGAGTTCAGGTGCAGATGCAAGGTGGTTGAAAGCCTATTATGTCCCTGAGACTTCAGATCAGGAGGCCAGCCAACTAGCCTGTGTAGTCATTCTGAGTTCAAGAGATGCAGGTTCAGTCCTTCTCACACAGGCAAGATTCAGCAGGTCAGCACAGCAAAGTGTGCAGTCAAGCAGAGTGGCAGTTCTTTAGCAGCACAGCAGTCCTTCGTCCTGGTAGGATGTCTACAGGTCCAGAAGTGTACTGAAGTGGTGGTGTCGGAGGTCCTTCTTTTATACACAGTTGTGTCTTTGAAGTGGGGAGAGGCATGCCTTTGAAGTGCACAGATGCCTTGTCTTCTTGCCCTGGCTCCAGATTAACTATAGGGAGTGTGCAGCCCTTTGTGTGGAGGTATGACTCAACCTATTCAGGTGTAAGTGAGACTGGGCCCAGCTACTCTCTCTCATCCTGCCAGTGATGTCCCCCAGTCACACCTGAGATCTCATTGTGTGGGGCTTTGTGTATTCCACCTAGAAAGTCAAACTGCCAACTTCACCCAGTCATGTGACCAGAGACAGGCTGCAGGCACCAAATGGCCCAGGTGAGAAAATACCAACTTTCTAAAACTGGCCTTTTTAGAATTGTAATGAAAATCCAACTATAGTAGAATTTTGGATTTTAAATTAGGATTCCAGATACACCAAACATGAACCAGTTATCTCTTCCTATTTGGACATTACCCATATTAAATGTAATAAGGCAACTCCAATTTTCTACTATGGGGGAGGTAGGCCTTACTACCAGGACATGTAAAACTTAAAAGTACATGTCCTACTTTTTAAATACATTGCACCATGCCACCTGGGCTGTCCAGGGCTTTGTGTGTTTTAAAAAGGAAGGTTTGGGACAGGCAAAAAGTTTATTTTGCCAGGTCGAAATGGCAGTTTAAAATGCACACTCAGGCTCTACAATGCATGCCTGAGACTTGTTTCAAGGACTACTTAAGTGGGTGGTACAACTTGTGCTGCTGGCCCTCTAGTAGCATTTATTTTACAGGCTCTGGGTACATGTAGTACCACTTTACTAGGGATTTCTAAGTCAATTAAATATGCCAATTGTGGATAAGCCATTGTTACCATGTTTCAAAGAGTGAGCATGTGCACTTTAGCACTGGTTAGCAGTGTTAAAGTGCTCATATTCATAAGGCCAGCAAAGATGAGGTCATAAAAACGAAGGAGGATTGCAAAAGGTTGGGGGAGGACCACCCTTAGGCTAACAGATAATGTTTGACTCAATGACCCAGTTATAAACGCATACCCAAGCATTTCATGGTCTAATTGAGACAGCTATTGGAGAAGTTACACCTCATCAGCACAATACTGCATTTAGCTAGTTTGATTTTTAGAAATGTGAATAAAGTATTGTCATTAACATAGCAAATTTAGTTGAAAAAACAGCATTGTTTCGAGGAGGTGGAAACAAGAATGTGGATCTTAGGAAAACTGTCTCAAAGGCACACTTCAACCATTTGCTCTACACGCGCTCTGCTGAAATAATAGCAGAGGCGCGCTTTTAAATTGGGAACATTTTTTCTTCGCCCTAATTCTTTCCTGGAACTGTCAAAGCTCAACAGGACACTCACTCACCTCCTTCTCACTCCCTGGGAGCACCGGCGGTCGGCTGGGTGCTGATTACATCGGCGGGCTCTCGGCGGCCGGGGGCGCCATCTTGGGCTGGGTTGGTCAGGCGAGTGACATCATCGCCACACCCCCCGAGATCCTCCCCTATTTAGGAGTGCCCTCCCCTTCTTCCAGTGATTACAGGCTGGCGACCCGGTGGCAGGGGGTCCACGCCTGTTGCTGAAGGAACAGCGGAAGACTTTTAATGTGCTTGGACAATTGTACTTTGCTCTACACGCGCTCTGCTGAAATCATAGCAGAGGCGCGCTTTTAAATTGGGAACATTTTTTCTTCGCCCTAATTCTTTCCTGGAACTGTCAAAGCTCAACAGGACACTCACTCACCTCCTTCTCACTCCCTGGGAGCACCGGCGGTCGGCTGGGTGCTGATTACATCGGCGGGCTCTCGGTGGCCGGGGGTGCCATCTTGGGCTGGGTTGGTCAGGCGAGTGACATCATCGCCACACCCCCCGAGATCCTCCCCTATTTAAACAGACCCCATGTGTCAGCATAGCGGACGAGCGCAGCGGGCGCGCCGACGGCGCGCCGGAGTTGCTCCAGAGTTAAGCCCGTCTGCGCCCGTCCGCGGCCGACCGGGGCAAGGGGCATGTCACTCTGCCCGTCCTTTTATATATACCCGTTCTGCCCTTGTTCACCTCCATGATCCTAAGCTTCCCCCCCCCGAGCCCTCCGCTAGGCTTGCCTCACTGGGTCTGCTTACGACTAGATCAGTCTTCCCTGAGATTACTTATCTCTCGGGCGTCACTAGATCGGCCGCTCCGGTCTCTAGGTTTAGCTCCCTTCCACCTGGCAGGTCTCGTAATTTTAACCTATCAGTGATTTATCTAAACACTCGTTCTCTGGTCAGCCATCAACTGGACATTTTCCATCTTCTAGGGTCCGTGCAACCAGATATTTTATTTCTTACCGAGACCTGGCTTACAGAAGACTCTTCCCCCGACATCCTGGCTGCAATCCCGCCGGGCTATTATATTCTTCATGTTAATCGCCCCTCGGGCAAAATAGGCGGTGGTGTAGCAGCCATTATCAGGCACCCGATCCGATTTTCTTCATTGGTCACCACTCGCATTCCTATGACAGACTGCTTGGTGCTTAGATTGGAGCAGTCAGGCTCGTCCTTTATATGTGTTCTGGTCTATCGCCCTCCCCAACCTATGCCCTGCTTTGCGGCCCAGTTTGGCGACCTCATCTCTCAACTCGCCATTAACAACGCCAACATCTTGGTCCTTGGCGACTTTAACTATTGGCCCTTTGATGCTCATGAAACCCCCTGTTCGCATGCCTTCTCTGACCTTATGTTAGGCTTGAACTGCACCCAGCACATACTTTCACCTACCCACACTAAAGGCCATATTCTGGACCAGGTCTGGACCTCTTGCCTGGACATCTCCACTCCTCTTGTTCTTCCCTGTCTCTGGTCAGATCACTCCATGATCACTTTTACCTTGGCTATGCCCTCCCCTGTTATTCATTTAATAGAAACCAACTTCTCTGCTCGCAACTGGAATAGGGCTGACCTGAATAATTTTACCACTTTACTTAACACATCTGTCCCTCCCAGTACCGGGCCTATTGACTCACAAGCCCAGGCTCTGACTCTCTGGCTTACCGCGGCATCTAATTCAGTGGCGCCTCTAAAACTGATTAGAGCCAGGCACCATCACGACGCCCAAAGATGGTTCACCGACGACCTTAGAGCCCTGAAACTTGGGCTCCGACAAGCCGAACGGCGCTGGCGCCGGGGCTACTCCCCAGAAACTAAATTGATATTCTCCACTCGACTCAAAGAGTACAAGTCAGCCATATCTTTAGCTAAGTCCTTATACTTCTCCAAAAAAATTCTGGACTCTGGTAACAAATCCAAGGATATCTTCTCAATAGTTGAGGAGCTGTCCAACCCGGAAAGAGTTACTATCGCACCCCTTCCCTCCCAGTCGCTCTGTGACTCCCTCAACCAATTTTTCATTGATAAAATAGTTAAGATTAAAAACAGTATCCCTGCTCAAATCATGCTCGCTCCTCTTCAATCTGTCGCCTCTTGCCCTTTACCAGATCTTCATATCCTAACTCAGATCCCTTTCATCTCGATGGAAGGCTTTCTTGCCCTCCTGTATAAAGTCTCCTCTGGTTCACCCAGCGACTGCTGCCCTCCTACTGTTCTCCGTGAAGCCTTCACTGTCTGCCCTGAACCCCCCCTGGCCCTCTTGAACAACTCTCTTGCCATGGGTGAGGTCCCTCGCTCTTTTAAGCAGGCAGAGGTAGTGGCCATCTTAAAAAAACCCTCGGCAGACCCCTCCATCATGAGCAACTTTCGCCCCATATCCCTTCTCCCTTTTCTCAGCAAGGTTTTGGAGTCACATGTTACTCATATTCTTGGTTCATTTATTGAGGAATCTTGTTTTCTGGACTCCCAGCAGGCCGGGTTCAGACCTGCGCACTCCACAGAGGCAGTTATACTCTCTGTTATGGAGGAACTACGCAGAGGGGCCGACGCGAACATCTGTCAGGCCTTGGTGCTTCTGGATTTGTCGCCCGCCTTCGACACGGTCGACCACAATATCCTGGTCGACCGTGTCGGAGAGGCCGGCATCCAGGGCACCGCTCTGGACTGGGTTCGCTCTTTCCTGTCTGACCGCCAACAGGTGGTTAGACTGTCCCAGTTTTCAGCAGACCAGGTCGGGCTGACCTGTGGTGTCCCGCAGGGCTCCTCTTTGTCCCCACTCCTTTTTTATTTATACCTGGCCCCTTTGATCCGTTCTCTCCGTAGGTTGAATGTCACCGCGTTTAATTACGCGGATGACATTCAACTGGTCTTCACCATCGACACATCGGATGAATCTATTTCCACTTTTCAAACCACCCTTTGTTTCATAAGTGATTGGATGAGCCTTAACCATCTTAAGCTCAACCCCGACAAAACCGAGTTGGTTCTTGTCGGGGGTCCCTCCAATCCTTGGCAACCTTCTTTTTGGCCGGCTTATCTGGGCAGCCCCCCTTGCCCAGTGAGCTCGGCTAAAAGCCTGGGGGTTATCATTAGTGCTGATCTCTCTATGAAAACTCAGATCAGCGCGGTAGTTTCCTCTAGTCACTTCCAGCTTAGGAAGATACGAAAGATCTCCCGCCTCCTTACTACAGAAGCCCTCATCTTGGTGCTGTTAGCGCTAGTCATTTCAAGACTCGATTACGCAAAAGCGCTTTACGTAGGCATTCCTGACAACCAAGGCAAGAGACTTCAGCAGATCCAAAACCAGGCCGCCCTTCTCATTTTCCGCCAACCCAGGTATCAACACGTCCGTCCTCTCTTGAAAAGTCTCCATTGGCTCCCGGTCACCGCACGCTGCAAGTTCAAACTGAGCTGTATAATTTTTAAATCCCTTGCTGGTGGAGGCCCCTCTTTTATTTCCTCCCTCCTCCACCCTTATCTCCCTTCACGCAACCTTCGTTCGTCTCAACTGGCTATGCTATCAGTCCCTAGATTCAAGAGGAAGAAACATGGCGGTCTTAGGTTCTCCTTCTTAGCCCCTTCCTTCTGGAACGCCCTTCCCCTCTCTCTAAGGTTGTCCCTCCCCTACACTAGGTTTAGATCTCTCCTTAAAACTTTTCTGTTTACTGAAGCTTACAATTAGTCCTGACCTTCACTTTCTTCTCTCTTTTCTCTGTTTCCTCAGGACAAGCGCCAAGAAACCTTCAGGTGTTAGTTGCGCTATAAAAAATTTTTTAACATAACATAACATATAATTCCTTTTTGCTCCTTTTATCACTTGCATTTTATTTCTATTACTAACAAGACGTTGCCAGACCCATCTTGCACACCTTAGGTCATCAGTTTTACCGATGTCCCTCCTGCTCAAAACTACCTCTATGAGATTATCTCTGGCTAGTAAAAAGGGAGTTGTAAAGCAGATTTAAGTACAAATGTATTTATTGTTAGGTTCCGTTAAGCGCAAATCTGGGTGAGTTGTGGTAATTGGATAGGGAGGCGAAGAATTATTTAACTACCAAAGCCCCATATCACAATCCTGTTTCTATGATATTTAATCAGGCTTTGAATGTGTGGAAATCTGCTTCGACTTTAAGCAGTGCCATGAGGGGGAGGAGTCATCAACCTCACCACCTCCAGTGGCTCTTGTCACACCAACTACTACGGCACCATCACACTGAAGCCAAAAAGGTGCAAAAAACAAACAAAAGGTAATAAGCCTTGTTCATCTAAGCAGACGGGGTCTGTAAATATATCTTCAGATCCATCATGAAAACACATTCCCTAAAAGAAAAGTAATATGCCACTTTGCTCTCACAACCCAGATGCCATTCCAATCACTCATTGACGGTATCTTTGCCTTTCACCCTGTACAGCACTCTGTTGCCTTTTAGCTTGGTTCACACTATACAAATCCCACTCACATGAATACATGTACACAGCTTGAATGATTCCGTCCTGGTGCTGCAGTATGGTTGAAGGTGGACAATGAGTCATGCAGGTAGTTTTTGTTGCATTTGGTCTTCTAGTTGAATGATTGTTTTTATAAATTCTGGTCAATTGTGAGTGTTCACATTTGCATTCTTCATGAGTGCCAACATCCTTGCCGTTTTCATTCTATTAGGGAGAGCTGCCTTATGTTAGAGAAGCATTTACTATATTGATGAGCGGTGTGACTGTGTCTATAGAAAGAGATCTCTCATCAATGCGGGAATGAGGTCATCTTTGTGTGTGATGACGTTAGGGAGCTGGTTGGAGGCGTTGGAAGTCCTGTGGTAGAACATTGATTGAATTTGATTTACTTAGGAGTTGCATGAGGGAACAATAAAAGTGCCAGTAGTCTGATCTTGCCAAGGAAGCGTTTCCTCTTTTTCTATCTACTCAATGAAGACTTGGTTGATGGTATTAAATTTGTTGGCTGAATAGACTATTTGTGCGTCTTGAAGAGGACTAGCAATTTATTACTACTCTTATTGGAAGCTATTGTGATTTTATTTTTAGAGGTTTTTAGAGGTTGCTTAGAGTTTTCAGATGTGTTGCATACTCTAGTGATTTGGGTTTGTGTTAGATCCTCCGTTATTCACTAATGATTTAGTTTCTTGCAGTGGTTGTAGCAGGTTTCAGAATTATAGAACAGACTTCTTTAAATAAGGGGTGTTATCTGTGATGATTTTTTTCAGGGTGCAGTTGAGATACCCAAAGGGTGAGATTACATTGTGTGTGGGTTGGGTTGTAGTCTGATGAGGTCTTGTCTGGGGTTGCTTAATGTTTTAGATTTTGGAAGGCGGTGGATGGATGGAATCAGATGGCTGAAAGTCTGGACGGTAATGTGACCTGTCTCCTGGCATTGGAAGACGGCAGTAAAGTAAGAGCATGGCAGTGAGGACTAGCTTAAAGGTGTTGCCTGTGCTGCTGGTAGTTCATTTAACGTGTTTTTTCTTCCATATGTTGGTATATCAGTGTCCTGCGAAAATGAAGTGCCAGAGATATTTTAGAATAGTCAGCAGTTATGGTGATAAGATCAATGAATTCCTTATAGAAGTTTTCATTAACTCTTCAGTCATCTATATGTTTAATGCAATGTGAGTGTGTTCGGGTAGAAAGATGGAATTAGTAGGGCAGGAGTGACAGAGGTTGGGCTTGTGGGTTGATTGTAAGGCTAGGAAGGCTCATTGATGCTGTGCTGCCTCTTCTGGTCTTGTGTGTGTCTTCAGTGTGCCGTATGCCGTTCTTGGGCCAGAGGGTAACTGTCGGGATGAACCCATCTATGATGTGAGAGCATGTAAGTATTCCATGTTTCTGTTATACCAAATAAATAAAGGAACTTTGTGGTGCCAATCTGAGTGATACCTATAGATTAATCTATAGGGATACCTATAGATTAATCTATAGGTAGAGTGGTATGAAGTGAAGCATCTGTTCTGCGTGCAGTGTTTTGCACAGTGTGTAACTGGGAACTATGTGAAGTTGTTGACTTGGAGGTGCGAGTGTAGTATATGCAGGTCATACTTTAAGTTCATATCTCATTATACAGTGATGACGCTGCTGCTGGGTCATCATTAGATAGTAGATTATAGAAGACGCATTTAAATCTCCGCTGTGAGATAACTTACTCCTGTGCCACTGCACAAACAGGCATGTAAGCATTTAAATATGCCCTAAGTGAGGTTATTTGTATTTATACGTTTAAGGGAGGGATTATAAATGGTCGGGGGGAGGGCTTGTATGATAGATATGATGGTGGTTTTCCGTTGTCTGCAAGGCATGGATTATGGTCCTTCAACCCCTAACTCAGCAGGACGGAAAACCATCTTTCATTTCCACCATCTAGTCCAGCGCACCCTGCACTTGCTAGGCAATAGGATGGAGTCACTTGACCTCACTCATACATAGGGGAGGCCTGCTGATATGACTGTGGCACGATTTTACTTGAAAACCAGCTTTGATTTGGAGGGGGAAACCTCTAAACTGATGCTCAGAAAGATGGGCCTCAGCTTTTATTGATTATTAAAGGCCGCTAAATCAGAGTGCGCATTATGTAAGTCGTCGTTTATATCCATGTAAATTATTGCCCAGTCTATGGCAGAGATGAGGGCCAGGCATTTTTTCCAATTTGCCCTTTTCTTGCTGTTAAATGTGTTTCGGAGACTACCTTACAGCTATATGGCTCTTTCTTCTCTTTCACAAGCACTTGTCTTCAGGTGTTTACCAGTATCCTGGCTTCAGAATAACATTCTGCCCTCCATCTTACAGTGCAGCCAGCATACACAGCATGTGCTGTACTGCTGAGCCTTTCTAAAGCCTACCACTATTCATACAAGTGCTGCTCAAGCACCCTGTAAGTAACATCCTCACTCCAAGCGATGTTTCATTCTACCTCATTGCTGCTGGGTAATGCTTTTCTCTATCAATCCGTAGCACGGGCAAATTGTCGAAACGAGTGAGGCGTATCCACTTTGCTAGGTCTCTCCAGAGATTTCAGCTCAAACGTGTGGCTCTACTCTTTATGGTCTGGCTGGACACCGCAGCTGTCACCAGACAATTATGTGAGAACCACCAGGAGAGGAACTTTGGCTCCACCCAAGTATTGGGAGTCAAGAGTACATGGTTTGAAGTTGTGTGCTTCCACAAAAAGTGTTTTCTCTCCACACAGCTGTGATCATTTTGTATTTTTATCCAGCTGCCTAAGCTTGAACTTTAAGGGACACATACATGCTATTGTACTTACAGTGTCTTAGATAACTAAATCATGTATTGCTCTTGCAGCATGACAGATAGGAGTCAGTCATTAACTTATATGGATTTTAGGTCTGGCTTGACAGTGCATTCATAAGCTTGATCTGTTGGCATTGCCGAAGCTTGTTTTCACTTGTTACCTTTGTGCAGATATATTTACCCGAGTCGCAAGCATGCATAAGAATTTTTAGTAAGTGTCACAACTATTGACTATGTCAAGAGTCCTGACCATTCCTGACCAAAGTATGCACATGGTGGACGACTTAGAAAAGTCTGAGGCACAAAAAAATGAGTACTGTTGATGTGCTAATTCATTTGCAATACTCGCATCAGCTTTGCTTTTTTTTAAAATTCCCTGGGAAGATGAACTTTGCCAATTAGCCACAGTATCCTCTAACCAACCACATTTTAGTGCCAGCAGTTCTACTGCCAGAGTTAGATATGTAAAAGGTACGCAATTGGAAGGCTCAGAAATGTATGTAATGTATCCTATCTGACGCTCACTTAGGGGATTTAGAGAGTCTCTAAGGTGCTCTTGCAAATTCTCTCTAAGTAGCGTGCCCTAATGTACTGAGGTTTTGCTGAGAGCCCTCTTTAGAAATCAATGTAAGAAATGCTGTTGCTCTTCTTTGCAGTTCAGTAAGTTTAATAAAATGCCAAGTGTAGTAATGATGAAAGTTACTGTCTTCATTAGGTCTGGTGTATGCCCAGATCTTTTGATTTTACTAAAAATGTATGTATAATATACTTACTGTAGGAAAGTGGGATCTACTTTTATGGTTACCCCCACTTTTTGCCTGGTGCTGCTTTTGTCTAGTCTGACTGGGATCCTGCTAATCAGGACCCCGGTCTCTCTGCTTTCTCCCTTAAATTGTTATGTTCAGTACTTAAGTACATCCCAGATAGGATACTTAGGTACCCTTATAAGTCCTTAGTATATGGTACAAAGCTAGCCAGGGCACAGGTACCCCAGAGGTCTCCCATGGGTTGAAGCATGTATTATGCCACCCATGGGAGACCATTCAAACTGTAACTACAGGCCTGCCATTGCATCCTGTGTTAGCTGGTGCTAGCACCACTTATTAAAGATGTAGGTTTCCTATATCTAGGGTCACTACACTTAAAACCTATAAGTCACCCCTATAGCAGGCCTTTGCAATCCTGAAGGCAGGGTGCTTGGTTCTAAGTGTGAGGGTTCCCCTGCATGAGATGGACACCCCTACAGCCTACGGAGTCCATTCTCCTGGGTTGTAAGTGAAGCAGCCATATACCATATAGAGGGGCACCCCGTAATTACGCGATGACTGTCTCGAACCTGGTTGCAACGAATCCTATCAGGTTTGGTATCAAAGATGTTGGAATCATACCCCCACTCGTAAACGGTGTGGGGCTATGTTTCCAAGCACTGGATGAGCCCTCAGTTAGGCTCTCCATGTCCCCGGTACCAGTCTTCCAGACCAGACAGCAGGAAATGGTTACGACCCACCAGTGACACGATTCTGCCCGCCTGCTGCTGAGCCAAGCTCGAGTAGGGGAAGTCAGAACAATAGGCATCATGTCACAGGGAGGTGTGACCACCTCCCAGACATGATTTAGTGTATTGGGGCAGGGTGGATGCGCTTGCCAGCGCCACTCAGTCTGTATGAGGGGCAAATTTGGTGTTCCCATGCATAGTCCAGTTCAAACCAGTCCTGGGTGCCGTTGGCTCTTGCTCTGGCGCGAAACTGGACAAAGGACATGGGAGTAACCCCTCCCTTTTCCTAAGGGTACTTAAGGGCTTACCTACGGGTGGGTCCCTAGATTAGTTGTGGGACCAGATTCAATTCAGACACCACTTCTTTTTTTTTTTGCAAAAATAATTTTTATTGGCAATCAAATGGAAAAGGTGCAGTACAAGAAAATCGTAATCAAGCCATCAGCCGATAGTTCAGTTTATCAGTACAGTTCCAACAAGACACCTTTTATATAGAACATTCCCCAACTGGTCCATCCCACCCTTATACCCACCCCCGTAGCCAGTGTGTCACACTCCACTCTCTTAATCATTTGCATGCGACCCCGTCTCTGTCCTGGACAGGAACCTCGGGAAAGGGCAAGTAACATCCCACCGTGGGGCATCGGGACCCCCAAACCTGCCATCAATAGGTATAAGCAGTGTGTGCGCCTTGGTGGGTGTGAGGTGTCCCCTAATTCAGTGTCCTTATCCTGGTGTCCCTCCCTCATCCTCGCTCTGGTCACCCTCTGGTTGCTGGAGCGCCACAACTAGGGCCTCCCACGCCCTAGCCACCTCCAGTGCTTTGTCATTATCCAGGCTCTTGGCCTGTCGCAGCCACAAAGTACTCTCCGCTTTCGCCCAGCGCTCTAGAGTGGTCTTCCAACGCAAGTAGCTGGGACCTTGGGTAGATTTCCAGTTCATGCAGATTTCTCGTTTGGCCAATATCAAACCCAAGTCGCAAAATTTACTGGTAATTCGAGTACGAGGGGTGTGAGGGAACCACAATAACAAGCAGGTACCCATGTCAAGATCGATCTGCCGGTCCGTGACAGCATTCAGGCAGGACAACACCGCCTCCCAATAGCCCGCCAACTTGTTGCAGGTCCAAAACATGTGGGCGAAGTCCGCGTCCGCCGTCCCACATCTAGGACAGAGCGAGGATGCGCCCTCGAAATATTGCGAGATTTTAATCGGCGTTAGATATGCGCGGTGCAAGGTAAAAAACTGGACCAATTGGAACCTGGCGTTCCTAGTGCCCTTCCATGCTCGGCGCAGCAGCTGTGGCCACGTCGTTTCAGGAATAGACCGTCCAATGTCCCCCTCCCATTTGGTTCGCAGCTCATCCAGGGGTCGTAGGGTCTCAGTCGATAATCGTCGGTAAAGACAAGTGACGGCCTTATAAGTGCCAGCGGCCATTACCACGTATTGACAGCACTCCGAGGTCGGTGGTTCGGAGAGCCCACTCTTCCAGTGACGGCGAATACCAGCCACTAATGAAGCGTGCAGGAGGTATCCACCCCTCGGCAGATCGTAAGAGTCCCGCAGCTCCTGAAACGTGAGCAGCGAGCCATCCTTGTAGAGATCGCCGACCATCTGCAGGCCAAGCTCCTCCCAGATCGCTAATGCTGACCAGTCGCCACCATGGGGAAAGGCCGTGCACATCCCTAGCGGGATTTCCGGGGCGTAGGGGCGAACGGCACCAGAGCGCCTGTGGCACCGAAGCCAACAGCTGCGGATCGTTCGTTCCTCCAATGTGAGCTGAGCTAGATCGAGCTTCTGACCCAAAATTATGAAGGAGATGATGTGTCTCGGGAACAGTTTGCCCGCTACATCCTCCGGGCCACGGAACTCCAAAGCCCCCCGTCCGCTCTGGAGCGTATCAACGTGGCTAGCGCAACCCGTCGTCTACCCGATCCCCAGATGAACCCAGAAGTTAGGGAGCGGAGTCTATTGAAAACTGACGCCGGGATCCAGATCGGCATGGTGCGAAACAGATATAACAGTCGGGGGAGTGCCACCATTTTCAGCAATGCGACTCGTCCCGCGACCGAAAGCGGTAGCGTCCGCCAGAAACCCATGCAACCCTGTAGACTCCGAATTGCCCTGTTGATGTTGCCATCTAAGAGGGCCACTGGCGAGTGGTAGATGAGAGTGCCCAGACAGGGGAGGCAATGGTGCTCCCATCGCAGGGCGCCCGCCGGTTGGGTGTCGTCGGCCCCCGGGGTCAGCGGGAAGAGGCAAGACTTCCCCCAGTTGACTCTCAGTCCCGAGAGATGACCAAAGTCCGACAGGAGCTGCTCAGCCCCACGCAGGGAATCGACCGCGTCCGCCAGGAACAGTAAACAGTCGTCCGCATAAAGAGAGATGTAGTGGGTGTCGGCTCTCAACGGAAGACCCACATACGCTCGACCCAACCGGGCATGCGCGGCCAGTGGCTCAATAGCAAGTGCAAATAACAGGGGGGACAGAGAGCACCCCTGTCGGGTCCCCCGACTCACCGCGTAAGGGGCCGAAATGGTGGCCCCAGTTTTGACACGGGCCGTGGCCGCAGCATAGAGCAAGGCGGTCCATTTCACGAAGCGTTCGCCCAGTCCAAATGCCTCTAGTACACGGAGCAGGTATGGCCACTCGACGCTATCGAACGCCTTCTCGATGTCAATCGAGAGGACTGCAGCATTCGGACAAGCAGCGGCTTCTCCCCCCATGATCCGGAGCAACCGGCGCACACAGGTGGCAGTGGTGCGCTGAGGAATAAAGCCCGCCTGGTCGGGATGTACCAAGGAGCGCATGTGGGTCAGTAGCCGCGTCGCGAGGACCCTGCTCAGGATCTTGTAATCCGTGGTGAGCATGGAGAGCGGGCGGTACGCCGAACGGCAGCTCGCGTCTCCTTCCCGCTTCAGTAAGGGTATCACTAAAGCTTCGCGAGTAGACGCCGGTAAGCACCCCGAGTCCCAGGCCTCTCGATAAACCGCCTGCAATCGCGGAACCAGTACATCCGTATAGGCCGCATAAAATTCGATCGGCAGCCCATCCGTGCCAGAAGTCTTGCGGCGGGCCATGGGCAGTTGTGCCGCTACCAGGGACTCCTCCAGCTCCACCGGGGGATCCGGCATCCTGCTCCTATAGAGGGACGTATAATATTGAAGGAACTGGTCGTTAATGTCCGATTGCGTATAAACCATGTGCCCCTCTGGGCTGGATAGCGCCACTATCGGGGAGCCTCGTGTCCCAGGGCTGGCCAACCACGCCAGTAGTGAGCCTACCTTATCACGCTCGGCGTGAGCCCGGACCAGAAACTCCTTATAGTCAAAGCAGCGCAGCTTTTCCATCGCCGCCGCCACCACCTCCCGTGCCGCCGAAACCGCTCTGTGAGCTTCAGGGTCCGTGTGGCTGCGTCGTTCCTCATTGCGCAATCGGTCCTCGCAGCGCTCTACATCCTGCAGGAGGGTCTTACGCACTCCCGCAGTAGCCGAGATACAGACGCCCCGAATCACCGCCTTAAAGGCGTCCCACTCCAGCGCCCTGCTGGAAGCCGTGCCCGCATTAGCCTCGAAGTACCCTTCCAGCCCATTGCGCACGTCGGCCTTAAACACCGGGTCCTCCAGCGTCAGTGGGTTCAACCGCCACGTCGGGATAGCTTGACGTCGCCTCAGCCATTGTATCGTCACTAGGCAAGGGTTATGGTCTGATATTGTCCTGGTCAAGTACTCACTGTGGCGGACCAGGCTCTGGACGTCCAACGAGCACAGAATGCTGTCTAGGCGAACATGCAGATCGTGTGGGGGAGAGTAAAAGGAGAAGTCCCTTTCCGCAGGGTGTTGGGTCCGCCATGCATCGACCAGGCCCCAGCTACTTTGCCACTCTCTCCTACTCTTCGCCAGTTTGTGAGCTGCCGCCTGCGCTAATGGTGGGTGAGATCGATCTAGTTCTACGTCCAGTACAGAGTTAAAATCCCCCCCAAGCAGGACCGAGCCAGCCAAGACAGTCGCCAGTTTCCCAGACAGGCGCGCAAAGAAGGCAGGTTGGTCCACGTTCGGGGCGTAGACGCTGCACAGCGTCACGTCCCTCCCATCTAGGCGGCCCTGCACAGCTACAAATCTCCCCTCGGGGTCAACCATCGTCACTAAAGGCTGGAAGGGAATCCCCGCCCGCACCCAAATCAAAGCCCCCCTAGCAAAGGCCGAGTAGGTAGTGTAAAACATCTGCCCCCGCCATCTGCGCAGCAGAGCCCGCCCCTCAGTTAGATCAATGTGAGTTTCCTGTAAGAAGGCAACCTGTACCCCCCTGCGGACAAGATGAGCATGAACCCTGTGACGCTTCAGCATGGAATTCAGACCCCTCACATTCCAGGTCACACATTTCAGTTCAAGGAGGGTCCCCATTCCTGACAATAAATACAGTCCCAATGAAAACAAGTATCGTATGTGCACTGGCTACTCCCCAAGACCAAAACCCCGACATTCCCCAACAACCCCATGCCCCACCCCTCCCCAGAATAGGTCCCAAACAGCAGAAACCCATCCAAATGATTAACTCCCAAAATGAACAATCTCTGGCAACTACCAGAGTCCCACAATAGGTGTGAGATAAGAGGGGGTGGCCTGTCGCCTCTACCAGCAGACCGTGAACAGCACACTCCTCCCAAACGGTCCTCCCCAATGTGCTCCACTCGCTCCGCCTCTCCTCCCCAATCAAGACAGCCATCATCACAGAAGTCGGCCGTCCAACACCCGCTCCAGGCCCAACTAGACAATGCTGCCATCACCCCAATCCCAGATCAGGAACACATCAGTTTATACAATACCACCGCAGGGGAGCATTAGCCTCATTCTTCCAGCAAATCATCAGCAGTTCCAGGGGTGACATGGGGTGGCACGGGGCTTCCAGCTGCCGACTCCTCAGAAGTCCCCACGTCGGTGCCCCTTCGGGAGCCCGATTCCACTGCCGATGTGCCACCCAGTGATTGGGAGATGGTGGAGACCGCCCGGAGAGCATACCTGCGCTCCAGCTCAGTCTGTGAGACCGACGGTGTCCGAGCGTTCGGCGGCCTTTTCTTGTGTCTCCTACTCCGCCTGGGTCTCGGCGGTGCCCTCCGTCGTTCCCCGTGTGTATGAAGTGCATCCGCGCCGGTCTTGTATAACTCCAGCCAGTCCCAAACCTCGTCCGGAGTGTCGTAGAAGGAAGACTTGCCATCCAGCATGATCCGCAGGCGGGCCGGGAACAGGAGAGAGTAGCGGACGCCCTCCTCCCTAAGCGCCTTCTTGACCGCCAGAAAAGTCGACCGCTGCCTCTGGACTTCCAAGGAGTAGTCCGGGTATATGGAGACCTGTGCGTTGTCCACCTTATAGGGCCCCAGAGCTCGCGCCTTTTGTAGGATGAGGTCCCGATCTCTATAGTGTAGCAACCGTGCCACCACCGGGCGGGGAGGCCGGCCCTCGGCCGGAGGACGAGCCGGCACGCGGTGAGCACGCTCCAGAGTGTAGAACGGCGAGAGCCCCTCCGGAACAACCACATCTCGCAGCCAGACCTCCAGATAGCCCAGCATATTCGTCCCCTCAATCTTCTCCGGCAGGCCCACCACGCGAATGTTATTGCGGCGGTTGCGCCCTTCGGCATCCTCTGCTCTTTGCTCCAGTACTTGCACCCTTTGCTGCAGCTCCCCCATCAGGGCGTCCGCCGCCTTCGTCGTGGGTTCCAGTGCATCTATCCGCATCTCGGTCTGCTTGACCCGATCCGTCAACTTGCCATGGTCCGCACGCAATAGGCCCAGGCTCGTGGACACCTGCCCAATGTCATGATGCAGGGCCTCCCTGGTGTCGGCGATGGCCTTCAGGATCTGCTCCAACTGGCTTTGCGGCAGACCTGCCGCCGGGTCAACGTCCAGAGTGGAGCTCCGGTCATCCGTCGCCCCCCCAGCAGCTTCCAGGGGAGGTTTCGGGCGTTTCCCCATGGGGGTGGTCGTGTCTCGCCTCCGCAGCAACAGGGTCGGCGTCCGCCTCCAAGTCCAACTCTCCAGGCCGCGAGCCCCGGGGTCACTCCCCGCGCCGCACGTCCGCTGTTCCGCCGGTCCCCAAAACCAGCAACTCCCTAGTGGCACCTGGTCAGCACTCTCCACTCCGCTGTCTAGCAAACACAAGGAGCCCCCCTGAATGCGTCGTTCCTCTGAGTACTGAAGCGATGTCCAAAACAGCTAGCCCAAGATGGCGTCAGGGGCGGCCCACCAAGGTCCCGACCACGTGGAGGCCAGATAGCAGCACACCCGGCCCCGCTGCTGTCGCCAACAGGAGTCCAGGGAACAAGACCCGGGCGCCAGGTCACCGGGTCCTCCGGCGTCAACAGGCCCCCTCGGTGGCAAGCGGACAGAGCCCAGCGCCGGTCCGCCTCTACTCCGGCAGATTACACCGGGCCTGGTCTTACTCCAATCCCAGGATCCGTGGCCGGAGCCCAACAGGGCCCCCTGATGACAAGTGGCCAGGGGCCAGTGCCGGCTCGTCCTCCCTCCATCAGGCTGCACAGGGCCAGGCCTCACCCAAAGCCCGCGCTCCGCAGGTGGCACACAGCGGGGTCCCCCAATGTCAAGCGACCAGGGGTCAGCGCCGGGTAGGGCTGATTCCGGTAGGTCGGGCAGGGAAAGGTCCCACCCCAGGCCCGCGCTCCGCTCTCTCGGCGTGTAGTAGGCCCCAGGGCCGAGGGCTGCGAATGGTCACCTCACCCGCAGGCGCCTCCGCTGAGTTCCTGCAGACACACCGTGGCAAGCAGCCCAGGCTCCGCCGCCGCGGCGAGCCCAGAAATCCGGTGCTCCGGTCTTCGCGGCAGCTGGCGGCCGGCCAGGTACCTCCGCGGGTCGGCCTCTCGACCACGCAAGGCCGGGGATGCAGGCAAACGAATAGGCCGCAATATGGCCGGCGCCGCCCACCAAGTCTCAGGCGCGGCGCGGGCTCTACGCGGCTGCGGACTCGCACCCACCGCCTCCGTTCAGGCTCCCAGGTGTGCGGGAGGAGATGCGGGCAAGATCAGGGCTTCAATGCCCCCAGGATGGTCACCGTCAGGATTAATGGGGGAGGCCGTCGCGGAGCTCAGCGCTCACCCGTCTTCCTCCATCGGCTGCCAAGCCACGCCCCTTTCAGACACCACTTCTTCTTCTACTGTCTGGGCACTCTGGACTTCGCTGGACTTCGTTTGGGCCCAACTTCATCTCCCTTCCAGTCTGCTGTATCGTCTGTGCCTGTGCACCATACAGGAACCTTCAAAGGCCTGTGGGCATCAAAGACACCTTGAAGTGAAGGAGTCATGTCCCTGAATTTGCAGGCACCGCAACTAAGCTGACTGGTCTGCTTGAGCTTGACTCCGAAATGTTCTGCAGCACAGGTGGTGGTTCTTCAAAGCTCTCGAAGCCTGCACTTCCATCTCACCAGGTTTGAGGCCAGTATCCCTCGTGGGAGCCGTAGGAACCGAACCCCTGTGCACCGCGCCAACTTGCAGTTGCAAAGGCTTGTTGGAAGGTCTTCAGGCTCCAAGTAACCTCAACCTCGAGCATCTCCAGTGACCATAATCTTTGACCGCACCGCATCGTTTGCATCGTGGCCTGCATCTTTTGGTGAGCTACTGAGGTCCTCTTGTGACTCCAGTGCCTCCGGCCTGTGGATCCATTTGAGGATCACCTTTGCTTCTTTTGGGCTCCCCTTATTGCTCAGGGCCTGCCCTGACTCCCCTGCTTGTGGTGAGTCCCCTGGACCTTGCTGGTCCCAACACTGTACCTTCTTCGAATTCTGCATGGGTTGCATTTGGCACGTCTTGTTGGTGCTCCCGCCGGACACCGACCCCTCAGCAATTAACATCCGACGTGGGACAGCTCTTGCACGGCTCCTGGTCTTCTTCAGCGCCGCCTGGTCCTCACAGCTGCAGAGTCAAGTTCCTCGTCAACTCTCCTGCAACTCCTAACATTGGTGGCCATTTGTCTTCCAGATCTCCTAGTCTCTCCTGAGTGACATAGACTCTGTCCCCTCTACTTTCAGGTACCTCTCAACCAGAATCCACCTTCGGATTCCACCAGACACTTGTCTCTTTCTCCTTCGTCAGCAGTGGCACTTTCTTGAAATCCTCCATTAGGTCTGACACCACCTCACACCTATGCATCTGGCTTCCCTGGTGTAGGTAATGTGGGTACAAAATATCCACGGGTGGGGTGGCTCTCCAACCTTCTGTCTTCCACGGGGTTTCTTCAGGGTCCACTGGGAAGGGTCCTTAATCTTTAAAAATCTAATTGCGACATTGAATGTACGGAGAACGCGGTTGTGTGCCCACACTGCACACGATCTCCGTGGGGTTCCTAGTTACTCACCTTTTTGGTTCCTTGGGGGCCCGGCACTTCTACATCCTCTAGAGCGTGTCTTGATCCGATCATGGTTCTTATGCCACTTTCATAGTATATGGTTTGGTCCCCCCCCCCCGAGGTCCACTGTGTATTTCATGCTATTTAGAGTGATTTCTATGCAAAGTATTCTGTGCATTGTGCATATCTCCGGGTAGGTGATATTTATTTATATAATAAATACATATATTTATAAATTCCTCGTGTGGTTCTTTTTCACTTAATCTATACATATAGGATTGTGTTTTTGTAAAACAAGCTGCTTTACACTAAGCCAGAAAGCTGCTCTCCACAGCTACCACTTCGAGAGCTTTCTATGGTTGGCTAAAACTTCCTAAATCACCATAAGGTTTATCTGGACTGGTGCAGTGTGTCCACTTACATAAGTGTACATCATATACCAGGCCAGCTTCTCACAGTTACTTATAGGAGCTTTCAGCGAGTGCTCTACATCCATTGGTCTGTTATTTTGTCATTCAGATTTTTTTCTGTACATTATGGTATACAGCATGGGCCACTTCATGTACTTCATGCATGTTCACCTCCACAGCTTCCAGGAACTGACAACCTCCTGGGATTCAAACCATAGCATTCCATTGTCATGGCAGTGACATCATAAGCATTACAGAGGAAGGACAGCATACTAATAGGAAACTACTACAGACACCTTCAGTGCGAGTGACGACATTCTTCCCTTTCAGAAGGAGCACATCCACACACAAAGAAGTTTCATTAGGTGCCATAGACCACTATAACATGTGCATTTCAGGCCTTTTTTTTGCTTTAGACCTATGAGGGCCTGGCAGCTTCTTCAACAACAATTTTTTTCAAACAAAAGGACAAGACAAGCTTTGACCGTGCCAAAACGACCAGATTTTTTGCTGTGCGAAAGCTATTTTTAGGTTGAGCCTGGGCAGTGCACGCACTGCTCTGCGAGGCATGCTGTATTGGAGTATGTACGCCCACTCTCCGCCCATATTTTTCATTGGCTTGTGTCTTGTCCTTCATAAATGCTGGCTTCTGAATTCGTTAATGGGGTTGTTGGTCCCTCGTTAGTACCGCCTTGTCTTCTAGTGTAACCTCCCATGGCGACTGGCTCTTTTACTTCTGTTGCGACACGGTATGTCTTATTTAGTCTGTATGTATGCAAAAACAATGGTTTTGTCGGGTGTAGGCAACTATTTCTTATCCTGTTAATTAAATTTTTTTAATTATTCAATGCAATTCTCAAATTTCGATACTAGGGCAATTCAAGACATAAGAAACACACAAATAACACAAAGACAATGCTGCTTGATGGGTACTATGTTTTTTTATATAAATTCCATCATTTATATATACCCATCAATTGGTAAAATGCTATCAACACACAGTGACTTTTAAAGTGCTGCGTGATCAAGTGACATATTGTGCTCAGTGATAAAATTGGGTCAGTATTATATACAAAGTGATACGAATATGTACATGGGAGACCAGAGTGTCTAACGGGAAAAAACAATGGCTCTGCTGCTATATCCAAGTCAATCTTTTGCATGCAGAGTCCGATCTGGACCAAGAGGTGCCGTCGACGTTTCAACCCGCTTACCAGCCAATGTGCATTCAACCCATTTTGCTGAAATCCTTTGCCCTATCTCCTGATATCCTATTGTCCTAACAAGGCTGAGCGCTGTGCCATCCTGCTTGTATCTGAATTTCTGTCACCTTCATTCTAGTGGACTTTACAATTTGTGAGTCCACTAGAAATTCTCCATTATTTATACCCACATATCATGCCACTGGCTACTGCCTCCCTCATGCCAGGCTGTGACGAGACTGCTTATTGGTTTCAGCTACTCTTGGAATATACGCACCTGTAACGTTGGTAGAGAGGTGGCCTCACAGCTCTCTCTTGTAAAATCTGTGTGGTCATGCATGACATAAGTCTTGCTTCCCTTCCACCCTCCCCGAAATATGCTGAGCAGTGTGCGGCATATGTTTGTGAGACTATATGCAGGACGAATGGTGTCCTATGCTGAACACAGTCCAGCTATTCAAAATAACGGTTCCCCTGCAAATGGTATTTATCCCTTCTGGATGCTTCCCTTCCATACCAAGCCCACCTAAGGACAACAATACTGTTATGTGCCCAAGTTAGGCCAATGTAGCAGCGCTGCACATTTTCCTCTTTCTGCAGAATAACATTTTTGCTGCAACCTTTTGCAGATATTTGCATGCATGACAATGTTGGATTTGTTTCGCTGAAACGACTTTGCTTGCACATCTGGCTTTGTGCAACATTATCAAATTGCCTCGAAAACTGAGTACAAGGCGTTTACACACGATGTTCAAATTTCTTCATCCATGTCTGCATAGCCGTAATAATGTTAATCTGCGTATACATCGCATGGATACTTTTTATTATAAATAAAGAAGCATTTCTGGTGGTTGTCAGAGGAGACACTTCCACTGACATCGAAGGGTCCCACGTGCTGAGGCTTTTCTAAAGCAGCTGTCTAACATCTCCATGAGGAGGTACAGTTCATGACCAAGACAGGGTCGTACATTCTTTCCCACCAGTTAATGGGGTTGGAGCATGCCGTGGGGGGGATTCTTTTCTGTACACTCACATACACTGTAGACACACGTAGATTAGGGATTGTATAGCAGGAGTACATCTGATTACTACCTTCTTTTATATGCCGGCATATATAGACACTGTTTTAGCACCATGGTGGAACTATATCTGCTATTCACTATTTTGGTGCTTGTAATCACTTTAATATGCTTCTGTGTAATGATTATTGCAGCACATGTATTCTATACGAGAATAACACTGGTTCAATAAATAAATTAAAAACGTCCCATTTTATATTCTCTCTATATTTCTCTGAGAGAAAAACTGCACAAGTTACTGAGCGAAAGGTTTCTAGATCTGTTGCCACGGTCCCTGAGGGGTCAGGGTTGTCATGTTCAGTGGTTGCCAGGAACCATTCGCTCCTTGTTTGTTTTTTGGGAGTTTTATATAGCGCGAACTAAACCCGAAAGTATAAGAGCACTTCTTATGAGCACCAGTTGCGTTCCAGATGGACACATACATTTTTATGTTAGGCACGCGGAAATCATGTGGTTTGGCGAAAATCACAGGATGTTGAGTGTCCATGCCGAGACTCAAACCCGGTTCCCCCGCTCCAAGGACTACTGCTCTAGCCGTTAGGCCACATCATCTCCTCAAGTTAGGGGGGCTTATCGTGGCACTGTGATTTAGATGGTCTCCAGGACAACATATACTACAGGGGTGCTTGGGATCAATCTAGTAAAAAGTTACAGGAGTGTGACCCATATACCTGATCAGGACTGGGTAAGGAAGGTGCAATCAAAAAACAATGTCCCAATAGGTTAGAATATACAGTCAATTAAATATGCATGCACATCGCATTGCTCGCAAGGAAAAAGGAGAACACTCTTTGACTTAAGACAAGATATTCAATCATCTTATTTTATGATGCAAATTCATGGTCAGTAATATACACTATAGGCAGCACTGCATAAACTCAATTTGGTGACAACAATATAAAACTTGGTGCTCTACAAAAGTGACTGTAGTGGAGGTGGCGACGCAAGTGAGAGAGTGAACAGCATGGACGGCGCACTGTGAACAAGGTGCAAGTAATCTACAGTGGGTGGCTCAGATCATGTGACAGAGTGATATCACAGATTAAAGATCTCTTTCCATTGTTTGAACCACATTAGAAAAGTATGCCTATTAATGAGCTGTAAAGTCGACGGCGTTTCGATCCACGTTAGTTAGGATCGTCATCAGGACTTGGTTGTCTGACTTGGGCCGTGCTGTAGTGGAGCTTGATTTGGGGCGATCAGAGGCGATCGTCAGAAAATAAATTTCAAGCTTGCAAGGGGGCACGGCAAGGAAGCACTGGGCGGCCGTATGCAGTCCGCCGAAGGCCAGCACGAGTCCTTAAAGATCTTCGTGCCGGCACAGGACTGAATCCTGAAGGGGATCTTGGGATCAATCTAGGCTCCTCACCCAAAGTTTATGTTGTCCACAAACGCGCAGATCCTATGGATTAGTGGGAAGTACACAACAATACCTTTGCTACTCTTCCTCCTTGTCCCATGCTGGGAATCACCTTGCAACCAGTAAATCTTGCTGAAAGATACTGGATGTACTCCATATTACATTGATCATTTACTGCAGACCCCTTCTCTCTTCTCCGTTTAAGGCTTGGAAGCAGGATACATACCTGGGAAAAAGCAGTCTGCCGTGATTAGACGAGAGCGCCAATTTTACAGACAGCTTGGACTTGGTTGCCCAGATTTGCAGCCGTTGTCCCAAAGTATAATAAATACTGACTTCCATGTCCGGCCACTTTTGCTTTGGCTGGACATCAGAAAGAGACTCTGAACACCTGTTCATTGAGAAATCTACCTGAGATAGAACTACTTTTTATAGTATCCTAGGCCTAGAGGTTTGAAGATGGCCTGCTACTGCAGCCCACAGTTAAAGAAGAGGAAACTGTACTGCCGCCTGAAGATTGAAAGAGACCTCTAAGAGAACAAACAGCAAAACCCAGCTGACTGAAGACAGATGGGGACATTTTCCAAAGGAGTCTCTGCTTTAAAGTCCTAAGGATCACACCTGACCCAAGAACATCTGTATGACGAGAACTCTCATAGAAGCATTCTAGTACACGTATGTGTATGACAACCCTATACTGTTTGCAATCAGCAGAGTTCTAGTACTGACTACAGGATCATCCATTTGCTCTTTCAATCCCCACAGGGACACTAATGATTTTCCTCTTCAACCAGTTTTACGCTTCTGTTCTTTTGGCTAGGGTTAGTAGCACTGATTCCTGCCCAATTGAATCTTCTTTGCTTTCTAAAACTATAGCCCAATTCCGCAGTCCAACGGGTGAATATTTAGGTCCTTTGGATGCACTAGTCCTATGTCTGTCAACAGAAAATTCGCATTTTTGAGTTGTGGGATCTTAAGGTGCTGCCACTCCAGGGATGTACTTTGGTGCTGGTCCAACTCTGGCACAAATAGTCCACTTACATTGAACTGTGACTCTGTAGCCAGTGAACTGGAATATTCTTAAAGCCTACTATTCTAGCCCAATTATATGCCATGACTAGACACCAGTGCAGTGTTAACTGATCTTTTACCCACCTAATGCATTTTTTGAGAGCTCTTTTCATTTACTGTGTTTACATTTTCAGGGACATCTTTTGTGGGCCAGTTTTACTTGATTCTTGCCACATGGGCCCACGAGTTAATGAGGTCTACAATGGCAACCTAACTTTTCCCAATAGAATAACATAGGCCTCACTGACATGTTTTATTTATAGTGTAGAGATTAACTTCATGTGACCTAAATTTGAGTTTTGGGTTGTACCATACCGAAAAGTCCCAGGACCACTTTTGTATGTGTGCTCTTATCCTAATTGCCCTAATCCCTACATGTAAATAATATATTTTTCTTTGTTTAGTTTTTTTAAGATGCAGCACTGATTGCAAAATAAGCTCATTTATTGCAATTATTGGTATCCTATCATATCTAAGTTCCAGATCATCTACCTCCAAAAGGAAAGGTGTGGGGGTAACATTTGTCTGTGTGAGAAATGGAGACAACTAATTTCACATTTGCTAGCAACCAGTTCTCCAAATATGAACCCAGCTCACGCAGAATCATTTAAGATCAAATGTAAGATGTTGAGTCGAAAGAATCTGTAACCCTAAGACATGCCTTGACACCTTCCTGACCTGCTCTGTACTTCAAAGGCTCACAGTGTGGCCCTGTATGTTGAACAAGCTGTGTCGGGGTTCCCTGCTTGGACCCAGACCACCTTGAGGTAGACACGTTTCGCTACTGCAAAATCTGAACCAAAGCCCAATTTGAAGGTTTTTCGGATCGGAAGGACAGCAAATGTATTTAGTGGAACATAGCTGGGTTGGCAAACAAGTTTTCAGACCCCGGATGGACTTTGTTTATAAAAAAGGTTTGATGAGATCTGCTTACAGGAAACGTGGGTCATTAAAAACAGCTTTTTTTGTTTTTAGGGATTTAAGTCCTTTTTTGTGCCTGCCATCCCGTCGAGGGCAGGAAGACCAAAGGGAGCCTTGGTTGTTTGTCTCTTAGAGACTTGGGTTGTCAACGCTTAATGGGAATGCATTTTGAACATACCAATCAAGGAGAGACCCTTAATGTTCTAGTGAACGAGTATGACCTAACCTCGGCCATGTGCAAAGTAGGCCCTTGTAGGAAGGGCATCAACCCCTCCTTCATAGAGAGGGGATGTTACTTGTTTATCGATTTTATTCTTGTTTCAATCCCTCTTTTTTATTTAATTTCATAATTCTGTATTGAGGCAAGTATTTTCATTGATCGTAAATCTCTATGCTACAATTAGCTGGCCCTTATTAGCGCAAATCAAGGGGGTAGGAGGTAGGGGATCACTGAAAGCCATTGATGGGGGTAGAAGGCTATAATGGGCGCAGATAACACCAGATTCATTCTATGAGTCTTTATCTGCCAAGTGTCATAAGTCATAAGTTAGTGATCAGCATAGCCCCACAGGTGGAACTAAGTGATATCATAGAGGCAATTTTTTAAAGTCATCTCTTGTACCATAGTAGATCTACTTCAGCGCTTTTCTAACTTGGCCCCCAGATGGTTTGACTCTGCTTTCTCTCCTGCATCCATGAAGCTGAAGGAAACCCTAGGTATTAAACTGAGGGATCCCGTCTTAATAAAGGCCTGCCGAAGTCATTATGAAGCTGAACTAGCAAGACATAATGCTGTGCTGAAGGAGGAGGCTTGGAGCGAACTTATCAAGGCAGGCTCCTTAAAGAGTAGCTTCAAGTTCTGGAGCATTATAAATAGTCCTGTCTTAGCAGTAGATGCTGCTAACGTCCTGGGGCTCATATCACAGAGGGTGAATGGGTATGCCATTGTGAGGAAATGTTTCAGTGCCCTCCATATGTGAGCACAATCAGTGGATTTCTATATATCCTGGCTATTGCCTTACAAAAGTTCCCACCCAAATGATAGGGTTTTAGCATCACCTGGAGATAAGTCAAATGTATCTTATCGGAGGCTTTAGTGGCGTCTAATGTAATAACTGCCGGGAGAGTTTATAAGTGGATGCTATTTTGGCTTCCCCTATAAAGTTGTAAGTCAAATCCTGAATCCCTCTCCCTTTCATAAACCCTTTTGGATCAGAATGTAAAAGGCATCCTACCACCCCGTTAAGTCCCTCTGCCAACTGTTTTGCAAAAAAACTTATAATCACAGTTTAATAACAAGATTGGCCTATTAGAGTCGCATAAATTCAAGGCCTTCCCTGGTTTTAGAATTAGAATAACCATTGCCTCATCCCAGAACGCTGGGAGTTCTACACCTTTCTCAAAAAATTGACCAAAGATCTTTGCCAAGTGTTGCAATTGTACCTCCTCAAGTATTTTATATAATTCCAGAGCTAAGCCATCTGGGCTTGCTACCTTTCCCGACTTCTCTGCCATTATTGTGTTTCTTATCTCAATGGTAGTTATACTATAGTTTACACTGCACTATTGGAATCCGGGATCCCATTCGGAACTTCCTGCCCAAGCCATGCCTTTACTTCACCCTCAGTGACTACCAGGTCATCATGATATAGTTCTCCAAAGTAACTTTGAAAGGTTTCCTCAATTTCCTTGCTACCAGCAAGGATGTTGCAGGTTCTCTCCGACCTGAACTCTTTAATGAAAGATCTTGCTTGATCTAACTTAGATTTCCAAGCTAGAAGCTTCCCACAACCCTTACCGTACTCAAAATGCACAACTTTACTTGCCCTCCACCTTTTCCTCAACCTATCTTCAATTAGCGCAGACCTTGCCTCTCTTACAGATTGTAAGGAAGCTTGTATAGTCACTTTCTCACTTTACCCTGTCTCCTCTAAGAGGTCATGCTCCTGCTGTTGGATATGGCTTTCTAATAGACTAACTTCTGCACTACATTCTTTCCTTTAAAATATATGGATACTAGTTATTAGTCAGAAACGCCTTACATGCACCCCATACTATGCCAGCAGGTGCAGATTTGTGTTAATCACAATTGCCACCCCCCTCATCGTCAAATGTTGGGTAGTATGCACCACCTTTTGTATCCAACATTTAGAGCTGAGCACCTCCTTCATTTCCTCACCCATAAGGTGAGTTTCCTCTAGAATTATGATTTGCGCTGAGACATCCTTCGAATACTGCACAATCTTCTCCCTCCTATCATTCACCCTTAAACAATTTACATTCCATGACAGGAACTCGACCCTCGATATCCGACCTTCTGCTATTTCTTTAACCTTCCCCTTTACGGGGCTCCATAGTCGATTTTTCTTGTAAATGTGGACAATTGTTTTGTATTTTCTCCCTTAAATGCTCCCCACCCGGTGACCCTACCCTCAAAGCAACCATCCCCCCTAACCCTGGAGAACCCTCCTTCCATCCTCATGGCCTGAGCCTATGGGGCTACTAGGATGGGCTGAGCTCACAAACCACATTGGCCAAGATTGGGGGCCCTTCAACCTCCCCCAATACGTGTTTAATGTGCTCTACAGAAAGAAAAAGAGAAACAAAACAAGATTGAGCGACCCAATGCATTCCTGACCCTTCGGCCACAGAACCCCAGCCCCAAGATGGGAATTTTAACTGTGTGTTTACACCAAGCTCTCTCAATGATCGTACATTTTGCCTAATTACCATTGCTTTTTTGCAGTGATCTGCGAGATATCTGACCTGACCTCAAAGTTAATACCCTCACATTTAAGGGACTTCATTTTTAGCACCTTACTGTGAATTTCTTCTTTCAATTTATATGTTAGGAAATTTACTAGAATCTTCCTGGGCTTTGCTCGGTTGGGATTTAACCTAAAGGGGTCTTTATGTACCCTCTGCACATCATCCATAATCTCTTGCTCTGAGTACTCCACTTGTGTGCCCACTTTGAGCAGCTTTGCAACAACATTTTTCAGGTTATCCTCTTCCGCCCCCTATGGAATTTAGGAGAGACACAGGTTATTTGCGTCTTCTCTGGTTGTTTTCTAGTGACTCCAGCTTTTCCTACATGCCCACCCCGCTTTCTTTTAGCAGTCTAATGCTATCTTTCTTTGCCCCTGCTTGCCAGGTCAAGACTTTAGCCATAGATTCCAGCTCTTGAGTCCTGACAGTAAGGTCATCAAAACTTTTCTCCAGGGTGTCACATGCCAGTCCGATATCTTTTAGGTTAGATTCTTGTTAACGAGTGAATTAATTCAGACACTGGCAATGGTGGTGCATATAACTGAGGTAGTTCTGATGACTCTGGCACTTTCCTTGCACCCTCCCGTAGAGCTAGCCCTCCTTCTTGCACCACAGGGTTTAACTCTGCAGACCCTGCCCTTCCCTTCCGTATCGCCTGTTGCTGCTTCTTGAACACCCTTCTCTAGATTGACACATTCTTCCACTGTCAAGGCTTGGAATTTGTTTGAGTTAATCAGGGCAGGCCCAGCCAGTTCTACCATGTCGCCGTGCTCCTCCACCGACTCCTTCCCACTATGAACAAGCAGCTCCACCCGTTTACCTTCTGCCATATTCAAAACCAATGTTTTTGGCATAACCATGTGAAAGGTTTGGAGCGAGGGAGTAATCTTTAGCTTTTGACCTTGGGATCCCACCCCTTTCGTTGATCTTGTTGTTTTCCCCTGCCCCACCGCCTTCTCCTTTTATTACTTGCTCTCTTTGAATTGGTTTAGCGTAGTTTACAATATTGAACTTAGTAGACTTGGTTCCTGGGATACACAGTACCTTGTCCTGGCCTTCTACTAGTGCTCCTCTTGCACTTCTCAAAACATATCTGTTAGGTTTTGCCTTTTCAACAGATTTTCCCTCCTCCAGAAGCGGGGAACCACTATTATTCCCCCTCTGCCCCCCCGCACCCCCCTCCTAGTCTGCTGGCCTGCTTAAAGGGATCTCCCCAACCCCTCTCCTTACCGGTGTCAAGCTCATGCTCTTGCTGCTGCTGCTATTGCTGCCTCCTTTTCCTTTCCCCTTTTTAGGTCGAGCCTGTCAATGCGCTTGCGCATTGAGCTTGCGAGAGATATTGGGGCTTAACGAGAGCTTAACCATCGGGCGATTTGATGCTGTGCCTGTGAAAAGCAAGCTCAATGCGCAAGCGCATTGACCTAAAAAGAGCGTGCACATGAAAGCCAGCCATCTGTTGCTTCCCCAGCGTGTGCCGCCAGCAGCTTCACTTGAAAGGGATCCGCTCCACCCCCTGCTGCATCAAAGGCTTTCATTTCGCACTTTTCACGTCCGCCAGGCCGTGTCGCATTTCTCCTACCCACAGCAATGCCAAGAGCTTGTCACATTCCACCTGATGTTCGTTTCTATTCACTTCTGGTGTATTCGTGGGTAAACTGCATTCATGTTATGAACAGCTGAAATGTTATCGGTAGGCTAGTGATTAAAAAGGCGTTTTGTTTTCCTCTATGACTTTTTCTTTTAATTGATTGTTATTCCTTTTATTTACCTTATAAATGTTAATACATTCAGTTTACGCATTGTTTTTATCGTTGTAATGAGAATTTATATCTGTTAGATCCATGTTAAAAATGTTGGTGTTCTTGGAGTTCATAAACTATTTCACTGTCTACAGCGGTTGTTTAGTGTCAGTAGTATTTAGTACATTACTAGTACTGATTGATTGGCTACTGTTGCCCTCAAACCCAACAACAAAATCATTAAAAAGCGAGTGTACGTGTGTGTGTAATGAGGCCCATATTATGCTTCCTCTGAGTGTGAGCCGGCGTGCTTTGATGCTCTGCAGTACTTCTGCGTGAAAGGGAAGTTTGAACAGCTACTGGTCATACTGTATCTGGAGTGTGTTAAGCATGTTAAAACCTCTCAACTAAACTAATTTACGTTGGAATTGAAGGAGAAAGAAGGAGTTTTTTTTCTTTATTTCCGGGCTTTATCGTTTACGGCACAGAACTTGGGTGGAGAGGCCCACTGCACTCCTTTATTGCATGATTACAGGAGTTGACGTCATTTTCCTAGGTTGATTCATTCCACAGCCTGGAAGCACAACACACAAACATACACTCTTATAATTCTGCGGCCTTTGCCATAATGTGGTATGTTTGTTCTAATGACCTCCAGTGTCTTTTTTTTTAACCGGCATCTGCTTCTGATCTCTGTACCCTGCTCCCCCTGTTGTATCGACGAATATACCCCGCCCCCACCAATTTCACATACACAATCCAGGGCGGGGTAGTGCTACCAGTCAGGGAATGAGATTCACGGACTGCTGATGAGTCGACTCCACTAGGGATCCATTGGTCACGGATGCTATGTGGCATTAATCTCTGCAAGCAGGCTGCAACCATTGGCACTGTCTGGCCCAAACCAGCTTCCGTACACGTATAACTTGTAACACAACACAAGGTGTGCGTTCTCACTCCGAGCTGTGAGGCAGCAGGTAGCAATTGAGGACGGACTGGACCACCCATCTCCATTCAGTGTTTGATTGCTTCCCTTTAAGATCGAGTGTTTGTTTTCTCTCTCCACGCAAGCGTCGCTCTCACCACGTAGATACTTAATGTTCTGTAAATATTCTGCACAGAGCTAACCTCGTTGTTAGCTTTCCGTTTGTCTCTGTTTCATGCTACGTCGTCAACCTGTAGGAGGCTTAACAGGTCTGCTTACGTGGTCCAGGGTGGTGTTCTCCTACCCTTCTGAGGAAGCCCGGGCCTCCTCCACCCTTTAAGAACGGTTTTCCCTGTTTCTCCTCCAATGATAGCACTTTGTCCTAAAAGGTATGCGAGTACTCTGAAAAACTGGATATGACCCAGCCCAAGTCCTGCCTGAACAGCCCATAGTTGCGACCTCAACAGGTGTTCTTTAATGGTTAAACTGTTAGCCACCGTTCTCCTGATGTATACTTTTTAAGCAAACATAAAGATATTTTCTACAAAAAGTGGTGGATTTTGAAAACTCTATCACAATTAACCACCAAGTAGTGCGGTGTTGTTTTATCAAAGTCAGATATGTTTACTAACAGATGTCTGCATTCGGTTGGTAGCTGGGACAAAATCCGTTGCAAATGGCAACAAATATAAAATAAAGTCGTTGACTATCTTAGTTTGATCAGATGTTCCGTTGCTTTGCAGATTTCATAGTTAGGTTTACAAATACTGTTTAGTCACATAAGGGGATCTATGCCGAATCCTCGACATGCAGTGTTATCACTTTACATTTAGATGAAGTAATTCCTGACCTTTCACCTACTGTCTTGGACACTCAAAGGCTGTGAGTGCCCCGGGAGAGTCGGTTTCCTCGATGGATTGGGGTGGGGCAGGGGCGGGGGGTACTAAGTGCTTGAAAGGCCCACCACAGTGCCTAGGGAGGGTGGCTAATGAAACATTTAAATTGCCCTTCCTTAGTTTACTCTGCTCAGAGGAAATTGGTAATTTTGCTTGGATTTTTAGTACTGCATTTTTTTTCTGGGAATTTTTTTGACAAAGTCATTGTGACTGCAGAATTATAGCGTTTGTTCTCTCATGCATTCTGAATCCCTCCCTTGGTACACTCTGTCTTTTGGACAGTGGCCGCTGTTCTGCATCACTCAGCGCAACCACAGCACTACTCATCTCAACCACAGCATCACTCAGCGCAACCACAGCATCACTCAGCTCAACCACAGCATCACTCAGCGCAACCACAGCATCACTCAGCGCAACCACAGCATCACTCAGCACCACCACAGCATCACTTGTTCAAATATGTTCTCTCAATGTTTCAAGCTTTATTACAAATGACACAAACAAATGTTAAATAATGCTATAGGTGTCACATTTGCAAATTCTATAAATATTGGCATTTACAATAACAAAATGAATACATTTGCTATTATAAAAACATAAACATAACTTAAAAAATTATTAGATTTACAAGACCAATAGCTCCAACTATTCGAATGCGAGACCTATTGCATTTCCAATGCTTGTTGCTCTTATGCATCAATGTGATGGCTCTTTGCTCCTCGTGAGCCTCTTCCTGGGAACCGAGGCGGGCCGAGAGCTCGCTGCCACTCCCTCTCTGGAAGAGAATCCGGGCTTCGGCTCCTCGCCCCCAGCGCAGCTCGGCGCCCAGAATCACAGCGTGTGCCATTTTGCCTTGCTTCGGGGGAGGCTCGGAAGACCCCCTACACCGGCCTGGATCGCTGTCACCCCTGAAATGCTGTAGGTAAGCCACTCTGAGTTAAATAATGGCCCCTTCTCACATACTAAATCCCCGTACTTAGAAGCACCTGCGACCCGCGCGCCATCAGGCCTCCATGTTCTCCCCAGAAAAAAAATAATCAAACTTGTCAGATTGTATTATAGAGTGGCCGGATTAAGCCACTCCATTGCTGTATTCAATGCTGATCCTACTGTATCTATCTCCAACGATTTGCCTTGAAGGTCAAAAGCTTTTCAATATTTATACCACGTTTCGAGATCCAAATGGTTTCTGCATTAAACCAGAGTATGTGTGTCGTCGTCTTGTGTTCCTTCTCCCAAAAAAATTCTACTACAGGTTACGACAAAAGCTTACACCTGGTTCTGGACTGCTGTTGTAAGATCTTGGTTTTAACTTGCTGTCCAGTTTTGCCAATATAGCAAAGCCCACATGGGCACTCTATGCAGCACATTACATTTGAGGATTGGCAAGTTGAAAAATCAGAAAGAATCCATGTCTTATAATTAGGGCTCCTGGTTCTATGGTATTTATAATTTTGTCATTTCCGTCTGTATTTATCCATATTTATTTTTTGCAAATTTTACCTGTATTTATCCATATTTATTTTAGGTTTTGTGAAAATATGAAGCTGAAATGTGTATATTTCTGCATTTATTTAACCAGCTAATGTGCACTTGTGCCTAAACGCCTGACATGTTTCAATGATACATACCCCTCAGGTGGTAAAATATGCACTTGTAAGTAAATATGTACATTTTAGTATCAAGGTTTTGAAAATCTACTGCTGTTTAAGGCTCTTAATTAAAATCCCTATATTTTTTAATCCCCTTGCCTGTCAATCCGCACAGGTATTGTCCTGGCAGTCATGATTGATAGCATTTAGATTTGCTCAAACACAACCCAATTTCTGTTTTTATCCATATTTAAAAATAAATACAGACAGGAAAATAAATGGTTTATTGTCTGTATTTATCTGTAAAATTCTGTAAAAACGGAAAACATTGAGCTTTACTTATAATTGAAAGAAAATATCTTCAGATTAGCCTGGTACCGCATACTTAAAGTGACCTTGGACCTGCTTACTCTTGCTGAGATATCTCTTGATCACGGTGGTTCCGGAAATGCGTTCACCAACCTGTCACGTAGGTTTGAAGGCCTCTTGAAAGCAAAAAGAGGACGAGAAATATGGAAATTCCAAAATACAAGCAAATACCAGCTCTTTTTAATAATCTTTTTAATCTCATTTCTGTGATTGCCAAATGTAGAACCACACATAATCCTGGATTGTTCTTGACTTTTTTTCCATTAGTAAACTGTTGTGATCACTGTACCATGCGTGTTTTAAAGTCCTCATCATTTTTCTAGGACAGCCACGCACCTGGAGTCTACTTCCTAAATCCTCTGCCTCCCTGAAGTAATCACCTGCTTTGGTGCAGTTCCTCCGCACTCTGATAAACTGTCCCACTGGCAGGTTATCTCTCAGATCTCAGGGGTGGGCACTGATATAATGGAGTAATGTATTTCTGTCTGTTCTTTTCTTGAACAGGCAGCTGGTGTAGAGGTTATTATCTTCAACCCCGATCAAAAGGTCCAAATAATTGATTTCATGCACATGAGATGGTATGGTGAGTTGTAAATCCCTGCTCATGAATCAATAAAGGAATCCAAAAATTCCTTAGTGCCTCTCTACAACATAAGGATATCATCGATATATTGAAACCATTTGCAGATGTAATGAAAAAAGGATTAGTGGTTTCATCCATACTAATATTATAAAGAGAGAGCCCAAACCTTTGAGGTGGGTAATCTCAGTAACCACAGCACCAATCACAACACCCAATACAGTGTTGGAAAGGGCAGTTGCAGCAGAAGGACATAGGCTATGCAGACGGATAAAAAAAATGTATAAAAAAAATTGCAAAAAACTACATAATCCAGAAGGCCGAGGGCCAAAATAACATCAAACAGGAAATGATTTAATAATGTGACTCACTATATTGAGACTGAGAGCCTGGAGCCACATTGATTGTGAACAAGGGATATGCTATCCCGAAACGCGTAGATTTGTGCCTGCCTGCTTGAGAAACTCCATGCTCTGAGGATTAAATAAAAAAGCACATAAGTGAAGACAAACGCGCGTTCGTCCCGTTTTTCTCCCAGCTGGGGGAATTGGTTGTGGATTTAAATGCGGCGTAGTTCTGCCGCGGGGATTTACGAACCGGCGAGAGAGCGCTGCAAGTTCTGGCGAAAAGGAACCGAGGGGTATCAATATATATATATATATATATATACATATACATATATATGTATATGTATATATATATACATATACATATATATGTATATATATATATATATATACATATATATATATATATATATATATATATATATATATATATATATATATATATATATATCCATCCATCCATCCATCCATCCAAATGTTATAAAGAGAGAGCCCAAACCTTTGAGGCGGGTAATCTCAGTAACCACAGCACCAATCACAACAGCCAATACAGCGTTGGAAAGGGCAGTTGCAGCAGAAGGACATAGGCTATGCAGATGGCCACCATATACATTTAAAAGGTAAAAAAACCGTGCCAGCAAGGTAGTCCCTTGTGGGCGTGTCTGCATTCTGCTGTGGGCGTGTTCCGGGGGGCGTGACAAACGCTGGAGGCGTGTCGTACGTTCCGCCCTTCATGCCATGTGAGTTGTAATTGCGCTGCATTAAGGGGCACGCTGGGGCCGTGACACGCTGGGGCCGTGACAAATGTTGTGGGCGTGTGTCCACGCTGTGGGCGTGTGTCCGCCCTTCATGCCATGTGAAGCGCCAATTACGCAACTGCGCCGCATCAAGGGGCACGCTGGGGGGCATGTACTACGTTCCGCACTTCATGCCATCTGGGTCGTACATTAATCAGATCGTCTGCTGTGGCCGTGTGCTGGGGGCGTCACAAAGGCGTTTACCTCGAAGCGTGGTAAGTAACCAATCGCAAGACTGCCTTGGGGAACTGCCCGTTGTCTCACACATACTGGGGGTGCCGAATGCAGTGTGTGCCTTGGCCTGGGTGTGTCTGAAAGGGCTGAACGCAGTGTGTGGCTTGGCCTTGGTGCGTCTAAAAAGCACTCGGGCCGAAGAGCGTCGGTGTGGGTCATAAAAAAATAAGAACAGTGGGAAACAATAATTCAAGACTCACACAATTCTAATTGTTAGACGGTCGCTGCTGGCCCTCAAGCGGGGGCACACGCGACTGAGTGTGTCTGCGGGGACAATTACTGCAGCCTCTCATGCGCGCTGTTACTGAACTCTCAGGTTAAACCAAATTACACGCGCCTGCTAACACCAGCCAGGGCTGTAGCCGGGCTCAGGCGGCGGATCACTACACTAATTACATGCGCCTGCTAACATGAACCAGGGCTGCAGCTGGGCCTCAAACGGGGGGACACGCGCCTGCTAACATCAACCAGGGCTGCAGCTGGGCCTCAAGCGAGGGAACACGCGAATGACCGTATCTGAATACACACATTCTATTTCATACCCGGACAACGTCGGGACGGGCTGCTAGTCATAAATAAAGCACTCTTCAAAATGTGCAACATAGATAATCGCTAAATACGAGGAACAAGCGGTTCCTTCGACCTTTTGTTAAAATCTATTCTCAATCAAGAAATGTATTTTTGTAAGAACTATTTCGCACAGTACACAATGAATTTTGAGGGGGACCGATGAGGACTGGGTCTTTTTTCAACAAGGTTTCTATTATCCTCAAGGGCTGAAGCGGGGGCTATTAGTATACAAACTAATGATATCAAGAGTCACCAAATTATCTGTTTCTGTATTGTAATCCAAATTCTCAATTTCCCGAATTGCATCATACTATCCCCCCACATAAAAACATGTGGACAGTGTTATAGATTGGAGAAAAAATCCACATATTAAGAGAATGGATCTAAAATTGACTGACAACCAGATGCAGTGGGGCATCCAATATATGCAGTAATATGCAGCTGGTATTTTTAAAGGTACGATGCAACTTTTGCTGTCTTATTATTATTATATTTTTTGTGCACTATGCTTTTCTAGTACCTAAAGAACTTGCTCAAAATTTCAGCTTTCATAATGCTCTCAGAACTATCGTGCATAAGGGGTGCTAAATAATTCACATGTCTCTAGAACTACTCTCTTTTTGTATAATTTTTAATTGCATTTGAGACTGCAGCCATTAGGCCATACTAGAAATCATAGTTTAAGTTTGTCACTAAGACACAGTAATATTGGCGTTATTAGATAAACTAATATTAACACTTTTAATTTGGGGCAACAACATATTTTAACCAGTTGGAGATAGAAATCTTAATGTGCACATTGAAATCTGAATACATACTTTGCAAGGGGTAATTTTCTACAGTGCTAAATATTATTACATTTTCACAGTAATGTTATTAGACATTATAAAGTTAATGATAATGCAAAAACGATTTTAGTGCAATAACTTTTAATAATTTTTTTTCATCTAGTTATTTTTTTAAAAATAATGATCCCTGACCCTTTTGTTTTTTTCTACATATGAAAAGCAAGTCGTATTCCTTTCCTTTTGTCTTTAAATGCATTTATTTATAAAACTTACAAAACTTCCATTGAAACTAAGCACAGAAGCTTTACTGAAACACAGAAAATTTGTTTCACTTTTGTCTTTTAAAAAAACTGTAATTATTTACCATCAGAACCACAGACGTGCTTTTTAGCAAAGCAACAAGAAAGAAAATCCTTACCTTTATCCTTTCTCTTTTATCCACTATAATGAAGCTGTATTTTTAACTTTCAAAATTAGTAGTCTTTAATGCACGTGCTTTAAAACCTAGTTGCCACTGAGTCAGCTGTGTTTTATGACCTCTGCTCTGACAGACAGCTTCCATCAGACAGACAACTTGAGCAGCTGTTAAAAGCTCTCTTTCTGGTGCTAGGAATGAACACGGTTCATTCTATTTAAAACCCAGGCATTCCAAGCCAGTCAAAATCTATCGTTGGCAGTGTGGTAAAAGAACGCTTTTATTTTAGAAGCAACTAATTACTCATACAATGTGAATACCTATTAATATTTATTATGATGCATCGAAAGATAATGCTGTAACATTTTGTATTGAGTCCTAGTTGTGTAAAACACACATTCGTTTTTTTTTCTTCTTTTTTCTGTGAGGTCTACTTTTTCCCATTGAGTTTTAATTCTAGTTTTTATACCATTATGGCAATATAATAAGTGAACGTTCACACATCTGTACTTTGTTACTGTTTTTACTCTCTAAAGTAGCATGCATCTGTTAACCTATTTTATATAATTAATTATTTGAAATTTAAAGTGTAATTCTTCCAATGGCATCTGCAAAACACAATGACCACAACAAACCAAATTCAGCTCATTCCAGACATTTTCAAGAAGGGGCCACACACTCATAAAACACAACACAGTTTGCCAAGGCCATCCATCCTTACACAAAAAGTACATTCGCTACTCACTCTAACAAGTACTTCACAAGCATTACCACCGGTCCACAAACCTCATAGACACTCAAACACACATTCAAACCACAAATCAACACTAGGACAAAAACAAGAGGCAGCCCACAGACTGTACTCAAACCAAACCAATTGTGAATCATAAATACAAACAAAGGAGCTCTTAAAAGCAGTCTAGAGACTGCACCAAGACAAGTAAACAGCCCAAAGACTATTCCATGTTACAAATATCATAAGGCCTTTTTCTCCTATATTCGTTACACAGTGTACTATATATTATGGAAGAAATACCGTTTCTAATATACATAAACCTATTAAGTATCCCCTCTAGGGGAGCCGGCTGAGTACTTTCTAGATCCATATTGGTACCTCCAAAACAGCAACACTTTCTACGAAGTGTGCTAGGAGCAGTTATGCCAAAACTATTATAACAGAATATAATATCATAACTAAAGTAGTACTTATCCCAAATATAGTACTTATCCCAAATATATCAAAATTAGAGACAAAGAATCTCCTCATTACCTGCCTTTGTACATTGCAATATACAAACAAAATCAAACCAGAATCTTGGCCAAGCAAATCTAAAACAAGAGTGTCGCTTAAGCAAACTTACCAAACCAAAGTCTCCAACATCCACCTGCCAAGCTCCGGGTTGACCTAATGGTCACTGGAAATAATTTACAACAAAGGAGATCTCAGTCTGGACCGGCCAACACCTGGAGGGTCAGATCGGGAAAACTGGGAAACACGTTGGTTTGCAAAGACAAAGGGTCTTCTCGTGCAGGGTACCTCCTCAGTATATTCCTGTCTTCCGTCAAGACCACTCCCTTAGGGGAAACATCCTGAACAGCGACTCCGGAACAACGAGTTCCGGAGTCACGCAAGCCAAACAACGACTTGCCTGAACAACGACTCAGCCTTAACCACGCATGTGCGTGGTTATGGCTGGTTCGGTCTAGTGTCTTGGCAGAGCGGAGTTCGGCTTGTGTCGTTGTTCAGGATGCAACATCACTGATCTCGTTTGAGCCCTCCGTGCTGTCTCTGGAGAACTACTGCCTAATGTGAAGCGTCCTACTTTGCCCGCCTTCATCAACATCGTATCAACAAGCTGAAGTCAGTACATAATAAACTCACCCCACGTATTCGGGCCGCTCCCAAGCTAATCACTGTGGCACTTAGGAAAAAGATAACCCTGAAACATCCAACCTCCATGGCTAGTCCTAAAAATGTACAAAGGAGAACCCGATAGCCGCTGCGCAAATATGTCTACTGACATTAAATCCCATCACAAGTCCGGATGAGCGTCGCAGAGGAAAAGGTAAGAGAGGTTGGGTTTTAGTTATTAGGGTTAGAAGGGTGCCGCTCGTAATAGGATTGTGAACTTTGGAGATTTCACTGCCCGAGTGTAGTTGCTGGAGGCCCCTTTTCGCCTGGACTTTGTGGCTGACGGGGAGCCTGTGCACGGACTTGAGCAGCAGCTGGGAGGAGTGAGAAGGGGAGACCGGGACTGCGAGGACCAGCATTCAGCTGAACACCCACAGCTGGTTCCTCTTCCCGGCCGTGCCACGCCCCCTCTCAGCGCTATATCACCTCTCGCGGCCCCCGCTCCGCGGGAGCCGCTCGTAATAGGATTGTGAACTTTGGAGATTTCCCTGCCCGAGTGTTGTTGCTGGAGGCCCCTTTTTGCCTGGACTTTGTGGCTGACGGGGAGCCTGTGCTACACGGACTTAAGCAGCAGCTGGGAGGAGTGAGAAGGGGAGACCGGGACTACGAGGACCAGCATTCAGCTGAACACCCACAGCTGGTTCCTCTTCCCGGCCGTACCACGCCCCCTATTACATATATAATTGAACACCCATCGTGCATCGCGGGACACGCGCGGGACTCAGCCCGGGGCTAAGCCCGGGCAAAGGGCGGGCCCTCTGAGGCCCTCAGAGACCGAGTGAGGCCGGGCAGGGCCTACTCTCTTTCACCGCGTCTACGGCTTTTAACACATGGTGTACCCGCACGCAATGGCGCAAAGCCCTGACAAATCATTTCACGAGAAGACTGGGGCTATTAACAATGGAACACTTGACAATTATTTTACAAGGGCTCCTACTGATCCAGACAGGGAAAAGTCATTGGCAGAGCGCCGGGCAGAGCGTCGTCGCTCCGTTGTATGTATGAAGAATAGGTCTTCTACAGATTCCCCTTTCCACGCTCCTGCCCCCACTGCAGGACTGATTGGTAGTAATGGAGATCCATTATCCCTGGAGAGTTTCCCTCTTTTGTTACGCGAATGTACTCCAACACCTCTAGTTCACACAGTTCAGCCTATAATTGATACTCCTCTCCCCAGTCCGATTTTAATTGATGCCGACCCGACTCCACGGACTCCGGTCCGAGTTAAAATTGCTCAAAATAAATTGAAAAACTCACTGCCTGTTAAGATGCATGGCCCACCACCTGCCAAAAGAAGACGGAAGGGGGGCGTTCCATATAAGCCTAAGACCAGTCATTCTGACTTTGGCAAACCCTCAAGGGCTACTACTAGTTCTTCCCCGGCCCCAACGCCTGTATCAGTCAACTCGCCAATTTCTGCATCTCCTTTACCATTGGTACCAGTTCTACAGGGAGGGAATAACATGGTTCAATCTGACACTCCTGCTGACCCCTCCACAAAGGATGCACCTCTTCCCGTCTCACTGGATAATATGGAACACCTAATAAGGTCTTTCATCTTACCTATTATAGAGAGGCTGAAGAAGGTAGAGATTAGGCTTGAGGCCATTGAATCAGCAATTAGCAATCATATGGGATTATCCAAGGTATCGGTGAGCGGGGTTGCCCCGCCCCCAGCCTTGGTTATACCAGGCGATCCCATTCTTCCGAAAGCTACTGTCCCACCCAGTGATCCAACACACTCCAAGCAACAGAGGGCTCCACCTGTTAACAAGGGCATTAACTTAACCCCAAATCCAGTTAGTGTAGCTACGAGGGGTCCTGGAAAAGTATCCGCAGGAAACACACGGGAGACCACATGGGGTACTACTAGAAATACCAGGTCACCTTCTCGCAATTGCCCCCAAGTAGAATTACCTCCTGAAGCTCTCCCCTATGTGGTTGTACTGACAGGGGTCCCTAGACTGCCAGATAACAAGAGGGAAGGGTTTTACCAGCTCAAAAACAAAATTGTGCACTGGCTCAGCCAATTTAGACCACTTACACCAAACATCAACAGTGATATCTTGCACGTTCGGCGCCTCCCCTGGCTGGGCAGCAGGGTTAAGGATAACGAGGGAGACCTGGTTGTTGTAAATTTTAGAGATACACGAGCGGTCAACTATATATTAAATTGGCCCATAGGTAGTAGCACTAAGTCTATCGTCCCTCGCCCCTTGACTTATTTTTACCCCAGATCCCTAGTGCTCCCCCCCACCTATACTGGTGGCCAGGCACACAATCAGATTATCCCCTTGTTATCTTACAATACCAGATATCCATCACATGTTCCACATCTCTTACCCGCTGCTGACTCCTTCGGGTGGAATATGGTACCACCTAGGCCTAAAAGAAATTTGAACAGTAGAATGGATCATCTGAGACCTTTTACACCCCTGGAGACAGCAAACAGGTTTGATGTGCTCTCAGGTATGGACGACTGCGACTGAAGTTTACAGTCGTTACAGGGTATGGACGCCCAAATTAATGCCAATGGCGAGGGACTGACCGGTGCGGAATTTCAATCTACAAAACCCCTTGACAAGTTAGCGGATACTTTTGTGGCTACCATAAATGATTCCACTGCCATATCCTCCGGAGAGCACACATCCCGTCTGTCCATTCTTTCATGGAATCTGGCGGGGCTTCAGGGTAAGTTAGACTCGCCGGAGTGGGGGTCCTTTATTGACGAACAGGACATATGCCTGTTTCAGGAGACATGGGCACGGAAGGATATATGGCGTTCAGGGTATGCAACCTTTTCAATCCCAGCCAAATGGGAGGGGAAGGGACGGCCCTCAGGGGTTCTTTGTATATGGGTGGGCTCCCATCTGGGGTGTAAGGCTAGGGCCCTTCACACTAACTCACTGGATGTTCAGTGCGTGCTGTTGGAATGGTCGAACCATACTCAACTCGCACTGATAAACGTATATTCCAGACCGACGGGCATAACAAAGCCCTCGCCCACTTGGGATGAGCTTTCTCTATTTCTGCCCAGAATACCCCTGGGTGCTAGCATTTTGCTGGGGAAATTTTAACTGTCAGCATGAGCCGCTAACCCTGACTATGGAGGGAGCTCTTATGGAGGAGGATGACCAGTGGGGAATTCCGCAATTGGTTGGCCCCCCACCTAAGCCATGGTCTCCCTTAGCAACACAAATTATGGCACTCACTCTCAGCAATTCGCTGAGGGCTTGTAATGGCCGACTTAAGAGTGACATCCCTTCAAAACCCACCTTTAATAAATCAGGGCAGGAGTCTAATTTGGACTACATCCTTGTTCAGTCATCGGACTGGAACAAGGTCTCCGACTTTGTGGTAGTCCAAAGAACTGACAGCGACCACAATGTGCTGATTCTCTCGCTGGTTGCGCCCAGTGGCTATTTGGGCGACCAGCAGGTAGTGGCATCCCTAGATTCTAAATTCATTTTAACAAATGACAGGCGCAGAGTGAGGTGGGCTTAGCTTTTGGATAATCCTGCCCATATTTCCAAGCTCTACGCACAGATTCTCCCTTTATTTGAACATGTCGGGGCCCTTATCAGTCAACCTTTGCCAGAAAAAATTCCACACGGAATTGGTGGATACCCTTGTGGAACTTTTAAATCCAATCGTGCGGAAAGGGTCACACCGGGGGCATAGACCCTCCTGGTTCAATTCAGCTTGTAGGAAGGCGAAGGCCGACCTCCTCGCTGCATTGAAGCAATCAAAGGATAAAAAGATAATTAAGATTAGGAGGGCGGAATTAAAGCAAGCAATCCACCAAGCAAAGGTGGAATGGGATTACTCTAATTGGGAAAATATGCTGGCCTCTCTTCAGACTAGAGATGCTCGTAAATTCTGGCAGATAGTGAGAACAGGGTCTGCCGAGCCGACTCAGGCTGTGGAGGCCAATATAGCGGCTTCGGTCTGGGAGGACCACTTCCGCAGCCTCTATGAAGAGGTTAGCCTTGGCCCACCCAAGCTTCAAGACGAGCTGACGTCTGAACACCTTCTACTTTCTGGTGGGCCAACCGCGCACTCTTAAACTGTGGAGGGTGTTGAGACATTGCAATTTTCACTGGGGGAGGTTTATAATGTAATATCTAAATTGCCCTCCGGTAAGGCCCCCGGGTTAGATAAAATCCCGGGAGATCTATTTAAGCACCAACCGAGAGTCTGGGCTCCGTATCTGCTGGAAGTTTTTTAATGCAATTCTAGGGGGAATGGCGGTCCCTAATACTTGGCTGGGAGCAGAGATTGTACCTATCTTCAAGAAGGGCTCTCCTCTGCTCCCAGCCAACAATAGGCCAATCAGCCTCATTGATGTTTCACAAAAAACCTTTGCGAGGCTGATACTTGAACGTCTGCAGGAATGGATGATGGATCATTCAGTCTTAAGCACGTTCCAGGCAGGGTTCAGGAGCAAGGTGTCAACTATGGACCAAATTTTTCGTTTGGTCCTTCTGTTTTGGAAGACGGTGCGGGTGGAGGGGGGTACGTTGTACACCATCTTCGTTGATCTCCGCGCAGCCTTTGATTTGGTTCCGCGGAGTAAACTTTGGACGGTACTCGCCAAACTTGGCATCCCCCCTGCTCTTTTAGACATCATTGTTCGCTTACATACACACAATTATGCACAGGTTAGGTGTGGGAGGTCGGGCAGCCTCTCTCAAAGATTTCCCGTTGGCAGAGGGGTAAGGCAGGGTTGTGTTCTTGCACCGACCCTGTTCTGCCTCTTTGTCAACGGGGTAATCGACTACCTAAATAATGTCCCCAACACAGATGCACCAAGGCTTGGCGGCAGGAGGGTGCCCGCAATTATGTTTGCGGACGACACCCTCCTGCTGTCGAAATCCCCAATGGGGATTCAGCGTATTCTTGAGGGCTTTGTGGCATTCTGTGGAGAGCATGGGCTTGAAATAAATGCCCTGAAGACCAAGTATATGATTTTTAATCCCCCCCAAAAAACACGCCCCTATCCCATCTTAGGCCTGAATAGGTTAGAAAGAGTCTTTACGTTTGAGTATCTGGGTGTGACCTTGAATGATAAATTGGAATGGGGCGATCATCAAGTTAAGTCCCAGCTCAGATTGGCCAAGCAGCAGGGGGAATAATTAGGCTAGTTAATTCTAATAAATCATCTGTTAGACCGTTAGCCCCCCGTTGGAGATTTATAGACTCCAGGCTAGAGGTGCGATCCTATATGGCAGTGAACTATGGGGACATGTCTGCAAAAAAGAGCTGGTCATAGTTGAAAACAAGTTTCTTAGACAACTCCTAAAGTTACCGGCTAGCACCCCTCTTCTACCACTCAGGCTGGATCTGGGTCTAAAACCTTTGGACGAAGTTGTGGGTGTAAAGCCCCTAACCTTTTGGAGAAGAATATGGTCTACCCCTGAGTTAGCCAACTATAGGCAGGAATTGCAGGAAATTCTTGCTCTTCCTACTATAGAGAACATCCCGTGGTTTAAATATCTAAAAACTGAGTTTGCCCGGTTGGGTCTTCCTACCCTGTGGAGTTATCCTGAAGTGGCCTGCCAGGGTTTGTCCCGTAAACATCTGGTGGCAACCTTTTATGCATGCAATCTTGCATCCCACACACAGGGTACAAGCCCAGATTCTCTGGTTAACTCCTTCCTTGGGGTGAAAGATTCCTATAAATTTGAGTCAGTCTTTGATGATATTTTTCCGAACTTGGCCAGGAAATTATATCTCCAATGGCGGTATGGTACTCTTCCGCTTAGAGCATTCACCAGTAAATGGAAGCAGCACTCCCTGGAAAATTGTCCTGGCTGCAACTGCAGGCTTGAAGATGAATTGCATCTAGTCTTCTTTTGCCCTGCCTACAGTGCGGTTAGAAGGTTCTGGATAATTCCCCTATGTAAAAATCTAGGGTTTGTCAAATGCTCTGAGGCCTTCAGAATTCTCAAGACTGACCTCTCAAAAGTAACTGTTTTTGCAATGGCCAAATTTCTCGAAGCAGCATGGCGTAATAGACTACTTTTAATTCCTAGGGTACTTCACCCCTGATTTAGATTGTGTACTACTGATTGTACAATCCTTTTTGTATTAGGTCATTTTTTAAGTCACATCTAACCCATATGTAAAATTGTTCCCGTTTTCTTACATCATAGATTGCCCTAACAATTAATTAGTATTGATTAATTTAATTGTTTTTATAGTATAGATTGTCATGTATCGGGGAACTTTTTTGTCTTATTCGTATGTTATTCCGCTATCGATGTAACATTGATGTCTAATTTTTGCTGTTGTAATTTTTATGTTCATCTTTTATGGCAATTGCCGAAATAAAGATTAATGAAGTGAGATGGGTTAGAAGGTAATCGTATTTATTTATAGAGCGGGGGAATTCGGTTTTAGAGGGCGGGGTGTTAATATAAAGAGGTTAGGAGGCTTTGGGATTCGTTTGATGGGTGTGTGGGTGATCGTGTTTAATTTTAGGGTGTGGGAGAGTTAGTTTAGTGTGTTTGGGTGATCATGTTTATTTTTAAAGTGTGAGAAACTAGTTTTTAAAGGGTGAGGGGATCGGGGTAATAGTTGGAAAGTATTTTTTTAACACGCATTCCTTTACAACGAAAAAAAGTGGTAAAGGAATGCGTGGTAAAAAAAATCGTGGTTTAGACGAGGTCGTGGTTGCGACCTCGTTGTTAGGGAAGTTGTGGTTGGGGAACTCGTCGTTCCGACATACAACCCTCCCTTAGATAGCAGTGTCTCCGATGAGCCCCCCAAGTTAGACGCCAATTTGTGGAAATGTGCCTTTTTAGGGGCTCACTGGTGCAGGGGTTCACCCTTATGCGTCCACTGGTTCTTAAACCAACAAAGAAGAGATTGGCACGGAAGCTGTAATGTTAAACAAATAGATGTATTAACCTCTCATGAGTGGGACTACATCTATACACACCCTCGGGCACTGTATGAGGTAGTCCATATATACTCAGTTTATAGCTGCGTAAGCATGGAGACTCAAAGAGGAGTGACAGGCATATACAGGTATAGTTATTGACTAACATGGGCATACAAATATGTCTTGATCAGCAAAGTGGAAGGGGAGACATTTCTGCTTACATCAGTTAAAACAGCCTGACAGTTACAGCCTAAGACAGGTGCATTCTAGCAGCTACAGGCCTTTCTGAGCATGCGCAGTACTCTGGCTCAGTACTGAAAGAGTTAACTATAGTTGATGACTCAAGCATAATAGAAAAGCAGGCAACAGTGAAGACGGAAGAAGCACATGGCTAACACATAGCTAACTAAAATGGATGCCACAAACAAAATGGCTTCAGCTTATGCTAATAGTAATTCCTGCGAATTCCACACATTGTCATGATATGAATAGCATATGACCCATGCAAGACATAGAGGCTTGGACTGGGTGACACCAACTTAGGCAGGCCACAGCTGTGCTTCACCATAGGGCAGAGCCTGCCATCCTGGCACAGCTAAGAGGAGCACCTTTACCCATGCTAGGAGGAGCCCAACAGAAGAGCCCCCTCTTAGAGTTATGAGCTGCAACATTGAAAGACTGAAGATAAGAAATGGGGGTATGCTATCGTGTTGTTTCCAGGAGATTTGGACTATTGCAGCTCACAGCTTTGTGTCACTCTGTCAACCTGCTACTAAGTCAAAATGAAGATGATCAATGGTGGACTTCTAATAGGGTTTTAAATTTGCTTGCCCTTTTGCAAACAGTAACAACATATTTGACTGAAATCGGATGATACTGACAAGAAAGAGATGTAGCGGGGAGCCGGGGAGGCAGGGGAGATTAAGGAGCCATTCCTTAATCAAGGGATAGCAAGCAATTGAAGAACATGGTCATTTGGTATACGAGGGTGTGTCAGATTGGTTTACCAATTGGGTAAACACTACAGAGTGGATAATTCACTTCTGTTAGCTGTTCCAGCTCAGGGAGGGGGCGCTATGCCAAATATGGCAATTTGTATAGTCACTGCAGGAGGTCAAATTCTATTTGAACTGGTGGTCTGTTGTCCTCAATAGCTTTTGTATAAGGCTTACGCTACCATTAAGCCCCATTGCTTGCCTCAGTATTTAAAGCAATGCTGTACAGCTGTCTCATTTCAGATTCTTGGAGATCGGTGATAATTATATCCTTGTAAAAACAAAGGCTCCTTCTCCCACTTTTTCAATTATCGTCCAACAACTTTGCTTGATGGGGCTGGAAACCCCTATGGCAAAGTGCTGCATAACTGTATTGAGTAGTGGGTAGAGGACAATAATATGCTATGCAGTGCTCAGGCTGGTTCTAAGAATGGCCTAGTAACCATCAAACTAGTGTTAAGATGGTATATGATTGGTTTGAAGTATTACCATCTTATAAACTCATCCCTATACGTTATTGCAATGTCCTGAGGTCGGCCTTCGATACCGCTCATTGCTCTGGCATAGTCTAAGTCAGCATGACATGCTGGAATGAATGGTCATAGCCCTACACTAATTGCACAAAAACGTTAGAGCAAAGGTTAGATTTGTACAGATGAGTAAGAGCACTGAAGTCTTCAAACTTGAACACGATGTTAGGCAAGGCTCCGTTTTGACTCCTCTACTTGCTAGACTTTTAATCAGTAAAGTCATTAAGTACCTTCATTGTTTGAATCATAATTAGCAGGACAACATACATTGTTACAAACCTAAAGCGACTGATGAAAACTTCATATTTTTTTTAATTAAACTTGTGTTTATTGGCATTTGGTATACACTTCGGAACATTACATCAATTATGGTATTAAAGCATTCGTACAGAGTATAGCATATGAAGTAATGTTAAGGTTGAGCGTCGATATATAACATTAACCAAGGCCTTTCCTTAGGGAGTATATTGAAAATACAGGTATAGTGTATAGGCACTAGGTGATCATGAGTAAACCTACACCCTCGACCTGTCTTTTCTTTTGTGACAGATTTTAAGTCAAATCCTTCCAACCAGGAAGAGTCCTTCTCAACCTAAACCCTCCCCCCTCCCAACAAAAAGAAAAGATTTGCTGGTGGTTGCGGCAAGTACGTAATGTATTCTGGAATCTAGTCGTATGTGAGGTGCGTTCCTCAGTTGTGTGTGGGCGTTATCAGTTCTCTCCCGGTTCCCTTCTGAAAATGTCCACCTGGCTCTGATCAGTGAATGTGGAGACCGAAAATGTCATTTTTATTAAAAAGAGTTAATCTTGAGAAGGTGGCAAGTTTTATTTGGGCTTTAGAATAGATCATAGTCTGTCGTAGGCTGAGCAAGACTTCAAGGCAGTAGTCATTCTGAGTCGCAATGCAATTTCGGTGGTAAGGTGCGACAGGTTAGTTGGGGACAGCTGCAACTCTGTATGGGGCAGAGGTTTGGGGGTATGCCTAAACTATTGAGAACACTCTGGGCCATTTCTTCCAATTCAACTCTGGTCAATATACCTTTATAGTAAGTAGCCAGCGAGGAAGAGGGATTAACAATAATTTAAATCTCAAAGTACAGTGTGTTCATTAGAACCACACAATAAAAATGTGAATCAATGTGAGGTCTAGAAGGTGTATTACAAGCTCAAAACCAGACTGATTTCTATCAGTCTCAAAAACATACTATAAAAGTATAAAATATCTGAAGGTACACCAAAGCTTCTTACAATATTGGTCCTCAACAGCAAAGAACATATGAGAATCTCAGTAGCTGTGATGTAGAAAATAAGGAAAATAATTTGATGACTTGTCAAATGGTTTCGATCCTTCTCCTTATTCATCCTGCATCAACCTAAGAATAGAGGAACCCCTATTGAAGCAAGGTAGCAAGATGGTGTCTTTTTAAAATGATGGCGATTCCGCTTCCATGCTTGTGTTGTTTGTCGTGTCTGGTGATCTTGTAGATGGGATGGATGGCTGTGGCAATGTTAAGGGCCGAATCGAGGGCCAGCCAGGTCTCCGTCCTGTGTAAGAGGTCCCAGATCTTCATGAAATGATTAGTGAATGCTTGGGTGCTGAGGAGCATGGATGAGAGTGTGGATATTATGTGGTGTGGTCAGTGGATGGTCGGTCTGAGTGGAAAGAGTTAGGTGTTCGGTGGAGCAGGTGTAGGAGAGGGGAGCGGTGAGTGTGGGATATTGCAATTAAATTTGCAAGAAACATAGGAAAGCACTCCATCAGTGTTGTGAGGTGCAGCGCGGCAGTAGTGCACGAGCAGTGGCTGTGGATGAGGACGTGGAGGGTTACAATAGGGTAGAGATGAAGTAGAGGAGGGCCACCGTGCCTAGTAATGGGCACTGAAGAGCTTGCCTTTGGCGTACCAGCCGCCCACCTGCTGCTTGCCCACACTGCCACAGCCATTAAATGGGAGAGGGTAGGATAGCAGAAGACAGTGGGATGGGTGCATGAACCCAGAGAGCAGGAAAAGCACGGTAAGAGGTAAGATGTTCCTGAGGAAATGGGGGAGAAGAAAGAGCAGGAAAACACCCCTAAAGATGGAAGAGCAAAAAGAAGCAAAGAGAGCAAAAGTAGCAATTAGAGTGAAATAAAGAAATGCAAAAACAAGCAGAGAAAGTTCGAAGTCGCAGAGAAAAAGCATTGAGGTTAGATCAAGCTGATCGAGAGAAAAAGAAGAAGAAAGCAAATGAGTGAGAGTGGCACGGTATTGCCGAGGTAGGCGAAATTAAATGAAAACAGCTTATAAAATGCTCATTCATCCAGGAGCATCTTGACTGTAACCTAACCTAATGCCTGGTAGATCTTATAATTATTGTAGCAAAAGCCAGGTTTTAATTAGCTTCCTGAAACATGCATGATTGTTTTGATGTTCTTTGGAAGAGAATTCCAGAGTTTGGCTGAGAGCATAACAAATGATCCTCTCCCCATCTAGAACGTTTTATTTTTGGATAACCACTTCCTTATTCTCTGTTGACCTAAGATGTCTCCTTGGGATATGCCAACTGAACTTGCATTTAATTTGATGCTGCACCTGTCCCATATAGTGCTCTGTGTACCAAAGGGCTTTAAACATAATGGGCTTACATACTGGCAGCCAATGCAAGCCTTTCAGTGCCACAGTCACAAAATGATGTTTGGGAATCCCTACTACCAATCTTGCAACCACATTCTAAGCGACCTGCAATCTTGAACATACTGCCTGGATGGCTCGCAGATACAGGGAGTTACAGTATTTTGGGCGGGAAGAAATTAAAGCTTGAACAATCTTTTTCTGTACTTATCCATATACTAATATTATAAGGAGAGAGCCCAAACCTTTGAGGCAGGTAATCTCAGTAACCACAGCACCAATCACAACACCCAATACAGCTTTGGAAAGGGCAGTTGCAGCAGAAGGACATAGGCTATGCAGACGGCCACCATGTACATTTAAAAGGTTAAAGAACCGTGCCAGCAAAGTAGTCCCTTGTGGGCGTGCCTGCGTTCTGCTGTGGGCATGTGCTGGGGGCGTGACAAACGCCGGGGGCGTGTGGTACGTTCCGCCCTTCATGCCATGTGAGTCGTAATTGTGCCGCATCAAGGTGCACGCTGGGGGCGTGACACGCTGGGGCCGTGACAAACGCTGTGGGCGTGTGTCCGCGCTGTGGGCGTGTGTCCGCCCTTCATGCCATGTGAAGCGCCAATTACGCAATTGCGCCGCATCAAGGGGCACGCTGGGGGCGTGACAAACGCTGGGGGCGTGTGCTATGTTCCGCACTTCATGCCATCTGGGTTGTACATTAATCAGATCGTCTGCTGTGGCCGTGTGCTGGGGGCGTCACAAAGGCGTTCACCTCGAAGTGTGGTAAGTAACCATTCGCAAGACTCCCTTGGGGGACTGCCCGTTGTCTCACACATACCTGGGGTGCCGAATGCAGTATGTGCCTTGGCCTGGGTGCGTCTGAAAGGGCCGAACACAGTGTGTGGCTTGGCCTGGGTGCGTCTAAAAAGCACTCGGGCCGAAGAGCGTCGGTGTGGGTCATAAAAAAATAAGAACAGCGGGAAACAATCATTCAAGACTCACACAATTCTAATTGTCAGACGGTCGCTGCTGGCCCTCAAGCAGGGGACAACGCGACTGAGCGTGTCTGCGGGGACAATTACTGCAGCCTCTCATGCGCGCTGTTACTGAACTATCCCATTAAACCAAATTACACGCGCCTGCTAACATCAGCCAGGGCTGTAGCCGGGCTCAGGCGGCGGATCAAGTACACTAATTACATGCGCCTGCTAACATGAACCAGGGCTGCAGCTGGGCCTCAAACGGGGGGACATGCGCCTGCTAACATCAACCAAGGCTGCAGCTGGGCCTCAAGCAGGGGAACACGCGAATGACCGTATCTGAATACACACATTACACACATTCTATTTCATAACGTCGGGACGGGCTGCTAGTTGGAGAATAAACGGAAAACATTTCTTTAGCACTTGATTTATATGGCTTTTGAAGAACAGATCTTTATCCAAAACACCTCCAAGATTCATTGGAGAATTCACTGGTTGTGATACTGCCATAAAATTTTATTTGGGACCGGGTGAATATCCCTTTTTAGGGCACCGAGGGCTTATTGGACCCGCCATCTTTCTGTTGCTCGTGGTCTGACCAGATTCTGTGCCATAATTACCACGAACTACGTGGAAGTCACCTTAATAACATGACTTAGCGCTTTATAAAATTCCATTAATAAATAAGTGAATAACATTTGGTATCTGCTCCTCGTACCGGTATCACAGTTAACACCCAGTCTACTGTTCTGGGATGGCAGGGTGCCCTACACACGCCTACAAACCTCGAGTTGGACTCATATTCATGTTTTCCACGAAACATATGCCTACAGGGGTTCGAGGGTTTCTTTGGGATCCCCAACATGCTCTGCCATGCAGCATCAATTCTCTCTCTCTTTCACACACAAATGCACGCACACATGCACGCTCTCTCTCTCTCTCCCTCTCCCCCAAACACAGGCACGCACACATGCACACTCTCTCTCTTTCTCACACATACACACACAGGCACACATGCACGCTCTCTCGCACTCACACACACGCACACATGCACATTCTCTCACTCACGCATACATGCACAAACACATGCTCTCTTTCTCTCACACACATCCACGCACGGACACATGCGCGCTCTCGCTCTCTCACACGCATGCAGGCACACATGTACGCTCTCTCTCCCTCACTCACATACACACGTGCACGCTCTTTCTCTTTCACCCCCTCTTTCTCATGCACACACAGGCACTCACGCACACATGCATTCTCTCTCTTTGGTGTGTAATGCCGAAGCACCATTGATTCCTGCTACGCACGGTAAGTCATTCATTGGTGCTTTTATTATGATACAAGGACCCCTTGCTCCCTGCCAGGCCAGGCCTCTAGCACTGGTGGCGTGGTGGGGGTAGTTACAGTAAGCCCTTCACTGGTGCTTTTAGCTTCACTGTGGTATGATACAAGGACCCCTTTACTCCCTTTCAGGCCTCCAGCACTGGTGGCGGTGTGCAGTGCGGACAGCAGGCAGGCCTAGCATTGCTCCCTGTCAAGTCTCAAGCAGTGGTGGTGCATCATTCATTCCAGCTGCTCAGGGCTGGTGCCTATTAATGATTCTCCTGCAGCTGCGGAGTCAGCAGTGGGTGCGGTTGTGAAAGGCTAGGGTGGTGTGTGTGCGTTCCCTCACACCTTTTCCTGCTCTACTCTATGCTCCCCGCTTGTCCCTCATGTGTATATTACAGAGGTCCGAAAAACACAGCATTTGAAATACCTAAAACACAAAAAGATTTCATGAGAACCGGTGCCGCGTGGCGCCTGTCCTCTCATTGATTGGATATACCCGCTTTCCCTACAACTCTGTCACTCTCTTTCACACACACAGGCTCTCTCTCTCCCTCTCTCACACACGCATGCACACACACATGCACGCTCTCTCTCCCTCTCCCCCTCTCTCTCTCACACACACAGGCACGCACACATGCACGCTCTCTCGCACTCACACATACTCACACATGCAGGCTCTGCTCTCTTTCTCTCCCCCTCTCACACACACGCACGCAAAAAAACATGCACTCTCTCTTTCACACACACGGACACATGCTCGCTCTCGCACACGCATGCGTGCACACATGCACACTCTCTCTCTCACACACAGACATACACACACCCACGCACACACGCTTTCTCTCTTGCCCTCGCGCACACACACAGGCACTCACGCACACATGCATTCTCTCTCTTTCTTTGGTGTGTAGTGCCGAAGCACCATTGATTCCTGCTACGCACGGTAAGTCATTCATTGGTGCTTTTATTATGATACAAGGACCTCTTGCTTCCTGCCAGGCCTCCAGCACTGGTGGCATGGTGGGGGTAGTGCGTGGTGTGCAGTGCCGAAGCACCATTGACTCCTGTTGTTTACAGTAAGACCTTCACTGGTGCTTTTAGCTTGACTGTGGTATGATACAAGGACCCCTTCGCTCCCTTTCAGGCCTCCAGCACTGGTGGCGTGGTGGTGGCAGTGTGCAGTGCCGAAGCACTTTTGACTTCTGCTATGCATGGTAAGGTATTCACGAGCGTGGCAGTGCCTTATCTGAACACCTTCACTGCTGTCTCTTGGAGTACCGACACACTCCTGTGAATAGTCACAATATGTTCGTGGGTACAACCACGCACACAACACACACACAACCACACACACACACAAACACACACAACCACAACCACACATACAACCACACACACAACCACACACAGCCACACGCACAACCACACACACAACAAACCCATCAGTGCACACTTTCACCAGGCACAGACACAATCAGTCGTCAGTGCACGCTTTCACCGGGCACAAACACCACCAACCGTCAGTGCACGCTTTCACCGGGCACAAACACCACCAGCCGTCAGTGCACGCTTCCACGAGGCACACACCAACAGACGTCAGTGCACGCTTTCACCAGACACACACACACCACCAGCCGTCAGTGCACACTTTCATCAGGCACACACACCACCATCCGTCAGTGCACGCTTTCACCAGGCACACACACCACCAGCCGTCAGTGCACGCTTTCACCAAGCACACACACCATCAGCCGTCAGTGCACGCTTTCACCAGGTGCGCACCCTACCAAACGTCAGTGCACGCTTTCACAAGGTGCACACCCTACCAAACGTCAGTGCACGCTTTTACCAGGCACACACACCACCAGCCAGCAGTGCACACTTCCACCAGGCACACACACCTCCAGCCATCAGTGCATAATTTCTACAGGCACACACACCACCAGCCATCAGCGCACACATCAATTGTCAACGCCTCCACAATTAACTATTGTAGCAACGCAGTATGGCGCACTTTACTTTTAAACATATTCATCTAAAGTGCAGCATGCCGCCATTGCTACAAAAAATGTAAATTGATACTTGTGTAGCGCACTACTCACCCGCAAGGGTCTCAAGGCGCTTGTACGAATACCGCTGTGGAACCCATCCTGGCTTTCCCTGTGAGGTGTCCACTCCTGGGCACCCTCAAGGTGGAGGCCAGGCATCCTTAGCGTTGTGGGGGCCGTTGTGGAGATTAAGCAAGCTATTGCCCAGAGTTGCAGAGTGGGACTCCATGATTGGAATAGGCACCGAGGCGAGAATTATCAGGTCCGTGGAATGTTGAGCCCAAGACCCGCCGAGGCGGGGAATTGAACCCTGGTCCCGGGCTAGACCTCTGCATCAGGGTCTGCCGCTCTAACCATTGAGCCACACTTCTTCACATTTTTTTGGCCTACAATTTATGGACTTTTGTTGCAATTGGTGTTGCAATTTTTAGCAATGCCAATAGCTCAAACTTAATGCGAGACCTATTGCATTGCAAATGCTCGTTTCCCTAACTTTCAGCCATACTGCACAGCAGCAGTGCTTCTGTGTAACATAGTTAAAAGACATAAACAAATCGATAGCTTTTGTATAGGCAAGGCCTATTGGCTTTGTCAGTGCTGGTTTGCATACGGAGGCTTTTTACACTGGACTTCTTTGCTTCCTATTGTTTTTTTCCTGTGTATTCTACCACCAGATATGTCGTGGGCACTGAAAGAAGTCTAGATTTATTAACGTACGTGTTTTTTCTTTCTTTATTTTCCTTTACTCCATTTTTATTTATACATTTTTCACTGTACATGAATAGATGAGACGCTTGATTTCTCGCAGCACGCAAAATTGAGCGTCGTTATCCGCGTACTGGTGAAGTCATGCCCTTTTGTTTTATAATCCTGATTGACACATCAGAAAAGTGGTCGATTTCAGCTAAACTCTTACTAGGATACATGGCAGCTTTCCATTTTTCATGATTAATAAGACATATTCACGTCTAAAGCAGGATTTCCTGGTACACGTGACATTGGCTCTCTTGCCTGCTCTTTTATTAATAACAGTGCCATGACCCATGCAGCAGATTGCCTGGTTTAATTGTTTCAAATGACTTCAGGTTACGATTGGACTAAATGGAGCAGCCACATGTTTTGTGCATGCAGGCTCCTCGCATTCCAAGGACAGTGCCTGGAGTGGAAGGTCCAGGGGTATTTTCCACTCTATTTTGGCCAACGTGCCCCACGGATCAGCCTTTTCTTGGCATCCTTCACTGATGTATTCTTTTGTCTGAACAGAGGCAGCATGTTTTGCTTGGAGGAAGCATTCAGTAGCGCATTTTCTGTCAGTTGAAAATCTTGATGAACTAAACTTTTTGTTATGAAGATGATGTGAGAGAATGTCTGTAACAACACAATCCTGTAGGGGCACTTTATTTCTTTGATTTGTTCCCTAAAAGTGCTCAGAACGCGGATATTTGATGGGCCATACATTTCACCCAGAAAGGAGGCTCCTGTTTACCTTGCACCTCCCCCGTTGCAAGGCACGCATTAGTATTTCCCTGCCTTCATATTGCTGGGCCCCAGAGTTTATGAATACATGACATTTGATGACAGCTGGTCTGGCTACAGTGTGGCCTGTCTGGAATAGCCTGAAGCTGCATGCTGTTGTGCTTGCTGTATGAGATCTTCGGCCAGCCCTTGTTTTTTGTTTTTTTTTAAAGTTGAACCTGCAGGGCTTATGCTGCAGGATGATCTGTTGTATGTACTTTTTGGGGTTGGCCTCCTCCTATCGCTGCTGATTGGTTAAGGAGAGCCTCACTTGCAAAAGCATGCTTTTCAGTGGGTTATTTTGCTTCATAATCACACCTTCTTGTGTCTTGCTACTCCCCTTGAGTATTGGTCTAGAGTTCAACATTCCTCCCCTCCTCTCTCCAAAACCCGTTGTCACCTCGGGGCACTCATTGCCTCCATTGCACACATGGGGCTAACTACTCAGCATCGCTTATACTTGCATAGGGGCATCACGCTGGGCTCCTAACCCACCAGGCAACATCCTCCTTATCCTTAGAAGCGGCCTAGGTGAGGGGATCTGTGGAGCTCTTATGTCCGAAGGGAAGGGGTAACTGTTGACCCATTTGATTGCTTAAACATGTGATAACCTCCCACTTTTTTGCTTTTGTAATAGTTATCATAGTTAGGAAGTTGACGCTACGGGCACTTGCGCATTACAGTTGTGATTGAGTGCCAGGAAAGTGTGCTTCAGGGCTAAATATTTATAAGGTCCCAAAGAAGAGACCACTTGCATTGCAAATGCTTGTTTTAAATACCACTGCTTCTATCCTAATTGCAGTTGGAGTAGCTCTAAGTCTTAAGTCTGGCTTGACATCACAGCTGTTTGCTGCAGACTTATTGTTACATGTTCTTTAAAATGAACATAGCATGGGTTTTGGCTTTGCCCGAAGCAGTATTTCAACTTATACTTCAGACTGTTTAATGCTTCGTACATGAATTGTATACAGAATGCAACCCGTTTTATTCCCCTTTTCATTGCCGCAGTCTTTTTTTGATGTTTTATTAATTTATTCAGTAATCGTGTTAGACACACATACATGTAAACGTATATGTTTACATACACCAGCAAAATAGCACACAATCTAGCTACTTAAAACAAAACAAGCATTGGCAAAGCCAACAGGCCTGGATCTACACGGGTAACACTGATGTGCATAAACATATTAATGCCAGGCCTATTAGCCTTACCAGCGCTTATTTTACTTTGCAGTTCTAGAGCCCCGAAATGTTTCTATCTCTCTCTAGTGTACATGCAGCAAGTGAGAACCTTCCTTTCTGGACGTAATACAAGGAACGTTGGTGAATGGAAGAGCAAGCACCGTCTCTGTCTCCTAAATGAAGTAGCAGAGTCTTTTAAGTACTGCTTTTGCCAGAGTGAAAGAGTATTTGGTAAAGGTGTCTGCTGTGCAGGACGGGTGTATGGTGCAGTCACTAATCACCTGTAGTAAATTTCAAATCACTGGCTCCATCATTTTATTACAAGTTTCTTTTGACGTTATACTGCACCTGTTATAGTAAAATAAAACACAAAGTTTTGTAGGAAGATTACTGCGTCCCACATGTCCGAATTTTACACCAGTCAGTATTCCTCCAGTGTTCAAAACCGTACAACAGTGCAACACGTCCAAGACCTCACTGTATTTGACTCATAGAAACCAAGGTGGTGATATACTCTCCGGTGTGAGTGTGATTTAGTAAGTGTTTTTAGGCCCACACGTGCTTCTCCTATAGGCTTGTTATGTCAGGATACCCATGAGAAGGGTGAATCACAGTGCTTAATTTGTAAAATAGTAAGTGCCGTTGCCAAGGTTTTACTCAGAAGCCCGCACATAGCGCTGACGATTGTCGGTGGAAATGTGGTTGACGAGTACCAAGGCTGCATAGCTTTGATTCAACCTCCTGCTTCTTTTATCCACCATGGAGCACTGCCTGGCTATTTATGTCATTCTATAAGATCCTTATCCATCCTTGCTTTCTTTCTTTGTCACTGTTTTTCCTTCTTGCTCTTTCTCCTCCTTTCCCCTCTTGTTTTCATCTCATTCTTGGTCAAAGTCTGAGGGAAAATAAGTGCCGGTCTCCTAAATATGAAAGCCAGTGGACCCTACCTGCAACCGCTAGCTCAAACAAAGCACTGGTAAATCTGCAGGAATTGTCACTGGTAAAAGACCTTTGGCTTGAGCCTGAGTCAAATTATCTGCTGACTGGTCGTATGTGTTGGAAGGTTTAGTGTTTTAAATCTTTCAAAATGCTTGTTAACAGTCATAGAGATGGTGTACAAAACCATATTACTTCTTCTTAAAAGAAAGCTGCCCGCAGAGAAAATGCTTAACATGAGCATGAACTGTTGCTTCCATTTTAGATTATGAATGCAATAATTGATATGCTGAATGCCAGCTAATAAATATTAGAACATTGGAATGTTGAGCGGTCCATTGAAGACAATGCTCTGGGCTTCTAAAGGCTTGTAGAAGCTGGTAGAGCAACATTCCACTATTTTTTTTCATTTCTCAGCTGTTGCTGTGAGCAAAGGCCTCTAGGAGCCTGAAGGGATTTAAACCTACTCGGGTTCCATGAGGCCTTTGTTTTACTAATTAGAACATTCCTCGCTCTAGGAGTGAAATGTTCTAAGAGCCTTAAAGCCCTCTGCAGAGGGCTATACCAGCCATTTAAGGCCCGCTCCCTTGTTAAAGGGTCCTCTCCTTTAGCTCAGACCTTTAACGCTGGAGCAGGTCTTTCATGGCTGGTACAGCCCACTACGGCGGGATTTAAGGCTACATTACATAATGAGTTCAGAGCATGCACACTTATATTGACATATCTTCTTCTCCGGTCTCCATGATGATTTGGATATACTTCTGGTTGAGTTAGATTTTGACATAAAAAACAATACAACAGAGCAGAATTTTTTAAATAAATGTATTAGTAAGTAGATCTGAAGATAGCTGAAATACTTTACTGACATTATCCAGAGCAATAGCATAGCAGTAGTCAAACATTCAATAGAAGTCAGGATGGCACCCATATATTTGATTAGAAGCAATGAGATCAGTTAGAAGGTTAATTTTGATAGAAGAGTTGGTCGTTCAGGAAGGTGCTAAAGGCTTGCATCAGAAAAAATAAATAGCCTACTGAGTGAGATTCCTAATGTTTCTGTCAGTTTTTCTGTCAGTTTAGGGACGGATGAAGTGTACAATGAAACTACTCCTAATACTTTAACTATACCTACTAGATAACGTGGACCTAAGCAAGCCTAGTCACATTTTGTGTATTTTAATATGTTAATAGGGTTTTTGAAGAACAAAACGTGATCACCCAAAATAACCTCATTGTGCTATAGAGACATATCCAGAAAACAGTACAACAAAAAATGAAAAATCAGGAGAAAGAAAGAGGGAAGACTTTAGGCGTATTAGACGTTTTCAGTTGATTTGTCTGAAATGGCAAAGGCCGGTCATAGACCTGAGGTCTGACAGAAGGGAACTATATAAGATGGCAGCTTGCACTGAAAATACCCTTCATCCAAATCATAAGTTTGTAATCGAGAAACCACAAACAACTTGTGATCAGAGAATTAAGGAGCTGCGTCTGGATCATATCGAGAACACAGTGTTTACAGTTCCAGAAGTTACTTGTTGAAAATTTACTTTTGGCTCAAATTAAAGACTTTAAAGGTAATCATTTTCTTAATAGGCAATCTTTTGGCGAATTTGCATTTTTTTGCAGCCATTGATTAGATGCTTAGCCAAATCAATTAAAGACTAATCTGAGTTTGAATGTTAAAGCCCACAACATCTGTGTGAAAGCCCTTATCAACCAGGTTAAATAATATAGGACAAAGTCTCAGTCTAATAAGAGTAAGCTGATGTGACTGCAGCTACCTTCTGTTTCACTTAGAGAGATCCATGTTGATCTTCATGGACGAGCTCTTCACCATAGCTATTCGGAGATATGCAAAACCCATCCACTGCAGACCAGAAGATAGATAAGCAGGGTTCTACAATTCTTCCACACCCAGCACATCTGTTTTTTTCCCAGTTTAATTTGAGCAAGTTTTACCCCATCCTTTGTTGAAGATAGCTGTTGATGACTCACCACTCTCAAGATGGAAAATAAGTTGTGTATCAACGACATTCATGTCAATTGTTTGCAGGGAACCCGAAGTGGCATGTAAAGATTGGAAAGATCCGGTGAAAGCTCAGAACCCTCTTGAACCCAGTGTGGTGTAGTGAAAATATTTAAGCGGACAGGCAGCATGGGCACAGTTGTATGCGTAGATATAGAAGATTTTAGCCAAGATAAGGCTGGATAGTATTTTGTTCAAAAATGCATTCTTTTTCATTTTCACCAGGGGAAGCTTTGTACTTGTGAGGACCACATAAGCAGTGGCACGCCTTTTGGCTCAAATTAAAGACTTTAAAGGTAATCATTTTCTTAATAGGCAATCTTTTGGCGAATTTGCATTTTTTTGCAGCCATTGATTAGATGCTTAGCCAAATCAATTAAAGACTAATCTGAGTTTGAATGTTAAAGCCCACAACATCTGTGTGAAAGCCCTTATCAACCAGGTTAAATAATATAGGACAAAGTCTCAGTCTAATAAGAGTAAGCTGATGTGACTGCAGCTACCTTCTGTTTCACTTAGAGAGATCCATGTTGATCTTCATGGACGAGCTCTTCACCATAGCTATTCGGAGATATGCAAAACCCATCCACTGCAGACCAGAAGATAGATAAGCAGGGTTCTACAATTCTTCCACACCCAGCACATCTGTTTTTTTCCCAGTTTAATTTGAGCAAGTTTTACCCCATCCTTTGTTGAAGATAGCTGTTGATGACTCACCACTCTCAAGATGGAAAATAAGTTGTGTATCAACGACATTCATGTCAATTGTTTGCAGGGAACCCGAAGTGGCATGTAAAGATTGGAAAGATCCGGTGAAAGCTCAGAACCCTCTTGAACCCAGTGTGGTGTAGTGAAAATATTTAAGCGGACAGGCAGCATGGGCACAGTTGTATGCGTAGATATAGAAGATTTTAGCCAAGATAAGGCTGGATAGTATTTTGTTCAAAAATGCATTCTTTTTAATTTTCACCAGGGGAAGCTTTGTACTTGTGAAGACCACATAAGCAGTGGCACGCCTAATCTTCAGAAAGACCTTCCACGAAGGTTCTTGGAAGGTTCACCAGTTAATATAGGAGTGAAAAAGTCACTTAATGTGGAAGTTGGACGTTAATAGGGTGACAAAGGAATTGTGTCTAATACAGTTAGATATACCTTTTAAATAAGTGGGGGAATCGTGGGTGCTGGTTGATATCTGGGGGCATTTGCCAGCATGTATATTTGAAAACCATTGGTGAAGGGATATGTATTACCTGGGCTTATTAAAATATTCGAATATGCAGCAGGTAGATATCACACCTTCCTGTTGTATCTTGCCAAAGTTTTAGTTATTAAGTGTGAGGAACTGTGGTGTATTATATGGTGTGACATGACTGTATAGCACACTACCAATCCATTTATGACCAGTTAGGTTTCGTTTGTTAAACCTTAGCTCAACCCTAGGTAACTGTGGCTCTAAGCAGTCAGGCTTACATAAAGGAACAAGTGTAAAGCATTTAGATAGCACTGCAACAATTGAAGAAGAGAGAAACTCGACACTCAAGAAATCCGACCGCAATTTATACAAATAGAGTATATTTTTATATGAACTTATTGACACCAGGTTAAAAAAATCCATCAGTTGGTTCTAGAAATATAGATTTTACACGCAACAATAAATCCGACCTTTTTACTTAACCGAGAACAAGCATTGGCAACATTTGACACTTAGAAACTATTACAATAAAAACTTTGTCAGAGTAGAATGCCAGTCAAGGGGACCAGCTAGGTCCAACTGAACAGTTACCTTCTTCAGAATAGCATTCTTCAGTCCAGTTCCAGTGTCAGTGGCTCCTTTCTATTGACTTCTATGGAGTGATCCTGATCATGGTATACAAGATGATGAAGATGCTCAAGGACACTGAAGATGATGTGCAGTCGACAGAGGTCTTACTGGGGCTTTTCCTTGGTCCACGGTCCCGGGGAGGTGATTCTGGCCACAGGGGTCAACGTACCACAAAGACTTCTCTGGGTCAGCAGAAGTTCAGTCGCCACTGTGTTACTAGTGGCCCGGCACAACAGTCACTGCGGTTTCCTTCTTTTTGTCATATCTCTCCTTATGACTGACTAAGCTGCACTCTGGTGACTCTTTCAGGTCCAGCGGGCTTGGCTGCATCTTTTGAGCATTGAGTCCTGGCCTCATGTACTGCATAAAGGCGAGGAGTGGCAATCCGGCTACCAACTCGATCCACGTGGCTTCTTCGGCTTTTGTAGCCATGTGCTGTGAACAGGAAGTCGGCCAACTGACTCTTGGAGTCTGTACTTCAAGCTGGGCTCGGGGGACGACTTCTCCATGAGCAGGCCACAGCAGACACAGTCCTTTCATTTACTAGTGCAAGGAGCACCGGATGCAGTCTAACTTCGGTGCTCCCTCTTCTTTGCCGGTTCCAGAATCAAGAGAGCAGTCTTTCTTTGGTCCTCTTCTTTCAGTCAAGTGAGATCTGAGTTCTAGGTGCCAATGGTGCCCTTTTTATGGCCAGAAGGTTCCCTCAAGGGAGGTTGCGGTCACTAGCCAATGGGCTACTAGGTTCCCTCCTGCCTGTTAACAACTTCCTGTGAAGTGTGGCATCTAGCTATCCCAGAAGGCTCCATTCTGCAGTACTGCTCTCTCATCATCAAATGCTTGGTAACCCGCCCCTAGTGGTGTGGCTACCTGTGGGTTACGCACTCACAGGAAAAGCCTTTTGGCCAGTGTTTCCCCTTCTCTGTCCCCAACGGCATCCCGAATGGCCCCTCTCGAGCTTCCCCTTTAAAGCTCGCCTTTTGGTCTAACACCCTGTGTGACTTCCTTCTATGAGGAGGCAACACTTCCTCCAACGGCAGACCTCTGTTGTTTTCTTTCCAGGGAGTGGTTACACGTCTCACCAGGCGGGTAGCAGGCTGTCTCGTATTCATCCTCGGTAAGTAGCCCTGGAAAACTTGGGCAACAGAGTAGCAACTTTTTAAAAGTTGCATACAGCAACAATTTAATTTAATTTTGACTTGAGCATCAATTTGGGCTTAATGTAACAAGTTGTTGATACCTTGAAGTACCAACTTTGGTAGTCTCATTAAGAGGTTAGCATAGCTGAGGTCAGAGTATAACTCTGTACTCGTCAATGGGGCTACCAAGCTCTCTCGCAACAAAAACAACAATTTCAGGTTCATCTTCTACTTTTTAAATACCCTGCCGTAGGACTCAGTAGGTCTGCTGTGTGGGGGACTTGCACATACTAAAAAGGGAATATAGGCTTTGCTATTCCTTAAATGGCAAAGTCGAGTTACCATTTTTAAACTGCCTGCCCAGTCTGCAGTGGCAGACTGGGAGCCATGTTTTGCTTTGCCTCCCTCAGCGTAGCACCATCAGTGCTACAGTCCTTGAGGGGACACTGTAACATACAGACCCTGGGCACTTAAGGTACCACGAACTACGGACTTAGAAGTAAGTTAGTCTATGCCAGTTGGGTGTTGGCCAATCAAACACAAACATTTTAGTCAGGGCACTGGCACTGAAGTCTGGTTAGCAGGCCTCGGTTGATTCTGAGTCGAAATCCCAGCAGCATCTGTCCAAAACTTTGGGGGTGACCTTACAAAAAGAGGCATTTCCTTTCATCAAGGTAATATTTTTCACTGGAAAGCAATCACATTTCTACTTGCACTTGGGGGACTCACTTAAAAGGATTCCAATTTTGATCATAATAATTTGCTATCTCCCAGAAGTATTTTGAAAGCAGTTTTATGTGTCACTCTCCGAGCCTACACACAAAGCATGATGTCACTGGCATTACGAACCAGCCCTCCGGTAAGCAATGCAGGACACCAAGAACTGGTTTAGCTCGTACCGGTGATTGTTGTATCTACTCCTCTTGCATCAATGTTCTGGTACTGTGGTAGTAGGGATAGTTTCAGGTATGTTAGAAGCATTTCCTCACTCTTTATTTGTGTGTTATAATACGTAAGTAGATTAAAACATAGAATATGATTGTTGATCCATATATAATGTATTGATTTCCGTTGGCATCAAATGCATAGGTTTCTGTAGCACATGAACTCCTATCTCATCTTTAATTGTTTGTATTAGTATAAATCATTTTGAGGTATTTCATTTTAATTTGCTGATTAAAACATTGGACTGTTGAGCACTCCATAGTAGACAATGGGGTGCTACGGGCTTCTACATTCCAATGCTGTTTTCTTTCCCAGCTGCTGCTGTGAACAAAGGCCTTACAGAGCACGAGGGGATTTAAATCCCCTTGGCTCCTACAGGTCTTTGTTATTACTAATTAGAACATTCTGCACTCTCGGGGGGGGGCGGAATGCTCCAATAGCCTTAGAGCCCTCCTAAGGCAAGCCCTTGTTAAAGACCCTTGCCTTTGGCTCGGCGTTTAATAGCCGGTAGAGCCCCTAGGTCCGGCTTTAAGACTATATTAGATTATGACATCTTCAATAATGCAGCATATGCTGCCCAGTGGATGCTCTGGGAGAAAGACTCATTAACATGATATCTTCTCTTTTGATCTTCATCAGTTCTGAGTGATTGCTCGTTGATGAATCCTGATGTTACTCTTATGCCTCATTTATCTTTCCGTAGACACTCCTTTTTGCTTACTCTTATTTTTCTGTTGCCTCCCTTTGCTATAGCAGTGTTGACCTTCTGAGCAACACTGGCCATCCCATCTCTTCTCATTCCTTCCACAGTGATATTTGTATCAGTGGGCAGACTCCAAACCCCGCCGACGACTGAGCGGCGGCTTGTTGGGTACATCTATGAGGCACACACTAAATTTATCTCATTTTCTTCTACTGCTTGAAGCCACATTTTATGCCATTGCAGCAGAGATGATTATGGCAGGCTAATTTGTTCTCTTCGCGTTCACTTAATACTGTTTGTTTGTGGTTTAATTAACTGCATACTGATTTACAGTTTTATTGTACAAATCACTTTACTTATTGACACTCCTACACCGTGGCCTGACAACTGTCTTTTTAGTTGGACATTCATTTCTATATTAGAAATCGACCATTCAGCAGAGACACCTGCAAAATAACCAGCAGCTGGCCAAAATGAGTCCTAGGTGTAACATCATTTCAACTTCACCTTACTTTTCGTCTAGTATAAAATGTTCAGTTTTTAAAAACATTTTGAACAAAAATAAATTGTGGATGGTATAACATACATATCCTTGTGCGCATAAATGGCCCTAATAGGTTTTTTAGGACCTTTCACAGTCCAAAATCTAGCCTAAACAAACATTTGCAATGCAATAGGTCTCGCATTACTTAAAGTTAGAACTATTGGCTTTTTAAATAACAATGTTTTTAATTTAGTTTTTTTTATTTGCAGTGGATGTATTATATAAAATAAAAGCGTGCTGCCGCTAGAATAGCGTGCTATGTTGCCAAAACAATTAGATGAAAAAGTGCAAGCAAAGCGGCACTGTTGCAGTAAAGTTTGTTGTGCCTGCAGTAGGAGAAACCATTAAAGAAAATAGTGCTCACAGACTAAATAAAACCTACAGTGTAACAACTGAAGTAAAAGGGCCAGTCCTCAAGGGAGGATACAAATGAAGACAAGGACTAACAAGCCTATTAACGAATCAGCGTTTCAGGGCGAGACAGGAGCCGTAGGTTTCTGCAAAGAGGAAGATGCGTTTCAGGGCGAGACAAGAGCCGCAGGTTTCTGCAAAGTGAGGGGTGTGTGCTGGGGTAAGAAAGAACTCCAGCAGATTTATGCAAAGTGAAATATATGTACCATTAGAGCCATGCAAAAGTACCCGAAGTGAAGGTTATGTACAAAGGGTGAGACAATAGTACTGCAGATTCCATAAAGATATCTCTAAGGGCAGTGCAGGAACTCTGCAGATTTCTGCAAAGTAAAGGATGCATGGTAAGGTAAGAAGTAGTCCTTACTGCAGCTTACTGTAAAGCGAAGAGTGCACATGGAGTGAGAAAAAGCTCGGCATGTGTCTACAACGTGAAGCATATGTGCTATTAGATGACTGCAAAATTCTGCAGGGAGAAAGTTGCATGCGACGCATGAGACAGGAGCACTGCCGATTCTGCAAAAAGAAAGTTAGGTGCCTCAATGGTGTAACAGATCAAGTAATCGAGGCGTCCTCCTGCCAGAACTCCTTGAACCTGGATGAGAATCGAGACCCTTTAAAACCAGACTTGAAGGATGGGGGGGGCTGATCTATGACCCTCCAGACGCAGCTGGGGACAGAAGTGTGCAAAAAGAGGAGCTGGCAAACTCAAGGTTGCACTAAAGAACCAGTCCATGCCATCCTGAGCAGTGTCTGGATCACGCGGCACATGCTGGGTCAAGAAGATGCAGGAAAAGCAATCTGTACGAAAGGTCTCTGTGCACATTAACTTCCTAATGCCACATCTGTGAACCATCATAGGCAGCACCCGCGGTAATTTACACTCTGCAGACCTCACAGCATAAGTAACAACTGACATCTCTTCTACACGTGCTGCACTATTTTATTCAAGCAGAATCTGGGGTCCCTTCAGTGATACGAACTTCTCAGGCACCTGTGGACCATGCGCAAATTAACTAGGGCGTGAATGGCCATCACAATACCGCCTTTGACCAACTTTTCAGTTTGGTAAATCTAGTGAAATTTTGTTGATTAGACAAACGCACCCCACAACAAAAATTCTAAAAATAGAAATTGATAGGCTGATTCAAATCTGAGCTAAACCACTCTAAATCCAGTCAACGAACCACCGCTCCCGCACACTGCATCGGTGGATTTACAATACAGGACCTGGTTTCCCCCAAAAAAGTAGTAAATATACATATCACAATAAAACGATACAGCCATATTCCCGAACCTTTCACGTGCCTTTCTGGACAAAGCTGTGAAACAAGAGGGAGAGTATATTAACACTGGGTTTAGGACTGGGAAGGAAAGACACCTAGAATTAGCCAATTTAACCATTTCACTTGTGACCTGTTAGATCTGAAAGCTATTATGGGCAAGAGGGCACCACAACGCAGCCCAGAGATGGGACTTGCACCGCTCCATAAATCAGTTTCATTGCACAGAGGGGGCTCAGAGAGGAGACTTGTGCAGCATCGCTCCACAGATCAGTTTCACTGCACAGAGGGGGCCCTGAGATGGGACTTATGTAGCACCACTCAGATCAGTTTCACAGCACAAAGGGGGCCAGAGATGGGACTTGTGCAGCACCACTCCCAGATCAGTTTAATTGCAGAGAGGGGGCAGCAGACCCACTTCATTGAAGCTGTGGACACAAGGGCATCCTGGCTATTTGCCTTTAACAACGGCCACACTGAGGCCACTTGATGTTCTGCTGTGCAGAAAGGAGGCCTCAAGCTGCCCTGTAAGGACTGTATCCCTTAACTTAGGCCATCCACTCACACGTGATTGGTTCTACATGTATGCAGATAATATTCAAATGTAAAAGCTATAGATCCTCTGATCGAGGGTTGGTGACTGCTCCTTAGCCTACAGTGCTTGTGTGCATTTAAAGCCGTATGGAAGAGGGCAGGAGTCTTTGGGGATCACCAGCATGTCTGGACGAACATCCGCCTGACAACATTCACGAAAACTGGTCCTCAACCACAGACACCCGTGTCATGGGTGTTTAGCCTGATGGAGCCTACCTCCGGATCAGGTCAGCTCGGGAGTCAGCACTTGATCCTTCCAGCTGAAGGATCTCCGGCGAACTGCTGCCCATTCTCGACTGTCGAACTAATGCGCTTCTTGGACATCTCCATTAAGTGTATAATAACAGAAGAGAAGGGGTGTATTTGTGGAGCGCAAGTTCCCCTCTAGGAGTTTCAAGGTGGTGTGGAAAGAAACAGAAAACACACATTTACTGTTATCCCACTGGATGGTACTCATTTCATCAACCTCATATGGATGAAAGGCTGAGTAGACCAACTGGGAACTGAATCTGATCATGAACTCAAGCACAGATCCTTGCAGTGGATGCATGAGTCCATGGGCCCCTAACCCCAGCAGAATGCAGCAGTACACCTCCAGCTCAGATTCACAGGGAGATGGTACATGCTCCACTCTGGCTACAAGAGGCAAGAGGCCTCGGTTCTACTCCCTGCACATCATTCACGGAGCTTTCCAAACCCGGAGCTCATTCCTTTCTGATCAGAACAGTTCTGTGGCAACTCACTGGTTCTTAGTCTCTGGGTTCAATCCATTTACTTTCACCGAGGAGGTAAAGTTTGATGCACAATCTCACGGTCGAATTCTTCGCCCCGTCGAGATGGTGCCTCCGAGATCTTATAAATGAAAAGCTCTCCGTTCAACCCACCGTAGGGCACTCATTGACAGTTCAGATGCTAAGGGCGCTCTGGAGCCGGAAGCAGCCAGCTGAAGGTGTATTTTAGACTTTCTAAATGTTATACTTTCTCTCTAAATGGTAAATGAATGCCCACCCTTCCTAGAGAGGCCAGTTGCGCCAGCGTATGTTACCAGATGTGGTGGCTACAAACCAAACAAGTGAATGTGCGAGCAGAGATGCATGGACAGAGCAGATGCTGCTGGACAGACCTGTGCCCTACCCCATGTTGCAGCGGTTGCCAAGCAACCATGCAAATGCAAGGAGTAGCAGCAGGGTTGCCGGGCAACAGCATCAGATTCAGGAAGAAGCCAAGCACCGCTGCACGTCACTGTGAATTAGAGAACCCAGAGAGCCATGCATGCCAGGGGCAAAGCCTGCCACCGTGCATATGGCCCAAGTGGCATCATGTCACTGAGCGCGCCTGGCAGCCTCACTTACTACAGGTGCCCACTTGCGTCTTCCTTTGGCATGGTCATCTCCTACAACGAGCTGGGCCGACTGGCACACTGGACGTCCATCTCTACAGATGTGTTTAACATACGTGACTTGTAAAGGTGAAATCCATCGTGGGCACAACCGAGGAGCAAGGAGGAAAATGGAGGTCCGTGCAAAGGGAGGGCCGGCGGCTCGACGGGTGCCTGATAAGGTCTCTCTGAAAGAGACAAGATGGGAGGGCTCTCGTACCGGCAAAAGCGGCCCGAATGGAAGAACGAACCGGAAGTACAACTCCTCTCAACCCAAAAATGGAAATAAGAAGAGGGAGGAACCCTGAGAGGTTCCCCATGGAGAATGTGCAACCGTCAAGCCTACCACTGCCCACTTCATAGACGTGTCCACGGCACCTGATCTCAGAGGGTGCCGGCGAGTTGGCACTGTGCCAAGGACGGGCACTGGAGTTTAGGAGCAGCATAAGAGGGGCTAGGCTTCATACTGCAGGGTGTGCATGTCCTTGGTAAACGAGAGATCCGATAAGGGGCTGGCTCCCAGCCCGCTGCTGCTGGCCCAACAATAGGTGCACAAACTCCAGTTGTAACACGAAGAATACCTCCTCTCTGGCTTTATAGCCGCATCGACTGACTAGCATGGATAGAAGAACAAGACCGGCGGATCGGAGCAGAAGCACACAAGACGTCAGCGGTTCTTTCATGTTGTTGCTTCCCTGTGAAATGGATCCAAAAAAAGAACAATCCTGCGAGTGGTTGCGTGCGTTCGCGCCACAGCGAGACATGTGCTTTCAATTATCGTGCCCGTGTCTGGGCACGATAATTGAAACCACATGACGGGCCGGTGCTCATAACAGAAACCAATAGGCCATGAGCGGAGCAATGTGCCCGCCTTTGGCCTATTGCATGCCGTCTTAGTGAAAAACACGCACGCAAAGCCCAATAGCGTGCCACAAAAGGAAAAGCACACGCTCGTGCGTGTGCCATTCCTAGGTCAGCTTCTGAAACCCCATTTTTACCTACTAAATGTCTCGCACTGTGCGAGCAATGCTGCGCACTGCAACGCTAGGCATGAGACCTAAAATATTTACCACTTTCACTAGAATGGTGAGAGTAGGACAGCAATTTGGATCCCCCGTAGTGCATGCAGCCTGTAATGTCTTCTTTCTCAAGGAATTTTTACACACTAGACAAGTTAAACTGCATTTCCCAGCCCACCTGACTCCCATTCAGCCCAGCTGACCCCCATTTTCTGGCCATCAGTAGTGTTGCACTCCTGTTCAAGTGGTTCTTACTTTGCTACCATACCAACAGGAGACTCCATGGGCCCACTCATGTTTGATCTGTGAATAGAAATGCTCCCATTAGCAGGAGCTCTAAACAATACAACGTTTTAAAAGGAAAGGGTAAATGCGTGGTGGCAGAGCTTAGCTGAATCATCTGCTAATATAATTACTGACCGTATAAGTGGTCAATAACCCTAATTAGAGCCCCTGGCATACTTGCATGCCTTCCACTGCATCCCGGGTCCATTCGTTTTTTTTGTTTTTTAAACAGTTATTTATTTATTTAGTGATTGATTGATTGGTTTCTGCAGTTCTATGTAGAAATACTTGGCAAAGGGTGTTAAAGCACTTTACACAAGGAGGACAAAATTGTCAAAACAGTATAATAAGCATGGAAAGATAAGGAACAGATCACGTCAAAGATTACATGAAGTATTCTTTGTGGAGTGGAAGGACTATTATATAAGGATTATATACATTTCCGGGTGCAGTGACCTCGAGGGAAATATGTTGCTGCAGTCATTTATACAGCGAGGCCTCTGCTCCTAGTGAAAGGAGGGAAAGTCCTCATTTCTCCGAAGCTTTGTACACGTCACAGCCAGCTCTGCGCGAGCTTCTGGGGAACTTTCGAAGGCTCGGGAATCCCTTCCGTGACCGAGCTCCATCTCGCTGCAGGCAGAGCCGCGCCTTTAAAAAAAGGAAATAAAGTAAGGAACACGCCTAGAAAATCGACAAGGTATATAGACAGGATGTCTGAAGTCCACACGGTAGTAAACATGCGCGCAATCGAATTAGTCTCCACTAAGTCAACAGATTTATGTAATTAAAAAGGGCAACGTGCATTCTGTGCGCAGATGTCAGTGCGCGTTCCCAGCCAAGGTTAACGTTGTAGTCTTTCAAACACTTCTGTCTCGTAAGTGTTCTGTGTTTTGCTGCTTCTTTCAGGAAGTAATGGTAATTTTCATCAGCATAGACAATTAAAGCTATTAAAAGTACTTTTAAACCATTTTCCCTGCTGACCTCAGGCATTAACCCGTTTCAAAAGCAAGTGCTGAAATATATTTCTTTATTAGGTGATAACGAGAAGTGGAAGAAGACCCGTCCTTGCAGCCCTCCCTTTCCTGCACAGCCTTGCAAGGTCATACTTAACTCATGCTCGGATCTGTCCCTGCCTGCACCGTTCCAATGTCGGAAACAACTAGAGTGACATTTTTAGAGAAATACAGACAAAAAGGCCATCATTACAGGTGACCTCAAATATCGAAGACATCACATTTTGTAACACTCGAAGTTAAAGATACTGTGGGTAGTGGTGGTTACCAACCAGTAAGTAGCCTTCCTGTGATTTTTTAAAACTTTTTTTTTCTCTTGTCAGGGCGATGTTTCTGGTTCAGATACGTTATTCGTCACCTTCCACAACACCCTATTTATTCGTCAGTCATTGGTAACAAACTTGGCAACAAGTGCACAAGCTATCCCATTGACCTTTTTACCTGTGAAGGGAAAAGGTCACTTTAGTCAAATACATACAGTAAATAACTACATTAGCTCCACCTGTCTTAATCAGCCTTCTCCTTTCCCCTGTCGCCAACCAGTTCCTGGGTTAAAGAAAAAGGGACAGAAACAGGTTAGGGGCCCAAGGGGACCTCTTTCGGTCCACAGTCGTCGTCTTCATCTGATCCGTCTAGGGCCGCGTAGTCATGCAGGGGCCAAAGAACCCAGACATCGCAAAGGAGGGGGCTCCACCTACAGAGGTATATCGCTCACCTGCGAGCTGCAGATACAGTAGCAGAGGTCTCAAGCACCACCCGTACAATGGCCAACATCGGCCATTGAGCCATTTATCTTTGCAGGCCCACCATCTGCACAGGCTTCGAAGTAGAGGTTGTAGGTAGAGCGTCTAAAGATGTATTTTGTGGCAACAGGTGTGGAAGGTCACAGTAAATAACAGCTCCTGCTACACCAGGGTGGGGCAGAAGTGTATAAGCTGTCCAAAACTCTTTGTGAAGCTGGCCCACTCCACACTTACGACACATTGGTGACAGCCCTCAGCGCCTATTTTAAACCACTAGCAATCCCAGACTATGAATGCCTAGTATTCTGCCAGACTAAGCAGGAAGCAGATGAATCTGCAGACATGTTTTACTCCCATTTGAAAGAGCTAGCCAGCACATACAACTTCCTACATGAGCCAGAAGACATCTGAGCTCAAATAATACAGGGCTGTGCATCCACTAAGCTACCGGAGCAAATTCTTCAAGGGCTGGGCAAATCATTTTCCAAAATCCTCACCCTGGGCCGCTATAAAGAACTGTCCTGTGCCCGGGCATCACACATGGAAGCAGTTCTTAATTAGCTGATCAAAACCCAGGCAGTTAGCTAGGTAGCGAAGAGACCCACCAAGATAACAAACACACAAACACTAGACCACAGTGGCCAGTGGGAAATGCGTTAGTGTGACACCGCACCAAGAGGACTGCTCGGCAGTGGGGAAGAAGTGTGCCACTTGTGGGAAAGCCAATCTTTTTCATAAGGTGTGATGGTCATCCCCAGGCATATCGGGGAATAGCTGACAACAGTGGGAGCAATGGTGTAGACGGATCTAGAGCAAGGACCATGTGATATGACGCCTGGGAACACAGGAAACTCCTGCTCTGACCGGGACCCCGGGGGCACACAGGAGAACCTGGGTAGTGCTCTAGCTGTTCAAGTCCCCCCCAGCCAATCAGCAGGTGAAAGGCGGGAACTCAAAGTATGGCAGAGAGGAGGATGACTGAGAAGAACATGCGTGGACCGGAACTTGGCAAGGAAGGTGATTCAAGGAGGCCGAAAGGGGGCTGTAGGCCTTGAAGGATCACAGCAGAAGTGAACAGGAGATTGCGGCACTTAGTCGGGAACCAGAGGATCCATGTTGGAATGGCAGCAAGAGGAGGAGACAGTTTATGGTCTACAGGAGTGCAGGACAGAAAACCGCCCTTCGGGCAGGGGAAAGACAGGTGGTCGGTTACCCCGGTGAACGGCGTTGAGGACCTAGATACCATGTCTCTGGTACAGAGCCATGGCTTCAGGCAGGTGGAATTCATGGACACTGGGGTAAGGGCATGGTGGGCAGTAGCACAGGAGTTTTATATTGGGCTGTAACTGTTGCATTACCACATGTACACAGGGAGCTGTGACAATCTTAATACACCATGGGCTTGGGGTGAGGTGTGATTTGGTGCTCATGACCGTTTTTGGTGTAAGGAGTATCCATGAACTTGAACACTATGGTCCAAGAAGCACCTGGTGGTGTAGGGGTCGGGAGTTATATACATATAAAAATGGAGGACCAAAACAGTAAGGCTTGTTTGTGTCTTCTTATACAAGAGGGCCACCTACCTGAGTGGTCGGAGATGAATCCAGGACAGCCCAGAGGAAATTTGAAGGACTACAGCAAAACCTTTTGAAACCTAATGAAAACATTATGAAACCAATCCTGTACTTTAATAAATCTCAAACTTACAAATACTCTTTGGTCGAGGCTCATCCATTATCCTGTTACAGACCATCTGACTTGGATGATGACATTGAAAAAGAAAATCTCCGTCTTTTACACACACTGCAGTCCAAGAACCGGTCGCTGAAGTCAGCACTCCAGTGTAGAGTCCTAGTAGGGAAAACGCCGGCAATGGTCCTCATTAAAACTGGTGCTTTGGTCAATGGGATGGCCCAGAAGCTTTTTAATGACCTGATTGACCATTAGCACTAAAACATACTCAGGTGCAGGTATGTGCATATGGGCACGCTATACCTTTGCCACATGATGGAGTCTTCACAACGACCGTGGAGCACCAAGGCCATAGAATGACTGCTAAAGTGTATGTAATCCACAGCAGACAAGGCATGCTGCAAAGCGGCCCAAGAACTGTGCCTCGCGCACTTCACTTTCCAATCCCATAACTTTGGAATACAAAAGTTTCAGTTCCTAAAGCTATTCGAAGGGATTGGATGCCTAAAGTGAAAGTAAGTACAACTTCACATTGATCTCACAGTCCACACAATGGCATTGAGTCACCCTAGAGTGACATTCTTCCTCCAACCCAAGGTGGTAGAAGAGCTAAAAAAAAAACATTAAGAGGCAGATATTATTGAAGTCGCTAAAGAGCCTACCCCCTTGTTCGTCACCATTGTGGCGACCAGGAAACCTAAACAGCCTGGGGAAGTGTGCATCTGTGTGGACATGCGGCTGCTGAATCTGGCCATAGAAAGCAAAAAGCGCATAATTCCCATAGTAGATTTTATGTAAGGGAACTTCATGCTGGTTTTCAAAAATCGATTTAAGGGAAGGCGTGGCCAGGAGATCATGGATAGGTAGCTCCAGCATCTGAGCCGCACATTCTCCCATCAGTAGGCTCAATCGACCTCTACTCCCAGCATCGCTAATGTCCTAGACTAGAGCATGCGGAACTGCGCGGCAACTGGCTCCCGCCGCCTCCGGTGCCAATCTGCTCTTGGCTCCCTGCGCGGCCAGAGGAAGCAAGGCCTGAGAGTATCAGACTTGCGGAGCGCCATGCGCCCACTGAGGAAGGAGGGTGTTCGCACAGACCTCACTGGCCCTCTGCCTGCGGGAACGACCAGTCATCACCACCACACTAGCTAACACCGCACAGCTGCACTTCTCAGCTGTTAGGAGGGCGGACATGAGACCTCATAGTAGCAGGAGTCCCAGACTCCACCAACATTAACTATGTAACGACTGCCCGTCCAGAAAGAAGCCCCGGCATATTCCATTCACGCTACTAGGGCCATATGTGAAGGTGTCCAAAATGGCCGCACTGCTTGCCATTTTACCCGAAGGCCTCTCCCTGCGACCAGCAGCCAATCAATCAATCATCATTACAAAGATCAAATTACTGAGCCCCCTGCTAAACCACCCCCTGTAAATATGCACTTTGTGCCAGGCACTGCGTTAAACACTACGTTTTCCAGCTTTGCAGACTTCAAGCTCCAAAATGTACTAAACACTGTATGACACAGAACACTACAAGTCCCACAATGCTTAGCAGAATATTTAAAAAGGAAATGAGTTCTGCCGGGTGTTGGAAATCACATTCGACTTGCAGCGAAAAGAACGACTTACATTCGGCTTCACGGAGATTTCTGAAACTCATTAGAGAGCTAGCGGCAAAGGTAAGAAGCCCAGAACAAACGTACCGAGGCATAGTCAACCAAAACCACGACCGCATCTAGAAAACATATTAAAAGGTCGCTGTGTTTTATTTCCACAGAACCTCGAACCGCTAGGAAGAAAAGACGTAACAAACAAATATTTACGCGACCCCCAGCAGAAAGTGGAGCCGCACACGAGATTTTTTCCGCGTCACACAACTGTAAGTCCCACTGCTTTAGACTACGTAATTAATTATTGGGTCATCGGAAGCGTTGAACTGATTCAAACCTTCATTTCAGCAGAATTAAACACCGCAGAACTCCAAAAGATTTCAACTAACGGGTACCTTAACCCAGTGAGAGATCTGAAACACACAACAAGTAAGTGCTGGCATAGCGTAAACACGGACACGAGATGTGTAAACATGTATTACAAGATAGAAAAACTCACAAATACACCATCCTTTAATTTCATCGTTTAGGCAAGGGTGATAACTAAGGATAACCAGATGCCCTGGGTTCAAAAACCACAGTGAACATCAACGTAAAAAAAAGAGGTAACTCTCGCACGTTTTATTCATGCAATATGTTGGTCAAACGAAATTTGAGAATAGGAGATACTAAATGTCCCCCAATCTTACACCATAGGTACACAGCTCAGCCCTGAGGAAGAACCCTATTAACTGAACAAAGGGTTTGGAAACGCGTCGGCTGTTCGGCTGTTTCAAAGGCAACCTAAATTTCAAGGGTTTGCACACGAACATAGGGCGATTCAATCAAAATCATATGGCCCAATGTGTCTAGTCCTATTAACTATGTTTGCTTGGTCATAAGGACTAGTATCAGAACATTTTCAGGTGTACAAAATTGAGTTTGTTTTCCAGTTCAAATAGTGAAAGTGCAACTATTAATGAATGTGATGATTTGTCTTTTTTGAAAGTATTGCAATTTATGACTTATGTTTGTATTGTTTTGACTGCTTAAGGAATGTCTAATCCTCTGTAGCATACACAAAATGTAAACAATCTTGAAATTGTAAAAATGTTTAAATGAAAATACAAACCTTCGGATTCGATAAAAAGAAGGTCCACACCAGCTAAATAAAAAGCGGTTGTGAGTTGAACCCGAGCCCTGGCACTCTTGTTTTTTGATACTATGAATCAATCAATCATAGCATTTATAAAGCGCCCTACTCACCCGTGAGGGTCTCAAGGTGCTGGGGTGGAGGAATGCTGCTACTAATCGAAAAACCAGGTCTTGAGGAGTCTCCTGAAGGTCAGCAGGTCTTGGGTCTGCCGTTTGTGGATGGGGAGAGTGTTCCAGGTCTTGGCGGCAAGGTGGGAGAACGATCTGCCGCCGGAGGTTGCTCTTCGGATGCGGGGACTGTGGCGAGGCCGAGGTCGGCGGAGCAGAGCTGGCGAGTGGAGGCGTAGAAGCTGAGTCGTCTGTTGAGGTACGCTGGTCCGGTGTTGTGGAGTGCCCTGTGTGCGTGGGTGAGGAGCTTGAAGGTTATCCTCTTGTTGACAGGGAGCCAGTGCAGATCTCTCAGGTGGGGTGTGATGTGGCTGCAGCAAGGGTTGTCGAGGATCAGGCATGCAGAGGTGTTCTAGATGCTTTGCAGCCGTTTCAGGAGTTTGGCCAAGGCTCCTGCATAGAGGGCGTTTCCGTAGTCCAGCCGGCTGCTGACGAGGTCCTGGGTGACCGTTCTTCTCGTTTCAGTGGGGATCCACTTGTAGATCTTGCAGAGCATGCGGAGGATGTTGAAGCAGGAGGAAGAGAAGGCATTGACCTGCTTGGTCATGGAGAGGGTGGAGTCGAGGATGACCCCTTGGTTGCGTGCATGATCGGTGGGTGTTGGAGCTGTTCCCAGTGCAGTCAACCACCAGGAGTCGTCCCAGGCCGAGGGGGTGGATCCGAGGATGAGGACCTCCGTCTTGTCTGAGTTCAGCTTCAGCCGGCTGTTCCTTATCCATCCGGCGACGGCCTTCGTTGAGGTTGGTTTTGGTGGTGTGGGGGTCCTTGGTGAGGGAGAGGATCAGCTGGGTGTCATCGGGGTAGGAGATGATGTTGAGGTCGTGGAGTTGGGCAACGTGGGTGAGCGGTGCCATGTAAACGTTAAACAGCGTTGGGCTGAAGGCTGAGCTCTGGGGAACGCTGCATATGATCTTGGTGGCTTCGATGGGGAAGGGGGGGAGTCGGACGCTCTGTGTTCTGCCGGAGAGAAAGGAGGTGGTCCAGTCCACGGCCTTCTCTTGGATCCCAGCGTCATGTTGGCGTGTGTGTAGTGTTCGGTGGCAGAACGCGTCAAAGGCGGCTGATAGGTCCAGGAGGATGAGGGCCGCGGTTTCTCCGTTGTCTAGCAGGGTACTGATGTCATCGGTGGTGGAGATAAGGGTGGTTTCGGTGCTGTGGTTGCTGCGGAAACCAGACTGGGACGGGTCCAGGATGCTGTTTTCCTCAAGGTAGCGGGTTAGTTGTTTGTTGATGGTCTTCTCGATGACCTTCGCCGGGAACGGGAGCAGGGAAGTGGGCCGGAAGTTCTTGAGATCATTGGGGTCCGCCTTGGGTTTCTTGAGTAAGGCGTTTATCTCGGCGTGCTTCCAGCTCTCCGGGAAGATTGCTGTCTCAAAGGAAATGTTGGTCGCCTTCCGGAGATGGGGTGCGATGGCGGCGCTGACTTTGTTGAAGATGTGGTGCGGGCATGGGTCTGATGGAGAGCCGGAGTGGATGCTGTTCATGATCTTGATGGTGTTGTCTATGTTGGTCCAGGAGAGCAGGCGGTTGGTGCGGATGGTGGTCATGGGGGCGGAGGTCTCAGTGGTTGCCAGGCGGTCGTAGCGTTGAAGCTGTCGTGGATGTCTGCGATCTTGCGATGGAAGAAGGTGGCCAGCACGTCGCACAGGTCTTGCGAAGGTGGGATGTTGTTGGTGTTGGAGCTGGGGTTGAAGAGTTCCTTCACAATGTTGAAGAGCTCTTTGCTGCTGTGTGTGTTGTTGTCTAGGCGGTCTTTGAAGGAGGCCTTTTTGGCGGATCTGTTGAGGTGATGGTGTCTGCGGGTGGCATCCTTGTGGGCTGCGTAGCTGTCCGGTGTTCGTTCACGGTGCCAGTTCTTCTGTTGCAACAGTAATTTTTACGATACCGAGCCCACCGGGGGAGAGCTAACTAGTTCTAGGAGGCCTGACTCCAGCCTCCTAGCTGGCCTTTGAGGCCCAAAAGTGACACCGTCCCACAACAACATTATGGAGGACCCCGCAGGCATGGCCATGGGAGTAAGTGTGCCTGCTGACTCTGGCACTGACATCCGGCCTCTCTTACTGACCCTTCAGAGCAGTCTTGAAAAATCAACACAAAAATAGATGTCCTCACCCACAGATTGGAAGCCATAAAGGTGAGTCGAGACAAACAACAAATCACAATGATGGAATCCCAGATATCAGACTGTGAGGACTGCCTGACCACCATTGGCACAGCGCAAAACTGAATGCTGGAGGAACTAGACTGCATGAAATGCAAGAACGAAGATCTGGAAGCAAGATAAAGGCACAGCAGTATTTGCATTTTACAATTTCCAGAAACATCGAATACCGGAAAAATGGAGGATGTGTGGAATCCTGCTTTTGACTGTGGTAGGTAAAGAGAAGTTATCCTCCATGTTTGTAGTAGAAAGAACTCATAGGACACTGGGACCCCTGCTAGTCCCCAGTGCTTCCCCGCGTAGCATCCTTGCAAAGCTCTTGAATTACAGAGACCGGGACTCTGTCCTCTCCACAGCTACGGGCAGGCCAGAAATCTTCTACGAAGGTACCAAGATTACATTTCATCCTGATCACATGGAAATGGTCTAGGAGTTACACCGCAAATTCACCCCTGTCAAAACGAAACTAAAGGACCTAAATGTGAAATATGCAATGCTCTATACCAGCACAACTTTGCTTTCAGTGGCATCGTAAGACTCACATCTTTGAAGAACCCCAGGGGGCACATGCCTTCCTCAACAAGCAAGGAGCCAAAAAGCTTTAACAAAGAAAAGGGGGAGGGGCCTCATCGCACCAAGGCTTTAGCGATCTCACACAGGGACAGACCTCCTGGACATGCTATACGTGAATGCCAGGAACAGATAAAACCAAGGCCTTTGTGAGGACTCCCATTGATGATAGTTTGATCCGTTCCAGTTGTGGGCACTAGGCCCAGCCACACAAATGGGTGTCAGCATTTTAATTGGGACAATTGGGGATACGCATGGTGGTATGAATTTTGTGGATTGCGTCTGTGAGAACACGTCACAGAAATGCAAGGAAAATGGGCAGTTTTAGTCAAACTTTGAGGTTTGCGGGGCTTTGTGGATAAGAAAACTGGAGGTACTCAGATACACAGTCAACTGGATGTCCAGGAACCTCCTGAAGATTAACCCCGAAAAAACCGAGGTGTTAATAGTTTCATCTACCTGTTCCCCCTGGAGTGACCTGTATTGGCCCCAGGAATTAGGTCCCACTCCTAAGCCAGCTGACTCGGTCAAAAGTCTCGGCATTAAGATAGATAGTGCCCTCTCAATGGTCAGCCAGATCTCTACGGTAGTGGGAACCTTTAACGGTCTCATAAGACAACTGCGCAAATTAGTTCCGCTCCTTTCCCAGTCCATGCTTCGTACTGTAGTTTCTGCCACCATACTGTCGAGGCTGGACTATGGAAATGCGCTCTACTTGGGCTTACCAAAAGTATTAATTAACTGACTACAGGTGGTCTTGAACGACGCGGCAAGACTCATCTTCAAACTCCCAAGAAGATATCATGCCTCCCCGCTGCTGCAGAGCCTTCCCTGGTTGCCAGTGACGCAAAGGTCTGTTTTTAAAAGTCTCTGCATAGCCCATAAGTCCATCTATGGGCAAGCCCCTGCCTATATTAAAGAAAGGTTGGAGATTTATCGGCATGAAAGATGCCTAAGGTCCTCTGAGGCTCAACTGCTTGTGTGCCCCCGGTTCAGATTAGCTACAAAAGGTGGGAGATCTTTCTCGGTCTTGCTGCCTAAGATCTGGAATGAATTGCCTGAGGCTCTTCGCAAAGACGGAAACCTGTTCCGCTTTAGGAAAGCCCTAAAGACTATCTTATTCAGAGCAGCGTTGAGCCCAGTATAGTTTCTACTCTTTCTCCTGTTGCTGACTAGGTTGTTGTGTTTTGCGGTCAAAAGCGCCCTGAGACCTGCCGGTGATTTGGCGCTATACAAACTGACATTAACAATAACAATAACAATAACAATGTGGGATCCACAGGAGGTACACCACCCGAGTTTAGGAGAGTGGGTCTAGGTTTTAGAAAGGCCTGGGTTTTGTAGGTTTTCCTGGATGGTCGCTGAACCAAGGCCCAGAGACTGCAGCTACCCCATCCGTTGATGTTGCCACATTGCATCTTGGACCCCACCCTTTTGCTGGCACTAGGCCTACCCACACAAATGAGGTACCATTTTTATTAGGAGATGTATGTGAACTCTGGGTAGCAGGAAGTTTGAGGCTCCCTTCAGATTGCAGTACTTTGAGGGATTCACGCGAGCCATCACTGAGTCCCCTTGGTGTCCAGTGTACAAAAATATCTAGAGTTGGTATATTTTCCCTAGAAACAATGTACACCCTGACAGAGAAAGACAATTTCATTTTGGAATTGCGATACACAGTACGCAACACGCCGACAGCGGGGAAAGTCGGTCATTGGATTAAAAAGCCACGGCTATATCATACCCCGGGTCTCAGATTTAACATCATATGTAGGTCCGTGCAACTTGAAAAAGGTAAACCGATCGATGACTTTGGGAAAAGTAATAGCCCGCCCAGTGGTAAATAGATTATTACCATGTACCAATAAATAAGGGTGGCTTCAAGGTTATCCCACTGACTGATCAAGGGAACCATTTTTAAGAAAGAATACTGTGCCTATTAAAGACATCAGTATTAAGGAGAAATATATTTAATCTGTCCTGATGAAGGTGGTTTTATCAAACTAACACCACTGAAACACGTCGACGCTCTATTTCCTGTTAAATTTGGAAGGGTCAACAGTGTTGTGGTGACAGGGAATGAAAACTCATGCACTCTGTTGTACCAAGTTAATCTGAATTAACATCAGCAAAACAAAGTCAATTGTCTGGTTTTCTCCTGTCAGCCTTTGTGAATATGCAATGTGGTTTTAATGAAATCTTTTTTTGTTATTAATTTTAATGTATTTGTACATTAGGGGTAATGTTTTTAAATGATAAATAAATATTTGTGATATATTTTGATTATAATTTTGCCTTGTAAGTGCTTTAGAATCTGTTGCCAGTTCAAATAGCGTGTTTGATTTGAGTGAACAGGTGTGGCATGATTGGCCTTTATGTTAGACAACACCTAGGGATGTATCAATTTCTCAGTTGGAATGTACGAGGTTTAGGGGCAATACAGAAACGTCATTGAATCCACTCATTCCTCCTTCGCAACCACACACAGATTGCCTTCATCCAAGAGTCCCACCTTACCGACACAGAGTCACAGAAACTGAGGAAGAAAAGGAGGGGCTCGGTCTACTCCACGACCTACTCTGCTTTTTCTCGTGGTGCAACTATATGGGTCCGTCACGGGGTACCATTTGTAGAGGTGGAAAGGAGGGTAGACGACCAAGGCAGGTACATTTTAGTAAAAGGTACTCTAGATGGGAGGTTAATAGTCTTGGGAAGTGTATACGCACCAAATTATGACCAGGATACGTTTCTGCATAAATTAGGCTTGGCACTATCGGATTAGGTTGAGATACCTTGGGTACTGGGAGGAGATTGGAATGCGGTATTAGATTTGGCCATGGACAGGTCACACCCCCCCTTCAGGCTGCTGGAGTTGCCAAGTTAACTGATTTCTTTGCTTTCTGGGTTGAGGGTTGGAGGTTATCTGATGCATGGAGGGAGTTATATCCTACACATAAAGAATACTAATTTTATTCCCCATTGCATAACTTACACACCACAATCGACCGGTTCCTGTGTTCCAGGTCAATAATTACTAAGGTGGACAAGTCAGAATATTTGGCAAAAACGTTCTCCGACCACAGACCCTTAACCTTACACTTCACTGGGGTAGGGTGCCGACTCCGGTACCCACCTGGAGACTCAACCCATCTCTCATGAAGGATCCCCCTTTTCGTATAACCCTATCTGATGCCCTCACTGACTATTTTAGACTGAATTGGGATTCTGCTTCTTCAAATCGGGTGGTCTGGGATACTATGAAAGTCGTGATCAGGGGTGCAGCCATAGGACAATTGGTGGGAGCCAGGCACGAGATCCACAGGAAATTCTGTGGACCGACTAAAGACCCTAGAACGAGAGGCAAGTGTGGATCCGCGAAAGATAGGGGACCTACAAATGGGGTACATCGACCACGCAGAGGTTTTAGAAACACTGCGGACAATAGATTACAGGAAATATTTACGTCGCCAACACACGGAAGCAGATAAGTCCGGCGCGTTATTGGCCAGACTGGTGCGTGAGTAACCAGACCCACCGACTATCACACAAATACGTGACCTGACGGGTACCTTGGTTTTTACGCAAACGGAGATAAATCATGCCTTTTATGCCCACCTGCGTGGCCTCTATGCACCCATGGGCCTCGAGGACTCTGTGCAAATGGCTGATTTCCTGAGCGATCTCCCATTTCCAGTACTGTCGGAGGACACGCAAAAAACACTTGAAGGCCCTACTATGGAGCATGAGATACGCGCTGCGATCAAGAGCCTCAAACGTAACAAAACCCCCGGTATGGACTGGTTACCGGTAGAATTCTACTCGACTTATGCAGATATTGTTGTACCAGTCCTTGAGAAGGTGTATAAACTGGCGTTCGAGGAAGGGCAACTACCAGAATCTACCATGCAAGCACTGGTTACCTCCATACCTAAGCCTGGTAGAGATACTCTAGACATGGCCAATTACAGACCTCTCTCCTTGCTCTCGACGGAGTACAAGATCTTTAGTAAGGCCCTGGCCATGCGTATTCAGCCCCATCTCACTACACTTATCCATACGGATCAGTGCAGATTCCTTCCAGGGCGTAGTACCTCATTGAACACGCGTAGATTACATGCTCTGATGTCAGAGTCGCCTCCGGACCTACCACGGGCAGGCTGTATAGCGCTTGACTTGATACAGGCATTCCACTCTTTGTCCTTGTCTTTCATGTTCGCATCGCTGAAACGCTTCGGCTTTCCAGACACCCTCATACGTTGAATACGTTTACTGTTTACCACCCCTACGGCTAGGGCACGCACGGGCAGGTATGTCTCTGATCGCTACACAGTGCACAGGGGCACTCGACAGGGTTGTCCCTTATCCCCGATTTTATTTGTTTTGGCACTGGAGCCTCTTGCGCTGGTGCTAAGAGGAGCCTTCGACCAGATGGGTATCTCGGTAGGAGGGGTATACTATTTGATATCCATCTATGCAGATGACGTAATGATATATTTCAGTGAAGTGGAGGAAAACCACACGACAATCTGCAATATCTTCCAGCAATTCGAAATACTGTCGGGTCTGGCGATTAATCCCGGAAAATCGGTTGGGTTCTTCTTTAGAGAAGGATTGAGACCCATTCATATCCTTTTTGGAACATATTTGATTCTGGTGGCCCCTGTGTCCTTTAAATATTTGGGAATACAAATATACAGAAAGCCTGATGACCAAATAGATGGGAACATTAAACGAGCCATTACGCGACTCCGTGGTAGCGTGGGATTCTGGACTTCACTGCCACTGTCTATAATGGGTAGAGTCGCTCTTTGTAAAATGATTATGCTTCCCCTCCTATTGTATTATTTTGTGAACATACCTGTGATTCTACCCCAACATATTTTTAATTCAATCAACACTCTCTTGATCAACCTAATCTGGGGCACCGGTCGGAGAGGTATTAGTCTGCGTAAACTTCAACTGGGGGGACTTGGAGTGCCGGATTTTAGGGGCTATTATTACGCCAGCCAATTGCAGTGGCTGTCATATTGGACTGCGGGCAAGAACCTCCATGAGATCGCCTTTACGAAAGAGCACCTAGACCGCGGGGAACTTCACTCTCTATTGTTGCCAAAAACCCGGATCCCCCCTAATTGTTCGCACCTCTTACACACGGCATTAACATGCTGGAAGAAAGCACTGTCCTATACGTCCACGGTACCCCCTTATGCGACGAACATCCCATTGCTAGGTATTCCGACACCAAAAGGCCGACTTGCACATACTGCGTTGCGGACTTGGACGGGCGCCGGGGTTGAAGATGTGGGAGCCTTTTTTGGTGATGACACACTATTGGACCATGACACTTTCATACAGATCATGGGAGCCCCTCCAAGACTATATCTATTGCATGCCACGGTATCACATTATATTAAGAATACATGGGCACCTTTAAGAACAAAACCCACACAACTGGTTTATTTTTTGTATTATATGGGCGAGGGGGGACATTTGGTACGCTGGCTTTACACTTTACACTGGGATCAGGGAACACTCTGCAATTCCGCTTACGACCCTTAGGGCGATCTGGGCGCAGGATTATGGTTTATAGTTATCCGATAAGACATGGCAGCTACTGCTAAAACACCCGAGAAGAGTATCTCATAACGCTAAATTCAGGTTTATCCAGACAATGGTGCTCCACAGAGCATACCTAACGCCCAAACAACTACATCGTATGTTCCCTGATTCCCCACATTGCTGTCCCTGGTGCCAAGGCGACAAAGCTGATTTCATTCACATGTTATGGTCCTGCCCTCGCTTGTTGAATTATTGGGCTGACGTATGCCAGATGCTTCATACGGTCACGTAAGTGCCTGTCTCGATGGACACCCTGTATTGTCTAGTGGGAATGCGTAAGAGATCTAAAGCATTGAAGGTCAAACTGAAATTCCTAGACCTAGCCCTGATTCTGGCGATTAGATGCATTACGATGAGATGGAAATCCGCCAGGCCCCCCAGGATCCCTACGTGGCAATCGGATCTAGTACAGTACAGTGGGGTCGGGCGGAGGGGGCGGCCTTAAGGAGAGAGGAAGAGAGAGGACATAGGAAACAACCCATAGCGATGGAGTGGGACAAGCTGGTGCTGAGGGTGGAAGGAATAGACTCAATTATCCCTCACATAGCCGGTTCACAATAGCCTGTCCAGAAAAGAGGAAGCTGGCCAAGAGATTGACCCCCTCCACAGGAAGGTGTACATAAAATTGTATCCTATATCTGCAGTCTGATTATCGTTAGGGAATGCCCTAAGTGCATCACCAAATTAAGTATTAAGCGACCAGGAGAGGGTGGGTTAAGGGAGGGGGGAGCATTGGGGGGGGGAGTTTATTGCTTTAAGAATGATACTGCTCCTGTCTGAAGCGACTCATGTAGCTAGCATTGAGGCGAGAAATCGACATTGATTAATGGCGGACTTCAACTTGGTCTCCTTTGCCTCATATATGTAGTTTATTAAGAGACTGTATGTAGATAATGCAAGACAGGAGTTTATAGTTGCGTAATCACGAAACGGTAAAATGACTGGGATATGCCCATGATTTCAAATGTATGTAATTTCTTTCTGCAGTCACCAATGAAGAGTTTAAAAAAAAACAATGTTAGACAACACCAAAGGGAAACCTTTTTTTTTTTTTCAAATATTACTGCACAACCTTCTACTCCTTAAGTACACACACACACACTGGTTGGATTTGGCATTAGGGTAAGTTTCAAATGTAAAATTTATTTCCAAAACATTTCGCAAAAATGAAATTCACTGTTAATAATTGAAATTTCAGAATACTGAACCAATGAGTCACAGCTTGTGAGTTGTACAACCAGGACGAGGTACCAGCCACTTTACAAGCCATTCATATACCTTTCATGTGTGACACGCACAAAACCAGTCACGGGCCCAGCACATTACAACACTCACATCAACAAACAGCGCCATTTAAGCACCCACCACTTTCATACACCGACAGAACTTACATAGCAGTCACACTACCTGACAACTGACGAAGCGTGTGGACTGGTGTTTGGCTGGCAATGTGTGTGTAATGACTGGCTGCAAGTCACTACACACACACACACCACCAGCCAAATGCCAGCTCATGCACTGCCAGCAGAGGCCAACCACACATACCGCTAGCGCACACACCACCAGTCAGATGCCAGTTCAGACACAACAATCACACCGCCTGGAAGCTGGTGGAATGTGTCGACTAGCATTTTGGTGGCGGTGTGTGTGTATTGACTTACTGCTGGTCATAGCACACACACTGGTAGCCAAACGCCAGGCCACATACACGTCCAGTCCACATGCACCGCCAGCCAAGGGCCAGGGTATGCACACCACCAGCCAAGCGCCAGCCCAGGCATACCTCCAGCCATGCGCCAGTCCACACACTCCGCCTGCCAGGTGCCAGTCTACACACACCGCCAACCAAGCAACAGTCCACACTCGCCGCCAGCCAAGCACTAATCCACACACACCTCCAGCTAAGCGCCAATCTACCACACACCACCATCCAAACTTCAATCCACACACATCACCAGCCAAGCTCCGGTCTGCACACATCACTGTCAATTTTGTTTTTAACAAACAAGAAAACACAAACCAATTTGAAAAAGGTGAAAAACCAACTATAACTACAAACACAACAGGTCTAACTACATCAAACCACCGCCAGCCGTGAAATTGAACAAAAAACATAAAGCAACACAGATCAGTCAGTTCACTTTTACTGTCAGGGTTCCTCCCAATACTTGAGTTCCGAGTGGTACATTTAAAAACATGCTGGCGCACATAGTCCAGGATTAGATGGACTCTTGTGGCAGTACTTACAACTCTCCTTTTGCATGCCTCTTTGGACACAGACTCTACATCTCCTGCAGGGAAAGTTTTTTTGGGTGTGAGAGGGATATAATCAGGAAAGTGGTGATCAATCTAGGCACATTCTCCATCACTCCAACTCTAGGAACAGTTGCTTGCTCAACTACAACAACATTGCCTATTTCAGACTGCTGAAACTGATCAAAATTCATCTTTAAATCTGGAGAACAATCCTTGAATACAACCAAAGCCTTGAAGTTTGCCATATGAAACAAAAGAACAGCCAACTTCTTATACCAAATATATGACTTACGAACAGCACGGTAAGGATCCAAACTCTGATCTACTCTATCTACACCTTTCATGTTCCTGAGGTAGTCTAAAATGCACACATATTTGCACACTTCAGCTACCTGATCCCAAACAGTCACAGTTGAAGTACTTTCATCATGAATGGTTGTCAGCATGTGGACATCTCTCCTGTCTGAAAAGTTTACAGCTAGAAGTTCATCCCTATGCAAGGCACTGCACGGTCTCCTCTGAAGTTTTATACTTACACACCTTTAGGGTAACCTTTACGGTTAGAGCTGATTGTGCCACATGCAACAGTGTCCACTTTGAACAATTCCTTGAACAATTAACATACCAGTGTAAAAGTTAACTATGGTGACCTTTCTTAAAAAGTCCTCTACCAAGTTTCCACACAATTTTCTCACTGACTCCAAAAGTGGACGGACAACAAGGGAGGTCAATAGAAGAATCCTTACCAGTGTACACCCTGAAATTATAGACCTATCCAGTACATCTCTCAGATAGCATACAACATCTTAATTCCTTAACGTGCCCTCCTGCTAAGAATGTACTGCCTTCTCTGGAACATAGATCTCTGAAAAGCGATCTACAAGATGATCAAGGACAGGCACAATCTTGAAGAGACGGTCACTACCACGGTGATCCTTTGGCAATGCTGAAGCATTATCAACAAAATGCAGCATCCGAAGCTGAAGCTGATTTCGATCACGCTCATAGTTGCAGGAAATATAGCAGTTGCCATCAAGGAACTAGTAGACTAATATGAAGACAGTGATGGTTTCCTTATCAATCCCATCAAAAAAGTTAAACCCCATAACTTCTTCAACTCATCCAAATTTGTCGGACTCCACCAGGTATTTCTGGAGTGCGGCTTAAGTCTGGCACTGTTGTTCCTCAAAAACTGTTCAGCATACAAAATTAGTCTGGTCAACAATCTCATCTAAAAATAAATTTTCCGTAAACAACTGAACGAAATTTATAGGAAAAATGTTTTCATTATTGACTCTACACTCTGCAACACCACTAAAAGCAGGCAACACAGGCTGCACCATGTTTGGGGCTACCCAGAGTTCGGCACTTCTAATGGGAAGTCTTTCAGCCAGAGGCTGCAATCCAGATTCACCATGCTGAACTAGCTGCATATCAGTGTCCTACTTTAATAGAGGCACTCCCTCTGCACCGATAGTGGTTTCACCATCAGATAAGTCCTCTTGGACAGAAAATTCCCTGCCAGAATCCTGGACTTTGTCCTCTACCTCAGGTGCAGAGTTGGTCTCAGAACCATGGTCATAGGAAGATTTGGAAAGCAAACCAACAACCTGCTGAGTGGTCAACCTGCTGTTAGCCAAAATCCTTCCAAATAAAAGTAAACCATCAAATAAATCCACAATAACCAACACTGTGTAAAATAAGTAATAAACAAACTGTCACTTCATCAAACAGAAAGTAAAACAATGGGCATATAGTAATCTGGAAGGAAAAGTAAATCAATACAAAGCACACAAAAATCTATATACTCAAAAACGATACCACTCTCTTGCCAGAGACAGAAAGTCTGAGGATCAACTGCACATTATCTGCACAGACAAAGCAAGCACCATAGAAAGTCCCACTGGAAAGGAAAATAAAACACATTAAACATATCACAAGGCAGTATAAAACGTGCATTAATCAATATGTTACTTTGAAAGACAATCACATAAAAAGCTAAAGATTCAAACATTAGTACATCAGTCCAAAACAATTACGGAAACAAGAAAAGAATACACATTAGATAGAAAGTTTACCATAGGAGTTGCTTACCAACCACAACTCCACAAACTACTGATCTGCCAAACCTGCACCCGTAAACAGGATACATCGCCAAGACAAAGGAAACAATTAGCTCTACCATAAAGAAAAAAGAAAATTAAACCACAAATAAAAATGATATTATGTCAATCCCAAGACACAGATATTTACCTGAAAGGAGGGGTGACAAAGGTAAAAAAAATAAAAAATACACCACCGGATGGAAGCAAACCTTACCTCAGAAGCAGATCCCCCACCACAAATATATAAACGTATTCCCGTTTGACTCAATTGTTACCACCCACCCAGAGGCCTTAAAACGTACGATTTGCCCTTGGGGTAGGGGAGGCGGAATACAAAAAAACACTGGTCCCTAAGGGGAGCGATCTTTTGCATACTGTCCCTGGTTCCCTGGTGTCTGTGCCTAAAAATGGCTGATCTGCCCTTGGGAAAAGAGGGAGAGGCGGGGTCGCTATCCTTTAAAACATTATTCCCTGGTGTTTAGTGGGCTTCCACCCCCCCATAGGGCAGTTCTGCCCTCCAGGGTTGGCGGAATACAAAAAAACATTTTCCCCCAAAGGGGAGTGACCCTTGCCCAAATGGTTGCTTTCTGCTATTATCTCACAAGTATTATCCCTGGTGTCTAGTGGGTTTCGACTCTCCTCGGGGGCAGATCAGCTGAAAAAAACAACTAACTAATCCCTGCGTAGTCTAAAACCTGGATTTAATATTTGCTCCCCCCCCCTAAGGGTACCGACCCTTCTCTAAGGGGCCACTCCCCCACCAAAATGTTTTTATTTATTTAATGTATTTTTATTTTTATTTTATTTTAAAGGTTTTATATAGCACTGGCTGGACCCAAGAGTATCAGAGCGCTTTACAAGATACATATTAGATACAGTTAAAAAATAGCATTTGAGTACTTGGAATAATAAAATGGGCAATTTGCACATGTGGCGCAGAATTTGGAAGGTGTAAAACATGGAAGATCAGGGTTAAAACAGCAGTTCGAAGATAGTAGAGAGGTAGTGATGGGATGGGGTAGAGCAGTGTAAGGCAGAGTGGGAGTGGAAGATTAGTGTCAGAGTAAAATTAAGAGCCCCAGTATTTGATAAGAAGGAGCAGCTTGAGCTCTTTCTTGAAACAGGGGTAGGAGGGGTTACAGTGTAGCTCTTTAGGGAGAGCATTCCAGACAGAGGGTGCATTTCCAGAGAAAGAGCGAGATTGTGTAGTTTTCTTTTTTAGTAGAGGAGGGACAAGGATAAGAGCGTTAGTGCTCCTCAGTGGTCTGTGCAGCCCGCTTTGTGGAGTTTGTCGGAGAGGTAAGATGGGGAATTTTGATGGAGGGCTTTGTGGGTAATGCAAGCAGTTTTATAGGTGGTTCTGCCTTCAATCGGGAGCCATTTGAGCGCCTTGAGAACGGGAGAGATGTGGTCAAATCGTTTGCAGCCAGCGATGAGTCTGGCAGCAAGGTTGAGAATGGATTTGATGGGGGCAAGGTGGACTTTAGGGGTTCCTGCAAGAGTGGCATTACTGTAGTCAATTCTAGAAAGTACCAATGATTGCACTACCGTTTTAAAGTCATTGGTTGGGATGAAGGGTTTGATTATTTTGAGGTCCTGTAGTAGGAAGAGAGCACCTTTGGTCGAGTTTTTTATGTGGGGGGTGAGACTGAGGTTCTGATCAATGCTGATGCCGAGGGATTTGACAGAATTAGAGACAGAGAGAGAGCAATTGAGGGCTTTGATGTCAGAGATCCAGTGAAGAATGGGGAGCGGGTTGCTTTTGGGAGAGAAAAGAATGATTTCAGTTTTTTTAGGGTTAAGTTTGAGTTGGTTTTGATGGAACCAAAGTTGGATCTTAGTCAGGGTATCATTGAGATGAAGGATGTCAGCATGGGATTCAATCCTATAGTAAAGTTGGGTGTTGTCGGCATAGAGGTGGTAACCGATTTTCGCTTGTTTGAGGGTGAGGGTGAGGGGTTCCATGAAGAGGTTGAATAGGGTGGGAGAGAGAATGGAGCCCTGGGGGACGCCCATGGTGACAGGAAGAGGTTTGGAAAGGTAATTGCTGATTTTAATTTGTTGAGTTCGATGTTGAAAGAAGGAAGTAAACCACTTAAGAACAGTTCCGTCAAAGCCGAAACGGACTTTGAGTGTGTTGAGTAGAGCAGCATGGTTAACAGTATCAAAGGCAGAGGAGAGATCAAGAAGAATGAGAAGGGAGACTTCACCTTTGTCTAGGGAACGATAGATGTCGTCAGTGATGTTGAGCATGGCTGTTTCAGTGCGACAGCCCTTTCGGAAACCTGATTGAGAGGCATCTAAGAGGTTGAATGCGTTGATGTGATTATCCAGCTGGTGCAGGGCGCATTTTTTCAGGGCCTTGGATAAAATAGGAAGGTTAAAGATAGGGCGTAGGTTATTTAAGTCGTTTGGATCAGCTGATGCGTTTTTAATAATGGGGGTAATTTGACCTAGTTGGAGGGATGCAGAAACCATACCGGAGGCTAGGGAGGAGTTGATGATTCAGGTCCAATATGGGGCGATGGTGTGTTTTAGATCTTGAGCAAGATGGGCTGGGATAGGATCTCTGGTATGTGATGAAGGTTTTAACTTGGAGATGATGCTAAGGATATCACTTTCAGAAATAGGACTGAAGTTAATCCAGGAAGCATTGTTCTTTGGCTGGGGGACAATCTGGGGGTACCGCTGGGGTGACAGCGGTTATAGGTTGAGCAGCGTCCGGGGGGAGGGTGGAATGGTAGGAGAATGGGGGCGAAAGTTAGGGAGCGGAGAAAGGTTATGTGGGGGGAGTGGGGCAGCGAAGGATAGGTCAATCTTGGTGATTTTGTCTAAGAAGAAGCTGGCGATTTCCTCACATCTTTCAACGGAAGCCAGAAGATTGGGGGGGGCTGAAGCAGTTTGGTTTTTAACAATGGTAAATAGTTCTCTCCGTCGATTTTTTTGCCCGGTCAAGTTGACAGCGGAAGAAGGTTGCTTTTTCGTTAAAGATATGTTTTTTGTAGCTGGCACTCGCGGCTCTAAGGAGGGTAAGATTAGAGGAGGAGGTCTGTAGCCTCCAAGTGTGTTCGGACTGTCTGAGCGCTCGCCTTTCGTTGTTAAGGTCGGCGTTGAACCAGGATTTGGATGGCTTGCTTTTTTGTGGTTTGAGTTTGGCTGGAGCGATTTGGTCCAGTACCTCGGCGATGGAATTGTTGTAATGTTCCGTAAGGTCATTAGTGCTCAAGAGGAGAGGAGTAAGTCGTAGGTGGGCTTTAATTTTATCCTCCAGCTCACCGGGCGGGATGAGGTGAAGATTTCTGGTTAGTTTAATTTATTTAGTTGTATTAGAAAGGGGGGGGGACATGGAGTTGTTAATCATGAAGAGGATGAGGTGGTGATCGGACCAGTCAATGGGGATAATGTTGGAGAGAACAGCCAGGTCTTTACTGGTGATGACCGCATCAAGGGTGGCACCTTTGTTGTATGTTGGAGAATTGCAAAGTTGCTTCAGGTTGCTAATATCAACTAGGTCATTAATAAGGTTGAACGCGGGGTCATCAGTTTTATTCCAGTGGAGGTTGAAATCCCCCAGGAAGAGGTAACAAAAGTTGGTGACAACTGATTGGATAAGAAGATCAGATAATTCTTCGACAAAGGAGAGAGGGTCGCCAGGAGGGTGGTAAATATTATGCAACCGAATCGGGGGGAGCCCCTAATAGTGAGATCAGCACTCAGGTCTGGGTGCAGGACATGAGTGAGTAGAAGGTCATCTTTATACATTTTGCCGCCAATTTTGATAGGCCTTTCTTTTCCGAGGATGGAGTAACCTGGGGGTGCGAGAAGGTCTAGGATAGCGGTGGAGTGGTCATTGAGCAAGTTTCTGTCAGAAATGCGATGTCGATGCATTCACTGAGTAAGGTCTCCGCGATATCCGTAGCATGGCAGGAAGCTGAGCGGCAGTTGACCAGAATGCAGTTGAGGGGTTTGGAGTCAGTCATTTTAATGGGGGAAAAGGAGTGGATGGTGGTAGGTCGTTGTTGAGGAGGTCTGAGCGAAGTAGGGGAGGGTGGGATCCTACTTGTTCCAAGGATCACTGGGATAGATGAATGAGGTGAGAGAGAATTTGTAGCCAGTGTGGAGGCGAGGTGGTTAGAATTGAGGTCAGGAAGGACAGGTGAGTGGAGATGGTTCAATAAAAGGGGTGGTGTGCTATGGTTTTTACTGCAGGACGACTCGGATGAGGAGTTTTTGAAAGGGGGGTGGACCCTTGGAAGAGGGGAGCAGGGTTTATTGGTATGAAGTCCTGGGGGTAGGTGTGACAGGAGGGGTTTATTGAGGGACATCAGTTACCTGGTGGGGAGTTGAACGGCAGTTGGTCAGCGTGCAGTTAAGGGGTTTGGGGTCAGTCATTTTTGTGGGGGAACAGGGTTGGATCTTGGTGAGTTGTTGTGGAGGTCTGGGCGAAGCATGGGAGGACGGGGTCTTGCTTAATCCAAGTATCACAGGGATAGATGAATGAGGTGGGAGAGACTTTGTGGTCAGCCTGGAGTCAAGGTGGATAAACTTGGGGCCCGGAAGAGCAGGGAAGGGGAGATGGTTCGGGAAGAAGGGTGGTATGCTAGAGCAGTTACTGTCGGGCAAAACCGGTGAGGAGGTTATGGTAGGGGGAGTAGCCCCATGAATGTGAGGTGCAGGGTTCGAAGGTACGGTGTCCTGGGGATAGGTGCGACTGGAGAGAATCTTAGTGGCATGGGATATAAAATCATTTTTGAAGGAGGAGAGTTCTGATACGTGGGTTGAGAGGTAGAGTTCAATATTTAGGAGAGATTGAGTAAGAAGAGTGATGAGGAGGGAGGAGAGGAGACTAAGTGGGGGGAGAGAATGGTTCCGGTTGGTCAGCAATGGAGGATTGGGGTGTGTGATTGGTGGAAAACCAGGTGGAGGGGAGAGAGGGGTGTTAAGGTTGCAAGGGGGCGTTTAGTGTAGAAGATGTAGTTCGTTTTAATGATGGAGGTTAGGCTAAGATAGTTGTCCACAAATAGGATTTCATGATGGCAAATAAGATTGTGTTTGAATTTTTTCTTGCCATTTTTGGAAAGGTACGAGGGGTAAAGGATAGACCAAGAGTTGGGTCCATGTTTAGTGATGGGCGAGTCCTGTGACAAGTCCTGGTGGTTTAGTGGGCTTCCACCCTCCCCCAGAGGGCAGATCAGCCTAAAAACTGCTGATCTACCCTCTAGGGGTGCAGAGGGGCGCAGAATACAAAAAACAATTATTCCCAAGGAAAGCGACCCATGTCCAAGGGGTTGCTCCCCACAATTATCTGCCAAATATTAGCCCAGGTATGTAGTGAGTTTTGACCCCTCCACTGGCGGGCAAATCGGCCTAAAAAAAGGCCGAACTAGCCTCCAGGAGAGGCGAAAATATGGATTTGAAATTTTCCCCCAAAGGGAAGCGACCCTTGCCTAAAGGGCCGCTCCCCCAGCAACTACCAAAAAACAGAAAAAAGTCCTGGTGGTGTAGTGGTGTGGATTGCTGCTTCACGATCACAGCACCACTTACAGAAATCCACTACAGACAGACATAGGGGAAAAGGAAAAACTATTTCCTTTCCCCCTATGTGTGTTTTGCATTCTAACTCCCTCCTCAGGAGAAGGTCTTACCTAAAAGGCGTCCTCTCTTCTGGATACGCTGGAAGCAGATGGCTTCTAGTGTGACCCCGGCAGCATCTGATGATGTGGGCGCACCATACACGCACTGACGCCGTCAGATCGCCATGGCGGTGGCAGCCGAAGCGCTTCCGCTGCCATCCTCAACAGAGACATGTCATAGGGGGGCTGTTTGGGGGAGCGCCAATACTCCCAACACAGGCCAGTGCCGGGACAGCCTGGAGTCATCCTCAGCCCACACCCACTGTGGCTGAGGATGGCTCTAGGCCATCCTGTTCACCCATCGTCTTTATGTACACAGTGTCAACTTGTGACCCGATTACTACCTGGAGACAGTCTTTTAATGTCCTGATCTTTAAAAAAGCAAGCCATTCTGATCCAACCTGTTATAAGTTGATTTCTCTTTCAGACTCTTAAGGTGGTAGAGTAGGTTATTTTGTCTAGACTTGAATGTTGGGGTGAAGAAAATAATATTGTATGTGCTGTACAGTATGGTTTCTGCAAAGAGATATGTACCGTAGAACAATGTTTAAACTTAAATCTTTTAATTATAAGTACACCTTAACCCTAAAATGGGTCGTTTTATTGTGTAAAGCGATCAAAGTTGTGAGGACTTTTGGCCAGTTTGGGCGTAGAAGAGTCATTGGTATATGTTTTACGCCAGCTGTACACTGGAACTGCGGCATGTGTCCGGTATGGCAATAAGAGCGAATGCACAGACTAGTTTGATATTTGTAAAGGAGTAAGACATGGTTGCATCCTGGCTCTGTTTCTTTTTAAACTGTGTATAAACAACGTAGAATGATTGTAGTAGACATCGTCCGTTATTTTCCCCAAGTAGATTTTCTCGCCCAACGCCTATTTGGCTTTATGCAGAGTACTCTATCTTGATGACATGCATTGGGAATGCTCTACAGCGCCTGCTGGATAATTGTAATGCTTTTATGCCTAACTTAGATTTGAAGGTAAATCCTGACAAGACATTTACCATGATAGTTGGTCCAGCTAAGAAGAGGGTCAACACACATTTTCTTAAAGGGAACAACAATTCAGCTACAGATACATTCTCGTTCTTAGGTTTGCTTTTTAGGTCTCGCCTAGCGTTGCAGCGCATGCGCTGGTCGCTCAGCGAGACTTACAGTGAGAGAGGAGATTGAGAGGAGATTTCAGAAGGGGACTTGAAGCCCCACCCCTCTTTTTCATTGGCTGGTGTCACCGTTTATGCTAAACAGTGGCCTGCCATTGGAAATGAGTTTTTTCGTTGCCGCCCTTTCTCCTTTTCGTCTGGCCCATACGGACAGGATCGTCTGCTTTGCGGCTGTCTCGAAGCAATTTCTTATCTTTAGGGGCCATCTGTTTCTAATTAGTTCATCACTTGTTTCATTCCGCAGGGCGAGCTTTAGGGGGTCATCTGTTTCTAATTAGTTCATCGCTTGTTTCATAAAGCACCAGGGACCTGTTTCTATGTGTAATCTGCCGTTTTAGTGGTTGAACACGGCCATCACAACCTCTACGTAGTCTACATATTGTGTTTATTTTCTGTCATTTTTCTCCGTCTCCTGAAGGGAAGCACGTTTTCCATTTAATCACTTGTGCCCGGACTCGCTTGCAAAAGAATCTGTCAAAAAGAATCCTTCCATCTCACCTACCGTAGGCGCTACTTCCTGTTTTGCTTTGAATGCCTTGATCACATGGCTGCAGTTTGCTCCAGAACAAATGCCAACTAGTGACTTGCTTTCAGAACTGCATCACTTCCTGTGAGCACATGGGTCGGGAGAAATAACCTGCAAGAATTCAAGTTGAGAAATACCATGAATTAAAATAGCACTTATGTACTTTAGTTTTTCTTGATCTATTCCGTAAGGCTTTATCCTAATATAAGTTTCAAGTGTATGCAGAGCTTCAAAAATTAAATTGTAAACAATTTCAAATTTTAGTAATAATAGACTAAAGTGTTTGGGCAGCAGCCATTTAAAATAGTACTGTCATGGGCTATAATTTAGTACAGAGACAGTCACGTTTGGATTGATTGGTACAGGCTCAGAGATAGACCTGCTTGTTCAAATTTACACCGCACATCAATGGGCGTGCCCAGGCCAGGCGCGTAACAAAGGCCCCCGCAGCCTCTGCGGGGCGGGGGAGCCTCTAGCTCAAAGGGCCCCCCTCGGCACTGCACTCTGGCCGGAGAACTCCTGATTGAGCCCGGAGGGGGCCCCTGTAAGTACCGTGCAGGGAGGCCCCCACACTTTTCGTTACGCCAGTGGCCCAGGCTTTAATCTCCGGGGACTCCCAGTCTCCTTTGCTCTCCACAGGCAAACACTGCATGCTTCCTAAAACTGGAAGAGAAGAAAAGCATGCCCTGCATGGCCACACTAAATTTGAGCTGATGACAAGCTGCTTCCGATCTCGTCTGCTTCACAAATATGAGGGCGATTTATTCCTATTTTTTGCTTGCTTGTTCACTTGTTACAGTTACAGGCCAGCGATTTATTTTATGAAAAATCCCCAGTTCCTAATTTAGCGTCCATATGATATTTATTCACAGATTCGTGTTCGGAATTAGTTTGTGGGTTTTAAATGGTCTCGCCATTTTCCTCTTAAACGTATATTTTTCTCCTGAAAAAATGGTCGATCTGTGCTTGTAAATGTTGTGTGTGCTGTCGTGAATTGGTGGATTGTGGTCGCGCGGTGTTGTGTAACGCAACTCATTTACTAAAGGTTTGGTATTTGATACGCCCTGTTCCAAGTGTTCCAAGGAGCTTACTGGGCGCATTTTTATTGTAGCCGGGACATCCCCAACACTAGTCGGTGTACGTGTAACGATGCGTGGTTTCCTGTGAGACTAGATCGCAATCATGCAATCATCGCAGATATCAAGGAGTGCCATGGACGGGCTCAACAGAACGCGCAGTCCTTTTTTTTTTTTGGACATACTTTCTTTACACACCTTTAAAACACGAGGAAATACAGATATTTCCTACGTTTTTTGCCTGGACACTGACGGATCAGGAGCTATACCCATACTGTATAGACAGCTGCTCCAGTACCTTAAAGGCGCACCAACAATATCGCGTAGAGCATCCCCGGAGCAGTGGGTAGCTATTGTCGGGCGCAGAGTACCTGCATTTCTGAGCAAGGTGCAATATTTTTAATAGGCGAGCACCCGCGCATTTTGCAGACGTGCATTCTGGGAGCGTGAGTACCAGTACTTTTGAGACATGTATAGTCACACAGGGCGAGAGCTGATGTGTTTAGAACTGGGGAATCAGGCTCCAGTCCTGACATTAGGTCAACATCCTGTGATCCTGGGCACGCCACGTAACCTTCCCGGGCATTCAAAACAATCTATGCACCTATATCTGCAGTAATAGTGATCTCACACCTATATGTGCAGTAATAGTGATCTCATTTCTATATCTACAGTGATCGTAATCTCCACCAATATATGCAGTTACGGTGACCTGACACCTATATCTGCAGTAATAGTGCTATCACACCAATATCTGCAGTAATAGTGATAGCATACCCATATGTGTAGTAATAGTGATCTCATATCTATATCTGCAATGATAGTGATCTCACAGCAATATCTGCAGTAATGGTGATCTCACACCAATATCTACATTAACAGATATCTAATATCCAGAGTCCTGGTTACAGAATGGGTGAGCATATGTAATATCCACTCAAAGTACTTATTACACAATGCATGGGTATATGTAATATCCACTCAGAGTCCTTATTCCAAATTGGGTGGGTATTAACATTCTAAAGGCATTATATTTATGTTGTAAAAAAAAATTACATTAATAAAGGCAGTACCATTTACAATACCGATATCTCACACTAGTACAAATGCAATGCAATAGATTTCGCAATTACAAAAAAGTTAGCTATTGCCATTTTGCATTACAGCATTTGCTTAATGGTTCATGACGGGGAAAAAACAATGTCTTTTACAATGCCAATAGCTCAAAATAATGCCATGGCGAGACCCATTGTATTGTAAATGCTTGTTATTTATGCAAACACCTGGGGCTCTTTAATAGACACGAGGAGGCTATACTTTAAAAATCAGTTTCAGCCATATTTGGATTTGTCCAGGTTAGGTAGGAGACCATTAAAATAGATGTGAACTATATATAGTAAAACGTGTGTCAGGGGCTTGCAATGGGGCAGGCATCTGGGGTTACTCAAATGGGACGTACTGCAGAAGGTGGGAAATATGTTAATAAAAGAATGCTATCAGTACTTCTAGCTGTGCTGCCTGTATCTGTTATATGGAAGAAGGTATGTTATACATAGAGGATAGTTTTCATCTAGCCCATATTTTACTATGGCATGCTATCTGGACCACATCAGCAGCTGTGGAAAATAGAGAGGTTATGTGTGAATGCTTGCGTTTGGACGGCGCAAATCAAATGACAGAAATCAAGTGTGAATATGAGTACCTTGAGGTATTTAGATGAACCTGAGCCCACGCAGGTAGGCAGAAGATACTTTAAAAAGTAGATTGTTAACGTTTGAACTAATTAAAAAAAGTAGCACCTTGTGGCCCCTTGTTACCCATCCAGACATTCAGCCTTAAATTACTTTGGTAACCAAGAAGCAGCACAGGTGACTAGATTCCGTATAAATACAGTACATCTTTTAATAGCTTTTAAAGACAAGAATACCTCATGTATTCACTTGTCTTTTGTTATTCTTCTTGTGATCGATTTTCAGCGTAAAGTACCCTACATATGTTGTTTTTTGTAGTTTTTATCAGATACCTAGGAAACAATTCATTATTGCCCTGCGCAAGCTTTTAAGCTATATGAAGTGCTGACCAGCCATCGTGTATGTTCAGCAATTAGAATATCATTTGACCTGCTTTTCTAGAGCACACTTCCTTTGGCCGTGTGGGAAGATTAGAAGGTTGTTACCCGAGGCAGAGCTTTTCCCGCATGATGAATGGCCCTAATTTTAATTTGTTTTTATTGTTGTGTTCTCGTAGTATTGATTGTTTGTAATGGTTTACTGCTTCTTAAGGGACGAGGATAGTCAAGGGATATTATGAAAAGTATTGTGTTGTTAGATGGATGTATATATTATGTGTTTTTCAAATGTGATTTCTTTTATGGTGCTCAAATGTGCCAAATAAAGTTTTATGACTTACTGAATGGCATGTCGTTGTATAGTATGGTATAACCTGTTATTGTATAGTGCGGTATGGTAGGGTATGGGCTGTCATTTTATAGTACTGTATGGTGTGGCCTGGTATGGTATGGGTTGTCACTGTGTGGGCTGTCATTGTATTGTATAGTATAGTATGTCATTGTATAGTATGGTATGACCTGTCGTAAAGTATGGTATGGCCTGTCATTATATAGTATATTATGGTATTGCCTGTCTGTGTATGTTATGATATGGTATGATATTGTATGGCCTGTCATTTTTTGGTAAGGTATTGTATACTATGGTATGACCTGCTACTGTATAGTACGGAATGGTATGTCCTATCATTGTATAGTATGGTAGAGTGCGGTATGATATTGCCTGTCATGTTATGGTATTCTATGGTTTGATTTGTCATTATACAGTGGGCATTTGCTGTTCATAGCGTCTGTGTCTTTCTCTTGTACAGATCTGTTTGAAACCACATGATGTGCACATACTGCCCAAAACATTGCCTGTAAAAAAATACAATCCCATTACACTCTTATAGGCACACCCAAGTGAGCACATGCTGTATACACACTGCTGATACATGTATAGACGTCCCGATGTTATCTGTAATGACAAGGCACATCCAGCACTCCATTTACACTCCCAAGAGGCAGTGATTGCTCCATGTGGAGAGCCAAAGGCACCAACACTACACGGTATACCAAGCTCAACTCACACAAATCAGTCTGCATGGCCACATACGCAAACCATAATTCCTGCATTACAGTGGACAATGTCTAACATACATGCATTGCTGTGCACTTGGTGACATGCCTCTGTGTCCACCTGAAGTGCGCTGTGAGCTTTTCACTTGTTGTGGTGTCTTTGGGTACAAGTGATGGAGATGTGATCAGCAGGTTTCCACTTCATATTTGGTAAACTTTGACTAGATGCTGTAAAATTGTGTGTTCATCATAAGGGCTGAGGTTGCAAGTGTGACCTGACTGTTCTGTGTCCTAATGATGTAACCTACCTACAAGCACACATGCCGTAGTTTGGAATACAGACAGTAGGATTCAATGGCGGATCCTTCCCTTGAGCGAGGCCTGCAGGTGTCAGCGGCTTGGAGTCCAATGGTGGAGGGGGAGGGAGGTTGACGAGGAAAGTGAAGGGCAGGTCATGCCATTCAGAGGGGTAGATTCAAGCAGGAATGTGAATGAAAGTCAGAGCCAGGTGCACTGTGGGAGGTCACAGTCCTGGTTGCCTGTGTGCATTGCTAACAAACGGAGTAGAAAGTGACTTTTTTTTTAATCTTTGGTATGCCAAAATTAATTCTGCTCTGTTGGGTGTGGTGTGACTGTGGCTGTGTGTTTGTGTTTCTCTTTCTGCTTGTGCGTCTGTGTAATTGTGCGACCAAGTATGGTTGTGTGCCTGCTTATGTACCTGAGTTGGTATGTGTATATGTTTTTCCATCAGTATATCTTATGTCTTGTCTTGTGGATTTGTGTAGATGTAGTGCGCCTGTGGAAATGCGGTTCAGTATATGTGTTTCTACTTTAGGCTTGTTTTTGTATGGTGGTCTTACCGATCAATGATTTAAAGATGGCAGTTCAAGCGCTAGTTATTCCTAGGGTGGATTATGGAAGTATCTCGCTCTGTGGCCTCCCCAAAGCGACAACAGCACCACTAAGAGCCTCCATCAATGCTGCAGCGAGACTCATCACGGGCTCAAAAAGAAGGTCCCACATCTCCCCTGACTTAAGATCCTTGAATTGGCTACCATTTGAAGCCAGAATTCACCTGAAAATTGCCTGCATGACCCATAAGGCTTTACACCACAATGCACCCAGCTATCTTACTCAGAAATTGACTTTCTCTGGCTGTACTAGATCCACAAGAAGTACTGAAAACCTATTACTGAAACCTCACCGATTCAACAAGACAAAAACGTACAAACGGTCCTTCTCAGGGATGACACCTAGGATTTGGAACGCTATACCCCCAGAAACCAGACCTATACGGCATTTTTCAATAAAAGCGATACTCATGGAAAAATTCACATGATCGATACCTAAAGAAACTATGAGTCCTCCTCCAGTTTTCACGTTTATGACACTGTTCCAACCAAACAACCTTGTCACCCCAGTTGACACTACCTTTTCCCAACAGGGCTTTTCTGATTTGCACCTTTTTGCTTTACTTTGCACAATATGTTTTGTATATGTAATCTACATGTTTCTATTTTATGTATAATTTTCTTCACTGATTGTAAACTGCTCTGATATCCGCAAGGGCCTTGTTCGACCTCTATAAAACTTTCAAAAGAAATAAATAAAATAAATAAATAAAGTAGGTGCTTTCGCTTCCCAGTCTGTGTAGCTGTGCGCCTGGCTGTGGTTGTGTATTTGTTTCTATGTGCATGTGTGCTTTGGTGTGATTATTTTGTGTGCTGTGTCTCACAGCATGTTTCTGTCTCTGTGCCAAACTTGTCATTATGTCAGCGTTTCTGAGCCCTGAATCGGGAGCTCCTATTCCACCTACCGTTGCTGAGACGTTTATGTCAGTTGAATTTGTGGGCAGATGATGATATTCCTTTGAAGGTTCGCTCCCCTCCTCATTTCCATGGCCTTTGGACCAGCGCATACATCTAGCCTTTTATCTGCAGGCTCGCTGTCCGCAGTCTTCCAGTTCTTCAGCTGAACTGTAATCGGGTTAGTAACAGGAAGGTGTGTGAGCCTGTGACGTAATGTGCATTTTGAAAAGAAAGAAGATGCTTTCAAACATTAAATAGGTCAGTGGCTACAGTGTCAAAGTGCCTCAATCTGAGAGGGAACACCAGAAGGGCACAAATCATGAAATCACCCATTACTTGGTCCATGCTCCATCGAAGGGATAAACACAGGAAGAAGAAAGCGGAACTAACATGCACTGACAAATGAGAAACAAAGAAATGAGAGTGACGATTAAGCCAACCAATGGTAAGTAATGGGCATGATCTAAGCCCTTTTTCGTTTTTTTTCTTAAGAAACAAAAGATCTTGTATGCGATAACAACAACTTTACTGTTTCAATTTACAAATGTAAGCCACACAATAAACAGCATGAGCACAACATCTATAAACACACAACATTAATAATACATGTGCTAACAATAAACATCATATCTATACCATAGAAACTGACCTCTTGAGTTTCTAATTCAGCTCAATTGTAGTGCAGTGCAATAAAGTAATTGTTCTTCAATTGCTTTGAAAAATCTGCCATCAAATTCCCTAATGGGAGTAGCAATGTTCTTAGCTCATTGTACAAAAATAGTATTGTAATAAGGCACAAGTGCTTCACAATGCCCGGGCTAGTGCAAATAGTTTGGTAAAGTGTTTGTGGCACGAACTGCTAGATTAAACAGCATTAAACATGGCCTGGCGGTGATTTAAAAAACACAATAAAAATCAGCTCTTGAGAATGCCCATCAGATAAAAACATGCTCATTAAAATACAGAGATAAAAACTGCAAGACTTACTGTCCACACATTAGACCAATAGCTCATAAGGTGCTTGAAATAAGTACTACTGCAAAACATGGAAAAAGGTGATGGCTATTAAAGTGCTTAAAGTAGATGCCATTAAAAATAAGATGTCAGTGTAGTACCACCTAATTCTGAAAGCGAAAATAAATTGATTCCAAGCACAACCTGTCGCTCCATGTTCCGTAATGGGTAACACCTGTCATGACCTCCTGCGTCACAATTAATAGGTTGTGGTGAGAAACAATACTAAAAATAGCTTGCCCAGCCAAGTTAAATGTCTGATGCTGCCTATGAACCTATTTATAAAAATGAATATGTGTAAAATTGTTGGAAAAGAGGTTTGGTGGCCATCCAAGCATCATAGATATATGAGGCTATCTGGTTAAACATTTTTGGAGAAGAGATCTGGTGGCCTTCCAAGTGGAATAGATACGTGAGGCTAACTGTTAAAAAATATGTTCAGTATCATTACGCAAGCAAAAAAGTCATTGTATCCTTGCAAAGTTTAATGTTGTGACTGATGAAGAGAGTGGGGAGATATCGCCTCCTAGCCTGCAACAAGATGGTTCAGTGTAACATAATGTGTGTAATGGATTATTTGCCTACTAGCTAACAACTGCAGGCTGATGTGCTCCTATGTGCATCTGACCAATTACTAGTGTATTACCTTACCAGCATTGCACATAACCTGAACCTTGTGATCTTTTTATTACTGGGAATAACTGGTCTATGCAGTTTTTGTAAACAGGAAAATGGCTAAAAGCCTGGCAACGTGTCACTAATTTACAACTCAGGGGTGAGGTATTATATTCCCAGAGCTTCTCTCTTCTACTGTCTGCACACTTATTGGAGAGATGGAGCCAGGGTTATAGCAGAACTCGGGGCATCCTATGGCTTTGTCCTAATTCCAATCCAGTACAGAATTGGTCTGAGTGCTAAATGCTGATCAACTGAAAAAATACCCAACTCCAACCTGACAGCGGCCATCAGAGACCCCGGTTGAAAATGAAGGAGACATCGTTGAAAAAGTGTCTCAGTTCTTACCAGGCCAACATCTTTCTTGTGCCCCCACAATTCGGCTCCAATGATGCCTGTTGTTATGGCCTTTGCCCAGTGTACCTCAAGAGCGAGGGCGACTAGTCTGCACCACAGTTATTTGAAAATCGTAGGACTGCATTGGCATATTGACTCATAGTGACTTCACTTTTTCATTTTATTTGATTTGTTTTTATTGAAAACATAAGCAGGGAATATTACAAGCACATGGCATTCACATTGGGCATTATGGATTATAACAGACATCAGTGACATCACACACATCGCTAGTACATGATGGAGAATAGTTCTTCTTGTTGGCATTATTCAGGAACCCGCCACCCCCTCCCTCCCCTCATTCCGACTCAACATCCCTTTCCTGCATGGGTGGTTCTCAGAGATACACGGTGTGTGTATACCACTTTTTCTGCCATCATAGCCGCATCCATATCCTTGCACCATTCTCTAAGTGTTGGCACCTCCCCGGACCCCCAGTTTCTGGCAGTATTACCTTTGGCAAACATTGCACTCAGCGTAACCCAGTCTTGAGCAGAGTGGGAAAGATCATTCAGCTCCCACAAATTCAGTAAACAACACTTCGGTTCCGGGAAAACCGACACCTCTACCACTTGTGACAGTGTTCGCATGACTTTGACCCAGTACGCTGCAATCTGGGGGCATTGCCATATAGTGTGAAAAAAGGTTCCCACCTCCCCACAGTTTCTCAAGCAAAAATGGTGTGTGGCCCTCCCTATGGTGTGGAGGGTAACCCTGGTGTAATACACGCAATAAAGTATCTTTAGCTGCACTAAACGGAGTCTCGAAGGTATGGCTACTTCCCGTGGGGATGACAGCGCCGTCTGCCAGTCCGCATCATCGATCTCACCCAAGTCAGTGGACCATTTGCGCTTAAGTGTCAGCGTCGGGTCTGGCATGTTATTGATTAGTTTACGATAAGTGAATGAGGTCGCCTTTTTGGGCATGTGCTCAGTCAGGAGTCTGTCTTCTAAAGGGGTGGCCTCCAGTATATCGGTGCCAGGTGGGAGAACCGAGCCTAGTGCATGACTGATCTGTATGTACCGAAACCTCTCGGTGGGCACTAGCTCATATTGGGTCCTAAGCTGTTCAAATGACACCATTGCACCCTTCCATAAATCCCCCACCGTGGAGATACCTATCAAGTCCCATTCCCGGAATCCCTTGCTGTTTCGAAGTCGTCCCAGCTGTCGTACTGACCAGAGTGGAGTCATTTGAGTGATTGTACCTTTGCATTTGAGACGTGCCTGTGCTGCATACCATATGCCAATTGTGTGTGCCGTCGGTCCTACGAGGGAGAAAGATCTACCCTTATCATATAGTGCGGAGAGAATTCCTGCTTCCCCCGCCGCTGTCTGTCTGCCTGGAACGCTGGTTCCGTCTGAGGCGTAGGTAACCATTGATTAATTATCTTCAATTGGGCTGCCCAATAATATAACTGAATATCTGGAAGAGCTATTCTGCCATCGTACCAGCCCCGAATCAGTCCCTGTGCTATGCGTGTGGGTTTGCTTCCCCAGAGAAGGCCAGAGACAACCGCCTCTATCTTCTTGAAATACTTTAGTGGAACGGGAAACAGGGTATTCTCTAATACATATAAAAACCTTGGGAGCGTCATCATTTTAAAAAGGGCTGCCTTGCCCAGTAGGGTCAGCGGCAGGCCCTGCCAGTGTTCCATATCGCGCCGAAACCGCTCATGGGGGGCATCAGATTTTTTTAGAGAAATTCCTCCGACCTGGGTGTCACCCAAATACCCAAATATTTAAAGGAGTCCCCCGTGATTTTGAGTGGGCAGTCCGCCGGGAGCAGTGGGGGCGGGCCACGCAGGATAAATAAAATCGATTTGGACCAATTGATGGTGTACTCTGATGCCCGACCGAAGATTTCACAAATGTTCAAAAGTACTAAAATAGAGCGTCTGGGGCAAGTCAGGTATAAGAGCACATCATCCGCATACAAAGAGATGCGGTCTTCCCAGGTCATTGTCCATTTAAGTCCCCGAATCATAGGGTCCCATCGAATCCAAGCTGCCAACGGCTCCAGCGCCAGGGCAAACAGCAATGGAGACAGCGGACAGCCCTGGCGTGTGCCTCGCGCCAGTGGGAAGTCTCTGGAGATATGCCCATTCGCCACCACATGCGCCAGAGGATGCGAGTATAACAAGTGGACACATGCACAAAATTTGCGGCCAAAGCCTAGATGTCGGAGGACCGCAAATAAATAAGGCCATTCCACCATGTCGAATGCCATTCGAGCATCGAGGGAGAGGATAATTGCAGGTTCTTGAAGACATGGCATGCGCACTAGAACTGCCTGTACTCTTCTGAGGTTAAGTGCAGTGTTCCTATTGGGCATGAACCCGGACTGGTCCGGGTGAACCAGGGTCTCAAGGTGCGGGGTCAGGCGTATGGCAATCAGTTTAGCAAGAATCTTAGCTTCAGCGTTGAGCAGAGATATTGGCCGGTACGAGGAACAATCGTCCGGGGGTTTACCAGGCTTCGGGACCGTCACTATGGTACCCATTCGTTGATCGCTTAGTAGCTCCCCTGCTTTCAAACTGTACGAGAACATTTTTAAGAGATGTGAGGCAGTTAGATCAGATGTTCGTTTATAGAGTTCAATGGGTATTCCATTGGGTCCCACAGCCTTTCCAGACTGCAGGGAATGGATGGCAGTCTGCAGTTCCTCTATCGTGAAGTCGGCCTCCAGCGAGAGAGCCGCTTCCACTGACAGAGCAGGCATTTTGATATCTTTGATGTAGGTCTGAGCCTCTTCTGTCGTCATGCGTGAACCAGAAGTGTATACCTGTTCAAAATACCCGGCCAACGTATGCAATATGTCCTGCGGAGTGGTCATTATATCACCAGACGGAGCACACAGCTGCGCTATCGTTCTCTGTGCTCTTTCCTTCCTGTCCAGCCATGCTAGAAGCTTGCCTGCCTAGTCCCCAACTTCATATACCGTGTGAAGGGTAGCTTGCAACTGCATTCTAACCAGTTCACGTTGGTGTTCTCTAAGCTCGCATTCTTTAAGGCGTAAGGCTTGTGCTGTCGCTGGGGAGGGATTCTCAGCATGGCGAGCATTAACCTCGGCCAGGTCAGTTTCCAAGGCATCTAACTCGCCCTACGCTGCACGTCTATGGCCTTCTATGGAGACAATAGCCTGCCCCTTCACCACAGTTTTGTATGCCTCCCACAAAATACATGGGGATTGCACCGAGGACACATTTTCTTGGAAGTAATGTTTTGTGACTGCAACAATATCTTTACGTGTTCTGGGGACTTGTAAATAACCCGGATAGATAGGGAAGATTCGCTTTCGCGCCTTAATGTGTATCGCGTAGGTCAGAGTGATAGATGAGTGATCTGAAATGCCACGGGGCGAATCTCAGTGTCTGTCAAATGGGGCAGGCTGTCAGAGGAAAGTAGGTAGTAGTCTATACGGGAGAGGCTGTTGTGTACCCCTGATTGGAAAGTGTAGTGCTATGTGGTGGGATGTCTATACCTCAATGCGTCCGTGAGACCCAGGGCGTTAATAAATCCCTTCATACGGGAACCGCCTGTTACATCCGTCTTGGGGGGGTAGCGGTCCCTAGTGCCATCTAACACTGTATTAAAATCGCCCCCCAAAAGTAGCTCCCCCAACGGTAGACTCAGTATAAATGCGCTAAGCGCCGGGAAGGCCACAGCCTGGAGGGCGGGGGGAATGTACACCGACACAATATTCAAACGCCTTCCTTCCCACTGACATGATATGGCTGCGAACCGTCCCTGGTCTTCCGTCCGAGTGTGTTGAACAATCAGTGGGAATTGCTTGCGCACAAAAATGCCCACACCCCTGGAGCCAGATGAAAACTCAGAATGTACCACCATTTTGTATCCCCAGTGATCCATGGCTCTACACGCCGAATCCACCAAGTGTGTCTCCTGCAATAAGGCCACTGCTGGCGCATTTCGTCTCAAATACTGCAACACCGAGCCCCTTTTTATCTTATCGCCCAGACCATGTACATTCCAGGTAAGCAATGACAAGGGAGTCACCGGGGACGTCGGAGGGTCACCAGAACCAACCCCAGAGTGCGTTGACATTGTCCCTATTGCCATAAGTAGTGTATTGTGTCAAACAATCCCCAATGCAGTATGCCCAAAAATCTGTAACAGGTATACATTTCAATGATCATTGCCCTATTCATAGAAACAGTGAACCATGAAACAACTCTCAATAACCACCCTTCCCCTCCCACCCTCCTCCCTGCCTCCCTGTTCAACGTATTTACAACTACCCGCCACCCCAACAAAGCAAAGTGCTTAATACCCTTTCCCAGTTTTTCAACGAAGGGGGTAAGAGAAAACGACCTCCGCCCCCCCCCCCCCGAGTCCCCCACCCAGAGAACTTCCCGAGACCCCTTGTGCCTCTCGAGTTTCGTCAAATATAACCAAAGGAAGATAACCTTGAAAAGCGCCCCTTGGTATCATCATGGCGGGCCACACCCACATGTTATATCCAAAAGTACCTGATATGGGGCAATTTAAAGTGGCCGCACTTTTAACATCTTTGCATTAAACAGTTCAAAGATGCCAGATATTAAAGAGTCCTGAGGAAGTAAAGCATTGACGTTTTCATGGTACTGCAGATCCCTCCATCACCTTGCACTCTATCGAGGACTTGTGCTCTCTCTTGTTCCATGTCGCCTGTTGGTCGTTGCGCCATACATCGCCGTGTCCTGTGCGGCCTCGTCGTGTAGCCTTTGGCCAGCCATCCAGCCAGTCTTGTACTTCTTCAGGCGTGGAGAAGAACCACACCTTTCCTTCGGCTTCAACTCACAATTTGGCAGGAAACAGCATGGAGTACTTTATTTCACGTACCCTGAGAGCCTTCTTAACGTCGAGGAATCCTCTGCGTTGTGTCGTGACTGCTGCAGTATAGTCTGGAAAAATCGTGATGGTGGCATTGTCTATCCGGATCGGAGGGGCTTTTTGGGCGGACTGCAGGATTGCGTCTCTGTCCCTGAAGTTAGATATACGGGCCAGGATGGGTCGCGGGGGAGCCCCCGGTTTCGGTCTGCCACCCAGGACCCGATGCGCCCGCTCAACTGAGAAGAAGTTGGACAGACCTCGCGCTGGAGGTGAGTCGTAATTAAATCCTCCACAAAGAGATCTAGGGCAGGACGCCCTGACGTCTCCGGCACGCCAATAAGGCGGATATTGTTCCGCCTCTATCACCCCTCCTGATCCTCGAGTCGGGCCGCTAGAAGCTTGTTGTCCGCCTCCAGTTGCAGGATTGAGTGAGAATCAGGCCCAGAAAATGATCCATTTCGACAGGCTTAGTTGTACAGTATTGAGAAATACTTATACCAGACAGCATAAGGGACAGGGGTATATCTAGATTTCTTGAACACCATTGGGAGCCGCATCTGACCAGTTCCTAGTATCTCGAGGTGTTCCTGTCCCTTATGAACCCCTAGGGGCCAGCCATGTTAAGACAACTTCTATTGTATTTCATAAGGCACTTTTACTCTTGTCTTAGTGTTTTTAGACAGAGTACCAACTCTCTATAGTACGCATGTTCTTTGTTTTAAAGTAATTACTAATGATTGCTTTAGCTTTCGATATTGCCCATCGAACCAATCAAGTTTCTATGTAATAGTGTTCTGCATGGTGCTGCAGGGCAAGATGAAACAAGGGGTGCCTAACCTACAAATGGTTTTATTACATTTTCAATCACTGGCTGACACAGGCGAGATCTCAAAACCTGGTCTGCTTTTGGGTCTGTACCAGGACTGACAACCATTGTGCAAATTACGGCCTCTTACTACTCTGTTTGGAACTCTCACCTGAAACTACACTAAATCATCTTACTACTACTAAATTGTATGGAAAATAATTTAGCATGAGTCACTGCAGAATGAAACTCATTGGTAAAGTGGCAACTTGCTTTCTGCATTGTGCCAATCTAGAAGACCCTCTCTTCCACCCTTTGTTGCATCGCACCACGGCCTGTACACTCACTCACTCTTACATGTTCCAGGCTAGTAGGCCCTCCATCTTCATCCTTCCTCCGCACTCCTCCACACCATCCACCAGTTCCATTTCCGCTACTTTCCCTCTGACACTCTAACATCTTAAATAGATTCCCGATCCTAGTTTGTTGAACGTTTGATAACTTTCCTTTGCATACAGAGGGCGTATTACCATGCTTAGAGTTGCAAAAATAATTGGCAAATGCTCCACAGTATACCCCTCACACCAGAACTCACACTCCTATACAGGGTTTTAAATTGGAGAAAAAAAACTGGGGGTGCTCTAAAAGGGCCGTGGCAAATTTCTAATAGGGGTGTGGCCTATCCAAGTAGGGTGTGGTCTAAATCAAGATAACTAGCATTGTGTGCTTAAGAAAAGTATATTTATTAAGTATAAGCCATAAAATACCAAACACTTAAAAAAAAAATGCTGTTTCCAAACTTAGAATTTAAAAACCATCTTCACTAAAGGATGTGTTATTAAATTCTGAGTTCAGGCAGAGGCGCAACTAGAGCCAAATTTCGGGAGGGGGGCTGAATCTTTAAGCAATAGTCAGAGTGCAGCTGCAGGGGCTCTTAGAAGGGGTGAGACAACAACAATTCTTCATTAATATGCAAATGGTCTTTTAAAGACCTGTGAAGTGCTCAAGTGCGGCTTTGTGTGTGCCCGGGAGGCGTCTCATCCCGGGCTGCCACACACGAAGGGGGGGCTGAAGCCCTTTGAGTCCAATGGGTGTTGCGCGCCTGAGTTCATGGATACCAAATTCCATATGTCTATCTTACCGTTATGGGAAGATATGCAGCTAAACATGTCACACAGCATTCCCCATGTTATCCTATGGGCAAGATAGCCTTTCAATAGTGAAAAACGAAATTGGCAGTATTTCACTATCAAGACATGTTACCCACACTAGTAACACCAAACAAAAACCGGTAGGTCTGCTCACCCTACCTTTGACCTTTAAGGCCCGAAAAAAGAGCCCCCTTTTGAGGCCCTCCCAAAAAAACTGGGGGCTCAGCCCCCCACAGACCCCACCCCACACTTAAAGCCCTGCTCCTATAGTTCATTGACCACTGAAGTACCACCCAAGCGGAGCCTAACCAGAACACAATGAAGAACAAAGTGTCACAAGATGATGTCCTTCTGCGATGGAAAGCCCAGAATCCCATTCTGGGCTACAGTGCATACTAATGGTAGAGTGCCAAGCATACAAGTGCCAATATAATAGCATAACATAACAACAAATGCCTTTTGACGGAAATTGTCTTCACTTGCATTGGGCACCTACACATCGGTGTTCAAGTGCTTGTCGTCTATGTAGAGATTATTCTAAACTGCGCTAGCTTTCTGGCCTGCTCAAACGATTGGGTTGGTATTTTTGCACTCCATGATGTCACAAAGTGTATTATTAGAATGCCATGTAAGCTTATTTGAAAAGAAAAGGTTTCTTTAAATGGCTTTCAGTTGCTTGAGAAAAGGTGTTGCAATGGGTGAGAGGTGCTACCCCTCACATGCCCTTTGGTGCCCTTGTATGTTTTTCTCTCAGGGGTCATGAAGGCAGTGGCAGAAGTAGAAAATAAACAGTACTATAAATGCACATTTTATTTTCTGTAGTTCTCACTGTCTTTACACCAACTGGGAATCTGCTCACCCGCTAATAAATTACGGGTGCGGCAGAAAGTCAAGTCGTCATTAGGGGTGAAAAGGTGTGTTATTTCATTTTTAAGATTAGCATTTTAGCCAATCGACGTTTAAGTTACAACAGCACATTACACCGCAGAAAGTTAGCTTAGAACCGCTACAACAGAAATGACTGTTCTGGTGACAGCGTGTATGAAGACTAATTCAGTGGCTTCCATTTCTACTTCAGAGCAATTTCCTATATGGGCTGAAGCAAGTGCCTGCCCGAATCAGGAATACAACTCCAATTTGAAATAGCATTCCAACTATCCCTCCAGCTAAAAGCGTGTGCAATGTCCGGGTGGGAATCCAGCTGAAAATGGGGAATTACCTCAAATATTTGTGCCGTTATCCCAATTCCATGGTAATTCCAATTATTCCACATAGCTCATGGCAAAATCGGAACACCAAGGTTTTCCCCGCTTCCTGAAATTACCTATACCCGTTGTATGAGTAATTCTGGACCACGGCGATGATACCCCCACCCATCTAGTAATGGTTCCCTCTATGGTGACGTCTTGCAGACAAAATAAAGTCTTTCATACCAAGGGCCTACTGTGTTGATAACTAGCAGCGTGTATTAGTCCGCCATCCTTTTACGCGCGACCAAATAAGTACCTACGCATTTTCATCTAATGATTACAATGTTCCCCTTTCACTTAATTGCAATTTGCTGTAATGAAATATTACTTTTAAAAAAAAGACAGTTCTGGTCGGCTGAGGCAGATTGTACAATAGTGAGCGATTAGCGCGGGAGGTAGAGGAAGTAGTTCTCTGTGACCGAGATAGAATGAAATCCAATTAGCAGCAAAGTGGAAGTGACTCAGATGTTTCTGGTTGCATGTGTACATAGGAATTAGCAATCAGGAAATTGGCGCAGGCGTTCGTTTTTAGAAAAAACATAATTTACCAGCTTGGCATGCGGCAGGTTTCCAGAGGTGGTGGGTCGTAAAAGCTGCTAAAGAATAGACTCAATGTGCTTAGCAGAAACAAAGTTAATTTTATCAGCTTTTAATTGTTGATCAGTGCTGGTGCATACTGAGAAGAAGTTAGATTCACTGCATGACGTGCTTATCGGAAATGTTCCGCCACGCCTCCCCCGTTCATTTGCTATGCTGCTATTGGCTGGGATAAAAACAGAACCGGCGAGCTGTGATGTTTTTGCGAGATCAAACTTATATTTGGGTCGCAAGCTTCAAAAGAAGAACGGAAAGTTACTGCGACAGAAGCATTGATCTATTGCCTGGTCTTGGCTTTTGGAACATCAGCCAACATCTCAAGGAACATGTACATTGAGCGAGCCACCACCCTGCACAAAGAAACAGAAAAGTATGTGACCTGCTGTTAGTCTTTGCTACAAGTTTGAACCACAAACTGGGCGATAATAGGGAGATTTTCATGCCTGGGCGTGGAGAAATATTTATTTATGGTAACAAGTAAAGCCTGTTCTGCTGAAAACAGTTCCAGTGCAATACAGTAAAACATCGAACTTAATTTTCTTTAAAAAAAAACTTCTGCCACTTTTATGATCTCATTTTTGTAACTTAATTGCATTTGTTTGCAGAATGGTTACAGTGGGTCTGGAATAACCACTTCACCAGTAAGAAAGCTTGAGGAGGGAAGCCCTCGACTGACTAAGCTACTCTCTTCCATTCATGACGGTTTTACTTGGGTCCATGAATTTCATATGCATTTTTCCATTTTGGCTCAAATTGAGGGTCTCTTAATTCCAAGGATCCCCACACATTCTTCAAATCTTGTGCTCCTTTTGGTGTATCCTTTGATAAGGAGACTCCAAATTAGCTTCCATTATTAAGATAAGGACCTGATTATAAGTTGAGGCGTTATTTTTCGCCCCTAATAAATAACAGTACATTATTTATCGGTTTTGATAACACCTATTATGAGTATATACTAGCAGCCCGTCCCGACGTTGTCTGGGTATTCACACACCCACAACGGAGTCCTGTGAAGGCTTGTTTTACCTGATTTCCGCGCACCATTTTTTCCGAATGCCAGGATTTCCACGCCCCATTTTTGCCGAATGCCTGTTGAATGCCGCGCAGATTGCTGTATGGCCACGCCCCCACATGCCCACAGCGTAGCCCTGTGAACGCTTGTTTTATCTGATTTCCGCGCACCATTTTTTCCGAATGGCAGGATTTCCGCATCCCATTTTTGCCAAATGCTCGTTGAATGCCACGCCAATTGCTGTATGGCCACGCCCCCACATGCCCACAACATAGCCCTGTGAACGCTTGTTTTACCTGATATCCGCGCACCATTTTTTCCGAATGCCGCTTGAATGCGAACGCTTGTTTTACCGGATTTCCGCGCACCATTTTTTCCGAATGCCGCTTGAATTCCGCGACCATTGCTGTATGGCGACGCCCCCATCACAACGCTGACGCCCACAAGGAAGTACTGTGAAGGCTTTAGTTTATCGCTGTATGCACACGCCCCCAGCAGAACGCCCCGAGCAGAACACCCACGCCCACAAGGGACTACTTTGCCCCTACGGTTCTTTTACCCTTCTAATGTATATGGTGGCCAGCTGTATAGCCTATGTCCATCTGCTGCAACTGTCCTTTCCAATGCTGTATTGGGTGTTGTGATTGGTGCTGTGGTTCCTGAGATTAACCGCCTCAAAGGTTTGGGCTCTCTCTTTGTAATAGTAGTATAGATGGGGAATAGCATGCAGATTTTGGTGTTTAACGCACCAAAATTCCGCATGATACGGTACATTCCAAATGTTTTCCCCCTGTTCATTTTTTGCTGGCTTGACCTGCTGAAGTTTAACGCATGTTGGGTTATTTGGTGCATGCAGTAATTATCGGATGCATTAAATAAAACCAAACTCTAATTGTGTCCCATGCGTAAAGCGGGATTTACGCATAGCACAAAATGTAACTACCAACTCATAAAGAGGCCCTAAGTATTCTCTAGAAGGTGCCACCCACGCCTGCAGCAGCCTTTCTGTAGGGGTTAGAATTTAAGCCCGGTTCTAGCGGGTGGGCCGGGTAGGCCAGGTCCATCTACACATGAGCCTGGCCCTGGCAGAGACGGCACGAAGACCAGTAGTAAATGGTGTCTTTCATTTAATACCTTCGGGTCTTGTTAGCACTATAGAAAACTTCTAAATAAATTTAAAAGTTCCTCTGAACATTGTTTTTTTTTCTTCCTGTTTTGGGATTTGGGTGATTTGGCCTGGGCTCTCTCTCACAGGCACCCCAATCACTCATCTCCTTTTAGAAAGGTGGGCTGTGTGGCTGCCCATTCGTTCAGGTAAAATAGAGGCATGGCGAAAGGGACAAATCCTTTCTTTGGTACTGGTTAACCTTAACCATTCTGCTGTGTGGATATTTCCTTTCTTAGTCCATGCTGGAGAAAAAAAGTTTGATTTCCCGGATTCACCTTTCCTGGCCCCTGCAGCTGCTTATCAGATCGGGCTGTGATTAGGAAACAAGCAGGTGAGAGAATGTATGGCTATTTGTTCTTCTTTTTAAAATCATCAGGGAACGCCCAGCAAGACACATACTTCCTTTATGCTTTATTTAATCAGTTTTTATCATTATAAAAGCCGGCTCTGCCATAAGACAACAATAAAAATGTCCAGAACATTGGTGATTAATGATCCTGCCAATCCTTGGTCTGTTGGTAGTTTTGAAATGCAGATAAACTGTATTTTATGTTAGTAGCTCAGTGGGTTATTGCCTTTGCCACAGAGATTCTTGTGTTACTTGCAGTTCAGAAATTACAATCCTATTATAGGACAGTGACCTATGAACTGTTGTCAAAGAGCTGCATGCAAACCTGAAGGGTATAGTTAGAACTTAGCTTTTGTGTTGTGTTGTAATATAGTTAGAACTTCCCCTGTCTTTCTCTATTCTAATGTTGCTAAAAAGAGTTTGTCTGGGCAGATATACATTTTTATCAGTAAAGCCAACCTGTTATTACTGGGGTATGCTTTAAATCCTGAATTTGTGCTTCTCCAGATCAAACCCTCTAAAAATATACTGCCCACCAGTATAAATGACATGTGATTCCTTCACCTTGTAATCCTCATTGGCTTATGTGACATTCCCTGTAGACTGATTTAAATACTTGCATGAGTGATTGTCTCTGTTTAATGGGTGCGTGATGTAAAGTACTGTAACACCCTACACTGATAAGAATTGCGCTATACAACAAATAAAATGCATACAAGAGAGTGGCTACGGAGAGATGAAGGACGCTGTTGGTGGGTGTCTGATAAGGAGCTCAATGGGTGGGAGGAGGGCTACGGAGAGATGAGGGGCGCTGGTGGAGGGCAGCAGTTAGGGAATCCGAGGAGGAGATCAATAGGGGCAGGGGATACGGAGAGGTGTGGGGCACTGAAGGAGGGTGGTAGTGAGGGAGTCTGAGGAGGCGGTCATGAGGGGGAGGGGCTATGGAGAGATGAGCGGCACTGGAGGCGGGTGGGAGTTCGAGAAGGAGGTCAATGGGGGGGCTACGGAGAGTTCAGGGGCGCTGGTGGAGGGCGGCAGTGAGGGAATCCGAGGAGGAGGTCAATAGGGAGAGGGGCTACGGAGAGATAAGGGGCACTGGTGGAGGGTGGCAGTGAGGGAATCCGAGGAGGAGGTCAAAAGGGGGGCTACGGAGAGATGAGGTACATTACTGGAGGGTGGCAGTGAGGGAATCCAAGGAGGAGGTCATGAGGGAGAGCCAGTGAAGTGTAATTTGCCTGATACTCCCACCTCAGAATCCTCTTCTTCCCATCAAATGGACATTATATGGAAAAAAACACTTTTTGAGAGTGATGAAGTTTAGATAGAGATTTGGAAAGAAAATAATGTGTTTTACTGGACCCTTGTAAGACTAAGAGGGATAAACAAGGGCCCTGAACCAGGCCTGGCTAGACATATAAGTGACAAATCCGTCCCGCTGTGGCCCACCCAAATGCATCCTTGGCCCAACCAAATACAAATTCCTGGAGCCGGGCTTGGGTTAGATGCATCCAGAGATGACAATTTCTCCCTGAGTAAAATGAAGTTTTGTGACCTTTATTGATAGGGATGGACACCTTTGTGCTTACATTTTCTTTTATGAGCATTACTATTCTGTAAACGTTCTTTGGATGACACTTACCATGATGACCAGGAATAATATAAGTCGCTCAAATGGTAGAATGATTGCACAAGACCATGTGAAAACCCTTGTACTTTGTACCCACGGCCTGTCTGAAGGAAATCCATGTGGTATCCTTGACGGATTCCTCCAGAAGTTCTTTCTTCCTGGTGTCATGTTTGGAGAAACCTTCTCAGAGCATTCTTGAAGTAGATCAATGCCTCCTTTATCCAGCCTCCTCTCAGAGGAGGGGAAGTCTCCCCAAACCGGACTGGTTGGATTATTAAACAAGGGGAATGCCCTTGATATATATATATATGAGCAGTACACCGCTGCCGAACTGTTCAGCACTGTGACTACAGATGGGAATCCTACTCCAGCACATCAAAGCTCTGCATCAAAACAGATGGTGTGGAGCCCGCTGTACTGAATTCCTTATGATAGAAACAACAGCTGTTTATTTCCTTAAGAGTAGGACTATTTCTGGTGCTGTTGACTTGCCTGTGTAACAGCCAGCAGGCATGCAAGGAGTCCAAAGATGCAGAAATATAGCACCAAAAATCACTCTTCCCTTCTCAGCAGAGACTGGAAGTTGGCTGCCCCAAACCCATCAACAAGTGGAGCCTAGCCAAGGGGGGTTCTGCCTGTTGAGCATGTCCATTCTGTTTTAATATTTAGTTTTCTTTAGGATTTGTGAAAAAATGTCACTGTGAGCCGTAGCTAGTATCTACCATCAACCTCAGTCCATTGTGGCACTGAGCACAGGCCCATCACTGTCTTCAGTTTCATACTTTTCAAAATAGGTGTCTTTGGGCTACTTATGAAAGGGAAGCGTTCACCTGCCGCTGCATTGCTGAGCATAAGCCAAGCACCTCACTGGTGTGGGCTCTAGCCAGCACTTGCAGCTCGAAGGTCCCGCATGGTCCTTCGCATATGCCCTTTAGGCCTTTCAGCCCCCACTGCACCCTCTCATTGTTAGAGCCTGTCTGCCTCCCTTGAGTACAAAAATCTATCCCCCTTTTTGTGGAGCTGTTGACACTGTGTCAGTAGCACCTTGCAGTCACTCGATAACCTAATTTTGAGAATAGACAAATCAGGTTTTCCAGTCAAATAGCATTTTATTTCAAATATTAAGATAGTTCGTTTTAATGTGCTAAAGTCTGATCTTTCCTTTTAAGGTTTTTATTATGGAATGTTTGTAGTTCTTTTCTTAGAAATCACGATCAGCGAGTGAATAGGAAACACGATTTTCAGTTAAAAGATCGTAACCCTCCATGTTCTTCAAATCATGTGAATAGTACTGCAATTGGGATTGATTATTGATTGCAACCTGTATATATTTACTCTGTAATAAGTTGTTTGCAGTTTATGAATTTCTGTTGTTTGGTTCCCATTTTGCTGTACATATAGTTACTTACATTGAAAATGTTGTTAAAGTTCTGTTCTTTTGATACAAAATGGCAACTCTAGCTGTGCATTGTGCCTTTATTGCACCTGTGGTAACCGTGTTAAACTGTATCTAGTCTTACTTTTCACACCTTCTCAAGGGAGCTAGACCATTACTGCTCGTCCCGTTTACCCTGGAGAGTGAAGGTGGCTTGGGATGACTGAGTACCTCGGGTCTAATTTAGACTTTAGTGAAGCAGAACATCTGTCACAGCGAATGCCCCATCAGCTCACTTTTAATATGTCAGATGGACGTCCCGCGTCTAATTAAGGCCCCTCATTTCCTGAATTGTGGGAAACACTTGCAGTCTCCTATTTTGATGATTCAAAATGATCCCTCTAACTTCAAAGTTCAGTCAAAAAGGCCGACACGTTCTTCCTTCCCGCTTTTTTCAGCATTTGAGTACAATTTTTCCGTCACAGTTTCACCAGAATTTTACTAGTATCCATTCTAGCTTCACCATTATGTTTGTGGTACTCTTTCCCAGTATGTATGAGGTGACCTGTCCCAGTTTTTTTCTACTGTTCAATCTGAAACTCTCCCTAGTTTTCTTCAGTTTTACCTGTCAGTCTGCTGTAATCCCCATCGGTTTGTGCGCTGTAATTCTGCCTTGTTTCACTAGTACATGTGATGTCACTCTCCCTTATCTTGCCAATATGTCAGCGGTAGCCCATACATAAATGCAGATCAATATGAATGTAATAACTGGTCTCAGTTTGACTAGCATGTTAACCACAGCCTTTCAGTTCCATCACTATGGATACTCGTTAAAGCAGCCCAATGACTGTATGTTGTAACTCTTTAAGTTACAGTAGTATGCGTATGCATGTAGCTGAGCTAACACTGTTTTTTCGGCAATCACGCTCTCCATTTCTATTGATATCCATCATTTGAGACTACTGGTGGAGGGATGAGATCTAGCTTGCTATGGCTACTAATGCGGCTTGTAGAGGAGCACTACACCGGATGTCCTTTGTTACATCTTTCAGTCAAATCCTAATGTGGGGTACAGGCATGTAATGTGCTGAACCATGATGGCTATGAATATTTGTTAAATATATATATTCTAATTGCTGCAGACACCTCCCTTGCTATAGAGTGTGGCATAGATTTAGGGGATGGCTGTATACATGAACTAGATTAGACGTACACCCTATAGATTAAAGTAGCCCCTATGGGCTGTATTACATAAACGCTCCGGAGGTGCAATGAAGGTGTGCACCCACTTTCTGAGCTTCCGAGGCACTTTGATATTACAGAAGGGGCTTCAGATTCATTTGCATAACAATTCTAATACAGATCGGGCTGGCGTGCCCCCATGCAAACGAGGAAACACTATTCCTCTGCTCCTGTTAAAGAGGTGGGGCACAGTCGGTGCATCCCTCTGAAGTAGATATGGAGGTAGGTCCCATAACTCCACCGCAACCTCCAGATATCGCCCTGTAGTCTAGTGCAGTCACACACCGCACCCACCCGCAGAGGGCTCTGTCACCTTTTCAAATGCAGGCTGGTTCCCACCTTTACAGGGGAAGGTGATCTAGTTGCTTCAAACCCGTCTTTCACTAAAGCTTGCACCCAGGGCAAGCACAAGTTCACAGCTGTCATTAATGTAATGAGGGCACTGACCTGGTCTGTGTCCGGCACACCCAGATAAAGGTGTTCTGTGGTGCTGCCCAAGTGCCCTATTACATAAAACCCACCCACGTGGTACTGGAGTCAGACTACCAGAGTTGATGTAGAGTCTGTTTTTATTTCATCCTAGCATATCTTGATCAGAGCTGGTTTTCTCGTTAAATAGAATGGCGAGCGTGCCTTCAGTACTGTTCACTAGAACTGAACTGAAAACTATAAAGGCAAATAACTTTAAATACTTGCACCCTGTCCATTGGTACAGAATCACGACTCCAGCACTCTTTACTAGAACTTAATTGATAAAGAACTATGCATATACCTGTGAATCATTGTACATACTACCCACAGCAGCCCAGTCCTGACTACTCAAGTCCTCAGAACTGCTCAGTAGAGCTAAACTGATAATTATCAATGCCAATATCTGTCAACCCCTTCCTACCCTTCCCATGGCTATGTGATCCTGTGCTCAGTTCACTAGAACTCAAATGATAGTGATCAATGTAAATATATGTGAATTTTGTGCACGCTGTCCATTGCTACCGAATCAGTACTGTTCACAAGCCCTGAACTGAAATTGATTGTGGCAAATATCTGAGAATGCTTTGCACATTGTCAATTGCTACCTGATTCTGCCCCCAGCACTGTCCTCTAGTGTTAAACTCATAACGATCAGTGTAAAAATCTGTCACTACTTTGAGTTCTGCATCGTTTGGTCGTTTTCTCTGTTCATTAGTTCACTGTGTCTTTACCTGGCGTCCTCATATGTATACTGCACATGCCCCCCACCTGATTTACTTTTCAGTGTTATCTTCTAAAAATATTTTGTTCCAGTTTCGCATTTCTCTGAATTCCAAGTATTGGTTTTCACACCATGGAGATCAATAGAAGGTGGAACTCTTAGACCAAGAACAAGCACCACTTGTGGTGTACGTTGGAACAAGGACAGGAGCACACTGTAATTAGTATACTAGAAGCCAGGTAGAGTGTCAGGGCAGAGACACATGAAGATGCTGCATTTATTACAGAGAAGTGTGGAAGCCGAACTCTTCCACAAAAGGGCCTTGATGCTCCCAGCAATCAGCTTTTGGAGCGAGAAAGGAGATACAGAGATGCTCGGAAATAGATTCACAGTCTAATTGTCAAGAAACGAGCTCTGTACTGTGGACAAAGATACCTTTTATCAAGTTTGCCAGTTTCATACTGTCGCGTTACCTTGCCTTTCGGAAAGGCTCTATCTGGTTTCATCCGTGCCTCTTCCAAGGCTCGCTGCTTGCATGGAGTTTTCTGACCGTATCATTAAAAGTGAAGTAACAACGTGTAATTTATGACAGTTTTTCTTTTCTGATGAGAATAGACGCATTGCATCATCACATGCTTGCAGGGTTCTAACAATATTAACAGTAATGTCACATAATGTTTGTTTTGAGGTTATATGGTTTGTTTAATTACTAGTAGCATTGGTATTGCCCGTGATCCTATCACAAGCGTGTAGGGTTTTCACTATATTAAGCGTAATGCAACACAATGTTTTGAGGTTATATGGTGTGTTTAATTACTTATACATTGTATTGCTCACTGTAACAAAATATATTTTGCCACTTTAACCCTCCTAGATTTTTTAGACTACGTAGTTGTGGACTTTTACTGTGATTGAGTCTTACTAAGTCTCACTCACGGTAAAGTTTGTAGAAATGACTGAGGGCAGTGTCCACCCTTTATGATAAGGCCATAGCTGCAGAGCTAGAGTAAGAGGATCCTGGCTGGTTACATATGAGCAAGTGAGCATGTGAGAGTACCATCTAGCTCAGCCCGGTATTCATGGACCGGTTCCTTGCTGCTGAAGGGTCCCTTCAGAGAAGGGTGATCACCTGGAGTAGGCTTTATATTATGAGTGAACATTCAAAGTGTAGGTCTTCAGAATAACGGCAGACACTTCCCATGTATGTTACCATTAGCGCTCCAGCGCTCTACCCCGCCCCCTAGCAGCAAGACGAATGGCTGCAGGACGCCGGGCTGAACGTCGGAGGTATAGTTGGTGATCTACGCAGGTCGGCTGCCGAAATATTCTCGGAAGGCTCTTTTGCACTCCCCGCAAAGCACAGTGTGGGTTTTAATTAAAGAACTGCCCTGCTCTGATATTTGTCCAGAGGACCACCTCCTTATCTGCCTAGAATTGAAAGGAAGAAAGAATCCAGCGCAGTTATCACTTTTCACTAACTCAGAGGCTGAAAAAAACTACAAACGATGATCGGCTTGGATTTTTCCACTACCGGAGTTAGGTGAGTGCGCACCACACCGAGAAGTTGGTGGGGTCTCTCCCCCGGTTGGGCAGGGTCAGGTAGTCAGCCGAAATGAAAATATGTCCTGAGCCTGGGTCTTAGTCGTGGCCCTGTGAAAGAGCAGTCTTTCTCTACTAAGTTGCCTTTCAGTGTTTATTTTTGGGTTCTAGCAGTGGCGGAAAATAGTCTCAAGGAAGGACAAGTCAAAAGAAAGGGGAGACACAGTTCAGCGCCTATGCTACTCAACAATTCCAGAGTGGGAAGCATCACGTTCTTGTGGAAAACTAATCACATATAGGGATGGACACTCAACAAAGCAAAGGCTCCAAAAATAAAGTTATTATGCTAGATTAATCTACTCCAATGCATGCCGGCTACTAAGGTGAAACTTAGAGCACAGCGTAATGCGCAACAAAGAATGGAGCTAAAGGCAAAGCTTTATTGGAACCAGAGAAGCAAGAGACAATAGATATCAATACGGAAAGCGAGAAGACATTGAATCAGAAAGCCTGGGAGAAATATCTGAGTTACAGATGCTAGACTCATCTCTGAATCTGGAATTATACAAAATAGAAACGCTGACCCGACAGATAACAGCAGCCCCGCTTGCTCTAAACAATGTCCTTTTAAAAAAAAAAATCTAGCTAAACACGCTCAGCCTTAAGCCTATCTACAAGCCCATCACTAGACCAAAAGTCCCATCCTGCATCCTCCATATCCCTGGTAGGGGAGAAAATCAGTAAAAGGAAACAAGAATTACTCTTAGTAAAAGAAGTGTGTATGGAGGTTGGGAATTCAGGACTAGCCTCGGGTGGAGTGGAGGTTTTAGAGGAAGAAAAGCAAGATGAATCAATTAAAAACATGTTAGCGACCATCTTACGAGAAATCAGAGATTTAAAAACATCACAATCTCAAGAGATATCAACGCTTCACGATACACTTCCATAATTGAAGGATAACATGTCCAACATGCCCAAAAGAATGAAAGAGGCTGAGAGACGCATTTCTGAGCTTGAGGACAAACTTATAAGTATTCAGGAAGAGGTTGCTCACGTGGAGAAAGTCAACTGTCAAATGGAATTTAAGTTACAAGATTTAGAGAACTATATTAGACGTTCAAATCTTTGCCTGGTACGTATACCTGAAGGGAGCGAATATACCTGAAGGGAGCGAAAGCTCCCAAGCGCTAAAATGGTCAGAAGCACTTTTGAAGGAAGTCATGCCTGAACTGAAAGGGAATTTAACAATAAGAAGGGCGAGATGAATGCAAAGTATCCTCGCACTATATTGAATTTTGTTGATTTTTGAATTAAAGATCACATTTTAAGTATGGCAATTGCAAAGAGAACCTTTTCTTCTCTGGAAGTACCGCAATTCAAAATGTATTCAGACATGTCAGCAGCATCTGGACATCGAAGGAAAGAATTTTTGAAAATGATTGACTTGTTTAAGGAAAAGGGGGTCCAAGCGATGTTAGTGCAACAATCCAAGCTCAAAGTACTTGTGAAGGGTCAATTGTATCTGTTTTCGGATACAGGAGAAGCTCAATCTTTGCTTACGAAATTGTCAATGCCTAATGAGAGTCAGAAGAAACAAAGCAATTGTTTAGCCAAGCCAAAATAGATATGGAAGAATATTTTTACGCCGATAGGAAGTACTGCCAACACTGTGTATCTTCAAAGGGTTTATAAGGAGGGTGAATATACTGGTAGATTACTGGTGTGGCAAGCCAGAGAATGGCAAGTTAGTAATAAGATCTTATCTCTAGTAGACACAGAAACTAAGGTGCACTTAACCAAATCATTAGATATTCAGAAGGCCTTTTTACAACACTAAGAGTCAATGTATAACTAAGGCTCCCGGTTTTATGGTATTTATTTTTGACATTTTCTTCTGTATTTATCCATATTTATTTTTTGTCTACTTTATCTGTCTTTATCCATATTTATTATGGGTTTTCTGGAAAAATCCAGCTGAAACTGGTATATTTCCACATTTATTTAGCCAATAAATATGGAGTCATGCTTGAAAGCCTGCCAGGTTTCAGTAATATGAACACCAGCGGAAGATAAATCAATGCTCTTAAATGAAAATATGCACATTTCTGTTTCAGGCTTGTGCATAGTTACTGCTGTTTAAGCCTCTTTACTAAAATTCCTTTCTTTTATTACCCTTACCTATCAATCCACACCGTTAGGGGCCTGGTAGGGATGGCAAAGTGTATTGAGAATCACTCAAAAAGCACCTAATTTCCGTTTTTATCCACATTTAAAAATAAATACAGGCAAGAAAATAAATGGTTTTACGTCTGTATTTATCTGTAAAAATGGAAAACAGGGAGCCCTATTTATAACACACAGCAGCAGATTGTTGCCGATCCCTCAGGTTATTTCTAGGCAAACATCCTATTCCAAGTCTTTCAAATGAGCAAGGCCAGTGGTTGGTTACTAAATTTACCCTCGAAGAAATAGAGAGAGTAGTAAGCTCACTGGCCACCGGTAAATCTGCAGGCGAAGATGGCTTCCCAGCTGAATTATGTAAAAAATTTGCTCCAATACTAAATAAAGTAATTTTAAATTGGCTAATTACTCATAGGAAGCAGGGTAACCTCTGCCTTTGTTTCGTACTTCAGTGGTAGTTAGTTTCGTAAAGAAAAACAAGGACAAGGAGAACATCAACTCTTATAGGCCTATTAGCTAACTAAATGCAGATTACAAATTTTTTACTAAGCTCCTCGCTATTAGGCTGAATAAAATCATAGGCTCAATTATTCATCCAGATTAATGTGGGCTTGTAGCAGGTTGACAACATTTAGTGAATACCAATTTTTTAATAGATGCCTTAGACTATATGCTACAGAATAAAACACTAGCACAAGTGCTGCTACTAGATGCTGAGAAGGCTTTTGATTTGGTGTCATGGAAAAGCCATGGCGCATATAATAATTAACACCAGGAGGGCCTTAGGGGAAGTGTAGATGTTGGGAAGTGGTGGTAGCTAAAAAAGGTTAGGTAGTCCACAGGGATACTTTAATGGTGTGGCTAGCTACCTTATTAAAAACAGTGTGTAGAGGCTACTACCTGATTTAATGATCCAGGCTAGTACGCTCTACTTATCGGTCAACATGTTTCATGCTAAGTGATCATATAGATTCAGTGCAATTCATCAGGACCTAAACAGTGGTACGCTATCTAAAGCGGTGGTAGGTGGAAGTACCTACATCACAGGAGACTGAAGGACAGGCCAGGAGTCCTGCCACTTCCTAGTGGGACCTATAATAGGATGACAAAAACAATGGGAAGGGGAGTCACAGGAGAATATATTGTGAAATCCAATTATCAACCTATCACATTTCATCACGGTTCAATAATGATCAGGTGAGAGGGTCTCCCGCGAGGGCGACTAAAGCTACCTCGAACGCGGGTACTTAAAAACAAGGATGAAAGGGTCAGTACTTAAAAACTCAAAAGAGTCTACACAAGAATCTATAATGCACGTTGTGATGGTAAGGGGAAAACAACCAGAAACTGGATCTCACCATTAAAGCCACACCATTAAAGTATCCCTGTGGACTACCTAACCTTTTTTAACTACCACCACTTCCCGACATCTACACTTCCCCTAGGGCCCTCACACCCACAGCACCAACTGGCAGGGACAAAAGAACTTGGATAAAGAGCCCCTTTTAGGGTGCCCATCAGACATTGCACCGCCAGTTTGACGAGGAGCAAAACCCAGATGATGAAGCATGACACCTAGCTTGCTGGGTGTGTGAGGGTTTTAGTCCCGAAAGGGAGGATTCCCCTCCCTTTCTTCCCTTGTTGGGTCCTCTATTCATTGGCCGGTTCATTTATCTTCTTTCACCTTGGGGAACAGCGTACCTCGTATTGTTTACATAGTCTCTGGGCATGTACACTGGACCCCGTTAAATATAGCCCGACCTGTCCCTCTCTTTTGTTTAATTCACTTTATTTTACTGACACAATTCTATAAGGCTATATCACACTGCTACCTGTTTGTAGAGGGGAACTGATGGGATTTTACTTCTATTCTGAATTTTATATGGACAGCAAGGGGTGGCAGGGAGTTGTAGAGTGTGGAGCTACAGGTATACAATAGTCCTCCCTGAAAGATTATGTAACTCGTTTTATGGATGAATAGGTGGCTCATGGGTGCTGTCCTTAGATGTCTTGTGAACTGGTTGGATTGGAACTCTCTAGAGAAAAAGTTTGAAAATTCAATGTGGAAGGGTTAGCTGCAGGGTTATAAAATCTGAATATAGCTCCCTAAATGGATCCCCTTTTTGTCAGCAGCAGACAGTTCATAGTATTGCTATACTAAACTCTTCTACATATAGCTATTCCACATTTCTGATTATGAATTATATGAATCACGATTACAATTAGGCTATGTGTCATTCAAGTCTCTTCTCATATGGTTACTGGTGGCCACACATGAGACTGAGTTGGATGAAACACTGCCAGTAGTAGAGTTATAGGAGAACCTAAACGACATCTTTACCCTTCCCCAAGGGTTAATCATAAATGCTAAAGTGATGCATGGCTTGTTTGTTCAGGATACACTGAGCTAAGCTTTAAGGACCTGGGAGTTGGTTCCCTTCCATCCACAGGGATTACTGTCCCTGAATATCACCCAGCCCTGATTGCTTACTGCCGCACGCCTTGCGTAGTTTACTGGTTCTGATGCCCCCATGCCCTATTTCATGCTCATCATCTCTGCATGTTACTCACTCCCCAATATAAGCTCCTTCTTACATCAATTTTGCGTCTTCTTTACATCAGTTTTAACCCCATCTCACCTCATCTCTACCCTGTCACATCTTAACATCACCTGTGCCCAATTTATCTTCAGCCTTCTCATCTTCTCCTACGTCTCACCTCGCCCTCTTCTTTTCCCATTTCAGCCTCACCCCAACCTCACTTGAATCACATCTCCCACCAACTTAATTTCTCCTAAGCTTTACCTCAATATCCCTCTCTTCACTTCAACCCACCTCACCTCAACGCACAAGTGACCCTCCTCTCAACCTCACCTCATCTCAACCTCCTCTCCTACTTATCTTATGCTTATCTCAACTGAACCTAAATCCTACCTCCATTGAATCTCACTTCACCTAACCTCAATATCACCCCCTCCTTATGCCACCCTTATCTCAGTTTCACCTCATTTCGTCCGTCTCTAGACCCCACAGTCACCTCTGCCATCACTTCACTGTAAACCTCACATAACTTAAAATGTTCCCTTTCTTAATCACCTTCACCTCACCTCAACTTCATCTCAGTTGCACTTCAATCTCACCACAGCCTCTTCTGAATTTCAAACTCCTATTTTCCTATAATGCTACATAATGTACACAATGTATAAGCACTTTTAATAAATTACTCCTCAGAATAAAGCAAAGGCCATGCCCGAGGAAAGCCTAAATTGAGATTATCTCCAGAGAGAAAAATATCAGACTTTCCTAGTCACAAAACAGTACCGGTTGCAATGATGAAAATGTAGTAAATTCAAATTTTTTATAAAAATATTAAGTGAAGTCAGGAAGAATTTTTAACCTTTTTCTGTTTTGCATGTGGTAAGCAGCCATTTATTCATTGCCAGTATCTGCATGTTTAGTTTATGTGCTGGTAGTAATGAGTACAGTGTCACTTAATATCCCAGAAGACTATGCTTCATTATTACCTCTAGAATGGTCAGTGGGCGCAGGCCTTTTACCTGTTTTAAAACAAAAACACACAGCTCTTTCAAGGAACATTGGCCTAGAGTCAGTGCTGAGGTGTAAACGAAAGTACATACATGCAGATTATATTTTGGATAACATCTGGCTCTTCTGTTCCTGCATCATCTTCTCCAGCATGGCATTGCATTACAGTGCTTCATATGGTTGAGGCGCCGTTATAGCTTTGCCCTGGCCTCCTATGACAAGGGCCCTTGCCCTGTAAGAAAAACCTTTTTTTTTAGGTTGTCAAATCCTTTTTTAGAAAGTATCCATTCCTGATGGCATGCAGCTATGGAAATGAATGTGAGGTGTACCAATGTGGCCAGTCTTTTGCTGTGACAGTCTGTTTCTTCATTAACATTGCAATTTTGGTATCGGTAATATGAATCGTGTCAAGCCTATGCCTTGGAGTTCTGACCAATGTGTGTTAGTCAATCCCAGGGCCTTGAGTTGTCTTTCTGAATAATGTTTCAATCTCACTCAATTGTGCTGGACAGTGTAGAGATATGCATTGTTAGCATGTGCGCTGCCTAAAAAATGGCCATTATGTAATCTAAGTAAATTATCATACTCTCTGCCAACCTCTGATAGGACAAATTTGAATTCGTTGGTGAAGCACAAAATGGCTGGAGACATTCTAATGGGAAGACTTGCAATTGGAGGACTCCTCAATGTGTTCTGAACATTGCTATTGTCAGGAATAAGACTTTTAGCTATGTCGAAGATGTATCACTAGTCTACACCTTTAGCTTTCTTCAGCACCAAGTTTCTTCTAAAGTACCTGGAAATAGCAATGCTTGCACTAATGCTGTCTTGAAATAGGTAGTTAACGTTTTTGTCTATGATGGTTCACTTCGTCTTTTAGAAATGATTTGGAAAGGGACATTGTGTACGACAATGAGTGTCATTTGACTTCATGTGTTGTTTTGAAGGCATATGTTTTCATTGCCATTACCATGGAATTGTCTTTGAAGTACATTACTTGGTATCCCGCATGCGAGTGTGAAGATTGGGCAGCATTTGTCTGTGTTCACAGTTGCATCACTGACGATTTCACTGGAATTTCTTCCTCCAGTGGAACAAAACTTGGGTGGGAAAAGACGTGATATTGTTGATCATAGTATTTGTTGAAGGTACAACTACACAATGGAATATGTAGTCACTGGTTGTGAAAACGAGCAGATGGTTATGTCCAAAGCTCCTAAGGAAAATCTTTGATGGAAGATATCTATGAATATAGAGCTGTGCTTTTTTCAAACAGTAAAGAACTCCACAATTGCTCCGTTTCCTTTTGAAAGAGCATTGCCATCGAGATGTCCTACTTTTATGGAACCTAAGTCTGATTTCACAAGGTACTTCTTAAATTAAGACATTTTACCATTTGGTGAACTTTGCATATATGGTGTTACCTAGGATGGAGATGTTATTTTATTGGCATTTGAATAGCCTGTCAGTAGTGTGACCTTATAGCACCCAAAGTTCATTCCCTTTAGGATTTCTTTATGTTACAAACAATCTTATGTATGCCTCATCCAGGGACACCTGTTCCCGATCGATTCTCAAAGTAGGAGTCTGCATGATCACCCATATTCTTAGTAGTCTTCTCAGTTCTTCTATGCATCCTTACCAAACACCTGGAAATTAGCACAGGTCACTCCTATTTTGAAAAAGAACAGCACAGACCCCAACATCTCTGCCAAATAAAGGCCAGTCGGACTGCTCCAATTCCCACTGAAGATGCGTCAGTTGTCTATTGTCTTCATTTCTTGAATTTGATAACATCTAAGACAATTCCCAATTCATTTTCTGTGCTGTTCATAGCAGAAACTATATCCATCTTACTATACCAGAATACCAAAAACAGATCTTGGACAATAGAGGTACAGCTGTCCTCATCCTCGTAGAGTTGTCAGCAGCTTTAAGAAAGTTATGACAATTTGTTTAGGGCAGTAGTTTAGAAGTTGAGGCAGATCATAAGCTTTTAAAGGAAGTGATCAATAAGGACGGAGTTGAAGCCATCTCAGGAAGAATCAGAAAATGGGTGGTTTCCCTTCAGGACTTTCAGTTTGAGTTAACAAATGTACCAGGGTTCAAGACCTTTCTGGCTGGCTGTTGTTCACTTCTCACAGTGGATAAAGACGGTGCAGGAGACTTGGAAGATGATGTTGTTCAGAATGATTTTAAAGTGTGTTTAGTTAGAGAGGGGATAATTAAGGAGTTAAGTATTTCAAGGGGTTTTCAGATGCATGAACAGATGTTTGAAAAGTGAGATTCAACTTCAATGTAAAGGATTTTGGAATGCTGAAGGTTAACGTTGGCAACAAGATGGTTTGTTGCGGGGGATCATGAAAGTCACCCATGGACTGCAAAGACTAAAGAAAGATTGGAGACTCTGCATTGGTGGCCAGGAATGGATCTTCAAATTGAAAGATCTGTGAGGGAATGTGTGCAGTGTACAAATAGTGACAACATCACAAAATGTTGAATAGAACAAATGGTCATAATGAAATTATCTAAAAGGCCCTGGGATGATGTAGCTTTGGATATCGTAGGGCTCATCAAAATTTCAAGTGTGGACAATGATGTCATTGTTTTGGTAAACATTCATACACTATGGCCTGAAATCACTGTTACTAATTCCACTGAATCGTGTGATGTGATTAGGTACCTTGATCAGATCTTTATCAGGTAAAGTTTTCCCGTTAATATCCTGACAGGCAATAGAGTGCAGTTGGTTTCAAGAGATATGGAAGAATTTCTTTTACAAAGGGGAATCAAACACAAGATAATTGCTTTGTATCATCCAGAAGCTAATGGTATGGTGGATGTCCATCGTGGGTTAGGTATAAGGTGATGAGTGGTGTGGTTTGTGAAGAATGGGAAGATGATTTGACAATTGTGGAGGAGGAAAAGGCCATGGTGAGAAAGACAATATTTGATGCTCGCAAAGCGACCAGGAAGTCCATGACAGAGGATGGTGATTTGGTGAAGATTAGTAATCCTAGAAAGGAAAATGTACATTCTAAGTCTTTGCCCCTATGAAAGTAGTTAAGGTTTTTCAGAATAAAACAGAAGATCACAGAATCTAGAGTTTGAACAGGGTTACAAAACCTCCATGTTGTGAGAGATCTGTTGGAAAGGGGGATAATGTGGAAGGTGCTATTACTACTATAGCTAGTGGTGTTCTGATGAGGAGTGAGAGATGTTGTAAAATGCCAATTTATCTGAAAGAGAACATGTGATCTCTGTACAACAAGAGCATTTTGTAATTTTATTGTTTAGTTGATGTATTGTAGGTATGCATACCCTTTATTACTAGATAATATTTATTTCCTTTGTTTCCCTACCTTTTTCTGCATTATATATTTCTTCATGTGTTGTTCTGTTATTTACATTTAACGGAGGGAAGATGTGTGATATTTCCCATTCCCATTCTAAGTATGCACTACTTACTGTGTAAGATAGAATGTTTCGATTTGATTTACAGTTTGTGGTTAGAAGAAGCAGTTTAGGATTGATGGCTGAGGTGTGTAGGTCTCTCACTGGGTGTGTAAATGCCTGAGAGGATCTGTGAGAGGCTGTTTGACTGGGTGTGAAAGTGCCAGCATAGAACTGTGAGTGGGTGTGCAATCTCCTGTGTGGGTCTGTGAGTGGGAGAGTGAGCACCTGTGTGAGTGGGGGTGTGGACTTGTGAGTGGGTATGCTTCTGTGGGTCTGTAAGTGGGTGTGTAAGTGGAGCCATGGGTCTGTGAGTGGGTTTGTGAGTACCTACATACATATGTGAGTTGGTCTATGAGTGCCTGGTTGGCTGGGAGAGTAGGTCTGTCAGTGCCTGCGTGGGTCTGTGAGTGGGTCTGTGAGTGCCTATGTGGGTATGTGAGTGCCTGCATGCGTCTCTGTGTGAGTCAATGACTGCATAGGTCTGTGAGTGGGTGTCTGAGGGGCTGTGTGAGTCTGTGAGTGGCTGTGTGAGTGCTTGTGTGGATCTGTGAGTGGGTGTGTGAGTGTCTGTATTGGTCTGTGCATATGTCTGTGAGTGGATCTGTGAGTGGCTGTTTGACTGCCTCTGTGGCACTCTGAGTGTGTGATTGTGCCAGAATAGAACTGTGAGTGGGTGTACGAGTTCCTGTGTGGGTGTGTGAGTGGGTATGTGAGTGCTTGTGTGAGTGGCCATGTGAGTGCCTGTGTGGATCTGTGAGAGGGTGTACCTCTGTGGGTTTGTAAGTAGGTGTGTAAGTGGAGGCATGGGTGTGTGAGTACCTGCATATGTCTGAGTTTGTCTATGAGTGCCTGTGTGGGTGTGTGAGTAGGTCTGTCAGTGACTGCATGGGTCTGTGAGTAGGTCTGTTAGTGTCTGTGTGGGTCTGTGAGTAGGTGTATGAGTGCCTATGTGAGTCTGAGTGGCTGCATGTGTGCCTGTGTGGATCTGTGAGTGGGTGTGTAAGTGTCTCTGTAGGTCTGTGAGTGGATTTGTTAGTGGGTGTCTGAATTCTTGTGTGGGCCTGTCATTGGGTGTTTGAATGTCTGAATGGTTATGTGAATGGGTGTGTGAGTGTCTGTGTGGATCTGTGAGTGGGTTTGTGAGTGTCCGAGTGGGACTGTGAATGGGTGCTGGGTGTCTGTGAGGTTCTGTGAGTGGGTGCGTGAGTGCCTGTGTGGATATGTGAGTGGGTATGTGAGTGCCTACATTGGTGTGCGAGTGGATCTGTGAGAGCCTGCCTGGGTCTGTGAGTGGGTGTGTGAATACCAGCGTAGGTATGTGAATGGGTGTATGACTGCATGTGCAGGTCTGTAAATAGGTGTGAGAGTATCTGTGTAGATGCCTGAGTGGGTCAGAATGTGTTTTTTTTTTTTCAAAGTGTGTCAAGATTTGCAAATCGTTGTGGATTTATACGGGGACCACGCTGAGCCTTGCGGGGGAGCTGCTTATTCCCAAAGTGGAAAAAAATATATATAACTCAATTTTGTATCCATCATAGGTCTCTCTCACACTCCTTAACACACCCATGGGGTCTACACTGACCCCTTTAATCATTTTCAAGAAAGATTTGTTCCCCAACACTTAAAATGGTGACTGCAACCTCCCGGTCATGTTGTGATCAGCCAATCATGGCGTTGCTGATGGTGCATGACTTTGCGGATCCAACGCGGTGGATAAGCAGAGGGTCCATGACCGTAGATATACAATATCGTTTTTCTGCTAAATATTCTGCAACTACTGAACAGATTTACACCAAATCACAAAAGGGCTCTTTATAGACCAAGAGCTACCTCTTTACCAAATTTGGTGCAATTTCGTCAAGTAGTTCGGGCTGTATCCATGCTCAAATCCCTATTGGAAATTGCATGGGAAATGTGCATTTGTGACCACCTTTTTCTTGGCCCCCACTTGACGGATCACTCCGAAGCTTTCCATGGAGAACTAAACATACAGTGCCATTTTTTGGGGTGGGGGAGGGCGAATTTTGTGAAGATTTGTCAAACTGTTCAAAGTTATAAGCAAGTGAAAAAACGTGTTTTCTATGGAAACTAGGTCCTATTTATAACTACCTACTGGCAACCACCACATATATATCACTGAAATAACAAAGGTTTAAGTAATGTTAGAGTTTTGAACTCTAAAAACCACCGAACTTCACTAGTTAGAGTTATCTCAAGTAGCTGTAAGTCGTGCCCTTAGGTAACTAACTATGACTCACACCACCGTCATGCACAGGTATATTATCAATAATGTCAAAGAAGATGTCATAAGTGATGTAATATGTAGGGTAATTAGCAGTGCATGGCGAAAGTTGCGAGTTCTGGTTACCTTAGGGCATGAGTTATAGTTACTTGAGGTAACTCAAGTTATTCACTGCAAACATTAAAAAATATATGTTTTGGCCCCAGGCACCAGGCCTAGGGGGCTATGGTATTCTTACCCTGACCATTGTGTCTTTTATTTTTACTTGTTTATTTCTTCTTAGAACTCGTATATAAATATCTGCACTTCCCAATCCTATGTTCGCAGACTTGTCCTCTAAGAAATGCAATCATTTGAATTAATCTTTTCTGTTAAGACAAACATATATCTTTTTTTCATGTGAACCGTAAGTCCTAGATCTCCTTGTAGTTGTCTTAATAATTTTCTTTGGAAAATAGATAAGGTCTATTCCAGCCAAAATATACGTTTTTGTTACTGAACATTGAGATAGTTAGTGGGTATTAGATCTGGGGGTCTCTAGTTGACAGAGGTAGGTGCCACTGTCCAAATAGGGACCCTTGCTTCTAGTCAGGGCAAGGAGATAACCCTCTGAGATAACCCCTGCTCACCCTCTAGGTAGCTTGGCTCGAGCAGTCTAGGCTAACCAGAGGCAATGCGTAAAGTATTTGTACCAACACTCACAGTAACACAGTGAAAACACCACAAACTGACTCCACAACAGTTTAGAAAAATAAAGGTATTTTAATCTAAACTACACAAGACCAAAACAACAAAAATCCAACATACACAGTTCAAGAATATGGTTTCAAAAGAGTTCTTAAGGTTGTGTTAAAATTCTTAGGTTGCGATAGAATTCACTACGTTGCGATAGAATTCTCTACTGATGTGTGAAAAGTTCACAGTTGCGTCACGTTTACTCACAGTACCTTTTAGTTGCAACAAAGTTCCAAAAAGCAGAAGCTGGTGCGGTGGAAAACAAGCGATGCGTTGCTCCTGAGACCCTGGGGAGGCGATGCGACAGCCCCGCTGCAGCAGCGGGCGTGTTGCGACGAATCCGGTCTGTATGGGGAGGATGGCTACTTGTATGGATTCCGGTGCGATGCGACGATCTCGTAGAGGCTGCGACGATCTCCGAGGCGACGATGCGTGGTCCAGCGGTGATCCTCTCTCTCGCAGCTCCTCGATGCGATGGTTCTGCGACGATGCTCGCAGCAACGTGATGCGGTCCGCAAGCAAGCGGTGCGGCGTTCTCACCCAGCGATGACAGGCTCTGTGACGATACTCGCAGCGATGTTCGATTCTCCCGCACCGGTCTGGTGCGTCCCGCAAACGAAGGATGCGACGTCTCTGGCAGCGGCGTCAGGCGCTGCGACGATCTCGACCTCCGTAGCGGCGGGAAACTTCTCGCACTGTCGGGGATGCGCTCTGCAAGCGAGCGATGCGACACTTTTCAGTTTCAAAAGTCACTCAAGCTTAGTTTCAAGCTTCCCAGCACAGGTACAACTTCCAGAGGCCCCACAACTGGATCAAGCACTCTAGGAAGGACAGAACTCTCTCAGCAGAGTTCAGGGAAGCTGGGGGTGAAGTCCTTTTGTTCCTGGGACTTCAAAACAGGGAGCCAGCTCTTCTCAGGCCCTTGGAGATTCCTTCAAGACAGGGGACACAGCTCAGCAGCAAAGTCCTTCCCCTCTCCTTGGCAGCAAGGCAACAGGTCAGTCCAGCAGAGCAACAGCAGGACAGTCTTCCTTCTTCAGTTTCAGCTTTCTCCTTGGCAGAGGTTCCTTCTTGATTTCCAGGATGATCTAATTTTCTGTTGTCAGGGGTCCTGTACTTATACCCCTAAAGTCTTTGTTCTCTGGGTGCATGTGGGCCCTGAGCCCGGTCTGAACCAGTTCTGGGTGGTTCCTGAGTACTTTGTTTTGCTGGCTGCATCTTTCCTTTCAGAGTGAGGGGCAGGGTCCTCAGCCGCCCAGCAGGGGGGTGGAGCCAGCATTGTGGAAGGCAGGCACAGCCCTATTCATCCCAGGTGCTAACTCCTCCCACCAATCCAGTTGCAAATGCAGTCATTCAGCCTAGTGCTGACTCATCCAGCCTCCTGGGGAATCCCCCAGCCCCTGTCACTCTCAAACCAGACAGTCAATACACAAACAGGCCCAGGCACACAGAAGGGTCAGACAAGAGAACAGCAACTTTCTAAAAGTGCTGTTCTCAAACACAGGATTTAAAAACAACCTTTCCTAAAAGATGTGTTATTAAATTCTGAGTTCAGGGATACTAGATACTTATGTCCTATCTTGTTCCTATGGGAAGAAATGCTGTTAACCACTGTAGCCAGCATCCCCCATGTTAACCTATGGAGCAAGATAGCCTTACAGTAGTGAAAAACGAAAATGGCTGCCATTCACTACCAGAGCATGTCACCTGCACTAGTACATGCTCTATCTTTTACATACACTGCACCCTGCCCAGGGGGGTACCTTGGGCCTTCCATAGGGGTGACTGATGTGCACAAGAAGGGAAGGGTTAGGCCTGGTCAGTGGGGACACTGACCAGGAGGACATGGCAGTTCTAAACTGAACACAGGCACTGCAGTGTCAGGCCTGAGACATCATTTTAGGGCTACTCCTGTGGGTGGCACAATCAGTGCTGCAGGCCCACTAGTAGCATTCGCCATCACCAGCCCTGGCACACCCAGTGCACTTTACTAGGGACTTCATGGTGATACAAATATGCCAAACATGTATATTTAATCAGAATAACAATTTACACAGGGAGCACTTACACTCTGGCACTGTTCAGCAGTGGCAGATTGTCCAAAGCATATAAACCAGCAAAAACGAAATCCAGCACAGCATCAAAAATACAGGAGGTAGAGGCAAAAAGATTGGGGAAACCACGCCAAAGATGCCAGGTCTAACAGTGGGCCTATGTGTGCATATATCTTGCTCTGATCTCTAGCACATGCTACATTAACAATGCAATAATAGGTCTAAGTCCCCTCTCTTTTTCTTTTTAGTTTTATATCCTGTGCTTATTTCTCAATAAACATGGGGTGTGTCATCGTGCAATATGGAGGTAAAGATTTCTATATGCATTATGTCCTGGTGGTAAAATTCACTATAACAGTGAAATCCATATCCCTAATCCCAATAGAAGTATATGTCTTGAGAGATTACTTGTTATATTGATGCCCAGCTATTTTTAATGTATTATATTGTTTAGCCCTGATAAGGCATCCGTCGGCAGTAAAAGATTCATTTGCTGGGTTTTTCATAATAAATATTTATTGTGTTTTGAAAAGGTATATGTTGCTTTACTATGTTACATTTTTAATTATTGTATAAATAGGATTTACGTATGTCATGACAAGACACTCAGTACCTGGAATGTTTTATGATATTTGGATAATAAGTAGAAACATAATATTGGAATGTGATTTTTATCTTAAGGAACTGACAGTATAAAAGTTTATGAATCCTCTTAGTAACTGTTAACAGATTAGATATTATTACATTTTGAGGTGCCTCCATTATCCCTTTTCCATGATAAATGCACATCAGTATGGACAACTAGTATATATTTGAAGTCCGTATTACCCTTCTCTTCATATTCTATTGCACATACTTATATTTCAATGGAAATGGGAGAAAGCTTTAATAAAAGGACTAGCTATTTTTATCTTCTGCACTCATGAGTGCACCATGATGTTAGATTTGCATATGGAGCCAGATTTTGATTCAGTCAACAAAGCAGCAATATTTTTGTAATCGGCTTGTTCGCCGTGGGATTTTGATTAATAATGGGGGCGTGGTGTGTTTTAAAGCGAATATAAAGAACATAAAATGGTGTTATTTTGTCTTCTATGCTAGCACAAGAACCTATATCAGTTTGACTCCACCTGAAAAGCTAACTCAGTGCTGGTACTGCTCACATTTACTGATTTTGCAGAAAGAATCGGGCACATGTGTGTAAACTTCAAATCTTATACAGCTGGGGGGAAATGTTTTGTCACACCTCTTCACTTTCTAATTTGCATGGAAAAGCTTGTTGCAGCGTCGGCAAACAAATATGGAATACGCTAAAGAAGACAACCTCTTCAAGAGCGAACACTGAGCTGCTTGTTTTTGTTTTCAAACACCCATTTTTGGAACAGCCCTGCAGGACTTCACACCATTGACTGTGGTCTGTTCACAGAAACCTGTTACCTGTGCTTAGTCTGAGGACTTCCCAAGATCCAAGAAGATCATTTCTATCTGTTCGGATTCAAGACGGTGCTTTCCTTAGAGTTCTAATCACACTACTGGATCATCTGTAAGTCTCTGTCTGTCCTTTACCTCCTTTATAAGAGACCCCTCGGACATACTTTTTACACAGACACAAGACTCGGTTTTACAGAAAATGCACAACAAATGATCATTCTCAAGAGCCAGTCACCTCGCTTTGATTGGCATGTTTCTACAATTCCCGTCCTACTTCTGTAAAATTGTGCACACATTTGCTGACGGAGGTGGTAACAAAACAGAGTTGCTGATGACTTCAGTTTGCCATTGCATCGATGAAACTGGTACTTGCTGCAGCCCTGCAAACACAGTAAAACATTTAGCACAAATTTTTATTCATAGGCCGTCCCTAGAGATGCAAGCCAATAAGCTGTCTAATTCTTGTTTCTATCACTGGCATATTACAATAATCCAAGTTCTGGGGGAACAACAGCCAAAAGTATTAATTTTCTGTGCCACCAAACTATTCATGTCCGTATACAAACAAGCATTGGAAAATACAACAGGTCTCACCTTTTTCACATGTTGGCTTTGCCAATTCTTTTGCTTATGCAGTAGAACCTCGGCAAAAAGAAAATGCTTTTTTATCAAAGGCTGTTTACCATTGGCAAAAACAAAATGGAAAAAAACACAAACCGCCACCATACCGTGGTCGCTGCTGGCAGCCATGTCATTCACTAGGTACACACGTGTGATGACACTTGTATGCATGCTTCACCATGCATAAGTGAGCCTTGGGTATGACCAGGGCACCATTTTATTTATTTGTTTACCTATCCAAGATGGTGGACACCATTTGTATCGATAAATTAAGTGTCTTACTTTTTGTTGCACAAAAGTGCTTCTTACACTGGAGAGCAGCCCAGCAGCAAATGGCAGATGCTGAAATTACCTCCCTCATCCCCCCCAAAAAATTAACAAAAAAATGTAATGTGGGGAGTGGGAGGACGAATGAGGAGTGGATGGGGGAAACTATCCAGATTATACAGAAGGCAAGAAAACAATGAAGGCACTTGAGCTGGGCTAGGGCAAGACAAAACAAGCATTTGCAATGCAATCGATCTCGCCTTTGGGACCTTATATGTATTTGGCTATGCAGCACATTAACCTTGGTGCTGAAACATCTAGTGTTCTTTAACATGGAGGGAAAGTAAGCTCCAAACTGTGACACGTCAGGTATGGGAACAAATGGAGATAAATATTGCCTTTCAGCAGGAATGGTATAGTCCACAGCTCAGTTTTTAATATAAAATCAGGGTCTTCAGTGGTCATATCCCTGAAAATACAAGATTTGGAAAAAATATTATTATCTGTGGATGCTTGTGGAAGACTATTTCTTTGGACTGAAATCTACAGAATCAAGACAGTTAAATAGAGGCAGTTGAACAGAAAAAAAAGTCCTAGGGCTGATCTCCAGAGCCCACAAAGTACATACACATGTATAGACTAAAAGTATATACAAGAGGTCTCAAATGCTCAACCTAAAAATAATAAGAATGGAAGGAAGGGTAGGGAGAGCAAATCACAGCATGGGGTGAGGGATTTTGAAGCAACATGGAACACATGAGGGGCATTTGATGGCGTTTGGGGGAAGCATGAGACAAATGAGAGAGCTCTAACCATGCACTCTCATGGAGTGCTGAAAGTAAAAGAATAAAAGTAGTTCACTGAATGTGAGCAGGGGAAGAATATACATAATCCAATCAAAGGGGTGGCAGGGAGAAATATACACAAGAATAGGAGGGAAAGCTATTGAATAGGAATTAAGCAATTACGAGTGACAATAAAACCAACCAATCATAGGCAATGGTTAAGCTCTAATCCCACTGTAGGTTTTTGGTATGGTCCACAAGAGGCTTTAGGCGAGATCTACAAATGTGTGCTGCGGACTCAGAGTGCTTGAGTAAGTTCAATATTGAAAGCTGCCTACTGTGGCCAGATGTCTGGGTTGGGTGGAGGATGTCTGCATCTTGCCTGTCCTTGGTTGTTTATTTATTTGTTTGAGGTTTTATTTAGAGCAGACTATCAGAGTTGACATCAGAGCACTGTACGATAGTCATATTACAATATAGTGGTACACAGAAGTCAAAAATATTTTCCAGTGACAATTTGCAGAGTGATGGTGCATCACAGTACATATTTTTGAGATAGTAATAAAAGATTATGCTGATCTGGAATCTGAAAAAACCTGCAGTTTATGGGGTAAAACGCCTTGCTACTGTTACTGTGTGTCTTATTTTCAAGAGACAGTTTGTACCATAAACCTGCTCTTAATATCTCTCGCCACCCTCTGACAAAACGTGAACTGGACACAGCCATATATGCTCTTCTCTTCTACTCGAAGCAAATAATTCCTCTAGGTGCAGTGACAGGTGATTATTGAAATAAACACATCTGAGAGTTGTCATTTAGTAAATGTCCATTAGATTCAAAAGAGCAGTTGGCCTAACGGCTAGGGCGGTCGACCTCGAATCTGGGGAACCAGGTTCGAGTCTCGGCAATGACGCTGTGATTTTGGGCAAATCACTTAATCTCCCCATGCCTAACAAAAAATTAGTGTGTTGTCATATAACGCAATTGATGCTACGTAAAGCGCTCTGATACCCGAGGTTAAGTTTGCGCTATATGAAACTCCATAAAATTAAAATAAAATAAGCTATCACAAGCGAGAGAGGTTTGCCCATGTCGGAAATGGCCTCCGTTCAAGAGGCATCACAGTCTCTGGATTAGGGATCCGAGCTGTCGATGTGTATTGCATGTAAAAAATTATAGTGTTTGGTAAATGGTAAGAAGGAGAGACTGGAAAAGCGGTCCACTGTGCATTAATACATTTAGAAAAATGGAAAATGCATTTTCTGGAGGTTCAGGATCATGAGGATATGGCAAGATTGTGAAGATCTATCATGACGAGAGAAATGTAAGAATTGGAAAAGTGAATCCTATGGTAATATATAAATCAATTCTTCTACATATTTTGTATTAATGTTTACCTGTATTTGTTGCAAAAGTATTTGCTATTCTTGTAAATTTGTTTCCATTTTTTAGGTATTGTTAACTCACTCATCGACTATGAGCACATGAGATAACAGTAAACCTGCAACCTATTTCCTTCATTATGTTCACCACCCGAATGCTGCATTTTATTGAGATTTGAAGCACTCCTGAAATATTCAGGATTTAATGCGATATTTTGCCAAAGGCAACAATGCACTTGAGGCTTGAATTTGTTTTTTCATGATTATGTGTGCTTAGTGCCAACTCCACAGCCGTGTGCGCATTCTTCCTTATGGTTCTACCTCTTCGCTATCTGGATCAGATATAAGCCAGCATCAATGTTCTAGTTTACCGCAGGGTTGAATCCTCAGCGTTTCCACAGCAGGGTGCGTGATGTGGGAAGAAACTTATGGGCACTTGTGTAGAAAGCCTTACTCTTAGTCCAAGATTGCATTCTTAGCACTGACTATGACTAGTCAGTGACATCACAGTGCTAGGTGGCCAACACCTGTTGTCGTTTTATACTGCACCAGAGGAAGCTTATTGTCATGCATTCATGACTGTGTCTTTCACAAGCACAGGGACTGTTGCCTAACTCAACCGTGGTGAACAGTTTGTAAATCCTTCTAAATCACTATCTAGAATATTTAAACACTCTCTAAAGTTACTTTCTTAATAACTAAGACAAAGAAAGACTACTCGTTGATGCCTATTTCAATACATAACCTGTAAGAAAGGCGGAGGTCATCGAGTACTGTGTACCAAGATCTACGCCATAATCATTGTCGCAATACAGATATGTAACAAACAAGGGACATATTGAATTTGTCTGTTTTATGTACTTTCTTTTATTATTATTTTTATGTATTTCTTTTTGGATGAATTGTTTATTTATTTGTGATTGTATATTTGAGTCCATGTGTATATCTTTGATGTGACACTATGACATTTGGTATGTGTTAGGTACAGGGTTTTCCCTGGTTTTAATCAGTATTTTTATCATTTGTTTTTTAATTAATAAATCGATTTATACTTTTGTAACTCTGATGGTTAATGACTTTTTGTGGAAGATATATGGTAAATTTTTCTCGGGTGTAAATGTGACTATGTATGAAGGATGCGTATACACCAGTTAGATTGTGAGGTACACATGTATGGCAAATGAAAGGTTGTTATAAAATCCAAAGGATATTTCTTTTTACCTAGGCAATTGCCTACTTTGCTCATGTCTTAAACTGTCTCTGGACACGTTTCTGTGACATGATGGGAGCATACGCCTGAACCTCACCCACAGCAAGCAAGAGTGTATTTTCAGTACACACCTGGAACCAATCACTCTACCAATGTGTGTAAAGAACTGACTATTTATGTTCTTCCGCCCAGCATATTGTAAAGCGCTCTGATATCCTTCGGGATCTTGTTCGCGCTATATAAAACTTTATAAATAAAATAAAATAAATAAATAAATGTCTTGAGCCTTCTAAATTAATAATAATGTATGGATGCTTATGAGACAAACGGTTCATTGTTCAATTATAGGGGCGGATCCTCCACTAAGACGGAGCAGCATCGCACCACGGATCTCACAACAGTGGAAAAAGGAAACAATGTTATTATCATTTTATTTTTCGTAGGTACGGGGCTAGGTTAGGGTGAGGCGGGGCTGGGGGGTCACAGGGTAGAGGAGTGGTTTGTGCACCATAAGTGTGCATGATGGTTTAGCCAGCCATGTCGGCCCAGCCAAAAATTCATGTGCATTAAGCATGTTCTTCACCCAGCGGTATTGCACATCTTGAGTGGACAAAATGCTCAGGCCTGTCCGTGTGCCGAACTACGACAATGCTGCTGTCATGCTGGTGACAGCATCGTCATTATTGGCTTAAGGGAGCATTTTTTTTTATATACATATTTTTTCCCATCCCCGCCCCTCCGTATCAACCACCACTGTCTAATTTGTATACCTAATGCTGGCATGGCTCGGACTCGCTTCTGAGCAGGCAAGCTACTTGTTTGTGCTAAAGTTTATTGAAGCCTTGATGCCATTTCACACTGTTCATTCCGCACTCAGGTGTGGACGAATCAAATATGTCTAAACAGTTGTGGTGTTCCCAGGAAGCAGAATTGGGGCGGGGAGGGGAGGGATCGGGGTTAAAAAAAAATCACTTATGTGCCAGCCGGCCTGCTGGCCAGCTGCCACCTCTCTTCTGTTGTCTCCGTCCTCTTCCTGGCTTCTGTTCTAACAGGAAGCACCTAGGCTCCCCTAAGCCAATCACAACATTGAAATGCAGCATTGTGAATGGTCCGAGTGCCGTGATTCGAAGCTCAGATGGGGAATGGGAGCTTGGATATGTTCTTCACCCAAGCTGTAATGCAGCCTGGGTGGAGACAATGCAAAGTGTGCATGAACTGACCAAACATTCATGCATTCTTAGGAGGGTGCCACCACTCCTCCCCCCTATGCTGCCCAGCCCAACCCCGCCCCACAAAACCGCCTCAGCACAGGAAAAATAACATGATAATAACATTGCATTATTATCCTTTTTTGCTGTGCTGAAAGGCACGGTGGGGTGACGCGCCCCCACCTTAGCGGACAAGCCGCCCCATTTCTAAAAGTACTTTCCAGAGAAAAGAAGCACACACATGTTAAACAAGTATTTGGTAAGGTAATAGTTCTACCCCTGAGAAATATGAATGTTTTTTCAAATATGACGGACAAAAAACAACTTGCACCCATGAAATAAATCTAGAATTAAATTAAGTATAGTGCTATTAACCAGAGTGCAACAAAGCGAGTGACTGGTGGTGTAGTCACCCATTTCCCCATACTGTTTGCTGTGACGGTGGAAGCAAAATGTAAATGACAGTTGAACAGGCCACTGGAAAAAGATGGCTATTTTAATTTTTATTAAGAATATTTTGGAAAACGTGGGTCTGCCGAGGCACCTAGAGCTGTCTCTAGGACAGTCCTAGAAATAGGAACGGTACCAATAATAGTACAATACTTCACCTCAATTAGGTTTGGTTGACTCCTTAAAACAAGAAAATTAACAAAGTGCTGAATTCCTTGTCAGCAGTCTTTACATAGTCAGAATCATCATCTACCTATTAAGAGCTAAAGCCACTCATGTGCAAACCATTTTTCCAAAAGATGACTAGTGCTGATTCACCAGTTCTGACCCTGCCGACACTGTCAGTCGCATGCCAAATGAATGCCAAGGTCAGATTAAATGGATGTCGGCGCCCTCAGAAGAGAGACCCTTACCTTGAGTTCATTTACGGCATATCTGCATTGTTTGCATTGTTTAGTTCCCAAAATTGTCATGAAGTTCATCACGCTTATGCTACTGGTCTATTACTTTTAAAACAAGCTGCTTGCATCCTGTTCGTAAAAATTCTGTTCTTGCGACATATTAAGGATATCCTTAATTTCTTCGAAAATAAAACATGGCTTATGTGCCTGACTTTCCATGATTGTCTGACTCATTCAGATTTTCTGTGAAGCTATATTTGCTCCTTCACTATTTGTGTCCTGGAGGCATTCAACATTCATTCGATTAGCAGAAAACCACATTATTTAGGATGACACGTAGAAGTACCTTGATACCTGCCCCTGAATCTCAAGAGTAACCCCTGTCTGAAGCAGTACAGGAGGTTAATTTGTTGTGTGGTGTCATCGTTCTTCTGTATCTTTTTCTGATGGATACTTTTAACCACAGATTCCTCTCCGTACAATGTATATCCCCCAGGTTCCAGACTGGATCCAGAGATTTTGTGTAGCAATGCTCCCGTACGCGACTAGACAGAATTGTGTGACTCCATGTTGGCTCCACACAGTTCCAGGGGGGATGGAGTGGAGCTGCATTCAGGGCCGGTCCTAGGACTTCTGGGGCCCCGGGCGAAAGGGAGGATGTGAGGCCCCTCTAATTTGCATGTAACATCACAAGGATTGACATCACAGAAAATCGCAGGACTATTGATCTTATTTGGCGTCACTGAAGAGACCTTATGTGGATATCAGTAACATGGACAAAAAGATAAATATACAAATGCAATAAGTCCATATATTTTAAAACTGTATAAGCGCCCTAGCCGTTAGGCCAACTCCTCTCCCCCACTTAATATCACATACATTAAACAGAGACAATCAATCCTATGTGTGTAAATCACTCTATAGGAAATGTTACGTACTGCAAAGGACTCACATGACAACACATGACAACCATACTAGTAGGAATTATAGTTTATTAGTGATTGGTCAGGAGAAACACAAACTATGAATTTAGAATGTAACACCATGGTTGAGGGTTCTCCTTAATAACCAGAATTTATTTCTACCTAAAAGAACCCATTTTGCAACATTAGGATAATCACAGACTGGGGGGAAAACATAATGCTCTAATTTATACCTTGCAGTTTGCATCAAGCTCTAAGATGACAGTTAACAGCTCACTGTTCTTTGTTAGGATTTTGACTTATAAACTGCAACAAACAAAAGGCTCTCTCTGACAAAAGCAGTAACCCACTGACCTATTTATATTATGTGCACTTGGTGTTCTGCATAGTACGTGTTCTTTGCAGCAGACACATTAACCGTCTGTACTACCTTTCCACGAATTAAAACTTCCACTTGACAAAACATTATCTCTGACTAGGAAGAATATTAATCACCAGAGTTATCATGAAATCTTTATAGTTGCCGGAAATTGCTGGAGGCCAGGAGGAGGCATTAAGTGTTTTTAAGAACATAATATACCTGCAAACATGACACCCCACCCGAAGTCAGCGCCAGGTGCGATTGTACCGGTCGCAACGCCCTAGAGCCTCCCTGCTCAAGGGTCCTCTGACCTCAGTAACAGTCATAGTCCCACTATGATGTGCTGCTTTGTAGCCCTCCGTGCAAAACTGGAGGTGAACTTCAGTATGGATTATGATTGCCAGACTTTCAAGGTTAACCCATGCTTGCCACTGTTAGGGTCCTCCTGCTGGTGCTAAGACACCAGGGCTTCTAAGGTCTTGTGAAGCCTTCGAAGGTCTAGCATGGGATTGTGCTCTCTCAGGAGAGTGGTCTGGGGGACTGGTCATGAAGGCTGAACTTGGTTCCCCAGTTACAAATTCAGCAGCTCTGGCCATAGTGCCACATCTTCTCCCCCACTGAACACCATACTGCCCCACTGAGAGAAACTCGCACTGCTTTCAGCTACAACCCAATTGTTCCCCGCTATAAACACCTGGTTGTGACTCAATTTAAATTATGCACTAGACAAGAGTAATATGCTGCTGAAAGAAAATAAGTTACAACATCCTGGAGAAAGCAAACACTCAAGGGAAAGCAAGATTAAGAAACATATGCGAAATGAAATAAGGAACAACATAGTTAGTTACCTTAACACTTTTGCACTTATTATTCAGAAATCAGTGAGTGCTTTTGCCTGAAAAGTTAAGGATGTGACTACAAGTCCCAGAAGGGACATTTTGTTATCCAATCCACCCTTCAAGCAGGTATTTCAGTACTTCCAGGAGTGTTGCACTTCTCTACCGGGGAAAACAATGTTGTTCAAAGAAAGACTAGAAAACAAAAATAGCGCTTCACTGGTAAACTCTGTAATGTGGTGCTAATGTGTTTGGATTTGAATAAAATCAATCAGGCCACTTTGCAACCCACTGTGTCTTGCTTTATTTGGTTATATTTCCCATCTTGAAACTTACTTCTCTCCGTCCTGCGACTGCACTTTGGAATAGAAAAATGTCTAAAAAAGAAAAAGTTTCCAGCAAAAGTGTTTTTCTTTTTGGATTAATTTCACGGAAGAACAAATAAAGGAAAAGAGATAAGAGGGAGTACTACCCATTTCTTGAAGTTAGGGTTTTCAGTAAGTGCGGAGGAGCAAGACAGACAAAGAGTAAGAGTAAGAAGGGGGGGGGCAGCTGCCAGTGGCAGAGCGAAGTGGGCATTGTCCTTGTCCTCTCTGGGCAAGAAGGAAAATGACAGTCTGACCTCCCTGCCCCGAACAGCCAAGCCTTATCTATAGGCTTTGGCTATTTCTGCCATCCTGGGAGGCGTGTTTAAAATGAAAAAGTATGGGGAACTAAATATATTAAATTAAAGAAGTAGGGGCATGCCCCCAAGGCTCTAGACATGAGATCTAAAGACAGGCAAAATACTTCGAAGTAAATCTATAGGCCATCATGACATGCCTGGGGCTCATCTGCTCTTAGCATAGCAGCACTTCAAAATGGATACAAGGCCCAGGGAAGGGCCCCCCCACACCTGGGCCTTGCAGCTTCTCCAGCGCTTCGAGGCCCAGGGAAGGTGGCCCCCCACACCTGGGCCTTGCAGTTTCTCCAGCGCTTAGAGGCCCAGGGAAGGGGGCCCCCCACACCAGGGCCTTGCAGCTTCTCCAGCGCTTAGAGGCCCAGGGAAGGGGCCCCCACAGCTGGACCTTACAGTGTACTCCAGTGTTTTGAGACCCAGGGAAGGGCGCCCCTCTCCCCTGAGCCTCGGAGCAGTAACGAGCAGGCACATTTCCATAAAACAAAATCGGTATCAGTGATGCGATCTGGCTGCTCCCTCCTCCCCTCACCCACCTCTCCTTATCTACCCAAAGGGGCCTTCTGTCACCTAGAATGGCTGGTACTTAACAGGGGTGCTGCGTCGCCCCCGCACTGTGAGTTTAACATAATTGCTGGCCCCTTCCCATTATGCTTGTCTCTTCCCCCACTGCACCCCCTGGAATGCCACCACTACCTCACCAGCAAGGTCAAGACACCTCTTTTTGTAATATGATAGTGTGGGGCAGGGGGCCTCAGAGGAGCAGGGCGCTAACTGTGGAAGTGTGGCCTTTCACACGGATACGGTGGCCCCCCTGTGTTTTAGCTTAGCGCGAGGCCCTGGGCAGCTGCCCACACTGCCCATGCCTAGCACCGGCCCTGGCTGCATTTAAGCTTCCCCCCTGCACGCTGACCTCTGTTTCTTTCTTTCTACACCTTCTGACGCAGATCTGCTGATTTTGTTGGGTCTTTCTGTGACTTCCTAACTTTCATAGCATGTTAGGGAACAGTGTCCCCACTTAAAATGACAGGATTCAAGCAGTGCCACAACTGCAGGAAGCGGATGTCGGCCTCAGATCTACAGCGGTCTATCTGCCTGATTCATCATTCTCCCGTTTTGCGAGCCCCTAATAGCGATTCATAAGGAATCGCTATTAAGGACTTGCAAAACGGGATTCATGTAGAAATTGCATGAAGAAATGCGATTCCTACACATTCCTTATTTGCGATTAGCAAATTGCTAATCGCAAATAAGGAATAACTCCCCATTCATTCCTATGGGCCTAAAGGTTCATAGGAATGAATGGGGAGTTATTCCTTATTTGCGAATAGCAATTTGCTAATCGCAAATAAGATAGCGATTTCAAGGGTGCCAGGGGTGTCCAAAGGACACCCTGTAGCACCCCTGAAATGTAATCTACATTGGTGTTGCACACACACATGTCCAAAGGACATGTGTGTGTGTAACAAGCAACTTAGAAAAATGCATTTAAATGCATTTTTCTAAGTTTTCGCTATTTACCACGAGGTTTGACCTCGCGGTAAATAGCAGCCCAAAATAGCGATTTCGGTATTTTAAAATGGTTCATGAATTGCATTTAAGGAATCTCAAATAGAGATTCCTTAAATGCAATTCCTCGCAAATATGCGAATTCTTTAATAGCGAATTTTGCATTTGGGATGATGAATCCCAAATGCAAAAATTGCACTCGCAAAGGGCCAGATTCTCAGAATCTGGCCCTTTGCGAGCGCAATTTAGCTTGATGAATCAGGCTGTAAATCTTGGTTGCCTGAGCTCAGTACACCACCCTAAGTCTTTTGATAAATGTGCCCTAATCCTAAAGCACCCGAAAGTGATCTGAGACCAGGAGGCAAGGCTGTATGTCATCAGACACTAGAAGAAGTTGTGCCTTTCGCATAGGTCCTGCTCCTGTTCCAAGCCACAGCACCAGACTCAGTTCCTTGGGGCCTCCAGTTGGGTTACCGCCGGCGAGTCTCTCCTTATGCTGGCTATCCCTTAGGGTCCCGTTTCCAGGCCCATAATGACTCTGGTACAGACTTCCACTCTGGCTCCATGATCCATGCTGGTTCCCGCCACTCGGGCACCACCGTTGCCCAAAGCGGATCTAGTGCTGACTCCTATGTCTGACTCGAGCCAGCATCGGCCCAAGCCCAACCTATGTTACGTTATGAAATCACAAAAGTGCAACCCTTTGTCATGTAGCCTGACTCTAACCCTGTGCCTCCATCGCATCACAGCTATTAGCAGAGGCTCAATTTTATTTTTATGTTCTGAGTCTAACCCTGTGCCAGAGCAGGGTGCACCTCAAGATGTTGATGATGATGATGATGCTTGTGAGGGGATGGCTTACTCCCCCCGCATTACAGTACCTTATACCTTGATTTAAAAAAACTTCAGGGGGCTTGACATGTCTCCTTAAAGAGAACTTAACTCACCGCATGGGCCACCAACCGAGGATAGTGCCTTATTTGTAGTGGTGGTTCGGCGAACATCCAAAGAGTTACAGCTGCCTTCCATTGATATTGAAACAAATGTTTTAACAGAAATCCTTCAGCCTGTGCCACATGGCAGGATCCCTGAACACCAAAGCAGATGAACTGAGCAGATGTCTTCTAGCAGATTCCTAGTAATGCTTGTCAGTTTTTTCAGCCCTTCTAAGTTTTCCGGACCAGCTGTCTTTCAACAAGAGTGCCACAGAAGAGAAGTAATTTGTTCATTCTGACTACAGCAACATTATAGAAAAGCCAAGCCCAAAACTAAGACCAGCAAATGCAAATTATGTTCAAAATTGTAAAAAGAAATGACTTGATCCTTATTGTCCACTGTTGACAGAGCTTAATGACCTTTGCAGAGGGCATAACTGATGTTAGCTACATGCCCAAAAGTGTGTCCCCCAGTCAAAGGCTATGATATATAATTGCTTCATAGAGAATTTGAACTTGCAAAATTATCTTTTCTTAAAACAGAGATGGCAATAATGATTGATAGTCGATTACTATATGAATATTTTGGGAGAGAAAATATATTGCTCTTCTCCTATGCCTACACTCGATTATGTAGGTGTTCTCTCTCTCCCATCTCCTTTGCCTACACGCACTTAATTACCGGGGTGTTCCCTCCCCATTACCACCACGGAAAGGCGCTCTTGCCTTTGACGGAAGCGATTTCATTTGGTTTCATCGTGGGAAACTTCCTGCAAGGGCTAGGTGAATATACTCTAACATATGAGTTCGTGGGTGTGCTTATTTTTCCAGGGAGCCCATCCAGAAACCTGCAAAAAGGTTCCCAAATCTTACACTTGTGAATGTGCCAATGCGGAATTGCGTCTTTTTAGTGTAGATCTTTCGAATGCCGCTGGTGGCTCCGTAGGCAGCTGCCTGCCTATGCCATAACTTTAAAATCTAGAGAATACAAATGAACTGTGCACATGTAGCGCGAGTCTTGGTTACGTGGCTACATTGTATTTTTGCTCTCAAGCTAGAAATCTTGAGGTAATCTTTCTCTGGTGACTCAGAGAGGGTCTTGAACCGTCACACACGTAATTGGATTCTATAGGAGGCTAAATTGGAAAACCCTTCTAGATGTGATTTACAGGTTTAAAATGAGAGAAGAATATATAAAACTGTTGACTCAGGTGGTTTATGCCATCATTTATGATGACTAACCCAGAGACGATAAGCATGATTTATAGGTTTAATCACAAAAGAGTGAAAGCGTTAGCTTTCCAAGCTGTCCATTGCAATTGTCTTACAAATGTGCATAGTTATCAGAGGTCCAGATTGTAAAAGATTGCAGTTCATAGTTACCTATTGGAAAGGGAAATCTCTTTGAAACAATGCTAGGATCCACTTTCGTAATATGATGAGAACAATTTCACCACCATAGGTCCCTTGACAATAGGATATATACACACTGTAGGCCACTACTTATCTGCCGTTGAAGCTGACTGAAATATATAGATTGCAATGTTGAAAACAATATATGGGCAAGAAGCCAAGACTGTGGTGCATTTGGAGGGATAATGCAAGGGCATTTGCAAAGTGTATATGCAGGAATGCATTACCTTTAATATGTATTTGTTGCAGACCATGCAGTTATAGGATTTACTAACATTCATGTACCTTGAAAAGACACAAGCTTTTGATTTTCTTGTTGCTTTTATATTGTCATTTTATTGAGTAATACTATATAGGCATGTGCAGGGTTTATTGGACATCCGATGTTATTGAGTAATTACCATGTCATAAAAGACTTAATACATACATTCGCAGATAGATTGCCCTAACATGAGAATATACGTTTTGAAAAATGCTATAAGATTAAAAAAAATTATAAAATTATGGACCGTGCTTAAAAATCAAGCCTTTCCACAGGTAAAATATATAAAAATCTAAGTTTTATTAATCGAAATTTCCTTACTTGGCCTAAGGGACCATACTTATAAGTGGGGTGCCAATTTGCCCTTTAAAAAATATTGCAGTGCGTTGCTTGTTGCCCTGGAGTGACAGTGCAGTGTAGAAATGACGGGCACAGTATGTCTGCCCTTGAAACATTTCTTACAATTTGCCTATTATCCTGAGGTTGTAGAGGCTGCTAAAAGGCATTGGTAGGTACACTTCCACCTTTTTTTGCAGTTGTCCAAGTAATGAAAATGTCGTCACAGTCAGTATTTTTGTTAAAATAGGATTGATGGCAACGTTGGGCATGCCTCAAGGGAGACTGCAAATAGAGCACGGCTGTAAATATCATATTTTAAAGTTTACTTGGAACCCTATCGCTAATTAAGCTTGAGACTTTTATACACATTTTTAAAAAACGATGCATCAAGAAAGTGACATCCGCTGACGCGCTAGTGGCGTAACGCAACATGACGGCCCCCCCGCCCCCTGCAGAATGTGATTAAAAGGCCCTGAATCGCCCATATCTCACAGATATTCATTGGCTTTGAGCTTAAAGTAGGGTCCCCTGAAGTGTTGGGGGGCACACTGCACCGTGGGAGGTGTTGAGACCTGCATTACATCCCTGTGTTTGTCACTGAGTTTACCAAAGTGTGCTTTCAATGCGAGGAAGCCTGTTAAAGGAAGAGCTGCTGGGTCTTTAATTGTCCATCCTCTTCCTAAAGTGCACCAATCAGTGCTTTGTGGAGGTCAGGCTCCTCCTGCTAATATATCCAGTTTCAGTTTACCAGCTTTCACCAGACAAATAGTTTAGTCTCAATTATGGGGTCTTACTTTGCAGCAATAAACATGAAAAATGTACTGCCCATTTTTGGGATCCTGGAACACATATATAAAATGTAATATGTTTTTGACAAAAAGACAGTTCTAAAATGTAAACTTTATGAAATCTTAAATTTAATTTACAATTATACCTGCAAACTTTATTTACCATACGTATTTTATTTATATGAAAAGAAATGGGTGGAATTTATTCATAATCCCACCATTTCAAAACGAATTAGCAGGGTTAAGCCTCTTAACCATTTTAAATGAAGAAGTAAAGATAAAGAGCGAAATTGGACTAGAAAGGCAGCGAACATATAACACTGCAAATGTAACAATGTATTTTCAAGGGAAGAGCACCAGCGGTGTCTCATAATGCCCTGTACTGTGCTCTCAGTTCATTTTTTCTGGCTCCTGTAAAGCAGGATCCTAAAGCAGTGGATTCTGCATCAGAACGTTTTTATTTATAAAAAAAATTACTTCATATTTTTTGTTCGTTTGTCGTTTTACACTGTTTTCTTTCATGTCTCATATTCTCACCCTCTTGTATCTCACGGAATTCAGTCACAAATATATGGGCACAATTAGCCATAGCCGAGGATGTTCACCTCCAAAAGGTAGGTGCAATATGTGAGTCCTGCATCCCTACAGCTGCTAATGCTACCCAAGATGGCAGCTGACACCGTGAAGGCCACCCTGTCTCCTCAAAAATTGAGCCAATGCCTATTGTGTGTAATGCACTATAGTCCAGGGCCACTGGAATTGTGTGGCCACAGGGATTTTTAGCTAATTATTACCTTGCCGCATTTGCCACACAATCCATCTGCCGCATAATCTGCAGATTGTAACACAAAAAAACAATTCTGGCTCAAAAGGGTAAAAAGTAGCTACAACTCCAGCAACATGTTGCTGCGCAGTAGAAGGCGCATTGCAAAGAGGACTGGTCATCTCTCTATTGCTTATTTCTATATTTGGGTGTTAAACTGGTACTAAAGAGTTGTAACCAATGTCCTTAGCGTGTTACCAAGTTTAAAAATGACGAAATAATGAAGTAACACTGTTATAAAATGTGCCACATTATGCCGCATAATTTGCCTTTAATTGCTGAGTAATTTACTCAACGCTGCCGCATATTTTGGCTCTCTCTTGACGCATATTTCCAGTGGCCCTGGCTATAGTCAAAAGCACGATGGGTAATGCACGTGAAAACTGGACTCCATATACTGATCTCGATCAATATCTTATACTGCGAAGTCAAAGAATGAGCTTTACTATGCTGTCTGACCCATGCTACTAGAGGCAATTCATAAGTAGACACCATCACTGCGTTGCTTCGATTCCCTGACCGTTGCCCTACTTGTTTTCAGTCCTCTTTTTGGTACTCTATGGCTTCCTTAGACACGTTTATTTCATTTTCAGGTAGCAGTCTGACTCACCTTAAACGTGTATTTCTTGTCTTTTTCACTGTGTATTGTATTTCACAGAAGGCTGGTTTGCTGTCTTCATTATATCCTCCAATTTTCACGCATAGCTGTATTTCGTAAATGGTTTTACAAATTGACGCTATTTTTCAAAAGCTTTCCCTCAAGTGTTTTTTTTGTTGTTTTCAGCCGTTTTCTAGCACAGAGGTTCCTTAACCTACATATTCTTATGGCTGTTTTTGTTAGTGTTAGAATCCTTTAGTGTCCCCTATCTTTTTTATGCAGATCCAGTGGCTACCAACCATAGTACGTTTTTAGGTCTCGCCTGAGCCAATGCGCTTGCGCATTGCTCCTGCGAGATTAAAGTAGGGGGAAAAGAACAGTCTACCAAAACGGCGGATTAGACACAGTTCATGTGATCTATGCTTGCATCTTCCTTCCTTGGCCCTGGGTGTTTTACGTGTTCTCCCATTCAGTGCCTTCTCAACCCCGTACTTGATTGCTCTCCAAGCCCCAGCCCTCGCTGCCTCTATCATTAAACTCTCTCCCTGTGTTTTCCTGTTTCCCCTTGCTTTTTCCCGGCTCCATCATTCTGTGCTTTGATAAACTGAAGGCGCTTTGTAGCACTCAACCATGCGTGTTCTTAGCTTCAGTCTCTGTGCTGCTACACCACATCACTCAGGGACACCACTACATCACTCAGGGGCACCACCACATCACTCAGAGGCACCACTCACGGGCACCACCCCATCACTCAGGGACACCACCACATCACTCGGGGACACCACCACATCACTCAGGGGCACCACCACATCACTCAGGGACACCACCACATCACTCGGGGGCACAACCACATCACTCAGGGGCACCACCACATCACTCAGGGGCACCAACACATCACTCAGGGACACCACCAGATCACTCAAGGGCACCACTAATGGTCACCACCACATCACTCAGGGACACCACCACATCACTCAGGGACACCACCACATCACTCAGGGGCACCACTCATGGGCACCACCACATCACTCGGGGACACCACCACATCACTCAGGGACACCACCACATCACTCAGTAACACCACCCCACATCACTCGGGGAGACCACCACATCACTCAGGGGCACCACCACATCACTCAGGGACACCACCACATCACTCAGGGGCACCACCACATCACTCAGGGAGACCACCACATCACTCAGAGACCCAACCACATCACTCGGGGACACCACCCACATCACTCAGGGACACCACCACATCACTCAGGGACACCACCACATCACTCAGAGACATCACCACATCACTCAGGGACACCACCACATCACTCAGGGACACCACCACAGCACTCAGAGACTCCACCACATCACTCGGGGACACCACCCACATCACTCAGGGACACCACCACATCACTCAGGGACACCACCACATCACTCAGGGACACCACCACATCACTCAGGGACACCACCACAGCACTCAGAGACTCCACCACATCACTCAGGGACACCACCATATCACTCAGGGACACCACCACATCACTCAGGGACACCACCACATCACTCAGGGACACCACCACATCACTCGGAGACACCACCACATCACTCGGTGACACCACCACATCACTCAGGGACACCACCACATCACTCAGGGACACCACCATATTACTCATCAGGGAGACCACCACATCACTCAGGGAGACCACCACATCACTCAGGGAGACCACCACATCACTCAGGGACACTACCATATCACTCAGGGACACCACCACATCACTCAGGGAAACCACCACATCACTCAGGGGCACCACTCAGGGGCACCACCACATCACTCAGGGACACCACCACATCACTCAGGGACACTGCCACATCACTCAGGGACACCACCACATCACTCAGGGACACCACCACATCACTCAGGGGCACCACCACATCACTCAGGGGCACCACTCATGGGCACCACCACATCACTCGGGGACACCACCACATCACTCAGGGACACCACCACATCACTCAGTGACACCACCCCACATCACTCGGGGACACCACCACATCACTCAGGGAGACCACCACATCACTCAGGGGCACCACCACATCACTCAGGGACACCACCACATCACTCGGGGGCACCACCACATCACTCAGGGAGACCACCACATCACTCAGAGACCCAACCACATCACTCGGGGACACCACCCACATCACTCAGGGACACCACCACATCACTCAGGGACACCACCATATCACTCAGGGACACCACCACATCAATCAGGGACACCACCACATCACTCGGAGACACCACCACATCACTCGGGGACACCACCACATCACTCAGGGACACCACCACATCACTCAGGGACACCACCATATTACTCATCAGGGAGACCACCACATCACTCAGGGAGACCACCACATCACTCAGGGAGACCACCTCATCACTCAGGGAGACCACCTCATCACTCAGGGAGACCACCACATCACTCAGGGACATCACCACATCACTCAGGGACATCACCACATCACTCAGGGACACCACCACATCACTCAGGGACACCACCACATCACTCAGGGACACCACCACATCACTCAGGGACACCACCATATCACTCAGGGACACCACCACATCACTCAGGGACACCACCACATCACTCAGGGACACCACCACATCACTCGGAGACACCACCACATCACTCGGTGACACCACCACATCACTCAGGGACACCACCACATCACTCAGGGACACCACCATATTACTCATCAGGGAGACCACCACATCACTCAGGGAGACCACCACATCACTCAGGGAGACCACCACATCACTCAGGGACACTACCATATCACTCAGGGACACCACCACATCACTCAGGGAAACCACCACATCACTCAGGGGCACCACTCAGGGGCACCACCACATCACTCAGGGACACCACCACATCACTCGGGGACACCGCCACATCACTCAGGGAGACCACCACATCACTCAGAGACCCAACCACATCACTCGGGGACACCACCCACATCACTCAGGGACACCACCACATCACTCAGGGACACCACCACATCACTCAGGGACACCACCACATCACTCAGTGACATCACTACATCACTCAGGGACACCACCACATCACTCAGGGACACCACCACAGCACTCAGAGACTCCACCACATCACTCAGGGACACCACCATATCACTCAGGGACACCACCACATCACTCAGGGAAACCACCACATCACTCAGGGGCACCACTCAGGGGCACCACCACATCACTCAGGGACACCACCACATCACTCAGGGACACCACCACATCACTCAGGGACACCGCCACATCACTCAGGGACACCACCACATCACTCAGGGACACCACCACATCACTCAGGGGCACCACTCATGGGCACCACCACATCACTCGGGGACACCACCACATCACTCAGGGACACCACCACATCACTCAGTGACACCACCCCACATCACTCGGGGACACCACCACATCACTCAGGGAGACCACCACATCACTCAGGGGCACCACCACATCACTCAGGGACACCACCACATCACTCGGGGACACCGCCACATCACTCAGGGAGACCACCACATCACTCAGAGACCCAACCACATCACTCGGGGACACCACCCACATCACTCAGGGACACCACCACATCACTCAGGGACACCACCACATCACTCAGGGACACCACCACATCACTCAGGGACATCACTACATCACTCAGGGACACCACCACATCACTCAGGGACACCACCACAGCACTCAGAGACTCCACCACATCACTCAGGGACACCACCATATCACTCAGGGACACCACCACATCACTCAGGGACACCACCACATCACTCGGAGACACCACCACATCACTCGGGGACACCACCACATCACTCAGGGACACCACCACATCACTCAGGGACACCACCATATTACTCATCAGGGAGACCACCACATCACTCAGGGAGACCACCACATCACTCAGGGAGACCACCACATCACTCAGGGAGACCACCACATCACTCAGGGACACTACCATATCACTCAGGGACACCACCACATCACTCAGGGAAACCACTACATCACTCAGGGGCACCACTCAGGGGCACAGCACATCACTCAGGGACACCACCACATCACTCAGGGACACCGCCACATCACTCAGGGACACCGCCACATCACTCAGGGACACCACCACATCACTCAGGGACACCACCACATCACTCAGGGGCATCACTCATGGGCACCACCACATCACTCAGGGACACCACCACAACACTCAGGGACACCACCACATCACTCGGGGACACCACCACATCACCCGGGGACACCACCACATCACTCAAGGACACTACCACATCACTCTGGGACACAACCACATTACTCATCAGGGAGACCACCACATCACTCAGGGAGACCACCAGATCACTCAGGGAGACCACCACATCACTCAGGGACACCACCATATCACTCAGGGACACCACCACATCACTCAGGGACACCACCACATCACTCAGGGACACCACTACATCACTCAGGGGCACCACTCAGGGGCACCACCACATCACTCCGGGACACCACCACATCACTCAGGGACACCACCACATCACTCAGGGACACCACCACATCACTCAGGGACACCACCACATCACTCAGGGATACCACCACATCACTCAGGGGCATCACTCATGGGCACCACCACATCACTCAGGGATACCACCACAACACTCGGGGACACCACCACATCACTCGGGGACACCACCACATCACTCAAGGACACCACCACATCACTCAGGGGCATCACTCATGGGCACCACCACATCACTCAGGGACACCACCACATCACTCAACGACACCACCACAACACTCAGGGACACCACCACATCACTCGGGGACACCACCACATCACTCAAGGACACTACCACATCACTCTGGGACACCACCACATCACTCAGGGACATCACCACATCACTCAGGGAGACCACCACATCACTCGGGGACACCACCACATCACTCAAGGACACTACCACATCACTCTGGGACACCACCACATCACTCAGGGACACCACCACATCACTCAGGGAGACCACCACATCACTCAGGGAGACCACCACATCACTCAGGGAGACCACCACATCACTCAGGGACACCACCACATCACTCAGGGGTACCACCACATCACCCAGGGGTACCACCACATCTCTCAGGGGTACCACCACATCACTCAGGGACACCACCACATGTCGTGGTTGTCAGCAGCACAGTATATGCAATGCCACTAACCTCAGCTGTAACTGCCAGCAGGAACGATGTCGTGAAGAGTATCTTCCCAGTTACCCTGAACACTTCTTCCACACACTTTTACTTTTCCCAAGTGCCTAGAAGGAAGTATCCAAGGGAAAAGGGAAGGGGACAAAATAACAAAAGAAGGTACTCTTCCTCTGGTCCGGTCTAGACTGGATTTTCTGTCTTGCCTGGGTACTTCCTAATGCACAGAAAAAAGGCAGGATGACAATAAACATACTGCATACAATCCTTTAGTATACTTTAATCCCTAGCCCTGTAAACCTCATGGTATATACCTATTGTGAGCAGAGAAAGAAAAACCTGCAACACAGTAGCCCAGCTTCAGGAGATGCTCCTTGTACTAGACAGACCGCCTTTCATATCAAGCCCAATAAAGTCTTGAACTTAACCCTCTGGAAAAGCGTGGGAAAGAATATCCTAAATGTTCTCTACTTGGAACAGTTCTATTAACGTATGGAATTAGTGGAAATAAAGTCAGAACCAATATCCTGGCAGTACTGCCAGGACTTTCAAAATGCCATGAAGAAAGCGCTGAAGGAATTGCAGCATTCCCTGCGCCACGTACCAGCTTGCAAGAATTCACTACCTCTAAATACCAGAATGCACTCTGAACAACAGGCTAGAGACCAACTGTATTCCTGGTCCCAATGTCGATTATCGTTAAAAGCGAATGCTGATATCTTTCTGAACTAGGAACAACACAGCGTGCTCCCGAGAGGAGAGCGCCTCCAGGCACAGTCTTCCACTCTAGCGGGGAGATGAGAAATACCTGTTCGTCGCGCTGTCCCCAGCAAGCGTGTAAATCAGCGTATTGCTAGTTTGAGGAAACACGAGCTGATGAGACGTTCCGGAATGGCGCTCGCGTCTGAATGACTCCTCCTCAGGCTTGGGATACGAGCACCCGGGGACCAGGTGATCAAGGAACTCCGCGGCTTGGCATTAGAAAAAACCCCGACGGAATCCAGCGGGGAAGCACCTTCCGCTACGCGATCGGGCAAGAAGTCGATTGTCAAGCACCCTCCTCAGGAAGAGGCGGGGTTTATATCGACGTGGTGTTCCGTGATCGTTTTTTTTCCACCAGTGCCTTCTGGGAGATGCAGTGCAGGTAGAAAACAAAATAGCGTACTTGTTTCTCGGGCAACATTCTCGAAGATGTTCTGTGTTGCTCTGTCCCCTTCAATCCATTACAAGGTTGAAGACTGGTAATCGCGACACTACATCACTCAGGGACACCACTACATCACTCAGGGACACCACCACATCACTCGGGGACACCACCACATCACTCGGGGACACCACCACATCACTCATCAGGGACACCACCACATCACTCATCAGGGACACCACCACATCACTCATCAGGGACACCACCACATCACTCGGGGACACCACCACATCACTCGGGGACACCACCACATCACTCAGGGACACCACCACATCACTCGGGGACACCACCACATCACTCGGGGACACCACCACATCACTCGGGGACACCACCACATCACTCAGGGACACCACCACATCACTCAGGGAGACCACCACATCACTCAGGGACACCACCACATCACTCGGGGGCACGACTACGTCACTGGGGGACACCACCACATCACTCAAGGACACCACCACATCACTCAAGGACACCACCACATCACTCATCAGGGACACCACCACATCACTCAGGGAGACCACCACATCACTCAGGGAAACCACCACATCACTCAGGGACACCACCACATCACTCAGGGACACCACCACATCACTCGGGGGCACGACTACGTCACTGGGGGACACCACCACATCACTCGGGGACACCACCACATCACTCGGGGACGCCACCACATCACTCGGGGACACCACCACATCACTCAGGGACACCACCACATCACTCGGGAACACCACCACATCACTCGGGGACACCACCACATCACTCGGGGGCACGACTACATCACTCGGGGACACCACCACATCACTCGGGGGCACGACTACATCACTCGGGGACACCACCACATCACTCAGGGACACCACCACATCACTCGGGGACACCACCACATCACTCTGGGACACCACCACATCACTCGGGGACACCACCACATCACTCGGGGACACCACCACATCACTCATCAGGGACACCACCACATCACTCAGAGAGACCACCACACCACTCAGGGACACCACCACATCACTCAGGGAGACCACCACATCACTTAGGGGCACCACCACATCACTCAGGGACACCACCACATCACCTAGGGGCACCACCACATCTCTCAGAGGCACCACCACATCTCTCAGGGGCACCACCACATCTCTCAGGGGCACCACCACATCACTCGGGGACACCACCACATCACTCGGGGACACCACCACATCACGCAGGGACACCACCACATCACTCAGGGAAACCACCACATCACTCAGGAACACCACCACATCACTCGGGGACACCACCACATCACTCGGGGACACCACCACATCACTCGGGGACACCCCCACATCACTCGGGGACACCACCACATCACTCGGGGACACCACCACATCACTCAGGGACACCACCACATCACTCAGGGACACCACCACATCACTCATCAGGGACACCACCACATCACTCAGGGAGACCACCACATCACTCAGGGACACCACCACATCACTCAGGGACACCACCACATCACTCAGGGACAACACCACATCACTCAGGGACACCACCACATCACTCAGGGACACCACTACCTCACTCAGGGGCACCACTCAGGGGCACTACCACATCACTCAGGGACACCACCACATCACTCAGGGACACCGCCACATCACTCAGGGACACCGCCACATCACTCAGGGACACCACTACATCACTCAGGAACACCACCACATCACTCAGGGGCATCACTCATGCGCACCACCACATAACTCAGGGACACCACCACATCACTCAGGGACACCACCACAACACTCGGGGACACAACCACATCACTCGGGGACACCACCACATCACTCAAGGACACTACCACATCACTCTGGGACACCACCACATCACTCAGGGAGACCACCACATCACTCAGGGAGACCACCACATCACTCAGGGAGACCACCACATCACTCAGGGAGACGACCACATCACTCTGGGACACCACCTCATCACTCGGGGACACCACCACATCACTCAGGGGCACCACCACATCACTCAGGGACACCACCACATCACCCAGGGGCACCACCACATCTCTCGGGGACACCACCACATCACTCAGGGACACCACCACATCACTCAGGGACACCACCACATCACTCATCAGGGACACCACCACATCACTCATGGAGACCACCACATCACTCAGGGACACCACCACATCACTCAGGGACACCACCACATCACTCAGGGACACCACTACCTCACTCAGGGGCACCACTCAGGGGCACCACCACATCACTCAGGGACACCACCACATCACTCAGGAACACCACCACATCACTCAGGGACACCACCACATCACTCAGGGACACTGCCACATCACTCAGGGACACCACTACATCACTCAGGAACACCACCACATCACTCAGGGGCATCACTCATGCGCACCACCACATCACTCAGGGACACCACCACAACACTCAGGGACACCACCACATCACTCTGGGACACCACCACATCACTCAGGGAGACCACCACATAACTCAGGGAGACCACCACATCACTCGGGACACCACCTCATCACTCGGGACACCACCTCATCACTCGGGGACACCACCTCATCACTCGGGGACACCACCACATCACTCAGGGGCACCACCACATCACTCAGGGACACCACCACATCACCCAGGGGCACCACCACATCTCTCAGGGGTACCACCACATCACTCAGGGACACCACCACATGTCGCCGTTGTCAGCAGCACAGTATATGTAATGCCACTAACCTCAGCTGTAACTGCCAGCAGGAACGATGTCGTGAAGAGTATCTTCCCACTTACCCTGAACACTACTTCCGCACACTTTTACTTTTCCCAAGTGCCTAGAAGGAAGTATCCAAGGGAAAAGGGAAGGGGACAAAAACACAAAAGAAGGTACTCTTCCTCTGGTCTTGTCTAGACTGGATTTTCTGTCTTGCCTGGGTACTTCCTAATGCACAGAAAAAAGGCAGGATGACAATAAACATACTGCATACAATCCTTTAGTATACTTTAATCCCTAGCCCTGTAAACCTCATGGTATATACCTATTGTGAGCAGAGAAAGAAAAACCTGCAACACAGTAGCCCAGCTTCAGGAGATGCTCCTTGTACTAGACAGACCGCCTTTCATATCAAGCCCAATAAAGTCTTGAACTTAACCCTCTGGAAAAGCGTGGGAAAGAATATCCTAAATGTTCTCTACTTGGAACAGTTCTATTAACGTATGGAATTAGTGGAAAGAAAGTCAGAACCAATATCCTGGCAGTACTGCCAGGACTTTCAAAATGCCATGAAGAAAGCGCTGAAGGAATTGCAGCATTCCCTGCGCCACGTACCAGCTTGCAAGAATTCACTACCTCTAAATACCAGAATGCACTCTGAACAACAGGCTAGAGACCAACTGTATTCCTGGTCCCAATGTCGATTATCGTTAAAAGCGAATGCTGATATCTTTCTGAACTAGGAACAACACAGCGTGCTCCCGAGAGGAGAGCGCCTCCAGGCACAGTCTTCCACTCTAGCGGGGAGATGAGAAATACCTGTTCGTCGCGCTGTCCCCAGCAAGCGTGTAAATCAGCGTATTGCTAGTTTGAGGAAACACGAGCTGATGAGACGTTCCGGAATGGCGCTCGCGTCTGAATGACTCCTCCTCAGGCTTGGGATACGAGCACCCGGGGACCAGGTGATTAAGGAACTCGGCGGCTTGGCATTAGAAAAAACCCAGACGGAATCCAGCGGGGAAGCACCTTCCGCTACGCGATCGGGCAAGAAGTCGATTGTCAAGCACCCTCCTCAGGAAGAGGCGGGGCTTATATCGACATGGTGTTCCGTGATCGTTTTTTTTCTACCAGTGCTTTCTGGGAGATGCAGTGCAGGTAGAAAACAAAATAGAGTACTTGTTTCTCGGGCAACATTCTCGAAGGTGTTCTGTGTTGCTCTGTCCCCTTCAATCCATTACGAGGTTGAAGACTGGTAATCGTGACACCACATCACTCAGGGACACTACCACATCACTCGGGGGCACCACCACATCACTCAGGGACACCACCACATCACTCAGGGACACCACCACATCACTCGGGGACACCACCACATCACTCGGCGACACCACCACATCACTCGGGGACACCACCACATCACTCGGGGACACCACCTCATCACTCAGGGGCACCACCACATCACTCAGGAACACCACCACATCACTGAGGGACACCACCACATCACTCAGTGGCACCACCACATCACTCAGGGACACCACCACATCACTCAGGGACATCACCACATCACTCATGTACACCACCACATCACTCATGGACACGACCACATCACTAAGGGACACCACCACATCACTCAGGGACACCACCACATCACTCAGGAACACAACCACATCAATCAGGGACCCACAGCTGTAAAAACCTGAGTCGGGTCGGGGACAATCGATATTTGCCCGGCGGTATGGCCTCTGTGACCCTCTAGTTATTTAATCAAATGAAGAGGCAGGCGCTGGAGACTGGAAAGCAGGAAACAAGGTTTTTATTCTCTCCGGAGGAGAACACAACGAAACGGACAGAAGGTATCGTTCTGAGGTGCTCTAACTTACGTTTGAGGCCTGGCCCCTTATATACAGTGTTTGTGGTTTTTATTACAGTTTACATACATGTGACAAAGCTTTGATACACGGAAAGACATTCCCGGAATCCCCCTTTGGGGCCCGTTCCCACACACATTTGCAGTTGAAGTCCCCACCCTAGTCATAACAGGTGATGAGTATCACGCAGCTGGATATTCCGCCGATTCACGGAATGTGGGGGGTTTGATCGGATCTCATGGAGCGGGGGCTTTGATCAACCCGGGGATCCTTTGATGGGGGAAGCTTTCTATTGTACGGGGAGGGGCAAGGAATGGTATCGGCAGAGCTGGGTGTCGGCCTGGGAACGGGGAAGACAAAACGGGCACACGGGGAAAAGGGGGTTTGCATCTAAGGGCCGGAGATCATGAAAGGGAAGCAGGGAGGTGTCGCGCTGGGAACAGGATGGGGGCCTGGGGCAGAGCAGCGCCGAAGAGGGGTTTATGACTCAAGGCAGGTGCAAGCAGGGGGTGGTCAGCGTGCAGGCTTAGTGAAGGCGAAGGGCTATGTCAGGGGCCAGCGGCATGCAAATGGGTTCGTTCTGATCGGGGAATCTTAAAAAAATGGCGGGCGCGCACGACAAAAGTGTGGCATCAGGGGAAGAGGCAAGATGGCGCAGATAATGTTCACCAAAACGTACTAATTTTCAACAGTCCTCCCTTTAACATATTCAAGACATCTTGCTGGTTCATTTTCTACTCGGTTCTATTGTGGTGGGCATGAGAAAGAAAACGGTAGGAACCCTAGAGGAAAAGAGTTGTAAACAATACATTTTAACATTTCTAGTTTTTTTTTTTTTAGGAGGTGGGCCTATTTGATAAACTTTGATAAAACTTGTTCAGCAGGAAAGTCATAGGAATGTAATACAAAAACGATTCTGTAGCGTGAGCAGCAAGCATATTTCATACTGGCAGGTTATTACATATATATCAGGTTCGGATTGGAGCATGATCAATACAATGGCGGCTGGGAGAGAAATGAGGTCTAGCAGAAACGGCGATCGGGGATGTCAAATGTTCGAAGTTAACGAGTTCTCATTATTTTTTGTTGTCTTTCGTTGGCGCTGTTGAGCACCGGCGGTGGAGCTACGAGTCCAGCTCTGTTCTAAGTTCTGCGTTGCAGGGCACGACCCTTTCCTCGCGTTTTTGGTCGGAAAGGTCCCTTTCGCCCTGTGTCCTTTGAGGTGATTGTCAGAAAGTTCAGATGGAAGAAGAGAGTACAAAACAGTCCATAGGGTAGGTCAGAGGAAAAGGGGGATGGAGCAAGGCCAAATTAGGAACAAACTAGGGGAACGAGAGACTTCAAATAGGCGGGCGTGTGACCGAATTCAGAGAGCGGGGACTTGTCGACAGGCACTGGACATCGAGCAGGGGCATCAGGTCGACCCTTTCTTCTCATGTTGTCGAAAACAGTGCCTCGTCCTGCAGCTCTTTTCAGTCGTGGTCTCGCCTTGGCTAATGTCGCAGGTGTTCCTTAGTCTGCAGTCGGGCCTCGTGCTCCCACATCCGGTCCTTCTCTCCTCCAACAGCAGTACCCTTAAACAAGTTTGAAAAGACAGTCTTTAGAAAATTTGCAGATGAAGATAATCAAAAAGTCTATTTCTCTCCCAGCTCCAGGCAAAGAATGAAAATGCCCGTTATATTTAGTGGTCACAACTGGCATATGAATGACCGGTGACGGGTTTGTTGGATTTACTATGACTTTCCTTTACAATTAGTTACTACACAGGTATTTTGCTGAGAGACGAACATGGCTAAACATTTCCTTTCTATTGATGCATTCTGCTTTTCAACTACTACGGGGTTTATTTTGATGATTTCTTTACCTTGGACTAGTCTGTTAACCTTGTAAAACATCGTTCTGGGTCCTACGTAACCTTTTACAGCCCGATTACTTAATTAGGAAGGACAGGGGTTTTATGGGAAACAACCAGGGACATAGGAAACTTGTGGTAAGGGCACAAATCGACCCATCTCTCACAACCGGAAATGGGGGGTAGTTTCATAATTCCAGTTTTGGGCGGCTGATACAGGGGAGGTAACAGGGGTGATCATTTTTCCGGTTTGGGTATTGCGACGATTCGGGGAGGGGAGGGTCGCGTATTCTGAGGACCTTGTTTTATACTATAGGAGCCGTCGACATGTAGTTCCCTTATTTTCGGGTCAGATTAGGGAACTTCTGTCGTCTTACCTGTCCTTTCCCTTACGGCCCAACCTTGGTTCATTGACTTCTAGCGGAAAAGGAGAGGTAACGACGCGGCCTCAGGGTGATTGTATTAAAGACAAGTTTTTGTGCAAATACTGACGGTATTTGAAGCCAATTAGGTGGTGTGCTAGGGGTGGCAGTCTGCCAATTTCGGGGCTAATCACTCGGAAGAGTGGGAGTGCAAAAAATAGAGGGAGAGAGAGAGAGAGAGAGAGAGAGAGAGAGAGAGAGAGAGAGAGAGAGAGAGAGAGAGAGAGAGAGAGAGAGAGCGCAACGGCAGGCTAAATAGTACACGTGCAACAGAGAGGGTGGCAGTGTATTCAAGAAAGGCTATTTAGTGCATTACACAGTAAAAGGCATTCACGGGTCTGCGTTAGAATCTTGTAATCATGCAGTTTGAGCATTAGACAGGGTAGAGGGGACATGCCTTGAAAAAGGAAAGAAGAAAGGAGGTGCCATTTTGTCGCACTTTCTCGCATTCTCGGCCCTTCGACCAGTTGGGTCAACGCCTCAGTCACACACACACATTCCCTCATAGTTTCGCATCATACGTGACATGGGTTCATTCGTCCGGTCTGGTTTAAGGGTGATCACTTTTTATCAGGCTGTGCTAATTTTTCGGGTTTGTTCGATACGTGAGTAGTTCGCAGGCGTGCTTAGACACCACCTTGCGGCGCTAGTCCGTTTCGTGCATTAGACATGGCAAGGTTTCAGATCTTCGCCACACCTCGGCTGTAATCTCTGATGTAACCTGCAGAGGGAGGAAAAAAAGGGGGGTGGGGGAGACAGCATTCGCGCACATTCAAATACATGGATTCATAAGTCCTTTACTTACCTCTTACTCGTCTTTCCTCCTCGGGGCAGGGTCCCTGGGGATATGGTTTCTGGAGTCGAGGGGGGGTAGTGTGTTCATATAGGTCGTGTGCGGGGAAACGTAAAAAGGAAACCAGAGGTGCCTAGTGCGAGGTATCTAGTCAAAGGATGTATCTCACTATCGGGATCCTTAAACCTCTTTCAACGCTGTGGCGTTCTAAGGTTCTTCGGTTCTTGGGTCCCTGATACTTTGGAACGTGGTACTTTATAACATTTATATTATTTCATTTCACCCTCCCTTTACATTCCCTCATTTACACCGTTCGTTTTACCCATCCTTGGAAGTCAAGGTCTTCCTCTACGCGAGAGTTCATGGGTCAGCCGCGTACTTTGAAGGCGGAGTGTCGTGTTGTTGATCCGATCCGTCCTCCAGGGCTGGGTAACCATCTTCTTTTAACCTTAAAGAGAGAGCAGAGTAGGGTGCACAGAAAAGAACTTTCCCACCGATCCCACATTTTAAAAATAAAGCATGCAATACCCGTCCATAGTTTCAAAAACTTTATTTTGCAAAAATTATTTCAGCATGTGGATTATGAGGGTGCGGTCGTATTCGGCCGGTCGTGGCAACGGCTAAAGTGCATACAGTGGGGGGTGTCGTTTGCAGCAATAAAAACATCGGAAAGTGTTACTCATTCATTTGTAAGAAACTAAAACGTCTGTTAATTGGCTGGGGGTTCGGGGGCATTTATTTTCATAATTTAGAAGCATAATCATAATAGTTGTACTCAGATTTCCTATATGCATACCGTACGTGTGCGTCGTAAATGGGGTTTACATCAGTTATAAAAATATAATACATTGTACATTTGTAATCAACATTTGTAACGGGGATCCTTTCATACTGTTCGTCGAGTGAGTTCTCCTTGTCTTTTCTAGTCAAGTGTACAAAGGATCATATAAAATCTCAGAACATCAAGTTTATATTAGTGCGAAGGAACACCACGAGGTGTTCGTAAGTTCCGATTGATACCAGCGCCATTTTGGGCGGGGCCGGCTCAGTCCGGAAGCAGCATCAGGGGAAATGTTTCCCATTTACTGGCGGTTTGGACCAGAGTCCTTTTCGGCAGTTCTAGAATTCATGCTAACAGAAGGAGTGGCAATGTCATGTTTGTTTCGTTGGCGAACAAGGCAGCCGTCCCTTACCGGAAACCTGCAAAGGCCGAAGGTTCCGTCGGGGACCTTTGTAGGATCTTCAAGGCTGCGGAGATGCTGTCGGAGATGGGGGTTCGTGCTCCAGGGGGCAAATGTTCGATTTATATGGCTGGTCAAAGTTACTCTAGTGGCCGGGGCCCGTCTTCCAGCGGACCCAGACGCCATTTTGAGGCCCTACCGGGGCCGCTCTCGTCGAGTTTGCAAGAGTGGAAGAGACCCTTCGGAGTGAAAGGAAGAGGTCCCTGTTTTGTGAAAGCGGGACGTTCGGCTGGGGTGCAGCTGTGATGCCCCCACCTGGGGGGCGAGGGAGACTCGTTCGCGCCGTCTCCTTCTCCCGGTGCACTCCATGCCGCTCCTTTTCATCGCCCCGCATGAAGGTTTCTCCACATCCGGTGCTCCCCAAGTCCTGTGCTCGGTGTTGTGGGAGTATGGCCACCATTGCACGTTCGGTGCTGCGCAAGTACTGGGGTGCCACCATGGTGTGTTCGGTGCTGTGGAAGTATGGGCACCATCGCCTGACTGGGGGTGTTCGGCGTCGGGCCGGGGGCTGGGAAACCTCCTACCGGTGGAGGTGGGAGAGGCTCGTCCGCGTCGCCTCTCCCTCCCAGCCCAACTTGGACAAATTGTTGTGGAGGTACGTGCAGGACATCCCGCCGTCCAGAGCTGCTGCGGCTGTTACGGAAGAGAAAAGGAAAAAAGGTGCCTCGTTCTCCTCTGGACATGTGGCGGGACTACCTACAACAGCCCGGGCTGCTGGCTCCTGCCTCTCCTCCGGCTCCCCCATACGTTAAGATTTCCTGACCAAGAGTTGGCGGCCGGGCCCGCCTTATATGGGTTGCCGTTGGTTGGGCGTAGCCGTAACCCTGCCCAACTTTGGAAGGTTCCAGAATGGGGGGGGGGGGCGAATGTTCTGTTTGACTTTCATTTTTCTACAGTTTTACCGTTATTATTCCTTGTTTGTTGTGCTAAATTAAAAGTTCAAGTTCATTAATGGTCTACGGATTTTGTTTTACCATTTCTTTCTTTCAAGGTTGCTTTTATGCTAAGTTTCTGCTAACAGAGGTTGAGTAACACGGAAACACGTGTAGAGGGATGACGCAGATTTGTACATTACATACACACAAACTCAGACGGGGGACAGTACAAGTACGACATACAAAGACCCAAGACGAATATAAAACAGTTATTGGTCATAATTATCTCTTTCCGTCTGTGAATTTTGAAACGAGGCTAGGTTCCCGTCTTGGCGTTGCCCGACCTAGGAGAACTTGAGCATGTCGCTGAAATTTTCCTGGCGAAATCTGTGCCATCGGGCATAATCAAACGTGGTGGTTCTGTCTGGTCTGTCTATGTAAGTCGGGTTCTTCTTTGTCTCGCGCTTTTTCTCGTACTGCCGGTCTGTCGTTCCTGTCGGCCCTTTGCCTTTACTCACGCTCAGTAGAGTCGGGCATTGGGCTTTCCAGTGTCCGACATACCTACAAAAAGCGCATTGGTTTGGCCCTAAGTCTAGTCGTCTTTTGCATAGTGTCGGGGGATAAGTTGTGGGTAGCGGTGTCCTGGGGTTGTCCTGTCGGTATATTTCTCTACTTGGTTTGTCCTCGTCTTTTCTCTGTCGTTTCGTAGCCTCTCTGCGCCACATACCGAGACTGTCGAGCATAATTGGCGTTGTCTTATTATTTCGAAGGGCTATTTCTAACGTTTCTATTTTATCAAGGTCAAAGGATCCTGTCAGTGGCCACTGTTTGTCTTGACTCTCTTCGGTATACTTGTTCCACAATTTATTATAGGCTATGGTGACTAATCCATAGTTTATGAACATGTCCTTATTAGGGGTGCCTTCTAATGGAGCTATATGGTCCACCTCTAATACGCGGTCCGGGCTAAACAGGCTATTTATCAGTGGGGAGAAGACAGACATGACGGCTCGTAACGAGGGACTAAAAAGTCAGCACTGCCTATCTTATCACTAGGTGCAAAGACCGTACAGAATATTTCTATTCAACGTTGTTTGCAGGCAGTGAATACCTCATGGATCAAAAAAAAATAATAATAAAAACCAAACGACCAATAAATAACAATGGGGAGAATGAGTAGGTCCGCAAAGATCTGCGTTACCTACCCTTTTCACTATCTGCAAAAAGGGTGGTCTCTTCCCTGTTTGCAGACAGGGAATCTCCAGGAAACAATAGTTTGCGAACAACAGTTCAGTTTCAAGTAATTATTGCGTGGGGGAGAAAAAATAAGCACGGTTGCTGCCCTACCTATCCTCCACTGCTTGCAAAGAGAGAGAGCCCGTTGTTTCTCCGTTTGCAGACAGTGAATCTCCAAACAAATAAAAAAGAGCAATACTAGTATTTTTAAACAAACAAGCAATCAAGCAAATTTTCGCAACTTGTCGTGGTAACACGACCTTACCCGGACCGTATGGACAGTTTCTTGTCTTCCGAATCCAGCGCCCGATCGTCCTCTTTTTCTCGTATTTCTCACGGCACTCCTGATGGTTCCCAGTCAGGACCGTAGATCACTCGAGAGAGGTCTGTTCGGAACTAGTGAAGTTCGGATGATCGGCTGCCAGACGAGGGTCTATTGGGCAAGAGCTCTCCCGATCGTTGCAGTCGTTCACTCTGTCGTCGGGACCTCTCCCACTGGATCCACGAGTCGCTGATGGGCCCCACGCTTGGGACGCCAATTGTAAAAACCTGAGTCGGGTCGGGGACAATCGATATTTGCCCGGCGGTATGGCCTCTGTGACCCTCTAGTTATTTAATCAAATGAAGAGGCAGGCGCTGGAGACTGGAAAGCAGGAAACAAGGTTTTTATTCTCTCCAGAGGAGAACACAACGAAACGGACAGAAGGTATCGTTCTGAGGTGCTCTAACTTACGTTTGAGGCCTGGCCCCTTATATACAGTGTTTGTGGTTTTTATTACAGTTTACATACATGTGACAAAGCTTTGATACACGGAAAGACATTCCCGGAATCCCCCTTTGGGGCCCGTTCCCACACACATTTGCAGTTGAAGTCCCCACCCTAGTCATAACAGGTGATGAGTATCACGCAGCTGGATATTCCGCCGATTCACGGAATGTGGGGGGTTTGATCGGATCTCATGGAGCGGGGGCTTTGATCAACCCGGGGATCCTTTGATGGGGGAAGCTTTCTATTGTACGGGGAGGGGCAAGGAATGGTATCGGCAGAGCTGGGTGTCGGCCTGGGAACGGGGAAGACAAAACGGGCACACGGGGAAAAGGGGGTTTGCATCTAAGGGCCGGAGATCATGAAAGGGAAGCAGGGAGGTGTCGCGCTGGGAACAGGATGGGGGCCTGGGGCAGAGCAGCGCCGAAGAGGGGTTTATGACTCAAGGCAGGTGCAAGCAGGGGGTGGTCAGCGTGCAGGCTTAGTGAAGGCGAAGGGCTATGTCAGGGGCCAGCGGCATGCAAATGGGTTCGTTCTGATCGGGGAATCTTAAAAAAATGGCGGGCGCGCACGACAAAAGTGTGGCATCAGGGGAAGAGGCAAGATGGCGCAGATAATGTTCACCAAAACGTACTAATTTTCAACACAGCGTCACTCAGGAACACCACCACATCACTCAGTGACACCACCACATCACTCAGGGGAACCATTCAGGGGCACCACCACATCACTCAGGGACACCACCACGTCACTCAGGGGCACCACCACATCACTCGGGGACACCACCAAATCACTCAGGGACACCACCACATCACTCGGGGACACCACCACATCACTCGGGGACACCACCACATCACACGTGGACACCACCACATCACACGGGGACACCACCACATCACTCGGCGACACCACCACATCACTCGGCGACACCACCACATCACTCGGCGACACCACCACATCACTCGGGGACACCACCACATCACTCGGGGACACCACCACATCACTCGGGGACACCACCACATCACTCGGGGACACCACCACATCACTCAGGAACACCACCACATCACTCTGGAACACCACCACATCACTCTAATACACCACCACATTACTCTAATACACCACCACATCACTCAGCCCAACCACATCATCACTCAGCACCATAACACCACTGTCCTTGCTTGCTACCAATAAGCATTACCATAGCCAATAGGACTCACATTAGGAAAGTGTAAGCTATTGGCTTTGTAAATAACAATGCTATTAATTTATATATTTTCAAAGCCAACACAGATTAAAAAAATGTGTCATTTACAATACCAATAGCTCACACTGTCCTAATGCGAGAGCTATTGCATTGTAAATGCTTGTTGTTGTTAAAGAATAATCATCAACTTAAAAAAAAGAACAAAGGAAAGGATATTTACACGCCATATAATTCAAATTCAAACCTCCTGGCTCTGGATGTAATCGGAAGACTCTTGTTACCTAGTAATCTGATCTTATTCGTCAGTTCACCACTGGCATACATACACACATACAAACATACATACATACATACACTCGCTTCCCTTAACACCATAAACTAAAGGGTGTAAAGATAAAACAGAAAAGAAGAGTTCATAATCGGTTTTCACTTCAGACACCAAAGTTATAATTTAGGCCATGGTACTTTATTATAAGAGTCTATAAATATATAGAACACTTTAATAATAATGTACAGTTTTATGCCAACATTTTATTAATATTCTAATGTACAGTGTATTTTTACCTTATCATACCAATAGCATTTTATGTTAACAGAGACCTGGATAGTAACACTTGCTGAGGGAAGACCACTACAGAAAACTGTCCTCTCTAGTTATATACTGCAGTGGTGGCTGGTATCTATGGGGGTGGGATGGTTGCGCCCCTGGAAAATATTATTTAGAAAAAAACTTACCTGACACAACTTCTTTGCTCCAGCCCTCTTCTTTACTGGAACCAGATGCTGGAACTCCCTTGCCCAATCTTGGCGCTGCTTACAGGCAGCATGTGAGCAGCTTCAGGATTGGTGGGAACAGCCTCACTCGGCACTCCACAGCGCTCTGGAGTCCTGCACTTGCTCTCAACCCAGCTGTCTAAGACAGCTGAATTGAGAGGTTTTAAAGTGCCCATGTGTGGCTGGCCGTTGCAAGACAGCCGGCCAAAAAGACATCCACACCTTAAACAGTGCATTAGCCAGATCACCCTTCTCCCTGCTGCTGTGCCCACCCCCGTACTGACTTTCGACTCGGCGGGGGATGAAAAAAAAATGGTAATATATTACCATTTTATTTGACCTATCTTGTGCTTTAGGGAGGGCACTTTAAGTAGTGCTATGCTCCGCCTCTCCCCTGATATACTGATATGTGAAGATAAAGGGTCTCCAACTTGTAGCTTGTGAGCTACTTATACGTCACGCTGCCAGTTAGTGTTCGTAGATCCTTTCCCCTACTTCATTAAGTTGCTCTGTAGTTGAGCAGTGCTACCTAGTGTATTTTTCAGTAGACACCACTACTCAGTTCCAGCCCTTGGAGAAGCAGCCAAAGCAATAGCAAGGCCCAAAGCTTACTCGCGCACGTGTTCACACAAACACACTCACTCTCACATGTGGGTGTGAGCAAGACCACAGGGTTGGTGAAGAAAAACATCTAATAACCAGAGCAGAGCACGTTAAATAAAGGACTTGGAGTGGAAATGTGAGAGAGCGGTGCTGGAGGAGCAGGGAAAGTAAATAGATCAGGGCTTGGGTAGGAGCAAAGGCAAGCTCCTCACTTCCTGCAGAGGCATTGTGTGCGCCGCGTGTACTTGTTTGTGTATTTACAATCATATACCCTGCTTATGTGTTTGTTTAACTAGTGGGGTGTTCCTCAATGGTAGACAGTGTCCCTCACTGGCAGCAATCCCTGGTATCTAAAACTGGTAGTAGCATCTGTAGCCTTGGCATTCTGGGGGTCACCTACGGCTCAGTGCTCATCTATCAATATAGTCTTCAGCCCTGGCATAATCATAACTGTTCTTAATAAATCATTGGCCGCCTAGGCCTAATTATTGTGGCCCTTAACATAAAGCGGCCACCCCCAGCATGCTAGTAGGCATTCATCCTTGGCATCCGAGGAGAATATATCCACGGAAGTCACTTATACATGTGAGTACCTGATGAAAATGGCTAGCAGATTTTGGGAATTACTCGTATAGATACTAAAAAAGAAAATTGATACTTTGAGGCAACAGAAAAGTTTCAGAAAATAAGAAGCTATTATTTCAGGGAATTAATTTGTTTACCGAAAACAAAATACATGTATGTGATGGCAACATCTTTGTATTTTTAGAAACTAATAGGCTAAAATTTGGAAACTGAATTATCTAATTTCCAAAACATATTTAAAGCTGATATTTAAATAACAATCCATGCTGAGGTGTGGAGGCAGGTTGGTAAGGTCATTTTACTTTTTATGGCTGGCGGGAGATTAGTCGCATTGATAAAGCCTGATGTGCTGGGGTGGTCACTGGAGTCTGGCACAGTCACATTTGTGATTTTGATATCTGTTAGTAGCTTGGACCAGTTTTCATTGATCATGGATGAAACGCCGGTTGTAGGCAACTCATACCTAGACTAATCCGCGCTTCCAGCCCCCTCTTTAGACAGAGGACCGCTTGTTTTGATCCCTCAGCATCTCACAATTTGCTTCGCCTTATATGACCTTAACACCCACCTGCTGAGCTTTTATTAATTTTGAGGGCAGCAATTGAATTTCTTTTCTCCAAGCACTGGCCTGGTACGGGGTATGGGTTATTGGCTTCCTGTGCACACCATATGTGTGCTTCATGTGGACACCTCTAATTGCTGATCTCCAGTCTTCAGAATCAGTGGCTCTCAAGCTGTTTTAGCGTCCAAGTATTGCTCAGTGTGAAACGGGTGCAGCTTTAGACATCACTAGCTCTCCCACAGTCCAATCTACCCATTCTCTGACTGTTTATCTGCAGGTCTGAGGCAATCATCTTATCATTTACTCCAATTGTTGAGAAGAAAGCAGGGGTGGCTGTTGAACTTTAGAAGTGGTGGGGCGAAGACTAGTACGCACAGCATGGAATTCTAATACATCACATGATCATGGGAATGCCTATTCTTTATGTACTTTGTGTGCGCTATATAATCCTGCCCTATCACATAGGGTGTGTGGCTGGCTAAGGCATCAGTGTTTTAGTGGTTCAGCTAACTTTCGATGAGTGCTATTAATAAATACATTTAATGCTTCAATCATTCTGAGCTGCTTGTGCCCCCCCCTGTAGAGTACAGAGCATGTCAACAGTGCAGTCACGCGGTCCGACTCTGCTCTGCTCGGTTTTCAGCTGCCTGCCATTAGCGCACTTTAGATAATTTACTTATCAGTTTGTCGCTGCTCAAATGGGTGTCATTTCTGATTTTATTTATATGTTTCGCTCGTACTTTTTGCTTGATTTTTCTCAGGAGAAAGTTTCAATAATAGTCGTTGAAATGTCACTCATAATTACACTGAAATTATGAAAATGTCACACAGCAATTTAAAACCTTGGCAGCTATGTAGTAATAGCTATGTTTTAGCTCCTTCATTTCACTCCCGACGTCACACGCCCTTGTATTGCTCCCGCACCTTGTGACGAGGGGGAACAATAAGTGTTGTGAGTCTGACTTGAGTGACAAGAAGCCTGACGCTGGGCTTCGTTCTGCAACACCTGATGGTCGTAAAGCTTCTCTGCTGCTGCTTGCTGGCGTGCACCACCCACCCACTATTATGAAAATGAAGGGCTATAAAATAGTAAGCCTGACTTTATTGCATTATTCATGACTGGGCCCTGCGCACTGGAACATCAGGAAGTGCCTGTTTGCCTGGCCTTTACTACGAGCGAGGCTCAGGCAGCAAAGAAATTATCATTACTTTACGCATGCCTACTGACTGTCAGAGTTATAGTTATGTAAAAATGATAATGGGGTTGCCAAATAGGTTAGTGGGCGGAGCCCCCATGCTCTAATCAAGAATCCGTTGTTGGAAGGGTGCGAATTCTGTTTGATGATGCATCCTACCAGCTTGTGAATCATAAATGCATGGTGACCACTTGGTTTGCCCTTGCGGCACTGTGGTGTTCTACTTCTATCTTGTTACATTGTCAGCGGTATCCAGGTAGTGATGCCTGGAATGTAAAATGTGGGGGTTGCCTAGGAGCGTTGCCTTGCAAGTCAGTTGGCAGTCAAAGGGCATTGATGTTGGATGGTGTCTCTACTTGTTGACGACTTGAATAAATACTGATCTACATACGATTTTGATGTCTGCCTGCTTTATCCTTGATGCTGGATGGTATCTTACATTTGGCGATGAGGATGACTTTGGAGAAAGCGGTGGCGATGATTTCAGGAGGGTTGTGTGAGAAGAAGGGCTTTGGACTGGATTTGAGGGGTTATTGGCAGATTAGAGGAGAATTAGCTATTGTTGATGAGGGGTAACAAATTGGTTCCCCCTCACAATCTGTGGGAATGGTTGTTTAGGAGCGCTCATGCTGCCATATGGGAATTGTTAAAACAAAGGAGAGAATTAGAGAAGTGTTTTGGTGGCCCGCCATGGATGTCTGTGTCAAGAGAGAGGTCAGGAGTTGTGCGGAGTGTGTGTGCAGCGATAGAATTTTGAAATGTACGACGCAACCAATGGTGGTGAGGAAACAGTCCTCACCACCTTGGTCAGACATTGTTATTGACATTTTGGGTCTGGTGAGGTTGAGATCTCAAGATCGGTATGCTTTGCTCTGTATGGATATGTTTTCACAGTGGCCAGAGATTAAGGTGGTGAACTCTTTTGAGGCTAGTGTGGTGATTGACTTCTTGGAAGATCTCTTGGAGAGGTAGGGGTTTCCGTTGTCCCTACTCTCAGATAATGGGGTGCAATTAACTTCAGGCATTGTTGAGGAGTTCTTTAGTAGTAGGGGAATACAGCACAAGAAGGCAGCAATGGTGTAGTTGAGAGATTTGTGAAAGTGCTGAAGGAGACTTTGTAAGAGGCCATTGCGACAGGTGTAGCATGAGAGGTGGCCATAAGAAAGAAGGTGCAGGAGTACAGGTTTACCCCAAATTCTTTTACAAGGGTGTTTCTGTTTTGTTTGTTTAAGAAGAGGGTAGCAAATACTTTGTTGAGCCCTTCTTGGGTCATGGTTAAAAGATCTTTGGTTGATGATGAAGTTGGTAGCGCAGAAGGGTGGAGAGAAAGTGAGAGAGTGGTCATGGAGAAGAGGAAGAGAATGTTTGATAAGAGAAGAGCTGTGAAGAACACTGTAGTGTCTGTGGGGGTTTGAGTGAAGATCAGATTTCTTTGAAAGGGTATAGGGAACTCGAAGTTCAACTAACCTATTAAAGTGATCAAGATTTTCAGAAATGCAATTAAACCCAGTGATCACCGAGTGTGGAATTTAAATAGAGTGGCCCAATGTAAACCCAATGATGTGGATGGGAAAGCAAAATGTATTGCACAAGATAAGGTTTCCAGACCTCGTTGGTTGCTAAAAGTTACGCTTTGGTTGCAAGAGTATATTTGTTGAGAAATGCCATGTTTTGCCATGACATGTTTTGCATAGGTTTGGCGCTTATGTTGTTTCTCATTGTGCGCTTCCTTGGGCATGATGAATTCCAATGCTTATGTATATTTCATTTCTTTTGTTTCTTTTCCGAAAGTTTATGTGCTTTTCATGCGTTTGTGTAATATTGGAGGGGAGGTGATGTGGTGTTCTACTTCGATCCTGGAACATTGGGAGCGGTATCCAGGTAGTGATGCCTGGAATGTAGAATGTGGGGTTTGCCTAGGAGCGTTGCCTTGCTAGTCAGTTGGCAATTGAAGGACATTGATGTTGGATGGGGTCAATACTTGTTGACGACTTGAATAAATACTCATCTACATACGATTTGGATGTCTGCCTGCTTTATCCTTGATGCTGGAAGGTATCTTGCAGTCTTCAACCAGCTTTTTCCATGAGAAATATTTTCCCTCGCTTTGGTTAGCAGGTGGGACCTTGAGGAAGAACCTTCCTGCATGATCTGTAGATGATCACCAGCAAGCACAGTTGGCTCTCTGCCAAATTAACACTCGTTGACCAACTTGCCTGGAGTTCTAAAGAGTTGCTATTTTGGAATATAACCTCCATTTGCCCATGTTATGTTGGATAATTTTGGTTGCATTTGCCAACAGAAGATACTGAATGTCCGGACTGTTTCAGCATGCCAAATTTTGAACCTAAAAAAAAGGCTCTTGAGAAGATCATGTTTAAAAAGGTGTTTATTAATTATTTAGAATTTAGCTTTTTAAATATACAGTCAAACTGTATCTTTATTTTACACCTCCAGGTACCGGGAAGCTGTCCAAAAATGGGATGAAGCCCTTCAGTTAACTCCCGAGGATGCAGCGTTGTATGAAATGAAGTCACAGGTAATAGATTTGTACAGCTAATAATCTTTCTACATGTTTTCTTTCAAATACCTTATAGCAAAGTTATATACGTGTAAATGTAAATGTGTTCTTTCTTGCCTATCTCTGTTGTTTGCCAGTCATCCAGAAACTTTGCAAAATACACTTCTTTTCTCCACTTTGGTCGCTTTGCCGGTGGACCATGCGTATATGCAGATACCAAATATTGTTTAGGGTTCCTTAAGTATAGCTACGCTTTTGTCTCTGGTTACTCATATGTAAGTGACAATCTATTTCGATGCCTATTTTGTGCTTTTATCTCATCGCCTATGGCTAACACCGTCAAAGCCCAATAGTAATCACAGCAACTTTTCATAATCTTTTAGAATAATATATAATGTACGCTCATTCATTCTTTTTTAATTTTTCATTATTAAGTCAGTCCATGACAAGACAATGCAATTCAGAATACATTAGAAGAACATATCAAATAGCTGATCATATTTATAAAAAAAAAAATACTTAACGTAGGAATAAAATGGATAAATATTGCAAGGTTTTGCAGTCATAAATAATTTCTATAAAAACGAGGGAAATACATATTCAATCTTCCATGTGCGTAATCATAGGGTTCCATAACTGCATACCCAGCTTGAGTCGATGTGATCCTTTAAGAGCATAAAGACTATATTCAAGATTAAACATTGCGTAAAATCTAGCTCTCCACATCGCAAAGGTGGGAGCTTCCTTCTGCAATCACATAGAGGAAATACACAACCTGGCCACAGCCATGGCTAGAAAGATCAAATAGCGAAATTTATGTGCCGGATCCTACCCTGTTGTACCATCCTCGATCCCTAACAACATTATAGGCGCCGTGATATTTGTGATTAGCCCAGTTATTTTGAGAAGGAATTTCTCAATATGCTCTAACAGGATACTGAGGTGCCCACATGAATTAAAGATATGTACAATATCTGCAACATCTGACCCACAACGAAAACATTTCCCATCATTACCCCCGCCCCATTTAAACATTTTGGCATGAGTGTGGTACAAATTGAAGAATGTCTTGTAATGCTGCGCCTGTAGATTTGCAGACATCAAAATCCTCCATGCGATATCAAAAGATTGTTCCACTCGTAGGCCCTGATACCCCAATCTATTATCCTATTTAAGATTTTGGGCATCTAAATCATCCATTTGTATATTCTTTTTAAAAAATTAGATAAAAAACCAATACGGGCTTTACTTCTAATGGCCTCAGTAAGCGAATTCGGCTCCATCACCCGCTGCTTTTTACCAAGATAGTCCCGGATTTGTACGAATTCAAAATATTCTGTCTTAGGCAGATGATATTTATCAGCTAAAATAGCATACGATGTCAAACGTCCATTAATGTAAAAATCGCCTATTTGTAAAATTTCTTTACTTCTCCATCTATCAACAGTCCTATCCCAAAACACAGCCGGGAGTACAAGCGAAGCAGATGTAGGAGAATAGTACGAAACCCCCTCGATTTGAAAAAATCTCCGTATCGCCTTCCACACTTTAAAAGCAGCAATTAAAACCTTACATCATTTTTTAATAATAACTGAATTGGAGCATCTTAAAAAAGCAGTTCTTAACATCAGCATCCAACAACATCTGATAGATGGATGGAGCTTCGGCAGTATTGCTAACTTCCTCTCCAGTAAGTAAAACCCGCATATTTTGAAGTATACAGGCATACTAATATAATGTAAAATCCGGAACTGCTGAGCCCCCTTTCTTCCGTGACAATGACATAAAACACCTAGCCCTCCGGGGTTTCCCTTGAGCCCATACAAATCTAGCACATATTGATTGAAGCTGTTGCAGCTTGCCTCGGGTAAGTTCTAGTGGGACTGATCTAAATCAATATAAAACCTTAGGTAAAATAGTCATTTTAATAACATTGCACCTTCCTACCAACAACAAGTGCAAGCATTCCCATCGGTCTAGCTGTTGTTTCACTGTTGTTAAATTAGAACCCCTGTTGAGCTCCACCAATTCTTTTAAACAAGTCTTTATTTTAATACCCAGCTATGTAACCCCTTTTATCACTCTAGGGTCATTACTGCAGTCTTGATTTATACACAAAATCTGTGTTTTGGACACTTTAAGTTTATACCCCGACACAGAGCCAAACCTATGTGCCAGTTGCTCTATCTCAGGCATAGCTGTAATAGGATTGGATGTTACAACTGCTATATCGTCTGCATAGGCAAATACACAAAACTGTTCTTGCCTACAGATGACAGACTCGATCCTGGGACTCTGCTCAAGCATGGCTAAAAAGGGATTTATATATTACGCAATCAACAGTGGGGAACATGGACATCCCTGTCTTGTACCTCTAGTAATATGCACAGGTTCAGACTCTAAGCCCATCGTACAGATTTTAGCAGTAGGGGTCTGATATAAAACCTGAATAGCTTGAACAAAACGTGGGCCAAAGCCCAGGCGTCGCAGCACCACCCACAAGAAGTCCCACACAACCGGGTCAAAAGCCTTTTCGGCATCTAGCAATATCAAACCGAGTTTAGTACCTTACGCGTTGGCTGCATCCTCCAGGGTTATTAACCTGTTAATGTGGTTGATGGTGCTTCTATCAGGTGTAAACCCATGTTACCGGATTGACACTAATGGAGAGATGATTCTGGCTAACCGGGACGCCAATATTTTAGCATAGACCTTCCAATCGCAATTTAACAATGATATAGGTCGATAAGAACCAGGCAAATCTGAAGCCTTATCTTTTTTTTAAAAACAACTATACTTGCTTCATCCCATGAACATGGGGCAGCCCCTAAATGTGCTTGTTGAAATGTGAGCAGCATGTCTGTTTTTAATTCCTGGAAAAAAATTGTGTACCTCCAGAGGTATTTTATCGGGCCCCACCGCTTTACCATTGGCTAAAATATTGATGGCTTCCCCAAGCTCCTCCATAGTAATCGGCAAGTGCAAAATATCTGCCTCCTGCTGACTCGATGCTTCTGTGTTAACATTTTGTAACAAGGCCTCACTTGCCTGTATAGTGGAGTGATCTCCAGTGTACAGTCCTTTAAAGAAAGTATGAAAGATGTTCGAAATCTCAGCGGGTGTATCTACCCGGTTACCATAGCCATCCATCATAGCCTTAATTCTTTGCGCCGCCTCCCTTGACAGCAGGCTCTGCGCCAAACAGCGCCCTGTAGCTTCACCATACTTGTAGCTCTCTTCCTTATGGAGGGTGTGATGGCAATTTACTTGCTCCATTGTAGATTAATTTTAGCCTTGCATCGGGCCACCTCCATTTGCAACTGTCTGATATCCACGCTAGCTTGTATTCCTAGCATAAGATTCTCTTCAGCTATTCTAAGTTTTGTATATAATTCCTGCGGAGCCAGCTTCTCTTGCCTCTGTTTATATAGCCCAAAATTAAAAGTCTTCCCCTAAACCCAGCCTTTGAAGCATCCCAGATTTAGCCACATGCGGTAAAGTTGCGGTTTATAGCTAGAAATTGCCTGATCCAGACATTTATACGTGTAACAAATGCTTCATCCAACAGTAATTTCCTATCAAATGAGAAAGATCTTACATTAGGAAGTATATTGATCACCGGAATGTCAACTACCAAGGGGCCTTGATCTGCCGTAATCCGGGGGAATACTTGTATTTTCGCTCCTACCAATAATGCTGGTGAGATAAAGAAGTAATCTAACCTCACTAATTTATGATGCGGGTGGAAATAGAAAGTGAAGCCTGGGTCAGGGCCTTGCAAAGAAGGCGAAGCATCAGCCAACCATTGATCAACCAGTAGATGCTGTAGGGCCTTGAAAACTTTGGGTTTACTACCCTTATAGTTTTTTATACCCAATTGCAGATCCCGGGGTCCTAGATGTGTATTAAAATCCCCACATAGGATCAAAGGGGTCGGCCATGATGCTAATTCCAAATTGGACCCCTCCAGCACTGCTGCTTCATCAAGATTAGAGCCATATACTGAAAAAACCATACATTTAAAACCCCCTATTATACACTCGATAATAGCACAGCGACCCTGTTTGTCCCCCAGAGCTCTTCCCGACCCCTATATACCATGTTTAGCTAATACTGCTGCTCTTCGATTTATTGTAGATTGTTGTGTACATATCAGTACCGAGTAGCCAAGCTCACCTAGTATCTTCCACTTAGACCACGGTATGTGGGTTTCCTGTAAGCAGACCAAGTCCGGTTGGATGACCCATAACTCCGCAGCCACCAGTTGTCTCTTCCCATAATTATTCAATCCACATACATTAAAGGAACAAATACACAGTCCTGAATTAAGCTTCCTATTCCCCATCAAGTGTTGTCGTTTCTATCTTGTCCCTAGCCATACAATATCATTGTGTATACCTATCTTCTACAATTCTCACAATGTCATGGATTGTTTTTATTTGCGAGTACTTGATTCTGTCTCATCCTCTGAGGAATCAGAAGTGTCGGAGAGTGAGAAAAAGTTTTCCCCCCTGAATCAATTTCTTTTACCAGTCTTTGCTTGGTATTACCATCCTTTAACCTTATATTATCAGCATTGAAGGATTCGGCTCCTTGCCCTTCCTTTATGATGGTATTACCTGGTGTATTCTCCCTGAAGTCATGCTGAGCAGTTTGTTTGATCAGGAAATTTCACATGTCAGAAGCAGTGCACTCACCACTCCCTTCAACCACTTTGCCACTTCCAAAGCTCTTTCATTCCCTCCTTCACTTAAGATAGTGATTTTCTCCAACATATCCACAGTTTCACACACTCTATCAGCATCAGCAGTTGCCTGATCTGTAAGGGTACACACAGTTTTGCCAGCTTTATTAATAGTTCCATTAGTATCCTTGACGAGGCAAGCATCTTGGGGGCTAAGTTGTTTTTTTACTTTCCCTGAAAAAAACAGAGATCGAACAGTGCGCTTACCGCTCGTGTCTCCACACGTGCTCTTTCGCCTCTCCCATTTTTTTTTTTGTTTGAATATTTTTATTAATGCGTTTCTGATATTAGATTACATGAATGCGACACATGGGATAAAATACATCTGCAATCAGGCTAGTACATGTACCATTCGTTATACACATTTCTCATGCCTGAGCAAGGGGAAAATTAAATATGACACACGCATCCAATAGTTTACACAAGGATTTCAATAAACAACAACAGTCTATCGCAATGGATGTCAGTACCACATATCCTCTGCATGGTAAAGAGATTAAATTAGGCATCTTTCACCGAAACCATACAGTGCAGGCACTATGCAAGGCTTGTGTTAACCAGCAGGCATGCCTCAAGTAAGGCAGTGCTGGCCTATTTCTGTCAACAGGTACTATTTCGGGCAAAAGATGCGTCAGAGCATGTGTGATTTGGACAGTGGGAGCGTTCCCATGTGTCGAGGCGTGGCTATCACATCATAACGCCCCCACTCATGGTATTGTGCCATCTGTTCATCAACCAAATTATGCACACTCACTTCTGGGAACGCCAGTGTATCAGCGCAGTGTAATCCTCGCTTGTGGACTCTGGGCGAAGCCCAGAGGGAGGTGCGACTGGCGCAACATTCAATATCCCATTCTGAGGATAATAAACCCAAACCAATACTCAATAAATCAGGAACCGAACAAGATGCAAATCAAACAGACTCTTTCGCCTCTCCCATGCTGCCGCTTTTGGCTCCACGAAGTGAGCTGCCACTAGCTGCTCCTCCAGCTCTATTTAGATTGCAAGCCTTCCCTCACCCGGACTTTGGAGGCATTACCGCTGGAGGCGCCGCCAGGTCAGCCCCTCCTTCAATCTCCAGGCGTAGTAGACTTCAGGCATGAAGACCCAGGGGAGGGCCACACTGTTCTGAGAAGCCGCAAGACCGACAAGCGAGACGCCGCTGAGATACACCAAACACACCAGAGAATGCCTATCTTGAAGACGAGGGAGTTATGGGGCACATGCATCAATGGAAATTGAATCGCAAATGGTGCGAATCGCAAAATTGGGCCGTTTGCGAATGCAATTCCAATTTTTGGGATGCATTATCATTTTTGTAATTTTCGCAATTTAAGAAATCGCAAAATTGCGATTGCATTTAAGGAATCTCAAATTGAGATTCCTTAAAAGCAATGCATCAAACTTGAAAAATTTGCGAATTCGCAAATAAGGGAACAAATTACCATGAAGTTGACCTTCATGGTAATTTGCGAAAACTTTGAAAAATGCACTAAAGTGCATTTTTCAAAGTTACATTTTACACACACACATGCCCTTCGGGCATGTGTGTGTGCAAAATGACTTATAGGAAGATTTCAGGGGTGCAACAGGGTGTCCTTTGGACACCCCTGCACCCTTGAAATTGCATTCTCAATTTGCGAATTTCTAATGGTGAATCGCAAATTAAGAATGTCTTCCCATTCATTCCTATGGGCCTCTAGGCCCATAGGAATGGATGGGGAGGTATTCCTTAATTGCGATTCTCAATTAGAGAATCGCAATTAAGGAATTTTAAGAAATCGCTATTTTTTTAGCGATTTCTTAATGCATTGCAGTTTGCAATTCCTTAATTGCGATTCCTTATTTTTCGCAATTAAGGAATCACAAAATGCAATATTGATGCATGTGCCCCTAAGTGCTTTATGCTTTGTGCATTGTTTATCCGGTCATAACGGGGTTATCTGCGGTCCTGTACGGAGAGGGGGATCTGGGAGCTTGAGCCTTTGCGACCGTACGCACGGTCGCCATCTTGCCCTCCACGCTCATTCATTCTTATTGTTTGCTAATTAATAATTTTAAATATTTAAATTTTCATCCTTGTCAGTTCAAATACAGCTTTCTTCTCTCTCTCGCTCTCTCCCGCCCCCATCATTTGCCTGTTCCTAGCCAGTAATAAGGGTCTCCAACCTTTTCTATACTGAGAGCTACTTGTTAAATGAAACACTTTGAGATCTACTAATATTATTAGTGTTGTCAAATTAAAAAATTGTTATATGTATAATAATCCAACCAAGCAAAAGCTGTGTAATTTAATAAGCTGGAATGCACACAGGTGGCTACTCAGAGGTAGCTAGAGAGCTACAGTAGCTCACGAGCAACCGGTTGGAGACCCCATATACACTGAATGCAGTCCCACTTGTGCTGCTGTGTGGGCACTTTTGTATCACTTTAGGTTTGCCTCTAAGGCCACATATGTGCTGCCTAGTTCATACAACAGTTGGTGCAGTTCAATAATGTCCAAGTTGCCATGTTCACTTTGTAAGGTAAGGGAAGAAAGCACCCTTAAGCAGGTAAGGAAGCAGTCTTAAGATGCCACCTTAGTGGTACCAAAAAATATGATTTCAGTGAACAATATTGCATTGTTGTTAGTGTTCAGTTGGTGTTAAGTCTTAAAAGTTAAATGAATGGTGAATCTCTTAGTCATAGGGGAATCAATTCCGGCTTCTGTGTGGCTTAATGATCACAATTAAAGGTTCTGCCAACATTGCGAGAGCTGAGAGCGTGAGAGAGCCTCTCCTAGTATTTTCTGCATCTCGCCCCGCTGATTGCGAGCGGCGGCGTTTTTTAAGCGCATTGTATTTTAAATTGTATATTTAACCCCACTCTTTAAATTGTGCAGGTAACTAACCTCCGCTTCCATTTCCAGAGGGGAGCGGCCGGCTGGGGGCTGTTTGGTATCGTGGGCTCCCAGCTGCAGCGGGCGCCATCTTCGCCTGGGCTCCAATCTGCACCTAGCTTCCCTCACTCCTCCCTCGTCCCGCCCCTATTTTAACGGCCAATATGTGTCAGCGCAGCGGACGAGCGCAGCGGGCGCGACGTAGGCGCGCCGGAGTTGCGCCAGAGTTAAGCCCGTCTGCGCCCGTCCGCGGCAGGCCGGGGCATGGGGCACCTCACTCTGTTCCCTGCCCTACTCTTCCCCGCTCACTTATTATTTCCCTTCATGATTGTGCTCTCCCTTTTCCTGACCCCTCAATCAAACACGCTACCTGCGGCTTGCCTGCCCCTAGGACCACTTTCCCTGAGATCATTCCTTCATCTTCCCTCCATTCACTCCCGGACTCTTCCGGCAAGTCCTCGCTTCCCATCCCTGGACTAGGACCCAACCCCTCTTTCTCTGTGATGTACCTTAACACCCGGTCTCTGGTCGGCCACCAATCTGATATTTTTTATCTCTTAGGATCGGAACAGCCTGATATCCTACTCCTGACCGAGACCTGGCTCACAGATGACTCCACTCCTGATATCCTAGCGGCTATTCCCCCTGGCTATTACATTCTACAAGCCAACCGCCCCTCTGGTAAAGCGGGCGGCGGGGTCGCAGCCATCATTAGGCACCCAATTCGGTGTTCCATGGTGCCTATTATCAGTATTTCCATGGTCGACTGTTTGGCTCTTAGATTGGAGCAACCTGGCTCCTCCCTAGTGTGTGTCCTAGTCTACCGCCCCCCCCAAGCCATGCCAAATTTCTCTGTCCAGTTCGGCGAGCTTATCTCGCAGCTGACCATTAACAACACCAATATTCTGGTCCTGGGCGATTTTAACTATTGGCCATCTGATCCTCACGAAACCTCTGATTCTCTCGCCTTTTCTGAGCTTATGCTGGGTTTCAATTGTACCCAGCATATACACACACCCACGCACATCAAAGGTCATATTCTGGACCAGGTATGGACTTCCTCCCTGGACATCTCCACCCCCCTTGTTCTCCCTTGTCTTTGGTCGGATCATCTACTCATCACCTTCTCCCTGACTAAGCCTGCTCCAGCTAGCGCTGCCCGTGAATCCAACTTTCTGGCACGCAACTGGAACAAGGCTGACATTAACAAATTCACCTCCCTTCTGAGCTCATCTGTCCCCCCCATCCTTGAATCCCTTTCCTCTATTGATTCTCAGTCCGACAATCTTGTTCACTGGTTGGTTGCCGCCACTGACTCGGTGGCACCCTTAAAACCTGTTAAAACGCGGCGAAATCATGACGCCCATAGGTGGTTCACCGAGGAACTTAAGGCATTGAAACTGACCCTCCGCCAGGCCGAAAGGCGCTGGCGTCGAGATTATTCCTCACAGTCTAAGGCGGCCTTTTCCGCCCAGCTGAGAGAATACAAGTCTGCAATAGCCAGGGCTAAATCTTGTTATTTCTCCAATAAGATCTTGAACTCTATTAATAAGTCCAAAGACATCTTTTCGATTGTTGAGGAATTATCGAACCCGGCGAGAGTCACCATTGCCCCTCTTCCTTCCCAGTTATTGTGTGATTCTTTGAATCAATTTTTCGTGGACAAAATCATTAAAATTAAAACCAGCATTGTCCACGCATCTCCTGTTTCCATCCTTCCCATTCCCCCCCCTTCCCATTGCACCAACACCCTCACCCAGCTCCCACTCATTTCCAGAGATAAATTTCGTTCCCTTCTGTTCAAAGTCTCCTCCGGATCCCCCAGCGACTGTTGCCCCCCGTCAGCCTTACGAGAAGCCTTCACTTCGTGCCCGGACCCCCCTCTAGCTCTTTTAAACAGCTCTTCGACTACGGGGGTGGTCCCAGGTTCTTTTAAACGGGCAGAAGTGGTTGCTATCTTGAAAAAACCCACGGCCGACCAGTGCAACATGAGCAACTACCGCCCAATTTCCCTCCTCCCCTTTCTTAGCAAGGTCCTGGAGTCTCACGTCACCCAGACCCTTACTTCTTTTGTGGAGGACTCCTGTGTTTTGGACCCCCAGCAGGCTGGATTTAGACCAGCACATTCCACAGAAGCAGTCATCCTTTCTGTGATGGACGAACTCCGCAGGGGCGCTGACACCAACACCTGTCAGGCCCTGGTCCTTCTGGATCTGTCGGCCGCCTTTGACACGGTCGACCATGACATTTTGGTCGACCGTGTCGGAGAGGCCGGCATCCAGGGCATTGCCCTGGACTGGGTGCGCTCCTTTCTGACCCACCGCCACCAGGCCGTCAGATTGTCTCAGTTTTCTGCCTCTCAAGTCGAGCTGACCTGCGGTGTCCCTCAGGGCTCCTCCCTATCCCCTCTTCTTTTTAATTTGTATTTGGCCCCATTAATCCGTTCCCTCCGCTGTTTTAATGTCTCTGCATTCAATTATGCGGACGACATTCAATTGGTTTTTACTATTGACTCTGGGCCCGAATCTATCTCTACCTTCCAAAATGCCCTTTGTTTCATCAGTGATTGGATGGGTGTAAACCATCTGAAACTTAACCCCGACAAGACCGAGTTGGTGCTTGTCGGGGGACCCTCCAATCCTTGGCATTCTTCCTTTTGGCCGGCCAGCCTGGGCTCTCCGCCTTGTCCGGTCAACTCAGCAAAAAGTCTGGGTGTTGTCATCAGTAACGATCTATCGATGACACCCCAGATTAGCGCTGTAGTCTCCTCTAGCCATTTTCAGCTCAGGAAGATACGTAAGATCTCGCGCCTACTTACCGCCGATGCTCTTATCTTGGCTTTACTCGCGTTAGTCATGTCTAGGCTTGACTACGCGAACGCATTATATGTAGGCATTCCTGCTTATCAACTTAGGAGACTACAGCTGATTCAAAATCAGGCTGCCCGTCTGATTTATCATCAGCCGAGAGACCAACATGTCCAACCACTTCTTAAGGACCTTCACTGGCTCCCGGTCTCAGCCCGCTGCAAATTTAAGCTGGGCTGTATCATCTTTAAATCTCTTTCTGGTCAGGGCCCCGCTTTCATTTCTTCCCTGCTACATCATTACGTTCCCTCCCGCACCCTCCGGTCCTCCCACATGGCTCTTCTATCCATCCCCAGATTCAAGCGGAAGAAACACGGTGGTCTTAGGTTCTCCTTCCTAGCCCCGTCCTTTTGGAATTCCTTACCTCTCCCGCTGAGGTCAGCCTCTCTTTATTCTAGCTTCAGATCCTCCCTTAAAACTCATCTTTTCACTGAGGCCTATTATTAACTTCTGCTCTTCTGTTATGTTAGTTTTGTCTCTCTTTGCTCTCTCCGAACAGCGCCAAGAAACCTAATGGTGTTAGCGCGCTCAACAAGTTAATTTAACATAACATAACATAACATAACAGAACACTTCTAACATGAGCTGCTGCACAGAAATAACGCCTCTTGCTTGAGAAGGGCAGCAACGACTTTTGATGCAGAAGACAAAATCAAAGGGGTATGCCTTTTCTGTCGGCCCATTTCAGCTTAGTCTTCCATATCAGTAAGAAGGAAATAAATATGTATTTTAGACTTATAAAAATGTGTTTGATGCTGCATTTACAAATAATTTGATGTCCCAATTTCTTAGTGGGACGGTCTTATGGACTTTTATTTATTAGTGTCTCCATTTGTTTTTAAAGAATTGGTATTAAATCCCCCTTTAAGAGTTCCTGTAATGTGTCTCTGTTAATAGCTTCCCTCTACAGTCTCAGCAGTTGAGGAGAGTGCTTGTTCTCAAAATTCTGATCAAATCTAATTGTTAGACAGTCCATCTTGGTTGTCCTTCTATGGCCATTTCGGCAATTGAACATGGTACCTTCTACACATTTGATGTGTCTTGGAGGGGGTTATAATTCCTTTGCAGCAATAAAATATGGTTCTTCATGAACCAATTTGTGTCAAAGTTTGGGCTACATTTAGAACCATAGTTACCCTATCTGATTATCTAAGTTCCCATATTTGTATTGTGCACAGTTCAGTAACGTGAAACCTTTAGAGCGTCATTTTTCGGCTAAATGTTATATGGCAGCTGTGGAGAAGTGTGGCTCACTGGTTAGAGGAGGCAGACCTGGACGCTGAGATCAGACCTGGGACCAGGGTTCAATTCCCGACGCGGCAGGGTCTTGAGCCCAAAATGTCCACGGACTCGGTAATTCTCGCTTCGGTGCCTACTCGAATCACAGGTTCACACTCTGCAACTCTGGGCAATAGCTTGCTTAATCTCCACTACGGCCCCCCGCGGCGGGATGCCTGGCTTTCACCTTGGGGATACCCAGTAGGGGCTATCTCACAGGGAAAAACCAGGACAGGTTCCCAATGCAAAGCGCTTTGAGACCTGACGGTGATATTGCGCTATATAAAAACCTATCTATCCATCCACCCACTCAATATTGTTAGTTGCTAGCTTAGGAGTGCACTCTAAGTTATGTTTCCCTTCATCTTAAGCACATGAAATGATTACAAAATATTTCCAATAATGCTCTGATCTATCTCAGTTTCATTTTATAATCCATTGATTTATTAATATTCACATTTATTCCATTTTGCTTTCTTTCATTCTTCAAATTCACTTCCCATTGAGTGTTTTCTTTCAAATTTATCGTACTTTATTTGGGACTAAATAGAGTTTTTTGTATGGTTGAATCCTGTCACTGTTATATTTTTGAAGTACCAACTAAATTACACCTTTGTCCTTATTGAATAACTAGCAGCCCGTCCCGACGTTGTCCGGGAGCAATCAGGCTTCCCCGACCCCCGCCTGCCCCGACATTGTCCAGCATTTTGGGCCCCCGCCCGCCCTGTCCCCTGCCTGCCCCAAACCCCGCCTGCCCTGACATTGTCCCCCAGAGCCTTACCTTGTGAAATGCTGAAAAGTACACAATTATGGCAGTATAAAACAGAGGACACTGTGTGTAAATGTTGCATTTAATTCCTTTTAGTGACTCACTGTTAGTGTTTTCTATGATGCTGATCACTTTTGGTTAAGTCATTCTGTGCCCACTGATCGATGATAAATTGCAGTCTTACTTCCTTGTTTATGCAATGTTCCGGTGTTTGATGTTCGAAATCCGGTGACCCTATCAACGCAGCCCAGCTTGGGTGACAGACTTACCACTATGCAAAGGCCTCTACCACGGTCAGTCAACAGAATGTGCGTAAGTCTCCGTCCCCCGCCTGTCCCGACCCCCGCCTGCCCCGACAATGTCCGTGTTGAGGTGCTCTGAGTCCCCTGCCTGCCCTGACATAGTCCCCCGGAGCCTTACCTCAGCCGCCGCTCCTCAGTTCACGGCTCCGCCGCTCACCTCTGTTCTTCGCCGGTCCTCAGTTCACCGCTCCGCCGCTCACCTCTCTTCCCGCCGGTCCGCTGCTCCTCACCGGCCGCTCGTCACCGCTCCTCCCCCGCGCCATGTCCGCCCGGTCCGCTGCTCCTCACCGGCCGCTCGTCACCGCTCCTCCCCCGTGCCATGTCCACCGCTCCTCCTGGCGTGAGCACGCAGGTCGCGGCCGGCGCTACTTCTCAGGGACTACTTTTTTTTATGTAATTTTTTTTAAATATAACGTATTTTTTTTACTTTATATAGCCTATGTCCATCTGCACACCCTGAGGATTACAAAGATGTATTGGGTGTGTGGATTGGCGCTGTGGTTCCCGAGTTTACCCGCCTCAAAGCCTCAAAGTTCTTCCTTTATAATAGTAGTATAGATGTGTTGAATAGAAAGTACTTTAGGACCTAGGTAGGTAATTTGGTCTGCCTTCTTCGGCAGTTGATATTAAGTTTTAGGTGATTGCAATTGTCAACATATGACCAACTCTTCCTTGAGATGTGGCAGCTGAGGAATTAGCCTTTGGTGCGCTAAGTATTGCAGAGATCAGGTCGGGTGCAATGTGTCTTTCCCTATGTGCAGCACTAAACGTGAAATATGTTTTGCTGAACAAATCACATTACATACTGAGGTTGTGATAGATTTTTTGGTGACCACATTACGCTTCTGTGGGCTCTTATGATTTATGATCAATACCTTTGCCCATTTGTCTTAAAAGTTTACATGCTTGTGATGTTGTGCATGAATGCAGAGTTTAATATGGTATTTTAGGTATAACATGTGTAGGCCACTTTGTGAAATGTAATTCTCATTGAAACGCAAGGGCTGGACACGTTTGCACTAGAATGACTTGAGTCACTAGCAGGTAGGGTCCACCTCCTAGGTCTGTGGGATGGATGGTCCCACCTTTAACTACACTCTCACCTAAGTAGTAAGTCACAGTTTCCCAACAGGATATCGTAGGCATGTTGAACTCATATGGTGGGCACAAAACGGAGACAGATGGGTTCACGGCTAATCAAGCAATCAATCAATCATGGGCATTTGTATAGCGCGCTACTCACCCGGTAGGGTCTCAAGGCGCTGGGGGGGAGGGGTCCGCTACTGCTCGAAGAGCCAGGTCTTGAGGAGCTTCCTGAATGAAAGATGATCCTGGGTCAGTCGAAGGTGGATGGGGAAGGGAGTTCCATGTCTTGGCCGCCAGGTAGGAGAAAGATCTTCCCCGGTGGATGCGTGGTACGGCGGCGAGGGCGAGGCTGGTCGATCATAGCTGGCGGGTGGGTGCGTAGAAGGTCAGGCGGTTGTTGAGGTACCTGGGGCCCAGGTCGTGGAGGGCCTTGTGTGCGTGGGTGAAGTGCCTGAACGTGATCCTCTTGCTGATGGGGAGCCAGTGCAGGTCTCTCAGGTGGCCGGAGATGTGGCCGTGTCGGGGGACGTCCAGGACGAGTCGTGCGGAGGCATTCTGGATGCCCTGGAGTCTTTTCTGGAGTTTGCCTGTGGTTCCGGCGTAGAGGGTGTTTCCGTAGTCCAGTCGGCTGGTGACGAGTGCCTGGGTGACCGTCTTCCTGGTTTCGGTGGGGATCCATCGGAAGATCTTACGGAGCATGTGCAGGGTGTTGAAGCATGATGATGATACGGCGTTGACTTGTGTGGTCATCGAGAGGGAGGAGTCCAAGATGAAGCCCAGGTTGCGTGCGTGGTCCGTTGGCTTGGGAGTGGTGCCCAGGGCAGGGGGCCACCAGGAGTCGTCCCAGGCGGAGGGCGATCTTCCCAGGATGAGGACTTCCGTCTTGAACGAAATAAGTACAGCACCGCAGGTCACAGGCACAAGCCCGTCGCAGGTCACAGGCACAAGCCGGTCAGGGCGCAGTAGCACAGCACGGGGAGACCACGCGGTGGCTAGGGGGGGCGACCTACCTGGTAAGACTATCTCATTCAATCCAGTCATTAAACCTTTAGAGCAATCGAGCAAACCATAGTGGTTATTTTTAGATGGTGATGCTGTCTTGTGAAAGGAAAATACCTGACATGGAACCTCGCCCCCAGAAATAAAGATTCCCTCACAATGGCTAACAATGAGTATGAGAAGGAAGGTCTGAGTTCCCTTGAGATTACTTCATCTTTGGTCAGACTCAACTATCCGGACGGTCCATTGTCACAGTAAAAATATTTAGCTGGTTTTGTTTTTTCAATGTAACCAGCGAAATAGTCCGGGCTGAGCCCTCCTGTGTGCCATCCCCTGCATTGTGCCAATACAAATCTAAGTATAATGCACAGCATGATATACTACTATGTTATTTAGTAATGGCAAGTGTTTTTGTCTAACGAACAGACACGCAAACACACTCACTCTCTGGCTCTCGTTTCCTTCTTTCTTCCTCCCCTCCCCCACAGTCTCTGCAGCCGCTCGCCCCAGTAGCCTATAAGAATACAATGACTCGTAGTCCTCTTTTGTCGAGGTTATAGGTTAGTTTAGGGATGAATACATGCAGCGGCGGTGCGTCCATTGGGGCGTTCGGGCGTTGCCCCGACAAACAATGCGCACCGCCATCTGAAACGTCACCGGCCGCACCAGATGTAGCTTATAGGGGAGAAAGGGGATGGGGCTGTACTTGATCGGGTTGTTGTGAGCGTGCGTGGCCACGCTGCTCAGCAGTGCTACTGGCGCTGGCGCGCATGTTTGCTTTGGGCTGGTCATTTTTCTGACCAGCCCGAACATGCGCAGTAGCCTCCCCCTTGGGAGACCGAGGGTTGCCTCATGCCGCAGCCTCCAGTCTCCGAATGGGGCAGGGAGTTACGCTGCTCCACAGCCAATCCTGCGCTGAAAAGCAGCGGAGACCGCTTTTTTGCGGTTCCCAAGGGGATTGCAGAGGACACCGATTTAGAATGAAAGGTGGTCTTTTGGACAAATAAAATGACACATTTGACACCATTCTGACAGCGTAGTTGACCCGAGTATAAATATCTAGGAAGACTGGTGAAAATTGTTATGATACAACAGCACCAGCATTGGGGTCACTCTCGAGCAAACCACCAAATACCGTGTAAGTAAGAATTCCAACAATCTTTGTCACAAACCAGACTCACCCGTCACCCGCCTATGTGCAGACTCCTGTTATCAAAATAACAAGATGTTGCGTGTGCACACTTTTGGAAGTGCACAGACCGTCACGCATATGCTTTATTTCACACTTTAACCTTTTCTTTGTGGCTAAGTAAAACCATCTAATGTACTGCTGCTTTGTATTGTGTTTTGCAGCAGTGTTCTTTGGTATCACATTTCTTCGTTTCTGTACGACTCTTGCTTGGTGCTTTGTTATTGTGGCCCATGAGTGGTGGACCCTAGGTGTATGATTGTTGCAGGTTACACAAGTTTGGAGAGTCTTTCCCCCAGTGGTGTGCTTTTGCGCTGCTGATGCTGGTTCTCCCTCTCTTCATTGCGCATGCGACACTACCCCTTATCACGTAGGTTGGCACCAGGGGGATGCTTCCGGACTGAGCACTGCCTGTCAGCTCCTCGCCGAGGGGCCTGGAGATGTTGAACTGCAGTGCCTTTCTGTTTCTGTGTGCGGTACGGCAGGTTGCAGAGCAAGATTGTGGCGTCCCCTGGGCGACGGTGCACCTGTGGATGTGGTGCCCAGAAAATGTATTGATGTCTGGTCTACCCTGCGTGGCCGAGCTTCTTGCGTTCTCTGCTTGGCAAGTGCAGTGGCAAGAAGTGGGGGACCCCGTGGGCGGTGTGGTAGCTGCAGAAGTGATGTCCATTTGTATTTGTGCAGTGGATGGGTGGATGCATGAATGAATGATGGATGCAGGATGGGTGGATGGATGGGTGGATGCATGAATGATGGATGCAGGATGGATGCAGGATGGATGGATGGGTGGATGCATGAATGGATGCAGGATGGATGATGGGTGGATGAATGGGTGGATGCATGAATGAATGATGGATGCAGGATGGATGGGTGGATGGATGGGTGGATGCATGAATGAATGATGGATGCAGGATGGATGGGTGGATGGATGGATGGGTGGATGCATGAATGAATGATGGATGATGGGTGGATGGATGGATGGGTGGATGCATGAATGAATGATGGATGCAGGATGGATGGGTGGATGCATGAATGAATGATTGATGCTGGATGGATGGATGGATGGGTGGATGCATGAATGAATGATGGATGATGGGTGGATGGATGGATGGGTGGATGCATGAATGAATGATGGATGCAGGATGGATGGGTGGATGGATGGGTGGATGCATGAATGAATGATGGATGCAGGATGGATGGATGGATGGATGGGTGGATGCATGAATGAATGATGGATGATGGATGCAGGATGGATGGATGGGTGGATGCATGAATGAATGATGGATGCAGGATGGATGCAGAATTGGTGGATGGATGGGTGGATGCATGAATGAATGATGGATGCAGGATGGATGCAGGATGGATGGGTGGGTGGATGCATGAATGAATGATGGATGCAGGATGGATGCAGAATGGATGGGTGGATGGATGGATGGGTGGATGCATAAATGAATGATGTATGGATGTAGGATGGGTGGGTGGGTGGATGGATGGATGGGTGGATGCATGAATGATGTATGGATGGATGCAAGGTGGTTCGGGCTCGCTCGCTGCGGTGCAATATGCAAATTAGTTTACGCCTCACCACTTTCAAATGTCACCAGCCACCCCTGAATACATGTAAGCAGAAGAAAACAAGGCGACACTCTCGTGCGGGACAGCTCTTCTTTCATGCTGGCATCCGGGTCCCTGCGTCCTGTCTGCCTTCATAATGGCCGTAGGATGTCGAATCCAAGCGCACAATAAAACCACTGCTCGTAAACCCTGAGCAGCAATCTGAAATGAAAAGTGAATTGGGTACTTCCTTCGGACAACAACGTGATGCGCGGCGGATGCGCTCGACTTTGTGCCAGATTATCCATTGATTGAACGTCCCATTACGTCTGTAATAGTATATTACGGAAAAGCAGCATTGCCTCCCCTCCAGGCAGCTGTAGGACTGTCGAACACACTATATTATAACGACAAAATATGTAGCCTCGGATTTTTCGAAAAATATTAAATACGCAAAATATTAATTGGCATTAAACTATGATTGTAAAAGGACTTCTAATACCGAAAAAGCATGATATTTTAACGATTTTTTTTATTTTAGTATGAATTGAACTGAAAACAGTGCGCAATCAGCTGTTCTCAGTTGAACTAGTTAATAAGTTACTTTAAGGTGCTTTGATCGTTTTTGAGTGACTGCCCTACTTGTTAGCCTGATGTTGTTGGGAAATCTCTGATGAATTACAGTTGAAAATAGGCAATCTTTGCATCATCTTTTGCATGTCACCCCTCTGTTTGCCAATTCCCCGCGGGGGGGATGTTTTTTTCATTGGTGCTGCCATGCCAGCGTGTTTTATAGCACAAGGTGACGCATTTAAAACAGTTTTGACATTCCTGACGGCACTGTAAGAGAATCATTGTAGAGCGGGACAATACATCAGTTTGCTGTAGTTTTTGGCTTTCTTTCAGTTTTACATGGAACAAAACTTTCAGAACTGCAATCAAGTTAATTCATTGGTCTTTGTTACTGATTACCCTTCTCAGAATCTTCCACCCTGATTGCTTCATCAGTTTGTTTCCCACGCTGTAGAGTGGGCACAGTGATATATGGATAACTCCAAGGGACATTTTTGTTACCTCTTCTATGCCTTTAGGGTGAGATTGGAGTATATGGTCATACATTATACTTTAGCTCTACTTCTCCAAGACACTAGCACTTCCCTGTATTATATCTTGTTTTTCTGGCTTTACCATGAACCCAAGCAAGCGAGCGGCTGCTCTCTAACGAAATCACCCTTTACTTTGACAATGTAAGCATTGACTTGCACCAATGAGAAAGCAAAACACACAAGATGATGGACAGAATGTTGCACAATGGCAAAACATTCACCCCCAGTCACAGATCTGGGTTTAATCCATCGTTATTTTGCTCACCAAGCCACCCCAGTTCAGACATGGCCATATGCAAATCAGTCTTGACCCTGTGCCTCATGGGAACAGTCCAGACTGAACTGTCAAGCCATGTCTTCCCTGGACCGGAATCAAGCATCCTAGGACCGGTTTCTGGCTATCAGCCGTCTTCAGCCAGGATAGCTTGACTCCAGTGGCGTTGTGAGCACGGGACCCACGTCTGGGTATACCCTTCCCACATAGAGTGAACAGCAAAACACACCAATGAGAAAGACCAGCCAGCGAGTGCTAATGCTCGTCCAGGTTAGAAGAGCTGCCAAGACTTTATTTTTTATGTGAGAATTTTCAAATGCATATGTGACTCTCTGTAGGAAATTGGGGTTTTGATTGAGGGGGGTGAAGACTCTTATCATGCAGCGACCACAATCCCTGTCAGGGTGAACCACAAAAGTCACTAAATTAACCTGTGAACCAACCACAAAAGAAGAGGGCTGCTTAACCAACACAACGAGTGAGAGCGCAAAGGTTGGAAACGGATGCTGTCTACTGCAGTTCACGTGGGGCCATTCAGAATAAGGAGGCCACCCTTAATGGAGGAGGATGCCTCACACACAATATTGTGTCATGCTTCATCATAGGCATCTTCTCCCCACCCTGGTAAGATAGTACTACCAGTAAGATACTGGTACTGGTAAGATGGTACTCCGCGAAGACTTAACTGTATGAGGGAGTTCTTACATAAAACTTACAGGACAAGGTCGGGATCCAGTTGAATTAAAAATACCTTCAGGTTCCTCGGTTGTCATCCTTATTGTTGAGGACCTGAGCTACACTAAAATCCATTCAGGTGATGGAAGCCAAAGAGCATGATGACTCTTGTTCATCATAAAACTAGCCAACATGTTTCTGTCCACAGCGGTGGAGGAGACCGCTATGACCGCGTCATCACTGTAGCATGAAGAGCAGGCTGGGCGTTGCTTACAGTCGTTGCTGCAGTGTGAAGATCCTGTAAGCAGTCTTGGATGGTCGTTGCCAGAAGTTTGCTTTGACGGTCATTGCGGGCTGTCGTTGCTTTAGTGTGAAGTGCGTATCTTGCGTTGCTGGTCGTCGCTGTAGCGCAAAGAATTCACTGGAACTTCATGTTGGTGTGCGTCATAGGCAGCAAGATCTCGGTGCTAACGAGTCCATTCACACAATCAGAAAAAGCCCAAAACTTCAGGATTTCTCCCTTTCTTCACAGGAGGAGCTCGACTGATGCCAGTCAAGGGTCCAGGACCTGGGAAGGGATCTTTTTGGAATCAGGAACTCACTCTAGCAGAGAGCATCAAGGCTCAGGCAGGTCACGTTGAAGGTCCAGGCAGGTCCAGTGCAGCAGGTCTGCCGTGCCATTGCAAGGAGGTGTCTGGAGCTTGTTGTATTCTTGTAGCTCAGAACAGGAGATCAGCCCCCTGACCCTTTGATTCACTCTTTTAGTCCTGGGATCAAACAGGGCAGTCCTGTGAGGGTGCAAGGCAAGCTTCAAGTAGCAGGACAGTCCTCTAGTAGCAGCAGAGCAGTCCACTGAGGTGCAAGTCTCACCTCAAGCAGCAGGGCAGTCCTCGGGAGTACAAAGTAGTCCTTCTGGGGGTTCTCCGCATGTCCAGAAGAGAACTGAAGAGAGGAATTGATCGCCCTATTTCATTATTGGTGCTAGCTTTGAAGTGGAACAAACTCTAGGGTTTTCTCAGCACAGTTGGTTCAGGAATTTCCTTTCTCCGTGCTCAGACTCGAAGAGGTCTAGGATGACAAAAGACTGGTGTGAAGCACTTTGTTAGTGGGCTTAGACAGCTCTTTTGAAATGTAAGTGGGGCGGAGAACAGCACCACCTCTCCCATCCTGGCAGGATGACCCATCCTGACAACACTAAGTCCCCCTTTGTCTCAATGTCTGAAAGGAATACGTAAAGGTTGCCAACTACACCCAATTATGTAACCTAGGACACAAACTGCAGGCACCAAATGGTTAGGACAGGAAAATGCAAAATTTCAAAAAGTGTAATTTTCAGGATTGTGACTTAAAATCCGACTTGATCATTAAAGAGGATTTTAAATTACAAATCTTTAGCAACGAAACAGGATATTTCTTCCGGTTTCTAAACAAATCACTTATTAAATGTAATAAGGTAACCAATGTTATCCTATGGGAGAGATGGGCCTTGCAATAGTTAAAAACAAATGTAAGAGTTTTGCAGCGTGAATCTTTTCTGGATTCACATTCTGTGCTTTATTCCACCATCTAGTGATTGCGTTCAGATTGTTGTCTTTGTCCCTTTTTTAAGTCGAGCCTGGGTAGCGCTTACGTTGCTCTGCGAGGCATGCTGTATTCAAGTATGGAGTTGACCCTCCGCCCACTCTCGCCTATATTTTTCATTGGTTAGTGTCACTGTCCTTTGTAAATGCTGGCTTCCTGATTCCTTAATAGACTTGCTAGTCCCTCCTTAGTGCCACCTTCATTTGTAACCTCCCATGAGAACTGGCCCTTTACTTCTGTTGTTACACCGTATGTCTTATTTAGTCTGTAAGCAGTATTTTCTTTAATGAGTTTCTCCTACTGCAGGCACAACATGCTGTCCTGCAACATTCAGTGCGCCATGCGCGCTTTCACTTTCCAAGCAGCCCAGGAAATGAAATAGATCTTGCATTTACAAGAGTTTGAGCTATTGGAATTGTAAATGACAATGCCTTTTATGTATGTGTTAATTATCAAACCAGATAAATGAAAAGCATTGTCATTTACAATGCCAATAGCTTAAACTCTCGCAAATGCGAGACCTATTGCATTGCAAATGCTTGTTTTTTTCCTGTTGGTGGGCGTCAATGTACCACCATTCGGTGTCCTCTTGTGATGTCGCCGTGCTTCCTCTGGAAGCTCCCAACTTTGGCTGCCATCTTCAGATTCTTTTTTTCCATTGTTGGGTCTGGATTGATATGGAAGGAGCTCCAATCTTTGAGGATTGCAGTGCTTGTTCTGCATTCACCTCAAAGACACTTATAGCGACCATTGACCATGCCTTCAGGTAGGTCGCCCCCCTAGCCACCACGCGGTCCTCCCCGTGCTGTGCGCTGTTGAGACGCTCTGTCCGCTACTCGCTCTGACCGCGACTGCTCCTCCTGGTAACTTGTGCCGTTCTGCCTTATTGTCTATTTCCCTGCATTTGCCTTCTGTATCCATTATCGTAACTTGTGCCGTTTTCTGTTGTTTTTTCCCCTCATTTGCCTTGTGTACATCTGTGCCTGCTCTCCTCTTCACCGTCTGTACCCTCTGTCTGGTTCCCATTGTGTCCCTTTGCCTTCTGTTACCCTGGTGACCCTGTGATTGTTGCCCCCTCGCTCCCCCTTTTCCTTCTGTGCCCCCCCCGCTTCCCGCTTCGCCCTTGCTTCCCGCCGCTGCTCCCTGCGGCCCCACCCCACCGCCGTTCCCATTCGCTCCCCTCTCCCGCCTCCCAGCTGCTCCTCCCTCCCTCAGCCCCTCATATGGAGGCCCCCCGGCGAACGCGCAGCGGACGCGCGCAGCTGGAGCGCCGATTGTGCGCCAAAGGCAAGCCCGTCCACGCCCGTCCATGCCTGGACCGCGCCCAGCGCCAGGACCCCTGGCCCCCGCCGATGCAAGACTACCCGACGGACCTACGACGCCGCCACCCTCAACGCACTCAATACCGGCCGGAACCCTGCCTGCTACCGAGCCACCCCGAGACGCACCCACGGACCCTTCGCCTGCCAAGCCTGCAAATTCACCTGCCTCCGGACCTGCACCACCACTGCCAAGTCGAGCACCAGCAGCAACCACCTGAAGTGCATCCTGCTCAACACCCGCTCCGTCCACAGGCACGCCGTGGAACTCTGGGACCTGCTCGACGCGACAGCACCGGACGTCTCTTCCTCACCGAAACCTGGATGAACGCCTCCTCAGCGCCCGACATCGCCATAGCCATCCCGGACGGATACAAGATCACCCGGAAGGACCGCGTCAACCAGACGGGAGGAGGCATCGCCATCATACACAAGAACACCATCCGCATCTCGACTAACTCCGACAAAACCTTCACTTCCAGATACACACTGACCCCAAGACCACCCTCCGAGGCACCCTCATCTACAGACCCCCGGGACCACGCACACAATTCAGCAAAGACATCGCAGACTTCATCAGCCCGCACGCCCTTCCCTCCGCGGACTACATCCTCCATGGAGACCTCAACTTCCACCTGGAGAACAACAACGACAGAAACACCACCGCCCTGCTGGACAACCTCGCCAACCTCAGACTCAAGCAACTGGTGAACACCCCCACCCACTACACCGGCCACACGCTTGACCCCGTCTTCTCATCCAGCAAGCACATCTCCTTCAGCCACGCCACAGGACTCCACTGGACCGACCACAGCTGCGTCCACTTCAGCTTCGGAAAAACTACGACCCACCACCACCCGCAACAGGTTCCCCGCCGGAGCTGGAGCAAGATCACCGCCGAGCTGCTCACCGCCTCTCTCAGCCAGAACACTCCCACCAGCACAACGGACCCCAACGAAGCAGCCAGCAACCTCACCAAGTGGCTGACCGCCTGCGCCGATGACCTCGCACCACTAAAGAACCCTCCCTGCAGACCCGGCAGCAAGAAAACCCCCTGGTTCACCGACGAACTCAAGAAATCCAAGAATAACTGCCGCACCCTCGAGAAAGCCTGGCGGCTCGACCAGACCACAGACAACAGGACCGCCCTCAAGCTCGCCACTCGCAAACACCATCAGCTGATCCGCGCCACCAAGAAGTCGGCACTCAAAGAACGACTGGACAACAACGCCCACGACAGCAAGGAACTCTTCAGCATCATCAAAGAGTTCTCCAACCCCAGCTCCGGAAACAACGACATCACTCCCTCGCAAGACCTCTGCAACTCACTCGCCTCGTTCTTCCACCACAAGATCGCCGACATACACAACAGCTTCGACGCACAGACCACGGAACCCTACCACCGAACCAACGCCCGCCACCACCACCCTCTGCAACTGGACGCCGATCAGCACTGAAGACACCACCCGCACGATGAACTCCATCCACTCCGGATCACCAGCAGACCCCTGCCCACACCACGTCTTCAACAAAGCCGACGCCATCATCACACCCCATCTCCGGTACATCATCAACTCCTCCTTCCACACCGCCACCTTCCCGGAGAGCTGGAAGCACACCGAGCTGACCGCCCTCCTGAAGAAACCAACGGCGGACCCTACCGACCTCAAGAACTACCGTCCCATCTTGCTCCTTCCCGGCCAAAGTCATCGAGAAGACCGTCAACAGACAGCTTGCCGCCTTCCTCGAGACGAACGGATCCCTCGACCCCTCGCAGTCCGGGTTTCGGGCCAACCACAGCACCGAGACCGCCCTAATCGCAGCCACCGACGACATCAGAACCCTGATCAACAACGGAGAAACAGCGGCCCTCATCCTCCTGGACCTCTCTGCGGCGTTCGACACTGTCTGCCACCGCACCCTAGTGAAGCGCCTCAGCAACGTCGGAATCCAAGAGAAGGCACTGGAGTGGATCATCTCGTTCCTCGCCGGAAGAACCCAGAGAGTCCGCCTCCCCCCGTTCAGATCTGAGGCCACTGAAGTCATCTGCGGAGTACCACAAGGATCTTCGCTAAGTCCACTAAGTCCAACCCTCTTCATCGCACGACAACACAACCTCAACATCATCTCCTACGCCGACGACACCCAGCTGATCCTCTCCCTCACCAACGACCCCACCACCGCCAGAGCCAACCTACACGAAGGGATGAAGGACGTCGCCGTCTGGATGAGGAACAGCCGCCTTAAACTGAACTCAGACAAGACGGAAGTCCTCATCCTGGGATCATCACCCTCCGCCTGGCACGACTCCTGGTGGCCCCCGGCCCTGGGCACTGCTCCCAAGTCAACGGACCACGCACGCAACCTGGGCTTTATCCTGGACTCCTCCCTGTCGATGACCAGACAAGTCAATGCCGTCTCATCCTCGTGCTTCAACACCCTGCGCATGCTCCGCAAGATCTTCAGATGGATCCCCATTGAAACCAGGAAGACCGCCACCCAGGCACTCGTCACCAGCCGACTGAACTACGGGAACACCCTCTACGCCGGAACCACAGCCAAACTTCAAAAAAGACTCCAACGCATCCAGAACGCCTCCGCACGACTCATCCTGGACATCCCCGACACAGCCACATCACCTGACACCTGAGAGACCTGCACTGGCTCCCCGTCAGCAAGAGAATCACGTTCAGACTCCTCACCCACGCACACAAGGCTCTCCACGACCTGGGTCCCAAGTACCTCAACGACCGCATGACCTTCTACACGCCCACCCGCCAACTACGATCGACCAGCCACGCCCTCGCCACCAAACCACGCATCCGCAGAGCCACCGACGGAGGAAGATCCTTCTCCTACCTGGCAGCCAAGACTTGGAACTTCCTCCCCACCCACCTTCGGCGAACCCAAGACCATCTCTCCTTCAGGAAGCAGCTCAAGACCTGGCTGTTCGAGCAGTAACATACCCCTCTCCCCCAGCGCCTTGAGACCCTCCCGGGTGAGTAGCGCGCTTTACAAATGCCGTGATTGATTGATTGATTGATAGTGAGGAAGAGTAAGAGAAGAGCCTGCTACAACATACAGGGCCAGAGTGCAGCACCATCGCTATGAGACCTTGGCCTCTCAAGTGAGGAGGACAATGTCACAGAAGGTCCAGAAGAAGAGACTGAGACTGCCGTCCAAGTGGTGGAGGTCGAAAATAAATCTTCTAAAGAGCCATTGTCCTCGAGGAAACTAGACAAGCCTTGAAAAACAGACTCTGGGCCTCGAATGTAGCCTTGGGGTCCAAGCATTCAACGACTGCAGCCTCATCCTGAGATAAGCATACCGTAGGATCCTTTGAGAAAGACTCCGTAGTTGGAAAGGCCCTCAAAAGACCCAAGACATTGAAAGATGCCAAAGGAAAGGACGCATTGATGTCGAAGCAAGAGAGGTCCCTGAAAGACATGGGCCGATGCCGGCGCCATCTACGAAAGAGCCTTCATCCTTGAAAAGAAAGACTGAAGTTCTCGACGCCAAAAAACACGCATCAGAGATCGAAACGAAGAGAAAGAAGCGAGAAGCTGAAATGGCAAATATTTTACAACGAAAAAAGGATTTCGATGAAAGCCTGAAACAATTTAAAATACCCCCATAAACCTCAACAACACTTGAGAAAAGTGTAAAGGACATAGAGTCTCCCTTAACCTCTGAGCCTCAGGAGGAACAGGAATAGGAGTTATTTTTCGAGGAAGAACAAACTTATATAGGGTCTGAAAGCTCAGAGTTCCACAAGGTACAATGGCAAAACCTCGACACAGGTTCCCCAGAAGAGGCTATTGACAGTTATACTTCAAGGCCTTCTCCACCAGACGCTATTGGTATGTACAACCAAGTCATTAAAAAGGGAGAAGATACATATGGAGTCCAACTTGAGGGTGAAAAACCTAAGTCATGCTTCTTGTTAGAATCTACTGCCTGCACAATTTACGAACCAGTTCCTACCTATATTACCAAGTGTGCTAGACCAGGGGAAGGAAGCTTTTCAAGGAGTCTGCCACATGCAAAGCAGTTACACCTAGAGGGGAGAAAAAATACAAACATTCCTCCACGGACCCAAATTACATCAAGGGGTCAATGCCTGCAGATTCCATCATAACATCTACAGCCAGGAAAAGTTCAAGATGACAACCCTGCAGGACGTAATACCACAACTACAAAGAGGGGACTACATGGCTCCAATAGACTTAAAGAACGCCTACCTGCACAACCCCATGAATGAAAAACAGAAAAAATTATTACGGTTCGTGATCAACAAGATGCACTACCAATTCAAAGCTCTGACTTTCAGTATAAAATCGCCACCAAGAGTATTCACAAAGTGCCTAGCAGCGGTGGCCGAATACCTAAGAAGACAAGGAATAAAGGCGCACCCCTACCTAGTAAGGGCAAACTCGTACATAGCGTGCAAGCAACATATGAATCAGGTAAGAGCGACACTGTATCAACTGGGTCTTTCCATACACCGGGAGAAGTCTTCCCCGTAACCAGAATAGGAGAAAGTGTTCTTTGGGGCAAAAATAGATTCTGTCGAAGGAAAAGTTTTCTCAAGTGAAAATAGAACAGCAGCTCTGCTGAAGGAAACACAGCTATTCCAGAAGGGGCAACCTCTAACAGTGAGGACAGTGGGGAAGCTGCTAGGGATGATTGTGTCCTGCATCCACTTGATACCAAACATACAACGACATATGATACCGTTCCAGGAAGGCTTAAGGTACAATGGTCACAGGCTACAGGTAGTTGGGAAGATCTAGTGCTTGTCACGCAAAGGATACAGGAAGATATAGCATGGTGGAACAGAGCAAACATAACACAAGAGAAACCTTGTACACAACCAACTCCAACTGTAACCATAACTACAGATGCCTCCCAGACGGGATGGGAGCACACATGAACAACCTCAAAGTAAGGGGGAGTGTGGAAGGAGAAGGATGCACTACAGTACATCAACATCCTGGAATTAAAGATGGTGTTCCTAGCCTTAAAAGCTTTTCAGAAAGAACTCTGGGGAAAAACAATACTAGTACAAACAGACAACATAACCACCATGCTCTACATAAACAAACAAGGGGGAACTGAATCAATACCACTCTTAAAGCTAGCACAACAGTTGTGGAATTGGGCAATTCCATGGGAAATGAACATTTTTGGATTGCACCTACCTGGGAAGGACAATGTAGAAGAGGACAGACTGAGCAGGCAAGCTTCATGGTCTCACGAATGGGAACTGAATCAGCCAGAAATATTTTTGAGAAATGGGGAACTCCAGAGACTGACCTCTTCGCAACACCCCAGAATGCAAAATGCCAACGCTTCGCATTCAGGCAACACTACCAACAGTCCATAGGTAATACACTATGTGGATAGACTGGTCAGGGATATTTGCATATGCCCCAATACGACTACTCCACAAGGTGATTAGCAAATGCGGAACCAACATTATGAAGATGATACTTAGTGCTCCCTATTGGGCAAAACAAATCTGGTTATCGTAAATAATGGAAATATCACATGAATCAAATCACAAGGAGACAATACTTGTTAACAGTGCACGAAGAAAGGGTGCTCCACCTAGAACCAGATGCCTTAAGCCTGGCAGCATGGATCCTGAGGACTTAGAGTTTTGGCATCTAAAGTTACCGGAGAACACAATGGCAATCCTAAGGGAGGTAAGAAGGCCTACCACCAGGAAGTGTTATACAGCAAAATGGAAACAATAGTCTCTATGGTGTCTCAAGGAAGGGCTTCTCAAATACAACACAAAGAATAAAACTGTGCTAAGGTACTTAACACATTTACTGGACTGTAAGCTTACCTACATATCACTAAAAGTTCCCCTGGCAGCAATAGTACAATAGTAGCTTATACAAGGGGCCACACAGGAAGAAGCTTCTTCACTTCACCAGTGGTCAAAAGGTTCATATATGGAGCCCAAAGATTTGCCGCCCCCCCAAAGAGGGTACCTGCACCCACTTGGAATCTGAGTCTCTCAACTAATGAGGGCACCATTTGAACTATTAAACAAGGCTAAGCTACAAATGCTCATACTAAAAACAGCATTTTGGTATCGATAACATCACTACGTAGAGTAAGTGAGTTACAGGCACCTATGTTACAGGAACCCTATTTCCAAATAGGTAACAATAACAACAGAATTGTCATGAGAACGGATCCACAATACATGCAAAAGGTTAACTCGCAGTCGCATATGAATCAAACCATACAGATACCAAGTTTCTTCCGGAACCCGAAGACACATGCAGAAAGAACGTTACACACTCTTGACGCTAGAAAGTCAGTAATGTATTACATTGAAAAACAAAAGAATACAGAAAAACAAAACAACGCTTTGTACCATTTACAAACAGTTTTCAAGGGAGACCAGTAACCAAGAACACAATTGCAAGATCGATAGCCCAAACAATACAATTGTGCCACAAGGAAGCAGGGCAGACAAAACAAAGGGCCCCAGGGGCACAGTTACTAGCGAACACACCAATTCAAGACATTTGCATGGCAGCAACATGGTTTTCAGTGCACACCTTCACAAAGCACTGCTGCGTGGACATTCAAATGAACAAGGAAGCCCAAGTTGGACAAAAGATCTTACAACATCTATTCTGCAGTCAACGCTCCTCTTCCACCCAGCCTCCTTAGTAGTAACAAAGCGCTACAAAATATATGCACAGCATGTGAAACAGAAAAGATTCACGCTGCAAAACATATAGTTTCTTACCTGTCAGTGTAGTTTTACAGCTAGAAGAATTTCTGGATTTACTAGCGAACCCACCCTCCTCCACCAAGGAAGATGAGAAAGGAGGGAGAAAGAAAAAGAATCTGAAGATGGCAACCAAGGGTGGGACCTTCCGGAGGAAGCACGGCGACATCACAAGAGGACACCTAATGGTGGTATGTCGACGCCCACCAACAAGAAAAACAAGCATTTGCAATGCAATAGTTATTGCATTTGCGAGATTTTTTTTGTGTCATAATTTTTTATTGGAGTTCAAAGATAGGCAATTTCATAGGTTACAAAACAATATAATAAATATAAATCAGTATGTGACAAATTATATACACCTGTAATATATTAAGGAAGAGGAAAAAAGGAGGGAAAGGGGAAAAAGGAGAAGGGAAAAAGCTATATATAGGGAGGGAAAGAAAAGAGAATTCGAATTTCAGGAATCGCAAAGAAAGGGGGTCCACACCTGCTGGAATATTTGTTCTTGGTCTTGTATCCTATAAATTACCTTTTCATAGGATGCTGTCTGTATCATCGCAACCATCCAGTCCTCTTTGGAGGGAGGGCTAGGTGATTGCCACAGCCTTAAAACACAAAGTTTAGCAGCAGTAAGTGCAGTGTGTAAGAGTCGACTTTGAGGTCGTGAAATAGAAGGAAAACTTCTAAAGTCATGTAGCAAAATAGTGGCAGGTGTGAAAGTGTAGATCGCATTTGCGAGATTTTGAGCTATTGGCATTGTAAATGACAATGCCTTTTATTTATGTGTTTAAAAGACCTGCAATAATAAAAGGCATTGTCATTTAAAATACCAATAGGTCAAAGTTTTGAAAATGCAAGACCTATTGCATTGCAAATGCTTGTCTTTAACATGCCTTCCGGCCTTTCTGGTTCCTGTGTGCTTGTGAGGTGAGGCAGGCATCGGGTGACAGCCCTGCAGGCTGTGGCAAGATGGTTAATTTATTCATTTCCCCCGACCAGCATAGGGAAATCTCAAAACATGTGCACAGGAAGCTGGAGTGACAGCCGCAGAAACCAAGAGTACACGACAGGGAGTGAAACTGGAGCCACACCAATGTCAGACTTTAACCTCACGTCTGCATGTTGACGTCAGCTTCGGGAATGGGGTGCACGGCTGTGCTTGCGCGCATTACCTAAGCTGGCGCGAGACTGTCTTAAAGTGTCCTACAGATGTGCGGCTCAGTGTGTGAGACATCTCAGATGAACCTAAAATTAAGGCCACCGTTGGCAGCTGCCTTATTGGTACACGAGGGACCGCAGGTAATTGCCAGACTGCAACAAATGGTCCTCAAAAAATGCCCTTATTTCTCAGAGAGGACGGGCCCAAAAATGGCAAACTGTCATTTTGCATGAGGCATAAATACCCTTACGCTGGAGCTGTCTTTTAGATCTATGTATGAATTAAGGCTGTAAAAAAAGGTGTAAGTTACACCACTGATGTTTCACCTAATTTACTAACATGTAAGCACAGGTGTTAGTCTGTGGACTATGTGTGCATATGTCATACGTGTGCAGGATATGCTCATGTTTTAACGCTGTGGCACTCCCAGTGGGGTGCCAGAGGCGGGAAAAATACTATGAAAATGTCGTGAACAACCACTTGGAGTAAATGAATGAATATTCACGAACTGGTGGAAATGCATTCCTCATATGTTATTTAAACCTATTATATATTTTGTGAAACCTATTATTTAAACCTGTAAGTGAAACTGGAAGCTTGGGAATGTGCACCCATGCATTCACTGAAGGGTGTAGGAAGACAAAACGTTAGGGGAACAGTATACACAGAGAAAAAAAAGATTGTGAAAGTTAAAATAAAAAAGTTCCTGAAGCTAAAAATGTCTTGCTGATTTGCAAATGGCCTGTTAAATTGTCATTAGCTGATATTACGTACACCTGCTTAAGATGTCTGACATTTGCGATGTCGCCAATATCTAGCCCTTTTTGCCTGTTTGAAATTGTGCAACCAATATCTATAAACTGCTCCTTTCCTATTCATATATAATTCTGAAATCTCAACAAAAAAAGTAGACAAAATGTCATTCCAGTACCTAACAGCTTTTGGGCTGACAATATGTCTGGGAAAGCGAAAGCACGCTGCCATGCTTGCGTAGAGAAAAAATGCACGCATGTGTGCACAAAGATAGCGTCGGGCTGTCCACATGCTCGTACTTTTTTTTGTCCCTACGCGTGCATGTTTACCTTTGCGGATGGTGAGAGCAGCCATCTTTGTCCATTTGGGACGCGTGTGCATTCAGCTTCGGCTGAATCGATTCTAAAAGGTCCTCTCCATGGCGAGTCAGCGCATGCGCTGTTTTCGCCAGGCGAGACCTAAAAAGGGACAAATACAACAATTCCAGACTCAACCACTAGATGGCAGAATAACACAGTGCCTGTGAGCCCAGACAATTCTTCAAGCTGCAAAAATACTCAGACAGGTAAGAAACTATATGTTTTTCACTACCAGGACATGTAAAACTTAAAAGTACATGTCCAACTTTCTAAATGCACTGCACCCTGCCCTTTGGCTGTCTCAGGCCGATCTTAGGTGGATTTATATGTATTAAAAAGGAAGGTTTTCCTGGGTATGGAACGGCTCTCCCTATACAAAGCGGGGGAAGGGGCAAAGTACGCTGAGCTGTGGCAGCCGTTTTTAGCTCTCCTGTCCTCGGAGTTCATAGAAGTCACCTGTCCGAGGTATCTCCGCCTGTTGAGATTGACAGAGCCAGCTCCGAAAGTAGGGAACAACGTACCTATTCCTACGTCAGGGAAGGGTTGATGGGGGATCAACTGACTCGAGACTGTGGACCGGGGGGGAGGATGGGGGGGGCGGAAGGGGTTGGGGGTAGGGGGTTGAATCTGTTGGGGATGGGGAATTGGGGAGGGGTAGGTTGATTCGGGTCAAGGGGGGTTTGGGTGAAAGTTTCAGAGGGTGTTGGCGACCTGCAAGACCGAGCTGTGGGGGTGTGCCATATTCTGCATGGGCGAGGGTTGGGTTGAACTGGCAAGTGGACTTGGAAATTCCCTGAATGCCGTCGCACTGTTTGAAACGCGGCCGGCCCGTCATGGGTTGTAGGCGGCTTGCTGTGTATAATCTCGTATTGCGACATATTGCATACTCCCGACCCCTCGGAGGAGATCGAGCCCCAGCTCCAGAAGATACGGTTGATTTGACCTCTTGATTGTCGATGCATGTACTGTGTTTCTTGCTCAATAAAAATATTGAATACTAAAAAGGAAGTTTTAAAAATATCGAACCGTGAACCCTGTGCTCCGAAGTCAGCTGCCCTGGCCGCTGCACCACACTGCTCCACAAGGTTTAGGCCTGGCAAAAGCTTTATTTGGCCAAGTTGAATTGGCAGTTACAAACTGCTGTCGCAAGGATTCTGCTCATACACAGAACTGTGCATAGAGACTTGGAACCTCAGTGAATTAGGGTGTACCAAAACTCACCTTAGTAGCCAAAATCCCCTACCAGACTAGCAATCAGTGTCTCATTGGTTCTTCCATACCCCAATCATTAGAAAACCCAGAACATGGAACTTAGAATACCTCAGGCAATGTGGAACACATGAACACTCTTTCGTTATACTCTCATCTCAGTCCAAAACAGGGAGTAAATGAAGACACGTGCAAGTTTGAAATATTTATTTCTAATGCCGTGTTCTCAGGCGCAGTATCTTAGCTAATACAAGCAGACATATTATAAGCAACAAGATTATCAGCATAGTTACTATTCCATAAAATACAAAGGGAGAAAGCATGTTAAAATGCTAAATGAAAAAGGCTAGATTGCGGATGTATGACGTTACAACGCATACTTTTACAACGCATACCATTACAACAAATTTTTTACAACGCAAAAACTATTACAACGCATGTATTTACAACGCAGGTACCTTTACAACGCATACCATTACAACGTAAGTATTGGTAAGTATATATTATTTTTTTATTTTAAATTATTTGAAATTAATATAATTTAATTTAATTTAATTTAATTTAATTAATTTAATTTAAATGTAATTTAAATAATTTAATTTAAATTTAATTTTATTTTATTTATACCCTGTACCCCTGTACCCCAAAAAACCAAAACTGACCCTGAACCCTAAAAATACCCCTGTACCCCAAAAACTCAAAACTGACCCTGAACCCTAAAAATACCCCTTTACCCAAAAACTCAAAACTGACCCTGAACCCTAAAAATACCCCTTTACCCAAAACCCCAAAACTGACCCTGAACCCTAAAAATACCCCTTTACCTAAAAAAACTCAAAACTGACCCTGAACCCTAAAAATACCCTTTTACCCAAAAACCCAAAACTGACCCTAAACCCTAAAAATACCCCTTTACCCAAAAACTGAAAACTGACCCTGAACCCTAAAAATACCCCTTTACCCAAAAACTGAAAACTGACCCTGAACCCTAAAAATACCCCTTTACCCAAAAACTGAAAACTGACCCTGAACCCTAAAAATACCCTTTTACCCAAAAACTGAAAACTGACCCTGAACCCTAAAAATACCCCTTTACCCAAAAACTGAAAACTGACCCTGAACCCTAAAAATACCCTTTTACCCAAAAACTGAAAACTGACCCTGAACCCTAAAAATACCCCTTTACCCAAAAACTGAAAACTGACCCTGAACCCTAAAAATACCCCTTTACCCAAAAACTGAAAACTGACCCTGAACCCTAAAAATACCCCTTTACCCAAAAACTGAAAACTGACCCTGAACCCTAAAAATACCCTTTTACCCAAAAACTGAAAACTGACCCTGAACCCTAAAAATACCCCTTTACCCAAAAACTGAAAACTGACCCTGAACCCTAAAAATACCCCTTTACCCAAAAACTGAAAACTGACCCTGAACCCTAAAAATACCCCTTAAAAAAACCCAAACATATAACATTTTAAATATAATTATATACTTACCAATACTTACGTTGTAATAGTATGCGTTGTAAAGGTACTTGCGTTGTAAAAGCATGCGTTGTAAATACATGCGTTGTAATAGTTTTTGCGTTTTAAAAGTTTCGTTGTAATGGTAATGCGTTGTAAAAGTTGCGTTGTAAAGGTTGTTTCCCCTAGATTGCACCTAGAAATCACCCTCCCTTGCTAGTAGGTTATTTTTATATCTACAGAAGGTATCTTGGGTTTACAAGGGCGACCCCATACCTCTGGTCCTAGTAGAAATGGATCACATCATTTTCTACACCAGCTCTCTGCATGCGAATGTTCTCCAAGTGTGTGTGAGCATGCCTGCGCAGTGCATTATTACACGCGCCAAAATCAGAGGTGGTCACAGCTGCATATATGGTATGTCTAGAACGTGCGCTGATCAGACTGAACAACAACCACTGTGTTGAAATAACTTCGAAGGTCTCAGCACTCACTGTTCAGACAAAGCTTACCAAGCCAGGCTGCTAGTATAGAAAAACATATTATTCTTGTGTGAAGCAAAACAGTCCTCTAGACTCTAAACATTTATAATAATGTGTGCCGTGTGCAAAGGCAGCGGAAAGGAAAAATGGCGTTTAAACTTCTAATAAGCTCATGCTAACTTAACACAGTGTAAATGCAAAGCTCATCCCCTTGACACTGCACACAAACTGCAATGGCAGGCCAGAGGCATGTTTTAAAGGGCTATTTAAGTGGGTGGCACAGTAAGTGCAGCAGTCCCACCAGTAACGTGTGATTTATAGTTCCTGGGTACATGTTGTACCACTTTCCCAAGAACTCATAAGTAAATGTGACTATCAAGTTAAACAAATTTGACCATGTTTTAAGGAATAAGCACAAGCACTTTAGCATTGGTTACTACGGGTAAAGTGCACAGAGTCTTAACGCCAACAAAAATAAATTTCAGCAACAGGAGGTGAGTAGGCAAAATATTTGAGGGAAGACCATCCTAAGGGCTGTGAGTTCTAACACCCACCTCTTAAACAGATGATATCTAAATCTAAATTGTATTATGCTGCTGTGGTGTAAGAGCTACATCTAGGTAAGTGAAGTCAAAATACACATGTACGGTGTCTACTCCTGAAGGCGTTCAGGCACCAGCACAACTCTGTAGTGTCACGTAACAGTTATTCCCAAATAGTAAAACTCTAGTTATTAGGTTATCCTTATCTCAACAGAGAGTCTTTCCACCATTTCACTTCTAGAGTCTGCAATGCTTTCCTCATCCAGAGTTTTGAACCTGTAGAAAATGAACGAGTCCTTATCTTGTAATCTGAAGTGGCAGTCACGAAAATAGAGTTTCAGCTGTTGTGGGTCAATGGGCTGGCTTCTGTTGAGTTAGTGGTATTATAAACCTTAACTAAGATTCAATATCTTATTTGGTCAGTGACCAGGAGCGTTGCTGTGTGCATACTAAGGTACTTGTATGTTCTCAGGGTCTAGTTTATGTAATTGGCCTGGTAGCCACAGTTTTTATTTTCTGCTTCTACCCAACACCTACTTGAATGACTTTTTTTTGTTGCAACATTTTTTTATTGTATATTTAAACAATATGAGAGAAAGGCTTTAAGGGGCAAGCGTCGGGAGAAATACAGACAGGTATCACAGAAATCAAAAGAGTTCAGCTCCAGAGTTCACAATTAATGCCACATTAATGTGGGAAGATCAAAAAAGTTCAGCTCTAGAGTTCATAATTAATGCCACATTAATGACGGAAGATCGACATTAAGATCCACATTAATGAGGGAAGCACACTCCAAGACACCTTTGTTGTCCTTGGGAAGAACGGTGTTAAGTGCCTTGTTGGATATGGTGCCCAGCAATCCAGTGCCATTGCGTCTTTGAATTCCTTGGTTAGATGAGGTATCAGAATGTCCTTCCCAGTCATGAAAAAATCACTGGGGTGTTAGTCTTCTCCTGGGGGCCTACAAGTGAGTAGCCCTGACATGGCATCCACCACATCTTCCTCTGTAAATGCCCCCTTGAGGACTGCTCGGCCCTGGTCATTTAAAGTTGGAAGGCGTAGCACGACAAGACCGGGAGACAGATTTTAGAAGGTATCCATGTGGTTATATTAGCATGTCTTAATAGAGCAGCTCTCTTTTTCTTTTGAGATTTCCAGGGGATTCTGGGGGTAGTTTTTAGAGTGGTAATAACTAACCACATGCAACATTGCATGCATGCCCATTATGTGACATGTTGGAGTGTCTCATAAATTAGTAAAATACCTATAATGATGTTTTCCCCAGGGTATTAACATTGGCCACTCATCTTGACTGACAGTGCCTGTTACATTCAAGAGCCATGATTACGATTTAGCACAGAAATCTGAAGGGCACTGATCCAACTATTGCGGAGACTTTGTCCATCGCCATCATGTGAATCCAGAAGGTAACCACAACGTGTGTGATGACGAGACAGTCCCATTTCTGCTCTTAAATGCCTGAACCCTTAAGGTCTCTATGGCCTACAGGAGGACTCTGTTGCCTGAAACCTAAAACTTCAGCATCAGTCTTTTTAACCTATGAGAAAGCTCAAATATCTAAACTTGAGCCTCAGGTACCAGTGTTACTACTGTATAACTAGCTTTCCTTTTCAAGACTTGAGATCAGAATTTCTGTGTGACATAAGGATTTGTTTGCTGTCTGAAACTTAAACCTTTAGATCCAGTAACATGGGAGATATCTCAGTCACCTGAGACATAAGCCTATAAGAAGTATACATCTTTTCTGTAAACAAGTACGTCTGTGCTCTTGAGTGACTCTGTGAGGAAATGGAGTCACCTCATACTGAATGAGTCTAAAACTGAAGATGTAACGGTGAATTAATAAATGACATCCATGTATCTTTCTGGCCATATACAGTAGGACACTAGCAAAAATAGCTATAAATGTGAGTAATCCTGGAATCTTCTTTGAGTCTAAGCTTTCCATGAATACCTAAGTGGATAGGCTGTCTCAATCAACTTGAAAATACTTAGACACATCTTTCTACATTTTTAATTTCTTGAAAAGATCCAAGCAACAACTTCACTCATCTTTTCCAAACTTGACTGTGCTATTGGACTTTATGTTATGTTATGTTATGTTATGTTACTTTATTTTTATATATCGCAAATCACCACTGGTCTCTAAGCGCTTTTGAAGAAAGGAACACAACAAATAAGCAGGTGATCCGCCTGCTACCGAGCTAATAGTTAAATTAAAGCTGTTGCCTTTTTAAACAAGTAGGTCTTCAAGGCCTTCCTAAAGGGTAATAACACCGGTTCCCATTGTAAAATTTCTGGTAGCTCGTTCCAGATTTGAGGAAGGAGGACCGACAGAGCTCTATCACCCTTGGATTTGAGTTTAAATCTCGATGGAGCAAGCTTGCAGGCCTTGGAGGAGCGCACAGCTCTGCCTGGGGTGTACTTTACCAGTTGATCTTTAATGTATTTAGGAGCCTTCCCATAGATAGCTTTGTGGGCTATACAAAGGCACTTAAATTGCACTCTGTTCAATGGGCAACCAGTGCAGTTTATGTAGAAGGGGGGTAGCTCGGAAGGGAGAAGATGAGCCTGGCGGCATCATTTTGAACTACCTGCAATTTCCTAAGAAGTTTCTGAGGGAGGCCTAGATAGAGAGCATTACCATAGTCCAGCCGAGAAATAACTGTGGTGGACACAATGGATTGTAATGCTGGAGTAGAGAGAATAGGAACAAGTTTCCGTAGTTGCCCAAGTAGGCCTATACAGGTATCTACCACTGCGGAGACTTGAGGGGCCATAGAAAGGTCTGAATCAATTTTCAGCCCTTGGCTTTTTACTACTCTCCCTGGGATTGGTGCCTCCCCCAATTCGGGGGGCCAAAAAAGCTCACACCAGGGGCTATTTTGGGTTGCGATGATGAGCACCTCGGTTTTATCCGGGTTAACCTTCAAGAAGTTATTTGCCATCCAGTTAACCGTAAATCTCAGAAGATTTTTTTACCGAGTCTTGGGCCTGGCTGGTGTTATTGAGTTGGACCAACAGTTGTGTATCGTCCGCATAATTAAAGACTTGGCAACTTCTTCGTGTTAGCACTTCCACTAAGGGCTGCAAATAGATATTAAATAAAAGAGGGGATAACGCAGAGTCCTGAGGCACACCACATGTTACTGGGCTGGCAAATGATAGTTGATCTCCCATGTGCACTCTTTGGGTCCGACCGGTTAAAAAGGAGTTTAGCCATTTAAATGCTTGCCCCTTTATCCCCAGATTCGACACACGGTTCAACAGAATGGAATGGCTGACCGTGTCGAATGCTGCTGACAGATCTAAGAGAATCAGGGCGCATGGCTGTTTATTGTCAGCCCTGATTCTCAGATCGTCAACAACAGAAGCCATCACCAGCTCCGTGCTATGGTGTGGTCTGAAGCCTGCCTGTCTGGGGTGGAGTAGTTCATGATCTTCCAAAAAGGAGGCCAAGGTGTTCAAAACCTGTTTTTCCAAGATTTTCGCCAGGAATGGAAGCTGAGAGATGGGCCTATAGTTTTTTAGAGCTTTTATATCCCCCCCTGCTTTTTTCAGGAGGGGGATAACCCTAGCTTCCTTCAAATTCACTGGCAAATATCCTGAGTCTAGTGACTCATTGAGTAAATCCAGCAACTGCTCTTCCAAACCCGGCAGGGCCATTTGAAATATCCTCGGAGGACACGGGTCCATCCTAGAGCCAGATTTAATCTGATTGGCTATTGCCGTCAGACTCCCTGCATCCATGCAGGGAAAACTAATCAGATTCCCATTCAGGCAGGGAGAGCTGGGTGGGTCTAAAGCACTGAGATCAGTCGAGATTGTAGTGATATCCAGGATAATATCCCGGACTTTGTGGAGGAAGAACTCCTGGAAGGTATCACAGTTCGGGAGACCGATTGTTGGAGCTCTGTCCCCCCTCTGTGTGAGTTCCTTTAGAATGGCAAAGATCTCTTTTTGTTTGTTGCTGGCCCGGTCAATTCTGCCCTCATAAAAAGCTGCCTTCCTGAGTAAGATATCTGATTTGTATTTGACCAGAAGGGTCTTCTAGATATCAAGGTCCGCTAACTTGTAGTAGAGTCTCCACCTCCTCTCTGCTTGACGGAGAAGTTGGTTTTTCTCTCTTAAAGTGGCATCAAACCAAAGGGCTCCTTTTCCTTTCACTCTCGCCCTCTCCATCCGTTCCGGGGCTAGTGCATCAATTGCGACCTGAAGCCGAGATATTAGTGCTGCACTTTTTTGGTCTAGGTTGCCCTCACGTATGGATGGGGCGGGGATTGAATGGAGCGTGGAGACTAAAGATTCGGCTTCCACTTTCTTCCAAGATCTGACCTTCTTTCACAAGGGCGCTGTCGATAGAAGAGGACAGTCATACGGTACATAGCATCTTATCAAGAAGTGATCCGACCATACACAGGGACTGATATTGGTAATCTCCGCCCAAGGTATGAAGACCAAATCAAATCCAGAGTATCGCTCTTGATATGAGTAGGGCCGTTTATCAATTGCAGGAGGTCCAAAGAGGTCAGATTTATTTCGAACGCAGCCTCTACAGAATCTCTGGGTAACTTATCCCAGTGATAATTAAAATCCCCTACCACCAGGAGATGTTTATATCTTGATCCGAGATCTGTTAGGAGCTCCAGAAAAGCATCATTAAAGTCTGGGGAGCATTTAGGTGGACGATACACTACCAACATCACAATGCATGAGGATTTCAGGGAGATTTTTATTCCCAGAAGCTCCGCGCTGTCACAGTTTTCTGCCACAATTAGGGTCACCATGAGAGTCTTTTTAAATATGGCGGCGACTCCCCCACCCCTAGAATCCCCAGGTCTGTTGTACCATAGCGCATCAAACTCTGTGGGCAGTGCTGCCAGAATATCTGGGGTGGATGTGTCTCCCAACCATGTTTCCGTAAGAGCTAAAATATCAATATCCCCATCGAGGAGGAGGGAGAACACTTCAAGATGATGTTTTTGCAGCGACCGCGTATTGAGCACATCTACCTTCAGGCCATTTATCATATTCACCCACTGGAGTCTCTGGGCCAGAGTAGTTCCATTCTCTTCCTGACTTAAATCCCTCAGTAGTGACTCCTTTCGAAGCCTGGCTCGCGCAGTTCCCTCTAACACCTCTGCCTGATTTCAGTGCTATGAGTGTCTCAGCGGTACAAAAGGGGGTGGTGATGGACGGAGCATCTGAACCAATCAAACACTCACACCAAGTCAAAAGATCTGGGTTTGATCCATCACCGGTCTTTAGCCCACTCTGCCACCCCAGTTCAGACATGGCTATATGCAAATCAGTCTGACCCTGTGCCTCATGGGAACAGTCCAGCCCGAACTGCCAAGCCATGCCTTCCCTGGACCGGAAACAAGCTTCCGAGGACCGGTTTCTTGCATTCCAGCCATCTATAGCCCGGCTTGCTTGAATCCAGTGGCAAAGTGAGCAAGGGACTCACGTCTGAGCATACCCTGCCACACTTATGGCGGCCAAAAGCGGTACAAAAGGGGGTGGTGATGGACGGAGCATCTGAACCAATCAAACACTCGCACCCTGTCAAAAGATCTGGGTTTGATCCATCACGGTTCTTTAGCCCACTCTGCCACCCCAGTTCAGACATGGCTATATGCAACTCAGTCTGACCCTGTGCCTCCTGGGAACAGTCCAGCCCGAACTGCCAAGCCATGCCTTCCCTGGACCGGAAACAAGCTTCCGAGGACCGGTTTCTGGCATGCCAGCCGTCTTCAGCCCGGCTTGCTTGAATCCAGTGGCAAAGTGAGCAAGGGACTCAAGTCTGAGCATACCCTGCCACACTTATGTCGACCAAAAGCGGTACAAAAGGGGGTGGTGATGGACGGAGCATCTGAACCAATCAAACACTCACACCCAGTCAAAAGATCTGGGTTTGATCCATCACAGTTCTTTAGCCCACTCTGCCACCCCAGTGCAGACATGGCTATATGCAAATCAGTCTGACCCTGTGCCTCATGGGAACAGTCCAGCCCGAACTGCCAAGCCATGCCTTCCCTGGACCGGAAACAAGCTTCCGAGGACCGGTTTCTGGCATTCCAGCCGTCTTCAGCCCGGCTTGCTGGAATCCAGTGGCAAAGTGAGCAAGGGACTCACGTCTGAGCATACCCTGCCACACTTATGGTGGCCAAAAGCGGTACAAAAGGGGGTGGTGATGGACGGAGCATCTGAACCAATCAAACACTCACACCCAGTCAAAAGATCTGGGTTTGATCCATCACCGTTCTTTAGCCCGCTCTGCCACCCCAGTTCAGACATGGCTATATGCAAATCAGTCTGACCCTGTGCCTCATGGGAACAGTCCAGCCCGAACTGCCAAGCCATGCCTTCCCTGGACCGGAAACAAGCTTCCGAGGACCGGTTTCTGGCATTCCAGCCGTCTTCAGCCCGGCTTGCTTGAATCCAGTGGCAAAGTGAGCAAGGGACTCACGTCTGAGCATACCCTGCCACATTTATGGCGGCCAAAAGAGGTACAAAAGGGGGTGGTGATGGACGGAGCATCTGAACCAATCAAACACTCACACCCAGTCAAAAGATCTGGGTTTGATCCATCACCGTTCTTTAGCCCACTCTGCCACCCCAATTCAAACATGGCTATATGCAAATCAGTCTGACCCTGTGCCTCATGGGAACAGTCCAGCCGGAACTGCCAAGCCATGCCTTCCCTGGACTGGACCTGTGTCTCAGCAGTATATATATGTTGGTGAACAGGGGTCCTGGGCCCTGTGCCCGGCCTGGCGCGGACGGGCGCAGACGGGCTTGCCTCTGGCGCGCTTGCATCCCTGCCATTTAAGTTGTGTTGGGCTAAATTCCCTGCAACACTGAAAAGCAAACCAAGATGGTGTCTTGGAAGCGTGCAGGAGCCCCAGTCCCTCACCCAAAATGGCGATCGAGGACGCGAGGGCTCACCAAAGTGGTGAGTTGTGCAATACAATTTTAAGTGCATAAGTGCAGGTAATGCGGACAGACGAGCTAGAATAGCCTTAAGTGTCCGCTATATTAGGCAGCCATTTTTAAAACGATAAAAGTTTACCAACAAGTTAAAATATAAAACGATCAGATTTTACAAAACAAAGTGCAACGTGCTAAGTGCAGCCTTCAGTATGCAGAGCGTTTCAGTGGCATCAGCGTGTTACTGTTCTAATGTCTGCGCGCTTGCATCCCTGCCATGTAAGTAGTGTTGGGCTAAATTCCCTGCAACACTAAAACGCAAACCAAGATGGCGTCTTGGAAGCGTGCAGAAGCCCCAGTCCCTCACCCAAAATGGTGATCGAGGACGCGAGGGCTCACCAAAGTGGTGAGTTGTGCAATACAATTTTAAGTGCAGGCCATGCGGACAGACGAGCGAGAATAGCCTTAAATGATAGCTATATTAGGCAGCCATTTTTAAAACAATAAAAGTTTACCAACAAGTTAAAATATAAAACGATCAGATTTTACAAAACAAAGTGCAACGTGCTAAGAGCAGCCTTCAGTATGCAGAGCGTTTCAGTGGCATCAGCGTGTGACTGTTCTAATGTCTGCGCGCTTGCATCGCTGCCATTTAAGTAGTGTTAGGCTAAATTCCCTGCGACACTAAAACGCAAACCAAGATGGCGTCTTGGAAGCGTGCAGGAGCCCCAGTCCCTCACCCAAAATGGCGATCGAGGACGCGAGGGCTCACCAAAGTGGTGAGTTGTGCAATACAATTTTAAGTGCAGACAATGCGGACAGAAGAGCGAGAAAAGCATTCCTCTCTCAACTATCAGAAGGCCACAAAGAAGTCAAAGCTCAACAGCATGACTACTTCTAAAATAATTGGAAAAACCCACATCTCTCCAATCCTAAAGACTGTGCACTGTATGCCAATAGCAAAAAGATCCCCTCTCCAAATATTCTGCATTTCACAGGCATATGTGGCAAATTACCAAAATGTATTCAAGAAAAACATCACTAAATTGTCACAACCCGGTAATTTTCATTCCAGTCTGTCACCACGGTAAGTAAATCCTGCTTACAGGAAGAAACGCTTTGGTGACATTGTCTCCATTCAAGACACAAAACTATGGCATTCTCTACCTGCAAATATCAGAGACAAAAATAATCACCTAAAGTTAAAAATACCTGGTTAGTCCCAATGTGATCTAACAAAGAATCCACATGATCTCAATTGCTGGCTACAGATTGGTGAACCACATCGCCCTAGAAATATACCATTCATGCACCTGTCCCTAACAAATACATAAAGCAATGCAAATCTCATGGATTAGTCATGCATCAAAATCTTAGTAAACATAAAAGACCCGCTATTTGGACATACTACATAGCTCAGTAGTTCATATTAAAAAATAAGCACAAAGTTAACGCTTTCAACTAATGTTAAACTTTCATGTAAAAAATGGGCAGACTGTATGAACACCATTAGCAGCCAAATAGAACAACCAAAGACTCAACAACATATATCAGGTGCCCACAGGTATCCAACTTTCAACCTTTCTTTCTCCTTTTTATACTTAGCTAGATGGCATCCTATCTCACTAGTCCTAAAATCCCTGCATGAAAATTAACCAGATTGATAGCTAGGTATTATTCTTTCTCCTGCCTTTTTATTTGAATAATACTCTCTTTGTACTCCATCCCCTGTCTGACTTGGTGTCTCCCAGTGTACCCTATTCTTTCACATACATGCCTGCCTTACTCTCTACTACACTACATTAACTAACCATACCCCTCCTTATAAATCATTAACTCTCCTTCCGAGTAACCATTCCTGTAATATCTACACATATCTAGTCTATCTACTCATTCCATTCTCATGAATCTCAAATGCCCCTTCTGTCTAAGCTCTCCTTGCAATCTCCCGAGAGCTAATCTCCTCCATTCATCTTTTTTACTTATCCCATTTTCCCACTTGCATGACCACACTCTAATATTTATGCCTAACTGCTGCTTACTCAAACCACCAGTCGAAACTCAAGGAAATGCCTCTGTTTCTTCAGAGCCCTAGAATAAGCCAATAGCAAGCAAAAGTAACTAATAACCACTTGGTTAACCACTAACTTGGAGTTACAGAGCACCGTGTTACCCACTATAAAGTGCTTCAGTGCCTTATCAGGGGTAGTAAGCACTATGGAAATGCAATTACAATACAGTACAATTAGAATCAATTTATCATAAGAAAACAGCAGTGTAGTAATGCTGTAGTAGTTGGATACTGAGAAAAGATTGAAGTTATTGAATACATAGATGTTTTTATGGCCCCTGCATTTCTTTTGTGCTCTGCTTTGGAGCCCTGCCTTCTCAGTGTACTTGTCAAGGGACACCATGCAGATGCATTCATTTATTGATGAGAGCTCATGGTCTCTCCTCTACTTCTCTGTTCCTCCCTCTTCCTCCATCTTCCACTCCTAACTCAAAACTGGGGGTGTCCCAAGCTTGCCTAGACTGGAACTCCTCTCCCTATCAGACAGAATCAAAGACTGATGGAGCTCCTTACCTACTCTTACAGTAGCACAGATTGTGGGAGCTCTTCTCCCTGACCCCAACACATACTGAAAGAGTCATTATTCCCGACACCGGTTCAAGCTGGGTGACCCTCTCTTCCAAACAGAAAACGTATGTGGTAGATCCCTCACACAGCGGCAGCATAGGCTGAGGAAGACCGCCTCCTGACACCAGCACATGCTGAGACACCCCTTCTCCTTGGCACCAGGAGAGGCTTACTCAGTCTGACAGCAGCACAGACTGAGGAACCCTTCCCCTATTTTACTGACACCAGCATAAACTGGGAAAGCCCTTGTCCTGAAACCAGCACAGACTGAGGAAGTCATTCTTGGCACCTGTAGAGCCTAAGGGCGCCATTCTATCTAACATCAGCACAGACTAAGTAAATGCCAACAGTTTGTAGGAGACCCTCCCTCTAACACTAGTCAGACTTAGTGAGCAACTTTCTCCAGCAGATTGAAATGTTGCTATCCCTCTCAAACGCCGGTAAAGGGTTCTGGCCAAGTCTGTTTACCACAGGAAGAGAGTTACAGTCAGTTATCTCAAGTTCTCACTGTGTGCTCTGTACTGTTCACTGTGGAACAGACCTGCTCTTTTCACCTATCACACTAACCATACAGAGAGCTTTGGCCTATGTTGGAAACAGGGGAACGATAAGCCCCAAAATCTTAGAACAATTAGTTGAAGAACTGGGAATGGCTGAATGGTACCTTCATGCCAATGGACCAGTTAGCACATAAAGGGAAGTGTCATCAGGTGAGGGGAGAATAGTTTTGTGCTGCACTGTCCTGGTAAACAGTTCAGCTCACCATTTCTACTGAATGCAGTTGGCAACTGCAATGGAGACCTTCACCTGAATCCAGCTGCATCTTGGACCGTGCTGGTGTCCTTTGGTGGTATGTCTTTTACTCAGTAGAGTTTGTCTTTTGTTTATATGTTGTCAATAGACAACAAATCTACACCGTAAAACTGGACTGTAGACAGTACGTGCTGCTCTGCTTTCCATCAGAAAACAATTTAAAGCCTTGCTCTTAACCAATAGTACCTTCAATAGGCAGCTCACCCTCTCCTGTTCATAACAATCATGTAAACAAGAGAAGCCTCCTTTACGAACTCCATTCAAACAGGAGCAATGCATGTACTCCCTCACCATGAAGATGTATGATTGCCTTTAATAACACTGGTGCCAAGTGTTTACATTCCAACATTCTTGTTTGGAATATTCCGCCCCCTTTCTTAAAATGCTGTGTTTTACAAAATTTTCTAAAATAAATGTCAGTCACTCTGGAATCGTATCTTAGCAGGGAAACCAAATGTGTATGGTTAATTGAATCGTTGTTGCTGATTTGAGCCGTCTGTGAAAGAAGAGATGCTCGGTTTTAACTGCTGTAATTTGGACCTGTAATCATGAGGTTATGCACTGACCTTTCTTTGGTAGAGACGATTTTCCATGGATCCACCAGACTGGTATGTGTAGACTTTATGGCTACTTGGTTTGGCGATCTAGTGTTTGGCATAGAATAAACTGCACTGCTAATGGGTGTTTGGTAAAGTGGACATGTAAGTAAATTAACATCTGTCAATTCCAGTACCCTGGTGTGGTACTAATGGGTGAATGTGGCAGGTTAAGCTGGAGAAACGCACTCATGGCAGACAATTTATAGTCCCTTAACCTGCTCATAAACGTGTCACTAAGGAGCTAGAGTTCCAGGTTAATGGCATTGATAGCATTCCCTTCTCTGTATAGTTTGAAAAGAGAGAAAGTGCTAAACTGTTGACTGTGTAGCATCATAAGGAGGAACTTAATGGGTGTTATATATTTGTGTGTTAATGGCTTGGCCTTTTTTATGCATGTCCCATTTCCCCCTCCTTTTTTATTTGTTTCCCTCATCCACGTTCAATACTCGGGCATTTCAAACGTCCTATGTTGACCATTACAGCTATTCACAGTATTGCTGACCTCTGTATAAGACTTACATTAAACGGCTCTCTTCGACTCACTTCCCTCTCTTCTGGGGATTTTTTCCTTATTTTCTTCACATCATTGCCCCCTCCTTATGATGCTTCTTCTCCTGGCATAGGAGAATTAGGCTAAGGTTTTTCGCATTAGATTTAACAAGGGAAATGGGAAATTATCAATGTTTGAGTAAAAGTTCATGCACTGTTAATGGCTTAAACCAGAGTCAGTATTCCACGTGGTAGTTCCTAAATCAAACATTGTGTGTAGATAGAAGGCATTGTTTAGATCTCTGATTGCCCAACGCAGGCTGACAATGATTGAAGCTGGAAAATAAATGTGGAAATTTACTGGTGTCCTATTACTCTTAAATATATATCAGCAGAGAGTTTATGTGTCAGCACTGGATCTGTATCTCAGTTCTCCATGCAGCTGTTGAAAGGAATCTCATATCTATTCCACGGATATTCGCACCGTTTGTGAACAGCATTAGCCTCTGTGGGGAATGTGGCAGTGACACAAATATGGTAAAGTTGTTGCTCCAACATTTCAGACAGCTCTGACAAGTATTTTCAACTTCTATAACCTCCATCGACCATATTGTACTGTGCATGCTGTATCCAGTTTGCACATTAAAACTATTAATAGTTAACATGAGTTGACAATTGGGCACCATAACAAACATTATGAACATTTTAAAAATTAAATTTTCCTCCTTACTGAAACTGACATTTAATACCTTTTTCTGCTTTAATTATTTATTTATTTGCAGAGTTTTCTATAGCGCACGCTAGACCCGGCGGTATCAGAGCGCTTTGCATGAGGCTCTATTTCCTTATAGGTGTGGTATTTCTTACTCAACTACACCCATCCCTACGGCAATGATCCTATTTCCTGCCATACTAGATCTTACTGACAGACATTAATGATCTTCGGATTATAGTAATTCCAAGTTAAATTGTGCATTGCAGCCAGCACATACCACTTGAGAATAATATTACTCTTTGTCTGTTAAACACACAAACTGAACTATGAGGCATGCATTTTATAGCAGTAAACAATAAACGTGTTACTTTCCCTTAATAATTTTGCGTAATGCTCACTGTTGCATGGTGGCTGCGGGAAACGGCCACTACAACGCGGCCGTTTCCACGGAAACATTAACCACGCATGCATTACAACGCATGCGTGGTTACCACGAAAGCCTTTACCACGCATACCTTTACTACGAGGTACGTAGTAAAGGCATGTGTGGTAAAGGCTAACATTTAAAAAGGGGGCTTGGGGGGGTCTCCCCCCCCAAATAATAAGAAACTCACCTAAAGTCACTCGGCGTCGTTTAAGAGGAAACGGAAAGAAACCCGTTTCCTCTTAACGACGTATAACGTCACCACGAACAATTAGAGGAAAAGGTTGTTCGTTGAAATAGCATTCCGTTGTAACGCATGCGTGGTAAAGGCATGCGTTGCAACGGAATTCGTTGTAATAACATACAACGGGTGGCTGCTTCCTAGTGCTTTTACGAGGTGGTGTGTGTGTGTGTGGGAGCTGTGTAGAAAAGTCAGCCCCGATCGCACCCGATGCCCAGGCTGCTGGTGCAGGGCGACTCTTAGTTCCCATCTTGAATAATTACAAAATAAAGAGACGGGCGCTGGAAGCAGGAAGACAAGGAAAAAGGTTTATTTCTCATGAGGAGAGCATGTCATTTCGGACACTCGCATAGTGTCTTCGGGAGGTGCTCTAACAGGTTTCTCTGAGGCTTCGTCTTTTATACACAGGTTTGTGGCACACAGGCATCCTTTATTACAATCAAGACATTGTGAAGTACGAAGATATTCCAACACGTGGCTACAGTAGGGGCCCTTATCCTCCATACAATAGGAGGGGGCTGTCATGCAGCTGAGTGTTCTGCACATTCCTTTGGAATGTGTGCTCCTGATCGAATCTCAGGGGGTGGGGAGGTCATGATCAATAGTGGCTCTTTTTAAGAGAGGCGAGTGCATACAGTAGTGGGCAATAAACTGTATCCTCAGGCTAAGGGGGTGACCAGCGGTCCATGTAGACAATTAGGTTCAGAGGAAGAGGTCATCAAAGGAGGGGTATTCATGGAGGGAAAGGAGGTGTTGGTCAGGCGCGGGGTGCGATTCTCAGAGACAGAGTCATGCGGGAGGGGAGGGCTCATGACTTTTGCATGTGAGAGCGGGGGCGGTCAGGGTGCATGGGGGAAGCTTGCAGGGTCAGGGAAGGGGCGCTGGTGATCGATCGCAAGCTGAGAGACCATGGTACCTGAAATGGCTGTCGTGTACGTGTGTGCATGGGTCTATGCTAGCGGGATAACACAGTCAGTGTTTTAGCGATATCTGTTCTGCTTACAACAAGGGGTACTGTGAGCACAAATGAACGCCGCTTATGTACATACACATTGCTATTTTCAACAGCTGGGGTAGTGTAAGGGAGCCCAATAGGGCGATTGTGCAGAAAAATAGCTCTAGGGAAAGCAAACTCTCAGAGTTTTGTGAGGTAGTTCAGCTGGAGGGTAATGTTTAGTATTTTGAAACATGTCAGGTTCCAAGCCTTTTCATAATTTCCTGAGGTCTTAAAGTGAGGGGAAGAGGTTTCTATAGGAATGAGCTTTCCGGCAGTAGAGGTTGCTCTCAAAACATTTGAAGGTCACTAGTTTGATGGCAAGTGTGTTTTAGGTAGCTGACCTTAAGTGACTAGATTGCTGGTATGGCACCTTCAGGTTTGTGATTGGGTTTCTAATTGTACAGTACTTTGAGTTCTAGCTAGAGAATCTTGACCTCAACCCAGTGCTTCACCGGAGCACTGGAGGTTGATCAAAGAAGTGAGAGTGTGTGCTTTGCGTGGCCGTGACCTCGGATGAGATGTGAACATGATATATCTGGTCTCAGATTCAAGAGACAAACACTCCTGGTGGAAGAAAAGACTCAATGATGTAACGACCAGTGGCTAAGGACGCCAAAGGGAGACATGACTTTGGCGGAACATCACTGATGAGGGTCTCACAGCAATTTTTGTGTTGCCCCCTGTCTCGGATCAGATGTGAACATGATATATCTGAACCTACAACAATCAGGATTTTTGCAGCGGAGTATTGCAATATGTTCATATGTTGACTAGGTGATTAGGTGACCAAAACAATTTACAGAAATGCGGATTGAGTGGAAAGTGATGTTAAGTCTGCCTCTGGAGTAGTTTTATTTTATGCAAAACTCCAAAATCTGTTCCAGAAAGCAATTAAACATTTCCTAGAAACAGAAAACGTCCATTGGTCAGACCTCCTATGCCTCCCTTGACAGCCAAATGAGTCAGGGAAGTGCAAGTCATTCTGATGTGAGGCCCATCATGTTGTTTTACTAGATCTGATTGACCACCCACCAACCAATCAGAACTGTGTCGGTCCCATCGCAGATTTGGGATACTAATTTCACTGGGGTCATTGGTTTGCTAACTTTTTCTATCCCCTAAAAATACTGGGTTCCTTTTATTGAAGATTATGTTCACAAATAAAAGGCCTATATGTTTTTCACGACTGCCATGTCACCTCATCAGGGTCAAATTACTACAAAAGAAACATAGACACATTTATAAACCTAAATAAAAAGACACATGATAATAAGTATTCATTACAAATAGTCAAAACCATTTAACAACAGGAAAACGTTCTTTTTCTTGTTTAACCTTTTTTCACTGTGTTTTTCATTGTTGACATAAATCTTCTAGTATCCCAAACCCTGTTCTTTATTAATGTTTATTTCACATTTCAATTGATTAAATCAGTTTTTACAAATAGTTTAGCAGTCAGGAATCAAAAGTTAAAAAAACTATTCTCAATTGGCCTCCAGAACCATTAGTTCAACACACATATGACATTCAAAAGTATATATTAAATACTTCTTCTTTTGCTTCCCTGTGTCAATCCATTTGTAAGCTCAATCAAGAGGTTTCACTTCCCACCCTTGAGGTATTAATAACACATAGCACACATCAGTTGTTCAATCTTTATACATTATCTACCAATATTAACATTATCAAGTAACAACACTTTATTTTCATTTTGATAAACAGGCCACCACACTAGCATTTATGTAAATAAGGCCCCTTCAATTAATTCTTTGGTACAGACATGCAAAGCTATTACACCATTCTTTAATTTCCAAATCACCACAGGTAGGCATTCGATCACTACAAGATGGCCACCCTGAGTATAGTGACTTCACAATAAAAAATGAAAGTGATTTTGTATCTTCATTATAACATGGAATACCTAAATACCGTTACACATCTTTCCTGAGGTACATGATCTTTTCAGATGTATTTATAAATGAGGACTGATTCTAGATTTGGGCGCTAAAATCTACACATTTTAATAACAATCAAAACAAATAGTTTTACCTTTGATAATTCATTTAAGGTGCTATCTTTTATAGAGAGATGCGCATAAGTTTCTTATGTTATGATTATTACCAAATACTATGCCAATGTTAATGTTATTTATATAATCTCTGAAAGAAACAGGTTAGTGTTAATATCCCCAGGCATCAGACTGGATCCGGAAAGTTTTCATCAGCAGTACCCTTGCGCGTCGGTATGCGTCTTCTGCAGCTCAGCGTCCGTTGTCGGCGTCGTGATCGCCGGAATGATGTCATCGGAGTAGTTGGACGCCGCCCTCACACGCTGACGTCAGTTCTTCTTTTTTCCGCGCCAGCTAGCGCAGATCCAGGAAGAGCAGTACTCTTAGTCATTTTTTGACTACCTTTTTGGTCTATTTTGGATCTCTTTTTCGAGTCGACTTCGACTCCTGGTGCCGTAGGGATGCCTGGCTTCAAGCCGTGCGAAGCCTGTCACCGCCTGATGTCGGTGACCGACCCTCACCATCGGATGTCTCGACTGCCTCGGACCGACCACGACGACAAGTTGTGCCCCGACTGCTGGGCCTTGACCTCAAAAGCTAGGCGGGAGCAGTCCCGCAAGCTACTTGAGATCCGGCAGTCGGCTTCGCGCCGCTCGAGGTCCCGGTCGAGGAGGAAGTCGAGGGACCGGTCGCGGAGCCGCAGTCGTCGCTCGTCGAGTCATTGCCAGCACTCGTCGGGCTCCAAGTCCTCCAGTAAGTCGAGGCACTCCAAGAAGAATTCGAAGAGGCGACATCGCTCTTCAGACTCCCCTCGCGCGACGGGGCTGAGGGTTCGGGCGACACCTCCCACGCCGCTCCATCGGAGCTGCAGGCACCGCCTCCAGGCCCATACCCTCCGGTCCCTGGCCTGCAAGCGACGCTGGAGGACATTTGTGATCTCCTCATTGCCGTGGAACTCACCTTCCCTCGTTGAGGCCTGCTGGCGCGCCTTTGGGCCCCGCAGACCCGACTTGGGGCCTTGTTCTGTTATGTTATGTTATGTTATTGGCCTCTTATATAGCGTATGAAGTGCTGAGATGCCATGGGGCATCTCAGCGCTTACTTAGGCGAAAACTGAAGAGAAAAAATTATGTATCAGAGCCGGAGAGATTAAAATAAGAAGGCCTTGAGTAGTTTCCTAAAAACCAGACAGGAGGTGGATTTATGCAAAGCTTCTGGTAAGGAGTTCCAATACTTAGGAGCGATATATGAAAAAGCTTTGCCCCCTGAACGAGTCCGCTGAATACGTGGAATCATCAGCAGTGCCCTTTCATTAGATCTCAGGTTACGGCATGAGGTCTGCTTACAAAGTTTCTTTTGCAAGTATCCAGGACCTGTTCCATTAATGGCTTTAAAGGTGAAACAGCAAATCTTGAAAAATGACCTCTTTTTCACTGATAGCCAGTGAAGCTCTTTTAGCAGGGGGAGTGATGGAGAGCCAGGGGGATGGTTTAGGACCATCCTTGCTGCCGTGTTTTGGATGACTTGGAGTTTTGCTACCACGGTTTCACCCACTTCAGCCAGTAGGACGTTCCTGTGATCCAGGCGGCCCACCACCAGCGCCTGGACCACTGTTCAGCGATGTTTCACTGGTAGGTATGGAATGATTCTACGGAGTAGTCGAAGACTATAGTCGCAAGAGCCCATGATGTTTTTGACGTCCTTCATAGTCAGTTTGTCATCCAATTGTATTCCCAGGCTCTTCACTGATGATGAGGACCTTGGCGGGCCGGACCTTGGTGGGCCGGTGGCTCCGGTCCCGGCAACGTCGGGTGCTTCGGCCCCGGCGCCGTCGTCGACTTCTGTCCCGAAGCCGCCGCCCCATGTGGGATCCGTGCCTGGATCCCGGTCGACACCAGTTGACCTTATGACTCCTCCGCTGGCGCCGACCCCAATGGTGCCGCTCCAGGCGCCGTCCTTGGACGACATCGGCCCTAGTTTCAACCCCGGTCCGTGTCTGGCGTTGGAATGGCGCCGTCTCCGGCGTCGATGGGTGAGGCCTTCACCTATGACCCGGCTCCGTCATTCCAGCCTTTTTACCAGGACACGGATGAAGGGGAGGACTGGGAGGGGTCTCTGGACCTTCTGGCACAGCAGTGCCAGTTGAGCCAGGACTGGACAGATGAGCTAGGGGAGGCCAGTGGTTTGGACACATCGCCTGATACTGGATTTATCTCTCCTCCCGCCGTGGCTACGGAGGAGGGTCCTACTTATGGTGTGGTGTTGCGCAGGGCAGCCAAGGCCTTGGCTCTTGAACTCCCTGCTGCGGCCGTGAGGACTAACCTCCTCACTGAGGTGCTTCAGCCGCCAGTAAGCTCCTCGGAGCCTCTACTGCCGTTCAAAGAGGCCCTCACGCACGTTCTGATGGGCACCTGGTCCAAGCCCTCCTCAGTGCCCCCTGTGGATCGGAACGTGGCCCAACGCAACCCCCCCGGCTCCGGGAGACCCTAGCTTTATGTCCATGCACCCCACCCCCGAGAGCCTGGTGATCCAGGCATCTACGTCCCAGACCGCATCCCCCGGATCGGGAATTGAAAAGGTTTGATCAGTTTGGGAAGAAACTGTTCTCTTCATTGAGTTTGGGGTTGCGGTCTGTCAACACTGTTTGCCTTTTGGGCCATTATACCCACTGTTTGTGGGACACAGTTGCGGACGTGCTGCCCCAGTGCCCGGAGGAGGCCCGGGCAGGGCTCGCCCAAGCCCTTGTGGAGTGGCGGGTTGCGGCGCGTTATTCCATCAAATGTGGACTGGATACCACGAACTCGCTGGGAAGGGCGATTTCCACGACAGTGGCGGTTCCCCGCAACGCCTGGATGACGTACGCCAATTTCTCAGGCGATGTCCAGGCCACGCTCATGGACATGCCCTTCGATGGCCGTCACCTTTTTGGCGACAAAGCAGGCAGTGCGCTTGAGCGTTTCAAGGACTCCAGGGTTTCGGCCAAGTCCATGGGCCTATCTGGCCTGCGCCAGCAAACTTCTGCTTTTCGCCCCTTTCGTGGCCAAGGAAGGGGCACCCCCACGGGTCCTGCCAGCCACAGGCCGCAGAACCAGCCTCAACGCGGCCGTGGACGTGGTAACTGCCCTGGCGGTGCCGGGGGACAACGGCAAGGTCAGCCCACATCCGCTCCCGCAACATCTGCCTCTAAGCCTTCCTAGTCCGAGCTTTCAGGCCCATGCAACGCCAGTGGGGGGCAGAGTCCACCATCACCTCCTCCACTGTCACTCCATCACGTCGGACAGGTGGGTGCTGCAAATCGTCCGAAAGGGCTACTCCCTCCCCTTCGAGGCGACCCCTCCAGCCAATCCACCACAGTACCACCGCATGTCGGGTGATCTCTTGCAACATCTGCAGGAGGAAGATATGGCCCTCTTGGCCAAGGGGGCCATTGAGCGCGTTCCTGGGCCAGAAGTATGACGTGGTTGCTTCTCCCACTACTTTCTGGTACCCAAGAAGGGCAAAGGAGGCCTATGCCCTATCTTGGACCTCCGGGGCGTCAACGGCTTCCTCCGGAAGGAGAAGTTCAAGATGCTGACTTTAGCTCAGGTCCTAGCTGCCCTAGACCCTGGAGACTGGATGGTAGCGTTGGACTTGCAGGACTCATATTTCCACATCCCCGTCCTGCCGGCCCACCGGCGCTACCTGCGGTTTACGGTAGGCCACGAGCACTTTCAGTTTACTGTGCTACCCTTCGGCCTTACCAGCACCCCTCGGGTGTTCACGAAAGTGATGGCGGTGGTCGCAGCTCATCTGCGCAGATCAGGGGTTTCAGTCTTCCCCTATCTCGACGACTGGTTGTTGAAGGTGAGCTCGCCCCAAACATTCATCTCCCACCTCCAGACTACGGCCGACCTCCTGCACTCGCTGGGGTTTTCCATCAACATGCCGAAGTCACACCTGTGCCCCTCTCAGAAGCTCCTTTTCATTGGAGCGGTTCTGGACTCGGCGCAGTTTCAGGTTTATCCCCGCGAACAGCGGGTTCGGGATATTCAGGCTTTGATTCCGATCTTTCAGCCTTTATCCCGAGTTTTGGTCAGGTTGACGCTGCGGCTCCTGGGGCTGATGGCCTCCTGCATCCTTCTGGTGCATCACACCCAGTGGCGGATGCAGGCTGTGCAGTGGGACCTGAAGTTTCAGTCGGCACAGCATCAGGGCAACCTGTCCGACCATGTCCTGATCTCGGAGGGCACTGCGAGTCAGTTGCAGTGGTGGCTCACGAACCATGATTGGGTCAGCGGCAGATCCCTCTCCCTACCCCAACCGGAGCACGTAGTAGTGACGGATGCTTCCCTCCTGGGATGGGGGGGCCACATGGGAGAGGCGGAGATCAGAGGCCTCTGGTCTCTGGCGGAGTCCTGGCTCCAAATCAGCCTTCTGGAGCTGCGGGTGATCCGTCTTGCACTAAAGGCATTCCTTCCCTTTGTCCGGGGAAATGTAGTGCAGGTGTTCACGGACAACACCACCGCCATGTGGTACTGCAACAAACAAGGCGGGGTGGGGTAGTGGACCCTTTGTCAGGAGGCTCTGAGCCTCTGGACATGGCTGGAACACCAGGGCGTCACCCTGGTGGTTCAACACCTGGCAGGTTCCCTGAACGCCAGTGTGGACAAACTCAGCCGCTGGTGCATGATGGATCACGAATGGCGTCTGAACTCGGACATGGCGCAAGTTCTCTTTCGGCAGTGGAGAGAGCCTTGGTTAGATCTATTCGCCACCAAAGAGAACGCGCAATGTCATCAGTTCTGCGCGTTGGAATTTCCAAGGCGGCACTCGCTCTGAGCCGCTTTTCGTCGCGAGTGGAACTGCTGTCTGTTGTACGCCTTTCTGCCTATACCACTTCTGCCCAGAGTGCTGAAGAAGATCAGGCGAGACCCTGCCCAAGTTATCCTTGTGGCTCTGGACTGGGCACGAAGATACTGGTATCCCGAGCTACTCAGCATGTCAATCGATCCCCCGATTCGTCTGCCTCTTCAGGAGGACCTTCTGTCGCAGCAGCAGGGGACGGTCCTCCACCCGAACCTGTCCAGTCTCCACCTACATGCGTGGAAATTGAGAGGCGACAGTTGAGGCCATTTGACTTGCCTCCTGAAGTCTGTGATTTGATTCTGGAAGCCAGGCGTCCCTCCACAAAATCGGTATACACCTGCAGGTGGAACAAATTTGTGGCATGGTGCACATCAAAGGCTGTGGATCCACTCTCTGCCCCGTTTCAGAGGTTCTCCTCTTTCTTCTTTCTCTTGCCCAGCAGGGCTCTGCTCTAGGCACTATCAAGGGCTACCTCTCTGCCATTTCAGCATTCTTGAGGCTTCCTGATCAGCCATCTCTTTTCAAGTCCCCTGTTGTAAATAGATTCTTGAAAGGCATCACACACGTTTTCTCCTGTCCCTTTCGTGATGCCTCAGTGGGACTTGTACCTTGTACTGACTTATTTGATGTACTCCCCCTTTGAGCCACTTCATAACTGTCCTCTACGTCTTCTAACTCTTAAAATTGCATTCCTGGTTGCCATCACCTCTGCCAGGAGAGTGAGTGAGCTCCAGGCTCTATCTTCTAAACCTCCTTTCCTCTTTGTCCATCCGGACAAGGTTATTCTGAGGACTCGTCCTTCTTTCCTGCCCAAGGTGGGTACAGCCTTTCATATCGGGCAGTCCATCACTTTGCCCACCTTCTTTCCACCTCCGCATCCCTTGAAAGAGGAAGTGAGGCTCCACCTTCTGGACCCATAATGTGCACTCTCCTTCTATCTAGACCGCACACGCCAGTTCCGGGTGGACGACCAGCTCTTTGTTGGTTACAACTGGGCGGAAGGAAAGTTGTGTGAGCCCGGTGATGCCACACTTTCCAACATGAAAATGTCTGAGAAAAGTGATTTTTCCAGGTAAAATTGAGGTTTGCACAGGATTCTGGGTAAGGAAACGTTGGGGGATCCACGCAAGCCATACCTCCCTGGAAGCCCCCAGGTGTCTAGTTTTCAGAAATGTGTGGGTTTGGTAGGTTTCCTAGATGGCTACCGATTACGCGGCCAATAACCCAGGTGACCCCCTTGCAAAACCAGGTGGTTTGGAGATAGGCAATTTTGATGTCGCCTCACTCCGTTTTGGGCCCTTGCCTGTCGCGGGTACTTGGGCCTCCCACACAAGTGAAGCACCATTTTTCTTGGGAGACCTGGGGGAACGCTGGGTGGTAAGAAATTTGTGTGAGCCCGTGATGCCACACTTTCCCACACAAAAATGTGTAAAAAAAATAGATTTTTTTGGGAAAAATTGAGGTTTGCAAGGGATTCTGGGTAAGGAAACGTTGGGGGATCCATGCAAGCCATACCTCCCTGGAAGCTCCCGGGTGTCTACTTTTCAGAAATGTGTGGGTTCGGTAGGTTTCCCTAGATGGCCGCTGTGCACGGACCAATAACCCAGGTGACCCCCCTTGCAAAACCAGATCGTTTTGACATAATTAGTTGTTTAGTTCTGCAGCGTGAGTTTTTTGGCACAATATTGCAAGGAAAATGTGACAGACATTTTGAGGTTTGTAGGACATTGTGGATAAAATAACTTGTTGGAATTCACCAGAGAGACATCACCATGTACTCCCATGAGTTTACAACAATATCTACAGATGATAGGTTATTCTTAGATAGAATGTACACCTTGGCAGAGAGACTAAAAAGACAAAGATTCCTGCACAGCCATCTATTCCTCAAACACACACACATACTGGTTGGATTTGGCACGAGGGGGGGGTGATGGTTCAGTATATACAATTGCATTAGCAAGTGATTTCACAAAAATTAAATGCACCGTTAATAATTGAAAGGACGAGAAACTGACCCATTGACTCACAGCTCGTGAGCTGTAAAGCCACGACAAGGCACCAACCTCTTTACAGGCCATTCATACACCTTTCATACGTGTGACACATACAAAACATTCACACCGCCAGCCGCGGGCCCATCACATTACAACACTCCCACCAGCAGACCGCGCCATTCAAGGGCCCATCACTTTCACTCGCCCACATTCCTGACACAGCAACTACACAAACTGATGGTTTGCATGGAGTGGCGCTCAGCTAGCAGTGTGTGTAATGACCAGCAGCAAGTCACTGCTCACACACCGCCAGCCGAGCGCCAGTCCACGCACACCGCCAGCCAAGCACCAGTCCAGGCACACCGCCAGCCATGCGCCAGTCCACGCACACCGCTAGCCAAGCGCCAGTCCACGCACACCGCCAGCCAAGCACCAGTACAAACACACTGCCAGCCAAGCGTCAGTACAAACACACCGCCAGCCAAGCGCCAGTACAAACACACTGCCAGCCAAGCGCCAGTACAAACACACCGCCAGCCAAGCGCCAGTCCATGTACACCGCCAGCCAAGCGCCAGTCCACGCACACCGCCCGACAAGCGCCACTCCACGCACACCGCCATCACATTTAGGATTTTTTTTATATATATAAGAAAACACAAACAAATTGCAAATAGATACAAATCTACTTACACAAAAACTGAAACTAAATACACTACACAAATGCCAACCTTGAAAATGAAAAAAAATATTAAACAATAGAGGCCAGGCAGTTCACTTTACCACTCATGAATTCTCCCAAAAATTCTTTTGCGTGTGGTACATTCTAAAACAAGCAGGCACACACAGCCCAGGGTTGGAAGGACACTCTGGTCAGTACATACGAGTCTCCTTCCGCATACCTTATTCGCCAACAGACTCTACATCTCCTACTGGGAAAGTCTTTTGAGGGTGTGGGAGGAATGTGATCAGGAAAGTGGCGATCTTTCAATCTAGCAACATCCTCCACCACCCTAACTCTAGGAACACTTGCCTGTTCCACTAAAACAAGGCTTCCTATTACAGACTCCTGAAACTTAACAAAAGTCTTCTTTGACTCAGGACAAGAATCCTGGAACACAACAAAAGCATTAAAGGTTGCCAAGTGGAAAAGATAGATATCCAACTTCTTGTACCAAATGTAAGCCTTACGAAGAGCAGCGTAAGGTTCCAACCTCTGATCTACTCTGTCAACACCACCCATGTGCCTATTATAGTCTAAAATGCACACAGGTTTGCGCGCTTCAGCAACCTGACCCCAAACAGTCACATGTGCAGTGCTTTCATCATGGATGGTAGTCAGCATGTAGACATCTCTCCTGTCTGAAAACTTCAAAGCTAGAAGCTCCTCGCAACGCACTGCACTTTCCCCGCACAAGCTTTTGACAAGTTCTTTTGGGAAACCTTTACGGTTAGAGCAGATTGTGTCACAAGCAACAGTGTCCACTTTGGCCAATTCCCTGAACAACCGCACACCAGTGTAGAAGTTATCTACATATAAATGGTGGCTTTTGTTAAAAAATCCTCTACCAAGTTCCCACACAATTTTCTCAGTCACTCCAAAAGTGGACGGACAACCAGGGGGGATAATTCTGGATTCCTTACCGGTGCACACCCTGAAATTAGAGACGTATCCAGTCCCACTGTCACACAGCATATACAGCTTAATTCCATAGCGTGCCCTCTTACTAGGAATGTATTGCCTAAAAAAAACAAGCAGCCCTTGAACAACACCAAAGACTCATCCACTGCAATTTCTTTCCCTGGAGCATAGATCTCAGAAAATCGATCAACCAAGTGATCAATGACAGGCCGAATCTTAAAAAGACAGTCACAATCAGGGTGATCTTGTGGCTAAGCTAAACCATTATCGACAAAATGCATCTTCCGAAGCAGAAGCAAATACCTATCACCACTCATGACTGCCGGAAATATAGCAGTTGCCATCAAGGGACTAGTAGACCAATATGAAGCCATTGATGGCTTCCTTAGCAAGCCCATCAAAAAAGTTAAACCCAAGAACTTCATCTCTTCCAGATTTGTGGGAATCCACCGGGTAGCTCTAGAGTGGGGCTTAAGGCTGGCACTGTCGTCCCACAAAAACTGTTTGGCATACAAATTCGTCTGCTCAACAATCTCTGCCAAAAAAATTGTCCATAAACAACGGAAAAAAATGTATCTGCAAAAAGTTTTCAGTATTCACTCTACACCCTGGAACACCAGTAAAGTCTGGCAATGCAGGCTGCACCATGCCTGGGGCAACCCAGAGGTCATCACTTTCAACGGGAAGCCTTGCAGCCCCAGGCTGCAGCCCAGCGGCCTCTTGTCTCACTATACCAACGGGAAGTCTTGCAGCCCCAGGCTGCAGCCCAGATGCCTCTTGCCGTACTATCGGCACATCAATGTCCTTCTCTAACACAGGCACTTCATCCGCCCAAGAGTAGCTTCATGTGCACTGAGAGTATCTTCACTATCGAATGATGCCATGTGGAGAGAAAACTCACTGCCTGAATCTTCCCCTCCCACCTCTGCCTCAGAATCAGAGTCAGTCTCTGGACCATGGTCAGAGGAAGAATCAAAAAGCATACCAACAACCTGCTTAGCAGTAATCCTGTGGCTAGCCATTATCCTTACTAAGAAAGTAGACTGCACAAACAAGTCAAGAACCAACACTGTGCAAAATAAGTAAGTAAATCAATGTGTGCCTTTATCATAAAGATCTATACACTCAAAAACTATACGATTCAGTTACAAAGATACAGCTACACTCACCAGCATCTACTCTGCAAAGACACAGCAAAAATCAACGATATCCCACTAGAAAGAAAAAAAAACAATTACTCTAAAGAAAACAAAATACACATCAAGCACAAATGCAAAACATTTTAGACACTCAAAAAACAGAAGCCAAACATACTGGTATTATTACACACCTTGCAAAAAACACATTTACATTGTACAAAAAAGTCTCTTACCAAACACATGCCACTACACAAACAGCAGAACCACCAGTAACGAAACCGCAACCTGCAACGGTCTAAAGAGCAAAAGCCTTGAACTAGATCAAAAAGGGGGAAAAAAGCATTACAATTCACAAGAAATAAAAACAATTCACATCATAACAGGCTATGTCACTACCCAAATGGGGGCAGAAAGGCCAAATAAACGGGCTAAATACACATAAACAAAGGTAGGTCCCCCGGAAGCAACATCCCTGGTTCCAGTGGGCTTTTTGGGAGGGGGGACCCTTGCCCAAGGGGTCGCTTCCATTTAAAATGTAAAACACTTCCTGGTGTTAAGTGGGGTTTTCTGCCCCCAATTAAACAAACCGATCTGCCCCCTGGGAGGGAGGGGGGCAGAATATACTTTTTTTTAAATATGGCCCCTGGAAGCGACCCTTGCCCAAGGGATCGCTTCCAATTAAAAAAAAAAGAAATTCCCTGGCTCCAGTGGGCTGTTCTAACCCTCCGGGTCCTGAATCGGCCAAAAAATGGCCAATCTGTCTGAATTATAATTGTTCCCATAGGAAGCAACCCTTGCCCAAGGGGTCACTTCCTTTGCACACAAAAAGACGCCCCTGGTATCTAGTGGGGACATTCCTGGTGCACAATTGCGACGCTGTGCGCGATCGTGCTCCAGGAATGCCCTGCATTGGCACATCAGGGGAAAGGAAACACTGTTTCCTCTCCCCCGATGCCTCAAGGCATCCAGAAATGGCCCCCCACCCCACCGGAGCCCAAAACCTACCTCTTCTCCGTGGACGCGCTGGAAACAAACGGTTTCCATCGCGTCCAGCGCTTCCTGATACCCTCGGCGCACGCTGTGTGCGCTGACGTCATGGGGAAGCGTGGGGGGGCCGGGGTGGCAGCGGAAACTCTTCCGCTGCCACCCCCCTCTGTGGTGCCACAATATATGCCCCAGGGGGGAGCACCAGCGCTCCCCCAGGGGCTGTGCTCATGACGGAGCGGTTCCGTCATCAGCACAGCCCAAACGATGCTTATGACGGAACCGCTCCGTCATTAGCATCGAAGGGGTTAAAAACCTTTGCCATCTATTGTTAAGAGATGATTATGCCTTGAAATATATTAATAAAAGGCCACAGTTGACATATAGAAAGCTTTAAATCCCAGAGGCGTACTCAGTCCGAGTGATACTTTGAAATATTGCAAAGAGTCTAAGCACACTGAGAGGCAAGCCTCTATAAATGGATTTTTCAAGTGTGTATTATTGCAACTTCTGCGACTTCACGACAGGAAAGATTCAGACGTTTCCAGAGAGTAACGGATGAAGAAATGATCCGTTTGTGATTTTATAAATTGTAATATCAGCTATTGTGTCAACACTATTTCCTGCATTTGTAATAATATCTTTGTAGGGTTCGTAATTAAGAAGCGTAAACACCTCTTGCAGGATCTTATCAGAAAATCAAAGATTAAAAGTATCTATGGCTCTTCATTTTACCAACAAAAATTCTGAAGCAGAGTTACAGGTATCTAGAGAAATGAACAAGAATGGGGAAATAGAAAGTTGAGATTATGGAAGGTATAAACCATCTAGATTTAAAGCTGGCCTTACTTCAGATGAAGAATTACAAGTTTGTTTATATAACTAATGACTGTGAAATTGACTATTAACAGTCTAACACACTCCATGTAATTTATATTTCAGTATATTGAGATCATATTTCCCCTTCTCTTCTACTGATAAATATGAAATGGTAATGATTGACCATGACAGTAGCTAATATTACTGCAATATCTGTCAAGACAAAATGGTTAACTACTCATGGCCGATGTAAATTTATTAGCTGGTTGATATTCATACTTATGAGATTACTCAATAAACTCCTTTGGTTTCTATATGAGAATAGAATACAGATTACAACCATTTTTGAAAGACGTAACCATCTTGTAGTGGCATTTGCATTATAGGTTTTGAATATACTTTCATATTAAATGACTTTCAACTGGTAAAACCTATGAGAAGTATTAACTTTTACTTTAATTAACCTTGCCTAAATAATAGTGCACTGCAAATATGAAAATGAAAAATCGTTTAGTTTATAATGCATTTTTTATATTACAGTTTAAACCTTGATTGCACTTTTAGCACTGTTGTACTACTCATACCAGCCATCCTTGTATGGCCACAACACTCTATAATAATGATGGGACAAATATTCTCTTATTTCGGTGAAGGGTTTAACGAATGAAGGAAACTTCACTTGATGTTTAAAACAAAACCATTTTCTAGCTACAGACTGTTGTACACTGACATTTAGTTTTAAAACATAAAATTAAGTCTGTTTTTATGAATAGATTGTGACTGTACCGAATGACTGGAGTCTATTTCTGAGAAACGTTTAATATGTGGCAGCTATATTGGAGTGTATACTCAATCCAACAAACAACTTTTATGGTCTATACATTTGACCATACTAAACCAATACAAATAAGTTGTCAAAAAACTTTTGACATGATATCGGGCTCCAATAAAACCTATCATGCAGATAAACAGATCGCAATTATAATGAATCATTGATGGCAGCCACTTTAAGAAACTTTTAAAACATGGCGGACATATTGGACAAGATACTTGATGAAACAAATAACTCTTATGGTCCATGCATTTGACCACACTAAACCAATTCCAAAACATTTTCAAAATATAAGCAAGCTGATGATATTATTTCTAAATTCGGAAATCGTACATCCGCTTCATTTTTTGGCTTGATTAATTTGGATAATGCAATACGAGCAGGTTTGTTGTTCTAGAGAAATGTAGAACAAAATGAATTCATTTGATTTTAAAGTAATAATTAGGAATCTTATAGGTTAACATAGAAAGTAAGAATAAAATGAGTAGTACAATCATCATTTTGATGGTGTCTAATCTACTCCACCAGGATAAGTAGATGGGAGACCAGGTGGAAAAAGAGTTTTTAATCTTGCTTTTTAATGTACTGAAATGGTAGGGAAAATTCAAATACCTAGGTATTTAATTTTAGAGGGACACCATTTTAAATTAGTGTTGGAAAACATGAATTGATAACATGAGGAATTTAGAGGTACAATCTCAGTTTTTGAGAAATGTAATTTATAAGCAGATACCTTTGAGTACAAATCAATTTCTTGTAAGAATGGAGGTAACGATATTATAGGTTTCGAAAGGTAGATTAAAATGTCATATGTATATGCAGATAATTTGATTTCATGAGATTTATCCTGGAAACCAGATATCAAGGTGTTATGGCGAATGCTTTCAAGAAAGGTTTAGAGACATAAAAGAAATAAAAGAGGGGTAATGCCACAGCATTGCCTGGTGCCCTGTGTAAGTCAAAATAATGGGGTTATAAACCGTTAACCGAGACACACGCACGAGGAGCTGAATATTATAATTTGATGAATGAAATAAAAATGTGGGGCCAAAACCAAACCAGTGTAGATTATTGAACATAAATTGCCAATTTATACGATCAAATGCTTTCTCAGTATCTAGTGATAGGGCAACTAGGGGATCAGGATATTGCTTTTCCATAGCAAGAATATTTAAGAACATCCTAGTATTATCTGAGGTGAGTCTTCCCTTGATAAATCCAGATTGGTCAGATTCTATGAGTAAGGGTATGACATTTTCTTATCTAGAAGAAGAATTTTCGCAAAACTTTTGCAGTCATAATTAATTAATGATATTGGGCAGTAGTTTTGACAAAGAGAATGGTCTTTATCCGGTTTGGGGATTATTACAATGAGGGCATCGAGAAAGGAGCCCTCAGGTTTGGAATGTAATAGAAAAGAGGTAAAGAGTATGGGGCAAAAATATGTGAAAATGGGGAGATAAGCTCCGTGGTACTTGGTTTTTATTTTAAACAAGATATCACAGGCATCGATTGTAGCAAGTTTGTTTAAGTCAGATTTTGCCTTGATGAGGTTTCTCAGGTGGAGAGGAGATTTAGAAGTGTAATAATTATTTTTTTTCTTTTTGGCAGTATATGAGACAGTGAATACTCTGAAAAATGCTTTAAAAGCATCTTAATTCTTATCAACAGAAGTATCACTTGATTTGTTAAATTGGAAAAAATCATTTATAAAGCAAGTAGCTCTCGAAATATAGGTTTGATCAAATAGCAAAGAATTATTGAATCTCCCTCTAGCATGTTTAGGTGTAATGAAGGATACATCCAAATTATGAGAAGAAGGGGCATAGTCAGAAATAAAAATGGAACCAATCTCAGAAGACTGGAGTGAGGGGAGTACGGATTTTGAGGTGAGAATGTAGAATATATGAATAGAGAATAGAAAATGTATGAATAAGAAGAGACAGATCAAGGATACAGTACCTCATCTGAAAGAAGAGAGAGAGAAAGCATGAGTCGGGGATGTCCGCACTCATAAGCAGGAGCAGCAACAAAGACAAAAAGGATCAGGAGAGGATGGAAATGAAGATAATTAGGCCATGTGATTTATAGTTAGAAATATAGCGAGAGGATCCTGTAAGAAAAACTTAATTATATAACAATTTATTTAACATTAAGTATTTGTGTCCATAGGTGACTTAGTAATGGATTGCAGGAATAGACGTAGTCTGAATGGATCTTCAAACGAGCGAGAGACACCTTCGTGGGTAATTTTTCAAAGACAAGGATATAGAATGCCATACCTGATGTTCATAGATCTCAGTTGTGGGCGAAGAGCCAGGAACTCTTACGTCTAGCATTGGTCTTGTGAGATGACGATATTGTGACCACACCAAACAAGATGACGTTTTTCTCCAGCAACTTTTAAAACGTGCATTAAGTCAGTAAATTCTAAAAAAAAAAAAGCATTATAATATCACGAGGTTTGTTAGAGTGAGGTTGAAGATGTCAAAAATGATAAGCAGGCTGGATATTGAGAGGTGTGGAAGAGTGAAGACTGAGAAGGTCAGATAAACATTTCTTTAAAAAAAAAAAGATCAGGACCTTCAATATTTTCAGGTAAGCCATATAAGGGAAGATTGTTCCTTCGGTTGCAATTTTCAAGATCTTCAGCATGTAATTTCAGTTAATGACTTTCTTGTTCCAGCAAAGGTACTTTAGTAGCCACGTCTTTTAGATTACTTATACATTGCTCCATCTCAAACATTTTGCCTTCCATGTTGATTCAACGATCTTCAATCAACTGTAGCTTTTCATTGGTGGTGTTAATGAATGGGTTTAACACACGTAATTCATCCAAAATTGAGTCTAAGACTGGGCTGGAGGATGACTGAACAGGAGACGGAGGTTCATTTTTGACTCTCTTCGGTTTGGTGCCAGAGACAGATGTTTTGGTAGAATTAAGAGGATCGCTGGCCATGTTGACAGAATGAATCTTTTGAAGAGGAAGTCTTTTAATAGAAGAGAGCCTGCCCATACACTAGGTAATCAGTGGAAAAGGGTGTAGCCAAGTTCAAACACTGTAGTTTGTAGATGCCAGAATCAAATCCCGGGTAGTATGATAATAGAAAACGTGATACACATACAAGTAAATACCAGTACCCACAAATTAGCAAATATGTAGAAGTAGCGGGATGTGAAATAGCATTTAAAATAGCATCACATAGAGTATATATATCCTAACATATTCCTTCATACATAAATTCACTTGAACTACTGCAAACAGATAGTAAAGTCATTATGACCTAGAAGCATTTAAGTTATACATTTCTTAATGAAAATGATAAGGTGTGGCGCCTCGGGTTCCCCCCCGTCTCACTGGTGTCGGTATTGGCGATACTAAAGTCTCTTCAAATAGACTTACTGACACAGGAACTTTAGGTAATGCAGGTTTTATTAATTTGAATGTCCTTTTTCTGTGTATCGTTTTCCTGTAGTAGGGCAGGGGGCTCTCGGTCTCCTCCGTATGTCTGTGCTGGCGTTTCTCTACAGCGGTCCGACGGTCGTCCCGGTGTCTTCTGGGACTTGTGGTCCGGGCCTCTTCCTCCACGATGTCGAGCAGTCTCTCCGATGCCCAGAAGGAAAAGATAATACCGATTTAGTTCGTTGAGCTGCCAAAAGGCACAGGGAAGGGAGTGAGGGAACACACGTGCACGAAACAATCAACTATGGTCTGAAGTGCCGGGGAAGTGAAGGAGTGGTAGTGCACGGTAGTCGTACGGTGCCTTTACGGGGTTTTAGCCCACTTGAATCCCGCCCAACCTGAAAACCTTGATCGTACCTCTGGTAGCCACACTTCCCTTGAAGTGTGGCTGGGCGAAGCGCCTTCCGGTTGGCCTCCTGGCTTGTTGGGTTCGTCTTCTCGGGATCTTCCGATTCCGCCTCTCCTCTCTCCGTCTCCTCCTCCATCCGTCGCCTCCTTCCTCCGATGGTCTCTCTCCTCCTCGGGTCTCCTCTCCGCCTCCTGCCTCCGATGGTCTCTCTCCTCCTTGGGTCTCCTCTCCGCCTTCTGACTCTGCTCCGCTCCTCCTTCGTCTCTTCTCCTCTGCTCCCGCCTCTCCTCCTCCAACGTCGCCTCTGTTCCACACTCGTCCTCTTCTCCGCCACTACTTCCGTCACTCTCGCCTCCGGGTGTAACACACACCTGTGTGCTCTCTGGGGCTGCCTTTACCTGGGATACAGGGGCGTGCCAATTGACGTGGTCCTGGTCCAGCTCCGCCCAATTAAAGAAACAGGGCTCACCACTCTCTTCAGGCTCCTTGTCGCCGAGGACATCCGTGTTTCTCCAGGTCCCTGTGTGCTGGTTGGAAAGAGGTGAAACAGGTAAGCCTGGTGGATCCGGGTCCTCCCCGTTACACCCCTCCCCCCTATGATTCTCCCGATCGGGGAGAGGAAAACGAGAGAGATAGTCAGCGCTAGCGTTGTCCTTCCTTTTTCTGTGCAGTACTTGGAAGGCAAAAGGTTGCAGAGAAAGGAACCACCGCATCACCCTAGGATTGTTAGAGGCGTTGCGGCTCATCCATTGCAGTGGTGCATGATCGGTAAACAACCGGAACGGGTGTCCCTCCAGGTAATACCGCAGTTTGTCTATCGCCCACTTGATGGCCAGGCACTCCTTTTCGATCGCGGGTTACCTCACCTCCCTGGGGAAGAGTTTGCGGCTGATAAACAGGATAGGGTGTTCTGTCCCCTTTTCAGATACTTGTGACAATACAGCCCCTATCCCGAAATCAGAGGCGTCCATGTGGAGGATGAAGGGTTTGGAGAAGTCAGGGGAGGAGAGTACTGGGCTGGTTGTGATAATTTCCTTAAGGGTTTTGAAGGCCCTCCACATCTCCGGTGTGGGTTTCCGGAAATCTGTTCTCGGTGTCTGTTTCTTAAGGGTGTCCATGAGTGGGGCTGCTATGTTAGAGAAGGAGGGTATGAATCTGCGATAATACCCCACCAACCCTAAGAAGGCTTGCATGTCCCTAACGTTAGTGGGAAAAGGGGTGTCTGCAATGGCTCGGACCTTCTCTATTTGTGGTTCAATGACCCCGTGGCCCAATAGGTACCCCAGATACTTCACTTTTTGAAAAACGATCCGTGATTTCTTTGAGTTGATGTGTAAACCTGCGTTGGTTAACTGTAGAAAAATCGTTTCCAGGTGTCGGAGGTGGGTCTCCCAGTTGGGGCTAAAGATGATAATATCGTCCAGGTAGGCTGAACTGTATTCCTGGTGGTCACGAAGCACTTCGTTCATCAGTCTTTGGAACGTCGCGGGGGCTCCGTGCAATCCGAAGGGCAGTACTGTGAATTCGTAGAGTCCTTTGGGGGTGGCAAATGCGGTTTTCTTGCGGTCCTCTTCTTGCAGAGGCACCTGCCAGTACCCCTTCGTGAGGTCAAGGGTACTAATGTACTGGGCTTCTCCTAGCTTCTCGATCAATTCGTCGATTCTAGGGATGGGATACGCATCGAACGATGAGACAGCGTTCAGGGCCCTGAAGTCCATACAGAACCTACTGCTCCCGTCTGGTTTCGGCACCATCACGATTGGTGAGGACCATTCACTTCTGGATGGGCGTATCACATCCAGTTTGAGCATTTCTTTCACCTCTCGGCTTATGGCTTCTCTTTTTGCTGCGGGTATTCGGTACGGTCGTTGTTTCACGATGGTACCTTTAGGAGTCTCGATTCGATGTTCTGCCAATTTCGTTGAACCGGGCTCGTCAGAAAAGATGGATGAGTAGCGACTAAGGACGCTTTGTAGTCCTTCTTGTTGTCCCTGGTACAATTCCTCGTTGATGACGAGATGGTCTAAAGTGGTCTCTCTTTTGTTTTCCTTGGTGACATTGGAATAGGCCGAAAGCGGAGGGGTTCCTAGCCACTTCTTTAATAGATTGATGTGGAATATTTGGGTTTTCCTTCCTGTCATCCGTTGCCGGTAGGTGGTTTTGCCGATGGTTTCTACGACCTGGTAGGGGCCTTGCCACTCTGTGTGAAACCTCTTGGTGTTTGATGGTAACAACACTAAGGCCCAGTCATTCACATCAAGTCTTACCACTTCTTCCCCTTATCGTAGTGGATTCTTTGTTTCGTTTGCCTCCTTTCCAGTTGAGAGTAAGCCAATTCTCGTATCTTCCCCAACTGGTTCTTGAGGTTCTGGCTGTATTCTAACAAAGATTTTGTGTCTCGGGAGGGCTCCGCCTCCCAGTATTCTTTCGTCATCTCCAGGAGACTCCGAGGCTGTCTACCGTACAGCATTTCGAATGAAGAGCAGCCAAGACTGCTCTGGGTTTGGCCTCTAATGACATACAGGGCTAGGGGTAATAGTACGTCCCAATCCGTTCTGTTGGCTGTGAGCATTTTCTTTAATATGCTCTTTAGCGTCCCGTTGTAGCGTTCCACGAGTCCATCGGTCTGTGGGTGATATATTGATGTCCGGATTTGGTGGAGGTCCAAGAGGAGGCATACTTCCTTCATCACGCGGGACATAAAGGGAGTCCCTTGGTCGGTAAGGACTTCCTAGGGGAAGCCTACCCGGGAGAAGAGTTCCATAAACTTCTCAGCAATGTTCTTGGATGTGGGGGATTTCAAGGGGAATTCTTCGGGGAATCTGGTGGCATAATCCACAATACCAAGGGCATATTGGTTTCCCCTCCTAGTCTTTGGGAGGGGTCCGATGAGGTCCATTGCCACCCTCTCAAACGGGGTCCCAATGAAGGGCAGGGGCTGCAAAGGAGCGGCCGGAGGTCTATGTAGATTTTTTCGTTGACATACGTCACATGTCTGGCAATGTTTCTTGATGTCCCGATACACTCCTGGCCAATAGAAATTCCGCAGAATGTTCTGTGTGGTCTTTTCGCTGCCTGTGTGACCTGCGAGGAGGTGTGTGTGTGCGTAGAACATTACCTGGTCCCGGAAGCATTCCGGAACAAGGAGTTGCTTGGGTTCGTCTTGTTTCCCTTGTCTGTAAAGGAGCTCATCTTGTATCACGAAGCGCGGGTACCTGGGGTTTGGGTTATCCTGGTCGGCATGGGCCTGTTCCCATGCGTTGAATAATGTGGAGTCGTTGGCTTGGGCAAACTGGAAACTACGGTCACCCTCCCATGGCTCAGGGGCTATGAGCACCTTTATGGGGCCGGTACTCCCTTTGTTAAGAGTTTCAGAGAAGAGGTCTAGGAAGTGGGGATTGTCGGTTCCGATTATAAGCTCTTCGGGGAGGTTGTCTAGTATTCCCACCTTAACCACTATGGCCCGCCCCCCTTCCATCTCTAAAGAGATATACGCTATCGGATAACTCTTTATATCACCATGAACACACTTAATGTGTGCGTGGGCTTCGGGCATTACCTGTGGGACACTCACAAACCGTCCCTGTATCACCGATTGTTTGCACCCTGAGTCTAACAGAGCCTTGACCTGCCTCCCGTTCACCAGGACACTCACGTGGTACGCCCCTCCAAGTTCCGCTGAGTACATAACGGCCCGGGGTAGATACCCGACCTCCATCGGCTCTTCTTGGGTCCTCTTCTGGGGGCAGAACCGGGCAATGTGGCCCCAGGTGCCACAGTCGAAGCATTGAGGGCCTCTGAACGTAGGAACCTCGGGGTTCGGGAGTCTAGGACCAGGAAGACCGGGGGGGGGGTCGTGGTTTGCGTTTGAGCCGTATAGGCGCTCTGTTGCCTCTCTCTGGCTCTGTAGGGTGCAGGCGGGGTTGAGCCCGCGCAAACGTAGAGGCCATTTCCATTGCTTGCACAGTGGGTAAGTTAGAGTGTTGCCGTAACCACCGTTGGGTCCCGAAGGGCAGAGCCTCGAGGTATTGCTCAAGGTATATTTTGTCCATTATAGCCTCCTTGGAGCTCTGAGCGGGTTTTAGCCACTTGTCCGCCGCCGATTTCAACCGGAAGAACAACGTCTTCGGGTTGTCTCCGGGGGTCCCTCTCTCTTTCCGGAATCGGACGCGGTATGCTTCTGCATCAAGTCCCAAGTGATCCAGAATGATGGTTTTTATTTGTCCATACGGGGTCTGCCCATTGCCGTTGGCCACTTGGTAGGCAGCCTGTGCTTCCCCGGTTAACAGTGGGGCGAGAAAGAACGGCCATTTCTCTAAGGACCACCCACAGGCCAAAGCAACCCTCTCGAAGTTGACGAGGAAGGCGTCTGGATCTTCTCCCGCCGTGTACTTCTGTAGTGAAATACCGGAAGGGGTGGATATCGGCTGCCTCATCTCGCGGACCTGGTTACCCGCCGGATCGATCGTTATCGGTTGTAATCCCTCCAACCGTTTCACCACTGTGTCTCTGAAGGTATCCCGGTCTGCTTGGGCTGTGGCTATCTGTTGTTCCACCGCCCAGCCCAGCTGCTCTTGCCCCTTGACCAGTCTTTGTAGTAGTTCCTCCATCTTTGTTTCCCAGATGGCTACAGTGCTGCCTGCATTCTCCACCACTTCTGGTGCCTCGGGTTCGCCCCGGCTCACTGGTGTCGGTATTGGCGATACTAAAGTCTCTTCAAATAGACTTACTGACACAGGAACTTTAGGTAATGCAGGTTTTATTAATTTGAATGTCCTTTTTCTGTGTATCGTTTTCCTGTAGTAGGGCAGGGGGCTCTCGGTCTCCTCCGTATGTCTGTGCTGGCGTTTCTCTACAGCGGTCCGACGGTCGTCCCGGTGTCTTCTGGGACTTGTGGTCCGGGCCTCTTCCTCCACGATGTCGAGCAGTCTCTCCGATCCCCAGAAGGAAAAGATAATACCGATTTAGTTCGGTGAGCTGCCAAAAGGCACAGGGAAAGGAGTGTGGGAACACACGTGCACGAAACAATCAACTATGGTCCGAAGTGCCGGGGAAGTGAAGGAGGGGTAGTGCACGGTAGTCATACGGTGCCTTTACGGGGTTTTAGCCCACTTGAATCCCGCCCAACCTGAAAACCTTGATCGTACCTCTGGTAGCCACACTTCCCTTGAAGTTTGGCTGGGCGAAGCGCCTTCCGGTTGGCCTCCTGGCTTGTTGGGTTCGTCTTCTCGGGATCTTCCGATTCCGCCTCTCCTCTCTCCGTCTCCTCCTCCGTCCGTCGCCTCCTTCCTCCGATGGTCTCTCTCCTCTTCGGGTCTCCTCTCCGCCTCCTGCCTCCGATGGTCTCTCTCCTCCTCGGGTCTCCTCTCCGCCTCCTGACTCTGCTCCGCTCCTCCTTCGTTTCTTCTCCTCTGCTCCCGCCTCTCCTCCTCCAACGTCGCCTCTGTTCCACACTCGTCCTCTTCTCCAACACTACTTCCGTCACTCTCGCCTCCGGGTGTAACACACACCTGTGTGCTCTCTGGGGCTGCCTTTACCTGGGATACAGGGGCGTGCCAATTGACGTGGTACTGGTCCAGCTCCGCCCAATTAAAGAAACAGGGCTCACCACTCTCTTCAGGCTCCTTGTCGCCGAGGACATCCGTGTTTCTCCAGGTCCCTGTGTGCTGGTTGGAAAGAGGTGAAACAGGTAAGCCTGGTGGATCCGGGTCCTCCCCGTTACATAAGGTCATTAGGTAGTATTGGAAATGATGGCTCATATGAAAAACATAAGAAACATAAGGAAAACGCCATGCAGATAAGGTAGTGGATATTTCTGTGAGGTGACATCGATTCGGTGGTAATTTAGCAAGAAGACGAGTAAAGGCTCATCATTATTGCACATAGGTGTCTGACCGAATGATTAGTAAGCCCAGCCTGGAATTCTCCAAATGTGCACAAAGAAAGGTCAACAGTCACTTCATTAGCTTTTTGAAGGATCGGAGCTTAGCAGGATGCGGTTGAGCTGTTTAGGTGCATAGGCTACAGCCCGTCATAGTATCAAGCCTATATGGATTATTTCTCTGTATTTGCTCATAATTTTCAATAATCATAGAAAGGAAAGCTCACCCAAGCCGAAAGAGAAACCACCATAGGAAGCAAAGGAATTAAGTTTGAGAGTGCTGTGCTTATAAAATGGCGGCGTTCATTCCTGTGAGGAGACGACGGCTCGGCAATATTTCAGCTAAAAAGACGAATTGAGGCTCACTGTCATTTCACATTGATGCTTGAGGCAGTGGAGTGTAAGCCCGGCCTGGAGATCTTGAAATGATCACCAAAAGAAGCCAAAAATCACTTAATTTGCCGTGTGAAAGAACGGAGTTTAGTAGGTCGCCACCATCTTACTGAAGCGCGTAAGCCACGCCCCCAGCCACAGGTAATTTAAATTCCTCCTCTGAAAGCAATTTATGATAGCTTTAAAAGACAGAAAAAAGCGACTAACCCGAAATATCAAACACATTATGAAGGAAATGAAACAGCTGCTTGAGATTGCAGAAAAAAATTTTTAAAGGATTGTGCATCCCTTTATATATCATTCTAAATGATGTACGTTACTGTCATGATCTTTATATGTTTCATATAATCAGATTTTACTTTATATTGAAACATTATGTGCTTTCCATGTTCCTGGCCATGGCAGGAAGATTCCAGCTTTGACTTTTATCCTTAACTTATTGTCTAGATTGGGAGGATCCCTCTGCATGCAGGCTCCTTTTCTTTGAATCGCTCTCATTTCATGCCTTGTATCTTGTGTGATAATTATACTATTGCAAAACATCTTCGATGCAACAGGCGTATACAGATGTAAGATGCAACGTCAATGTGGGGAGCTCAGCACTAGAATATCCCTCCCAAAGGAAGATGTCATAATACCAAGGTTGAGGCTAATTTTATATGAGATAGCTATGGACAATTGATGAATCTCTACAAGCAATTTGGAAGTAATAGAAAATCATTCATTCAAGGAGAAACCATCGTAGAGGCCACATAGCTGGGCCTGAAATTAAAAACATTTAATATCAACATATTATGCATCACGAATATCAAAGATTCGTTAGAGGCCAGACTTGAACAAGAGGACGGATAGGAACCATGGAATGAAAAATCCTTGTAAACATTTTACGCTGCACAGTAACTACATTTTTATTTTTATTTTATTTAGCCCGTTAGATGAAGAATATTCAAGTTGGAAAGTGCACAAGCAATACAATACAATCATGTTATTGCAAGTCCACTAAAAAATAGACTTTGGGAAAGAGATGGATAAAATAGGACAGAAGGCATAAACAAAGCATATTAGGTTTACCAGTGCCTTTAAAAGTCATGTGTAATCATTACATGCATGCCAACAAATGAAATCCTTAAATAGTTTTAGTAAACACACCGCTGTCGTGCGAGACTCATTCCAGGTGGGAGACCTCTTTGTGGTTTAGAGGAATCCAATAATTAGTAAACAACTCATTTCTCCATACAACAAATGTTTGTTAAACATTGGAGAACAGATTGAATATAAATCAACAGATCCTATTATTTCTGTAACAGCGACAATGTTCATCAATCTCTCTTAGGCCTGCAAGTTCTTCCTGCTGACGGCCTTTATATGAAATTATTGTGAGAGGCCTGGAACACAATCTTGCTCTTACCAAGCGCTCTAGATCTTAGAGTTTGGAGACATTTTTTCTCATTTGTAAATTTCCTGTCCCACGTTTCATTTGTATTGCAATACTTCATTCATGGTACTATTAAAATGTTATGTAAAGGATGACCTAGCATTTAAGGGTGGGCACATTTTCTTCTTTTAGTTCCTTCAAACTGTGCGTGATGCAGCAAATATTTTACAACATTCCATAAAAAGTGACAAATTATGCTTTAAGGCAACATGTAGTTTGCCAGTGCCTCTCATGGCTGTTTTTCGTTCAAGCACATCCTGCGGGTCAAAAAAGTATCACAACATGCCAACAGGAGACTAGTTAGAGCAATAAGTGTCTTGTGATCTTGCATAGAAAAATTATGCAAAATTGCGTGATACACAATTTAGGGAAATTCGCATAATTGCAAATTGGGGAATTGTGCATTTTTGCCCGCATAATTCAAATTTTTCCCAGGCGTAGTTGGCACCACCTGCTACCACAAAGCCACGTTATGATTGGGGCTCAGGTTCCTAGTGTTGTTAAGACACCTGAAGTCCTCTATCGATGTCTAGTCTTGCTCTGGAATGCCAACTCGACACCCTCAGGAGTAAGTTTACTCCATGAAAATCTCAGCATAAGTATATTCATTTACGAGTAAAAAAAAAGTAGTTTTCTGAATTTGTAAAGGGGTACAGCCCTTATAAATGTGATTTGCCGAAGATCACACAATCTGTCAAGTAGGGAAGTTGGGATTTTCTAGTATATATTAACGTTTTGACTGCTCTGAAGTATACCAGCGGGAGGTTTAATTGTATGACTTTTTGCAGCCTGATCCTGTTATTTTGGCTTGGACCAAGACATGGAACATTCCTATAAGAGCATTCAGAGGTTGTTTTTCAACGATAAAATCCTATTTGGAAATGATTTTTACCACACTATAACAGGGCTGAAATCTGTTTTCCTGTAACTAGATAACAGATGACTCACGTTTCTGGGAGAGTGATTCAATTAGGAGGCGCAATGAGAAGATTGCACGCCTTTGGATGTCTAGTTTAATAATCCTCTACTGATTTGGGCAGAGCTCAACTGTGGGCCTCCTTTCTGGCTCCTGGCACACTCTCCTATTGTTGTATTCTTTTCTACGTCTCCTGATGGAATCCTTTATACCATAGTTAAGTGGTTTTATTATGGGCATTAAACGTGTCTTATTAAACCGTTTTTATTGTGTTAACATCATTTCCAGTAATGTATTTATAATGGAAAAAAATAATGTCTGCACAATGTAATTAGACCTTTTCTGCCTTTAGTTAGAGGTTTGTACCTTCTTTAGATGTGAAGAAGTGACAGCTGTATCTCACTGGTGCCCGTGACTTTTCTGGCCGCCTATGTTATCCATGCACCCATCTATCTGGTACCCCCACAACAGCGGTCCCTTGTGGTGCACCCACTGGAAGTTCATGATTTATTTATGCAATTTGACCTAAATGAGTCTTTAAAAAAAAACATGGTTGGATTCTTTTCCTTACTTCTTTGGGACCTATTCATTGCATTCTTGAGTAGATTGCCACATTGTGGAGGAGGTGCTCTCAGACTGACTGGCTCATTCATTCCGATGGCCCTGGTAACGGGAATAATTACAGATCATTCCTAGTGAGGGCTTTAGAGTTGCACTTCCTATCCCTGGCCTCCAGCCAGCGACCCGTGGCCTTCAGCTCGGGATTCCCAGCCTCCTGCTCGGGACCTCTGGCCTCCTGCTCGGGACCCCTGGCCTCCAGCTCGGGACCCCTGGCCTCCAGCTCGGGACCCCTGGCCCCCAGCTCGGGACCCCTGGCCCTCAGCTCTGGACTCCTAGCCTCCAACTCGGGACCCCTGGCCTCCAGCTCGGGACCCCTGGCCTCCAGCTCGGGACCCATGGCCTCAGCTCGGGAACCCTGGCCTCCAGGTCGCAACTCCTGGCCTTCAGCCCGAGACCCCTGACATTCAGCCCGGGATCCCTGACCCTCCAGGGGGCCCCGTCAGCACCGTACTTCTGCTGGGGAGCTCTAGATTGAGTCCGGAGGGGCCCCTTCACGTACCCTGCAGGGGGCCCTCCTCAAGGTTCGTTACGCCACTGGACCCCTGGCCTTCAGCTCGGGACCCCTGGCCTTCAGCTCGGGACCCCTGGCCTTCAGCTCGGGACCCCTGGCCCTCAGCTCGGGACCCCTGGCCTTCAGCTCGGGACCCCTGGCCTTCAGCTCGGGACCCCTGGCCCTCAGCTCGGGACCCCTGGCCTTCAGCTCGGGTCTCCTCGCCTCCAGCTCGGGACCCCTGGCCTTCAGCTTGGGACCCCTGGCCCTCAGCTCGGGACCCCTGGCCTTCAGCTCGGGACCCCTGGCCTTCAGCTCGGGACCCCTGGCCTTCAGCTTGGGACCCCTGGCCCTCAGCTCGGGACCCCTGGCCTCCAGCTCGGGAACCATGGCCTCCAGCTCGGGACCCCTGGCCTACAGCTCGGGACCCCTGGCCTCCAGCTCGGGAACCATGGCCTCCAACTCGGGACCCCTGGCCTACAGCTCGGGTCTCCTCGCCTCCAGCTCGGGACCCCTGGCCTCCAGCCTGGGACCCCTGGCCTCCAGCTCGGGACCCCTGCCTCCAGATCGGGAACCATGGCCTCCAGCTCGGGACCCCTGGCCTCCAGCTCGGGACCCCTGGCCTCCAGCTCGGGACCCCTGGCCTCCAGCTCGGGAACCTTGGCCTCCAGCTCGGGACCCCTGGCCTCCAGCTCGGGACCCCTGGCCTCCAGCTCGGGACCCCTGGCCTCCAGCTCGGGACCCCTGGCCTCCAGCTCGGGACCCCTGGCCTCCAGCTCTGGAACCCTAGCCTCTAGCTCTGGAACCCTAGCCTCTAGCTCGTGACCCATGTGCTTCAATACTGCTTGTCAGTCCCTGAAATCATATAAATATCCTTTTGATAATCAAGTCTTATTAAAAAACATGTGTACTATAATCATTTAGGATTCTTTCTTTCATTGCTTATCTATACCCTAGTTATAGTTGCAGAATTGAGCAGCTGATGCTGTAGTTCAGACCTGTAAACATATCTGCCGAAATCTGTGTGTAAAATGCAGCCACGGGTTAAGTTCTATGAAGTTGAGACACTTCAGTCTATAAAGTGAGCGCTGCTACTGTGGTGTAATGGTAACGTGTTTTTACAGTGGGCCGGTGCCACAGGACAGAGCATGTGACAGTAGAGGGTGTCCTTTGTTGCCGGGAGCCGCATTTAAACTGTTGGTGACAGGTTAGAATCTTTGTCAGTGATGGATCTGCCTTTCACCTTTCTTAGACCAAGAACATTCTGTCTGCCTGTTCTTTAACACCTATAAATGATGTGCCAAGAGGCACTTCAGTTTGTAGCATACACTTTATACATGACATACATAATTGGTATATATGAGGGTTAACCAACCAGATCCAAGAAGGCAGGATCCTTGCCAGATTATTATGATATTTCCATAAAATATATGTATATGAGCTTCATCTGAATGCAGATAATGTAGTCAGTCATTGGTTAGCCTGAAAATCTGGCATGAGTCTGTATTCTGGAGCTCTTTTTGAGTAATATTCATGTATATAAAGACAAGCAATTCTTATGGGTAGTACCCCTGGGCTAGGTGTATGCTACCTAAAACGATTATCAAGCTAAACATGCCTGTCCCAGAACAGGCACACTGGTGTCCTTGCCTGCAGTCAGTGGTGGTGGGAAAAGGACAGAGATTGAGTATTGTGTCTGAACTGGGAGGATGTTTTCTTTGATACATATATTTATGCATGGGGCTAGATTGTTTTTGATCAAAAAGAACAAGGAGCTTGCACAGATAATGCCCAGCACTAGGATTTTGGGTTTATGCGTGTGCATATATTGGTTTTACCTAGCGGTGTGCAAAATTCGCAAATTTTGCTTTCACTTAATTGTGAAAAATTCAGAAAAATTATATGATATTACAGCAATTAGGGAAAATGAAAACACGTCATTTTATGCTATATTTTAGCATAACATGCACCCTCTTCTCAACTGTTGACGCAAGTGTTCCTGCTTTAAAAAAAGTGCAAAATAACAAAAGCACTGCGCACAACAGCTGCTCACGTTATGTTGTTCCCGTGCATTTACTATAAATGTTTACTGGGATTGGTGCGTAATTATTCTAAGTGGTGTTGGCTAAATTCCATGATTTGTGTGCAACAAGTGTAGCACGAAATTACGCAGATTACACCAGAGTAATATAACTTTCACCCAGACCTAGTTTTGCTGCATCTCGTCTATTGGGCAGTAATTGGGTACTTGAGACTGTCTAGGCACTTTACTTTTAGCTTGTATCTACTGATTGGAACCTTTTTTGGGAGTTTAATGATTGTAGCTGGTCTATTATGTGCTCTGGGGGCTCTATGGTTGTGCTCCTAGGTTTTCATGATTGCACTCCGAAATAGCATGAAAGAATAGTATTTAATCATTGGTTGGTTCCCAAAATTTTACGTTACCCTACTGTAATGTCCTTTATCATTGATTATTCCTGATAGTAGATTTTTTAACTTCAATAATGTCACATCCTTTAACCACTTGGCTGCTAAGGGGTTTTCCCCTCCTGTGCCGCATATTTATGAATCCCATTATACATGACGAGTTGACCTTGTCATGAGCACAGATCCAGTGTGCCTCATGACGAGTTCACCTTGTCATTAGCATGCAAGTGGTTAATTAATGCTGTAGGGATAAAAGATCATGCGCCTGGGCATAGTGTTGGGTGGGTGTTTAGAGTGTGACTCCCCCCCAAATAAATGCATTGGGCCGGGGAGTCCTGCGTCGGGTCCGCTATGTCTGTGTTGGTTTTTCTTATTGTTCTGATTTCACCAAGAGCTTTTAACTTAGTTAAGATCATAACACGGAATGGCGCACCGAAAGAATGATTAATCCACAATGCCATCTATTTTTACATCATTCTTCAGCGCCTTTCAAAGTTTTCCATAAAAACAGCCAATGGGTATACAACCTTTACAACGAACTACCATTACAACGCAACTTTTACAATGCAAATTATTACAACGCATTGCTCTGGGGGGCGCTCTAGGATAGGGAATAGGTTAATTTACTATCCAATAACCTTCCCTACTATCCACGGGGACTGCAGTTGGAATAGTAAATTAAACTATTCACCATCCAGCGCCCAAAAGCATTATGCGTTGTAATGGTATGCGTTGTAAAACTTACGATGTAAAGGTAGGCGTTGTAACGTCATACATCCCAGCCAAGGCTACAACCAATGCGTTTCATTCAAGAACATCAAACTTCCTCAGGCCTGTAAATAATACATAAACAAACACATACAGCAAACAATTCCACATAGAATGACTGCATATAACATAGATTAAATTTTAATAAGACAAATAATTAAAAACGACAGTCCCACCATTAGGACTACATAATCTTTGAAATCAATCAAACCCATGACAGAGAGTGTATGCAAGAAAGCACAAGAAGAATGGGCCCTGCCCAACAACATCCCCCTCAACCCAATCATATGGCCTAGGACTGAACATATAAACCAACATATCCTGAGTGTGAGCATGTATAACGACAATGAAAAGTAGGGATTCTATATTCTGTATGCATAATATTTTCAGTCAATTCGAATTACTAATCAATTCCTATTGCCCTATTTATTAATGTAGAGGCATTATACCTTATTATTTGAAGTTCTTTCAAGATCAGGTTTCCAAAAGACGTCACTTTATTCAATAGATACAATTTAATACTGCAACGCGGTAGTCATCCATATTACCGTGTGGTAACAGTCTTCCCCACAGTTCACTCTACGCAACAAGAGGGGCTCAAATAGTTACAGGTCTCATCCGAGGTCAAGCGGTAGACACAATCACACCCGCATACCACAAATGTAGTAGCATGCTTCAAAAGCCTCATGATTCCCCCATCAGGGTAAGGACTCTTGTCCTGTACTCATGCCACACACACCACCATATTGAGCCCATACGTGCATGTTGACCTCCACTTTATAAGGGTCGCTCACTGAAAAAGTGCACATGTATGACATCACTTTGTCTGGGTGAACATGCCTTGTGTCCAATTGTTCCTTATGAACCACTTGCTGGCATCCTCTTAAATCAAAAGGGATTCATGATTTTCCCAACACACTTAGAGCTCGCGTCCTGTGCTCATGCCACAAGTACTACACATTCAATCCCATACACGTCTTACCCCCTATGAGGGCTATCCAATAAAAATTATACACAAAAGGTGACCTTTATCTGCGTAATCATGACCTGATCTCGGTCCCCATGGGTCACTAAATGCTGTTCGCCTTCACCACAAATGTATCCCCTTGAGGCAAGAAAATATCAAGTTTCACCACAGTTAGAGTGGATCTAATGACCAATATACAAATAAGGGAAATAAGCGTAGGTACATATCGTTCAGGGGACCTACTGCCTTACATACCTTCCCACACCGTCAGAGTCCAAAGAGCATCCCAGTCTCCCCTGAAGCAGTGTCTGCGCGTCTTGTCCCACACCCGGTGTATTGCAAACATATTTTTTCCCAATTTGAAGTACTTCTAAGTTCATCCAGTAATCACTAACATCGTAACCCACCTGTGTGGTGATGCCCATTCAAATTGCCATAACAGAATTGTTACCTCCCCCCTCGAAGGAACAGATTTTGCTTACAATGCGGCAGACAAGTTGGAATATTTCCTACATGCTTTCGACCCCCCCAGTGTCTTATATGAAAGTTGGTCCAAACACTAGATCATCCACTCCAGGAGACCCTCACAATCCCTATATTTTCAGTCAGCCCCCATTCCAATAATCAAACATGATTACTATTCAATTTGTTAGTCAAGAACTCGGGAGAAAAGTTGGTAACTCACAAACTTCCTCCTTTATGCAATGCATGGTAATAATTTAGAGTCAATTTTAAAATTTCCTTGATTTCATAGTGCAAAATGAACCATACGTTTAAAAATCAATATGTTTAAACACGCACCATCAGTAAAGAGGAATAGGTAAAACACCTTATTGGCAATGTTCTCATCCCATATACAGAATAACCGTTCCCGCATAAGCCTTAACTATGTTGACAAACATGATTCCAGTCCTTCCTATTAAACAAAAAAATGGGTGTGGAATATGTTGCATGCCTCAGCGTCTATGATGTAACAGTGTCCACCCAACAATATACCCGGTAGACCCTCCAACTAACCCTGCACAAATAAACAAGCAAGGCATCAACAATAACATGCCTTTGCAACAGTATCTTAATCACATATAGAGGATAACAATTAATAATTCCAGCAAAGATGTGAGTAATATCAAATTCTGCTGTTTTCACCACGCAAGTGTCTTGTAAATCAAGAAATTCCCAGAATACATTTTTGGATATGCCCTTCAATGTCAAATCGTTTTCCTCCCAATTATGCATGCACCACATATTCACCAAAATCAAACTCAGAAAATCAATTAGTCATCAATTCCAAATTCTATCAGGCAAAATCCCCTTTTAACCATAATGGTGTTGGATTGCACAATATTTCCATCGAGAACCAAATAAAGTTTCACATATACCTTGATTCACACAAGCCCAACAAAGCGGTATCAGTGATCATATTCTCAATCTACAAAGGAGACACCCCAAAATAAACAGAGAGGCCCCAACCCACATAAATAAAGCACAATTCCTCTTGGGGACAGTTAACCCAACCAAAGTAATAAGTCAGCTTTCGTCTACAATCAGTCTTATCTACCCCTTACCAACATAAATGCTGCTATTATATATTCAACGTTGACGTAAAAACAGTGTCATCCCAAGAAATGACGAAGCTCATTTTCTGTGTTATGTCCCTAGTGTGTTGTTTTGAGGCGACAAGTTCACTTGGCCTCAGTCTGCCACAGCAGTGAGTCCGTATATCTTCCCCAAGCGATTTCCATGATGTGATCAATCCCATGAAAACAGTACCTTGAATCATTTGGATGTTCCCTCCGATAATGATCCGTCATGGGGTATCTACTATGCCCATTTTTTTAGGGCTCTGCAATGTTCTTGTATACATAGCTTAAGGCCTCTGGCTGTACTGCCAACATATATGATTTTACAACTGCAACCTATCACATAGACTACAAATCGCATGTTACTATTTATAAAGTGCCTTATGTTATGTGCATGGGTTGTATTATAACTAAAAAAATTTGTCTTATTCTTACCATATGTGCACTTATTACTGTTATTGCAAGTGTAAAAGCCTGCTGGTTTTGCAAGTAACCAGGTATTGTTTTGTCTAGTGGACGTTACATAGCTGAGGCATAGAGAGTCCACCAAGGTGCCCTCCCTTCTGTAAACTACTCTTGGATTCCTTTCTATTTCATCTAATAATCCAGTAACTTCTAAGAGGGGATGCCAAATATTTACGCAAAATCCAAAAGATTTTGTTACGATGCATGGTATCATCGGTAACAAGCGCCAACTTCTTCCACCCTGGCTCACTTTTTTGCCTTTAATCTCCAGGGTGGTCTTCCTTGTTACTGACTGAATCTTCCTTTCTGCCATAGCTAAACAATTGAAGTCATACCCTCTGTTCAGAAAACAGCTTTTTATTGCCACAGTATTTGCCCTAAAGTTGGAATCCTCACTTCAACTGCCTGACGCAGACTATGTTGCCAAACGGAATATTTCTGAAAACAGAATGTGCACGGGCACTTGAAGCATGCAGGATGCTATTGCATGCTATTTTCTTCTTGAACCTGGTGCTTTGAATCGCCCATCTTTTACATAGAACTGTACAGAGAAGGAAACGATTTTATATCTACGATGACACATAGTCAATCACACATTATAGGGTTGTCATTGAGGTAGCAAAATATTCTACCAGCTTTTCAACCGACACTGTCCAAAGGCAGATGATATCCTCAATGTACCTTCGCCAAAAGACTATATGTTCAGTCCAGGAGGAGATACCTCTTCCCCATGCATGCTCCCTCTCATATCAGCCCTTGAAGAAGCCGGCATAAGAGGAAGCAGACCGGGAGCCCATGGCAGTACCCTGGAGCTGATGATACCAGAGCCCATCATGAATGAAATAATTGTACGATAAAATGATATTGCTCATGATTAGTGCTATTTGGTTGCATTCATAGTGGTCTGCCCTATCCTGACCCAGAAAGGACTTAACAGCTAGTAGACCAAAATCCTTTCGGATACAAGTATATACGCTAGTTACATTGAATGTCACAAACATGAGTACCTCTGACCAAGTTAAATTGTTATACTTGTAAAGAATATCCTTTCCGTCTTGTGTATAGGACAGAAGGTTGATAACAAATTGCTTTAGCTTGATATCAGCAAACTCCAAGTCCCTCTCCTTTGGAGAACCCACCCCTGATATAATCTGTCTCCCAATTGGTGAAACACCCCTGCTTGTGGACGTTGGGTAGAACATAGATACAGGAGAACCTTACACACCAACCAACAAATATCTTTATTCATCATCCGAGAGCAGTCACATGCCCTTCCATTCATTCAATTTCATATCCAAAAAGATGGTCAGTTCTCTCTTGGGGTTACCCTTGATACACTCATAGAATTGGCAGTCACTTAGTTGTTGACTTGTTTCATTCATGTGATCACACTTATTCATAATGACTACGTTCCCATCTTTGTCTGCTTCCCTTATAACTATTGTGTCATCTTTCTGTTATGTATCAAGAGCTTGTCTCTCCATATAGGATTTGTTGTATCTAAATCGTGGACATAATTTGGGTGGTGTGTTCGGTGAGTACAGATCCTGTGTTACCCTCTCAATGAACAGCTCAATATTCCTGGGGCAAGGAGAAGGAGGTATAAATTCAGATCTTGACCTAAGGCCACTATCTTCATCAGGATTTTACATTATATGAAATCAATCAACAATTACTCTATGTCATTAGACAGGAGGCTTTATAGATCCTGCACATCAGAAATTAGCTGTGCTTTAGGTGTTTGCTTCATAACATGGACCACAGACTTATTGGGTAGTTGATTAAGGAACTCCTTTGATTTGAATGATCTTATGAATTTGAACAAATCATTATGTACATCAACAATGTCACCTTTCTGTAAATGGCAAACATTCAAACACTTACATTTTTTTTAACTTAGTCATTGCTTTTATCAGTAACTTAACTATATGTAGTGACCAGTTTACCAAATGATAAATCGACACTCATAGACTTACTCCTTGAATGAGTGCAAATTTAGAAATCACTAACAAGTGGTGCAACGCAAGCAAAGTTATTGCACTGCACTGTGTTACGTCACCTGAAGTGAGCAGAACTGCGCCATATCTTCACAGAAATGGTGCTGTTCTGTTGTCTTCATGTCTAGCAGCAAAGCAGGCACCCTAGCAACACAGTGAATATGTGTCTGCTTTGTGCTCAGGATACTTTTTGTACAGGAAGTTCTATATTCCTGTACAAAAACCATCCTTTGAGGCTATTTCCTCATTGTATGTGTACTGCACAATGCAGCACACATGTGAAGAGAAATAACTAGGAGAAATAAAGATATTCTTAGCATTTTGCTGCTGCAGCATTTTGGTGCAAATCCATGTTTATAATTCTTTGTGGATATGGTTTGGCATAAGAATCCATGGATGCACCACGATGGTACATATCACCAATGAAAAGTAATGCAAGGCAGTGCAATGCGTTGCGTTACTATTTTGTTTTACAAAACTATTTGCGTTGCTTAGTAAATGGCAAAAAAGATTTTGCGGCGGGTCACTGTTAAAAAAAGTAACGCAAACCCAATGCAAATTCTTTATAAATCTGGGCCTCACTATTTTTGGAGAATTCAGAAACATTGGCAGTAGTTGGCTTGGAAAGCTGGGCCAGTTTCAGGTTTCCAGGCATTACTCTGGCAATTGGTCAAACCTTGGCAAAGCCAATAGTTCTCGCCTATGCAAGAACTATTGGCTTTGCTAACGTGTTTGAGCCATGTTGTACACCAGCGTGGCTACTGTTGAGCAGGGCTAAATGTTTGTGGTGTAGAGGAAAGTGTTGTTAAGTAGAGTGGTGTAGAGTGTCGTAGAGTGGCATTAAGTGTCATAGAGTGGCATTCAGTAACATAGAGGGGAGTGTCATAGTGGAGTACTGTAGAGTGAAGCGATGTAGAGTGACAAAGAGTGGAGGAGCTTTGAGTGGAGTAGAGGTTCCTAGATTATTGTTACATAGAATAGAGTACAGTGTCGTGGAGTGGAATAGAGTGGAGTGACATAGAATGTTGTAGAATGGAATGGCATAAAATGTCGTAGAGTGGAGTGGTGTAGAGGAGAGAGGAGTGGTGTAGAGTGAAGTAATGTGTAGCATTTCGTAGAGTGTTGTGGAGTGTCAGAGTGAAGGGTCTAAGAATGTCGTGGAACAGAGTGGAGTGGCCTAGAGTAAACAGGAGTAGATTGTCGTAGAGTGTTCTAGCATAGAGGGGCAAAGAGTGCCATAGATTGGAGTGTCGAGTGGAGTGCATTGAATAGAGTGGACTGGCTTAGATTAGAGTAGCGTTGAGTGGTGTGCATAGATTCTAGTGAAGCAGAGTAGAGTGGAATGGCATGGAGTGGTTTGGAGAGTCGTACAGTACAGTGGCGTAGAGTGAAGTGGCACAGACTGAAGTGACATAGAGCAGAGTGGCATTATATGGAGCGAAGTGTAGTAGCGTGGCACTCTGTGGAGGGAAGTGGAGTAGAGTGGCGTAGAATGGAGAGGCGTTGAGTGGAGCAGCATGGAGTGGAGTGGCACAGATAGAGTGAGCTGGTGTAGTGGCATAGAGAACAGTGGCCTCCTGGCAAGGTTGTAAATGATTCAAAACTCAGTAGTCAGACTCGTAAAACCACGGAAGCCAGAAGGCAATGGTACTGGTTACCATTGCACCAAGAGATCCTCCAATTAAAGCACGGATCACCAGGTAGTTCGAAGTAAACACTGCATTCTGACAACTGTCAATCTTTTCAGACAACACACCTGGGAGTCGTATCTGTTTTTAGTATCTAGGGGCCGGAATTAATTACCTGCTGGTATGCGATCCATGATGGAGCACAGCATCTTCTCGATAAAAAATTAAAACATTTAATTTTCAATGATTTTATGTTACAGTTCCCTGTTAGCTGTTTTGTTTTGTTATTTACCACACATGAGTACTTTCCTTTTTAGCGGGAAACAGCGTTTACAGCGCTGTAAACACAACGCGGTAACTTTACAACGCGGTCGTTCCAACGCGTGCCATTACATCACAAGTTGTATCAACTACTTGCTGTAGGGGGCGTGCAACACCAAGGAATGTGTTGAATTTTAAATCCAACACCTTCCTTGCTTTTGCTCAGAGTGTAGTAGGAATAGCAATTAATACTGTTCCTAAATCCAGCGCACCCCCTACAGCAAGTCGTTGTAACGACTTTCGATATAAAGGCACGTGTGGTAACAACGCGGACATTGTAACAACCGCGTTGTAAAGCCATGCGTAGTGAATATATGCGTTGTAACGTCATACATTCCTTTCTAGTACCAAGATACTTAGTAGGTGAATGTAGTGCCTATAAGTTCTTCATTTATTCATCCATTCGAGGGAGATTGCTCCTTTAGGAAAGGAGCATGATCTACTATACACCACTAGTGAAACTTCCTTTTATTCTTATAGGTAGGAGGATCCTCATCCTGTAACTGTTAAACTATAAAAGCCATTAATGAGAGGACAGCTGTTTATGGAATCAATAAAAATGTCCATGATGGAGAACAAAGGTCCTTAAGTAAGCAACTTCTCTTTTTCCGTCACAAAATCTTTACTGATGGCCCTAATCATAGAATAAAATAGCACATGCAAAGCGTTACCAGGCTGGGCAAAAGGTGGGCGTGCCGTGCTAAGGCTCCACAACCACCAGGTTAACAGGTAAATATCTCGGTATAACAGCTACTACCTACAGAAAGAGGATTTAACATCCGCTGGAATGCTGAACCAAATATCTCAAAGAAAAGATAAAGCAAGAGTCCAGGTGGCAATTAGTGGAGCGTGAGCTAGTGGGGTTCGGCCTAACCCCAAAGACCAACATAGCAAATATGTCATGAATAGACCAACTGCAGAGCCACGGCTGGAGAGGACTGGTGGCAGCACTGAGGACACGCACGCACATGCAAGGGCATCTGCAGGGGGGGGCAACGAGGGGCGCTTGTCCCCCCCCTGGAGTGCCCCTCATTGCCCCCCCTGCGGCCGCCCATGCAATTACGCACGCCTTTTGTTCCTAATTTCGGGCCCTGCAGGGAGCAGAGCTGTTTCCTGCCAGAGGCCTCAGCTCCCTAATGGGGCGCCTCGCACTCCTCCTCGCAGCCCCTCCCGCCCATTGTCATTGTGTCTGTGGCTTATTATCACAAACAGAATGACAATGGCCAGTTTGAGCTGCGCGCCACAAGCACGAGTGGTTAGGTCTGGACACCAAGACCTCCTTTTAACACTGTGTAGCCTGAGAGCAAGGGGTCTTCTGAATGAAGTTCTGGGGGGAGTCAATGCATTATCCTCCCAAGTCAAAAATTGAGGTTGCAGCATAGTCTGGATTTCAGATCCCACTAAAACGTACACAGACTAGTGTCAATAACATATCTATCTGCCAGTGTGCACCCTGTCATGTCTGGCAGGACGTCCCGACCCTGTGTTTCACTGCCTCATATCCCCCTGTACCCCACTCCCCGTGCTCACTGCATTATATCCCTCTGTACCCCACACCTCGTGCTCACTGCCTTCTATCCCTCTCTACCCCACACTTTGCGCTCACTGCCTTATATCCCTCTCTTCTCCACACCTTGCGCTCACTGCCTTATATCCCTCTCTACTCCACACCTTGCGCTCACTGCCTTATATCCCTCTCTACCCCACACCTTGCGCTCACTGCCACAACATATCCCTCTGTACCCCACACCTTGCGCTCACTGCCTTATATTTCTCTCTACCCCACACCTTGCGCTCACTGCCTTATATCCCTCTCTACTCCACACCTTGCGCTCACTGCCTTATATCCCTCTCTACCCCACACCTTGCGCTCACTGCCACAACATATCCCTCTGTACCCCACACCTTGTGCTCACTGCCTTATATTCCTCTGTACCCCACACCTCGCCCTCACTGCCACAACATATCCCTCTGTACCCCACACCCCGCGTTCACTGCCACAACATATCCCTCTGTACCCCACACCTCATGCTCACTGCCATAACATATCCCTCTGTACCCCACACATCACGCTCACTGCCACAAGATATCCCTCTGTACCCCACACCTCGCACTCACTGCCACAACATATCCCTCTGTACCCCACACCTTGCGCTCACTGCCACATATCCCTCTGTACCCCACACCCCGTGCTCACTGCCACATATCCCTCTGTACCCCACACCTCGTGCTCACGGCCTTATATCCCTCTGTACCCCATACCTCGCGCTCACTGCCACATATCCCTCTGTATCCCACACCTCACACTCACTGCCACATATTCCTCTGTACCCCACGCGCTCACTGCCACATATCCCTCTGTATCCCACCCCTCACACTCACTGCCTGATCGCTCACTTCACCCTGACATTCATCTTCTATGTGTTCTCTTCCCTTCCACTTGTTCTACCTCTGTTCACCCCTTACTTCTTTTAGTACCTTACTCCTTTCTCAATACCTCTACTTCTATTCCTCTTCAGTAACAGCTCTCTGACACATCTCTGCATTTCCTTTATATCAACTCACCCCTCACTTGTCTACCTCAGTCTTTATTATTCCCTCTTCGTCAGCTGTCTCTACCTGTCTCTGACACACCTCTCCCTCTCTACTTGGCCCTCTCTCATTCTACAGCTGCGTTATTCTCCCCTCTCCATCTTTGATTTACCTGTCTCTGCACCTGAACCTTTTTCTTCTACACCTCACTTCCTTGTCTACCCATCACCATTCGCTACCCTTCTGTTTGCCTCACTACTGTCTTTATCCGACCCACCTTTCAGTGCCTCTTCCCATTTTGCCTCCCTCCCTCGCAGCGCTCTCCTAGCATGCATCTGTTTCTCCCCACACCACCATGCCTGCCTCTACCCCTCTTTACCTTTCTAACCAGCCTAACTTTCTACCTGCCTGTTATTCCTGGTAGTGAACCTTTCATTTCACGCCTCTGGTTGTATTACCTACGCATGTGCTCCTAACCTGACATCGAGACCCAGTCCCCTAGCCTCTCAACATGCCCAGATATAACAACAAGCATTGGCATAGCCAATAGGTCTCGCCTTTGGGACCTGCTGCATAACTAAATACTTATAATGTCCCAAAGGCGAGACCAATTGGCTCTGCCAATGCTTGTTTTTCTCAGCTTGGCCCGAGCATTACCCGATCCTGATTGTCTGCCATTTTCATTTTAGCCCCGCACCTATGGATTAATATTAGGCACACCCCTTCATTTGCCAGGTTAGCCCCCTAAGGCCTCCCCCCACCCCTGAAAATTTTCTGCAGACGCCCATGCGCACATGGGAAAAACGACAAGCATTGCTGTGAGTTGAGATGGGGTGCCAGATCCAGTATCTACAGCGTGATAGCCCCTGAAGGACAGTGGGGCTGGGCCAGAGTCTGTCTCACGGAGGCGTGATACCTGAGTTAGATGGGAAAAGTGACTTTAGGGGTCGGAGTCGGACGGGGTGAAAGTTAACAAGGAGGCCACGAGGAGCAGAGATGAAGAAGGGCCCGAGGTTAGTGGGTTAGCATGGATCCAGGTGAGCAAATGATAACGGACATGTCTCGGCAGCCACGGCCCATGGAGGGAGTTACGGTGGGGCAGGGAGGCGGGGAGGAGGAGGGGCAGGGTGGAGGGTGCTAAAAACCGGCATATGGATAATTGCAGGTAAGTAAACAATTTAACTAATAAAAACGAATTTGGTAGTGCGCCTTGCATCACAAGTATGTGTGCTGTCAACAGATCAGTCAGGAATATGTATGGCCTCTTGCAAACAGTGTCTGCTAAAATTCAGGCAGGTTGCCTTTAACAATTTAAAACATGAATAATAGAGGTAATCAAAATCAGATTACTCCATTGATTTTGCCATAGTGCATTGCTTGGGCAATGCAAATGTTAGGTCTGTAGAACTTTCCTAACGGAAGTTAGAGATTTGATTTTTCTTATATAAAAATGTTGCTTTTAAAAGTTGAAAACATTCATGTTATCCTTATATTTACAAGAGGGAACAATATTGCATTGTCTCTTGTACTCCATAGTTGAACTTTGTGAAATGATGCCCAGTTTGAGTTGATGTATCTACATGTCAGTTACTGCAGTTTATTGTGTGGAGGCCAGGCCAGCAGGTCTAAGCTATTCCAGAAGTAAAATACCGCATTTCTGTAGTGAATAAAATTGGAGCATGAGGTATAAACCACTGACATTCTAACTCTTTGTACAAATTTGAAGTTCAAGCAACAGAAGATTAATTCCTGGAAGGCCAGAGCAGGTACAATTGATATTGTTAAAACATATAGATACTTAGGGGTGATGTTTAACAATCGTGTGTCTTTTAAATTTCATTTTAAGGATCTAATGGTCAAGGCTGTGACCTTGATCCATGTTTTTAAACGTTTACAAAAATCACTGAACTGTCAATCATATGATTTTATCCTTAAAGTAATCAAAGCCAAGTTACAATCAACTCTCAGATTTGGTTCGCCCATTACTAGAGGGAAAGATGTGAAGGTGCTTGACCAATTGATTATCAAGGTCTTCAAAGCAACTTTTGGGATTGCCAAATTAGTGTGTCAAGCAGGAATAAGATTGGAGTTCGGTCTCCAAAGACAGAGCTTGGTATCATGGGGAGCTTTTTTTAAATGTACGGTCGCATTGTCAACATAAGCCCCTTCATCTTTAGGGAATATTTGTTGGCAAGAGATAGACAAGTTGTCTATGCGGCTAAATGGAGATCTTATATTTTAACTTCCCTACGAGATATCGGCCTGCAAAGTGCACTGCGAGATCTGAAAATGCCCAATTATAAGTTAATTTTAAATAAGCTTATCAAAGCGGAATCGTTTAAATTGGATAAAAATGCATTAGCAGAGAAAAATTATGCATGGTATGTGATTAATTCATACCAAAATTCCTGTGTGTTCAGCCATATCTAAATGTTTTCTTTTCAACAAAGTTTAAAAATAAATTTTTGCGGTTACGTATGGGAATAGACCCAACTAAGGAGGGCACACAATCTTGGATCAAGCTGTGGCCGGATTCTAACTGTAGATTTTGTGGATGGCCACAGGAAACTCTAGTACATACAGTATGTGTATGCCCCAAGTTGATTAATCCTAGACGTTCAGCTTTGACACCATACTTTTTGATGAGAGGGGTGAGATCTGCTCGACAGGCCTTAATCATGTCACTGTCTGGTGAATCAATTCCATTATTATGTCAATTGGTAACATTTTTAATGGCAGTTGAAAAACGTCTGATACGATAAGGAAGATCTCCATTATTTTTATGGTTTTGCTTTTGGTGACTAATAGTTTTCATCAGTTTATACATTTTATCACCTAATAACTTTTGTTGCGAGTGTGCCAATTTGAAATGTAACAATAGCTGGGTTACCATCACACTAAATTGATGCACTTGTATTGTTTTGATATGATGGTCGTTGCAATTACTGCATAAATCTGCACTTTGAAAGTTCATATGTGCAAGAAATGTACAATAGAAATGTTTCCGTTGTAGTCACTTCTGCACTTTATCATGAGCACTTTGAAATATAACCTGTGTAAGGTTTCATAGTAGAAATTAATGGTTATTTGTTAGAATATTTACCGTTATGTGCGTGCACCGTCACTTTAAAATGTGCAATATTATCCTGTAATTAAGGCTGTAAGGTGGTTAGATTTGAGTTTATTGATACGTTTTTAAATTGTATATATGGGAGTTTTTTATGTGATGATGTTTCGTTGCAATGTAAATGTGTATTTTTTTTAGATGTGAGGATGTTGTGATTGCGATGATTTTAATTAATCAAGCAATAAATATTATACATATTATTATTAGTAGTTGCTTTAGGGGAAGTTGGGCATATAAGTCATGAGACCAATGTAATTGTCCCTCTGTGGGCAGGTAGTTGAAACATCATCTATATTTTCCACTTTTGGCCCCTCATTTGCTGTTTGAGTGTTGCTTGTCTTCTAAATTGGTGTATAGGAAAAAGGTTTAAGGGGGTTTAACACTATTTTACAGCAACAACTGACCCGTTGGTTCACTTTGGAGAGGGAGAGTTAATGAAGGGATGCCGACATCAGAGCAATTGAGAAATTTGAGAAATATTGAATGCATATTTAGGTTTGGTTTTGTAAAGTGCTACACGCCACCCATTAGAGATCTCAAAATGCTTTGCTTACAATTTTGTGTGGTATACGATAATTCTTTGTGGAGTTAGGTGATGAGAACTTGTGGCTGGAGGGGCGTAACAGGGACACCTGGCATCAAAGATATCCTGAAAATATAACAAACTCTCACAAAAACACAGTCCTGAAAGACAACAGTGAAAAAGGCATGCTGATCCAAGATCTCCAACCAGCCAGGACTTTGAGAACCAACTCACGCGGCATCCAACTTCAGAGGAGTGTATTGAATTGATGATGGGAAGAATAGAGGAATCTTTAGAATTTTCGAAACTTGGCGAAGTCTCCCCTATTTCAGATGTTCTATTAAGTAGCCCCACAGAGGAGAGCCCAAACATTATCACTTGTATCTAGTAGGTAAAGTAATCAAGAGATATCAGCTGGTAGTCCTGTGTTTTGTTCCCCAATAGATGAGCTGTGTACATCTTTGTGAGGTGGAATGTCTTTTGTACTATACAGAGAGTTTTCAAGGTCATTGTTTTTTACTGGACACTTGTTGGATGCTGTTAGGTTGCATTTCCAGACCAGAGTTATGTGTTTGTGTCATGTCAGGCTACACAGTGTTAAACTCTCTAAGGTTTTGAGAGAGATGTGTGGTTACGTTTTTTTATATAACCTTTTGCAGTAATTGAGGTTGGACATGACCACAGCAAGGATTGGTGAGATTTTCTGAGTGCACTATGGCAATAGCAGAATTAATTTTAGTAGAAGTATAATAGTAGACTATAGATTTGGAACACATGCTTAATTACGGGTAAAGTTGGATCACTATCAACTAGTATTCCCAAATTACCTTCTTTATCCACAGGGTTGGAAAGGAACTCAGGCCAAGATAAATGGAAGAAGGAAGAGTTTTCAGGGGCCAGGTGAAGGATTTGAGGTGTATCACTCTTGATGCTGAGCCATTTATTCTCCATCCAGTAATGAATCTAGAGAGGCAGTGATATAGGTGTGGAGGATCACAGGTTCATTATCAAACTTGAGGTTTATCTATGTCATCTTAATACATGTTGTAATCTAGCTTTGTAGGCGTCTAAAATCCCAGCAGCTGGTGTGGCCATGTAAACATTAGTAGCAATACACTTGGTGACAAGGCAGAGCCTGTGCTGTACCACATTTGAAATGAGCTGTTCTTAAGAGATTAGGGCTTAGCTTCACTTGAGTGAAGGAGTGACACAAACCATGACAGTACAGTTCATCTGATATGAACCAAATCCAAATAGACAGTGTATACATAAGCACCTGATAGACATAGATGGCAGAGAGATCAAACCGGATGAATGTACTGGAGTGCCCTGGTTGCAGGAGTTGGGTAATTCTTTCTTGGTGTTTAGACGAATGGTCACCATACCCTGAAGGGGATTAAAAGCCACTTATCAGGCCATTTTCTTGCAAGTATATCAATAGTTGTCAGGTGATGATTGTTTCAAGTGCATTTGCTTCACATGGTAGGTAGGAAGGAGATTGGTCTATGGTTGGAGAGATTTTCTGGTCCGACAGTCTGTTTCTGTTGATGAAAGCTCTAAATTAGTAATGAGGGAGTGTGACAAAAACAGGGCACAAGTTCAAGCAAACTATTTGCAGCATTCTAGCACACTTTATAACAGAGCTTTAAAACATTGTTTGGTAGGCAGTTATCCATACGTTGCTTTATGGTATTCAAAACAGGACATGTGTACAGAAGCTACTAGTCTGGTTTATAGTGGTAGGATCAGCAACATTGATCCCAATTAGGAGACGGAAGTAGAAGAATGCACTTGCCTGCATGTTGCTGACTTGGGAGATGAAAGCTGAGGAGGAACTGAATTATGTATCATAGACATAGAGGGGTTGGCCTACCGGCTAAGGCGCTCGACCTCGGACCTGGGGATCTGGGTTCGAGTCTCGGTAACGACGCCAAAAAACCCCTGTGATTCTGGGCAAATCACTTAATCTCCCCGTGCCTAAAATGAATGCATGTCCTCATGTAACGTAACTGGTGCTATGTAAAGCGCTCTGATAACTGATTCGGTTCGGTTCTAGTTCGCGCTATAGAAAACTCTGCAAAAAAAAAAAAACATGGTTAATTACCTTTGGTGAGGTAGACGCAGGGTCATAGCTTGGTCAGTAAGATTGGGGGCGGTGAGCTTCAGATTTCCCAACAATCACGCTGGCACATAATGTTACAGTACCTTACACGGCAAGCAGCGTGCATGAGAGGAGCTTAAGGGGCAGCGGAAACGGAGAGGAATGCAAATTGGTTGGGGTACTAAGTGGGAGAAAGCATATTATTTTGTGCAATAACCAACATTTTTTAAGTCTTTCCACAAAGAGAGAGGGAGAGAGTGAATGCGTTTTTGTCTGTGTGCATAAAACTTCCTGGTGAAATATGACAGACACCTCACAATACCGGACTAAAAGCTCATGTACCCAACTATTTATCACAAAATACATTTATTTGGGGTGTGTAATGCCCCAAACACCTCCTATGAAGCTACGCCCCTCGGTAGGTGGGCCTAACTATAAGTGCCCTTTAGAAGGAGTGATAAAAGTGTGTCCTGGGTTGATGAGCAGAACTTTGGGCCTACCAGCATTGTGGCAATTCCAGTTATTAGCCAGTTTCTGGTGACCCTGTAGCTCTTTTGCAGTTGTGTTGTATATTTGTTATGGTCTCTGACTGGTATCCCTACTGTGATTGGATTTGGTGTTTAATTTAAGAGTTCATTAATATCACAGCTGTATTAAAGCCTTATTTAATGATTAATGCACTAGTAATACAACGGACGGTACGCCCACCACATTTCTGATGGTGGTGTACACCATATACCAAACTCTTAATAGAGACATTCGTGTTTTGACTGTAGGTCAGCAGGTTATGGGGGTAGTATGCGAAGTTTAACTAAGGCTTTGATAACTTTCTATGTGCCAAATTGTTTTGGCTATCACACTGAAGACATTTCGGTGCTTGATCAGCACAAGCTCAGTACAACAAGTAAACCGATCGGTATTTACTAATTGTGTGTGTGTGAATTGCGTGCGGTTGTCTAACATATGACCTCATGATCCAGCCCTTTATGCTATATTTAAATTAAACAGAGTAGTTCAGAAGTGTGGACTTTGGATTGAGGTGGGTTGACAGTATTTTTTTCGGATACGGTTATCTCCAGTTTTAGTCGCTTTGGGTGACATTTACATTTATGATCAGAAGGTAATATTCAAATAACTATTTTAGTATTTTATAATGATTAGCTATGGTTACTATACAACCATCTCACTATAATAAATATTTCCTGTCCTAGGCTTTCAGTTATTAGATCACTGCTTTCTGAGACTTGTAGATTTTATACAGTTCTGTTGATCCAATTGAACTCTCACAACTAAAAACAATGATCTGAAAAAGGAATGTTCAAGACTGGAAAAGTTGTGTTCTCGTGACATTGAACCATATAGTAGCCTTAACTTAGTGTTGTTGAGTGAATAATCTGTTGGGTCAAAATTCGTAAGATTGAAGCCTAACCTTGTAGCTTGAGATCTATGTCAATATCCAAGTCCATACCTATTGGCATTATCACTGGGACAACTATTTTTCCGTCCTGGAATTTCCATTACAAATGCTGTGCATTTTTGGAGTTGTTGTCTTGATTCAGTTCAATTAAAAATTTAGATTTATTCATCTAAAAAATGTAATTTGTCTCTGGAAAGCCGTGAACTGGTAAAGTGTGTCTTCATAACCTGGAGACGTGTGATAAATATTTTATTAGCTAAATTAAGATGACGTCATAGATGATAACCCTGGTTTCTGCACTGTCCCAATTAATCGCTAATCTGTAATTTATTGTATTTATAGGTGTTGCTGTGTCTGCATGAAATGTTCCCAGCAGTGCAAACTGCTAACTTGGCGATTGCGCGGAATCCACTGTGCTGGGAAGCCTGGCAGACCCTGGGAAGGGCACAGCTTGGATTAGGAGAAATCACTATGGTAAGTAGCTGATATGACCAATTACATATGTTAGTCAATCACAGCGCCATTCGAAAGCATCGTCTGACTTGGATCTGGGGAAAATATAGGCTATATTTCACAATATTGTGAATATTCCCCTGATCAAGGGCCCATAGTGCCCGAAATGCATTGGGATTGACCATATGGTACCACAAGCTTCAAATCAACCCATGGCATAACACCTAGGTCAGGTAATTAAAGAATACTATTCATGTATTTACAATTGGAAAATTAAAAAGGATTTATGTGGAATATAATTAATTCTACTATTTCACGCAATGACTTAAAATAATTTGAAATTGGGATTACTCCACTTGCGTGGAGCTGAAGTTGTGCACCAAGGGGGCATCTCTCCTGGGGGGGCGCTATACAAAACAATTATATATTAACATCGAGGTTCGACTGAGCAACAATGCCAAACACGGTCAGTCTGCTCTCTATGTCTATATGCTTCAACTACCACAAATCACATACTTCTCAGTTCCAAGCTCACTTATATACGAGTAGAACAGTAGAACAGAAAATGACTTCACAGAAATTGGGCAAACTTTGTCTTTCAAAGAGAAAATCTGGTAGCAGAAACTGGGAAGACCACCATCTTGGTTACGAATTCATATAACCCTAACCACACCCATCACCACAGGAAAATAGTGTTGACTTTGTATGAGAGGTGCAAGAAGAGAGATTGAATGCTCAACTTCTCGACCTTGATCCATCTGGCACCTCTCAGCCTCAGTAGCACTGTACTCCCTCAGAACAACATATGGGACTGTGGGCAGAGCAGACCACTGCTAATGCAAACTCTCCAGGACTACCCTTACAACGCGCATGCCGATGCCGGGCATAGGTTCCAGGTTAAGGTAAGGCTCCTGCCAACTAATTGCTTTGCATCTGTGGAACTAAGGCTGCACTCTTAGTCCTGTTTGCAGTTGCAACAATATCATAATTACCCTTCACACCACTGGTGTACTCTATGCTCCTACCTACAAAGGCGTAACTGAAGAGTTAAAGGCACTTTTTGGGTAAAACTAATTTTACAGTACAATTGTAGGAGTAGGGCAAACTCACTAGGGGGAGGGGTAACTGACCAATCTCTTGATGGACTTTCCCACTCCGGCGCGCGAAAGGTGCCAAGTGTGCCACCTCTGTAGTGGCACTTGTCTGTTCTATACACTTCTGTGTATTATACTCTCCTGCCAGGACCTTTCCTAGCTACTAACCCTGTCCCCGAGGGAAACCAGTAGACTCCACCGGTAAGAGGATAGTCCTGCTAATAGATGCATCCCACTATGCAAACTATACCAACATGGGCAACCAGTTTATGTGGTACATTTTGCCACCTGTGTCAGATTTATGTGCACTGGGCCCGGCCTGGGGGCCATTTCTGACCAGAGGCCAACCAACAAGTAAAGATAACTGACAGCTGTCAATTTACTGCATCAGGCTACTACATCAGGCTATAAAGAGGTGAATGTGCAAATCTAGTGCCTTGAGTAGGCCTCAAGTGTAGCCTGTAGGTTGACAAGGACATACCTACCAGTTCCTTGGGATTTAACGGCATAATCCAAACCTTCTCTGCTCATCCAACCCTTGAGGAATCACACATCCCAATGCCAGTCTTTCCTAGACAGGGTTTAAGGTTTCCCTCTGCCCACACAAGGGTCCGTGAAATGTTTCTGAGAGGGCAATGCAGGCAAACCCTGACATTCCTTTCTTTGGCAAACTCTTCTGTCCACATATACCCTGAGACTGAATACTTTCCTGGGAGTTCAGAGCTTCCAGAATGAGCACACAGCCCACAACAAGGTTGAAATACTCTGTGCCATGCAACAGATTGCTTGGTGTAGCTCTGGATGTTATGTGTGTTCCTGCTCAGTTGATAATGTTGAAACTTAGCTAAATTTGTTCAAACAAGTCCATTCAACAAGAAGTTATCCACATGTCTTCTTGGGTCTCTTGACCTATAGTAGAGGAGTATGTCAGCCTGGACGCCAGTTCATCAAAATGTCAAGTGTAGTGCAAGTAACATCACAAATCCTGTGCCTCCCTTTGTCCCATACATAGCTGCTCAATAAGCTACTGTTTTCTGGTAGGGAGATAGGGGCAGGGCAAGATGTGAAAATTACACTGTGTACTTTCTGTTGCTGTCGCTGCCTTCTTGATCTCCCAGACTAGTGGCAGAAAGACCAGTAACCGGTATAACGGAAGGCAGGCCAGCGGGAGCAGCTTCTACCTCTGGCTACCCCTGATGTTAGTCCATGAACACCAGCTCTCTCTTTTCATCTAAAAATAGGGCCAATATATGGATTTAGTAAGAAAAAACGTATGATCCAGGTGTGAGTGAACCAACTGATGGCTGGAAGTTGAACCTTGTTCTGTCCATGTTTACAGCCCTTGAATATAAAGCTCAGAAAATAAGATTTTGTGAGTGTTTGTAAAGCTGATCCATTGACCTATGAATTGTTCTGTTGTATTCTTATTTTATTTTAGGTGTTTGATTAGCTAATTAGGATGTTATTGGAAGAGTTGGTGGTGGGGTTTTGTGTACATCATTGGATCAACTCTAGACAGTGCCCGTTTTTTGCATTCTGCATAAGACATTACACATGTACTAGTTTCTTCTTTAATAGAAAAGATCATCCACATTCACATTCTATTATAAATGAGAGGGTTTTTATGTTTTGATCACACAATGGCTCACCTGACAGCACATGTGCAACAAGACCTGAACTTCGGGTGGGCTAAAACTCCAAGCCTGGGCCGGATCGAGCGCTGGTAGCAGCTGTAAGAAAAGTCTTTTTTCACTCTCTCCTCGCCTAATGTCAGATTGACTCGCGATTCTTCAGGACCAGTGTCTATAAAAGTGTGTTTGTTCGAAACTATCTACAAGGAGCCTTTGCCTCTCTATTACATTTAAGTAGACAGATGGGTAGGTCTCAACGCTGAGACGCGGGACTTGCAACCTGAAAAATTTGAGGTGCACCCGTTGTTCTACCCACCGGGTGCTGTTGTTGTAGCCCACCATCATTAGATAGGAACACAAAGCGCACACAGGTACACCATGCCTTACCATCTGTCATTAGGCGAGAAACATGTCAACCCAGTCACAAACTAGGATAGTCTTGCACTAGGGCACTTTACTTCCCTACAAGTCTAGTCTTTATCCAATATTAATTGGAGCCAAGGGACCTCTAGAATAAACTTGATCCTGGCACCCTTGACTTCATTTTAATCACTTCCACACCTACAATAACCTGGCCCCACACCCGCACTTCACCCATACGGCAGTTGGAAAAAGATCTCCGCCAAAGAGACCCTCTTTGAGGTGTTGCCCGTTGGGTATTGCACTGCCGCCCCAACGAGGAGCATTGCCGATGATGAAGCATGACACCCGCAAGGGTGTGTGAGGCCAATACATCCAACAAAATGGATGCCCCTCTGTAGGTTCCTCCGATGTCCTACTGCATCTATAACCTGTCACTGACCTAACACGCACTTACCTAGGAACGGCCTGGTACCCCTTTGTTCTTGATGTTAATTTCATAGCCTGTAACTAATCCAAACTCCTGAGCTAAGCTGATGGCGGCTGGAAATGCTGTATATAAATTGGCTGTAAAAATGAAAATATCATCAGTCTGGCCTTTCCTAGGAGTAGATCTCGTTTCTTTCAAATGTCTTAAGCCAGAAATGACTTCCGCTATAAAAAGATCATAATTTTTTCATGGGTGAGCCCCCAATGCCAAGGAGTATATGCAGTATGACAGTGCCAGAAATTAACCATGAATATTCCGACCAAAAGTCATGGGTACCTCAAAAAATCCCCTCCGGTATACAAGGGTAAGCATTTTGCCATTGACACCCCCTGAAAAATAAGTACAGGAAATCTTATGGCAAGAGTTACCTCAGATATTAGTTCCAACATTTTGCAATGGATCCACCCCATATGTGAAGCATTAAGTGCCTCATGTCAGGGCCTCCGCCAAGTGTGGTGGTGCGTGTTCTGTATCCCTGCTGCTGAGTATGACTGGGCTAGTGGCTTTCTCAGTTAGACAGTTCGAGTCCCCACAGCCAATGATGGTGTCCTAATAAAAGCATGTCAGGGCCTGCAGATTGCCAAAGGTAACACCTCTCTTCCATTTGCTCGTAGTGTCCTTGTCCATAAGGCAAGAATAACCTCCTGTATACCAGATCAGCAGCACACTTGCACGCATAACACACATACACTCACACATTCTTTCGCACACACATTCTCACTATATCTCTTGCGCTCTTGCCTACATTTGTACTCTGTCACACTTATACACAGTCACACTGCCACACTCACAATTCCATTAGTGAATCTGTGTTTATTGTGTTAGAAAAGCTTGACCTGCTGCTATACCTGCCTTGCCTTTTGGTGAAGCTTAATAAAAACATATTGTGTATCCGCTATTAAAAATATATATATATATTACCTTGTCAATGTTTATTACAAGTATGATGGAAATGAAAAGTGCAGTTCCTTAAAATAGCTGTACAGGGCTTATTTTTTATTTCACGTGTGGATCAAGCAGCTACAGTATTGGAAATGAACTAATCCATGTTCTAACACGTAATATCACAGCATCCTACTGATTTTATGAAATGCTTGACTTATTCAGCAACCATGGATTTTATCCAGTAACAGTTTTCATTGTAGGGTTTTTGAGTCCCAACTTACAGTGTAAAAATAAACTGCATATCTGAGAATGAAGCATTGTGTTGAATAGAAAGCTAGGAATGACTGAAGGTTTCTCACGCTCCTTAATCCAACACCATACCCCGAAACCTCAGCCCTAGACTCCCTCGTGCAATCCCACATTCCACTCTCTCCTCTTGCACCAGCCTCGTTGTTGCAGATGGAATATGGAAAGAACAGGTATTTTGTGAGTGCCTTTGTAGAAATATGTATATATTCATGAGAGTTGTGTCATTTTAAGATGTGCAGAGTAAGAGGTGTGCTCATGTAAGTGCTGGGTGATGGTGAATAATGTGAGAGAGTGTAGTGTGTGTGTAGGGTGAAAAATGTGCTGAAGCGAGTGTCGGGTGTGCTGCATGAATGCAATGTGAGTGTCAAGTGAGAGGGGAGTGCAGAGTGAGAGGAGTGAGTGATGTGCCTGTATGTGGTGCAGGGTCAGCAGCAAAAGTGAAGTGTGATCTGTGAGTGACTGGTGAGCACATGTTGAGATGAGTTATTGTAGAGTAAGTGGTGTTTTCCTATGAGTGCTGGTAAACTATTTCCTCTGTGTGCAGGCAGGATGAACTGAGTGCCTATAAAAAGGCAGGCTGAGAGGTTTGCCTCTGTGAGTGCAGGGTTCGAGGAAGAAGTGCAGGGTAAATGGTATGACTGCAGGGTGACTGCTGTGCTTGTTTGCATGGTGTGAGTGCACAGTGAGCGTAGGGTGAGGAGTGACTGCAGGGAGAGTGATGTGACATATGAGTTTGGGGGCTTGTGAAAGTGCAGAGTGGGAGGAATTAATTCATGGTGAGTGATGTGCTTGTTTGAATAAGATTGCAAAGTGAGCAGTGAGTGACTGGTGAGTGAAGTGTCATATGAGTGCAGGGTGAGTAGTTTGCTCATGTAAATGAAGGTTGAAAAGTGTGAAGCATGGTGAGTGGTGTGAGTGCATGCTAAACGCTGTACTTATGTAACCACTGGGTAAGTGAAGGGAGAACGGCGTGAGTTCCAGGCGAGGGCCATGAGTGCAGTTATGTTAATGTTATGTTAATTGGGTTCTTCTATAGCGCAACGGCTACTCACAAAGGAGTGTCCCGGCGCTTTGGCGAAGAGGACCTTTATTGGAAAGAAAACATAACTGGAAATAAAAGACTTCACAATTTCTAGCTAAACAGCCAGGTTTTTAATGCTTTTCTAAAAGACATCAGACTAGGGGCCTGTCTAAGATCAAAAGGCAATTCATTCCAGGCACATGGAGCCAGGTAGTGAAACGAGCGCCCCCCTTGACGAGTGCGTTTGATGGATGGAACGCACATTTTGAGCAGGGAGGCAGAGCGAAGAGCTCTGCTCGGTTTGTACAGAGCAAGCCGTTTACTAATATACCTGGGGCCCAGGTCGTGAAGAGCCTTATAGGTTAGAGTCAGGCTCTTGAACAGCACCCTTTTGGCTATAGGGAGCCAGTGCAATTCCTTAAGCAGGTTAGAAGTACTCGCTCGTCTAGGAAGACCATAAATGGCCCGTGCAGCTGAATTTTGCACAACCTGAAGTCTCCTTACCAAATATTTAGGAAAACCTAAATAAAGGGCATTTACATAGTCCAAGCGAGACCCTACCAATGCTTGAACGATAACCCTGCGATGATTCACGGAAATCAAAGGGAGAAATTTCCTGAGCATCCTCAGGATACCGAAACATTTCCCTGCAAGACTGGCTATTTGGGGTCCGAAAGTCAACTCATTGTCTACAATGATACCAAGATTTTTAACCCTGGTGCTAGCATTGGTAGGAGGAAAAAGATCCTGGGGCCACCAACTTTTCCAATTTGGTTCAGAGACACACCCGAAAAAAAGCAGCTCCGATTTATCGGAGTTGCATTTCAGGCCGTGTCTCTTGAACCAATCAAAGACTGCTTCTAAACAGCCTCTGATACGTGTCCCATCAAACATCTCATTCTTGTTCTGGGTGAACAAGAGCTGGGTGTCATCAGCGTAAGACACGATCTGAGCGCCAAACGACTCCGCAACCTCTGCAAGGGGGGCCATAAAGATGTTAAAAAGCAGGGGGCTAAGAATAGACCCCTGAGGGACCCCCACTTCCAGGACTGACATAGCTGCGGAGTGAGGTGGCGCCCAGATCGTTTGCCGGCGGTTGGCTAGAAATGACCTAAGCCAGTTCCACACCGTCCCCCTAAGACCACAATCCCGGTGCGGTTGCTCTGAGTGCAAGGTGAGCTGTGTGCTTGTATGAGTGCAGTGTAAGAGGAGGATGAATGGTGTAAGTGCAGGGTAACAGCATGAATGCAGTATGATCGCTGTGAGAGTAGCCTGAGTGGTAAAAGTGACAAGTGAGTGGAGCATCATGTGAATGCAAGGTGAGCGGAGTAAATAGCATATGTGCATGTAGTGAGCAGTGTGAGTGCAGTGTAATCGCTGGAGTTCAGGGTGAGCGTGAAAGTGAAGTGTGAGCAGTGAGAATGAGGAGTGAGTTGTCTTAATGCAGGGTGTACTCCCAGACACCTGGAGTCATTTAGCCTGTTATTGATGGCTGGCGTAGGGTTTCAGATATAGGAAACTATTATGGCATCAATCAGGGATGGAGGGTTGAGGAAATAAATAATGTGCAGATCCTGCAACAAACTTTCAGTCTCCTGATTAGGGTTGCCAGCTGATCGGATTTCTACAAGCACCACTGCTATTTTAATGTCCCAGCCAGTGAAAAGATAGCAGGCCCGGTCTGGCTGTAGCAGGCACCGGGCATTTCCCTGGTGGGCCGCTAGGGTTGGGGGCCGGTCTTGGGTCCCTGGGGCCTATTTTGGTACAGCGCCATTTTTTTCAGCATAGCTGCAATATCGGCCGCTGTAACGAAATTGGCCAAAACCGGCCGTGGCAAACAGCTCAGCCATATCCCCAAATCCCCAGGGGGCCGGCCGAGCACTTTGCCAGGGCTGGTTTTGGTTCCCAGTCCGGCCCTGTAAGTATGCAAAATCACCTAAAGTCTGTATTTTTAGCACTTATCTGTGCATACTTCAAACATCAAATATACATAGAAAGCACTTTAAATGTGTGCCAAGGCTGCATTAATGATCCATGACTAATAATTAAAGGAGACAAAGGCAGAAAAAACATGTTACAAATGAATACATTCCATTTTATTTACAGCCTTTTTAGCCCTTTGGGCTTTGTGCGCCTGCCTGACAGGCATGTCAACACTTGCAGTTGTTTGGGACTAGTGAAATACCTAGGAATCGATTCCTCAAAATGTCATTTAAGGAGTTCACCGAGATGGCAGCAGAAGTGGCCTGGGGCACTCTTCGACCCCTATTGACATCACAGTGTTGACCCCGATCCTTAACATAGCCACTCACACGCTAATCACCTAAGGAAAGGCCAAGAGGGGAGCTTTGCTAAGTAAAGATGCTGTTAGTGCTCTGTTTTCTCAGGGGTAGCTCCTGCTAGTTCTGCTTAGTCCCTGCTAGTTCTGGTTAGTCGTAATTGACGTCTTTACCTTCTCCAGTCAAACGATGAGGACGATGAAAGTCCTTTAGACTGGACCTCCCTAGTGTAGGTGTGCTGAAGGGGGTTTATGGTCCCACTTTCTTAATTGATACTGATAGTTAGTTCCATTAGACACATTCTCCTCCACATCTTTTCCCGCCCTCCGTGTCCCAGTTCCACCTATCCCAGCAGCTCTGTTTTTTACTTTAAAGACTTTGCCACATTCATTGACCTGATCGGACAGTTTGAGTTTTTTTTAATGTATTGTTCATAAGACTGCATGATCTAGCCCTCGTTTTTCAGTGAAATCATTAGTATTATGAGTAATGTAAATATTATTGTTATTATTAATAATGTTATCACTATTATTGTTTTATTTATTTAACTTTATTTATATTGTGTTTATTAGCAGTTTGCAAAAACCCTATAAATAGCAGCAGTTTAATTCACAGGTTATTCTAATTTGGGAAGCGATTTTCATTTTTACTGGGATTTGATTTACTGTAGTTTATTCTCACATGCACAGCCCCCTTCAGCTGTTAAATGTGGTCACACATAGCTGGATGCATACATCCGTGCACGCCCTCTCGTACCATGGGGCCGAGGTGCACATTACCCTGTCCAGAGTTGTTTCCATTTGTAAAACAATATATGTCAATGGCAGACTCGTTCTCGCCATAGCTCCTAGTGCTGGCCACAGAGGCTTTGGTGTGCATTTATGCTTTTATGGGTCAGGGCCTAATGCACATCGCTGAGAATACAATGTGGTAGGTGCGGCGCGTGCATCGACATTCATGCATTAATAATGTACTATGGGGGTTCCACCTCTGTGCCCCTATAGTGACGTCCGGCACTTTCATGGAAACATCTGCTGCATCCATGTTGTCTTCATCGGGAAGGCCCTTTAATTTCTAAATCAGCATCGCGACCAATCACGTATGCTGTCCTGTTTCATAGATTATGTTTTACTTTATTGGTTTTTAGATCGAAACTGTCAACAGTCACAAAAAATATAGCATAGAATGTTTTATTTGTGACTGTTTTACAGTATTTGTGTGTTGGAAATGATGAAATTGATGAGATTTGCAATAATACCATGATCACAAATAGGACTGTCTTATATTTGCACTGCTTCAGTTATGCAGCGCTAGATGCGTGTTTTTAAAAAAAACATTTTACCTATACATAGAGGACAGACGTACAGTTATTAGTCATGCTATAATAAAATGCATTCTACAACAGCCATGGTCAGGAGGTCTGACTTATAATTTAAAAAGTACCTCTTCAGATTCTGGTTAGTCTAGACACTCAGTGTCTCAGTATGCATGCACTCCGTCACTCATCCTAGACGCCTTAGGGTATTTGTTCCCGCTATAGAAATTCCTCATTCATTCATTCATTCTTCCTTGCACTCTTGCATCCATTTATTACCCTTCGACTTATTCTTACATTCTTCAACTCACCCACCGCGATGAAACAGAAACAAATTCAACACACATATAAAAGATACATTAAAAGAATAAGCATACAAAAAGAAAAGTGATACCTCATTAACGTGGTGGGCACATGCTTGTAGTTAAGATAAATAAAAAACATAGAAGTATGCGGAGCAGCCATCTTGTAATGGCATTGTGTTTAGTGATTAATTGATGTATCAATCCAAGCTAGCTTCTAAATGTAGCTGTCATCTTGAAATGGTAAAATCATGATGTACTATAGGCATTACCCTTCATGAAGGCCACCTAATTTAAGAAGCAGTGGCCACGTGGGATAAAGGATCTGGAAGCGAGCAGCCTGAAGCAATGTCTAGGGAGCTTTGGGTGCTTCCCAAAAAAATAACCAAAGTTAAAAAAGAGACTTAAACAAAAAAGGAGAAAATGCAAAACTAAAGTGATTGGTGCACAAGCCTTGGCCCTGAAGTGCACTCTATTTAAGGAAGATGTGCACATTTGATCAGAAAAAATGCCATCACCTAGGTGTCAGTAGAGCCAATGGTTGAAGAGGACTACACCAAAGCATATATAGGTATGTATGTGAGTGTTACAAGAGCCTGGCAGACAGCTAAAGTTGTCAGGCCTCATTAAAAAAGTTCTTTAATACACTGACTGCTAAATGTGATGCAATTGCAAACACAATAAAGTGCAAAAGACAAAGGAAATTCCCACCCCTGCTAGGAGACCTACCAATAATTTAATGACAAGACTTGTAGCTAGCATTATGCAATAACCTTTTATTGCTGCCCCAACATGCAGCCCTTTAAAGAACAATAATACATCATAAAGCATTAGAATGTGCAGACTATATAGATATTTATATCCAAGGCACACAGTCATCATTCTCTTTTTATTGGCTGCTCCATTGCAAATAAGTACTTCTGCTGTCCCTTGATAATTGTCTTGTTTATTCTAGAGCCTATAGCTATGTCTTTTCATAATAGAGTGACATTGCCCTTCCTATTGGGAAATTGACTTAACCGCTTTTTTTCTAGGAAAACAGCTTGGTTGTCTTGAACAAGCTAGCCACTGGTCTATTCTTATTCAGCTCTTTGCCGATAGCCAGACTGGTTTTAAGCAGGGCCTCCTCAAGCGGGACCTACTTGCTGCAGACGGGGCCTCCAGCTTTAATACTTGCGTTCTCTGACCCTCAGCCGCGCTGCTGCCTTAACAATCAATAACATCACAGCACTTGCCATCTTGAATCATTGTGCAGCCCCAACAAGCCAGTCTCCTCTTTACAGCTGATTTATTGATTACAGTCCCACATTTGATAAAGTGGACCGCAACACTCTTAGGAGGAAAGTAAATGTGTGGGAGTTTCCTCAGCTGCTGCTCGGGCCATCATCTCTCTGCACTCAAATACTTGGGTACGATTGAGAATGTGCCCCACCACTGTATCCTCTAAAATCACAACCAAAGACGGCTTGAAACAGGGTTGGATCCTCGCTCCCCTCCTTTTCAAAGTCTTGGAGTGTAGCTGTATGCTACCACCACAACTCGGCCACTCAAAACTATGCATTTTAAAATACGCTGACTATATCGTCATAATGGACCACAGCAAAATTGGAATCCAACGAGCGCTAAGCAAGCTCCATGAATACAACAAAGCCAACTCTCTTACGATCAACCTGAACAAGACCAAAGTCCTGATCTTTGGCCACTGCAGAAAAAAGAAACTTCTAACATGGCGCATGGGAGCTGCGATTATGAAATCAACCATGAAATACAATTACCTGGGTGTTAGACCTGTCAGCCTTAGGGTGGTCTCCCCTACATTTTTGCCCTTTTTGCCTCCCATTTTTATCCTAGATTTTATTGGACTTAGGACTCTGGGCGCCTCACCACTGCTAAACAGTGCTGAGGTGCAGGTGCTCTTCCCTAAAACCTTGTGAGGCTGGCATACCTGCCACAAGCCACTGCTACCGCAGTAAGGTTTAATCCTCCATAGGCAAACATTGGGAACCTCCCCTTATGGGATAACTTCTGACAGGGACCTAATAAGTCTGTCATGTTTGGTCTTGTTGGACTCGGGGCGGGGAACCCTTTCCAATGATATATAGGGTTTGGGCATTACTACGCTAGGGCTCCCACTTTTATAAAGGGGACCTTTTCCTGACTACACTTAGATTAGGCTCTGCAGACTCCCCCCTCCCCTCTGCATACTGATAGCCTGCCTGGGTTGGGAAGTGGGAGTGGTGATTCACACCTTCTACCCTGGGATGAGCGGTGATGGGCTGTCCACTGTAGCCTTAACGGCCTGTCTCTCGTCACTTTGACAGCTAGGTCAGGGAAGGCAGGGAACATACCAGAACTCCCTGGACTCTTCCAGAAGCCCCTGCCCCCAGACCCTTCCAGAGACTTCTACCACTTTCTAGCCCTTAGACTGAAAGATATATAAGGGAGGGTCCTGGACTCACATTCTTGTTACACTGCTGGACCTGGAAGAATCCCTGCTGGAGTGAGGACTGCTGCGCAAGAGGATTGCCACTGGGAAGGAGGCTGACTGCTCCAAGGAACTGCTGCCCCACAACCTGCTGAGCTGCCCTACTGTCTGCTGATCCTGCCCTGCATGGGAGACTGCAACATCACCACCAGAGTGTCTCCACAACATCCCAAAGGAACTACTTTTCTTTGAACAGCATTTTAAAGAGTCTTCAACCTTTTAAAGATTGCCTTTTTGGGACTGCACCCTTTTTAAGCTAAAGGAAACTACCTGTCCTTGGACCACAGCGTTTTAAAGACTGCCCTTTGGAACAGCAACAACACTCTCAAGATTTGCCCTGCAACGCTGTGCCTGCCCTCAGCACTGCTTGCCCCGTGATCCTCCCAGGGCTCTGTGATTGCCTCTGTTTCTGGCGCAAGCCCACTGAAACTGGCCCTGAGGTCACCGCCACTGGGACCGGAGCGCGCTGTGTAGCGCTGAGAAGCGAAGCGCTGTGTGGCAGGAGGCTCCGTCGTTGCCCAGGACTTGGAGGCACTGTTAAGCGCTGTGCTAAAGGAGCGCTGTGTGGCTGTGACTCCCACCCGTGCAGCGCCTGCTGAGCCCAAGGCCCCAGGGGGAGAGGAGCCTCGCACCTGCGTCCGCAACCACCACCCCAGGTAACGCCTCAGTGCAACCAGGCTGCTGCGAAGGGGCGGGGTGCGGGTTGGCCAGGTGCCTGGAGTGTGAGTTTTGTGCTTGGCTGGGAACCGTCCTTCACTGACTGGCCTACGGGGGCATAATTACTTGGTAATTGACACTGGGGCATTATTTAGCATTACCAGCAGTGCCTGGGCAGCCGCACTTCCTACGCTGGGAGCATCATTTCTATGGGAGGCACACTTATTACGCTACAAGGGAACTTTGGCCTAAGAACCTTCCCCCAGTGAATTTTGACCATAAGAACCTACCTCAAGTGTACTTTTACCATCCAAGGACACTGTGAGAAAGACATTACCAGCAAGAGCCCTTGGCACACATGAGCTTTTGGTGATTTGATCAGGCCTGGGAACTGGATTCATTCTTATTGATTATTGATCTTGCTTGGAAACTGGAATCCTTTTTTGTTATTGATCAAGCCTGGGAACTGGATTCATTCTTATTGATTATTGATCTTGCTTGGAAACTGGAATCCTTTTTATTATTGATCTTGCCTGGAGCTGGATTTACCTGCTTTTGGTTCTCGCATCATTTTTAGATAAAGAAATTCTTATTCTTATACAAAACTGGTGTGGTGTTCCTCTTGTGAGTGTTTTTACTGTGTCATCGCCGTTGTGTGTTGCACAAATACTTTACACATTGCCTCTGAAGTTACACCTTTGCTGCTCTGCGCCAAGCTACCAGGTCGGAAGCGGTGGTCCCTACTTGGACTAGGGTGCATACCCCTGCCAACTAGAGACCCCGGTTCTAACATTGGTGATCGAGCGGTGGGATAGGACTTGTGCTTGTGTAACACCACGCAGCGACGCAGTGTACACCGCAACCCTACACCTGACTCTACGGAATTTTTGTCTACCCTCTCCAATTGGCAAAATGTTAATTCTCCCTGACGGGCTGCTCTTTTTAAAAGTCCTTTTGCCTAAGTCCCATTTGGTTTTCTCTACAAACGTCTGAGGCCCTACCTAGCAAGATGGAATTCGAGCTGGCCAATCTGGAAGTTTACACAGTGGCACAACTCAAGGAATTCTGCAAGGAGAAAGGTGTGCCCTTCAAGCGAAGTGCCAAGAAGGCAGAGCTTCAGAAAGCCTTGAGAACATGGGTAACAGCCCACCCAGAAGGAGATGGGGACGGGCAAGGACCAGAGCACGACGCCACGGGAAACCTTGACCTACTGCACTTGGCGGGAAATGGTAATTTGTTACCTGGTACAAGGGTACCTTCCAGGGCAGGCAGTAGTGTGTCAGTGAAGAGCCTGTCCGTAGAGGACCTGGAGGACAGGAGGGAGGAGAGAGAGCTCAAGTTGGAGCTTGCCAAGCTGGAGAGAGAGCGGGAAACAGAAAGGTGGGCCATGAAGCAGGATCGCGAGAACAAGCGACTGGCTATGCGGGAAAAAGAACTTGCCCATGAGCTCAGCCTGAAGGAACTGGAAATCCGGGCCCTAGAAGTAGGGGCCAACAGCAACAAGAATGGTGGCAGCTTACCTATGGAAGCTTCACGTGAGTCCAGGGTCTTCATGCCTAAAATGTGATGGCCAGTTTTAAGGTGGGGGATAATATTGATAAGTGGTTAGCTGCCTATGAGGTGTCTTTAAGAGCCCATGGGGTCCCAGAGAGTTATTGGGGGGGTGGTTTGTATAAGTACCTACCTCCAGATGTTAGGGACACCCTCCTTTACCTAGAGAAGGAAGACCAGACTAACTATTCTGTCATGAAAGCCGCATTGCTTAAGAGGTTCGGTCTTACCCCTGAGAGGTATAGGCAGAGGTTTAGGAATAGCCACAAACTTCCCACACAGAACTGGGTAGACTTCCTGGACTACGCTAGTAAAGCTTTAGATGGTTGGGTGCGGGGCAGCAATGTGCAGGACTATGAAGGGTTGTATGACTTGTTTTTAAGAGAGCACCTTCTAGAGAAATGTTTTCCAGAGCTGCGCCAACACCTGGTTGACCGCAAGTTGATCAATCCTAGGAAGCTTGCGGAGGAGGCGGACACCTGGGTCAGTACCAGGGTGTCCAACAAGGGTTCTGGGGGGGACTCCCAAAGGGGTGGTCAGGGTTCCCACCAGAGGAAAGAGGGGGGAGACAAAAAGAAAGAGTTCTCCAAAGGCCCCCAAAATAATTCACAAGGGAAAGGGTCTGAGTCCCAGCCCCAATCTGGCCACCAGAAGCCCACTTATCCTGACAAAGGTCAGCAGCCCAGAATTGTCCGATGCTACGAGTGTGGTGAACTTGGGCACTACAAGGGGGATCCCAAGTGTCGCAAGAGGGCACCACAGCCTACTGGAAGTAAAAACCCCGGGGTGGCTAGTGTAGCGCTTGGGGAGGAGCTGTCCCTAGATGATGGGAGTGAGGGGGCAGGGCTTGTCCTAGTGTCTCTGGGAGACAGTGAGATGGTTCCCAAGGTCCATGTGCCCTCAAATACTACCAAGTATAGGCAGTGGGTCACCCTCAATGGTCGGGGGTGGAGGCCCTGAGGGACACAGGTGCCAGCATGACTATGGTAAGGAGTCAGCTGGTGTCCCCAGAGCAAATAATTCCCGATGCAGTCCATCCAGTTGTGATGGCTGACAACAGGGGGGGTCACTATCCCATAGCACAGGTTCCATTTGAGTGGGGAGGGGTTTCAGGCCTTTTAAGAGTTGCTGTGAGCCCTGCCATGCCAGTGGACTGTCTATTAGGGAATGACCTAGAGCATACTGCCTGGAAGGAGGTAGAGCTCAAAGCGCATGTGGAGATGCTGGGGTTACCGGAGTGGATTTGTGCTACCACACGGTCTATGGCTGCCCGGAAAGGGAGTCAGCCAGGGCTGGAGCCTGGAAAAATGGCCCAGCCAGCTGCTAAGAAGGGAGGAGCCCGAGGGTGTGGGAAGCCCGCCCCAGGGCAGTCATCCCGTGAGATGGATGGGGCACCTGAGGAGGTTGCACTGGAGTCCACGGAGGGGGACGTTGCTCCCTTGGGGGACCTACCTACCCCTGCAGGGTGGCAGGTGGAGGGAGGGCCCACCAGGGAGGATTTTTGCCGGGCACAGAAGGAGTGTCCTACCCTTGAGGGCATGAGGCGACAGGCCGAAGCCCAAGCAGCAGGCAATGCGTCCGCGAAGTATCATATTTACTGGGAGGATGGGCTCCTTTACAGTGAGCCCAAGGCTCCTGTGCATGGGTCATCAAGGGCCTTAGTGGTCCCCCAGTGCTACAGGGCCTTTCTTTTGGAACTGGCTCATGAGATCCCATTGGCAGGACACTTGGGCCAAGACAAGACCTTTGCTAGGCTTGTCCCACATTTTTATTGGCCGCAGATGAGGATCTCCTCAGATACATTCTGCAGGACCTGTCTGACCTGCCAAGCTAGTGGGAAAACAGGGACTAAGCTGAAGGCTCCCCTGGAACCGCTGCCTGTCGTTAGCACCCCCTTTGAGAGGGTGGGCATCGACATTGTTGGGCCCATGGATCTACCAACTTCTTCTGGTCACAGGTTTATCCTGGTTCTGGTGGACCACGCCACCCGGTACCCAGAGGCTATTCCTCTGAGAACCATCACTGCACCTGCAGTGGCACGGGCCCTGATGGGGATTTTTACCAGAGTGGGTTTTCCCAAAGAGGTGGTGTCCGACAGGGGTACCAACTTTATGTCTGCCTACATGCAAGCCATGTGGAAGGAGTGTGGGGTTACTTATAAGTTCTCCACCCCTTACCACCCACAAACCAATGGTCTCGTGGAGAGATTTAACAAGACCCTAAAAGGCATGATCAGGAGTCTGCCTGAGGGCCTGAGGAAAAAGTGGGACATCCTCTTGCCCTGTTTGCTGTTTTCCTACAGGGAGGTACCGCAGAAGGGGGTGGGTTTCAGCCCCTTCGAGCTTTTGTACGGTCACCCTGTTAGGGGGCCTCTCAGTTTAGTGAGGGATGGGTGGGAGAAGACTCCAAGGTGGCTTCCCCAGGATGTAGTGAGCTACATGCTGGCCTTCCGTAGCCAAATGGCTAAGTTGTGGAAACAAGCTTCTGACAACTTAGAGGCCAGCCAGGCGGTAATGAAGGAATGGTACGACCAGAATTCTCACCCTGTGGAGCTAAAACCTGGACAGAAGGTGTGGGTCATGGAGCCTGGAGAGCTTAGTGCCCTCCAGGATCGCTGGACAGGCCCTTATGAGATATTGGAGAAGAAGGGCAAGGCCACTTACCTAGTGGACCTTAATACCCCCAGGCAGCCCCACAGGGTGCTACACGCCAACCGCCTCAAACCCCACCATGAGAGGTCTGAGCTCACCTTACTGATGGTAACTGATGGGGCCGAGGAAGAGGAAAGTGAACCTCTCCCGGACCTCTTTGCTTCCAAAGAGAAGGATGGATCGGTGGAGGGAGTGGTCCTCTCCCCATCCTTGACTCCTGAGCAACAGAAGGACTGCCGCCAGGTCCTGGGGCAGTTCTCCTCAGTGTTATCCCTTATCCCTGGGATTACCCACCTGTGTACCCATGATGTGGACACAGGAGACAACCCCCCTGTCAAGTCCAAATCTTACAGGCTGTCAGGTAAGGTGAAGGCCAGCATCCAGAGTGAAGTCACTAAGATGCTGGAGTTGGGGGTGATAGAGCCCTCCAACAGCCCTTGGTCCAGTCCGGTGGTTCTGGTACCAAAAGCTGCCCCACCGGGCACCACACCAGAACTTAGGTTCTGTGTGGATTACAGGGGACTGAACTCTGTGGCCAAGACTGATGCTCATCCTATCCCTAGGGCGGATGAGCTCATTGACCGACTAGGGGCTGCCCGATACCTGAGTACTTTTGACCTCACGTCGGGGTACTGGCAGATCGCCCTAACAGATGGAGCTAAAGAGAGGTCCGCCTTTTCCACCCCAGAGGGCCACTACCAGTTCAGAGTGATGCCCTTTGGACTGAAAAACGCTCCTGCCACCTTCCAGCGGCTGGTGAACCGGGTCCTCTCCGGTTTAGAGGCCTTCTCTGCTGCCTACCTGGACGACATAGCTGTCTTCAGTAGCAGCTGGGAGGACCATCTGGGTCACCTCCAGGAAGTGCTTCAGGCTCTGCAGCAGGCAGGCCTGACTATCAAAGCTAGCAAATGCCAGATAGGGCAGGGGTCGGTAGTCTATCTAGGAAACTTGGTAGGCGGGGGCAAGGTGCAGCCCCTACAGGCCAAGATAGAAACCATCCTGGCCTGGGAGCCTCCCAAAACACAGACCGAGGTCAGGGCATTCCTGGGCCTCACAGGATACTACCGCAGATTTGTCAAGGGTTATGGCACTATTGTGGCCCCCTTGACTGAGCTAACCTCCAAGAAACAACCTAGAAAAGTGATCTGGACAGAGGCTTGCCAAAAGGCCTTTGACTCTCTAAAGCAGGCCATGTTCACCGCTCCTGTACTCAGGGCCCCGGACTTCTCCAAAGAGTTCATTGTTCAAACGGACGCCTCAGAGCATCTCAATGAGGAGGGAAGGGACCAACCAGTAGCCTTCATCTCCAAGAGGCTGCTTCCCCGAGAACAGCGGTGGAGTGCGATAGAGAGAGAAGCCTTCGCGGTGGTCTGGGCTGTAAAGAAGCTGAGGCCATATCTGTTTGGCTCCCACTTCCTGATCCAGACTGACCACCGGCCCCTCAGGTGGCTCATGCAAATGAGGGGCGAGAATCCCAAATTGTTGAGGTGGTCCATTTCTCTACAGGGGATGGACTTCAGGGTGGAACACAGACCCGGAGTAGACCACGCCAATGCTGACGGTCTCTCTCGGTTTTTCCGCCTTAGTGATGAGAACTCCCTGGAGGTTGGGTAGTTCTCCCCACTTTCAGCTGGGGGGGACACGTGTTAGACCTGTCAGCCTTAGGGTGGTCTCCCCTACATTTTTGCCCTTTTTGCCTCCCATTTTTATCCTAGATTTTATTGGACTTAGGACTCTGGGCGCCTCACCACTGCTAAACAGTGCTGAGGTGCAGGTGCTCTTCCCTAAAACCTTGTGAGGCTGGCATACCTGCCACAAGCCACTGCTACCGCAGTAAGGTTTAATCCTCCATAGGCAAACATTGGGAACCTCCCCTTCTGGGATAACTTCTGACAGGGACCTAATAAGTCTGTCATGTTTGGTCTTGTTGGACTCGGGGCGGGGAACCCTTTCCAATGATATATAGGGTTTGGGCATTACTACGCTAGGGCTCCCACTTTTATAAAGGGGACCTTTTCCTGACTACACTTAGATTAGGCTCTGCAGACTCCCCCCTCCCCTCTGCATACTGATAGCCTGCCTGGGTTGGGAGGTGGGAGTGGTGATTCACACCTTCTTCCCTGGGATGAGCGGTGATGGGCTGTCCACTGTAGCCTTAACGGCCTGTCTCTCGTCACTTTGACAGCTAGGTCAGGGAAGGCAGGGAACATACCAGAACTCCCTGGACTCTTCCAGAAGCCCCTGCCCCCAGACCCTTCCAGAGACTTCTACCACTTTCTAGCCCTTAGACTGAAAGATATATAAGGGAGGGTCCTGGACTCACATTCTTGTTACACTGCTGGACCTGGAAGAATCCCTGCTGGAGTGAGGACTGCTGCGCAAGAGGATTGCCACTGGGAAAGAGGCTGACTGCTCCAAGGAACTGCTGCCCCACAACCTGCTGAGCTGCCCTACTGTCTGCTGATCCTGCCCTGCAACATCACCACCAGAGTGTCTCCACAACATCCCAAAGGAACTACTTTTCTTTGAACAGCATTTTAAAGAGTCTTCAACCTTTTAAAGATTGCCTTTTTGGGACTGCACCCTTTTTAAGCTAAAGGAAACTACCTGTCCTTGGACCACAGCGTTTTAAAGACTGCCCTTTGGAACAGCAACAACACTCTCAAGATTTGCCCTGCAACGCTGTGCCTGCCCTCAGCACTGCTTGCCCCGTGATCCTCCCAGGGCTCTGTGATTGCCTCTGCTTCTGGCGCAATCCCACTGAAACTGGCCCTGAGGTCACCGCCACTGGGACCGGAGCGTGCTGTGTAGCGCTGAGAAGCGAAGCGCTGTGTGGCAGGAGGCTCCGTCGTTGCCCAGGACTTGGAGGCACTGTTAAGCGCTGTGCTAAAGGAGCGCTGTGTGGCTGTGACCCCCACCAGTGCAGCGCCTGCTGAGCCCAAGGCCCCAGGGGGAGAGGAGTCTCGCACCTGCGTCCGCAACCACCACCCCAGGTAACGCCTCAGTGCAACCAGGCTGCTGCGAAGGGGCGGGGTGCGGGTTGGCCGGGTACCTGGAGTGTGAGCTTTGTGCTTGGCTGGGAACCGTCCTTCACTGACTGGCCTACGGGGGCATAATTACTTGGTAATTGACACTGGGGCATTATTTAGCATTACCAGCAGCGCCTGGGCAGCCGCACTTCCTACGCTGGGAGCATCATTTCTATGGGAGGCACACTTATTACGCTACAAGGGAACTTTGGCCTAAGAACCTTCCCCCAGTGAATTTTGACCATAAGAACCTACCTCAAGTGTTATTTTACCATCCAAGGACACTGTGAGAAAGACATTACCAGCAAGAGCCCTTGGCACACATGAGCTTTTGGTGATTTGATCAGGCCTGGGAACTGGATTCATTCTTATTGATTATTGATCTTGCTTGGAAACTGGAATCCTTTTTTGTTATTGATCAAGCCTGGGAACTGGATTCATTCTTATTGATTATTGATCTTGCTTGGAAACTGGAATCCTTTTTATTATTGATCTTGCCTGGAGCTGGATTTACCTGCTTTTGGTTCTCGCATCATTTTTAGATAAAGAAATTCTTATTATACAAAACTGGTGTGGTGTTCCTCTTGTGAGTGTTTTTACTGTGTCATCGCCGTTGTGTGTTGCACAAATACTTTACACATTGCCTCTGAAGTTACGCCTTTGCTGCTCTGCGCCAAGCTACCAGGTCGGAAGCGGTGGTCCCTACTTGGACTAGGGTGCATAACCCTGCCAACTAGAGACCCCGGTTCTAACACTGGGGGTATGGTTCAATGAGGCCCCCAGACCAAAGGCCCACCTAGCCGCCCTGAAAAAGAAAGCTGGAGCCATCATAAATAGCCTGACCTGTCTTAATAAGAACTTAAACAGTGTCTCAGCAGTACCCAAGGTCATGAAAGCCTCTCTTCTCCCGGCGCTACACTACGGGCAACAGGCCTTCCCAGAGGCCTGTGCCGCAAACATTGTTCATGCTCAATGCGCGAGTATTTCGACTCCCCAGATACATACGAAAGACCAGACTACAATGGGAACTGGGCCTTCCAAGACAATCCCTCACCTGCGAGGCTGACACCCTGAAATTCTATATAAGGGTCCTAAAAGCCCCAGCAAGCACACTTAAAGCACACCTAAAAGAGACATTGAGAGACCTGGGAATCCCTGGCACCGACATGTCCAAAAAGCTATAGCCTCTTTACAAATCAAAGGCACTGCAATAAACTCAGGACGTTAGCCCTTACACAGCCTGGAAAAGGGTCATCCCCAGGCAGTTGAAGTTTACCTCACATCTGCTAGACACCCGCTCCTTGAAGTCCTCAACTATCTTATCTCCCCCCCCCCCCAAACCTTGGGGGTGTGAACTCCCACATTTTGCACTTTATTTGTTTTACTCACTGTTTAAAGAAGATCGGGCAAGTCTCTGGATTTTTAGACCCTTAAACACAGATTGTAAATATGGCATTCACTGTATAACCTTATCCTTGCTATGGCTAACATTGGTGCTCCTTTTATCCTTTTATCCTTTTAATACTTGTTTAATTGTAAAAATGTTATGGTTTTAACTAACTAAATAATAAAGTTTTACTTACTTACACAGCATTAGTTATATATGTGATTTATCAAATTTGAAAATATTGCCTCCAAATGTCAATATACTTTAGGTTCTTTATTATAAGTGAAGCAATTGGAATGTTTTTTAACCTGTTATCACTACCCTACTGATATGTGCTTATGTGGTAGTGTTTAGGTCTCTGCTATAGGAAGTTTTTTCTGTCTGTAGACAGACCTTTTGTTTCTGACACATTATATTTACTTAGTGTGGGCTTGGAGTCAGACCCCTGTTCTTGACTGGATGCATTTGTTTACTAATTCACTTCCCTGCTCCTAATTCAATGGCTTTCCCTCCTATACTTCAGGTTGTCCCAAGCAGGGACCTTTCACTCTGACAGTGTTTTGATTGAATGTGTTGTATCCTTCCACTCTGTATATTTAGAGGACTGTTTTGATGGTGGATATGCCCTGTTCCATGGCCTCCCAGACTCCTCTCTGGCACCCTTAAGGACATCCTACACATCTCACCCAGGGCCTGAAGATGTATAATCAGACCCCCTCCCCTGGTCTGCCCCTAGCCTCAACCCCCCAATTGTGATTGAGCTCCATTGGCTCCTCTTTCTGGCCCTCTTCAGCTGCAAAACTAGCTGCGTCCGTTACAAAGCCATCCCAATGAGCATCCCCGCTTATCTTGAACACAAGCGTACCATCTCTGATGGTTCTAGACACACCTGCAGCCAGGACACTTTTAGACTGCAGATTAGGAAGTGTAAAAAAGGAAAAATAAGTCTTCAGTCTTTTTCCATCTGTGCACCCAGGATCTTCAACAACATCTCAGCATTCATCAGGACCGCCCCAAAGCGGCTCCAATATAGGACAGAGTTGAAGACATACCTCTTTAAAGTGTACTATATATCACAATGCATTAACCGTTCAAAGTTGAGCTACCTCTCTTATCACTCGTTGACTTTATGCTTGTGTTGTTGACTCTGTATAGTGCTCCACTGTCCTTGGGCTAGGTTTGTGCTATAGAACTACTACATACATAAATAAATACATAGCATTGGCCCACCCGACAGCTTTAAAATTCTCCTTTATACTTCCCCCTCCTGCTTGAGCCCCTTTCTTCACCAGTGAAGGTATTTGGCCCCATCCATGATTTTGGTGCCTGACTGCACTTTCGAATGCCTGGTCACTATCCTGTCACGATTTACCACTGTGGCATTATTCCCGCCCCAGCGTGACTGCCAGTCTCTCACTGTCACATCACAGCTTATCACATAATTTTACAGGCAGTTATGTTGGTATTCTTGGTTTACAGTATGACGTCAGCGGTAGCAGAAAGCTGCAGGGTGCTCACATTTTTATAGCGAGCAGCTCGGCAATTACTGCTTTCTATCTTTATTGCCTGCAATAAATGAGTGGGGCAATATGCTAGTGAATTTTACATGTGCTACAGTAAAACTTGTTGCTTCAATGCTTCATTTTGTTGAAACATAATGTATCATGCATGATAAAATTCTTTAGGGCTTTATTTTTATGAGATTCGCTTGTTTTTTTAAACTGTTTTGTAAATTGCAATATATTGTGTAGGATTAACTTGTTTAGAGCTTATTTTATATATGTGCTTGGTCTTGTCTTTGAAACTAGAAGGAGAAGTCCACTCTGTCCCGGTAATTCAATCAAACGCGGTGCCTGGTCTGTTCCATCTAGAGTGTATGCTGTTCCTCCAGGCTGGGCCCTACACCACTACGAACCAGAAAGGGAGTGGGCTGCAAAGCAGTTTGGCCAGGGGGTTAGGATTGCTAATTATTGTACCCACGTTACCAGTAAATTTACCACTGAGGCTAGTGTCCGTAATCGTTCATGATTGAAAAAAAACCATTGGGAGACGAGACTCCGAGGCTCCATTGAGTGACTGACACAGAGACAGAACCAGGCAGATATGGAAATTCTGGGCCAGATTACAGACTGGACGCAGCGTTCATGTTTGGGCCATGGTGCAGCTTTAAATAGGTTCACTGGGTTCGAACAGGAACAGTGCGCCCTATTATCATAAAAGCGTTGCCCGCAGGGCAGCTGCGAACTCACACATTGAGTGAAATTCAGAGTGGCTGTCTCAGAGTGGCTGTCTCAGAGTGGCTGTCTCATGGTGGCTGTCTCATGGTGGCTGTCTCATGGTGGCTGTCTCATGGTGGCTGTCTCATGGTGGCTGTTTCAGAGTGGCTGTCTCAGAGTGGCTGTCTCAGAGTGGCTGTCTCATGGTGGCTGTCTCATGGTGGCTGTCTCAGAGTGGCTGTCTCAGAGTGGCTGTCTCAGAGTGGCTGTCTCATGGTGGCTGTCTCATGGTGGCTGTCTCATGGTGGCTGTCTCAGAGTGGCTGCATCAGAGCTTCTCCTTGTTTCTCTGTGCAGGAGGCATCCTGCCTGCACTTTAAAGAGGGGTCCGAGATCCCCCTGCAGGTGAGTGCAGTGAGTGACTGCTCCTGCTTTCAGGGGGGTGTCTGTGGGATTCATGGGGCCCCCTTCACCACCTCCAAAGGGCTGCTTTCAGGGGGTGCACTGACAGTACACTACCTTTTTTGTGACACACTGTCAGTGTAACCCTTAGAGGGCTGTTTGATTCCACTCCAGTGTCCGTAATACGACACAGGCGCAGAGCTAAAGTTAGTCCCTCATTTGAATGGGGCCACAACCTCATGCAAATTAGGGAACACCCTCTCAAGATAGCGATGGTGCTACATGTGCATCAGTGTATAGAGGGACTGCATAAGCCTCTGCTGCCCCTTTTGTAATACCATAGTGCCTTTGTGGGCGCGCAAGCCTGTTGCGCCCCCAGAGCACTATGTGTAATACTGCCCCTAGTGTAAGACAGGAGGCACCCGGCGCTCTGTAGCTAACAATGCTCAGAGCAGGCAACACTAGTTACGTTGGTGCCACACATTTAATTAGTTCTTGCCTATGTTGCAGCAGTCTTTGTTAATATCAGTTGTGTAAAACAGTTGGAGGACAGAATGTTTTTTTTAAGGAAACTGCAAAATAAATGCAATTTGGCTACAAAGCTATAAAGCAAAAACCTCATTAAATTAATAGCATTCTTAGCATTAAATAAAAATGTTTATCATGCTTTTGTGTAATGCAACAGAAACCCCTAATCAGAGACACTAACTCTGCGAACAAATACAGGAATACATTTGAGGGAGTCTGAACGACATGTTGCAGACCTAATTACAAGGATGGCATTTTTTGTCCTCCAAACATGGCAAGCCGTCCTGGGGCTACTGGGTCGAACAACTGCAATAATATGGTAGTGCTGAATGAATCTCATTAAACATAAGTTGTTCTTATCAATTAAAAGGTTAGAGACCCCCCCCCCGACCTACATTTTCTGACTATTTCATCTTCTTTGTACTGGTCAACTGCTATGAATAGCTTTGTAGTTGAATGTAATATTTTCGAGCAGACTGCTTATTTTTAATAGTCAGTCAGTCAGAATATCTTTATTCGACTTATTCAAAGTCATACAAAGAAGAAAACGATAAAACATTTCATACAAGACTTTTTCCTTCCATTTCCTTAAGAACAATAATATAAATATACAATTTAAAAAAGTATTATACACAGTTGAAAAGTATTACATTCTTAAAAATAAACATACATAATACAACATTTACTTTAAGGCAAAGTTTGGCAGACAGCTTTCGCCCTTGAGGCGGCAACCAGAAAATTAGCTATGCAAAAAGTGATGCGCGGATTAGACATTAATTGTAAAAAGAGCAGAGCCGGTCTCACTTGAGTGAAGCCGGCCTCTTTCAGAATAGGAAACAAATATTTTTTTCTCTGCTCTATGTACAACCCACAAAACATAACAAAATGCATTGTGTCCTGCACAGAGAACTGGTCACAACAACAGGGAGGGGCTAAGTCTGGCTTCTGACAGCTTTTAAAAGAACCTAGATAAAAGTGTAACAAGTTGAATCTAAACTTAGTTAATAAAAACCTGTGAAAGGGGATTGTAACAAAACTAAGATAGGATGCAAGTGAGGATGAGCTAACCAGAAGGCAATGTTCCCTTACTGATGGTTTCACCAATTCACATTCCTCTCGGCACGCTTCCTTCCTTTCCCTAAAGGATTTTTTTATCAAGTCAATATCTTGTGCCTTGATATTCTCTGGGGAGGAAAAAAGCTCCGGACGTCCCAGGTCTGTGAATGTCTTAGCTAAGTAAGCCAGCCATGGGATATTATTAAATTTGTCCAGAGACAGCACATCGTGCATGATTTTATGATTCAGGAGAAGTTCCTCGTTCATCCACATTTTCAGCCAAAGGATCAGAGGGGACATGCTCAATGTATCTGACAGATAAGGTAGGCCCACTTCTTTGTGGATAGAGTAAGTTGGGGTTGACTGAGGTACAGAAAGCAGGGTTCTGATAAATCTGTTCTCTGCTCTCTGTATTAGATCTAAATTTACATACCCCCACAAGGCAGAACCATATAGCGCAATGGCCACAGGTTTACACTTATAGATTTTTAAGAGGGCTTCCATAGGCCTAGCCCCTAACTTACCAGCAAAGCCCAAGAGAGCTGATGACGATCTAATTACAGCTAATCTCTTTGCTCTTATCTGTGGCCCCCAGGACCCTTTCTGGTCAAACAGGACACCTAAATAGGGAAATGTGGATACCTTAGAGACGAGGTCACCCCTGCAGTAGAATGTTTTGTGTCTTTTTTTATTGCACTCACGCCCCATTACCATTGTGTGTGACTTAGATACATTTACCTTAAGGTCCAGACGCTCCATGAATGAACCGAAGGCGTCCAGCAGGTGCTGGAGGCCGACGCCCGTGCGAGCGATCAGCACAGCGTCATCCGCATACAGAAGTGCCGGGATTTGGTCACCTCCTGCATACGGGACGTCGGCCTCCTGCCCCCGCAGGTGTGCGCCCAGGCCATTAATGTAGATGATAAAGAGCAAGGGGGCCAGTATACAGCCTTGCCGTACCCCCTTTAGGGATTTAAATAGGGACGTACGTCTGCCATCATTAGTTACACGTAACGCTGCGAAGAGCTCCTGGTGCAGAGTGGCCATGAACGCAACCAAGGCTTCATCAATGCCCATCTCCAATAGGATCAGCCACAGCTTTGATCTGTTGACCAAGTCAAAGGCCGAGGAGAGATCCATGAATGCAAGAAACACGGACCCCTCCTTGGCCACAGTATATTTGGAGATAAGCAAATGCAGATTAACGCACTGTTCAATGGTCCCTTTTTTTTCTCTAAAGCCATATAGTATCTCGGCAAGCCCACCGCAACTCTCCACATTCTCCCTCAATCTAGATAGAAGGACTCGGCCTAAGATTTTTACAGTTGAGTCCAAGAGGGATATAGGCCTATAACAGGCGGGATCATCCCGCTGGCCTTTATTTTTAAAAATCGGAACGATAGTGGATGTAGCCCATGAGGCGGGGACTGGGTTACCATTAACTGCATTAAACACATTTGTCAAGACCTCTGCCCACAGTTTTGGTGAATACATAAAAAAGTCTGCAGGGACGCCATCAGGGCCAGGTGCCTTGTGCTTAGTAGTGTCCAAGATAGCTTTTTCCACTTCTTGGGGGTTAAAAAGGATGGGGCAGGGGGCTACAAAGCCCAACGGGACATCATTAATTTCTTCCTCCTCATCCCCGTAAACATTTTTAAAGTGGGATAGCCATTTTTCGTCGGAGATCACGCAGTCCATGGATTCATTGTTCTCATCTGAGAATAAAGGCTGTTTAATGATCTCCCAAAATCTCCTACTGTCCTTCAACACAGCCGATGAAAGGAGATTTTCCCATGCTTCGCATTTGATGGTGTCCTTACGCTTCTTTATAGCTAACTTGTAGATTTTCCTTAATCTGGTAATGTCTTCTTTTACCCTAGGGATATTTTTTAGGGCTACCAGCAGTGATCTGTGGGCATTTGAGCATGCTGAATCAAACCAACGCATCGTTCCAGGGGTTCCCTTTTTTGGCTTGACTAAAAGGTCCTTTGACACCTGGCCACATATTACCTCAAATGCCTCTACTATTTCATTGCCCTGCGCGCACGGTTTTTTACAGATCTCTACCTTGTCCTTGATTTTAGGAAATTTTTTTGCGTAAAATTCTTCCGGGATCACTTTGGCCCATTTCACTCGCCTATCTTGATCAGTAGTCCTTAATGGGTGGGCAAGTTTTGCTGTTATTGGGGGTGCTCCCATCTGGGCTCCCCAGGCCACTTCAAGTACTACCGGATTATGGTCGCTAAAATGTATTTGTACTGTGCGATAATCCGTAGTCCGGTTAAGAATGTCTTGAGAGACAAAAATATAGTCTATTACTGTGCCTTGTTGGGCACCCATAAAAGTTGGCAGTCTCGAACCCCCGTCAGGTTCATACAAATCAAAATTAGCAAGTAGTTCTTCTAGCTCCTCCCCCTCTGTAGAATGTTCAAAGTGGGGTCCCTGTGGACCCACATCCCCATCATCATCGTTACTTCCCATACAGGCTAGGTTACACAAATGAATATTAAAATCGCCTAATAAAATGAACTCAAAAACATAATTGATATTCTGGCTTACTGTTTTTAAAATGCTATCTAACTTAGCAACATTGCACCCTCTGTAGTCGCTATTCCCTGAGTTATCGAAATTTATGTATATAATCCTGCTGGCATTGTTAATCACCCTTTCAACCATTAGGATGTTGTGGGAATCGGTGCTAATCTGCCTATAACTTCCCTTTAAGTCTAAAGAGAACAAGATTACCAGGCCTCCCTTAGCTCTTCCCATGCGACTAGGGACAGCTGGCTTAGTAAAACTAGTGAACCCATCCCACCAAAGATTGGTGGATGTGTCCCAGGTTTCTTGGAGAGCAATGATATGATGGTTTAAGACAAAACTTGACCAAGCCTTATCCTGTCGTTTGGTGTTTAGGCCTGCTACGTTCCAGGTTATAATCTTGCAGGAATCAGTGGGTTTCTTAAGTTCTTGGTTCCCCACCATGGCCCCTACAACTGATCGTGGCAATTGTATCCCCTCATTAATTCCCGCTTCCAAAAGACTCTGTAGATTATCACTGACCAGGCTCTGATTTACGCAATCATCCGGCCAGTTTAGTGTAAGAAAATGGTCACAATTTGATGTGACTTGACCCTCTATCACTACCTTGCGGGTGGACTGGCTAGGATCTTGACCATTAATGTGTTGACCTCTCTTGGGTGATGGCATATTCAGAGCATCGGATGCCAAATCAATTCTATCCGTGAGTCAATCACAGTCATTTAAGTTAGATAAAGGGCCATACCTATTCCCCATTCCAAATCCCCAGTCAAAAGGGGTAGCTAACTGGCCCCATCCACTAGCTGTTGTGTTCCACATGGGACGTGGGGTATTTGGGTGTATCATAGACTGGTCGTTTCCCATCCGGGATATAAACCCATTACCCCGGCCTCTATAGTCGTATCCCTGTAGGCCGGGACCCCAACCATTTATAGTGGGCCCATGTACCATAGCTACTCTGGCATTTGGCTCGATCGGGTAATTAAGTCTTCCTGTCTCATAATTGATCGTAGGTTGAAAGCGGTCATTATTGTATCGGGATCTAGTATCCCCTCCCCAGCTAATGGTATTTATATGTCTCTTAGATCTGGGGATGTTGGGGAAAGTAGAAAACTGAATCTCATTATAAAAGAATTTTAGGGTGAGGGGAATTATAGAGCCACTTCGTCGTTGGGGTGGAAAGATATTGGACAGGATATTTGGGAGTACCTCTGCGTTAGCGAAGTTTAAAATTACACAGTCCCCCTTAAACTTTTTTGGCTTGTTCCCAATCCATGATACCCTCCTTGTCATAACAATGTCCCCCGCTAATTGATCTGACCCTTGATATGCCATATGCATATTGTTGGTGAGCCAGTGTAACGCTTTATCCTTTAGACCTTGGTTAGATTCTGTTTTATCTTGTGATAGAACAGGGACGTTTGCCAATACGAGGACTACTGGTGAGGCTTCCAGGATAAATTGGACTGAGTCATCCTCTTGTTGCAATCCTGCTGGAGCGACTGACGGGACAATAGAGGAGTCTCCTACTATTTCCTGACTAGGCGCAGGTGGTGATCGCAATGATGGTGGCTGCCCTTGTGGGATAGTCTGTGTTAAACTTTCCACTGGGGAGTCCTCCGTATCCGTGACCACCAGTTTTGTGACGAGAGTAGATAAGTTCTCCACCTCTTTAGTCAACTTACTTTGTGCCCCGCCCAGCTTTTTTATCTCAAAAGTTAGTTTGTCCAGTTTCCCGATCAAAGGCTTAATAATTGTCCTGATTTTCATATCTATCATATCTTGAATCCTATTAAATAGGTCATCATCAATTATGCGTCTTGACTCCACGTCGACATCCAGCTCCACATTTTTCCCTTCACGTCTTGGTGGTGTGGCCAGCTTTTTCCTGCCTTGCTGTCTCCCCACGCGCTTAGCCTGAAATTTTCTACAGGTTCTCACAGCTCGTACAACAGGCAGCTGTGGTGATAGGACTTCATCTACCGTATCTATGTGGTGGTTGGAGTCAGAGGCTACATTTACTGACAAATCTGCTGGTGGGTCTGAGTCTTCGTCCTCATTGCCATTTTCTTGAGGATTAGGGTCTGATATGTTTATAGGAGGGTTTTCTAATGGTATGTTGGGCGTTAATACGCTTAATGCACATGAAAGAGGGCTTTCTGGAAGCAAAATTGGCGATTGGCTCAAACCTAGGGATTGCCTTCTCTCGTTGTTAATCTTGCTGACCACTTGCACTAAATATGAGTCTAGAGTATTGAGTGGCTCGGTGGCTGCAGGAATCAATTTCATTACAAGACAGGAGGCTACATTATGCATTAATCCTTTTAATGCAGCTCACACAGCCGCCTACATCACAAAGGTTTAGAATAAGAACAAAGTGACATCACAGTATCTATAAAAGGCGTGTGCCAGGAGAGATCAGCCTCTTTTAAATGCGGCTCACAACAGATAAGTAGCCTCTCTACTCTCTACTTTATTTGCATGATTTATTGAATTATTGAATCTGTTACATATATTCTATGATTTATTGAGTTACTGAATTTGTTCACTGTTACCTAATAACTCGATGGCATCTGCCTTATGATTTTCATGACTACAGTTTTCCCCATGTACCTCCTTTATGACAGCGCTCACCCTGTCCTTTCATTCCTTCTCGTTCCCTGACTTCCAATGTATGGTTGTCTCTCCCTCCCTCCCCCCCCTCCCTCTGACCCCACCCCGAGTTCCTGGGGACGTCGTTTAATCGCGATCTCGGCCTCAGCGCGTCCCAAACTCGAACTCGATGGCCTCAGTCCCTTTGCTACCCCTCCCGCTTCGCTCCGCCACGACCCCCGTAGCACGCATTCACTTGAATTCCCACCTCTGATTTAAACGCCTTTCCCAGCGCGAGCTGCTCCGGAGCCGCTCTGGTCCTCCGACTCGGTGCCGAGGAATGCACCCTGGCAACGGCGGCGCAACGCGGTACGCTTCCTAGGGTGCTTTCCTCAACAACTGCTCGAGCGCGTCAGTTGCCTTGCCGGTTGCGATCCTAAGATATCTAACTCGAGAGCCCTTGAGCCCCTCCGTTTTTCGTTACGATTAATAGGCTTAATTCCACACGGGGTTTTAATTTAACCAGTCTATAAGGCTCTAATCATAAAAAAAAAAAAAAAAAAAGGGAGAAATAAGTACTTTGAAAGCATTGTGTACTTACCCTACTCAAACTGCCTATAGCTTATGTAAACTCTTCCTTTAGCCTAACTAAGCCTCATACAAATATATTAAATACATATCTGCCTATAGGTCTAATACTAATTTAACTTACCCCCACTTACCTACTATGTCTGATCTAGAATCAGACGATGCAGTGGCTAGTTCCCCTAACCACAATAGCGATGCATTTAAAACCTTCTTGCAGAGGGAAATGAGGACTTGTATGCTGGATACCTAGCGCCTCAAAGGGTAAGGTTGCCCCTCGCGGCACACTTAGGCTGGGTGCCCCTAGCGGCACAAAACTGACAGGTGTCCCAAGCGGCACATACACTGACAGTGCTCGTGTGGATCCTAGCTCCGATGAAGACGAGCTCTTCAACGAACTAGACGATGAATTCGTCCTCGACCTCGATGAGGGAGATTTGGATGACTTGGATCTTAACACACTTTCAGAGGCAGATTCCTCACCCTCTTCAAAGGACGCGATCCTTGACCCCCTGGGCGGAGAAATGTTCTCCCCAACCAACATATCTCACCCTAACAGCTCAAGGTGGTATCCACATGACCATGTCGCAAAATTTGTGGCTAAATGGCTCAGAAACTCCCTCGAGTTACAGTCTCGCAACACTATGAGGTCTGAATGCCCCAGGCCCTACATAGAGGACAAGGTGTGCCAAACCCCTAACCTAGACCCTGACCTTATAAAGTTTCTTTTCAAATTAGGTAAGGACCCCAGGAGAGGCCTTGAAAGGGTTCTTAAAGCCTGCCAAGACCGCCTCCTTGACCTTTTAGGCCCCCTGACTAGAATCCTCGACCTAGCCAAGGAATCCCACGTCTCTAATACTCCCCTCGATACCAACTTAATCAGGGGATGGAGCCAAAGGGCAATAGTACTCCTTGGTAACGCGAACTCCTCACTTAACATCGAAAGAAGGAGGACTGTCCTCAATAGAATAAACCCCAAACTTGGCGATCTCGCAGAGAAGGAGCCTTCCTCTAAGCCTAATGGCCTCCTCTTTGGAGAGGACATGATTAAAACGCTGGGTAAATATGTCGCGACCTTTACCGCTCTGGACAGAGCACAAACTAATATGAAAAGGGTTTTCCCTACAAACCTTTTTGGCCGGGCCGGAAGAAGGGGCCGCTCTTCCGGCCGTGGAAATTTTCGGCCCTTCTCATCTGGAAGAGGAAGGGGTTCGAGCGGCAGAGGCTTCTACCCCTCCAACAATAGGCAATACTACCCGCCCAGAGGAAGAGGTTCGCGAGGAAGAGGCTTCCCCCCCCCGTGGTGCCTCCAACAACGCTACTCAAGGTAAGTGCTCCTCTTCCTTCTTCCCCTCCCAAGGTCGGGGGCAGGCTCAAACATTTCCTTCACGTTTGGGAATCCCTAACGCAAGACCCCTGGGTTCTAGAAACAGTTCAAGGGTTCAAAATAGAATTCCTAGAGATCCCATATCAATACGTCACCCCGAACCCTCTGGTTCTTCCTCTAGAACACCTACAAATCGTCAAAGAAGAGGTCTCTTCTATGTTAAAGAAGGGTGCCATAATAGAGGTACCCTGGTCTCAGAAAAACTTCGTAAGCACCCTCTTCCTTGTCGAGAAGAAGGACAAGGGTTGGCGCCCAGTAATAAACCTTCGGGAGGTAAACAAATACCTCGTCTATCGACACTTCAAGATGGAGGGCATCCATCTTCTCAGGGATCTCCTCCTTCAAGGAGACTGGCTAGTCAAATTGGACTTAAAGGATGCCTATTTCACCATACCCATGGCTGCAGAACATCAACCCTTTCTCCAATTCATCTGGGACAATCGCCTTTTTCAGTTCCAGGCCCTTCCTTTCGGCCTTTCATCCGCACCTTGGTGCTTCACCAAGGTCATGAGAACGATCGTCTCCACCCTGAGAACCAGAGGTATCCGTCTCATTATTTACCTAGACGACATCCTCATCATGTCCCAATCTCATTCGCAGTTACTAAAAGATCTCCAGACCTCCATGAATCTCATAGAAGACCTCGGATTCATTATAAACAGGGAAAAGTCCATTCTTTCACCCTCCACTTCTCTGGAGTTCCTAGGCTTCACTGTGGACACCTCCAGCTGTCTCCTCCTACTCCCAAAGAAGAAAATTGCCAAAATCCGCAAGGAAATCAGATTCGTTCTGAGACAACAATCTCTCTCCCTCCGAGAACTGGCCAGACTTCTTGGTCTCCTCTCTTCCTCGATCCAAGCTATCTTCCCAGGCCCGCTGAACTACCGTGCCCTTCAGAGAGTGAAAGCCAATGCTCTCAGATCCGGCCTTTGGTACGGAGACCATGTTTCCCTGGACGAACAAGCCAGACTAGAACTTTCTTGGTGGCTGGACAATTTGGATGCGTGGAACGGAAGGGCTATCTTCGGTTCAACTCCGGACTTCGTTCTAGAGTCAGACGCCAGCCTTCACGGCTGGGGAGCACGCCTCCTCGACCAGGACACCGGTGGTGTCTGGACCCCCTCAGAATCTTCCCACCATATAAATTTCTTAGAGCTGACAGCTGGACTCTACGCTCTGATGAGTTTCAGACACTCTCTCCAGGGCAGATCCGTCCTCCTGAAAATGGACAACATCTCTGCAGTCTCTTATATCAATCGTCTCGGTGGCACGAGGTCTGCCGACCTATCAGACCTGGCCAAGAAACTTTGGATGTTCTGCCTAGAACACAAAATCTCCCTGAGGGCAGAATATCTCCCAGGGAAATCCAACATTTCAGCAGACTGGAACTCGAGATTCCTTCTAGACTTCAGCGATTGGAAACTCGATACCTCGGTCTTCAACTCCCTTTTTCACTTCTGGGGTCCCTTCGATGTGGACCTTTTCGCAAGCCGGTTGACCTTTCAACTCCCCCAATACGTCAGCTGGATGCCAGACCCGGGTGCTCTGGCTGTGAACGCTTTCCTCCAGCCCTGGGCTCCCCTCTGCCCTTACGCCTTTCCCCCCTTTGCGATGATCCAAAGGGTTCTGCAGAAGGTGAGACAGGAACAATGCTCCTTGGTCCTGATAACCCCCTTCTGGCCGTCTCAAGCATGGTTCCCCACTGCTCTGGAACTTTCTTGCGACGTTCCCTTCCTGATTCCGGCTACTCAGGGACTCCTCCTAAACGCAAACGGAGAAGATCACCACCTGATTCTCTCAGGGAACCTGAACCTTCTTGCCTGGAAAGTGTCAGGCAATCTAACCAGTTGTCTGGACTTTCGTCTTCGGCTCTCACTCTCCTTGGAGAATCTTGGGCACCTGGAACACACTACAGATATAATAACATCTGGAAAAAATGGTCTAGTTGGTGCTTGGAAAGGGACTTGGATCCCGTGGAAGCTCCTATCGCCAATATAGTGAATTTTCTGGTGGAACTCTTTGACAGGGGTCTCTCCTATAGATCTATTAACTGTTTTAGATCTGCAATTTCAGCTGGACACTCTCTTGTCAATCATAAGACGGTAGGTAAAAACGTTATTATTTGTAGAGTCCTTAAAAGTATCAGACTTAAGAGACCTCCTAGACCTAAATATCAATCTGTTTGGGATGTCAAACTTCTGCTTGACCTTTTTTGCTCCTGGCCTGATAACTCTTCTCTTAATAGGAAATGTCTTTCAATTAAACTTGCCTCTCTCTTGTGCCTGATTTCTTGTCGCAGGGTTTCCGATGTCAAAGCCTTGGATATTTCTTATAGATGTTATGACATGTTTGGTGTTAAATTCGAGATTCATAGGAGAACCAAGACTATGTCTGATTTCATTTTCTATCCTCGTTTTGATTTCTGCAAAAAACTTTGTGTTGTTAATTGCATGAAAGAATATGACTCGAGAATGAAGGACCTTCGCCCACTTGATGCGAATCAGCTCCTTATCTCTTATGTCAAACCTTTTAAACCCATTTCATCTTGCTCCATTGCTAGATGGGTTAAGTTGGCTATGAGCCTTGCTGGGATTGACCTTTCTAAATTCTAAGCTCACTCTCTAAGGAGTGCTATGTCCAGCAAGTCCTTTTGGTCTGGTGGTAAGTTGAATGTAATTTTAAACTGTGCAGACTGGTCTAATGCTTCCACCTTTGCACACCATTACTGCAAACCCATAGAACACGTCTCAGATGCTGTTCTTCAGGGCTACCAACATGCATAATGTAGCCTCCTGTCTTGTAATGAAATTGCGATTCTCCTATTAACATGACCAGAGAATCTGGATTTCATTAAAGACACGGAGGCTAACATTATCCCTCCCGTCCCTCCCTTGAGGGATATGGAGAATTGACTTGTTCTATATTGTCTTTAATGATTCATACCTTCTAACCTTATGCTTCTCTTGTTGCTTCTTCTGAAGGTTGCCTTGTGTCCTTTTTGACTCCCTCTATTTTCTTTCAGACAATTCTAATTGATGAATCTCCAAGGACTCTCCAGGTCTCTCCAAGGATCTTCCAAGTTTCTTCATTACCTCCTTCAAGTTTCGAGTTGCATTCTTCGTTCCTCCTGTCGTTCAAGGCATTTAAAAGAGGCTGATCTCTCCTGGCACACGCCTTTTATAGATACTGTGATGTCACTTTGTTCTTATTCTAAACCTTTGTGATGTAGGCGGCTGTGTGAGCTGCATTAAAAGGATTAATGCATAATGTTAGCCTCCGTGTCTTTAATGAAATCCAGATTCTCTGGTCATGTTAATAGGAGAATCGCAATTTTTTCCCCATGTTTGCAACTGATTTTCGAGGGTTCTCAAGGGGTTAGCACTGCTGAATTTGTGCAATGTTAACAAAGCGACGAGGTGTGACTATCATGCAACATAAAACACTTTTAAAATCAGCTCATATCATAACGTAGACACGTACTTAACAAGGGATCAACGTATGCAGTACCTTAGCAGCTCGATACAGCTAATGTCAGGGGGATGGCCTTGCCTGGCCTTTTCGTGCCTCTGAGGGCCACAGAGGGCCCGCCCTTTGCCCGGGCTTAGCCCCGGGCGTCCCGCTCGCGTCCCGCGACGCTGAGGGCTTGCTGCTTAACTAGCCCCTCCTGGCGCGTGTTCCGCGTCAGGGAACGCGCCGCCGCAAAGGCTGCCGGGATATGGAGTCCCGGGGCGGCGGGCGCGTCTGATGGGAGCGGTGACTATGTTCCCGGGTTGTTGGTCCGCCTGAAGTGCGCCTCTCCTGTGCCTCGAAACTCCGCAGGTAAGTCTGGAATGAGTTACGGGTCCCCCCGCTCCCCCGAGGGCTTGCTGCTTAACTAGCCCCTCCTGGCGCGTGTTCCGCATCAGGGAACGCGCCGCCGCAAAGGCTGCCGGGATATGGAGTCCCGGGGCGGCGGGCGCGTCTGATGGGAGCGGTGACTATGTTCCCGGGTTGTTGGTCCGCCTGAAGTGCGCCTCTCCTGTGCCTCGAAACTCCGCAGGTAAGTCTGGAATGAGTTACGGGTCCCCCCGCTCCCCGAGGGCTTGCTGCTTAACTAGCCCCTCCTGGCGCGTGTTCCGCGTCAGGGAACGCGCCGCCGCAAAGGCTGCCGGGATATGGAGTCCCGGGGCGGCGGGCGCGTCTGATGGGAGCGGTGACTATGTTCCCGGGTTGTTGGTCCGCCTGAAGTGCGCCTCTCCTGTGCCTCGAAACTCCGCAGCTAAGTCTGGAATGAGTTACGGGTCCCCCCGCTCCCCCGAGGGCTTGCTGCTTAACTAGCCCCTCCTGGCGCCTGTTCCGCGTCAGGGAACGCGCCGCCGCAAAGGCTGCCGGGATATGGAGTCCCGGGGCGGCGGGCGCGTCTGATGGGAGCGGTGACTATGTTCCCGGGTTGTTGGTCCGCCTGAAGTGCGCCTCTCCTGTGCCTCGAAACTCCGCAGGTAAGTCTGGAATAGAATAATCATGTTTCACGCTTAGGGTATAATTGCTCTGCTGAATACCTCGGGTTGCCTTACATTATGCAATTTACAACACCTATAATTTTTTTATCGTTTGTTTACAATCCCATAGATTTTTTCCTCAGAAATCTCACAATGCGCTATGTGAGGACATTTTGAGGATCTTGCTGTCACGGGGTCAGGATGCTTTAGCTGTGAAAAATGTTTCTTATACAAATGTACCTCTGTCTGGTATCCAAATAATCATCAAACCCCAGTGCAATACATTTCATTTGTGCCGTTGGCACCAAGTCAGATATGGGGCATCCGACACCAGTCCAGTACGTCATTTAAGTGGTGGGCCAGAAGGCATCCTCATTTATTCTCAAAGCAGTGGCCCTGCTCCTGGTTGTGAGAAGATTCACCAACATCAACTGTAGCACTTCTCAGCGGAGGCTTCCCAGTCTTTGCAATACTCCAGGGTGTCACCGACAGACACCAAAGACCGGTGTACACATATATATCAGAGTCCCATTCTGAAGATCTATGTGCCTGTTGAGGTTTCCTACCTTCCTTTTACAGTGGCCAAAATGGCCCACCACCCATGGGGTGGAATAGTTCAAGTTCAAGTTCAGAAATTTATATAGCGCACTACTCACCCAGAGGGTCTCAAGGCGCTTGGGGGAGGGGGGTGCATTTACTTATCGAATATCCAAGTTTTTAGTTGTTTTCTGAAGGAGAGGTGGTTCTGAGTAAGGCGGAGGTGGGTGGGGAGAGAATTCCAGGTCTTGGCCGCGAGGTAGGAGAAGGATCTGCCCCCCATGGTGGATTTACGGATGCGTGGGATAGCGGCGAGGGCTTGATTGGATGATCGTAAGTGGCGGGTGGGGGTGTAGAAGGTTAGTCGTGTGTTGAGGCATTCGGGTCCAAGGTCGTAGAGGGCTTTGTGTGCGTGGGTGAGGAGACGAAACGTTATTCTCTTGTTGACGGGGAGCCAGTGGAGGTCTTTCAGGTGACCGGAAATGTGATCTTGACGAGGGATGTCCAGTATGAGTCTGGCTGAGGCATTTTGGATGCGTTTAAGTTTTTTCTGTAGTTTGGCTGTGGTTCCGGCGTAAAGGGTGTTTCCGTAATACAGACGGCTGGTGACCAGGGCGTGGGTGACCGTTTTTCTTGTTTCGGTGGGGATCCAAAGGAAGACTTTTTTGAGCATGCGTAGGATGTTGAAGCAGGATGATGAGACGGCGTTGACTTGTCTGGACATCGAGAGAGAGGAGTCTAGGATGAAGGCCAGGTTGCGTGCGTGATCCATAGGTATGGGTGCGGTTCCCAGGGCAGGTGGCCACCAAGAGATGTCCCAGGCAGAGGGGGATGAACCTAGGATGAGGACTTCCGTTTTGTCCGAGTTTAGTTTTAAACAGCTGTTCTTCATCCATTCGGCTACATCTTTCATTCCTTCGTGTAGGTTGGTTTTGGCGGTGTTTGGGTCTTTGGTGAGAGAGAGGATCAGCTGGGTGTCGTCTGCGTAGGAGATGATGTTGAGGTTGTGTTGACGCGCGATGGATGCGAGGGGGCTCATGTATACGTTGAAGAGGGTGGGGCTGAGTGATGATCCTTGTGGTACGCCGCAGATGACTTCGGTGGCCTCTGATCTGAAAGGGGGAGGCGGATTCTCTGGGTTCTTCCGGCGAGGAACGAGATGATCCATTCCAGTGCTTTTCCTTGTATTCCGACAATGTTGAGACGTTGTATAAGGGTGCTGTGACAGACTGTGTCGAAGGCTGCGGAGAGGTCAAGTAAGATGAGGGCAACCGTTTCTCCGTTGTCCAGTAGTGTTCGAATGTCGTCTGTTGCTGCGATGAGGGCGGTTTCGGTGCTGTGTTTGGCTCGGATGCCGGACTGTGAAGGGTCGAGGGATTTGTTGGATTCGAGGAAGGCGGCGAGCTGACTGTTGACGGCTTTCTCAATGACTTTGGCGGGGAATGGGAGGAGCGAGATGGGGCGGTAGTTCTTAAGTTCATTGGGGTCTGCTGTGGGTTTCTTCAGAAGGGCGCTGAGTTCGGCATGTTTCCAGCTATCCGGGAAGGTGGCGGAGTTGAGGGAGCAGTTGATGACATCGCGGAGATGGGGTGCGATGATAGAGTCTGCTTTGTTGAAAATGTGGTGGGGACAAGGGTCGGTTGGCGATCCTGAGTGGATGGAGTTCATCAGGCGGATGGTGTCTTCGGTGGTGATTGGGTTCCAGGCGTAGAGGTTGTTGGAGTGCGGTTTTGGTTCGGGGGTGGGTGAAGTGGGCTGGTCTTCGGATTGGTTTTTGAAGCTGTTATGTATGTCGGCGATTTTGTTGTGGAAGAATGAGGATAGAGAGTCAAAGAGGTCTTGGGAGGGGGTGATGTCGTTGGTGCCGGCGGTGGGGTTGGTAAATTCTTTGACGATGTTGAATAGTTCCTTGCTGTTTTGGGCGTTGTTGTCAAGTCGATCCTTGAATGCTGATCTCTTGGTGGATCGGATGAGTTGGTGGTGTTTGCGGGTAGCGTTCTTGAAGGAGGCCAGGTTGTCAGTGGTTAGGTTTTCTTCTCCAGGCTTTCTCGAGGGTACGACAGAGCTTCTTGGATTTCTTAAGGTCGTCGTCGAACCAGGGGGCTTTTTTGCTGCATTGCTTGATTTGATGGTATTTCACGGGTGCTAGTTCGTCAGCGCTGTGGGTGATCCATTGTGTGATGTTGGTAGCTGCTTGGTTTGGGTCCGATGATTTGGCAGGGGGGTTTTGGTGAAGCGATGTGAAGAGTTGGTCGGTGGTAATTTTGTTCCAGTTTCTTCGGGGAATAGGTTGTGGGGGGTTGTGTGTCGAGGTCTTTTTGTAGTTGAAGTGAACGCAGCTGTGGTCCGTCCAATGGAGAGTAGTGGTGTGATCGAAGGAGATGTGCTTGCTGGAGGTGAAGATTGGGTCGAGCGTGTGTCCGGCAAGGTGGGTGGGGGTGTCAACAATTTGTTTGAGTCCGAGATTGGCTAGGTTGTCTAGAAGGTTGGTGGTATTGCTGTCGTTATTCTTTTCCAGGTGGAAGTTCAGGTCTCCCAGTAGGATGTAGTTCTCGGAGGGGAGGGCATCTGGGCTGATAAAGTCAGTGATGTCTTCGCTGAATTGTGTACGGGGTCTGTGTATCTGTGATAACACCACATACCTGTATCTTTGGGACCATCTGGTAATGGCTTAGTGGCCTCAAAATGGGCAGGGTGTCTGGAATGCACTGCAGCTACTGCAGCTTCCGGATTGTAAGACATAAACATGACTTGGTATGAAACCTCTCGGTGAAGCAGGCAAAAGCCTAACCGTATTTACTACAAGAGGTGCTTTGGACTCGGGGAGCAATAGTGTGAGGGGGGTCCGAGCTCTCCTATTGTGCTTCCGGGTACTACCTCGTCAGAAGGCAGGGTGGCGATCGCATGAGGGCCCTTGGCACCCCTGCTAAACTGATGAAAGCAACACGTCATTCCTCTCAGTCAGTCGGTAAGATAGAGCATCAGGAAGGTAAGCTTAAAAAAAACAATGCAATTGCTGCTAAGCTTAAATTTACAAACATAATGTCTATATCATGTACAGGAAGGTTATTTGCATTAATTGTTCTGGGAAACACCCTGCAAACACATCCCCTGCGCGAGTATGCAACGCCTATGTCTTGAAGATGCACGTCCTCTTGTTGTGAAGGAGCACGAATGTCATAGGATATTGATGAAGGGTCACGTATGTGTATTTTCACAACTCTATAAGGGTTCCGGACTACAAATTTCCAAATTAATGGCTGCAGGGCCCAAAAGCTCATTGAAGACGCAGAAACATGACCTACTGTTGTGGAGCAAGAGACGTCCTGTTGCAGTTTCCACATAATCGGCAGCACGGCCTTCCTCCGAGAGAACACCTTACCTATGTGTAGTGCATCCTGTGCTCTGACCATGGAACAGCTTTGCTGTCCAACAGGGTTTGCAACATTAGCCCCGAATTCAATGCCAACCTGAGGACGCGCAGGTAGGAAAAATATAAGTTTACATCTCACCATGTTCATAGCTCACTAGTCCCTTGTGTGTATTATGGTGAACTTTGCTTATGCAGGCTGGCCGCAAGCTATGAGGAAAGTGGAGCTAGGCGCAAGCTTAATCCAAAAGGTATGCATCACGCTCCACGACTCCCCCCACCCCCCACACACCCACCTATTCCTTCCATGATCAAATCTGAACACAAAGCAGGACTCGCACAATTGGACTGGGGCAGAAATTGCCCCCAAGATCTTTTGTCTACCTTCTTTCACCAGGCTCATGCACAGTGCACAGTGAAATCTCACTTCACTTGATGAAAAGAAAGACGTTTTAGAGGCAAGTCCAACTAAAATGGATTACATAATTGCCTTGAGGTGTTTGCTTAGTGAAGTCAAACCTAATCAGACCCAACCTGCCCAAATTGTAGAGGCTGACGTAAACCATAGAAATCGTCAGGCAAGTGCAGTTTTCTGGTGCTGTCCTGTGTTTCCTAAAATCGATACTTTCTTCCAAGATCCTTGCCGCAGCGAACAGAACTGTTCACAGCAAATGTTATAGTACATTTGTGATCATAATTAAGATTATTTTGAATGATTATTGAGTGATGTGCATCATTTAATTGAAGCCACTGAACCTTCTATACTGAAGCAGTTGTATTACTCTGTGTGAAACGGTGATGCATGCACTCGGAACCCCACCGAACACGAGTGTACTTACGAGGGACAGAAGTATTAATTATTTTATACCTGGAGCCGGAGTAAGTACACAAAGTGCTGTGTAGAGCGAATTTTTCAAACTAGTGTGGAAATGATGTATGCATTATGCCTACGTTGGCAACGTACGAATAATGAGTTTCGAAACCATAAAACAGCAGACTGCCCATAAAAGAAATTGACAATAATTAATACATGATACATCTATATTCGCTGCCGTAAGAAATCACTGACCCACTAATTAGAAATTCAGCTAAATTACACCTTTGCACTGTATACTATACCTTTGATGTAGTTTACTTAATTCAACCCCTGGACTACTCATCTCTAAAAGTTTAGCTGGTAAATGGTTTAATTTTACGTTATTTTCACTGGTCCACTGTTTCGAAGTTCGTCTCCAAATCTATGGCATTTGTTTCTTCTATAGAAACCTTCTAGAAGGGTTCTTGTCATGTAGACTAGCATTGGAGTTCTTCCAAGTTTATATTTAAAACCGAATTTGGGGTTTACTGCAATGCAGCAGTGATTTGGAGGTATTCAGGCTTTTGACTTCATATGAGGTTAATTATTTTTGCAATTAAAACATAAAAGGGTAGCACATGTAGAATCAAGCCTTGGCAATACCAATATGTCTGGCTGGTAACCAATATGAGTGCATGTGTTTCCCTGCTCTGCCTCCCTTCTTTTTTCTCTGCCTCCCCACTCGTGCTCTGTTTTTACTTTCACCTCCCCAGCTGTGTGTGTTAAAGTTTAAACTGTTGTGTATACCTTTTTTTTAATACGATAGCGTGGCAGATCCAAAATGCTCCTTGGCCCCCTCGATTCCCTTTTTATGCTTTACATGCACTTGCTTTTCACTTTTTTATATATAGTTTACCATGCTAACATGGCCGCCCGCCATGTAAGAATGGTGACGTACAAACAGCTGTAATGCATCCTGACCCATAAGTGCCATTGCGTCACGGCGCATAGATGCGTGGCAGCAACAGTCCTAGAATGGATTTCCTTTTATATAAAATCTACTGCATGAGCTCTGGCCATGCATATGCATGCGTCTTGACATCCTCACATGCATTGGATTGGCAAAAAGCATTAGCCAAGCCACTTGCTAAGCCTTTTAATGCAGAGACCTATTGTATTTTCCAGTGCTAGTTACTTTTGCCACAATTTGGTCTTTACACATATGAACAGAGTACATGAAAAGCGCATATTTCAGTGCAAGAGCAGTGCTAGGCAAGGCAGTTGTCGCTAAATAGGTCTTGTTAAGGAAGCATTAGGGAAAATGCAAGGATGTTCTTCCGATTAAGGATGCTTAACGCATGGAGAGCACCATCACTGTCTGGCAGAAATAAAAAGGAAAAACACCAGAATAATCATAATGTTGGGGTAAATACAGAATAGGGGGCTAGCCTGAAGCTATAGTGTTTGTGCAGGCAGGAAAAGGAGTATATTACATTGAATTGGTGGTCCTTGTCTGTCTTTGGCCATCAATATCCTTAAATGTAATATGTCTTAAGATAATTACTAACCTTTTCCTGTTATGTGTACCAAGCAATATTCCCGATGCTCAACCGGCATATATATTTGTATGTGATTACATGAGAAAAACTGGGATTTAGTAAACATGACGAAGTACAAATTTTGTCCATCACTTTGATCCTTGAGGTGGGGAATATTAACATTCCCTTACTGATTCTTGTTAGTTTGCAATGTTACGTTGGAAAAGCATTGCTTATCACTGAGCTGACCTAAGATGAGGAGATGTTTATTGTGGTAAACATAAAATGTACCTGGTGTCTCTTGTCATTTGTCTCCACTTACTTCCCACAAGGATAAGAATTACTGACAACCTCTTAGAATTGACGAGGGTAGAAAATATGATATGACCAACATTTATTAAAGCGCACAAATGCCCTTAGGCCTCTAGGCGCTGTAGTCTTGCTGTGCCGCACGGTGCATAGTTATAAAACTTCTGACTATGCTATGTAGACCTATCGGGTGAACAGCTTGGTTTTTAGGGCCTTTCTAAACGGGAGATACAACTTCATGGGTGTGAGATAGTAGGGAAGAGTGTTCCAGAGCCTAGCTGCTGCATCTGAGAGGGCTCTGCCTCCCTATTTCTTCTTCCTAACTCTGGGGACAGTTACCTAGTTTTGATGCGCTGAGCTGAGATTTCTAGCAGAAACATACCGTTGGAACATGACTTTGATGTCACCTGGGCTTGCCCCATAGAGGGCCTTATGTACAGTGCATAAAGACTTAAACCATCTTTAGCGGAAGACAGTGCAGTTCTCGTAGACCTTTCAACACTGAATACTGCTTAGGAATATCCAACGACACATTTTGAACAATTTGCTGTTTTGCTGGCGTCGACTTATTGATCTCAAGTTAGAGTGTATTGCAGTAGTCTGTCCTTGAAGAAACCAAAGCAAGAGCGACTTTTTTACGGGCCAGAATGGCCATAAACGGGAATATCTTCCTCAGCATTTTTATAATCTAGAAGCACATTGAAAAACTGTACCATTGACCTGACAGCCCACTGACAACAGTAAAGACCTAGCTCTTCTTTAGATGAGGCCAAAAGAAAATGGCTTGACCAGAACTACTCAATTCCTCACAATAAAGATTAATAATTGTAGTATCAGAACGCTCAACTAGCTAGAATATGCAAATCACACACTACAGTCGCACTAGAAATTATCACACCCACACCAACAGTGAATGGAAAGGGCTCCAGGTCAGTACCAGGCATTGTCATTGCAAAGAGCACATCCAGGTGTGATTGAAATATTGTACGAATTGGTATGGGTTCGGTATAACCTGATTAAATGGATTCCATCAGGCAAATACGCCCTTGAATGAGACCATGAAAGACCATAGATTAACCATTGCCCTAACAATCCTAAACAGGTATAACCAATGGCAATAGCTCTAATGGTAAGGGTATGCCAAGGCACGGATCCCGTGCTTACCATGCCACTGGAATCAAGTTACACTGGACTGAAGCACCCCTATCAGAGTTAAACTGGTCGTGGGTTGCTTGTGTGCCCATTCATGGAGGATCTGGCTTGGCAGTACGGGCTGAACTGTCCCTATTGGAGCAGGGTCAAGACCAATTTGCATATGGCTGGGTCCAAACTGAGGTGGTACAGTGGGCAAAAGTGCGATGGATTGCAGCGCTACCTGAGAGATTGCCAGTGGTTAAACTTATTACAAGCTTTCCTCCAGTGAAGTAGTGTGGCTCACTGGTTAGAGGCGGCAGACCCGAGAGCAGAGGACGGCCCGGGACCAGGGTTCGATTCCCGGCGCGGCAGGTTTCTGGACCAGGGTCAGCGGACTCGATAATTCTCTCGCCTCGGTGCCCACTCTGATCAGCGATCACACTCGGCAACTCTGGGCATTAGCTTGCCTCATCTTCACTAACGGTCCCACCAGACCGCCGGGGATGCCTGGTCTCACCCTGGAGATACCCATTAAGGGACCATCTCTCAGGGAAGCCAGGAAGGGTTTCGCAGCGGTCGAAGCGCCTTGGGACCCTACGGGTAAGTAGTGCGCTATATAAATGCCTATACATTTACATTTACATTCACTCCAATCAGCTTTTGTGTGTAAGAGATTTCTCATTGCCATAACTTTTGATGTCATCAGGACTCCAGATTGTGGTGGTATGCAGGAACGCTTGTGACTGAGCAGTTTTGCTGTGATTGATGATAATGAAATAATTCATATGGAACTTTTTCAGCACTGCTATTCATGATCTGTTCACATTTCATCTCTTGTCCTGTATTTCTATTGTCTACATCGTTATAAACTCTTCAGGTCTCCTTCAGCAAGTGCGTAATCAAACACTAGCTACGGGCAAATTCGGATGAAAAATCAGTACAAAAACAAAGTACAAAATGAGATGGCTCTATACAGCAAGGAACCAGTGTCAGTTAGGAGATTGAGTCAACAACGTGCCAGGTGGGAAGGCGTGCTTGGTTCGTCGGCACCCAATCCAAATCACGAAACAATCAAGTAAGTCAATCAATCAATCAGGGAATTGTATGCGCGCAACTCACCCGTGAGGGTCTCAAGGCGCTGGTGGGGGGGAGGAGGGGGTCCGCAGTTCCATTCAGTCAAATAGCCAGGTCTTCAGGGCCTCCCTGAAAACGTTCAGGCGAGGCGGCGCGCCTGATGTCGAGGAGGATCTCGTTCCAAGTCTTGGCCGCCATGTAGGAGAAAGCTCCTCCCCCTGTTCTGGCTCAGCACGGACATTTAATAGCACTGGCCACGGGTTTCTGAGCAGAGCTTTGGGCTCCAGCACATATTCTTGGACAAATTAATCAGTGCCTTCAACCAAGTACCAAAACCATGGTGGGGTTGGATTTGTCATTCTTAGGTTAAGGAGAAACAGTTATTGCTCTTCTCGTTTTCCTGTTAGCTAAATTCTGAGCAACACTTCTCAGAAAAGAAGTAAGGATATTATTCGAATACAGATCAGCACAATGGAAATGAAATGAAATTAATCGGGCTTGTATTGTACAAATTAAAAAATGGATTAGATGCAGGGAATTCAGAAAAATGCTATACATCAGAAAATGTGGCTTGGCTCCCTATAACGGGGCTTGAAGCAATATATAATTGCTACAATACACGTAGGAACGAGCTGGCAACCAGGAGCAAGAATTAAAAATACAGAAATCCAGGGAGATCAGACAGAAACAAATAAAGCATAAAATGATAAAGTACCGCAAATGTCTCTAAAACGCGAGACAAGTTATAGAACTCGGGTCTTTGGAGCAAGAACATCTGTAGAGAAGCCCTGTATTGAAGGCTAGACCTTCATAATGAAAGGTAGCAGCCGTTGTTGCAGGCTGTTTGTTTCCAGTTGTGAAATTTGCAGGCCCTTTGTTCTTAGAAAGCGAGATGTTGTTTTACAGGCTTTCGAATCAATGCCTCTCTTGATGTTTTCAGCCCAAAGCAGTGCCACGAGAGTACTAATGGATGGCCCTGCAGCTGCCAAGACTGAATAGCAATTGTAAATAATTTCCAACGCCAGATTTGGAGTGCTTACATCTGCGTTTTAGGTTGACATCGCCGACTATAGCAAGGCCAGTTTGTTCCACCGTCTGTCTTATGCCAAGAGCACGTTTGAAATTATGGAATATCCACAAGGTTCTGGCCCTGCTCTTTCATCAGTGGCGGCTCTTCCACTAAGGCGGAGTAGCATTGCCCCTCTGCTCAAAAAGAGAAAAAAAATGATTATTATGTATTTTTATTATCATTTTATTTTTTCTATTGAAGTCAGTGGCTCTCTGGGCGGGGTTGGCCAGAGCAAGGGGAGAAGTTGTTTGCATTACTTAAGTGCGCATTACTGTTTGGCCGGCCCTCTTGGGCCGCCAAACAGTCATGCGCACCTTGCTTGTTCCCCACCAGGCTGCATTGCACAGCCTGGAGAGGAACATGCAAAGCCGTCCAATCCCCGTCTGAGCACCGAACCACGGTGCTCCGACCAATCATAATGTGGCATTGCAGCGTTGTGATTGTCTTAGGGAAGCCTCAGAGCCCGTGCGCTTCCTGCTGTTTCCTGCTGCTGTCGGACACAGGAAGAAGGAGGAGGATTGGAGAAAGACGGCAGCCAGCCAGTCCAGGTAAGTGGTATTTTTTTCCATTATGTCCACCCCCGCCTCGCCACTCTTGTCCGGGAGCAGCCGCTATCGTCTTTCATTGCCCCACATCTCAACCCAGACTTTGAGTGAAAGATGATTGGACTGGCCTTCAGTTTCATGATTCTGCTGCTTCCAATCATTATCCCAGGCAGAAGGTGGTTCAGCGACACACACCTTCAACAACCCAGCGCTGGTTTGCAAGCCTCACAAGGCACTATAATACATGGTCCTCATCTCAGTGTGCTCAAATAATTTGGGTGGTGAACACAGTCACTGCTCTGCCGGTCCTGTGAGTCAATAGAAATATTCCATGTCTTTTCAAGGCGAAGATTCCACAAGTCAATTTTGGTGAAATACCACCCAGAAAACAAGGTGCATATCTAGAAGGAATTTGACCTAGAAAACATGGCACGTTTATTCTTTATAGTTCTCAGCAGCACACTCCTTCAGCATCCTAGCACAGGCCCTTTGTTAGACATAGATGTAAGGCCCTCCCTTCTAGGCATTATAGTCCATGTGATCCTCATTATTCTCTGTGAACTATTGTTCAACAAACTGCGGGGGTTTGAGGTGGGCACAGGACTTTGTGCCACCCAATCACTGTGCTTCAGCTATTATCAATAGTTTTTGCAATGACTGTACTGTTCAGCCATGGCAAGAAATTCCATTTTCGTAACAATTTATCAATTTTTAAATGTTGTACGAAATACAATCATTGCTAACAATCTTGTAGCTGTAATCATAGAAGTCAGGGCTTGTGCAGCTCAACCTATTCCAGGTACAGTGGAACATTGGTCATTGGTCGACACCGAGGAGGCAAATCATAATTTCAATAGATGGATCCAGGAATCTTTAGACAGGACCCTCCCGAAAGTTATCATTCAAAAACAAAGTAGAAAAAATGCGGCCCCCTGGTTTAGCACTCAACTGAGAGTACTAAAACAATCCTGCCGAAGGCTGGAAAGGTCATGGAGAAAGGACCCTTCTCAGCAAACTAAGGAAACTTATAGAAAGGCCATTAGGATCTATAAAAATGAGATAAAAACAGCCAAGGCACATTTTTACGAGACCAAAATTAGCACCGCAGCCAATTCCCCTAAAGAGATCTTTCAAATAGCAAAATCCCTATTCACTCTTCCACAAACACTTCCCCCTAAGGAAGGGGCCCTTGAACGCTGTAACCAACTAGCAGTGTTTTCTCAAGAGAAGATCCAAGCCATTTATACCACTTTCCCTCCAAATCAGTCCATAATGGGGGACTGTGGCGCCACGGACCAGGTTCTAGTTCCGGTGCTGGATCAATTTCATCCTTTGAATACAGAAATGTTAGGTCAGGTCATCAGCAGAGTTTTGTCGGTCTCTCCGCTGGACCCCGCTCCGCCCCAACATCTTAGGGCGGCTATTGACTCAGTCCAATTCACCATTTTAGAGGTCTTAAATTCTTCCATCTCAACCTGTATGGTTCCCCTTGCGTGGAAGTGCGCAATGGTAAAAGCACTACTTAAAAAGCCCAGCCTAGATCCATCCATACTCTCGAACTATCGCCCAATTTCACTTCTGCCGTGGCTGAGTAAGCTGCTGGAGAAGCATATAAATAACATCTTGGTTGACCACTTAGAATCCAACAGACTTCTAGACGTCACGCAGACCGGCTTCCGCCCGAATTATGGGACGGAGGCCGCGCTGCTGTTGGTCACCGAAGAGGCAAGGAGGCTGGTGGATGAGGGGGGAGGGCCGCCATCATCCTTTTAGATCTAAGTGCAGCATTCGACACGGTCAATCACACAATCTTGACTGACCGACTCAAGAATGTCGGGGTGTCATGGCCTGGTTCACCTCCTTCCTCAGTAACCGCCGCTTCCAAGTCTTCGAGGGGGATGTTGTCTCTTCTAGTCTGCCTTTGGATTGTGGGACACCACAAGGTTCAGCCATAAGTCCGACACTATTTAACGTGTACATGCGGCCACTGGCCAGTATCATCCATCCATTTGGCATCAAGATCGTCAGCTATGCAGACGATACCCAGTTAGTGATATCCCTGTGCCACGACAAGGGACCGTCTTGCATGCTGGCTCCCTGCCTTGAAGCAGTGGCCAAATGGATGGAGGGCTCCTGTCTCGGTCTTAACGGAGAAAAGACGGAGATTATGCTATTGGGCAATTCCTCTCCTTCCATCTCTGTCCCCATATGGCCGCCTTGTCTGGGCCATGCTCCCTCTCCAAAGCCTCATATAAAGAGCCTAGGCGTATGGCTGGACAACTCCCTGAATTTCGGACACCAGGCCACAGTACTTTCTGCGACCTGTTATGGGCTGCTGAGAATGCTCCGCAAAATTCTTCCTCTACTCCCGTTTGAAGCACGCAGAATAATGGTCCAGGCCCTGATATTGTCTCGGCTGGACTATGGAAATGTGCTGTACTTAGGAGCCCCGCTGGCCACAGTAAATAAACTGCAGGTGGTCCAGAATAGCCCAGCAAGGATGCTCCTGCAGGTCCCCAAGAGACAATCAGCAAGACCAGCCCTCCGCCAGCTCCACTGGCTACCTATGGGTGCTAGGATACAATTTAAGGCGATGTGCATAGCCCATAAAGCCATGTGGAAAACGGGCCCTGCCATCGCCCATTCTTTGGTAACGCCCTATCTACCATCGAGATCCCTTCGTTCCTGCACCCTAGATGGGGAGGACGCTCTTTTTCATTCACTGCGGCCAAGTTGTGGAACTCTCTCCCGCAAGCTGTGCGAGAGAACCGCAATCTGGCGACCTTTCGCAAGCATTTAAAAACGCACCTATTTGGACTGTCCTTTTAGGACTAGAAATCTGTATGTGCCTTACTTTCTTTCTATAAGCGCTACGAGGCCTCCGGGTAGCTAGGCGCTATATATAAAAGTACTTTTCATACTCATACTCATACAAAGCGAATGATCAGCTGACGCCACAGAGCTGCCGCACAACTTATCTTGATCCGTAAGTATGAACGCTGGTAATTCTCGTATCTATGTATTGTCAAGAGTAGGGTTATGATATGAAGAGTTCCAATTGGAGGCGGTGCCGTATGAATGGGTGGTCTCAACCCTTTTCCCAGTCACAAGGAAGAGCCTCACAGAAGTCCCTCAATGAACATTCAATCACTTCATGAATATAGAACAAGCCTTCTTGAAAAAGGGGTGTGACTAGAGAGACCATGGCTGTTCTAGGCTAATGTTTTTATGGAGTGTATATTGCTGCCCACCTAAGAGAGCAGAATCTTGTCCTAATGAATGCTTTTCGAACGGTAAAGCTCTCAAGAACGTAAAACAAAGCAGTACCGGAGGCTGGGCAATCTGTGCATAATATTGCTGTATTTTGGATGTTGGCCAAGAATGAGCAGATAACAATGGAGAAGTTTTATCAAAAGACTGGTTTCCAAAAGTGGTCACAAATTGTGCACAGATTTTTTGCCACCGGTCTTTAATTTTGCGATGTGATCAATGTACTAATGGGTTGGTTGCTTCACAAGACGTCCATTCACTGGGAGTCGCAGAATGACCTGCCTCATAAATAATAATTATGCAGGCAGCTATAAGCGCCCCTCTGTAATTGACTACAAATGGCGGCCTGCAAGGACCAAAAGACCACCATCTCTAATGTTTGCATACATGCCAACAGACCCAATTCAGACGGGAGAGTCATGATTTTTTAATGCCAAAAGGACTTTATTTTAGCTGTCTCCCGCCTAAAAATTGCCTCTGCGCCAATATAAGTCAATGAGGAAAACACATTTCCCCGATTCTTACTTCAAAATCTCCCACTTGCTGGTTGTAAAATGTTGGCATGTTTGTGTTTGCATTTCTCAATGGAAAAAGGTTTTTTAACATAGGCATTTTTCCTTTAAAGACTCAATGCTGCTTTAAAAACCTCTTCCTACTCCTTCCTGATCACACGACAACATTCTCAAAGGGGAAGGAAACACCTAAGCTCCTGTGAATCAATTACCACCTCCTTTGAAATATCGGTAACTGATCAATGGTTAGTGACCGCAATTGCTGTCACATTCTATTGATGCATGCCATAACAAATCTCTGGAGCAGGCCCCCCTTTCATGCTCCTTCCTATTTCTAATTCGGTATGGATTGCTTAAACCATTTTGCGAGTTAGGTAAGTCTTTATGACTTGTGGAATGGGCTAAATACAGACCTACAAGCCATTTTGCTGTTGCAAACCTAATGATTTTGCAAATTTCAGGGTGTGTGATTGCAAAATAGATATCTACATTTGAACCCTGGTCACATGTCTGTGGCCAATCAATTGTCATCCACTGTGTTAACTTTACTTCTTAAGGATAAATAAAGTTCAAAGCAGGCAACGCAACATGACATCTAATCATGTAGGACATCTAATGCAGCAAAATACATTTAGCTGATCCTTAATCTTTAAATAATATGTTCACAGTAGGCTTTCCTCCAGCATTCCATTGTGTATTTGTATTGTTGGGCTGTAGTAGCCTGGTGCCAATGCTGCAGAATGCAAATCTTTGCTTCAGGTAGGGATATAACCAACCATCTATGCTTGTGAACATTCAGACCATTAATATCAGATATATCATGCAAAATAGAAAATTGTGCAAACAGGGATGGTTGCAGCATTCCCATGTGATATTCTATTCCACACTGCAGCCTAATATGACTGTAAGGGGTTGCACTTCCATAAGACATGACACAAACCAAATTTGAGTTTGGGTTCTCTAATAACTCTAGGTCCAGTCTTCCCAAAAGCATTCTATTCAGAGCATTGTCTGCCACTGCAGCCGAGAGGTGCACATAGTAGGTTTGATGGACAGTTCAGTAATAAGAGTTCGAAATAGGTCTGATACTAAACCTCGTAGCAGTCTCACTGCTTGAGATATTATATGTGGTGAAGATACCTTTCTGAGAGTTGAAGTTAGGAAAAAAATGCAAATGTTTTCAGTATGGCCAAGAGCAAGAATGGGTCAGTTTATATTCAGTGCACAGCTCTGAAAAATTTGAGTGTTATGTCAAGGAACAATTTTTCAAAGATAAGATATCCTCTCCGACCACTCTGTCCAATTAGTTATTGTGATGCCTACTTGTTTTACTGCATATGAGTACTAACTGATTGGACTAAGTCTTTAATCATTTTCGGACAGTAAATATTAATCTTACAATGGTGGTTTCGTGAGTTGTCAATCAATCAATACACTTAACGCGCAACTCACCCGTGAGGGTCTCAAGGCGCTGGGGGGGGGAGGGGGAGTGCCGCTACTGCTCGAAGAGCCAGGTCTTGAGGAGTTTGCTGAATGTGAGGTGGTCCTGGGTCAGACGGAGGTGGGCGGGGAGGGAGTTCCATGTCTTGGCCGCCATGTAGGAGAAAGATCTTCCTCCGGCGGTGGTTCTGTGGGATGGTGGCGAGGGCGAGGCTGGCGGAGCGGAGTTTGCGTGTTGGAGTGTAGAACGTGAGGCGGTTGTTGAGGTATTCAGGGCCTATGTCGTGGAGCACTTTGTGTGCGTGGGTGAGGAGCCTGAACGTGATCCTTTTGCTGACGGGGAGCCAGTGCAGGTCTCTCAGGTGGGCTGATATGTGACTGTGGCGGGGGATGTCGAGGATGAGTCGTGCGGATGCGTTCTGTATGCGTTGGAGTCTTTCCTGAAGTTTGATTGTGGTTCCCGCGTATAGGGCGTTCCCGTAGTTTAGTCGGCTGGTGACGAGGGCCTGGGTGACCGTGTTTCTGGTTCCGGTAGGGATCCACCGGAAGATCTCACGGAGCATGCGCAGGGTGTTGAAGCATGAAGATGAGATGGCGTTGACTTGCTTGGTCATCGTGAGGGAGGAGTCCAGGATGAATCTGAGGTTGTGTGCGTGGTCAGTGGGTGTTGGTGCGGTGCCCAGTTCTGTGGGCCACCAGGAGTCGTCCCAGGCGGATGGGGATGGTCCGAGGATGAGGACCTCCGTCTTGTCCGAGTTCTGTTTCAGACGGCTGAGTTTCATCCATTCGGCAACGTTTTTCATTCCTTCCTGGAGGTTGAGTTTGGCAGTGGCTGGGTCTTTGGTGAGGGAGAGTATCAGCTTGGTGTCGTCGGCGTATGAGATGATGTTGAGGTTGTGTTTGCGTGCGATGGTGGCGAGGGGGCTCATGTAGATATTGAAGATGGTTGGGCAGAGCGATGAGCCTTGGGGTACGACGCAGGTGATCTCGGTGGCCGTGGAGCGGAAGGGAGGGAGGCGGACTCGCTGGGTTCTGTCAGAGAGGAACGAGGTGATCCAGTCCAGGGCTTTGCCTTGGATCCCGGCATTGTGGAGGCGGGTTATTAGGGAGATGGCAGACTGTATCAAAGGCGGCTGAGAGGTCTAGGAGGATGAGGGCGGTGGTTTCCCCGTTGTCGAGTAGGGTCCTGATGTTGTCGGTGGCTGCGATGAGGGCGGTCTCGGTGCTGTGTTTGGGTCGAAATCCGTATTGGGATGGGTCGAGGGATCCATTGGCCTCGTGGAATGCGGTCAGCTGTTTATTGACGATCTTCTCGATCACTTTCGCCAGGAAGGGAAGATGAGAGATGGGGCGGAAGATTTTGAGGTCTTTAGGGTCTGCTGTGGGTTTCTTCAGTAGGGCATTGATCTCTGCGTGCTTCCAACTATCTGGGAAGTTGGCGGGCGCGAGGGAGTTGTTCATGATGTTCCATAGGTGGGGAGCGATGATGGTGTCGGTTTTGTTGAAGATGGGGTGAGGGCATGGGTCGGAAGGAGAGCCGGAGTGGATGGTGTTCATAGCGTGGGCGTTGTCTCCGGTGCTGATGGGAGTCCAAGCGCTGGAGGTGGTTGTGGGGCGTTGGTTCAATGGCTGGGGGCAGAGTCTGGGCGCCGAAGCTGTTGTGGATATCTGCAATCTTGCAGTGGAAGAACGTGGCTAGGGAGTTGCAGAGGTCTTGCGACGGTGTGATGTCGTTGCTGTTGGCGTTGAGATTGAAGAGCTCTTTTACGATGTTGAAGAGTTCCTTGCTGTTGTGAGTGTTGTTGTCCAGCCGTTCTTTGAACGATGCCTTTTTGGTGGTGCGGATCAGCTGGTGGTGTTTGCGGGTGGCGTTCTGTCATGTTTTCTGCCGTCTGTTCATGGCGCCAGGTTTTCTCGGGGGATCTTCAGGATTTCTTTGATTCTTTGAGGTCGTCGGTGAACCATGTTGTTTTCCTGTTGCCGGGCTTGCCTGGAGGGTTCTTCAGTGGTGCAAGGGCGTCAGCGCAGTTGAGTATCCACTGTGTGAGGTTGCGGGCTGCGTCGTTGGTGTCAGTGGTGTTGATAGGTGGGTTCTGGCTCAGTGATGTGATTAGCTGGTCTGCGGTGATTTTGCTCCAGCATCTGCGGGGGATCTATCGCGGGCGGTGGTGGGATGTGGTCTTCTTAAAGGTGAAGTGGATGCAGCTGTGGTCGGTCCAGTGTAGTCCGGTGGAGTGGCTGAAGGCTACTTGGCTGCTGGCAGAGAAGATGGGGTCGAGCGTGTGGCCGGCGTTGTGGGTGGGGGTGTTCACCAATTGCTTGAGTCCGAGGTTGGCGAGATTGTCGAGCAGGGAGGTGGTGTTGTTGTCGTTGTTGTTCTCCAGGTGGAAGTTCAGGTCCCCTAGGAGGATGTAGTCTGATGAGGCGAGGGCATGTGGGCTGATGAAGTCGGTGATGGCTTCACTGAATTGTGTGCGTGGGCCCGGGGGTCTGTAGATGAGGGTTCCTCTGAGGGTGGTCTTGGGGTCAGTGTGGATCTGGAAGTGTAGGTGTTCGGCGGTGGTGAGGTCATCTTCGGAGTTGGTTGTGACGTCGATGGTGTTCCTGTCGATGATGACGATTCCTCCTCCGGTTTGGTTGACGCGGTCCTTTCGGGTGATCTTGTAGCCATCTGGGATGTCTATGGCGATGTCGGGGGCTGAGGAGGCGTTCATCCAGGTTTCTGTGAGGAAGGCGACGTCTGGTGCTGTTGTGTCGAGGAGGTCCCATAGTTCGACGGCGTGCTTGTGGACGGAGCGGGTGTTGAGCAGGATGCACTTGAGTTGGTTGTTGTTGTTGTCTGGTCTGGGTGGTGGGATGTAGGTTCGGACGCAGGTGAATTTGCAGGTTTGGCAGGAGAAGGGTCCGTGGGTGCGCTTCGGAGTGGCTTGGTAGCAGGCGGCTGGTCGGCCGGTGTTGAGTGCGTGGAGGGTGGTGGTGTATCTCAGTCGGGTTACTTGGTTTCGGCGGGGCCAGGGGTTCTGGCACTGGGCGCGGTCCAGGCGCGGACGAACGCAGACGGGCTTGCCTTTGGCGCCTTTGGCGCGCCAGCGGCGCGGCCTCCATAAGAAGGGTTAAGGGAGGGAGGAGCAGCTGGGAGGCGGGAGCGGGGTGGCGAATTGGGCACCAGGGGGGCGGCGCCACAGGGTGGCAGCGGCGGGAAGTACGAGGGAGGGGGGAGGGTGGGGGGCAGGGGGGAGGGCCCTTGCACTAGGGGCGACGGAGAAAAAAGAGAGGGGAGAGCAATAAAGTTAACTAGGAAAGGCAGAAAAAAGGCAAAGAAAGGAGAGCAGCAAAAAAGACAGTCTGAGGCAAGTGAGAGGACTTGCAGCAATCACAGGTGACACAGCAGGCAGCGGCGGCACAGGGGGACCGTGTGGCGGCTGAAGGGGCGACCTACCTGGTGACAGGATCAAAGGTCAAGCTGTACTATATTGTTTGTTTATAGAGTGCAAGAATATCCTTAGGCTATCTAATTATGTTATGTTATGTTATGCAGTTTTATAGAGCGTGCAGCTGCCCCAGCAAAGGGGCGTTCCGGCGCTGAAAGCGGAGTCAGAAAGGCAGCAGGACTAGCTCGTAGGGAACAGATGAGTTTTGATGGCCTTGCGGAAAGGTAGTAGGCCATCCAAGCGACGGGTCTGAACGGGAAGAGAATTCCACAGCTTAGCGCCCAGGAAACGGAAAGACCGGCCTCCGGCTCTGATGCGTTTCACCCGGGGGACCGCAGCCAAGTGTTGCTGGCGCTGATATGATCTCAGGGGATGAGAGTATTAGGATTTTAAAGGTAAGACAAAGTGCTTTGAATTCAATCCTCTTGGGAACAGGTAGCCAATGGAGACGCCTCACGGCACCCGACGTGGAGCAGGTTCTAGGGAGCCTGAGCAGGACACGTGCGGCAGCATTTTGGACTTGCTGAAGGTGGGTCACCTCCGCCTTATTGGCGCCTAACATCAACGAGTTGAAGTAATCTAGTTGCGACAGAATAGTCGTCTGAATAATCAGTTGGCGTGTAGCTGGGTCGAAGAACCCCAGAATGGGCCTCAGACCCCGTAAGAGTCCAAAACAGGTACCCGCCACCTTTTTGGTATGCTCCTGGGACCCAAGAGTAGAGTCGAACCAGATCCCTAGGTTCTTTACCACCGACTTAGGGGTTGGGGCACTGCCAATGGACGTAGGCCACCACTGCGTGCTCCAGCGCTCTTTGTTATGCCCCACCAGCAGCACTTCTGATTTGCTAACATTAAGTTGAAGGCAATTGTCGGTCATCCAACGTGCAACCACCTCAAGCCCAGTTCGAAACTGCGTGGGGCCCTGGTCAAGGTAATCTGAGAGGGCCACCACCAGTCGCATGTCATCCGCATAAGAAACCATGGTCAGGCCATCGTCGTGCGCTACTCTCGCCAGGGGCTGGACGTAGAGGTTGAACAAGCCTGGACTTAATGCTGATCCCTGAGGAACCCCCTGCTTGATGGGATGGACGTGGGAGAGAAAGGGGGGTTGCGACCTAGAAAGCTCTGTCAGAGAGGAAAGAACGGAACCAGTCCAGGGCCAGACCGACTACCCCGCCTCCTCTAGGCGACGCAGGAGGATCTGATGAGAGACAGTATCAAACGCAGCGCTGAGATCGAGCAGAATCAGCGCCGCAGTCTGTCCCTCATCCATAATGGTCCGCAGATGTTCGCACACCGCTAGAAGCACGGCCTCGGTGCTATGACCGGGACGAAAGCCATTCTGTGAACGGTCAAAGATACCATTGCAAATTTCCTTTCAGTGTCTACACATTCTAGTGGCTCTTGTGTTTGTGGTGTAGTGTGTGCGCACAGTTTCTGAGGTTTCAGTTTCTGTTTCTTCCTGGGTCAGATATTGATTTAATGTCTGAGTCAATTTGAGTAAGTAACAATTCATCAATCTATTGTAGTAATTATGTGTTGGCCCTATAATCATTTTAGCTGTTTGTATTCTGCCCCACATTGACAGGGTAATGTGAGTCCAGCTAGCTACATAGTTCTTTGTTCTTGGTTATCAGATGCTGTCCTCCAGCGTTCTTTCTAGTTCAATGTGTGCAGGCCCTTATTTATTTGTGACCCTTAGGTACATATTGCATCTCATAGTAGCAAAGGTTGGCTGTAGCGGTGCTGCTTGATAAAGGCAGTGTTTGCACTTTCCCCCAACTGAATCAGCACCCCCAAAACGATGGATAAGTATATTATCCTTATATAATAATGCTTTGATTGTCATGGATCACCTTTGTGTTGCCTAGTTAGCAGATCTTGAATATAGGCTCTAAAGCGAGCAGAAACAACAGAGATAATAGTAGGGTTCCCTTTTGACTACCACATTTTACATTTATCGTTCTGGATAGAAAAGTGTTCCAAATAATATTGGCCGGTGGGCAGTCATAAAGCCACTGAACTTTAGTTATAGCGTCGTTCTCACGCCTAGCTCAAGGGTCTGAAGCAGATATCCCCCATCAAAAGCATTTTATGGCATCTAAAGAGGTAGCCAAAGCTTTTTCTGTATCATTCCTAGTCTGCTGTAATAAAGGGGTCATGGTCCTGAAGTGTTTTGTAGATGACTGGCCTTGCACAAATCCCACCTGCAATGAATGTACCAAGGATGGAATGACTTAATGTAATGTAGTTGCCAGAATCGTGTCTAAGATTTTCATGTCAACATTGATTAGGGTTATGGGGCGGTAACTAGAGCCGTCATCTTTTTTCCACCTTTAGGATATAGAGCTAAGGAAACAAGGAAACCAGTTCATTGTGCTTCCTTGAATGCTGTAAGCAGTGGAGGCCATAATAGTTGTTTGCCCATTTTATAAAACTCACCCAGGTGTCCATCTTTCCCTGGTGATTTACAAGTGGAATGGTCAGATATGGCCTCCACTGTTTCTCCCAGGGTGATCTATCCTTCAAGTCAGGCTTTACCTTCAAGGGAGAAGTAGTAATCTGTAACAAACAAATACATTACTCTTCGATCCTCAAAATATCAACACTTTCTGAACTATTAAGTGTTTCGCAATAGGACGCAAATGTCTTAGGTGGGTCAAGGGATAAGTTAGAAGGTGCTTTTCTTTGGTACGTATGGCAGCAGTGGACAATCTGTGATTCTCTGTAGCACAACTGTGTAGCCAGTAGTCTGCTAGACTTTGTTTCTTGTTCACAGTGTCACTACTTCATATTAACAAATGTTCTTTTGCTTTGTCTGTATAAAAAGGTATTAAGAACACATTTTGCAGTTCTTCCTTTGAGATCTCATGGTTAGAGAGTAGTCCAGATTATATTGTTCCGTCAGGTCTCTAGAATTATGTACCTGTGCCACTTATTTAGTTCTAGATTTCCTATAACTCCACCCTATTTTGAGCTGTTGCAGGAGTCAAACGGAGTTCCTTGAGGTGTTGCTACTACTTACAACTGTCCCCACCCAGTCATGTTTCAATTTCTGTAATTCCTCTTGGATAAGTGTGTGGAAATGTGCTTTTTAATTAGCACACCGGTGCAGGGTTCACCCTTTTCTGTCCACGAGTCGTTAGACTAACAAAATAGAGATTGACACTGAAGCTGGAATTCAAAATAACAAGTTTATTCACTCATGAGTGAGACCACGTCCATACTACACTCTCAAGTGTTCCAGGAGGTAGTGACAGTCATTCCAAATGGTACGCTCCCGAATGACACTCTGATGTTTCTAGAAGCGAAATACCTCATCTGCCTCGATCGTCTCGATATATATTTACACCAGATACATCCAAATCACACGCAGTATATGTGAGTTTTGTTGGCAGGGCAGCATTTTCAATTCCATTCACTTCCGATGTCTGCACCCTGGATCTCTACAAATTGTCTGACTGACGAAGCTGCCTCCTTCAAAAACAAGGTCACTTTGCTTGCGGTACTTGGATGACTGCATCTTCAAGGCTCCATCGAAAGCACAGGCTCATGTTTCCACAGCTGCATGCATCAGCATATTCCAAGAACAAGGACTGACTTTGAACATCAAGAAATCTTTCTTCTATCCTGTAACAAGATTGCAATTCCTAGGGACAATCCTGAATACAGAACTAGGGAAAGCTTTCAACTTGGAAGAAAGAGCAACAAACTCCAGGTCATGGCAAATGAATTTTACTTGAAGCAAATGGTAACCATAAGGTTATACAGTATCCTCTTCGGCCTCATGTCATGTTCTTGCATCAGCCTGATTTCTTTCTAGAGTCCTCAGATGAGGCATATTCAGCACAGTTTGCCCTTCCAGTGGACACAGGCGACTGGCTCGAGGAGCGACACAGTGAAACACTCCAGATGGCTCAAACAACCCTTGCTGTGGTAGAGGTTCCCATCAAACCTCAAAGCAGGTCTTTAATCCAACCTTCAAAAACAGGATAATCATTACAACAGGTGTATCACTGGAAGGATGGGGAACTCATATGTAAGAGCTGTACACAAGAGGCCTCTGGTCACTGGTTGAGAAGAAACTCCCCATAAACGTCCTGGACATACGGTTCATCAGACTATGCCTCCAGTCGTTCCTTCTGAGGTTAGCAAAACCATCAGTGTTGATTCAGATGGACATCATGACCTCAATGCTCTTCACTGTGAAGCAAGGAGAAACGAAGTCCCATTCTGTCGGAAGAGGCATAGATGAAGTGGGACTGCGAGGTGGATGTGACAGTGGAACATCTTCCAGGATGTCAAAACGATGAGGCTGATGTACTTAGTCGCCCAGTGTCAGATTGCCAAGAATGGGAAGTTCACAAGATCTAAGCAGAATACATCTTTCAAGAGTCAGGCTAGCCAACTATAGACACAAAAAGTGATTAGAGGAATGCTTGCAAATAGTCTAAACCACTTGCATTCACCCTGGATAACATTCCAACCCATCGTTTTTCATCAGTGGTTCCACTCTAAATAGAGGTCTACCTTATGCAAAGCAGTAGTGACCATGCTCCTCATGGGAACAGTCCACACCGAACTGCCAGATGAGGTTTCCTCCAGAAGCAAACACGATTAACCCCAGAACAGTTTCCGAGACCCTTTTTATCCATTTTCCCTCCAAGTACTGAGGAAGGCGAAAGCAGCTCACTCTTTACTGATTTTGATTGCCCCAGCATGGCTTTATCATTTTTGGTACATTGACCTACTGAGGCTTTCCACATACCAACCAATCCAGTTGAAGAATCATCACCGGCTCTTTTCACGACATAGCAGAGAGATTCCCTGTCCTGCCTTCAAGTTGCTGAACCGGATTGCATGTTTCCTGATCACTTATAGTATGGCCATCTAAATATTCTTTTAGACTAGAAACATCTTAGAGCAGGCATTCCCAACAAAGACTTACAAATCTAAGTGGAAAGGATTCTATACAAGATGCAAAGATGGCGCCATATCCCCAATCTCTATGAAGCCCCTTCAGGTGATACTGTATTTTCAAAGAACTAGCCAAGAGTGGCTTTAAGTATTCATCAGTCATGGTTTGCGTAGGTGCATTTTCCAGATTCTAAAATACAGAGATTCTTCCTCCTCTTTACTCTCACAGAGAAGTATAAAACAATTTGTGAAAGGACTCTTTGAGACCTTACCCAGTGAGGGATCTTGTAGTTGCGTGGGAGCTAAACAATATGTGAGCCAACTCATGCGGCCTCCTTTCAAAACCCTTTTTACAGTGTACCTAAAATTCCTCCTTTTTTAAAACTGCTCTTCTACTGTCTCTCATCCTCAGCAGGAGGTTTTCACCGTTAAGGAGCCATGGTGTCATTTCACCAAAGACAAAGTAATTTTACAGACCACCTCAAGATTCATGTCAGAATCCTCTAGACTTTCACTTGAATTAACTTGTCATCTTGCGAACTTTCTTCCCCAATCAATCCACTTCTGCTGAGAGATCTTTGCTTGAACTGGATGTCTGGGGGTGCATTCGAATATACTTGGGCTTTACATTCTTCAGGTCAATTATTTTTCTCATTCGGACATCCAGAAAGAGACCACCCATTGTCCAAACAAGACATCAGCCTGCATCTGACGTACTCAAAAGGAAGGGGGAGAAAGAGGGAAAGATGGCTAGGCTCACCCTCCAAAAGTTATGTAGACCTGCAAATCCCTGAATCTAGGGATCAAGAACCTAGCCCTTGGATGACTGGTATTCACAACACTCACTGGAGTTGGAATAGTTAAATGTCAGAAAGAAAAAGTTTTTTTTCTTGAGTCCCCTCACTCACCAGGGTTTCCCCACGGTGGCATGCTTCATCATTGGGGCCATCCCAGTCCTCTATGGACTGAGGCGTGCTGCGACTTGCGGAATTACGTATGAGCACTGAAGTGATGGACTATGTGTAGTGCAGTCAGTGTAGTGAAGTGGAGTGGGTTTAGAAGTGAGTTAAAACTACCTATCTAGTGGGCGACAATGATTTATTCATATGCAGAGATGGTCAGCCACTGTTGTCTTTGCCACCGCCTGTGATGTAATTTTACAAACACTGGAAAATCCAACAGCAGCAGAAGTAGCCAGATCCAGCAAAGAATACATTTTGGCAAAGCTAGACGAGTGGCTTTGCCATTGCTTGTTTTATGCTGCTAGGCATGCAGGCTGCGGTGTGCAAGCTTAATCCTTGAAAACCTAGTTTTTAGCTAGTAGTGTCTTTCTCGTTTCTATAGTAGTGGGTTAAAACTGACATCCAATGCACATGGTGTAACATTCAGTAGGTCGTATGTCCATAGTGCTAACCATTGCTCTCCAACCTGTTCTTCCTCTTTACACCCATCCCCCTCTAGCACTCCTCTCACACAAGTGGTGTATGCAAGGTAGTGTCCTGGACAATGCCGTAAGATGGCTATAACACAAACAAGCCCCTCTCACAATTTGGTAGTGATAGCATGCTGCAGCCTTAAGACTACGTGGCCTTCACCCAGAACCCCCACTGTTTCTGAGCAAAACAATCGCTAGTTTTCTGACGTCTTGTCAATCTTCTTTTGAAAACTTGCCTCATTACCTTTTCTTTTAATGACACGAGCAGCAGAACCCTTATCTGAAGTTGCTGAAATATTTAATCAAACATCTGCAGCAATACCTGAATGTGTCTACTTATTGATTGATAAAAAAAAGACAGGAACTCATGTGATCTGATTTTAGGTCTCTGCATCAGCTCCCACCCCTCAAGAGAACAAGCTTTCTACTCTTAATCTTATCAGGTTTTCCTTAAAGTTTCTGGCCTCTGCTAAAGCCGATGACTGGGGATAGACAATGGGAAGTCCTTCGCCATTGTAGGTAGGCGAAATGGGAAAGTTTGCTTCAGGGAAGCCTTACAAGGTTCCCATCTGAGACCACAGAACTGGTCTCTCTTTCAGCCACATACTGTCCTGCCGGTGTAAAACACCCTGCGACAGGAAAGCAGCTGTGCATCAAAAGGTGCTGCCACTCGAGATGCGGCCCAGTCAGTTTCTTCTTGTGTAATTTTGGGTACCTATGTGCATGCTTTGAATGGGTGTGCTAGTGTGGCGTGTGTTTGTGTCTCCACCCCACTCCCGCTGCACATCACGGGTCCACCACTGGCATTTTATCCTTGGTTTTAGAAGCCGGTCACATGATTACAACAGTAACTACTAGAGTGCCTCACCAGTAATATGTGTATGAATTGAAATTTGTTGGCCTGCTTCGCTTTGCTTTTAATGTGGTAACAGTGCTACGATGACATTTATTGCAATTGTTTAAATGAACTCTGCCAATTTAATAAACTACCACTGACATCTTTAGTAATGTGCCGTTTCAAACATTACATCTAAGCCAACTTTAGACATCCAAGAGCATCTCTGTATAACCCACTCTCTATCTCTGTGTTAATATACTGAAACATATGTTTCTGAAACTGAAGGTCAACAGGACTCAGTACACTTCAGTGTTTATCTACCATCCTGCCCTGCTGAAAGGGTAACTACTTTCAGCTGCTTTGAATACTACTCGCTGGAGACTGTTGAGCCCATTCCTATCTGTCCTGTATGTGCATCTCTAAAGTAATGAACAATAATCAATATTCTTGGCTCCTAGTACACACACATTTGTGGCTGGTATGCAATTATGTATACGTTGCAGTTGTGAATACCAAATGTATACTTCTCTATGTATACTTACCTAGAAGATATAGTGGTACTCGATATTGTGGAGTTGATATAGAGTTGGTTTCGGTATTGTGATATAGAACCGTGTAGCCTGGATAAGTGCATTTATGTCTCGCGCCTGGTGGCAGTGTCTAATGGCTGCTGTATGGTGCTTATGATTGCCTTTATTACTTTGGTGCTTGTCCTGTTCTCCCTTCAGTGTCTCACAGCTCCAGTCACCTCAATTCTTATAAACAAATTCCTTCATGTGACTGCAGCTGAAAATCCACCCCCATAAACTGTAGCTGGATGATGTAAGAGCGATGCCTTAGGGGAAGCCATCTGTTTGTAAATCAAGTAATTGATTATCAACGAAGCAGTCATACTTACATTTCCCGTTGAATGCATTAAGATGATGTTTTTTTCATTCACTGTCTTTCAGGTGAAGATTTGTAGTCAGCCTGTAATGGCGAGAGTAATAACGTGTGTTGTTTTTGTAGCTCTTCATACTGCATTTCTGCTATTTGTAAGCACTACGAATAACAGCTGTTGCTAGTATCTGATAAGGATCCTTGTTAGAAATGGGATTTTTGTCAGGCGAGGGCATGTGTCAAAGCCAGGTAGAAACCACCCCTCTAATCAGGATAAGGGTGTTACACTTGTAAAATAACCCCTGCTCACCCCTTTGGTAGCTTGGCACGAGCAGTCAGGCTTATCTTAGAGGCAGTGTGTAAACATAGCCAACAGTAATACAGCGTAAGCACCTAAAAAGGACACCACACCAGTTTAGAAAAATATCCAATATTTGTATATACTTAAGACAAGAAGAAAAACGATAAAAATCCAAAATACAATACTTAAAAATCCACAGTTATTAAAATACACTTTAAAAACAGTTCCTTGATGTCGATAGCTCTATCGGGGGCTTCACGCCGTCGTGAGCAACAAATCCAAACAGTTCTGACTGATCGAGGCATCACGGGCCAGCTACGGTGTCGGAAAGACCCAAAAACAGTACCTTTTAGAAATGTAGGGCGTCGGCGACCTCTCATTGAGCTTACGAGCGTCTGTTCCGGAGTTCGGTGCAGGAGTCGTCTGGGCCCTCGAAGTCACACACGTTGCAGGTCGAACGACTTTCTGTTGGAGTCAGGAGTGCTTCAGTCGGCCGACGTTGGGTGCTGCGGTGCGAAGTGCGACGTGCGGTGGTCTCAGGTCACGGTGCGAGCAGCGGCTCGGTGGCAGCGTCAGATGGCGTCGTCGGTGAGACCAGGGTTGCGGTGCGAGATGAAGGCGGTGCTCGTCACAGTGCTGGGGATACCAAGGTGTCATCGTGAAGCGGGGCGTTGCGGAATGCGGTGCCCACAGGTTGCGGTGCGAGCAAGGGCTCGGTGGTGGCATCAGATGGCGTCGTCTGTGAGACCAGGTTCACGTTGCGGCGGTGCTCTCTGCGATGCCCAGGCTTTGGCTTGAAGTGAGGCAGTGCGGTGCCCACAGGTTGCGGTGCGAGTAGCGGCTCGGTGGCGGCGTCAGCAGGCGTCGTCGGTGAGACCAGCGTCGAGGCGCAGTGTTGCGGCTGTGCCCTCTGCGGTGCCTTCAGGACACAGAGTCGGCAGCGTCGTCGTAGATGTCGTCGAGTTGCTTTTCTTCTGTCTCAGCACAAAACACACAGTCCCCAGTGCTGAGGGCAGAAGAGCTTGAAGTCTTTGCCCGTTCCTGAGATTTCTTGAACAGGGGGCAAGCTTCAACTCAAGCCCTTGGAGAAATTCACAAAAGTAGATTGCAGAAAGTTCAGTCCAGTCCTTTCGCTGCCCAAGACAGAAGCAGCTACTGTAGGCCAACACAGCATGGCACACTGCAAAGTGGTAGTCCCTCCTCACAGCTTCTCCAGCTCTTCTTCTTGGCAGTCTTCTTGATCCAAAAGAGTTCTAAAGTTCAGGGGTCTGGGCCCCAGTATTTGTATCCAAAAATCCTTTGATCCTCTAGGCAGAGGGTGTGTGTTCCCAGTCAGAACCAGTTCTGCCTTCTCTGGTGTGATTTCTTGGCAGGGGTTGGAGACGGCATTGTCAGAAGCAGACCAGGCCATTTGCGGTGCAAGGAAATCTCCCTCTTCCCCCATCGCAGCCCAGGTCTATTCAGCCCTTTCCTGACCTACCTAGACTATCTTGAGCCACCCTTGCATCCTAGCCATCTGTCGTCCAAAACCCAGACAGGCAATCCACATTCCAGCAGAGGCACACGGGATGACTGTGCAAGAAAATACCTACTTCCTAAAAGTGGTATTTTCTAACACAGAATGTAAAAATCACCTTTACTATAAGATGCATCGTTAGATTCTGAGTTCAGGCATACTAAATTTAATTTTCTTACCTAATTCCCCGGGCCAGTTTTGTCTATAAAATGTTATAAACAAACTTCTCATTCTGTTGTATGCGGAACAGGTAGCCTTGCAATAGTGAAAAACGAAATTGGCTGTAATTCACTATCAGGACATGCCACACACACCAGGGCATGTCCTACCTTTCACATACACTGCACCCTGCCCACAGGGGTACTTTGGGCCTACCTTAGGGGTGCCATTGTGTGCACGGGCCAAGTCGACATGACAGTTACAAACTGTGTGCAGACTCTCCAATGGCAGGTCTGAGTTACCATTTTAAGGCTACTCACGTGGGTGGTACAGTCAGTGCTGCAGGCCCACTAGTAGAATTTGATTTGCAGGCCCTGGCACACTCAGTGCACTTTACTAGGGACTAACAAATAAATCAGATATCAAATCATGGAAACACCAATCCATAACACAATTTACACAGAGAGCATATGCACTTTAGCACTGGTCAGCCGTGGTAAAGTGCCCCGAGTCCTAAAACGAACAACAGCAAATCAGGAAAAAATAGGAGGAAGAAGCAAAAAGTTTGGGCATAACCCTATAAAAATGGCCATTTCCAACAATCCTCAATTTACTTTCGGTTGGAAGGATGAAAGGCTAAGTCAGCCATGCCAGGATTGGATCTTGTGACCTGCTGATCCCCGCTTTGTGGAGTAGCAAACTTACAGCTCATAGAGGTATCTCCCCAGTATGGCTGGCACTACTGCGCCGCACACAAAACATCAGTGATAACAATATCCACATACTTCAGAAAGTCAGGGTGTAAATAATAAGGGGTTTATGTGGTTATAGCAGGATCCAGAAAACATGCCAGACAGGGTCTGCTATCCATGGGTTTGAATATAACAAGGAACAAAACACAACTGCACACAGTTATTGTGGCATTATTGCTGGGGGCATTTTAAATGTGAAGACGGCATGGTGACTGAAAAAAAGTTTAATTTGTAAAAAAAAGATGGGCATTACTACCAAGTGTTCCTCTGGAAGGTTGCATCCTGTGGAGATGACTCAACCTTTCATTCTTAAAAAGATTGATAACATGAGTACCATTGAGTTTGCTTATGGTACCTATTAAATTATCTTCGGTAGACAGTTCTCTTTATTGTCTGCTATTTAAAGTATCAAGATTATAATTGCAAATATTCGTAGAACCAAGAAATACCCGAAACATCAGGATAATCTGTCGTGACTGCCAAACAGATCCTGGGAGAGATCGGTGGTACTAGTAACCAAGCAGGTATTCAGATGGTACTAGCCGTCGAGTGCTTTGAGCAGTTATAGCCTGTGTTGGATTTCCTAGAGTTCCGAAAAGCAGTGTCATTTCAACCCAACTTCACGTGGCTCTGAAATAACCTTGGGCGTGTCTGTGCAGGATCTGCACTGCAAAATGCATGAAACCTACAAACCAGCAAAATCATCTGTGTAGCAAGGGGAAAACGGCGATTTTACGAGGGCGCTGTAGGTAGGACGAGGCAGAGAACATGTGCACGTTGTCCATTAAACTGACTCAGCCATCACCGTTAGAGCAGATTGGCATCTTGCCAGCCAGAGAAATGTTCTTCCTAATTTCATTCTGAATGATGTAAACTCCTAATATGTCAAGAAGGAGACGTATTGGTAATAGCCGTCTAAGTATGAAATGCCATTTGCTCTGCTAACAGAACCTTTTATGAGGATACACGTCATATAGTCCTGCACTGCTGAGAAGTTGGTATTTGTGGACTCTCGTGATTCTTTGTACTGAAAGATAGACTTATTTGTGACATTTAGAGCTCTGATTTGAAGCCATGGACAGTTTTTGTAGCAAACAATCAAAAAGTGATGTGAGGAATGCTTTTAAATAAATACTGGCAATCGCACTGCACAGCATTGCAACCCAGCGTTTTTCACTCATTGTGCTGCTCTAGACTGAGTCCCACCCTATGTGAATCAGGGCTGACCCCAGTCTTCATGGGTACAGTCCAAACTGAGCTGCTGGTGAGGACTGTTTCAGAAGGGAACCCAAGCAACCCAGACAGTGTTTGGCCATATTGGGCCTCGTCAGTGAAGTTAGGGGGATTCTATGGCAGGGGCGGCCGGCTCGGCTCACGGGTGGGGAGGTATGGGAGGGGTGACTCGGGGGATGCTTTAAAAAAAATATATATATATTAAAATAAAACTTACCTGCTGCCTGTGTTCGACTTCAGGTCGGAACAGGAAGCAGACAGCCAGGCTCCCACCCCTAAGCCAATCACTATACTCCAATGGAGTCTGCTACTTCTCCACTGCAGCTCTGTCCTGCCCCCTCACACACTGCTGCAGCAGGAGGAAAAATTTAAATGATAACGTTCTGTTATTATCATTTCATTTTTTCCTTTATTTGCTACTCCTGGCAGTGGAGCGACGCTCCTCCGCCTTAGCAGAGGAGCCGCCACTGTCCTATGTCACAGTGAGAAAGGGGCCCACGTCTGGGCATACCCCAGGCCAATTATGGCATTGCATCAAACACACAAATGGTGACGGGAGGAATCAACAACACCTCTTGACCAAAAGTTATGCCATTCAGAAGTCCTACAATAACCTATCTGGACTGAAAAATACTTGTTGCACTGAATCCACCTGAAACTCGTTTTTCAGCCTGATGTGTTAAGATTTCAGTGTGAGGACAAGAAAAATAACTGTTTAGCAAACTTTATTACAACTATTACTAAAACAGCTACTGCTCTTTATACACATAGTAACAGCCTATATTGTGGTTAACACTTTGCTTGCAGAAATTGTCTGCTTTCTTTTTATGTTCGTTAAAGGTAATCCTTCATCATATGGTCGCAACATCAATTTGTATACTGTTCTATCCAATATCCATAAAATGCACCCTTTGAATGAAGGTGCAGAAAGTGCGGAATCACACAATCTAAATCCTGAGGTCTCCCTTCTTACTGCTTAGAACCAATTTTGCCCTAGTTACGCAAACGCGCTCCTACACTAAATTGTAAGCCTAAATATCCTGCTATGATAGCTTGTTCATGTTGCATGGGGATCCCAAAGGTCACACTCTGCATAGGCTGACTTACACTCTGTACAACCCACGATCAGTGAATCTGTGTAGAGAACCCAGACAGTAAGTGGTGGCCTGTGTTCTGATTGTTTTCGGGCATGGTTCCGTCCAACAGAAGTGGTCAGCAGAGGCAACAAGCATAGCCACAGTTAATCAGTCTAGTCTCTCTTGCCCATTTGGCTTTGCTAATGCTTGTAGAAATGCGAGCTGCAAATTGCTGGTATGGCTTGGCCAATGGTTCCTTTATCAGAAAACATTTGCAAAAGCTGTAGCACTCGGAGGCTATCTTGAAATTGTGTTTTCTTTACTTTATTCTTGTACCGTTTCAAAATGGCATCATGCAACCAGCATTGGCAAAGCCAATCCTGGTTGGAGACCATATTTTTTGTGCATGGGTTCCAGTCTGCACATTGGACACAATGGATAAAAGGAAGGGTGGGAGAGAACCAATGTGCATCCTCAAGGACATAAGGAGTGCGAGCAGCAGGTATGAGGAATGTGTAGAGAAAGAGTGTGAGAGTAGGTGAGGTAGGTCACGTGTGGGCACAGAGAGCGCTGGGGAAACAGACATGCAAAAAATACACTCTCATCTGCTGTGAATAGTTTATTGTCATAGAAACCTGCTAAAGGAAAAATAATTCCCTGACATCAACAGTGGATGGTTACAACTCATCCAATCAGATTACAGCAAAATCAAAATGCTCTTTGCACAAGAGTAGGGATGAAAGCCTTTGAATGCGGAGAAGAGTGCTGAATTGTCAAGCAAGGAAGCCACTTATGAGCAACGGAGATACCCAAAGCCATTCTAAGTATAAGTAAAAGCACAAAGATGTAGCAAAACGACAAAAATAGTGACTGCAGTGAGCATAATAAGACAATCGATGAGTACCTCTGTTACCGCCGTAGACTGCAGCTCCAGAGCTTGTGTTAGAAACAAGGCCCAAAACTCCCAGAGTTAAGTACACGAAAAGTAAAATGGAAAGAGTTCTGTCATCAACTCAAGGGTCAAATATGAACAGATTTGTCTTAAGCAAAAAACAAAAGCAATGAATATAAATGATCAGTAAAAATATGTGTGTTCTTGGTTGAGAGCTGGCAGTAGTGCAGTGGACCACTGCTTATTCCCAAACATTTGTTTATTCATTTCACAAAGAGGAAAGGGTCCTTAAAGAAGGCCTTAGTGTTTTGTAAATGGCTTACCACCTCCTTCAAGGTTTTGTTATGCTTTCAGTGCTTTGCAACACAGTTTCGGTCACCAAACATGGATACAAAGCATACTGAGTTGGTATTTTGAAGGGGCGTCTATAACACGCCCTTCCCTGATACCTAATCGGTATCCATTCTCACTCCCATTTTAGGAGCTGGAGAATATTTTCTGACTCCTAAAACGATATTAGTACACCCTAAAAATCATTTTTACAATTGTGAATGCTGAACCGGAGCTTTTCTGACTGTAGAAATGATGGTTATAGGGATCCATAAAATAACTATACTTGCAGAAATGTGACCAGGTGTAATTAACCTTGAATGCACGGTAAAAGTTCAAGCTGTGATATCTGTCATAGAAGTGCATAAGCAGGCCTATAGTATTAGTGTTGTATAATTTAAATTTTGTTATATGTATATTAATTCAACCAAGCAAAAGATTTCTAATTTAATAAGCTGGGCTGCACACAGTTGAGCTCCCCAGAGGTAGCCGGAGATCTACAGTCGCTCACAAGCTACTGGCTGGAGACCCCTGACTGTATTGCCTCAAGTCCAGGGATGGCAGGCAGGCAGCGAACCCAATGTACCCGGGGGAACTTTCTTAGGTGTACTTAGTTACTTATCTGGTGATTGCCCTCCAGCAGAGGCAAAGGTAGCTGCAAAGTAAATACGAATCTTTGAAAACTTCTGTGACTGCCTACTCTGCCGTCCCACATCTGGCGCGAGAAGCAAATGTCAAGCCACTCCGAAATGAAGTGCACATTAACAAAACACACGAGGTGAAAATGAAAAAAATAAAAAAGATATCAACAACCAAAGTGAGAAATGTAAACAGATATGGAGAAATTCAATCAAATATAATGAAAAGGGTGACCACTAAACGCAATTGCATTACAGCTAGCAGTGTCGCTTTGCAGTTGTTCATTGTTTACAGGTTCATTTTAAATACATCTTTTGTTTGCTTTATGACAAATAAAGAGAGCCCTAGCACCAGATGACACGCACCAGGCCTGTCCACAATAACCATTGAATCCACACGCTTATAATACAGGCCCTCAACTACTCCAAACTGGCCATCCAATTTTGTTGATGAGGGCACTCGTGTGAATGTTCTTGGAGTAAAATAATGCAAGTTACAGTGGGCTTACTCAAATACTAAAGTATATAATGTGAAGGTGCCAGAAATTCTTAGCAGGATCATTACTGTGCCTGTGTAAAAGTAACCGTGAAACCAACCATGACTGCGCTTCTCGCGCTTCCGGTGGAACTAAGAATCAAATGTAAAAACAAAAAATTGCACTGTTTCTCAGTCATACTGGAACAGTCATAAACCACAATGCATCCAAGTTGTTCAGTGGCTGATTTCTCTTCAGATTGTGAAGCAAATGTTGAAATGTGAGAACACAGAAGCAGGTCCCTGTGAGTTCAAGCCAGAATTCAAGTGCGTCCCTTCTACCTAAACAAGCAAACTATAGCTCACACACCAAATGCAATGGCCATCACTCAAACCATGATGAGTCAGAGGCCATCACAAATGTCATATCTTGATACCCTTAACTTCTTAAGTGCTGAGGCTTTTCCCACCCAGAGTTGAACCCTTTTATATATATTTGGGGCAGTTCACAAGTTAACGCTTAAGCTTTTAAATGTGCTTTTTAAGTGAATTTCAGAGATATACATATATACACACACACACACATTACATGTTTGGGTGCTATTTTACACAAAATGCAGTAGTAAAAACCCATGTTTCACAGCAAACTGTGAAATATGTAAGCAATTTCACTGTTCCCTCTAAATATTAATTTCATCAGCATATTTACTACCCTCAAACCACTCTTTATAGCTTTACCATTGTGAGGGTTACTAGTATTATGTACTGTGGACCAGATCTTGGGTCCAGGCATTCTAAATTATACTGCAAAAATGCACAGTATGCAGCAGAATCACCTGCAGTATTAATTTTATTTACCTGAACTTGAATTTTTTTCCTTAAATCTTCAATTATGATAGTTATGTAGCAAATAATGTGGCAAATGCACGAAATTAACCACTTCCATGCACCATATTGTCATCAATGATGTCATTTCCGATATTGCTGTCACTTTATCAATGATGTTCTAGAACATGTCATTGAGTGATGTAATATGGGAAGTCATTAACAGTGCATGGTGAGGGCACTTTCTATAGTTACTTCAGAACTTGAGTTACAGTTACCCGAGATAACTATAACTGGTGAATTTCAGTGGTTTAGTGTGTTATAAACAGTGTGTTGTAACTGACAATTTCTTCTTACCATACCGTCACTTTCACCTTTGGTTTTTTTAAGTGTATTTCTAGGGTTGGTTTTTAAAATTAAGTAATACTTTATTACAATACTTAACACCAACCTCATGCCGTGCCCGACCAGGCTTTGCAGCCAACCCCAAACCACGCATGGCCTATGGCCATGGGCATTTTAGGGGTGCCCTCGGGCCAAGCCCTAAGCTCAAACCCATTGGTGCCCAACGTCCCGTGTGCCATGGGCAGCAATGGTTGAGCATATGGCTTGGGTGTCATTTTAAGTAAGGCCGACCTACTGGCTTACCCAAAGGATCAGTACACCAAAATTTAAAAAGTGGGCCTATTTGGGTTTATGAAGGTGTCAGAATATCAACATAAATAAAGCACATTTAAGGTCTTTGTTAAGAAATGATCATTATTTGCAATGAAATGTATATTTCAATACTTCACACAGTGCAATGTTTAATAAAAGTTATTGTCATAAAACATTTAATAAAGCTTAATAAAAAAAACACCTAGGAGACTTACTGTTTTCTTTAAATGTTGCTGGGGTGCCGCAACACTCCCTGCAGCCCCCACACCATGTAAAACACGTTGCTTGGTGTGGTGCCCTGTGACATCCCCAAACTCCCCCCAAAATGTTTTAAAAGCCCTTGCAGGGCATTATGGGCCATTCCTGTATGAAGCAGTGAAAAATAAATTAGGGGTTTCTGCCTTTCAAATATTCTTGTCTCCGAAGATGAGGTCCCTGGGGTCTGGAGGCTCAGGAGGGATGCTGCATGCCCCCTCCCTATTTATTTTGTATCTGCCCGGGAGAATGGGGTCACCCGGGCTCCAGAGAGGCTTGTGGAGGGGGCCACACACACTCTCCCCTGTAATTCAGAATCTGCCCTGGGGAATGGGTGTTCGGGGCCTTGGAGAGGCTTTTAGATGGGGTCCCCTTCCCTATAAACTATTTGCACCACCCCCAGACCCTCGCCCATCCCGGGGGGTACATTTATTTGAAACACACTTGAGCCTGTGCTATGAAACAAATGTTACTACTGTTTTGCGGATCTACTTCAACTTTGCTGGGTTAGGTGGAAGGATATCCCTACCCTGCCTCCTTATATCTGTTCTTTACATTTTTTCTAGGATTCTGGGCTGTATCCTTAATCCTCAGATGGCTATCACCATGTTGCTTTTATAGTTACAGTCAATCAAATCTTATTTTGAGATCCGTTGCCTCTGCGGCTCCTCTGCGGTGTGAAATATCTCTACATTTTGAGCATTCGTTTCTCAAAAAATACTGAATGTATTTACACCAAATCACTAAAACACGCTTTCTGAAACCAAGATGTAGCTTCCTGACAAATTTGGTGTAATTCTGATCAGCAATTTTTGCTGTAGCCCTGTCTAAAGAAGTCTATGAAAAATGCATGTGGATAGTTATACTTAGGTAAGCATTTCCATAGGAAATGCCCTTTATGTTTTGCTGATTAACTTTGGTGCCATTTGACAAATCTTCAGAAAGCTTTCCAAAAAAGTGCTATTTTTTGCTTCATTTGTGCAATGAAACGTCTGTGTGATCCGTCAAGCAAGGCCAGAGAAAAAGAAAACTCAAAATCCCCATGAATTTTCCATAGACTTTTTTAGTCAGTGGTTCTGCAAAAACTGCTAAACGGAATTACGCCAAATTTGTCAGGAAGATGGATCTTGGTCCAGAAAGCGTGCTTTTTGTGATTTCGTGTAAATGCATTTAATAGTTTTGGATTAAACATTGTTGCAGACCCCGGCTCTGTGGGAAACTACTCCAAGTTGGACTTGAAAAACATTTTCTTGGCATATCGAGCCCAAAAACGCGATGCCCTAAGTGGGCGCCTTACTACGGTTACCACGTATAACAAATATGTGCAAACCGGTGGCTTTCATAGGTATCTGAGTCTGGTAACCAAACCAGCCCATAGGTTTGTTTTGACGAGGCTTAGGCTGGGGATAGCCCATGGTTTGGTGGCTTTTCCAAAATTAAAGAGACAGCCGGCTGGACCATGTCCATGTGATGGCCACTCTAAGCAGAGTACTCAGCACTTTATGCTAATTTGCACATTATTTATGAATTTGAGGATTGTCTATTTAAAACCACTTTTCCAAAAATATGCTATTTTTAATGTGGAGGATGCCATGAATATGATCTATGAACTGAACTCGCCGGACAAATGTTTTTTTATTGCAACGTTTTTATGTAAGTCTATCCAACTCAGGAAGAGTATGATTTTTTAAATTCTTCATGTAATTTTTTAACTTATGTGTTTCTCTACTGTTAACATTTTGCTTGTTTGCTTTTATGGTCATTACTTGTGAATGCACCGAATAAAGCTTCATGAAATTGAAATTGCATTTAATAGTTTTTGAAATGGTAGGATGAAAACATGTTTGTATATCTGGATGGTTGGGTTCGAGGGACACTCGTGAGAGTCCCTCGAACCCAATTATAAAAAATAGAGTGTTTTGATTGAGCCAGAGGGCTCTTTTCCCCCTTGAGCTAATTCGCTCTCACAGGAGACATGCTCTTGTGAGTGCTCTGATTAGCTGCCTGCAACATGAAGAAACATTTTACATGCAGTAATATCAGGACCCAGGAACTTAGTCCCGTTTCCTGAATTATTCTTAAAAAATGATATAAGGGTGCCGGCTACGGATACTCCGCCCCCCACCCACCCTTTAGGACTTTAGAGGAATTGCGAATTTAAAAAAAGGAAATGGCATCTCGGGCTGCAGTGAAAAACAAAAGGGAGGGGGCTCCCTCACCTCATCGAGGCTCTGGGGTCCCCATCCCCCAGTGCTGAAGTCTAAACATAATGGAGGTGGTGCGCTGCCCTCTACCTGGTGCCAGCTCATACACTGTGTCCTGGTGAATCCACCCCTGGGATACAGTAGTTTCTCTGCCTGCAGGAGTGCAGGGAAAGGAAATATGCTCCCACCCAGCGGGAGCAGACGTTTGTTTTCATGCCCACGTTCTTGAGGGCAGGGAATCTCAGATTGCTCCGTCCCGGCGAGAGCAAGCAGAAACAGCTGCTCTCACCATGATGGAGCAGTGCCACTCCCTCAGCACCCATGATGGGTGCAGAAGCCCTAAGGGGCCCATGGGCTCCCATCAAACCCCCAGCATACGCTTTCATGTGTGCCCTGGAGGAGGGGCCTGGGGGAAGGCACCAGGATACCCACCCATGAGCTCTTAAGACACTGGGGATGGGGTTCCTAGGACCACTATAGGCTTGGGGAGGGAGAACACGCTTCCTACTCCTCTATATATAAAACAAGAAGACTCTGGGAGATGGGGTAGCTGGAGCCCATGTTCGGTCGGGGGGCAGGGGCCACGTCCCCCCTCCCCTTTAAATATATTTTTCGGCTCTGGGGATGGGTCCCTGGGGATTTGAAGGCCCGGAAAGGGGGCTGTTTGCCCACTGCATCTTCTTTAAAAAAAAGCCCTGGGGGATGGGGTCCCTGGGATCCCCAAGAGGGTTGAGGGGGTGCTGCACACCCCCTCCACTTAAAAAATAAATACCCTCTGAGATGGGGCTCCAGGGACTGTAAAGGCTTGGGGAGGGAGGCTCCAATAAAAAAAGAAAGGCTCTGTGTGCAGCCAGACCCTGCAGCCAACCCACGCTATGCATTGCTACAGGACCATGTTATGAGTGATGAAAAATGTGAGGTCATAAGCAGTGCATTGCATGTAAGCAAGTTATAGTGAGCTTTGCAAACTGTAACTGGTATATTTCTGTGTTCTTTTTTAAGCCAAAATGTTAATGTTTTCACTGAGATATTCACCTAACTATAATCTCACTTAAACAATGAATTTCAAATGTTTTAAAAAATGCACCTAACTATAATGTTACCTTAACCTTTGTTGTTTTCAGTGAATTTCTAGGGTGTTTTTAGTGTAAAGTAATATTGTATTGTCATACGTAAAGAGTACCTCCCTCACGCACTCGTGCATGGCGGGTGGTTGTCCACAGGCAGACAGCCTCACGCTGCGCACAGCCTGTGGCTGTGCACAGCAGTGAGTTAGTAACAGAGCCTGGCCAGGCTCTTTGGCTAACACACTCTGAGGCAGCCGACTCCCTTGCAGACGGCCAACCCCACGCTGCGCACGGCCTTTCGTTGCACACGGCATATGGTTGGCCACAGGGCTTAGCCTGCCACCAGTCCTCCAGCAAGTTGCCTCACCCACACTGGGCCTTTGGGTCCAGGGGGCTCCAGCTCCTGAGGCCAAAACATATAAGTTAATGGGAGGGGTGTGTGCAGCCCCCTCCCTGACTCTTAATTGGCCCTGGAAACCCCATCCCCTAGAGCCAGTTCCAATAAGAAGGAGATATGAGCCATGCAACCTCCTTCCCCAAGCCTTAAATGGCACCATGGACCCTATCCCCTGGTGCCAAATACAATTAAACAGGGGAAGAGACCTACAGCCCCCTCCCCGAGCCCTAATTCCCCCCTGGGTACCAAATACTCTGGGGTCGGATCCAACAAAAAAGGGAAAGGGCCACCCAGCCCCCCTCCCAAGCCTTCTTAGACATTGGGGACACTATTGTCCAGAGCCAACATCTAAGAGGTGGGATGTACAGTCTTCCTCCCCAAAGCCTTATTTGGCCTAGGAGACCCCATCCCTGGTACTAAATACAATTAAAAACGGGTGGGGGGCACCCAGCCCCCCCAAGCCTTCTTAGGCCCTGGGGCCCTATCCCCAGAGCCAAAATCTAAGCGGAGGGGTAATGCGGCCCCCTTCCCAAGCCTAATTAGGCCCCAGGGGCCTCACCCCCATGGCCAAAATGTAAATAGAAAGGGGAGTGGGCCACATGCCCCCCCTCCCAAATCTTATTAGGCCCCAGGGACCCAACCCCTCTCGGGCCGGGTAATTATTAGAAGGCGGGGGCGGCTTCCCTTCCCGAGCCTTTATAGGCCCCAGAACTCCATCCCCTAGTATCATACCTTATTTAAAAGGGAAGAGGCCCATAGGAATGAATGGCAATTACCGAATCGGTAAACACCGATTCGGTAAAAAGGGGGTCACATTCAATGGTGCCAGGGTGTCCTTTTGACACCCTGTTGCACCCCTGAATCGTGCTTGTGGCACACATACATGCCCTATGTATGTCTGCCACATGGCACAGTTGAAAATGCACAGATTTGCATTTTCAAAGGTATTCGTTATTTACCACCAATTTATAGTTGGTGGAAAATAACGAATCCTAAAATGGGAAAAACACTCATTTAAGTGCTCCCTACATTTCAGATTCAGTAATTTACCGATTCGGTATTTTAAGGAATCGGTAATTTACCGATTCGGTAAAATACCGAATCTGAAATGTAGCCATCTACATCCCAAATGCCCAATACCGGTCGGTAACGGACGAAATTCTGTAATTTCGGCCATTACCGACCGGTATTGGGCCACCTACATCTGGCCCATAGTGTCATACTACAGCATGCACACTGATGCTTAAGGGTCATAGAGTAACGGGCACAGTGATGCTTCAGGGTCATAGAGCAACACGCACAGTGATGCTCCACGGTCATAGAGTAACAGGCACAGTGATGCTTCACGGTCATAGAGTAACAGGCACAGTGATGCTTCACGGTCATAGAGTAACAGGCACAGTGATGCTTCAGGGTCATAGAGTAACAGGCACAGTGAAGCTTCACGGTCATAGGGTAACAGGTATAGGGATGCTTCAGGATGATAGAGTAACAGGCACAGTGCTGCTTCTGGTCATAGACCAACAGGTACAGGGATGCTTCCGGGTCATAGAGTAAAACGCACAGCGATGTTCCGGAGTCATAGAGCACCATGTGCAGTGATATTTCAGTGTCATAGAACAACAGGCGCTGCGAAGTTCAACCTTTCTCTTAATAAACATAAAATGCTCAGCAGCTTTACCCCGGTCTACGAGATGATGTTCTTCTGTTTGTCAGAAAATGACCCGCGCTCCCTGGTGCACCGCCTTTTCTGTATTTGTTGGCTCTTGGCTTGCATCTAACTTGGAACCAGGCAGGAATGGCAGCCATCAGCCGTGCGCCCAGGAGACCAGTGCCTGTGGCAAGCCTGGTAACATTGTTATGGTGTTTGAGAGTATAGCCAGTCTTTGGGTGGGCAGCCGGCTAGGAGGAGTGGTTAAGGTCACGAGCCCTATGTTACCCCAACCCCCCACATCCAAACAATGAGGGTCCATTTAATACACATTTGGCAGGTGCCTGCATTTGTGAGCAGATCCAGCTTTATATTTACATGTTTGTCTATTATCTGAACATCCATACACCGTAAATTAAATATTGTATCTGACACTGTTTTGTTGTCAACAAATGCCATTTTGTGGAATGAGATTGTGATAGCAAAGAAAATACGTATATTGTACCCTTTTCATGCCCCAGTAAAACGACATGACAAATACCTCAGTACAGTGTTGTTTCTCAAGTATTAATACATTGGCTGAAAATAGCCTCTTGAGAATCCTCCTGTGCTGCTGCTTTGTTTTAAAACAACCTTGTCCTCCATGGCAATAGCGCAGTCCGTTGTACCATGCGTTGGGCTCATCAAGATTGCAATCACCCGGCAAACAAACGAAAACCAACCTGAGAAAAATGTCAGGGATGGTAACGAGGACAAATGACTCAGTCTTTTAATTGCTGGAGTACAGAATGTTCAACGCGGATGCCAAACCTTTGTTTTACTGTGTAGCAAAAACATAATCTGTCTACATTGTGCAGGTAATGCCTTTTAAAATGGTTCTGTCTGTTAATGCACCGAAGTTAAAACTCAGATTAGCATTGAGTAATTATGTGTTGACACCAGTGTAGCAGGTTGAAGCATCTTCACTTGAGAGAGCGGCCATGCCACTGATCCGGTAAACACGGGGCTTAAAGCGCATTCTTCTCACAGCTCTAGGGAGGGGAGTGTGTGCCAGAGGTTCTAGGAATAGGATGCCGGTGTCTTGACATTTCAGGCCCTATGATGTAAAGGGCGCACTTTCCCTGTTTGCGCTCCGCACACTTTAAAATTGGTGCCCGGTGCAAACAGGGAAAGTGAACCGTATGATATGGAATGCGCTGCCCCCAGGGCAGCTGTGAACCCGTGCTGCCGTGGGAGCAGCGCATTCAGCAGGGTCGGATTGGGATCACAATTTGGCCCAGGAACTGTCGAAAAAAGTGGCCCACATTCATGAGACGTGGCCCATATTTAAGGGGCATGGCCCACATTCAAGGGGCGTGTCCTTTCATTTGCACAGACAAGGAATGAAAGTAGGAGGATACTGTTTTTGCGCAGGACACATGGCCAAGGTGACAATGGCCTACATGCTGAGCAAGTAAAAAAAACAGAAAGACCCCTTTCTGACACAAAATTATTCCAGCCCTCCAGCGCAGGAGCATCTGAAACGCAGCAAAGCCCCTGCTATTACTAACCTACTTAGCCCTACCCAGACCTTCAGCTCAGGAGCACATGCACAGAGGTAAGGCCCCTGCAATAGTAAATTAATCAGCCCTCCAGGCCTCAGGGCAATGTCCTGGCAGGGGAGCACAAACACAGCTGCTGGATCATCCAAGGTAGCCAGGTAGCCAGGGGGAGGCTGAGGTGAAGATGGTGCTAGTTCCAAACATCACCTGGCCCCCACAGCGAGACCCATTCTTCCTCGCCCACTATGCCCTAAATGTGAAGGGCTGTGGGCGAGGTGTTAAGACCACTGTTTCTGGGCTGCGTGGGCCCCAAGGGGGCCGAGGTAAAAATGGCTCATAGGCCTGAGCAACACCTGGCCCCCTGGGAGGCCGATTCTTGCAAACAATCACCCCTCCCCAGCCCAGCCTCAGTGTGATTGCTTGGCGGGGCAGGGGGTGAAGGAGAGGCCACAGCTGATGATCGCTGTACGGCCGCACAGCGAGGCTGCTTTCATTTCTCTGTCTCTGCCTCAGCATCAGTGCCGTCTGTGGGCCGGATTTTTTTCTCCCCTTTCCTAGTCCACTCTCTGTGGACTGGGAAAGGAGAGAAAAAAACCGGCCCACGGAGGGCACTGAGACACCGGCCCTTCGGCCGATGCCCGAATGCCCGCCTTGCCAATCCGCCCCTGGCATTCAGGTGAAAAACAGAGCGGCTGCTTTGAAGCATCTCCATGTTTCACTGCGCAGGTGGCAAAATGCCTGCACTTTTAAAGGGAATTAGAGATCCCCTTGCAGGGGGGTGCAGTGAGTGACTGCGCCCACCTTTAACAGGATGTCTGTGGGGTCTACCCCCGCCAGAGGGCTGCCATCAGGGGGTGCACTGTCAGCGCACCACCTTTTAGATGGCATACTGTCCGAGTTCCTCCTGGCAGCTTGTCTCTGCACATGCGTCTGTTATACGGTGTGGGCACTGAGGCAAAGGGATCCCCCAATTTGCATGGGGCATGGGGAAACCAGTAAAAACCTACCTGCCAGACGCCGCAGTACACCAGGGTCGCCAGGCACCTCTAATCCACGCCGCCACCGCCGAGAGTCACCTTCTTGCAGAGTGCACGCGCCGCCGCTCCGGGACCACGAATCCCGGCAGCCTACGCGGCGGCGCGCTCAGTGACACCGCGAGGGCGCCAGGGAGGCGCACAAAAGCGCCACAGGACCGGCGGAGCGGGGGAAACCAGTAAAAACCTACCTGCCAGACGCCGCAGTACACCAGGGTCGCCAGGCACTTCTAATCCACGCCGCCACCGCCGAGAGTCACCTTCTTGCAGAGTGCACGCGCCGCCGCTCCGGGACCACGAATCCCGGCAGCCTACGCGGCGGCGCGCTCAGTGACACCGCGAGGGCGCCAGGGAGGCGCACAAAAGCGCCACAGGACCGGCAGAGCGGGGGAAACCAGTAAAAACCTACCTGCCAGACGCCGCAGTACACCAGGGTCGCCAGGCACTTCTAATCCACGCCGCCACCGCCGAGAGTCACCTTCTTGCAGAGTGCACGCGCCGCCGCTCCGGGACCACGAATCCCGGCAGCCTACGCGGCGGCGCGCTCAGTGACACCGCGAGGGCGCCAGGGAGGCACACAAAAGCGCCACAGGACTGGCGGAGCGGGGGAAACCAGTAAAAACCTACCTGCCAGACGCCGCAGTACACCAGGGTCGCCAGGCACTTCTAATCCACGCCGCCACCGCCCAGAGTCACCTTCTTGCAGAGTGCACGCGCCGCCGCTCCGGGACCACGAATCCCGGCAGCCTACGTGGCGGCGCGCTCAGTGACACCGCGAGGGCGCCAGGGAGGCGCACAAAAGCGCCACAGGACCGGCGGAGCGGGGGAAACCAGTAAAAACCTACCTGCCAGACGCCGCAGTACACCAGGGTCGCCAGGCACTTCTAATCCACGCCGCCACCGCCGAGAGTCACCTTCTTGCAGAGTGCACGCGCCGCCGCTCCGGGACCACGAATCCCGGCAGCCTACGCGGCGGCGCGCTCAGTGACACCGCGAGGGCGCCAGGGAGGCGCACAAAAGCGCCACAGGACCGGCGGAGCGGGGGAAACCAGTAAAAACCTACCTGCCAGACGCCGCAGTACACCAGGGTCGCCAGGCACTTCTAATCCACGCCGCCACCGCCGAGAGTCACCTTCTTGCAGAGTGCACGCGCCGCCGCTCCGGGACCACGAATCCCGGCAGCCTACGCGGCGGCGCGCTCAGTGACACCGCGAGGGCGCCAGGGAGGCGCACAAAAGCGCCACAGGACCGGCGGAGCGGGGGAAACCAGTAAAAACCTACCTGCCAGACGCCGCAGTACACCAGGGTGGCCAGGCACTTCTAATCCACGCCGCCACCGCCGAGAGTCACCTTCTTGCAGAGTGCACGCGCCGCCGCTCCGGGACCACGAATCCCGGCAGCCTACGCGGCGGCGCGCTCAGTGACACCGCGAGGGCGCCAGGGAGGCGCACAAAAGCGCCACAGGACCAGCTTCGCGGGACGCGAGCGGGACGCCCGGGGCTAAGCCCGGGCAAAGGGCGGGCCCTCTACGGCCCTCATCGGCACGAGGAGGCAGGGGCAGGGCCAGAAACGCTGCTGGACTCACCATTACAAGTAAGACTCTTAAGTTTTAAGAGCTACTGACTTGTTATTATTTTTTTTTAACACATAAGGTTGTGAGTACTTTGCAAATATGTCTACGAAATCAAAGGAAGTTCCACAAAAGACCCTTGACAACTACCTTGTCCAGACTGTGAAAAAAATAAATACACAGAGGAGAAACTCTCTTGGGTTAAGTCAATCCCCAGACCTTCGTTGTTTATCCCCGACTGTATCAATCTTGATTGACGACACTATTTTGCAGGAAGTTAATCAGGACACCACAATTAGTGGCCCAATTTTTCAAGGATTAAGCAGCGCATCGGAAAATGTAGCCCCGGTCTCTGAGGCTTCTAATATACAGGTCGAAAGTGATACTGACATTGACTCTGACCAGGAGAAACATGCACAGGCCACACTCGACGAGGAAACACCCAAAGGGCGTGCAACAAGGCCAAGACGTTTATGTACTAAAAATCAACCCAAGCAGGGTGGATTACGTCTAGGGACAAGAAGGAAGAAGGCTACCACCCCAAAGACAAAGCAAGTAAATATATCGGAGGATAAACAAAATTACATCCTTGAGGACACATGTTTTGAAAGGATTGTTGACTTTCTTGAGTTAAAAATTAATGCCATTGTAAAGCCTCTAATATCTAAAATTGATAAATTACAAGCGGAGATCAAAAGATTGGGTGGTCTCCACACTACGGTTGCAGGAGGGGTTGAAAACATTACCACAATAATTACAAACTTGAGCAATAATACAGGGGGAAATGTGGTTAAAGAGATTGTAAATGATGGTGCAGGGACTCTGCTGTCTGCTGAGAACTTACCACCCGAACCTTTAACATCTTCAACCTCCACTAATGAGGGTCCGCTTTTAGTTAACATTCCAACTGATAATATTCCCTCTGTCAGCCTACCCCCAGTAATAGCTCATCCCACGGACCCCCTTCAATTTTTAGTCGAGGCCACACCAGTGGTTCTTGTGCTAGCAAACGTCCCGCCTTTGGAAGGGGGAACAGTGGAAAGCCCTACCTCCCTTACAAGTAAGGCCTTGCACTGGCTAACCAGTAACATGCGGTTAGCCCCAGGGGGAAAACACCAATTGGCAAATGTCATCAAGTCAGCAACCAGGGTCTCCTGGCTGGGAAACCGGCCGAAAAAGTTCAAAGGGGACTGCGTGGCAGTGAGCCTCACAAATCAGGATGTTCTCCCTAATATACTTGCTAACTTACTTCCCCCCCAACGGAGACAGGGCACTGTTGTTCCTCTAACTTTGAAGTTTTTCTATGGGGAGCAACAGAACGTCACTCACCCAAGGACTCCTGCGCCAGGGTGGGATAGATGTTGGGACCCTAATCCTAGATGGGGGCGAGATGCAAGATCTAATGCAATGATTCATTATCCCCTTCTCCCACAGCAAAATTCTTTCGTAGAACCTCTTCAATTATTCAATCGCTATTCCCCATTATCCTTCATGGATCAAAACGATTGACTCTCTCTTAGTGAAGATCCAAATGATGAGGGTCCTTCGCATGTCCACGGACAATTAGATCCAAAATTTATAGGTTCTAGGGCCTGCAAAATCATGAGCTGGAATGTCGCTGGTATCAGATCTAAATTCAACGATAAGAACTGGTTGGAGATGGTCAGATCCAATGACATTATTGCTTTCCAAGAGACATGGGAAACGTCAGACAGACTTGTTCTAGACGGCTTTTCCCATTTCTTCGTTCCTGCAGTACCTAGTAATTCTGGAAGGGCAAAGGGGGGCTTGGCCATATATCTTTCCCTGGATATCGAAGGTATGCCAAGACAGATTAAAACCAACTCAACAATTATTTTAGCGGTTGAATTAACCAAACAAAACGCACAGCCTATGTTATTTGTTAATTTTTATATTTCTCCTGTCAGTCAACTCTTGAACGAGCATTTGGTAACGCTAGAGGATTTCCTGTCCACCCACAGTGAGAACAATGTTCATGGTTTTGATGTGATTCTCATGGGAGATTATAATATTCACCCATGTAACATGGATTGCCGCGTGGAATACGAGGATTTCTCCCCCTACCTCCCCACCCCGCATTTTGAACACTCATCACGTGGAGAGGCTCTGGAATCACTCTTAGCGACTTTTAATCTTTATGAATTTTATAGTAGCAACACATGCTTGAGGCTACCAACATATGTGGGTAACAACACTGGCACAATTGTGGATTATATTTTTTTATCGTCCGGTATTTTGTCTGAAGTGTATAATTACAAGGTAGAAACTTCAGCTTTTAGTGACCATAACCCAGTAATTTTAGAGATTGTATCCCAGGGAGTTTTGGGAAAAAGAAAAATTGAAGTCTCATGCGCGACCGACTTAGTGCTGGGAGGTCAAAATCGTAGACTGAAATGGGATCAAGTAACCCCAATTACCTTTATACAGGATTCCCTGGACAAAGTTGAGGAGGAGGTTGCAATCTGCTTAAATAATAATTACTCTGCTACCACTTTGATAGAAGCCTTTAACGTTATTTGCCGACAGGTCAATTTAGACCTGACTGTAAAGAACAAGCCCCATGTAGATAGGGGCCCAAAATGGTTTGATTCAAATTGCTCCAAGGCTCACTCAATTCTCCTGAAGGCTCTAAAAAACAAACCAAGAGACAAAGAACAGATAGCACTATTGAGAAAAAATTATAATAATGCTACCAGGATGAGGAAATCTGAGATTAAAAACAAGGCCTGGAACGATCTTTTATCGCCCGATATACAGAGGGATAGTTCTAGATTTTGGGCGATAATAAACCATCCTTTTTTTGTGGATTTAGAGAAAAAGAGAGCAGATTGCACCATACCCGACAAACAGTGGGTCACACATTTCAGTAATATATACAGCTGCCCTGATAACATTCTAGGCTGTGAAATACAATCTACACAAGCAGCAGCTATTATTCCCCCATTTAGCATCGAGGAGGTAAAAAAAGCGATTAACGACACACACTCTAAAAAGGCTCCGGGCCCCGATGGGGTTCCCGCAGATTTCTTTAAGAGTGCTCCTGAATTAAGTACCAAAATTCTCACTAATATTTTTAACGCCACAAGAGATTTTATTTTTCCCACTAGCTGGTCTAAGTCGACCATAATACCGATTTTTAAAAAGGGACAAAGAATAGACCTGGCCTGTTATAGGCCAATCTCCCTTATTGACTCCAGTGTTAAAATTCTGGGGAGAGTCCTTTTAGGTAGACTGACCCAGCTTGTGGAAGGGAAGGGTGCCTTATCAAATGCACAGTATGGTTTTAGAGCCAAAAGAGGAACCCTAGATCAGTGTTTAAATCTAGAACTGATCATAAATAAATATGTAGTTGCCAAGGGGGGTTCACTGTACATGGCCTTTATGGACCTCTCCTCAGCTTTTGACCTAGTTAACAGGGCTAAGCTGTGGGGGGTTCTTTTGTCCATGGGCATTGACGCTCCCTTGGTGAGGTATCTGGCGGAGCTACACAGAGACCTTAAAACCTCGGTCAGGGTGACCAGCGAAGGAAGATGTACTTGTCACTTTAAGTCAGAGAGGGGGGTTAGGCAAGGATGTATCCTTGCCCCCCTCCTCTTTACTCTCTATATAAATGACCTTGAGGCAGTCCTGGCCGTCTCCCATACAGATATTCCGCGTGCAGGTGAGATAAAGATACCTGTCCTCCTGTACGCGGATGATGCTGTCCTCTTAGCACGCTCTGGAGTGGCATTAACCCCTTCAGCGCTAATGACAAGGGTAACTCGTCATGGACTTTCCATTGATTTCAATGGAAAGTCAATGGACCTCGCACACACCCCTTAGCAGCCAAGTGGTTAAACAAACTCCTTTTATCCTTTGGGGATTTCATGACCTCTTTGGACATGAAAACTAATGTAGAAAAATCCCATGTAATGATAGCAGGAGTTGCAGGCAGGAAAAGAAAGTCTAAAACTTTTTTCTGTGCTGGGAAAGAGGTTAGGAGAGTTCCATCCTTTCCCTACCTAGGGGTGACCTTTGATGAAAAGGGTACGTGGGGCCCCCAGCTTCTGGCTAAAAGTAACGCTGTAGCTAGAGCGGCTGCTGGGTTGCTTGGATTTGCTAGAAAACTTGGAGCCCGTCCCATGGAGAGCATTATAAAGGTCTACAAAGCTAAGTGTCTGTCGGTTGCTCAATACGGCTCTGTCGTTTGGGGGTACAAAAACCATGAACTCGATAAAATTCAGAAAGTTGAAAATACATTTTTGAGAACCTTGCTTTCTGTCCCCCAATCGACTTCTACCTATATATAATACACACAGAGCTTGGACTGGGCTATATTACCGACATTTTAAAATCAGCCCCAGTTATTGGATGGTTGAAAGTTTGGCTAAACCAGGAGCTTACTTTAAATCATTATATCCTTAAAGATTGTATAGCCCTGGATAGAGCACACAATATCCCATGGTTAAAACACATTCAGACGCAGTTAACTTTAGTTGGCCGACCCGAACTTTTTTCTTCTCCTCACTTGATAAATCAGGAAGACATAAAGATAGTCAAAAATCTCCTGATAAATTATTATGTTTTGGAGAGGGAAGCCACAGAGTTAAATAAATCCACGGTTAGGAAACACTGTATGCTAACATCTGTACAAGGTATGGAACCATACCTTTTTTTGATAAATAAACCTTACCATCGTTTTCTCCTAACAAGATTTCGTCTGGATCTGATCCCCTTCACTCTGGGTAATTTTAAAAAGTGGAGTAGACCGGAAAATGCTGAACCATGTGATTGTGACTTTTTTTCCCCCCAGGACACGACTCATTTTATTTTCTTCTGCAGCCATTATAAAGAGATCAGGAAAAAATATTTGTTGCCTATACTATGCAATCTGGGCTTTACACAGGTAAAACCAGCTATGATGTACCTACAACTACTTCCGAATTTAAAAGTAGCATTTCATGTAGCTAGCTTTTTGGTTGCAGGTGTACGTATAAATAAGCATCGTTTTCAGAATTAGGCACCTAGTCCCAGATTAATGTTTACTTTTTATATATTATTGATTTTACTTCTTTTTAATATCAATGTATAACTTATTTTGTATAATGAGATTTTAGGGTTTTTTAACAAAGTTTTGATCTATATTACATTGTGTCTGATGAAATGTTGTTATGTACCACCGCTCGTTCTTTTATGATTTTTAATAATCGAATAAAGATAATTGACTGACTGACTGGCATGGGGCCACACCCCTATGCAAATAAGGGAGTGCCTTCTGAAGATAGCGCTAGCGCTTTATGTGCGCCACGCTGTCGGTATTACAGAAGAGGTCGCACAAGCATCTGCAGCCCCTTCTGTATTACCAAAGTGCCCCGAGGGCGTGCAAAGCGGGTGCAATCGCCTGTTGCGCCCACATGGTACTGCCATAAAACGGGCCCAGGGGCCCTAATACAGACGGGGAACACTTTTCCTGTTTGCACCACGGCGCATCTTTAAGCAGAGGTGCTGGGTGCAATCGGGAAAAGTGGGCCCTATCCTGAAGAATGCGCTGACTTCAGGGCAGCGCATTCAAGAGAAATACAGATCAGCTGTTAAAAAGCTGCTCTGTGTTTCTCTGTGCAAGCGGCAACCCACCTGTACTTTAACAAGGGATTTGAGAACCCCTTGTGCCCGGGTGTAGTGAGTAACTGCACTCGTCTGCAAGGGGATGTCTGGGGGGTCCATAGGACCCAGTTTACCACATCCAGAGAGCTGCCATCAGGGGCAGATTGACGTGGCTCACTGCCAATGCGCCTCCTGAAGTTTTCTTTGCCTCTGCGCCCGTGCCTATAGTACAGCGCGGGTGCAGAGGCAAAGGAATTCCCTCATTAGCATAGAGCCACGCCCCATGGAAATGAGGGAACGCCCTCTTGAGAAAGCGCTGGTGCTACATGTGCACCAGCACTTTCAGTATAACAGAAGGTGTCTAGGCCACTTCTGTAACACCAATGTGCCCAGGGGCATGCGAAGCGGGCGCACATGCTTGTTCTGCCCCATGGTAACTTTCTGTACTATAGCCCCAGATGGCCAATGCATATTCCTACTCTCTGTCCTAATGAAAAGCAGAACACATTGGTTCTTTTTGGTGATAAGGAACGCAATGCAGACCCCTGCGGTTTGTGGGGGATGCAGCACTTCATGGGCCCTCTAAGCCTTCATTAGGGGACCCCCATTCAGCCCAAGGGCAATGAATATCTGAGATACATGTTAGACTCACTGTCCCTGCTGCATATTCGAGGGGCTGATGGTGGGAGGGGGCCTTCACTTTGCCTTACGCCCCTGTTGGTAATAAATGTTCTCGATCATGCGATCTCCACTGATAGTCATGAGTATTGAATAAGTCTGCCTAAGTCCAAACTTCTGAAATACTGTGCTAAGGTCTGGAGTTGTGGAGAATTTCCTATTAAGGTCATCAACAAGAAGTCTTAAACCCCCCGTAATTACCTTGATGTTCCTTATTTTTCCTTTTTCTTACTGTATTTTCATTATTATTTACAGTGTCTCATTTTCATGCTCTTTTATCCCACTTGCCTTATCTTAAAACCCATCCTATTTATTTTCTTTGAAGTATTGTTATATTTGATGATTATTCCTTTTTCTTCGTATTGCTTTTGTATTTTGTATTGACACCTTTCTTGATGCTCAATAAAATTCTTTTTTGAACTTGAAATACTGTGCTAAGAGAGAACTGTCTTTAAAGGACAAAATAAATGTCCAACCTAAGGCACTATTTTTATTTTTTGTATATTAAAGTATATAGTTTTTATAGATCTCAAATTAACTAATTAATCAGATTAGTTGCACTGCTCCCTATGTGGTGTCTCTTCTACGAAAAACGTGCGCCTCGGGGCGTCTCAATTCGTGTTTATCGTTTGAGATCAAAGACTGTAACCTTCACCTTGGGTGGAGTAGTGCAACTTTGAGACTTTGAGATAAGTTTCGGAATAACACTTTTTGCATCAGCTGTGATAGCGACGCGTTCGATTTTAAAGATCAGACTAAGCTGAGTCAGTTTCCACTAATCAGGTCATAGTATGCAATAGCTTCCGGAGCTCTCACGTTTGATGTGACTGATTATTAGCTTGAAGTCTTTAAGTAATTTCCTATATTTGATGCTTTCTTCAACCTTGAAATTCCAAAACTCTGAAGTGATCTGTCTTATAGTCACTCAGTAAGAATGAGGTGCTGCTCATTACCATGGGACTGTATTCAATTCTTTGGCACCATTCATTGGTCTGAAGCTGGCTTTATTACAGGCTAACATTAACTATTATCAGTTTGCAGATATGGTTAACTTTATCTTGTAAAAAAAGCCAGCTGTGGGACGAGTTACATCTGATCTGTTTCTTCAAGTGCCAGCAGAAAACTCCCTACAGTAGTTCTTATCACCATTGGTACGCATTCTGTTTTTTTCAGAGCCACAAAGGTCCGATTTAGAATTTCCCCTACAGGTAGCCAGTACAGAATACTGGTGTTTAGAAGCGCCAGCAGCCTCCGTTTTAAAAAGTAAAATACAAGCAGTGGTGTATTGAATGAGAAGTTAATGTAGATTATGTTAACACATTTCAAGATGGTGCACTTCGATTAATGTGCATTAAACGTGGGAATGTTGTGGGAATATTATGGGAGGTAAATGTTTTATGAGCTGTAATTATACAAAACAATGAAACAGAGCACTTATTGTAATACATCTAACAGTAAGTATATCTTAATTTGGAAATGAAGGGGCACAGTTGTGTAATATATGATTTACACAAGCTGCATACAGAGAGCAGTGCCAGTGGCAGTCAGGCAAGGAGTCTCCATGTTTTTCAAAGGGAAGGGGAGTGTGTGGGGAAGCAGGGGTGGCTCCTCCGTAAGTCGGAGGGCCATCCCATTAAAATATTGCCCCAGAGATGGAAAAAAGTAATAAAGTTAATTTATTACCATTTTATTTTTCAACACCCCGAGCCGAGCGGCGAACAGGGGGGGGGGTGCTTCCTTGGGCAGTCAGTTATAGACAGGGCACTTTAAACTTAAATTGGGCATGTTTTTGTATTTTTTCAGGCTGTCTTGTGACGGCCAGCATGACATGCACATTTTAAACCTCTTTAACCTGCCGTGGCCCAGTAGGGCGGTGTGGGGGGTATTTCGACAGATGGTGACGAGAGAAAAATAAATAATTAATTTTCCCTTATCATCTGTGGAAATACCCCCCACATGGCCCCACTTCTCTTACCTGCACAGGCTGTGGCTGTCTTTAACCCTGCTGTCTAAAAAGACAGATGGGTTTGAGACAGCATAGGGCTCCAGTGTCCTCAGGAGCGGTGAGAATAGTTGCTCCCTCCAATCCTGGCGCTGCTCTCATGCAGCATGAGAGCAGCACCAGGATTGGTTACTAGAATTTCCTGGAGCCTGCCTGCCTGGAGAGAAGACCCGAGCGAGGAGGACATCGTACCAGGAAGGGAAGTGGAATGATTTTATTTAATCATGTTTTTATTTTGGTCCTCCCCTCCTCTCCCACACCCCACCACACTCCTTATATGCCAGCCAGCACTGTCAGGAAGACAAACAAGCTCTGATATCACCACTGTCAGTAGTGCCCTAATGTTGCTGATACTTGTATGATATAAGCATTCCATCAGAAACCAGGACCAATATAACCTCTGTAACCACCTCTATTGGAATGCTTTTTGGCAGAAGCTTGAAGCATAAGGAAAGCTCTTCGAAGGTGGCTCCTTTCTGCTGCTCCTTTACTCTGGAGGCCCTGCTCCAGACCTAGGCCTTTATTTGGTAAGCCCTTTATAAGGCCGCCAAGAAGGGCCAGGAACCCTTAGGGTCTTCCTCCAAGAGGCCATGCTGCTCTGCATCCTCTGAGTAAGAAAGCTGTCTCCATGATCCCAGCCAGGCTGCCCCCTCCATACAACACTGAAGACTCCTGCCACAAATCACAGCTCCTATAAATAGAAAAAGCAATCATTTGGCCTAAGTATCCCAGGTGCATATTTTGTACTCCAGTTAACTGTTACAGATAAGTGCATTCTTCACATTCATACTGCATTACTATTGTTCTTTTCAGTCACGATGAGTACCAAACAGCTCAATTAGCTAGTGGCATTTGGAGTATAGTTAAGTAACTTAGTGTTTTAAAGATTCGTTTTTAACGTGCAGTGGGCGGTGAGCCTTTAGTTTGGACTTTGGCGTTTATGCCATATGATGTGAAATATTAATTGCCGACACACACAGGCCGTCTGACTTTTAGCACACTTTCAGAGAACAGTCTTTGGTTCTTGCTCCACCAGAGCTTGTCTTATGTGTAAGCTCCATTGGCCATTGTGCCATACTCAGGTAGGGCAAAGTGTTTACATTGCTTTGTGTGACCCTTTAAGTGACACTTTCCCACGAGTAAAACCAAGCAATGACGTCCATGTAAAGAAATAAATATCAGGAATTTCCAGCTTTTGAGCAATAAGACGTTTTTAAATTGTCTTAAAACAGCTGAAAGCTGAAGGTCCCTAACCTCAGTGTTGCACTTTCTGGGCCAAGACTGGACACTGATTGCCAATTAGCGAGCCCTCCTGCTAGCCTCAGTGCACTACATGTCACTGCATGTGCTCAGCTGAGGCTCAGAAGACCCAAACGTGAGCCAGGGACTTTATGATTCTGCCCCTACGTGCCCACTTGAACTAGCCTCCTGAGGTTTCCTGGGTCAAGATCATATTCTGGTTCCTCAAGTCGATATGCTACAGGTAAATTTTAGATCCCCAGGTGGGGTGCTATGACTGACCTGTCTGTGCCAACTGCTCTGGAATTCTTACACCTAAATGGAAGGGCATCTTGGAGGGGTTAGGAGAGGTTTAGGGAAGAACAGATAATTACAAACACCCATCCACAAAAGATCCTTGCTCATGCGTCAGAAGCAAAGAACAATGCAGTGTATATAAACAGTGTCCACGGCATAAACAAAGGATACAACAACCAAGCCAAAAGGTTGAAAATATGGTGGCCATCTTGTAATGTTTGTCCTAATACATGTATGTAAAACTCTTCTGTACTAAATCCAACATAGATGCAAATAATTCAATGAGGAAGTTATGTGCAGTCATGTGAGAAACATGTAAATATGGCGAATGAACCTCGGATTAAGGAGTTGGTCTCAATACATGGTAGCGGACGAAAAACACTGCCCTTCAGGAAGAAATGCAAACTATGACCAAAAGGTTCAGGGGGAGCTTACGTGTGAGCAAGGCTGGTCACAGCCGAAACACGTAACGAAGAAGCGGATTAAATTCACTAAACTGCAAATTCGATCTGTGTCCTGAAAGTGCATTATTCCGCATCCGCGGTGGAACTGTGTGTGTTAAATATGTATATATTGATATGTTTTGTTTAATGTTACCAATTTTTAAATAAATATTATATGGATATAAAATTCATAATAAACTTATTTTGATTGTATTATTAATATAAACTTTTGATCTTTTATTTAAAAAGCCTAATAAACGTGATTTTTAACAGAACATAGTCTATTTTAATAAATATTAAACAAAAAAAAATATTTTACTGTAGGTGGGATATTAATGATAAATCATTGCTGCGACACCTTGGTTTAGTAGCTCTAGGTTTAAAATTAATATTTTTCATTAAAAATTGACATGAACATTTTTGTAACTTTAGTAAGTTGTGGAATTTTAGTTTGTGAACTGAACATCATCTGCGCCATCTTGCCCATTCCTCAGACTCACGTATGAACATGCACGACAGCCATTTTAGGTACCATGGTCTCCCTGTTCACGATCGATCATCAGCGCACTTCCCTGACCCTGCAAGCCTCCCCCATGCACCCTGGCTGCCCCCGCGCTCACATGCACAAGTCATGAACCCTCCTCTTCCGCATGACTCTGTCTCTGGGAATCACACCCCGCGCCTGACCAACACCTCCTTTCCTTCCATGAATACCCCTCTTTTGATAAACCCTTCCTCTATGCTCGATTGTCCACACCGATCCTTTCTTTCATGAATATCTCTCCTTTGATGACCCCTTCCTCTGAGCCCGATTGTCTGCACGGACCGCTGGTCATCCCTTGGCCTGAGGATACAGTTTATTGCCCACTACTGTATGCACTCGCTCCTCTTCAAAGGAGCTACTATTGATCATGACCTCCCCAGCCCCTGAGATTCGATCAGGCGCACACATTCCAAAGGAATCGGCGGAACACTCAGCTGCGTGATAGCCCCCCTCCTATTGTATGGGGGGTGAGGACCTCTACTGTAGCCACGTGTTGGAATGAGCCGGAACTGGGGGGGTACCGGGGATGTCATTTTTCATTACTTCACAATGTCTTTATTGTAATAAAGAGCGGTCACATGTCGTAAACCAGTGTATAAAAGGCCAGGCCTCATAGAGGCTGCTAGAGAGCACCTTGAGACGATACCTTGTTGTCCGATCTGATGTGTTCTGCTCCGTCGGAATAAAACTTGTTTCCTGTCTTCCTGTCTCCAGCGCCTGCCTCTTTATTTGATAACCTTCGTATGGTATTAGAGGCGTTTAACGCCGGGCAAAATTACCTAAGAAACATCGACTAAATCGCCTGACCATTTTCCTGACTTTCCTCAAAGTAATAAACTTTATTTTTATTTTTCCTGTCCTTTCCCATATGGAAACCTTCCATCATGGTGGCTGAGATCTCTGCATACATGCATAAATGCTGGTGTATGATGCACCACTAGGGGATGGACACACACAAGTCTACTACTAGGAATAGCATTACACTTGGACATGGTGAATAGCCAAAAAGTGTAAACGTGCTACTAGATGTAGTTGTAAATATACCTTTGAGTAAATCTACATATGTATATTTCCATCTGTGAAGAGTGCCCGATATGATACTAAGCACATGAGCTGGGATACAAGTGTAGGTTATTCAGTCTCTCAAGTGCTTAATGACCCAATATGCTTAAGGGCATGACTACAGAAGGGATAATCTGAAAAAAATCAGCCATAATTAGGAAAGGAATTGAAAAAAGTCACTATACTTTTCTCTGTTTTTTATATGTCATGTTATTTGGAGGGTTGGAAGGGTAAAGGAATTACACGAGGCTGTGTCTAGTCAATGTAAAACGTATATGTGAACTAATTAATGCTGTACAGCTCAATGTACTGTATTGCTGAAATTCGACATAGAAGAGCATAATTTGCAATTAAGCGTTATTGCCCTGACTTGCGAACAATAACGGCTGTTATTTACCCTCTGCTTATAATGCCCTGAGCCGCAGGCGAGGGTAACATAATGAGGGGGGTTCATTAGTGCTGTTACTGTCCTGCAGGTAAGGGCAGTAAGGCTATTAGAATATTCCCTTTCCTTCACACACACCAAAATCAGGAGAGCTGAGGGAACATAAGCAACCTCAGTACTGAGTGGCCTCCATCCTCCCACCGGGCTCCCTGTGTCTCTAACAATCAAGGAAAATAAAGCTATTAGCACTTCCTCCCCCCACACAACAGACATAAAAAATCAGAAGCACAGAGGGAGCAAAGCAGATGTGCACCTGAGCAGGCTCTATTCTCCCAGTTCTCCGTGGGCCTCTTACAATTTAGCTGCCACAAACAGATGGCTATCTAGGCTCATCTTTTGCTTTTGTGAAGCAAAGCCCAATATGCCAAAGAAAAGTGAAAAAGTGTTTGTTTTTCTTTGGCTGCTGTACAGCGAGAGCTGGTGTGGTTGCCAGCTAGGCAGCTTCCCAGAAGAGAGGGGCATTACCCGAGTCTACCCTTTGCTAGAAGAGCTGTATGCCTGTCCTGAAATAGCTAGAAGCCAGCCTGCCTGCTGAGAGAGGGAAGAAGCCTGACAACCCTGCAGGAGGAGTGACTGTCCAGAAGAGGTGAGGTGCAGCTTCACCCCAGAGCTAGAAGGGCTTCAAAAAGAGGAGGACCTCAGAGAGTGAGCTGTGTATCTCAGTCAGTTACAGTCTCTCCAAAAACTGTTCTTGGTAGAAATCATGATGAGCTGACCTGGAGCTCTCTGAAGCCTAGTTTGGGCTGTGATCTAAGTCCAACGTGGCCTGCACTAAGCCGTAGTGCCTAGAAGATGCGTGACCTAAAGTAAGCTGCTCAGAATAAGTTAGGCCTGTGGTTGGCCTTATTGCCCAAAGAGTTTGACCAGTGCATAGCAAAATCATCAATCGCAGATCGGGCTACACTGCCATTCAGAGATAGGCCTATGCCTGGCCACACCGCCAGGGGGAGATCGTTTTATGATGGGTTAAACTAAGTGCAGAGAACCTACCCACCTATTCCATGTGTGATCCAGTCTACTGTAGGGACCACAGTCCCTTCTTGCAAGACCGCCACCTACAATAATGGGAAATATGCATCATCACTGAGGACGCACCTGATGGGTGAGTGCCTGCAGTCAATGGTGAAACCCAGACAGAGTCACTTGTTCACATCATTTCATTCTCAGAAACGGGAAGGTGCAGACGCGTGAATAAGAAAGTAAGTGACCGCCAAATGAACTGATCCACCATAGGTGGTAAGAACTGAGCAACTAAACTTAGCAATTAAACTGTGAGGGGATGAGCACAGTAGAGGGGCAATTTGCATCTGCAACCATGATTACACTATTTCTTTAATCTTAGGGGGAACTGTCTAGAGCAGAAAGGGGGTAACAGGGCACAAAGAAGACTTAGCGGATTTAGGCACTGCCCGACCTCAACCCCCATGGCACTAAATTACATCTTGCATCTATCATGTGCATGGTTGTCCATTCTGGTCTGCATTTAAATACTTTTCTTTCTTGAAAGTAAAGCACTGGGTCTGTGCAATCAGTTATTACACTGTTGTTTGATTATTGAGTCCTGAGCTTGCATGACTACACACTATCTCACTGGAAGCCTTGACTGCTCGCCATCGCTACCACTGAGAGTCAATCGCTAAAGGGATTGTACTTGGCTCAGTTTGCATACCCATTGTACTATGCACCCAGGACATTAACCCCTTGGCCACAGCGCTGGGGGGGGGGGTGGTTAGCGCGGCACCGTCATGCTCGTGACGGAACCACACCGTCATGAGTCACGGGCGAGCTGTGCTCATGTCGGCGTGATTCCGTCACTACCCCGCCCACTCACTAATTCGCCCGCGCAGGCGAGGAATCAGTGCCGCGTGGGCGGAGCCGTCATGAGCACACGCCACCCGTGGCTCATGACGGCGTGGTTCCGTCATGCGCAGGGAAGGGGTTAAATGCAACCACCTTCAGCCCCTACCGTTGAGGCCAGGAGCAACTGTCTTGCAAGGTGACCTCCAAACGGTGAAGGTACTAAATCGACCAGCAAGTCCTACTTTCTTGCAGCTTTACTTGTTGTATTTGTTTATGTTGTTCTGTTAGTACAATGGCTGCATTGTCAATTTGTTTGGGCTGTTTCTAGGCATAAAGCAGCTTCAGCATTACATTGTACTGCTTGTCACTTCCCTTAAACTATATGTGAATATTCTGGCTTCATACGTTGTGCCCTATTAACTCTGCGTTTCAATTATATATTCAGTGGTGGGGTCATTTCTCTGTTGGTGCACATTTTAGGAATAGATGGCTCTGGAGAGTTCCATGGCTTGATCTAGTACTCAGGTGAAATGAAGTGAAGGAGTTGAGTTTGAAAAACACACAAGCCACCATTTATAATTTACTTTCTCATTCTGTAACCAAGATTATATATGACCACATGTGACTGATTGCTTTTTTAAAATTAAAAACATAGTTTTATTTGTATTTTATCAAATGCAGCGGTTAGACAAATACAGCCGTAACAGCTTTAGATGTCATACTCACAGTATTTCCACATACTATAAGGAAGAGGTCTCCCATATTGGTGCACACACCCCAGCAGTTGGTAGCTCAGGAGCTATTCAACAATACAATCAGACTCATCACAATCCTCGCCCCTCAAGCCCTTCGTGTTGCATGCACAATAGGGTACATATAAGGGCCCCATTCATCTGCTGGTTACACTGGCTCCGCGTCACATAGAGGCTCAGCCTCAACGAAAAAGGTTGTCAAATGGGAGGCCTATAATCCACTCTTCTACCACATAAACTTAAGTCAACTAATGCAGGTAGCCCGATGTATTAACAAAGAAGTATAGGAGGCGTGGCAACATGACCATCTTGGACAGTGAAATGAGGGCTATTATTGGCAGTCGTTATGAGCACCAGAAGGGATTGGCAGAATGGAGTGATCAGAGCACTTTCCCCAGGTTACCATCCCTCAAATCCTCTAGGGAGTGGAATATCTGTACTCCCAAATAACAGAAGGTAGCCAGCGCCCATTTAAGAGCTATAGGGAGCTCCCGTGGTCAAGTAGCCCCCAGGAGAATGGGGAACAAATACGTTTTGTTTTTATTAATTTTCAGTCCTGAGTAATGCTCAAACTCCGACAGGAGGTTGATAGGCCCAGATGAACCCCTCATGGCATTTTGACAAATAAAGTAGTAGGTCATCCGCATACAGGGAAATGATATCACATGTCACTGATTGCTAAGCATACTGCCAACTGTTTTGCCCAGGTTGTGTACCATTTGACCCTGACGTATCCTGCTACTGGAAGTAGATTCTAGCGTATTCATTTTTCAGAAACTATCAGTGCCCACATCTTTTGGTAGTAAAAAGTGCTGGAAGGCATTTCCCAATTAATTTGAGTGATTCTTGTGGTACACATGCTTTTAGGAGAGGGCGTTATGTCCTGATGTGTAAGGTTCTCTGCCCGAGGCCATCTACTTAGAAGTAAATGAAAAGGATTATAAGAATCTTCCAAGGAATATCATAGTTCGAACCTGATTTCTGATATGTTATATTATGTTAATTTATTATTTATAAAGCGTGCGGCTACTCCCAGGAGTGTCCCAGGGCTGAGCAACAAAAAAACACATAACAGCCGCAGAAAAGAGCACCAACAGCAAAGACCAGCAAAACAGATTAGAGTTGGAAAAGCCATGTCTTAAGCTTTTTCCTAAAGGTGAGCAGATCCTGAACCTGTCTGAGGGCCAAGGGAAGGCTGCTCCATAGACGGGAGGCAACCACCTAGAAAAAATGACCTCCAACCCGAGCAAGTGAAACTTAAGGAACAGGAATCAGGAGTTGAGTAGAGGACCTCAGAGTACGTTGAGGGATGTAATGGGGAAATCTTTGTCTAAGGTAAGGAGCTCCAATCTGATTAAAGGCTTTAAAAACCAGAATCAAAGCTTTAAAATGGATTCTTTTCTGAACGGGGAGCCAATGCAGGGATGACAGAAGAGGGAACATATGAGTCCTGGGGCTTGCCTGAAAGATGGCCCTAGCCGCCGTATTTTGAATCACTTGCAAACGAGCAATTAAGTGGCTGGGAAGTCCCAAGTTCAAAGAATTGACATAATCCAATCGCAAGGTTACCAGAGCTTGGACAATGGTTTTTCTGTGAGGGACAAAAAGCAGGGCCAAAAAGTTCCTCGCCATTCTTAAGTCCCGAAACAAATCCCAGCTACAGATTGGATCTGGGATTTCATAGAAAGCATGGCATCTAGTTTGACTCCGAGGTTCTTAACCAACCATGGTCACGGACGAACTGGGGGGGGAGGACAAATCCTGCTGCCACCAAATGTGCCATGTCTCTCAGGGGCGAGGGCCAAAAAAGATAATCTCTGACTCATCAGGAATACATTTCATTTGATTATCTTTCAGCCACAAAAAAACTTCTGAGAGACGTGTGTATTTCATGGCCATCAAACTATTGCCGAGGTTCTCACAAACTCATCTTTTTCTAGAAAGACTGCAATTGGTTCTGGACAAAACTGATTCTAAGTTAGGTATGTAACCTTTTCCAAGATGATACTGATATGTATGGCCCCTTGTCAGGTTCCCCTTAAAAAAGTGTTTGGGCTTATCATTTTCATCAGGGGTGGTAAAGGCAGGAGCTGTTTTACCAACCAAATCAACTTGGCCAAATGTTCTGTTACTTTGAAAGGGAGTGTCCTATTACTGAAGAACTACATTCTAAATTCTTCACTCAAAGAGCATAGAGTCACCACGTATGTGGTGGCACGTGACAATCAATAACTATTTGACGCACTAGACAGACACAGCCTTATACTTCCCCTGTTAAGTAGAGAGTATAATAGTTTTTCGTCTAATGTTCTAGCTTTATAGGTTTCCAATACAATTTTCTGAGCTTCAAAGGAACCCAGTGTCCTTCTGTATGTGCAGGATATGCTGTTTTCTGTATAATTTTCAGTTATGTATGGTTTGTTGCCTAAGTACAGGGCTACAGATGTAAGAAGGTCCTTGTTCTCTTAACTTCTGACTACTTGATCAGATGCTTCTCTCTGTTCTCCTGTCCCGGGCTCACTGGGCTATGTAACAAATGGGTTCAGCTTGTGTAGACATTTCCTTTTTTCGGTCTAATCCCGCTGACTTTCAGGGTATACAGTACGTCTTTGACCACTGAAGACTATCTTAAAAGAAATGAGAAGAACCCCTTGTGAAAGTCAGATCATGACGAGGTAAACCGACCTGCACATGCACATGCAAAAATAGATGTTGGATATGTGTGACGGTCAGAGTTTTTACCTTCATTCCTAGAGCATGCTGGAACTAATTTTGATTTAGCAAGTCACAGAATCGAGTAGTATCAGAGGAAGGAAGCCTGAAATCAGATACACTTGATTTTAACAACTTGGTGAACAAAACAAAGCCCATGTCGCCCTCGGGTCTGCACAGAAAGTGGTCTACCACAATTCTGGAGCAAATTCTTGGAGACATAGATTCATTTTGGATGTAAATGACAGCTCTGCTTCTACGTCATCCAGAAGTCAAAGCAAGAATCATTCTCTTAAGGCAAGGGTTATTCCATCATTTTGTGCTTCCAGTGGTTTGTCCAAGAAGCACTTCAGCTTTCAGGGATATTAAGGGGTACAGAGAAACCTGCCACCTTTAGGTTAACCAGTGTCTAGATGTTTCTAAAGTATTCCACCCCATGTCTCGGCATTGTGATGTCATCCAAGTTCTTTGAGGTTTTCCCTATGGCTGTGGAAAACAGACTTCAATAATCTGCAAAATTCAGTGTAGCTAAATGCATTTCTGGAAGGAACTCTGCAGTAACAGTACACCCTATGAGCTATGCGCCTTTCACCCAGTAACCAGTACAACAACCTTGTGCAATACATATAAACTCACCCATTCTGAACAATAGGCATGAATCCTTCCTGCCTATTGGAGACACAGCCCAAGGCTGCTCGCACCTCATTCACAGTTTCATGCAGAAGTGTGCGTTCTCTAAACTCTCCGTTGGCCAGGAAACCTTTGAAAATGAAGAGAGCACGCAAAGCTGCATTATCTTGTTGTTTTCTCTTTCCAGGTTAGGGATAGATTTGGCCTTTAATTCACTTATGGCTGGAAAGATCACTTCTCTCATAACTTTGCAATAAATTAGATATTTGAAAATTGGTTTGGGTTTAAACATTTTGTCCAAATAACACAAATTGTGTAACAATCATCTCAAAATCTGATACCAGCTGTGAATTACTAATGTAGGCCAGAATATATTTTTTGAAGACGCAAATATGTCTGCTGCCTGCGTGGCATGGAAGAAAACACGAGACATTTAGTTTTTTGGTGAAAATATCCTACACACAACTGCATATCTCTAAACATATATAGCTGGATAAGCGTGACCCTTAATCCTTACAACTGACTTAAAAAGTGCTACTTAGTATTGCGTCAAACCTTACTGTCATCCTGTTGACCTTCTCTAATATCAGGCCAGTTAAATTGCAGCACAGGCTACACTGGAAGGGAAACGCTGGATCTCAGCTTACCTCTACCCATGTTACTGATATAACGGGGTGCACAATTTGCATAGTTTGTTTTTCGGTAATTACGGAAAATTTCAGAAAAATTGTGCCTAAATGTGCAAAAAAAAGTGCAAAAATTATATTTGGGGCTATATTTTAGAATCGAATGCATTCTCGAATCCAATATTTTCTTTCGAATGCCTGCCTGGTGGATGTTTTCAAATTACTACATGTTTTTCAGTTTGGACCAAATGAAGGGAATCCTTCTGTACTCTACAGAATTCTGTATAGACACCTGGGTGCAGTCTTCAATAAAGAGTAGAGGTTTCATTTTGAAGGAAATAGTTAAGGTGTGCTGAGCCTTCATTGTTCAAATATTTGTGTAAGTGCATTGATATATTTCGGGAAGAGTAATAGGGGCCTATTCACAAACGTCATTTTGTAGTATGTTTAGTAGTACTACAATACTACTACTTACATACTACAAATGCTATTGTCTAACAAATGTTGCCTATCTTTTCTGTGTGGCGATCTCCGACCCCACACCTGCACACATGTAGGTGTTCGTTTTTGTTGTAAATGTGGAGGGATGGGGGGTGGAAAAGGGGGGAAACGTAAGACTAAATGAGGGAGTTAAGGGAGGAGTGAAGAGGCAGTAAGGGCAGGAAGGGAGCGATTTAGGTAAGGACATGCAGTCACCCACAAAATAGTAAACTGATTCTTATTCACAAATTCCACCTCTAAAGTGATTACAGCCAAAAAGGGACCCACAAGAGCCGTAAATGTACTCCAGCTCCGACCTGGAGTATGTTTAGCACCACATATAGCCAAGCACTGGCACTGTAAAACCCACTCAAAGAAAATAATGGAGTTAGGGACTTAAAATAGGACTCCATAGGAAATAATGTTAAAATACATTTTATTTATTTCTACTTTTGAAAATGTATATTATTGCAATTTAATGTTAAAATATTTATACATAAATTACAAATTAATGGTGTTCTATTTTAAAACATTTTGATAACCTTTGTTAAACAAAAGTAACTTTAAAAAAAACATTTAACTTAATTTAAATTACTTCTATACATAACGTTTTGTACTTTTTAGTACACAATAAATTAATATAAACATTTCTCTTTAGGTGAAAATTTGAGTTAAATTAAATTTAAAAATAAAAATAATTTAATATATCTGAATTAATTAAATATTTTTTCAAAATAACATTAACAATGCTGTAGCATTTTTTATTTTCTTCTACATTTAAAATAAATATATGAATTAATTTCGTTTTTTGCTTTTTTTAAACTTTATTTCGGGCAGAAGGCCATAAAAGTACAAGATATAAAATATGTATACATCAAAAGAAAAAAAAATGCTAAAAGTCACCGAACGGTACAATTCCAATGAACGCAGGCTATATATTTAAAAACACATTATAAGGTGTATCTAAGAATGGGCAGATAAATCATGATAGTATAATTCTATGTGACAGAAAAAAATGCTTAACTACTGAGAATCAAAGTGCAAGAAGGCCAACAATAATCTTAGGGCAGAACAGTTGATATAAAAGATCATCTTCGTCAGTACAAATACATTAGGCAAATCTAGATACAATTACTCTATAGGATTTCTAGTGTCAGAGCGGTTAAAATGGTTTCGAACAATATGAAGACTATGTACAAATTCTAACATATCGATCAGCTTCCTTCAAGTGGAAGGTGGGTAATTGGATTACGTGATGCAACAGTAAGCCCACATATTTCCTGCAAACCATACCATTTATGTTCTATATTATTATTATTACTGCTTTCAAATTAAAATACATAAGGTTTGCAGAGGTTAAAATAATGTGTCATGCATGTACGGATAAAAACAGTCAGATAAATTCTCACACATACAAAAAGTTAAAAATAGACAATTCTCCCCCAATCTCATTGTATATAATAATTTGTATTTTAAATTATACCAATTTAAATTCTTAGCACGCTAATCATAAGTCTGCCTTGGAGAGAAGTATAGATCTAGGGTTACAGCATCCTGGTAAGTGTATGTATGATAATATGAGTCCAGCTACTTATATACTACCCACATTCAGACCTGGATCATCTTTTGTTGCATTATCCACTGGTTCCTAATTATCCATATTGCATGCAAGTATTTCACTAGACTAATAACAATTGGCTCCTGTGTATCTGTTTTAGTATCCTAAGTGCAGTGCTTATACCTAGTAATCTACAGAGGATAATAATCCATTTCCTCCTCGAAACTTTGCAAGCCTCACAGAACCTCACAGAAGAATAATATGTATCTTAATGATTCAGGAGCAATGCTGCAGACAGGGCAGCTGGGGTTAGTGGTCTTTGGGTTCACACATCTTCCTGTAAACTCCGGTGTTGGCAGAATCCTGCACCTGAATTTGCGATACAGCTGTCTAGGTAGTGAGCCCTGGATGGCATCAAGGGAGGGTTCATAGAGAGGGACAATCTAATGATCAAGAAATCGATCTGTTAAGCTCCCTAGTTTGCTATTCTTTATTATCTCTCCCCAGAGATATTCTAAAAGTATCTTCTTTGCATATAACAGTCATGGAATCTTAAGATGGCCTCTGCTTTTAGAATCTCTCTGAGTGGGGCTCCAGCTCTGGTGTTGACCAAAATCTATGCCAGAATAATATTGGGCACACCTGAATAGGGAATCAGATTGGTAATAGACCCACGTCTTGCAAAACTGGAAGAGTTGGGGAGCTATATGGAAGTTGTATTAGGTTCGTATTAGTTCGTGGCCACAGAGCTCTTCGCCATACAGGGCACCATTTTTCGCATAGTGCGACAAAGTCACCCCCAAATAAGTAAAAACCAAAACCTGTTCTAAAATGCTATTATTAATAATTAGAGTGGGTTTAGTGGATTTGTAAGAATTAAAAGCCACGGCTTTAGTCTTGGTTATGTTCAATTCTAGATCATGATTAGCACTAAAATCCAGAAATCGATTCAGGATTGCTTGCAGGTCTCTTGGGGTCTTTGAAATATGAAGCATGTCATCTGCAATAAAAACTGGGTATTTTGTGAGGCCAATCTTGGGGGCGTCATTAGTTCAAGTGTTCTGCCAGATCATTAATAAACAGAGAGAAGAGTGTTGGGGCTAGGATGCAATCCTGGCGGATGCCCTTCTCTATTTTGAAAGCTTCTGTTTGTTCCCCGTTCCTCCCATACCTCACCCGTGCTATATTAGTCTCATGTATTTTCTTTAGGACTCCTAAGATTTGAGTTGGAACTCCCATGTTTGCTAGTACCTCCCATAATCTATGTCTCGGGACAGTATCAAATGCCATTTTTAACTCAACAAAAATTACATATAGATGCCCTTTACCCAGCAGAATGGTTTTCCAATAGATCAGGTTAAACCTACAGATTTGGTCAAGAGTACTAACTTTCAGGCGAATTAAAATTAACATTTAACATAAAAATATTATGCTAATTATTTTAGAGCATGATAAACTTCTTCAATTTTACTTATACATTACCATCAGAAGATTTCTGCCACAAGACAGACATCGCCACCTATGTATAAAACGTTACTTGTAGTAACTTTACACTCATAAATATGGCTCTTCCATGTTGTTTCAGGGAGTGGGGACATATTAATCTACACTTTGTAGCAAATTTACATTCGTAAATGTTGCACAGCCAAAAGTAGTAAATTTACTACAAAGTTTAAGAGTAAAGTAACATGTAGATTTTCTCTTGTGTAAATTTACCTCTGAGAAAAGCCTACGTAGTATCAACCTTAACATCAGTTGGAAGAAATTGTGCTGTGAAATTTGTCTGCAAAGCGATTAAGCAAACTTGTAACAAGTATCCTCTTTTCCTAACACTTCTATTAACTCTCCATGATTACAGATGCCAACGTTATTTGACGGTGAGCTCATGTGGGAGGAGTGTTTGTTTGGAGGCTTTGCTTCAGATGATTAAAATGCAGCTATGCAGCTAAAAAAAATATTTTAATATCACTCACCTTGTTCTGCATCATACATTGTAGAGACTGATGTAAATGATAAACGCTATACATTTTAATCCTAAAAATGTACAGTGGGTGAGGAGTTGGGACAAGTCACTTGTATGTGTGCATCCTCATGACTTGCAATAGAGAATGGTCAGCGATTGAGGAGAGCTTAGTTTCTGTAGATTTGATAGCTATGACCATCAAGATACAAGATGGTAACTCTAACACAGGAGCCCTACAATAGGATGCTTTATGGGTGCCAATCGTTGCTTCCACTCTAAGATGGTGTGAATAGTGTTTTTCTCTTTCCTCTTATTTTTTATTTACTCTGAAAAACCTCTGCAATAATCAAATCTATTTTTTGCTCATCTTGAGGTCCTTTATTTGTGCTGTAATTAAAAAGAAGAAAGGAAGAAAAACTAATTAAAAAGACATTATTACAATACGTAACGGAGAGGTGTGGCGCTGCGGCCAGGGCGACTGACGCTGTAATCTGGGGATCAGGGTTCGATCCCCGGCTCCGGCGGCAGGTTAGCCCAGCACCATGCGACTCTGGGCAATAGCTTGCTTAATCTTGCCGACGGCCCCCAGCGCCTAGAGACCCTAATGGGTGATTGTGCGCTTTACAAATGTGGATTATTATTATTATTATTATTATTATTATTATTATTAACATAGAAGAGGTTGTTTAATATAGATAGTTATTAATATCAGCAACCTTTATGGGGTTTCCCCTTTCAATATCGGTTTTTATTCCGTATTCTCTGTGTATTAATGTATTCAGATTAGCATTTTTCTTCCATTTAAAGTAACTTTATTGCAGCTATTTAGTTTTACTTGTTCCCTAGTTGGCACAACAGCTTCCTGTTGAGAGTTAAATATTTTACTTTGGAAAATACCGGTATTTATTTCTACTTAAGGGTTGCTGTGATTTCAGCTTTTCTCAGTTCATGAACCATGTATGCTTTTCCATGGTAATTAGATTGTCCTTAAGCCTTCTGTTTTGAGTAGTATCATATTTCTGTCTGCACAATATAGTTTTGTACTGGGTTTACATTCAGACTCCCACACCACTTTGGGGTATTGCCAAGAGCCAACTTCCACCAAGCTGCTCTTACTCAACACTGCTTATTTATGTAGTGATTATATAAACATTTGTTACAGGATGTACTTGCATTAGGTCAAAAGAAATAGTTCTGTTCGGTGGGTATTCATTTGACCGGATTCTGGCCACGTTCAACTTGAATTTGTCCCGGGGAGAGATCTCTCATCATAGAAACAGCCTGCTGAAAGTAAGCAATGTGACATTAGGAAGTCTGTTCTTGGGGAATAACATGCAGAAATCTGACTTCACATTCTAATTTCCACATTTTTCCCCGGTATGCCCCATGCAGGCTTTGCCTGCTTGAAGCATGTGAAATCCTTGGATAGAATACAAGTGAGCACCGGTGTCCCAGCTGAACTCCTTATTCTGATGGCTCTGGTAAATGTTGTTACTGGACCCATGGAGTTAAAAGGCTGCTCATAATGGGGGCCTAGCTGTGATGAAGTCTCATCATAGACCAATAAAATCAGAAATTGAGATCCATATGGAAAAGACATTCGACTGAGATAGAATCCTGAGCTATTTGTTAACAGATTTTAGTCCCCGAAATAAGTTTCACACGGTCAATAATGTAGGGAATACCCATACACAGGATATCTTCAGACTGGTTGCCTGATGGTCCAGCCAAACAACCTGCATGGGTGCCAATGTCTCTCACTCCTTTTGCATTTGAGAGGGCACAGACTCTGAACAGGCATGCTGTGAGCTCAAATAGGCTTCCTCTTCTGTTGTCCTTATTCCCTCTGTTCATCTCTACTTCAGTGCTCCTCAGTAGACTTTCAGCAGAGGCAGCAGACAGGCAAATTTCTCCAACGTGCTTAGAAGAATTTTAGAAGCTGGCTGGCCCATCTAAAGTATGCAAGTTAATTCCAGGATGGACCCTGGTTCTAGCCAGGAAGGTGCCTAGATAGATATCTAAAACAGGAAATTCCTCATCTTAGTTATGTACGTTTGAAGGCATCAAGGCACATCTGACTTTTCCCTAACCTGGCCGACACTTCCTTTACTATGGTGTGAACTGTTCAGTTCTGGTGAAATCTCATTCAGGGGAAGGTAGCCAAATTCATACTTTAAGCTAACTTTCTTCTTTCTCCAGAATAGCAAAAATCGATGTCCTCTATCCGGATCACTCCCACCCTCTTTGATTCACTATCTCTTTTGCTTGAAAAGAAAGTATATACATCTATCAGTGGTAGATCGACATATACTGAACTTAGAGACAGTAGGTGTCAACAATTGAGTTATTCATTTGGAAGTTGACCACATACCAACATAATAAATGTAATCTGGACATGCTAAAACAAAGCTCTTAAAGAACATCTGCTCAAACACTAGTAGATTTGTCACTAGCAGCTGGCAATCCCCAGAGAAATGCATGTAAACTTCATGCAGTATTAACAATTTCTGATAGAGACTTCTAGACACAGATTCATAACCTTTTGAATATTTCCCAGGTGTCAGACTGGATCCGGAAATGTTTGAGCAGCAACTCTGTGCGCCAGTTGGTGGCACCTTGCAGCTCTGCTGTGATGCTGTTTCACAAAAAAAAATGATGTTCAGGGCCAGGACCAACTCCCATGTTCTTACCTCAGTTTCTTTCTTTCTGTGCCACCAGATGAGGATCCGGAGCTACCTCTCATCTCTTCGAGACCCTTACCTTGGTCATAAAATTGTTTTACACTGTTCAAGGTTTTGATGAATCTACTAGTGTTTGAGCAGATGTTCTTTAAGAGCTTTGTTTTAGCATGTCCAGATTACATTTATTGTGTTGGTATGTGGTCAACTTCCAAATGAATAACTCAATTGTTGACACCTACTGTCTCTAAGTTCAGTATATGTCGATCTACCACTGCTCCTCTGATAGATGTATATACTTTCTTTTCAAGCAAAAGGGATAGTGAATCAAAGAGGGTGGGAGTGACAGGTTTAAACCCCGTAAGGATTGTCATAATCAAATGTCTGTGGCAGATCCTCTTCAGATTTGTTTGTGGTGTCTGGGGTTGATCACACAAATGTAAGTACTGCAGTGACTTTGTGTTGATGAACCCAAAGGCCATACAAGAATGTGAGGCGAAACTCTACATACTCGAGCACCAGAGGACTCCACAAAAGACCGGTCCAAGTTGAAAGTTCAGTCACAATACCATTCAAGCTCCAGATGTCAAGAATTTCATTCCAAAGGCCAGTCTTCCTCTCAATCAAAATCCTCAGGTAATTCGAAGACAAAACACCAGGCATCTAAGCTGGATTTGGCCCCTTCCCGCCACTCACACTCCTCTGATAAGGCACAGGAGTTGCACCATACATCTCATGTCTTTTGACTTTGGAGCTGATCCCACAAGTTGTTCCGGCACAACCCAAGTTCACGGGGCCGTTCGCTACTCCTAAACAGATCGGCGAGTTCTGCAAGGCCGTGTTCTGGCTCTTTGTATCCCTGCTGACTCCCTCTGGCATGCTTTAGTCCCCCACCATTGTCCACACCGGTTCCCAGCCCCCATTGTCCTCTCTGATGCAGAGTCGGCGTGGTTCGACCTTGAACGAGGCCCCGCTTTGCCGCTGTGGAGGCCCCACTTCCTCCATTAGATCTGCATCTACTAAGACAGATGCACAGCCTGCATTCCTTGTTTGGCACAGATTTGAAAAATGTTTATGATGAAGGGGCTGGGTTTGACCAACCTTATTATGAGGAGAATTGGTATGACGACATGCAGGAAGCCATTGCCCTTGAGATCACCCCTGAGTTGGGGCTTCTTTCACCCCCTGGTTCCTGCTACAGAACATAGTGTTTCTTACGCCATGGTAAATGCATAGGGTGACAAGTCCTAGATCTCTAGCTCCTCACCTTGGAGGTATAGACCAATGTTCTTACAAAGGGCCTTCAGCCAGGACAAACATCCATTGAGCCCCTCTTGCATTTTATGAGGCCCTTACGGATACTTTGTTGGGGGCATGGGTCAAACTTTGCTCTGAACCCCACTATCCCCCCCAGTCAACCTCCAGATTGTACAATGCTACCGCCCAGTCATTGGCAACCCCGCATTTTTATATCAGCACCCCTCTCCGGAAAGCTTGGTGGTACAAGTAAGACTAACAACAGTACGTTCCCTACGGTTCCCCCCATCAGGAGTTAAAACAGTTGGAGACATTCAGGAAACTGGTCTTGTTGTCCACCAGTTTGGTGCTTCCATCAGTGAATTTCAGCTGCCTTCGGTGGTGTTATTCCTATGCCCTTTGAGTCAAGTCCTCCCAGGGATCCCTGAAGAGCCTCAACTTGTCCTTGTCCAGGCCATATAGGACGGTCATGACGGTGCCAAGGTCAAAATGTACTGTGGCCGTGACACCATCAGTTCCATAGGGCGAGACATTGGCATGAGTGTTGTCATTCACTGCTACATTTGGCTGCTGTCCTCTGGATTCTCAGGCTATGTTCAGTCGTCACTGATGGACATGCAGTTTGATAGGATTCGCTTGTTTTGGGACAAGGCAGGCTGCACTCTTGAGCGTTGCAAGGAGTGCAGCACCACTGCACATTCCCAGGGCTTATCTGCCTCACCTCGCCAACCACATCACCAGCTCCATAAGAGGTGCCCCATACTACCCAGCCAATCCAACCTCCACAAGGTGCCTAGAACTTTCTCAGTCGAGGCCATGGTGTCCACAGCCCTCACAGTCCAAATCAACGGGTCTTCCAGTTCACCCCCCCCCCCAATCCTTATCTGCCAAACCGCTTTAGCAGTGATTCTTGTTGCGTTGGCAGGACATAACATCAGACAGGTGATTCCTGAAAATTGTTTGAAAAGGTTATGCTAAACCTTTCCTGAACAATCAGGGAGCACGAGCGGTGAGTTGTCCTGCCCAAGCCAATGGCTGCTTAGCATCTCTCTTGGTAGAGAACGCGGCACATGGGCATTTGCATGAGCGTGTGGATCATATTCACCAATCACTGATTGGCTTTATTGTGAAGCCGTACTGTGATTGGTTATTGCAGCCCTAGCTCAGCCTCTCTCTCTCTCCTCCTCCCCTCTCCGTGCATGAGCGTGAACACCATTACATTCAAGGGAGTGGAGAGGGAGAGGGAGAGAGTCGAGGAGATCTCCCTGACCTCGTGGCCTGGCCTCCTGAACCCGATGCTAGGACTCCTGTAGTTCTCACACAACTTCCAATAGGATAATCTCTGCTAGTTGAATAATCCCGCCAGGAATAATCTCTCAGATCACAGTTGAGCGCAGAGTCCGATGTCGCACAGACAGGATTAATTTCAGAGACTGACTCCGTGCAGGGCCGGCCTAAGGCATGTGCAAGCTGTGCACCTGCACAGGGCCGCCAAACCCCAGGGGCCGCCACGCCAATATATATTCTTAGATACATATTTGCGTGGCGGCCCCTGGCAGGGATTTGGCGGCCTCGGGCCCCCTACCTACACTCCCTGCTCAGGGCCTCCGTGAGCCTAGAGCCGGCCCTGCTCCGTGAGTAGAGTACACGAGTCCGATTGAAACTGGTGGTAATTGTGTTGGACTTGGCCTTCCAGTTCTAGGCTGCCTAGTTGTATTGTGCGTCGTCATCATCGCAGTCGCATGATAAACAACTAGGCAGGTATGGTGTGTCAGCTGCCAGCCCCAGCCCACTGTGTGTCTTCCCTCCCCAGACCTCAAGTGATATCAGACACAGACTGTAGACATTCATGTCTGTGAGTTTGACTCACTGTAAGATGTATTCAGTGAAATCAGCTCGAGGGACAAATCATGAACCGTGAGTGACCGTCCCGGACGGTAGGGAGAGGATGCATGACATTACGCACTGCCGTAATGGCCAGAGCAACGCGAACAACTTTTGAGGGGGTGTTGAGCCTCAGCTGACGACACAGAAACTCGAACTTGGTTCACCTGAGAAGAACCAGGGTTCGAGTATCGGCGTGTTCGACTCAACATCCTGTGATTCTAGGCAAATCACGCAAATCTCCCTATGCCTACCAAACAAGCATGTATGTGACTGGCGCGCTCATGTAAGGCCGGCGCCAAGCTGCAATACTTTGGGGTGAGTTGCATTCCCGCTAATGAAATACTAGTCAGAGTAGAAAGAAATGTTTCTGAAGCGTCTGGCCCTGCTGTTACGTCACTGGAACTGCAACTTCAAAAAGCATTAGAGGTGCGAGCCAGCAGGGCCTAACTTCAGAAACATTTCTATCTTCAAGGAATGTTATGTTTCCAAAGCTAGGACCTGCTGGCCTGGCACGCACCTCCGAGAAGCATACCGGATGTGTACCAATGCTCCTAGCTTCAGAAACATTTCTATTGTAGGCACGCATCTTGTATGCTTCTCGGAGGTGCATAGAAATGTTTCTGAAAAAGCATATTGCGTGACATCATTCAGCCCGAATTCATTTTCAGTCTTGGTGTTGAAGTTTCTGCATTTGTCTTCGGTCCATTTAATCTTACTGGATTACTTTTGTACTATGCAACTCATAATTGGAAATTACGTTTTTTTTCTCTGTTGACTCGCAAGAAAATGTTTTTGATTTTTGTGGCCAGTGCAGCCTCTTCAAAGTGCAAGTTTGAAAAGCAAACATTGAGACATTGTTTGACTTGGATGTTTGTTACAGCAGACACATGTATATTTGTGCCTTTGGTAAGTAAATTGATCTGTGCCCATTTATGAATATATGGATTGTACCCAAATATTTTACATTTCAAGTACATGACAACGGCCTGACCGGCCAGTCCTTTGCATAAAGTAGCATCACTTAGAAATGAAGAGATTGCGCACACCTTGAAGGGTCATTCACTGTTTGGAGGAATGTTCTGAGATTCTGAACTTTCCTTATTATTAGAATTTGAAAAACTTTTCATATAACGTTTTTGCTCCATTGGTTGCTGGCGAAATACTTTTAAAATGTACCTTATACAGAGCATGATCTCTTGACTTGGTAAGAGTATTCTGCATCATTCAGAAACTCTGTCCATCACCACCCCTTTTTTCCAAAATCGATTTTATCCACACAATGTGTGGGAGGGTATACTCAGACGTGAGTCCCTTGCTCATTGCACCATCAGGATTCAAGCAAACCGGGCCGACGAAGGCTGTGATGCCAGAAACCGGTCCCTGGGAGCTTGTTTCCTTCCCAGTATAAGAATTGGCTTGGTAGTTTGGTTTGCCCTGTTCCCATCATGCACTGGGACAGGAACAGACTAATTTGCATATAGCCAGGTTCTGAGCTGGGATGGTGCAATGAGCTAAAAAACAGGTGATGGATTAAAACCATGATCTCTTGACTTGGTAAGAGTATTCTGCATCATTCAGAAACTCTGTCCATCACCACCCCTTTTTTCCAAAATCGATTTTATCCACACTATGTGTGGGAGGGTATACTCAGACGTGAGTCCCTTGCTCATTGCACCATCAGGATTCAAGCAAACCGGGCCGACGAAGGCTGTGATGCCAGAAACCGGTCCCCGGGAGCTTGTTTCCTTCCCAGTATAAGAATTGGCTTGGTAGTTTGGTTTGCCCTGTTCCCATCATGCACTGGGACAGGAACAGACTAATTTGCATATAGCCAGGTTCTGAGAGCATTAGCACGCAGCGGGTATGCTACTCAGAGGTGTGTGCACACTAGAACTAAAAGCGCATAGGCACACAAGAAAAAAATCCACAATGTCTCACTCACAGACAAATACGTATATTTATATGTGCAAGGATGCACAGACACACAATGGTGCACATACACATGATTATACATGCACTGAATATGTTAATGTTAACATTTCTTGAATGCTGCTAGTTTGTGACCTGCTTACTTTGATAAAAAATTCTGTGAGGTACTCATCATTGTTAGCTTGAAGTCTGTTATGAAGCTCTGTGGCTGTGTCAGGTTAGCGTTCCGCAGGATCAGCATGCAGCGACAATGCTCCACCTCCGGACCCTCCGACCACCCTGAAGTAAGTATACACAGGGTGGTCAGACGATACGGTGAGGGAAAAACCCCAAAAGGGTAAAAAACCCAAAAGAAAAGAGAAGAAGGGAAGGGCAGCAGGGAAAAATAAACTGGAAAACAAAAAGGAACGATTAGTAATGCATCAATGGCTACGCTCATGTAATTCTCACTATACAGCCTCTTAGCAATCACCTGTAAGCTTTGTACACCGGCACTATACCGCAGTTTCTCCAATCATCCTTCAAACCTGTTCAACACAAGAGAACATATTAAACTTGTGCCTACTATATGCAACAACCTAATAGATGACACATATGGTTAACCTACCCTATAGCCTCCTTTACTACTTTAGAAGTAGGTTCCAGGATTCCTGTGATATCCACAACCAGGAGGTAACTAAGTTTCAGCAACTCAAATGAAGAAAATAAAGCCCAAAGCTTCTTTGTTGAAAACACAAGAAGTTCCTTAGATCCACTAGTGTAAATGACTTCTTTACACAGTATGTAAGTACAGGTTCAAATGTCCATAACAAATCCAAACACGGAATGACGTAGGATTAACTACTGACATCCGCTTTGGTATTTAAACTCCCTTCCATATGACGAGTGGCCAACCATGGTACTTCATGCCGGCAGTGCGGAGGTCCTCAATCCCCCCCTGCACTCCGCCACTTGAGCAAATACAAAGAGCTTGAAGACTTCTGCCTTATCAAGCAAAAAAGCCGAAAGCCAGTATAAATCAGTCCTCACACCATACTTAATGCATTCCGGGTAGCTGCGAAATCAGCAGTACATCTGCAGCTTGCTCCCCATTTGAAGACACATGAAAAAGGACTTTAAACAAACACGTTTAGGCAGCGTGAACGCTCACTCGCCCTACGCTGCCAGATAGGCAGTGAATCAGCAGCCTGCTCCTCGTTAAACAGACACGGGAAACAGATATGCAAACAAACACGCTAAGCAGCGTGAAAGCTCACTCGGCAATCCAAACAGTTTCAAACCTCAGGAAAAGGCATTCACCAAATCCTTAATCAGCTCCATAAAGCAGGAATCGAGGAGAAGCATCCGCGTCCTCCTCTCCATCAAAATCGCTAGCAACGAGCGCCCATCTCCGCCCACTGATATCGTGCACTGCGCCAAGGATGCTGGGAAACGTAGTTCAACCCCCAGTGTTGCTGGGAACTGTAGTTCTTGGCAGGCGCGGCTTCTACAACCTGACAGGCTGTACTTAATAAGCAGCTACCCATGTTATTATATGACATCTCTTTATTAATGTAATAACTACACTTTCACAATTGCTTTTTTAAGCCTTGATTTCTCCAAATTGCTTGAAAATGCGCCATTTACCCACTCTTTTTCAAACTTTTCATGGGAGAGACCCACTGTACGTCGCTCGGGCTCACTATTCTTGCTAGCCACGGAGCGCTCTGCCACACATTTTACACCCTACCACTTACATATGTCACCAACCGCCACTGGGTGCCAGTATAACTCCGGAAGTCAGGGGTGCCAGTTTTCCCCTAACGACTGACTATGGAAGGGAGAATAGCACAATCAAAATGGGTGTGTGTGTGTGGGGGGGGGTGTAGGAGGTACTGGTTAGGTTCACCCTCCAAAGTACATGTAGTTCACAAAAAATCTGTAAATGTCAGATTCAGAAAACCTAACCAAGGGAATGGGGATGCCGCTGAATGCGCGAAAAAACAAAACCCCCTGTCCAAATAAAAAAAAATTATTTTCTTGAGTCCCCTCACTCACCCAGGTTACCCTTAGGTGACATGCTTCATCATTGGGGCCATCCCAAACAGCTGCTGCTTAGGGTGTGCTGCGACTTGCGGAACTACGTAGGAGCACTTTTTTTAGAAGAAATGTGTAGTGCAGTGTTCATGGAGTGGTGAAAGTGATGTTAAAAATACCTAGCTAGTGAGTTAATATTTTATACTCACTCCTAGTTGGTAAGGATAAAAAAAGGGGTTAAATAGTAGGGAAACGATATAACTGTTATGTGTATACAGTCCCTAATATTCGGTTGACATGTTTTGATGTATCCCCTAAACCTCTTCTTCAGGACCACACGGGGACCAGCCCCATGCGTGCCACTCCTTGTGAAAACCTATAATAAAGTGAGGATGCACACCTAATGTGTGAGCACCCAATTCAAAATACATACAGTTTAGTCTTTGACTTGTGGTATTTATGCTTTGGCAATACTATGCCTCATGGTCTGCCAGGGTAGAGGGGCTTGTAGTCATACCTTCGTCAAAGCACTCCTCCGTCTAGTAACACCTACTGGAACCCGGGCAGACCGCCCCAGGCAGTCGTCAACCACCTCCAGACTACGGCAAAACTCCTGTTAGCTTTGGCGTTCACCATCAATGTGCTAATGTTACACGTAACTCCTTCTCAGACGCTCCATTCTCGACACAGTTGGGTTTTGTGCCTTTCTTCAAGCGAAGATATTCAAGGGCATCCAGGCTATGATCTCAATCTTTCAACCTTGGATTTCAGTGAGGTTGAATCTGAGGCTGCTGAGACTAATGGCCTTCTGCAACGTGCTGGTTGTGCATGAAAGGTGACATATGTGGGCTCTCAGTGGGATATGAAGTCTTAGTTGGCCCTACATCAAAGGGACCTATCTAACCATGTTCAGATTTTGAAGAAGGCTGCAAACGATCTTCACTGGTGCTTACTGTACCACGATTGGGTCAGCAGCAGACCTCTCTCCCTTCTCCACTCAAGAGCTGACATTGGTGACTTATGCCTCTGGGTTGGGGTGGCCATCTGAGAGAGGTGGAGATCACAGGCCTCTGGCAGAGTATTGTATTCATATCAACTTGCTGAAGCTGAGGGCCAATCACGTCTAATTGAAAATATTCCTTCCATCCATCAAGGGAAGGCTGATGCAGGTGACCATAGACAATATAACTGCATTGCGGTATTGCACCAAATAAGACAGAGTGGTTCACGGACTCTGTGCCAGGAGGCCCTGCACTTATGGAAATGGCTGGACAACCAAGGAATTTTCCTGGTGGTGAACAACCTAGCAGGGTCATGAAGCGCAAGAGTAGACAAGCTCAACCATCAGTGGCTAGGAATTCACAAGTGGCAGTTCTTCCCAGAGGTGGCGCAAGGTCCTTTCCGTGAATGGGGAGAACGTTGGCTCAATCTGTTCGTCACCACCAAAATGTGTATTGTCAGCATATATGTGTGTTGAAATTTCCAAGGCGTCTCTCGTTCAGAGACTCGATCAACATCCATCCGAACTCAGAACCCCTGTATGCCTTCCAGCCGATTCAAGATTAGGACCAACTGGGTCCAAGTCATCCTTGTAGCTCTGGATTGTGCACAACAGAGAGTATGGCATCAAGAACTGCAGTTGTAGCAATAGCGAAGGGTTCAGCACCTGGCCTTCACAGCATACACCTTCATGCTTGTAGATTGAGCAACAACAGCTGAACACATTTGACCTTCCTTTAGAGGTGGTTGATATCATCTTGGCTGCCAGGCACCCCTCGACAAAAACTGGCTGACATTGGGACCTATTTTGGCTTGATGCAGCACTCCACAGATGGATCCTCCCTAGTCTACGTTGTCTGACATTTTGTTATTTTATTTATCCCTTGCCCAGTACAGCTTTGCTCTGGGCACATCTAGAGGGTGCATTTTGGCTCTTTCACCTTTTTTTGTGGGTGCCAGATAAGCTCACCATTGAAGTCTCCAGTTGGTACGCATTTTAAAAAAGAATTACAACATATGTTTCCTCCATCTCCTTTTTTCATCCGGATGTGGGACCTTAACTCGGTTCTTACTTTTCTAATGTGCCCTTCTTTCAAGCAGCTTCAAAAAAGTACCTTGCGGCTTCTAACCCTCAAGACAGTGTTTCTAATCACCCTAACATCGGTACGGCGTGTGAGTGAGCTTGAAGCTCGCTGTGTCAACCCACCATACACCACCTTCTTCCCAGACAAGTTAGTTCAGTGGACATGGACATCACCTTGTCGATCTTCCTTGCTCCACCGCTCCCCTCTAAGGAGGAGGAGAGACTCCATTGCTTGGACCCCAAGAGAGTGCTCAGCTTTTATACAAGTCATACCAAAGAATAACAGGTGAACAATCAGTTCTTTGTGGGGGTTGTTGGATCGAAGAAAGGCAAGGCATTAGAGAACAGAACCGGCTTCCACTGCATTAGGCTCTGCCTTAAGATCTGCTACTAAGTGGCTAAAAAGCAGCCTTAGGAAGGACTGCATGCTTACGTTACCAGGGCCAAAGCTGCTACCATTGCTTTGGCACACGGAGTCCTTGTTCGGGACATTTGCCGGTTAGCTACTTGGGCCCCCTCCATAAGTTCATGATGCACTCTTGTCTGGACAGTCAGGTTCGTCGAGAAGGTCATTTTGCCGCTTGATCCTGCAGGACTTTCTGGTTGAGTCCAGTCACATACCCACTTCCAAACTGGTACTGATTTGGTATCTCTTCAAAAGTATTTGCGGCTCGAAATCTCTGTCAGAACATGTTATTTATATTCAGTACAGCTCTTTCTGGTAAAGACTATACCTAGCTGCAGTTTCCTCAGCAACCCTCCCAACCTCCCTGTTCTGTGATTGGACTTTATCCATTAGTAGCATCTCAAGTCTAGGAATCTGCACCCTGGTCATACCAATTTGCTTTTTTGGGTTCTGTGTCTGGGGACGGGCACATTCTCGAAAGCAATTGACATGAGCACGTGCGAGTAGCGCCTACTTTGGCCCCGCACACATTTTCAGAGTGGAATAAATGTCAGTGCAGAGCCACACCGTGCCACCTACTGGCGCACAGAGGTACTGCTGAAAAGTTTCTGGATCCAGTTTGATCCTAGGGAATATTCAAAAGGTGGGGAATCTGCAGTTAAATAGAGTCTCTACCAAAAACAAAACAATAAAATGTCCAAGCCATTTAGAAACATAGGGAGAAAACTAACGAGGAAAAATACTCCAGAACGATTCAAATCAGGTAAAGGAAACTGGAGATGTGAATTTTTAAACTTGTAAGCCAAAACGATCCTAAAAAATGTAAAGCGTCAATGTAAGGTATCTGTTAGCAGATTAACATGATCTAGGCATGATTTTAGGCTCACTGCGAAGGAGTGCAGGTCGGCTACAGCAATGAGGTAGTATTGGGTTCAGTTCTTACCTCGGAACTAAGTCGTCTTCTTTTTTATGGAACTCAGAGTCTTCCACTGGGGGCAAGAACCAAGACTGAAATCGGCAAGGGTCTCTTGAAGTTGAATCGCTCAGCACTGATTTCCTGCTGAAGCTGTTTGTTTTGGCACCAAAAGCTTTATGTAGGACAACACTGGATTCCATAGCTGCTAAGATCGCCTTGTCGCAGGGATACATTTGCACGTTCACCCTGATCCAAAATTTTACCTTCAGGCTTAGTCACTTTTTACCTTTTCAAAATGCATCTGTAACATAAGGCTGGAACTGTTGCTGCTCAAGGTTCCACAAGGCTTGAAGCCTTCACCTTTCACTTGAGTTTCACTGTTTTCAGCATGGTAAAAATCTATGAGTGGGACAAAACTATTTTTGTTTGCTTGCTAAAACCATACCCTCCCTCAGGAAGCCTGAGCATGTTGCCCCAGAGGTAGAACAAATTACTAAATCCAACTTTTTGCAAAACGTTAGAAAAGTTTCTCCTGGTCACTCCAGCAGCCCCAGGTTATCAGGTCAGTCTTCTATGCATCCGGTCTCTCTTCAGTCAGTGCTTTTGCAGGCTCCAGTCCTCAGTGGTTAGCTGGGCCTTCTTGGAGTCAGGGGTCCTTCTTCTTTTTTGTCCCTGTAGCAGGTCCCCGGAGGACATTATCCTGACACTTGTAGAAGAGTTCCAGTCCCTAAGTGCCATATAATTTAGAATAAAAATGATGTTGAACTAATTTCACATTGTTGAGTTTAATCAATGAAACGTCATTAAACATGCTTTCATATAGGGGCTGCCACCAAGGAGTTCATGTTAGAGCTCATTGATCTAGCTGCCTGTAAGCATCTGTTTGTTTTTTATATTTTTTTATATTTGAAAATGTCAACACAAGGCACTTGCATTGACAATAAAAGATATTGCCAGATTTATTTTAAAAGTGAGCAGACTACTGTCACAGATAAAGTGGTTGATGTGCCCTTTTTCATACAACTATATTACATGGTTCTGACTGATAAGGTACACTATTGCTCAGCTTCGTTCTTTTTACCCATGTTTCTTCACTGGGGTGAAGGATTTAATCCATTTAACAATAGAACCAGATGGCTGTTATTAAAAAGTTCTCAAAATGTTGTTTGTAGTAGAGAATAAAAACAAGCTACAGTAAAATGCAAAATCTCTGGATACACTGGAGGCAGGTAGCATATTTATACCACTTTTATTTTCAGACCCCATTGGGTTTTGGATATGCTTAGACATAGCACAAAAGATGAGGTCCTAAAGGCATTTGCATTGGAAAACTCACCAAAAGATTGGCGTACAAGCTTTTATATAGAGATAAGTTCAAGCTGCTAAATGCTAAAAGAAAACATATATTGGATCTAGAATTTTGCTTTCTAAAGACTTTAGACCTGGAACATGAAGAATATGGTGCAGCTCTCTTGAAGTCTTAATCAAAGCCACTGTTGCATCAATTAACCCCTCTGCCACAATCAATCAATCAGGGATTTATGAAGCGTGCTACTCACCTGTGAGGGTCTCAAGGCATGGGGGCGTGCAGCACCAAACCAGCCAAAAAGCCAGGTCTTGAGGCTCTTCCTGAAAGTGTACAACGTGGGGGAACTTCTGATGTTGAGCTGGCTCATTCCAGGTCTTTGCCGTGATGTAGGAGTAGGCTCTTGCGTTCACTCTAGTTCTGCGGATGTGAGGGGTTTTGGTGAGGTCGGCGGAGCGGAGGTTTCTCTTGGGTACATGGAAGGAGACTCTGTTGTGGAGGGATTTGTAGGCATGCATGAGTAGCTTGAAGGTAACTCTCTTCTCAACGGGAAGCCAGTGGAGGTTTCGTAGGTGGTGGGTGATGTGTTCATGCCGTGGGGTGCCGAGGACGAATCTGGCAGCAGTGTTCTGGATGGTCTGGAGTTTTCGGAGCAGGGATTTGTTAATTCCAGCGTAGAGGGCGTTTCCGTAGTCCAGTCTGCTTGTCATGAGTGCATGGTGACAGTGTTTCTGGATTTGGGGGATCCACTTGAAATCTGGCGGAGGATGTTGAAGTATGTGGAGGAGATGGCATTGATCTGTCGGGTCATGGTGAGGGGGGAGTCGAATATGATGCCGAGGATCCGGGCCTGGTCTGTGGGAGTGGGGGGGGAGGGGACACCAAGTGTTGTCTCATGCTGAGGGGGTGGGTCCGAGGACGAGGACTTCTATCTTCTCTGAGTTGAGCTTCAGACAGCTGCTGCTCATCCAGGATGTGACATGTTTCATTCCTGGAATCTGAGTCTGCTGGTGTCAGGTTGCTTCGTGAGGGAGAGGATGAGCTGGGTGTCGTCGGCGTAGGATACAATGCTGAGTCCGTGCTGTTTGACGATGGCGGCGAGAGAGGCTATGTAGATGTTGAAGAGCGTGGAGTTGAGCAATGATCCTTGGGGTACTTCACAGTTGATCTCTGTTGGTTCGGAGAGCAAAGGTGGGAGTATGATTCTTTGGGTTCGAGGAAAGAGCGGATCCAGTCGAGGGCAGTTCCCTTTTTGCCGGCGTCATGGAGTCTGGCGGTGAGAGTGCGGTGGGAGAAGGTGTTGAAGGCTGCAGAGAGGTCTAGAAGAATGAAGGCTGCCGTGTGGCCCTGGTCGAGGACCTTCCAAAATGTGAAATTATTTGCAAATATTAGGGGTGGTGCTCCTTCTCAGAACAAAACTTATATGATCTGAGTGCACAAGCAAATGCAAGACCTGTAGCCAGGATTTTTCCCAGTGTTTTCAAGTTGAGAAATGATAGCAGGTAATGTGATGTCACATATGTCTGATCACAGCAGGGTTTGGGTAATAACACAATAACCGCTTTCCTGGTGCTATGGGGTAGTGTGACGATGTCCGTATCTGAATGCTAGGGCCCCACTACTATTCAGCACCTGAATGTCCCTATATGTGGCATGGAACTCAATTGGGGGACCGCTGTTTCCCAGCCCCTTGCCTCAGGCTAATTGCATCATTGCTGTATACATGTATGTGGTATATCTGTTGCGCAAACCTAGCCAAAAGGCTGCAGAGTGCTATACATGGTCAAAGGCAAGCATAAAATCATTGAGTAATAGGAGAGGTAACTGGTTTGTTGACTGTGAAATGTATTGTATGGAGTGTTTTTAAGGAGCTGTGCCTTCAACTCCTTAATAAATTGAGGTTGTATAAAATCTTTCTATTCTTTGGCATAAACTTGTGAGACAAGGTATACTCTCTTAAATATTGTCCTCACAGATCTCCCTTCATTCTGCTAATTCGAAGAGACAGTCCTCTTGGGCTCAGGAAAGGAATTTTAAAAAAAATCCCAGTTGATAATGGATTTAAGCAAGATTTTATTTTAACTCCTTTGGTATTTTCTTTATTTATGTCTGACTTTCCCATTATTTTAAAACATAAGATTACTGATCCACCTAAGTTCAGATCAAGGGACGCTTCTATCCTATTATATACAGCAATTTAGTATTATTGTCTCGTACCTCAATTGACTTACAGAAACAATTGTACATTTTAGCATCTTACTGTAAACAACTGGAAAACTAAAGTTATGATAATGGGCGCCAGAGGCATCAAATCTCCTAGATCTTGCTTTTTTAATGGAAAAAGATTGGAGGTGGTAAAACAATATACATATTTAGGTGTAATCATTTCAAGTAATTTGTCATGGGTCCCATATAACACCTCTCAGGCTGCAAAGTCAAAGTCTACTGGAATTGGGCTTTTACGGTTTTTTAATGCACTTGGAAGGAGGGGCGTTTATTCACGGTTAAGAATGTACATTTCTAGTGTTGTTCCTGTTGCTTTAAAAGGAATAAAAGCAATGTTGCTTTTTTCATGTATCTCCATTTCCAATATTAAATCATTTTGAAGCTCTACCTTGGTGTAAGCTCTTCCAGCTTTGTTGAAATGATTCTTCTTTAGCTGGGCTTGATGGGTATTACCTTACCTGCCTTCTGTCAAATAATTTGATATTTTTATCAGTTATTCAGGAGTGCTGGAAATTCATTGAAAAAAGTAATTTGGCAGGAACTTGCCAGGGAGAATAAAAAGGCTTACACTTTTGGGACTGTGTATTCCTGTTGTTTACAGCTGTAGGCCCTAAATAATGATGACGCATGATCGTGTCTATCCAGTAGCGCCTTAAATGTAATTTCATAAAGCATGCTAAAAATCGAAGTTTCCATCTTGACCTGCAACATTATTTAGAAATAAAAAGATTACAGCTGGGTTGTATGTTCGTAAGACGTGGTGAGATGCAATTTTGTTTAATAGCCAACTTATGTCACCTTGTGCGCAGGTTTTTCATGAAAGTCAGATTTAACCAGATCCCGTTGGGTGATAAGGAGTGGATTAAGAGAGATGGGGTTTCCCATAATCTGTGCTGCCTGTATTGTGGAGCTGTTAAACAGGATTTGAATCATGACCTTTTTTTCTGCCCTGGCCCTTTTTTTCTACAGAAAAAAACTGTATCCTGTGGTTTTAAGGTTCTCTATAGTAATGCATGAAGAAGCACTATACTTTTCTTAAACCCTCTCACCTTGAATATTGGTTATAGTTAATTTGTTTTTTATGTGCTTTCTTGATCTAAATTGATCTATTTCTATTCTTTAGAATGCATTTTGATTGCTCTAATCAAGCTTTGTCTTGTTTTAATCACTTGTATGTTTAATTCACTGTATTTATTTAATATTGATTGCTGCGGTTTTTTAATTGTAATCTGGGAATATGATTTAAAGATTAAATAAATAAATTGGAGACGAGTTGAGGCTGTCCTGATGGATGCAGTGACGTTGTTCCAGATATTGGGTACATAAATAGAAAAGGCATGCTGCCTTGTTTTTTTCTTTTGAACACCTTTTAGTCTGCAGTCTGTTGGTGTCCTAGATGTGCCAACAACCACCAAAAGTGGGGAGCGTGTCTGCAAGATTGTCTGGAGTCAGAATACATTTGGAAATGATGCAGCTGGTTTTGAAGGTGGTGGGGGCTGGCAAGGAGAGCCAATGGAGTTCCATCATGTTCCTTGGGCCGTCGATAAGATTTACTGCTGTGTGTGGGATTTCCCTTAATTGGTGCCAGTGCGGAGTATGCTAGGCCATGAAGCATGACATTCCCAACATCCAAGGGGCTTGAGCAGAAGTTCTGAAGTTGCTATCTAGAAGAAACAGTTTCATTTTCTTTAGAAGAAAGAGCTGCTAATGAAGAGTCTGTGTTTTTATTTGGCAGTGGATTCCTCAAGGGTGAATTTAGTTTCCATAGGGAATCCAAGTGACTTGGAATTTGGTGAAACTTGGTGTTCGAAGGCATCAAGGTTTAAGTCATTAAGTCAGGTTTCTAGTTGTTCTTAGAAACTAAATGAATCTGCTTGGTTTGGTTTACTTTCAGGTATGCCCTGGGCATCCAGCTCTGGATAATGTGTGGTTGAGGCATTGGATGTCTGAGGCAGAGGAGCCTTTCAAGTAGATTTGTGTGTCATTGCTCCTTTTATTTCTTCTATGGTGAGAGATATATCCAGTGCTTCTCCCATGTCCAGCTGTAGTGTATGTAATGTGGCTCACAGAAAGTAGAGACTTAGATTATGGTCCAGGTTTGTGCTTGTGCGATGTGTAATACTTATCAAAAGTAGCAGGATCACCCACGACTTTTAAGCCAGCTGTAATGTTGTGACGGGGCATGTCAGCACTAGCTAATCTTAATGAGAAAATAACCAGTTGTGTTATCATGAGAATATTGTTTTGCATTGTATTCCCCATAATGATTAAATACAAAATCTGTCTAAGACGCATCTGTAGTTTCCTCTTCTCTTTGAGGCTAGTTACTTTTTCAGGATTGTTCGTTCCTAGCTTTGCAGTATCTTAATTCAGCTTCCAGTGTCTGCAAGCCTATATTTTGACTGACTAACCCCCCAATCACAACCTTGAATGCTTCTTCAAGGCAAGAATGTCACGCCATTGGGGCACACGCTAACACGGAGAATTGGTTTCCAGAGTTATCTGATCGCCTGAACTTAAGTAGGATCCAAGGCACAAAAAATAAAAAAAAACTCCTTATGACGTGCCTAAAACTTCCTTGGCTTAAGGGCCAAACGCTGAAACTAAACACGGAATGACCAATCAACAAAGGAAGTTCTCATATGCTCTGGAAAAGTAGCTGAACTCAGCAGTTTTCACATGTCCAGAAAGTTCACAGCCCTGAGGAAGACCTTCTTTAAAACACACCACCGGCCCACTGTGAAGGTCAAAACACATCAGCGTATGGGGTATTTAAGAGCGTGGCCAAGAGCTGTCACTTAATGTATACATTTGAGCATATATGTGTGTACCATCAATGATGGAATTCATGATTCCATGTGCATAATAAGCTCTGACCCCCTTTCAAAATAGGGCCAAGCAGTACCAGTTTAGGCTGCAGATAAGAGGTTGAAAATTAAGACGTGCCCCAGGAATATGACAGTGTTGGATACTAGACACTTAATTCTGTCTGTTTATTTTTTATGATCAATTCCTTTGTAAGTTTAATGATAAACGTGACATATTGTATTTTGGTTTGTACATGTCTTTGTTTCAAATCAATGTGGTCATAAGTGTAACCCCTTTTTGAGGGATGGTAAACTTGTACATGTACAGTGTTTGCCTTGTTTATCACAAAAAATGAATGAAATACGAAACATGATACCTTGTATATTCCCACTTATTTATTTATTCTAAGATCAATGTTATGAATAATTCTGTTGGTGCAATCTAATGTTTTGTGTACACCATTGAAGAAATGACTAAATTAGAACAAGTCAAGTCATTGATGTTAGGAGAAACAAGTTATTGTTTTTTCAAGCAAAATTTTATTAGATTGATTGGGTGTGACCTTTTTATGATAAAGTTTGATCCCAGCCCCCAATGTCCTCAACTGGATCACTCTCCTTAATGATACACACATTCAAGGAAGACATCCCTCACTAAACCTGTGTTCTTTGAAATGCAATCTGTGATAAACTCATTAAATGCTGCGTCAGTTAGCGAATCCCCCTCCATGTGTCATTTTGGGACCCATAGTCCTGGTCTGGCCAACTTTAGGACCATCAATAATGGATTGCCATCCAAGAGTATTTTGTTCTGTTCAATATGCTGCCTCTCACCTGGATCATGCCTAGAAACAAGTCCAATCTGAGTGTTCTTTATGTATGTGTGCAGATTTAGAATAGTCCCTGATTGAGTAGTGAACCTTCAGCTGGTTCCATCCGTCCAGTCTGGTGTGCAGTTTAGCTGCATTTTTACATGCAGTTATGCCCAGTGAGGGCTACATTTGTGTAGGCATTCATTTACTAGACTCTTAAAATCTCCCTCCCCAGGATCATGGGAGATGAACTACTATAGCTATGTGTGTTGACATATGGTATAGGAAGTCAGGTTGTGGTACACTGGGTGTATAAATGTTGAGATTGTGTATTATAGATTGGCCAAGATCCAGTTCAACTAGGATGAGTATACATTTGCCTTGATCATCTTTGTGCTCTTTTCTCACTACAAAGTCAATGTCCGTGTTGAACCATATTAATGTGCCACTTGCTTATGCAGAGTGGATTGTGTAAAATGTTTGCTTTCCCCTTCTTCTCATCAACTTTTCTCTTTATGAGATGTGTCTTTTGTAGGAAAGCAATTTGCACCACCCTCTTTTCTAGTATGTGTGAATTTTGAATCTCTTTGATGCGATGCTGGGCCCCCTAGCTTTCCTGGAAAAGGACATATTTGGATTTTGTTATCCTAGTAATGTGCAACAATGACGCTTTGTCTAACTCCCCAAAGTGGTTCCCACAGTCATGTATGACATTTACTATGTTTCTGGATTTTAATTGCGCTGCCAAGCTGATGCCTTTGCTTCCATATGCATGCTAGATGGTCTCACAAACAACCCTTGCTAGTAACTGCCTGCCTGTTCCCCCCCAAAAAACTGTATGTTTCAGAACCCGGTTCCCATGTGGGTCATGAGTTGGACGTTGAATTGCTTTTATCATTGTGCAACAGATTCAGCTATTTAGAAAACTCATCAGAGTTTGCAGGGGCCACTGTCACTGTCCTAATCTCATCACTACTGACCTTGCAAGAAGTTGTCTGCAGATCTGTGGGTAAGTGTAGCAGCCTCCATCATCAGCCCGGTGTCTTTAACTGCATCCAATGGAGTGGCTCAAAAATCAATTAAGGCTGTGGTTCTGTACACCTTGTCTTGCCTGCGCACCTCTGAAGGAGCTTTTCTTTACTTTCTCTAGTTCATACCTAGTGGGGCCGTACACTGTTGCTGCTGTCATCTATGGATCCTGCAACTTCATTGAGGCAGGGGTTCTGATTACACTTGCCTTTCATCAGGTGCAGCCCATCGTTTCCTTCCATGAGCCTCCTAGGTATCCATGAAAAAACTCGTTTTCTCTCCATCAAGAATTGCTTGACAGGGAAGAGCAGTATATAACAAAGTCTAAGCTTATATATTGTGGTCTTTATTTCCCTGAAGGAGCTCTCTTCTGTTGCACTGCTGTGTGGTCCAGAAAGAGGAATACTTTGCTGTTTTCCACCTCAAAGAATCCTTTTTGCCCGACTTTCTGAAGTAATAGAACACTGTCCGTGGTGAGCCTTCCTTAGTCATGAAAAAGTTTGAGAGTCCCCTCATGAGTGATTGTCTTACTCGCCCAATCTTCTTGTCTTACTCAACCAATCTTCCATTAACACTTGCTGTTAGATTTGGGGTTCTCTAGCTGGCAGAGGTAGGTACCTTTATCCAAATAGGGACCCTTGCGTCTAGTCATGGTAAGGGGGTACACTCCTAAAATAACCCCTGCTCACTCCCTTGGTAGCTTGACACGAGCAGGCAGGCTTATCTCAGAGGCAATGTGTAAAGCATTTGTGAACACATACAATAATCCAGTGACAACACCAAAGATGGACACCACACAAGTTGTAGTATAAAAATAAGTATTTTTATATAGACTAAACACAAGACCACAAATGACAAAAATCCACAATACTGTACTTTAAAAATGGTAGAAGTAGCTCTGGTCTCTTAAGATGTAAAATGCAATGTACCTTTGGATGCGTAATGTTATACAACATAAGTGTTGCAGTGAAGGTGATGCATTGGTTCCTTACACGCAAGAACGGTGATGCGTCGGGTCCCTACTGATGCGTAGGGGATGCGTCGGTTCTTCTCGGCATGGGAAGGTGATGCGTCGGTTTCTTACTGTGCTTCCGTGGCGATGCGACCAGCATCACCATGATGCGATGAAGATCTGGTGCAATAAAAAAAATGGCGTCTTGATGCGACACGAGGCGTGCACGCCCGACGGTCGTGCAGTGACTAAACGATTCTTCTGAGCCGCGACAGGCCCTGCGACACGCTTCCCGGTAATTCGGCGGCATCTGATGCAACGTCGATCCTCTTCTCCGGCAATGCGAGGTGCTTCGGCGACGATGCGACAGCTGCAGTGGCGTCACCCTTCTTCAGCGATGCAGCGACAGTGGCTGCAGCGGCGATACGCTACTCCAATGATGCGGCGGCGTCTGATGCGACGTCGATCCTCTTCTCCGGTGATGCGAGGTGCTTCTGTGTTGCGAAGAGGCAGCGACACGCTTCTTCTACGTGAGTTGCGCTTCCAGCTCCTTGCGACACGCAGTCCCTCAGAAGGCCCAACACAACAGCAGGCACTTCAAAAGAACTCCTGGGGAGCTGGTGAGTGAAGTCTGTTGTCCCTTAGACTTCAGCAGGAGGCAAACTCTATCTCAAGCCCTTGGAGATCCTTTACAAGTTGAATGAAAGTAGCACAAAGTCCTTTCTCCTTTCTTTGGCAGTCAGGCAACAACTGCAGGCCAATCCCCCAGACAGCACTCAGTTTAGGGATAATCTCTTCCTCAGTTCTTCTGGTTCTTCTCCTGAGCAAAGGTTTCTTCTTGTTTCCCAAAAGTGACCTAAGGGTCTGGGTCCCCCCTTTTATACTCATTTTCCCTTTGTTCTCTCAAGGTAGAGAGGCCTTTGCCTAGTCCAAACCAGTTCTGGTCAGTCCTGGAGCACTTTGTTGACAAGACTCCTTCTTTCCTTTCACAAGTCAAGTCAAGTCAAGTCAAAGAATTTATATAGCGCACTACATACCCAGAGGGTCTCAAGGCGCTTAGGGAGGGGGAGAGGATTACTTGTCAAATATCCACGTTTTAAGTTGCTTTCTGAATGCTGGGTGGTTCTGGGTAAGGCGAAGGTAAGTGGGGAGTGAGTTCCAAGTTTTAGCAGCTAGGTATGAGAAGGATCTGCCTCCCATGGTTGTCTTGTTGATGCGAGGTACAGTGGCGAGGGCTTGGCTGGAAGAACGTAGTTGGCGGGAGGGGGTGTAGAAGGACAGTCGTGAGTTGAGGCATTCTGGTCCGATGTCGTAGAGTGATTTGTGAGCATGGGTTAGCAGACGGAACGTGATCCTCTTGTTGACGGGTAGCCAGTGGAGGTCTTTCAGGTGACCAGAGATGTGTTCGTTACGCGGGATGTCTAATATGATTCTGGCAGAGGCGTTTTGGATTCGTTGGAGTTTCTTCTGGAGTTTAGCGGTAGTGCCTGCGTAGAGGGTGTTTCCGTAGTCCAGTCGGCTCGTGACCAGAGCATGGGTGACTGTTTTTCTGGTTTCGGTGGGGATCCAGCGAAATGTTTTTTTGAGCATGCGAAGAATGTTGAAGCAGGATGAAGATACGGCGCTGACTTGTCTGTTCATTGAAAGTGAAGAGTCCAGGATAACGCCTAGGTTCCGTGCGTGGTCTGTCGGGATGGGTGCTTTTCCAAGGGCTTCCGGCCACCAAGAGTCGTCCCATGCAGAGGGGGATGTACCTAAGATGAGGACTTCTGTTTTATCTGAGTTCAGTTTCAGACGGCTGTGTTTCATCCATTCGGCAACTTCTTTCATTCCTTCGTGTAGGTTAGTTTTGGCGGTGCTGGGGTCATTGGTGAGAGATAGGATCAGTTGAGTGTCATCCGCGTAAGAGATGATGTTGAGGTTGTGTTGGCGTGCGATGGCCGCGAGGGGGCTCATGTATACGTTGAAGAGGGTGGGACTGAGTGAGGATCCTTGTGGTACGCCACAGATGACTTCAGTGGCCTCGGACTTGAAAGGTGGAAGGCGGACTCTCTGGGTTCTTCCGGTGAGGAACGAGGTGATCCATTCAAGTGCTTTTCCTTGTATTCCGATGTTTCTGAGGCGTTGTAAGAGGGTGCTGTGGCAGACTGTGTCGAAGGCAGCAGAGAGGTCGAGGAGGATGAGGGCAACTGTGTCTCCATTGTCCAGTAGAGTTCGAATGTCGTCTGTTGCTGCGATGAGGGCGGTCTCAGTGCTGTGTTTTGCTCGGAAGCCAGATTGTGAGGAGTCGAGGGATTTGTTGGCTTCGAGGAAAGCGGCGAGCTGGTTGTTGACAGCTTTCTCGATGACTTTGGCTGGGAAAGGAAGGAGTGATATTGGGCGGTAATTTTTGAGTTCGGTGGGGTCCGCTGTGGGTTTTTTCAGAAGGGCGGTGAGTTCAGCGTGTTTCCAGCTTTCCGGGAAGGTGGCGGAGTTGAAGGAGCAGTTGATGACGTCTCGGAGGTGCGGTGCTATGACGGAGTCTGCTTTGTTGAAGATGTGGTGAGGACATGGGTCTGTGAGGGATCCTGAGTTGATGGAGTTCATCAGGCGGATGGTGTCCTCAGTGGAGATTGGGTTCCAGTTGTTAAGGGTGTTCAAGGGGGTAGAATGTTCATCATATGGTTGGGTGGGTTGGTCTCCGGGTTGGTTGTCGAAGCTGTTGTGGATGTCTGCAATTTTGTTGTGGAAGAATGAGGCTAGGGAGTCGCAGAGGGCTTGGGAGGGGGTGATGTCGTTGGAGTTGGCCGAGGGATTGGTAAATTCCTTGACGATGTTGAAAAGTTCCTTGCTGTTGTGGGCGTTGTTGTCTAGTCGATCCTTGAATGCTGTTTTCTTGGCCTTTCGGATAAGTTGGTGGTGTGAGCGGGTGGCGTTTTTGAAGGCGTCCTTGGTGCTAGTGGTTGGGTCTTTTTTCCAGGTCTTTTCAAGGGAGCGGCAGAGTTTCTTGGATTTCTTAAGATCATCGTTGAACCATGAGGCCTTCTTGCTGATAGGTTTGCTTTGACGTTTTTTCAGTGGTGCTAAGGTGTCGGCGGTGTTGGATGACCATAGGGTGAAGTTGGCGGCGGCTTGTTCTGGGTTAGAGGAGTGGGCTGGGGTGTTTAGAAGGAGCGATGAGGAGATCTGGTCGATGGTGATTTTGTTCCAATTTCTTTGTAGAGTTGGTTGGGGGTGGTTGATGGGTTTAGGCTTGTTGTAGGTGAAGTGAACGCAGCTGTGGTCAGTCCAGAGGAGATCCGTTGTATGGCTGAAGGAGACATGATTGCTGGAGGTGAAGATGGGGTCGAGTGTGTGACCTGCGATGTGGGTGGGGGAAGTGACCAGTTGTTTAAGTCCGAGGTTTGCGAGGTTGTCCAAGAGGGTGGCGGTGTTGCGGTCGTTGTTCTTTTCAAGGTGAAAGTTGAGGTCTCCCAGAAGGATGTAATCTTTGGAGGGGAGCGCGTGTGGAGTGATGAAGTCCGTGATGTCTTCACTGAATTTTGCGCGGGGTCCTGGTGGTCTGTAGAGGAGGGTGCCTCTGAGTGTGGTCTTGGGGTCGATGTGGATCTGGAAGTGAAGGTGTTCAGAGTTGGCGAGGTTGGCGTCAGAGCTGGTAGAGATGTGGATTGAATTTTTATGGACGATAGCGATTCCTCCTCCTGTGTGGCCGGTACGGTCCTTGCGTGTGATCTTATAATCTTCCGGGATGGCAATGGTGATGTCTGGGGCGGAGGAAGCGTTCATCCATGTTTCTGTTAGGAAGGCGACGTCTGGAGAGATGGTGTCTAGTAGATTCCATAGGTCAATTGCGTGTCTGTGGACCGAACGAGTGTTGAGGAGGATGCATTGTAGATAATTGGGGTCGGGAATCTGTGGTGTGGTCGTAGCGGAGATGTTGTCGGAGCCGATTAATTTGCAGGAGTAGCAAGAGAAGGGTCCATGGGTGTGTCCAGGAGCGGCTTGGACGCAGTTGGGGGCGCGACCGGGGTTAAGGGCTAGTAGTGTGGCGGCATCGTAGGTAATGCGAGAGGGCTGGGAAGCGCGAGGGGCAGGGGGTCTGGCGCTGGGCGCAGTCCAGGCGCGGACGGGCGTAGACGGGCTTACCTTTGGCGCACCTCCGGCGCGAGTGGGGCGCGGTCGCTGCGCGTGAACGCTGCGCGCGGGAGCTACTGTCATAAATGGAAGGTGGAGGGGGAGGGGCGAGGGCGGCTCAGCTGGGAGGCGGGGCGGGCTCAGGAAGCACAACAACAACAACAACAGGGACAAAATGGAGGGGGGAGCAGATCAGGGCGCCGGGGGATAACGCGCAAAAAACAAACTACAATGCAGAAATGCTACAGGCAAGCGAGGCAAACACAAATGAAATTGCAGGCGAAAAACAATGGCACAGTTGAATGCAAATGAGCACAGCTTCTACGATACCGTGTCTCGGCAGAGAGACAAGGGAGCGAACCACTCAGGGCAGAGGCGATGAGGGGTCACAGCGCTACGAGGTCCGAGGGCGCCGTAAATAGCTAGTGGGAGGGCGGCTCAGCTGGGAGGCGGGGCGGGCTCAGGAAGCACAACAACAACAACAACAGGGACAAAATGGAGGGGGGAGCAGATCAGGGCGCCGGGGGATAACGCGCAAAAAGCAAACTACAATGCAGAAATGCTACAGGCAAGCGAGGCAAACACAATTGAAATTGCAGGCGAAAAACAATGGCACAGTTGAATGCAAATGAGCACAGCTTCTACGATACCGTGTCTCGGCAGAGAGACAAGGGAGCGAACCACTCAGGGCAGAGGCGATGAGGGGTCACAGCGCTACGAGGTCCGAGGGCGCCGTAAATAGCTAGTGGGAGGGCGGCTCAGCTGGGAGGCGGGGCGGGCTCAGGAAGCACAACAACAACAACAACAGGGACAAAATGGAGGGGGGAGCAGATCAGGGCGCCGGGGGATAACGCGCAAAAAGCAAACTACAATGCAGAAATGCTACAGGCAAGCGAGGCAAACACAAATGAAATTGCAGGCGAAAAACAATGGCACAGTTGAATGCAAATGAGCACAGCTTCTACGATACCGTGTCTCGGCAGAGAGACAAGGGAGCGAACCACTCAGGGCAGAGGCGATTCACAGTGTAGGCCAGGGACATCAGACGCACCGCAAGAGCTGGAGCCAGCATTGTGCAACTCCTCACACCCATCTACATGCAGATCTCTCTATTCAGCCCTGTGCTGACTCACCCTGTCTCCTGGAATCCCCCAGCCCCAGCCCCTGTCACTCAAACTCTAGACAAGGAATACACAACCTAGCAGAGGCAGGCTTGGCTAGTTAGACAAGAAAATACCTACTTTCTAAAAGTGGTATTTTCAAACATAGAATGTAAAATCATCTTCACTAAAAGATGTATTTTATCATTCTGAATCCAGGCATACTAAACTCGAATTTCTTCCTAGTTCCCTGAGTCAGGATTACAAGCTGTAATAACCCATTCTGGCCTATGGGAAACAGGTAGCCTTGCAAAATTGAAAAACGAAAATGGCTGTAATTCACTATTAGGACATGCCGCACACATCAGGGCTGGTCCTACCTTTTACATACAATGCACCCTGCCCTTGGGCCCACCATAGGGGTGACTAATATGCTAAAAAATGGAAGGTTTAGGAACTGGCAAGTGGGTGCACTTGCCCAGTCAACATGGCAATACCAGACTGCACACAGGCTCTGCAATGACAAACCTGCAACACACTTTTACAGGCTGCTTCTGTGGGTGGCACAACCAGTGCTGCAAGCCCACCAGCAGCATTTGGTTTACAAGTCCTGAGCACTCTCAGTGCACCGTACTAGGGTCTGACAAGTAAACCAATCCAGCCAATCATGGAGTCATGAATCCATACATCAATTTACCATAGGGAGCACTTGCACTGTGGCACTGGACAGGAGTGGCACAGTGCCTAAAGCATCTATAACCAGCAAAAACACATGAGGAATTATAAAAATGGAATTATAAGTACACTTTCAGTCTTCTCGCTAAGAGGCCAGCTTCCCTATGACAAAAGATCTATTGAATTACTCTTTCAATTGCTGATATAACAAAAAGTATTCTTTCAGATGCCAACGATTTGCAATGCTGGTTTATTTATACCCAAAGTGTGCAGAAAATAGGTACAGCATGCACTTCTCGAAATTACATCAGGCAGAACTGCAGACATGTGACTGACTCATTTAAAATTGTTTGTTTTAATTACATTTGTGCACATTAGTAAGATGTTGATGCATAGAATGGATTCTGTGGAGACAGCACCGAAACTTGCTAATCATGTTATGCAGTGAGAAAATATTAATTAGGCGACAAATAAAGTTTGGTATCATCAATATGTTTCATGAGAAGCACCACGATTGGTAATAAGGGATTACTCGGAACAGTTTGTTTTTCTGGTTAATAAAAGTTTAGATTGTTAAACATATATCTGATTGCCAAGCCCCTGGCTTAGACTTTCACAGAAGACTAAGTGTAATCAGGACAACTTCCGTTGATTAACAATCTGAAGGTAAATGCAGGCATTCTGCGTTGGATCACAGTATTATTATCGCCTACATATGACCTAAGTTAAAAATAAACATCTCCATTTTGAAGGGGGCGTGACTGGAAGCCCTTGGAGTAGACTAGGTTATCTTCTGGCTTAACTGCAGACTGCCGGCAATGAAATAAATCTTGCAGGATGTCCCACTCTAGAATGCTGAGACACCTAGTGTGTCTGGGAAACCAATGCTGGGCGTTGGGACTTTACGGAGAGAGACATGACTGGAGAGCCCCTGCCCCTGTGAACTCAAGATAGCAGCGAGGGAGATGTGTGGAGTGCACATGGAGGCAGAATAGCAGCAGACCTAAGGGTTTGTGGACCCAACGAGACTCCAGCTGGGTGGCCTATACTGGAGCTCTAGAATGACTGTCCAACAGTGCAAGGTCTAACACTTACATCTGCCAACTTCGATCCCTTCAGGCAGGCCCACCAGTCTGATGTGATTCGTCACTAAGCACACTTGGATTTGTCCATCTCGGAGCTCCAGAAAACTGGCTCTATTTGTTAACTCAGCAACATGTTCTTGTGGTGTCTTCATTTCTGGGATTGAGGCATTCAATGTGTGCGTTCTTTCATGGTCAGTATTTCCCACTGAGTGATTCTGACTCGCTCTTAATAGGCCTAAGTCCTAAGGCACAGTATCGATTTTGTTTTCCAGTGCTTCTCTGTTATCCTTATGGCTTTCAGGCTAGTGGCTAAACTGTATAATTTAACCTAATTCGTCATTGCTATGATTTTAATAGATAAGAATTGAGCTGCTTTGCTGTCCTTTGTGGCGAAGGTAATGGAACACAAGTTTGATGCTTCAGCTGTTTTGTTTTGCTCATTTTGATTTTGCAAGGTGACTTGGTACCCTATTTGTGTCCCCTGGCCCATTGACTTTGGACGAGGCAAACACAAGGAGATGATGGACAGAGTGCTGAAACTTTTCAGATGCTTACTCCCAGTCACAGATCTGGGTTGAATCCATCATCGTTCTTCGCCACCCCAGTTCATACCCAGCCATATGCAAATCAGTCTTGAGGTAGTTCCTCTTGGGAACAGCCCAACCCGAACTGCCAAGCCAGGTCTTCCCTGGACCGGAAACAAGCATCCTGGGACGGGTTTTGGGGTAACACCCCCTTATCAGCCAGGCTAGCTTGAATCCAGTGGCAAAGTGAGCAAGGGACTTTGGACCCCCAATCATTGCAGGATCTAAAGCAAGCAGGCTATTCTAGTAAGATTTGTGGTACTGCTTGGTCATATGGCACCCCAAAGTCAGTTTGTGTGTGCTATTGGGAAACCAATACTTTGTGTGCAGTTGGTACTGGTGTGTGCTTGGCATCAAAGGAGGGCAAATTTGTTGTGAGATAATACCAGTTGGATTACCATTAGTTCTACAGCTGTAAGTAGCTCCCCTTCAGCTGTATGTAGGCCCACAGTACTCATGAGCTCCTTTTTCGGTTTGTCCTGCAAGGTCAAAGCAAAGAATGGCAGGTCAGCTTTTTGCCCTCTTCATTTGCTCAAGAGCTGGTGCATCTTTCCAAACAGGAGGTGCAACATCCTGTTTCCACCCATGTCATTTCACCTTGGATTTTCAAGGGTGCGGGCCTGGTCTCATCACAACGGATTCCGGCACTTGTCTCCAAGAGGGAACAGTTTCTCACACCTACGGACTTGGATATGCCCATATCTTTGCACATGCTGGGCAGACAGTCATTCTAGAGCTCCAGTATAGGCCACCCAGCTGGAGTCTCGTTGGGTCCACAAACCCTTAGGTCTGCTGCTATTCTGCCTCCATGTGCACTCCACACATCTCCCTCGCTGCTATCTTGAGTTCACAGGGGCAGGGGCTCTCCAGTCATGTCTCTCTCCGTAAAGTCCCAACGCCCAGCATTGGTTTCCCAGACACACTGGGGGCCCAGCATTCTAGAGTGGGACATCCTGCAAGATTTATTTCATTGCCGGCAGTCTGCAGTTAAGCCAGAAGATAACCTAGTCTACTCCAAGGGCTTCCAGTCACTCCCCCTTCAAAATGGAGGTGTTTATTTTTAACTTAGGTCATATGTAGGCGATAATAATACTGTGATCCAACGCAGAATGCCTGCATTTACCTTCAGAGTGTTAATCAACGGAAGTTGTCCTGATTACACTTAGTCTTCTGTGAAAGTCTAAGCCAGGGGCTTGGCAATCAGATATATGTTTAACAATCTAAACTTTTATAAACCAGAAAAACAAACTGTTCCGAGTAATCCCTTATTACCAATCGTTGTGCTTCTCATGAAACATATTGATGATACCAAACTTTATTTGTCGCCTAATTAACATTTTCTCACTGCATAACATGATTAGCAAGTTTCGGTGCTGTCTCCACAGAATCCATTCTATGCATCAACATCTTACTAATGTGCACAAATGTAATTAAAACAAACAATTTTAAATGAGTCAGTCACATGTCTGCAGTTCTGCCTGATGTAATTTCGAGAAGTGCATGCTGTACCTATTTTCTGCACACTTTGGGTATAAATAAACCAGCATTGCAAATCGTTGGCATCTGAAAGAATACTTTTTGTTATATCAGCAATTGAAAGAGTAATTCAATAGATCTTTTGTTATAGGGCAGCTGGCCTCTTAGCGAGAAGACTGAAAGTGTACTTATAATCCAAAAGCACCATTCTATTTCAGACAGCACAGCTTCCATTTACTGTTGGAATTTGGTTTCTCTAATGGATTGAACTATTGTTAGCTGACAGTTGTGGTCTGAGTATTGTATACAATGTTTTTTAATGCTAGATTCTATTACCTTTTGTAGAAAGATACTCTATTTGTAACATATTCCATTGATGTTGGCGATGTGACCTTCAATGATTTTCTAGTGAGTATCAACAACTTCTGTTTGCCTTTCAACCCACTCCCTTCCTTAGTCCTTGGAAAAAAATAATCAGCAGTTGATGTCCTAGTTTCTGGGTTGAAGTAGGTAGTTGTCGATGATTTGTGTGGCTTATCGAAGCTTTCAGTTCTCGTCGTGTTAATGTTGTAGTGAGCCATCCTCTGCATGAAGCAAAATGATCATGGCTACCCTTTCATGTTCGGGTAGTCTGGTTCGTCATCACAGAGCGTGGCTGGTTTTTAAATACTTATGTACCCAGGATGCCAGTATTTTGCAGTCCTCTCAGTGCTAACGTTTTTGTTTATGTAAAACATAGTGACTGATTGAAGAACTCTTGAACAGCATAAACGTCCACAGTAAAAGTGTGCAAGGTTTGTGTACACGCGGCCAAATTCACAAAGTTTACACCTGCAGTCTAAGTTTAGACCTGAAATCTAGGGGCCCAGTTCACAAAGGTAAAGTTAGACATCCAGGTCTAAGTACACCTCTGTGAATCGGGCCCATGGTGTACCAGATAAATACCCAGTGTGAGTGCAGCTAAACATTCAGGCACCTACTATACGATTAAAAGCACAATAGAAATTCTGCCTTGCGGCCCTATCACATTGCAGGTAAAAACCTTAGTGTTACAATGTCCTAACACTCTCTCACTTTCAAGATATAAATCATAGAGACACAATTGTCTGATGTAAAACATAACACTTGCACCAAGTTGCTTGTTTTCACAATTACGAGGATGTAAAGATTCTGTCACTGCTTGTGAAGTTTTGCATTGGTGAAGTTTGGCTTGTATTTTAAAAATTCACTTTGGCAGTTTGGCTACTATGCACCTAAAGATGTAAATCCAGCAACATTCAAAGAACACATAGCCAAGAAAACCGAGGCAGCGTGGTACCAGCACTCCCTCTCAAAGAAAATTGAAACCTTAGTGCCAGAACCTACTTTTGAGTAATAGTGCAAGGGTTGTTCGCTCCTATCCGAATAGAGGTAATGCTATGCTTAACAGCTTCCCGGACACAGTGTTGGCCCCCACGAAAGGTATTCTAAAAAACTGTCCTATCTCATCAAGGGTATGGAGAATTGCACTATCTCCACGTGCAAGCCCCTATCATCTTCAAGACTAGTACTTCTTTTAAAGGCCATCAAAAATGACACAAAATATGGCTAAAAGACATCATCCGTTCAGATGTGGTTCTTCGTCACTCTAGGAGCCAGAAAATCATCTGACTAAAGACAATTAATTACAGGAAAGAGAAAACCAGATTACTGGAACTAGAATAACAGCCCCATAAACATCACACCTGACCTAACCCTCCAACAATTCAGAAAGAAATTGAAAGCACATCTGTTTATGGAACGTTAACTGCCTACACCAGAGGTCTTTAAACGTTTTTGTTTTAAGCCCCCCCCGAATAAAATGTTTTGGAGTCCGGGCCTCCTCCAATCATTATGGCAAGGATTGAGGGGTAGGGCTGAGCATGGGGGTGGTGCTTATAAATGTGAGATTTATAAAAGAGCAAATTCATCAAACAAAAACATAAATTACCCATAATTGGGGTGTTGTGAGCTTGTCACACTCTTCAGCCCCAATGCAACTCCACCTGCTGCCGTAATGAAAACAGTATGTATGTATTTGGTATTTGTTAGGCGTGTGTATCACCCGTAGGTCTCGCAGCGCCAGCAGATACTCAGAGACCCAAGGTAGGTGTCTCTTCGGAACTGGAAGAGCCAGGTTTTAAGAGTTTTGCAAACCTCTTGTGATCTTGTTCCATTCGGAGATATAGAGGTTCCAGCTTTCAGGGCCTATTTTGGAGAAGGCTCTTCCTCTGTTCTTTACTGCACGCACTTTAGGTACTGTCAGGAATTGTTTACTGGTTGAGCACAGAAGTCTGGTTGGTAGGTATTTTATTAGTTTTTGGGCTAGATATTTTGGCCCTTTGCCATTTAGGGTATTGTGGACCAAGCAGCATATTTTGAAATTGATCCTCTTTTTTATGGGGGAGCCAATGGAAGGTCTTCAGACTGGGCGTGGAAGGAGTGCGGGGAGGGAAGTTTAGACCAGTCTGGCCGCAGTGCTGTGTAGGACTTGAAGTTTTGACAACTGCTCCTTGTTAATGGAAGCCAGTAGCGCATTTCCGTAATCTAAACGGCTAATGATAGATCCCTGTACTACGGGCATGCGGGATGATAGGGGAATCCACTTTTCTAAGGGTTCTCATTAGGCCGTAGCTGGTGCGTACCACGTTGTTTATGTGGTCTGTCATGGAGTGTTTATCATCTATTATTATGCCCAGATTTCGCGCTATGGATTTGGGTGGAGGGCAGGGTTCCAGGGACGGCGGCCACCAGTCTTCTGTCCATATTTTCTGAGCGTTGCCAAAAAGCAAGGTCTCAGTTTTACTTGCGTTGAGTAATAAGTGGTTACTCGCCATCCAGTTGTTAATGGACAACATGCACTATTTGAATCTAGATTTGGTGTAATTGGGATATGATCCAAGTGTGGTCAGTAACTGCGTGTCATGGGCGTATGACACTGTGTCGAATCCATGTGCTCGGATTATCTTAGCCAGTGGTGACTCATACAGATTAAAGAGCGTCGGGCTCAATATGGATCCTTGGGGGACTCCCTTGTCAATTTTGTGCTTATCGGAGAAGACACATATTTGAACCTTGGAAGACCTGTCTGTCAGGTAGTTCTTGATCCAGCTTAATGCTGGGCCGTCGACACCAAACTGCAATAGGCGTTCCAGAAGGACATCATGTGAGATGGTGTCGAAGGCCACTGATAAATCAAGCAAGATCAAGATAGCAGATTGTCTTGCAGAGAGAGAGAGCCTGATGTTGTAGACTATCTTGAGCAGGGTAGTTTCGGTGTTGTTGAATGCCCGGAAGCCCGACTGAGATGGGTCCAGCAGATTGTTGTTTTGTAGCTATTTATAAAGATGGCCATTGATCAGTGATTCCATGACCTTGCCAAATTAGGGTCCGAGGGAGATTGGTCGATAATTGGCAAGTGGTTTAGTGTCGGCTGTTGGTTTTTTCAGGATTGGTCTAATTATGGCCTCCTTCCAGTGTGAGGGAACGATAGATTGTGTTAGTGATAGGTTAAAACATTTTGTTAGGTGTGGGATAAGAGCTGGTGCGATTTTAGATAAGATCTGAGAGAATGCCGGGTCGGTTGGAGATCCAGATTTGATTTTGTTTAGGGTGAGGGCTACTTCTTCCTCTGTAATAGTGCACAATTGTTTGAGGGAGGGGTGTGTGGGGGAGGAACTTAATTGCACTCCTGTTTGGATGGAGTGTCTGCTGGGAATTGTTTGTAGATATCATCTATTTTATCTACAAAAAAAGATGAGGGAGTCGACCCACTCTTGGGAAGCAGTGAGCGGTTGTTGGCACGAGGAGGTGTTGGTAAATTCTTTTACTATTTTGTAGATTTCTTTATGGGAGTTGGAGTCCTGATTTATTCTGTTTCCTAAATATATTTTTTTGGAACCAGGGGGAGAGTTTAACCGGGCACCTAATAGCCTTTTTCAGAGCGATTATGTCCAAGGTCTTACTGATGGCGAGTTCCAAATCTCTGGCTGCCTTGTTAGTGTAGGTGACCTCGGAAGCGAGAGGCGAGTGAAGTGAATGGAGAAAGATTCTATGTTTATCTTGTTCCAAGATCTCCTTAGCTTTGATTCTCTCTTGGGATGAGGTTTGGTTGGCATCCTGTGTATTAAAAACCTTATTACATGGTGGTCGGACCATAGGACTAGCTGGTCGATCACGACATTAGGGGAGTTTGTGAATAAAAGGTCTAAGGAGTGTCCGGCGATGTGGGTGGGGCCCTTCGCCAGTTGCTTTAGGCCCAGTGTACCAAGACTAGTGATGAGATCTATTGTGTGGGGATCCGATGAGTGTTCAGCATGGTAGTTAAAATGTGTCCCTCAATAGCACGAAATCTCTCCAATTATATTACACAAAGTAAGATTTTCCAACAATCACAGGATGTTGAGTGAACGCTGGGACTTGAACCAAGTTCCCCTGTTTCAAAGTCAGCAGCTCTCACCATTAGGCCATAAGGTGAACTTCCATGTGTTGCCACCCCTCCCTTTTGCAGCAAACGTGCCCTTGGCCCGATGCGAGCAAGGAAAATGACCCCCCAACCATTTTTAAAAAAAGCTAGACGTATTTGTAATACAATGGGGCCCTCAGACCCCTGGACCCCAGTGCTGCTGTACCTGATTCACCGATGAAAACTACTGGCTCGCCGAGTGGGATGCCTCCCTTTGTTAGAAACATGAGCTCCAATTTTGCCCCATCCCAGTCAATGTCTTCTCTCTGATGCCCAAAGTAAGGTGTCTCTGCTACTATTTTCCACACCCCTCTACCGTTACTCAGAAGCCCAAAGCAACAGCAACAGTTTCAGAGCAAGTGGCTACTAGGCCCTAATAACAATTAGGAAGAATAGTAAAACAGTCGTGGTTTAGCTGGCTCCTCGTACCATTGGGAATTGGTGCCACAGCACCAGTCGCACCAATCATACCTACAACTCTGTGAAGCATCACTCTTAGGCCTGAGACACAAAGCAGGCTTCCTGCCCCTTTGTGCAAAACAAAAAATCTCATCTCTGCCACCTGAAAGGTAAATGTGTCGAATTGGTTAATCACCAAATATAAAGAATGCTTAGGGGCCAGTATAAACTTTTTTGGTGGAGTTACTTGGGACGCCAAAGTGACAAATATCTTCTTGAGAGTTAATGTGATTGTGTTACCAGGGGAGTTCTGACATGTGGACAATAATGGACATTAATAAAAATGTGCAGAGGTATAGTCTGATTGCTTATTACTAATATATATATGTTGAAGAGGCTGGACCCTGTCTGAATAAAGAAGTGCAAAGGGATTCTGTGTTGAGTTGGTCCTGTTCTTTAATTTGAGCAGGTTGTTGAAGAAATATATGTATGTATATATGCATATGTATATGTATATATGCATATGTATATGTATATATATGCATATGTATATGTATATATGCATATGTATATGTATATATGCATATGCATATGTATATGTGTATGTATATTTCCCCTGTCTTTGTGCTTTCTGATCTCCCGGTTTTGATGGGTTTAGTGTCTCAGCGCACTTTCCCACTGCTGTTCACTGTTAAAGTGCAAGTGCCCCTGTTGTAAATTGTGTATAGATTGGTGTTTCCATGTTTCACATATTTGATTTGCTAGTAAGTCCCTAGTAAAGTGCACTGAGAGTGCCAGGGCCTATAAACCAAATGCTGCTAGTAGACCAGAGCACTGACTGTGCCACCCACACAAGCAGCTCTATAAAGGGATCTCAGACCTGCCACTGATGTCTGCATGCAGTTTGTTACTACAATGTCGACCTAGCAAGTGCATTCACTTTTCAGTCCCTAATCTTCCCTTCTCTTGCATATAAGTCACCCCTAGGGCAGGCCAAATGTACCCCTGGTGGCAGGGGGCTGTGTAAGTTAAAGGCAGGACATGTACTGGTGTGTGTGGCATGTCCTGGTAGTGAATTACAGTGTATTTCGTTTTTTACTATCTGTCCCATAGACATCTTATAAGCATAACTTCCCATTGGGAAAAGATAGGAAAAGGGAATTTATTATGTCTGGACTCAGAATGTAAACATGCACCTTTTAGTAAAGAAATGTTCTGTGTTTGAGAATACCACTTTTAGAAAGTAGGTATTTTCTTGCTTAGCCATCCTGTGTGCCTCTTCTGGGTTTGTGGATTAATTGTCTGGCTTTGGAGTGACAGGCGCTGGGGATGTGATGTGCATTCTCTTTAGACAGCCACTGGGGGGTCAAGGTGTGTCCTACTTTTCCTGGATGAGTCTGGGCTGGGCTGAATAGACCTAGGCTGGATTTAGAGTAGTGGGAGGAGATTTCCTTGCACCTGAATGGGGCTAGTCTGCCTTGGACAATGTTGTCTCCACCTCCTGCGGGAAAGCTGGGCCAGAGAGTATAGAACTGTTTTTTGCTGAGCACAGTCACTCTCTGCCGCAAGAGAACAAAGGCATTTTGAGTATAAATATTGGGACCCAGACCCCACAACTTTAGAACTCTTTTGAGACTAAGAAGACTGCCAAGAAGAACAGCTTGCAAAGCTGTGAGGAGGAACTACCACTTTGCTGTGTGCTTTGCTGTGTTGGCCTGCAGTGGCTGCTTCTTTCAGTGAAAGGACTGGACTGAACTTTCTGTAAATTCTTTGTGAGAGTTTCTCCAAGGGCTTGAGTTAGAGCTTGCCCCCTGTTCAGGAACATAAAAGACTTAAAGTTTGTCTGCTACCAACACTGGGGACTGTGTGTTTTGTGCTGCAACAGAAGAAAAAGCAAACCGTCGCCGTCAATGATGCCACTGCCGACTCCGTGTCCTGAAGGAACCGCAGAGGGCAGCGGCACACTTTGCACTGCAACCCTAGTCTCACCGATGATGCCATCTGATGCCGCCACCGAGCCGCTACTTGCACCATGACCTGTGGGCACCGCACTCCGCACCACATCACTTCCCGCTGCCATCCCGCACTGCAGCCTTAGCCTACCGACACAGGTGTCATCGACCCCATTTCATCAGCTGACGACAGTGCTTCCGCAATGACAATGCCACTGCTTGCACTGTGACCTGCCAGCACCGCGACGAGCACCGTATCACTTTGCACCGCAGCCCTGGTCTCACTGATGCTGATAGACGACCATCACCGAACCGCTGAATGCACTACGACGTGAGGGCACTGCACACTGCACTTCGCACCACAGCCCCGACGCCTGCCAAAGCCGGTGCTCCGGACTTCAACCGCAAAGTGTTCGATCTGCAACTCATGTGACTTCAAGGGCCCAATGACTCCTGCACTGACCTCCGGAACTGACGCCTGCGGATGCCAGCTCTTCGGGCTGAAGGAGAGGTCGCTGACGCCTTGCATTTCTAAAAGGTACTGTTTTGCATGTCCTTCCGACACCATAGACGGCCCGCGATGCCGCGGTCAGCCAGAACTGTTTGGATTTGTTGTTCATGACGCCGTGATAGCCCTAGACAGAGCTATCGACTTCAAGAACCTGTATTTTAAGTCTATTTTTGACTATTGAGAGTTAAACACGTTCAGTAGGATGCAGGCTTGTGTCCGACTTTATTTTTTTTGTGTTAATTTGACGAATTAAGAGCAATTCTATCTGGCTGGACAGCTTTAATATAGTACTGATTCTGAGTGTATATTCATCTTTTTCCACGATTATTGGCCATGTTTAGGGACCACTGTGTTTAAAATTCAGGAAGATGTCCAGTGCCACTGAACGGCCTTATGGGTAGTGGGTTTTTACATGTGATAAAAAAGTAAGGGTTTCATTGAATACGTTCACACTTTTATATGACTTATTAAATGAGCCCCACTTCTTATTTGTGTTTTTTTTCTCACAGGCCAGCAGCATTTAGAGCTTGAGAGACTATACGCAATGTGTTTCTGCACTAAGGTCCTATTTAAGTGTTTGGTGATCATAAATTTGTCTAGCAATGTTTGTTTTGCTTGATGGTCCCTATGATAATAAGATTACTAGGATGTATATGCATGTCGCCGCTAAGTGCTTTGAGTGTGGAGTTGTCAATAATTTACAAAAATCGCAATCCTTCCCTTGTGAGAAGATGACATTATTCCTGTTAGTCCATAGGCTATATCCAATATGAAAACGCTGAAGGCAGTTAATTAACTTTCCAGTGAGAATAGAGGAGCCTTCAGTCTAGATATCAGCAAAACCAGGCCACCCTAATGTTATCCTCACAATACACACAGAAAACCTTACATTTTGCAAGGAAACGTCGATGTCTACTTTACTCCGTCCTAAATATTCAAATTTATATTTTCTGGATCGTACAGATTTGACATATTATAGATCACATTTGTATATCATACTTATATATAAATCTATTATATATATAAAAAAATCTTCCACGTTTCCCTTTCCCTCCACTCTCAGATCATCCCAAATTGTTCAGACTACAATGGACACCCAAATATGCTTTCCAAACTCTTCGTCCTTTCTGCCTGGTCATGCCGCCAACTGGAACACATGCCACCACTCTCAATAACACCTCACATCTTCCCTTTACTAATCCACTTGAAATAATCTATCCCTGTTCAAAACTCTAAAGTAAATGCATGAGATCTCAAGAGCAAACTTAGCACAACTAATCCGACGCGGAAAATGAGGCACATATTACAAATGTACTACTTACTTACATGATTAAGGAAATTCCGAACCTGGTGGTATCTAATTACACCTAGTGCAATAATTATCTCAGACTCCTCTGTGGTACTTGTGATTAGGGCCTTAATAACTTGTTGTTAAGCTGTGGCTGCATTCTTTTTGCACTGTCTGAAGCATTTGCCAACAAAAATTCTTAAGGTACACCCAAGCAGATGTGATATAGTTGACATTGTACCTTTCTGTCTGTGCATTTCCATTCTCTGGCACTCCATACTTTAATTCTCTTCTGTTTTTTTAGACCTGTAATACCTCCTTGGATCACCTGATATTTTACGGCCTTTTTACAGTGACACCTGGATTTTGTTGAAGGGTGCCTGCTATAATATGGAAACCGTTGCCTTACTATGTCAGTGACAATTACTCTTGGTTATCTTCTGAATTTACATTTAAACAGTTCAAGTAATAATCTTCCATGCTTGTATAGTACTTGTGCTCACCATATACCGTCGAATATCATTTAGACAATGTTAAGAAATGCTTCTTTTTCACCTCCACAATTTTGGACTGATGCTGCTGGGTTATCGACTCTGAAAGTGAACAGAGGCCTGTTAGCCATACCTCAGCGTCAGTGTTCTAACCCCTTACAAAGTATGTGTCGAATTGGCTATCCCGAAATTGACAAGAACAAACTTACTCATAAATCCCAAGTATATGACACACTGGGTACCAAGGGAACGTAAGGCAGAGCGTCCACCGAGGGCTGCAGCACGGTTTGTGCCACCTTGTGTGTGCACTGCAGACTGGAAGAGCAGTAGTAACACTGTTAATCTGACTTTGCCATTTAAACTGATGGTATAGCCTCCACTTCTCTTAACAATATATATAAGCCTGCCCTAAGTAAGGCCTATAGAGTCCCAAGCAGAGAGTTGTATATTATTAAATAAGAAATGTATGTTTTTATATGTCTTAACAGCAACATGTCCAAGTTGTTGTTTTGCTGAGGAAAGACCCATTGGTTAACACAGGGTTGCCGGCTGACCCCTCAGCCTAGCTAACTTATGAATGGGACTTCCTAGCAAGGTACTGTAAGGTATCAAATTAATTGTGCGGGCCCTCTGGAGCAATAGATCCCTGTCCCGGAAGTGCAATAGTTGGGCCACCACCAGCCTCGGGTGCCTTCCCTGCTGCGGCCGTTTTGCCGGTTCTCTGTGGGCTCGTTCTAACGTGTAGAAGGCTGAAAGTTCCTCCGGTGCTACTATTGTTTTCAACCAGCTCTCCAAGTATTGAACCATGTCTTCCCCTTCGGCTTTTTCTGGCAGCCCCACTATCCGGATGTTATTCCTTCGATTTCTGCTTTCGGCATCGTCGGCCCGCTTTTCCAGAGTCGCAATTCGTCCAAGGCGCCTGTCACTGTAGCTTTCAATGCCTTCTGCATCCTGGAGCACTCCTTCCACCAGCTTCACTCGATCTGCTAATTTAGAATGGTCGGCCCGTAGGAGCCCCAGGCCTGTTGCTACCTGCGCTATATCCTGTTGCAGTGCAGCACGAGAGTCCGCTATCGCTTCTAGGATTTTATCAAACTGCTGCTTCATGGTGGGGTCCTGCTGCGTCTCTTGCACCTCAGATTCCGACATGCCCGGGGGTTCAGTGTCCGATAGTTGCTGCGCACCGTCTTTCTTCCCCTTTGTTTTCCCCTTATCCTTATCTCTATGTTCTATGTATCCAATCTGCTCCCACGCGCAGAAGATCACCGCACCACCACCACTACTGCTGTTATGTCAGACCTATCTGCCGCCCCCCTCTCTGCTACGCCATCGATCCAGGCCCAGGTTCCCACTTCCACAGATTCCAGCAGATCACAAATGTCTCTACTCGCCAGGGGCCAGGTCAGGCCTCAGTCGCTCCTCTGAACCTTCACCCCTAGCGCTCGCCATGCTGTCGAGTTGACTCTCAGAGCCCTAGCAGGTCCACACCACTCCGGTCCCTCAAGGCGAGTCCCAGTCCGGTGGGCACGTAATCCAATGCAGCGGCAGTCACTAGTCTCGCTGCAGCCCTCTATCACATCGGGCCTAGGTGCACCTCTAGGCCTCCCCCACTCTTTGGGCTCTCACGTGCCAGTCCTCTGCCGCCGATCTCCCTTTTAATTAATTCTCCTGTCAGGGGTTAGCATTCCCAGCCATATACCGCCACATCACCCTACCCCGGCACGCAGACCGCCGCTAGCACGGGTGCCGCGCCCACCTCCGCAGTTCACGGTCCCAGGACGCTTTGCGCTCCACTCACCAGTGCAGGGAAATGTCTCCTCCGCCCGTAAGCAGGCTGCGTCCTCCTCACAACTGCTGTGTCCCCCTCTCACTTCCTCGGATACACTCCGCGACCTCCACGCCTGCAATTCAATTTGTCGCGCTTCGTTCCCCTCAGCGCCCATACGCTCCTTTCAGTGCATCAGCGGCCGTTCGCCCGGCCCGTTCTGCCTCGATGTTTGGCACAGCAGGGGGGGGTCGGGGGAAGGGGGTCGGTGGGTCCGGGGGCTCCCTCGCGCTCCAGGCACTCGATAGCGGCTGCACTCAAGGCCGACAATAGGAAGCGGCAGTCCTCGTCATCTGCAGCTCCGGATTGCCGCCATTTTGTTGTTTATCGAGTAGCTCTACTCCGAGCCGAAACACTGTCAGGATCCTCTGTATTCCACCCGGGTTTTGCATCGGAGCCGCACCGAGTGCGCTCCGTCTCGTCTGCTTTCAGGCGGCAGCCGGGGAGTCCTGCACCATTTTATCAGGATTAGTGCGGGTCCCTGGAGGAGCTCGCTGCTCACGCGGCTTCCTCCATCGGCTGCCAAGTCACGCCCCCCGTTACCAAGCATTCCTTTACCACACAAGTTGTTAAAACGACTTGACTTAGGGGGGCACTGGACTTTGGAATAGTATAAATTACTATTCCACCTCCAGTCAGTGTATTGTTAGGGAAGGTGTTGAAAGGTGTTGAAGTCCAACAAGATGTCCACTAAAGAAAGTAATTGTAACAACCTGCAAGGTAATGGAACTCATGCAGTCGGGGTAGTGACTGCGGTGTAAAGGCACAATGTGCTATTAACTGTGGTGTACAGGATGTTTCCCTTGCTCCACATGACTTGTGGACTGAGGAATCCCCACTAAGGCACCCCCATCGACCGCACCTTAACTAGAGAATAGTTGAGCATCTTTACATCCTCCATCCTCAGCATCAGGACCGCTCTACTATAGTCTATAGTGGTTGTGCATTACGTTTGGAACTGGACAGGAAAAAGCTCTGTTAGCCAGGTAACTGTCCAAATCTACCCTATTGACACCCCTGACCTTTTACCTGTCTGATTTGGTTGCTCAACCAAGGCCAAAATGACCAAACTACCTTTCACAAATGTTTTAAAAGTTTGTAAACTTTTGATTGACTAATGCTGTTTGTGGTTGCATTAAAAAGTGATAAAACAGTCAAAAAATGTGTATCTCTGGAATCCTCTGGTAGACTTTGCTCATCAAGGACTCATATCTTCATAAAAATATAATCTATTTTTGATACATTGGTGTTGTTTTACTTTTATGTTGTGTGGCTTTCTTATTTAGTTGTTTGGTACTGTTAAATGCTTTACACTAATTGTTCAAGCCTTGCTGCTCGAAGCCAGAGCTACCCAGGGTTGAGCGTAAGGTTGTTCAAACTAGCCTGAATGGACCCAATACAGTTTTTGCAAGTGTATTCCATGGTAAGGCTGCACAACCATACCATATGGTGCAACCAAATCCTCAAAAGCAAGGAATCATAAGAAGTTAATCATAAAGAGCTGTAGTTGCTAGCACAGTAAAATGAGGCCTCGTCCTTGCATTTTCTTTCGAGTCAGAGGTAGTTATTAATTGACAACATCTTTACTGCTAACATGAGCAAATCATCAGTGCTTACTGTTAAGGATTGTTCTTGTGCTATCAATATGTCAATACCAATTTTGCAAGCACTGCATTTTCCTCATTGTTTTGTTTTAAGTACAGCTTTTTTGCACACTCTGTATTTGGAAGACATTGCATTTTCCCTTGGGAAAAAAGATTATTTCAGAACACTCATACCCAGAGTACTTTTAGGGCAATAAAATTTATATTTATTGCATCTCTGTGACGGACATAATTTTGCCTATATGGTGTGCATCCATCATCTTATAATGTCATGTATATTGTTTGTCTCTTATGTTTATTTCCAAAGTAATGAGTTGTACATTCTTAAAGTGTTCATTTGTTTACCACTCTCACACATGCAGAACATTGAAACCATATGATGATCATGTTGCATATCGCGCTGTATATGCATTACTACATACTCATTACTTAGATCTGACACGAGTGCATGTTCTCATCACCAAGACCGTGTCCCCTGCTCCTTAAATCTGACACGCGTGCACGTACTCATCACCAAGACCGTGTCCCCTGCTCCTTAAATCTGACACGAGTGCACGTACTCATCACCAAGACCGTGTCCCCTGCTCCTTAAATCTGACACGCGTGCACGTACTCATCACCAAGACCGTGTCCCCTGCTCCTTAAATCTGACACGAGTGCTCATACTCATCACCAAGACAGTGTCCGCTGCTCCTTATATATGACATGAACTACAACTACGCATCACCAAGAAAGTGTCCTCTGCTCCTTGGTACTGACATGACTACACCTACTCATCACCAAGATTGTGTCTTCTGCTCGTCTGACATGAGTGCACATACTCATCACCAAGACTGTGTCCCCTGCTCCTTAGATCTGACACAAGTGCATGTACTAATCACCAAGACAGTGTCCCCTGCTCCTTAGATCTGACATGACTGCACCTACTCATCACCAAGACAGTATCCCCTGCTCCATAGATCTGGCATGACTACACCTACTCAACACCAAGTCAGTGTCCTACGCTCCTTAGATCTGACACAAGTGCATGTACTAATTACCAAGACAGTGTCACATGCTCCTTAGATCTGACACGAGTGCATGTACTCATCACCAAGACAATATCCCCTGCTCCATAGATCTGACATGACTACACATACTCATCTCACATATCTAAAGTATCCAGGGTCTACGACAGTGTTCTGAGCACTATAAATTCTAGAGAACGAACACAACAATGAGAAAAGCGCCACAAAAGAAGAGAAAAATATTCAATAACTTTCCGGAATCCCATCACTCACCAACCTGGTGACATGCTTCATCATCTGGGTCTCCTCTTGAGGTCACTCTAGTGACGCTAAGGGCTACCACCCCATCATAGTGATTGGAGAGCCCGAGGATGTTTTCATATAGTTGGTTTGACTCACTAGACTACCAGATAAGAGTAGTTAATTGTGTGGGAACTAAGTGCGCAGTTAAAAGGCATCTCTCATGCAGGTTATCTGTGTAGGTCTTACAAACAGAGTGTGGACTAGAACTCACATTTAGTGGCCAAAATATATTCTTAGTAGAGAGGCGTGGTATCTAAGGCGAAGAACTTAACCTAATGCAAGACGTTGTTCTCGCAAACAAGGGACTACACGCACTCACAAACACAGTGTTCCCTGCTTCATAGATCTGTCATGACTACACGTACTCATCATGAATACAGTGCCCCCTGCTCCTTAGATCTGACACAAGTGCACTTATTCATCGCCAAGATAGTGTCCCCTGCTCCCTATATATGATGTGACTACACGTACTCATCGCCAAGACAGTGTCCTCTGCTCCTTAGATATGACATGACTACACTTACTCATTACTAAGACCGTGGCTCCTGCTCCTTGAGTACATTTAAATACACCAATAGTAAGTGAGTACAATTGGAGCAGTGAAACATTAATACATATTGAATCCCACATCTTGACCAGATGTTCACTTTTCATTCTGTTGTTATATTTTTTTATCTCTAGTTATTTGTTTCACTCTGTGCTGGTTTTTAAGTCTCACCAGAGGCACCTTTAGCTGTTTTCCAGAGCTTATAGAGTTAATACACAATATCAAGAGAGGGGCAATGAGACAGCTCCCTCAGCAGTTGCTTGTTGGAAATGTCATTCACATTTGGATCAGCCCACATAACACCCATTGGGAGTTAGAACTCTTAATATTGACATGGAGTTTTTCCTCTTTACCACCATCTGGCTGTTATACTGGTAGATCATTGTATTTGTCCACATAGACACCGAAACTTTCCTCACTGTCTCCTGAGCTCCTTCTGTTAGAAAGCAGTGACGAGCTGCTGCTGGAGAGTCTGCTGTGGCCCCCCTTCAAGGGCCCTCCATGGCTCTCCAAGGCCTGCCTATTCTGTAATAAACAATATTAGCAAAACAATACATTTTACTGACTTTTAAAGGCTGCACAAAGGATAACATTGTGTTTCTAAGGCCTTCCTATTTGCCTCTCATTGAAACGATTGATGTGGTTTATCTCAATTTCCCGTTATTGATATTTGTAGTAATTACATAATATTTGATTTCTGTGAGCTTTATTCCATTACCTCTATTGCTTTTTGAGCTGTTGTACAATTTCTCAACGTTGACTCAGAGCACCTTATTCTATTTTATTGGGAGTATTTATAAAGCGCGGACATACCTCCCGAGGGGAGTGTAGTATTATACTTTGATCGTAAGATCAGCCAATACTACACATGCATCAAACATAATATTTCGAGGAGTTCTTCAGTTGGCCTCATTACAGTTAGTTTGGTAAGGGTGTTTGTTGTGCGAGGTGTGTCATTTAGCATGTATTTTGCTGTGCTCCTTCTTCAGCATGACTGGCAGATCCAATGCAAGTGGCAAAGGATACAACATGCTCAATGTTCCCCAGGATAATTTGGACAGACGAAAACTCATTTTGTGCTGTGGGTAAACAGATATTTCGAGTACATAGTGGATGTGAGCCTGCTGTTGCCAATATTGCATACATCAGACTGGTCTCTGCATGTGACACAGGGGTTTAGAAAGTCCATGGCCCATGCGGGTTAGTGGGGCTGGGTGGGGGGATTTCGACGGACCATGAAGAGGGAACCCTAGCTCTTAGTATAGGAGACAGATGGTGTCAGGCTTCTTCGACCGACCCAGTCACAGGGGCAGCCTATTGGATAAGATTGCAGATGCTCCACAGGAACCAGAACTCTGGGTACTTAGTATGTGACAGGAGTAGGCCTCAATCCTCCTTGAATCTCTAAGTAGGTTGGTCTAGAAGTCAAGGCCCAGCTAATGGTCCTAGTTTGAAGGGTATGTCAAGGTACCTTCCAGCACAATTTTCACATTTACTGTAAAGCTAAGAACGTCCAGTGAGGGATGTTATTTCATGTACAAGTACAATGCTTTAATATTACATAAATAGATATGCTGTGAAATAATGGTCCATGGCAGGTGCACATATTTAATCAGCAGCAAAGCAACGCATGGAAATAGAGTTGTTAAATTGAGGATCCAGGTTCCGCAGAATCCATGTTCCCGCTCAGGTGAGCACTTGGACGCCACTCAAACTTTATTCCATGCCGTGTATAGAGAAGTGCCGCGTATACTTGAAACATGCCATAAAACACAGATAATATTCCTTCCTCTCAAGGGTGCTTCTCACTCCGGAGACATGCTTCCAGGCATATAACCAAATGTCCACAGTACTGGCTGTTTTAGGCCTGGTTCTCTGCGGTGTTAGGGCTTCCCCAACCACAACCTTCTCAATAGAATCACAGAAGCTAAGGATACTGCTAACAAGCTCCCTATTACGTGACCCCTTTGATGCTACAGCCCCAAATGTCCAATGTAAACAAATGCTAACCAATGGAAGGCTATTCTACTACACCTCTCATAATTATAGTGGCTTGTGTCACTATCTCACATGTTTCTGCAGAAACCTATTTAAAAATCAAAATAAGCATTGGCAACTTTGTATGATATTATTTATGGTTGCTCCTACCAACAACAAGGTAGCACTTGGTCTCTATCTCCAAAGGAAATTAGTAAAGGTGTGAGTGGATTACCTACAAAGTCGTTCACTGTGCACTTTCAGACCATTAACAAATAACTACCTTGACAGTTGTTATGTGACCATGACTATAACAACTGTCAAGGTAGTTATTTGTTAATGCTACCTTTTTCCACTGTTTTTAATGTTGGGAAAGGAAGGTCCCCATTAAACTGTTTTCCTTCCTCTACCCTATTTTAATGGCACCATCACCGTTTAGATTTAATTAATTTGTTTAATTTAATATTTTGCACTGCTTGTGAGCAACCCCTGATACCTACTCAGTGATAAAGCCAATCGTTTGGGTATAAAGAACTACTTTAGCACATTTGTGCGTGATCGCACACTGGGCCACTTCCAGTGTGCTTTATGATGTCTGTCCCAAATGATGAAGGGCGGTACAGGTCGGTTGCCTGATGGGAACACTATCAGAGGTCTGAAAGTGCCCAGTGAACGACTTTGTAGGTAATCCACTCACACCTTTACTAATTTCCTTTGGAGATAGAGACCAAGTGCTACCTTGTTGTTGGTAGGAGTGAAGATAGAGGGCTGTAGCACTTTGGTCGTTAATATTCCCTCAGACCCCTTATTGTATGTATTATTATTTATGGTTGTTCATAAGCCTGAATAATGTGCAGAAAAGATAGCACGTGAGTGTTAGTGGTGAAGGGCTGTTTTTCTATTCAACAGGTGTAATATAGGTGGTGTAAAGGACCAGTAGAAGCTGTAGTTTATCTAACAATTTGAAATAGACGAATGAGTAAACAATGTGTGTGGGAAGGGAGGAAATATATCAATATTGATGTTGGGTGGCATAGGTATATGAGGAACACGCATTGGCATAACCAATACGTCTTGCATTTGGGCCCTTATAAGTATTTAATTATGCAGCATAATATCCTTGGTGCAACAACATCAACTGTGGCATTGGTAAACACTTATAACGTCCCAAAAGCTAGACCTATTGGCTATGCCAATGTTTGAGTAGAGAGGTAGAAGAGGGGTAGAGGGGTAGTAGTGGGGTAGAAGAGGGGTAGAGGAGTAGAAGAGGGGTAAACGAGGGGTAGAAGAGGGGTAGAAGAGGGGTAGAAGAGAGGTAGAGGGTTAGAAGAGAGGTAGAGGGCTAGAAGAGAGGTAGAGGGTTAGAAGAGAGGTAGAGGGGTAGAAGAGTGGTAGTAGAGGGGTAGAAGAGGGGTGGAGGGGTAGAAGAGAGGTAGAACTGAGAACCAGACCAGGCATGATTTCCCCCACAGTTTGAGTTTTGAAATAAAAAGATTGTTTGGGTGTCCCCAGATATCAGTCTTCGCCATGTCAACAGTCCTATTTATTTAAGAGCTTTGTTAGCTGCTAATGAGAGAGAGAGACCACAGCGTCAACTAAACATGCAAATACATCGAAGGCAAATTAATATGCTCAATCTGATCAGCTCAATTAATATGAGAAAAGAAGCTGAAGTGGGTTAACAGAGGGCACCTATTCATGGTAGACGGAGCTCCTTTTAGCTGAATGTCTGCGCCGGTTGTTGGGGTAGTGGTGGCCATTTTAGCGCACTGTTCAAAATATTGTCGGAAAAGAACCAGGCCTCCCACACCTAGCAGATATTAAGCTGTCAAACAAAGAACAGCACCTTTGATTAAACAACATTTATTTTCTCCCCCTTTACAAATAAAAATGCAACAATGACATCCTCAAAATGTGTGTTCATGCACGTTTACAAAGGGAACAAGGTAACGAGTTTTCCAAGAATTGGGATTACAATTAATGCATACTAAAACACAGTAAAAGCAAAGAAGGTATTGAGTGTGGAATGGCACCCTTTCAGTTAAAGTGCAAAATAGTGGGCACAAGTGTAAGTTAAAGCACTATAAAGCATACTCAAATACAATATTAAATGCTGTCAAAACGTCAAAACTGCTGTCAAAACGTCCTGAAAGAGAAAGCTCCAAGGTTGGACCGCTTGTCAATGATCTAGACCTCACCCACTGCCTGTGAAGTGAGTAGCCACCAGGGGCTTCAGCCAGCGTTTCTCAACTAATCTCTTGGTTTCCAGTTATATGGCATGTCTGCGGCGTGTTCTAAAAATGTTTTTTTTACTGTAGCTGCCAAGCCCGGTTCCAATTGGCTGCCTTATGATGTGGACTGAAGAAAAGATTTGGATGTGGTGAGCGCGGAGTGCAGTGAGAAAATGGTAAAGGACATGCCGCAACACACATTAATGGGTGCATGTTTCTAAGCGGCCAGAGATACCTGTAAACTGAAGTCTCCCTCTCAACTTTGTGCTATATCCATGCTTCGGCAAACATTACTTTTCCCACTGATGTGGAGTAAACACACAATGGTCTCAAAAGTAGGCAAGTGTATGCATCGAGGTGCAAGGATGGTAGACCAATGGGGACTCCAGGCGACTAAGTAACACTTTTTAAAACATGTTATGTTATGTTATGTTATGTTAGGCTAATTTGTAAAGCTACGGCTGCTCCAACCAAGGGGCGTCCCGGCGCTGAAACCAGATTAGTACCGCTGGAGACAACAGAACAACTTATAACGAAGGGAACAAAAACGTTTTAATAGCTTTACGGAAGGGCAAATAGAGCTGTAGACTGCGAATGGAAATAGGAAGGGAGTTCCAGAGTCTAGGGGCCAGCACCCGAAAGTAGCGGCCACCAGCATGAGCCCTCCTCACCCTGGGGACAACCTCCAAATTCTGTTGGCGAAAGGGTTTATAAAAAGAGTGCAGGTCTGACAGAATGCTAGGTGATGAGGAGTTGAGAATTTTGAAGGTGATACAGAGGGCCTTAAATTCAATGCGCCTAGCAACGGGCAGCCAATGAAGGCGGTGAATAGCATTCGAGATAGAACAACCTCTTGGAAAGCCAAGGAGCGCTCGGGCTGCTGCATTCTGGGCCCTTTGAAGTCTGACAATCTCAGTCTGATTAGCCCCGATGTAGAGGGAGCTAGCATAGTCCAGTCTGGACAAAATCAAAGCCTGGACGACAACCTGCATTTACGTACCTACTGAAATATTGCCGTAACTCCCCCTGCTGAAGATCTTTAATCTACGAGTGCTTATCAGAGAGACCTTTCTGTCCAATATGGCTGTACTGTGTTTCCATTGTGTTAGTACTTACGGAGGTGGAACGAGACTGCAGAATTTAAGCCAGAACATTAAATCTGTGAGCCTCGCACTCCGGCAGCTGCTGCAACAAAACCTTGGGTTTCGCCGCGGAGGCAGAGTGCGGGCTGCGATGTCGCCTCTGTTCAGCTTACCTGAGGAATGGGCGCGCTTCACAGTAACAACATGGACAGCGGAAAGGGAACAACAAGGAGTACGTTCTGCGATGTTGCCTCTTCCATTGTTCAGCTTGCCTGAGGCACGGATGCGCTTCACGGCGATAATAGGAGGGTGGTGAGGGATTTTCAACATGGACAGCATGAGGAGGGGAGGGAGGGGCTAAAGGCACCACGGCCAACGTTTGAATTGAAAGCGGGCGGCGCTTGGAGCTATGGACAGGGAACATGACCAGGACATTTAAACGAGCATTGGCCGCTCTCACGCGCCTCGTGCTCAAAGTAAAAAACAAAACAAGTTGTGAGACGTGCTCTGTGGTGGGGGCAAAGGGCATTGAAGCTAGGCGCGCGCGCTTGGCCGAGCGAGAGGAAAGCCATATGGCGCCTCTGCTCGTGCCTGTGCGCGTAACCGCACACTGTATGCCACAAAAAGCTGTGGTCTAGAATACTGATTAAACTGCTTTGTTTCAGGAAAGGGACAAGCTTGAAAAATAATTAACCAAGTATTTGTAATAATTATTAAAATCCAATTCAATGTTGAAGTCGGATTTTAATATATTTTGAGAGAAAATTACTTTTAGAGAGTTACCTTTTCACTGACGTTCTTGAAGGCTAATTTGCTTCAATTCTCCACCTTCTCTCAGCCTGTTCATGCCCTGAGTAAGGAGTGAATGAGTTGTGAAATTCCTCCTCCCAGGAGCTACACAATAGGTCACTGTGATTGACTGGCTGACCTGAATGGACAGGTATATCTCCTTTGAGTTCAGCAGAAAGGTGAAGGCTGTTTCCATCCTGTTGACACCCCTCTGTCAAATCCTGTTTGGCAAGTCTTTAGAGCCACATGTAACTCCTCAGGTTCACTTGAAAGGGGAGAGAACGTGATCCCAAGACCATTCTTGTATATACACTGTCTTGTTGCTGAATTACTTTGCTTTTGTTCTTCCAGACTTCTGTCTCTGGGATTATTGTGGGTACAGTGACTGCCTTAAGCTGGATGTTAGTGTTAGATGTGGGCGAATACTAGGATTTCCATAGTGCACTTTCCACACATGGAGCTCTCAGAGTCCAAGATTAATGTGGCTGAAGAATTTCACCATCTTTAAAATGCCCAAGGTGGATAGGATTGGCCCCAGGAACCTTTACCCCATTAGTTAGGGCTTGCCCTGGAGTCCTTTCCATCCACTCACTAGTGCCGGTATACATGTGGCACCTTCATGCACCCATTCCAGAGCATGTTCTGGACCTATGGAAGATCACAACAGGACGACTGAACCTGCTGTGTGTGCCCTGGGAAGAACCCTGAAAGACTGGACCTGATTCCTCTTCTACCCAGGACAAGCAAGTAGACTGCAAGGGTTATTCGGCTGACCTTCTGTTCATGCTACAGAGATACAAAAAGCTACAAAAGACCTTTTCATGGTAGGGCCCAGCTGACCAGTGGTACCTGGACTGGAACCTGCTGTTGGCCTCTGTTTGGCACCCTGTGAATCTCCAGGTGCCTCCCTTGAGGTCCTGAGGTGCTTCAGAATTGTACTCCTGTGGTGGATTGGAAACTAAAGGACTAAGTCAGGAGGTAAAAACGGTAAACAGGACGAACCTGGTTGGACCCTCACTCCATAGTGGTCTGCCTCAAATTGCACCACAGTCCTGGTCTACTGCGACCATTGGCTATCAATATTAGCGCTTTGTGAGTTTTAGACCTATTTCAATGTAAAACTTAAAACATGCATTTCTCTGGTTCCCATTTTTGGATTTTTGCCATTTGGTGTCCTGTTATGTGATTCAATTGTCCTCTCTTTTTCTAATTCGGTTTAGGAGTTTTATTGGTTTGCATTTTAACTTATTACTGTTTTGGAACTGCATACATACTTTACACATTACCCTATGGCTGCAAGGGAGTTGAGCTCACGTTCATTTAGTGACTTTGAGGGATTCCCCTGACAAGGACTATTATTATTCCTTGAGGTGGATAGCCACTTACCCATAGTAATAATAATACCGTTTCTTTCAGAATGTTGTAGAGTGGCCCATTGGCAGGACTGTAAATGGCAGTGTTGTATGGAAAATTATAAGGGGTATTTATGACGTTTGGGATTGTACAAGGGGGCATGGGTCAACATCAGTGAAGTTTCTGTATTGTATGAAGCTTAACTTCGATAATGCACAATAAGAATACAACATATACTCCAGGTGAAAACTCATCAATTGTTTCCAAAACTAAGAGTATTTGAAAAGGGCTTCCAGCTGAAAAGAAAATCTTTTTAAGTTTCCTAAAAGTAGACCACCCATTTGTTATTTCAACAACATTATGGTTGCGGTGCAGTGGAGAAAATTCCATCGTAGGTGTTCAGGCCAAAAATTCAACAATAAATGTGTTCACCATGAAAGCCACTTTACTTGTTCTAATGCAAATGTGTTTGTGGCAGGGTGATGCGCAGAGAAAGGAAGTTCTCTTAAAATTGATGATTTGGGACAAAGGTTTTATTTCTGACCAACTGTGGGAGCGTGCTATATCTCTGACATGTCCAAGAATAGAATTAAATTGTTGCTGCGGTTTGAAGGTAGCACGGACTGTGGCATATGTTTAGTTTTCAGTACACATGACGTGTGCCCTTGTCATGGAGTGTGCGTAGGTGTACAAAACAGTAACTTATTTCGTGCATTGGTGCCTCAAACAGCAGTGTTGAGATGTGCCATATCTTCAGATGCATTCATCAGCATGGTGACATGCTTCTGTAACAGCAGCAGCTCTTCTGTTTATCTGTCCGATCAATAGGACATGTTTGACGTCATTATTCCGACGCTGGGCTGTTACACCCTGCACCCAAGGGGCCTCTGCTTAGCCTGGCTGCTACCTTTCCCTCATGTCTCACGAACCTTAACATGTCTATCCCGGTGATTTAGGGGTGTAGCAGCAACGCCACCACATGCACAGACAAACATTGTTTGTTGCTGGAAGATGCACGCACACCTAAGCTAAGAACGTAAAACACTCTTTGTTTAAGTAACTAGCTGACCATTGCATCACAAATCAAATGAATAACCCTTGCAATACTTTATAAAATCATCTAGCAAAATTGGCTAAAATACTGGAAACTATGATTTCATTGGTACAAAAGATTTTGTAGCCAAAACCTTAAAGCTAATACTTGCTCTGCAATTTCAGAAGTAATATGGGATGGCAGCCTCCTGTGAGCGCACACTTATGGAACCAACTCACTTTTGATAGCAAATAATCATAATGTGGCTTGATGTCCAGCCCTTGACTTGGCTCTGCAGAGTTCCTGTATACTATGTGTTTCTGGTGCTTTATGAACGCTGTGTACTAGACTAGACTAAGGGGAGATTCAAAAGGGGTGTGATGGGGGCGAGGGGGAGAATAACAAAGCAAACATCAGTACAGTGCAGTGTCTCCTCACCAGGCAGGCAGTCCTGCCAAGTATCACGCATCAGGTGTGATGCTCACGCATTTCAGTGTGGCATCACCGCCCTGAAATGCATTGTCACACATTTTGCCACTTGCCAGCGCGTGCCACCGTCGGCGCCTGTGCACATGTGCGTGCCGGGGCTCTGCAGCTCCGAGAGACGTGCTGCCAGCAGCTGCTTGCTGGGCTTTGAGTTCATAAATAGTTAAAGATCCTCTGCTCTCAGCTCTGGAGTGGCTGAGAGCGCTACAATGTAACAAAATCTGCCCAGCCTGTATCATGCCTGGCTCGAGGCTGAAGTTGCTGTGTCGCGCGGCTTTGACACATTCACTGCTGCCAATTACCGACAGGGGGGTCGGGCCTGCCCTTAGCAGTCATTGCTACTGGCTGTCACTGTGCACACCATGGGGGCCCGGGATTAATACATATGTGACCTTACTAGTGCCGTCACATCTGGGAGGAAGAGGTAGTGAGCAGAAGCAGCAGGGGACTCCATCTAAGTCAGTCCACGAGTGCACAGACAGTGCTGTCTTCTACGGTGCGCAGTGCCGCAATAACCCCCCCAGCATGCCGCGTTCACGTTGCCAACCCCACAGACCGTCGGCGGGGAGCCAAGAGTGACCCAGAGTGAATAATTTCACTCACGGAGGCGACACACTCACTGAGTGACTCACATGGCTGCCCGTTGTGCAAGAGGCAAAGGAGGTTTTGATTTGTTAGCGCCATGAAGGACCAGGGGCGGCCTTAGGCATGTGCAAGCTGTGCACATGCACAGGGCCGCCAAACCCCAGGGGCCGCCACGCCAATATATATCCTTAATATAATAATCCTCTGAGGATTGATACATATTTGCGTGGCGGCCCCTGGCAGGGATTTGGCGCTTCCGGCTCTGTTCCACTTCCAAACACCCTGACCCCCCCCCCTCTTCACTGGCCTCCGCGCCTGCGTTCCTCCTGGTTCCTGATTGGCTTATTTTTTTCCCTACCCACTGCTGGCCCGCTGGTACAGGCGTATATAAGCCACGGCCACCGCCATCCTTTCATTCTCTGTTACTCTTGCGCGAAAGCAACTATAACCTTTTCCTCTCCCGGCTGGCGAGTCGTCTTACAAGTTTATCTATAGTTTTATAAAGTATTGGTGTTAGCGCAATAGTCATAGTTAATATCTGGTGGGATAGTGGGCAAACGACATTCGCGTACCCATTGCAAGCAAAATGAAGAGAATTGGAGGACACGAATCTGGTTATTCGAAACGAAATAGAAAGGCGGCTCAGCAGGCTTTCGTAGCGTCACAGGAAGGAGCAATCCTGAACTTTATCACCCAAGGGAAACCTAAAGATGGAGAATCCTCTGGCCAGAGTACTGCTTATGCACTAGGTAAAACAGGCGCTGACGACCATAAACAAGAACAAAAAAAATGATGATATCCATGAGCAGAATGATATTCACGAGCAGACCAATGAAAATGAACAAGGTGACTCTGAGATGAATTTGGAAGGGTAGGAGAAGCCACAGGTACTGGTCATCTAACGCCTTTTCTGGACGTTTTATTAAAGCACCTTCCTGAGCTCCAGGGGCCTCTGCCCCGCCCGGACCCCCTCTTCCGGGGCTCCCTACCTACGCTCCCTGCCCAGGGCCGCCATGAGCCTAGAGCCGCCCCTGGAAGGACCCAGCGCGGAGTGTCCTAATTATTCCAATATGTATATGAGGTCACTCTCCAGCACCTCTCACTGCATCACACCGCTGGACCATCGCACCATGCAGTTCAGGCCACGTCCCACAGGGTCACCAATTGAGAGTTACCTGTGCCAGCCTGCCTCCCCCAGTACTTAATTGACGCCTGCAGAGGGCACAGCTCTAATTTGCGTGTCCCCCACTTTACCGCAGCTTACCTACCATATGTTACCTTGCGTGGTGCTGAGAGCAGGTCCAGATCGAAGCAGGCCATGTGGTCTCTTCTTGAAGGGGTGCTCTTATGTGGCCACCAGTACCTCCTCGGGTCCCATTCTTCACGTTCCCCCAACCCCCCCCCCCCCTCAGTACCTCTCACAGCATCTGCACAGCTCCAGGCTCATCAGCTCGTGTCCAGCTCCAATCATGCGGGCCGGTGGTTTATGAGCCTCCAAATCTTCATCCCTCATGTGCACTATGGTTCAAAACTTGCCAGTTTGTGTTTTCTTCATTTTTCGCAGTTATATGCTGCGTCTTTTCAGTTCTGTGTGTCTCTCTACAGGGTAGACGTGGTCAAATATTAAGGGCGCAGAGGGAGAGCCTCCCTGCTCCCTAATTTGTGTATGCCATGTTTGCCTGTTAGCCACTTCTCCCCACCCTTAGCTTCTAAATGATAACAATGCTGCAGTGTCATGTTGTCGCACATCTTTTACCTATTAACTTACTTTTAGGGGATGTCATCATTCAGCCCTGCTACTGTAAGCAAAGGTACAGCTGAGCTCTCACTGCAGTCTGCGCAAAGTTGAGTTCAGCTGCAGTGAGGCAGGCTCAGGCTCCACGCTGGGGGCTCTCTCACATCCTAGTGCCCTCCCATTTCTGGCACTTTGCAGCAGTTGTAAGATCTTCTTAGAGTTTCTCGTTGCTCAGATGGACGTAATTTCTGATATTTATAGGTTTCCCTCGTCTTCATTGCTTGATTTTGCTCATGAGAATGTGTCACGTTAAGTTGTTGAAATTTCACTCAAAATTACACTGAAATTATGAAAATGTCACACACAGCAGTCTGAAACCTTGGCAGCTATAGGCAGGGTTATCACTCAGCTTACGTGCACTTGTTTGTATGTGGTGGTCTGGAGTTGCACTCTTGTTTGAATGCCGTTTTTTATTCAATACAGTTATACACATTTAAGGTCGTGCTTTTACAGGCTGGGTCAGTGAGTCTGGTGGGAAGAGCTCCATTGGATTTAGTCTTGAAGGTCAAGCAGTATAGTAGACAAAGAGATGTGGCATGCCATGGGTTCCGTTGGTAAGACTACATAATAAGACTGGTGTGCAAGTCATTCACATCTAGGTGATAGCTTGCTGCGTCATGTCAAAGAGTTCAAGTATCAGACAACATTTTGGTTTTGTTTATCTTTAATTACAGGATTGTTTCCTTCACAATATGTAGCACTGAAAGTTGGCAAAATGTTATTGTTGCTGTTTGTGGCTCTGTAGATGTGTAAGATAGAAGCAAGATTTCATTTTCCTTCTTCCTTTTCCTTTCCAGCTTTCCGGCTTTCTTGCCTTCTCAATATTGTGTTAAATATGTTGTTCTCAGACACACTCATGTTATTGGTCAGGAGTAGGCCATCCATCTAACTTCTCGGTGTTACACTAAGACCCCACTTACTAATGCTGGTGGGATCCTTGCTCAACTCTAAAATGAAAGGTCTGACAAACTTGCTGTACAAAAAGAGTGGAACGAAAGGATGTAGGATTGTATGTTTTATTCTAACATACATTTATATAACTAAAAAGTGAACTGTGTGAAAATTTCAAACAACATTTCAGTAGTTATGAAAACCCTTGTTTTGTAATTCTGCGTGATGAAAAAAATAATAATAGGATAAAACAAATCAGAACACTTCACTTGGTGATGTGCAGATGATAAATATGTTTGCTGAAACCCAATTTCCACAGATTATTGTTTATACACTATATCATTTTATTAGTAAAACTGCATGGAAGCAGGACATTTTTTGGCCATTTCAATGAAAAATGTGATGTTTGTAAATGACAAAAAACACAGTTGATGGACAGAATGTAGAACAATGTCATACATTCACCCCAGTACAAGGATCTGGGCCTAAATCCATCGTTTTTTTGCACTCCACACCACCCTGGGTTAGACAATGGCTATATGCAAATCAGCTCAGACCCTGTGCCTCATGGGAACAGTCCAGTCCGAACTACCAAGCCATGTCTTTCCCAGACCGGAATCAAGCATCCAAGGACCGGTTTCTGGCTATCAGCCTTCATCAGCCTGGATAGCTTGACTCCAGTGGTGTGGAGAGCCTGGGACTCACGTCTGAGCATACCCAGCACACTCGGGGTGAAAATTGCAAAAAACACAGTTGATGGACAGAATGTAGAACAATGTCATACATTCACCCCAGTACAAGGATCTGGGCCTAAATCCATCGTTTTTTTGCACTCCACACCACCCTGGGTTAGACAATGGCTATATGCAAATCATCTCTGACCCTGTGCCTCATGGGAACAGTCCAGTCCGAACTACCAAGCCATGTCTTTCCCAGACCGGAATCAAGCATCCAAGGACCGGTTTCTGGCTATCAGCCTTCATCAGCCTGGATAGCTTGACTCCAGTGGTGTGGAGAGCCTGGGACTCACGTCTGAGCATACCCAGCACACTCGGGGTGAAAATTGCAAAAAACACAGTTGATGGACAGAATGTAGAACAATGTCATACATTCACCCCAGTACAAGGATCTGGGCCTAAATCTATCTTTTGTTTGCACTCCACACCACCCTGGGTTAGACAATGGCTATATGCAAATCAGCTCAGACCCTGTGCCTCATGGGAATAGTCCAGTCCGAACTACCAAGCCATGTCTTTCCCAGACCGGAATCAAGCATCCAAGGACCGGTTTCTGGCTATCAGCCTTCATCAGCCTGGATAGCTTGACTCCAGTGGTGTGGAGAGCCTGGGACTCATGTCTGAGCATAGCCAGCACACTCGGGGTGAAAATTGCACAAAACACAGTTGATGGACAGATTGTAGAACAATGTCATACATTCACCCCAGTACAAGGATCTGGGCCTAAACCCATCGTTTTTTTGCACTCCACACCACCCTGGGTTAGACAATGGCTATATGCGAAACAGCTCTGACCCTGTGCCTCATGGGAACAGTCCAGTCCGAACTACCAAGCCATGTCTTTCCCAGACCGGAATCAAGCATCCAAGGACCGGTTTCTGGCTATCAGCCTTCATCAGCCTGGATAGCTTGACTCCAGTGGTGTGGAGAGCCTGGGACTCACGTCCGAGCCTACCCAGCACACTCAGGGTGAAAATTGCAAAAAACACAGTTGATGGACAGAATGTAGAACAATGTCATACATTCACCCCAGTACAAGGATCTGGGCCTAAATCCATCGTTTTTTTGCACTCCACACCACCCTGGGTTAGACAATGGCTATATGCAAATCAGCTCTGACCCTGTGCCTCATGGGAACAGGCCAGTCCGAACTACCAAGCCATGTCTTTCCCAGACCGGAATCAAGCATCCAGGGACCGGTTTCTGGCTATTAGCCTTCATCAGCCTGGATAGCTTGACTCCAGTGGTGTGGAGAGCCTGGGACTCACGTCTGAGCATACCCAGCACACTCGGGGTGAAAATTGCAAAAAACACAATTGATGGACAGAATGTAGAACAATGTCATACATTCACCCCAGTACAAGGATCTGGGCCTAAATCCATCGTTTTTTTGCACTCCACACCAGTCCCTTGCTCACTTTGCCACTGGATTCAAGCAAGCCGGGCTGAAGACGGCTGGAATGCCAGAAACCGGTCCTCGGAAGCTTGTTTCCGGTCCAGGGAAGGCATGGCTTGGCAGTTCGGGCTGGACTGTTCCCATGATTATTTACAACAAGGGGTGGTGATGGACCGAGTCTCTGAATTAAGCAGAGTACTCTCACCCAGTCAAGAGATCAGGGCTAGATCCAACACCGTTTTTTAGCTCATTGCACCATCCCAGTTTCAGAACCTGGCTGTATGCAAATTAGTCTGTCCCTGGCCCAGTGCATCATGGGAACAGGGCAGACCAGACTACAAAAGCCAATTCTTACACTGGGAAGGAAACAAGCTTCCGGGGACCGGTTTCTGCCATTTCAGGCGTCTTCGGCCCGGCTTGCTTGAATCCTGATGGTGCAATGAGCAAGGGACTCACATCTGAGTATACCCTTCCACGCTTAGGGTGGACAAAATTATTTACAACAAGGGGTGGTGATGGACCGAGTCTCTGAATTAAGCAGAGTACTCTCACCCAGTCAAGAGATCAGGGCTAGATCCAACACCGTTTTTTAGCTCATTGCACCATCCCAGTTTCAGAACCTGGCTGTATGCAAATTAGTCTGTCCCTGGCCCAGTGCATCATGGGAACAGGGCAGACCAGACTACAAAAGCCAATTCTTACACTGGGAAGGAAACAAGCTTCCGGGGACCGGTTTCTGCCATTTCAGGCGTCTTCGGCCCGGCTTGCTTGAATCCTGATGGTGCAATGAGCAAGGGACTCACATCTGAGTATACCCTTCCACGCTTAGGGTGGACAAAATTATTTACAACAAGGGGTGGTGATGGACCGAGTCTCTGAATTAAGCAGAGTACTCTCACCCAGTCAAGAGATCAGGGCTAGATCCAACACCGTTTTTTAGCTCATTGCACCATCCCAGTTTCAGAACCTGGCTGTATGCAAATTAGTCTGTCCCTGGCCCAGTGCATCATGGGAACAGGGCAGACCAGACTACAAAAGCCAATTCTTACACTGGGAAGGAAACAAGCTTCCGGGGACCGGTTTCTGCCATTTCAGGCGTCTTCGGCCCGGCTTGCTTGAATCCTGATGGTGCAATGAGCAAGGGACTCACATCTGAGTATACCCTTCCACGCTTAGGGTGGACAAAATTATTTACAACAAGGGGTGGTGATGGACCGAGTCTCTGAATTAAGCAGAGTACTCTCACCCAGTCAAGAGATCAGGGCTAGATCCAACACCGTTTTTTAGCTCATTGCACCATCCCAGTTTCAGAACCTGGCTGTATGCAAATTAGTCTGTCCCTGGCCCAGTGCATCATGGGAACAGGGCAGACCAGACTACAAAAGCCAATTCTTACACTGGGAAGGAAACAAGCTTCCGGGGACCGGTTTCTGCCATTTCAGGCGTCTTCGGCCCGGCTTGCTTGAATCCTGATGGTGCAATGAGCAAGGGACTCACATCTGAGTATACCCTTCCACGCTTAGGGTGGACAAAATTATTTACAACAAGGGGTGGTGATGGACCGAGTCTCTGAATTAAGCAGAGTACTCTCACCCAGTCAAGAGATCAGGGTTAGATCCAACACCGTTTTTTAGCTCATTGCACCATCCCAGTTTCAGAACCTGGCTGTATGCAAATTAGTCTGTCCCTGGCCCAGTGCATCATGGGAACAGGGCAGACCAGACTACAAAAGCCAATTCTTACACTGGGAAGGAAACAAGCTTCCGGGGACCGGTTTCTGCCATTTCAGGCGTCTTCGGCCCGGCTTGCTTGAATCCTGATGGTGCAATGAGCAAGGGACTCACATCTGAGTATACCCTTCCACGCTTAGGGTGGACAAAATTATTTACAACAAGGGGTGGTGATGGACCGAGTCTCTGAATTAAGCAGAGTACTCTCACCCAGTCAAGAGATCAGGGCTAGATCCAACACCGTTTTTTAGCTCATTGCACCATCCCAGTTTCAGAACCTGGCTGTATGCAAATTAGTCTGTCCCTGGCCCAGTGCATCATGGGAACAGGGCAGACCAGACTACAAAAGCCAATTCTTACACTGGGAAGGAAACAAGCTTCCGGGGACCGGTTTCTGCCATTTCAGGCGTCTTCGGCCCGGCTTGCTTGAATCCTGATGGTGCAATGAGCAAGGGACTCACATCTGAGTATACCCTTCCACGCTTAGGGTGGACAAAATTATTTACAACAAGGGGTGGTGATGGACCGAGTCTCTGAATTAAGCAGAGTACTCTCACCCAGTCAAGAGATCAGGGCTAGATCCAACACCGTTTTTTAGCTCATTGCACCATCCCAGTTTCAGAACCTGGCTGTATGCAAATTAGTCTGTCCCTGGCCCAGTGCATCATGGGAACATGGCAGACCAGACTACAAAAGCCAAATTCTTACACTGGGAAGGAAACAAGCTTCCGGGGACCGGTTTCTGCCATTTCAGGCGTCTTCGGCCCGGCTTGCTTGAATCCTGATGGTGCAATGAGCAAGGGACTCACATCTGAGTATACCCTTCCACGCTTAGGGTGGACAAAATTATTTACAACAAGGGGTGGTGATGGACCGAGTCTCTGAATTAAGCAGAGTACTCTCACCCAGTCAAGAGATCAGGGCTAGATCCAACACCGTTTTTTAGCTCATTGCACCATCCCAGTTTCAGAACCTGGCTGTATGCAAATTAGTCTGTCCCTGGCCCAGTGCATCATGGGAACAGGGCAGACCAGACTACAAAAGCCAATTCTTACACTGGGAAGGAAACAAGCTTCCGGGGACCGGTTTCTGCCATTTCAGGCGTCTTCGGCCCGGCTTGCTTGAATCCTGATGGTGCAATGAGCAAGGGACTCACATCTGAGTATACCCTTCCACGCTTAGGGTGGACAAAATTATTTACAACAAGGGGTGGTGATGGACCGAGTCTCTGAATTAAGCAGAGTACTCTCACCCAGTCAAGAGATCAGGGCTAGATCCAACACCGTTTTTTAGCTCATTGCACCATCCCAGTTTCAGAACCTGGCTGTATGCAAATTAGTCTGTCCCTGGCCCAGTGCATCATGGGAACAGGGCAGACCAGACTACAAAAGCCAATTCTTACACTGGGAAGGAAACAAGCTTCCGGGGACCGGTTTCTGCCATTTCAGGCGTCTTCGGCCCGGCTTGCTTGAATCCTGATGGTGCAATGAGCAAGGGACTCACATCTGAGTATACCCTTCCACGCTTAGGGTGGACAAAATTATTTACAACAAGGGGTGGTGATGGACCGAGTCTCTGAATTAAGCAGAGTACTCTCACCCAGTCAAGAGATCAGGGCTAGATCCAACACCGTTTTTTAGCTCATTGCACCATCCCAGTTTCAGAACCTGGCTGTATGCAAATTAGTCTGTCCCTGGCCTAGTGCATCATGGGAACAGGGCAGACCAGACTACAAAAGCCAATTCTTACACTGGGAAGGAAACAAGCTTCCGGGGACCGGTTTCTGCCATTTCAGGCGTCTTCGGCCCGGCTTGCTTGAATCCTGATGGTGCAATGAGCAAGGGACTCACATCTGAGTATACCCTTCCACGCTTAGGGTGGACAAAATTATTTACAACAAGGGGTGGTGATGGACCGAGTCTCTGAATTAAGCAGAGTACTCTCACCCAGTCAAGAGATCAGGGCTAGATCCAACACCGTTTTTTAGCTCATTGCACCATCCCAGTTTCAGAACCTGGCTGTATGCAAATTAGTCTGTCCCTGGCCCAGTGCATCATGGGAACAGGGCAGACCAGACTACAAAAGCCAATTCTTACACTGGGAAGGAAACAAGCTTCCGGGGACCGGTTTCTGCCATTTCAGGCGTCTTCGGCCCGGCTTGCTTGAATCCTGATGGTGCAATGAGCAAGGGACTCACATCTGAGTATACCCTTCCACGCTTAGGGTGGACAAAATTATTTACAACAAGGGGTGGTGATGGACCGAGTCTCTGAATTAAGCAGAGTACTCTCACCCAGTCAAGAGATCAGGGCTAGATCCAACACCGTTTTTTAGCTCATTGCACCATCCCAGTTTCAGAACCTGGCTGTATGCAAATTAGTCTGTCCCTGGCCCAGTGCATCATGGGAACAGGGCAGACCAGACTACAAAAGCCAATTCTTACACTGGGAAGGAAACAAGCTTCCGGGGACCGGTTTCTGCCATTTCAGGCGTCTTCGGCCCGGCTTGCTTGAATCCTGATGGTGCAATGAGCAAGGGACTCACAGCTGAGTATACCCTTCCACGCTTAGGGTGGACAAAATTATTTACAACAAGGGGTGGTGATGGACCGAGTCTCTGAATTAAGCAGAGTACTCTCACCCAGTCAAGAGATCAGGGCTAGATCCAACACCGTTTTTTAGCTCATTGCACCATCCCAGTTTCAGAACCTGGCTGTATGCAAATTAGTCTGTCCCTGGCCCAGTGCATCATGGGAACAGGGCAGACCAGACTACAAAAGCCAATTCTTACACTGGGAAGGAAACAAGCTTCCGGGGACCGGTTTCTGCCATTTCAGGCGTCTTCGGCCCGGCTTGCTTGAATCCTGATGGTGCAATGAGCAAGGGACTCACATCTGAGTATACCCTTCCACGCTTAGGGTGGACAAAATTATTTACAACAAGGGGTGGTGATGGACCGAGTCTCTGAATTAAGCAGAGTACTCTCACCCAGTCAAGAGATCAGGGCTAGATCCAACACCGTTTTTTAGCTCATTGCACCATCCCAGTTTCAGAACCTGGCTGTATGCAAATTAGTCTGTCCCTGGCCCAGTGCATCATGGGAACAGGGCAGACCAGACTACAAAAGCCAATTCTTACACTGGGAAGGAAACAAGCTTCCGGGGACCGGTTTCTGCCATTTCAGGCGTCTTCGGCCCGGCTTGCTTGAATCCTGATGGTGCAATGAGCAAGGGACTCACAGCTGAGTATACCCTTCCACGCTTAGGGTGGACAAAATTATTTACAACAAGGGGTGGTGATGGACCGAGTCTCTGAATTAAGCAGAGTACTCTCACCCAGTCAAGAGATCAGGGCTAGATCCAACACCGTTTTTTAGCTCATTGCACCATCCCAGTTTCAGAACCTGGCTGTATGCAAATTAGTCTGTCCCTGGCCCAGTGCATCATGGGAACAGGGCAGACCAGACTACAAAAGCCAATTCTTACACTGGGAAGGAAACAAGCTTCCGGGGACCGGTTTCTGCCATTTCAGGCGTCTTCGGCCCGGCTTGCTTGAATCCTGATGGTGCAATGAGCAAGGGACTCACATCTGAGTATACCCTTCCACGCTTAGGGTGGACAAAATTATTTACAACAAGGGGTGGTGATGGACCGAGTCTCTGAATTAAGCAGAGTACTCTCACCCAGTCAAGAGATCAGGGCTAGATCCAACACCGTTTTTTAGCTCATTGCACCATCCCAGTTTCAGAACCTGGCTGTATGCAAATTAGTCTGTCCCTGGCCCAGTGCATCATGGGAACAGGGCAGACCAGACTACAAAAGCCAATTCTTACACTGGGAAGGAAACAAGCTTCCGGGGACCGGTTTCTGCCATTTCAGGCGTCTTCGGCCAGGCTTGCTTGAATCCTGATGGTGCAATGAGCAAGGGACTCACATCTGAGTATACCCTTCCACGCTTAGGGTGGACAAAATTATTTACAACAAGGGGTGGTGATGGACCGAGTCTCTGAATTAAGCAGAGTACTCTCACCCAGTCAAGAGATCAGGGCTAGATCCAACACCGTTTTTTAGCTCATTGCACCATCCCAGTTTCAGAACCTGGCTGTATGCAAATTAGTCTGTCCCTGGCCCAGTGCATCATGGGAACAGGGCAGACCAGACTACAAAAGCCAATTCTTACACTGGGAAGGAAACAAGCTTCCGGGGACCGGTTTCTGCCATTTCAGGCGTCTTCGGCCCGGCTTGCTTGAATCCTGATGGTGCAATGAGCAAGGGACTCACATCTGAGTATACCCTTCCACGCTTAGGGTGGACAAAATTATTTACAACAAGGGGTGGTGATGGACCGAGTCTCTGAATTAAGCAGAGTACTGTCACCCAGTCAAGAGATCAGGGCTAGATCCAACACCGTTTTTTAGCTCATTGCACCATCCCAGTTTCAGAACCTGGCTGTATGCAAATTAGTCTGTCCCTGGCCCAGTGCATCATGGGAACAGGGCAGACCAGACTACAAAAGCCAATTCTTACACTGGGAAGGAAACAAGCTTCCGGGGACCGGTTTCTGCCATTTCAGGCGTCTTCGGCCCGGCTTGCTTGAATCCTGATGGTGCAATGAGCAAGGGACTCACATCTGAGTATACCCTTCCACGCTTAGGGTGGACAAAATTATTTACAACAAGGGGTGGTGATGGACCGAGTCTCTGAATTAAGCAGAGTACTCTCACCCAGTCAAGAGATCAGGGCTAGATCCAACACCGTTTTTTAGCTCATTGCACCATCCCAGTTTCAGAACCTGGCTGTATGCAAATTAGTCTGTCCCTGGCCCAGTGCATCATGGGAACAGGGCAGACCAGACTACAAAAGCCAATTCTTACACTGGGAAGGAAACAAGCTTCCGGGGACCGGTTTCTGGCATTACAGCCGTCTTCGGCCCGGCTTGCTTGAATCCTGATGGTGCAATGAGCAAGGGACTCATGTCTGAGTATACCCTTCCACGCTTAGGGTGGACAAAAATATTTACAACAAGGGGTGGTGAGGGACAGAGTCTCTGAATTAAGCAGAATACTCTCACCCAGTCAAAAGATCAGGGCTAGATCCAACACCGTTTTTTAGCTCATTGCACCATCCCAGTTTCAGAACCTGGCTGTATGCAAATTAGTCTGTTCCTGTCCCAGTGCATGATGGGAACAGGGCAAACCAAACTACAAAAGCCAATTCTTACACTGGGAAGGAAACAAGCTTCCGGGGACCGGTTTCTGGCATTACAGCCGTCTTCGGCCCGGCTTGCTTGAATCCTGATGGTGCAATGAGCAAGGGACTCATGTCTGAGTATACCCTTCCACGCTTAGGGTGGACAAAATTATTTACAACAAGGGGTGGTGATGGACCGAGTCTCTGAATTAAGCAGAGTACTCTCACCCAGTCAAGAGATCAGGGCTAGATCCAACACCGTTTTTTAGCTCATTGCACCATCCCAGTTTCAGAACCTGGCTGTATGCAAATTAGTCTGTCCCTGGCCCAGTGCATCATGGGAACAGGGCAGACCAGACTACAAAAGTCAATTCTTACACTGGGAAGGAAACAAGCTTCCGGGGACCGGTTTCTGCCATTTCAGGCGTCTTCGGCCCGGCTTGCTTGAATCCTGATGGTGCAATGAGCAAGGGACTCACATCTGAGTATACCCTTCCACGCTTAGGGTGGACAAAATTATTTACAACAAGGGGTGGTGATGGACCGAGTCTCTGAATTAAGCAGAGTACTCTCACCCAGTCAAGAGATCAGGGCTAGATCCAACACCGTTTTTTAGCTCATTGCACCATCCCAGTTTCAGAACCTGGCTGTATGCAAATTAGTCTGTCCCTGGCCCAGTGCATCATGGGAACAGGGCAGACCAGACTACAAAAGCTAAAAAACGGTGTTGGATCTAGCCCTGATCTTTTGACTGGGTGAGAGTATTCTGCTTAATTCAGAGACTCTGTCCCTCACCACCCCTTGTTGTAAATATTTTTGTCCACCCTAAGCGTGGAAGGGTATACTCAGACATGAGTCCCTTGCTCATTGCACCATCAGGATTCAAGCAAGCCGGGCCGAAGACGGCTGTAATGCCAGAAACCGGTCCCCGGAAGCTTGTTTCCTTCCCAGTGTAAGAATTGGCTTTTGTAGTTTGGTTTGCCCTGTTCCCATCATGCACTGGGACAGGAACAGACTAATTTGCATACAGCCAGGTTCTGAAACTGGGATGGTGCAATGAGCTAAAAAACGGTGTTGGATCTAGCCCTGATCTTTTGACTGGGTGAGAGTATTCTGCTTAATTCAGAGACTCTGTCCCTCACCACCCCTTGTTGTAAATATTTTTGTCCACCCTAAGCGTGGAAGGGTATACTCAGACATGAGTCCCTTGCTCATTGCACCATCAGGATTCAAGCAAGCCGGGCCGAAGACGGCTGTAATGCCAGAAACCGGTCCCCGGAAGCTTGTTTCCTTCCCAGTGTAAGAATTGGCTTTTGTAGTTTGGTTTGCCCTGTTCCCATCATGCACTGGGACAGGAACAGACTAATTTGCATACAGCCAGGTTCTGAAACTGGGATGGTGCAATGAGCTAAAAAACGGTGTTGGATCTAGCCCTCATCTTTTGACTGGGTGAGAGTATTCTGCTTAATTCAGAGACTCTGTCCCTCACCACCCCTTGTTGTAAATATTTTTGTCCACCCTAAGCGTGGAAGGGTATACTCAGACATGAGTCCCTTGCTCATTGCACCATCAGGATTCAAGCAAGCCGGGCCGAAGACGGCTGTAATGCCAGAAACCGGTCCCCGGAAGCTTGTTTCCTTCCCAGTGTAAGAATTGGCTTTTGTAGTTTGGTTTGCCCTGTTCCCATCATGCACTGGGACAGGAACAGACTAATTTGCATACAGCCAGGTTCTGAAACTGGGATGGTGCAATGAGCTAAAAAACGGTGTTGGATCTAGCCCTGATCTTTTGACTGGGTGAGAGTATTCTGCTTAATTCAGAGACTCTGTCCCTCACCACCCCTTGTTGTAAATATTTTTGTCCACCCTAAGCGTGGAAGGGTATACTCAGACATGAGTCCCTTGCTCATTGCACCATCAGGATTCAAGCAAGCCGGGCTGAAGACGGCTGTAATGCCAGAAACCGGTCCCCGGAAGCTTCTTTCCTTCCCAGTGTAAGAATTGGCTTTTGTAGTTTGGTTTGCCCTGTTCCCATCATGCACTGGGACAGGAACAGACTAATTTGCATACAGCCAGGTTCTGAAACTGGGATGGTGCAATGAGCTAAAAAACGGTGTTGGATCTAGCCCTGATCTTTTGACTGGGTGAGAGTATTCTGCTTAATTCAGAGACTCTGTCCCTCACCACCCCTTGTTGTAAATATTTTTGTCCACCCTAAGCGTGGAAGGGTATACTCAGACATGAGTCCCTTGCTCATTGCACCATCAGGATTCAAGCAAGCCGGGCCGAAGACGGCTGTAATGCCAGAAACCGGTCCCCGGAAGCTTGTTTCCTTCCCAGTGTAAGAATTGGCTTTTGTAGTTTGGTTTGCCCTGTTCCCATCATGCACTGGGACAGGAACAGACTAATTTGCATACAGCCAGGTTCTGAAACTGGGATGGTGCAATGAGCTAAAAAACGGTGTTGGATCTAGCCCTGATCTTTTGACTGGGTGAGAGTATTCTGCTTAATTCAGAGACTCTGTCCCTCACCACCCCTTGTTGTAAATATTTTTGTCCACCCTAAGCGTGGAAGGGTATACTCAGACATGAGTCCCTTGCTCATTGCACCATCAGGATTCAAGCAAGCCGGGCCGAAGACGGCTGTAATGCCAGAAACCGGTCCCCGGAAGCTTGTTTCCTTCCCAGTGTAAGAATTGGCTTTTGTAGTTTGGTTTGCCCTGTTCCCATCATGCACTGGGACAGGAACAGACTAATTTGCATACAGCCAGGTTCTGAAACTGGGATGGTGCAATGAGCTAAAAAACGGTGTTGGATCTAGCCCTGATCTTTTGACTGGGTGAGAGTATTCTGCTTAATTCAGAGACTCTGTCCCTCACCACCCCTTGTTGTAAATATTTTTGTCCACCCTAAGCGTGGAAGGGTATACTCAGACATGAGTCCCTTGCTCATTGCACCATCAGGATTCAAGCAAGCCGGGCCGAAGACGGCTGTAATGCCAGAAACCGGTCCCCTGAAGCTTGTTTCCTTCCCAGTGTAAGAATTGGCTTTTGTAGTTTGGTTTGCCCTGTTCCCATCATGCACTGGGACAGGAACAGACTAATTTGCATACAGCCAGGTTCTGAAACTGGGATGGTGCAATGAGCTAAAAAACGGTGTTGGATCTAGCCCTGATCTTTTGACTGGGTGAGAGTATTCTGCTTAATTCAGAGACTCTGTCCCTCACCACCCCTTGTTGTAAATATTTTTGTCCACCCTAAGCGTGGAAGGGTATACTCAGACATGAGTCCCTTGCTCATTGCACCATCAGGATTCAAGCAAGCTGGGCCGAAGACGGCTGTAATGCCAGAAACCGGTCCCCGGAAGCTTGTTTCCTTCCCAGTGTAAGAATTGGCTTTTGTAGTTTGGTTTGCCCTGTTCCTATCATGCACTGGGACAGGAACAGACTAATTTGCATACAGCCAGGTTCTGAAACTGGGATGGTGCAATGAGCTAAAAAACGGTGTTGGATCTAGCCCTGATCTTTTGACTGGGTGAGAGTATTCTGCTTAATTCAGAGACTCTGTCCCTCACCACCCCTTGTTGTAAATATTTTTGTCCACCCTAAGCGTGGAAGGGTATACTCAGACATGAGTCCCTTGCTCATTGCACCATCAGGATTCAAGCAAGCCGGGCCGAAGACGGCTGTAATGCCAGAAACCGGTCCCCGGAAGCTTGTTTCCTTCCCAGTGTAAGAATTGGCTTTTGTAGTTTGGTTTGCCCTGTTCCCATCATGCACTGGGACAGGAACAGACTAATTTGCATACAGCCAGGTTCTGAAACTGGGATGGTGCAATGAGCTAAAAAACGGTGTTGGATCTAGCCCTGATCTTTTGACTGGGTGAGAGTATTCTGCTTAATTCAGAGACTCTGTCCCTCACCACCCCTTGTTGTAAATATTTTTGTCCACCCTAAGCGTGGAAGGGTATACTCAGACATGAGTCCCTTGCTCATTGCACCATCAGGATTCAAGCAAGCTGGGCCGAAGACGGCTGTAATGCCAGAAACCGGTCCCCTGAAGCTTGTTTCCTTCCCAGTGTAAGAATTGGCTTTTGTAGTTTGGTTTGCCCTGTTCCCATCATGCACTGGGACAGGAACAGACTAATTTGCATACAGCCAGGTTCTGAAACTGGGATGGTGCAATGAGCTAAAAAACGGTGTTGGATCTAGCCCTGATCTTTTGACTGGGTGAGAGTATTCTGCTTAATTCAGAGACTCTGTCCCTCACCACCCCTTGTTGTAAATATTTTTGTCCACCCTAAGCGTGGAAGGGTATACTCAGACATGAGTCCCTTGCTCATTGCACCATCAGGATTCAAGCAAGCCGGGCCGAAGACGGCTGTAATGCCAGAAACCGGTCCCCGGAAGCTTGTTTCCTTCCCAGTGTAAGAATTGGCTTTTGTAGTTTGGTTTGCCCTGTTCCCATCATGCACTGGGACAGGAACAGACTAATTTGCATACAGCCAGGTTCTGAAACTGGGATGGTGCAATGAGCTAAAAAACGGTGTTGGATCTAGCCCTGATCTTTTGACTGGGTGAGAGTATTCTGCTTAATTCAGAGACTCTGTCCCTCACCACCCCTTGTTGTAAATATTTTTGTCCACCCTAAGCGTGGAAGGGTATACTCAGACATGAGTCCCTTGCTCATTGCACCATCAGGATTCAAGCAAGCCGGGCCGAAGACGGCTGTAATGCCAGAAACCGGTCCCCGGAAGCTTGTTTCCTTCCCAGTGTAAGAATTGGCTTTTGTAGTTTGGTTTGCCCTGTTCCCATCATGCACTGGGACAGGAACAGACTAATTTGCATACAGCCAGGTTCTGAAACTGGGATGGTGCAATGAGCTAAAAAACGGTGTTGGATCTAGCCCTGATCTTTTGACTGGGTGAGAGTATTCTGCTTAATTCAGAGACTCTGTCCCTCACCACCCCTTGTTGTAAATATTTTTGTCCACCCTAAGCGTGGAAGGGTATACTCAGACATGAGTCCCTTGCTCATTGCACCATCAGGATTCAAGCAAGCCGGGCCGAAGACGGCTGTAATGCCAGAAACCGGTCCCCGGAAGCTTGTTTCCTTCCCAGTGTAAGAATTGGCTTTTGTAGTTTGGTTTGCCCTGTTCCCATCATGCACTGGGACAGGAACAGACTAATTTGCATACAGCCAGGTTCTGAAACTGGGATGGTGCAATGAGCTAAAAAACGGTGTTGGATCTAGCCCTGATCTTTTGACTGGGTGAGAGTATTCTGCTTAATTCAGAGACTCTGTCCCTCACCACCCCTTGTTGTAAATATTTTTGTCCACCCTAAGCGTGGAAGGGTATACTCAGACATGAGTCCCTTGCTCATTGCACCATCAGGATTCAAGCAAGCCGGGCCGAAGACGGCTGTAATGCCAGAAACCGGTCCCCGGAAGCTTGTTTCCTTCCCAGTATAAGAATTGGCTTTTGTAGTTTGGTTTGCCCTGTTCCCATCATGCACTGGGACAGGAACAGACTAATTTGCATACAGCCAGGTTCTGAAACTGGGATGGTGCAATGAGCTAAAAAACGGTGTTGGATCTAGCCCTGATCTTTTGACTGGGTGAGAGTATTCTGCTTAATTCAGAGACTCTGTCCCTCACCACCCCTTGTTGTAAATATTTTTGGCCACCCTAAGCGTGGAAGGGTATACTCAGACATGAGTCCCTTGCTCATTGCACCATCAGGATTCAAGCAAGCCGGGCCGAAGACGGCTGTAATGCCAGAAACCGGTCCCCGGAAGCTTGTTTCCTTCCCAGTGTAAGAATTGGCTTTTGTAGTTTGGTTTGCCCTGTTCCCATCATGCACTGGGACAGGAACAGACTAATTTGCATACAGCCAGGTTCTGAAACTGGGATGGTGCAATGAGCTAAAAAACGGTGTTGGATCTAGCCCTGATCTTTTGACTGGGTGAGAGTATTCTGCTTAATTCAGAGACTCTGTCCCTCACCACCCCTTGTTGTAAATATTTTTGTCCACCCTAAGCGTGGAAGGGTATACTCAGACATGAGTCCCTTGCTCATTGCACCATCAGGATTCAAGCAAGCCGGGCCGAAGACGGCTGTAATGCCAGAAACCGGTCCCCGGAAGCTTGTTTCCTTCCCAGTGTAAGAATTGGCTTTTGTAGTTTGGTTTGCCCTGTTCCCATCATGCACTGGGACAGGAACAGACTAATTTGCATACAGCCAGGTTCTGAAACTGGGATGGTGCAATGAGCTAAAAAACGGTGTTGGATCTAGCCCTGATCTTTTGACTGGGTGAGAGTATTCTGCTTAATTCAGAGACTCTGTCCCTCACCACCCCTTGTTGTAAATATTTTTGTCCACCCTAAGCGTGGAAGGGTATACTCAGACATGAGTCCCTTGCTCATTGCACCATCAGGATTCAAGCAAGCCGGGCCGAAGACGGCTGTAATGCCAGAAACCGGTCCCCGGAAGCTTGTTTCCTTCCCAGTGTAAGAATTGGCTTTTGTAGTTTGGTTTGCCCTGTTCCCATCATGCACTGGGACAGGAACAGACTAATTTGCATACAGCCAGGTTCTGAAACTGGGATGGTGCAATGAGCTAAAAAACGGTGTTGGATCTAGCCCTGATCTTTTGACTGGGTGAGAGTATTCTGCTTAATTCAGAGACTCTGTCCCTCACCACCCCTTGTTGTAAATATTTTTGTCCACCCTAAGCGTGGAAGGGTATACTCAGACATGAGTCCCTTGCTCATTGCACCATCAGGATTCAAGCAAGCCGGGCCGAAGACGGCTGTAATGCCAGAAACCGGTCCCCGGAAGCTTGTTTCCTTCCCAGTGTAAGAATTGGCTTTTGTAGTTTGGTTTGCCCTGTTCCCATCATGCACTGGGACAGGAACAGACTAATTTGCATACAGCCAGGTTCTGAAACTGGGATGGTGCAATGAGCTAAAAAACGGTGTTGGATCTAGCCCTGATCTTTTGACTGGGTGAGAGTATTCTGCTTAATTCAGAGACTCTGTCCCTCACCACCCCTTGTTGTAAATATATGGACTGTTCCCATGAGGCACAGGGTCAGACTGATTTGCATATAGCCATGTCTGAGCTGTGGTGGCAGAGTGGGCTAAAGAACGGTGATGGATTAAACCCAGATCTTTTGACTGGGTGTGAGTCTTTGATTGATTCAGATGCTCCGTCCATCACCACCCCCTTTTGTACTGCTTTTGGCCACCATACGTGTGGCAGGGTATGCTCAGACGTGAGTCCCTTGCTCACTTTGCCACTGGATTCAAGCAAGCCGGGCTGAAGACGGCTGGAATGCCAGAAACCGGTCCTCGGAAGCTTGTTTCCGGTCCAGGGAAGGCATGGCTTGGCTGTTCGGGCTGGACTGTTCCCATGAGGCACAGGGTCAGACTGATTTGCATATAGCCATGTCTGAGCTGGGGTGGCAGAGTGGGCTAAAGAACGGTGATGGATTAAACCCAGATCTTTTGACTGGGTGTGAGTCTTTGATTGATTCAGATGCTCCGTCCATCACCACCCCCTTTTTTACCATTTGTAAATGACAGCACACTATCACCCCATTCTTTCGTTATACATTTATTAGAAGTGAGTTTTTAAACAAGAACTGAGAAACGTTCCTGACCCCACCCTGGTGGCAATGCTATTAGTGAACTAAGAGGCAAGTCAGGAATCATGTCTACCCTATATGTGAGTATATGTTTATTATGCATGGAGAAAACATTTAGCCTATTAAATCAAACTAAATAGGCTTTTTGTACAGCAGGAAAGCGGAACTCACATAATGGTAGTTGCTCTCATGTGATAATGAAGTAAAAGGTGGCTCTGCAAAATAAAATATTTGCCTAGGATGACATAAATGGAATAGTTTATGGGTCAAGTACACTACAGTTAGGTCGAGTGATTTGATCTAGAACAAGGGTCTCTAATCTTTTTAGTGATGAGAGCTACTTATGTGCAATGAAAATCATCCAGAGCTACTACTATTGCCAGTGTTGTGCACACCAAACAAGATTACATAGTGACCACCGAATGCAAGATACCTGATGCTGTCATCTCAGCTCAGGATTGCCAGTAGTAATGTAAACAAGGGTTTATCGATTTGGAATGCCTCTACATTGCTAATACAGATCACCCACAGCTGCATTGCCCCTGGCACCAAGATAATAATTTCAAGGTAATATTAATAGTAATAAGTCTTCCAATGCTGCATGATTTATCATTCAAAAATCAGCATTAAATATATTTTGGAAATTATGGGTTCTGAAAATGCACACATTTTGTCTTCAATATTCACTTCAGTTTTGGTATACATATATTATTTCAACAAAGCAAAAGCCTCTAATTTAATAGGCTGGACTGCACACAGGAGACCTACTCACAGGTAGGCGGAGAGCTGCTAGTAGCTCACGATCTACTCGTTGGAAAAGGCTGATATAGAAATTGAATAAAGCCTGACAGCTAATTTATCTGTGCAGAACTCCTCTATCAATGCTGTGTGGTTTGAAGACGGACAGGGGATAGTATTGATGTTTGAGATGAGAGTTGATCCAGTCAAGGATATGTTTTTGATGCCTACATAATTTATTCTGCTCCGTTAGATTTCATTATTTAAGTTGTCAAATCGTGCTGATATGTCAAAAAGAATGAGTGCTGCCAATTCTTCTTTATCTGCTATAGTTTTCAGGTCATCCCATAAAGATCAGGACCGATTCTGGGCCTCTTCCTTGCCGGAGCCTTTTTGGTGGTCAAATAGTAAGGAGTTTTCTTCGGGGTGTTTTGAGATTTGGCTGAAGGCAGCCTTTTCTATCAATTTTGCAAGGAATTGTCTTTTTGATATGGGTCTGAAGTTGTTGGGATATTTTGGGTCAAAGTTCAGCAGGTGCTGAACAGGCCGAGCCAGGGCTAGTTGAAGAACCAGATCTTCAGTTTCTTGCAGATTTCAAGAACTGAGAAGGCACCTCTGATGTGCAGGGGCAGGCCGTTCCAGGCATTATGATTGAAACAACAAACAAACAAAAAAATGAATGTGTCCTTGTGTAACGCAATTGGTGCTCATGTAAAAGCGCTCTGATTCCCGATACCGTTGGGTCAAGTTCACTCTGTATAAAACTCTGGGGAAAAAAGGTAGTAGAAGACACGACTACCGGATCTGGTTCTGTGTGCGTGGGCTGAGGGGTGCAAATAGGAGTCCAGCTGAGCAGAGGGACTTTTTTTCTTGGATGGTACCCCAAGTTTCTCTTTTTTCAGATATTCCTTCAATTTTCAGCTGCAGGAAAGATATTTCACAGGGGATACCAGACTTGTTTATTTCACTGTCTTAGTGAACAAGGCATCTGATTATAGTTTCTCATACACATTTTCTCTTGCGTTTCTTAAGCTGTGGTGCTCAAATTAGTAGTATCATATACAAATGCTTAAACAAACTATATGGTACCCCAAATTTAGTGGTGAAAGCGTTCAGCTCTTAAAATATTTTTAATAGTGTGTTTTTTCTTGACATTAAATGTTCTGGACTGTTAAGCTATTGGAGACAGATTCCACAGTCTCGATGAAAAAGGTGGTTGAGTTTGCACAAGTACCAGCCTCGCACTCTCCAGGTAAATTTTTTTATTTTTTATTTATTATTGTTCTTAGCACAGCAAACTGCAAACAACATCTCGAGTTAATATTCAACAAGTACATCATCAAATGATAAAGTCCAGATTATATTAGCTTTCAGGAGAGATAAACTCATGATTCATAATAGTCTCGGAAGGCACTCCAGATTTTAATGCCCAGTCTTCTTTTCCTTAATCCTTTAATTGAAAATAAACTCCACTCCAAATTATATAAACTCAACATTTTAGCACGCCATTGATGAAAATCCGGTGGTTTTTCCTGTAACCATTCCCTGGCGATACAAAGACGTGCAACTGTCATCGCAAAAAAAATAAAATGCCGGTGTTGAAAAAGTGTTTCAGAAATATTGTCTTTCTGAATTTTTCCTAACAGCATCATTGCTGGAGAGATAACAACCGTGGTTTTAATCTCTGAAGAGATGAATTTTTCCAAGTGCTCAATAAATCCCTTTAACTTAACACAGTTGTAAAAAATATGTATCGCTCCGGCATCCTCCTCACCACAACGAAAACATTTGCCTTGACTTCCCACTACCCATTTTGCCATTCGCTTGGGCGTATAATATAAATCACATAATGATTTAAAAAACTGAGCTTTCAAATTCGCCGACATGAGCCCCTCCTTAGACAAAATTAAAAGCTCTTCTACGTCAATCTCGAAATCTCCTTGAGACTTTCTCCATTTCAGCTGCACTTTTTCTAAATCATCTTTCTTAGCCGAGATCAAGGATTGATAGATCACTCCAATTTTGACTGATCTACTAATTTCTTCAATAACTTGATGTTGAATTAATTTCCCACCCCGTCGAGTTAAATAATCCCGTATTTGTAGATATTTAAAAAAATACCATCTGGGCAGTGAGTAATCATCCTTGATCTCTTCAAAAGATTTACACATCCCATTCTTGTTAACCATATGTCCTAACGTCTTAATGCCTTTCTGCTGCCACTTATTAGACATTACATCAGAAAAAATGCCTGGTAAAATCCTATGTTCGTTAAGCGGAGTATAGTATGACACTCTTGATAAATCCATATTTTTCATAAACCATTTCCAGACCTTAAAAGCCCCCATGATTACCTTGAACCTTGTACGCTTGAAATAACTCCCGTCAATTTCTTTAACAAAAATTTGCTTTGCATTTGTCCCTAACTGTATATCAAAAATATTTGACATGTTGGGATCATCAGCTTCATTTACTCCTATTATTAGAACTTTCATTTTCAATAAAAAACAAGTGACATAATAAAGAACAAAATCAGGTACCCCCATTCCTCCCCTTAAAACTGGCAGCGTCATATATTTCATTGCCCTTCTGGGTCTCCCCGGGCTCCATATACATTTCCTGCATTTAGATTGCAGGTCCTGTATTTTATCTTTAGTTATTTCTAAAGCTATCAATCTAAACAAATACAAAACCTTTGGCAGTATATTCATTTTTATCACATCTGATCTTCCAATGATGGTTAAGTACAACCTTTCCCATCTATCCAAAGATGCCGTAATTTTTGCCATTAATGTATTCCAATTAACATGCACTAATTCCGTCATATTTGCCCTGATTAGAATTCCCAAATACATCACTTCTTTAACCACCCTACTATCTAGCCAAGTAATTGTATCAGAGCAGAGAATTTGGGTTTTAGTCTCATTCAATTTATAGCCTGCTATAAGACCGAAAACCTGTGCTAATCGTTCAATTTCTTTAATTGTTGTTGCAGGATTAGTTGTTGCCACTGCTATATCGTCAGCATAAGCAAACACCGAAAAATAAAAATTATGAACTTTATAGGGAGGAATCAAAGTATTCTGACTCAATAACTCAATAAAAGGGTTTATATAAAGAGCAAATAAAAGGGGAGAGCAGGGGCAACCTTGTCGCGTACCACGTGTTATAATAACATTATCAGAGAGTTGGCCCATAACTGATATCTTTGCTACAGGTTTTAAGTACAGAGATAGTATTGCTCTAATAAATCTCCCCCCAAATCCAATTTTTCTCATTAATTCCCAGAGATACTCCCATTGCACTCGATCGAACGCTTTTTCCGCGTCCAACAGAATCAGCGCTAGGTCATTCTTATATACTGAGGCAGTGTCAAAGAGAGAGATGACTGTATTTACATGTTCTACCGTCCCCCTTCTGGGAATAAAACCATGTTGGTGCTGTGATACTAAAGGGGTGATACAATCTGACAACCGATTAGCTAAGATTTTTGAATAAATTTTATTATCGGAATTTAACAGCGAGATCGGTCTATATGACCCAACGCAGTCTGCTGGTTTGCCTTTTTTACAAAAGACTGCGATAGTGGCTTCTGCCCATGTTCTTGGGGGATTTCCCATCTGAGCTTCCCTCACTGTTTTTAAAAGTTCTTTTTTAATATCCTGATAAAATTGTATGTATATTTCGCTGGGTAGTCTATCGGGACCAGCAGCTTTACCCTTTGCTAAACTTTTAACAGCCCTATCCAGCTCCTCCTCTGTAATTATATCCTATAGCCCCAGAGAGACAGTTGAGTCCACCATTTTTAGGCCCTCTGCTAATATTGTATTCCAGTTGAATCCGGGAGCAGATGGTCCTTCATATAGCTCAGAGTAAAATTGTTGGAAAATCTTAAGTATCTCCTGTGGTGTCGACTGCATCACCCCTGTAGAATCTCTCATTTGAGCAATATTTCTGGCCGACTCTTTATTACGTAATTGAATCGCCAATCTTCTCCCAATTGCTTCACCATATTCGTGTCTATCCATTTTTGAAGAAAGATATTTCCTAGCATTTTCCGCAGACCAAATACCTGATATTTTCGCTTTGTCCCTGGCAACTTTATCCTCCAATATAGTTAGACCTGGCCCCTTATTAATTATCTCTTGCATTAATTGTGTTTCAGAGCAAATTAATTGATCATATAATCTATCTAACTCTTGTTTAGCTTTTTTCTGAATCCTGCACGAGAAGCTTATACATTCTCCCCGAAATCCAGCTTTAAAGGTGTCCCATATTATACCTTGTGAACTGGATCCCTCGTTCTCTTCAAAATATAGTTTCATCCATTTTCTTATATGTTCTTGAAACTCCTCATTAAAAATTAATTTCCTATCAAATGTGAAACTAGTTTGTCTAGGTTTATTTAGCTCCATATCGATCTCTAATAGTAACGGGGAGTGGTCAGATGAAATTCTAGGATATACAGACATAGTTGCACCTGAAGTAATTGAAACAAGAGTAAAAAAATAGTCAAATCTAACAAATTTTTTATGTGGGTAAGAATAAAACGTATACCCATTATCTTGTGGTCTTAATTGCCCCCACACATCCATCAGCCCGTGGTCCTGTGCTAAACTTGCCAACGCCTTGTATACTTTTGGTTTACGGCCTTTGTACATAGCCGGCCCTTCCTTTATAGCAGTATTAGTCAAATTTATGTTCATATCTCCACAGATAATTATAGGTTGGGCCCAAGTAGTTAGCTCAGTATTCATTTCCACTAAAGCCTCTGGGTCATCTAAGTTTGAACCATAAATATTACAAAGCGTTAGCTTCTTACCTTCTACACTTATTTCCGCTATTGCCCATCTACCTTTTTTATCCGCCAAAGTTTTACCTATTACAGCAATGTTACCTTTAGACATAATAGCTACACCCCTAATCAGACTAGTTTGACCCGTAGCGACTACAAGTGTATATCCCAATTCTCTTAAGACCAATCTCTTAGACCAAGGTAAGTGAGTCTCCTGTATACATACGATATGTGGTCCTATATACCTCAATTCAGCAGCGACTTTCTGCCTTTTATTCACATTATTGAGTCCTGATACATTTAAAGAACACATTTTTAAGCGCTTAGTTGCCATTGAAAAGTCTAAATACATTTCCCTTTATTCTAGTATTTCGGGTTATATTCAAGATCCAAATCATTTCTAAACACTCATATGCAACAAAAAGCATGATACTCCATACCAGCGCTAAATCACAATTAGACTTCTCAATTTGCAGTTCACTGTGCCCAAGAACTATTTTTTCCCACTTTTCCTCCCTACACCTCCCCACTGTGCCACCCACAAAGCCCCCCCCTGTTAGAAATCATTGGCTCTTTCTTTTTAGCTTGGAAAAAACAATTAGGATTTCATCAAAGAAAGGTGGATTAAATTGAATAATGTAATAAGTAAAACTGATCTTTTTCATTTCAATTTGCAGTCCTAGCCTGCCCATTTCCTTATTTACTAAGGTTTAATGGAAGAAGTGGGAATTTTTTTAGGCATATTGACAGCCGTTTGTTCTCTACTTTAATTCCGGCAGTTTTGCCCGATATACCAAGATTGGAGCCACTGTGTATATTAAGGAGATCCAGCAAGAAAAGAAAGTTGACGCTCTTATACTTGAAGTCTTTGTCCTGAAGATGACCCTCTAAGTACCCCTGATTCAAAACGCTGGCCTAATTAAGAGAGGACACAATTGTTATATTGTGTATTTTATTATTTGGTGTTTTATGTTTTTTCTCCGCCACTGTTTGTTCAGTCTAAACTTGTCAATGTTCACAATTTCATCATTGTTCGTGTAACTGTCTGAACTCCCTTAACATTTTGATTTCCTTATTTACGTACATGGTTTATGTTAAATTTTGTTAGTATAGTTTTTGCTTGGTTCTTGCACTATTTCCCCTTTTGTTTTTCACTTTAATTCCTTTTCAGTTCGCCTTTTTAGCTCTCGAACCACTGTTTGGAATACATTAGACTGGCCCCTGAGCAACTTTGGCGTGTCACGTTCAGTGCCACGCTGGGTAAAGGTTGGTGGTGTGCCAGTAAACAATTCTACTAGTCCACTAAGAAATATTTCTGGAGAAAGGCTGGGTTCTTGAAAGCTATAGCAGTAAGGGCTTAATAACATGGAGTACATCTGCTGAGCAGTCCCACTGTGCCCTTGAACTTTGCACCAGAAACACTGAGCAGGAAAAACCACTAAGATAAAGTCAACTGGTTTGAGGTTTTTTATTGGTAGACTTATCACATTGTTCTAGTTGTCCAGAAATAACTTAGGGTCCTAACCAGCAAACGTTCACTAACTTCAGTTTCCTGATTTCAAATGTTTCCAATGTTTCATGACTAGTTCCTTGTACAAGGGTGCATGTTTTGTTGTTATGCTAGAAACATTTATAGAGCATGTTGGAAAATGGCCCTTTTTGCAGGGTTATCCTCAAACGTTTTGCCTTTCTCCTGTATTCTTTTTCCGACCTGTTTTTGTTGGCTTTAGGACTCTGGGCACTTTACCCCTGCTATGCAGTGCTAGAGTGCGTGCTCTCTCTCTTTAAACTTTTTATAATTGACTTAAACCTGCTTTGCATATTTAATTTACCTTTAAGTCCCCTGTATAGTGGTATCCCATATACTCAGGGCCTGTAAATTAAGTGCTGCTAGTGGGCCTGCAGCACTCCTTGCGCCACCCGCAGAAGTATCCTTTCAAACCTGACTCAGGCCTCCGCCACTGCAGGGCTTGCATGCGCAGTTTACTGCCACATTGACTTGCCATTTAAAGTAACTTGCTTAGCCTGAAACTCCACTTTTACTACATATAGGACACCCCTAATGTAGGCCCTAGGTAGCCTTATGGGCAGGGTGTTGTGTAGGTGAAAGATAGAACATGTGTCATCATTGTGTGGCATGTACTGGTAGTCACAAAATACCTATTTAGTTTTTCACTACTGTGAGTTCTTCTCCTCGCATAGGTTTGCTTTAGGAATTCCCTTAAAAGTCTTTAAGTGGTAATTCCTGATCTGAAAGGAGTAGCGTTGCCACATTTGGGATAGTGGTGATAAATCCTGCTTTTTAGGCATTGTGGAATTTTCATTACTATTGAAAAATGCCACTTTTAGAAAGTGGGTATTCCTATGTGCTTATGACTCTTTTTGCTTTGCAGCCTGACTCCAGTCTACGTCTAGGGCAGAGTGACAGCAGGGCTTTGTGCATACTTTCCAGATAGCTCACACAAGAAGGGTTGGGTGTAACAGGGTTGCGTCTGCATTCATCTGCATACTGAATTGTCTTCCTGGGCTGGAAGAGAGGGAGATGGAGCACACTTACATTTGCATAGTCTGTGCCCTGCCCTCACTCAAAGGGCTCGTTTACCCCCTGCTGATGTCAGGAGCCAGGGCCAGGATTGACTGGGGGAGTTTTGCATCCCTAAAATTCTTTTGAAGTCTCCTTTACATCACAGACATTTTGAGTAGAAGTACAGGGGCTATGACCCCATGATTTTAGACACTGCGTGGACTTGTAAACAGACGCTGCTGACTCTACAGACAGCACATTGCCAGAGGAACAGTTATGATGCTAGGAAGAACCATCATTTGCCTTAATTACTTGTTTTGCTGATTTATGGCCTGCTGGGCTGCAAGAAGGATTTCTGCCTTGCTGCAAGGTCCCTGATGTGCTACCCTGTTCGCTGCTCTTGGGCTCCCAGTGCTGTCCTGGGACAGCAGGTTGCCCACTCGCTGTGCAGTTAGGTTCAGCACGTGGGGAACGCTTCATGGGGCCCTGTTCTGAAGCATGTGGGAAGCGCTTTTAGCCTTCTCCCTTGTTCTGGCCTCAAAACAGTGCATGACTAACACTGTTATGTGCTCCTGGTCTTGCAGAGATCCACTCTCCTGGAGTTTGGCTGCAAACGGTGCTGCCTGCTTATCAGCTGGACTCAGGACACCGTATATATGGTGCCTTCCCATAAGGATTAGAGCCCCCTGCATACTCCTGCCCTGGCCAGCACGGAAGCTGTGAGTGCTGTTGCAAGGGCATCTTGCCCAAATTCTCAGCAGCATCTCACAAACCCCCCTCAGTGCAGCCCCTTCGCACACAGAACTAGAGTCTACGGTGGTTGAAGTAGTTGACCGCAACACCCCAACTCGAGGAGCCTCCTAGCAACAGAGAGAAGCATTGATGCCTACAGAGCGCACCAGGTACTTGGTGCACAACAGCCAGAGGCAGGCTTTGACTCTGAGCTGCTTTGCCCATCCCCGATGTCGCATGCCCAGAGAGGTGAGCCACTTGCCTGTCTTGCACCCGAGCGCTCCTGCGGATTGTACCGCGCTCCACACCGCAATTTGGGGGTAATATGTGTTCTGAGTGGCATTCAGGGATTGCGCTGTGCTCTGTGCAGCTGTCACATAAGTACCTTGATTTCCTTTAATCGCTTGGTTCAACTGAGTGGTCCCAACCTGATTACACAGCATTCCTCATCGTTAGGAGTTAGCCACATTCGAGAACAGCATAAATCACAGTATTAGTGGTAATAGGCAAGTGAAGTTTTGCTCTGTGTTTGGTGCCTAAATTACTGCATAACATGTTAGAGAAGCGCAGGCTTGCTTTCTCTTTGGGTTCTCTGTATTTGTAGGTGATTGATCCTATGTGTATATGGTGTTCATGTCCTATGATGATATTTGGTGATTTAGGTGTTCCCTTCATAACCTAACTGCTGTCTTTCATGCCCTGATGTGTCTCTGTTACCTAGCATTGTCAGGATAACGAGCATTTTTCAGGATTTGCATTTGAGTGCGCAGTGATGGTGTTTTCATGACGTGTGCAATATATAAGTCTTTAACTTATTGCACTAACTGATGTTTCGACAAATGTCTAGTTGGCAAAGTGATTATTGGTTTGTGTGGGTTTGATCTATGTTTATATGCAATACAGAAATGTATTTATATATGATAATGCGGGCAAACACTTTACACATTGTCTCTGGGATAAGCCTGATTGCTCTTGCCAAGCTACCAAGGGGGAGAGCAGGGGTTATCTTGGGTGTGTAACTCCCTTACCCTGAGTAAAGTGGTGGGTTCTGTGTGGCTTGGGTGCATACCCTAGCCAACCCGGAACCCCATGTACACCAGACGGTTTCTTGGTGCTCGAATAACAGAACACAGTGGCTGCAGTTTTGGTCATAGGTCTTTTTAAAAAGCCCTGTTTTTAATAGCTTTCTAAATCGGATGAAACAAGAGGTCATCCTAATTTCTAATGGCAGAGAGTTCCATATTAGAGGGGTTAGTACAGAAAACCTAGGGCCACTGAGTCTTTTCTTTTTAATGGAGGGAATAGTAAGAAGATGCGAGGATCTTAAATTGCGGATGGATGTGTATTTTTTTAAACGAGCGGAGATGAACTCAGGACTGTTGCCATGTAGGGATTTAAAAATCATGCTGCCACTCTTGAATACTCTGCGTTGTTTCACCGGTAGCCAATAGATGATGTGATGTGATGTGACATTTCTTGGATTTATGAAAGATTAACCTGGCTGCCTGGTTTTGTGCCAGTTGTAGCCTGTGGTTGAGACCTTCACGGAGGACTAGGTAAGGAAAGTTTGCGTAATGTAGCCCAGAAATCACTAATGCAATGATTATCTAGATGAGGGCTTCGAAAGTGAGAAATTTACCTATCTTTCTTATTTTACACAATTGCAGGAAGCAAGATGATATTATGGCCCCTAATAGGGTTTCGTGGACAAGTTATTGTCAATGAGGGCCCGATGCTCTTTACTGCAGTCTTGGACTGCGGCTGGGTGTTATTGCTGCTGGACAAAAACTAAGATTTCCCAAGTCAGGCTTGGTGCTGGTAAGCCGATTTCTGTCTTGTCGTAGTTCAGTTTAAGTTGATTGCTGTTTATCCAGTCCCAGATGAATAGTAGTTTATTTTGAAAGACAGCTTTAGATTTTGGAGAGCCGTTGATAGCAAAGAGCAATTGCATATATTCTGCATAGTTGTAGATCTTAACCTTCATCTTAACCAGAGGGTGTACAAGAGGGCGTATGTATAGATTTGCAGAGGTGGGGCAACAGAGAGGACCCTTGGGGCACTCCACAGGAGAGTTGGACCTTGGAGGAGCTGAAGGGGAGTAGGCTTACCGACTGACAATGGTCTTTCAAGAAAAAGGTGATCCAGTCTAGTGCTGAGCCATGTAAGCCGGCAGCTTTGACACAATCGATCAGAAGTTCATGATTGACAGTGCCGAAAGATGTTGAATGGTCAAGGAGTTCCAGCGCCTGAGTGCTGCCCCTGTCCGCTTCTTCCCTCATGTCATCCACAACTGAAAGGATAACTGCTTCAGTAGAGTGGGCTGGTTGGAATCCTGCTTGGTGTGGGTCGATAAAATGAGTGTCCCCTAGGAGGAACAAAGGCAGCTGGCTACATGTGCCTCCTACGGTAGCAAAGATATGGGGAATGTGTAAGTCACTCGTGACGTCCTTTAATAGCGGGACCACTATTGCCTCCTTGAAGGAGTTTGGGACCACCCCTTGACTCAGAGAGTTATTGAGGAGGGATAAGGCTGGGTCCGATAAGAAGGAGAACACCGCTTTCAGGACCTTTGGAGGACATATATTCTTGACGGAGCCCGACTCTACTTTAGTTACCAGATGCAAGAAGCTCACCCTGCTGTTTGAAAGGGATACAGTCTTTGATCATTTTGATCTTATCAATAAAGAAAGAGTGGAGAGAGTCGCACAGAGTCTGGGTGGGCGGGATCGTTGTGGTCACTCTGTCAAAATTGGACGATTCGGTGGCAATTCTGAAGATTTCTTCATTGAATTTATGATTTTATCTGAGACGAAGACAGATTTAGCTTGTATGATGGATTTAAAATATGTTTTAAGATGAAATAGGCAACCTTTTTTCTAAATGAATAACCCCTCCACCAACTGCGTTCAGCACAACGTAGTTCACGTTTAGCTACTCTTAACTCCTCAGAAAACCATTAAGACGCGTTGCGTCATAGCTGGTCTGGTTTTTCAGAGAAGGAAATGCAAGTTGCTAGCTTCTGTTAAGCAATCAATAATTCCTTCCTCCTGCTGGTTAATATTGGTCTTTAAGTCGGGAGACGTTGTAAGTGAGGTGCAGAATGATGCAGTGTTAACTCTGTCCCAATTGTTAGAGAGAATTCCTGTGTTAGTGGAGGTTTTAGGAAAGACCAGATCAGTAAGCAAAAAAATTAAATAATGATCAGACCATGCTCATGGCATAACCATAAGGTTAGATACAAACAGGTTAGTTGACCACACCTGGTCTAATGTTTGGCCTTTATTGTGGGTGGGGAAAAACACGCACTGTTTAAAATTCAGACTACTTAACATGTCGATTAAATAAGTGAACGAGTGCACGCTCATTGCATGGGTTCCATCTATCTCTTAGGTCACTTTTGTAAGTGCAGTGCACACCCGAATGGTCTCCAAATAAGTCTAAGAGAAGCAAGAGAACGATAATTTGTCCTTGCCTTGGATGTGTGCGCTCCACACAACTCTAGTTCTGCTCCACCGCCATGACGCCCAGTTCCAACTTGTTATTGGAAGTACTATACAGCAGCTGAAGTTCCCTTTGTAAACAGGATCATCTTCACAATGGGGTTGAAGAAATGCCAATCTGTAGTTTGCTTACTGTTTTTCTTCCAGGCAGGCCACACGTTTCTCTTTTTCCGGATGTTCCTTCAATTGTCAGCTACAGGAAAAATGTTTCAGGGGATCAAACGAGCTTATGTGACTGCTGCTGTGTCCTATGTCAATGGGGGTCAGTCAGCAAGAGACTGACACCCTCAACCTTTGTGCCATCTTTCCAGTCCCTGAGACTCAAGACAAAATCCGTCCTCTTCCTCGTGGCAGGGAAGTCATAATGTTGTCTTTTCTTTACCTATCCCAGCCAGCACTCCGATGAGTGTAGGCAAGCATGGTCATTTAAAGGGAAATTAGAATTACCGAAATTTAGTTTGGCAGGGAGGTGTAGACCGGAATTCTTCCAAGGTGGTGTCAGATACTGGTAAACTAAATTCTTACTGGAGACATACACTTCAAATTATTGCTGCTAATGGGGGTTTCGCACATTAATAAATCACACAGAGCACTTAGTTTTTCCGAAACGCTGATGAATGTTTGCTAATTCTTTGCTTAATGACTAAAGACCTAGTAAAATGTGTGTGTGCTAAATGTATCTGCTGTTAGAAATTGGTGAGGACTTGATGAAGGTCAGATATTTATTAGTATGTAAAATCATAGAGTCTTAAAGGGTGTACTTTGTGTAGCGTTTCATGTAATTGCTCGAATTACCTTGTAATTTCTCACTCATAACTTTCTCTACCAGAGATTTGATTTTGATTACCACCAAGTCCTATGTTTCTAGATACCTTTCTACTTCGATTCCTATTTGAGATGCTCGGATGGAAAATAAATACAGATACAGAAGTGTAGAAGCCATTGCCAACAAAACAAGTCCCCCTGAGATGCACCAATGCTTTGTCTTCATATTCATTCTGTTAATTGCAGTTGCTTCAAAACACCAGCACATGCCTTTTTTTCGCTGACACATTAACTGTTAAAACAGGTTACATATTTGCCTGAGGGAAGCAGATATTGCAAAATACAAATACATCTGAAAGACTGGTAGCTAGCCCAAGAGAGTAAAAGCGCATCACACCTGTGCTCCATTTCCTGCCCATCAGATCTTGACCACTCTTACCTGTCACAGAATATATAATAGGAACAAACTTCAATATCCTACCAGCTCCTCAACTTTTAGCATATACCTCATGCACAAGCACATATGTGCTCTCTGCAAATGTTACTCTTTGAGTCTGAGAACATCTACCGATGCCTCTGGAATTCAATATTTAACCAACATAAACAACATAAATCATCGTTCATGAAATAGCTTTAAGATGCACCTGGAGCCACCTTATGTATAGTGTACTGGTGGCGTAATGCGTGTTTGCACCCACGTTTTACACCTCTGGAGCATTATCGTGCTCCAGAAGGTGCCAGAGACTTTAGTGGAACCCTGTCTGTAATACTGATACTGCTGGCGTATATGTAGTGCCAGAGCTATCCTGATAGGGCATTCCTTAATTTTCATGGGGGCATGACCCCATGCAAATGAGGGAATCACTTTGCTTCTGCCCTCACGCCGAGTTACCGGCACAGGCGCAGATGAAAACATGTCCTTCGTTGGCTCACTTACAGTGTGCCACGAAAAGGTGGAGTGAGAGCAGCCCGCTTGGGGATTAAAAGAGAGTCCTAAGGTCCCCCAGACATCCTCCTGCAGATAGGTGCAGTCACTCACCGCACCCACCTGCAGGGGGATCTCTAACCTCACTCTAACGTGCAGGCAGGTTGCTGCCTGCACTATGAAACGCGGAGCGACATTGAAGTAGCTGCTCTGTATTTCCCTGAATGCACTGCTCTGGGGGCGGCTCAAGTTCGCGGCTGCCCTGGAAGTCAGCACATTCATTGTAGTATGGCTCATTGTCCCTGATTGCAACCGGTACCCCTACTTAAAGGTGCGCCATGGCGCAAATAAGGACAGTGTGCCCTGTATGTAAATTGACCCCTGGTCTCATAGTGCCAAAATACTTAGTGACTACTGCAAAAACAATCCCTTAATGGATACATTGAGCAGTGCCGTGTCCTGATGTATGCAGATATCCACCTATTGTAAACATCTAAATGTTTATACCTATTATATAGCATTGTAACACAGGCCACTGCCCGAATGTCAGTCTTGATGAAAGTAATAAACTAAATAACAATTAGTTGATCCTTGTTGTAACAATTTTTTTAATGCTTTATTTGTAACATAGATCATGGAAGGCATATTATACACAGTGCTTTAGATGGGAAAAAATAAGTGCAGGTACTCATCAATTTAAGCAGTGAATGGAGGAGGGACAATTGTGGGCGGGGCTAGAGGCGGAGCTTGGAGGCAGGCATTTAATGGGAGCCACATTTTCTTAGTGCCAATTGTGCTAGATAATACAGAAATATTTCTGCTATCTGTAGAGTATTTCGTTTTTCCTCCCATGTGCAAAAGGTTACGTTTATTGTTGTGGGAATGTCATACCAATGCAGATTGTCTCTGAGCCTAGGCACATATGAAAGATAAAAGTAATTTGCCCAAAATCACAGGATGTTGAGCTGAAGCTGGGACTCAAACCTATTTCCATAGGCAGCTCTGACCCTAACATTACATCCCCTCAATGTTCCTATCTGGGAAAGATGTCTCACATCGTATGCAAACATAACCCCCCACCAAGGCCTGAAGGACACTGGAGTGAAGGTGCTAACAACAGGCACACAGCAAGGCCAATTCAGGAACTCTCCCACTTTCCCAGCAAACTATAGCCTGGACAGGGAGCAGGGAAGAAAAGCAGAGCGACCCTTAGGCACCATCCCATCGCCCAATGTCCGACGTCCCAATCCGATGCTGGCTAGTGTGTGAAATCTCTCCTCCCCCCCAGACTTGTGCTGAGAGGTGAATTCATCTTGGGTGTCACGCTGTAATTAGATTTGTGGGGTAGGGGATAGGCTCAGAGTCCCACACCTACAGTGTGATTGACTGGGCAGGGTCTGATTGGACCCTTAACTTTTATGCACAGAGGGCCGCATGGCATCCACAACCCTAAAGAGCCCTTAAGTGATGCAAATGAGCCGCTGTCTTTCAACTCTGGTCTTCGCCGTACGTTTTCTTGCACGCCTCCGGTCCTTAATTGACTGCCGGTTGGAACCGCCCGCACTCTGTATGTGCTGGGAGACGGAACTGGTGATCGGACTACAGCGATCTAAAGATTGCCGATCTCATCCTGACTAAGACACGAGTCTCGACGGCTTGCATCTACACCATCCCTCCACCTCAAGCCATTATGAGTACCTGCTTACACAATTGGATGAATCATTTCCATTTTTAATGATATGAAGTAATTATCGGCTCCCCATCACGTACATGCGTAGGGTGACTCAACCACCTCACTCCAGGTTGCCCACCACCACCCCAGTCCTGAAGAAGATCCGCACGGCCGAGGCCCCGAGAATCCCTAGCGCCCTAAGACGGATCGAAACGTCGACGCTCATAAATAGGCCTACACTTTCTTATGTGACCCCTATCGTGCTAAATGTGGAATTTATTCCTGTATTATAGCAAACAACCTCATTTAACATTGTAACTTATGTGGAGCTAGGCTGTGTATGACGGTGATTGACAACCACTCATATTGTTTAAAATGAATGTAAAGTTCCCTTTTCTTCTATGCCACTGAATTTCCTTCCTTTCCCCCCTGGAGCAACCTTTCTCTCCCTTTTTAAAAAAAAACTTATAAACTTGAATAACACTTGATAATTCACCAGAAAGTGAATACATTACACTATTTAGTGAATACAAATAACTGTTTGGTTTGTTGTTGTGTGACTTTACATTTGATGTCTAAACTATTGACGAATGCTTAAGGAGTTTGTTTAAAACAACATTGCGCTAAACTCCCTTGTACTTTGACAAATTACCATTTATAATGCAGATTGATTCACAGCTCTGTTGGAATTAGGTTCTAGGACCATGTTGAGTTTGAGGCAGTTGTTTTCATCCAGTTGGTGATGTCGAACTGTGGAAGTTGGTCTTCGTGGTGTAGAGGTCTTTTGATATTGAAAGGTTGAGGAAGGTGTTGTCTGCGTAGGATATGATGTTCATTCCGTGGGGTCTGACGGAGTCAGCAAAGGGCATCAGTTCGATCCGGGATCAGAACGAAGCCTGTCTACTTATCCTACTTGACTTATCGTTGGCATTTGACACGTCAAACATGATAATCTACTAAGCCTCATGCAACACAGAATGGGCTTATCAGGGTCAGTTCTAATTTGGTTTACCTCTTTCCTCCAAAATAGATCCCAAAGGTTCAAGGTCAACCAATCCCTGTCCAGGACCGTCCCAGTCACATTAGGAGTCCCACAGGGCTCCCCCCTCTCACCTACACTGTTCAACTTATTCATGGAACCACCCACTGGTCCTCAACTCATCAAATATCCACTTTCATATGTACGCTGATGACACACAGCTTTATTTGAAGATAAACTCTCTGGGCGACATCAAAGCTCTCAATTCAACTCTACAAAAATCTCAGTCTTGGTTGACTGATAACCACCTCAAACTAAACTCACTCAAAACCGAATTCCTACTAATTGCCTCCCCTAACCAAACAGACATCATTCAAGAATGGCTTAAACAACTTACAGCGCTCAACTGCCAACCTCTTTTAATCGATTCAGCAAAATCACTGGGAGAAACTCTGGACAGTAACCTAAACATGCAAAAACATATCTGTGCTGCAGCAAAAGGAGCGGTGGTCCAAACTTCCACACCCCAGCGTGTCACTTCCTCTCACTCCACAACCCGCTCTCCCTGCAGCATGTTGTGAAGAGGCTTGTTGGGTGAAAACAGGTGGGCCAGCTCCACCCCGCAAATCTCTGCTCTGGATTGTATGCATTCAGCACCGACAGCGGGTGGGCAAAACAGGACCTCAGTTGCGCTCACCTGACTCTGGAGAGTGTAATGCGCATGTTGATGACTCCCTAGGTATCTCCTAGGCATAAGCTGTCTTTGGATTTCTTCTGGGGATCATGTGCCAGCACTTAAAGAATGTTGGCGTCATCTTGCAGCCTCGCCCGCCCCTATGTAACACATTTATAAATTCATTACAAGATGAGTCATTGTTTTAATGTTAAATATGTTGCTTGTGCATTTTTGGCATTTTCTGCCTTTATCCCATGACACACTACATAATACTAGATTGTTTGAAATACGTTCTCAAGGAGGCACTAAAATAGGCAAACGTTAAACGTCTTTACAATCACAATTGTCAAATTACTTATTTTATTAGCAACACAATTGTACAGAAAGTCCTAAAGGGGCATACAAGTAGAATATATACATACATATTTATATGCTTTGGCTAGGCGTCAATTTAAAAGGAGACTGGCCTAGGATTGCACGGGGAGACTGAGCGCCGCCGCGCTTTCTGTGCCCCCCCACCCCTCCTCCCGCACTTGGAGACATCCATCATTAATAATTCATGATGAGTGGCTTTGTGTAGCTGAAGTGCTGACTGCTTGTCTCTGGTGTGAAAATCATTTCAAACTGGCCATCTCTCCTGCATAGATTACACAAAGAGCAGAACAGGAGAAAGTGTGAGGTCGTTTCTGCACTTACTGGAGGTACTGAATGAACCTTTCCACTCAGGTGCTGCTCTGCGTCATTCATTGAAAATAGAATTAACCGAGAGGCTCTGCTTTCAAGGAGTCCGTGACCAGACGTCTGACAGATCCATCCGTGGTTGTCAGCCTGTTACCGACTTTTTAGTTTAAAGGAACTCTGGGTGTACTTTACAGCAGTTTGGGAGACTTTTCTGGTAAATGCCCTACAAACTCTGCCAAGAACAATGCAGGGGAACAGTGACAGTGGTAGAAATGGCAGTGATGGGACAACCGCCCAGGAAGTTGGGGACTTTCATCCTTGTGCTTACATGTCCGGTTAGATGTTATGCAGCCAATGATGTCACCGATGAGCTCATGTGTGATGTCACCTACAGTGTTATTTGGGGTGTTGTGGGCATTGCTTTGGGGTAGTATGATTCCCCCTTCCTGGGGGTGAGTTAGGCCGTTGGGCCCCCAGATGGCTCCGGTATTTATGTTTTCAGCAAAGAGTTTTGGACCCCCCATGATATGGGCTGCTCAGATTCACATTTTTTGTTTCAAGAAAACGGGCTCTATGATCCAACTAACATATCTATACTTTCACAATACTGTGGCCCTGATTCACAAGAAATTAAAGACGAGCTGCTAGTTGTTATGCAGAAGGCTCAGTTGGGCTTTCCTCCCAAATCATGGACAGACGCCACGATAGCGGTGTTTTGTAAGAAGGGTAAGCCGCCGGATCTAGTGGGATCTTATCGTCCTATATCTTTATTAAATGCCGATAATAAAATCTATTCCAAGATCTTGGCAAATCAACTATCAGTAGTTATGGCGTTGTTAGTCTCACAACAACAGCACGGCTTTATACCGAAAAGAGGAACTCTAAATCATGTCAACAAGGTAATTACGCTTTTTGATATTGCGGCAGCGAAGAAAAATGATTTAGCGCTTATCTTACTTGACGCTGAGAAAGCGTTCGATCGTGTTCATTGGGGCTATATGTGGAGACTCATGGATAAAATGGGATTTGGACAGAAATTCATTGTTGCCTTACAGTCTCTTTATCTAACCCCTTCGGCTAAGAGTTCTGCTATGGGATTACTCTCGGACTCTGAATATAACTCGCGGAACTCGCCAAGGATGTCCGTGTTCTCCCCTTTTGTTTGCCTTATACATCAACCCTTTTATTGAACAATTGATTAGAAGCAGATTGATTCCACCTTATCGAGTATCGGGCTATACTTTTTCTGTTTTCGCGTACGCGGACAACATTGCTCCAGCTACCGCTATTGTAGAGATTGAGCGATTGGCGAAGGAGTTTGGTAGTGTAACCGGATACAAGCTTAACGTACCCAAGACGCAGATTTTGTGCTCTGATACTTTAGTCTGGCAGGACGAGAGGGTAGTCAAAGAGGCAATGTATCTAAGGATACAGTTAAAGGCAAACATGACCGAATTGGTTGATGGAAATTGGAGCTCATTGATGGTTAAAATTAAGAATTCTTTAGATAGGTGGGAACGACGACACCTTACTATCATTGGTCGATCAAATATTATAAAAATGAACGTACTACCAAAGGTTCTTTACCTGTTTAGGTCAATAGCCTCAGAAATATCAAGAAATAGGATACAGACTTTACAGGCGATGTGTGGCAAATTTATTTGGAGTCCAGGCAGACCTAGACGAGCAATGAAGTATATGATTTTACCTTTAGTTAGGGGAGGATGGCGGTACCTGATTTTTTCTTATATTACGCAACTTGTTTTCTGTTGAAGATGAGGGTATTGATTACGGGTGAAACAGTGGGGGATATGGCTACTGCCCCTTCTATTTTTGAAATGCTGCTAGGCCCAGTTGCAAAACAATGCTTATTTATGGAGCCAGATGGAAGCTACTATAAACGGACACGTTTCAAGGTATTGATCAGTGCAGCTAAGGTTTGGAAATGGCTTGCTAAAGTAACGGCAATTGGGAAAATCTCTTATTATACTCATTTTAAAGCCTCTAGGCATCTCCCAGGGATATTTTATGGTGATATGGCAATAAAGTGGCAGAGGAAGGGGGTGAGATGGCTGGGGGATTTACATATGGATGATGGGACACATAAGTCATTTGATGAGGTAAAGGAACAATTTTCTCTCCTTAGAACTTATTTTTTTAAATGTTTACAAATACGGGATTACTTATCTCGAGGTAAGATCGCATTGCAAAAAAATAAAGTAGTTGAAGGTGAAATAGGAATGTTATATCAAATATTGCTTACGGGGAGAATTGATGATCTTGACAATGTAAGACTGAAGTGGGTTACTGCATTGGATGACCCAGAAATAGTTATAGAAGATTTGCATCTGTTGTCTAATGAGGCATTAATGTCTGCAAATTTAAATGCCCGATTTTTTAAGACGCTGTTTGATTTTTACTGTACTCCTGCTCGGATGGCAAAATGGGGGGGAGGGAATGAGGGTAAATATTTTCGCTGCAAGGCTGATGATGCAGATAGTACACCTATTTTTTTTAGCTGTGTTAAACTTCAATGCTTTATAGCAGAAATTGGAAAGTTTTTGTCACTGGTAATTAAAATGCCTGTAGATATCACCCCGCCATGATGCTACTGGGGAAAATACCCATGGATAGGTCAATCGACCCACTATATCAATATCGCCATTTCATTTTTTTTCTATGACTGTTGCACGGTTATGTTATGTTAATTTCGATTTATAAAGCGCCAAATCACCGACAGGTCTCTTAGCGCTTGCTTTTGGGAACCCGTCCTGGCTTTCCCTGCGAGATTACCCCTACTGGGCATCCCCAAGGTGAAGACCAGGCATCCCGCCGCGGGGGGGCCGTAGTGGAGATTAAGCAAGCTATTGCCCAGAGCTGCAGAGTGTGAACCCATGATTCGAGTAGGCACCGAGGCGAGAATTATCGAGTCCGTGGACATTTGGGCTCAAGACCCTGCCGCGTCGGGAATTGAACCCTGGTCCCGGGTCTGACCTCTGCATCAGGGTCTGCCTCCTCTAACCAGTGAGCCACACTTCTCCACAGTGAGCCACACTTCTCCACACTGTGTAGCCACGGACTGGCTTCAGGAGAAACCACCTGACTTTCATCAATGGCGAGCTAAAATGTACAGTCTATTTAATTTGGAGTGGGGTCTTTTCTCTATTAGAGGTATTAGAAAGAAAAAATTGGGCATAAAAATGTGGGGCTCTTTTCGAGACTATTATGAGGAATGACAGTAGATAAATGTTGAACTGTATAGGATATTGATGCAATGCTAAGGGGCCAAGCATGGTGGGCAGGATGTACTGCTCTGTCTTGATTAATTGGTTCTTTTGTAATGAATTTGTTCATGCCTGCAAATGAAGGCTGGTCCTTATCTTTTCTTTTTCTTGTATTTGTATCTGTCTGTTTCTTGCTGTGAACATAACATAACAAAATAAAAAAATAAAAATATTCGCAAATCTGCACCGTAGTGTGTGTTCCCTCGCAGCGGTGTAGATTCACGGACTTTTGCAATTCTCAGAGCTTTCCAAGTTACGGCTAAAAACCTGTGCAAGTCACGTAATCCTGGTGTGGTTTTGAGAATGTACATTTTATGTGGAAATGCACCAGCTGGCTCTTTTTTTCTTAAATGTATGTTTATTGTCATTTTCAACTTTTACTTAACAAATCTTACACATGTATGTATGTACACACCACATTCTCCATCTTAAGAATAAACAGTATTGTGAAGCATTCCAATAATCACATTATATCAATTTGGGCTGTGATTTAGAAAAAAAAGTCCTTTGATGCTCCAGTCATTCCATAGTTGAATCTGCCCGTAGAGGTGAATGTGTTCTCATTAAATTCAAGTGTTCCTATCATGCACCCAATGTGTATGTTTCTCTTGCCCTGTACTGACTCCTCCGTGACAGAGCAACAATCCATTCCTCAGAGGCATTCAGGGAAGGGAGGGGCTTCCCATGACCTGTCCTTCAGTGACCATCGAGGCCTGGCTTGGCAACCATGAAATCAATACCAATAAGCAGTCTTTTCCCCGATGACCATACCACTGCACTGTCAATCTAGCTGGTAATGTTTTTTCCCCTCAGTGATACCCCAGAAACCCCTTGTACACCCCTATCAATTTTAAGGGTTTTCATTTCCCTTCCAAGAAAGGGTTTAGAGCAGGGCTTTTAGTAGGCTGGGTTCTGCCAGTGCCCAGCACTGGCAGTTCTAAAAAGCAGGTGCTGAGAAGGGTACCTATCGGGCTCTTTATTTTTGCCCTCTGAGCACCAGTAGGACCCAGGCCACTAAAGTACTAGTTGTAGTGGTAATATTACGTGTTGAATTATATACCTGAATGTTATCACAGAAGCAGCAAAATACCAACCGGGCAGCACACAATGCTAAGCACAGATTTTTAGCTTATACGTTTTAAGCCACGCCCATAAATGCAGCTGCCACGCCCCTTTCAGAGACCCCTACCCTTCTAATTTTTTCATCACACTTAAAGCCCTGGTTTAGAGGGATGCTTGGAGAGGTGTTCATCGATAGCCACAAGTTCGTAAGTTTGTGGCTGTTTACAAACTTCCATTACATTTTTGTCACTAACATGAGAAGATTTACTCATGAAGAAACCTGAGTAAATACTCTTAACGAATGTGTAAAAGACTTTTGTGCACAAAAGTCGATTTTCACTCATAAAAGATGTGATTTGCACCTAAAAGTAAAAATTGTGTGCAAAAATTGCTTTGTTTTTTAAGAAACCACTAGTCTCATTTACGCCACCAGGCGAATGAAGCAGTTTAAGATTAACCAAATACCTAGTTTTGGTCCATGTTTGGTGTTGCTCCATCAGTGGTTTTTGCTTTGTTAGTGAGCAATAATTCCTATTGTAGTTAAAATGAAAATGCAACTTTTAAGGACCCCCCATTGAATATTTTATATTTTAGAAATAAATGTTCTTCAGTTTTTTAAACTTTTTGTTGATGGTATTGCAATGCTGCTGTATAGATTGTGTTCAAGTAATGAGAAATATGCATGCCAAATATATGTGCAATCTACTAATTTGCTGTTTATTAGAAAGTTGTGTATGTTTTCGAGCTCCTTGTTTTACTCCTGCAGATAGAGTGAAACTCCAGTGTTATTGTATTTTTTTTTTCATTTAACTAGCACTTTTAATACACCTTGCAAGGCCCAAAGCGCTTTCTGGGTGATCCGATTTCATTGATTATATAGACCTTCTATTCCCATGGCAGGGTTGTGTAGTGCTCTTATTTGTGTCGTGTTCCTCGGATCCTTTTGGTGTGAAAGGGCGTTGTGTGGCCTATATGCACCATGTTGAGTGAGGTATTTCAGGTTTAAATGATGAGGCGGAAGCATGCTGTGTCTATTGGTGCTGTACAAAAGGCTGGGGTGTTGCAGAGAATGGACGATTAGATGCTGTCACCAATGTAAGTACTTATCAACTTTAGAGTGGACTGTGTCAGAAGAATAACCTTCCATTGATGTTCTCCTACGGGGTTGACCAGGGTATATGGTGATCATTTATTGTCATCAACAGAAGGAACCCATTGAAGGTGCAGTTAAACCAACCAATAGAGTCCACTCGGGTGCAACAGGGAGCCCTCCATTGGAGGCCCTGTTAAGCCAACTAAGGGGTATTATATAGAGTCTACTCAGCAGCAACAGGGGGCACTCCCATTTCTGGTTCTCTAAAAACCAACCAGTGGGGTACCATAAGTAATCCACTGAGGTGCCATGGAGGCAGGTTGCACTTGTTGAAAGTACTATTAGATCACCCAATGTGGATCTATATAAAGTCCACCCAGGAAAAACAGGGGATCCTACCCATTGGCACTGTTAAACAACGAAGGGAAGTATCATATGGGGTCCCACTAGGACCAATGGAGGACCACTCCTTTGAGACATGTATAAATCAACTTATAGGGTACTAAATGGAGTCCACCCAGGAATGATAGGGGACATACGTGTCGGAAGCACTATTAATTCATCCAAGATGGTTCTGTATGGAGTCTATTCAGGAACAACATGGTTGCTACTCACCATAGGCACTGTTGAAACCAACGAAGGAGAGTTCTATTTGGAGTACACTTAGGAGTGGGGGGGGGCCACCCATTAGAGGCACTGTTAACCTTTACAATGTGGAGGATGTGAACATCTCCTCCTCTGCAGTCCCTGAGAAAATCACTCTGATGCTTGCACCAGAATGATTTTCTCTTAAAAAAATTATTTCACAGGGAAAGAGATTTCCTTGCATTCTGAAATAATTTTCTTTTCAATCACTGTGACATGTGAAAACTGTATTAAGTCAATGTATTCTTCGCATGGTTCCTGTATTGGGCCGTTCCTGTTATGGGCGCTAAGCCCAGCCGCACAAATGGTATGCTGATTTTAGTAGGAAAAGTTTGGGAATGCTAGGTGGTAGGAATTGTGTTGATCACCACAGATTCCAAAGCTTTTCCTCACATAAATATGAGAAAAATATCAGATTTTAACCAAAGTTTCGAGTTTGCAGGGTATTCTGTTTAAGAAAAAGTAGTGGGATCCACAAACGTCACACCACCATGGAGCTCCCTGGATTTCTAGTTTTTAGAAATGTCTGGGGTTTGTAAGTTTCCCTGGGTGGTGGTGTAGTCTGGGCCCAAATTCTGCAGCTACCCACATCGCCAAATCGGTCATTTTCATGACGAAAACTTGATATCCCTCTATTGAGTTTTAGGGTTCTTCCTGTTGGGGCAATAGGCCAACATAAACGGGATACTGTTTAATTTGGAAGAAGTGTGGGAATGCTGCATAGTAGGCATTTTGTGGATCCCTGCAGATTCTGGAAAATTTTCTTACAGAACTGTGAGGCAAATGCAGGATTTTTGCAAAGATGTGAGGTTTTCAGAGCATTCTGGGTAAGAAAAGATAGTGGGAATCACACAAGTCAGACAACCCGCACTCCCTGGGTATTTAGTTTTTAGAAATGTCTTGTTTTGGTAGGTTTCCCTGGGTGGCAGCTGATACCAGGCCCAAATTCTGCAGCTACCTACATCACCAAAATGAGTCATCTTTGCATGAACAATAACCCATTTTGGCGATGTGGGTAGCTACGGAAGTTAGACCCAGGTTCTTCTGCAACCCAGGGAAACCTACCAAACCCAGGAATTTCTGAAAAGTAGAACATGGAAGTCAATCCTGGGTGGTGTGACCTGCATGCATCCTACTACTTTTTGTTACCCAGAATGCCCGGCAAACTTAAAACTTTGGCTTAAATTACACATTTTCCTCACGTTTCTGTGAGGGAAAGTTCGAGAATCTGAAGAGATCTATAAAAGTCCTACTATTCAGCATTCACAGACCTGTCCCAATTAAAAAAATACCACACTTGTGTATGTAGACTATTGCCCGAGAGTGGAAAAGCCCCAAAACACATTGTGAAGACCTCAAATTGCCACTTTTAAAAAAGCAATTAGGGTTGCTTTTTAGGTCGAGACTGCGCTGCTCTAGGTAAAACGTCTTCTTTGAATTGCTTTGGACTTCCTGCCTAAGGCTTGCGGTTACGAGCAACACGAGTGTACGCGCACCACTCGTGGGACGCTGCAGCTGCATTGCTCACTCTAGTTGCTCGTAACCGCAAGGCTTAGACCGGAAGTCCAGAGGACGCTGCAGCGCTTTCACTCCATCACGCCGACGGCATTGCAGAGTCACCACCTCACACACTGCCTTCTGTGAACACCTCTTGTTTTTCCCAGCAATGTTCACCGGGCCTTATTGTTTCCTATGGAACTGCTGAACATTAACTCACAGCTCTGGGAGGCATTTCAAAGACAGAATTACTTCCACGGGGAGCGTATCTCTTCAGGCAGCAAGGGAACACTGCCAATGACTCATTAGTAACTGTGCATCCTGCCTCTGACCGAGATATCCCCAATAGGTACATGGTAAACATCACAGAATACAGTGCACGTGGACCCGTCCATGTGTTGAAATCCACTAACAAGTGCTGACAAAGCTCGTAGGTCAGATGTTTATAGTCTAGATTTTAATATGTTTTGTGTTTAGTTATACAAGTTATTCATGGCCTGGTCCTCTTGTAACTTACCGGACACGCATGATAAGCACTGTTGGGATTTGTGACGAGCTCCCAACACCATTCAGCATTGAGGGTATACTTTTAGGACTATAGAAACCGCAGTTCTGCGAAAAACGTGCATACTTTTAATAAAAGAATGGTGCTTGACGGCAGTGTCAGCAAAGAGGCAAAACTTGAACAAGCGCCGTTTCCGAGATCTCTTTTTACACCATTGAGGGAGTGGAATGCATACTCAGAACACACTGCATCTTTGGAGACCTCTTCTTACTCAACTTGTGACTGAGTGATACTGCAGCAACCAAAAGGGTACTCAGAAGTTAAAAGCGCATCTGGGCATACAAACTGTAAGAATATGCTATTACAAATGTACAGCACGTAGCATACCAACCTTTAAAAAATACCGAGAGGGCGTGATCACATAAAGTGCACACTCAGTACACCGTCTACTAGGCTCATTGTGAACCCCAAATCTTTCCCAAAATAAGCCTTAAATACCCACCAAAAACAGAGATAACTAGGGGTGGGTGAAAATTCCCTCCGCAGCAGAGTTCACAGAGTTTTGCCCACTCGGTATTCCACTTGAAATGAATGAAATGAAATGAAAATTGGGTTTATATAGCGCACATCTACCCTGAGGCCTCGTAGCGGTTTTGAGTCAATGGTAATTACATTCCTAAATGCACAATTCTCATTTAGGAAATGCTCTTTACATGTGTAAAGGAATTCGCAAATAGGAAATCCCTATTAGAGATTTCCTTTGGGTAGAAATCACATTTTGCAATTCCCAAATTACCTTTGTACATGCCAAAAGGCTATTTAGCATTTCCTAACAAGCCGAAATAGCAATTTGGTCCGTTAAGAAATGCTAAATAGCTTCGTACATCTGGCCCATAATGGCCAATTAACTAATGTCTAGAAAATGTATTATCAATGGATGTCTTTATGTGTACTGATACACATAACATAGCATTCAGCATGTAGCATAATTGTCTTTATTTCTAATCAAAGTGATGCTCATGTCAACAAAAGGTGCATACAGCCAATGTTAGGCCTGACTGTTTCTCTAAATGAAGTGCCATCCTGCGGAATATTTTTTTTTAAATCAAATTCTGATACAGGCATGGGCATGTCTTTTTTGTCATTCTCAGGGAAGGTATTTTTTCACCAGCGGCATAAAGCTATATCGGCGAGGATCATATGCAGAGGCAGTGTGTGGTCATACCTCAGATCTGTCCTCTCTACAGAAAATTCTACCGATCACTGAAATGATTTTCTTTTGTAATGTTCCAGAATCGTTCCTATATGCAAGAAACACTATTAGATGCTATCCTGTGATGTCATCAAGGTCAAATGACACATGATGTAAGTTACTTGGATCTCATTAGATGGACAAAAGTGAGTAATTTCACATTTGCTACTTTTGAAATGTTGTCAATTATCTGGTTTTTAATAGTTGGTTAGACATGGCCCAACACCTGTTAATTACTTCAGTGTGAATAAAATAATCAAGAGATTCACTTTGAAGCAGACGCTCTCAAGTACCAAAAGCTTATACCATGCAGTGTAGTTAGTCATTCTGTAAAATTCCGGCAGATCACAGAGCCAAAACCCTTCCATTAGGTATGCAAAGACTGCATCTTCATACGCAGTGTTTTCCGGTCTTTCAGATTGGAAAGCTTGGATGATTTGAAATTCCCAGGACAGTTAAAAAATAGTGGGAAATTAATTGTGATTTAGGTAAAAAATAGGATAACAGCATCAAGATCACTTAGATAACAGCATCAAAATTCATCGATATAGCGATGATGCACAACTCTGTCTAAAACTCTGCTCTGCTTCAGACATGCTCAGACACTTGCCTGAAAATAATCCGGACCTGGATGTCCAATGCCTACCCGAGGCCCTGCGGCCCAACCGAATCAAGACAGACTTCTTTATTTACCAAGAACAACAACCAAGAAATAGTACAAACCTTACTTAATGCCATGAATCTTAATTGTTTTGAACCCAAACTTTCACCAAAGCAGTCACTTGGATTCCCTCTGGACACCAACCTCACCTTCAGGGAACACATTTCCAAACAAAAACACAAAGACGTCTGGTACTAGCTTTCATTTCTAAAGCAAGTGATACTGTTTCTTACAGACAGCAACTTCAGAATTCTTGTTCAAGGCCTCACCTTTTCGCATCTGGATGGTGTTAATGCCCTACTCCATGACCTCCCCAACTCCAGCCACGGCATGTTTCATCCAGGGCCTGAAGAAATAGTTTTTGTTTTTTTTAACACTTATTTAAGTTTTGTATAGCGCTAGCTGGACCCGAGGGTATCAGAGCGCTTCACATCAAATACAAATAAGCATCAAAAAGACACGTTGGACGTAAGCAGGTCAGGGAGCACAGGGGGAAGTAAAAGTCTGTACAATAGCAACATGAGCGCACAACATGGCGGAGATCACGGGTGAGTCTTCCGGCTCTCTCTGGGAGCATAGAGATAGAGATCTATCAAAGTCAAACAAGGGGTTCTTGTTACGATCCAGCCCGCTCAAGAAAGAGGGCTTTGAGTAGCATCTTGAATTTCGGGAAGGAGGCGGTCATTCTGATGTGGGGGGATGGAGTTCCATATCTTGGGAGCATTACCCACAAAGGGCTTACTAGATGTTTTACGTTTCTGTGATTTCAGAGGAATGAGTAGGAGCGTGTTGGAGCTTCTGAGGTTCCTAGACTGACCGGCTCTTTTGAGTTTGTTGGCCAGATATTCTGGTTTACCTGTATGCAGGGCTTTGTGTGTGAGGCAAGCTGTGCGGAAGCTGGCTCATTGGTCAATAGGGAGCCACCTCAGATCCTTAACAGCCAGAGTGATGTGCTCAAATTTCTTAGTTCCCGTGACCATTCTAGCTGCGGCGTTGAGGGTAGTGGTCAGAGGTCCCAGGTGTGATTTGGCTGTTCCAGTCAGAGTAGCAATGCCATAGTCAATTCTGGAGAGTACCAGTGCCTGAGTGGCCTGTTTCAGGTCTTTCGTGGGGAGGAAGGGTTTCAGTTTGTAGAGAAGTTTCAGGTTAAGGAAAGCACTTTTGGCAGGTTTAGAGATGTGTTCTTTCATGTCCAGTTTAGGGTCAAGAGTGATCCCCAGTGATTTGACGGAGGTTGTAGGTACAAGAGGAACATTAAAGGCGTTTAAGGCTTTGAGCCAATCAAGTATTTGGGGTTTTTCATCCTTATTTGAGATGAGGAACACTTCTGTCTTTTCTTCATTAAGTTTGAGTTGGTTGGATGAGAGCCAATGTTGGACCTCTGTGAATGTGCCGTTCAGTCTGTGGATGTCTGCGATCGAAGTGGTTTCCAGGTGAGTTGTGTGTCGTCTGCGTAGAGGTGAAAGGGGATGTTGGAGTTCCTTAGAATTGCAGTGAGGGGCTCCATGTAGATGTTGAAAAGTTGTGGAGAGAGTACTGACCCCTGTGGGACTCCTCTAGTAATGGGGAGGGGATCCGATTCAAAGCTTTTAATTTTGATTATTTGTGTGCGGTTGTTGAGGAAGGAGGCGAACCATTTGAGAACTGTCTTTTCCAAACCCGCTCTCTTCTGGAAGACATTGAGTAGCAGGGTATGATCCACTGTATCAAACCCCGCCGAGAGGTCTAAGAGGATGAGAAGGCTACATTGGTTGGAGTCGAGCGACATGTGTAGATCATCCGTCACATTGAGGATTGCGGTTTCTGTGCTGCAGCCCTTTCTGAACCCTGATTGGTGTGGGTCAAGAAGATACGTGTTCTCTAGGTGATGGGTTAGCTGAGATAGCACACATTTTTCCAGAATGTTCGATAAGAGCGGAAGGTTCGAAACTGGTCTGAAGTTGTTCATGACCTTAGGGTCAAGGCCGTTTTTTTTTAGGAGTGGCGTGACTTGACCTAGTTTAAGGCAGTCAGGAATGGAGCCATCGCTCAGAGAGCTGTTGATTATCTTGGCCCAGATAGGTGCTAGAGTGAGCTTCAGGTCTTTGGTCAGTCTCGAGGGAAGCTGATCAAGGGAGTGTGACGAGGGATTAGCGGTGGCAATGAGATCGCTTATCGCTTCAATTTGGATAGGTCGGCAGGAAGACCAGCGAGTGGCTGCGGTTGCTGGCCTTAAGTCGGTAGTTGCATTAGGAAGTGACTCTTTGAGGGCGGTGGGCATGTCGCTGAAAGATCGGTCAATTGAGGACATTTTTTCGTTGAAGAAGCTAGCAAAGTCATCACATTGGGATTTGGACGCTGCTAAGCTGTCTATCATAGGAATGGAGATTTGGTTCCTGATGATATTGAAGAGTTCTTTAGGGCGGTTTTTAGCCTTGTCTAGAGCAGAGCAGAAGAAGGACGATTTTTTGCTCTTGATATGATTAAAGTAGGTTTTGCGAGCTGCCTTGAGTTGGTCCCGGTTGAGGGCCGTGGGGTTGTACCTCCAAGTTCTTTCCATGGATCTTAGGAGTCTTCGCTCTTTGTTGATTTCAGTGGAGAACCAAGACCTGGAGGGGATGCTCCTGGGTTTTTAGGTTTCGCCTGGCGTCCGCTGCGCAGCAGCGTTCGCGCAGGCGAAATCTTTAAAGAAGCAGTCTGGGGCTTTGTCCCGCCTCTCTGTTCCATTGGCTAGCTCCATAAATGGAGGCTAGCCATTGGAACAGAGATGCGTCACTCATTCCCCGAGCAGATTAGTGGGCGTTCCGGCGATTTGTTTGTTCTCCGCCCCTTTGTGAACGTCATTGCGGCGGTGGGCGGTGTTTTTTTTTTAAAGTTTGTTTTGGTCATTTGTCCGAAGATGGCGGCCGGGCAGTAGCTTACTTGAGAAGCTCCGCCGTGCCGTCTTGAACCAGCGTGTACCAGTTCCCGCCCGCCTCCCGCTGTCCGTGTGCCCGTTCCCGCCCCCTTCCCGCTGTTCGTGTGCCCGTTCCCGCCCCCCCTCCTGCTGTCCATGTGCACGTTCCCGCCCCCCCTCCCGCTGTCATGGCACCTCGGCTTGTTTTGTGATGGTCTCTGATGATCCCGGGTGCGGCGTGCACAGCCTTTGATGCTACGGGCACAGGCGAGGGTCTATTTTAAGAAACAAACCCCCTTGTGCGTCGATATACTCTGCGTTCTACACACTGTGGCCGCTGTAGCCCGAGAGTGCAGCTGCGGTTGTCCTGGCTGCTGCTGAGACGGGGTTTGTTGTGCTCTCGTCCCAGGGGAACTGGCTGCATAGTGTTTCCTGTCAGTCGCTGTGCAGAAGTGCGCCTCATTGTTTGCCCGATCCGCTTCTGGAAACGATTAGCGGGCCCCTGATTCGGCCTTTATGCTGCGTGACGTGGCTGTTGGCGAAGATTTCATACAAATAAAGATGCCCCAGCTTGACTGGAGGCGTGAAGTTGTAAAATGAAAATAAAAGGTGTCTGATAATCGTAAGGTAAAAAGAGGCAGGAACACTCGAAATGATTTCCGTACTCTCCCATCCTGCTGCACACGCTCCTTCACGTTGCCTGCACCGCGTGGGACCATGCGTGGGTGGATCCTGAGCAGGGATTAATTAGGATCGAGATGCCTCATTCTGCCCTCACCATGGCAGGCGCGCCCTGCTGGGGATGACATTACTCGGAAATCTTTCCTTCCGGTCAGCTCCCCTCCCCTGCGGTACTCTGAAACTCCTCACGCTTCCTTCCCTGTTGCAAAACTGCACACAAAGGACCGGGAAAAGCAGGCTTGAGAAATACAATTTCTAGAAACCGCACGAGTTGCCAGCTCATTGACGAACTGCTGCTCGGTTACAGCAATAACTAATTAAACAGAGTTAAAAGACTTTTCATCTAACTGGAAATAGACCTTTGATCAATTATATTTAGTATATTGGGATGGGGGCTAAATCAAATCGCCACCCCCTCACTCAAACCCAATATTCTTAACAATAACCAACGGCCTGAACATACTGTCATCTACAAACAGGGGCCAGAGTGAGTCCGCTAAATACGCCCCTTCATGACAGTGGTTGATAATGTGTTAATACATTGATGTTTACAGAAGTATGCTATTTATGCGTGACTCAACTGTTAGCTCGCAACATATAACATTTCATCGGCAAACAAAAGCAATATATATGTAAATGCCGTATCTGCCTATTAGATACCTTTCCTTAAAACAATCCAACCACATCTAATACAGACAAATCATAAAACAAAACAAAAGAGATATCCGTTGACTGAGGGAGCATGTAAGTAATGTCCGGCGTGTCATCTAGGTGTAGTTACGAGTAGGCTAAGATGCAAACAGTGAATGTGGGCCGCTACTTCTGCGTTCTATACAGCTGCAAGGACGTTAGGGTATCGTGTGACAAGAGCTCCGACTGTGTGGTATATTTAAGGAACGTGAGGTCTGCGCCTAATACAACGGTCATAGTTAGGATAACACATGGGTATAGCGTGCTCTCTACGTCTGGGTGACACGTCGGGCGGCAGGTTCCGCCTGCTGTGCAGGAGGTGCTTGCAGTGTGGCGTTGGAACGTGTAAGAATTTTGAACATATCATCCCAAGTCTCTGCAATGCGTGGTATGTGCGTAGTGCTGGCTAAGACTTGCTCCCATTCCCTATCCGTCACTGAAAGAGCAGGCAGGGGCAACGGGAGGTACAAGCTGCAGTGGCGTCCTGATGAAGGCCCTGGAACTTATTTCTTTTACAAATTTAGCACAGTCTATCCCTCATCTGGCGCGTGAGAGGGTGTGCATAGGGTGCCCTGTGGTGAGTTTTTGAGGCTTTGCCACTCGTCTGGTGTGTGTGTGCGCATGTCACTAGATGGTGTGAGTAGGCCATGCAAAGGGTTCTGAGGGCTGTACCCCAGGTCTAGTGTGTGTGTGTGTGTGCGCGCGCAAAGTGCACTAGATATTGTGAACTGGGCGCGCACGGGGTTCTGAAGGCTGTATCCCTTGTTGGGTATGTAAGAGGGTGTGCACAGGGCACTGGAAGGTGTGAGGGGCCGTACAAAGCTTCTGGGGGATGTACTCCTCCTCTGGTGAAGGTGAGGGTATGCACATGGCTTTAGATGGTGTGAGGAAGCTTTGCAGAGAGTTCTGGATGGCGTGTTGCTCACCTGTTGAATTGATTTGGGTGTGAAGGTGGTACTGGGTGGTGTGAAGGCATGCATTGCAGACACATCTGGAGGATGTACGTAGAATGTATCCATTGTGTAGGCTGCGAGAGTAAGCTATTATCATTGTAAATGACAATGCCATTTATTTATCTGTTTTCAAAACCAACACATAAATAAAAATGATGTCATTAACAATGCCAATAGCTCTAACTTTTGCAAAGGCGAGACCGTTGCATTGTAAATGTTTGTTTTAGTTTTCAGGGTGCCAGCTGATCCAGGACGTGCTCCAGGTTGGAATGATAGAGCGAGGTGAGTTCCGTGGTTGAGAGGAGCTCCGTCGAGTTCGGGAGGAGTGAGCTAAGAGCATCTTCTAGCTTGTCAGGGGTGACTCTCGATATGTTTGTGACCCACTTGGGGGAGGTTTGGGAGGGTGGGAGGGATAGAGCCGAATGGTTGATATGAAAGAGGATGGCGTGATGGTCTGACCAGTCCACTGGGATGATGTGGTCAATCGAAATTGTCTATTTGTCCGCAATGATTGCGTCTAGGATCGCTCCTCTATGGTGGGTTTCCTCTGAACAGTGTTGGATCATATCGTGATCTTGTAGAAGGGAGGTGAGAGATTGGATGAGCTGGTTTTTGGTTTCATTCCATCTTAGGTTGAGGTCGCCCAGAATTATTCTGAAGTCGCTGTTGAGAGCGGTTTGAGTGATCAGATCCGACAGCTGATCGCCAAATTCAATAGCGTTGCCTGGAGGGTGGTAAAGGAGAAGGCATTGAAGTGGGCTATGGTAGGGCGAATTGAGGTTGACCGAAAGGAATTCAGAGGAGTTATAAAGGAAGGAGGGGGATTCAGTGACGGAGAGGTCACTTTTGTGGATAATTGCTATTCCACCTCCTTTGTGTATGGGCCTGTCTTTACGGATAAGTGAGAAGCCGGGCGGCACCAGCGTGTCGAAGATGGGAGGGGATAAGGTGTTCAGCCAAGTTTCAGTGATGAAGGCTACATCTAGGTCATGGGAGAGGATGGTTTCAGCTAATTCGGTTGCATGTTTGACGGCGGATCTGCAGTTTATTTATTTATTTATTTATACCATTTATAAAGCGCGCTGTTACCGAGCGGTGTCCTGGCGCTGAAATAATATCTCCCCAAGGTGACAGTCCGTTTCTAAAGGCCAAAAAGCCAGGTTTTAATATTTTTCCTGAAGGCCATCAGGTCCGTACTTTGCTTGAAGGCCAAGGGCAAGGCATTCCAGGCAGTGGAAGCTCCAGAAATGAAGCTTCTGCCTCCCCATCGTGCTTTCCTGATCCGAGTTGTCTTAACTAGCCCTTTGTTGGCCGACCTCAACTGTCTACCTGGCATGTACAGTTGGAAGTGCTGTTGGAGAAAAGATGGACCCAGTCCATGAACTGCCTTATACACAATACACAATGATTTAAACATTATCTGTTTGCGCACCGGAAGCCAATGCAGTTTCCTCAGTTCCTGTGCCACCGGCGCAAACTTGGGCAGACCAGTAATCAGACGTACGGCCGCATTTTGCAGCACCTGCAGTTTATTGAGCAGCCCCTGCTGGGCTTCCAGGAAGAGACTGTTGCAGTAATCAAGGCGGGAGAGCACAAGTGCTGTCACCACCGTTTTCCTGCTACTGTCCGGTAGGAAGGGGAGAACCTTCCTAATAGTTTTCATGATCCAGTAAATGGAGGAGGTTAATGCATTGACTTGCGGTTTGAAGGATAGTTGACTGTCAATAAGAACTCCCAGGTTCTTTACCTTCGTTGCCGGAATGGGTGGAGATCCCATATCGTCAGGCCACCATTTGGGGCTCCAGAAACTAACATCGGCACCAAAGAGTAGAACCTCAGTTTTAGAGGAGTTCAGTTTTAGGCAATTACCTGCCATCCAAGTGCTGACTGCAGTCATGCAGTCCTGGAACCTGGCAGCTACGCCTTCTTCTCTCCCCGGGAGCAGAGATACCACGATCTGAGTATCATCTGCATAAGATGTTAATTCAAATCCAAATGACCGGATCACCAGGGCGAGGGATGAGAAATAAATATTAAATAGGGTCGGGCTAAGGGAGGAGCCCTGTGGGACCCCTCCTGGGAGTTTGAAAGGTCTGGACTCAAAATCTCCCAGGGACACCACCTGGACCCTATCGGCAAGGAAGGATTTCAAATTGCTCAGGGCCGTCCCCTGGATCCCACAGCCTTCTAAACGATCCACCAAAATGCTGTGGTGGACCGTGTCGAAGGCCGCGGAAAGATCGAGGAGTACCAGAGCTGCACTTCCCCCTGCATCCAGCACCTTCCTGATCTCTTCCGTAGATTTAATCAGGGCAGTCTCAGTACTGTGACCTTCCCTGAACCCGTGTAGGGCTTTGTCCAGACACTGAGAAGTCCTGAGAAATGTACAGAGCTGCGCATTCATGACCTTCTCAATAAGTTTGGCTGGCAATGGTAGCCGAGCTATGGGCCGATAGCTATTGGGGTCTGAAATATCGAGTGTCGGTTTTTTAAGCAGTGGGGCAATCGATGCTTGTTTCCAGCATGTTGGATATTCTCCGATGTCAAACATCTGGTTAAATAGATCCGCGAGAGTACACGATATGGAGGTAGCTGCCAACTTTGCAACTGATGCTGGACAGGGATCTTGGGGCGAACCCGATTTAGTTGCATGAAGCAATTTGTTAATCTCTTCCGAGTTCACCGGACGGAACCCAGAGAGTTTAGCCTCATGTGGATTGACCAAAGGGGTCCTGTGTGTTCCTTCAAGAAGAGTCAACCCCACTTGATGCTCAAGTGCCGTAAAGATCAGTTCCACTTTGTTTGAAAAGAACTTAGCGAGGGTCTCACAAAGTTCCAGACTTGGAGGAACGATCACTGACTTAGGGGTGACCAAACTGGCAACTGTGTCAAAGAGTTCCCTAGTTGAGTTATTGGCTCCCTCAATCTGGTCAGTAAAATATGTGCATTTAGCCTTCCTAATCATTTCTTTGTAAGTCCGTTGACTGGCTTTGAGCTTAATTTTGTCTGCCTGAAGGTAATCTGTACGCCAGACTCGCTCTAGTTTTTTACAGATCACCTTATATTCTCGCAGCTCATTAGAGAACCAGGGAGCAGATGGTACTGTGCGAGTGGGGCAACAAAGTTTAGGCTGAGCTAAGCTAGTACATGCTCGATCTATCCAATCTGTGTACCTATCTGCGGCTTCATTTACATCTGCTGGCAGAGTAATCATAGAGGATGTGAGCCGGTCCCCCAGTGCCGTTCCATCAACCTCTTTCCAGGGTCTGTACAGCTTGGCTGACTTCCTATCCTGCCTGGCTCTATCCAGCTGGGCCGCTTGGATATTAAATAGCACAACTGAGTGGTCTGACCATGCCATGGACTCAGTATGGACGAACTGTAAGTCCGGATCGTTCGTAAAAATGGCATCCAGAGTGTGCTCTACTGTATGTGTGGGCCCCCATTACCACCTGAGTAAGTCCCGCCCCCTGCATTGCTTCAACCAGGGCTAGAGTGTCCAGGTCTGAGCTACCTTCTAGGTGGAAATTAAAATCTCCTAGTGCTGTGAAGGATTTGGTACACAGGGCTTCCTCCAAGATATTGCCCACTGTTTCGAGGAACTGGGACCTGGACCCGGGCGGTCTATACAGGAGGCAGCCCTGGAAAGTTTGATGATTTGATAATGAAAGCTTGAACCCCAGTGCCTCACACGTCTTTGAGGACACCCCCTGAAATGATCCCCGGATGGAAGCATGATAGATAATAGCAAGTCCACCTCCTCTTTTACCGGCTCTGTCCAGAACAAAGCTCAGGTAACCTGAAGGCGTGGCATTAACTAAATCCGGTCCAGAGGTCGCATCCATCCAGGTCTCCGTGATGAATGCAATTTTTGCATTTTTGTCCTTGATCAGTTCAGCGCATTCCGTGCTATGTTTGACCAGGGACCTGACGTTGATAAGTATACAGTTAATTGTATTCATCTCCATATCCCCCCTAGTGTTGTGGGTCCTAATGAGCGCCCTGATTGGTCTACAAAGAATGGCAGGTGGGCAAGACGAGCATGCTGGGCACATCCTGTCAACATATCCTTGTCTGGTCTTATACAAATGCAGTTCTCCTCCCCCCTTAAAACTCAGCAACAACTCACGGTTGTAAACCCTCCTGGTCAGACAGTCTGAAGGAAAATGACCAGGGGTCCTGGCGCTCGGGGCTGGACTGGCGCAGACGGGCTTGCCTTTGGCGCGCCTTCGGCACGCCGCCGGCGTGCCCGCTGCGCACGCACGCTGCGCGGACGATTCCCCATGGAAATTTAAAGGGGCGGTAGGAGGGTGGGAGGCTGCCGACAACTAGTCCGCAAGCCTGTGCGTCCCCCCAAGATGGCGGATCCCCGTGGCAACTACCGCGTCAGCGCCTAATCGGCTGCGCGTGTGCCCGGGATGTTAGAAGCTGTCAAATGCAGGTAGGGAGTCTCCTTGAATGTTCGGGAAGGAGCTGATGCCCTATGTTAAAAGCACAAGCTGGTGCCGTACATTAGAACAAAACAAAAATGGGACTGGAGCCCAGAGTTCCAATCACTAATAACACAATATTTTAAAAACAGACTGGCGGCCTAATCCCCCGGCTTTCCGCCTCAGGGGAGAATCGTAACTGAGTGCGGCGATTTCCCACGCGCTTAAATCCCCAGGAATAGCGGGAGGCTGCCGACAACTAGTCCGCAAGCCTGCGCGTCCCCCTAAGATGGCGGATCCCCGTGGCAACTACCGTGTCAGCGCCTAATCGGCTGCGCGTGTGCCCGGGATGTTAGAAGCTGTCAAATGCAGGTAGGGAGTCTCCTTGAATGTTCGGGAAGGAGCTGATGCCCTATGTTAAAAGCACAAGCTGGTGCCGTACATTAGAACAAAACAAAAATGGGACTGGAGCCCAGAGTTCCAATCACTAATAACACAATATTTTAAAAACAGACTGGCGGCCTAATCCCCCGGCTTTCCGCCTCAGGGGAGAATCATAACTGAGCGCGGCGATTTCCCACGCGCTTAAATCCCCAGGGAGGGCGGGAGGCTGCCGACAACTAGTCCGCAAGCCTGCGCGTCCCCCCAAGATGGCGGATCATCGTGGCAACTACCGCGTCAGCGCCTAATCGGCTGCGCGTGTGCCTGGGATGTTAGAAGCTGTCAAATGCAGGTAGGGAGTCTCCTTGAATGTTCGGGAAGGAGCTGATGCCCTATGTTAAAAGCACAAGCTGGTGCCGTACATTAGAACAAAACAAAAATGGGACTGGAGCCCAGAGTTCCAATCACTAATAACACAATATTTTAAAAACAGACTGGCGGCCTAATACCCCGGCTTTCCGCCTCAGGGGAGAATCTTAACTGAGCGCGGCGATTTCCCACGCGCTTAAATCCCCAGGGAGGCCGGGAGGCTGCCGACAACTAGTCCGCAAGCCTGCGCGTCCCCCCAAGATGGCGGATCCCCGTGGCAACTACCGCGTCAGCGCCTAATCGGCTGCGCGTGTGCCCGGGATTTTAGAAGCTGTCAAATGCAGGTAGGGAGTCTCCTTGAATGTTCGGGAAGGAGCTGATGCCCTATGTTAAAAGCACAAGCTGGTGCCGTACATTAGAACAAAACAAAAATGGGACTGGAGCCCAGAGTTCCAATCACTAATAACACAATATTTTAAAACAGACTGGCGGCCTAATCCCCCGGCTTTCCGCCTCAGGGGAGAATCGTAACAGTTGATAAGCATGCAGTTAATGGGGGCCTGCATTCGAGTTTGGGTTGACAGAATTCGCTCTGGGTAAGTGGGAGAGATAGGCTGGGGGTCTGGCGGCTTTTCGGTGATGACTTGGATCGAAGAAAGGGGTGAGGGGTACGGGGGTAGTGCTTGGGCTAGCTAGTTGGGGGGGTTTGTAGGATGCGACGAGGGAGCTCACTTCCTGGGGGGAGAGGGAGGGAGAAGTTCTTCTGGGACTGTCAACTCGTGATTCAGTCTGAGGTTTAGTGAGAGGAGGCCGGGAGCCTGGGGGGGACAGGGACCCGATAGGGGGGAGGGAGTCATTCCCGATGGGAGGTTGCTGGAGGTGGGGAGGTGAGACGTGAGGGGGGGGTAGCTGGAGTTTCTCTAGGGAGGAAAGGGTTTCTTTCAGTCCGAGGATCAGCGTGGCGATCTGGGCTTCTAGAAGGTCCAGGCGATGTGTTGTCATGAGAGCTGGGGAGGGGGGGGGAGAGGGTGGTACTGGGCCTTGAATGAGTGGGGCAAAGGGGCAAGACCTTAATAGGGGGGAGAGTCGAAGTTGGAGGGTCCGGATCCGGTTTAGAGAGGACTAGAGAGGGAGAGGGGTATTGAGGCGAGTTGCTGTTAGGAGGGGTAATGGGAGGGAGGGTCTGATTCGGGATTGGAGTTCGGATGGGCGAGGGCTAGTGAGGGGGGGGCTTTGTGGCGAGTTATTGTTCGGGGGGATACCAGGGGTGGGAGGATCAGGTTCGGGTTTCGAGATCGGGTGATCGAGGAATTGAGAGGGAGGAGGATTGTGGCCCCTTTGTAAGAGGTGGTTATCTTCAATGAGTGGGATGGTGTGAACATAACAACCCCATCCTGGTAGAATTCCATTGGCTCACCTTGTCGGCCGACACCTTCAAAACCAGATGCCTCATTTACTAAGCTATCATGCCCAACACATCCACTTATCTTGTAGACACCTCAGTATCTCTGGTGGTTGTCGGCACACCTCCAGCCAGGACTTTATTGCAGACTGAGAAGCGTAAAACAGTCAAAACCATTCAGCAGGCCTTTTCCTTCTACGCATCCTGGATCTGGAACAACATCCCCATGTCCATCAGGACCGCCCCAGCACTGCTTCAATATAGGAAAGAGTTCAAGATGCACCTCTTTAAAAATCAAATCACAGTGCATTAACCATCCACAACCCAGCTACCTCTCCTATCATGTGTTAACTTCATGCTAGTCTTTCACCAATATATAGTGCTCGGCTGCCTGTGCGCTGTAGAAATCCAGCTATATATAACATCTGCCCCATAGGTTCGAATCTAACTTTTCTGTGCTTGATTCTGACTGATTAATTTGTTGAAAATACTGGTAGAGACTACTTTCTACGTGAAAAAGAAATTGGAAAAATTTACCCATATACCCTGTTTTAACAGGGTATATGAAGCAACAAATAATATTGGCATACAGGTAGTTTTCTCCTAGCCAGACCATCGCAAGCATGCAAGCAAGAATGCATTCGAATGAATGAATGAATGAAGGATTCTTCTATAGCGCACAGCTACTTAGAAAGAGTGTCCAGGCACTTCGAAAACAGGAATGTACTTAAACCAATTAGCAATTAGTAGTAGCACTAAAAACTAGACACTCTACCGACCGCACACTTTCATTAAAGTATCTCACAAAGTCAATAAAGTAACATAATAGAGCTTCTGAGCACACGAACAGCAACGGGTGGCCTGCAGTGCAGACAGCTGTAAATCACTGGAACATGGCAGTTTTATTTTGTTGGCAGGAAAGAGAAGTCTTTAGCAAGTCCACATTTTTTAGAGCCCGTAAATCCTAGTTTAACGTGCCGTGGGAAACCCGAGCTCTGTGCGTGTCTGTTGCCGCTTTTCTCAGTGCTGTCACTGTTAGACGTCACTCGAGTTTAAATGTAGCCTGACTTTTCAAAGTGAACAGGTGATTTCCTACTAGAAGCGGGGATTTCTTCGGAGGGAATGACGTCAGCCCTTGGGGCCTCGGGACCCTGCCTTCTTTCTGCATTAGCTTTGTCTGGGCCCCGAATGTGGTGCCACATCCTGACAAAGGCATCAAGGAATGTCCTATTACTTACGGTAATCTTCATTACTCCGGGTCCCGTAGTCCTCGACACCTTCCTGGCTTCCCTCCCTCCCGCCCTGTTTGCCGGCCTTCATCCTTTGGCTTGGTATTTCAGGGGGAATGCTGGGACATGTACCCTTATGTACTCCCGGCGGGAGGGGGAGGGTAGGTCCAGCATTCCTTCCTTTTCTTTTTTCTGACAGAGATAGTATCATCTCATTAGTTAGGAAGGTGTCGAGGACTACGGGACCCGGAGTAATGAAGATTACCGTAAGTAATAGGACATTTATAATACGAGCTAGCAGCACGTGCTACATCGTAATACACACCACAGTCAAAACATTTGTAGAAAGTGCTTGTCTACTTAGGAAAGGTGATCATAGGTTACTCATGCACCAGCCAAATAGAAAAGGAAAACTTCGGATTGGCTGGGTAAAATTGTTGCTATGCAGAATAATCTTTGGCAAATCCAAAAGGTCTCACCTTTCCAATCGTGTTTACAACCGCCTGGCTTTGCTGATGTTGTTGCACATTGGCAAACAAAAAAATGCCTTTTTGCCAATACGGGAGAGCATAGGGGAACAAAAAAAACCGCCACACTTTGGTGCTGTATACATGCACAGTTCTCCGCACACAGGCATGTATTTGTCATGACAAGTGGTGCTTTATTGTTTTTACTTACTGTTCCAAGTTGGTTAGCGTAATCTAAGGGTGATACATTTTTTGGGGAAAAAATGATGAACACTCATCAGAGCCAAAGAAGTAGCTCGGCAGCAAGACCCTTCAGAATTAAACTCTTTTAAAAAAAATTGTTTTAAGAATGCAACAGAAGGGGTAGGGGAGCAACAGAGGAGTGGGTGCTGGGATAAGTTATTGCTAGGAGGGTAGGACATCTACAGGAAGCTGGTGGATCAATGGAGAAGCTTGGCAGGGAGAAGGAGAATAAAAAAATATAAGCAAACCAATCCAGGGAGGGGTGGGGGGAAGAACACATAATCGGAGGTGGGCTATTAAAGCACTAGACGAGGAAGAGCACAACCAAAAACATATAGTCTCATGTAGTGGTGAAAGAAAAAGAAAAAAGGTGTTCCTTGTATGTGAACAGTGGAAGAATACAAGTCATCCAATCAAAAGAATGGCGAAGCAGCTATGCTCTGGGGGTAAGGCAAACAAAAGTAGAGAAAGAAAACCATCAAATAAGAAGCAAGCAAATGAGATTGACTACAAAGTCAGCCAATAGTAAGCAAGTCCTCTGTAAGTTAAGTTACCGTCCACCAGTGCTTAATTTGAGCTGGTGTTTTCTGGTGATCAGACTGGCACTTAAACGTCAACACCAGCCCTTATAACAGCCTGCCACATGGCAGCGTTGTTTGAGTAATTTGGAGCTGAGCACAGCAACAGTTGTTTAATATCTCAATATACATTAAAAACAACTAATCCATCTGCCAAAGCCATTCCTATAGCCTTGGGGCTTGGAATAGTTTGAATTGTCACACTTGTAGGAGCATGATAGTTAATAGTTGTGTTTGTGCTAGCATTGACTGCACTGGCATTAACAGTGGGTGGTGCAGGCAGCAGTGGCCACCTGATGAGGTCCCTGGCACTTATTTGTTTTACAAATTAACCACTGCCGTCCACCATTGGTCTTTAGGTCTTTGACAACAGGCAATGTTGTTTGTGGGCGACTCTTAAAAATTACCTCTCCAAAGGATTAGATAATATGCACAGAATAGAAAATTACCTCTCTGCTAAGTGGAGTGTTTAAAAACTATACCTAGTGGAGGATGGTCTAATAAGATAATATAGTTGTTATTGAAATTATTAGTAGTAGAAGCAATAGCTGTAGTAGTAGTAAATATGTTTTTAGATTACTAGAGCCTGCAGCATTGTAAGTTTTAAGTACTAATGTCATTACAAATGTTTTTTAATGATTGATTTTACCCATCTGAACTTTTTTGTAGACTATTTCAACAATACCCAGGTTCCCAGGGACACAGGGTTACCCCTTTGACTTTAATTGGATGTCATTACAAAAGCAAAAATGTTCACTAGGGTTACCCTGGTAACTACTAGGCGCGCAACACCCATTGGACTCAAAGGGCTTCAGCCCCCCCTACCCCACCCATCGTGTGTGGCAGCCCGGGATGAGACAGCTTCCCGGGCACACACACAGCCGCACCCGAGCACTTCACAGGTCTTTAAAAGACCATTTGCATGTTCATGAAGCTTTGCTGTTGTTTCACCCCTTCTAAGAGCTCCTGCAGCTCTACTCTGCATGTTGCTTAAAGATTCAGTCCCCCAACATTTTTTCTTAGCCCCCCCTCCCCAATATTTGGCTCTAGTTGTGCCTCTGGTAACTTCTAGTAAATAAATAAATGTTGTGGGCATTTATTTAGCATATGTCATAGCAGTGCAATGGGTGTGAACGCCCTTCAGTAACTCAATTATGTATACACTGGACTGCGGGAATATTCTTTCACACTCAGGCCCAGTACTTCATATTTCTGAATGCTGAGAACTACTTCCGCTTTGAAGGGAGGTTAGAACTTTTTCTTTGTAGCTGCTCAAAAAGTGCTCAGCAGGTATCTAATTGAAAAGCCCTCCACGTGGCTATTATGTGACATGTTGACTGGGTTTGTTGACCCTGCATGCTATTGCCTCAGCCTCTCCTAGGCAATGTTGATGTTGTTTCATGTTTGCTTATAGTCAAGAACTGTCAACGTTTTGCAAATTGAGAGCTTAGAATAGTATACAGCAGATGCATGTGTGTGGAACTTCCTCAAATACAATCTGTGTCAGTGTTGGACCTGACATAATTGGCGTGGTTTTCCCCCAACTTCTAGCCTACCATTCTCCTGTTTTTTGTTGTCTGTGTTTTTTCTGGCCTAGGACTCTGCACACTTTATAACTGACAAACCAGTGTTGACATGCTTTTGCTCTACCCTTTAAACAATGTAATATTGGCTTACACCCTATTGGCAAAATTAATTTACTTGTAAGTTCCTAGTAAAGAGACACTATAGGTACATATGGCCTGTAAATTAAACACTACTAGTGGCCTGCAGCACTGTTTGTGCTGCCCACTTAAGTAGCCTTTTAAACAGGCATGTCATGGCAGCCTATGTGTGCAGTTTAAACTGCCATATCGCCGTGGAAAAACAAACCTTTTGCCAGAGTAAACCTTACTCATTAATACACATAAATCACCCCTAGGGTTGGCCCTGACCAGCTCAGGGGGCAAAGTGCAGTGTATTTAAAAAGCTGGATATGTACTTTTGACTTTTACATGTCCTGGTAGTGAAAAAAAAAAATTCTCACTACTGTAAGGCCTACCTCTTCCATGGGATAACATTGGATTACCTTATTACATTTAATTGCTAACTTTCAATTGGGAGAAAATATGAATATCGAGTTTGGTGTCTGAAGAATTGTAATTGAAATTCCTCTTCAATGGTAAAGTCGGATTTTAAGTCACAATTCTGAAAATTCCACTTTTAGAAAATTGGCTTTTTCTTGTCCGAAAATAAAACATACAAGAAACAAATGTGTCCCTTCAATAGTTTCTCATATGTGAGAGCCCCACACCCTAATTTGAGGGTAATTGCCAAGTCCAGGATGATTTCAAATGTCCAATTCCTGTGAACAGGACCTAGAGGGTATATTATAAAAATACAAGAAATGGCCTCACACACTCCCCAGGTGTCAGGCTTCATCATCGGCTATCCCGTGCTTGCCAGAGAATCCTCTAGTGGCTTGCGGGCCCTTGTGAAACACTGAGGAATAGTGCAGGAATCATCCAAAAAGAAGGTGAAAAGGATCTAGATATAGTGTAAAAATCCCAGTCATCTACCACGGGTCGTTTTACACTTTTTATTTAAGGGGCAATCTGGGTTAAATCCATCAGACTGTTTCCATGAGGAGCAGGGTCAAGACTGATTTACATATGGCTGGGTCCAAACTGGGGTGGCTTGGTGAGCAAAAAAACGATGGATTAAACTAAACTTTGTGACGGGGTGAATGTTTCCATTGTTCAGCATTCCGTCCTTCATCTGTTCTTGTATCGCCCTAAGTGGGAAGAGTATGCCCAGATGTGGGTACCATGCTCACTGTGCCACTGGATTCAAGATAACCTGGTTGATGAAGGGTGATACCGCAAACTGGTCCCAGGATGCTTGTTTCCAATTCCAGGGAGGACCTGGCCAGGCAGTTTGGGCTGTACTGTTCCCATGAGGAGCAGGGTCAAGACTGATTTGCAAATGGCTGGGGGGGCTTGGTGAGCAACAAAACATTGGATTAAACCCAGATCTGTGAATGGGAGTGAATGATTGCATTGTTCAGCATTCCGTCCATCATCTGTTCTTTTTACAGAAAATGCTCCAACCATCTTGAACCCAGCACTGGACCAACTGTGAGTCTTACCCCCAAAGGGTGCCATCCCAGTCCTCAACCCTTTGAAGTGTGCCTGAAGGTGCTGTGCCAGCCCAACTGTGGTCCTGTAAGCAGAGTCAACATAGCATGACACCCCTCCTCGCTGCTGTATCGGAACTGCCGCTGCGTGATGCATCTACAAAGCAGGACCTCGCATCGCAGCCTACAGCTCTTGGAACCGCTGATGCATCACGCAGCCGTTCAACACAGGTCTTTGCAGCGCAAGGCCCTCGTTGACGGCATCCTTGATGATGATGCAGGACTTCGCATCGCAGGCCAGCAGCTTTCTCGGAATTGCCACTGCATGATGCAGGACTTTGCATCGCAAGTCCCTTGTTGACGGTATCCACCACGATGACGCAGTACTCCGCATCTTAGCACTGCAGCTTCCACAGAACTGCTGCTCCATGGCGCATTTCACAACACGGGATGACACAATGCTCTGCAACCGGGATTTAAGTGTGCCTAACTTGGTCCTTGTGTCAGGCCTGCGCTTCATTGTTCTCAATCTTAACTTGTGACTTTGTCCCAGGCCGGCACAACCAGATAACCAAAGATGGCGATTTATGTTTCTAGGCACTATTTTTACTTCAAAATCAAAAATTGCATATGTCTGGTTCTACTGATTGGATTTTTGTTGTTCTGGTCTCAAACAATTTATTACATTTGACTCTATGGACTCCTTACTTGGTGTGAGATTCTTCTTGTTTTGTATTTTCACTTTATTACTCTTTGAAAAACTGCCTAAATAATGCATGCGTTGCCTCCAAGTTAAGCCTGATTGCTTTTGTGCCAAGCCCAGAGGGTTACGCACAGGTTAATTTGCGCTTGCTTGTGTTTCACCCTGGTCAGTCATGAACAATTCAAACTTTAATTGGGATTTCATATATCAACTATATATAGCAATTGTAACACCTGTTTTAATACATAATAAGTAAACTGGTGCACTTTTTGAAAGCATAGTAATGTATCTATTTTTTAACAAGGGGCATTCTCTAACACTGATATAGAAAAACATTTTTTGCAGAGCCTAAAAACTTAAAACACTCACGACAAAATATACTTTTCATCGAACATTAAGATGGGGGTGATAATTGAAACAACAAGGTTCTTAAGCAAAATAAATGTGTTTTTATGAGGATGTTTTATAACAGACTAAGGAACACCACAGTCACATAGTTGACCACAAATAATCACCATTCAGTTACGAACAAGTGACCCAGAATTTTGGGTTCACATAGCATGAATTTCAATACTTAACCCAACACTGAATTCAATCATAATGCCTGTTCTAGCTTGAAGAAACGGTATGATACTCAGAATATGCAGCTTGGCGAAGCTGGTCTTCACATACAATTGACCTGAAGCATGGCTTGACCCACTAGTATTTAAACCTCACAAAACATCACCTACTGGGTCATTTCCACCCACATATTAAATATATTAAATATAGAAGAGAGTTGGATGAGAGTAGGGCATCTCCTTCAACCTACGCCTTCCTTTATATTATAGCTTTATTTTAGCAGCTGCTGTTTTGTCAGGCTTTTGTTGAAGTCAGTTAACCGTGGTGGGTTTATAGACTCACAGGAGCAGGTTTGCCGGACCATGGTGAATAGCATGCCTGCACGGCCGACGTGTGGTATCAACATGATGCTGTTTCTCAGTTTTCCAGGGGCAAAGGATTATCCTATTTGCCACAATTCGGGAATAGGCTGTGACCAAAACGCAGCAAACTTGGTACAGACAAGGATTCATTACAATTCCCAGGACATCTGCATATGAGCTGTCATTGGTATATCTTCTAATTCTCAATACTGATATTCTATGAGACCTTGGGATGTTTGTCCTGAATGCATAGACAGACTGAAGCTCTATAATTCTGGATCAAGAGTATTGAAAGTAATTAGCTGCGGATTCTTGCCTTCTGCAACGTTTATGGAGAGGATTCTCTTGTTTGCAGCAGCACTGGGCACAAGGACTCTCTGCCTTTGTCCATCACCATATGTATGTGAACTTCCTTCTTGTTTATGCCGGTTTGCCTGGCTCTGTGTACAGTCCTAACCATCAGTCGCGGGGCCAGTTGGGGCGAGAAATTCTTTATTTGTGCTCTATGAGGTGGACAGTGTGTTGGCCTGCAAGCACTTCTCTAACAGTTGTGTGGACCTCTGGTGGTGCTGCTGCCATCTGAGAGAGCAGACGCTGCAACAGGCTCCACGTCATATCAGTTCTATTTGCCGAGTTTGCATCTTGTTAATATCCGTGTGGTGATGGGAACCGATGTGCACTTGTTGGACAGTGGTTTACATAATGTAGTTGTTATGCAAATATGGATTGTCACAGTGAACTACAGGCTGCAGATCTGCTGCATATTAAGTGACCTTAACTGTTACATTCTGAGGTCTCTCTCATAACGAAAAGTTATGTTTTGAGAACGTGTATACAAATTCAGTATAATTCTTGTTGTATGTTTATGTTTTGTAGACATGTTTTTGATGTCTTTGTGTCTTGCTAGGATTATCGGGATTTCTCTGTTGTCTAGTTATTCTTTACTGTTGTTTGTTCCTGTATTTTGTCTCCATTGCTTTTCTAAATGTACCATGGTACAGTGGTTTGATTAATACTCATACAAAATTCCTTAAAAATAAATGATAAGCAAGCTTGTCTTATTAATTGGGGTTAAATGTGGATAGTCAACCTCTCTGCAAGTCTTACACAGTTTTAACAGGACTAGCCCTTGGCTTCCCACAATGGATGACCTTTTCAATTTAACCAAATGACCCTATGAATTGACCAACTGACCTTAAGTTTAAGAGTGCTGTAAAGTTCTGCCCGAAGCCCTTCCCAGAAACCCACGACCGGCACTATTATATATCAGCGTACCGAATGCCAAAACTGTGTACTCTGGAAACCACGTCATGCCACTTTATTTGGCTACCAGACACCTTTACCTGTTTATCTTGTTCCTGCAGGTTCCTACTCACTCCCTTTGTGACTGTTTTCCTGTGTTTCTCCTTTACTCCCGTGTGTTTTCCCTGTCTTGTTCACGGAAAATGTCCTTTGAGGCAAAATAAATGCCATACACCAAAAATGAGTGCCGTGAACCTCACAGGCTCAAATTAAGCGCTGATCATATCACCAATTTCTTGCCCAATTTCAGACCTGGATTCAGAATTATTTATGCCCTAGGCTCAAGTCAATTCAGTGTTGGAAGTTATTTGCACAGGTTCCATGCCCTACTCATTTCTGTGTACTAAATCTCATTTAGGAGTGCACATTTTCACCAATCGTGATTTTGTGACTCAGGAATAGGAGCTTGCTCTCATAGATGAAGGTTTCTGTGCTACTAAATAAAGCCATGGGGCACAAATATGTGTGTGTGCTATGTTTCTATGTCTGTAACTAAAGGCTGGCATGTTTATAAAATAATTGATTTAAGACCACAGTGGGAATGCAAAGCCTTAAAGAAACGGTATACATGATGCGTAATTTAATTTTAAAACTTAATTATAAACCCCACTGTCTCCCCATCCTGCACGCCTTTGAACGGGCTTCTGGCCTTTGGTTAAACCCCAATAAATCGGTCCTAGTTCCCCTCTATCTGTCCTGTAAATGTTTCGACCGGCAGTCCACTATAGCGCTCCACTGTCAATCATTCAAATACCTGGGGATATGGATAACTTTGCTCCCCGAGCTTAGCTGGGCCCTCGACGCCGCTACCCTGTAGAGACGGGCCAAAGCGGACCTCCAGAAGTGGCAAACACTGCCCCTGAACCCCATGGGGTGGGTCGCCCTCTTTAAAATGATGGTACTTCCCCGGTTCCTTTATGTTCTTCAAAATACCCCCTGTGCTGCCCTAGGACCTGGTTCCGCGAATTAGTTAGCATATTAGGTTCCTTTGGGGGAAAGGTAGGGCCCCTCTGGCGCTGAACGTCTTTAGGATCCCATCGTTCGATGGGGGTCTGGGGATGACCCACTTATATCTGTACTACCTCGCCACGCGCCTACTCTCTATACACAACTGGTTCAATTGGGGATGGTCCGATCTGGCCTACAGCCTCCAACTGGGAGTACTGGCCCTAACTAAGGTTCAATCCATGTTTTATGGGGCTCCTATCCCTTCCCACTTACCAGAGGTCACGCACTCCGCGTTATTGGCCTGGCGGGCCGCTTTGCGACACACCAAGTGGACACACACACTGACTCAATATACACACTTGTGGCAGGGGACCTGGATCAAAGAGATTAATGGGTTGCGGGGCTTCCGGGCATGGAACCTCATAGGTATCTCACAGCTAGGTTTTGTCTGGGTGGAGGACCACATGCGGTCCTTCGAAGACCTTCAAAATAGATACTCCCTGCACCAATCACAGTTTTATAAGTACCTGCAATTGCGGCATGCTCTCCATACACACCTCACAACCGGTTCACGACTTCCTGACCATAGCCCGCCTGAGGCACATATCATGTTTGGGGACCTGGGGAAGGGTGGCATTTCCGGAATCTACCGCACACTGATCAATAATACCCCTACTTCCCTGGACCGACTGTTGAACCCAATGGGAGGAGTGGGTGGGCACCCTGGAGGAAGAGGACTGGCACAATGCCCTTAGGCTCCCAGGACGGTCACCACCTCCGCCAGGCTACGTTTGGTACAGCTTTATTATTTACATGCAGCCTACCTTACTCTGACACGCCTCCACCGAGCGTGGTTTCACCCAACCTCAGGCTGTACTAGGTGCGGGCATGACCCAGCTGACTTTCTCCACATGGTGTGGGCATGCATCCGCCTGTCGCGGTACCGGGGGGATATCGAGGAAGAACTTACCCAGGTCCGGGGTTGGGAGGTTCCTCACGACCCAAAACACATGCTCCTGGGTATTACTGATGTGTTGGATGGATCTCGGAATGAGAAGTTGTTCTTCACTACGGCAATGGTGGTAGCCAAAAGGGACATAGCGGCCTCCTGGAAATTGCCCAGAGCCCCCGATTGTTGGGCGCTGGCGGACGGTGGTGGATTGGTGTGCCACACAAGAAAAAACTATGTACGAGGCACGCGGGCGGACCAAGAAATATCGTAGGGTCTGGGGGAAATGGCTGGGGGGCATGGTTTAGTCCCAAAGGGAATGTCCTAATCCATGTTGTTTCAGATTTATTAATGACTGTACACTCTGATGCACAAAACTTCGTCTGTACTCCTGGACTTTCTTGGTGTTGTGATGATTGGCTGGTGTCCTTTGTCAAACCATTAAAATCAATTAAAAGTTGTTTATCAAAAAAACTTAATTATAAAAAGGTAAATGTTTCACACAGGATTTGCACATACAGTAGAGTGAGCTTCTTCTAATACACGATTTAAATAATGCATTTGTGAATTATCCTAAGAGTGCAATCTTGCCAGATCGTCGACACGTGTCCTTCTCTCTTGTAGGCCATTCGAAGCTTCCAAGTGGCGCTGCACATCTTTCCAGACAGCCGAGAGCTGTGGGAGGAGGACCTGTCATGGGCACGGCAACTTTTGGAGAAGAAAATTGGAGCAGAGAAGGCAGAGCTGCCAGGGGCAGAGGACAAAGCTGCTTCCGCCCGAGAACTGATTCCAGACTATGACTTTGAAAGTGATGAGATAGTGGCCGTCTGTGCGGCCATTGCACAGCAGCAGAAGGCGGCACACACAGATGACAAGACAGTGCTCATTATGTCTGCGTCGGGCACTGTGGAGACCAGGACTGAGAGGTTTGAGAATGCCACCACTCCTGACAAGGAGATGTTCATCAAAGCCAAATAAGGCTCTCAAAATGGTTCCCTGGAGGCGGCGGAGGAAATCTGAATTGTTTGCCTCAGAAGTCGTGTTGCGGAATATTGTAGAAAATACATGTTTTATAATTAGTGATACATATTAATGCTCTCTCTGTTAATTTTACATAGATGTTATGTAATAAATACAATATACAAAGAAAAAAATCACATTATACTACACAGTGCTCTGGAAGGGCTATTGCTTCATAGTAGCCTCATCAGAGTAACCGAGTATTGTTACTACTGTTCTTTCCAGCAACCATTGGTATGGAAAATCCTCACTGAAGAGGTCTTGCGACGGTTTGTGCAGAGTGTACTGATAGTTCTTACTGTAAGATCTGGTCTCTAAAAATGTAGTATACCCTTTAGAGAATCTTATAATGAGTGAATAAAACACCATCTCTGCTTTCAAAATGTTTGAAAGGAGATTCCTGTTGCTCTGGGCTGACAACAAGCTTTAGATAACCAATGTATTATCGTACACATCTGCAAAGTAATGTGTTCATCAAGAGTAAAGCAAGCATTGTCTCAAACTGGTCACGGTTTAGCAGGCTAATGGAAATATTTTTGTATATATTATGATATATTTCTATATAACACGTGGTCAAAGGGTCACGGTAACAACAAAAACAGTATATTGTAATTGTTGCTTAAATAGTATCTCTCTTAAATGTGTTCCATATAAAGTTAAAGACAAAATACCTAGAGTCCTATCTGAGTAGACAGTCAGCCTACAGAGTACAACTGAGTTGTTTCTGAAATGGTGGTGCTGTTGATGAGGATAAGGCGTACAGCTGTCCTATTTCCCAAATGGTGGTGCTGTTGATGAGGACATTTTTCTTGAAAGTTGAAGCCTGGAGGAGATACGCCATAGAGCGCGTCAAGGTTAGAATATGTGAAACATTTTGAATAAGAATAAAATAAAAAAACAATGTTGAATTAGGTACCTAGATTTGTGTGCTCCTTTGTTGTTGAGAGGAAGATTCTGAACTTGCTTTATTGAGGCTTTGAGAGAGTGATGGATCATGCCGGAAAGAGTGAACATAATTAGAATAAAAATGAAGTGAAATATACTGGATCTGATAGATATACATAGATATATAAAGGTGTTCAATATCAATGGAGACTAAAGTTCAGAGTCTAGGAAGCCATTGCATTACGCCCATTGTGCCAACATATTCAACCAGCCCATACAGATGTACTTTAAAGCAGAATGAGTGGTACCAGCATTGAGCCATTCAGACCAAGCTACATACAATGAAAATACAGTGGTTTGAAATAAGAGGAACCTAAAGAGTATTCAACAGGCAGTAAAGAAGGAATGGGTGTCCACAGCCGAAAGATTATGCAACCAAAAGAAGCTTGAACTGTGGTCATCGTGGCTGACATACAATATTCAAATGAAAATTGCTGTTGTGTCACTGCACAAACTAGGGTGACAAAGATAGAGTGATATAGAACTTGCACTCTTCCAAGAAGTGCTATTGAGTGATTCTGATTCCCGCACATAGAGTGCTTTAATGTGATATTAATTATTTTCCAATGCCAAAACAAGTGATGCAGAATGTAATGAATTATGCAATGGGGTAAAGTATCTATGAAGTGTTGAAACTAGGTTGGTAAATCCTGCCAGGTGCCTAGCTGCAAACGTACTTCAGGTTGCTCCTCCCACACCTCTGGATCTTGATGGTCATCTCTTGAAGTGAAGGAAAAGCACCAACCAGTGGCCGGTTGTTGTTTTTGAGAACAAGCTGGCAAGTGAGAATTGTACAGCATGTCTTTATTGACTGATCCTGGTCAGCGCAGTGAGCCCCATATTCAAGTGAACTGTCCAATTCATATATTCGGACCAGTTTTCAAGGGTAATTTATCAATTCATTAGCCTCATACATCGATGGTGATATAAAACTCTATATACAGCGGACTTTCCATGCTTTGAATTATAGACCGACATTTCAAACCATACAGGCAAACCTGTAGATCTGTGTTACGTTTCTTAAGAAAAGTTGTCCAAGGATTATGTACATATCCCGAAACCTATGCTCCCATTGCTTCATTCTTAGAATCCTCTGAGCCATTCTGCTATATTCGTGGCACCTTCAGGACCTGAATAAGAAACACATTTTGTATTCTATGTTCAAGTACCATCAGCAGTGTGTGACTCTGTGGAGCTTCATCAACTAACCAGTCACCTAATCTTCAAAAGTTTAACACACTAGCTGCTCAAGATCTCGGGTGCCTTACATGGAACATGTGCATACGCTAAGAGGTGTGGCTTTGGATGTGTCTTCAGCCTATGATTCACAACTAGATACATGTATTTTCTCATGGCCTAGGACTAGGCCCCTTCCTGTCAGTTTCCAGAGGTAGAATTACCTTATCCCTTCCAAGAGACATAGTTTGTCTTAGTCAATGACACTCTGGTCATGTTATGCAGCACATTTGTGTAACAACCCTCATAATGTACATATAGTACTGTGGTTTATTGCAATCTATCATATTATGAGCAATTCATTAAATGGTCTTTTTGTGTCCTCAGATTGTGTATTAATTGAAGGGGTAGCTTTACATACATTGGGTGTACAAGGTACAGCAAACCTTTATCTCAATCCTTGATTTTTTCATTTAGAAAAACTATCTAGTTTATCAAGCCCTATAATGTGCTGCCGCTATTTGATCAGCGTGAAATGATTTATTTGTATCTCACCCGATCGGTGTCCTTCCCTAAGGTCTTGCAAAAGTGGCAGTGCAGACTAGACATTAACGAAGACATTTCTGGCTCGTGTCCTTTGGGCTCAGCATTTCAATACACTAGTTGCCTGATTGTTTCTAATCGTTGTGACATAAAAGACAGCACTGATCACCAGACTGTGGTGAATGTTGGAGAGGTCTTCCACCTTTAGAAGCTGTTTGTTGTAGTGTAAGGGTCAACTCCAATCTAATCTTAAATCAAAAACAAGTATTCTCCAAGCGGGTGCCACCTGCGACACAGCTGTTTAGTTCGGAGGACTTTGAGCTTATTACCTTTGTAAATCAATAAACTGAGTTCAGGACTGTTATTGAGTGTTAAAGGTAAACATGGAAACAGGCTCAGAAGTGAAGGAGTTAGTCCTGAGGTCACGCCCCTTCACTTTGCATCAAGAGTAGATGTGTTTTTACTCTCTTGACCCTCAAAAAATGTAACTCGTAATCTTAAGCCCTGTTTCTTTTTTGTTTCAGACTTGGCGCCTGCCTTTTGTATTTTTTGCAGTTTCGCTCAGTAGGCATTGAAATGCTGTACATGAGCACCAGTTATATTACACAGGGACAAATCCTATTTTGTGGCACAGGTACATTAAGTGATTTGCCCAGAATCGTATGAGGTTGAGCGAACGCCGAGACTCGAGCCTGGCTCCCTAATTTTCCCCTGTTCCAGATTTGGCAGCTCTAGCCTTTAGCCACTCACCTGACTGAATTGTAGAGAGAAGGCCTTCAACTTTGTTTATTGCACATAATTGTTGCCTTGTTCTCTGCCATTATTTAAGTCTTGGGTTTGTTCTTTCACTTACAACCCTTACTTCCCCTCATTCTTCAACACTTCTGCTGACTGCCCAATTTGCAATTTAATGCTAGTTTATTTCAGTTTATCCATTGCCTCCAACATTGACAAGCGATACTTTAACCTCAACACTCCTATCACAAAACTTAGATGCCTCTTAACACTTGTGAGTTTTTTACTCACTTCATTTATTTACTTAACTTTTTCCTAGCCAAGTCATTGCAAATGCAAATGTTAACAAACTATGTACTGAATTCCACTTGAGGATTTGGGGCCCTGTTTGCAATGCTCACTGATTGTACGTTGGACATTTGCTCTCTTACCATTAAGTTTGAAGTAAACTTCTGACTTCGGATATCTTAAGAGCTGGATTCACAAAGAAAAGTGTAAAAGTATGGGCGGAGTTCTACCTCTGTGACTCAACTTACTTTTACCTTTTTTTCCAAACAGATGTAATAGTTGCCTCAAAAGCCACACCCGGTGCAGATTTAAATGCAAACTATTGCTTCCCATGGCATGTCACATGATGTGTGACTTTTTCTAGGCTGCCTAATCGCCATGTGTGGAGGTGTACATAGACTAAAATTGTGCTCACTGGGAAGCTATTTCCTCCTTCCCATCCGGGAAGAGGAGTTACCACAGCACTTGTATGGAAGAAAGGGGGCCAGATGTCAGTTTGTGTCGCCTACAAACATATATGTTTGTGGAAGTTCACAAACCAAAAAGGCAATCCACCACTTGATCCTCAACTTCCTATCCCTTGCAAGGGATTTACTTCTGCAGATTTCTCTACACTTGCTGTTACAGGGGCACATCTATATGATTTCCCAGGGTGGGAAATGCTTGCAAGATGTATGGGAATACCTGCAAACATAAAAATGTGTGGCACGTTTACAGACTGCACCACCGAAAATTCCTAGAATTCTTCCTTTAAATCTAAAGTTCTTAATGCAGAAATGTTTTCCCATTGAGCAAATGTCCCCAAAATAACTATACCCTACAAATGTAAAGTTCTGTAATAAGCTGGACATAGTAGGCAAAAACGTTGGAGACAAGCCTTCAAGTAGATTTTAAGTAGCCAACCCACTTCTCCTAGTGAGGCCTTTGCTTTCGCAGGGCCTTCCTCCAGCACCTATCTTTCCAGCACAGAATCTTAAACCATTTTTATGCTTTCCTCAGTAAGAGTCTGCTGGGTTCCATTCAAAGGACACCCTTTTGAGTCCTCATTTTTTGTTAATGGCCGATGCCCGAAGAGATGCACATTTTCTGTTCAGCCAATGTTACCCACTTTTCTATGACATTAAAATGAATAATCACCCCGGCTAAACTATTATTTGATATCGCCTCAAAATGTTAGCACTACTTTGTACTTCTGCTTCCATTTACCTCCATATTAATATTTATCATTCTTCATTACTACACCGGAACTATGGATTCTGTGTTCTCATGTACCCCATAGAGACACTCTTGCTAGTGGTCCTTCTTTTATGTTTGTGTTTCTAACATTTTACCAGCATTTCATCTTAGCCCAGATCGTTCTTCCTTCAGCTCTCCTTTTTTTTTAGTTTTTTCCCATTGACCTGTGTTTGTTTTTTTATAACTTTACAGACTTTGACTTTTAAAGCACCAATTACCCACGATCTCTTTCAAACTACAGCATGTGGCTAGCACTTTAGCCATTTCCTTGTTAGCTGTGTATTTGTTTTTGTACACTTGTCTTGTCAAATTATTTTGTAATGTTTTCTTATTCCACTTAGTGTGGTGTGTGTAGGCCAAGACTGGAAAAAATAAAGTTGAAAATAATGTTGCAAAAGTCTTTAATGTCCTTCTTTTTTCATAATATCCAAAATCCTGTTATTGCGATGTGCTTTTATGTGTAGTTAATTAATTAGTTAATTCCACCTCCATTGTGCCGTGCGGATCTTGCTTTCACTACCTTTTTTAGGGCTCGCAAGCGAAGCAAAGCGAAAAGCCCTTTTGTAGGGGTTTAAAAATTGGACCTGGAAATTCCACACAGCTCGTGTGTGTTATTTCCTAGGTCCATTTTGATTGGGCTTTGCGTGCGTGCTGCTTTTTAACAGAACACGCAATAGGCCATAGGCGGTCTTCAATAAAGAGACCACAAGCTTTGGCCCAGAATTGCTTCCACAGTGAGTTTTTAATTAGCAAAGTCTACCCTACGCGTTTATGCATCATCCGCTGATTGATCACGAGTAAAGGTATGTAAAAAAACAATAAAGTTTTATACAACACAAGTCATGTGACATTCACTTCAACAACAATGTAAACAGACTATACATTTCGTTTTCCATCGTTGGATTTAAACATAAACAAAAGCATATAACTTCATCGATTTCGCACAGGTTAAATAACCTCATATGTACCACAATTTGTAGCAATTTATATCGTATTTAGCGGCAGAGCGAGAATCGCGTTCTCAAACTCAAACTGCAATGCCCATAATCCATCATTCCAGAATCACGGCAGTCCGGTATTACACCTAAGAATGTCAAATAGCCGTTTTTTTATAATTCATTTTGCTTGACCGGATAAATTATCCTACACCACAGTGGGCAATTAACATCACAACAGACGCTCGCGTATTGCGGCACCATATTGAGTATTTCACTGCCGTAATTGATTTTTATTGTTACAACATCTTGAAACTTTATCAGCGTTTACGCTACTTCAGTCTGTGACTTCCTATTAACAGCCCAAGTGGGCTAGTATAATAATCACTTTTCCACATATGTTGTAAACCAAACATCATCACACTTCGTTAAACCCAAGTGGGCATTAGTACATTGTGCACAATTAGACCAAAATTGAGGTCCCACAAAGAGTCACAGAACCATAATTCCTATCCACAAACAAAAATTGATTGTCAATACTTTCACTCTTTAACGTCTTCGTATTAATCCATCTGACAGCAAATAATCTGAAAAATGAGAATGCACCAATTAACACAGTGAATACATTAATAACATACACCCAAATATACATATGAATCAGAGGAGGTGAGAATGAAAAAATCAGTTTAAACTTCCAAAAATATCTTAAAATGACCAGCAATAACAAATATTTTAAGCCTAAGTGTACAGCAAGTGCTTCATCACCATTGTGGCCTGATGGTTGCAGTGTATGATATTTTATTATCATCTTGGACTCCAAACGTCTTAACTCTTTGAGTCGGTCTCCCCCCTCTCACGCCTAGGGATACAGCCCAAGACCACAAATGACGGTAGATTTGTATTTTGTCTATGATCCAAAAAGAAATGGCGTGCAATTGGATACTATCTATCGTGGCGAGTGATTGCCCTTAGATGCTCTAGCACACGTTTTTTGGCCTTATGGATAGTACAGCCAATATAGTACTTGTTGCACGGGCATCTAAGGGCATAAATTGCATACTCTGTATTACACGATACATGTTTCTTGATTCTGAAAGTACTACACTCAGCAGATAGTTTGACTGCCTTGCAGCTGGAGCTGTACTTACAGGCCTTGCATCTGCCACATACAAAAAACCCACTCAGCATTTTGATCAATTTTGGCAGTAAGGCAGGACATATCATGTCTTCAAAGGACTGAGCCTTCCTATATTTAACCTGCTGTGAGTCACCTACGTATTTCTCCAGATCAGAATCTGTATGTAGAATATTCCAATATATTTTTCCTGCTCCTGCTTGACCTTTGATTTAGGAAGCACTCGAACACCACCAGAGGCTCCAAGCAAAGCCCTTTATTTAAGGTATGGAAACGATTCACTGCAGAATCCTTTACCAGTCATTGCGCCACTGTAGGTTGGGCACCATCCTATAGGATTTAGGACACGTTTGCTGCGGAGGCCCATCCTGGGTCTTTATTTGTCCGACAGAACATTTGCACATAATGTATGCATCGGTACTACCACTCCCAGAATCCTCGACACAACTCATACAGAGCAGCCCATCAAGGGGCGGGCCATTAAAGAGAGAAAGGGGAAAGGCAATACCGAGCTGTGCTCTTTATTCGACCACATGCCTTTGAAGAAGAGAAATCGAAATGCGGCGGATTATGCAGTAAATCGTCTCCATACCTTTAATAAAGGGCTTTGCCTGGAGCCTCTGGTGGTGTTCGAGTGCTTCCTAATCAACGGTCAAGCAGGAGCAGGAAGAATATATATATATATATCTCCAGTCCACCTCAAATCGCTGCAAAGTGTGCATGACACACACTTGCCTCAAAAAATCAATGATCCAGATTTAGATCATAAAATGTTATTTACTATTCTACGAAGTAACTAAACACGTTTCAGTGAGGAACCCGCCTTGATCACGGGTGGGGAACATTTGTTCCAAGCATACATTTAAAGTGCACTGTGATACAACAAGATAGAAAACAGACATTACCTGTCATGTGCTGTGTTGGACCTGAAAAAGTTCAGCCATTTTGAAACGTGTAAACACTTTTCAAAGTAATCCACGTAAAGTTATACACAGCATTCGCCATCGATGTTAGGAGAAATACAAGCAAAATACGTCTTATCATTGTTCGATAAACAGTGAATAATATCCTGTAATGCATATGGGCAGATTACATCTATATCATGCTGCATAATTTTGTACACAAGGAGATGATAGACGGAGCGCCAAAACTTTTCAGACACTCAAACCCAGTCACAGATCTGGGTTGAATCCATCATCATTCTTTAGCTCAATTCACCACCTCCGTTCAGACTCAGCTATATGCAAATCAGTCTTGACCCTGTGCCTCATGGGAACAGTCCAGCCCGAACTACCAAGCCAGGTCTTACCTGAACCGGAAACAAGCATCCTGGGACCGGTTTCTGGGTAACACCTTTCATCAGCCAGGCTAGCTTGAATCCAGTGGCAAAGTGAGCAAGGGACCCACGTCTGGGCATACCCTGCCTACTTAGGGCGAACAAAGCAAACACAAGGTGGTGATGGACGGAGCGCTGAAACTTTTCAGACAATCCTCCCCAGTCGCAGATCTAGGTTGAATCCATCATCATTCTTTAGCTCACTTCACCACCTCAGTTCAGACCCAGCTATAGAGCTAAATAACGATAGTGGATTCAACAAAGATCTGTGAATGGGGGTGAGTGTCTGAAAAGTTTCAGTGCTCCGTCCATCATCTCCTTGTTTTTGCATAATTTTGTAGCACAAAAACTTCTCCAAATGCCACATTGCTATCCAAACCACACAAATCACAAATAAAGATTGTATTAACACTGTAAACATAAATTGGGTATGCTTGCATATTCTTATGATAGAGAGTAACAGCAAACATGCACAATCATTTTATTGCAAATGTTGCAGTAAATGTTGCAGTAATATCAATTATGTCATAGAAGATGTAATGACTAATATGTACGGAAATTAGCAGTGCATGGTGAGGGTGTGAATTATAGTTACTTTAGGGCATGAGTTATAGTTACCTTTCTTGAGACAAGTATAATATAACTACTGAATTTCTATGCTTTTGTGTGTGTAAAATCTGAACCTAACTAAAACAAACCTGTAATCTTTGGGTTTTTTTTTTATTGAACTTCTAAGGATTTTTTAATTCTGTTTCCTGACTATAACGTCCTTGCAACCTTTGTTTTTTTCAGTGAATTTCTACAGCTTTGTAAAGGTATTTCCTAACTATAACATCCCTGTTACCTTTGTTTTTTCAGTGAATTAAAAAAAAATGGAACGAAATTACCATACGTTAATCCAACCGCTGCAATGCGCGGTCTTTGGTGGTCCGTGGTGGGGGCTGGCCGCAGGGTCTGGCCTAAAGCTAAACCCCGCATACAACCAACACAACGTCGAGCATGGCCTTAGGCCATGCACAGAAGTGGGTAGGCCGCAAGGACTGGCCTGTTGCCAGGCCCTCTGGCCAACTCGGGAAGGAGGCACGCAGCCCCTATACCTGGGCTGATTTTGGCCCTGGGGATCCCATCCTTCAGAGCCCGGCATATTTTGTGGGTGGGTACATGTCCCCCTCTCTTGGACAATTTTAGCCGCGGGGAAGCCATCCAGTGCCAGGTCCATATTTTTAGGGGAGGTTGTATGTGGACCTCTTCCCTCGACCATTAGTCATCCCGGGAACCCCATCCCAGGTGCTCTCAACTGTGTATCTGGGGGAGGTGGGCAGGCTGCCCCACTCCCCGGGCCTATTTCTGCCCTGGGGATCCCATCTCCTAGGGCCTATCCCTACTGTAGAGAGGGAGGAGACTACGCAGTCCCCCAGGCCTATTTGGCCCGGGGGCTCTCCATCTGTTTAAAGGGGATGGGGGCACTCAGCCCCCTCCCCGGGCTGATTTCGGCCGCAGAGACCCCGGACCTGGACAACAAAGGGTGTGTGCCTTGGACCCCACCCAGGGTACCCACTGCATCTTCGATGCATGCCACTCAGGGAACTGCAAGGCCCCCTAGAGCCCAGTCGGCTCCCTACATCCAGCAGGAGTTGGCTAACAGTGCTGCTCCCTGTGGGTGGGAGCTTTCAAATTGCTCCCGCCAAGCGAGAGCTAACACAGGTTTTGGAAACCGCTATGTCCCAGAGTTGGGCATCCCAGGACATAGCTGGAGTTGGCCCTGGGTTCCTCAGGGCCATTAATGGCTCTGGGAGGGGGGAAGTGCTGCCCCCCTTCTATTTTTTTGCATGGCCTGGCCCTGGGGATTTGGCTTCCTGTGGCTGAAATCGTCCCCCTTCCCTCTCTCTTTCCACAATCAAGCCCTGGGCGTGTGATGTTCCCTGAGGCTGAAATCGGCCCGGGAAGGGGCCCAGGGGGGTTGGCAGTCCCCAGGGCCTAATTCAGATTGGGAGAAGGGGCCTCGCGCACCCCCTCCTCCATAAAACTGTATATTAATCCCCCCGGGACCTGGCCCAACCTACCCTGCCCCTTGTCTTTTTTTAATGTTTCTTCTCGGCCGAGTCTGAGGCCCTAGATAGCTGCCACCACTTCCTGGTTGAAGTGGTGTCAGTCAATCAGACCTCATTTTGAGATCTGTCGAATCTAAATCCCTAGATATGAATAAATCTACACCAAACTACAAGAACAGCTCTTTCTGGACCTAGATATAGCTTTGTGCCAAATGTACTTTAATTTCGTCCAGCGGTTCGGGATGTAGTTGTGTCTAAAATCCCTATAGAAAAGGGCATGGGGAAAACGCATTTTGGGACTGCCCCTTTTTCTCTGCCCCCACTTTGAGAATCACCTCGAAACGTTCCAAACTGCAGCTGAAGTGACTGGCGTACTAGTTTTGAAAATGCCGTGAAGGTTAGTCAAAGGACGACAAAGTTAATAGAAAACCAAAAATGCTTTGTCTATGGAAACTAGGTCCTAACTACATCCACCGTCAGTAGGTTTTATATATATATATATATATATATATATATATATATATATATATATATATATATATATATATATATATATATATATTTATAGATAGACAGACAGACAGACATATATGTATATATAATTGTATAACGCACCATTACCATGAGGGTACACTGGTACTTTGAGGTGTGTGAAGCTAGCCTCTGGAGGTGAATTTTCTCAAAGATCTAGAACTTCACCTTCTTGCAGAAATCCAGTAAAGCGGAGGAGGATCTGATGTGGAGTGCGAGTGTGTTCCACACTTTAGGACCTATGTATGAGAAGGCTTGACCTCCGGAGTTGTTTTGGTAGATGCATGGGATGTGTGCTACTCAGTGTTCGGCCCAGCGGAGGTGCCTGGAGGGTTGGCTGAAATGTATGCAAATGTTCAGGTGGGCTTGGCCTGAATTGTGAAGTGCTTTGTATGTGTGGTTGTGGAGCTTGAATCGTGCTCACTTGTGATTTGAGAACCAGTAAAGCCTCAGGGGTAGTGTGATGATGTCTGGAGTGGTATGATGTGAGTCCAGCATCAGAGGTTGAGGATGAGTCTCGCTGCTGCATTTTGGATAGTCTGTAGCTTCTTTGTAAGTTGCTTGTTAATTCCTGCATAGAGGAATTTCCCATAGTCCAGCCTACTGGTTATGAGGGCTTGGGTGTTGTTTGAAAGCCACTTGTAGATCTTTGTCAGCAACCTAAGTGTGTGAAAACAGGATGTGGTGACTGCATTGACCTGGGGGGATAAATATATAAGCAAATTTGATATATATATATATATATATATATATCTACTTTCACATGCTCTATATATATATATATATATATATATATATATATATATATATATATATATATATATTTATATACCTGTTTTTCTGGCAGAGTTTTTAAGCATAGGATTAGCACAGCGTTATCCACGCCGAGCTGCAACAGCCTTTTGTCATTTACCACCCCAGCCATTAGTATTACAGTTTTGGATTAGTAAAGTACTATCCAAATCAATATGGAATGCATAAAAGCAACTCCTGGCATATGTTTCGCTTTTATTAGAGCTCGCCAGAGAAGTATAACTTTGTTTCGACACAAGGGGCCAAGCAGTATAGGTCAAAACCATACACTCACAAGTTAGAGTGCAAAATAAATTACTGCTGAACAAGTCTAAGAACTCTGGGTATTTCAGAAGTTTAGGTTGAGAGATGCTCTTTTTGGAGTGCATCTACAACACCAGCGATACTCTTCATCTGCCCACCTCAAATGTCTGTTTTCTAGTAGATTGTTTTAAGCATAGGATTAGCATAGTGCTTGAAAGGCAACAAAGCATTTTGTCATTTTTGCAAAAAAGTCTTTAAGCAGAGGATTAGCCAGTGCTATCATGCTGAGCTGAAAATTGACAAAAGTCTTTTACCACCCCAGGCACAGCATTATAGCTTTGCATTAGTAAAATATTATCCAAGCCAAACTGAAATGCATAAATGCAGCTCCTGACACGTATTTCACTCTTATTTGAACACGTCAAAGAAGTATAGCGTTGTCTCAACACAAGAGCCCACTCAGTATGGGTCAGAACCAAACACTCACAAGCTTAGGGTGCCACATGAATTATGCAAAACAACGCTAGGAATTTTGAGTAGTTCCAAAATTTAAGTGGAGCTCTGCCCTTGTTGTAGCACATCTAAAATTCAAGCGACACTCAAAATCGACCCACCTCAAATGTCTGTCTTTGTAGAAGAGTTTTTAAGCATAGGATTGGCACAGTGTTACTCATGCCGAGCTACAAAAATCACAAAGTTTTTTGTCATTTTTGCAGAAAAGTCTTTAAGAATAGACTCCGCCCATGCTATCCCACAGACATGAAAAATGACAAACGTCTTTTACCAAAATAAGCTCCGTATTACAGCATTGGATTAGTAAAATAATATCTAGGCCTACTTGTACTGCATAGGAGCTACTCCTGAGACATGTGTTTCCCTCTCTCATTAGAGCTCTCACTCTAAGCTTGTGAGTGTTTGGGTTTTACTTATACTGGGTGCCCCCTTGTGTTGAAAAAAGCTATACTTCTCTGACCAGAAAAACAGAGCTCCCAAGGCAGCTCTACAAAATCTGGCCTCTAATTACCAGTAATGAGCAAGTCCAGGACAGAGCAATATTATTATTAAATGATGCAAGTGAGAATACAAATTCAAAGGTCTTGCTTAATGTGCTCAGTTCTGTATTACAAAAATATCATCCAGTAAGGACCTTGATTTATTTTCTTAATTAATTCTGAGCATGGCTTTTAGTGCCACCTGACTACAAGTTAGGGCACTATATAGCACCCCAGTTATCAGGAGAGTTGCAAGCCACATATCATACAGCAAATCCTACAGGCGATAGTTGTTATGTGGAAATTAAAAAAATCAATCTTTGACAGACTAGATCGGGATTCGGAAATCTACGAGACATGGTTTAGAGAATTGAAATGAACCCCACCACAAAGTCAAGATTTTTGGGGATCATTGGTTCCAAGCCAGTACTGATAGCTTACAACAGATGTTGGAAAAAATATATTTTGAAAAATATCTAAGCGCCCTACCAACTTGCGGACAGAATAGGATTCACCAACATCATGAGCTGCCATTTCAGAAGCTATAGACATCACTTGTGCTTATCACCGATCTCCTGAGTTCAGACCCCAAGTGAGACAGGATAATATTGGAAATCCAATGAAAATTTATCGAAATCCAGGAAAAAATAACCGGGATTAAAGGCCCAGGGAAAGCTTCTCAAATCAGGCTGACAAGTTTTCCCCAGGTTTCAGGACCACAAAATTTCAGTTGTGGAGAATGGTGCCACAGCACCAGGAATTTTCCCCACAAAAGTTTGCCCTGGAACCAATGGAAATTTGGCTTTGCAAAGCTTGAGCCCTACATATGGACAACTCTTCAAACATTATTATCAAATGGTACAGATTGAGGGCCGGACAGTTCAGGCTCTGGTAGACTCTGAGTGAAGGTTTTTTATTGCTTAATGAGTATAGCCTGTGCATTTGGTAGAATGCAGATTACTAAACCTGTCTGCGCCCATCCGTGACCATTCCATGGCCAGCACTAGCCATCTTGTTCTATTTAACCCACAGGTAGAACTTACTATACTGTGGGTGAACAACACCAATTTAATTGTATTAACCATGGCAGTGGCAAATATTCTGTACAGGGATGTTGCAGTTTGATTTCCTGACACATGTGTCAGGTTTCACAGTTATTCAAAACTTCTCCATCTGCGGCTGTGAACCTCGGAGTGGCTAAACACCCAAGCAACAATATCAGGTATTTAAAACATGTGCCTTGCCCAGATACAAGACTTCACGTGCAATATTTAAAATTGCAAGAGATTTTCTCAATCCTGAATTCGGCAATCCGGAAATTCCAGCTTTGGCTGAACTTTGTGACAAACTTTCTCAGTTTTTTTTAAAATACCATTTTGAGTATTCAAGCAGGCTATTTGCACCGGACAGTTACTCAAGCGACTTGGCCACAGGTAGCAACCAACTTGTCTATTTCTAAACATGGATGTTCCTTTAATAAGAACTTTCTGGTAATTGTAGTGCAAAATTGTCAAGCCTTGTTTCAATGAAAGGCAGGATTCCCAATTGATACATGTCCACCGGTTATTCTTGCAAATTCATTAGAGGCTGCAGCTCCTATTTTCTACCAGCTCTTCTATAACTCACTTGCCTTATCAGTGGTCCCAAAGCTTTGGAAAAGGGCCAAAGTAGTTCCTCTATTAAAGAAACCCACTGCAAATATCCCAATCATGTATACATTTAGACCGATTTTGTTGTTGCTATCAGCTCCGAAAGATCAGAAAAGACTCAGTTGTCAGATTATTTGGAAGACAACAAACTTCTGCATCATACCTAGTTCGGTTCAGTTCCTGTCACTGTACAGAAACCACCCTTTTGGAATTTTCAAAGGTAATTAAGACCTGAGGGATTCAGGATTAAGACAAAAACGCTTATTTGATCTTGTTGGATTTCTCTGCAGCGTTCCACACTGAATTACCTCCTAACGTCTTACAGTGTTTCGCTGAGAAGGGCACTGGCAGGACAGGCGACCCTTGACCCTGCTTGCAGGCCAGGTCGCTCCCCTCCAGCCGCACAGCACCACCTGTGAGCCTCTGCCTTCCCCCTCGCTGCCGCTCTCATCAGGAGTTCGCTCCTGCTGCTCCCCCTGATCGTGCTATCTATTGTTTCCGCGACTCTAGACATACGTTTCTTATCCTGGGGAAACAAACTTGTCACATTTATGCAGTTGTCAGAAACTAATCCCTTCTTGTGAATTCGAGAAAGTTTCTAGTGACCTCTGAGCTAGATGGCACTCACAATTAAGTCTAGTAGATTCGGTAGAGACCTAGTCGACCTCAGTCCTACGTCTAAACTACAGGATTTATTATTCCAATGCGCAGAGCCTATTGGGAATATAGGAACTACACTACACCCTGCAGCACTGCTATTTGTGTAAAGTATCTGTGCCCAGATGTGCCTGTTAATTGTGCCGTGTTCGTTCTGCCACTGTTTTCTGCTCTGTGCACTGTACTGTGTTTATTGAATGCTGCGCTGTGCTTACTTTGTTTTTTTATTTAAATTTCTGCCTTCCCCGCCCTTGCGACCGCTCGCCCCACCCCCTTTTCTCTTCTGTATCCTCTCCCGCCGCTGCTCCCCTGCTGTCCCGCCCCCTCACCATCCATTCCCTGCCCCCGCCACCCAGCTGCTCCTCCCTCCCTCCCGGCCTTAAATGGCAGCCGCTGCGTGACCGCGCACAGCGGGCGCGCCCTAGGCAAGTCCGTCTGCGCCCGTCCGCGCCTGGACCTCGCCCAGCGCCAGAACCCCTGGACCCTGCGAACGCCACAACACCATACTCCGCTACGAAGCCAGCACCCTCTACGCACTCAACGCCGGCCGAAACCACTCCTGCTTCCAAGCCACACAGAAACGGACTCACAGATTTTTCACCTGCCACACCTGCAGCTTCACCTGCGACAGAACCACCAAACCTCCAAGGACCGGACCCAAACACCTCCGATGCATACTCCTCAACACCCGCTCTGCAGGCAAACACGTCGTCGAGCTCTGGGACCTGCTCGACATCTCCGCCCCAGACGTGGCCTTCCTGACCGAGACCTGGAACGACTCCTCGGCGCCCGAGATCGCCATAGCCATCCCGGATGGCTACAAGATCACCCGCAGGGATCGCGCCAACGGAATCGGAGGAGGAATAGCCATCGTCCACAAGTCCACCCTCAAGGTCGCCACCCACGCAGACGACACCCTTAACACCGCCGAACACCTGCACTTCCTGATCCACACCGACCCACCACCACCGTCAGAGTAACACTCATCTACAGACCACCCGGACCCCGAGCACAATTCAACGACTCCATCGCCAACCTCGCCAGCACCCATGCACTCGCCTCCACAGACTACATCCTCCTCGGGGACCTAAATTTCCAGCTCGAGAACAACATCTGTGCCAACTCCGCCACCATGATCGACAACCTCGCCAACCTCGGCCTCAGACAACTCGTCACCGCACCCACCCACGCTGCTGGCCACACACTGGACCCCATCTTCTCCACAGGCACCCACGTCGCCTTCTACCACACCACCGAACTCCACTGGACCGACCACCGCTGCATCCATTTCACCTTCAACAAACCAACCACGCACCACCACACCCAACAGCTGCCTCGCCGCTGCTGGAGCAAAATCACCACAGACCAGCTGATCACCACCCTTGCCCAGAACCCACCCACCGACCCCACCAACCCAGACGACGCAGCCCGCAACCTCAGACAATGGATCGATGACTGCGCCAACACCCTCGCCCCACTCATGAAATCGTCCAACAACCTTGCCAGCAAGAGAGCACCTGGTTCACCGATGAGCTGCAGACCTCCAAACGCGCCTGCCGGAAACTGGAGAAGATATGGCTCAATGAACGCACTCCGGACAACCGCACGGCCCACCAGGACGCCACTCGCAGACATCTCCACCTCATCAGAATAGCCAAGAGATCCTCCTTCAAAGACCGCCTGGATAACAACGCTCACAACAGCAAAGAGCTCTTCAGCATCGTAAAAGAACTCTCCAAACCCAGCGCCAATGACATACCGCCCTCACAAGAACTGTGCAACTCACTAGCCATCTTCTTCCACCGCAAGATCGCAGACATCCATGACAGCTTCAACACCAGGACCGCCCCGACTACGACAGACCCCACCCCCCTGGGAACACCACCAGCGCCAACCACCTGACCTCCTGGTCCAATGACGACGAGACACGCAAGGTCATGAACTCCATCCACTCAGGATCTCCGTCAGGCCCGTGCCCACACCACGTATTCAACAAAGCAGATACTGCCATCACACCCCAACTACGGAAGGTCGTCAACATCTCCTTCGAAACAGCAACATTCCCGGAAAGCTGGAAACACTCCGAAATCAGCGCCTTCCTCAAGAAGCCCAAGGCGGACCCCAAGGACCTCAAGAACTTCCGACCCATCTCCCTGCTCCCGTTCCCGGCGAAGGTCATCGAGAAAATCGTCAACATGCAACTGGCCCGCCACCTGGAAGACAACAACATCTTGGACCCGTCCCAGTCCGGGTTCAGACGAAACCACAGCACCGAGACAGCCCTCATCAACGCCACAGATGACATCAGGCGCCAACTAGACAATGGCGAAACATCAGCCCTCATCCTCCTGGACCTGTCAGCCGCCTTCGACACGGTCTGCCACCGTACTCTAAAGACACGCCTCCTAGAAGCCGGAATCCAAGAGCAGGCCCTTGACTGGACCACGTCCTTCCTCTCTGGCAGAACCCAGAGCGTCCGCCTCCCGCCCTTCCGATCCGAGGCCACCAACATCATCTGCGGCGTCCCCCAGGGCTCATCCCGACGTTGTTCAACATCTACATGGCCCCCCTCGCACAAGTGGCCCGCCAACACGACTTCAACATCATCTCCTACACCAACGACACCCAGCTCATCCTCTCCCTCACCAAGGACCCGCACACAGCAAAAACCAACCTCCACGAGGGAATGAAGACCGTCGCTGACTGGATGCAGAACAGCCGTCTGAAGCTGAAGTCGGACAAGACGGAGGTACTCATCCTTGGACCCACCCCCTCAGCCTGGGACGACTCCTGGTAGCCGACCACACTGGGAACAGCACCGACACCCACTGACCATGCACGCAACCTAGGATTCATCCTCGACTCCTCCCTCTCCATGTCTAAACAGGTCAACGCCATCTCCTCCTCCTGCTACAATACCCTCCGCATCCTCCGCAGGATCTACAAGTGGATCCCGACCGAAACAAGAAGAACGGTGACACAGGCCTTCGTCAGCAGCAGACTGGACTACAGCAACGCACTCTACGCAGGAATCCCAGCCAAAAACCTACGACTACTACAACGCATCCAAAACGCCTCCGCCCGACTGATCGTCAACGTCCCCCGCCGCAGCCACATCACCCCCCCACCTGAGAGACCTACACTGGCTCCCCGTCGACAAGAGGAGCACCTTCAAGCTCCTCACCCATGCAAACAAAGCACTCCACAACGCCGGACCAGCCTACCTGAACAGCAGACTCAACTTCTACACCCTGACCCGCCAGCTCCGCTCCGCCAGCCTCGCCCTCGCCGATGTCCCCCATATCCAACGAACAACCTCCGGCGGCAGATCCTTCTCCTACCTCGCCGCCAAGACCTGGAACACCCTCCCTACCCACCTACGGCAGACCCAAGGCCTACTCGCCTTCAGAAGATTTCCTGGCTCTTCCAGCAGTAGCGGCACCCCCTCCCCTCAGCGCCTTGAGACACTCATGGGTAAGTAGCACGCTTTACAAGTACTCTGATTGATTGATTAATTGACAGCTTGAAGCTGGATCAAATTATGGACAAGCTGTTTGGCTTGCTCCCTTTTCTTCAGCCAGCAAACAGCTAGCTTATGGTGTGTCGTAGGGATTATCCCTGAGCCCCACATTTAACATCTATTTGGGCACCCGATAGCCTTGACCTTACATCTACAGCCACTCTATCAGCTCTTAAAACTTGTGTTACTGAAGTATTGCATTGGATGCGGTGAATCATCTGTAATGCAATCCAGAGAAAACTGACATCCTTCTCTTTGGTCAAGAAAGAGATCAGTGGGTTAATAACTACTGGCCTAATCAACTTCCCCCACCTCCAGCGCCCAAAGATTTGGGTATCAGGTTTGATGACAAGCTTTCTTTTCAGCCCAAAATTTGAGCCACACTTCGAATTTGTTATGCTCTTCTGTGCTCCATAAAATAGCTTTCTGGATTTTCTTCATCATACAACACGCAAGACTGTGGTGTGTGCCCTTTTAACTTAGAAACTAGACTACACTAACATCGTATAGGTTGTTCTCCAGGAAAAAATGATGAATAGACTTTTTGTTGTTCAAAAGTCAGCCGTGCAACTCAGTTTGAACATCCCTGAACTCGGTTTCACAGCATCTAAGCGATCTGCACTGGCTTCCTGTTCGGTATTCTCGTTAGTGCCCTTACTACCATTCACTGAGCCTTCTATAAAAATGGCCATAATTATCTTATAGGTGTGTAGTGCATTTCCATTCGGATAGGAACCGTATGTTTGCGTCAGCTTTGCTAGTCAAGATTGCAGTGTTCTGAAGAGTCAGACAGAGTGGTCGGGCCTTCACGGTCTTGGCAAGTAAAGAAATTAACAGCCTTCCCCAGTCATTGTGGTGCATTTTGAAAGAATTTCCATTCAAAATTCACTTATTTTCATCTTATTAGTGGTCAGTCTTCTAGTACCTCGATCTTTTCTGCAGCTCCGGGAAACTCTGTCGAGTAGTCATGCACTTTACTTATTGCTCATTCATTCATTCAACTAGTACAAGTGTTCTTTCCTAATTGAAACTATTTATCGCACATAATATTTGGATGAAATGTTAGCTACATGAATATAAATATATACATATTTTGAGAACTTTGTTTTGACAAATAGTTCAGGAGATAATCAATACAAAAATATATTATCACACACTACACACCAGTATCTGAATTAGTTCCATAAAGTATTGATAATCATCTCAGCCAAAAACATGTTTAAGAGTCAAATATTGTCGTAGGGTATGGTCTTGATTCCCTAAATCTGATTGGGACATTCTTTCCTTGCATTATGTTTGAAGTGCTCCTTGTACACCATTTTGCAAGTGGCTCAATAAGGCAGATAAGGTGGAGAAATAGCTTTGATTCAGTGGAAAAAATACTTTTCTTGTATGTTCTGGTGCTTGTGTATTCAATCGTTTGAAGAATACGCTTGACTTAAGGTATCTACATAAGAAATATAAAAAGGTGCGCAAATGTAATACACCAAGACATTATACTGATTTTATAAAGTAATAAATTATTGTAGAGTAATACACGGTGAGAGTAAAACATAGTATCTCCCTAGAACATTTCATTAGAAACTGGGATGTCCCATCTCAGTGTGGTCGTTAGGGCAAATTAAGGCTCTGCTAATGTCTACAGCTACAGCTGGAACTTTCTACTGCAGAACATCTACTAGTTTGCTACTTTTTCGTTTGTGGTAAATGTGGTCTCCAGGGTCTGAAAAATACCCGTTCCCTCAGGTGGGGGGGGGGGGTGTATGGGGTATGGGGGAGAGGCTAGATGAAGGAGCACTCTAATATATAGGCATTTTTTTGAATACTTATTCTTCTTATAAACCTAGCTAACACCTACTTCATTTAGGTTGCAGAGGTCCAATGATGGTGATAAAACACCCAAGACACCCTGTTTCCCTCAAGTGGAGAAGGGGCTTCCTTCACATGAAAATATTTTAATACGAACAATTGATAATAAACATTTAATTTGCACATTTAAAGGATGTCTGCAGAAGTCCTGCTCTTTGGACAGTTCGCAGTCAGAAGGACAAGACTGCAGGTGCACACCAGGGATGCTTGTCAGATTATAGCATCTTCAGGCACACACTTCTTGGATTTGTGAATCTCAAAAATAAGTAAAGCCTTACTATTCAGAGGCAAACCCCTGTCAAAGTGCAGTTGCGTTCCTTTATTGCAACCAAACCCTTTGTGAATGTATATTTTTACATTAAAAAAATTCCAGGTATTAAGTTGCAATAATATCACAAATAGTTTTATTTGTTAGCAGAACGGAAGCGTTTTATTTGATATGCGTGGAAGGCACTGGTAGACGAAAATGTTCTAATAACACGGAACTTGAATTCCACTTTTGAAACGGGAATTTCTTAGAAATGACAGTCATAAAAATTAATTAAATGCCAGGCAAAACAGGGTAGCTTTTGTGTGCCTACTATGCTGCAGAAATGACCACACAGAGACAGTAGTAGGGTACTGGAACTGGCCCAGGGTATGTTATTAGCAGGGTCACCTGACCAGTGAGGCCTGTGATGGGTGGGTGTACAGTGTGGGTGTAACACAAAGTGGAACACTAGACCGTGTTCAGCAGGACACTACATCCCTCCCAAATGAAAACGAAACAAAAAAGTCCAACCTGTGGAAAAACAAACAACAATACACAGCACCAATGAGTCTCTTCAGGCCATCTACCAGGCAGTGCTGTGTCTCTGGACCGCACTGTCAGGAGGCTTTAGTCCACCCGGGCAATGTAGTTCAGACCAGCCTGTTCTCGCCGTATTGGAGTCTATATATACAGTTCAAATAGCTGTGCATCTGGAGAGGTGATGGAGTCCACTTTGGAGGTCTTCTTGCAGACGCTCAGGTTCCGGTGGAAGACCAACCTGCAAATTCTGGATGGATGAAGGCCTTCCTTGGAGGCAATGATGCTTCCCAGTTCCCGCTGGAAGAGCAACTTCCAACCTGCCTCTGCTGCCTGGACTCCCCTCCCACAGGAGTCTCCTGGAGGGCCTTCCTGCCGGGCTGCCATGGGACTGTTTGGATTCTGCAGTGCTCTCGTAGGCCGAGCTAAGGCGTCGCTGAGAAACTGCCAACTGGACCACAGCCAAAACGATCATGTAGCCGCAGAGGGTGGTGTCTCTGAGTCTGTGTGCTCTCGCCCTAGGGACTTGGGTTCACATGCCTCCGTCAGATGGTCTTTAGGTGACCAGCCTTTGTCTGCGACCTCCCTGCTTCCCGGTGCCTGTGTGGAGCTGTGGCCGACGCATATCTCCGGTTGGGATTTCTCTCTCACAGGAACTCCATTTGAGGCCCTTGCCCCTGGATTGGCATGTGACCATGTGGGCTGTTCAGGCCTCTCATAGGCCACATTGAGGGGTCGTGCAGAACTCCCAACAGGGCCATGGGCAAGCCTCATGTAACCCTAAGGGGTGGATAGTCCAATGGTCGGGTATGCTCTTCTTCGGCAGGCTTCGGGTTTACAGGGATACACAGAATGTTCCTGGGTGGCTAGCCTCCCACAGCGCCGTTAGTGCCTCGTTGAACTCCGGATGACTTGCGTGTTTGGATCCACTCTGGTGGTGCGATGTACCTTAGGTGTTCTTGGTGGCGATGATGAACACAATCATTTTCTTTCAATTGGGCAACAGGCGGCCATGTCTTTCTTTAGGTGATCTCGTGGACTGAAGAGGACTTGAGGGATTTTGTGGCCATTTACGGTTGTCTTCTGGTAGGTGCACTTGCTAGATGTGGTGCCATCGATGCCAAGCATCCAGTGACAGGTGAGTGGATGGTCGCACTGTGAAGCGTGGGACCTGGACGCAAATCGCGCTTGCTAGCGGTTTATGGTTGGTCCTCCCGCGAAGCTGTCTCCAGTGGCGTCTCTGTACTGCAGTGGCTGGCTTTTGCTGATGAACACCTTCTCCGGTGGTAGCACAAGTCCTCTGTCCTGTCACTCTTCTCCTTTTCCCTCTTGCGTGACTGTGGTGGTTGTTTGCCCTGTGGCGTTGTGCCACTCTCCACTCGTCCTTCGCGAAGTGGCGTTCTGCCACCTTCTTCTGCTGTTTTCGACCAGTTTCCTCATTTGGATGTGCCGTCCTGCCACATGTTTAATGTTTGCACCACATGGACATCTCGCTGGTCGTGTCCAGTTCTTGGGACTGTCTTTACTTTGCTGCTGACCTGTCGCAGGTCTGTCCTGTGGTAGGACGTGCTTCTTCTCCTTGAGGACCTCTTGCAGGCTCCTTCCCCTCCTCAGGGATTTTCGCAGTGCTCCTGTTACAGGATGGCAGGTTACCTCTTCGCTTAAGGGCACAATGCTTGCGCCTCGAGCCTGCTCCATCGCGCGCCTGCCTCTGTTCAGGTATGCTTGACAGGGTTGGTCACTTCGTGTGATGTGCTTCTTGCTTGCTGTGCGATGTAGTGTCAGGCCGTGTGTCGCATGTTTTAGAGCACAGGTTGCAGTGGCAGCTTGCCGCATGGAGTGTGTGACTCTCCTCTTGCCTGTCTGGGGCCACTGGTGACTCCGTCTTGAGGCAGTGAGAGGGAGGACACTCTTTTCTGTCTTTGGCCCACGGCAGGGGTTTGCTGGTGCGCTGGAGATGTGGAGGTTCTCCATTCACTGTGCCTTTTCTAGGCACAAGGTGCGCCTGATCTGTAGCTTGCGGTGATGTCCGTTCAACCCTGAGTGTAGGTGGCTCATTCTTCTAGCTTGTGATGGCGCCCGAGCCACTGGGGGTCGCACACTCTGTGCACATCCTCCACGTACTTCCAAGTAGGGCTTGCTTGTCTTCTTGAGGTTTGCTGCTCTTGTCTGCTTCACGAATATCTAGGCAGGTGCTGCCTCTGGCTTTTTGGTGGGGTGTGACAGTCTTTCTCCTTTTGAGTTTGTTAGGTCCTGGAAGGCGTCAGGCTATTTGCTTACCTTTGCAGATGCAGATCACAGCAGCTTGCTTGATTGAATTTGGGGCCTTGGTGCAGTACGATCCTTCACCACTAGGTGGCAATGCAGCTACCTCTTGCGTGCTAGGGCAGCTCTCCTGATGCCCTATGGTCTTTTTGCCTCTGTGAGGGGATGCTGGGAAGGCTATTTCCTGCCGGTGCAGCCTCACAAAAGGAAGCAGGGTGATGTGTGGCGCTGTGGCCACAAGGTGGTGCTGTGTGCGATTACAGAGAGGCCATTTCAGTTGCTATTGAGTACCGCGGGCCATGTGGGTGCTAAGGGTTCCTATGTAGGGAGAGACACTCTGTGCAGGTGCGGTGGGGGAAACAGAGGGCAGCCTCTGCCTGTGTGGGCACTCAGGTGGTTCAAAACTTGTTGCTGGCTGAGGCCTCGCATCTTCCTGTGTGGAACACAACCAGCACTCTACTTTGCCACAGCACGTGAGCAGTGGATGAATTGTCCATTCTTCCCTCGTTGTGTGTGTTTTGTTTTTTTACTAGACATGCCCCGCCTGCAATCTCTCGAGCCGGAGTCCGGTCTGGCAAAGGGGCCTCCAGGTGGAGCTGAAGGTGCTCCATGCTCCTGCCCCAGATTCGCGCTTTCCTTGCGGGAGGCCAAATGCAGTCTTCAATCTTCCCACGCTAATGATGACCTGCCACTTGGGGGCTTACAGTGCATACGCTTGCATTGGCCCTGCATGCTGACATTCAACAGGGCCTTTACTCGAGCCACATGCTCTCACTCAAACTTCCCGGGTCTCAGGTGGTAAGCAACCACTCTGTGTTGCTGTGAGTGCATTCACCCGGCACGGGAGTGATGGCAGCAGCATAGCCCACTGCCATAGAGGGGAGGATGTCCCCGACAGGCTGGTAAGGGTTGGCGGGGGGCAGCGCTATGTCGGTTGACTTACGTGGGCTGCCTTCCTTTCTTCGCCCAGGCCAGGCTGCTTTAACCTTCGGGCTCCTGTGGTGCTGGAGTGTTGGCGCAGTTGTCTCGCTCAAGCAGGCGCTGCTTATATCGGTTGCGGGGGTGTAGAATTGGTGTAGACGCAATTTCCCGTTTGTTCTGCCAGGGCCGCTGCCTTCAAGGTGCCTGGTGTTGCAGCAGCTTCCTGATGCTGCTGGCGAGTCGCCTCTCACGTGGCCAGCGAGAGAAGGTGCAAAAAGGGGGTGCACTTGGGAATCAGAAGTTCATGTGCACCAATCGGGCTACACTCATGGGTGGCAGCGGGGGCATGTGCATGCGAACGGCTGCAAAGGGCTTACCGCTCGACCCTGAGGTGCTTGATGAGTTGTCTTCTGCCCACCTTCCCTTCATCGTCATGGCAGCAGGTGCGGGAGAGGGGGATTTCCGCTCGCAGATTGTGGCTTCCCATCCAGACCACAGCAGCCTCCCTAACGCCGTGGGCACTCCCCTTGCTGGCCTGTTCGCTGCAATGCTTCTCTCCTTGACGGAGCTCTCAGTAACTGCTACGCCAGTGCCCTAGACAAGGGTCCACTTTCCCCTTGCGAAGAGTAGCACACGTGGGGTCAGACCCGCATTCGTTGCCATTGTGGTGTCTTGGGCCACTAGGCCCTGATGCTGCAGAAATGACCACACAGAAACAGTAGTAGGGTACTGGAACTGGCCCAGGGCACATGCACCTGTTCCCTTTTTTTAGCAGGGTCACTTGACCGGTCACACCTGTGATGGGTAGGTGTACAGTATGGGTGTAACACAAAGTAGAACACTAGAACGTGTTCAGCAGGACACTGCACCTACTACAATGCCAGAGGCGTGCTTCTGCTTCTCACCACTTTACTACACAAATCATGTATGTCTTGAGTGCACAGGTACCAAGCTTGATAAGTTGTGTTTTACAATAAGGGCTGCATTTCAAATTCTATTTATACATAATTTCTGCATATGACTCTGATATTGCGCAGCTCCAAGGATGCTATGTGTGCCCATGACAGTGGGCTCTGTAAGGAGCTGTGTGAAAAAAGGTCATGAATCTCTTCTGCCTTTTCACAGTCCCTCTTGTTCACTGTCCATTTGTATCTTTGAAGTGCTTTGTGTCATATGCTTCCATTGTGAGACTTTTGGGTGAGAGAGAGAAACGAAGAAATACAAGAGATGAGGGGGTCTGGTAGACCAAAAGTCACCTCATTGACTAAGTGACAAGTCTCTCAGGCATTTGGAAACCCACATTTTAAGACCCCAAACTGTTACTTGCTCGGTGCCTAACATATGGATTTGAGTGGTCAAGTAGTTATTCTCTTTAATGATGCTCTTTAAAACTCAGCAATTTGAATTGTATTTTCTCTTTGACTAAGATTTATAATGTGAGCTTTTATTTACGGTACAATTGAGTATCATCTGCCTTTTTTTGCAATATCCCATCTGGGTGTTATCTTATATGGTAAAAAAAAAATTCTTATGTAAAATTCTCATTGAAAATAACGTAGATGCAAAGTACCAATATTGCAAGAATCCGCTAGAGAGTTAGATGCAGAGAATACTAGACAGCCTGCTACTCTGAGGAAAAAATATTTTTGTTTTGGGGTCTTTCTTATCTCACCAGAATGTGAAATACTGTTTAATATCTTTACCTTGAGCCTTTCTTTCTGTCAGTGACTGAATTACTGAATTTTATGTCACCAATTCATGTTTTAATCTCAATCTCGGTGGTACTTCTGCCTCGACACTTGTAGCGTACTGGGCACCTTTGTCCTCTTTAAACCTAGGTTGCTTTTGAGCAAAAAAGCACTAGATTTGATCTAGGAACTCAATTGCGTCTTGACTTTGATCTTATAAGTGACGCCTTCATAAAAATGCTATTTAAATATAACTTTCCTGATTCATGTTGAACACCAGTGTGATGGTATGTCTTTCAAAGTCCTGAAGGCAGCAAGAAATCACAACTGAACACCTACTTCTCAAGGTTTGTCAGGGCCATGTCTATTTATGTTCCCAATCCTATTGCCCTCTAGATGACTTAAGTCACTTCTTTGATTCCGCCAGATGTGCAATATTTGGCTAGAGAGCCCTACACACTTCACACGCTGTGCTGCCCTTCCACCACATCTCAGACTTAAAAGTGACCTGCTAAATTTATGAGGGGACTAAAGACTCCACACTACATTTCCCTATAAATGTACACCTACACCAACCATGATGCACAGCTTATCTTGCTCTTCACATTTGCTAACCTTTTCCTTTTTTTAGATGGTCAGAGTCCTAAGACTATTCTCGACCAATGGTATTGATCAGGTGCTTAAGGATTTAATTTTGGCTTCTATTCAGTTTCATTGATATTTTGGATGAAAATGACAGCTCATCTCAGAAAATCTAGGGCTTTGCTTGAATATTTAAGGGTGTGACACACTGAATATTACGAGAAAAAGTGGTTTACACCTGGTAACCTTGGAACACAAAGTTCTAAATATCAGCTTCAACGCATAACCAAAATTAAGCGTCCTCTGTGTCTCCTTTAGATCACTCTCTCAACTTTAATAATGCATGCAATGTAAATAGGCAAACCAATGTAAAAGCTCCGTAGTGTAAATCCTGGCAGTGTAAACATGTAAAAAAAACTGTCAATTGTACTGTTGCAATTCAATTTTTCCACACTGTCCTTCGCCATTGCATTCTTGTTCAGTATTCCAATGTCAAGTGGACCAAAGGCATACAGTTTGAGCCTTGATAAGCATATCAAGTTTCAGATGGATGGTCTCCTTCAACGAAATGTTCTTCAATAGCGTGTTAAACAGTGTGTAGATGTAGGTTTTCTCTATACCAAATACCTTAAAAAAAAAAAGAATATATATATGTATTTTATATATATTTTAATGTTGAAACCGTTGCTGGTGCTCTCTGAATGACTAACTTTTGACTAACTTTTAAGGTTTTTTAGGGGAAGATACTCAACACTTAGCCAAGGTAATTTTGGGTTAATGTAGGATTTTTATTTATAGCAAGTAGACATTACTGTCTTTGACAATATGGTTATTGTGTATTTATTGCTAAATTACTGAGGTATTAACCAGGGTTGTTAAACAAAGCCTACTGAATTCATAGAATCATTTGGTCCATAGCTTTAAAACATTCCATTAATTTATATATAGTACAATTATAAAATATCAATGTATGAATAGGATACATATTAGTTTCACCTTTTTGTAATGGAAACCGGCTACAAGTCTGCAACAAATACAGACATGAAATTATATGTAACACCATTTCTGGACATCTGGCTAACATCAGGATTTCTTTGATAACAGAGGGAAGAAATCAGCTTTATGCTTATATAATCATTATAAAGACATCATGGTGGTAGATGGCGAAGTCAGGATCTCAAGGTTTAAGCAGTGACCATTTTAACTTCACCCTGAAAGGCAAGCCTCCATTTCGTGGGCTGTAGTCTCACAGAGGAGGACAATTTTATCTCACTGATTAATTATTATCATAGTATAGAAAGATGTCGGGAACACTACCCTGGATCAACACATAGGACTGAAGTGGAGTAAATTATAATGCAGCCATAGAGGAGAAACAAATATTAGCATACTCCTTTGTGAGTGAAGGGACATAAATGCATGTTCTCAGTTGGAAAGTTCAATTTCTGCAAACACTGTTTCTTCATTCAGAATTTGATCCTTCACTGTACACATCTCCAAACTTTTGATTAATCTTCCTGTGAAACTTTCTTTGCACATTCTTCCCCAAGGCTGTATTTGAATGGAGAGTAGACATGAGGCAGTTGGCAAGACTTCATAATGTATTAATTGTTTACCTGGATTCTTCCCTTGCCATTAAGGGAAACATTCTACACACCAGGGCCTACTTGGTAGAATGGCCTTAACATCCAAGACAGACTGAGCTTAAAACCTGGTAAGCATTATATGAACATAAGACATTTATTTGTAAACACCACATTTCATTTAGTGTCACAAATTTTACTTAAGGCGTCACATCAATCAAAGTCCCCAGTTTTACTCTATTGGTGGCTAATTACAGATACAGAATTGAATTGGGGAAATAGATTAAGGTAATATGTCTAAAATTCAATTTGTGAGCAAAACTTAAACTATGGCAGGATTTGCAGCACACATTTTCTTCTGTTCAAATATGAAACCTTCATCAAGCATTGGCACATTGTGCTTGAATGCAAGGCCAAATATATTTCACTTAAAAGATCATTAATAATTGTTGTTTCTTTATGTTTAAAGTATACTGCATTGCCCTACAACAGAGGTCTTCAAAGGTTTTGATGCTGAGACCTCCCCCCATCAAACTTCTTTAGCGTAATGACCCTCACCTAACAAAAATTTCTAGAACCTGATACTCCTCTTCATCGACAACTATAACCGTCTTAAATTCCCATGGCAAATAATTTTTGCGGTGAGGAAATAATACTAAACAGTGTTTAACAAACCAATGGCTTGTGGGTGACTGTGGTTCGATGTCAGAGGCTTGCCACACAGTTAAACAAATAGTCTCTAAACAGAATTACCCAAAAATGCACAATGGTACTTTCTTTTTTTACAAACAAAACATAATTTAACAAAGCTTATTTGAATGATAACATTTTTTTGAACAATCATTAACGAACTAAAAGGCCTACGTAGGATGCTTTCTTTAATTCCAGAGGAGGAAGTAGTCCCTTAATCTTCTTTCACACTGTTTTCCTTAAAAGGTTTTTATTTTTAACATTATGAAAACAGACGCTTCTATTTTAGCAAAACCTGACTCCTGGTTATATTAGTTTGCTGCTGTTGTTGACTTCAGTCATGTTTGAGGGGGCTGGAGAGCCTTGAGCATCTGGGCGTGGAGGTGGGGTCAAAAGTGTGGCTAAAAATAAAATGTTCTGTACATTTTGTAGGTCTTTAACCGTCAGGTACCTACATATAAAATAACAAGCAGCTTAAATGAAAAATATATAAATAAATGAAACGTTTTACTCAGTGGTAAATGCACTATAGTAAATTATGAAACCTCTATTAGTTAATGCACTGCAAAGGTCTGTGTGTAACTAGAATCAAATCTTGGTTGGTGCAGTGGAGAATAGTGATTTGTGCATTTTTAGTGCTACAAGGTCACAGCCTGTGACAGAAAGCACAGTGAATATATGTCATTATTTTATGCTTGCATTACACACAGTATAAGATAAACTGCTACAAAATGGGCAAATATTTTAATGATAAAATGATGCCTCCAAAATATAGATTTTAGTAATACCCAGACTGTACGTAATGCAATTTATTTTACATAACTGTTCCTTCAGCTCCTTCTCAGGGATAGTAAGCACTATGTAAATACAGCTCACAATCAAAGGCAAACACTTAGAAGTGCAGTTGTCCAAGGGATAGTAAGAACTATGTAAATACAGCTCACAATCAAAAGCAAGCACTTCAGAGCTTAGTTGTCCATTCAGAAACACATTTCTAGTAGGGTATATCAGTACATTGAGTATGAAAGTGAAGTACCCCAACATTTTAACTAATTGTCAGCTCCCATAAAGCACATCCGGGCTACTGATCCGCTGATCAAAAGTCAGCTACAGGAAAGTCAGAACAGGAATTCTTAATGTGCCTGCCAGGTAAGTGGCAGTTTCTAGCAGTAATCTGTAATGCATATTACTCGGTGTTTGGGTACCTCTCTGGGTATATGTTTGTGTCTATTATACTCCTACGTTGCCTCAGTTGAAACTCCTCACGTGGCTAATTCAGAAAACAATTTACCTCCTTGGGAAATGACTAACTCTTGCTTTGGTTTTGTGGAAAAGGTTGCGTTATTTGGGAGCATGTAGAGCTCACAATAAAAAAAGAATAAGAACCTTCGATAGAGCCACACATACTGGTTCTTTACAATTGTACTAACACTTGACTCTAACTCATCCCCATGCCTAATATTGCCCTGCCCAACAGTCTAGCCTGCCTCCTTTCTGTACTTCGAAACCCCCAAAATGTTATTAATAAAACACTCCTATTCTTCCAACACATTTCACCACAATTTCTTTTCCAGCCTCCCCGCCCAAGTCCAGGCTTTCTCTGTTTCTTGCTCAGTACTCACCTTCAACACCTCCTCAGGAATAGTAAGCGCTATGTAAGTAGAATTGCAATGAAAAGCATGCACTTCAGAGCTCAGTTGTTAACTCTTTGCACTCTACCACTCAAAAATAATAAATCTTTGTCATCACAAAGCTTCCAGTGATTTTATCTATTAAAGACAGTACCGGCTCCCAAGCATCCTTCACATTTTCAGATTACCCTTTACATTTGCAGATTGACTCTTAGCATACATTTGTATTTCTTTCAGGCAAGCAGGCACCCTGGCAGGAAACCTTGTTTAGCTGTCTGACCAGCTTCAGTTTCACAGCACAGGACACTCCCTGAATGACACCCCATTTGAAGCATTTTCACTATCGGAATTAACCGTTCAGAAACGGTTGTCATTTTCCTGATTCCAGGCAGAAGTGAGGCTGGGGATTGCATGCCCCCTTCCCATGACTCAGGGCTTGCCTGGGGATCTCGCCCCACAGATTGAAGACCTTTGCCCTACACTTATGCACAACCTATTCTTCCCAACCAAGAACAACAAATTATGTTGAGACAATCAGTTCCCATGACCATTTGATTGCTGGCTGCATGAGGGCGCACCTTCTTGCCTCATGGTTTAGCAACAGGAGTTGCAGCTCAGCCTAGACAAGTTGTGCTAGTAATTTTATTTTTGATATTTTGGGTCATTAGCTTATATTGTGAAAGTAATCAGCTTAATAACTATAGTTCAAGACTATCCTTTGAGTCCATGTAATATATTAGAAACTCTTTCTATCTGCACTTGTTGCATGTGTTTGAGAACTGGTAATGTTTTAGACCACGTGGAATGGCTGACCAAGAGATTGAATTTACAATCAAAGAGTATTTATCCCTTCACAGATGTGTTTTTTTGGACGAAATAATGTATGGTTTCTATGTACTCAATCACTGTACAACACTCCTTGCACATTCACTAAAGTATAGGGAGATGACCAAGGACAACTGTTTTTTTAATGAAGATCAAACTCACATATTAGTATAGTAAGCATTTAATATTAATGGTGTGTATGGGTATTACCTGGATCGAGCTCCTAATGTGTCTTAAGTGCAGGGCAACCATGCCTGGAGTCTTATTTCATTGTTTCCTTTAAACAGCATTTGGAGTTTGGTCCCATTCAGTATAAGAAATTCATGATACTCTAACCTGGGTCTCCTGTACTTTCCATCTGTGAAACATCTGTGATGGTCAATAAAAAGCAACTTTTAGAACTCTTTAAAGTTTTTAACCGTCACTAAGATAGATTCCTTTGTCACCAACAAAAGAGAACTGTGAGAAATGATGTTGTTGGTTGAATGGGGTAGTGGGGCTGACCCTTATTGAAGCAACAGCCACAATCCCCATCAGGGTGAATTACAAAAAGTTCTAAATTAACATTTGCTTAGCTTTCTGCTAGCTTGGCACAAAAGCAGTCTGCCTTAACTTTGAGGCAATTTGTAAAGTGTACGAAGCACACAAACAGTGACAAAGTGAAAACACAATGCAAGAAAAATTCCACATCAATTTAGAAAAATAGTCTAAAATTGAATTAACTATTTGATAGCAAAACAACAAAGATCCAATCAGTAGAACCGGAGTTATGAATTTTAAAAGTTTTTTGGGTAAAATCTAGCCCCTAAAAGATCAAGGTACCGACTGTGGACATCTAGCTGCGCATAACTGGGTCAAAGTTGAAAAATATGTCCGACCTCAATGGAGTGTAGGTTGGATACAAAGAGTGGATTGGGCCCGGTCAGCGCTTATCTTCGGACTTACATATTGAAGAAAAAGTTCTGAGAAGGTAAAGTTAAGTTGGGCAAGGCTGTAGGCGGTGTCTGTGGAGGAACAATTGTAGTCAGAGAGCCGCTGGACTAAGTTGTGGTGAAGATTTCTATGTACTGACTTAGTCTCTTTTTTGCAGGTTGAAAATCTTCCATGACAGGAAGCTGGAGTCTGCAGCCGACAGGAGTTCCAGGAGGTTGGATACCCCTTTGCTGATGGACCGCTGAACAAGAGTTGCTGCTGCAAAGAAGAATGTAGTGGGAGTTAACGCGAAGTCAGGCCAACTGGCGATGCACCCTGGGCAGATAGGCAAACAGGCTGGACCTGATCTTCCCTCGATTGCAGAGCAGTTTTTAGTCAAAAATGTTCCATGTCCCAACTTTTGCATTTTGGCTATCTGGGCACCTTTTGCACCATCACCAAGAGTCCACGACTAGAAGGGCACCACTTATTAAGAATCACTCAGAGTGGGTCCAGGGGAAGGTTCAAGATGGTTTGAGTCTTTTATGCCCCTGAGGCTCTGATCAGGAGGCCAACAAACTAGCTTTTAGATTCACTCTGGTAGTCCTGAGTTCAGGAGATGAAGCAGGGCTCAAGCAGCAGGGCAGGCCTCAAGGTAGGCTCTAGGAGCCACAAAGCAGTCCTTTCAGGTACAGCAAAGTAGTCTTGTGGAGTACACAGCAGTCCACAGCAGCAGCCAGTCCAGAAAGTGACCTGAAAAATGATTCTGAGGGTCCCTTTTTATACATGGTGCCTTGTTTGAAGTAGGAGAGGTTCTAGGAAATCCCTATGAGTGCCTTGAAGTTTCTTTACTCCCCTGACCTGGCTCCAGCATGGCTCCATGAACAATGCAGAGGTAACATCCTTTGTGTGAAGGCAGAGCATAGCCTTTTCAGTTGCAAGTGGGGCTGTGCCCAGCGCTGCCCCCCCCCCATCCTGCCAGTGGATATCCCATTCAGGCACACCTAATCCCTCTATTCTGTGGCTGTCTACAGCCATTCACTACTATTATGATAGAGATGTTAACCGTTCTTGACTATATAAACCAACAAGAATCAATGCATCCAAGATTACAAATAATTATACAGGCTTGAAGTGTAGTTCAATCCGCTTTATTCTTGATAGTTGTCGATGAATTTTAGTTCATAAGGAAAATCAAAGAAGCTTTAAAATCAGCAACAATGTTGACAATGGAAAGGAAAATGCTACTTACCAGTATGCATCTGTTCTTGGCATATAGAGCTACAGATTTCTGCACTTTGCATTAGATCGCCACCTGGTGTTGGGCTCGGATGATTGCATGTTGTTGTCGTCTTGGAAGAAGTCTTTGTAGTCACGAGATAGGTGACTCCTCCCTTGGACGATAGTGCGCATGGGCATCGGCTCCATCCTTAGATTGTTTTTTTCCGCCACTGGGTTCGGATGCAACTTTTCCACTCCGGTTCGAAAATCTACTTTTCAAACACTTTGACGCGCAAAACTTTCTAAAAACAAACTTCAACATCATTTTCAAAATTGTAAGTTAAAAGCCACCTTTACCATTAAAGAGGATTTTTAATTACAATTTCATAGATGTCGAACATGAAATACTGACCTGTTCCCAATCAAAAGTTAGAACTTATTAATGTAATCAAACAACCCAATATTATCCTATGTGACAGGTAGCCCTCCCAGTAGTGAAAAACTACTTTAGGAGTTTTTCACTACCAGCACATGTAAGACTTAAAGGTACATGTCCAGTCTTTTAATTGCAATTCACCCTGCACTATGGGTGGCCTATATGCAATAAAAGGGGAGTTTAAGGCCTGGCAAAGGCGTTATATTGCCAAGTCAAATTGGCAGTTTAAAACTGCATTCAGGCTGCAGTGGCAGACTTGGGACATGTTTTAAGGGGTGAAGTAAGTGGGTGGCACAATAAGTGTTGCGGCCCACTAGTAGCATTTAATTTACAGGTCCTGGGTACATGGTATACCACTCTACACGAAACTTATAAGTAAATGAAATATGCCAATCAGATGTAAGCCAATTTTCCCATGTTTAGGGGAGTGAGCACAAGCACTTTAGCACTGGTTAGCAATGGTAACGTGCACAGAATCTTTAGGCCAATGCAACAAATTCAGCAAAAAGTGAAAGGTAAAGGCAAAATGTTTGGGTGTGACCCTGCAAAGGGGGCCAGCTCCAACAACAATATTCTGTCCTGGGTTTAAAATTATCAAAAACATATCTTTGGCAAATAAATGTGTTTTAAATTCTATAGCCCTAGACTTAAAGCCTTGAAATGAGTTGTTGCTGATAGAAAATGTTAGGAATGTGATGACCAGATTAAAAAAAGCAGTGGTAAAGCCAGCTCTCTTAATTTGAAGCCCTGGATTTCACATTGCAGTGGCCTTAAAAAGCTGAAATTTATCATTTTCTAAATAGGCAGCTTTACCCAGAGAGTGAGCCATGACAGGAAGGAGTGGGAGAAATCTTAAGTATACAACACACACAGAGAAAAGAGAGAAGGGTGTGAAGTACATGAAAGAGGAAAGAGGAATTTGCATGCACTCACTCAGTGTTAAATGTCAAATGCTATAAAAACATACAGGTAAGAATAATTCCATGCACGAAGAGTTCCCTTACATCAGTAGTGGAAAGATACAACTCAGCCAATCAAAACATAGTAAAACTAAAATGTTCTTCTGGGTAGGAGTAACACAAGAATAGAGAAGAAAGTTATTTAATTAGGAGCAGGAATCTGTCATAGAGTCATAGATAAAAAAGGCTGAACCATGAGGAAGAGGCAGATCCGACATCCATTTTGAGTATGTGTTCAAATATTAGTAGCAGTAGGTCTGCCAGATAAACAGGTAAAGTTGTTTGTAGGGACACCTAAAAAGGGGAACAAGGACATTTTATCTGATATTATTCTTTAGGCTAAATTTAACTGAAGCAACACCAGTTGTGCCAGTTGTGGAAACTTGAGCTAGTATAAAGTAACCTTTGCACATATAGAATTTGTTATATGTAAATGTGGGTTTTGGGGAGCATTGTTTAAAGCTATTTAAAACTTGGTACTCTGAGGTCTTTCTATGCTTTACGAATATTTGCACATTTGAGTGTGCCCGTTTCCATTTCGTTTCCATCAACTTCGATATTCAGAGATGTAGGTGGGTGTGGATGTTCTTCACCTAGTAATGAAATTACCCCAACATGGGCACAGCAGCATATGTGTATTTGTCAGTGGTGCAGCCGAGTTTCATGGAAGCGCTGTAAGAACAGTGTCCGGCTCGCACGTTTCAGTCGTGAATCTTGCATCCCCAGCTACAGTTCTTCAAATTTGGAGCTTGATTGTTCAAACTACAGATTGTGAGTGGGGACATCTTCTTGAGAGGTAATGGAGCCTGTTAAACCGCCAGACTATGATGCAAACAAATCTTTATTTGTACTTTGTCGGATGTATTAAGCTAGTGCAGCATACCAACGCAATTCTCAAGCATTAATGGAAGCACTGCCTCTGAAATAATAATGATGCAAGATTACTTCTGCAAATCCTTGCCAATAGCTGTAAGTGCGGGACTAGATTCCTGTGGGGGGCTGAACCCCAGCATCTCTATTCTCAGAGTCAACTGTGACTTTGCAAATGCTTAGAGCCTGTTTCCATGGGTCAGTAGTCTGTCAACTGCGTGTGCAACCGTTGGAGCAGTTGCAAAAGCCGGCACTTACGCGCACCAACGTCTTTGCATGTGCAAAGTCATTTCGTACATCTGGCCCTGAATTCAACCAAGAGGCATGCATGTGCCTCCCATGCCTATGGAATTTTGTCTATTTAAAAATAATAATTTCGTATTTATTTAAAGCACGTATGCACTTTTCCAACCTTCTGTCCTTGGCATCTTAAACTTATGTACACCACCCTATAAAAAGACAAACCTATTTTGGGACTTTTGGGGAATGTTTTGATAATCAGGGTCTTTAGCACTGAGACTGTTAGTCTTCTAGACCCTACTCAGTTTGTACGATGCAAGTGTGTTGTTTATCAAATCTAGAATTGTCATGTTCAGCCATCCTCTGTGGATATACTAAACATTGCCTTCAATCATAGCAAGAGATCCGCATATTGCAACCTGCTATATGATTTACCTTGACTGATACCGACGCTACCCGTCACAAGTTCATCATTATGATTTCACTTTATTTAGTTAGCCATGCGACCTTGAGCTCTTCTTATCCACTAAAGGAATTATGGTTCAGGCTAGATGCCCTAAAATGCATTGAAATGCTACATCGTTTGCATGCAATGCCGCACCTCTTATTCTTCCCAAGTGTATGTGTGACCTTTGTGTGCAGTTGCTTTATGAACGCTGTAGATCTCTATAGCTGAATTGTGCATGGTTTACATGGTGGTGCATGTTGCAAGGCATATAGTGAGTTGGGTTTCAGAGAGTTCACAGGCTCATCAACCATCCAAGATACTTTTAACTCATTTGGTCTGGCCTTTCGTTATGTTGGGAATACGCATAGCAGCAAGTTGGTCTTCTGTTTACTTAGGAAGGCAATTCGGTGACAAGAGCTGGAGCTAGTTTGTGTGTGCCACTCATGCACAATGTGTGTCCTGTAGTTATTTCCATTCCATGTGTGCACTGCTTTGATACATTTTGACAGTGCTGCATACCATTCGTATGCTTTACTTTTTGTGTTTTGCAGATACTGCTAATAAAATGGTCTGCAGCACACTGCACGAGTCAAGCTGAAATCCATTTTAAAGTAAGAGATTTGGGCACTTCTGGTGATTTACAGGAGTCTTCCACATGTTATCCGTAAAATGCCTTATTGTTGTCCTGGTGAATATGCTAGAGTCAGTTTGGAATTTGTGTAGCACCGAAACATGTTGACTCAACTGTGACCGAAAGATTACTGCGACAAGAGAAAGGTGAAAGAAGTGACCTTGAAGGAAGGTTTCAATGAAGATTATGTTTTACAATCCAAGCACAATCTTAGGAGACATCACATTGATATATTATGGTACAGGTTTTCTACTCTGACTCTGAGCTCATAGGGATAGGTGCACAGTTATAAGTGGGATATGTCTGGCTGGATTCCCGAGAGACCTTGCGACATAATTATACCATTGATACCCCACTCAGTGGCTACTGGATGTCCAGACCTATAGGGAGCAGGCCCAGTGATGAAGCATTCCACTCCTTGTGGGTGATGACATTTCATAAATAGATTCCACCTGCATACTCACCAACAGAATACCCAAAAGTAGTAGAAGTCGTCAGGGCCTGACCAGGACGATCACACACAAAAAGTAGTACACTAGAATATTGAATCATGCTTGGGCAGGATGGACTATTCTCTCTTCATCTTTCTCGCCCTTAGAGTAGGTTTTTGCTCTATATCTGTTGGCTCATGTGCAAAGATACATGTTGGTCTGGTGATCTGTAAGTTTGGATACCTGTAAACCTGTGTGCCTGGGCACTTTTGTGTTTCATGGTCTTTGTGCTTGGATACTTGTAAGTAGGAGGAGGTGTGTTGCTGTACCTGTATGGGTGTTTTGCATCAGTTTGTGCATAGACTAGGCAAAAGGTAAAACGATCACATTTGCAGTCCTTGTTTAAACATTGTTATTGTTATTGTTAACTACAGCTTATATAGCGCCAAATCACCGTCAGGTCTCAAGGCACTTTTGACAGAAGAAAGCTATACTAGCAGAGTAAAAAGGTACGTAAGGTAGTGGCATTAGGCAGTGCATAGGGCTTTCCTAAACAGGAGTGTTTTTAAAGATTTCCTAAAATACAGCAGATTTGATTCCTTGGGAAGAGACTCTGGAAGTTTATTCCAAATCTGTGGAACCACCACTGAGAAAGATCTGCCACCCTTTGTTGCTAATTTAAACCGGGGACAAGACAGCAGTTGGGTGTTCGAGGACCATAATGGTTGTGTGGGTTTGTAAACTCCAAGGCGTTCTTTAATGTAAGCAGGTGCTTGACCATAGATTGCCTTATGGGCAATGCATAAACTTTTGAACTCCACCCGTTGTTTTATGGGGAGCCAATGTAGCTTACACAACAGTGGAGATGCATGGGTGCGTCTCGGTAGCCTAAAGATCAGCCTAGCTGCATCGTTCAGAACTACTTGCAGCCTATTAGTCAATGTTTTGGGAAGACCCAAATACAGGGCGTTCCCATAATCTAATCTGGAGATTATTGTGGCGGAGACAATTGTACGAAGCGTGGAGGAAGAAAGAAGAGGGACTAGCTTACGTAGCTGTCTGATTAAATTAGTACAGGTCCCAACCACAGAGGAGATCTGGCTGACCATTGACAGTTCATGGTCGATCTTTATACCTAGACTTTTTACAGTAGAACAAGGTTTAGGGTTCGGGCCAAGGTCTTGAGGCCAAAACAAGTCACCCCAAGGAGACGCCTCAGTTGAAACCACCAAAACCTCGGTTTTGTCTGGATTGATCTTCAACGAGTTCGCTGTCATCCAGCTCACCGTATGACTGAGTATTTTTTGGGCATGGGTCTGTGCAGATGCCGTGTTATCAATACTAAGTAACAACTGAGTATCGTCGGCATAGTTAAAGGATCTACAGCCCATGCTTACCAGGGAGTTGATTAAGGGCTGCAGATAAAGGTTAAAAAGGAGTGGGGACAAAGAAGATCCCTGAGGGACTCCACACTTCAGGATACCCAAATCAGATATACAGTCTTCCAATTGAATCCTTTGAGATCTTCCGGAGAGAAAGGATTTGAGCCATTTATAAGCTATATCTTGTATCCCGAAAGCGGCCAGTCTGTCCAGAAGCAGGGTATGGCTGACAGTATCAAATGCCGCTGACAGGTCTAATAATATCAGGGCACTTGGTTTCTTACTGTCAGCCATACCTCTGAGCTCATCCAGCACCGAAAGCATCACTAATTCGGTGCTGTGATGCGCCCGAAATCCTGCTTGACGCTCCTGGAGTAGATGGTGTGACTCCAGGAAAGATGAAAGAGATATCAGAACATGTTGTTCCAAAATCTTGGACAGGAAAGGTAGCTGAGATATTGGCCTATAGTTTTTTGGGTCAATGGGGTCAGCCCCCGGCTTCTTTATTTGGGGCCTAACTCGTGCTTCTTTAAAACTGGATGGAAGCTGGCCAGTATCTAATGATTTGTTTAGTAGGGAGACAAAATGACTCTCTAGAATAGGAAGTGCCATGCGAAAAATGCTAGGGGGACATGGGTCTGCTGGTGAGCCTGACTTAGTTCGATTCATAAGCTGTCCCAAGGCTGTAGGATCAATCAAAGGGAACTTAGAAATGGTGTATTTAGGCAAGGAGGCTTGGGGATCAGGAGAGAAAGAGTGATTACTGGAGGTATTCTTGATGTCATTAAGAATAGTTTGTACCTTGTCAAGAAAGTAGTGTTGAAAGGTGTTACAATCAATCGGAGAATCTGATTTTTCTATTTTCTTGCTCAACTCTGATAAGATCTTAAAGGTTTCTTTCTGTACATTCTCCGCGTTGTTAATTCGGGATTCATAGTATTCTGCTTTTGCTGACCGAATACAAGTCTTGTACAGTTTAAGAAATATCTTATAATGATCCCTATCTATGGGATCATTTGTTTTCCTCCAGCGTCTCTCTAAAATGCGGAGTCTTATTTTGTGTTCCCTCAATGAAGGATTAAACCATGGAGCTCCTTTTACCGTTCTATTTATCTTTTGATTTCTTTCAGGTGCAATTTGATCAATGGCCTGGCTGAGATTTTGCATTACATTCGCATATTCCTGATCAAGATCCCCATGCATATTTTCTAACTGTAGATTTTTGAGAAGGGTGTCCGTTAGGGTTTCTGAATCAATTTTCCTCCATTGACAAACTTTTTAGATTTTAGGGATAGAGGTTGAGACAGATAACCATCTATAGGGATATCGCAATTTATCAGGTAATGGTCTGACCATATGCAGGGTAGGATACCTGTTAGAGCTACAGCCTGATCAGAGGTCCAGATAAGATCAAGAGTATGACCTTTAATATGTGTGGGTGCCTCTACTAATTGTTTGAGCCCAAGTGTGGTCATAGTATTTTCCAACTGTCGCGTTGCCCCATCCTTGCTCAATTTGCCCCAATGGACATTAAAATCTCCTGTTATTAAGACCTTTTGATAACGTGTACAAATATCTGAAATGATGGGGGTCAATAAGTCACTAAACAAAGCGGTGGATTTTGGGGGACGATAAACTGTAAGAATGACAAGGCAGGTATTTCTCAGTGTAATCTTCACCCCAAGTAAATCCGCTAAATCAACAGTTTCAGCCATTAGTTTAGTAACCATAAGATGTTTTTTAAACAGAATTGCCACACCACCCCCTCGGGCATTATCTGCACGATTATGCCATATAGCATCATATTCATTTGGGAGGGCGGCAATGATATCGGGTAGAGAGCTATCACCTATGTAAACATACAGTTCACGTTTGTATGCACCACTTTCTTCTGGAAAGGCATTGCATATATGTACCACACTCTGTGAAGAAGTCCATACTTCTGTTCATCCTATCCAAGCCATCAGTAAGTTTTGTTGTAGTCCAACGTATTGTGAAAACAGACTTCACCAGCGAGTAGCTGTCCTATGTTCAGCCCAGCCTATTAAATTAAGAAGCTTTTGCTTGGTTGAATTAATATATGCATCACAAAATTGAAATGCGTGTATTCAAGACAAAAAGGTGTGTGCTTTCAGAACTCATATGTTGATGTTTGGCGAAAAATGGTTGGATTTCCAAAATATATATATATATATATAGCTGATATTTGAGTGATTGTTCAAAATGCATTTGGGAGACGTAGTACCCATAATATTAACTTGGTGCCAGGACATTGCAGTTATGGCCATCATGTGTATACAATGTTTAACATTCCAAATTGATGAGGCCTTTTACATATTAATGCTGGCAACCGTACCTGACGAACTAGGGTGATCACTGCTAGTGATCTTGAATGGGGTGGCCACCTTGCCTGTCTTGGTCACTATTATCACACTAATAATATTGGTAGCTTGGTATGATTTACATTAAACATAAGTAGCTCTTCTTACAGAAACTGTTGGATACCCCTGCTCTAGAAGCACACTCTGAATATGTTTATTTTATTTTTAAAGAGTTTTATATAGCACTGGCTAGACCCGAAGGTATCAGAGCACTTTACATGAGAATCAACAATGTAACAGAAAGAGATCAACAACTACACAATACATCAAAAAATAGGCAATACAATTAAGAGAGGAGAGAAAGGAGAGATAAAAGTAGTGGAGGAGGCAGGGGAGGAGAGAAAGGGGGTATAAGGGAAGAGACAACAAGGAGAGACGAAAGGAAGTCTGTCTAAAGACCGACTGGGTAGGTGACGACCAAGGAGGGAATCCACAGCCCATCTCCCCTATAGCTGAACCCCCTCCGCGACTCTGCCCCTAAACCCTTTCCACGAGTCTTTCTGGTTAATTTTGCTAGTGATCCATGCAGTACCAGGGCTCGACGCTTCGTGGCAAGCTATAAAACTGCCAGGAACACTTTGGCAGGAAAGGTTTTTCTAATAACGTAGGCAAGGCCATTTACAGCAGGGTGTGACATCCCGCCTCGTCACCAGCAGACAAAGGGCTTCCGAAGCCGACCTGTTTCCACACCCCAAAGCTTTTGTTAACTACCATGCACAGGATATCAGAGGTGTGCGTTAATTTCTGCAAATGACTGTTATACAGCTGTGTTACGTACGGGGACTGCAAGGCCTGTTCACAGAATCCCGTGTCACTTTAATACTACCAGACGTTCTACAGATGCCCATTAGCACCTGTGAGGGAATCGCTGGCGTTGTCGGTGCGCTTCCGAGTGATGGAAGGCTTCCAGGGGTTATCCATGCTGCTTAATAACTTTCTATGCAAAACCGGTCCTTGGATGCTTGATTCCGGTCCAGGAAAGACATGGCTTGGCAGTTCGGGCTGGACTCTTCCCATGAGGCACAGGGTCAAGTCTGATTTGCATATGGCCATGTCTGATCTGGGGTGGTGTGGAGTGCAAAAAAACCGATGGATTTTGGCCCAGATCTCTGTACTGGGGTGAATGTATGACATTGTTCTGCATTCTGTCCATCACTGTTGTTTTTGCATTTGTCACTCCGAGTGGGATGGGTATGCTCAGACGTGAGTCCCATGCTCTCCACATCACTGGAGTCAAGCTATCCAGGCTGATGACGGCTGATAGCCAGAAACCGGTCCTTGGATGCTTGATTCCGGTCCAGGAAAGACATGGCTTGGCAGTTCGGGCTGGACTGTTCCCATGAGGCACAGGGTCAAGGCTGATTTGCATATGGCCATGTCTGATCTGGGGTGGTGTGGAGTGCAAAAAAAACAATGGATTTTGGCCCGAATCGGTATTTAAGAAGTGGTAAAAAAGAGGAGGGCAGATGTAGGTAATTTTATTTTTATAATTACCGAATCGGAAGGAATCGGTATTTACCGATTCGGTAAATACCGAATCGGTAATGCCCATTGATTCCTATGGGCATTGAAGCCCATAGGAATCAATGGGCATTACCGAATCGGTATTTACCAAATCGGTAAATACCGATTTTTGCCAGGGTGCAGGGGGTGTCACTTTGACACCCTCTGGCACCCCAATTACAGGCATTTCTGTGTGTCAGATGGCACAGGTGTGCATGCATAGATGTGCATGCACTCCTGGATTCGGTATTTTACCACCCAATAGGATTGGGTGGTAAAATACCAAATCTGAAAGGCCTGTGGCACTGTTTGCAGTGCCACCTACATGTGAGATTTACCGAATCGGTAAAATTACCGATTCGGTATTTTACAGAATCGCTAAATTTACCGATTCGGTAAATTTACCAATTCTGTAAAAAAGGTCCCCTACATCTCAATGACCCATTTACCGGTCGGTAACGGCAGAATTTGGCCGTTACCGACCGGTACTGGCCACCTACATCGGGCCCTTAGTGAGTACAAAGTTTGGATTGCAAGCGTACAGAATCAGAGAGCTCCTTCGCACTTATGAAAATCTCCTTATGTAAAAAGTTCAATCGGGTCGGGGACAATCGATATTTGCCCGGCAGTATTGCCTCTGTGACCCTCTAGTTATTTAAATCAATGAAGAGGCAGGCGCTGGAGACTGGAAAGCAGGAAACAAGGTTTTTTTATTCTCTCCGGAGGAGAACACAACGAAACGGACAGAAGGTATCGTTCTGAGGTGCTCTAACTGTATTCCTGAGGCCTGGCCTCTTATACACGCATTTATGACTTTATTGTAGATTACACATACATGTGAAAGCTTTGATGTACGGAAAAGACATTCTCGGAACTCCCCTTTGGGCCCGTTCCCACACACATTTACAGTTGAAGTCCCCACCCTAGTCACAACAGGTGATGAGCATCGCGCAGCTGGATAATCCGCCGATTCACGGAATGTGGGGGGTTTGATCGGATCTCATGGGGTGGGGGCTTTGATCAACCCGGGGATTCTTTGATGGGGGAAGCTTTCTATTGTACGGGGAGGGGCAAGGATGGTATCGGCAGAGCTGGGTGTCGGCTTGGGAACGGGGAAGACAAAACGGGTACACGGGGAAAAAGGGTTTTGCATCTAAGGGTCGGAGATCATGAAAGGAAAGCAGGGAGGTGTCGCGCTGGGAACAGGATGAGGGCCTGGGGCAGAGCAGCGCCGAAGAGGGGTTTATGACTCAAGGCAGGTGCAAGCAGGGGGTGGATAGCGTGCAGGCTTAGTGAAGGCGAAGGGCTATGTCAGGGGCCAGCGGCATGCAAAAGGGTCCGTTCTGATCGGGGCATCTAACAAAATGGCGGGCGCGCACGACAAAAGTGTGGCATCAGGGGAAGAGGCAAGATGGCGCAGATAATGTTCACCAAATCGTACTAATTTTCCACAGTCCTCCCTTTAACATATTCAAGACATCTTGCTGGTTCATTTTCTATTCGGTTCTACTGTGGTGAGCATGAGAAAGAAAACGGTGGGAACCCTAGATGAAAAGAGTTGTAAATAATACATTTTAACGTTTCTAGTTTTCAGGAGGCGGGCCTATTTGATAAACTTTGATAAACTTGTTCAGCAGGGAAGTCATAGGAATGCAAAAAACGATTCTGTATAGGTCATTACATATATCAGATTGGAATTGGAGCATAATCAGTACAATGGCGGCTGGGAGAGAAATGAGGCGTAGCAAAAACGGTGGTTGAGGATGTCAAATGTTCGAAGTTTACGAGTTCTCATTGTTCTTTGTGGTCTTTCGTTGGCGCTGTTGAGCACCGGCGGTGGAGCTACAAGTCCAGCTCTGTTCTAAGTTCTGCGTTGCAGGGCACGACCCTTTCCTCGCGTCTCCGGTCGAAAAGGTCCTTTTCGCCCTGTGTCCTTTGAGGTGATTGTCAGAAAGTTCAGATGGAAGAAGAGAGTACAAAACAGTCCATAGGGTAGGTCAGAGGAAAAGGGGGATGGAGCAAGGCCAAATTAGAAACAAACTAGGAGAACGAGAGACTTCAAATAGGCGAGCATGTGACCGAATTCAGAGAGCGGGGACTTGTCGACAAGTACTGGACATCGAGCAGGGGCATCAGGTCGACCCTTTCTTCTCATGTTGTCAAAAACAGTGCCTCGTCCTGCCGCTCTTTTCTGTCGTGGTCTCGCCTCGGCTAATGTCGCAGGTGTTCCTTAGTCTGCAGTCAGGCCTCGTGCTCCCACATCCGGTCCTTTTCTCCTCCAACAGCGGTACCCTTAAACAAGTTTGAAAAGACAGTCTTTAGAAAATTTGCAGATGAAGATAATCAAAAAGTCTATTTCTCTCCCAGCTCCAGGCAAAGAATGAAAAATGCCCGTTATTTTAGTGGTCACAACTGGCATATGAATGACTGGCGACGGGTTCTGTTGGATTTACTATGACTTTCCTTCATAATTATTTATTACAGGCATGGCAGTTCATCTGATGGTAACCCACCCTTGTGAGACAAATCTGGCGAAGATATGCCGTTCTCTAGAGTTTTACATTTACAAAAGGGTGCAGTGAGTCGTCAACATGGTACTACACAGGTATTTTGCTGAGAGACGAACATGGCTAAACATTTCCTTTCTATCGGTGCATCCTGTATTGCAACTACTGCGGGGTTCATTTCGATGATTTCTTTACCTTGAACTAGTCTGTTAACCTTGTAAAACATCATTCTGGGTCCTACGTAACCTTTTACAGCCCGATTACTTAATTAGGAAGGACAGGGGTTTTATGGGAAACAACCAGGGACATATACAGGGGAGGTAACGGGGGTGGTCATTTTTCCGGTTTGGGTATTGCGACAATTCGGGGAGGGGAGGGTCGCGCATTCTGAGGTCCTTGTTTTATACTATAGGAGCCGTTGACATGTAGTTCCCTTATTTCGGGTCAGATTAGGGAACCTCTGTCGTCTTACCTGTCCTTTCCCTTATGGCCCAACCTGGGTTCGTTGACTTCTAGCGGAAAAGGAGAGGTAACGACGCGGCTTCAGGGTGATTGTATTAAAGACAAGTTTTTGTGCAAATACTGACGGTATTTGAAGCCAATTAGGTGGTGTGCTAGGGGTGGCAGTCTGCCAATTTCGGGGTTAATCACTCGGAAGAGTGGGAGTGCAGAAATAGAGAGAGAGAGAGAGAGAGAGAGAGAGAGAGAGAGAGAGAGAGAGAGTGCAACGGCAGGCTAAATAGTACACGTGCAACAGAGAGGGTGGCAGTGTATTCAAGAAAGGCTATTTAGTGCATTACACAGTAAAGGGCATTCACGAGTCTGCGTTAGAATCTTGTAATCATGCAGTTTGAGCATTAGACAGGGTAGAGGGGACGTGCCTCGAGAAAAAGGAAAGAAGAAAGGAGGTACCATGTTGTCGCACTTTCTCGCATTCTCGGTCCTTCGACCAGTTGGGCCAACGCCTCAGTCACACACACACACATTCCCTCATAGTTTCACATCATACGTGACATGGGTTCATTCGTCCGGTCTGGTTTAAGGGTGATCACTTTCTATCAAGTTGTGCTAATTTTCCGGGTCTGTTCGATACGTGAGTAGTCTGCAGGCGTGCTTAGACACCACCTTGCGGCGCTAGTCCGCTTCGTGTATTAGACGTGGCAAGGCTTCAGATCTTCGCCACACCTCGGCTGTAATCTCTGATGTAACCTGCAGAAGGAGGAAAAAAGGGGGGGGGTGGGGGGAGACAGCATTCGCGCGCATTCAAATACATGGATTCATAAGTCCTTTACTTACCTCTTACTCGTCTTTCCTCCTTGGGGCAGGGTCCCCGGGGATGTGGTTTCTGGAGTCGGGGGGGGGGGGTAGTGTGTTCATATAGGTCGTGTGCGGGGAAACGTAAAAAGGAAACCAGAGGTGCCTAGTGCGAGGTATCTAGTCAGAGGATGTAATTTACTATCGGGATCCTTAAACCTCTTTCAACGCTGTGGCGTTCTAAGGTTCTTCGGTTCTTGGGTCCCTGCTACTTTGGAACGTTGTACTTTATAGTATTTACATTATTTCATTTCACCCTCCTTTTACATTCCCTCATTTACACCATTCGTTTTACCCATCCTTGGAAGTCAAGGTCTTCCTCTACGCGAGAGTTCATGAGTCAGACGCGTACCTTGAAGGCGGAGTGTCGTGTTGTCGATCCGATCCGTCCTCCAGGGCTGGGCAACCATCTTCTTTTAACCTTAAAGAGAGAGCAGAGTAGGGTGCACAGAAAAGAACTTTCCCACCCATCCCATATTGTTTTAAAATAAAGCATGCAATACCCGTCCATAGTTTCAAAGACTTTATTTTGCAAAATCATTTCAGCATATGGATTATGAGGGTGCGGTCGTATTTGGCCGGTCGTGGCAATGGCTAAAGTGCGTACAGTGGGGGGTGTCGTTTGCAGCAATAAAAACATCGGAAAGTTTTACTCATTCATTTGTAAGAGACTAAAACGTCTATTAATTGGCTGGGGGTTCGGGGGCATATATTTTCATAATTTAGAAGCATAATCATAACAGTTGTAATCAGATTTCCTATATGCATACCGTACGTGTGCGTCGTAAATGGGGTTTACATCAGTTATAAAAATATAATACATTGTACATTCGTAATCAACATTTGTAACGGGGATCTTTTCACACTATTCGTCGAGTGAGTTCTCTTTGTCTTTTCTAGCCAAGTGTACAAAGGATCATATAAAATCTCAGAACATCAAGTTTATATTAGTGCGAAGGAACACCACGAGGTGTTCGTAAGTTCCGATTGATACCAGCGCCATTTTGGGCGGGGCCGGCTCAGTCCGGAAGCAGCATCAGGGGAAATGTTTCCATTACTGGCAGTTTGGACCAGAGTCCTTTTCGGCAGTTCTAGAATTCACGCTAACAGAAGGTGTGGCAATGTCATGTTTGTTTCGTTGGCGATCAAGGCAGCCGTCCCTTACCGGAAACCTGCAAAGGCCGAAGGTTCCGCCGGGGACCCTTGTAGGATCTTCAAGGCTGCGGAGATGCTGTCGGAGATGGGGGCTCGTGCTCCAGAGGGCAAATGTTCGAGTTATATTGCTGGTCAAAGTTACTCTAGTGGCCGGGGCCCACCTTCCAGCGGACCCAGACGCCATTTTGAGGCCCTACCGGGGCCACTCTCGCCGAGTTTGCAAGAGTGGAAGAGACCCTTCGGAGTGAAAGGAAGAGGTCCCTGTTTTGTGAGAGCGGGACGTTCAGCTGGGGTGCAGCTGTGATGCCCCCACCTGGGGGGGCGAGGGAGACTCGTTCACATCGTCTCCTTCTCCCGGTGCACTCCATGCCGCTCCTTTTCATCGCCCCGCATGAAGGCCTCTCCACATCCGGTGTTCCCCAAGTGCCACCATTGTACGTTCGGTGCTGCGCAAATACTGGGGTGCCACCATTGTACGTTCGGTGCTGCGCAAGTACTGGGGTGCCACCATGGTGTGTTCGGTGCTGTGGAAGTATGGGCACCATCGCCTGACTGGGGGTGTTCGGCGTCGGGCTGGGGGCTGGGAAACCTCCTACCGGTGGAGGTGGGAGAGGCTCGTCCGCGTCGCCTCTCCCTCCCAGCCCAACTTGGACAAATTGTTGTGGAGGTACGTGCAGGACATCCCGCCGTCCAGGACTGCTGCGGCTGTGACGGAAGAGAAAAGGAAGAGGTGCCTCGTTCTCCTCTTGGACATGTGGCGGGACTACCTTAGTCTTTCCCGGCCCGTTGCGGCCGGCCAAGGAGACATGTGGCGGGACTACCTGCAAATGCCCAGGCTGCTGGCTCCTGCCTCTCCTCCGGCTCCCCCATACGTTAAGATTTCCTGACCAAGAGTTTGGCGGCGGGGCTCGCCTTATATGGGTTGCCGTTGGTTGGGCGTAGCCGTAACCCTGCCCTACTTTGGAAGGTTCCAGAATGGGGGGGGGGGCGAATGTTCTGTTTGACTTTCATTTTCTACAGTTTACCGTTATTATTCCTTGTTTGTTGTGTTAAATTAAAAGTTCAAGTTCATTAATGGTCTACGGATTTTGCTTTACCATTTCTTTCTTTTCAGGTTGTTTTTATGCTAAGTTTCTGCTAACAGAGGTTGAGTAACACGGAAACACGTGTAGAGGGATGACGCAGATTTGTACATTACATACACACAAACTCAGACGGGGGAATAGTACAAGTATGACATACAAAGACCCAAGACGAATATAAAACAGTTATTGGTCATAATTATCTCTTTCTGTCTGTGAATTTGAAACGAGGCTGGGTTCCCGTCTTGACATTGCCCGACCTAGGAGAACGTGGGCATGCCGCTGAGATTTTCCTGGCGAAATCTGTGCCATCGGGCATAGTCAAACGTGGTGGTTCTGTCTGGTCTGTCTATGTAAGTCGGGTTCTTCTTTGTCTCGCGCCTTTTCTCGTACTGTCGGTCTGTCGTTCTTGTCGGCCCTTTGCCTTTACTCACGCTCAGTAGAGTCGGGCATTGGGCTTTCCAGTGTCCGACATACCTACAAAAAGCGCATTGGTCTGACCCTAAGTCTGGTCGTCCTTTGCATAGTGTCGGGGGATAAGTTGTGGGTAGCGGTGTCCTGGGGTTGTCCTGTCGGTATATTTCTCTACTTGGTTTGTCCTCGTCTTTTCTCTGTCGTTTCGTAGCCTCTCTGCGCCACATACCGAGACTGTCGAGCATAATTGGCGTTGTCTTATTATTTCGAAGGGCTATTTCTAACGTTTCTATTTTATCAAGGTCAAAGGATCCTGCCAGTGGCCACTGTTTGTCTTGACTCTCTTCGGTATACCTGTGCCATAATTTATTATAAGCTATGGTGACTAACCCATAGTTTATGAACATGTCCTTATTAGGGGTGCCTTCTAATGGAGCTATATGGTCCACCTCTAATACGCGGTCCGGACTATACAGGCTATTTATCAGTGGGGAGAAGACAGACATGACGGCTCGTAACGAGGGACTAAAAAGTCAGCACTGCCTATCTTATCACTAGGTGCAAAGACTAGACAGAATATTTCTATTCTACGTTGTTTGCAGGTAGTGAATACCTCATGGATCAAAAAAAAAATATAAAACCAAACGACCAATAAATAACAATGGGGAGAATGAGTAGGTCCGCAAAGATCTGCGTTACCTACCCTTTTCACTATCTGCAAAAAGGGTGGTCTCTTCCCTACTTGCAGACAGGGAATCTCCAGGAAACAATAGTTTGCGAACAACAGTTCAGTTTCAAGCAATTATTGAGTGGGGGAGAAAAGAATAAGCACGGCTGCTACCCTACCTATCCTCCACTGTTTGCAAAGAGAGAAAGAGCCTGTTGTTTCTCCGTTTGCAGACAGTGAATCTCTAAATAAAAATAAACAGAGCAATACTAGTATTTTTGAACAAACAAACAATCAAGCAAATTTCTCGCAACTTGTCGTGGTAACACGACCTTACCCGGACCGCATGGACAGTTTCTTGTCTTCCGAATCCAGCGCCCGATCGTCCTCTTTTTCTCGTATTTCTCACAGCACTCCTGATGGTTCCCAGTCAGGACCGTAGATCACTCGAGAGAGGTCTGTTCGGAACTAGTGAAGTTCGGATGATCGGCTGCCAGACGAGGGTCTATTGGGCAAGAGCTCTCCCGATCGTTGCAGTCGTTCACTCTGTCGTCGGGACCTCTCCCACTGGATCCACGAGTCGCTGATGGGCCCCACGCTTGGGACGCCAATTGTAAAAAGTTCAATCGGGTCGGGGACAATCGATATTTGCCCGGCAGTATTGCCTCTGTGACCCTCTAGTTATTTAAATCAATGAAGAGGCAGGCGCTGGAGACTGGAAAGCAGGAAACAAGGTTTTTTTATTCTCTCCGGAGGAGAACACAACGAAACGGACAGAAGGTATCGTTCTGAGGTGCTCTAACTGTATTCCTGAGGCCTGGCCTCTTATACACGCATTTATGACTTTATTGTAGATTACACATACATGTGAAAGCTTTGATGTACGGAAAAGACATTCTCGGAACTCCCCTTTGGGCCCGTTCCCACACACATTTACAGTTGAAGTCCCCACCCTAGTCACAACAGGTGATGAGCATCGCGCAGCTGGATAATCCGCCGATTCACGGAATGTGGGGGGTTTGATCGGATCTCATGGGGTGGGGGCTTTGATCAACCCGGGGATTCTTTGATGGGGGAAGCTTTCTATTGTACGGGGAGGGGCAAGGATGGTATCGGCAGAGCTGGGTGTCGGCTTGGGAACGGGGAAGACAAAACGGGTACACGGGGAAAAAGGGTTTTGCATCTAAGGGTCGGAGATCATGAAAGGAAAGCAGGGAGGTGTCGCGCTGGGAACAGGATGAGGGCCTGGGGCAGAGCAGCGCCGAAGAGGGGTTTATGACTCAAGGCAGGTGCAAGCAGGGGGTGGATAGCGTGCAGGCTTAGTGAAGGCGAAGGGCTATGTCAGGGGCCAGCGGCATGCAAAAGGGTCCGTTCTGATCGGGGCATCTAACAAAATGGCGGGCGCGCACGACAAAAGTGTGGCATCAGGGGAAGAGGCAAGATGGCGCAGATAATGTTCACCAAATCGTACTAATTTTCCACACTTAGTTGTTTAGGCCTGCCAAAGGAGCAAACACAAGGAGATTATGGACAGAGCGCTGAAAATTTTGAGACACTCACCTCCAGTCACTGATCTGGGTTGAATCCATCATCGTTCTTTAGGTCACTTCACCACCCCAGTTTAGACCCAACCATATGCAAATCAGTCTTGACCCTGTTCCTCATGGGAGCAGTCCAGCCCGAACTGCCAAGCCAGGTCTTCCCTGGACCGTAAACAAGCATCCTGGGACTGGTTTCGGGCAAACAGCCCTCATCAGCCAGGCTGGCTTGAATCCAGTGACAAAGTGAGCAAGGGGCCCACGTCTGGGCATACCCTGCCAATTTAGGGCCAATCATCCGGGGACCGGTTCCCAGGAGCCATAGTACAAACACCTTACACTGGTCCAAAAAAAGAAGTAATTGAGCCACAATGTTTAGTACTAAAAATATTTGTGCCTGTGTAAACGTGACACAAACTGATTTGGCACTATTTGTGCTGTGTGTGTAGTTTAAGAAGTGGGGTAAATTAACGTTCTCTGCTTTTCAAATATGAATGCGGTGACTATGTTAAGTCAAAATCATTTGTTCCATTTTTTTACTTTTTAAGCAGCCTAGACAGTGTAAAATCAGTTGTATTGTTTATTCGTTGACTTGATGGTCTTTAAATGTTTAAATGTCTGTTACACATTATAATAATGTGAAGCATGACACGTTACATCTGGTTTCATAAAGTTACCTTTGTGCAAAGATCCCTCTGTAACATGGACTTTAACAAAAACTAGCTCCACTACACAAGCAGCAAAAATAGATCTAAAGGCTTTGCCCAGTTTTTATACCAGTGCAAAGTTTCTGTAACACACAATTTACACAAATCAAATACATAACTTGCAAAAGCCTAATAGGATGATTTTAATATGAATATAAACTAGCATTTCAGTGTCCCTTCACAAATAAATACCATCACATGAAACATACATACAAAGAGCCCAGATACAAACATAAAAAGTCACTATAAAAATTAACTAGACATTTCATTTGTAAAGCGACACTAAAAATGCTATTTCGTATTGATATCACAATCATCCTGCTAGGTTTTTGAATTATTTGATTTGTGTAAGTTGAGTGCTCTGGACAATTTGTTTTCTATCTTGTTGAGGCGCCCAGTGGTGACTGCCTCAGTTCCACCTCATGGTAGCAGGGGTGTGGTCTTTTGTAGCACTATCTTTAAATCAGAGTTGTTCTTACAATGATTAGGTAGATCTGCATTAGGGATAGTGTGGGGCCTTCTCTCCACTGCTGTTTTTGTGATGTCAAAGTCTCCTTAACATGGCTCCTGCTGTTCTTTAAACACAATACTATACATGTCTTAATAGCTTATGACGACACGTTTTCAATGAAAGCTAAAAAGTAAAGAATTTGAAAAATAACCCCTTCATTTTTTTAAGTGACGCTTGTAATTCTACTCTGAACAGTATCATATGGCTCTTACAGCAGGCGTTGTGAAGCTAACACCTAACAATAAAAAAGTATTAGTATTGAAAGTGAATGTGTGTTCGTGTTACGGGAGACTAGTGATGTTATAACTAGACGTGATAGGACCTCTAAACATACGTTTTTATACATGGATTTCAGGTATTTATATGATTAAATATCACATTTCAATGTCATTTTGACTTCCTGATAGGAATGCAAAAAGCGAAGATACTCGTTTCTGTTGGAGCTCTCCCTGGGTCTTTGGGCTGCAAGGAATATCCAGAAGTATACACTTCTAGGATTAGTGCTCACCAAATAAACATTAAGTGAAGATCGTTTGACTGGGTGTGAGTGTTTGATTGGTTCAGATGCTCCGTCCATTACCACCCCCTTTTGTACCGCTTTTGGTCTGCCATAAGTGTGGCAGGGTATGCTCAGACGTGAGTCCCTTGCTCACTTTGCCACTGGATTCAAGCAAGCCGGGCTGAAGACGGCTGGAATGCCAGAAACCGGTCCTCGGAAGCTTGTTTCCGGTCCAGGGAAGGCATGGCTTGGCAGTTCGGGCTGGACTGTTCCCATGAGGCACAGGATCAGACTGATTTGCATATAACCATGTCTGAACTGGGGTGGCAGAGTGGGCTAAAGAACGGTGATGGATTAAACCCAGATCTTTTGACTGGGTGTGAGTGTTTGATTGGTTCAGATGCTCCGTCCATTACCACCCCCTTTTGTACCGCTTTGGCCGCCATAAGTTGTGGAGGGTATTTTCAGGCGTGAGTCCCTTGCTCACTTTGCCACTGGATTCAAGCAAGCCGGGCTGAAGACGGCTGCAATGCCAGAAACCGGTCCTCGGAAGCTTGTTTCCGGTCCAGGGAAGGCATGGCTTGGCAGTTCGGGCTGGACTGTTCCCATGAGGCACAGGGTCAGACTGATTTGCATATAGCCATGTCTGAACTAGGGTGGCAGAGTGGGCTAAAGAACGGTGATGGATCAAACCCAGATCTTTTGACTGGGTGTGAGTGTTTGATTGGTTCAGATGCTCCGTCCATTACCACCCCCTTTTGTACCGCTTTTGGTCTGCCATAAGTGTGGCAGGGTATGCTCAGACGTGAGTCCCTTGCTCACTTTGCCACTGGATACAAGCAAGCCGGGCTGAAGACGGCTGCAATGCCAGAAACCGGTCCTCGGAAGCTTGTTTCCGGTCCAGGGAAGGCATGGCTTGGCAGTTCGGGCTGGACTGTTCCCATGAGGCACAGGGTCAGACTGATTTGCATATAGCCATGTCTGAACTGGGGTGGCAGAGTGGGCTAAAGAACGGTGATGGATTAAACCCAGATCTTTTGACTGGGTGTGAGTGTTTGATTGGTTCAGATGCTCCGTCCATTACCACCCCCTTTTGTACCGCTTTTGGTCTGCCATAAGTGTGGCAGGGTATGCTCAGACGTGAGTCCCTTGCTCACTTTGCCACTGGATTCAAGCAAGCCGGGCTGAAGACGGCTGGAATGCCAGAAACCGGTCCTCGGAAGCTTGTTTCCGGTCCAGGGAAGGCATGGCTTGGCAGTTCGGGCTGGACTGTTCCCATGAGGCACAGGGTCAGACTGATTTGCATATAGCCATGTCTGGACTGGGGTGGCAGAGTGGGCTAAAGAACGGTGATGGATCAAACCCAGATCTTTTGACTGGGTGCGAGTGTTTGATTGGTTCAGATACTGCGTCCATCACCACCCCCTTTTGTACCGCTTTGGCCGCCATAAGTGTGGAATGGTATGCTCAGGCGTGAGTCCCTTGCTCACTTTGCCACTGGATTCAAGCAAGCCGGGCTGAACACGGCTGGAATGCCAGAAACCGGTCCTCGGAAGCTTGTTTCCGGTCCAGGGAAGGCATGGCTTGGCAGTTCGGGCTGGACTGTTCCCATGAGGCACAGGGTCAGACTGATTTGCATATAGCCATGTCTGGACTGGGGTGGCAGAGTGGGCTAAAGAACGGTGATGGATCAAACCCAGATCTTTTGACTGGGTGCGAGTGTTTGATTGGTTCAGATACTGCGTCCATCACCACCCCCTTTTGTACCGCTTTGGCCGCCATAAGTGTGGAATGGTATGCTCAGGCGTGAGTCCCTTGCTCACTTTGCCACTGGATTCAAGCAAGCCGGGCTGAACACGGCTGGAATGCCAGAAACCGGTCCTCGGAAGCTTGTTTCCGGTCCAGGGAAGGCATGGCTTGGCAGTTCGGGCTGGACTGTTCCCATGAGGCACAGGGTCAGACTGATTTGCATATAGCCATGTCTGGACTGGGGTGGCAGAGTGGGCTAAAGAACGGTGATGGATCAAACCTAGATATTTTGACTGGGTGTGAGTGTTTGATTGGGTCAGATGCTCCGTCCATCACCACCCCCTTTTGTACCGCTTTGGCTGCCATAATTGTGGCAGGGTATGCTCAGGCGTGAGTCCCTTGCTCACTTTGCCACTGGATTCAAGCAAGCCGGGCTGAAGACGGCTGCAATGCCAGAAACCGGTCCTCGGAAGCTTGTTTCCGGTCCAGGGAAGGCATGGCTTGGCAGTTCGGGCTGGACTGTTCCCATGAGGCACAGGGTCAGACTGATTTGCATATAGCCATGTCTAAACTGGGGTGGCAGAGTGGGCTAAAGAACGGTGATGGATCAAACCCAGATCTTTTGACTGGGTGTGAGTGTTTGATTGGTTCAGATGCTCCGTCCATCACCACCCCCTTTTGTACCGCTTTGGCCGCCATAAGTGTGGCAGGGTATGCTCAGGCGTGAGTCCCTTGCTCACTTTGCCACTGGATTCAAGCAAGCCGGGCTGAAGACGGCTGGAATGCCAGAAACCGGTCCTCGGAAGCTTGTTTCCGGTCCAGGGAAGGCATGGCTTGGCAGTTCGGGCTGGACTGTTCCCATGAGGCACAGGGTGAGACTGATTTGCATATAGCCATGTCTGAACTAGGGTGGCAGAGTGGGCTAAAGAACGGTGATGGATCAAACCCAGATCTTTTGACTGGGTGTGAGTGTTTGATTGGTTCAGATGCTCCGTCCATCACCACCCCCTTTTGTACCATTATCTTTAACAAAACATAGTTCAATTATGAACTAGCATAAATCTACTGTGTCAAGGGAGAGTATTCAAGAAGAGGGCCAACATTTAGTCTGCCTCTGAGAAAAGAGATAAATCAGCAGACAGTCTAACATAGAGTCTGCTCGGTTCAAAAGCAAAGAAAGAGGGTAGCCCTTATAATATAAGTTGCGTTCATAGATAGGTCAGTAGTGTTTAGTGGAAGATCCGTAGTGCTTTCACTGCATTATACATATTGGTGAAATGCAGTTTCACCTGATTTAAGCATACACAATCCATGTCAAACTGAGATACAAAACATGCATGCTGAGTTTGATTTTGCAGGTTCCAGTTGCAGATGTGCATATACATCTTATGAGTGGTCAGGAAATTACCTTTTTCTCTTACTCCTCTCATAATCAGATTCCAGGTCTGTGTCCCACCTGCTAGGCCAAGTTAATTACTCTGTTCCCCAGCAGAGGGAACAAAGGCCTCCCACACAAACAGAGCAAATATCAGTTCAAGTCAGTTCCTGAAATGGGAGGGATGGAGACGAAAATCTGCATCTGATAATTAGCTGTCACACTGACCTGTGTGGGGTCAGCCCAGGCCCACTGAAGAAAGGAGGAAACCCGTACACCTGAAGCCAAAACTGACAGTGCTCCCATTTAAATTTTGGTGGGAAGGTATCTGGCAGTGATATCAGTTAGTGATGGAGGTGAGGCCCACAGAAGGGCTCTTCACAGAGAAAACTTGACTGCACCATTTTGGATTGTCCCAGATAGCTGTGCAGTGGGGTTGGAACTGGGGTGGAAATATAATATGGCACCTTAGTATTGGCCAGGGGTATGTGGTATCTATAGCTTTCCCTCTACTCATAAACCCCTGCACAAGGGAGAGACAGTGAACAAAACCCTAAACCTGGAAGGCGATTACAGCAGAACCATGGACAGCTGCAAGGAGGAGGCACCTGATGCCCCTGATGGAACAAAGAGGCTATCTGCAGCTGACCTCTAGGAATTGAAGGGACTTTCTAGGGCCAGTGGGGCTGGCTCCTGATGCCCCTGAGGACCAATTGGGGGTAGTTCTGTACTCCATTGCCACCCAGTTACCCTGCAAGAGAGCCTGTAGACTCTGGGACTCAGGGGTGTTAGCAGGAGGAGTGTTCTGCTAGCTGGTAACGGTGAGGCTGCCTAAGAAACCCCTACAGGCCGCAGGATGTTTCAAGGGAGGCGAAGATTGGTACAGGGAGCCAGTAAAACCAGCTCCCCACAAAAGGTGCACTGTAGACGCCAGGAGGCCAGTTGAAAATGCTCCTAATGGCTACAGAATGCCACCAGGAGTAAAACGACCCCAAGGGCATTGAAATCTGCCCAATGGGTGTGTAGTTGGAAAGATGTGCCAACTGACACCACAACGAATGCTACTTTTTACAATTACCCCTGAGGTGAGCCAGTGCCCGGGGGTCAGTGCAACATGCATCCTTTTCATTTATATTACTCACTTTTGGAGGGTTTGTGTATGGAACCCCTACTAATTGTGCTAAATGCCCTAGGGGCACCCATCTCCCTGGAAGCCGATGCAAAAGAGAGACTAGCGTAAAAGGCAGAAACAATTTGGCTGTCTCCAGGACTCCATCTCCTAGGCAGGGATCGCTCTTCTGGGTGTGTTGTCACCATCTGCCTGTTTGTGGGAGGGGCGGCGCACCTACTACAACATGCCGCTCCTTCTGCAGCTAGCTGTTCAACAACAAAAGAAATGGAAGCTACTGCTTGCTGTGGGGAGCTGGCTCGGTAGCCAGGGGTGCTGCCCCCTTCATCTGGAGTACCTGGGAGGCATGGACTGCAAGAATGAGACAAAAACATATGGGTTTCAAGGCTGCAGGTGTGGACAAAGCCGCTCATAAAATATTAATAGTTTTGGCTTGGAGCATAATGCTCAAGGAGGTCTGTTTACCATATTATGTAGCCCTTGGCGTGTCACAAAGGGAGGCAGGAGAACAACCAATGTTATTTGTCAGTGTTGTGGGGGCTGCACTGAGTGCCACAGCCCCCTTACAAGGTGATTTAAAAATGTGCCCAAGGTCTCAGCCCATATGAAAAGTATAACCTCCCGGAGAGTTTCAGCATTATTTACACCTTTTCAGACCTGGGAGCTTGGTGCTCTGGAAGTCAGGAGTGCAGAAACCCCTACTGGTTTGCCCCATTGATGCATTATGTAGCCTGGAGTTGAAGACTGATACACGTTTGTGACTCACAAATGTTTAAATATCTGTGATTACTAATGAACATTGCAATGCTATTCATATTGAATGCATTTTTCTCTGATTTCCAGGTCCATTTGTTTTGTTTTAATGGTGAAATGTGATGATTATTTTTAGCATTGTGGTGACCCCATGACAAATCCAATAGGCCTACTTTATTTAAAATGACACTCCTTTATATTGTGATATGGCACCTGGTATTGGTTGGAGAGTATTGTGAGTATGGGGTCATGATACACTAGGAGGTCAAATGAGGTACGTGTGTGTCACAAAAGGAATTTCATCTACCTGCTGTATATATTTGTAACTTAATGCATAGTAATACATGTATATTTTACTGACTGGACAGTAATGTATTGAGTGGTGTTGTTGCATGCCATTGAATGGACATTACTAGCCCTTAGCTACATTAGGCATTGAACTGTTCTGCTTCACTACCATGAGAGAGTCAAGTGCTATAGTAGGGTACTTGGTTCCTAGTAAGGAGACAATTGTGAACCAATTACTTGCACAGGATTCACATCCTGCACAACTAATAACCTACTATAAACAAAGAAGAGAGTAAAAAGAAGAAAATAGCTAGTTCTTCTTTCCCTTATCAATATAGCAAACAAATGAGAATGAGCTTGCTACCAACCCAATGTACTGTCATACATGTCTTTCACTCATGTCTCAGACACACCATTTGTCTTTTTAAAAGAGCCCTCACCCACCAACCTTGTTGGTGGCATGCTTCATCATTGGGTTCCTACCCTAAGATGTTGAATGCACATTAGGTGTGCTACGATGCCTGATTACAGCGGAGCTGGTTTCTTTTTATGATGTTGAGAATTTGCGATCCGATACCGAGCGGGACGGTAATAGGTACTACAGTGGGTGGGTCGCCTTGATGAAAGTGTGACTATAGGCACCACCCACCTCCGGATCCATGTTGCCCTAATTGGTAGCAACTAAATTCAATAAGAAGTTGGGTGAAAATTGTAAGTTACGAATGGCCCACCATACAAACGCATGCCTTAGTGAATGTGCATTCACTGACTAGGCAATCCCTAGCATTTCAGTCCTGAAGAAAGCCACTGCGACTCAAACGGCACTCATATTTGGCTTAAACATGTCGACCTAACACTAGGATGTAAGAAAATACTAATTTCTCACTACACATCCACTATCACTGTTTTTAACCCTACCCGAGGAATCCACCATTAAAATATTTTCCCTAAGGCCAGATATCCTGGAGGTAGTTTTAAAATTCACTCACAAATTCACCTCTTCACACAAAGAAGCAAGGACATAGGATAAAAACTGGACAGGCTAGATGGATAAGCAGCAGTTTTTTAAAAAAATCGGGTGCGTGCAACAGCTTGTTTGAAATTTGTGAGAGCTGTATCAGTCTCTCGAAATATATTAGAAAATGCGGACAAGGGAAGCACAGTTGTCTAAGAAGCCTTTTTGAGCTGGGCAACAATGTATAGGGCAAGCTGACACTCAGACCTTAAAGTGTAGAAACTGCTTTGACTGATTCAGTTGTGGTGATGTGAAAGGAGGAACATCAAAAATAAGAAGGATAGACAGCAGCTGACAACTATTTCCAATTTTCTGTTTGAAAAAACTCTTTGAGTTTTAGTGAGTACAAAGTTTGGTTTGCAAGCGTACAGAATCTCCTTAGTTGTTTTAGCCTGCCAATAGAGCAAACACAAGGAGATTATGGACAGAGCGCTGAAAATTTTCAGACACTCACCTCCAGTCACAGATCTGGGTTGAATCTATCATCGTTCTTTAGCTCACTTCACCACCCCAGTTTAGACCCAGCCATATGCAAATCAGTCTTGACCCTGTTCCTCATGGGAGCAGTCCAGCCCGAACTGCCAAGCCAGGTCTTCCCTGGACCGGAAACAAGCATCCTGGGACTGGTTTCGGGCTAACAGCCCTCATCAGCCAGGCTGGCTTGAATCCAGTGGCAAAGTGAGCAAGGGACTCACGTCTGGGCATACACTGCCAATTTAGGGCCAAGCATCCGGGGGCCGATTTCCCAGGAGCCATAGTACAAACACCTTACACTGGTCCAAAAAAAGAAGTAATTGAGACACAATTTTTAGAACAAAAAATATTAGTACCTGTGTAAATGTGACACAAACTGACTTGACACTTGATGCTCAAAACCTCGCCCGCTGTGGAACCCTACTTACTCTGGCCATTACCTGCCTATGAGCGTTTTTTACTAACCAGGCTCAGGTTTAACTTGTTTCACCTGTTATTAGCAGTCCCTAGGGGGTGTCATAAAGGGAAGGTGTTGGCAGCCTGTGGCTGCGACAATTTGTCTCCACAGGATCTGCTGCACTTCATGTTTTTATGTAAATATTATGAATTTCCAAGGGCTTTTTATCTAAAACCTGTTTTAAAAAGGCTGAATTTCGTTCAAATTCGTCCTGCGCTGTTTTATTTACAATTGTTAAAACCTGAATGTATACCTCATGTGTCTGTTTTTTTTAAAAAGTGCAATGAAGTATAGGAAATGTCTGGATACATAGACTTGAATTGGTACCCTCTTCAACAATGCTATCTTTACCATGCAATAATGGGACCCTAATGTAACAAATCAATTTGCCTTTGGTGTATCTTGTATTATGTATTTTACCGGAAAGTCAGTGAGTTTTTATTCTTTTGTCTATGAACTTTTATGGTTTTGTATAAGAAAACCGAATAAAGTATTTTGAATTTTGAATGACTTGACACTATTCGTGCTGTGTGTGTAGTTAAAGAAGTGGGGTAAATTAACGATCTGTGCTTTTCAAATGTGAATGCGGCGACTATGTTAAGTCAAAATCATTTTTTCCATTTTTTTACTTTTTAAGCAGCCTAGACAGTGTAAAATCAGTTGTATTGTTTATTCGTTGACTTGAAGGTCTTTAAATTATTAAATGTCTGTTACACATTATAATAATGTGTAGCAAGACACGTTACATCTGGTTTCATAACGTTACCTTTGTGCAAAGATCCCTCTGTAACATGGACTTTAGCTAAACCTAGCTCCACTACACAAGCAGCAAAAATAGAGCTGAAGGCTTTGCCCTGTTTTTGTACCAGTGCAAAGTTTCTGTAACACACAACTTACACGAATCAAATACATAACTTGCAAAAGCCTAATAGGATGATTTTAATATGAATATAAACTGCATTTCAGTGTCCCTTTACAAATAAATACCACCACATGAAACATACCTACAAAGAGCCCAGATACAAACAAATAAAGTCACTATAAAAATTAACTAGACATTTCATTTGTAAAGTGACACTAAAAATGCTATTTCGTATTCATATCGCAATCATTCTGCTAGGCTTTTGAATTATTTGATTTGTGTGAGTTGAGTGCTCTGGACAATTTGTTTTCTATCTTGTTGAGGCGCCCAGTGGTGACTGCCTCAGTTCCACCTCATGGTAGCAGGGGTGTGGTCTGTTGTAGCACTATCTTTAAATCAGAGTTGTTCTTACAATGATTAGGTAGATCTGCATTAGGGATAGTGTGGGGCCTTCTCTCCACTGCTGTTTTTGTGATGTCAAAGTGTCCTTAACATGGCTCCTGCTGTTCTTTAAACACAATACCATACATGTCTTAATAGCTTTTGACGACACGTTTTCAATGAAAGCTAAAAAGTAAAGAATTTGAAAAATAACCCCTTCATTTTTTTAAGTGACGCTTGTAATTCTACTCTGAACAGTAAAATATGGCTCTTACAGCAGGCGTTGGGAAGCTAACACCTAACAATTAAAAATATTAGTATTGAGAGTGAATGCGTGTTCGTGTTACGGGAGCGTAGTGATGTCACGTCTAGTTATGATGTCATAACTAGACGTGATAGGACCTCTAAACATACGTTTTTATACATGGATTTCAGGTATTCATGTGATTAAATATCACATTTCAATGTCAGTTTGACTTCCTGATAGGAATCCAAAAAGCGAAGATACTCGTTTCAGTTGGAGCTCTCCCTGAGTCTTTGGGCTGCAAGGAATATGCAGAAGTATACACTTCTAGGATTAGTGCTCACCAAATAAACATTAAGTGAAGGCCGGGGGGTATTATTGGATTTGCGAAGTTTACAACTGAGCACGCAAAAAATCTATGCAACCTTTAGCAACTCCAAACATACACTATAATATATTGCTAAACATAGCAGAAAGTCGATTTGTAAGCAGTTGTAAGCCACAGATTCCAGGCGGTATATGTATTGTACACATACATTATGTAGTGTCCAGGCTAGCAAGCAACAGAAGCATCCATACCCCCTGCGAGGTGTGCTTAAAACTGAGGAATTCACAAATTTCCAAAGTTTTTAAAATTGAAGAAAAATATGGATAAAACGTTTCTTCTGCCAAGCCTTCCAAGGCATTCCAGATTTTCGCATTGATTGAAGGAAGTAGCAGGAGGGATTCCATTTGGGGGTAATGATTTTCTGAGTACTAGCTGCTGTCATTTTTGGGCAAGTGTTATAAGACAATGATGAAGTCGAGCATAAAAAGTACAAAAGGTGATAATGGACTGTGAATGTAGTTACATAGTTGGGGCAAATCAATCACTCAATCAATCAGGATCTATACAGCGCTGCATATCACCCGTTAGTGTCTCAAGGCGCTGGAGTTGCAAGCTGCTTCGTGGTGATCTGTATATTCGAAGAGCCATGTCTTGAGTCCTTTCCTAAATTCTTGGCGCGATGCGGTGGTCCTCAGGTGCAGGGGAAGGTTGTTCCAAGCCTTGGCCGCCAGGCGTGAAAAGGAGTGTCCTCCGCTGTTGCTTCAGTGGATGTGAGGGGTGTCTTTGAGGAAGAGGGCGGCGGATCGTAGATGTCCTGTTGGCTGGTAGATGGTCATGCATTTGTTGATGTATGCTAGTACTTTGTTGTACAGGGCTTTGTATGCGTGGGCTGACATCTCTTCTGGCATCTCTTCTGGATCAGGAGCCAGTGGTGTGGTGTGATGTGGGTTCGTCTGGCCCTGACACTAAAGGAGGGACTAAAAGGGAGGGAATATTAGATGATAAAATATGTGGGGTGTACAATGAAGAAGAGACCTTTCCCAAGGTACAAATATTTTAGAATTAAAAAGGCAGTGGAGATGAAAAAAAAAGAAAACCCCTTTAGAAAGAAGAGAGGGAGAGATACAAGCGTGCTGAGAACAATGTAAACATAAGGTTTATATTGTGATTGAAAATTGTGTATGTATTTTTGTGTGTGTATAAAGAGGAGTGCCGAGAGGAGAGTTGGGGAGAAGGAGACAAAAGATAAATATGCTGAGAAGTTAAATACAATATGGCTGATATTGGAAGACGACTATGCATTTTCTTGAAGAAATAGTTTAAAAAATACAAGAATAAGTGAGGTGCTAATACATTTAATCTCAGAGCTGCATCACAGAGGCAATAGATGCACATAGCTCCATATAAGACTCCCTCTGGTAGAAGGCTTGTGTCCTGGGGTTCAGCCGTGCTTGTGTCACTCCTGCAGTCTCGCTCTCTTCTAGTAAAAGAGACAGTGAAGGGTACAGCATGGACAACCTGAGTTGCTGGTGTTCACCCTAAAGCTGTCTAGCAATACAGATATTTCAAGAACTATAAGGACTTCAAGAACTTCAAGGACATAGTGTGTGACCATGGAATCGGCACATCAGCACCAAGTGGATGGGTGGATATTTCAGAAGTAAAACCTATTTCTTCTGGGTCCAAAGAATGCACAAAAGAATTAGACCACATGCTAAGTGTTCAGACTCATGTATTACATTATGACAGATGTTAAATGTTATGTTAAGGTGCTTATATAACACAAATAGCCAGGTTATCATTCAGTCTACCATCCTTTTGAGGCTAAACTACTGTAATATATTGTATCTAGGCTCCAATAAGACGGTGACCAGAAGACTCCAGCTGGCTCAAAATGCTGTGGCAAGGCTGCTATTTTCCTTTCCTAAGTTTTTCTCGGACTCTAGCTCCATCCACAGGCTGCATTGGCTCCCTCTTCCATATCTGAATAGTTTGACAGGGTCTTTTGCTCAATTGTTGAATATTTTTGCTCAGCACCCCTCAATGGCACTAAAGCAAAAGCCACAATGTCTCACTGGCCTTTGTGCTCTAGTAACAACACCACCACTAAATCGGTATTGCTAGCATTGGTAATAATCACAATTTTTAAGTTGGTATCAAATGGCCTTAAGTCAGCATCAATGGCCATCTTTTCTTATGCACCATAAATGTATTTTGACACGCTTCAATCCAAAGAACTAATATTTTTTTTAACAATTTTCCTGGGTTTACAGTCTTTCCAGAAAATTTGGCGCATATATTACATAATAGTCAAATAATCCCATAAAAGACCTCGACTATTCCTTGCCAACAAGATTTGTGGCAAACACTATTGCCTCTATCAAACTGATTATCTGTAATAAATCTTTCTTGCTGAGAGTATGACCTAAATACTCCACACTTTGTATGGCAATCTTACACAATTTTTGGTATTGCCAGACCATTCTAAAAGATAGACAGCATCTGATGCTTCATAGAATTGCGTTCTTCCTTGTCCTTTCTGAAAGCCAAGATATTATCTTTGAAGTACATTAGAATAGGTCTGCTTTTTTAATGTGTCAAAAGGGTCTTTATTACAGGGATCTTTATTATATATATATATATATATATATATATATATATATATATATATATATATATATTCACTGAAAAAAAACATAGGTTTCAGGGACGTTATAGTTAGTTGGACATTTCACTCGTAGAAAACCAGAGAAATTCCGCCGTTATAGTTAGTTCAGCTAACTATAACTTGCTCCCCCGCAATGCACTGCTGATGACGTCACATATTACATCATTCATGACATGGTCAGTGACATTACTGATTACATCACTGATGACATCATCCACGTGAAAATCTGATGCACCTCCTCACACCCTAATATAACCTTTGATACACCCACTCTAAAATACAGACTACCATTTTCGAAACCTCTTGTGTCCCTCAGGACACAAGAGGACCACATCGCCCCACCAGCAATGCACCAGAAGCCATGATTGCACAGTGGTGTAAAAAGGGGTGTGGCCTCACACCACCTCTCTGCAATGCAGCTCTGTGGCACTTACTGGAGGTACCTGGTTGGCTAGTTGCCCCCAGAGACCCTCAGGATTAAAGGGGACTTAATCCCCACTTGTATGTTAGGCCCCGCCCCATCGCTACACCACCGTGCAAACGCGCACCTTGGCACATTGTAAATTGGGGGATTTAGTCCCCTTGAATCCTGAGGGTTCCTGGGGGCCAACTAGCCCACCAGGTACCTCCAGTAAGTGCCACAGAGCTGCGTTGCAGAGCGGTGTAAAATGGGGCGTGGCCTCATACCACCTCTCTGCAACGCAGCTCTGTGGTACTTACTGAAGGTACCTGGTGGGCTATTTGGCCCCCAGGGACCCTCAGTATTCAAGGAGACGTAATCCTCCAACTTAGAACGTGCCAGGGGGCGCGTTTACAGAGTGCTGCAGGGACGGGGCAGGGCCTCCAGCGAGTTGCCGGTTTCTTTTTTTTCCTTTGCTGCGAGAGGTGCTGCGTGGCCCCCTTTCCCTTGGCCACTATTGTCCTCGGGACCCCATCCCCCGGGGCCTGCCCTTTTTTCAATTAATGTGGGGGATGCTGCGTGGCCCCCCTCCTGGGCCACTCCTGTCCCCGGGGACCCCATTCCCTGGAACCTGGCCTGTTTTTAAAAAAAAAAATCTATTTCTGGGGAGGGGGGGCTGCGTGGCCACCCTCCCCAGGGCCATTTCTGGCCCCGGGACCCCATCCCCCAGGGCCCGCCCTTTTTTCAATGAATGTGGGGGGGCTGCGTGGCCCCCTTCCCGGTCCACTCCTGGCCCCGGGGACCCCATGCCTCAGGGACCCCATACCCCGGGGCCTAGCCTGTTTTTTTTTTTACAAATCTATATTTGCAGGGAGGGGGGCCGCGTGGCACCTTTCCTGGGCTACTTTTGGCCCGGGGGACCCCATCCCTGCGGCCTCAGCATTTTCTTTTTTTTTTTTTTTTTTTAGGAAGGGGGCCCCGTGGCCCCCTTTTCCTTGTCCAATATTGGCCTCGGGACCCCATCCCCCGGGGCCTGCCCTTTTTTCAATTAATGTAGGGGGTGCTGCATGGCCCCCATCCCGGGCCACTCCTGGCCCCGGGGACCCCATGCCCCTTGCCCCGGGACGTGGCCTGGTTTTATAAAAACAATCTATTTCTGGGGAGGGGGCCGTGTGGCCCCCTCCCCTGGGTGATTTCTGGCCCCGGGACCCCATCCCCCAGGGCCTGCCCTTTTTTCAATTAATGTGGGGGGGCTGCGTGGCCCCCTTACCGGTCCACTCCTGGCCTCGGGACCCCATGCCCCGGGGCCTAGCCTGGTTTTAAAAAAAATATATATTTGCTGGGAGGGGGGCCGCATGGCACCTTCCCTGGGCTACTTTTGGCCCGGGGGACCCCATCCCCGCGGCCTCAGCATTTTCTTTTTCTTCTTTTTTTAAGAAACGGTAAGGGGGCCGCGTGGTCCCCTTTCCCTGGGCCACTATTTGCCCCGGGACCCCATCCCCCGGGTCCTGCCGCCCTTTTTTCAATTAATGTGGATGGTGCTGCGTGGCCCCCCTCCCGGGCCACTCCTGGCCCCTGGGACCCCATGCCCCGGGACCTGGCCTGGTTTTAAAAAAATATCTATTTCCGGGGAGGGGGCCATGCGGCACCTCTCCCCTGGGCCATTTCTGGCCCAGGGACCTCATCCCCCGGGGCCTGGTCATTTTTTAAAAAATGTACACAGATAGAGCTCCACTCCCGGGCCACTCCTTGCCCCGGGGACCCCATCCCAAGGGGCCGACCCTTTCCGTTGGGGACTATGGGGGTAGCCCCAATGCCCCCACGGTTCCACTGGCTCCCAGCCTCCTACTTATACTCAGTCGTTAACGCCACCAGATCCAGGGATCAGGAAACTCATAGGCAAGCCAAATTTGTGCCAGAACTATTCCTGCTAGCGGGATAGAAAAGAAGTATAGACCTGATAAAAAGGGTGGAATATCTGGTGAATGACCCCACATAATCAACTTTGGATCCACTACCACTATTAGATTTGAAATGGAATGGAATGGAATAGGTTTTTGTATAGCGTGATAGCTACCCGCAGGCGTCCTAGCGCTTTAGCAGAATACAGGTGGGTAGAGCGGGTCGAAGTTATCTACTGAAAAAATAGGTTTTACGTTTTTTCCGGAAGTGCAGAAGGTTAGGTTCTGAGCGGAAGGGAGTTCCAGAGTCTTGCCGCGTTTGTTGAGAACATTCTTCCTCCACTCCTTTCTCTTTTGAACCTGGGAGTGATGACTTGGAAGGCCTGGGTCGACCTCAGCTGCCTGTTGGGGTGGTAGGGGGTGATCAAGGTATGATTCAGGATTGCTCCTTTCCTCCAGTAAGCACGGTGGGCGATAAACATGCTTTTGAAATTGACTCTATCCTTAACTGGCAGCCAGTAAAGGGCTCTTAGTTCAGATTTCACTGATTGTCGTCGGGGGATGCGCAGGAGAGTACGGGCGGCGCAGTTTTGGATTACTTGCAGTTTTTTCAGGGTTGATTCAGGGGCTCCTAAGTATAGGGCATTTCCGAAATCCAGCCGGGAGAGGATTAGACCCTGGACCATGATCTGTCTGGCCTTGAGAGGGAGGAGCGGGAGGATCTTTCGGATGAGTCTGAAAATGCCCATGCAGGTGGCAGATAGTTTGGTTGCCTGGTGGCCGAAGGTTAATGCGTTGTCCAGACAAATGCCCAGGCTCTTGATGGTGTCCCTGGCTGGGGGTGCTGGACCTAGTGCTGGCGGCCACATAGAGTCAATGGATTTTTGAGGGGAGTTACCCAGCACCATTAGCTCTGTTTTCTCGCCGTTCAGCCTCAGGTAGGACTGGCTCATCCAGGTACATACTGCTTCCATGCATCCTCTAAGATCACTGGAGTAGGAGGAGGGGTGAGTAAGGGTAACCACCAATTGCGTGTCATCTGCGTAGGACATGACTTGAACGCCGAAAGGGTGTATTATTTCTGCAAGGGGGAGCATATAAATGTTAAACAGTGTGGGGCTCAGGGACGAACCCTGGGGGACCCCACAACTGAGTGGTTTGCTGGGCGAGGTGGTATTGCCCTCACAGACTCGGAAAGTGCGCTCTGATAGAAAAGATTGTAGCCAGGCCGCAGCTGTGGAGGTTATCCCTAGCTCTGACAATATGTGGCGTAAGATGTCATGATTCACAGTGTTGAAGGCGGCACTGAGGTCCAATAAGATAATGGCCGCAGTGCCGCCCTGATCCACAATCTTCCTAGCTCCTTCTGTTACTGCTAATAGAGCAGTTTCAGTTCCGTGCATGGGGCAGAACCCGGTCTGTGAGGTGTCCAGTGAGTTGTTTGCTTCCAGGAATTTTGTGAGGGATTGGTTTACGTGTTTTTCCGCGATTTTAGATATCCACGGTAACAGGGAAATCAGGCGGTAGTTCCCCGGGTTCATCTGGTCTAGATTGGGTTTTTTCAGGAGGGCTTTAACTGTGGCTTGTTTCCACTTCGGGGGGACAAGCCCTGCTGAGAGGGAGTTGTTGATTAGGTTCCAGATGATGGGGAGGATGGTGGGGGTAATTGTTCTGAGGAAACGAGCTGGGGCTGGGTCACTGGGGGATCCAGACTTTACCTGTAGTATTATGGTTTCCAGGCTGGTGGGCTCCAGAAGTGGAAAGGTTTCTAGGGTGGTAGGTAGGTTTGGTATGGTGTACTGCTGTTCTGATAAGGGGTGAGGGGATAGGGGGAACGAGGAGTAGATCGTGGCTATTTTGTTGTAAAAGTAATCGGCCTGGTCATTGCATCGAGTTTGTGCGGTCAGAGGATCTGGTAGCTTGTCGGGGAGTTTGAGCAAGCTTTTAGCGATCTGATATATTTCCTTGGGTTTGGATGCTGCTTCATTAATCTATAAAAATAGCATAAAGCTTACCGAAGACAAATTCCCTAAACAGATGCAGTGCAGTGCACGATGCAAAAACATAGTCCAAGTTAGCTCCGGCCGATCCGCAATGGAAACACTGATCATCTGACCGAACCTTCATTACGAAGAGATGATAAGGGGTGTAATACCAATCATTGATACATTTCAGGTGATGTACCTTGATACAAGATACATTATACAGATATTACAGCGTCTAAGGTCCGCCACAGTAACTTCACTGTTGAGGAGAAAACTCCATTTATCTACACGCGTCTGGAATGGCTCAACCATATTATTCTGTAAGGATCAATGTATCACCTTATCAACCAACCTGATATTTCTCTTGAAAGGAGTATCCCTGAGAAAGTCCAGGCCAGGGCTATCAGTACAGCAAAGATCTTCATCTTAAAGACTAAAGATAAAGTGCCTCATCTGAAGGTACCTAAAGAAGACAGTGGATGGAAGAGAAAACTGTTGTTGTATTCTCTGAAATAAAGAGAAAACATTCTATCAAATATCTGTCCTAAGATATGTAGGTTGCCCCTTCCACAGGCATCCCTGAAGCCCTCATGAACACAATAATGGAAATTGGGATTGTGGTCCAGATACGTAAGCTGATTAAATTGGGTAATACATGAAAAAAGCCACTTACATGAATTCCAGATAAGATTAAAAACGTTTAAAGTTTTGAAGCGGGTTTGCTTAAAGTATGAGGTGTCGAAAATCCCCACTCCAGGCTGTAGAGAGTGACTCAAAAGAAATAACTCATGAAACAGATGCCCCCAGAGCCTCTGACCCCATCCCAAGATTAGGTGCAAATGTGAAAAAAATGATGTGAGATAATCGAACCTCAGAAATGAGAGTAAGACCCCCCGATCTTCCTTGAGTTGCTGTAAAAACATAATTTTACAGTGGGGCTTCCGATAGCACCAAATAAACTTCTGCCATTAGCCCTCCACTTTAGTAAAAAAAAAAAGGCCACAGAAAGAAAAAGTGGGATGCATTGAAAAAAGTGGAGATACCTAGGGAGGATGACCATCTTGATGAGGTTTCAGCTCCCGATGAGTCCCAAGTGCAGACGATTCCACTTCTGAAAAACATCAACAGAGTATTGAAACTGCTTCCCGTAGTTATTCTTGCGGATCTCAGGGATATTGATAGTTAAGATAACCCTCAGACAGACCTGTGACTGGACCCACCTTGCATCCTGTAATGATGGAACAACATTTGATAATACCTGGGTCTTGTCAGAATTTAACTTATAGCCAGATACCGCCCCAAATGCCTGAGCAGCTAAAACCTCGGCTCCTAGACCGCTCATGGGAGCAAGTGTCAAAACAGCCACATCATCTGTGTATGCCAGAATTCCAACCTCATAGAGGTGCAGTTTGAAAGGCTGTATCTCTTCTGAGCGTTTGAGAGAATGAATGAATGGCTCAATATATAGTGTGAATAGCTGAGTGGAAAGAGGACATTCCTGCCGTGTACCACGAAGAATATTGATAGGGTCTGAAACTAGCTCCACGCTGCGAATCCGAGCCTTAAGACCAGTATACAAATGCTCACTTTGGAGACAAAGATTGAATGTAAGCCCACGGACTCCATAATTCACCAAAGGAAGGGCCAGGAGACCCGGTCAAATGCTTTCTCTGCATCCAGGCAGATCTTGCCTACTTTACCCCACCTGGAGTAGCAACCTCCAGAGCTGAGATGCTGTATTGACATGCGATGTTGTGTCCTGGCCAGGGATGAAACCATGCTGGTTTTGGTCGACCAACCCCAAAATAATCACAGATGAATGATTCGCCAGAACGCATGTGTAGATTTTAGCATCTGAGTTGATTGGGGAAATTGGACGGTATGATTTGCAGAGAGTGGGGTCTTTCCCCTTTTTAGGAAAAATTACTTTTTGTTTCTCTCCACAACTCCAGAACCCCATCAGAAGACTCAAAGGAATTAAACAGATCCCTTAAAACCAGTACAAAATCTCCATGAAGATAGAATACAATTCTGATGGGATCTTGGCCAGAGAGCCAATGGCATTTTAAATCTCCAGGGGAGTAAAAGGTACCTCCAGTTTAGACTGCTGTCTAACTGTCAACTTTTGGTCAAAGTATTGACTAATATATAGAGAGATCTCCTCGGTGGAGGTGGAGCAATCCTCGTTATAAAGATCATGGTAGAATTCGCGGAAGGCCTCACATATTGAGGCTGGATCGGTAGTAAGAATGCCATTCACATCCCTGATCTACTGTATGGTGTTGTAACTAGTTCTATCTCTGACCTTAAAAGAAAGGATTCATCTCTTAGCTTTTTTCAAAATAAGCCATCTCTCTTGCCCTACCATTTGTAACCATTATTTCCCAGATTTGTTTTTTGAGGTAGACTTTAAGGAGAGTGGACTGCTCCAGAATCTGATTGGTCCGAAACCCGCATTTAAACCAACTCAAATTCCAATAAACTGAGAGTCCATCGGGCTGCCGCCTGCCGCCTAGACTTTTGTCGTAAAACCTGCCAAGTATTATTGCGCGTCAGGAGCTTCCCGCCCCTTCCCTCTGAGTGGAGGAAAAAGAAGTGGAGAGAACCTGATAGCCAGGCTCCCTTAGCAATTCGGTCTAAGACAGATGCGTCTATTGCAAGCACAGGATTTGTGGACTAAGTATATTCAGTTCTTCACAAGCCAATTAAGTTTTTGTGGTAATTTAATCCCATTAATATTCCGGGTTAGTATATGCAATTGACCACAAGGACTGCCATTGTTTCTAATTGGAACCATAATAAGACAAAATCCTCAAGAAGCTCCTAAACCATACATATTGAAATAGACAATGTCTATAATTATAATACTTTTCCAAGATAACCACTTTTATTTTGTCGTGCTCAAAATTACTCATGATAAAGTTATTGTGGATAACAGAAAAAGTGGTCTGCCTAAATAACATTTGATGTGTTATTAAATAACTGATGCATCATCCGTTGGAAAACAGTTTATACTTTTACCCTAAATGGCATGCTCTTGTACCTAAATACACCTTCTGGGGCAATAAACAATGCTAAAGCTTTAGATTCTTCATGCAAGGCTATCAGATGGTATGCCTATGATAAATCTAGTGTGTTAAACAGCTCTGCACCCCCCAGTTTTGACCTCATGTAACCAACATTTGGTAAGGAGTGGCGATGCACCCAGACAAACTTGTTTAGGTAACGCAAACCAACACAAAGGCTGATTTTCCCATGTGACTTGAGGACTATTGCCCTCTTGTTGCACAAATTGTCCAATTACTTCTTAAGAGTTTCTCGCATAAGTAGGCGTACATTTCCCATTTTGTGAACTTAGGGATTTAGACCTGTTTTCAGGATGATTTTATGTGAGAACCCTTTTAAAAAGGCCTAACTGGTCCTAGAACACCACCAGAAATTATTTTCCAGATCACCCATCTCCTTAGTTCTCCATGACTGTCCTAATGTTATTCTCATACCTCAACACCTGTTTGATATGTTTAGGATCAAGTGTGATCATGAGATCTCCTTGTTGAGGCTAGCTTGAAAGTGAACAGCAGTGAGAAAGGTACACTGGGACAACTCTTGTGAGTCCTGCATGAATATTTGGCTCCGATGGAGCACACACTGAGACAACTACCCCGGGCCATGGAAATAAAGTAAAACAAATTGTACAATCCTTTTCAAATGCAGTGATCAAGGAAGTGAAAACTGGGTGCCACTCTACACTATGTCGATATCGCACACCCTAAAACATATTTGTGCATATGCAGGTACCACCGAATGCGTCCCAGCTTATTGCCACGATCTTCAATGACCCAACAACCACTTCATCTGACACTGGTGGTCTCCGAGTCCTCGTCGAGGTATGGCTCTACTCTGCTGCACTCCTCACAGAGAATTGCTGAACAGCACAGCTGGCTCCTTCTCCTGTAGACAACTTGTCACCAGTAAAACATCAAAGTCCATTCCAAAGCAAGGTAAAATTGATTATCATAACATATGTTATATCTCAGGCAAGAGAGGAAACACTTTAACTGATTCATATAGAATGTTCCACTAGTTGAAAACACACAGAAAATGTAAGAGAAAGGAATATTCCATAAAGAAATGTGCTAGATAACGATAGTGAACCTGTGAATTGCACAGATAGGGTTGTACATCAACATGTGTGAAAAGAGTACAAAGTCTTATTGTTCAGGAAATGCCTCATTTCAATAGGCAATTAAACACTAACTGAACAAGTACACATGTGAATATTTGTCCATGGTTAATTTCCCAGAAGATCAATGTAAACTCGAACTTCCAAATGTGTCTACTTTAGGTAAATGAATCCTGTTTAAACCCTAGTTTTTATTTATGATTTAACCTGGACATGTGAAAGTGAAAATGCTAGATCTTCCCTGTGTAGTCCCTATATTGTAACAGTATTCACCCTTCAGAATTTGTGTGAGGCTTTATTATTTTCTAGTCCGCACATATTGTTTGCCTTGTATTATGCACTGGCCACCTGTAGTGAATCAGCCACTTTCGTGGTCTGATGCCCTGTGATGACCCTCGATCGCCACCATTGTGTACTGACTTTAGTGTGCTATGTTACCTTAGCCTTAGAATAATCTTGCCAAAGAATAGAAGGTATGGGATGTTGAGGTGCAGAGTTGTTGGTGATGGTGCACACATGTGCTCCATAGTGGATACTGAGGGATTAAGTGCATAGTGTTATTTGAGTTAGGTGAATTATGACTTTAGCCTATTGGCTTTGACGTGGTTTAATATCATTCTGCTTTCCAAGTAGTAGAGGCCTATGCTTGAGCAACTCCATATTCTAAACTGCAGCCATCTTCTGAGCCTCTTTAGGTGAGAGGTTATATGTTTAGTTTCCATGTGTTGTTTACCACCAGTGAACCAGAGCGGACTGGTTCTTATCGGAAAAAATGTGCTCTCTCGATCTTGGAGTCATAGCAAAACGCTTGGCCAGCTGCTTGTTGTGCTCTTGGTACGAGGTGGTACAGGAATCCAATGAGAACTGTAGGCGGAGTTAGCTAGAAACTTCGATGGAGAGCTGCATTCTATATTAGAGAAAGGGGGTCCGAGAGAGGGTGAGATGCTGGTCTGGTGGTTTGGTGGTCTGATGATACATCACGGTGCAGACATGCAGTCGTGTTTCTGGAACAGAGAGTCCTGACCCAACTAGAGAGGGAAAGAGAGACAGGCCCTTCTTCAAATGACAAGATGGTGAGGTGTTCCATGTATATCTAACTTTATCTAACTATGCTTTTATTTTCAGGTTCTATGTATATGTATGTATTGGTGATTGCTACAAATGTTTACTGTGTTCTTCTTCCTTGTCATTCTGTTATCATGTAATAAAAGATCCTTGGAATATATAATTTGTCTGCATTCCCTGTGAAGGAAGGTCAAGTCCCTTTTTTACCAAGTACTTACAGAGGGATGGGCGATTCCCCTCTAATGGGTAATTGTTGATACGGAAGGGAAATGGGCTCCTAGCAGGGATGTCTAAATTCTAAGTATTCTATCCAATACATTGCTAGGAGGAGCATGCGCTGTGTACCCTTTCGGATGGGGAGGTGTTGTGATTTGCTGCGAACCCTCTCGGATGGGGAGGTGTTGTAACTTGTTGTTATTTGCGAGCTCCTCAGCAATGGTCTTATATGTTGTCAGTGTTTATTCCTTTCTTGGGTAAGTATTGTGAAATGTGGTGTCTTTCTGGATCCTGAGAAAGGATGTGGTAAGTAATGGCCTGGTGACTGACAGAAGCACCAAAACATACAGAGAAGTAGGTCATTACACCACCATAGGAATATTCATTGACTTGTGTAGAACACTAATATCTCTACACTCACTCACCATACAGGAATGCACAGTTTTTTTCTACCTTGTATTATCATATAACAACTGTGAAGGACAGGGCTTCAGAGCTACAGACCACTCAGCACTATGTGTATCCTATCTCTAAAGTATTTTTCAGTAGCCCCTTCCAACAGAACATTGAGGTATTTCTCCATGTCACTGAACGTGAACTGCAGCTAGCCTTAATTAAGTATTGGTTAAATTCCCAGTGCAAGGATGCAGGTCATGCTTATGCTTTATCCATTGTTCTTCTATTGCGCATGAACCACAAGATCCGTTAGTTTCAGATACAGCTGTTGACACTCGTGTAGTGCAAAGATAGCCTCCATTATGATTTATTAGCAGATGTCAATGAGCGCATAATGTTTGTGACACTGTACTGAGGATTATTGTCAAGGGATGCACCAGCCTATGATGCACAAGCCAGTACAAACGAAAGGGGGATTGTTCTTAACAGCTCTCCAAGAGCAAAGAGGGAGGGAGCACGCTGCCTCTCATCCCAGCACAGTTCACCCCATTGCATTCTGGTAAATGCTGTACTCTTACCCCAAACTTGCTGTAGTTTTTCACCCCCTTGAGGTCTCCAAGAGCCTGTTTTAAGAAGCTCCAATGTTACTAACCATTTTATAATCAAAACTGCGTAAAATTAAAGTAACCCCGCCTTTATATTGCATCACTTGACAATAACATTGCATTAACTATTTTAACCTAAGCACTATGCCACACGGCAATTACATGTGTACATAATAGTAATTATATACTCACCATGATTAAGCAGTGGTAGGTATATAAGGTGTTATATAATTGTAGGCTGATATATTTTCAACCGTGAGATAGTGTTGTATAGCTTAATAATAACATATTTTATTCAGTGATAGTTGTCGAAGTTTTCAATTTTCTTGCAATTTAAACAGCAAACGTTTACATCAAAATCAGTCAGATGTATCTCGCAGAACCTGTAGCTTCCAGGCCAAAAGTCAGAACAGTAGCTTTGAAATCAAACACTTAGATTCCATAACATGGAAATAGACTTTAAATATCTCAATATTACATGAATATCTATTTACTGCAATGTTGGCCTGCACTTAAACCCACTATAAAGCGCCTGAACCAAAACGTGCTAAGCCAAGAGTTTGAATAAAAAATTTAAGACATTCATAAAATATGTGACCTATGAGCTTAAAAGGATTGCAGTTCTGTAGAAACCGGGGCGGGAGTAATCCTTGCCTCTGTGTTCTTGATAGAGTTGAAACTTTTCGTTATGAATACAAGGAAAGTTTTTATTCTATGTCAGGACAAGAGGCAAGGATAATGCTCGTTCAAGCTTGTCAACCACCAAAGATGCCATATCAATTACCGGTTTAAAATCAAACCGATTGAACATAGCGTTCGAAGACCAGTCTGCTGCATTAAGGATGTCCTCTAGACAGGCCCCTACAGTAAAGGCTTTAGAGGTCATTGCCCCTCTCACTGAATGAGCTGGAAACTGCGACACGTCAATGCCTGCCTCTTGCATGACGCAACTCATCCGTCGGGCAATGATGGGGGAAGAAACCAATCTGCTGTATTACTCTCCTTTAAATTGTTTAAAAAATTTAAATAAAATGTTTCATACATTTTTAAATGCATCCCGTTTTCCTTTAAGGAAAATGTAATGCATTTAAAAAAAAAGATTGCTTTATTTTTAAAAGCAATCACAAACATTGCGGTCTGCTGATACCAGCAGGCCACCATCCCAGTGATGCCAGCGAATCCTAGTGGGTCACAAATTATGACCCACCTCATTAATATTCATGAGGTAGTTCTATTTGCAACCCACTACAGATCGCTAATTGGAAATAATGGCCAGATGTAACTTTAGTGCATGAGTAATCGCAACTACCAAATAATGATTTGCAAAAAATCGCTATTTGGTAATCGCTATTACTAATGTTAGTACAACTGACCCTAATTTGGCTCTGGTTGCTGCTCTTGCTTAAATATGAGAGAGACCAGGCACAGCTCCTTCTGCTCGGTCTCTCATTTGCCTTTCATAAGGTCAGCCACTCCATCGGAGTGAACTGTCTTGCAGAATCAGGAATTTTTCGACTTTGCCTCACAATATCCTTTCATGCTAAGTCTACACAGATGCCAATTGCTCCACCTGCTGCCAGCCTCCTGTCAATACTCTGCCTTATCCATTTTAATCAGTATGTTCAACTTTGAACAGAGGTCATCTGCCTTTTGAGTTTAAAGTTCTTTACTGTCTTGACAATACTCAACTTATTGTTGGATTTGAACAAAATGACCAGAAATTAGCCATCATTTTTTGAGGGGGAGCTCCCTCCCCAGGGCAAGCGCTCCCCCCACCCCACCCCACATTAGTCTTTCTGCCCCCCCGGGGGCACAGGGGGGTTGTTCAGCTGCAATCTGGCCACCCCCAGAGGGGCAGAAAGCCCACTAGACAACAGGGATTGGCCAAAATAATGATTGTTTTTTTGGGGGAAGAGCCCCACTGGGCATGAGCCTGTACTCCCCCACACCAAAGGCCATATTATTCTTTCTATCGCCTCAGGGAGTGGATGGGGATAACAAGAAAGCCCACTAGACACTAGGGATCGGTCAATTCGATTATTCTGTTTTTGGGTGGGAGTGACCTTAATGCCATGGTCCTGGGCCCCCACCCATCTTGGGCCACCTGCTCTAGGTCCCATTAGCCTGGGAGGTGGATGGGTGTCTTCACTCCAGTCTGCCCCCTCCCCCTGATGGAGGGGCAGACAGCCCACTAAACACCAGGGAATTTTACTTGGCAGTGTTTTTGGGGGGAGGATGGGGCCTGTGGTCTTCCACCCTTGGCCCCATTAATTTTTCTCTGCCACCTCCCCCGGGGGTAGAAAGCACACTAGACTACCAGAGAAAATATGGTTGTAAAAAAAGTGATGAGGGGGATGTCTGCCCAGGCTGTGCCCCAACACCAGACCACACCCAATAGTCTATTTCCCCCAAGGGTAGATTGAAAGAGATTAACTCTGCTTCCTGGGGGGCATAAAGCCCACCTGACACCAGGGATTTTTTTTATTGTTGTAGAAAAAGTATAGTGTGTGTGATCCACCCTGGTCTCAGACCTATCCTCCAACTCTAAAACCCCAACAGTCTTTCTGTCACCTGGGCATATAGCCACATTCCCATGGCAAGCCAGAAGAAATTTGGATTCTTTAGGCCACAGTTTTGACATATTGACTGGCAGAGTAGTAATAAATCCAAGTTGTCTTTTACTTGCCATGGTAAATGGTTACACTATTCAGGCCCAAGCTCTGCCACCCAGAAAAACCAACTAAACCCAGCCATTTTGAAAGATAGACACCCAGGGGACTCCTGGGTGCTGTGCCCTGCATGGATTCCACAATGTTTTCTTACCCACAATGCCCTGCAAACCTCAAACTTTGCCTAAAATCATGCATTTTCCTCAGATTTCTATAAAGGAAAGTTTCAGAATCTGTGGGGATTCACAAAATTTCTACCACCCAGCATTTCCACACTTGTCCCGATACAAATAGCACCCCACATGTGTGGCTTTCCCCTAACACCAGCATCACAAAATGCCTTAACCCCTCTCATGCTCATGACGAGCTGAGCTCGTCATGAGGCACAGTGGAGCTGTGCTCATGACGAGCTGAGCTCGTCATAACTGCCATGGCCCTCCCACGCGCAGCTAATTCCCCGCCTGTGCAGGAGTTCTATTGGAGTGGGTGGAGTCATGACGAGTCCAGCTCGTCATGAGCACCGTCAGGAGCATGTCAGGAGCATGACAAGCTGGACTCGTCATGAGCACCGCGGCGCCGCGCGCTGCCCCTCCCCCCGCACCGCGGGGGAATTAGCCCTGCGTGGAAGGGGTTAAATGCAACATGGAGAAATCAGCTATAGTGGAAGTGGCGGAATGTGGGCTTGGTTGGACAGCCACCCAGTGAAACCTAACAAACTAAGACATTTCTGAAAACTTGATACCCAGGGGGGTCCAGGCTGGAGTGCCTCTTGTGGAGCTCACAAAGGTTTCATACCCACAATGCATAGCAAACCTCAATCTTGCCCTAAAATGTTCCTTGCATTTCTGTAACATAAACGTCCAGAATCTGCAAGGCTTCAGAAAATTCCTACTACCTAGCTGTTCCTGACTTGTCCTGATAAAAATACTGCCCGACTTGTATGTTTAAGCCTAGTGCCCGTGATAGAAACGAATCAAACAAAGGTCATTGGGAGTCCTTGTGACAAAAGAGAAAATCTTCCAATCTGCTGTTAAGGAAGCTATCCGCACTAAGCCCATTGCAAGGTCATCTGGTCGAGCACAGAGCTAAGGTGGAAGGAAGTGTGTTTTGTCAACTGCATTCTTTCAGATATGTTTATAACGGGACATTGTTCACGCAGCAATATAGATACAAGAAATTACACTCACTGCTTCCCCCTAGAGAATCATTGAGGAAGAAGGTATAAATATCCCTATAATTTAGGTAGGCGCAATCATGAAGACTGGCTCCATGGGGAGAATGCTGGAGAGGTGATATCCGAATACAAAGGTTCTCAGAGTTATGCGGGGATAAGACATGGCTTGGCATAAAATAGAGAATCATTGAGGAAGAAGGTATAAATATCCCTATAATTTAGGTAGGCGCAATCATGAACACTGGCTCCTTGGGGAGAATGCTGGAGAGGTGATATCCGAATACAAAGGTTCTCAGAGTTATGCGAGGATAAGACATGGCTTGGCATAAAATAGAAAGAGATAATGTGACAATTCAGCCACAACCATAGTTGGGAGGTTCCTGATAATATAGGTATAAAAACAGGTAGGGTTTAAACTAATTACGTTAGACAGTAGGAACTTCCATTATAAAATGCTTTGGGTTTTTCTAATATTCATTTTGTTTAATACGATGGCTGCTGAAATAATAATAATAGTTCTTATCATTATTGTACCTGAAGTTTATGTGGTGATTGGACATAATAAATAATTAATCATCATAAACATCAACATAAACATCAATTGCTTTGTCTGTCTGCAAATTTCAGTGATCAGGGTAAGAATCTGCACAACTGCAAATACCCCTTGTTTATAAGAGTATCTCTGACAGGGTTGTCTGACTCGCAAACACTCTAAATCCAGATGGGCCTAACTTGCTATAGGGACGAGTAAGCGACATCCGCCGTTTTCCCTGTCTCCGACCAGCCACAATAATCTACCATTCAAACAAGGAAACCCTCATATGTCCCAATCAAAGATGACAAGATCTTTTAGGACACATCAGGTGCAAAAATTAGTCTAAAAAGAAGAGTAGTGACCTTGGACCAATGATCTGAAATGAGTACCATAGAAACCTCTTAAAGGTGGGGCAAGTCAAGATATAGACATTGAGGAAATCCAGAGGGGCCGGGCAATCTCCAAGGGCAACCAAAGTTAGAAGCATCTACATCATGAAAGCAGGAGGCGTAGCTGTGAAGAAAAAGTGAACCATCAAGGAGTCCACTTTCACCACAACTGGGAACCTACCAACAAAGTGAGCCAGAGGATCCCACTTGGAGAAGAAACATGAGAAGGCTGGTCTCTCATCCACTCACTCGCATGCCAAAAAGTAGTAACTGCAATGAGGGAAATTTAACAAACAAAATTGGAGCAAATAAATCTTGCTGTTAACTTAAACTAAAGTTCTACATTCTGTCCATCAACTGTGTTTTTTGCAATTTTCACCCCGGGTGGGCTGGGTATGCTCAGACGTGAGTCCCAGGCTCTCCACACCACTGGAGTCAAGCTATCCAGGCTGATGAAGGCTGATAGCCAGAAACCGATCCTTGGATACTTGATTCCGGTCTGGGAAAGACATGGCTTGGTAGTTCGGACTGGACTGTTCCCATGAGGCACAGGGTCAGAGCTGATTTGCATATTGCCAGTGTCTAACCCAGGGTGGTGTGGAGTGCAAAAAAAACGATGGATTTAGGCCCAGATCCTTGTACTGGGGTGAATGTATGACATTGTTCTACATTCTGTCCATCAACTGTGATTTTTGCAACTTAAACTAAAGTAACATCAATTTCCTCCTAAATAAACTTGAGTATCCTACATAATCTGTATGCTCGCTCCACTCGCAGGGCAGCACCCTCCCACTCTTACCATAGTATTGCTAGAAAAGACCTCTAATTGACAGGCAAAGAAAGTGTCAGAAATGCAAAACTGGATCATTGATGACAAAGGACATTCGTAGCTCATCTCCGCTTGATCAGCCCAGGGACCTGGTTCATCCAGTCCTTACACCGTGGTGAAAGTGACCCACAGTACGCCCTTGCTGGTAAGCAGCTGCTGCCTTACAAATGATGCTGATGGGAGCTGTAACTGGCATGCTTCCACTTCATTCTCATATTCCAAAGCTGGAAACTAGCAAGGTGAAAGTGGAAGTCCTTAGTTTTATTGACACAGTGCATCCCTTCCCACTCATAGCCATGGGCACACCTGCTTTGCGGATGTGACTGTAAGATCACATTGACTTATGCTGCCACTTCTTAGAGCATGTATGTGGTTCCAGTAGAATACTTGAAGCAGGACAAGATGCAACTGTACCTGTGGAACACGCTCCATGTCTCTGCCAACTAGGCACCCAAAAGGTCATGAAACACCAAAACACTGAAAGACCGCTGCCACGACAAAACCAGGCAATGGCGGGGGTCCAGAGGGCAGGTAGCCCACAAATGACGACGCAACACTGAGAGTACTTATGACAGTGTATGAAGACCATTGAGTACACAAGGGCATTACAAGCATCTATTCAGACAACAAAGTGAATGGCCTGCCCCAAATACTTTCTCCAGTGCAGCCATATAGTCTTGTTCCCTACAGCTTACAGCTGGGACCATAACAGCACCGAATCCGCGGGTAGTGGAGTGCGATATGAGAGTAGGGTCATGCTGCATGAGAAGGAGAGCAGGTTGTACTTGAGCAGAACCGTCTGTCGTGATACAGGTCCCCGACCCACAAGAGATCCAAGCACTAGCTAAAGCACAGCCCTACGGGCAGCTAGGAGACCGGAGGCAGCCATAACTTACTTAGGATAAGCATAGCCAGATGCAAGGTATGAAAAACATACCGACCTACTGGGGTGGTACCAGTGTGTAGCTCTTGGCTGTGGGAGGGACAACGGCTACTATTTATTTAAGGCGAGGCTGAGTAAAGCAGGTCTGTTGGACAAGGCAAATCTCACTTGGTAATCATAGCAAGACTGCCACATAAGCGTGCAACAACCAAGCACTTGCATAATATTATTTGATTACAGATTGTATTGTGACTAGTGTGGCTGGGCAGTACAGATGACTCATGGCAGTCTGGTGATAATGTACCTTTAATACGTCTTAGACCCTATAATGTAAGACTCGTTACCACATCATAACAGCACCAATAGACATGAGGAAGTGTAATCATTGAAACATGCTTTATTGATTGCTCTGTGGTGGCGCAACAGTGATGCTAAATCCACTTTATAGCATTATTATACTGCAATAAAGTTAGAGTTTTGAGGGTTTAAGAAAAGCGATAGCAGCAAACACTATGAAATTCTCCTGCAGCTAGTTGCACCTAGTTTCGCAATCAAAATACGTCTGATTGGCTGTGAAAGAAACTGTGACCTGTAAAATTCTTCCTGTGTGCTTTGCATCTGCTGATTAGATCAGGAATTTTAGTTCTTCTGTAACCACAACACACTCTATTTTTAACATGTCTGATGCTTTCTATGTTCTGTCAGCTTCTGGCAACCCTGAAAACAGCATGTCCAATATCATCTTTTTACTGCCTTTGATTGCATTTATGGTCCCCTGGTGTACATTCCATTGGGCCATTTTCATATGGTTTCAAGTTCTGTCGCGCATGTGTTCAGCAGAAATAGAACTATGAAACCATTACTGGGTAAAGAGACACCGATCGAAACCAAAAGTTGTCAGACACAATTCATGGTAGGGAATGCAACAGGAAGTTTCTTCACAGCGACCAATTTGCATGCCCGTATCCTGCGCGAACTGGTGAAACCGTTTGCAAATGGTAAACTGGAATTTCTTACAGGGTTACAGCTTGAAAAACCATATGTTACTTTCTTGCAAGGCTTTCAATACAAACAGCATCAGCAGACTGCATGTTTCATGACAAAGGCCCACCTGGACAGCCACTATTATCAAATATGCATTTAACAAACCCATTGATCCTTTAACTATACCTCTGTGCACAAGAAGTAGATTTCCGATACTTTCATCATCAGCTATGAGAAGGGCAGGGCTGGGCGTTTTCCCAGTGGGCCAGAAGGGTGGGTCTGGTGTTTGAGTAGTGGGGGCCGGTTTTGCAGCAGTGCTGAAATATCGCCCCCCTGTAAAATAAAAAGCAGCAGCAGTGCTTCTCACCAGCACCCCCCCCCCTATTACCCCAGGCAGGTCCATCTGAATTACAAGTGCTGGTTTGTGTTCCCAGACCGGCCCTGGCCATGAGTACTTCCAAGGGGAGACTAATATCTTCTGAACACCTTTATGCAAAAAAGTGTTGATGGGTAGTGTCAGTACTGTTTCCTAACCATATTTTAATGACATTGAGTAATATTTTCTGTGTAGTAAATACACACTTTCACTGCAGTAACCATAAACCTGTTAAAAACAAAATAGGCTGGTTTAGTGCTGTCGATAACAGGAAATCTGTGGTGGAACTTGTGGGTTACCGTCGGAACCTCCACATGACATCACTGGCCTCTTTGTAGAGGTGGCATTTCCCAGTGAAATGTAACCAATTCTATCACTGTGTGTAAGCCACCTATTAGTTAGCCCATTGAAACCCCAAGGAGGGAATGTGCAGTCAAAAACACACCTCATATTCTCTTTTATTCTGAGGGGGAAAAAAGAAACTCTGCCAAAAAACGTAGGTGATCAATCATTCACTCTGGAGTGGCTGATTCCCCAACATATCTAGTTGAGTTACCTTTGCGAATAAACACCATGTAACTAGAGCGACAAACACACACTTTTGCTGATATTCCACCATGTGATACAAGCAGGGAACTATTTTCTGAGAGTTTTCCACCCTATTTGGCTTATCTGAGTTAAATCCACTCCCAAACTCTTAATCAATTATTACGTCTTGATCATTTATGTGAATATCAGAGTTTTTGATTCATTTCCTGAATTTTATATGTGTTTAATAAGAATTAATTCCAGTGACGCCCTCTGTTTTGCAAGAAATATCTCATGTGATACCTTTCCAACTCACCGGTTCTGCATGATAAAATATTGGTATGGAGCTCCATGATTGACCCCACCACTGCCACCAATGTAATTGTAATTGGATTTATATAGTGGTTAACCCCCTGACAAGACACTGAATTGCTTTATGGCATGTCACACGCTACTCCAAAACCCAACGTTAGTGATTAATGTTGGCTATTACAATTAGTCATGTTCTTTCAAGAAAACAAATGTGTGATATATTATAGTGATGTCATAAGTGATGTCACTGACTATGTCATAAGTGATGTAATATGTGAGGTCATAAGCAGTGTATTGCGGGTGATGTAAGTTATAGTTTGATTAGGTAACTATAACTACTGAATTTCACTGATTTTATACCAGTGAATTCTGAGCCTACTGATAATGTCCCTGTAGCCTTTTGTTTATTCAGTGAAAATATACATATATAAATATACATATATAAATATGTATGTATCTATATATATATATATATATATATATATATGTGTATATTGTTAGATTCGAAGCATCCGAATGGATTGAACCTAACGGAAGACTTGTATACTTGTCTAGAATAGTGACTACAGAGGAAATTGGTCCTTTTTGACTAAGTAATATAATCAGTTTAAAAACCAATATGTATGCATTATTTTGAACCCTTTACAAAACGCAAAAGAAACACATACCATTTCTAAAAAAGTGTTGGTCTTGATAATATTTTATACATCCATATGAATAATCTTTTATACTAACGATTTTAAATACTTGTGAATATTTTAGGAATTTTTTTTAGAATTCTTTTAAGTATTACCTTACTATTTATAGATCAGATCAAGTATAATGTTTTGTAGGAAAGGGAAAGAACAACACTGGTATATATATATGTTTACAAACATGCATCTATGTTGTTGAAAAAATGTAGTCACCGTTGTGATACAGTTTAAAGGTCAAGTCTATGAGATCGATGTTTAATGATAATATTAGAGATTCAAGAAATTAAATAATCTAGAACAATCAACAGTAATGCGTCCATTTCTTACGATAATGGCATTACTCCTAGTCCTACTCCCTCGCCTTCCTTCAGCACAATTGAGGCCCCGCCTCCCACCCAGACCCACCCCCAGCATAAAAACTCTGCCCGCCCCCACCTCCACCTGTACACAAACAAGCCGAGCTAGCACTCAGTTGAACCGCACCGGGAGGGAGGGAGGGTCCTTGAAGGAAGGCGAGGGAGTAGGACTAGGAGTAATGCCATTATCGTAAGAAATGGACGCATTACCTCCCGTCCCTCCCTCGCCTTCCTTCAGCACAATTGAGGACATAGCAAGCAGAAAAACACAGAGACGGACAACTGAGTGACAAAGAACACAAACAGTGCCCCAAACCCAGCAGATCAACATCCCTGGCCTCGCAAAGAGGACAAGACTCCGAAGCCCGAACCCCCACCAGAGGAAAAGCCACCAAGACAGGGGACCGAAACCAACAACCCCACGGAGCGGGGAAGGCAAACACCCGAGCCGGACCAAAGCGAACAAACAGAGACCTCCACCTGGAAGGTCACCACAACCAGCAGGCACCACAGAAAAAGAGGCCTGACAGACAAACCAACCAAAGGAGCCACAGCCAAGGAAGGAGCAGGACCGAACACAGGCAAAACCAACCCGAGACAGAGCCAAAACGGCGAGTCACCGGAGGGACAAAGGACGGAACCAGACCCAAAACCAACAGATCCGAACAGCCCAGACAGAAGGGAAACGGCCCAGACAGGGCCCACAAGACCCCATAGGGGCGACGACAGTCCAAAGCAGAGTCGCTGACCACGCCGACACCCCAAGGAGGAAAGGCCAAGAGGACACGAACCCGGGACCAAGAAACGGAACACAGGCCGCCACAGTGCGCACAGCAGGACAGGCAGCCCCCCGACCAGGCCCACGCGGGAGGCAACCCAAAAGGCAAGAGCCGAAACCCAAGACCCGCAAGGGGCCCAGAGGGAGGACCGGACAGGACAACCAACCCCAGGAGCAAAGACCCCGAAGGGAAGGACCGGACAAGGCAGGGAAACAAACACAGCAGACCCGGAAAAACAACCAGGCAACAGACAAGGAAGACAGGAGCACCAAGAAGCCGGAAAGACGCCCACCGCACTCGCAGAGGGGCCACCGACAACCCCAGAAGAGCCCCAGCAGGAGGGAACCGCCCCACCAAAAGGAGGCCAGCATCACGGGAACAACACCCGGAGCAGAACACCAGGCCCAAAAGGCCCACAAACACCAAGCACAGGTCAGCCAAGAGGAGGACCGACGGGAAGCCCGCAAGCCACCGCCAACCAGACTGGAACCCCCAAATCAGTCGAATCCAGGCGCACAACCACCAGGCAGCAGGCACAAAGCCCGCAGAGAACCCAGGGGAAGAGCCCGAAACCCCAACGGGCACAGAGCCACCGGAAGGAACCTCCACCGAGCGCAACACAGCCCGGACAGGAGAGAAAAACAAAGAGCCTAAGGCCAACGGGGAGCAGCAGCAACCCCCGAGCACAGACCCAGGGAGCCCGCACAGGAAAGGCCAGAGCAGCGGAAAAGCCGGGAAGGGAAATCGTGAGAAAACCCAGGACGAAGCAAGAAACCAGCAAAGCAAAACAGCCAGCACACAAGTCACCCACCAAGGCAGAGAGCTGACAAACCCAGCACCCAGACCCCAGCCCACAGAAACAGGACCCAGGCAACCAAGGACAAGGACCAGAAACAGGACCCATCCAACCGAGGCAGAGGACCAAGCCACCGGAACGTCCTCAGAACCGCAGAGACCCCCGAAAGGGCACCAGGGCAAGCCCCAACGACACAACAGCCGCCAGCAAGAGGACCCCCAGGAGAGCAGCAGGAACCAGAACCGGAACCCGAACCGACCCCAGCCAAGCCCAGAACAGGCCGGCGACCGAAGCCACCACAAGCGGAGCCGGAAGAGCCAGCGAACACCCAACCAGAAGGCAACAGAGGCCGAGCCACCAGGAGAGCACCCCCGGGGACGGACCGACAAGGGCAACAGGGACAACAGACCCCGGAGACCAACCCAACAGGAGCCAGACAAACAGGCAGAGAAGAAGAAAACGAGCCCAGAGAACCAGAACACCACAGAAGCCAGGTGCCCCAGCACCCCCAGCCACAGGACCGCCCGAGGAGCCCGGGACAAAAAGGCCCAAACCCACGAAGGAAGAGAGACCAGGCCCCCCGGACAAGGGAACGGGGCAGAGCACAGTCCGAATACGGCCCCCGACAAACCCCAGGCCCAGAGAGGGGATCAGCGAAGACACACCCCGGGCCACCAAAAACCCGACCACCAGAAGAACCACAAAGGATCTCCCGAACAGACCGAGCAAAAAGACACCCCAGCCGTAAGTCGCAAGAGGCCGACTAGAGAAGGAAGAGGGAACACCCCTGCCGCATGAAGGAGAGCCACGAGAGCAACCGGACATGCCGGAAGACCCAGTCGAAGGCCCGAGGCCGAAGGGCAAGGACGCATACCCAGGGTACCACACAGAGAACCACAGGAAACGCAGAAAAGAAGCAGCGTCAGCGGAGAGAAGCGCCCCCCCCCAAAACCCAGGGCACGCCAAAAACCACCAGGCAGAGCCTGCGGAAAAGCCACCCGAAAGGCCAACACACGGAAGGGAACTGGCCGAAGCCAGGAGCAGACCCCCAGGAGAACTGGAACAGGCACAAAGCCACCGGACACCACAGCCCCAGCAACATAACGGTGCGGGCCCAAAACCCGAGCCCCACCGACAGGAACCCAGCAGAGGGAACAAAAGGCAAGCAAACAGGACACCCAGTCCAGGAGAGCCACCCAGCAGGAACCGGAGACGGGCACCGGCAGAGGAACCCGCAACGAACCGGAGGAACCGGCACCAAGCCGACCCAGCACCCATGAACCACCGCACACAGGACCCCGTCAACAGAAACGTCCCGCAGCCACAGAGGAGGAAATGCCAAAGACGACCACCCACAGACAGAGAATCGACCAGACAGCAGTGACAGGAACCCAACAGGGCACGGCACCCAGAAAAGGAGGCAGCAAGCCAGGGCGAACAAATGGCCAAAACCACGAACACCCGAAAGCCAGAGGAGACACCCACAGCGGGGAGAACGGGGAGGCCCCAGTGAAAGGCACGCGGGAAAGGCAGGACGCCCCATCCAGGAAACCCCACATCAAGGAGGGCACAGAAGAAGCAGAGAACAGGCCACCCAGCGCAACAGCAGCAGCCAAGCAGAACAGCAGACCCACCAAGCAGCACGGCCAGGACAGAGTCCGGCAGCACAACGGGAGGAAAGGGGCGACCCCCACCAAGAAGCAAAGCCACTGGAGGAAGAGAGGGATGAGCAGCACAGAAGCGAAACCCCAGACACCAACCGAGCGTGTAAAGAAACCCGAAAACCCTCCAGGAGCAACACAGCGCAGAAGGAACACGGAGGGCAGAGGAGAGACCCCATACGGCAGGCCCATAGGCAACCAACAAGCAACTGTCAGCAGGCCAGTACCACAGTGGACAAAGCCACAAGCAGAAAGCACATACAACCAGTACGAGCAACGCACGCCACACACATCGCACCAGCCCCCACCCCGGGACCAAAGGGCAAGGCCAACCGGGAGGGCCGGGAACACCAAGGAAAGAAACCCAGAGTCCCAGCCCAGCAGGAAAGAGGAAAACCCAGCCGACCAGCACAGGAGCCCAGAGACCCACGTCCTGCACGCCCACCACCCTGGAGCCACAGACAGAGCCAGAGGCGGGAGAAGGATCCACAGCATCCAAGCACCCAGACGGGAAACAGCCGCCCACAGGAACCGATGGACGAAGAGGGGATAGAAGGCACCAACAGAACCTCCACACACCAGAACACAGGACAGCAGCAGGGCACAAGTCCTAAAGAAGGAAGAGGGGGGACGCCGATTGCATCAGAGAAGCCAGCACGCGAGCAGCGGTCCGAATGAGCCCCGAACTCGCGCCAGAGAGGCCAAAGAGTGAATGTGCGGCTCCAGGCGTTCCAGTAAACGAGCCCCCAGAGAAAAAAGCGGGGGGACGGCGACCACCCACGTGGTACCCCGACACGAGCCCTGCCGAGCAGCCTCAATCCAGGAGAGCACCAGCCAGACAAGAGAGGCAGAACAACCCCCACGGAGCCCAGGCGACCAGGGCGCCCAAAGGGGGACCGGAGTCCCAGCCGCAGAGGAAGAGGACAACAGCATGCCCCCACCAACCCCAAGCGACCCAGCGGCAGACAGGCCAAAGCATCAGGAGCACAGGCAGGATACAAACCCCGGCCTCCAGGAAAACGCATCAGCGCCAACGAATGGAAGGGGAAAAACAACAGAAAACGGGCAGAAACCCGCCCTACCTGGCCTCCGGGAAGACAGCATACCGGGAGGAGGCAGCCACACAGCCCGACCCGGAAACGCAGCCCCAGCCACAGGAGGACCGCCGGACACCGCCGAGGATTCCCGAACCACCGCTCCGCCCCCATACCACGAGGGAGACGAGGAGAGGAGGCACAGCCAGGAGAACGCTGCAGAGGGCACCGCCGTAGCAGAGAACCAGACCGAAGACTCCCCGGCACCGCCACAGAGAGGAGCTGAAAGGTAAGTCACACTAGGGAGACAGAAAAAAACAGGTGGAGGTGGGGGCGGGCAGAGTTTTTATGCTGGGGGTGGGTCTGGGTGGGAGGCGGGGCCTCAATTGTGCTGAAGGAAGGCGAGGGAGGGACGGGAGGTAATGAACAGTCATAATATGAGATGGTTTGTATTTATAAAAGAGATAATAGTGGCGAATTTAGATCAAACTGGTTTTGGAAAATAAAATTCACTGTAACGATTTTAAAAAGCACTGGCACATTTAAGCACTTTTTAACTTGTTTTCACTAGAAAAAAGACAGAACGTCTACAGTATTGTATTATTGATATGTAGCTGTTTCTGGGCTAATGTATTTTACACTGAATTTCTCAGCAAATAATAATTATGTATTTTGCCACAAAATGGTTGTTTTTAATACAAAAATGTATTTTACTAATAATTGTATATCAACTGATAGCCCAATATGCACAGAACGCAATATATAAATGCATACAGAATGTTTTGTCTATGTCTATAGTGAAAGGTATTCACGTGATTCACTAATGCAAGCACTGTCACTTTAAAAAACGCCTTCTGGGTAAATACAAACTGTCGAGAGAACAAGCGGCGTTCGCGCTGCGAAACGCGTCTCAGACACTTGAGCGAATAAAGAAATAACGAGCACGAAATTTGGGTCCGTGTCCTGCTTTGACGGCACAGCGTGAATCGATACGCGGTGGCGGTGCAGGATTTGGAATATATATATATATATATATATATATATATATATATATATATATATATATTCACTGAAAAAACCATAGGTTATAGACCATATATAGTTAGGAATTAGCATTTACAAAACCTTATTTTACTCACACAAAACCATTGAAATTCCATATATAGTTAGTTGCACTAACTATATATCTCGCACCCGCAATCCACTGCTGATGATGTCACATATTACATCATTCATGACATGGTCAGTGACATCACTGATGACATCACTGATGACATCTCAAATGACATCACTGATGACATCACTGATGACATCTCAAATGACATCATCTAGTGTCTGTGTGTTTTTGTAAAGTTTAAATATGTTTTACATATTGAAGAATGAGTGGATGTATGGAAGACTGAGTGTGTGTGTGGCTGGCTGGGAGGTGTGTGACTCTGTGCATATCAATGTGTACTTGTATCAGTGATTGTATAAGAGAGTAAGTATGTGTTAGTATATGTGTGAAAAAGTATGGTGTTCTGTGTTTAACTGTATAGATGAGGAAATCGAAGTGTGATTGATTCTTCACAGGACTGACTAGGTGTATGAGTGCATATGATAGTGTTGTAATAATGAGTGACTGTATGTATGAGTGATTGTATGGGTGAATGAGTGAATGTGTGTGTAGACGTAGGAATCAGTGAGTGTGTATGTAGTAACTGGTATTGGTGTGTCATGATGTCATCAGTGATGTCATTTGAGATGTCATCAGTGATGTCATTTGAGGTGTCATCAGTGATGTCATCAGTGATGTCACTGAAGTATGGTGTTCTGTGTTTAACTGTATAGATGAGGAAATGGAAGTGTGATTGATTCTTTACAGGACTGACTAGGTGTGTGAGTAACTCCATGGATGAGTGGCAGTGTGTGAGTGTCTGCATAGGTGTATGAGTGCATATGATAGTGTTGTAATAATGAGTGACTGTATGTATGAGTGATTGTATGGGTGAATGAGTGAATGTGTGTGTAGACGTAGGAATCAGTGAGTGCGTATGTAGTAACTGGTATTGGTGTGTCATGATGTCATCAGTGATGTCATTTGAGATGTCATCAGTGATGTCATCAGTGATGTCATTTGAGATGTCATCAGTGATGTCATCAGTGATGTCACTGACCATGTCATGAATGATGTAATATGTGACATCATCAGCAGTGGATTGCGGGTGCGAGATATATAGTTAGTGCAACTAACTATATATGGAATTTCAATGGTTTTGTGTGAGTAAAATAAGGTTTTGTAAATGCTAATTCCTAACTATATATGGTCTATAACCTATGGTTTTTTCAGTGAATTTTCAAGGTTTTGTAAATGCTAATTCCTAACTATATATGGTCTATAACCTATGGTTTTTTCAGTGAATTTCATTGGTTTTTTAACAGCTAATATCTGTAGCTGTAAAATGTATTCTTCTTTAAATCCAAAAATATATTTTATATGTTTATGAATAATTTTTTTTTTTAATATTTTTTTTTCTTCGTTCCCGCTTCGCGAATCGGGAAGCTTCCCGTTAGCTGACCTTGATGCCGCGAAATAGACCGCGAGCCGGTAAACGTTTCTTTACCGCAACTGCCGCGTTAGAAAACAACATCGTGACGCCTCCCGTCCGCATGACGTTTCACGTTGTCGCGTGATACGTCATATGACGTGCTACGTTAGCGAACTGGTACGCGAAGCGAGTCGCAAAGCGCAGGTTTCTGGAAGCAAACCGGGAGGCCCTGCAAAGCGCTTAACGTAAACACAGCAGGTCATGTGACTTGGTAATAACACTTTTCATTGGTTCATTTCACTTTTGGTTTCCTAATGATGTAAGACTAGGTCATATAATCTAAAATGAACACTTTTCATTGGTTGAGAACTCTTGTTTTTCCCAAATGATGAAAATCCCTCCTTCTTTCCTCACTCTGACTTTCATCATTGTGAGAGAAAGACCCTTTGTGATCACTGAGCAATGGCTTCTTTAGTAGCTTCAGCTGGTGCTTCCCCACCACCTCCACCACATCCAAGGAAGAGTGGACCACCTGCTCAAGTTATAATTCAACAAGAAGAGGAAGAAGAGGAACAGGACGACGAGCACGAAGAGAGGCAGTTTTTGCCTGAGGAGCCCAGGACGTCTCACCGGAAAGAAAACTTCATTTGGCAATTTTTTAAAATTCCCAAAGGTCAGAAAAAAGTAAATGCAAGATACGTAACTTGCCTTATATGTCAAGATAGACTGTCCAGAGGAACCGAGAAAAAATACAGTTTCGGAAACTACACAATGCATCGCCATATGACTAGGTGGCATCCTAACAACTACAGTGCTGCACAGTTTCGGAACGACCTAGATAATCTCCCTATTATGGCCAGAAGATCTGTTGTACCGGAAGTAACGGGACCAGAGGGCAGGGAGATGGTGCCAAATATACAAATGAGATTTGGTGAAGTAAAACACATCTGCGTATTTTGCGATGGATTCATTTGCTACGGAGAAAGAAGCATCACTCTGATCAACAGAGCTATTGACTATCATATGCAAGTTTGTACGAAACGCCCAAAATAATAAATACTTTTTTTTTGTTTTGTTGCTCCTGTTGAGCCCTTTACAATGAATCGTTTTCATAGCCCCCTCCAAGAAAAACCCCCAAAAATATAAAACTGTTCAGAAAAATTCAAAAAAAGTAAAAAAAAGGTTCCGAAAAATAATAAAAAAAATATAAAACAACAAAAACAATAAAAAAAAAAGTTCTTTTCAGAACTACCTCCCCGTTATTAAAAAATTGGTACAATATTTGGAACTGTGCCAACCTCTATTTCTCTTAGTTCGCTTCCCAGTTCGCTCGCGAACCGGAAGCGAACCAAAAACAGTAAGTATAAGGGAAGGAAACAGACACTTATGTTAAAAGAAAGACAGCTATAGGGGAGTAAACTAGAGATACTATTACCCGTAATCCACTGCTGATGATGTCACATATTACATCATTCATGACATGCTCAGTGACATCATCAGCAGAGGATTGCGGGTTTTTTGGCAACGTGCCTTATCCACGGTTTAATAACGCTGCCTTTTGCTTTATATAAGTTTTCAAATTGTATGAAATATATACCAATAGGTCGTTATGAACCTTTAGGTAGTGCTTTTCTTCATGAGGTCTGGTCGCTTCCATACACATACAGATGTTTCAAAGATGATCAAGAAGTTTATCTGAATGGAGAGGAATGCACTGAGACGCCAGATCATTCACTAATGTGTAGGCACATACAGTTACACGGTTCATGCAACAAACACCGACCAAATATGGCTTGCGTGTTGCAAGGCATGCCAGTTCCTGCTATCATCCCCACGTTCAAGTTTTTGGAAAATGGTAGTTATTTGATGCTCAATAATGAAGATTGTTCTGGGTTAATTAAAAGTATTCCTTTTATCGTAACAGTAAGTGAACGGGTTATTTGCTGCAGAAATGTTCTATTTCCTCCCACACATGAACATAGGGAGTTTTCAATCTCGCCACAAATACCAACCTTGGGAGCAGATTTCAACGGCATGGCAAGAATAAGAGCTCTTTTGTCTCAGAGAGAGGTGGCCTTGAGTTCGGCCCGTGAAACTTTCGTGCTTCACATAGCGAACACCCGTACAGAGGTGCAGACCCTTTTCAATTCAGATTTGCCTTTCTATTTCAGCAAGATGGTTCGGACTATCTTTAACGCATCCTCCACAAAGGCCCTGGCGCACTTTTTTAAAGTTGTTACCAGTGGTCTCGTGACTTCATTTGAGAAAATCTTTGGAGTCATCCCTGCTTTCTTTCATTCTATTTTTTCCACTCTGCTTCGTGGATTGCCATTTTTACTTGCATTACCAGCGGACGCTCTTGTGCTTTTTTACATTTTTAAATATGGATGTCCCTCCTATGCAACCTCCCGCCCTGCAGCTGCTGACACTGTTCCGCAATCGCATGCTAGAATATTATGGCACAATGCCGTTGGCGATATTAAGCACGGCATATGGATTATCTTTTCGATTCTCCTACTTCACCTGTGTCCAGCCTGTATTTCACTGCCTGACCTGTGATTTCGATTGGGCCATTGATTTGTGTCTCTGCGGACCGGTTTCTCCTGACGTCGACTTTAATCAGCTGATGACTCCTATCATTACTCACGAGTTGGTTTGTCCTGGCGAAAGGATTATGGCTGTGGCATTGATGCATGGACTAATTGGTCCCTGGAATTTACTGGCGGCAACACAGTCTTTCTTGGAACAGAGCTTTCTTGAAAACCCACCGAGCTGTCCTCTGATGGTGATAGAGGATCCGGTGCTGGGAGAGCACGTATGTTCTTTTCCGCTTTTAAATTGGATGGCTGAACTGTTTTCGGATGAAGACGGTGACTTCCTATTGGAGGCTGTTGCAGCCTATTTTGCATACACAGTTATGTCATAGACCTTTTTCATGTTTGATATGCTGAGTACTAGCATTTCATTGACAATTCATTGACTTATTTGTCAAGTTTTTATTATTTACCTTGCCTATTGGCTTAAGACTCGATAAAGTACTTGGCTGTTTTATTTTTCTTTAGCATTAAATTTTCCTAGTTTTTAACCACTTGGCTGCTAAGGGTCCTCGACGAGCTCCATTGACTTTCCATTGAAATCAATGGAAAGTCCATGACGAGTTACCCTTGTCATTAGCGCTGAAGTGGTTAATGCTTTACCTTGCGGACCGTCCACATATAAACTTGCAATCTGCTCTCATGAGATGGCACTTCTATTATCTTATTCAGTTCGTTTCCGGATCATGGGGAGGTGTCATCTAGGTCCTGGATATCTTTACACCGTGTTAAGTTAGCATGGGCTCATTACCGGTTTAAACGCCATTTTTCCTTTTTTGCAACTTCTGCACACGACACTTAGTTGTTGCTTTAGCTTTCAACCTAGTAGTTCATCGTGGTTTACATGAGAATAATATGTTATTGCTCTACTATCTGCTTTGCTTGTTAAACTATATCTGTACAGCGAGTGCTAAAGTTTCAAGAACAACACGATACAGAATTGTTATGAGGTCTGATCTCCACAACTTCATACTCATAACATAAGTGCAACTTCTGCCAATTCTGGGCATGAGGCGGGTTTTATATTGCTTTGCCGAACACACATACACAACACTTGATGCGGTTCACATGAAGAGAGAGCTGGTGTATGCTGATGTGATTCCTTCAAATCTAAGACACTAAAGTATGGGCACGCCCTAAACCAACACAAAGAGACCTTCTTAGCAAATAATATAATATGTGTATTAGGGAGGGTGAGATATAAGCAGCCGCGGGCCGTGGAGGGAGTTACGGTGAGGCAGGGAGGCGGGGAGGGGGAGAAGCAGGGTGGAGCCCTCTCCACCCTGCCCCTCCCCCTCCCCGCCTCCCTGCCCCACCGTAACTCCCTCCACGGCCCGCGGCTGCTTATAAGTGTTGCTAACTCTTATTCATTTACAGCATGTTAACATACTGTCACCATTCGCTTTTTATGTACTAGTAACTATGCTGGTAATTTTGCTACTGATAATATGTGTACTTGTATTATCTAAGATACTACGCCTGAGAAGACGGCATTAGTAAATAAACATTTCAAATACACATGTGTTCTTCTTAACTCCATGTTCTGGTTTCTAAGAAATATATAACGACCGACTGTTCATGAGTTCCACGTATCCTGAGGTACTATAAGTTCATATTCTGGATTGTCTAAACATTGAGAGTTTGTTATATCCAATGTGACACTGTACCTAGCTTGCTAAGGGGTTTTTGATTACTAAGGTGAGTTTTGGGACACCCTAATTCGCCGAGGTTCCAATCCTCTGTCCACAGTTCTGTGTGAGAACAGAAACCCTGCGACAGGGGCACCCCCGACCCTTGCTGGAGCTTCATCACACTTGCGATACAACTCCAGCAATGCGCCACCTTTACGGCACAGATACATCACGCATCTGTGCTGTTTTTGCCCCATGATGCGCCGCATTGTAAATGCAGCACACCATAGGTGACAGAACAGCGGCACAGAATGACTAACACATCCCTGGTGATGCGCCAGTCATCATAAATCTATCCCTATGCTTCTTATCTTGTTAGAGATGAACCGCCATATGTATCATCAAAGTTTTTTGCATTTCCTAAATAGCGAACTTTAAGGAATAAATAGCGATTCTTTACCATTCCTAGTTTGCGATGAGCTATTTGCTAATTACAAATTACCCATTCATTTCCTTCATTTCCATAGGGCGGTTGGACTCACTTTTAGCTCGAACGGCTGAATGGATTTCCACGAAACTTGGCAAAATTGTAGGGACTGGTAGCCCGATGTGCCTTTGCTATGTCTCAAGATATATGCTCCAGTGGTTTTTACGAAAATTAACTTTGAAAAATATATATTGGGCTACATTGGCCTATATATATGTTGGAGCCCAAATGTAGCCCAATGTAGCCCAATGAAGCCCAATGAAGCCCAATGTAGCCCAATGTAGCCCAAAGATGGCCGCCAGAGACGAAAAAAAACAAATGTAGCCCAAATATCAGCCAGATGTAGCCCAACTATAGCCCAGTGACAGAATGACCAATCAGCTTCGCAAACCTCCGTTACGCGAAGCGGAGCGCTGTTACAGATATATATCTTTTTTTGAACGTTAATTTCTCAAAATCCACTGGAGCACATATATTGAGACCTAGCAAAGGCACATCGGGCTACAAGTCCCTAATATTTTACCAAGTTTCGTGCAAATCCATTCAGCCGTTCGATTATTATTATTATTATTTTTTTTTGCCCCGCGGGGCCCTTTTAAAACCTCCACATCAAACCTAGGGGGTCAGCGAGGATCTACTATTCCCCCTTATGGTCATTTGCCCCTTCGCTTTCGCCTCCTCTTGTCTCTCGATCCTACCGAGAGACAAGATGGCGGCCGCTACGGACTGTTTGGAATGTTGACAGACGCCGGAGAACCAATCAGCTTCGCTTCACAAAGCTCCGTTGCGCGAAAAGTACGCGTCCTGGAGCGCTGCCCGGTCCGCTGTTACAGATATATATCTTTTTTTAAACGTTAATTTCTCAAAATCCACTGTAGCACATATATTGAGACCTACAAAAGGCACATCGGGCTACCAGTCCCTACAATTTTGCCAAGTTTCGTGCAAATCCATTCAGCCGTTCGGGCTAAAAGTGAGGCCAACCGCCCTATGGAAAACTCAATGTTAAAAACACGTTTTGGGACCCCCCTTTTTTCTCGGCCCCCCCTTGACGAACCCCCCCCCCCAAATTTTCAAGGGCTGCTCAGAAACAAAATGTGCCTTTTTCCTGAAAATTTCAGCCAATTCCGTCCACAAACGCCAAAGTTATTAGACATAGAATTTTCAAAAATCACATAGAGAAAAAATCCTAACTATATATACCTACTGGCGACCGCCAGTAGGTAATATATATAGAGAGAGAGAGAGATTTTTATGTATTACACAGTGGCAGTTTCCATGTGGTAGTTATATTTAGCTCAGTAAACTATAAATGGTGAATGTTAGTGAGATTAAAATATTACATTAATTGACATTTTCACCTACCTATAATGTCATTTTAACTTGGCGAAAAGGTTCTCCACAAAGCCCCCGGCCCCCAAGAGTATTGCATGGGTGTGAATCCCAGTAACATCAGCAACAAATATTTTCCAATGTCCAAAGAAAAACAATTGCGCACTCCCACCAGGTAAGTTGCAGATTGTAGTTTAATGAGCAGTACGCTCTACGTGTTTCGACACCAAAAGTGAACAAGACCATTTTGGTGTTGAAACGTGTAGAGCGTGCTGCTTATTAAACTACAATCTGCAATTTACCTTCTGGGAGTGCGCATGCTTTTTTCGTTGGACATTGCAAATATTTTGTTGCTGATAAATGTATATAGATAAATATATATAGATATATATCTATATACATATTAGCGGTTGGTGCAGGGCACAAAGCAAAATAAAATAACAGCACCATCAATTTGGGTCCGCTTCTTCTTTATCCTGAATCCCATGGGAGTGCATATGAGACGAGGAATACGGATATATATATATATATATATATCGAACTTAGAAAGCTGTAATCTAGATTAATTATAAAATATAACACAATGAGTCCCGGGGGTCTGAATCAGGATGAAGAAATGCCGATAAATTTGAGATAATTTGAATTGTCCTGAGTCACGCTCGTTCATTACTACCTTTCTTTTAATAAGTTTTTAACACGTTTTTGTCATGGTTTTAAAATTAAGGAGTTCTTATGTTTTGTAACATGAGTTATATTTGGTTTTGTTGCAGAAATGAAGATAATGTGAAGTGGTGGCAGATTCCATAAGAAGGACAATGAAATTTAGCTCACTGGAGCGTGATTGTGAACTTTTTGTTACTAAGGTGTTTGGTGAATTACAAAACAATTACCCACCGGGGTTGAAGTAGGATGTTTCCTAAAATTAAGAAAGGAGATGTAAAATACTACAAATGCCTACAATGGTGGGCTAGTAACTCTTCTGTGTTTATGTTGTCAATTCGCCTTTTTCATTTATTTAACCACTGAGTTAAAAAGTGAAGCACTTTTACCTTAACATTTCCTTTAGGCATTGTAAACCTTTAAGTGTATTTGGAATGTAAAACTACCATGCGCAATTTATACATGCTGTCAAAACCATTTGTACAAAGTATGTTTACTATGTTTATTCTTCCCAAACCAAAAAGAAGGCTGTACCTTTAAATGTACTGATTGCACTTGTGTTACTTACCCGTGAACAAGCAGTGAGGTAACTGCGAAACGCGTAAAAAAGGCACCCGTTGCATTAAAGATCGTCATTTGCATAGTGGCCACGGCTCCAGTGAGTTTCATTGCTCGTGTGACTGGATTTTCGTTTGGATATATATATATCTATATATATATAGATATATAGATATATAGATTTTCGTTTGGATATATATATACATATGTATACGGCTGTATGTTTTTGTCTTAATCATGACGTTTTATTCTGACACGCCACACATGGAATAATGCGTATGCCCATCTGTGGGCTTAACCACTTGATTACATTCTATGTATAATGTCAATCTGTGTTATATATATAACACACACTACAAGATGGCCGCACCTATTCCATGTGAGGTGAAAGTCCCCTTGTTTATGTCCATGCCTAATTGAATGTGGGAGTGATCATTATTTGTTTAAAACAATGTCGGAAGTTAACACAGTGCATCACACACTGACGAAGGCAGACCGCCGAAACGCGTCTGTGTGCACCCCTCCGCTAAATAAAATCTAGCGCGTTTAAAAACTTCATCCTCGAGTGCTGTCTTATTCTTTCCGTGAGTTGGAGGGATTTGGAGCGTCATATATATATATATATATATATATATATATATATAGATATATAGATATATAGATATATATATATCCAAACGAAAATCCAGTCACACGAGCAATGAAACTCACTGGAGCCGTGGCCACTATGCAAATGACGATCTTTAATGCAACGGGTGCACTTTTTACACGTTTCGCAGTTACCTCACTGCTTGTTCACGGGTAAGTAACACAAGTGCAATCAGTACATTTAAAGGTACAGGCTTCTTTTTAGTTTGGGAAGAATAAACATAGTAAACATACTTTGTACAAATATATAGATATATAGATATATAGATATATATATAGATATCAAACACTCTGCAAGACAAACTTCCCCACAATCCGAGCACTTAGAAAAAGCAGTACAGCCAGGCAGCAGCGAGTTTTTAAGTAGTCCTTACTTTTTTCAATTCTCATAATTCTTCCACCAACAGTGCAGTAAAGAGACCAACGCGTTTCGTCCGAACCCTTCAACAGGGTCAATATACATATACCTTGTGGCGGTTTGCTTTTCCATTGAAAGTGCGTTTTTTAGTTTGATAATAACTTTGGTCCTGCTTGATAAATCTTCACAAAACTTTCCAGCAAAAGAGCTCTTCGACACCTCACCAAAATGGAAGATCTTCACTTAGTGTGAGTCCAGTGGTTACAGTGGTATTCATTTACTATTCATTTACTATTAAAATATAGTATTTATTTAGTATGCATGAAGACTATGTAGTATGCCCACAAGCTGAAATATGCAAATGAGGGAATACTAGTTCTACTCAACTACCCTTCAAATACATAATGAATACCTCAATTGATTGCTAAACGAAGACTAGTAGTATTTTAGAAGAATAGTATTAGAAGCTTAGAAGTATTCTGTTAGGGTTTATTTGCAGCGCTTATGCTATTTCAAGAGCAAAATGAAGGCTAGTCTCATTGATTGTGACCACTGTGTGAAGACTAGTGGTAGTCTTGGTGAGCAATATCTGAATAATAACGGCAATGATTGTGAAGGGGGGTTGGGGGTGGGTGGGGGGATTTGCCGGTGGGGGATGTTCGCCTGCGGGGGTCACGCCGGGGTTGTTCGCGCAGGGGGGTTTGCGCACGGGGAGGTTCGTGGGGAAGTGTTCGCACGGGGGAGTGTGCGTGCAGGGCAGTGTTCGCATGGGGGGTTTGCTGGGGGGTGTTCGCGTGAGCGGTGCGAGAGGTTTCCCACATGGGGGGTTTGCGCGTGAGGTTTGCGCAGGGGGAGGGGGCATCTCATGGAGCAGGGGGGTTCGCGTGAGCGGTTTGCGAGGGGTTTCGCGCGTGAGGGAGGGTGGTTCGCACTGGGGAGGGGGATCTCATGGAGGAAGGGGGTGCACGGGTGGGGTTTGCGCGGGTGGGGTTCTCGCAGGGGGGTTCATCCGGGTGGGGGTTCAGGCAGGGGGGTTCGCGCGGGGGGTTGTTCGTGCCGGGGATTGTTTGCGCGGGGGTTGTTCGTGCGGGGGTTGTTCGCGTGGGGGGTTTGCGTGGGGGGGTTCGCACGGAGGGGGTCGTGCAGAGGGGGTCGTGCACGGAGGTTGCACGGGGGTCACTAGGGGGATTCGCGCAGGGGGGGTTCATGCAGGGGGCCGCATGGAAGGGGTCCTGCGGGGGGGTCGCCCTGGTGGGATTGCCCGGGGGGGTCACGTAGGGGGGGGAACAGATGTTTCCAAACATTGCCAACTGATAAACTATACAGTATGAAACAACTCCGTTGACATCTGAACATAACATATCATTTAAAGTCCTGGTAAAACGAAAGCTACCCTGGCCTTGCGTTGACCCAAAAAGGATTTAAATAACTTTAAAATGGCTTATTGGCTTTTCTACAATCGCTGCAGAAGAAAACCACTGAGGGGCTTATTCTAAGTGAATATTAAAAAAACTTTGAGTCGTCTGCATACATCCGGCGGGGGTTAGCAGCAGGTATAAAATGGCGAATGTATACCACGCCTACAGTGGCAAAGTGTACTGTTTTAAAATCGTGATAACGGTTTAGATTAATGCCAGAAAAGCTCTGCACTGTCACTGACAATCTATGTAGCAGTGACAGCCGTCAAAAGTTATGGGATACTAATGCAAATCTATGATCTATTTGTTCATGCCGCGGGAAGGTTCGTGGAAAGAGTTGAGGCCTACCAGCAGAAATATTCTAAGTTTAACAGCAAAATAAACCATAAGTCTGTGAACTGGGAGTTGGGATACCAGGTGAGAGTGAAATTGCCCCTTCTGTTTATACTGGTCCTACAAATGTTTCAGCTCCCAGGAAGATTTGTAAGGTAATAAAAAATGTAGTGGTACTAGACAACAATCAAACATGGAGTATGGACAGAATTGTGAAATATAAAACTGCACTTAACCTGTATGGCACAAACATTATGAGCTAGTCTACTTCCTCCTGCATGCACAAATCCTTTTACTCTGTTAGGCAATTCCTTCTGCAAAACTTTATGCTTCTTTTTTTATTTATGTTCCTCTTTAGGAAGGAGATGTGTTGTATCCTGTACAAGTGTTTCCTTTTGTTTCTCCCTACTCCCTTCTCCCCTCCCTTATTTTGTCGCTAGTAGAATGTTCGTTGGAACTCCGCCATGCACAGCTTTGATAGCTGATCATGATAGTTATTGCTTGCCCATCCTGAGAGATTGGCACAACTCGAACCTCTGTCCACATTGTTTAGTGGATAGGGTTTTGTGTAAATAAAAAACATAGGTGTTTGCATGAGAACGCCCATGCAAAACCCATGGAAAGTCCCCTTGGTGCTAAGTAATGCAAAGCAGTGTAATGCGCTACTTTGCATTACTTTCAAGTGAATTTCCAGTGTGAAACAAGTTGCGCTGGAAAGTAAATTGGCAAAAAACGATTTTGGGTCGGATTGTGTGACTTTTGTGACACAAACACGGCACAAAATCTTGGTAAATATACCCCATAGTGTAATAACACATTTAATAGTATACATTATTACTCTATTCATATTACCCCAGCCAAAACTTGTTAAAGTGTGTGTGTTTTGTCCTTTTAAACATGTTAATATTTGAATACCCATGATTGCCACACGTTATTTACTTAAAACACCCTATTATATGATACTGTAGACCAATAATAAGATGTTAGAGTCCTGCCAATTGCAGTCTGTAGTAAAGGTGGAGAGTGGCCTTTTGACTTACCCGAATAAAGGCTGTGTCAATCTTAAACTTCAAAGTTGCTTACTCCCAGTACGCACAAATGACCACCAGGCACCAGGCTAGCACATGCCTTTGGATCACTATCTACGTTAGACGCAAGCGCAGGGAATAGATATTAACTGATCATAACTATCATAGGGTTACTGAAAGGATTAATGCAACACCCATAGGCAGCCACTGACTATGCAAGTTCCAAGGGCAGACATGTAAATCAGAATACTGCTTAACCTTTGAAGACTCTGAAGAAGGAATGACCAGCTGTCGAAATTTAGAAGGCATACAGGACCTGATTGCCTTCAGAAGTGATATCAAGAGTCAATTGGTTGATGGCATGTGTGAGCTACAGGGCCAACATAAGCTAAGTTAGGGCATAATCAGGAAATAAACCATTGTTCCTGCTAATTAGTACGAAGTTAAACTACTATTGACCCTGTCACTGGGCTCTGTTGGAGTGAGCCATATCCCTCATGATTTGCTTTGCAGGTCCGGGACTACTGGCTGTAGTAAGTGTTTACTACTATATTCCAAAATTTAAATGGAATTTTCCACTTTAGTATAATGTGTTGATGTCCAGACAACAAGCAGAGGCTACCAAAGAACTGTGGATGTCTAACAATTGCCAGTGTGAATCAAGTGGCCATTTTGCAATAATGGAGCTGTCCAGAGGTCAATAAAAGGTAGGATCATACAGAACTGAAAAATGACACACATACATTGTTGTTGATGCCTCTTTGGCTCAAGGATGTTGCTTCCTTGGAACCAAGGCCATAAGCCTGAGGATTACAGCTACTCAAAGGCACAGTACACGAGCCCCACTTATTATCCAGGTTGGAGCCTGCCCTGATGTTATGTTGATGAGGACTCCAACCACACAAGATACTTAATGTAAAGTATACGTTTTTACCATGAATAACATGTTCCTATATCCGAACTGTGGGGCATATCTACAATAAAGTAGCGGAGCGGAGCATGTCATTAAGCCAAGAAGCCTAACAACACGATTCGTCACTTTAGAAATGCAGGGCTGCACCATATTTACTAGAATAAGGTGCAGCCTTGCGTTTCCCCCTGCACTGAGGCTAACTTTAGCAGCCCAGCCCCAACGCAGGCACCCTTGCTCCATAGTGCAAGAGTGTCTGTGTTAAGGGGACGATTGTTTATATGAAGGAAGGTCCCACTAATATGCATGTTGTCAGCATAGTAGAGGACGTTGATGTCATGAGAACAGATGATGCAGGCTAGAGGGATCATTTATGCATTTATGATGGTCGGGCTCAGGGACGATCCTTGCCGAACTCTGCAGATGAGGGTTGTGGGCATCCAAGGTGTATGGTGGAAAGCTGATTGACTGGGTCCTTTTAGTCAGGAAGCAGCAGATCCATTAGGATGCATGTCCTAGGATTCAGATTTTGTGTGGGCGTTTGATTAGGATGGGGTGGAATAGCGTGTCAAGTGCTGCAGGGAAGTCCAGGAAGATGCGGGTCAGTGTGTCTTCTCGGTCCAGGGTCATGTGGATGTCATCTGTGGCAGCTATGAGGGCCATTTCTGTACTGTGGTTGGGTCTGAAGCCAGATTTAGTTTTGCCGGGGAGTTGGTGGTCGCTGAGGTATTCTATGAGGCGTCTGTTGATAATTTTCTCTAAGACCTTGACCAGGAATGGTAGCAGGGAGATCAGTCAGTTGTGACCTTTAAAGGGCACACAGAGGTTTCTTTCAGCAATGAGAGGACAGTTGTGGGTTTTCAAGCATCTGGGAAGGTTGCGGAAGAAATTAGGGCAATCAGTATGGCTATGAGCATGGTGCTAATGGGTTGCAGTCCTTTAGAGTAGCTGTGGTGGGGTAGGTGTCCACTGGTGCCCCTATTTGGATGGACTTCATAGTGGCGGTGGTTTCTTCTGGGGTGATGATGGGCCGTGTGGTTAGCACAGATTATTTGGATGTGATCGGGAGGTGTTTGCCAAGGTCTGTTGTAACTGGTTGCTGGTTGCAATTGCTGTAAATGGCGGTGATATTGTGGCCAAAGAATGCAGAGACATTATTGCAGAGGTCCTGCGAGGGGGTGATAGAGTTGTCAGCAGCCATCGCTGAGGTGAAATCCTTCACAATGTCAATGTCTGCTTCTGTTGGTGCTGGCATGTATGTTGGTCCGGATCATTTGGTGTTAACGTCTTGAGGGTGTATTTGAAGTGCTTCTGTCGGTATAGGCCTGGCTCATTCTCAATTTGTGCTCCTGTTGTTAGCAGTGGCGTTTTATCAATTTGAGTCCTCCATGCATCACCTGACCTCGGGTCTAGATCTTGTTGTATTGCTGTGTTTGAGGGGGGCCAGGGTGTCAGGGAAGACAAGAGGAGATCCAATTGTTGAAAATGTTGATGGTTTTGGGCAGGCTGTTGCTGTGTTTGGATCAGTGGGTGTAGACGGTGGTGTTTCAGTCCTTGTCAGTGATTTTGTTCTAGTATCGGTGGCTGGTCTGGTGGTGGATTGTATTGTATTGTATCAGATATTTGTATAGCGCAAAACTGTCACCCTACGGGTATCCTGGCACTTGAACTTCAGATAGTATGACATTTGAACATACTCACACTGGCAATAAAAGGTCTAAATATCCCCCCTAGGGAAAAGCCAAGTTTTCACAAGCTTTCTGAAACAGGTTAACAAATTGGCCTGTCTGATGGTCTGGGGAAGGTCATTCCAGTGTCGTGTGCCAGCCACGCCAAAGGCTCTGCTCCCCATCCTAAGTCTTTTAAAACCAGTAGTCTTTAGCAAGTTTACGTTAGAGGAGCAGAGCTGCCTTTTCGGATTATACCAGGTAAATCTCTCCCGTAGGGGAATAGGGCCCAGGCCCTGTGCCGCTTTATACACAATATACAGAGATATAAAACAGATTCTCTCTTTAATGGGCAACCAATGTAGATCTTTCAGGGCTCCGGCCGTAGAGGCCCTGCGTTGCCTATTCGGCGCCAGCTTTGCTGCCATAGACTGGACTCTCTGTAATCTCTGTACGATATACTGTGGTGCTCCCAAATATAGAGCGTTACATTAGTCCAGTCTGCTAAGAATTACATTCTGTACCACAAGTGAGCGGGTATCCTTAGGCAGAAGCGGGAGGATCTGTCGTAACATCTGCAACAGCTAGAAACATATATTGGCAGTTTTATTTGCCTGGGATTCCATTTGGAGGCTGCCATCCATTAGTACCCCCAAGTTGTGCACAGTTTTGGCAGGAAACAGGGGGTCATCCTCTGGAGTGAGCTTAAACTCTGGCATTAAATGTTGATGCAAGCTGGAGGATGGGCAAAAAAGCACCCCCATTAAATTGCAAAGAATTTTGCCTGAGCCAGCCTACTGTCTGGCGCATGCACTCTTGAAAGTTGTCCATCGACACCGCCTGTTTCCCTTTCAGGGAAAACACCAGTTGGGTGTCGTCCGCGTAGTTAACCAGGTCAATGTCGTAAGACTTGATCAAAGAGAGTAAAGGGCGCACGTAGATATTAAAGAGAATGTGTCAGGAACCTTAGCATTGCCAGTGTGAGTGTTCCCAATAGAAGGAAGGGTTCTTACACTACCTTTAAAACCAAGCAGGTAAATGTTTGGTTCCCCTGTCAAGGTTAGATTAGTTTACTAACAATCCTGTATATAGTTTTCCCCTAGTTAGCTGGTATCATTTCCCTTCTCAAGATGGCCGCCGCGGTGGCTCTAGTTTCCCAGCAGAGGATTAGGACTAGTGTTTCCTGAGAAGCGCGCGAGTAATTAACTGCGCACTTCAACGAAGATTTCTGAGAGACCGCAAGTGAATTCTGAGGCTCCGCGTTACTATTCAAACGGGAGTTTTCGGTGTTCTATTCAGAATTTAATTCTCAGAAGTCTCGAAGGCGTCTTCTGCCTTCGTTTATATCTAGTCAGAGTTCCGTTTTTTCCGCTTTAGTTTTCAAGTTCGAGTGTCAGAGGACAACGAGGAAGCAGTCTTCGGCAGCATATTTGGTCAGTCAGAGCTTTTGGTTTTCACAGCGCAACTCTACAGTGAGCAGAGTTCGGCAACCAGAAATACTTTCTTTGGTGATTCGTCTTGCCAGTAAGTGATTTTTCTGTGAACAGCAATTGAGTAAAGAGCTTACATTAGGAGTTGAACTGGCATAAAAGAACGTTCTCTACTGCAGCGTCAGCCTTACCAACAGCGAGTCTATTGTACCTTACCAATTGCGCTTTCCCTTTTCTTACCTTTCCCCTGCTCCTCCCTTTTCCCTTTTTGCGCGTTCAAGGAATACAAGGACTCAGAACTGCAAATCTACAAGGAGAACTATTTGATATTAAGAACCCCTCTTCAAGTCAAGTGTAGGAGGTCATTCAGGTACAGAATATGAGATAGCTAATACAATAACCCATTGTAAAATTAGGTATACTATATCTGTTAATGTAGCCTTCCTTATTTTACAGACAGAAAACCTCCTGCTGAATATTACATATTTACATGAAGAGTAGCCATTGCCTTGAACATCACTGGTAGGATAAGCTCTATTATGTCCAATAGAGTGTAGGTTTTAAGAAGTGGGTTGTTGTTTATTCTTTCCTCCAATCTGTGCATTAGGCTCACAACTGGGCAGCAGAAAGAAGTTTCAGCGTCCCACAGCCAGTGAGAGTAGCAGAAGAATTCAAGGTGTCTCTTCTTTCTCTTCCACTTCCCCTTTTCCCTTGGGCTGGTGTTCTTGGCTCTAGAAGCGGAGACACTGGTTAGAGGGCGATTGGGACTTGCATCGATACAGCCTCTGCGAAGTTTTTGGAGTGCTTGACAGATTGAAGTGCCCACGTATTTTACTTCGCCCGGGCAGTATGGCTGAGGGAATGGATTTGAAGGCCTTGGGAAACATCCTAGAGGGTATTCAAAAAGAGATAGTTGCAGTTCGTGAGGAGAATCAAGGGTTGAAACAAGAATTGGTTGCGTCCCGTCTTGAGACTAGGACTTTAGCTCAGAAAGTTGATGGATTAGCTATGGGGAATCCAGTTCAGAGCACGTCAACTCCTAGTACTAGCAATCCAAGTTCTGATCCGAAGGCAGTTGCACAGGTAATACATTCTGTGTTCCCTTTAATTCCGCTGGCAGCTCCAGAAAGATTTACGGGGGATCCCCAGAAGGCCCAACTTTTCTTAACGCAATGCTCTTTACATTTCATGTGCCGTCCCACACTCTTTCCCAATGCTCAGTCCAGGGTGGCCTTTATTCTATCTTATCTTGGTGGAGATGCAGCAAATTGGGCAATGCCATTGATTAGTGCAGATGATCCCCTTCTGAGTGACTTCACGCTATTTAAGAGTGAATTCCTTAGAATTTTTGACAGGAGAAGGATTTCCCAGGCTACCGATAATGAGTTGTTAGAGTTGCGTCAAGGTTCAAAGGATCTTATTACTTATCTCACTCAATTCAATAAGCTCATTCTGGAAACCAACTGGCCTGAAGAAAAGAGAGCAGCATTGTTTTACAGAGGTTTCAGAGATGAGATCAAAGACACCTTAGCTCAAGTTCTGAATCGACCTACACAACTATCTGCGTTGGTGGATTTGGTGTTAGAATTGGATTTCCGTAATTCTGAACGCAAAGGAGAGAAGAGAAAAGATTGGAATATCAGTTTTCCTCGTTTTGATCGGACTCGATCTGAGAGAGTAGCTGTCGGAAATAATGACAGTGAACCTATGCAGATTGGAGCTGTTAGAGGTCCTTTAAGCAAAGAGGAAAAGGAACAAAGACGATTGAAAAGGTTGTGTCGGGGGAGGAGCCTAGCTCGCGACCGGGATGGCCGCGCTTTAGCTCGGCTCCGTTCGCCCGCCTGTGTTTTTCACATTTATCCTGCATTTATCCTGCCCCGGGAAGCCCTCCTTGCTGTGTGGTACTACTACGGCGCACTGCAGGCACTTACCACTTGTTCCGGTTGTCCTGGCTGCTGTGGATCCGGTGCAGTGCCCCCGCTCATTCCGGGGACTCGAGAACGGACTGGCCTGGTTCTTCTTCCCGGCTCCTGGGCCGGATGCAGCCCGCGGGCTTGCCCTTCGGGGCGCGCTGGAGGTGATCGGAGGACCGCTGTTCGTGTGAGCCGGAGGTTCCTGGCTGAGAGACTCCTGTGTGGCGGCGGCCTTGGATGGTGGCGCTGCCTTTCATTGTAGGGGTTCCTCGTATGTCCGGCTTGCTCCCCCTTTGTTCCCCGGTCCGGCCATTTTGTTTTTACCGCCCGGACTCGGAGAACGGGACCGGCGACATTGGGGGGCCGGCGAATCCCCTTTTTCTGGTGGCCCCCCTTCCTGTCCGGGGTGTTCTACTGCCTGTCGGCGGGACTTCATTTGCTTGACTGCCGCCCCGGCGGAGGCTGTTGGCCGCGCGGCCTGTTTGGGCTCTCAAGATGGCGGCCAGCCCCATTTGCCTGGGCCGGGCCTGGACGAGCGCTGGGGGCCCGCCGCAAGGCCCGGGTGTCGGATACTGTAAAGGTTTTCCTGCACTTAAGGGGATCTTAAACATCCTGCTCTCCTGGCGGCTCTCGGTGGCCACGCCTCTCATGGCTTTGGAGATGATTCCTCACTGCGGGCCTCCCGGGCCCCCACGGCCGGATGAGGCATCGATGTCGCGGGGTGTGGCTGGAATTCTCCTGGCGGACTCGGCCCCGGCTGCAACCCCGGAGGTGCGCAACCTGATGGCACCTTCTCCTTCTGTGCTGCCTCCTCTGCCCCTGGCCCGGGAGCTGGATCTTGTCTTGCCGGACCTCCATGATTCTCCTGGTCCCTCTCAATCACCACTGCCCGGTGATGTCTCCTGTGCCGGCCCGGATGGGTTGGTTTCTTTGGATATATCCTCGGAACTGTGCCTGCATCGTTTGCTACATTCTGAGACTTTCCTGGATCTTCCGTGCTTTTCCTCCTGTGAATTTTTTGGACTGCCATTGGACTTTCCTGCTGTCTGCCTTCTGTTCTTTGTGGCGGGGTCCTCGTCGGATCGGACCTTTTCTGCTTTGGATAAAAAGGGACAGGGCTGATAAACACTGACTTTTATATGCGGTAGTTCATGAATGGTTGGATGATCTTTGTGTCCTGATATGGTTCTGTGTAATTGGTTTGTGCTCCTGGGCTTTGGCCTGATACTCTTTGGCTTCCCGAGGACTTGGACCTTTACCCCAGGCGGGTGGATGGGTGCGTTTACTCCTGTCTCCGGCCCTCCCCCGTGTGTATGTATGTATGTCTCTGATCCCTTCCTTCTTCCCTTCCTTCCCCCTTTTTTTTTGTCTTTTAATTCCGACTTTTCTTGCTCCACTATATTTCGGGTTCTAATTAGGGCGACAGGCACGCTGCGGGGGGGTAGGCCGTAGCCTTCTGCAGGGGTGCAGGGTGGGCTTAGGGGAGGGTGGGGGGGGTCTGTTTGTGTCGGGGGGTCTTTTTCCCCCCTTAATTTCCCTTTTTGTTCTATGGCTCTTGTGTATTCACTTTTTCGGGACTCTGTCACCTCGTATTTCCCCCGGGGGTTTTCTGTTTTTCTTCCGGTGTGTGACTGATTGTGGCTCGCTGCTTCTTTTGGTATCATGTTTCTGTTACATCGCATGCCGGTTTTATTGTCCTGTTTTTCCCCCTGGGGGTGCATGATTTGGCGGGAGTCCCTTTTGTCGTTCCTTTCTCCCTCTTCCCCTTCCTCCTTTATGGAGGTCCCTTTCTTCCGTTGGGGTGCATATTGTATTGCTTTTGTGATGGGGCTTTTTGACCTCGTCTTCTCTGTTCGGGTAGGGGCGGTGGTGAGTGGGCGCGGTTGACTGATGCCACTGTCGCTACTTGATGGTCTGATTCTGTTTATGTCCTTTGCTAGATTTGATTATATGGCTTCATTTTCTTACGCTGTGTTTATAAAATGGCGGCTTGCCGCGGTCCCTCCCTTGTGGTCTCATATACGGCCCGTTATTCCTTTGTTCCCCAACCCGTATTAGAAAATTAACCTTTATTATCCTGTTCTTGCTGAACGCTCGATGCCTTTTATTGCTTCACCTGTGCTCCTGATGTCATATCCTGTGTAGATCTTCTTATCATGTGCTGCGTTTCTTTTTTTGCCCATTCTGTTGTGGCCAGCCCGTGGGGTTGTAGGCCCGTATTTGTGAGCTTTCATTGTTCAATAAAGGTTTTAAAAAAAAAAAAAAAAAAAAAAAAAAAAAAAAAGAAAAGGTTGTGTCTATACTGTGGGGGCTCCGGACATTTCGTGAAAGAATGCACTAAGCGACCCAAGATTCCGTTGAAGGGAAACGAGACAAGCCATCAGTAGGCGCAGTCGCTCTGGTGGTAAAGGAGGATAAGACGGCTCCAGAACCTCATCAGATTTTAAACACTCTTTAGACTTTGTCTCCACATGTGATTCTTCATATGACTTTAAAATTTCGGGAACATCAACTTGCTGGAGTGGCCATAATGTTGGACTCTGGGGCCACAGGAAATTTTTGTGACATCAAATACGCCCGTCGCATGGGAATTCGTGCTATCAGAAAAGAGAGACAAGAAACAGTACGTGCAGTGGATGGAACGAATTTGACTTCCGGCCCCATCACCAGTCATACCGAAGAATTAATGTTGATTTAATCTGACGGCCATTGGGAAATGTTACAGTTCAATCTAATTGATGCACCACAATTTCAGTTGATTCTTGGGTTACCCTGGCTAACCACTCACAATCCGATCATAGATTGGGAGAACAGAACAGTTAGTATGCAATCTAAATTTTGCTTGGAACACTGCTATGGTCCTAAAGAAGTTTTGAAAGACCCCTCTCAGGCTTCTTTGCTTTCGTTTGGAGGTCAATCTATTGGGGTTATTTCTGCTGGAGAAATCCCTCAGGAGTACCGAGATCTTGAAGCTGTCTTTAGTGAACAAGAAGCGGAGTTGTTACCACCCCATCGTTCCTACGATTGCACCATAGACTTGGTGCCTGGGGCAGTTCTTCCTTGTAGTCGGATTTATGCTCTTACCGAAGCTGAGAACGAACATCTCAAAGAGTATTTGGATCGCTTTCTGGCTAACTGTTTCATTCGACCATCTCAATCGCCGGTATCCTCTCCCTTATTTTTTATTCCGAAGAAGCAAGAGGGGAGCCTAAGAACGTGTATTGATTACCGTGCTCTGAATCAAGTGACTATCAAGAACAGATACCCATTACCGTTAATTTCGGTCTTGTTGGATCAAGTTAAGGAGGCTCAGATTTTTACCAAGCTGGATTTGCGGGGTGCTTATCACCTTATTCATATGAAAGAAGGGCACGAGTGGAAAACAGCTTTCCGTACCAAGTTCGGCCTTTTTAAATACTGTGTCATGCCCTTTGGATTGTGCAATGCCCCTGCGGTGTTTCAACACTTCATAAATGACATCATGGGTGATTTGATTGACAACATTGCCATAATTTACTTGGATGATATTTTGATTTTCTCCAAGAACTTACAAGACCATCTTCAACATGTACGTTTGGTGTTGAAAAGACTAAGATCTCATCATCTGTTCGTCAAGTTGGAAAAATGTGTCTTCCATGTGAGCAGAGTGGAATTCTTGGGGTTTGTCATCTCTTCTCAAGGAATCACCATGGATCCCGGAAAGGTGTTAGCAGTGGAGGATTGGCCTACTCCACATAACATTAAGGAGATACAAAGATTTTTGGGTTTCGCCAATTTTTACAGGCGATTCATCCAAGGATTCTCTCAGCTTATTGCTCCCATTTCTCGACTGTTAAAAAAAGGAGTCAAGTTTGATTGGAATATAGAAGCGGAAGAGGCTTTTCTGGATTTAAAGAAGAAATTTGTGTCGGCTCCAATTCTGTTGCATGCGGATCCTGCAGAGCCTTTTTTCGTGGAAGCAGATGCTTCTGACCAAGCAATTGGAGGAGTCCTGTCTCAGCGCCATCCGCAAACTGGCCAACTTCATCCGGTAGCTTACCGTTCTAGGAAATTGAATCCAGCCGAATTGAATTACACAATTACTGAGAAGGAACTACTGGCGGTGAAAGACGCTTTTGAAGATTGGAGACATTACTTGTTGGGAGCCAAACACACTGTGACGGTATTCACGGATCATAAAAATTTGCAGTTTCTGAAAACGGCCAAGACTTTAACTCCGAGACAATTACGCTGGTCCTTATATTTTTCCGACTTTGATTTTGTGATCACTTATCGCCCTGGTTCTAAGAATGGGAAAGCGGATGCATTGTCCCGTTTGAATACAGAAGATCGAGAACATGCTGTGGAGGCACAACCAATCATTCCAGAGACCAAGATTATTTGTACTCTCTCCATCGACCAATTTCAAGAAGAAGTTCGGAAAAGTTTAACACTGGAAGAAATTCAGAAGTGGGTGTTGCTTGGAGAAGAAAGACGTTGTCATCAGCAATTGCCTTACTACAAGGAGGCTTTATACCTTCCCACGTCCACTCTTCAACAGAAGGCGTTACAAAGTTGTCATGATCATCCTTTAGCTGGTCATAAGGGAGTTTCCAAGACTCTTGATTTGGTTCAGCGTTACTTTTGGTGGCCTGGGTTATCCTCTCAAGTCAAACAATATGTGCAGTCTTGTGAGTTGTGTGCACGAAGTAAACCAAGTAGGCAGGCTCCACAGGGATTTTTACAACCACTTCCTACTCCCACTCATCCTTGGCACACAATTTCTATGGATCTCATTGTAGACTTGCCTGTCAGTAAGGGGTTTAACACCATTTTGGTTATTGTGGACACTTTCACTAAGATGAGTCACTTTATTCCCCTTAATGGTACTCCTACCTCGCCTGAGCTAGCCCGAGTATTTAGTGAAAACATAGTCAAGATACATGGAGTCCCAAAGATAGTGGTATCAGATCGAGGGCCCCAATTTATCTCCCATTTTTGGAAAGCCTTTCTTAAAGGTTTGGGAATTGAGAGTAGATTATCCACCAGTTATCACCCTGAATCTGATGGTCAGACGGAGAGAATTAATCAGGAGTTAGAGCAATATCTACGTTTGTTTCTCATTGATCAGGGTGGTGATTGGGCAGATCGATTGTGGATGGCTGAGTTTGCTTGCAACAATGCTAAAAGTGTTTCCACGGGCTATTCTCCTTTTTATTTGAATTTCGGCCGCCATCCAAATCCCTTTGCTACTCAAGAAGATTTGGTGGTTCCTGCAGTCAAGGATTTGATTGCTGAAATCACTTCTCTTCATAAATCTGCAGAACAAAATTTGATTAAAGCTAAACTCTCTTATAAGAAATTTGCAGACCAACATAGACAATCTGCACCACGATATCAGAAGGGAGATCGAGTCTGGCTTTCTACTAAAAATCTTCATTTGAAAGGGAACAGGAAATTTCAGCCTAGGTTTGTGGGTCCTTATACTGTTGAGAAGGTAGTGGGTCCAGTGAATGTAAGACTAAAATTGCCAGCTAAAATAGGCATTCACCCCGTGTTTCATGTGTCCCTATTGAAAAAGGTTAAGTCACAAGTGCGATTGAGTAAACCTCCAGAACCTTTAGAGATTCAAGGCCAGTCTGAGTATGAAGTCAAGGACATTCTAGATTCCAAGTTAAAGAAAGGACAATTACACTATTTGGTGGATTGGAAGGGGTACGGCCCAGAAGATAGATCTTGGGAACCTGTTGCTAACATTCATGCACCGCTTTTGATCAAGAGATTTCACACACAAAAACCTCACAAACCAGGACCGATGAATCGGTCATTGAGAGGGGGTACTGTCAGGAACCTTAGCATTGCCAGTGTGAGTGTTCCCAATAGAAGGAAGGGTTCTTACACTACCTTTAAAACCAAGCAGGTAAGTGTTTGGTTCCCCTGTCAAGGTTAGATTAGTTTACTAACAATCCTGTATATAGTTTTCCCCTAGTTAGCTGGTATCATTTCCCTTCTCAAGATGGCCGCCGCGGTGGTTCTAGTTTCCCAGCAGAGGATTAGGACTAGTGTTTCCTGAGAAGCGCGCGAGTAATTAACTGCGCACTTCAACGAAGATTTCTGAGAGACCGCAAGTGAATTCTGAGGCTCCGCGTTACTATTCAAACGGGAGTTTTCGGTGTTCTCTTCAGAATTTAATTCTCAGAAGTCTCGAAGGCGTCTTCTGCCTTCGTTTATATCTAGTCAGAGTTACGGTTTTTCCGCTTTAGTTTTCAAGTTCGAGTGTCAGAGGACTACGAGGAAGCAGTCTTCGGCAGCATATTTGGTCAGTCAGAGCTTTTGGTTTTCACAGCGCAACTCTACAGTGAGCGGAGTTCGGCAACCAGAAATACTTTCTTTGGTGATTCGTCTTGCCAGTAAGTGACTTTTCTGTGAACAGCAATTGAGTAAAGAGCTTACTTTAGGAGTTGAACTGGCATAAAAGAACGTTCTCTACTGCAGCGTCAGCCTTCCCAACAGCGAGTCTATTGTACCTTACCAATTGCGCTTTCCCTTTTCTTACCTTTCCCCTGCTCCTCCCTTTTCCCTTTTTGCGCGTTCAAGTAATACAAGGACTCAGAACTGCAAATCTACAAGGAGAACTATTTGATATTAAGAACCCCTCTTCAAGTCAAGTGTAGGAGGTCATTCAGGTACAGAATATGAGATAGCTAATACAAGAACCCATTGTAAAATTAGGTATACTATATCTGTTAATGTAGCCTTCCTTATTTTACAGACAGAAAACCTCCTGCTGAATATTACATATTTACATGAAGAGTAGCCATTGCCTTGAACATCACTGGTAGGATAAGCTTTATTATGTCCAATAGAGTGTAGGTTTTAAGAAGTGGGTTGTTGTTTATACTTTCCTCCAATCTGTGCATTAGGCTCACAACTGGGCAGCAGAAAGAAGTTTCAGCGTCCCACAGCCAGTGAGAGTAGCAGAAGAATTCAAGGTGTCTCTTCTTTCTCTTCCACTTCCCCTTTTCCCTTGGGCTGGTGTTCTTGGCTCTAGAAGCGGAGACACTGGTTAGAGGGCGATTGAGACTTGCATCGATACAGCCGTTGCGAAGTTTTTGGAGTGCTTGACAGAATGGGGCTTATCGCAGATCCCTCGGAACCCCATAAGGTACTAAGGACTGACTCGACTGGTGGCAAAGACACTACCTGTTGCCTCCCAGTTAGATAGGATTGTATCCACTGCAGGGCTCGTCCTTTTATCCCTGTAGTTTTTAATCTCTCCATCAGTACTGTGTGGTTCACAGTGTCGAATGCGGCCGACATATCTAGTAATACTAGGACAGATGATTCTCCCTTCTCGGCTCGCATCTGTAGATTATCCATAACGGTAACCAAGGCATTCTCAGTACTATGGCTCGGGCGGAAGCCAAATTGATCCTTGTCTAATAGGAGATTATCCTCTAATTATCCAGACAAGGTTTTGCTGACTATTTTCTCCAGAATTTTAACTGGGTATGGCAGAAGGGATATAGGTCTAAAGTTGGCCGGGACCAGGGGATCAAGGGAGGGTTTCTTGAGCAAAGGGGTGACTACCGCCTTCTTCCATATTTCCGGGACCACTCCCTCCCCCAGGGATCGATTGCAGATTAATCGCAGCCAGGGGAGGGTATCCTTTCCAGATGTTTTCCAGATTCCGTGAGGGAGGGGATCCCAGGGGGAGCCTGAGGCGATACTTTGAGCCAAGTCATTAAACAGGTCCTCTGAAGGGGCCTGGAAGTTTTCCAGACAGGTGACTGCCATAAGCTCTTCTCCTGGTCTTTCAGTCCGGTCACCCCAATTGTTGATATTATTGGGGCCTAGCTCACCAACAATTTTACTGATTTTTTCATCAAAATGTAAAGCAATCGTATTGCAGAGTTTCTGTGAAGCAACCACCTTGTTGCTGGTGCATGTTGGATGGGAGAGATTCCTCACAATATTAAAGAGTGCTTTAGTGGTGTTTGGGGCATGCAAAATAGAATTGGCAAAGAAATCTGCTTTAGCCCTGGCTATGCCCTCCTTGTATCTGGCCTGAGCTAGTTTCAATTCCTTTCTGTCTGTCTCTAAATAGTTCCTCCTCCATTTTCTCTCTGCCTTCTTACAACTAAGTCGTAGTGATTTCAGTCCCTCACTAAACCATGGAGCAGAGGCTTTCTTCCTGATTTTGGGGCTCTTTATTGGCACTATGTTATCCAGAGAGCTACCTATAAAATTACAGTATTCCTGATAGTTTTTATCAACGGAGTTAGAGGGAACAAACAGATTTTGATTCGGAGGTATCAGGTATATCTTATTTTTAACTAGCTGTGCCCATTCTCTTTCCTGACGGTAGGTAGTCCAACAGTTGTTACTTATCTCCGGTCGGGGTATTAATATATAGAAGTGAACTAGGGAGTGATCCGACCAGCTTTGGGGCAGTATATCCACTATCTTGGTGTCTGCCTGATTGGCAAATAAGAGATGTAAAACGTGTCCTCCTTGATGTTATGTTATGCTATGTTATAAATGCTTATAAAGGGCTCTATTGTTGAGGCGTCTTGGCGCTGGGGTGTGCAGATAAGCCATAGTCGAGAAACCTGATCATTTAGCCAGCATTGAAAAGATAGGTTTTAAGCTCTTTCCTGAAGTGAGTATGACTAAGCTGTAATCTTAGATGGACCGTCAACTTGTTCCATAGTAGAGCTGCCTGGTAGGTTGGCCGTCGTCCACCCCATCTCGCTAGCCTAAACTTTGGGACACATATGAAACCAAGCCTAGAAGATCTAAGTTCACGTGGTGGAGCATATGACAGGAACAGTTTCTGGCTATCCACTGAGCCACCACCATACAAGGCTTTATGCACTAAGCAGAGGGCCTTGAATTCGATCCTTTCCTGGACAGGAAGCCAATGGACTGCTCGCCTGCCCGTTGTGGTGGGATGCCTGTAAGGTAGCTTAAGAACCGTTCGTATGGCTGCATTTTGTAAAGACTGGAGCTTTTTCAGCTGGTACTTGTCAATGCCTAGAAGCATGGCATTACAATAGTCCAGTCTGGACAGAAAGAGAGCGGCCATTACTGTCTTTTGAAGTGTCACTGGAATGAAAGGGAAAATCTTCCTTAGAGTTTTCAAAAGGAAGAAACTGGTTGATGCTAGACTATTCACCTGTGTTCCCATGGTAAGCTTTTCATCCAGGAAGAAACCAAGGTTTTTTACCTTTTTTACTGGCTGTGGGCATTCTCCAGCTTCTCTTGGCCACCAGCTATTATTCCAAGCAGGTAGACCCTTTCCAAATTCCATGACCTCCGTTTTTTCAGCGTTGATCTTGAGAGAGTTGAGACTCATCCAGACCATGATTTCTTTAAGGCACCCGCAGAAGTTCTGTGCCGTCTGTTCTGCACTATCTCCTACTGATACCACTAGCTGGGAGTCGTCCGCATAAGAAACGAAAGTAAACCCATGCCTCCTGACTAACCCAGCTAGTGGCAGCATGTATATATTGAACAGGGTCGGTGAAAGTGCCGATCCCTGGGGAACCCCACAAGGTAGAACAAAGCTGTCAGACAACAGCCCATCCCAATCAATGTACTGTTATCTGTTCTTCAGAAAAGATGTAAAGAAAGCCAACGCTGTGCCATTTACACCGATCTCAAGAAGTCGTTGCTCCAACACCGTGTGATTCCCGCTGTCGAAAGCAGCCGACAGATCAAGCAGGATAAGCACAGCCCTGCCTCCCTCGTCCACAATAGTCCGAATCCCCTCGACCGCAGCGATCAACGCTGTCTCCGTGGAGTGCTTTGTCCAGAAGCCATGTTGTGATTAGTCTAGTAAGGAATTGTTTTCTAGATAGTCCATCAAAATTTTATTTGTTACCTTTTCTGTGATTTTCGCGGCCAAGGGTAAACCGGATATGGGGCGGTAGTTTTTACGCACTGAGGGGTCTAACGATGGTTTCTTTAGTAGTGGCCTCACGTTGGCTACTTTCCACCTCAGTGGAAATTCTCCGGATGTCAGTACTTGATTTACCAAGCTGGTTAAGGTACCTTTTATATTGTCTGCTGCCAGGTGCATGATGTCTGGGGGGAATGGGTCCGTGCGGTATCCAGATTTTATAGTCATTAGTATGCTAATGATCATTTCCTTTGATTGAGGGTCAAAATTGCTAAGTGTACTGGAGGTGCTATAGTGTCTAGGGTTAGAAAGAGGAACATTAGATGAATGATTGGTCTTTTTAGCCAGTTCTTCATATATAGTCGTTACTTTACTATGGAAGATCATGGCTAATTCGTCACAGAAATTCTGGTCGGGCTTGAAGTCATTTCCCTGCTGTGGTTTACTTAGGTAGGAAACTGACTTAAATAATTCCTTTACGGAGTGACCTGCCTCGTGGATCTTAGTGGTAAAAAATTGGACCTTTGTTGCTCGAATGGCTTCCTTATATAATTTCAAAGCTTTCTTATAGGCGTCTTTGCTGGAATCTCTATAGTCCAGTCCCCAAAGTCTTTCGTACCTTCGACAGGTCACTTTAAGTTGTTTGAGTTCTGGGCCATACCATGGGTTCTTTGGTGGCCGCCTGTTGGCAGTGACCTTTTGCTCAGGGGCGGCTTTTGTACCAGTTGGAACAGATTACAGTGCTCACACGTTTGCTTTAATCTCTCAAATGATTGCCTAGAGTCACATTATCCCATAGGTTGAAATCCCCTAATATGTTCATTCTGGAATGGGTTAGGGTCAGGTGAGTGATGATGTCAAAAAATACTTGATACTGAGTGTCTGATCCTGGGGGTCTATAACAGACCATACCCGTGATTAGCCTCCCCTTAGTCTCCTGCAATGTGAAGCCCAGTAGTTCTACCCCTGTAACCATCTCTATCTCCAGGGGTGTAAAGTCCCATATTTCCTTGTATAGCACCCCAACTCCTCCTCCTCTCCCCACCGCTCTAAGTTTGTGAAAAATTTTAAAACCTTCCGGGGACAAAGATTCTACCAGATAATCTGTGCGAGTCCAAGTCTCTGTGAGGAATATGGCATCCATGTACATATCTTCCACCATAGTAGAGATCTCTGTATGGTGTTTTATCAGGGATCTACAGTTCATCAGCTCACCATTTAGAAAACTGAGAGAGCGCCATATTATTTTGAAATTTGTAGGGGTGCATTATAATCACTTGTAGTCAGCACCCACATATTTAGAGGTCTTTCCATTAATGTAGTTTAGAATTTTGGGCCGGGGATCAGTGCAATAAGTAATGGAGTGTTTATTAATCATAGATAATATAGTGCCTTAACAATAATAGAAGTTTGCATAACGTAGGAAATATAGTCACAAGAGAAATGTCGCCTTAATTGTGATCTGCATTATTAGGAAATACATATGCTTATTAATGAGTGAATTAACCTAGGTTTTTAATATGAAAGATGTATTGCTGCATTGAAAATAGAATTAACTCTTAGAATGTTAAAATGTAATGTTATGCTGTGTTAGAAATACATTCAATGTATAAGGGCCAGAGATGTGCTGAAGCCAGTAGAGGCCTAAATGTATTTTTCCTTGGTTAGCCTTAGTCGAAGAAAATATTTTCTTATTCTTGGGAAAGGCTGTCCTCTGCAAATGTTGAATTGTAACTTCGAATGTTACAAGGTTTCTTCTCACGTACATTAGCCTGCAGGTGCAAGGCCACGAGTCTCGTTAGGTAGAAGGAACCATTGTTTAGGAGTTAGGTTGGTAGGCGCGAGTGCAGAAAGGATACCAAGGAATTTGGGAGTGCAACATTTAGCGGAGAAGGTGTCTGGGACCCAAGGACACTCCAACGGACGTTTGATGGAGAGGAGCCATACTGGAAAAATCCGAAGACCCACACCTGCCAGAGGGGCGTGCCTGAAGGCGTGTCGTCTGTTTTTGGGGCTTTGTATTAGGGACAGCACCCGAGGGTGGAGATTCAGATTCGAGTGGGTTCTAGCGGAGAGCAGTCTAGAGACAGAGTACGGCTTTGGGGAAGGCAGGATGTAGGTAGATTGTGAACTCAAGGCAGAGTAGGGTGTATGTAGGAGCATCTTAGAACGAGCTCGGTAGTTAGGGACTACTTATGGAAAAGTGAATGTACTTCTTAGGAAGTCTTCACTGCTGACACCTTTATTCTTGCCTGGGTACAATGCTAAGTAGGGATGTCACCTTAGAGTCAGTGTAGGGACAGCCTAACCAAAAATGTCTTTCCCTTTTGTAAATGCAATCTCGGACACAAGTTTAGATTGTAATTCTTTGCCTAATGATCTTTGAATTGATTTTGCTTTTCATCTTGAGTCGTCTGAGACTCCTGCGTAGGATCATGTATGTATTAGTTCCGGTTTATTTCCTGAATCTTTTGCTGAGATATGTGTACATCCAATTATTTTTGGCTATGTAATAAATTCTTAAAATTTCTCTTCATAGTCAGTGGTCCTTCGAGTTTATGTTAAATTTGGATTGCAATGTTGGTTAATGATATGTTAACAAAGATCTTCCCTCCACGCTTTTAAGACAGGGAAAAAGGTTCAGCCGACCTGACCTAGGATTCTAGGATTCGGTAAGAAAATCTAGATGAGAATTCCAGCTTCTTTAAAGCTCTTATCAACCCTCAAAATTACTGGGTGTTGGGACTTCCCCCCTCCTCCATCTTGCCAATACTGAGCAGGCTCTCCCTAGAAAATATTATCCTACCTTGATCTAGATTAGATTGGGCAGTATGGCTGGCGCTTGGCGCGGCCGATGCGCAGACGGGCGCAGACGGGCTTGCCTCTAGCATTTGGCAGATTTAAATAGGCCTACGAACGCAAATGTGTTGTTCAGCACTAGCGCGCGACCCAAAATGGCGCCGCAAAACGTGTGAAGAGCGTGGTCCCTCCCTCTGGATTAGACCAGGGTGGGAATGCTGAACTTGACGAGGGCATGGTGTGTCCAGGAAAGAGGTGCAGGCTCTATGAATCTGATGTTATTGAAGGTGGTGTCTGGCAATGTGGGTAGGTCCCTTTACTCATTGGGTATGGCCCAAGCGAAGAGCGTGGTCCAATATCATGGCCCAATCATGTCGTCTTTTCGTAAGCCAAAAGAATATTATAACACAATTTTATAGGAATAATTTTTTGACTGGAGGATTTTGAGTCCATGTGGCTCAGAAAAAGAGGTCAGCAAATGTACCTTTGGAGTCACTCTGCTAGCCTTGGATGAAGGAGAAATTCCAGTCTCCCTTTTCAGATGGAAATGCAGTAGTGTAGTACATTTTCTGTAGTGCCCAATGCTCTAGGAGTGCCCATACACATTTCTGTACCGGACTAATATGACTACCTGGTGTCAGCGTTAGCAGTGGGTAAAACAACCTGCACAATGCCCACAACTAAGTATGAATAGTTATTCCAGTCCTCTGCCAGGCTCAAAGAAGTGTGTGCAAACAAAACACTAGTGTTGCCTTGTGAGTGGGGAGCAAACTCCCTAGAAATTTCACGTGGTGCAGAGAACAGATCCATCCTCCACCCATCATGCCAGGATTTCCCATCTGGCACACAACCAAGGCCTTTTTCTCCCTCTCTGTGGGGAATACACAAAGCCTAACAGCAGGAGCATGCGTACTTGGACACTGCCAGCAGCGACCAAATGGTAAGGACAACAATTTGTGAACTGTATTATTGTGGCATCTACTGAATTTTGATCCTAAGGTACAATTGAAGTGGGATTTAAATGTCCAATCATTTGAGTGTAAACTACACATTTCTACATGCCCCATTCCACTATTATCACATATATTATGTCATTAGCAATTCCAATTGTATTCAATAGGAGAAGTAGTCCTTACCGTTTTGCTAAACTAATTTAGGATGCTCTTACTACCAGCACATTTAAAATTAAAAAGCACAAAGCATAATTGTTATATACAATGCATGCTGCCCTAAGGGCTTGTTAGTGCCTTTTAAATGGCTAACTTGTATATTGTAATGGTATGGGGAGTAGATGATAGTTGCAAGAAGGATTATGTATGTGTAGAAGAGAGTCCTAGTGTGACTCCATAAATGAGTTTGCAGATGTTAGAGCAGTACGGGGTCAGGCTGACTAAATTGACTCTAGCCATTTTCCAGGCAAAATCCCGCTTTCTCACTGGAAAGATTATGTCAGCAGACAATTCCTCCAGTATGCTCTTTAAGGTAATTAAGAAAATCTCCAAACCTCCCCAGCAACAACCTATGATTCCTTCCCAAGATTTCTGCGACAACGTAGCAATCTACTTTCAGGAGAAAGTCTTAATGATCTTACACGTGTTTGCTCCTTCTATTGACAATGTGTCTGTTAGTGAGGAAACCGCGGAGGACAGTGCTGAACTGAGTATGGTGAAACCCCACAGGTCATCAGGAAGAATGTTTTGTCTTCCTTCTCCCATATCTCAAGTCAAGTCTCCTCAGTCTTAAATCTGGAGCGCCCTCCGACCCATGCACTCTTAAACTGGCGCTGGATTTAGCAGCTAATTTTCTGTGCGAGATATTCAGTGGAATACTTGCGTCCGGCTGCTACCCAGCTATTTGGAAGGAAACAATTGTTCTCCCGCTCCTTAAGAAACTAATGCCGATCCCTTGGTTCTTAAGAACTTCCGTCCTATTTCCCTCCTTCCCACCCCTGCAAAAATCCTGGAGAAATTCATTAATACTGAACTTATGAAGTACATTGACTCACAGTAAATCTTAGATTGTTCCCAGAATGGATTCCGCACCAGTCACAGCACAGAATCTGCCCTCATTACAGCCACTGACTGCATTCGGTTGCAGATAGACCAAGGGGGCTCAGCGGTGTTGATTCTGCTTGATTTATCGGCAGCATTCAACACCATCTCCCCAATGTGCATGGTCCAACGTCTGCGGGAAGTGGGGGTCACGGGAAAAGCCTTGCCGCTTCTCCAGTCCTTTTTAACAGATAGAATGCACACAGTTAGTTGCGGAGACTTCAGAACAAAAGCTTTTGCTCTCCCATGTGGGGTCCCTCAGGGCTCTTCGCTCAGCCCTACTCTTTTTAATCTATATGTGACCCCTCTGGCCGAGCTGGTGAGATCTTACGGATTTCAGGTGCTCTCCTACGTGGGCGACACCCAAATCATTGTTTCTATCACCAACGACCTGCCTCTAGTTGTACAGAAGTTCAATACATGTATGTCAGACATCATTTGTTGGATGAAGGACAATTCTCTAAAGATCAATACAGACAAGACCAAGGTACTAGTTTTTGGACCACAGAACTCCATCTGGTGTAAAGCCTGGTGGCCGACAGAATGCGGGCCTCTTCCAACCCCGGTAAAAACAGCAAAAAATCTGGGGGTAAGCTTTGATAAGGGTCTGACTTTTGATGCCCAAGTCAATTGTACAGTTTGTACATGTTTCTATATTTTAAGAATCCTCAGAAAGGCGCGTCCACTCATTCCCTCGGTATTACATCGACTCACTATCATCACACTGATTGCCTCTAGTCTCGATTACTGTCATGCCCTATACCTTAATATCACTGCTGCATCACTGAATAAGCTCCAGGTGGTACAAAACGCAGCAGCAAGACTGATTCTAAATATTCCCAAACATCAGTCTGCCAGAGAAGGGATCCGTTCCTTACACTGGCTCCCTATCAAGGAGCGCATTTCATTCAAGGTCTTAAGCACAGTATATAAGGCCATGCATAGCAACTGCTCGTCCCAACTCAAATCCTTGTTTCAATGGTATACTCCAGGGAGGACTCTGAGATCATCCACACAGCACAAACTGGTTTCACCCAGATTTCGCAGATCCATATGGGACGGCTGCTCCTTTTCGGTTGCCGCTGCCATGCTCTGGAACTCACTTTCCCCCGCCATTGTCAATGCAAGCTCTCTTCTTGCTTTCAGGAAACTCCTGAAAACATGGCTATTCCCCTCTTAATCTGCTGTTGCGCTTCTCTCCCTTGCTTGTGTCTGCCCAGCGCCTTGACACCTTTGGGTATAGAGCGCTTTACAAATTCCATCCTAAACTGACAGTCATGAAGGACCATTTCTATTGGAATGTGTTTACTTTTCTTCACATATCATCTTTATAGGAGAAGCTTTAGGGTTATTTATGGGATGGCGTAGAGAGGTTCAGCTGAGACTTCTCTGCAGTAGCGGCTGGCACAGGGAAAAGTGGTGACGTGGCGCAGGGGGGGCAGGGTGGGGGGGAAGTCAACAGATGATGGGATAGGTCAAAATAAATAAAAATAATAATATAACCACTTACCTTGCGCTTGTCACATCGCTGAGTCGATTAAGAACCCATGCCATATTGCTTTCTCCCTATTTATTCTACTTAAATTCGTTAGACTTGTACTCCTTTCTAGCAACAGCTACAACCTCCCTGCTTCCATTTGTAATTGCTGCTATTAATCTAGTTTGAGATCACTACAGCTGTTATAGGTACTATATCATGCTTTTAAGTTTGATTTGCCAATTTTTTTTATTTCTACCAATGTATTTAAAAATCAATCTTTGGACTGCATGTAGCGACCATTTATTATTGGATTCCCCTGACCTCACCTTTTCCATTTGTGCCCTTAGCTGAACTTTATTTTAGCTTTTTTTCTTTATTTCGTTTGAGCCCTTATTCTTGCCCTATTTGCACCAGATGATTTGCTTGCAGTCATCACCCCCCTTCTGCCTTTTTTCCCACTTCCGCCACACTCGTTCCCCACCCTCCGGCCCACCTGCTAGCCCCTCTCACCTCCCAGGACTACAAATGGAGGCTGCTGTATGGCCACACTGAAGGCACGCCAAAGGCAAGCCCGTTTGTGCCCATCCACGCTTGGCCCTACCACTGCCCTCTGATGCACAGCCAAGAACTCCTGGAGCTGAACCAACAATGCTGAAATGTCAACTGCTTCTCCGCTGCACCTCGTTCAACCAAATGTCGCTTCACCTCCTGAGATTGCCACTTCTCCTGCATCACAACCGACAAAGGATCCCATGCCACCACCACCAAGAAGACAGCGAATGACACAACCTCTTCAATGTATCCTACTCAATGCCTGCTTCCTCTAAAAACATGCAATGGAAATCTGGGACACCATCACCACCCTCTGCAAGGATGTTGCCTTCATCATTGAAATGTGTCTCAAACCCTCTTCAAACCCCAACATCACCACCGCCACTGCCGAAGGCTACAAGATGATACACTGAGACCACACCAACAAAGAAGGCAGAGGCATTGCTCTCATCTTCAAGGAAACCATCAGATTCGCCATCACCAATGATGACCCCACGCATCAAATGGAACACCTCAAGTTCCAACTACAGGCAGACATGAAGACCACAATATGGGGCACCCTTACCTAGGGCCTGACCAAATTTAGACAACGCCATCTCTATCCTCATCACCCCTATAGCCATTGACTCGCACCACAACATCCTACTCGGTGATGTCAATTCCTCCATTGCCCTCCTGGAGAACCTGAGCAACCTTGGCCTCGCCCAACTGGTCACAGAACCTATGCACAAGGCCATTATCTCCTACAGAGACAGAATTAGATTCAGCCACACCACAGAACTCTCCTGTACAGACCATGTCATCGGACATTGGACCATCTCCAACACCCAGCACACCATCACTAAACATCACACCTATTCCCACCATAGCTGGAGCAAGGTTACCAGAGCTCAGTGGACCCAGGCCCTCACCACCACCCAACCTGAACCTTCAACAGACCTCGATCAAGCTGTCCAGAACTTCTCTGCCAGGATCACCAACTGCACTGACAGAGTTGCCCCTCTAAAACCTACAAAAGTCAGCAAAACCTCAAAAAGAACCAGCTGGTACACCCCAGAGCTCAGAACCACCAAGTACAAATGCAACCAATTGGAGAAAAGATGGCGAGTTACAAAGAACCCCACCAACAGAGCCACCTACAAGACAGCCCTCAGCTACTATCATCTGCACATCAAAGAAGCATCCATCACTGCCCGCATCGACTGCACGGCCATCCACACTAAGGAACTCTTCAAAGTAGTCAAGGAATTCTCCCACCCAACAGATATAGAAAACAAAATCTACCCCTCCCAAGAGCTCTGCAACACCCTATCAGGCTACTTCCACACCAAGATTGCCACCATCTACAGCAACTTTGACCCCCAACATACCACCCTCGAACTCAACGATCTCAACCAACCAGCGAACACCAGCCAAACGATCATCACCTGGTCTCCACTCACCACCCAGACCACCACAGCCATCATGTCTTCCTTCCTCTCCTGGGCACCTAACGACCCCTGCCCCCACCACCTCTTCAACCTTGGCGCGAACCCAATCAGCACAGAACTCACCAGCATCCTCAACACGTCCCTCTCCACAGCAACCTGCCCAGATAAATGGAAACACGTGGATGTCAGACCCCTCCTAAAGAAACCCACCCCTGCAACCTAAAAAATTATCGACCGATCTCCCTGCTTCCCTACCTGGCCAAAGTACTGGAGAAAGCCATCAACCAACAGCTAACCGAATTCCTGGAACAAAACCACCTACTGGATGCCTCTCAATCAGGATTCCAGGGCGACCATACCAATGAGACCGCACTAATCGCTGCCACAGACGACACCAGAAGTCTTCTCAACCATGGAGAAACTGTGACCATGATCCTCCTCAACCCCTTTACAGCGTTCCACAGCACACTAATCAACAGACTCCAAAACAACGGCTTACAGCAAGATGCCCTCGAGTGGATCACCTCCTTCCTTACAGGGCTCACACAGAGGATCCGGCTGCCTCCCTTTACCTCCGCACCCAAAAACATTATATGCAGCGTACCCCAAGTATCATCTTTCAGCCCCACCCTGTTCAACACCTAGATGATCCCTCTCACAAATGTCATCAGATCCCACTGCCTCAACATAATCTTCTACGCAGACGACACTCAACTTATCCTCTCGCTCACCAAGGACCCTGCCAACGCCAGAACTAATTCCATCAATGCCATGACCAACGCAGCCAAGAGGATGTGTGACAGCTGCCTTAGACTCAACTCCAACAAGACAGAAGTGCTGATCTTCCGGAACAACACCTCTGACTGGGACCACAGCTGGTGGCCAGCTAAACTTGGACCCACTCCTACACCAACAGACATGGTTGCAACTAGGGATCGTCCTCAACAGCCAACCGACCATGAAGCTACAAGTCAACGCAGTCGCCTCCTTCAGCTTCCACACACTCTGCATGCTCCACAAAATCTTCAGATGGATCCCTATCAACACCAGAAAGACCGTCGCTCAAGCTTTCGTCACCAGCGGCAGAACTACTGCAACGCGCTCTATGCTGCATCTCCACCCAGCTTCTTAGAAGCCTCCAGACCATACAGAATGCTGCAGCCAGACTCATCCTGGACCTCCCCATACAGTCCCACATCACCTCCCACTTCAGAAGCCTCCACTGGCTCCCCATCCAGAAGAGATGCCAGTTCAAGATCCTCACGCACGCCTACAAAGCTCTCCACGATCAAGGACCATCCTACTTCCACCATTGACTGAACTTCCATCAACCTTCTGCGCTCCTCTTCTCAAGCCCTCGCACACCCCCCCCACATCCACCACAGCTGTGGCTGTTCCTTCTCCTTCATAACCGCCAAGACCTGGAATTACCTGCCCCTTCACCTCCGTACAGCACCCTCCCTGGCAAACTTCAGATAGAGACTCAAGACCTGGCTTTTCGACCGGGACATGGCTCCTCTAGCACCCAGATACCCCTAGGGGTGACAGTGTAGCACTATACAAATGCAGATTGATTGATTGATTCTAATTCTCAAAGTAAAGCACATATTGTGCATGATATTCCTCAACTGTCAAATAAAACCTGCAAGCGGGTTTTGTCTGTCACCATTGTCAAGGGCCATTTCACATTTTTTTTATTGTTACTCTAGGTTATTGGGATATGAGGTACATATTTTAGTGATAAGTAGATGAGGATGGTCTGCCTGCTAGATATTAACACCATATGTCAAAGCGTGTGCCATAACCGTATATGTAGAGATATATGATTGATTTCACTGGTGCTCTTCCAGATTCTACAATTAATATGCATTGTGGGTGATTCCTTACTCCTCTTCAAACATAGATTGCACTTATTCTATGTTAATATACAATGCTTTGGGGGTGGGGGGCGGCATGTAACCCTATAATATTGGAGGTCCTTATATGTAAGTGTCTAATTGTACATGCAAGAGTGGTTTAAGCTAAATAGATGTTGTTCCTTATGTGTGCCTCCCTATTAAAGCTAATACTTAAATGCTGTACTTGAGGTTCACCAATCCTTGGTTAAGTGTTACTAGGACGTTTTTTTTAAACCACATCATTCATAGTTATCTCTAAAGGCACAACATTAAGTATAAATCATCTTAAAATCTATCCTGCCATTAAAAACCAACATTTATCCTTCAACATGTATTCCCTTACCTGCAAAGGACGCCTTACCTGAGTTTTGTTTACTTGTAACATACTCTCTGACCTGGTGCTGATAAACTATTGAGGCTATTTTGTTTTCATAAAGGCATATATTTAAGGACTGTAAGGTCGTTAAGTGATAGTAGGAACTTGATAGTAACAGCCTGTTACCTTACACAGTTCCATAGATTCTTTACTTACAACTTGTTAGAAATGTACCATACCAAGACAATTGTGTTTAGTTTAATGTTTTATTATTACAGACATTAAATGACATTTGAAGTCATAATAGTCAACAGCAAGTATTTAGCTAAATCATAAATCCATATTGAGATAGTTTGCACTAAAGTGAAGTTAGATTACATATACATGTTTATGCTATATGCAAATCAGTCTTGACCCTACCAAACAAAGTCCTCCCTGAACCAGGACACAAGCAACCTAGGACCGGTTTCGCCCTATTTATTGGCTCCTCAGCCAGGTACAGCTTGGTTCCAGTGCCACAGTGTGCTCATGACCCACATCTGGGCATACCAATCCCACTTAGGGTGACTCGCTAAAGTATACAGAAAAGTGATGGATGGAATGCTTGAATTAATTTCAACCACTGGTAATCCCAATCCAGATTTTCTTTGCACACCATGTCACTTCAGTTTGGACCCAGCGATATGCAAATCAGTCTTGAGCCTTCTCCAATCAGAATAGTCCAGCCTAAACTGCCTAACCAGGTCCTCCCTGAACTGGAACACAAGCAATCCAGGACCAGTTTCGCCCAAGTTATGGGATCATCAGCCTGGTACAACTTTGTTCCAGTGACACAGTGCACAGGACCCACGTCTGATTATACCCGTCCCCCTTAGGTTGACATACTAAAGTATAATAAAAAGTGATGGATGGTCTGGCAATTCGGGCTGGACTATGCCCATGAGGAGCACAGTCAAGACTGATCTGTTTATTGCTTGGTCCAAACTTAGGTAGCCTGGTGGGGAAATAAACAATGGATTGGGATGTGATGCCCAAGCGATTGTCAGTGGCTGACATCAATTCAAGCATTCCATCCATCACCTTGTTGTTTTTGCAACTTTGTAAAATGGCATCTTCAAAATTGTAATTTAAAATCCAACTGCACTATGAATTAGATTTTTTCATTACAATTCCAAAGACACCAAACATGAATTAGGCACATGTTCCTATTTGGAAATTACAGCTTATTAAACATAATAAGGCAACTTTAATGTTATCCTTTGGGATCAGTAGGCCTTGCAGCACTGAAAAACAATTTTAAAAGTTTTTCCCTATCAGGACATATAAACACACATGTCTTACTTTCTGCTTACATAGCACGCCACCCTCTGGGCTATCCAGGGCCTACTCTAGGCGTTACTTATATGTATTATAAAGAAAGGTTTGGGCTGACAAAAGGTTTCTTTTGCAAAGTTGAAGTTGCAGTTTAAAACTGCACACACATGCTACAATGGCAGGCCTGGGTCATGTTTAAAGGGGCACTTAAGTAGGTGGCATGGTCAGTGCTGAAAGACCACTAGTAGCATTAATTTACAGGCCCTGGGCACAAGTAGTGCTACTTTACTAGGGACCTACAAGTAAATTATATATGCCAATTGTGTGAAAGCCAATTCTACCATATTTTAAGGAGAGAACACAAATGCTTTTGCACTGGTTGGCAGCGGTAAAGTGTGCAGACTCCTAAGGCCCGCAACAATAAAGTCAGCAAAACAGGAGGTCTGGAGGCAAAATGTTAGGGGAATACCAGGCCAAGGATGCCAGGTCTAACTCTGAAAGTATTAATGTTATATTTTTGGAGGGATAGATGAGCAGCTCACTATTTTCCATTACTTTGTTTTCTACTCAGACCTCAAAATAACCCAATACAAAGATAGTCAAAAGCCTGGTACACAGAGCAGAAGGGATGCATTTATTTATATAAAATTGATCCATTATGCTGTTATAAAGCATATGCTAATGCATAATGTACAAGTATAGGACACACAAACAAGGTCTTTGGGACAAAATGTAGTTAGTTATTAATATTATTATTATGAGAAATATCAATCTAACCAATCTAACTTCTATTAACAACAACCTCTTACCTCTGCCCACAAACATGAAGAATGTTAATGATCTTACAGAACGCTACTCCCAATCCATGTCAGACATATTTGATACAATTGCTCAAAACTGCTAAAAATAATACCCAGTAGGCATTCCAAACCCTGCTTCAGCTGCAACCTTATGAGCTCCTACAATAAACACATCCGAAGAGCAAAAGTAGAATATTTTTGGGCACAACTTGATAATGCCAAAAATAGACCCAAAAAACTATTTGAAATCATCAAACAACAAGCAACTTGCAAATGTAACCACCATTCGGGTGTAAATGACTTCTCCAGCTATTTAATGGAAAAGATGAAGAAGATTGAATTAGAACTGCATCGCCTCCCGGTTTCTACTAAACCAGTCCCAGCCCAATCTCCTCCCAGTGCAACAACTGATGAGATCCCCTAATACTAGTATTACTACTAAAAACAATGTTACTTGGAATGCCTTCAAACTTCCAGACACAGCTGACTTACTCAAAACAATATTATCACTAAATCCCTCGAACCACTTCAAAAATTCCTCTGCCCGTAAAACTCATCAAAGAGCTTAGATCCTCCATACTCCCACCTTGGACTGTGATAGTCAATGCATCTTTCTCTCAGGGCTTGATTCCTGATTGCCTAAAGATAGGACAGGTTACCTCATCCTAAAAAAGTCAAATGCACACCAGTCTGACTTCAATAATTTCCACCCCATTACTAACCTCCCGATACTAAAGAAATGCATACATCTGCAACTCTGCAACCACATTGAACAGTTTCATCTCCTTGACCATTCCCAATCTGGCTTCAGAACGGTACATAGCACTGAAACAGCTCTAACGTACATTGTAGACGATGCTCTGAGATTGCTTGATCAGAACGAACCGTACCTGCTGATACTTCTTGATCACTCCTCTGCGTTTGATACTGTCATACTGTCAAACATGGCAGCATGAATGACTTTCTGGAGTCAAGCAAGGATGGGGCTATTCTGCCCCAATTTATTTTTTCAAAACAATTTTTATTATTTTATTTTTTTGGTATTGAAGTGTTGCAAAGGGGGCACTGCTCTCTGATTACCAGAGGTGCAGTGTACAAAGAAATAATCATCATCTTCAATCAGTACAGGCAACATTCAATTGGAACACCCAGCCCCGAACTCCCATCCCCCCACCTCCCGTCCCAATATTCTCCCGCCCGGATCCCACCCCTAGCCCCTCACAGTGTCAACGTGGTCCAATAGCAGATACAATCCAGTAATAAAGTCCGTGTGTGTATCAGTTCACCCCAGTTCCACAAGCGAGTGCCCTGCATCAACATCTCGACATGCTGGGGGGTCCAGCCACAGCCCCCTATATTCCGCCCACCTTTTCCAAATTTTAAAGTGCTTTTGGGGGCAGCCCCTGGCAAGAAACACCGGGCGCTCCAGCCCCATACAGAAGTCCAATCCCCTTTTCCACACCCCTAGCAAGGGAGCCCTTGGGTCTTTCCAGGCTCGGGCGATATCTCGTTTGGCCACTGTAAGGCCCAGAAGCAGCAGGTGGCGTTTGTAGATGTTACCTCCCACCTGTTCCATAACATGCAAGAGGCCCAATTTCGGCGAGCGGGGGAGGTCCCACCCCAACACTTCAGACAGGCAATACCAGACACCAGTCCAGAATCTCAACAGTTTATCACACGCCCACACCGTATGCACAAAGGTTCCCACCGCACGGCCACAACGTAGGCAATCGGGGGAGGCTATCAGACCCGCCCTCCACAATCTGTCTCTAGTATAATAGGCCCTATGCAAGTATTTAAATTGGATAAAGCGCAGGCGAACCGCTATTGCCGCCCCCCTCGGGGCCTCCAAGGCCTCCCTCCAGTCCTCTTCTGCCAGTTCACCTATGTCCCTCTCCCATGTAGATCGCAGGGCATCCAGAGATGAGGAGCAATGTGTGACTAATGTCTGGTATATACTTGAAATTTTCTTAGTGTCTATCTCACCCATGAAGACCCTAGCCTCCAGTGGGCTGAATTCGGGCAAGGAGTCTAAACCGACCAAGGAGGGAGACAAAGCGTGTCGGAGTTGTAGATAGCGAAAGAACTGCGTTCGGGGCATATCGTATTCTTCTTGCAGGGCTTGGAACGTCTTAAGAGTCCTGCCTTTCATTACATGGCCCAGGGCCGAGATACCTATAGCGTCCCAGCCACTAAAGCCCCTCAGGGATGCCAGCGCCGGCAGCCGCCCATTGTGCCAAAGGGGAGTCTCCCTCGTCAATTTGTTCCACCATCCCATGCGGCACAGCGCACCGCGCCACACCCGAAAGACTACCTGTGTGACCACCGGAAGCTTCTTCCGCGCCGCCGCTGAATACAAAATGGTGTGTAGCGTATCTGGGTCCATCAAATACCTCTCAAGGGCATAGGCCGGATCGCTCCGATCTCCATACCACCAGTCATTCAGAATCAATAGATGAGACGCCTGATAGTAGGACAGAATGTCCGACGTGGCTAATCCCCCGCAGTAAGTAGAGAGGAAGCATGTGCGGAGTGCCACTCTCGCCACCCCGCCCGCCCAAAGGAACTGACCCAGCGCCGAGTTCACTCGACGAAACCACTGCGGCGGAATCGGGTAAGGGTGATTTTGCAGCTGGTACAGTAGGCGCGGGAGAGCCACCATTTTGAATATAGCCGAGCGGCCATAGATGGTCAAGGGCATTCTGGACCATGTCGTCATGTCCGAGCGCACACGGTCCCAAACAGGCAGTACGTTGCGTGCCCACGAGACCCCCGGGACGTCCATCAGGAATATCCCTAGGTAGTTAATGCCCCCCGCAGCCTCCTGCAGAGCATTCGCCCAGGGCCCCAGACCCCCGCGGCCCCCCAGTGTCCACAGCGTAGACTTCCGGAGGTTCAGGCAGAGGCCCGACACCTCACCAAAGACACGCATAATTTCCAGGACCCTCGGCCCGATCTATTTAAGTCTGTAAGAAAGAAAAGGACGTCGTCGGCGTAGAGCGCTATCCTGTCGGACGGACCCGCCTCCCATTCCACACCACGCAGTTGTGCGTCCATTCGCACCCATGCCGCAAGCGGTTCCATCGCCAGGGCGAAGAGGTAGGGGGAAGGGGACAGCCCTGGCGGGTGCCCCGGCCTATAGGGAAGGGGCTGGACACCGCTCCCGCCACTCTCACAGAGGCTGTCAAGTCGGTGTACAACAGTTGTATATAGGAAAGAAATCGGGGCCCAAGGTTCAGACGAGACAAGAGGGCACGTAGGTAGACCCTATCGATGTCCGCCAGGAGAAGCGCCGCCGGAATCCCGGCCGCTCGAGCCGCCTCCACCACCACCTGTGCACGCCTGATATTGTGGCGTGTCGCCCTTCGCCTCCACATTCAGGAGCGAAATCGGCCTGTAAGACTCATGTTGTTTAGGAGACCTCCCAGGTTTACAGAAAACCACAATTTCTGCGTGTCGCCAGTCTACCGGAAGGCGACCACTATCCCTGGCCGCCTCCAGCGCTCGCCTATAGTAGGCTCCCAATTGAAGATGAAATGTCTTCATGAACTCACAGGGGAAGCCGTTAGGCCCCGGGGCCTTGCCAGTATTCAGTTCTCCTAGCGCCGCGCCCAGCTCTTCGGCTGACAACGGAAGATTAAGTTTGGCGCGTCCCTCATCGGACAGAGCCCGCGGCGGGAGATCCGCTAGAAATTTGTCTACATCCTCCGCCGGGAGGGACTCCCGAGGGGAATTCTGGGTCGCATAGTAGCGCGCGAAGCTGGCCGCTATAGCAGGTGGGGTCGTCACCGCCTCACCCACCTCATCACAGAGGCCCGGTAGGGAGTACGCCTGGAACGTATTTTGGCAGAGCCTATATAGCATGGCACTGGATTTGTCCCCCCACTGATAGATCCTACTTTGCGTGGCCAACCAAAGTTGGCGAGCCTCGTCCATCAGCAAGGAGGTATATGATTGCTGCATAAGGAGTAGCTGACCTACGACATCGGCAGCATCCCCCATACTACACTCCACCCCCAGGTCCTGGACCCTACATGCCGCAGTAGTTATAGCTTCCCTACAGGCCACTCGGGCTGCAGCACACCAGGCAATATCTACGCCCCGGAGCACGGGTTTCAAGGCTTCCCAGAGGGTCATTGCATCCGTTTCTGGCCTGTCATTATCGTCCCAGTATTGAGCTATTGCGTTCCTCATATGTGACTGATAGCTATCCTGCTGTAGATGCCATGTGGAGAGACGCCAACGAAAAGGCTGCCGTCTCCTGTCCAGGTGCAGGACCATCGCAACCGGGGAGTGATCAGAGAGACCACGCGGGAGAATGGACGTGGAGGCCACCCGCCCTATCCAGCCATGGGGGATGAACAAGTAGTCAAGTCTAGAGAACGACCTATGGACTGCAGAGACATAGGTGAATTCGTGGCTATGCGCATGCTGATACCTCCACGCATCAGTCCAGCCCATCCCCTGCACCATGCCTTTCAATCTAGTTGGGGTATTTGCCAGTTGGCCCCCTCCCGGCCTGTGGCGATCCATGCTCCCATCCATCACGTCATTCCAGTCACCCCCCACTATCGCCATCACATTCGGGATTTCAGCCCACACATCAAACAATTTCTCAACAAGCGCTCCCTGCAGTGGAGGTGGGGCATACACACTCCCAAAGACCATAGATTCGTTCCCAACCTTCCCTTTAATGAAAACATATCTGCCATGGCTATCCACCCATTGCGCTTCGTGTGAATAGGACAGTCTGCGGTGGACAAGGATCGCAACCCCCCGTGACCCCCGCACAAACCCAGCGTGATACACCTGCTGATAACCATAGCGCTGTAAGCTTAGAGTCTTGGTTCCCAGAAGGTGCGTCTCCTGTAGGAGTAGCACGTCTGCCTTCTCTCTCTTTCCCAGCCGCAAGACTGCGCCCCTCTTGATTTTGTCAAGCATCCCCCGCACATTCCAGCTCAAGACGCGCAAGGATGCCAGTGGGGGCTCCGCCTCAATTGTGTTACCTGCCATCGGGGGGCAAGGAAAGCAAGGCCCTGGATGTCATGGACCACACACACACATAGGACTGTAGGTGGACTCGAACGGACACTGTGTTAGAACAAGTTACCCCAAAATCCCCATCTTCCCCCTTCGCCCCCCCACCTCCCCATGCCACCCCAGCAGCATCTCCATCCCTCCAACACCCCAGTTCAAACCCGCAACAACCCATCCACCCCCCCACCCCATACCTCACAAACATGGAAGTACCTGTCGCGGAATAGGGCATCACCAGCCCCCAACGGGAGGCCAGGTACCTACTACCCCAATGGATCCCCACCAACTACCCACTCTAAGTCTACCTAACCCTTACCCAACTGACCTAACAGCCCCGTGGGTACGTCCGCCCTCTTTCAGGCATCCCCCAACCCACGTCCTCCCTGTGCACATGCTACATGGAGCACACAGTGAAGCGGGAAGTCACAAGTAAATACTTCGCCTCCGATGCAACCATGTTCCATTAGGACAACTCCTGAGCCCCATGGCCAGGATTGACGAAGTGGCGCGGGGTCTCAAGACGCCGACGATGGATTATCCACCTCCTCAGCTGCCTCCGTCTCTCAATTGCGGGAAGGTTGAGTCTTCTGGGAGCGCGAATGCCAGTTGCTTCTGCTGCGTGACCTCCGGGGAGTTCTCGAAGGACCGCCTGTAGAAGAAGAGTCAGAATCACGACCCGGAGGAGTATGCACCCTGATGCGGACCGTTTCATCTGTCCAAGCAAAGACCTCCTCCGGCGAATTAAAGAACTGTGTCCGGGACTGAAAGACCACCCGGAGGCATGCCGGGTAAAGCAGGGCATACTGAATTTTCAGTTCTCGCAGACGCGCCTTTGCCGCAGTGAAGGATTGTCTTTGTTGCTGCACTAGTTTAGTATAGTCAGGAAAGATGAGGATCTTATGATTGTCATACATAAGGGGCTCCTTCGCGCGCGCCTGGCGCAAAATAACGTCCCGGTCGTGGTAGTTAAGCAGTTTGGCGATCACGGGCCAGGGGCGAGCACCCACAGGTGGCTTCGGGAGGAGTGCTTGATGCCCCCTCTCAACCACAAAGCAGCGCGACAGGGATTCCGGGGGGAGCCACCCCTCTAACCATCGGGTCAGAAACTCCGCCATGTCGCCTTTCTCACTATCCTCCGGAAATCCCACGAAGCGTAGATTGTTCCTCCGGGCCCGCCCTTCTGCGTCCTCAACCCTGAGCGCGAGGCCCTTCTGAATCCCCTCCATGGTAGCCACCTTCTTTTTAAGGATCACCACGTCGTCCTCGACCTCAGTGATTCTGGTTTCGGTTTCAGTGATGTGGGCCACCGCATTGCGCAGATCCTGCCGGAGCAAGGTGACATCAGCTCCTACGGCCCCAATTTTTGCATCTAGCATGTCTCTGGACTGCGTGATAGCAGCCATGAGGGCCGCGTTATCCGGGCCTGGACCCTGTGAGCCCCCCGCGGCCCCGGCCCCACCACTCGGCCCCGTGAACTTGTCAATAGGGCCTTGTTTTGCAGTGCTGCCACTATTGCCTCCCCTCATCATGATGAGCCACTAGTACAGGTATGTAGTCCAATCAGGTCGCGGGGGGCGCCGGAGCAACGTCTCCCTCTCACCGGGTATGGGCCTCCGGAAGCAGCCACTCTGCCCCTGCAGGCGCCACTGAGGTACGAATAAGCTGCCCAGGGGGACCAGTCACAGCGCCACAGCAGGGCCCACCATCCCATGGTATAGCGCCAGTATGCGAGGTGTGGTTCCTAGCGTCGGCGATACACAGCAAGGGGGCAGCTGCACACCCCGGCGGCCGGCCAACTGTCGCAATATGTCCTTGTGCTGGGGCCTCCGCTGTCAGGTCTCACAGGCCGCGCCCCGGCTCTCGGGCCTCCACCGGGGGGGGGTAGGAGGAAGCTTGGCCGATGGTGGCCAGAGGGGCAAAACATTCGAACTCCCCCCTGCACCCGGGTCACCAGGCTCCCGCGGTCCAACTAGGCCGCCGAGTGGAAGCAGACCCAGTCGAGGGCAATACCCCTCCCCCTGCAGCGTCTCTCGCCCGGTCCGGCGGCTTACCCGGCCTCCGGTGGCAGGCTGGCCTCAGGATGTCACTGGGATCCCCCTGGAACGGCCGTCAGCAGGTCTTCATGCAGCCCCAGGTCTTTCGGCCGCCAGGCTCGGGATCCGGCAAGCCCCGCTCCGCTGCACGCCGCGCCGGCTCACTTCCGGCCAGGCGCGGGCAAGCGTGAGGTCCTGGCTCTCCTGTGCGGCGCAGGCCCCTCGGCTGCGGGACTCGGATCTTCGGCGTACACGCCGCAAATGCACCCAAAACACCACCGGAGCTTCCTCAGCACCTCCGGGAGTCAGGCTCTTCACCAGGGCGGTTGTGGGCTAGGGCGATGTAGGATATCTGTAGGATATTGCGCCGGCGGGACGGAGCTCTCTAGAGTGCGTCCGCCATGTTCGCCGCCTTGGCCACGCCCCTATTCTGTTCCATTTTTAACTGGTTTGCCTCATTTCTACATAACAGAGCTCGCAGAATCAAAGTCAATCAAACCCTCTCCGACATTATTCCGGTTTCAATTAGAGTGCATCAAAGATCAACTCTATCACCCACGCTATATACTAGAAAATGTCATCACCCGAGGACAACAATACTGTCAACTGCGCCCTACTGAAACCTAACAATGGTTAACCAGCAACCACCTCATGCTCAACACACTCAAAATGAAATTCCTCTTGATCTCCCCCACAAGCACTCTGCCCATATAGAAGAATGGCTCAAACAACTTACAGCTCTCAATTGCACCCCCCCCCCCATGTCATTGACTCAACTAGATCACTAGGTATAACTTTGGACAAATACCTGAATATGCAAGATCATATCAGTGCAACCACCAAGGGAGCCAATTACCAATTGAACATATTAAGGAAATTCAAAGCTTTTTTTTCCCCCTGATGACTTTCAATTAGCAGTCTAATCCCTAGTCATCTCCCGATTAGATTACGGGAGTGCGACTCTTGCAGGTTTACCCAAAGCAAGGCTGGTGCCGCTAAGGGCCATGTTGAACTCAGTGGCTAGGCTCGTCACGGTATCCAGAAAATTTGACCACATCACACCAGAAATAACATTTCTAAAATGGCTCCCGACTGAAAAAAAGGATCGAGTTGAAGATAGCATGCATGACACACAAGGCCCTTCAGCATAACGCTCCTGTCTACCTGGCCAATAAGCAGGAACTGTGTGGGTGTAATTTTTTCTAAAGAAGCACAAACTCCCTATTGTTAAAAACGCAGAAGCTCAACAAAAATGAAAACTTACAACAACTCCTTCTCCAATCTAGCCCCACGAATATGTACTGCACTGCTACCTGTAATCAGGTCAAACCCCTTGACTACCTCCTTCAAAAAAGAAGTGAAAATGCTTCTGGTGGACAAATTACTTCAATAGTAACCCTGAGGAATTCAGCTTGATTTTCATGTGGTCATCTCGTGATCTTGAATCTACAAAACCTATTGTTATATTGTATCTGCATTACTGCTTGCTTGTTCCTGGTTGTTTTATAGCCATATGGCTACATGTCACCTTACTCAACAGTGTAACATTGATACTGGAGTTCTTATGTGAAATGTGTGTTATTATTACAAATTATCTAGTCACTTTTTGAATAATTTACTTAGTTAAAACATTATATATATGGTGCAGATACACTTACTATTAGTTAAGTTGTCTTCAATCATATCTGTATCTGACCCTTTAAGCCCTTCTACCAGTTCCAGACCAATTAGTAAAGCTACTTGCTCTTCAATTGCTGGTAGTGGCACAATGACGGTTGTGTGCTAATTTTTCTTTTGTGCACTTCTTGCAGTCGTGCCACCTTTTTTCACACTCATCAACTGTTCTTACAGTTAGGGCTACTGCATTGATTTTTTGGGATCTCTGTTCATAAAGCTGCCCTTTTGTCTAGAGGCAGTTTGGAAGTGACACAAAGTAGATGGTGATACTTTGACACCTCTGGAGTAAATTTCTATTTCCCTTTTCATACTGCTCCATGTGCAGCCGCTTGAGAGGAATCTGCTACTGATTCATCAATTTCTTCATTATTTCTTTGTAGATCTTGGTATTCTTCTGTGTGTTCCATTTAGAGTTGGAGAAATCATCTTCGCTGTGTCTATTCACACTTTTGTGCTGCCTAGCATAATTCTTATATTTCCAGAGGACAAGGGAAACCCATGGGTGATAAGGGACATGGGGGTCTAAATATTTCTAAAGCAACAGGGGTTCCTTATGTGAAGACTGTCAAACAAGAAATGTACATAGAAATAGGATGAAGTCTACATATGGTATTCAAATGAAATAATATTTATTAAAGCAGAATAAAAAACATTGTAGTGGGAAGATGCACACACAGAGGTTACGCTTCCAAACTCAGGCATATCGACATGAAAAGAATGAAAATGCAATGGTTAGGCCACAAACTGCAAGTACCAATGCTCACATATTATAATGAACAGTTTTAGCAATTGAGTCAAGATACCATAGTTTTTTTTTTTTTTTTTTTTTGTAAAAACCTTTATTGAGTTAATCAAAGCATGACAAGCGCCGGCCTACAACCACAGAGGCCGGACGCAAACACAGGAATCAGATCAGGAGTCATGCACGTATATAAGACTAAATGATATCGACAATACAGATACAGCATGTGATTGTATATGCCTCAACGCAGCAGGATATCAAAGGTTTAATTTTAAAGTTATAAAGAAGCAGAAGTGGCTGTACTATCGGTGGCGTCACACCACAACATGAAGTTAAGAAGAGATGGGGGAGGTACCCCGCAGTGCAAACAAGTCCAGGTGATGAGCAATATGAACCTTGGGCACACTATGCCCGCCGAGGCTGACGAGGAATAAAAGACAATGTAATAGCAAGCGATTAGCGAGCACACCCTCCCGAAAACCCACCCTCCGGAGACACTAAGGTATAGGCTAGTATAGACGCCAAACAGAGAAAGAAAAAAAGATAAGGAGAGACAGCCAACCCTACTGTAAGGAAGGAAAACCCCTACCCAAAGAAAGAAGAAAGAAAGAAAGGGGACCATAGAACAAAACAAACTAAAATAACAAACCCCCCCAACACCCGCCACCCTGCACCCCTGTAATGGCTACGGCCTACCCCACTAACAGCGTGCCTGTCGCCCCGGAACACCCCAAAGAAGGGAAATAAAGAAAGCGGAGGAGGAGAAGAACAAACATACTCCCGGCCACCTATACCCCCCGCCATTAGCGACCTCCCCAAAACATATTGTCCATTATTAAAAGCAAGTATTAAGCACCAATATGGGGAGGACCTCAACCAAAACCACCCGACTCCCAGTGAGATACACAGTACAATCCCGGCATAGATCACAAAGCGTAGCTAACCCCAAAAGTCAAAGACAACCATGACAGTTCGGTTCTTCACGATAATCTACGTCGCCAAAGCCAGCAATTCCGCAGAAAGCGAAGCGTCCCAGATAGTACAAAGCAGTGGCATCGGATCTAGGGCAGGATACAAGATAAAGTCAGCCCTGACCAGTGCGATTCTTTATGAAAACCCATGCCACCCAAGCCACAGTATTCATGTGGTAATCGAAACGTCCATAGCAGTTCGAAGCAGCTGAATCGGACCGAGGACAGGATACAAGATGGCGGCATCCACAGGACCAACGGGGAAAGATGAAGGAGATAAGCAGACCTCTCCGACGGTCACCAAAGAGCTGTTCTTGGCGATCAAAACCTTCGGCAACGATGTTTCGCCGAGCAGGAGTCATACCGGGAAAGCTGACTACGGTCTTAGGTGCAACATTCACGAGGCCAAAATCCTCGACGTGAGCTGAGTCAGGCTGCCGCGCGGGAACCTCAGAACAGTAGGCCAAATCTTCCACTGGAACCACAGAATGCTGGTCGTGTGTCGCAGCATCATCGCCCGGTCGCAAGCAGATATTTCCCAGCGTTTCTGACATTCGGTCATACGTGACTGTGAATTGGGAGTGGAGCGCCCTAATGGCGGCCATCACGGACCTCAACGATGGTGCGCCATCTGTCCTCTCCATCTCCCCCCCCCAAAGAGACGAAGCAGGATTCGAGCCCCAGACTCACTTCCGAGGCTCCAGGCACACACGAAGCCGATGGCAACAGCAGGCGCTCCCTCAGCTGGTTATCACGACACCTTCGCCGACCGCGGGGGCCCCCCCTTCAACACCGCCGTCCCCAGCAGGGTCTCCGGGCGAGGGGCCCCCGACCGCGGCGCACGATGCACACCCTGTGTCACGAGACCAAGTCCTCAGTGCCAGCTGTTAACTGGATTGCAGATCGGAGATGTAGAAAAAGTTCCGAGCACGGAAGACCGGACGAAACACTGGTTCCACAGCCGCTGTTGATCAATTCCAGCCCGGATGGGCTACAAATAGAGGTCCCGGCTTCAGCCCTGGAGTAGGCCGAAAATGGAACACGACATAACTCCGCCACCCAGTATGTTAGGGAGTCCGGGATTGCACCACCGGTATCAGGCGAGCTTCATACACACGGGAGTCCGGCGTAGGTAAAGGATAAATGACAGGATATGCGAGCTGCCGGCGGAGGTCAACGGAGCCGGGAGCTTAAGCAGCCATCTTGGATCATAGCGTAGCTCCTCCCTATCCAAGATACCATAGTTGATGACTTATTGATCCCTTAGTGAATTATTGGGATCATCGTCAGGACTTACAAGGTTATGCCTAAGACAGTATTGAGGTTACGACATGTTTAACCCAATGGCAGCATGAAGGGAGCCAGTGATGGCCCTTCAAAGAATGGAATGGTGTGGAAATGCTGAAGAGGGGCATAGTGATACCCCGGACAGGGGTGCTGTTAGAAATGGGATTTCTGGCTAGCTGAGACTTGCGCCAAAGCGAGGCAGAAACCACCACTCTAGTCATGCTAAGGGAATTACACTTCTAAAATAACCCCTGATCACCCCCTTGGTAGCTTGGCACAAGCTGCCAGGCTTATCTTCGAGGCAGTGTGTAAAGAATTTGCATATAACCAACTGTAGAACAGGGTACGCACTACAAAAGGACACCACACCAGTTTAGAAAAATATCCAATTTATATATACTTAAGACAAGACCAAATACAATAAAAATCCACAATACTATAGTTTAAAGTGTGTGCACTGGCCTAGTCGACATCGCAGTTACAAACTGTGCGCAGACTCTACAATGGCAGGTCTGAGTTACCGTTTTCAGGGCTACTCACGGGGGTGGCACAACCAGTGCTGCAGGCCCCAGGGTAGCATTTGATCCACCGCCCTGGCACACACAGTGCACTTTACTAGCGGCTAACAGGTAAATCAACTGTCCAATCATGGAAACACCAATCCATAACACAATTTACACAGAGAACATATGCACTTTAGCACTGATTAGCAGTGGTAAACTGCCTGGAGACCTAAAACCAACACACACAGGTCAGGGAAAAATAGGAGGAAAAAGCAAATAGTTTGAAGATAACCTTGCAACCAACAGATAAGAAGGGACTACGTCAGATGGAATTTATCCCGAGCTTCGTTAAAGAGGGCCCTTGATGGGGTGAGGATCATCACAAGAAAATGTGTGCCAGGATTTGCGGCAAGTATTTGCTGAAGCGGGGCACAATGCCACCGCGAGCAGTGACCACATCAGAAGGAAGTGGTCCTGAGCCTTTTGGAAAAAGGCCCTTAATAGGGGGACATGATTGCCACACGAATAATTTTCTGCATTGATATGTAGAATGTTAGAAGGTGCTGGGCTAATAGCAGAGGATGTTAGAAGCGGTATCATGGATCACACGAGGGTTTGGCCGGTTTGTGTCTGCATAGGATCGTTTTGTATTCTGCTTTAATAAATATTTGATTGTTTCATTTAGATACCATACGTAGACTTCATTGTATTTCTTCGTATATTTGTATTTTAACAGTCTTCACATAAGGGACCTCTGTTAGAAATGGCTTAATGTTTATAGCTTACATGACACAATATGGTTTTTTTGTGCCGTCATGGCTTCACATACATTTGCTTTGTAAATTTGACGCAGGGCTAAAGTTTTAGACCGACTCAAATACAGCGTTATTATTTTTGGCGCACCACATCATGGAAATACATTTTAGTAAATAGACATTATTTTTCTTCTTTAAGCACACGCTCTGAATGTTCAGTCTCTAATTTAGACACTCCTTTTTCTACCAATTAGCTAGAGATTGAGAAGGTGAGTGTAGAGTAGATCATGTTAACACCGTGATGAATGAGAGAATGGTTAAAATTCAATGAACTGCCTTGCATTTGATTCCATTGTTCCTTTTTCACTGAAGTACACAGACAGGGATGCAAGAGCACGTGCTAGAATGGCAAAACAAGGTCAAATACTTCTATTTCTCCTTGTTTTTGCTTTCTTTGTGTGCTGCATTCTGCACCACACATAGAAAGAGCAAAATGACATTAATGATTGTTTATGTGCAGGAAGGTGTCTCTTCCTGCTCATAAACAATCATTAAATAATGACACTTTACTACTCCTATGTGTGCTGCAGTATTAAGTAACAAATCACCATTAGGTATTGTTAATGTGCAGGAAGGGGCTCCTTCCTGCACATATACAATAATTCCCTGCAACTCAGGCACCCTTTCGCTATGGTGCAAGGGTGCCTGCGTTGGCTCTAGGCTGCTAAATTTAGCCCCAGTCCTAGGTAAAACACAGGGGTGCGCCGCATTCTTGTGATTAGGGCGCATCGCTGCATTTTTAAAATGTCCGAGCCCCGCACTGCTAAATTTGGTGCAGCGCCCATCTCCTACATTTTCACATAAATATGCCCCAGATTTGTGTCACACCGGGGAAAGCACTGAAGAACAGAGAAGATAAAAAAGCTGGATTTGTTTTGCCATTTAGAAGAGATCCCTTTGGCTCAGTGACTTAAACATGGAGATGCTATTGGTGGGTGACACAAAAACATGTGAACAAGTACTTGTACTTGTGCCAGTGTGCACTGCAGCAAAAATGCAAATGCCGACAATGTTGTATCTTTTTTTGTACTTTTTATATTTAAATCAATTTATATGCACACATTTTTAAACAACATACGCTATATTCATTATTCACATGACATATATGTTCAATACAATTCTTTGATCTGTTACAATCACAGATTACATGATAACACACAAACCAGAAATAAAATTCATTTTTCCATAGGCAATCCCAATGCCTTCCGGGAACTGGGTTCCTTCGCCAGGGGCTAATCTGCAAGAATATAAAACAATGTGCAGGGTAAACCTTAAAATAACTCTCCAAAAGAAAGCTACCTACTATTTACTATATATAATAAAGTACACATAACAGTCACTATAAGGGAATGCAAAGATGTAGTTGGTTCTCTATGTAGGGAAAATCAATGCTCTATATAACACCATTTGGAAATCTGTGGATAGGTCCCACACCATTTAGTGACTGTTTTTTCTTTTTATTAAAGAATTTTTATTGTTTCCAAAACCTCAAACCCCTTCCATTCAATTATCTCTTGCAGGACCATTACACAGATGGTCTATCAATCCTGGTGTATACCATGCGACATCAATGATCAACAGCTTCCACCTATTAAATTGACCCCCCTCCCCCTCTACCCCTCCCCCCTGTTAGTGTGCCCTAGCCTGCCCCCGCCAATCTATGTTCACTAAACTGTCCCATCTCCAACCTATATAACAGGAACAAGGACAAAAGGGAAAGGAGAAATAGGAAGTTCTGTCGACTAAGTGTACATTTCTGGTGTCTCCGCCCTGGCCCACTAGTATTGCTAACCTAGAATGTGCAAGATTGCCCCTTCCCGTGGTGCCATCAGGTACTCCATCCCCCTCCTTTCTCCTCATTATTCTTCCATTCTCGCTCCCTCATCTTGACCTGGCTCAGCACCCTCCTCATTCTCTCCTCCTCCCTGGTAGAGATTTGGAGTTCTGCCACCAATGCCCCCCACGCCCTTGCTGCCTCCAAAGCCTTTTCGTTAGCAGTACGCCTAGCTAGTTGCAGGCGAAGTGTCCCTTCGCTACCCGCCCAATTCAAGAAGCTTGCTCTCCACCTCTGAAAATTAGGTCCTGATCTCGATTTTCAGTGCATGGTAAGCTCCCTCTCCGCCATTATCAACCCCAAATCATAAAACTTGCTGGTAACTTTAGTGTTGGGAGTGTGCGAAAGCAAGAGACAAGTCCCCATCTCCACCTCCATCGTACGCCCCGTCGCCTGGTTCAAGCACGCCACCACCTCTTCCCAGTAGGATCCCAGTCCTATGCAAGACCAAAACATATGACTAAAATCAGCTCCATCAGCGTTACACTGGGGACACAGTGACTGAGATCCCCCAAAATACTGTAGGATTTTATCCGGAGTCAAATAGGCCCTGTGTAATGTAAAGAATTGAACTAATTGGAACCTGGCGTTGCGTGTACCCTTCCTGGCCCTTCTCAACAACTGAGGCCATGTCGTCTCAGGTATGGGCTTGCCAATATCCGTCTCCCACTTGCCTTTTAGGGCATCCAGAGGCTGTAACCGCTCGGTCGATAGCCGCCTATACAGACATGTAATCGCTTTGAACGTACCAGCCGCCATGGTGATATACTGGCAGCCCAGTGAAGTCGGGGGTTCCAATAATCCCATCTTCCTCTGTCTCTGAATTCCTGCTACTAGGGCAGCATGCAAAAGATAGTCTCCCCGCGGTAAGTCAAAAGCGTTCTGCAATTCGTGGAAAGATAAGAGAGTCCCATCTCTATACAGGTACCCCAACATTTGGACACCAAGTTCCTCCCAGCCAGCCAGCGCCGACCAATCCCCTCCAAGTGGGAGGGCTGTACACATGCCCAGCGGGATCTCCGGGGCATAAGGGCAAGAAAACCCTGATTGTTTCTTGCACCGGATCCAACATGATCGGAGAGTGCGTTCCTCAAGAGTAAGCTGATCGAGACTGATTTTCTGCTGGAGGACTATGAACGCTAACACATGGCGGGGAATTACCCTGCCCTGTGGCCCATCCGGGTCTCTAAATTCTCGAGCCACTGCCTGCGTGAGCCACTGCAGTTGTGCCGCCAGATAATACCATTCAAAGTCGAGGACCGCTAATCCCCCTTCCGCCCTTGGTATCATCAGGGTAGACAGTGCGACCAACCGTCTGCCAGAGCCCCAAATAAACCCTATAGTGAGGGCTCGAAGCGTCCGGAAGAAAGACGCCGGGATCCACACCGGCAGTATACGAAAAAAGTAAAGCAAACGTGGAAGCGCCACCAGCTTTAACAATGCTACCCTCCCGGCCACCGACAGGGGAAGGGTTCGCCAAAACTCCATGCTGCCCCGGAGCCCCCTCACTGCCCCGCCCACATTGCCTTCCAAAAGGTCGGGCTGAGTGTGATATATGCGGTAAGGCAAACATTGAGGCTCCCATCGTAAATCTCCTACCGACAGGGGCCTCTGGCCCCCCGGGGCCAAGGGGAACAAACAGGTCTTACTCCAATTCACCTGCATTCCCGAGAGGTGACCGAAGTCCCAAAGCAGGGCCCTGACGCCCTGCAGGGATTCATCCGCATCCGCCAGGTACAGCAGTAAATCATCCGCATATAGGGATATATAATGGAGCTCCCCATGCAACCAAACGCCTTCATAAGCCCGTCCCTGTCTTCGCATGTGCCGCCAATGGTTCAATCGCTAAAGCGAACAATAATGGTGATAGGGAACAACCCTGCCGGGTGCCCCTCCCCACCTGATATGCTGCCGATACGGTTCGCCCCGTACGAACCCTAGCTGTGGCGGAGCTATATAACAGTCCATCGTATGAAGGGGTCCCCAAGACCAAATTCCTTCAGCACACGAAACAGATACGGCCACTCCTCGCTGTCAAAGGCCTTCTTGATATCGACCGACAACACAACTGCACTTGGCGTTTCATCACAGCCATCACCCATGATCCGAATCAGCCGGCGTATACACCTCGCTGTGTTCCTGGCGGGGATGAAACCTGCCTGGTCCGGGTGCACCAATGAACCCATGTGGTCCAAAAGTCGTGTGGCAAGGATCTTGCTTAGGACTTTGTAATCCACCGTTAGCATGGATAGCGGCCGATAAGCTGTCCTAGAAGTGGGTTCCCCACCGCGCTTCAACAGCGGCACTATGATCACCTCCCTGGTAGTGGGTGGTAATCTACTCAGCTCCCATGCCTCTCTGTACACTGACTGCAAATGCGGTGCAAAGAGATCTATATACCTTGCTTAAAACTCCACCGGGAGGCCATCCACGCCCGACGTCTTCCGCCTGGCCATACGCTTAATCACTGTACGGATCTCTCCTAGTGAGATGCCCTCGCCCAGCTTGTTCCCCTGCTCAGGGTCTAACCGCGGGAGTTGCGCCGCCGTTAGAAAGTCCTCGATGCCATCAGGCAGTTCCCGCATCGCACTCCGATAAAGCGACGTGTAATAGGCCAGAAACTGATCATTAATCTCTTTCAGCGAGTAGACTAGTCCCCCATCACTGCTGTGAGAGACACAATCGGGGAGCCCCTAGCTGCCGGGTTAGCCAGCCAGGCCAAAAGCGTCCCCACCCTATCCCTTTCTGCGTGGGCCCGCACCATATATTCCCTATAGTCAAAACAACGTAGCCGTTCAACTTGAGTGGCCACTCGTTCGCGCGCCGCCATGACTGCTTCCTGCCCTGCCTCGCTCGCATGGCTATCCTTCTCTGCTTGCCGCAGGTGGCCTTCCTCCCGCTCTATCTCGCGCAACAACGTTTTGCGAGTTCCCGTAGTGGATGAGATGCACACTCCCCTTATCACAGCTTTGAAAGCGTCCCACTCCTTGGCCCTACTCGACGCCGTCCCCGAGTTCTCTGAAAAGTAATGTTCAATACCCTCTCCGACCTCTGCGCTGAAAACAGGATCCTCCAGTGTCATCGGGTTCAAGCGCCACGTGGGAATCGCCTGACGTTGCCTAGACCACTGTACCGTTATCATGCAAGGGTTGTGATCAGAGATTGTCCACGCTAAGTACTCGCTATGTCGGATCAGCTCCTGAGCTTCCGGGGAGCACAGAGTACTGTCAAGTCATACGTGCAAGTAATTTGGTACCGAGTAGAACGAGTAATCCCTATCCGGGGGATGGTGTGTCCGCCAGGCATCAACCAGCCCCCAGGTGCTTTGCCATTCCCGCCTCACCTTCGCTAACCTGTGTACCGCAGACTGGGCTAACCAGGGGTGGGACCGGTCCAAGTCCACATCCGTAATGGAATTAAAATCACCTCCGAGAAACACCATGCCTGCTAGGAACGACGCTAGCTTCCCCGATAGACGTGAGAGGAATGCAGCCTGGTCTACATTCGGAGCGTACACACTGCAAAATGCTACATCTCTACCATCTAAACGCCCCAGAACTGCAACAAATCTCCCCTCTGGGTCCACCACCGTGGTCAAAGGCTGGAAGGGAACACCAGACCGCTCTAAAACCAAAGTCCCCCTGGCAAATGCTGAATAAGTGGTATAAAACAGTTGGCCGCTCCATCTTCGTTGCAATGCCCGCCCCTCAGCCTGATCAATGTGTGTTTCCTGTAGGAGGGCCACCTGAATTCCCCTACGGACTAGATATGCATGCACCTTATAGTTCTTCCTCATGGAGTTCAACCCCCGCACATTCCAGGTAATACATTCCAGCTCAAGTTGGGTCGCCATATCGGAGCATGCAACAGAACCCCTTTCGGCCTAAAGGGCACACTGACAAACCTCTTGAACCCAAAACATCCCCAACAAACCCTCATCCCTCCCCTCCCCAGAACAGGCGCTAAACCATAGTTACCCATCCAAACCCACTCCCAATTATTGGGAGCACTCTGGTAGTTACCAGAGTCTCACAACTAACGTGAGGTAGAGGGGGTGACTCTACACCAAATCAAGCAGAACAGCAATCCCACTGCACTTCCAACTACGCTCAGCCTCCAAAATGGAATCCCCCCAGCAGTGCCCCATCCCAAAGGAGCCCCCTTCCAAGCAAACACCGCCCTCCCCCGACCCATTAAACAGCAGAATTGGCCCCCCGCCATTTGCCCTCGGGTCACAGCTGTACACTCGACCACCCCGAGGCACCGCTATGGGTCCACCCTCTTACTGTACACAGACTGGAGCTGGGAATAGTCACTCATCCAATAGGCCATCAGCAGTCCCCGGGGTGACATGAGGTCCGGTCTGGGAGCCCTCATCCGAGCCCTCCGACTCCTCCACCTCCGATCCCCGCCGAGATCCCGAGTCCGCCTGTGGAGCAGCAACCGCCGCCCCCGATATGGCGGAGACCGCTTGAAGGGCCGCCTGTCTTTCCAATTCGATGGCGTCTGGCTATTCGCTGCATGTTTTCTAGTTCGTCGGCTCCTGTGGGGTTTCGGGCGGGACTCCGCCGTCTTCTCCTTCCCCTGAGAACCATCAGCTCCAGCCCGATACTCTTCTAACCAATGCCACGCATCATCCGGCGTATCGAAGAAGGACATCTTCCCATCGACCATCACTTTCAGACGAGCCGGGAATAGAAGAGAGTACTGTATGCCCTCCTCTCGAAGGGCCTTCTTGACCGTCAGAAAGGAAAATCGACTGCGTTGAACTTCATAGGAATAGTCAGGGTAAATGGAGATGGACGTCCGGGCCTTCTGAAGGATAGCGTCTCGGTCCTTAAAGTGCAGCAGGCGTGCCACCACAGGTCGAGGGGGCCGGCTAAGAACTGGCGGGCGGGCCGGCACACGATGAGCCCTTTCCAACGTGTAGAACTGCGACAAGCCTTCGGGGGCGACCACATCACGTAGCCAGGCCTCCAAATATGAAACCATGCAGTCCCCCTCAACTTTTTCGGGTAGCCCCACCACTCGTATGTTGTTGCGTCGATTGCGCCCTTCAGCGTCCTCGGCCCTTTTCTCCAGCTGCTGCACCCTCCGTAATAAATCTCCTATCGCCACATCTGTCGCCTTTTGGGCCAGCTCCAGCACTTCCAGGGAAAGTTCCGTGTGCTTGGCGCGGTCTGCCAATTTCCCATGGTCTGCCCGCAGTAAACCCAGACTCGTCGACACTTGCGCTGTGTCATGGTGCAATGCCTCTTTCGTGTCCGAAATGGCTTCCAGGATTTGGTCCATCTGCTGTTGCTGTAACCCCAGTGCTGGAGTTCCAGTTGAACCCTGATCGTGGCTCTCCGTTGGGGCCTCCTCAGCGTCAGATGTCAGCGCCCCAGGTTTCGGCCGTGGTTTCCCCATATTCGAAATCCCAGTTCCCGGCAAAGATAAGCGTCAACCAGGATTCTGCAGCGGGTGGCCCCAGGAGCTCAAGAGTAGGTACAGGCTGCTCTCTGCCGCCACTCAACGCTGACCGGACCCTGTCAGCCCTAGGCACTCCATCGTCCGTCGGTCATGAGCCGCCTGATGCCACCGCCCGAGAGCCTGCACTGCAGACGTTGCTCACGACACCTCCAGAAATTGGGTCTCTCCGGTCAGGCTGTCTCCCCTGCGGTATGGCGTGTCCTCGCAGTAACCAGGCCAGGGCAGTCACAGGCGCCGCCGGCCTGCGTTCTGAGCACCTCCTCTGATGTGCGGCAAATGGCTTCCCCGGGGGCGTGCATCGGCCTCCTGGTGTCGCGGTCTTCCTCAATTCTGGCCGCTCAAGCCCATCCTCCGGTCCGCTGTTCCTCCGGTGCACCCTACCAGGTCCCGTACACCGCTGTTCCTCTCAGAGCTATCTCACCAGCGCTGGTAGGCCTTGGCCACAGTGGTCCAATGGGGGGCAGAGCCGCACACTCCCCACAACCTGTCCCTGGGTATCGGCCCCTCCACCTCTAGCGGCGCCACCACTCCACGGGCGCTCCTCAGCGCGGATGGCTCCCAGGCCAGATGGGGTGGATGGCTTCAGCAGTGCACCACGGCGCTAGCCCGTCCGCCGCCGCTCTCCCTCAGGCGGACCCAGCCACAGCGGTCATCTCTAGCCACAATCTCCAGCGGAGCAGAGTCCTTGCCTCAGGGTGGCCGACGCAGCAGCTATGACCCCACTCGGGGGTGACGACGCCGCAACCAAGCCTGCCTGTCCGCCCTCACAGAGGCAGTAGCCGCTCCCGAAGCAAAGCGGTCATCCGCGTCGGCCTCCACACCGCTCCGAAGGTCCACCGCCGCGCCGTTTCCCAGAAGCCAGTGCCCTTCTCTCCCTCCAGCGCTAGCAGTGCCAACCGGTATGTGGTCCGTCGCGGCTCCGCCCTCTGACCGGCGGTCACCGACACAGCCCCCAGCTCCGAGCTCTGTCACGGCCGGCCCGCTCCTCCCTCACGGCGGCTCCCAATCCACTCGAGGCCGGGGATGAGGGTCACGGCGCAGGCCCTGCTAAGAAGGCCGGCCCCTTCACTGAGGGCCGGTGTATATCGTCGGGCCGGTGGTACCAGCAAGCCACCTACCGGCCTCCGGATAGCTCGCGGGGCACTCCTCAGTCTTAGGGAGCCCTCTCAAGGCACAGACACCACCGGGGTAGTCGTGATTACAGGATAAATATTGAGGCAAGTGCGGAGCTCTCAGCTCATGCATCCATGCTCGATGGTGTCCAAGCCACGCCCCCACCATTTAGTGACTGTTATGTGTACATTATTACATGTAGTAAATAGTAGGTCGTTTTCTTTTGGAGAGTTATTTTAAATTTACCCTGCACATTGTTTTTATTCTTGCACATTTACCCCTGACGAAGGGACCCAGGTCCTGAAATGCATAGGGATTGCCTATGGAAAAATTTATATAATACTGTTTTATGTGTTATCATGTAATCTGTGATTGTAACAGGTCAAATAATTGTATTGGACATATAGGTCATTTGAATAATCAATATAGTGTATATTGTTTGAAGATTTGTGCATATAACTTGATTTAAATATAAAAACACTGCAAAAAAGATACACCATTGTCAGCATTTGCATTTTTGCTACAGTGCACATTGGCACAAGTACAACTACTTGTTCTCATGATTTAGTTGTTAGACAGACATGCTGGACAACATGCCCTCCAATGTAGCACGCTGAGGTTAAGAGGGATTATTATTTCATTAGATTGTTATCACTTTGAGTGCTCCACTGATTCATGCAATGTGACACAAAAAACATACCATCAACCGATGACCAGCTCCCTTGGAAGCACCTTGCCTGCTAACCCGAAAAAGTTAGAACTCTGTAATAATTGTCTTTGATGCTAATATATTCTCCCGTCAAGTCAGTGCAGTAGTTAAAGGAACTCATCTCCAATTATACATGCGTTGAAAACACTACTTCTCCTCCAAATAAAACCATCAAGATCGCCTTCGATGTCTAAGACAGATACCAGTGCTCCAGAAAAAGCACCAACAGATTGTAAAGGTGCCTGCCCCACTTGAGGTGGTCACTAGAGTTTGAGTTGAGTTGAAAAAGTTCCTGACTAACACACACACACATGCGCAGCATTTCTTTTCACAGATAGGATTTGCCAAGAGGTCTATGAGGTGATTTTTTTTCCAAATAGCATAATGTGAACACCGCCGCTTCATTCATATTTACTGCATTCTCCCAGCGTGCACATGACAGTGAGACGGTCTGTGCCTAAGCACAGGGAAATGGTACAGCACCGGACTGAAATGCCACTGCTGATGCCACCAGGTTCGCCTCCCTTTACATGGTGCTCCAGCCCCTTTCTACCATTGCACTGCTGACCTCAAGAAGGATCCAGGGATGAGACATCTAACTGTGAACTTTCTTGATGTCATGAGAATAAATGGCAGCAGGTCCTGCGATTTCTGCTCATATGCACACTTTTCAATTTTGTCGTGATAAGGACGGCTCTACAAGTCCCAACATGCTTATCTGTTAGCATGGGACAGAACCCATAACCACAAACAAAGCATATACGCTGGTTCACTACATTTCAGACTGTTGGTGACCCAAGGTTGGACGGATACCAATCTCTGTCCACAGCCTGCTGTGAGCAGCAGACCGATGCCATGGCCATGGAACAATCCTATCTCTGTTCTGGCGATTATCATACTGTTTAGGTTGTCAGATTTCTCTATCTTTGCTTCCCACTGCTTCCCCGTAAGTGGTGGATAATAAGCCGATTAGTAGAGCAGATTAAGTGGAATCAAACAAGTCTACAAGACAAAGGAAGCACTAAAATGTTGGAGGAAAGCTCAGGACCGAAAACGTGCCCAGCTGCCATGTGCCACCAACTGATCAGGCTACCCTAGTCATAATACAGTGCCATGCATCCTGCAAGTTAGCACACATCCATGCCAACAATTTAAAGCTGTGATGAAGTTAATTTTTCTAAATTGTACGGATTAGTTCTCCATTGAATTGCACTGTACAAAAATATTTATAGATGGTTTACAGACAGAAGTTTGTGGCTTGGCAATCTAGTTTTTTTTTTTTAATACTTTATTTGTCATTTTCACAAGCATCGCACAAAAACCATCAGCAGTGTAAAGAGCACACACCATTGTATACTGAAGTACACCAAGTCCGTCACTCCATAGCACAGCAGTAAATATTAAAAAAGGGAGGGGGTAGCCATCGCAGTGGTTCACAGATACAAAATAGCCGCGAGCTCAATAACATCCCCATATATCACATGCATTTGGTACATTATTAACATTGTAAAGAGTTCGGTAATACCGTGGGTTAACCCACCCCTTCTGGGTACAGTTGGTTGTCCAATTGTGCTTGACGTTCCGCCGTAAGTTTGGCAATATAAGTGCGGTATGGTCCCCATATGTCCAAGGGTCGAGATGGAGTGGGAATGGTGGAAGAGTATTCGACACAGTTAACATTGCGGGAGGCCAAGCTTTTTAGCCAGGATTTCACACTTGGACTTCTTTTGGAGAACCAAAGCAGGGCCACCTCCCTCTTGGCCAACAAGAACCCCAGCGCCGCGAGTCTGCGGACTGCCTGTGGAAATTTTGACACATAGCCCAGCAAGGCAATTTCAGTGGAGGGAATCCGGGGAACCCCCAGTATCTTACCAAATGTAGTATGTACCTGTAACCAGTAGTCATGCAGTCGAGGGCATGTCCACGATAAATGTGCAAAATCAGCGTCTACAGCCTTACATTTCGGGCAGTTAGGAGAGCGAGAGGGGTCTATCTTATGGGCCAATGCAGGGGTGTGATACAAGCGCCTCAAGAATTTAAAGTGAATGAGTTTGTGCCTGCTGTTGAGTGACACCTGTTTGGTTACAGTGCAGCATTGTGCCCATTCTTCATCCGTTATGGGTTTCCCTAGATCTTTTTCCCACGCCAGTCGGACCTTCACGTCAGCAGCGGGGGTGGCTGCGACGCCAAGTCTGTAAAGTTTGGTAACCATATGTGCCCCTGAGGGATGTTGAATGACAGTCGTCAGAGGTAGGGCCTCCTCGGGGGCCAGTGGGAAGGTGGGGAACGTAGCCCGCATCATGGATCGGAGTCTGGACAGGACAAAGGAGTCCATAAAGTTGCGATCCAGGAAACGGGGGTCCTCCGTCAGACTAAAGGCATGCCCGTCCGGGAAGAGGTCGCCTAATGTAGTTAAGCCGAATTTGGAGAGTGTAGTACGGACCACCGTTTCACCTGTGATAGGGAGCCAATGCGCATTAGGGAGTGGGAGGAGTGGGGAATAAAGAATCTCCAACTTCAGTAGCCTCCGGAGTTACTCCCACGCCCAGCATGTGGAAGATACGGTCTGAATATCTTGGGGGTCTCTCGGGAACCCCTTAGGGAGAAGCGTAGCCAATGAGTGTGGTAGCGTCAAGTCCGCCTCCGGTTTCAGGTACAATATGCGGGCATCTGGGTGAAACCAGGCATAAGCAAAGGAACACTGTGCTGCCAAAAAATATAGATAAAAATCAGGTACACCCAGACCGCCGCGTTCATAAGGCAGGGTCAGTGTGTGCCACGTGACCCGAGGAGTCTTGTTTCCCCAGATCAACCGTAGCAGCAGTGTTCGCAGCTGGATGAAAAATATCTTAGTCAAGGGAATCGGGACGTTGTTAAATAAATACAAAAACCGGGGAAGAACCACCATCTTCACTATGGCAATGCGTCCCACCATAGATAGCGGTAAGCGCAGCCATCGGTCAATGCTATCTTCCAGGAAATCCAGCGCCCTTCCATAGTTGAGCCTAATAATGTCCACAGTGTTAAGATGGACGTGTATGCCCAAGTACTTAACCGACTCCGAACACCACTCCAACGGGTACTCGCAGTCCCATGTCGTAGTGGCGGGGGTCAGCGGGAAAATAAGGGATTTGTGCCAATTCATGCGTAGCCCAGAGAATTTGCCAACCCGTGTAATTTCCGCCAGCAGCGGTGCCAGGCTGAGGGAGGGTGCCCGGACATAGAGTATTAAATCATCTGCGTACAGCGATGCCAGCAGAGGGCCGGTGCGGAACTGCAGGCCCCGAAAGAGGTGCCTTTCCTGAAAGTGTCGGACCAGTGGGTCCATTGCTAAAATGAATAACAATGGGAATAATGGGCACCCCTGTCGCGTGCCTCTGGACAGGGAAAACGCCTCTGTGATGGTGCCATTTAAGCGAATTCTGGCCGTGGGTTTAGTGTACAACAATGCCACCGTGGAGACAAAACACTCCGGCATACCCATGCGTCTCATAATTGCGAGAAAAAAGGGCCACTCCAGAGAATCGAACGCCTTTTCTGCGTCCAAAAGCAAGGCGGCCGCCGGGGTGCAGGGGTCTACACGGTGAATAACTGAGAATAATGTTTGCAGATTTAGTGAGGTAGACCTATGAGGTACAAACCCGGACTGCGCGGGAGATATGATGAATTCCATTAAGAGGGCCAGGCGAGTGGCCACTACTTTAGCTAATATTTTATAGTCTGTGTTCAACAGTGAGAGTGGCCTGTAGGAGCCACAAAGGGTAGGGTCTTTCCCGGGTTTCGGGAGCAATATGATCACTGCTTCCCTAAACGTGGGGGGCAAGCAACCCCTCTCCAAAGCCTCCGCATAGACCTCTATCAGCACTGGAGCCAGTTCTTCCTTGTACGCCCTATAAAAATCGGCAGAGAAGCCATTCAAGCCAGGAGCAGCTGAGCCCCGTAAGGCGTCAATGGCCTCCACGACCGAGTCAACCGTTATTGGGTGGGAGAGAAACTCCTGCATGTGTTTTTCCAAGAAGACCAATGCAATTTCGTCTAAGTAAGAGCATTGATCGCGAAGATCAGCGGTGACGGACGAGGTATAGAGGTCAGTGTAGTATGACAAGAAGGTGTGGCAGACCTCAGGGGTGGTGTGGAGCAGCCTCCCATCCGGGGCAGCAATTCCCGTTATGTATTGTGTTTGACGTGGAGGGCGGAGTAGTTGTGCAAGTAGCTTTCCGGGCCTGTCGCCCTCCCCGTATTGCCGCGCTGTGTGTTGTGTGGTTAAAAAGCGCAGTTCCCTATCCGCCTCCTCCCGAAACTCCATCAGTAGTGTAAGGCGACGCGTCTCATTTGCCTCAGAGGGATTTCGAAGCAAATCATCTTCCAACGCTCGGATATCGTTCTCAATGCGGGTGAGGGTGGATCTGATAGAGCGCAGGACCCCCACATGTGTAGCTATGCACACCCCTCTGATAGTGGCCTTGAATCCCTCCCACAAGGCCGCGTGAGTCTCCACTGACCCTGTGTTGAGCTCAAAGTAGTCGGTGATGGCAGTCCGGAGTTTTTTGGCGAACACTGTGTCAGCGAGGGCCTTTCCGGGGAATCGCCATTGTCGCTCAAATCCGCTCGGTCTGGGAATCCCCAGGCGTAATGCCACCGGGGAGTGGTCTGACAGTGTATGAGGTAGTGTAGTATGAGATGTTACCCACCCAGCCACCCCAGGGGAGAGTAGCCAGTAATAAAGTCTCGTCCACGTGTTATGGAAGCTGGAATGGTGTGTGTATTCCGGGGCCGCACCGTGCAGCCTAGCCTCGATGTCAATGAGGGAATAGTGGTCACAAATGTCAACTAGGACTGGTCTGGAGTGTTTTCTGGCATCTGCAGCAGCTGAAGTCCCATCACGTGAGGGGTTAAGGAGTAAATTAAAATCCCCACCGACAATCAACAGGCCTGTATCCATGGAGAGTAGTTTCGTCTGAAGGTCACAAAAGAAGGCAGGGGTGTCAGTATTAGGGCCATACACGTTTACCAGGGTAACAGTCTGATGGAATAGAGAGCCCGTTACCACCAAGTATCGACCTTCCGGGTCTCTTATAGTGGAGTGTAGTATGAAGGGTACTCGTCTGTGCACAAGGACGGCCACCCCCCTGGAGTACCTGCTATAGTCAGAGAAGAAGCGGTGTGCACCCCAGCTTCTGGCAAGGAGCCGAGACCCTGCAGGGCATAAGTGTGTTTCCTGCAGAAACACCATGTCAATGTTATGTCTGCCTAAATAATTAAAGACCTGCCTGCGTTTCCTCGTGTCATTCAGTCCCCTGACATTCCAGGACATCAGGGAGATCAGGGAGGAGTCAACATGTGTAGTCTGTCTAGCCATCAGTGTACGAACTTGCGTGCTTAATCTGGAGATGTGTCGAAGTCGAAGGTGACGTACAATGCGATGTGGTGTGTGCCTGCTATCTGAGTTCGGATTGATATAAAATGAAATAAAATCCCCTCCCCACCCCCTCCCCCCACCCAGCCTCCAAACAACCCAGGGAGGCATATCCCCATGAACCATGCAGCGAACTGAGCAAAGCACTGAGTTACAAAGTGCAAATTCAAACTGTAGAACAATTGCAAGAAAAAAACAATAGGTAAGTCAACATTGGCATCCAGCATGGGGGGTGGCAACGCCACTCCGGTTGGGGAGTAGACATTACTGGAAATTCGGAGCATGTGTAACCACAACAAACTGGGTACAAGAGGAGCATCCAAATTTAATCTGAAGCCCAAAGTGACTGGTCACGTCTGTCAGCCATTGCCTGTCTCAGCGAATAGATCAGCGCTGGCCTGCGAGGCATTCCTGACCGGAGAAGCCGGAGCCTGTGTATCATACCGGGCCAGGCTTTTGTCCCGCCGCCTGTAATGTTGGCAGAAGTCCTGGGCTTCAGACGGTGTCTCAAAGATGCGGGGCCTGCCATCAATGTCCACCTTGAGTCTAGCGGGGTAGAGCATTCCATATCGAAGGCCGAGGTTTCGGAGTATAGCCTTAACCCCTGTGAATTTCTTGCGTGCTTCCTGGACAGTGAAGGTGAAATCCGGAAAGAAGGATAGAGTATTGCCTTGCCATGTCACCACACCACGGTCCCGAGCCGCCCGGAGGACAGCATCCCGATCCCGGAAGTTCATAAGGCGAGCAATAATGGGACGTGGTGGGAGACCGGTTCTGGGCCGGGGGCCTAGTGATATGTGGGCACGCTCCACCACGAACCCCTGAGTGAAGGTGTCGCGGCCAAACAGTTCAATTAGCAGTTGCTCAACAAAAGTGTCCATCCGGCCAGTTTGTGTCGTCTCTGCTACGCCGGTGATGCGCACGTTGTTTCTTCTTCCCCGGGCCTCAAGGTCCTCGTTTTTAATGGCGACCACTTTAAGGATTCTCTCCACCCTCTCCAGTCTTTTCAGGGATTTCGTTGCGCCATCTTCTGCATCAGACACCCTGGATTCCACTAGGTCCAGCCTGCGGTCGTGTGCCTGAAGTTTGGAGCCCATGTCAGCCAGGCGGTGCTCCAGAGTGTCAAACCGCCCATCTAGCGCCTTAAAACCAGCCCTCATCTCGGTCATCATGGCAGTCATGAGAGACGTGGCATCCTCCGGGTCCGCTCCTCCAGCCGCCCCAGTCAGGACATCCTGTGGAGGGTCAGTGACGGGGAGGGAAGTCCCCGCAAAGTTAAGCTTGCGCTGATTGGGGTCACGTTTGACCATCGTGATCGTGCAGCGGGGCCACCGGACCTAAGCCTCTTTATCCTCCGCGATGACGTGGCAATAGAAATGTCCCAGGTCCCAGGCAATCGGCTAAATCACACCGGAGCACCCCAATATGGCAATGGGGCAGTAGCAGGGTAATGAGCCTGCACACCCGGGGGCGTAGCGTGGGTCCCAGTCTAGCCCGGCGCCCCAATCAGAAGGGGGGGTCACCAAATGTACAATGGGCAGGGCGACCACGTGGCGGTCCGCTCGGGCACCTCAGAGGTCCGGCAGGTCAGGCGGGGTGGTGAACCTCCCCTCACTGGTGCACAGTCGGACAGGGAGAGGCCAGAAGCGCCGCAGGCACAAAGCAGAGCAGCGCAGTCACCCGCAGCGCCCAGCGCGGCCCCTAGGCCAACCCCACAGCAACCGGCCCCCAGAGCCGCGCTCGCGCCCTCGCCGCGGCCAAAATGGAGCTCCCGGCTTCCCCCACCGCACCAGGCCCCAAGGCCCAATTAGGCGCCTAGCGCCCCAGCGCCGCACGAGGGGAGCCGGGTCCCAACAGACCAGCTACGGAGCCGAGCCCACAGCCCCTAGGGCACAGAAATCGCTGCGGGAGGACCCAGACGGCTGCCAGTGCGCCCCAGGCGCAGCGCTCCCTTCCTCCACTCCACGGCACCGAGGCTTCCCCTTCCAGACCCGGCCGCAGGTCTCGCCGCCGTATCTCCGGGTCCGCTGCCGCTGCCGCCTTCAAAATTTCACCCGTCGGGCTGGACAGGATGCAGATCAGGATCGCAGGTTTGGGTGCCGGTGAAAATCGAGGGTTACTTCATTTCTCGGGTGCCGACTCCCCGATCCGGCGGAGCTTCAATAAGAGGCGGCCATCTTGGTCCCCTCCTCGGCCAGGCCCCTTGGCAATCTAGTTGAGGATGCATTGACAACCCTAAGCACATTCTCCAACTGGATGAATAGTAAAGCAGTCTGCGCAGAGGTCTCTTAGGCTTTAAACTGTTCGAATACAACATAAGATGTATGTTTAAGTCAGCAGCTGAGTATACATGGGACAAGCCATTCTTCAGTCTGTGCATACAGCTTGCTGGCACAGCCATATGACACTAAGGGGGACATTTAAAATAAAATGTCGGGGTGCGGTGTTACTCCAAAATTCGTAACGCCATGCTCTGGCATTTTTCAAACGCAGGGATGCACCGTATTTATAAAAATACGGCTCACCCCTACGTTTCCCCTAGTGCTGGTGCTAAATAAGCTGCCTAGCACTAGCACAGGCACCCTTGCGCCATGTTGCAAGGTGTCCCTTCCTACACATAAACAATCAGGGATGATTGTTTATGTGTAGGAAGAGACAACTTCCTACACATAAACAATCTTTAAAGGCAATTTACTGTTTCTATGTGTGCTGCAGAATGAAAGAGCAAATGACAAGGAGAAATTAATAATTTCTCCATGTATCACCATTCTAAGACCAAGTTTTAACTGGTCTTAGTTTTTGACTCTGCCCCATTCTTGTAAATATGGGGCAGCATCAAAATGCAATGGGTGTTGCGGTGGAACGCCCACAGCAACCCCCATTACCCACCCCTTTGCCGCAGCAGACTGCTTCGGAAAGGGGCAAATTTACAAGCAGCCGCCACTACCTTCAAAACAAATATGCTACTTATGAAGTGTGGCGCCTCGAAGTCAACAGAAACACGAGTCTATGTTATTCTGGAATCACAACTTGCATTTGCAGCTACATTCTGGGCCCACTGATTTAAGACAGAGCTGTGTAGAGTCCAATTAAAGAACTTTGTGCAGTGAGCAGGTGGTCTCCAGTGTTCATCCACATCAGTTAGAGCCTTTAAGTCATGTTCTAGGATAAAGATCCTTTGCATTATTCAAGCGTACCTTTCTGATATCCTTGGGTTAGTTGTGTTTGTCTAATTTTACATGATTAGCTTTGATGCTAATTGATCACAATCCATGACCATAGGCTAGCAGGCACAGCTGGATCACGGCAAATGACATGCAGTGTACAGATTAGCTTTGCATCTCAGAAGGTACAGTCTAGTTTTTCAACCTTCACCGGTGCAACTCGTCCCAGTGGTATCTTATTCCAATGCTTATGTTGTTCAACCATCCCCACAGAGGATTCACAGTACAGTGTAACCCTTCCCTTTTATTGTTTTAGTACTTCCCCCACCCATTCCTGCCTACAGAGGGGCCCGATGCTGTTGGTCCTGCTCACACTTTAGCACCTTGATCCAGAGACCTTTATTTCCAAGAAACCCTAGAGCTGCCTACTGATGCACTTTGATCTCATCTTGCAAGAAGCCCCTTCCAATTCTACTCCTCCTGTCTGTCCCACAAATGCTGTTCTGTTCAGTCTTGTCGGCCCGGTGTCCTCTTGCTGCAGTATCACTATGAACCTACCTGCAGAGAGCACCATGTGTTGTTTTGGTTCTGTCCTCCAGCCTCCAGATGTATCCTTGCACCGGCTCCCCTACAATGCCACCCTTGTTGCAGCAGCTCACTCTTTTCCATATGCTTATAAGATAAATGTAAAAATATAAGATGGCGCATGAAATTGGCAAATGGGGGCAGGGGGTAGTAAGCATTCAGTGCCACCCTCTACTTTGATAATAAAAGTCAATATTTAGCTTATGCCACTTACCAAAGTCATCTCACCTTAAATGAGAGGTAATACCTACTCAATGCAGTCAACCTAATGTGAACCATGTACCTACCTCAAGACAGTGAAACGGTGAGGTCAGCTCTGTTGAGGTGTCTGTGACTTCTTGGAGGTATATACACAAGAAAATGTGCTAAACATCACCAACAAATGCTAACGCAACTTTACACCTCGCAGCATATCGCTGGAAAATAACCCTGTGCCAACCTGGAATTCACAACAAGGCGGTACCATGCAATAGTCTGCTGAAACCACGGCCAATGTCCGCGATACAACTACTTCGACGGAGATAAAAGCACAAACCACAACACAAAAAAAGTGTGATGAGCCCATTCGCGATGAGGAAAGCAGGGATAAGCACCACCAGGCCAACGACTCACACGGCAGGCAGGAATAAGCACAACAAAAGCCTGAAAAGGAAAGACAAACCAAACAGAAAAAACAACAGCCAAACACAATGGAGGCAACCCGAGCCAGTATACAACCACACAAGACCCATGCACCAAAACATTGTACATGGCAGGCCATCTCGGACAAGTTGAATGCAGCCTGAGAGCGGAGGAGGATAATGGAAGAAAACCAGAACATTCGGAATGATGCGAAATGCACAAACAAGCAGAAACACGCCAACAACAAGAAGGCAGCAGTGGACACTGGAGGTGGGAGTCCAGTGCCATACCAGGATCTGGATGACATGGAGTAAATGGTGTCCACCACGTCAGTCTGGAGATCGTGGCAGGACTCGGGGACCGGAAACTGCCCAAAACAACAGACACCACAGCAACAGGGAGAGGAACCAGCAGGGACTGGGGGAGGGGGGAGATATCGGCACAATGGCACACATGCACAATTAAGCACAGCACAACTGCAGACAAACCATGCCCAAGAGTAACAACACCAACCAATAGCACAAGTCACACAACCCGGCAAACACAGAAGTGAAAACCACACTGCCTGAAAGGGAGAAGGGTGAGCCAAATCAAAGCTGAGGACATCTCACACACAATGCAGCACACACACATAGGAAGCAGAGCGCCACAACATCGTACACAATGTGGTACAAACACCAACATGTGCACAACCGAGCACAGGACACAAGTGCACCCGCCTGTGGCCGGTAAACGGCCATACGTATCTGGCAAAGCACAAAACAGGGACATGATAATGCACAAGTACAAACCCACAGTCCTGATGGGGTAGCAATGCACGTATGGCAGGGAGCCAGAGAGTCCGCGACACACACATTGGCATTCAAATCAAGACACAACACAGTTGGAGACAAGTCAAAGTGTCAGAACGGCCAAGAGAAGTGCCACAATATGCAGACCAATGCAGCAGCATGCCTGAATGAGGAACGTAGGAAAGTGCCCATGTCCACCTTGGGAGAGTCTATCACCAACACAAGTCAGTGCCAACCCACGTTGGTTGTCCGCACCTGGATCATGAGTCCAGGCCAAGGCAACCGTGTCCACTGTCGTCTTGGAAGATGTGACCTGATTCCCAACTTGCAACCAGGCGTCGGGACACGTGCAATGGGTCACATCCAGTTGTGGCTGCAGGTACCTTGTCACTCGTCCAAGACCGTGAGTGCAGTAGCGTAGGCCATCATCTCCAATGAGCGATCGTTGTCCACCACATCTGACTTGTTGTTGACGTAATCCCTCAACTGACCCGGACAGTTGTGCTGACTCCAACCACTGGACCCAATGTGCACCAAAGCCCAATCGGGTAGGGACTCAATGTGCTCACTGCACACGAGGACTCGTGCAATCTCCCCGGTCCAGTTTCCAGCCTGCAAGCCAAACATCCATGCATGCCATAAACGGGCATCACTGTGACACTCCTGGTCGTGGGCCAACAGGGGGCGCACACACATGCCTAATCCAGGTCAGCTACTGTTACTTTGGAGAGACAGACATCCATGGACCACTCTAATATGCACAGGCGACAATGCAACACAGGTGACATCCTCAAGGCAGAAGCTGAGCCGGTAACTGATCTGCAGCGCTGCCAACGGCAGTGCCCCCAGTACATCCAGCAGACGTGCACGGTACAGGTACACGAGACTGGGGTCGAGTGTGTGTCCGGGATGGTTTGCCATTGCGTCAGTGGCTCTGCTTGAAGCGGCACTGGCTTGCCCTGCGCCAGTCCTGTGGATGAAATGGCACAGCTCGGTGCTTGTCTTTGTGCAACGGGTGCAGGCCTGGGGTGAGGTGGCAGTACGTGTGATGGCAATTTCACGCATGCTAACTACGACCTAGGACTTATATGTGTGGGATGTGTACACGTTGGTCTCACGTCAGGCAGTGCTTAATGTGTGGGAGTCACAAGCAAATACTATCATATCTGTCAGGGGGTGCTGGCCACATGTCAGTTCATGCTCAGAGCTGCAGGTGTGCTACCACCTGATAGTTCAGACAAAGGACCTTTCATCCCTACAGTAACTTCATCATTTGCATGCATACAGAAGATGTACAGAGGCCTGGCGTGGGTGTGGTGGGATGTCTGCGACCCTGGGAACACCATGACGCTGGCCTTTGAAGGTGTGCGGCCACATGAGTTTTGGCCAATGGTCTGGACAGGGTGGACACAGGTGTACAGCCCATGGCTGGTTGTGATCGTGCTGTGAATGAGGCCAGGCAACTGACTCATGCATCCGCAGAACTAATACACATAACACTTGGCATGCAGGTGCCAAGACAAGAGCCGTCTTGAGCTCCTACATGTCCCTGTACGTGCGGGCCTGTCCTCCAGGTGCATGTTACATTGCAACATCACTACTGTGGCCCTGGTGGCAACTACACTCCAACACAGACACACTTACCGCACTTCATGCCGAAGGCCATGTCCGAGCCACGCCCTGCTTCCCCTGCCAAATCAGCACACCCCTGCGCTGACCTGATGTACGCCGGACCGGCATACGCCGCTTGTGCATGCAGGGGGGTGCATGCGGAGCTACATGGCCAGGGTCACTGCCAACGCTGAAGTGACATGGTAACGTTCACTGAAGAAAGCACACTGTGATGTTACAGGGCCCGATAACCATCATGCTGACACAATGACCACACCGACGCACTTGCTCAGATGGTGTGAATGGCTACAGGCACGTCCGCACAGCCACATTTATTAGCAGCCACACATACCGAGTAACACCTGTGTCGGATGTGTGTGGGGTGTGTGCACACCAGCCGGCAAGGGCTGCCTGGTGCAGTCAGAAATTGACAACAGTGTACATCATAAAGGACACAACCATTCAACCATAAAGGCCCCATGACTTGTGCTGCACAGAGTTAGCGGCCCCGTATGAACAGCGTCCTGCACGGGCCTACCGCCACGGAACATAGACTTGCGGTGAGCAGGGTTGATGGCACCAGGTCAGTTGTTGATAGTGTTCGATCACCTCCGTATCTGATCTGGCTTTTGTCCGGATTGAGCCGCATCTTCCTCTTACTCCTCTCCGTGTGTTCATTGTTGTGGAATCTGCCATTCATGATTCGCGACTATGTGCTACATGTGGGACCTACTGGTCCGCGGGGTAGGCCTGGGCCCTCATCCACATGTCACTGGCTTGATTTGAACGGGGTTAGTGGCACCACGTGTCACCGGCTTGCGTTGAACAGGGTTAGTGGCCCCACGTGTTGCATGCTTGCGTTAAACAGGGTTAGTGGCACCACGTGTCGCAGGCCTGCGAAATGGAATTATGCCTCACTGCGTCCATTGGCCACTACACTCCATGCACCAGCAGTTGATCTCCACATGGTCATTTCCGTGGTTTGCACTCTGTGGTCTGTCCGGCACTTCCATGCCACACCTGGCATTGGGTAGATACACATTCCTTAGTCACTTGCCGCTCTTGCACATGCCTGCTCCATGCCTCTCCTAACATCCTGCTATTGTGTGTCTGTGGTACCATGCCGTGGCTGGGTTGTGGGCATGGCAAGGCCGGATTCCCAATGGAGTTATGTTGTCGTGTCTGGTCGGTTGGCCTATTAAGTGTCATGTTGAATGTAGTTGTGCTGCGTGCCCATTGTCAGTGTCGTGAGTTACATGACTGTGGACTGGAGGTGTGTGGTGTGTTTATTTTGGACTTGCCAACGGGCACTGCATTTCCATGTGTGCCATCCTGGGAGCGCTGGGTGATGATGGACTTTCGGAAGATGTCAGTTTCATGCACTCTGCCTGGGAAGTTGGCCACGACATTGTTGGGAGACCCAGGCAGTCCACTATTGCCTACACATTCATGGTATGAGTGTGCTTTCTGTTGTGGTAGTTGTGTGCAGTGTGGACAGGGGGCACAGGGGGTACATGTGTGCAGTTGGTTGTCCCTGACACGTGAGGGAATCCAGCTATGGCATAGCGGCCATGCTTGGTCTCCAGCTGTTCCTGCACAGTGTGGGTGACGTGGGGGTGCTAGGGTACCAGGCTGATGTTGGCAGCCAGGACAGGTGTGATGACCTTGGATGGGGCTGGCTGTGTGACTCCTCTGACTCTGGCAGTTGTGGGTTGGATGGTACCAGAGGCTGGCCTGTACTGCGAAGCCGGCAGCATTGTCTGCGGAGTGATGTTGGTTGTCCGCTGGGTTGGGACCCTCAGCAGGTGTGGGATATGGGTCAGGATGTGGGGGATTGTTGTCCTTTTGGGCCTGTTATGGGCAATGTCCTCCTCTGTCTGGGAGGCAGGTGCGTTTCAGGTGGGTCCGCTGTCTGCGTGTACGCTGTCTCTGTTGTGTGCCCGGGGGAGGTGGGGCGGGACGGGTCATGGGGGTGGTGCTGGGCCTGAGGTGGTTGCGGTGGGTGTTGTGGCCCTCATGGGTATCCATGTTGCATGATCATTATCTCCATGGCATCTGTGGGTCTTCCGGTGTGGCTCTTGGCTGGCCTCCCTTTTATGCTGTAGGTAGTCCTGCTTAACACCAGCAAAAGGCAGGTGTTAATTCCCTGGTGCTACTCCAGCTTATCGCCTGTTTTTCGTTCGCTTCGCAGACCTGGCAGTTCATTGTGAAAGTGGTGGTGTCTTTTTTTCGTGTGTTTTTGCATTAGGGTTAGTTGGTGGTGTCCACCGTGGAGATACATTTTGGGACAGTTTTCACGGGAATACTGGTGATGTCTTCAGTTTGCACCAGCTTGTGAATGGGGTGTTAATTCTATCTCCACTTTTGATGAGTTAAGTTGGAGATAAATTGGAGATAAGTCCTTGTGAATAACCCCCTTGGTCTTTGCAGTGGACGTTGAGCTCACTTGGTTAAAGGGTTAAAACACCATGCTTTTGCATGATCTCGCTGTAGAACAAAAACAAGCAGCTCCAGGCATCATTTTAATTATAAGATCAATGCCCCTTGGGATGCCAAGAGGTGTGTGGTTAAGGATCATGGCCAATACTAATCCTGCAAACCCAGGCTCTTTTTCAACAAACAAACAGATGCTAATTTAGAATTGGAAGGTGAGTGATGAAATGAAACAGTTGCATACATATGTCCACTGGAAACTCACGAACTGTCTTGGGACTGAGGGCCTTAAACTCTGCGACCTGAGTGCGACCAAGAATATTAACGTAACATTGTCCGGTGATGTTTACCATGAGGCAGCATTAAGCCAAAAAAAGTGGCTTGTGCTGCCTCGTAGATATGGAGCAGGCTCCTGCACCATGGCGCAAGGGGTCTCATATAGGAGACCCTTTGACTGGATCGGAATTGCAGTGCTAAACGCTTTGGGCCATAAAAATACATTGTAAACTAAAAAAATGAAGAAAAATCAGACATAATATATTTTCAATGCATCTCCACAGACCTTGGTGGATCGGAAGAATGAGTCCAAATATAAATCTTAATATCATGGTAATATTTTAATTGTTCATTAAAATACATTGATTTTCATGGGCGCCATCAGAGTTATGTGAGATTAACAATGTCACTGAGCTGTCATTCTCAATTTTGAATTGTGCTCTTTAATTGCCATATTTTGTAAAATGTAAACATTCAGGAGGTGTCTGTGTATGACCTCCAAACCCTGGTCATTACAGTACGCCGGTCCGGAAAGACATTTGTATGAACCCATTTAAATGCTGCCCGTATCCTCTTTTCTTTGCAAGACTCTTTGGGCACGGGGATTATTTGTCTCGTGTGTGTCGGTGAACACGGTCATATGGGCAGTCTGATACACGTAGCAAACTCTTAGGAACAGAAATTCTTTTTGCAACTAGATTATCTAATATTTTGCATGGAGTTTACCGTAGATTATGAATGTATGTTTGCACTGCTTGCTGCAGCCCATTCTCATTTCCTTTGACATATTTGTGGATGGAAACTAGTGGTTATATTGTGGCTCCTTTTCCGCCTACTGAGCCACTTTAAGAATCCGGATATACCTGGTAGAGTTCACAATGAATCCCAGTGTGTGACGTGAGAACCTTACTTTTATATAACTAATGATGCTCCACTTTGAAAATAGTTGTAATAATTAAAAACAACTTCGCCTTTAGAGACATTTTAAATTAGCAAAGACTTGGTGGTCTCCCCACACAAAGGGTGGTATGGCTGACTGCCAGCTTGTACATGCCCACACATTTTATGAAAATGTCCTCAATGTTAAACTTAGCCCCTTAATTGCTGGGCTCTCACTATCAATGTCAAACCAGGTCGTGTACATTTTATATTAGTATTCACTTTGAAACAGGCACCAGTTGCTGGAACTTTACAATCTTTGGTATTCACTTTATACAGACCTACTTAAGCCTCTCTTGCATTCCCACAATCAGTAGCAGGTTTCATGTAATTTATCAGAGTATATCAACATATTTATGTGTTGCTGGGCGTGCCTGCTGATCGACTTGTAGTAAATGATGTTGCAGAGAGAACAGTAGTCTCATTCTGAATCCCTGCTGGCGCTTTGTTCCAAGGTTTCAAAAGAATCTGGGCAGGTGGTTCAAGGACATACCTGTGGCTGACTGCTGAAATACACCTGTAGGCACATCACAGAGTTACCATGTGCTTTGCAACGTGACTCGCTTCTTCCACTTTTTCAGCCAGATTGTAGTACATGACTTGTAAGAGTTCATCTTCTACTTTAGTTTTTGTGGTTAAAAAAAAAGAATATATATATATATATATATAGCAGGAAAGAACTTACTAAGATGACTGCATCTGGTGTTGGGCGCTGAAGAAGGCCTAATGCCGAAATGCATTCGCCGCCACTGGAGCTGTTTTTCAACTCAATAAAGCCTGTCTGAAATGTTCCCCTCTGGGCTCCTGCTTCGTCTTTTGAGGGAGTGTTTGGACATATTTCTGGGCTGGCCAGCAGCACAGTACAGGAGCCCCCGCCACGCTAAAGGGTCTGGACTGTAACTGACATGCTTCACCGCATCTACGCTTTCCAGGGATGGAATGATCCGGCACCCGCCTCTCTTCCAGGGGGCCCAAGCAGTTGAGGTATTGCACCTCTCTTTGGGCATTGTGCTCCCCGCATTTTAGCCCCTGTGCATTGGACTCTATGTTACTGGGGCTGTGGCGGTATAAAGGGACTCGAGGACAGGCACGTTGAGTTTGGGACAGTGAAGGCTGTCATCGTGTCCTGCCATTTTGGGTTCTGCAGTTGTGATTTTACTTCTACACTCCCCCCATTCTCACCGACCCGAGTTGCTGCCAACATGAAGCATCCTGGGAGTTGTAGTGTTGGTCATTGGAACGACCCACAACAGGTGTGCAACATTGCTTAGGGGAGGAGCGGACCCACGTCAGCCCATTTAGGCAGCAAAGAACTTACTAAGATGACTGCATCTGGTGTTGGGCGCTGAAGAAGGCGTAATGCCGAAATGCATTCGCCGCCACTGGAGCTGTTTTTCAACTCAATAAAGCCTGTCTGAAATGTTCCCCTCCGAGCTCCTGCCTCTTCTTTTTGAGGGAGTGTTTGGACATATTTCTGGGCTGGCCAGCAGCACAGTACAGGAGCTCTGGTTTTGTTACGAGTGAAATGTCCAACTATTGTTGCAGGGATTCTGCTCATACACAGAACTTTGCACAGAGACCCAGGACCTCAGTGAATTGTGGTGGACCAAAAAACTCACCTCAGTACCTAGAACCCCTAACCAACTAGCATCAGTGTCACATTAGCTCTTCATCCTACAGCAAAGGAACCAAAGATTAGACAACCCAGAACATGCGACTTAAGTTACTCTCAGGAATGGTGGGAATCAAGAACTCTCTTTCGTTTGTAACGTGAGTAAATAGAGACACAGTAAAGTTTAAAATGTTTACTTTAAAGGCGTGCTCTAAGATGCAGTATTTTTGCTAACAGAAGCAGGCACATGATCAAAAATAATACGATCAGCATTGTTACAATTCCATAAAACACAAAAGTAGAAATCATATTATAATGATAGTGGAAACAGGTCCTATAGTGCCTTGTCTGCCACCCTCCCTAGCTAGGAACTATGTTTTATCAAATATAGAAGGTCTCTTAGGCTTGAATGGGGAACCCCATAACTCCAAGATCAGCAGAGGTGAATCACATTGGGATCTGTAAAAGCTCTCTCTCTCGGATTTTCTCCAAGTGCCTAAAATCATGTATGCAGTGCTATATTAAAGGCGCCAGAATTTCAGTTAGCTGCAGCTACGTGCATGTTGTGTTTCAGCAAGAGCCGATCAGCCCGAACAACAGCTAACATTGTTATGATAACCTTGGAGGCTTCAGCACTCACTGTGCAGACTAAGGTCACGATGTAAGTCTAGGGATGTTGAAAACAAGCCATTCTCATGTAAAGATATTTACGGAGCCTAACCTACATCAACAGTTACATGTAGTGTCGTGTGCAAAAGCAGCAAAAAGGTAAAATTGAGTTTAAACTTCTAATAAGCCTATGCTACCATTGCAATGTTCGCAAGCAAGGCACTGCCTTCACTACCCTATAACGTCCCTGAAACCTATGTTTTTTTCCGTGAATTTCAAAGGTTTTTTAAATGCTAATTTCTAACTATAACGTCCCTGAAACCTATGTTTTTTTCAGTGAATTTCAAAGGTTTTTTAAATGCTAATTTCTAACTAGAACGTCCCTGAAACCTATCTTTTTTATTCAGTGAAATTTAAAGGTTTTTAAATGCTAATTTCTAACTATAACATACCAGTTGCGTTTCCAGAGTGGTGGAGAAAGGTGAACTTGGCCTCAGAAACACCTCTTAGCAATCTCACTGTGTGGGAGTTACTGGAGGTAACAGGAGGAGTAGTTAGCCCCCACCTTCAACCTTGGGGGTCAACTACCCCTTTTATTACCACCAGTAAGTCCTACACAGCAGGATTACTAACTTGTTATATCAGGCCCTGCCCCCTCCCTGCACCACTGTGAAAACGTGCCCCCTAGCATGTTGTAAGTTGGGGGATTAAGTCCCCTTGAATCCTGAGGATCCCTCGGGTCCAGCTAGCCTATCAGGTATCTCCAGTAAGCTCTACAGAGCTGCTTTGCAGAGATGTGGTCCAAGCCTCTTTTTACACCTCTCTGCAACGCAGGTCTGTGGCGCTTACTTGAGGTACCTATTGGGCTAGTTGGACCCCAGGGACCCTCAGGATTCAAGGGGATTTATTCACCCAACTTACAACGCGCCCGAGGGCCCGTTTGCATAGGGGTGAAGGGAAGGGGTGGGGCCTGAGGTGACAAGTGTGCAAACGCAACCGTGGCACATTTGTAGTTGGGGGATTAAGTCCTCTTGAATTCTGAGGGTCCCCGGGGGCTAATTAGCCCACCAGGTACTTCCAGTAAGCTCCACAGAGCTGCTTTGCATAGAGGTGGTGGCCACGTAGCCCCCCTCCTGGGCCTCTTCAGGCCCCGGGGACCTCATCCCCCAGGACCTGGCCTGTCCGTTGGGGACCATTGGTGGGAGCCCCAATACCCCCATGGGCCCGCCGGCTCCCCGCCTCCTGCGGGAGGCGGCATTGCTTTTGGGCAAGGGGAGCTGCTAACATGTAATTCTCCTTTCCCAAAAGCAATCCTGCTTTGCTTCATTGAAGTGAGAGCAGGTGTTTCTGCTCTCGCTTCAATGAAGCAAAGCAGGGTTTACTATAGCAGGCCAGGAGCCGTGCTCCCGATCTGCCATAGAAAATGGCTAAGTCCCAGGGGTGAGCACCCTGGGACATTTCAGAAGCCGGCCCTGGGGGGTGGCGGTCCCCAGGGCAATGAAGGGCTCCAGGAGGGGGGCAGAGCGCCCCCCCTCCCTTCAAATACAAAGCCCCGGGAGGTGGTGGTCCCTGGGGCTCCGTAACGGACCCCCACATTTGCATACGTAGTGCCCAGGGGAAGTAGTGGTCCCTGGGGCATGTGGGGGAGCTCGAGCCCCCCCACACAGGTACTTTTTTATTTAATTGAGACCCCCGGGGAGGTGGCGGTCCCTGGGGCTGTGATTGGGTTACGCTGCCCCGTGTTTTTATTGGCAAAGCCCCAGGGAGGTGGTGGTCCCCAGGGCATGTGGGGGCAGTAGCCACCCCACACATAAGTTTTTTTTTAAACAAAAGGAGAGCCCCGGGGAGGTGGTGGTCCCCGGGGCTCCTTAGGAGGCTGCGTGCCCCACGCAAATAATGAAAAAAGCCCTGGGGGGTGTCGTCCCTGGGACTGCGCCCCATGCGGCCCCCACTATACATTTTGGTTTTGCTCCCGGATGTCAAGTCTGTTGTGGCTACAACTTACAATATGAGCACAAGAGTAATGGTAAAACCCCATTTAAAAGAGAAGGCTAGATACCCGCGGCGGAGAAGGAGACACATTGTATCTTCTTTAATTCTAAAACAATGCTTGTCCGTGTTAAGGAGACCCAGGGTGTTAAATGGCGGAGCAAGATGGCAGCAGCTGAGGTCAGGTTGCGGTTCTAGCATCTCAGGGCACGAGAGCGGCAGAGCTAACGAGGTGCGCATTCCACAGGTGAACTGCGCACTTCAACTGTAACCGTTCCTGAGTGAAGAAGTGTTTCTTTCTTCACGATTGGAACTCGAAGCTGTTGCGAATTTAGAAGACTTCGGAAGATTTCGAGAAAGAATTACGCATGCGCAATGTGGCATACACATTTGTCCGAAGGTAGAAAAGTTGTTTTCGAGTGAAGTTAACGGTAGGGAATACCGGAGCATTGAACTGTGAAAAGCAATGTAAATTTCTCAATGCATGAAGCATAACTTGTCTCTACAGACTCTCATTGTTCTCAGTTAAGTTTACTCATAGCTAGGGTCAATTCGTATTTGTGCGACACTGACTCCATAGCACCAGAAGTTCCAGTTCGAGCAATTAAAGCCACTTAAAATAACAGTACCAGGTAATGAGAGGAACCTTAGAGGGTTAGTGGGAACAACACTTGGGTTACAGAGTTATTGACTGTCATTGTGTTTGTTGCAGGATCTGTTATAAGAACACTACTTACTATAAGAGAGAAGCTATAGCCTAGGTCTCAAGGGGTAAGAATCATTTAGTAAATGCATAACAGATATTAGATATGATATGAACAAGGTTGTTTGTTATATTATGCCTTCTTTCTAGGTGCACACTACAGAACCCCAAAAGACCACTGCCGAAGAAGCAATTACACTTCTGAACTCTCTTTCTTTTCCACTTCCCCTTTCCCCCCTGCTTTAGACGTCACTTTGATATTATATTCGAGTGGTGGTTGAGGCAGAGGGGCATTGGGACCATCGTCGGCTCCTGTGGATTATCTTCGGCACCTTGACAGATTGAAGTGCCATTTTATCCACCGAGTCGACATGGCTGAAGGTTTGGATTTAAAATCCTTAGCGGGGGTTTTAGAAGGGTTACAGAATCAACTAACTCGTACGTCAGAGGAAAATAGGGTCCTTAGAGATGCGGTCAAAAGATCCCAACAAGAGACTCAGCAAATTAAACACAAAATGGAGGAATTTCTGGCTGGTACTACTCCTTTACCGGTGTTGGACCCTACTCGTAAATCTGCTGCTGAAGTGGCAACCCAAGTGATACACTCGGTGGCTCCAATTATTCCCTTAGTTAACCCAGAGAGATTTAGTGGGGACCCCCATAAGGCCCAAATATTTCTCACCCAGTGTTCCTTACATTTTTTATGCAGAAAGGTAGTGTTTAAAGAGGATCAAGCGAAGGTTGCGTTCATGCTGTCCTACTTGAGCGGTGACGCTGTTGCCTGGTCCATGCCATTAATCTCCAGAAATGACCCTGATCTGTACAATTTAGAATTCTTAAAGAAAGAATTTTTGAGAATTTTCGATAGGCCCAAGCTACTGACAACGAGTTGTTGGATCTAAAGCAAGGGAATCGTGACTTAGTAGCATACATCGCCCAATTTAACAAACTAATCGTGGAAACTGACTGGCCCGAAGGCAAACCCTCAGCCATTTTTTATCGTGGTCTGAAGGATGAATTAAAGGATGCCCTAGCACAGATACCGAAGAGACCGCAAGAAATTTCTGAATTAATAGATTTAGTTTTACAGATAGATCATCGACTTTATGAGAGACGATCTGAGAAGGAAAAAGACTTCAGGACTTGGGTTCCCCGGCTTGACCGCATCAAGTCTGAAGGCAGCAAGACAGACGTTACTACCGGAGAAGAAATTATGCAGATAGGTTCTATCAGAGGTCCCCTGACAAAAGAAGAAAAAGAGAAACGACGTTCAAACAATCTGTGTTTGTATTGTGGGGCCTCGGGTCCCTTTGTAAAGGAATGTCCGAAAAAACCCAAGGTCAGTTTGGGGTTAAAAGACAAATCCCATCAGTAGGGGGAGTTGCCCTGGTGGGATGTATGGAACAGTCAACTCCTGACCATCAACAACTGGTTAACACTTTGCAATCAGCGGCGCCCCACTTAACAGTCACGTTTACAGTCAAATTTGGATCACGAGAAATCAATGGGGTGTCAGTAATGATAGATTCCGGCGCAACGGGGAACTTTTGCAATTTGAGGTATGCTCGAGAAATTGGAGTCAAGGCCATCAAGAAAAAGCATTTCGAAGTGGTGAAGGCGGTGGATGGTACAAACCTGACCTCCGGCCCAATCACAGAAGAGACTGAAATGCTGGAATTGGAGGGGTTGCAGGGTCACCGCAAATTTATAAGATTTAATCTTATAGATGCTCCACAAAATTTCAGTTAATATTGGGGCTGCTGTGGCTGACTGAGCACAACCCCACTATTGATTGGGAGAGAAGAACCATGGAAATGAACTCTGAACATTGTTTGAAGAACTGTTTTGCGAGTACTAAACTTAAGTTCGAAGAATCCCCAGCCCGAGAGTTAGCTCCGCTTACTACAAGCATTTGTGTTTTGGAAACGCAGAATATTTCCAAAGAATACCAAGACTTGGCTAGTGTTTTTGATAAACGTAACGCTGAAAGACTCCCTCCACACCGGGAATATGAATGTAAGATCGAGCTGGAACCAGGAGCTGCATTACCGTGCAGTCGAATTTACGCTTTTACCAAAGCAGAAAACATTCACCTTAAGGAATATTTGGATGAGTACTTGAAAATTGGTTTATTCCGACCATCTCAATCACCAGTGTCGTCGCCTTTGTTTTTTCGACCTAAGAAAGATGGCACCCTGCGTACCTTCATAGACTACAGAGCCTTAAACCAAGTGACGGTCAAGAATCGGTACCCCTTGCCCCTCATATCGCAACTCATGGATCAGGTTAAAGGGGCTAAAATTTATACTAAACTTGATTTACGAGGGGCCTATCACTTGGTTCGAGTTGCTGAGGGAGATGAGTGGAAAACTGCATTCAGGACTAAGTACGGCCTTTTCGAAAACCCAAGTCATGCCATATGGTTTAAGCAACGCACCAGCGGCCTTCCAGCACTTGGTCAATGATGTCCTGCGTGAGTTCCTAGACAGGGTAGCGGTGGTTTACATTGACGACATTCTGCAAAGACTGCTTGACAACCATTTATATGTCAACTCGAAAAGTGCTCATTTCATGCGGAACAAGTGGAATTCCTTGGCTTCGTCCTGTCAGCTGATGGAGTAGAGATGGATATGTCCAAAGTTAAAGTCATACAGGATTGGTCATCTCCGAGAAGTGTGAAGGAAATACAAAGTTTCATTGGCTTTGCCAATTTTTATCGAAGATTTATTCCAAACTTCTCTGCCAAAGTTTCGCCAATCACTCAATTGTTGAAAAAAGGGAAGAAGTTTGATTGGAGCAAAGAAGCGGAAACAGCCTTTCAAAACCTAAAAAAGGCTTTCATCACAGCTCTGATTTTAATGCACCCAGACCCGGAACAGGCCTTCTTTGTGGAAACTGATGCTTCAGACTTTGCAACAGGTGGTACATTGTCTCAAAGAAACAAACAAACGGGACAACTCCACCCTGTGGCTTACCGATCAAGGAAACTGTCTGATACCGAAGTCAAACACTCCATAGCCGACAAAGAATTGTTAGCGGTTAAAGAAGCTTTCCAAGACTGGCGTCATTACCTTTTGGGAGCTAAACATTGTATAACAGTATTCACAGATCACCGGAACTTACAGTTCTTAAAATCTGCAAAAACCCTTACCCCTCGTCAACTCAGATGGTCCTTGTATTTTTCAGAATTCAACTTTGTGATAGCATACAAACCAGGAGCCCAAAATGGAAAAGCTGATGCTTTATCCAGAATTAATTCATGTGATGAAGTGAGAACTCCAATAAAAGATCCAATTATTCCTTTTAACAAAATCATCGGAGCTATCCACTTGGAGGAATTCACAAAGGAAATCCAAAAAGCCTTCTCCGACAAAAATTAAAAGATTGGGTCGAGCTGGACGACAAGAGAGCCGTGACAGAAGGTCTTCCAAACTTCAAGGGAAATTGTACCTTCCAACACAAGAAATGCAGGAAAAGGCTATGAGAGGGTGTCATGATGATTGGCTAGCTGGGCATAAAGGTGTGAAGAAAACTTTGGAGTTGATCAGGAGATATTTTTGGTGGCCTGGCATGGCGGCTCAAGTGGGGCAGTATGTCTCAACTTGTGAGATATGTATCAAAGGGAAGCCTAATCGGCAAGCTCCACAGGGACTGTTACAACCCCTTCCCAATGCACCACATCCTTGGCATACCGTGACATTAGATTTAATCGTAGACCTACCTTCCAGTCAGGGCAGTACAGTCATATTGGTGTTTGTAGACTCCTTTTCAAAAATGGGACATTTCATTCCATTAAAATCAGTACCCACTGCCCCTCAACTATTACAGCTATTTAATCATAACATAATTCGTGCTCATGGAGTCCCTCAGATAATCATATCTGATAGAGATACACAATTTTTGTCCAAATTTTGGAAACAATTCATGCACAATTTAGGCATAGACACATGGTATTCTACCAGTTACCATCCTGAAACAGACGGTCAAACAGAGCGAGTGAATCAGGAACTGGAACAATATTTGCGACTCTATTAGCTGGAACAGGAGGGAAACTGGTCAGATTTAGTATGGACAGCTGAATTTGCCTACAATAATGCCCTTCATGATTCTACTGGGCATTCACCATTTTATTTGAATTCAGGCAGACATCCTAGTCTCATGATTGATAAACAGGATGAGACTGTGCCAGCCATCACCAATGTAATTATAGAGTGAAAAGGCCTAGAGAAACTTACTAAAAGCAAACGAATACTACAAAAAACAAGCAGACAAGAAAAGAAGAGTGGGAACTAGTTTCTAGGTGGGGGACCAGGTGTGGTTGTCCACCAAACATCTAAGACTTAAAGGGAATAGGAAATTCCAATCTAGGTTTATTGGCCCCTTCAAAGTGTTAAAGATTATAAACCCAATGGTGGTGAAATTACAACTCCCCAAGTCATTAAAAGTTCATTCAGCTTTTCATATCTCACTCTTAAAGAAAAATCCAGTGAATGCAAGGCACAAAGACACTCCTGTGCCTATAAATGCAGAGTCAGGTAATGAGTTTGAAGTCAGTAAGATCCTAGATTCAAAAATTTCCAGAAATAAGTTATTTTATTTGGTGGATTGGAAGGGTTTTGGTCCCGGGGAAAGATCATGGGAACCCTCCTCTAATGTGCATGCACCAAGATTAATAAAAAACTTTCATAAGGCTTACCCAAAGAAACCCAAATTGGGGGACCCCTTTTTGGAAGGAGGTACTGTCAAGTCTGTTGTGGCTACAACTTACAATATGAGCACAAGAGTAATGGTAAAACCCCATTTAAAAGAGAAGGCTAGATACCCGCGGTGGAGAAAGAGACACATTGTATCTTCTTTCATTCTAAAACAATGCTTGTCCGTGTTGAGGAGACCCAGGGTGTTAAATGGTGGAGCAGGATGGCCACAGCTGAGGTCAGGTTGCCGTTCTAGCATGTCAGGGCACGTGAGCGGCAGAGCTAACGAGGTGCGCGTTCCACAGGTGAACTGCGCACTTCAACTGTAACCGTTCCTGAGTGAAGAAGTGTTTCTTTCTTCACGATTGGAACTCGAAGCTGTTGCGAATTTAGAAGACTTCTGAAGATTTCAAGAAAGAATTACGCATGCGCAACGTGGGATACACATTTGTCCGAAGGTAGAAAAGTCGTTTTCGAGTGAAGTTAACTCGGAAGGTGTTTGTCGTCGTTCAACGGTAGGGAATACCGGAACATTGAACTGTGAAAAGCAATGTAAATTTCTCAATGCATGAAGCATAACTTGTCTCTACAGACTATCATTGTTCTCAGTTAAGTTTACTCATAGCTAGGGTCAATTCATATTTGTGCGACACCGACTCCACTGCACCAGAAGTTCCAGTTGAAGCAATTAAAGCCACATTAAATAACAATACCAGGTAATGAGAGGAACCTTAGAGGGTTAGTGGGAACAACACTTGGGTTATAGAGCTATTGACTGTCATTGTGTTTGTTGCAGGATCTGTTATAAGAATACTACTTACTATAAGAGAGAAGCTATAGCCTAGGTCTCAAGGGGTAAGAATCATTTAGTAAATGCATAACAGATATTAGATATGATGTGAACAAGGTTGTTTGTTATATTATGCCTTCTTTCTAGGTGCACACTACAGAACCCCAAAAGACCACTGCCGAAGAAGCCACTACACTTCTGAACAGAGGCTGTCTCTCTTTCTTTTCCACTTCCCCTTTCCCCCCTGCTTTAGACGTCACTTTGATATTATATTCGAGTGGTGGTTGAGGCGGAGGGGCATTGGGACCATCGTCGGCTCCTGTGGATTATCTTCGGCACCTTGACACCGGACTAGGTCCAATCACAGTGAAGCTCATGCTCGGGAGGGTTCGCAAACCCACCGCTGCCCCAAAGATCGAAAAGGTTTCTTCTTCTAATTTCTCAGAAACTACTGAACGGATTTACAACATTTAAAAAAAAAAAGGGCTTTTTCTGAACCAAGGGCTACCTTTTTGCCAAATTTGGTGAAATTTCGTTCTGCAGTTCGGGCTGTAGCTTTCCTATGGGAAAAACACGTTTTGGGACCCCCCTTTTTTCTCGGGCCCCGCTTGATGAATCATCCCAAAGCCTTCAAGACAGGAGCTGACCGAAGTCGGTCACTAGTTTTGAAAATTTCACGAAGATTCGTCAAACGGCGCTAAAGTTATTGGGAAAACCAAAAAACTATTTTCCTATGGAAACTAGGTCCTAACTATAACTACCTACTAGTGACCGCCAGTAGGTAATATATATATATATTAATTTATTTACTTACCAGGACGCCACTGATACCCCAAGCCTCTTAACTGCGTCAAGCTCGCGGTGCGGTAGTGACTCCCTTCCATACACCAACACACCAATTCACAGGACCCTTGATCAAGAAGCCGATTACTCCTAAATGCGGCAGGCTATTTTTGCTGCATTCTGTACAAAATGAACATGCTTGAATTGCACAGAGTATTGGCTGGTTTTCTTTATTTTTTGTCGGATGGACGCAATATGAGGGTGAACTGGTGTATTGATATAAATGTGTATATATATATATATATATATATAAATATATATATATATTGATTTAGATTTGGGGGTCTCTAGTTGGCAGAGGTAGGTACCTTTGACCAAATAGGGACCCTTGCGTCTAGTTAGGGTAAAATGGGTACACTCTTAAAATAACCCCTGCTCACCGCCTTGGTTGTTTGGCATGAGCAGACAGGCTTATCTCAGAGGCAGTATGTAAAGCCTTTGTGAACACATACATTAACCCAGTGACAACACTACAAATGGACACCATACAAGTTGTAGTATAAAAATAAGTATTTTTATATAGACTCACAAGACCACAAACGACAAATATCCACAATATTGTACTTTAAAAATGGTTGAATTAGCTTACTTTTCTTTAAAATGAAAAATGCGACACTTTGAGTTCAATGAACCTTTGGATGTGTAACACTATACAACAAAGGTGTTGCAGGTAAGGTGATGTGTAGGTTCCTTACACGCAAGAACGGTGATGCGTCAGGTCCCTACTGATGCATAGGGAATGCGTCGGTTCTTCTCGGCGTTGGGGAGCTAATGCGTCGGTTTCTTACTGCACTTCTGTGGCGATGTGACCAACAGCGCCGTGATGCGATGAAGATTCTGTACAATAAAATGTCGTCTTCTCCTTGATGCTACACAATGCATGCACGCCAGATGGCCGTGCGGTGACTCAACGATTCTTCTGGGCAGCGATAAGCCCTGCGACATGCTTCACGGTGATGCGGCGGCTTCTGATGCGATGTCGATCCTCTTCTCCGGCGATGTGAGGTGCTTCGGCAACGATGCGACAACTGCAGCGGCGACATTCTTTCCCAGCGGCTGCAGCAGTGTCACGCTTCTTTAATGATGTTGCAGCATCTGGTGCGACGTCGATCCTCTTCTCCAGTGATGCGAGGCGCTTTCGCGTTGTGAATCGACAGTGGCAGTTCGGCGGCACGCTTCTTCTTCGTGAGTCGCGCTTCCAGCTCCTTGCGACACGTAGTCCCTTAGAAAGCCCAACACAACTGCAGGCACTTCCAAAGAACTCTTGGGGAGCTGGTGGGTGAAGTCTGTTGTCCCTGAGACTTCAGCAGAAGGCAAGCTCTATCTCAAGCCCTTGGAGATACTTCACAAGTTGAATAAAAGTAGCACAAAGTCCTTTCTCCTCTCGTTGGCAGTCAGGCAACCACTGCAGGCCAATCCCTCACGCAATAGGCTCTCCTCAGTCTCTCTGGTTCCTATCCTCAGCAAAGGTTTCTTCTTGTTTCCCAAAAGTGATCTAAAGTTCTGGGGTTTGGGTCCCCTCTTTTATACTCATTTTCTCTTTGTTCTCTGAAGGCAGAGAGGCCTTTGCCTAGTCCAAACTGGTTCTGGTCAGTCCTGGAGCACTTTGTTAACAAGACTCCTTCTTTCCTTACACAGTGCAGGCCAGGGATATCAGACACACCTCAAGAGGTGAAGCCAGCATTGTGGAGGGAAGGTACAGCCCTATTCAGGTCCCAGGTGCAACTCCTCCCTCCCATCTGCATGCAGATCTCTCTAATCAGCCCTGTGCTGACTCACCCTGTCTCCTGGAATCCCCCAGCCCCTGTCACTCCACAAAAGGAATGCACAACCTAGCAGCAGCAGGCTTAGATAGTTAGACAAGAAAATACCCACTTTCTAAAAGTGGTATTTTCAAACACAGAATGTTTAAACCATCTTCACTAAAAGATGTATTTTATCATTCTGAGTTCAGGCATGCTAAACTCGAATTTCTACATAGTTCCCTGAGTCCGTTTTTATAGGATTATAAGATGTAATAATCAAACTGCCCATTCTGGCCTATGGGGAACAGGTAGCCTTGCAATAGTGAAAAACATAAATGGTTATAATTCCCTATTAGGACATGCCACACACACCAGGGCATGTCCTACCCTTTACCTACAATGCACCCTGCCCTTGGGCCTACCATAGGGGTGACTAATATGCAGAAAAGGGTAGGTTTAGGGACTGGCAAGTGGGTGTACTTGCCCAGTCAGCATGGTAGTACCAGACTGCATACAGGCTCCGCAATGGCAGACCTGAGACACACTTTTACAGGGGTCTTCTGTGGGTGGCACAACCAGTGCTGCAAGCCCACCAGCGATTTGGTTTACTCAGTGCCCTAAGTGTGCCCTGGGCACACTCAGGGCACTGTACTAGGGTCTGACAAATAAACCAAACCAGCCAATCATGGAGTCACTAATCCATACATCAATTTACAATAGGGCGAGCATATGCACTTAAGCACTGATCAGCAGTGGTAAAGTGCCCAGAGTCATAAAACAGCCAACAACAGGTCAGAGAAAAAACTGGAGGAAGGCAAAAAGTTCAGGGATGACCCTGTAAAAAGGGACAAGTCCATCATGTATGTATGTATGTATGTATGTATGTATATATATATATATATAAATATATATATATATTTATTTATATACATATGTATGTATATATATTTTCACTGAAAAAACGAAAGGTTACAGGGACGTTATAGCTAAGCTCAGGTTTTACTCGTATAAAACCAGTGAAATTGAGCAGTTATAGTTAGCTGAGCTAACTATGACCTGCGGCCCACAATACACTGCTCATGACCTCATATATTACAATATTATATAACTCATGACATGGTCAGTGACATCACGAATGTGATCACTCACTGAGGACATCTCAAATGACTTTACTGATGACATTACTGATGACATCAGCCAGTGACTGTGAGTGTTTTTTTAAAAGGTTTATGAGTGTTAAATATATATACCATGGTGTATCATTGAATAAGTGGGTGTATGAGTGCCTGATTGGATGATTCAGTGGGTGCATGACTGACTGTATAAGTGATTGATTAGGTGTCTCAGTAAATGTATGGGTGAGTGACAGATTGTGTGAATTTCTGTATCTGTCTGTCAGTTGGTGTCTAAGTGGTTGTATAGGTGTGTGAGTGAGTATGTGAGTTTCTGTATGGGTGAGTGATTGGTTGTCAGAGTCCCTCTATGGGTGTCTGAGTGTCTGTGTAGGTTGGTGAGGGTGGGTGTGACTGCCTGTATGGATGAGTGAGTGGGTGAGTCAGTTACTCTATGGGTTTTTGAGTATGTATGTGAAGTGCTCAGTGAGTGAGTGTGTGTATGGCTGTGTCAGTGAGTGAGTGCATGTGCCAGTGGTATATGGGTATGTGAAAGGCAGTATAGGTGAGTGATGGGGTATGTGAGTGACTGTATTGGTGAGAGTGAATATGAGAGTAGCTGTATTGCTGAGTGTGTGCTTGTGTCCGTGACTGTATAGGTGAGAGAGTACGTGTTAGTATCTGTATGAGTAAGTGAGTGAGTGTGTGTGTAGTTGTATGGGTGAGTAAGTGGCTATGTGATTGACTGTATGGGTGAGTAGGTGTTTGACTAACTTTATGGATGACTGACTCAGTGTGTGAGTGGCTGTATGGGTGTATGAAGGCAAATGCCAGTGGCTGTATGGGTGAGTGAGTCGATATGTGTGTTGATCTATGAATCAGTGAGTAGCTGTGTAAGTACTGGTATGGGTGTATGGAATGGTTGTGTGGAGGTTGGAGTGGGTGTATGAAGGTTATATGGGATGTGAGTGGGTGTGCCAGAGATTCTGTGGATGATGTCATCAGTGATGTCATTTGAAATGTCATCAGTGATGGCACCAGTGATGTCACTGACCATGTCATGAGTGATGTAATATGTGAAGTCATAAGCAGTGCATTTCAGGGGCACGAGTTATAGTTATCTCAGCTAACTATAATTTCTTAATTTCACTGGTTTTGTACGAGTGAAATCTGAGCCTAACTATAACGTCCACGTAACCTTTGTTTTTTTTCAGTAAATTTCTAAGGTTTTTTAAATGCTAATTCCTAACTGTAACATCCCTGTAACCTTTGTTTTTTTAGTGAATTTTTATGGTTTATAGGTTTTGCCTGCAAAGCGTGAGAGAAATCTATTATTTGTAATATCAACTTAAAAGCGTCTTACATCCTGCCTCCTCTCTTTCATGCTTCTCATTGGCTCCTGTGCTTGCCACTTACTTTTCCTCCATTTCTATTGGCCGTATCATATTTTCTTGCATTTACCTAAGCTTGTTCATCATATGCTTCTCTTATCAGTTCCCCATAGCTGAAATACTGTTAAAATCCGTTTTGGTGCAAGAATTTTTTTAATAATATTTTGCCTCTTTTCGCTTTTTACTAATGCACTATATTTATATAACAATTTATCACCCAGAGAGTAGCAGACCAGTTCCTTGTTACTGTTATCTCTCCTCAATGTCTCTGAACCAGTAGCCCCATAAGGGCTTTCAGCTGTCGGAGTATACCTTTGTGGCTTCGATTGTATACTGAAATCTTTGCTGCTGATGCAGGTGAACAACTACAATCATGTCTTGTAAGCCGTTAGTAACAGTTCAACTAACGTATCCACAATGAATTTTATTCTCTGCAAAAGCAGATTATACTATAGCATTTTAAGATGCAACATGACCAGATACTTGAGTTGGTCAGATATTTTTTATTTCATGTGAGGATTTGCATTCTTTTTTTTTATTTTAAAAACTTGTGTGAATATAGAAAGGCTGTTGATTCGGAATACAACATGGCCATCGCACAGGCCCTGCAAATCTACTACAGTCTAGAACAGCGTGTAAGAATAAAGCAGCCAACATAGCAGACGAAATGACACAGAACCCGGAGCCATGTCTTAGTGCAACAGAGTCGCAAAGGGTGCTTGCCGATCTGACTAGAATTGTCCTGTAGTACACATGGCAAAATACAGCAGGGAAAGGTCTACTTGTTTTATTTGTGTTGCTGTAAACATCATATTCTTGTGGCTGAAAGCACACTGAGACAAAGCACAACCAAGCATTGCATACAGCAGTATTGATTACTTGATTACTGGTTTAAAAAGCGTAAGACAGTGCTTTGTCATGAAACCTGTAGCCCATCATGAACTTTCCCATAAAATGCTTGATATAATTTGACATTTAGTATTAGGGTTGTAGGTATTTTATGATTTTAAAAACACATACAACTATTCTCTAAGTGTCTTTCCTGAAAGCTTTCACTCATACAAAAGATGGAAATTAAGTATTTGGATTCGAACATGTTATGCAGTCCAGCTTTAAAAAATACCTTAACCCTTCTTATGATATTTATTTTGGGTAGACGATTTGTGTGGCGTGGTTATGCAGATGGCAGAGTTAGGTATCGGGTTTCTAAATGATTCCCGGTTTCTTGTCCAGTGTGATGATTTTTTAATGCTGCTGAGCTTGATAATTTTGCGGCTCCTTGGTATTGTCTTTGTTAGATCGCACTCTTTCTGATGATGTAAAGGAACAGGATAATATCGTTGAGTCTGAACAGGCATTGGCGTGGTTGGTGAAATTCTAAGCCGTGCAACTGCGGCATCCATATATTTTCTATAAAGTCTTTTACTTGTGGACAATGTATGCTGTTCGTTAGGAAAATGTTGAATCCTAGTGAGTTCAATTAAGCTTTAACCAATGACTTCTTTGTGCTACATATTTCCCAAGCTCAAATGTATTCTCATTTAAAAAGGAATTTGTTGATTCCTGTTTACTATCAATGTTATATTTTTATATTGTTAAAAATCTAAAATGATACATCTCAATTTCAATTGGTTTTCATATTGACCATTTGTTGCAAGTGCACAGAAGACTGCCCTATGTTTATATCGTTTCTACTACAGACCCTCTTCATCCTAAACAGATTCCTCTATACGGAAAGAGTTAAATGCACAGTATACAGCTACTAACATTATTTATATTGTAGTATACATCGCACTTTTGTTTTATTTTTCAGATCTACTCCTGTTTTATTGTCATCACGCCGTGGCAGCTACTAGGCACAGACGGTTGTGCTGTATCTCAACTGAACCTTCCAATGCAGCTCTATGTGCTGTACATTTTCTCAGTTGAATGAATCTGTGCATGGATGCTGCAATGCTGTACCTGCCTGTGTTTGCAAAAGCTGGAAAAGCCTTATTCTACAAAAGCCAGAAAGTGTCTTTTTTTTAGACAGCGTGATGCCTTGAACGTATTGGAGCGCTTTATTTGAGCACCAGTTACATTACACAACAACACGTTTATTTTTCTGATAGGCATGGGGAGATTAAGTGATTTGCCAAGAATCACAGGATGTTGAGCAGAGCCGAGATTCAAACATACAGGTAGATTCATCATGGTCCCGATTTGCGAGTCCTTAATAGCGATTATTAAGGAATCGCTATTAAGGACACTCAAATCGGGATTCATGTAGAAATTGCAAAATAAATTGCGATTCCTACAGCCTCCTTATTTGCGATTAGCAAATTGCTAATCGCAAATAAGGAATAACTCCCCATTCATTCCTATGGGCCTGAAGGCCCATAGGAATGAATGGGGAGTCAATCCTTATTTGCGATTAGCAATTTACTAATCGCAAATAAGAATGCGATTTCAAGGGTGCCTGGGGTGTCCAAAGGACACCTGTAGCACCCCTGAAATGGAAATGTAGCCTGATGTTGCGCACACACATGTCCAAAGGACGTGTGTGTGTAACATACCACTTAGAAAAATGCACTAAAGTGCATTTTTCTAAGTTTTCGCTATTTACCACGAAGTCAGACTTCGTGGTAAATAGCGGCCGGAAATTGCGAATTCGCATATTTTAAAAGTTTCATGAATTGCATTTAAGGAATCTCAAATAGAGATTCCTTAAATGTAATTCCTCGCAAATATGCGATTTCGCTATTAGCGATTTTTGCATTTGGGATGATGAATCCCAAATGCAAAAATTGCGCTTGCCAAGGGCCAGATTCTCAGAATCTGGCCCTTTGCGAGCCCATTTTCCAATGATGAATCTAGCTGCAAGTTCCATAGCTCCAAAGTTGGCATCTCTGGCCATTATGCCAGGTCTGCCCCTTTACACTTTTACTCCGAGCCTTGCTTGCTTCAGCTGTCTGACGGAGGACACTTTAAGCACATCAGGCAGAGGTGTAGCGAGGATGTGGGTGCCTGCCTGGGGAGGTGTCCGTCTCTAAACTTGTGCTGACCTCTAGCACTTGCTGTACTTGTTAGCACTGTCTGGGCACAGGTCACAGCTCATTTGTACAGGTTCAACACCTAAATATAGCAATAAGCAACAGAAAGGTGACCAGTCAACCTTTCCAAAGGGCATTCCACTGCGCAGCAACACGTCACTGTGTTTTCAGTAATGTTTAAACCGTTTGGGCTAAAAAACGTGTGGCTAATAAGGCAAATCCATAGTTGTGTGAAAAACACCACTAATGCACATATTGCCTTCCTCAATAAACCAGTTATAACACTTTGACAAAGTTACAGTAACTTATATTGCCCAACTGCTCACCAAGCTAAAATTAAAAAATCAAAAAAAGCACATTAATCACATAGACAAAACCTAATGCATTTACCAATGCTTGTAGCAGAGTGGTGAAGAAAGGGTGCTGGGCCGCTGACCAGCTCTCAGGAATGCCACTGTGTAGTACTTAGAAGAGGTACCAGGAGGGGTTCTTTGCCCCCAATGTCCTTCAGCAGCAAAGTGGACTTCATCCCCCAACCAGTAGTGCACAACAAGCGATGTTTACAGAGTGTTGGAGAAAGGGGCAAGGCCTCCGAAGACCTCCTAGCAATCCAGCTGTGTGGGTCTTACTGGCCATAACAGGAGGGTATTTGGTCACCAAGAACGTCATTGGGCCAACTAGCCCTCCTGTTACCTTCAGTAAGTCACACACACCTGGATTGCTGAGACCCTGTAGGAGGCCACGCCCCTTTTGTCCACCACTCTGCGACTGCACCTCCTGGTGCACTACTAGTAGGGGGATGAAGTTCCCTTGGCTATTGATGATACTTGGGGCCTACTACCCCTCCTGTGACCTCCAGCAAGTCCAACACAGCGGGATTGCTGAGAGGTGGTTGAAGGCCTAGCCTCCCTTCACCGACACTCTGCAAATGTGCCTCTTGGTGCACTACTAGGAGATGAGGTCCCCTTGGCTATTGAGGGTCCTTGGGGGAAAACTACCCCTCCTGTTAACTCCAGCAAGTCCCACACAGTGGGTTTGCTGAGAGGTTTTTGTTGGCCACGCCCCCTTCCTCCATGGCCTATTTCAGCCCTGGGGACCCTCTGGGCCCAGCTGTAGTGTGGGTTTCCTGGTCCCGCCCAGGGCACCCTCTTTTTGAATGTTGGGGACCGTGGGAGCCTGAAGGCCCCTGCGGTCCCTGCCCACTCCCCTTCTCCTGCGGGTGTCAGTATTGATTTGGGATCTAGGGAGCTGCTGACAAGCAGCTCCCTGGTTCCCGAAGCAATGCATTTGTTTCCCTGCTCACTTCACAGCGGGCAGGGAAACAGACACTGCTCTGCTTTCAGCAAGCAAGAGCATTTTGTGCCCTCGCTTGCTGAAAGCAGAGCACTTGTTTTCTATGGCTTGGCTAAGCCATAGCAAGCCACAATGTCCTGGGGTGGGCACCCTCGGACATTGCTGGAGCCAGGCCCTAAGGGAAGGCGGTCCCATGTAGCGTTCCTGGAGGGGTAACGCTCGGCCCCCATCCTTTGTTAAAATTTGTCATGGCCACTGGGGCCAGGGGTCCAGAATGGACCCACTTCATTATTGTATTTGTTCCCAAGGGAGGTGGTGGTCCCTGGGGCTGCAGGAGATGAGCAGAGCACACCCCCTGCATTTGTATAGAACAGTGCCCCAGGAAGGTGGCGGTCCCCGAGGCGGCGGGAGAGCTGTGAGGCTCCCTGCATATAATGAAGTTACTGCCCTGGGGAGGTGGAGGTCCCCCGGGCTGTGGGGGAGGCCATAGGGCCTCTACGCCATATGACATTTGTGCCCCAGAGAGGTGGCAGTCCCCGAATCTGCTGCATGCCCCCAGGATTTGGCCCAACTGGGGGCTTTAAAAAAAGACGTGTGGGAGCCCGCACACCCTTTTTTTTAAATGTTGCCGCGGATTTGCGGAAACACCCACGAGTCTGCCACAAAATCTAAAAAAAAGTCTTTAATAACGGCGTGGGTCCTTGTGGGACCCCCCCCCCCCCCACACAACTTATCTGAGGGGTCAGGGTAGTCCTACCCTGCCCCCTTTTCCTTTATTTTTTCCTTTTTTTCTGGGACTCGGTTTCAAGCCGAGTCCCAAGATAGCTGCCAACACTTCCTGTTTGAAGTGTTGGCAGGCAATCAAGTTTTAGTAGGATCCACGAGTCTACTGCAAGGACCAGTGTCCCCAGATATCTATATTTTTTAAACGTATATTTTTCTGAAACTACTGAACGGCTTTACACCAAATCACAAAAAGCGCGCTTTCTGGACCAAAATCTAGTTTTCTGACAAATTTGGTGTAATTCTGTTCAGCAGTTCGGACTGTAGCCATGTTCAAAAAATGAAAAATCCCCATAGAATTAACATGGGGAAACCAAGTTTTGGGACCCCCCTTATTCCCAGCCCCCGCTTGACAGATATCCCGGAAACTTTCAACACAGCAACTGAACCAAAAAAGGGAAGTCTTGTCTAATTTTGGGGAGATTTGTAATGCGGCATCAAAGTTACTGGCAAAACCCAAAAATATGCTTTTACTATGGAAACTGTGGTCATATCTATAACTACCTACTGGCGATATATATATAGTTACCCCCATTAGGAAGAGCCAACATGCAGGTAGGTGAAATCATCGTTTTAATTTGCAGGTTTTCCAGCGCTGTAAAGAGTGAACAAAATCCAGTTTCCTTTGTTCCATGGTGACGGAAGGACCAGGCCCACCACTCCATGCAGGAAGAAGAGAAGCGGTGTCGAAGTCATAGTACTCCGCATTGGGCTCGGCACACTGCTGCACTTGCCCCGTGGACATTACACCTGACTGTGGTGGTTGTGCAGTCAATCAATCAATCAATCAATCATAGGCATTTATAGAGCGCTCTACTTACCCGGAGGGTCTCAAGGCGCTAGGGGGGGGGGGTGCTGCTACTGCCCGAACAGCCAGGTCTTGAGCTTCTTCCTGAAGGCGAGGTGGTCTTGGGTCAGGCGCAGGTGGGTCGGGAGGGAGTTCCAGGTCTTGGCGGCCAGGTAGGAGAAGGACCTTCCTCCTGTTGTCGTTCTTCGGATGCGGGGGACGGCGGCGAGGGCGTGACTGGCTGATCGGAGGTGTCGTTTGGGAGCGTAGAAGTTGATGCGGTTGTTGAGGTAGCTCGGGCCTTGATCGTGAAGAGCTTTGTGTGCGTGGGTAAGGAGACGGAAGGTGATTCTCTTGTTGACCGGGAGCCAGTGCAGGTCTCTTAGGTGTCCGGAGATGTGGCTGTGTCGTGGGATGTCGAGGATGAGTCTGGCTGAGGCGTTCTGGATCCGTTGGAGTCTCTTCTGGAGCTTGGCGGTGGTTCCGGCGTAGAGGGCGTTGCCGTAGTCCAGTCGGCTGGTGACGAGTGCCTGGGTGACAGTCTTCCTGGTCTCGGTGGGGATCCACCGGAAGATCTTCCGTAGCATGCGCAGGGTGTTGAAGCATGACGAGGAGACGGCGTTAACTTGCTTGGTCATGGAGAGGGAGGAGTCCAGGATGAAGCCCAGGTTGCGTGCGTGGTCTGTCGGTTTGGGTGCGGTGCCCAGGGCGGGGGGCCACCAGGAGTCGTCCCAGGCGGAGGGCGAGGATCCCAGGATGAGGACTTCCGTCTTGTCCGAGTTCAGCTTCAGGCGGCTGGTCGACATCCACTCGGCTACCTCTTTCATTCCTTCGTGAAGGTTGGCTCTGGCGGCGGCGGGGTTGTTGGTCAGGGAGAGGATCAGCTGGGTATCGTCGGCGTAGGAGATGACGTTGAGGTTGTGTTGGCGTGCGATGGCCGCGAGGGGGCTCATGTAGACGTTGAAGAGGGTTGGGCTCAGCGAGGATCCTTGAGGGACGCCGCAGATGACTTTGGTGGCCTCTGACTTGTACGGTGGTAGACGGACTCTCTGTGTTCTTCCGTCGAGGAAGGAGATGATCCATTCCAGCGCCTTCTCCTGGATTCCGACGTTGCTGAGGCGATGCACTAGGGTGCGGTGGCAGACGGTGTCGAAGGCCGCGGAGAGGTCTAGTAGGATGAGGGCCGCTGTTTCTCCGTTGTCCATCAGGGTTCGGATGTCATCGGTGGCAGCGATGAGGGCGGTCTCGGTGCTGTGGTTGGCTCGGAAGCCAGACTGTGAGGGGTCGAGGGATCCGTTCGTCTCGAGGAAGGCGGCCAGCTGCTTGTTGACGGTCTTCTCGATGACTTTGGCTGGGAACAGGAGCAGCGAGATGGGGCGGTAATTCTTGAGCTCGGTGGGGTCCGCTGTTGGTTTCTTGAGTAGAGCGCTGAGTTCGGCATGCTTCCAGCTCTCAGGGAAGGTGGCGGTTGTGAAGGAGGTGTTGATGATGTCACGCAGGTGGGGTGCGATGACGGCGTCGGCCTTGTTGAAGACGTGGTGAGGGCAGGGGTCGGTCGGAGATCCGGAGTGGATGGAGTTCATCATGCGGACGGGTTCTTCGGTGCAGATCGGAGTCCAGGCGCGGAGGGTGGTGTTGGGGGGCGGTGGTTCGGTCGAGTTGGACGTGGCGTTCGTCGGTTGGGTGTTGAAGCTGTTGTGTATGTCCGCGATCTTGTTGTGGAAGTAGGAGGCGAGGGAGTTGCAGAGTTCTTGCGATGGGGTGATGTCGTTGTTTCCGGCGTTGGGGTTGGAGAGCTCTTTCACGATGTTGAAGAGTTCCTTGCTGTTGTGTGCGTTGTTATCCAGCCGGTCCTTGAATGCGGTTTTCTTGGTGTCACGGATCAGTTGGTGATGCTTCTGGGTGGCAAGCTTGAGGGTGGTCATGTTGTCCGGTGTTGGCTCCCTTCTCCAGGCTTTCTCGAGGGCTCGGCAGTTCTTCTTGGAGCTCTTGAGTTCGTCGGTGAACCACGGGGCCTTCTTGCTGCCGGGTCTGCTGGGCGGGGTCCTCAGTGGGGCGAGTTCGTCCGCACAGTTGCTGATCCACTTCGTGAGGTTGTTGGCGGCCTGGCTGGGGTTCGCTGAGCTGGCGGGAGGGTGCTGGCTCAGGGAAGCGGCTAGCTGGTCGGCTGTGATCTTGCTCCAGCTTCTGCGGGCGACCTGTTGCTGGTGGTGGTGGGTCGTCGTTCTTCTGAAGGTGAAGTGGACGCAGCTGTGGTCCGTCCAGTGGAGTCCTGTGGCGTGGCTGAAGGCGATGTCTTTGCTGGATGAGAAGACGGCGTCGATTGTGTGTCCGGCGAGGTGGGTGGGGGTGGTCACTAGTTGCTTGAGTCCGAGGTTGGCGAGGTTGTCGAGCAGGGTGGTGGTGTTGCGGTCGTTGTTGTTCTGCAGGTGGAAGTTGAGGTCCCCCAGGAGGATGTAGTCAGCGGAGGGGAGGGCATGCGGGCTGACGAAGTCGGCGATGTCCTCGCTGAATTGGGTGCGTGGTCCCGGGGGTCGGTAGATCAGGGTGCCTCTGAGGGTGGTCTTCGGGTCGGTGTGGATCTGGAAGTGTAGGTGTTCGGCGGTAGTCAGGATGTCGTCGGTGAAGGTCGTGATGCGGATGGTGTCCCTGTGGATGATGGCGATGCCTCCTCCTGTCTGGTTGGCGGTGCGGTCCCTCCGGGTGATCTTGTAGCCCTCTGGGATGGCGATGGCGATGTCGGGCGCTGAGGAGGCGTTCATCCAGGTCTCCGTGAGGAAGGCAACGTCAGGAGCAGTGGTGTCGATGAGGTTCCAGAGTTCGATGGCGTGTCTGTGGACTGAGCGGGTGTTGAGCAGGATGCACTTGAGGTGGTTGCTGCTGGTGTTCGTCTTGGCGGGTGCTGGTGCGAGGCAGGTCCGGATGCAGATGAACTTGCAGGCGGTACAGCAGAAGGGTCCGTGGGTGCGTCTCGGGGTGGCTCGGTAGCATCCTGGGAATCGGCCGGTGTTGAGTGCATTGAGGGTGGCGGCGTCGTACGTCCGGCGGGTGGGCTGGGAACTGCGGGGGCCAGGGGTCCTGGCCCTGGGCGCGGGCCAGGCGCGGACGGGCGCAGACGGGCTTACCTTTGGCGCACCTTCGGCGCTCATTCGGTGCTCCCGCTGCGCGCGTCCGCTGCGCGGTCACTGAGGGGGCGTCATAAGAAGGGATCCGTGAGGGCGGGTCAGCTGTGAGGCGGGGAGCGCGTTGTCCTATCAGCAGGCGGGGGGGCGGGGTCGCGGCAAAAACCGGCGCGAAAAACGAGTCGGGCGGCCCTGCGGCGGCCGGGGCGCCAGGCTGGAGTGGCGATCGAGGCGGGCGGCCCTGCGGCGGCTGGGGCGCCGGGCTGGAGTGGCGTCAGCAGGCAGCAGTCAGGCAGCAGGTAGGAGGCAGGCAGCAGGCGGGGAGCGTGGGGGCAACCAGGCCGGGGGCACAGTCAGGGGACGCGAGGAGCTTCGCTGTTGCAGAGGGCAGTGCGGGTCATTGGGAGAGAGCCGCTCGAAGGATCTGCAGTTTGGGCAACTTTGCGGCCAACCTTGCCGAACTATTGCATCTTGGGACTTGCAGTTTTGCTTCACCATCCTACAGCTACAGCAGGTGATACTGATCCCTGCATAAGGGTGGAGCTTATTAAAACTGTTTTAACTGTGGCAGTAACCTTTGGCAGCACTCGAACTCACCTCCCGTTACACGCTGGGCGCTGAAGAGGCCACACAGCCGAAATGCATACGCCCGCCTATCTGCCTCAGATCTGCAATGAAGAAGCTTCACTTTGTTCCCCTACCGAGGCCTCTGCCTTTTTCTTTGAAGGAGGATTATTTGGATATATATATATATATATATATATTACCTACTGGCGGTCGCCAGTAGGTAGTTATAGTCAGGATCGATTTCCATAGGGAAATCGCAATATTCTATTTGGAATAACTTTGGCGCCGGTTGAGGAATCAGCCCGAATTTTTCAGCAACTTTGCCGCGTGGCGCTCCGCTCCTTCCCTGAAAGTTTGGGGGGCATTTGTCAAGCGGGGGCCGAGATAAAAGGGGGGTCCCAAAACGTGTTTTCCCCATGTTAATTTCCATAGGGCGGTCTGTCGCACTTTTAGCTCGAACGGCTGAATGGATTTTCACCAAACTTGGCAAAATTGTAGGGACTGGTAGCCCGATGTGCCTTTGCTATGTCTCAAGATATGTGCTCCAGAGGATTTTGAGTAATTTAGGTTAAAAAAAATGTATATATCTAGAGCCGCGCCCCGGTACGCGTACCGGGGAGCGCTCCGGGCGCGCCACGCGACTTGCGCACGGCAAGCTGATTGGCTCTCGGGTGTCTGTAAACATTCGAAACAGTCCGCAGCGGCCGCCATCTTGTGTCTCGGTAGGATCGAGACACAAGAGGTGGTAAAAACAAAAGGGAAAATAATGAAAAGGGGGCAGGGTACAACCCCCCTGACCCCCTAGGTTTGATGTGGGGGCCATAAAAGGGTCCCTCGGGTAAAAAAATGTTTTTTTCGATTTTCGCGGGGGGAGCGCCCGGTACGCGCACCGGGGAGCGTACCGGGGAGGGTACTTTGGTGAAAAATAGTGAAAATAATAGTGTAAAATAATCATTTTGAGTGATTACAGGTAGGGTAGCTCTGAAAAGAGCTTTTGGGTTCTGTGGCTGTTTTAGGTACCTACAAGGACGTCCCACACACACCCACATGCACACAACCCCACACCTCCACAGTCACACACTCCCCACACATACCTCACACACGCACACCTCCACCCACACCCAAACACCCCACACCCCCACACCGACACCTTACACATCCACACCCACACCCACACACCCCACACACACACCTCAACCCCCAACACACACACACACACGCACACACACAGATACCTCACAGACACACCCCACACATCCCATACACACACCTCCCTCCCCCCACAGACACACGCACTCCTCACAGACACACCCACACATCCCACACATACACACACATCCTACACACATATCCCCCACACACACACACACCCCACACACACCGCACACACTCACACCTCCACCTACACCCAAACACCCCACACACACAGCTTACACAGCCACCCCCCCACCCACTCCCACATACCCCACACACTTGCACACACCTATACACCTCACCACCCCAGACACACACACACACCTCACAGACACACCCCACACATCCCCCACACACACCTCCCCCCCTCCACACATGGGGAAAACTCAGTGAAACAGTAAAATAATAATTTAAAGTGCTTAGAGGTAGGGTAGCTCTGAATAGAGTTGTTGTGTTGTGTGGCGTATTTAAGTACCAACATGTAGGTACCAATGCAGAGTTTTAAATTCAATGTAGACCGTCTCCTTTGTAGATAATTTGTATGTTGTTACAGAAGTTATTGTGGTATATGGAATGCATAGCATAGTCTGTCAGGAAAGTAGAAACAGATCCTTTAAGCACACCCTGAGAAGGTCTAGGGGATCAGAGGTAGTCTATCCTGCTCCCTTGTGATGTTTTCCAGTATTACATTTAATCTCTTGTAAATGTATAGAAAATTGGCGGTGATATCGTGCATTAGAGACAGACTGTGAGAGAAAGGAGGCAGGAGATGAAAAACAGATGTCAAATACACTTTGGAGATAATATAGTGGGAGAAAGGAAGTAACTATGAGCAAAATTACTATGTATCACAAAAAAAATTGCACAGTATACTATAAGTCTCACATTATATTATATTCTTTTTGGTACTATTTCATTGATTACATATAAAAAAGAATAATGTCTGGAACAATTTTTAATTATTAAATATAAATTTATTGCTCTGATTTTTCAAAATTTAATAAGACTTCCAACATTATGTCGTCGGGAATGTCCTCATTTGGATTACATGATTCCATTTCTTCCACATATTTGAGAAACTCTTCATCAAGAGACTGATCCAAAAAATCTGAATCGTTATTCTCTTCCTCTGGGTTGTCCTGAAGATCAAGTTCGAATGAAATATTACATTTATTTTGATCTCCTTCCATTATGTTGCTTTAAATTGCATAAAAAATAAATATATCAGTAGAGATAGGGCACTGTTGGGTTTAAGTTCAGAGAGGTACTTTTGAGTTTTTAACAGTCAAGTTATCTTTGGGCAGTGTATGGTATCAGGCAGGAAGTAGAAATATAAAAAAGTGCTTGTGAAGAAGCTTAAGTAAATTCATAAATATACTAGAGAAGCCTAAATCAATCCATAACTATAACAGAGAAGCCTATCTGAATCTATAACTATAACAGAGGGACAGTAAAAAACTATCATAAAACGTTTTTCCAATTTAACTTAAAGTGCAGAACATAGTTCCCCTTAAAAATTAACAAATTACCTTTCAGAAAGGAGTTGATGTTTTCAGAGGAAATCCTTTATAAATGTACCTCAGGTAGTAGTACTCAAAATGGCCGTGTTTCCCTCTCATTTTTCATATATATTCATGTTCACAACCAATGAAATATCAGCACATAAAAATACAAAATGAAAGTAACATTTTCATTGGTTGCAAATTCTAACACTTTCATGTGTGTTTTAGTCATGTAATTTACCTCAGGATATTTAGACAGTGCTACAGCTCAAATGGCTCAATGGAATTCCACCAAATTTGGGAAAATGGTAGGGACTGGTATGTAGTATGAGCTATTCTATATTTGGTGAAAGTGTCTCCAGTGGTTTTTATGTAAATTAACTTTTAACATTTTTTTTAGAGCGCTTCCCGGTGCGCGCCCCGGTACGCGTACCGGCAGCGCTACGGGAGTCCTCCATTTTGTGTTTCGGTAGATTTGAGACAGAAAATGGAGGACAAACAACGTTGGGAATGGGTATAAGGGGGCACGGTAGGCACTCCCTGACCCCCTAGGTTTTCTGAGGGGGTGTTAGCAGGCCCATATAGACCAAAAAAACAACCCATTATTTTCACATTTTCGCGGGGGGAGCGCCCGGTACGCGCACCGGGAAGCGTACCGGGGAGCGTACTTTGGTGAAAAATAGTGAAAAAAAGTTAGAAAAAGATAATCATTTGGAGTGATCAGAGATAGGGTAGCCCTGAAAAGGGCTTTTGGGTTCTGTGGCTGATTTAGGTACCTACAAGTAGGTACCAATGCACAGTCTTAAATTCAGGAGGAATATTCTATTCCCCTCATCTGAAAAGTGCACACCATCTTCCCTGTAGATATCTTGCATGTTGTAACGCAAGTTATTATTGTATATTGAACCCATTCCATAGTCTCTCATGTAAGCAGAAACAGATTTATTCACATGTTTCCGTGCTTTCTCAAATTGTGGACAAAATTGATTGGACCACTTCCATTTCTGCCTTTGGCATATATTGGAATATACCAAGGCAGTTTGAGGAAAAAGGGCCATCAATTGATCAAAGGTGTCCTTTATAAGCATTTCCAGACCTACCCCAGTCAAAGTGCCCAAGTCATTTCCTCCACAGTTCACAATTAAAAGGTCAGGGTGTGGCAAATGCAAAAAGGTTTTCACCAATGGTATCAATTGGTGACATTTCAATCCTCTGTGGCCAATCCATTTAATCTTCACATTTGGTAAGTCAAGGTTGTGAAAATTTCTGGTAGCTGCATACCTTTGAGCCCAGTGGATATAGCTATGTCCAATAATCCAGATAGAATACATGGTGAGAGGAGATTCTGATGCAGTCAGATGAAGTGTGGAAAAGAAATGGCAGTTGGAACAATAGGAGTTTGCAAAAAAAAACCTGTGGAGTTTCAGTGCTCTTGATTGGTAGAATGAGATAGTTGAAAACTGAAAGTTAGGGTGCATGGTTGTGTTCTGTGTAAGAAGTAATTTGAATGGTTAAAAAAAAGCCATTTAAAGAAACCTTGCACCAGAAAAGCTGGTGTATTCGCAGGTCAAACATCCTTGATGAGGTGATTTGCAACATTGTAGAATAAACTTTTAACCCTGGGAGCTCAGTGAGGAGGGAGTTGCTATGGTAACAGGTAGAAAGGGCTGAGGGGGGGAAGGGTGTTGGTTTGAAAATACAGAGGGAAGAGATTTGATTGGTTACCATGAGCAATATGTGTGTAGAATTAGAGGTTTTCTGTGCCTTTATGGTTTGCAGTGTCTGGAGAACATACCTTTTGCTCTGCTAAAGAAATAGTGGTGTGTGTATCTGACACTGTTCTGAATCTCCTAAAATATTTGTAAAGGTGAGTTATGATTCATTTAATATACATAGAGACTTGTATACTCTATGGAGAAGATTTGGAAGCAAATTGTGGTTTTTTAATGTTGCTTTGTGTCATGCTTTTTGATAATGCTTGGTAAAAAGTTTTTACTGCATAGAGTAATTGTATTTTGTAAAATTGTGAAGTTTTAGTCGTGACATGGAATGCTTCTACATAGGACCTGTGCTGTGTTTTGTAAATGTGATGTCAAAAACGATTTTGGGGAAAATAAATGGTTTTTACATTTTTTAAAAGGAATAAAGAATGTGTGCATGTTTAATAGAAATACATTTGACTCTTTACAATGATGTTACCTGTGTTAACTCAGTGTAGGAAGCATATTGAGTTTGTTTACATAGAGGAATTGTATTTTGTAAAATTGTGAAGCTTCATGTGAAAGCGTTTGCCTCAGTCTTATTCCTGTTGTGAGGCAGGTGCAAGATTTTGCCTCAGTCTTATCCCTGCTGTGAGGCAGATGGTTGTATATATGATCTGTGCTGTGTTTCCTAAATGTGATGTCAAAAACGATTTCGGGGAAAATAAATGGATTTTACATTTTTGAGTATAATGTGGCGCAAAGGTTTAAAAAATGACGGATACATGCGTCACTTTTTAAATATGGGGAAAAAAGGTACATGTTTGGGCTTTCCTGGGGAGCCTAGGTGGTGAGGATTGTATCTAAGTGTGCAGTGGACTAGGCTTCATGAAGCATATCCCTGTCTGCATTCTTAGACACAGGTGTCAATTTGACTCTTTACAATGATGTTAGCTGTGTTTTAAAACAGTGTAGGAAGCATATTGAGTTTGTTTGCATAGAGGAATTGTATTTTGTAAAATTGTGAAGCTCCATGAGAAAGCGTTTGCCTCAGTCTTATTCCTGTTGTGAGGCAGGTGCAAGATTTTGCCTCAGTCTTATCCCTGCTGTGAGGCAGATGATTGTAAATAGGATCTGTGCTGTGTTTCCTAAATGTGATGTCAAAAACGATTTTGGAGAAAATGATTGGTTTTTACATTTTTGATTATAATGTGGCGCAGAGGTTTAAAAAGAGACGCATCGCATGGAGTTTTAGGGAGACGCACTAAGGGTCCAGAGGCAAAATCTTGCACCTGCCTCACAACAGGAATAAGACTGAAGCAAACGCTTTCACATGGAGCTTCACAATTTTATAAAATACAATTTTATATAACTATATAACTCAATACTTTCTCGGGAAGCATAGGTGGTGAAGCCTGTGTATAAGAGTGCAGTGGACTTAGACATAGGTCTGATCTTCTTTGTACTTGTGGACAGAGCTGTCTTCCACTATACTCTTCAATACAGGCCTCACTTTTTGTGCACCCCTGGAGAATCCTCACCTGATCTGTAACCCTGTAAAGATCGTTTGCTTTTTGTCATTGCTTTGTTGTTTGGTAATAGTGGTCTATAATGTGCTACTTTTTTCTTTAACACAGATTGAAATCGTTATTTGAAGAGTAAGCAAAGATGCCCACAAAGGAAAGGACAAAGAAACAACGTAACCGGGAAAAATCAAAAACAGCAACGGAATTACAGCATTCTTCCACAACAAATACTTAAAAAAACAGGAACAAAGCTCCTGGTAAGACAACTAAGTCTTTTTTACGTAACATATGTACATCCCCAAAAAATGATGGACAGCATGTAGAAAAAGAAAATGAGAGAGTAAAATTGAAAAGGAAGGAGAGAACTTCAAAGAATCCTAAAACTGGAGCAGGAGAGAATAATATGTATAGGAATAGAAGGCAGAATCAGTTTAGAGACATTTGTAGACGAATGTTTCGCAATAGAGTGGTTTTAAATTTGTTAAAAAACATTAGGAAAGGTAAACAGAGAGCTGTTTTTATAAGAAAAAGAAAAGTGTAGAGAAGATTGTTGATCAGGCTTTTGAAGGTAAGAAAAAATTATTTATTTTAATAATCAATAGAATTAGGACACTTAACAAGACAAATGATGTTTTCAAATCAAACAGTAGATGGAAAAGAGTAATTAATCGGACTATTTTTTGTAAAGTTTTTTCTGGAGAATGGATGCACAGTTCAAGTTGTGAGCCATTTTTTAATGAGGAGAGTTACTTACAGGAGAATGATTTAGTGCATGCAGTTGACACCAGTGGTCGAGCGTATGAAGTGAAAGACGGTTGTCCGATTGAAAAAGAGAAACTTGTGCCTAGAGAACCAGAAGAGGTGTTATCTGATGGAGTTTTAGGGAGACGCACTAAGGGTCCAGTGTACACTTGGAAGTGTAGTAGTATTTGTAGTGTGCGACAGGAATCAATTGATTTGTTTTGTAATTTCTTACGTACATATAGTAAAAAAAGTATAAAGCAGAAAGTGAAGTTGTTGCAAGACTTAGATCCTTGCAGAGTGAGAGGAATCACAGGTTTGCAAGGCCATTCACTGGCTTGTCTTTCTAGAAAAGTCTGTCAGAGTGTTTTTCATCATTTTAGGATGTTAGCAGTGCATCATACCAAAATGAGGAAATTAGTGAGGATGTTGTATTATGCAAAAAGTCCCGCACTTAAGCTTAAACAATTAAACAGTGCTCTTTTGCATGGAACTGAATTAGATGTGAAGAAGATTTGTGTAGAAATTGAGACAGCAATTCAAGGTAATGTGGAAGACAATGTACAGATTTTAAATACAGAAAAGTTTGAGAAGGAAATTACCAGGTTTAAGGTGAAATCAAGTGAAAGGCCGAATTTTACATGTGTGTGTTGTCGACGGACTCATTATAAGATTCAGACTAGGTTAGTTGATTTATATGCAAAAAGTGAAAAGATGGATAATTATGAGTGGAAAGATTTAGCAACTTATTTGTGGGTGGAGAATTGTTTTGATTTGAGTTCTGATCAGCGTATTTGTAAATATTGTTATGATAAATTAAATCAAAACAGAATGCCTGCTAGAGCTGTTCATAATAATCTGGAGTTGGTAGACATCCCCCGTGAATTGATGGATTTAAATACATATGAGTCTATTTTGATTCAATGTGTCCATCCTTTTCAGGCAATTGTTCGCATGGAGCCTAAGATAGGGAAATTGCCTCCTACAGATTTGCAGAGAGGATTAAAGGAAAGAGTTGTTTATTTGCCCCTAGATTTGAAAAAAAATATTGATACAATTGGTATAGAAAAAGTAGAAGAGGAACCTTTAGTTATTCTAGTTAATGGGGTTCCAACAAAGAGTAAAAAAATCTGGCAAGATTTAGTGGATGTTAGGAAAGTCAAAAAGGCAACGTTGTATTTAGTCAAAAACTACAACGATGTATGTGTTGCAGCAGAGGAAACAGCTGCAGATGAAGACAGTGATTGTTCAGGCGGCCAAATTGAAAAAGTTGATGTGTCTAGAAGTGAAGAAATATATGAACATTATACTGTTCATCCTTTGCATTCCAAAGAAGTAATGGGGAATGCAATTGAATTGTTTCAAATGAAAACAGCAAAAGGAAGTCCCATTAGTGTATGGGAAGAAAGTTTAAAAGCTCGTTGTTTTCCACAGCTATTTCCAACAGGTCGAGGTGGACGATATGCCGATCGACCACTTCAAATTCCTGCATCTGAATATCGAACTGTAAAATTATATGCTGAAGATGCAAGGTTTCGTCAATGCATTCCCTATTTGTTTCATCTACTGTATGAAAGTGACTTGTCTGGGCTTTCTTATGCAGTAAACCATATTCTGAAAAGTGGAGCACATCTGCAAAATGTTTCGGCGAGGGACTTTATGGAGAAAGTGAATCTGCAAGATAATATTTTAGAATCTCATCTAATCATTCTCATGGCATGTCAGCGTGGTACAAATGAGTATTGGTACCGTCGCCATGGGGAATTGAAATGTATGCTAAGAAACTTAGGAACTCCTACATGGTTCCTCACTCTTAGCTGTGTCGAGTATGCATGGGAGGACTTACTTCAATTTCTACGAGAGGCCAATGCTAATATACAAAATATAGAGTTCAAAACACCTGGAGAACTGTGTTCTTTGGATCCAGTGAATGTATGCAGATATTTCAATCATAGATTTGAAGCTATGATGTCTTTTATTACCAACAAAAAAAATCCTCCCCTTGGAGAGGTTTTGGATTTCTTTTGGAGAAAGGAGTATCAAGCGAGAGGTGCTCCTCACATACATATGTTATTATGGATTAAAGATGCACCCAAGTTTGGAACAGATTCAGATGAGACAGTGATGAGCTTCATTGAAAAGTATTCAACATGTGCTGTTCCGAAAACTACCGAAGAAAACAATTTAAGGCAACAAGTTTTACGCTTTCAATCCCATCGTTGTGGAAAGTACTGTCGTCGAAAATTCAGAAACAAGGACAAGTTCTACGCAAAATGTCGTTTCGCTTTTCCACCACCAGTGATTTTCTAAAGGAAGAGTAAATAATTTAATGTCTTCTCTGCGACATACTGTGACGAGAAAATCACCAAAAAATACATATAATTTAAAAAGAAACGAAGAGTCCAAGTACATCAATGACTACAACCCAGTGATTTTGTCCATGTGGAATGCTAACATGGATATTCAATTCGTTGCTGACAACTCTATTGCTGTAGCTCGATATGTGACGTCTTACATCACAAAAAAAGAAAAGACAGAACTGAAGGAAATGTGGGAGGACATTTCACATGAAAAGAGCCTAAACAAGAAATTGTACAGTTACAGTCTGAAGATGTTGTCGCATCGAGAAATTGGAGCATATGAATGTTCTGATCGATTGTCGTCAGCAAGTCTCTATGCCAAATCTAGAACCATCATTTGGGTGAGTCTAGGTCTTGCTGTAACACGAAATCGAGTTTTGAAATCTGTACAAGAGATAGAGTATTTGGCGGAGAAAGAACCAGAAAGTACAGATATTTTGAAGACAAACATGTTGGATACATACTCTCCAAATAGAAGTCCTCACCTTGAGAACGTTTGTCTCTATGGAGTTCTGCAAAGATATATTTATAAGAGGAACATCAGAGAAGATATCAATAATGGAATATATGGAATCATTGGATGTGAAGGATGTCTAGTGAAACAGAAAAAACGTCATTTGATTAATCATCGAAAATTGAGTTGTGAAAATCCAGACAAAAGAGAATTTTACTATTTGACTCTTTTGCAACTCTTTAAACCATGGCGAGAAGAAGAGGAACTACTTGGAGATTTTCTCTGTTATGAAGACTCTTTTAATGCTACGAAGGATACCATAGAATGTCCTGTTTTTCCAAATTATCTGCAAATATTGAATGAAGAAATAGAGCAAGAATCAACAATTGCTGCAGAGATTGCGAGAGATAGTTCTCAAGGCAGTCAGAGTTCTGCTTCATTGAGTCAGGATCCACTAGGAGGACCAATTATCCAAAATGAAGCTGTCACTGCCATGGATGAGGTGGAAAGAATAATGGAACAAGCTCAAGAGGATGTAACTAATTTAGAAGATTTGGTGAAACAATTAAACGTTGAGCAGAAACTGATATATGACGAAGTCACAGAACAGGTTGAACATGGATTGAGTCATGAGAAGAAAGAGTGCTCATGTACATCATTTAAGCCTGTCCGACTGTACGTGAGTGGAGAAGCGGGAACTGGAAAAAGTTTTCTGATTAAAGCAATTGCATCTTATCTGCAGAAAAGGACTGAATCACCGCTGTCTTGTGTTGTTACCGCTCCAACTGGGCTGGCAGCACATAATATTAAAGGGATTACTTTACATTGTTTACTGATGCTGCCAGTGGAGCATGATAACAAATTGCAATATCACAAGCTATCTGGAGATGCGTGTTCCGAAGTTTCGAGAGTCCTGAAGAAAATGAAACTTCTTATCATTGATGAAGTAAGCATGGTGTCAAATATAATGCTTGCTTTTGTGCATTTGAGAATGCAAGAAATTCTTAGAACAGACTATGATGTTTTATTTGGAGGAAAACATATTATTGTTTTTGGAGATCTTCTGCAGTTGACTCCAGTGAAAGGACAACCTGTGTTCAAAATGCTCACACATGAAGATACCAGGAAGTACATAGGAAGCATTGGAAACGTTAATATATGGTTAAACTTCAAATATGCAGAACTGCTTCAAAATATGCGGCAGGCAAAGGATGAAGATTATAAAAATATTTTACAAGATGTAAGAGTAGGAAAAATAAGTCAACAAGGGAAAGAAGCTTTACATGGACGGTTAATTTCTAATTTGTACCCAAATGAAAACATTCTTCCAGAGAATATTTTTAAGAAAATTAACGAGAAGAAATCTGCCATATGTTTGATGCCTACTCTGAAAGAATGTTCCATGTTCAACATCAAAATGCTGAAGTTAGAAAATGAAGAGATAGTGAAACTGGAAGCTATAGATAAAATAGAGCATATGGGAGCAACAATTATTTTGTCAGAAAATTTGAAATCAAAATTGGATTCATTGGAGAAGACTATATCTAAAACTGCTGGTTTTGAAAAGACTCTGAATGTTTGTTTGAATTGTCGTGTCATTTTGAGAAGGAATTTAAATGTTGAAAGAGGTCTGGTAAATGGAGCAATGGGTCATGTTGTTGGTTTTGTGAATTACAAAAATAGAGATGGAATTGAAATTATAAAAATTAAATTTGATGGCATTGATGAAATAGAACAAATTTGTCGTTGTTCAGCTAGATTTTTGCTCGTGAAAGACTTATATGTTCGCCGAAAACAGTTTCCTATTTGTTTGGCATATGCGGTGACAATTCATAAATCTCAAGGTTTAAGTGCAGATAGTGCTTTGGTGAACATTGGAAGTTCTGTGTTTAAAGAGGGTATGGCATATGTGGCTTTATCACGAGTCAGAACTTTATCAGGATTGTACTTGATTGAGTGTGATGAAACAAAGATTTGTGCAGATCTAGATTGTGTTAAAGAATACAATAGGTTAAGAAGAGAGTATGCTCCACATTTGCCTCAATATCCTCTGATTGAAAAACGTGTGGTAGGCCGAAAAAGAAGAAATGAGAGTAATTGCAGTGAGGTAGTAGCAAAAAGACAAAAAGTAGATGAAACTGTAATTGTAAGCAGAAGGGAAAAGGATTCTGTTGAGGATGTTGTTGGATTTCAGTTTGAAAACTGTTCTGGTGTCAACTGCTATGCTAATGTAGTAGTTAATGTTGTTTTTTTTCTTCAAAATTTACAAAAACAGATTGTCGAAAATCGGGAACAAACATTGTGCTGTTTATTGAATTCTGTGTTAGAGAAATGTAGTAGTGATAGAGGAAAAATAGAAAGTGTTTCAGAAATTAGGAATCTTGAAGACATATGTTCAGGTCAAAATCAATTTTCACAGATAATTCAGCAGGATTGTCAGGAATTTTTAATGTATATGTTTGATGTATTGGAAGATGAAGGAGTAGATATAAAAAATCTTTTTAACCTTTCTTATCAATGGCAACATGACTGTGATAACTGTGCTTCATCAAGTACTACTAGAATAGACAGTGAAAGATTTATATATTTGACTTTACCAGACTGCAAATCAGTGCCTTTTAATAATCTAGTTAAAGCAGCTGATCACAATATGGTGTGTACCCAATGTAAGTCTACAATGCTGTCCACATTATTTCTACAAAATTATGGTCACTATGTCATTTTAATGTTCCAACGATGTAGACCTGATGGAACTAAATTGACAACTTCTATTAAACATTTCGTGGCTTCTCAGTTATCGATATCAGGAAGAACCTTTGCAACTGTAGCTATTATTTTTCATGATGGTCCTTCTACAACATCAGGGCATTACACATGCTATTTAAAAACTTCTAAAGGTTGGACCCAATGTAACGACAGTCATTTGACTTTCAAACAACGTTTGCCTTTTGGCTTTATAAATTCATACCTAGTGTTTTTACAGCCAAAATTTAGGTAAAAGTAATTGGCATATGAAGACGGGAGTAGTTTATAAAGGTTATTTTGCTGTTTAAAAATATATTCTGAGTAAAAGTGTTCCAGGCAATATAAAAAATTGACTTGTCATATAGGTACTGTAATTGGATCTCATAATAAGTGAGGTTAGTATTATACAAAATGATGAACATGAGTGAGTCAGAGATGGTTTTACAAATATTTAAATGTTGTGAAAATGTTGTAGAGCCTTTCTTTCAGAACGTCGGGAAAAATATCATTTCAGAGTGCCTTAGAATTAATTTGAACAAATACTCATACATCTGACACTATTTGGCCAAATGGAAAGGTGCAGGAATGAGTAAAGAGTCATGACTGAAAAAAGGAGTATATGAAAATATTGAAAATATTTCAGATGTTCTTGGAGCTTTTCTTCTAGAAAGTCGATGAAATGGATTTTTAAGTGAACAGCAAACTACTTTCCAACGCGAAAAGGACCACCATGATACAGTATTTGGCCTCAAGGAAAAGTAAGTCAATCTAAGATTAGCGTAGATTTGTGATTTGTCAGTATCTAAGTTTTTTTTTTAAAACACAATCTTTTAGATTGTGGTTTTTTTTCCCACTGTCATATGATGAGTAATTTGAACTCACTCTTTTAAGTGAAATTCAATATATTCTGAGAACAGCAAAAATAAACTTTGTAACATGTTGTACAAGTTATTTTATACTTTGGATTGTGTAAATTAAATTGTATTCCATTCTCTGACATTTACTTTCCTTTTTCCATCCTCTTTCATTTCTTTTTACTCACTTATAATGTCTTTCTCTCACTCTCTGTAACCCCCGTTCCCTTACTCCACTTCTTTGACAATCCCTCATTTTCATTTCAACTGTGTGTATCCCGTCTCTCCCTTGCATAACTTTTCAGCTTTCAGTCTTTCTGTTTTTCTTTTCTTTTCCGTATTTTCCTCCTTTGCTCTTTTAGTAATTCCTGTTTACTCACTCAGCAGTATTATTGCACTCTATCACTATAAATCACCCACTCTCCTTAGCTTATCTTTGTTTGCTCCTTACTTTTCACCTCTTCTCTCTGTTTTTCGTTCACTACTTCTATGTGCTCAGTGCCTCACTCTACTTGTGTTATGTTCACTTGTGTTTATATACCTTCTATCACTTCTTTTACAACAACTTCACTGCTCCTTTCTCATCGTTCTTCATCCCATTTTTTTTACTCTGGTTCCATTACTATCCTTCATTTCCTTTCTTTCAATGTCCTTCTCTTTGCTTTCATCACCAAATTATTGTTTCTCAGTACCACTGTTTTAGTCGTCTTCTCCTCTCTTTCCTTCTTTTTCCTCACTTACTCATTTCCTTTTCTCACTCATTGTACTCCACCTCACTCAGTTTTTCTCTTAGTGTGTCTACCTTATAACTTCCTCCGTCCATTTCCTTCAATCGTTGTATATTATCCTGTCTCCCTTCATCCTTTCACTCTATGACTGTTCTTCACTTCCTCTCAGTTATCTTCTATTCCTCATTCTTCTAAATGCATCCTTAATTAGACTGTTTTCTGTCTCAGTCATTATCTTTTTACTTACTTCTGTTTCCTGATTTAGTTTTGCTAATTCACATTGTTTTAGTATCTTTCTTACCTTCAGTTCATTTCTCTGTTCTTCTCTCTCTTTTTCTCAGTGAATCTATATGCCTTACTCTTTGTAATTTGCTCTCCTTCTATTTCTTTTTCCCTCTTTTTGTCCTTCTACCTTAGTTTATTTCCCTTTCTGTGTTCTTCACTCTAACTTTATTTCTAAATAGAGTGTTATGATTTTTAACCTCTTCATTTGTATCTTTTAATTTAAAATACATATTTTACTAATTATAACTTATTTTTTCTTCTCTCTTTCACAGATACAAAGTGTAGTTAAAAAATGTATTTATTATATGGTAAGTATGACTAAAAAAATGTAGTTTGTGATCACCCTTTGCTTTAAGCTCACTAACATTTTCTTAATCTACCACACTCCTGTCTTTACTCTGTTTCACTCACTTATTCTTATTCTACATGTTTACTCCCCTTTTCCGATTTCCCATCTCATATTGAACTTCTTTCAATCCCTTTTCTTTACTTTACTTACCCTCTAATCCCTTCCTTTGCTTCTTCACTCATTCTCTTTTTCTTAATTATTTACCTTACTCCTACACATACACCTCATCCTCCTTCCAACACATACACACACCTGTAACATACACCCCACACACACCACACACACACCTCATACACACAAAAAATCCTCCCACACACACTCCTCAAACACACACACACATTCCATACACACACATACATCGAACACATATACACCCCACACTCATACACTTCTCACACATATTTCACACACCCTCACCTCCACCCACACCAAAACACTGCACACAACCACACCCACAGACACACCTTACACACCCACACTCCGACCTACACCCACTGACTCCCTGTAAGTCACACACACTGCATTACTTATCTTTTTTACTGTTTTACTCAAGTCCATTCAGGTACTGTTTCCTTTACTCTCTTTGTCCTCTCTCTTTGTCACTCCCCATGTGTTATCCTAATTCAATTTTTCTCCCTCTTTCATCCCTCTTTAATTATACTACCTGGTCTTTTCTCACTTTCCCTCATCGTTCTTCATTTATCGTGGTTCCGCCTCTACCCTTCATTGTCCATTTTTTACTGTCCTTTTTTTTTCTTTTAACAGCCAATCACAGTCTCACACTATCTCTACTTTAGTGTTCTTCGTCTCTCTTCCTTTCTTTCGCTCCTTTACTCATTTTACTTTTCTCACTTTCATCCAATTACACCTTCTCTATTTTTTACTATGTAATAAATAATCCGTCTTTGGTCATCTTGTAGCTCTTTTTCTCTTAACATAACTCTCTTTGTGTCCTTCCCTCATGCTAACTGCTTCATTAAATTTTTTTTCTATTTTTTTGCGGGACGCGCCCCGGTACGCGTACCCTAAGGACAAGAAAATTTACAGAGATCCTTTAAAAATATAGGTTTCATTATATAAATGAAAAGTAGTTCTGAAAAGAACTTTTTTTAAATTCTTTTTGTTGTTTTATATGTTTTTTAATGTTTTTTGTACATTTTGTACTTTTTTTGGCTTTTCAAAACAGTTTTATATTTTTTTGTATTTTTTATGGGAAGAAACAAAGAGAAAGGGAATTGAAAATGGCTCAACTGGAGCAAAAAACAAAAAACAAAAAAAATTACTTATTTTGTTTGGGGCAAATGTGATTCTGACCAGCAAGGACAATCAGCTTTACGCTCTTTTCACCATTGCCACATTCAGTACAAGTGATTCTAAAAGTACCAAATTGTTGCTGAATGCAAGGCATCGTCTCTGTTGTTTCTGGGTCCGATTGACTGGGTTGCTTTCTTTTTGAGCTGGTCCTTGAACACTGGGGGAGGTGACTGGCCAGTTCCCTGATCTCTGCACGAGAATAGTTAGCAGGATGCTTCCGGGTCATATGCCGAATCATGGTATGATTCCCAAATGAATATTTTTTATTTGGATTGCCCCTTGAGAGTTCTGCACCACAGATTCGACACGTTACCTTGGCCGCATTAACTTTCTTCTTGCCCTCTGGAAGAGAAAAAAACTCCCATACAATGTGTTCTTTTGGCTTGTATGGGGTAATTTCTTCCGGCAGCCATCTGCTCCCCTCCTCCTCTTCCTCTTCCTCCTCCTCCTCTTCTCCACCAGCAATGTATTGTTGTGGTGGTCCTCTTGGTGGTTGTGGTGGTGGTGGTGGTGCAGATGCTCCAGCTGCTGCTACAGTAGCCATTTCAAAGTACAAAAGAATTGTCTCTGTAGATGAAACAGGTCTTCCTCAGTCAAAAGACAAAGTCAGAGTGAGGAAGAAAGGTGTTTTTTTTATCATTTGGAAAAAAAAACTGTGCTGAACCAATCAGAAGTGTTATTTACAGGTCACAAGACCCAGGCTTTACTCATTTGGAAACCAAAACTGTTCTGCACCAATAGAAAGTGTTATTTTCAGGTCACAAGACCCAGGCTGGTCACAAGACCCAGGCTATACTCATTTGGAAACCAAAACTGTTCTGCACCAATAGAAAGTGTTATTTTCAGGTCACATGACCAGACACGCTTACGCTACGTGCACCGGGGCGCGCTTGTAGTCGCGCTCCGGGGCGCGCCCGCGGGTGCGTAGCGTAAGCGCGTCAGGACGTTTCGCGATCGTATGCGATCGCGTGCTTTCGGTTGCGATTACGCTGTACGTCATATGACGCATCACGCGGTTACGCGAAACATCACGATGTTGTTTTCATTCGCGAGAATAGCGCTAACGGGACGCTCCCCGGTACGCGCCCCGGGGCGCGCCGTAACATTGCGCTTACCGGTGCGTTCACCGGTACGTGCCCCGGGAGCGCCCCCGGGTCACAAATAAAAAAATATATATATATTATTTTTACATGTTTATACAATATAAAATTCGTTTTAAAATGTTTCACTTTCTATACCTATTAAGATTTGCTATTAAAAAACCATTGAAATTCACTGAAAAAACCATAGGTTTCACGCCAGTTATAGTTAGGAATTAGCATTTAAAAAACCTATTAAATTCACTGAAAAAACCATAGGTTTTACACCAGTTATAGTTAGCTGGAAATTTTACTCGCATAAAACCATTGAAATTCCCACGTTATAGTTAGTTGGACTCACTATAACTTGCGCGTGCAATACACTGCTGATGACGTCACATATTACATCACTCATGACATGGTCAGTGACATCACTCATGACATCACTGATGACACCATCCTTGTGACAGAGTGACAGACCTCTTTTCACTGTAATGTAACCCTTAAAACACATATTCAAAAATAGAAACTACATTTTTTTTTTAAATGGAGATACCCATACCAGTTACAACAACCAATTGAATAATTCCACCCTCTATATACACATGCACTGATTCACCAACAGTTCTATATAGTCACTCATACATATACTCACTCATTATATGTAGTGATACACCTATATATCCTGTTACACACTGACAGGCATCCAAAAGTTACTCACACACATACTCACACATGCAAAAAAACTATTGAACATCCATTTATTAGCATATACAGCTATACACACACCACCACTTTACTTCTAAGGAACCTTACACATACTTACTCTCTTAAACAATCACTTATAGAAACACATACTAATTTAAACAGGAACTCTTAGAATCCCTCACTCTCACATATACTCACTTATATACATCAATATTCACATATACTAGATTAAAACATATGTAGTTACTGATAAAGACACTAGTGAGACAGTCATTCACTCACTAACACACACATATACACACTCATCCACCCATACAGTCCTGCACATATGCTGTCTTCAAAACACATACAAAGAGAGAGTCAGTCATTCATGCATCTATGTGCTAAGTAACACCCCCACCAAACATATAGACACTCATATTGATATTAAAAAAATCTAATAACCCATATACCTACACATGTAGCTACTCACCAACCCATGCAGCCACTTATACACAAAGTGAAACATTAATACATATATTTAAATATTTAAACATTACTCACTAATATATGTATTCACTAAGATACACTTAATAAGCCAGTTAACCAATCAATTATAAATAAAAAAAAAACAATTTACACACTTATTTAAACATTTATTCTACCATCAACTTTTACATATACATATATAAAAAATATTTATTTTTCAGAAAGACACACATTCACTGGATGGTGTCATCGGTGATGTCATGAGTGATGTCACTGACCATGTCATGAGTGATGTAATATGTGACGTCATCAGCAGTGCATTGCACGCGCAAGTTATAGTGAGTCCAACTAACTATAACGTGGGAATTTCAATGGTTTTATGCGAGTAAAATTTCCAGCTAACTATAACTGGTGTAAAACCTATGGTTTTTTCAGTAAATTTAATAGGTTTTTTAAATGCTAATTCCTAACTATAACTGGTGTGAAACCTATGGTTTTTTCAGTGAATATATATATATATGTATATATATATATATATATATATATATATATATATATATATATACATATATATATATATATATGTATTTCAAAAACAAATGTCCCAAGATGAGAGGAGCACTTTAAGGCTGGTGCCGGCGGCAAGGTTCGGGACGCCCTTGCAAGATACTTTTACAGCAAACACTGTCTCCATGAAGAAACACGCCGCACACTACTCCGTTTATCAAGTATTTTGGTTTATTTTCTGTGGGTTTCCCACCACCAATATATATGTATATGTATAAGTATAATCTCCTACTGGCGGTCACCAGTAGGTAGTTATAGTTAGTACCTAGTTACCATAGGAAAATGGCAACATTCTATTCCCAATAACTTTGGCGCGATTGACGAATCTCCACGATATTTTCAAAACTAATTCTTTGTTGATAACAGCTCCTTGGTTGAAAATTTGGGGGTGATTCATTTAATAATAATCCACATTTGTATAGCGCACAATCACCCGTTAGGGTCTCTAGGCGCTGGGGGGCCGTCGGGAAGATTAAGCAAGCTATTGCCCAGAGTCGCATGGTGCTGGGCTAACCTGCCGCCGGAGCCGGGGATCGAACCGTGATCCCCAGATTCCAGCGTCAGTCGCCCTGGCCGTGGCACCACACCTCTCCCTCATTTAGGGGGGGCCACGAAAAAAGGGGGTCCCAAAACGTGTTTTCTCCATGTTAATTTCTATAGGAAACTTTAAACAAGGCTAAAGGTCAAACGGGTGAACATAATTACCCCAAATTTGGCAGGGAGAAGGGTCTTGGTCTAGAAAGCACACTTTTGTTTATTTGGTGTAAATTCGTTCAGTACTTTTTGAGTAATATTGAAATTTACAGATACCGATATTTGGGAATTCTGCCATCTGATTGGCTGAGGCGTTATGAGCACAAGCTTGCTGCTGATTGGCTGCGAGCGGTGCGAGCATTTGCAACTAGGAAGTGTTGGCCGCCATTTTGTGATTCTGTTGAAGCCATTAAGGGGATAAAAGGGGGGGAAAAAGGGGATAAAAGTGGGAAATGGGAGGGTAGGAGCACCGTAACCTCTGTGGGGTGTTTAGGGTGTGCTATAGAGGGGGTGCAAAGCGAAGTATTTACCCCTACCGGTCTGTAAGTGGTTATGGAAATTAAGTGAGATATTGCGTAGAGTCTGATGCGGGTAAGGTGAGCTGGTGCGGGACTCGGGGATTAAAGCGTGAGCCCAAATTGTGTGTCTTATGCTGTGAAGTCAGGTGCCCAGGCTGCTGCACTACAGTTGTGGAAGTGGTGTCCGCATGTGTTTATAACTACAAGGACAAACTACTGACCCGAACTGGTATGAAAGTCCTAGGGTACAGAATGCATGTGAGGTATTGTCTAGAGCCTCATGCTGCTAAGCTGAGCTGGTGCTGGAGTCTGGGATTAAAACGTGAGCCCAAACTGTGTTTCATATGCTGTGAAGTCATGTGCTCTGGCCCCTGTGCCACATCTGTGCAAGTAGTGTCAGCATGTAGTTATAGCCACTTGCATGAACTTTTGTTTAGAACATTGTAGCTTGTGTACGGTGCTGAGGTGGTGTTGTATAGGGAGTGCGAAGGTAAATCAATACGGTTTTTGTAAAGCGCAAACTACTCACCACTATGGGTGAGTAGAACTGGGGATCAAAGCGAGAGGTCTATGCTGCAAAGTGAGATGGTCTGGCCGCTTCGCCACAGCTGTATGGAGAATACATTTTGGCAAGGGTGTGGGAGTTGGCGGTTATTGGCCCTATAATAGCGGTCCTAAGTTGTAAGTTATAGGGTGGCTCTAAAAAGAGCCCTTGTTTTTATTAGTTAGAGCTACATATAAGTGCGGATGCACAGTTTCAAGGTATTCAGGAAAACTCGGTTTCCCTGATCTGTGGAGTGTACTCCATCACTTCTGTATGTATCTGCCATATCAAAACATATATTGTTGTAGTAGATGGAGCTCATTTTGTGGTCTCTGAGGTATGCAGATACAGCTTTGTAGACTTTTTTCCAAGATTTTTCAATCTGAGGACAAAATTGTTTGGACCATTTCCACTTCTGTCTTTGGCATATATTGGAATATACAAAGACAGTTTGAGGCAAAAGTAACATCAATTGTCCAAAGGTGTCCTTCATACGTATTTCCAAACCTACCCCAGTCAATGTGCCTAGGTCGTTTCCACCACAGTGCACAATCATGAAGTCAGGGTGTTGGAGATGCAAACAGGTTTTAGCCAAAGGCAATAATTGGTGCCACTTCAATCCTCTCTGTCCAAACCATTTAATATCCACATTTTGTAAACCTAGGTCTAAGTCAATACGACTCTGTTCTGCATACCTCTTGCACCAGAAAACATAGCTATGTCTTAAGATCCACACTAGCATTTTGAAGGTCTAGCTGGAAGGTATGGAAAGATGTCTGTAGCTCATGCAGTTCCTTCGTAGAATAAGAGATATGTTTAAAGATGGGGACCTAGTTTCTTTTCACATACAAAACGGTACCTGATTGGGAGATGAAAAGCATTGTTTTTTAAAAGTAGGGTGCACATTTGTTTTGTTGAAAAGCATCTTTGTGATTGGTTAAGAAAAAGCAGTTTGAACGTAGAGTACATATTATAGGATCAAATGTGCTCAACTCAACCACACCTGCTACTTGCATTTGGAAAGCACTGTTCGACCTTAAAACAATCGTGAACTTTTAACCGACACGTGCCGTTAAATGTTCGAGAAAATGTTGCAAAAAATATCGTTAGGTTTAAAAAAATTGATGAACTTTTAACCTCCACATGTTGTAGAATGTTCTAGAAAGTGTGTTGATAGAATACTTTGCATTTCTGACTTCGATGGGTATTTGAATATTACAAAAACTATTTATATGGAAAAGTAGAAAGACAGTAATAGAGAGAAGTTTTAAAAGCTAAAAGAATCAAGGAACTTTTGTAATTTGTTCTTGATTACCTACTGGGGGTCGCCAGTAGGTAGTTATCACGGTTAACGGTCTGAAAGTGCGGTGTTGCTCTGGCTGGCATGGTGGTGATATGATATGGTGCTACACTCGAGTATGAAACCGAGAGTCTAAACCGTGAGGTCATTGCTGTAAAGTGATGTGGTCTGGTCTGGTCAGGCGTTTATACCATACAGGGAGTGGGAAGCGAACTACTGACCACTACTGTGTGTTGATAGTATACCGGAAGCGGGACGTGAAGTAGTTACGCCTACCGGTGTGAAGACTTGGGAATGAAAACGAGCTGATTGCTGTAAAGTAATGGGCTCTGGGCGCTGTAGGATACTAGCCACTGTACTATAAGTGTGTAAGTAGTGTTAGTATGCGTTTATAGTATATAGAGAGTGGGAAGCGAACTACTCACCCCTACTGGTGTGAAGACTCAGGGATTAAACCGTGAGCCTAAATTGTGAGCTCATTGCTGTAAAGTGATGTGCTCTGGGCACTGTAGCATACCTGTGGAAGAAGTATTAGTTTACGCTTATGCAATATAGGGAGTGGAAAGCGAAAGACTTACCCCTACCGGTCTCAAGACTCGTGAATGAAACCATGAGCTCATTGCTGTAAAGTCATGTGCTCTGTGTAGTATTCCATTGTAAGTCATAGTAGAATGTTAGTATGTAATTCTACTAGAATCTAAGTATGTAATGTTAGAATATAGGGCTGTCATGAGGGGAACCTTGCGGAGTTTGTACACGGTGCTGGATTAGACATTTGCTTTGCTGTCTGCTCCTGTTGGTAGTTGTTTCAGGTGTCTTGTTTTCTTGTAATAAATCTACTTATTATCACTGCTATCTGCCTCTTCACCACATAAATTTGTCGACGAGCGGGAGAAGGCAAAAAGAAGGCACCACTCACCAATATTTCAAAATTGCTTGCGTTGTGCTGAAGACCCGTTTTCTTCGTGTAGCTGTTTCTACTCATGGCAGGGCCGTCAGCTCATTGAACTATGTCATCTGAATTCTGGTAGGATTTATATTTTTAGAGTTAGAGCTTCCTCTGCTTCTTCACTACATTCTGGTTGCTGTACTACATGTGTGTAAGTAGTGTTAGTATGCGTTTATACTAACAAATGCATCATGGTCCTAGGGAGGGAGACTTCTCAGGCGGAGCTCATACAATGTCCCGGGGTGTGAATTCGCGGGACATTTGTGTTTGCTATTAGAGGGTGGTGCATGGCTTCCACCCTGTGATAGCAAATGCTTGTTTGACTGCTTGAAGCGAGAGGAAGAAAACCTTGTATCGCTGTAATAGAGGGGATGCGGATGGTAAAAATGGAGAGAAAAGAACAACAACAACAAAAACGGGGTCTCACCCGTTCTTTTAAATGAGGCCCCTGGTAGGTAATGTTCCGTGGCCAATCCAATTATTATATTGCTGGGTCTCTGTAGGACTGGGGGTCTTACTGTCACATGTAAATTAGGTGCGGAAGGGCACAGAGATGTTTTGCAGCCTAGGGGAGCGCCACCTTCCCGGTATTGTTTACTAATTGTTCAGGGGTTTGAGGGCCAACTGAAGTCTGGGGATCACGACACTGCGGGTCTTTATTTAAATATGCAGGGTGGGCCTCGGCAGTACCTGAAGCCTCGGTGGTCCTAGGCAGTGCCTTATTTGTTCTGTAATCACACGGGCAGTACTTATGGTGTTATAAAGTGATAAATTCATAGAACTCTTGCAGTTGTACAATTACCCAGGCTTCATTTGTCTAATAGTCTGTTAGATTATGCTTGGTAGGTGCACTCTAATATTAAATAATGTTGTCCTTAAAATCTCCTATAAACAGATGATTTTCACAATAAATAATTGTCAGAAAAAGAAGACCAATATACTCAGTTATTTGAAAAAAAAGGTAACCTTTATTAAAATAGAAATAAATAGAAATGTAACTTTAATAGAACCTGTGCTTCTATGGGAATTCACAAGGGTATATTATCGAACCCTTATCGTCGCTTTAGCAGCAGTTTCCTGCCGCTAAAGTAGTGATAATGTTATCGCCATTCCTTGATAATATAGTCCTACATTAGTAGCCACCGGAAAATCGCTTGCATGCACCTGTGCACCCAGGGTGCTGCACCACAAACCCTTCCCCCGCACTGTGCTCAATTGTAGGTCTTGGACACCGAGGCTTCACTGCTCTCCTGCCACCACGATGTGTCCCACGATGTGTTGCTGCAAGCTCCTAGTCCGGGGTACGTTTGTACGGTAGACCAGGTCTCCGGTCGGGGATAGTGTCTTGATACCATGATGGAAGGTGTCAGAATGCCAGAGCATCATTGCGGGGTCAGTTCCCGCTCTGCCCTTCAAGTGGCAATCAATGGAATGTCTGAAAAGGGAGAAATAATTTAATGGTGGAAACGTCTGGAGGTAAATGAAGGTTTATTTCAAGCTTGATAGAAAATAGTAGTTGAGTGCATCCTTCGTTTTTGAAGTACGATCTACCAACTGTTAGTGGTAATCGTCGTTCAAAGAGGAGTTGGAGTACACGAGAATACACAAGGTTAAATAATAATATGTTATGCCAATGTTCACATACAAAGGAACAGAGCGCATGCTAGAAGCATATTGTGTGCGTGTAATGCAGTGGCGGGAGCCTGTGTGCATGTACACTTAGTAAGGAGCTCACTATAGTGTCCTAAAAGCCAACGCCACGTGTCTGTAGGGCAGCACTGCCCGCTGGCTCAGGCCTACAGTACGGTCCAGCAGGTCCTCAAAATTAGACCGATGTGACTGAATGAGGTCAGAGATCACATCATTACGCACGGCAACATCGCTTTTTCGCACGTGCGCACTCAGGGTGATGCACCCTACCCCTTCCGCAGCATTGTGCTCAACAGGTGTCTGTAGGGCAGCACCGCCCGTAGGCTCAGGCCTACCTTATGGTACATAGAAAAGTTTGGGTAACCCAATAAACCCTTGTAGGCTTAGGCAGTATACAGTACAGGGTAAGGATTGTCTACAAGGGATTTTATTTGTGAACTATTTAAGTTGATTTATTAGCGTAAGTCAATGAGTTTGTTATCAGCAATCTAACACAAATGTATCCATAGGATAACAGTGTTTGATATGTATCACAAAGGAAAAGGAAGAAGCACACGGAAAATCCTATTTGTATGAAACTATATTATATTTTATATATCAGAAATCAATTTGAGGGGATACATCAAGTAGTTAATCAAAAGCAAACGGTCATGAACAGATGTGTAAAACAAATCAGCAAATCAGTTCAAAACAAAGCATCAACTCCTGTAGATGAGAACGAGTAACTAAAGCCGATCATGAATAAAAGTTACTCTTATGAAAATAAATTGCTTGGGAGATGTTGAAGAGGTCGACGTTTCGGCCTTTCTTGCTGTTGTCTATAAGACCATCATCAGGACAATTGTATATTGCAGAGGAAACCCCTTGAAAAGTAGTGATGGAGGTGGAATCGTTAAATTCTAGAAGCTTACGGGTGACCATACGTAACCGCAGTGATCTGCAAGGTTCTTGTATACAGCATGTATTAGTTCAGATCAGCAACCCAGCAACAATGAGGGAAAGCTCTTCTGGGAGAACGTAGTCCGTGTCAATTTTATGGATTTCTACACCACACCGATAGCGATCCAGCAACCCAACACAAGAACGGGAAGACCTTATGGTACAGCAGGTCTTTAAAATGAGACAGAGATATGACTGAATGAGGTCAAAGATCACATCATAACACATGGCAATATCGCTTATTCGCAAGTGCGCAGTCTGGCTGATGCATCCCACCCCTCCCGCAGCAACGCGCTCAAGAGGTGTCTGTAGGGCAGCGCTGCCCGCTGGCTCAGGCCTACAGTACGGTCTAGCAAGTCTTTACAATGAGACAGAGATGAGACTGAATGAGGTCAGATATCACATCATTACGCATGGCAATATCGTTTGCTCGCACTTGCGCAGCCAGGCTGAAGCACCCCACCCTTTGAGCTGCACCGTGCTCAATTGGAGGCCCTGCGCACCCAGGCAGCTCTGCTTACCTGCTGTCATTGTTGTGTGAGCAAACACTATGGGCAGCAGTGCTCACAATTGAGATGGAGTGTTGATTGCAGGAGAGTGTACACCTCAAGGATCCCGTTCGTAGACGACGGGCAGTAGGGCTCACAATATAAAGCTGTGTTGATTGCCAGGATGGTGTACACCTCATGGATCCATTTCTTTTTTTTATTGCTCATTGTGATATGCGAGGTGGATGCGGCATATCATCTGAGGTAGTGTGGAAGAAGAAGGACGTGTGGCGTCGTGGTTATCCTATTTATATGTGCGCAAAGTGGGCTGGGCTTGCGTACGCCAGGCCATCGTAAGGGTGTGAATAATTATTCCGGGGACTAGGGCGTTGTTCAGTTCCTGTCTGGCCAGGAAGTGTACTTGTGTGTGTTTCTTTTGTAGTTTTGACCTCACAGAGGGTGCAATTTAGATTAGTGTAGCATGTGTCGGGAGAGCGGGAACTATCGTTAATGAGATGGCATGTGATCTAAAACGTGCTGTCTGCCTGTGGCTGATGATGCTCCTTAGAGCCACCAATACCCAGGCCGAAAGGCAGCACAATAATGTGCACACACACACACCAGGGGTATCGTGTAACACATATTTGTTTTTTGATGGAATGTTTGAGATGCGTGGCAATCACACGTGGAAGGCTAATGTACAGAGCATGAATATTGAACAAGATGATCGTTCCAAGTTGTGTGTAGTATAAGATATGTGTATACAGGAAAACACTTTTCAAAAAAGCTTTTTCTAAGCAGAAGAGGTGTCTCATCAAACGCTGCAGAGAGAATGAGTAAAATGGGTGGGGTCATCCAACTGTTACAATGGGAAATGTTATGAACCAATCAAATGCTTTTTTTTAAGGTCACATGGCAATCACTCACCGAGCGCGCAAGGAGGCCGCACCAGACCTGATTTTGAAGTTTATTACAGTTAGAAATATATAAATGTTTAAAATAATTTTTGCGGTGCCACGAATTCATAGGATATGAAATGCGCATCATTTACGAGTTTAGCAATATGGTGGATAGGATTCATGTGGTGATGGAGCTTGGTACACTACTGGTTTGTGAGTGCAGTTTTCGCCCACCCCCCCAAAAAATACATACTTTTTGGGAAGATATAAAACATTATGGGCCAGATGTAGGTAGCCAAATACCAGTCGGTAATGACCGAAAATACCGAATTTCTGCCGTTACTGACCGGAATTGGGCTTTTGAGATGTAGGAGCCAAAAATAGACCGATTCGGTAAATAAGAGTCGGTAATCTACCGATTCGGAATTTACTGAATTCTTATTTACCGAATCGGTAAATAAGAATTGGTAAAAAGTTGAGATGTAGGAAACCTAAAACATACCGAATTTCATGAAATTCGGTATTTAAGAGTTGGTATTTAAGATGGAGTGAAAGTAGGTGGTAACCAGGTGCAGGCTATAAAAAAGGGCCCAAAATGCAACAGTGTGACCAGAATGGCGGCATTCTACATCATTGCAAGGCGGCTACGGCTACAGGCAGCAGGAGAGAGGGTCTGGAGAAGGGAGGACCAAGTCTACAGGCAGAGGATTACGCTCTTCCAACTCACTGAGGCAGAGATATTGCAAAGGTACAGGCTACACCCCCAAACCATCCTGGACTTGATCAGGGACCTGCACCCACTCCTGGAGCACCCAACACCAAGGGCGCATGCCATCCCACCCCATGTGCAGGTGCTGTGTAGCCTACACCTGCTAGCATCTGGGAGTTACCAGAGTGTGATTGCTGTGGTAGGTGGGGTGTCCCAGAGTTGCCTGTCCCGTTTCTTCCGTAAGTTCCTGGAGGCCATGATGCAGAGAATGCATCATTACATCAGCTTCCCTGACACACATACAGAACTGCTGAAGACCAAATCTGAGTTCTCTCAACTGGCACCGTTCCCTTACGTTATAGGCTGTATAGATGGCACCCACATCCCAATCTGCCCACCTGCAGCCACAGAATACATATACAGGAACCGAAAGTCAACCCACTCAATTAATGTGCAGGTGATATGCAACGCTGGCAACATAATAACAGACATTGTGGCCAAATTCCCTGGGAGCACCCACGACTCCTACATATTCCAGAACAGTGGGATCTACACATGCCTTGCTGCTGGAGAATTTGGGGAAGGATACCTGCTAGGTAAATAACTGTGACACACCCTGATAGATGCTGCAGATGAATGTATTTTGAGTATGTAACTAATGGCACTCTCTTTTCCACCTAGGCGATAGCGCTTATGCTGTGCGGTCCTTTGTTTTCACCCCTACCTGAATCCATCTACCAGGAGTGAGAGGCGTTACAATGTGGCACACAGAGCAACACGCAACGTTGTTGAACGCACATTTGGACTTTTAAAAAGCAGGTTCCTCTGCCTCCACAAGAGCGGAGGTACACTGCAGTACACTCCTATTATCTGCTGTAAAATCATTGCGACCTATGCCATGCTGCACAACCTTGCCACCAAGAAAGGCACAGAAGTGGAAATAACACATCATCAAGACAATGATGATGGAACTGAACAGCCAGAGCCCTATGCAGCAGGAGTAGTGCCAGCAACAGATGGGAGACTGAGATGGGCAGTGATCACACGCAGCTATTTCTAAGTAAGTAAGGAGACACAGCCAGGGGTTTAATGTGAATGACGTAATTTAATGGGCACTACGGCAAATGTCAAATGACACATCATTGTAGTCCAAATTGTGACAACCTAACTAGGCGGTCACGGGTTACCTCACCCTAACATGTTCCCTGGAGTGTGGGCAGCATTACTGTCTGCGCCCATGCACAACAGTGCGGGATGCCAAAGGTTGGGATTCAACATTGGCTGTTGAGCCACAGCCTGTAGATTGGCACCTGCTGCTCCTCCTAATGTCCTGTATGGGTGTGCTACTGCTACTCCTGCTGGTGGTGTCATCAGTGTCCCCAACACCTACATCTCCAGCGTTGGCTGACTGGTTTGTCAGCAGAACTTCCATGGCAGTTGTAACCCTCCCCATCCCCCTGGAAAGATCTGTGCAGCAGTGAACCAGCTCCTCTTGCATCGCCACAGAACGGCGACATAGCAGGGAAGTGGCAGTTGCAAGACGGTTCATGGTCTTTGTAGGTTTCTGCATACACTGCCTCTCCCGGCGCCTCTGTGTGCAGTCATCATGCAGTTCTTCACATAGTAACATCATGCACTAGGACATGTCCCTCATCCCATCTGCCATGTCCTTCATGCTCTCCGCCATGGAGGTGATGCCCCAGTTCATGTTGTCCATGTTGCTGTTTAGATGGCGCATCTGTCTCTGTCTCTGTACTGAACTGATTGCTTTCGCCTGCAGGCGCTAAACTTTGACCATTGTGGCCTCCAGCCCGCAGAAGACCCTGTCACCATGGCCACTTGTGCTTCTCTCCCGGACCCTACGGCATCTTGCACCTCTATGCACACCTTCAGGAGTGGACTGCAGCCCAGCAATGTTTGTCTCTTCTGGCTCAGTTTGGGTGTCACCCTCCCTTTCCTCATCAGAGGACGTTGCAAGTATTCACAGAGGGGGAACATCATGCCTCCTGGGCCTGAAGACTTCTGACAACTCTGAAGCTGCTGATGCAGACAGTGTTGGTGGGTCCTGCTGTGGAGAGTCATACAGCAGAGGCAAAGATGGATGTGGTGTTATGCCTGCCTCTGGTGTGGCAGCCGCCTGTGTTCTGGGTGCAGGTGGTGTTACCTGCACTCCTGCTAGCATCCCTGCACTCCTGCTAGCATCCTCACTTCTCTCCCTTTGGGGTGCCCTTTTCTCACTCTCCTGCACAGTCCTGCGCAATGACTCTCCTGTGGACAGATATGGACATTGGCTTAGTGGTGCTGCAACCTTGTATTTCAATATTACATTACAATCCAGTCACACAATTTCATGGTCCTCAACTGCGTCTGTATGTAGTGTGTGGCATGCCTTGCCTTTTTTCAAGCTGACTGTCCTGATGTATGTTGCAATGACTACCTCTCCCATGATGCATTGCTGGTGTATCCCAAACCCTGTACTGGAGTGTGTAACACACAGCCACATTGGGGAAGGGGGACAGGGAAGGGGGGAGGATTGCTGGGCATATCCCTTACCTTGTTTTGTTGAAGCTCAGGCTGAGCTGTCAGCATCACCAATCCCAAAAACACTCTCTGGCTCCAGGGTGGACTCCACAAGCTGTTCCAGTTCCGTAAGGGCAGGTGCCCTGCTCCTTCCTCCCCCTGTGACACTGGCCTCTTTTCTCTGTGCTGCCAGCTCCTTCTTTGTAATGATCCTCAGATCTTTTCTTGAGGTCATCCACTTCTCTTGTAGTCACCCCTATGGTGTTCACCTTAGCCTGGATCCCGAGCCAGGTGTTCCTTTTCACAGCCTCTGCTACCTGCAGAGACTGTTTGCCAAAAAGCTGGGTGTGGTGTTTAACCACCACCTCCACCAGCACCTGCAGTTCACCTGGGCTGAACTTTAGTTTTCTTTTCCGGTCTGCACCTTCCCTCTGGGAGTCCTGGGATTCCATCCTGCACTTCTGCTCAGCTCAGCTCAGCTCAGTACAGCCAGTCAGTGTCTCACAGGTCTCCAGTATGTTCAATTAGTCTGCACCTGCATGGGTTTGGCCACTTCCTGGTTGTGGGGTGGATGCACAGGATTGGTTGGTTCCTCTGTTGCTTGGTTGAGGGGTGGGGTGGATGCACGTGATTGGTTGAATCCTCAATTGCTTGTTGTTTGTATCTCCGATTCGGTATTTACCGAATCGGTAAATACCAAGTCGGTAATTCCCATTCATTCCTATGGGCCTGGATGCCCATAGGTATGAATGAGAATTACCAAATAGGTATGTACCGATTCGGTAAATACCGAATCGGTAAATACGGAATCTGAGATTCCGAATTGTACTGATTCGGTAAATTTTACTGAATATTTTCCTACATCCCATTTTCCAATTCTAAAATACCGGATTGGTAAAATTCTGTATTTTAGAATCAGTAAAACAAGATTACCTACATCTGGCCCTACATCATTTTTAAAGTTAAAAAAAGAAGCATAATAGAGTTCCGAAATATTTAAAAATATAATAGAAAAAATATAGGTTTTAGAAACATTCAAATATGAAATTAACATTTTTAAAAAAACTTTGAAATTCACTGAAAAAACCATAGGTTTTACAGATGTTATAGTTAGGAATTAGCATTTGATAAACCTTTGAAATTCACTAAGAAAACCATAGGTTTCAGGGACGTTATAGTTAGTTGAACATTTGACTCATATAAAACCAGAGAAATTTGCCTGTTATAGTTAGTTGAGCTAACTGTAACTCGCGCGCCCGCAATGCACTGCTGATGATGTCACATATTACATCAGTCATGACATGGTCAGTGACATTACTGATGACATCTAAAAAATGACATCACTGATGACCCAGGGCTGGCTCCTGTAGTGTCCCGGGGTGCCCACCCCGCCCTGGACACTTCTGTTTGTTATGACAGGGAGGGAGCCATAGCAAACTCTGGTTTGTGTTTTGAAAGCGAGAGCAGGAAACCTGCTCTTGCTTTCAAAATCTAAACCATATTGCTTTTCCATACGGGGAGCTGCATGTTACAGCTCCCCATGTGGAAAAGCAATGGCAGCTCCCGCAGGACGTGGGGAGCCGGCATGGACAGTGAGGGCATTGGGGCTCCCACCATGGTCTCCAAAGGAGAGGGCTGGCCCCGGGGGGATTGGGTCCCGGGGGCCAGAAGTGGCCCGGGAGGGGGGCCACCCCTGTGTATTAGTAATAAATAAAAAAGAATGAGAGGCCAGGCCTGGGGGATGGGGCCTCGGGCCATATTTGGCCTGTGGAGGGGGGCCACATGGCCCTCTCCCCTAAAAAATAATAAAGGATGGCCACTCCCCAGGGGATGGGGTCCCCGGGGCCAAAAGTGGCCTAGGAGGGGGGCCACACAGCCCCCTCCATCAAAAAATAAATAAATAAAAGAGGCACAGCTCCGGGGGATGGGCTCCCCAGGGCTAATAATAGAGGCCTCAGTAGGGGGCCACGCAGCCCCCTCCTAGATATATTTGTTTTTTAAATTATGGCCATGCTCCAGGGGATGGGGTCCCCAGGGCCGAAATTTGCCTTGGGACAGGAGCCACGCGGCCCCCTTCCCGTTTACATTTTATTTTATTTTTTTTAAAGGGGAAAGGCCCTGGGAGATGGGGTCCCTAGGGCCCAAAAAACAGGAAAGAGGAGGGGGGCCACACAGCCCCTTCTTAAAAAAATTAATTAAAAAAATAGCCGTATCTCGGCTAGGCCCGCCCCCTCCCTGCAGCACTCAGCAAACGTGCCCCCTGGTGTGTTGTAAGTTGGAGAATTAATTCCCCTTGAATACTGAGAGTCCCTGGGGGCCAACTAGCCCACCAGGTACCTCCAGTATGCGCCAGGGAGCTGCATTGCAGAGAGGTTGTTGGGTTGTCAGCAGCGCAAGAGTGAGTAATTCACCACTAACCTCTGCCTAGCAGCCAGCGGGAACGATGTTGTGTAGAGAAGCCTCCCTCTTCGCCTGTGCACTACCCCCCACAGTATGTCTGGACACAGCTATGAAAGATAGCACCCCGGGAAAAAGGGAAGGGGACAAAAATAATAAATCCTGCCGGGAATCCTGTCTTCCTAGGTCTGGCCTAGGTATGCATTCAGAGACACTGCATGGAATACAAAAGAAGACAAATATAAATAGTACTGGAGAAGACCAAACCAGATATAACAGGAACCAATGGCTTATTACACACAAGCAGTAATTTACCGGTCTGTATGAAAATGCGATCTTAACAAACACTGGAAACAGCAGCTTCAGAAGTCTCTGTAGGGATGGCCCTAATATGTGTCAAAAGATAGACAGGAATTGTACTTCATACTGTTCCAGCACAGTATGTAAGAAGAAGTAATGACAGTGTCTCACTGTTTTGTCTATTTACAGAAATGTAGAAAATGCAGGCCCTACTGGTTAGAAATCCACCGGGGGCACTGAACAAAATAGAAGCGCTAATTCTCCTCTTCTGAATGTTTGTAACAAAATGCACTTCGAAGGAGCGCTTGCCGCTTCTCCGGTCTACTGACACGGTCACAGTACCTGACGCCTCCCCGCCGGGAGACGTGAATTTTCCACAGCAGCAGTCAGCGCTTTACTTGTGAAGTCCTCTCTTTCAAGCCAAAAGATAAGGCGGCCAGAGGGCATGGTAAAGTACACAGCAGTCCGCGCTTAGGGAAGGCAATGCGGGTCTTGTGAAGTCCTCACTCAGTAAGATTCTGAGGCTAGATGGTTCAAAGAATCCGGCAGGAAGGAAAGAGTCCGCTTTCCAAACGAAAACCAAACGGGATTGTCAAGCGCATGCCCTTTGCCCCGGGAAAATTGTTTATATAGTGGACGGGTCGCTGTGAATGCTCACCTTGGTTCTCTGCGAGGCCCAACTGCCTTCTGGGGAATGTAGTGCAGTGGTCTACCATACCTCATACAACGACGTCCATACGTCACGGGAAGCGGTCTAGAGTGTAGACTTCACTGCCCTACATTCTCGGGATGAATGAACGCGACAGTACCCCCTCTTAAGGATCGCCGACTCTGCGGTTGACCTGGCTTTCCTGGATTGTCTGCATGAAACCGTTCTACGAGGTCAGGGCAGTGGAGATTCTGTACTGGTTCCCATGTTCTGTCTTCCTCCCCAAAATCTTTCAATTCTACTAGATACTGAACCCGTCCCCCCACTAAACGGGAATCCAAGAGCTCCTGCACTTCATATTCCTCCTGTCCATCTACCTCCAAAGGAAGAGGCCGCTCAGGTAACCTCATTCTGACTGGGCAGGGCTGGAGCAAGGATACGTAAAAAACAGGTTGGATACGCCATGACGGGGGTAAGGACAGTCTCATCACTACATGGTTAATGACTTTCTCTCTACTGTAGGGACCAATATATTTGGATTTTAACTTATACACTCCCTTAAGGTGCAGGTTCTTTGTTTCAAGCCAAACCTTGTCCCCCACTTTGTAATCAGGTTCTTTGATTCTCTTCCGATCAGCAAAGCGTTTGTGCGCTGGGCCAGTTATTGTTTGGCCTCAAACAACACAGCTCTTAGATATGCATGGTGTTCCTGAATGATTGGGAGCCTGGATTCGATGAGCTACTCAAATGGAAGCATATTGCAATGATACCCATATAGACAAAAGAAGGGAAAACACCCTAGCGTCGAGTGTTCCGCGTTGTTGTAGGCGAATTCAGCTATCCAAAGCAGTGTGACCCAGTCTATGGTGTTTTGTAGCGTAAAGCATCGAAGGTATTGTTCCAGCGTCTGATTCAGATGTTCTGTCTTCCCATCCGTTTGGGGGTGATAGCTGCTGGACAGCCTGGCATCAATCTCCATCGTTTTGCATAGTGCCTTCCAAAACTGAGAGGTGACCTGGGTTCCTCGGTCTGTGATAATAACGCTAGGTATCCCATGAGCTCGAACCACATGCTGGAGAAAGATGAGGGCTAATTTGGCTGATGTAGGTAAGCAAGCCAGAGGAATAAAATGTCCCATCTTGGTTAAATGATCCACTATCACTAGTATTACTGTATACCCCTTACAGGGAGGCATTTCCACAATAAAATCCATTGACACAGTGTGCCAGGGTCAAGGAGGGAGAGGCAATGGTTGTAGCAAACCCATTGGTTTGGAATGATCAGCTTTACCTTGCGCACACACAGAACAATTGCCAAGGTATTCTTTTGTGTCGTTTCATATCGTAGACCACCAGAAGGAACGTTCAATACAGGCGATCGTTTTATGGATACTCAGGTGTCCTCCCAAGGTAGTATCATGAGCCCATGATAGAACTTGCTGCTATAGCCCGGAGGTCGGTATATATAATGCATGAAAATGGTACAAGAGGTCCTCTTTCTCCACACGGTGTTCGGTGTCTTCTTGTATCCAGGCCTGAACATCGACGTTGGCCACGGATATCTTGAGATCCTCGAGGAAATCCTGGGAGGTGAGCAGTGCTATGGAAGCAACCTGAACAGCCTTCTCAGCGAGAATCAATGGAGGGTCTGGATCCACAGGCCTTATGTATTTCCCCGGGATCTTCTAGGCGTGAGAGGGCATCCGTTTTCCCATTCTGTGGTCCGGGTAGGTACTTTATGACAAAGTCGTAATCAGAGAAAAAGAGTGCCTATCTCAATTGTCTTGGTGTGAGAGCCTTGGCCGTCTTTAGGAACAATAGATTTAGGTGGTCCGTGTATATTTCAATGGTATGACTTTCCCCCAAAAGGTAGTGTCGCCATTCCTCACAGGCTCTTTTTATTGCTAGTAGTTCCTTATCGGAAATAGAATAGTTCACCTCACTGGGGGGAGTTTTTTAGAGAAATAAGCTACAGGATGTAGCTGTCCAGTCTGGGGATGTCGCTGTGACAACACTCCCCCTATGGCGTGCTGAGAAGCATCTGTTTCAACGACAAAAGTGAGAAGAAGGTCCGGATGACGCAGAGTTGGGCCTTGTATAAATCTGTTTTTTAGGTCCTGGAACGCCTGTTCAGCCTCTTCCTCCCAAACAAACGGAGTGTTTTTCCGGAGTAAATGTGATCTGGGATGGATGATCCACGAGAAGTCTTTGATAAAACGCCTGTAATAGTTGGCAAAACCCAAGAAGCTCTGTACAGACTTCACGTTACGAGGGTTTTTCTACAGAGTGATTGCTTCCACCTTGTTGTGTCCATTTGGAACCCTTGAGCGTTAATCACATAGCACAGGAAGGCTACATCTTTGACGTGGAATAGGCATTTCTCCAGTTTGGCATACATGTTGTGCCTGTGAAGTCTATCTAGCACTGCCTTAACGTGTGTGACATGTTCAATGAGATCGGCCAAGTAGATGAGTATATCGTTGATATAGACCACACAACACGTATCTAGGAATCCCCGCAGAACTTCATCCATGAAATATTGGAACGCCGCCGGGGCGTTGCGAAGCCCAAAGGGCATCACCCAGTATTAAAAAATCCAGAATTTTGTCCGGAAGGCGGTCTTCCTTTCGTCACCGCTCTTCAGCCTGACCAAATGATAAGCGCCCCTCAAATCCAGCTTGATGAAATAGCTAGCGCCCTGAGTTGGTCCAAGAGAACCGGAATAAAGGGAAGAGAAGGGAAGGGAAGGGAAGCTATTTTTTATAGTTACACTATTTATTGCTCTATAGTCTATACAGGTCATCAACTCATCACAGTCCTTTTTAGGGATGAAAAACAGAGGGGATGAGGCAGGCGAAGAGGAATGCGTGATGAAACCGGATGCCAGGTTCTCTTCGAGATAAGCTTTTAGATAACGTGTTTCTGGTTCTGTGAGGGCGTATACACGACTGAAGGGGATATCGGTTCCAGGAATCAGCTCGATACGGCAGTCATAAATTCGGTGGGGTGGTAGTTGGGTTGCCTCCTGCTTGTCAAAGGGAGAGCGGTATTCTCTATAGACTTCGAGTAATGTGGTTGGGCTCCCATATGTTTCCGTAGCACAGGCGTTCGCCAAGATACTCGCTTGTGTCTCTGTAATTTTATCAGGTATGATCGTCTTCCGAGTGCAGTGTTCCTTACAATAGGCAGAACTTAAGGTAACAGTACGAGCAGCCCAGCTCACAACAGGGTCGTGCAAAGTCAGCCATGGCATGCCAAGAATGAGACAAAATTGAGGTGCATCTAAAAGGTCAAATTGGATGTATTCCCAGTGTTCCGTTCCAAACAGCATTAAAAGGGGTATGGTATGACATGTGACGGGTCCAGAGGTCAATGTTGATCCGTCAACTGCCTTCACGATTTCGGGACTCTTCTTCTTTTCTCAGAAAATACCGATGTTCTTGGTGTATTTTTGGTCCATGTAATTTCCTGTCGCACCTGAGTCCAGCAATGCCCACAGAGAGATGCCTACGTTCAAGTGTGCTACCGCGGGTTGGATGGTGTTTGCGATGACAGAAGAGATCGATGCACGTTGTACGCCCAAATCAGTGATCTCCCTGTGACTCGGGCTCTCTAGTTTTCCGAAGACCTTCTGGTTCCCAGCGTTGCTTGTGCCCTCGGGGGGTGGGGGTGTTTCGTTCTGGGAGCTGAGCCCTGGCACGGCATTCACGAATAAAATGCCCTCCTTTTCCGCAATATAAGCAGAGCTTCATTCTTCTTCTCTTTTGTCATTCTTCCATTGTGAGGGGACCTCGGATACCACCTATCTACATGGGTTCGGATCCTTTGGCGATCTTTGCTATATCTCCTGCTGGAGGTCGAGGTCGGGAATATAGAAGACGTGTTTCGCCTCTATTCCTATCCCCTCTTCTCTCTTGGAGTCGGTGATCTAATTGTACCGTGAGGTCAATCATCTCCTCGCATGTTGAGGGTAGTAGTACCACCTGTGACAGTACATCTTTTAGTTCTTCCCGTAATCCCTGGTAAAACAGAGTCGTTCTCTTCTCTTGGAGCCAATCGGTTTCCACGACTAAGCGATTAAAAGAGGTGATGTAGGACAACAGATCCTGCCACCCTTGACGCAGTGTTAGGAGCTCGCGATCCAAAGTCATCATATGGGATTTACGGTCAAACAACTTCCTCATCTCCATGCAGGAGTCTGGAAACCTGTGTAACACAGGATCGTTCCTTTCCATCAATGGGATAGTCCAACTTGCTGCGTTTCCTCCCATATAGGACATCATGAACGCCATCTTGGCTGCTTCATCTTGAAAGACTGCAGGTTTACACAAGAAGTGTAGCCGACATTGGTTGAGGAATGTTTTGAATTTCTTGGGGCCACCGTAGAATCGTTCAGGAGGTGCCAAAGGGATGCTTGTATCCTGGATCATGTGGACCGTAGGAGACAAATCGGAGGTCGTTGGGGGACCAGGAGAAGCTGCAAAGAACCCATCCCTTGCATGGTTGTTGTCGGAGAAGGGTGCCCGGTTTGACCTGGAGGAGGGAGAGTAGCCTCTCTGATGTAGGGGTTGTATCCGGGACCCTTGCGTGATAGACCAGTTACTTCCCTATGTATTGTGCCCATTTCCTTTCTCAATTCTTGGTTCTCTAAACGTGAGGTTTGTACCTCCTGCTGCCGAGCTGTTAAGCTCTCCAGCAACGAGGTCAACACGACATTGGTGTCCATCGTCCGGGCTGGGCGTCAGTCTTGGTCTTGACAATCTGTCGGGTTGTCAGCAGCCTAAGAGTGAGAAATTCGCCACTAACCTCTGTCTAGCAGCCAGCGGGAACGATGTCGTGTAGAGAAGCCTCCCTCCTCGCCTGAGCACTACCTCCCACAGTATGTCTGGACACAGCTGTGAAAGATAGCACCCCGGGGAAAAGGGAAGGGGACAAAAATAATAAATCCTGCCGGGAATCCTGTCTTCCTAGGTCTGGTCTAGGTATGCATTCAGAGACACTGCATGGAATACAAAAGAAGACAATTATAAATAGTAATGGAGAACAATTATAAATAGTACTGGAGAAGACCAAACCATATATAACAGGAACCAATGGCTTATTACAAACAAGCAGTAATTTACCGGTCTGTATGAGAAATGCGATCTTAACAAACTCTGGAAACAGCAGCTTTAGAAGTCTCTGTAGGAATTGCCCTAATATGTGCCAGGGGATAGACAGGAATTGTACTTCATACTGTTCCAGCACAGTATGTAAGAAGAAGTAATGATAGTGTTTCACTGTTTTGTCTAGTTTCAGAAATGTAGAAAATGCAGGCCCTACCGGTTAGAAATTCACAGGGGGCACTGAACAACATAGAAGCGCTAATTCTCGTCTTCTGAACGTTCATAACAAATGCACTCCGAAGGAGCGATTGCTGCTTCTCCGGTCTACTGACACGGTCACAGTACCTGATGCCTCCCCGCCGGGAGACGTGAATTTGCCGCAGCAGCAGTCAGCTCTTTACTTGTGAAGTCCTCTCTTTCAAACCAAAAGGTAATGCGGCTCCGTAGAAGGCGGCCAGAGGGCACGATAAAGTACACAGCAGTCCGCGCTTAGGGAAGGCAACGCGGGTCTTGTGAAGTCCTCACTCAGTAAGATTCCGAGGCTAGACGGTTCAAAGAATCTGGCGGGAAGGAAAGCATCCTTTTTCCAAACGAAAACCAAACGGCTGGCCTTTGCCCCGGAAATGTTTATATAGTGGGCGGGTCGCTGTGAATGCTCTCCTTGGTTCTCTGCGAGTCCCAACTGCTTTCTGGGGAATGTAGTGCAGTGGCCTACCATACCTCATACAACGACGTCCACAGGTCACGGGAAGCAGTATAGAGTGTAGACTTCTCTGCCCTACATTCTCGGGATGAATGAACACGACAGAGGTGTTGAGAGGCTACACTCCTTTCTATATCTCTCTGCAACGCCGCTCTGTGGCGCTTACTGGAGGTACCTGGAGGGCTAGATTGACCTCAGGGACCCTCAGGATTCAAGGGGACTAAATCCACCAACTTACAACATGCCAGGGGGCATGTTTGCAGAGTGGTGGAGAAAGGGGGCATGGCCTTTGTCTGCCTCTCACCAATCCCACTGTGTGGGGCTTACTAGAGGTAAAAGGTAATCTAGTTGGCCCCTAATGGACCTCCAGCAGTGAAGGGGACTTCAATCCCCATCCAAAAGTGTGCCAGGGAGCGCGTTTGTAGAGTGGTGGGCAAAGTGGGCATGACCTGGTACGAGTACTTACCAATACTGCTGCATGGGACTGACTGGAAGTAATAGTTTGGGAAGTTGGCCCCCAAGGATGTCCTTGAGGGCCAACTACCCCTCTTGTTACCTCCAGTAAGTCCCACACAGTGAGTTTGCTAAGACGTCTTTGGAGGTCATGGCCCCCTTTCTCTACCACTCTGCAAACGTGCCTTGTGACAGACTACGGGATGGGGGATGAAGTCCAATTTATTCCTGAGGGAGTTTGGGGGCCAAGAATCGCTCCTGGTACCTCCTGTAAGTCCTTCACAGCAGAATTCCTGAGCTTTGGTTGGACGCCCAGCACACTTTCTCCACCACTCTCCAAACGCGACTACTAGTTAAAGTAGCATATTTCTGCTCCTCTGGTTTAGACGTAGTTTTAATCCCCCTGACCTATTATGTACTAGGGGTTTACAGAGGATGCCATGCTAATCACAGGGGTACCCCAACGTATAGTGTTCCCTAGTGTATGTAGGTGTTTTCACTGTATTCTAAGTGAAAAAGTTGTGGGCACAAGATGATTTTGCAACAAGGCCTCTTTCTGCTCCTCTGTCGGTTCTTTCTGCACATGTCTTGCTATTTCCTGCACTTTTCTTCGTCTTAGTGAACTTCTGTTGCTTCTTTCAGCATTTCTTTTGCTTCTTTCTGTGCGCTTTTTCTTATTCTTCACATGTCCTACCTATGTAGGCATAGTTAGAAAGTGGCATTTAAAAAACCCATAGGTTTCAGGCACGTTACAGTTAGAAATTAGCATTAAAAACCCTCTGAAATTCACTTAAAAAACCATAGGTTTCAGGCATTTTATAGTTAGAAATTAGCATTTAAAAAACATTTGAAATTCACTGAAAAAAACCATAGGTTTCAGGCATGTTATAGTTAGAAATTAGCATTTAAAAAAACTTAGAAATTCACAGAAAAAACCATAGGTTTCAGGGGTTCAGTTAGTTGGAAAGTTCACTCGTACAAAACCATAGAAATTCCCCCGTTATAGTTAGTTCAGCTAACTATAGCTCGCGCCCCTGTAATGTACTGCTGATGACGTCACATATTACATCACTCATGACATGGTCAGTGACATCACTCATGACATCACTCATGACATCTCAAATGACATCACTGATGACATCATCCTTGTGATAGAGTGGCAGACCTCCTCTCACCCTAATATAACCTTTGATACACACACTCTAAAATACAAACTACCATTTTCAAAACATTACCAGTTATAACATACCATTCACTATTTCCAAGATCCTCCCACACATCCACTCAATCAGTGATGTCATTTGAGATGTCATCAGTGATGTCACTGACCATGTCATGAATGATGTAATATGTGACATCATCAGCAGTGGATTGCGGGCGCGTGAGATATAGTGAGTACAACTAACTATATCAGAGGAATTTCAATGGTTTTGTACGAGTGAAATGTCCAGCTAACTATAACACCCCTAAAACCTATGTTTTTTTCAGTGAATTTCTAAGGTTTTTTAAATGCTAATTCATAACAATATCAGGTATGAAACCTATGTTTTTTTCAGTGAATATATATATATATATATATATATATATATATATATATATATATATGTATGTATTTATGCAATTTACCTGTTATGTTATTGGTCATAGTTGCGTCCAGCATTTCCTGTCCATCGGCCTCATGACATCACAAACAGGTAATTCACACTTGTTAGTCGTCAGGTAATGCACACTTGTCAGTCGTAGAATAGTTGTTTATTTACTGATTTCGGTTTGGTATGCCTAAAACCATAGTGATTGTCTATCAGCTTTAATTGAATACGCAGATAAAAGTATCCCATTTCTGGGGGGTGAAGAAGGAGGATGGTTGTGCTCCACTCCTGCTTTTACAAAACCCACATGTTACATGTTTCCGTCTCCTGAAGACACAAAGCCTTTTTTTGATTTATAAAACAAACAAAAAAATTCTATCAACTTTGGGCACTGATGATGAATAGTTCCATTGACTATGTATACAGATGTAAAGTGCCCGCTCTCCCGAACTGGCAAGCAGTGTAAGATGCTGAGCGTTAGCAACACTTGCTCATAACATAACATGTTCATCAGAATTGAGGTATGCCAGTCCCCAAAGTTTCGGCCAAGACATTAACACGAGCCCTGGTAAATACTGTTTGCATTTTTTTGGGCTGCACTACAGCCATAAGTGCTTGCAAAAGCCAAGGAGAGCTTAAATATCAGAATATTTTTTTAGATGACTCGCAGATTATTGAACCTCTTCTGACAGTGGTTGAAACCATTTGTGAATAATTAGCGTGACACTGAATGTCACTATCAAGTTGTTGACTCTGTCACCATAGCTACATAACAGCCTCATTTCTTTAGGCCACAATTCTCTTTGCCACAAAGATGTGGGGCTGCCCCCCCCCGACCCCCCAGCAGGATCCCTGTATTATTAGAGGTAAAACGTGTTTCCATAACAAGGAAAGCCTAATACGGAGTCATATGATTCATACAGAAAATTGTTTCAATATGTCCTCCTTCCTTGCCACTGTTGCTTAATTAAATCAAATATTTAAGAACTGTTCATTTTTTCCCCTTGGTTTCAGCTGTAGTGAGATGAACATGTTTGCAAAGTTTATCAAATAGATCAATGCAATTGTTTAATATTCCGAGGATGAATGTATCATAGGTTGAACCAATGTATGCTTCATAAACAAAATTGTTCTGTTAACCTTCCATCTGCACAGCACTCAATGACCCAGTCAGACTGCCCTGCTGTGTCGCCAATTGAACGGATAACACTGACCTGGAAAAGAACACATTTTAAAGTTTAGGTTTAGAGTGGACTGTTATGGTTCCAACCTCACCCACTCCAAGGGATCTATGTATTTTACTTTGTCTCAAATGGCACAGTTTCGCATTTTCAAGTACAGATTAGGAAAAATAAATTTGTTTTAATAAAAGACAAATGTATACAGCCAAAAATGTTTGTTAAAATGGTCTTTGAACTAAAATGTCGAGAAAAGTCACATTCCAGCTACAAAGTTTGTTTTCAAAGTGCCTGATCGCCCTATTTAGGCAATATTTGTGTTATTGCTATAGAAAACAGTGGGCTATGTATGTTTTTTTAACTTCTACTTTTTGCTTCTACATTTTGCACTTTACTTTCTTGCTTTGGTCATCACTGACTACCTCTTTTTAGGGAAATTATGAAGGGTGGTCTCATTTTTATTGAACCACTTTGCATTTCTACATTTGTGACATACAATACTATGTGAAGTGGTAGTTTGGCTATCTCATAAATGGAGGTGATTTTTCATTGACTATCAACATTATGCCAGTTCATTTAACAGCATTATAACAATGGTGGGAACCATTGTTCCAAGAGTACCCACCATTTGTCACAAATTACTACTGTTAGATCTGGGGGTCTCTAGTTGGCAGAGGTAGGTACCACTGTCCAAATAGGGACCCTTGCTTCTAGTCAGGGCAAGGAGATAACCCTCTGAGATAACCCCTGCTCACCCTCTAGGTAGCTTGGCACGAGCAGTCTAGGCTAACCAGAGGCAATGCGTAAAGTATTTGTACCAACACTCACAGTAACACAGTGAAAACACCACAAACTGACTCCACAACAGTTTAGAAAAATAAAGGTATTTTAATCTAAACTACACAAGACCAAAACGACAAAAATCCAACATACACAGTTCAAGAATATGGTTTCAAAAAGAGTTCTTAAGGTTGCGATAGAATTCTCTACTGATGCGTGAAAAGTTCACAGTTGCGTCACGTTTACTCACAGTACCTTTTAGTTGCAACAAAGTTCCAAAAGCAGAAGCTGGTGCGGTGGAAAACAAGCGATGCGTTGCTCCTGAGACCCTGGGGAGGCGATGCGACAGCCCCGCTGCAGCAGCGGGCGTGTTGCGACGAATCCGGTCTGTATGGGGAGGAAGGCCACTTGTATGGATTCTGGTGCGTAGGTTCCGTAGGAAGTCTGTTCTCGCAAAGGCACGATGCGACGATCTCGTAGGGGCTGCGACGATCTCCGGGGCGACGATGCGCGGTCCAGCGGGGATCCTCTCTCTCGCAGCTCCTCGATGCGTTGATTCTGCGACGATGCTCGCAGCGACGTGATGCGGTCCGCAAGCAAGCGGTGCGGCGTTCTCACCCAGCGACGACAGGCTCTGCGACGATACTCGCAGCGATGATCGATTCTCCCGCACCGGTCTGGTGCGTCCCGCAAACGAAGGATGCGACGGCTCTGGCAGCGGCGTCAGGCGCTGCAACGATCTCGACCTTCGTAGCGGCGGGAAACTTCTCGCACTGTCGGGGATGCGCTCCGCAAGCGAGCGATGTGACACTTTTCAGATTCAAAAGTCACTCAAGCTTAGTTTCAACCTTCCCAGCACAGGTACAACCTCCAGAGGCCCCACAACTGGATCAAGCACTCTAGGAGGGACAGAACTCTCTCAGCAGAGTTCAGGGAAGCTGGGGGTGAAGTCCTTTTGTTCCTGGGACTTCAAAACAGGGAGCCAGCTCTTCTCAGGCCCTTGGAGATTCCTTCAAGACAGGGGACACAGCACACAGCAAAGTCCTTCCCCTCTCCTTGGCAGCAAAGCAACAGCAGGTCAGTCCAGCAGAGCAACAGCAGGACAATCTTCCTTCTTCAGTTTCAGCTTTCTCCTTGGCAGAGGTTCCTTCTTGATTCCAGGATGATCTAATTTTCTGTTGTCAGGGGTCCTGTACTTATACCCCTAAAGTCTTTGTTCTCTGGGTGCATGTGGGCCCTGAGCCCGGTCTGAACCAGTTCTGGGTGGATCCTGAGCACTTTGTTTTGCTGGCTGCATCTTCCCTTTCAGAGTGAGGGGCAGGGTCCTCAGCCGCCCAGCAGGGGGGTGGAGCCAGCATTGTGGAAGGCAGGCACATCCCTATTCAGCCCAGGTGCTAACTCCTCCCACCACTCCAGTTGCAATTGCAGTCATTCAGCCTAGTGCTGACTCATCCAGCCTCCTGGGGAATTCCCCAGCCCCTGTCACTCTCAAACCAGACAGTCAATACACAAACAGGCCCAGGCACACAGAAGGGTCAGACAAGAGAACAGCAACGTTCTAAAAGTGCTGTTCTCAAACATAAGATTTAAAAACAACCTTTCCTAAAAGATGTGTTATTAAATTCTGAGTTCAGGGATACTAGATACTTATGTCCTATCTTGTTCCTATGGGAAGAAATGCTGTTGACCACTGTAGCCAGCATCCCCCATGTTAACCTATGGAGCAAGATAGCCTTACAGTAGTGAAAAACGAAAATGGCTGCCATTCACTACCAGAGCATGTCACCTGTACCAGTACATGCTCTACCTTTTACATACACTGCACCCTGCCCAGGGGGGTACCTTGGGCCTTCCATAGGGGTGACTGATGTGTACAAAAAGGGAAGGGTTAGGCCTGGTCAGTGGGGACACTGACCAGGAGGACATGGCAGTTCTAAACTGCACACAGGCACTGCAGTGTCAGGCCTGAGACATCATTTTAGGGCTACTCCTGTGGGTGGCACAATCAGTGCTGCAGGCCCACTAGTAGCATTTGTCATCACCAGCCCTGGCACACCCAGTGCACTTTACTAGGGACTTCATGGTGATACAAATATGCCAAACAGGTATATTCAATCAGAAGAACAATTTACACAGAGAGCATATGCACTTTAGCACTGATCAGCAGTGGTAAAGTGCGCAGAGTCCTATTGCCAACAGCCACAGGTCAGGAAAAATAAGGGAGGAAGAAGCAAAAAGTTTGAGGATGACCCTGCAAGAAGGGCCAGTTCCAACACAACCACCTTCCAGCCTAAAGCCAGGGTAGACCAAACGATACCTCGATGGAATTCCCTGCTTAAAGCGATAGAACCCGGAAACTGGCCCACACAGCAGGGCAGTCCTGTTCTACGCCATCCTAAACCCAGTTGGATCACTCTATCCATACTCTCAGGGTCCACCATGCCAATCCATGTGGAAACCTTCTCCTCACCTGTGGACACCACCTGTGCAGCACCTAACCTGAACTTACTCACAGGTGTGTCCCAACAGACAGACAGCAAGCCACAGTGACCACCAACAGGGATCAGGGGTGAGACCCAGGCCTCATGCCTCTCAGGGCTCTCAAACCTCTGTGGCGTCAGAGGGTGGGGGGCAGTAGCCCCAGGTGCTTGGCACCCATTGTCCACTCTCTCTCTTGTCAGGTCAGGTCTGACACTCTGGCACTGACCCACCAGTCCCAGACCTGTATCCAGTGGCTGGACAGGAGGCTGGGGTGGGCTTCCCCACACCCGGTCCTCCTCTTCCTTGGGGCTCTGTACCCTTCCACCTTGAGCGGTACCCCCTTCTAGACTAGCCAGGGCACCTGTGGCAGGTGTCCCGCACCATGCATCCACCAGTTCAGGGGTGCTATCCTGCAACTGGTATTCCAGGTCAGGGGGGATACCCCGGGCCTGGCCCTCAAACCTAGGCTCCCAAGCCTCCAGGTCAGACAACACCTGTACCTGGCTTCCCCACCCAGGGACCAACCCCTGCGGTGGAACACTTGCCTGGCGCACCAGGACTTCACTCACAGATATGCCCACACTGGTACACAGTACCCATCTGGTAAACTCAACGGTGTGGCCCAGTCCACCCCCAGGGTGAGACTCCTGCCCTCCTTCCAGGGGCAACCCTGTCCACCAAGACAACCATGAACACAACTTTCCTACCAGTTCAGGACCTCCCTCCAGCAACTGGTCTCCCGACCTAGGGTTTAACACCTCAGGTTGTACTGGGGTCAGAGGCGAGGACTCCCTCCCTTTGCACCCCCTTCCAGAGCGCTGCACCCTCCCTACTGGAGGGGTACCCCTGGGAACCATATTGGTCAGGGCCCTGGTTACAGATTCCCTTCCTTCCAGGTCAGGCATATCCTGAGCCTTGTCTCCCAACCCAGGGACCAAAACCTGAGGTTGTGCACTTGCCTGGCATGCCAGGACTTCTGGGGACTTGCATAGTACCCCCTTGAGGGTGACACACAACTCATGTGTCCTGTGACAGTCTGCTTGGCGCAGATCTCCCGACCCCTGTCCACCAGACAGTGCGCGGAGATCCCCCAGGACAGGAGTGGTGTCACCATGGTCACTCACTGGGGACTCAGCCCTTCTGACTGGTCCCTGACCCACTGGTTCTCCCACTGGGGACTTCTTCCCCCTCTCACCCCTCAGTCTGGACTTCTGTACCCTCCCAAATGGAGCGGCACTGCCAGACACCAAAACTGATAGAGGCCTGGTTACAGGCACTCCCCGTTCACCAGACACTAGGAGATCCTCCTCAAATGGCCTACCAGTACAGTCTAGGTCCCCAACCTGGTGTTCCCTTAAGGAACCCTCCAGGCCCTGAGACTGGGTTTCGGGCACCGTGAGACACACCGTCCCACACTCACTCCTCCACTGAGACCGGACATGAGCCCCTACACCCCTCCCACTACACTGGGACCTAACTGGGCTACACTGAACCTCTTCCACCTCACAGGTCTGGAAGATATCTAAGCCACTCCTTTTGGGATCACTCCCCAATGCCTCCTCAGACTCTCTGGAATCCACCAAGAGGTCTGCCTCCAACGCAAGCTCTCTGGGATCAGAGAACTCACACTCCACCGGGTGATGGCATAGCTCTGGAAAACAGGGACTTAAAATATGCTCTCCAACAAATGAATCACACAGCTCCCCACAGTTGTTAACCAAGCTACCCTTTGCCTCACCCTCCAGTGCCTCACACAAGTACCCCACACCACTCTCCTGAGACTGGCAAGACAGTATCTGACTGTCTCTGTCACACAACCCACACTCTTCTGGCTGGTCTTCACACACACACACCAAGGTTTCTATCATGGGGGAACTCCTCTCCCTGTACCTCTCTTCTAGAGTCGGTAGAGTGTCCCTCCCACCACTAAGAATATGGTCCCCTGTGCCAGTCCCCCAATCTACTTCAGGGACACTGCACTCCACTGGAACTACATCATAAACCTGAACCCCCTGGTGTATGTCGACCCCCTCCATCAAGTCAGGCGCCACATCTCTGGGTGTTTGTACCTTTCTCTCAGTACTAGATATCATAAACATGCTGCCACCATCTGAGCTGGACTCCACCTCCAACTCAGCAAAGCTCCTTTCTTGAGCGTCCCATTTTTCTTTCTGGGCTAAGGCCCACCGGATCATACCTTCCTTGTTTAGCCGGTCTAATTCTCTGCACCTTTGCTCAGCAGCAACGAGCCACTCATCTTTATCTTCCTCACTATCAGAGAAGTCCTCCTCCTCAGAATCATCTGTTAATGTTGCTTCCCAAATTCTGACTTCATGGGAATACAGGCATGCCTCAAGATCCCTCCTTGTGGAACCTTTCTCCACAGGCAGCCCCCTCTTCTTGCAAAAGGCTTTTATCTCCTCTTCTGTGTAGATGCACAGGTGGAAAAAGTTGACTTCCATTTTGGCAGGATTTTACAGGTGCAACACTAGCCAGAGTCTCAATATCCAAAAATACTTCCAGGAAGACACCGGAAAAAAAACCAGTATGTGGTGGCGTAGTGGTCTGCACTCACCAGTGATGTACACCAATTACTGTGGGTCAAGTACAAATACAAGTTCAAATCCCACCGCCTGACCACCAATGTTAGATCTGGGGGTCTCTAGTTGGCAGAGGTAGGTACCACTATCCAAATAGGGACCCTTGCTTCTAGTCAGGGCAAGGAGATAACCCTCTGAGATAACCCCTGCTCATCCTCTAGGTAGCTTGGCACGAGCAGTCTAGGCTAACCAGAGGCAATGCGTAAAGTATTTGTACCAACACTCACAGTAACACAGTGAAAACACCACAAACGGACTCCACAACAGTTTAGAAAAATAAAGGTATTTTAATCTAAACTACACAAGACCAAAACGACAAAAATCCAACATACACAGTTCAAGAATATGGTTTCAAAAAGAGTTCTTAAGGTTGCGATAGAATTCTCTACTGATGCGTGAAAAGTTCACAGTTGCGTCACGTTTACTCACAGTACCTTTTAGTTGCAACAAAGTTCCAAAAGCAGAAGCTGGTGCGGTGGAAAACAAGCGTTGCGTTGCTCCTGAGACCCTGGGGAGGCGATGCGACAGCCCCGCTGCAGCAGCGGGCGTGTTGCGACGAATCCGGTCTGTATGGGGAGGAAGGCCACTTGTATGGATTCCGGTGCGTAGGTTCCGTAGGAAGTCTGTTCTCGCAAAGGCACGATGCGACGATCTCGTAGGGGCTGCGACGATCTCCGGGGCGACAATGCGCGGTCCAGCGGGGATCCTCTCTCTCGCAGCTCCTCGATGCGTTGATTCTGCGACGATGCTCGCAGCGACGTGATGCGGTCCGCAAGCAAGCGGTGCGGCGTTCTCACCCAGCGACGACAGGCTCTGCGACGATACTCGCAGCGATGTTCGATTCTCCCGCACCGGTCTGGTGCGTCCCGCAAACGAAGGATGCGACGGCTCTGGCAGCGGCGTCAGGCGCTGCAACGATCTCGACCTTCGTAGCGGCGGGAAACTTCTCGCACTGTCGGGGATGCGCTCCGCAAGCGAGCGATGTGACACTTTTCAGATTCAAAAGTCACTCAAGCTTAGTTTCAACCTTCCCAGCACAGGTACAACCTCCAGAGGCCCCACAACTGGATCAAGCACTCTAGGAGGGACAGAACTCTCTCAGCAGAGTTCAGGGAAGCTGGGGGTGAAGTCCTTTTGTTCCTGGGACTTCAAAACAGGGAGCCAGCTCTTCTCAGGCCCTTGGAGATTCCTTCAAGACAGGGGACACAGCACACAGCAAAGTCCTTCCCCTCTCCTTAGCAGCAAAGCAACAGCAGGTCAGTCCAGCAGAGCAACAGCAGGACAATCTTCCTTCTTCAGTTTCAGCTTTCTCCTTGGCAGAGGTTTCTTCTTGATTCCAGGATGATCTAATTTTCTGTTGTCAGGGGTCCTGTACTTATACCCCTAAAGTCTTTGTTCTCTGGGTGCATGTGGGCCCTGAGCCCGGTCTGAACCAGTTCTGGGTGGATCCTGAGCACTTTGTTTTGCTGGCTGCATCTTTCCTTTCAGAGTGAGGGGCAGGGTCCTCAGCCGCCCAGCAGGGGGGTGGAGCCAGCATTGTGGAAGGCAGGCACATCCCTATTCAGCCCAGGTGCTAACTCCTCCCACCACTCCAGTTGCAATTGCAGTCATTCAGCCTAGTGCTGACTCATCCAGCCTCCTGGGGAATTCCCCAGCCCCTGTCACTTTCAAACCAGACAGTCAATACACAAACAGGCCCAGGCACACAGAAGGGTCAGACAAGAGAACAGCAACGTTCTAAAAGTGCTGTTCTCAAACACAGGATTTAAAAACAACCTTTCCTAAAAGATGTGTTATTAAATTCTGAGTTCAGGGATACTAGATACTTATGTCCTATCTTGTTCCTATGGGAAGAAATGCTGTTGACCACTGTAGCCAGCATCCCCCATGTTAACCTATGGAGCAAGATAGCCTTACAGTAGTGAAAAACGAAAATGGCTGCCATTCACTACCAGAGCATGTCACCTGTACCAGTACATGCTCTACCTTTTACATACACTGCACCCTGCCCAGGGGGTACCTTGGGCCTTCCATAGGGGTGACTGATGTGTACAAAAAGGGAAGGGTTAGGCCTGGTCAGTGGGGACACTGACCAGGAGGACATGGCAGTTCTAAACTGCACACAGGCACTGCAGTGTCAGGCCTGAGACATCATTTTAGGGCTACTCCTGTGGGTGGCACAATCAGTGCTGCAGGCTCACTAGTAGCATTTGTCATCACCAGCCCTGGCACACCCAGTGCACTTTACTAGGGACTTCATGGTGATACAAATATGACAAACAGGTATATTCAATCAGAAGAACAATTTACACAGAGAGCATATGCACTTTAGCACTGATCAGCAGTGGTAAAGTGCGCAGAGTCCTGTTGCCAACAGCCACAGGTCAGGAAAAATAAGGGAGGAAGAAGCAAAAAGTTTGAGGATGACCCTGCAAGAAGGGCCAGTTCCAACACAACCACCTTCCAGCCTAAAGCCAGGGTAGACCAAACGATACCTCGATGGAATTCCCTGCTTAAAGGGATAGAACCCGGAAACTGGCCCACACAGCAGGGCAGTCCTGTTCTACGCCATCCTAAACCCAGTTGGATCACTCTATCCATACTCTCAGGGTCCACAATGCCAATCCATGTGGAAACCTTCTCCTCACCTGTGGACACAACCTGTGCAGCACCTAACCTGAACTTACTCACAGGTGTGTCCCAACAGACAGACAGCAAGCCACAGTGACCACCAACAGGGATCAGGGGTGAGACCCAGGCCTCATGCCTCTCAGGGCTCTCAAACCTCTGTGGCGTCAGAGGGTGGGGGGCAGTAGCCCCAGGTGCTTGGCACCCGTTGTCCACTCTCTCTCTTGTCAGGTCAGGTCTGACACTCTGGCACTGACCCACCAGTCCCAGACCTGTATCCAGTGGCTGGACAGGAGGCTGGGGTGGGCTTCCCCACACCCGGTCCTCCTCTTCCTTGGGGCTCTGTACCCTTCCACCTTGAGCGGTACCCCCTTCTAGACTAGCCAGGGCACCTGTGGCAGGTGTCCCGCACCATGCATCCACCAGTTCAGGGGTGCTATCCTGCAACTGGTATTCCAGGTCAGGGGGGATACCCCGGGCCTGGCCCTCAAACCTAGGCTCCCAAGCCTCCAGGTCAGACAACACCTGTACCTGGCTTCCCCACCCAGGGACCAACCCCTGCGGTGGAACACTTGCCTGGCGCACCAGGACTTCACTCACAGATATGCCCACACTGGTACACAGTACCCATCTGGTAAACTCAACGGTGAGGCCCAGTCCACCCCCAGGGTGAGACTCCTGCCCTCCTTCCAGGGGCAACCCTGTCCACCAAGACAACCATGAACACAACTTTCCTACCAGTTCAGGACCTCCCTCCAGCAACTGACCTCCCTCCAGCAACTGGTCTCCCGACCTAGGGTTTAACCCATCAGGTTGTACTGGGGTCAGAGGCGAGGACTCCCTCCCTTTGTACCCCCTTCCAGAGCGCTGCACCCTCCCTACTGGAGGGGTACCCTTGGGAACCATATTGGTCAGGGTCCTGGTTACAGATTCCCTTCCTTCCAGGTCAGGCAGATCCTGAACCTTGTCTCCCAACCCAGGGACCAAAACCTGAGGTTGTGCACTTGCCTGGCATGCCAGGACTTCTGGGGACTTGCATAGTACCCCCTTGAGGGTGACACACAACTCATGTGTCCTGTGACAGTCTGCTTGGCGCAGATCTCCCGACCCCTGTCCACCAGACAGTGCGCGGAGATCCCCCAGGACAGGAGTGGTGTCACCATGGTCACTCACTGGGGACTCAGCCCTTCTGACTGGTCCCTGACCCTACTGGGGACTTCTTCCCCCTCTCACCCCTCAGTCTGGACTTCTGTACCCTCCCAAATGGAGCGGCACTGCCAGACACCAAAACTGATGGAGGCCTGGTTACAGGCACTCCCCGTTCACCAGACACTAGGAGATCCTCCTCAAATGGCCTACCAGTACAGTCGAGGTCCCCAACCGGGTGTTCCCTTAAGGAACCCTCCAGGCCCTGAGACTGGGTTTCGGGCACCGTGAGACACACCGTCCCACACTCACTCCTTCTCCACTGAGACCGGACATGAGCCCCTACACCCCTCCCACTACACTGGGACCTAACTGGGCTACACTGAACCTCTTCCACCTCACAGGTCTGGAAGATATCTAAGCCACTCCTTTTGGGATCACTCCCCAATGCCTCCTCAGACTCTCTGGAATCCACCAAGAGGTCTGCCTCCAACGCAAGCTCTCTGGGATCAGAGAACTCACACTCCACCGGGTGTTGGCATAGCTCTGGAAAACAGGGACTTAAAATATGCTCTCCAACAAATGAATCACACAGCCCCCCACAGTTGTTAACCAAGCTACCCTTTGCCTCACCCTCCAGTGCCTCACACAAGTACCCCACACCACTCTCCTGAGACTGGCAAGACAGTATCTGACTGTCTCTGTCACACAACCCACACTCTTCTGGCTGGTCTTCACACACACACACCAAGGTTTCTATCATGGGGGAACTCCTCTCCCTGTACCTCTCTTCTAGAGTCGGTAGAGTGTCCCTCCCACCACTAAGAATATGGTCCCCTGTGCCAGTCCCCCAATCTACTTCAGGGACACTGCACTCCACTGGAACTACATCATAAACCTGAACCCCCTGGTGTATGTCGACCCCCTCCATCAAGTCAGGCGCCACATCTCTGGGTGTTTGTACCTTTCTCTCAGCACTAGATATCATAAACATGCTGCCACCATCTGAGCTGGACTCCACCTCCAACTCAGCAAAGCTCCTTCCTTGAGCGTCCCATTTTTCTTTCTGGGCTAAGGCCCACCGGATCATACCTTCCTTGTTTAGCCGGTCTAATTCTCTGCACCTTTGCTCAGCAGCAAGGAGCCACTCATCTTTATCTTCCTCACTATCAGAGAAGTCCTCCTCCTCAGAATCATCTGTTAATGTTGCTTCCCAAATTCTGACTTCATGGGAATACAGGCATGCCTCAAGATCCCTCCTTGTGGAACCTTTCTCCACAGGCAGCCCCCTCTTCTTGCAAAAGGCTTTTATCTCCTCTTCTGTGTAGATGCACAGGTGGAAAAAGTTGACTTCCATTTTGGCAGGATTTTACAGGTGCAACACTAGCCAGAGTCTCAATATCCAAAAATACTTCCAGGAGGACACCGGAAAAATAAACCAGTATGTGGTGGCGTAGTGGTCTGCACTCACTAGTGATGTACACCAATTACTGTGGGTCAAGTACAAATACAAGTTCAAATCCCACCGCCTGACCACCAATGTTAGATCTGGGGGTCTCTAGTTGGCAGAGATAGGTACCACTGTCCAAATAGGGACCCTTGCTTCTAGTCAGGGCAAGGAGATAACCCTCTGAGATAACCCCTGCTCACCCTCTAGGTAGCTTGGCACGAGCAGTCTAGGCTAACCAGAGGCAATGCGTAAAGTATTTGTACCAACACTCACAGTAACACAGTGAAAACACCACAAACTGACTCCACAACAGTTTAGAAAAATAAAGGTATTTTAATCTAAACTACACAAGACCAAAACGACAAAAATCCAACATACACAGTTCAAGAATATGGTTTCAAAAAGAGTTCTTAAGGTTGCGATAGAATTCTCTACTGATGCGTGAAAAGTTCACAGTTGCGTCACGTTTACTCACAGTACCTTTTAGTTGCAACAAAGTTCCAAAAGCAGAAGCTGGTGCGGTGGAAAACAAGCGTTGCGTTGCTCCTGAGACCCTGGGGAGGCGATGCGACAGCCCCGCTGCAGCAGCGGGCGTGTTGCGACGAATCCGGTCTGTATGGGGAGGAAGGCCACTTGTATGGATTCCGGTGCGTAGGTTCCGTAGGAAGTCTGTTCTCGCAAAGGCACGATGCGACGATCTCGTAGGGGCTGCGACGATCTCCGGGGCGACGATGCGCGGTCCAGCGGGGATCCTCTCTCTCGCAGCTCCTCGATGCGTTGATTCTGCGACGATGCTCGCAGCGACGTGATGCGGTCCGCAAGCAAGCGGTGCGGCGTTCTCACCCAGCGACGACAGGCTCTGCGACGATACTCGCAGCGATGTTCGATTCTACCGCACCGGTCTGGTGCGTCCCGCAAACGAAGGATGCGACGGCTCTGGCAGCGGCGTCAGGCGCTGCAACGATCTCGACCTTCGTAGCGGCGGGAAACTTCTCGCACTGTCTGGGATGCGCTCCGCAAGCGAGCGATGTGACACTTTTCAGATTCAAAAGTCACTCAAGCTTAGTTTCAACCTTCCCAGCACAGGTACAACCTCCAGAGGCCCCACAACTGGATCAAGCACTCTAGGAGGGACAGAACTCTCTCAGCAGAGTTCAGGGAAGCTGGGGGTGAAGTCCTTTTGTTCCTGGGACTTCAAAACAGGGAGCCAGCTCTTCTCAGGCCCTTGGAGATTCCTTCAAGACAGAGGACACAGCACACAGCAAAGTCCTTCCCCTCTCCTTGGCAGCAAAGCAACAGCAGGTCAGTCCAGCAGAGCAACAGCAGGACAATCTTCCTTCTTCAGTTTCAGCTTTCTCCTTGGCGGAGGTTCCTTCTTGATTCCAGGAGGATCTAATTTTCTGTTGTCAGGGGTCCTGTACTTATACCCCTAAAGTCTTTGTTCTCTGGGTGCATGTGGGCCCTGAGCCCGGTCTGAACCAGTTCTGGGTGGATCCTGAGCACTTTGTTTTGCTGGCTGCATCTTTCCTTTCAGAGTGAGGGGCAGGGTCCTCAGCCGCCCAGCAGGGGGGTGGAGCCAGCATTGTGGAAGGCAGGCACATCCCTATTCAGCCCAGGTGCTAACTCCTCCCACCACTCCAGTTGCAATTGCAGTCATTCAGCCTAGTGCTGAATCATCCAGCCTCCTGGGGAATTCCCCAGCCCCTGTCACTCTCAAACCAGACAGTCAATACACAAACAGGCCCAGGCACACAGAAGGGTCAGACAAGAGAACAGCAACGTTCTAAAAGTGCTGTTCTCAAACACAGGATTTAAAAACAACCTTTCCTAAAAGAAGTGTTATTAAATTCTGAGTTCAGGGATACTAGATACTTATGTCCTATCTTGTTCCTATGGGAAGAAATGCTGTTGACCACTGTAGCCAGCATCCCCCATGTTAACCTATGGAGCAAGATAGCCTTACAGTAGTGAAAAACGAAAATGGCTGCCATTCACTACCAGAGCATGTCACCTGTACCAGTACATGCTCTACCTTTTACATACACTGCACCCTGCCCAGGAGGGTACCTTGGGCCTTCCATAGGGGTGACTGATGTGTACAAAAAGGGAAGGGTTAGGCCTGGTCAGTGGGGACACTGACCAGGAGGACATGGCAGTTCTAAACTGCACACAGGCACTGCAGTGTCAGGCCTGAGACATCATTTTAGGGCTACTCCTGTGGGTGGCACAATCAGTGCTGCAGGCCCACTAGTAGCATTTGTCATCACCAGCCCTGGCACACCCAGTGCACTTTACTAGGGACTTCATGGTGATACAAATATGCCAAACAGGTATATTCAATCAGAAGAACAATTTACACAGAGAGCATATGCACTTTAGCACTGATCAGCAGTGGTAAAGTGCGCAGAGTCCTGTTGCCAACAGCCACGGGTCAGGAAAAATAAGGGAGGAAGAAGCAAAAAGTTTGAGGATGACCCTGCAAGAAGGGCCAGTTCCAACAACTACCATTAGGCATGTTCATATTTTCCTCATCACCCACTAGTTCTTAATGCAAATTCAGATTTGCACTATCACTCCTTAATCTTAACATCATCTTTAGATTTGCCACATTATTCAATATAGTTGTATAGCCCGCCATAGCGGGCTATACCAGCCATTGAAGGACCACTCCAGCGTTTCTGCTCAGGCCTTTAACAAGGGCGCTTTGGAAGGCTATAAGGCTATTACAACAATCTGCCACTAGCGGGCAGAATGTTCTAACAAATAAAACAAAGACCTCATGGAGCCCAAGGGGATTGAAATCCGCAAGGCCGTTGTTCACAGCAATAGCTGTGAACGTCAACATTGGACTGCATGAGCCTCTGACTTCTACCGGCCATTAGAAGCCCGGAGCACTCCATTGTTTTGAATGGAGCTCCCAACATTCCAATGTTCTAAGAATGATTAGTGCTTTGTTTAAATTTGTCCCATCACTCAGTACTCTGTAGTGCAAAGAGTCTCAAGGGTGCAGTGCTCAGACTTGTGGTGTACTATGTACAATAGCACCGCAAAGCATCCTGGGGCAAGATGTTACACTGCCCAGAAGCAATAGATTTTTTTTTCTGTGTTGACCATTGGCCACCTGGCAATTCTGTAACTGCTAGTTCCTCTCACAAGTTCAATTGTACTCATTATCGAATGTGAAAAAATGTTGTCTGACTACATAGGGCACGCTAGATCTGTTCCATCCTTACACTGAAATGATAATACAAATGTAAAAATGCTGAACCTGAATAATAAAAATCCTAAAATCTCTCATCATACAATAGAAAAATCCTCAATCGGCAAGCGCAACAATCTATATATACCTCTCAGTGTAGTCCAAACAGCAAAAACAAAATCCAAACTCTAAGAAATGCAGGATGCTATAACGTAGCACAGTATAATATAATACAGTGTTTCCCAAACTGTAGATCGCAAACTCATTTTTGGTGAGGCACAAAAGTCAGAGCAATAAATAAAGATGCTTTTACATTCTGTGTTTAACTTGTCACACTTGCTGGTGATTCAAAGACAGATGTCGAATGTCAGTCAGCTTCATTCTTTTAACAAGAGGATTGGTGTTTTCTTTTTTTTTCTCAGACTGCAAAATGAGAGAAGTTATTCAAATGAATTATGTGACAATGTATGATGTTGTTTTTTGCAACACACAACAACACAAAAAACGTGCTAATGTACTGTATGCATCCAGTAGGAAGGAAAATAAAAATTAAGCATTTTGTAATTTTGATGTATGCTAGAAACACAGATTTTAATAGGATCAAAAGAAATCAAGACACTTATTTGCTGATACACAAATGATATTCACAGAAATCTGATTTCCACACATTATCATTTGTGTGCTATATAGTTTTATCAGTAGTACTATAAGTCTGTGCAAATTTAGTGGCTATTTCAATGGAAAATGTACTGTCTGTAAAGGACAATGCACTACCACACGATGCTTTAGTTATATTCAAAAATCACCCGCCTCATGTCCATTAAAGGTAGGTGGGTTGTGAACATTTGATGTTTTAAACATGAGTCATGGTTCCGAAACCTTTGGGAACCACAGCATAACATATACAATTACATGCCCATTTGCAGCTGCTGCAGGCATAATGATACACCTGGCTTGAACAGTGCAATTCTTGATGTGCTCAGCATCCTCTGCCTGATGCAGAAGCCAAGGCATAGGGGAGACCAGAAGTGAAGGACCCAGGACAGCGTAGGGCTGACCTGGACTGCAGAAAGCACCAGGCACTCTTAGACGGCAGTATCAATGGCAGTATCAGAGGCTATATGGTTGCCAGAGAGCCACTTGTCCTTCATTCCTTTGGCACAAGGAATGCCGAGTCACACACCTTTCTCAGGCTATCACATAATGATGTGGTTGCTAAGCACACCCAAGGGGTGTTCAGCTAATGGAAACTAAAAGCTGCCATTAGAGCAAAAGCATTTGACATCCCTAGCAACCACATCGCACCACTCAGGCCTTAATTCTTAACATACTTGATGGCTTTAATTTTCAAAGAAAAGGCATTAAACACAGAAAATTATGCAAGAAGCTTGATAAAGTACCAACCATCTGAAGATGTGCTGGGGTTGCTCTGAAGTGCTCACTGAGCACTCTGTATGGAAAGCAGTGGCCCAGCAGCAGCAAGGGCAGAGTACTAACTGCTGACATGCTCATTCAGATAATTACTGGAAGGACAACACCCCTTCCAGTACAAAAAATTGAAATGAGATCTTATTTTATTAAGGGCCAGATGTAGGTAATTCTATTTTACCGACTCATAAATAACGAATTTTACCGATTCGGTATTTATGAATCGGTAAAATAGAAGGTGGGAGATTTAGGTAAATTTGGTAATTGAATTACCGAATCTGTAAAAATCGGTATTTACCGAATCGATAAATACCGATTCGGTATTGCCCATTGATTCCTATGGGCCTGAAGCCCATAGGAATCAATGGGCAATACCGAATCGGTATTTACCGATTCGGTAAATACCGATTTCAGCAAGGGTGCAGGGGGTGTCACTTTGAAACCCTCTAGCACCCCAAATACAGGCATGTGTGCCATGTAGCACACAGACATGCCCTAAGGGCAAGTCTGTCTGTCACATGGCATAGGTGTGCATGCACCCATGTGCATGCACACCTGGATTCGGTATTTTACCACCCAATTGGATTGGGTGGTAAAATACCGAATCTGAAAGGCCTTTGGGACTCAGAAGAGTCCCACCTACATCTGCAAGTTACCGAATCGGTAAAAATACCGATTCGGTATTTTACCGATTCGGTAAATTTACCGATTCGGTAAATTTACCGAATCGGTAAAATTGGCCCCCTACATGCCAAATCTTAAATACCGGTCGGTAACGGCCGAAATCGGCCGTTACCGACCGGTATTTGGGCTCCTACATCTGGCCCTTAGTTATCTATGTATTTATTTAAATATTTAAAAATGTAAATAAATACCCCTAAAAGTATCTGGGCACTAGGAGGCACTACCACACTTCAGAAGGAAGAAATAGCAATCAACATCTCGAGCCTTAGCAAACAAGGGCCTCATGCACAGCATTTTAGCACAGGGAAGGGTCGCAAGGCTTCTTACTGTTACCCTGCATCAAAAGAAAGGGGCAGGAATGCACCATATCTATGAGATACAGCACATTCCTGTCCTCTTTCACTGCGCTGGTGCACAAATGGCTGCCTTGCGCCAATGCAGGCACCCTTGCCCCATGGTGCAAGGTGTCCTTGTAGTCAGAATTATTGTTTTTGTGCAGGAAGGGACACCGTCCTGCACAAAACAATTGATGGAATCATTTTCCTCTTTCGATGTGTCCTGCAAAATGTAGCACACATAGAAAGAGGAAATACCCAGAAGAAATTAAGTTATTTCTCCTCATTACTCCACCACTGGGGAGGCACATGATTTTGGGGCATTCCCATATTTATTCTATGTTGTAAATCTGGGAATGTGTCCAAATCCATAGGCGTTGCATTGGAAAACCCACTGAAATGCCCATTGCACGCCTCCCTGACGCAGTGTGAGGAAACGCAGCAACTTGCGCTTCGTTGCCTTACACCATATCTACGAGGCCATGAAAAGTCGGCTTTGTGTTGCCTTGCAGAGATGGGTCTGCACTCTGCGTGGCTGGAGCATCAACACAAGTGATGCTCCGGCGACACACAGGGTTTGTGCATAAGCCCCTAAATATGTATTCAGGGACTTTTGAAATAGATCAAAATATTTTAACCATGGGTCTTGAAAAATGACTTAATGTCAAAGACAGAACCCAGATTCTTGACCATGGCTACAGGAAAAAAGGTACTTCTACCTGCTCAGGTCAGCATATTTAAGAACAGCAGGGCCTATCAATAAGATTCCAGTCTTTTCAGTATTCCTCTTCAGAAAATTGATTGCTATCCAACCCTAAACAGCAAGCTGACAGTTTCCCAGCTGGCTAATACAGTCAATGGACTGGTGATGAAACCTCAAAAGTTGTTGAATGCTGACAGAATATGACAGAGTATGGAACCCAAATGACCGGATAAGGCCCCCCAAAGGTTAAAATTGTACATTGAAAAGAATGAGGGAAAAAGCAGATCCCGGAGGGACGCCACTGGTCCGGTGAAATTCTCCGGATCAAAATGTAGGTAATGCAATCATCTGTGCCTGGTCTCTGAGAAAGTGAGTTCAAAGTAGAGCCAGCTAGCCACACTGCTACTAATTAACTGATCTTGGTTTCATGATCAGTCTTATCAAATAATGCCTACAGATCTGAAAGCAGCAGCACTGTCAGTAGTCCCTCATCTCAGATGGCCTGGTGTTCATCTGAGAAGCCAAAATAACTCCCTAGTACTGTGTCTAGGTGGCGAGCCAATCTGAGCTCACCTGAATAACTCTGACGCATCAAGATGATTCAAGAGTCAGGAGGGCAAATGCTTATCCATAATTTTGAAGAAGAGAAAGAGTGTCATAATCAGACAACAGATTTTCAAGTCGATCGTGTCTGGACAGGTATTTTTAGAAGAGGTGATAACCTCTTGCTTTTTTACAGGCAACAGGAGCAATACCCAAAGTGAAAGAGAGATTGATCAGATTACATAAGGCTCCACCAATTATAGAAGACATTGACTGAAGGATGGTAACAAGAAACTGTGTACCTTGATTTGAGATTGCAGAGAGCAAAGGTAACTTATTGTATGAATATTTCGGGAACGGTATTTATACCCATCCCAGATCTACATCCAGATGCCTCTCCGGTGGCCTTGAGCTGGTGAACACTGGTAGATAAAAATCATACAGACAGAAGTAATAATGTCTTCATTTTCTAGATTGTGGTGTAGTGCTGGCTTGCACTGTCATGTCATGCGCTGGGTGCTGTATGCTGCCGGGGCGGTGAGCTGAAACACAGCAGAAATGCTAGGTATTCCTGTCTATCACAGTCACTTCCTTCATTTGCTTCCACTGGGAAGCGGAAAGGCGCCCGGGGAGGAGTTACAAATTTCTATTTCATGTATGCTCTCTGATGTGATAGCACAACATCAATGAGAGGAGGAGAATTCCTAATGTGAAGACACTGCAGAGCAAAACAACTGATAGTGTTATGGCACTATAACAAGTGCAGTCACAGTAATTAACAAAAAAAAGCATAAAGGTCAATGGCTGAGCTGGGCTGATCCAAAGCCCACTCCCTCAATGTATGTTTTGTAGTTTGTTGACAAATTGTTGACATGAGCTATCACAGCAGGGACAAATATGTCTACAGCCATACCTAAAGGTGAACTTGCTGCCAAAACTATGAAGCCCAAGTTACAGAACAACTTTCTGATGTGTGACTGGATGTGTGAGTGGCTGTATCAGTGTGAGTGGCTGTATGAGTACGAGTGTGTGTATGCTAGTGTCTGTGTTGGGTATGTGGGTGAGTTTGTGAGTATCTGTGTCAGTGTTTGACTGGGTTTATGTATGGCTGTATCGGTGCGTGAGTGGGTGTGCGAGTGTCTGTGTCAGTGTGTGACTGGGTGTATGAATGGCTGTACAAGTGGACATGTGAGTGGCTGTATCGGAGTGTGAGTGAGTGTGTGAGTTGCTGCATTGGTGTGTGAGTGGGTGCATGAGTGTTTGTGTGGGTGTGAAGGGGCATAAGACTTGGTGTATTGGTGTGCGAGTAGGTATATGAGTATGTGTGAGTGGGTGCGTGAGGATCTCTGTGGGTGTGTGAGTGAATATCTGAGTATGTATATGGGTGTGTGAGTGGGTGTGTAGTGGATTTGTGAGTGTCTGGATGTGTGAGTGCCTCACTGGGTGTGTGAGTGGCTGTATCAGTGTGTGAGTGGTTGTATCAGTGTGAGGGTATGTGTGTGAGTATCTGAGTGGGTATGTGAGTGGGTTTGTAAGTGTGTGTCAGTATTTGACTGGGTTTATGAATGGCTGTATTGGTGTTGAATGGGTGTGTGAGTGTCTGTGACAGGGTGTATGAATGGCTGTATGAGTGGGCGTGGAAGTAGCTTTATCGGTTTGTGAGTGGGTCCGTGAATGTTTGTAAGGGTGTTTGAGTGGGGTGTGATCTGCTGTATTAGTGTGTGAGTGGCTGTGGGAGTGTCTGTGTGTGAGTGGGTGCATAAATATCTCTGTGGGTATGTGAGTGGCTATCTGAGTGTGTGTGTGTGTGTGATTGGGTGTGTAGTGGCTGTGTAGGTACATGAGGGGTCTGTAAGTGTCTGTTGGTGTGTGAGTATCTCAGTGGGTATGTCACTGACTGTATGGGTATGTGAGTGGGTTTCTGAGTATCTCTATGGGTGTGTGAGTAGGTTTTTAGTGTCTGTGTCAGTGTTTGACTGGGTGAATGAATGGCTGTATCGACGTGTGAGTGAGTGTGAATGTCTATAACAGTGTGTGACTGGGTATGCAACTTGATGTATCGGTGTGTGAGAATCTGTGTGTGAGTGGGTTTCTGAGTATCTTGTGGGTATGTGAATGGGCATCTGTGTGTGTGTGAGTGGATGTGTAGTGCGTGAGTGGATGTGTAGTGCGTGAGTGGGTTTCTGAGTATCTCTATGGATGTGTGAGGGGGGTCTGAGTGGGTGTCTCGTGGGTGTGTGGGTGTGTGAGTGGGATTGTTTGTGTCTGTGCCAGTGTTTGACTGAGTGTATGAATGACTATATAGGTGTGTGAGCGTCTGTGTGGGAGTGGGTATATGAGTGGATGTGTAGGAGTGTGAATGGGTTCGTGAGTTTCTGTATGGGTGTGTGTGGATGGCTGTGGGAGTGGGGTTGTGAGTATCTCTGTGGGTGTGCAAGTGGGTATGTGAGTGTCTGTGTGGGTATCTCAGTGTGCCTGTGAATGGCTGTATTGGTACTGGTGAGTGAGTTGCTGCATTGGTGAGTAAGTCGGTGTGTGAGTGTTTGTGTGGGTGTGTAAATGGGTGTAGGACTTGGTGTATCTTTGTGCAAGTAGGTGTATGAGTATGTGTGAGTGAGTACGTGAGTAAATATGTGGGTGTATGAGTGAATATCTGAGTGTGTGTGTGAGTGTGTAAGTGGGTATTTAGTGGATGTATGGTTGTGTGAGTGGGTTTGTGAGTGTCTGTTTGGCTGTGTGAGTGTCTTAGTTGGTGTGTGAGTGGCTCTATCAGTGTGTGAGTGGTTATATCAGTGTGAGGGTCTGTGAGTGGATTTGTGAGTGTCTGTTAGGATGTGTGAGTGTCTCAGTTGGTGTGTTAGTGGCTCTATCAGTGTGTGAGTGGTTGTGTCTGTGTGAGGGTCTGTGAGAGGGTTTGTGAGTGTCTGGATGTGTGAGTATCTCAGTTGGTGTGTTAGTTGCTCTATCAGTGTGTGAGTGGTTGTATCAGTGTGAGGGTCTGTGAGTGGGTCTGTGAGTGTCTGTTTGGATGTCTCAGTTGATGTGTGAGTGGCTTTATTACTGTGTGAGTGGTTGTATCAGTGTGAGGGTCTGTGAGTGGGTTTATGAGTGTGTGTCAGTATTTGACTGAGTATATGAATGGCTGTATTGGTGTTGCATGGGTGTGTGAATGACTGTGTCAGTGTGTGACAGGGTGTATGAATGGCTGTATGAGTGGGTGTGGGAGCAGCTGTATTTGTGTGTGAGTGGGTGTGGGAGTGTCTGTGTGTAAGTGAGTACGTGAGTATCTCTGTGGGTGTGTGAGTGGCTGAGTGTGTGTGTGTGAGTGGGGGTATAGTGCCTGTGTAGGTGCATGAGTGGGTGTGTAAGTGTCTGTGGGTGTGTGAGTGTCTCAGTGGGGGTGTGACTGACTGACTGTATGGCTGTGTGAGTGGGTTTCTGAGTATCTCTATGGGTGCATGAGTGGGTTTTGAGTGTCCGTGTCAGTGTTTGACTGGGTGTATGAATGGCTGTATTGATTTGTGAGTGAGTGTGAATGTCTATATCAGTGTGTGACAGGGTGTGCAACTTGATGTATCAGTGTGCGAGTGGAGGCATGAGTATCTTGTGGGTGTGTGTTTGGGTATCTGTGTGTGTATGTGAGTGGATGTGTAGTGGCTGTGTGAGAGTGTAAATAGGGTTGTGAGTGTCTGTGGCAGCGTGTGAGTGTCTGTGTGGGTATATGAGGGGCTGTATGGGTGTGTGAGTGGGTTTCTGAGTGTCTCTATGGGTGTGTGAGTAGGTGTCTGAGTGAGTGTCTTGTGGGTGTGTGAGTGGGATTGTGAGTGTCTGTCCGAGTGTTTGACTAAGTATATGAATGACTACATAGGTGTGTGACCATCTGTGTTGGTGTGGGAGTGGGTATATGAGTGGCTTTGTGGGTGTGTGAATGGGTTTGTGAGTGTCTGTTTGGGGGTGTGGGGGTGGCTGTATGGATGTGGGAGTGGGTTTGTGAGTATCTCTGTGGGTGTGTGAGTGGGTATGTGAGTGTCTGTATGGGTATCTCAGTGGGTGTGTGGGTGGCTAAGTGGGTGTGGGAGTGGGTTTGTGAGTATCTCTGTGGGTGTGCAAGTGGGTATGTGAGTGTCTGTGAGGGTATCTCAGTGGGGGTGCGAGTGGCTGTGTGATTAAGTGAGTGGCTGCTTGAGTGTCTGTATCACTGTGTGAGTGGGTGTCTGAATGGCTGTATCGGTTTGTGAGTGGATGTGTCACTGGCTGTATTGGTGTGTAAGTAGGTGTGTGACTGGTTATATCAGTGTGCCAGTGGGTGTATGAGTCTCAGTATGGTCTATGTCAGTGGGTGTGTGAGTGGCTACATGGGTGTGTGAATGGGTTTGAGAGTGTCTCTGTGGGAGTGGGTGTGTGAGTGGGTGTATAAGTGCCTGTATCAGTGAGTTAGTGAGTGTGTGATTGGCTGTGTGAGTGGCTGTATGGGAGTATAAGTGGGTGTCTGACTGTGGATGTATGTTTTTTTATTCGTAGTCTGAAACACCCTGACAATGTAATTTTTTTGTAACAACACTGAAAGAACTAATTAGTGAACCACTTTACTCCGATACATAATGCCATTCATCTATATGAAAAGAAACAAAACAGCTATGATTTAGTGTTAAACAATTTATAAAATTATAAATTAAAACTTAGAAATTTCAACAATGCATAGCTTCATAATAGGAATAAATCACTACACATTTTTCATGCTGTCATGTTATGTTCTAATAAAAAAAATAAGCATGCAATTTTCCCTTTTTTAATGTTCTCAGCTTTTATACCTCTACATCATTAATGATGTGTACTGCATAAAGAATAATCGTTGAACAGTGGGGAAAAACATCATATAGATTGTATAAAAAATCTAGAACTGCATACTATGTCATTGTAAATGCGCAACACTGTGCATTGCACTCACTATAATATATATATATATATTTTTTAAAACCTTTATTGTGTAATAAGGCATATACAAATACAGGCCTACAACCAATCAGGCCGGCCACGACACAATATGAGCAGCCGATGACTCCGAAACGATAGTCTGGAAGAAACCAACAGTACAGAAGCAAACAAGTCAGGCTAGAAAGGATAAGTACGGCCATCGAACAGGAGCAAATAAGGTTATTTTTATAATAAGGAGTATCACAGGATCAAATGAAGTATACATATATCCGGGTTCCCATAGCGGGCCACTGAGCAACAACAAAAAGCATAAGGGCATCGATACGGATAATTATCAGCAACAGTTTACACCATTCAGAAAACAGATGCCATAGACCAAAGCAACACCCACCGTGGCTCGTCTCTTGTCTACATATCACCCAGTTACATATTATAGACAGAACATAGGAACCGGAATAGCGACAATAAAAATAATCACCTGCCATACTAACCTAATAAAGAAAAAGAGGGGAAAAGGAAGGGGGAAAGGAAGAAGTAACATAAACAAGAAAGAGAGAACGCCGCGCCAATGCAAGCGCCCCACAGCAATAAGCGCGCAAAGAAGTAAGGATATCTCCAGCGAGGTGGGCATGCGAGTCGTAATCAAAGTGCGGCAAAACCGCAAGAAAATGAACAACGCATCTCCAGTCCCCACCCTCAATCACACCATGGGGGACAGGGACAGATGCGGCGCTCCTATAAAGGGATACAAAAGAGCCATAGAACCAAGGAAAAAAAAACAGCAAAGAAGCCCCAACCCACCCACCCCACCCTGCACCCCTGCAGAAGGCTACGGCCTACCCCCCCCCAGCAGCGTGCCTGTCGCCCTAAACAGAACCCAAAATATAGAGAAGGCAAGAAGAAAGAGAGGAATAAGAGGCAAAAAGGGGGGAAGAAAAAATGCAAGAGGGAGGGGCAAGGGGACCATCAAACGAAGCATTCGGCCCCGGCCTCCAGCCCACCCACACAATCATACAACATCTGAACGAGATCGACACAGTCTCAGGTATCATAAACTCACAAGGGGATAGTCCATATTATCAGGAGCGGGGGTTATCTGCATCACAATCCAGTCACCGGTAGTCCTCAGGGTTCAGTTCGGCTCATCCCTGGCCGTTCCTAGACATCACTACCGCACATAAAGTAGCAGTGGGAAGCAAACACATCAAAATGGAGAGCCCATACGATCGGAACAAAGCAAGGCAAGGGTGCAGACCAGGGGGTCTCGGCAACCAGCAACAAAACAAGAGGCTAACTCTGCAGTCCAGGTCTCTCAACAGTAACAGCAAAAGCAACAAAAACCAGGGGTTCAGTCTCGATGTGTAAGAAAGCAGAGGTCCCCCCGCAGGACAACCGCACGACCTCCCCAAAGTAGATCGGAGCAGCAATCCACAACGCTCCCAGGACACTCGGGCAGGATCGGGCCCCAACACAGAGCATCCATCCCCACACTCCACACTCAAAGCCGCTGGTACCTTCACCCCGGCTAATCCACGTAGGCGAGGTCCCGGTCTCCACACCGCGGAGGCCCCGGATTAAGCAGGAGCACAACTTCAAAACCACAACACACAGGAGTCCCCAGGTCAGGCGGTGAGTATGGGCGAGGCTTTACGTTTCCGTTTCTTCCCGAGTGTGTCGTCTCGGGGCAGGATATTCTACAGGATTTGCGTGTTGGGCAGGAAGGCTAACGGAGCTGAGCTACAGAGCGGCCATTACGGTCACGAGCTTGGCTCCTCCCCCCACTATAATATTTTTAAACAATCATTTTACCTATACCTGCTCTACTAATCTAAAGAAACATATACTGAAAATGAGACGTTCATCATTAGGAATACTACTAGATATGTAATGCATGCCAGCAAGGCCCCATAAAGACATCACCCCTAGTAGGCCGCATGATTTCATAATTACTGATAATGCAGTTACTACAACTAGACTATTCTACTTTTGCAACTGTAATCCTCCTTAGAACTTTGGTTCCAGAAACAACAGATAGGAATTTAATAACGAAAAAGACAATCTTTGCCTGAATAGTAGATTCCTATTATTAAATGATGTCCATCTGCTTTTACTTGTTAGATAGACAGTGTAATGACCAGATGTAATACTAACTCCTTCATGAAAAATTATAGCGATTATAGTATATGTTTTACCAGTAATAGATATTAGTTCTGCTGTAAGGTTAGTAATCTCTGATTTAGTGTCATCTGTTCTGCATCATTGTAGCATTAAAATAACATACTTGCCACTTCTTGCTACTTGCAAAATTAACACAAGATTTCTTTGACAATTTGGGCATACATTGTTGTGTGGAGCTTGTTTTAGCAATCTGCCAAAAGTCACACTTTTGCAATCTGGTAACGTTAAATAAATAAAACGTGCCAAATCTATTTCTATAGTTGATGTTCATGAGAAATCTTTACATACATGATTCCATAAGTAACTAAGTCCAAATAACTCATCAATAAGTATGTCCTCTTCTTCTTAAACAGCAGAAATCACAATTAAAAGCTCTTGTGCATCCTCTTGAGTATTTGGAGTAAACTGTACAGACCCACTTCATATATCTACAAGGTCTTGAATGTGTGATGCACAATGTGTTTTAGTTCTGTCACTATGCAGACGTTGCAACATACCACACAGTGCAAAACACAATGCCTTCTGGTATTTCTTTTCGATTGAATTTATTTAGCACAACGATAGCATAGCAGTTAACACCAGAGGGGTTGGACAATTGATAACCAACAATATCTCCCTTATTTCCAAATGTTTGTTTCTTAACTTCCTTCTCGTCTTTCATTTCCTGCTTTCCAAAAACAATACCACGCTGCTTTGAAAGTTTCCACTTTTAACAGATGGAGTATTTCTCATAAACTGGATACTGTCCTAAAGGAGGAGCGTGAAGGCTTCTTAATTGGTTTAAATCTGAAACACAACTTGAATCTGCATTTGCTCTGCTGTCATCAAATGCAACTAAATACAAACCAGACAATTTCCTAACTCAAGACAAAGCTACATATAACATACTTTCCTTAAACACTGTACTACCAATATTATTAAATGCTACATCTAAACTTAAACCTTGTGGTTTATGAATCGTACCAGCATATGTTAGACAAACTGGAAACAGTTTCTGTCGAACATATAAATCTTTCACAAGCATAAAACATGCAGTAGATTGTCCAATTTCCTTTGCGTTGTCAATCTGATCAAACTTAATGACAAGGTATTCTACTTCATTCCTATTTGGAAAATAATAAAATCAAAAACTTTATCCATAGCACCATTGACTAAACCTTCTTCAACATTTAAATTTCAGTGCACAATCACACTACAGTTTGTGCTTACACTTTAACATTTCTGCAATCCTACAGTTCATGAAACAGATTTCTCTAATGAATACAGTTTAGTTTGTAACTTTTTACTCAGCAATATAGTGTGACCCTGGTTTTCCATTTTATTCATTGCCTTTAGTTGCTCAACTATTTCTTTCTCCAGTTCCAGCAATCAATTATTGAAAGATGCACACTCCTCCGGCGTAGGCAATAGACACACAATATCTTTACCTTCTTGTACAAAACTAAACATTAGTTCTGCTGCTGGTTTTTGTTGTTGGATACTTTATTTTAAGAAGACGACTTTCTAGAACATGCCTTCCCTCTTTTAAAGGGACACCTTGAGTAGATCTCCAAAAAGAATCAAATGTTTTCCTCCAAATAGGACATCATAATCCATCATCAAAACTTCTTGCATTCTCAAATGCATGAAGGCAAGCACTAAATTTGAGACCATGCTCACCTGTTGCAACCTTTTTAACACTCTTGAGACTTCATGACAAGCTTCACCAAATAACTTTTTGTATCCCAGTTTGTTGTCATGTTACACATGCAGCATCCGAGGCAATGTAAAGTAATACCTTTGATATTGTGTGCAGCTAATCCAGTAGGTACTGAAACCACACATGATAAATTAGTCTGTAGTCTTCTGTAGAAAAGCTGTACGAACATGTATTAAGAAACTTTGACAAGTACAAGCTTGACCACTGACGCACAACGGTAGAGGCTTAAATGTTGAACATGTATACTCTTTCTTGTCATGAAGCAATCCATGCTCAACAGTAGGTTTCTTTTCCATATATATGTCTACTTGCTCATCATTTCGTTGTTCAACTAAATCTGCAAAATCAATTGTTTCTTGTCGTGCTTGTTCAATTGCAATCTCCACCTCATTCATTGCAATAGCAGCCTCATTTTGTTAACGATTTGTTCTCCAGGTTCATCCTGCCTTTGAGGACATGAACTTTGGCTGCATTGTGTACTCTCCTTACCTACCTCGGCAGCAATTGTATCTTTCTGTTGAATCTCATCATTCAACATTTGCAAGTAGTTTGGAAACACTGAGCACTCAATGCTATCCTTCGAAGCATTGAAAAAGTATTTATAGCAGTCAAACTCTCCTAGTAATTCTGTTTCTCAACAGCAACGTTTAAAGAGCTGCAAAAGTGCTAAATAGAAAAATGCTCTTTTTTTCAGCATTTGGGGGACTCAATTTTCTATGGATAATTCGACTGGCCTTGCTATGTCACACCAAACACTCATTGCAACCAACTACTGCAAATTTACCTTCATCGTCGTTTTCTGTCATATTGTTTCTATATGTGTAGTACCGGAGTACTACATATAAATAGACATTTTCTAGATGTCCACTCATTTTTGGATACTAAGTATCCAACATGTTTGTATTCACAATGTCTTTACTGTCTGGCTCAAACTCTACAAGAAATTCAATTTCTAGAAAATATTTCAAACTTGCTTGCGACTTGAGGCTAGGCCTAGACTCACTCCAACAATTCCTTTAAAATTAGAATATAAACTAGCAGAACTCAACCGGTCACAGCATTCATAGTATCCAATTTCCTTGTGCGAAAGCATCTTCAAACTGAAGCTGTACAATATTTTTCCTAGAGACTTCTCAGCAGAAATCTCTTCCCACACATCTTACATCTCTGTCTTCACAGATTTTGTTATGTATGAAGTAACAAAATAAGCAACAGCTTTAGAGATGTCTGCCACAAACTGAATATCTATTTTGGCATTCCACAGTTTCAAAATCCCAGCTTTGTAGTCAGTCAGTAAGGCAAGTTTCTTTATTCAGCTAAAAAGCCATAAAAGATAATACATTATAAATCAAATTTGATAAAATCCAAACAAGTAAAAAATCATACTAAAAACTCCATATAATAATATGTACGACATGAATACAAGACATAGCAAAATTAATGTAATATCACAATTTAGTTAAGAAAAACATCCATCCTTTTATTTGTTGCTGTATCTAAGAGCTTGAGATACAAAACTAGTTACAACAAGGCAACAATGCTCACTAGCTAAAAGTTGGAGATGATGTAATCAATCTTTGTAAGATCTAAAAGGGTGTATAAAAAGGGTAATAAATATATGTCTAGGGTAGTTATAAAATGTGCAAAAGAACATAAAATGTGATGTTGATTACTTAGAAATGCTATCACAAGGACAGGAGGGCAGGGATTGAAACCAGGTACCCTGGTGGGGAGAAGCTGCAATAAAGTGTAGTGTGCTAAGTCTAAAATGGGTTAGATGTAACCCAAGTTAGATAATGTTCCGTCCCTGCCTTCAACTTTAAGTCCAGATAGCACTCCACTGTCTTTAACCATTGATTCTTATCAAACCTATTATGCTTTTTAAATTGCCAAAATAAAGTTGTAACCGTAGATTTAAATGATCAATTTCATTGGGTGAATAAAATAAATTAGAGAGACCTATGTCAGTAAGGCTTCTTTTAACATGGGCAAACTAAGGAATTTAAAAGGCCCCATCTTGCCTCAAACAAAGCACAGAACGAAAGAAGCTAGTATATCTTGAGTGCCAGATCTTGAGCCGAACATGAAAGTGTGGTAACTGAACTAGGTACTACAGGAATGGGAGGCTGGCCTCCAGGTGGAGAATGAGGCTGTCCATACTTTTAGGAATCTCAAGCAAACTGTGTAAAAATGTATTCTCAATTTTGTGGAGGCTAACTGGTAAAATATACCCCTACACACTTTCTCCGTAACACCCTAAGGAAAAACATTTGCTTTTACATAGAATTAATAACTCCTTTATTGGCTTTTGTCCTCAATTTTTCAGGCCCTCTGTTTTAATAAATCGTCCCAGCTCAATTTGTCTGAGAAAATGAAGCCAAAGTAGTTGAAGCTCTGAACATTTGTGATAGGGATACCACCAATGTGGAAAGAGAGAGGGCGAGGTTTTTTGGCCCGCATTTCATAATGTGTGATTTTTTGATGGTTAATTTTTAAATTAACATCACCCATAAAAGTTTTAAAAATATTGAGGAGCAATTGCAGGCTGTTGGCAGTGCGGGCTATCAGCACCGCATCGTCAGCATATTGTAAAACTGGTACCAGACAGTCTCCAACCATGGAAAGTATTTTGCTTTTGCAATCAAAATGTCCTCGAACTTGTTTATACAAAAAAGAAATTAAAAATGTGCCAGAATTCAACCTTGTCTCACACCCTTGATTATATGAAACGGTACAGTGCAATCTCCATTCGAATCATAGCGAACTTGTACCTTGGTGTTACTATGCACCGTGCAAGAAAAACAAATAGAGGGGGTGGTCAACCCCTGCATTGCACATGATGGACCATAACTTGTCCCTGTTAACTATTTCAAATGTGCTAGAGAGGTCTATAAAGTCCTAGTGAAGAGCCCCACCGCTCACTTGAACATATTTCCCTTAAATTAAAAGTAGATTTAAACTCTGCTCGACTGTCCTGACCCCTGCCCTAAAGCCGTATTGCATGTCAGAAAAAAAGTACTTGACCTAATATCTTTGGTGATGAGTTCAAAAGGGAGATGGGCCGATAACATGAGGGGTGGCTTCTATTTCCCTTTTTAAATATGGGGACAATCGTAGAGCCCTTCCAGGAATGAGGAATTGTAGTCATTAATATGTATTTAAGCCTCTGTTCTCCTGAGGTTGTATGTGTTTTTAGGTGATTTATGAGTAAGTGTATGTCTCACTGCAGACATAAAACTGTTCACTCTTCCTTTTGAAATAACAGGTCTTGGAAATCCAAAACAACATTTTGTATAAGATTTTTCTTTTGCTGTATACTTCCGCCAACAGTACTTTCCACATCTATGTGGTTGAAAACGCAGTACTTTCTGCTTTAGGCCTTTTTCCTCAGATTCTTTTGGAATGCTACTTGTATTATACTCCTCTATGAAAGAAAGTACAGACTCATCTGTGTCTGTTCCAAATTTAGGTGCATCTTTTACTCACAACAGCATGTGAATATAAAGAGCACCTTTTGCTTGGTACTCTTTTCATCAAAAGAAATCAGTAACTTCTACAAGAGGTGGATTAATTTTGTTGCAGATGAAAGACAGTCTGACTTGAATTCTGTGGTTAATATACCTGCAAACATTTGCAGGATCCAAAGAGCAAAGCTCTACTGGTGCCTTTAATTTAACACCTTTGTTGTTAGAGTTTGCTTCTCTCAAAAAGTTATGTAACTTATCCCATGCATGATCTGTATAACTCAGGGCACAGGGTCAAAACTGATTTGCATATGGCTGGGTTCAACCTGGAATGGCATGGGGAGCAAAAAAACAATGGATTTAGGACCAGATCTCTGTACTGGGTTGAATGTATGACATTGTTCTGCATTCTGTCCATCAATTGTTCTTTTTGTATAACTCAGGATTACAAACAAGGCCGGACTGGCTGTAGCAGGCACCAGGCATTTCCCCGGTGAGCCGCCAGGGTGGGGGCCGGTTTTGGACCCACGGGAGGCCATTGTTTTTACTTTGTACAATTCGGCCCCCTGTAATGAAGCGGTCAAAACCAGCCCAGGCATACAGCTCGGCCCCCCTGGGGGCCAGCCAAGCTATTTGCCAAGGCCAGTTTCAGTTCCCAGTCCGGCCATGGTTACAAACTAAGTTGGTGCACCTAAATTTTGAAACATACACTTCAGCTCACCAAGGCGATGATACCAATACTCATTAGTCTCACGTTGGTATGCCAGCAAATTTATCAAAATATTCCTTTAGATCTACTTCTGTCTACTTTTTCAAGCTGTCCACTTGAAGGCAACATTTCCTCCTCCGTACAACCTCCATTTGTGACAACATCTACATCTTTGTAGTACACATTATTCGCTTTAAGCTAGAAAGTAGCTTTCTTCACCTTAGTCACATCCACCAGTTCCTGCCAGTTTTTTGTTGTTTTTTGTGGGGACGCCATTTACTAGAATAAGAAGCGGTTCTTCCAAATCTCTTTCTACACCTATAGTGTCAATATTGCATTTAAAATCTAAAGGTAAGTAAAGCTCTACCTTTAGGTACTTTCTGTAGCTCAGTGGGTGGTAGTTTCCCACTCTTTGGTTCCATTGCTTGAAAAAGGTTTATAGCTGGTATCAGTATTGTTTCATAAACATTTAGATGTTGAAGTTCCTCAGGAATTTGAACCACCTTTAACTTATTATGTATTGCTCTGGCAGGCATTTAGTTATCGTCAAACTTGTCATAGCAATACTTGTGGATGATCTGTTGTGTTGACAAATCAAAATGTTCTTCCACAAATAAATACACAGCCCATTCTAGCATCTTTTCTCTGTTTTCTTCTTCAGATTTCAAAAACACATCAACTTTACAAATTTGGCATTTGTAGTGGGTGGGCCGACAACAAATACAAACATAGTTGGGTTTCTCTGCGGAAACTGCATTAAACTTTACTATTTCTTATCAGTACTAATCTCTGTGTTTTATTCCTCTATACCTGAACACACAAACCCCTTATTTTGGCCAGACTGCACTTCAGGACCAAAGAAATGTAAATTAATATCTTCATAAACGTTTTCAACCTCCAATACTGTATCATACAAAAGTGTTTTGTTCATTTCTCCCAACTCAATGTAGTACTTTTCACAAATTAAAGTCTTCTAACTTTATTTTTGCATTTTTAAATGATGAACAGCCAACGTTCGAAATCTCTGAAAGTTGCTTGTGCACACTTTCCTGAATAGACACGCCAATGAGTGTCCTTGTAAAATAGAAAATTTCCTTACTTTGCATCAATCTAACTGGCAATATTGCAATTTTCTGCTTCACACTTCTATCTGGAAATTGGCGTAGACAATGTCTTAATATATCAATTGATTCCTGGTGAACACTACAAATACTACTGCAGTCCCATTTATACACAGGGGCATGTCTACGCCTTCCTTGTACCTCTTCAACAATTTCTTCCTCTACATTTCTAGAAATCATCTCCTCTTTTGCAATGGGAGTAACATCTTTTACCTCATAGCATCAGACAATTGTTTCAACTGCATACACTGTGTTCTTTTGTAAGTACCTTTTTTTCAGTAAAGAAAGCCTTAGTACTAGACATATGCTTCCATTCTCCTTTGACAAGTTTGCAAAAATTACTTTTATTAATAAGCCTTTTTTTTCTTCATAAACAACACAGTTTTGTCCAACGTTCTTATTCTGTTTAGTATCAAGATAAATAGTTTGCGCTTCAGGGCAAACACTTGATCAACCGCACTCTCAAAATGTTGTTTTTGCTTCAATGTTGCCCTTCTTCTCTTACTCTCCCTCATGTTTCGTACAAAATTCTGTATTACCCTACTTCTAAACATTCTCATTTGTATTTCTTTAAATTGTTTCTGTCTCCTTGCCAAACTTGGTGTTTTATTATAACATTTGCTACTTTCAATATGACTTACGACTCTATTCTGAGTTGATTTATATACCTTTCTTTTTATTTATGGAGAAGTGTGGCTCACCGATTAGAGCGGCAGACCCTGAGGCAGAGGTCTGGCCCGGGACCAGGGTTCAATTCCCGACGCGGCAGGGTCTTGGGCTCAATGTCCACGGACTCGATAATTCTCGCCTAGGTGCCTACTCTAATCATGGGTCCCACTCTGCAACTCTGGGCAATAGCTTGCTTAATCTCCACAACGGCCCCAAAAGCGCTAGGATGCCTGGCCTCACCTTGGGGGTGCCCAATATGGGGCATCTCACAGGGAAAGCCAGGAAGGGTTCCACAGCGGTATACAGCACCAGGATGCCTGAAACGTGATAGTGCGCTTTACAAGTATACATACATTTACATTTACATTTAAAATGTTATCCACATTTTGCATTTTCCTATATAATGTTTTAACAAACTCCTTAGTTCTCTTACCGGGAGCTTTTTCTTCACAGTACATACTGAGAAACATTCAAATTAGAAAAAAAACCGGAGGAAACAGTACTACCTGCTTTTTTTACATATCAGTGAAATGCTTTTGCTGTTTTCCAACTGCTTTTGTCCAACTCTTCCCTTTATATCAGTTAATATTTCTTTGTAGTGCAAATCTCAATAGAAAAATATAGCAATGCTGTTAGATTTGGGGGTCTATAGTTGGCAGAGGTAAGTACCTTTGACCAAATAGGGACCCTTGCGTCTAGTCAGGGTAAAATAACCCCTGCTCACCCCCTTGGAAGCTTGGCACGAGCAGACAGGCTTATCTCAGAGGCAGTGTGTAAAGCATTTGTGAACACATACAGTAACCCAGTGACAACACTACAGATTGACACCACACAAGTTGTAGTATAAAAATAAGTATTTTATATAGACTTAACACAAGACCACAAACAACAAAAATCCACAATACTGTACTTTACAAATGGTAGAATTAGCTTAGTTCTCTTAAGATGTAAAATGCGACACTTTGAGTTTAATCTACCTTTGGATGCGTAATGCTATACAACAGAAAGTGTTGCAGGGAAGGTGGTGCATTGGTTCCTTACATGCAAGAACGGTGATGCGTCAGGTCCCTACTGATGCGTAGGGGATGCTTCGGTTCTTCTCGGCGTAGGGAGGGTATGCATCCGTTTCTTACTGCGCTTCCGTGGCGATGCAACCAGCAACGGCATGATGCAATGAAAATCCGGTGCAATTAATAAAAATGGCGTCTTCACCTTAATGCGACACAATGCATGCATACCCGACGGCCGCACAGCGACTCAACGATTCTTCGGAGCCGCAACAGGCCCTGAGACACGCTTGCCGGTAAAGCTGTGGCATCTGATGCGATGTCGATCCTCTTCTCCGGCGATGCGAGTCGCTTTGGCAATGATGCGACAACTACAGCAGTGACACACTTTCCCAGAGATGCGATGACAGCGGCTGCGGCGGCGACACGCTTCTCCGATGATGCTTGGCGTCTGGTGCAACGTCGATCCTTTTCTCCGGCGATGTGAGGTGCTTCTGCGTTGTGAGGCGACAGCGGCAGCAGCGGCGACATGCTTCTTCTTCGTTAGTCGCACTTCCAGCTCCTTGTGACACGCAGTCCCTCAGAAAGCCCAACACAACTGCAGGCACTTCCAAAGAACTTTTGGGGAGATGGTGGGTGAAGTCTGTTGTCCCTGAGACTTCAGCAGGAGGCAAGCTCTATCTCAAGCCCTTGAAGATACTTCACAAGTTGAATGAAAGTAGCACAAAGTCCTTTCTCCTCTCTTTGGCAGTCAGGCAACCACTGCAGGCCAATCCCTCACGCTTAGGGATAGTCTCTCCTCAGTCTCTCTGGTTCCCATCCTGAGCAAAGGTTTCTTCTTGTTTCCCAAAAGTGATATAAAGTTCTGGGGTCTGGGTCCCCTCTTTTATACTCATTTTCCCTTTGTTCGCTGACGGCAGAGAGGCCTTTGCCTAGACCAAACCAGTTCTGGTCAGTCCTGGAGCACTTTGTTGACAAGACTCCTTCTTTTCTTTCACAGTGCAGGCCAGGGACATCAGACGCACCACAGGAGGTGAAGCCAGCATTGTGGAGGGAAGGCACAGCCCTATTCAGGTCCCAGGTGCAACTCCTCCCACCCACCTGCATTCAGCCCTGTGCTGACTCACCCCGTCTCCTGGAATCCCCAGCCCCTGTCACTCAAACTCCAGAGAAGGAATACACAACCTAGCAGAGGCAGGCTTGGACGGTTAGACAAGAAAATACCTACTTTCTAAAAGTGGTATTTTCGAAACACATCTTTGTGTGTGGCAGGAGCAGGGCTTTAAGTGGTCCGGGTCTTAACAGGTCTGAGCACTGGCAGTTTTTTTAAGAGGGCCTCGAAAGGGGTCTCTATCGGGCTCTGTTTTGTGCCCTGGTACAAACGGTTGTTTTTTCTAGACTGCAGTGACAGCAGGCACTTTGATGTGCGCTGCTCACACTGATCACTTCTCACTAGTGGAGAAGTTATGGCATGACCTCATTCCAGGTGAGCGTTGTGAGGGAAGGGAAATCCTTTAAAGAGAGTCATTTTCTTTTTGGATTTCCCTTCTCTTTTGAAATTCAGGAGCAGCAACATTGTTGTGGTGTCAGCAGGGCTTTAAGTGGATGCTTTTCCAATATTATTTACAACAAGCCATAGTTGCTGCTTATTTATCTAATGCATCTAACAACCATTGACAAAGGCAATAGTCCTGCCTTGTATAGGTAGGATGTTACTTATTGTATCATATATCTGGATGCAATGACAGAAACCAGAAAATACAAGTTGGGTGGCACGCTATGATAAGCACAGATTTTTAGCTTATGTGTTTTTAAGCCCCACCATTAATTACACTGGCCACGCCCCTTTGAGAGACCCCCCAGTTTTGTCATGCCACTTAAAGCCATGGGCAGGAGGAAGAGGAAGCGAGGAAAGCGAGGAAAGCGGTGTGGGGGGACATCACCACCCATGAGGATGGGTCAGACCACTGAACTATCGATATCAATGAGCCTACCCCCTGGTGCTTGTCCAGATGTGATCATGTTGTCAAATTTACCTTGTTTAGGTGATGGTGCAGAGGAGCCATTCACCCTAACGAAAAACAAGGTTTTACACATCCACGCTGGTCTACTATACTACACGCCCTCGGGCATTAGTTTGCGCTTTACAAATATATACAAATATAAAAATCAAATCATATTCTGATGGTTAGGAGGGTGGGATGAGTCGGCCCCCTAACAAAGACTCTGGAAGGCAAAAGTATCGTTGTAAATTTTAGGTATCCCAATATTGCCCACAATCTATTGGCTAGCTGTATGCAATTGGGTGTGCCAGGCCCTAATATCTCTCTCATCCCATTGGGTTTCTTCTATAAACACTAAGGCAAGAGTGTACACCTGACCAACAATTCCCTTTATTGCAATTTCCAGCTTTGAGTGGGTGCGGGAATGGCCCCACTCAAATATTTTTGGCCCAGAGGAAATGTATTTCTCAGGTTAACTCACTGCACCTCAAAGTAAATCCTGCAAACTTACCACGTATTGTGCAGCACGAGAATGAGTCACCACCTGTAGATTGAGTTACAACAAGAAAATCCCTAAGTAAAAGATCTTTTTAAGTGCCAGATTGTGAGATCATGTCCCTACCTAATAGTGTTTGTACGCCAGGTGATTTGAGGGTGAAGATTGGATTGGCTCCTATTGAATTTGTTGATCGCCCATGGATGGATGACGCCTATATCAATGCCTTAACACCTGGCCACCTAACCTCACAGTCGACTATTCTGAGCTGGAATATTTCAGGCATTAGGGTAAAGATAGATGACCCCGATTGGAGTGAATTCATTGAGAGCCATGACATTTGTCTATTCCAGGAGACATGGGTAGTTGAGCAAGTGCACAGGGATGGGTTTAAGAGTTAAACTGTGCTCGCTATTAAATCGCTTGCTGAGTGCCCCTAAGGCGGGTGGCGTGTGCACATCTTATTCTATCCTGTTACTGAATATGAATCGGGTTCCCCAGATATTCAAGGGCAATTTTTTTTCCACCTGAAGTCCAAACCCCTCCTGTTGATTAACATATACAACAGGAGTTGTGGGCATAAGCAGGGATCACAAATTTTCTGATTGTTGGACGAAATATTGGTTGCCCACTTAGTATCCCACAATGTGCTTGTGGCTGGCGATTTCAACCTCTCCTTTGAACCGATTGGTATAGCTTAAGATCTGACTAGAGCCGAGAATTCAATATGTGGGATCCCCGATCTCACCTCTCATGTGAGAAGAAACCTTTCTAAGGCAGCCCTCCAAGTGGTGAAACTTACTCTGACACATGGCCTGCGTGCCTGCAATGGCTGCTTACCCTCACATAAAATGACTTCTCTACCTTCAGAAGAGGGTTGTATTGTAGCAACATTGGCTACATCCTACTGGATGTGGGACTCTGGAGCCAGATGAGTGACATGTTGGTGTAAGAGTGAGATGACAGTGACCACGTCTCCTTGATACTCAAACTGAAACATTCAACTTTATTGTCTTTTGCACTTGAACTAGAGGAAAACCAGAACCAGCTTGAAGTCAGGAATGGGAACAATGTCAAGTAGGAGGTAGTGAGATCTTCAACTAATGCAGTTTCAGACCTATTTATCCCTTTCCCCCACATGGAGACTGGGCTTGCCAATTGGGGGAACAATGCAACAATTTTGACTGAGCACAATTCAGTGTTCCTAAAGTTGAGGGACTACTTTACCAAGGGAGTCTTGGGGTCAACCAATCTGACTTCACGAAGGGGGTGGTTTAGCAAGTCATGTAGAACTGCAAAGACCAAGCTTCTGGAATCAATAAAAAAGAGAGTCGCTCTGGATATTAGGGAAAGCAGGACCCTATATCAGTCTACTTTAAAGCACTCCAAAGCAAAATAGGAAAGCACAATCAGGCTTGACCTTTTGGATGCTTCACCTACCAGCAATCAGAAGAAATTCTGGAATTTAGTCAGCCTAGGTGTGGGGAAACTGGGGAAACCAGCCAAGACTTCAATTTTACCCTATGAATGGGTCGGCCTTTTGGAACCCTGTATTCAACAACCCATGAACCAAAGATGGTTGTTTCCCTTGGGGACGTTAGTTGTATGCCCCTTCCACTTGCCTCCAGTAGTCTTCTCCCTAGAGGAAAGTGATTGTGCTATGGCCTCTTTTAGACAAGGGAAAGCTCCAGGGCTCAATAATATCCACGCAGACCTTCTTAAATCTGATTATTCTGCTGCATCACTGCCATTTCCAATGCAATTGTGGTGGAGGAGGCTATTCCCACATCATGGAAGTTTGGAGATTGTGCCAGTATTTAAGAAAGGGAATCCCAGCATCCTCTGTAATTACCACTAAATCAAGACAATTTAGACAATTTACAAAAGGCCTTTCGCAAACAGGTGTTATAACGTCTTCTAGACTGGTGTGAGGGAAATCATATCCTCTCAAATCTGAAGGTAGGTTTCAGACACAAAACTAGTGCGGCTGATCAGCGCTTCCGGTTTCTTCTGGCCAAATGGAGAATGATGAACCTGGGAGGGGGCAACCTCTTTGTGGCATTTATTGATCTCCGTGCCGCATTTTTAATTTGGTGCCTAGGGAGGTTCTTCGAGGGATGGGTTCCCTCCTAACTTACTGAACATAGTTATGCACCTCCACAAGGGAAAATTTGACAAGGTCCAGTGTGGCACAAATAGGGAACTGCCTGAGGCCTTTCCAGTTAAGCAAGGTGAGCCACAAGGTTGCATTTTAGCACAACACTTTTTCTTGTAAACATCAACAGTTATGTTAGTTACTAGTTGAATTGTGTCAACGAATCCCCCTCCCTGGCGGGCCACAAAATCCCAGTGCTTTTCTATACCGACAACACACTCCGGGGGGCTAAAACTGTAAGGGGCCTACAGAACTTGATCAACAGCTTCAATCAGTTCTGTGTAGAGTATGGTCTTGAAATCGGCCACCATAACTAAATGTATGACCTGCCTAAGAAGAGGTAGAGTAATGGGTGTCATCAGAGCTGGAAATGATCCACTAGAAAGGGTCTGGGAGTTTGATTATTTAGATATTCAGCTGGCAGAACCAGGGTCTTGTGAAGCATAGATCTTAAAAAGCTTAGTTAGGGTAAAACATAGAGCTTGGCTATATGCAGGTTTGTAAAAAAAAAAAAAAAAGCTACCTGGCCTCCACTTCTCCCAGCTGTGAACATTTATAAGGCTCAAGCAAGGGGGGCAGCCCTATACGGAGCTGAGCTAACGGGTCATTGCAAAATGGATGTCAAGAGTGTTGCTGAAAATATTTTTCTCAGAGCTCCTACTGGCACAGGGTGGGGCACCCCATTAATGACACTACGCTTGGATCTAGGTTTCCATGAAATAGCTGAGTTGGCTGCACTAAGGCAACTGTTATACTGGATACATATTCAGAGTACCAGTGAGTTGCGCCACTTGGGAGAGGGGCTTGCAGAAATTTTACGAATGCAATTGGTAACAAAGGTAAAATCATTGGGCTTTGTGAAAAAGGCTTTGAGTGAGCTCGCGCTGGATAAATTATGGTCTATCCGACCAGGGGATGAACAAATAGTGAAAAACAAGTTCATGGAGAAATTGCCACTTGCAGGGAGCACCTATAAACCTGAGGAAGTTCTAGATCGTACATGCTCAGCAAACGCACATACAGAGTTTCTACAGTTTAGATGTGGGACCCTCCCAGTCTCACTCTGTACTGTCTCCTGGGGTGGTGTGAAGCCAGGGACATGCTATTGTTTTGGTTGTAAACCTGTTGTAGAAACTGATGAACATTTTCTATTTTTCTGCCCACTGTAGCCAAAGTCAGAAGCAAGTGGATTGTGCCTCTTTGTCGCACACTGAGTTTATGGGAAGAGGAGTAGGGTATAGAATCTGTAAAATTGACACCAAAACAATAGTTGTAGTAGCTGTGTCAAAGTTCCTATATGAAGCTCGTATAACAGGGCAAACGCTACTAAGCGACACAACAGGATAGGATCTAATGGATGGGGTCTGACTTGGTGCACTTTTGCCTATAATGATTTTAACTCAATATTCATTGCTGTTTTTATTTATGTGAAAACTAAGTATCACAGTTTTAAAAGTTGTATTTATACTGGTGATGATGAAAATGTATTTCTAACTATCAAACTAGGACTTATTCCAGTTGTACTTTTAATTCATTCTCCTGATCATGCTCCAGTATGAATCTTGTTTTAGTATTAGGATATACTTGAATTCAAGCTGCCTTAACCCCTTCGCTGCTAGGCCTTTTCCCCTCCTGTGCTAAGCCTTTTTTTGGCGATTTGGGATAGTGCGCGCTTAGGCCCCTGTAACTTTTTGACCACATAAGGTATCCACGCTACATTTGCGTCCTTTTCTTCCAACATGATGTGTATTCTAAAGGTGCCCAGGGTTTGTGGATTCCCTCGGAGGGGTCCCAGAAATTAACCAAAATATAGTGAAAGGTTTGTTTTTTTCAGAAAAAATGGGAAAAACGGGCTGCAAATTAAAGCCTCTGGGTTTTTCCCTGCAAATGGTATCAAAAAAGGGTTTGTGGGGCTGAAATCTCCATTTTCTCAGCTTTTAGGGAATGACAGTCTTTTGTCAGAGAGCCAACATTTTTTACACAGTTTTGGCATTTTTCTGGAACATAGCCTATTTTTGCTATTTTTAGAGCTTTCCACCTCCTTCCAGTTAATGGTAGAAATGAGTTTGAAAGCAATAATGGATCCTGGACAGCTATACATTTTCGGAAAGTAGACAAAATTCTAAATTCAAAAAGGGGTCATTTCTCTAAATCCATGAAGGTTTCTTTATAGAAACTAACAGTTAAATATTGGAATAATTGAAAATTTGTTGAAAAAAACAGCCTTTTGTCTCAACGTTTTCACCTATAACTTCTTGTAATTTTGACAGCTCTTGGACAGCAATATACCGTTACATCCGTTAGACATTCCTGGTTGTGGGGATATATAGGACTTGTAGTTTCATCAAGAACCCGACGAACCCAGATCCAAAAACTGAGCAGCAACTTGCAATGGTATTTTTTTATTTTCTGGGTATAGAGCACTTTTTCTTGGAAAATGTATACATGGGAAAATCTGTATGAAAGTCACCTATGTATTTCTGAATTGGGTACAAATTATAGAGTTTAGAAACAGTATATAATTGCATATTTTCGAAATTGGGAATACTCATACTAGCATGAGAATTATTGGTCATTTTTGAAAAAGGTTTTTTTTTTACACAATGTCTTTCATTGGGAAGGGAGAAATGCATGAAAACTCAATTGGTAATAACAGTTGATTTACAAATCTGAATTATCCTAAGTTTCCCGATAAAAACAGTACCTCACTTGTGTGGGTCGGCCTTGTGCCTATGAAAGGAAACGGCGCAAAATGCAACGTGGTCACACCTCAATTTTGCAGTTAAAAATTTACCCTTTTATGGCAAAGTGCCTAGCTGTAGTTTTTGCACCCTAGCTCTGCCGGCACCTAGGGAAACTTAGCAAACCTATACATTTTTGAAAACTAGACACCCAGGGGAATTCAGGATGGGGAGACTCGACTGCCTACCACCAGGTTCTGTTACCCAGAATCCCTTGCAAAGCTAAGAAATTGACAAAACAACGCATTTTCCTCACATTTCTGTGGTGGAAAGTTCTGGAATCTGCGTGGATCAACAAATTTCCACCCACCCAGCGTTCCCCCGGGTCCCCCAAAACAAATGGTACCTCACTTGCCTGGGTCTGCCTAGTGCCTGCGACAGGAAACAGCGCAAAACGCAATGTGGTCGTACCTCAATTTCGCAGTGAAATCGTGCCCTTTTTGGGCAAAGAGACTACCTTTTGTTTTTGAACCCTAGCTCTGCCGGCACCTAGGGAACCCTAGCAAACCTATACATTTTTGAAAACTAGACACCCAGTGGAATCCAGGATGGGGTGACTCGACTGCCTACCACCAGGTTCTGTTACCCAGAATCCCTTGCAAAGCTTAGAAATTGACAAAACAAAAGCATTTTCCTCACATTTCTGTGGTGGAAAGTTCTGGAATCTGCGTGGATCAACAAATTTCCACTCACCCAGCGTTCCCCCGGGTCTCCCGAAAAAAATGGTACCTCACTTGCCTGGGTCTGCCTAGTGCCTGCGACAGGAAACAGCGCAAAACGCAATGTGGGCGCACCTCAATTTCGCAGTGAAATCGTGCCCTTTTTGGACAAAGAGACTTCCTTTTCTTTTTTAACCCTAGCTCTGCCGGCACCTAGGGAAACCTAGCAAACCTATACATTTTTGAAAACTAGACACGCAGGGGAATTCAGGATGGGGTGACTCGACTGCCTACCATAGGTTCTGTTACCCAGAATCCCTTGCAAAGCTAAGAAATTAACAAAGAAAACGCATTTTCCTCACATTTCTGTGGTGGAAAGTTCTGGAATCTGCGTGGATCAACAAATTTCCACCCACCCAGCGTTCCCCCGGGTCTCCTGAAAAAAATGGTATCTCATTTGCCTGGGTCCGCCTAGTGCCTGCGTCAGGAAACAGCGCAAAACGCAACGTGGTCACACCTCAATTTCGCAGTGAAATCGTGCTCTTTTTGGTCAAAGAGACTACCTTTTGTTTTTGAACCCTAGCTCTGCTGGCACCTAGGGAAACCTAGCAAACCTATACATTTTTGAAAACTAGACACGCAGGGGCATTCAGGATAGGGTGACTCGACTGCCTACCATAGGTTCTGTTACCCAGAATTCCTTGCAAAGCTAAGAAATTGACAAAGAAAACGCATTTTCCTCACATTTCTGTGGTGGAAAGTTCTGGAATCTGCGTGGATCAACAAATTTCCACCCACCCAGCGTTCCCCCGGGTCTTCCGAAAAAAATGGTACCTCACTTGCCTGGGTCTGCCTAGTGCCTGCAACAGCAAACAGCGCAAAACGCAAAGTGGGCGCACCTCAATTTCGCAGTGAAATCATGCCCTTTTTGGACAAAGAGACTACCTTTTGTTTTTGAACCCTAGCTCTGCCGGCACCTAGGTAAACCTAGCAAACCTATACATTTTTGAAAACTAGACACCCAGTGGAATTCAGGATGGGGTGACTCGACTGCCTACCACCAGGTTCTGTTACCCAGAATCCCTTGCAAAGCTTAGAAATTGACAAAACAAACGCATTTTCCTCACATTTCTGTGGTGGAAAGTTCTGGAATCTGCGTGGATCAACAAATTTCCACCCACCCAGCGTTCCCCCGGGTCTTCCAAAAAAAATGGTACCTCACTTGCCTGGGTCTGCCTAGTGCCTGCGACAGCAAACAGCGCAAAACACAACGTGGGCGCACCTCAATTTCGCAGTGAAATTGTGCCCTTTTTGGAGAAAGAGACTAACTTTTGATTTTGAACCCTAGCTCTGCCGGCACCCAGGGACACCTAGCAAACCTATACATTTTTGAAAACTAGACACCCAGGGGAATTCAGGATGGGGTGACTCGACTGCCTACCACCAGGTTCTGTTACCCAGAATCCCTTGCAAAGCTAAGAAATTGACAAACAAAAACGCATTTTCCTCACTTTTCTGTGGTGGAAAGTTCTGGAATCTGCGTGGATCAACAAATTTCCACCCACCCAGCGTTCCCCCGGGTCTCCTGAAAAAAATGGTATCTCATTTGCCTGGGTCCGCCTAGTGCCTGCGTCAGGAAACAGCGCAAAACGCAACGTGGTCACACCTCAATTTCGCAGTGAAATCGTGCTCTTTTTGGTCAAAGAGACTACCTTTTGTTTTTGAACCCTAGCTCTGCTGGCACCTAGGGAAACCTAGCAAACCTATACATTTTTGAAAACTAGACACGCAGGGGCATTCAGGATAGGGTGACTCGACTGCCTACCATAGGTTCTGTTACCCAGAATTCCTTGCAAAGCTAAGAAATTGACAAAGAAAACGCATTTTCCTCACATTTCTGTGGTGGAAAGTTCTGGAATCTGCGTGGATCAACAAATTTCCACCCACCCAGCGTTCCCCCGGGTCTTCCGAAAAAAATGGTACCTCACTTGCCTGGGTCTGCCTAGTGCCTGCAACAGCAAACAGCGCAAAACGCAAAGTGGGCGCACCTCAATTTCGCAGTGAAATCATGCCCTTTTTGGACAAAGAGACTACCTTTTGTTTTTGAACCCTAGCTCTGCCGGCGCCTAGGTAAACCTAGCAAACCTATACATTTTTGTAAACTAGACACCCAGTGGAATTCAGGATGGGGTGACTCGACTGCCTACCACCAGGTTCTGTTACCCAGAATCCCTTGCAAAGCTTAGAAATTGACAAAACAAACGCATTTTCCTCACATTTCTGTGGTGGAAAGTTCTGGAATCTGCGTGGATCAACAAATTTCCACCCACCCAGCGTTCCCCCGGGTCTTCCAAAAAAAATGGTACCTCACTTGCCTGGGTCTGCCTAGTGCCTGCGACAGCAAACAGCGCAAAACGCAACGTGGGCGCACCTCAATTTCGCAGTGAAATTGTGCCCTTTTTGGAGAAAGAGACTAACTTTTGTTTTTGAACCCTAGCTCTGCCGGCACCCAGGGACACCTAGCAAACCTATACATTTTTGAAAACTAGACACCCAGGGGAATTCAGGATGGGGTGACTCGACTGCCTACCACCAGGTTCTGTTACCCAGAATCCCTTGCAAAGCTAAGAAATTGACAAACAAAAACGCATTTTCCTCACATTTCTGTGGTGGAAAGTTCTGGAATCTGCGTGGATCAACAAATTTCCACCCACCCAGCGTTCCCCCGGGTCTCCCGAAAAAAATGGTACCTCACTTGCCTGGGTCTGCCTAGTGCCTGCGACAGGAAACAGCGCAAAACGCAATGTGGTCGCACCTCAATTTCGCAGTGAAATCGTGCCCTTTTTGGACAAAGAGACTTCCTTTTCTTTTTTAACCCTAGCTCTGCCGGCACCTAGGGAAACCTAGCAAACCTATACATTTTTTAAAACTAGACACGCAGGGGAATTCAGGATGGGGTGACTCGACTGCCTACCATAGGTTCTGTTACCCAGAATCCCTTGCAAAGCTAAGAAATTGACAAAGAAAACGCATTTTCCTCACATTTCTGTGGTGGAAAGTTCTGGAATCTGCATGGATCAACAAATTTCCACCCACCCAGCGTTCCCCCGGGTCTCCTGAAAAAAATGCTATCTCATTTGCCTGGGTCCGCCTAGTGCCTGCGTCAGGAAAGAGCGCAAAACGCAACGTGGTCATACCTCAATTTCGCAGTGAAATCGTGCTCTTTTTGGTCAAAGAGACTACCTTTTGTTTTTGAACCCTAGCTCTGCCGGCACCTAGGAAAACCTAGCAAACCTATACATTTTTAAAAACTAGACACCATGGGGAATTGAGGATGGGGTGACTCGACTGTCTACCACCAGGTTCTGTTACCCAGAATCCCTTGCAAAGCTAAGAAATTGACAAAAAAAACGCATTTTTCTCACATTTCTGTGGTGGAAAGTTCTGGATTCTGTGTGGATCAACAAATTTCCACTCACCCAGCGTTCCCCTGGGTCTCCCAAAAAAATGGTACCTCACTTGCCTGGGTCTGCCTTGTGCCTGCGACAGGAAACAGCGCAAAACGCAACGTGGTCACACCTCAATTTCACAGTAAAATCGTGCCCTTTTTGGACAAAAAGACTACCTTTTGTTTTTGAACCGTAGCTCTGCCGGCACCTTGGGAAACCTAGCAAACCGATACATTTTTTAAAACTAGGCACCCAGGGGAATTCAGGATGGGGTGACTCGGCTGCCTACCACCAGGTTCTGTTACCCAGAATCCCTTGCAAAGCTAAGAAATTGACAAACAAAAATGCATTTTCCTCACATTTCTGTGGTGGAAAGTTCTGGATTCTGCGTGGATCAACAAATTTCCACCCACCCAGCGTTCCCCCGGATCTCCCAAAAAAAGGTACCTCACTTGCCTGGGTCTGCCTAGTGCCTGCGACAGGAAACAGCGCAAAACGCAACGTGGTCGCACCTCAATTTCACAGTGAAATCGTGCCCTTTTTGAACAAAGAGACTACCTTTTGTTTTTTAACCCTAGCTCTGCCGGCACCTAGGGAAACCTAGCAAACCTATACATTTTTGAAAACTAGACACCCAGGGGAATTCAGGATGGGGTGACTCGACTGCCTACCAGCAGGTTCTGTTACCCAGAATCCCTTGCAAAGCTAAATAATTGTGAAAAAAATGCATTTTCCTTACGTTTCTGTGGTGGAAAGTTCCGGAATCTGCGTGGATCAACAAATTTCTACCCACCCAGCATTTCCCCAGGTCTCCCGACCACCAGCTTTTGCAAGAGGGGTTACCTGGGTTTTTGGCCCCGTGCTAGACGGCCATCTAGGGAAACCTACCAAACCCACACATTTCTGAAAAGTAGACACCCGGGGGCTTCCAAGGAGGTATGGCTTGCGTGGATCCTCCAACGTTCCTTTACCCAGAATCCCTTGCAAACCTCAATTTTAGCTGAAATAATAAGTTTTTTCACACTTTTTTGTGTGGGAAAGCGTGACATCACTGGGCTCACACAAATTACCTCCCACCCAGCATTCCCCCAGGTCTCCCGATAAAAATGGTACCTCACTTGTGTGGGTAGGCATAGTGGCTGTAACAGCAAAAGGCCCAATTCGTACGGTGGAGACTTAAAAATTACCTTTAGCAAAACGATCTTATTTTTTGAGGGGGTCACCTGAGCTTTTGGCCCCGGGCTTGGCGGGCATCTTTGGAAACGACCAAACCCAAACAGTTCTGAAAACTAGACACCCGGGGGAGTCCAGGGAGGTATGGCATGCGTGGGTCCCCCAATGTTTTCCTACCCAGAAATCCCTGCAAACCTTACATTTAGGTTAAAAAAAACACTTTTCCATACAATTTTGGGTGGGATCTCCCTGCCGGCACAATGTCCTACCATCCAGCGTTTCCCTTGATCTCCCGAGTAAAATGATACCTCAGTTGTGTGGGTGGGCCAAAGGCCTGTGACTAAGGTGGGGTGCTTAATTTGTCAAACCTAAATACGACATTTTTTAAAAATTAATTTTTAGCCTGTTCTGCTTTGGGGCACCCACACAAGTGAGGTATCATTTTACTCGGGAGAACAAGGGGAACGCTGGGTGGTAGGACATTTTTAAGGTTTGCAAGGGATTCTGGGTAACAGAACCTGGTGGGAGGCAGTCGTGTCACCCCATCCTGAATTCCCCTGGGTGTCTAGTTTTCAAAAATGTACAGGTTTGCTAGGTTTCCCTATGTGGCAGCTGCTCTAGGGCCCAAAATCCGCTGGTAGGCATATTGCTAAAAACAATTCCGTGCCTAGTCGGCTTTCTGCTGTCCTGGGGGGAAGATCTCTGGGCTGGGGTTGCCCCGATATGCCCCCAAGGGGGGCAGAAACATTGTGGCTATATTTTTGGGGGGAGGGGGCATTGGTATGCCCGTTCTGGGCAGCCCCCACCTCCACACATAAAAAAGCCAGCGTAATCGTTGGCGTCAAATGGGATTTTTGCCCCCCCCGGGGGGGGGCAGATTCGGGGCTACTGCCCCCATCCTCCCTCCAGGGGGGTAGAAAGGCTGTCATTGTTGTGGGTGGGGGGTGGGGGCATTGGCATGCCCATTTTGGGCAGCCTCCAACCTAAGACATATGTGCCCAAAAATACCATGTGTCTGTTTTTTTTTTTTGCCCCCCCCAGGGGGGGGCAGATTGGGGCTACTGCTCCATCTGTCCCCAGGAGGGGCAGGAAGGCTGTAATTTTAGCGGGGGAGGGGGTGGGCCAGTTTTGGGCAACCCCACTCTATTTCAAATTTGCCCCCCCAAAACATCCCTGGCATCTAGTGGGCTTTTTGCCCCCCCGGCAGGGCAGATTGGGGGGTAATGCCCCCATCTACCCCCAGGGGGGTCAGAAAGTCCCCTAGACGCCAGGGAGTTTTGGGGCAAATTTTGATTAGGGTGGGGTCTGCCCAAGACGGGCATGCCAATGCCCCTACCCTAATAAAAATTTGCCTAAAAAAATCCCTGGTGTCTAGTGGACTTTTTGCCCCCCCCCCCAGGGGGACAGATTGGAGGCTACTGCCCCATCAGCCCCCAAGGGGGGCAGGAAGGCTGTTATTTTTGTGGGGGAGGGGGTGGGTGGGGGCATAGGCATGCCCGTTTTGGGCAGCCCATCCAAATTCAAATTTGCCCGCAAAATAATCCCTGGCGTCTAGTGGGCTTTCCCCCCCCCGGCGGGGCAGTTTGGGGGTAATGCCCCCATCTACCCCCAGGCGGGTCAGAAAGTCCCCTAGACGCCAGGGAGTTTTTGGGGCAAATTTTGATTAGGGTGGGGGCATTGGCATGCCCGTCTTGGGCAGACCCCACCCTAATAAAAATTTGCCTAAAAAAATCCCTGGTGTCTAGTGGGCTTTTTGCCCCCCCAGATTGGAGGCTACTGCCCCATCAGCTCCCAGGGGGGCAGGAAGGCTGTTATTTTTTGTGGGGGCATAGGCATGCCCGTTTTGGGCAGCTCATCCAAATTCAAATTTGCCCGCAAAAAAATCCCATTCCGTCATGAGCATGGAAGGGGTTAATTGGCTTGTGTGCTTGTCTCTTTGGTCTTCTTACAATGTTGATGCTATAGCATTGTATTGAATCCATATTTCCATCGTAATATTTCCCATAACGATATACCACTCACTGCACAACTGTGGTCTTTGTTTCTTGTCGCATGTAAATATTTCACTATTCTTTTTTTACTACAAGGTGTACTTTCGAATGGCAGAGGCTGCCTAGGCATGCGATTAGATATTTGCAAGTAATTCTCTGTTCAAAGGTACATTTTCTTCCATTTGCTGGATAATCCTTTGAATCCCTTGAACGTTCAGATGCTTTGCATTTATTGCATTTCCAAAAGCCCTTCTGTTGAGAGCTCGCCAGTCTTTTCTCCATTATCAAAATAACTGCTCATGATAATGTCTCCTTTTAGAGACGACTTCTCATACATTTTTGTCGGCTCCTGATCAAATTCATCTTTTACTTTTGGATCATCTTTTATTAATGTCCAATATCTATAGAATATGATATGAATTTCAGATCTTTTATTGTTTTTTGACAAAATGAGTGTAATTTTCTCTTCATTTTTAGGTCTCGCCTATGCAGCGCGCATGCGATGCATAGGAGAGAGACCTCTTGAGATCGATGCAGCTTTGGGGGCAAAAACGTGCACGCGTTGCATTGCTTGCAATGCAACACGTGCACATCTTGGCGATTTCCTTTCGGGAGCCCGCGGCGCCATATGGTCGCCCGCTTCCTAAAGGAAATCGCCCATGCCCCCTCCCCCTGCTGCCACTTTCACTGCCGCGCGGCTTTACTGCTGCGCGGTAAATGCTTGTTAGGCTGGTCGTGTCTTTATGACACCGGGTGCGTAAGGCTTGTTCATACTGCAACTGCAAGGAGGTGCTCTTATGTTACCTGGCTTGTATCAGTTGAGGGTTATTTCAGGATCGTTAAAAACGAAAGCTGTAAAAAAATATTTATTCTCAGTTCCCCCGGGGCACAAGCAGGCATCCACTTCTGTCTTTTAGCTGCGATCAGCTGCCCTGACAGAAGTGGATGCCTGCTTGTGCGCCGGGGGAACTGCAGGACTGCCAGCAGGTACTGGCAGCAAGCAGATGCCTCAGTTGGTGGCAGCAGGGCTTGATGTGAGCTCCAACATGTCTGGGCTGTGGCAGAACACTGGGTGCAGTCCGCCTCGTGGCTGTAGCATTTCAAGCCGAGAGGTGTTCTATACTGCAACCGCGGCTTCCAAGACATATTTGGTTGGCACCGCGGTCACCTGGCCGAGGGCTTAAATAAATGGGCAGGGCTGTACATAGGCAGTCCTACGCCATGCTGCAACCAGTGTGCAAGTCTCCTAATTGCAAGATTAGTGCACGGCCTGCGTGTAGCATTTTAGGCCTTGCGGAGCCACCTGCCGCCCAGAACCCAACAGCTGACTGTGAGGACAGTAGTATGCCGCCCTTGCATTGATGACCTGCTGCACCGACCCCACGCCTGCCTGCACCCCAACCGCATAAGAGAGGCCCTGGGAACATGTAGCGCAACACCACCAGACTGGCCGAACCCGACTGGTTAATTATCATCACAAGGAACAGCCCCGTATCCACACAGCGTGCTGCCCGCACCCCCGCAATTTCCTGTCAATCAGTAGAGCTGAGTGAGCACAATTTTTGAAACTGTCAAGTCTTGGTCTCAGTGTCACTCCCCAGGTCCCAAAAGAAAGCAGTGCAGGCCACCTGCTGGTGCCCTGATCTTCCCCACTGAAGCCTGGGTAGGAATAAACCATGTGAGGCAAGTGTGCCGGAGCACATGCACATCCAAATGTCACTCACACAGCCCAGCGGTGCACAGCCACCCTGCCCTGCGATACAACACCAGCTTGCACAGAGGGAATCCTCCCACAACTCCTACCAGTGACCTCCTGTCTCAGGTGCTACCTCACCCTGCCCACAGCCCTGCCCAAACCCTAGGGGGTTGCCCCACTCTCTCGGTGCTACCTCGGCCCATCCATAAGCCTACTCAAACCCTGAGTGCTACGGCAACCCCTCTCAGCCCCACCTCGCCCCAGCCGGGGAGTTTACAGCAGCCCGCACTGGTCCCTATCTCTCCCGGTCCAATTCGCCAGTGGCCACCCCGGAGTTGTTTATCTCCCCTGGCTGTCTCTATCCCAACCATGCTTACCTGCCCACTGACTAGCGTCACATGCCTCTGTGCCTACTGCACCCTCTTATTGACCAAGTTCACCCCGCCCCAGATGTCAAGAGCTGTAGTGACCCCGCCCTAGGTCCGTCCCATATGTCACTGAACTGGCCCCATTCGGCTCTGGAGAGGTTGTGCCCGTCTCTTATAGCCCTGGAGATGCCCTCCTCCCCCTCCAGGCCAACACCCTGGGCAGCCTCCTACCCGCTCCTACCCGCTTTCCCTCACTACTAGGGCTTCTAGGAGCTCGCCCCCGGGACTCGTCATTTCTTAAACCCAGGGCTTTAAGTGGGATGAAAAAACTTAGCATATTGTCCCGCCTGACCGCTATTTTTATGTTTTTCTCAATGCATCCAGATGTATGATACTACAACAAGTAACATCATACTTAGCACAAGTCACGACTATTGCCTTTGTTAATGGTTGTTAGTTGCATAAGATAAATAAGCAGCAACTATGGCTTGTATATAATATTGAAAAAGCTTTGATTTAAAGCCCTGATGACACCACCACAATGTTGCTGCTCCTGAGTTTCAAAAAGAGAAAATGATTCTCTTTAAAGGATTCCCTTCCCCTTCAACCAGGGTACAAGTCCTAAACGGATCAGGGTCAGCGTTTTATTGCATTGTGATTAACCAATGCGTGCTGTAAGTCCTTGAATTTAACACAAAATATTTATTTTTATGTTACTTATTTTATATAACACGAGCCAGGACCGATCTTGGCAGGGTGGCCTAGGGGGGCGTAATTTTTTTTGTGGTAGTCTGACGGAACAGGCATGGTGTTATGTGTGTTTGTGGGGTATGTGCGTGAGTAAATTTGTGTGTGCGTTTGGGCAAGCCATCGAGGGTTGTTCATTGAGTCTAAGTGCATGCTGTGGTGGTTTATGAGTGTTTTTGTAATACTGTGTGAGTGGTTGCGCATGAAGCGGTGGGCGTAATGGTTTTGTGAGTGTATGTGTTGGATGCAAAAGTGTTTTTGGAGTAGTCAGGAGCAGGTTGGGGCGTGCATGCATGTGTGGATAGGTGTATGCGTGCATCGTGTGTCTGAGGCGGCTGTAAGTTTGCCCTTGTGGCTTGTGTGCACCTTTGCTTGTGTGTGTTTTTGCAATGTGGCCAGACCCGGACTCAAGTGGGTGTTTTGACAGTGAGAGGATTGGTTAGCATGTGTGCTTTTGTATGTGTATATGTGTGGGAGTGCATTGCATTCCTTGCACTGGGAGGGCAGATAACGTCGCTGTGTGTGCGTAGGACTGTTTTCCCTGGTCGCGTTGTTCAGGCAGGGGCAGCGGCTCGTTTTTTCTTTACCCTAGTCTGGCCATGCTATCAACGGCCTGCCTTCATGACCAGGCCATGCTTTCCCTCCGCACGAGACCTGGGTGCATGACATCACAGCATTAGTATGTGTTTTCCAGCTGCCTCTGTGCACTTCCCACAAGTATTTCAGGAGGATGTGGAGCGCTGCGCATTGCCCTGGCTCCAATGATGACCATGTGTGCCCCTTAAAGTAATTGTACCCGTGTGTGTGTGTGAGCTCACCGTGTGAAGCAGAAGTGACACTATTTTACTTGGTAAATGAACTTGTATACAACCCACTCCCTGCTGGTAACCCTCCCAGGTGCCCTCCGGGCAGCCCTCTCTCTCCCATGTTCAGCACACAGCCCTGGGCACCCCCTCCCTCCAGCATTCAACCATTCATCCGCAGGCTGGAGCTTCAACACTGTCCCTCCCCTTGGAGCACCCCATTTTCACTTCCAGCGCCCATCTTTTCCCGGGTTCTGTCTTTCTGCCTATTATCAACAAGCATTGGCATAGCTAATAGGTCTCGCCTTTAGGACCTTGTAAGTAAAAAAAAAAACCTGAAGTGTAAGACTTCACGTTTACATATACTTCGTATGTAGGAGGCACTAAATGTAAACGTGAAGTCTTACACTTCAGTTTTTTTTTTTACTTACAAGGTCCCAAAGGCGCGACCTATTGGCTATGCCAATCCTTGTTATTTATAGCTTTTAGTTTTTGTTTTTTGACAATGAGCAAATCTTTTGTTGGTCTCTTTTATTTGTATCGCACTCTCAATCACATTTCTTGGATATCCTGTTTTAAAGAATCGCATGCTGCTGCTTTTGCATTTTAAGTTGCGCTATAATTCTTTAGTACTTCATAAGTGGTAACATTTTCCCTATTGGGTTTAGGTGACCCAGTTGTTGCCACTATTGGTCTTCCAAGCAGATTAGTGTGCCTCTTTTGGTTTTACGGTACGAAATGGATTGTTGGCATGACTAGATGAAAGACAGTTAAGAACTGGATTTTGTCTTCATCAAGCAAGCCATTATCGTTCCAATTTCCCAGTATCATACGTCTCCTCACATCCATAATTCGATTACTTTCCAATTTTTATAGCAATGCAAGCCCATTAATTGCTTATGAGCCTCATATACACATAAATATATATGGTAATGGTACATATATATATATATATATATATATATATATATATATATATATATATATATATGTCTCTGAATTTCTGCACTACATTTCCACCTTGATCTGCTTTAATATATTGATTTTATCCTTCTTCTTGTTCTTTAAAGTATACAAAACCGGTCTTGGATTGCTCACATTCCAGCTAGGGGAGGCCCTGACTTGGTAGTTTGGGTTGGACTGTTCCCGTTGAGCAGGACCAAGGTTGATTTGCACATAGGTGAATCTAATCAGAGGTGCCATGGTAAGCAAAATAATATTAAACTGGAACGCAGCCCAAGTAATTACCGGCGACTAAGATTAATTCAAGCATTCCACCCATCACTGTATTCTCTACTTCAGTATGACACACTAAGTTCCTTGGGCATGCCCAGACGTGGGTCCTGTGCTTACTGTGCCACTGGAACCAAACTACACCTGACTGGTGTGACCCAGTCAGGGCAAACCCAATCTTGGGTTGCTTGTATCCCGGTTTAGAGAGGACCTAGTTTGGCAGTTTGGGTGAACTTTACCTACTGGACGAGGAATAAGGCTGATGTATATATTTGTATATATAACTAAGGACTGGGATGTGGCCCAGAGTAATTACCAGTGAATTCGATTATTCCAAGCATGCCGCCATTCACTGTTTTGTTTACTTCAGTGCAATTATTAAATAACAAATGGTGAAAACAGGGTCATATGGAAATATTTAAAGACCCATCTCACAGGCTGAAATCCCCTAAACAACTATCTAAACACAAAAGACAGCCCGGGGGTCTAAAGGGAATATATATAGTGGTCCCTCTATTCACTATGCTCCTATATAAGTGAGCAGGAATGATTACACACTAGACCTCGCTTAGTGCCTCAGAGTACAAATAGGAAGTGAAAATGGAATTATAACCTCATGGCTCTATGATTCACCGCGACTGCTTGAATGGACCCCTCCAGAGAGGTAGGATTTCCATCAATGTCTTATGTAGATCAAATTGTTATCATTTGGTCGTCCCAAGCTGGTTGGTATGTCTTCTGATCAATAAGACCATACCTAACCACAAACTCGTTGGGGCCAAGCCCTCAATCACTGTGACGACCACAGAGCAACGATCTAGATGGAAAAAGTGCAGTGCGAAAATAAGAAGTGGTGTGAATTAAAACAGGATAGAGAAACAATAGAAAAAATTTTAATCGGCATTGTACTCTCCCTTGTTAAAACCAAACAAGTGAAGCAGTTTGGAACAAATAACTGCTTTTCAAAAGGCCAACATGTTTCAGCCCAAAACGGACTAGTACCAAGGGCTTTCGTCAGGGCCACAGTTCTTAATCACTCGCTACTGTCTTACAAAAGTGCAAAAAAAAGGATATCAACATGTGAACGTGGGATCAGTACTCCTCTGTATCAAATCGGCGTATCGTACATCCATACTGTACAGGGAGTATGCCTCACCTCTCCTGGAACCTAGCTCAGGGTAAGAAGGAGGTCCCGCTCTGTCCGTCGCGACCTCGTAGCGCTCATCTGAGCTCAGTGCACTTTTGTAAGACAGTAGCGAGTGATTAAGAACTGTGGCCCTGACGAAAGCCCTTGGTACTAGTCCGTTTTGGGCTGAAACATGTTGGCCTTTTGAAAAGCAGTTATTTGTTCCAAACTGCTTCACTTGTTTGGTTTTAACAAGGGAGAGTACAATGCCGATTAAAAAAATTTCTATTGTTTCTCTATCCTGTTTTAATTCACACCACTTCTTATTTTCGCACTGCACTTTTTCCATCTAGATCGTGGCTCTGTGGTCGTCACAGTGATTGAGGGCTTGGCCCCAACGAGTTTGTGGTTAGGTATGGTCTTATTGATCAGAAGACATACCAACCAGCTTGGGACGACCAAATGATAACAATTTGATCTACATAAGACATTGATGGAAATCCTACCTCTCTGGAGGGGTCCATTCAAGCAGTCGCGGTGAATCATAGAGCCATGAGGTTATAATTCCATTTTCACTTCCTATTTTTACTCTGAGGCACTAAGCGAGGTCTAGTGTGTAATCATTCCTGCTCACTTATATAGGAGCATAGTGAATAGAGGGACCACTGTATATATTCCCTTTAGACCCCCGGGCTGTCTTTTGTGTTTAGATACTTCAGTGCAATGCCCGAAGTGTAATGGGCATGCCTAGATGTGGGTTTCATGCTCACTGTGCCAGTGGTACTAAGCTACACCCCACTGAGGAGCCCCAATCTGTGTGAAACTGGTCTTGTGTTGCTTGTATTCCAGTCCAGAGAGGAACTGTCTTGGTATTTCGAATTGGACTGTTCGTATTGGAGCAGGAAGCTGATTTGCAAATAGCAAGATCTCATCTGAAGTGACATGGTGAGCAAAATAATGATGAACTAAGATGCAAGCTGAGTAATTTCAAGAGGCTGAGAGTAATTAAAGCATTCGACCCATTGCTATTTTGTTTACTTCAGTGTGACGCTCTAAGTGCATTGAGTATGATCATGCATGGACCCTGGGCTCATTGTGCCATTGGAGCTAAGCTACACACAACAAATGAGCCCTAATCAGGGCAAAAACAATCTTTGGTTTGTTCTGGTTCGGAAAAGACCTAGTTTGGCAGTTTGGGCTGGACTGTTCCTATTGGACCAGGAAAAAGGCTGTGTTTATATGGCTGATTCAAATCTGATGTGGCATGGTGACCAAAATAATAATGGACTGGGATGCAGTCCGAGTAATTACCAGTAGCTGAGATTAATTCAAGCACTCCATTCATCGCTGTTTTTTTTCTTCAGTGCAATGTCCTAAGTGCAATGAGTATGTCCGAGTATGAATTGTGTGCTTACTGTGACACTGGAACCAAGCTAGTTCACACAGGACCTGGTTTGGGCTCAACTTCACCTATATGAGGAGGAACAATGCTGATTTACATATATCTGGGTCTAATCTGAGGTGGCAAAGTGAGCAAAATTATGATGGCCTGGGATGAGTCCCGAGTAATTACCAGTGGCTGAGATTAATGGAAGCATTCCACCCATTGCCATTTTATTTACTTCAGAGTGACGGTCTAAGTGTAATGGACATGCCCAGACATTAGTCCTGTGCTCACTGTGCCACTGGATCTTTTGTTGCTTGTGTTTTGGTTCGGAGAAGACCTAACTTGGCTGGTCGGGCTGGACTGTTCCTATTAGGCAAATTTGCATATAGCTAGGTCTAACTCAAGGAGGCATGGTGAGCAAAATAATGATGGCCTATGATGTGGCTGCAGTAATTACCAATCGCTAAGATTAATTCAAGTATTCCACCCATTGTTATTTTGTTTACTTCAGTGTGACTCTCTAAGTGCAATGGATATGCCCAGAAGTGGGTCCCATGCCTCATCGACACTTCATAAGGGGACAATCCTGTTTACTTATAGGGGGTACTTTGAATGCTCATTAGCACCAAAGGAAGAGCATCAGGTCATTTGAGTGATGTAGAGGAACAGACTTTAGCCAGTTTTAATTTGATTGTTCCGTTCAACCTTTCTAGATGCCTGACACTTGAGTGAAAGTACTGGCCAATCCCTACGGCTGTACACAGCAACTGCATTACCTCACTCTTATAATGAGTTCCCTGATCCAATTCAAGATGAACTGGCACCCCGGATTACAGTATTAACTCCTGCAGCAATAGTTTAGCAACTGTTAGGCTGTCACATCTCTTAGTGGAATATGCCTCAATCCAACATGAGAATAAGCACACAATGATGGGGATAAATCACAGTTGGTTACATCAGTAAAGCTCCATGAAATCAATCTGGAGATGATTTGAGGGACCATCGGATTTCCTAATGTGGCTCATGGTTACCACAACTCTTTTGCCCCTGTCCTGTTGCTGGAAGGTATCACAGAGAGCTTTCTACCATCAATTGGAAATGGGGATTAAACAAATAAAGCCAGATAGTAGACACCACTCCATCTCTATTTACATGTGTTGGGCCAAGCATGAGCCACACCATTTGGGGCATGAGGGAATCAGGGAGAACTGGCTTTCCCTGGCCGGTCACCCAAATGTCACTGGCATCCTTCACACACCCCATCTTTCCCCATTTGGCCTTTTCTAGTCCTAGGGCCGTATGTTGCAATTCTTTCAGTTCATTGAAGGTATGTCGGGTATTTCGTAGCATATTGGAAATAGTTTCTCCCTCTGCATTGCTTGGTTCAACCAGGTGGAAGGTGCTAGAATTAAGAGCGCAATATCAGTCAATTTCATCTGCATTATTGTTGCCCATGGTATCAAAATCACTGCCAATCTTGTGCACAGCATACTTCACCACAACAATGTCCCTTGGCAATTGTAAAGCATCTAACAGATTCGAAACATACGGTTCGTTCTAAATGGGGGAACCAGCAGAGGCAATGAAACCTCGATGAGACCACAACTCCCCAAAGTCCTGCACAATTCTGAACTCTTACTAGCTGTTAGTGTAAATGGTGACTCATGAGCCTTCTGAAGTGCAACAGGCTCCTGTAAGGGCAATCACTTGGCTACTTGTGCAGATGTTACATGGCTCAAGTAGGACGCTTCCACAAATCCTCTCAGTGCACATACAGCATAAGAGGCTCTCAAAACACTGCATTGGTCTTTTAAAAAGCATTTAGTGGGTTCCAACTCCTCATGGAAAAAAATGTCTGCTGCCAGAATGATTCCTGCATGGTGAGTTAAGAGGCTGTTTGTCAAATGTTGCGTGCAGGTACGGGTCATAAGAATCTCAATGGAGTGAGGGACCATCACTATCTCCTCAGTTTGCTGAATGCTAAGACACACCACTGCAACCATTTTGAGACAACCAGGCAATGTTGCTGCCACTGGGTCAAGAGTAGCTGAGAAGTTCGATGAGGCGCTTAGTCTCCCAATTGGTTTGTGTTAGGATAGGATAAAATATATGAAGAGCACTTATACCCAAGGGTGTCAAGGCGCTAGGCAGATGGAGGAGTAGAAAGAAGCATGGAACAGCCAACTAGAATGAGAATAGCCATGTTTTCACCAGTGTTCTAAAAACCGGAAGAGATTCCGCGTTGGAAATGGAGGTAGGCAAAGAGTTCCAGAGTTTGGTGGCCGCTAACGAAAAGGAGTGACCACCCCATCTAGCTCTGCAATATCTCGGGGAGATCAATTTTGTTCTGAGTGGAGGATCTCAAGATCCTCCCGGGAGTATACCATTGGAACACGGTTTTCAACTGAGGCTGATTGGTGCTTCAGAATGTTAAGGCCGATGCAGTTCAGACAGAATATACGGCAGCACCTTTCTAAGCGTTCTTAAGATATAGAAGCAAGTGCTGACAGTTCGGCTGACCTGAGCATCAAAGGTCAGACACTTGTCGAATGTGACCCCCAGAATTTTCGCTGTCCTAACCGGGACTTGGAGGGCACCACAGTCTGCCGGCCACCAGGCATTTGACAGATGGAATTCTGCAAGCCATGTAGCAGTACCTCAGTCTTGTCAGCATTAATCTTTAGTGAGTTGCCCTTCATCCAACAGATAATGATGGCCATACACTGGTTGAATTTTTCTGCGACCAGTTGCAAATCATTTCAGATGGATACAATGATCTGCATGTCGTCCGCATAGGAGAGCATCTGGAACCCAAATGATCTCACCAACTCAGCCAGGGGGGTCACATATAGGTTAAAGAGGGTGGAGCTCAAGGAGGAACTTTGGGGGAGCCAACATGGAAGGCTAAAGGCCCTAGCTCTGAAACCTCTGCAGCTAATGATATTCGTTCTACCTGACATGAAAGAGTGGAGAAGCTGCAAGGACTTTCCCATGACTCCCACTTCTGGCAAACGCTGAACCATGCGCACTGGGGAGATGGTGTTGAATGCCGCTGATAGATCGAGCATAATCAGCACCGCCGATCCAGCCTGAGCCACCTGCATGCAAATATGATTAGTGGCTGCAAAAAGGGCAGACTCGGTGGTGTGACCAGCTCGGAACCCGTTCTGCGAGCGGTCTAAGATCTCCTGGGATTGAACATATTTCATCAGTACAGTGTTGATGAATTTCTCCAAGATTTTAGCAGGGGCGAGTAGAGGGGAGATAGGTTGAAAAGATGTCAGTTCTAAGGGTCCAGCGTTACATTTTTTAAGGAGTGGTGAGACAATAGCTTCCAACCAGGGAGCCAGATAGCTACCAGATAAGAGTATATTACATAGGAAGTTAGCTACAGGGTCAGGAACCATTTTAAGTATAAAGGGCATACAAAGATCCGATGGTGCACCGAATTTAAGGCCCAGTAGGAGATTTATAGTTTGCTGAACTGTAATTTGCGGGAAGGAGGTAAGTGCATCCTTCCCGGGATCCTGAGTGAGCTCCTCAGCTTCAGGTTTATCACCTTCGTAAGACTGAACTTCTGAAAGATCTGGAGGATCTTGTCCTGAAAGTAAGTAGCTGCTCTGTCACAGAAATCTTGGTAGGGAGTCAGCAGCTGCATCCCTTGTGGCTCGGAGATCTCCTGAATTACTTTAAATAGCATACTGGAGGAATTATCTGCTGACAGGATCTTTTCAATAAGAAAACAGGATTTGGCTTGGAAGATGACGTGATTTCTACTTGACTTTTTCCCTTGGGCAGGGGTCAACGCGCCATTTACGTTCTTATCTGTGGCATTCCCGTCTAAGAGATATGAGCTCTTCTGAGAAACATGGGACCATTGGTTTTTCTCTTCTAATGATGCAGTTTTTTAAAGGGACAACAGTGTCAAGGGCTTTATGGATCCAGTTAAGGAATCCCTCCGACATGGGAGGGCACGTGATGTGCCTCCCTTCACAGGCCGTAGCCAAAGTGGCCTCCCATTTTATGGCTGTGATCTCGTTCAGTCCCCTACAACGTATGCGCCTTGGTGAAGAGCCCACCTTCACCGTGCTGGGGAGAGTAGGACAGACTTTGAACTCAATCAACCAGTGGTCAGCATAACTGAGGAGCTCAACAGTTTCGATCACTAAATTGTTGTGGTTGGCAAAAATGCCATCCAAGATGTGGCCGGCGGTATGGGTTGGAGATTGAACCAGGTGCTCAAATCCCAAAGATGTCATGAGCTCTAGGAGCTGCACTCCTGTTTGTTTGTTTTCTAAATTAAAAATAAAATCCCCTAAGATGGTGAAGTGAGTGGTGGTAATAAATGGTTCCAATGTTTTACACCATGTCTCCGTAAACCTGGTTCTTGGGCCTGGCGGGCTGTATACTAGAAGGCCTCAGAAGTTATAATTGTCGGATATCTTAATCCTAAATAAGGCTACTTCCAGTAGAGAACCAGCGTCACTGTCCACAGTGCTATGGGTACATCTAAGGGAGTCACGAGCCACCAAGGCCAAGCCACCTCCTCTGCTTACTAAGTGGTCACATCTGAGAATGGTATAGCCAGGGGGAACAGCATCTGTCAAGTCGGGACCCGAGTTGTCCCTAGCCCACGTCTCAAAGACAAAGAGGCAGTCCAGACTGAGTGTTTGGATAATCAGGGCAATTTCCATTTAGTACAGAAAGTGCACCCTCATCTCCTTCAAAGGCTTGAAAGAGGTCAATGACCGTGAACCACTCAGCCTCAAGGAGAATCTGGAAAAATATTAAGGCAGTGATTGGTACCACAGGATAGCATAGAACAATAATTTGGTTATTTGTCCAAAGATCCTGAATGATCCACCATTTTTCTTTCCTTTTTGTAAAGCCATGATCGGTGAGTTACATGGGCTCCTTTAAAGACTTCCTTTAAAAAGCCATGTTCAATCATGCTCTCAATGACGTGTAATTCCGGTGATGGCTTCTGTAGTAATTTTATACTGGTGGGTTTGCATTGGGTCGGAGGGTGAGCTTTTGGGGTTTGGCACCTTTGATCAATCCAATTTCTCTCCCTGTGACATCCCAGACATCCTCTCTGACTGTCACTCTCAGATCAACCAGTATGTCCTCCTTTTTTAATAACTGGATTTAACTTGACAGCAGGTTTCGGCCTCTGTAATTTAAACATAGCATCAGCCGCTTGGGTTTCGATTCCTACAACTTTACGCATTCAGTAGAGGTCACTGTTATGTTTACAAAGAAGGTCTCTTCCTGACAAATTTACAAGACTAGAATCATAGATCACAAGCTGATGTTGCTCTCTGATGTCTCCTAATTTTACTGAAATAGAGGAAGTAATTTGATTGGTACGCTGTTGATCGGTAATACCTACATCTTGGACTTCTTTTCCTGAGAGAGGTAGGTTAGGGACTTCAACTGTACTAACCATTGAATGAGTGGCTCCTGTGTCTATGATCAAATATATGGGATGCCCGCCAACCTCTCTGTTCACATGAGTCCCTTTGTCCCTCTACTGTATGCATATATTTTGCTTTTTATAGCAGTACATTTATAGAATTAAACATTGACATAATGTAAACTATATATTTTTAATACTGGTACTGAACAAATATATATATATATCTATTACCTACTGGCGGTCGCCAGTAGGTAGTTATAGTTAGGACCTAGTTTCCATAGGAAATCCACAACATTCTATTGGGAATAACTTTGGCGCGGTTGTTGAATCTTTGGAAATTTCTCACAGCAGATGGCCCGCTCCGCTCCGCTCCTTCCCTGAAAGTCTCGGGAAGATTCGTCAAGCGGGGGCCGAGAAAAAAGGGGGGTCCCAAAACGTGTTTTCCCCATGTTAATTTCCATAGGACGATTAGACACGGCTACAGCCCGAACCGCTGAATGGAATAACACCAAATATGGGGAAATTATAGGGTCTGGTACGCAGATCACCCTTTTGTTTAAATGGTGTAAATCCCTCCAGTAGTTCCTGAGAGAAACAAAAGAAAAAATATATATAACTGGGCGGAGCCTAACCACACATCTCATCGTGAGATCAAGAAGTGTTGGCAGCCATCTTGGGACCAATATACATGATAGCACCTCATTAAAAAGCATTGCAGTAAATAGAAGGTTTTAGGACTTTAGTTACATTATAAATCATTTGTTGATGGTACCATCCTCATTTTAGGAATTGTGGTGTGTTCTAAGGTGATTTTACCATGTGAAAAAGCCTTCTGCTGGGATATCATGAATCATGTTTGAAAGAAAACTATTACCTCATGCTTTTCCCACAGTGGTTTGGAAGGGGTTCTATAAGCTAAACTGAAAGCATATTTTCTGTAAATTCACATTATCTTTCTCAGTCATGTGAGAATGAAGTCTGACATTCTCAGTAAAACATGTACATCCAACAAGGACAGAGACTGTCAGTTGATTCCTTTGTGTTCTACTGCAGCTTCCCAGAGTGTTCTAAAGAACAACTAGAGCGCTAACAGTCCTACTTATCCAATCCAATCCAAAAATTCTTTATTTCGGTCATATAGACCATAAAAGAGACAATAAAAAACAGCACATACATTAAAATACACATCATAATTAAGAAATTTACGATTCATAAAATGCTCCATCCCGGCATAGGAGTAATTAAAACACTAAAAGTTCAAGAGGGTTCAGCAGATCCTTTTTTTCCTGGTCAGCCATATAGCCATGAGAAATTTTGAGACAGCAAACACGATGTGACCCGGGGTACTAGTTTTCAAAATCCTGTATGCATGTGCATACTCTCTGAACCCTAGGTTTTTACAAAGGGGTGCTATCCAGCGTTTCCTAGGCCTTTGATAGGCGGGGCACACAAATAAGATATGAAGATCATCTTCCAAGTGGGTTTTACAGCAAGGGCAAAATTTATCGGCCGTATTGGACCACTTGGATGTGAAGGTTTTAGTAGGCAGTGTGCCAAGCCTCCACTGAACAAAAAGTTTTCTGGCCAGGATGGGAAAAATAAAATCCATAAAAGGTTCAAAAGTGTATGAATTTTTGGATTCTAAAAATCGCAGAGTAAGGGTGCCACTGTGTTGCGCATTTACCAAAAGTGCAAGTGACCTGTCCTTGAAAATTTTTGACAGGGCTTTACGCGAGATTGCTTGACAACCTCGCGCTGGGTCCTCCCAAAGGTCACGGAGATTCATTGAAGTCAATTCATTTTTGACAGAGACAAGCCAAGGAATTTTTCCACCACAATTAAGACTCATGACATGGGTGAGGTCCTCCCTATAATGGTGCAGTTCGTTCGTGGACCAGAGCCTGTGCCAAAACTTCACTGGTTTGGACACAAGCTCCTCTGCAATAGGGGGTAGCCCCAGGTCCATTCTCAAGGGTAAAAGTGGCGTTGCACGCGGAAGAGTCAATAAACGCCTTAGGAAGCTGTTTTCAACTGTAGACAAATCCCTCGCCGCTTTATGCCCCCAAAGTTCACAGCCATAAATGGCCGCTGCCTTGGCCTGGGACCTATAGGTTTCGAGGGCCGGGCTCACAGGCTTAAAGGACGAAGAATTGGCCACCTTCAGAATTGCACCAGACAGTTGAGACAGTTTTACCCTTGAGCGTGCTATCTGGTGGTCCCAAGATAAGTGTTCCTGTAATGTTACCCCCAAATATATGAAGGTGGACACCCTCTCGAGGCTGGCCGTCCCCAGGGTAGGATTAGGTCTTGTTTTGGTGGGTGGGTTAAAAATCATATACTTTGTCTTCTCTGTGTTTATCTCCAACCCGTGCTGAGCACAAAAAAGTCCAAATCCATCCAGGATCCTCTGAATCCCCATGGGGGATTTGGAAAGAAGGAGGGTATCATCGGCAAACATAATTGCCGGTACCCTCCTTCCTGCCAGGCAGGGGGCGTCGTTGTTATTGACATTTTCCAGGTGGGAGATGACATGGTTGATGTACAAGCAGAACAGGGTTGGTGCCAAGACACAACCCTGCCTCACCCCTCGAGCAACGGGGAACCTTGATGATAATTTGCCATCTTTCCCACACCTGACCTGCGCATAGTTGTTCTCATGCAGCCTGACTAAGATGTGAAGTAGCTGGGGGGGAACTCCCAGCTTTTCCAGCACCTCCCAGAGCTTTCTGCGCGGGACTAGGTCAAAGGCTGACCTCAGGTCTACGAAGACCATGTGCAGTCTTCCCCCCTCGATGATCACGGTCTTCCAATAAAGGAGGACGAGGCGGAAGATCTGGTCCATGGTCGACGTGTTCTTCCTGAAGCCAGCCTGCAGAGGACTCAAGATGTCATTGTCCTCTACCCAGTCTTGTAGATGGTTCAGAATAAGACGCGCAAAAAGCTTTTGGGGGACATCTATAAGACTAATTGGCCTATAGTTAGTTGGATTTAGAGGAGAACCTTTCTTATGGATTGGGACAATTTCGGCCCCTAGCCAAGAGGAAGGAACCGCCATACCTCCTAGTATAGCGTTAAATAAAATGAGAAGGTACGGGGCCCAGATATCGGGATGGTGCTTAAACAGATCCCCGGGAAGCTTGTCCAAACCCGGTGCCTTCCCCAAGGCCAGACACTCCAACACTGTCTTCACCTCACCTAGAGAGAATTCCAGGGGCGTGTCTGAGGGACAGGAAAGATCCGTCGCCAACCCATCGGGCCATAATGTGGTTGCATGGTATAATGCTCCGAAGTGGGCCTCCCACACAGAGGGGGCAATATTAGGCTCTACCGCAGGCGTGAGCACCCCAGTACCGTTATTTACCAGAGCCCAGAACTTCCTAGAGTCTCTGCACTTCAGGGCTTCAAACAGTTCCTGCCAGTGGTTCCAATCCCACTCAGCCCTAGCACTAGCCACCGCAGACTTGTACTCCCTCCTCAGGGTTGCAACCCTCTCCCTATCACTACCTTCTTTGATGGCTGAAAGTAGGTCAGATTTAATTTTCCTACAGGTAGGAGTGTACCAAGTCGCAATACGGGTAACTTTCCTTCTTGCGGGTACCACAGGGTTAAAGACATCTGCAAGGTCCCTGACCAAAGTCTGATGGATGCTGGAAAGTCTCTCATTATAGTCGGAGAGTCGGGGTTGACTAATTAGAGCATCCACCTCCTGAAACATGGGGAGTGCTATACCATATAGCTTATTCATGGCATTTTCGTTATTGACCAACTTCCCCCATTTCACCCGTCGTCTACTTGAGGTGAGGAGTATATCCCTCTGATCACCTCCGGCGTCAGTGGCTACCAACCCTACAGCGAAGGTTGGGTGCTGAATTTCCAAGAGGAGACAATTGTGGTCGCTATCTGTTCTAGATACCACTTTGAAGTCCTGCACTTTAGACCATAAGGATATATCAGTAAAAATATAATCCAACCTGGACTCGTGCCCCTTTCTATTAAATGTGCACTCCGATGGAGTATCGGAGGGAGTGCGCCCATTGCACGCCCTCAGCCCAAAGTTCAAAGTAAGGGAGGTGAGTTGTATTGCCAGCGGGGACCACGCTTTAGGGTGGGGCGAGGAGGAGGGTGGGACTCCCCAAAAATCATCCTCAGCAGTAAATGGTCCCTCCATTAGACCCTCGAGTGGTTCAAAGTGGCAGTTAAAGTCCCCTCCCATCACTATTTTCAGGTCTGCAGGTAGTTGGCCTAGGAAAGATGAGAGTTCGACTAGGGTGGGAGATTCATTGCCCACAGCAACTGGTCGGGAGTAGACATTTACAATTGCCCAAGTCCCTTTACCAGGCCAATTGAGGCGAAGACACTGGATGTCCTGGGAGAGAGTATCCATACTCTCCACCTGACACCCAATGTGACTCGCCACCCAAGTTGCCAACCCGCCCGAAGGTCTCCCCCTACCATTCCATTTTGCCGGGATTTCGTATATATCGTACCCCCTCATATGAAGTGGTTCCCTTGCCCACGTTTCCTGTAGGAGAAGAATGTCACTCCCCACGTGCATGGTCTCCCACTCCGGGGTATCCACCTTATTCATAATACCCGCCACGTTCCATGACAGGATGACTAGCCCTGGGCTTCGGGATTGCGGGAATGCTTCACTTAATGCTAGGCCTTGGGGTTGGAGAGGAGCTTCGCTTAGCGCTGGCACAGTGACACAAGTGTGCATTGCCAAACCGCCCAGCCCAGATGAGATAGGCTGCAGGATGGATGGTACAACACACTTCTCCTGTTGCAATATAGGGACAGAGCTTAGATAGAATGGTTCCTGTACTAGCACTTGGGTACATCCCTCAGAGGTCCCCCCCTCTTTGTGAGAAGCCTGGATCTTTGCCTCAGCTACATGGTGGAAAAAGTCCACCCCACTAGCTGGGATCGCATGGGGAGATTTCACAGGGTGTTTTGGTATAACTCCCCATTGTGGTCAATCGACGTGGTCCAGGCAGGAAAATCTGTTCTGGTGAACAAAGTTGCCAAGGGCGGGGATTGGGTTGTACTTGGGTCTGTACCGTGAGCCATCAATTGCAAAGCCCACTCTAGTCCAACTCTGCTCCCTCCCCGTGGGTAGATTAGTCACTTGGGGATAAAAATCTGAAAGTGGCACTAGTTCTATATTAGACTTATCCGGCCTTACCAACCAGTTGCAGATGTAGGGAGCAACTAGTGGGCTTTTGAAGCTAATTATGACACAGTCCCCAACCCTATTCTTGGGAGTGACTCCAATCCATGGAATCCTTCTAACCATTAGGACGTCTCCTTTGATATTGGGGGGGAGGGGTCTGTTAATATTAAGCCAACTAATAACCTTATTGCGAAGTGAGTCCTGCGGCTCTCTGGAACCACCAGTGAGCTCAGGAACTCCCACCATTATTGCCGTATAGGGCACTGCCTCCGGGGGCAGATTGACCACCCTACGCCTGGTATTGGGACTGGTAAAATGACCAGAAGGTACATTAGTATCACGCCCCACACTCCTTGGTTTAGGTGCTACTGGTGGCTTAGATCTTCTCGGCGCGGGGATAGGAGGCCTACGAGTTTGTGGGGGAGGGGGTGAGGGGGCATGGTTAACTGTAATTCCCGTTAGTACCCCAATCTGGGACTGTGTAGATGTTTCAACAGTAAGATGACCGTTCCCCCCAGTTCTCGAGGAGCCAGCTGTGCGCTTGCACCCAACCCCCCTCCAGAAGTGGCTCGCATATGCGCATTTTCTATGGCCGTAAGTCTAGCGTCTATAGAATCTAATTTCATAGATAGTGGTTCCAGCAAGTTCTTAAAAATGACTGTGAGTGAACTAATTAGAGCCTCTGCAGGGTTGAATGGGGGCCCCCCAAATATGAATGGCCCAAACGCCCTGGTTCAGCAGTGGCACCAGGTGTGTCTGATTGGTCAGACTCGAAACCCAAACCAGTACTATCAAAGGATGCCGACATGTCCGTGCTGGCATCCAGTGTTGGAGTAGTCGCGTCCACTTTAGCCCTTTTTGAGCCTGTTGTCTCTCTTGACCTTTTCCTTTTCGGCGGATGAGACCTTCGGTAACCTACAGGGTCTGTTGCCAGTAAGGCCTGGCCCTCCTCCATTGACTCGATTGGTGCCACACAGTTCACATACGGAGTGGCTTCCACTACACCGGAAGGACACAATTGCTGACTGTCCCTTGGTTGGGTTGTCGGGGTCCTGAGTTGTTGAAGCACTGACTCAATTGTCTCATCAATGCTATCCAGGAGTGAGAGGTGAGTGTTGTGTAGAATTATTGGAGTGCTGGCATCATTGGACGGAGAAACCAGAGTTTCCTGAGACAGATTTTCGGTGTTCCCCTCAAGCAGTGACTCTTTCACTGTGGAATTTTTCCTAGCCCCAGCGCTAGCCTTGGAGAAAAAATTTTCAAGAGTGTTAGCGTGCTGCTGGGCAGACTTACTCCGGGATCCTCTGGAAGCCATGATGGTAGTTCAAACAGGAGGAGCACACTCGAGAATGCAAGGGCTAAAACTGGAGAGGCCAGAAGTTAGAGGAATGGCCCGGTCCGGTCTCTGCCGGCCTAGAACGGCCCGCCCTTTGCCCGGGCTTAGCCCGGCGCCCGCCCGCGCGCGTCCCGCGTTGCGCGTCTAGGGGCGTTGTACTATAGCCAAGGGTCTATGGAGGCGTGGCCAGCCGGGAAGAGCCACCAGGTGCGGCGTGTGAAGAGCCGCTTGGATCCCTGGGACTCGCAGTCCCGCTGGTGCGCCGGTGATGTAGTTCCGCCTGGTGAAAGTCGGTACAGCCTCCCCAATATGCACAGTCCCGGTGAGTGTGCGTAGAAACTGCTTTTGCTCCCAAATTCGAGCGGCACCCGCGGAGCGGGGGCCGCGAGTCGCGGTTTTGACCTCCCAACCAGGAGGCGCGGCCAGCCGGGAAGAGCCACCAGGTGCGGCGTGTGAAGAGCCGCTTGGATCCCTGGGACTCGCAGTCCCGCTGGTGCGCCGGTGATGTAGTTCCGCCTGGTGAAAGTCGGTACAGCCTCCCCAATATGCACAGTCCCGGTCAGTGTGCGTAGAAACTGCTTTTGCTCCCAAATTCGAGCGGCACCCGTCCTACTTATTACAAAGGTATGGCACACCTGAAGCCATCTTGATTGGAATAAAGTGGTAACTCTTAAAACATTTAATTTAAAAACGAGCAAAATGAGGGGGTATCTTTTGCCATAGAAAGTATGATTAGTGCTGCAGAAAGAAAAATTAGGGCACATTTTGAGTGACTTCTCAAATCCTCTTCTATTTCATTAAAAAAGTACTGACATGCAGTCTCCCAAGATGGCCACCAGAGACAAAAGAGCCCAAATGTAGCCCAAATATCACCCAGATGTAGCCCAAGTATTGCCCAATGACAGAATGTCCCAGAGTGTTCTAAAGAACAACTAAAGCGCTAACAGTCTTACTTATGACAAAAGTATGGCACACCAGAAGCCATCTTGATTGGAATGAAGTGGTAAGTCTGAAAACATTTAATTTAAAAAGGAACACAATGAGGGGGTTCATTTTGCCATAGAAAGTATGATTAGTGCTTCAGAAAGAAAAATGAGGGCACATTTTGAGTGACTTCTCAAATCCTTTTCTATTTCATTAAAAAATTCTGACATGCAGACTGAAACATGCACTTTCAATACCAGGAGCAGACTTCCCTGGTGAGCAGTAGCTTTACTACAGTGATATAATAAGCAACTAGCATGCTAACATTCTGAACTGATGGCAAATGTGTGTCACATCTGAATGCCTTCTTGATGGAATCAAAGTAGAAAACTGAAAGTATTTCCTACTGAGGAGACTGTAGTAACTGAGTAAATTAGGAAACTTCATAACAAATAAGTCTCCCAATATGGCCACCACAGACAAAAGAGCCCAAATGTAGCACACATATCCCCCAGATGTAGCCCAAGTATAGCCCAATGACAGAGTGTCCCAGAGTGTTCTAAAGAACAACTAGAGCGCTAACAGTCTTACTTATGACAAAAGTATGGCACACCTGAAGTCATCTTGATTGGAATAAAGTGGTAACACTTAAAACATTTAATTTGCAAGGGAACAAAATGAGGGGGTTCATTTTGCCATAGAAATTATGATTAGTGCTGAAGAAAGAAAAATTAGGGCGCATTTTGACTTCTCAAATCCTCTTCTTTTCATTAAAAAAATTCTGACATGCAGACTGAAACATGCACTTTGAATACCAGCAGCAGACTTCCCTGGTGAGCAGTAGCTTTACTACAGTGATCTAATGAGCAACTAGAGTGCTAACATTCAGAATTTATGGCAAATGTGTGACACATCTGAATGCCTTCTTGATGGAACCAAAGTAAACAAGCATTGAAAATGCAATAGATCTCACCCTCGTTTAAGTTAAAGCCATTCTGTGTGTAAAGAGGTGGCTTTTCAGCTTTGCTTATAATAGTGTTTTTCAAACTTTCATGTAAATAACATGCATATGTATATGTATGCATGCATTTATATTTGTATTTATATAGATATGCAGATTCTATATGTTTATATATGTATGTGTATATATATATATATACACACATACATATATAAATGCATATGCATATATATGCATATATATGTGTATATGTGTGCATGTAGAGAGAGGTAGAGAGGTAGAGAGGTAGAGGTGTAGAGGTAGAGAGGTAGAGATAGAGAGGTAGAGGTAGAGAGGTAGAGACTAGTAGAGAGAGACGTAGAGAGAGGTAGAGAGGTAGAGAGTAGAGAGTGAGTAATAGAGAGTAGAGAGTGAGTAGTAGAGAGTAGTAGAGTGAATAGTAGAGTGAGTAGTAGAGAGTAGTAGAGAGTGAGTAGTAGAGAGTGAGTAGTAGAGAGTAGTAGAGAGTAAGTAGTAGAGTGAGTAGTAGAGAGCAGTAGAGAGTGAGTAGTAGAGAGTAGTAAAGAGTGAGTAGTAGAGAGTGAGTAGTAGAGAGTAGTAGAGAGTGAGTAGCAGAGAGAGAGAATAGTAGAGAGTAGTAGAGAGTGAGTAGTAGAGTGAGTAGTAGAGAGTAGTAGAGAGAGTAGTAGAGAGTGAGTAGTAGGGAGTAGTAGAGAGTGAGTAGTAGAGTGAGTAGTAAAGAATGAGTAGTAGAGAGTAGTAGAGAGAGAGTTTTAGAGAGTGAGTAGTAGAGAGTAGTAGAGAGTGAGAAGTAGAGAGTGAGTAGTAGAGAGTGAGTAGTAAAGAGTGAGTAGTAGAGAGAGTAGTAGAGAGTAGAGTAGTAGAGAGTGAGTAGTAGAGAGTAGTAGATAGTGAGTAGTAGGGAGTGAGTAGTAGAGAGAGAGTAGTAGAGAGTAGTAGAGTAGTAGAGAATGAGTAGTAGAGAGTGAGTATTAGAGAGTAGTGGTGTAGTAGAGAGTGAGTAGTAGAGAGTAGTGGAGAATATTCCAAAGTTTGGCACAGCACCACTTGCACAACAAGTCCAATCAAATCATATCACTTAGAGTCCTTATTGAAGCGCTGAATCTTGGTGTATATTCAAATGCTTTTATTTTCCTTAAGTGTATGTACCACAGCCAGCCGACGCGTTTCGTTCTGTACAACAGAACATCTTCAGGGCGTTCTTATTTCCTTCAAGTTATGTCGGTATCCTGTTGTCATATAACTAGATATTTCTTCCAAATGTTAGATGAGTCGTAAGTACATTCTTATTCACAGTGACTAGGTATTAATTTTACTCACACAATTCGGGCAGACTTGAGTAATTTATAGCATCCTCAAAGTCAGTCTTTCAAAAATTCCAAAGTATAGGACATGATAATCCAAATCCAAATGTTTCTCAAGAAAAGTAATTTTCAATCGTTCGGAATATCGGCGTTTTTGGCAAATATGACCCACGGACACGGTTTATGACTTTTCTTGATAAACATTTGGATGTAGATTATCATGTCCTATACTTTGGAATTTTTGAAAGACTGACTTTGAGGATGCTATAAATTACTCAAGTCCATGGATGCTGCTGGGAACGCCCCCAGTAACACCCATTGCACGCCCCTTTAACGCAGGACACTGCGTTAAAGGGACTGATATTTATCAGGCAGGATTACGCCACAAAAAGTGGCTTAGTCCTGCCTGATAAATATCACTCCGTCTTCTGCGCCACCGGAACGTCACAAAAAGTGACGTTCCGGAGGCGCAATGGGGCTCGTAAATAAGGCCCCATAGGTTTCACACTCGTTATAGTTAGGAATTAGCATTTAAAAAACCTTTGAAATTCACTGAAAAAACCATAGGTTTCACACCAGTTATAGTTAGTTGGACATTTTACTCATACAAAACCATTGAAATTCCCCCATTATAGTTAGTTGTACTCACTATAACTCATGCGCCAGCAATCCACTGCTGATGATGTCACATATTACATCATTCATGACATGGTCAGTGACATCACAGATGTCATCTCTAATGACATCACTGATGACATCACTGATGACATCATCCAGTGAATGTGGTTTGCTTTGATATTTAAATATGTATTATGAATACACCACTTTGCATTGAAGAATGAGTGGATATATAAATATAAATGTGTGGATGGTGGATTTAGTAACAGTGTCATTGATTGTTTCCTTGACTAATTTGTAGAGTCTCACTATATATAATGTGTAGTTACTAAACTGTGTGAAAGTCTTTATTGCTTTGTCTTAATTGCTATGTTAAAGACTATATTTGTTATTGGTTTCTTAACTGAGTATTTGTATGGGTAAATGAATGTCTATGTGGTTTGCTGGGGGGGTGTGTGATTGCCAAAAACTTTGTGAATAGTTCATTCAGTAGGTATATGAGGTTAAGACTGCATGTTATAACAGTTGTTTCAGTGAGTGTATATGTTTATGGGTGTGGTGGTGATGAAATATTTCTCTCAATGGTACATCTCCATTAAACTTGAAAAGAAAAGGCAGTGTATGTGACAGTTATATCTAATTAAGTGTGCCTAAGACTTAGTGATTGTGTGAGTCACTATATGGATAACTGTATACTTGTAATAGTGATTATTCACTGCATATAACACTGAATCTATAGGTAAGTGATTAGATGTGTGTATAGTTCTATGAATAACTGAGTGGGTATTTAGAAATTTCTATTGGTGTGTCAATGGTTTCAAATATGGCACTTTCTATGTTACAGTGAGTGATGAAAGATTATACTAGTGTGTGATGAGGTGTATTTGATTGTCACATGGATGATGTCATCAGTGATGTCATTTGAGATGTCATCAGTGATGTCATCAGTGATGTCGCTGACCATGTCATGAATGGTGTAATATGTGACATCATCAGCAGTGGATTGCGGGCGCGCGAGTTATAGTGAGTACAACTAACTATAACGGGGGAATATCAATGGTTTTGTATGAGTAAAATGTCCAGCTAACTATAACTGGTGTGAAACCTATGGTTTTTTCAGTGAATATATATATATATATATATATATATATATATATATATATATATATATATATATATATATATATATATATATATATATATATATATATTACCTACTGGCGATAGCCAGTAGGTATATATAGTTAGGATTGATTTCCGTAGGGAAATTGCAACATTCTATTGGGAATAACTTTGGCGCCGGTTGAGGAATCTGCCTGAATTTTTCAGCAACTTTGCCTCACGGCGCTCCGGTCCTTCCCTGAAAGGTTGGGGGGGATTCGTCAAGCGGGGGCCGAGATAAAAGGGGGTCCCAAAACATGTTTTCCCCATGTTAATTTGCATAGGGCGGTCGGTCGCACTTTTAGCTCGAACGGCTGAATGGATTTTCACCAAACTTGGCAAAATTGTAGGGACTGGTAGCCCGATGTGCCTATGCTATGTCTCAAGATATGTGCTCCAGTGGATTTTGAGTAATTTAGGTTAAAAAAAATGTATATATCTATGGCAGCTTACCCGTGAGCTTACCCGTACGCTTACGGTACGCGTACGTGCGCGTACCGTAAGCGTACCTCTAGTGCGCGAGCTGCATTCTGATTGGCTGCCAATGTCTGTCAACACTCCAAAACAGAAACTGTAGGCAGCCATCTTGTGCCTCGGTAGACTGAGGCACAGGAAAGCAGAAAAACAAACGTGTAGAACTCAAAAAGGGGGCAGGATAGAAGCATCCTGACCCCCTAGGCCTGGTCAGGGGGTCCCACAAGGACCCCCAAGGCCCCAAAAAAAAGATTTGGGGGCCTTGTAGAAACACTCTGACCCCCCTAGGGCTGTTCAGGTGGTCCCATACGAATTTTAACATATATAAATGTTATCCGCTAATAGAATTAGCATTTAAAAAACCTTGCGAGTTCACTGAAAAAAACAAAGGTTTCAGGCCTTATATAGTTAGGAATTAGCATTTAAAAAACCTTTGAAATTCACTGAAAAAACCATAGGTTTCACACCAGTTATAGGTAGGAATTAGCATTTAAAAAACCTATGAAATTCTCTGAAAAAAACCATAGGTTTCACACCAGTTATATTTAGGAATTAGCATTTAAAAAACCTATTAAATACACTGAGAAAACCATAGGTTTGACACCAGTTATAGTTAGCTGAACATTTTACTCGTACACACACACACCCCACACACATACCCCCACATACACACACCCCACACCCACCACTCCCACACACACCCCCACACATACCTCACACACCCACACCTCCAACCACACCCAAACACCCCACACACCCACACCCACACACACACCTTACACACCCACACCCCCACCTACACCCACACACCCCACACACCCCTACCCACACACACCTCGCTCCCCCCACACACACACACACACACCTTACAGACACACCCCACACATCCCCCACACACACCTCACCCCTCCCCCACACACACACACCTCTGACACACACCCCCCACACACACACACACACCACACACACACCTCTCTCACACACACACACACACACACACACACACACACACACTCCTCACACACACACACACCCCTACACACACACCCACACACACTCCCCACACACACACCCACACATCCTACACACCACACCCCACATACATACCCCCCACACACACTCCCCCATCCCCCCACACACACACCACACACACACAGACACACACGTATTATTTATTTTTCTTTTTTGAGGGGGTGCCCCACACACATACCCCCCCACACACACACCCCGCACCCACCCCCCGCATACACCCCACACACATACCTCATATACCCACACCTCCACCCCCACCCAAACATCCCACACACCCACACCCACACCTTACACCCCCACACCCCCACCTACACCCACACACCCCACACACCCCCACCCACACACACCTCACAGACACACCCCACACATCCCCCACACACACCTCACCCCTTCCCTCCACACACACACACACCTCTGACACACACCTCACACACACACACACACACACACACACACACCACACACACCTCACACACACACACACACCCACACACTCCTCTCACACCCCCCCCCACACACACACCCACACACACACCCCACACACACACCCACGCATCCTACACACACACACCCCACACACATACCCCCCCACCCCCCCACCCCCCCACACACACACACCACACACACACTCATTATTTTTTTTATTTTTTTGAGGGGGTGCCCCACACACATACCCCCCCACACACACCCCACCATACCTCATACACCCACACCTCCACCCACACCCAAACACCCCACACACCCACACCCACCTACACCCACACACCCCACACACCCCCACACACACCTCACTCCCCCCCCACACACACACACCTCACAGACACACCCCACACATCCCCCACACACACCTCACCCCCCCACACACACACACCTCTGACACCCCCCCCACACCCCCCACACCCCCCACACACACACCACACACACACCTCACACACACACACACACACCCACACCCACACACACATTCCTCACCCCCACACACACACACACCCACACACACACCCCACATACACACCCACACATCCTACACACAAACACCCCACACACATACCCCCCCCCACACACACCCCACACCCACCCCCCCACACACACCTCTCACACACACTCTCATTATTTTTTTTATTTTTTTGAGGGGGTGCGCGCCCCGGTACACGTATCGGTACACGTATCGGTACACGTACCGGTAATGTGGAAAAGTAAATTTTGCCATGTTGTATGTGCCTACGTGTTCCCCATCTTATGCTATATGTGCATGATCGATATGCATGTACTCCCCTCTGATCGATTAAAGACACAATTACAGTTGTGTCCGTCTCTAGTACGCCAGTTTCCAGTGTTCGTGAAAACAACTAATATTAGGCCTATGTAAACCTACGTTGCCACATTTCACAGTGTACACGTTAATTCATTGAATTGCCCCCGTTTCTAGGCCTCAAAAGGGCCCGGACTCAGATTCAGCTCCTGTCTCCTGAACCCTCTCCGAGGAGCGATACAGCCCCCACCTGCATCCCTGACCCTTCGCTTACTTCATGCCTCGCAGTGCCCGGCCCGGCCTGGCTCTGCCTCCCAGTCTGCCAAGAGTATGTTATGCTTCCAGTTATCAGTCCAGCCCTCCTTCTCTGCATTCCTAAGCTACTGAATCGCATCAATAGTTTCCGTCATGGTCTAGCCTTTATGTCTCCATGTAAGAGAAATACTGTATTAATATTCATAGAATATTCCTCGCACACACAATACATGTAGAATTATGCACGCATCAGTCCTAATGTCTAGTAGCCTTTGCCCTGATAACTTTTGGATTCTATCAATATGTACTCTAAACACCAGATACCAGATATGCCTTGGGTACATGTCGCTCTGACACTCCAGACTTTAGTCTCCTCTTCTAGCGCAGAAGTCATAGCCCCCAGTTCTCACTGGTAATACGTCATTGCCCGTTTGCGCGCACCACTAGGTTAGAGGTCCCAGCTGCTCAGGTAGCCCCCTCCATGTTTCCGCCTCATTTATGACACTTCTGTTACGTTTACATCACATGTCTATGTCTACGCCCTGTACACGCCTTCTTGTTACATTATTTTGCCCTTATCTTTCGCGACTGCTACGAGTCACGCCTACTGCTACGCCTACTGTATTGAATGTAATGCAATTGTTTTGATATATATACTGTGCACCCATATTAAAAGTTACCCCCATTATTCCCAAGCTAGCCAATTCCCAGACCCTGTCCCCGGCAGCTGCCTTCATTCCCTTCCCGTACAGGCTGTCCTGTTCCTGTCCTTTATGCCTGATTAAAGCCTGTCGACTCAAGATACCTCGAATCCTGATTCTTATTTATTGAGCTACCTGTTTTATTGATTATATGAAAAATAGTACCGGTAATTAATTATTTATTTACCACATAATGGCGCCCGAATAGGGACTTGCCCTTTCCCCACGCGCCGGAGAAGCCACGCAGGCCCCCTGATCCTCTGCAGCCGTGACGGAACCATACCGTGCACGTGCAGATATTTCTGCTTCAAGTATCCCTCAGGCCCACGGAGGAGACGGAGGTTGCGGTCCAGCATCCAGACGAGGCGGTGAGGAACGCGGCGAGTCCCGACCAGAGCCCAAGCCGAGAGTCCAAGGTCCGAGGTATACGGAGGCCCACCTGTAACTGAAGTCCGAAGTTCGTAGTCCGTCGTCGTAGCAGTCCAGTCCAGTCCGAGGCCTTCCGTTCTTGCTGCCCGGTGAGTACCGTTGCTGGGGTAGTATCTAGACAGGGTCAATTAATTTGTCTCTGGTCCGTGGGTTTGGGTACGCAGATCCAACACGAAGTGTTCACCTAGGTGGACGCGGGTCCTGACGTGTCTCTTTATGGGACCGGTAAAGTTTTGTGCTGTTTTAGCAGTACATCTAGTCATTCTAGCAAGTTCTGTTCTCGAGAAATTCATGTGTTCTGTTCTCAGTATATCAGGTAATATTCTGTCCGAACCGTTATTTTAAATGTTATTTCATGTGTCTTCAATGTCGTGGTATGAGTGATTTGTTTTTCCAGTTATTATTGTGTTTATCGTGTATTGTATTGTGTCCAGACTTCAGCCTAAACTATGCCTCTATTCTCGAAGTTACGTCAGTTAAAAACCAGAAAGGGGTTATTAGAGGAAGCAGTTCCTGTCCCGCCTAGGGACAGTCCAGGTCATTTTATGTATCATAAGCATGGCTTAAGTGCCATATTATATCTAGACTTATGGGTGGAGTACACCAAGGAATTAGAAGAGAAATATAGATGGCCCGTATCAGGTACGTGGGATGCCGAGTGCATCATGCGAGTAGAAGAAGCATTATGGAAAAAGAAATCCAGACAGTCCCAGAAAGATGCCATCGAGTTATGGCGCAAAGAATCTCATAGAAGAACCGAAAAAGAAATCAGAAAGACGGAATTAAGTAGGGAATCCTCAGAAAGAGCCCAAGAAAGGGAATTAATCGAAGTAGGTGAACGAGTTAAAGCCGAACAGTCAGACAGACAGAGAAATGCCCTTATTAAGGGTATGTATCCTCTTCTTGCCGAGGGCTTGCCGAAAGCAACCCCGGAAGTACCATGTAATTTTCCGCCGCCATTAGTTCCGATTAAGCTACGTCACAAACCGACCGCAGCTGATATTTTTCTCTCGTCCTATTTGGACGACACAGTCCCAGAATATGCAAATCCTGTTCCGCCAGCTCCCGTAAATAATGTAATTCCTGCTCCTCCAGCCACCGGGGCACCCGTTACAGCACCTGTTACGGTACCCCCGGTCCAGCCTACAGTACAAGTACCAGCTACATCAGTCACTCTCCCAGCACGTACAGTACCCGCCGACGCTTCTAGTCTAGGGGCCACGGGGGGAAGTCCTCCTGGAACCCCGCCTCAGCACAGACGTCTGACATTACTCGAGCTACATGAACGAGCGTTACAGCGTTCGCCCAAACTTCAGTCAGTTGCCGATATCAAGCGAGCCCTTACCGAATGCCGTTATGATCCAGTCCCAGGCGATGATGATATGGTCCTATATTCATTACGTGTAAGACGGGTGACCGAGTATTTGGACACCCTACCGAATATGAAAGGTTATCTAGACAGAATATATCGTTTCATCCGTACAGGAGCAGATCCAGGAAGTATTGGCGAGGCCATGATTCAAAGAAAAGTCGAGATTCAGCTCATGCTTTTAAAATTTCTAATTAATTGTTTAATAAGAGAACAAGATTATCCGGATAAAGATCCGGAAGAAATGAAAGTCCTGACCAGGTGGAGTGACCATATAGCCGAGGGAAGACACAAGACACAGAACTGTATAGAGAGTATGTACAAGAAGATCCGTAGGGAAATAATAAAGTTACACGAGAAACGAGAAGCAGCACGAGTAACCGAGAAAGAAGACAACTCTTCTACTGAAGAGGTAGACGACGAGAATCCCTCCAGAATAGCGTATGTAGGTAGTACTAGACTTCCCGACCGACATTCACGCCTAGAACACAAGAAAGTTTTCCCTCCTCCAGCACCAGAACAAGTTTCTCTTGAGCAAGTATTTCAAGCTACCGATCACATTCTGAAATCACGAATCGGTTATAGTGAACTTAGTACCATGCATGAACAAGAACTAGCCCGATCAGCAGTCCGATGGACTACTGATTCTACCACTTTTCCAGACGAAATAGTGGCACAAATGTTTCTGAAACTGCCCCCAGCCAAGCAGCGACTGGTGGGTATGTATATGATCCAGCACCTCATTACATTGTATGAGGGACAGCATTCTGATCCAGGTCCGTTACATGATGTTCTGAACGAGTTACTCCAGTATAGATGGAGAGGTCTAGGTACCGATTTAATTAGTGTCATTCTAGAACAGCGCCACAAATACCGAACGTTTCTGAATCCGCATTTTGTTCGTGTCCCACCTCCAGAAAGTAAATCATTTTACATAGATAGACAGCATCCGTTACGAGAAGTACACCCAGTTAGGACAACGGGTGGTGATCTAGAACGAGTATTTGTTTACACCCCTATCACAAAGATGGAACTCTTAGAGATGAAAAAGTTAATTCCCTGTCACGACAAAGATCCAGCAGGGTTCCACCGAGAATTAAAAGACATGCTCCGTATGGGAGAATACACGTATCCTGATATTATTAAAATGTTAAAAGTCCTGTTGCCCGCAGGGGTATATGAAAAACTCAAGGAAAAAGAATGGGAGGTGGGAGAGAAAAAGATAGATTGGACAGCTTTAGAAGCTGAAGATACTTCACGAGTGCCAGGTACCGGTCTTGGGGGTAAAGTTAAAGAATTGCCCGAGTTATTGATCCAGGTTTTGCCAAGATTACTAGCCACGAAAAAGGAAGATTGGGATGCAATCTCAGCTTGTAAACAGAAACAGGAGGAAGACACTAGTGATTTTTATTCTAGATTTGAAAAATGTTTTATTATTAATAGTGGTCTGAAAACGAGTAGTGAATCGTACCCTCATCTTTTTGTTACCAAACTAGTCGAGAATTCAAGTCCACAAGTTAAAAATCGAGTTTTGAAAGTCGAAAGTAGTTGGCAAGCTAATACTCCGTCACAAATGCTCCAGATGCTCCAGTATCACCAAAACAGAATCAGGGAAGAGCAAGAACACGAAAGGAGACGTATGAAAGACACGAAAATGAAAGTATTAGTTGCACAATCTGTTCCACAAGACAGTCAGAAGAGGGGTCCGAATCAAGCCAGTCATCCTGCAGCTCCCGTTAAAGGGACCTGCAATTACTGTAAACAGCCAGGTCATTTTATAAACGAGTGTGCAGTTCTGAAACACAACATAGCTACTGGTAAGACTAAAGAAAGACCACGTCCGCCTAGACATGAACAAGTTTCACAGACTTCTCAGCCACCACAGAATGCACAACAGACAGTTCCAGCATCGCAGCCTATCGCTGCAACACAGCATGTTACACAGCAAATGTACCAGTATGCTCAGACAGAGTATCCAGAGTATCAACAGTATTCATGAAACAGCCTAGAGAGGGAGGTAGGCTTGCCTCTCATCGAGATACCTGTAGATCAAGAGGGTCCCTATGTACACAGTCAAGTATTAGGGAAAGACAGAAAGTTTCTGATTGATACAGGGGCAAGTAGGACTACTATCAGTCATGACGAGGTTCCAGGGGCTCCGCTCTCAGGCTCTAAAAATGTTTCCCTTGGATTTTCAGGAAAGCCAATTGTCAATGAAATTTCGAAACCAGTTATTCTAGAAGTTGGTCCATTGTCCCGAACTACTGATTTGTTACTCACGAAATCATGTCCAGAAAACTTGTTAGGCATTAAGACATTAAAAGAATTAGGTGCAGTAATTTGTTGCTCCCCAGAAGGGGTCCGATTGTTCCTGAGAGACTTTAAAGGTCATTATGTATTACATGATTTTGATCCAAGATTACTGAATGTACCACAGCATTTATGGGCGCAAGGTCCAACTGATGTAGGTTGTATGTATATCACACCCCATCGTGTGACTCTCAAGCAAGGTATAGTTTTGCCACGAATCAGACAGTACAGATTGCCACCTGAGGCTGTAGTAGCCTTATCCAAAATTATTGACGAGCTCATTGCTCAAGGAGTGGTTGTAGAAACTGACTCCAATGTATGTAATTCTCCTATCATTCCGGTCTTGAAACGTACTGATCCAAATGCACCTCCAGTATATCGATTAGTGATTGACCTTCGAGAGCTTAATAAATGTATAATACCCCAGTATCCAGTAGTCCCAGATATTTCATCCCTATTGACAGCCATTGATTCTGAAGCTACATTTTTCACAGTTATCGATCTCAAGAACGCATTTTTCAGTGTCCCCATTCATCCAGACAGCCAGTACCTTTTCGGTTTTTGTTTAAATGGAAGGAGCTATAAATTCACACGAGCTCCTCAAGGTTTCACAGAAAGCCCTAGTATTTACAGTCAAGCACTTAAGAGACAACTAGACAATATTCACCTGCCATCTGACACTGCCCTGCTCCAGTATGTCGATGATCTACTGATCACGGCCCGTTCTGAACGTGACTGCGAGCGAGCGTCACTTACAGTTCTGTATTTTCTGGCCGAGCAGGGGCACAAGGTGTCCCCTTCCAAATTACAATTCTGTGTCCAGCAAGTGGTATACTTAGGACACTTACTGTCCAAGTGGGGTAGGCAGTTGACACCAGACCGTATCCAGTTAATAGCGAGTCTTCCACAGCCCAAGACACAGAAGGAGGTACGAGCTTTTATTGGCCTCACTTCTTACTGCAGACAATGGATTCCTCAGTATGCATTTCTAGCCAAGCCACTGATACAGTTAACGACACAGGAGGCAGCCGTATCGACTGTCCTCCCTTGGACCCAGGAACATACACTTGTATTCAATGAATTAAAGAAAGCCTTATGTCAAGCACCTGTTCTAGCAACACCCAACTACAGTAAGCCTTTTACACTTTTTGTTACAGAACGTGATGGTACTGCATTATCGGTTCTCACACAAGATCAAGCAGGACAGTAAAAGCCCTGTGCTTATTTCTCGAGCACATTAGATCCAGTAGCCCAGGCGCTGCCTGCGTGCCTCAAGTCAGTTGCAGCCACAGCTCTAGCAATCAGACAAAGTGATTCCATAGTGTTAGGACATTCCCTGACAGTACAAGTTCCACACTCCATGGAAGTTCTTTTAAACCGAACCCAGACTCAACACTTGACCATTGCACGTTTAACAGGTTATGAACTGACACTGTTCCAGCCACACATAGAAATCAGACGCTGCAACATTCTAAATCCAGCCACACTGTTACCGTCAGTTACTTCAAATCCGACCACACATGACTGTGTGGAAGTGGTTAACACTATGACAAAGCCAAGACAAGACCTGACAGACATTGCATTACCTAATCCCGACCTGACACTTTATGTGGATGGTATCATGAATATTGATGTTTCCTGATGGAAACGTAGGGCACAAGGAGGGAATGTGGAAAAGTAAATTTTGCCATGTTGTATGTGCCTACGTGTTCCCCATCTTATGCTATATGTGCATGATCGATATGCATGTACTCCCCTCTGATCGATTAAAGATACAATTACAGTTGTGTCCGTCTCTAGTACGCCAGTTTCCAGTGTTCGTGAAAACAACGAATATTAGGCCTATGTAAACCTACGTTGCCACATTTCACAGTGTACACGTTAATTCATTGAATTGCCCCCGTTTCTAGGCCTCAAAAGGGCCCGGACTCAGATTCAGCTCCTGTCTCCTGAACCCTCTCCGAGGAGCGATACAGCCCCCACCTGCATCCCTGACCCTTCGCTTACTTCATGCCTCGCAGTGCCCGGCCCGGCCTGGCTCTGCCTCCCAGTCTGCCAAGAGTATGTTATGCTTCCAGTTATCAGTCCAGCCCTCCTTCTCTGCATTCCTAAGCTACTGAATCGCATCAATAGTTTCCGTCATGGTCTAGCCTTTATGTCTCCATGTAAGAGAAATACTGTATTAATATTCATAGAATATTCCTCGCACACACAATACATGTAGAATTATGCACGCATCAGTCCTAATGTCTAGTAGCCTTTGCCCTGATAACTTTTGGATTCTATCAATATGTACTCTAAACACCAGATACCAGATATGCCTTGGGTACATGTCGCTCTGACACTCCAGACTTTAGTCTCCTCTTCTAGCGCAGAAGTCATAGCCCCCAGTTCTCACTGGTAATACGTCATTGCCCGTTTGCGCGCACCACTAGGTTAGAGGTCCCAGCTGCTCAGGTAGCCCCCTCCATGTTTCCGCCTCATTTATGACACTTCTGTTACGTTTACATCACATGTCTATGTCTACGCCCTGTACACGCCTTCTTGTTACATTATTTTGCCCTTATCTTTCGCGACTGCTACGAGTCACGCCTACTGCTACGCCTACTGTATTGAATGTAATGCAATTGTTTTGATATATATACTGTGCACCCATATTAAAAGTTACCCCCATTATTCCCAAGCTAGCCAATTCCCAGACCCTGTCCCCGGCAGCTGCCTTCATTCCCTTCCCGTACAGGCTGTCCTGTTCCTGTCCTTTATGCCTGATTAAAGCCTGTCGACTCAAGATACCTCGAATCCTGACTCTTATTTATTGAGCTACCTGTTTTATTGATTATATGAAAAATAGTACCGGTAATTAATTATTTATTTACCACAGTACCCTGGATGTAGCATTTTTATATAAATTGGAGGTAGTTCTGAAAAGAACTGTTTTTTTATTCTTATTGTTGTTTTATATTTTTTTATTGTTTTTTTGTACCCCGTGACTTTAAAAAAAATATATATATTATTTTTTTTGCCTTGGGGGTCCTTGTGGGACCACCTGAGCAGGCCTAGGGGGTCAGGGTGTTTCTACTCTGGCCCCTTTGCGAGTTTCACACCTTTGTTTCACTGCTTTCTTGTGCCTTGGTTCGAACAAGGCACAAGATGGCTGCCAGGGACACCCAGTATGCAAGGGGAATTAGTTCCCCCTCTTCAAACATGCACGGGGGCTGCGTTGCAGAGAGGTGTAAAAAAGGGTGTGGCCTCATTACACCTCTATGCAATGCAGCCATCTGGCGCATACTGGAGGCTCCTGGTGGGCTAGTTAGCCCCCAGGGACCCCCATTATGCAAGGAGAATTAGTTCCCCCTCTGCAAACGCGCCAGGCGGCTGCGTTGCAGAGAGGTGTAACAAGGGGCATAGCCTCCTTACACCTCTGCAATGCAGCCCCCTGGCGCATACTGGAGGTTCCAGGTGGGCTAGTTGGTCCCTAGGGGCCCCCAGTATGCAGGGTGAATGAGTTCCCCCTCTTCAAACATGCACGGGGCTGCATTGCAGAGAGGTGTAAAAAGGGCCGTGGCTTGATTACACCTCTCTTGAATGCAGTCCCCTGGTGCATACTGGAGATTCCTGGTGGGCTTTCAGGTCTTATATAGTTAGGAATTAGCATTAAAAAAAACTTTGAAATTCACTGAAAAAACCATAGGTTTCAGGCCTTATATAGTTAGGAATTAGCATTTAAAAAACCTTGCAAATTCACTGAAAAAAACATAGGTTTCAGGCCTTATATAGTTAGGAATTAGGCACAAGAAAGCAGAAAAACAAACGTGTAGAACACAAAAAGGGGGGAGGGTAGAAACACCCTGACCCCCTGGGGCTGCTCAGGTGGCCCCACTAGGATATTAATATATTTAAACGTTATCCGCTAATAGAATTAGCATTTAAAAAACCTTTGAAATTCACTGAAAAAACCATAGGTTTCAGGCCTTATATAGTTAGGAATTAGCATTTAAAAAACCTTTGAAATTCACTGAAAAAACCATAGGTTTCAGACCTTATATAGTTAGGAATTAGCATTTAAAAAAACCTTTGAAATTCACTGAAAAAATCATAGATTTCAGGCCTTATATAGTTAGGAATTAGCATTAAAAAAAACCTTTGAAATTCACTGAAAAAACCATAGGTTTCAGGAGTTATATAGTTAGGAATTAGCTTTTACAAAACCTTTGAAATTCACTCAAAAAACTATAAGTTTTAGTGGTGTTATAGTTAGCTGGACATTTTACTCATACAAAACCATTGAAATTGCTCCTATATAGTTAGTTGTACTAAGTATATATCGCGCACCCGCAATCCACTGCTGATGATGTCACATATTAGATCATTCATGACATGGTCAGTGAAATCACTGATGACATCTCAAATGACATCACTGATGACATCACTGATGACATCATCCACGTGACAATCACATACACCTTTTCATACACTATTACCATTTTTCATCACTCTTTGTAAAATACAGAGTATCATATTTAAATCCATTGTCACAGCAATGCAAGTATCTAAAAATCCACTCAGTGATTCATACATGTATACACACATCTAATCCCTTACCTGTGGATTCACTCATACATGCTGTCAATGAACAATAGAACACTATCAAAAACACTTACACATCTATATCGACATTAAACAACAGCACGCATCCTATTCACATATGAAGTCATCCTACTCACTTATGCAAACAATGGATCATACTTACATATTTACTTAGCAAAACACTTATACAAACACCACTTCTTCTACTCATTTAGATAGTAAGTCATACTTAGTGAATTATAAAATCATTATTACAAGTATACAGTTATCCATACAGTCACTCACACAATCATTGTGTCTTATGTATACTTATTTATATACAACAACTGACACATACACTGCCTTTTATTTTTCTAGTTTGTTGGACCTGTACCTTTGAGAAATATATTTGCTCATCACCACACCCATAAAGAGATTCCCTCACCCAAACTGTTAGAACATGTAGTTTTAACTTCATATATCTACTGAATAAACTATTCACACATCTTTGGACAGTCACATACCCTCCACCGAACCACACACACTTTCACACTCCCATACAAATACTCATTTAACTAATCAATAACTAATATAGACTTTCACATAGCTAGTAACCAACTGTAGAATCAGTTTACACAACAACTGACAAAGTGATACAGATATTCACACAGTTTAGTCACTATCCACTATGTTTAGTGAGACATTATAAATTGGTCAAGTAAACAGTCAATTACACTGCTACTAAATCCTCCATCCAAATATTTATTTATATATCCACTCATTCTTCAATGCAAATTGCTATATATATAATGCATATTTAAATAACGAAGCAAACCACATTCACTGGATGATGTCATCAGTGATGTCATCAGTGATGTCATTTGAGATGTCATCAGTGATTTCACTGACCATGTCATGAATGATCTAATATGTAACATCATCAGCAGTGGATTGCGGGTGCGCGATATATACTTAGTACAACTAACTATATAGGAGCAATTTCAATGGTTTTGTATGAGTAAAATGTCCAGCTAACTATAACACCACTAAAACTTATAGTTTTTTGAGTGAATATATATATATATATATATATATATATATATATATATATATATATATTCACTGAAAAAACCATAGGTTATAGACCATATATAGTTAGGAATTAGCATTTACAAAACCTTATTTTACTCACACAAAACCATTGAAATTCGCATATATAGTTAGTTGCACTAACTATATATCACGCACCCGCAATCCACTGCTGATCATGTCACATATTACATCATTCATGACATGGTCAGTGACATCACTGATGACATCACTGATGACATCTCAAATGACATCACTGATGACATCACTGATGACAACATCCAGTGACTGTATGTTTCTGTAATGTTAAAATATGTCTTACATATTGAAGAATGAGTGGATGTATAAGTGTCTGGATGAAGGATTTAGTAGGTGCATGACTGACTGTATGAGTGAGTGATTAAATGTGTCTCATTGAGTGCATGGGTTAGTGACTAAACTGTATTAATTTGTGCATCATTATGTCTGTTGTTCTGTAAACTGCTGCATGTGTTGATCAGTAGCTATATGAGTAACTATATGGGTTATTGATCGGTTGCCCAAGTATTTGTATGGGAGACTGAGTGTGTGTGTGGGTGGCTGGGAGGTGTATGACTCTGTGCATAGATGTGTGAGCAGTTGATTCACTAGATGTATGGGTTCAAAAGTGCATGTGGAAACAGCTGTATGGGCGGTTGACTGTGTGCATGAGTGTATTGGTGAGTGAATGGATATCTCAGTGCTACATGTCAAAAGTAAGTACATATGTAAAACACAGTACATGTGAGAGTTGATATATATAAATAACTGTGCATAAGAGCCAGTGAATGTGTGAGTGGCTGTATGGATCATTGTGAACTTGTATCAGGGATTGTATAAGAGAGTAAATATGTGTTAGTATATGTTTGAATAGGTAAGGTGTGTATAACTGTATAGTTGAGGAAATGGAGGTGTGATTGATTCTTTGCATGACTGACTAGGTGTGTGAGTAACTCCATGGATGAGTGACAGTCTGTGAGTGTCTGTTTACACTGAGTGTATCTAAGGTTATATTAGAGTCTGAAGAGGTTCATCGTATTATCACATGAATGATGTCATCAGTGATGTGATCCGTAATGTCAAATGAGATGTCATCAGTGATGTCATCAGTGATGTCATTTGAGATGTCATCAGTGATGTCATCAGTGATGTCATTTGAGATGTCATCAGTGATGTCATCAGTGATGTCATTTGAGATGTCATCAGTGATGTCATCAGTGATGTCATTTGAGATGTCATCAGTGATGTCATCAGTGATGTCACTGACCATGTCATGAATGATGTAATATGTGACATCATCAGCAGTGGATTGCGGGTGCGCGATATATAGTTAGTGCAACTAACTATATATGCGAATTTCAATGGTTTTGTGTGAGTAAAATAAGGTTTTGTAAATGCTAATTCCTAACTATATATGGTCTATAACCTATGTTTTTTTCAGTGGATTTTCAAGGTTATGTAAATGCTAATTCCTAACTATATATGTTCTATAACCTATGGTTTTTTCAGTGAATATATATATATTCAATTTTTTGAGGGAACAAATTTATCAACTATCATGCTGAAGAAGAGTGTGGGGAAAAAAAACAAAGAGGAGGACTAAGAGGAAAGAACAATCAGTTCAAAAATAGAATTGCTTTAAAGCATGAAGTGCTTTTCCACACATTTACATTTAAATAACCCATATTAGAACATACAAAATATCTACAGAGGAGACGGTGTACATTGAATTTTAGACTCTTCATTGGTACCTACATGTTGGTACTTACATCACCCACACAACACAACAGCTCTATTCAGAGCTACCCTACCTCAAAGCACTCTAAAATATTATTTTAATATTTCCCTTGGTTTTCCCCTTGTTACGCTTTCCGGAACGCTACCCGGTGCGCGGACCGGGTGCTAACCGTGCGAAAATTTGAAAAAAAAAAAGTTTTTTTTTTTACATATATGGGCCTCCTCAGCCACCCTCAGAAAACCTAGGGGGTCAGGATATGTCTCCCGTGCCCCCTTATACCCATTCCCAACATTGTTTATCCTCCATCTTGTGACTAAATTCGTCCGAAACACAAGATGGCGGACTCCCATAACGCTACCGGTGAGCTACCCTGTTCGCGTACCGGGTAGCGCTTCCACCGCGAAAAATCGAAAAAAAAATTATTTTATTTTTTTGCCCCGCGGGGCCCTTTAATAGCCCCCACATTAATCCTAGGGGTTCAGGAGGGGTCTACTTTGCCCCCTTTCCTTCATTTCCCCCTTCGTTTATTTCCACCTCTTGTCTCTCGATCCTACCGAGAGACAAGATGGCGGCCGCTCCGGACTGTTTAGAATGTTGACAGTCACTGGAGAGCCAATCCGCTTCTCCTCGCGAAGTTCCGTTACGCGTCTGGTACGCGAACCGGGGCGCTAACCGGGACGCTGTCACAGATATATATATATATTGTTTTGAACGTTAATTTCTCTAAATCCACTGGAGCACATATCTTGAGACCTAGCAAAGGCACATCGGGCAAACAGTCTCTACAATTTTGCCAAGTTTCATAGAAATCCATTCAGCCGTTCGGGCTAAAAGTGAGTCCAACCGCCCTATGGAAAACTCAATGTTAAAAACACGTTTAGGGACCCCCCTTTTTTCTCGGCCCCCGCTTGACGAAACCCCCCCCAAACTTTCAGGGGACGCTCAGAAACAGAATGTGCCCTTTTCCTGAAACTTTCAGCCAATTCCGTCCATCAACGCCAAAGTTATTCAACATAGAATTTTCAGAAATCCCTATTCAAAAAAATCCTAACTATATATATCTACTGCGACTGCCAGTAGGTAATATATATATATATATATATATATATATATATATATATATATATATATATATATATATATATATATATATATATATATATATATATATATATATATATATATATATATATATATATATATATATATATATATATGTATAACATTTCTATGGCAAAATGAAACCCCTCATTTTGTTCCTTTTCAAATTAAATGTATTAAGTGTTACCACTTTATTCCAATCAAGATGACTTCAGGTGTGCCATACTTTTGTCATAAGTAAGACTGTTAGCGTTCTAGTTGTTCTGTAGAACACTCGGGGACATTCTGTCATTGGGCTATAGTTGGGCTACATCTGGCTGATATTTGGGCTACATTTGGGCTCTTTTGTCTCTGGTGGCCATCTTGGGAGACTGCATGTTCGGGACATGTGGCGGTGTAGGGGCTTCAAATAGCCTCACAGAGGGTAAGGTGTTGATTTCAGCCTTACTCCCGTCTACGGTCTATCCCGGTGACATCGGGGTGAAGCAGTTTTGGGGACATATGGAGACGGCGAGTTCCACACGCATGGGTAAAGGAGGACGCCCCACGGCTAATATGGGCACCGCTCCACGCAACAACCTTCCGGATACAAACATGGACAATGCATGCTGGGACTGGTAGGCGTTTGATCCATTAACGTCCTACCAAGGATGTATGCGCATGGTATATACCTTTAAGGAGTGGTGCGCAGAGCAACCTATCAGGCGGGGGCAGATATTTTATCTAAGAAGCACGACCCTCCCTGAACTATTCACACCCCTGGCGCTGAAGAAGGCGGAAAAACACGCCGAAATGCATTCGCCTAATGCGGGTTTGTGGGACTGTTACTCGCCTTTGCCTGTGGAATAAAAGCTGTTTTCCATGGTTCCCCTGTTGTTGGTCTCTTCACTGGATCTTCGTGAAAAGGTGTGGAATGGTGATATATATATATATATATATATATATATATATATATATATATATATATATATATGTATAACATTTCTATGGCAAAATGAAACCCCTCATTTTGTTCCTTTTCAAATTAAATGTATTAAGTGTTACCACTTTATTCCAATCAAGATGACTTCAGGTGTGCCATACTTTTGTCATAAGTAAGACTGTTAGCGCTCTAGTTGTTCTTTAGAACACTCTGGGACATTCTGTCACTGGGCTATAGTTGGGCTACATCTGGCTGATATTTGGGCTACATTTGTTTTTTTTTGTCTCTGGTGGCCATCTTTGGGCTACATTGGGCTACATTGGGCTACATTGGGCTACATTTGGGCTCTAACATATATATAGCCCAATGTAGCCCAATATATATTTTTCAAAGTTAATTTTTGTAAAAACCACTGGAGCATATATCTTGAGACATAGCAAAGACACATCGGGCTACCAGTCCCTACAATTTTGCCAAGTTTTGTGGAAATCCATTCAGCCGTTCGAGCTAAAAGTGAGTCCAACCGCCCTATGGAAAACTCAATGTTAAAAACACGTTTTGGGACCCCCCTTTTTTCTCGGCCCCCGCTTGACGAAACCCCCCCAAACTTTCAGGGGACGCTCAGAAACGAAATGTGCCATTTTCCTGAAAATTTCAGCCAATTCCGTCCATCAACGCCAAAGTTATTCAACATAGAATTTTCAGAAATCCCTATTAAAAAAAACCCTAACTATATATACCTACTGGCGACTGCCAGTAGGTAATATATATATATATATATATATATATATATATATTATATGCACTGAAAAAACCATAGGTTATAGACCATATATAGTTAGGAATTTGCATTTACAAAACCTTGAAAATTCACTGAAAAAACCATAGGTTAGAGACCATATATAGTTAGCTGGACATTTTATTGACATAAAACCAATGAAATTCCATATATAGTTAGTTGCACTAACTATATATCGCGCACCCGCAATCCACTGCTGATGATGTCACATATTACATCATTCATGACATGGTCAGTGACATCACTGATGACATCACTGATGACATCTCAAATGACATCACTGATGACATCACTGATGACATCTCAAATGACATCACTGATGACATCATCTAGTGTCTGTGTGTTTTTGTAAAGTTTAAATATGTTTTACATATTGAAGAATGAGTGGATGTATGGAAGACTGAGTGTGTGTGTGGCTGGCTGGGAGGTGTGTGACTCTGTGCATATCAATGTGTACTTGTATCAGTGATTGTATAAGAGAGTAAGTATGTGTTAGTATATGTGTGAAAAGTATGGTGTTCTGTGTTTAACTGTATAGATGAGGAAATCGAAGTGTGATTGATTCTTCACAGGACTGACTAGGTGTATGAGTGCATATGATAGTGTTGTAATAATGAGTGACTGTATGTATGAGTGATTGTATGGGTGAATAAGTGAATGTGTGTGTAGACGTAGGAATCAGTGAGTGCGTATGTAGTAACTGGTATTGTTGTGTCATGATGTCATCAGTGATGTCATTTGAGATGTCATCAGTGATGTCATCAGTGATGTCATTTGAGATGTCATCAGTGATGTCATCAGTGATGTCACTGACCATGTCATGAATGATGTAATATGTGACATCATCAGCAGTGGATTGCGGGTGCGCGATATATAGTTAGTGCAACTAACTATATATGGAATTTCATTGGTTTTATGTCAATAAAATGTCCAGCTAACTATATATGGTCTCTAACCTATGGTTTTTTCAGTGAATTTTCAAGGTTTTGTAAATGCAAATTCCTAACTATATATGGTCTATAACCTATGGTTTTTTCAGTGCATTTCATTGGTTTTTTAAAAGCTAATATCTATAGCTGTAAAATATATTCTTTATTACGTGACGTATCACGTAGCCACGTGAGACGCCTCATGACGCGTCGCATAACCGTGACGTATCGGCTCTGCAGCGCAAACAAAACCCGTAACGTAAGCGTGCCGGAGCACGCTTACAGATATATATATTTTTTTTAACCTTAATTAGACAAAATCCACACGTGCACATATCTTGAGGCCTTGCAAAGGCACATCAAACAAACAGTCCCTACAATTTTGCCAAGTTTGCTGGAAATCTATTCCCTTAATTTTTTTTTTACTGTTTCTCTTGGTTTTCCCCTTGTTACGCTTACCGGGACGCTACCCGGTACGCGAACCGAACGCTCCAAAAACACAAGATGGCGGACTCCCTTTACGCTGCCGGTTAGCTGCCCGGTTCGCGTACCGGGAAGCGCCTCTACCACGAAAAATCGCGGGGGACTTTAATATCCCCCTCATCAATCCTAGGGGGTCAGGAGGGGTTTACCTTGCCCCCTTTCCTTCATTTCCCCCTTCTTTTTTCACCACATCTTGTCTCTCGAACCTACCGAGAGACAAGATGGCGGCCGCTCCGGACTGTTTACAATGTTGACAGCTACGCTGCCGGTTAGCGGCCCGGTTAGCTGCCCGGTTCGCGTACCGGGACAAGCCTCTACGGCGTTTTTTTTTTTTTGCCCCGCGGGGCACTTTAATATCCCCCTCATCAATCCTAGGGGGTCAGGAGTGGTCTACCTTGCCCCCTTTCCTTCATTTCCCCCTTTGTTTTTCACCACATCTTGTCTCTCGATCGTACCGAGAGACAAGATGGCGGCCGCTCCGGACTGTTTAGAATGTTGACAGACACCGGAGAGCCAATCAGCTACGCTTCGCGAAGTTCCGTTACGCGTCAGGTACGCGAACCGGGGCGCTAACCGGAGCGCTGTCACAGATATATATATTTTTTTAAACGTTAATTTCTCAAAATCCACTGGAGCACATATATTGAGACATAGCAAAGGCACGTCGGGCAAACCATATCTACAATTTTGCCAAGTTTCATGTAAATCTATTCAGCCGTTCGAGCTAAAAGTGAGTCCAACCGCCCTATGGAAAAATGAATGGGAAAAACGTGTTTTGGGACCCCCCTTTTTTCTCGGCCCCTCCTTGGCGAAACCCCCCCAAATTTTCAGGGGCTGCTCAGAAACAAAATGTGCAATTTTCCTGAAAATTTCAGCCAATTCCGTCCACAACCGCCAAAGTTATTAGACATAGAATTTTCAGAAATCCCATAGAGAAAAAATCCTAACTATACATACCCACTGGCTATCGCCAGTAGGTAATATACATATATAAACATATATAATCTGCATATCTATATAAATATAAATGCATACATATACATATATGCATACATATGCATGTTATTTACATGAAAGTTTTAAAAACACTAATAAAAGCAAAGCTAAAAAGCCACCTCATTACAAACAGAATGGCTTTAACTTAAACGAGGGCGAGATCTATTGCATTTTCAATGCTTGTTTACTTTGGTTCTATCAAGAAGGCATTCAGATGTGTCACACATTTGCCATAAATTCTGAATGTTAGCACTCTAGTTGCTCATTAGATCACTGTAGTAAAGCTAGTGCTCACCAGGGAAGTCTGCTGCTAATCATGGTTTGCAGCCATTTTCCCGCATTTTTTATCCCGCAGACTTTCAGTCCGCATACCATTATCCCGCAAGGTCATTGACCTCGCATACCATTATCCCGCATTTTTTCAAAACGCATGTGCATTTATCGCGCATGCCTTTACAAAGAATTACGTTTTAAAGGCATGTATGGTAAATGCATTTGCGTTGTGAAAACCACGATGACGAGAGAGGTAAGTGGGTTTGTGTTAATTTTTTCGTGGGTTAGTGATTGTGTAGTGTAGTGTAGTGTTGTGTAGTGTAGTGTTGTGTTAGTGTAGTGTAGAGTTGTGGTGGTTGTTTAGTGTAGGGTCATGCTGGGGGTAGTGTTTTAGGGTTTAGGGTTGTGTTGTAGTGTTTGCGTAGTGTAGGGTCATGCTGGGGGTAGTGTTTTAGGGTTTAGGGTAGTGTAGTGTTTGCGTAGTGTAGGGTCATGCTGAGGGTAGTGTTTTAGGGTTTAGGGTTGTGTTGTAGTGTTTGCGTAGTGTAGGGTCATGCTGGGGCTAGTGTTTTAGGGTTTAGGGTAGTGTTGTAGTGTTTGCGTAGTGTAGGGTCATGCTGGGCGTAGTGTTTTAGGGTTTAGGATAGTGTTGTAGTGTTTGCGTAGTGTAGGGTCATGCTGGGGCCAGTGTTTTAGGGTTTTGGGTAGTGTTGTAGTGTTTGCGTAGTGTAGGGTCATGCTGGGGTGTAGTATTTTAGGGTTTAGGGTAGTGTTGTAGTGTTTGCGCAGTGTAGGGTCATGCTGGGGGTAGTGTTTTAGGGTTTTGGGTAGTGTTGTAGTGTTTGCGTAGTGTAGGGTCATGCTGGGGGTAGTGTTTTAGGGTTTTGGGTAGTGTTTGCGTAGTGTAGGGTCATGCTGGGGTGTAGTGTTTTAGGGTTTTGGGTAGTGTTGTAGTGTTTGCGTAGTGTAGGGTCATGCTGGGGTGTAGTGTTTTAGGGTTTTGGGTAGTGTTGTAGTGTTTGCGTAGTGTAGGGTCATGCTGGGGGTAGTGTTTTAGGGTTTTGGGTAGTGTTGTAGTGTTTGCGTAGTGTAGGGTCATGCTGGGGGTAGTGTTTTAGGGTTTTGGGTAGTGTTGTAGTGTTTGCGTAGTGTAGGGTCATGCTGGGGGGTAGTGTTTTAGGGTTTGGGGTAGTGTTGTAGTGTTTGCGTAGTGTAGGGTCATGCTGGGGGTAGTGTTTTAGGGTTTTGGGTAGTGTTGTAGTGTTTGCTTAGTGTAGGGTCATGCTGGGGGTAGTGTTTTAGGGTTTAGGGTAGTGTTGTAGTGTTTGCGTAGTGTAGGGTCATGCTGGGGGTAGTGTTTTAGGGTTGTGTTGTAGTGTTTGTGTAGTGTAGGGTCATGCTGGGGGTAGTGTTTTAGGGTTTAGGGTAGTGTTGTAGTGTTTGCGTAGTGTAGGGTCATGCTGGGGGTAGTGTTTTAGGGTTTAGGGTAGTGTTGTAGTGTTTGCGTAGTGTAGGGTCATGCTGGGGTGTAGTGTTTTAGGGTTTTGGGTAGTGTTGTAGTGTTTGCGTAGTGTAGGGTCATGCTGGGGGTAGTGTTTTAGGGTTTAGGGTAGTGTTGTAGTGTTTGCGTAGTGTAGGGTCATGCTGGGGTGTAGTGTTTTAGGGTTTTGGGTAGTGTTGTAGTGTTTGCGTAGTGTAGGGTCATGCTGGGGGTAGTGTTTTAGGGTTTAGGGTAGTGTTGTAGTGTTTGCGTAGTGTAGGGTCATGCTGGGGGTAGTGTTTTAGGGTTTAGGGTTGTGTTGTAGTGTTTGCGTAGTGTAGGGTCATGCTGGGGGTAGTGTTTTAGGGTTTAGGGTTGTGTTGTAGTGTTTGTGTAGTGTAGGGTCATGCTGGGGGTAGTGTTTTAGGGTTTAGGGTAGTGTTGTAGTGTTTGCGTAGTGTAGGGTCATGCTGGGGTGTAGTGTTTTAGGGTTTTGGGTAGTGTTGTAGTGTTTGCGTAGTGTAGGGTCATGCTGGGGGTAGTGTTTTAGGGTTTAGGGTAGTGTTGTAGTGTTTGTGTAGTGTAGTGTCATGCTGGGGGTAGTGTTTTAGGGTTTAGGGTAGTGTTGTACTGTTTGTGTAGTGTAGGGTCATGCTGGGGGTAGTGTTTTAGGGTTTAGGGTAGTTTAGTTGTTTAGTGTATGCTAAAGGCATATTCGTTCTAAAGGTTTTTGTTATTTTAATTTGCGGCCTAATAGTACATGCGGGATTTTTTTTGCGGACTGATGGTATGCGGGATTTCGTCATATATTCGCTAATCATACTTTCTATGGCAAAATGAACCCCCTCATTTTGTTCCTTTTTAAATTAAATGTTTTAAGAGTTACCACTTTATTCCAATCAAGATGGCTTCAGGTGTGCCATACCTTTGTAATAAGTAGGACTGTTAGCACTCTAGTTGTTCTTTAGAACACTCTGGGACATTCTGTCATTGGGCTATAGTTGGGCTACATCTGGCTGATATTTGGGCTACATTTGTTTTTTTTTGTCTCTGGTGGCCATCTTTGGGCTACATTGGGCTACATTGGGCTACATTGGGCTACATTTGGGCTCCAACATATATATAGCCCAATGTAGCCCAATATATATTTTTCAAAGTTAATTTTCGTAAAAACCACTGGAGCCTATATCTTGAGACATAGCAAAGGCACATCGGGCTACCAGTCCCTACAATTTTGCCAAGTTTGGTGTAAATCCATTCAGCCGTTCAGGCTAAAAGTGAGGCCAACCGCCCTATGGAAAATTGCATGGGAAAAACACGTTTTGGGACCCCCCTTTTTTCTCGGCCCCCCCTTGACGAAACCCCCCCATATTTTCAGGGGCTGCTCAGAAACAAAATGTTCCATTTTCCTGAAAATTTCAGCCAATTCTGTCCTCAAACGCCAAAGTTATTCGACATAGAATTTTCAAAAATCCCATAGGAAAAAAATCCTAACTATATATACCTACTGGCTATCGCCAGTAGGTAATATATTTATTTTTTTACTTAAACCAGAAAAAAAAAACAGCATTTAATAAACTACAAAACAAATATAATTAAAAAAGTTTAAATAACAAAACATATCTACAAAAAATATATAACAATTTAAAAATAAACAAAAATATATTTAAAAAAACATAAAATGACAATTATAAACAAATATTTTTTTTAATATATGTAACCAATATTAGGAAATCTATTGGAGTCTGGGAATAATAGAAATACTATTAACACTCCAGTTTATGCAACAGTAGAGAAATTGTAGGACTTCGGACGGGTTAAATCTGTTATTTCCACTCCAAATAACGTAACAGTAGGCAAAGCGTAGGACTCCAGAGGGGTTAAATTCACTATTGCCATCCCAGTCTAAGCAGCAATAGGGAAAATGTTGGACCTCAGCCATATTATATTTAGTATTCTCAATTCATTCTGTGCAATAGTAGGGTAAATGTCGGAGTTCGGAGGGATAAGATTTACTATTCCTACTCCAGTCCATGCAACATTAGAGCAACCATTGGACTTCGGAGGGGTAGGATTTACTATTCCCAATCTAGTATTAGGGGAGAGGAGTTGGCCTAACGGCTAAGGCGCTCGACCTCGGACCTGGGGATCTGGGTTCGAGTCTCGGTAACGTTGCCAAAAACCTCCTGTGATTCTGGGAAAATCACTTAATCTCCCCGTGCCTAAAATGAAAGTGTGTCCTCATGTAACGTAACTGGTGCTATGTAAAGCGCTCTGATACCTGATTCGGTTCGGGTCTAGTTCGCGCTATATAAAACTCTGCAAAAAAAAAAAAATAGTATGTGTAACATTAGAGAAAGAATTGGACTTTAGAGGGGTTACCTTTACTATTACCCCTCCAGTCTGTGCAACAGTAGGGAAAGCATTGGAGTTCGGAAGGGTTAAAGTTACTATTACTACTCCAGTCTAAGTAAGGGTAGGTAAACTTCTTTACTTCAAACACATTACATATTTGAGCAGCTCTATTAATTTACAACATTCATAAACAATGTAATAATTAATTTTCAATTAAAAAGAATGGTTATTTAATTATCACATAATTACCTTTCCCCCTGTATTCCTACAAATCTAGCAACCCACTCCTAAAATAAAATGAAAATAAATAAGTAAACTACAATTTACATAATTGATAATCAATTACATAATTAAAAGTTAAGTTAACTGTTAATTCATTATTACTTAACTTCCCTCCATACAAACTTACAAACCCAGCAGCCTACACTTAAAATATAACTATAATATATAATTACAGCATTTACATAATTATTGATCAATTCTTTTTTATATATATTAATAAATATTCATTTTTAATTACAGAACAGGAGGGAAGAGCACTAAAAGGAGTGTGTTTAAACAAAAGAAAATGTTTATAATAAAAAGGAGTTGAAATTTCTAAGTTGTAGTCTTAGCAAAGTAAATGGGACATAAAAGTGTACAGATATCATTGAATATAAACATCACAAAAGGCTACAAAAACAAATGTTGGAGAAATTACATTCTTTATCCTTTGCTTTAACTTTAAAAAGCATTGACAGGATCACAGCCAATGTGCTTCATCCCGTAGCATTGGGACTTCTTCAGGACACATACATCTACAATGTTAAAGATGCTATTCTCAGTCAAAAGGTTCTAGGAAAATCTTCTCCATAGTTTGTGAGAGCACTATCCATTGCGCAGTCAAATGCTGCCTGTAAGATTGTTAATCCTAAAATACAGAAGGGTGGAACTCTCCGTACAGTGAGTCCCAGCATAAGATACCGTCTCCCAACAGATCATTGCACCACACCACTGCTGTGGTGCAATGACTTGTTGGGAGACAGTGCATGGAGATGGGATCTTATTCCGGGACTCGCTGTAGGGACAGTTAACGCTTCTGTATTTTATGACTAAATATAACTACAATATATGATTATTACATAATTAATAATTAAAAATAAATGATAGATTAACTGTTCATTATTACTTAGTTAACTTTCCACCCTATACCCCTATAGGCGTAGCAACCAAACCTAAAGTATAAGTATAATCAATCAGTATAAAAAAAATCCTTGGGTCTAATCTAACACAACGTTAAGTGACAGACTAAAATTTCATATAGTTCCCTTGTGGGAGAAATCCCTTTCAGGACTAATACCCTCATCCACCAGAGGTGGCATGCTTCATCATCTGGGTATCTCCTCTTAGTGGGAAAACCTAGTCCCACTAAGGGTTGCGAACTATTCTCTGAGAAGAGGGAGCTCAGGGATGTTTTAGGTAAGCCTACCCTATAGAGGATATACTAAATCCCATAGATGTGAGATGCTACGAGAAAAAGTGGTGAGGACGCAGCGCAAAATAAATCTAACTAGTGAAGTTAGATGAAGTTAAAACTGCCAAGTCAGGATCAAAAACACTTTTTAATGACTTGTTCCTTCTGACAGAGTTAAAAGGAAGTGCCTAAGGCAATATGGTTTTAAACTGCTTAATGTTTGAAAAAAGAGGTCTTCATGTTTCAGCCCTAGTTGATCCAAGAGGTATCAGGGCGTTCGTCAGGACCTAAAAAAGATTGCTCCTGCCAATGAAAAAAATGTGTAAAGTGAGTAATGATATCAAACCAGTTATCCTTTCATTTTCATGTTCCGGATTTTACTGGTTGTACCTGTATAAATGAGACAAGAAATGGGGAAAAACAAAGACCTTTATCAATCAGTCACTCTAATTGTCTTTTTAGTTTAGTGAGGAAGAAAGAGTAAAACTTCTCCTTCCATTTCAATCATGTAATTCTGAGTATCGTGATAATCACTGGTTTCACCCACCCAAAGTTCTTGGACAAGCGGCCACACCTCAACCTGGCAACAGCTCAGGGAAGGGGGCCTGCTCTGTAAAAAAGGATGATGTTGTGTTAAACATACCCATCATTATGTTGACACCGCTCCTATCTTCATTTAAGTGTGTAGGTCAGGAGAACACTTTCAATACCAAGTAGAAAGCTGCCACACACTCAAATATAAAAGTATAATGGGGGTTGATAATGTCCTGGCACTGATCAAGTACAGTCAGCGAGTTGTAAAGACTGTAATTTCAATAACAGCAAGCATATGGTTTCAGTGTGGACAAATCTAATCATAAGAAAGCTGGGTGGCAGTAAGAATAACTTCGGACGGCTACGTAGCCCAATGCAGAGGAGTGCAACTGCTACACTGCTACGTCCTATAGTTGCATCATGGCTGCCACATCAATACTTCTGTATCACCTCAACAAGTATTATTACAGCCAGACAACACCAAACCATGGTGATATGCTGGAGAAACTCAGATGCACTCCAGATATCGTGCATGACTATCTCTAGAACTGATTTGGCGTGACCTCTATCAAAGTGATTTGCTAAAAACTGCATGTTCAAAATAGCATAATAATGGCATTATAACCTTTGTTCATTTGTGCCACAACTATCATTACTATCCCAACAGTATTAAGGCCGGACCCAGGGACCTTCTTGAAGTTAGTGTGATGACGGTTTACTAAAGTCTGTTATGTCACTACATACATTCTGTTCATTAGTGACCGTGGCTATCGTTTATATATCAGCTGTAACAAAGCGGGACCTAGGGACTTACTAGTGGGGGCTGCCAGATACTCGTCAATCTAATGCAATCGTATCACTAGATACGTTAGGTCATACTCCTAACTATCCATACGGAGCGAAATCGAACTCGGGGACTCTCCTAATAGTCACATAAATCAAAAGCTCGCAATGCTGCCGGAAGCTCTCTCAGCACATGGCGATGCACTTACCTATCCGCCGGTACCCCATCTCGGTACTGAACTGCAACTGGAGGTACCGAAAGAAGCCTCCCAAAAGTGTTTATATCGGCCAAAAAAGTCCACGCACAGGCATTTAGAGAAACTCCTCACACCTGTGCATTGGGAGGATCCATGATGTGCCTGAGGAGAATGCCTGCGTGTTGTGACTATTCACACACCACTTGCATGTATTATCAGGCTTCTAACATTCTGTCAGTAAACACCCAAGTACATTAGATTCCTGCAGAGGACATCATAGGTTTGCTCAACTAACATGCTGCCCCCCCATTGATTGACCTTTATCCGTCATGTATTTTTCAACCCTACATGACCCAATGTTAATACACAATAAATGGGAGATCTATTATTAAGAAAATAGGCTAATCCTAGACATTCCACATATGGCCTGCAACAAGTCTCAAGTACGAGGCTGGTTAACACTTCTGTATAACATTGTTGCCATTACAGGCCACTATTCTAGATGACCAGCACTGATCATCCACCCAGCATGACAGACTCCCTGCTGACATGTGATTATGATTTAACACGATTGAGGGGTACCACAATTAATCTGTGTTTCAATACCATGAATAATTAAAGTTTTTTGAGCCCCTATCATGAAAGGTCTTCCTGTGTTCTCTGTTTGTCTGATCGGAACTTACATGTTAAAGTTAAGACTCGCGAAACAGGTTTAAAAAAACTTTGAGGACAGAACAGTTGCATCGGGATGCGCATTCGCACCATTCGCTCAACGCCGAATAGTCACACCACGCAGGCATTCTCCTCAAGCACACCATGGGTCCTCCCAATGCGCAGGTGAGAGGAGTTTCTCTAAAGGACTGTGCGCTGGTTTTTTGGCTGATATAAACACTTTTGGGAGCCTTCTGTCGGTACCTACGGTCGCAGTACAGTACCGAGATGGGGTAGGGTACCGCCGGATAGGTAAGAGCATCGCTGTGTGCTGAGAGAGTCTCCGGCAGCATTGCGAGCTTTTGATTTTTGTGACTAATAGGAGAGTCCCCGGGTCCGATTTCGCTCTGTATGGACAGTTAGCAGTATGACCTAACGAATCTAGTGATACGATTAGCATTATTAATCGCAATTAAGGAATAATTTCCTATTCATTTCTATGGGCCAGGAATGTGAAGTTATTCTCAATTTGCGATTCGCAATTTGAGAATCGCAAATTGAGAACAATTTCAAGGGTGCAATGGTGTCATAAGGACACCCTGATGCACCCCTGAAATGTATATGTGTGCGCATATGGTGCACATACTTGCCCTGGGGGCATGTATGTGCACCATGTGGTACCTTCTCAAATGCCAAAAATTGCGTTTGTGAAAGAAATCGCAAATTATCACCAACTTGAAGTTGGTGGTAATTTGCGATTTCTTAAGGAGAAATCGCAATCATTGAATGCTTGATACATAGCATTTAAGGAATCGCAATTTGCGATTCCTTAAATGCTTACACAAAATTAAGGAATCGCAAATTTCGCGATTACTTAATTTTGCTATGCAATTTCCTTCATACATACCTTTTAGCAAATCTTTAGTTGCAAACGCTGCTTTTTTGCGAATCGCAGTGTTTGTGACTAAAAATTGCTTTGATACATCTGCCCCTAAGTTTTTAGCAAATCACTTTGATTGAGGTCACGCCATATCAGTTCTAGAGATAGTCATGCACGAAATCTGGAGTGCATTGGAGTTTCTCCAGCGTATCACCATGGTTTGGTGATGTCTGGCTGTAATAATACTTGTTGAGGTGACAAGAAGTATCGACGTGGTAATCATGATGCAACGATAGGACGTAGCAGTGTAGCAGGTGCATTCCTCTGTGTTCGGCTACGTAGCCGTCCAAAATTATTCGCACTGCCATCCAGCTTTCTTATGATTAGAGTCATCCACACTGAAACCATATGCTTGGTGTTATTGAAATTACAGTCTTTACTACTTGTGGAAAAGTGTTCTGATCGGCATCATTTGTACCGGGACTCCATTGCTTTATGATTGCCATCTCGTGTCAAACACTTCCACACGACCCACCTGGTCATTTCTGCTGATGCCTGAGGAAATTCTAACTGACACGACAAAAAACATCTTGCAGCCTGCATTTTTGCCCAGGAACTGTCGCACACCCAACCCCCCTTGTTCTTTACAGTTCAACTGAAAGCCACGAGACCCTCACACCCTGAGTAAATGATTTATTCTCCATCTCCTGCTCCCAGCCTGGTAAACATCCTTGACACCGTGATCAGGTTATCTGGACAATGGTCTGACTGCTGGCCCTTGATCAGGGTGATTAAACAATGACCTGAAAGACTGAGCCTTGATCAAAGCAGAGTGAACAATGATTTGTGTACCAAGCCTTGACCAGGTCACCATCTTCAAACATCGTCTGGATCTGGTTATCAACTGCAAACACTGCCCTGATTAAACAAGGAACTAACAGCCAAAACACTGGGATGAAAAAGTATAAAAGGCTTGTAAGCTGCAGAGTGAAGCAGCAGCCTCCTCTCTCTTGTCTCTGACTAGCTTGGGACTCTGTTCCATAGCCAGGGCTATTGAATAAATCTGGGTTCCTCCTGCAGACGAAGGCTCCTGTGTCTCCTTTTACAAAGTATGGAAGGTATGGAAGACTTGGGCGGTTCCCCCACCGCCTACATCCAGTAAGTGGGTTTAACCGGTTCTTCAAATGGCCCCTGAACAGGAACTCCACGAGGACGAAGATCAGGTCCGGTGGATGTGTGGGGGTGCACAGAGAGACTCCGACGGAGGTACCCTACCCGAGGTATTCTTGCAATCCGGCAAGCCGAACAACTCGCCTGCTGTTCCTCCCCACCCGGTCTGGGCCACTTGACCGCGTTCTCGCTGGAGTCCCCTAGCAAATAATTTCTGGAGCAGGACACAGCCCTACGTCTGCAGAAGAGAACTACCCCTGTAAGGTAAGGGTGGACTGATCACCCACCAAGTCTGTATGATTCTGTTATTGACTTTCACAAAAGCTAAGCTGTTATTGACTTTTGCAAAAGCCAAGCAAGTGAGGTGAATTTTAAAAACCCGCTGGTGTCTGTTCTGTATGATTCTGCTGTTATTGACTTTTGCAAAAGCCAAGCAAGCAAAGTGAGTTCTAAAACCTGCTGGTGTCTGTTATCTGTTTTTAAGCATGCCAGTCAGTAGTAAGTTCAAGAGATTATGTTGTTGTATGTGTACACAGGACTCCCAGCTGGAGGCGGCTTGTTCGCTTCCTCCAGAAGGGACCCCTGGCCATACGATTTATGTTAAACATGGCCTTTCTGCCATAATGTTTTCCTCATTCTGGGTAAAATATAATAAACAAAGTAACGCAGAATTACAGTTGCCACTTTATGGCTCCTTTAATTCCCAAGTTCTCACCAACTTAGAGGAACAATTAATGAAAAGAAAAACAAGCCCGTCTATGTTTGAATCTGTCCGATTTTGGAGGAAAGAGATAGAGCAGAGAGCTAGAAAGCAGAAGGCTCAAGAAAGAAAACAGGAACGTATGTCAATGACCGACCACGCCAGAGAAAATTTGCAAAATCAAATGACAAAGTCAGTAGAAATAGCCGATAGGGAGCATGGGGCCCGGGTACAAAAATGTTATCCAGCTCGTGACGAGAAAGGAAAGGGCCATATGAAATTGGGAGAAGAAGGGGAGTCTTTGCTTGATACCATGCTAGAAAGCCCTCCTGCATATGTCCCAATGTACCCTGCCCTGACGCCTCACACCCCGCATGTCCCACCGCCACTGCCCACTCCTACCCCACTGCCCCTCTTACTGTTCTCCCTGTCACACCATCCGTCCCGATTTTTCCTATGACACCGACCACGCCCGCTAACCCTGTCCTTGCTGCGGGAATCACAACAAGTCTCCATCCGCCCAACCCCTGCGGCTTTACCCCTACACGCCCTTTTCCTGCTTCCCCGTGGTCTACCGTTAAGCAGGATTTATATAAATTGTTGGATTCCCCCCGGCTGGCCTCCTTGTGCTCTGCAGTCAGCTTATCGTCCCTTCGAGAAAATGACCTACAGAAGCAACAGTGTGAATGTTGGATAAATAACAGGAGTATTCATGCCTTTAAAGAAATATGGTCCACCTTTTCCCAGTGGACGATTATGGAACAGACCACCTGGGCTGAATACATGTGTACCCTGGTCATGCAAAGATTTGAGAATGCGCTTATGCAGATACCAACCGGATTAATGGACCTTAGATCGCAAATAAAAAGAGGCGATGTTCAGGGAGAGGGGATGTTTGGCACTATGTCTGTTTAAATGGCTTATCGTGATATGACCAGTTTTCCCAACACCCCCCTAGAAACAGCTATGCCAATGAGAGAGGCGGCCCCTGTCTTTGTGAACGCACTTACCGATGCCCAAAATAACGGTCGAGGGGACGGCGAGGCACACTGGCGCAGGCTTTGGGTTCATGGTCCTTGAAAAAGGTCAGAAGTAATGCAGTTAAAAGGACAATTACCAGATCCCCGGAAGAATCTGGCTGCCTTTTACAGAGAATTAGGTCAGATTATATCTGCAGGTACTCTCGTTCTTGAGGATATAGATTTACTTTTTGGTACATTTGTCCCCACTGAAATTTGGGACAAAATTCGACATACTGACCATGAAGTGGCATTGGGAGGTAAATGGGCTGACCTAGAGGCTATGGAAGAAGCAAGGGTAGGGGGGCTAAACCAGAAGCTGCCATCCTGACTTTGCCCGGTAAAATTACATTTATGAAAACACTTTTACCGGAAACTGTCATTAACTGGGATAAAATAAACGCCTGTAGGCAGCGAAAAGATGATAATGTGGCTGACTTCTTCACCCGTTTTGAGACAGAATACAAGGGACATAGTGGTTTGGAACCCCGTACCCCAGGTTCTGGCCCAGTGTTTGTCGATAAGTTTGTCAGCAACTTGCTTCCTGAGATTTCCGCCAGGCTTAAGAAAGTTGAAAGTACGTGGCCTGCCCAAACTATGACTGGTATCTTGGCTATGGCACAATATCACGAAAATAGGGAAAATGAAGATAGAGTCAAGGAAAGTAAGAAGGTTAGGGGTCTTAAGACTAAGGCAATTCTGCAGCAGGCTTACCCTCCCCGCTGTCCTGATGCCCGCGGGAATTTCAGATCCCAACCCCCTCAGAGGGCTCGCCAGTCTACCCCCTCCAGCCCTCAACGTACGGGAGCCCTCCAAACAGATCAGTGTGCTTATTGTAAGTGGTACGGCCATTGGATAGATAAGTGTCCTGTGTTAGCTGAAAACATCCGATCAGGGAAGACTCGGCCTCGCGCTCCCCGGGAGGGGAGGCCGACTAGGGACCATGGCCCGCCCCATCCACAGGATAAAGAACATAGGCCTAGGGATGATGCTCCCATCTGGCAGCGCCCGGCCAATAGGTTTGATGGGTACGAAGCAACATGGTCTTATTACAATGATGATTATGATGAAGTTGATGAGACAGGGTACTACCAAGCATAGGACAGCCGGAAAGGGGTATTACCAGAGAGCAAATTCCAGTGGATCAAAGCGGCCCGTATGTTCAAATGTCAGTTGTGGGGAACGATCAGAATTTTCTTTTGGATACTGGGGCCACCAGGTCTTCTATTGCACGTCTGTCAGTTCCAGAGACACCCCTTTCTGGAAATATGAAAGTCTCTGTGGGTTTTACAGAAACACCTGTGACCAGCCCTGTCTCTGAATCCCTCCCTCTCGATATTGGCCCTGCACATGTTGACGCTCCCTTGTCCTTATTACAAGTTGTAGTGAAAACTTGTTAGGCATGGATTTACTGAAAGCTCTGTATGCGACCATATCATGTAGTCCCCAAGGTGTATCCCTAACAATTTCCCCCACCGCAGCTTCCTATATGTATGTATCAGGTTCCCTCCCACCAGAGTTGCAGTCTTTACCTTCCTCCCTCTGGGCATCATCAGACAACATATCCCTCCCTGGTACGCATCCAGCCAGGTGCACTTCTCCCCCGCCTCCGGCAGTATCAATTGCCTGCGGAAGGAGAAATGGCCCTTTTAACAATAATTTCTGAATTAATGGACAAGGGCGTAGTGGAGGAGACACGTGGCAATATCTGTAACAGTCCCATTATTCCCGTTCTTAAAAAGACCAATGGAGATGCTCTCGCCCCTAAAATATACAGATTTGTAATTGACCTTACAGCCCTTAACAAAATAACAATCTCCCAATATCCTGTTGTCCCCGACATTACAGCCCTCTTAACGATGGTCCCTTCTGATGCAACACACTTCTCTGTCATAGACCTGAAGAATGTTTTTTTAGCATTCCTATACATACTGACAGAAGGCATTTTTTCTGTTTCTCCCTTGGTGGGTGGAGCTTTAGATTTAGCCCCAGTATCTATAGTCAAGCCCTAAAAAGTCAACCAGATTCCTTGGAACTCCCTGATAATTCCACACTATTACAATATGTAGATGACCTCCTCATTGCTGCAAATTCTGCCCCAGCATGTAAAGAAGCTACTCTCTGTTTTTACGCCACCTTGCCCTCCATAATCACAAAGTCTCTTTGAAAAAGCTTCAGTTTTGTCAAGAGAAGGTGACCTATTTAGGTCATCTCCTCTCGAAAAAGGGAAGGCAGCTCACCGCCCTTAGCCATTATCAATGCTATGACGGCCCCACAAACACAAAAGCAGGTGCGAGCCTTCATAGGCCTAACCTCATACTGTAGACAGTGGATTTCCAATTTTTCGGCCATGGTCAATCCTCTTTTTGCCCTCACCACTAAGACACATCAGACAGTTCCTTTCCATGGACTAAAGAGCATGCACAGGCCTTCCAAGATTTGAAAAAGGCTCTGTGTACTGCCCCAGTCCTCGGTACTCCTGATTATAACAAACAATTTTTTATTTTTGTACATGAAACAGACGGCTGTGCATGCGCTGATGTTCGGAGGTCACCATCGGCCATGTGCCTATTTTTCAGCCACCTTAGATCCTGTTGCAAGGGCTCTCCCAGGATGCCTACGGGCGACTGCTGCGGCCGCCCTCATAGTTCATCAGAGTGCAGGGATCGTCATGAACTCCCCCTGACTCTGATGGTCCCCCATTTTGTAGATACCCTCCTTAATAACACCAAGACACAGTACCTCACTAGCGCACGACTCACAGGTTATGAACTGACACTCTTTGCCAGCCACATTAACATCATTAGATGCACTGTACTAAACCCCGCCACATTACTCCCACTGTATACTCAGGATGCACACTTAGACCCACATGACTGCATATTAAGGACAGAGGAAGAGACGAAGGGACGGGTTGACTTACAGGATACCCCGATAGCAGAACCAGAAGGTACACTGTATGTAGACAGATCATGTCTCAGAGGGCCTGATGGTAGCACCTCAGCTGCCTACGCCCTCACGACATTAGGTCGAGTATTAAAAACAGCTCATATTCCGCAATGCTCTGCTCAAGCAGCAGAATTAGTGGCCCTCACTAGAGCTTGTGAGTTAAGCAAAGGGATGACGGTATATAATTATACTGACAGCCAATTCCTTCGGGGTTGCCCACAACTTCGGGAGGTTGTGGAAAGAAAGGAATTTCCTTACTTCCCATGGGACCAAAATTCAACATGGCCCCCTAATTCACCGACTGTTAGACTCTCCCCAGAAAGGTGGCCATCATAAAATGTAAGGCCCATTAGAAAGTGACAGATGATGTTGGGAAAGGCAATGCCCTGGCTGACCAGACGGCCAGACAAACAGCTCTTAGAAAAAGGGAAGGAATGTATGTAGGAGGACCCGCTAGGTGGGTGGCAGACGAGGGCATGGTTGAAAACACAGTAAAGAGTGTGATTGATATTAAGTCCCATACTACTCCTGAGGAACTAAGGGTGTGGAAGGAGCAATTAGCAAAGGAGGGAATCGATGGTTGTTGGGTCCCTACGACTATAGAAAGACAATGGATGTTACCTGACAGTCACGTGCTACCAGTAGTTACAATGGCCCATGGTCCTGCTCACATCAGTGCAAAAGGTATATATATATACTGTTGTAGCCTACATGGTACAACTCTAAGATACCAGCATATGCTGACAAGCTGATTAGAACATGCATGATTTGCCTAATGTATAACCCAGGAAAAGGCACAGTTACTCCTAAGGGAGGATTCTCTCCTCCTACCTTCCCGTTTGAAGTCCTCCAAATGGATTACATCCAGATGGACAGATGTAACAATTTGAAATATGTCCTGGTAGTGGTCTGTACCTTCAGCCGATGGGTGGAGGCCTACCTCGTCAAAGACTGCACCGCTATCCCTAACGCCAAAGTACTATTAAAGGAGTACCTCCCACGATTCGGTTTGCCCCGCTTGGTCTGAAGTGAACATTGGGACACACTTAACAGCCCAAATTATGGAATATGTCTGTACAGCATTGGGTATAAAACAAAAATTTCATGCAGCTAACCACCCCCAGTCAGGAGGTCTGGTGGAGGTGTACAATGGCATCCTAAAAACTAAAATGGCCAAAATAGTAGCCGAGACAGGTGTCACTTGGGTTGATGCTCTGCCCTTAGCCCTACTGTCCACAAGAACAATGGCCCACACCAGAATAGGGCTGTCCCCACATGAAATTGTGTTCGGGAGGTCTGCCAATGTATGGGGTGTCCCGCGGCCTAAGAAACTGTCTGACGTTGAATACCCTGTATTAACTGATTATCTGTACAGTCTAACTAATACCTTTCATACTCTTTATCACCAGGTGCATGAGGCCATACCTGACAAAAGGGAGGGCCCAGAACACGTTATCCAACCTGGTGACTGGGTCCTGATCCGGAATTTTCAACGGACTAAGAGCCTTGAGCCCCGCTGGACACAACCCCATCAGGTGTTACTAGCCACCCACACCGCCGTGAAAGTAGAAGGTCGGAAGAATTGGGTGCGTTCATCGCACTGCAGCCGTGTGCCTCTGCTCCTCCCCTATGATCAGTGGGTAAGGGAAGGACTAGGAGACTCAGAAACAGTGACAGCATACTGAAAGGAAGGGTGGAACCCTCCCTTAACTCTGCTCAACACCAAGAACAATTGTTTCCCGACCATACTGTCCCTACTTCCGACCGATACAACTTGCGCCCCCGAAGGAAGGCTTGTCCTTGACTTCGCCAAGTACCTATAGGCTGTAAGGCTGTGATCTTCCCCAGCTGAGAGTAGTGCTGGTGTGTCAGACTAAGGTAAGCCATAAGGGCCCTTGGCACCTGCGCCCAGTGAAACAACCACCAATCACAGACAGCCACTAGAGGTCCCTGGCTTAGCACAATGGCCGCCGTCCAAAACACCCGAATCCAGAAACACGATGTCAGCCTCCGACATAGTAAATGCTTCATGGTCACCGTGGTGACGCTGTTTGTCTCCCTCATCCTATCTATCCTTGGTTGGCTGTTACTAATCTACCATCGAGTTACCTCACCAACTCCTACCCCGACTCCTGCAGAACACCAGTATTACATGTTACCAGCCCACGAGTTAGCCCGCCGTGCAGAATTCTTCAACAACACCTTCATCCAAATGTTGCATCATCACCAGCTGAATATGAACACTTCCAACTGCTGGGTGTGTGGACTGATTCCGCATTCCATGATACGACCTGTCCCATTCTTTCCCTACCCCTTTTCCATCTCTGGGTCTTGTCTTGCATGGTGGATGTTGATGCAGGAGGCCTACACTGTCAATGGTACTGCCAATTCTGCCCTTGGAACATTTCGGGATGACTTCTGGCGGAACAGATCTGGGCATGACAATGCTCCTTTTTGCCCAACCAACTCATCCACAATGCTACTATCACCAGATGAACTCGGTGAGATGGTGGTATTCAACTCAACTAATCGACGAACATTTTCCAGATTCCGCACACGAAGGATACTGTCTGATGAATGAGATACTGTGAATGTCATAAATGTGCAAGGCCGTGTCTGCATTCATGGCCTAGGGACTAAGAAAGTTGGTACCAGTACGTGTGATATCACAAAAACATTAAACTCTACATCTCCTCCGAAGCTGGTGGCATGCCCCAACACCTATTTCATCTGTGGCACTGCCGCCTACACTTGGCTCCCCTGTAACTGGTCTGGTACCTGCTATCTGGCCTTCCTCCTTCCACCAACTTATTCCACCCATGGAGGTTATCACCTGTCAATGAAGGGCGCTCTGCGCTGCTCACGTAGGGGCGTAATATCAGCCGAGGATACCGCAGGCCAGGAAACCGGGGACTTCTTTAAAGGTTTTCTTCCTTTCTGGGGCCCCATGGTCAACAGTCGGGCTGTACGAGGACTGACCAGGGTCCTTGAAGCCACCATCACAGTAACAGGTGGTGCCCTCTCCAACATCACTGCAGAGCTACAGGCGGACCGCCTCATAACGCTTCAGAACAGAATGGTCCTTGACATCATCCTTGCTGATCGTGGTGGTGTGTGTAAATTGATCGGCTCCAGCTGCTGCGTGTATAATACATCCCAGACAACGCACCTACAGTGTACGATGTCATCCAATGTCTGCATCACCTTTCTTCCGAAATTCATCTGGATGAAGGCAACTGGTCCCTCATAGGCTGAGGTGGAAGATCCTCATCTTCCTTGCCTTGGGAGTAACTGTCCTGGTCTCTTGCTGTTTGTGCTTTCAGTGTCTGCCAGTGCTCTGTACAATGTGTATCCAGACCATCAAGTCTCCATCCTCTAACATTCACAACACCAAATGATGATGATGCTCCAACAAGAAACCGATGGCCTTATGAACATTGACATTTCTTAAAATATTTGCCACTCAATGGCAAAAGGAGGGGCTGAGGAAAAGTGTTCTTCTGATCGGCATCATTTGTACCGGGACTCCATTGCTTTTTCATTGCCATCTCATGTCAAACACTTCCACACGACCCACCTGGTCATTTCTGCTGATGCCTGCGGAAATTCTAATTGACACGACAAAAGCCATCTTGCAGCCTGCATTTCTGCCCAGGAACTGTCGCACACCCAGCCCCCCCTGTTCTTTGCAGTTCAACTGAAAGCCACGAGACACTCACACCCTGAGTAAATGATTTATTTTCCATTTCCCAGCCTGGTAAACATCCTTGACACCGTGATCAGGTTATCTGGACAATGGTCTGACTGCTGGCCCTTGATCAGGGTGATTAAACAATGACTTGAAAGACAAGGCGTTGATCAGGGCAATTGAACAATGACCTGAAAGACTGAGCCTTGATCAAAGCCGAGTGAACAATGATTTGTGTACCAAGCCTTGATGAGGTCACCATCTACAAACATCGTCTGGATCTGGTTATCAACTGCAAACACTGCCCTGATTGAACAAGGAACTAACAGCCAAAACACTGGGATGAAAACGTATAAAAGGCTTGTAAGCTGCACAGTGAAGGAGCAGCCTCCTCTGTCTTGTCTCTGACTAGCTTGGGACTCTGTTCCATAGCCCGGGCTATTGAATAAATCTGGCACTGTCATGAAGCGCGACAAAGTGGCCGCTTCCGGGGCGTGCAGGCCAGACTTGTACAGACAGTCCCCACCACCTGCACATACACACACAGGCTGCAGGCGGAGCTGAACTCTCTCATTCAAGCAATCATGCCATTTGTATAGCGCACTACTCACCCGGGAGGGTCTCAAGGCGCTTGGGGGGAGGGGTATGCTACTGCTCAAACAGCCAGGTCTTGAGTTGTTTCCTGAAGGCGAGATGGTCCTGGGTCAGCCGAAGGTGGATGGGGAGGGAGTTCCAAGTCTTGGCAGCCAGGTAAGAGAAGGATCTTCCTCCCGCGGTGGCTCTTCGGATGCGTGGTACGGCTGCGAGGGCGAGGCTGGTGGACCGTAGCTGGCGGGTGGGCGTGTAGAAGGTCAGGCGGTCGTTGAGGTACTTGGGGCCCAGGTCGTGGAGAGACTTGTGTGCGTGGGTGAGGAGCCGGAACGTGATCCTCTTGTCGACGGGGAGCCAGTGCAGGTTCCTCAGGTGGCTGGAGATGAGGCTGCGTCGGGGGACATCCAGGATGAGTCGGGCGGAGGCGTTCTGGATGCGCTGGAGTCTTTTCTGTAGCTTGGCTGTGGTTCCGGCGTAGAGGGCGTTTCCGTAGTCCAGTCGGCTGGTGACGAGTGCCTGGGTGACAGTCTTCCTGGTCTGGGTCGGGATCCAGCGGAAGATCTTGCGACGCATACGCAGGGTGTTGAAGCACGATGAGGAGACGGCGTTGACTTGTCTGGTCATCGAGAGGGAGGGGTCCAGGATGAAGCCCAGGTTGCGTGCGTGGTCGGTTGGCTTGGCTGCGGTGCCCAGGGCTGGGGGCCACCAGGAGTCGTCCCAGGCGGAGGGCGAAGATCCCAGGATGAGGACTTCCGTCTTGTCCGAGTTCAGTTTCAGGCGGCTGTCCTTCATCCACTCGGTGACGTCTTTCATCCCTTCGTGTAGGCAGGTTCTGGCGGTGTCGGGGTCTCTGGTGAGGGAGAGGATCAGCTGGGTGTCGTCGGCGTAAGAGATGATGTTGAGGTTGTGCTGGCGTGCGATGGCTGCAAGAGGTTTCATGTAGATGTTGAAGAGGGTGGGGCTGAGTGAAGATCCTTGCGGGACGCCGCAGATGACTTCGGTGGCCTCGGAGCGAAACGGGGGGAGGCGGACTCTTTGTGTTCTTCCGGCGAGGAACGAGATGATCCACTCCAGTGCCTTCTCTTGGATACCGATGTTGCTGAGGCGCTGGACTAGAGTGCGGTGGCAGACCGTGTCGAACGCAGCGGAGAGGTCCAGGAGGATGAGGCCCACTGTTTCCCCCTTGTCGAGCAGGGTCCGGATGTCGTCGGTGGCTGCGATGAGGGCGGTCTCGGTGCTGTGGTTGGCTCTGAAGCCGGACTGCGAGGGGTCGAGGGATCTGTTCGTCTCAAGGAAGGCGGTCAGCTGTCTGTTGACGATCTTCTCGATGACTTTAGCAGGAAACGGGAGGAGCGAGATGGGGCGGAAGTTTTTGAGATCGGTGGGGTCCGCTGTAGGTTTCTCCAGGAGGGCACTGGTTTGGCAAACCTCATTTTGAAGTCTCGATCAAGCAATGTTATGCCCAGACCTGGTTATGCCATTGGTTTGTGTTCCATAATGTGTTTCCTGTTATGTTATGTTCATGTTGTTTTATACTCCGGATTGTGATGTGTTATGTCATGTTACCTTGTCCTAGATCTCTTCGTGTCATGTTATATGATATTACGATATGTCACTGTGGCACAGTTTATATTGTGCTGCTCATGCATGTTTTGCTTTTTAATGGGTTTCCTTAGCAGCGTCTCGGCTCCAAGAGTTTCAGGTAGCAGCAATGTGTTAGAGTCTGAGGGGGGAAAATAAACGTTCATTCTAGAGTTTCTTTTTGACCAAAATCCATCCACATTTGTAACGAAACTTGCAGCAATCGCGGGTTTCTAGTCTTCTTATCTGTGTTTCGGTTGATTTAAAGTAGCATAAAATGCACACGATTGAACCAGCTTGTGTTCCTTATGTTTTAACCCTCCTCTGCATACTTTTCCTCCATTTTGCCGACACCACTTGTTGTATACAGGAAACTCTCTTGTGGAGCAAGTGGGATGGCTCTTAATTGTCGTTTTAGATGACAATTGCATGAACATGCTTTTGAATGCACCGCACATGGGGGCACTCGTTTATTTAAGCTAAAACCCTAAAATATGCTAGCTTTCTACCTCTTAGGGATGTCCCTGCTTTCCTTTGCATAGCCTCCCCAGACGCCTCCTGAATTTGCCCCCACACACTGGTCAGGGCCTGCCCTCACACAGCCCTCTGTCCATTTTTCCCCCCTGCCCCCTCCAGACTTAAGGGGGTTGTACCTGTATTGATTGTTTAACAGTGCGCCATTTTACAAAACGTGCAATATGTTGATAGAAAAGTCATGTTTGTATTTATTTAAACATATTTTAATGCCTCATACCCTTAACTACTTCCAGGCTTTTAGAATGCAGCGTGGTGTTTCAGAGGTACAAACTTGAACATTTGAGATGGAAGGGGGGAGGAGGCTGAGTGTCTGCATTGGGTGTTCCTGCTTTACAGTTTCAAGACTGAGATGTGTCTGCTTGTTAGTTGTGTATTTGTCTGTCTACTTGGCAATCCCCAGTAGAGAAGTGTGTGTACACCTGTGAGTGAGCATGGGTCTGTTGAGCTACAAACAAAGCTGTGTGAAGGGAGGGGAGGGGAGGTGCAGTGAATGATCTATGTTTATTAGGCCCAGCACTCACTGTTTTATTAACCTTCCTGCTTCCTCAAATTTGCGTAAAAATGCACCATTTGTCATTTTTTCAAAATGTTCTTGGGGGGAAGAATCCCCCCCCCCCCAAACCGCTTGCCACAGTGCAGTACGACAATGTTACGCCTTACCACTTTAAAATGTCACCAGCCGCCACTGCATCAGTGCTTTTTGGTACCCTGTATAGCAAGGTGCAGTAGAAAAAAAACAGGTTGGCCTGTATGTTGCATTTTCAATTCTATTGAAATTTAAACTCCAGAACCACTATCTTTTCAAAACTGACCAGTTCATGGTTCTTAGGCATTGATTTTTTCGTCTAGCATATTAGGACATTGTGCATTGCCTACTTTGTGTTTCAAGGCAGCATTCACTTATGCCACTCAGTTGTGTAACAACAAATCACTCACCAACATGCACTCAGTTTCCTCTGAACCGTTATTTATAATTTCCTTTTATTGTTTACAACCTTACACGTGTTTCCAATAGCAGGGTGGACTAACTGATTGGCAAGACTTCCTGTGCTGATGGATTCAAGAAGCCTCTCGGTAGGCTGACTGTTGTAGTGCACATATCAGTAAAAAATAAAATGGCAATAAAATCTTTTCATTGCCCTTTTATTTTTTCTTGCCCAGCTCGCCCGCCCTTGTGAAGAAAGCACCACTGGATTGTTTTTGTGCAAGAAGGCATACCTTCCTGCACAGAAACAATACAAAGAGGCATTTCCCTCTTTCCATTTGTCATGCACAATACAGCATGCATAGAAAAAGGAAATAAAGAAAAAAACTGATTTTTATCCTTGTTATGCCTGTTTGTGGTAGGCATACCAATTTCATGCAATTCCAGCTTTACAAAACTTAAGAAATCTTTAATTCTGTGAAACCCATGGGTGGATGCACAGAAACGCCCATGATCCACCCATGGAATGCCTACCACTAAGAAATGTAACGCAAGCAGCGTCATTGTGTTAATTTTTTTACAAAGCTATGCAAAGCCATGCAAATCAGGCATTGCATATCCCAAATCAGCTTTTGCAATGCGTCGCGTTCGTGATGCAAGGGCAAGGGCAAGGCGAAGTAAACCTGCCCCCAAATATTTGCTCTGAACGAATCATAAGCCTTTTATGTATTTGCTTACCACAAATAGGCAAGTGGCAATATAGATTACAGTAATATTTGTTTAGGGTCTAGCATGTGTCCATGGCTAACAATTATTTATCATGGTTGCCATTGGACTGGGTAAAGGTCAGCTGTGATTAGGAGGTGGGTGTGTTACAAGTGATGCTGGTACAAATATAAAAACGATTGGCATCCCAGCACGAAGGGGGTTGTTTTTACGTCACATGAGAAGAACGTAATGGCTGGTTGGCCTGGTAATGACATCCTTGGTATCTGTTGTTGTATCTTAATGAAACAGATAAGTTATCTTGCAATGCAGATAGGAAGTTCTGGAGTTGGGTTGTAGATGGAACCTTTAGGGGTGTGTGAGAGCTATTTAAAAATGCTTTAGAAAAGGATGAAATTGCCTGTCTTTTACTATCAAATATGGAGCCAAATTATCTAAAAATTAGCAAATCTGCACTTGCAGTTTGGCTCCCTTGCTTATGTGCATATTTACAACCCTTCTGAATTCACAGTGGTTTCCATGATAACCTAAAACAATGCAGGTTCCTAGGAGTCCTCCTGGAAATGTTTTTCCAGTACCTAACAAGGTCTATGTGAAAGCAGTCCACTAACCTAATAATGCATGGTGTACTATGCATTATTGTACATGTGTTAATAGCTTTGCACTTTAAGGACTGGAAAATATTACCTATATTGAAACCCTTTACCCTACAAGTGCACACATTGAGGGGGTATTTACCATTCCAATAAACCTCTATTATTTCTAGGATGGAAGTAGGTTGGGAAGGAATTTGTAACTACCCACTAAAGGCATAATTATGATGTCTGTGGGACCGCCCCCAACAGGCCCTCAGTGGCAGTCCCACCGAAATCCAGCATAGCGATACGACTGACGCATTATGATGCGGTTGGTCGGACTGCAGCAGTCTAAGGGACCGACCGACGCTTCCGACAGGCTCAAGTAGCCCGTGGGGAAGTTGGTCAGATCGTAACCCCTACAATTAGGGCAGTGCCTGCCCAGGCACCACTGTAGGGATTACGATGTCCCTTTCAGACAGCCTTTCCATGGCAGTCCAACCACCATGGAGAGGCTGTCGGAAAAGTACTTTGGGGGTTCCTAGCACGGCGCCCATGGACCTCCACTATGTGGTCCTGAGAGCACCACAAACACATGGTGCTTTGCACCAGGTGCATGGCTGTTTGAAAAATGCTCTTTACCATTATGGCTTGTGCAGCAGCCCTGTTCCTGTGCCGCTGCTCAAACTGCAACGGTAAACAGCATTTTCCGATTGCCTCCACGGCAGCCGCATCATAATTGGCAGTCAGGGCCGCCGACTTCTTGACGGACTGTTCAGTGCCTGGACGATGGTCGTCATCCCAACCATCGTAATATGGCCCAACATCTCTGCACCCTTCTCACAGGATTTGCCCATGCATAGTATTAACCATACTGGGGTTATATTACACACAGATAAATCTCAGTCATCACAAACTCACATTTATTGAAGTACGAAAGTTAATTTGCACTTGTAAATCATGCCATTTATTCATGCATGTTAAAATTCCATGAATAAATGGCTTTCTGAATAGGGGCTGGAAGAAAAACTTTCTTCTGTGGGATTAGCCCTCTACTGCATGCTTCTGTCCAGCACATCTCGAGGGTAAACCTACTATTACTGCAACCCATGGTTAATCTAAACTTGACCGAAATTCTATATGATCAACAACTTCCCCCCCTTTTTATGGGAGTAATAATTTGCCTCACTGCGAAAAAATGTTGGAAATATGCTCATAATTTTAACTGTGGGAGGACCATTTTGTGAGTATTACAGAGAGGCCGAGGCACAGAACGAGGGCCACCACCCACACATTCACCAATCCATTTACAGATCCACACCCAAGCATATATACATCCATACATACCCATTGTCAAGTCACCACCCAGACACTGCCATCTGTCTGTTTATCTTTGAATCACCCTCACTGAGTGTGACTGCACGAGTATCTGGGAATCTGACGCATTGATGCCTTTAGGGGATTTGGTCTGTATCTCCGGTTGAACATGTACAACAAGCCGGGCCACTAGAACTATGCAATTCTGTACCCACAACAGTTTCTGCTGAATAATAGACTGACTGTACTTGCCATATCGTCCATCATCTTCTGCATTATTTGCCGATTTTAACAAAAAGAAAAATGCTGTTTCTAATCCAAATAGATCAAAAGTTACTCTAAAAAAAATGCTGGTATGCACAGTAGCAGACACTTTTGCAAAGGGTAACTGGTCACCTTTCAGATGACCACTATTGTATTAATAAAAAGTCTAATTAATGTGACGGAACCTTTGCCCACACAGTATTATTGTGTCAAAATTATTAAAATAGCGAAATCATTCTTCTACAGATTGTGCTGCATTACACCGCATAATTTACCTTCTCTAGTTTCAAAATGTAGTCAATGCTGTCCTATTCCTTTTCCCTCCACTGCCCCACAGTTCCAGTGCACCTACTGTCTAGTGTTTGTTCCAGCAAGGTGCGTGCCTTTGAGAGTATCTACTACACACCAAGGAGACTCAATTGTTTTGTCAATGCTCCTTTCGTTTTGGTTACTCCCAAAACAAAATAAAGCAGCAAAAACAATTCGCTGATTAAGTGTAAAGAGCCATGTATGACAAATTTAGATTTAATCCACCTCAAAGCGACGCTGTAATGGAAAGCAGTCTTCACCCCTGCTTTCACTATATAATGGAAAAGGCATGTTCTTCGTGCAACATCAGGTGTATTCGCCCGCGGGTTTAAGAGACTGGACAATGGCGAAATGCATTGAGTCTCATCGCTTAGAACCATCCCGGTATCAAGGAAATACGGCCTGAAACTACACTCTGGTCGCACTGCACGGTCTGTACATCAAAGAACAGACCTTCGTTCCCCATTTTTTTATCCATCTGAAAACTTGTCCCTAGATGTGGCCTGAAAGCTAGAGCGTTCTACCTCGGAGCTAGGGAACCGGATTAGAGTCTCGGCCAGGACGCTTAACATCCTGCGATTCTGGGCAAATAATTTTGGACCAGATGCATCATAGGGTTTTGCCCATTCTCTGTCTATGGGAATATGTGTTGATGCATATCTCCTGTGCCTAACAAAAATGAATGTGTCCATCTGTAACGCAACTGGTGCTCATGTAAAGTGCTCCAATACCTTCAGGTCTAGTTTTTTTAAGTGTAGGCATTTCCTATATAATGCATAACTCTGCCCATTTGGAAACACACTGCAAGAATCTCCCAGGTTATAACAACATGTAAGGAGCCACCTCACCAGAATCCAATGTTGGTTTCAACAAAACTGGCTTTGATCATTTAAGGGGCAGACATGTGTAGAGAACGGCAGCTTAGCCGTGAGAGCTTGATAAATGGCTGGATTATATAGTGATATATACTTTATTATCACGGAGTGTTAATGGGCATTTGAAATAGTGGTTGATTACTCTTATGTGATTTTAACCCCGCAACATCGCGAAGTGATCTCCATTGGTATGGCTACACACTGCCTAGCCTTTACAGATGACCATATAGCCTCTATCCTGTCTGGACCTTCACTTTTACCAGACGCACCTCTGAATGCTAAGTCAACCACACGTGATGAGTGGGAAAAATTATCCAATACTAGGAAACGCCAAATCAGGATAACGCTCCATGGAGCACTTATGACCGAGTACCTCAGAGCAGGGGCAGCACCAGCTAGTCTTTTGGTACGAATCGAACCAAAGATCTTCTTAGAAGATAAAAAATTCAGAGTCGATTGGAGCTACATCGCGTACAAGTGTACAAGGGACTGGCTTGTTTTAATTATCGAAACAGCTAGAAGATTAAGTGAGGAACTTCTAAAGGAAATCCTTGATATACAAGAAACCATAAAAGCAGACAGAACTATAACAGACACCAAAGAGCAACTGAGTAAGATTCAGAGTGATCTGGGTGTATGCCAGACATATATGGTGAACCAAAAAATTAAAGGCTTAAAAAGAAATCTAGACAGATTCAGCCACGAATGGGCATACCCTTACACAGAGGATCGTCATTACCAACAAGGTCAGGAACAGAGCGCTGCCCCCCAGGGCCAACGAGGCGGAAGACGACAGGGTAAGAGGGCACCAAATAACTGGTCCTGCAAAATACAAGCAGTGAAGAAGACGACGAAACTGCACAACGACCACATCTAACCAACGGGTCAGATTTGACCCCAACGATAGAACAAACGAGGACCTAGGAGCCCTTTTTAGGTCAGCAATCGCAACTTAAGAGGAGCAAGCCACAGAGGCAAAGGACGAGGCCGCGGATGACAGAACCCCAACGCGACATGGCAGATGTTCTCACCCCGGCTGACACGGAGCCGAGGCAGGGGCCCGGTACAATTATGAGGCAGGACACTATAGTAGTGAACCTATCACAACACCAACTAAGTCAAGATGAACTAAACGTCCTTAATAAAGGCTTGGGGTATGTACCGACTCCCAAGCATGAGAGCTTCCTACTGAGGGGAAGATATACGGGATGATGAGAAAGATCAAACTCAAGAAATTCTTTCATGGGAAGGAACCAGAAGAACCAAACAATCAGTCCTTGTATTCTACTAACTTGAGATGTCCCTCTACCTTCTGTCCTCCCAGTAATGCCATGGGACCGGAAGTACAAGTGTTTGAGCAGAAAGTCCTACAGGACATTAACAACCTTGAACAGAATTGGGGTGGCACACCCCATACCAACATGAACAAGAGAGATTGGAAAGCTCCAAGAGCACTTGAAAGTAACAGCCATTACCATCAAACCGGCAGACAAGGGTGGAGCGGTGGTAGTGGTGGACACAGTGAACTATGACATGGAAGTCCAACGGCTGTTGGGTGATTGCCATAACTACAAGCCTTTGGCTAAAGACCCCACCAAAGAATTACAGGACATCATTGTTAAACTAGTCGCGGACGCAAAAGAAAAGAGATGGGTGACCTACAAAGAAGAAGCTGAGTTCCTAGTTAATTTAAAACCTAGGATGCCGGCGTTCTACATAGTACCAAAAATACACAAGGCACAAAGGCCCCCACCCGGGCGGCCTATTGTGTCAGGGATACAATCACTTCTAGAATCTCTCTCGCAGTTTTCGGACTACTTTCTCAGAGAATGTGTAGTCACCCAACCATCATATGTTAAAGGTACCACTGATGTGTTGAAACTGCTGGAAGCAGTCACCGTTGACCAACATAACAACTGGTTGGTGACGATAGACATAGAATCTTTGTACACCAGCATTCCCCGAGAGGCAACGCTGGTGGCAGCAGCACGCTCCTTGGGGACTTGCGAATGGTTCTATGATACGCGGCAAAGCTTTGTACTACAATGCATAGAACTTGCATTAACAAACAACTTTGTTGCTTTTAAGGACCAGATTTACTTTCAAGTCTCTGTGACCTCAATGGGGCAACCTTTACCCCCAGCCTGGCATGCATCTATGTCGGCCTATTCGAAGCCCAATACATCAACCATGAGACTAATCTCTTCCAGAGGAACGTTGTCCTCTGGAAGAGATATATCGATGAAGTGCTCTGCATTTGGCAGGGCACTGAAAAAAGATTAAATGAGTTTGAGTGGTTGAATAGGCTGGACCCATGCCTCAAATTCACATGGAATGTGAGTAGGACAAAGGCTACTTACCTTGATCTTGACATCCGAGTTGAAGAAAACAAATTAGTCACGGGGGTCCACCACAAACCAACGGACAAGAATTCACTGCTGCACTATGGATCCTATCATCCGCGGGCTCTGCGTGATAACTTGCCGGTTGGGCAATTTCAGAGATATCGCCGAAATTGTTCATCTACAAACGACTTCACGGAGCAAGCTCAAGAACTGGCAATGAAATTGAGTGAACAAGACTATCCGAAAAGAGTAATTTGTCATGCACAGAAACGAGCATTTAACACCCCTCGTGCAGCACTACTGGAGAGAACAGTGAAGAATGCATCCCAGTGGTGACCACTTTTGGACCTATGTCCACACAAGTACGACAAATCATCAGACAGTGGCACCTCTTAAGCACCAGAAACATGAAGATGCCGCAACCTAGATTTGCATTTAAGAGATCTACCAACTTTCGTGACCGGCTGGTCCATACACGCCCCAGACAAACTGCAAAAGATATTAACCTTCCACATGGACACTATCCCTGTGGGGGATGTTCAGTCTGCGAACTCACAACCACCACGAAAACTGTGACCTTGACAAACAATAAGGTCTGGCATTTGAACAAATACAGTAACTGTAATTCGACGAATGTAATTTACAGACTAACTTGCCCCTGCGATCTACACTACATCACGCAAGGTCAAAGTCCGTATACAGGAGCATCTAAGCACCATACGAGCAGGGAAACGGACAACTAAACTAGTTCAGCACTATAAAACATTGAGACATTCCCCGAGAAGCATCCGATGGGTTGTACTAGAGAAAGTACAGGGAGACCAGTTCAACATTGAGAGGAGACTCAGCACGAGGGAAGCAAGATGGATATTCCAAGAAGGCATAGACCAGACGGGCCTGAACGACCTCATTGATTGGGGTAGGGTGAATATCTAATCATCTCAAATGATTGTGCATACTGTGAATTTCTTGTCCACATGATATAGTGATTGACAAGAGAATCCACTATAATAACTAATAATCAATGAATAACACATATGTGCAACGGTAGAACGCACTGTGGGAACCACAGCACATGCACAGTGTAACGGTTACAGATAGGTAGGGACCCACAAACACCCAGACATGTAAACAGTATAGCGACATTCATTATATGGGAACATAGCACTGGAACCGTGCATTAGAGTGCAACTAATAAAGTTATATGTATTCAACATCAGAGTTAGCCCATAGAAATTTCACTAGGGGCCACTCACGAGCGCGGATGAAGAGTATGTTCACCTAGCTAGGACACTCCATTTGAATCCCCAAAGTAATGAGTAGAGCAAACAGAATTGCGAGAAAGAAATGCCCAAGTACGTCTGTTGTGGGTTGAGAGATAGAACAAAACAGAGACTGCACTGTTTAAATAACCGCAGTAGGAGGGAAAATGTGCAAGGCATAAAACGATACCTCATTTTAAGTCCTGCTACACGATCGTGTTGTAGGTCCAAACGCAAAGAAGGGCGCCAGGGGAGTAAAAGTTAAAATGTATTTTGAGAAAGAAATGTCCTGATGAGCCTATAATCCCAGGCATTTTAACATATTCCAATATGGCACCCGCTTGGAAGCAGATAGATGCACACGAAGGGAGACACCTACTCCCGTGAGACACATGAGCACGTGACCCTCGTTACAGCGGCTTTATTGAACGCCGTACTGCAGGGATGTACACGGCCGAGACAACGCCGGTTACCAGCAAGACCCCGGTAAGAGGTTGAGTGAGTACGTAGATCTGAACGGCTATACGAATGATTGAGGCAAGAGGCTGTGTGGTGAAGAATGCGTAAGAAAGTTAACAAAATTGCCACCAGTACAAAGGTTAACTTTTTCCAAAAATGGAACGAGTGAAAGATGAGAGATGAATCAAAGTCCATATTACATTCAGACCCCATATGGACTCAAGGTTTCAGTGAGTAGGGATACATAAGCGGCAAATGCGAATAGGGTTTTGAGATAGAAGGCGTGCATGCAGATACCCAGTCAGTCGCAATAACTATGAGGCTGACTTTTCAAGATATCCAAGGGCCTTGAACACACGTGCCAAATGTGAACTCACAGTATGAGCAGAGAGTTCATATAGAATTCGCAAATAGGACAGGGAGATTTCACCCTTTCCCATTGATGTGTGTCTTTTTAGACTGACGGGAGCAGTTGGATGAAACTATTCACAACCAAGTGACAGTGACACAATCAGCTAGGAGGTATAGGTATGCCCTCCGAAGCCTACAAAATGGTAAATCAACTGATGTTTTAAATGGGGATATTTCACAGAGTATATTTGTGCTATATAAACTTTTTATCAAAGAGTGAATCAACCAGCCATTTAAGCCCTTTTGACATGAAGAGCGCTGTTTCCCCTTTTTATATCTCTACAGCCACATGAGATAATTGGTGCAGGGTGGAGTGACAGACCCAAGCCCTGAAGAAGTTGCCGTAAGTTGTGGCAAAGGCAACGAAACATGTCGGCTTTTTAAAGAGAGTAGACACGCAGCCCAGAATAAAGTTGAGATGGCCAGCGCGATCTAGCTCGGTTTTATTAACTCACAGGATTAGAGTGCATTATTGGTGACACTCTTCTCCGCACTTGTTGGGTCCAGACTTACAGTGCACCATACCTTGGTGTACAGGCAAGTGCTGTCCCCCTAGCACCTTTACTGTCACCTATATTTCATTTATTTTCACACTACACTTTTTTGGTTGGAGTGGTGGATGCGGATGACGAGAACCTAGGTGGCAGGCGAGTACCTTCCTGCAAAGCCTTGAGAGAGCGCAAACTGATATAAATATATGAGTACATCACACTTACCTATAGAGAGCATAATTCATGAAGAGAAATGCCATGAGTGCTAATAGTATCTGAAATTATATTCTAAATGTATAGCTAATATAGAGATTTAAGTAGAAGTGGAACTAATACAGAAATGTGTGACATTATATGATTTTAGTAGACGTGATTATTTTGAATCTATGTCGTGTAGCTGTTAACATATAAGATGGTCTGTGGTAAAACGCAGAACGTGGTAGGCCTCAGGGCCAGAGCTGGAGCTAAAAGGGAAGGTGTTTCTTTTCACGACACAGATTGTTTAACGTTTTTTGGTCATTGCATTAATGGGCCATGATTTAGAGTAATGTTTTCTAAATAATAGAATAAGAGTTTTAACATGCTTTAATTAAATGAAGAAATTGAATGCTATAATCATAATGTGAAATATTGTAGGCCTGAAATGTTTTAGCATTGATTTACACGTACATGTCTGGGCTGAGAAATGTTGCAAGCTTTTTTAGAAGTCTATGAGAGTTGGGTTCTTGGCGGCAGATATCTGTCTGCAACAGGAAAGGGGGGATCCAATTATAAGTGAATGAATAGAGGTCTGTTCAGTAGACGGCCCAGACATGGAGGAGGGTTCTGGAATGTTTAAGGGGTATCAGCGGGCCGGAGAAGAGACTGAGAAGCAAGGTCAACTCTAACGTCTGAGGCCCAATACAAAGCATCATGGAAAAAGCCTGAAGTTGCACCACGTGAGAGGCGTTTCGCAAGGGGCGTCTCAAATGTTGTTGACTGTTTTGTATTAGGGACAGCACCCCTGGGTGGAGTTAGAGCAGAGACCTGAGGACCCTTTAGAGAGCGGATGGGTAGGCAGTGAGGGGTCATGACTGGAGAACTTTAGGTTTTCACCAAGAGACTTAGAGTGGGTGACTTCCCTTGGGGGTCATTCATTGCTGACACCTTTGTTAGGTTGGGATTTGGTTAAGTAGGGATACCATCTAGAACAGGGTAGGGACGCCTAACCTGTGTTTGTTTTCCTCCAACCTAAATGAAGGAGAGATATGCGTCTATGCTGATAGCTTTGCTATTTTTAGAACTTGTGTTAGTGATTTCTGTTGCTCGTCTGAGGGCTTTTCGAGAGCACATGTATGTAATTGGACCTGTGTACCTCGTGAATCTCATTCTGAGATGCTTGTATTTGCAGCTCATTATATCTTTACAATAAACTTTTGAAACCTAGAAGTTGTCCGTGATCTTTGAGAGTAGAGTCCTTTCTTGGGTGCACTAATTTGTAGATAGGTGTACTGTTTCCTTCCAAGACAGGCAATAAAGGTTCAGTCGACCAGATCGAGGTTTGGATCAATAGATATAAGGTATCGATCAAAATCTCGCCCTTTCAGTTGGTAGCTATAGAGGATGGTTGCCTTCTTGAGGACGGTGACCTAGGCCAGGTTAGCTTACCCCAAGGCCCCTAGAAATCGATGATCGGAAGAACAGCCCGCAGATGAAGATCCGGATGACGTGAGACAGAAAAAGCAGCAGTATCGGCCGAGAGTGAGTATAAAGGGTTATGCGTGTTAGATTGCGGTGTTTTTGTATTGTATCTATGTTGTAATGTCTGGCGGAGTTGAATGTCTGTAGAGTGACTGTGGAACAGGTTGTGAGCGCGCGCAACCAGTGGAAATCTTAAGTTCAAGGAGAGCTTAAGTGGTTCGGGTGTATCGGACACCCAGAGTAATTGTCAACTAGTGTGAAGGGGGTCATGAGGTACCATTGATCACCCGAGAGACCGAGATAGGGGGAACGTAAGAGTGAGTGCGTGAGTAACGGACGCTGGTCGGAAGTTACTGTGTGTGTAAGCAACCTATCAGAGAGACGATAGACATCTCGTCAGTTGTGTTGACAATTACAGATAGACTGTGGACGTACAGTCGAGAGAAGTGACCGCTTGGTCGGAAGTAGTCATTTTTCAGTGTATGAATGGGACGCATGCATAACCGGGAGACGAGTTGAGAAAGGAGGGGTGCTGCTGCGAAGCGGAGAAAAGAGACGTCAGGTGGTGTCGCGCAGTGATTGGCTGACCGGAGAAAGACCGCGCTGTGATAGGCCAGCTAGCGAACACATCACACAGGGTCGCGACGTGATTGGCCGACAGGTTAAAAACCGCGCTGTGATAGGCCAAGCAAAAAAAGCCGCGACAGGATTGGTGGATTGTCATCAGGAAGTAAACAGAGTAGCGAGGCTGGATTTTGTGCGCATAATTATGAAGTGTTTTAAATGGTTGAAAGCGCTGTTTAAGAAAGAGAGGCGAGGATCGTATGAAGGGGAAGAAGCCCCGCCGGAGGGTACGCCAGCTCGTTATATGGCAGTAAATGTTGGGTTGCATACGATCCTTTGGATATCAGAGTGGAGTAAGATTACTGAAGGAAACGAGGAACTGACGTTCCCGAAGTACGGGACGTTCAGATTAGAGGTGTTACATCGATTGAAATCAGTCATGACCTCAAAGAGACCCTTGCCTAGACCAACCCAGTTTGAAGCCCTTGAAGCATGGCTTAGGGCAGCGCATGAAAGGAATATGAACAGACGACAAGAAAGGGTGAAACGCTCGGTAAGGGCAGTACAGGATGCCAGGTGGGATGCGGATGCTAAAAGATGGAGAGTGCATAATTTGGAAATAAATAAACTGTACCCAGTGTTAGAGGCGCCAGTAAATAAAAGCCCCCTAGAAGAAGATGATGAGAGCGAAACAGAGGACAGCCTGATAAACAGATTACTGACAGACAGGCCACCCCCGTATAATAGAGCAGGGGGAGAGGTCGAGAATACTGAAGGAGAAAAGGGGGGCAATGCAGGAGAGCATAGACCGCTTCCCAGTTCAGAGTGGGATCCTGAGCCAAAGAAAGAGTTGCTCCAGCCTAGTCAGGTGCAACAGGTAGTCGGTAGGTTTGTGGTACAAAGAGCGCCGGAAACGGAAAGCGCCACATCCTACCCATTACCAGATGCACTACAGGTACCTGTTACCATAGGTCCTATAATATCGATATATGACCAAGAGAGAGCAAAAGGGGAAGAACGGAAACGGAAAGACAGAGAAAGAGCAGAGCAGGCAAGGAGGAACGATACCACTAATTCCCCAAGTCAGATGCCAATACCCAGAGAGTGGAGCACCCCGATGCACACAGCAGGGGACCCAGGAGAAGATCCTGGGGGCCCTAGATGGCCAATGGATCTGAGGGGATCTGGACGAAAATCCTTTCAAGAGCTAAATGAGTACATGAAGCAGTGGGATGAGGCAGTGAAGGCTCAAAAGTGCATCAATGCTGCAGAAGCAGAAAGGGAAAGTCAGGACAGCAGAGCACGAACTCACTGCGGGGCTGGGGAGAGTAGCCCGGAGTGGGACTGTAGAGGGAGTAGGGGAGTCACCCATTGGGCCCGGAATGGAGGTAGAACAGACCTGGAAAACGGGGGCCCCGGGAGTGGAGGGGTGGCGTGCCCAATACTCAGTGAAGGGGAGAGGAGAGCGCAAGAGTACAGGAACAGCTTTAAGTGTCCACACTGTGTGCCTGGCACCAGAGAAAAGAATGGGAGTTGTGAGAGGTCGCACCATAGTCCCTGTGATGACAGAAATGAGCGCAGCCCAGGGAATATGGGGAACCAGGAAGGATCGTATCGGATACTGAGCGATACGAGGCAAAGGGAGTGTAGCGACCAGAGGGAAAATAACAGAGAGATGTGCGGTGAGAGGAGAGAAGAAGACGAGAGTGGGCAGAGAGAGAGTAGGGATAAAAGGCCCGTGTTCCATCACCTTCCAAGATTGGCTGGCCGAGCATGGGACCTGGAGAGATGGGAGCAAGGGAGGCCACCCATTAATTCTCCTGAGCCCAAACGCAGAGCTCGAAGTTGGGATGGTAGGGAGACCAGTGAGCCCCCTTCAAAAGACATATTGCGAGCTGAGATAAAAGCCAAGAGACTTGATGTCTCCAGCTTAAGGTCAGATCTGGATGACATGGTAGATGGTACCCTGCCTTTAGAAAGAATGGAAATGTATGAACAGGATGAAATACTGTATATGGCAAAGGACATCACACGAAAGGCGAGAGCAGTCCATGAGAAGTTAGTCGAACTAGCAGGCAAATATATGGTGGACTTGTCAAGAACCAAAGCATTACAGGGTAACCACAGGCTACATTACTCAGATCGAGATCTAGATGAGAGGAGAACGATTGGGCTGAAAACACACATAAGGGAACTGATTACTGGAATAAGGACATGGAGGGCACTAGATAAATGGGAAGAGAGGTGGTCCAAGAAAGGGACCGGCAGAAGAAGCATGATTGGTATAACACCAGGACAGCAGGGAATAGAAGCTTACCCTTTGCGTGAAGTTGCCAATGGGAGCTATGTACATGTCCCTTGGAGTAGGGGAGATTTAGCTGCTTTTACCACATCTTTCCCCAAGTTACGAGAGAGCCCCGTGGAGTGGTACAAGCAAGTCGAGAGGTTTGTAAAGATCTCAAAAGTCCTATGGATAGATCTGAACACGCTGTTTGACATTGTAGTACCAGGAGATCTGTGGACAGCATGCAAGGTTAGCGCTGAGTGGCCCACAACGGAGCCAGAGAGAGATGCTAGGACTAATGGGCCGTCCGAGATCGTGATGGCAAAATTCGAGAGAGTGATGACTTGGCTGAAAGAGAAAGTGCCAATGCAAGACATAGATTGGGTCAGAATAGACAGAACGAGACAGGAACCCAAAGAGACAGTCCATGAATATTACGAGAGATTGCTGAAGGCGTTTAAACAGTATAGCGGCTTGGATGTAATGGATCCAAAGGACATAGGGCAATTCGTGTCCAAGTTCGTCCTGGGACTGAGACCGGATATTAGTTTAATGATTCAGCAACACTCGATTTGTTGGCAAAGTAGACCCCTAGACGAAATACTGAGATATGCCAGGTACTGCTGTGATGAGGTAGACTCCAAGGCTAAGAAACTAAAAGAAAAGCTGATGGTGGTACAATTGCAGACAGCAGGAAAGGGGGGACCGCAACAACAGCAGCAAGGGACAGGTACAGGAGGTAAGAAGCAGTACAGTCAGAACAAGGGTAATGAGGAGAGTACTACCTTTAGACCCAGAGTAGACATAGCTACCTTGAAGAAAACGACTAGGTGCCACCAGTGCAACGAGTTGGGGCATTGGAAACGCGAGTGCCCTTACAATGTAGAGATCGGAGAGCAAGAGATAGAGGAGGAAGAGGTCCAGAGCGCACCTATGAGAGGGGCGACGCCATACCAAGGAAAGGTGCTCAAAGGGGGGGGGGCTCCTCCCCGAGCCCAGTTCCCGCAACCTCCTCGAGTAGGGAGTATGGGTAAGACCTATAGACAAATGCCCCTGTTTATGGAAGGGGAAGAATGCTATTATGTGGACCCATTAACCGGACAGAGAGTGGAAAGAGAAGACTGCACCCTTGGGGCAGCCTTAGAGGTAGATCAGAGGGGACCCTATGTGGAAGCAGAAGTAGCAGGGTGCCCTACGACATTTCTGGTGGACACAGGAGCCACTAGATCCACGATCAGATCAGCTGCAGTTCCAGACCTGCCCATGTCTGGAGAGACCATACAGGTGGTAGGGGTCGCAAACAGGAGAATAACCAGCCAATTGACAGAACCGGTACAGGTGAAAATAGGGAAGTACAGCGATGAGCACCAATTTGTGGTTTGCGATTCAAGCCCTGTGTGTCTGCTAGGAAGAGACCTGTTGTGTAAATTGAATTGTACTATATACTGTACACCCCAGGGAGTGGAGGTATTGACTAATGATGATGATGCAGATTTCAAAGTTGCAAACTCAAGAATATGTGTGGAGCTGTACCCTACTTTGACAGTAGACGAGCTTCCCTGGGATTTGAGAGAGACAGTGGCATCAGAGGTATGGGATTTCACTGGGGAAGAGATTGGATTGGTCAAAGGGGTGGACCCAGTGAAAATTGTAGTGAAACCGCATGCTGAGTTCCCAAGAACACCCCAATATAAATTGACTCCAGAAACGATTGCAGGCATAAAACCCGTGATCGAGTCCATGATTAAACAGGGAATACTGAAAGAAATTGTGGGTAGTCCATGCAACTCCCCGATTATGGGTCTGCAGAAACCCAATGGGAAATTTCGGATAGTGCAGGACCTTCGAAAGATTAATAACATAGTCGTTTCATGTTGTCCAGTGGTACCGAATCCATCAGTGATACTGTTTCAGATTCCATTCCAAGCTGAGTGGTTCACTGTGATAGATCTTTGTCAGGCTTTCTTTTCGATCCCTTTGGACGAAGATAGCCATTTTCTTTTCGCATTTAAGCTGGAAAATCGCGTCCTAACATGGTGTCGTATCCCTCAGGGGTATACAGAGAGTCCATCGATCTTTAACCAGCTTCTGAAGAAAAATCTTGAAAGTCTAGTGCTGCCCCAGAAGTCAGTTCTGGTCCAGTACATAGACGACCTCCTTGTGGCGTCAGACACAGAAGAAGCTTGCAGGGAAGATTCCATTGCTTTGTTAAATCACCTAGCTGCCAATGGGCACAAGGTGTCCCCGGGAAAATTGCAGTACTGCCTGACAGAAGTACAGTACTTGGGACACAGAATTGAGAAAGGCAAACGAAAGGTGTCACCAGACAGGATAGAGGCGATCATGAAAATGAACGCGCCTCAGACACAGAGAGAGGTCAGGATGTTCCTAGGGATGGTGGGTTATTGCCGACAGTGGATCGTGAACTTTTCACTGAAAGCAAAACCTTTGCAAAAACTGACGCACAAGGAGGTGAGTGATCCGGTACCATGGGACAAAGACTGTTTGATGGCATTCTTGCAGCTGAGAGAGGACCTGTGTCGTGCTCCGGCATTGGGAATGCCTGATTACAATAAACAATTCTTTCTTTACTGTTGTGAGAGAGAAGGTTGTGCGTTGTCTGTGTTGGTCCAAATCCATGGGAATGCCCGTAGACCAGTTGCTTATTTCTCAGCTACTTTAGACCCAGTAGCCGCAGCGTTGCCCGGATGTCTCAAATCCGTTGCTGCAACGGGTGTCAGCATTGAGAGATGTGAAAATATCGTCATGGGGCACCCGTTAGAGGTGTGCGTGCCACATTCTGTTGAACTGTTGATGACCAGGACCAAAACACAGCATCTGACCAATAGCAGGCTCACGCGCTATGAGCAAGTTATTCTTGCTGCAGAGAACGTGACCCTCAAGAGATGCTCTGTTTTGAACCCTGCTACCTTAATGCCACTTCCAAATGATATTGATGATGAGGATGAATATACAGACCATGACTGTCTCGATGTGACTGAACTATGCACCAAACCCAGACCCGACATCGTAGATGAGCCACTGACCGACCCAGACGAAGTTTTCTTTGTCGATGGCTCATGTGTAAGAGACGAAGTTGGGCAGTTGAGAGCAGCTTATGCTGTTTGTACAATTGAAGGAGTTGTGGAAGCAGGGTGCCTGGAAGGAGTACACTCCGCTCAGGTAGCCGAGATTATTGCCCTAACACGTGCTTGCTTAGCAGGCAATCAAATTCGAGTCACCATCTACACCGACAGCCAATACGGGTTTGGGGTAGTTCATGATTACGGGCAGTTATGGTCTCAAAGAGGGTTCATGACTTCTTCAGGCTCTCCCATTCGCAATGGAGAGTTTGTGCGCCTGTTGTTAGAAGCATTGCAATGTCCAGCAAGTATCGCAGTTGTAAAGTGCATCGCACATACCAAAAATGAGGACTTTGTTTCGAAAGGCAATAGATATGCTGATGAAGTTGCGCGGTATTGCGCAGAACAAGGTTACTCTTTCACAGAGGTGGATGTGGGTGGAATAAATGTAAGAACTGAATTAGCCATGATACTGGAAACTGTTGATACTTGGGATGAACTGTCAACCATGCAAGAAAATGCTCCTGATTCTGAGAAAGAAACATGGGAAAAGGCAGGATGTGTAATGGGTGAGACTCATTTTTGGGTCTCAGCAGACGGCAGAGCAGTGTTGCCCAATGAGATGGTGAGTCCAATGGCTAGACTCATACATGGTCCAGTACACTTAGGGAGAGATGCTATGCTGAGAGTGTTTAGACAGACTTGGTACAATCCTAAGTTTAGAATAGCAGCAGAAGCAGTGTGCCAGCGTTGTGTGACCTGCCAGCAGCTGAATGTAGGGAAAAGAACACCAGTTGCACTAAGTCACATAGGAAGGTCTGGAGGTCCATTCAACAGAATGCAGATAGATTTCATTGAAATGCCAAGATGCAACCGCCTCCGCTATGTCCTGGTGGTTGTTTGTGTGTTCTCCAGATGGGTTGAGGCATACCCTACACGTAGGTGCGACACCCTCACAGTGGCTAAGTTACTGCTTAGAGAACTTATCCCTCGTTTCGGGGTGCCGGCCTTTTTGGAATCAGATAGGGGAACACATTTTAACAGCGAGCTTGTGAAGATGATTTGTGTTGCACTGAATATAGACCAAAAGCTCCATTGCAGTTACCGACCAGAAGCCTCAGGAATTGTGGAACAAATTAATGGCACGATCAAGTCCAGAATAGCGAAAGTTTGCTCCTCAACGACCCTGAGTTGGCCTGATGCCCTGCCATTGGTACTCATGAGCCTTCGTAGTACCCCAGACAGAAGAACAGGGTTGTCACCACATGAGGTGTTAATGGGGAGAGCAATGAGACTGCCATCTATTCCAGCTACTGCACTGTTAAATATCACAGATGATATGATCCTGGACTATTGTAAGGGGCTGTCTGACGCCATGCGTTCTGTGTCCCTTCAGGTGCAGGCTGCAGAGGTTCCAGCGTGCCAGGGCCCTTGCCATGACCTGTATCCTGGGGACTGGGTCCTGGTGAAGAAACATGTGAGAAGAAGCTGCTTGGATATTCGTTGGCGTGGGCCCTACCAGGTCATCCTGATCACAAGTACAGCTGTAAAGGTGGGAGGCCTGCCCAACTGGATACACGCGTCGCATACGAAAAGGGTTCCAGCACCTCTGGAAACAGCTCCTCTCTCGGATGGACGTCCAGCTGAGGACCAAGAAGCCATAGAGGGGGCTAGCCAAGCTGTAGAGGTGCCAGTGGAAGCAGGGAACGAGTCTGACCAAGCTGAGGACGGTCAGTACAACAGCGAAACAGAAGACGCTACAGAAGGAGAAGACAGCTGGGAGTACGAGTCTGACCCTGACAGGTCTGAAAGAGAGCGAGAACAGACCAGAAGGAGAAGGAGTAGAAGGGCACGTGGAGAAGCAAATTGGCCACAAAGAAGAAGTTCTAGCCTGAGGTCAACTCCAGAAGCAACCCTTCCTCCGATATCAGAAGACTCAGACCCAGAAGAAGGTGCTCAGGGCGCTGAGGCACCGAACCGAAGGAGGTCAAGTAGAGTGCGTGTGCCTAACAGAAGATACTCCACACCTGAGTGGACATATCTGGCGACAAATGTCTGTGAAACCGGAGACAGGGAGGATCCGAGCGGTGGTGGTGTCCAGTTCTGAGCCCATTATCACCGTGGAAATACAACTGTTGGTACCCGGTGTCGAACAAGAAGGGTCACTAACATTCGTGCTCCCCAGACCTCCCCGCCTCAGCAAGTTAAAACACATGTTTCTTACAGAATTGAAATTCCCCGACTTTGGTACCACGATAACAGCACATGAAGAGCATACTCTTCGCATGGAAATATTGAACTATGCTATTGAAGCTGCAACCACAAATCTAATAGTCGATTGTTAAAGGACTTTGTAAATAAAGCAAGCAGAAGAAAAGAAGATTACCTAGCGCCCAGGAAGCAGAGAATTTTAGGGAACCCCTTGAGTGGATGGAGAAGGGCTAGGGTTGTCTTTTTGAACTGTGAAAGGACTTTTTTGCGAAAAAGGCTGTCAGCCTCCAGCTGTGTGGATTCTAAAGACAAAAAAGGATTGAAAGAGACTGTAAAGGAACGAGAGGAAAAGAACTTTTTGCAAAGAGAAAGGGAAAAGCTAGATTGTCTGACGAAATGGAGGCCGGCACCCCGAACCGCAGAGCTAAATGTATAATAGGTACACTAATAGTAGGAGTGATAATATTAATAGCTTTAGTGGTAACAATTTCTTATGTAAAGGGACATGAGGAAGAGGTAAAGGTAACTGATGCGAATTCTGTAGTAACACTTACACCCACTGTTGCAGGTGAGAAAAGGGAAAACACTCAAGAGAAAGCGTTATTGGCTGCAGAAGCCCGCAGGTTACATGTAGACGAGTCCCAAGGAGACTTTAGGTCAAATGCTTATGCTAAACTTTTGTATGAATACGTGGATGCCATGGAGGTTAAGGATTGCTACGTCTGCATGCAGTTGCCTGCGTCTGTAGATGAAGGAATTCGATATCATCACCTCCCTCTGACATATGGCATTACATGTAGCTTATTGCTTAGTATATTTTATGAGAGAGATAGTTTTGAATACTATTTCTCCAATTATGATTCTGTGTTGCCAGAAGTCCCGAATTATAAGCAGATGAATAAATGGGATTACTGGAAGAGTGAAGACAGATTGGCCAAATTCTTCATTCCTTGGATTACCTTAGATACTTCACATGCCCGTAGAAATAACCTGACATGTAAGGTGTCCGAAGTCGAGAAAAAGTTCATAGGGCAGGTGGATGATCGTTACAGGAGACAAAAGATTTTGAAAAAATCAGGACAAGGGAAATTAGATTGGACCGAGGAAGAGAAGTCACACAAGAGAAAGGGTAGTAGTGGTCCAATAGCTTTAGATAAAGCGCAGAGAGGAAAGTTATGTCTTCACCGAGCCAAAACGTATTATGAAAATGTATACGTGGGTGAAGTTGACTGTGAACATGCTTTTAATTTAGAGTACTACACTAAGGATTTCCTGAAGGGAATGCAAGTGATTCCAAATGTGTATTTTGTATGTGGAAGAAATGCTTACGTGAGACTACCTGACAACTGGTATGGATCATGTTACTTGGCAATTGTCTTCCCCAAAATATATCATGCACAAGACTTATTGATCATTGAGGGCCAGACATCATCGAGGGGAAGGAGGGATTTAGGCGATGCAGAAATGGTTGGAGATGTCTTTGGAGCTATGTTCCCTCTTTTGGGAATAATCCTTAATGATGTTAAAATTAGACGACTGGCAACAGTTGTCGACAGGTTGTCTGCCAGCACTGCTCAGTCCTTAATGCTGGTAGAAGGAGAGATGCAATCGATAAGGGCTATGGTTCTTCAAAATCGGCTTGCATTAGATGTCTTATTAGCAAAAGAGGGCGGAGTCTGTAAGGCTTTGAAGGTTCAGGAATGTTGCACTTACATTCCAGACCTTTCAAAACCCCTTGAGAAAGTTATTAAGAACATAACTAATATACACAAAGAGATCGAAGACTTGAGTAGAGAAAATGTCTGGGAAAAGGTGGGCCACGGAATGAGTACAGTTGGAGGGTGGTTTTCCACCTTAGGCAAAAGCTTTATTTGGTATATCCTAAAGCCTATCATCATAATATTGATCTGTGGGATAATATTGTGGGGATTGGTGAGGGTATTCAAATGGTACAGAGCAAGAAGGTCAGAAAGGGCCCAAAGAGAACAGTTGCAGAGATTGGCTGCCATACAAGATAATCAGTACAGGAGCCTGAGAGCTCTGGAAGCGCAGAGAATGCCAGCAATAACTGCAGTTTAAATGTTAGTGATGACCCCGAGAGGTCATCAAAGGGGGGAACTGAGAGAGCGCAAACTGATATAAATATATGAGTACATCACACTTACCTATAGAGAGCATAATTCATGAAGAGAAATGCCATGAGTGCTAATAGTATCTGAAATTATATTCTAAATGTATAGCTAATATAGAGATTTAAGTAGAAGTGGAACTAATACAGAAATGTGTGACATTATATGATTTTAGTAGACGTGATTATTTTGAATCTATGTCGTGTAGCTGTTAACATATAAGATGGTCTGTGGTAAAACGCAGAACGTGGTAGGCCTCAGGGCCAGAGCTGGAGCTAAAAGGGAAGGTGTTTCTTTTCACGACACAGATTGTTTAACGTTTTTTGGTCATTGCATTAATGGGCCATGATTTAGAGTAATGTTTTCTAAATAATAGAATAAGAGTTTTAACATGCTTTAATTAAATGAAGAAATTGAATGCTATAATCATAATGTGAAATATTGTAGGCCTGAAATGTTTTAGCATTGATTTACACGTACATGTCTGGGCTGAGAAATGTTGCAAGCTTTTTTAGAAGTCTATGAGAGTTGGGTTCTTGGCGGCAGATATCTGTCTGCAACAGGAAAGGGGGGATCCAATTATAAGTGAATGAATAGAGGTCTGTTCAGTAGACGGCCCAGACATGGAGGAGGGTTCTGGAATGTTTAAGGGGTATCAGCGGGCCGGAGAAGAGACTGAGAAGCAAGGTCAACTCTAACGTCTGAGGCCCAATACAAAGCATCATGGAAAAAGCCTGAAGTTGCACCACGTGAGAGGCGTTTCGCAAGGGGCGTCTCAAATGTTGTTGACTGTTTTGTATTAGGGACAGCACCCCTGGGTGGAGTTAGAGCAGAGACCTGAGGACCCTTTAGAGAGCGGATGGGTAGGCAGTGAGGGGTCATGACTGGAGAACTTTAGGTTTTCACCAAGAGACTTAGAGTGGGTGACTTCCCTTGGGGGTCATTCATTGCTGACACCTTTGTTAGGTTGGGATTTGGTTAAGTAGGGATACCATCTAGAACAGGGTAGGGACGCCTAACCTGTGTTTGTTTTCCTCCAACCTAAATGAAGGAGAGATATGCGTCTATGCTGATAGCTTTGCTATTTTTAGAACTTGTGTTAGTGATTTCTGTTGCTCGTCTGAGGGCTTTTCGAGAGCACATGTATGTAATTGGACCTGTGTACCTCGTGAATCTCATTCTGAGATGCTTGTATTTGCAGCTCATTATATCTTTACAATAAACTTTTGAAACCTAGAAGTTGTCCGTGATCTTTGAGAGTAGAGTCCTTTCTTGGGTGCACTAATTTGTAGATAGGTGTACTGTTTCCTTCCAAGACAGGCAATAAAGGTTCAGTCGACCAGATCGAGGTTTGGATCAATAGATATAAGGTATCGATCAAAATCTCGCCCTTTCAGCCTCCATGGTGTTACTCCCGTGAGGCTCCACCACTCCTTTTCTCACATTTTTTTTCTTTCTTCTCTCCTATTCTTCTTCTCCACCCACTCTTAACACCTGGGAAGGGAGGGAGAGCAAGGTAGGAGACAGTGGATTAGGCGCACCTTCTATTTATGATATTACCGTAAAGGGTGAGCCTGGTCCAGTAAATAGCTGGCCAGATTATGGCTACAGCTCCAACCCAATAGATGTGTAGGTTGGTATTGATCAGGAACAGTATACTCACCATAAGAACAGGTCTCGTGTTGTTGACATGCCTCATTTTTAGCCAGAACAGAGTTCTTTAAAATGAAACACATTACTGGCCAAATCTACCCTCCCAGCTGGATTGATCGGGAAATGTAGTACGTTTTTGATAATCATCATCACCTGTGTTAGGCAACACGGTTTTAATACTGTCAATGGCAAACCTTTTCTATAGAGATGCAAAAGATTTACTATTCATGCAGTACTTATTATTAATCGAGGATGCATATAATCCATGTCAGGTGTTGCAAACCACTCACTGGTTTGCTTTTTTGTATAAATAATGATTAAAAAGTTATTCAACAATTTACTGATTGAATGAGCTCATACAGAAACCAGTCAAATGAACAATTCCATTTTATTGTGATCTCCAAAAACATTTTGGCCAGCACAACAGCTTTCTTGACGCACCATCAACATCGGGTTCATAATGTAATCACAACGAAGCAATTCACATACACACTTTAGGCAACAGAACATGCTTGATATTATGTTTTGATAAATCCTGCACAATTCCGCACAGAAATAAAGGACAACCAAGCTGCAGGAGCTTGAAACGGGTGTGTCCATCACTGGTACCAGAAGGTTAAATCCATACCTTTTTTTTCACTTTAATCAACTACTAAATAAATAATTTGCATTTAGTGTCATTGTTTGTATCCCATGTGGACGTCCTGAAAGATGGTCTGGATCCGGCTGTCTTTGACCAACTCCTGCAGAAAGACGGTAGCCTTTGTCCCCTCGTATGAGCTTAACCAACAATGGTGCCCGATTCCACAAGGGAATTAGAAAATTCTTTAAATTAACACATAACCTACTGTAGTGTGCACTGAAATACATTTTACTGCATTGCACTGCACGGTACCCTTTGAGTTTCTAGGCGTCTCCAAACAGTTTTAGATCGGATTTGCCAACCCCCTGGAAGCAGTTGGGAATGCAGTCAAATGAATGTCCCTTGTTTTTCATTAAGACATGTACTTATGAATACTGCTAGCAGTGGTTCGGCCATGAAGTGTAAACCATGCGGAGGGTAAGGGGCGACAGCTAAAGAGAATGGAAATATTTCAGTTTACAAGTTCCTTCTTGCTGCTATTACCATTTCCCTTCACATAGGCATTAAAGCAATTATGAGGAAACAAAACTCATGCGGATTTGTGCCTGCTCAAGGCATGTTACACCTGGGTCCATGACGGCCAGAGCCATTACAGCCAGCAGATTTTTAGGCAAACCACCATGTAAACTGTTCCAATTTAGATTTATTCTAAATAAATGCATTGTATTTGGCTGTTCTAAAATCCAGACAACTCGAGCTCTGGGGTTCAAACGCTCTACTCAAAACTTTAAAGCAAGTCTTGAAAATAGTCCATATTTATTCCCCCTTTAAGGAATACATTTGCATTTCTTATGTGTATCTTTAAAATGGGGTACCTTACGAGGAACTGTTTTGAAAAGTTTAACTTAATTCAGCAAACAGTATGTTTATTCTCTTGCTGAAGACTATCAGTACAATGGTGATTATTTTGTAACTGTATTTTTGCCAATGTCACAATGGTAGACTCCTATTATTTTTGAATTGTTTGCATGCTGAGCCAAGGATTGTGATGGCATGACCAAAACAGGGCACACAACAACAAAAACACTAATAGCTTTACAATTAACATAATTAAGTGAAACTTTGCAAAACAGTTTTTGTACAAAAACTACTTTTTATCTATAGTTTCCCTTTTAAGGACATAAACCATATTATATAATGTTTTAAAATAAAATTAAGATATTTAAATGTGTTTAGGAAATCTGAGGATATGTAAAGAATTGTGGCTCAATCGATGTGCTCGTCTTCCACCTTTGTTAAAGGGGAATTCTTTCATGTGCTTTAAATTCTCTTTTGGGTTATCTGGGAACATGGAGTTATAGCTAAAGCATAATAATATGCTCTTCAGTCTCAGAAAACCAACTGTATGACAATGGCAAAAGTGCACTTTACATAGGATGGTGAATGGTTTGAATTTTCATAAGCCCATAGAGGAGTGGACAGTGATTTAGGTTGTATTATATTCAAAGACCTGACATAATAACAAAGACCTAAATACGTTTCTATGAGTTTCAAATATTGTTCTGTTTTTTAGACAGTAACTCAACAGCATTATTCAATGATGTCAAAAGCGAAGTGTTCCATTTTCAAAAGTCTACAGTCAAATTTTAATGTGGGTTTGATTTGGTCTTAAAGTATGTGCTTACTGAGGATCAGAGCATCCTTTGGAACACAGTAGCACACGTTGGGTTGGGCAGAGGGATATCTCTGGAAGAAAATGAAACAGCACTGAAGGGAATGGCTGAGCCTACGTCTGTGATGAAAGAAGCTCTTCTGAAGATATAGGTCATAACAGCCTGTCTGCGGCACTGTACCTTCTTGATGAATCCATCTAGTAACAGATTTTTAAAAATGTATCAAACCCCAATCAAGCTTCATTGAACAAATGACATTTCTGAAATCCTTAAGTTGCTAATTTTAAGTAATTTGGGATGCGGTTATGGGAAGTGGACTTTTGTTCTTACTAGATTTCTCCTTTAATAAACTTGCTCAGGAAGTAACTTCTCAAGTAGCTGAAGATGCCACCATGCATTGCTCTGTTCACTTTCTACTGAACACAATTGCTTGGCCTGCTCTACCTCGCAAGCAATCAAAATATGGCCGTGGTTCCCGACTTAACACCCAAAGTCACAAAGAACTCCAACTATTTGGAAAGATCTAGCCCAAACAGGGTCACTGTAAAGGCTAGAGAGTTAGTATTTTCATCTAATCGCTTAACTGCAGCTCCTCCCTGAGGACAAGGCAAACACAAATATGTTTTCTATCAGCCCAGTTTACAACACTTGGCCCCACACATTTGGAACTGTGCACTGATACTAAAACATGAAACTACAGAACATGTCCAGTGAAGAATTGGTTTAACTCACATGAAATTAACAGTAATTTGAATATGGCACTGGATTTTATTACACTTGCTGATCATCTGAAAAATTCACCTTCTCATAGAGAAGAAAATAAATAATTTTCCTATGTACATAGCAATAAAAATTCACATTTTAACACATAGTTAGACACATTAATATCAGCATGTAGGTAGTCAGATTGTCTTAGAAATGCACAGTACGCCTTCAACCACAATAGGCTTCAGTTCTAAAAAGAAAGACTCGACCTTCTTACGAAGAAAGTAGAGCTCATTCCAACTACAAGATACCACCACCAAGTTCTAGACAACACAAACCAATGTCATTTCAACCAATAGCTGTGTTGGAATGTGCTGCTCTGTGACATCTGTTTTCAAGAGCATAGTCCACTCTGTGACATTCATCTTTCTGGAACAGCGGAACTATCCAGAGGTAACACAACCACGTCCTGTCAGGCTGTGTAACTGACACTGACTCCCAGTGAAGGAAGTGTCTTTCATGCAATGTGCAGGTCTGCCAACTGCACCAGGTCATTGTAGAGTTTGAGGATATGTGTGGGAGCAATTGATTTACCACTATATACATTTTTCAGATACATTTACTGGTTCGTTTGGAAAGGTCACATGAAGGTTATTGCCCTTCGGGGAGGTTCTGTTTGATGTTCTTGTGGGTCTGCTTTCTTTTACTAAACAGGACTGCTCCACATCAGTCCCCTGTGAGGAGTCTGACAAGTCTGAGCCACGCAAGTTCCTATCCGACGTCCGGGACAGACCCGCACCAATAGTGGTGCCTGGCAACGTGTTGCTGCCCTTCATACTGCAGTCACTCAGCTCCAGTGGGTAAAGCAGCGTCTGTGAGGTGCTGGTGACCTCCCTGAGCTCCCGGGAGATGAAGGATGGTGAGTGACTGGACAGGACTGATGAGGTCCTCCTGCCCTCCACACAGTTGAAGCTGCCCCTTGTGTGGGATCGCCTGCCTCCACCCATGCGACAGAAGAGGCACTTGATCTTCTCGATGAGCTTCACGAGGACGGTTTTTCGAAGCAGAATATAGATCCAGGGGTCCAGGATAGGGTTGACGGAGGCGATGCGGATGGCCTGGAGATCTGGGTTCCTTGCGATATCAATAACAACCTCTGGCTGGTACAGCTGGTTAACAAAGACTCGCACCTGGGAGAGAGATCAAGACAGGAAAAATGTTATAACTTTGCTAGGCAAGGTAAATTAGGATAGTCAAGGCAGTACTAACCACACATAAATATTACTTATAAGTAAGGCAGACTCACTTCTAATGCTTTGCACTTTGGAACCAAGTGAGCATTGGCAAAACGCATTCCAACAATTACAGCATTTGGTCCAGTGTATTAACATAATGAACCTTTGGGATTTGTTTATAGTAGGAAAACAATGGATTATTTTTCTGATGAAAGTAAAGACTTCTTTTTTCTTGGACGTCATTAACTTATCGAGTCTTTGTGCAGCTGCCAAGTTACATCTACATTCCTGTGAGCGCTATTTTGTTAGTAAATACATTTGGAGAAAACTAGCTTGCTCACAAAAACCAAGGACAGTCGTTTGTGCTTTTTAATAAGGTCCGCTTTCTACCTTCTCTGGAAAAACATGTTTCCCAACAGGTCTTCTGATGCCCTAACTTCGCTTCCAAAACAGGTTCCCTAGCAACAGAGAGTGTTAGGGTATACACTGCAATGTTTTAATCACACTCAAAGGAGACTTGTTGACACATGTTGAAAAAACAAATAGTTGCTATCAACCACTCGATTGCTCACCGTCTTTCGAGTCTGGTAAATCGGGTTAGTTGGCTTAGCATACGATAAACATATTCGATGTACTATTTTAGAGCTAATATTATGCATAACATATGACCCATGTCGAGCAAACGAAGACATGGTGTATATGACCGAAACAAACACATGCTCTCTATGTGTATAAATATGGTAATAAATAGCAGATTGCACTTTCTTCATCTGTACATATGGTTTGTACCTGGATTTTTCATGTGTATTTTTTACTTCAATTTTTTTTTTTTTTTTTTTTAAGGATCAAGGGGTTAAATTTGTGCAAAAGGATATAATCACTTTGAAGAGGCCTACTATAAGCAGAGCTGTTTTCCTGTGTAAAAGTGATTGTAATGCTCAATCTGTGAATCAGTAGTGTTTAATGTAAATTTCACTTTACTGTGGTAATAAACTGCAATTTGACCTTTGCTTTTTAGTAATAAATGTAAATTTATTAGTACAGTTGCTTTAAAAAAATGTGTCATTGATCTATTTTTACTGCCACTGCATATATATGTGATATATGTGTCACTGGATAACCATGTAATTTGGTCCATTATTATCATTGAGAGGTTCTGGTGACATCACAGACCATATTGTCAAAACTCAAGTGAACCCAAAGATGGCAATGTAAGTTCATATGACATATGTAAGTTACACATTTTTTATATTTTTATTTTGGGGTAGTTAACTTTATAAGGCTCATTTCTTCTAAATAAGATAAATTACACTAACTTGAATGAAAATGTTCTGATTTACATTTCTTAACCCCTTCGGGGCTGATGACTAACTCAGCTCGTCATGAGCGTAACCTGCCGTACGCTGATGACGAGCTGAGCTCGTCGTGTAATGCAGCTTTTTGCGAAACGCAGCAGGAAAACCGCTAGGTTAAGTAAACTGTTGGATAACAATAGGCTATGTTGAGGGTCAGTGGAGTTATGCGATTCTGTAGCTTCAGCATTACTACAAAATGCAATATTAACCACATTTACAACATAGTTTGCAAATTTCACAAAAAAATTATCTTTCTTGAATGGATACAAATAAAACTGCCGGAGACTGTGCTGGATGTTTAGATAAGCTCGTGAGATAATTTAGATAACCTTGCTACATAATCATATGGACTCTGATAATTGTGAAACTTTGGAATGTAGTGAGGGTAATGTCATCATCATGACGAAACTCCTATTTAACAGGGAACCATAAAATGTTTTCCATATCTCATGGTTACCAGTGAAAATATGGGTGGTTATGCTTCTGCATATTTAACACCACAATATTTCATGGTTACCTGTAGAAATATGGGGATTTATATTTCTGCATTTTGAACAACACAATAACACCACCCAAAGGAGAGAGAGAGAGAGACGCACACACAGAAAGAGAGCGATGGTCAGTGAGAAGGAGTGTCGTGAGACAGAGAAGAGTGTGTGATTTGTTTCACTGCATGTTACAGGAACACATATAAGACTGGTTGCAGAAAAGCAGTGTACCTTAGATTCACATCCGCAGTTGAGAAACGTTGATAAAATGTTTATTTCATGACCGCTTGCAAATAAATTATTTTCTTAGTTTGTTTAAGGTCCAATTTGTTTGCTTTCTTTGAAATGATTCCTAGAGTCTAAAAAAAAAAAATCTATATTATAATCCATATAAAGAAATTATCTATTTAGATGCTTTCCTGGTCAAAACTCAGCTTGTGTGTAAATATGTGGCTTGGGAATAGTCATGCAGAGCCTGTACAATCGAGTGGCAAGTATACGCGGCCCCCCTTTGGAGGACCGAAGGTAGGCGGAGAAAAGACTGATCTTTTGAAATGAACGCCAGCCGGATTCACAAGATTCTCTCTTCAAGCTATTCACAAAAATAAATGAGCTATTTTAGAAAAACTCACACCCCCTCCCATTAAAAAGGCACTACCCCCTCATTTTGCATGGTCAGTGTGCTTCCAAGTTTACGTGTTATCGCTCCAAGTCAACCCGACAAGACCCTTCATCGAATACTTTAAAGTCCCATCACACAGGCCAAAGCTCTGGCACACCCAAGAAGTTAGGGTAACTTTACACTGACTACTCAGTAATGTGCTCATTCTGTCTAATAGGACATTATAGAACTCGGACAGGGCACCATAAGTGCAGAAACCCTGAGTTACTGTACCTGGGCTACGTATGTGGATACATTAATAAGGATAAAAAAATCTTACTGCATAACAAAGGCAAAGCCCTCAGAGGAGCCTGCTTTTGGATTTCTGCTTCAGTTTTATGGCAATGAGCCAGAAGTGTCAGCACCTCATGTTAAGGAGTGCCACAGCTACACCTCAAAGGAACTTTGTTGAGTTTTACCACAGTGGGAGAGGGGTTACTTTAATCCCAAGTTCTCCCCGTTGAGTTCTAAGGACCCATGCCCTAATGGGAGAATAAATGAAGTGAACTAAACAAAGAATATAGGAGTGGGAGGTCTAGATTTAAATAGAGAGCATGGAGTGGATATGATCAAGGAAATCTGAAACTATCAATAAATGTGAACTTTATAAAGGCCTTACCAAGCAAAAGAGAAAGAAGTATGAAAGACGGACTGTGGCCTGGCCTATTATTGCCCTGAGAAGGGACGAGCGTCCTCGAAGGGTCCCATCTTACTGCAATACCAGACATGCCAACCCTCCCGATTCAGGTGTGAGACTACCGATTTGAAGGCTAGTCTCCCGCCTCCCGATTCCTACAAGCAAAAACCTGATTCCTTGGGGGTTTCAGCTGACAGGGCTTGGTATTGTGTAAAGTGCTAATTCTTCCAGCAAAGAGTGGCAATGCAGGGGCTCTCGAAGGAGTGAAAAACCAACAAAGCGTCATTAACAAGGAAATCGTCTTTTAAAGACCTGCAAAGTACTGGAGGGGTGGGGTGGGGGGCTGTTTCAGCCCGGGCTGCCACAGGGGGGTGCATGCACTGCCAACAACCTGCCAGGCCTGTGCCCAACACTTGCATCACCATCTCTGCCTGCCATTGCACTCCATGCTTCTGAAAGTTAAGAAAAAAACGTGCATTTGCGTTTCAAATGTCTGATCCTACAGCAGCACACTTCCAAAGCCCATACATGCCAGTAACCCGATTCAAGGCCCCATTCTCCCGATTATTTTTTTTTAATCTCCCACTTTGCTCTCCTGAAATGTTGGCATGTATGCAATACAAAGACCTCATCTCGCGAGGGGATGCTTTGAACTTTGGGGCTTTCACAGATGTTAACGCCCCAGCTGATAAGAACTTTAGCGAATCCCAGTAATTTGCTCAATGTTTCAGAGCTCTTAAGTTGTCGCTTCCAGGCATAAGGAGCTGGTGTAGTCATGGCTTGTCCTCCGTAGTTTCGTAGTACATGTGTTTTTTATCCCACTGCGAACGGAAATCTACAAGTAAACAAAAGTGCACATAAAAAGCCTGAAATTAATGAGCTTCTCACACATGGAAGCGTGAGAGGTCTGGAGTTTCCATATCTGCTGCTCTCCATTTCTGAGACTGGGGCTGTTCCATGAAAGGTTAAGAGGGATTCACGCCTCCCCTACTGCTGAGCCAGACATTGCACAAGGATCACATTTCTGACCTTCCAATTAGAACCCCCTATCAGTCTAACTGCTGCAGATTGGTAGCAGTAGAAATTCCTCTGGCAGATAAGATCCTTTAATAGCCCTGGCCTACTGCACTTTCTTCAAGGCTGGCTCAAGGAAATCTGGATGCTTTTCTTTAGAGATCTAACCCGGCGGGTTGGAGATTACAGCTTTATAACACCTAATTCTATCGGGTTTTGTATCAAATGTCAAATAATCTTCTTTTAGAATGTCAAACAAAGCATACATCAGGTAATGTGATCGCGAGACTGCCAACGATTTCTTACAACAGGGGCTGTAAAGTGGTAAAAAACACACCTTAGCAATGGAAAAAAAAAACTGGCAACATGAATGTGGTGAAAATCGCATTTAACACTTGCAACATTGCATATAGTTATAACACAAAATAGTGAGGACAAGTTTGCAGCAAACAAGACAGAAAGTGCTGTGGAAGCCGTCTCATCTGTTTGAGATTGAACAGCTGTCGGTCGTAGGCAACGACCGCTTTGTGGCTCTGGTTTGGCCGAGGACATTGCAGCCCTTGTGGATTTGATCAGTGCTTGCAACAAAATACAAACTCCCAAAAGCCTCTGAGATTATTTTCAGGGCATACGTGCCACGGACAGACCCTGAGGGGCCGACTGATACAAATACGGAGTCTGGTTCACCAAGATTTAGCTGCGAGTAAATGCGACTTAATCCTGTAGTGTTCCAGGCTTAATACTACATTTCAGGAGTGATACAGAGTGCACAGAAGGGTAATAAACACCAGAAAGCGCAATTCACGAAGAGTTTGCTGTAACGCTCTCTTCTGCTCCTGCCAATGCTGAATTCCAAGAGTACTATTACTAGTGTCAGGAGTAATAAGTGGGTTTGGTGGCAGCAGGGTTTTGGCGGGAGTCCGATGTGCACGGGAAGAAGGCACCGGTGCACTGCTGTGATACTGCACGAGCACAGCAGCTGAATACACACTTGTAATTTGAGTCATTGTGACAAGTACACCTTGCTCCAGTCCTGAAACCTTCGCTTGCCATACAAGTGCATTCTGGGACTCGTAGTCTTGATAATTTGAACATAATATATCCTCTTTCGAGAAGATTTTTTGGGGGGAAAATGAACACCCACAATTGGAAACGTTTTTTTAAGACCTGAAGGCGTTGCAGTCGTTCTACATAGAGTTGGCACTGATGAAAATTGACCAATTCTCTTGGAAAAGCAGACGCAAAATCTCCAACATGAACAACAAGAGACACATTATCCGCAGACAGCAGTAGCATGGGGCTTATGGGAAATGTCTTTATAATCTCTCATAGGTTTTTTTACTTTTTGTTCTGAGTGGAAATGCTCATCTATCAAAAATGGGGTTCTAGCAGCCGCGGACTGTGCAGGACAGAGCGGGGTGGATGGGTGGGGGTGTTCGACAGAAGACAACGGGGGAAAATGTATCATTTATTTTTCCCTTGTGGTCGTCAGTTGAAATCCCCCCTCCACCCGGCCCCACCACTCTTACCTGTACGGGCCGCGGCTGGGTTCTAGCCAGACATTAGTTAAGGGTGTGTTCCTTATGCCCTATGAAGATCAAGTGTTTTTTCATGTTATTCCTCCGATGTCTGCTATCAAAATCTGGATTCTGACTAAGCAGTCTTCCAGGGGTGCAAAGGAAAATGGACCTAGAAAAACTGTCATTTTGAATTGTGTGCCATCAGCATGAGCCCATTTACAGAGAAAGCCTTTCTAGAGACCAAATAAAGGAGACATGTAAACAATGAAAAGCACCCAACGGTGAACCTTGCTAGGCCATCACAAAGAAATGAGTGATTGGCTGAATGAAAGATGCCTCTCCGTATAACATGTGACTTGTTCTTCAGTACTTTTTCGAACCATTGCATGGCCCATATCCTTTTCCACCATGGCAGACTGTTCAGCAGCTAAAAACCATGAGGAAAAAAAAAATTACCTGACAGCGCTTCCTCTGTCCACCCCCAATAGCAGTTAGTCAAAGAGTGCAACAAGGCTGTCTTGTGCCCCTACCTTTACAGAAGCTGGACTGGAAAGCTCCCCGCCCTGAGATTCTAAGATAACAGGACCACAAACTTTACATTTTGGAGGACTTGGGCTAGATAGGAATATTGATAATTGGTGCACAATAGCTTGAAGTGGTCCAGACCAACTGGGGCCACCGACCCTGCTTAAAGCACTAAGAAATTACCAAAGCTTATGCCTGCCAATGTGCAAAGGGGTCACAAATATATATATCAAAAATAGGTCCAGGCACTCTACAAAAAAAAAAAAAAAGTGGCCCACATTCGCAGATTGCGCCTTTTTGCAAAATACATGTTGCTGTAGGGCATCGCCGCAGGTCTTCCTGATGTGCGGTCCTCCAGCAAAAGAAACGGGCAGGCATACGTTTTTGGCGCTGCCTCAGGGTTACTATTCCTCATCTGGGGCAGTGTCAAAAAGACATGGGTGTTGCTAGGAACGCTAACAGCAACACCCATTGCATGCCCCTTTAACGCAGAAAATGTGTTAACGGGAACAATATTTACAAGGCTGCATTAAGCCATGCAAAGTGGCTCAGTGCTGCCTGGTAAACATGAAGCAGGCCCCTGCGCCACCAAAGTGTTGCAGCAAGTGACACTCCAGTGGAGCAGGCTCATTGTAAATGATGCTCTGTGGCCTATTTACAAGCCCTTGCGCCGCTGGTGCGTAACTTTTAATGTATACAGTGACAGAGGCGATGCAAAGGCCTTGTAAATAAGCATCACAGTTTTAAGTATCATGGATAGAAGGGGGTGAGGGGTTCTCTAAAAGAGGCATCCGCCGGAGTATACGTGAGGCCACTTCTCCTCAGCCCGCGCTCCCTCCCCCTTCAATTCTGCATACATTAATGGGTCGACATAGCAAGACTGGGAATGACACCTCCGCCCCGTTGGTAAAGGAAGTTCATAGAGGCCCATCTGCATAGGAAAGGATGCTCGGTACCCCACTGGGCCGCTGGCGGCATCTTAACACAGACACTGCCTAAATTGTCCATCACGCTGACCAAAAAGCGGCCCACGACTGCATCTCAGATACAGGCTCATTGCCCGAGTGCCCGCTTTGTTACATTGGAATACCGAGGAACGACTTTCTCCTGGAAATCAAGTAAACAAAACAACTTTGCGATTCGGGCAAAGCTATCGGCAGCACACACTGCTCGTGTTTTTTCCACCAGTAGGTGGCGGTCACGTCGCACTCTGAAGCACTCGGTTGCTCCCACGTCCGTAATGTGGATAATCAAACTTGCGTGCCACCTCGCATACGGTAAAAATAGGAAGGGTCGGTGCCAGCCCAACAGCTTCTCAATACACACAGGTAATGCCTTTGGCAAACACAGGCCTGGCAGAGAAAAGGCCCCGGATCACCTTTCACCGCGCCGGTTCAGAGTGGAGTACGCGGTGATTTTAGCATTATAGTGACATTTATCTGAACTCCTTCACCGATATCCGATTGGGTGCAGGCTTCAGTGAAGATAATTTACAGGCTGAGCAATTTGTGTTGGACAAAAAAACTCTCGCTGTATGGTCCAAGTGGCAGATAAACACTTGACACCATCTGCAAGGTGACGTAACAGCCAGAACTCGGAACCAGGTTCGAGCCTCGGGGTCGGCTCAACATCCTGGGGTCCAGGGCAAACCTCTTCCCCGTGCTTACCAAAAATGAACGTTTAATGTAACTGGTGCTCATGCAATGCGAGCCAATATACCTTCGCGCCGAACTCACGCTGCATAAAACTGCAAAATTAAAAATCTTCGTAGCGTGACTAACAGAAAAGCATTATGGACTTGTAGTTCATTTTCCGCATTATAAGTAGGAACCTGCTAGTTCCCGAATGCAGGGCAGTTAGCGGGAGACCAACGACGTGTTATCATCCTCATCAGGGGCATATAAGAGATCTCCAAGCCGTGGGTGGGTTCCACCTGGCTCCCTCCTTCATTCATTAACACACCATCAGGGCAGAAGTCCTAAAACAGTTAGTAGAGGGATTTAAGCAGCAAGGGTATCATGGGTGTGACATAACAGGAAGTCGCATATTTCTAGGTTTAATTGGAATGTAAGATTGTTTACAAAGCATAAACGAACCATAAAATAACGAGGCAGCACGCATACCTGATCGATAAAAATCGAATTAAAGAGTGATGATATTGCTTTCAAAATCTGTTATCTTTACACAGTCAAAGTAAAGTTGAACATTAGACGCACCAAGCTCAGCGGGCCTCAGAGCGCTAGAGGGTGACCCCAGGGGTCTGTGGCCTCTTATTGAACACCAATGCTTTGGGAATTGTAGCTTTGGCCCATTTGAGTTGGCCTATCACACCTGAAAATGATATATCACAGGAAAGCTAAGGACCTGGTGTCATGGATTCATCTGGTAACTGGGGGCAGGAGATGACAAAATGGGCGAACGAGCCATAGAAGAGGTGAGTTTTAACTCTCTCTCAAAGCAGCACAGGTCAAGTAATTGGAGGGAGCCCGTCCCTTTTAAACCATTATGTATCATTTCCAGATGGTTCTGGCGTGAAAAGAGAAGGGAACCTCCTGCTTTCGTGACAAAATTCACCGGTTTGGAGGGGGCCGCCCACATATTCTTAACTTGTAGATTACTTAACAAGGAAAAAAACAAGCCACCGACTCGTTAACTCTAACAAAATCCCGTGCTGGAGGGGGGAGATAAATTTAAATGCTCCATTTGTCCAACAATAATTGTGATATGTTTAAAAAGAGTGCACCATGGTGGGTGATTCAGTGATCGTTCTCCACCTTTTTTTTATTGGCGCACAGAGGCGCCAACTTACTGCTAAATATAGACTGTGCCAAACCACAGATCCGATAGTTACACACAGCCGTGAAAATAAGTTACTTCACATATTGTGAAACCTGTGCTCTCTCTTCCTTGTGGAAATCGGCTGCTAAACTTAGAAATGTCACATTCAAAACGAGGTGGTGGTGGCTGGCCTAGGGCAATCTGGCGGTGCCAGGAGAGCTGGTCCGACAGGTCGGTGGGGCCAGTTTTTTTTTGCCTGTCTGTTTGTGGGCTTGTTTTATGGTCTAGTGGGCCGGTTTACTGTTGATTCCCCGAATCTTACAACAAACATTGCCTGCACGACGCCGTCTCCCATGTCTTGTAAAGCAGAACGCACGTACCTTTTTGTTTACATTTCTTTATTGTCATTTAGTCAAACTGTACAGAACACAATATAATTAAGTGGACAGACATACACATCCCATCCTGCATACATTAAGGTGGTCCTGGAAGCAGCATCTGCAATTGTATGGATGGTGACAGGATTTGGGGAAGGGGGTGGGGGGGGGGGAATAGGACGCTTACCCAGGGCGACAGTAAGCACCCTGTTCCATGGAGGAGTAGCCAATGTGTACATCATAAACAAAAAACTAAACAATGACTGTTGTTTTGGCAGCTTAGTGGAGTGGCAGGGGTACACTGCCAACACTTACACAACGTGTCTTTATAAGTTCAAAACTGCCCGATTTTCACGTGGGACTCTTTTTTTTTTGCTATTAGAGTCACTATTGTTGGCACTTTAATTTTGAAAGCCTGACCTTTTTTTCTGCTCCCGTCGGTCCCTGGTGTGAGATGTGCGTTATGTCCAGAGCTGCAAACCTTGCAACTAGGGGAAAGGGTTCTAGTTTTGGCGTGGGTTCGAGGTCCTGTGATCTGGGTAAATCATTTTAATTTTCCCGTGATGCCTACAAAAAAAAAATGTGTTTTTGTGTACTAACGTAACTGGTGCTGATGGAAAGCGCTCCAATATCTTCGGGTCGAGTTTGTGCTGAATACAACTGGAAAAAAAAATGTGTTCCCACAGCTCACTTGCAAAACCGGGGCGATTGGTAAGGCAAGCACTCTGGAAGTGGCTTGTGTCTGAGATGAAGCCATAAGCTGCCTTTTGGCCAGGGTGGTGGCCAATTTCGGCTGTCTCAGATGCCGCCAGTGGGGGGTTGAGCGGCCTTTCCCAGGCAGATAGGCTTCTATTAGGGGGGAGGGTCATTCCGGCTCTCACTGAGCCCCCCCATTACCGTATGCAGATTGAGCAGTGAGCCTGAGAAGGTGGCCCCACTTCCAATCAGGTGTGGTTCACCATTATGAACTAATCCGTGCACAAAGAGTACTGGCAACATATCCATTTAATGAATTAAGAAACCATGCCTGTTTTAGAGAACCTCCACCCCCTTTCTTTTTATAACATTGAAGCAGTGTTTTGGCCACTTTAAAAAAAAACTAATTTTAAGGGGTTCCGGCCCAATTTCTGATCCGTATCCAACCCTGCAGACCTGCCCCTTGCGTGCCTGTGAGGAGACGAGGACCTCGGGTCTAGCGGGTTTGCGCGCAGGCAGCCGCTCCCTCGTTGAATGACAGACAGCAGGGCTTATAAAATGTACTTTCTCCCACCCAGCAGACTGCTGCACTTCTCACCACGCCTGTGACACATTCCTCTCTGCTCTACACTGGATTCTTTCAAGACAAGCCTCAACGCTTCTTGCCACGGGGACATTTGCTGATAAGTGAAGAAAAGGTTTCGGTGGTAACGTGAACTGGGCCTCCGCGCGTGCCTCGACCGGTCCCACACCTCTCACAGAAGCCCTAAAGCCGCTATTGTAATTGGGCCAGGCTGAGGCATATCTGCCTGTCATTTAATATAACACACAACGATGGCCAATGTATACGTGTGTTCCTAAGTGAATGTCTTTATTGCGTGGGAGTCAACGTACGAATTAAGCAATGTGGTATCTAGTGCAGAACAGTTCAAAGGCCACAGCCTGCCCAGGAGGTCACAGAAAACACGGTGGTAGTGGTCTGTATGGCACTTTCACAAAGTCTTGGCTTATTAGCAAGCAGCAAGTTGCATGCTTGGGTGGGTGAGCCAATTCAGAGAACTTTAACAAGGCAATGACAAGCTCCAGATTGTGACACGCAGGTTGCTCATAGGTCAGGATGGCGCCGGTGTCGCGCATTACACGTTCCACTGGACACTCATGCTTAAAGGACACCTGGGTTTACAAGGAATAATGTATCCCCACCGCCAATATACTAGATTGGTAGGTCATGGTGGGTTTCTGTGGTTTTGTAAAGAGGGCAGACCACTCTACAGTGGCTTCCCCACGCCGATTATTTATGCCTGGCGGTATTTTGTGCTTTATTAATTTTGCATACCTGTATTCTCCAAAATTTGAAAGCTTTCCATGCTATTACAGAGCTGGTAAGTGGCCACAAGTGTGGGAGGCACGTTCAGCCATTCCTCTTTTTAGGCAACACTGTCCTACATGTCTCAACTCACCCTTGCAGTCATCTTCATCCTGCAAACAAGCTAAATGCCATCGAAAGGTTTTAACGGGTTCACAGGACCTGAAAACCTCTTACCTGACAAAATAGTTCCAATCACCAGTGATTTCAATGGATTCACCCTCCAAAACCCAAACCACTGCCTCACACCCTCTGGAGGGAGAAAAGACTTGGAGGTATATGAATTAGCATGCTCGGATTATTTAAAGCTTTAAAAAGTTAAACCACAAACTCCAGAATGCAAAGGGATGAAGATAAAAAGTCAGAACTGGGGGCTGCTGACACTTTGCATGGACCACTTGCAATCTATAACGTTTGCTAGGTGTGCATCAGACCTGCGGCAGTCAGTAAAGAGGTCTTAGACCAGGATACACAGTACTCTGTGCTAGAAAGTGTATGTGTAATATGTTCCCAGTGTGTGGGCTGCCTTCGGATTTAGAACTCTTGCCAAAGTATGAACATACTGTAACAATTACTGACACAGGAAGTGAAGGTGGTTATATGCGCTCAAGTCTGGGAGTTTTGAGCGGCAGTACTTTAACACAGGAAGGAAATAAAGCTATGATTATGTCAACTACATTACCCCAAAAGGGACTTGTAATTTTACGTTCACCTTGTTAGAGAATAAGACTTTATAAACTGTGCTTGCAAATATACAAATCATCCAAAGTTGTGGAAGTCAAAATACTTCCATACTTAAAATGGTTGCAGTAAAATAACTTGTGGAACAAATATAATAGATAACAACGGTTTGATAAGGTTCCAGCTGGCATCATCCGGCCTTCCCGAAAACTACTTTTTGTGTATGTGTGTATATATATATATATATATATACATATATATATACATATATACAGGGTCAGCCTCGGGGATCCAATCAAAATTGCCTGTGGTCTTCATGTCCCTGGCTCCAAAAAAACTGCACAATCACACAGTTTTGAAGTGTAAAAGTGATATAATAATAAGCTATCTTTTCTCTAAAAAGTTCAGGTCGGTTTTATCAAACAGCCTAATGTACCATAGCTCAGGGAGTGAAGACATCTGCTGCCAAAGGCCAAACGTAACTTGGAGATCATGGTTTGAATCTCTGCAGGATCTGTTTTTCATTCTTCAAAGGTTTATAACATGAGTGCTACTGGGTTGGTATAATATTAACCCCTGCAACCTTCTGTTCTATTATGCTGTGAGAACATGGCTTGTAGCAATTTATAAGCAGAAACAGGACTATTTTTTGTTTTGCAGTTTTATACAACACGAACTTGACCCAAAGTAATTGGAGACAAACACATGAGCACCAGTTACATTAAGAAATATCACATTCATTAAAAAAAAAAAAAAAAAAAAAAAAAAAAAAGAAGAAGAGGTACAGGAAGTGTAGGTGGCATGCTAAGATTCACAGAACATTCAGCCCATACCAAGACTTGAACCTGGTTCCCCAATTCCAAAGTTGGCATCTCTGACCATAATGGCACATCCTCTCCCTTTGATAAAATACAACAAAATGTATTTTGAGAAGGAGGTAACTCTCCTAACTGGATTTATGGTCAGAAAAGTACATCTAACTGACCTGACTGCACGCTGATATTCCAAATGTATGGTGTCAAAATGCTCTGAATCGGCTGAAAAAAGTTTTTGGATACTAAACAAAACGTACTAAATATGGTTCAAAGCAGAGAGGCAACAGGGGGTAGAAAGATCCCTAAAAAATGCATCTGAGCTGTACCTGGAGCTGGGAGCTTTGAAACGCATATATCTTCTCCTTTCTATTGTCTTTTTTTCTCACAGCCTGGGGTTATCGTGGAAGGCAGCCTCAGTTGCTCAGAAGTCTGTTATAAATGGAGTGCGACAGTCAGATCTGTGCATCATGAAGTGGAGCAGTCAGGAAAGGAGAGATCATGCTTAATGCCACGATGGTGTGTGTTAGGAAAGAGAGAGGTTGTTTTGGCCCATCTGCTTGTTTCTTTCAAAGGTTGCTGATAATCAGTGGGGCTAGACCTGGGCATGTGCAGATAGAAAATGTATTAGCCTTGCTGGGGTCACTGAAGGGTAGTAGGAGGCCCGGAAGGTGTAGGGTAGAAAGCGTCTGGTTTTCTCTGGTTCTGCCAAAATAGGGAGGGGGCAATCCCTGTGTAGTCCCATCTCTGACCCTGCCTCCACTTTGTAGCACAGTTACCAGTTTTCTAATTCACACAATTCCATCACTGCCTTGTGGGCGGGAACGTTCTTAACAGCAGCCTTGTGTGACCCACAAGGTAGTGGGGTCGGGGCAAGGGGCCAGTTCCTCTGCTATAATCTCCACAGAAACGCGTAGATATTCCAGAGAAGCCCTACTAAATCTCAAGTCTACACAGTGCTCCCAGGCCGCGTCCCTTAGCTGTTACCAAACTCCTTCCTTATGCTCAGGTTGCAACCTATCCCTTCTATCCCTACCCTCCACATTAAACATGGTGACTTCAGATTTTCTGCAACCCCTGCTCACGCACAAATATACAGACCCCCCCTCACGAACTTACTTTTATAAGTCTGAACTGTAGATCATTGTCAAAGCACAAGAGAGACGTCTTTGACCTACTCATTACATCACAACCAGCTGCTCTATTCCTCAATGAGACCTGGCTAAATGACAGCTCCGGCCCGGACATAGCATCAGCCCTCCCCGATAATTATACTTACATCGGCAGGAACAGGGTGGGTAAAGAGGGAGGAGGGATAGCAATTATTTTTCAAAATACCTATAAAATGTAAGTGGGTGGATCTAGACATACAAAACTGTGAAACCGGCCTTTTTAAGCTTCTGCTCTCCCCTAATTTTACCCTTACTGGAATTATCTACCGCGCCCCTGGTACAGCTAGCTCTTGGCCTGCCTCTCTTCCTGAGCTCATTGCGCCCTTTTTGCTAGACGCCACTAACTTCCTGATTGTAGGAGACCTCAACATCCATTTCAATGACTCCTCCTGCCACACCAGCACCAATCTCATCTCGACCTAGCAGCGCTGAATCTCACCCTTTGTAACTCAGGCCCAACACATAAGGCATGAAACTTACTTGACCCCATTTTCTCTAATCTCGACACTATTACATGTAAGCCACACCGACCTATCACCTGGTCAGATGACTACTTGGTGGAATTTTCTATAATTATCCATCGGTCTCCCACAACTCAAACACTTTCCGCAGAATCCAGGGTGACTAGAAACTGGAAAAAACTGGACACTTAATTTCAACGCATGTCTAGACAACACCAGGCCCCTCACTACTATAACGAACATTGTAGAGGAAGCGGTCATCCATAGTTGGCTTAGCTCCGCTGTCAATGTATGCCTCCCCCAGAGAAAGAAAAAGTATAATTCGCACCACCCTCCTGCCCTGTGGTTTACTGAATCACTTAAATCGGGAAAAAAACATATGCAAACACTTAGAGCGGCGGTGGCGCACTCCTTATGATCCCTGCACCAAGTTATTGTATAAATCTGCCCTAACTAAATATCATGCACTCTAACACGGCCAGGGCAGAATACGTCAATGTAACCATCTTGAACGCACATAATCGCCCCAAAGCACTTTTTAAAGCTGTGCCAGAACTTTCTGGCACTACTTGCCAACCAAAAGCCCCATGTTTGGATTCCACACAATACAATGCTCTGGCTGAATTCTTCATCAACAAAATTGATAACATCTATGCTGGTTTTGATGACCGGACTCCCTCCCGCACAGCATCTGCACTCCCCAAACTGGCTATCCGCACTGAACATGTTTTACAGGATCAAACTCCCAGTAACACCAGTCAGCATTTAGCAACATGGGACCCTCTCAATATTTCCACATTACTCGATATCATCAGTAACATCAAATCAGGTTCTCCTATGGATCCTTTTTCCCCACAAGTTCTACAAACCTTAGATACACCCACCCTCAATCTCCTTTTAGAGCTTCTTAATACATCCCTATGGGTAGCCAAGGTTCCTAATGCATGGAAACATGCTATGATAGTACCTTTGCTGAAAAAGGCTAATGCAGATCCAGAAAATCCTTCTAATTTCCGCCCGATCTCGCTTCTCCCGGTCTTTCCTAAAAATTTAGAAAAACATATCAATATACAACTCACTAAATATGCTGAATCAAGGAACCTCCTCCACAAATCTCAGTCTGGCTTTAGGGCAGGATTCTCGACAGAATCAACACTTTTTTAGGTGTCGCCGAGACTATACGCAGTCAGGTTGACAATGGGGAAACCGTGGCACTCATTTTGCTCGACCCAAGTGCCACATTTGACACGGTTTCCCATACCATCCTTCTCAACACCCTTCAATATGGCGGTATTACTGGACCTGCTCTTGAGTGGCTCGCAAGTTTTCTCCATGATAGAACTTTTCAAGTTTCCCCCCCACATCGGTTTCTAAAATACATAACTCACAGTACGGTGTCCCTCAAGGCTCCATCCTGAGCCCTCTACTTTTCAACCTGTACATCAGCCCCTTAGCCACCATTGCGGAACAAACTGGGCTTACTATTTGCTCATACGCTGATGATACCCAGCTTATCTATTCACTCTCCGCCAATGCACACTCTAACCCATCTTCCATTTGCTCTGTACTCAATGATATCGCCAAATGGATGCATGAAAACAAACTCAAACTTAACGGGGAAAGACTGAACTCCTCCTTTTTGGTAACAATGCAGCTCTGTGGGGCCCACATCATTGGCCGTCCCAGATGGGTCCTCTTCCTTCCCCCTCTAAAACTGCCCGCAACCTTGACATCATTTTTGATGACCAAATGTCCATGAAGCAACAAGTGGTCAGAGTTGCTTCGACCTGTTTCACTATCCTAAAGTGGCTCAGGAAGATCATGTGGATGCTTCCTCAGGACACAAAAAAACATAGTCCAGGCTCTAATAACATCTAGACTGGACTACGGCAACATCCTGTACCTAGGTGCCAGCAAGGAAGTAACGAGGATACTTCAGATGGTACAAAACGCAGCGGTTAGGTTACTTTGCAAACTGCCTAACAAATCCTCCACATTAACCCCCTTACGAAACCTTCACTGGCTCCGAATTGAAAGTCGCACAAAGTTCAAAGCCATGTGCTGCATGCACAGAATCAACTCAGGCAGGGCACCACCCTATCTTAGAACTCTAGTTCACCAATACTGCCCTTCACGTGTCCTCCGTCCCTTAAACAGGTACAAGTTTCAGGTACCTAGGATAAAGTGAGTTGGAATGGGCGGACGTTCCTGCTCTTATCTAGCGCGCGCCCTCCCTCTGGAATCTCTCCCCCATCACCTTCGCACAGAACCCAGCTTCCTCAAATTTCGTAGGGATCTAAAAACGTGTTTGTTTAACCAATAGTCTATTCTCTACTCCAGGCCCTGAGCCTCACTTTTGCTAGGTCCTCTTTCATCCTGTCCATAGCGCCGGGAAACTTCCGGGTAGCTGCGCGCTCTATAAAAATAATAATAGTAATAATAATAATAATAATAATAATAATAATAATCATAAGTACTGGAGGCAGGGTCAGACTGGGACAGAAAACAGGCCCTGGCACTAAAATACAAGTGGCCAAGTAGTGAGTCAGGTAGGACTGAAATTGTAAAGACACTGCATAGGTGTTTTGAAAGGTATGGCCAGGGCCACTGGAATTATGTGGTAGGTAAAGGCCAAATTAAGGAGCAGAGTCTAGCAAGTTACGTGGCAAGAAGAAGCAAAATTATGCAGCGTAATGCAGCACATTTTGTAATAGTATTATTTCATTAGTTTGACATGTTTACCCTGGTTAATCTCTACACATTGGTTGTACCCCATTAGTAACAGTTTGATATCCAAATACAGCAATATGCAACAGAAATGTGACATTGCGTTTTAGTAATATTTGAACCGTTTTAGCTACGAGCATTTTTCCCATTCAAATCTGCAGATTGTGCAAAAGATGGATTATGTGGCAAATGCATAATTATTTTAAAAACCGGTGGCTGAACAATTGCATAATTCCAGTGGCCTTAGGTATCGCAGACCGCACACACATGCGCCTGCTGCAAGTAATGTTTGCGGTAACATCAGGGAAATCAACAGTAAAAAAACCAGTTCACCAGATCACAAAACGGCCCCACAAAAAGCCTAATAAAAAAAAAAACAGCCAAACACTGAACTGATGGACCAGCCCTTCTGTCACCACCAGATTGCCCTACCAACCAGTCCGACCCGCGCAATACCATAGCAGAAAGAAATTAAGTCTGAGTGACTTCTTAACTATTAAAACTACAGGAGATAAAAACTTTCAGTTTCGCTTGTTTGATTTGAATTCATTTTTTTCTCAAAAAGGAGCACACGATCAAACTTTTTATCGGTTTGATGAATCCGAAATGCTTTTTGGGGGGGGGGGGGGCTCCTGTTGCACTAAAGTAATGGACCGGTTAGACTACAATAGCCCGGTCACAGAGCACAAACACATTCCTCAGGGGATCTGCTGGCAATGCACTTCCATTAAGTGCCAAATCTACAGTAAACGGGTAAGGAGGAGCAGGTTTGCTTTCCCCTGTATTTGAGGCGAGTTGAACACCTGATCAAAGAAGAACTCTATGTTTAGCTCCCAGCGCTTCCCTTTGTCAGGACGGTGTGAATTCTCTATTCAGAAGCTGGGACAGAGGCCTCCCTGGGGTGCCCTTGGCCCAGGATAGGAAGAGACGCACCACATGCTGTGCCTGCTCCGCCTGTTCATTGTTATTCTATGGAGAATTGCAATGGCAGGCCAAGTTTGTGCTAAATGGGGAGCCTGCCCCAAATCTGAAAAACAACAGCCCACATCTGGCCTCAAGAATTGGTCCTCGGGCACCGGAGAAAACATTCGACCCTGACCAAAGGCAGGAATGCAGGGCCCTCCTATGTAGTGTTCTAACGCTCCATTGGCCCTGTGAACAGGGGCCGTGCAAAGAAGTTTTTCTGTCCCTCGCGTCCCCGAACGCCCTCCCCAAACTCTGGGGGGGAATAAATCCTACGCCCATGGGGAAAGACAAATCGGTCACTGGAAACTACAATTAATATTGATATTAGCAATGTTTAGCATTAAAAAGTGATACTATTAACACAATGCAATCTATGGAAGTCTGACATCCTCCTGGCTTCTCTTTTTGATGTTTGGGCTGTTTGTCTTTCTTGATTAAAACATGATTCAAATCGGCAGTACGAAAACTGGGCAATTGCCACACATTTAAAATGCCAAGAGCTGGAACAGAATCAAGGTAAGTACATCCTAAAGGTATCTGACGCTATTCTATCCTATCCAGTTTTTCGTGTACACAGGCCTGTAGAAGAAGTCTCTATACTTCCCTAAGTATCCTGTTATTGGCATAAATGGCTACACTGCAGTAATGTGTGTGATCTTTTCCGTCCAACCACAAAATGTCGATCAATTCTGCTACCGATTGTGTTGCAGGTCAAAAAGAAGAGTGTATTCAACTTGATGGCAGAATGCAAATCCTGCGTGCAGGAGGGGGCGGCGGGGTGCTTTGCATGGGGCCTGGACAGACAAGTGTGTGAGGTCTGCGACTAAATTGAGTGGGAAGCATGTACATCCTCCTTCTAGAATCTCTGCAAGCAGTGAGCAACCAAACAAACTATTGCGGCTATGTTGTGTAGAAAAGGACTGGTTTAAATTTCACTTCTGACTCAAAGCTTGGCTGCTAATCACACACATACTTTTAAGGGAAATGAACGTGACACAGCAATCTGAAGAGCGGTCTAAACATCCTCGATAAGTGTTTGGTATTGCTAGCAATAAGAATTACGATGGAATTGGGTGGAGTGTAAGTATTCTTTCATTTTTTGAGAACTTTTCTGCGCCGTACGCTTGCATTCTAAGGAGTATTTAACTCCGAGCAAGAAGTACGCATGAAGAACACACTGTGAGGCATATATATCTATCCGCCAGTGAATATGGCAGCGCTTAGCGTGGCCTGCTTGACCAGAGATAACAATGCCCTAAGGGCTATACCTAAAAGATGTGCGGCCTTGGCAAGATAGCTGCTTGGTAAAGTGCTTTACTAATGCAAGCATTAAAGCAGATGAGCCCAGTGGTTGCTTTTGTGCTGCGGAATCCTGTATGTAGGCCGCTGGCTAGACAATCTAATTGTTTTTCAAGGGGGCGGTAAATTAAGCAGCTGAAGCATCGCATGTCACGGCGTTTTTGGAATACGCGTAGACGCCTGAGGTTCATAGTACAGGGATGCCCCGAGGCACGAGCCTATACTGACATATTATTCTTATATAGCGCTCGATTACCCGTAGGCATCTCGGCGCTTGCCTTGGGAACCCATCCTGGTTTTTCCCGTGAGATAACCGTACTGGGCATCCCCAAGGTGAATCCCGCGGGGGAGGGGGGGGGGGGGGCGCATAGTGGAGATTAAGCAAGCTAATGCCCAGAGCTGCAGAGTGTGAACCTGTGACTCGAGTAGGCACCGAAACGAGAATTATCGAGTCCGTGGATATTTGGGCTCAAGACCCTGCCGCGTCGGGAATTGAACCCAGGGTTCCGGGTTTCAGGCATGCCAACCCTCCCGATTCAGGCGTGAGACTACCGATTTGAAGGCTAGTCTCCCGCCTCCCGATTCCTACAAGCAAAAACCCGATTCCTCAAGGGTTTCAGCTGACAGTGCTTGGTATTGGGTAAAGTGCTAATTCTTCCAGCAAAGAGTGGCGATGCAGGGGCTCCCGAAGGGATGAAAAACAAACAAAACGTCATTGACAAGGGAATCGTCTTTTAAAGACATGCGAAGTACTTGGGGGGGGGGGGGGGCGTTTCATCCCGGGCTGCTACAAGGGATGGGTGGTGACGGGTGCATGCACTGCCAACAACCTGCCAGGCCAGTGCCCAACACTTGCATCACCCTCTCTCTTTCTGCCATTGTGCTCCATGTGCATCTGAAAGGGAAGACAAAAACGTGCATTTGCGTTTCAAATGTCCGATCCTACAGCAGCACACTCCCAAAGCTCACACATGACAGTACCCCGATTCAAAGCCCCATTCTCCCGATTTTTTTTTTTTAATCTCCCACTTTGCTCTCCTGAAATGTTGGCATGTATGGGGTTTGACCGCTGGTTCAGGGTCTGCCGCCTCTAACCAGTGAGCCACACTTCTCCACATATAGCCCTTATTAGCGACTCAAACAGGTGGTATGTTCCTGATGCGCACGCTGGGTATTTCTACCATTTATTAAGAGGCAGATCCTGCGCGTCTGGAAAAGGCAAGCGTGCTGACATCATGGGCAGTTGACGTACAACGCTGCTGCTCGGTGACGGGTAAAGGCGGTGCGCGTGTGGGTACGTCCCATGACGTTTGCTCTTGACTGCAAGTAAATGTTCACTTCTACGCAGATTTGATAACCCGACGTTACGTGAACGTCGTTGTAACAACGTACTGCCCATACGTCGTTGTACCCTGCCGCCAGTCACCTCTACAGTGTCAACACTTGGTATAGGAATGACGCAGAGACACTGAGGTGCCCCGCGGCTTGGATGACTACTCGTGCAGGCCAGATCTTTATTTTAAGTTTAGGTTGTTTTACTCCTAGCTGTCTATTTATAGGTTGAAACCAAAAGTAGTATCACAATATTTTAAAGAAGCAGAACAGCCCAGCGAAGCCTTCCGCTAGGACCCGTCTGAAACCTGCTGGTTTCGGGTTTGCTTCTCTCCGCGGTTGAGGAGGTTAGCTACGCCAGGCGTGGACTTAGGGTCATACAGACTCTGGGTTTATCATCAGCCAGGGCCAGAGACGACATAATGGAGAAAGCGCGTTCCCCGTCTCATCACGTTTCTGCTTTCACGGCGCGCTTGTGCGTTGCACCGGAGGGCTGTTATGCACACCCCACTCTGCGATAATATGGACGCCGCTTATTAGGTCAACGCTGACAGTGGAGCTTTTAACTATCTACAGTAAGACTTTAATTGGCATTTAGTAAAACGTCACCGGAGTCCGGGCCATTTAGATGATTTAAGGGGAAGTTGGGAGGTCAAAAGTGAGTAATGGTGGAGCTGAGCGAGGAGTCACCAACAAAGTTAGGTTAAGCGTATGTTTGTTTATATGAATCAGTGGCGGGTTCACAACAGCCACATCTGTGAGAGGGGGATATGTACCTAAAAAACAGCGCTTGGAGAGGACAGCTGCTCAGCTCGCAAGCGTTGGTCCTATGACTTCCAACCAATCCCGGTTTTTTAACCAGCACCCTGTTGCACGTTGGAAACTGTAGTTACATTTTTCACATTGCAAGTATGTGCTCAAAAGTCCCAGCATCCAAAGTGTTGGTGGCTGAAAAGCTAGGACTCGTATCTAAAAAGTATCCAGAAAAAGCTCTGTACGCTGAAGAAAACTAGGACTGGCAAAAAGTGTAACGTAGCACACGGACACCAAGAAGCTCTGAATATGCACAAACATTGTTAGTTAATACTTGATCATTGTATAGAGTGAGTTTATGATGTTGCACGCTGTTGCAAAGCTGGTTCAGTAAAGCCAGGGGCTCTCACGTTTGCAAGGTCCGCGCACAGCTCTGGTGTTTGCTTTGTATCATGGGGCGTGTAAGTTCTGTCCTCCACTGATTAAAATCAGAACAAAGTTCCAGAATGTAAAGCAACAAACCTGGTTGGGGTGAGGTACTCACACACAGACCGTCGATACTTGACAACTCTGAAAGCTTTATGCATGGCACTTATTACAATTTGAAGTTTCGCGTAGCAGCCTTCACAATAGACATGTCATTACTTATTAATAAAGAGGGTTTGGGTGAGAACAATTTCGACGTATGTGTCGAGGTCATGAACGGCAAGTGATATAACAGCAAGATATAGACAGAGTACACTAGAAATTACACATGCATACATTTCACAATAACAGGTAATGTGCAGAAAAGAGATAGAGAAAATACTGGAGAGGATATGGGTACATATGAAAACGTTACAGGTTGTTTAACCAATATCCTTTAACTAACAAAGGGTTTTTACACAATGTATTAACTACCAGAGGATTAACGGGGGGGGGGGGGGCGGGAGCAGAATTGTGCGAGTTTGCTCACTGTACGATAATAATCAGGCAGTCAGTAATGCCGTCGGCACTAGCAGTGTATTTTACTGTGTGCATCTCTATAGCACATTACCACCTTGTCTGTGGTCCCGACGCACCTTTGAAAAAAACGGGTAGTATGTCCGGTTCTGGGATTCTGCTAGATTGCGCCGTTGTCCGTCTCTTGTCATGCAATGGCTGTTAATGTTGGAGGCATTCTTGCAAATTATGTGGCTTGGATAGAATCGTAGGCGCATATGGGTGCAATGTGCCTTAGTTAAATAATATGTTAGATGTTTGAAATCTAGGATGGCAGACGCACAGCTTACCCTATCGAGTGGTAAGGTAGAGGACCTGAACCCACCACTCGTGCAATGGATGAGGTGAGGCTTGAGTATGAGACATGGGACGGGTGGGTGTGTTGGCAAAGAGACAGGTCTAGGAATGTATTCTTACCAAACAGTGGAACGGAAAAGGTTATCTTGTTTATATATTTATTCAGGAGAGGTTTGGGTAATGGGTGAGGAATAGACAGCCTCGCTAGTATTGAGGAGCAGAAAAGAAAGTAGGAAGAGACGCAGGACAGCTTGGGGGTGTTAGCAAGGAGCCACGTACTTACCACCAGCGGTATGGAGCAGATGAGCACCACCACCGAAGTGGCAATGAGCAGGATGACCATCTGAATCTCGGCACCGGCCATGCGGCGAAAGCTGCGGCCCCGGCGGCGAGAGGCGGGCTCCCCCATGCGGTGGGCATCCGCGCCCAGCGAAGTGCGGCGCACGAACTGCCGGTGCATGCGGATGAGCGCCGCGCACACCAGCACGTTGCAGAGCACGGTGGCCAGGATCAAGAAGGAGCTGAAGCCCGCGTACATGTACGAGTAGGCAGCGTGCCGCGACACGTTGCTTCGCCAGTCAATGAAGCACCAGGTCTGCGGGTACTGAAATGTGGACTTGCCCAGGCCCATGCTCGGCAGCGCACAGAAGAGGACATTGGAGGCGTAGATAGCGCAGAGGGTCAGACCGGCCAGGCGTTTGTCCACATAGTGGCTGTAGAAGTAGGCATGGTTAATGGCAAGGTAGCGTTCGATGGACATGGCGCAGATGATGGAGAGGCCCGAGAGGCTAAAGAAGAGCAGGATGAAGGAGCTGTACTCGCACAGCTCGTCCCCACCGGGCCATTTCTGTTGGATATAGGTGGCGATGGTGACGGGGCTGACCAGGCAGGTCCCCAGCAAGTCGGTGAGAGCCAGGCCGCACACCAGAGTGTAGAAAGTGGTCTCCTTCTGCTCTTTGCGGGACTTGCACAGCACTACAATAGCGATCAGGTTGCCCACCACGCCAAAGATGAACATGATGGCGGGGATGGTGATTGACTTGCTGGACCCCGATGTTGGCCCCCCGCTGATGAGGGGCTGGAGAGTCCAGTTCCCCGTGGAGTTGTTAAGAGCATCTGTCAGGTATCCCTCCTCCATTTCGTCCTCAGCTGTACACAGGTGGGAGCCTTAAACCAAGAACAAATCCTTCAGTTTAGCGCTAAACAGCTCTGCGGCTGCTCTGAAGTTCATTCAATCAAGCCAACTTGGGGCTGTCTCCTGCAAGGAAACAGGGAATTCTATTTTAAAAGGAAGGCGTGCGAATCTATGCAAGAACCAGTGCTGGGGAAGACCTCCTCATAATCAGTCGAGCATCCAGATCAAATCACAGTAGGCGTGTCCAACCCAATTCACGCAGAGTTCAGCTTGTCGTTGTCAACCTTTTTCAGCCAAAATTGAGTCTGCCAAATAACACATAAAGGTGTATTACCCATGTGCTGCTTTTCTTAAATTCCATCTAACTTCTGCGCAGGACAGCGTTTGTAAAGCTGGATAAAAACAAATCAAGTGGTTGTATTCACACAATAATCAAATCTTGCTTAAAGCTGTAGTTAAGAATTGCAGCACATCCGCTTTCCTGTTTGATACTTCCCCAAAAATAAGGTCTTATTTCGTTCGTCAAAAGAAGGCCCCGGTGGGGGTTGTTTGTGTGGAAAAGTGCCCTTTTCTGAGGGTCGTGGTGGTTTGAAGTTTCAGGTTAAGTTCTCAGGGGAGATCACTTTCCCGGATCCTGCCCCTTTCATAGCTCTATCCTGTTCTCCACAGTGCTGGCCGAGGTCTGCTGATGAAAGTGCCAGGTGCTCGCTCCCCGCCTTTACCGCTCTCCCGTGGGCGTGAGTTACAGACTTTGAAAAGGTTGCAGCTCCTCAGCACGGCGTGAGCTCCAGGTGGCCTGGACTTTGAGTGTGTGCACAGAAGCCTTCAGCTCGTTGGGCGTGTACCAGCTATGAGCCCCTCCTCCCCCCTTCCTCGCCGAGGGTCATCAGCTCCTCCTGTTATACAGAGTTGGGGTAGTCCCCCCTGGATCCCTTTATCCGGCTTTTAACTCTTCCTCCAAGTCTGAAAAGTATCTGGAGCAGGCTAGGCAGACCTTTGCCTCCTTGTGTGCTCGGGCATCTACAGCAGGATGGCTAGCCCTTTGCTCGCTCGTGTGTCCATTAACGCACTCTCAAAGGTCAAATGTCACCCGTGCGTCTCCTGTACCTTTAGGGCAGAAAGAGCAGCCTTGTGCGCCCCGGGACTGTGGCGCAAGCTGGGTGCCTGGTTTGTGCAGGGTCCCTGGCGCCGACAAAGCCCTCCCGTACCCCTTAAATTTCTAGGACAGGCCGGGCACCCACGTGTCTCTTGAGTTCAGTGTCTCTGGACAGGTCTTGCAGGACCTCTGGAGAAGGGAGTGCAGACCTGTGCCGGGATCTTTGCAGGGTATCTGGAGCAGGAAGTCCTGTAGCCCCCTGTGGTCGACAGTCCTGTGCCCTTATGACCTCTGCAGCAGGCGTCGAAGTCTCGCTTTCTCTGGTGTGCCGGGCACTCTTCTGTGCTGTTCCCAGTGTGCGCCGCCGGTCCCGTGCCTTGTTAGCGCGCAGGGTCCCTGGAGCAGACGGTCCAGTGCTCTTGCTCCCACGCCCGCCCGGCAGAACCCTTTGAGCGCGTGTGTACTGTTCAAGTTTCCCTAGAGCGGCCCACTCGCCCCGCCCCGTCTCGACAACCATTGGTTGCAAGAGATCGAAGGGGTTTCCTCAGCTGTGCAGCGCATCGGGAGATGGATGGACGCCCAGCGAGCGCGCGGGGCAGAGCGCGCGGTGCGGCCGCTGTACGGACCAACGAGAGGCTGAAGATTCCGCCGGTGTCCCCGAGCGGGCCTGCTACAGGTGCAAACGAGTAAACACTTACAGGGGTACAGCAACAAGCTGTGCAAAAAATGACATATATTAATTACAAAGTGAGCGTTCGGTCGCTAGAAGTTTCAGAGTTGTTATATTTGGAGAGCTATTTCTACAGGTTTCCAGATAAATCTTAAACGAATATATAAAAATGTACTTTGCCTTCGGTAAGTATCACAGCGGGGAACTCCAGAAAACTTGGTCTTTCAGGGACTCCCCGGTTATCGGTTGACGTTGGATTATAAAACGTCCCTTCCGAAACAGTGCACTTTCATCTTTGATCGCTAGAGGCTGCGCTGGCCCGACTAACACCAGTATGGCATCTTGACAAACATACGTACAATCATTCTTCCATGTTCCGACTACAAGAAGTTGCTCAGTTCATCAATAGAATTAATTTGCACTTAAATTATAAAAAAATATAAAATGTCAGAAAAGGCACAAGTTTTACTGCATCACTTCTTATTTTATCCTCTTGCAGGTTCTTTTTCATCCTCTCGTTCTCCTTCTGTTACACACCCACTGAAGCAAAGCAGTAATGTAGTCATCTGTGACAAAAGTCGATATATGCTTTGCGAGACCCCATTTTCAGAACCTAAATCAGGCACATCAACAGACACAACATTAAGACTACATCTTTTCACTAATAAGGGACGCTGAAGAACTTCAATACGAATCAGAGCAAGCATTTGCAATGCAGCAATAGGTCTCGCAGTAATTAAGTTTGAGCTATTGGCATTGCTAAATATAGCAACACCAATTACAACAAAAGTCTATAAATTGTAGGCCAAAAAAAGTGTATTTTTGTAGCGGTGGTATGCTGCGCTTTAGATGAATATGTTTAAAAGTACAGTGCGCCATTCTGTGATTGCTACAATAGTTAATTGTGGATGCGTTAACAATTGATTTGTGCACTGATGGCTGGTGGTGTGTGTGCCTGTAGAAATTGTGCACTGATGACTGGTGGTGTGTGTGCCTGGTGGAAGCGTGCACTGACGGCTATTGGTGTGTGTGTTCCTGGTGAAAGCGTGCACTGATGGCTGGTGGTGTGTGTGTGTGTTCCTGGTGGAAGCATGCACTGATGGCTGGTGGTGTTTGTGCCCAGTGAAAGCGTGCACTGATGGCTGGTGGTGTTTTTGCCCGGTGAAAGTGTGCACCGATAACTTATGGTGTCTGTGTCTGGTGAAAGTGTGCACTGACGGTGTGGTTGTGTGTGTGTGTGGTTGTGTGTGTGGTTGGGAGTGTGGTTGTGAGTGTGTGTGTGGTGAGTGTCTGGTGGAAGCGTGCACTGACGGCTGGTGGTGTTTCTGCTCGGTGAAAGCGTGCATTGATGGCTAGTGGTGTTTGTGCCCGGTGAAAGCGTGCACTGGCGACTTATGGTGTCTGTTGAAAGTGTGCACTGACAGTGTGGTTGTGTGTGTGTGTGGTTGTGTGTGTGGTTGTGAGTGTGGTTGGGTGTGTGGTTGTGTGTATGTTGTTTTGTGTGTGTGGTGGTGTGTGTGTGTGGTGTTGTGTGTGTGGTGTGGTGTGTGTGGTGTTGTGTGTTGTGTGGTGTTGTGTGGTGGTGTGTGTTTGGTGTGTGCGGTGTGTGTGTGTGGTGTGTGTGTTGTGTGTGGGTGGTGTTGTGTGTGGGTGGTGTGTGTGTGTGTGCATGTGTGGTGTTGTGTGTGTTGTTGTGTGAGAGGAATTTTCCATTGACTGTTGACACGTGTTGCCCTGTCCCTGAGAGGCGGACACACTTTGGGCACCTGTCCACATCCGTCTTCAGCTGGCCAAGCAATGGGGGAAGCTTCAATCCATTCCTGCTCCCCCGCCCATGATACCATGCATGGAATGTTCTACAGACACAGCACATGCCTCCCAGGTCCTTTTTCCCATTTCACCGTCGGCCGCGGACGAATCCATTGCAGAAATGGTGAGAAAGACTGGTGGGCTGAGCGCAAGCTGTAGAGAAGCGTATTTAACCTGCCCGTTATGTATTCGTATCCTGCACAGGTGTGGCCAAGTTCCAGTCAGTCTTCGAATTCGATAAAATGAGCGTGCTAATAATACTCCTATCTAAACTTTAGGACACAATATATTTTGGGGTGACTTTTAACAGTAGGAAGAGGGCTGTTGACAAATACTGTTGGGAGGCCACATCGATTAATACACGTGTAGCTATTTTTTAACGTAAAATCAATGGTGCTCAGGAATGACGCCCAGCCTTTCAGCTGCCTGTGTGTCCGTGGTGTTTGTTATCTGTCTCCTGCTGAAGTTGGCGGGGCTGGGGTGGAAACAGCAGAAAGCCTCATCCAAACTTTGCAGACAGCCACAACGAAAGCCAGTGATTGGAACATGGTGAACAGTTGCATATTTTGTTAACTGATTTTTTTCCCACAACGTTGTGCTTCCTCCGGGAGTCCGATGGGGCATCAAAATGTCTCTTGTTAAATAATAGTCTCTCCTGCTGTTCCCCAGTCCCAGATGTTGCAGCAAACTGTTAGATGATGCATATTATGGATAGGATGATGTCTAATAACTTGTTCTTTCATGGAGCCTCATAGTGTAATAAGCAACAGAAGTCGTTTGTAAGCAACTTACTGGTACTTATTTTACCTTCCGCAGAAGCCTGGAAGGCTTAGTTGCACTTACAGGGATTCCACGTTTGGCCTACTGCGTTTGTACTGCATGTAAAGATACAAGTGAGTGGGATATAAAGGAACTGCTATAAAAGCCGCCCGACTCCAAGAACCATGGCAAATGGTTCTTGGCCACGCGGCTCACTGAGAACATCAAAGCGGCCGCAAAACTGCTCCCAAAGGCTGCAGGCCGACAAATGGTGCGCGCGCCTGACGCACACGCACTGTACCCGATCCACCTGCAGCCTTTGGGAGCATTTTTAAAAGCCCCTGACTTAATTCTCGTAAAGCATCGCTTACGCGATAGATATAGCAAGACCTAACAAATTTATTTATTTATTTATTTGCGAGTTTTTATAGCGCTATGAATAGACTCCCGAAGGAGTATCTCCGCGCTGTTGGCAACCAGTAACGCAACTGACAAAAGAGCATTTCAATTAAAAAGAGAGTACTGAGAGGTTCCGAGTCCAGCAAAACAACTAAACTGAGCCAAACAGAAAGGTTTTCAGATATTTTCTGAATTGGAGGTGGTTTTGACACTGTCTTAGTGAAAGTGGGAGGGAGTTCCAAAGATTAGGACCTACTACAGACAAGGCCCTACCACCTAGTCTGGATTTGGTTATCCTAGGAACATTTAGTAACAGCTGGTCACTGGATCTGAGGGATCGAATAGGGGCATAAGGAACAAACTTGCTGGCTAGATACTCTGGTCCCAATTGATTAAGTCCCTTATGGATAACGCAGCAGGTCTTGAACTTCACACGTTGGCGTATTGGTAGCCAGTGTAATTTTTGAAGTAATGGTTTGGAGGGGGATCTAGGAGGTACATTTAACACCAGCCTAGCTGCGGTATTTTGCACCACCTGTAGACGGTCTAGAACCTCCTCATTTGCACCTGCCAGAAGACCGTTACAATAATCAAGTCTGCTTATGACCAGAGCTTGAACTAAGGTTTTCCTATGGGAGTCCGGTAGAAAAGGAAAAATCCTGCGGAGCAGACCAATCGCATGGAAACAGGATCCCACAGTGATGTTAACATTATGCTTCATGGTCAGCTCCGGCTCCAATGTGACTCCCAAATTCTTGATTACTGTTTTGGGCTCAGGAACTGGGCCCAAGTCTGAAGGCCACCAGTCGGGGGACCATTGAATCCTAGCTTCCCCGAAGAGCATCACCTCCGTCTTTCCAACGTTACATTGAAGGAGGTTGGAGGACATCCACCTAGCAACTGCCTTCATCCCATCGGAAAAAGATTGTATTATTTCCGGGGAGAGATGTTTAAAAGGGAAGAGCAGCTGCGTGTCGTCAGCGTAGGACACTGGATAGAACCCAAAAGCTCTAGTAACATCTGCCAGGGGAGCCACATAGGTATTAAATAAAGTCGGGCTCAAGCAAGAGCCCTGTGGTACTCCCTTGGTGGTGTTAACCTCTTCCGACCTAAACTCACCCATGCTGACAGATTGGGTGCGGTTGGAGAGGAAGCTCTTGATCCAGTCCAGTGCCCTGCCGCCGATTCCACTCCTGGACAGTCGTTCGATCAGAATGGTGTGGGAAATCGTATCGAACGCTGCCGATAAGTCTAGCAGCACCAGGACAACAGAGTAGCCCCTGTCCTGGTACAGCCGCAGATCGTCCGTTACCGACAGCAAGGCCGTTTCTGTGCTGAATTTTGGCCTAAAGCCTGACTGTGATCGGTCGAGGCTACCAGACTGTTCCAAGTAGGTGGATAGGTGCTTGTTGGTGTGTTTTTCAATAATTTTCCCTAAGAATGGTAGGAGGGAGATAGGCCTCAGGTTAGACATGTTGGTCCAAGGAACAGATGAATTCTTCCTAATAGGTCTAACTAGGGCTTTTTTCCAGCACTGTGGGACAACTCCAGATGTAAGTGAGAGGTTCACCAGTTTCTGAACATCAGGGCCTAGTGTACTCCCTAGTGGGCCCATAAGTCTGGCTGGAAGCAAGTCCGCGGGACTTCCACTTTTGATGTCCGTAAACAGTCTCTCAACCTCTGCTAACGATAAAGCTCCCTCCCCCAGCATGATTGGGCACCAGGGTCAGTATTTATCTTGGTTAGTGCCTGGGCGCCTGTAACATGTATTCACTGTTTAGTGTAACCTGCTCTGCTGCATGGATTAGACGAGGCAGCATCATTTTTTGAAAAAATTAACTTTTGTCCATGGTGTGAAGATGTGGCCTGTAAAAGCGTGACCATGCGTGACCCTGTAATCAGTTGGCGCCCCCAATCGACCCTCTCTCAAAACAGGGGCATGATGTTGTGTGAAATACTTCAAAAACCAAAACTGGACTGTGACACTCAGACATCTGGTCACCCTAAGTATGCGTCGTAGTTTGAGGTCAAACATCCTGTATAATCTTAGTGATCAAGCCGAGATCAGGGGCCATATTATGCATTGTGATTGTTTGCGCCCGGCGCACCTTATAAAAGGTGCTCCGGGCACAAACAATCACAATGCGCCCAGTGCTTTAAATGCAAAAAAATAAGGGTAGGTACTCATTAAATTGAGCTAGGGGCGTGGCTAGTGGGCGGGGCGAGACATGATGATACAAAGACATTTCTATTGAGTTCATTTTGCGCTTGCATTTCCCTTGATAGTAGTTTCAAACCTGACAGTATGCAGATTAACAACTACATATGCTGATAAATAGTGGTGTGAAGATCTGCTGGGAACAAACCCTAAATCACAATGGAAAGAGCTTTTAAATGAATGCAGTCAAGCCATCCACAGCACTATTCAAGCTAATAATCAGTGTGCCTCAGAACAAGAGACTTTGGAATATCAGCATTAATAATGAGTACTACGCCAGTTGCAGTACATGGCAAAACATGTGAGAAAAGTATCAATATAAACAAAACGTGTTAACTCATTACACAAAATAAAAACCTAATACGATATGTTAGGGTTTCCTTGTTTTGCAATATTTGCAGCTTCTTTCTGTCATGCTGTTCCTATTTGGTTGCATTTGACACAGAAACACGCAGACATGCACACATAAAAGCATTCCACTCATTTCTTTAAAACTGCCTCCTGAGAGAGTCCTGATTCTCTTCCTCTCTGAGCTTGTTTTCGTTTTCTGTCTCACACTCAAACATACACAGATGCAAGCAAACTCACACACACGCAGAAAAATATTCACCAAAAAAGGTTAACTTGGGATTATTCCTGTGTTACTGCACAGCAAGCGACAGTGTAAATGTGATTGACAGAGTGTCTATCAAGCACAGCAGGACCTGAAATTTCCAACATATGGGCATCCTTTGCATAACGCAAATGAGCCGCTGCTGAATGGTTCAGCAGTGACTAAGCTAAGAGCTAGTGAGGCGCTTTGGCTGCCAGAATGCCCTACAGATCTGCTCCACTCTGGCTGCCTCGAACTCAGCAGCACTATCACAAATAAGCTTACGTTCAATGAATACCGGTACTCTCCTTGGCAGTGGAGAAGTGCAGTACTCTGATCGGCAAAAATAAGAAGTGCTGGTACTCAGTACCTGAGAGTACCAGCCCATTTAAAGCACTGAATGTGCCCTATTATGATGTATGGGCTGCCCCCAGGGCAGCTGCGACTTTGCGCTACCCCTGGGGCAGCACATTCATGTGAAAACACGGAGCCGCCTCTCTGTGTTTTCACAGTCTAGGCGGCACCTGCCTGCACTTTCAAAGGGGATTAGAGATCCCCTTGCAGGCGGGTGCAGTCAATGACTATACTCACCTGCAAGGGGATGTCTGCGGGTCCATGGGATCCCCTTTAACCCTTACAGATAGCTACTCTCAGGGGGCGCACGGACAGTGCCTCACCTTTTAAATGGTGCAGTCAGTGCGCCTCCTAAGGATTCTTTGACTCTACGCTTGCGTCTGTAATATGGCGCTGGCGCAGACTCAAATGAATTTTCTCATTTGCTTTGGGCACACTTCTATGCAAATGAGGGAACACCCTCTGAACGTGGCGCTGGTGCTTTAGGTGCGCCAGCACTATTGGTATTATAGAAGGGGACGCACACATTTTTTAACCTCCTTCTATAACACCAAAGTACCCTGGGGCGTGCAAAGCAGGCGCAAATGCCCGTTGTGCCTCTGGGGCATTTATTGTAATACAGCCCCAGATTGGCAGGGTGGACAATCGGGCATGTGACAAAGGCCAGCAGGTGACACTGGGGCGCCTCCTTCGCAGTGGCGGTGGAGTGTCGCCCCACTTGCTCAAATCCAGCAAGTGACAAATAAAACAATATCTTAGTATTGTTTTATTTTTCATTTGCCGGCTCTAAGCCAGCTTGTGCAGGGAGGGGCGGGCCGGGGTATGGGGTAGGAGGCGTACTGCATGAACTTTGAAGTGTGCCTGTGTGTTTGGCCAGCCATCTCAAACACAAATGCCCACTTAGGGCCTCCAGCCCGGCTGCATTGAGCAGCCAGGCTGGAGAAACCCCACAGACTCCATGAGTGGAGCATCTTCTCAGCTGCTCAGGACAATCCCTGCACTGCTCTCATCTGAGAGCAGCACAGGGATTTGATGGTAGCCTGGTGCTTTACAGGCACTCCAAGAACTGCAGCAGAGGAGCGAGAGGCGGACGGCAGCACAAGGTAAGTGTTTATTTTTATCACCCCCTGCTGCGCGCTCCCCATTTTGCTTCCCGCTGGCCCTGTCTCCTCCCCCCTGAGCCCCTGGTATTTTTGAGTGTCGGCCGCCTCTGGCAGGTGAGCCTTAATATGTCTCGCCTAGCGAGCAGCGCATGCGCTGCTCGCTTGGCGAGATCTATTGTCGTCGATTTTTCGTCGGAAGTGGGACAGGAGTTATGCACGCATATGGACAGGAGATGTGCACCCGAACGGCTCGTTTCAGCACAACGCACGCATGGCATGCTTTCACTTTCCCTCCCTCCCTGTCACGTGCACAGCGAAAGGGCAGAAATGAATTTCACTTTGTCACATTCAATGACAAAGCTGACTTCCTGACGAAATAAAATTGAAAAGTGACTCACTCCAGGCTACCGGAAACAGCAGGGAGGGCTCGGACTGTGTCTGTGCAAGTCTGAGGACAAGTCGGACCCAGAAGCAGGCTGGCGTCGTCGTGTTACACAACATCGCATGCTGCGTTTGTAAACGTTCATTAGCTTGACTGTTGAGTTTCCATCGTGCACTTTGTCTATTCTTGAAAAGAAAGAGACGGAGAGGAGAGCCCTTTGGAAGTGAGTCCCACTCCACATTTTTGTAGTTTTGATTGAACTAACTTGATAGGATTTCCTCAAAAGCACCACATCCCTACGTTGCCTTGGGACAAAACGTTAGCGGCCATACACGCCTATTTTTTTTGTTGCAGTTTTATATAGCGCAAAAGCGACCTGAAGGTACTGGAGCGCTTTACATAGCACCAGTTACATCACACATGGACAGGTTAATTTTTTGAAGGCACTGGTAGAATAAGTGATCAGCCCAGAATCACAGGATGTTGAGCCAACGCCGAGATTCGAAGCTGCTCAACATCTTGTCAGGTCGGACTTCTTCAGCCAATATCGGATTCCTATTCAACTGCTCATTCGTAGTATGAGACTTTGGGGATACCTCTGAACAACGACTGTACTATTTAAACTGAAAAGTTAAATTTTTTAATTATAAGTTGTTCATATTGCTAGGGCAATATAGGGAAGAATTATGGGGAAAAATTCTCCCCATCCCCTACGTACTAAGCCCAACACACGACAGAAATCCTGTATGCCACCTAAAGCCCAGATCTGGACTGACGGAAGGCGTGGTGTCACCTGGCAGCACTTTCCCAATCTCTAGACGGCTCTTCCCACCCACAGGGACCCCGCTTAGAGCGCCAATTACCTGCCCTTAGCAGGGGACCCCTGTTTGCACTGCACTGCTGCCCCGTGCAGGTCTCCTCGCTGTCTCTCCCTACTGTTAACTCCTTCACAGTGTTTTTTAGGATCTCCCTGACCCCGGGACTGTTCCCTCTCTCAGGCCAGGTGTCTTCGGACCTCCACCACAGGGAGCAGCTCTCCTCCACTCTTGGCCCTCTTCCATCAGATGCCACTCCGATTTAACACTTCTCCCCCAGTGCAAATGGGTTTATTCTGTCGTGGCATGAGGTAACCCCACTATCTCCCTAAATCTAAATCTCACCCTCTTATTCCAGGTATACCCCCTCCACCCTCCATTTCTATCCCGTAAACATTGGGTCTTTATATAGGACATCCCCAGGACTGCCTGGCACCTTACCTTTCAGCCCTACGAGCTCCCATCCAGCCCTCCGCCCCCAAGCACTAGTGGGTACCCTGTCTTACCTTGTAAATGGCAAGCAACAGCGTAGCAGCTGTGCTGGTAGGACAACTTTAAACAAGAGGTGGCAAAGCCAAGAGGTCTCACCTTGGCAAGTGTACAGTATTGTGTTTTTTAATTTTAATTTATGCAAACATATGCAGTATACAATAAATAATAAAAACACTGGAAAATTTTGGAAAAGTCAAAAGGAGTCCCGAAGCAGCCCAAACACCAGCCTACCACCGAAGTGCACTGCTTTCCATGTCTGTGGACTTGATGAGGAACAATGCATTAAATATATTTTCTCAACCGAAGACAAATATCTCTCAGAGATGTTCAATAATCATGGCCACGTTCTTCCCTGTTTGGGACTCGTCACGGTACACAGGTGACCTACTTTCAGCCTCATCATGCTCTTAAGCTCTCGCGTGACTGGCTAGAACAAGAATTTGCAATGCAATAGGTCTCGCATTTACGCTATTGGCATTGTAAATGACAATGCCTTTTATTTATGTTTTAAAAACAAAAACATAAATAAAAGGTATTGTTATTTGCAACGTTAACAGCTCAAACTCGCGTAAATGCGAGACCTATTGCATTGCAAATGCTTTTTAAAATTTTGTCCATAGACCTGGCCTTTTAATATTTTTTTAAGGACGTTTCAAGTGGGTCGTCGTTTGTGAATGTGGGAGGGCAAGTGCATGCAGCTGTGATGTTATTAAGTGTAAGCAGTGTATTTCTATTTGTAATCTATCTGTTAATATACCATTGTCTTCCTTGCTACTGGTAAGTCAAGTGAATGGAAAAAAAGTATCTTTAACTGTTTTTGATTTTTACCGAAGTAAGTAACAGGCAGTCGGGGGAACGTGTCACGACATCTAACACACACAGGAATTGTAGAGTCAGTAAATATATCACTCCCAATCAGAACCTCATATCTAACCATAATATCCTGTTTCCCTCCCTGCCCTGAGGATCTATGATTCTTCCAACTTGCTTGTCAAGCGCATGCAAGTGGTTTCCAGTGTAATTCTTGTTCCAAATTTAATTGCTGATCACACTTTTCTTCTCCTTTAATATGAGTCTTTAAGTACTGATATGGGACAATACGTTTAGTGCCCAAAAACAGGGCACCGCTCTTTAGACAGGCTCAAAGTGGGAGGATTTTTGCTGAAGTTACTAGTTTCGCTTCTCCTAATCAAAGCTGGGTCATGAGAAAAGTGCTTCAAAGGGAGTTTTAGCACTCCTGGCTGCTTCTTTCATTAGGAGCTTCAATACTCAATGATATATTTGAACGTAATTGAGACATTTTCATTCTCTTACATTGAAGTCTAATGTGCACTGTGTAAAAGGTTTGAAGAAAACCCTTTTCAAATCATTCTTAGGTCATACCTGAGCAGCGCATGCGGTGCTCTGCATGGCATGCTGTTTTCAGGCAGGGACTTGATGCTCCACCCACTCTCCGCCCATATTTTTAATTGGCTTCTGTCATTGTCCACTGTAAACTGTGGCTGTTCCTTGGTCAATAGGCTTAGTAGTCCCTCCTTAGTACCGTCTTGTCTCATTTTGTAACCTCCCATGACGATACCCTCTGTTACGTGTGTTGTTACTCTGTAGGCTTTAATTACAGCCTCCGGGCACTATCTTGTCTAATAGCTTTGTCTTCCACGCTCTCTCCTAACGGGTAAAACATTTAAAAATATCACGAATACATTTGCAATGCAATCGTTGTCGCATTTGCGCGAGGTTAATTTATTGGCAGTGCAAATGACAATAAATGACATAAATGACATACATTCTGTTTTAAAAACAACACATAAATAAAAGACATTGTCATTTACAATACCAATACCTCAAACTCTTGTAAATGCGAGACCTATTGCATTGCAAATGATTGTTTCCGGCTGTAAATAACCTCACATTTGCCTGGACTGTATTGGCCACTTATGCTCAAACAAAAAGGCTGCTCCAATGTTAGAGCAGAGGTCAGTAAGACCAAGTACAAAGCCTAGCTGGCTTATTCTCATATGCAGTAGGACAATGGGTCAAACTGAGGAGGCACATCATTTGGTAGGTCTCCTCCCATCCTGAATGTCTGAGCATGACAGTGAAGCCTCAAGGAGCGTCAGTGCTGCAACTTCCCAGGGAATTTGCCAGTCACCTAAGGGTGGGTGGCAGCTACAAAGGATCTTAAGGTGACCAAGAAAGCCACTGGTTCAAGAGTGAGCAGGTACTTCAGGGGCATGAAAGTGAAGTGAGTAGGAACCACAGTGGCCCTAGGGTTATCATGAGTCTTCAGCGCCTAATGTGGACGGGAACTTAAGGGGCATAAGTCATGAGTAGGAAGCTTGTGTATCTGAGAGTGATCATTAGCCCAAGGGAACTGAGGGTGAGCAGAGGCCTGGGGACAAACAAGAAGCACATAAGGGACATGAGATTGAGCAATTGTTTTAGGGAAATGGAGGTAAACTGGTGCCTCAGATAGCTAAACTGAGCAATACCCATGAAGCTCCTGCTCGCCTCATTGTCCTCTGTGGGAACTGGGAGAGAACAGGAACCTCAGCTCCCTAGGGTGAGCAGAGCACCTGATGATTTGGCCTGAGCATAAACATTGGAATCAGAGCCTTTCAGGTGAACATGGTTCTCAGTAATCTTATCACAGACTCTCAAAATGACTCCCCTGATATTAAGAAATGTTTAATTAAAGTTCATTATCCTTAAATGTGGGACACTTTTTCTTTGAGGGCCCGGGCCCAATTTTAATCCCAATCCGACCCTGGATCCAACACGATATATGAATGTTTGGACACATAGAATTAAAAACAAGGGACATTCTACAGGTTAAACATAAAAACCTACAAGACAGCAATTAGCAAATTCTATGACCTACTGTAGAAGTCCATTCAATGTCTAAAACGAACTTGGTGGCAGAGCCCTTGAGAACTCCCGACTGTTCTTTGCTCCTGGCTGCCCGTTTTCCCTCACCGAGCCGGCTTGTAGGCTTGTAGCTTGCAATGAAGCAGCTGGTGCAGTGTTCCAGGACCCGAGGCCTGAGCGGTCTCCAGAAACTGGTTATTGCTCTATTGTATAATTCAAAAAGCAGCCAGGGGGACTCGTTCCATCTTTGCACTAGGGCCCATGGCACACTGGCTACGTTACTGCTAGCTTGCGAGCACTAAAGCACACCCGGGTTGCCTTATTTGCCAATATGCAATAAGCTAATTGTTGTGATGGATAGTGGTATGTATTTGTATTTCGTTATGTTCCTTCCCTCCCACCGGTTTCTTGGCCATCCTGGTCTCATTGGCCAATCCAGTGACAGTATGTGAGCTGCGCCTTTCCTTGCTCCTCCCTCTCACATGCTTCTCGTTTTCATTCCCTCCCCGTGCCTTCTTTAGTTGGTCACTGCCCCCTTTCCACATTGTGCACCTGACGCTTTTTCACTTCTCTTCCCAGGTTGTCCAGGTAATGGACAGAGGGGTTAAGACCTCTTCCTGTGTTGTCTACCCAGTTGGAGTCTGTAAAGGGCCCAAAACTCTTTTGGGTTATTGTGTGCTCTTCTTAATTTCTACACCTACCTATCCCCTATTTATCCATCAATTGGAATACTTGCTTTCCTCAGCTTTCCAGCATCTTTGGCAGAAAGGTGGGTTGCTCCTTCACTGGTCCCTGATGAATCCATAAAACCTACACTGGAGTGTTTGTAGTTTCCCATGTGTTGCGTATCCACTATTTCTCTCCTGTGTGACTCCATATAGTTTCACTGTTTGTTAAACAGTGCTTCTGGAGACTGGACTGCACTCACTGTTGGGTGGAAACCATTTTGTACTTCCTGGTTATTTACAGTGGCTCCATGGGTTGGACTTCTTTCACTCCAGGGCAGCCTCCATATAGTATATTGACAAGTTGGCTAATAATGCAACTAGAGATTGGGATTTTGTCACTTCTGTGTAAATTCCTATAATATATTCACTGGTTGCTTTAACAGTGCTCTCGGGGTTGGGCTACCATAACTTCTGGTTAGACTGCAGTTAGTACTCCCTGTTATTTAACATTGCTTCCAGTTTGAGGCGTCTGTTGTTTCCTGAACATCATATATATTTGAGTTCACAGATGGACCTCGGGGATCCTCATCGTTGGCTGATGCTACTTGATGATACTGACAGCTCCTAGAGATGGTAAGTACGAAAGTACCCACGTAGGCAACTGTGTATATTCTTACACTCTACGCAAGATTTCATGTTCATACAAAGCAACACAAGTACACCCTGCTTAGAGCACATCTTCAGCCCTCACACACCTCGCTCAACACCTTCTATAGAGGCCAAAGTGCAACCAATACCCTTTTTAACTATACACTTTGAAAGGTCACCGAGAGTGCTATGCAGTACGCTAGCAACTAGTTAGAGAGGAAGCATTTTTAACTAGTCGATTTGATTTCTGCTATGGGAGCTTCTTTCTGAACATTGTTCATGTAGCCTTTTTAAGTACCACTTACTGCTATATTTTTGTTGTTTCGTAGCACTGTTAGATATCAGGTGTTACAGATTTAACTCCTTCTAAAAATTTAGGGAATGAATACTACATTTCCAATATGAGATAGAGGTTCTGCGTTTCCTAGGTATGTTTATGCATGAACAAACTTATATAATGCTAATATATACCAGTAACTATGAGTTCATAAATGACTTTTAATCTGTCACCTTTCTGATTTGCAATAAGAACAGAAATGCAATAACATTAACTCCATGTGTTTATAGCACTTTTGCCTAAAGGTGCTTTAAAGCAGGTTACACAATGATATTACAGCCTTTGTTACAGTCCAGTCCTCCCCAAATGGAACGAGGCCCACAGTGTACGGCATTGGCAGGACCAGTGATTGCACTATTTTGTTGCTTTAGAGGCAAGTCTTGCCCAAATATGCCAGAGTGATGGATGATTGAGAGATGGGTATGAGTATGTACATGTAAATAATATCTTCACCTAGATTTATGCAGTGAAGTAACTGCTCCCTGTCCCCAAAACAAGCACATAGTAGTAGGAGCAATGTTTAGCTTTCCCTGTAACTCCTAATTGTCAAGTTCCCCCTTATGATACCCATCTCATTGGGTTACTTGCTGCTTTGGGGGTATAAAGAGCAGATTCACATGAAATATTGCAGCGATCTATGGGTCTATTCTACGGATATGCATCAGCCCTCCCCCTTGACTAGGACAATACTCGGATAAAGGAGCTCATGTGTCATAAAACGTTGTCTGGGTCCATAGGATTCAAGCAAGCCGGGCCGACGACGCCTGAAATGGCAGAAACCGGTTCCCGGAAGCTTGTCTCCTTTCTGGTGAAGAATTGGCTTGGTAGTTTGGTCTGCCCTGTTCCCATGATGCACTGGGCCAGGGACAGACTAATTTGCATATAGCCAGGTTCTGAGCTGGGATGGGGCAGTGAGCTAAATAACGGTGATGGATCAAGCCCTGATCTTTGGACTGGGTAAGAGTGGTCTGCTTAATTCAGACACTCTGTTCATCACCACCCCCCTTTTCTGAATCATTATTTTATGAACAAATATCCAAAATCAAAGTTAGGTAGGACAATTGTAACTACGTTACACAAGGTTTTTTAGATAACCCTCATAAACTGCACGTTTAGATAACCCAATGATAAATGCCACAACGTCTATGTGGGGCGGAAAAACGATATAAACCGTGACTCAAAAACATAGCGTTTATGAGGGTTATCTAAAAAACCTCGTGTAACGTAGTTATAAGTGTCCTGCCTAACTTTGATTTTGGATATCTGGCCAGGGGAAATGACTGGACACTTATTCCTCCTCCCTATTTTTGATTAAGAGTATATTTTATGAACAACCCTAGAAAAAGGGAGCAGCCACCAGAGGGGCCCAGGCCCTCCCAGGTGGGGAGCAATAAATATCTGGTTTTCATCTGAAACGTTTAAAAACATATACATTAGCCGGCATCTCCTGAGCAAGTTTCTTGTTAGGAAGAGAAGACATAGTCATAGTCTTGTTTGTGTTTGTGATCAAAAGTGATAAAGAAAAGAAAAACGGGTCAAGGGGAAGCAATTTGTGATGATGTTTAATGTTGTTGTATGGAAAATGTGAAAAATAGCTGTGTCTAATGTAGCGAAGCAGCACCCATACTAATGCTTTCTTCACTCTGCGTGTGACCATGGATAGGTAAAAGTTGGTGGTTGATCCCACTGAAAGTTTTCAGCTTTGAACTTGGTACTTGGAACTTTTAGCTGGACAAGCCTTGAAGCTGTAACAGACAGGTTTTTACAAGGTGGGATACGTTTGTGGAGTAGTATGATTGTAGCATAGAACCTCCTACCAAAAATCTCAGTACTAAAAAGAGCTAAGATGGAGCTGCAGAGAATGCATCTTTTTCATGTGGGTTGGAAATGTTTGCTCAGTTGTGCTGTGTTAGATTAGGGGGCCTCTACTTGGCACAGATAGGTACTTGTGACGAATAGAGACCCATGCCTCTAGTCAGGGTAAGGGGGTACACTCCTAAAATAACCCCTGCTCACCCCCTTGGAAGCTCGGCACGAGCAGACAGGCTTATCTCAGAGGCAGTGTGTAAAGCATTTGTGAACACATACAGTATTCAAGTGACAACACTACAGAATCCCCCATCCCCTGTCACTCAAACTCCAGACAAGGAATACACAACCTGGCAGAGGCAGGCTTGGATAGTTAGACAAGAAAATAAAAACTTTCTAAAAGTGGTATTTTCAAACACAGAATGTTAAAACCAACTTCACTAAAAGATGTATTTTATCATTCTGAGTTCAGGCATGCTAAACTCGAATTTCTACCATGTTCCCTGAGTCAGTTAGTATTATAAGATGTAATAATCTAACTGCCCATTCTGGCCTATGGAGAACAGGTAGCCTTGCAATAGTGAAAAACAAAAATGGCTGTAATTCACTATTAGGACATGCCACACACATCAGGGCTTGTTCTACCTTATACTTACAATGCACCCTGCCCCGGGGCCTACCATAGGGGTGTCTGACATGAAGAAAAGGGAAGGTTTAGGGACTTGCAAGTGGGTGCACTTAACCAGTCAACATGGCAGTACCAGACTGCACACAGGCCCTGCAATGGCAGACCTGAGACACTCTTTTACAGGCTGCTTCTGTGGGTGGCACAACCAGGGCTGCAAGCCCACTAGCAGTATTTGGTTTACAATCCCTGGGCACTCTCAGTGCACTGTAGTAGGGTCTGACAGGTAAACCAAACCAACCAATCATGGACTCACTAATCGATACATCAATATATAACAGGTAGAGCATATGTACTTTAGCACTGATCAGCATTGGTAAAGTGCCCAGAGTCATAAAACTAACAAAAACAGGTCAGACAATATATAGGAGGAAGGCAAAAAATTCAGGGATGATCCTGCGAAAAGGGCCAAGTCCAAAATGCAGGGTACTACGTGGGAGCACAAGGCCTTTTTTGGGTTCCTGGTTGGGTGTTGCTGCCTTAGTGGTGGCTTTTCATTAGGCTTTCAGAGGTGCTTGTCCTCTCTTGACTTTCTACCTCAGGGTACTGGCATTTGTTATCCCGGCATTGTAGGGTTCTTTTGGGCAGACAGGGAGAGGGGTGTGGCTCTTGTTCTCCTGGACGTAGCTCTGGCAGAGTGCCTTGTCTAAGTTGTTCATCTATGTCTCATTTCATGACACATTCTTCTATCCATTCATGAGTTCCTTCCCTTGGTTCTGCCTGGTGCATGCATTACTGGTGCCCATCACACCTTCTGGATAGGCAGGCATAAGATTGGCTGGGGTTTGTTGGCCTAACCCCTGCTGTGAGGGTGGCTTGTCATGGTCGTCTCTTAGTTGGTTTAGTGTCTGGCTTTTGCAGCACATTAGTCGTTGGCTGTTTGTGGGGCCACCCTCTCATTTGGAGAATCTGTGGTTTATTTCATCATGGCCCTTCTCAGTCCATAGATCTTCAGTTCTGTTGGTTTATCTTGTATGGCGGGCTTGTTGATCCTTTGACTACCTCATGTCCTACCTGCTCTTGTCCCCCGTGGAATTCTGTTGTTGGATGCCTGGTTACTGCCAGGTTCTGATGCTACAAGGGCCTCAGTACAAGGTCCCTGGTATTTGGAGAGGCAATTCTGGCCCCCAGAGTTATCAATACTGTGGAATGCAGTAGACTGGATCACATCCTACCTTCACAACAGAACTAATGTCATCCATACCCCCCCCTTTCTCCTCCACACCATACTACACAAAAGCAGGGGTCTCTCAGTGCTCTATCATCTCGCCCATTCTTTTCAACAGCTACATGAAATCATTACCCGCACTTATCAATCAGTTTCACCTTATGTGCTTTAACTATGCAGATGACACACAAATACTACTTCAACTGGAATGCCCCAAAGACATTGGAAACATGCCAATTTTCAGTTGTCTCTGAGCTGTGGATCAAAGGATGACGTGGACCCATCAAAAAATTGAATGCTTCCAAAACAGAAATACTCACATGTGGCAATTGGAAACATTATGACTCGCTCACCGTGTGGCCTGATGATCTGGGAACACCACCTAAAGTATTAAAGGAAGTAAGAAACCTCAGAATGACCATGGACGCCAAGCTATCAGTGAATGCCTATGTAAGCAAACTAGCAGGATCAAGCTTTGCTACTATTAAAACTCTTAGACGAATATTCCCCTATTTGGAATTTCCACACAAGGTCCAGGCTATCTGCCTTGTTCTGTCCAAACTCCATTACGCAATTAGTCTCTACTATGGATCACCTTTAATGACCATAAAAAGACTACAATGGATTCAGAACTCAGCTGCCAGACTACTCTTACATATAAAACCGCAAGCCCACATCTCCCCTGCCTTGAAAGCCCTGCATTGGGTACTGGTTGCCAGAAGATCCTCATTCAAGCTGCTTTGTATCACCCACAAAGGGATACATGGAACAGGACTGTTCTATATCAGGAACAAAATCACCAAACACTCAGGGCCGGACTGCGAACTTCAAGCAGCCCTGGCAAAAATGATAAATTCAGCCCCCATTTACACCAGGTGAGTCCTCCTCTCACAGTACATCTCTAAATCCTGCTACTCCCCAAGCAGGACGATTATTATCTACAACTGATTCCTCCAGAATAAACAATAAATCGTCAGGTACATACATTGCATATAGCTGCAATGTTAGTTTTCCAGAGACTTGCATAACGAGTTGCTCCAGTCCAGGACTTAACATTGCATTCTGGGACTTGAAGTATGGGTGTTTTACCGGAATACCAAGGCTACAGGTTCCAGAATAAAGAGACTTATGCAGTATCAAAACTCTATTCGGCAGAAGGAGCACCAGCTAAAAACAAATTTTACAACAGGTGCATACTTTTTTCGTTAAAGCCCGTCCTGCCCAATCTAAGCAAATTGTTTTCCTTACAGTTCCTGTCCACGTTCACACACGCTGGTGAATTAAACAAAAGTTCCCGGCACCTAAAAGACGCAGAGGAGAGAAATGCTTCTCTCCAAAAATAAAGGGAATTACACTTCAACCTAATATAATGCCTACTACTTCTGTCAAGGAAAACACTCACAGGTACGTACTGTGGGCCCCGCTCAAAGTGTCACGGGTGATGCCATTGCAATAACCATGAGGATGAGGAGTATGTAAGTAGCCATGCAGCCTACCCTAAGTGTCTTTTTAGGTAGCCAGGCGCATGACAGTAATAGCATGCTCTGGGAGTGCATGACCTGGGCAGTATTAACTGCCTTGCATGTGCTTCTCTGTCATCTTTGTTGATGTGCGCAATCTGTTAATGTAGGCCGGTGCCAATGTGGCTGTTATTTGGTCGGAAGTACAGACGTGCGCATGACATGCGCATTCACCCTAAAACCAGCTCCAAAAAATGTCAAACTGGCAACATCGCAAGATGCCGCAGGGCTGCGTAAGTGCACCACCACTTCCATGGAGTGAAACCGGCCTCCTGGGGACTGAAACCGGCATCCAAGCTGGCCAGTCCGGCAATGCAAACACTTCAACAAAGGAACCTCCGCTCTGGAGTGGCACCTCGCCTCAAAAACCCAACGTACAAGAAAAAAATCATGGGTGGCCCATCCTTCTCTATTTAAGCAGCCAAACTATGGAACTCTTTACCCACCATCATAAGATCCACGGATAACCACCTTATCTTGAGAAAACTACTCTAGAATTGGTTCTTCCCTACATAACCACCATATGCAAACAGAAATATACAGCATATCTCTCTGTATATAAGCATTTATTTGTACTATAGATATTTACCTATATATCTGTATTGCTGTGTACAGACATGTAGAATAAGTATGTCTTTAAAAATATATAGATATTCATTAGTTCTGTTTAACAAATGTACATATTACTGATAGCTACATTATTCTGTTTTTAACATGTATATATGTGACTGCATAAATAAGTAAATCTTTTATCATAACAATTTATCTACAATTTCTTCACTATTGAATTACAAAAAAATAAATAAATGCAATTAATTTAAAGTGCAACAACACTTGAAAGCAGGAGTTTATATAATGCACAATTAATCTAAATATACTACCTTCCTTTATACATCTATATACCTTCCATGTACTTATGGATTTATATATTTATTACTTTTCTTCTAATTCAGCATATCCAATGCTCTACCCTATTTTTCACCCTATACCTCTATCAATATACCCTCTATCTCCACTCTCATCCCAAACCCCATACCACTACTATGATCCCCAAATATCCCTTTTAGACTCTTCCCTGCTCTACCCCTCCTTGCATCATCTCAAACCTCTTTTAGTATTCCGATTCCCCCAGAGCATGCCTTTCTAAACCCTTCCCTCTGACTCTCCCCCGCCACCTTCCTTTTACTCTCCCCAAGCCTCCTTCTATTCTATGAGCTCAAAAACATCGCTCCACAATTCTTTTCAAATCCAAATAACTGACTAACATATCCACCACTCAAATTACTTTCATATTTCACTTTAACGCACCATTAATACTTTATGGGTTCTGCAGTAGCGTGCCATTCGCCGAAAAAATGCTTCAACACCCCATCAGGGGTAGCAAGCGCTATATAAATACAAACCGTTTCCCTCTTCCATCCCTCTTCCATCCCTCGACTATACTTCCCAATCAAAATAACTGACTAACATATCCACCACTCAAATTACTTTCATATTTCACTATACTAACATCACTAATCCTGTATGGGTCACGGATTAGCGTGCTGTTCGCCGAAAAAGCACTTTGACGCCTCATCAGGGGTAGTAAGTGGTATGTAAATGCAATTAAAATACAATACACTACAACATCAAAGATGGTGTGAAAGATCATAAGACGCAATGAATTTCAATGTGGCTGCGGGTAATAGATCGGTGGAAGATAGATGGTAGAGAGTGAGGTAACGGGTTTTTAGGAACCCGTTTGGTGGCAGTGGATAACACCCGAAGACCTCTGAGTTCTCCCTGTTCCGGACCACAGAAACACGGAGTCTTCTAGTCGAGTCAGAGATCAAGTTTTATTGATAGCTACCAAGTAACAGGTGTCCTAGAAGCACGACAAACACGGGTCATGTGTTCTCAGGAGACTGTTCGTTTTTACAGAACCAGCCTTCTCCTTATATACAGAAATAATAGCTGCGAGCGAGAATTCTTGAGTTTATGATATGGCTATACACATATTTCTACAATAATACAAAAGAGCGAAGTCATGTAGGCAAGCCCGTATTTTAGATGTCCAATGCGTGATAGATTACTCAGCCAAGCCCGGAACTCCCATCAGATATCGATGAAACCCCAATAAAGGAGGGCACCTCCTAGTCATGAAACTGGCCATAAACAGGGAACAGGACAGGTGTGTGTTTGTAGAAAGCATGGTTTGTATGTAGTGAATGGTTTGAGGAATGTTATGTATCGATGCTATCGCATTTGGCCACTGGGCGAGGGGCTGCCCAGACAGGTTTGGCTAAAGGCAATGGAGTCAGTTGGGACAGGTCAGGGGGGAGTCAGGGAAGGAGGACGTGTCCTTTTAGATCAAGCTCGACCTTTAATTGACTTATCATGAGGGCAAGACGTAAGATGAATGTCGTTCACAAAATGGAGTCTAAGGGGTCGGGACGGAAACTACGATTTGGGGGTGCTGGCGACCCTCGATTATGACGCAAATGTATGGGAATGATGCCCTAATCATTATCGGTTCGCTGACACCAAATTCGTCATGGTACGTTGATATTTTGTGACACGGGTATTGGACCTCGTTATTGGGACGACAACAGGGTCCAGATTTTCAGAACCACAGACCCTCCTTTTGCCCTTATGTAAGGCAATAAATCATATTAATCTGAGTCCAAATCCGTATGAAGGAATTCGTGGAGATGCTGCTGTAACATCATTCTGTTGCTCAGTTCGCCTCTTGACACAGGCTTCCGTACACATGAGGTAGCACAGAGGCCACATAGTGAAGGAGCGCACTGTATACACAGGCAGAACATAAACAGAAGTGCTAAGATCATCCCAATGAAGATCAGTGTTTTCCATCCCCATGTAGCGATCAGTTCCCAGAACCACCCTAGTAAGGACCAATCTCCATTTTCCACGTGGAGGGAATCAGATATTTCGTGTAGTTTAGAGATGGCTTGGTACACTGTCGGTGCGTTATCAGGGATGAAAATGCAACAACTGGATTGGATCACTCTACACACACCACCACGATCGGCGAGTATGATATCTAGGGCAACTCTGTTCTGAAGGGTCATAAGTCGATCCGACTGAAGTTCGGTCGTCAAGTTTCCAAGGGCTCCGGCCGTTGTAGTCACGGTGGATTCAACTATCCTCGATAACTGGCGAATATTCCTGCTGTTTACCATAGGCCCCCAAAATGGCAGAAAAACCTTTGCGAAGTCAGCGAATTCCTGACCCGCGGTGTCGTCTTTGCTCACGACACCTCTAGCTGTCCTTGTCCGATGGTAATCTGCTCTGGCCGTGTAGGTGGGAGGCAGCAGAAATGCGATAAAGCATGTACCTGAGAAGTCAGGGGGTAACCACGTGTAAGCTTGGTCATGGCAGACGAAGTACGTGCCTTTGGCTGCTAATAATATAGGGGAAGTTCGGGAAGCGAACACATATGTTTCCGCGCATATACTCTTTCCTAATTGAGCTTTGGGATCCCTGCCGATACCCTGTAAACATAAGTGACCTCGGTTGGGTACTATCCAAACTGGGCGGGATTTCTTTGCTCTCTGGCTCTTACTCAGGTAAACCCCATATTTAGTTACGTTCCAACGAGTGTACGGAGTGAGTTCATCTTTGAGAATCGTAAGATAGGTGTCGAACTCTCTACTCATATTTCTTATCCCTGCTATTAGTGCCTTGTTACTGGAATCACTTTCATAGAACGTGTCGGGTATGGTTCTAGGGCGAAGAGGAACATGGTCTGGAAAGCCCACAGAGAACCATAATAACTGAAAGGCAGGATGAAGTATGGGATACCCTTATCCGTCGTGTGTGGCATGAGTCCACATATCCAACAGTTCGATGTGTTCATGATGGACTGGTGTTGGTGTAGGAGTTGAATAAATGAGTTATTTACAAATTCGAGTCTTCTGGCAGATTCGTGTTCAGGTAGAGGGTGAAAGTAGTGTGGAGAGATAGTAGGAGGAGGCTGTGGCCGGGTGTCATTTGAAAAGGTAACTTGGAATACGAATAGAGTATAACCAGTCAAAAACATCGTTATGCTACACAACATTAAAATACATGTTATCAAAAACTTTCTTTTGGCCAGTACAGTGCATAATTGTCTTTCAAAGTTTGGGAGTCTGGTAGGTCTCTTTACCCTAGGAAACTCCATCCTCTAGTTGCTGCCCGCGGTGGTAGGTTGGTTCTGCCAGGGGGTGCGCTCTGTTCAGTCCGGGGTAACTCCCTTGGACCAACCAGAACCGTTGACCTAAACGTCCCCAGTTGCACTCCCCAGCCTTCAACCGCGACCCTAGCAGCATAACCGGATGGCGGTTCGAAAATCAAAAAATGAGCAAGTTTCCTGAGAGTGAGAGAGCTGAAAAATCAAAAATAGTTCTTGGGGGAGGGAAATCACTTTAGTTCGTTTTTATTTAGTCTCTTCGTTTAGTCCTCAAGTTGTACCGTCGTTTTCCTGGCACAGTGTGGTCTTCAAACAATGCCTCAGGTTCGGCAGTGTCCAACTGCGTAGACTGTGGCACAAATCCTTGTAAAATATGATCACTCTCCTTTTCGGTACCAGTTTCTTTTAAACGTGCATCGCTGAAAGGGATGAAACGAGGTATGGATTCTGTCTCGGAGTCGGCAATTCCTTCATTGACCCACCGGTCGTATGGAAGGGGCAGAGGGACCCGTTTACAATGGGTCCCGTGTACCCAGTTCTTTTTGCCGTCCACCCGAACCGCTGACCTCGTGGAAAGAAGTACCAGGTAAGGTCCGGTCCACCTCGGCTGTCCGTTGTTGGTGCGCTGGAAGTTCCGCACCAAGACCCACGTGCCGGGTGTGATGGAGTGACCTGGATCGTCAGAGGCTGGTGGAGAGGAACTGTGAACCTGTTGGTGTAAAACACGCAATTTAGTTGTCAATTCGCACAAATAGTCAAGCAGTACGGGGTGCTCTATTTCGCTAAGTTTCTTTGGTCTTGGCACGCCCCAGACGTTGGCTGGGCGGCCAAACACTATCTCGTGAGGGCTAAGTCCTAATCTGGAATGGGCAGTCATCCTAGTTGACAAGAGTGCTAGGGGCAAGGCGTCGGGCCATTTAAGACCTGTACTGGCTTGGATCTTGGCTAATTTGAGCTTTAAAGTGCCGTTGTAGCACTCTACCAATCCAGCTGATTGGGGGTGATTCGCAGAGTGGAATTTTTGCTGTATGCCTAAACATTCACACACTCTCTTCATCATGCGTCCTACGAATTCACTTCCATTATCACTCCAGACGATTCTAGGCATGCCAAATCTCGGGAAGAACTCTTTGACAAGGGCTTTGGCGGTTGACAAGGCAGTATTATCTTTAAGGGGGTACGCTTCCACCCACCTGGAGAAAGCGCAAACAACAACGAGCACATACTTCAGATTGTTGCATCTCTCCATGTGGATGAAATCGAGCTGCAAAACCTCGAACGGATACGTTGGAGGCGCAAAATGACCAGCTGGAGTTGGGGTTCCCCTACCGGGATTGTACTTCAAACACACCATACAGTTTCTGACCACATTCTCTGCATATTTCGGGATGTTGCTATTTTGCCATACTGGGGCCAATACTTTACAGATTCCTCTTGAACTGATGTGTGCAAATCCGTGAGCCATTGTTACTACTGCAAGTACATAGGCGTTAGGCAATAACCATCGCTGGTGTTCTGACAATTCGACCCAACAACCATTCGTATCTAATCTACCCTTACTTTCTCTCCATTCATTCACCTCTTTCTCAGTTGCCTCGGCTTGTATAGATTTCACGCTTTCAATGGTGTCCTCACACATTCCTACATCAGTAATCCATCTAGCGGGACCTACAACATACATCCGACTCATTGTGTTCCTTGTAGTCTCTTTTGCAACCTCGTCTGCAAATGCATTCCCGTGGCCAACATCATCCTGAATCTTTTTGTGTGCACTACATTTTATAATGGCAACTTGTAGTGGCAAGGTCAGTGACTGGAGGAGCTCATTAACTAGCTGACCATGTTGTATCTTTGCACCATGTGACGTAAGAAACCCACGTTCACGCCACAATCTCCCAAAACTGTGAGCCACACCAAAGGCGTATTGGCTGTCAGTGTACACATTCACTCGCTTTCCTTTCGGTAACACACATGCTCTGGTAAGCGCAATTAGCTCTGCAGCTTGTGCAGAATTATGGGAAATGCGCGCAGTCTCTATAATGGTGTGTAATGTCGTTACGGCATATGCTGCAGTCGTATCACCATTCGGCAGCTTGAAACATGAACCATCAACCCATAAAGTATCATTGCATTCAGGAAGGGGAGTGTCCTGTAAGTCTACTCTCCCTTTTGTCTCTTCTTCTGTCCTAAAGCAGCAGTCATGTTTATCAATCTCGTCTGTTCCTGTCGGAATGGGTAATAACGTTGCGGGATTCAGTGTATCGCACCTCTTTATGTGGATGTGACTTGCTAGCAGCGTAAGTTCGTAACTGGATAGTCGAGCGCTAGTAAGGTGTTGTGTCTTCGTCCTGTTTAGTAAAATGTCTACTGCATGCGGAACCATAACGATCAGAGTATTATTCATGACTAATCCAGCGGACTGTCGGATGCAGACAGCTGCTGCGGCGGTAGCCCTCAGACAACTTGGTAGGGCTTTAGCCACAGGGTCTAGAGTTGCCGAAAAATACGCGCATGGGCGCTGTCTGTCCCCAAAATGTTGTGTTAAAACTGATAATGCACAACCTTCCTTCTCGTGGACATATAATGTAAAAGGCTTACTGTAGTTGGGGTTTCCCAACACAGGAGCCGAACATAATGCATCACGCAACTTGTGGAAACTCGTCTGGCAATCTTCAGACCAAGGCATAGGATTTGGCGTGTCTTTACAGAGTAGTGCCAGCAAGGGTTTAGCTAGTAGTGAGAAATTCGGTATCCATTGTCTACAGTACGATGTAATGCCCAAGAAGGCTCGAACCTCTCTCTGTGTCCTTGGGGCACTTAGTTCTGCGATTGCCTGTATTCTTTCTGGTGTCAGTCTCCTTCCCTCCTTCGACAAGATGTGACCTAAGTAGGTTACCTCTTGTCGGCAAAATTGTAGTTTGGAGAGAGAGACTTTGTGCCTCATGTCACATAAGTGATGCAATAATGATAACGTAGCTTTCTTGCAAATCTCTTCAGTGTCTGCAGCGATCAGTAGATCGTCTACATACTGAATCAGAGTTGAACCATTTGGTAGAACAATCGTGTCTAGTTGTGTTTTCAGGGCCTGACTGAATATTGATGGGCTTTCGCAGTAGCCTTGAGGAGCGCACTTGAAGCGGAAACTTCGTCCTCCTAAATTAAATCCGAAAATATCTCTACTCTCCTCAGCAATCGGGATACTGAAGAAAGCGTTCTTCAGGTCAATCACCGAGAACCAATTTGCTGAAGCTGGAACCATCGTCAGCAAAGCAGTAATGTCGGGGACAACTGGAAACTGTGGGATAACTATCTTGTTCACTTCTCTGAGGTCGATCACGAACCTATACACAGGGGGCAGTGAAGGATCAGTACGTTTTAAGACGGGCAAAACTGGACTGTTACAAACATTTCCTGTTGTTTCTTCGATGACGTCTTTATCAATCAGGTCATAAACAATCGCCAATAACGCCTTTTCACATTCGCTAGATATTTTGTATTGGGGAATACGTGGTAACCTAATGTTGGCTTTCAACGTTATGACATACGGTGCTATCTCCAAACGACCTACATCATTAGAACCGTTTGCCCAGAGTACATCAGGAAGACACGACAATTCAGTTGCAATATTTTCTTTTGACACATACATTGGAGAAACGATTTTCTTACCTAAAGTAAGTTGTACTCCTAATGGTGAACAGTACAAAGTCGCATATAACCTTTTTAGCAAATCCAATCCTAACAAATTTTCACCGCAACCTGTGGTAAGAATGAGGGGTGCCTCTAATTCGCATGGGCCAATGGAAAGAGATACAGGACTGGAGATCGGGTTTCTAACAGGGGCGCCAGAGAAACCTACTGAAACATTCATTTCACCAGACAAAGGTGCGCCAGGAAGTTTCGAGTGCATGATAGAACTTTTTGTAGCACCAGTATCCAGCAAAAATGGCTCTGACACTCCTGAGGCTATTACCTCGACATAAGGTCCATTCTGATCTACTGGAACTGAAACAACTCCCTCTCTTTGTCCATGGCTGTCCTAGCAATCGTTACCCTCATATTCATGTTCGGTGTAATAGTCGTCAGCATAGTACTGAGCTGACCTGGTCGACGCATTATTCTGTTGGTCGAAGCTGTTCATCGAATTCTGAGGCGTAAAAGAAGTTGTATTCTGCGTGAAATTTCCACGGCCCCTACCTCTAGGGGCATGTTGAACACCTCTTCCCCTTACACCCGAAGCACCGCTCAAACGTCGCGCAACAGCCGGACAATTACCTTTAAAGTGACCCTCTTCCTTGCAATATGCACATTGATTCGGGCCATAAGCAATACGCTGGTGGGAAAACTCGTTTCCTTGCGCGTTTCTCGAATACTGATGTTGCGGTTGATAACTGGGCTGACTAGCCGTACGAGGCGGATAAGCTTGCTGGAGAAGAACTTTAGTTTTTAAATCTTTTGTCTTTCTGTCTACTTTATCTAGCTCGTCTTTGCGCCTATTTTCATAGTACTGGGCTGTAGCTAAAATTTGAGCTGACGTAGAGACAGCCCAAGCACTCTCTGAATCTTTCAATTTATTACACAGTTCAGGGATTAAATTATGTACGAACTTGTCTACAAACAATCTTTGGCCACCCTCGGTAGCCATATCCTGACCACTATGATCGGTGAAAGTCTCCTCGAATCTTGTGAAAAAGTCAGACACATTCTCATCTTTCTTCTGCTTGCACGCAGATAGCATGTCCCAGTTTACGCGTACTTCAGGCATTATTGTTTTCATGTACGCAATAATTCGACCGGGAAGTTCAGCTATTAGCGGCTCAGGTTTAGAACCACCAATTTGTCTAGCATCTATAGCGGCAATGTTCGCCCATGAGTCACCTAGTTCTTGGGCATGGTTCGTATGACGTATTTTGCTCCATAGAGGATGTGGAACAACGTTCCCAAACAACATGTCTATGTCCGCTAAATTCATTATACATGAGCTTGCAGTTTGCGATAACTCCTTATAATACCCAGTCGGGTTTTTACGAGGATCAGGCAATGTCTGCTTGAGCGCTAAGACTTCGGATCGTTTCCAGGGGACATGTACCCATACACGCTGGAAATGAGGCAGAATTGGCGGTACTACATTGGCATCGCCTTCCCTCCAAACCGGAGGAACCTCTCTCATGGGGTACTGTCTCGCTCTTTTCCTATCTGATACGTCGTCTTCGTACAATGATCTAGAGACGTTTCCTTTACTCCTATAAGAGAGTAATAACTCTATCGCGTTCTCAACATCTCTGCCTGTAATCATGCCTTCGTGGAACTTAAAGCGTGTACGCCATAGTTCGTTCATTGTGTATGTGGGATCATTTGTCTCCAAATCTTCGCCCAGGTATACACACATTTCTTCGAATACGTATCTCTGAGTGGGTGCATTCCATTGACGGAAAACTTCCATAACAGACTGAACGTCATATCTAACAGTATCCGTAATCCATTTACGGGCTAGTTCATTTAGCACTTTTCTTTCCTCGTAATCAGGCAGTTGACTACGTAACTGTCTATCTTCTGTTTTAGGGGTCGTCTTAGGCGACCCGAAGAAAGGTGAAAGCAGACCAGTGACGGTACCTGTCACTCTTTGTCTAATAGAAGGAGAAGCTTGCGGAGGAGCAAGTGCATTGGAAAAAACAGGCTGAGGCAAAGAAGAAGTAGAGGCAATAGTAGAGGAGATTGAAGTAGTAGCAGACGCGGTATCATAGACAATAGCTGGAGCTGTAGGCAAAGTTGTAGAAGTAGATGGAGTAGGTAGCAAAGATGGCGGCCCTTGAGAAGGCTGCGCCGGAGAAGTAGGAACCAGCTGAAGAGTAGCTGGCGTGTGTGCAAAAGCTGTGTTTCGTGCGCCGGGGCGTGGTATAGAAAAACGCTTTGGCGTTGTAGTAGCATCTAACGCATAAGGTGGAGGTGAGCTTAATAAGTGGGACATTAATGGATCTTTCTCGGATCTTCCCTCTTGACCTTGTCCCTTATTTGGTAACATCGGGTAGCATTTATCTACTGCTAGTTTCTTGCTCCTAAGTATTTGTTCGCTTTCTTGCTCTTCCTCGTTATCCCTGTATGCAACGGCAGCTTGCACCATTGACATACCTTTTTTATTCCTTTTCGCTAACTTTATTTCTTTCTGTTTGGCTTCTTTGCGCCATAAGCGAAAAGAGTCAAACATCGCCGGCCGGGCTTTTCTCTTAAATAATTTGACCTCTAGGTTATCTAATATTTCTGAGTCGAAACTACCATATTGGGGCCATTTTAAAACACCATCCTTGCGGGTGTATTTTATCCACACTTCATTATATGTGATAGGGCCTACGCCGTGCTTTACGTAGAGCTCATATGTTGGAGTTCCAATCGGAGGAACCGGACAGGAATCCTCTAATCGGGAGTCCTTACTATAACCAAGACAAAACAAGTTTCCAAGTCTGCTAAAACCAGGCATCTTTGCTCACTAGTCTAGCTTCAAACTTCAAAGGATTATCGATTACGATATTTCTCGTGAAAACACAAGTCCTTCGGCTTTGGGGCTTGCAAGTACCAAATCAAGGCGTATCTCGAGGATACCAAAAAACTAAGGACAAACTAAGGACTGGGAGACGCTCCACTTATACTTAACTGAAGTATTTGAAGATCGGTGACGTCGCTAGAAGACTCGTCTATCGTTTCGCTCTACCAAGGATCACTGGGTCCAAAACAAGGCGATAGTCAGGGCAGCAGTCCTTCGTAGCCGTCGGGACGCGGGGAACCTCGCAGCAAAGACCTTCGGAACCACGTCGACATACAGGGGTCGCTGAAGTGGCTGGCCGTCCTCCGGAATTTTCACACGAAGCTCCTCACGAACATCTGGCTTGGACCGTCGCCGCTTGATACCGCCCCGAGTTGGGCGCCAACTGAGGTAACGGGTTTTTAGGAACCCGTTTGGTGCCAGGGGATAACACCCGAAGACCTCTGAGTTCTCCCTGTTCCGGACCACAGAAACACGGAGTCTTCTAGTCGAGTCAGAGATCAAGTTTTATTGATAGCTACCAAGTAACAGGTGTCCTAGAAGCACGACAAACACGGGTCATGTGTTCTCAGGAGACTGTTCGTTTTTACAGAACCAGCCTTCTCCTTATATACAGAAATAATAGCTGCGAGCGAGAATTCTTGAGTTTATGATATGGCTATACACATATTTCTACAATAATACAAAAGAGCGAAGTCATGTAGGCAAGCCCGTATTTTAGATGTCCAATGCGTGATAGATTACTCAGCCAAGCACGGAACTCCCATCAGATATCGATGAAACCCCAATAAAGGAAGGCACCTCCTAGTCATAAAACTGGCCATAAACAGGGAACAGGACAGGTGTGTGTTTGTAGAAAGCATGGTTTGTATGTAGTGAATGGTTTGAGGAATGTTATGTATCGATGCTATCGCATTTGGCCACTGGGCGAGGGGCTGCCCAGACAGGTTTGGCTAAAGGCAATGGAGTCAGTTGGGACAGGTCAGGGGGGAGTCAGGGAAGGAGGACGTGTCCTTTTAGATCAAGCTCGACCTTTAATTGACTTATCATGAGGGCAAGACGTAAGATGAATGTTGTTCACAAAATGGAGTCTAAGGGGTCGGGACGGAAACTACGATTTGGGGGTGCTGGCGACCCTCGATTATGACGCAAATGTATGGGAATGATGCCCTAATCATTATCGGTTCGCTGACACCAAATTCGTTATGGTACGTTGATATTTTGTGACACGGGTATTGGACCTCGTTATTGGGACGACAACAGGGTCCAGATTTTCAGAACCACAAGAGGTAGAAAATCTCAGTAGGATGACTGATTGTGGGTTAAAATGGAAAAGGGTGAGACAGAGCAGTTGGTCTCTGAACAGATGTGTTTTTAGGTGAATGCAAGAAAGGTGGGTTTAGTTCTGAGATAGACAGGCAAAGAGTTCCATAGGCGACTTGAAGTGCCTCAAAACGTTTGATGCTATAAACGTGCACTGTTTTGAAGCGGGAAACGGCCATTACTACGAAGCCTTTACAACGAAATCGTTAACCACGCATGCAGTACAACGCATGCGTGGTTAACACGAAAGCCTTTACCACGCATACCTTTACTACGAGGTTTGTAGTAAAGGTATATGTGGTAAAGGTAAAAAGAAAAAAAAGGGGGGCCCAAAAAAGAAACTCACCTGAAGTCACGTCGGGTATCAGCGTTGTTTAAGAGAAAACGGAAAATAAACTTCCGCTTTCTCTTAACGACGTATGACGTCACCACGCTAGTAATTGTGGTAAATGTAATGCGTGGTAAACGAATACCGTTGTAACGCATGCGTGGTAAAGGCATGCGTTTCAACGGAATTCGTTGTAACGTCATATATTCTTTTGAAGCTTGACCTTTCCAGGCTAAAGTTGTTTTTACTTCCAAGGCCTCTAAAGCCCCCTGATGGTTTAAGGGGACTGGATAGCTAAGGGGGTGAGTGTAGGCTAGGCACCGCAGTGTAAACATTATTCTTGCCTCAGTAGAGAACCAGTGAAGATCGATGGTTGATAGTTTTTAGATTAGGTGACAATAATAATTATAGATAATCTAGGTAATCAGGAGGACATGTTTTGTTAATTTTAGGAAGAGTGTACTTGCTAGTGCTTTCAACCTGAGGCACAGCTCGAGCACTCTATGTGGTAATCCCATCACGCACACTTTCCTCTAGTAATGGCGGGTCTGCTGCGCTACCAGATACAGTCGGCCCCGATAGTATCAGGACGCCCTCGCTCAGAGTAGATTCCTCTGTCCAAAGGTCTCCAAGGTCTTGCCTTTATCAGCTGGTCTGGCTTTCCTCGTCCTCCAGGGCGGGTCATCAGATTGACTGATACACGTGGTGCATGCCATGCATTGTTGCTTGAAGGGCTCGAGAGGCCTTGGGGTGGCTCAGTAGCTCTGTTGTTAGAGGGCCGTTTATTAATGTAAAAGGGGTGAGTGTTTTCTCACTTTAGTTACGCTGTAATCAATTTATGTTGGCTCCAATTGTAAAACATAAAAATAAGCTCACTCGCCGAGGATTTTGATAAATCCTTGCTTTGTAGGACCCTCTCAAACTAGGTTAGTTCCCCTTTGGCAAAGAGATGACAGGCCGGGGCAGGCGCAATGTTTATACTATTATATTCTCCAGCGATGCAAATCTTTGCAACGAACTATAACTCCTAAGCATTCCTGTGTGTACTTTGAGGCACTGCGTGTTTTCAGTCTACAAAGTTGTGGGTTTCTCTGAAGTTTCACTTTAACAGTTGGCTTTAAATACTACAGTGTCAGTCAAGTGCTGACAGTAGTGTGCCAATCAACTTTCCTGCTGTCTTATCTTGCTCGTCTGCAGAGAAGAGACAACACACGGATCACTGATGCTGGGCAGAAGGAGGGTTAGAAAACAACCACCTGTGACTGAAACACCTGTATAGCAAGCACTAATAAAGACAGTATCAAGTTAGTGCATTCTTTATTTTTTTCTCCCCCTTCCTATGCAGGCGCCACGCTCTAGAATAGATGACACGTTTGTTTATATGTGCTGACATGGTGTTGCTGCAGTCTTCTAGTGTTGGTGGGTTCCCTAGTGGTTTTCCTTTTTCCAGCTTGTGGGGTGATAGAACGCGGCTATCACTGTTGGATTTTCCAAGGACCCAGTGTAGTATGTATGACCAGACCCTCAAGCTCGGTACCCAAAGGTTGTCCCCGGTGAACTAAAATATAATCTCTATAGTTGACGATGTTGCACCTTTTATTGAAGAAGCATAGATAATGTGCTGATATTTCAAATATATAGGAGCATGTTCAGTTGCAGAAAATACAGCTTTTGTTTCTGGGTGAGAATGGTGGAGGCAGTGCTGGAAAGTAGGGGATCCTGTTGGATCCCAGTACTGGCAGCTATGTCTGGGCCAGATCTGGGTCCGGCTGATATAGACAAACATGCTGAATTTGTCTTGATGTCATTTACAGACACCAGGACCAAATGTAGCAGCATCAGTGCGTTGTCTGCATTCTATGTGTTGCAGCAAACTGCAAGTGAGGGGGAGGCGGAAGGGGGGGCTTTCTTACTTTACTATTTTGACATCCAGCTGGGTATAAAATGAAAGACTGAGGTAAAGGGCCAGCAGCCCTTCTTTTGGTGAATTATCACTCTGGTTGGTAGCCATCTGGAGCCTAACACCTAGACACCAGTGTAATGGAAGGAACCAAACATACACAACTTGTTACCACTTCACAAGTTCTTCAGAGAAACTGTCACTTGCAGGCAGGTACTTTGTTCAACCCTCTGTGTAAGAAATGTGCACGCACTGTAATAATGCAACATTAATCTGGGTGTATTTAGTGATTATACAACTACAGGCACATGCATCAACCATTTTTGCAAGCGCAAATGGTGCGATTCACAAAAATCAGCCGTTTGCGTCCGCAAAAAGGGCATTTGCAATGCAATAAGGTTCAAGGCACTCACAATTTGAGAATTCACAATTAATTGTGATTTCTCACATTGCGATTGCATTTAAGGAATCACAATTTGCGATTCTATAAATGCAATGCAAGAACCACTTAGGAATAGCGATTTCGCTACTAGGAGGCGCAAATTACCATCAAGTTAAACTTAATGGTAATTTGCAAAAACTTTGAAAAAGTGCATTTTTCAAAGTTGTAGGTAACATACACACATGTGTTGCCAGAGCAATTTAGGGGTGCAACAGGGTGTCCTTTTGACACCCTTGCACCCTTAAAATTGCATGCGCAATTGCGCATGCAATCTCCTATTCATTCCTATGGGCCTGTAGGCCCAAAGGAATGAATGGGAAGGTATTCCTTAATTGTGACTCGCAATTTGCGACTCGCAAATAAGGAATGTTTGAGAATCGCTCATTTTATAGCGATTCCTACATGCATAGGCTTTTGCAATTCCTTAATAATCGCAATTAAGGAATTGCAAATTCCTACATTGATGCATGTACCTGATAATGAATTAAATGACACCTACTTTTTTTATTTAGTTTATTTACAGTGCTACTCATCCCTGTATAGGGTGTCATTATGCTTTACATTAGTTTTCAAAAGAACCCTTTTTGCAGTCTTATAATAACAAAAGATTGAGGGGGAAAATCTACAAGGATCTAAACCCAGGGCTTACAGTTTGCATGCAGCTCCTTCATGTCGGTAAATAGATCAACTCTCCTAGAACTGTGTTAACCACTAGAGTTATCTTTCCACTCTTATAATGCTTTCAGAATTGACGAGGGCGCAAAGATCTCTGCAGCAGGTGCCTTAACCCTCCTAGATATTTTGAAATGCAGCCTTTTGTGGCCATTGAAGTAAGCTAAAACAGATTAACTCTCACATATGCCAGTTACTTTGCAGCTGGTTTAAAAAAATTATATTTAAAAAATAGATGTATAGGTTGACTGTCAGACTCAGCTGTTGAAGCTTCACCACTTGTGACACCACCACTTTCCTATGCCACAGATTGTACCCCAATTTATGGGTTTCCAGAGTATTTTTTTCTCCAGTTCCAGCACTGGGCATGGGGGAGAATATTGTATCAGAAATGTGTGGTACACTTTAGCACGCGGTATGGTGTAAACCAGTGCTTTAAATGGAATGATACTCACCGGTAGTGAGTACCAGCGACTTTTCATTTTCTCGTCCTGAATACCAGAACTTTTCCTCGAATAAGGAGAGTACCAGTACTCATAGGGACCTGGTCTCGATGCTGTGGTGTTCCGTTCATTAACTCACACCTCTGCAGCACCTTTAACATGTCCTGGACTGAGTTAGCACAAGAGCGCCAGAACAGCAGCTCTTTTCACAAGGACACAGCGATCTGCATTTGCTGCTCTGAAAGTCTTCAGAAGAGGAGTATGATTGCAGAGTGTTTCGTTTATCCTTGAATTGTAAACAGTGCGGTATAGAGAGGTGGATGTAAACCCTAATGGGCGGTGGTGTGAGATGCATTGCTCAGGGCACTACAGAGTTTTAGCATGCCTGTTTTAAATTACTAAAAATCTTCCCATATTAGAAATTTAAATTAAACATTTTTACTGGAACGTACATTCTTGCCATCTTGCCACCAATTTCCTGATTCCTGACATAAAAGGCAAAGCAACTGTTTTTCTTTTCTTTTGACTGAGTGGTTTAATACAGGTAAAACCTGACAAGTTCTTGTTTAACATGAAAAAACAGACGTACAGTAAATGTGACATGAGGCTCCAAGGATGTGTGACACTTTCTGCAGTTCTGGATTTTAGCTGGCAATGCTTTTGCATTTTGGGAGTTGTAGTTTCCTTTTCTCATTATAAGGAATTGTGAAAATGTCATCATACAAACCTCAGATGGCAAATATCAGGGACCAATTGAATATGTCACCTAACATATATAGCAAAAAACACAGTTGATGGACAGAATGTAGAACAATGTCATACATTCCCCCCAGTACAAGGATCTGGGCCTAAATCCATCGTCTTTTTGCACTCCACACCACCCTGGGTTAGACACTGGCTATATGCAAATCAGCTCTGACCCTATGCCTCATGGGAACATCCAGTCCGAACTACCAAGCCATGTCTTTCCCAGACCGGAATCAAGCATCCATGGACCGGTTTCTGGATATCAGCCTTCATCAGCCTGGATAGCTTGACTCCAGTGGTGTGGAGAGCCTGGGACTCACATGTGAGCATACCCAGCCCACTCGGGGTGAAAATTGCAAAAAACACAGTTGATGGACAGAATGTAGAACAATGTCATACATTCCCCCCAGTACAAGGATCTGGGCCTAAATCCATCATTTTTTTGCACTCCACACCACCCTGGGTTAGACACTGGCTATATGCAAATCAGCTCTGACCCTGTGCCTCATGGGAACAGTCCAGTCCGAACTACCAAGCCATGTCTTTCCCAGACCGGAATCAAGCATCCAAGGACCGGTTTCTGGCTATCAGCCTTCATCAGCCTGGATAGCTTGACTCCAGTGGTGTGGAGAGCCTGGGACTCACGTCTGAGCATACCCAGCCCACTCGGGGTGAAAATTGCAAAAAACACAGTTGATGGACAGAATGTAGAACAATGTCATACATTCCCCCCAGTACAAGGATCTGGGCCTAAATCCATCGTTTTTTTGCACTCCACACCACCCTGGGTTAGACACTGGCTATATGCAAATCAGCTCTGACCCTGTACCTCATGGGAACAGTCCAGTCCGAACTACCAAGCCATGTCTTTACCAGACCGGAATCAAGCATCCAAGGACCGGTTTCTGGCTATCAGCCTTCATCAGCTTGGATAACTTGACTCCAGTGGTGTGGAGAGGCTGGGACTCACGTCTGAGCATACCCAGCCCTCTCGGGGTGAAAATTGCAAAAAACACAGTTGATGGACAGAATGTAGAACAATGTCATACATTCCCCCCAGTACAAGGATCTGGGCCTAAATCCATCGTTTTTTTGCACTCCACACCACCCTGGGTTAGACACTGGCTATATGCAAATCAGCTCTGACCCTGTGCCTCATGGGAACAGTCCAGTCCGAACTACCAAGCCATGTCTTTCCCAGACCGGAATCAAGCATCCAAGGACCGGTTTCTGGCTATCAGCCTTCATCAGCCTGGATAGCTTGACTCCAGTACATTGTTCTACATTCTGTCCATCAACTGTGTTTTTTGCAATTTTCACCCCGAGTGGGCTGGGTATGCTCAGACGTGAGTCCCAGGCTCTCCACACCACTGGAGTCAAGCTAGCCAGGCTGATGAAGGCTGATAGCCAGAAACCGGTCCTTGGATGCTTGATTCCGGTCTGGGAAAGACATGGCTTGGTAGTTGGAACTGGACTGTTCCCATGAGGCACAGGGTCAGAGCTGATTTGCATATAGCCAGTGTCTAACCCAGGGTGGTGTGGAGTGCAAAAAAACGATGGATTTAGGCCCAGATCCTTGTACTGGGGTGAAAGTATGACATTGTTCTACATTCTGTCCATCAACTGTGTTTTTTGCAATTTTCACCCCGAGTGGGCTGGGTATGCTCAGACGTGAGTCCCAGGCTCTCCACACCACTGGAGTCAAGCTATCCAGGCTGATGAAGGCTGATAGCCAGAAACCGGTCCTTGGATGCTTGATTCCGGTCTGGGAAAGACATGGCTTGGTAGTTCGGACTGGACTGTTCCCATGAGGCACAGGGTCAGAGCTGATTTGCATATAGCCAGTGTCTAACCCAGGGTGGTGTGGAGTGCAAAAAAACGATGGATTTAGGCCCAGATCCTTGTACTGGGGTGAATGTATGACATGTTTCTACATTCTGTCCATCAACTGTGTTTTTTGCAACCTAACATATATAGGCAGATGCATGTTACTAAACCGCAAACCACATAATTTGTGGGAGTCCACACACATCAAGAATATAAACAAATATCACAAGGAATCTACACTTAAATCCATGCATTAATGATTTAAAAAGAATCTGCAGGACAAGTACTAGTTCCTTAGTGTGTCATTTATAGATAAAAGCTTCTTTAGAACTGTAAACTTATTAGGTGATTTGGAGCAAATCATATCCTAGGTACACAGCCCTGCAAGCCTCTGATTTTTTTTAACAAAGTGACCATGTGACCCCAGCCTTGATGTTGCACCTGCTAAAATTGTTGAGAGCTGCCACTGTCCAGTAGTGCATGTGTGTGAGATTTTGTGAGAGATAGAAATTAAAAAGCAAATGTGTGTGAGTTTGCATGTGTGATTATGACTGTGAGAATGAATTCAATTCAAGTCAAAATAAGCTTTATTCGGTTGGGACATACAACCATAAAAGCACATGACAGGTTAAAAAACAATTAATGAAAGTCGACGTGCATATTAAAAAAACGTACAAATGCTCATTTCCTTTAGACATCGTACATTGCGTCAGTTCTCTTAATGTAAACAGTAAGCACATAGCAGCTTTACATAGTTTGGGTATAGAAGTCCACCGGGGCTTCACAAAGTGCAGTATAAAGTGCATAAATTACGGCATAGCTCCTGATGTAAACAATGGACTCATAGCAGCATAACATAATTAACCCCTTGGGCACGGCCGCGATTCAGCGCCTGTGCGGCAGTTTTATTGAGTGGGCGGGTTCATGACGGCCCCCAGCCATCATCAGCACACGCCCACCGTGATGCATGACGGCCAGGGGCCGTCATCAGCATGGAAGGGGTTAAAATAACAAAGGACCAGGTCACGTAGGCTTGAGAAGTGCAAAGTATAAATTGCAAGGTGCATAATCGATAGATCCACCCCCAGACATTATGGGGGTTAAAATTTACGTTAGAACAGCATACTCTTTCTAGCCTTAATTGCACTTAAAATAAATGTAGCAGTATAAAAATAAATCTCAGGTTCTTTAAGTGCAAAAAGTAGGGTCATAGCAGCATTAATAGTATTAGCTTCATACTTTTTGAACAATGGTTTAAGATAAACAATTCTAAAAGACAGAAACAAGTCACATAAAAGTAAAAAATGCATGTTGCTCTGTTTTGTAATCCCATCACAGGGACAAAAGGAAACGGGGTGCTGTTTCATCGTAGGAAACGCAGCCAGATGATGCACAAGACCTAGCCTCATTCTAGTTAATACATAACGATGGGAAGGTCTTGTGACAAGTGAAAGATAGGCTTGGAAGCCCACCGTATCTATATGCAGATGATAAAGCTGATACATGGTTTGTTTCCTTGCTATTTCCCTCCTACGTTCTTTCTTATGGGACAGGAAGGTGCTCTTTAACTCCTGTTTTGACAAAGCAGATGTTTTGTTGTGCATTCCCAGAATAGTTCGATCAAAAATGTCCCCATAAGATTTAGCTAAATAATTAAGCCAAGGTGTCTTTAAATATTATCCAAGTGTAAACAGTCATTTATAATAGACTTAGTAAAAATAGTCTCCTCTTTTAACCATAATGATCTCCATAACTGAAGCGGTCTCATGGCTATTAGGTCCATCAAATAGTTAAGACCGACCTCACAGTGAATAAGTTCTGAGGAGGCTGAGACTGGGGGACATAAAAACTTCTTTAAAAAAGAATTCTCTTCCACTTGTAAATCATGACATGGTTGGTATCCCCAAAGCCCAGCCCCATAAAGAGCAACCGATGTACATCCAGCTTTATAGATGTCAGTCATGTCTTTAATACGGCGGTCCCCCAAATTAGTAGCAAATTTAAAAACACTGTATATGCTCTTCCTCAGTTTTGCCCGAACCTGGGACATTTCATGATTCCATTTCCCATCCGAAGAAAAGGAAATACCCAGATAACAAAAGTTGTCCACGTTTTGTACTTTATTACCTTCAATTAATAAGGGTTTCAGGCATTTATATTTCGGGCTGCATACCATACCATTGTAAAACTTTTGGTTTTGTTTACCAACAACTTCCTCTTATTGATAAAAGTGGCAAGCTCATCAATTAACCTCTGGAGGCCTACCGGTGTTCTAGATAAAAGCATGGCATCGTCCGCGTAAAGCAGGACTGGCACTTCCTTGCCCTCCACTAATGGGGAGTCCGCCTGTATCATCTTAACCACATCAATGCTGATGGTATTCCCCTCCTGTGCTGAGATTTGATGATTCCCATTATTCATGACGAGCTGGGCTCGTCATGAGCGTGCGAGGAGGCTACCTCATGACGAGCCCAGCTCGTCATCAGCGTCGAAGGGGTTAAGGGGTGCATCAACTTCATTAATAAACAAGGTAAAAAGCAATGGGGCTAAAACACAGCCTTGGCGGATACCAAGTTTTACATTAAAATTGGGCGTACATTCACCCTTCTGGCCGTACCGTACTTTGGTTAATAGATTTTCGTACAGCCTGGCCAAAAAACTAAATAATGGGATTCGGGGCCCCAAGGTTGACTAAAACAGGCCATAAAACGCCATGATCCACCAAATCAAATGCGCTGCTTAGATATATGAAGCTTAAAAAAATCTGACCCTGTTTAACTTTAGTATATTTTCCTATTAAAAGCTCCAAATTAATACTCTGTTCTAACGTACCTAGCCCTTTTCTAAAACCATATTGTGCCTGTGCCAAAATATCATTACCCAAAACCCACTCCTCCAATCTTAACAATAGAACTCTACTCATAATTTTTACTGAGGAGTCGAGTAGGGAGATTGGTCAGTAGTTTTTTGCTTCAGATTTGTCACCTTTTTTGTAGATGGGAATAATAACAGATTCCCCCCATGAGGATGGGCAACCCTTGGTTACTGCCGCATTAAAAACTCTAGTGAGTATGGGCCCCCACAATTCAGGTATGGATTTATATACATCAATAGGGACACCATCAGCACCTGGTGCTTTCCCCCCTTTACTATTTCCTGTACCTAACAAAACTTCATCGAAAGTAATATCAAGTGGGATAATAGGCCAATTGTGTTGAATTTTTAAATCTACCAAGGGTGTACAACTAGGAATAAAAATACTGGAAAAATAGGCCAACCATTCCTCACAACTCACATGAGGTAAAAGTTCTGGGACAGATTCAATTTTAAGAAGTTTGGAATTCAACGTATCCCAGAATAACTTATTATTAGAGGTTTCAGCAGCAAGTGCAAGGTTGTCCCATGCCTCTTGTTGAAGCTCCTTCTTCCTTAGTTTTAAATTAAAATTATATTCTGCTCTAAGAGCATAAACTGCTGAACTGTCCCTTGGTTTCTTCAAGCGGTTCAGAGAGACAGTACATGAGTGGTCGAACCAACCCCTGCCCTGGCCTGTGGTTGTTTCCTGGATGACGTCACAGTTAATAATTTAGCGATGCTTACATTGATTGTAAGGAAATTGGACAAGATCTTGATTGGTTTGGTCCTTCTATTTCATTGCTACAAGCCTGTACAATTTTGGCACCCTTCCATTTAATTCTAGTACCATTGGGGCGGGACGGAATGATGTGAAAATGAAATGTGCTACCTGTGTGTGAAGCAATGTGTTTCAGAGACTATGAAATGGATATTTAAGTGCGGAGAGGGTGATTGCATTTAAGCGTGTGGGTGTAAGTGAAAAAGGACAAAAGCATTTATATTTGTTTTTGTGCGTATGAAGTCAACACCACTTATATTAATCGGGAAGACTCCAGGGTTGTCAGAACAAAGTGAATGGAGTAACAAAGAGCAAAGTCTGATCTTATACATTTATGTTTTTAAAACTCTGCTCCAAAAATATGACAAGAAGACAAATTCCATAGTACCACCACTATTCTGGCTTACTTAACTACTCAGGACTTGCTGCATTGCAAAATATTACATTGTACAAAGTTCTTTGTGTACCCAGCAAGTTCCAGGACATAATCACACTTTAATAACTCTGGTGGTTAATGAGTTATGATCCTGCATAAAGCAGCTGCATGTAAATGACAATGCATATATTTAGAATTGTACTGTTTTTTCCTTAATCTTTTGTTATTTTAATTATGCTAAAAGAGTTAATTTGGGGAGCAATAAACACTTATTATAAAGTGCTAAATAAATAGTTATTCGTGTAATAAATACCACATGGACAAGGTAATTTTGACATCCGCACAATGCATGCAAATGTATTTCATTGAAATCATGGAAAGGTCGAACATCTAGCCCCTCCCTTGTCCCGCCCTTACACCTGCCCCAAGCGCTGGTGACTGCCTGCACTTATTTCTTTCCATTTAAAACACTCTCCTGTAAACGTTTTCCCAGCACAGGGGAGCTGGAAGTAAGCCTGCAGTTTTCGCTCTGTCCCCTCTAGCGTGAGCGTCTTAAAATACTCCTTGAAGCCGGGGTCACTGACCCCGTATTTTGTGTGTTGTTCCGTATCTGAACAATGTTGCCCGGCCACTGGGACACATTAGTATTTCAACAGTTCACGTGCCCATCCTGTGTTGTCGAGATTAATATCGCCTAAAAGACAGGCCCAGCTCGCTTTTCAGACTCGTCTGACTGACCCTGATGGCTGTCACATGCACGAAGGCGGAGCCGGGCTGCGGCCTGCAGTCTCCAGGGTGAGTCTGCCCTGCTTCCCCGGCCTTGCTTCCTCGACCCTGCTCCCCGGACCAGAGCTGAAGGCGCCTGGCTTTGCTTTCTGAGCGAATTACCCTTCATGTCGTTTTGAAAAGGCAAATTTCCCTCCCCGTTCGCCACACCCGACCAGCCATCACACTTTTTTGCCACCTATTGTGTTTATACACTCATGGTCACACAGCTGCCTCTTTCGTCGCGCTTCCTGCACGGAAACGGTGACTGCACAGTTCCTGAGTGTGTGACACGAGCGACCTGCTCCTCAGGGGGCTGGGGCACCACGTGGAGGAAAGTGAACCGCTCTTACATGAATGACATCATAGAACAATACAGGGTTCTACCCCTAACATCAGGGCGGCCTTTAGCATGGGGAGCTAAGCCCAGGCCACCAATTTTCTGAGGCTTGTGCATTAAGTTTATTGCAAGAGCAGTGCCCTTCTCCTCTTGTTCCCGCCCTGTCAATGTCCCTGCCTGTTCATTTCTGTCTGATTTGCCAGTTTAAAGTGGTTTTAGTCCTTCGTTATCATATGGTGGGTGATGTGTTTGACACAGCCCCCTTCCTTGCCCTCTCTTCACCCCTGACCCCTGCTGGCACACATCAACAAAACCATCCTCCGCCTGAGCCAGCTCAGCCATCGGTGATTTAGGTGAGTTGGGGGAGGTACGGGGATGCTTGTGTTCAGTCCCAGGCCAGGGGCTCAGCCAGGTGCTGATCACTGAACACAAAAGGCACTCCCCCCACCCCCACCCCCGAATCATTTAATTAACTACCATCAGCAATGGCGCCAATTTCCCTCCGCCGACGCCCGGGGCTTAACATGAAGTGATAACGCCCCTTTGGAAACCAAGTAAGCGGCAGTTTATCCAAGCCCAGTGCTTTTGGTTCCTCCTTTTTAAAATTTTTATTATTGCCATTAATCTCGGCGTGACAGCAAAATGTGCGTGACACCCGAGCTCCAGGTGTGTGAGCATGAGGTGAAACAGCCCGAGCAGGCTGTAGGAGAATGTAAATGGAATTGGTTGCACGCGGACGATGACCACATGTCCCTCAGAGAAGGTCTTTTAAAAGCCATTAGCGCTCCTGTTTTCCATGTTTGGCCCTGTGAGCTATTAGCCGCCCCCGGGCCTGTTTGTGGATGCACTGCTCTCATTTCTTCGGTCATGCAAGTAATTTCTTGCTCTGTGAGCGAGTTAACACACAGAAAACGAGAAGATCCTTTTTTTGCTGTTTTATATAGCGCAGTCAACCCGAGGATATTGGTGCGCTTTACATTTGCACCAGTTACATTTAACAAGGACACATTCATTTTTGTTAGGCACGAAGGATTAACTGATGTGCCTTGAATCACCGGATGCTGAAAGAAGCAGGCAAACTCATCCCAATGTTCATGTAATAATCAGCCAGTGCGTAATTTGAATAGTAAAAGGTGTTGGTGCCCAGAGTTTTGCTCTGAAACCAAAACGGGCACTATTGAAGGTCGGCGTGCCAAATCACTGGTGCTGGTACAATTATCCGAGTGGGGGTGCCACCATCAATGCTACATCACTGAACATATGAGGAGTGTTAACATTCCAAGCCTCACACAAAGAATAAGTGTTGCAAATAAGCTGTGCCCATTCGACAAGAGAGTGGGAAGGGTGTGAAACTAGGTAGCACGATCAGGTGTGGAAATTACGTTTAAGTGAATATTTGTCCTATGTGTGGTGTCTTCCCAGCCTTGGCACCCGCCAATGACCAAGCCACGCCCAGAGCTTAGTATCACTCATCTTTATTCTGCTGCATGTAACTGCGAACCCAACATTCTAAAACATGCTTTTTAGGGCGAGGACCGAAGGCTGCGCTTGCGCAGTCTCGGTCAGAGATTTAATGAGTCTTAGTACGGGGGCTTGAACCCGCCGCTCTTCTCCATTGGATGGCCTCGTAAATGCTGGCCAGCCATTGGAGGAGAGGGGCGTCACTCCCTTTAAGCCCCGTCTTTTTCGGATTCGGGGGCGTGTTTTTTGCGTTCTTTCTCACCGTGACGTCATCCATCACTCCACAAAAACACGCCCCCCCAGTCTGAAAAGGACGGGGCTTACATCAAAATCCTGAAGTCCTGCCGAGGCCTAGTGATTGGGGCTGATGGGGAGTGCTGTTGCGGGGCTCCCGTGAGCGATGGGAGCCCCGGGATGTGCATCGTGAGCAAGGAGCATGGCGGCTGGTCGGCAGGGCTCCCGTGAGCTGAGGGAGCCCTGCCCATCTGGAGGAGAAGCCGGCCGAAGAGAAGCGTCCCGGAGCCATGAGTGCTCCACACTTTGAGTCCCGGACCGGGAGAAGCAGCGCCTTGTAAGGGCGGGGCTCTCGTGAGGAGAGAGCCCCGGGAGTGCCGCCGCATAGCTGCGCCCGCTGCGAGTGAAGGAGGAGCGGAGACCGGCAGCGTTCAGAGCCGGTGAGTAGGGCTCCATGGGGGCGATGTCTCGTGGGTATTTCAAAAAGACTTTTCTTCCGCTTCCAGAACCAATGTGATCAAACAGCCCTGCCTTCCATGCCCCCAGCCGCCTCCTCCAAACACCACGATTTGCCAAGATACAGCCAAAGCAAACAGCCAAGAAAGCGCCCGAGGAGGGCGGCACTGCTGCCCTGACAAATTAAAATAAACACAAGCAGGGTGTGTGTTGTCTTTTAATTAATTTCTGCTGCGTGCAGGCTTGGGCGCAATGCCCTGCATGGGCCGTTCCACCCGGCGGCGCAGCAAGGAAGCAGGCCGGGAGGCTCGCGGTCGGGCCCACGCAGGCGGACGGACCCTCGAGGGCCTGACCTTTGCAGGCATAGGCCGAGTTTAGGTCTTCAAACCTCCCAAGCACACTTTATTACAATAAACAGTTCAAGTTGGACCACCGTGTCCATCCCAGCTACTCCTAATAAGTTAGGTCATTAGAGCACAAAGGTGGCAAAGGCAGGATTGACATTAAGAGTGAACTGGCTTATATCCGTGTGCGCTGGGCCAGAGCAGAGTTATGCGACTGTTTAAGGCCTTGCCCAGAAACGAGCATACATACTACACTCAAACATTCTCCTATATAATGCATGAGGTAGAGAACGCACCGCTCAAACGGGGAAGCTGGGGTTGCCTACATCTATTTCACAGCTGCACTGCCCACAGCTCCTGCAGTAGATGAGGCAGAGGTTTAAGTAGTTTGGGGGTTGCTTATGTTCTCTTTGAGAGAGGCTGTGGCCTTAAGCTTCGAGTTGGACTGTCTTTTGGGGCAGAACCAAACCTAATTTGCATAGGTTAGTCCCCATCGGAAGTGGCAGACTCGGCCAGGAATATAGAAAGGAATGAATGTGGCCGAGGATCTACCTGTGGCGGAGGAGAAATCAGATTTCACCCAACACTTTCTCAGCATCAAAACATCCCATCACCTTGGGACAGACGCATGGGAATCTAAACTAAAAAAATCTGGACGTGTAGAGGGACACAAAGAAAACTACACGCGACTGGTAATGTCAACAGAGACCAATGTGAGCCACTGTGACATGCATCAAATGGTCAGTGTATGAAGTGTATTCAGAGACTTCCCTGGCTGCCCAGTTCACTTTTTAGCCACCCACTGACTGGAGCTGGCTTAACCAGGTTTCTAGAAATGGGCTGTCAGTTGCACCACACTGGTCCTGAAAACCCATGAAGTGGTGTTCACAGATGAGCAGCTCTGTAAAGTAAATCATGAAAGGGGTCGAGGAGGTGGCTGTGTAATACAGGGCCCCAAAAGTATGCAGAAAGGGAGATCCAAGACCAGCCCCATGTAGGGGCTTGGATGAAAGAAAGTGTAAGGCATATAGAGAAGAGTCGCAGAGAAGGGCAAAAGGGAGGCCACAGGAAGAGGGAGTGGGAGCAGATGGCCCCGTCATTCAGAGGTAGATGGGAAATGTGATATCGATTCCAGTCTATAGAACAGAGCACTTGAAGAGGCCAACAGACAACCACAACCATTCATACTGCTGGGCTGAAATTAACTACTGATGTTCTTGCAAACTATGCCCCATTCCTGACCCTATTTGTCCCTCCCCCACACAAGAAGCCCCATAATGCCCGTGAGAAGTCCGGGTTGGGCAGGCCGAGAGCAATCAGAAGTTAGAGCTCCTCTATTGTATCACACCCAAGTGTTCCTTTCAGAATCTAAATCTCATAACACCGGCGCCGAGCAGTTGTGGGCTGAATCCAGGAGGTACTGTGGACTCGAATCTCAGAACCCAGTAACCTACAATTAGATTCAATAATTCAATGTCCACTGCTACATGTATATTAAGGTCTAATGCGCCCACAACTAAATACTACAAACAGCATTGAAAGTATGTACTCAATTAAAGGGGCTGAATAAATCTGGATCTCCCCGAAAGGGCTTCACAAGAATTACCAGGGTGCCATCAACTGCCAGAAGGGTGACTAAACTCATTAACCCTGTCTGTTTCAGTAATCTGCACGTTTCCGTGACACAAAATACCTGCATACCTGCCCCCTCGCTGTGCTTGCTTCCCTGCCCCCTCGCTGTGCTTGCTTCCCTGCCCCCTCGCTGTGCTTGCTTCCCTGCCCCCTCACTGTGCTTGCTTTCCTACCCCCTCGCTGAGCTTGCTTCCCTGCCCCCTGGCTGTGCTTGCTTCCCTGCTTCCCTGCCCCCTGACTGTGCTTGCTTCCCTGGCTGAGCTTGGTTCCCTGCCCCCTGGCTGTGCTTGCTTCCCTGCCCCCTGGCTGTGCTTGCTTCCCTGCCCCCTGGCTGTGCTTGCTTCCCTGACCCCTGGCTGTGCTTGCTCCCCTGACTGTGCTTGCTTCCCTGCCCCCTGGCTGTGCTTGCTTCCCTCCCCTCTCGCTGTGCTTGCTTCCCTGCCCCTTCGCTGTGCTTGCTCCCCTGCCCCCTGGCTGTGCTTGCTCCCCTTCCCCCTCGCTGTGCTTGCTCCCCTGCCCCCTGGCTGTGCTTGCTCCCTTGCCCCCTGGCTGTGCTTGCTCTCCTGCCCCCTCGCTGTGCTTGCTTCCCTGCCCACTGACTGTGCTTGCTCTCCTGCCCCTCGCTGTGCTTGCTTCCCTGCCCCCTGGCTGTGCTTGCTTCCCTGCCCCCTGGCTGTGCTTGCTTCCCAGCCCCCTGGCTGTGCTTGCTTCCCAGCCCCCTGGCTGTGCTTGCTTCCCTGCCCCCGGCTGTGCTTGCTTCCCTGCCCCCTGGCTGTGCTTGCTTCCCTGCCCCCTGGCTGTGCTTGCTCCCCTGGCTGTGCTTGCTTCCATGCCCCCTCGCTGTGCTTGCTTCCCTCCCCTCTCTGTGCTTGCTTCCCTGCCCCTTCGCTGTGCTTGCTCCCCTGCCCCCTCGCTGTGGTTGCTCCCCTGCCCCCTGGCTGTGCTTGCTACCCTCCCCCCTGTTTGTGCTTGCTCTCCTGCCCCCTCGATGTGCTTGCTTCCCTGACCCCTGGCTGTGCTTGCTTGCCTGGCTGTGCTTGCTTCCCTGCCCCCTGGCTGTGCTTGCTCCCCCCCCTGCCACCTGGCTGTGCTTGCGTCCCTGCCCCCTCGCTGCGCTTGCTTCCCTGCGCCCTGGCTGTACTTGCTCCCCTGGCTGTGCTTGCTTCCCTGCCCCCTGGCTGTGCTTGCTTCCCTGCCCCCTGGCTGTGCTTGCTTCCCTGCCCCCTCGCTGTGCTTGCTCCCCTGCCCCCTGGCTGTGCTTGCTCCCCTGCCCCCTAGTTCTCCTGCCCCCTCGCTGTGCTTGTTCTCCTGCCCCCTGGCTGTGGTTGCTCTCCTGCCCCCTCGCTGTGCTTGCTCTCCTGTGTGGCTCTGTGTGTATGTGGCTCTGTGTGTATGTGGCTCTGGGTGTGTATGTGACTCTGGGTGTGTGTGTGGCACTGTGTGTGTGTGGCTCTGTGTGTGTGTGGCTCTGTGTGTGTGTGTGGCTCTGTGTGTGTGGGGCTCTGTGTGTGTGGGGCTCTGTGTGTGTGGGGTTCTGTGTGTGTGGGGCTCTGTGTGGGGCTCTGTGTGTGTGTGTGTGTGTGTGTGTGTGGCTCTGTGTGTGTGGGGGGGGCTCTGTGTGTGTGTGTGGGGGGGGCTCTGTGTGTGTGGGGGGGGGGCTCTGTGTGTGTGTGGGGGGGCTCTGTGTGTGTGGGGCTCTGTGTGTGTCAGGGGCTCTGTGTGTGGGGCTCTGTGGGTGGGGCTCTGTGTGTGTGTGTGTAGGGCTCTGTGTGTGTGGGGGGGGCTCTGTGTGTGTGGCTCTGTGTGTGTGTGTGTGTGGCTGTGTGTGTGTGTCTCTGTGTGTGTGTGTGTGTGTGTGGCTCTGTGTGTGTGTGTGTGGGTGTGTGTGTGTGGCTCTCTGTGGATAGCTTTTTTTGTAGGTGGCTCTATGTGTGGGTGGCTCTGTGTGTGTGTGTGTGTGGCTAGCTTTTTTTGCAGGTGGCTCTATTTGTGGGTGGCTCTGTCTGTGTGAGGGTGGCTCTGTGTAGGTGGCTCTATGTGAATGACTGTGTGGGTGGCTCTGTGTGGGTGACTCTGTATGTGTGTGTGGGTGGCTTTTTGTGTGTGGCTCTGTGTGGGTGGCTTGCATTTGCGAGCGATTAAGCTATTGGCATTGTAAATGACAATGCCATTTATTTAACGATTAAGCTATTGGCAATGTAAATGACAATGCCATTTATTTATGATTTAAAAAAAAAAATGTCATGAGCAATGCCAATAGCTCTACCTTTAATAATGCCGAGACCATTGCATTGTAAATGCTTGTTTTTGTGTGTTATCCATGTACGTATGTATGCCCGTTCAACAAAGCAGCTGCAAGGTCAATTCCTCTGCCCCATGTCAGGTTATGGCATGGAATGTAGGAGACATGATTAGGTTTTTAGGGTGCGCTGGATTTGTTCTGTTCTTCGGTTCTCTGGGGGTTGGACAGCAAGTAGGATTTTAGGGGCCCCCATATGTCTCTAGGTTTGGAGGATATCGGCAAAGTGCTCTGAGTATGTGGAGAGATGCTCCTGACAGTATACTAAGTCATTTAGCCACTTTATACACCACTTATTGTTTGGCCAGTAAGCGCCCTAACAAAATGAACTGTCTGAGGGGAGCCCCAATAGTCTCTGCATATCCCTACAGCGCTGTAAGGTGGGTAAGGCAGACCTGTGCATCCGTCATTTGTGACAGAACTTCCTGAACCTCCTTCCAGTACCTAAATACGGGGCCACAAGACTATGCTAATGTAGGAAGTCTGCCCCAACTTCCCCACTCCTGTCGCAGTTGTCTGAGGGCCATAAGCGACAGCGATGTAATCTCATTGGAGTATAATATGTTCTGTGTATGAACTTAAAGTGTATAAATCTTAATCGGCTGCTGGCCGTTATTCTTCCTGTCTGGTGACGCAGTATTGCCATTATGCATCCTCTAATGTTGTGCCCAGTTTAGTCTCCCACCCCACCACATAGTCTGTCAAGTTAGGCCGTTATGGTACTGCAATATATTCTCAATACCGTGTGTGAGGGAGTAGTAGCTAGCAATATGGTGTGCAGTGGAACCATAGTAGGGGGTTATGTCTGGAATTCTGGAGTGGCTGCCTTAACATTATGCCTCAGCCTAATGTATAGGAATATCTCTATGGGAGTGGGGTTGTTGCCTCCAAAAAAGCCTTCCCTGCACAGAAACCCACCCTAAGTATACATGCCCCCCCACACGTGTATTTTAAGGTGATTAAGCATGCAGCGGCTGGCTGCATCTCATGTCACAGGGAGTGCCGGATGATGGGCAAGTGGTAATGATGGTGAGTAAAACAAGGGCATGTGTAGCCGTTTTGCTAGTCCCCACCAAGTCTCATTAGTGCAATCCTCTCCCCCTGTTTCCTGTGGTCTCGTGCTGAGAAATGCTGTGGTCGGGACTGTTGCCATGTGCCCCTGTTCCACCATTAGGTGGGGAATTAAGGGGGGGCAATCCCAATATGCAGCGTAATGTACTTGGGGCATAAGTAGTATAATTCCAGATCTAGAACTTCAAAGCACCCTTTGGAGAAGGACTGTGTTGGTATATCCCAGTGGAGCCTCGGTTGTTCAAGCAAGTTGGATTAGCTGCATTCTTATACTTTTGAAAAACTGTCCCCCAGGGAAGTAGAGAATATTAAAATTGGGGACTATGAGCATGCATGCTTGCAATAGTGTTTCCTGAGCATGGCTGCCAACGGCTCCACTGACAAGACAAACATGAGGGGCAACAGTAGGCACCCCTGTCTTGAGCCACGAGATCTAGCAAAATGAGGTGAGTGTGTCCTGTTGATGGAGAGTGTTGCCAGGGTCTGCTGGTATTGGAGTCGTACTCATGCCAAGAATTGTGGAGGGAAGTCCATCCATGCGATGCAGTACAGCCCGCAGAAAATCCCACTCCATGGAGTCAAAAGTTTTAGTGGCGTCTAAGAAGACTGCCACTGACTCCAGCTCCGGGTCTATGTCCTGTAGTATAGCAAAGAGGGTGTGCAGGTTGTGGGAGGTGAACCCCTCCTTGGAATGAAGCCTGTCTGGTCTGGCAGCACCAACCCCCTCATCTGAAGACTGAGTCAGTTAGCCAGAAACTTGGCTAGTATTTTCGCGTCACAGTTAATTAAAGATAGGGGTCTGTATGAATCACAGACATCTGCTGGTTTACCAGGTTTTAGGAGGGATATGAGTAAAGCTTCTCACATGGAGAGCGGGAAAGTATCCACCTGCCGGGCCTCTTCATAGAGAGCTTCGTGAAAAGGCGTCAGGGAGGCTGTCTTGGCCGGGCACCCTCTCGACCTCAGCTATATAATAGCTGCTGTAATTTTGTCTTCTTCGAAATCAGCTGAGAGGAATTCTCTCTGTGCATCAGTCAGCCAACCAAGGGCTACCACCTTCATATAAGCATCCATGTCTGGGGAGGTGGCTCTACGCGTCGTGTATAGTGAGCAATAGTAAGACTGTAAGGTCTGAAGTATAGCAGTTGTGACATGTTGCGGTCTTCCCTCCGCGTCCTTAACCTCCAGGAAATATTTTGAAAAACGGGGCTTAAGGGTCATTTCCTCTTGTGCGTGCGCCTTCCCTGGATGTTCTCCCTCCCCGTATCTTCTGCCTGACTATAATTATTCCCTTTCAGCCGTGTCATGATATTCCGTTAGCTTATCTCGTAGCTGGGTTCATACTTCTCCTCTATGGGCTGCAGTCAATTGGACCCCCAGGCCCCTGATCTCCCCCTCCAACTTAGTCAATGTGGGGCTTATATCTCTGAGGATTCCTGGGGGGCGGAGCTAGCTGCGTTGGGAAATGGCCGCGCTGTAGGCGAGCACTCCCGATCACGCCACAATCCTTCATCTATCCTGGGTGTCTAACTATCGAATACTAGCAGAAATTCCAGCGATTGCATAGCAGGAAGTGCCAACTGCATCATGAGATATTTCTTTGCCGAAATACACATCTCCAGCATGCCGTAATTCCAAGTGGGATGTAACGACTGGAGACCCGACCTAGCGTGCGTCTCCACGTAATCGCCACGCAAGCCCGAGGCTTCAAACGTACGAGGTAGGCCTGACGGTGGTGTCGGAATGGCAGAGATCAGAATGCGCTATGCGCTATGTAATTGGGAGCGCAAGTAGGACTATTGTCCCCCGGTTCCTGAGCTCACTAATACTGCCACAGGGATGTGGACCGCAGCTACACAGGGAAGCGGCCGCAGCAGATGCTGTTGGGAAGGGGGTTCGGCGGCAGTACGGATCCTTACTAACGCCGAGCCGTAGCGTGCCTGTGTGGTGAGAGAGGGGGCAGGGTGTCGTCGGTAGTGTTCCCGTCCGGCTATATCCTTTATCCCCGAGCCAGCCACGACAGTGGGAGAAGTGCAGGTGCCAGCAGGACGTCAGTGACTGGGGCTTTCCTTCCCGGGTGAGCCGGGTTGCAGCAGGTACGTGTACTGCACCACGCTACCGCCTACTGATTAGTTACTATATGGACGCCACTGTTCAAATACTGAGGGTCTGCTTCAGATGCGGAGAAAGCTACTGTGCACCGCGCTTAGTTCACTAGCACACGCTTAGTTCACTAGCACACCGCTGATTCCAGGGGGCAACTAGACGGGCTGAGAGGCTGGGAGCTGGTATCTTTGCCGCCTGAGTCCCGATCTGCGGATTACACCTTTGCTCTGCTATGGCAGGCCTCGTAAGATAAGAACTACTCCGGCACTATATCAACGGCATACTCCTCAACAGTGTGGCTTGCATTGGAACATAGAGACGAGTGCCCTCCCAAAGCAGAACTGACCCGAGGTGAAATATAGTGCTCCACTAAAGGATCCCTCTGGCGAAAGTGATGGGGAAGCCAGATAGAAATCAATCCAAGTTGCAGTTTGAACAACAACGAAAGACCCCGGAGATGTCCACCGAACCACCCGACCGGAGCCAAGTAAATGCGAATACCACAGACACTCCACCGGCAGGAGACGTGCAGGCGATGTTTACAACGAGACAATCCACCCTCTCCAACATTGACGGGAAGATAGACTCTTTAGCATACCGTGTTGACCGCATGTCGGAGCGGCTGGATAAACATACGGAACGGATAGATATGGCAGAACGTCGAATATCTGACGCCGAGGACTTTAATCGTCAACTTGAACTGAAGAACACAAAAGTTGATAAAGCCCTGCAAATCCTTCTTGCTAAAACAGAAGATTTGGAAGCCAGATCACGACACAGTAACCTGCGCATTATGGGAATCGCGGAAATGACGCTGACAGGAAACATGGAGAAACATGTGGAGACACTATTATCCACAATATTCGGTAGAGACACCTTCCCTGCAATCTTTATCGTGGAACGATCACATAGATCTCTTGCATCATCACCTGCACCTGGAGCACGACCCCATCCCATAATTGCCAACATTTTAAATTATAGAGACAGGGACGCAGTACTTCGCCAATCCCGGGAATTGGGAACAATTAATCATGAAGGGATGAATATAACTATTTATCCGGATTTTACATCACAAGTACAAGAGGCAAGGAAAAAGTTCATCCCCTATGCTATGCTATTCCCGGCTAGCTTAAAGATCACGATTGACAGGAAAAATACTGTATGTAATGATCCACAAGAAGCACTCAAATTCTTACAACTACATCACCCGCACATCCTACGACGTAAATCCCCACGAGGACACCAGGCTGAACAGGACCTCCCCTCTGATGCGGAATAGTGACTAAACCTATTGGACTACAGTAAGATGTTGTGGGGACATATGGCACACTTTCTAATGGGATTGTTTACTACATCTGTTACTCCTGTTGTCCACTAGCGACACACTGACACTATAAGTAAGAACATATATGCAGTCAATATAATTTCTTTTACCACACATACTAGTATGCTTTGGGCAATTCTGTATGTGCATCGCAAGTAGTTAGGTTATGACACACCTCTTATACGTGATCACAGTTTTTACTGTGATAACGGCTTGATCCCCCAACCATACACTCATTGGGGTTGTTCATGGCCAGCTATCGCCCCCCTGTGTGCAGCACACTGTTCGATTCCTTCTTGTTGGGTATCAATTAACGGGAACGTTTGCATGGAGTGGGTTTTCTCTTTTTGTTTAACAGGTACAGGGAATGGGCTTTGCCATGATTGAGATGGCAAAGTGGGTGGAGGGTGGGATGGGAAGTTATGTTGCAATGTTAAAGGTCACTGATCTACTGAGATTGAATGTCCATGTCTACACACACTTATCAACATTACATGTGGCATGTATGGACGACACTGAGCATGTACTGGCGAGCACAGCCACAGGCCTATTGAACATGACTATACTTACAGGTAAATAATAGTATGGCTACTGCTAAACCCCTGAAAATCATAACCTGGAACGTCCGAGGCCTAAATAGTTCCCAAAAAATGTGACAGGTTTTGCATATTTAGACAGACACTCAATTGACATAGCACTACTTCAAGAAACGCACCTACTCCCTTGCAAAGCAGGAAAACTGGGTTACAGATAGGCTGAACACACAGTATCGGCAACATATTCATCGTACGCACGGGGGGTGAAGACCATCATACTCAAGGGCACTCAATTCTGTTTAGACCAGACGCACATTGATCCACAAGGTAGATATGTTATCATCACAGGTATACTCAGAGGCACCAAAGGAGGTATTGTAAACATATACGGTCCGAACACAGACAACCCTGATTTCTTCATGAACCTCCTGGCCAAAGTGCGAGACCTTCCACCTCTGGAGTTAATATGGGGGGGGGGGGCGACCTGAATGCTGCACTAGAGACTCAGCTGGACATATCTCAAAACCCCACTGAACACCATAAACGCACAGTTTCGGTTATCCTCAATGGTATGACAGAATTCCATTTGTACGATGTATGGCGAGCACGACATCCAACTACACAAGTGAGCACTCACTCATCTACGGTACATAATAGTTGGTCTAGGCTTGATTATTGGCTTCTGACGGACCACGCATCTACCTGGACTAAGGACATTAAAAATCTTCCCAAAACACAATCCGACCATAAGCCTGTTATATTATCTCTACACATTCCCACATATACACCCCCCCATTTGTATGGCGCTTTAATGCCACCCCTATTAGATCCCCTCTACAAAGAAACGAAACACTCAGCAATAGACGATTATTTTGCAAACAATACCCATTCAGTATAAGGTGCGGGTGTCTTGTGGAAAGCTTTCAAGGCGACTCTAAGAGGTGTCTGTATAAGCACGAAAGCCGGTATTTTAAAAGATATAAGAACTCAGTTAAGAAACTGCGAGGATCGTATACACTTACTGGAAGCCGAATACGACGCCACCCATAGTGCAACTACATTAGGTAACCTGCTTGCTGAGGTTAATCGATATAATGACTTAGCGGACGATGAAACAAAATACACATCCCAAAGTCACACAGCGCGCAAATTAGGTGAAGGAGGCGAATACTGGCAAAAAATAATACACACTGAACACAAACAGCACACTGTTATGCAAATAGAGGATGATGCCGGGGGCAGATGCACTACGATACTCAGGGAATATTAGCCACATTTGTGGACACATACGGTGATTTTTATAAAACATAACATACAGCGACTGACTCTGAGATCTTGCAGTATATAGAAGACATTGTGCTAGTGTGGTTATCAGACTCGCATCGTGAATACCTGGCTCAGCCAATAACAGAGGAAGAGACACAACTAGCTATAAAAACATTACCGAATGGTAAATCGCCAGGCCCTGATGGGTTCACCGGGGAATTTTCTAAAGCGTATTCAGAATTATTAGTACCACATCTCCTTAAAATGTATGATGAGGCATATAACAATAAGATCCTACCTCCGACACTGCGTGAGGCGCTTATTGTAGCCCTACTAAAACCAGACAAATGTCCCATAAAAACGGACTCCTATTGACCGTTATCATTAATAAATACGGATGTAAAAATATTAGCAAAGATAATCGCCACGAGACTACAACCACTTATGTCCACAATAGTCCTCCCCGATCAATCGGGTTTTATTCCCGACAGATCTACCATGCATAACTTGAGAACCATATTTGCCTTCTTACACCAGTTAAATCCGGACCTACAGGCAGTGGCGGTCCTTTTAGATGCCGCCAAGGCCTTCGATTACGTTGAATGGGCCTATATGTTCACGATCCTACGACGAATCGGATTACCTCCAATGCTTGTGAACTGGATTGCCCTTTTGTTCACTAAACCTAACCGCACGCATCAAAGTCAACAGGTATATATCTGACAGCATACCTATACAGCGTGGCACCAGGCAGGGTTGTCAGCTGTCTCCTTTACTTTTCTCAATTGCGCTAGAACCGCTTGCTTGTAAAATACGACAGAACTATGCACACACTGCTCTGAGATTTCGTCTGCGACCTATTAGTCTATCATTGTATGCCGATGATATGGTCTTATATCTCCGAGACCCCGACGTAAACCTGTAACCACTATTGCGAGAATATGTGAAATTTGGGCGACACTCGGACTGCAAATTAATTGGAGCAAATCTGCAGTGATACCATTAACAGGGAGCAAAACAGTCCCACAAATGGAATTCCCCCTTGTCTGGCAGGAAGATCTCATGAAATATCTTGGGATCTGGGTTCATAGAGACTCTGAATTGGTACTTAGACACAATTATGGAGTCGCAATTGACCGCATAGAAACGCAGATAAATAGATGGATTACACTCCCTCTATCATTAGCTGATCGTATATCATTAATAAAAATGGTATTATTACCTAAGCTGCTCTATCTATTTATTAATATACCAATAGCACCTCCGACCTCAATATATACCAGAATCCGCACAAATCTTGTCAAACTGATATGGGCCGGCAAACAAGCCCAAGTGAGCCTCCAAACAATGTCACTCCCATATAGCGCAGGCGGTTTTGCGGTTCATGATGTCTATCTATATTATTTGTGTGCTCAGGCGCATTACGCATACTATTGTATCACCCAGTGAAATATCTGCCGCATCTTGCAGTGGAAGATGGTGACGCATGTCCCATACCACTATCTAGCATACTTACACATAAGCGGTCCCACCTGACTATGCAGGAGATAAATACGATACGGACTACCTCCCAGGCATGGCAACGTATTGGCCAATTAGCAAACAAAACACCAATATACACCCCAAATTTCCCGCTAGCGAGTCACCCGGGGTTATCCGTGACGCAAGAAAAAAATAACATGATATTACTAGAACAAGTAGGTATAGCACAGTTGGGCGACCTCTATCCTAGTGGCACTTTCATAACCCCAGATGATCTGTCATACATCAGTAATCAATCGCTGCTCTTTCGTTTCTTGTATCATAGACTGAGGGCCGCTATCAGGGTACTATATCCATCCTTCCCTACCGAGCCTCCTGTCTTGCAACCACTACAAACCCTGATAGCCACAACCACTCACTTGAATATAATTTCACGACTGTACAAGCTGGTACAAACAGAAAATGGGGCTAACACCCGGAAAGCTCGTGATAACTGGAATAAATTGTTGGACACCCCTCTCACAGACGAGGACTGGACTGCTTGCTGTACTCTGACTAAATTGCTCACACCTAATGGCAACCTCCGTCTCATTCATTATAAATATATACACCAAACATACTATACTCCGACCATATTATGTAAATATGGATTGAGGGACAGCGCCTGTTGTAGGAGATGCGGGATGGATCAGGCAGATTTTGCACATCTTGCATGGTGTTGTGGGAGGGTGAAGACATATTGGGAGACTGTGACCCACCATTTGGGATTGATTGTATCCTGTACGTTATCCTGCACGACAACTGTGTTTATTAGGTCTTAATATACCTCTGAGATCTGTAAAGAAGAAACTAGTGGCAATAATGTTATTACTTGCCAAACGAAGGGTGACGATGTATTGGGACAGTAGTAGGGCCCCTGCATTGGAAGGTTGGATACTGGATGCAATCTATTGTAGAGACAATTTTTTAATGTACGTGGAGGAACTACCTGCTGCTTCTAACCCACAGATATTTGGGAACCACTTACTGTTTACTTGCGTGAACATCCTGGTCTGCTTAAGACGAATCGCTAATTCTATTATTTGATAGTTCAATGTGCCACTGCTCTGCTCTGTGAATGCTCAGCCATGTGTTATTAGATACTGTGATGTAGTGGATCTCTCAGTATGATGTACTTCTTGTGATTATTACAGATGTGACTATTGTATGTAAATTTTTGGCAAAATCAATAAAAAAAATATATATACATATATATATATATATCTCTAAGGATTCCCCCAGCTTTCGCAATGCAGATGCTCTGAACTGTTTCCTTTAGTGCTCCCCACACTTTTGCCCGCGAGGGGACAAAGTCAGTGTTTCATTGGAGAAACTCCTCCAGCTCCTGTCATAAACCCTCTCTGAAGAGGACATCCAGTAGTGAGTTGGGGGGGGGGGTGGGTGGGGGGGGGGGTGCCAGGATAAGAGTGGTGGAGCTGCACTCAGGGGGGCCAGCCACATATATACTGGAGAGTGGTCGGAGTATGTACGTACTAAACGTTGTCCATGTATTATCTGTAGGAGAGTAGGATCTGCTTCTTATAGTTACCCCCTCTTTTTTCTGATGTTTCTCTGTTTTTGACTTAGTCTGGCTGGGATCCTACTATCCAGAACCCCAGCCTAGCTGCTTTCTCTCTAAATTGGTTGCATGTACTTTAGGTACACTCCAGATTGGATTCGGGGGTACCCTTATAAGTCCTTAGTATATGGTATACTATGTACCTAGGGCATAGGTACCCTTGAGGCCTCCTAGGGACTGCAGCATGTATTGTGCCACCCCTGAGAGACCACTTAAACTGACAGCACAGGTCTGCCACTGCAACCTGTGTAAAGTGGTGCATGCACCCCTTACTTAGATATAGGTTCACTATATCTACCTTATATCACTGCATATATACACCTATCAGTCACATCTATGGCATGCCTTATCAATACTGAAGGCAGGGTGCTGGGTTTTATGTGAGAGGGTGCCCATGCATGAGCAGTGCCCCTCTGCAGCCTTCGGAACCTATTCTCCGGGGTTATGCTGTAATGCAGCCAACCATATACTGCATTATAACCTCGCGGTAAATGCTAATTTTTAAAAGGCTGCATGGAAACATGTTGTGTTTGGTGTCAAACACCTTGGAATCATACCTCCACACCAGTAACTGGTGTGGGAGGTATGATTCCACCCTCCTAGAGGGAGAAATATGACTACACCGGTACACCTGGTACCAGCTTTCTCGACCCTTGCATCACAAGATGTCTGCTGCCAGCCACATACACGCATCTGCCCTCCTGCTGCTGAGCCAAGCTCGAGCAGGGGAAGGCATGACAATAGGCAGCCTGTCACAGGGAGTTGTAACCACCTCCCAGACAGGCTTTAGTGTATTGGGGATGGGTCCCCAGAGTTTGTCCCACCCCTTCCTTGGGTATAAAATAGGAACCCCTGACTACAGGACTTTGATTTACCTGGACAAAACTCTGCCACAAAAACAAAGTACTTCGGCTATCTACACTACGCTGGATGACTGAAGAATCGCCCTTGGAGTAAAGGAGTTACTCCCCTGCTAAGCAGGCACCAAAGACACATCGGACCGGTTTGCATCTATGAAGCTCCTGAGGACTCCGAAGATTTCTGCATCACAGGAGGTGGGTTTCAAAGTGCCGCCAAGGTCGACTAGTGCTCTCAGCAAACCTGAGACCCACAGCCCCCCGTGGGGACCGTTCAACCCGAACCCCTGGACTCTGTGTCTGTTTGCAGCAGCATATGCTTTTCGGCAATCCCTGAGGCTTTGCTCTGGGCCACTTCTAGTCCTGACCCAGAGCAGTTTTTCCACCGAAGATTACCGGCTTACACTCCACGAGTGTTCCGTGGGCTGGTATTTTGTGATTCCTCTCGAGGTCCCTACGCGATCCCTGATCTGTTGGCCTGTGGGTCCCTGTGAAGGTAACTTTGACTGTCAGTGGGCTTTCCTGGTTGCTCCAGATGTGCCCGACTCCCCATTGCTTGGAGAGTCCCAAGGACCTTGCTGGTCCTCACCGAAGCATCCTTCCTCTGACCGCGTGGGTTGCAGTTGCCAAGGCTTGTTGATGTTCAATCCGGACACTGACCCCCCAGCACTCGACATCCTTTGTGGGACAGCTTGCCTGTGGTCTATGGTCATCCTCGACGTTTCCTGGTCCCTGTGGCTACAGAGTCAAGCTTCACCTCTTCTCACCTGAAGCAGCTGACATCGGTGGGCATTCGTCTACCGAGCCCCTGGTTACCCTGAAGTGACCCAGGCTCTGTCCCCTCTGCATTCAGGTTCTTCTCAGCTCCGATCCAGGCTTGGATCACACCGGACACTTTTCTTCATCAAGGCAGCAGCACTTTTCAGCATCATGCCATTGAAAACAACAAAGATTCCCAACTCCATCTGACACATATGCACCTGGCTTCCGTGGGCGACGTAACACACATACTCTGGTACTCTCAAGGGTGCTGGCCTTAGAACCTTCTAAGTTTGAAAGGGTTTGCTTAAAGTACTCTCCTGAGTGTCCTTAATCTTTAAAATTCCAACTGCGACTTTCCCATAGAGTTGTACGGAGCTCGCGGGTGTGTTCTCACACTGCACACAACCCCCGGGGGTCCCCTGTGTCACTACCGTGGGTGGTTCCTTGGGGTCCCAGAGATTCTACGTGCTCTGGGCACTGTGTCTAGTCAAGTTGTGGTTGTTATACCACTATATTAGTATATGGTTTAATCTCCCCCTGGAGCCCACTGTGTATTATGCTATTTACAGTTGTTCTAGTGATTTAATATTGTGTAACTTGTGCTCTAAACTCACAAAGAGATTAGTAGAGAGTGTTTAGTAATATATACATATTTTATAATAACACTTGTGTGGTTCTCCTTTCATTTGGTCGTTCAGGAGGTTATGATCTGGTAAAACAAGCTGCTTTACATTCCTTCGAGACTTAGCTTGAAGGCTGCTCTCCATAGCTATCGCTAGGATAGCTTTCAATAAAGGTTGTCTTTAACCTTATCATCAATAAAGGTTGTTTGGACTGGTGCAAGGTGCCCATTTTAATTAGTGGACAGCATAAACCAGGCCAACTTCTCATATTATCCAAGTGTGGAGCCATCTGGACACACTATTTTTGACCAGCTAGAGTGTATCGAGAAGTAACAAGTGCCTTCCTTTTCCTTGGGATGTAGCATCCGGCAGTCATCTAGTAAAAGGTGTTCATCCAACATTCTAAAACAACCTTTCATGGTATTGCACTCTGACACATACATCAAATATCGGAAGACACTATAATTATTCGTCCTGATCTGGTTACTGGAAGCTGAGAGCTGTCATCTTCACTGTCAGAGATTTACAAAGATGATGAAGAGGTAATAACAGTCACTGGGTTTTCATGGCTCAGTCATTCTTTTATCATCTTCATCAGAAGACCGATTAATCAAATGACAAAAGTGGGAAGAGCCTCTACTAACAACCTTCAAAGGACATTGGGCAGTCATCATATGTCCTTTGGTGGGGCATCTTTGGAAGATGCATCATCATATGGAACTTCATATTTTCTCCTTTGCAGTTGGCAGGCGATCACTAGATCACCTGTCTTAAACTCAGTGTTCTTAGCTCATTGCTTCTTGCCGGCATAGGCTTTCATCTTTTCCTCATAATCCAAGTCCTTCATTCGAATTGTATTCTCATCTCCTTCTCTTTTGTTCGTCCATTGAGGTAACTTGGCTGTCATTGCTCTCTTGAACATCAAAGTTGCAGGACTTTCGCCTGTGGTCGAGTGAGCTGTTGAACAATAGGCTTGTAGGGTAGAATTTCAAAACAGTTTGCAAACTGAGTTTCTCAAGAGTTGCACACTGTACTGCTTTCTTTAGTGCACTCGTAAAACGCTCAACAAGTCCATTGGCCTGAGGCCACAAAGGTGTACTTCTCTGATGCTTTATGTTCAGATGCTCCAGAAAATCTTTGAATTCTCATCTGGTGAACGGCGGGCCATTATCAGACTTCAAAGTGGCTTGAATGGCTATATTGCAAAAATGCTGTCAAGTCTCTCATTGACTCGCTCATGTGGTGTGGATGAGTGATTCTCTATTAATGCTATTTGTGAGTACTCATCTAAAGTTACCTTCAGATGATGTCTATTGTTGAGTGGACAAAATAAATTGATGGTTATTCTCCCCAGTGGATGCTTAAGGAGTTCTGACATGGTTAAGAGTATGTTGAGTAATGTTTGTAGAGAGGCATTTACATAGATGAGGTCTTTAGTTCCCTTTCAACCCTCTCATCTAAATATGGAAACCAAACTCGATGTCATGGAGCTCTCTTGGTGACAACAATACCAAGATGTCCTTCATCGAGCCACTTCAATTATTTTCTGTCTTAAACTCTACGGAATTAGGATTCATGACCCTCGCTCTATACCACCTTCCTGAGTTATAGACAGTTCATCTTTAACATTTTTGTACTTATTATATCTTTCAACTTCAGCATGTCACTATCAAGGCTCATGGCCGTGATGGGCTCGGCTAACAATATGGTAGCTGGCATATTTGACTTTTCAATGAAATTAATGTAGGCATCAGCCGTCTTCGATAAGAGTACTTTGACCTTGTATTGGCCCTCTAGAAAAGTATTCAGCAGGGTTGTGATCCTTCTCTGGATGACATAGAATGGTGTAATCATGCTCTTGTAATCAGACTCCCCACCATTCAATGCGAGGAGGCATCTTGGCTTTTGGATTGCCAAAAATAGTCAATTAAGCTTGATGATCAGTTACCAGCGTAAAAAGGTATTCCATAAAGGAATACTTGGAAATGTTCACAAGCCCATACCATGGGAAAACGTTCTTTCTCTGGTTGAGAGTAAACATGTTCTGTTTGGGACAGACTCCTAATGGCAAATGCCACAATATACCTTCGAGCGTGGGGGTGTCCGCTGTACTGTGCTAGGATAGCACCTAACCCGACAGGGCTAGTGTCAATAACAACCTCGGTATGAAGCTTTGGATTGAATTAGGCCATTCAGTAGCAGTTTCAATTACTTGTTTGATTTTCTTGGAACTTCTTTCACATTCTTGTGATCACTCAAATGAAACATTTTTCTTTGTTAACACTCGTAAGGAGCACTTATGATAGCAAAGTCTTGTATGTATCTTGAGCAGTAACTGGCCATGCCAAGAAAATAATCCTAGAGACATCTTGTGGGGGATCAGCATTTAACAGCCCTTGTACTTTAGCAAGCTCAGGTGTCAAACCCCCATCAGAAAAGATATGGCAAAAGAATTTCAAATTTGTCTTGTGGAACTCACACTTGTCTACATTCAAACTTAGGCCTGAATCAGTCAGTAAGCGAAATACTTGGGTGAGAGCTATATCATGCTTCTATGTAGCTTTGAAAATCAATATTCATCACTATAGTTGAATGCATTCACACCCGGCTGTATGAAATGTCAAATGATGTCTTGGAAAGGTTATGCAGCCGATGAAACACCAAAATGGAGTCTATTATATATCAGAACAGACTGACATGTGTAGATAAGGCTGCAATATAGCTGCACTCTTCTTTGAGTTCCAGCTGATGATAACCTTTATTTAAATAAGGGCGAAAGAAAACTTTACACCATTTAATTGCGTTATCATGTCAGCAATGTGTGGACCTGGAAGTTGTTCTCATTCAATTGCCTTGTTTTCTTGGCACATATCAATCAATATGCGATCAGCTCCTTCAGTGTCGTTTTTGAGCACTACCACTATGGGAGAAACACATGGCGTTGGACAAGTTGAACGCTCAATAATGTCATGCTTAAGTAACAATTCAAGTTCTTACTATTTCGTGGTGAGCATTCACATTGTAATTTACAGAAATCAGTGCCATATCAGCAGCGGTACTGAAACTGAGCAGACAGGCACTTGCTGCTCTACCTTGAAGCACATGTATGAATGCTTGTGCCTACGTTTTCTTGTGTTTCAATATCGCTGCAAATGAACCTTGAATTTTTATGTGCATCGATGCGGCCCACACATACACATTGGTTTTCAATGGTGTATGTTGAGGCAACAGAGACAATTCATTGTATTTCTCTTCCGAAATTTTGTTTACTGATGCACCACCATCGACGATGAAAGGTATCATAACACCGCCACCCTCGTGGACAACCTCGCCAACCTTGGACTTAAACAACTAGTCACTTCCCCAACCCACATCGCAGGTCACACACTCGACCCCATCTTCACTTCCAGCAATCATGTCTCCTTCAGCCACACTACGGACCTCCTATGGACCGACCACAGCTGCGTTCACTTCACCTACAACAAGCCGAAACCCATCAACCACCCCCAACCTACCCTGCAAAGAAACTGGAAGAAAATCACCACGGACCAAATCTCCGCATCGCTCCTTCGAAACTCCCCAGCCCTCTCTTCTAACGCCAACGAAGCCGCAGCCAACCTCACCCTATGGCTATCCAACACCGCTGACACCTTAGCACCACTGAAAAAACGTCAAAGCAAACCTGGCAGCAAGAAGGCCTCATGGTTCAACGATGATCTTAAGAAATCCAAGAAACTCTGCCGCTCCCTTGAAAAAGCCTGGAAAAAAGACCCATCCACCAGCACCAAGGACGCCTTCAAAAGCGCCACCCGCACTCACCACCAACTGATCCGAAAAGCCAAGAAAACAGCATTCAAGGATCGACTTGACAACAACGCCCACAACAGCAAGGAACTTTTCAACATCGTCAAGGAATTTTCCAACCCATCGGCCAACTCCAACGACATCACCCCCTCTCAAACCCTCTGCGACTCCCTAGCCTCCTTCTTCCACAACAAGATCGCAGACATCCACAACAGCTTTGACAACCAACCCGGAAACCAACCCACCCCACCATCTGTTGACCATCTTCCCCCCGTAAACACCCTTAACGCCTGGAACCCAATCTCCACCGAGGAAACCATCCGCCTGATGAATTCCATTCACTCTGGATCCCCCACAGACCCATGCCCTCACCACATCTTCAACAAAGCAGACTCCATCATAGCACCGCACCTCCGAGACGTCATCAACTGCTCCTTGATATCCGCGACCTTCCCAGAAGACTGGAAACACGCTGAACTCACCGCCCTTCTGAAAAAACCCACAGCGGACCCCACCGAACTCAAAAATTACCGCCCCATCTCGCTTCTCCCATTCCCGGCCAAAGTCATCGAGAAAGCCGTCAACAACCAGCTCGCCGCCTTCCTCGAAGCCAACAAATCACTCGACCCCTCACAATCTGGCTTCCGAGCTAAACACAGCACTGAAACCGCCCTCATCGCAGCAACAGACGACATTCGAACTCTACTGGACAATGGAGACACAGTCGCCCTCATCCTCCTCGACCTCTCTGCAGCATTCGACACAGTCTGCCACAGCACCCTTCTACAACGCCTCAATAACATCGGAATCCAAGGAAAAGCACTTGAATGGATCACCTCATTCCTCACCGGAAGAACCCAGAGAGTCCGCCTTCCTCCATTCAAGTCCGAGGCCTCTGAAGTCATCTGCGGCGTGCCCCAAGGATCATCACTCAGCCCCACCCTCTTCAACGTATACATGAGCCCCCTCGCGGCCATCGCCCGCCAACACAACCTCAACATCATCTCTTACGCGGACGACACTCAACTGATCCTTTCTCTCACCAAGGACCCTAGCACCGCCAAAACGAACCTACACGAAGGAATGAAAGAAGTCGCTGAATGGATGAAACAAAGCCGTCTGAAACTGAACTCAGATAAAACAGAAGTCCTCATCTTAGGCACATCCCCCTCTGCTTGGGACGACTCCTGGTGGCCGGAAGCCCTCGGAAAAGCACCCATTCCGACAGACCACGCACGGAACCTTGGCGTCATCCTGGACTCTTCACTCTCAATGAACAGACAAGTCAACGCCGTATCCTCTTCCTGCTTCAACATTCTTCGCATGCTCAGAAAAACTTTTCGCTGGATCCCCTCCGAAACAAGGAAAACAGTCACCCACGCTCTGGTCACGAGCCGATTGGACTACGGAAACACCCTCTACGCAGGTACCACCGCTAAACTCCAGAAGAAACTCCAACGAATCCAAAACGCCTCAGCCAGGCTCATATTAGACATCCCACGCAACGAACACATCTCCGGTCACCTTAAAGACCTCCACTGGCTACCCGTCAATAAGAGGATCACTTTCCGACTGCTTACCCACGCACACAAATCACTCTACGACATCGGACCAGATTGCCTCAACTCTCGACTGTCCTTCTACACCCCCTCCCGACAACTACGCTCTTCCAGCCAAGCCTTCGCCACTGTACCTCGCATCAACAAGACCACCATGGGAGGCAGATCCTTTTCATACCTGGCTGCTAAAACATGGAACTCACTCCCCGCTTACCTTCGCCTCACCCAGAACCACCTAGCGTTCAGAAAGCAGCTTAAAACGTGGATATTTGACAAATAATCCTCCTCCCCTTCCTAAGCGCCTTGAAACCCTCTGGGTATGTAGTGCGCTATACAAATTTTTTGACTTGACTTGACTTGACTATCGAACAGTCATTTATATTCAATGTAAATGTTTGGGCAATGTTTATATGACTTTAGTACTTTGGCATGTCGACTTTTCTTTGAATGACATTTTTCCTCACATGCAGCTAGTCCAATATGCGCATATTTATCTGACATAAACATTGACATGGCACAAATATCTTCCTCACTTTGGGCCAGATGTAGGACCATTGGGAATTGCGAGTCGCAAATTGTGATTCGCAATTTGCGAGTCACAATTGCCAATGTACAACAGTGTCTGAGACACTGTTTGCGATTCCCAATGGGGTCGCAAATTGCATGCCTCATACATAATAATGTGGCTGTTGCAATGTGCGACCCCATTGGGAATGGCTGACACTCCCAGGGATGTTGGCCTGTTGGGGTGAGCAGACCTCCATGTCTGGGACTGCTTTTAAATAAAGCAGTTTTTTTTAAATGCAGCCCGATTTCCTAAAATGAAAACGGGATGCATTAAAAAAAAGTGAAACGTATTTGTTTCATATTTCTATGGCAGGTAGTGGTCCCTGGGACCACTGCCTGCTCTGAAATTTTTTTTGCGCACCCATTCACAAAGGGGAAGGGGTCCCCTGGGAACCCCTTCCTGTTTGTGAATGGTTTACCACCCTCTTAAAGAGGGTGGTAAACTGCGAGTGTTTTGCGACCGCAATTGCATTCGCAAAACATTCTTACATATGGTTCAGACTTGCTATTAATAAGGGACACCCTCGGACCGCCCCTTCCAAATAAAGAGTCGCTAACCCTATTTTGCCTGTCGCTATTTAATTAGCGACTTGCAAAATAGGGTTAGTACATGGCCCACAGGTCTTTTGCATGCACAAACAGTTATACAACCCATTTTTGCATGCACAACTTATCGTACAGCTGGCTCTTTCTCTTGATATTGAGGCGGACAAACTGATGATGATTTAGATGACAGTCACCTTCTTTCAGTGTCAATTTGTCTCAATTGATTTTGCCACTTGGCCTTGTGGAGGTGGGTTGAAAATGGTCCTCTCTGATTGGTCACCCCAAATGTTTTCCTTTTCCTCTTTTTGTTGGCCTTAGGACTCTGAGCACTTTAACACTTCTGACCAGTCTTAAAGTGCATGACTTTCTTCCCTAAACATGTGTGTCATTGGTGTATACATGATTGGCATATTTAATTTACCTGTAACTCACTTGTAAAGTGGTATACCCTATATTCAGGACCAGTGAGTTAAATGTTACTAGTGGGCTTGCAGCACTGATTGTGCCACCTACAGAAGTAGCCTTTCTAACCTGTCTCAGGCCTGTCATTACAAGGCCTGTGTGGGCAGTTTACTTTCACTTCGACTTGGCATTTAATACTACTTGCCAAATCGTAAAATCCCCTTTTATTACACAATAGTCACCCCTAAGGTAGGCCCTAGATAGCCCATAGGACAAGCTGCTGTGAACTAAACGGTAGTACAAATACTGTAATGTTTTACATGTCCTGGTAGTGACAAATAGCAAAATTTGTTTTTCAATACTGTGAAGCCTACTCCTCAGCTAGGCTAGCATTGGGATTTCCTTAAGACAATTTTAAGCTGTAAATCCTGATTAGAAAGGAGTAGCTAAGTCATGTTTCAAATCTTTGGCACTATAATGATATATCCTCTTTAGTGGTAACGTTGGCTTTAATATCACTGTTTTAGAAATGCCTCTTTTAGAACGTGGACATTTCTCTGCTCTTACTGCTCTGTGTCCCTTACAGCCTGTCTCCAATACGTGTTTCGGGTGGGTGACAGCTACACTCTGTGCATTCCCTCCAGAGAGTTACAAACACAGGAAGGGGGGTGTGTGAAATATAACTCATCTGCATTCATCTATATTCTGATAGGTCTTTCTGTGCAGGAAGAGAGAGCCGATACTTACATCTGAATAGACATTGTCCTTTGTCTCACACAAAGGGCTGATTATCCCCCACAGATAGCCCGACAGACAGGGCTGGGATGAAAGGGATCTGTGCACTTCAGGGGCATGCTTTGAAATCACCCCACTTTAAAGGCACATTTGGGTATAAGTACTGGAGTTCTGACCCTACCAAGACTCAACTACCTGAATCGGAACCAACGCATCGTACCCTCGATGACAACGCTTTGCTTCATCCAAGGTACTTAGTCAGGAGGACCTGTTTTGAGTCCTGTAGCCGGCCTGCCCTCCATCGTGGTCAGCCTGAACTTTGGTATTACCCCAGTCTAACACAACATCAAGTAACCTTTACGTTCTATTGACTTCTATGCACTATCTTTGGTTTATTCTTTAAAAATTCATAACTCTGGTTCTACTAATTGGATTTCTGTCATTTTGGTCTAGATCTTCTCACATAAATCTTCTCTATTTTTCTAAACCAGCGTGGAGTCTTTTTGTGGTGTTTTGATTGTGTTACTGTGTGTGTGTGTGTTGCACAAATACTTTACACATTGCCTCTTTAGATAAGCCTGCCTGCTCTGTGCCAAGCTGCCAGAGGGTGAGCACATGTTATCTTTTAGTATGTATCTAGCTTACTCTGTCAAAATTGGTGGTTCCTGCTTGTACAAGGTGCGTACCCTCACAACTAGAAACCCCCTTCCTAACAGGGTGTCAAATGTTGCCTCAGGAATGTTCTGGTGGTCATTTTGTCTTCCCAATGTGACACACTTGCTTTTTTCTTCGCTTTACAGACTGTCACAAACGAGTCCCTTTCCCACAGCCTTTACAGATCAGTCCAATGGTGGGACGTTTACCTTTGTTTGGAAATGAAAATCAACATCTAAATCATTACTTCATTTTGTGTGTAAACAGCATTTTATGTCCTTCTGTCCTTGACTTATTTTTTATTCTCATGACTGATTCACACTGGGCACCCCTGGCCTCCGAGTCAGCAGCTTGCCTTTCCGCATGCTCTTCAGATCTGACAGCCATCAACACTTGCGCCAAACTAAGAGTTTCACTCAGCATTCATCGTCTGTGTGAATCTTAAAAGCATCCATCGTTAACTCTAAGTCACATTGCTTCCTTATCATTAAATTGATTGAACTTACAGTGTTTGATGAGCTTATCAAGTGTCTCCACAAATTCATCAATTGTTTCACCAACTTTCTGGCATTCGTGACTGAAAATGTATCTTTTGTAATCAACGTTTGGTACAGAATTGAACTTGAGATTCAGCAGCATTTTCTTTATGACTTCTTTCACACCATTACTGGCAAGATTTTTGAGAGACTTGATTATATTTTTGTTATCAGTTTCTTCAAGTGCATAAGAAATTGTCTCCGTCCATGCAGACCATCTATCTCCAATATTTTGCTATATAGCAGCATCGAAATGTGGTGGTGCTTTCAAAAAGGTGGCAGCGCAGTAAATAGGTATAGAAGTGGCTGTCCATGAGGATGGAGCTCTTTCTGCTCCTGTTGGCTGTCCTTTTCAGCCTGCATCACTCATTTGTCTGCTGAGGCTTTGAGATAGACCAGACTTTGAGATGGAGTTGTCATGGACAATCAGGAAAACTATTACTTTCTTCCCGGTATCTATCGGAGCCCTTCACTTGCTGGAGACTGCTGAAGTTGTTCTGAGCCGTCATCTGGCAGCTTTGGTGGAGGGTCACTTCAGGTATGGGACAGCTCAGTGAGGACAGTCCTTGTGCTTCTACTGGGGTCTCCCTGCCCAGTACTGAGGTCGTAAAGCTCTGCTTATCAAGGCTCCGGTAAGTGCAATGGTAATATACTTCTTTCTTACTTATTCTATATGCCAGCATTTTTTCCTGTATCAGTACGTCACCACCTTTTGCAGGAGTGCTCTGTAAAATGTACAACTTTATCTTGGTGGCAGCACTGTACATTTATATATGGCTTAACCAGCAGGTTCTCGACCATCAACGTGTAAATTCTTTGCAATGCTTCCGTTGTCTTCACTATCTTTACAGCAGCTAGAATTGAGCTTTAACTCCACATGCATGAAGCAGCGATTCTGTTCTTCCACAGCGACACACGGGGCTCACAGAATCAGTTTGCTTGGACTGCTGCAAACTTTCTGTGGGAGCCCAGTTGTTCTACGAGTTATTTATCCCCTGTCTCGTCACCATTTGTAGTGTCTTCCCAGCCTGGGTACCCACCAATGACAAAGCCACACACAGGGCATAGTAATACACATCTTTATTCTGCTACATGTAACTGCAAACCCAGCATTCTAAAACAAGCTTTAATGGCAATCTCTGACATCTACATCATAGAAATATCGCAAGACACTACAATAGGCACATAACTATGTAAAGTGTCTTGATTTATTTTGACCCTATTGAAATGTTTGCTTCTATCACACATCATAATTACAAAATAATCTTAATTTGTGCTTTTCTAACAGGTTATATATTTTGAAATATTTGTACAATTCATTTAAAGGTATTTAAAAATTGTTGTGTTAGAAAAAGGACATCCTGCAACATTTTCTTTCACACCAGCAAGACTGTCACAGTTCATTTTTACAAAACCTTCTCACTTTGTAATTAGAGAAAGAAAACAGCATTTTCAATGTTTGAAGAACAAGCAGCAAATTGTTGGAAGAAATAGCTTGACCGTTGACCTCTGGCTTGGAACACACAGCAAAAATGACAAGATAAAAAACAAAATTTACAGGCATCTGTATTGCTCATTCTCCAGGTTATTTTGGGGGTGCTGCAGCACCCACCACCCTTACTTCATCGCATATGTGCCAAATACATTACGGTCAGAGCTGACCTCTTTGGAACTGGGGAACCAGGTTTCAGTCTTGGGTCTGCTCAACATCTGTCCTTAAAAAACAAAAACAAATGTGTCCTTGTTTGATTTAACTAACTGGTGCTCATGGGAACTGCTTCAATACCTTTGGGTCGAGTTCACCCAGTTTGCCAACTCCATTCGGACCCAGCTATATACACATTAGTCTTGACTCTGTACCTTATGGGAACAGTCCAGCCCGAACTGCCAAGCCAGGTCCTCCCTGGACCGGGAACAAGCATCCTGGGACCGGTTTCGGGGTGACACCCCTCATCAGCCAGGCAAGCTTGAACCCAGTGGCAAAGAGAGCAAGGCACCCACTTCTGGGCATACCCTGCCAACTTAAGGTGAACAAAGCAAACACAAGAAGATGATGGATGGAGCGCAGAAACTTTTCAGACACTCACCCCCAGTCACAGATCTGGGTTGAATCCATCATTGTTCATTAGCTCACTACGCCACCCCAGTTCAGACCCAGCTATTGGCAAATCAGCCGTGACCCTGTGCCTCATGGGAACAGTCCAGCCTGAACTCCCAAGCCAGGTCTTCCCTGGACTGGAAGCAAGCATCCTGGAACCAGTTTCTGGGTAACACCCTTCATCAGCCTTTTTGAAAGTGAGCATTTCTCTGTGCTCATAACTCCAATGTGTTTTGCAGCCTGACTCCAACCCACGTCTAGGGCAGAGTGACTGTTACACTTTACGTATACTTTTCCGACAGCCATCACACAGGAGGGCCTGGATGCATCTTCATACTGAATGGTCTTCCTGAGCTGGGAGGAGGGGCGCACTTACATTTGTTTGTGCTGTGTCCTGCCCTCACACAAAGGGCTCGTTTACTCTGTACTTTATGGCTGGAGCCAGAGCAGGGATTGAAAGGGAATGTTGTGCACTTGTAAGGTTTCTTTTGAAGTGCCCTCTAGATCAAACACATTTTGAGTAAAAGTACAGGGGCTCTGATCGCATGTTTTTACTACACTACTGAACCAAGAAGAAACTCTGCTGGAGTAAAAGCTGCTGCGCCTGAAGGATTGCCACTTTGCTGAGTCTGACTCTGCCCAGGGATTGCTGCCTGCCTTGCTGAGCTTCCCTGCTGCCTGCTGACCTTTGCCCTGCCAAGAAGAATCTTTAAGACATCCCCAGAGTGACTCCAATGGCTTGTTGGCTTTCCCCCTGTTCTTTGAGGTCTCAGGAATACAACATATCTCATAACTTGCTCTGGTGATTCCACTTATGTAAGAGCTTTTTTCTACAACTACCAGCATGCTGTGCTCAGCTCAAAACCGAGGTTCTGCCCTACGGGTCATTCTACATGAGATTGCTTTTCACCCGTAATCCTCTCTGCACTGCAAGAACACGACAATCTGCGAAAACCCCCTCCGCGAGGCCCTGCCAACCGAACAGCCGTGCAAAACTCGTCCTCGTCCCATGAGACTCCCCCCACGCGCCCCTTCGGCTCAGAGACCGGGGAACACCAGTGGAACTCACAACGACTGCCTGCTTCAGCCCACGAGGCCAGATTGCCCTCGCATCCAGAGGCCTGTAATCTACATCGGCAGCCGACTCCAGAATCAGCCTGTGAGTATTACGGTCCTGAATTGACCTGATAGTCATGCACCTCCGCCTTAAGTGCCTGCCCAGAAACCAACTGTATACCTAGAAATCAGACCAGCATGGTCCTGGTTGCGGCCTGCTCCCGCCCCAAGAGCTGTGTCACCAAGAATGGGATATTTCCAGACTATCGGACCTAACTGCTCCCCGTGACTTGTGTGGCACTCCCCGCAACTGGCTGACCCCAGCACTCACTATAGAGGGTCACAAGCATTTATTTCTGGCTCACTAAACCTGTGATTATGGCAGCTACCCATGGAAGTTCTGCCTGTGGGGAGAAGTAGTGTGTTTGAACCTTACCATGGGGGACTATCCTTAATGGACACCCTGTTTGTCACCAGAATCCTGTATCCTACAGTTATGTTCTGATATGCTTCTGGTGACATTGAAGGATTTATGTGGTGACTCATGCTGCTCTAAATATCTAAGAGTACTGCTAGTGTAGGTAGTTTGGGTCTCCTAGAGTCCAGAGTAGCGAGTCCTACTTCAGTATCCACATAATGTGCTTAGTATTGTTAACTCATGTGTTCTTATTTTATAACTTGTTGCCTTTCATTCCCTGATAGTATGATGTTTATCTTTTTGCCACTTGCTTTGCCAGGATAACGAGTACTATTTCAGGGATGCATAGTAATCACGGTGGTTAGGTTTCACATATTTTCATTCTCATACTCTGTCACATTACCTACCTTGTTGTTTCCAAAAGGTATGTCAATTTATGCCTAGCAATGTCAGGCTAATGAGTACTATTTTAGGAGTGGTGTAGTATGCACAATATGTATGATTCATGCCGTTTTTCTCTATGTTTATATGCACAGTATATATTTGTATATAATCTAGTGTGGATTCTCTTTTGTGGTGTCATTATTGTGTTACTAGAGTGAGTGCTTTACACATTGCCTCTGATGATAAGCCTGAATGCTTTGCTCCAAGCTACCGGGGGTGAGCACAGGTTATCTTTGGTGTGTAACTTACTTGCCCTGACTAAAGTGGTGGGATCTGCCTGGCTTAGGTGCATACCCTTGTCAACGAGAAACCCCAATGCTAACAGACAGGCTTCAGGCACGAGCCTGGCTCGCCCACCTCAGTACACCACAAACTAATGGAAATGTAGTTGCTTAAAAATGAGTACTATTCATAAACGGTAATAGTTCCAGTAATAGGGTGTTGGGGCTGTAGAGATGTACAAACGCAGGTATTATGGATTCAAGTATTTATTGTATAGTCAACAAGTCAGAGAAACGATCCGTCTTCTAGATAATATTCCTCCAACTTGCCAAGAACCCTGGCACCACAAAGTTCCTTCCATTCTCTTGACGTACAAAAATTCTGGACGTTCAGAGAATAGAAGGAGAACCCAGAACGTCTTTCCCCTTAACAATGTGGAAAACCCAACTTGAACATAAAGAACAATATGTACGAAGAATAACGACAAAATTAACATAGTGAATAGATCATAAAAATCATTGCAAAATATAATCATGAAATTTGGAAGGCAACTTGATGATCCTGGAAGACGGGGAACGGAAAGTGGAATTAGTGTCATCATTAACATCAGTAAGAGGGATTTTGTATGTTTGAACACCCAAACTTGTTTTAGACACAGCAATCCTACCCTAGTTCCATCACCTACGATCATCCAATTTGACAGCGCATTTTTTAACCTTTACAACCTTCTTAGGAACAGAAAATTTGGATTCCCCCTTGGGTAAAATCCTAGAACACTTCACTCTCACCATGTCCCCCACTCAAATATTCAATTGCTTGGAAAAAGATTTGGACTGTGTCTGATCATATCTATGTTGTGCCTCAACACGCTTCCTTCCAACATCATCAGTCTTATCCTTGGGTAAAACAAATCCTTTGTTGCCCATCCATCTTCTCAAAAGTTTAGAGGATGTAATGCAACCTCAAATGGAGTATTCAAATTGGCAGTTGCGCGAACAGCCCAAAGAAATGTTTCAATTTCTACCTTGCAATTTAAATCATTAGCTTTTGCTAACTGCACATTCTGTTTAATGACCCTGTTAAAACGTTCCACAAGGCCATTGCTTCTTGGATAATAAAGAGAGGTTTTAACATGCTCAATGCCAACAGAATGCAGAAAATTCTCAAATTGAATTAAAACAAATTGGGGTCCGTTATTGGTGAGGAGTTCCTCGGGAACACCTTCTCTAGCAAAAAGTGATTTGAGAAATGTAATGACAAAGGTAGAATCAGTGGTTCTTACCCACTTGATTTCTGGGCAGCGTCTATAAAAATCCATATGAACAATGCCATACTCAGGTAAATTGGCAGACAAATAAAATCGACCAATAATGTCCATAGGAATTTTAAACCAGGGTTTGTCAAGAACTTCAATGGCTTCAACAGGAGAAGGACAGGTTACTTGCGACTTGTCACTGATGGCACACTCCATGCAATCCCTAACAAAATGCTCCACCTGTTTGTCCAAAGCCGGCCACTAAAATGTTTCTCTTATCCTTCTTTTCATACCTATGTGGCCTTCATGAGCTAACGTAAGAACTTTGTTTCTCATGGCTTGAGATACAACTAATAGTGACGATCTGTACAACAGACCGTTCACCGTGGATAACTCCTTGAACACATGCTTGTATTTGTAGGCACAATTGTGTTCATTAATTGTATTGTATTGTATTGTATTTATATTTGTAGAGCGCGAATTGCTGCCCTGAGGCGTCCAAGCGCTAGTGATAACCAGAACCAACCAGAGAACACAGGGGGCAGGGGGGGAGGGGTTTAAAGGGGTGAGTTAAAAAGGAAGGTTTTAAGCTGTTTGCGGAATGAGGTAAGGTTAGAGTTGGCTCTGAGGTGAAGTGGAAGAGCATTCCACGTCCTAGAGGCATTGTGGGCGAAGGTCCTGCCACCACACCTGGATCTCTTTATTCTAGGAGTCACAGCTAGAAAGGTCTGGCTGGAACGGAGACTTCTATTGGGCGTGTAGTGAGTGACTAGGTTGCGAGTGATAATTGGACCCGTGTCCCAGAAGGCTTGATGGGCAATGCACATTGCCTTAAAAAGAATTCTTTGGCGAACTGGTAGCCAGTGAAGGCTGGCCAGTCCAGCCCTTACTGAATGTCTGCGAGGAATCTCCAGCAGTAAGCAGGCTGTGCAGTTCTGCACTATTTGCAGCCTGCGCAGAATGTAGTCTGGGGCGCCGAGATAGAGCACATTATTAAAATCGAGGCGTGATTGTATAAGCCCTTGAATAGCCACCTGTTTGGCTTCCATGGGGAGGAGGGGGAGGATTTTCTTTAACATCCTCATGATGCCAAAGCAGGTAGCTGACAGTTTCGTGGCCTGTGTATTGAATGATAGGGATCTATCCAACCAAACTCCGAGGCTCTTGATGTTATCTTTGGGAGATGGTGGAAGACCCAGACACGGGGGCCATAGGGCATCGGGGAGGCGAAGGCCTGGGGGGCCTAGGAGCATCAGCTCCGTCTTGTCCCCGTTCAACTTGAGGGATGAAGCGGACATCCAAGTCTTCACCTCTTCTAGGCACTCTCTGAGCCCGCCTGACGCAGGAAGGTTATCATCCTGCGTCAGTGGGACCACCAGCTGCGTGTCGTCTGCATATGAGATGATCTTAATCCCGAAAGGGCGGACGACCTCAGCCAGTGGCCTCATGTATAGATTGAAGAGTGCGGGGCTCAGAGAGGAACCCTGGGGGACTCCATACTTCAGAGGTCTACTGGAAGAAATGGACTCACCCTCGAAGACTCTAAAGGATCTGTCCTCTAGAAAGGACTTGAACCATGCCCAGGCTTTGTCCTTAATCCCGGCACAGGATATACGGTACAGCAGAGTGTCATGGCTGACCGTATCGAACGCTGCGCTTAGGTCAAGAAGGATCACTGCCACTGATCCTCCTTGATCCAGGATTGTTTTCACTTCCTCGGTGACCATGAGGAGAGCGGTCTCAGTCCCATGTTTTGGTCTAAAACCCGTCTGTGTGGGGTCTAGCAAGTGGAAACTTTCCAAAAAGTTTACTAGGTGATGGTTTACATGTTTCTCTAAGATTTTGCTCACCCAGGGTAGCAGGGAGATGGGTCGATAATTGGCCAGGTCAGTTGGGTCTAGAGTAGTTTTTTTTAGTAGAGCTCTGACCTTGGCCTACTTCCAGACGGCCGGAACCTTGCTAGAGATGATTGATGCATTAAGTACCTCCCTAATTATAGGTAGGGTAACCTGGGATGCGGCCAATATTATGTCTGGCGGGGCTGGGTCATCAGGAGACCCGGATTTGACTCCCATTGCTAAGGATTCAAGAGTTGTGAGGTCCAGTAGGGGGAAGTGAGTCAAAGTAGATTGGGAAGGTGGGAGGGGGTAAGGTGCTATGGATTTATCGGGATGGGTAGGGGAGGTAATGTTTTTGATAGGGGGGAAAGGCTGAGTAGATGGTATTAATGTTGTGAGACCAACCTTGAGATAACATTTTCAAAATTTCCTTAAATTCCTAATCACATTCAGAAGCTTCTCTCCACTCTCTCTCTGAAATAACATCCCCAGATTGACCAAAAACAACACTCCAACTCAATATCATCATGAGCATCTGTCACTTCAACAATCATGTTGTCTGAAGGCAACCTAGATAAACACTCAGCAACAAGATTCCTTTTGCCTGGTACATACTCAATGTTAAAGTTGTGTTCCATGAGTCTGAATTGCCATCTCGCAATTCTGGAGGTAGCTTTCCTTCCCCCTTTAGTAGTGAACAGGTCGATAAGAGGTTTATGGTCAACACGTACAACACATTTTGAACCATATAAGTAATGCTTAAAATGAGTGATGTCCCACCAACATGCAAGAGCTTCGCGCTCAAGAAGGGCCAGCTCCATGCAAACTCCTAGAGTCAAACGCAATTACCTCACCCTTTGCCATATCTATTTTGCAAAAGGACAGCACCCAAACCCTATTGACTGGCATCAGTCATGGTTATGGTTTTGTCACAAGGATCAAATGATTTAAGGGGAATGGCATGAGCTACTTCATGTTTGATTAAATTAAATTCCTTAGTGAATGTATCATTCCAAGAAAAATGGACGTTCTTCTTGAGAAGAGATCTAATGTTGTAAGTTTTGGAATCACAATTGGGAATGAAACGGGAATAAAACTCAATGAGGCCCATAAAGGACCTTAATTGATCCTTGTCACTAGGGATTCCGAAATCTTCAATGGCTTTGACAAGGCTGTGTTTGGGTTGTACATCATCAGCAGATAACATATACACTAAGTAGTCCACAGTAGTACTATTAAGTTTACATTTGTCAATGCCGAGGGTAACGCCCTTTGATTTTAACAAAGATAAAACTTGGCGCAGTCTGTTATTATGTTGACTTTGATCCTCACCAAACACCAAAACATCATCCTGAAAAGCCATGACTCGAGGCATACCTTTGAACATACTCTCAACCACCCTCTGAAAAACAGCAGACGTCGAGGCCAGACCAAAGGGCATGCGCTTAAATTGGAAAAGGCCCTCAGGAGTGATGAAAGCAGTGGGTGCCTTGATTCAATGTGTAATTCAATTATTTGATGATATGCAGATGACATATCTAATAAACTGAAGAACTTAGCACCTTTGAGGGTAGATGTCATCTGCGTGATGTTAGGAAGAGGATGCTGATCAATCCATTTATTCTTGTCCAAATCGCATACATCTACACACATGCGTAGATTGCCATTAGCCTTTTTAGCTAGAACTACAGGAGACACCCTATCAGAAGATTCAATAGTTTCGATTACATCAATTGAACACAATCTATCCAATTCCTTCTTTAATTCAGCTTGTAAAGCTAGAGGCACCCTCCTGACCTTGTGCACCACAGGTTGAGCACTATTTGCTAATTTAATCATGTGTTTGAAACCACTGAAAAGACCCAACTCTTTTTTGAATACTTCTGGATATAATACCTCCCAAGAGCTTGGTTGGACATTTTGGACCTGGAAGAAATCCTTCTTCAATATCACCTGTTGAACGTTATTGGGTTTATGGATGATACCAAGATTGCCTTGGTTTCCCCACCCGAGAAGACATGCCATATCCCTTGCTACATATACGATGCCCTTGGATTTACTATCCCTGAATTAAAAATCAGCATTAAATCCACCGACAACATCAATGATTTTTCCTCCATAACCAATAGGATGTAAATAAGAATGATTAAGGATTTGCTTTGGAAAGGATTGTTTCCAGATTGATTCACTTATCAAAGTGAAACGAGACTCAGAATCTGCCAACATGTGTACATTAACACCAATCATTTTAATTGTACAGAGGGGTCTTTTTAGTCCTTTAGGATTGACACCCCAAATACCATTGGAACAATCCATGTACACAATAGTGAGAATTTCATCTTCTTCGCTGGATGATAAGTTTTCCTCCGTTAAAGACTCAACATTATGTACTTTCTTGATTGGTCCATTTCTTTTTGATTTGCAAACTGAAGCAAAATGACCTTTTTTGGAACGCTTGACTCATATTTTGTCAATGGCAGGGCACAATACAGCATTAGCAAGGTGATTGGTACTGCCACATCTGTAACACACTGGTACTTTCCGAGATGCGGTGTTAGTGTTTTTTTAATCAAATTTTGTCTTTAAGTAATTAGATTTTTTGTATTTAGATTTGATCACACCCACAATTTTGGCTTTTGGTGTCAGTTAAAGACATTTGCTCCATATACGAACAGGTGCTTTCAATCCCTGTAGCAATATCTAATGCCTTTGTAAGGTCAGGTCGGGCTTAGATAGGCATGCCTCTTGAATCTTTTTGTTGTTGGTCTTTTCAACTAATTGATCTTTAATCATCTCCTCTTCAAATGCCTTGTATTCGCAGGAAGAAGCAAGAATTCTCCAGTATTAGGGGTGTCTTTCATAGATTCACATGCCTGAATCATTCCCCGTCGTCTGAGTAGGAGTCCCACGGTACATAAAAAAGCAGTAAAATGCCATTTGTACATAACAAATAAACAGGTATACTAAACCAGGAAGTAAAGTAGCCCTAGCTACCCTGGAAAAAACTTCCACATTAGTGACTATCCAAGTCATTATGTTTAGACCAAACTGCAGCCAATCAGGCCACAGCTCCCACCAGAATACTCTTCCCCAGAGACCCAGGCTGTCAGATTTTTTACCGCACGTCGTGTGATAGGGAGTCTCCCTGAGCTCTGCTCAGTTCTTTCTCTACTTTTGACACTTATCACTTTCAAACATGTCTAAATCAAAGTCCCTGTTTAGGGCCTGTGAATCCTGCGGAAAGGCACGTCTGTTCAAGGAGGATCCGCATACTCTCTGCATCTACTGCTTGTACCCTGATCATCAGGCTAAGGAGTGTAAGATTTGTCGCACTTTTCCTTCAAAGACCCTCAGGGACAGAGAGGGTCGCTTGCTGCTATGGATTCAGCGGATTAAAGACAAGGATGTTCCCCTCTCAGAGGTAGGAAGTTTGGCCTCAGTGTCTTCTATGGGATCTAGAAAAAGGATAGCTGAGGATAAGGTGACTTCTCCTAAGGCTAAGGTGGCGAGGCAGGCCCAGCTCACTCAGGACGCTGTTGAGCCTTCTACCTCAAAAACTAAGAAATCCTCTGAGAAATCTGTGAGGCCACCAGAATCAAAAAAGACTGTGTCTTTATTGTCACCTCAGAGGCCTGTAACCAAGGTAGCGACTTCTCTGCCGGTTTCCTGTCAGACAGCCACCGCAGTGACTTCTACTATGACTTTTTCCTCACCAAAACCCTCTTTGGTGATGTCCTCAGCGTCCTCTCCACCTTTTGTTCATGTCCAGATTCGTCCCATCTCGTCGACGAAGAAAATTACACCTCTCGTCGACGAGCCTCCGTCGACGATAAGCTTGCCGTCGACGACATCCTTACCGTCGACGAAGAAGACCTTACCGCCGACGACGACACCGTCGACGAGGAAGACCCCGTCGACGACCCCGTCGACGAAGAAGCCCCCGTCGACGACCCCGTCGACGAAGTCGTCGTCGACGGTCTCGTCCACGAAGAATATGGTTCCGTCGACGGCCCCGTCGACGAAGAAAATGGTCTCGTCGACGATTCCGTCGCCGACGACGAAATCCAACGTGTCGACGAAGATGAAACAGCCACAGTCGTCGACGGAGCAATTATCGTCTAAGAGTGCATCGCTGATAACAAAGTCTAAGCCACAAGACACAGACTTTCCAGTGGCTCAAGAGAATCCAGCGACACCAAAGCTGTCATCTTGCACAGATCTCCAGGTCTGGTCAGCAAAAAGCAATGTGATACCGCTACCATCTCCAGCCACCACTGCGGCTCTATTGCAAAAGCGTCCATCCCAGTCTGCATCTATGTCGCCACTGACGATGCCAGACAGGCTCTTGGATTCTGAAGAAGAGGACTCTGGTAACGAATTATTCCAAGCAGCCAAGAGTCCATCTGACTTGCTTATACTAGTAAAAGATCAGGAAGAAGAGGAGCAAGTGACACAACCGCCCAGGTTGGACACTGCACCAACACCAGGCATGCAGATGCCTATGGAACTTTTCCAAAATTTACAGTACATGTTGAGCGATTACTATCGCCGTTTTCCGCCTTCAGAGTCTGGCGATTCACAAATCTCTTCTCCACAGCCTCGAGTGACCCCAAATCCATTGCCTGCTATGGCAGAAGACACGGGGCATACCCCATCAATACCGATGACCAACAACCAAACGGAGGATGAGAATACTGATGAGGAGGCTCAGGAAGAAGGTGAATAAGATAAAACGGACTCGTCGGAGTATGAAGATTACCAAGCTGACACACCTTCTCCGGATGAACAACCAAAGGCTGAATCACCACCGGTGGATATTGCGAATTTCCATAGGATTATGGACAAAGCAACTAAGAGATTTCTCATTACCATGGAGACTAAACAGGACGATTGTTTCCTGTACGACTTTAAAAGTTTGTCTCAGAGGCAAAGTTGGTCTATTCCTATTATAGACTTTATTTGGAAAGAAGGTCTAAAGATCATGGCCATGCCAAATTCATTGCCTGCGGTTTTACCGCGAGTGGATAAGAAGTACAGGGCACCAGCTTCTTCACCTGCTTGCCTCCTCGGACAGGCCAAGACAGAGTCACTCATTTCACAAGCAGCTCAAAAAAGAGCAAAGAATCCGTCATCTCAGATCTCCACTCCTACGGACAGAGACGGAAGACGACTCGATACTATTGGAAAAAAGGTATCGACTATTGCAGCTACCACAGTTAGGGCTGCTAATTCGCTTGCAATTCTCGGCAGGTATGATAGACAAATGTGGTCAGACATATCGCCATACATTCAGAAACTGCCTGAACCAGACCGGACCGAAGCCATAAAGATTCTGCAGGAAGGGGAGTGTGCTTCGTCGGAGATCATTGATGCTGCAGTGGACGTAGCAGCTACAGGTTTCAGACAGTTGGCAGGAGCTGCTGTCCTTAGAAGAGAGGGATGGTTGAAATCTACATCCTTTAGGCAGGAGGTGCAAGCCAAGGTATTAAACATGGCTTATGATGGCGAGTACCTATTCGGCTCGCATGTGGATGAGGCTTTGCAGGCCATCAAGAAGGATACAGAAACTGCACGATCATTGGGTACTCTGCAGTATCGGAAGTCTTCCTTTCGTGGTGCAAGAGGAAGAGGGAACTTCTCAAATAGAGGAGGATATTTCCAACAGCGTTCATATACGAACAACCAAAATACCCAGAGGTACCAGCCATATAAGCAACAACCTTATGGCCAGAGAAGAAATAATTATTCACAGCCCCGAGGGAAAACAACATATCGGGGTAGAGACAACACTACCAAAAAGTGAGAATCGCTTCCTGCCACCACTTTGTCCCAGCCAGAAACGAATTGGAGGAAGAATATCCCTACATTGCTCAAAATGGTCAAACATTACCACCGACAAATGGGTGCTGGATGTGGTTTCCAAGGGCCACATATTAGAATTTGTAAAAACCCCTCCAAATTCACCCCGTAAAAGGACCGCCCCCAGCACATCTCAAAGAGCTGTTCATCCAAATCAATACTATGATTCAAAAAGGGGCAATCGAGAGAGTACCTCAACATCAGAGAGGAAAAGGTTTTTACTCTCGTTTTTTCTTGATACGCAAAAAATCGGGGGAATGGCGCCCCATCCTCGATTTGCGTGCCCTCAACAAATACATCAAAAAATTAACATTCAGAATGTTAACACTCCAAGAGATCCTCCAGTTTTTGGCAGAAGGGGACCACTTAGCAACACTCGACCTTCAGGATGCTTACTTCCACGTACCCATTTTCCCCAGACACAGGAAGTTCCTAAGGTTCAGAGTGGCTGGCAGGGATTTCAAGGTGCTTCCCTTTGGACTACGTTCGGCCCCAAGGGTATTCACAAAGATGTTGGCACCTGTAGCGGCCCACTTACGATTACAGGGTATTCAGATATACCCATATCTGGACGATTGCCTTATCAAGGCCAATTCCTACGCCACAACAAGCAGACATGTCCAGAAATGCCTTTGCCTGCTTCAAAGCCTGGGTTTCTCAGTGAATTTCGAGAAATCAGATCTGATACCATCACAAAGGAAGTCTTTCCTAGGAGCAACGCTGGATTCCAAACTCGCTCAGGTCTTCATTTCAAACGAAAGACAGGAGAAGATCCAAAAGATGGCGACTACACTCCTCAGAAAAGAGTGCATTTCTGTCCGAAAATTCAATTCTTTCCTAGGGATGATCTCATCGTGCATCCCTCTCACTCCAAATTGCCGTCTGAGGATGAGACCCTTACAAGAGGAACTCAGTCACCAATGGGTGCAGGTATCAGGTTCCTTCGAGGATGTCATCACCTTAACACCTCGAATGAAGAATGCTATACTGTGGTGGAGTCAGAAACACAACCTGCAAGTAGGTTGTGCTTTCCTCGCAGAAGTCCCCAGATTCATCGTAACCACGGATGCCTCACTAGAAGGTTGGGGCGCTCACCTTCAAGGGATGACAATCAGTGGCAAATGGGACAGACAACAAAAGAAATGGCACATCAATCTATTGGAATTACGGGCCATTTACCTCGCCATGCAATCTTTTCAGGCGATACTGGAAGGCTCGACAGTGTTGATTCGAACAGACAACACAACGAGCATGCATTACCTGAACAAGCAGGGGGGCACAAGATCAGCTCGGTTGTCCCAGCAGGCTCAAGAGATCTGGAATTGGGAAACTTCGAACGCAAAAGGGTTGAGGCAAAAGACCTGCACCTGTTCTGAGTTGTGACTCGTGGATATTGTGATGGTGCTCGCAAAACCAAGGAACACAACCCTATCTGTTCCTTCAAGGACAACGTCCTAATCCAAAACACAAATTATGGAATCAGCACTCATCAGGAAGTATCATTCATAATGGTAAATGTCCTTCAATCAGAAATTAGTCCACTTCAAAAGAACAGGTCCGAACTTGATCACGGTAGTTTTTCAATTCTTTAATGTAGTTTTCACACAGTAGAAAAATATTCCAATTCACAGCAGGTTTATTTCTTTTTCTTTTTTTAGCCTTTAGCCAACGCGTTTCGTCTCAGAAAAGAGACTTCTTCAGGGCTCAGAAACCTGTCTTTATGGAGTATAATATGAGTTGCACAATTTTTCTAGATCATGTATCAATTGGAGAGGTCTGTTAATTCTGATGAATATTCAGAAGGGACTAGAGCGACGGCAAGGTAGCCAGCAACAGGAAACGACCAGTAGAGATTCTGTGTAGCGAACAGGTTCGCTACACAGAATCTCTACTGGTCGTTTTCTGTTGCTGGTGAATTAACAGACCTCTCCAATTGATACATGATCTAGAAAAATTGTGCAAGGATATAGCCAGGATAACAGCTGGGTGATTATACTAGGAAAAGAATAGCTTAAATGGTAAGCACATGGTTGCCCATCCATTGCTCACTTAGATGCTGCAATGCAGTGCATGGATTTATGCCCCCTCATTTTCAAAGCTCATCAGACACCACTGAACCAATAACAACTTTCCCCATTTTTTTTTCTTTTCTTTACAACATCACAATGCTTGGAAGAAGAAGCAAAATCAATCTGTGCTTATCACATAAAATCATACGCGCCCTATTGAAAACCTGATTGTGAACAAAAATTGTTGCTGGCTTTTTGAAATATTTTACAAAAAGATATAATAAGGTAAGTGTAAATAATATGCTAGGTTTCTTATCAAAATGGATATCTATGTTGAGAAAATTAAGCGAGCTATTGCCCAGAGTAACAAGGTGCTGGGCTAACATGCCGCCTGCGATCAAACCTTGAGACACTGTGTTTCGGAGTCAGCCGCCGAGGCCGCTGCAGCACACCTCTTCCCATATTATGCCCTTTCCAACATACTTGTCGAAAGCAAATTAAGAAGCAGACAATATCACTATCACAAGGAAGAACCAAGAAAAATCAGAAAGAGAACAAGGACTAAGAAAAACAAGCATTTGCAATGCAATAGGTCTTGCATTACTGAAAGTTAGAGCTCTTGGTGTTGAAAATGACTGTTTTTAATTTTTGTCTTTTTATTTGCAGTGGAGTGATTATATTTGCATAGTACTTTTGCCGTTTGTATGACTTTGTGGTGCTGTAGGACCTGGAAATAGGTTATGAGGGAGGGGAGACAAGAGTGATATGCTGCCAGAAAAAAAGTCACAGAATCCTTGAAAAAAGCAAAACATATAGGTAATGCTAGATTAAGTAAAACATGTGAAATAAAAGCAGTAACAAGAAGCTCTTCATAAGGAACCAATTTACCTGTTTGGATAGTTTCAGACAAACAAAATTCCTAAAACCCCTTCAGTAGCAGCAGTAAAATACAAAGACTACAGACTGAATGGTTTATCAGAGTAGCTGATCCTTGTATCGAAATTAGCATATGGAACTGTTAAAGCAGGGCTAAGCTATATTTTATCCATGAATTTAATAAAACACTGACTAACCTGTGGGTCTGTGCTACTGAAGCATGACATTACTGAATTGTTTTAAATCGTAATGCCCATACGATTAAAAATCAGTTTTAAATTGGTTTTACGAGGAAACTGTAGGACTGTGCCAGATACAGAAAAGGTGAAGATACGATTCTGCTCTGTAGCAACAGATTGTAAGGGATATCAGTTTTATTAATGTGTTGTCAAATAATTACACCTGCACACTTCTATCCAAGAAAGACAAGTGTTCACTATCCAAGGCACTAAAGAAGTATATGTTCCATTTTTGTAAAAAAATAAAGACGGTGTACCAAAATGAAGTGTGGGCATTCATTTTTCCGACATAACTTTCAGCATTGGACATGATGATGGACGGGATCACTTTTATTAAGGTGTAATCTAGGGCTGTCTTGGGGTCCTTGTTTTGCACAAACTTTGTGGAGAGGGGACTCTTCTTGGTGGGGCTTCCGTTTTTGGCAAGGGGAGGTGAACTGCTGGCAACACTGGGGGGAACCACTCTAGGCATGATGTTTCAAAGAAACACAGAACTCACAAGCCAGATATAAATGATTGGTACAGCTCAGAGTCCATAGGTGGTGGAGCGCAGGCGGGCTGTGTGAGCCAACACACAGATTATTAAACCTAGCGAGGTTTAATAGACCACCACAAACAAGGCTGCCGGAGTTCACAAAAACCGAAGCAGGTCCCAAATTCTCTACTCAGTACCCACCAATGTCGGTGTGTCGAAAGGGATGCATAGATATAAATGTTATGTTATGTTATTGGCATTTATAATGCGCACGGCTACTCAAGAGTGTCCCAGCGCGGTACCTTAAAGGGGAGATGAGGGTCAACAGAAAATGTAAACAAAAAGCAGAGTTTTCCGCTGTTTCCTGAAAAGCTTTGGATCCTGGACTCTGTGAAGGTCTAGGGGAAGTGAGTTCCAGGCCACCGCTGCCTTGTAGGCCAGGGACCCATTCTCGTAAGGCGTAAGCGAGGAATAATGGCCAAGAGCTGCGCCGCTGAGCACAGCTGTCTCAGGGGCACAAAGAACCTGAACCGTTTCCTAAGGTATACCAGGCCAGATTGGAAGGACAATATACTGTAACGGACAGTCAGTTCTGTGGCTTCTGCTATAACAAATGTAAATAAAAATACTGCTTTTATAGAAATAAAGCAGCCCTTTTCATTAAAATTGGAGCACACAATACATGCTTCACTTTTGACGCCCGGTGCACATTGTAAACTATGGAATTTCCAACATGGCGATTAGGTGCACGCCACACAATTTAAGACTGAACAACATTGTCCCCCCAGACCTCTTTTGTGCGCGAATGATGAACGTGGAATTTAAGGAACATTTATGTAATGACTCGAGGATGCAGGTTTGCAACATGGCGATTAGGTGCACGCAAACATTTTGAGATGGACGGAACGTCATCTTTTGAATGCGCAACTTGGTACTCAAGAAAGATTTGTTAAAACCATCAGAGTTACCAGGACAAATCTAATTAAGCTGGAGCCCCGGTGAATCACAAGCAGGATATGAAATAAGTAGTCCAGAAAGGAACACATAATTACCTACTGCACAAATAAACTGTAGTTGGCCGGTGCTCCTTGGTAAAAAACAGAAATGATGTATCGGCGCACTGGCCAATAAGGAGACAGGAAAAAAAGAGCAACAGGGGAGTGAACAAATTGCAGACAGCAGCCGGGATTAGGTGGGATTACACTCTGTAGAGTGATTACCCCAGGTCTTCCAGACAGCGCTTGCGCTGCCTAGTCTCGACCTAAAAAGACAAAGAAAAAGATAGAACATTTTGAATTGTTAAAACAAAATATAAAGCAATAACATTTTACTTTGCTAGAAAAGTCAGGAGTTGTGGATAATCTTTCTGAAGCCATTTATGTATCTTCTAGAAGGCCGATCAAATTGCTTTCTCACAGTGTTATTTATATTGCAAGGAGAAACATTTTTTGCCTTGGGTTCACTAGAAGTGCGTTAATTACTACTGTGGAAAATATCTGTGGAGAGAAGTTACAATTTGAGACAGGATAGAAAGAACCATTAATCACAACCTCTTTCCATCAGCCATTAAAAGTGTAATTCGTGAAATCATTGAAAACATCCAAACAATGACAAGCATGTCCAGTGAACCTTCGGAAAGCATAGTAAATGTAGAAACATCCCACCCATTGCACTGGTCAACAACAGTAAAACCACACCTTAAAAGGAACAATAAATAGAAAAATACATTTTGACAAAAGCCTGCTCTTCACTAGCCTAAACAACCATTATAACTAAAATTTATTAACAAATGTTTCTTTTATGACAACAAAAATGCCCAAAAAAGAATACTAATATTTCTACTAACGAAAATCTTTCTACCCTTGAAGCAGCATGATTTTGTCTCCTTCCTGGTGCGTCGCTGAATGAGCATTATTTGCAATTACCTAACAATATTTATACACTGTGTGCTTAATATTATTAATGAGAAATGTGACATGTAGTACCTGTTCGAAACCGACTTCACAATGGAAACGTATTCCCTGTAGAAATTAGAGATTCATATATATTTGTGTACTCCAGTGTTTTCATTAATAATGTATAACATGCAGTTCTCATTCACTTTTACATTTTCATATTCTTAGATATATTGCACTCACTGAGAGTATAACATGAGTGTAATCATGAATTATTAATAATGTTTACATTTATTTGCAGTTGTATGTGTACTTATAGCCACATTTTAAATTTGTGCGAATTTAGTGTTTGTATTAATGTTAGCCTGACTAAGCCTTCATTTCTTTTAACGTGATTTTTTTCTTTCCTCATTTTGCTTGCAATAACTTTTCCTTGCAGGTGCGGCCTCATTAGTAAGAGTCAGCATTAGTGTATTAGCGATAGCAAATTTGTGTGTATGAAATGAATTTGGTATTTGGAAAGTGGAAAGCACTGACTCCAACAGATCTGATGGCGCTGGGGCGTAAGCTGAGGTGCTGCTGGAGCTGGGAATAAAGCTGATGAACTACTGACCCCTATTGCGAACTTTTAACCTGCACGTACCGTTAAATGTTCGATAAAATGTTGCAAAAGTATATAGTTAGGTTACAAAAAAAATTGATGAACTTTTAACCTGCAGGTATCGTAGAATGTTCCAGAAAGTGTGGTGATAAAATAGGTTGAACTTGTGACCTGTATGTGGCACGGAATATTAAGTAGCTTTTTGTATGGAAAATTCAAAATTAACCAATGGAGATAAGTTTTGGAATGTTGTTGAAGGAATGAATTATTCTGATTTGTTCTTTACATCTATTTATGTGCGGAGCGACAGAGAAATTGTGCCATTCCTGGTTCCATTCTTGATTAAATTGGTGCTTTACATGTACTATGTGACAAAGAAAGAATTGTATGCCTGTGTGACATTTGAAATCTGGATAACAACTACAAAGGTGAGTTAGAAATGAACAAGGTGTGTTATGCGTTCTGTAGTAGTGATTAAGTATTTGAGGTGATGTTTTTAATTTTGAAAGAATTTTTTATTTCAAAGTAATATAGTGTTGGTAAAATGTGGTGTTTGATAATGGTTATAAAATATGCATAAGATTTGAGCTGTTGTTATATAAGTACTTTATATATGTTTAGGAATTTTTCACAAAGAAGAAGTGTAGGTTGTCATCTTTATAGGGCTATATGGTTTTGAAAATGAGGTACAGCGTTAATTTGGGTTTGTAATGTATTTGGGGAGATAAACAAAATGTCGCACGTTTGCAAATGATACTTTTTGTGGAAATAGTGGGGTGGGGGTGGTGGTAGGATATGTATGTGTTATAAAGTTAAAAGTGATAAAACGAAACCTAGAAATGTTATGTGGGCAGGTTGTGGTCTCATTTTTGACACACCGAGGTAGATTTGAATGTAAGTCAAGGTAGTTTGCTGTACTGTGGGGCTGTCTACGGTGTTTGGAGATTACATGGAGAGGAGAGGGAGATAGGATAAGTGATTTGTTCCTTTTATATGTATACTTAGTTTGAATCATGTGAGATATAATATGAACATGGTTTCTGGTTTGCATTTGGGTATAGTTAATAGTTTTTGTAATTTCTTACTAGTGATTAATGAAAAGGTAGATATACAAAAATATATGGTAGTAAACATATTAATTATTGTCTGTTCTTATGGAATAGAAGTGGTTGGGGAGTGCTTCTTTAGAAGAGATGTTTTATAAATGTGTGAGAGATAAAAAAAAATGAAATTGTGCGGTATATTTTCTGTATGACTTTGTTGACATTAGACACCCTACATGTAATTTTAAGTGATACTATTTGTTAGGCTGTGTGGCTGTGGTGGATATATGTAGGTGTTGAAGTGGTCCGGGTTTTGCCGATGCTGAGCTTCATTATCCCTTTTGAGACACTCGTCGATTTATTAATTCCATTTAATATCTTTAATATATATACAGTAAAGGGACGGTATATCAAAAGTTTGGGAATTAGAATTTTGTTTAGTCTCCCCATCCCCTGCTATACACTCTACAGAGTGTTTAAACGACTTTCGTAACATAAAAATGTCTTGCTAGTAAAGGTGTTGTAGTTCGACTGGGCCCATTTAAAAACCGTGCTATGGGATGGTTTACGTTTTACCCTCCAATTTGGATATTTTAATACTTTTTGTTGATAAGTATTCCGGCAGAAACTTGTTAAAATTAACGTCGTATATGGGTATAGTTGCGCTACTGGAAATGGTGTGGGGTTCTGTTTGATTTCGTATGGTTAGCCAAATGCGGGGTGGGTGTGGTGGAGGTGGCTCTGTTGCTGATTGAAACTCAGAGTATAGTAACGCGCCGATGTGGAGCTACTAAAGGTGATGTAGTACCACTTGGAGCACTTATAAAGCGCCCTATGGCATGGTATATGTTTTACCCGCAAATTTGCATGTTTTAATACGTTTTGCTGATGAGCGTTTCGGGAGACATCTGTTGAAATTAAGCCTCTGTATGGCTATAGTGGCACTTTTACGTTTGCTTGGGCTCTTTTTTTATTGCGTAAAGTTAAGCAAGGGTGGGTGTTGAGGTGGTGTAGTGGTACTGTGACTATTTATAAACCGTCTTGTGGTATGGTGGATGTTTGAGTTGCAAAATTGCAGGTTTTAATAGCGTTTGCTGATGAACGTTCTGGCAGACACCTGTTGATATTAAGTTTATGTATTGCTATAGTGGCGGTAACGGGAGTGCTGGGGCTCGTTGTTTGATTTTGTAAGGTTAAGCATGGGCATGGGTGGGGGAGGTGCATATGTTGCTGATTATAAGACGGACATTTGTAACATAGGCATGTATACTTAGTAAAGGTAATGTAGTTTCACTGGGCCCATTTATTAACCGTGCTATGGGATGGTTTATGTTTTTCCCACCAATTTGAATGTTTGAATACTTTTTGTTGATAAGTGTTCCGGCACACACCTGTTAAAATTAAGTCTGTGTATGGGTATAGTGAAGCTACTAGGAATGGTGGGGGGTTTTGTTTGATTTCGTATGGTTAAGGAAGGGCAGGGCGAGTGTGGGGGAGGTGGTGATGTTGCTGATTGAAACACAGAATTTAGTAATGTGCTGATGTCGTGCTACTGAAGGTGATGTAGTACCACTGGGAGCACTTACAAAGTGCCCTATGGCATGGTATATGTTTTACCCACAAATTTGCATGTTTTATTACTCTTTGCTCATGAGCGTTCCTTCAGATAGTTGTTGAAATTAAGTTCCTGTATTGCTATAGTGTGTCTACTAGGTTTGGTGTGGCTCTTTTTTTTGATTTTGTAAGGTTAAGGAAGGATGGGAAAGAGGGTGGTGCAGTGGCAGTGTGCCCATTTATGAATCACTTTATGGTATGGTATATGTTTTTCTGGTAAATTCCCATGTTTTAATACCTTTTGGTGATGAGTGTTCCAGCAGACAGGTACACAAATTACACAACATTTCTGTGGATAAGAAATCTTCATGGTGATAGACACTCTTGTACTGTGGTAGAAGGCTGATAGCGTGATGGAAAATTATGAAACTTGGTGCCATTGTAGATTTCAATTGAAGCTTACACTGTCTCTTTGTTACTATGGTGTAGTTAGGGTTCTAAGTGGAAGAAATAAAAGTGGGGGTGCTCTAAAAGGGGGGTCAAAGTTCTTAAAGGGGTGTGGGCTATGCAAGTTGGGCCGTGGTCTAAATCCAGATATGTATTATTGTGTACTTTAGAAAATCCTCTTCAATTATCCTACGTTCGGAAAAATACATTCTTTAAAGGATTTCCCTTCCTTCTACAATGTGGGTGACCTAGCGTGATGTCTCCAGTTATCAGTAGTGAGCAAAATAAGCATGCGTACATTGATGTGCATGCTCTCATTGCAGTGCAATAAAATAAAAATAAAATTGACTATGTTTGCGAGGGCCGAAAATAGAGCCCTATAGAGACCCGTTTGGAGTCTCCCTGAAAATAAGTGCCTGTCCTCAAACCCGGCCCAATTAAAGCCCAGCATCCATCCATCCTAAGCACTGCGCCATCCAACCATCTTTTAATTGATGCCTACATTCCTACTTAGATACATACATACATACATCTGTTCTTTCACTTTTCTTAAGCATCTATGAGCCCACTCGCCGATTGTAAGCACTGTGCCATTCATGCAGCCATACGCCTATATATCCATAGATACGTCTGTCCCAGAACCAATCCTAAGCATCTATCAGCCCGACCGTCTATCGTAAGTACTGGTTCCTGCATTCATTCATCCTTCCATCCATACATTGATACATCCATCTATGTATCTATGCATTGATGCATCTGGCCATGCATCTACTCGCCCTTTATTCAACTATACGTTCTTATTTCCATGCATCATCCGCCCCCGATCCTAAATACGACGTATTATACTCATCCACCCAGCCTCCTAAGGGATCGAAAAGGTTTGTGAAAAGTATTGACAGGCAGATTGTTTTATAAAGAATAACAAAGCTTTGAGTTGCTATTTGTGGAGCATACCTCACCACCCTTCTCTGGTGGTGTTTTAAACAAAGGTATATCTAGCGAAAGAAATGTAAAGCAGTTTTTAAGTGTATTAATTTAGAAACATAACGTTTTGTCGAGTTGTATATAGATACACTGTTTTAAAGTGGCTGTAACTGACAGATACTGAATAGCTGTACTTCTTACATTTGAGAAAGTATACCAGAGACCTAATTTGGGGTGGTGAGAACCTTGAGTGCTATATTTCCATGTGAAGCACAGTATAGGAATATAAAAGTAATTGGAAAGCTTTTATGTTCATATTAAAGAGGGGGTATGAGAACTAAGTGAGGCAGGCACAGCATGTGTTTTCAGAGCACTAAAACAAAAGAGTGTGTAAGGTCAGAGCAGGTTAGGGCTGGAGTTGCCTGCTTGTGGTCATTTCCAGAGGCGCAACCAGAGTGAAATTTCGGGGGAGCCTAATTCTTTCAGCAATAGGCAGAGTGGGGATGTAGGGGCTGTAAAAATGGGTGAAAAAGAACAGAGTCTTCTTTACCAAAAAATTATCTTTTGATGACCTGAGAAGTACTCGAGTGCGGCTGTGTGTGTGCGCCCGGGAAGCTGTCTGAGAGTGTCTGGGGCAATGGGCAATGCGCGCCTGGTGGTCTGTTTGCTAATTACCCCACGATGATGTTGCTCCTATGTTGCAAAAAGAGACGGGAAATTCTGAGAGAAAATGTGTCTTTTTAAAGGATTTCCCTTTCCTACAATGCGAGTCACCTGGCATGATGTCTGCACTACTAAGTAGTGAGTAATGTGCATGCTCTCACAGTCTCACCGCAGTGCAATAAAGAAAAAAAATGTATGAGGTTTGCAAGGCCTGAAAATAGACCCCCATAAAGACCTGTTTTGAGGCCCCCAAAATAAAGTGCTGGTGCTCAGACCCCCACATATACCCCCCCCCACTTAAAGCACGGGGTGCAGTGTTATGTTTGGGAAGTTGTAGATAAAATTGTAGGCAAATAATGGTCATTTTTGTGTGTGCTGTTTGGTTGATAATATCATCCTAAGTACATAGATTAAAATTTTAAAAAATGCTATCTATAAAGTTGTCTACGGTGGGTTGCAGAGAGTGGTGTTGGGTGGTGGGGTGTGGCGGAGAGGTGAAAAGTATGAGGTAGTGCAGTTACATATAAATTGTAAAGGTGTATGTAAATAATTAAATAAATACTTGCTGTATGTTCTATGGCACGACTTTCATCATAGTGCTCCTCTGTCGTGCTCCATCACTTTGCAGCACTGGGTGTGGAAGTTGTTAGTGAAAGTTTTGTAATTGTTTGTTATCATTTTAACATAGTGAACAAATGTGAAAAACAATTGAATCTATTTTTTGTTTTTCAGAAAATTATTTCGTTTTGGTTGAAATTTGGAAATGCCAAGAGCAAAAGGCAAAATCTTCAATTAGAAAAAAATGTGAGTAGTACAGAAACAGTTTGTTCTACTATAAGTACAAGATGGTTTGTGAAAAAAAATATTATGAACATTTAATGAAAAAAGGATCACACAAGAGAAAAAAGAAGAATTTTTCAAGTAAGGTGAAGCAGAGTTGAATTTCAAATACCAGGAAAAAGAAACATGATAAAGAAATTGTATCTGTTACTCGGACACAAAAGCAGTTTCATGAAATTCGTCGGAGACTTTTTTGATCTAGAGTGATTCAGAATTCAATGAAAACAAGCTGCAAATACTATGATATTCACTGCCCACTGCTAATCTCGTCCCATAATGCTTTGCAGGGCCTTTGGTTGGAATAGTTTTTTTGCCAATAACTGTGCTTGGGGTGGTCCTAAGAGGATGGGACCACCACTGAAGTTCAACAAAATGTGCTTTTTGTTTATGCTCTTTGTGTTCAAGGCATCTGCTTGGTCCTCCCCCTAGGTTATGGGGAACCCCAAAATCATCAGCTCTCTCATTGTCTAATGCTTTCATTGTAAAAGTTCACTTTTGTTAATTGGTTACATGTTTTTAAGCATGTAAAATTGCTTTTTCAAAGCATCTGAGGATGTTGTTGATTTAGCTGCTACGCTATGTGATTAAGCACAGTGTTGGTACTGTACTACGTGCAATTTGCAAAGTGCGAATTAGTACAAACTTTGCATGCTCCGTTAGTGTAGCGTAGTATTATGCCCAGTGTTAGTGTAAATAGAAGTTTGTTGTAAACAAAATTAATGTTTGTGTTATATGTGCTGCTCTAGAAGCTTTACGCAATTTGGAGAGTGACTAGCATACAGCGAGGTCTCGTTCCAAAGCCTCTTAAATTTTTGTTTTTTGTCTATCGGTGTCAATGTCTTGCAAGTGGGTATAAACAGTAGAAGCTTTGGATGTAGTCATTAAGACGGTTTGAAGGCATAATGAGGGTTCTAAGTTATTGGAGGTGTCTGGCATGACAGTGAAGTGAGAATAAGGTTCCAGTGCAGCTTTTTTGAGTGAATTGTACTTATTTATAAAGGAGGTCAGTAAATTGTAAATCTGCATGAGGGTAATAAAGGGCAGAAATTCTGATCCTGAGAATAGTTGATGAATCCATATCAAACCCCTTTCTCTCAAGTCTTCCAATAAAAAGGTCTGTTATGGATCAATAAGGTTTTATTATGCCAAATTGTTGAGTTTAAAAAGGAATCTTTAGAATTATGATTAGATTGAGAAGGTAAATCAAGTAGTTTGGAAGTATGCTTTAATATAGGAGTTGAAATAGATTGTGGTTTGCGTGAAAATGAAAGATATTCACGAAATGAGTAAGGAGACATAAACAGGCGCTCTGTTGAAAGCCAGAGAAGGCAGTCACCTGCAGAGTCAAGCAACCAAAGAGAGGCCTGTCATAATTAAAAAGGTTTTTGATGGGCCTGGAAATCTGGAAAGTTAACTCCGCCTTCTGTTTTAGAACGAATTCGTTTTAATAAGAACATTCAGGGTTTTTTATTGTTCCATAAGAAAGAGGATAAAATGAAGTTAACTTTTTAAAATAATTTAAAAGTTATGGGGACTGGGATGTTCGAAATAGTATATAAAACTATGGGTGATAACATCTTCTTTATGGTATCTAAGCGGCCCCACTAAGACAAGGTAAAAGGGGTGCCACCTAGAAGTCAATTCTGAAATCTTTTGAAGACACTTATTCATACTTAGTGTTACCGTTTCTGAAATTTAAGATGTAAAGTGTAAACCTAAATATTTAATATGGTTTGGACTCCATTTAAATCGAGAAGCTTGGAATTGTGAACTAAAGGTATGTTTTGTTAGATGTAATATTTTGCATTTATCATTATTTAATTTGTATCCTGAAATGAGTGAATAAGATTTCACCTCCACTAAAAAAAACAAGAAACGCAGAATAGCATCCGCATAGGCTGCGAGTTTGATGTGAACTTTTGATGTTTGAAATCCATAAATGTTTGGATTTTGACGTAGTTTAGATACAAATGGTTCTAGGGCTAGCTTGAAAAGGAAGGGAGAAAGAGGACAACCCTGCCGCACTCCTCTACCCAAGTAAAAAAATTAGGAGATTAAGCCATTGGCACAAACTGCTGCACGAGGATTAGAGTAAAGGAGAGAGAGTAAATTTATAAAGTTGGGGCCAAATCCAAACCATTCAAGGGTGTAAAATAAATATTTCCACTCCACTCTATCAAAAGCCTTTTCGGCATCCAATGCAATTGCCACCAGAGATTGATCAAGATGTGAAAATTTGGACAAAACATAAAAAAAGAGCTACGTATTGTCTGTAATGACTCGCCCTTTAACTAAGCCAGATTGTTCCTTTCCTAACAAAATTGGTAAGAGTCAAGACGTATGGCCAAAACTTTGGAAAAAAAATTGTAATCATTCTTAACTAGTGGGATAGGTCTATAGCTCTTACAATATTTAGAGTCTTTACCTTCCTTGGGGATAAGACAAATATGGGCTTCGGAAAATGAACCAGAAGAGTTTTTTGAGGCACAAAAAAAATGTATAGGTGAATGGAGTTTGGGTATTAAAAGCTTGGAAAAATGGGTACACAATTGGACAGTAAAACCATCTGGGCCAGGAGCTTTATCTTTTTTGAGATTTTGGAGGGCTCTCAGGAGTTCAAGCTGGGAGAGGTCCGATACTAAGGGGGATAAATCAAAAAGAGCCTGCTGAGGCTTATGGATATCAGAGAAGAATTGCGATAGTGAGTGGTCTGTAGGTTGGGTTTCTGACAAATATAAAGATTTGTAAAAGAAGGTGAATTCGTTTAAAATCTCAGCATCTTTCAATTTTAAGACTGAGCGTTCGTCGAAGACAGACTCCATGCTTCATTTGCTTTGGCAAATTTTTAAATAGTTGGCTAAAATTTGTCCTGCTTTATTTTTACCTCCATAGAACTTCGCGCTGGATTTTTGTAAGTAAAGTGAAGCATCTTCTGTTGACTTCTTATTAAATTCCATTTTGGCATTAATGAGAACCTTTAAACAGTCCTCTGAGTGTGATGTATAATATGAATGTTCTAATGCTTTAATGTCTTGAAGGAGATTCTTAATGATCTTACGTGCATGTTTCCGTTTCTTTGCAACGTAACCTAAAATAAAATCACTTGCTGACGCCTTAAAGGCATCCCAAATAGTTGCAAAAGATAGGGAATCTGTATTATTTCTCTCAAAGTAATCCGTGGAAAAGGAGGTAAAAGCTGCAGTGAACCTAGAATCCAGGAGGAGTGCGTTATTAAAACGCCATCTTCTGGAAGCGTTAGTTCTAGGAACTATATCAAAGTCAATTGAGACAGATGCATGATCCGATAGGAGAATGGGGCCAATTTCTGCATGTGTAAGGGATTACAAAATGTTATGAGATACGAAAACATAATCAATTCTTGATTGTGTGTGATTGGTTGAGGAATAGAAGGAATATTCTTTGGTGGTCGGGTTACAAAGGCGCCAAGCATCAAGCAACTTATATTGATGTATATATAGTGTGTGTAAAAGATTTATGTGATTTGTTGGGGACGAAGGGCACTTTAGAGTTTCTGTGTAAGAAGGGGTCAAACACTTGGTTACAATCTCTAGCCATAATAAAATTATCTTCAATGCATTGGGATTATGCTTAGCTAAAGCAGGCCAAAAAGAAGTATCACCACCCTTAGGCGCATAAACTTTAAGAAGCGAAACTCAAATACCTTTAAGTGATAATTTAACAATGAGCCATCTCCCATCAACATCTGATCCTTGCGATATCAATGTAACTGGTGGAGATTTACGGGATAATAGCATCACTCCGTTTCGTTTACCATCCCCTGGGGAAAAATATACCTCACCCACCCAACCCCTTTTTAATTTCAAAGATTCAATATCTGTAAGGTGGGTTTTTGTAAGAAAACAATATCATCATTTAACTTAGCCAGATGTGACAAAACTCTCTGTCTCTTGATAGGAGAGTTAAGTTCCCTAATGTTTCCGAAACTAATTTAAGCGACATGAGATATTAAAAGGGAGTGAGAAAAACAGTAAAAAGTAATAAACCAATTCTATAAGATGGGAAAATCAACAATAGAATAAACTAAGCTTGCAGTACAAAAGTCCAATTCATTACAGAAATATTGTAAAGCATTAAGAGGGATAAAAGAAACAAGCATTGGCATTGCCAATAGGTCTCGCTTTTGGGACCTTATAAGTATTTAGTTTTGCAGCACAATATCCTTGTTGCACCAATGATATTGTGCTGCAAAACTAAATACTTATAAATAATAGTAAAAATTAGTGTGGAAGTTACATAAATTAAAACAAGACGGAATGGAATGGAAGGCAGAGAAGGGGAGGGGGGAGGAGAAATGCGACACGGCGGGAAGGGGAGGGGGCCGAGTGGGGAGAGCGGCGAAAAAAATGTCAACAAATGCGTGCGCCGGGAAACTGAGCCATGACTAATTAGGGGAGGAGAAGCCGAGAAGCCGCAGAGCGCACGCTGGGCGAAGCCCTTTGATGTGCTGTGCGGCGGCCGTTAAAAAAATGCAATTAGGAGGGAGGGAGGCTGATGCGGGTGCTTGTTTGATCACGTGATTCATGTGAACGTAAACAAAACCGCAGCAGAAAGCCCTTGGTTTGACGAGGATTTTGGCTACTTGAATTCTCGCTCCTCTCGATGCGCTTGCGCGCATCGATAGGTCGCGAGACCTAAAAAAGGATTAAATAAGTTCGAGACCATGAGAAATATAGAGATTATTTAAGCAAAAACAAGAATGGTATGAGAGAATAGTCACATATGAGGAGCTAAATAAGAAAAGAAGTAGAAGAATATGTTGCAATACACAGAACAAAAGACAAAACGAATAATAAGCCTGTAGAAGAGGAACATGAACGTGAGTGAAGATATAAAAGCCACCATAATAGAAATAGAGGGAAAACTGTAAGACAAAACTAAAAACATAAGACAGAACAAAAAACATACTTACAATGAGGGAACATGAAAGCGAGGGTGGGTGGAACCACATGGAAAATGCAGGAACATTGGACCGGAACGGGCCGAGGAAGGGGCCCGCCATACTATAAACATCACTGTGTAGGCGAAGGATAAAAAAAATTTGAGAAACTTAGTAAGGTAGTAAATATTAATATAAGAAAGAAAACAGCAAACCTAAAAATCCCTAAAGCTAAGTAACAGTAACCATCATTTCAAAGGCTGTATGTAGCCCTAAAAGTATGATAGGCATTCAACACTGAAGAATCTACAAACAAATTGAAGTGAAATCATGCATTCGAAATTATAGAAAGTCAAGTAACATGTGAAGAGGAAGGACTGGAAAAGTCCATTTGACCCAGCTTGTTTGAATTGATGAAGCTTTGCAGTTGGACAGGATCTTCATAGGAAGATGTTCTGTTGTAAAATGTGACTTTGAATATACAAGGATGGAAGAGACCATATCTCGCTCCCATGGCGTGAAGATCAGATCTAATGTTGAGAAAAGCTTTGCGTCTGGCTGCCGTTGCTCTTGAATAATCCTGCGCAAAAAAAATGTAGACTCAGACCATGGAATCCACTGAATGGCCCTTGGCAGCCACCAAGATTTTCAGTAGATCTGTGTATTCTAAGTAATAGAGGATAACACCTCTGGGTCTCTGTGAAGAAGAGGAATTGCTAGGAACACGACCCAGTCTGTGAGCACGTTGGATATTCAAAATGGCAAGTGTAAAATTTTGGGGAGAAAGATTTGAAAAAAGTAATAGGGTCTGATCCTTTGACTCCTTCATTCAGACCATAAGTGCGTAAGATGTTTCTCCTGTTGCGATTTTCAAGTCCTCAACCTGCTTTTGGAGTGTTGAAACTTGCGACTGCATGAAAGAAATAGTTTTGGAAGTTTCGTCCAAGGCTGAAACCTTATGTTCCACCGCTGAAAGCCTAGTTATCAAGTTGTGACCAACTATCAGAGATTATTTGCAGTTTGGAGTTTTTTTCCTCCATAAAGGGTCTGACTGCTCTTATTTCCTGCAACAACAGTTCCATGGAAACTGGGGAATCTGGTTTGGGTGGAGATGGGGGATCCTGTTTTAGACGTTTTACATTTGACTTTCCTGGTGCAGTCAGCATTTGATCCATTATGATGTTGCCACACTCAGACTCAAGAGATCTAGAATCCTCCAATTTTGAGAGCTCTGAAAAAAGCTTTGAATTTTTAATAAAAACATGTTTTGGTTTGGAAGTTGTAAAAGAATAACCTTTCGTTCTGCCCCATCAATTAATAAGTCAGCGAGCTAAAAGTCTTGCATCAGTGCAGAGCAGTACAATAAAAGAGCCAGGTAGATGAGGCGCGCAGTGAAAAGGTATTGCGAGTTATGCTACGTTCCAAGGAAGACCTGGCATCTTCATGCATCACAGACTACTACATCCGCCACTATGAACAGGTTATACTGCATTTGGGGTACGAATTCACCTCATTTCTAATATGAAAGCATTCCGGTTACATTGCTCAGGCTTGTTAAATTGAAAAGCTGAAGGGTTGTCATGAGGTGACATATATGGAAAACAATGTGTCTATATAGTCAGGTTTCTCATATCTCCTCAGGATTAATCTGAGAGAAATCTCACACTGGTTCAGAAATGAAAGTGCTGCAGAAAAAAGCAAAGTTGTTGCTGCATTATAAAGAGCTTGTAAGGAAGTGCAGTAATAAAGTCGCAATATGAGGAGTTTTGGGCGTTGTTGAGATTAGGCTATGCTCGTCTGAGGTAGAAAAGGATAAGCATTGCCGCCACACAATTTGAAAACAAAATGGCTACCGCGATATCGTGAATCCGCCTCTAAACGTCTTTCTTCAAATACTGCCTTTTTTAGGTGTGTAAACGCACGAAAATGTGCGCGGCCAGCACAGGGGTCCTTCACATACCGATTCCAATAGTCTTTATGCATGTCTCCTCTTCCCCGGGTCCAGAGCCTCACGAGACTGCCGCCACATCCGCTGGGCGCCAAGCCACGCCATCCTTGATTCTATGATGAGGATGTCAGAAGTTAAAGTCTGTGATTATTTCTGTGTACCACCTTCGGCCAGGTGCAACCAGTTCTAGGTCCCAACAGTGGAATGGTGTCTTGATCCCAGAATGGAAGATGTCCGATATTACTTGTTGCTTGGCTTTCATAGAACTCCCTCAGTTGAGGTGCATCAGACTCTCTGTTGCACATGATTATTGGGCTTAGTTGACTGTAGTCGTTGGACTACACGGCGTTAGAGCAGGTCCGAACAGTGAAACGGGGTCTTGATTCTATGATTGAGGATGTCAGAAGTTAAAGTGTGTGATGATTTTTGTGTACCCCCTCTGATCAGGCGCAACGAACTGTAGGTCCCAACAGTGGAACGGGGTCTTGATCCCACAATGGAGGATGTTAGACCTGCATCTGAGAGTGGAGATGAAGGTACTCCCTTCGACCAGGTGCAACCAACTGTAGGTCCCACCAGTGGAACAGTGTATTGATCCTAGAATGGACGATATCCGATACAACCTTTTGCTTGGTTTTCACAGAACTGTCTCTGTTGAGGTGCATCACACTTTGTGCTTCTGTAGTTAACTGCTGCGCATTTTTAGTGGGCTTGCTTGACTGCTGTTGCAGGAATAGACCGCGGTATAGCAGGTCCGAACAGTGAAACGGGGTCTTGATTCTATGATTGAGGATGTCAGAAGTTAAAGTTTGTGATGATTTCTGTGTACCCCTCCGATGAGGTGCATCAAACTGTAGGTACCAACAATGGAACGGTGTCTTGATCCCGCAATGAATGATGTTAGAACTGCATCTGAGAGTGGAGATGAAGGTACTCCCTTTGACCAGGTTCAATCAATGCTAGGTCCCAACAGTGGAACGGTGTCTTGATCCCACAATGGACGATGTCCGATATAATGTGCAGGTGAATTTTCACAGAGGTCCTTCTATTGAGGTGTATCAGAGTTTGTGCTTCCGTAGTAACTGCTGCACATGATTAATGGCCTTGGTTGACTGTAGTTGGTGGACTACACCGCGTTACAGCAGGTCCGAACAGTGAAACAGGGTCTTGATTCTATGATTGAGGCTGTCAGAAGTTACAGTTTGTGATGATTTGTGGTACCCCCGCCGATGAGGTGCATCAAACTCTAGGTCCCAACAGTGGAACGGTGTCTTGATTCCACAATGGAGGATGTTAGAACTTCATGTGAGAGTGGAGATGAAGGTACTCCCTTCGACCAGGTGCAACCAACTGTAGGTCCCACCAGTGGAACAGTGTATTGATCCTAGAATGGACGATATCCGATACAACCTTTTGCTTGGTTTTCACAGAACTGTCTGTGTTGAGGTGCATCACACTTTGTGCTTCTGTAGTTAACTGCTGCGCATTTTTATTGGGCTTGCTTGACTGCTGTTGCAGGAATAGACCGCGGTATAGCAGGTCCGAACAGTGAAACGGGGTCTTGATTCTATGATTGAGGATGTCAGAAGTTAAAGTTTGTGATGATTTCTGTGTACCCCTCCGATGAGGTGCATCAAACTGTAGGTACCAACAATGGAACGGTGTCTTGATCCCGCAATGAATGATGTTAGAACTGCATCTGAGAGTGGAGATGAAGGTACTCCCTTTGACCAGGTTCAATCAATGCTAGGTCCCAACAGTGGAACGGTGTCTTGATCCCACAATGGACAATGTCCGATATAATGTGCAGGTGAATTTTCACAGAGGTCCTTCTATTGAGGTGTATCTGAGTTTGTGCTTCCGTAGTAACTGCTGCACATGATTAATGGCCTTGGTTGACTGTAGTTGGTGGACTACACCGCGTTACAGCAGGTCCGAACAATGAAACAGGGTCTTGATTCTATGATTGAGGCTGTTAGAAGTTACTGTTTGTGGTGATTTGTGGTACCCCCGCCGATGAGGTGCATCAAACTCTAGGTCCCAACAGTGGAACTGTGTCTTGATCCCACAATGGAGGATGTTAGAACTTCATATGAGAGTGGAGATGAAGATACTCCCTTCGACCAGGTGCAAACAACTCTAGGTCCCAACAGTGGAATGGTGTCTTAATTCCACAATGGAAGATGTCTGATATTACTTGATGCTTGGTTTTGATAGAACTCCCTCCATTGAGGTGCATCAGACTCTGTACTTGCGTAGCTAACTGCTGCACATGATTACTGTGCTTTGTTGACACTAGTTGGTGCAGTACACCATGGTCCAGCAGGTTCGAACAGTGAAACGGGGTCTTGATTCTATGATTGAGGATGTCAGAAGTTCAAGTTTGTTATTATTTCTGTGTACCCCCTCTGATCTGCTGCACCCAAGTCCATGCTTTCGAATTGAACGGTACATCACTGTCAGACGTTAATGAATAGTGAGTCTGGGTTACAATGCAGACAGAAGTGTTCACAATTCAGATCTGAAATGTGCTGAAAGTTTAATTATAGAATCCAGTAGTCCAGTAACTACAACATCTATTGGAATATACATATTATGTTTTTAGTATACTTGCTTGAAGACATTTTTTGAAATGACTTATAGGTTTACTACAATGACCAAATTTAATTTACAAGTGCAAAGAAACACTGAATAGTCTACACTGACAGCAGAAATGGTATTTGAATTGTTTTGTTTTATTGCCGATTTTTCTGCAATTTATGTTGTCTTTTGTGAAGAGGAAGTGAGAGAAAGTATTCATGAATGTCTGTGCTGGTACTGTCTACATTTAACACTGCAGATAGCAGTGTTCACAATTCAGATCAAGTTGGTCTTGTAGATGGTGCAGTTTTGTAGGAAAAGACATGGCTCCATTGCGCTCTGTCTACATCATGCATACGTATTCTTACAGGCACCAGACACGCTTTTTGTTGCTTCGCGTATAGCAAAATGTGTAGCTGAATTCCACCTTATGTAGCTGTGGGCCCTTGCTGACCGCTCTCTCTGGCCTGCACTGTAGACACCAGTGTTCACAATTTAGATTGAGTTGCTATTGCAGATGATGTCATGTTGATGGCAACAGATATTACTCCTATTACTCGCCCGCCCTTCTACAGCACACATCATCGCTGGTTGTTGACATGCTGAATAATTTTGATGTGGTTATCTGAGTGTACTAGAACTGATGGACCCTTTATGATACAATCTTTTTGTGTATTATGTCAGATCTATTAATTGTGTCTCAGTATACCACAAATTGTGTTTCTTTTACAATAGAATATTTTTCTGTATTATTTCACATCTACTGTCCCTACCTTACTACAGCATAAACTATTCATTCTTTTTTAATTGAATGTCTGTGTGTGATCCAATGATAACTGTTGTAGTTGATGATAGCAGCAACTATTCCCTGAGGGCTGGTTTACACTGACTCCACACGCATTCACCACAGACGTCATTGGATGTGACCCTGGTAATAAAAAGGTGATGAGCGCACATGCTCATACCCACTTCCACTATCTGTGTCCGTGTGTTCATTATCTATGCATGATACTGCCCCTGGGCGGTATTACATTACATTGTGCTGTGGGCAGTGTATGTAACTATGTTACCTCTGGTAGTGGGAAAAACTTCAGTTATGTAACTTTGAGGTGAATAGCTATCATAGGTGGAAGGCTACTTTATAGACGATGAATATTGATGAAGATGATCACTGAATGTTGTGTGTAGTACAAGATATGTGTACATAGCAAAAAGGTTCAAAAAGCTCTCTAAGCAGAAGAGGTGTGTCTCATGAAATGCTGTGGAGAGAATTACTAAAATGGGTGGCGTCCTTCAACTACTACAATGGGAAATGTTATGAACTAATCAAAAGCTTTTTGTTAAGGTCACATGGTAATCTCGCAGTCAGTGTGGAAGGAGACCGCACCTGATGCAATTTTGAAACAATATATTTACTATAATATGTTTATTAGAGGGGTGGACGGAATTTGCGTAATCACGTTATGCAATTCTTCGCGAAACGGTAAAAAATCTCCACGAACACGCTGAAATTCTGCGAGCACGTGGAATTGCTTGTTCGCTATGCTTTTTTACTGTTCGCAATCGTTTGTGTGCTCGGGGGGAAATATCTCGCGAACACGCACATGAGATCGCGAACATTAAAAAAAATTCGCGAAGTCGCGGAATGCAGATTTTTGGACAATTTTGCGTTCTCCGCGGAACGCGAAATTACCCAAATTTCACAAATTCCACGAACGGAACAGAATTTACTGCCCAGGCCTAGTTTATTTCAGTTACAAATATATAAATGTTTGAAATATTTTAGATTATTCCTTGCTGTCATATACACTTTAAAGTTATTTACATATAATTTTGAGACATTAAGAAAAAATGAGGGAATGGCGTACCCGGTGCAAAACCATACATCTATGATGTAAGACAGGGCCTGGCAGTGTGCACTTGTTGCATACGCAAAACGCAGCGGGCGCGATCCCATATGTACATGACGTAATGCGCAGCTTGGTACTGCATATCCGTCGCATACCAAACTAGTAGGTGGCGCAACGTCATCCGTATATGTTGTTACGGGGGATGCGGTGTCACGAAGGCGTTGGATTCCAAATGTGCATTATTTCAATATGGTGGATAGGGTTCGCGTGCTGATGGAGCTTGGTAGACTACCGGTATGGGACTTAAGTTTTCTCTAACAAAAAGAAAAAGTGATAGACATATTTTTTTGGGGAAGATATAAAATATTACATAATTTTTAAGTCAAGAAAAAGGATAATAGAGTTGCAAAATATTAAAAAAACAAATTGAAAAAATATAGGTTTTATAAATATTAAAATATGAAATGAAAATTTAAAAAACCTTTGAAATTCACTGAAAAAACTATAGGTTTTACAGACGTCATAGTTAGGAATCAGCATTTAAAAAACCTTAGAAATTCACAAAAAAACATAGGTTCAGGGACGTTATAGTTAGCTGGACATTTCACTCATACAAAATGATAGAAATTCCCCTGTTATAGTTAGTCGACCTAACTATGACTCGGGCCCCCGCAATGCACTGCTGATGACGTCACATATTACATCATTCATGACATGGTCAGTGACATCACTGATGACATCTCAAATGACATCACTGATGACATCATCCATGTGAAAAGCTGATGCACCTCATCACACTCTAATATAACAGTTGATACATCCACTCTGAAATATAGACTAACATTTTCAAAACTATGAACACACCAAAACCAGTTACTACATATTCACTCACTAATTCCTAGCTCTACACACAGATCCACTCATTCACACATACAGTCACTTATACATACAGTCAGCCATTAATACAGCATTATCATATGCACTCACATATCTATACAGACACTCACACACCACCTCTCATTCATAGAGTTACTTACACACCTACTCAGTCATGGAAATAATCAATCACACTTTCATATACTCACCTGTGCAGTTATACACACACCACCTCACTTATTTAAATATATACTAACACATACTTACACTCTAATACAATAAGTAATACAAGCACACACTGATCCATACAGGCACACTCACTGTCACATATAGTCATTTATACAGTCCAACACTCACATATACTGTCTATTATATATGAAGTTACTTACACATGTACCACTGAGGCATCCATTCACTCACCAACACAGCCATACACACACTCACCCAGCCACACAGCCCTTTAGAGATACAGACATGAGCACATATACCTAGTGAATTATCCACTTACACATCTATGCACAGACACCCCCCCCCCCCGCCCACCGACACAGACACTCAGGCACCCATACAGATACTCAGCCTTCAAATCAATAGCCCATATAGATCCTCATTTAGCTGCTAACCAACCCATGCAACCGCTTACACACCAACTGACAACCTAAACTGTGTGAATGTGTGTATCAGTCGTTAACATATGCATTAAGTAAGACACAATTAATCACTCACTTATACAGCCAGTCACACACCTACTAAATCATCCATGCTGACTCTTATACACCCATTCATTCTTCAATACAGCGTGACATATATATATATATATATAAAACATATTTACATTTTATAGAAACACATAGTCACTGGATGATGTCATAATGTGTGGAGAAGTGTGGCTCACCGGTTAGAAGCGGCAGACCCTGAAGCAGAGGTCGGCCCGGGACCAGGGTTCAATTCCCGACGCGGCAGGGTCTTGGGTCAATGTCCGCGGACTCGATAATTCTCGCTTAGGTGCCTACGCTAACCATGGGTCCCACTCTGCAACTCTGGGCAATAGCTTGCTTAATCTCCACAACGGCCCCAGCAACGCCGGGGATGCCTGGCTTCACCTTGGGGTGCCCTCTCACAGGGAAAGCCAGGACGGGTTCCCCAGCGGTATACAGCGCCAGGACACCACGTAACGAGGTAACAGTGCGCTTTACAAGTATACATACATTACATAAGTGATATCATCAGTGATGTCATTTGAGATGTCATCAGTGATGTCACTGACCATGTCATGAATGATGTAATATGTGACATCATCAGCAGTGCATTGCAGGGGAATTTCTATCGTTTTGTATGAGTGAAGTGTCCAACTAACTATAACAGCTCTGAAACCTATTTTATTTTGTGAATATATATATGACCTTCTGGTGGTCGCCAGGAGGGAGTTATAGTTAGAACCTAGTTTCCATAGAAAAAGCATTTTTTGATTTGCTGATAAATTTGGCGTTGTTTGACGAATCTTCCTGAAATTCTCCCTCCCCCCAAAAAAGTATGTCCAGGTCAGCTCCTATCCTGGAATTTTGGGGGTGATTCGTGAAGTGGGGGCGTTTTCTTTATGTTAATTTCCATAGGAAATTTTCCGTCGAGCTACAGCTCGAACTGCTGAACGGAATTACATCAAATTTGCCAAAAAGGTAGAGCTTGGATCAGAACGCGACCTTTTTTTTAAATGGTGTTAATCTGTTCAATAGTTTGTGGTAAATGCAAAAAATAAGAGTAAAAAAAAATCAATTTTCCATAGGAAACTTTGGGCAAGGCTACAGCCGAAATTACTGAATGGAATTACCCCACATTTGGCAGAAAGGTAGTCCTTGGGTGAAAAAGTGGCCTTTTATTTAAATGGTGTAAATCCGTTCAGTAGTTGCTGAGAAATTAGAAAAATAAAAGTTTTGAGTCCCGTGGGCGAGCTTCACTGTGATTGGCTGCTAGTAGTGGAAACCAGGTTGTGTTGGCAGCCATCTTGTGGCTCGGTAGAGTCGAGTCACCCACAAACGGAGAAACAAAGGTATAAAACAAGGGAAGGGGGCAGGGTAGAAACATCTTGACCCCCTAAGCCTGCTCAGGGGGACCCCTATGGCCCAAAAAAGCACTTTTTTTAAAAGAAAAAAATTGGCGGAATTTGCGCTGGGGTTGCGCACTTTTAATTTAATGAGGTCCTTGGGTTGGCTAGGTTCAGGGGGCATTTCTTAAAAAATAATAGCAGGTACTACCTGGGGTTGTGGGGGCCCGCTGGGGTCCGCGGTGTCCCGGGGCTTAATTCATGTTGGGAGGGGGGTTGCGCTAGCCCCCTCCTGGAGGCCTCTATGTGCTTATAACTTTGGCGTCGTTTGACGAATCTTTACGAAATTATCCCAAAAGTTTCTCTTTTTTTGATTAGGTCCTATATTGAAAGTTTGGGGTGAATGGTGTAGGAGGGGCTGAGAAAAAAGGGGGTCAAAATGTGTTTTCTCCATGCAGTTTCGTATGCAGTTTCGATACGAAACTTTACAGAAGACTACAGGTGAAACTGCTGAACGGAATTACAGCATATTTGGCAGGGAGAAAGGTGATGGTCCAGAAAGCATGCTTTCGTTAAATGGTGTGTATGTGTTCAGTAGTTTTTGAGAAATATAACATTTTACAGATATCGATATTTTAGAATTCTGACATGAGGGGTTACAAGCACGAGCCTGCGGCTCATTGGCTGTGAGCTGTTGAAACCAGGAAGTCATTTTGTGATTTACTCCGTCAGCTTGCATGTCTCCGTATGGAAGCCATCGGGTCCGCAATTTTCCCTCTGCGAGGCAACACTGGCATCTGTGTGAGATATGCCTTTCACGCTGCCTCTTCTCGTATCACTAGGTCGTGGCTATGGCTTTAGAAGCCCGTTTGTCAGCTCACACCTCTCTACGTTTGCAAGCTAGTACGCTGCTGTGGGGCGCAGGTGTCCCTTTGTGAGACTGGGTGCGAACTGTTGATAAGTCCGTCACATTATATGAGCATTAAAAAGCCATTTTGTGATTGAGTCCATCAGCTCGCATCTGTCCGAGGCAACTTTGAAAACATACCGGAGCTCTGTCTGTGAGAGATACCCCTTTCACGCTGCTTCTCCCCACATCAGCAGGTAACGCACCCTGTTCCCATATGACCAGCATACCCCCCAACTACCTTATTGGGCCTGCAAGTCTCGCTCTGCGAACTCCTGGTAGACTCGCAGGTGTTCTGGTGGGACTTCTCGGGCTGCAATTGTATCTGTGAAGCCAAGACTGTAAATATACCGCAGGTCTCTCTCTGCGAGATACCCCCTTCACGCTCCCTTTGCCCAACATCACTACTTCGCAGCTATACCTTTAGAAGCCAGTGCGTCAGCTCACAGCTTTCTATCATTGCGAGCTAGTATGCTACTGTGCCTCTACCTCTGCGAGCTAGTACGCTGCTGTTCCTTTGGGAGTGGATGGCCCGTAGTTCTCCCTCTGCAAGTCGAGCCTAGGGGCCGCAGTTTTCCCTCTGCGAACTTGGGTGCGAACTGTTGATAAGTCACACTATATGAGCATTGAAACGCCATTTTGTGATGCAGTATGTCAGCTCGCATCTGTCCGAGGCAATTCTGAAAACATACCGTAGGTCTCTTTGTGAGCGATACCCCTTTCACGCTGTCTCTCCCTACATCAGCAGGTAATGCACTCTCTTCCCACATCACCAGCATACCCTCAACAACGTTCTTGGGCCCGCAAGTCCCCCGCTGCGAAGCAGCTCCTTGTCCGCCATCCCCGCTCACCGCCCACAAACAAATGTGACAGGAACATTTTTAAATCTTGAGCCTAAGAAATCAGCTGGTGTTGTAGTTTATTAATAAAGATACTTGTGAGGTTGAACAAATAAGAATCTTAGTCATGTATGGATTTACATATAAAACGTTTTATTAAAGCAAAACAACAACAAATAAAACTATGTGTGTAAAACATTTTAATAAAACAAAACAACAACAAATAAAACTAAGTACAGCAATGGCGTGTCATTCCTCGACAATTTGTGAATCACAGCCTGCAAGATAAAAAGAAAGATAAGATGGTACGTCATGCTTCCAGCAAAGGAGAGAGAAAAAGAGGGAAAGAGAGGAAGAGTGAGATGCAAGGTAGATAGAAAGAGAAAAACAGTGTGAGAGAGAGGAAGACAGAGAAAGAAAGAGTAAGACAGAGAAAAAGTGAGAGAGAGAAAGAGAGAGATACAAGGAAGAGAAACAATGTAAGAGAGAGAGGAAAAGAGTGAGAGAGAGGAAGAGAGAGAGTGAAAGAGAGAGGGAGGAAGAGAGAGAGAGGAAGGGAGACATAGTAAAACAGTTTGAGAGAGGAAGAAAGAGGGAGAGATGGAGAAAGAGAGAGGAAGAGAGAGAGAGTAAGAGTGAGAGAGAGGAAGGGAGAGATAGAGAAAGTGAGAAAAAGGAAAGAAAGAGAGATACAAGGAAGAGAGAAAGAGATAAACAGTGTGAGAGAGAGTCTGTGAGAGAGAGGAAGAGAGATAGAGAGAGCACGTGAGAGAAAGAAAGAATGAGAGAGAGAGGAAGAGACAGAGGGTCATATTATCAACAAAGTCGCGAAGAGAGGCATTAGCCGTCTTGGCTTAAGCCTCTCTTCGCCACTTCGGAAACGCCAGGCTGTACCATATTACCAAGGATATGGTGCAGCCTAGTGTTTCCCCTTGTGATGACGATACGTTTTACAAGTTACCGCCAGCGCAGGTGTCTGCGAGGAGGGAAGGTTTGTTTATATAGAATAAGGAGTTCTTTCCTGCACATAAACAAATCTTAAATGCCAATTTGTAACTTACATGTGTGCTGCTACATGCATCATCATCGCAGGTTGCTCACCTGCTCAGTCCTTGTGGTGCCACTAACTCAGTGACTAGTTAGGGCACGCACGTGGCAGTACGTGCCCCTGGTGCATGGCTCAGGCCTACACTGCGGTCTAGCAGGGCACACAATAGACGAGGTGTATGGACCACTGGGACGGGCCATCACCGCAGGCTCCACACCCGCTCAGCACTTACAATGCCCTTACCTCAGTGGCTGTGTGCTTGTGCTGGTCCCAGTGCATTTGCTGCGAGCAACTCTAAAATGCCGCCAAGCATGTGCGGCCAGTTTTTTTTATTGGCAGGGTCACATGTCCTGTGATGCATGTGCTGGATGGGTGTGGTGTGGGTGTGTAGCAGCAGGGAGGGAGTGGCTGTGGTGTGCTGAGAACTAGACCTGTGACCAGCAAATCACTACAATGAAAATGTGGGCCATGCAGTGTTGTTGTCCTTCCCTGTAAGCGTAAGCCGAGTGGGCTGGCGTGGCGTATGCCAGTGCTGCGTGAGTTTATGAAGAATGACTGCGGAGCTATGGGCATGGTTCCGTTGTGAGGTATATGGGGAATTAACTGATGCAGGTGTCCTAGTTGTAGTGCTACCATCACCCAGGTCGCAAGCGCAAATGTGTAATTATGTGAGTGAAGTCCCATAACATGGCCAACATAGAAGGTACGGGGAATCACTGACCCTACATTCATGCATAGTTCCACACATGAAAGATTTTGGACATGACGTATTTCTGTGGATGTGAATGTTTATTGCACATTCAGTGGAGTGTTGTAGCTGTAGCAATAGAGGGCCATGGAAAGTTCAGGTTGCAGTTTTTGTAACATGGAGGGCAGCCAATTAGAGTGAACCTCTTGTTCGGAGTTACCTATGTCTTCCGTTTGCTAGACCGCCGACCTTGGTGCTGGGAACCAGTGTTCGAGCCACGGGGTCACGTCCACATCCTGTGATTGTGGGCAAATCACATAATCTCCACGTGCTTCCATGTGTAATGTAAATATGGTGCTCATGTAATGAGCTGCAATACCTTTGGTTCGAGTTCGCGCTATATAAATATGCAACAAAAAAAACCTCTGGCAATCCCCACGCACTTATAAATTGACTATACACTCTCCTTGCAGTACTCTAGTGATCCAGTCTGTATGTTTGTACTTGTACAATGAGCGAGACAAAGTTACATAATCAAAGTTTTCCCCACTGCCAGAGGTAACATAGTTGCATATGCTGTCTACAGCAGAATGTAATATTGTAGGGCCCAGCGGCAGCATCTTGCAAACATAATGAGCACACGGACATGGATAGATAGTTGAACTGGGTAAGGGCACATGCGCTCGACTCCTTTTCATTACCATGGTCACATGTCCAGTGACGTGTATGGTGGGTGCATGTGGGGTAAGTGTAAGCCAGTGCTCCGGGAATGGTTGGTGGTGGTAGCAAGTACAAAAGTAATTATCGGATCATACACAGAGATTCAATCATAAAGGGTCTATGACTTGTGCTGCAGTAAGGTTAGGGCACTAGATGTGAAATAATACACAAAAGATTCTATCATAACGAGTCCATGACTTCTGTGCACTGAGGTAGGGCGGCAGATCTGAAATCATACACAAAACATTCTATCATAAAGGGTCCATGAGTTGTGGTGCACTGAGGTAAGGGCATCAGGAGCAATCAGCGTGTGCGGAGCCAGCGATGATACGTGGTGCAGGCTGACCGCACTGGGAGCAATGTCGGCTGCCTACTGGACTATGTCATCTGCAATCGTGACTCGAACAAGAGATGAAACATCTATGGAATACGTTGTCGAAACATGTAGGTTTCACAGACGTTATAGTTCAAATTGTGAGTTCAGTGTTCGTTTGGACTTGCAAGATGAATTTGATTATTGTACTAAAGCTATAACTGATATAAAACAAGTTCTTGAAGCAAGGATACTAAAAGGATATTGTGTAGGTTTTGAGGGACGTTATACTTAGTTGTATACTGCACTTGTACTTAATGATTGAAGAGTGAATTAATTGTGAGCTCTGATGACTACAGTGTAGGCAGGAGGCAGCAGTCAGGAAGGTTACACAGGCACGTTGCATTGAGTACAGCTGCACAGGCATTGGAATTCAGCATGTGTGCAGCCAGCGATGATAAGTGGTGCACTGAGTTAGTGGCACGTGAACGAAGCAGCTTGTGTGGAGTCTGTGATAATGCGTGGTCCAAGTGGGCAGCACTGGTATCAATGTCTTTTGCCTATTGAATTCTGCCTTAATAAAGCCAAGTGGTAATGACATGGTGCACTGAGTTAGTGGTACCTCTGGCACTCAGCGTGTGCACACTCTGCGATGATGCGTGGTCCGTGGGGCGGCACGGGGAGCAATGTGTCTTGGCTACTGGACTGCACCATCTGGAATCGCCACTCCACTAGAATTGTGAGCCCTGCTGTCCGCAGTGTAGGCAGGAGGCAGCGGTCAGCAAGGGCCCACAGCACGTGGCGTTGACTTGAGCTGAACAGATTGGAAGCATTTGGTCTTCTTAACCCATTATAGTCTCTTACACAATTTGCATCACAACTAATCTTAAATTGCGAACCGTGCTGTCCCCAGTGTCGGACGGAGGCAGCGGTCCGGATGGGCCCACAGCAATGTGGCATTGAGTTGAGCTGCACAGTTAGTGGTACCTGGAGCACTCAACGTGTGCGCACCCTGCGTTGATAAGTGGTCAGGGCAGGCCGCACTGGGAGCAATGTCTTTTGTCTAATAAATTCTGCCTTGATAAGGCAACGTGGCATTGACTTGTGGTGCACTGAGTTAGTGGTACCTTTGGCACTCAGCGTGTGCGCAGCGTGCGATCATGTGTGGTCCGGGCGGGCCGCACTGGGAGCAATGTCTTTTGTCTAATGAATTCTGCCTTGATAAGGCCACGTGGTGGTGACTTGTGGTGCACTGAGTTAGTGTACCTCTTCGCTCAGCGTGTATGCATCCTGCGATGATGCATGGTCCAGGCGGGCCGCACTGGGAGCAATGTGTCTTGCCCTACTGGACTGCTTCATCTGCAATCGCCTCTGCATCTGAATTGTGAGCCCTGCTGTCCGTAGTGTAGATCGAAGGCAGTAGTCTCTACAGACATAAGTCTGCGGTGCTGTGCCGCTGGGTTCGCAGGGGGCCTGTGTCGAGGAGGCCTGCTGGCACGGCGGCAGCCAAATGGCAGGGTGAGGCCCACCACTCTGGTAGACTCATTGGCCTTCCCACAAGTGAACCACACCCAGAGACCCAGCTTATATATTCATACTCCTACGCTGGAGCGGCGTACGTTGGACCAGCCCACTCCGCTACCGCTCCCAGGGGGGGACAACACAGCTACATGACCGAAACCTTCCCTACTGCCTAAGGCAACATGGTTGCGTCCACTGTGCACAATACTACAAGTATCAATAGTATATGTCTACATGGAGAGTTTTGTGCTTTGCATAGTGAGGTCTGTACAGCACATCACCGCTACACTTGGTATTGTGTGCATATTATTGATGGGTGACTTGCGTCCTTCACACATACTTGGTTCCCACATCTCCCAACATTCAGCTATTGTGCGGCTGAGGGGCCATGGCGTTTTGGGAAGGTCCGTTATCCTGTTTTGCGCTGCCTCGGTGGTAGTAGGGGGGTGGTCCAGGGGGAGGTCCTGGTGGTGTTGGCGGTGGGTGTTGTGGCCTTCCTGGGTGTCAGAGCTGCATGATCAGTAGCTCTATCACGTGTTGGTCTTTAGATGTGGCTGTGAGTTGGGCTCCAATTCACACTATAGATAGTCGACCTCCTTACAGCAGTTAAAGGCTGATGTTAATTTCTTGCTGCTAACTCAGCTTATCGCCTGCTTTTTGGATCGCATTGCAGATTTAACTGGTCGTTGAAAATATGGGGAAGTGGTGTTTTAGTGTTTTTTTGCACAGTAACGCCTGCTTTGCATATCATTACCATTTGTTGTGGCTCTCATGTGTGGCGATTTTTTGGGCGGAAGATATCGATGGAAAAGTGGTGAGATTTGCAGTTTTGACCAGGTTGAGAATAGGGTGATAATTTAAAAACACAGAAAAAAAGATAGGTGTAATGAACATTATAATTAGAAATTAGCATTTAATAAACCTTTGAAATTCACTGAAAAAAACAGATTTCAGGCACGTTATAGTTAGAAATTAGCATTTAAAAAACCATTGAAATTCACTGAAAAAAACATAGGTTTCAGGGACGTTATAGTTAGTTGGACATTTCACTCATATAAAACCATAGAAATTCCTCTGTTATAGTTAGTTCAGCTACAACAAAGTCCATCTCTCCTCACTGCAGGCGATGCATCCTCCTTCAATGAAATCTGGTCATTACAACAAGAGGGGGCAGATGTCAGCCTTATGGAAACCCCATTGTCAGGGGTAGGGACAGAGATTGGTACAACACCGTTTAAGGCGAAATCATCTTTCCTTCCAATTATGCCCCACGATAATCTGGATGTCTACCATGACTTCATTATAGAGGACTTGAAAAAACTATATACAACCACAAACAAAAAACATCTTGCTATTCATAGACAAAATCAAAACTACGACAATTTAGTAAAGAAATTGAACAAAAATAAAAATATCGTAGTAAAACAAGCCGACAAAGGCGGAAACATTGTTTTGTGGGAGCGAGACCTCTATATAAAAGAAGCAGAAAGTCAGTTGGGGGACCAATCTTGCTACAAAAAAAGTAATTTAGGGGCAATCAAAACTGCCTGGAATGACCAGAATTCCAAATTAATGGCTTGGAAGAGTGGTGGGTTGATCTCGAAGGACGAATTTAAATTTTTGAAAAAAGACTATCCAATCATTCCCACCTTCTATATGTTGCCAAAAGTGCACAAAGACATTTCTGTCCCACCTGGGAGGCCAATCATATCTGCAATTGGTAGTTCCACGGAGAACATTTCAAGATATATTGACTATTTTCTGCAGGAATGGGTAATACAACTCAAATCATATGTGAGAGACACAACTGATTTTTTAACCAAATTGGATAAAGTGGTTTGGAGTGATGAATACTTGTTGATGACTCTAGATGTGAAGTCTCTATATACTTCCATCAGATACAGCGATGGGATCAAAGCAGTTGAACACTACTTAAACAAACGCCCCATGAACTATGTACACCACAATAAGATGATTATTGGCATGTTGAAATTGTGTCTTGAACAGAATTATTTTTTGTTTTATGGCCAAATATATCAGCAGATAAGGGGAGTGGCCATGGGGGCCTGCTTTTTCCCCAGTTTCGCGTGTTTACACATGGGACTGCGGGAAGAGCGGGTCCTCATGGGGGACCACGAAGCCATTATGAACAACAATATAGTCATGTATGCTAGGTACATAGATGATTTATTCCTGGTTTGGAAGGGGCCCATGAAAGAGGCAACTGACTTTGTTTGTAAACTGAATATTAATAACTATAACTTGGAGTTCACATCTGTAATACACAAGGAAAGAGTAAACTTCTTAGATGTAGAAGCTTACATCAAAGACAATGCTTTGGAGACAAGAATGTATAGGAAAGAGACCTCAGGGAATACATTGCTACACGCCACCAGCCAGCACCCTGGGCACCTCATACGCAGCATTCCCTATGGGGAAATGTTGCGCATGAGACGGCTCTGTAGTACTGAATATGAATGTGATAAAGCCCAAATAGACAGCAAGAACCGCTTTCTAGAGAGAGGATACCGAGCGAATTTGTTGGACAGTGCTATAGAGCGAACAAGAAATATCCCGAGGGAATTAGCCTTGAAAGGTAAAGATCAGATCACTGAGACAAATGCCGAATCTATACAATCTAGGGCAATTGTCACTTACAGTATTCAACAGGCTGAGATTCGTAAGATATTTAGTAGAAATTGGAATCTGGTGAAGAGAGATCCAATTATAGGCAATCTAGTCTCCAATAAGCCGGATTTGACTTTCCGCAGGTCTTCGACAATGGCAAATGCCTTGGTAAGCAGCACTCTGGACAAACCTCTCTCAGGGACCTGGATGGACCTTAGTAGGGGTTTTAAAAAGTGTTCTTTCTGTAAGGCTTGTCGGCAAGGTATCAGTAAAACTCATTACTCCATTCCCTTCCATGACAAACCTATCGCTATCAAGCATAGACTCGCGTGCAAAACTGAGTACGTAGTCTATGTGCTGCAATGTTCATGTGGGCTATGCTATGTGGGCAGTACCCGACTGCCCGCCCACAAACGGATCTTGCAGCATCTCCGAGCTATTTCAGGTAAAGATCCAGCTTACCCTGTAGCACGACATTTTGAGCAGATCCACAATAGCAACCCTGATGGATTGGTCTACTATTTAGTAGACACAATCCTGCCCCTCAAAAGAGGTGGCAATAGAGATGCCAAATTACGGCTACTAGAGACAAGATACATTCTGGAGTTTAACAGCAAGACCCCGGGAGGCCTTAACGCCAGTGAGGATATGTATACTTGTTTATAATGTGAAATGTTTAAACCAATGTACAGTTATCTACATGAGTGCTTAGGTACTAACTCTTCTTGGTTTATGATTTACACATCTGGGATCAGATGAAGCCAAGACGACAAACCAGAGTTTTTAAATTCCCGATTGAAATAAAAAAAATTATAATTATTTTTTAAATAATATTCACATTCTATTCACTTTGGGTGGTTTTCCCAGTATGCTTATGAGGGATATCCATATATCCCACAGCTATGCATTATAAGATCAATTTTGACATTTGAGAATTGTGGCAGACTATTGGTAGGGGACTGGGGATTGCGAGGCGGGATAACATCTGATTCAGGACCTTCCACTCCTCCCCATGTCCTCACCAGGTTTTATACCACCGCAGCGAGATCAATGTAAATATTTGAGTTATATGAAATACCTGTTTACATGTAAATATGACTTTCTTTTAATTGGTTTTTTTATAATATGTAAAAACGACTGTTAATAATTGTCTATTTTTCTACATATTTATTTGTATATAGTACATATTTTTCTTAACATGTGGAAAGTATATACCTATATGATGTTGGGCACTATGCCCCAAATCTGCTGCTTGCTGCTAATATTCCTTTCTGGGCAGTATTTTTACTATGTCTGTTGTTTCATTAAAGCACACAGCTGTGATGGGTTTGAAATAATCATTGCACTATATATACCCTCATCTATGTCTATGACACATCATGTGATCAAGCCTCTACGAGAGGCGAAACGCGTCATGACAGTTGCTGGCCGGAATTTTTTGCACGAATAAAGCACTGAATAGACTTGCACGTATCTGTGGTTTCGTTCTGACGTTATTTGCCTCCGAGGTGAAGGAGCGTGATGGATGGCGTCTCTGAGCATATATATATATATATATATATATATACACAATAAAAGAAGCAGAGAACTCTGGGTAGTTCTCAAGTTAAGGTGGAAAGCAGCTCCAGTATAGAGCACTCTCAACACCAGCGGCACTCACCTCAAATGTTTGCTTTTCTATCAAAGTCTTTAAGTGTAGGAGTAGCACAGTGCCATACGCGCCGAAATAGAAAGGTACAAAGCCTGGAGTGGTAAAAGGCTTTACAGCACTCTGCTAATCCTATGCTTAAAGACTTTGCTGCGGAAATGGTAAAAGACTTTGTCCCTTTCTATCTCGGCGTGGACAGCACTGTGCTTCTTTTATTGCAAAATGTATGAGTCACTCTATGCCTGAAAGGGTAAAAATATATGAGTTGTAATAAATATTTGTTGACAAACAACAGTCATTTATGAAGAAAATACAAAATCATGTAGTATAAACTGTGGAATGGAAGGACCATCGACGGTTCGAGCCCTAAACCTCCATTTATGATAGGAATCTCATTAGGGCATGTAGACACACCTACTTTTAAAGTCACCATTCCAGAGAGGTAATTCGAAATCCAGGAGCCAAATTCGTGTCTCCCATGAAGAATTATGAAAATCTGGTTTCATTATTCGCCAGGAGTGTGGTATAGGCCCCACAAATCACACAGTGACACACACACACTGGTTTCTGACTGCCTGCGATTCTCCCTCTTCTGGTCTTGACAGTGCATGACAGGACCTTCTTTTTAATGTTGGAGATCTTTACAGAGCCGCACAGTCTGATTGGCCGGACAAGTTTTTCACTTTTCATGTTGGAATACATTGAATGTCTCTTTTGTCCTCATTTTTATGTCATTACCTGAAGAGAATAGGTAAAACCAATAATCCAACTTTCCTCATCCACATCTCAAGCCTTCAGCTTCCCCATCTGATGTTATGATTATAGATGTGTTTCACTGTAACAAATCGAATAATCAAATCAGTAGGAACCTTGCCTCGCTCTTCTCTTGATCCAGCACCGAGCCCTTCTCTGTGACCGAATTACGGGAGGAGAATCCTGTCTGGGTGCAGGTATTGTTGACAAGTGTGACAGGCTGAAGTGGGACGTTTCATGTTTCTTAGTCAGTGGCAGCATTGCATTCCTGGGTGTCGCAGTATCCTGAACTACATGCTGTACTCACACCTGTTTGTTTGTAATCACGGTGATCTTCAGGGCGTGCCTGCTTGGAATGCATTATCTCTGCTGTGTGAGTCACCCTCAGCCCCTCCCAGGAGTCTCCAGCAGGCACACCACACCCTAACATCGCTGGCATCAGTCCTGAAACGGCGTGACACTGGCAGCACCAGGAGGGTCGATGTCCCGCATCTTTTTTTCATTTCTCGTTTTACAGGAATGTTTACTTTTTGCACTTAAATCTGTAAACATAGATTTTAATGGAATGACATCTGAAAGGCCACACTTCACCTTTACTGTTATGTGATTCTTTCCAACATTCAGGGGACTATCAGGAGCCTGATCACCGTTTCCCCTTTCTTTCAAACCCTTCGTTATATCTATTATCTTGTATTAGTTATATTGGTGGAGCTCTTATAAAATACAAAGAACAGTCGCAAGTAATAATAAAAATCAATACGTGGAAAGAGAGTGAATGGCAAAATGTCATATATCTTTAATAAGAAAATCAATAAAGCACACCACTAGCAAGTTAGGAAAGACTGTGCAAAGGTTGGGGGCTGCTTCATCTTTGAAATGAATGCAGATTGTCCCTGGATTTAAAATATTCTGAAGGAGAACTTCTGAAACGTATACCGCATTGTGAGGCAGTCTGCTACCACTAATGCCTCTAGGATTCCACTTTTCAATTAAAATATTTTATATACACACTTTATCCAGGCTTTCTCCCACATTGTGGCTCTATAGTATTCGGGTGTTTAGTTTGCTGCTCACTGTTATTTTACTGATTGCATAATGTCGAAGATGGTGAACGAACAATTTCTATGACGAAATGTTAACCAATGGATGTTATGTAAGTGATTAACAGTGGAGGTAGGTATAATACCTGTTTGTTTGGCAGAGGAGGTGTTTTGTATATGGGGTTAAAATTAACTTGTGACAAATGAATCACTCTCTTTAGTCAAAACAATTTGACATGCTTGTTTTGGGAACATTTTAATTCATGTACATATTGACAGATGAAACACACTTTGCTGATTCACCAAGCAGTTTTTAAAGGTAGGAGACCCACTGAAAATAGTTGATCTTATAAATTGTGTATCAATGTCTTTTTGAATAATCATAAAACTCGTCACTGCATGTGCATGAAATTGCCCATTTTGCACATTTCCATGCCCACATCTATGCCAGCGTATTTTCTGTGGATAGAAAACCTGCCAATGGGCAAGGTTAGCACGTTGACATTTTTTGATTTCTTCTCAACCTGCAAATAGTTTTCCAGGTGGAGAAATCCATTACCCAGCCCTTCTATGAAATATAGGGTTGTTTGGAAACTTTTTTGCAACCAATTTAGACTCCTTCTTAAGACATTGTTGTCAAATGTGCAAATTAGTTTGAAAAACTACTAGGAGAGATTATGAATACCTGCCAATCATGATTTTCTCGGTGTTCACGGTCTTTCTGATGACCACCCATGACCCTTCCTGATGAACACCTCATCACCGAACCTACTGCACGAAGTCTGCCTAACTGGCAGGGTTTCCATGGTAGTAAGAGCCCGCTGTGGGAGTCCATTTACTGCTCTGATTTGGTGAACACTGCCAACAGCTTAGGATTCAGTTCGATAATAGAAAAATAAATTGATGGAGGTAATACGTGCAATCCAGGGTTTTAGGTGATCTACTCTTTTTCCTCCTGTTGGTCCGCTTACTACGGTGTGAACCAGGGTGTACTCTCCCATGGCTTGTGATCTAACCATCCGTTACCTGTCCTTTATCAATATAACAATAAAGCAACTCTAATCAGCTGTGAAAATTAGAATGATTCATCATGTGTGCTTATTAAGCAAAAATAAGTAATCAGTGCTCGCAGAATCCATAGATATATAGTAAAAAAAGTAAACAGGTCCAATTGTGTGTGAAAACAAGAACTTCATTGGCCTTTCCCTGAGGTTTCTTACCTAAGTAGAAGATAAATAATAAACCTATAAGTCTTTGTTAGGTACAAGAATGTCAAAATACATTATACAATAAACTGGGTGCATTACCGGGACCTTAGGGGCAGTGGAAATGGCAAGAAATGCGAATTGGTACTAAGTGTGAAAAAATATACTATAGTTTGTAAATTAACCAACATTTTCGAGGACTTTCAAAGCAGAGAGGGAGAGAGTGTGTGCATTTTTGTCTTTGTGTATGTTAAAATTCCTGGTGAAATCCGACAGACGCTTCCCATTCCAGACTGAAAACACCTTTACCCAACTATTTATCAGAAAATACATTTAGTAGCGGGTGTAACACCCCAAACAGGCCCCCTCCACCCCGAAGCTACGCCCTTGCTCTCTACATTGCGAAATACTAGCACGGCCCTAAATGTGTCACTGACCCAGATGACATCACAAGACGAATGGCTCCTGGGTTAGGGATTGAAAACAAGAAATCTTTCACACTCTTAGAAAATTAATATACATAAGTACACAATCACACCATGCATTATATATTTAACCATTTCAGAAGCACACGGAATCAGCATGCCTGCACAGAGGAGAAATAATCAACAACTTGTGCGCAAGCCTTATGTAATCATGCCAAGCATGACCGCACAATTTTGTGCTTCACGGGTGACATACTGCTTGCATAGTGTGCAATAGCCTCCACATGATTCTGACATTCTTGCCAAACCACTGCCAACAAGGGAAAATGCAAATAATTGTCTGCGCTGGAAAGTCCGTCAACCATTCTGACTAGAAACTCACAAAACGAAAATAAGGTAATACCCATTTCCACTCTTGATAAATAGTCATAAGAAATGGTTAATTAAAATGCATAATGTTTACAAATATTATGGGATTCACCCCTTAGTCACAACATATATGGTCGAGAAGGATGTTGGAGCTCCTGACTTTGTACCTCCTACATTTTTAAGTGCTATATTTGCAGCTGGTTACCAGCCGGAAGACAGTCATCCTCTTTCTGACTCTCTCTTCCTCTATTTTATTCTGCTGGTCCTCCTGAACTTATTGTATGATATTCTACAGAGGTTGATTGAAATAGATGGTAAAGTCTTTGGGGTATATTCACAAGAACAACTGATAACTACTGCAAGAGTAGCGTAACGAAATTTTCAACATCGCAGTTTATCGCAGGAAAATAACCCAGTGACAACGTGGAATTTAGAACACGGCGGTAGCATGCGATAGTCTGCTGAAACCGCGGACAATGTCCGCGATACAACCACCGCGCTGGAGACAATAACACAAACCACAACACCAAAAAACCTGCAATGGGCCCAAGCCCGATGAGGAATCCAGCGATAAGCAGCACCAGGCCTGCAACACACACCTGGCTGGCGGGAAAAATCACCATAAAAGTAGAAAAAACACACAAACAGAAACTGAACACACGCTAGCACCATAGAGGCTGCTGGAGCAGGCGCAGAGGACGAGCGCAACCCCCCAAGCACCCCGGACGACCTGCCCGGGACCTCGGGGACAGGGAAGGGCAAGGACAAGAAGAAGAGGAAGACGAAGTTCAGTTCGCAGGTGAACAGGATAATAGTCACAGAGGTGATGCAACACCATTAACAACTGTTCGTCACCTCCAACGTGTCATTGGGCACCAAAAATGGAATATGGCGGTATATAGTGGACAAGGTGAATGCCGTCGGGGAGCACAAGAGGACAATGGACGAGGTCAAGAGGCAATGGAATGACATCAAGTGGCGGACCAAGGAGAATCTCTCCACCAACCGGAAGGCAGCAACACAGATTGGAGGTGAGGGCCCAGAGCCACAGCTCAAGCTAGATGACATGGAGGAGCTGGTCTCGACAGTTATCAGTGTGGAGTCTGTGGCCGGAGTCAGGGGTATGGACACTGCTCGACAGGACACAAGCAACACAACTGCAACAGGGTGAGTGACCACTAGGTACTGGGGGGACAGGAGGAGATGGGTACAATGGCACACATGCACAATCAAGCACAGCACAGTGCACACCCACAATGACTCTGGGTTATCGCCAAGATCTACAGACTGTCAAAATGTACAATGTCATGCTGTCTGAATGTCAACATGTACCATGCGACTACATACATGTGGAGTGGACACTTCCTAATACACCATCTCCCCTTCACATCGCAGGGCCACCGTCAACAGCTCCTGCACAGCAGTCCCAGCCACTCTTCACTGATGACGAGGAGGACAACACCACCATCGACACCCAAGCCATCCAAGACATCATGGACCTCATCAGCAACTCACCTCCAGGATCAGGGCAGGCCAGCTGCATCGAGGAGACTCCACCCACTACCCAAACCAGCCAGCAGGTAAGACCTCCAGGAACAACACATGACCCTCCAACGCCGTGTGCTGGAGTGCCAAAGGGACACCGCAGAGAAGGTGCGGTTGGGCTTCGGCAACATGGCAACCAAACTTGACGCTATCCTTGGGTCGTAGCCCCGCTCCATGGTCTCCAACGAGCCCTGACTGACATTGCTGGAGTAATGACGCGGTGAGAAGAACACCTGTCCGCTCAGAGTGGCTCTAGCGATACCAGCCGTTAGCTGGCACACATGCGGAGGCTCATGGAGGACAGGGTGCGGATGGAGGCAGAAAGGATGGCAGCCACCGCTGCACATCAGCTAAAGATAGCAGGGATCTACCATGCCCTGCAGACCCTCATCATGGCATTGCTGCCACAAGTCATGGATGTTGCCACACATCCACATCTCCAACCCCTGGTGTGGCTATGCCTCACTCTGCGGCTGGCCTAACCACTCCGGCACCTGAGGTGTCTGTGCCACACAGTGTGGCAGACAATCCCCCTCCGGCACCTGAGGTGACAGTGCCACTCAGTATGGCCGACAATCCACCTCCGGCACCTGAGGTGACAGTGCCACACAGTGTGGTCGACAATCCACCTCTGGCACCTGAGGTGACAGTGCCACACAGTGTGGCAGAAAGACCACCTCTGGCACCTGAGGTGTCAGTGCCTCACAGTGTGGCAGAAAGACCACCTCTGGCACCTGAGATGTCAGTGCCACACAATGCCGCAGCGGGTACAACAACACCCCCATGTGGGGCAGGGCACATATCCGGGGACGAGGATGAGCTTGTGATTAGAAGAGCTCAGTAGCATACATTTCCACCACCTGGCCTGTTCCTGGTTGTTCCCGCATGTGGCCTCATGATCTTCCCCTGACCCCCGATTCACTCAGATGCACTCACCTTGGACAGCGACATGGACCGCCACATCCTGTTTGATGACCAATGACATGGCGAGCAGACTGCGGACTGCACTTCTCCTCTTCCGCACTACTTATCTTCCACGGAGAGACTTTGTCTGGCCCTCCACTGGCTCAGACAGTGTGGTGTATTCGGCATTGCCCTGTACCGCTCCAGCTGCGGAAAAGCACTGGATGTGCAATAAACATTCAGTGAGGCAGTGCTGTGTCATGTCTTTCCTCAATCATGTATGTATGTGTGGATGAATCTAGGGACAGTGATTTCCCTTGTGCCAATGATGCACATTCTGTGGGATGGCAGTCAGAGGGGGTAACATGACAATTTTTGTCAGGGGTCCTCTTTCTAGTCCAGACATGGACTGAACCACACCCAGTGCCACGAGTCATTTTCTCAAGCCCAGCCATGTTTCGGCGTACGGCAGGCCAGACCACTCCGCTCACACTCCCATAGGGGGGCCTCGTTGCTACCCATCGCATGCGTACTTGCTGGTGTTGTGCAGGTCACTGACCTAGTTGTCGGCATGTCGCAGCCACTCCCTGAGGGCAGGTCTGCACACACACTACACCCACCCGGCACAGGTGTCACAGGCCATGTGACCCCGCAAATATAAGGGGCTGATGACGTAACATACCCCTCTGCCGGCGGTGACTGGAAGGTGGATCAAAGGCCTTGCGTCTGGCACGGGCCTACCACCACGTGACGCTGACTGGGTTTGCACAGGATTTGTGGCAGTCGCTGCATTGCAGCCAGCACGGGCCTACCACCACGTGGCGGGAACTCAATTTGCACAGGGTTTGTGGCAGTTGCTGCGTTGCAGCCTGCACAGGCCTACCACCACGCGGCACAAACTGGGTTTGCACAGGGTTTGTGGCAGTCGCTTCATAGCTGCCTGCACAGGCACCCTACCACGGGAACCTGACTGGGGTATAACAGGGTTTGTGACAGACGCCGCATTGTGGCCTGCACAGGCACCCCGCAACGGGACGCTGACTGGGGTTGAACAGGGTTTGTGGCAGACGCTGCATTGCAGCCAGTACAGGCACCCCACCATGAGACGGTGACTTAGGATGCACTGAGTCATTGGCACCTTGAGCTGCTGAGCTGGTGTGCAGCCTGCGATGATGCCCTGTCCTAGCGGTCCTGACTGCCCAGGATTTGTGTGCCTTGCTGGACCGCAGTGTAGGCTGCGACAGCTTCCTGCGCGGGCCTACCGCAATGTAGTCCTGCTTCCGGGGTCACAGAGTTAGTGACACCCATTGGGCTGAGCCACTGTGCCGGCTGCGATGTTGTCGGGTGCCCTGGTTTATATCATGCCATGGTGTAATATGGTCCCCAGCACCAGACATATTACCTGGTGGCCAGCGCAGTGTGGTTGCATGGTGCGGAGGGTGCCATGTCTGCGGGCCCAGGCCTTGTGGCTTGCAGGGGCACGTGGCAGGACCTGCAGTCTACACACTGGTGGCAGAAGGTGAGCAGTGAGGCCCATGTGTGCATGGGGCGGCATGCTCTGATGGGCGGCAGGAGGGGCTGGGATGCCTCTGGCTGGGTTGCATGGGTGGGGGCAGGTGATGTTGTCTTGTGCAAGGGTCTGTACTGTGCCAGTCATGTCTCTGAACTCTGTTTCAGATGACAGCGCTGTCTCAGATTTGGGACCTTTTGTGCAGCTCTACATACTGGAAAATGGTTGGAGACACACCGGTGGCAGCAGGTGAGCGGTGTGTCCTGGATGCGCAGGGTCGGCTCTCTCTCTCTCCTCCTCTCTTCTTCTTCTTCTTCTCTCTCTCTCTCTCTCTCTCTCTCTCTTCTCTCTCTCTCTCTCTCTCCCTCCCCCTCTCTTCTTCTCTCTCTCTCTCTCTCTCTCTTCTTCTCTCTCTCTCCCTCCCCCTCTCTTCTTCTCTCCCTCCCTCTTCTTCTCTCTCCCTCCTTCGCTCTCGCTCTGTCGTTTGATGTGCGCAGGACACACCTTCTCATCATGTTTTTTGTCTTGCAAGCTGTAGCCTACGGAATGTGTCAAAGGGAGCCGCCATGTGTCTTAATGTGATTTCTGTGTGGTTTCAATAAAGTTTAATTGATTGTTTCAATAGTGAATGTTTCATTGTCATTTCTGTGCCGACACATGCATTTCACCAGTTGGGATTTTGCGACATCAGGCAGATTATTTGGTACATGTTTAGGTTTAGCTGGAGTAGCATGTCTTTGCCTGGAGGTGGCCCGGGTGAGGGTCCTGGGTGTGGTGGCGCTGATTGTTGTGGCCCTCTTAGGTGTCTGGTGGACATAATCAGTAGCTCCATGGCATCTGTTGTTCTTCAGGTGTGGCTCTGGGCTGGGCTCCCTATTGTGGTGTAGGCTGCCGTCCGACTTTACACCAGGTCAGAGCAGGTGTAAAATTCCTGCTGCTAACGCGCCTTATCGTGTGTTTTGTGTTCTTATCGCTGATCTGTCTGGTCGTTGTGAATGTTGAGGTGTGGTGTTGTCGCGGTCTTTGTCATGGGAACGCCTACTCTGCATCTCATTAGCTATAGTTGCGGGGGTCCTCTGTGGTGATGTTTTATGCGGCTGCTTTCACGTGAAAAGTGGTGTTGTGCACTGTGAATGGTGGGGTAAATTTATCACGACTTTGGCTGCGATAAAGTGCAGGTAATTCGGCGATAGCTCCTTGTGAATATGCCCCTTTGTCTTGTCAAGTCCTCTGGCTATGATGATACATTTGAACATCTTGCTGTTGCTGCTGAAATTGGCTGAGAAAAAGCACCCAATCCAGAAGGTGGCCTGCAAAATGGGTGAAACCGGCCATGATAGGGAGAACTCTGAGCATTCATCTGTGTCTAAATTGCAACCACACTCTGCCCCTCTAAATCTACACTTCATACCATGGCTAACCGAACTATAACACTGGAACCCTGTCCATTTTGTTACACTCCCCAAAATGAAACCAAATGTTTATTCAAAGGCAGTAGTTCATATACATTTTTCAGGATGTATGTCATTACAACACATGCTTTCACTCTGCATGCCATTACGACGCAACTTTTACAATGGAAGTTGTTACAACGACTTGCGTTGGGGGGCGCTAGATAGTGGAATAGTTTAATTTACTATTCCAACTCTAGTCCCCGTGGATAGTAGGGAAGGTGTTGGATAGTAATTAAACTATTCCCTATCCTAGGGCGCCCTCCAGCGCAAGTCGTTGTAATGACTTGCGTTGTAATAGTTGCGTCGTAATGGTAGTGCGGAGTAAAAGTTGCGTTGTAAAGGATGTTTCCCCATTTTTCACTTCTATGGACTCCAACTGGAACACTACTGGAAGCAAGGGTCCCTCACCTAAACAATATCTTTGATTCGTACCTCAATTAAAGAAACAAGTATTCATCAAACAAATACACAATTATGGAGTATTTTATTTATTCCTAAACAAAATATGCAAAACCACCTTGTACATTTGCTGCTAATGCATGCCTTTTTTGTTGACACATACCAGAGCTTAAATTGAGTCGGCTAATCATCCATATTAGATTGCGTTTGCTATACTTGTGCCGCGCCTACATTTTTAATCCTTAATTTTCAATTGCATTCACATTTACAGAACATTAAAAAATGACACATTTTGTTTTTGTTACTGCATTTATACTTTCTTTAACCTGCTGATATTACTTAATTTTCTAAAACGTCTTGAAGCCCCTGAGTAGGTGTCAGGTCAGTGGATCATAAGATAAGAATCCTTGTTATAAGGCAACCAGCCATTGCTTGATCCTGTGAGACCAATGGGTTAATTAACCTGTCCCCCTCTCCAAACCAAACTCTAAAATGACTGCAACATTTGTGGCCTCACCTAAGATTTGATTTCCTCCTTTGGGAGTTGATTAAAACCTTAGAGGCAAGGTTCTAACCCCACAGTGCTAACGTTTTCACTTTAGGCTGGGAAATTAAAAAAAGGGGTCATAATAAATCCTAGTTCCAAAAAATGGATACTAGTATGGACCCAGCCTCCTCTAGTCCTGACCTACCCTCAAAGGTTTCTAAACATCACTCTGCATCACTGGTGTCTGCTACTTCTCCAGTCTTTGAGACATGCTCTAGTGGGCAAGCGATTATACTTTTGAGGGAGTATTCCTGCTAATGAGCACACATTCATTTAGTAAGCAAATATTTTTGACGGTGAGCCTAGTGCAGGTAGCGAATGAAATTGTTTTGTGGGGAAGGATAGTGAACCTCTTGTTATGTATTTTTTTTATTGATTGTAACAATACCCATTATCGTGGAGCTGCCCACCAATCAGTTAAGGTCTCACTGCCTCATATGTTGTTTCACATTTACACCTGTTGCTTAATTTTGTGAATGCTACATTATCAATATTATATGACAATATTTGTTGTGTGCTTACTCAGTTCTAATTGTGTCTTTAGTTTTTATACTTGTATCTACGTATAGGGAATAGTGTTATAGTACAACGAGATTGATTGCGTACATTTCCCCCCCATTAAATCTCTAATCAATAGGCCAATATCTGATGCCAGCTTAAAGAGTCAGTATAAAATAGAAGCATTTTCAGCTCAATCGGGGGCGCAAAACATGTTTTTATTTTACTGAGGAAGTTTTTGATTTCCTTTCAATGATGCTTCCTGGGAACACAATGGCTTCTGAGAAACATAAATGTACCTTGCAGGCATCTCTAGTCTGTCTGTCTTCAGCTTTCAGGTATCTGACTAATGCTGCACATCCCTTGCAACAGACCTTTCAGCGCCAATCCTTATTAACCAGGATTTACTAAGAAAGGAATACATTTAATGTGGTATGTTGCCCTTGTTTATAGTATTTACTGTTTATTTGCAATCTACATACTCCTTTTAATATTCAAATATTAATTTTTCAACAAGAGCCTACCCCACTGCTGCCATTGTTAGTTAAAAGACACAAATCTTTCAGGGAGTACGGCGACCCTTTAGACGACAACGTGTAGACAAGAGAAATAACAATTTTGAGGTATTGGCACCACTGACCTCGTTGCTGTTAGTCGCTTAGTTAAGGCAAATGTCTAGTGTTTTCTCCTAAGAGAGGGGAACCAACATTGACCTCACTAATTAACAAAAAGGTTTTGGGCCACTATAATGCAAATGCCCCCACCCTATCCCATTCAGCAATTAACTCACTTAATCAAATACCCACCGACTTATCCAAAAATGGAGCAAAACATTCAAACACAGAGGGACATATTACCAACAACTAGCGATATTTATCGCTAAATGGGCTTAGCGAGTTTTTTTTATCGCCAAGCATCGCCGGAAACTATCGCAGAGATAACGTGCTATTAGCAACGTTTATCTCTAAAGCGATAAAATATCCGGCGATAGCGGCGAAATGCGTGAACATCGCTGAGAATACAGCGATATTCACGCATTAACGCCAATAGGGTCTTAGCCATAATATCCACCTCCCATTGGATATAATGGCTAAGAACTGGTCTGAGCAGGCATTAGCTTTTGGAGATATTTGTGCTTAACGCAAATATTTCCATCGCTACGCCTGCGTTGATAATATGCGATAGCGATGTTAGCGACTGTTTTTAGTCGCTAACAGGTTGGGTACGCCCACTTTGCATGTCATTAGCGATAAATATCGCTGACATGCAAAGCGGGCCCCAAACCGCTCGCTATCGCCTACAAGCTGTCTCTAACTGCTGTTAGCGACAGCTTGCTAATAGGGCGATAGAATTATCGCCACTTAGCGGCCGAAAACGGCCGCTAAAGCAGCGATAATCTCTTATCGCTCTCCTTGATAATATGCCCCAGTATTCAAAGGAGCAAATCTGAAACTCTCATATCGTACTCCTATTTTTGCTTATCAAAAGGAGCCATTAAGATGCACGGCAAAATGGCGAAAGGAATTATACTCCCTCGAGACAGTCAACACCACACAGAACATCACCTATGGTCTCAAACTTGTAATATCTCCCTCCGCTTACTCAAAGTAAAAGCTACCATCTCAAGTTATACAAATGGCAACATCCTTATCCAAGCAGTGGCCAATGACCTACAAGCATTCTACTTTTTAGTGACCTGAAAAAGCAAGTAGCAGCCCCAGCAAATCGTCCTATCTACCCATTTTATAATCTGACTCCTAACCATTATCTTAAACCTACTAACACAGCCCAAAGAGCTACACCCAATGGTAATCGCTGCCCTGCAGGCTACACAGCTTCACATAGACTCCAAATAGACCCTTCTACAAACAGCACTAGGAGTAACACTAATCAACAGGAAGTGGGTCAGTGCCCAAGAAACATCGCCAAGACAACAAGCCGATGACCCATTGTGGTCCACTCAACCTAATGTAAAGCCTGACTGGGTCAACAATCTAACTAACAGGGAGACCAGGTTCTTGGGCACATCCACACTTATAGAGAAGGAAAAAACACTCTCCCACACAGAGCAACCAAAAATACAGCCAGGATACCAACAATGAGGGGCATCCATGTAACAAGTCAACACCAGTCACCAGACAAGTTGAGCTAGAATCGACCAACAGACTCTGTGCTACATTCTTCCCTCACCTGCACTGCCCGGTTGATCCTTTCCAACCCAGTTCCTATATAATTTGACAAAGAGGAATGACCTCAGAGCGCCACACCCAAACAAGCTGCGACAGAAAATCCCACTTACAACGACTCTACACCACTAAGAGGAAGGCAGGGCTACTCCAAAACCACAGCCAATCACAGGACAGTCCCTCAAACAACCACCACCCCATCCTGAGACCAGTGATACAGCAGATTCCGAACAGACCTCACAAGACAGCCAGCCGCGGCTGAAGACAGCCCAAACCCAAAAAATTGGATGTAGGACTGACAAGCTCCACCGAGGGCAGAATACCCCTAAAGCAAAAACTCAGTTAGGTCACGAAAGTTTGCAAACATTCACATTGAATTATAATGTAATTTGGCAGTATTTAACACACAAACATCTCCTAAACCAAATGAATGACAACTTGCAACTACTCAGGGAAGAATGGGTCAAGAATAAATTCATCGCACTTCTACTCACCCCAGAGGAAATGTAATACCTACTACCATGTGTACTGACTCCCCAACTAGAGGTAAACTTATTTGCAGCAGCAGACTCACAACTCTCTGAGAAAATAAGCTGCACTGGACGAGAAGAACGATCAATCACCTATCAGAAGAAGAGGTAAACACTCTGCAAATATACTATAAAAGAGTATAGAAAACCATCCTTGACACAACATCCAACATCCCAATCGTCAAGATATCCAACTACAATAACAAGAGGTACAACCCTCTACAAGTTAGTCACAACAACCTGATACCGATTTCAACACAACACAATGTCCCCCACAGTAATTACAAAACAGTGACAACCCTGAAATGCATGCTGCACAATTGCAGGTCTGCTGCAAAATATGCAACTGATATAGCAGATGTGATCTTAGTACATGAACTGGATATTCTCTTCCTAACTGAAACCTGGCTTAACACAACAGCAGCTCCAATAGTGGACTTTCTCATTCCCCTGGGTTTTTCCATCTTACATCTAGACCGCTTATTAATGCAGGGGGAAGGACTCGCTATAATTTACAGAAACTCCCATACCTTAAACCCACTCTCCTTTCAACATGTTTGAACTCATGAGAGCTGAAATCAAGCTTGAAAAGAAACTGCAAGCGGAATCTCTCTTTTTATACCATCCACCTGGTAACAGAACAGTCTTCCTGGCGCAACTTTTGGGAATGATTACAATCAATGCTACTTCACTCTCTAATACAATATTATTAGGAGCATTCAACACGCATTGAAACAGTGACAAAAACCCAACAGTGACTGCACTCAGTAACCTGATTCGGGACCTCAACATGATTCCAGCAATCAAGGGACCAACTCACAAGAAAGGTTCTACTCTTGGCCTCATCATTGCCAAACCGGGATCAGTAAACTTGCTAGACATCACCCCTACAGACTGGCCAAACCACCATCAAATCTCTTCCCAAATATTTGCACAAGAATCTAATATCAAAGGTCAAACAAGAAGAGAAAAAATGTGGGTGAGGAATTATAACCACGTAAACAGAACTGAAATGGGGGGTCTGTGCCAAACCTCCTTGGCAATGTGGCCTGACCAAACATTGGGGTATATTTACATTAAATGATGCACCGCAGCGTTGCAAGCAAATCTGTTGCGCTGAGCTGCATCATTTCAGAAATGCAGGGATGTGCCATATTAGTAAGAAGATGGTGCATCCCGGAGGTCACTCCTGCAGCAGTGCTAAAAAAGATGCCTAGTGCCTACGCAGGCACCCTTGCAGCATGGCACCCTTGCGCCATGGATCCATGTTGCAGGGATGATTGTTTATGTGCAAAAAGGGACACCTTCCTGCACATAAACCATTATTAATGGCAATTTACTCCTTCTATGTGTGCTGCAGAATATATCATAGATCATATACAAACTTCACTAGACAAAAACAAATCCTGTCTCCTAATACTTCTAGATTTATCAGTGGCATTTGACATGGTCAGCCACAAATGCCTCAGAGTTTATTTATTTATTTTATGAAATGCAATTTTATATAGCGCGAACATTACCCAAAGGTGTCAGAGTACTTTACAAAAGGACCAGTTGCATTACATAAGGACTTTGGATTACATGACTTACATAAGAGATACAAACAGAAACGTTTTGTTTTTGCAAATGTACAAGTGGAGTGAAAGGAGGGAAAAATTGCAAATGTACAAGTTGTAAAGTTACTTAAGGAAGAGATACAAACAGATAAACTCTAAAATCACATACGAATGGTAGTAAGTACAAAGGTCTACTACATATACTAGTGGTTAGAGCTCTATATATATATATATAAATATATATATATACAAATAGCAAATTCACTCAGGATTCAATTATAACAGCGATTAGGCTTGGATAATTATATATTTCATATTTACAGAGCAGGAAATTCTTGCCATCGTTCAGCCAGGTGTTCAGGTGGTGATGCACTCAAGGGTGGTGGTCTTAGGTCTGGAGGGATCCCCTGGTTGGAGATGTCCATAGGGGTAGAAGTCAAGCAAGTCGGGGAGTTGCAACGAGGTGGATCGAAGAATGGCCAAAGAGGACTGGACATATTCATTTGAGCTACTTGCTCCTGCAGGCTAATTCAGGTCTACCACCCGGTTCCCCCTGCATCTGTGTGCTTCTATGTCTAGTTAAGTTGCTCGCGCTTAAATTGCAAAAGAGAGCCGCCATCTTGAGGTCAGGCCTTTGAGTCAGGCAGGTAGGAGAGTTGTTGGTGCGGTGGGAAAGGATTGTGAGCTAAAGGAGAGTGGATGCAAGAGTAGGTGCATACTCGGTCCTCCTGGCTAATCGGTTCAATGCTGGCTGATCAAGTCCACCTGTCATACCTTTGGATTGTGCCCATTATGCGTTGATAACCGCCATCTCAGAAGCAGGCATCAAGGTCAGGCATGTCAGAGAAATAAAGCGAGGTGGATCAGCAAAGGCCAAAAGGAAACCGAAGGCATTCTCTTGATCCACTTGCTGCTGCAGGGCAAGTCAGGTCCGCCGACCAGAGCTGTGTGCAAACCATCGCTCTGCACACATCGGGCCTTGCACGTAGAAGTCTTTCTCGGGCGAGCCGACCCTCAACTAACAGGACTAAATGGACCTAACAGGAACCATCCATAACTGGTTAACCTCCTTCTTGCAGAACCGACAACAAAGAGCCAAAATCGTCAACATCCTAGATGTTGTAGCAGACATCGACAGGGGTGTTCCGCAAGGATCTACAATTTCACTAACGCTCTTTAACCTATACATGGAACCTCTTTCTGAAATCCTTAATTAATCAAAAATCTCATACCACATGTATGCTTGTGATAATCAACTGTACACCAGAGACTGGATGACATCCTTAGCAAAGCAGGACTGTCTGGCACACAACCATCTAAAACTTAATATGCTGAAAACCAAATTCATTCTTTTCTCCCCACCCCTTAGAGCTCAACAACCTCAACCATTGCACTGTTGTGATTGGGTTAGGGGAGCCAATCACAACACTGCATTGCAGCATTGTGATTGGCTATGGGGGCCTTGATGCTTTCTGGTTCCAGGACTAGCCGCAGTCGCCAGAGAAGCTCAAGAGAGACCGGATCGGCAGTTGATGTAAGTGGTATTTGTTTTTTTTTATTTGTCCTCCCCCACGCCACTACTTCCTCCCCGCCCTCCACCCTTGTTCTCTACCAGCCACTATTGCATCTGCATCCTCCTACCTCACCTTCTTTTGTCTTCACCTAACTCCTTTCTCACTTTCCCGCCTCTCTCCCTGCAGCAGGACCCTTTCTCTGCATCATCCTCCTCTTTCTCTCTGCTCACCTTCATTTATTTCCCCACTTCACCATCCTCTCACTGTATGGGGACCTCCTCTCTCTTCAGCTCACACTTCTCTCTCCACCTCACCCTTCTTACTCTCTCCACCTCATCGTCCTCCCTCTCTTACGCACTATCCTCCCTTTTTTGTCCTAACCCTCCTTTTACTCCATCTCATCCTCCTCTTTCCCTGCCATAGCTTACTCTTTCTGTCTCAGCTCCTTATCTCTGCCTCACCCTTATCTTTCCCATGTCTCACCCTTCTTTCTTTTTTCACCTCTCCATTCTCCCACTGTGTCAATCTCCTCTCTCTCCAACTTACCCTTCCTTCTCCACCTTACACTTTTATCTCCAACTCACCTTCCTAACTCTATGCCTCACCCCATCTATCTTTCTTACTTATTCACCTTCTCTCCACCTCATCATCCCCCTTCTCTTTCTCAATAACCTTCCTCACTCTGCCTCACTCTTCTCCCTCTCCTCCTAACTCCTACCTATCATGCTCCCCTCTTTCTGATTCAACTCCTCTTTCCATCTCACACTTTCTTCTTTCCACCTTTGCCTACTCTGTCAGACTCCCCTTCATTGTTGCTGCATATGGTGTAACAATTTTGTGTATGTAAAGGAAGCTTGAACTGCTATCGTACAAGCTGGAGTATGTGTGGTTGTGTGTGTGTAGGTGTGCATATTGTTCACTGTGAGCTCTCAACATTTTGAACAGTTGCAGCACCAACCCGTTGATTAAATAGAGCAAGCACAGGAGCGCCAAAGACATGGGTCGATATGTATTTTAAAGCGATAGTAAGGTGCTGTGCAAAGCTGTGGATAGTGCCTGCTGCTGCATTATTTACTCAAAGAAGGCGTTATAACAATTGAAAGAGTAACCAGAGTTGGCAGCCTGAGCAGTACTGTCCAGAAATCAAACGTGGACTTATTTCTACCCACAGCTGCTCACTGTGTGATGAGTTCAGGTTATGAGTTTGAAAATTGGACATCTTAATTGAGGGGTAGTTTTTCAACCAATATTTGGTTGTCAGTTTCTTGAGCAAAATGTATTTTAAGGGGAAAAAGAGGAAATGTACAGCTTATATGAGTGCATCAATATTGTGAATGTGTTTATGTGAACAAGATTGCCGAGGTGGCTTAAACACATCATGAGTTGTGGATTATCACAATAACTTATCAAATATTGCAGACTGCCTTAGTGAGTACTGAATTGTGATTATTTGTTCGGCTGACGGCTCCTGCTATGAAGTGCTACACCCGGAGAGGTTAGGAAAACAGACAGGAGTTTTCTCTGAATAATATAATTATATATATATATATATATATATATATATATATATATATATATATATCACACACACCTTCAGTTCGAAAAAAGAAGTGCGCCCGACCAGACTTCCAGGTTGACAGGTACTTTATTCAATGAACTGCAGCCACATGAAAAGTCTTTTTCTTTCCTGACGCGTTTCGACTAAGAAGTAGTCTTGTTCACAGGTTGTGCTGCAAATGGGTCACTGCGGCGTGACTTTAGCCTTATACGCCGTTATAAGCCACTCCCTCATGTTGTGGCTTTAATACTATAGTTCCCAAGGTGCACTTCGAGAATGAGCGAGTCTCCCAACAGTTCATGATTCAAAGACAATGTCATTGTATTTCAATTCGAAATCATGATGCCAGTGCATTTAGTGGGTTTAGACAATTCAGTCCCGAAGTCCCAAAAATTTTTCGCTCGTATTCCGTGGCCGCCATTCAATTTGCAAGTGCAAAGCCGGTACCTGTAAACTGGTGTCTGAGCGTGTTGCACGGTTGTGCTTCACCTTCCTACGCCCGCAATGATCCTTTGATGCCAATCTCCGCTGGACCCTCCGTGCTTGCCGGTACTCCGTGCTGCTTCAAGAAGGGATTGCGGGCGGGTCCCACTCCTTATATTAATTGCCACACATTTCGTTCGCAAGAGCAGGACACAACTTCAGGCGGCCAGGTCGCTGGGGGCGAACAACCTCCAATAAATATCACACACACCTTCAGTTCGAAAAAAGAAGTGCGCCCGACCAGACTTCCAGGTTGACAGGTACTTTATTCAATGAACTGCAGCCACATGAAAAGTCTTTTTCTTTCCTGACGCGTTTCGACTAAGAAGTAGTCTTGTTCACAGGTTGTGCTGCAAATGGGTCACTGCGGCGTGACTTACACCTTATACGCCGTTATAAGCCACTCCCTCATGTTGTGGCTTTAATACTATAGTTCCCAAGGTGCACTTCGAGAATGAGCGAGTCTCCCAACAGTTCATGATTCAAAGACAATGTCATTGTTCTATTCTAGGACACCCCCGCGCCGCACGGCCACCAGCTGCTGCGTGTGCTTTCCGCCTACCTGCCTCCCTGCTCCGACTGCCGCCGCGTGACCACGCCCCCTGCCACCGAGCGGCGTGGTCTGTGCTCTTTTTCCTGCATTGTACCCCTGTGTTTGTAATAATTGTATTCTGTTGCTAACTGTACTTTTCCCCCGTTTGCCAGTCTGCCTGTAACTTTGTTGGTTGCCCCCGTCTCATCCCTCCCCGCTCCCCGCTTCCCGCCACCGCCGCGAAACCCCGCCCCTTTCTTCATTCTGTACCCTCCCCGCTCCCGCCTCCCAGCTGCTCCGCCCCCCCTCGCACTTCGCCATATATGGCGACCGTGCGAACGCGCAGCGTTGACGCGCAGCGGGCGCGCCGATTGTGCGCCGAAGGCGCGCCAAAGGTAAGCCCGTCTGCGCCCGTCCGCGCCCAGTGCCAGGACCCCTGGCCCCCGCCGACGGAAGACGACCCGACGAACCTACAACGCCGCCGAACTCATCGCACTCAACACCGGCGGCATCCCGGGATGCCACCGAGCCACCCCGAAGCACACCCACGGACCCTTCAGCTGCCACGCCTGCAAGTTCACCTGCATCCGGACCTACCCTACACCAGCACCCGCCAAGCTGAACACCAGCAGCAACCACCTCAAGTGCATCCTGCTCAACACCCGCTCCGTCCACAGACACGCCATCGAACTCTGGAACCTTCTCGACACCACAGCCCCGGACATCGCCTTCCTCACGGAGACCTGGATGAACGCCTCCTCCGCGCCCGACATCGCCATCGCCATCCCAGAGGGCTACAAGATCACCCGGAGGGACCGCACCGCCAACCAGACGGGAGGAGGCATCGCCATCATCCACAGAGACACCATCCGCATCACGACCAACACCGACGACACCCTGACCACCGCCGAACACCTGCACTTCCAAATCCGCACCGACCCGAAGACCACCCTCAGAGGCACCCTCATCTACCGACCCCCGGGACCACGCACACGATTCAGCGAGGACATCGCCGACTTCATCAGCCCGCATGCCCTCCCCTCCGCCGACTACATCCTCCTGGGGGACCTCAACTTCCACCTGGAGAACAACAGCGACCGTAACACCACCACCCTGCTTGACAACCTCGCCAACCTCGGACTCAAGCAGCTGGTGTCCACCCCCACCCACCTCGCCGGACACACACTCGACGCCGTCTTCTCATCCAGCAAGGACATCGCCTTCAGCCACGCTACAGAACTCCACTGGTCGGACCACAGCTGCGTCCACTTCACCTTCAAAAGAACGACGATCCACCACCACCAGCAACAGGTTGCCCGAAGAAGCTGGAACAAGATCACAGCCGACCAGCTCACCGCCTCCCTGAGCCAGCACCCTCCTGCTGGCTCAGCGAACCCCAGCCAGGCCACCGACAACCTCACGAAGTGGATCAGCAACTGCGCGGACGAACTCGCCCCGCTGAGGAACCCGCCCAGCAGACCCGGCAGCAGAAAAGCCCCATGGTTCACCGACGAACTCAAGAGCTCCAAGAAGAACTGCCGAGCCCTCGAGAAAGTATGGAGAAGGGAACCAACAATGGACAACATGAACACCCTCAAGCTCGCCACCCGGAAACACCACCAACTGATCCGCGCCACCAAGAAAAATGCATACAAGGACCGGCTGGACAACAATGCACACAACTGCAAGGAACTCTTCAACATCGTGAAAGAGCTCTCCAACCCCAACGCCGGAAACAACGACATCACCCCGTCGCAAGACCTCTGCAACTCCCTCGCCTCCTACTTCCACAACAAGATCGCGGACATACACAACAGCTTCAGCATCCAACCGACGCACGCCACAACCGCAGCTACGCCACCCACCACCACCCTCCGCGCCTGGACTCCGATCAGCACCGAAGACACCGTCCGCACAATGAACTCCGTCCACTCCGGATCTCCGACCGACCCCTGCCCTCACCACGTCTTCAACAAGGCCGACGTTGTCATCGCACCCCACCTGCGGGACATTATCAACACCTCCTTCGACACCGCCACCTTCCCGGAGAGCTGGAAACACGCAGAACTCAGCGCTCTACTCAAGAAACCTACAGCGGACCCCACCGAACTCAAGAATTACCGTCCCATCTCGCTCCTCCCGTTCCCGGCCAAAGTCATCGAAAAGACCGTCAACAAACTGCTGGCCGCCTTCCTCGAGACGAATGGATCCCTCGACCCCTCACAGTCTGGCTTCCGAGCCAACCACAGCACCGAGACCGCCCTCATCGCTGCCACCGATGACATCTGAGCCATGATGGACAACGGAGAAACAGCGGCCCTCATCCTCCTGGACCTCTCCGCGGCATTCGATACTGTCTGCCACCGCACCCTAGTGCAGCGCCTCGGCAACATCGGAATCCAGGAGAAGGCACTGGAATGGATCACCTCCTTCCTCGACGGAAGAACACAGAGAGTCCGCCTACCACCGTACAAGTCAGAGGCCACCGAAGTCATCTGCGGCGTCCCTCAAGGATCCTCGTTGAGTCCCACCCTCTTCAACGTCTACATGAGCCCCCTCGCGGCCATCGCACGCCAACACAACCTCAACATAATCTCCTACGCCGACGACACCCAGCTGATCCTCTCCCTGACCAACGACCCCGCCTCCGCCAGAGCCAACCTACACGAAGGGATGAGAGATGTAGCCGAGTGGATGACGACCAGCCGCCTGAAACTGATCTCAGACAAGACGGAGGTCCTCATCCTGGGCTCCTCGCCCTCCGCCTGGGACGACTCCTGGTGGCCCCCCGCCCTGGGCACCGCACCCAAACCGACGGACCACGCACGCAACCTGGGCTTCATCCTGGACTCCTCCCTCTCCATCACCAGACAAGTCAACGCCGTCTCCTCGTCGTGCTTCAACATCCTGCGCATGCTACGGAAGATCTTTTGGTGGATCCCCACCGAGACCAGGAAGACTGTCACCCAGGCCCTCGTCACCAGCCGACTGGACTACGGCAACGCCCTCTACGCCGGAACCACCGCCAAGCTCCAGAAGAGACTCCAGCGGATCCAGAACGCCTAAGCCAGACTCATCCTCGACATCCCACGAAACAGCCACATCTCCGGACATCTGAGAGACCTGCACTGGCTCCCCGTCAACAAAAGAATCACCTTCCGTCTCCTCAACCACGCACACAAAGCCCTACACGACCAAGGCCCGAACTACCTCAACAACCGAATCAACTTCTACGCTCCCAAGCGCCACCTCAGATCAACCAGCCACGTCCTCGCCGCCGTCCCCCGCATCCGAAGAGCGACAACAGGAGGCAGGTCCTTCTCCTACCTGGCCGCCGAGACCTGGAACTCCCTCCCGTCCGACCTGCGCCTGACCCAAGACCACCTCTCCTTCAGGAAGAAGCTCAAGACCTGGCTGTTCGAGCAGTAACGGCACCCCCCCCCTCCTAGCGCCTTGAGACCCTACGGGTGAGTAGTGCGCTATACAAATGTCTTGATTGATTGATTGATTGTATTTCAATTCGAAATCATGATGCCAGTGCATTTAGTGGGTTTAGACAATTCAGTCCCGAAGTCAAAAAAAAATTTCGCTTGTATTCAGTGGCCGCCATTCAATTTGCAAGTGCAAAGCCGGTACCTGTAAACTGGTGTCTGAGCGTGTTGCACGGTTGTGCTTCACCTTCCTACGCCCGCAATGATCCTTTGATGCCAATCTTCGCTGGACCCTCCGTGCTTGCCGGTACTCCGTGCTGCTTCAAGAAGGGATTGCGGGCGGGTCCCACTCCTTATATTAATTGCCACACATTTCGTTCGCAAGAGCAGGACACAACTTCAGGCGGCCAGGTCGCTGGGGGCGAACAACCTCCAATAAATATCACACACACCTTCAGTTCGAAAAAAGAAATGTGCCCGACCAGACTCCCAGGTTGACAGGTACTTTATTCAATGAACTGCAGCCACATGAAAAGTATTTTTCTTTCCTGACGCGTTTCGACTAAGAAGTAGTCTTGTTCACAGGTTGTGCTGCAAATGGGTCACTGCGGCGTGACTTACACCTTATACGCCGTTATAAGCCACTCCCTCATGTTGTGGCTTTAATACTATAGTTCCCAAGGTGCACTTCGAGAATGAGCGAGTCTCCCAACAGTTCAGGATTCAAAGACAATGTCATTGTATTTCAATTCGAAATCATGATGCCAGTGCATTTAGTGGGTTTAGACAATTCAGTCCCGAAGTCCCAAAATTTTTTCGCTCGTATTCAGTGGCCGCCATTCAATTTGCAAGTGCAAAGCCGGTACCTGTAAACTGGTGTCTGAGCGTGTTGCACGGTTGTGCTTCACCTTCCTACGCCCGCAATGATCCTTTGATGCCAATCTTCGCTGGACCCTCCGTGCTTGCCGGTACTCCGTGCTGCTTCAAGAAGGGATTGCGGGTGGGTCCCACTCCTTATATTAATTGCCACACATTTCGTTCGCAAGAGCAGGACACAACTTCAGGCGGCCAGGTCGCTGGGGGCGAACAACCTCCAATAAATATCACACACACCTTCAGTTCGAAAAAAGAAGTGCGCCCGACCAGACTTCCAGGTTGACAGGTACTTTATTCAATGAACTGCAGTCACATGAAAAGTCTTTTTCTTTCCTGACGCGTTTCGACTAAGAAGTAGTCTTGTTCACAGGTTGTGATGCAAATGGGTCACTGCGGCGTGACTTACACCTTATACGCCGTTATAAGCCACTCCCTCATGTTGTGGCTTTAATACTATAGTTCCCGAGGTGCACTTCGAGAATGAGCGAGTCTCCCAACAGTTCATGATTCAAAGACAATGTCATTGTATTTCAATTCGAAATCATGATGCCAGTGCATTTAGTGGGTTTAGACAATTCAGTCCCGAAGTCAAAAAAAATTTTCGCTCGTATTCAGTGGCCGCCATTCAATTTGCAAGTGCAAAGCCGGTACCTGTAAACTGGTGTCTGAGCGTGTTGCACGGTTGTGCTTCACCTTCCTACGCCCGCAATGATCCTTTGATGCCAATCTTCGCTGGACCCTCCGTGCTTGCCGGTACTCCGTGCTGCTTCAAGAAGGGATTGCGGGCGGGTCCCACTCCTTATATTAATTGCCACACATTTCGTTCGCAAGAGCAGGACACAACTTCAGGCGGCCAGGTCGCTGGGGGCGAACAACCTCCAATAAATATCACACACACCTTCAGTTCGAAAAAAGAAGTGCGCCCGACCAGACTTCCAGGTTGACAGGTACTTTATTCAATGAACTGCAGCCACATGAAAAGTCTTTTTCTTTCCTGACGCGTTTCGACTAAGAAGTAGTCTTGTTCACAGGTTGTGCTGCAAATGAGATGTCATCAGTGATGCCATCAGTGATGTCACTAACCATGTCATGAATGATGTAATATGTGACATCATCAGCAGTGCATTGCGGGCGCGCGAGTTATAGTGAGTCCAACTAACTATAACGTGGGAATTTCAATGGTTTTATGTCAGTAAAATTTCCAGCTAACTATAACTGGTGTCAAACCTATGGTTTTTTCAGTGAATATATATATATATATATATATATATATTTATATATATATATATATATATATATATATATATTACCTACTGACGGTCGCCAGTAGGTAGTTATAGTTAGGACCTAGTTTCCATAGGAAATCCGTAACATTCTATTGGGAATAACTTTGGAGCTGGTGGACGAATGTTTGCGAATTTCTCAAAGAAGATGGCTCGGTGCGCTGCGCTTATTCTGTGAAAGTTTTGGGGGGATTGGTGAAGTGGGGGCTGAGATAAAAGGGGGGTCCCAAAACGTGTTTTTCCCATGTTATTTTCCATAGGACGTTTAGACACGGCTACAGCTCAAACGTCTGAATGGATTTATAAGAAATTTGGTAGAAAGGTAGAGTGTGGGTCGCAGATCACGCTTTTGTTTAAATGGTGTAAATCCGTTCAGTAGTTGCTGAGAAAATTAAAGTTGAAATCAGTTATATATCTGTAAGCGAGCACGGGTGCGCGCACCTATGCGGGTGTGCGCGAGCGGCATTGTGATTTGCTGTTTAACGTCTGTCAACATTCGATTCGGAGGAAATCAGGAAGTACCAGCACAGCATTGTTTCCTATCCCCACGCAACCATCACCAGAAATGGACATATGCAATGCATTCTGGGACTGGTAGTCGCGGTACATGATGCGACCTACCATTGGACATTTGCGATTGGTATTTGGACCGAGGGGCGGAGCTATGCAGGACAAGTGAGGTGGGGCGTGGTATTTGAATCAGGGAAATGTGCCACCACCTGTTACATTTCACTCGCGGCGCTGAAGAAGGCTGAGAGCAAGCCGAAATGCATTCGCTGGGAAGCGGGTGAAAAGGAAGCCTCCTACCTGTTTTTTGCGGAATAAATACTGTTTCCACAGGTTCTCCGTTGTTGGTCTCTGCACTCTCACCGGTGGAGGGGGTGTTGGAACGAATATATATATATATATATATATATATATATTACCTACTGACGGTCGCCAGTAGGTAGTTATAGTTAGGACCTAGTTTCCATAGGAAATCCGTAACATTCTATTGGGAATAACTTTGGAGCTGGTGGACGAATGTTTGCGAATTTCTCAAAGAAGATGGCTCGGTGCGCTGCGCTTATTCTGTGAAAGTTTTGGGGGGATTGGTGAAGTGGGGGCTGAGATAAAAGGGGGGTCCCAAAACGTGTTTTTCCCATGTTATTTTCCATAGGACGTTTAGACACGGCTACAGCTCGAACGGCTGAATGGATTTATAAGAAATTTGGTAGAAAGGTAGAGTGTGGGTCGCAGATCACGCTTTTGTTTAAATGGTGTAAATCCGTTCAGTAGTTGCTGAGAAAATTAAAGTTGAAATCAGTTATATATCTGTAAGCGAGCACGGGTGCGCGCACCTATGCGGGTGTGCGCGAGCGGCATTGTGATTTGCTGTTTAACGTCTGTCAACATTCGATTCGGAGGAAATCAGGAAGTGTTGTCCTCCATTTTGTTAGTGCGAGTGAATATATAATACAGAACAAAGGGTTAGTACATGGAAAGGGGAGAAGGTAGAGATTGTCTGGCCGGGTAGGTTTTCTAAGGGGGTGCAGTATGGACCCTGAACGCGAAAAGAGCATTTTTTTTGGGAGAAAAAATTTGCGGGGTGCACGCATTCGGTCGCGCACCCCTATTTACAAGACTGTGAAAAACTATAGTGGTGAGAATGGAAAGGGAGCAGGGTGGAGAGTGTTTGATTTGGTAAGTTTCTTGAGGGGTTTATTAAGGATGACGAAAGTCTAAAAGTAGCTTTTTTTCTCAAATAAGTTATGTGGTGCGCGCACTCGGTCGCGCACGGCGATCAAAAAACATAAAGAAAGATGGAGATAAATTACAAGTTTGAGTGTTTAGATCTAAGGTGGCTCTTAAAAGAGCCCTTGTGTTAATTGAGTTTTTTCTGCACTTATAAGTAAGTTCCGATGCAGAGTCTCATGTTACAGAGGAAAATTCTATTTCCCTCATCCGTGAAATGAACACCATCTCTCCGATAGATGCCTTCCATGTTGAAACGCAGGTTGTTGTTGTATATAGAACCCATGTTATATTCTCTGAGGAAAGCAGAAACAGATTTATTTACATGTTTCCTTGCTTTCTCAAACTGTGGACAACGTTGATTGGACCAATTCCATTTTTGTCTTTGGCATATATTTGAATACACCAAGACAGTTCGAGGAAAAAGTGACATCAATTGACGAAAGGTGTCTTTTAGAAGCATTTCCAGACCTACCCCTGTTAATGTGCCTAGATCATTCCCACCACAGTGCACAATTATCAGGTTAGAGTCAGGGAGATGCACAAAAGCTTTCACCAATGGTATCAATTGGTGACATCTTAATCCTCTTTGGCCAATCCACGTAATTTGCACATTTGGTAAGTCAAGGTTAGAAATTCGTCTGTTTGCAGCATATTTTTCACTCCAGTGAATATAACTGTGTCCTACAAGCCAAACCTTCATTTTCAAGGCAGATGCAGTAGTACTCCGATGGGTTCTGGAAGTGGAATGGGAAGTAGATGGTGAAAGTCACAATAAAAAAGTGTGTGAGGTTTGGTGTTGATGAAAAACTGAACATGATTGGTTGATTGTTATACCTCAAGATTCAAGTCTACGTTGTATGTTACTGTTTTATTAAAACCAAATCTTCTATTGGTCGTGGAAAAAAAAGAAATGTAAAAAAATAGTGGATAGGCAGGTGTGTTTGCAGGGAATTGCGCCTTTTTGCTTTGATTTAGAACGTTGAGATATGAACTTTTGACCTGTGCCTTCAGCCAGGTGCAGAATGAGCTGTTACCATGGTAAAGGCAGAGAAGGCAGAGGGTGAAGGGTGACCTTTATGTGACATTGAAAATATTGAAAGGATAACCAACTGAAATGTTAATTTGATTATGAAATTGTGCGGGAACAAATATGATTGGTTGGAGAGGCATATATGAGTCTGTATTGACAGGAAATCTATGCCATTATTCTTTGGTTGCAGTGATAGAAGTATTATTGAGAGCTCCGTCAAACGGCTATCGTTTTGCTACTATCATTGTTCTACATCTGATAAAGCATTGGTAAAGGTGAGTGTATAACTGTTTGTTTTATGATGTACCGTAAAATGTGGTTTGATCACTATATTTGATTATTTGACTTACTGGGGCGATTTATGAATGCCTTGCGCCGCCGGTGCGTCATTTTTAACATGGGAAAAAGTGACGCACCGGCGGCGCAAGGCCTTCATAAATCTGCCCCACTGTGTCTAAGGAACCACATTTTTGACTTTGATACGGTTTTATATGTTTTCAACTACTGTTCCATTTTATTACATCAATGTTTTTAAACATTGTTTCTTTGTAATTATTAGTTTAAAATTACGATTAATTAATTTGAATAAGGTTAGTGGACTTCAGTCATGTTTTTATGCTATCAGCTACTGTTAGGTCTATGAATTAAATGTCAGTTAGAGACGGGTCTGCAACGAAATTTGGGGGGGGAAGGAAAAAAAAGATTTTTTGTAGGGGGACATGAACGTGTAATCAGTAGGTAGAGTAAAGGTGGAGGGGCTGTTAGAATGGGTAACACAAGCGCGAGGCCTAATTAACATTGAAATGGTTCTTTATAGAGATGTGAAACGTTCAGGTGCGGCTCTGTGTGTATCTGGGATGTATGTTATCTTGGGCTTCCACAGCAGACGTGAGAGGGGGGGAGGGGCTGAATTTCTGTTAAGTTAATGGGGGTTGTGCGCCGTTTCTTCACTTTCTTTCAAGTCTGAATTATAGTTTTGAATGTATTTGTGGTAAACTGAATAAACAGAATATAAAATGTAATAAAATAGACAGAAATTAATTGAGATTTGGGAGTGTTTGTATATAATTTGTAAAGTTGGTTACAGATCAAAAAAAAGGAATTGGCAGAGACACAGATAATGGAGGTAGAGAGAAAAATAGTCGATTATATGTGATATTGTCGACAAAAAGTGGGAATGCTTTAGGTATTTTGGGGCAGATTTATGAAGGCCCTGCGCCGCCGGTGCGTCACTTTTTCCCATGTTAAAAGTGACGCACCGGCGGCGCAAGGCCTTCATAAATCTGCCCCTTTAAACTTTAAGTTTGAGGAAAAAATTACAGTGTGGTTTGTGGCCCAGGGATGCAGTGGTTGGGGTGGGGTGAGAAGGAGAGGTGTCCCAGTACAATCAAATGAAAAATTGTGACCATGAGGTTGTACAGAGGTTCGTGGAGTATATGCCTTCATAAATTGATGTAGAAGACTGAATATATATAGAGGTTTCTGTGTTCCTCTGTGTGACTCCATTTTCATCTCTCTCCTGCTTTCCATATCAGTTGCTTTGTGTTATGTTAGTGTGTGTATGTGTGTGTGTGTGCGTTCAGTCTGGGCTGAGGAAGTTTGTTCTGCAGGCAGACACAGATAGTCACATCAAAGTACTTGGCAGGTTTCGAAAATATTATTTATATAATTGAGATGGTTTTTGGAAGCGTTAGTCAGTGTATGTCGAGTTTCAGAATTACCGCTCGGTGGGCTCCACAGAGCTGAGGGTTTGTTGTGTTTCTGTCTTAGTCCGTTTGGATTTTTACTTTGTTGTGTGATGGCTGGCAAAGAAGTGTTTGTTATAGTAGAGATGAAAGGGTGATAAGTACTGAAATACGAGATAGCGTGTGCTCTGTGGAAGCGGGCGAGCAGTGATTAACAGTCTGAGTGAAGCACAACTGCGGCGGTGCTTCGTTACAGTGATAAATTATTTTTTTGCCAGAGGTACGATTGATGCTATGGTTCACAAGACGCAAAGAAAGGCTTGACTGACCGTCGCAGGCTAGTGGGTTAAACTATGAAAAATTCAGGTTGAGAAAAGATAACATGAACTGAGTACAGCTGAGATTACGTCAAACACATGAATACAGTTTTAGTATACATTATTTCAGTTGTGAATATGGGTTAAAAGAGGGAACGTATATATTTCAAATTGTTATTCAATGATCCAGTGCTTTGAAGGGAAGTTTTTTATCTAATACAAGTAAACAAAATATAAAGAAAGTAGTGGGTATAGTTACCAGTCCATACAACACAAATGATGGAAATGTAGTATGAAGCAAAATGAATAACGTTTAAAAAACATATTGTACAGCCTCGTAATCAAATATATTTAATTATATTACATGCAAGAAGGTGTCTTTTGATTTTAAGTTCAGTAATCATATATGAAAATGCTAATGGTTAAACATCACCTCATTAACAGTTAGTTTTCAGCATACGAAGCAGTAACAAGCTTGTTGTATGGTATTGTGAAAGGAATTGAAAAACGCGGCAAAAGCGAGAATTTGGCTGGAGGTGCATGTATGTTATCTGCAGGGACGTTCGAAAATCAGTACTCTGAACAACTATTGTATTGAGATAATTTTTTGCAAGGTTTCAGTACTCGATGTGACATAGAGGTTGATAAGCAAGGGTAATATCAGGGTAATCATATACTTTTCAGTTATGAATCAAAAATCTTTCAATAGGCATAAAACAAAAGCAGCACATGTGTGTGAGGCGGAAATAAAGAACAGAAAGGGAGATGGTGATAAACGATATAAACAGTCATTGTAACTATACACATTTATCAGGGGACATTTAGCCATATTTTACTTAGTCTTGCTTCGAGAATATTTCAAATCAGATAAGATCACATAAGGTAGTGATTTGTTGAAATTAGAGCATCATGAAATGTTTTGAACAAAATCGAATAGGTGTGGAAAAACAAATTAATTCCACATAAATTAAAAAATTGTCAGCAGCAGGAAATTGCAATGTCCAATGTTATTAAAGCCAATAGGTCAGTTTATATAAAATATAAAAATAAAAAAATAATAAGAAAAATTAGGAAGGGAAAAAATAGTCAAGATATCAACGGTTTGCAGAACAGTTATCCTTCCATTGAATAGGCAAAGTAAGTGGCAACTGCTTCTAAAAGAAAGTCATTGTTGTCATCCGAGAACAAGTCAGCCATCCAATTGAAAAGAGGAAATGAACATACATGGTCATTAATTACCGGAGCCTCTAGTAGCATCAGAGGAGAACTCGGTGAATTTTCAATGTAGCTGTGTGCCAAGAAATCTTGCGCCGCTGCGAAAATATTCCAATGACCCAGAACTCCATGTATCGCTGCAAAGGCCATAATCCCTCCGTAGGAACAAAGCTGTTCATGATCAAGTAACGGATTCATGAGATGATTGTAATTCACTTCAGGAGGTACTGAGTTGCAGAGACATAAGTCCAGGGCCTACATGAAATCACAGCTCAGGCAATGAAATACAGGTTGCACACAGGTGAAATAGGAAAATCGAAACGATAATCCATATGATGCACTCAAAGTCGCGAGTGGCAGAATGCCATACTGGTCAAGCATCCTGTGGCGAAATAGTTCTAAGTGCTCCAGCTCGTTTGCGAAGGCAGGACGGACATCCATTTTGTAATAACGAAAATAGGAATACAAAAGTTGCAGCTGCTGGTAGTAGATGAGGAAGTTCAGAAACATAGATCTGAAAGTATGGAGTGAGAGTAGCAGAATGCCTTTAAATGATTTGGTGCAAAAAAAACACCAAACCATTGGTTAGTAGCTGCAAAAAAAAGTGCAGCTGGGAAGTGGAGGAGCGTTAAAGATTATGAGAGTCACCTTAGAAAATTGTAAAGGAAGGTCACTATTTAATAAGGTATGCAGTTTTCTGCGAGTGTTAGCTAAGTGAATGAGATATGTTTGTGAACAGATGCTCGGGTAGCTTGATTTTGGGACAATAAGGCTGTTGTTCAAGTCTAGGGATGGAAGTTTGAGTTCAAGGCCGTATTTTGCGGCCAGATGAAAAACATCAAGGTTCCCATGCGTGGGTGGATGAAGTTCATTTTTACAGAGAGGCATATGCAGAGTGACTATTACAGACTAAAGTTTGTCGTTTAAAAAGTCATAGTAATTGACATTGCTTGAAAATAAACAATTACTGCTGAGTGTTAAGGTAAAATTCGGCATTATAGGAGATACCGGTGTACCTTTGAAAACACATGCAACATTACAGTGCTTCATGTAAAATAAGTCATGCAATTGGTAGTGCCTGGATGTGAACGATTATGTGCGGCATTGATATTTTTGACACTGTGGGCCTTATTTATGAAGGCCTTGCGCCGCCGGTGCGTCACTTTTTCCCATGTTAAAATTGACGCACCGGCGACGCAAGGCTTTCATAAATCTGCCCCTGTGTACTTATGAGTAGTGGAGAAGTGACGCAATGAAATGATGTTGGGTGAGTGTTGTGTAGTTACGGAACGGAAAACGTTTACAGAGAGTTACATTTAGTATGGAATACTTTTTATTTTTTTCACAAACTTATGTATGAGAATATTGTTACAGTGTTAGCGGGACTGTAAGTTGAAGTTTTATAAACATTAGTGAGATAAGTAAATTAAGGTTTATTTAACATGTGCAGCTAATAATCTGTGAGAAAAGGCAATAGTCCACTGTCTTGTAAATAGGGGTGCGCGACCCAATGCGCGCACCACGTAACTTTTTACGGAGAAAAAAAAAATGTCTTTCACGTTCAGGGTCTAAACTGGACCTTCTGAGAAAACCTACTCGGTTACATAATCTGTACCTTCTCTCCTTTCCATGTTCTAACCCTTTGTTCAGTACAATATATTCACTCGCAGTTACAAAATGGCGGCCAATACTTTCTTATTTCCACAGATTCTAATGTTGACAGACGTTAAACAGCAAATCAGAATTCCGTAAAGTGTATATTTTTGCAATTTTAAACAATAGGCAAAATAAGTAAACTTAAAGTCCTGAAACAATCTTCAAGTGTCGTGTGCCTTTGCACCATTAAATTTTACTTATAAAGCATGTGAATCACAGTCTTGTAAATAGGGTTGCGCGACCGAGTGCGCGCACCCCGTAACTTTTTCAGAAAAAAAAAAGTTGTTTTGGCGTTCAGGGTCTATACTGCACCCCCTGAGAAAACGTACTCGCTTAGATAATCTGTACCTTTTTCTCTTTCCATGTTCTCACCGTTTGTTCGGTAGATTATATGCACTCGCAGTAACAAAATGGCGGAAACACTTCCTCATTTCCTCCGAATGGAATGTTGACAGACGTTGAGCAGCAAATTATAATTCCGCAAACTGTAAATTTTTGCATTTTTGAAAAACAGTCAAAATTATAAAAGTTTAAGACCTATAACTATCTTCATGTCTCCTCTCCTTTTGCACCATTACATTTTAATTACAAACCACGTTTCCGTTTCATTACACAGGATTGTTTGTCGGTTTTGTACATTCAATACATAGACACTTGTTCTTGTGTGTGAATGGCATTGTGATTTGTTGTTTAACATCAGTAAAGGGGGCATATTACCAAGCAATAGCGATAATTATCGCTATTGCTTCGTTAGAGAGGAAATTTTACCGCTAAGCTACGGCAATTTTTACCGCAGATAAACCTTGGTATTACCAAGGTTTATCGCAAATGCAATAAAAAACGCCCGCAATGCATGCATATTGTTGAAAAGTTAGCGATATTCATGCAATACCGAGCTAATGCTCTTAGCCATGTTATCCACCTCCCATTGGTTAACATGGCTAAAAACTGCTCAGGGCAGGTGTTAGCTTTTGGAGATATTCACGCTTAGCACGAATATCTCCAAAAGTTGGTAATAGGAGATAGTGATGTTAGCGACTGTTTCCAGTCGCTAACATCTTGCCACGCCCACTTTAGGATATCATTAGTGATAATTATTACTGACATGCAAAGTGGCGCCCAAGATGGTTGCTATGTCCTACTAGCTGTCGCTAACTGGTGTTAGCGACAGCTAGGTAATAGGGAGATAATTTTATCTTCGCTTTCTTGGCTTTTAAAGCCAAAAAAGCGGAGATAAATTCCCTTGATAATATGTCGAATTCGGGGGAATTCAGAAAGTGTTGACCGCCATTTTGTTAAAAAACACCCTGCACATAATCTATATGTATTTAGGTAATTAATATAGAAAGTAAGGTTGTGTAGCAGTGCATATCAAAAATATTGTATGTAGTATCCTGATAATGTATGGCAGATTATATTGTAAATAATGATTGATTTAAAAAATATGTAGGGGGAAAAATTTGGTAAATAAATGTGGTTCACAAAGAAATCTTAAACTTAGGCTTTACGATATATATTGGATAGAAAATTAGGGAATGTATCTGTTAGGCATGATATTTGGTAGGATGGGTGTATGTTGTCTAATACATATGTCTGTATTATGTAAACTAAAATTCAGTTGTGTACTTTTTTTTTAAATAGTGTTTGGTGCTGAAAAGCAACAACCTGAACTGAGCGTGAGAGTATACAAACAGAAAATCCTTTTTAACAGGTGAGTTGATAATTTTTAAATGATAATTTATTTGTGAGAAGATTACCATAATATGCATGTTTTTTAAGAAAAATTACACTGCTTCTCTTTTACATGAGGATTTTAATTTATATTTTAAACATGTCTGAACATGCTTGTAGTACATATATATTTTGAAATACGGTTCTATTGTTTATTGGTACAACCTTTTTATGGGCCGGGTCCATGTGTTATTTTCTATGCAGTTTGGGTTCATCTATTCTTTGACTGTAAGAGTTTGCTGTTTACGTTGGTTAATTTTCGCTAAGTGATCATTATCTCTCTAACTTATGCTGTATCATTTGTGTACAGGAATTTTTTAGAAATTATAGAGGTGTATTATGATATGGCTGTTGGCGTGATGGCCATTTCGGATGCATTTTTGTGTCTGTAGTATCTATTTGCACTCTATTATATGTATTTGCACAGGTGTATTATGATGAGGTCAGTTGGACGCCATGGAGGGAGTAACGGTAGGGCAGGGAGGGACGGAGGGGGAGGTGTAGGGTTGAGAGATCTAAAATGTGGTGTATAGATAAATGCAGGAAAGTATATAATTTAATTAATAAAATTAATTTTAATAAAATTAATTTTTTAGTGTACACAGCATCGCATTTTGGAATGCAGTGCACACTGCAAAATTCATTTAAATAATTAAATTATGTATTTACTACAAATTATCTGTATCCTGGTTTTTAGGTCCCTCCAGCAAAGATCTTCCCCTCCTTCTCTTCCTGTCCCACCATAATTTCCTTCACGAGTTGCCGCTGATTGTGGTTTCACATGATTATGATGACATGTTTTACATTAGATGAAATTTACATGTTGAGTATGCTGTTAAAGGTAAAAGTAACTGTCTCTGTGGGAAGTAGCAATCGGTTTAGTGAATGTTTAATTGGTATATTGTGAGTCATTCCTTCAGTTTGCATATAGTTTGAATCACAGTTTGTAGTGGTGAAGTTAGAAATTAGATCTCTACAATAAAATTAGAAAGTGTATAAATAGTTCTACAGCACGAAATGCAGAAAGCAAATTTCACAGTGAAATGTGTTTTTACAGCACAATTTCAATTTAAGAAATTAAATAGGAAACTGTTAATGTCTAGGATGAAAGTATCTGTTTTTTATAAAATAAAGAGGAAGGTCTTATATTAATCACTGTAGTTAATGTCTTTAAAAGTATGAAAATGTATGTAGTTGAAAGATTACTCAAGGTAATCATTGGTTAACTAATCATAAATAATATATAATTTAGTCTTTATATTTTTTTAAAATGACACAGAAGATAGAAAAATAAAAAAAAATGGAAGATTACTGTGAAAATAAGAATGTCCATTTTGAAATGGCAAAGGAAGTCCTTGAAGAATTAATTGAAGGACTATTTGAGGATGAAAATTCAACCGAAAATGAGGACTTTTTGGACTGCAGTTTTGATACTGCATACTTAGAGATGGTGGAAGAAGAGAATTTGCAAAAGCAAAATAATAATGAAGTATCAGATGAAATTATGCTAAATGTGCTTCTGGAATATGAATTAATAAATCAATAAAATTATTTTTGTTTAAAAAAAAAGAATTTGAAAATAATATTGTTGTACTGTTAATCAGTATTCTCTTTTTTAAGAATGACAGTAAAAGGTGTGATGAGGTGCATAAAAGATTAAAGTTAAAAAAATAAAAAGCATTAGGAACACCGACAATGCTTGAAAGTTAGAATAGTACTTATATGTCTGAAAAATTACATTAATAGAATACATGTGTAAGGATAACATTTTTTTATTTTTTTTTATTTTAGCGATTTGTAGAGCGCCTGGTGACCCGGAGGCATCCCCGCGCTATAACATTTGTGGAGACCAGAGGAGAAAAAGAGGGGACTTTATTTTGGGAATAGCAGCGTTTTCAGTTTTTTCCTGAAAATCAGATGACTGGGTTCCAGCCGCAGGGGGCGGGGAAGTGAATTCCACCCGGAAGATGCTTTAACAGAAAAGCGTCGGCCGCCGGTACGTGTCTTCCTGTATCTGGGGACATTGGCCAGACGCTCATTATCCGAGCGAAGGGACCTGGGGGCCTTGTAAGGGGTAACCAGGTCTCTCAGAGTAGCAGGGCCAAGATCATTAAACAGTTTGTGTGCAGTGCACAGGGCCTTGAATTCGACCCTTTGACGTATTGGAAGCCAGTGGAGGACCTTAATTGCTGGTTTGGCTGATACTCTGGAAGGGAGGTTCATAAGTAACCGGGCGGCTGCGTTCTGCGTGCGCTGGAGTTTAGCCATGGTAGCTTCTGGAGCTCCCAGATATACCATGTTGCTGTAGTCCAGCCGCGCAAGGATCAGACCTTGGACCAGGAGTTTCCTGGATAGGGGCGGAAGTATTGGGAGGATCCTGCGGATAGAGTGCATGAGACCAAAGCAGGTACCTGCTGTTTTGGATGCTTGGGTTTTCATCGACAGCTCGGGTTCTAGCCAGACTCCTAAGGTCTTAATTTCTTGTTTCGGGGTGGGAATTTCCCCGAGCACGTCTGGCCAGACCGATGGGGGGATGGTGGTCCATTGCTTGCCCAGAAGCATGACTTCAGTCTTTGACCCGTTTAGTTTGAGCGATGACTCGCACATCCAGTTGTGAATTTCCTTGAGGTAGTTCGGCAAATTGTCTGGATAGTTGTCCAGTTGGGAGAGTGAGACGACCAGTTGCGTGTCGTCTGCGTAGCTCACTATTTTGATCCCGAAGGGGGTGACCACGTCTTCGAGATCCCGCTTGTGACGGGGAGGGTGGCAGAGTGGAAGTTGCCGTCCCATACCTGGAACGAGCGCCCTGAGAGGAAGGATTCTATCCACGTGAGCGCCGAACCTGCGATCCCTGCCGCAGCCAGCCGATGGAGTAAGACACGATGGTTAACTGTGTCGAAGGCTGCGCTGAGATCCAGGAGGATCACTGCCGCTGACCCTCCTGAATCCAGAATGCACCTTGCCTCCTCGATGACGGCGAGAAGGGCGGTGTCTGTGCCATGGCCCGGGCGAAACCCAGTTTGGGACTGCCGTAAGAGGTTATTTGCTTCTAGAAACTGTGACAGTTGCCCATTGACCAGTTTCTCGGCCATTTTGCTGATGCAAGGGAGGAGTGAAATTGGCCGGTAGTTCGCCATGTCGGCCGGGTCCAGCTGGGTTTTTTTTAGGAGTGCCTTAACTACTGCACTCTTCCAGCTGGGGGAGACCAAGCCTTGAGAGAGCGAGATGTTTATAAGCTCCGTAATCGTAGGTACGATGACAGGGGCTACTGTTTTAAGGAATCTAATGGGGGCGGGATCCAAAGGGGAACCGCTTTTCATTTTGGCCATGGTTGTGTCAACCTCGTTCCGTGTTACTGCCCTAAAAGCAGTCAGCTTAAGAAGCAAGCTGCTTCCTGTGCGGTTGGTGGATGCCTCATTGTCCATGTGGTTCGGCAGACAGGGAGGGGGAAGGGAAACTAGAATGCGGGCGATTTTAGCGTTAAAGTAGGTAGCCAGTTCGTTACTTCTGTCTGCCGGGGGTGAGTTGGAGGAGGGTGGAGCTGGTATTTTCAATAGCTCTTTGGCAATGAGAAAGGATTCCCTTGCCGAGTTGGTGGAGTTTTTTATTCTCGTGTCATAGTGAGAGGCTTTAGTGAGCTTCAGGGTTGATTTATAGATTCTCACTGACCTCTGATAGGCTTCCTTGCTGGTGTGCTGCCAGTCTTTCCTCCATAGCCGCTCTGCTTTTTTGCAGTTTTTGCGGAGAGTCCGGAGTTCCGGGGTGTACCATGGGGCAGATCCTAGTTTCCCGTTTTTATCCTCACGGGTTTTTATAGGGAGGATGGAGTCCAATGACGTGGCGATCCACTCCCTGAATTTACTGTCTGCGGTGACCGGGTCTTCCGAGGAGGTAGGGGTAGCAGAGTTCAGGGTTCTGGTCCAATCCTCTGTGGAGAGTCTGGACCATGCCCTGTCCCTGGTATAGGTGGTGGGTTTGTGGAGTTTCTTGAAGGCTCCTGGTAGGCGGAGAGGGACCATGAAGTGGTCCGTCCATGGGAGGGGGAGGGACTCTTTGGCTTGAAGGGTAGGGATGTTGGTGAACACCGGGTCAAGCAAATGACCTTTAGTGTGTGTGGCTCCGGAATTTGAGAGGTGGAGACCGTAGGCCGCCAGTTCAGCAATCAAGTCGGCTGCCCCTGTGTCTAGGGGGTCGTCGAAATGAATGTTAAGGTCCCCTAGTATCAAGAAGTTGGTAGTGGAGTGGGCCTGAGCAGCTATAACATCCAGGAGAGCGCTAGAGAAAGGGCCCGAATGGCCAGGGGGGCGATAAACTAGGAGGCCTGACAGTGAGTTAGTCGGTGCTAACTGGATGGTGAAATGAAGGCTTTCGGAATCCAGGATATGCGCGTCGTTGGTTCTACAGGAGAGATAGTCCCGGTGGATGATGGCCAAGCCTCCTCCTCTACCAGATGGACGAGGTTGGGACTGAATAAGGAAGCCCGGGGGGATAGCTAGAACAACGTCTGAATCCGAATGATCAGTAAGCCACGTTTCCGAGAGGAACAGAATGTCGAGCTCGTGGTCTTCTATTAGATGATTAATTAGCAGTGCATGCCTAGGGAGTGAGCGACAGTTCAAGGTGGCCAATTTAAGAGCTGAGGGCATGGTGGGTCGGCTGGGAAGTTTGAGCTGAGCTGGGCGGCAGCGTGTGCAGCTGGTAAATGGTCCTTCAAGATCATGAACATAGTTGCATGCGGTGTCAATAGTGGGTCTGAGACTGAGGAGGTCCCGGCGCGAATAGCTTACCTTAGGGGAAGCTTGGTCCGGCAGGGGTTCTGGCCCTGGGCCCGGCCGTGCGCGGACGGGCGCAGACGGGCTTGCCTTAGGCGCGCCTTCGGCACGCAAACGGCGCTCCCGCTGCGCTCGTCCGCTGCGCTGGTATGGCCGACACAACATAGATATGGAGTGTCACAAATTTAGAAACAATATTCACTGTAGGATTTCCTACTCTGACCAGAGACTGTTTCTTTGTCTTTAATCAAGTTATAAAATCAAGCATTGGTTATAATTTGTATGTTATATGGTAGTAGGGGTGTATAATATTTTTTAATTTTTTTCCAAACAGATTTTCATTTATATCAGAAACATCAATCACTATGCCGATGAGAAATGAAAAAAGAAAGCTGTATAAAAAGACATACCATTTGAAGAGAAAAGAGGCACAATATTTACCTAATCAACAAAGGACGGAGAAAAACAAGAGTGCTCCTGGTAAGAGCAGCAAGGAATTTTTAAAAAAATTGTGTCAGAGGAAAAGTCAATTGGATAATGTTGAAAAGGAAAAACAGTTTTCAGGATCTACAAGGAGAAATGGACGAAAAAAGAAAACTGTGTCTGAAAAGAGTGGTGAGGAAAATATGTACAGTAAAAGACGTACAAATCAGTTTGCGGAAATAAGGAAACGTATGTTTCATAAGAGAGTTGTTACGAATTTATTACAAAAGGAAAAAGTTTCTAAAAGGAAATCTGCTTTTTATAAGAAAAAAAAAAATATATATATAGAGGAAGTTGTGGATGATGCGTTCGAGACGAAAAAAAAATTGTTTATTTTAGTGCTTAAAAGAATAAATACACTAAATGAGGCAATCAGAGTTTTAAAAGCTAAGAGTAAATGGAAGAGACATATAAATAGAACTAATTTTTGTAAAATCTTTTCTGGTAAATGGATCCATACTTCAAATTCTGAGCCATTTTTTAATAAAGAGAGTTAATTTCAAAGTAACGATTTGTTGCATGCAGTTGACACCAGTGGTCGAGCGTATGAAGTGAAGGATGGCTGTCCTATTGAGAAAGAGAAAATTGAGGTCAGAAATACTGAAGGGGAAATAGATGGAGAAGTTTTACAGGGACGTGTTCATGCTCCTGTTTATAGTTGGAATTGTAGCAGTATTTGCAGTGTACGACAGGATTCAATTGATTTCTTTCGCAATTTCTTACGTAAGTACACTAAGGAAAGTTTAAAAAAAAAAATGTAATGTTGCAAGAATTAGATCGTTGCAGAGTGAGAGAAAAAATAGGTATGCAAGGCCATTCTTTGGCTTGTCTTTCAAAAAAAATATGCCAGAGTGTTTTTCATCACTTTAGGATGTTAGCAGTGCATCATACCAAAATGAGAAAATTAGTTAGAAATATGTATTATGCAAAAAGTCCAGCACTTAAACTTAAAGAGTTAAATAGTGCTCTTTTGCATGGATGTGTATTAGATGTGAAGAATATTTGTGCAGAAATTGAGGTAAGTTATTTTGGTCGAGATGAAGAGAATGTAGAAACTGATATAGTTATAGAAGGAAATGTGTTAGAAAATGTTGGACATTTTAATACTGAAGAATTTGAACAGGAAATAACAAAATTTAAGGTCATTGCAGGTGAAAAACCAAATTTAACTTGTGTGTGTTGTCGACGCATTCATTACAAAAGTCAAACTAGGTTAGTTGATTTATATTTAAAAAGTGAAGATGAAGATAATACTCAGTGGAGAGAGTTTGCCACTTATTTGGTGGTAGAAAACTATTTTGATTTGGGTTTTGAGCAACGTATTTGTAAATATTGTTATAATAAATTAAATGAAAATAAAATGCCTGCTAGAGCTGTTCATAATAATCTTGAGTTGATAAATATTCCATCGGAACTGAAGGATTTAAATACTTATGAGACTATTTTGATTCAATGTGTACATCCTTTTCAGGCTATTGTTCGTATGGAGCCTAAGACTGGGAAATTAAATCCTACAGATTTACAAAGAGGATTAAAGGGTAGAGTTGTATATTTGCCACTTGATTTAAAAAAAAAATATGGAGACAATTGGTATTGAAAATGTAGAAGAGGAACCTCTTGTTATTCTAGTTAATGGTGTACCTACAAAGAGTAAGAAAATCTGGCAAGATTTAGTGGATGTTAGGAAAGTGAAAAAGGCAACGTTGTATTTAGTAAAAAATAATAAATACAATAAAAATGTGTATGTAGAACAAGAAGATGTAAGTGATGAAGAGAATAATGATTTCTCTATTGGACAAATTGAAAAAGTCGACATGTCCAGAAGGGAAGAAATTTATGAACATTACAGTGTTCATCCACTGCATTCCCAAGAAGCAATGGGGAATGCAATTGAGTTATTTCAGATGAAAAAAGCAGAAGGAAGTCCTATTAGTGTGTGGGAAAAAAGTTTGGACGGTCGTTGTTTCCCACACTTATTCCCAACAGGTGAAGGTGCGCGATATGATGATCGACCTATGCAGATTCCTGCATCTGAGTACCGGACAACAAGATTATATGCAGAAGATCCCAGATTTCGTCAATGTATCCCATATTTGTTTCATCTTCTGTTTGAGAGTGACTTATCTGGTCTTTCTTATGCAGTAAACCATGTCTTAAAAAGTGGAGTGCAGTTTGTTCTGAAAAAAAAAAAGTGGAGTGCATCTGCAAAATGTTTCAGCAAAGGATTTTATGGATAAAGTGCAACAGAAAGATAGTGTTTTGGATTCTCATCTAATTAATTTAATGGCATGTCAGCGTGGTACTAATGAATATTGGTACCGTCGTCATGGAGATTTAATATGCATGCTACGAAACCTGGGAGCACCAACATGGTTTGTAACTCTAAGCTGTGCAGAGTACGCCTGGGAAGATTTATTGGAATATCTTCGAGAGGCAAATGTAAATATTGAAAATATAAACTACAAGACTCCAGGAGAATTGTGTTCGTTGGATCCGGTTAATGTTTGCAGATATTTTAATCATCGATTTGAAGCAATGATGTTGTTTCTTACAAACAAGAAGAATCCACCGCTTGGTGAAGTTTTGGATTTCTTCTGGAGAAAAGAGTATCAAGCTAGAGGTGCTCCACATATTCATATGTTACTATGGATCAAGGATGCTCCTAAATTTGGAAAAGACTCCGATGACACTGTACTGTCTTTCATTGAGGAATATGCCACTTGTGACATACCTAACAGTACAACTGATAAAGACTTAAGAGGAAAAGTGTTACGGTTTCAAAGACATCGTTGTGGAAAATATTGTCTGCGAAAATTCAAATCAAAGGATAAGTTCTATACAAAATGTCGTTTTGGATTTGCACGACCAGTGCTTTCAAGAGGAAGAGTGAACAATTTGATGTCATCTTTGCGACATAACATCACAAGAAGATCACCCAAAAATACATACAATTTAAGAAGAGGAGAAGAGTCCAAATATATAAATGACTACAACCCTGTCCATGTGGAATGCTAACATGGATATACAATATGTTGCAGACAACTCTATTGCTGTGGCTCGATATGTAACGTCTTACATCACGAAATCTGAAAAGACGGAACTGAAGGAGATGTGGGAAGATATTTCTCATGAAAAGAGCCTAAGCAAGAAATTGTATACATACAGTTTGAAGATGTTGTCACATCGAGAAATTGGAGCATATGAATGCTGTGATCGATTATCATCAGCAAGTCTTTATGCAAAATCTCCACAGTATCCTGTGGGTGAGTTTAGGTCTAGCAGGAACACGAAACCGTGTTTTGAAAACTGTGCAAGAAATTGAATATTTAGCACAGAAAGAACCAAACAGTACAGACATTCTGAAAACAAATATGTTGGATACATACTATCCAAATAGAAGTACTCTGCTTGAAAATATTTGTCTGTATGAAGTTCTTGAAAAATACACTTTTAAAAGGAATATTAGAGAGAATGTTGAAAAAGGTATGTATGCTGTAATTGGACAGGAAGGATGTCTGGTGAAACAAACAAAAGGACATTTGATTAATCACCGAAAACTGAGTTGCGAAAATCCAGACAAAAGAGAATTTTACTATTTAGCTCTTTTGCAACTCTTTAAACCATGGCGTAGTGAAGAGGAACTACTTGGAGACTTTGTAAGTTATGAAGATTCTTTTAACGCATCTAAAAGTAGTATAGAATGTCCTGCTTTTAATAATTTTCTCAAAATGTTGAACGACGAAATAGAGCAAGAAGCAACAATTGCAGCAGAGATTGCTAGAGAAAGTTCACAAGACACTCAAAGTTCAGCATCGTTGAGTCAGGATCCACTGGGAGAACCAATTATCCGAAATGAAGCAGCCACTGCCATGGATGAGGTGGAAAGAGCAATGCAGCAAGCTCAAGAGGATATAATAAACTTAGAAGAATTGGAGAAGGAATTTAATCTTGAGCAAAGACCGATATATGATGAAGTGCCAGAGCACATAGAGCATGGTTTTCGTCATGAGAAAAAAGAATGCTCATGTATGTCATTTCAACCTATTCGACTATATGTAAGTGGAGAAGCTGGGACAGGGAAAAGTTTTCTTATAAAAGGAATTAGTACCTATCTACAGCAAAAAACTCAGTCACCATTGTCTTGTGTTGTGACAGCTCCAACTGGATTGGCAGTACATAATATTAAAGGTATTACTTTACATCGTTTACTGATGCTGCCAGTTGAACATGAAAACAAATTACAATATCACAAGCTATCTGGAGATGCTTGTTATGAAGTTTCAAGAGTTCTTAAAGAAATGAAACTTCTTATTATTGATGAGGTAAGCATGGTATCCAATTTAATGCTTGCTTTTGTACATTTAAGAATGCAGCAGATACTTAAAACTGACTATGATGTTTTATTTGGAGGGAAACATGTTATAGTTTTTGGAGATCTACTGCAACTAACTCCTGTAAAAGGACAATCTGTATTTGAAACTGTGATACATGAAGAGACCACAAAGTGCCTTGGCAGTATTGGAAATGTTAATATATGGTCACATTTCAAATATACTGAACTGATTCAAAATATGAGACAGGCAAAGGATACTAAATATGGAAATATTCTTCAAGATATAAGGATTGAAAGATTAACTGAAGATGCAAAAGAAACTCTACAAACTCGATTACTTTGTAAGTTGTTTCCCAATGAAGATAATGTACCTGAGAAAATATATAGTAAAGAGGTAAAAGATAAGTCAGTTATATGCTTGATGCCAACTCTAAAAGAATGCTCAGTTTTCAATGAGAAAATGTTGAAGTTGGAAAATCAAGAAATTAAGAAACTGGAAGCAAAAGATAAAATAGAGCATGAAGGAAGTACTATTGTTTTGTCTGATAAATTAAAGTTAAAATTGGATAGTCTACAGACATCTATATCTAAAACTGCTGGTTTAGAGAAGAATCTGTATGTATGTTTAAATTGTCGGATTATTTTACGGAGAAATTTACTTGTAGAAAGAGGTCTGGTGAACGGAGCAATGGGTAATGTTGTTAGTTTTGTAAATTACCCAAATAGAGATGAGATTGAATTTTTACGAATAAAATTTGATGGAATTGAGGAAGTTCAACAAATCATTCGCTGCTCAAGTCGTTTTTTACTTGTAAAAGACTTGTATGTCCGTCGGAAACAATTTCCAATTTGTTTGGCATATGCAGTGACTATTCACAAATCGCAAGGTTTAAGTGTAGATTGTGCTTTGGTAAATATTGGAAATAGTGTATTCAAAGAGGGTATGGGATATGTTGCTTTATCACGAGTTAGAACTTTATCTGGGCTTTATCTAATTGATTTTGATGAGACAAAGATCAGTGCAGATTTAAAATGTGTAAAGGAGTATAATAGGTTAAGAAGAGAATATGCTCCAAGTTTACCTCAATATCCTTTAATTAAAAAGAGTATAGTTGGTCAGAAAAGGAGAAATGAGGAACAATGTACTGAAGTAGTAGAGAAACGAAGAAAAAAAGATGAGACTGTCATTGATAAGAGTAAGAAAAAGGTTAGTACTACAGAGATTGTTGGATTTAAATTTGAAAATAGGTCTGGTGTCAACTGCTATGCAAATGTAGTGGTTATTGTGGTTTTTTTTCTACAAAGTTTACAGCAACAGATTAGAGAAAATCAAGAGCAAACATTTTGTTTTTCTTTAAATTCTGTGTTTGAAAAATGTACCAGTGGTAATAGTGAAGTAGCAAGTGTTTCAGAAGTAAGGAATGTTTTAGACATATGTGCAGAACTAAATCAATTTTCTCAGAATATTCAGCAAGATTGTCAGGAATGTATTATGTATATGCTTACAGTTTTGGAAGAAGAAGGTGTAGGTATTGATAGTCGTTTTGGCCTTTCTTATAAATGGGAACATATTTGCCATAATTGCTCATTTACAAGTAGTACTGACATACATACAGAAAGATTTATATATTTAACATTACCAGATCGTAAAACAGTGTCCTTTAATGAACTTGTTAAAGATGCGTATCAGAACATGGTCTGTTCTCAATGTAATTCAGAAATGTTATCTACCTTATTTATCCATAGATATGGACAGTATGTTATTTTAATGCTTCAACGATGCAGAGCTGATGGAAGTAAATTGTCAACTTTAATTAAAAATTATGTGGCTTCTCAAATATCTATTTCTAGAAGAACATTTGTCACTGTAGCAATTATTTTTCATGAAGGGTCATCTATATCATCAGGTCATTACATAGCTTATTTGAAGAGTCCAACTGGTTGGACGCTGTGTAATGATAGTCAATTAAGTTTTAAGAAACGTTTGCCTTCTGAGTTAAGAAATTCTTATCTGATATTTTTGCAACCAAAATTTCAGTGAAATTACTTGGTGGAGTCAGAGTAATACTGTAAAGATATGAAAATGTGTTCTTTAGAAATATGATGTGATTAAGGGTGTTCAAATATAGAAATGAAACTTTTATGTGTCAAAGTGATAGCATCAGGTAAGGTTTCCTTAATGTTTCTGCTACAGGACATGTTGGAATTAACTTATACTATTTGGCCACGTGGAAAACAATGAGATATGAAAATGTTGACTTAAGAGAAATGTTTTTAGAGTATACTTACTTGGAAGTTTGTTGAGAGGTACTCAAAAAAAACAAATTAACTCATACCATTTGGCCTTGCGGAAATGTATGAGATATCTAAATGTGGACTTGAGATAAATCTTTCTAGAACATACTTACTCGCGAGTTTGTTGAGAGGTACTAAAAAAATAACGTCTTATCTCATAGTATTTGGCCATGCGGACAAAAATGAGATACGAAAATGTTGACTTGAGATAAATGTTTTAAGAACATAGTTGCACGGTTATTTGTGGAGCGGTATTTAAAAGTGACTGGTATAGTTTAGTTAGTTTATAATTGTGGAATATGTCCTGTACTTACTCAAGAAATTGCGAATTAGAGAAAAACATTTAAGACATGTTTTTTTCTAGGTATTTATAGTATGTATATAGATCTTGTACGGGTTTTTTAAATACAATCATTTTGATTGCGTTTTTTTTTCCCCGCTGTCACATGATGATTACTATTGAAATCACTGTTTATAGTGAAAATCAATTTATCTGAGGACAGCAAAAATAAACCAGTAAATATGTTGTTTAAGTTATTTTGTTACATTGGATTTAGAAGTATGTATTATAACAGATTTCTTTATATTGTCTTCCACAGATATTACATTTTTAAGGTAAGAACAATTAATCATATCTGAGTGTTTCGTGTATCTGTCTCTTATCCTTATTTTTTTCATCCTCTTCCTTTGTTAATGGTGTTTAGATATGGTTATTCTCTTTAACTCATGCTTTTACTTTTACATCTTTTTTGTTAGTATTCTATTCAGTCTTTCTTACTCTTCAGTTTCTTACTTATGTTGCTTTATAGAGAGTCACCTTTATTGATCCATTATCACCTTTGTTTCCTGAATCTTAACTTCTTTGTCTTACTGTAGCTTACTATTTGTTTCTTTACTTTGTTTCCTTTATTTATGTTCAATTTCCAATCTAAAATCTATAGTTTAGTTTTCTCACCCTACTTCATTTCTGTCTATCTGTCTCTCTTATACTCCATGTCTGTTTGTATTCCATTCATGTTCTGTTACTCTACCTTTTTGACTCTTTTTCTCTTAGTATTCTTTCTACATTTTATCTAGTTCTTTAAGACATTTAGGTACTCTTAGTCTGTTTATTTGATAGACTGTTTGTTTTGTGTATTATCACTGATCATACTGTCATTTTGTCTGTCACTTCACTTTCCTTTAGACAGTCATTCTTTGAGTGCTTTTATTTCTTTCAAAATATTCTGTCTCGGTCTCTATCTGTCCCTCAGTCTCCTTTTCTTTCACTTTCTGCTTCAATCTCTTCTACTTTGTTTTGTTTTATGAAATAACACTATAACCATATTTTTACTTTTCTTTCACAGATAGCATGTTTTTCAAATATTTAAAGTTTTTCTTTATTACTATTTCTTAGGTAAGTATAAATAATAAAAACACTTTTTCAACCCTGTGTTATTTCTTTGAGTATCCTGGTCATACTAGTGTTGTGTTTTATGTGAGCATTTCCATGGAGGATTAGCTGCACGGTCACAAGGAGCCTCTTAAAAATTAATATAAGAAATCAGCAACATTTCAGTCTGTCAGTTCTCTAATATGGATGTGTGAAAATATTGCAGGTAAATGATATGTGTTACAGAACTTTTGAGCATATTATCAAGGGAGTTTTATTCTGCATTTTTGATTTTAAAAGGCATGATAGTGCAGATAAAATTGTCTCTCTAGTATTTAGCAGACGCTAACACCAGTTAGTGATAACTAATAACAGATAATAACTATATTGGGATTTGCTTTGTTTGTCTGTGAAATTTAATATAATTGACATACAAAGTTAACATTGCATGATGTTAGTGATTGGAAACAGTTTCTAACATTGCTATCTGTTTTTAACCACTTTGGAACATATTTGTGCCATATTCGAAAAAGTACAAAATCGAATAGCTGCCCCTGAGTAGTTCTTAGGTATATCATTTAATGGTCGGTTTATAACTTGACTAAGACAAACAGCTTTGTAATGGATGAATATTGTTCACTTCACAATAATATTTATTTATTTGGACAGATTTTTTTTCACTTAGGATAGTGGTTCGCATAGAATGTTCACCTGTGGGTTTCTTGACCTACTCAGCAGTTTACAGTGGTTATACACCATTTTATCTAACGGTTGGTAGGTGGTATGTTCGTCATGTTACCTTTCTTAAATTAATTGGGACACGTTGTATCACTCATTCAATCATTTGTTCACTGATCCAGTCATCCGTTCTCTTAACTATCCACCCTTTTATTTTACTGATGTATTTATGTTTTTGTCCATATACCCCCTCTTGTTTACTAATTAATCTTTGTAATCACCCTTTCAGTTAACTGTTCTTTCACCTTTTCACATATCAATTTATCTATCCACGCATTTATTTGACCATCATCTACACTTTCAATTATTTATCTATGTATCCTTTCAAAGATCCATTCACTAAATTACTGATGCATCACGTGCTCTTTTACTCATGCATCCATCCTTTAACATATCTATCCATCCTTCTAGTCATTCAAGCAGCCTTTCAGGCATACATACATCAATTTATCTTTTCTGACATCTATACTTGCTCTCATTCATTAATTCATCCATGTTTTCTGTGATTATATAACTATTCTCTTTTCATTCAACCTTTCACAAATCAATCTAGTCATTTAGACATTGCAAACTTATTTGCTCACCCACCATTGTAATTTATGACCTGACTCTTTCTCTGTAGAGTTGTAGGAAGAAGAGGCTTGTAAAGAACAACCTACAGCAAAGGCTGGGGTGCGGTGGGTGAGAGTTTACAATATCTCCTTACATAGGCAAACTGAAAACGTAGAAGTTATCAGTTATACATGATGTTCAGTAACAGCATGTGAGGTTACCTTTAAATGTTGTTCTTTTCATGGCTTTAAGCAGGGTCGGATTGGGATCACAATTCGGCCTGGGCACTGACGAAAAAAATGGCCCACATTCAAGAGGCGTGGCCCATATTTAATGGGTGTGGCTCACATTCAAGGGGCGTGCCCTTTCATAAAACACCATTTGCACATACAAGGAATGAAAGTGGGAGGATACTGTTCTTGCACAGGACACAGGGCCAAGGTGCCAATGGCGTACATGCTGAGCAACTAAAAAAAATAGCAAGGCCCCTTTCTGTTACAAAATTATTCCAGCCCTCTAGCACAGGAGCACCTGAAAAGCAGCAAAGCCGCTGCTATTAGTAACCTTAGTCCTTCAAAGGCCTTCAGCTCAGGAGCACTTGAACAGAGGTAAGGCCCCTGCAATTAGTAAATTAATCAGCCCTCCAGGCCTCGGGAAAATGTCCTGGCAGGGGAGCACAAAACACAGCTAAGTAGGCAGGGGGAGGTTGAGGTGAAGCTGGTGCATCGGAAGTGCACTCCCAGTGTGTTCTGGCAGTTTGAGTGTTTACCATTTACTGTAGTATTACTGTTGTACCTGTGTATGCTACTCTTTTGGAACTTGCACACGTCACTTTTCTGTGAAATCACACTGTATGCTACCTCTCACTTTTGTTTGCTTTAGATACTTGCTGCATGGGCTGCATGGGGCCCAGGCGGGCCGAGGTGAAAATGGCTCAAAGGCCTGAGAAACACCTGGCCCCCAGGGAGGCCGATTCTTGCAAACAATCACCCCTCCCCAGCCCAGCCTTAGCTGCATTGCTTGGCAGGCCAGGGGTGTCCGGCCGCACAGCGACGTTGCTTTCATATTCTCTGTCTGTCTCTGTGTACTCTGTGGGCCGTTTTTTTTTTCTCCCTTTTCCAAGTCCACTGTCTGTGGTTTGGGACAGGGGAGAAATAAACGGCCCACAGAGGGCACTGAGGCACCGGCCCTTCGGCCCATGCCGGAATGTCCGCCTTGCCAATCCGCCTCTGACTTTAAGCACTGTTTAAAAAAAGGGAGGAGTCTTTTCAAAGGAGGTGTTGGATGTTATTCTGTGGGCAGATTAAAGCACCTAAACTACAAATATGTGTGTAGTATAGTGTGGTGCTCGACTGGAGGTATGTTGTATGTCTGATTGCATGCAGATATGTAGATCAGCAAATACCTTCACACAAACAACAAGCAAAGACTATTGGCTTTGAAAATAGGTGCTACTTCATTTAAGTACAAAAGCAGTAACCATGGTATTGTTGAATATGTTAATGAAAATACTGCTGTGTAAAATTCATGAGACAATGAAAGAACGTAAACCTGATTTCTTAATTTTCTTTCATAGCCTTTTTTAAAGAAACTGTTTCATAATATGCCATGCTAGTGGTTTTACTTTTTTTATGTAAGACAATGTCTTCTGTTCATTGAGGCAGGAAGCTCCTTTGAGAATTCCAATGGGCGGGTTGGGTGCTCCTGCTGCAGTACAATTCAAAAAACACAGTTGATGGACAGAATGTAGAACAATGTCATACATTCATCCCAGTACAAGTATCTGGGCCTAAATCCATAGTTTTTTTGCACTCCACACCACCCTGGGTTAGATACTGGCCATATGCAAATCAGCTCTGACCCTGTGCCTCATGGGAACAGTCCAGTCCGAACTACCAAGCCATGTCTTTCCCAGACCGGAATCAAGCATCCAAGGACCGGTTTCTGGCTATCAGCCTTCATCAGCCTGGATAGCTTGACTCCAGTGGTGTGGAGAGCCTGGGACTCACGTCTGAGCATACCCAGCCCACTAGGGGTGAAAATTGCAAAAAACACAGTTGATGGACAGAATGTAGAACAATGTCATACATTCATCCCAGTACAAGGATCTGGGCCTAAATCCATAGTTTTTTTGCACTCCACACCACCCTGGGTTAGACACTGGCTATATGCAAATCAGCTCTGACCCTGTGCCTCATGGGAACAGTCCAGTCCGAACTACCAAGCCATGTCTTTCCCAGACCGGAATCAAGCATCCAAGGACCGGTTTCTGGCTATCAGCCTTCATCAGCCTGGATAGCTTGACTCCAGTGGTGTGGAGAGCCTGGGACTCACGTCTGAGCATACCCAGCCCACTCGGGGTGAAAATTGCAAAAAACACAGTTGATGGACAGAATGTAGAACAATGTCATACATTCATCCCAGTACAAGGATCTGGGCCTAAATCCATAGTTTTTTTGCACTCCACACCACCCTGGGTTAGACACTGGCTATATGCAAATCAGCTCTGACCCTGTGCCTCATGGGAACAGTCCAGTCCGAACTACCAAGCCATGTCTTTCCCAGACCGGAATCAAGCATCCAAGGACCGGTCTCTGGCTATCAGCCTTCATCAGCCTGGATAGCTTGACTCCAGTGGTGTGGAGAGCCTGGGACTCACGTCTGAGCATACCCAGCCCACTCGGGGTGAAAATTGCAAAAAACACAGTTGATGGACAGAATGTAGAACAATGTCATACATTCATCCCAGTACAAGGATCTGGGCCTAAATCCATAGTTTTTTTGCACTCCACACCACCCTGGGTTAGACACTGGCTATATGCAAATCATACATCTACATTCTAGCTTATTAATAGAGCTCTTTTTGGTACAATGAGGTAGTTCTGAAAAGAACTGTTTTTTTGTGAAGTTTTTTTTTTCAAAAAGTTTTTTATTCTTTATAATTTGTAAAACTGGAACCAAATTTTTGAACTTTAAAACATGAACATTTGAAGTTGTTAAAAAATTAGATGCATTTGAATCTTTTATGGTCACGAAATCTTTTCTCAATAAGAATGAGGCTCTGCTCCCCGTATACAATCAATCCTTTGCACTTGTTGCATTTTATATGCACTTTTGACATAAATGGTTTCAACTCCATATGTTCAGTCGATGGAGATGTAGGTCGTCTGGTCGATGAAGTACTGGCCTCAGATGGTGGCAGTTCTGTGGCCAGAGCTCTTGTCGCTGCCTGTGCATATTGAACAGGGTGGACTAGGCTCATATGCCTCTTCATAGTATGAATTGAAAAGGAATATTTTTTGGTTGGATTTCCTCTTGAAAGTACGGAGCCACAAATTGTGCACGTTACTTTCGGAGCATTAACTTTTTTTTGCCCCTCAGGAAAGGTAAAAAATTGCCAAATAAAAGATTCCTTTTTTTTTTTAAAGGAAGATAAACATTTTCTTCAGATTCCGAAGAAGAATTGCATGCGGCCGCCATTTCACCAAAGTCTCCGAAAAGATGAAAAAGGTTGTTCTCTCTTCAGCGCCAAAAAGATAGTGAGGGAAGTTGGTGGTTTCTGGAAAATTGCAGAATAGAAACTACTATGAACCAATAGGAAGTGTTCTTTTCAAGTCACATGATTTTACATGCGCGTATTAGGACGTATACGCGGTGACGGAATCCGGACACGTACGTGAATTAGAAGTATCGGTCTAATGTAATGAAGTTTTAAAATGTGAAAAGGAGGAAAGGTATACATTCTCAAATGTTAAATACCTTCATATGGGATCACAAGAACAATGCCGATACAGTATCAAACATTTTTTATTGTTTCAAAATACCGGGGTGCGCGCACTCGGTCGTGCACCACAGTACGTTTTTCAACATTTAGTGGCAAGTCTGAAAACGGTAAAATGAAGGTAAGGTTAACAGTTTGTAGAGCTTTTGAGACTTACAAGGAGTCCCTAAGCAATTCTAACAGTGAAGAAAAGTTTGTAATACTATGAAAACATTTCTCGAAAATCTAAAATAAAACTATAGAATACATTAAAAAAATATTTTATATTTCGCAATTAATAAAACCAATGAAATATAATGAAAAAATATAATTTATAAACAGCTTATAGTTAGAAAGTTGCCTTTAAAAAACCTATGAAATTCACTGAAAAAACCATAGGTTTTACACACGTTATAGTTAGGAAGTAGCATTTAAAAAACCTATGAAATTCACTGAAAAAACCATAGGTTTTACACACGTTATACTAATAACTGGTGTGAAACCTATGGTTTTTTCAGAGAATATATATATATATATATACATATACATATATATATATTCACTGAAAAAACCATAGGTTATAGACCATATATAGTTAGGAATTAGCATTTAGAAAACCTTATTTTACTCACACAAAACCATTGAAATTCCATATATAGTTAGTTGCACTAACTATATATCGCGCACCCGCAATCCACTGCTGATGATGTCACATATTACATCATTCATGACATGGTCAGTGACATCACTGATGACATCACTGATGACATCTCAAATGACATCCCTGATGACATCACTGATGACATCTCAAATGACATCACTGATGACATCATGACACACCAATACCAGTTACTACATACGCACTCACTGATTCCTACGTCTACACACACATTCACTCATTCACCCATACAATCACTCATACATACAGTCACTCATTATTACAACACTATCATATGCACTCATACACCTATGCAGACAGTCACACACTGCCACTCATCCATGGAGTTACTCACACACCAAGTCAGTCCTGTAAAGAATCAATCACACTTCCATTTCTTCATCTATACAGTTAAACACAGAACACCATACTTCAGTGACATCACTGATGACATCACTAATGACATCTGAAATGACATCACTGATGACATCTCAAATGACATCACTGATGACATCATGACACACCAATACCAGTTACTACATACGCACTCACTGATTCGTACGTCTACACACACATTCACTCATTCACCCATACAATTACTCATACATACAGTCAGTTATTATTAGAACACTATCATATGCACTCATACACCTAGTCAGTCCTGTGAAGAATCAATCACACTTCGATTTCCTCATCTATAGTTAAACACAGAACACCATACTTTTCACACATATACTAACACATACTTACTCTCTTATACAATCACTGATACAAGTACACATTGATATGCACAGAGTCACACACCTCCCAGCCAGCCACACACACACTCAGTCTTCCATACATCCACTCATTCTTCAATATGTAAAACGTATTTAAGCTTTACAAAAACACACAGACACTAGATGATGTCATCAGTGATGTCATTTGAGATGTCATCAGTGATGTCATCAGTGATGTCACTGACCATGTCATGAATGATGTAATATGTGACATCATCAGCAGTGGATTGCGGGTGCGCGATATATAGTTAGTGCAACTAACTATATATGGAATTTCAATGGTTTTGTGTGAGTAAAATAAGGTTTTCTAAATGCTAATTCCTAACTATATATGGTCTATAACCTATGGTTTTTTCAGTGAATTTTCAAGGTTTTGTAAATGCTAATTCCTAACTATATATGGTCTATAACCTATGGTTTTTTCTGTGAATTTCATTGGTTTTTTAACAGCTAATATCTGTAGCTGTAAAATGTATTCTTCTTTAAATCCAAAAATATATTTTATATGTCTATGAATAATTTTTTTTTTAAATATTTTTTTTTCTTCGTTCCCGCTTCGCGAATCGGGAAGCTTCCCGTTAGCTGACCTTGATGCCGCGAAATAGACCGCGAGCCGGTAAACGTTTCTTTACCGCAAGTGCCGCGTTAGAAAACAACATCGTGACGCCTCCCGTCCGCATGACGTTTCACGTTGTCGCGTGATACGTCATATGACGTGCTACGTTAGCGAACTGGTACGCGAAGCGAGTCGCAAAGCGCAGGTTTCTGGAAGCAAACCGGGAGGCCCTGCAAAGCGCTTAACGTAAACACAGCAAGTCATGTGACTTGGTAATAACACTTTTCATTGGTTCATTTCACTTTTGGTTTCCTAATGATGTAAGACTAGGTCATATAATCTAAAATGAACACTTTTGATTGGTTGAGAACTCTTGTTTTTCCCAAATGATGAAAATCCCTCCTTCTTTCCTCACTCTGACTTTCATCATTGTGAGAGAAAGACCCTTTGTGATCACTGAGCAATGGCTTCTTTAGTAGCTTCAGCTGGTGCTTCCCCACCACCTCCACCACATCCAAGGAAGAGTGGACCACCTGCTCAAGTTATAATTCAACAAGAAGAGGAAGAAGAGGAACAGGACGACGAGCACGAAGAGAGGCAGTTTTTGCCTGAGCAGCCCAGGACGTCTCACCGGAAAGAAAACTTCATTTGGCAATTTTTTTAAATTCCCAAAGGTCAGAAAAAAGTAAATGCAAGATACGTAACTTGCCTTATATGTCAAGATAGACTGTCCAGAGGAACCGAGAAAAAATACAGTTTCGGAAACTACACAATGCATCGCCATATGACTAGGTGGCATCCTAACAACTACAGTGCTGCACAGTTTCGGAACGACCTAGATAATCTCCCTATTATGGCCAGAAGATCTGTTGTACCGGAAGTAACGGGACCAGAGGGCAGGGAGATGGTGCCAAATATACAAATGAAATTTGGTGAAGTAAAACACATCTGCGTATTTTGCGATGGATTCATTTCCTACGGAGAAAGAAGCATCACTCTGATCAACAGAGCTATTGACTATCATATGCAAGTTTGTACGAAACGCCCAAAATAATAAATACTTCTTTTTTTGTTTTGTTGCTCCTGTTGAGCCCTTTACAATGAATCGTTTTCATTGCCCCCTCCAAGAAAACCCCAAAAAAATATAAAACTGTTCAGAAAAATTCAAAAAAAGTAAAAAAATGTTCCGAAAAATAATAAAAAAAATATAAAACAACAAAAACAATAAAAAAAAAAGTTCTTTTCAGAACTACCTCCCCGTTATTAAAAAATTGGTACAATATTTGGAACTGTGCCAACCTCTATTTCTCTTAGTTCGCTTCCCAGTTCGCTCGCCGGTACGTGAACCGGAAGCGAACCAAAAACAGTAAGTATAAGGGAAGGAAACAGACACTTATGTTAAAAGAAAGACAGCTATAGGGGAGTAAACTAGAGATACTATTACCCGTAATCCACTGCTGATGATGTCACATATTACATCATTCATGACATGCTCAGTGACATCATCAGCAGAGGATTGCGGGTTTTTTGGCAACGTGCCTTATCCACGGTTTAATAACGCTGCCTTTTGCTTTATATAAGTTTTCAAATTGTATGAAATATATACCAATAGGTCGTTATGAACCTTTAGGTAGTGCTTTTCTTCATGAGGTCTGGTCGCTTCCATACACATACAGATGTTTCAAAGATGATCAAGAAGTTTATCTGAATGGAGAGGAATGCACTGAGACGCCAGATCATTCACTAATGTGTAGGCACATACAGTTACACGGTTCATGCAACAAACACCGACCAAATATGGCTTGCGTGTTGCAAGGCACGCCAGTTCCTGCTATCATCCCCACGTTCAAGTTGTTGGAAAATGGTAGTTATTTGATGCTCAATAATGAAGATTGTTCTGAGTTAATTAAAAGTATTCCTTTTATCGTAACAGTAAGTGAACGGGTTATTTGCTGCAGAAATGTTCTATTTCCTCCCACACATGAACATAGGGAGTTTTCAATCTGGCCACAAATACCAACCTTGGGACAGATTTCAACGGCATGGCAAGAATAAGAGCTCTTTTGTCTCAGAGAGAGGTGGCCTTGAGTTCGGCCCGTGAAACTTTCGTGCTTCACATAGCGAACACCCGTACAGAGGTGCAGACCCTTTTCAATTCAGATTTGCCTTTCAATTTCAGCAAGATGGTTCCGACTATCTTTAACGCATCCTCCACAAAGGCCCTGGCGCACTTTTTTAAAGTTGTTACCAGTGGTCTCGTGACTTCATTTGAGAAAATCTTTGGAGTCATCCCTGCTTCCTTTCATTCTATTTTCTCCACTCTGGTTCGTGGATTGGCATTTTTACTTGCATTACCAGCGGACGCTCTTGTGCTTTTTTACATTTTTAAATATGGATGTCCCTCCTATGCAACCTCCCACCCTGCAGCTGCTGACACTGTTCCGCAATCGCATGCTAGAATATTATGGCACAATGCCGTTGGCGATATTAAGCACGGCATATGGATTATCTTTTCGATTCTCCTACTTCACCTGTGTCCAGCCTGTATTTCACTGCCTGACCTGTGATTTCGATTGGGCCATTGATTTGTGTCTCTGCGGACCGGTTTCTCCTGACGTCGACTTTAATCAGCTGATGACTCCTATCATTACTCACGAGTTGGTTTGTCCTGGCGAAAGGATTATGGCTGTGGCATTGATGCATGGACTACTTGGTCCCTGGAATTTACTGGCGGCAGCACAGTCTTTCTTGGAACAGAGCTTTCTTGAAAACCCACCGAGCTGTCCTCTGATGGTGATAGAGGATCCGGTGCTGGGAGAGCACGTATGTTCTTTTCCGCTTTTAAATTGGATGGCTGAACTGTTTTCGGATGAAGACGGTGACTTCCTATTGGAGGCTGTTGCAGCTTATTTTGCATACACAGTTATGTCATAGACCTTTTTCATGTTTGATATGCTGAGTACTAGCATTTCATTGACAATTCATTGACTTATTTGTCAAGTTTTTATTATTTACCTTGCCTATTGGCTTAAGACTCGATAAAGTACTTGGCTGTTTTATTTTTCTTTAGCATTAAATTTTCCTAGTTTTTAATGCTTTACCTTGCAGACCGTCCACATATAAACTTGCAATCTGCTCTCATGAGATGGCACTTCTATTATCTTATTCAGTTCGTTTCCGGATCATGGGGAGGTGTCATCTAGGTCCTGGATATCTTTACACCGTGTTAAGTTAGCATGGGCTCATTACCGGTTTAAACGCCATTTTTCCTTTTTTGCAACTTCTGCACACGACACTTAGTTGTTGCTTTAGCTTTCCACCTAGTAGTTCATCGTGGTTTACATGAGAATAATATGTTATTGCTCTACTATCTGCTTTGCTTGTTAAACTATATCTGTACAGCGAGTGCTAAAGTTTCAAGAACAGCACGATACAGAATTGTTATGAGGTCTGATCTCCACGACTTCATACTCATAACATAAGTGCAACTTCTGCCAATTCTGGGCATGAGGCGGGTTTTATATTGCTTTGCCGAACACACATACACAACAGTTGATGCGGTTCACATGAAGAGAGAGCTGGTGTATGCTGATGTGATTCCTTCAAATCTAAGACACTAAAGTATGGGCACGCCCTAAACCAACACAAAGAGACCTTCTTAGCAAATAATATAATATGTGTATTAGGGAGGGTGAGATATAAGCAGCCGCGGGCCGGGGAGGGAGTTACGGTGAGGCAGGGAGGCGGGGAGGGGGAGAAGCAGGGTGGAGCCCTCTCTACCTTGCCCCTCCCCCTCCCCGCCTCCCTGTCCCACCGTAACTCCCTCCACAGCCCGCGGCTGCTTATAAGTGTTGCTAACTCTTATTCATTTACAGCATGTTAACATACTGTCACCATTCGCTTTTTATGTACTAGTAACTATGCTGGTAATTTTGCTACTGATAATATGTGTACTTGTATTCTCCACCCTGCTTCTCCCCCTTCCCGCCTCCCTGCCTCACCGTAACTCCCTCCACGGCCCGCGGCTGCTTATAAGTGTTGCTAACTCTTATTCATTTACAGCATGTTAACATACTATCACCATTCGCTTTTTATGTACTAGTAACTATGCTGGTAATTTTGCTACTGATAATATGTGTACTTGTATTATCTAAGATACTACGCCTGAGAAGACGGCATTAGTAAATAAACATTTCAAATACACATGTGTTCTTCTTAACTCCATGTTCTGGTTTCTAAGAAATATATAACGACCGACTGTTCATGAGTTCCATGTATCCTGAGGTACTATAAGTTCATATTCTGGATTGTCTAAACATTGAGAGTTTGTTATATCCAATGTGACACTGTACCTAGCTTGCTAAGGAGTTTTTGATTACTAACGTGAGTTTTGGGACACCCTAATTCGCCGAGGTTCCAATCCTCTGTCCACAGTTCTGTGTGAGAACAGAAACCCTGCGACAGGGGCACCCCCGACCCTTGCTGGAGCTTCATCACACTTGCGATACAACTCCAGCAATGCGCCACCTTTACGGCACAGATACATCACGCATCTGTGCTGTTTTTGGCCCATGATGCGCCGCATTGTAAATGCAGCACACCATAGGTGACGGAACAGCGGCACAGAATGACTAACACATCCCTGGTGATGCGCCAGTCATCATAAATGTATCCCTATGCTTCTTATCTTGTTAGAGATGAACCGCCATATGTATCATCAAAGTTTTTTGCATTTCCTAAATAGCGAACTTTAAGGAATAAATAGCGATTCTTTACCATTCCTAGTTTGCGATTAGCTATTTGCTAATTACAAATTACCCATTCATTTCCTTCATTTCCATAGGGCGGTTGGACTCACTTTTAGCTCGAACGGCTGAATGGATTTCCACGAAACTTGGCAAAATTGTAGGGACTGGTAGCCCGATGTGCCTTTGCTATGTCTCAAGATATATGCTCCAGTGGTTTTTACGAAAATTAACTTTGAAAAATATATATTGGGCTACATTGGCCTATATATATGTTGGAGCCCAAATGTAGCCCAATGTAGCCCAATGAAGCCCAATGTAGCCCAATGTAGCCCAAAGATGGCCGCCAGACACACAAAAAAACAAATGTAGCCCAAATATCAGCCAGATGTAGCCCAACTATAGCCCAGTGACAGAATGACCAATCAGCTTCGCAAACCTCCGTTACGCGAAGCGGAGCGCTGTTACAGATATATATCTTTTTTTGAACGTTAATTTCTCAAAATCCACTGGTGCACATATATTGAGACCTAGCAAAGGCACATCGGGCTACCAGTCCCTAATATTTTGCCAAGTTTCGTGCAAATCCATTCAGCCGTTCGATTATTATTATTATTATTATTTTTTGCCCCGCGGGGCCCTTTTAAAACCTCCACATCAAACCTAGGGGGTCAACGAGGATCTACTATGCCCCCTTATAGTTATTTCCCCCTTTGTTTTGACCTCCTCTTGTCTCTCGATCCTACCGAGAGACAAGATGGCGGCCGCTACGGACTTTTTGGAATGTTGACAGACGCCGGAGAACCAATCAGCTTCGCTTCACAAAGCTCCGTTGCGCGAAAAGTACGCGTCCTGGGACGCTGCCAGGTCCGCTGTTACAGATATATATCTTTTTTTAAACGTTAATTTCTCAAAATCCACTGGAGCACATATATTGAGACCTACAAAAGGCACATCGGGCTACCAGTCCCTACAATTTTGCCAAGTTTCGTGCAAATCCATTCAGCCGTTCGGGCTAAAAGTGAGGCCAACCGCCCTATGGAAAACTCAATGTTAAAAACACGTTTTGGGACCCCCCTTTTTTCTCGGCCCCCCCTTGACGAACCCCCCCCAAATTTTCAAGGGCTGCTCAGAAACAAAATGTGCCATTTTCCTGAAAATTTCAGCCAATTCCGTCCACAAACACCAAAGTTATTAGACATAGAATTTTCAAAAATCCCATAGAGAAAAAATCCTAACTATATATACCTACTGGCGACCGCCAGTAGGTATATATAGGTAGGATTTATAGGTTATATATATATATATATATTACCTACTGGCGGTCGCCAGTAGGTATATATAGTTAGGATTTTTTCTCTATGGGATTTTTGAAAATTCTATGTCTAATAACTTTGGCGTTTGTGGACGGAATTGGCTGAAATTTTCAGGAAAATGGCACATTTTGTTTCTGAGCAGCCCTTGAACATTTGGGGGGGGTTCGTCAAGGGGGGGCCGAGAAAAAAGGGGGGTCCCAAAACATGTTTTTAACATTGAGTTTTCCATAGGGCGGTTGGCCTCACTTTTAGCCCGAACGGCTGAATGGATTTGCACGAAACTTGGCAAAATTGTAGGGACTGGTAGCCCGATGTGCCTTTTGTAGGTCTCAATATATGTGCTCCAGTAGATTTTGAGAAATTAACGTTCAAAAAAAGATATATATCTGTAACAGCGGACCGGGCAGCGCTCCGGTTCGCGGACTTTTCGCGTAACGGAGCTTTGTGAAGCGGCGTCTGTAAACATTCCAAACAGTCCGTAGCGGCCGCCATCTTGTCTCTCGGTAGGATCGAGAGACAAGAGGAGGCCAAAGCGAAGGGGCAAATGACCATAAGGGGGCATAGTAGATCCTCCCTGACCCCCTAGGTTTGATGTGGAGGTTTTAAAAGGGCCCCGCGGGGCAAAAAAAAAAAAAATAATAATAATCGAACGGCTGAATGGATTTGCACGAAACTTGGGGATATATATATATCTGTAACAGCGCTCCGGTTTGCGGACTTTTCGCGTTACGGAGCTTTGTGAAGCGAAGCTGATTGGTTCTCCGGCGTCTGTAAACATTCCAAACAGTCCGTAGCGGCCGCCATCTTGTCTCTCGGTAGGATCGAGAGACAAGAGGAGGCCAAAGCGAAGGGGCAAATGACCATAAGGGGGCATAGTAGATCCTCCCTGACCCCCTAGGTTTGATGTGGAGGCTTTAAAAGGGCCTCGCAGGGAAAAAAAAAAAAATTCGTTTTTTTAGTTCTTTTGCGTGGGGAGCGCCCGGTTCGCGAACCGGGAAGCGTTCTGGGGAGCGTACTTTCTTGAAAATTAGTGAAAAAAGTTAGAGTAAAATAATAATTGTGAGTGATCAGATGTAGGGTAGCTCTGAGAAGAGCTTTTGGGTTTATGGTACATTTAGGTACTTATAAGTAGGTACCAATGCACAGTCTTAAATTCAGAATGAAAATTCTGTTGCCCTCCTCTGAGAAGTGAACTCCATCTCCTCTGTAGATATCTTGCATGTAGTAACGCAAGTTATTGTTGTACAAGGAGCCCATTCCATGGTCTCTCATGTAAGCTGAAACCGCCATCTTGTGTTTTTGGAGCGTCCGGTTCGCGTACCGGGTAGCGTCCCGGTAAGCGTAACAAGGGGAAAACCAAGAGAAACAGTAAAAAAAAAATTAAGGGAATAGATTTCCAGCAAACTTGGCAAAATTGTAGGGACTGTTTGTTTGATGTGCCTTTGCAAGGCCTCAAGATATGTGCACGTGTGGATTTTGTCTAATTAAGGTTAAAAAAAATATATATATCTGTAAGCGTGCTCCGGCACGCTTACGTTACGGGTTTTGTTTGCGCTGCAGAGCCGATACGTCACGGTTATGCGACGCGTCATGAGGCGTCTCACGTGGCTACGTGATACGTCACGTAATAAAGAATATATTTTACAGCTATAGATATTAGCTTTTAAAAAACCAATGAAATTCACTGAAAAAACCATAGGTTATAGACCATATATAGTTAGGAATTTGCATTTACAAAACCTTGAAAATTCACTGAAAAAACCATAGGTTAGAGACCATATATAGTTAGCTGGACATTTTATTGACATAAAACCAATGAAATTCCATATATAGTTAGTTGCACTAACTATATATCGCGCACCCGCAATCCACTGCTGATGATGTCACATATTACATCATTCATGACATGGTCAGTGACATCACTGATGACATCACTGATGACATCTCAAATGACATCTCAAATGACATCACTGATGACATCATGACACACCAATACCAGTTACTACATACGCACTCACTGATTCCTACGTCTACACACACATTCACTCATTCACCCATACAATCACTCATACATACAGTCACTCATTATTACAACACTATCATATGCACTCATACACCTATGCAGACACTCACACACTGCCACTCATCCATGGAGTTACTCACACGCCTAGTCAGTCCTGTAAAGAATCAATCACACTTCCATTTCCTCATCTATACAGTTAAACACAGAACACCATACTTCAGTGACATCACTGATGACATCACTGATGACATCTCAAATGACATCACTGATGACATCTCAAATGACATCACTGATGACATCATGACACACCAATACCAGTTACTACATACGCACTCACTGATTCCTACGTCTACACACACATTCACTCATTCACCCATACAATCACTCATACATACAGTCACTCATTATTACAACACTATCATATGCACTCATACACCTAGTCAGTCCTGTGAAGAATCAATCACACTTCGATTTCCTCATCTATACAGTTAAATACAGAACACCATACTTTTCACACATATACTAACACATACTTACTCTCTTATACAATCACTGATACAAGTACACATTGATATGCACAGTCACACACCTCCCAGCCAGCCACACACACACTCAGTCTTCCATACATCCACTCATTCTTCAATATGTAAAACATATTTAAACTGTACAAAAACACGCAGACACTAGATGATGTCATCAGTGATGTCATTTGAGATGTCATCAGTGATGTCATCAGTGATGTCATTTGAGATGTCATCAGTGATGTCATCAGTGATGTCACTGACCATGTCATGAATGATGTAATATGTGACATCATCAGCAGTGGATTGCGGGTGCACGATATATAGTTAGTGCAACTAACTATATATGGAATTTCATTGGTTTTATGTCAATAAAATGTCCAGCTAACTATATATGGTCTCTAACCTATGTTTTTTTCAGTGAATTTTCAAGGTTTTGTAAATGCAAATTCCTAACTATATATGGTCTATAACCTATGGTTTTTTCAGCGAATATATATATATATATATGATATCGAGATACATATCAACGCCATATGTAGTGCTTGACTTATTCTCTGTCACATCTTTTGGCACTATTAGGGCTAAAGTAACTTTAGAGTAGTTGTTTGTGAATAACAATGATTTTATTCATTTGTGGGGCTGTGTTTGTATTGGCATATCCTGCCCTAAACTCCTCCTTAAATTTCCCTAAACCCATATCAATTAGTAATAATTACTTCACATTTTCCAACCACTCCTCCTTGTCTCTTCCACATTTAATACAAAAATGTATACTGCATGTGCTGAAATCTCCTCTACCATGATAGAGGTCTCTACACAGAAACGATGGGAGAGGCAGGGGTCTGTGGCATAGGTTTGTGAATAATGTATTGTGGTGCATGAGAAGTACTACTCGACATACTACAAAGTACAGTTTGAGGATTTGGCCCCAAGTAATCTTAGTTGTTAAAAGAAGCACTATTCACTGCCTTGCAGGATGGTTGAGAGACCTAACAGAGTGTGGAGATTCAATGTGCTCAAATTTCTGAGTTTGAATGCGGGCAAGTTTAGTAAACTGTATTACTAATAGTAATAGGAAATATAAAAATGGGTAATAATAACATCTATGTGCAGCAATAAGTACATAGTGCTGCAACACAAGGTATTTTTATTAATGAATATACACTAGGATGTCACAAATACATGGCCAGTCATCATGACATAGGTAAAGGTTGGATGGCATATGGTACCGAAGGGATTCACAGCTGCTGCTACTTTTTGTCTCTGATGTCATGGATATGCAGAGATCTTACTCCTCAGGGCCAACTAATACTCTGAATACTTTTATGTTCCCTCTGTCTCATTAAAGGTGCAATGGAGATGGCAGCAGAGGCTTGACGGGGGCAAGATGGCCGCTGCGTGAGCTGTGTGAATGTTGCTCCCCGACCGTTGTGGTTACCGAGTGGTATAACGAGCAGCTATTGCCCTGCTGAGCTTCGTGGATTTGCAGGGAGCTGAAATACGAAACCCCCCTCCGGTCTGGAAGATTAGCTTCGCAGGATCAAATTACTCTTGTCAGCACGCGGCGGAGCTCCGTTTCCACGTTCAAAGAAGCCGATCGTACCTAGGTGTCTGGCGGGCGTGGCTGGCCGGCAAGCTGCTGGGAGAGAACGCGAGTCCTAGCAGGATGGCCCCACGGAGAACTGCACCTAAGGAGGGAGTTACCGGCGCAAAGGGTGCTGTGGTGCCCAAGAGACTGCCTGCTGCAAAGGAGTCGGAGGCGGCTGTGACCTCCATTCAGGACAACGCGGAGAAGGCGGGGAGTAGGAAAGGGACTCCCGATACCGAAAGGCATCCACCAGACGAGGGTGCACGGAAAAAGACCCCTACTGTCCCAGGGATGTTTGCAGGCAAACCGGTAAGTGGGAAACAGTGTAAGCAGCCTAATCCTTTGCTGGAGAGAATCCCAACCCCAAACCAAGGGAAAAACACAGGCACCAGCTCTGGGACTGTATCTGTTTCTGCTACTTTTATTAACAAAGCCTGCAACATTGTATCTGCTTCCGAGGGGGTGGGTACACAGGACTCCCTCTGTACTAGAGAGGCTGGCAATGTGCATGAAAACCCCTGAGGCTTCAGACATTCTAACAGTAGTTTTAGAAGGAACACCTAACAGGAGAGAACAGAAGGGGGGTAGGTGTAATGACTATTCTCAATGAGGGTGTTGGTGATTCACAAGAGCTGGGCGATATGGTGCCAGGTATCCCAGATGGGGAAAACTTTTTTTCGATGGCGGAAGAGTCAGATCTAAATAACGGCAGTGACCCTGATAACACAGACATTGACACCTCGGGGGATGATAGTGATAGCCGCCCTACAACTGCAGAAACTCTAAGGCGGGTCGCTAACCGACCTAAAAAGAAAAACCCTGCGGGCTCCTGGCATGAAAGCTCACACTCTGATACCAATGAACATCTTCAATGGGATTATTCTACTACCAATCTGGAGGCGGAAGGGGGGCCAGGGCCCAAGTGTCAGGAGGAAAATCTCAGTGTCTTGGATAAGAAAACGGAGCCTGTTCCCTCAATCAGTCAAATATACGCAACTCTTAAGGTAATGCAAGTTGAGGCTCGTCAGGAGCATAAAAGGTCACAACTGGCGACCAAAAAAATCCAGGGCGCTATTCGCAAGACAACTAAAGCCTGCTCAGAGGTGGTAGCAAGAACAACTGCCCTAGAATAGCGCGTAGTGGGATTGGAGACCGGTTTGGAAAGCACTGAGCAAAAAACACCTGCTAACGATGCAAGAATGATGGATATCCTCTGGAAATTGGAAGAATTCGAAAACAGGCAGCGAAGGAACAACTTACGTCTGCTGGGCATCGAAGAAAAAGCTGAGGGAAGCGATGTTCTTGGTTTTGTGTTAAAGCTCTTTAAATCGGCCTTCCCAGAATTATCTCACTTGAACTGGGATGCAGAGATCCAGCATGTACACAGATTCCCCCTACTGGCCAAAAGCAATCCCGGCCCCAACCCAAAGTCCCAAGCTGTCATGTTTACGGCATCCGCGAATCACCGCAAGTCGCGGTTGACACTTTGAGACCCGAAAACGGCAGCAGCGTCTCACCGGCTACAATTCCCGGCATGCCTGGGAGCACGCTGCGTGTATGACGGCGGTCACGCACGACACGGAAGTAAATAGCGGGCCGAGAGAAGCAGACCTCGCCGATTATTTGTTTGCGGAGGAGACGCAGAGGGACGGTAAGGAGCAGTGCCGGGTAAGACTACTTCTCTGAGCATTTCCAGGAAACCGACAAAGCCCCGCTCTGGATTGGGTACTTTTGTCACTATTGTCCGTGTTAGCCTCAGGGGGTATGAGCGCTAACGAACACTGGGGCAGAATCCAGTTTACCTTCTTTCTTGCTGTCTCCCTGTTGGAGGAGACGTAGTATTTTCGTCTCATTGCAGGGAGTGACCTGAACCAAGGAGTTCGGAGTATCGAACTTTATGGTCTAGAAGTTAGGGCTCTGAGTACGTTTGCCTCATTTCTATTATGTACAATTGCATGGATGTCTAAGAGGTATTAAATGTCCGGGGACCCTGGAACTTTACGATTCACTTGCACCAATTAACCTTTGGCTTCTGAAAGAGTTCGAGAAGCCTTCACCTTGTTTTATGCCTTATTTCATCCCTACGCAGGAGAAAAGGAGATAGGGGGTTCACGCCAGACGGAGTATTGAGCCTACAGGAATGAACACATACAGTGTTTGGTATGCAATAAGAATTGTGTGTATGTGAATACTGCCCGGCTAAAACTAGGAATGTGTGTGCATGTAAATTCCACCCGGCTACGACTGTGAAGGTTTAAACCATTAATTGTGTCTTCCTTAGCAGTTGGTTACAACACCCTAGCATCGCCCCGAGTCTCTTCTCCTAGATTACAGGTCCAACGAATTTTCCTTTACATGTAGGGGTGACACTGTTCTGTAAATAAGAAGAAAGAAGGTGGTTGATGTGCATGTAAGAGGGAGTGGGGGGCTCATTCTAACTGACTGTCGTTCTCATTTCAGATCTCACTCCCTGCTGTCCCCTTCCTTTCCCTCCCCTGCGGGACGGTCCTAGTCACCTGTGTTTATACTTCAGGCTCTGGAAGAGTCGTGTAGGGGAGGTTATAGGTCACTCAGCACAGCCGCGAAGAGCTCGAGAAGACGGAGCCTGACACAAGCAATCTTAATATTCTTTGGGAACTTTTTATTGCGGCAAGCGATATTTGAAAAGGCTAGACTGGACGCCAAAAAATCAGCAGAGGGGCAGACATTTTTTGTCCGGCCTGACTTCTGCCACACTAAGATGGCGCCTGCGGCAGCTGATCAGCCCTTTCCAAAAACATGGATGTGAAGTGTATCTGATTAACCCTGCCCGGTTGAAAGTTATACATCAGGGGTGGGTTAGGGTATTTACTTCTGAGATTCAGGCTGAGAATTATCTAAAGGAGCTAACTGGTGGCTGACTGAGTTCAAGACTTTCGGGGCTTCCTTTTTCCATTTTTTTCTTCTCTTTTCTCAAGGGGGGTGCTAGCCTACACTAAATGTTTGTTTTTTTGATGGAAAATGTGTAACTTTTGCTGTATCTTTATGGGCTATCTTGAATCCCGAGGAGCAAGGCGGGGCTGGGCTACTCGTTTATTATTGATTGGGGTTTTTTTTGCTGGCGGGTTGGGGAGTGACATAGGGCGCACATCAACGCAGGAGGCATCACAAGGGCCTGAGGACCTTTTATGCCCTAGTCAAGGGTGCGGGGAGGGAAGGGGGCTAGGGACGTGGATCCTATGCGGGACAGAGGGGACTTCAGGGGGTACAGGTATATGTTTGTTGGGATATGTTTTTTTTCTTTTTTCATGATGTTTAGGGCCACATTGCACTCGGATCTGCTCGACATATATAGTGGGGTGTATTAGGATAGCTTCTGTTTATATTTGTGGACTGAACAACCCTGCCAATCGGCGTAGGATAAGGGATGATATTCGAATCTTGAAGACAGATATCATCTGCCTCCAAGAAACACATATAGAAGCCAGTAGAAATAAAATCATGGAGCTGGACGGGTTTCAATTAACTTTGTGGACTAAACAGGAGGTTAAGACCAAGGGTGTGGCTATATTTGCACGTTGTGATATGGCAAACTTTACTCGCTCCATCTCTGACAAATACAGGAAGTGGGCAATTACAGTATGTACTATTGATAGTAGTATGTTCACATTATGTTCTATTTCCGGACCTGTTCTAGATGATCCTGAAATGTTTAATTGGCTTGGTATAGAACTGGTGGATTGGCCTTCCCCGGTTATACTCTGTGTTTACTTTAATATTAACTTGGGCTGTGCGATATCCAACCATCCAGAAATAATATATCAAGGGCGGAAACCGAAAGTTTTTAGATCTCATAGTCAACTGAAAGAGCTACATGGGCTTGTAGATATGTGGGCACAGGCTGATGGGAATGATCCAGGGTTCACTTATTTTTCTGCCCCTCATAGGTCACACGCAAGGCTGGATTATTTTTTCATCTCTCATTGTTTGGTGCAAGGTAGTAAAATCACAAAGTTTCCCAGGGTAATGTCTGACCATAACCCTCTTGTATTGGAAGTGAACATTAAATGTCAGAAACAAGCAACTAGCTGGACCTTCAACAGGGCGTTATAAAGTGACAATTCCTATCTTGAAGATATGGCCATGTGGATCACTAGGTTCCTTAATGAAAATAGGGGAAGTATGGGCATTCAAAATGTTTGGGATACCCTGAAAGATGGGATCAGGGGCGAGACTACACAGTTTGGTTGGGAGTCGCAGAAAAAAGAGAGAAATAAGATCAAGAAACTGTATGAAACACTGGCCAAAGCTAAGACTTATCTGGTGAAGGTTTTATCAGAAGGGGGGGACCGCTGAAATTGCCCAAATTGGGGTCTCTATTGCGAAATCCGCTATAACGGAGATTTCATTTGTCAAATCCGCAGGCAGAAACCTAGCTTGGCAGTCCAAGCTTTATGAGAGTAATGAAAGGGTGGGCCCATGCTAGCTGTGCGGATTAGAGAAAAAAAAGTACAAACTCGGATTACAGGCATCTTAGACCCAGACATCGGCTTACTTACTGACCCAGGGGAAATTCTTTCTCCATTTCAGAAATATTATCAGAAGCTATACTCGGAAAATATAAGGGATAACTGTAGGCTACAGGTGGAAATTAGGAGATACCTTGAAGAGGTAAGATTAGATCAACTGTCCTCTGTTGATCGGGATATTCTGGATGCTCCGATTAGTCTTGGAGAAATAATCCGGGCGCTAGACTCACTACCATCAAGTAAAGCTGTCGGGCCTGATTTCCTCCCTGGAGAATTTTTAAAGATTTTCCAGACTCAGTTGGCATCAACAATGCTTGAGATGTTTTGTATTGTACAGAGTGGGGACACACCCCCAGAGTCTTGGAGGAATGCGAAAATTGTTGTATTTTAAAAAAAAGGGAAAGTGGCGACTGACCCAGGGGCATATCGGCCTATCACATTAATAAACAGTGATATTTAGGATCTACTCCAAGATTTTCACCAATAGATTAACCAAAGTCATTAAAAAAAATGGTATCTCCCCAACAACATGGGTTAGTCTCCGGTCGTGAAACTATTGATCATATACGACGGATAATAACATTGTTTGACTATGCCAAGGTTACAGGAGACCCTATGGCCTTAATTCTCTTAGATGCAGAAAAGGCATTCGATAGGGTCTTGAAGTATTACGGGATTGGGGATGGATTTTTAAAAGCAATTCAAAGTATGTAAAAAGAACCAATTGCCAAAATTGCTCTGATGGGGCACAGTCCGGGGAAATCAATACAATGCGTGGAACGAGACAAGGATGTCCGTGCTCCCTCTTGTTATTTGTCATTAAAATTGATCCTTTAATCAGGAAGATTCAGGAGAATCAATCAATTCAGCCTATTTGTGCTAGAGGGGGCAACGTAAACATTTTGGGATATGCAGATGACTTAGCTATTACAACAGCTGCTCTCCATCAGGCATTAGAAGAAATAACTATTTTAACATCACAATTTGGTATGGTATCTGGCTATCATCTGAATGATGGTAAAACACAAATTGTAGTTAATGGCAATGTTACACTAGTTGACCAGCGGATTGTATCAAGTGACAGATATTTAGGTGTAGAAATAAGTTCCAAAACCAAGGATATAGTTGATATTATCCTTAAACCGTTACTAAAATTAACTTGGACTCTAGAAGAATGAATAACTTACATTTAACACTAATTGGGAGAAATAACGTTTTAAAAATGATTTTCTTGCCCAAATTTCTATACTGTTTTAGAGCAATTCCTTTAGACATTCACAAAGTCTGGTTTCAAAAGCTATATCAGCTAGTCTCATGGTTTCTATGGGCTGGACGGCGCCCAAGAAGGGCTCTTAGATATATGACTTTATCTAGAGACAGGGGAGGCTGGTCTGTCCCTAATTTTCAAATGTATTACTGGGTAACCATGCTAAAACAGATGGGGGAGTTGCTTAATGGGGCGAATTCGGGATGCTCAGAGATCTCAATTTATCATTTAATTTATGGAACAGAAGCAAGAGGACTTATTTTGCGCCATATAGATTTTGCCTACTATAAGAGGGGCAAATTTAAGGTTTTATTAGGTGCTTATAGGGTCTGGACCACGGTCAGGAAAATTTTTGGGATTGGGCGGGAACATCTATACTCCCCTTTATTTAATAATACCTTACTTCCGGCAATTTTTCAAGATGCATGCTTCAAAAACTGGGTTGAGAAAGGTATTCAGTGTATAGGGGATCTTATACTGGATGCCGAAATGCTTACTTTTGAGGCTATCAAAGAGAAATTCAGGATCGAGAACAAATATTTTTTTAAATATTTACAGATAAGGGATTTTGTCGCCAAAAGACTTAATAATCGGGACCGAATCCCTCTATTAGATCTAATTGAGAGATGGCATACAAGCTCACAAGCCGGGCAAGGTTAGTGTGAAGACTCCCTTTTGTTTAGTCAAACAACATGTATCTCGGCCAATCTGCAGGTACAATGCTTTAAGACCTGGTGTAATTTATATATTTCTCCGATGCGTATCCATCGATGGGGTGGTACTTTGGGGACACGCTGTCCTCGGTGTGGGTTGCTGGCTGCAGACAGCAGTCATATGTTTGCCACTTGCTCTGGTCTCTCTCAACTGCTAGCTAAAATTGAACAGCGCTTGGAATCCTGGGATATGTAGTATTACTGACCCCTCAGGTTATCATGTTAGGGATTTACAACCAAGAAATGGAGGAAGCAGATCGGAAAATGTTGTACATAGCAAAGGAGGTATTTCGGCTCTGTTTGGCCACGGTCTGGCTTGATCCAATTCCACCCTCGAAACATGTTTGAGTTAGTAAATTATTATTTATATACAATTGGGAGATATCTGTGTTTAGAAGAAGGGGGAGTAGGGCTAAGGCCAAAGGCGAATGATCTGGGAGTCTTTAACTAAATGGTTGAATAATGGCTAACTGTTAATATGATCGGAAGTACCCCCTAGTCTGTTATGTTTGTGTTAGTGTTGTCCAATGAAATTTGGTTTTTCTTATGAGGGGATCCACCGTGGGTGGGGGGAAGGGATAAAATGAAAAAAATGTGGGCATCAGATATGGCTTTTTTCCCTTTCTTCTTGTATATGAATATATGTCATACTGATTTGTTTTTCAATCTGTATTTGATGTCCAATAAAAAAGCTTTTTTTTTAAAAAGGAGATGACAGCAGGAACACTGCTTGAATAGACATTGGAAACAAACTACTTTTTTTGAGGAGTCACCAGAACAATTCAAACTAATGTCTGCACATTTAACAATCCATTAGATGATGCAGGCTGGCCCTAAAACATGACGGACAGCTCAGCAAGCCAATAACTGACTAAAGGGCTTTCTACCTATTACGCCAATGATTGAAAGGGCTGGCCCAAAACCCTTTTCTTTACTTTTCTGTATGTGGTATGTTATACATTGTGTGGTTTGTGTGAAACATATAGTGGTGACATGAGAACTTGCCAGCTAAAGCTGTCTGCCTAAAAGAGGACACCTGTAAAGTTATAGATAGAAAGATACAATGATAAATATATAGAAGGCAAAAGAGAAAAGTTCAGCCATTGAGGAGATAACTAATAGGCTGGGAGAGAAGAGAAGGGGCACTGGAAAAGAAGCAGAGGAGCAAATGGGATAGCGCGAGAAACAGAGAGAGGGCTGGAAGTATTGTTTCCATCTTTCTTGAGGTTTCCGAGTCTCCAAGTGCCCTTTCTGGCGCAGCTCAAGTTGGGAGCTTGGTGGTTGAGCAGGGATGCTTAATGTAACAGGATCTCTTGGCCTCTGTCTTCTCTTCTGTACAGGCATCTAGGAGATTGTCTACCAGGTCTTCTTATACTTGACATTAGAAGATGTTTCAGGCTTGGTTCGACCGTAGGCAGGTGGTTCCACTTTCTGTTTCTCTGCCTCAGGTGCTGGAATGTATCCAGGATGTGTTTCAGCTGTGTCTTAGTCCTGCCACTCATAAGGTGCACTGGGAAGAGAGTAGGGCTTTCTGGGCCCCCTACGGGGTCTGGTGAGCGATTAGGGTCTTGTATTCAGGATCTTTAAGGGTTTTTCAATTTTCTGTCTGGTCCCTTAGGTGGTGTGTCCATTTTGGGATTTGCAGCTAGATTTGCAGGTTCTCCAATATCCCTAATTTGAACCATTAATGTCTATGGGGTTACATCTTCTAACATTGAAGTTGTTTTTTCTGGTGACTGTCACATCTGCTTGCCGGCTGAGGGAGCTAGACTCATTGTCTTGTCATTGTCTTGTCTGTCTCCTTTCGTTCGCGTATTTGAGGAAAGGATTGTTCCTAGGTTGGGCCCTGGCTTTGTGCCCAAGGTGGATACTTTGATTCATCATCAGCATGAAGTAATAGTTACAGTGTTTTTCCCAGATCCTTAGTCTCCATAGGAGGAGGCACTTTATCAGCTTGATGTGCAGAGGGTGGTTCTGATCTAGTTGTAATGAGTGAAGGAGTTCTGGGTATCCTCTGCTTTATTTGTGAACTTTGGCCCCGCCCAGAATGGGGATAAGGCTTCCACTCAGACATTGAGCAATGTGATGAAGGCAATGATTCTGTTCGCATATAAGCAATTTCGTCTGTCATCCGCTCTGGGGATCCAGGGGAGGTCTACTACGGGCATGTCCGCTTCTGTTGCCGATATCCAGGCTGCTTCTTTGCAAGATATCTCACAGGTCTATCACTTGGGCAGTGGCTTCTACCTTTGTGACTCATTATCGGGTGGTCTGGTGCCCAGGGGTTCTGGACTTGTTGGGATCCCTAATTTTGGCTTTTGTGTTGTAAACAGTTTTTTGCCTATATATTAAACTTGTGTTTGCATATTCTGTGCAGTTATCCTGGTCAGTTTTGTGGCTTGGGTACATCCCACTATGTGATTCATAATGGCGAAAGAGATGAGGAGGCAATGCTGTGATTACTTACCAGTAATAGCATTACTCTGAGTCCCTTTCTCATCATGATAAATGAAGCCCTCCCTCCCGCCCTATTGACCAGCCCAACTGTGTGACGTTTGGGCTCGGTACGGGACAGGAAGTAAGGAGGGGGTGTTATATACATTGGGAAGTGATTGTGAATGGAGGCACAGGGATCTCACTAACTGATTCATCACAGCGAGAGAAGGATTTAGAGTAATGCTATTACACGTAAGTAATCACAGCATTCCTACTAACAAACTCCCTGACACCCACCCTGCCCCCAAACCCTGACCTGCGATGCATTCTGGCCTTGGCAATGTTTGGTGCCACAAACTAAGCGCCATGTGATAACCTGGCATGTACTTTATCATGATAAAAATAGTCTTTCCTGTAAACTATAATGCCCTCTCGTTTGCTCTTTTCCTTCCAAAGTAGAAATCATGGTGTTTTGAGAAGAGGCAGCTACAGTCAGTGTTTAACATATGGGTGCTGCTGGGTGAACGTAATGGATCTGTTTAAGGACTGCTGGATTTACAGGCTGGACCCACCCTTTAGTACAACAACTTCAAACACCGACTAGGACTATTTATATGAGCTTGTTCACCTTTGTCATATTTGTCTAGGTTGGCTCCGCACTTTTAATCTTCGTGACAGTATTACTGTACTTAGGTACAGACAACCCTGGCAGGCACTAGCATTTCATGACTGGGCATGTCCCAAGGAAAACGGGAGACGTCTGTTCAGGGCTGGCTGAAGCCCTGGTACTGCACAGTACGAGAATCTTTTTTGGTGCCCCGAATGACATCCTTCTCCACTGATTCCACTAACACACTCCAGTAGTGCCCCTCATCTCTTCATAGCTCCTCTCTCACATGTATTTAATTTGTTTTATAGCGCTATTTATATCAATATAGGATGTTGGAGCACTTTACATTACACACACGTTATATTTTGACAAAGAATCATACATGTGTAAATCCGTCTGTAGAAAATGTTAGATAAGACAATGAGGGTTACAAGGTAATGGAGTTGCATGTCATCCATACTTGTAGGCAGTATATTTTAAGAGTGTTTGGTCTGGAGAAGCACAAACTCGATATTTAAAATGTATCACAATGGTTGGGTTGGCTTTTCTAATAAGAATTGAATTCTACCCCAACAAACCCCTTTTAGCAACATTAGGATAATGAAAGACTGTAAAAAAAAACTTAACGTTGAAACCTCTACCATGCAGTTTGCATGCAGCTCTTTGATTACAGTTCATAGGTCACTGTGCTATCTGAGGATTATAATTTATGAACTGCAAGCAGCAAAAGGATGTTTGTAACAAAAGCAGTAATCCACTGTGCTAGCTACATAAAATACAGTTCTGTGATCTGCATGGTACATGTTCTTTGCAGCAGGCATATTAACCCTCTGCGCTACCTTCTGATGAGTCAAAACTGCCATAAAAAAAACTCTGATCTTTCTCATTTGTAAAGTTGCCTGAAATGTGCTGGTCACATAGGGAACTCTATGCCTTTAAGCACATAAGTTATTTTTACACACAACAACGCCTCCCCCCCTCCCCAAGGTCAACGGCAACTGTCTCACAGCCCTAAAACCGGCCCTGCCTCTGCTCCATCATCAGTATTTAGTTACACACTTCAATATGCGTTTCCTAGAAAGTAGAAAGGCTGTGCGCTTGAAAATGCGTTCAGGCGATGTTCGAATACGGACCGGAAATAACCTCTTTTCTGGAAACCAACTTGTTAAAGATCCGAAATCATACAAAACACAAATAGTCCTGCTTTCATGCTGCGAGAAAAGTTTAGTTTCTCAATTAGTTTGTAAACCAGTGATTTAAACCGATTTTACACTGGTTGAGTATAGAAAATTGCATTCTATAACAATGAGAGGTTGAGTGGCTCAGGGCTAATAATGGCTGGTATAGGCTTCCTGCTTGAACGTTCCAATATTCGTCTTTGTGTTGCTCCCTATTTAATTTAGGATAGTCTGCTCTCAATGTCTATTAGCCTCTCCCTTGCTATGAGCCCGAGCTGCGGTTCAGGGCTTTTGAAAGCCTGTATAGCCGTTGGCAGTGAGCTATAAGGATGGGTTAGAAATAGTTACCGAAGGTGCACTAGCACTTCTTATTCTATTTTTCCTGAATATGCTTCGCCCGAACAGGAGTGTAGCTTGGTAAATAAGACTGGGGGGTTTTGAGCTTCTGATTTCCTAACAATCATGTTGGCATATGAAGTTAAAATACATTTTACCACGAGCAGGGCAGTGGAAATGGAAAAGAATGCAGATTAGTGGGGTACTAAGTGAGAGAAAACTGAATATTTTGTGAAACAAACAACATTTGTTAAGCCTTTCAAAGCGGAGAGGGAGAGAGTGTGTGTGCGTTTTTATCTATTATGTAAAAATTCCTTCTGAAATCTGACTGACAGATCACCATACCCAACTGAAAGCACCTGTAACCAACTGATTACCACAAAATACATTTATTAGAGGGGTGTAACACCCCAAACACCTTCCGGAAGCCACGTTCTTGAGCACAAAGTAACACTGTTCTTGTGTGTGTGCTACACAGCTCAGTGCGGCTTGCTCTGAGAGAGTGTTGAGGTGTGAGTTGACCATCCACTCTAGTCTTGTCTATCTCTAGCACATTCTTTAGAGCATAGTCAAATCTCGGTGCTTGCTGTGGGCAGTTCCAGCTTGGATTTTTACTATAGAAAACAGATCCTGGAAAGGTCACTGTGGGAAATGTCCCAGGCAGCCAAAGGGTATGGTTTGGCAGAGTAGCCAAAACGTTTTTATCTACTATTTTATGCTGCTACTAGAACCACACCAGAAGCACTCTTCAGCGACCTAATATTTAAAAGTATCATTTCTTACTCTTTAGTTGTGTTGGTCAATCTCAAGACTTAGAGCCTTAGTAAGATGGCGGTCGTTCTGACTACTGCCTACCTTTGCAGATAGGAGACGACTGACCGGCAATCAGTCGGCTGTTAAAGATTGCAGGGATCGCTGTTAGCATGAGCTGAAAGCCATTTTGTACTTGGGAGCCGTTTTAGTTAGCCATGTGCTTGCCATGTACTTTCTCCCTCTTCTAGAGATTTGCACATGCTCAGAAAGGCCTAGCTATTAGAATGCACCTGCTCCTAGTATAGAACTGTCAGGCTATTCTTGCTGATGTAAGGAGAAATGTCTCTCCTCCCACCTTGTTGAGCAAGCAAATCTTGTATACCCATATTAGTCAGTAAGCGTGCTTACATGTGCCAGGACCTCCCCTTGGTTTTATGCTGACTAATGTAGCCCAGGCATGTATAAGGCCCCTGTTCTCTGTACTCCTTAGACTGTCTCATACAGTGGCCTGAAGGTACCGTATGACGCAGTCTCCTTCATGTGAGGTCATTAAAAATGTTTTCTTGATATTACAGCTTCGGTGCCATTCTCTTCTATGTTGGTTTAAAAGGACCAGGTGTATCAGGTAACCCCTTAGGCGGTTTATATTTCTTCAAATGGCGCCCAACGATGACCTTGTCAGAGAAGCGGCTATCCAAGGGAGTGGTCTTGACAGTAGACACAAATCTACTGAGGAGGACAGGATAGGACTCTACCAAGGAGGTACCCTGTGCACTGACATTCTCTGTCTATGCAGCCCAGTATATTTCTGGTCTTCCTGATTTGATCCTCCAAATGTTTACCGCTCCTGACTGAGAACCTTTTTGGCGTGAGTATTCTAAAACGACCGTTAGGTCACTTAGAACTTGGCAGTGAGAAGCTGGAGATTTGTGCTTGGAAAGGTCGTCGACATGTGATTTGCTTTGGTTCGGCCAAAGATTTTGGAATTTGGAAATATATGAATTGCAATTTGTGTAGGCAGGTAATGGGGAGACTTTTCTCTAACTTTTGAATAATTCGTAAAGGCATATATTGTGTTAAGTGCCACTGCTGTATAATATTGTATATGCTGCAGTATTTTTGGCATGCCTGTTTCAAGCGCACATCGAAGAATGTGTTACTTTTTTGGAGGTACCATAATGGAATTTGAACGGAATCAGCCTGCTCCCCTAGAGGGGATACCTAAATAGGTTTGGGTATAAAAAACGTATTTCTTCCTTGGTGACTCAGTACCCCATGGAATTAAAATATGTACATAAAAAGGATCCTAATCTGCCCACTTTCCTAAGTGGTGATATGCAGAGTGTTTTTCTTTTTTTGGAGTGTTCTGCCAGCCAAAACAAGCACATTTTGTGTATTTTGGCTTCTTGAACATGGAACAGTCTTTGGGCTGTTTTGGTGCAGTTTTTTCTTGGACTACTTTTGAGAGCTTTTCTTGTAAATATGACTTACAATTAGTATTTACAAATGGTTTGGTTTAAGTACAGTCTGTGGGGGAGAACATTCTTTACGACGCAACTATTACCCCGCACTACCATTACAACGTGAAGATTACAACGAAAGTTGTTACAACGACTTTCACTGGAGGGCGCTGTTGGATAGGGAATAGTTTAATTTTCTATCCAACACCTTCCCTACTATCCACGGGGACTGGAGTTGGAATAGTAAATTAAACTATTCCACTATCCAGCGCCCCCCAACGCAAGTCCTTGTAACGACTTGCGTTGTAATCCCCGCGTTGTAATGGCATGCGGGGTAAAAGCATGCGTTGTACTGACATACAACCGTCTGTGGGCTGTCTTTTGTTCTGTCCTAAGTGTTGATTTGTGGGTTAAATGTGTGTTTAAATATCTATGTGGTTTGTCATTTGACATAGGTGTACTTGTGTGAGTAAGTAGCGATTGTGCTCTTTGTGTAAGAATGGCTAGCCTTAAGCGTGCTCTATTGTGTGTTCTGAGTGTATGACCCCCTTCTGAAAATGTCTGGAATGAGCTCAATGTGTTTTTTGTCATCATTTTGTTATGCAAAATGTCATTTAATTAATTACATATTAAATAAAAAATTCAGAAATGAATTATATAACATATGCTAAATAGCTGCATGCTACTATTAAATTGACAGAGTAAGAAACTATAGATATGTGCAAATTGCCACAATGCTAAAAATAAAATTAGAATTCACATTCAATAAGATTAAAATCCGCCTCATACAGAGGAAGAAAAACTAAATTGTGTGTTTTGCAATTACTATGACTAAAATGCAAAATGTTACAGCATTTTCCTTAGATACATTGTATTACATATTAAAAGGCATTCACATCATCTGAGTGAATTGGTTGTTGCTGAACTAAAGACAACGTTACAGAACAATAGATTTGTGCTGGGTTGAAAGGAGTGAGAATTTGACGCCTGCTGGTCACAGCAACAGCTGTGTCAATAGCACATGGCTATTCCTGACCGCAGGCCATAGAAGGAAAATACCGAAGTCAACTAGATTTTAGGTTAGTGTAAACCTGGTATAAAAGTCTGCATTACAGAACTGTTTATTTTAAAAGTTACAAAAGACAGTTTCATTATTTAGATAACAGAGAAAACATTGAAAGTAGGAATTTCCTTTTTTTTTTTTTTACGTTTTATTAACCAGTACCAGCGTATGGATCCCATTACAGAGGACTAAGAATGGAATCATATGTTGACAATAGGTTACTTCAGGTAGTTCAAAAAAAGTGTCATTTGGAAAGTCTAGGGCGAGGGGGGGATCATCTCCAATGGGGGAGATGGGTATATCTCCACAATACAATTTCCACATGCCCCACACATGAGCCCACTTCTTAGGGCAACCACGGGCCACATATACTGTTTTCACTCTGAACATCGCCCAGTCTAAGTCTTTCTCCCAATCGCCCACCTCCGGAGGCTGGGACGCTCCCCATCTCTGAGCAATGTTCCCTTTGGCAAGCATAAATTCCAGAGTGGCCCATTGTAGCAAGCAATCATTTAAGTCATTCGGCTCCCAAATATTCAATAGACATTTACGAGCGTTCAGGCTGAGTTGTGTAAACAGGACAGCGTTTATAACATCATGTAGTCTACGTCAGTTTCCATCATCCATTTTCCCCATCCGCACCAGTTGAGGACCAGTCACATACACCCTATGGCAGTGGTTCCCAAACTTTTTTGACCCGTGGCTCCCCTGACTCACTGGCCATAGGCTGTGGCTCCCCACTACGTCACTTGTCCTTGACGGGTGGAGAGATGCAAGCCTGGCCCCAGAAGCACCTCCATCCCTCTTCCCGAAAACAGCTGGGATGAAGCTGATGAAGGTAACACAACCATATGGCGTCCCTCTGCCCACAGCTGTGTGCTAGCAGTGCTCCCACAGCATCTCACAGATGAGGCATCCACCCATGGCCTCACTGCAGAATGTCTGCAGGGCATGTGGAGCAGCAGTCACCCTGGGCCCACTCTTGCTTCGCCACCAAAGCTCATTCATCAAGCAGCAGCACCCACTCTTTATCCCAGTGCAGAGGGACCCCACTCCTTTGTCCGGCACTCTGTCTCCCCTCAAGGCCCATCAGTCCATCCAGGGAAGGAGGTGACCATGTTGGAACTGCTGACCCATGCACTCTCCATTCCTCACACAGTGCCGGCAGCACACCCTCAATGCTGCAGCAGAAGGGGCCCACTCTGTGCCCGGGGTCCCTCTCTATCCCAGCTCCTCAGCATTCCAGCTCTGCACTGGATTTGAAGGTGCGCACCCCGGGCCTCCCATGTCTCTTCGCCAACACCGCAACCCCGAGCAAAGGTGCACAACTCGGACCCATTCAGCCCCTTCCACCAGCCACCCCTCCAGTGTACCGGCATCCAGAATCTACTGCCCCCCAGTATGCCAGCTCCATGCCTCAGAGTGGAAGTCCATTCCCAGGATCTCCGCCCCCTCCTCTCCTTGCCCCTCAGCATGCCAGTTCCACGCCTCGAGGTGGAGGCACGCACCATTGCGCCTGCTGTCCCCCTCTCCAAATCCCCCGTGCACCCATCCCGAAGTGGGGGTGTCCACCCCCGGGTCGTCGATGGCCCGAGGCCAGACGGAGCCAGCCTCTCAGCAGCAGCACTGGAGCCTGGAGACACAGCCATGAGAGACCCGTAAAAGAGGTCCCACCAACCCGCTGCCACCTCCTCTCCCTTACAGGAGACTGCAAAAGCACCAGGCGAACAATAGGAATCTGTGTCCAGCAGGCGAACATGGAAAACAGAATCCAAGGGAGTCCAGTGGCACCAAAAACACACAATCACAAATGCAAATGCACGAAACATTCATGAAGAAGGTGAGGCGAGCATTGTCCACGCTCGCTGTGAGACAGGTCAGGGCCTGCGACGTGGACAAACACCAGCACTTATCTGTGTTTGTTCTTGCCACCTCCTTGCTGTCCCTTACTCTGAGTTGGTCTTATTCGAGCTGCAGCGATACTCGGAGTGGTATGGACTGTGTAACAAGTTCACTATTGTATACCGTAGATGACGTTCTTTTTTTAGGTCGGGTTTGCTCTCAAACACACCTATTGCTACCAATGTACATACAGTGGGCTTTGGGTCCACCATTTTCGACCTTTGCCTTTTCGACAACCAGCTTCCTTCAGCCATTGGCTACAAGACTTTGTCAATCAAGGCTTCGCTAAGCCAGTGAAGTATTCATCTCTCACCTAATGATATTTGCTGTTTCGATGTATCTTTCTGCCTCTACTTCAGTGTTTGCATTACACTGCACAAGAGACGGTTTTACAACTACAAGCCTCTCTGTTGATTCCTGCTGGCTCCCACTCATGTGCTGCATGTGTTAGCACATTAAACCCAGACCTGTTGGATTTGCCAGTGCTTGTTTACACTTCATTTTACCTGCGCGTTTTTAATTTTGCTTGCGGTCAACGATATTAGTGTTTCTGTTGTGAATTGAATACATGTAATCCAGAGGCTTGACCTAAATCACACGTCTCACTTCTTTTTTCATGTCTGAGATCTTTTTAAACAGCTTAGTAAGATGCACCAGCTAAACTGGAGGGCTATGGAGTAGGATACAGGAAGTTATAATACAAAATGTAATCAACTCACGCTGACTACATTATTGTATATTAATGCAAACTGGCCCAGAGGGTGGGGAATTACTACATTATGATGTCTGTTCATCAAAACACTCGCACATCTGTAGTAAAGGCCAGAAGCCCAATTGCTCTTTTCCACAACAGATATTTCCTAATCACAATAATATGAGTAGCCTATATCCAGATAAGCAGTGAGTACAAGAAGATTGCTCCTGCAAATATTTTTATGAAAAACATAACTTTTCAATTCCACTTGTTAAGAAAACAGCTCAACGTGTGTTTTTGAGAGCTGGGAAATGACAGAATGGAAATCCCACCAAACCTCAGCAGAATGCTTAAAGATATAGAAAACACTACTTATTATTATAAAGAATGACAGATACCAGATCTAAATTAAATGGAAACCCTTTTGGTGAGGTGAGCGTTGTCCACGCCCGCTGTGAGACAGATCTGGGCCTGCGACGTGGACAAACACCAGCACTTATCTGTCTTTGTTCTTGCCACCTCCAGACCTCCCCAAGTGTCACAATGATCGCGTGAAAACAATGCCGTGTGTATTCCAAACAGCGAACAGCAACCTAATCTAGTGTTGCAGGGGAAAGCCGCTTAGCAGTCAATTCACATCAAACAACTGGTGCATGAGTATTAACCACAGAAAACCAGTCAGACGTAGCGGTTCCCAAACTGGTGCACATCCATTCGCGACGCCCCAAACAAGTTTTGATGGCCCACCTGGACTATTTTGAGTTGAACAAGACGGAGGGGTGCAGGTATTGCCACGACTTTGGGTGAGTACACAGCCTCCTGCCATTCTTTGTCGTCCATCTCAAGTCCATCACTGGACCACTTCTCCAGGAGTGACTGGAGGGGGTCTGGCATGTTATTTATTAATTTCTTATATATTAAGGATATGGTTTTATCAAGGACAAGGCCATCTAAAACCATATCCTCCAGGGGAGAGGACTCGGGGAGGATGCTACCGTGCTGCAGGTGGGCACACAAAGTGTGTCCAATCTGTGTGTAGTTGAAAAATTCAGAATTTGCTAATTCAAATTGCTGCTGTAAGGTGGCGAACAGTTTGATATCGGTTTTATCCCAAAGATCACTTATTTGCGAGATTCCTATAAGGTCCCACTTGTCGAACCCTTTGCTTTTCCATAGGCTAGTTAAAAAAAAGGAAGGTACCCCTATATGATATACAGGGAGGGGGTATCAAACATAAAGAACTAAAACCCTGTAGTTGGAAAAAAGGGCCTATTAGGCACAAGGGAATATATTCCTTACCCAGAAGTCATAGACATTTTTAACTGTTAAGTCATAAATTCGTTTACAATTTTATCGGTATTGACAAGAGTCACAGTGTTCTAAAAAATACATACAAGTTTGTAGAATAAGCGTGAGTTTTATTTGATTCTATGCCTCCCTACGGGTTACACTATAGCTCTGATTACTCCTGTAATCAGTCAAAAAAGATAAAAATGCATAAACAATATCATATCATAACAATCAATAAGTTAAAAAACAGTCAACGCGGCGTTCGGTGTAGAATTGTCTTTTCCACCTTCATCAGGACAAACAATGAAATGTATTCTTATAATAATCTTTTGTGGAATGTGAATAATCAATTTCACGGTTCCAAAATTCCGCGATAATGTCTTTTCTTCTATCGCTCTATTATGAATCACTTGTTGTTATAATTACTATTAGTTCATTTTCCGGTATTTTGTATCAATACTGCACGTCGGAGCCACCGTTCAATTTCTCTGATGCTCTTTTGTGTAGTCTCCACGTCTATGGGTTAATCAAGCATTTTATTCAATTGCGTGTGTGCTTTCTGGACATCACCGGAAGTTTTTCTTTTTCAGAAAAACTTCCGGTGATGCACGTTGGAGCAGGGAGGCCGCCACAAGCAAATCAGAATTCGTAAGCAAACACATGGAAGTGACAAAACAACGAGTTGCAGATGTTTGAGAATGAGATCCTCAACAAAGAGATCCGGGGATTGCCCCTCCGATTTCTACGGGACACCTAAAATGCGAATGTTATTGCGCCGGAGACGGCCTTCATAGTCATCAAGCTTTAGGTCTGTGAGTTTGCGGGATTCTTGAAGCTCACGGAATTCCCCCTGCAGCTGCGAGACATCTCCAACAAGACTGGCGGCTGTTATTTCTACCTGTTTGACTTTTTCATTGAGCTTCCCCAGATCAGCTCTAATAAGGTTGATGTCAATCGCCATTGTGTCCATTTTGTGCTCTAGGGAAGTTTTGACTCCGGTAATTGCCTCCATGACATCTTTAAGCAAGAGTTCCTGTTCCTCATTCCTAGGCTCCCTTGGGTGGAGTCTCTAGATAATCTGCTCTGCTGCGCTTCTTTTGAGACCGTATACTGGTCCAGTTTGTTCGTCTGCGTCGGCTTGTTCCCTGGGACCCTGTGCTCTTAGAACGCTCCATATTGACTTCAAGTGTCTGCTCCCAATCAAGCCAGGGGCTCCAAGGGCAGGTGGGCACTCAGCCTCTCCCAAATCAGATCAGATGTGCCAGCCAGTAGGGGCCCCAATGGTCAGAACCGGGCATCGGGAGACCCAAACCTAGTGTTTGGCAGCCACCGGGGGAGTGCGCCCTGTTCAGTTCTCTATGGTGATGCCGGTGGCTCGGCCGTCCCACTGGTAACAGGTCTCAAAGGCGTTATTTACTATTGTGCTAAGCTATGCACCCCTCACCGATTGCCCGTGGGGTCGTCTTTCACTCGGATGGCCATGAACAGTTGCGTTATTGGGAGGGTCCCAGGTGGCCCCCTACCTTCACATTGTACATCTCAGGGCAAATGGGGCACCAATCAATATTGCCTTGGTGGGCCCAGTTGGGTCAGCGGTGGTCTGCTGCTGCAGTTTCAGTTTTCACCAAGCAGGAGAGTAAGGCAGAACCTACCGCTACTTATGGGCGCGCTGCCGACATTTGCAAACACGCAGCTGTTGCACACTTTGCCCGCTGTAGAACCTGTGCCTCTCTGCCTCATCCCCGTCTCCTCGCAGATCTTGGTCTCTGCTCCGCCGTGGGGCTCCGTCTAGACCGCGGCGGTACCGTTAAAGATTGGCGCCACCGCCGGAGGTCGTTGAAGCGATCAGGTCCTTCTTCTGGATTTCCAGTTCACTGTGGGTCCCGGCTCCGAACTTGGGAGCAGGCTGCACTGCTCCGGGGTCCGTATCTTCGGTTTCCGACCTGCGGGGCAAGTCAGAAAAAGGGGGATGGTGACCACTGTTGTTCAGCCACACGGGCTGTCTCCGTATGGGACGGATAATCAGCCAGGATAGACGTGGGGAAGGGACGGGTATCGGAGCTATACTTTACGTGGCCATCTTCGTTCGCCGCCGCCCACGCCCTGGGATTTCCTTTCTTAATGCCTTTTACATAAGCACATCCGTGATTTTGATGTTAAATAATAATTTTCTTTTAAAAAGTGGGACAGACTTTTCATATTTCAAGTAAGGCTTCTGTGCTTAGGGTTATAAATGTATGCATTTAAATATGATAGGGGAGGAATGAGGCTGCTTTACATATGTGGAACCATCAAAAGGGTTGGTGTTATAAAAAAAAAAGGGACATTTTGACTATATGGAAATAATTTTCTAATGCAAAACCAGAACAGAAAAAAGCAACAGCGGGCCTTCGATGCCGCACCTCAACACCAGTTCCAATAGTAGTTTAAAACAGTTGTGCAAGCAGCCCCTACGTCAGCTGCTGAATGACGTCACTGCGCTCCAGATCACAAGGTAACTTGAATAGCAATGGGAGTGCACAACTTAAGAAGTCCAGAAAGGCAGGAAGTATGTGAAAATATCTCTTCTTTATTTAGTCAAGTTGCTTCAATTAAAAAACAGTTGCATCAAAAATCAGCCAACGCGTTTCGCTCCCACACTGAGAGCTTCCTCAGGGCAAGAGAAAAAAGGAACTTCAATCGGTCTGTTACGCCGAGAACAGAGTGCAGCTATTAGAATTGCAAGTGCAGTTAAAGGTCGCAAAGCAGATGATATTGGAACCTGAAGTTGTCCAAAAGGTCCTGAGGGTCATGTGAAACCAATTCTTATAGTTGAAACAAGTGTATAGTGGGGCAAAGATCCTGTAATCGCTAGTTCCACGCCTCTCAAAGTCTGACTTAGAGCTTCAAGGGAAAAGGTTCAACGTCTGACTGATGCACAACGCATCCAATATTTTTTCTTCTTAATTGTTCCTGACACATGGCGACCCCCAGGAGGCTCTAATATAGGGTCCGAGATTCGTTCCAAATGGAGGGCTTGCAATAACAAGCACAACTTAATGGCCTCCCGCTGTCAATCCACGGGAGAGGGCAACTATCGTAGAGACGTGTTATCTCACTTTGTCCATCACAGGATCCACGCGCCACGCTACGCTGCGCCTTACTATCTTTGTCTGGATTGATGGACAAAGCGAGATCACACGTCTCTACGTTAGACAATTATCGGAAGATACTCAGAAGGGACAGCAAGGCCCTGAGGCAGAACGCTGAAGACTACAGTAGACATAAAGGTAAGTAGAAGCGTTTTGGGCCCTGTCTAATGGTTGAGCAAAATTCACACGTTATAATAAAACTAGTGTTCAAAGTGAGAGTCTAACTAAGGAATCCCTGGCTCCTGGGCTGACAATATTGGAGAATAATGTTATGGCAACAATGGTTCAGGGAATAATTTTAAACAAAGCAAAAATATTCAAAGCACAAGACGTTCAAATAAAATAGGATAATTAATGGAGAAAAATATTACAGAAGATAAAATAAAGTACCCACATTTATCTGAAAGATGCTTGTTATTGAAAAATATCTCTCCTCTCAAGTGCTTCTTCCATTTATTCTGGCATGGAGACTACCCCAAGGGCTTGTTAACCATTAGCATACAATAGATCTTTGCTATTGCACTCCTTTTGCATTCTGCTTCGTTCACTCGCTCAGAAACTCCCATTCACTATGAGGTGTAGTGCCTAGCGCATATATGTATGTAGTACACAATCTATGACTCTCAAAAAAGATATTTCCTATTAAATCCTGGTAAAATCTTCCCATTCTTGAATAAAGATCCCAATGCTGTTCAAACCCTTTTTCTCCATCTCGCAACACCTCTCTCTTTGTTGAAAGAAGTGTGATACACTCTCCCATGCTACTTACTCTGTCCTATACTAACATGGCTGTGTTTTTCATTGACAAACAACCCGACCACCCCATCTTCTTTGTCGTCTGTTCAGTTAGGGAACTACCCACTTTGGTGCACTTGGAATAACATAACTGATGTAACACCAGTTTTATCTGTTTTCCTTTTCCCACATTCAACAAAGAAACTCAACTTAGTGGATTAACAATAGCACATTAGGTTAGAAAGTGCCATTCTGTCCATCGCTATTTGCAAGTAAGGAAAGCTAGGCATTATTTTCAGTTATTCGCAGTTGCTTACTCTGCAACATCAAAGCATCTGTTATGGATTGAAATTTTAACAGGTGGAAATAGGAATGTCTGAAAAGGTATAGTAGGTGAGAGGGTTTTACTATTCTGATATTAGCTATTCACCCTATCAAGAAGAAAGAGCCCTTATTCTACATCTGTAGATTTTCCTAATGTCTCTAATGAGTGTGAAATAATTAAAAACCACAGCCCGTGCAATAGACAGAGCTTGTCGAGTAGTTCCTATATACCCTATACAGGATCTGCACGTTTGGATAACATAGAATGTGGGATTGGTGGCAGACTGAGTCCGTGCACCCCCACTGGGTATGTTAGCCTGTCTGTATCAGCTAGCTCACAGTGCCACTAGAATCTCCTTTTATCAGGGAGAGAATACTTTTTGGCAACCTCAGAAAATGACAACCCTGATCCCTCAGGATTGTGGAAACAATATACTATCTTTCGCTCAGTCACTCGTGCTCCCTTAGTTTGTCTCAGACATACGCAGAATAAACAGGCTGGGCGTTTTCAATAAGAATTTATTGAACAGTTGTCATTCTAGTATAGAATAGATGAGCTGCAACAACCATTAGACAGTAGCAGAGATATATGATTAGAAGTACTATGAAAGTAAAAGGATGGTACAGTTCTACCATTTTGCAGCAATCATGAATATATACAAATACCTAAAATACATGATAAAAAGTGGGTACTCCTACAATGGCTCCCTAACTAGATGTACCTAAATGTACCTAGCATCAGTGTAGGTGTTATGCCAAGAATCCCTCTAGGATCTAGTCAACCCATTACCTGAGAATGAGAGAATATGGGACCTCAGCGTCTCTGGTCAGTGTGTCAGCCGGGAAGTCTCGGTCTCCTCTGCCTTTCTAAGCATACATGATGTATATATACCCTAGGTCTCCCCAGGGGTCCTACCTTGCCGTGTTACTGTGTCGGCCTAAAGGATGACGTCGGGCCTGACCTTTATACAGAGATATTATACAGGAGATGGTAGTCCTGCTGTGCTTCCAAGAAATCTCATGCATAATGTATGAGATATTACTAGGGAAAACCTGCATTCTAAATGCAGTGTCGTATCTAGGTAAAAGGTCAGTCCCTAAGAACCGTTATGTATGTAATATAGGGAAGAATATAGGTGAAAGGTTGCGATGTTACCTGCACCTATTTAGGGTACATATAAGGAAGATAACAAGCTAAATGGATTCCTAGTTAGGTAATGGCTATAAGCGCCCACTTCAGAGTCTAGCGGTATCCAGAAAGAAGAACACATATTCCACTTCTGTAGATGCTTCTAATGTCTCTATAAGTTTGAAAAAATTTAATATAACAGCTTGTGACATAGAGGGTGCTGTATGGTTGTCTAGTTAGGTAATGACTTTGGGTATACGCCTGAAAAGCTAGTGGCCCTAAGCATATCTTCCTGTTGGAAAGGCACGCCTACATTGAAAGGCTTAGATTTATGTAGACTGAGGCTATCCAACACTGTATTAGGATTACGGAGGTCGGAATTCAAACTGGCCGGTCATTCTGGCTGGCTTCTGACGGGCCCAGTCGGAAACCCACCATAATCCTGTGCGGACGGTGTTTCCCCCATCAGGATTATTCTGTCGGTTTCCGACAGGCTTTCCATGTCGGGCTTTCCGACATGGAAAGCCTGTTGCAAAGTGACTTTGTGGGCCCCTAGCAGGGCCTCCTTCTCCCTGCGGCCTCCAGTTGGGGCCCAGGGGAATCCTACGGTGCCCGCCCTGTAAATCCCTACAATGTGTGGTGCCTGCCATGCGGTGCCTCTTGGTGCCTGCCACACGGTGCAGGGATTTACGCAAACTCACATTTCTCTATGGAGAAATTTCTCTATTTCTCCCGATTTCTCAATGGTTTCCGCCCGTCACACAAGCTCCCTTAGAGAAATGGGAGTTTGTGCCCGCGCCATGTCCAGTCGCATCGAAATACGGTCGGTCGGTTCCCACTCTGCAACCATATCGTAACGAGGGCATAAATATATTAAAAAATAACAATAATATAAAAATGTAATATATTTAATTGATTTTAAAAGAAATACACCAATTATACTTATTTTCAAAAATAAAACATGCAGTGTGTTCAAAATGCGGCTGCTAGAACTCTCCTTGGCCTTCCTAGAACTTGTTTCACGACTAACACCATCCGCTGACTGCATTGGTTGCCGGTGGCTAGGCGTGTCGAGTTCAAGTCCCTCTGCATTGCCTTGAAAATTATGAATCTCTCATCCCCAGGTATTCTGGCAAATCTGCTCTTACCCTATAAACCTACTCGCCAACTTTGATCTATGGGCCAGCAACTGGCGGTTGATCCTCAGGTAAAGAAGGTGCGCGCAGGAGGACGTTCTTTCTGCACCCTGGCTGCTAAACTTTGGAACTCTCTCCCAGGGCACATCCGCAGCATGGACTACCAGCTGGCTTTTCGCAAGGCCCTTAAAACTCACCTTTACCCTTTGACTTAGATCTGCCTTCATTCTGTAGCCTCCCAATTCCTGCCGGTTAGCCCTGGGACGCCCCTTTTCTGTATATGTGTACACAATAGGAATAACAAGTTAAAAGACAAGTCAATTTAATTGTAAATGAAAAAGTAAACAACATAAATAATTTACTATAATTATATTACATATTAAAACGTTAATAATTATAAATATTATAATTTTAAATATACAAAAATATAATAATGTAAACAATATAAAGTAAATTATAAAGGTTTACAAATAAAACATATACTATTGCCACTCCAATTTATGCAACAGTAGGCAAAGTGTTCCTCAGGAGTGGTAAAATGTACTAATGCCACTCCAGTAAGTGCAGCAGTAGGGAAAGTTTTGGATTGCGGAGATGTACAATTAATACTCCCACTGCACTCTCTACAACATTAGAAATAGGCTAATTGACTTCAACAAAATAAAATAATTTCAGAAACATACTAAATAACAATAAATATAAATATTTAAATATAAAAAATCTATATATATATATACATTTTAAAAGAAACAAACAAAATATGTATTACAATGTTTGCAACAAATACAAGGTTATTTACATTTAAAGATCACAACACAATTAACACATACAATAATAAATAACATAATTATAAAAAATGTATTAACAATTTTTAAATGTGTTATTACTTAAATAAGTTTCTATGCTATACTTCTACAAACTACACAACACATATCTAAAATTCATTCTTACAATTATATTATTTACATATTTTTCATAATCAAATATGTAATAAACTATTAAGAATAATTAACTATTAGTAAAATAATTATATTTATTTAACTTCCCACCCTTTATCCATACAAAACCAACATCTCACACCTAATATATAAATTAAAACAATATTATTTGCATACTTTTCATTATTAATTGTGAAATAAAAAATATTATCAATAATGAACTATTCAATTTATTAAATTTAATTAAATTCCCACCCTTTACTCCTACAAATGCAACAACTCACACCTAATGTACACCATAAAGATTATCTTAATTACATATTTTAGATAATTAATTAGAAGTTCAATAATTATTATAAATTAACATTATTTATTAATTATTATAATTCATTTCCTACACACCCTTTACCCATAAAAAAGCTAAGCACACCTCTAAAATAAAAAATGATATATTAAAAAATGTACATAATTAATTATCCAATACATTATTAATATTATGTAAAGTTCCCACCCTATACTCCTGCAAAACACACAACCCACACCTGAAACGTATATATATATTTTGTATACAATTAACATAATTATCAATTAAATAAATAATATTAGTTCAAAATGATTTATTAATTAATTATAATTGATTTGCTTCCCACCATAAACCATTGCAAAACCCAAAACCCACAACCCACATCTGAAACTTAATTTTAGAAAAGATTAATTGGACAGTTAACATAAATAATTGTCAATTACATAACTAATATAATTAAAAATGTATTATACATTAATTATAATTAGTTTACTTCCCACCCTGTACCCTACAAACCCCACAACCCGCTACAGTGCTAAAAATAACAAAACATATATCAAATTAAAATGTAAAAATACAAAAAATGAAAAAAAACATTCAAAAACATTTACAGTAATTATTCAAACAATTTATAACGTATACAATTAAAAAACATTAAAATAGTTTTAAAACGATATTATCAACAATATTTTTGTAAACTATATTAATGATTTATATATTGTTAAAATCTATTTTGCTCACCTTAAAATTGATATTCTTGACAAAGATATTCTTGCTCATGAGATTTCTGTATAACCCTATTTCAAACTTGATATTTATGTATGACGATATTTCATTTTTGATATTTAGGGGCTTAGCACGATGTTGGTTGGAGTTACCTTCGACTGACACCATTTCAGATTCGGGACTGACCGACCTCCGATCGGCAGTTCCGACCGCCTGATTACGATGCGACCGAACACGTTTGGGCCGGATACTCCCATTTTGCTGTGGGAGCTTGTATTACGGCCGTAAACCTGCTGTAATACAGGCTCCCATGAAGAAATGAGAGGGAGGGTGTAAAACACTGAACCCTGTGGGAGGCACCCCATGGTGCCTGCCACACAATGCATAGATTCACAGGGGGCACTCTAGGTACCCCCTCGGTCACCAACCGTAGGTCGTAGAGGCAAGAGCGCCTGCTAGGGGCCCCCAAAGTCCCTTTCCAACAGCCTTTCCATGTCGGACAGGCCGGCACAGAAAGGCTGTGGGAAACCAACATCATATTCCAGACGGCGGAAACGCTGTTCAAAGGGGATTACGGTGAGGTTCCAACAGGCCGGAAAACTCCCAGAGCTGGTCGGAACCGCATTGAAATGACTGACCGGTTCACGCTCCAATAGCCGACATCGTAATTCGGCACTCGGACAGCAAATGGACATGTCGGTCAGAAAGCCTCTGACTGCGGCTAGAAAACTTCCATCTAGAGGTCATAGGCTTTGCGACCGACATTGTAATCGGCCCCTAAATCCGAATACCTCATTGGAGAGAGTGTCTGAAAAGGATTATCAGATTAAACCTTTAATGTTGCTTGTGAACTCTGGCAGTTTGAACTCACCCCGTCCAATTTCTATCCCTATAATACTATTAACATGCTTACTGCAGTTTAGAGATGGTTCCCATTTCAGGGGAAATAGAATGTCTGGCAGAGGGCATCTCTGTCTCTTTCATCTCTGTATGTGAAAGATTCAGAACAGTATTGGCTATGATCCTGGGTCACACATACCCATATAGTACCCAAGTAGAGAAATGTATTCGCAGAAGCAATGAATGGAGTGTGTATTCTAAATATCACCAGTTAACCCAGTTAAAACCCAGTTTGGGAGGCCATAGGGCAAGCAGGGGCTACTAGGCCTCAGCCATTGGGTCTGTGGTTGTTTACCTCTTAAGCCCTGGGTTCTGTCTTACTGTGACTCCGCAAACTGCCCCACGTACAAGCCCTTCAGCACTTGACTCTCAGTGGTAGGCTTAGGCTTCCCAGGGAGTTAGTGTGGTGCTCGCAAATTCAGAACTCAGCAAGCACTCAGCAGTGCAATAACTGATTGTCCAACCTAGTACTTTAATTTAGAAAGGAAAAGTAATATATTAGACACAATTAAAATGGAATAATTCTCAGGAAATACTAACAGCGATTATTAATGTAAATTGTGCTAGGGTACTACACCCTGTGATACTGGCCACTTCTTCCCTTTACCCTGGTGTCCCTCATTTGGTGCAGATTGTGCCTGTTCAGCAGACGTAGTGTCCAGTTCATTATGGACCCCTTTAGAGACTCACCAGTTGCAGGACTTCATGTTCAAATTGTGGCTTCCGCCAAAAGGGATGCATCTTCACTCGCACCTACTTCTGGTGAGAGCAGAGCTGTTTGCAGGAGCAACCTTTTGCAGACCATGTAGGCAACGGTGAGAGACAGCTTTGGGGGCTGCCAACATAGGTCCTTCGGCACCAACATAGATACTTGGAGCTGAAGGGGCTCATTCTGGCTCACATGGGGATAGATTGCAAGTGGGCCACACCACCTGAGATAGGAGTTCTAGTGGCACGATAGACAGCCATGGGCTTTCTTCTTGATAAAGGAGGTGAGGACCACCGCAGGGGTAATTCTTGATTACAGTGATAACGACAGCCGCGGGCATATTGTAATCACAACAAGGCGAGGTCGGTGCAATCACACTCTGTGACAAGGTGGTGAGGTCAGCCATAGTCACACTTCTTGTTACAGTGGAAAGATCAATCTCAGATTCATAATTCCATTTGTGAACCACAATGCCGGAGAGACCAGTGTCTACCCCTCCTGGGGCCTGCAGGTTACTCTCTTCTCCATTTTCTCCATCTGGACAAACCCCTTGATTTCATTGTTTCTGACTCTCCCTGTACAGTCACACCTCCCGCGAGGTTGGTACATTCCTTCCCACTCTCAGAAAGCGGGCTGGGCTCTAGGTACTTCAGGTCAGTTGAACAGCTTCTTCCAGCAAATCAGGACTTCAGGTGCTGTCCTCTCATGTCTGGGAAGCTGGATTAATGGCAGATACTATCACTGGTTTCACAACAGTTCTCAGAATACTCTGCAGAGCACCCCCTTCCTTGATAAAAGAGAACTCTGATTGGGTCAATGGTTCCTTCTGTTATACAGTCAGAGCAGACAGGGGTTGTGGATGCACTGTCTGCTCTTGCAGAAGCAGGTTGGGGTGGTTCGTCTTTCAAATGTCCTTTCCAGGCTGCTCTCAAGACAGAGCATTTGTTTAGAGTGATACTTTTCACAGCTGGGTAGTCTCTATCCCTAAGTATCCTTAATAAAGGTGCAAAGACGTGTAAGCTTTCTGCACCTGGCTATCACCAGCCATAGTGAACAGTGATTAGGGAAAGACAAAAGGCTGGCCTCACCTACAGGGCCTGTTTCACATTGTACACCAGACACTACAGTCCCACTCTTCAAACCTCACAAGATCCCAAATTGTAGTACTACAGAAACCCGTCACCCACCACCACACCCCACAGATCCCCGCCGTCGCTGTGGCAAAGTAACCAAGGAACTTTTGGAAGCTCACCTTGCAATCGACCCTCCGATCAGCCCCACCGACCCAGAGGAAGGGGCCCGCACCCTCAGACTCTGGATGGAAAAATGCGCCAACACCGCAGCACCTTTATGACTACCTGCCGACAGAGACACCAACCAGAGAGCCAGCTGGTTCACACCGGAGCTCCTGGCCTCCAAACGCGCCTGCCGGAAACTCGAAAACATCTGACTCAGTGACAGAACACCCGCCAACCACGCAGCCCACAAAGACGCGATCCGCAACTCATCAGAACAACCAAAAGAGCCTCATTCACAGAGCGCCTCGACAACAACGCCCACAACAGCAAAGAGCTCGTCAACATCGTGAAAGAATTCTCCAATCCCAGCTCCTGCACCAACGACATCGCGCCATCGCAAGCTCTGTGCGACACCATCGCCGCCTTCTTCCACCACAAGATCACCGACATCCACAACAGCTTCAACACTCATTTCAATCCAACGCACCCCACCACGACAAGCACACCCAACCCCACCGACCTTCTGACCATACAGACCAACATGCGCACCGAAGACATAATCGAGACCATGAGCACCGTCCACTCAGGCGCCCCTTCGGACCCTCTCCCCCACCACATCGCCAACAAAGCCAACAGCCTCATCGCACCCCACCTGCGCAACATCATCAACCTCTCCTTCAAAACCGCCACTTTCCCTGAGAGCTGGAAGCACGCCGAGATCAACGCCCTTCTCAAGAAACCCAAGGCGGACCCGAGCGACCTCAATAACTTCCAGCCCATCTCCCTGATTCCGTTCCCAGAAAAAGTCATTGAAAAGACCGTCAACACCCAGCTCACCCGCTACCTAGAAGACAACAACATCTTGGACCCGTCCCAGTCTGGCTTTCGCAGCAACCACAGCACCGAAACTGCCCTCATCGCCGCCACAGACGACATCAGAATCCTCCTCGACAACGGCGAGACAGCAGCCCTCATTCTCCTGGACCTCTCCGCCGCTTTCAACACCGTCTGCCACCACACTCTCCGCACACGCCTCTACGACGCAGGGATCCGAGACAAGGCCCTGGACTGGACCACCTCCTTCCTCACCGGCAGAACCCAGAGAGTCCTCCTCCCCCCGTTCCAATCCGGAACCACCAAAACCATCTGCGGCGTCCCTCAGGGATCTTCCCTCAGCCCGACGCTGTTCAACATCTACATTACCCCCCTCGCCCGCATCGCCAGACTACATGACCTCAACATAATCTCCTACGCCGACGACATCCAGCTCATCCTCTCCCTCACCAAGGACCCCCTCATCGCCAAATCCAACCTGCACCAGGGGATGAAGGCCGTCGCCGACTGGATGGAGGCAAGCCGGCTCAAGCTGAACTCGGACAAGACGGAGATCCTTATCCTTAGGCCCAACCCATCTGCGTGGGATGACTCCTGGTGGCCTCCTTCCCTGGGAACCCCCCCAACATTGACCAACCACTCACGCAACCTAGGGATCATCCTCGACTCCACGCTCAGCATGACCAACCAAGTCAACGCAGTCTCCTCCTCATGCTTTTGCACCCTCCGTATGCTCCGCAAGATCTACAGATGGATCCCAACGAACACTCGGAAAACACTCACCCACGCCCTCATCAGCAGCCGACTCGACTACGGAAACGCCCTCTACGCCGGAGCCCCGGCCAAACTCATCAGCAGACTCCAAAGAATCCAGAACGCCTCCGCACGCCTGGTCCTAGATGTCCCTCACAGAGACCACCCCCCCCCACCTGAGAGACCTGCATTGGCTCCCCTCGACAAAAGAATCACCTTCATACTCATGATCCACGCACATAAAGCACTCCACAAGACCGTCCCAGCCTACCTCAACAGCAGACTCTCCTTCTACGCACCCAACAGGAAACTCCGCTCCGCCGACCTTTCCCTGGCCGCCGTCCCGCGTATCCACAGAACCACCTCCGGGGGCAGATCCTTCTCCCACCTCTCTGCCAAGACCTGGAATGCCCTCCCCCTCCACCTACGACAGACTACAGACCTCCCGGCATTCAGAAGACTGCTCAATTCCTGGCTCTTTACCACTGACTGCAGCTCTCCCCCCCCCCCAGCGCCTTGAGACCCTAGCGGGTAGGTAGCGCGCTTTACAAATTGATTGTTTGATTGATTGATTGAACTTAAGGAATGTCAGCGATACAGTTTCATTGTCGGGGAAAGCAACATCATCTCTATTTTGTGCACAGGAACAAGCCATGGTAGTAAAATAGTGTTCTGAACCCCACTTCTTGGGGGAACGCACCCAGGTAGACTGCTTTCGTCCCAATTGAGGAATAATATGTTGTGTACCCTCTGCAGCGAAAAGGAGAACTGGAATGTGTCTCTCAGTTCTCACCGCAACGTTTTGTTCTTATAGCTAATAAGTGTTAGGAGTCAGACACCCCTGTCAGAGTAACTTTTATCTTCAGGGGGAGTATTATTTATACTAACCCTGGGCGTAGTGTGAGTAGTGGGGCTACGTGAAGCTACGCAAAGTGGGCGAGAAACTACGCCCACCTGCGCACTTCGCGTAGCCCCACTACGCGCCGCATGCCCCCCTCCCCAACATACCTAATTTTATGAAATGGGCACATAAAAATAAATAAAAGACACTTACCTTGTCCGCGGCGTCCCGGGGCTCCCTCTGCTCGTTCACGCCGCCGTCTGCTAACCAATGCGCATGCGCGGCCGCTCCATCAGGTCTGCAGTTATGTAGCAGTAGTTCAGCATGTCTCTCTAACAATTACTCCCCATGTCTGCCCCACCCAAGTCTTCGGTACACTTTATACCTTCTTCAACGATTTACACAGAGGGAAGGGGGAACCTTTGCATAGCTTCTCTTACATGTCTCCTTGAAAACTAACAATGCTCCTGTTGAAGAAGCACACAGAAAGCAGGCAAATGTTGACACTTTACTTCTTTCCACGCCTGATTTGTGCAAGGCCAGATGTCTTTGCCGTTCTAATCATGGCACCTAGGGCCAGATGTACAACCCTTGTAAATTGTGCCTCGCAATTTGCGCTCAATTGAGAGTCGTAAATTGCGAGGCGCAATTTACAATTTACTACAGTGTTAGAGACACTGATTGTGATTCCCAATGGATCGAAAAATGCGAGGCTCATGAATATTAATGAGCAACTCGCAATTTGAGGCCCCATTGGGAATGGCAGGCCCTCCCAGGGATGGTGGCCTGCTGGGCTCAGAAGACATCCATGTCTGGGACTGCCTGTCAATAAAGCAGTTTTTGTTAAATGCAGCCCATTTTCCTTATAGGAAAACGGGCTGCATTTAAAAAAAATATATGAAACGTTTTCGTTTAATTTTTTAAGGGCAGATAGTGGTCTTCTGGCCCACTGCCTGCCCTTAAAAAATATTTCAGAGCCAGTCACAAAGGGGAAGGGTCCCCTGGAGATCCCTTCCGATTTGCGACCGCATCACCACCCTCTTGAAGAGGGTGGTAATTTGCGAGTGTTTGGCAACCGCAATTGCGGTTGCAAAACATTGGTACATGGCTTGTGACTCGCTATTAGGAAGGGAACGCCCCTTCCTAATAGCGAGTCGTAAAACACTATTTTGCGAGTTGCAAATTATTTGTGAGTCTCAAAATAGTGTTTGTGCATGTCCCTATCAGAATTAGCATGCGCAAATGGGTTACAAACCTGTTTGCGCATGCTAATTCTCGTCGTACATCTGCCCCTAGTCCTGTTGCTTTTTTGGAGAACAGAAAATGTCAGTTGTCTGTTTTGTTGGTATGACTAATGTCAACGTACAGGTACTAAAATAATGTTTGAATCCAATATGGTAATCTCTCAGGCAATGTAAACATTACCATTTAAAATATTATTTTATACACACAGACACGAACGCGCGCACACACACATGTGCACACACACACACACACACACACATTCTTTAAAGCTTTAGTGCTCTGATATTTGCATTTAATCAGTCCTGGTTTTTATGTAACATGGATACATTACCAGGGAAGCCCACCCACAAATAACAACAGATCCCTCATCCGTCCTTTAACCTGGTTTTCGCATACACACAAGACATGCACGGTAAAGGCCAACACATGAACAACATACTTTGGATGTTAGATATAGAAATTAGGTTAGCGCTTATAAGCAGAATTTTACAAAAATAGGCCAGGAGGCCACCACTTCAGTGACACTTTTGAAAAACAGTCTGCATTCGTTTGCAAATCATGATACTGTATTACCAGTGCTCTACATGCTAACCTGTAGTGTACCGTCAACAAAATAAGGGCATGCATGATGCATTCATGTGGAGTGGTGTGGCTCACTGGTTAGAGGCGGCAGACCCGGAAGCAGAGGACAGCCCGGGACCAGGGTTCTATCCCCGATGCGGCAGGGTTGTGTACCAGGGTCAGCGGACTCGATAATTCTAGCCTCGGTGCGTACTCTAACCAGGGATCACACTCGGCAACTCTGGGCATTAGCTTGCCTCATCTCCACAACGGCCCCCCACATACGCCGGGGATACCTGGTTTCACCTTGGAGATACCCAGTAGGGACCATCTCACAGGGAAAGCCAGGACGGGTTCCCCAGCGGTCTACAGCTCAGAGATACTCCTTCGGGAGTCGATTCTAGCGCTTTAGAAACCCACAATCAATCAATTCCTCCAAGCCACAGGATGCGTCCAGGACCTCAGACATGTCAAGGGACAGGCTTAGGTCTTTGCACACATACTAGATTTGCGTGAGTCTATGGTCAAAAACTGAAACCAAGATACTTGTAGTTGGGCATTCAGGGTAGGGGTGCAAGACTTTGCACCATGGTCAGTCATTCCCATTCAAACAAATGCTTTTTCAGTGTGTAAACATGAATTATAAAAATAAATTTCTAAAGCACATGAATGACCTAAGGCGTCTTGCTGCAGACATACATCTATAGCAAATGCTGGAGGAAAAGCTTAATACGAAAGGGAAAACAGCCAAGATTTCAGTTTCTTCCTGAAGTTAAGCAGGTTAGCCTGACTTTTAAGGTGCATAGGCATCTTTTTCCAAAATGGACAGATTTGGTGAACAAAACTTCTTCCACCTCAAGAAGCTTTCTTCATTTTGGCACACTGACTGATTTTGAAATTGCTGAACGCAACAGTTTATTCAGAGAGTACCACCCAATGGCCATTCTCAGAAAAAAGTAAAGAAAGTAATAATCTAATCTGTGAATACATTGTTTGTTCTCAGTCAAATGCATTATCTGCCTTGTGTTGTCCCCACAATGTCTCCTGTGAACAAAACTCATGGTTTATTAACCCTGACATCAAAGGACCTATCCTACTGGTTTTCATACCTCTGAAATGTTTTGCTTCTAACTTGAGTAGAAATATTGGCCTAGAAGAGCCATCTACAGCAGGATCTTCCATGTGATGGGGATGACAATAATGGTTGTATTCAGCACTAACTCTGTTGAATCCAGAATTGCTCACGTAATGAAACAATCTTGTCAGAATAAATGTCTGTGCAGAACAAAAGCTGTGTAACAATTAGGGCCTTGTGCTTCCCCCACTTTGGGCCTCATTTATGAAAAGTGACGCATCGTTGCGTGAAAACAGCGATGCGTCACTTTTCACTGCGCTCTCCCTACGACATGATTGATGCGTCATATTTAAAATATGACGCATCATGTCGCGAAGAGTTACAGATACGTCAGTATTTCTGACGTATCTGTAGGCGCAAAAGTGACGCATTGCTGGAGTGTGTCACAAAAGTGACGCAACTCCAGCAATGCTTCCTTTCACATGGGGAAAGCCCCATGTGAAAGATTTTGACGCAACAGCGTCCTAAAAGTGACGCAGTGAAATCTCATAGATTTCACTGCGTCACTATTACGAGGCTTTTTGAGGGTGAACGCCCCCTTTGCATACATTATACCTGACGCAGGTATAATGTAGCGCAGGGGTTTACAAAGTGACGCATCTGCTTAGATGCATCACTTTGTAAATAGTGCGCATCAGGAGGCATGTTTTACGCCGCCGATGCGTCACTAAAAGTGACGCATCGGAAGCGCAAAACTCACGCAAGGCCTCATAAATGAGGCCCTTTGTGCTTAGCACAGCCTCTAACCAACTCCCTAACCCAAGTAGGAGCCTCCTGGCTTCTACCAATTCTGCAGTAATTCTCTGAGGACTGGGACGGTCTCACACATTCAACTACCTCTTCTTCATCAATCTGTTCCTCATCATAAAGTCGTTCATAAAGCAGCCTAAAGGTCTTAGTAATTTCCGTGTCTGTCTGGACCACTTTCCTTATATTATCCTATACCCATTTGCTCATGCCTAGTCAATTTATCGTTAAGGCCAACAGGTATGCCCTTCATCTCAGCTGACATAAACTTATCTTTCATAGTTACCATCACAAATCCAGTCCCACAGTGAGCTATCACTGCAACAATAATACACCACAATATAAGAGAGAGACAGAGTTTGTTTTTATGTTTTGCCTCTAGGACATACACTACACTAAAATCCCAACTTAGCCATGATCTCTGGCCCTGTGTTATTCAGCCTGATGCGACTAATCTAAGACATCAACTATGCACACTTTAATTGCATCTAAGAGTGTTTCAACTTTCTTGCCATTTCTATCATTTGGCACTTGAGCTACATATGGTGTCAAATATCTTAACACTGGGAAGGCATCATGGTGCCCTTCTAGCTGACTTCCTAAAGTCAGCTAGAACGAAGCAATATAGTGTGTAGAGTCCTAACTCTACACACTTTCCCACTGCAAATTAGTGCCACAGTGCTTGCACTCTGTAGGAAAGTGCCCTCTTTGCATGGTTACCCCTAACCTTTTGCCAGATAGCTGATGCCAACTTGACAAAGTGTGTGCTGGGAACCTGCTAACCAGTCCCTAGCACCTATGTTCTTTCCCCAAAACTGTACACATTTGGCACATCTCTGGCCCACCTGTAAGTCCCTTGTAAAAGTTATCCCTGGTACCAAGATCCTTGTGACAGGAGAAGGCCTCTGAGGGCTGCAGTGTGTATTATGACACCCTCAGAGACCCCTGACCGTAACACCCCCACCCTGCCAGTGCAGACTGGGTGTTTTGGTGCAGACCAAACTAAAGAGTCGACATGGCACACATCTCTATGTGCCATGACTACTAACACTGCCAGTGGCATGGGTAAGTCACCCCTGTAGCAGGCCTTACATCCCTAAAGGCAGGGTGCATCATGTCCAGGTGAGGGCATAGCAGCAAGAGCAATGTGCCCCTACTGTGTCTGTGCCATTCACAGACGTAAGTGCATTGTAAGTGCAGTGAAGCCATTTTGAGAACATGGACTGGGAGTTTGTCAGCACAAACTTTACAGCTCCATGATGACTTTACTGAAGTCTGGGAAGTTTAGTATCAAACTTCCCACCACAATAAACCTACACTGATGATTTAATGAAAAATGCACACAGAGGGCATCTTAGAGGTGACCCCTGAAAAACGACCAACTCTGGTGTGGTTCCTGACTGACACCAAGCCATCTGCCACCACCAGACAGGTTTCTGGGCCCCTGGGTAGAGAGCACTCCACTCTCTGGGTCCGGGAACAAAGCACATCCTGGGTAGAGGTGTTATTAGACCTGGCATTTTTGGGCATTTCCCCAGTCTTTCTGCTTTCTGACCTTCTGGTTTTCTACTCTAGGTTTTCTGGTTTAGTGTCTCTGCACACTTTCTCACTGTGTAATTTGTTTTTCAGGAAAGAATGGGGAATACTTTGTAACATCTTACAGGTATATCGTACCATTGTGACAAGTTGGAGAAAGGAGTTTAGTATGCCTGAACTCAGAATGTAGAACTGCATCTTTTAGTAAAGATGACTTTTATATTCTGTGTTTGGAAATACCACTTTTAGAAAGTAGTTATTTTCTTGATTAGCCATCCTGTGTGCCTCTGCTGGGTTGTGGATTGACTGTCAAGCTTTTGAGTGACAGGGGCTGGGGTAGCACATTATCTTCAGACAGCCACTGGGGGGTGAGGTGTGTCCTGTCTTTCCTGGATGTGTCAGGGCTGGGCTGAATAGACCTGGGCTGCACTTAGAGTAGTGGGAGGAGATTTCCTTGTACCTGAATGGGCCTGGTCTGCCTTGGAAAACCCTGTCTCCACCGCCTGCTGGGAAGCTGGGCCAGAGAGGACCAAACTGGTTTTGACAAAGCACAGACACTCTCGGCCCAAGAGAACAAAGAGAAATGCAGTATGAATATTAGGGCCCAGACCCCAAACTTTACAACTCGCTTGGATCAAGAAACCTACTAAGAAGAAGAGCTGGAAGAACTGTGAGGAGGAGTACTGCCCCTTTGCTGTGTTTTTTCTTTACTGGGTTGGCTTGCAGTTGCTGTGTCTGCCTTGGACAGTGAAAGGACTGGACTGAACTTTCTTTACTTGTTGCAAAGTATCTACAAGGGCTTGAAATAGAGCTTACCTCCTGTTCACGGATTCTCAGGGGCAGCAAAGGCTTCACCTACCTCTGGGTACTGCCTCTGGAACCGTGGGTTTCAGTTGCCACAGAGGGAGAAAGGAACCGTCACCGTCACTGACACCACTGCGGCTCCATGTCCTGAAGGCACCACAGAGTGCACTGTCGCAATTCACACCACAACCCTGGTCTCACTGATGACGACGACCGCCGCCACCACCGTGCCGCTGCTTGCACCACGACCTGTGGGCACCTCATTCCACACCACCTCGCTTCACTCTGCTGCCCTGCTGACCGCGACACCCATGACCGCACCATGATTTGGGGGCATGCTCGTAATTTACCCGACGTATTGCCCCATCCCACACCACAGTCTGGGCTGACTGACACCAGCTCGCATCAACCCGCACTGTCGCTTTCACCATGACCTGTCAGCATCGTCACAAGCACCGGCTCTCTCTGCACCGCAGCCCTGGTCTCACGACGCCGCCGGATGACTGTCACCGAGCCGCTGCCTGCACCGTGACCTGAGGGCACCGCATGCCGCACTGCTATGGTTCACATCGCAACCGTGACGGTTGCCATGATCGGTCCACACCAACGCGGTTGGTGGAGCTAAATGTACTGTTAACGAGTCTGCTGACACTAACACCGGTCTGCACTGACGCGGTCGGCGGGCACTGTTGAATTCTGTTATTTTCAGCATCACAGTAGCACTGGACGGAGCTACTGACTTCAAGGAATTGCATTTTTAAGTCATACTTGCAAAGTGCCTATTTTTGATTGCTGTAGGTTTGTCTTTTATTGTTTTGGTCTTGTTTCCACAGGTAAATATTGGTTATTTTCCTAAAACTGGTGTGGTACTGTATTACTGTTGGTTATGTGCATAGCCTTTACACACTGCCCCTGAGATAAGCCTGACTGCTTGTGCCAAGCTACCAAGGGGGTGAGCAGCGTTTATTTTAGGAGTATATCCCCCTTATCCTGACTAAAAGGAAGGCCCCCTAATTAGACAAAGGTGCAAACCATTGCCAACTAGAGACCCTCATTTCCAACAGGTGTCATGCTTCCTCCACCAGGATGGGTACAGTCCTCAAAGAGGGAGCTTCAAATGCTCAAATGCCTGATACCTTGTTAGCTACCCCCTGCCTTTTGCTGCTATCAGCAACTAGCTCCCACTGTTTCTGACCCCCATTTTGGGCATGAGAACTGGTGAGAAAACCGCGAGGAATGGAGGTGTGCCTACCTTTGCCAAGCTCACCCCTCAGGTGGGGGAGGCGAGGTAAAGCACACATCTCAGTCCCCACCATGTTGTAGATGGGGGCGACCCCACCAATCAGGAAGAGGCTTATGCACCCCTCCCACTGGATTGGTGGAACACTATGGGGTATAGACATCCCAGTAAAGGGACCAATTAGTCCCAACCTGTCCACCCTGTAACAACTCAATATAGTATTTAGGGGCAGCCCTGAATCTTGCCTCTTCAGATTCGATGTGACAAGAAAAAGGACCGAAGAGCCATCCTGCAGAAGAGGAAGAGGACGACAGCTGCTTTGGCCCCAGCCCTACCCGCCTGTCTCCTGCTCTGAACCCCTACAAGCTGGACCTGCCATGTCCTGCAGCCTCCAAGAACCTGAAGACATGGTCCATGCCTTCCAAAAGAATTCCTATCTTCTGTTGATACTGGATTTGTCCAACACCAACACAAGCCAACACTCCAGATCAGCCTGACCCGAGAGTCCTCACCACTCTGTACTTGACGCCCACGACTGGGTTGCTAACACCCCAGTGAAGACCCCCCAGTGACCCGGGACCTGAGTGCCAGCAGTGGATGACCTCCACCCACCTTCTCCTCGATGCCTGCAGCCTCAACCTGAAGTGTCCCCCCAACCGCGACCAGTACTGGTGAGAAAAAAGGCACCCCTGAACCCGCAGCTCCTGAGTCTTAAGGTGTCTGGCTTACAATGTCCTGGTGTCCAGCAACTCTTCCAGTTGTTGATTTCCTTCATCCAGTCTTCTGGCTCCAGCCTGAGGTCCTTTTCCGTAACTGACATCCTCTGTTATAAAGTATTGGGCTCCCGACACCTCCTGAGCACCCTGCACCTGGCACCTTCTGCACTGCTGGTGGTGTGGACTTGGTACCAACCTTGAACCCCCTTTATTCTGACCTTAACCCTAGGAGCTTGGCTCCTGAGACTGAGTGGCCTGTCTGTGACAGCCCTCAACAAAGGTGATGGCTAACATTGGCACCCTTCACTCTGCATCTGTCCGCCCCAGTGCAACTGGTGGTGCCTCTTGAGTGCCAACCTGAGCCTTGGGGAACCTTGGTTCTACCCCCCAAAACTTCAATTCCAAAACCGTTTTACTCACCTGTAACTTAACACTTCGTTTTCCCCGTAGGACTAAAGGGTGGGTTTTCTCTGAAAATTCTTCTATGTTGAACTGTCTTGTGCTCCACAAAAATGTACCTATTGCTTGCACAAGAGTTAATCTGCCTACAAATGTCCTGTGTGGTGTAAACTCTGTTAGGAGTGTATTTTATACCAAATTAGAACAGTAATCTATAAGTGATCTGAAAGTAATCAAAAAGTAATTACAAGCATTTTTTAACAGTTTATAAATCGTTTTCTACATTGAAAAATTAATCTGAATGTCTCCATCAATCCAGTATTCACTTTGCTACTGAAAGTAACATTGTATGAAGAGTTTCACTTACTTGCTAAATCTTGGTTCTAGAAATTAAATATAAAAATAATAACTTTTTATACAAACAATTTGGCTGGATTTAGTCTTTGAGCGTGTGATATCATTTCTTGTACAACAAATGCATAACATTGCCCTTGTGGGAAGCCGGACTGCTCAACCACACTACCACAAAAAAGAGTAAGGTATTATTAGGCTGTCCTGTTTTCAGTTTCTATTTTTGGTAAATTCTGGTGGGGTTTTTTCAGTGTTTTCAATATCTTAAAAAACAGTTGTTATCAGTGGTTACACATTTTCACGCCACTAAAAACAACAGAAAAAGTGTTTTTCCGGTGTTTATGGAACGTTTTATTTTCATCATTGCTTGATTTCTGCACTGAAAGAACATGGTATATAGACAGTGTACGTATAGTGTATATGAGGTCCAAAGAGATTTTTGCAAATTAATCTTATTGCAGTACACCATACAATACTTCTTCAGTGAGTCTTTGGTCATGTGCGCTCGTGCTTTCCTTCCCATGTAAACTTCTGTGAAAAGCCCTCTCAGCATTCATAGCCCCTTGGGCTGAGAACCGTCAGCTAAGGGACACAGTTGGGATGACTCTTTCTTTGATGCCACATAAAGCAGGAAATGATAAATATTTGCATTTTAGTTCCTGGGCATAGGAAAACAGTGCACCAGAATGGACTAAAAAGTCAATAGCATCCCTCATTAACTCTGAAGATTGTAAAGATGCTTTCAGCATACCATCTAACAAGTGGCAAGGATGTCCTACAGGGAATCACTTCAGCTCGGGTATCAATTTTGACAGGTCATCACACAAATTTCTTTTATACGTAGCTGAATCACTACAAATACAAACAATATCACTCCAATCATTGTTGAACTTGGAAAGAACCTTTTTTGCAGAGCATAACAAGTGACACTGCGTTCCATGCTTTCCAAAAGTCTGGTGTCACGTTTTCACCACTATCCCAGATGCTTGGTGATATATATACTTGTCACTATACCTTGCATTTAATGTTTAAAGCCTGAGGTGTTGGAAATTCACCTACTATCAATACTGACCCACTAGAAACTATGGTCTGATGTATTAAGGGGTTTTACCCATTCTCTGTGGGTAAATGTGATGACACATATTAGGAAAGATTTTTATGAAATTAGCCATTTTACCTATCAGTGAAAGAATCAAATGCAGCCAAAATATCAAATGTGAGTTTGATATGTCCTGATTCTCTACAGTTTATAAAATATTTAAACTAAACCTAAAACGTGAAACTAAACCCCGCATCTTTAGACCAAAGGCCATAAAACTGAAAAAAGTAAAAGGAAGAAGAAACAATATTTTATTGACATCAGTAAAGAACACAACTCAAGCAGAATTATGTTAGCAAGTCTTTCTTACTGCTAGCTTGTATAACAAAGTAACATTTTATTGACCCCTTCAGAAATGAACAAAATGACTCTTTCACTTTCTTTTTCCTTTCTTTGAATGGCATTTAGTTAGTGGTTGTGCAGGTGTTTTTTCAGTGTTTATATGTTTTCACCGGTGAGGGCTATTTTTCTTTCAGTGGTGTTTTATCAGTTATTATAGGTTTAAACCTAAAACCCCACAGCCTAGGTATTATCTAATTTAGCCTCTGCTATACCTCTGAGGATACAGTGTACTCTGTGATTACTATACCTTACTTTGGTATGGTATATACAGAGCCGGCTTCCTACAAACTCTCTTTTTAAAATATGATGAAATTGGCTTAAACCCAATTGGCATCTTTAATATACTTGTAAGTCCCTAGTAAATATACATGTCCCATGCTCAGGGCCTGTAAAATAAATGCTTCTATTGGACCTGCAGCACTGATTGTCATAGCGGCCGGTGTGCTGGATGAGCAGCAGAGTGGATGGGGGAGCATAGGGGTCGCAGGTGGGAAAAATAAAAAACATAGTAATAAAACAATGTACCTTCAGCCAGCCGCATCGCGCTCTTCTTCTCCTCTTCTCCAGATGTCACAAGCTCCCAGAATACCCTTTGCCAATCTTGAAGCTGCTCTCACGCATGGGATCAGCTTCAGGATTGGCCTGATCATCCTGGATTTGCTCTCCAAGACAGACTGGGAGTCTGTGCCTGGTCTCTCCAACCCAGCAGCGTTGCTGGGTATGAGAGGGCTTTCACTGCGCATGACAGTTTGGCTGGTCTGAGATGGCCGGCCAAACTGTCATGCGCAGTGAAGGGAGTGCACCCACCACTCACCTCAGTGCCTGTTACCCTGCAGGCCTCGCCCCAAGACTCAGCAGGAAAGGAAAAATAAAACGAGTGTTTATTATTGTTTTATTTTTCCTTCCCTGGTGTTTTTGTCGGGGGCAACGCTCCTCCTCCTTTGGTGCAGCTTCAAACTGCCATTTCAACCTGTCAAAATAAACCCTATGCCAGGTCAAAACCTTCCTTTTTAATATATACATATATCACCCCTAGGGTAGGCCCTGGACAGCACAGATGGCAGGGTGTAGTTTATTTATAAAGTTGTACTCTCTGTTTTACAGGTCTTGATTCATTTTTCAGTTCTGCCAGGCCTGCTTCTCCCATTGGATAACATTGTAGTTGTGTTGATACATTTAATAAGTGATCATTTCCAGATGAGAGCATGTAACCAGTTCATGTTGGGTGCCATCAGAATTGTAATGAAAAGTTCTCTCTCATGGTGAAGTCAGATTTTAAAGTACAATTTTGAAATTGCCACTTTTAGAAAGTTGCCATTTTCCTGCCTTGACCATTTTGTGCCTGCAGTCTGTCTCTAGGTCACATGACTGGGTGTATCTGACAGTTGGGCGTTGTGTATTCCTCTTAGACAGCCAAACACAGTAGAGAGATTAGGTGTGCCTGGATGGGCCAACGCGGGCAGGGTGCAGGCAGAGCTGGACACAGCCCAAATTACAGTTGTATAGGCTGTGTTCTGCCTCCACACAAAGGGATGCATACCCCACTGTAGTTAATCTGGAGCCAGGACATGGAAGGCAAGATGCCTGTGGAATTGAAAGTAATTTCTCCCAGTCCATAGGAAGGCCTAGGTATAAATATTGGACCCAGACACCAAGACTTCAGTATACTTCTAGACCTGTGGAAACTCTGCCAGGAAGGAGGACTGCTGTGCTGCTGAAAGGACTGCCAGTCTGCTGAACTGCTGCCCTGCTGGAATACTGCTTTGCTCACTGCTGCTTCCTGTATTGCTGTCCTGCTGCCTTCCTGCTTGAATCAGAGGGATTTGAACATGCACCTGAACCCAAGTGATGCCGTGGGCTAATCTGCTGGCCAGCTGATAATAGCAAAAGGGACATAAGAGGACCATAACCACCTGCACCAGCTCCCAGATCCTGATGGAGCAAGCCCCTGACCCCCAAGTTGTGCCGCTCAGGTCCTGGACCCTTGGTGTGGCATCAGAGAGGCTGAATTGAAGTGTTTGGACTCTTCGCAACGGCAAACAGACACATTGGTGCTGAAACCCTGTCAGTTGCACAGCTCGCCAATGTGAAGTTCCGTCAGCCCGACCATTCACGCTACAGCATCGACTGCTCCCGAAGCTCCGGCCTGCCCGCTCGGGATGACAACAGGATCTTTGAGCTGCAGCGAAGACCATCCACAACACAAAACCTCGTCTTCGCACTGCATCGATGACTGTCTGCAACACTTCTCTGCTTCTCGCGGTCCATTCCACTCCGAATTGAACTCTTTGTGCTGGACAGAGAATATGCATTTTCAATGTGACCAACCTGGTCCCTGTCCCTGGCCCATGCTCAATCGAGGTCAGCCTGTACTTGTGACTTTCTCCCGGTTTCAAATAGCAGATAGCTACAAGTGGCGCTCTGGGCATTTTGGGCCTATTCTAAATTAAGTCTTTAAATTTTCATATTCCCAGTTCTATGATTGGATTTTTGTCATTTTGGTCCTGTGTTATTTATTAAATTCTACACTATTTTTCTAAATTGGTATTACATACATCCTTTACACATTGTCTCTAAGGTAAGCCTGACTGCCCTGTGCCGAGCTAGCAGAGGGTTGAGCATAGGTTAATATGGGGTATGCTTGTGCCTCACCGTGACAAGGACTGTGGTTGCTGCTTGAGTAGGGTTTCACCACCCTCAACTTGGCATATTTTTTTCTCTAGGAGGTTCCCCGGGCGAGGCACCGTGAGATCTCTTTCTCTGTTTACAGGTAAGTGAACACGTGATTTTGCCTCTCTACTCATAGTTTCCAAAATGGCTGCTGTTTCTCTAGCCTGGGCCTTTCCAGCCCAATCCAAAATGGCACCTTTCTTCTTTTTCTTGCCCTATGACTTCTCCCAGGTTTTTGCTCACTATTTAAGCCCTGTTCATTTCCAAAAAACTTCTGGGTATAAGGTTTGGCCTGTTTTTCACCCTATTCTACTACCTGCGCATTTCCCTCCTAATTCCCCTTTTGCTCCCTAATCTTCCATGTGCTATTGCGGTTAGCAAACTTCTAGAGTTATTTTCCTGCCACTGACATTTTTCTTCTGTTGTGTTTTTTCTTTAGTGACAGTACCTCAGCTTGGTGTTTACAACTCACTCAGCTTGGGGTTTACAACTCACTGGCTGGCACAGTGTCTTCCCCAGCTTCAAATCCAGAATGTACAGACTGGTGAAGAATTCTACATGACCAGCATTTGAGATTTGCTGTGCTTTCAAAGACAAAAGTCAGATGTCAGGCTCTGTATCCTGATACATTACTGTTTATTCTTTTAAGAAGAAAACTGCTGTTTGCTTTTCTTTCATTGATTTTAAGTTGACAATCTTGCTGTGGTACCAGGAGTGTGAAAGGAAAGCCTGTAGTATGTCAATTCTTTCTTACATTTAACAACATTTAAATACCTGTAAATGAACTCTACACATTTTATAAAAATATCAGCAATTAGGAAAGCAGAAATGAAGCACTTTTTTTGTGGTTCTAAAGCAATGGAAACAAAAATTTCAGTTGCATCACTTTATATTGGTAATGCAAAAATTAAAAACAATAACTGAAACTAAACTTCCACACATTTTCGGTTGTGCACTTTTAGTATTATCAATATCAATTCAATAAACTTCATTCGGTCATCAGACTATAAAATTGCAAGATGAATATATACAGCCCACATATGATAGAAATTATCAGTCACACTTAAAAAAGACAGAATAAATAACTTTAAAAAACACAAACATTCTGTTATAATTATAAGTGTATTAGCAGTAAAACTGTGGGGTATATGTAAAAGCCCCTATCGCCATCACAACGTCCCTTTCAGTGATGTTGTGATGGCGATAGGGGCCTCACCTTATTTACAAGGCAGCGTTAAGCCAGTTAATGTGGAAGGGGAGGGCAATGGGTGTTCCACCGCAACACCCATTGATTCTGGCGCTGCCTCCTATTTACAAGGGAGGCGTAAATAGGAGGAAGCGCTAGAATTAAGACCAGGGAAAACCCTTACCCTGCCTCAATGAGGGGAAATATTTCACTTCTCCTTGTTTTTGCTGTTTTCATGTGTGTTGCGTTGTGCAGAAAACATGAAAACACAAAAAGGCCAGTAATTGTTTATGTGCAGGAAGGTCCTCCTTCCTGCACATAAACAATAATTTTTTTAAAATGCCGTTTTGCAACTGCTATGTGTGCTGCCTTAAGCTGCACACATAGAAGTTACCAAGCGGCATTTAAAGTTTTTTTTTTGTCCTAATATTCCACCAATGGTTTCATATATAACAGGTTAATTTGATCCTTTGCGCTGTCTCAGTAAATAACTGGCAATGGTTATATGGTATTCTGTTCTGTCACCCTTCAACAATCAAAGGTCCTTTCAAGACCTGCGAATCGAAACCATATCAACGTGGACAATGCTACCATCATACCTGGGGATCCAATCTTAGAACAGGCACACCAAGGGAGTAAGCCACAGCAGCATAATCATTGGACCGGGGAAACCCCCCCCCCAAAAAAAAAAACCCGGATGAATAATTCCATTTAAGCAAGTGCCAAAAAGATCTTTTGTTACGGTTCCCAGATCTTACCAAGTCAAGTTTAGACACTTGTAGGACAGAGACTCGCCAGTCTAAAAGTGTAGGAGGATGATGGTCTTTCCACTTTTTACAGATCTCCCTTCTGGCTAATAAGATGAAGTAGAAAAGAAGATTTTTCGCCAGACTCCGCACTCCATCAGTCACTCCCAAGATTGCAAGAGGGAGATCAATCGAAATTTGAAGGCCCGAATATATCGTAAGCAAATTGCTGATGGAGTCCCAGAAGGCCGAGACAGAGGGGCATTCAAAAAACATATGGTCATCGGTGGCATTTATTAGGCCACATCTGGCACAGGCTACCGAGGAACCTTGGACGAATTTTGACAATCTTTGTGGCGAGTAATACGTTCTGTGAAGTGTATAAAGGTGGTTCCTACACAACCATGCGGGCTTCACAATATCCCACAGGACCTTAAATGATCTTTTTGATTACAACAGGCAAGAGAAGAACCCCACAACAGCTCGGGTAGCTGAAATTCCCCGTCAGACTCCTCTTGTATTGAACTGTACCACAAAGAAACCTCTTTTTTGCCAGAAGGTTTGTCCAAAAGTAGAGTCTCAAACTGGTTGCCGCCCCCAACTGGAGCTCTATTTCAAGCTGAGGCCTGCGAGGTATAGGAATGTGCCCAACTAGCAATCTGAATATATTTAAATTTGGAAAGATTTAATCCTGCTTTTCCTTTTAAAACTTCCCATGGCAACAAGTTTCCTTCCATAAAGATATCTCCCCATGTCTCTAGCCCACCATCCCGCAAGGGAGCAGCTAGACGATCTTCTAACCACCCAGGGTTTCCAGGAGAACCCCACAGCGGGGCCCTACTAGAGAAATGTCCAAGCTTTATCAAGTTCCTCACCTTAAACCACATTTTTGCCATCCCCTGTAATACCTTCAATTTGATTTTCTTAAAAAACTTTGGGTCTCCAAATTTATACAAAAAACCTGACTGCGCTACTGCTTCACCCTTCAGCATAGCTGAAAACATGCTACCGACTCCATGATCTACGGGCATCTTTAACAACATTCGAGCATGACAAAGTTGAAACGCCCACGCATACATTTGTAGATCAGAAGCTGCTAAGCCTCCCTTCTCCCTGCGGCGCCTGAGCTTTTTCCATGCAATCCTCGGAGTATGTTTATCCCAAATAAAAGATGTTATCTCCCCCTGCAACTTAGATATAGCTGACTGATCAAAAAGAAGAGGAATCGTATTAAAAAGAAATTACACCTTAGGCAGGATCGTCATCTTAACTAAATTGACTCGCCCCAACAAAGATAAAGGGAGATATGACCAAGATTGCATGAGCTTACAGCATTCCCTTTCAACAGCAGTAAAATTGGTTATGGCAATTTTATTGATGTTTTTAATGATGGTCAGACCCAAGTAACGTAAACTTGGAGAGAGCTAAAACTCCATACCGCAATCACTATCATTCCAAACCATTACCTCGGTCTTTGAGGCATTAACCTCGTATCCTGATATTTCCCCAAACTCTAGCGCCAATTTAATAGCTGCTGGAAAAGCTGTACGTATGTCTGAGGAAAATAACAAAATATCATCGGCATATAAAGCCACTTTTCTTTCCCACCCTTCATAAACAAATGGCTTAATAGACTCCTCCTCCCTTAACAACTGGGCGAAGGGCTCTATATATAGATTGAATAACAAGGGGGAAAGGGGGCAGCCCTGACGCGTTCCCCTTGTAATAGGAAAGGGGTCAGATAATTCACCATTCACTAGCACACTGGCTGATGGATTTGAATATAGAAGTCTGTCTGCTCGACGGAAGCGCTCCCCAATATTAAACTTACCCAAGACCCCCGACAGGTACGCCCAATGCACCCTGTCGAAGGCCTTGGTAGCATCAAGCGTCAGAACTGCCAGTTGGAGTGAGAGAGTTGTTGCCATATCTATGGCCCCTATCAAGTCATAAGTCAATTCGTACAGTTGGCGGCCTTTCACAAACCCCTTCTGGTCACGATGTAAGATGTCTGGTGCTACTGTACTTAACCTCTACGCCAGAACCGTGGCAAAGATCTTATAATCCACGTTCAGTATGGATATGGGCCTGTATGACCCGCAGAACAGTGGTGACTTCCCTGGCTTTAAAATTAAGGTTATTGAAGCACTATCCCAGGAAACAGGAGGAGATAATCCATCCTGCAGGATTTGATTGAACAGCATGGTTAGAAAGGGTACGATTACTTGTTCCAAAGCCCTACAGATCTCGGCTGGGAGGCCATCTGGACCGGCGGCCTTTCCCTTCTTGCTATTGAGGATAGCTGCTCTAACCTCCTCTTCCCTAATTGTATTATCCAGGGAGGCCCGTTGCTCCACGGATAAGGAAGGGAGAGACACCTTTTCCAGCCAGCTGTCCATGTGTTCCTGGTCCAGGATTTTATCTTCCTGATAAATTGTTTGGAAGAAATCTCTAAAGATACTCCTGATATCACCATCTGACGAATAAGGTATATTATTATGAACTATAGACTCGATGTTATTACGGGCCTGGTCAGTTTTAGCTTTCCAAGCCAAAAGTTTTCCAGCTCCCTCTCCAAATTGGAAATGGGCTATCTTACTAACCTCCCATTTCTCTAGCAGACGTTGATTAAGCACCGAGCCCAACTGACCCTTTAAGGCTACTAGCTTATTGGAAAGTGCTTGTGTACGAGTCCCAGGTAGAGCTTGATCGATCTCGCTTTGGGTTTCCAGCATCTCAGCTTCTATGGAAGCTACTTCCGCTCTATATCGCTTCCTTCGAAATGAGACCTTGTTGGTAATAAGGCCTCTTTTGTCAGTCAGTCATTAAAACTTTATTTGAGTTATTACAACCATAAAAGTATACACTATACATTTATAAAACTTTATAAAAACACAAAATTAAAAATTAATAAAATTGCGATTCAGTCTTTTCCCGTAGGATAACCCCTTCAACATTGTTTCTAACAGTATCCTCCTGAGATGTTAAAAGCACATGAGAAAACATATCTGACTAGGCCTTCCAAACACAATACATACATTAAAGTACAATCTCGATAACATACGCCTATACCTCTGTATTCTGGAGAAACCCCTTAACTGGAATCATGTATTTCCCCAAAGCGCCGGCTATATCCAGGTTTCCCATCCCCACCAGGAGCTCCGCAGCTTGCTTCCTATTCGTAATCCTGTAATTTTTGAATAACGGGCCTAAGATCTCCTTTCGTATATCAAGGGTCCTCCTACAGTCTAATAAAACATGAGTAATGTCACAGGTGGAACCTAACGTATGTGCAATTGCCATTACTATTAATCATGAGGTTTTTAACCCTGGTATTTACATAACAGGGGTTTACACCCATTCTCAGTTTTAAAACCTCTCTTCTTAGTTGCTGATTCGGCAGCCTATCCAAGTACGGGTAGGGATGATCTTCTGAAATCCATACTTGGATCATATGGGACACTGATATTTTTTGCCGAAGGTACTCGTGATCACATGTACGGGACACATCCGCTCCCAATGACCGTAGTTCTTTTTTGCCTATATTGGTGTGTCCTAACTGGGCATCTAGTTCTATTCCTAACTTCCCATAAGCTTCCTTTAATGAGAGTCTGGCTTCTTTAGCCCAAGATAACTCACTGGAGGCAATTTCCTCTCTACACCACTGAGATATTTTTCTGGGCGCCTCCCCTGTCTCCAGACGCTGCCAAAACCGTATTAGTGCCATCCTGGTTGTAATTGCCCAGGAAGTGACTCCCATCTCCAATCTTGCTGCCTGTACCATACCTGATTTAGGTAACAAGAATAAGCTTTTCAGGATCATACCCTTCTCTTTATCCCAACCTTTTTTCCCACTGAGGAGGAGAACCTCTGATCCATATAGGAATTGCGCGGGGACCATTGCCAGGTAGGCCTTTATAACCGGCCCGTCTGACAAGTCTCCGTAAAAGCTATTAAACCTTTTTAAGCCCTTTATAGAAGCTGTTGCCCTAATTTTTAAAGCTTCCAGATGGGTGGTCCAATTCAGGTTACTCATGAACCATACTCCCAAATATCTGTATTCCGATACCCTCTCAAGAAGTTCCGTACCCAAATACCAAGGGAACTGGGTCTTACTTTTGCCGAAGCATAAGATTTTGGTATTTTCCATATTTACTACCAATTTTTTATTTAGGTAGTATTTATGGAACATATCTAGTTTCCTCTGCAGGCCTATCTCCGTCTGGTCCATGATCACCAGATCGTCTGCATAAAGCAGACAGGATATATGGTTACCCCCTAACTTTGGGCTCGCCCCTCTAACCTTTTTTAGATTCCGAGGTAGGTCCGCTATCAACAGAGAAAAAAGCAACGGGGCTAATACGCACCCCTGCCTTAGGCCATTTCCAATCTGGATCCTACCAGATAATCCACCCTCCTCATCCTGGACTACCTGGGCCCAGTTATCTGTATGCAAGGCCTGGATAAGGGCTAACAAGTCTGCATGTAATTTATAGCCTTTCAAGGTAGACCATAGTTGCTCCCTGCTTACAAGATCAAATGCCGCGCGGAAGTCCACAAAGCAGCAAAACAGGTTACCCCTTTGCTCTATATACTTCCGCGCTACCGCCCAGAGGGCAAAGCAATGATCCACAGTTGAATGACCTTCTTTAAAACCCCCCTGTTCAGGAGGTACTATACCATTATCTTCAGCCCAATCTTTTAGCAACCCCAAAATAGTTTTAGAGAAAACTTTTTCCCCAATGTCCAAGAGATTTATCAGGCGATAGTTTTTGGGGGAGTTTACATCACCTTTTTTGTGTATGGGTCTAATGATGGCCCCTTTCCAGCTATCTGGTAACTTTCCTGTTTTTAGGATACTTAAGAACGTCTTTGCAAACAAATCCGCCCACCAATCTATATTTGTTTTTATAATAATGGCGGGTAGATTGTCTGGGCCAGCAGCTCGTGTTAAGTTTAAGGTGGCTATCACGATTTTAATGTGACCTAGGGAGAACTGCTCCATTACTTCTTCCCTCACTCCTGGCCAACTAGATGGTTGTATTGCCTCCCTCCTTGGCCAATTGCCGTAGATCTCCTCGAGGTAAATTACCCACTTATCCTCTGGAACAGAACATTGCATGGACCCTGCTGTTTTCCCTGTACATTCCTGTATCAATTTCCAGAAGCCTTTGAAATATTTTTCTTCAATTGCCACTAATAGGCTCTTCCAGCAATTTTCTTTAAAAGATCTTTTTTTGTCTCTAATTGATGCCTTATATTTTATCCTTTGTTTCTTAAGGGTTTGATGTTCTAATTCATTGTATCTACGCCTGAGGCTTCGTTCACTCTTTCTAATAGTGGCCTTTGCTTTGCGGCAATCTGCATCAAACCATGGGTTATTTGTAGCATGTAATGGGAGTTTCATTATCAAACTGTGCTTCCCCCGTTTAATGTTTATTCTGAGGCATTCTACAAGTTGTCTTATCATATCCTCATACCAGGGTATCTCTTCTCCCTTTACTAGGTTTTCTAAGTCAGCTACTATCTGAAAGTCCTTCAGTTTGTTTAGGTGTTCTTCACTTATCCGAGTTGTAAGTCGCTTCGGATATTCAACCTCAATGTTCAACACATTCTGTCTTGGCGGAGCCTTATTTACCAACATTTCTAACAATAATGGGAAATGATCGCTGCCGTCTACTTGGAGAATTTCGAAATGTTGAATTGAGGGGAAGCACCAGGCCTGAATAAAAACATAGTCAATCGGGCACAGTTGCTGTCCTATTTTAAATGTCCGCTTAGCGGGCCGATCTCCTACGTTCCTACCATTCACACAAACCAGACCATAGCCCCCAGCAGCCGTCCAAGCTCCACATCCTGATTTGATAGCTCGGTGCTGATGAACATTGCAGGCTCTATGTTATACGCTTTTAGTATATCACTATTCCAGGCATCCGTTTTTAGGGGATTCAATCTATGATTAAAACCCCCCAAAATTAAAATCACATCTCCTGGGTAGAGTTCTTGTAAGTTCTCTAAATCCTTTTTTAAACGATCCAACTCTGCTTTATACACATATTTTTTACCTTTCTGTATATACACGTTAATGATACAAACACCTACACCCCTTGTGTTGTTATTTAGGATCGACACTCTGCTCCCTAGTGCCCAGATACATGTTAAGTCGAGATGGAGGATGTCTCTGACTATCCTTGTGGAGACAAGCGTCATCTGACCACCTGACGCCCTACCCATTTTATTCTTTCTTGCAGGTTTTATGTGACTGGTAAAACCTTCCGTAACGGGGGATTCGTCGCACAGCCATGTCTCCTGTAGGCACAAGATATCGGTCTTTCCGAGGAGATTTCTAAAAATCTCTTGAGGCCATATTCTTTTGTAGCCATTAATATTCCAAGGCAAGATACGCAGGCCTTATAGGAGTCCCACACAACCCCAGAAACAGCTGACCCCAGATTGATCTGTATAAAGTGCTGGGTTTCCGTAATTAGGAAAGTTATGTCATCTGCTGCTGATAGGAGTGAACGGTCAAAAGTCCAGGATCTAGAAGCCTTAGGGAAACCCTCAAGTTCCATAAATACTGCCGAATGATCTGATACATGGGACGGAAGGTAACAAATATCTTTAGCAAATTCTACCAGTCTATGATTAATTAAAACAAAATTGATTCTAGACTGATGATGATATTTCTGGTTACGGTAAGAAACCCCCTGCTTTTTGCCGGCCCTCTCTCTCCAAATATCAACAAGCCTATACTGCTTCATAGAACTAAGTAAAAAAATCCTAGTCTTAGAAAGAACTAAAGGCCGACTATTAGGGATTTTGTCTAAAGCCGGATCCAAAACTATATTAAAGTCCCCCACCAGAATCATCGGTTCCGGAAAAGACAGTAGATGCGAGAATATGGATTTTAATACGGAGGGATCATCTATGTTAGGCCCATAATAGCCCACTATCGTAGTTTGTGCTCCAGCAATTAGTACTGTAGCGATGACCCATCTGCCACCTGGGTCCACCATTTTCGAAACTAATCTTACTTTGAGTGGTCTTTTAAAAACAATTGCCACGCCTCTGGTGTTGGTAGATTGCGAAGTTGATATGGAGAAATCAATCCATCTGTTTTTCTTTACTAATGAAAATACTTCAGCCTCCATTAAATGGGTCTCCTGGAAAATGATGACCTGCGCATCAGAATCCCGTAGATACTGGATGATCTTATCCGCCCTGGGTCTGGTGCAGAGGCCATTCACGTTCCAGGAGAGAATTTTCACGCTACTCATGAGGGCTCGATTGAATGACCCACAATTCACTCAGATCACTCATAGCGGCTAAATACCCTAAGCTCTGGCCTATTCGTAATATTGCCTTGTTACAATTAATGACTCTAAACCAAAAGTGCTCCAAGCAGAAAATTAGTTTTTTTTATTACTTCTCCCCAGCCCGCCTTCCCCCGTGCCCTGAACTGCCTCCCCCCCACGGGAAACTCTTGCCCTATCTATCCGGAGCTAGTCCAGAAGATGGTGCCCCAACCCAATACTCCCACTGTGCTAGCTACAAAAACAAAAAGTGAGGATAAATACAAAAGACTAGATCACTGGGCCTATACATAGCCAGACCGTAGTATAAGAAGAAAGAATATTCTTACTTTTCATTCCTTTCTATATCATCTCATATTTCCTTTATCACCTTTTTTTTCCCTTTAGTTATGATTGTTTTGAATTGTTTACCATTTTCATCTTTAATGAAATCTTTAATTAAGCCTTTCTTTCTTCTTCATTTCTACTACCATCCCCCACTTCCCTTTATGACAAAGAAACAAAAGGAGGGAGAGATACTAAAATACTTAGATGCTATTCAGACAATACAAAACAGTAAACTCAGCCAAAAGATCCTTTAGCACTTCCCTTAGCCCCCCCCCCCCCCCCCAAGGGAGAGTAATAGCTCATCAGCCTCCTGCACAGATCTAATATTGAACATTTTATTGTTGTGCATTATTCTCAATGAGGCAGGGAACTTAAGTTGAGCCGATGCGCCTGCACTTCTAAATGCCTCCAAACGCCTGCCAAGCTCCCACTGTTTCTCAAGGGTAGCCCTAGATAGGTCTGATCTAATTTGAAAGTTGAACCCTTTGCCCACCAATGATTTATGCTTCAGGGCTGAATTGAGAATGCTTTCCTTAAGTGTGTAAGTATGGAAATTTACAAGGATTTTACGGGGCTTATCTCTTTGAGGGTTTTTCCTAAAGGGGTCCCTATGGATGCGTTGGGTATCTTCGGCCAGATCTTCGGGTAACTCCGCCAAACTCAGTGATTCTCTTAAACGGGAAACCACATACTGTTTAATATCGGACCCCTCACTTCCCTCTGGAACATTTAAAATACGGATATGACTATGCCTAGCATTGTTCTCCAAGGTTTCCATCCTTTCGGCCATTAGAAGATCCTCTCTCTTAAGCTTAATTATGTCATCTTTGGCCTGATCTAGATGTAGCGATAGCCCCGCAACTGTCTCTTCAAGTCCTGTTGTTCTAGCATTGAGGTCATCTTATTATCTAGAGATTCACAGAAATGTCTTATCTCTTTTCGCGAGGGCTCTTCCTGCAGGGCATCAGCCAATTGTACTTTTTCTACCTCCGTTCCCTCTGATTCTGTACGTGTCTCTTCTAAACAAGATACTTTATCAATTGCCTGAGGGGGCGGGCCACTCTCCATGACCATTGCATCTGTCTTAAGACCAACCTCAGATGTAGGGGAAGGGAGTAACTCCATAACAGTAGCCCTACCAACCCCACTTAAGTCCAGCAATTGACACTCTGACGGGGCAGACAGAGCCGTGGTCTGATCTTCTGAGAGGTGCAATATCTGTGGAATTGCTTTAAAGTAAGAACGCAGTGATGGGGTGATTTTGGACCCGGCACTGATAGCTAGGTTATGGCCCTTTATTGTTTTACAGTTTTTTGCCAGCTTAGCTTTGAATACTGCACTTAAATACGAAGAGGTCTTCTTTGTTTTTATTGTACCGGAGTCCGGACTAATAGATACGTTTGGCCTCAGAGAAAGAGAAAGAGGTTTAAAAAGGGGTCTAACAGGTGATGCAGATGTTAAATCTAAATCGTTCTCAGCAGGGCTGGCATTAGCACTCTTATCCCCAGTACACTTCTTTTTGCAAGCCTCTTTTTTTTATGTTAATACTGGTACACCTTTAGAGGAATTAACATCAGACTCCGGGCATACCTCAGCCTCACCGCAACCCTTACCAGCAGGATCCTCTAGGCTTCTCAACAACACCTTACGCTCCTGAGGTGGATCCGTTCCTGTCTTGGGGTTAGTGTCAGCCAGTGCTTCCTCAGTAATAATGCCGGGGCCCGTATTGCTGTTTGCCACGCGAGGAGCGTGCAATAGGCTCCGGAACCGCCGCCCTCTCCTGAGCTCCAGGGCGGCCCGGGACCAAACCTGCAAACCCGGCTGCGTTAAGGGCAGACGGGGAGAGAGACTCGAACGCGGCAAAACACACACTCAGCCGCCTGCCAGGATCCAGAAGGAGGAGTAGGGAGGGAACACGCCTCCAAACACATAGGAGATGCAGGACGCCGTAGATGCCGAAGATGCCAGACAAAACGCCCGTAAGCCTCGGGGGATCGGAACAAAAGAACCGCCAAGCCGCCAAGCGAGTAAGCAGGCAGTAATGTCCAAGGGACCCGTAAGCTAGTCCTTAATTGATCTAACAAGACCTCTCCCGGTCTTGCCATAGTGTGTTGAATCATCACCAGACCGCACAATTCTCTGTAACAGCTAGCAGCGGGAGCATGGAATCGGGGAACCGCGGCAGCTCAGCTTGCTGCCGCCATGTTTCCCCAAAAACTGTGGCATTTAAAGTTTGTTTATGTGCGGGAAGGAGGACCTTCCTGAACATAAACAATCTTCCCCTGCACGCAGACACACTTGCACTATTGTACAAGGGTGCCTGCTCTGGTGCTAGCCTGTAAAGAGTAGCGCCATCATAGGAGAAAAAGCAGGGCTGCACCACATTCTTGTAAATATTGTGCAGCCCTGAGTTTCCGAAGTGGCAGAGTGAGGCGTTAATCCACTTATGCATATATCCTGAGTGGCCATTTCACCAGAAAAAGCGTTTTCTCTAAATGACATTGCACTAATGCTCCAGAGCTCCGAGATTCACCACTGTGTACATACCACCCCTTACCCCTCTCCTGCTGAATGGGTGTGGCACAATTGGTACACTTGTTTTGTGTAATGCGTGGAAACATATATTAAATAAATGGCAACACCGCCACTCTAAAATTGTTCCAGCGCCAATGCTATGTTGGCAGCTGCCAATGGAAGAGACGCCGCCAGTGCAAAGACATCAGCGCCTGTGTTTTTTGTTGAGTGGTTTTGCTAATGGCAGTTTTTACAGTGTTCTCCCCAATGCCACTGCACAAAGCAGGAAAACTGTACTGCACATCGAGAGACATGGGGCTGCTCTACATATGCTTTGTCTAGAAGATGTTCCTTTCCTTCTTCGCTAGACCTCAGGCTTGCTCAGACGCAGGGTATTTAAAATGTTTTTGGTATACACCTTTCATCTTGCCTGTTAACTACATTGCAAGATATTACTGCTTTTTGAGCACCCAATTTGACCTAGAAACAAAAGAGTACTGTATGAAAGACAGTGGAGCTTTTCAATACAGACGGGCTTTTGTTTGTTGGCCAGGAAAAGAAAGGTACGACCCAGCCAAGGAGGCGATGACGAGAAGCTGCCAGGTAGAAAGGGCAGGCGGGGAAAAGAGAAGGACACTTAGGGCCTGATTCACAGAGGTAAACTTACACTTTTTAGTAAGTTTCCTATTTCTTTTTGTATTCACAAACTCCAAATTTAATTTTACTAATTGTAATTTTAAGATGGTGGAGACTCCACACTCGTGGAGAAACTCACACATATCATTTTTATGTGTGGTGTTCTCTACCCTAACTTAAATTAATGTCAAAATTGCTAATGGTAAAATTAAACTCGTAGTTCGTGAATACACAAAAAAATTGTAAATGTAACCAAAAATGTAAGTTTACCTTTGTGAATCAGACCCACACACTAAAGGACAAGAGGTAGGAGGATGGAATTAGGGGGGTGGTCCCTGGGCTCAATAAGGCATTCATGGCAAAAGTGAAAGTGTCAGGGGGGGCGGAGGGGATAATGGGCAGGGGAATGAATGCGTGATACACTAAGGGGAAAGGTAGAGGATAGAGATGGAGGAATATGAAGGGTATCAGACAAGGGGAATGAGGAGTGCACATGGGAACGAGAGATGGACGTTAGGGGGTGGCTGGTGGGGGGCAAGAAACACATTTCAAAGTGAAAGGGGAAGGAACGAGCATTGATGAGCTGATAGAGAAGTATATAGTTGTATAATACTCCCTCCTGTAGTTTAATGTAAGCACTCCGTTGGAGGCATAAAGCAACACCCTGACAACAATAGCATCATGAAAGCAAGAATTACTCTACTGGGCTGAGCCAATATGTAATTAACAAAGTTTCAAAGCAATCGCTTTGAGACCCTTTAGCGCCTTGAGACCCTTCGGGTGAGTAGTGCGCTATAACAATGCTGTGATTGATTGATTGATCGCTGAAAGGGGTCGACCCAAAGCACACTCCAAGTCTAACAGACACCACAGGCCTGTTTGAGAGCTGTTCACTCAAAAACCAGACCTAATATATGAACTTTTATTGTATGTTTTGAGGGAGTAGAATATCAAACCTGCCTGTTGGACTGTGGAGGTTTCTCTACTTACTTTATTTTATTTATATTAAGCGTTTATCTTAGGTTCGCAGACAACCTTATACAACAAATTGCAAATTACAAAAATGATTAGAAAATAATTTAATTTGTTTCATTACACCTCACCACGGAGATTGATTCATCTAAGCTACCCTTGAAAAGAGATAAGCCTGAAGAAGTATCTTCCAGTTATTCTTGAGGCCAAGCATGGCAAAGTTCTTAATAAACATATTTAATCTGCAGATATTCTCGACTCTTCTGCATGGACCCTTTTTCATACTGCACAAGCACACACTTTTAGTGCTTATTAGTGCTCCTAGAGTGGCTGGACACATTCGAAAAGCAACAAGTGAAAGTGCATACTCAACCAACTTTTCATAAAAGAAACAGACCAGAAGCAGAGCAAATAAACTCAAATATGAGCACACTCCAGTGTTCAGGGTGGAGGGAATTTGGGGTTGTAAACACAAATCTTGTTTAGGAGGCCACAGGGCATACATGGGCAAACGTGCCACAGCCATGGGGGTCGAGATCGTTTGACATTCTTGTCCTGGGGTCTGCCCTAGTATGGCTCTGCAAACTAGCCCCAGTACAGTCCTTTCCGCACCTGACTCTCAGGGTAGCTAGGGTGAGCAGTCTCAGGCTTCTCAGGTAGGAATTGTGGATGGCAAGAGCTAAGTATTCAACTGTCAGCCAACAGACATACTAACATAATGTCAGTGCTTAATTTGACCTGGTGGCTTCCAGTGTTCAGCATCGGCACTTAGTTGTCAACACCGGCTATTATGACAGCAGCCACATGGTGGCGATGTTTGTATAATTTAGAGGTTAGCAGAACAGCAATTATAAGTATAACGATTACTCCTGAATTTCTATGGTTTTGTGTGTACCTGTGGGTACCCGTGGATCTGCGAAGGATCTACGTCCCTAGATGAACAACGTTTTATTTCTTTAATAACTCCAAAACTACTGAACAGATTTACACTAAATTACAAAAAGTTCTCTTTCTAGACCAATAGCTAGTTTTCTCCCAAACGTGGCGTAAATCTGTTCAGCAGTTCAGCTTGTAGCTGTGTCTAAAAAATGCAAAATCCTCCACTTTATGAATCACCACTAAACTTTCCATGCAGAAGGAGGAAAAGTAGGGCACTTTTGGGGGGAACATTTTGTGAAGATTTGTGAAATTGCGCCAAAGTTATTATAGAAACAAAAAATGCTTCACCTGTAGTAAAAGTGGGTCCGACTATAACTATAACTACCTACTAGCTATTGGCAGTTGGTATATATATATATTGCGTGATCAAGGGCACTTGTTGCTCGAAATGCATCATCGGAGGAGTGAGGAAGAATAAGGAATAACTTGCCATCAGGGTGTCCATTACTCTCTTTTCGCTGAAAGGGGGTCTGAGAGTGCTGTGGGACGTGATGTATATATATATATATATGTATATATATATATTCACAAGAAACTCCTCTCGTTACTGAAACACAGGAGACAGACCACAGGACCAGATGTCAGGTTTCTTTTTTTATTTGCTCAAGTTCGTGGAAAAGTGCATAACGCGTTTCGGGCTACTAGAGCCCTTGTTCACATGCAACCAATGTTTGTACATTTTTTATTTTTATAGTGCACATTTTACCCAATCACCTCCGCCCCCTCCATACATCACGTGATCATAGAAATCAAAGACATATTCAAAAATAGAAAAGCCTATATGTCCGTATAAATACATGTTATAAAATAAAATCACATGTGTACACAAGTTAGAGCCAGAAATCTCCGGATAAATCCATCAAAATATTTGTATCTAGAGGGGGGCAAAAAAAAGGGTCGAATTATAAAAAATCCTTCTTTAAATAGTTAGAATATTCATACATTGTTGAACAAGAACAGAATGATAAATGGGTAAGATCTTGTTGTGCTATTTTTAAAGTACAAAAAGTGCATGTCCATAAAGTGCAAAAGACCAATTATGACAAATATTTTGTCTAGAGGAAGAAAAAGTGCTAATGTGTATGATAAACCAGCTTGTAAACATTTGCCTCATCAAAGTATTTTCAACAATTGGGTAAAACCACATTTTGCTAAAATTAAAAACATGATAAAAGCATTTGATAATCCAAGCAAGCATAATCATTAATAAGTTATTGTTGTAAAAACACCCTGTGTATAAAAATTGTGTAAAAATACAGAATAAATATAGGTAATGAATTACATATATTTACAGATAGGGAATAAACCAAGAGAATTTCATAGTTTCCGACTAACAGGGAACCTGACTAGACAGAATGAGAAATGTAATAATTACATGGAGGGACTGTTTTTACATATGAAAAAAGCTAAAGCAACCTCCAGGCAACAGGGAACCTGACTACCTGGGAGCATAAATCAGTGACAAAAAGGGGGGGAGAATTTATTTGAGAGTATATTGGCGATTCTAAAGAAAAGTATGCAGATCCTCCGTATTATTAAGGCCATTCTGACTTTTACTATCGAATTCCAATATCATGTTTGATTCCAATTGCCTTAATTTTAAATCCCTGTTACCACCTCTCCGTAATTTCGGTATTGCCCCCACAACATAATAAGATAAACAGTTTACATCCTTATTGTGTGTTGACTCAAAGTGGCGTGCCACTGGATAACTAGAGTCACTGTGCAGAATTGCACGTAAATGTTGCAGGATCCTGACGTGCACTTGTTTGCTGGTACTGCCGATGTAATTAAGGCCACAAGTGCACGTCAGGACATATACCGCAAATTCAGTTTTGCATGTATATTGACCTACAATCGGGAATGCAGTCTCACTGAATGGAGTAAAGTAGTGGGTTTTATTAGTACCAAATTTACAGGCCCTGCAACTGGAGCATTTGCGAAATCCACCTGCTGTCTGCATCCAATTCGCTTTTTGCTTAAGTTCCAGACTTGGCTGGTCCAGAACGGCTCCCATATTGCGTGCCCTGAGGAAGGTTATCGTAGGTTTAGGAGGTAGTAATGCACCCAAAACCGAATCTGTCATTATAATAGGCCAATTTTTGGTAATGATCTTCCTGATTGTACTTTCCTGGTCACTGAATGCTGTAATAAACCTGGGGCATGTCTCATTGTTTGTGTCTCCTTTAGAAGAAGAGTCTTCTATGACATTATCGACCGGGAGGAGGCTATCTTGAGTTCTCAAATTTGCTTTTTTCAAAGCTTGGTCAAAGATCTTCTTGGGGTAGCCTCGTTCCCTTAATCGAATTTCTAGGTCCCTCACACTGTTTGTAAAATCTTCATTGGTGTGACAGATCCTTTTCAATCGAAGGATCTCTCCATAAGGGATGCTGTGGATGGTATGCTTGGGATGAAGACTAGACGCATGTAGGGTGGTGTTACCTGCGGTTGGTTTCCTAAATAGTGTTGTTTGAATTCTGTTAATATTGTCAATATATACTTTAACATCTAGAAACTCAACCTCCTTTTTACTGATGTGGGATGTAAATTTTAGGTTCAAATGATTGACATTGATGTCATTGACAAAAGCAATAGCCTCTTCTATTTCACCCGGCCACACAATGAACACATCATCAATGTACCTGAGGAACTTGATTATTTTTTCATTTACCCATGTTTTGTGTATCCTGTTGAGGACCTGCTCCTCCCACCAGCCCACGTGTAAACACGCGTAGCTGGGTGAGAAGCAGGCCCCCATTGCTACACCTCTCACCTGGCGCCAAACATCTTTTTCAAAGGCAAAAAAGTTATTGCACAAACACCACTCTATTAGGCTTAATATAGCCTTGTTATGTTCATAGAATTGTGCAGGCCTGCGGCTCAAAAAGAGTTTAACAGCATTGAGACCGTCAGTATGGGCTATGCTGGTGTATAATGATTCGACGTCAAGCGTCATTAACACCATATCTTCCTGCCATTCTACTGTTTCAAGTTTTTTCAAAAAGTCAGTGGTATCTCTCACATAACTCGGTAGTTGTTTCACAGGTTCTTGCAAGAAGAAATCTATATATTGGCCCACTTTCTCACCCATTCTGTTTATTGCTGAGATAATTGGTCTCCCAGATAAGGGTGAGATGCCTTTATGTACTTTGGGGATAAGGTAGAAAACTGGCTGGGTGGGGAATTCATTGTACAAGAATTTGAACTCCTCTCCTGAGATTAAACCTTCTCTCCTCCATTTATTCAACAGTTTGTATAGGTTATCTTTGGCCTGACCATACTCTTTGTTGCTAGCCTTGATATAGCACTCGCCATCATGCAACTGTCTGTGTGCTTCGGTAATATAGTCAGATTTTGGCCAAAGGACCAAGTTGCCACCCTTATCAGCTGTTTTAATCACAATGTTCGGATTGGTACCTAGCTTCTTCATCAATGCAAAATAATTTGCCCGTTGCTGACTGAACTCTTGTCTCTTATTTCTGTTAACTTTCTTATAGAGTGTTTTTACCTCTGAAATAACACAGTCATGAAAAGTATCAATCGCATCCTTTGTCATTAATGGTACAAAATCAGACTTGCCTTTGTATGGAGTTAATCCCGCGCCTTTCTGTACCATATTGATTTTACTCAATCATCTTTGAGTTGAGATTTCTTCATCTTGAGCTATCGATTGCAGATCCGATGTTGCATTTAAGTCATGCATATCCAAAAATAAGGGGACATCAGCTGCCACTATCTCAGGAGCCCCTGAGACTGTAGCAGCAGTACGGGTGTTAGTGCCGGTTTTCAATTTTTGCAGAGCAAAGAACTTTTTTAATTTAAGTTTGCGTATATAGCAGAACACGTCAACACGAGTTGGTTCATATTTGAATGGTTGTGCTGGGCAGTAATTCAAACCCAGAGCCAGCAATTGTTCCTCTGCTTTTGTCAAAACAACATCCGAAAGGTTGATGACGGAGCTATTTATTGGTGTTTCTTTTTCCGCCAACCTTGTGGCTTCTTTTGCTGCACATTTTTGTTTTTGCTTCCTTCGTCTCTCGCGTCTTCTCGTGTTCCGGCGTTTCCGCCTAAATTCCTTTAACGCGGTCGTAGTGTTGAGAGTCTTTCCGACACTAAAAAATCTAGCTCTTGCTCTATATTAAATATTGTCTCCGGTTGTTGTTGAATAAGTGAGTCCACACTTGAGACACTTAAAGCACTCAAAAGGGTATTAGATTCCACTGACGTTATACTCAATGTGTCATCATTATTTCCACCGCTTGCACATGTGCTTACATTTGCTCCCGCAGCTGTTGCGGTCTGCTGCTTATTACCCTTTCCCATGTACTGTTGTCGTTTTGTGTTGTACTTTCGTGCAAAAGTGAATATCTGGCCATTGGCATAGTCTGCCTGGTCTCGTGCAAACTTACTTATTTTTCTCATTTTGATTTTGTCCCCATGTTTTTTCAGTCTTTCCAGCATTGCCTCCTTTAGCTTTTTTGAAATTTCAGTTTCAGTAATTTTGTCAATATCCTCTTGGATTTTTTCGATGGTTTGCAAAATCTCTGCCCAGTCTATAGCCGCATATTTTATTAAAATCCGAACCGAGTTCATAGAAACAGCCAGATTATTTTCGCCCCACTCTTTAAGCATCAGTGGGTTTGGTTTTTCGAAACTGGGTGCAAGTAGTATTCGCAGTCCTCTTGGCACCCGCCCAGCAGCAACATACTTTGATAAAGAGTAATGCTCCCACCACTTTGTGATTTCCAGGCGCCTCTGCTTTTCCAACTCTTTATAAAGCGCTCCGATGTTTGTTTCTTCCCGTACAGATGCATTGGCTGGGGGTTGCTTACTGCTAGTGTGTCCCGGCGCAGAGATTTGTTCAAAAAGCCCCTTGGCTTCCTCCTCCCTTGCACGGAACTCCTCGGCGAACATGCCTCTCCCACAGATTACTTGAACTCCTTTTGCTGTTAATTTCACAAGCACGAACACACCTACTACTTGGTCTTTTCTCAATCCTTTTAAGGCGTTCGTGAAAATTGGTCCACACAAAGTGTTACTTTCCCACCTCTGCAATGCCACAAATAACTCACCGCGCCGGTATTCCTCCAAACGACAGACGGAGTCCTCCGACTTCGCTACCAATGGCGGGTCCACACCGTACGTTGTAACAAGCTGCTTGGCTGCTGAGGGGGCGTCTGTAAATATCCAACACGAATATTTTGAAGCACCGGCTTGAAAGCAGGACGCCACTTCAGGGAAAGGGGTCTGTTAACGAAGGCAAGCCAACCTCCGTAATTAAATCCACAAGAAACTCCTCTTGTTACTGAAACACAGGAGACAGACCACAGGACCAGATGTCAGGTTTCTTTTTTTATTTGCTCAAGTTCGTGGAAAAGTGCATAACGCGTTTCGGGCTACTAGAGCCCTTGTTCACATGCAACCAATGTTTGTACATTTTTTATTTTTATAGTGCACATTTTACCCAATCACCTCCGCCCCCTCCATACATCACGTGATCATAGAAATCAAAGACATATTCAAAAATAGAAAAGCCTATATGTCCGTATAAATACATGTTATAAAATAAAATCACATGTGTACACAAGTTAGAGCCAGAAATCTCCTTTCCATGCAGAAGGAGGAAAAGTAGGGCACTTTTGGGGGGAACATTTTGTGAAGATTTGTGAAATTGCGCCAAAGTTATTATAGAAACAAAAAATGCTTCACCTGTAGTAAAAGTGGGTCCGAACTATAACTATAACTACCTACTAGCTATTGGCAGTTGGTATATATATATATATCGCGTGATCAAGGGCACTTGTTGCTCGAAATGCGTCATCGGAGGAGTGAGGAAGAATAAGGAATAACTTGCCATCAGGGTGTCCATTACTCTCTTTTCGCTGAAAGGGGGTTCTGAGAGTGATGTGGGACGTGATGTATATATATATATGTACATATATATATATATATATATATCTATATATATTTTTCAAAACAATACTCTTTCAGGCATAGAGTGCTACATAAATTATGCAAAAAAGAATCTAAGAACTCTGGGTGGTTTCCATGTTTAAGTGGAGAGCGGCTCCTGTATAGAGCACCCTACAACATATGTTTATATATACATACATACATACATATATGTGTATTTGTGTCTACATTCACATATACCTATACATACACACATGGCCATACCTCCACCCTGCGCCCTCCTCCCCACTCTGTCTGTCCGCTGGGAGCAGGCAGCAGACTATGCTGTCTTGCAGAAACAGGTCAATTACTTCAATTATTTCAGACTTCAGAGGTGCCTGTGAAGGGAAACCAAACCTTTCATTTATGCTTCTCATGATGACCTGACCTTTATCCCAAAAACCAAGACATGTAATTAAACTTAACAAAAGCATCTGGATACCAGGAAAGTCCTCTGAAAACAGAGTCCGGGATATCTGGTCACCCTATTTATACAGTCCCGAGCAAATAGCGGGTTTAAGCAAGGATTAGACACAGGTGCAGATAGCTTAATTTCTGCAAAACGTCTTAGCAAGCTCTGCAGACCCATCTGCGCACATTCAGTCTTTATTACATAGCTAATGTTTGTTTTTACATGCTGGCTTCTGTAGCATTTTGGACAGCGCAGCAGGAGTTTACTGACTCCTACCCTAAAGCCACTGGCTTTTCTCCGGTGTAGACTCACCAGTGGTTTATGATGGGGGCGTGCCTTCGTAGGAATGCACACTTTTAATGACTGTGCTCCCCACCACCAGCAGCCCCCTCACATCCCTCCCACTCCTGGGAGAATGGGACTGCCCACAATACCCCACCCCAGCCTCCCTCGAATGTTGCCTACATAGACGGCCGTGCTGGGTGCCATGTTGGTGTACACATGGTGAAAATCCCAACCCTCCCCCCCATCTCCCTGACAGATCTTAATGCATGATTTCTCTCTTCTATTGATTATCTAAGTAGAAATTCTTTGCAGTAATTCTTGGGCTTCTTTGAGCTTGGTGAACATGGAAACTTCTCTTTCAATAAAACCCTGAGTTTGGACTGTTGCAATATTGCTGCCTACGTGCCTTGACCTTGAATAGGTACAAAAGCTTAACAAACTTCTTTCGACAGTGTGCAGCTGTTGCCAACATATCAGAGAAAGTTCAACAGCAAGGTGCTTCATTAGTAACAAATTGTTTGTTCTGGATAGCCTTAGATAGTATCTGTTCTTTGATGCAATCATCTGCAAAGTTCACCAAGATTGTCCTTGGCAGTTTTGAGTTTGGATATGGATGGGTTGGCACCCGGTGTGCTCGAGTAATTGACAAATCCCCGGAGATTTCCGGTTGAACAGTTTTTTAATAAATGACTCGACCATTCCATAGTTTGGATCCCTTCATCGCCTTCAGGTACTCCTATTAATCGAAACGTCTCCAGTGATTTTCCAATTTGTCGATCTTAGTCTCCAGTGAGGATTTCTCTTTCCGCACTAGATCCACTCGCTGCTGCATTCTATTAATCTGATACTCGACCAGAGAAATCCTGGACTCCGCCTCCTGCATTCCGGCTGGGAAGCCTGCCACTGCTTCCTCGATTTTCGCTAGGCAGTGATGCAGAGAAGCTATCTCGGTTGCTTGTGTTATTTTCAGTTCTCTTATTTCATCCAGGATGTGGCTTAACGTGGTTTTTATGTCCCTTTGTACAGCTGTCTCATCCCCTTGATGGATCTCGACTGTTCTTGTGAAGCGACATCCTTGCTTACATCAGTTATAGAGGGCTGAGGTGACAGCTGTGTATTGATGAATGCATTTTGTTGTGAAGGACCTTGCTGGGTACCAGTTTCTTTTGAGAGGGCCACCTGATCTAAGCTGGGAGTGAATAAATGAAGTCCTGAGAATACCCCTGGTTGTGTGTTAATGAAAGACCCCTGGCTGTAGTAGCTTTAGGTTTGAGGAACAGTGGATACTCTTTCGCTTGCCCTGAGATTGAGGTTGCAATCTCTTCAAATGTTGACAGTAAAGAAGAACTGGCTTCCTTTTTCCCTCCTGTGGTAAGTTTGCTTGGTTTCACCTCTTTATCTTGCACTGCCCTCTTATTCACGCTAGAGCGGTTTGAGGGCACGTCCTGTAAAACAGGATTCGGCTCTAGTCCTTCTCGGTCCTTTGGTCCCACCTGTTGAGTGCTCTCCATATCTGGCCTGTTAATTCCAATCTCGATTCCACGGTCCAAAATATCTTCCTTGGAACTTAACAGGTTATATACTGCAGTAGACCCAAGCCGGGATTTTAGACTGCGTTCTGCCCTTGCTGCCGCAGATGCAGATTTCACTTGAGCAAAGCGTGCATTTTTTTAGGCCATAGCAAACACAAAGAGATGATGGTCAGAGCGCTGAAACTTTTCAGACGCTCACCCAGAGTCACAAATCTAGGTTAAATCCATCATCATTCTTTGGCTCACTTCGCCACCCCAGTTCAGACCCAGCCATATGCAAGTCAGTCTTGACCCTGTTCCTCATGGGAACAGTCCAGCCCGAACTGCCAAGCCAGGTCTTCCATGGACTAGAAAAAAACATCATGAGACTGGTTTTGGGGTAACACCCCTCTTCAGCCAGGCTAGCCTGATTCCAGTGGCAAAGGGAACAAGGGACCCACGTCTGGCCACCCTTTTCCAACTTAGGATGAACATAGTAAACACAAAGAGGTGTTGGACAGAGCGCTGAAACTTTTCAGACACTAACCCTGAGTCACAGATCTGGGCTAAACCCGTCATCATTCTTTAGCTCACTTTGCCACCCCAGTTCAGACCCAGCCATATGCAAATCAGTCATGACCCTATTCCTCATGGGAACGGTCCTGCACTGCAGAATTATTCTGTATAAGGGTCACCACTTTTTTCATTCTTGGTCAACAGCCAGCTGTGCATGATCACACTTGTTTAGAAAAGCATTGGTGATTGGTTTCAAAACATTTATGACTGTTTTGAAAACATTCATGATTGTTTGAAAAACATATCAATTCTAGAAAAAACCCTGGTGTGACCACTTTAGTATAAAGACCCTCTCTCCCCCCTACAAAAGATAGGAGAATTCATTCCAAGCTGACACAGGGTCCTGTATGCTGAATCTTCGACATGCAGTGGTCTGACATCCCTTGCAGGGTGTCATCCTCGAAGCAGAGATGGGGTCCTCATTCTCAACCATCATGTGAAGGGGCTGGTTCTTCCCTAGGGGTTTCTTGGCAACAGATACACATAGATATATGCACACACACCTACACATCCAGGTTAGGCTAGGTACATTTAGGTAAATGACTTGGGGCGCGCATTTTAGGAATATGCAAGTACTACTGTTTTTATCTGAACTGCTTATGTTCATCTTGTTAGCACTATGGTAGAAATGTAGCTACTATTTACCATATTGGTACTAGCAATATCTTTTGTATGCTTTTGTCTCCTGATTGTCGCAGCACAAATGTTTTACACAAGGTTATCGCTGGAACCATCCTAATCGCCATCCTGTGTATTTTCTGAGAGAAAGCAAACAGGAGTGTCTGAGCGAAATGTACTGTACTGTTTTCCATAATCCCTGAGGTCCTGGGGGACTCCTAGGAACTACATGACAAAAGAGGGACACGGCCAAAGGTCAAGTATCTTTATGAGGTCTTGGAGCTCTGAGGTGACTTGCAGTTTCCTTTTAATTTACAGTTGAATGCACTTTATTCCTTTATATTACATAATCATACAATAACCATTCCACTGTACATTGCTGTTTTATATAAGAGAGACAGTATTTTTGCAGACATGAAGAATAAAAGTATGCTCTGTAGTACGAAAATAAAAACACCAAAAGAAGCTATTAATTTGTTGCAAAAAGACATGAGAATTAGTTTATTTTAAGTCTGTAATCAGAATGTGTAATAACACACACAGAGATTCATTATTTCCTATAGTTACTGGACGCCTCTTAATCAGGTTTCTGTGCCAACAACTGCACTGAGACCTTGCTGATTGAGGCCACAGAAAACATGAGAACACTCCTTGACCTTGGAGAAACTGTGGCCCTGATCCTCCTCGACCTCTCCGAGGTGTTAGACACTGTCGCCCACAACACCCTTATCAACAGACTCTACAACCTAGGCATACGACAAGATGCACTCAAGTCGATTGCCTCCTTCTTTACAGGGCACAAACAGAGCTTCCGACTGCCTCCCTTCACCTCCGCACCCAAATACATCATCTGCGGTGCACCACAAGGATCATCCCTTAACCTGTTCAACATCGACATGACCCCTCTTGCAGACATCGTCAGATCCCATGGACTCAACATAACCTCCTACGCAGAAAACACTCAACGGAAACTATCGCTCACTGAGAACCCTTCGAACGCCAAAACCAACTTATGGAACGTCATGACCAATGTAGCAAAATGGATGAGAGAAAACTGCCTCCAACTCAGCTCTGACAAACCACAGCTGGTGGCCTGCAGAACTCAGATCCACAACAAAAGATTACGCACATCATCCTCAACAGCAACGGCAAGTTAACGCTGTTCGCCTCCTCCTGCTTCCACACACTTTGCATGCTCCGTAGAATCTTCAGATGGATCCCAACCGACACCAGAAAGACTGCCACTCAGTCCCTCATTACCAGCTGCCTTGTGTATGACAATGCCCCCTATGCCGGCATCTCCACCCGGCTTCTCAGAAGGCTCCCGACCATATAGAGCGCTGCAGCCAGACTCATCCTGGACCTCCCCAAATGAACCCACATCGCCCCCCACCTGAGAGACCTCCACTGGCTCCCCATCCAGAAAAGATGCCAGTTCATGATCCTCACGCACACCTACAAAGCCCTCTATGACCTATGACATGCCTACCTCAATCATCGACTGAACTTCCACTAACCCGTTAGACACCTACGCTCCTCTTCACTCGCCCTTGCAAACCCCCATCCATCACAGCCGCAGCAGTGGCTGCTCCTTTTCCTACATCCCTGCCAAGACCTGGAACAACCTTCCCCTCCAGCTCTGCAGAGCCTCCTCACTGGCAGACTTCAGAAAGAGACTCAAGACCTGGCTCTTCGACAGAAACACAGCAACCAGATACCCCAAAGTTAACAGTTTTGCGCTTTACAAATGCTGTTTGTTTGTTTATAACCAATAATGCGGAAAACATTTTGCCATAAATATTTCCCTTCTACTGATCACTGTTCATTTTAGGAAAACAGATCAGAAGTTAAAAACAGTACTGGATTTTGTGGTTCTTGCCTCTTACCTTGACTGCTGGCCCTCGCAGCAGGCATAAGGATGTCAACGTTATTACAGTTGCACAGCTACATATTTTATTTGTTACAGGTGAAGCGACATGTCACATCTCAGCTGTAATAAGGAAATTAGTGACAGGGTTTTATTCAGGAATTGCGGTTTCCCATTTATTTTCATTTAAAAAATATTTATTGACATAAACCTAATTCATTTCTCTAAAAAAAACATCCAATTTCTGTTTTCCTGAACTGATAATAGGAGCAGGATCAAGACTGATTCGCATAAAATAGGTCTTTGTCTAGAATGCCATAGGACTCTAGCTATTCTTTACTGACAAGACCTAAATAGGTTGAAACCAGTTTGGGTTTGCATGTGTTCACACCTGGAGAGTACCTGTCCTGGCAGTTTGGACTGGACTGTGGGCCTCTGTCTAGAATAGCACAGTAGACTAAAAACAATGGTCTTAAATGCTTCCCAGAGCGTTCGTCATTGGCTGAGATGAATTCAAGCATTCCATCAATCCCCCTGATATTGTTGAACTGCATTTAACCGCATTTTAAAATTACCTACATGGCTCCATTTTGTGTTGCCATGCTCTCGGCAACCTGGTGAAGAATTGCTTTCCACGTCCCTGTCAAAACTTGCCCAAGCCTCCCTGCTCCTTGTGGTCGAGCCAATTCCGAGAAGCTGCCTGTGTGCCTAACCCCCCCAGTTGTGCCAGAGACTCAGCCACATCTTCTCCATTGTTGATAACTCAGCCTGTCACGACCAGCTGCCCTATGAACACACCAACTGATAGAGGAAGCCTGAGGCTGTGCCTTGTGACCACACCAACTGATAGAGGAAGCACGAGGCTGTGCACTGTGACCACACCAACTGATAGAGGAAGCACGAGGCTGTGCCCCATGACCACACCAGTTGGGCAAGGAAGCACGGAGCTGCGTAGATTGTACAATCAGAGACAGATGTCCCCTGGCCACGATTGCACCACACAAGACTGACGAAGAACTTGTCAGATGAGGAACTTATCTGAATAATGAACTTGTACTGTGCAAATGGGCGTGGCTAGCGCTATAAATATGTGTAGGCTGCGGAGTAAAGCAACAGTCTCCGTAGAATTGTCTTTGTACCATTCTGGGACCCTGTCCTTAGCTCGAGCTAATAAATAACTTACTTCCCTCCACGGCTGGTTGTCCTGGTCTCTTTGGTAATGTATGATTTAAGCAAGAAGAACCCGTAGATTCTAGGTGTCCCCTGCACCGCTGGCTTTGACTCTCCTAGTGGGGAGGGGTCTCCAGAAAGTCAGTTCTAAAATTTGGCGCCCAACGTTGGGCGTCTTCGGTGGTTGTCATCGAGCCTGGTGGTCGTGAGGAGTCCGTGATCGAACTCTAAGGGAGGCGCGCCACTACATTGGCTGAAAATTGTCTTTGTGGGCCCAAGGACTCGATTGCGTGATTCCTCCCTCCAGTGGGCTGTCTGACTGCGGCCCCGACTGACGCCCCAGTTCTGGTTCCTAGTTTTGGGAGATCGGGACCTTTGTGACACCTGCTGTGTGATGAAAGATTAATGGTCAGGTAAGAGTGGGAGTGGCCCACTTCTTTGGTGATTTGTATCTTTGTTTTGGGTATTGTTCAACTTTTGCAAAAGCCGAAAAACAAAGGGTAAGTACAGTTATATGCTGTAAATGTTAGATTTCACCCTTTGATGTTTGGAACCAGGATACACGTCTAGAGTTGCCTGGATTTAGTAAGTTTCGGAAATGGTGTTGTTATTGTACACAGGACTCCGCATTGGAGGAATCTTGTCCGATTCCTCCTTTGGGGACTCTTAATCATGAAGTTTAAGCTAAAGATGGCATCGGCCCAATTATGTTTTGCTCGCTTTGGCACTAGTTTCAAAGAAAAGCTAGACCTGTGATGTTTGATTCCTTTCGGGTTTGGCGCAAGGAGTCCAAACAGAAAGAAATCAAACTCAAAAAGAACTAAGCTAAAATAATACGTATGAGTGTGATTCAGAAAGCTCAGAATCACGATGATCAGAGAACAGAAGAGGATATAGTAATACATGACAGATTACATCGAATGCAGATAGATGGATGTTACATTACAAAGAAGGTTCCCGAAAAGGCCCGGGACAAGGAGGATGACCCTCTCATGATCTCTATGTTGAGCACCCCTCCACCCTATACCCCCGCCATGTATCCGGCCCCTGATCCCGCACAATTGGTTCCCGCTACTGCTCCAGTTGTTGCCCCTGCCATGCCCTGGTTTACCCGATTCCTCAGCCACTTGTTCCCAACGCCCTGACTATTCAGGCCACTGTACCAATGCAAGTACACCCTTCCCTTCCCCTTGTTGCACCTTCCACTAGTCACGTGCCTGCCCAACTTAATATGCCTTCAACTCCCGTTGCAACTAACACATTCCTTGTTGACAGTCGTCTGGCACCTTCCCCCAGTGCAGGGCTACTAGCGAATGCTTGGTCAGTGGTGCGTGATTATATCCCTTATGTAACTCCGCCTAGGCCACCCACTCCCAGATGACGCACTTTGCGCAGACTGATGGGGAATACGCAGGAACAACTAGCTATGAGTCAAAAGGCTCGTAGGTGGATGGAAAATAACACTATATACATCGCTCAGGATATATGGATGACGATGGATCAGTGGACATGCATCCAACAGATTGATATTTTTTGTGAAATGTGTGACATACTGATCCAAATGTGGGAGGATTTTGTAAAATTAGATCCACCCCCAGGTCTGTCTGACCTTCGCCATAAGGTTGAAAAAGGGGACATACAGGGCCCAGCACTATTATGCGATCTGATCACGCTAGTAGCCTACAGGGACTCTTTATCTGGTGTTCTGTTAAATAAGGGTTTTCCAATGAGGGAGGTACAGCCTGTCTGGAGAGAACGCGTTGTTGGCATAGATGGCAAAACTGACACTCCAGCAGGTTTTAGACAAATGTGGGTTCATGGTTGCCTTCATTTAATAGAAAATAAAATGCTGCATTAGTCTTAGATGAAGCTCTTTCTTAGAATTTTGTGGGCTACACGCCTAGGTAAAAACTATTAACAAATTCAGATTTATTTTTCACAGGAAAAATAGTGGCGCAAGGGAAACAGAGTGTCTGTGAAAAAGTTTGCTTTTAGAAAGTCAGAATTAAGGTGGCTTAACATGCTTACATGTTTAGTCATTGCAAAGTTGACAAGATGGTTACAGTTAAGTATATTTTCTATTTTGTGTTCCGTTAATGTGTATTATGTTTTATCTCCTGATTAAAAGTTACAGTTGATATTTTTATGTGTTATGAGAAGTGTTTCTTGTTTTTGTGTGTGTTGTGTATTTTTGCTTCTGCCCCCAGATCATTCATGGATTGTTCTGGGTGGTTTTAAGGCTGACAAGACACGTGAGTTGGTTTAAAAAAAAACAACAACAAAAACGTCATAGTTGTGAGAGGAAAAAGGTGTAATGTGCGCCCTGAATGCCTATAGGTAGGAAATAAGGGTAAAAGATTATTAGAACGGACCAAGAATGTTACAGTAGGTGTAGGGAAGTAGTGGAAAAGCAGAGGTCAACAGCACACGCATCAGTGATGGTACATTCCACGAGGTGGTGGAACAAGTGTTCCATATGTACCTGTGGGACCTAATAAACATTCAAATTTCAAAAAGAAGGGTGCTGTCAGCAGTATGTTGAAAAAAGATGTGTTTTTTGCATAACTCCTTTGAAAAGAAATGTTTGTGTGTTTTTCTATTTTTGTGCATTTTGTCCTTTTATGAATTGTTCCTGCTGGTCCTGTGTGTCAGAAGCGACACAGTAAGTTGTATTGACAGCTGATCACCACTAAGGTGACCTGCTGTCAAAAGGAGGGTGAGGAAAGTAAGGAAATTGAATTTTGATTTTAAACCTGACAAATTAAGCAGGCCAAAATATTGGGTTTTGGGCTGCAGGTTCACTGTGCATAAAGTGCATGACCTAGTATTGTGTGTCACCGCTCATTTGCATGCATTACTGTAATTTGTTTATGCTTTTTGTGCTTGGTATACAGCAAGCATACCTGATGGCTTGGCATGTGAGTTTTTATCTTATGCATGGTTTTTTTTTGCGTTGTTTTGACAAATTTTACTTTTTATACTAGTACAAGCTCCCCTGTTTTGTGAGGGGATGGTCATGACAATGCCCATCGCTACGCAACAGTTGGTTGGACTTGTTCTGCTTACTAAATTCCACAGATATGATATTTCATGCTGTGAACATGAGAGACAACACTTCACCAGTGCATGTCTATTTGGCTATAATGGTATTGAAGGAAAATAAAAAAAGTTATACAGAATAAAATGGGTGTCATCTGCAGTTAGTCACATTACTGCTCCTTCCCTTAAGGGACGGGCGGCCCTTGATTACATGCATCCTGATTGGACCCTAAGGAGGAACTATAAATCTGTGGCTATTGCTAAAGGTGACCTAAACTTTTCTCATGATATTGCACTAGTTAATCCTGTTCTGCTTCCTAGGTAGTGTATGGCTTTGTTCCTCAAAGGAAACCAAGTTTAATTTTCCCCGGGGAAGGAACTGAATCACTAGCTGAGATTACAGTATATTGTGTAGCAGCCGGTGGTAGAGTTAAAATGTGTGTACTATTTTGGTCTTTTGTGTATCACCCGTACTCTTGGTGCTGTGTCACATGTCTGACTATCACCCAAGTAATTTCTTGTTCTTTCTATAGATTTTTCTTTTGCTGCTTCTCCCCTGATCGATGTCACATTGTGCCTAGTTATTGGGGATTTTAGCTGTGTCCTAGTGCCATTTCCCTTTTCCGTATTCCTTTCACCAGTCAGCCGTTTTATTATTGTTGATGTATTGTTCAAGTCCACACTCCCAGACTGCAGTGATGTACCAGGGACCCTCATATTATGTATAAATCCCTTCTGTATGACCAGGCTGGTTTTCAAGAATTTTCTTTAGGCCCACTTCAATGTTTTCCAGTCTGACTGTCCCATGGCGTCTGGGCACTCCCTTGAAGATTGCAGGACACCTGCTTGCAGTCCCATTGTTAAATACAATAAAATGTTTTTTTGCTAATTTGAAGGAAACTAACAACTGTGTCACATTTCCTACATCATTAGGTTCTGCGGGATCTTTCATAGTAAAAGGAAGAGTCATAATAACCTGCAGAACGGTGACAAAGATGAGTCCTAACTCCCATCAGTGACAGCTACAGATGAGGGGCGGACGTCTTGGACCTACAGTCCCAGCACCCAGAAAGTAGCAAGGCTGGACAGCGATCGCCAGCGTATCATCAATGGCATTTCCAAAGTATTGTGTTTGCTTCATCAGACGGCCTTGGACATCAGAGAAGAAAGAGGAGCTGGTTCCCTGTTTGCCACAGAACAAGAATTTTAGTGCAAAGGAGCGCAAAAGAAGGATCTCTGTTGTTGACGGCAGGGCTGGTTTTAGGCTTCAGTTTTCTACCTGTCATGTGCTGGTAACCTCTGACAGCGCGTGGTTCTTTGACCCCCTTGGCCTAAGTTTTGACCACACCCCCTCCTTTCCTTTGCTGCAACAGAAGGGCAGTGCACCGGAGGATCCAAGATTGACAAAAGGCACTACATTTGTAATACCTATGTTGAAAGGAAAATTAGAATGGAAGAACAGCCCGAGCGTCCTCTGACACTGAATAACAAGTGTTGGAGCCTGAGAGTGTTGCTGAACGTGAAAGCCTGTTGCTCTTTCCTGATTAACAGTACTTGGGTCTGCACGATATGATCTGCGCCCATGACCACCGAAGAGCATGGTATCTGTAGTGCCTGCCACAGAGGAGAGACATGGGTGCATTGCCTTGAGGCATTGAGACTTTCGAGTGAGCTGTGAGTGTTTGCCAGGAGGGCACTCCAACAGATTCTAAGACGCACTATTTTCATGGAAAGGCCTGGATCGAGAAGCCCAATGTGGAAGAAGAAAATGGAAGCAGATTTGATGGACGATAGAAGCCTCCCAAAGAGGCTTAAACGGACTTTGGGCATAGTTGCACAAGCAATTCCAGTGCAATGATATAAAGTGAATGTTAGATATGTTCCCATTTGACTAAATTGCTATGGAAGAGGAAGTGGCTCAGCCTCTAGCATCCAAAATGTTCCAACAGAAGTGAATTTGTGTGACTATTCTTATGTTTGCTGACATCATTTAAGAGTAGTATTCTGTCTAGTAGAACAGTTTCAAGCCCGTACTCAGACAAAGAGTATCACCATTTCACTTGAAAGCATTGATAATATCTATGGCCCATTTGATACCACACAAGGACTGACACAGATGGAGTAATGATAGTATCCACTAGCTGTAAGGCCCATGGATTGCTTCCCATTCTGATTAGTAAAATATGATCTGGTTTTGTCCCTATTCAAGTTATATGTGTGTAGGTTGAGAGACCTAATTATGGTGGTATATATATATATATATTTATTAAACTCTAAGTTAAGTAATTTAGGTAATGAAGATATCCTGGAGTACAGTGCATTGCAGATCGAGAGAGAGGTCCAGGAAATGATGTACACTGATCTAGACGACAATTGATTGTTGCCTCTGCATGGCAAAATGAGGGACTGTTGAACTGCATTTTAAAATGACCCACATGACTCCATTTTGTGTTGCCATGCTCTCGGCAACCTGGTGAAGAATTGCTTTCCACGTCCCTGTCAAAACTTGCTCAACCCTCCCTGCTCTTTGTGGTCGAGCCGATTCCGAGAAGCTGACTGTGTGCCTCACCCCCCCAGTTGTGCCAGAGACTCAGCCACATCCTGTCCATTGTTGGTAACTCAGCCTGTCATGACCAGCTGCCCTGTGACCACACCAACTGATAGAGGAAGGACAAGGCTGTGCCCTGTGACCACACCAACTGATAGAGGAAGCACGAGGCTGTGCCCCATGATCACACCAGTTGGGCAATGAAGCACGGGCTGCGTACATTGTACAATCAGAGACAGATGTTACCTGGTCACGATTGCACCATACAAGACTGACGAAGAACTTGTCACATGAGGAACTTATCTCAATAAGGAACTTGTACTGTGCAAATGGGCGTGTCTAGCGCTATAAATATGTGCAGGCTGCGGAGTAAAGCAGCAGTCTCCGTAGAATTGTCTTTGTACCATTCTGGGACCCTGTCCTTAGCTCAAGCTAATAAATAACTTACTTCCCTCCGCGGCTGGTTGTCCTGGTCTCTTTGATAATGTATGATTTAAGCAAGAAGAACCCGTAGATTCTAGGTGTCCCCTGCACCGCTGGCTTTGACTCTCCTAGTAGGAAGGGGTCTCCAAAAAGCCGGTTCTACAATATGCTTCGAGTATTAATAGGAGTGGAAGTTAAGGCTGATGTGAATTCTGTTGATTAGAAGATGAGGCGAAGCTTATGACGAATTACTTTTTAGTTTTTATTGCGATGCAATTGTTAGCAATCTGGTTAACTTTGGTTATTATACATAAACATGTGTTTAAGAAATCTACTCTAATATACTTAGAATGCACTGAAATTTACTAACACCAATCATGGTTAATACTATAACCTTAAAAAACATGAAATTCTCCAATTACAGTTAGCTCCAACATACTTAACATGGATAACAACCATGCAAATCATAATTCTAGCACCAAATGCAAAAGGCTTGCAACAAATGAATGGGCTGCTGGCGAGATTGTTGACCATGCACTCATCCCTCCTCTGCTCTATTCTTCATCTTATTGCCCCTGCCCCCTCCTGCATGCCTTCTATGGTCAGCTTGCTGTCTCTGCTGGCCTTCCATCAGTGGTCAGCTTGCTGCACCAGTCTATGCCCCAACCTAAGTTATAATTTGTGCCCCCCCAAAAAAAACTATTATGATTTGTACACCTCTCTATGCAGTGTTGTGAACTTGCTAGTCAGACTACTTGAACTATAGCTCACATCATCCCCATGAACAGCGTATACCCTTTTATATTACATCACTTATACCATGTTAAATCATAGCATTCATAGCAACACTCATCACATCTCAAGTGACATAATTTATGAGAGGGCTGTGCATGGTAGGAGGGCGAGTTATAGCGAGTTCAAAGCACTGCATATCGAGGTGTGTGAGTCATAGTACGTTTTGGGTGGGGCGCAAATGATAACTTTAGAATTTCTAATTTTCTTGTAATTTAAGTTTGTTTTGTATACTAATTATTAATAAACTTTTCCTAACTGAAAGTTATCCTAAATCTTTGTTCTTTTCATTTATTTTTAATGTTTTTATAAACAAAAATGGAGAATCGTGGCGTAGAGTGGAGTGGCATGTCATAGAGTGGCATGTCATAGAGTGGAGTGGCATAGAGTGGAGTGGGGTGTCAGAGTAGAGTGGAGTGGAATTTCATAGTGTGGAGTGACGTGTTGTATTATTATTATTATTATTATTATTACTATTATTAATAAAATTTATAAAGCGCTAACGAAGGCCCATGGGCGTCTCGGCGCTGAAGTATCAGCAGAAATTAACCCTAGAGGGAGGCACAGAGATTACTTAGTACAGGCAGAATTACTGATTAAAAAGCCAGGTCTTAAGTTGTTTACGGAAAGACCATAGCGCAGGGCTTGTTTTAATCGAGTAAGGCAGAGAGTTCCAAAGCTTGGGGGCAGACACCAGAAATCTTCTATCGCCCCATGCGACAGATTTGGTCCGAGGAATCACTAGGTCATTTAGACTGGAGGAGCGTAGAGTTCTGGACGGACAGTAGGGGATGAGATTTTGGGCCAGGAATGCAGGTCCCAATTGATGCAAGGCCTTGTAGACTAAACAGAGGGATTTGAATTTTATCCTATTTCTGATAGGTAACCAATGTAAGTCTTTGATAGTTTTCGAGGCAGATTGAGATTTGGGGATTCCTCCTAATAGCCTAGCGGCAGAGTACTGAACAATTTGCATTTTGTTCAGAACTCCTTCCTGAGCATTTAAAAACAAGGCGTTGCAATAATCAAGGGTGGAAAAAACCAAAGAAGAAACCAAGGTTTTGCCAGCTGCATCGGGAAGGAAAGGGAGGATTTTCTTAATAAGTTTTAGTTTAAAAAAGGCCGAAGAGGTGATCTGATTGGCATGTGAAAGAAAAGTGAGACGGTCATCAAAAATGACTCCCAGATTCCTGACCCTGCCAACCGGCTCACGAGGAGGGCCAAATGATGAAGGCCACCAGCGCGGGGACCATTCCGGAATCAGGTGACCAAAGATTACTACTTCCGTTTTTTCGGAATTCAATTTTAGGCAGTTGGAAGCCATCCAGGTCCCAATAGCCCGCATGCCTAAATTGAGGTCATCTGCTCTTTTGTGGCCATCATTCTTGATGGCCAGGACTAACTGGGTATCGTCTGCATAGGACGTAAGGCTCATCCCATGGGCCCGAATGATATTGGCAAGGTCCGACACATAAATGTTAAAGAGTGTCGGACTTAGGGATGAGCCTTGCGGAACTCCACATGGCAGAGACAAGGTTGGTGATTGGAAAGCTCCCAGTGTAACCGCCTGCGTCCTGTCAGCCAAGAAAGAGGCCAAGAGTTTCTTCGCATTGTGAAGAACACCCATGCTCTCGACACGGTCGATCAAGGTGGCATGATCGACCGTGTCGAAAGCTGCCGATAGGACAAGGAGTATCAAAACTGCAGACCCCCCGGCATCACGGATGGTTCTAATATCATCCGCGGCCTTTATCAAAGCCGTTTCTGTCCCGTGACATTGACGAAAGCCAAACTGGGGTTCGTCCAGAAGATGATGTTCTTCCAAAAAAGCCGAGAGTTGCTGGTTTAGTGCTTTCTCGGCTATCTTCGCCAGAACTGGGAGGCTGGCAATGGGACGGTAGTTCTTTAACTCATCCATTGTACAATGGAGTAGAGAGGAGGAGCATATAGTGGAGTTGCATATAGTGGAGTGTCATAGAGTGTTATGACATAGAGTGTCGTGTCGTAGAGTGGATTGGTGTAGAGTTGGGGTGTTGCAGAGTAGAGTGGCATAGAGTGTAGTAGCGTGTTGTTGAGTTGAGTGGAGTGGCATGTTGTAGAGTGTTTTAGAGTGAAGGGGTGTAAAGGGGAGTGCAGTAGAATGAGGTGGAGTGTCATAAAGTGGAGTGTCATACAAAGGCGTGTCGCAAACTGGAGTGGCGTGGAGTGTTGTACAGTGCAGTACCATGTCAAAGTGGAATGACGTGCCATAGAGCGGAGTGGCATGTCTTACAATGGAGTACAGTGGAGTGGCATAGTGTCATAAAGTGTCTTGGCATAGAGCGGCATGTGGGGTGGCATATCATAGAGTAGAGTGGAATATTGTTTTGTACAGAAGAGTGGGGTAGCATAGAGAAGAGTGGAGTAGCAAGTCAATGAACTTCATACAGAAGAATAGAGTGGAGTAGTGTATCATTGAGTAGAGTGGAGTAAAGTTGAATGGACTGGCATAAAGGGAGTTGCATAGCGTTGAATAGAGTGTCAAGGAGTGGCATAGAGTATAGTACAGTGTTGCAGACTGGTATAGAGAGGAGTAGAGGATTATGGAGTGGAGTAGAATGTCTTAGAGTGGAGTGGCGTTGAGTGGAGTGTATTAGAGGGTCATGGTGTGGTGTGTTGTGGATTGGAGTAGATTGGCATGGCGTAGAGTGGAGTGGCGTATCATACATTAGAGTGTGTTTTGCAGAGTGAAAATAAGTGGCATGTCATAGAGTGAAGTACAGTGGCATACAGTGGAGTGGAATGCTGTAGAGTGGAGTAGTGTGGAGTAATATGTTGTAGAGTAGTGTGAAGTGGTGTGGCATAGAATGTCAGAGTAAGTGTCATGGAGTAGAGTGGCATAGAGTGGAGTAGAATGTTGCAGAATGGAGTGGTGTAGAGTGGCATCTAATAGAGTGCAGGGGAATATTGTAGAGTAAGGTGGCATGCCATAGAGCGGACTGGCACATAGAGTGGAGTGGTGGGGAGTGTTGCAGAGTGGCATGTCATAGAGTTGAGTGGAGTGGTGTGTCATAGAGTGGCATTTCGTGAAGGAGTGGTGTAAAATGAAGTTGCATGTTGTAGAGGGGAGTGGCATCTCGCCGAGTGAAGTGGCATGTCATAGAGTGGATTAGCATGTCATAGAGTGGAGTGGAGTGTCGTGGAGTGGCATGTCATAGATTGTCTTAGAGTGGAGAGGTGTAGAGCGGAGTGGCGTACAGTGGAGTGGACTTTTGTAGAATGGAATGTAGTGGCATATCATAGAGTGGAGTGGAGTGGCATGTCATATAGTGCCTTAGAGTGAAATAGTGTGTCCTAGAGTAGAATGGAGTAAAGTGGCATGGGGTGGCATATTGGAAGTTGTGTAGAGTGGAGTTGAGTGCAGTAGAGTGACATGAAGTATAGTAAAGGGTTGTAGAGTGTTATCGAGTAGAGTAGAGTGTTATAGAGTGAAGTGGCATCGCCATTCTATGACACTCCATGACACATCAGTCCCCTATACAAGGGCATCGAGTGGAGTAGAGTGGAGTGGAGTAGCATAGAGTGGATTGCCATAGAGTGACGTAGAGTAGAGTAGAGCGGAGCATAATGGAGTGGTGTAATGTAGAGGAGAGTAAAGTGTCATAGAGTGGAGTGGTGTAATGTAGTGTAGAGTGGAATGGCATGGCATGTTTTAGAGAGCCAGAAAGTGGAGTAGATTGGAGGGGCATAGAGTGAAGTAGAATGTTGTAGAGTGGAGTGATGCAGAGTGCAGTGACATGTTATGGAGTTGTGTGTCACAGAGGGGCGTATTGTACTGTGTCTTACAGTGGCAGGACGTAAAGTGGAAAAGCGTAGTATGGAGTGGTATATCTTAGAGTAGAGTGGTGTCTTGTAGAGTGTAGTAGCATCTTGTATAGGGGACTGATGTGTCATGGAGTGTCATAGAATGGCGTGGCATATTATACAGTGGTGTGTCATAGAGTAGAGTGGAGTCGAGTAGCTTAGAGTGCAATGGAATGTCATAGAGTGGAGTGGTGTGTCATAGAGCAGTGTGTCATAGAGTGTAAGAATGGAGGTGCGTGAAGTGGCCTTCAGTGGAGTGGCATGTCATAGAGTGGAGTGGTGTGTCATAGAGAGTTGTGGAGTGGCATGTCGTAGAGCGGAGTGACATGTCATACAGTGCCATAGAGTGGAGTTAGTGGCTTAGAGTGGAAGGACATAGAGTGGAGAAGAGTGCTGTGGAGTGTCGCAGAGTAGAATGGATTGGCGGCTTGTAGAGTGGCATGTTGTAGTGTAGTGGGGAATGGAGTGGACCATGACCGCATCACATCTTCACATCTTTGCCGAAGGGCTTCACCCGATCTGCTCAGCCTTGACATCCATTCTCAAATTAACATTCTCTACACACCTCCCTGGATTTCTAGAAACATGCCGCCATCCTTCTGCTATTCAAGAAACCGCTGGTGGACTCCCTAACCTAGACCAACCACAAGTCCATCTTCCTCCTCACCATCCCAATTAAAGTCCTGGAAAGTTCATTAATACCCAGCTGGCCAACTACCTCAACCATCTTTGGGACCCTTCACAATCAAGTTCTAAACCCAATAAACACTGAGACGGCCATCATCGCTGCCACCCGAGACATCTGCATCAACATGGACAAGTGGTACACAGTAGCATTCATCCTATTTAACCTATCAGCTGCTTTTGACAATGTCTACCACCCTGCCTTCATCTAACTCCTCCACATAATTCTCATTCTGGGCCCAGCAACAAGATTGGTCAGCTCCTACCCTGTTGGGTGCACCCAAACGGCCAACTTAGGCTCCTACTTGTCTGAAGCCACCAACCTGATATGCAGCATCTCAAAGGACTGTTTCTGAGCCCCACACAGTTCAACATCAACATGACTCCCCTCACTAGTATAATTCTCTCCCATAGATTCAACATCATCTCCTACGCAGACAACGCAGACAACATTCAGCTCATCTTCTCCCTTTCAGAAGACACCCCAAGCACTAAGCATACTTAGTTCGATGTTTTCAGTAGCAGACTGGATAAAAAAAGAAATGCAGCAAGCTCGGCAGCAACAAAACAGAAGTAATCCTCTTTTGCAAGGACACCTTCCTCTGGTCCACTGGTTGGTGGCCTACTGAGCTGGGCCCAGCTCACCACCCATCTAACACTGTCAGAAACCTGGGCATCATGATTGACAACCAAATTTCCATTAGTCAATCAAGTCAAAACTGTCAAAACTGTCACCTACAGTTCAGGAAAGTCTTCACTTAGCTCCACCCTGGACGCCCTCAGAGCCATCATGCAACCCCTCATCACCAGTAGTAGAACAGGTGGCCCACTCAAAATATTGGCTCGTGGCTCAGGTGGATTACCTTGGCCAACGTTCCCGTGAACCGTTAAACTTCTCCATTCACCTGCGCCCATCTCAGTGTGATATTCTGATGCTTAGAAGTCCGGGACTGAAGGTACTTGGCTCGACTACAGTAACACCCTCTGCGTTGGCCTTACCACCCAGCTCACAGAAAGATTCCAAGTTATCCAGAAGTAGGCACAAGACTCACGCTAAACATACTCATCACACTCAATTATTCAAGCACCTGAAAGAGTTCTACTGGTTCCCTATTCACAAGCACACATACCTAAAAAGTGCTACACAACCAGGGCCCAACAATCGTATCCGGTTTCACACCCTGTCCAGACATCTCCACTCAGCCAACCTACTCCTCAACCATGTACCCCACATCTTTTGAGCCAGTACACAGACTTACTGATGCAGCACAGGAAAATATGCAAATTTCTTGAGCAATCTCAAGTTCAGACTCCACTCAAGTGGATGGTCTTTTATTTCTGACTGAGGCTGACACAAATATCAATGCATTTTATAATGTCAAGCACTCACAAAGATGACAGAGTATTAGATTTGCAAACCATGAAGGTTTATTGAAGGATTTGCAAAGTTACACATTCAATTCATCAATTTAATTGCAAATCAATAGTCGATACGTGAGTGCCTTCATCAATATATGTCAAAGCAATTCAAAATCATAAATGCAAAGACAAAGCATTATAAATGTGTCGCAAAAAATAAATCAAGTAGTATCTTTCTACTCAGCTAAGTAGGAAAGTCGGGGAAATTCGGCAGAAGTCAGACTGAAGGTGCCAGCATGGAAAACCTCTGGAAGGCAATACATAAGAATCAAATACGTTTCATCTAGCAAGTGGGAAAGTCATCTGCTCAAGAGTCAAGTTAAACTCCTTCGGGTAAAGGAAAAAGACATATAGTGCAAGTCTACATACATTAGTTCAAAACATATGTTTCAGCATGTCACTAAACCTACACATGGTTCCCATGAAAGGGATTAATCGGGTTAAAGACAATTTGGTAAGACAGTCTGATTATTTTCTCAAAGCTAAAGCATAATGACATCTCTGCTAAGCGTCATTCAGCCTTAGCATCTGCAAAATAAGAATATACACACGTTATAATATGTTCTTGCGTAAAGAAACATTCACATGAAAAACAAAATTAAAAATACATCGTTCAAGGTTGCTGGTATTAGATTTTCTCCTGAAATGAAAAAGAAGATACTCAACAAGGAAAGGATGCAATACTAACGTTGCCCATTTTAATATGCAGCCTATGTTAACTACAGTCAAATAAAATGCGATAAGTATACAGTAAATACACTTGGGTGTTGCAGTTAAATAGCGCTATAAGTGCAAAACATTTAATTAAGAAAATCTCCACCAACCAATGGAAGTCTCCCCCCTGCCCAGATGAGACCTGAACTCACCCATCTTTTTTGAAGAAAATGTTAAAAAATAAATTTCCTGCATGCTTTTTTCCAACCCTCCTAAAATCTCACCGTGACACGTGATGCATTTTTCTGAATATACTCTAACTTTGCTGTTTCCACTCATAATGCACGCTAACTGTTCCAGTCTCAATTGATCAGGGCACCAATACCATTTGGTGCAGTTTGCGCCATAGAAGATTTTCCAATAAAAATGAAATCGCCATGGATGTCGTAGACTACTCTATATCAGGGCTCCAGTTGGTTTGTAGTAGGTTTGCTTCTCCATGAGTCAATACGTTTTGAAGACACATTTTCTTTTCATGAAACAGACACACAAAATCTCAGGGATAATTCCCTGCCTTTTGTACATTGTTCAATAGATTACTATATCAATAAACAGGTAAACGTTTTCAAGTTTTTTTATTCATGTCAAATAACATGCAATGTGATGGTGAAGGCCTGCAGAAGTGGTGGTAGCTACCAGAACCCCGGAAATGGAGCGTGCGTGATAGAGGTTTACCATTAGATTGTTTTTTAAAGAGACCTTTGGAATTCAAATCAGATTCAGCTCATCCACACTCAACACTACAACAGGACTATTTAACACGGTTGACAGCGATAATCTGCGCTTTTGCTCAGCAGAGATAATTGTAGTAAAATAACTTCCTCAATCCACTATGATTTATATGGTCTGAGTGCCTCATTTCATATCAGTTGATAACTTACTGCAGCGTGGCGTATTACTCACGCAGTGCGCGCCTTAAGCCACCTATTAGAGCTCCCAATGAGGTGGCGCCACTCTGTTAGGATAATGAGATCATTCGGGTATCAGACCTTTACTTCTCACGCAGAGGATGTGGTCTAACTGCCGGAGCTGCCGACTTTAGAGCTGGGGAACCAGATTCGAGTCTGGGCGTTGGCTCATCAATGTGTGATTCTGCTAAAATCACTTAATCTCCCCGTGTCTACCGAAATATGAATGTGTCCTTGTGTAAAGTGTTCATGTACAGCGCTCCAATATCTTCGGGTCGAGTTCTCGCTGTATAAAACTGCATACATATAGCTAGGCCTTTTGCTGTACTTTACAGCCAGCATCGGAGACACTCAAGCACAGTATAGAGGAGCATGTTAGAGCCATGAAGAATGATGATTCACCGTCTCCTCTGGAACAGCATATTAGAGAGTGCCACCCAGATAAAATCAATATAAAGTTTCATGGGCTACAGAGGATGGAAACAGGCCCACGAGGACGCGACATTGATTTAGTGCCCGCCACATGGAGGCGAAATGCTTTAGCAGATTGAGAAGGCTAGAGAATGGACTCAACATAGAGCACGATTTGCATCACTTCCTGTGACTTTTTGATTCCTTCATTCTTAAACAATATTTTTTTGTTTTTTTTTGTTTGAGTGGTTTAGTTTGGATTGTCTATGAATAAACGCAGGGGGTTGAAGATAGATGAGTTTGGTGCCTTTTTATTTTTTAGTGGTAAATGGGCTACATATGAGAACAGTGAGAGAACAGGTTTTCCGTGTCTATAGGGATATTTGTTTCTCCTGCAGGAGGAAAGTGTTGTATTAAAATATGTGGGATTATGTGAGAGGCCATAGATGTATGAACTTGTGAAAAGGCTGATAGCGTAATAGGGTTGATTGAATCTGTATGCTTTGTTTTAAAAAAAATTTGAGCTATTGGTATGAATGGGTATTTTTGATTTAGTGATGGGAGATGAGCTGAATAAATAATAGATGGTGCTACGTAATTTATTATGGTATGTGTACATGGTGGAGTTTATTTCGTCCATGAACAAATATTGGTGGGATGTGAAAGATTCCCAGACGTATCTGTCAATCCTTGCGACATGGAGCACTGTACAGTAAATATGGTGCATCCATGGTGTTTCAAGGAGGATGTACTGAAAAGTGTTGCATTGCTGTTTTACCTCGGTGATGTGACACTTTTAATAAAAGAGGCCCTAAATTGGAAAGAGTGATGAGAGTGCAATGTGCCTTGCTTAGTTTAAAAAATATATTTTTTAGTCACTGTGGGTGTTGGTTACAGGTAGATGATTATAAGTTGGTATATGAGAGTTTTATTTTTGGGATATTAATTATTTGGATATGTATTGAGGATTGAGGAGTTTCTTCATGGGAGCAGTGCCAATTAAGTCACCCCTGTCCAGGAATGTTTATTGGTGACTGTTCATCACATGGTGGTTGTTATGGTACAAACTTTTCCACACATGCGCAGAATGGAGTTTGGAAGTATTTGTATATTGAACTGATTAATGCTGGATTACCAAAATATGAAACAAGTGTGTTTTTTTGTTCTGGAATTAATTTGGTGATTGCACTATGGAGATTGAGACACTTGGGACATCCTTGGGTGATGCTATACAATGAAAGTGATACAAGATAACGGGTCTCCATCATGTTTTTGTTGTTGTAAGGCAGCGCAGCAGGCCTTGCTATTAGATACAGCACATTCCTGTCCTTTTCCTCTGTGCCAGCGCACAATGGGCTGCTGTGTGCCAATGAAGGCACCTTTGCATCGTGGTGCAAGGGTGCCTGCATTGCAGGAATGATTATTTTTGTACAGAAAGGGAAACCTTCGTGTAAAAAAGAGGAGAAATAAAGATATACTCTCAAAAGGAAAAATGAGGAGAAATAAACATATTTCGCCTTGTTGTGCCTCAATTATGCCTCTTCTGAGAGGCGTACATTTTTGGTGCTGCCTCAGACTTATGATTTCTTGTAAATCTGGGTCAGTGTCAAAAAGCCATGGATGTTGATGGGAATGACCACAGCAACACCCATGGAATGCCCCTTTTTTAAAGGGGCACATATTTATAAGGCCATGAAAAGCCACGTAGCATGGCTTTACATGGCCTTATAAATATGCCTGTGGCACATTGTGCCACCGGAATGTCAAAAAAGTGATGTTCCGGCTGCACAAATGTGCCAGTAGGGCCTCAGCCCTTAGTCTTTGAACATTACAACGGATTTGAGTCTTTGGGTCAAGATGGTTTCACAGTCTTTAACTTGCTTTAAAATGTTATGCAAGAGGTACGTTTGAGAGCCTTGATAATTGTGGATGTTTTTATGGGTTTTATGTATTTTTACATTTAGTTAGTAGTATTTACTTTATTTAGACTGAAAGCCATAAAAGTATTACATCATATATATTAAAACAAATAAAATACATACATACAAATTTCATCTATAGACGATACACTGGAATGGAAAAAAGCAGTTGTCAAACCACTAATGAAGAAATGCAATAAACCCACCACCGATTTGTCAAATCTTCACCCAATATCACTTCTCCCAGTCTTAGGGAAACTAACAGAGCAGATAGTGTATCAGGAATTAAAGGACTTTGTAGATACCAATAACATTTTACACCCTCAACAGTCAGGCTTTCAACCTAGACACCCCACAGAAACAGCGCTCATTGCGCTCACTGATTCTATTAAATTCCTGCAGGACGATGGGAGAAAGGTTGTCTTGATATTGCTGGACCTCACAGCAGCATTTGATAGCATCTTTGATGAAATCCTGATTGGTAGACTGAAAGGTATAGGTATAACAGACGTTGCTCTGGCTTGGATAGTTTCCTTTTTGACCAATAGAACTCAAACGGTCTCTTTGGGCCCTTCTCTTTCTAACGAAAAAAGGGTCTCATCTGGGGTCCCGCAAGGGTCGATTTTGAGTCCGTTACTATTCAATATTTATATGGTTCCTCTTCTTGCATTGATAGAGTCATACGGCATATTAGTAACATCATATGCCGATGACACCCAACTTGTGGTCTCTCTGGATAAAAATTCCACCAATGTGGAACAAAATCTTAAGATCTGTTTGATGGATGTATTCCGCTGGATGGCAAATAATCATTTAAGATGTAATGCCAACAAAACTGAGATTTTACCTTTGGGCAAGGAGGTTTTCTTCTGCCCAAAGGACTGGTGGCCTGATGAGTCACCCGCTCCGCCTCACTCAGTTGAAACTGCAAGAAATTTAGGAGTCCTATTCGACTCCTCTCTTTCATTCGACCAACATGTTAGGAATACTGCAGGAAGCTGTTTTAGTCTTATTAAATCTCTTAAGAAGTTCTTTGACTTCTTGCCTACGGACTGTAGAAAATCAGTTGCAGTAGCCTTGATATTATCACGACTAGATTATTGTAACGGGCTAATGGCTGGAGTAAAAAAAACTACGTTAAAAAAATTACAGAGCGTTCAACATGCGGCAGCAAGACTAGTCCTTAAATCGTCTAGAAGATCTTCTGCCTCTGCTGCTCTTCAGACCCTTCACTGGTTACCCCTTCATAAAAGGATTCTGTTTAAGATCCAACTAATCGCTTTTAGATCCCTCAATAAGACAGGCCCGATATACCTTACGAAACGTTTTACTCGCTATGATCCCCTGAGATGTCTGAGGTCGTCTGGTGGTAATTTAACTAATATTCCAAGATTTAAGCTTAAAACCAAAGGAGGAAAGACCCTTACAGTCCTGGCCTCTAAAGCCTGGAATACTATGCCCCTCAATCTCAGACACCTTGTACAGGAAACTGCCTTCAGGAAGCATTTAAAAACGTGGATTTTTAGTGTGCCAGATGGCTTTGTAATGGCTGCCATTTAGATCTTGATATTTGGTTTGTACACTTGCCCAGCGCCAGGATGCTCCTTTCGGAGCGACAGTTAGCGCTTTAGAAATATCCCATACAAAATACAAATACAAATACATCAAATATTTAGATAAAACCAGATACATACAATACATTGTTAATTAATCTCCAAATTTTCTTATGTAATAAAATGCAAACATAAGGTCATTAAGACGTGTTATTAAAATTGGAGAAAATAACAATTATATCTTAACCTGAATGCATTCACAATCATTGGCACTCATTTCTTCTCGTACATGGAAGAGCGGAATTACTGCACAGTGTTTTATTTGGATGCTTTAAGGGTCTTGGGGGCAAACAAGACAGCTGGTAAAAGTATGACTCCAAATGAGGAGCCTAGTTTGGGATTCATACACTTAGGTGTTGCAGATTTATAATGCTATATGTGCAAAACATTTAATAGAAAAAAATCTTTCTCCACCAATCAGTGGAGCTCTCTCCCCACGCAGATGAGACCTGAACCTTCCCACCTTTCTTGAAGAAAATAGTTGGAATTGTAACGGTGCCAAACCTAAAATCTCTGACTGCTCCAGTCTCAATTCTTCAGTGCACCAATACCATTTGGTGCAGTTTGCACCATAGAAATCAATAAAAATGAAATTGCCATGGATTTTATAGACCATTCTATATCAGGGCCTGTAGGAAAATGGCCCTATCAAAAGGATCACCCCAAACATTCTGCCTTCCTTCTCCTCTTTTTGATGAAGTCTTTTTCTTGGCCTTAGTACTCTGAGCACTTTACCACTGCTAACCAGCGGTACAGTGCATGTGCTCTTTTCCTCTAGACATGGTATGAATGGTGTATATCTGATTGGAATATTTAATTTACATATAAGTCCCTTGTAAAGTGGTATACCATATCACCGGGGTCTGTAAATTAAATGCTTCTAGTGGGCATGGAGCACTGATTGTGTCACCCACAAAAGTAGCTTTTCAAACCTGTTTCAAGCCTGCCATTGCAAGGCGTGTGTGAGCAGTTTACTGCCACTTTAACTGACATCTGAAATCACGTGCCATACCTTAAACTGCCCTTTTATTACACTTAGCTCACCTCTAAGATAAGCCCTAGGTAGTCCTAAGATCAGGGTGCTGTGTAAGTAAAAGGTAGGACATGTACCTTTAAGTTTCACGTGTCCCGGTAACAAACAACTAAACCCGTATTTAGGTCTCGCCTACGCAGCGCGCATGCGCTGCTTAGGAGGACCTTTAGCCGTCGTTCAACTCTTTTTCGAAGCATATACTTGTGCTTGTGGCGGCATACACCTTGCGGGAGCGCGCTGTGGCGTGCCATAAGCACGAGTATGTGCTTCGAAAAAGAGCAGACTTCACGCGCACACACACACACATGCACCACTCCCGGGCCATCAGTTCACGGCTCTCTCTTTTTAAAACATTTTTTATTAGCCATTTATGCTGTGCTTTGTGCATTCTGTCTATTTTTTTTTTTTGGCTCTCTCTTGCTTTTTTTTTTATTACCCATTCCGGTACCAGTAGTTTGCGTGTAACATCGTAATTACTGGTTTAAAAAAATATAGATTGTGAAATGTCCGACATGCCACAATCTATATTGGCCAGGGATGAGGCTTCCCTGGCCTCATCCGCCCACTTCCTCGCTATCAAAATTCCGTGTGACTCAGCTCTGGAGTTTCCGCGGTTTCCATGTCCCAACCTAAAACCTTTGCTTTTACTTCTCACTCACTGGAATTGCAAGCAGGAGAAAGAAGATTTTCAGGAACAGAAAATGCGTAACTTTGTAAGGTAAGTTTACTCCGTCTATGTTTTAGAAACATTGCCTTTGTAGTTGGGGGCTGCTGAATTTCTCATCATTCTTTTTGTTTTCTTCTGTGTGAATATGTTCATGAGCCACTCTCAAGTTGATGACCTTCCCAGTCTTTTCAGACAGCTCTGTCCCTATTCTTCTAGCAAGTTATTCAGTTTTCAGCTTATGTGATTTTTGTAAATTTGAGTTGCTTAATTAGTTCTCAAGCTATAATTGGTGGTGATTGGAAACGTGAAGCACCTTCGATCATTGTAACTAAAGAAACCAGTGTATGTTAGTCCATTTACTTCTTGTGTAGGGGCAGGAGAAACCATAGTCCTTGCTTAGGGTATGCCATGTTGTTCGGCCATAAAGTAAGTGGTCGCTGTGTGATTTGATTCAGGCAACATGGTAGTTTTGTAGGTACATTGAAGGAAGGTTTACCATTTTTCTTGGAGACAGGTACGTACGTGATCACTTAATCAAGTTTCAACTTTGTAGATAGATTTTTTTTGTTGCAACCCCATTTGTAAGGATTCTCAGATTCCTACATTTGTGTATTGTTAGGAGCATGTGGTGTAGTCTAACTCTGGCCAGTGGAGTCTTCCAGGCATCCTGCCATTTAATTAGCAAACAATGTCTGCATACAATTGTTGTAAAATAGTTTTAATTAGGTGATCCCTATCTTGCTTTTCCTCTCCTCCCCCCTCTGGTCTTCCCTTGGTATCGCCCTCCTTAGAATCTTGACTGTGAAGCTCATCCTAGAAAGTTGGGCCCTCAGCTTAATGTTGTGATCAAATACAATTCCCTAGGTTAAATCTCCTGCTACTGGGTCCCTGAATGTTACTGGCATATTGGACTGTAATAATGATTGGCACATTTCTCCCACAGGCAAGGAGGTATAGTTTTAGAAAAAGAAGCATAACCTATTCCTTGAAAGTTCAAATTGTGTGCAATGCAGAAACAGCTCATTGTTAATCTAACTTTGATCCCTCTTTGGTTTCATTGGCTGTTTGCACTTGTGGCGCAAACATTTTGTATGTCTTTTATTCCCCCAAAAGGTGCCAATGGGCATTGTCTAAAGTCATGGCTTCTGATACCAATGCTGCACTCCCACAGCCCTACACATACGTATTACAGCATGGCCTAAATATGCACCAGAAAAAGCCTTTAATGAGCCTTGTGACTTATTGAAATGCATTTTTATAGCTCTAGCAAGTATTTGATCCATTCGCCATAAAACGCATGTCCGATCTCAGTTGTCTGCTGCATGCTAAACAACACCGTAGTAAAGTGGCAAAAACCAGTAATTTCATATTTGTTTTGTGTGGCAACTAATCATAACAAGCAATTGCAATGCATAGGGTTGTCGCATTTAGGCATGTTTGAGCTATTGATATTGCAAATAACAATGCCTTTTATTTTTGTTTTCATTTTTAAAATATAAATAAAAGGCATTGTCATTTACAATGCCAATAGCTTAAACTTGCGTAAATGCGAGACCTATTGCATTGCAAATGCTTGTTCACTACTGTGACGCCTACTCCTCTCATAGGCTTGCATTGGCACTTTTAAGCTGTAATTCCTGATTAGAAAAGGGTAACTGCATCATGTTTCATATCTTTAGAATGCTAATAATAAATCCTCTTTACTGGTAAAGTTGGAGCTAACATTACTATTTAGAAATGCAACTTTTAGAAAGTGGATAATGCGCAGCTGGAATGCACTCAAAGATTCTAGTTTAAACAAATTAATCATTTATACAAACTTGAAGAAAACTTGAATGAAAATCATGTGTGCACAAGCTCAGGGGCTCTGCAGGCCACCTAATTCAAAGGGAATAATAGAACAAGTCAAAACCGCAGAGGTCACTGATTCAGCAAAAACAGGGACATCACGCCGCACGAAGAAACATTAGTTGTGAACATCTCCACCAAGAAATTAACTGATAATCAAATACAGTATTGAATCAGCGGTGTTCATTCGTACCTACTCATCAAGCTAAAAGTCTTGATTCTCAGATTGCTCTGTATAAATTCACCAGAAAATTACGGTTGCGATATTTTTTCTCAACCATTGTCACTGAACCTGAAGCTACACAGGAAGATGAATATCTTGAATTCAAGCCACACAGCGCTTTTGTCTCTCCCATTTCTCATAAGACCATTGATTTGTTTGAGACCTTGGTGAAACAAGATTTAGCTAAATTACCATCTGAAATCGCAGTAACTCCCAACTTATCAAAAGGAGAGTGATCTGCGCTGAAATCTTTGCAGTCGAATGACACTTTACACTTCACTAAAGCAGACAAGGGTGGAGAATTAGTTGCTATGGATCGCACACATTATGAGAATAAAATTGGATGGATGTTACAGGACTCCTCCACGTACTTACCACTATCCGAGGATCCCACTAATGCTTTTTCAGCTCTGTTGGAATCCATTCTTGCACATGCGGTTGAGATGAAATGGATCAGTACCAAAACTAGAGAGTTTTTATTCACTTGTTTTCCCCATAGACCGGGGCTTTACATGCTTCCAAAGATACATAAAAATGTGATGGACCCCCCGTTGAGACCTATAGTATCCGGGTGTGGATCCATACATGATCCGTTGGGTCATTATCTTGATGGTTTTCTCCAACCCATCGTCCAAACTAGCCCGTCATATTTACAAGACACCACTCATTTGTTGAATATTCTTCAAGACAATGATATTCCTGAGAATGGGGAAACCTGGTTATGTACAATAGACGTTGTGTCTTTGTACACATCTATTCCCCATCTCGAAAGCATTGAATCCATTGAATGGGCATTGTTGAGACAAGACAGCATAAGGGCAAATAAAGAGTTTCTTCTTGAACTTCTCAACTTCTGTTTGTTTCATAGCTATTTTCAGTGGAAAGATCAATTTTTTCTCCAGGCCAATGGTACATTTATGGGCTTTTTGGGGCCCCCCCAGGCATATGCGAATATTTTTATGCTAAAATTTGAAACAGACACATTCTTTCCGATACTTCATGGACATCTAAGCCGATAACATATCGGTGTTTCATCGATGATATACTCATTATTTGGCATGGGTCACATCGTGATCTGGAATCCTAGGTCCTTAAGTTGAATGGCATCAACCCTAGAATTCAATTCACCTTTCAGATTGAACCTCAGCTCATAGCTTTTCTGGACGTTTTTCTCAAACTTTCAGGCACTACCATTGAGATCACTGTTTTTAAAAAACCTACTGATCGTAACAATGCCTTTTTATATCAAAGCTTCCACCCTTGGCCTTTGAAATGTCATCTTTCTCTTTCTCAGTTTTTGAGAATTAGGCGTATCACTTCGGAGTCAGAGTTAGGTTTGCAGAGTATTCATGATTCCAAAGAGAAGTTCTAAAGTAGAGGTTATCCTCAACAGGTAGTAGATCAGGCAGAAACAAGATCATTAGCATTACATCGCAATGATCTGTTGAAAAAGAAAATCATGGATCCTGAAGTGTTTGTTTCCACATATTCAACCCACTCCAACCTCTTGAAAAAGAGCATGTTGCAAAGATGGGATTTGCTCCAATCTGAATCTGATTTTAAAGGAATGTTTTCAGATGCCCGTTATGCGCATACAAGAGATCACGCAATTTGAACGAAATTTTAAATAAACCTGCAGACAATGTTCAAATCCCATACAAAGGGATGTCTAAATGTATGAACTGTTCGCATTGTAATAATGTTATCATAGGCAGAAGTCTGCCACACCCTCCTCGATCAGGCAAAAAGATTTTTCAGAATTTTAATGCAAATTGCAATAGTCACCATGTTATTTACGTGATCAAATGTTCGAGTGATTTGCATTATGTGAGGAAGACGGAGAGGGTTCTCCTCACCCGAATCACTGAACACAAATGCAGAATCAGGTCTAAAAGGATCAGTTCTCCACTAGCACAACATTGGTTAGCTGAAAAACACACTATTGCACAGCTAAGATTCGGTGTTCTTGAGATGGTTGAGACCCGACCAGACAGAGATATGTCCAGAGCTCCCAACGTGAGTCTCATTGGATTTGGTTCATGCAAACATTGTCTCCAAAAGTGTTGAATGATAAATTTGAATTGTCCTGTTTTCTAGAATTTTTGGAATCATGTTATCGTATTTTTGTCAGCTGTTCTCTGTGCTTGTTGCTCCATTATAGAAAGGTTTACCAGGTATGTATTAGATCAGGTTCTACAACTTTGTTATTGTGGGTGTTTAACTCTGTTAGCCATTTTGTGTTTGTTACAATTTGCTGGCAGTGTTTGACCTAATGTCATTGTTGATCTCCAAGTGTTTGTCACCTTTTTTCCTGTTGCTCACGGTTTTCTTTAACTAGTTCACCGTTATTTATTTTCATATTTTTATATATGTTTTTATTGGTTTTTATTAATTCATAATTCACTTTTTCGTTTTTAGTTTTGCACTGGCATTTTACGTTTTTGTCATGGATCCGTGGTGGCAGCCATCCTCCGTTTAGGCACATTCTATTTGATCAGTTCTATTTTTATGTCCACGTTTATTTTCACCGTCACGCACTTATACGGAGATGACGCATGGGCTCGTTTGCTGGAGCTGGCGCCTTCCGTGCGATAGTTCACGTTTGTGTCCTCGCTGCTTTTGGGGAGTTTTGCACCTTGAAGCTTGTATTGCACCGTGTAATTGTGAGTGTTTTAGTCACCATTTTTACACTAGCTCCATTTTTTCAGGTGCTGGTAACCTCACTGATCTCTTATTCAGCGCGTGTTGAGTTGCATTGTTTCAGGTAAGCGCTGAAGTTCATCCTCGGTGTTACTCTATATTTATTCATTATCCTTTACATACACGGCAGCGTTTGTTTGGTTCTTTCTGCAGTGATTAGCGGTTTCCCGCCGGCTTTTGTTTTTTCGCTTTGAGTGCACGCACTCAAGCGGTAGAGGTATGACGAGTACTCTTTAACTCTCCACTCTCTTGTTTTTTCAAATCTTGGGCACTTTGTACTAATGTCACACATTCGTTTACGCTCGCTTATAATTGCTTGCTCTTTGGCACATTTTAGTTTTTTTGCTCCTGATTTTTGGCACCTTATTGATTTCATGACGGCTTTTTAACACACTGTATGAGGTGGAACTTATTAGTTGCTCTCCCCTGCCCTCTCGTGAGCCTTATTGTTTTACGATCGATGTCAAGTCTCTGGTTGTTGTATACTCTTTATTAAAATCAGTTTATTGATACATTGCAGATTCCCCTGACGAAGGGCCTATCTTAAAAGCCCTTAACGCATTGGGATATGTGAAGTTCTGTTGTCTTATGCTGATTACAAGCTGTATTGTTTGCCATTTTTGAACTATACTTCATCTGTGACTATCAAGAATAAAGCAGATCACAATCAATTTCATGGTTTGAAGATTTCATTCTCAGCCTTGGATTCATTGGAAACTGTTTGGATTACTGTTGTTTAAAATAAGAGTAATAGTACATCACAGACTATTGTTTTGATAATGTTGTGTACGCTATAAAGTAAGTTGTTTGTAGTGCACGGGGTATTCCTGGATACACTTCTGGGTTATTTCCTTTTTACTTTTAGAAAGTGGACATTTCTCTGCTGTTACTGCTCTGGGCACCTTTCAGCCTGTCTCTAATACTCTTCTGGGGAGGGTGACAGCTGCACTTTGTAGATTCCTTCTAGACAGCCACAAACACAGAAGGGTGGGTGTGACATAGAACCCATCTGCATTCATCTAAATTCTAATAGTTTTCCTGGGCAATAAGGGGGAGAGGGAACTGACACTTACATATGAAAAGGTAGTGTGCTGTGTCCCACACAAAGGGCTGATTACACCTCACAGGTAGCCTGGCAGACAGGGCTGGGATGAAAGGGGACCCGTCCACTTCAAGGAGCTGCTTTGATTTACCCTCACATCAAAGGCACATTTGGATATAAGTACCTGGGCTCTGACTCTACCAAGACAGTACACTACTAGTCCTGAGATGAACTCTGCCAGGAGTAAAGGCTGCTGTGCTACAAGAGATGCCAATTCTGTTGACTTACTGCTCTTAAGGAACTGCTTCACTGCTGAGCTGAACTGCCCTTTCTGCCTGCTGATCTCTGCCTTGCTGAGGAGAAAGACTTGACCCATCTAACTTGAACCCAGATTAACCCCATGGGCTTGCTGGCTTGCCTCCTGTTTCTGAAGTGTCTGGGCCATCAGATTGCTTCTTGCAACTCTGCTGCTGGACTCTGCCATCTGTCCCTTGCCTGAGGTGCCCCCTCCAGTCCTGGGCCTCAGAAATGGATTCTGCAGCTGTTTTTCACTCTTGACATTGATGCAGCAGTGACTTTATGCCAATCAGAACCAAAGCATCACTCTTTCAAGCCGACACAGTGGCTGCTTGACAACAGAGACTCTACAGTCAGCATGGCTCGCGGGCAACGGGCTGCGCGGTTTGATGATGGCACAGTACCTGCATCAAATACGGATTTGTCTATGAAGCTTTCATCGATAGTGTGGATCGATGCTGACACTTGCCTCCATCCATGGGATCGACGATGACGCAGCGCCTCCTCGACTCCCCGTCTCTAGTCTTCGACGTGAAGGCTTTTTTCCATCCACAGTACTTTGTTAGTGGGACCTGTCTGAGTCCTGTAGCTGACCTGCCCTCCATCACGGTCAGCCTGAACTTTGGATTGACCCCAGTCTATCATGACTTCAAGTAACCTTTTAGTGCTATTGACATCTTAGTACTATTTTTATTTATTCTTTAAAAATTCATAACTCTGGTTTTTTAGTTTTAGTCTTGAATTTCTCATAAAAATTTACTCTAGTTTCTTAAACCTTTGTGGAGTCTTTTTGTGATGTTTTCATTGTGATACTGTCTGTGTGTGCTGCACAAATGCTTTACACATTGTCACTTTAGATAAGCCTGACTGCTCTGTGTCATCGTACCAGAGGGGGAGCCCAGGTTATCTGTTTACTGTGTATCTAGCTTACCTTGACTAGAGTGGTGGTTCCTGCTTGGACAGTGTACACACCTCTGCCAACTATCAACCCCAGTTTTAACAACTGGCCCCAGCTGGTTTGTTGTAGGTTTGTGTCTCCATGAGTCAATATGTTTTAACCCCTTCGACGCTCATGACGAGCTGGGCTCATCATGGCGTAGCCTCCTCGCACGCTCATGACGAGCCCAGCTCGTCATGTAAAGTGCGAATCCCTAAAACCCAGCGTACGGGCGGAATTCCGCCCGCACGCATGCGGTTAAAAATAATTTTTCTTTTCATGAAACAGACACACTGTTCATAAAATATAAGGGATAATTTCTTGTCTTTTGTACACTGTTATATAGATTTTTATATAAATAAACAGGTAAATGTTTTAAATTGTCTATATTCATTTCTAATAACATGCAATGTAGTGGTAAAGGCCTTCAGGGGTGGTGGTAGCTTCCAGAAGACCTAAAAAAGAGCATGCATGATAGAGTTTGCCATTATATCATTTAATAATGAGACCTTTGGAATTCAAATCAGATTTAGCTCAACCACACTCACCACTACAACAGTTCTATTTAACATGGCCTACAGCGATAATCTGCACTTTTGCTTAGCAGAGATAGCCTTAGTAAAATAACTTCCTGAATTCATTATGATTTATATGGTCTGAGTGCCACATTTTATATCAGTTGATAACTTACTGCTGCGTGGTGGCTTGCTCAGGCAGTGCGTGCCCTAAGCAACCTATTAGCGCATCAGATGTGGTGGCGCCACTCTGTTAAGATCATGAGTTCCCCGGTGTATTTATCACACATAGAGAGGCCTTGTGCTGTACTTTATAGCTAGCATCAAGGCATCAGTTAAATGAGCCTATGTGGATTTAGTAAGGAGGGGTTTTAAAGATTGCACGGCTAAACCAGATGGACTTTGGTGTTGTAGTCTTGAGGCAGAGGCAATAAACACACACAACACTGTTGTCATAGGCTTGTCAAAAGTTACCTGTGCAGGCAGAGTCAGCCCTATTTATTTTAATGATGACATCACTGAAGAGTGTTCCATCACTCAACACCCCATGGGAATGTTTAACTAGAATGAACACCCATTTCCCCGTCTTAATATTGGGAGCGTCCAATACCACACCTCCTCAAATCCAAATGAAACAAAGATCACTCACAAACTTTACATGAAGCAAATATCATTACTATAGATGAATTCTCAGGCTATAAAGTCCTTATACTTCTAGGAAGTGGCAGGGGCAGTCCTTACGTTATCCCGGTGCATACCCTTTCTCTGTCTCCAGGGTTCTGTTGCCGTTTCCATCACTTGCAGTCTTTTCTCTCAAGTTGTCTATTGGCTTAGCGATGTTGGAATGCTTCCTTTTCTGTTGGGGTCCTCAGCACCCAATTAGGAAGTTGAGGAACAGTATCTGCCACTGGCCTATCCAGGCACCTCCAGCTCGGAGCTGTCCCTGTAGTCACATGAGGGGTTTATTAGTACTTCCTTAGAACAGATGGCCCACTCAACATTTTAGCTCTGGCAGATCACCTTGTCCAACAATCTCAAGAACCGTTCTCAGCTCTGTGTTTCATCTATGGAACTGATGCATCACCACCTCTGCAGGAAGAAAATAGACGCATCACCTCAACTGTAGGCCCGAGATCAACAAATTACTTGTCTGCATCTCACATCTCACTGTTGCGACCAGGTTAAAGGTACTCTGTTCACCGAGCCTGCATGGCTCTTGTCCCCAGCCTGCGATCCATCGCAGTCTGAACTGTTGACTTTGGCCCAATCCAGCATGACCAGATAACCCCCATTGACGCCTATTCCTTCTAAGCACTAGAACTATTTTTAATCCTCAAAAAGGATTGACAACGAAAATACTTTGAAATAATGATTCATGTTGCTGCTTGCTGAGCATCTGCTACCCATGGCAAGACTTTCTCCTATAAATGGGAAGGTACCAACACACCACCTGCAGGATCTTTGTGATTGCAGTGCCTTGTTCCTGTCTCGCTTTCTGGGTGTCAGTATTAATTAAAAGGTTCCATTTAAATCAGCTTTTGCAGGGCAGCTTTAACCCCTTAAGTGCTGCCGTCGGCCAACGGTCGTCACGGGCACTACCTCCCCAGTGCTGCGTGCGACCGCTGGACGTCCAGTTCAGCACCGGATAATGGACAGCGCAGCACTGGGGAGGTTTGTTTACTAGCTTTAAAGGGGTTAATATGGGGCATTTGTGCCTTCAAAAGCTTGTTGGAATGACCCAGCATGAGTATGACTTTCATGGATTCTCCGAGGTCTTGGAGAATGGCGATTCACCAATTAATATGCAAAGAAAATCTTGATTTCATTGAAGATAACCAAAGCTATCATTATGCAATAACCTTTTAATATTGCCCTAAACATGCAGCCCTTTAAATAACATAACTAATACATCATTATGCTTTAAATCCATTTTTGAATGTTCAAACAGTATATATGTCCAAGACACACAATCCTCTTCCTCTTTTAAACTGCGATGAAACAAGATATCTTCTTCAACTTCAGTCAAGCACCTATATTGCAAATTGTCTGTAAATAAAAACATAAATGAATCAACAAATTTCTTCATATAACAAAACATGTCTTATGTTAACCATTCACATTTTCCTTTTTTTTTTATAAGTGCCAAATAAACATTAAATGTTATTTTCATAGGGAGAGGTGGGTGGGATAATGTTATCCTCCATTGATTTTAATGAAATTAATTGGAGAATCACCATTTCATTACAAGACCGGAGGCTAGCTTTAGGCATGTTTAAAGACAATCAGCGCCAAACTGCTCCAATGGTCCATGGGCCATGAGTAGAATTTTGCAAACTTACTTACATTTGGCCAGTCTGCCTCCTTCAATATCTCTGTTAGAGAACCACCTGCCCAGAAGACTTTGCTAGCCATTGCACCTCTAGGGGATTAAGCTCCAAACCTTGAAAGATCTACTCCTGCTTTTCTCATCACTGTTCTTACCCATCTAGACAATGTAGCTGTTGAAACTGCTTTCTAAGGCTCCACAAATGACAGTAATAAATGTACCTGTCCATCTGCTCTAAATCCCAACAAGTTGTTCTCGTATACCTTCATACAATTAACTACACATAGCTTAGCACATTCATGAAAATAAGGGTAGGAAATTGTCTCTGACATAGTTTTTTTTTTTCTCCAAATGCCAGAATGAACTCCGTCTGTAGAATAATATCTATTTAGATTCTCCAAGGCCTTAACATCAGAATCCTTCTAAAGGAAATTAAGGAAGGTGAAGGTGCTAGCTTCAGAGACATCTGTCTAAGTGAAAGGTAATTATTGCTTGGCTATGAAGAGAGCAATCTATTTATTCTTCTTCTTGTCAAAGGGTCACTCCCTAGTGCAAAGTTGTTAACCAAAGCATGTCCTGCTGACACACCTGATCTATAATAGTTAAGTGTCCTACATGAAGGCTGGAGTTGAACAAATCTGCCAAATAGTTTTCTACTTAAGCTACAGAACCTTCCACAGCAACCAAATTCCTTTTAATGCACCAAATACACATTTTTTTCTATACTCCTTTGTATCTTTTTCTGGTGCCTGCAGCCCATGACTCATCCAATAAGTCTTTAGCTTTTCCTGGAAGACCTGAATATCTACTGGTACCCATGAAATCTTCCAAACAAGAAGGTTCAGATTCCCCTCTAAATCTAAAGAGTGGTCCTCTCCCTAGGAATCCACCAGAAAACCTAAAGTAACCTGACCTAGGCAGGGGTTCCATCACACCTGGGAACAAAACCTGAGACTTCCTATCAGGAGGTATTAGAATGCTACTGCATCTCTCTGACCGGACCATCATCAACAGACTCTGGATCATTGAGAAGGGGGAAAACACATATCCACCTTCTCTTCTCCACTCCTGGTGAAAGGCATCTACTGCCATTGCCCCAGGATCTGGTCTCCAACAGAACTATCTGAGTACTTAGTTGGTTAGTCTGCTCACAAATAAGTCCACCTGAATTGGACCCCATAGCCTCCAAATCAAGTTAAAAACCTCTGGATTCAACTTACAGTTGCTGAAATCTCTGATGTATCTGGAATTCCAATCTGTTCTCACATTCTCCTGCTTGGAATATATTCCGCTCTCAAAAGGATTTTGTGATACCAACAAAGATACCATATTTGTTTTGCCAACTCTGTTTGCCAATAAATCCTTGCAGCTCATCAATGCGTTTAAACCAGCTAATATCTCTAAACAGTTCATATGTAGCAACTGCTCTTCCTTGCACCATCTGCCCCCTGATTCCAACTTGTTCAATCGTGCTCCTCAGCCAAAAATGCTGGCATTTGATTCTAAAATAAATTCAGGAACATTTCCAAAGATGGCTATGCCATTCCAAGTCTCAAAAATTTCTAACCACTATTCCAGATCTTCCAGAGCATCCACTGACAATGAAATTGGGTCTGCGTATCACAAATCTTTCCTCAGTCCCAAAGCCTTTAGTCTCTGAAGAGCTCTGTAATGCAATGGGACTGGGGAAATGAACTGAATGGACTATGATAGGAATCCAAGGACTCTTGCTAAGTCCCTAAAGGTAACCAATTTCCTTTCCAAGACAACTTTTATCTCCTTCATTACCTTTCTTATCTTTTTCTTTGGAAGAATTAACTGGGATAATTCAGTATCCCCTTGAAAACTCAGAAATTCTAGGCTTTGCATAGGGACCATACCAGACTTTTCCATGTTTATTATAAACCCTAAACTCTCTAAAAGATCCCTTGTCCACACAAGATGTTTCAGCAAATCTATCCCATTCTGAGACATTAACAATATGCTGTCCAATTATCAGCCAGATGCCTCTCTTGTTCAGGGGGGCTACCTCTGGTTCCATTAGCTTGTTGAAGAACCAAGGAGCTGAGGGCAAGCAGAAAGGAAGACAAAGAAATTGGTATAGGACACCTCTCCACTTGAACACCTGGGCTTTCCTGCTTATTTTGTGCAGAGGCTAATGCATCTTTAACTCGTGTATTTGTGCACTGAAGACATTATTTAGTGCATGCTGCAATCCTTTTGTTTAATGGAGATCCTTTGTGTTGGGTAGGTGTGCAAACTGTGCCTATTTTTGTAAACAGTATTTGAAAAAAAGCTTTGATTACCAACACTCTAACAATGTCATTAATTATATTTTAGTGCATGCAGTTGTTTTCTGTAAATAATTGTTTACCTGTTAATGCATTTATTTATTGTTGGTTATTATTATTGCCATAATGGATCCATGTGGGTAATCTTATTGCTAGAATTGTTAGAAGTGCATACTTTTGGTTCAGAGCAAGATAGTATATCTATAAATTCTGATACACATATAGATGGATGTATCTTGGTGCATGATTGTTTACGTCTATCACAAGTATTAATGCTAGTCAATTATATTTTACTTTGTACAACTATCTATTGGCAGCACCACATTTTGAAGTCCAACACCATAACATGTTGGACTAGCTAGCAAATGAAATCATCACTATTTGGGCAGAAGGTAAATAACTAATTTTCGCACAGAATTGTATATTATCATTTAGCAAGAGACTAATAAATACTGCTTTGTTATTTTAGCAACATTTCCTAATATCTATTCCATAATAGCGATTTGTTAACCCTATGTATTACCAATTGACAAATTGTAAATAGTTGGTGTAATTCCTGCAGGGTACAAAGAAGAAATGGCAGATAACAATCTTGCATCACATCTGCTGTGGCTGGAGATCTTCAAATGAGAGGGGATATTATTCAGCATTGGTAGCACCTCAGATCTACGGTCAGGTTGATGCCGGGTTTCTGTGCTTTCTTGGAGACTGGAGAGTCAGACAATGGGCTGGGAAGGGAAGGCCCATAGGATGGTGGGAGAACACCAGGTGGCAAGATGGCTTCTCAAGACACAGACTTGTAGCTTTGATTTCTATTGAACGTTTATGAAAAGCATTCTACTTAGCAGTTTTTTTTAAATTACTTAAACAATTCTTAACATTTCATGAACTTTAAATTGTTAAATTATTCAAATCGACATTCTATTTTGTTATCTGAGGATCACTCAAAGGTGCCTGAGTAAACATTTTTAACTCACTGAAAGATCTTGATATCATTGATTTTGTTCCCTTTCTCTGCTGATTTTCGGATACCTACTTCAAAATCGTGGAAACAGACGCAGATTCATTTACTCAACTTGCTATGCTTTGCGAATAATAATGGGTGAAGTAACCACTCAAAATTAAAAGCTGTCTTGAAGGTAATGTGCAGATGTGCTGTTTAGCAAGCTTTTGTGTGGGTCTAATATCTGCTAACACCAGGATGTTGCCAGATATGCAGTTTAACAAATTCAGTAAGCTCCTTGTAGATAAGAATAGATTGAGGAACCTCAAGATATCACTGTATCTCAAGGACAGACATGAATGAAACTATCTCCAGCCAGGTGATTAAGTCATTGTGTTTTCTGCTGCAGCAGAGATGGGAAACTTGTAAACCACAATGTCTATTTGTCGGAGCAGTTTGGCTCTCTGCCACTGATTTAATCATGCTGAACTCATAGAGGATCACAAACATTTATTCCATTTACACAGGATTAGTTTCTTTCCTACCTTGAAAGCTTTTTTAAATCACCGCTGAATTTATGTTATGCAAGTTTTGAGGAGTACATTTACTCTTTATCCCTCTTTTAAAATGTATTTATTTATTGTATTTTAACCTGTTCATTTGTTACATAATAATAACAATAATAATAATAATACTAATAATAATAATTCACCCGTTTAGGCTGACACTGCTAAGAGTTGGAAATACACTACATATCTGACTTAGTTATCACCTTTAAAGCAGAATGTCAACTTCTATTAGGTTAATTCACATAATTTGACTTACATTTAATTTCTGTTTTGATACTTTAAAGTGGTCTTTGACTCCATGTACATCACAAAAATATTTAAAAACACAGCATGAGATAGATTATCCTAACTACACAAATGATCTATTCCAAAATTTAAGAAACTGCCTCAGTAACCAGAGTTGAACTCCTCTTTGCTCCTTTGTCTACTACTCCACCAACACATAGGAAATTATAACACAGTCCTCCTGCTCTGTACCAAAATGGTCTACAATTACATCATACCTCCTCACTTACTCCCCAACTTAAAAAGCAACTCAAACACATTGTCTTTATCAATCATGATTTCAATCCTGGTAGAGTACCCTATCTACCAGCCTGCAAAATGTGGATGTTTCAGTTAGCATGCTTAATACCAAGGGGTTCTCTCTGTGATCTTGCATGGATCAGCATCTTATCACTCACTCTTGACCATAGGACACTGATCTCCACATTGTCCTGACATATTAGTATCAGAGAAGGGAAATCATGATCCTGTTCAGATCATGTTGAGATGTAATTTACAGGACCCAAACCATGGTGCACTTGACACAAACATATAATTCAGGGAGTGTATTTGCAGCACTAGCTAGCCCCAAACAAAATGCCACCTTCCTCAAAGCTAAACCACAGTGAGACTGATTTCTACTGCTTACTCTCACCCCATATTTTTTTAATCAAAGAGTGGGTCTCCAACTTCTCTGACAATTAAGCTCTCCACATCTCACACCTGTTGCAAAACACCTAAACTTTAAAGCTCTCATTGAAAAACCTACATTGCCAAGCCCTACCTTCCCACTTAGGGAAGATTAAAGCAATCATCTCCTTCTCTAATATCTCTCTGCACTATTCTATGCTAATTTCCTTCTTACCAGTTTGCCATATTGCTATTATTCCCACTCTGTGGTCCAGTTTACTCATTTTCTTCTTTGCTCTTTGTCAGGCTGAGTAAACACAAGCACTTTTCCAAGATATTTGAAAATAGCTTCTTATTACAGTGGGCATTTTTGTTAATGTGCAGATTTGCCACAGAAAGATCTGTTGACTAAATCGGTGCAAAATGTATGTTTCTACAGCTGCATCTATTCAAACCACATTTCAGCAAAGGTTTTAAAAATTGTGCTTGATGTGTAGAACTAGAAAGTGAGTAGATTTGATTTAGTGAATTGCTTTTTTTGTCTATATGTTTATTTAAATCAAATAAGAAGAATTAAAAAAATATATTTTTATTAATAGGATTAACAGCGTGATCAGGTCTGACTCTAAAACAAATAATGACCAGAGTTTAGAAGGCAGCAACAGGGATTTTTCTACATCAGAGGGTGCTTCTTTGAGCTATTTAAACTGTGTTTTACTAGGGCCTGTGCACTTCGTTTTTTGGCCAGCAGGGGGAGTAAAGGTTTATTCAAACAGAATTGTTAGATTTCAAGTTTGTGAGGCCCTTACCTGCTACCTCCCAAAGTGTGGATTGAGCCTGTCTGTCTCCTAGGAGATTCTGAACAGGAGAAGCAGCTGCCCAGCCCCCACCCCCAGGCCAGCAGACCATTGGCTATTGGCAAGACTGAGCCCTCCTCTCACACCTGCCCAGGTCCCTTAAGGCCTTGCTGGGTGCACCCCAAATCATTCTCCTCCATCTTGTGAGTTGCAGCCTACTTGTGCCCCAGATTGCAGTGAGCAGAGTCCAGGTAGTGGTAAGAAGACAGACTAGTGCTGTCTCTTCCAAAGACAAAACGTTGTTTAAAAAACGATTTTCACTTTCTGTGTTTACTGTCTAAGCCTGTGGTTGTTCCATTTAAACATTGTAGTTTTAGCCTGCCTGTAATTGCATATTTTATCACGTGTGTTGTGTTTTAAAGTTGTGGTTTTCCCTGCCCATGATTGCCTCCATTTAGTGTGTTGAATTGTTGGATTTGCAGTCCAACCTCTGTAGTTTGTCCCTCTCATGCCTTGGTGACAATTCTGTTTTCCCTCCAAATTTCTCCTTTGCTCTGTGCTAAGACCGGTATGTTAACCCCTTCGACGCTCATGACGAGCCCAGCTCGTCATGGAGTTTCCATTGATTTCAATGGAAATTGCATTGAAGACCAGCGTGAAGCTTAGCATCCAAGTGGTTAAAACAGTGCACTTCCAGCCACCATTTTATGTTCACAAGCCAGTGAAACCAGCCCCACTGCCTCCCCCCCAGCAAAAGGGATTTTTCTACTTCAGAGGGTGCTTCTGAGAGCTGTTTAAACTGTGTTTTACAAGGGCCTGTGCACTTTGTTTTTTGGCCAGCAGGGGGAGTAAAGTTTTATTCAAACAGTATTGTTAGATTTCAAGTTAGTGAGGCCCTTACCTGCTGAAGTCCAAAATGTGGATTGAGCCTGTCTGTCTCCTAGGAGATTGTGAACAGGAGAAGCAGCTTCCAACTCCCTGGCCAGCAAACTTTGTCTGAGGTTGCTGGGACCTTATATGGTCTGCTAGTGGTTGGTACATGTCTACACTGATTGGTAGTTGTATCTGGTGTTTCTATTGGATTAGTTTTAATGTCCTCATTGGTTATGTATTTGAGGGTTCTGATTGATTTCTGGGTCTGTGATTCAATCATTGTAGAGTTGAGACTAGGGCTTGTAGTGTAGTTCCTATTATCCCAATAGGCTCTGCGCATTGGAATAATATCTTCAATAGTATAGACGTAGGACAGAGGTTAACTAGGTCTTCTACTGACGATATTAGACTTAAAGTTTAGTGTTTGCCAGCTAGCTCAGAGTTCACTAGAAACTTTCTCGAATAGACAAGGAGGAGTTTAACCTCCCTGGATAGACAAGAAGGGATTTAGTTTCTGACAACCATAGAACATGACAACTTTGCTCTCCCCTAATCAAGAGTGTATCTCTAGAGTCGTGTGAAAACAAAAGACAACTTATTTTACTCAGTCAGTTCAGTGCATTCTTAGTTTCACCAGATTGTAGAGAAAAGGAAGAGACGGGCGTGTTCAATAAAAAGATGTTATTTATTGATCAGTCTCTTTTCTCATACAAGAGAAATGAATCGCTATTATTGCAATACTTATTGTTAAGTAAAGTGCATACAGTAATAACAGAATTATAAAATAATACTGTAAAAGCATTGATATGGTTTCTTAACCATCTGATACTTAAAATGGATAAAATAGATACATACATATATACATTGACTAATCGTACTCAACTGGTGCTTCTAACTACGCCTACCCCAATGTACCTGACCTAAGCCTAATACGTGGGCGGGAGTAGATAAGTAGCAGTTTAAGTTAAGTTTGCTTTGCCAAGGGTCTGCTTCAAGAATTCTCTGCAAGGGGTTATTCAGTTCAGTACCTGGGAGTTAGAAGGCTGGAGTGCTGGTATCTCTATCTCAGGGCTTGATATCCCAGCTGCCTGCGAGGGCGGCTTGGAAGCGCCGGAGCTGGATTTCTCGGCAGGAGAAAAGGCAGCGTCTCTCTCTCAGCGCGTCAGAAAGGAGGGGCAGCGTCTGTGGGCTTCGCTGTCAGCTGGGCTCCTCGGCAAGTCTCGCTGCTCCAATCTTGTCACCACCTCGTGTGTTTGCTTAAGGCAATGTCGGTATTATTTATACCTGAAAGGTGCCGAGATTGACGTAAGGATGGACATAAATACGTCAATAAGGATGTCATACGAACTGGTCGTTCGCACATTCTTTACTGAAGTTCTCGGCCAAATCAAAACAATGGCTGTGGGGATTTCCCAGGTCGTGGTAGGTTTGATTTGTTTTGAGAACACCGTATGCCTATTAGGGGGCTGGAGAAATAGTGCTTGCCTAATGAGATGGCATGCGCTATGTACTCCTGAGGCACAGCCGGGAGCTCTGCTTGAAATTTGCATTTTTTAATACTTGTGTGTAAAAATTGATTTTAATAATTGTACACCTCTCCCTCTTCCACTAGCCTGGTTGGGGCACTTACCCTGAATCTTAACACCCGTGCAGCCGACCTGAACGCTGCCACGGGGAAGGAAAATCGCCATCACCGCCATTAGCGAGCGAGCCTGCTCACAGGCCATGCCCACTTCTTCTGGCCACGCCCCCCCCAGACTATTTAAAGCGCTGACGCCCAGCCGCTCCCAGAACCTGTACTCCTGAGGCACAGCCGGGAGCTCTGCTTGAAATTTGCATTTTTTAAAACTTGTGTGTAAAAATTGATTTTAATAATTGTACACCTCTCCCTCTTCCACTAGCCTGGTTGGGGCACTTACCCTGAATCTTAACACCTGTGCCGCCGACCTGAACGCTGCCACGGGGAAGAAAAATCGCCATCACCGCCATTAGCGAGCGAGCCTGCTCAAAGGCCACGCCCACTTCTTCTGGCCACGCCCCCCCAGACTATTTAAAGCGCTGACGCCCAGCCGCTCCCAGAACCTGTACTCCTGAGGCACAGCCGGGAGCTCTGCTTGAAATTTGCATTTTTTAAAACTTGTGTGTAAAAATTGATTTTAATAATTGTACACCTCTCCCTCTTCCACTAGCCTGGTTGGGGCACTTACCCTGAATCTTAACACCCGTGCAGCCGACTTGAACGCTGCCACGGGGAAGGAAAATCGCCATCACCGCCATTAGCGAGCGAGCCTGCTCACAGGCCGCGCCCACTTCTTCTGGCCACGCCCCCCCAGACTATTTAAAGCGCTGACGCCCAGCCGCTCCCAGAACCTGTACTCCTGAGGCACAGCCGGTAGCTCTGCTTGAAATTTGTATTTTTTAAAACTTGTGTGTAAAATTGATTTTAATAATTGTACACCTCTCCCTCTTCCACTAGCCTGGTTGGGGCACTTACCCTGAATCTTAACACCCGTGCAGCCGACCTGAACGCTGCCACGGGGAAGGAAAATCGCCATCACCGCCATTAGCGAGCGAGCCTGCTCACAGGCCACGCCCACTTCTTCTGGCCACGCCCCTTTTCCGGTATAAAATCATGTGCAGCACTCGGACGCGCAGCGGACGGGCGCAGCGGGCGCGCCGTCAGGGTGCCGAAGGCGCGCCAAAGGCAAGCCCGTCTGGGCCCGTCCGGGCCCGGATGGTCCCAGGCCCAGCCACTATGCCCATTTGCTCCAAGAAAGGGCCTGCCTATACCCGGGACAGACTTCTGGCCCTGAACACACAAAAACATCCTTCCTGCAATTATACCCATAAGGGCGAGAACCCTTTTACCGGCTGTAGTCTCTGCAAGCCCGCCGAAGTAGACACTGAACACGGTGGCCTTCAACTAGGCCTACTTAATTGCAGGTCTCTTGTCAAACACGCCCACTAAATAAATCTTTTGATTTTAAACCACGCCATGGACATTCTGTTTCTCACCGAAACATGGCTCACTCCCAATAACGGCCCTGACACTGTCAATGCTCTTCCCCCGGGTTACCAAATTTGTTCTCTGAATAGACCGCGTGGCAGAGGAGGCGGCCTAGCCATAATATTCAAGGATTCCTTTACTTGCAGAATCCTAGACGGCAATATCAAAGACTGTGAAAGCTGCCACTTCACCATCCAAATCTCACCTGTAACATCTTTGACGGGGTTGCTTGTTTATCGCCCCCCCGGCCATCTTGCCGAATTCCCTAGCAAACTTATGGACCTTGTCACTCTTGAATCGACAACTTCCTCTAATTTTCTCTTATTAGGAGATTTTAATCTTCACTTTCTCGACCCTGGCGATACCCAGGCAGCCGACCTCCTACTGGATATCTCTTCCACCGGTCTTCGCCTAAAGAATCCACAGGCAACTCATGACAAAGGGCAGCTGCTTGACCCCATTTTTACTAACATCCAAAACCTCAGTTCCCGTGTTCATCTCCCTCTTCCCTGGACCGACCACTTTCTGGTCCCTTTCGATTGGCACATCAAGACTCTCCCTACCCATATGCCCAAATTCAGAACCCTCATCAGACGCTGGCACAAATTGATCCCAGACGAATGGGCAGCTAAACTTAGGGAAGATATCCCCCCACCTCACAAAACCCCATTACCGCAGACATTGAATTCAATACATGGCTCTCCCAATCTCTGGATTGCCTATTACCAAGATCCAGCACCCTTAAATGTGCCAAGAGAGTCAACCCCTCCCCTTGGTACACCCCCGAACTGAATCTCTTACGGAAGGAATGCAAGAGAAATGAACGCATATGGAGTAAAGACAAGACAGCAGATAAGAAAGACATATTTCGCACTTCCATAAAAACTTACAAACGGGAGCTCCATAAAACCAAGAGCACATTCTACGAAGAAAGAATTGAAAATGCGTCCTGCTCTGCTCAAGAAACCTTCGTCATCCTTAAAGAGCTTCTTCATGCCCCTGACCCTCCTGTGAAACCCTTGGACCCCATAGCCGCGGAAAGTAAATGTATCAAACTCGCCACTTTCTTCGACGAAAAAATTCAAAAAATCCTTGCATCCCTACCCCCCTCCGACGCCGGCCACTATGACGGGGACCTACTTACCTCCCCTCATTGCCACACCCAGCCCTCCGATGCCCCCACACCCTTTCTCGACACTTTCGGTCCAGTCTCCATGGAAGAAGTAGCCGCGACGTTGGCCACAATCAATAGTGGTTCGCCCAGCGACCCCGCTCCGCTTCGTTTCCTGAAAAAAGTGTCTAGCACCATCATTCCTTCTCTCACGTCCCTTATCAACGCCTCCCTTACACAGGGAGTAGTCCCTCCCAGCTGGAAAGCAGCGGTGGTCAAAGGTCTTCTGAAGAAACCCTCATTGGACCCCCAGGACCTAGCCAACTACAGGCCAATTTCCCTCCTTCCGGGAAACAGTAAAATCACGGAGAAGCTAGTGAATAAAAAACTATCACTATTCCTAGAAAGTAACAACTTACTCAGGAACTCCCAGACAGGTTTCCGCCCAGGTCAGGGCACCGACACCGCCCTCCTGGCGGCAGTGGATCAGGCCAGAAGCATTTTGGATACAGGAGGATCAGTGGCAGTGATCCTCCTGGACCTCAGTGCGGCCTTCGACACTGTAAATCACCAGATTCTGATCCAGGGACTGAGAGACATTGGAGTAAGGGGCACGGCCCTGGAGTGGCTTACGTCTTTCCTAGACGGTCGCTCCTTCCAAGTCTGGGAGAATAACAGCCATTCCTCCGCGATCCCGCTTCGCTGTGGTGTACCGCAGGGCTCATCTCTTAGCCCGACGTTATTTAACGTTTACATGTCCCCGCTGGAGGAACTGGTCACCCCGTTCGGCGTGACGATCATCAATTACGCCGACAATACCCAGCTGGTGGTGACCCTCTCACACCCTCACCAAGACTCTTCCAATCTCCACGGATGTCTCACCGAAATCCACAACTGGATGAACATCTCAGCGCTTAAACTGAATGGGTCCAAGACAGAGATCCTGCTGCTCAGACACAAAGGGCCCTCCTTGCCGCCTAACATCTGGCCTGACTGCTTGGGTGACCCCCCAGCCCCTAAGGAGGAGGTCAAGAGCCTGGGCGTATGGCTCGAAAAGGACCTGAGCTTCAGAACTCAGGCAAAAAAGACGGCAGGAATCTGCTTTGGACTCCTCAGGGCATGTAGGAAGGTCTTCCCCCTGCTCCCTGCCACTTCTCGGAAGCTTCTGATCCAGGGCCTCATTCTGGCGAGGCTAGATTACAGCAATGCAATCTACCTGGGCGCCCCGGAAGCCACATTCAACACCCTGCAGAGAATCCAAAACGCTGCGGCCCGCCTACTCACTCTCACTCTAGCCAGATCCTCGGCTAAGCCAGCTCTGAAGCTCCTACACTGGCTTCCAGTCACAGAGAGGGTCGCTTTCAAGGCCCTCTGTCTGGCCCACAAACTCCTCCATAACAAAGGACCACCAATCCTCAAGAACCTCATCTTTCCCTACAAAGCGACAAGAGCTCTTCGTTCAAGCGAAGAGAACTTTATCACCGTCCCCAGAGTAAAAAAAGCTCGGTCTGGAGGACGTCGCTTTTCGGTACACACTGCCAAACAGTGGAACAGTCTCCCCCGGAGACTGAGAACCGAACCTAACCTCCTTCATTTTAGGAAGGCACTGAAAACTCTTCTCTTCCCCTAAACCCTTCCTACCTTCCGCTACTGTCCCCTCCCGAACTCAGGTTCCAGCGCTGGGATGCTCTAGGGTTACTACGCACTCTACAAAACTTTTAAATAAAATAAATAAATATGACCTAATCAGATAACGGGCTTCTGTGCCGTTGTATGGCTAATCAGATAACGGGTTTCTGTGCAGTTGAATGGCTGCTAGTTAATTATTAACCAGACAAGGGTCAGAAATAGGGGGATCGATACAGTACCCATAGTAAATACATCACACCCACTCCACGTAATCTATGTCCATATTTACAAATCTAGGCATAGTAAACAAAACTAGTAGTGCATGTGTATACCGAACCACCCCAAAATACAATAAAATGCATTCTGAAAATTGGAAATGCGAAATACACGAAAAGATGAGTATAGTTACTATATGCACTTCAAGCAGTATAATAATGCTAAATCTAAACGCATATTTTGAAATCAGCATGAACGAAGTGCGGAAATTACACATGAAATGGCTCTTAATACAGAAGAAAAAGTCGAGACCATCTCATCACAAAATCATAAATACTTGTGAACATGCTAGAGGGTAGCTAATGTCTCTAGAGTAGTTAAAAATAGAAACTTTGTTCTCTAAGAATAGTTTTACCTTAAGCAGAAGATAAGTGTCCCAAAAAATCGTAAATATTTTTGGAAATGGATGGGGAAAAAAATGTCTTGCTCTCCGTAAAAACTGGTGAGAAAATTTCCTATTGCTTTATTTTCAAAGTTGAAGGCCAAATACAGGGTGTAGGGAACGCCGTGTGCTAGTTTGTTCAAAGTCATTCTTTCTGCTCTGGTGAAAACATCATATTGTTGAGACTTTCAAAAAAACTGTCAACTGCTTCTTGCGAAAGTTCCACTAACTCGGAAAAATTTTGTAACATGCATTCATGAGCATGATTGCCTTCATTGATGTTTTGATCAGCATAGCTGACAGAAGGTCGTACCTGATCGATGCTGCTTTCATCCTGTACTTCACAACTCTTCAATCGTAGTGGTGAAGTCTCCACGAATGCCGTCATCAGGATTGGTAGCCGCTGGGGACAGCACAATGCATGAGCCGTTACCGGACCCAACAAAGTCTCTGCGTCCATTGGCACATCCGATTGTAGTGTCAGACAGGTGTCCAACACGCATTCTTCGCCGCATAGCAAGCACCTTAATACAGGCATAACACAACTTTGCCACATCGGTCTAAATGAAAGAAACCAAGTCATGTTTAAATCTCGTAGCCGTGCTAGTCCAAGGACTTTAGTTATGCGGTCCCGGTAGCCAATAGCTCGGATTGTTTCTTCCATTGTCGCTGGTGTCTTGTCTGTGACGTGGTTTGCCATAGCGAAGTAACAGGATCAAAAATAGGATGCCTGCCACTAGTCCCAAAAGGAGAGGAAGTCTGCCAAAGATGGAATGGACAAAATCAGGAAAAATACACAGGATGGCTTTGAATGGGGTTAAAGCTCCCGAAAACAATGTCTTAAATACACTCGAGATTCCACTTGTATCAGAAATATTTAAGATTTCGCTCAGTATTTCTGCGAAATGTATGGGGGAATTGGTTGATAACAGTGAATGAATCTCAGCAGTTGTCCTTGCAACTTGGAGATCATACGTTTCTTTTGATTACGTTAACATGGTTGGCGTCTGTAGGAGCACTGTATTCGTTCTGCTTAAAGTATCAATTCGAATAGAAGAAATTTTCAAACTGGGCCATAACCTTGCCTCCCTGTCTCGGGCATCGTTTGGGAACAATACTCGTTCACAGCACATGACCTTCGTAGTCACGGTTATGAGATAAGGTTTTCCGGGCAGCAGACTGCAACATCTGCGATCTACAATTAGAATGTAACTCCCGTTCGAGAGTCTCCTAAAGAATGGTTCTATTTGTGTTGCAGGTGTGCCTAGCTGGTGACATGAAAGGTTATTTGAAGTCCCTTCACATGCTCCATGCAAACTAATACCCTGACACAGAAGTGTACCGCTTAGTGACCTTTCACAATTATTGCCACTAAGGAACACACTTTGTCCTTTATTACTAACACATGCTTGTGTATAGGGCAAGTTCCATGTTGACTTAATGTATCCTTTACCCAACCTTTCATACTGGCCTGCCTGTATATATTTTTGGCAGTATTGAAACTGGAAAGTTGTTATCGGAATATTTATTATCCCATGTATTATCCATTCAATGACAGGTCGTTCTGACATTGTCAATGGTAATCTCTCAAGTTTTTCAATGCTCAGAATTGTATAGTCAGCACTCTTCTGTGCCAAACTGATTTGTTTATCAGTAAGGTTAAAGATATTAAATAGTGACGTTGTGTTGATTAAACGCCAAGGCACATAGCCTGAACGCAGATTTTGTAACGTCCAGCCAAGTTGTACAATAGAACGCAATTGAGACTGACCGTGTTGTAACATCAGTAAGTCTTGCGATAATATATCGATTGCTGAAGACACAATACTGTCCAGTGAATATATTCTGGAGGACAGAGTCATTAACCCATTGTCCACAACAGAAAGTGATTTTTCCAAATTAATACGGTCAATTTCCCGTATTTTTTCTGCTGTCTCAATTTGAGTTACTTTCCAAGCTTCATTGTAAGCTGCATATATAGAGGCCGCTATGAAACGTTTTTGACGCTGTTTGCGTGGTCCCATAATGAAATCACGCAAGTCAGCACCCTCTTGAAGTAAAGTTAGGTGTTGCTTAATTTCTGCCAGTGTGGATGTTTGTAGCCATTGAAGGCAGAGCTTGCCCACACTGTAAGTAGTTACTATCCCTGGATGTTGTCTTTGGGAATATCTAGGGTCTGGCCTGGTCAATTTGAACCCCTGTATTTTGTTCAGGAATCTGTCTTGACAGTTATTAGTGTCTGTGGGCCAGATCAACCATTGTTTCCAATCAGGATGTGTTCTGTTTTGGTTTAAAATATGGTTCACGTCTATCTCAACATCTATAGAGTTATTACTGTTCGTTGTTGGCTTTGGAATAGACGGTTTGTTTAAGTCTTTGATTTTGGCTAAGCCAAGACAGGTAGTTTGTTGAATAGTGTCATTCAAAAATATAATTTGTTCTGGGATCATGCAGGCTCTGAACAATGATTCTATACCTTGTACTTGCCAATCTTTTGTACCCCAAACAGTTTTTGTTTCAATGTTATTGTTCCAGAAATCAAAACCAAATGTATTCATTTGCTCAAAAAATGAATCTGAATATATCAATTTTGTGTTTGTAAGCATGGTCTTCATACCTGTCTTATTCGACAATTTGAAATAAAATGTTTCTGCATTACTTGTGTTAAACCCTGAAAAGTATGAATATTTATCATAAAATGTTTTAGAACTACCCTTTGGAGGAGTAGCACAATGTTCCCATTGGTTATAATTTAAAACATTTCTAGGTTGTGCAGATTTATGGAGATAATGGTTACCATAGTGGTTATAGCAGAACATTTGATCATAATTAGACGAACCCTGTAAATAATCATGTTCTGTAAATTTAGCAGACATTACTAGGTCAGACATCATATCATTAATACTTTCAAAGTCCCAATCATCAGCAAATGTGCTTGGTTTTACAAAGTCACTTAACGAGATCTTAAATTGGTGTGGATACTTAAGGATTTCAACCGGGCCATAGATTTCATAATCAGTATTGTCCCATGCTACACCGCCTGGTATAGGATTGGCTGTGAAGTTTACTGAAGAAAGTTCTCTTTTCTTGACGTGTGAAGATGTGTGTGGTTTAAGGACCAAGTTGATTTTCTGGCTTGCTGTGTCCATTTTAGCATATTTTCCCTCAATGAAATGTCCCAAGCATAGTACCATGATGAGCCAAAGTATGAGGATAAATGCACCTAATGTCACCCAAATTTCAATCCATGGAGAAGTCAGATAGGTTCTCTTTAGTTGATGAAAAAGTTCCTTTGCTTTGTCTTTAAAAGTTTTTGTTGATGGCTGTACTTCTGGTTCGCTTTGTTCTTCTGAAGAATCATCGAAGTTGATGAAGTAACCGGATGCCGTTCTGTCAATTGTTCCAATTGCTTCTGGATTACTTCTTGCTTTTGGCTTTTGCTTTGTTTCATTAGAAAAGTCTGTAGTTACATCATCGTAGGTTGTTGTTTCTTGATGAAAAGCTTTTATTTGGGTTTTAAGAGGTTCAAGTTCCATTGCTTTGTTGCATAGTCCTTGTTGTTTCACTGTAGATTTTCCAAATGTGATCAGTCTTTCAGTTTGAACCTCTGTGGATGTAGCAAACTTTGGTGTTCTGCTACTTCTTGGGAGTCCACTTGGCCTACTATTTGTTATCGGCCACATGATTGTGGTTTAACCAGGTCGATGGATATGACTCGGTACTCCTTTTTACCAGCAAGGGGCGGTAGCACTACTGATCTTGTCCCGTTGATAGACAAGACAGGAACTGCTTTTCTGTAAGAAGGCCCAAATTCCTTCTTTACCGCGATCTTCTCTCTGACCAGATCCCCGACTTTTGGAATCCAGACAGGCCTTGCTGGGACAGGTGGTTTTTCTTCAGTGGTTGTTGGCTGCTGTTTCAACTTTATGTTGCTCAGGTCTTTTCTTGTTTCATTTAAGTCCTGTAAAATAGCTAAGCGATCTTTGATATCAAAGCATTTTTCTTTAACCACTGAAGTCTGACTATCTAAGTCCTGGATTAACATTCTAGTCCCAAACAATAGTTCGTACGGACTGAGTCCTTTCAGAGAATTTCTTGGCAGGTTATTTAGACTACGTTGGACACTTATTAAATGTTTGACCCACCCAACTCCTGAACCTAATATCTTGCTGTTATAGATTGCTTTATGCCTTGGTTTTTTCTTTACACCATTCCGTTTCCCTCAGGAAGGAAGTGAGAAGAGTACCGCAATGCAATGTTCATTCTTTCCAGGCACCCCCCATAAGCTGTTTTTAGAGCTAAAAGAAAGATTTTGGTCAGAGCGTAACATGCTTCTAGCGTATATGCCATTCTAGACTCGCAAATCTTTGTATGACAGTTCCGACGTCAGCCGAAAGTTGGGGTCTACATTATAAGTGAAAATAGTCTTTACATGTTAATGTGACGCATTATTCATACTGGTTTTTATTTTTGTCGATTTGATACATTCTGGAGTGAAACGCCATTGTATTAAACCGTTTCTCTCGCCACTGCGATCTCTATTGCAGTCTGTGCAGTTTTTTACAAAAATGTGATGATGCAGGCTCATGCCTGCCACCAGTACACTGATTGTAATTCTTCCAGAGAATCTTTTAGCTTAAGGTGTCTGAGACCCTCACCCATATGTGCGTCTGCTATTAACAAGCCTCTCCTGTCCGTGTTTGGAATTACTCTATCCCCCACTCCAGGGATTCGAGCAAAAGGGACTGAGTTTGCATCGATTATGTATGTATAATTGAGTGGATAGTTGATAGGTAATGCTGAGCAGTCGCCTTTTGATGACGTTTTTACTGCCAGCACAGTTTCACCGTCAATGTATTTTACTGCACGCTTCTTTGTAGCTACGGAAGCCGATTTAGTTGCTGCCGCTGTGGCTGTCTCAGCCAATGAATTCCCTGCAACGTGAACGCCATCACGCTGATGACTCAGTGAATGTATCACGTGAGTTTTTGGTAGTTCTTTCTGTAAAAGAACTACTTGTTCCCAAAGCACTTTTTGCTTTATTGTTGCACCTGTGTCATCTTTGTAACCGTTTTGAATCCATTTCTGTAAATTGTTATTGTATGATTTGACGCAGTAATACGAATCGCACACTATAAGTGTCGGGAATTCGCGATCGGCATTATCTAGCGCCATTTTTAACGCTATTATTTCAGTTTGTTGTTCTGAATTATTTTCCACTGAGTGTGTTTTTGTAAGTAGAGGTATTAATTTACCTCCACACCACACTTCTTTTACAATTTCGCATGTGGCGTTGTAAGCCAGCTCTCCCCAAACTGAGGGTTGAGCATGACCGTCTGTATATATTACACAGGCGTACTGTCGTAAAGGCAGAATGTCGATTGGCAGAGGGTATTCTCTCTCATATTCTAGATATTTTAATTCTTTCATTTCCGGGTCAAAATAGTATTTTACTTTGTCTGTAGCAACAGAATTTACCCATTGTATCCATTCTGGATTCAGTGCAGTTGTCGGTAAATTACATGGTGTTGTTAATGCCTCAAAAGCTGATTCTGCTGGTCTGACTGTAATCTGTCTACCGTCGGCTTGGTATTTTTCTTTTGCTACAGCTGTTTGAACCGCATGAACAATGTTTTCCTTAATGCTGAACCTTTTTTCAGCTTCTGTGTACAAATGTGATTTGTAAGCTATTGGTACCTTCTCTCCCTCATTAGAGGTCAGGTATGTGAATCCGCATCTTCCTGGGATGACTCGAATCACAAGGTTGCGTGTGTTGTCACGTGTTTGTAATTTTGTTTTAACTAACATATCTGTTTGTAACGATCTCAAAATTTCTGTGTGTTTTTGAGTCCAATTGATTCTTTTAAAATCTGGTTTTATAAGATCATAGAGAGGTTTAACTCTCTCTGCATAATTTATAATGTAAGTTCTTCCGAAATTTAGGAAACCTAGAATTGATTGTAAGTTTTTTAGTGTTCTAGGTGCTTGGATTACAGCACATTTCTCTAGGAAATTGTCAGCCAGGCTTTTGCCTTCACTTGATAGTTCATATCCTAAAAACAGGACAGTTAGATGGGCAATTCTTGACTTTTTAAAGTTGAATTTGTAACCCTCTGCTGCGAACCCAAGTATTATGGTGTTCACTCTCTTCAAGTGAGTATCCAAGTCATCATCTGTTAGATAGATGTCATCGACATAAGATAATGCCTCATCATCATATATTTGTAGTAAATCTGTTACTCTTGCTGAGAATAATCCTGGGCTGTTCTTGAACCCCTGGGGCAAACGACCGAATTTTTTTTGCGCGCCATTTATTGAGAACGCGGTCAAATATCTGCTCTCTGGTGCTATATTTTGACAGAAGAATCCATTTGAGATGTCTAATGTTGTTTTGTATTTTTTGCGCACTATGTTATTCATTAGTGCAGCACTATGCGAGTTTTGTACTGCAAAGGTTTTGCAACATGAGTTAAGGTGTCTGTAGTCCAAAACAAGACGATATGAATTGTCTGGTTTGGAGACAGGAAACAAAGGATTATTCATTTGTGAGGTGCAAGTTTCAATCACCCCCTGGTATTGAAGTTGATCTAGGATCTCTTTTACCCGTTTTCTAGCTTCTTGCTTAATTGGGTACTGCCTCTGTGCAGTAGGTTGTGATTTTAACTGGATTTTGTGAGGAGGAGAGTCCTCATCCCATCCCACATGGTTTTTATATAATGCAGGAGCTTGGGCTACTGCCCACTTTCTTGCAAGTGTATATTTTTTATGAATTGGAATATGATTTGAGAAGGCAGGCATAATTATTTCTTCGCCATGAGGGCACTCCCTGACAAACTCTGGTGGCCAGTCTCTTTCAGCTAGAAGGATATCATAGCCCTTGGAGAGATTATCCCAAAAGAGACCCCTTATTTTCCTAGTCTTATCCCCCTCTATACGCAATGTTATTTCATATATTTTATGAGGTTTGCTAACTCTGGTATCTGCAGTTTCCACCTGAATGTATTCATTCGTGTCCACTGTCTCCAGATGATTCATAAGGATCTTGCGAGCTATGCTCACTTCTGCTGCGCTGTCTAGCATTGTCTGAGCCCATTCTCCGTTTTTCAGCTGTGTCCTCAGTATTCTCGGCATGGTTGATTACTTTAATACTTGCTACCTTCTTTTTTGGAAACTGTAATTTTTTATTTTGATGAGCAGGTTCCTTGTCTTAGGACTTGACGTGCTCTTCCCTGTGCTCTGATCGTCCTCTTCTTTCCGATTTCTGCGAGGAAGTCTGAAAAGATTGAGAGGGACGTGTATCAATATCTTGATATCTATCAGGTTTCTTCAGATTATCCCTATTTCTAAGGTTGTATTTTTTCTCAGAGGGCTCCCTTTGGGGAGACTTGTGTCCTTGGTCCGGAGATCTTTCTCTCCGCCGAGGAGACCTTTCTCTGGACTGGAATCTTTTTTCTTTAGGAGTGGATTGTTTATTTCCATCCCAGCTCTTTTTGTGAGTGTTTAGATTATTTTTAATAAATACTTTTTCAGGTTTTTCAATAAGTTGGAGTTTCACCGGTTTTCCACCCAAACTATCTCTTCCTAGTTCTTCATAGGATTTTTCTATTATTCTGGCAATTTCAAATGGTTGGTCTGCTATATCTGTCTCTTTCAATCTCTGGCGGATCGCCACATTTGCTGCTTCTCCTTTTATATTGGCTAATAATATTGCCAAGACCTGCTTGAAGTCTTTTAGTAATTTCATACCAAGAGTTAAAGCAGGTTCTGGACCGTATTCATCTTGAATTTGTTTTAGCACATCTGGTATTACTGACATGGATGGAACACCATGTGTTTTTGTGTAAATGGAAGCAAAGACTGTACCCCAAGTGTCACAGTCCTCCACATGTGGTGCGATTCCCATTGGAAGACAGATAGTCAGAATCCTGTGTTTCTCAACCGGGGTGGTATCTGGAAATACCGCCTCTATTTGAGTGATTTTTTGTGCTAACCAGAAAGAAATTTGTTCCCGTTTTACGGGTACTTTACCTAGACAGGACTGTATGTTCTGTGGTGTAATTTTATTTGTGTTCCCCTGGTGAGGGATCAGCTGTGGAATTTTAATAGCTGGTTGGACTGTTGAAGTCCGCATTACATATTGGACTAATTGTCTGTGTATTTTAATTAGTTGTTTTAGCTGTGCTAAAAGATCTGGTGCAGACATTTCTTCAATGTCTGGATGTGGTGTGTATCCGGCTAGGACCGGCCACGTTGCTCCTGGTCTACCTAGTGGACCGAGCCTGGTGATGTGATTATTATGTTTTAGGGCGCCATTAAACCAGAGCAGGTGCTCTTGGTATTTGAGTGGTATTTCCACCTCCTCGAAAGGAGTGTACTCATTAGGAGGTTCCTCTATTTTGTAATAGTGGAAGTCCTTTGTTACAGCGTTTGCTGCTGGAAAGTTTATCCATGAATAGAATACCTCTGTCTGCCGATATTCGTGTGCCTCAATTACGAATATGACTGTACCACCTCTCGGTGTCAGCCCATTTTCTATAAGTTTTAAAGTTATAGATTTCCTTACGTTGACCGGGATGAGTATTGCCTCCGGGTCTTGCTGTAGGAGACTATTGTCAGCCGCTATGAGTTCAGCTGCTATTCTAACTGTCTCCCTTTCTTCTTCAGCTTGTGACATTCTAATGTCAAGAAAGTTTGTTTATTTGCAGATCAGGTTTCTATGGAAACAAAGATTAGATGCACAATATTTTGGAACAGTGTATCCTTCAACGTTGAATAAACCAAGAACCATACATAGGAGTCTCCTCCTACTAAGTTTGGCGGATTTAACCTTTCACCCACTCCAGACGTCTTTGGAGTATTATGGGGAAAAGGGGTCTGTGTGAAAAAGCACGACTGAGTTACTCTAATGTCTTACGTTAGATTTATCGCCTATCCAAACCGTTGGGCGCCATGTAGTGTAGTTCCTCTTATCCCAATAGGCTCTGCGCATTGGAATAATATCTTCAATAGTATAGACGTAGGACAGAGGTTAACTAGGTCTTCTACTGACGATATTAGACTTAAAGTTTAGTGTTTGCCAGCTAGCTCAGAGTTCACTAGAAACTTTCTCGAATAGACAAGGAGGAGTTTAACCTCCCTGGATAGACAAGAAGGGATTTCGTTTCTGACAACCATAGAACATGACAACTTTGCTCTCCCCTAATCAAGAGTGTATCTCTAGAGTCGTGTGAAAACAAAAGACAACTTATTTTACTCAGTCAGTTCAGTGCATTCTTAGTTTCACCAGATTGTAGAGAAAAGGAAGAGACGGGCGTGTTCAATAAAAAGATGTTATTTATTGATCAGTCTCTTTTCTTATACAAGAGAAATGAATCGCTATTATTGCAATACTTATTGTTAAGTAAAGTGCATACAGTAATAACAGAATTATAAAATAATACTGTAAAAGCATTGATATGGTTTCTTAGCCATATGATACTTAAAATGGATAAAATAGATACATACATATATACATTGACTAATCGTACTCAACTAGTGCTTCTAACTACGCCTACCCCAATGTACCTGACCTAAGCCTAATACGTGGAGTAGATAAGTAGCAGTTTAAGTTAAGTTTGCTTTGCCAAGGGTCTGCTTCAAGAATTCTCTGCAAGGGGTTATTCAGTTCAGTACCTGGGAGTTAGAAGGCTGGAGTGCTGGTATCTCTATCTCAGGGCTTGATATCCCAGCTGCCTGCGAGGGCGGCTTGGAAGCGCCGGAGCTGGATTTCTCGGCAGGAGAAAAGGCAGCGTCTCTCTCTCAGCGCGTCAGAAAGGAGGGGCAGCGTCTGTGGGCTTCGCTGTCAGCTGGGCTCCTCGGCAAGTCTCGCTGCTCCAATCTTGTCACCACCTCGTGTGTTTGCTTAAGGCAATGTCGGTATTATTTATACCTGAAAGGTGCCGAGATTGACGTAAGGATGGACATAAATACGTCAATAAGGTTGTCATACGAACTGGTCGTTCGCACATTCTTTACTGAAGTTCTCGGCCAAATAAAAACAATGGCTGTGGGGATTTCCCAGGTCGTGGTAGGTTTGATTTGTTTTGAGAACACCGTATGCCTATTAGGGGACTGGAGAAATAGTGCTTGCCTAATGAGATGGCATGCGCTATGACCTAATCAGATAACGGGCTTCTGTGCCGCTGTATGGCTAATCAGATAACGGGTTTCTGTGCAGTTGAATGGCTGCTAGCTAATTATTAACCAGACAAGGGTCAGAAATAGGGGGATCGATACAGTACCCATAGTAAATACATCACAGGCTAGGGTTAGGATTTCTATTGGAAGTTGGGACGAGGGCTTTCTATGTTATTGGTTGTTGGGAGTAGGGTGGGACTAGGGCTAGGGTTAGACCTTTAATTGGAAGTAGCGATTAGGACTTCTGGTGTAATTGGTTGCTGGACTAGGTGTGGGACTTAGAGTAGGGTTAGGCTTTCTATTGGAAGTAGGGACTAGGGCTACCTGTGCCATTGGTTGCATGGACTTGTTTTGAGACTACTGGTAGGGCTAGGGCCTTTATTGGACGTAGAGATCAGGGTTTTTGAACTGATTGGGTGCTTGGACTAGGGCTAAGATTGGCTGTAAGGTCCTGGTCTCCTATTGGCTACAGATTTTAGGGCTAGTGTTGTGATTGGATAGTGTTCGGGCTAGGGTTCCCATTGGCTGAGGGGGTCACCTGATTACTAGTGTTATATAAGAGGCCAGGCTTAGGGCGTCTCAAACCGGGCGTCAAGGCTAAGGGCAGAGAGGACAAGGGCAGTTTCCTGTTTGAGCCTGTTAAGGGCAGAGAGGACAAGGGCAGTTTCCTGTTTGTGCCTGTTAAGGGCTCAGAGAACAAGGGCAGTTTCCTGTTTGAGCCTGTTCGAGACTGGTCGGGACAAGTATGGGCGAATTCGCAGTTCGCGAATTTCCCCCAAAAATCCGCGGATTTCCCCGCAAAATTGCGGATTTTTTTGCAATTGCACTATACTCAACTGGAGTACTTTCTACCTGCTAATCAGTAAGTGCTACCTCGTTGGGTAAATGTATTGCGCTTTTCCTACACTACAGCTGCGTAAAGGCCCAGAAGAGTTGTCCAGTCACCACGTGTGTCTGTAACTTTGCCACCGCGCCCATAGGCACCGAGGCCCCTCGAGTGAGCTGTCCATCACAGTGGGGGAAAGGGCGGGAAGAGGTTGCATAGCCTAGTGTTTGTGGGGCTGGGCTTCTGTGCGAGTTGACATGCCTCTTGTTTATAAAGGTTCAGAGACCGATCAGTGCAGCAGATGAGGAGAAAGCAGCCTCCTGGTCACTGGAAGTACAGGGGGATTGCGCTCGAGAAACTCGTGGATGCCTAGACCTCCATCACAGATTACAGCTATTAGTAGACGGTAGATTTGGGGAGAAAGCACACCTGCCTAGCATCAACCGTGCTCACTAGATTCTTGGGCTGATTATAATGCGTTACTGAATTTGAGCTTCAACTCGGACACCTTCTTTATTTGTATCTGTAAGTGCTTCCTGCTGAGGTTTAATTTTTGTGACAGGAGCCTCATTGCCTAATTGTAACTATTCTCTGACCCTGCTTCGAGGGTCAGAGCAGGGTCAGAGAATAGTTGCAAGTAGACAACGAGGCGCCGCTCAGGAAGCACTTACAGGGTTACAGCAGGTGCCCAAGTTGAAGCTCATTTCTTTGTAACCCTTTTGTAAATGCGGATTCACCGCTGCGGTGTTTGTAAAGACCCCCCGCCAGATTAGGATGACTGGGGGGTCATCGGAGGACGGGGAGACCGTCCGACGCTTTTCCGCCGCGGTCGCCTTCAGACCGCGGCGGAATAGCTATAATATGGTGGCGGTGTCTATCAGACACCGCCAGCCATATTAGGATTAGCCTTGGGACATGCCTTTCCGCGGCGGCAATGCCGCCATGAAAAGGCATACGGTCTCAACGGGCCCCCAGGGTGAAGCGGGCGTGGGGGTGCACATGGGCGGTACCTATGGTACCCCCTGCATTTGCTTGCACAAAGCGGCAGGCACCGCGCGGTGCCTACCGCCTTGTGCATGCAAATGCACTGCATGCAGTTTGAACATTGCGGCGGGTGCTGCTTCAAGCAGCGCCCGCCACAATGTTAAAAATACAAGATGTGAACGCCAGGGTGGCGGTAACATCCTAATTCGCACGGAGGGACCGCCGCTGCCCCTGCGGATGGTCCCTCCATCTCTGGGGTGGAGGACGGACGCAGGTCCGTCCGCCATCCTAATAGGCCCCATAGTCGGGACTAGGGCCAGAAATGCTTTTTCTCATTTTGCAATACCCATCTCACTCCATCCACATCCACAAACAGAGCAACACACTCACACCAAATGTACACCTCGCACAACACTATGCACAGATTAATGTACCAGCCTGCACTACAAACCCAACCAAACCACATCTACACACCCTACTATCCCAACTACCACACATATCTACCATCACCTACAAACAGTACACAACTCTATCCTATACCACTAACCCATACACTCATCACTAACACAACGCCAATCAACACCATGCATAACTACCTCCCAATCAGACACATTCTCCCTTCTGTAATTACACCTAACAGACCACCTTTTATCACTAACAAACGTATAATCATCCTTCCATCAGTTGTCCAACAAACACCCTCCTCTCCCTTCTACCATAATAACACTAACGCACAACACACACACTGCACACCACCTCACTTTGTAACTCTTGCAACAAACCAGTCTAAGATTAACACTCTCAACTCTACTTCATTCCCTCCTACACACAATATACACTCTACTCATAAACACATCATCACCCCCTCTACGTCACATCCTCCTCTCACAAACAATACTACACAACCAAATCCATTGCATGAAACATACACATCAGCACCCTTTTTCACTACTACTCAAAAGCAAAACATATCACACACACCAGCACAACAAGATCTTCAAAGCGCAACACCTCATAATACGTACCATCACAAAATACAAACTTATACCCACCTTTCAAACCACACAATGGAACAAACTCCAATGCCAAGCTTTCACTCTTCCACCACACTTAACACAGATACAGCAATACAGCACCTCTCTTCTAACCGCCTGTCATCCATTGGACAATTTAGAACATTATTACATGACCCACATGCTGCCCACCTCCCCTGACTCATACACCTTCCGCCTTAAACCACACAAAAAATATAAGCAGCATGCAACTCATCACAACTCTGCTTCCCCATATCTACTTCACAAAAATGTTACACCACAAAAGCAACACAGCACTCCAACTCACTCTCAAACACCATCTCCAACACATACACATGCAGACCCATCAAAATGCCTTCTTAGCATGCTGGATGAGGAACACAATACAGAACAGCTACACAAATGCTTTCCTAATACAGCTAATACCAGCACTAAAAACACACCTGCTACAAACCCACACAATACTGATCACTCTTCTATCAAACAAAGTCCCACTATCACCAAAGGTCACTCACTAAACTGGCTACTAATAAATGTTCGATCCCTCTCTAAAAACAAGCATCACATCTGCGACTTTCTCACTGATGCAAAACCAGACATACTATTCATAACCGAATCATGGCTGGGAGAAGATATGGCTCCAGTACTGCATGGAGCCATTCCTCTAGGCTATCAAATAATCACCCAAAATCGTATAGCCAAAAAAGGAGGTGGTCTAGCTGTTGTATTCAGGCAAACAATACATTTCACAAAAATTGACAACATCTCCATAAAGAATTGTGAGGCTCTTCTAACAAGATGCAATCCTACACTGTCTTCCTCCTGTAACTTCCAGCTCCTTTACAGACCTCCACCTAGCAAGGCAACATTCCCAGACGCACTGCTAGACACAGTTTCAAACCTGATTCAAACCTATGCGTTCCGGGTGACCTTAACATTTGGTTTGATAAACCCAATATGACCCATCCAAAAACTATAATCACCGGCCTCGACGCATTGAACCTGCATCAGATTGTCCACAATTCGACACACACCGCTGGATATATCCTAGATGTCATTTTTGCTAATACTGAACTAGTTACCTTTCAAACTATAACTCCAGTCACATGGTCACACCATCACTTGCTTGCCTTCCAACATAAAACAAAGCTAAGCGACCTAAAACTACCTTACATCCATCCACCTATTGGCCGTGGAACAAACTCATTTTGGAAAACTTGGAAACACAACTAACATCCAGTACAAATCTGGAAAGTATAAATTCTGTTCAAAATCTATATGAGTGGCTACGGGAAGCTTTTGACAACCTGATACCACTCAAAACCACACAACAGAACAAAAGAAAAAAGCGCCTTGGAGAAACATAGAAATAAAAGACATAAAACAACAAATTAGAAAGCTGCAACGTACCTGGCTCAAAACAAACGCCAAAACAAACGCCACCTACAGAAAATTAACAGATTATACAAGTCTGCTATCAAAAAAGCTAAGAAAAGGTACTATTCAGACGGAATACAAAACGCTAAATGTGCAAATAAAGAATTCTATAAAATACTCAATGAATTTTGCAAACCAAATTGCCTAGAAGGAACTCATCCTGTTACTCAAAATTTTACAGACAAACTGGCAAATCATTACATGGACAAGGCAGACACATTGGAATCGATTAAAACAGTAACAAAGTACCAGCACTAACCCTTGTACAAAACAACAATCCAAGAATGCTCTAATCAAGCCTCTCCGTTCCTTCCGACACATCTCACACGATGAATTTATGGACCTGGTCAAAGCAAGCAGGCCTGCCGGCAGCCCTTCTGACCCCTGTCCCGCCCCAACCTTCAAGAGAATACTATCAACAACCTCTGCTGCCACTCCAGTAAGAAGAATCATCAATGATTCCTTAACTACTGGAATATTTCCAGAAGAACTCAAAAAGTCATACATAGGCCCTTTATTGAAGAAAACAAACTTGGACCCGCTGAACCCTGACAACTACAGACCCATTACAAATGTACCGTTCCTAGGCAAACTGATAGAAAGAGCAGCGTTCGCCCAGATGTCACGATTCATTGAAAAGAATGACATACTTTCAGACTTCCAAATTGGATTCCGTCGGGGAAGAGGCAACGAATCTGCCCTCCTTGCCATCTGGGATGACCTAAAGAATACATTTGACCGCAACGGGGTTGCTGCGCTACTCCTCTTGGACCTCTCAGCTGCCTTTGACACGGTTGACCATGACACTCTGAAACAAAGACTCTATGAAGCCGGCATAGAGGGAACTGCTTTAGACTGGATAGTGTCCTACCTTCGAAACAGAACTAATGTCATCCATACCCCACCTTTCTCATCTAAACCATACTCCACAAAGCAGGGGTCCTTCAAGGTTCTATCATCTCGCCCATGCTTTTCAACATCTACATGAAGTCATTAGCATGCAAATACTCCTTCAACTGGAATGCCCCAAAGACATTGGAAAATCACAAATTGTCAGCTGTCTCAGAGCCGTGGATCAGTGGATGACCTGGAGCCATCTCAAATTGAATGCTTCGAAAACATTTGTTACCGGTTGCCAGGATATCCACGTTCAAGCTGCTTTGTATTACCCACAAAGCAATACATGGAATGGGACCGCTCTTCATCAGGAATAAAGTCACCAAACACATTCAACAAAGGAACATCCGCTCTAAAGGAGCATCTCGCCTCAAAATCCCACCATACAAGAAAAAAACTATGGGTGGCACATCCTTCTCTGTTCAAGCAGCCAAACTATGGAACTCTTTACCCCCCAACATAAGGTCCACCAACAACCACCTTATCTTCAGAAAACTACTCAAGTTTTGGCTCTTCCCCACATAAGCACCATACGCAAACAGAAATTTACAGCATATCCCTCTGTATTCAAGCATTTTTTTTTCACTATAGATATGTACCTATCTTTGTGTATTACTTTGTATAAACATGTAAAATAATTATGTTGTTGAGAGAAAAAATAATAATAATAAATAAATAAAAATCATCTTTGGTATACATATACATACTTCCATTGTGCATCTATGTACCTTCCATGTACTTGGATCTGTGTGTCTGTTACTTTCTCCTGAAAAAGCATATCCAATGCACTACGCTATGTCTCATCCTGTGCCTCTATCAATATCTTTAATCTACATATAATTACCTCCTTTATGTATCTATATACTTTCAGTGTAATTATTGATCTATACATTTATCACTTTCTTCTAATTTAGCATTTCCAATGCACTACCCTATTTCTCAGCCTATACTTCGCTCAATATATCTTCTAGCCCAACCTTCTGACTCATCTCAAACTTCTTCTACTACTCTTTCCAATGCACTACCCTATCTCTCATCCTATACATCTATCAATATATCCTCTACATCCACTCTCTCATTTATCCCAAACCCCATACCACTACTATGATTGCCAAAATAACCCTTTATAGACTCTCTCCTACTCTATCCCTCCTTGCATCATCTGACACCTCTTTTACTATACCGATCCCCTAAAACAAACCTTTCTAAACTCTTTCCTCTGAGTCCTCCTCTCCAAAACTCCTTTTTACTCATCCAAAAGCCTCCTCCTATTGCTAAGACATAAAAAAAAATCTTTCACTCTTTTATCCCTCCACTATCCTTTTTAATCGAAATTAACAGACTAACATGTTCACTTCTCAAATTCCATTTTAAACTATACTAATATCCTACCCAAATAAGTGAATAACATATCCACTACTCAAATTACTTCATATTTTTACTATACTAATTTTCAACAGTAATCCTTTATGGGTACCGGAGTGGCGTGCTACTCGCCAGAAAAGCGATTCAGCACCCATCAGTGGTAACAAGTGCTATATGAATGCAAATCTTTCTTCCCCTTTTATCCCGCTGCGATCCTTCTCACTCCAAGTAACTGACTAATATCCACCACTGAAATAACTTCATATTTCACCATGTTAATTCACCACTAATCCTCTGTAGGCTTCCTGAATAGCGGGCATCAACAGCGCTATATAAATACAAACCTTTGTCCTCCTCTATCCTACTACTATCATTCCAAATCCAAATAACTGACTAACCTATCCACCACTTAAAATATACTTGCATGTTTCACTATACTAATTCAACACTAATCCTCTATGGGTCCCGGAGTAGCGTGCTACTTGCCGAAAAAGCGCTTTGACGCCTCATCAGGGGTAGTAAGCGCTATATAAATGCAATTACAATACAATAAATATAATATCTACATTACAGCAAATCACTTTTGACAGCACTGTTTAAAAGAAAATGCCAAAGCCAAGGCCACTTAAGGGTTATCTTAAGAGAAAAGAAAACCCTAGCAGCCTGGAACATGCCAGCAGCATGCAATCTATTGCTCTTTTGTTTTTTAGAAATTGAGTACATAGAAATAGAACAAGGTGCAACAATTTATCTTTTGAGATTTCACAATTACAGCCATGGCTGGTCACAACATTCTGCTTTTTCTAAAAGGTTAAGACAGAAAGACCAAGCCGAACCCTCAGCAAAAAAAAACCTAAATTATGGGTTTGGAATGAGTAACAGATAATTCCTAATACCAAATGTAATTTTCACTCTTGTCCACTTGTTAGCGAGTTCATCCCTCCTGGGTATATACAAGTCTCTAAAGCAGATTTCAAGATTGCATTTTCTTAGGGACAAATGTAGGAACGTTTTATGAATCACAAACTGGTTCACAACCACAAAAGATGTATGTGTGATTTATCAAAGTACAATTTAGTTATAGTTGTAAATTTGCATAGGTAATCTAATAAATACTGAATTGGTATTTTGAAAGATATTTCCTAATGTCGATTTCCCAATAGAGAACCATTAACCTCATCTATTAAAGTTTGCAAATTGTGAAAAGTCACAAAACTAGTATTCTGCACACACAAATTACCATAAAGTTGAACCCAATAGTAGCTATATTCAAAATATTAAAATGTTGCAAGATTCCTATTTTTTTTATCCAATATCACCTCTTACGGTGCAGGGATGATGAAAATGTGAATTTTAGAATCCAAAGATGGGACAGGGACCTGACAGGATATGATCTTTAAAATGATTGCGTCACTTATTAACAAGACTATTGAGGAGAATGATGGGTAGTTCTGGATTTGTAGGCTAGGAGTGTTACAAATACATGTCATTGAATCCAAGAACACAATTCTGTATTTACATCACCCATTTATATATGTTACTTTACACTGCATTGCATTTGCACCAGGTGGTGTGAGGCCTTTTGGGTTGTTCAGAGACTTTTATAATGAAGAGGACAAAACAACAATTGTGATATGCATATTTATTTTTGAAAACACATGCCTGTCTACATACAGGCCATTAAAGTAAAAATCATTCTTGGCACATATAAAAAATCAATAATGCATACTATAGGAAAATAGATATTAAGCTTAAAATAACTTTAACTTTAACAATATTTAAATTGAACATAAACTTTTTTTAATCATGCCTCATTCAATTTAAGAGATTGGACCTCACAGCAGATGATGTAGAGTTAACACTTTCACTTTCTCTACTTCTGCTTCTGGTTTGATGCACACTGTATACCTCCTGAATTGATAGACTACGTTGGTTTGAGGGCTGCTCATGTTTAAGTGTGCGCATTTTATTAGTAGCAGCAGTGTGTGATGGTTTTCAAAACATTAAATGCAGTTGTGACTAATCCACGTGCCATAATTCCATAGTAATGGACCATCTCCACTTGCAAATTAACCGTGCATCTCAAAAATATTGAAGTGGCATTGGCATGATGGTTTAAAGAAAAAGAAAAAACAGTGAACTTAGTTAGTGCTGTCTGTGCATTTGAGACCTTGCTTCATTTTGCATGGTAACACATAAGATATTAACAAGTTCAGCTAAATCCTCCATGCTGTTGTCAAGTGATTGGTAGTCTATTTTAAGGGTGTCACGTACAGCTTTGTACCCCTGCATAGTTTCCTGAGAAAAATCCTTAACTTTTCTTGAAATCCAATTTAAGATTGTTTTTCCTGAAAATCTAACATCAAGGGTTCTAGTTATTTAAATTGTCCATGAGTAGGAACTGCTCCCTCATCTGTCAAATAAAACGTGTGCCTTTATTTTGAAGTCTTGGAGAAGGGGGCTTCTTAACAATTTTTGACCCAGAAGTGCCTGGGCTCTTATTTGCATTACAGTCCATTTGGAGGTTGAGTGCATTGTTGGGCATGTTGTGGTTGTCTTGGGCCTTTTGATCCTTCTCCTTCAGGCAGAACTGGAGTGTCTGTTGGTAGAGTTGGCTTGTCACACAATTGTGCATTGGCTCCATTTCCTATTTCCCCCGCTTCTTCTTCCTCAAATGATGATAAGTCAGTAGAAAAATGAAAACATTTAATTGATGTTGTTTCAAAATGCATACTTTTAATAAATATATCACTGCTTTTTAAATTGTGTTGCATCACTTTTTAAAGGAACATTTCAGTTACAAACAAACGTTCTAATGTTCATAATGTACTTCTTCTATTAGCAATAAGGCTTCTATGGACATAATAGTATTTAAACATGTCCTTGATGTTGTGCATAATCATTTAAAAAGGATGATTTTTAATAACGAGCACTTACTCAATGATGGTGATGTGTCTATATTTGTGATTTGAGACACAACCTCTGTTTTAAGTGTAGACTTAATGAATTGCTGCAAAGGAGTGATGTTTCTCCCCAACAAGGCCTACTTTCAATAGCACTTACCTCTTTGCTTTGAGTTGCTGGCCTCTCCTTGGAGCCAGAGTGCAAGTCGCAGCATTGGCTGATCTATTGCACGCTGGCTCACACTGACCAACTTTATACCTTTATTAATATTTTGCACATTTGCTTTTTGTGGGACTCTGGAACTGAAGAAGAAGTCTTCTCGAAATGATCATCACAATATTTTTTATATCTTTTTATTAATTTCGCTCAGTACATCTTTCTTACACAGGTATTACAGTAAACTCGGACACTCTCTTTTCGTGCCATAAATGCAACATATTATTCATAGTCTCACACCCCATCATCATCAGATGTTGCTACAGCCCTAGGAAACAGTGATCCTCTCTTTTCATATACATTCTATGTCTGCATTGTCTTTTCCTTGAGACCTTATAGTCTTTTAAATTACTCTGTAACCTTTCCACTGCCCCAGAACATCACAATATTGAACTAGAATTTTGAAAATTCCGTCTCGCTGAATTTGTATCTCCTTTTTCTCACTTCTTCTTCCTTCAGTGGATTCTGGGTGCCCATGATTCCAAATGATTGCAGTTTCGAAGCTGCTCTCCACCTAATCTGTATTTTCTCCTTGGCATGGATTAATTACTTCCTCGTAGGGATGCCGTAAAACACAGTTTTTGTAATACATTCACAATTTACCAAATTCCAAATTTAGATTTGGTAAATTGCAAACGTGGATTTTACTAGATTTCTAATAGTCTACTTCTTACTTTAATGCATTTAGATTAGCGCTTTGCACCTGGCGATTCAGTAGATTACGAAAATTAGGAATCACTATGACAATGCTTTGTACATCGGGTAGTTAGTCACTTTATAAAGATAATATCTGACCCATAACAACCATCGGATTATACTGCTAAATTCAATACATGTTCCCTATATTTTCCAGCTCATACAAGATCATTGTCCCACAATTCTCTAAAGCAAGTGCTTCCAACTAACGTAGGTTCCTCTTTTCCATATTTTGCACAAAAGGTAATACCCGCACTTAGGCAGTTTTATTTAATTACAGAAGGCCCAGCTATGTTGCAATAGCCCGAATCATAGTTCAGTGGAGCAATTTAAACGCTCTCTTCAGCAGTCTCCCCTCAGCACAATTAGATTTAGCAATTGAATCCAGAATGATTACACGAGCCCCATGCAGAGCAGTAGGCATTACCTTAGTCCTGTACAAAGTTATCAACAGAGCTGGAGATCATCCACTATATAGTGCATTGAAACCCACAAGACCTCTCATGAATGCCAAAGCATATCTGGCCATAGATTCATGCTATTTCTGCTATTTCAAGCTGTTTGTAAAGTAAAGTAGAACAGCCAGATGCATCAACCTAAAAACCGCTCGCAAAGGGCCAGATTCTCAGAATCTGCCCCTTTGCGACCGGTATTTTTGCATTTGGGATGCATCATCGCTAATTAAGAATTCGCTAAATTGCGATAGTTTGCATTTAAGGAATCTCAAATTGAGATTCCTTAAATGCAATGCATGAAAGTTTTAAAAATAGCGAATTCGCTAATAGGGCACGCAAATTACCACGAAGTACAACTTCATGGTAATTTGCAAAAACTTTGAAAAATGCACTAAAGTGCATTTTTCAAAGTTTCATGTTGGACACACACATGCCCTAAGGGCATGTGTGTGCACAACATATGTGCACAGATCAAATTCAGGGGTGCAACAGGGTGTCCTTTGGACACCCCTGCACCCTTGAAATCACTATCTCAATTTGCGAATCGCTAATTGCGATTCGCAAATGAGATTGTCTTCCCATTCATTCCTATGGGCCTCTAGGCCCATAGGAATGAATGGGGAGGTATTCCTTAATTGCTATTAGCAATTTGCGAGTCGCAATAAAGGAATTCTAAGAAATCGCTATTTTTGTAGTGATTTCTTAATGCATTCCATTTTGCTATTCCTTATTAGCGATTCCTTATTTTTCGCTAATAAGGAATCGCAAAATGGATGCTTGATGCATCTGGCCCTAAGTATCCATCAAGCATATGCATCAAAGTACATACCGGGAGCAATGGGGCAGATTCTCAGAATCTGCCCCATTGCTCCCGGTATTTTTTCATTTGGGATGCATCATCCCAAATGCAGAAATCGCAATTTAAGGAATCTCTAAATTGAGATTCCTTAAATTGCGATTGCATTTAAGGAATCCCAAATTGAGATTCCTTAAATGCAATGCATGAAAGTAAAAAAAATAGCGAATTTGCTAATAGTAGTAGCAAATTGGAAAAAAGCACTTTTGTGTATTTTTCAAAGTTTCATGTTGCGCGCACACATGCCCTTAGGGCATGTGTGTGTGCAACATATGTGCAAAGATCAATTTCAGGGGTGCAACAGGGTGTCATTTTGACACCCTTGCAGCCTTGAAATTGCATGAGCAATTTGTGAGTAGCTACTGGTACTCGCAAATTGCTCACGCAATCTCCAATTCATTCCTATGGGCCTGTAGGCCCATAGGAATGAATGGTACAGCATTCCTTAATTGCTAATAGCAATTTGCGAGTAGCAATTAAGGAATGTTTAGGAATCGCTATTTTAATAGCGATTCCTACATGCATTGGCTTTTGCTACTCCTAAATAGCGATTCCTTAGAAATCGCTATTTAGGAATAGCAAAAGGCTACGTTGATGCATCTGCCAGTATATTCCTTAACAAGAGCTAGTTGCTTACAACCTGAAAAACAGGTTAACTTTTGCCTGGATATTAGGGTCTACGTTTGAGTTGCATTAATTATTAAGCTATTCAAATTAGAACATTTATTCAGTAAATCGCTTGATGTTGCAGACCCACCTTGGTTCTCACTAGAACCATCATCTCATCAGTGTAGAAGAGGACATTATTGAATTTTGAACAAACCTCTGGGGGTAGCTCCGAAGATTTACAAAAGCCCCTGTAGGTGACTCAAAATGATATAAAAGCAGAATCAGGGGGACCAAGATGCATCCCTTGCTTCAACTCATTTAACTTTTTCATTTGGGTTCTTATTTGACAATGTGCCATGACTATCTAGTTGTACTTGGGTCCAGGTAGAACCAGGCAATTAGTGCGTATCTCAAACTAACAATAAAGTCTGTCCATCTATGTTTCTAAGTCAATAAAACGAAGCGAGACCAGCATTATAGAATTTATTTCTAACACGAATATTTCTAAGATTGGCAGCTGTTTTTATGAAACTAACTCATGACCCTCATTTCGTAATGTGGAGGGTGTTTCTGGCACAATACCGAAACTTTACTTTTTTCCACTTCTGCACAGTGTTTATTATCATCAATCCATACACAAGGGACTGTGGCAAACATTTCAGTTCCTCTTGTTAGGCTGTCTGCTTCTACTCTACAAATGATATAAATACAGTTCAGTGACCGCTCATTTAGTGCTGTATCATCACCCTTCTTCCTTTCTCTTTGCCCTGCAACTAATGGATGTCTTTCTACTCTCCTATCACATCTTTCCTGGTCTTCGGCACAAGGCCTGTGAATCAGAGTCTGACTCTGTAAATTAGGAAGAAATATTTGTATCTCATCGCTGCTTCCTACCACTTTGAAAGAGGACGGGGGGACGTCTTTCAGGTCAGAGGTCTGAGACTAGATCGTGTTTCTTTCTCATCCATGTCCTTTTATTTCATGTTTGCTTGTGTGGGCTGGACACCTTGTATTTCAGCTGTGGACCTTTCTTCATTGCTAGTTAGTCTAACTTCACCATGCCTTTGTGTTATGTATTAGGTCCTGTGTCTGGAGAGGCGGGCAGATTGCCTATAAGTGACCAACCAACAGACCATTGTAGTTAGACAGTAAGAGTTCTCTTTTTTTTAATTTAAAGTTTATTGAAAGAGAGAACATACCATACATCAAAAATATCATCATAAAGATAGAGTCATAATAAAAACAAAACAAATGCACAATATGAGCAAAATTACAATCCATGACTAAGAAAGAAAGAAGGGAGAAAAAAGAAAAAGGAGGGAAGGGGGGGTAATAAAAGGAAAAAATCTAACCTGAATCATATTGTTAATACAACAAGAAGAACATCAGCAAATATGTTACAAAACAGAAACTTTGAAATATACATTTTGAAAAATGAAGAAAGGAGTAATATCATAAAACATGAACTTAAAAAATAAATGAAAAGACAACAGGAATTCATGGAGGTTTTCTAACTTCATCTGAAGAAGTACGAGATTTTGAAGCATTGTTTGCCGAGGCTGTTAGGTATGAGGAAAGAGGGAGCCATAAAAGATCCCTTTTAATGCATAAAGATATTGGAGTAACGCTACTAGTGTCCAATCTGTGATGGAAACATACAGCGTTCCACCAAGCTCTAAAAGTAACCTTTTCAGCGTTCTTCCAATTAGAGGTAATTAAATGTAGGGCTATTGCTAATAATAAGTCAATTAAAGAAGGACTGGGAGAAGGGTGCGACCAGGAAGGAGCTAGGGAACCTAAAAAGATATTGGAAGTGGAAATAGGAATTTGGGTGTTAAAAATCTTATTAATTTGAGACCAAACTAAGGACCAAAAGCGGGAAAGGGAGGGACAATCAAAAAGCATATGTTTTAAATCAGCTGAGGGACTATTGCATGACCAACAAGCTGAGGAAATGTCTGCTAAGAAAGAAGCCAATTTCAGAGGAGTAAGGAAAAGGTGTTTGTAGATAAAAAATAAAGATTGAGAAGTGCTTGCTGTTCTTGACGTTTTATGAATTTTTAACCACAATTTGTCCCAAAAGGGGACAGACCAACATTCTACAAGATCTTTTTCCAAGGCCAATTCACATTTCTCCTTATAAGTTCCTATAGAGAGAGGAGGCTGATGAAGTAATAGACAATAAAGGAAAGAGATAGGAACATCTGGCAGGAATCACGGGGGAAGGAGTCAAGGATAAAAGGTATTGTGAAAGAGATGGAAGAAGGGAGATATATTGAGATTTACAGGAAGAAGGAAGAGAAACATTTTGTTGCAGGACTGAGAAAGGAAGAGGAGTATTGTCAGAGACCAGTTGTGAAATCCAGAGTAAACCTTTGAGTCTCCACGACTTCCAGTATATAGTTCGACCTTTAATACGTAATAAATGATTATGCCAAATGGGTTGTTGCACCAAAGAAGAAAGAGCAGGGTAAGAGGCTGGGAGAAGAGGCCGCAACAATTTACGAGTATGAGAGATCACTTGAGAATGGAAAGAAGAGATAGTATTAGTAAAAGCAAAAGATTCATTAAAACTAAAAGGAGTTATAAAATGTTTCTCAATCTTCAACCAAATAGGGGGATGAGGAGCTTGGTCAGAAGAAAGCCAACGGGAAGATTGTCTGAAAGAAACAGCATAATGATAAGATTTAAAATCAGGAAATTTAAGGCAACCCGAGAGTTTATCAGCTTTGAGAGTATTAAGAGCTATGCGGGGAGTTTTATTTTCCCAAAGGAACTTGTTTAAAATAGAGTCAATTTTTTTTAAATGAAAACTAGGGATATGGACCGGAATCATAGATAAAAGATAGAGAATAAGCGGAGCAAGCATCATTTTAATAGAATCTAAGCGACCCCAACAGGAGAGAAAGAGAGGATGCCATCGATCAATCGATGCAGACAAATTCTTGGAAAGATTGTCAAAATTATTTTTCAAAGTTTCCAAAATGGTAGGAGAAACCCATTTCCAGGAGAAGCCAGTAGAAGCGAAATCTTGTTTCAAACAAAGAGGATTTAAAGGGAGGATTTCACATTTATCTGAGTTGAGACGATAGACAGATAATTGGGAAAAAGTATCAACCTGAGAAAGGAAAGCCGGAAGTGTAGTAGAAGGATTGGAACAATATAGAAGGATATCATCCGCATAAACGGATAGTTTAACATGGGTGGAGTCAAGTTTAAAACCTGAAATGCTATCATCCAACCCAATTTTCGTTAGGAAAGGATCTAAGGCAATGATAAATAAGAGGGGAGAGAGGGGGCAACCTGACGTACCCCACTGGAAAGGGAAAAATAATCAGAAGATTTACCATTTACGTAGATAGAGACTTTGGGTCCAGAATATAGTAGAGAAATGTAGGAAATCAATTTAGCAGGGAAACCAATCCATTTGAGAGCTCTAAACATAAAATCCCAACCAATTCTGTCAAATGCTTTTTCAGCATCTAATGCTATGGCAGCAATGGGATAATCAAGGGAGGAAGCCTTGCTCAGAACATTGAAAAGAACTCTGGAATTGTCTGAAGCTAAGCGGCCTTTAACAAAACCCGATTGCTCCGAGCCAATAAAATTGGGTAAAATGGGGTCAATACGAAGAGCAAGAATTTTTGCAACCGGTGCATAAACATTAAACAGTACTAAAGGAATTTGGTCGATAAGAAGTTAAACAATCACCCAACGACCCTCAAAATCATTTTCCTGATGAGTAATTGAAAATTGGTGTTTTTATAGCATAATATAGATAAGCCATTTTTCTTTCCTAAGGCGGGGGAAGAAAAAACGTGACCAACCCAACCTCTTTTTAGTTTAGCTGCTTCAGTGTCTGATAGATGAGTTTCTTGAATGAAAGCAATATCTAAATTTAACCTAGCCAAATGTGTTAATACGCGTTATCTTTTTATAGGGTTATTAACTCCTTTCACATTCCAAGTTAAAATCTCTCAATGTAAACTATTAAAGGGAACATGCACAATTATTATAAAAGCATCAAAGAAATAACTGTCAAATCTAACATTAAAAATGGTCATTGAAAAACAAGTAGCATAAAAAGCTAAGAAGCTATTGTTAACAAGAGAATGCAGAAATCTAATAAAAACAGTTAGAGAGGAACTATCAGGCACTAGATAAGAAATTAATATAAAATCAACATAGTTTCGCAAACTTATATTATTTAGAGGAAAGAAAGAAGAGAAAAGTGCAAAATGAAAGAGATTCAGGTTTGAGAAAAAAGACAAAATATGGATAAGAGGAAAAAGAGAAAAAGAGTACTATAAGATGAAGATAGAAAAGAGTAAGAAGAGTGGGAAAGGAATAGGAAAGAGAGGAAAATTCGAAAAATAAGGAAATAATAAAGACCAAAGATGAAAGTCAATATGAACATGTAACAATGAAATAAAACATCAAAAGGACATACCACAAGAAAACAATGAGACTGGGGGTGGTGGAGCCACATGAGGAAAGTAGCACACCAAAACAGGGAGACCACAAGGACGAGCGTGGGGAGAACAACCTCCAAGTGGAACACGAAGAACGAATAAGTCAGGGGATCACATACCCCATCTAGAAAAAAGTCAAAAGGAATTAGGTTAACAAGGGAAATAAGAAATTTAAGCAAAATTGAACGACAGTAAAAGCACTAAGACATAAATCACAAAGCATAGAACATAAAACATGAAACATAAACAAATCATGATACTAAATAACAGAACACGTTTCGATACAGAAGGAGGAGATACATATCATTTACGAACGAGGCTGTAAGAGTACTCTGAACCACATAAGGGGTCACTGTGGAAACTATGAACTCTGGTACAGCTTCCCTAGGTTAAGCAGTTGGATAAATTGGCTGTTATGTGCATGGGTTAGGCCCAAGTAATGGAGCTACACATTGTTTTTGCATTGTCCTAATTCTGCACAATAACATTTATGCTGTGACCTTTTGTTATGCACATATTTGCTTGCGTGACAAAGTTGGATTTGTTTCTCTTAAACTACTTTGTTTTCACATCTAGCTTCACATAACATTATCACAATGCCTCGTACAAGACCTCTTGACGCACTATGTACAAATGTAGTTCTATCTTCATCCACGGGGCGACAGGGCTATCTACATAGCCATAACATGGCTAATCTGTATGCACATCACAAGGATGCTTTCTAGTATGAAAAGGTTTAGCAGAGGAGGCACTTCAGCTGACACAGAGGGTACCTGCATGCTGACACTTCAACACGCTGCAGCCTGACATCTCTTTCAGAGAGTGTCCAGTTCGTGACCAGGACGGGGTCCTACATTCTCTCCCGCCAGGTAATGGGGTTGGATCATCCCTTGGGGTGATTCTTGGCTTCACACCTACACACACTCAAGGTACACCCAGAGTAGGGTCTGCATAATAGGAGTACTCCTGAATACTGCCTCGTTTATGCATATATACACTGGTTAACTTTTGCCTACATTTCCTGGATATTAGGGTCTACGTTTGAGTTGCATTAATTATCCTGCGGGGTGCCTGGAATCAGTCTAGACACCTCACCCAAAGTTTATGTTGTCCAAAAAATGTGCAGATCCTACAGATTTGTAGGACCTACACTACATAGCAAGCATTGATAAAGTCTATTAGGTTTGGTTTTATACATTAAGAAATATGTTCTGAAGCTTGTGTAGCACATGCAGAAGCCATATCCAAGGTTTTTTAGCACCAGAGTGTTCCAGGCACGATCTCTCTAAGCTTGAAGGGTAATGCCATGGTATTTCCGCATGCGAGGGACCCCCTGGACAATACAGCATCATAGAGGCTGATTATCTGTTCAGGAAGTGTGGGGAATGTTTTGCCCAAAGCCTTGTTTTTTTCTGGAAGACAGAGCCAATAGTAAATAGATCTTTAGCACAGCTGCATTCGGTTTTTACAGACCATGGCTGCTGACAAAGTCATTGATTTAATACTGAGCGACATGATTTCCTAGTACACCTTAAATACACAGTAGAACTTGCCTGCTTGCTTTGTTGATTTCTCCTTTGCATGTGAAGGGGCTCGTAGAGTGTAGCTGTGTGAAACTTCAAAATCTGCGTCAGCAGGATGTTGAGCTAACGCAGAGAATCGAACCTGGTTCCCCAGTTCCAAAGTCCCATGCTCTGGCCATTACTCACATCCTCTACAAATCCCAGATCTTTCAGTGTTTACTCCATTCCGTAGGCCCTCGCAAGCAAAGGAGAGTTTTCAGTCAAATTCTCTGTTAAAGGTGATGTGAAACGTTGTCTGTTTCCCCTATTTTTTTTTTATTTAATGTTTTTATGCCCCCTATGATTCTTGGCACTCCACGGTCAATCTTGGTCTAGGCTGATGATTTGGTTCTGTTCTCTCAGACTGCAATAGTGTTGCAAAGACTGGTAGATGCTGCAGATAATTATGCCAATGTAAATGGATTAAATATCCATTTAAAAACCTGGGGTCATGAAATTCTGGTTCAAGCCTCTTAATGGTAAATAGTATTTAAATGGCTATAGATTAGAAGAGGTCTAAAAATATAATTTGGTAATGCTGTCAAATGGGAAACTATTGCAGATCCAAAACTAATGCAACATTGTAGTGATTTGTCTTATTCAGTCTTAAATTCCTACAATACACGCAGGAAAAGCTCTAATCCCTCCACTGGTGGTGCCAGGTTTTCCACCTTGGCCCCCATATTTTGGAACTCTCTTCCCCCTGAAATTCGCTTCTGTACCAATCTTCTTGGTTTCAGAAGTCTTTTAAAAACTTGGCTTTTCCGACAGGCTTTCTAAACCCTCTTTTATGACCTGGATGTCAACCAAATTAGCGCCATGAAACCTTCCCGGTGTACGTGCGCTTTATAAATTCATTTTAACATAACATAACATAACATTAACAATCCCTTCGATAATGGGATTCTTTGTGGGCAAGGACTCCCCAGTAGCTCTTTGTGGAGCTGTAGTTTTGGGGAGAGGGAAGTCTCCTGAAGGTTCCTATGTTTTTGTCGGAGTGCTCTGCAGGCTAAAAGGGAAATTGTGGTGCTCAATTTCTGATGTGAGCTTTGCCGTTGACCCTCAGAAGTAGGATATCATATGCTGCGGTAAGTTGAAAGTTAAATATGTGTTTATTTTAAGCTATGAGTCTTTTTTGGAAAATGTGGTTCAAGCCAGAATATTGTGGACTCTTTGGGTGGGTCAACTGTCCCTGACCAGTTTGGAGCTGCCAGATGCAATTAATCCCTCACATTGACAAGTTGTCGGCTGGACGATTAATTCCCAGATGAGGTAGAAGAAGAAGCCTTCCTAATGTCATTCATGAGAGAGCTGAAACGTTACCAGAGACCGCAGCCTACGTGTGTCCTCCATTTACATCCACAACCAAGTCAGTGGCTCAGGAATTTTGTGAGCACACTTGAATAAACAGTTATTTTCAGGACTGGGATGGGGAGGGATGTAGTGAGCCACTCGGACTTGCTCGACCCTTCCCCACCCGGATATGCACGCAACACATGCTCTGGCCAGGTGTGGCCAGAGGCCATAAAATGAATGGGCGTAGACTGCATGCGGTCTTACTACCACACCGTATGCCCTGTGTACTTGTGTGTTTTGCAGGCTAGGGAACCAGAGAAGGCCTGATCAGCGTGGCCCTCAACCACCACGAGGGTGCCCTGCCACAATTTGCCGGCTATGTTTGTGGCTCAGCTCTTTCACACCCACTCAGGTGGGGCGAAGAACACTATTACGTAGGCTCGCCTTTTTTTTCTCTCAGGCTTTGTTTTCCCTCAGACTGCATGTGCTCTGCTGATATCACTAGATTTTCCCCTAGTGGCGTGACATCCTGTGTGCAAAAAACCAGCACGTTTGCTTCCTTCACTCAGCACAAACGGTTCCTCAGGCTTCTCTTTGGTTTCACGTGTTTGGTTTGCTCAGGCTGTGTGCTGTTATCGGGCAATGGCCGAGTAAACACTGTGGTCTGCGGCGCAGGCATGCTCGCCTGGCTGTGAATTTACCACGCCTCCGTAACTTCCAGCGTGTAATGTTCTACATGTGTTCAAGGTTTGTTTATTTCGCCATCGCTTCCCCCAATCTTCATATGCTCACATAGTCAAGCTCATTATGACGTTGAGCAAACACAACGCTGCGATAAGTTGAGGATATTTAACGTGTTTATGTAGAACAAATATTTGATTTAACTTCGAGGGCCTTTCTTTCTCATAAAATTGGGTGGAGGCCTCTGTGTGGTACCTGATAGTGTCTGCTTTCAGGAAGCAGTCTGAGCTGGCCATCGATGTAATACACTTTCTTACCCAATGCCACTGTTCCGATTCGAAAAGGAAAACATTTAAAACGTTGTACATTTATTGCTGTGAGATTAATCCTACATTTGGCAAAACATCTAACTTTTATGGGATTAAAAAAGAATCGCGGGATCTCTATGGAAATCTACAGTCGTCCACTTCGAGCACACCACTGCATAAAATATGCGCTATCAGATTTTTCACCCAGTGGTAATAAAGCATGTGTAAATGTGGCGCACATGTGCCTCCTCACTTGTATTTTTTTTCATTTTCTATTTTATTATATTTTATTTCTCCAGGGGGAATATATTGCTGTCATAGAGAAACCCCCTTGACTACAACCCGTAGAGAATATGGACATGTGTCCCCTTCCCACCCTGGAATCACACTTACACCTGCCTTTGACAGGAGGAAAGTTCTAGGTATCTCTTAAGTGCAAAACCATTCCAAAGGAGTGTGTATATAAACATGAGCCTGTGCTCGTTCGCTTGGTTTCGAGGCTGCACAACCCCACTATTATCGTGAATTTAAGAATGCAACAATCCTTACACGATCTAACATTTCACTAACCCGGATTCTATAATTCAGTATTAGCATTTTACTAAACGCAATGCTATGTGCGATGATCCTGGAAATCAGGTCCGCAGTCGGTAAATTTGACAGGAAAAGTCATTAATTAACCAAGTACGATAATAAATAGACTGAGGTAAATCAGTAATTAACCAGGTGCTATTATATATAGTATTCGGTGCATTTAGACTTGAAAGAGTTAAAGTGGTGTAGTATGTTTATTTTTAACTCTGCATTATAGTTCATTGATAAACAGAGGAGCATTAAAATTTATTTTTATTATTTTATCTTGCAATGTAGGTAATATTTTAAAGCCTCTTATAGGGAGGCTTACTGAACAAACAGTTATACCAATGAATAGTGCCTCCCCTCTAGGTGTGAGAGTCTGGCTAAGACAATGCTAATATTGTATGGTAACATCAGAAGGATATAGTGGGGCAACGTCAAAACTATGGAGGGATTTGTACAATATTTGTAGCGATGCGGAAAGCACAGGACTCAGCTTAAAGAATATGTGAGACCATCATACTTTAAGAGAATTGCCTCGCTGTTACCCCATTATTACATTGAGGGTTCTGCGTCTGGAGGCATTACATCACTGGCACTACATTGGGAATCCCTACATCACAGGTACATTATACAACACTCACATTGGGAGTCATTGCATTGCATGGGGCATTACATCAAAGGTAAGCAAAGGTGGGTATTATATATAAATACAAATACATAAACAAATAATGAAGATTATTCATAAAAAATAGGAAATTAACAAAAAATGTAAAACTAAGCAAAGGCACTCACTTGATGTTCTACTTTAATGCCATGTTTGGTGTAATTCTATTAAGCAGTTCTTTCTGTATCAGAGAGCAAATAATCCTATGGGAATACAAATTTAAAAAGTTACTTTTTTGTTCCTCCTTATTTTTAGCCTCAGCTTGACTGATCTGAACTTTGTAAAAAAGCATTTGCTATGCAATAGGTCTCGCATTTGCGAGAGTTAGAGCTATTGTCGATGTAAATGTCTATTACCTATGTGCTTTCCTTTACAGTACAGTGGCCTTTAGGACCTCATAAGTGTTTAGCAAAGCAGCCTATTATCCTGGGTGCTGTCTGTGATGTTCATCTGGGTAATAGGCTGGCTAAGAATCAAAGCTGTTTTCGTAATGTCGGTAAACACTGCGCTCTTCCAGCCCTGCACTTTTTCATATGCTTTCAAGCATGTGCTCAGGGGGTTGGAATCCTAAGGATACACTTGGTGAGAGAGAGCCTTTTCAGTGTGACCTGAATTCAGTTTGCAACGGCCTACCGCCACCACCGCTCAGATCTAGGAAGCTTTTTTATGCAGCTCGGAACATATAACTAGAGCTGAGGCATCTGCATCAGGACTTTACCTAGAAATGTGAAATATAGCCTTTTGAATACAATGGAAGCCATACTGCTTGCAGACTGCTTCCCTGCAGCGTGCTGTCATCTGACATCTTCTGTCAGGGTGAATGTCTCTTATCTTCCATCGGAAGCCCCTGTGTTTCATTCTCAGCAATGGATGGAAAGCCATTTCTCCAGGCTCTGTCTTGTGTGCCCCTTCTAAGCCTCGTCCGCTCTGTGTTGTTTACAGTGGTTGCTCCCGGAACTTTTAAGGACAGTATGGTGTCAGAGCCACTATATTTTTAAAGCAGGCTTGAAGTATTTGCTTTGAATTAATGAAACGTCAGCAGTGAGGAGAGAGGGACTATGGAGTTGGGGGGCGCAGCAATGGGAGTTTAGCGTCCCTGGGGGCTGATGCAGCACAGGACACGGGAGGCTCAGTTTCTAGGAGGGGGCTCAGGTGCCTGGAGCAGGGAGGGATGCTTCAAGGCTCTGCCTCCCCTCACTTCTTGGCTCAGCTGCTGTAGGAAGTGTGTGGGAATAAAAGTGACTCTGGAAACTTCAACAGCAACAGTCCCGAAGCAGCAGCATAATGGGTGGTGCAGGTTGCTGGGGCTTGGATTCCCGTCCCTGACACCTGTGCAAACGTAACCTCCTCTTCACCCCCTTCTGACCCCTTGGAAAAATGAAGGGGCTGTGAAGAGCAGCGATGCATTAGCGAGGCACTTACTATTCTGGCTGAGCTGGAGGTGAAATATATGTGTGAGAGCCGCACCATGCAAACAAAATAAAGACGTGGCCATCATATTTGAAGATACAGCTGGGCATGCCTGAGCTGCAATTAAAAAACAAAAGAAAGAGCTCTCCTAAATACCACAAAAACAATTGAAGCAAAAGGAAATTGTAGTTGAGCGGTGCTCCTGTGCTAGAACACAAGAGTAATGTTATGCTGCATGAGCCCTATAGGACGCAGGAAAAAATAGCAACACTGCAGTGTACCAATGGGAAGCCAGCAGGTGGGAGCTAAGTCATTTTCCGGTACAGCAGGTCTTACAGACAGAGCATGCGCTCTGCCTATGCTTGACCTAATAAAATGGATTCATATATGGGGAAGATGTATTATTTTCCAAGTAAGAAGCCCAAAATGTTCACATGTGCAACTTCTAAATTCAGTAAATAAACCTGTGCTCAACCCCTGGTATATATGGCACAAAGCTAATAAGCTTTACTTAAGGAAGTGTGTGTAAAGTTGTTGGGATAGAAAAAAGTCCCGCTCATGGTAATGGAAGTTTACCACTGCCCTGAGCGACCCGGTGGCGACAATATCTGGATCTCTGGTAAAAACATATTCGTCATGGGTGAACAATGATCAGGAGTGTACACTATGAACTAGGCTTGTCTCATGGACTGTGGTCTTGCTAACCACCGGGGGCGGCCAAAGGATTACCTTCGGATGGTGGAAGGCTACTACCTTCATCAAGAGTTAAGCCTCACTAGAGCAGTGGTGGCAGAATACTGTGTTTTCACATAACAGTAATCAGTAGAGTGAAGAGGCCTTCTTGCCTGTGTCACTGGAGTGGCACCCCCTGGCCTACTCATATAAAGTTCAGCTGCTGTGTGCTGTGCTCGACCTTGGCCTGCATTGGATTCGATGTAGAGTTAGGCAGAATATGTGATTACGTCTGCAAACTGGGATGTATGTCTGCCTGTGAAGTGGTGCAGTACACAAGAGTCAGCACAAGTGATTGTATGTGCGTGGTGGGATGTATGTGAGCCTGTGAAGTGCTGCACTACAAGTGAGTCAGTGCACACGATTGCATGTGCATGCTGGAATGTATGTGTGCCTGTGAAGTGGTGCAGTACAGAACAATCAGTGTGCCTGACTGTGGGTGTGTTTGGATGTATGTGTGCCTGTAAAGTGGTATAGCACATGACAGTGAGAGTGCTGTTGCATGGTGTGCGCTGGGTTGTATGTATGCTTGTGAAGGGCACAATACCTGCAAGTGTCTGGGTTTCATTTTAGGAGACCTTCTTCTTGCTGGAGGACCATGTGGAGGTAAAGGAGCTCCCAAGGCCGATTTTGTGGATTTCTGAAATCCTGACAGCTAGGTGGGACTCACACTGGAGGAAGGAAGAGCCAGGCTATTCAGGACACCTCATAAGGGTCCCTTCAGTTCAAAAGAAAGTTCACTTGTCAAAGGGGCCTGGGCACATCTCAGGAAGTAGATAGGGCTCATAAAGGAATCATAAAAGAGAGGGGTTGGCCTAACAGCTAAGGTGCTCGACCTCGGACCTGGGGATCTGGGTTCGAGTCTCGGTAACGACGCCAAAAACCCCCTGTGATTCTGGGCAAATCACTTAATCTCCCCGTGCCTAAAAATAATAAAAAAAAAAAAATGAAAGTGTGTTCTCATGTAACGTAACTGGTGCTATGTAAAGCGCGCTATATAAAACTCCGAGAAAAAAAAAATCATATAAAGTAGTGCTGGGAGACTTATGTAACTCTTTGATAATCATATCATTGAGTTTGACATCCAGGTGTGTGCCTCCAGTCACTCCCATGACCTATGCTTTAATAAACTGCTCTCTGGAGGAAGAAGAAGGCCTGAGGAATTGGCACTTGAAAGTGAACAACCCCCAGAACATGAACTTCAAAAGCAAAGACACTAAATTACATTTGTGCCTGGAAAAGTATTATAAAAAAGGGTTCAAATTGTCAAACTGAAGCTGTACATCAACGCAGAGAAACTCATTTTAAGTACAGCAGTTGTGACAAGGACTGGGGATAGAGGGTCTGCCAGTCTCTCATGCTGGGTAAGGGCAGGTCCCCCACATCAACAATTCTTGCCTGGCGCACCAGCTACTGTCTGATCTGAGACCAGGGGACCCTGTCAGTAGAAGGAGATTTCCTGGAGGTAGGGAGGTCCATTGGGATCCTGCTGAGTGGCTCCTGGGAGCAGACTGTGAAACTCTGGCCTGTTGGGGCTACTGCACAGATTGGGATGTCAGCCTGCGAGATTAGCTCATGACCCTCATATGACAGGTGGGGGACGCAGTGCATCTTATGGGGTGTTGCCCTGGTGCAGGGCTGTGGTGAAGATAGGGCCATTGTCCTTTGCAGTGTTATGACCTGAAGGGGAACATCGTCTTGAGTGCCTGGAGTGTAACCCCTGTATGCAAGGGGCCGCAGAGGGAGCCGAGGGCTGTTGCCCAAGAACAATGTGCAATTGTGAACTCAGAGCTGCTTCTTCGTCATTGGAACGTGAGTAATAACCCCAGGTTTGCCATCAGAGACAAACCATACCTACCCTGACAATAGAGGAGCGCCGTGGAGGTCCAAACCCCAGGTGCAACGAGATTACCACTCAACGCTGGCACCAGTTAAAGTCCACCATGACCCAGGACTGCTGAAAACTTCCAGGCCATCTGTCTCATCTCCAGCATGAGCTGGTAAGACTGCACCTAGAGTCACAGAGCCTTTATGGGAAAATCTGCTTTGAGTGAAGTACCGAAGGTGCTGGGACACTTTTGACTTTGAATATATATTGTGGAAGGCGGAGTTGACAACAAAACTCTGCGGAGTTCTGTTAGTGGTGGAGTGCAGCACAGCCTGCCATTAGCACTTATCTTCCTGCTGCGCAAGTAGAAATTCGACCTGAGCAGCAGTCTGCGCTCGGCAACTTACCGTTGGCGAGCGCGAGCGAGGAAAATACTTTGCTGCACAATGCAGAGTGGAGTTTTCTGCCATCCCCGAGCTCCGTAGAGTGCAGAAAACTCTGTGAACTAAATGGAGCGGAGTTCACCGCCCAGCCCTACGATCTTAGACTCACATTCTGTAGCGGGGCCTAACCTGGGTGCTGCCTTAAGTAAATGGGGATTAACCCCAGTCCGTAGATGGACGAGTAGTCTACTGGTGCCCATGCAGACAGTGCTAGAATACAGAATTTATGATGAGTGTTATTTTTTAATGTACACCATATTTTGCTTTGTGCATGTATAAATACTAATTTGATAACAGCAAATATTTGGCTCGACATTCATTTATTGAGGTTGCTGAACATAAGTTGACTTGTGTGCTTGTCTGCCCTACACCTACCCCCTTCCTGAAAACCCTCGGACTGCTCGACCTACGCTACCACTGGGAGTCAAGTGCGGAAGAGGTACTTGGCTCAGTTGCTCAGCACCCCTAATAAGCCAGGCCCTGGGACAACATGGTTGGGCCCACTAGTTCCTGCTTGTACCCTTGCCCTCTGAAAGGAGTTCTGACAAAAGTATTTAGCAGTACCAAAACAATTAAAATGTCTAAACACAACACAATAAAAATCCCACAACCAATTTTTAAAAATAGATAAAAGTTACGTTAGAAAAATGACTCTAAGGGGCATATGTATCATTGAAATTCGCATTCGCAAAGGCTGAAATTCGCAGAATTTCGGCCTTTGCGAATGCGAATTCTCAATATGGTATGTATTAAACAAATGTGGTTCAAAATAAGGAATCGCACAATTTGCTATTCCTTATTTTGCGATTGCATCTAAGGAATCGCAAAATTTGCGATTCCTTAAATGCAATGTATGATGCAAAAAAATATTGCTAATTGTCCCTAAGGAATCGCAAATTACCACCAACTTCAAGTTGGTGGTAAGTTGCGAATTCCTTTTAAAAAGCATTTTATTTAAAAACAAAAGGTGCCATGTGACGCTCATACATGCCCTTAGGGCATGTATGTGCGCCATATGCGCACACATGTCATTTTCAGGGGTGCAGCAGGGTGTCCTTTGGACACCCCTGCATACTTGAAAATATTCTCAATTTGCGATTAGCTAATTGCTAATCGCACATTTCCCCTTCATTCCTATGGGAATAGAAATGAATGGGAAATTATTCCTTAATTGCGATTAGCAATTTGCTAATCGCAATTAAGGAATATTAAGAAATCGCTAAAAAGAAGCTGATTTCTACATACATACCATTTTGCGATTCCTAAATAGCGATTCCTTAAAAATCGCTATTTAGGAATCGCAAAACTGAATGTTGATACATATCGCCGTAAATCTTTAAGGGTCAATAAGAGGAATCTGAGGTATAAATTCTTAAAGGTTTAGGTCACCAAGAAAATGTAATGCATCAATCAGAACCAGGTGCAATTTCTAGTGCACTGCAAACGTAGCGGCGGTCGAATGCCTCTGGCAGGTTATACTGGTCAAACATTTTACATTCTAAAGTCTCTGAAACAGAAGTCAAAGTCCTCCAGTGGTGCAAGGTTGGAGGCTTTATCAGATGACGTCCTCCTGAAGTTGAATAGTCATTAGATAAGGTCCTGCTGCAGTAATTTGAAAGGAGAGGGGCTCAGGTGGCACCCCTTCCCCTTGCCGTTTGCAGTCCAGGGGCCCTCATCCCCCGGGTGCCGGGGTGCAGTAAAGGGGGAGGGGGCATGTGGCCCTACTTTCCAGGCCAATTTCGGCCCTGGGGTTCCCAACGCCGGGACACAATCATGAAGTAAAAGGAGAGGGTGGGGCACTCAGCCCTTTTCCCGGGTCGATTTCGGCCCCAGTCACCGCATCCCACTGGCCGAGCAGTGCAGTAAAGTGGAAGGTGAGCATATGACCCCCTCCCCGGGCTGATTTGGGCCTGGGTTCCGGATTCCCTAGGGCTCAGCCATACATACAATGGGGAGGGGAAAGTGTGCCCCCCCTCCTTAAACCGATAATGGCGCTGAGGACCCCATCCCCCAGGGCTGGCTCAAAAGCTCTGCACTGGGGTGCCTAGCCCTGGGACATAGCAGCTTCCCTACCCACACTAGCATGGGCAGTGAGACCTGTGTTTACTCTCACTTGGTGAGAGGATTTCATAATCTCCTGACAAGCAGGAGCAAAAACAAAGTCTGCTCCCAGCGGGCAGGACCTTAAAAAATGCTCCCACCCGCTGAAAGAAGACTTTACATTTGTTTTCCTGCCTGCAGTGATTTGGGCAGGGAACCAGACCCAAATATTGTTCAGGTCTGTAGGGAGCAGCATTTTTAGCTGCTCCCTTTGGGCAGAAGCAAGGCAGGCTCCCATTGATTATGAGGATCCGGCCGGGGCTGCGGGAGTCTTGGGGCTCCCCCGCGGCCTCCCCTAATATGTGGTGGGTGTCCTGGGTAGGCACCAGGGTACCCACTCTTTATTGGCCAGGCCCTGGGGGATAGAGTCCACAGGGCCAAAAGCAGCTTGGGGAGGGGGTCACGTGCCTTCCACTCCACTAAAAATGTGCTGGGTGCCAGGGGATGGGTTTCTTTGGGCCGAAATTGGTCTGGGAAGGAAGGCTGCATGGCCCTTTACCTTTGTTTTAATTAGTGGCCCAAGGGAGATGGGGTCGCCAGGGCCTTTCAAGGCTTAAATACAGCGCTGGGGGATAGGGCGCCCAGGGTCTTACAAGGCATGGGGAGGGGGGTTGTGCGCCCCCCTCCCCATTAGTTTTAACAGTGGCCCCGGGGATGGGGTCTCCAGGGAGAAAAGGAGGCTTGGGGAGGGGGGCCATGTGGCCCTCTTCCTTTTAAAATATATATATGGCCCTGGGGCATGCCAAATTTGCTAATTATGTAAATTCAAGAATTTCAACATGGTCTCGACCAGCCAATGATTTACTTGACAATTCAAATGTGGTTGTGAAGCCCACAAGATTATAATTTGTCACTTTAAATAGCTGAGATAGCACAACATTTAAACTTCTCAATGTCAGACACATTTTTCAAACACTAATATCTCAAATCTACTTAAAGGATTTCCATCAATTGAAAAAGCAGACAATTTGAGAAAAGTCCTACTTTCATGCCAAATATTTTGTAAATCAGCTTAGTAGATTTTACTATAGTGAAGAGCAAAAATTCCTACTAGAATGGAAAATGCAACTTTTGACCCGCCCTAAAACTAATTTTCCTCAGCAGGCATCTGCACAAAACCTTGCATGCTGAACCTTCTAAATCAAACAACTTTGATTGCACTGTGCTCCCTTTGTGTATTGTGTTGAAAATGAAAGATATGGTGTGAATTCCTACTTTTTATTGTTATAAATATTGTGAGGTCATAAGCATTGCATTCAATGTGCATGTAAGATGGGCAAATATTGAGGGGTTCTATGGAAAGGTAAAGAGCTCTAGAATCCCGTGATGGCAATTTAGACCAAATTCCACGTTACCCCTAACATATTTCTTTTATTGCCTGTTTATTTGGAGTAGTTAGCTTAAAAAGATTTTTATTTTCAAGCAGGGAAATGTTTATCCAATTTGCTAGTTGTCATTGACAAAAATTAAAATTAAAATAGTTCAACTCTCGATGCTCTCTGCAGTACCACTAGTCTCATGTATCTATGGCAGTTCGTCTCGCCAGTATTTTGCCTTTTACTAGCAGTTTGTGGAGGAGGAAGAACCCAGTATCCATCTTGCAGGAGGGGATATATGGGGCAGAGAGAGACTGAATGTTCTGCCGAGTTATTCTAGTCTATATTGGTGTCTCCTTGCTGGTGTCGAGGGATAGTTCCCAGGTTGTTTTGTTTTGTAAGCATTGCTTCTTGTTTAAATTTGTTTACATTTGTTGAATATCTTGTTGATTAAGCACTGAACAATAATCAGGGCCAGTAGAATAATGCTGTTCTGTGGCACGGCATTTACTATATAAATATGAGCTTACTGCACTTGTGACATACCGCTATATGTATCAAGCTATTTAGCATTCGCAAAGACCGAAATTCTGCGAATTTCGGCCTTTGCGAATGCTAATTAGACAAATGGAATGTATCAAACTAGTTTGATGCAAAATAAGGAATAGCAAAATTTGCTAATCCTTATTTTGCGATTGCACTTAAGGAATTGCAAATTTTGCGATTCCTTAAATGCAATGTATCAAACAAATAAAATGCAAAAAATGCCATTAAGGAGTAGCAAATTACCACCAACTTCTAGTTGGTGGTAATTTGCGATTTCTTATCAAAAATCTTTTTTGATAAAAACCAAAGGTGCCATATGACGCCCATACATGCCCTTAGGGCATGTATGTGCGCCATATGCCCCCAAATGTCTTTTTCAGGGGTGCAGCAGGGTGTTCTTGAGACACCCCTGCACCCTTGGAAACATCCCTAATTTGCGATCAGCAAAGTGCTAATTGCAAATTGCACTTTCATTCCTATGGGCCTCCTGGCCCATGGAAATGAAGGGGTAATTTGCGATTGACAATTTGCTAATCTCAAATTAAGGAATGCTAAGGAATCGCTATTGGAAAGCGATTTTGTACATACATACCGTTTTGCATTTCCTAAATAGCGATTCCTTAAAATTCGCTATTTAGGAAATGCAAAATGGTTTGTTGATACATATAGCGGATAATTTGCTGCATAATTTGAAAATTCTGATAACACATTTTGTTTTTAGATCAAAAAGATTAAAATACTACTGCCAGAGAATGTTCTACATAGTAAAATATAATTTGCCTTTTGTTCTTGTAAGCTTCAGCATATTTTGTTATTGTATTGCTCCATGATCATAGTAGCCTTGACATTGATAAAACTCTGCAGAACGAATTCTGTGCTGTTGTTATGATGATGAAACCTATATTTGACAGGGGCCAGTGGAATATGTGCTTCATGCAACTGCCTCTTATGCAATAAAACATATAGACATCACACACATACACACACACAAAACATACACTCTCTCTCTCTCCCTCCCTCCCTCCCTCCCTCCCTCTCTCTCTCTCTCTCTCTCTGTCTCTCTCTCAAAATCAATGCTGAACACGGCACGGTTTGTGACCATGCTGATTGCCGATTGTAATTTCTTGAGAAAGTACACAAAAATGTACAGTAAGCAGATGCATCAATAAATAAAGACAATAGAATTCTTCCAAAGTAAAATTCAATGTTTTGTTGTTTGCTGTTGTGAGTTGTAACTGTGAAACCTGATGTTTCTCCCATTTAGGGTTAGATTTTGCAACTGTAAAAGTGCTAGCAACATGGACCTAATGTTTCCACATCAAGGTGGGACATGCTCTGACGGGAAACAGTTGGATTCTAACCCTCTGGAGAAATTAGGAATATGGGCTTAGAGTTGTACGTTCACGCGGACCTCTTTCATATTCTTAATATGGTGATTGTAAAAAGCCTTTGTCAGGGAACCACCAAGTGGCCCTGGAACACTGTGAACATTTTAGAACTGACACTGACCCTGTATTGATTTGTAATTAATTTAATTAATTAAAATCTGTCCCTCGGGGTAACATCAGTTTAGTTCTTGGGGGTTTTCCTTTGAGTACTTCACACTCAGCTTCAAAATGTCCCTCTCACATCTTTTCCCATAAGTCTTTCCCATGGGCAAACTCTCCTCCTCACCTGTGTTAAGCCCATTTAGTCTTTGTCTGTGTTATCAAATACCTCTAGGGTGTACTGCAGATTTAAGTTGTCCTTCTTAAAAACTGAGCCTCCTCACCTGCTGCCAATAAGGAGGCTGCCTTTCACCTGTAACAAATGAGCAGTTCCGTCTTCCAGCCCAGGTACTTCTCACCTGAGAGACTGGAGGCTTACATAGGTCCCAACCACTCCCCGACTCTCCCTCCTTCTGTGATCGCTGCTTAAGTTTCAAGCCTCTCCCCTTATAAAACCTTTGAGCCCCACACCTCTATTCTGATGTGTAATCATGGCCTTCTTAATGTCTTTCCAGCGGAGCGGAATGCCTGCCGCATACTCTCTATATCTGCCACCTCCCCACATTCTTTCAGCAGTGACCCAATATCATCTCTTGCAAAAGCGATCCGTCCACCAGTGGACGCCACTGTACATCCTCAACAGGGTGTCTTATCTATATATAGTTTTGATATTGAATGTGCGCTCACTTTCTTGTTACCTACATCGGGGTCCATCTCCCCACATTCCCTCTGTGAGCCCTGTTGTTCGGGCAGTGGAGTTGCGTATTATCAAAACAAGTGATCTGCTGCATAGATGAACTTTTCTGGTCTATGGACTATCGACAAGAGTATGTTGGGAGGTCCAAAATCCACCCTAGCACTATATTGCATGAGCGCCATCCTTGTTCTGTGCAAGCCATGGCAATGGAGCATGATCAGTTATAACCTACAGTTTGCCCGAGCAGGTAGTACCTCAATGCTTTCATAGCCCAACGAAGGGTTAAACATTCCTTCTCAATAGTGGCATAAAGGTGTTCATGAAGAAATCATTTCTAGCTAATTTACAGTATGGTATGCTCACATCCTCGAGCCTCCTGCAGCAACACTGTTCTAAGCTCAATCCCAGAAGTGTCCATTTGTAACATATAGGATTTTGAGAAATATGAGCATTACTGATAACAGTGCTTTTAGTGCGGCAAATGAAGACTTAATACAGAAAGGTAAAAAATGAGGGATAGGGCATTTGTATTATCCAACAAATACTAGAAAGAATCAAACTTCTTTTTTATGTTCTCAGTAGAGTAATTATATCAATGCCTTCCAATTTTCTCTCTTGAGGTGTGGTAAATAAATAATTACCGGTACTATTTTTGAATACATTAATGAAAACAGATAGCTCAATAAATAAGAGGCAGGATCCGTGGAATCTGAGTCTAACAGGCTTTAATCAGGCATAAGGGAAGGGACAGGATCGGAACAGCCTGAAATAGAATGGCATGGACTGGCAGCTGCAACGTCTCATTGACAGTACAAGGTATATATAGTAAAACATTATAATTGCATTACATACAGTAGGCGTAACAAGTGACAAACGTAAGATAAGAACACATGGGCGTAAAAAGAAGGCGTGCACAGGGCGTGCACGTAGACATGTGATGAGAACGTCACAGAAGTGTCATAAATGGGTGGATACATGGAGGGGGCTACCTGGGCAGCTGGAACCTTTAACCTAGTGGTGCGCGCAAACGGGCCATGACGTGTAACTGGGGAGGGCTGGGGGCTCTGACTTCTCTGCTAGAAGAGGAGACTAACGTCTGCGATGTCAGGACGACATGTACCTATAGCATATCTGGTATCCGGTGTTTGGAGTACATGTTGATAGAATCTAAAAGTTATCAGAGCAAAGGCTACTGGACACTAAGACTGGTGTAGGCATATATTCTACATGTATTGCGTGTGCTATGAATCTTCTATGAATATTAATACAGTAATTCTCTTGCATGGAGACAGGAAGACTAGACTATAACTGGAGATGTTTATGCGGTTCGTTAGCTTAGGAATGTGAAGACGGAGAGCTGAACTGATAACTAGAGGCATAACATATTCTTGGCAGACAGGCAGGCAGAGCCAGGCCGGGCACCGCGCTGCGCGGCAGGAAGTAAGTGAAGGGTCAGGGATGCAGGTGGGGCTGCATCGCTCCTCGGAGTGGGTTCAGGAGACTGGAGCTTGAATCTGGTGTTCAGGCCCTTTTGAGGCCTGGTAACGGGGACAATTCGATGAATTAACGTGCATAATGTAAAACGTTGGCAACATAGGCCTAATACTCGTTGCTTTCACGAGAACTGGAAACTGGCATACTAACGTTGGACACAACTATAATTGCGTCTTTAATCGATCATATGGGGATATATGCATATTGATCATGCACATATTACATAGGATGGGGAACACGTAGGCACACATGACAAGGCAAAATTCAATTTTCCTCATTCCCTCCTTGTGCCCTACGTTTCCATCAGGAAACATCAATATTCATGATACCATCTATCTGTTCATAGAGCATCATTTGCTCGTCTCGAATTGTCTTGGGACGGGATTTAGGACTAGGAATACAGGAGGTAGCGCACAAGCCGCAAATCGCAGGGCCACATTGTAAACAGAGACAGCAACTGAATATGATCATTACTGCTATACCTAGGAATGACAATACTTTCCATCCCCAGGCAGATATTATACTCCAGAGCCAACCGGACCATGTCCAGGTGCCTGGATTCTGGTGTAACTGATGGGCAATTTTATGAAGTCTGGTTATAGCTGAATAAACAGACGGTGCGTTATTAGGAATGAAAATGCAGCAACTAGATCCGATGACTCTACAAGCTCCGCCCCTATCGGCCAGTATGACGTCAAGGACGAGACGATTTTGGAGCACGACAAATCTCATAGCAGATTGTTCTTCTGTTAAGTTACCTAGAGCAGAAGTAGTCTCATTCACTACGGCTTCAAGGGTTCTGGTTAGCCTACGTATTAGCTTACTATTCTGGACAGGACCTATGAAGAAAAAGAAACCTTTATTGAAATCTTGATACTGTTCTAAGGCAGTTTCAGTCTGATCGACAATTGGGGACTCGATCTCCCTTCTATGTCTGACGTGTACTAGATGTGTATTTCTGTGATAATCGGATGGGGCTAGGAAAACTGGTGGCAGTAGGAAGGCAATGTAACATGTTCCATCCCAATCTAGGGGCAGACGTACATATGCGGTCTGACCATATACAAAATAAGAATGACGTGAGGCTTTGAAAGTAGATTTCCCACTGTCACTATACTCGACCACAGTAGTACAATCACTGTGTCCTACGTGTACTGTACCATTCTTTCGGACACATAATTCGCCTTTCACTGGTAGAACTGTAATAGCAGGCAAATCTGGAGTAGTTTCGGACTGAACATTCAAAACCATGAAATTCGAGGAATAATTACCTAGATCATATACTTCATTTTCTAGATCTAACCCTGTTCTATGGGAAAGACCTTCCTTGTCTGGGAAACATGTTCTATTCAGAAGGGACATATCGTTTGAGGATGACGTTAACGTGGACCATGCTCCACACGAACCATTGTGTGAAAACGGATAGGGAAAGAGTGGCAGAACTCCCTTTGGTGTCTGAAAAGGGGGAAGTCGACCACACACCCAACAATTTGTGGCATTGCTAGTCTGGTGTGAATAATGTAACATTCGGATAAAAGTATTATTGCGCATGGCAAGACGATAGGATAACTCGTGAGGAGGCAGTTCACTGAATGTGTGCTCTACTGTAACATTAGAAGACAAATGTACATGTGAATTAATAGGAAAACATAAATGTAAGGCATAACTTATGCAGGTAACCATAAGACTCAGAAATAACAAAAATAATAGTCACAATGCAGCGACTTCGAAGATTCTTACAATAACGTATTCTCTTAGAGTTTTGACTAACTCTCTCACTATGTTGGTCTATCTCATACATGTCAGGAACCTGTCTAACCGTTTCACCCGAGAGGGACTTAGACAATTAAACTGGCTGACTTACTAGACCTTAACTTTTCTTTATACTCCTGCTACGGAGTTTTCTCTAACAGGGGAAGTTTAGAGTCAGTATCTGGGCAGTCCTTGAGAACGGGGCAGTCTTTGAAAACAGTTTTTGTACGGAGTCCATGAAATCGTTTCACATGACTGGAGTGCAACCACCCCTTGCGACCCTCGACCTTGATTGCAGTCCTTGTTGTTAGCAGAACGAGTCTTGGTTCTTTCCATCGGGGCTCCAGCGGACTTGAACGATCAAAGTTCCTAATCAATACGAGGTCGCCTGGTATGACCTCGTGCGGTTTCACTTGAGTGTTGTCTGGAAAAGCAGCGGCAACCTGTGAACGACAAGAGAGTAGTGCAGACATCAAGGAAGCCAGGTAATCTGTCAGCATATTACTGTCAACATCGGTAATTGTACGTGGTCTAGGTGTACCCCACATGTTTGGGGGACGACCGAAAACTACCTCGAAAGGTGACAGACCTGAACGGGAGTGAGCGACCATTCTCATGTAAAAAAGGGCGACTGGCAGTGCTACTATCCAATCTACGCCTTTCTCTGCGCATACCTTGGCAATGCGGATTTTCAGAGTCTGATTATGTCTCTCTACGAGACCAGCTGCTTCAGGATGTCGTACACAGTGGAACTTCCACTGGTACCCTAACAGAAGGGATACTTGTTTCATAAGTTCAGAGGAGAATGGCTGGCCGTTATCTGAATACACGACCCTGGGTAAACCATAGCGCGGGAAAAATTCACGAACCAACTGCCTGGCAGTGGTCGCGGCAGTGTAGTCTGGGACTGGATATGCTTCTGTCCATCTGGACAAAGCGCATACAACTACGAGGACATACTTGAAACCTCGACATCGATCCATCTGAATATAATCCATCTGGAGGACTTCAAAAGGGTGGTCAGGAGGATGGAATCCACCTTGTTCCACCGGGACACCTTTACCTGGATTGAACTGACAACAAATCATGCAGGTACGCACTTTCTGCTTGGCTGCTGCTCGTAAATGCTTGTTAAACCAGAGGTTCTGAATACTGTCTAACATGGCCTTTTCTCCTAAATGTGCTGGACTATGTGCGGTGTTAATAATGACTTGAACCATAGAGTCGGGGAGAAACCATGTGGCTTTTCCCTTCGTCAACCATCCTTGATCTGTCTGGACCCCTCCTTGTTCAGACCATTTCTTGATTTCGTCGGGAGTAGCATGTGACTGTATATCTAGTACGTCTTGTGTAGGGTCCCTAACTGTCATACAAGTCGTCTGAACGGGAATGTCTGTCTGTGTCGTGTTAACTGGAATGTCTGGAGTCTGAGCTGTAAGCTTGGCTGTTCGATCTGCCAGGTCGTTACCCTGGGAAATGATGTCAGTGACTTTCGTATGTGCTTTGCACTTCATAATGGCAATGGCTGTCGGTAAATGTATTGCATCTAACAGAGCTTGAATGAGGGGGCCATGCTGAATCTTGGTTCCATGAGAAGTCATGAAACCTCTTTCTTGCCAGAGCACTCCAAAGTCGTGTACGACTCCGAATGCATAACGTGAATCTGTGTATATGTTTACTTTCAGGTTCTTGGCTCGTATGCAGGCTTGGGTCAGAGCGACGAGCTCTGCTGCTTGAGCAGACAGGATGTCAATACGATGCGTTTCTATAACTTCGGTTTCAGTAGTCACTGCATACGCGGCTACTAGTTCTCCTGTACTTGTCCTCATACATGAACCATCCACATAAAATGTCAGGTCGGGATCAGGTAATGCAATGTCTGTCAAGTCTTGTCTTGGCTTTGTCATAGTGTTAACAACTTCCACACAGTCATGTGTGGCAGGATTTGAAGTAACTGAGGGTAACAGTGTAGCTGGATTTAAAATGTTGCAGCGTCTGATTTCTATGTGTGGCTGAAACAATGTCAGTTCATATCCTGTTAAACGTGCAATAGTCAAGTGCTGAGTCTGTGTTCGGTTTAAAAGAACTTCCACGGAGTGTGGAACTTGTACTGTCAGGGAGTGTCCTAACACTATGGAATCACTCTGTCTGATAGCTAGAGCGGTGGCTGCAACTGACTTGAGGCACGCAGGCAGAGCCTGGGCCACCGGATCTAATGTGCTAGAAAAATAAGCACAGGGCTTGTATTGTCCTGCTTGATCTTGTGTGAGAACAGATAATGCAGTACCATCACGTTCAGTAACAAAAAGTGTAAAATGCTTACTGTAGTTTGGTGTCGCTAGAACAGGTGCTTGGCATAAAGCTTTCTTTAACTCATTGAAAACAAGTGTATGTTCTTGGGTCCAAGGGAGGACAGTCAATGTGGCTGCCTCCTGTGTCGTTAACTGTATCAGTGGTTTAGCTAGATATGCATACTGAGGAATCCATTGTCTGCAGTAAGAAGTGAGGCCGATAAAAGCTCGCACCTCCTTCTGAGTCTTGGGCTGTGGAAGATGTGCTATTAACTGGATACGGTCAGGTGTCAACTGCCTACCCCTCTTGGACAGTAAGTGTCCAAGGTAGACCACTTGCTGGACACAGAATTGCAGCTTCGAAGGGGACACCTTGTGCCCCATCTCGGCCAGGAAATACAAAACTGTAAGTGATGCACGTTCGCAGGCACGTTCAGAACGGGCTGTGATCAATAGATCATCGACATATTGGAGCAGAGCAGTGTCAGTTGGCATGTGAATATTGTCTAGTAGTCTTTTAAGTGCTTGACTGTAAATGCTAGGACTTTCTGTGAAACCTTGAGGAGCTCGTGTGAATTTATAGCTTCTTCCATTTAAACAGAAACCGAAAAGAAACTGGCTGTCCGGATGAATGGGGACACTAAAGAATGCGTTCTTGAGATCAATAACAGTAAAGAACGTAGCTTCGGAATCAATAGCTGTCAATAGGGAAGAAATATCTGGAACCACAGGGTACTGGGGTATGATACATTTATTAAGTTCTCGAAGGTCAATCACTAATCGATAAACTGGAGGTGCATTGGGATCTGTACGTTTTAGAATCGGGATGATAGGGGAATTACATACATTGGAGTCAGTTTCTACAACTACTCCTTGAGCAATGAGCTCGTCAATAATTTTCGATAAGGCTACTACGGCCTCAGGTGGCAATTTGTACTGTCGGATTCGTGGTAATACAACACCTTGCTTCAGAGTGACACGATAGGGTGTAATGTGCATACAACCTACATCAGTTGGACCTTGCGCCCATAAATGCTGAGGTACATTCAATAATCTTGGATCAAAATCACGTAATACATAATGACCTTTAAAATCTCGCAAAAACAATCTCACTCCTTCTGGGGAACAGCATATAACTGCTCCTAATTCTTTCAGGGTCTTAATACCTAGTAAATTCTCTGGACATGATTTCGTGAGTAACAAGTCTGTAGTTCGGGACAATGGACCAACTTCTAGGGAAACTGGTTTCGATATTTCATTAACAATAGGCTTTCCTGAAAATCCAAGGGAAACATTTCTAGAGCCTGAGAGTGGAGCCCCTGGAACCTCGTCATGACTGATGGTAGTCCTACTTGCCCCTGTATCAATCAGAAACTTTCTGTCTCTCCCTAATACTTGACTGTGTACATAGGGACCCTCTTGATCTACAGGAATCTCGATGAGAGGCAAGCCAACCTCCCTCTCTAGGCTGTTTCATGAGTACTGCTGATAGTCTGGATATTCTGACTGTGCATACTGATACATCTGCTGTGTAACGTGTTGTGTGGCAGCTATAGGCTGCGGTACAGTAACTGTCTGTTGTGCATTCTGCGGTGGCTGAGAATTCTGCGGAACTTGTTCTTGTCTAGGAGGACGTGGTCTCTCTTTCGTTTTACCTGTAGCTATGTTGTGTTTCAGAACTGCACATTCGTTTATATAATGACCTGGCTGTTTACAGTAATTGCATGTCCCTTTAACGGGAGCTGCAGGATGACTAGCTTGATTCGTACCCCTCTTCTGACTGTCTGGTGGAACAGACTGTGCAACTAGTACTTTCATTTTCGTGTCTTTCATACGCCTCCTCTCATGTTCCTGCTCTTCCCTGATTCTGTTCTGGTGATACTGGAGCATCTGGAGCATTTGTGACGGAGTATTAGCTTGCCAGGTACTTTCGACTTTCAGTACTCGATTTTTAACTTGCGGTAAAGAATTCTCAACTAGTTTGGTAACAAAAAGATGTGGATACGATTCACTACTTGTTTTCAGACCACTATTTATAATGAAACATTTCTCAAATCTAGAATAAAAATCACTAGTGTCTTCGTCTTGTTTCTGTTTACAGGCTGAGATGGCATCCCAGTCTTCCTTTTTCGTGGCTAGTAATCTTGGCAAGACTTGTATTAACAATTCGGGCAATGCTTTAGCTTTTTCCCCAAGACCAGTACCTGGAACTCGTGTATTATCTTCAGTCTCTAATGCGGTCCAATCTATCTTTTTCTCTCCCACCTCCCATTCTTTTTCTTTGAGTTTTTCATATATGCCCGCAGGCAACAGGACCTTTAACATTTTGATGATATCAGGATACGTGTATTCTCCCATACGGAGCATGTCCTTTAATTCACGGTGGAACCCTGCTGGATCTTTATCGTGACAGGGTATTAACTTTTTCATTTCCAGAAGTTCTATTTTCGTGATAGGGGTGTAAACAAATACTCGTTCTAGATCACCCCCCTCTCCCTTAACTGGATGTACTTCTCGCAACGGATTCTGTCTGTCTATGTAGAATGACTTTCTTACTGGGGGTGGAACAGGAACAAAATGTGGATTCAGGAACGTTCTGTATTTGTGGCGCTGTTCTAGAATGACACTAATTAAATCGGTACCTAGACCTTTCCATCTGTTTAGGAGTAACTCGTTTAGTACATCATGTAAAGGACCTGGATCAGAATGCTGATCCCCATACAGTGTAATGAGGTGCTGGATCATTTACATACCCACCAGACGCTGCTCGGCTGGGGGCAGTTTCAGAAACGTTTGGGCCACTATTTCATCTGGAAACGTGGTAGAATCACTAGTCCATCGGACTGCTGATCGGGCTAGTTCTTGTTCATGCATGGTACTAAGCTCACTATAACCTATTCGTAGTTTCAGAATTCTATCGGTGGCCTGGAATACTTGTTCTAGAGAACACTGTTCTGGTACGGGAGGAGGAAAAACTTTCTTGTAATCTAGGCGTGAATGTCTATCGGGAAGTCTAGTTCTACCTACATACGCTATTCTGGCGGGATTCTCGCTGTCTACCTCTTCACTTGAAGAGTCGTTCTCTTTCTCGGTTGCTCTTTTTGCTTCCTCCTTCTGGTGTATACTTATAATTTCCTTACGAATTTTCCTGTACATACTTTCTATACTACCTTGTGTCTTGTGTTTTCCCTCGGCTATATTGTCACTCCATCTAGTCAGGCCTTTCATCTCGTCTTTGTTTTTATCAGGATAATCTTGTTCTCTTATTAAACAGTTAATCAAGAACTGTAAAATCATATTTTGAATCTCGGCTTTCCTGTGAGCCATAGCTTCGTGAATACTTCCTGGATTCTCTCCTGTTCGGATAAAATGATATATTCTGTCTAGATGTTCCTTCATCTCGGGCAGGGTGGCCAAAAAGTTGGCAACCCGTCTTAAACGTACTGAATATAATATCATGTGATCTTCGCCTGGAACTGAATCATATATGCAGTCAGTAAGATGTCGCTTGAGGTCTGCGTATGTAGTCATTTTTGGCGTACGCTGTAACGCTGCTTCTCTCAGCGTCATTCGTTTTACTTGAGGCGGGGTGATAGGAGCACCTCCCCCCGCTCCTCCTGAACTAGAATCGTCAGTTAATACTGTACGTGCTGGTAGAGTGACTGGCAAAACGGCACACCTAATGTGGGCTGGTCCGGGGGTACTGGCACATTAACGTGGTCCCCGGGACCAGTGGCTGGAGGAACAGGAATTACATTATTAACAGGGTGCTGAGGGTGAGCAGGCGGAATAGGATTTGCATATGCTGGGACTGTGTCGTCCAAATATGACGAAAGAAAAATTTCAGCTGCAGTTGGTTTATGACGTAGCTTAATCGGGACCAATGGTGGCGGTAAATTACAGGATGCTTCCGGGGTTGCCTTCGGCAAGCCCTCGGCAAGAAGAGGATACATACCTTTAATAAGGGCATTTCTCTGTCTATCGGACTGTTCTGCTCTAACTCGTTCACCTTCTTCGATTAATTCCCTTTCTTGGGCTTTTTCTGAGGATTCCCTACTTAACTTTGCTTTTCTGAATTCTTTTTCGGTTCTTTTATGAGATTCTTTGCACCATAACTCGATGGCATCTTTCTGAGACTGTCTAGCTTTCTTTTTCCATAATGCTTCTTCTACTCGCATGATGCACTCGGCATCCCATGTACCTCATACAGGCCATCTATATTTCTCTTCAAGATTCTTCGTATAATCCACCCATAAATCTAGATGTAATATGGCATCTAAGCCATGCTTGTGATACATAAAATGTCCAGGACTGTCCCTAGGAGGGACAGGAACTGATTCTTCGAGTAACCCTTTTCTGGTTTTTATCTGACGTAACTTTGAAAACAGAGGCATGTCTGAATTTTACTTGGACTAAACACAATACACAATAATCACAGTAATGAAATGGCAAACAAATCACTCATACCACGACATAAAAAAAACATTAATAACAGTTCGAACAGAATACTACCTGATACATTGAAAACATAATACTTGAATTTCTCGAGAACGGACTTACTAGAATTACTGGATGCACTGCTAAAACAGTACAGAACATACCGGTCTCGTAAAGAGACACGTCATACCGTATCCACCTGGATGAATACTTCGGACTGGATCTGTGTACCCAAACCCATCGGACCAGGGACAAACTAATGAACCTGTCTAGATACTTCCCCCGCAATGGTACTCACCGGGAAGCAGAAACTGAAAGCCTCGGACTGGACTGGACTGCTACGACGTCTGGTTACTACGCATGCGCTTCGAACTTCGGTGCTTCGGTTACAGGTGGGCCTCCGGATACCTCGGACCTTGCTCTCTCGGCTTGGGCTCTGGTCGGGACGAACCGCATTCCTCACCGCCTCGTCTGGATGCCGGACCGCAGTCTCCGTCTCCTCCGTGGGCCTGAGGGAGACTTGATGAAGCAGAAATATCTGCACGTGCACGGTAGAGTTCCGTCACGGCTGTAGAAGGGTCAGGGGGCCTGCGTTACATCGCCGGCGCGTGGGGAAGGGGCTCGTCCCTATTCGGGCGCCATTATGTGGTAAATAAATAATTACCGGTACTATTTTTGAATACATTAATGAAAACAGATAGCTCAATAAATAAGAGGCAGGATCCGTTGAATCTGAGTCTAACAGGCTTTAATCAGGCATAAGGGAAGGGACAGGATCGGAACAGCCTGAAATAGAATGGCATGGACTGGCAGCTGCAACGTCTCATTGACAGTACAAGGTATATATAGTAAAACATTATAATTGCATTACATACAGTAGGCGTAACAAGTGACAAACGTAAGATAAGAACACATGGGCGTAAAAAGAAGGCGTGCACAGGGCGTGCACGTAGACATGTGATGAGAACGTCACAGAAGTGTCATAAATGGGTGGATACATGGAGGGGGCTACCTGGGCAGCTGGAACCTTTAACCTAGTGGTGCGCGCAAACGGGCCATGACGTGTAACTGGGGAGGGCTGGGGGCTCTGACTTCTGTGCTAGAAGAGGAGACTAAAGTCTGCGATGTCAGGACGACATGTACCTATAGCATATCTGGTATCCGGTGTTTGGAGTACATGTTGATAGAATCTAAAAATTATCAGAGCAAAGGCTACTGGACACTAAGACTGGTGTAGGCATATATTCTACATGTATTGCGTGTGCTATGAATCTTCTATGAATATTAATACAGTAATTCTCTTGCATGGAGACAGGAAGACTAGACTATAACTGGAGATGTTTATGCGGTTCGTTAGCTTAGGAATGTGAAGACGGAGAGCTGAACTGATAACTAGAGGCATAACATATTCTTGGCAGACAGGCAGGCAGAGCCAGGCCGGGCACCGCGCTGCGCGGCAGGAAGTAAGTGAAGGGTCAGGGATGCAGGTGGGGGCTGCATCGCTCCTCGGAGTGGGTTCAGGAGACTGGAGCTTGAATCTGGTGTTCAGGCCCTTTTGAGGCCTGGTAACGGGGACAATTCGATGAATTAACGTGCATAATGTAAAACGTTGGCAACATAGGCCTAATACTCGTTGCTTTCACGAGAACTGGAAACTGGCATACTAACGTTGGACACAACTATAATTGCGTCTTTAATCGATCATAGGGGGATATATGCATATTGATCATGCACATATTACATAGGATGGGGAACACGTAGGCACACATGACAAGGCAAAATTCAATTTTCCTCAGAGGGCAAACCATACCTTCTCCTGTGTAGCGTCACAAATATTTCCCTTGTCTTGCGGCTGTGGTACATCTAGCAGGATTGTTTGTCAATCCAGCCTGATGTAAAATTTCATTCCTATTTTCAAATGTCTTAAATGTTGTGCTTAGTCTGGGCTAAATATGGCAATGTCCTCTATGTAAGTGGCTGAAAAGGTTTGGAGAGGCCTTAGGCACTGGTCTGTAAGATGCTAGAATGTGGCAGTGGCTCCATACACTCCAAATGGTAATTCATTAGCATGGAAGAACCCGAAAGGTGTTGGAGGAAAGGATAATCTCGATCTGCACCGTTGGTGGCTTGTGGAACTGAGTAAGGCCCTCACACTGACCACCACAGCGAGAAATCTAGGAGCCCTATGTGATACTCATTTTACCTTCTTTCCACAAATCTCCTCGGTCTTATCGACTAGCTTTATCCTGCTCAAGGTCTTAAAGAAGATCCTTCCTTTGGTACTGGAAGCTACCAGAATGACCATCAAACTTGCTTTAATAGCTTCCAGACTGGACTATGCCAATGTCCTTTACATGGGCCTGCTGGTTTATATGCTGTACAGATTACAGATAGCTCAGAATATGGTAGCTATGCTAATTCTAAAGATGCCGGCTATACATGCCATCTCACACTACTTGAAAGACCTCCATTGGCTACCTATAACTACATGGATGCATTTCAAGGCTTTTGGTATTACCCACAGAGCCTTCTACCAGACAGGCCCTGTGTACCTGAAAGAGAGAGGGTGATGCAATACACTCCCAACAGAACTTTCCATTCAGCCAACTTGCTCCTACTGCGTACTCCAAAAGTTAGAAGCAGCAGCCATTATTTTTCTGTGCCAGCAGCCGGACTTTGGAACCCTCTTTCACTTTCACTTTGGCAAATCACTATAGAAAGCTTTTTTAAAACCATCTCTTCAGCACTTAATATTGCATTCGTATCATCCCACCAGTATGCTTCTTCGGAGGTGGCTGTAGAGCTTTATAAATGTTATTTTCTCCATTCATTCAAATATGTTGAAAATGTGGTCTTCTGTCTATCAGCCTCTTTCAAGTGCACCAGCTCATGATGTATTGGGCAATTCCCAGTCTCTCAATAATATTATCGATTTTGGGCACATGATGTGTGTCTCTGATTATACTGATTTTCTTTAGCTTTTTGAGCTTCTTGCTGCTGCTTGGCTTCTATTTGTCAAAGAGTTTGTAATCTCAAATTTAAGGTTGTCACATATACTCCACTAAGACGCCTGTTCTATTTTCATGATCCCCTCATTCCTCCAACAGCATGTCCAAAATGGTCCTAGGTTGCTGTCCGAAAAGTAGCTTAAAAGGTGAAAATCCAGTGGAAGATTAGGTAACACTACGTAAAATGAATATAAGTAAAGGTAAAACATCTCCCAATCTTTCCCATGAGGACTGACTAGCTTTTGTAGGTTTTGTTTCATTATCTTTTTGAATTGTTCTGCTAGCCCGTCTCAATGATTGGCATGTTTATGATGTGTATGTATAATCACTATTGAACCTGGATCAAAGGTTTAGACATCAATATTTCTTCGGGTAAATTACTTGGGAAAAATACACATTGAAGATACATGCTGTACAGATTTCTCTTAAAGAAATGGCATTTGAACAACTGGTAGCATTTCCAATGGGACAAGAATATTCAAATATATTCCTATCCTTTGAAATGGCTTGGTAATTACTGACAGAGGTTGTAGTGGGGCCTATGGAGCATTCCCGGGATTCACTGGTTGGCAGCCCAGACACTGTTTGCAGTATTTGCTAGTCTTTGAATATATCTCTAGCCAGTAAAACCATTGTAGGATTGTATGTTGCAAACATTTCTCTATAATATGTGTATGGAATAATTACAACACTGTTGCCCCAAAAGACATAGATACCAAGATTTGTCATACGTTCATCCCCTGTTTCATCCCGTTTCAACATACTATTACGTACACAAACCCTCTTTCCCACTGAAAATAGGAGCATGAAGGGAGAGGTGAGGGGCCTTCCTCTTTTCTCGCTTTAGGATATAAGATAGTGTTAACACTTTGTATTCAAATGATTCTCTATTCCCTACATTCCATTTCAGTGGGCCTGGTTTCTCCTGGGGCATCAATATTGTATTTTTTTCTCTTTTCATTTCTGCCCCATACTTTTCTTCTCTCTTGGGTAGCACCTTCTATCTCTACTGAGGCAGATGGAGCTTCATGTAACGTAGAAGTGGGAAAAATAATTCTGGATCGATCTTCTTAAGTTGATTGTATATCAGAACTACAGTTAGGGGAACACGTTTCCCCCACAGTCAGTCTAATCTTGGTGAGAGAATACATGTTAGTATTTCCATGAGTATTGTGTTCGTTGCATGTTGTTAGACTTGACATCCTTGGTGTGGTATCCCCCTAAACCTTTTGCCTTTACCCCTCCTGTTTTGCTGAGTTCGTTTTTGTTAACTTTAGGACTCTGTGCACTTTACCACTGCTAACGCATGCAAAACCACTTATGCTCTCTCCTTCAAACATGGTAAATTTATCATACACCTATTTGGCACATTTAATTTACTTGTAAACCCCTAGAAAATGACACTACATGTTCCCATGGTCTATGAATTAAATGCTATAGGTGGGCCTGCAGGTCTCATTTCTCCACCCACTGAACTAGCCTTTTAAAACATGTTTCATACATGCCACTGCAGCCTGTAATGCAGTTTTAAACTGCCATTTCTACCTGGCAAAATAAACCTTTTGCCAGGCCTAATCCTCTGCCTAAAGGGGGCCCTTTAAGCTCATAGGGCAGGAAGGCATTGTAACTTAAAAGTAGGACATGCTGGTTTAGGTTTTTTGTGCCCTGGTAGTGAGAAACTGTGTTCCGTTTTCAGGTTCTGGAGATGCCACTTTTACTGGTTCTGGTCAGTTCTTTCCTTTCCCCTGGGTTTAGCTCCAGCTTGGCTATTGAAACAATGGCAGACAGGCCCAGATGTGAGCTGCATTTGCCAGTGGAAGGGCATGCAACTTCTTAATTTAGAAAGGGTCTGGATGCAGCACTCAAGCTACCACCTGTAGCTTAGGAAGGGCTGGGTACAACCCCCCAGGTCATCCTTCTCTAGAGAGGAACTCCCTTCCCTATAGCCAAGACTCATTTGTCTTGTTTCTGGGTGGAATACACATCACACCACAGGAGAGCCATTAACACTCACATGACCCTGGAAACTCACTGAAAGGTAAATTTGGTTTAGGCCAGAAAATATCAACCTTCTAAAAGTGACATTTTCAAACTAGTAATGTAAAATCTGACTTTGTCATTAATGATGATTTAAATTACTGTTCAAATTAGTGGAAGATGTATTAGTGTAGCTATTTTCAAACTGAAGTGATCACTTATTAAATGTAATAAGATAACACAGTGTATAGGGCTATAAGCGGCTAACCTTGCCACCCTAAAAAACGACTTTGGGGGTGTCTCACCACCAGGAAATGTAGAACTTAAGTACACATGTCTTACTTTGTAAATGTCTTGCACCCTACCTTATGAGATGCTAGGGCCTATTATCTTAGACAACTTATAAGTATTAAAAAGGAAAGGCTAGGCCTAGCGAAAGGTTTCTTTTGCCAGGGCGAAATAGTAGCTTTAAACCTTCACACACAAGCTGCAATGACAGTCCTGAGACATGTTTTACAGTGCCATTCTAACTAGGTGGCACAATGAGTGGTGTAGCCCATGCGTAGCATTTAATTTACCAACCCTGAATACATGTCGTACCAATTACTAGGGACGTATAAGTAAAATAAATGTGACAATTAGGCGCACACCAATTTTACCACATCCACTTTACCACTGGTTAGCAGGAGTAAAGTGGGCAAAGTCCTAGAGTCAACAAAAAAGGATACAGCAGAAATACAGCAGTGAAGGTAAAATCTGGGTGAATACCACACAAAAGATGGTCATTTCCAACACTGCCAGTCCCTGACTCCTCCCTCCATCTATGATTGGTTTTAAAGCTTCCAAGCCTCACCCCTTATAAGACTTTATCTACACCTTTCTTCCCCTGGTCCATAATCATTGCGTTATTGATGTTGCTCGAGCCAAGTGTGATGTCTGCCGCCTCCTCCCGATTCCTGCCACTGATACATTTATATTTTCTCATCAGATAGTTATGCCTTGTTGCATCTTTATTCCCATTTTATTACATGTTTTCTCCTTTCTTTTCTGGTTCTCGTGTGCTATTCTTTCCTCTATGACCTCCTGTCCTCTCTTGCAAAACCACCCTCCCAACTGTAGAGGCAACCGTACACTGTATACTGGGTGTTTTTTCTATGAAAAATTATGATATTTATTATGACCCTGCTTCCTTGTTATCTGTATTGGGGTCCGCCTCCTTACAGACACCTATTCCAACCACATGCTACTGAGTGTAATGATAGGCAAGCGCTCAATATAACATCAAAAAGAATCCATTGGATACAGAGCAATGGTGAGATTGTGAAGCCCAATACAGCTTAACAATGAGAAAGTGGCCACAGAGAAGGGTCTGCTTACCTGAAGAGATTCCACTCAGCTGACAATCGCTCTCTAGTGAGAGGTAGTGTGAGTGTTTAGGTTCTCTGTGTCTCTGGATGTCTAGAGCTGGTCTTATACTAACCCATGAATGGTCAGCAGAGGCAAGTGGGTAGCCTTGAGGTTTAGTCCTAGCTTTGAGAAAAGGGGCAGCATGCACCTCCACGTTCATGGTAGTTTGCAGAAAGGAACATTTTGGCCTGACTCAATAGGGATTTTCCATATTCTAGGAAAGCCCGGTACATCTGCTTAGTTCTTGTCAGTTTGGCATCAGCCTTCAACTAATTAGTAGCTTTACATTTTCAGAGGAGCTGCCATAGCATCAATTTTGGTGAAGAAATGGAGATTCACAAAACCCTAAATGATCACCTTAGTGCCGAGGTAAAATATTTGATTACTGCGACTGACTTAGTGTAGCTGACCTTTGTCCAATAGCTGTTGGTCTGAAATCATATTTAGGTCCCAGTCAACTACGAATTGATACTTTACATTGAAGCTTTACTGTTTTACTTGCTTTTTGTGTTAAAACGTTAAACATTCATATCTCTGCTTTGCCTGCTCCTGTTTGGATATTATTGGTGTCCTTTTTGCTCATTAAGGTTTTCCTCCAGTCTTCTAAATTATCTTGGGAATCTTATTATGTTGTTTTCTTGGCTTTAACATGGTCGGTACTTGTCAGAACCCGTTCAGGGGACATGAGGCAAGCATGGGATACTGTGTTACAACCATGTAAGTCCCAGAGCCTGTCCTACCATGGCAAGGCAGACTAAGTGCCAAGTGCACCCTTTCCATTGATAGATCGCAGGTTCACCTGCCAGATTTTTACCCAACTCGCCTGGGCCCATAAACACATACACACTTCAAACAGGTAAACCTACGCTTCAAACCAGTAAAAATTACTTTTAGGACCTATACCTTGTCTTACCAATCCTTGTCACCGGTACCTAGAGTCCTAAGGGATCAAGGGCGTTAGAATAATAGGCAGTATGTAATCATTTTCACTCATAAATAACCACAGACTCGGGAAAAATGTAAACGCTTTATCTAAATAATGTTTTAAATGTCAATGCCCATAGTAAATTAGTCAAGGCTTGATCAATCAAGAATAATATCAAAGCAAGATGATGTGAGAGTATCATGAAACGTTCTTTAAGTATTGAAATATAGGAAGGGTAAGAAAAGGGAAACAGCACAATGACATACCCTTACGACTTTTATATTTACCTAGAATGGTGCAAAGACCAACCCTGGCCACGGGCTGGGATGAAGGATAGGACCCCTAAAGTGCAGGTGCCAACAGGATAGAACAGGTGCAGATCAGAATCAGGATAAGTACGGACCAAATTTGATCAGGACAGGACCACCGCAGGTCAAGACCGGTACCCACAGCTAAAATGAAACGCCAGCGTCACACCCCTCTCTGCAGCTAACAGTCGGACCCCGATTGGGTTATCGAATCTTCTGACAGAGTGCTCCGCCAGCACCTCTGCTCTCGATCACCTATTGAGTACGTTGGGTCAGTGACAGGTCAGCTATTCGGACAAGTCGGACAATCTAACTAGCTAAGCCTACCTTAGTTATACCATTTTCCAGGGCAGTGTACCATCCCCCAAAATTGCAAATGTGTGAATTCCCTCAATTTGATTGGTCAAAAGACGAGGAGAGGTCATCACACCATACCAGTTATGAGGTCATGCTCTTCAATATTCAGATTTATGTTCCCTCCCATAACTGTATGTAAAGAGGGTCCATACACAGTTTGAAGTAGATAAGTAGATTCAGTTTATTCAGCAAACACGAAGAGACCTCCAGCTCCTTCTCCAGCTTCTTCTTTACTGGTATAATCCAAGGCATAACATTCTAAGCACCTAGCAACTAACAAAGGGTTCTAAGAATGCAGGTGCAAATGCAATGAGCATAGATCCCAACACATCTCCCCTATTACAAATAATAATAGAAATACAACAAGATAATGCAGTTACAAGGAAAAAACAAAATACATTAAGGAGCAGAACACTACGTAACATTGCCACAGCTCCAGGCAGAACCATCTGACAAAATTAAAACATTTCTTTTGACAGAATTGATTTGCATAGGTTGAGAGAACTTGCTGTCACCTTTGACAACAAATCCACCCTTCTTAGTCACAACCCAATCACCCACTTTGAAATCATTTTCACGTACCCTCATTCTCAAATTATACGACAGAGCAGAGTCACCCTGCTGTTTGTCAACACCATACTTCACTCCCCTGCGATCGACCCACACACACTCCTTGCTTCTCAGCCATCCAGGAACCTCCTTGAGACCAGGCTCACGACCTTTAAGAGAAACAAATGGTGAAACACCAGTAACAGAGTGCGGAGTAACTCTGTAGGACCACATAATTTTCTTTAGTTCGTTAGACCAAGTCAAACCATTGGCAAGGGATAACTGAATATTTTCCATCAACAACCTGTTCACTCTTTCCACTAATCCATTGGCTTGTGGCCTGAATAATGCCACTCTCTCATGGCAAACTCTCATTCCATCTAGGAATTCCTTCATCTCTCTAGAAACTAATTGCACACCGTTATCCGACACTAAAGTTTTGGGAATCCCTTCACTCAAGAACGCCCTCTCCAGAAACCCAATGACTCTTCTAGTATCAATGAACTCAGTGGACTCCACCACAAACCATTTGGAATGATAATCTACTAGTACCATCAAAAACCTGTTACGCACGCCCAATTTATGAATTGGACCCAAAAAATCTATAGCTAATTTCTCCCACGGCTGTTCTGGGAACTCTACACATTGGAGGGGAGGTTGTCTGACCACTTTGGTCTTGTCGCTGCTCGCACAAGCATGGCAATTCTTTACAATTTTGTCTATTTCCCCATCCATACCTGGCCACCAATAGGATTCACGAACTCTCCTCTTCGTCATGTTGCGACCCAAATGGCCCTCATGTGCCAAGCTCCTAATTTTAGATCTAAGACTGCATGGTGGAACCAATCTATTTCTACGCCATAATTTTTCTTCCGCAACACTTAATTCTCCTTCCACATGAAAGAACCCTTTTAACCGAGCATCACCACAAGACTCTTTTGACCAACCACCAGACACATTATCCATAACTATTTTTAATGAATGATCATCATTCATAGCACCTTCCCACTCGGTTCTGTCAAATGCCAAAATTTCATTGCAACTGGCACAAAATTCATCACCCACAAAGTCCTCAGACACCACATCTACCGGCATCCTAGATAAATAGTCCGCAACTACATTTTTCTCACCCTTGACGTATTCCATATCGAAATTGTACTCTAGAACTGACAAAATCCACTTTGATATTCTAGGAGTAACATTCCCCTCAAGGCCTCTACCACCTTTGAACAAATGCACCAGAGGTTTATGATCTGTCCTGACCCTAAATGGTAAGCCCCACAGAAAATACCTAAAATGCTTGATACCCCAGGTACAAGCGAGAGCTTCTCTCTCAATCACCAAATAAGAAGCTTCCGCACCTTGAAGTCTTCTAGAAGCGAATCCAATGATCCTTTTAACACCATCAGAAATTTGAGTCAACACTGCTCCAAGCCCCACACTACTTGCATCTGTAGTTACCAAAGTTTTTGCCCGAACATCAAAATGACCTAAGGTCGGTGCATGCAGTATGCCATCTTTCACTTTCTTAAACGCCTCATCACAGCTTTCACTCCATTTGAATACGACACCATTTTTCATTAGCAATCTTAAGGGTTCTACAACATCAGCAAAACTCTTGATAAATTTAAAACAATATTCAGCTAAGCCTAAAAACGATCTAAGCTGATCTTTATTAGCAGGTGTAGGAGCATTGTTGATCGCAGAAACTATGCTTTTTTTTGGTTTAATTCCCAAACCAGATATTTCATGACCCAAGTAAGTCACACAGTCACGTTTAAGTTGGCACTTTTCCTTTTTTATAGTCAATCCATTCTTTTCCATACGCATTAAAACCTCTGTTAAAATCTTATCATGGTGTTCGCAATCTTTACCAACAACCAACACATCATCTTGGAAACACAAGACATTCTCCACACCAGCTAAAACTTTCTGCATTACTCTTTGAAATACTGCAGATGCAGATGCTAGCCCAAAAGGCATCCTGCAATACCTAAAAGCTCCTAGTGGAGTAACAAAGGAGGTAAGGTGACGTGATTCTTTATCTAGGTCTATTTGGTGATACGCAGCTGACATATCGATCAAACTAAAGACTACGCCCCCACCCATCGCACTTAGCATCTCAGAAATATTGGGTAGGGGTTGCCTGTCTACCCAAATATTTCTATTCAGGTCGCGCAAGTCCACACATAAACAAATTTTTGCTCCCCCGTTCTTTGGAGCGACCACAATGGGCGCAAGCCATTCAGAGGCTTCAATAGGCTCAATAATTTTTAAATCTAATAACTTGTCCAGCTCATCTTTCAATGGAGTTCTCATTAAATGTGGAACGTTTCTAACCCTGTGAACTACAGGTACTGCATTCTTTTTGAGTATTATTCTGTGCGAAAACCCTTTTAATTTACCTAGCTTCTCAGTAAAAACATCTGGAAATTTTCTCATAATATCAACTTCAAAACCATCAACATTGAGAACAGTGAAGGATGATACTGGTTCAGGTGCATTGGGATTTAAAGTAATATCTAAACCCTTTTGGTGGCGCCAGCCAAGTAAATTAGAACCTTGCTTGGTTAAGTAGACTCTTCCAAACACCTTCCTAGAAGAAAAAGTTATTACCATCCATTTCAATCCCAAAATATCTATGGTCTTGCCCCCGTATCCCACAGCCTTGATATCTGGAGCCTCCCAGGAAGAAAGATCATTATTCTCCGCCCAAACGCTGATGTACATATCTTTAGAAAGCAATGTATAAAGACTTCCAGAATCAATTAGCATTCTAACATCTTTAGATCCAGGATGCTTAGGATCTCTGCAGTCAAAACTAATCAAACTATGTGGTTTCTCCAGCTTATCCGTACTTTCAGTAGGAACATCAATTAAGCACACAGCATTTTGAGAAGAACTACTCTTCTCATCAACTCCATCAATACATAACATGAACTCTTGGACATTCTCACAACAATCATCTACTTCACTAACATGTTGAGATTTTAGATTACAAACTTTAGCTAAATGTCCCCTCTTGCCACAGTTTCTACAAATAGAATTTCTCGCCATACAACGTGTGCTAGAGGCTATATGACCAGGAGATCCACATCTATAACATTTCACTTGGCGAAAACTTCCTTGTTGTGAAGAAGTCATAGGATTAGGATTAGGACGAAAATTGTTGGGAGATTTACTATAAGACTTGGAATCAAACCTTCCTATAGGTTTAGCGACCTTAGTTTCATTAACACTGGTTTCAACAAGAGAAGGCTTTTCATTGACTTCAGATTGCTTAGTAGAGCTCTCCTTTGATGTCACAGCACTGGTGCACTTGTCCATTTCTCTGATCCACAAGTCAGTATTCTCAAGTCCTTTAGCAATCTGGATTGCTTCCTCCAATGTGCAGTCCCTTATAAGTAATTTTTCTCTAACCCTTTTGTTATTAGTGCATCTCACGATCTGGTCACGAATCAAAGAATCATCCAAATCTTTAAACTGACAATTGATAGACAGTCCTCTTAGAGCTGCTACATAACTCGCTATGTCTTCATCATTCTTTTGCGCACGACAAAAGAATTTATGTCTTTCAAGCACAGTGTTAATTTTAGTCATAAACCTTTTTTCAAGCATTTGTATGCTCATTTCATAGACGTTGTTTGGCTGCCCATTTCCAATGCCCAAAGAAATTTCAGGCAAATCTTCATAAAGCCGTCTGCCCTCTACTCCTAAATTATGAAGCAAAATTGCTTGCCTGCGAATTGGTCCGAATTTGTCTGAACCTGTAGCCAAAATATAGGTTAAGAATAACTTTTTCCACTCCTTCCATGGTATACTTGGCTCTCCAGGGGTTGGAAGAAAAGAAGGAGGAGTAGCAAAAGTTTGTTCAGCCATGTCACTACAATATACTTTTAGAGCAGAGCAAAGTACTTTTACACCCTTAAAAAAATTTATACTGTCACTTTGATAGCTCAACTGCACAAGGTCGACTTACGATTGAATGAACATTATCTGCTTATTACTTGCCAGTTCGAAGGTATACCTCGCAGGAGATGAAGCTTGCCGCTTGCTTAATTATGCAGAATTTGATAACACCATGTCGCGGTGTTGCGGAAATTCGTTGTGTACTATCTCCTTCTGTTTATTAAAGACAAATGCGCATCAGCAAGTAATTCAGACTCGCGTCGCTAAGCAACGCGAAAACAAAGATGGCCACCAACGCAGGGTCACGCAACGTGAAGACGCGATGACATTACTAGGCCATCGGACTCCAATGACGATCAGCGAAGCTCCGTAACACTCGGTCTCTAAGGTTCTTGCTCCGGGTTCTGAAGAGAAGTTAAGGGAAGCGTCACGATGTAAGTTCCAAGGTGGAGCGTGACGGTAAGCGCGGTACGGTTGAAATTTTTGAAGAATGCGCAAAGGTTGAAGTACAGGATTAAGGAATTTTGGAAGAAAAGTGTAGGGTCAATCAAAATCAATTCCAAAATCACCAACACTCACTTGGGGTTAGCGAAGTAGATTCCAAAAGGGCAGAAGGAGTAAATGTATACTACCAGCTCCAGGTATTATCATCCAGGGATGAAGGTCATCAGAAGTACTCTGTTCCCTGCCAGAGCATGTGCGCCTCGTCGCCAATGTAAAGAGGGTCCATACACAGTTTGAAGTAGATAAGTAGATTCAGTTTATTCAGCAAACACGAAGAGACCTCCAGCTCCTTCTCCAGCTTCTTCTTTACTGGTATAATCCAAGGCATAACATTCTAAGCACCTAGCAACTAACAAAGGGTTCTAAGAATGCAGGTGCAAATGCAATGAGCATAGATCCCAACACTTTATTTTCCCATGCACTTTTATTCCACCCGGCAGTGAATGTATCAATCAGAAGGCGTGGCTATAACTATGTCAGGGCCGGCTGCCTCGTCGGTCCAAGCTTCTGTGATGAATGCGATATTTATCTTTTCATCCTCAATGAGCGAGGCACATTCCATGCTGTGTTTAACTAAGGACCTTGCATTAAGAAGAACACACTTCCATGCTGTAGAAGGATTGTCCTTTACTCTCCCTGGTGGTTTATTATTTATGCAAGCAACTGATTAGAACAATAGTTCAGGTAGTTTAGTACTGCATCCCGGGCAAATCATTTGTGCCTGTGGGGACCTGGATTCAAGTTGAGTAGTGCAGCAATACTTGTCTGTGTTAGTCTTGTTCAAACATTTTAGGAAACTGCTAGAATATTGTACAGGCATAGTTATACCTATTATGTTCCCACAGGCGCAGGTGGGCTTGCATTAGGTGCCCGCTGCACGCGTCCGCTGCGTGCTAGCCTGGATTTAAATGCCATCAGGGGGGAAAGACTAGCCCGCAGCCCTGTCTACTCCCAAAATGATGGCCGCACGTGTTGAATGTGAACCCTGGGAGCCTAATGGTTCTGAACAGTGCAATTATCGTAGTGCAAGTAAGCAGAATTTCAAGTTTTAAAACAAATTATTTAACAGATTAAAAACTACTCAGTGGTCTCTCCCGGCTCAAGCCTCAGGAGGACTTCAGGACTCGCGCTCGTGTCAGCCTTTATTAAATACCATCAGGGGTGAAAGACTAGCCCGCAGCCCTGTCTACTCCCAAAATGGCAGCTGGGCATGTCCAATGCGAACCCCGGGAGCCTAATGGTTCTGAACAGTGCAATTATCGTAGTGCAAGTAAGCAGAATTTCAAGTTTTAAAACAAATGATTTAACAGATTAAAAACTACTCAGTGGTCTCTCCCGGCTCAAGCCTCAGGAGGACTTCAGGACTCGCGCTCGTGTCAGCCTTTATTAAATACCATCGGGGTGGAAGACTAGCCCCCAGCCCTGTCTACTCCCAAAATGGCAGCCGGGCATGTCCAATGCGGACCCCGGAAGCCTAATGGTTCCGAACAGTGCAATTATCGCAGTGCAAGTAAGCAGAATTTCAAGTTTTAAAACTAATTATTTAACAGATAAAAAACTACTCGGTGGTCTCTCCCAGCTCAAACCTAAGGAGAACTTCAGGACGCGTGCTAGCGCCGCCTGGATTAAATACCATCAGGGGTGAAAGACTAGCCGCAGCCCTGTCTACTCCCAAAATGGCGGCAGCGCATGACAAATGCGGACCCCTGGAGCCTAATAGTTCTGAACAGTGCAATTATCGCAGTGCAAGTGAGCATAATTTCAAGTTTTAAGACACATTATTTAACAGATTAAAAACTACTCGGTGGTCTCTCCAGGCTCAAGCCTCAGGAGGACTTCAGGATGCGCGCTCGCGAAAGCCTGGATTAAATACCATCAGGGGGGAAAGACTAGCCTGCAACCCTGTCTACTCCCAAAATGGCGCAGCGCATGTCGAATGCGAACCCTGGGAGCCTAATTGTTCTGAACAGTGCAATTATTGCAGTGCAAGTAAGCAGAATTTCAAGTTTTAAAACAAATTATTGAACAGATTAAAAACTACTCGATGGTCTTTCCCGGCTTTAGCCTCAGGAGGACTTCAGGACGCACGCTCGCGCCAGCCTGTATTAAATACCATCAGGGGGGGAAAGACTAGCCCGCAGCCCTGTCTTCTCCCAAAATGGTGGCCGTGAGTGTCGAATGCGGACCCCGGAAGCCTAATAGTTCTGAACAGTGCAATTATCGCAGTGCAAGTAAGCAGAATTTCAAGTTTTAAAACAAATTATTTAACAGATAAAAAACTACTCAGTGGTCTCTCCCAGCTCAAGCCTGCGGAGGACTTCAGGACAGGCATTTGCGCCAGCCTAGAATAAATACCATCGGGGGGGAAAGACTAGCCCGCAGCCCTGTCTACTCCCAAAATGGCGGCAGCGCGTGACGAATGCAGAACCCTGAAGCCTAATAGTTCTGAACAGTGCAATTATCGCAGTGCAAGTGAGCATAATTTCAAGTTTTAAGATACATTATTTAACATATTAAAAACTACTCGGTGGTCTCTCCAGGCTCAAGCCTCAGGAGGACTTCAGGATGCGTGCTCGCGCCAGCCTGGATTAAATACCGTCAGGGGGGAAAGACTAGCCTTCAGCCCTGTCTACTCCCAAAATGGCAGCCGCGCATGTCGAATGCGGACCCTGGGAGGCTAATGGTTCTGACCAGTGCAATTATCGCAGTGCAAGTAAGCAGAATTTCAAGTTTTATAACAAACTATTTAACAGATTAAAAACTACTCGGGGTATGTAAGTACTGGTATGGCTCTGTGAATGGGTTTGTAAATGGTTGCGTGGGAGTGGCAGTGGGTGTGGGTGTGTAAAAGATTCAATAGGGGTGCGTCAGAAATGGTGCTGGATGAAGTGATCATCGATGTCATTTGAGAAGTCATCAGTGATGTCACTGGCCATGTCATGAGTGATGTAATATGTGAGGTCATAAGCAGTACATTGCGGGGACATGAGGTATAGTTAACTCAGCTAACTATAACAGCTGAATTTCTCGGGTTTGTACAAGTGAAATGTCAGCCTAACTATAACATTCCTGTAACCTTTGTTTTTTTCCAATTTCTAACTATAGCGTCCCTGAAACCTGTGGTGTTTTCCGTGAATTACGAAGGTTTTTTAACTAGCAGTCACGTTTGCAGAGTGGTGGAAAAAGGGGTCTGAGCATCGAATCGCCTATCAGGAATTCCATTGCGTAGGACTTTAAGGAGGTACCAGGAGGGCTTCTTGGCCCCCAAGGTCCCTCTGTAGTCAAATGGACTTCATCCCCCAACCAGTGGTGTGCCAGGAGGCGTGCTTGCAGAATGGTTCACAAAGGGGGCGAGGCCTCCGAAGATTTCTTAGCAATCCCAATGTGTGGGACTTACTCGAGGCAACAGGAGGGGTAGTTGACCCCTTGCCTCTTGAGGGTCCCTGGAGGCCAACTAGCCCTCCTGTTACCTTCAGGAAGCCCCACACTGTTGGATTGCTGAGAGGGGGTCAGGGGCCATGCCCCATATCTCCACCACTCTGCAAATGCGCCTCCTGGTGCACTGCTGCATGGGGGATGAAATCCACTTTAGTCCTGAGGCCCTCAGGACTAAAGGGGACCTCATCTCCCTATCAGCAGTGCACTAAGAAGGGCGTTTGCAGAGTGGTGTAAAAAGAGGGGTTGACTTCGACCACCTCTCAGCAATCCTGCTGTGTGGGGCTTACTGGAGGTACCTGGTGGGCTGGTTGGCCCCCTAAGGACTCTCAGTAGCGAAGGGGACTTGATCCCCCACAACATAGCAAACGGCAATGTCCAGAGGGTGGCCATGCCGGAACATTGCTGGAGCCGGCCCTGGGGGGTGGTGGTCCCCAGAGCCATGGAGGTCTCCTCGAGGGGGACCTCGAGTCACCCTTCCCATCTACATTATAGTAAGTGGTGGTCCCCGGGATCGTGGGTCCGCATTTGACCCCTGCCTTTACATTATTTGTGCCCAGGGAGGTGGCAGTCCCCGGGGCTGCAGGGGGTTGTGTGGCCCCCCATTACATTCAATTAACCCTTGGGAGATGGCTGTCCCCGAGGCTCTGTGTGGGGGCTGGAACCCTCACATATCTTTTGAATTTGTACCCTAGGAAAGTGGTGGTCCCTGGGGCTGTGGGGGGATGCGTGGCCACCCTCATTACATTAAATTAACCCCGGGGAGGTGGCGGTCCCCGGGCCTGGAGCCCCCCCATGCATCATTTGAAATTAGCCCCAGGGAGGTGGTGGTCCCCCACATCTATTTTAATGACTGCCACTAACTGGCCAACCTGAGGGCCTAAAGAAAATGAAGTGTGGGTCTCTTTAAAAAAAAACAATCGTGAGGAGTCGTGGGCCAAACATGAATCCCACTGAATCTTTTCAAAGAAACTGCTTTTTTGAGCCCTGTGGGTCCCTGAGCTAACTATAACTTATGCCCCCACAATGCACTACTTATGACATCACATGTTACTTCACTCATGACATGGTCAGTGACATCTCAAATGACATCACTGATGACATCATCCACAGAGCAACTCACACACCCACTCACACCCCCATGCAACCTCTCATATGCCCACTCACACACCCATTCACAGACCAATACCAGTACTCACACACCCACTCACTAGTATAGTCACTCACACAGCCATTCACTCACCAATACAGCTACTTATAGTCACTCACCTACACAGTCACTCACACATATCCACACAGCCATACTGCTACTCACATACCCATATATTCATCTACACAGTCACTCACACATCCACTCACTCACCCATACAGCCGCTCAACACAGCCACTCACTCACCCATACAAGCACTCATACACTTACTCACACACCCACACAATCACTTATATACCCGTTCACACATCCATACAAGCACTCACACAACCGCTCACTTACCCATAGAGCCATTCATATAGAAACTCACTCTCCATTACAGCCACTCACATACCAACTCACTTAACCAAACACCCACTCAACAGCCACTCATTCACCCAAACAGCCACTTACACACACAGTCACTCACCCATAGAGCCACTCACAATGCCACTGACTAACCCATGCAGCCACTGACACACCCACTCAAACACCAATACAACCACTCAAACAGCATCTCATTCACACACACAGCTACTCACACACCCACTTATACACAGATATAGTCAATCACTAACCCATACACACATGGATACTTACAGTCACACAGCCACTCACATATTATATGTTAGAGGGCATTTAGTAAACTAATTGAACTTTTGTAGTACGTTAGTATATGTTTAGTACCCATAAACTCTTAAAACACTTACACTCACTTGATGATGTCATCAGTGATGTTATCAGTGATGCCATATGAGATGTCATCAGTGATGTAATCAGTAGCTCAGGTAACTATAACTGCTAAATGTCACTAGTTTTGTACGAGTGAAATCTGAGCCTAACTATATAACATCACTGTAACCTTTGTTTTTTTCAGTGAATTTCTAATGTTTTTTTAATTTTATTTCCTAACTATAACGACCCTTTAACCTTTGTTTTTTAAGTGACTTTCTGAAGTTTTTCAAATTATATTTACTAATTATAACGTCCCTGTAACCGTGGTTTTTTAAGTGAATTTCTAATTTTTTAACTAGTAGTTGCATTTGAAGAGTGGTGGAGAGAGTGGGTGGGACCTCCAAACAGCTCTCAGGAATCCTGCTGTGTTGGACTTACTAGAGGTAACATGAGAGCTTCTGGTCCCCCAAGAACCCTCAGCATTCAAGAAGACTTCATCTGCCAACCAGTAGTACACCAGGAGGTGTGTTTGCAGAGTGGTGGAGAAAGGCGGCGGGCCTCCCACGACCTCTCAGCAATCCTGCTGTGTAGGACTTACTGGAGGTAAGAGAAGGGGTTGCTGGCCCCTAAGGACCCCAAGCATGTAAAAGTACTTCATCCCCCAACCAGAAGTGTGCCAGGATGTGCGTTTACAGAGTGGTGGAAAAACAGCGCAGGCCTTGGATGACATCTCAGCAATCTTTCTGTGTGGGACTTACTGGAGGTAACAGGAGGGGTTGTTGGCCTCCAAGGACCTATTAGCAACCAAGGGGACATCATCCCCCAACAAGTTGTGCACCAGGAAGTGAGTTTTCATTGATTTCTTTTGCCCCGGGAAGGTGGCAGTCCCCGGGGAATGGGTAGACCCCATGTTCCCCCTAGTTCAAAAAGAAGGATGGAAGGTGCACTCATTCCGAAGTCAATACAGGCAGGGTAAAGAATTATGCCATAATTATCTCCTTTTATTCAATAGATATTTTAAAACTGGCACACAGCCAACGTGTTACGTTCCCGATTCTTTGCCAGAGGGAACTTCGTCAGGGCTCCTATCTGTTCTGTCCAGAAAGTGTACTTTTTGTAATGTGGTGTAAATCCATTCAGTAGTTTTAGAGGCATTAACTGAAAAAATAAATGTGTATATCTAGGGATGTGGACCTTCCACGGATCCACCAAGGCCCTGATTGGCTTGCCACAACCTGAGTGAAAAGTTGCAGCCACCATTTTATATCTCAGGAAATGGTCCCCGAGGCTGAAAAGTTGCTTGCATACTAATTGAAGGGGTCAGGTGAGAGCTTTATTGAACCCTAGTTTATGTTATAAATGAGGTGAAAGCATGTTTAATGGGCTGTAATGAGCCTGAAAATAGTATTTTTTCTCACTTGCGAGATCCACGGAGCTGTAACGGTACCCAGTGTGGCCCCAGGGCAAATGTGCGAACATTGCTACAAAGTTACACGGGCAGGCCATGCTGAGTGTCGCAGAGGATTCGGGAAAGAAAGCAAACAAAAAAAATAAAGATTAAAGGAAGCCTGTGATTTGTTAACTAGCACAGTATAAATTAGAGCACATGTTGAGGGGTAGCTATTTTACCTGCTTTTCCACAGAGAGAGGAGGAGGTTTGCAGGAGTTCTGATTGGAGATTTTAAATGAAAACAGTTGTTACCAGACATAGAAATAAAACTGAGAGAAAGATAAAGAGCTTTTACAGGTATGTTAATTAACTGGTAGTACATAAAATAATATTTAGAAAAACAATAGAGAGTGTATGTAAGTTGACATCTAAAGGAAAATATACAACTGTGCCTTTAAGCCCTTTATGAAGCTCAGTAGATGATACCTTAAATGTTAAGTTTGATTCTCTCAGAAAGTAATGTAAGATCCCATGGATATTCTGCACACAGCTAAAGACATGCCAAAAAAAGGGCTAAAATGTGTACTATTGAATGTTCGTTCTATGCCCAAGTACCAACTTCAAATATGGGATCTGCTATATACATCACGACCTGATCTATGTTTCTTCACAGAAACATGGCTTAAGCCCCACACAACCCCCGCAATTACTTTAGGGGTTCCTCAAGGATATAAGTTCCTAAACATGGATCGTCCAAACAAAATAGGAGGTGGTCTGGCCATTGCATACAAAGAACATTTAAAGATTACCATACTGGAGCAAAAATGTTGCCCACACTTAGAAATTGTAATTTTCAGAATTAATCTTTCCACTAAAATGTCCAGGAAAGGAGCGCTAGTGTATCGCCCACCAGGACCATGCTCAGGTTTTACTCTCTCTCTTCTGGAACTGCTAGTTCCTTATTTTAGAGCCAAAGAAGACTTCTTCCTTCTGGGCGATTTTAATATTCACGCAGACATTCTAGAGCTTCCAGAAACAAAAACCTTGCTTGCTGATTTATCCACCTTAGGTTTGGAATTACAAAATAACGGACCTACACACGAAGGGGGACACTCCCTTGATCTGCTTTTTTCTAATTATGCTAAAATTCTATGTAAAACTGCTATCCAGCTAGACTGGACTGACCATTTCCTGGTGGAATTCTGTCTGATGGAAACTAATATACGTCCTCACAGGAAAACCCTTCCACCAATATGGCGCCGTCAGTGGCACAGGGTAACGGTGGAGGAGTTGCAGAGGGTCTGGGAAAAGCCCAACTCTATGGAAACAGATGATGTGGAGGACACACTAGCTAAATTTAATAATTCCCTAATCAAGGCAATAGACAAACTGGCCCCCTTGAAATTACACAAACAATTTCCTATAAATAAACAGGAGAAATGGTACACTGAGGCACTGAGAGCTGAGAAGCAGGGATGTAGGAGGATAGAGAAAAAATGGAGGAAGGCACGCACAGAAGAGAATAGAAAGGCGCACTATGAAGCACAGACAAACTACTATGAAAACATAAAAAAGGCCCGAAAGAGCAGCCTTGCCCAGCAACTTACAGAGGCAGGCAATTCCCCAAAGGATTTATATAAAATTTTGGAAGCATTTGTCAAACCAACAGCTTGTGCTAGCCCAGATGATTTCTCACTATCCCTATGCAATGAAATTTCACTGTTTTTTGAAAATAAAATAAATTCAATCTATGAGAAAATCCTGAAAGCCACGGGCCCCAACTGTAGCACCCCTGCCTCCTCCATACCCACCCAAAGAAAAGTCTCCTTAATAACTTTTCCACCAGTAACTGACACAGATCTTCCCCTCCTTACCAGCCACATAAAATCGGGTTCCCCCAATGATTTTGTACCAGCTAAATTGATGGCCCCCTTGAGTACCCTGTTAGGACCCCAAATCCAAACAGTAATAAATCACTACCTCAGGGAAGGACATGTGTCAGTGGAATGGAAAAAAGCAGTGATCAACCCTATCCGGAAGAGTGCCGTACTTCCATGGACGGACCTTTCCAATCTTCGACCCATCTCCCTCTTGCCCTATCTTAGCAAATTAACAGAGAGGCATGTAAATATTCACCTGTCAAATTACATCGAGGCAGCGGATGGCCTGGACCACTCTCAATCTGGTTTCAGGCCCAATCACAGCACCGAATCGGCCCTCCTCTCAGTGACTGATAACATCAGGATGTCACTTGATGGAGGGGGCTCAATGATTCTGGTGCTGTTAGATTTATCCGCTGCCTTTGACACGGTGTCACGTGAACTTCTTCTCGGCCGATTGAGAGATGTGGGCACAGGAGGTGTGGCTCTGTCATGGTTGGAAAGCTTTCTTTCGGGTCGCTCAGAAGGTGTCAAGTTGGGCTCCCACTTTTCCACCCATAGGGAGCTCACCAAGGGAGTGCCACAGGGCTCATACCTAAGCCCCACGCTTTTTAACGTGTATGTGGCCCCCTTGGCAAACATTATAAGATCTCATGGGTTTACCCCGGTGTCATACGCTGACGACACCCAGCTTTTATTTCCCTTCCATACTCTCACACCCGCAATCCAAAAATCTTTTGCGGACGGAATGAGAGCAGTGGCACACTGGATGGCACAGAACTACCTCCAATGCAACGTGACCAAAACTGAGGTCATGTTGTTTGGGAGGGCAACTCTAATGTGGTCTCCAGATTGGTGGCCCTTAGAGTTGGGACCTGTCCCAATCCCGAAACAAACAGTCAAAAATCTTGGTATTCGGCTGGATCAAGCACTCCTACTTAAGGAACACACTACCCAAGTCACTGGTGCATGTTTCCGTGTGGTTGGGCTGCTCCGGCGCGTTTTTCCATTTCTGCCAGACAACCACAGGAAAACGCTTGTTCAGACTTTAATAATAAGTAGGATGGACTACTGTAATGGCCTATACATATCGGCCAATGAGGAACAACTGGATAAATTGCAAGTGGTCCAAAACACTGCAGCGAGGCTAGTTCTCAATGCCCCTCCCAGAACGCCCTATCGTCCCCTTCTTCACCAACTCCACTGGTTACCGGTAAAGCAGCGTGTTAAATTTAAGATATGTTGTACCATACATAAATGCCTGTTCGGCACTGGACCCAGATACCTAAAGGAAAAATGTGTTCCATATACCCCTGGACATACTTTACGGTCCAGTAGCCACCAATTGCTTCAGGTCCCAAGGTTCAGAAGAGCCAGACAGGGAGGTCGGGCCCTTTCTTACAAAGGACCTGTCCTTTGGAACTCCCTACCCCCTGTGCTGAAACAAATCACCAGTCTTGAATCCTTCAGGAAAAACCTAAAAACCTATCTTTTTACACTGCCTTAGGTAAAATATCTTTTACAAAAACAGTTAAAAATCCCTGATACAGACTAACCAATGGAAGCACAAGCGCAGAGATATCCCTTCGGGAATTGAATCAGGCGCTATATAAGATAATAAATAAATAAATAAATAAATAGGGTAAGAAACCAAGTTAATGTTCCTAAATTTCACAACATGCACTTACGCTCAACATGACAATGATACCAGTACTCATTCATCCCAATAATTGCTGAGGTAAAGTAAATAGACAGCAGCACTGCAAATACTTTTTAGGGGGCTACTGTATCAATGTATGCCTGGCAAATAATGCAAATAATACTGCACTTACTTTTATACACAGAAGCATGTCTATGCCTTCCTTGTACCTTTTCACCTATTTCTTCCTCAACATTTCTAGGAATCATTTATTTTGCAATGGTACTACTGTCTTTTACTTAATAACATCAGCCAGTTCGTTCTACTGCATGCACTAATTCATTCTCATGTAAGTAGCTTTCATCATTAAAGTAAGGGTCAGTAGTAGACGTACGCTTCCATTCTCCTTTGAAAGTTTGCAAAAGTTACTTTTATTAAAAAGACTTTCTTTACGTTTTTTCATCCAGTTTTTTATTCTGTTTAGTGTCAAAATAAATAATGTGTGCTTCAGATGAAACGTATTATCAGCCACACTCCTAATATATCATTTTTGTTTGAGTGCTCCTCTTCTCTTCTTGGTGTACCTCATTTTTAGTACTAAATCCTGTATGACTCTATTATTAAACATTTTACTTGCATTTCTTTGAATTGTTTCTGCCACTATGTCAAAATTTTCTTTCTTTTGTCTGACTTATTCCTGACTGATAAAAATTTGGAAAGGTAAAGAAATTAGACAGCAGCAGTGTATGTATATGGGTGAGCTCCTAATTCAATCGAAAGTTCAAGTTTTAGTGTGTTTCTGTATTTGTAAATAGTTAATTAAGTTATGTTATGTTTGGTTGTTAATTGTTTGGTTTACATTGTATTCTAATACGTGAAAACAAATTTACTTGTCGAGTTATAACTATATTTATTATTAATTTAAGTTAAGGGTCACAAACACAACCATACAGGTACTCATACATATACTCAAACACCTATACAGTCATTCACACAAGTACTGACACACGCACACACTGTCACACACCCACTCAAAAACCCGTACAGTCAAATGTGTGGCATTTTGCACAGTGAGTAACCATCTCACTCGAATCTTCACAGGCTGCTAGTATTAGGATGACTGCTGCTGATGAACGTTCCCCCAATAGTGCTGTAGGGATGGAATATTCTGCTGCACTTAGTATCTCCTGCATCATTCAGTTGTACACCCTTTCATGAATTGTTTTTAAATGGTTTCATTTAGAACTTGTTCCATGTGAATCCTTTGTGGTACTGCTGCTGGGTAAACTGCATGTTGCAAATATTACACTGCACATTTTAGGTGTAATCTTCTTTTCTCCTGAAGGTATTGGAAAATGCTTGCAGACATCACAAATTTTTGTGCTTGCTGGTGTAAAGATATAGCTGCATGGGTTTAAAGTGGTTGTGAACGGTTCACTGACAAAATATCGAGGTCTAAAATATTAACCTACAAAATTATCGAAACACAAATATCTACTACAAAAATATTGACTACCCATACTTAAAAAGGTAAGTACAAAAATATTTTAAAAATTATCGTTTTAAATAATATTGTTGTATTACATATTGATTTATTTATATATATATTCACTGAAAAAACCATAGGTTATAGACCATATATAGTTAGGAATTAGCATTTAAAAAACCTTATTTTACTCACACAAAACCATTGAAATTCCATATATAGTTAGTTGCACTAACTATATATTGCGCACCCGCAATCCACTGCTGATGATGTCACATATTACATCATTCATGACATGGTCAGTGACATCACTGATGACATCACTGATGACATCTCAAATGACATCACTGATGACATCACTGATGACAACATCCAGTGACTATGTTTCTGTAAAGTTAAAATATGTCTTACATATTGAAGAATGAGTGGATGTATAAGTGTCTGGACGAAGGATTTAGTAGGTGCATGACTGAATGTATGAGTGAGTGATTAAATGTGTCTCACTGAGTGCATGGGTTAGTGACTAAACTGTCTTAATTTGTGCATCATTATGTCTGTTGTTCTGTAAACTGCTGCATGTGTTGATCAGTAGCTATATGAGTAACTATATGGGTTATTGATTGATTGCCCAAGTATTTGCATGGGAGACTGAGTGTGTGTGTGGCTGGATGGGAGGTGTGTGACTCTGTACAGATCAATGTGTACTTGTATCAATGATTGTATAAGAGAGTAAGTATGTGTTAGTATATGGTTGAAAACGTAAGGTGCTCTATGTTTAACTGTATAGAGTAGAAAATGGAAGTGTGATTGATTCTTTACAGGACTGACTAGGTGTGTGAGTAACTCCATGGATGAGTGGCAGAGTGTGAGTGTCTGTATAGGTGTATGAGTGCATATGATTGTGTTGTAAACATGAGTGATTGTATGTATGAATGATTGTATGGGTGAATGAGTGAATGTGTGTGTAGACGTAGGAATCAGTGAGTACGTATGTAGTAACTAGTATTGGTGTGTCAATGGTTTCAAAAATTATACTCTGTTTTTAACACTGGGTGAAACAGAGGTTATATTAAAATGTGAGGAGATGCATTGTATTGTCACATGAATGATATCATCAGTGATGTGGTCATTGATGTCAAATGAGATGTCATCAGTGATGTCATCAGTGATGTCATTTGAGATGTCATCAGTGATGTCATCAGTGATGTCACTGACCATGTCATGAATGATGTAATATGTGACATCATCAGCAGTGGATTGCGGGTGCGCAATATATAGTTAGTGCAACTAACTATATATGGAATTTCAATGGTTTTGTGTGAGTAAAATAAGGTTTTTTAAATGCTAATTCCTAACTATATATGGTCTATAACCTATGGTTTTTTCAGTGAATTTTCAAGGTTTTGTAAATGCTAATTCCTAACTATATATGGTCTATAACCTATGGTTTTTTCAGTGAATTTCAATGGTTTTTTAATAGCAAATATCATAAGCTGTCGAATGTCAAGTACGTGGTAAGAATTTTTTTTTTCGTGTTTATGCACACTGATCTGCTTTGATTGCTGCCCCCCACCCCTCATTTCTATTAGGAGTACTCTCTCTTTGCAGATAGTGAAGGGTAGTTAATGCAGCCCTTTCCCCCTTTGTAATCCGTCGTGCCTGCTTCTCTCTCCATTTGATTGATTGTTCTCTTTGGTTCATTCTCTATTTACAAACAAGCACAGAGTCGCAATACTCTGTTTAGTCTTTGCAGATAGCGAAAAATCGTGTAAAAAAACAAAAGGAATCGAGCAAAATCAGTAGGCCACTAATGGGATCTCTTTTGACCTCGCTAAAATAGAAACATTAGGAACAACCTGTTGAAAATAGCAATGCGTATGTATATAAGCGGCGTTCATTTGTGTTCACAGTACCCCTTGTTGATTGTTTCAATCGAGCATTGAATTGTTCGAAGTTAATTCTCTTAACGATCTTCTCTACCTGCAAACGAGGAAGAATAGGAATATTCTATCTCCCTTTGCAGATAGTGAAGGGTAGGTAACGCAAGCCTTTAACACGTCGTACCTATTTCATTCCTCATTGATTGATTGATTGTCCGAACATTGACTGTTTGGGAATTAGTTCTTTTTGGAGGTATTCCCTGTTTGCAAATAAACGTAGGAAAATCTTTGCAAGTAGTGAAAGGGTACGTAATGCGGACCGTTCTCCCCCGTTGTAATCTGTCATGCCTATCTACTCCCCACTGATTGATGCACCTTTTTCACCCGGACCATTTACTAGAGATACGTCATCTGGCCCGACCAGAGAGCACCCCTAGTGAAAAGGACATATGCAATAATAACGAAGTGATCACTGTATCCTGTTAACAGAAACTTTACCATGAAACAACCTGGAAAGAAAAAAATAGGAAAACGAAAATCAGTAGGCCACTGATGAACATGAACTTTTATTAAACAACGAACAAAGAAACGATAACATAACGTAATGATAAAACCTATTAATGTCCTAGAAACAAGAAAACGTTAAAATATGCCAGTGGTGAGAGACCAGAAAAACAGTAAGAGAAACCAAATCACCCCTCGCTGTCCCACCGCCTGCCACGCCAAAAAAATCGATAGACTAGGGAAAATGCAAGTCAGTAGAACATCCACCCCCACTCTGGAAACTTCCAAGGTGGGGCAGGGTTCCGGCTACGCCCAGCCGGGAGCAGCCCATATAAGGCAGGTTCTGCTGCCACGCCTCGGCCAGGAGATCCTAACGTAGGGTGTAGCCGGAGGAGAGGCCGAGACCAGCGGGACCCGGCCAGGGGATTGCCTTTACAACGCTGAACAGTTGCAGGGGGGGGGAATGTCTCCTCGACCCTCCCCTCTCTCTCCCAGTCCGGCCGCGGTGGCCCTTGAGAGTTGCAGGTAGTCCCGCCACATGCTCTTCCGGTCCGACCACCAACGGTCGGGGGGCCGAGGCCGACGGGATCCGGCTGCAGCCGATAAACCAAGAAACCCGTTCATGGGGCCAGAGCCAGGGGCGTCCGGCCGACATCCACCGGAAGCCCGGCCCGAAGACGGACGGGACACTTCTTTCTTTTATAATGGCTGCGACAACACTGGAGGGGGATGTCTTGCACATGCCTCCGACCCCCCCTCGTCCTCATCGCCTGGTCCGGCCATAACAAATCTCAAGCGAGACGCCGTGGGGTGCACTGGGAGGGAGAGACGGTGCGAACAGGCCTCTCCCGCCTCCCCAGGTGGAGGCTTCCCAGCTGCACCCTCAGCGCTCCAGGCGGTGGCATCCTAACAACTCCAGTGCTGCACAGTTTCGGAACGACCTAGATAACGGTTCTTCCACTGTGGCCATGCTGCAACGTCTCGCCCGGCAGGGTGGAGCCCGTCCGCTCATGTGACCCCGCGATCGCCGGTAGCTGCCGAACTCTCAAAATGGCGGTCGACCTGGCAAGAGCGGGCCCAACATAAAGAAATGGCCCGGTCACTGGTTGACTCCACCACCGTAGTCCTCCACGACCTTGAAGATTCTAGAGGAGCCGCGGGAGTCTCCGACCCCCGATGGGGAATGACTGCCATGATCGCCCGTGGAGTGACGAAACTGTATCCGCGGGACGTCGGCGCTCCCATGCTGGCGCCAGCCTCACTTTGAATTACTACAATCCTGCAGACCTCACTTCCGGTGAAAGCACAGTGTGACCCGGTAGGAAAAATTATTGCACCCCCTCCCCTTTTTGACTGATAGTTCAAACCACCGATCCTTTCCTTTGCCCTTTTAACGGAACTTTGGACTGCCTCCCCCTCTTTTACATTTTCTAGAGAAAACAAAACATTAACCACTACATTAGCATAGCAGTTGACACCAGAACTGTTTTCAAATTGAAAACCAACAACATCTTCAACAGAATCCTTTTTGTTTCTGCTGTGACCCTGCTACAGCACAGGCATTGTCCCCAGCAGTAATTCTGCAATGCCGGTAAGAATAGCTGTGGTGCCTACTGGACTCACTCACCCCCGCGGCGCCCCACGCCGTTATTTGCTGGGCGGCAACTTGCTAGACATCACTTTCGTGCCATCTAGATTTCAGCGCGTTCTGCTGCCTTGGAACTATTCGCACAACAGACCGCTACTGACAAGAATATTTCATTATTGGTGCTGTCAATTTCAATAAATCTATTGGATAATTAAAAAGAAATTGCCACGGTCTCTTCGTTGTTTAAATGTTTTTACTGTTTTTGTTTTGTTGTATATATTTATATGTTATTAAAGTTTTATATTCCTACTACTTTGTTGGAGTGCTATATATTTTTAATGTGACACATAATTGTAAAAACTTTGATGTACAAAGAGTCATTCCTGGAATCTTCCGCTTCAGGCTCGGTCCTCTCCCCAATCACAATACAGGATGGTTTTCAGATAGTAGGAACGCGTGTGCTGTGACGGATCACATCGGGTGTGGGCCTTGATCTACTATAACTCCTTTGAAGAGGGGTGATTCTTTACAGCTGGGGCCATAAACTACATCTGCAGGGCTAGCTGATAGCCTAGGACCGGCCTGGACATTCGGACACAGAGGAAGAGGAGTGTCAGAGGGTGCGGTAGTGAATAGGGCGAAAGGGAGGTGTCGGGCGGGCACAGAGTGTGATTCTCAGGGAAGAGCAGCGCAGATGGGGGAAGGTTTATTGCCCATGCATAAGACAGAGAGCGGTGGTGACCAGTGCCTGGGGGAGATGCTTACGAGGGTGAGGAGCCATGCTACGAATCGACAGCGTGCAGAGAGTGGGTCTGGTCAAGACATCTAAAATGGCTGCCGTGCACGACAAAAGTGTGGCATTTCAAAAAAGGCAAGATGGCGCAGACAATGTTTTTCAACACTTCCTCATTTCCTTCGAATCGAACGTTAACAGACGTTGGGGCATATTACCAAAGTTAAGCGATATTTATCGCTAACGATGCTTACCAACCAATTTTTTACCACTAAGCATCGTCAGAAATTATCGAAGATAAACCTTACTATTATCAAGGTTTATCGCAAATGCGATAATAAACGGCCGCAATGCATGAATATCGCTAAAAACTCAGCGATATTCATGCATTACCGAGCTAATACTCTTAGCCATGTTATCCACCTCCCATTGGATAACATGGCTAAGAACTGCTCAGGGCAGGTGTTACTTTTTGGAGATATTCGCGCTTAGCGCGAATATCTCCAAAAGTTGGTAATAGGAGATAGATATCTTGCATGTTGTAATGCAAGTTATTGTGGTATATGGAACTCATACCATAATCTCTCAGGAAAGCAGAAACTGATCCTTTTGGGACCGCCTAAAAAGGCCTAGGGGGTGAGGAGTACTCTACTTTGCCCCCTTTTCACGTTCCGAACTATTTTATTTTACTCTCTTCTGTAATTACACAAAATACCAGCGATAAGATGCATCGGAGACACACAGTGAGAGAAAGGAGGCCGGAGATGAAGAAGACATGTCAAATACACATTGGAGATAATATAGTGGCAGAAGGGAAGTAAATATGAGTAAACTTACCATGTAACATAAAAATGTTGCACTCTATACTATAAGTCTCATTTTATACTACAATCACTTCGCTACAACCTCATAAATTAAAAATAAAAATAAATAATGTCTCAAACAATTTTTGATTTCTAAATATAAATTTATTCTTCAGAATTTTCTAAATTTGAAACAACTACTAACATGTCCTCATCAGTAATTTCCTCTTCAATCATCTCATCTGGAATCTCCTCATTAAAAGTCTGCAATGATGATTCTTGTAACTCTATGGTCTCCAAACACTCGATAAATTCGCCATCAAGAGATTGATCAAAAAAATCATTCAAGTCATCTCCTCCTTCTGACAATATTTCATTATTGGTGCTGTCAATTTCAATCAATGTAGTGGAATCATTCAAGTCATCTCCTCGTGACAATATTTCATTATTGGTGCTCTCAATTTCAATCAATGTAGTGGAATCATTCAAGTCATCTCCTCCTTGTGACAATATTTCATTATTGGTGCTGTCCATTTCAATCAATCTAATGGAATCATACAAGCCATCTCCTCCTTGTGACAATATTTCATTATTGGTGCTCTCAATTTCAATCAATGTAGTGGAATCATTCAAGTCATCTCCTTGTGACAATATTTCATTCTTGGTGCTGTCCATTTCAATCAATCTAATGGAATCATACAAGTCATGTCCTCCTTGTGACAATATTTCATTATTGGTGCTCTCAATTTCAATCAATGTAGTGGACAATTCAAAAGAAATTGCCACGGTCTCTTCATTGTGAGCCATTTTATTTTGAAATTGCTTGCTGTAAATTGCAGAAAAAAATAATCACTTTCATTTATCGTTTTTAGTAATACATAATATAAAACTAACTTCATCAAGTATTTAGTATAACAGAAGGACAGCAAATAAATAACAGAAAACATTTTTCAAATTATCTTCAAGTGTACAACATAGTTCCCCTTACAAATTAACAACTCACCTTTTTAAAAGTAGCAGAAGTGTTAGTACTGTGTAAATCAAACACCAGAAATTCACCACCAAAAATTCCTCACAAATGTACCTCAGACAGTAGTATCACAAAATGGCTGTGGTTTCCTCTCATTTGACATATATACATAACCAATTAACTTTCATCACACACAAATACAAAACCAAAGTAACATTTTAATTGGTTCTAAATTTCAACACTTTCAAATGTGTTTTCCCCATGCAATTTTCCATAGGACATTTACATACGTCTACAGCCTGAATGGCTGAACGGAATTACACCAAACTTGGCAAAATGGTACATCAAACCTAAGAGGTCAGGAAGGATCTACTATGCCCCCTTATGGTCATTTCCCCCTTCGCTTTGGCCTCCTCTTGTCTCTCAATCCTACCGAGGGACAAGATGGCGGCCGCTACGGACTGTTTGGAATGTTGACAGACGCCGGAGAACCAATCAGCTTCGCAAAGCTCCGTAACGCGAAAAGTACGCGAAGCGGAGCGCTGTTACAGATATATATCTTTTTTTCAACGTTAATTTCTCAAAATCCACTGGAGCACATATATTGAGACCTAGCAAAGGCACATCGGGCTACCAGTCCCTAATATTTTGCCAAGTTTCGTGCAAATCCATTCAGCCGTTCGATTATTATTATTTTGGGTTTTTTTTGCCCCGCGGGGCCCTTTTAAAACCTCCACATCAAACCTAGGGGGTCAGCGAGGATCTACTATGCCCCCTTATAGTTATTTCCCCCTTTGTTTTGACCTCCTCTTGTCTCTCGATCCTACCGAGAGACAAGATGGCGGCCGCTACGGACTGTTTGGAATGTTGACAGACGCCGGAGAACCAATCAGCTTCGCTTCACAAAGCTCCGTTGCGCGAAAAGTCCGCGAACCAGAGCGCTAACCGGTCCGCTGTTACAGATATATATCTTTTTTTAAACGTTAATTTCTCAAAATCCACTGGAGCACATATATTGAGACCTACAAAAGGCACATCGGGCTACCAGTCCCTACAATTTTGCCAAGTTTCGTGCAAATCCATTCAGCCGTTCGGGCTAAAAGTGAGGCCAACCGCCCTATGGAAAACTCAATGTTAAAAACACGTTTTGGGACCCCCCTTTTTTCTCGGCCCCCACTGGACGAACCCCCCCCAAATTTTCAAGGGCTGCTCAGAAACAAAATGTGCCATTTTCCTGAAAATTTCAGCCGATTCCGTCCACAAACGCCAAAGTTATTAGACATAGAATTTTCAAAAAACCCATAGAGAAAAAATCCTAACTATATATACCTACTGGCGACCGCCAGTAGGTAATATATATATATATATATATATACATATATATATATATATATATATATATATGTGAATTACAATATTAAAAATAAAATATATTAAATACTAACATTAATTTAATAAAAATTAAATATATTTAATGTTTATTGTAACAAATATAACATATACACTTACGTTAAAAAAGTTAAACACACATACATATATAGATATATATATTTAACATATATCTAGTAAAAAACATATTATACAACCAATAATTTTAAATGCTATTCTAATTAAAATCATATTAAATAATATAATATGAATATAACATATATATATTACCTACTGGCGGTCGCCAGTAGGTATATATAGTTAGGATTTTTTCTCTATGGGATTTTTGAAAATTCTATGTCTAATAACTTTGGCGTTTGTGGACGGAATTGGCTGAAATTTTCAGGAAAATGGAACATTTTGTTTCTGAGCAGCCACTGAAAATTTGGGGGGGGGTCCGTCAAGGGGGGGCCGAGAAAAAAGGGGGGTCCCAAAACGCGTTTTTCCCATGTTAATTTCCATAGGGCGGTTGGCCTCACTTTTAGCCCGAACGGCTGAATGGATTTGCACGAAACTTGGCAAAATTGTAGGGACTGTTAGCCCGATGTGCCTTTGCTAGGTCTCAATATATGTGCTCCAGTGGATTTTAAGAAATTAACGTTCAAAAAAAGATATATATCTGTAAGCGCGCTCCGGGCAGCGCCCCGGTTCGCGTACTTGACGCGTAACGGAACTTCGCGAAGCGAAGCTGATTGGCTCTCCGGTGTCTGTCAACATTCTAAACAGTCCGGGGCGGCCGCCATCTTGTCTCTCGGTAGGATCGAGAGACAAGAGGAGGCCAAAGCGAAGGGGCAAATGACCATAAGGGGGCATAGTAGATCCTCCCTGACCCCCTAGGTTTGATGTGGAGGCTTTAAAAGGGCCCTGCGGGGCAAAAAAAAAAAATTTGTTTTTTTTCGTGGGGTGCGCCCGGTACGCGTAACGGAAAGCGGACTGGGGAGCGTACTACAAGGAAACAAGAATGATTGACTTTTAACTTATTGTATGTTTATAGATTTTTTTTTTTTTTTTTTCTGCTGAGTGACGTCTCGGCCTATCTCCACGGGATGCAGTCCCTACCATCTCGGCGTTTAAGCCCAGGGGGACCGGTAGTGTGGGAGAGATAACGTCTGTTAACGTTCGATTCGAAGGAAATCAGGAAGTGTTGATAAACATTGTCTGCGCCATCTTGCCTTTTTTCAAATGCCACACTTTTGTCGTGCACGGCAGCCATTTTAGATGCCTTGACCAGACCCACTCTCTGCATGCTGTCGATCCTTAGCATGGCTCCCCACCCTCGCAAGCATCTCCCCAGGCACTGGTCACCCCCGCTCTCTGTCTTATGCATGGGCAATAAACCTCCCCCCATCTGCGCTGCTCTTCCTTGAGAATCACACCCTGTGCCCGCCCGACACCTCCCTTTCGCCCTATTCACTACCGCACCCTCTGACACTCCTCTTCCTCTGTGTCCGATTGTCCAGGCCGGTCCCAGGCTATCACCTAGCTCTGCAGATGTAGTTTATGGCCCCAGCTGTAAAGAATCACCCCTCTTCAAAGGAGTTACAGTAGATCAAGGCCCCCACCCGATGAGATCCGTCACACCACACGCGTTCCTACTATCTGAAAACCATCCTGTATTGTGATTGGGGAGGGGACCGAGCCTGAAGCGGAAGATTCCAGGGATGCCTCTTTGTACATCAAAGTTTTTACAATTATGTGTCACATTAAAAATATATAGCACTCCAACAAAGTAGTAGGATTATAAAACTTTAATAACTTATAAATATATACAACGCAACAAAAACAGTAAATACATTTAAACATTTTTTTGAAAAAAGAAGCAACAATGGTCAGTAGCTGTGTTTTGTGCGAATAGTCCCAAGGCAGCACAACGTGCTGAGTTCTGGACGGCACCCAGGTGATGTTACCTGGGTGCCGCACTGGTTTTTGGTATCCTACAATGCAGCTCCGAAAAACGGCGTGGGGCGTTCCGGGGGTGCGGGGGGAGGCCTCGTCAGTAGCGGTCTGTTGTGCGAATAGTCCCAAGGCAGCAGAACGCGCTGAGATGTGGATGGCACCCAGGTGATGTCCAGTAAGTTGCCGCACTGGTTTTGGTATCCTACAATGCTGCTTCGAATAACGGCGTGGGGCGCCCCGGGGGGGGGGGTGAGGCAGCGTGAACGGGCCTCCCCAGGTGGAGGCTCGTCTGCTGTAGTGGGGCGCCCCTTTACCGTTTCAGTTGCCATTCCGCCCGCTTTTGGTACACTGTGCCAAAATCCGCCATTCAGCTGAGTTGTGCCCACTCTTGCGGTGCAGCGATAGGCGGCTGCCACAGGACTCTCAAAATGGCGGCAGGCTCTTTCCTTTTTGGGCCTGGTCCACTGAAATGGCCCTGGGACACCTTGGAACTCGGACGCTTGTCTGCTAGGTCTTGGACCCCATTCTCGAAAGCGTCCCCTCAGCCTTGAAGATTCTACAAAAGTCTTGGGGGCCCCCGACTCCTGCAGGCTTCCGGTGGGGAGCGGCTGCCATGATTGCTCGCGGAATGACCACGACGGAGCCACGAGATGGTGGTGCTTTCATGCTGACGCCAGCTTCAGTCTGAAACATCCAGAAACAAGGTGGGGCTTTCATCGTTTTGGGAAAAAAAAATGTTTTAATCCAATGAAAAGTGTTATTTTTAGGTCATATGATCAAGCCTTCCATCATTAGGAAACCAAAAGTAAAATGAACCAATGAAAAGTTTTATAAACAAGTCACATGACCTGGGGCTATAAAAAGCGTAGAAAATCCGTTGGCACGTGAGGCGGCGTCAGTAGCGGACCGATGTGCGAATAGGCCGAAGGCAGCACAACGCGCCAAGATCCGGATGGCACCGAGGTGGTGTCCAGCAAGTTGCCGCACTGGTGTGGCCATCCTACAATGCTGCGCCGAAAGTCGGCGTGGGGGGCCCCGTTGGCCTGTGAGTTCGCGTCAGTCAGTGGGGGCTGTTTGAGGATCTGACTACATTGGAAAGCAATGTGATGCTGTGCGTCGCCCCCAAGATGGAGGTTCCTCGGCTGCAGTGGGGCGCCCCTTCGTGTTTCACTCTCTATGCAGCTGAGTTGCGTGCGCACTTGTGGCGAATAGGCCGAAGGCAGCACAACGCGCCGAGATCTGGATGGCACCGAGGTGGTGTCCAGCAAGATGCCGCACTGGTGTGGCCATCCTACAATGCTGCGCCGAAAGTCGGCGTGGGGTGCCCCGTTGGCCTGTGAGGTGGCGTCAGTAGCGGACCGATGTGTGAATAGGCCGGAACCAGCACAAGGCGCCAAGATCCGGATGGCACCGAGGTGGTGTCATAGTTGAGAGTTCTGAGCAGCGCTTGTAACACTGTCTGAAGCTTATTTGCACCTGCTGCAGCTTCACTATTGCCCTGGTGTGGCCTAAGATCGCCCATGACATAGGCAGCCGCCTCCCGGGGTCCGGCGGAACTTTTTTCCTTTTCCTTTGTGCATCTTGTCCCACAATCCGTTTGACCTGAAGACACGACCAGGTCCCTGAATGTGTGCAGGGGGACGCTATTGATTGAATCAAAATGGCGGCTTCACACAAAGCTGACTCAAGCGTTGCTGCTGATGCTATACAGACAAAAACTGTTTTTCAGTTTGTACATTCTTCAGGATTTTTCCATCCAAGGCTGGTTGAGAGTTTGTAGAACAATGGCTTCAGATTTTTAACATACTACTCTTCAACATTCTTCCTAAATGTAACAATGTGAGACTCACTAGGAGAACGGTGTAGTGAGGGCCACAAACGGCTGTTTATCTTTCCTTTCAAAATGCTGGCAACAATATTTTCGGAATGGAAGACACCACAAGGCGCTGAGATTCGGTTGGCACCGAGGTGGTGTCCAGCAATTTGCCGCACTGGGGTGGCCATCCTACAATGCTGCGCCGAAAGTCGGCGTGGGGTGCCCGAAGGGGGGGGGGGGGGAGGTGGCGCAAACGAGCCTCTCCCGCTTCTCCATGTGGAGGCACTTCATCTGCAGTGGGGCGCCGAGATCCGGATGGCACCGAGGTGGTGTCTAGCAAGTTGCCGCACTGGTGTGGCCATCCTACAATGCTGCGCCGAAAGACGGCGTGGGGTGCCCGAAGGGGGGGGGGAGGCGGCGCAAACAAGCCTCTCCCGCCTCTCCAGGTTGAGGCACTTCATCTGCAGTGGAGCGCCGTCTAGCTGAGTTTCGCCCGCTCTTGCTGCTACAGCGACAGGCGGCTGCAACAGGACTCTCAAAATGGCGGCCTGTTCTTTGGATTTGGGCCTGGTCCACTAAAATGGCCCTGGGACACCTTAGAACTCGGACGCTCGAATTTTTTTTCCTTTCCTCTACATGCAAAAAAGGTAAATGCCCGGTACGTTACCTGCCTCATCTGCCACGATGTACTCTCCAGAGGAACCGAAAAAAATATAGTTATGGTAATTATACCATGCATCGTCATATGGAGAGGTGGCACCGATTAATTATAGTGCTGCACAAAAGAGAGATTTGGAGGACAACCCCCGACCTGCCAGTACATTCACCAAAGAAGTGGCACTGACAGCATCAGAGGCAAGGGAAACGGTCCCAAATATTCAGAAGAACTTTGGAAAGATTAAAATGACATGTTTAGATTGTGGCAAATTAATTTCATGTGGACAGATGAGTGTTACTCTAATAAATACAGCATATGAACATCATCATAGTCGATGGTTGGTGGAGACATTTTGACTATATCCTGGACCTGCCCGTCCTCGCCCAAAATGGCGCCGGAATAAATGGGACTCGTAACTCCTTGTTGTGTACTGGTTGCACAACCTTGATATCACGAGATACGTATGCAGTTTTGAAGCACATGGCGGGCGGGGACGAGAATTGATTGAATATTTCGACATCCCTATTAATATTAAGTTCTGATGTGTTATTGATTACTGTACTATTGAAAGTTCGAATTAACGTCACCCATGGTACTTGCCCGCAAATGTATATCTAGATTATTTTATTGTAACTGGCCCTGTCGTATTTTAATTATAAAATGTACGTCCACCGATTCCGCAACTGTTAGACACCTTAGTTCTTGCAACCTAATGGCCCGCCCGTTACGTTCCTCTACAGTGTAAATGTCTCCTCATCATATACGATTACAGTTTGCTCCGTGGCCGGCCCACGTGGTTATAGGCCCGTATTTGTATACTCACATTTTCACAATAAAGGTTTTTAAAAGAAAACATGGTAGTAGTATTAACATTGGTAAAGTTTTTGATAATAGTCACTGTTTTCGAATCAGTAAAAGGCAAGTGAAATAAAGCAGTCCAATTACATGAAGGGTAAAAGGTATAATACGCAGGAACGCAGTAAAGATAAATGGTCAAGGGCTGTTGTGTTTTCTACTCCTGCAACATAAAGTGATCGATAAGAATCTGATATTCAGGCGTATCGGCGACTAAGACAGCAAGCCGAGCCTCTTTTGCTCAACGGCTCCGTCATGGGACGAAGAAACGCCCTTTTTCTCGAAAAAGGAATATATTTTACTTGCAGGACAGTTGTAAATTTTCCGGGAAAGTACATTAGCCTGGAACATTATAACATATATGTTTAAGAAAAAATAATGTTCGAAAGTAATAAAAAGTGTAATTTTTAGGTCATATGACCAAGCCTTTCATCATTAGAATAAGAAAAGTAAAATGAACCAATGAAAAGTTTTATTAACAAGTCACATGACCTGTTATGCTTACGTTACGCGCTGCGCGCCGCGCCCCGGATCGCTTCCGGGAAGCTGCGCTTCGCGCACCGGAGCACTTCCGGATGTGCTAACGCGGCGCGTCATATGACGCATTACGCGACAACGCAGGTCCAGAATATAGTCAAAATGTCTCCACCAACCAGCGGTCGGAACACAACCCCTTTCAGCAGGCTAAATAGTTCTGTTAAATGACAACAGAAGGGACAGGCAACAAGAACCATCAGTCAAAGAGGGGAGGGCAAGTTCTTCTCTACCGGGTCACGTTGGGGCGCTACCGGAACTGATCGAATTGGTAGTCTACAGTGTTTCTGGATGTTTCAGACTGAAGCTGGCGTCAGCATGAGAGCACCACCATCTCGTAGCTCCGTCGTGGCCATTCCACGAGCAATCATGGCAGCCGCTCCCCACCAGAAGCCTGCGGGAGTCGGGGGCCCCCAAGACTTTTGTAGAATCTTCAAGGCTGAGGGGACGCTTTCGATAATGGAGCCCAAGCCCTAGCAGACAAGCGTCCGAGTTCCAAGGTGTCGCAGGGCCATTTTAGTGGACCACGCCCAAATCTGAAGAGCCGGCCGCCATTTTGAGAGTCCTGTGGCAGCCGCCTATCGCTGCACCGCAAGAGCGGGAGCAACTCAACTACATGGTGAGCGAGACGCTGTAGTCGCAAGAGCGGGCGGTAAACAGCTGAATAGCGGAAGAGGCACAGTGTAGCAAAAGCGGGCGGAATGGCAACTGAAACGGTAAAGGGGCGCCCCACTACAGCGTGTCTTTAGGTCAAACGGATTGTGGGACAAGGTCAAGAATGGAAGAGTCACCAAAAGGCAAAAAGTTCCGCTTGACCCCGGGAGCCGGCCACCTATGTCGGGGGCGATCTCAGGCCACACCAGGGCAACACGACTTGGGGAGGGGGCCGGAGCCAAGCGCCCCCTCCGAGTCCGCGCCATCACACCGTCCCTCGGGGGCCTCCGTCAAACGGTTCAGGGAGGCACCGCATCACATTGTTTTCAAATGCAGTCACGTCCTCAAACAGCCCCCACTTACATTGAGAATAGTGAAGCTGTAGCAGGTGCAAATAAGCTTCAGACAGTCTAACAAGCACTCCTCAAAACTTTGAACTATCAGAGTGCATGAGTTTCATGCTCGATCGATTGAGCTAGCCGGATCGGGCAACAAAAAGTATAAAATAGTTATGTAAATAGTTATTTAATAAAATGTTTTACCCTGTTACTTTGCTGGTGTGTTGTATATATTTGTAATATTTGCATAGAGTTTATCGTTATTTTGGGCGGGGTGGGTGGCGGAGCCGAGCTGTCTTGCAGCCATCATGGTGTGGAGCTCAGTTCATCTCACTAGTTTCGTATTTCTCATGAGGGGTTGTTCCTAATGTTTCTATTTTAGCGAGGTCAAAAAGAGATCCCATTAGTGGCCTACTGATTTTGCTCGATTCCTTTTGTTTTTTTACACGATTTTTCACTATCTGCAAAGACTAAACAGAGTATTGCGACTCTGTGCTTGTTTGTAAATAGAGAATGAACCAAAGAGAACCAATTCTAAAACAGTAAATGCTTGGATAACAATCAATCAAATGGAGAGAGAAGCAGGCACGACGGATTACAACGGGGGCAAAGGCCTGCGTTAACTACCCTTCACTATCTGCAAAGAGAGAGTACTCCTAATAGAAATGAGGGGGGGGCAGCATTCAAAGCAGATCAGTGTGCATAAACACGAAAATGTTTTTACTTACCACGTACTTGACATTCGACAGCTTATGATATTTGCTATTAAAAAAACAATGAAATTCACTGAAAAAACCATAGGTTAGAGACCATATATAGTTAGGAATTAGCATTTACAAAACCTTTAAAATTCACTGAAAAAACCATAGGTTATAGACCATATATAGTTAGGGATTAGCATTTACAAAACCTTATTTTACTCGCACAAAACCATTGAAATTCGCATATATAGTTAGTTGCGCTAACTATATATCGCGCACCCGCAATCCACTGCTGATGATGTCACATATTACATCATTCATGACATGGTCAGTGACATCACTGATGACATCACTGATGACATCTCAAATGACATCACTGATGACATCACTGATGACATCACTGATGACATCATCCAGTGACTGTGTGTTTCTGTAAAGTTTAAATATGTTTGATGTATTGAAGAATGAATGGATGTATAAGTGTCTGGATGAAGGATTTAGTAGGTGCGTGACTGACTGTATGAGTGAGTGAATAAATGTGTCGTACTAAATGCATGGGTTAGTGACTAAACTGTCTGAATGTGTGCATCAGTATGTCTGTTGTGATGTAAACTGCTGCATGTGTTGATCATTAGCTATACGAGAGGCTATATGTGTTATTGATTGGTTGCCCATGTATTTGTATGGGAGATTGAGTTTGTGTGGGGGTGGCTGGGAGGTGTGTGACTCTGTGCATAGATGTGTGAGCAGTTGATTCACTAGGTGTATGAGTTCAAGAGTGCATGTGGAAACAGCTACATGGGCGGTTGACTGTGTGCATGAGTGTATTGATGAGTGAATGGATATCTCAATGCTACATGTCATAGTAAGTACATATGTAAAACACAGTACATGAGAGAGTTGGCATATATAAATAACTGTGCATGAGAGCCACTGAATGTGTGAGTGGCTGTATGGATCATTGTCAACTTGTATCAGGGATTGTATAAGAGAGTAAATATGTGTTAGTATATGTTTGAATAAGTAAGGTGTGTATAACTGTATAGTTGAGGAAATGGAGGTGAGATTGTTTCTTTGCATGACTGACTAGGTGTGTGAGTAACTCCATGGATGAGTGACAGTGTGTGAGTGTCTGTATACACTGAGTGTATCTAAGGTTATATTAGAGTCTGAAGAGGTTCATCGTATTAGCACAAGAATGATGTCAAATGAGATGTCATCAGTGATGTCATCAGTGATGTCATTTGAGATGTCATCAGTGATGTCATCAGTGATGTCACTGACCATGTCATGAATGATGTAATATGTGACATCATCAGCAGTGGATTGCGGGTGCGCGATATATAGTTAGCGCAACTAACTATATATGCGAATTTCAATGGTTTTGTGCGAGTAAAATAAGGTTTTGTAAATGCTAATCCCTAACTATATATGGTCTATAACCTATGGTTTTTTCAGTGAATATATATATATTCATAAATAAGTTCAATAAAGCGATCACTTATAAATATATATATCAATAATATAAAGGGGCCTATTTTGATGTCGGTCAAAAAGCCTCCGACCCTTTCCGACCCTTTCCGACCGACATCGAAAGTTTCACTTCTGACTGCCTAATTACAATGTAGGCGGTTGAAAGTGAAACCAGCCGGTCATTCTGGCTAGATTCCGAAAGGCTCAAGGATCATGTCGGCCAGTCAGAACTGGCATGTAATCCCTATAGGACAGCGTTTCTGTGATCGGGGATATGTCGGTGTCCCACAGGCTTTCCATGCCAGACTTTCCAACATGGAAATCCTGTCTGAAAGTGACTTTGGGGTCCCTAGTAGGGCCCCCTTCTTCCCATAGCCTCTGGAAAGGGGCCAAGGACCTCCCTGGGAATCCCTGAACTTGTGCAGGGATTAACAGTATATCTCCCATTTCTCGATGGGAGCTTATGTTACGGCGGAGGTCCTCAAAATGTAAAAAGCAGACCACAGTAATTAAAAACATTTTTTTTTTACAATTTAATAAAAATATTTTACAAATAAAAAAATTCATACTTATAAATATTATTATTTTAAATAAACAAAAACATAATGATATAAAATTCCCACTACAATTTATAGAAAAATAGACACATTCTTTTACTACTGATATAAAAATGTTACTGCTCCAACCTCACACAACACAACAGTAATACATTTGTTACATAACATGAAGGTAAAATTTACTACTCTCCCTATAATAAATGCAACAGTAGGAAAAGTGTTGGATTGCGGAGGGATAGAATTTACTATTCCCACTCCAATGAGTGCAATAGTAGGGAAAGTGTTTGATTACGGTGGGATAAAATTTACTATTCCTGCTCCAATGAGAGCAAAAGTAGGGAAAGTGTTGGATTGTGGAAGGGTAAAATGTAATATTCCCACTCCAGTCAGAGCAACAGTAGGGAAAGTGTTGGATTGCGGAGGGGTAAAATGTTATATTTCCACTCCTGTCAGTGCAACAGTAGAAAAAGTGTTTGATTGCGGAAGGAACTAATGTAATATTCCCACTGCAGTCAGTACTAAATTAGAAGCAAATACTTTGCCGCAAAACAATAACGTTATTTCAAAAACAAAATAAAAATATTAAAATTTAAACATAACACAAATGTATTTCATATAAAACATTATTTAAAATAAATACATATTATAATATTAAATACTTATATTAAATATTTACAAACATTATTACAATTTAAATCCCAAAACATAATTTATTAAATCATTTTTATTTTAGTTATCACCCACCATATCCCCCTACAGAACTTACAAGCAACACCTAAAACTTAACTTTAAAAAGCTAATTATTTACACTATTAACTTTTTTTGGGAAACAATTTTTATTGCAGAATCAGAAATGAACAATCGTTTAGACAATCCCTCCCGTCTCCACTTATTGCAGATTATCAGTCATAAACAGTATTGTACACAGCCATGTAGCCCACATCCCGGAGGTAGGGCGGCGACATCCAGGAATCAACACAAAGACCAGGTGGCAATGCCCCAGCAACAATATTCACTTGACATCAGTATAATTAGGCTTTGTTTAAAAGATCCGCTTTTTTCCCCCCTACCTACCCAACCCCTAACCCCAACAAACAACTTGTTACCCCCGGTTACAATAAGGAGCAGTGAGCAGGTCCCATATCCTCCGCCCCGCCTAGCGGGACCTCGCCAGCGAGCCCATCATCCTACTACTAGCTCTTGACTCACTTGGCTATTAATGTCACTCTTCCGGAGATGGCCTACCACCCCCCCTACCCACCCACCCCCTGGTTTTTCGCCGGTGTGAGCCAAATTCAGGATTTAATCACGTCAATCAGGAGCCTACGGAACAACACTCATACAATCGTGCATCACCCGGAATTCTCCATTAGCCCTCTCCCTCCCTGACCGCTTCCCGTGATCGGTACTCATGCAGGGCCACCACTAGACCTTCCCACATCCTCGCTCTCTCCAAACCCTTTTCATCATCTGTGCGGGTCGCCTGTCTAAGCCGGACCATGCTTTCACTTCTAGCCCACTTTCTCCAATTCCGCTGCCCAGCGCCTGCTGGACGGGCCCTCTGATGATTTCCAGTGCCAGGTGATCTCTCTCTGAGCTAAAATAAGTCCTAGGTCTATGAATTTACTGGTGATCTTCGTTTTCTTCGTGTGCGGGAACCACAGGAGCAGGCAGACTGCCTTATCAAAAATCAGCTGTCTATCCGTTACTTCTGTCAATAGTTCTCCTACTTCTGTCCAATACAAGCCCAGCTTCGGCAGTCCCCCAGCATGTGATCAAGTTCCGTCCCTGCCAGGGAGCACCTCGGGCACACCACCCCTGCGCATGGAAATGCCTTTGTATCTTGCCAGGTGTTAAGTAGGCCCTCTGTAGCACAAAGTAGTGTACTTGTTGGAAGCGGGCATTCCTACAACCCTTCCACGCCCTCCTCAGGATTTGTCCCCATGTAGCGTCTGGTATGGGTTTCCCCACGCTCTCCTCCCATTTCATTTTCAACGCCGTCAGGGGGGTCAGGCCTTCATGAAGCATTCGGGAATGCAAACATGTCACCGCTTTAAACGCCCCCGCGGACATCACCACATATTGGCACGCCATCGTGGTCGTTGGTTATTATTTACACTATTAACTTAAATATTTATCAAACTAATTATCAATAAATAAAAAAGAATTGTTGTTTATTTAAATAAAATTACTTTCCACAATATTCCCCCACAAAATATACAACACACTCCTAAAATGTAATAAAAATTTTATTATACAATTAACATATAAGGGCCCAATTGCGATGTCTAACACAGTTTCAGTGTGGGAACCGACTGACCATAGGTCGCCGGCTCCACACACCATATTTATGATGGGATCGCACATGGTGTGGTCGCATACTCCCATTTCTGTAAGGGAACTTATGCTGCGGGCAGTTTGTGTGAATCCCTGCACCATGTGGCAGGGATTTACAGTGGGCAGGTGCCCCATAGGCCTCCAACTGGAGTGGTTAGGGGCCCCCAAAGTCGCTTCCAACAGACTGTTCATGTCAGAAAGCCTGACATGAAAAGTCTGTCTGAAACCAACATCATAATCCTGCAGCGGAAATGCTGTCCGTAGAGGATTATGTGCAGCCTCTTAATGGAGCTCCTTGAGCCCGTCGGTAGCCAGTCGGTCCTACTGGCCAGTTTAAGTTCCGACTGCCTACATTGTAATTAGGCGGTTCGACTTTTAACCATGGACGGAAAGCCTCCGACCTGCAGTCGTAGGCTTTCCGAACGACATCCTAATGAACCCCAATATGTTAATTTTAATACTTATTATCAATTAAAAAATGTATTTCTAAGCTAATTAAACTGTCATTTACTTCCTTTCATATATCCCAACAAAACCGAAACACACACTTAAAACTTTGGTAAAAAAAAAGTAATTACACAATTAACATAATTAATTATAAATTAAATAATCTTTATTGAATAAAAATATTAACATTAATTACATACAATTAATGTATTTCCCACCCTGTACCCCTATTAACCTCACAACTCACACCCAAAATAAAAACAAATATTTACACAATTGACATAATTATTTAACAATTAAATAATTAATATTAATTAACAATTATTTTTAATTAAATAACTTCCTATTCTGTACCCTAATAAACCCCACACTTCACACATGAAATGTACGTTTAAAAACACTTAATTATGCTATTAACATAATTAATTATTAATCAAAAATAATGTTAATTAAAAATTAATCATTCATTTATTATAATAAAAATAATTCCGACTCTGTGCCCCTAAACACCCACAATCCGCTACAGTACTAAAAATAACAAACATTACTTAAATTACATTTAATAACTACCACATTTTTTACAAATATATTAAAAACATAAACAATAATTATACAGAAAAAGTACATCATATATATTTATAAATTATACCAAAATACATAATAATTTTAAAACAATTTTATAACCAACTATATGTTTATAATCAATAATAATGACTTTAATAGTTTAAACATTGATATTACTTACCTTAAAATCGATATTCTTGACAATATTCTTGCTGATGCCAAAATATATTTGACTCGATATTTCTGCAAGTCGATATTTTCAACCCAATATTTTGTCTCATCACCGTTGCGAACAAAACTGTATTTGTAAATACTGAAATAAGTTGTGGTATGTTTACCTGTAGTTAGTGCAATGCACAGTGGTCGTTAATTGCAATGAAATAGTGTGCAGTTTTGGAGTTTTCTACAATGTTTATGATTGCTTTTTCCCACTTTTCAATGATGACTGCTTAAAAAGCATTGCTTATGGTGTATGAGTAAAGAAGCTGAGAAAAGATAAAATGAAATGTTTACTTGTATTAAAACATATCTTTGCAGCATGAGCAATGTCTAGTTATTTCTTAGAATTATGGGCCTGATTACGATAGCGGACTATTGTTTCCCATTTGGGACCGCCCGCCTGCAAGGTGGCAGACCCACAGTAGGAATTATGATGCGACCACCACCGAGGCGGTCGCATTGCCTATTATTTGTATTGCAGCGTGTGCTGCTGGCTGCAGCACACATCACAAGACAAAAGGGAGTCACCCCACAGGTCCCTGCACTAGCCTAGAGCCAGGGAGGAAGGTGGGCCCGGTACGGGCCCCCAATGTCCCATTCTGCCAGCTTGCCATGGCGGGTGAACCGCCATCAAAAGGCTGGCGGGGGTGGGCATCGTAATCCCTACTGCGGTTCTATCTCTTCTGTACTAATTATCTAGTTATGATAAATTCAACAATGAAAAGTTGCTGACTTTATCAATACCAATCTTTTAAATCCTTGATAGACTTGTTTTACTCCTTTCCTAGCAATAGTTATAGCTAAATAAAATACTGCAATGTTAACCTAAGAAATTAAGTATCTACAATGGAGAAAAATGGAAATGGCAGTTTTTCCTCATCAGGCCATATAAAACAACTTTTATAAGGTTCCTGCCCCCCCACCCTTGGGACACCTAGAGGAGGCCTGAAGGGTGCCTATGTACAAATAAGGTCGATTATCACTTTTACAGTGCCCATACCACCAAAGTCAAGTTTACACACAATTTAATGTTAAAGACGGTCTGCAAAGCCAGGCTGCCTTTAAAATCACAGTAGTCACTCAGCAGTGCACACATGCAAGTGCAGGAAATCTGATGGGCCTCTAAACTTCTATGTCCTATTACATATGAGGATTAATGTGGTGGTGTGCACACCTCGCTTTTCAAAATAATCCATGAAACATACGTTTTAAACATCCTTGTCTTTTTGCGTGCATCCTGGATTTCGCCTTGCCATCGCGCAATTTAGTCAAAATACAATGATGGGGACCGCAACAAATACGTTCCACACCCTGGAGCACAGCATATTATTTAAAGGATACTAGATCCCCCTTGAGTTCATCCATTTTTTCTCTGGTACTAATTTATCCAACTTTTCTTTGATATAATCTTTACAGTATTTCCATCCGTTCCACATATCCATCAAATAACGTGTTTTTTGAAACTTTCACTATTCACAGGTGCCCATCCAAGCTTCCATGTAAATATGATTCGTACACGAGAAAGTAGTTCTCAGCAGCATTTTTTATTTTATACCCAATGCATTTCGAGCAATTCCTTGCTCTTCATCAGGGGTGGCTGTAAAAACAACATCATGAAATTCACATTAGTACAAGACACCTCGTCAATCTCTTCACTATATCTACATGCAAACATAGTAATCAGAACAGTCCACTGCTGATGATGTCACATATTACATCATTCATGACATGGTCAGTGACATCACTGATGACATCACTGATGACATCTCAAATGACATCACTGATGACATCACTGATGACATCATCCAGTGACTGTGTGTTTCTGTAAAGTTTAAATATGTTTGATATATTGAAGAATGAGTGGATGTATAAGTGTCTGGATGAAGGATTTAGTAGGTGCGTGACTGACTGTATGAGTGAGTGAATAAATGTGTCGTACTAAATGCATGGGTTAGTGACTAAACTGTCTGAATGTGTGCATCAGTATGTCTGTTGTGATGTAAACTGCTGCATGTGTTGATCATTAGCTATACGAGAGGCTATATGTGTTATTGATTGGTTGCCCATGTATTTGTATGGGAGATTGAGTTTGTGTGGGGGTGGCTGGGAGGTGTGTGACTCTGTGCATAGATGTGTGAGCAGTTGATTCACTAGGTGTATGAGTTCAAGAGTGCATGTGGAAACAGCTACATGGGCGGTTGACTGTGTGCATGAGTGTATTGATGAGTGAATGGATATCTCAATGCTACATGTCATAGTAAGTACATATGTAAAACACAGTACATGTGAGAGTTGGCATATATAAATAACTGTGCATGAGAGCCACTGAATGTGTGAGTGGCTGTATGGATCATTGTCAACTTGTATCAGGGATTGTATAAGAGAGTAAATATGTGTTAGTATATGTTTGAATAAGTAAGGTGTGTATAACTGTATAGTTGAGGAAATGGAGGTGAGATTGTTTCTTTGCATGACTGACTAGGTGTGTGAGTAACTCCATGGATGAGTGACAGTGTGTGAGTGTCTGTATACACTGAGTGTATCTAAGGTTATATTAGAGTCTGAAGAGGTTCATCGTATTAGCACAAGAATGATGTCAAATGAGATGTCATCAGTGATGTCATCAGTGATGTCATTTGAGATGTCATCAGTGATGTCATCAGTGATGTCACTGACCATGTCATGAATGATGTAATATGTGACATCATCAGCAGTGGATTGCGGGTGCGCGATATATAGTTAGCGCAACTAACTATATATGCGAATTTCAATGGTTTTGTGCGAGTAAAATAAGGTTTTGTAAATGCTAATCCCTAACTATATATGGTCTATAACCTATGGTTTTTTCAGTGAATATATATATATTCATAAATAAGTTCAATAAAGCGATCACTTATAAATATATATATCAATAATATAAAGGGGCCTATTTTGATGTCGGTCAAAAAGCCTCCGACCCTTTCCGACCCTTTCCGACCGACATCGAAAGTTTCACTTCTGACTGCCTAATTACAATGTAGGCGGTTGAAAGTGAAACCAGCCGGTCATTCTGGCTAGATTCCGAAAGGCTCAAGGATCATGTCGGCCAGTCAGAACTGGCATGTAATCCCTATAGGACAGCGTTTCTGTGATCGGGGATATGTCGGTGTCCCACAGGCTTTCCATGCCAGACTTTCCAACATGGAAATATTGTCTGAAAGTGACTTTGGGGTCCCTAGTAGGGCCCCCTTCTTCCCATAGCCTCTGGAAAGGGGCCAAGGACCTCCCTGGGAATCCCTGAACTTGTGCAGGGATTAACAGTATATCTCCCATTTCTCGATGGGAGCTTATGTTACGGCGGAGGTCCTCAAAATGTAAAAAGCAGACCACAGTAATTAAAAACATTTTTTTTTTACAATTTAATAAAAATATTTTACAAATAAAAAAATTCATACTTATAAATATTATTATTTTAAATAAACAAAAACATAATGATATAAAATTCCCACTACAATTTATAGAAAAATAGACACATTCTTTTACTACTGATATAAAAATTTTACTGCTCCAACCTCACACAACACAACAGTAATACATTTGTTACATAACATGAAGGTAAAATTTACTACTCTCCCTATAATAAATGCAACAGTAGGAAAAGTGTTGGATTGCGGAGGGATAGAATTTACTATTCCCACTCCAATGAGTGCAATAGTAGGGAAAGTGTTTGATTACGGTGGGATAAAATTTACTATTCCTGCTCCAATGAGAGCAAAAGTAGGGAAAGTGTTGGATTGCGGAAGGGTAAAATGTAATATTCCCACTCCAGTCAGAGCAACAGTAGGGAAAGTGTTGGATTGCGGAGGGGTAAAATGTTATATTTCCACTCCTGTCAGTGCAACAGTAGAAAAAGTGTTTGATTGCGGAAGGAACTAATGTAATATTCCCACTGCAGTCAGTACTAAATTAGAAGCAAATACTTTGCCGCAAAACAATAACGTTATTTCAAAAACAAAATAAAAATATTAAAATTTAAACATAACACAAATGTATTTCATATAAAACATTATTTAAAATAAATACATATTATAATATTAAATACTTATATTAAATATTTACAAACATTATTACAATTTAAATCCCAAAACATAATTTATTAAATCATTTTTATTTTAGTTATCACCCACCATATCCCCCTACAGAACTTACAAGCAACACCTAAAACTTAACTTTAAAAAGCTAATTATTTACACTATTAACTTTTTTTGGGAAACAATTTTTATTGCAGAATCAGAAATGAACAATCGTTTAGACAATCCCTCCCGTCTCCACTTATTGCAGATTATCAGTCATAAACAGTATTGTAGCCCACATCCCGGAGGTAGGGCGGCGACATCCAGGAATCAACACAAAGACCAGGTGGCAATGCCCCAGCAACAATATTCACTTGACATCAGTATAATTAGGCTTTGTTTAAAAGATCCGCTTTTTTCCCCCCTTCCTACCCAACCCCTAACCCCAACAAACAACTTGTTACCCCCGGTTACAATAAGGAGCAGTGAGCAGGTCCCATATCCTCCGCCCCGCCTAGCGGGACCTCGCCAGCGAGCCCATCATCCTACTACTAGCTCTTGACTCACTTGGCTATTAATGTCACTCTTCCGGAGATGGCCTACCACCCCCCCTACCCACCCACCCCCTGGTTTTTCGCCGGTGTGAGCCAAATTCAGGATTTAATCACGTCAATCAGGAGCCTACGGAACAACACTCATACAATCGTGCATCACCCGGAATTCTCCATTAGCCCTCTCCCTCCCTGACCGCCTCCCGTGATCGGTACTCATGCAGGGCCACCACTAGACCTTCCCACATCCTCGCTCTCTCCAAACCCTTTTCATCATCTGTGCGGGTCGCCTGTCTAAGCCGGACCATGCTTTCACTTCTAGCCCACTTTCTCCAATTCCGCTGCCCAGCGCCTGCTGGACGGGCCCTCTGATGATTTCCAGTGCCAGGTGATCTCTCTCTGAGCTAAAATAAGTCCTAGGTCTATGAATTTACTGGTGATCTTCGTTTTCTTCGTGTGCGGGAACCACAGGAGCAGGCAGACTGCCTTATCAAAAATCAGCTGTCTATCCGTTACTTCTGTCAATAGTTCTCCTACTTCTGTCCAATACAAGCCCAGCTTCGGCAGTCCCCCAGCATGTGATCAAGTTCCGTCCCTGCCAGGGAGCACCTCGGGCACACCACCCCTGCGCATGGAAATGCCTTTGTATCTTGCCAGGTGTTAAGTAGGCCCTCTGTAGCACAAAGTAGTGTACTTGTTGGAAGCGGGCATTCCTACAACCCTTCCACGCCCTCCTCAGGATTTGTCCCCATGTAGCGTCTGGTATGGGTTTCCCCACGCTCTCCTCCCATTTCATTTTCAACGCCGTCAGGGGGGTCAGGCCTTCATGAAGCATTCGGGAATGCAAACATGTCACCGCTTTAAACGCCCCCGCGGACATCACCACATATTGGCACGCCATCGTGGTCGTTGGTTATTATTTACACTATTAACTTAAATATTTATCAAACTAATTATCAATAAATAAAAAAGATTTGTTGTTTATTTAAATAAAATTACTTTCCACAATATTCCCCCACAAAATATACAACACACTCCTAAAATGTAATAAAAAATGTATTATACAATTAACATATAAGGGCCCAATTGCGATGTCTAACACAGTTTCAGTGTGGGAACCGACTGACCATAGGTCGCCGGCTCCACACACCATATTTATGATGGGATCGCACATGGTGTGGTCGCATACTCCCATTTCTGTAAGGGAACTTATGCTGCGGGCAGTTTGTGTGAATCCCTGCACCATGTGGCAGGGATTTACAGTGGGCAGGTGCCCCATAGGCCTCCAACTGGAGTGGTTAGGGGCCCCCAAAGTCGCTTCCAACAGACTGTTCATGTCAGAAAGCCTGACATGAAAAGTCTGTCTGAAACCAACATCATAATCCTGCAGCGGAAATGCTGTCCGTAGAGGATTATGTGCAGCCTCTCAATGGAGCTCCTTGAGCCCGTCGGTAGCCAGTCGGTCCTACTGGCCAGTTTAAGTTCCGACTGCCTACATTGTAATTAGGCGGTTCGACTTTTAACCATGGACGGAAAGCCTCCGACCTGCAGTCGTAGGCTTTCCGAACGACATCCTAATGAACCCCAATATGTTAATTTTAATACTTATTATCAATTAAAAAATGTATTTCTAAGCTAATTAAACTGTCATTTACTTCCTTTCATATATCCCAACAAAACCGAAACACACACTTAAAACTTTGGTAAAAAAAAAGTAATTACACAATTAACATAATTAATTATAAATTAAATAATCTTTATTGAATAAAAATATTAACATTAATTACATACAATTAATGTACTTCCCACCCTGTACCCCTATTAACCTCACAACTCACACCCAAAATAAAAACAAATATTTACACAATTGACATAATTATTTAACAATTAAATAATTAATATTAATTAACAATTATTTTTAATTAAATAACTTCCTATTCTGTACCCTAATAAACTCAAAACTTCACACATGAAATGTACGTTTAAAAACACTTAATTATGCTATTAACATAATTAATTATTAATCAAAAATAATGTTAATTAAAAATTAATCATTCATTTATTATAATAAAAATAATTCCGACTCTGTGCCCCTAAACACCCACAATCCGCTACAGTACTAAAAATAACAAACATTACTTAAATTACATTTAATAACTACCACATTTTTTACAAATATATTAAAAACATAAACAATAATTATACAGAAAAAGTACATCATATATATTTATAAATTATACCAAAATACATAATAATTTTAAAACAATTTTATAACCAACTATATGTTTATAATCAATAATAATGACTTTAATAGTTTAAACATCGATATTACTTACCTTAAAATCGATATTCTTGACAATATTCTTGCTGATGCCAAAATATATTTGACTCGATATTTCTGCAAGTCGATATTTTCAACCCAATATTTTGTCTCATCACCGTTGCGAACAAAACTGTATTTGTAAATACTGAAATAAGTTGTGGTATGTTTACCTGTAGTTAGTGCAATGCACAGTGGTCGTTAATTGCAATGAAATAGTGTGCAGTTTTGGAGTTTTCTACAATGTTTATGATTGCTTTTTCCCACTTTTCAATGATGACTGCTTAAAAAGCATTGCTTATGGTGTATGAGTAAAGAAGCTGAGAAAAGATAAAATGAAATGTTTACTTGTATTAAAACATATCTTTGCAGCATGAGCAATGTCTAGTTATTTCTTAGAATTATGGGCCTGATTACGATAGCGGACTATTGTTTCCTATTTGGGACCGCCCGCCTGCAAGGTGGCAGACCCACAGTAGGAATTATGATGCGACCACCACCGAGGCGGTCGCATTGCCTATTATTTGTATTGCAGCGTGTGCTGCTGGCTGCAGCACACATCACAAGACAAAAGGGAGTCACCCCACAGGTCCCTGCACTAGCCTAGAGCCAGGGAGGAAGGTGGGCCCGGTACGGGCCCCCAATGTCCCATTCTGCCAGCTTGCCATGGCGGGTGAACCGCCATCAAAAGGCTGGCGGGGGTGGGCATCGTAATCCCTACTGCGGTTCTATCTCTTCTGTACTAATTATCTAGTTATGATAAATTCAACAATGAAAAGTTGCTGACTTTATCAATACCAATCTTTTAAATCCTTGATAGACTTGTTTTACTCCTTTCCTAGCAATAGTTATAGCTAAATAAAATACTGCAATGTTAACCTAAGAAATTAAGTATCTACAATGGAGAAAAATGGAAATGGCAGTTTTTCCTCATCAGGCCATATAAAACAACTTTTATAAGGTTCCTGCCCCCCACCCTTGGGACACCTAGAGGAGGCCTGAAGGGTGCCTATGTACAAATAAGGTCGATTATCACTTTTACAGTGCCCATACCACCAAAGTCAAGTTTACACACAATTTAATGTTAAAGACGGTCTGCAAAGCCAGGCTGCCTTTAAAATCACAGTAGTCACTCAGCAGTGCACACATGCAAGTGCAGGAAATCTGATGGGCCTCTAAACTTCTATGTCCTATTACATATGAGGATTAATGTGGTGGTGTGCACACCTCGCTTTTCAAAATAATCCATGAAACATACGTTTTAAACATCCTTGTCTTTTTGCGTGCATCCTGGATTTCGCCTTGCCATCGCGCAATTTAGTCAAAATACAATGATGGGGACCGCAACAAATACGTTCCACACCCTGGAGCACAGCATATTATTTAAAGGATACTAGATCCCCCTTGAGTTCATCCATTTTTTCTCTGGTACTAATTTATCCAACTTTTCTTTGATATAATCTTTACAGTATTTCCATCCGTTCCACATATCCATCAAATAACGTGTTTTTTGAAACTTTCACTATTCACAGGTGCCCATCCAAGCTTCCATGTAAATATGATTCGTACACGAGAAAGTAGTTCTCAGCAGCATTTTTTATTTTATACCCAATGCATTTCGAGCAATTCCTTGCTCTTCATCAGGGGTGGCTGTAAAAACAACATCATGAAATTCACATTAGTACAAGACACCTCGTCAATCTCTTCACTATATCTACATGCAAACATAGTAATCAGAACAGTTTCATTGCATACTTGGATCACATCTAGATACGACCACTTTCTATTGCTCTCACAGTATTTAACCGCGGCTGCACAGCTACTCAACCGCCCTCGAAACCCATATTTCTCACATTTCCAGCCTGTGCCCCTTTTCAACGTTCACATATATAAGTCGCTTTACCAATTTTAGTTTGTTAAACTGAAGCTATATTCCAAGTTTGCTAAGTTTTACTCTGTCACTCACTCAAAAGCCGGTTACTGAATAACTGTGACTTCGATCACAAAAACTGAAGAAACTGTCCTGATGAAGGTTTTTTAAACCGAAACGCCGCGTCGACCTGTGTTCCTTTGAACATTTTTAAAAAATTTTGTGTATAATTATTATGTATTTGTAGTATTTGTTGTGTACAATATATCTGTTTTTAAAAATTCAAGACAAATGTGTAATAAACTTATGTTTATTTTATAAATACTAAATTTTGATTTATAGTGCTTCTTGTCACATGAAATCATTAATACACTGATATGCTAATATGTCCATGATTGATACAATAGTTTGATGTTGTGAGAACTTACTCATTTGCAACACTGCGTGTGAGCTCTAGTGGTTGTGTCCAATAAATGAATTTGCTTAGTGGGCAGCCTACCTTGTAGGTACCCAATCTTTTGGTCATTCTCCAACGTGGGGACATTGCAATACGTTTTTTGTCATTTCCCCCGGTCCCAATTTGTACCTGAGGGGGCCCCCTATACTTTCTTCACATTACACACACACATTCAGTCATGATTAGTGATGGAACACAATGACTTCAATGAACATGATTAACACATGAACCGAACCAAGCTTTGCGTACTCTCGGCTTAGGTGCAGTTGTTACAAATAACATCCCAGATCTACCCTGTCGTTGATCCCTTTGGGATCCTGAGTGTCTAGGCGCTTTATCCTAAATACTTCCTTTTGAAGTAAACATTTAGTGATGTTTTTGCCAGGTGTTGGAACCACCACTTCAAGAACCTGGAACTTTACTTGAGCGATTGTATGTCTGTTAAGCTCCCAATGTACTGCCAAACTACTGTTTGGATTCTTATTGCAAATTGTACTTTTATGTTCAGAAATGCGTGTTTTGACTTTACGTTCAGTTTTTCTTACGTACAATAGCCCGCAGGGGCATTTTATTGCGTAAATTACGTTCATGGTGTTGCAGTCTGCATTATGTTTAGTGATGATGGTTTCACCCGTGTGAGGGTGTCTGACGTTGTTGGTCACCATAACGTTATTGCATTGAACACAATTCTGACATTTTCTTGTTCCTCTGTATGTGGTTTGAATTTCTCGTGATTTACGTTTCAATAACTCTTTGATGTTATGGGATCTTTTATATGCAAAAATAGGCTTTTTTGTAAACATCTCTTTGAAATCAGGCTCATTACTCAAAAGTTCCCAATGACGATTGATACTTTTTTTTAATTTCATAGGAACAAGTGGAATATTTTGAAACAAACACTTGCCATGTTTCTACAAGGATTCTCGTGTTTGTTCCTGAACTTTGTCTCTTGTCTGTTCCAGAAGTGATTTGGGATATTTCGTTGCTATGTATTTGCTGGTGATCATGTTTAAATTTGATTCTAGTGATTCATTGTCTGAACAAATCCTCTTCACTCGGAGCATCTGAGAATATGGTAAATTGTTGATGAGATTCCTGGAATGAAAGCTGTCAAACATTAATGCCGTGTTTTTATCTGTGATCTTATGGTACACTTCACTTTGAAAAGCATTATTCTCAATCTTCACCAGAACATCTAAGAATGGAATAGTACTGATTTCTATATTCTTGGTGAATTGTATGTTGTCATCATAAGTGTTCAACTGAAGAATTTTCTGTTCCAACAGATCCTTGGAGTTGTGCCAAATCAAAAAAATGTCATCAATGTAACGACAATATAAGGTAATGTTATCAGTCCAATCCTTGTCATTAAGTAGAAACGTTTCTTCGTATTTGGCCATGTATGTGTTCGCATACGCCGGTGCTCCGGAAAAGCCCATGGATGTGCCTTTATTCTGTAAATAAAATTCGTTGTCCCATTTAGAGTAACTGTGGTGGAGACAAAAATGAAGTAACTCTAACAAAAAAACTTTGTCTGTTTGGAGGTCCTCTTGTTTGAGAAGTGCCCATTCTACTGCCTCTAAGCCTGCTACATGGGGAATGGAGGTGTACAAAGCTTTGACATCTAGAGTACACATTATCATTCCTGCTTCAAATTCGATGTTTGCCAACTTCTGCAGAAAGTGTGTGGTATCTTTGGTATAGGAGTACCAAGATTGAACAAAAGGTTGAAGAAAGTGGTCGATGTACTGACCCAAGTGCTCGAAGATGGTGCCGCACCCACTGACTATGGGACGGAAAGGAGGTTTAGTCAAGTCTTTATGAATTTTCGGCAGCATGTATATGCTGGGTTGTTTAGGATACAAAACTGTCAAAAATTGTCTGTTTTTTTTGGAAATCCACTTCATTGTTTCGCGTGATCTAAGATAGATTCCAGAGTATTGGTCAAATCTTTGATGGGATCGGTGTCCAGTTTTAGATAAATGTCTGTATCTGATATGTGTTCTCTAACATTAGATTCATAAAATTGCTGGTCCATTATACCAATTGCTCCTCCTTTGTCGGCTTGTTGTATGTGTATTTTGGGGTCATTCGCTAGTTCCTTCAGGACAGATCTCTCCTGTTTGGAGAAGTTAATGTTCCATTTCTTCCAAGTTTTAATTTTCTTGATGTCATTCAGTACTAAGTTTTCAAAGGCATCCAATATTTTGTGCGATGTAGGCGCTTGCAAGGTGGATTTTGGTTTGAACTCTGAAATTCAGATGGGATTCCAGTAACATTCTGATCAGGTAGGTTTGATAGGACCAGACTGATTGGCTTTGATTATGATTGTTTACAATATACCAAAGATGAAGCATCACTTCTTGAATGCCTGGATTCCACTCTTTTTTCAAAACAAATACTAACTTGCTAATGCCCAATAATATACATGAAATGGAAATCTGCTGGTCTTGGTAATTCCAGCTATTTGCAAAAGAAACAGGCTCTCTTGTCTTTTCATTTTACCAGAATTTAATAATGTTGTTGAGGTTATATGTACCTCTGAAGTGATGCAAAAGTCCTTAAAAAATGAAATTTGTGTTTCAGTTTTTAAAATGATGGTGGTATCACCCCACACATTAATTCTGTTTCTGGCTAATAGGCATCTGCTAAATTAAAAGGCAGACTGTTTGTACCTAGAATGAAGAAAAAAGAATAACAGCTTACTGTTTAATCAGATGTCGCGCTGAGTTTTATATTCACAATCGGTGCAGTGAAGCGTGCTAGCAAAAATACTGAAGATTAGGCTCCCTTTCCACCAATGCTCTTTATTCTTTTATTCATCTCTTTAACCACAAGCTTTATAAAGTGTGCCTTATGTCCTCATCATTACAACCGTAAACTTGATACACCAGTTTTGTGGTGTATATCCGCAGTGAGTGGCTATTATAGAGTTGAGGAAAAGATGATGCATGCAGATAAATGTATACTGGTGCCAGTTTACCTTTGGGTAGTTGCATGGGCATAAGGAGCTGAGTTGGTGACTGGAATCTCTGAGAGTTCAGCCTTGGTGGTCTGGATGTTCGGTTAAACCGTGCATCCGAGTCTCATAGCCAAAGGCCAGGTGCTTTTTCACGTTTATAATATGTCCCTCAACATCTAAGTTTTTTGTTTTTCTGCTCAGCCGTAACTGCATTCTTATTATTTCTATAAAAAAAGGATGTGGGACTAGATAGTCAATAAGGTGAACGCAGTAGCACCTGTCCTGCGCACAATGGATGATATCATGAAGAGGTGGTACGACGTGAGAAGGAGGGTCAAAATATTTTGCCGCAAAGAACATGAGGTGACACAATAGACTGGTGGTGGCCCTCCTCCACCACCTGTGCACTTTACTTCCTGTGAGGAGAAGGTGTGTGCCATCCTTCTGCCGGAGAGCTTGTTTGGAATGCCAGAAGGAATGGAGTCTGGTAGGTTTGTACTCCACATTTCACACAAGTTAGCAATGACACTCCTGCAGACATCTTTGTAATAGTCCCAGTTAGCTAAATGAACATTTTTGGATTCAAACGAACTAATCGAAAAAGTCATGTGATGTGTATGCAATACAGATAACCCACGTACCTACAATGAAGATGAAAAGGCTCAAAACTATTGCCATGTACACATTTCTCACAAACTCCCATCAAGGACCAGGCACCAGTGTCAACAATCTTGCTTGTATAGTTTGCCTCACTGTCAGGTAGCCATAGGCCCAGATGAGCTGGTTGGGCTGGGTAGCAGGAAGAGCGGTTGCTATTACTACAACTCCCATCAGGCTCTGTTCTGCACACACTGGGGCCGATTCACAGAACTAACTTAAGACAAAATCCTAAACTTACTACTTTGGTATTCACAGAAGGCATTTAGTAGTAGTAAAATTAGGATTTTGTCTTAAGTTTTACTTAAGACAAACTTAAGACAAACATAAGACAGACTTAAGACAGACTTAAGACAAACTTAAGTCAAACTTAAGACAGACTTAAGACAGACTTAAGACAGACTTAAGTTAGGATTTTGTCTTTTAAGTTTGTCTTAAGTCTGTCTTAAGTCTGTCTTAAGTCTGTCTAAAGTCTGTCTTAAGTTTGTCTTATGTTTGTCTTAAGTCTGTCTTAAGTCTGTCTTAAGTTTGTCTTAAGTCTGTCTTAAGTCAAACTTAAGACAAAATCCTAACTTTATTACTACTAAATGCCTTCTGTGAATACCAAAAGTAGTAAGTTTAGGATTTTGTCTTAAGTTAGTTCTGTGAATCAGGCCCAGTCTTCCCACACAGCCCAAACAGCCCACCTGGAACTCTGCTTCCATGACAGTGAGTGGAAATGTACTGGCAAGATGGCTGACACTGCGGCATAACGTTTGGAGCACAAGGCATTGATGGGAGTTGGGGTAAAGTCGGAGACCAGACACCAAGGTCAGCCATCTTGCTAGTACATTTCCACTCACTGTCAGGAAAGCAGAGTTCCAGGGGGGCTGGTTGGGATTAGGTGGGAAGAGGAGTTTGTTAAGTTTCCCAAATAGCCCAGCAGCATTTAAAGCCCAACTTACAAAATTAGTTAGCTATAAAGTAGAAAAAAAACATTGAGATCTCATCTAACTATGGAGTCAAAATTCAAAATTCATGAGCTGTGTGTGCACAAAGCTATGGAGTCAAACATTTTCCTCCTTAGGGGGATTCAATTGAGGATCATGAGATGAGAATAATAAGCACATCACTCACACCGTGCTTACAATATTACTGGGAAAGAAACAGACAGTGAGTGTGTAAGCAGCCATACCTAATTGATTGCTGATACATGGGCTAAGTCCAGTACACAGGACAGACAAACTTAAACATTAGGATCTAAAAAGTACGTATTTCATTGACATTCTACAGATGTGGAGCACACTAATCCAACAGTGTCATCTACAGAGTGTCAGGTACAAGTTAATGTCAGTGGACATGCCATAGGAACTAAACAGAACATGGCCATTTCTGCACATAGATGGAGCTGATTACCAATCCATTTCTTGTCAAAGTTGCATTGTTCATCCCAAACATAGGCGACCATCATGGATAAAGGAGGCCAATCAATCATCCTAAATAGATTTTTTTTCCTGTCATTTACGCAATGGGTACCAGTTGAGGTCCATTGGACATTCACATAGTACATTTCTGTACCCACATTGTGAGCTCGGAACACTGCTGTGCCCACTGATGACAGCCAGGCCCAAATTCCAGCCGAGAACGAGCTCACCTGCTTTGAGGACTCTCACTCATCCTCAGACGAGTATGAGCAATCAGGCCCATCAGGTTTGGGTCAGAAGACAGCACCAGCATCTACATCAGGATCCACAGAAACAACATCCACCTCAGCTACCAATACCCAGCTGACCCCTAACCAGACAGACACAGCAGCCACGTCTAACGACAGTGGCACAGCAACACAGAGCACTCTGGAGTTGACCTACAACAACACCACAGTCAATGAGGAAGGAGGCTCAGGGTTGTCCGTGCCATGGCAAACTGTGCATGCCCCTGGGAGTAGGGATGGTGGGAGGGGTCATGTGGATCCACGTCGTCAAGCAATTGGTGATGCTGATGACCACCTAAACCTCTCCCGGGTAATCAATACTTATGAGAGGTACCACAGAGAAATAGGCCAAGTTATCCAAATCCTCAAAAATATTGAACAGCTGTAGGCCTCCTAAAACCAAAGAATGGGCCGGTTCAATGAACAAATGGACAACGTCACTGGGGTGCTGAGGGATATTGGTACTAGCCTCCGCCGGTTAGCTCATCACCTGAGTACACTTCCTTGTGTGCCTACTACATCTGTGGCGACAACATATGCATAAGCTACAGAGAGGAACGTTGAGCTAGGAGGAGTGTCCTTGGTACCCCAGGAACCTGCAGCTGTGGGTCCCACACCCAAACATTGGGTGGGTCGTCCAAGGAAAAATCCATGAGAGTCAGATGGCAAAGCAACACCCCCAGGAAGTAAAAAAATATGCCCTTGATATCATTCATTGCGTGCAGACCATTCACTTTGTTGACTGTCCCAAATAACTGTTCCACATCTGATAGAAGGTCAAAGCTGGACTTTGGACTTGAATAACTGTGGCTATGCTCTTTTGTATTTCATCAGCAGACACTGTCAACTCCAATCTGCACTTTTTTTATGAGCACACCACCATTGTGTGGCTTCCACTATGCACTAAGTTTTTATAAATAAATCACTTTACACAGCAATACTAGCTCATGTTGTGACTTTGACTTCAAAATGAAAATATCGTCATCACCGTCTTATCATAATGATGAAAGTGTCACCAACATAGGTAATCAAGTACTTCTAAGTAGTAACCTAAGTCCAGTAAGTAAATTAACTTTTGCACACCATAGATGTTCATAAATGGAGTATCAGACAGACTGTAGTCCACGGTACATATTCACAGGAAGTCAATTGTCTATACAACCATCACTATTTGCTAGCCCAATCAACAATCATTGTTAGCCAACTAGTTCATCATGGTCAAACTTTGATTACAACTTGTTTGGATGTGTGATATCAGACAAGGCACACCTCAATGTGGAACACATTTTTACTGGCCAGATACAACCTGGTGACTGAACACAAACTATAATTATGTCACACAGCACTGAAAGGCACTAGTAACAAAAACAGCAGACTATTATGTCTGAAGGAAGTGTGTGCCAGGGATTGTGAAATATGTTCATGTCAGTGTCTGTCACAGCATCATTTGTTTGGAGTAACACAACTCTGCAAGTCCACTCTGTAGATGACATGGCAAAGTACCCTGGTAGAAAACCGCATAAAGAACAGAGTTTAGCAATCATAAATAATGTATCACAAGTCAGAGAAGTATGATAGCTCAACCACAACAATGTCTTTGTTAACACTAGCTAGGCTTCACTGAAACATTGTCAATGTAAATTTTAACATTGCAATAACCAGTCTCCAAAAATGCATCTGGACACTTATCCTACACTCTCAAGCATACATACACTTTGTCCACCAACTCCCCACAACAATCAATAGCGGTCAGCTACCTCCTCTCATTGCATACTTACAGTCATGTGGAAAAGTTGTGGATAAGCTGTTGTCTCAAGTCACTCCATCATCATCATCACCACTGTCATCATTGCCCAGTCGTGCATCCTCCATCGGTGGCACCTGCTGGTCTCCTTCATACCTAATTAGAAGTATGTTCTTATGTATTGCTACATTATGTAGCATGCAGCAAACCAGATGTCAAATATTTCCTGGGGCATATTAGAGGGCTCCTCCCGTCTTATCCAGACAGCAGACTCTTGACCTCAGGAGGCCAACAGTCCACTCCACCAACCGCCTGGACGGGCATTGGCCTCATTATATTGCACTTCTGATGGGGTGACTGGGTTGTTCAGTGGTGTCAGTAACCATGGCCAGTTGGGGTATCCAGAGTCTCCTACATTGAACACAGAAAAGAGTTCAGTTGTCAATCAACATATCACTATCTAACATACAACCATTACATACTACAACATTCATATACAACATCATGTACCAACAAGCCAGGCCCGGTCAGGGAGCAGTTGACTCATCAAATATGGGATGATGCTGTTACGCGGAATAAAAGCGTCATGTGCGACCCAGGAAATCGGGCACAGGGGTGTGAAATGCACATGTCAGGCAAACACACCACCTGGACATTGATGGAGTGGTAATGTTTCCTGTTGCGATACACTTCTTTATTGGCCTGTGGTGGTACCAAGGCAAAATGAGTGCCAATACAGATCCAATTACATGGGGTATCCATCCAAATGCATAGAAATCACCCTTGAGGTTGGCCAATTTTCCAGGTTTCGGAAAATTTATATAGGGGTCCATGTATCGGGTTAATGCCTGCAACACATCAAGAAGAACATTACTGAACATGGGGACATTCCACCCAATGTTGCCACTTTGCATTGGAATGTTCCCATGGCAAAGAAATGTAGTGCTGCCATCACCTTCACCTTGGGGGTTAGTGCTGTTGTATAGGTACGATGATGCTGCAAATAAGGTGACAACTGCTGGCACAACTCATCTATTGTTGCCCTTGTGTGACGGTATTTCTTTATAATGTATCGCTCTCCCAATGTTCGTAGGTCTGGAAAGGGCCTGTACACAGGTGGCTGTCTTTCGGTTCCTCCGCGATACCTATGTGTAGAGTGTATACACAGTTGGTGTCAGTTCACAATGTGCCAAGCAACAGGCACTTAGACCAACAGCAAAGAGCAAGTATACACACATAACACTCCATGTCAGTGAAAAAAACATTTCAATGATCAATGTTAACCTTAGATACATATCACAGCATACAGGTCACTGCTAAACAGGTTAGAAAGGTTTGGTGACACACCAATTAGAGTGCAGTAGTGTATTCTTCCCTAGTGTCAGTTATTGTTCATGTAAATCAAGCAGGGCATACTCCAAAACTCACAAGCCAAGAATCCTAGACTTATGTTTGTGAGATCAATTATATGGTTCATCTGTACACACAATAGGATCATGTAATGCAGGACATCTTGGACACTACATACATCTAGCGTATCACAATGCAATATATTAACACTAATGTCACAGGGTGGACACTGTCATGTTGTCATATCTGCATTCCACAAACAATTACATACACAAACCATTTACAATGTAGAAGTATCAGATAATGCAGTTGTATACTTAAGTGTAGCACACCAAGATGCCCTAGAAACTCACACATCAGAGCTGAGTGTATGTGGCTGCTTAATATCACAGTGTAGTCATTTCTCTGGAAATGTGGTATTCAGGACTTGAAACGAACACCACCTTTCCAGTCTCACATCACATAGATTGCACACTGGGTACACATACACCAAATGTCTGAACCTGCGTTTCCTCTCATACTGAGCAGGATTACTATTGCAACAACACATCATCAGTAGGGTAAAACTAACCTGTCTCACGGCGGTCTAATCCCAGCTCACGTTCCCTATTAGTGGGTGAACAATCCAACGCTTGGTGAATTCTGCTTCACAATGATAGGAAGAGCCGACATCGAAGGGTGTGGAGAAGTGTGACTCAAATGGTTAGAGCGGCAGACCCTGATGCAGAGATCTGGTCCGGGACCAGGGTTCAATAACCGCCTCATCGGGTCTTGGGCTCAATTTCCTCGGACCTGATAATTCTCGCCTCGGTGCCTATTCTAATCATGGGTCCCACTCTGCAACTTTGGGCAATAGCGTGCTTAATCTCCACAACGGCCCCAACAGCGCTGGGATGCCTGGCTTCACCTTGGGGGTGCTCAGGAGTGGACATTTCACAGGGAAAAGCCAGGAAGGGTTCCTAAGCGGTATACGGACAGCGCTGGGACACTTCCGTTGGAGGTAGCTGTGCGCTTTACAAATGCTGGCACTTACTGGGTCACACTGTCCTGTAATGCAGTAGCTTGGTGAAAACTGTATTCCGAATGCACCAAATACACATATTGACTGAGATCAACCCTAAGAGGCAAAATGGAGTAGTTTTATTTCCAGTTGGGATTAGACTTCAATTAGTATGTTTTATGCCCCTCAAGGTCTGGTCATCATGGGAGTGTGAGTGTTTCAGTTAGATGTCCATTTCACCAGAAAAATGATGCATCCAGGCATGAAATATCACAAACTCACAACATTTGCAAAAGTGTTTGCACCGCAGACCTATTTTTCAACGGTCTTAGTAAGCGCATCATAACAGAAGCGGACACAGCCATAGGCTATTAGTTGTTATGGTGACAGTCGTGGATCTCGGATTGTGTCTGCATGGCGTGTAACCGACACAGTAAACTTCCATTAGTCATGCATCAAAGTTACTCGTGAACCACTGATATTTTTTGAACAGCGCGGTAGGTGTGGTGTCAGTAAGCAAGGGAATTTATTGGACGGGTTTGAAAAATGCGACCAATGCAGATCAATTTCTTTTGCCGTCTGGACTGCCAAACCCTATGCCGTCTAGATATAAGTTTTGCTGTTCCCAAGAGAGTACATTACCCTGCACTAACTGCATTTTTTCCAGGATCTCTCCATCTCTCTGCAGCTGTCCACATCCACTGGGAGCTACAATGTTTCGTTGTACAGGGCGCAGGGCCCCAGCCTTCACAGCTGAGGAGAACAAGATGCTGCTGGACATGCTACTGGCAGCTCTATGGCACACCAGAGGAGTGATGATCAGACATAATTGTTAGTTTACATGTGCAATAACCATGCACTTCTGGCATTAGGAATCTTACGGACAACCATTTAAACCTGTTTTTTAAACTCGCAGAGTGCATATGTAAGCGCTCTGGGTCAGTAAACTGCTGTAGATGTATATGCACTGGTGTTAACATCATATCACTGTTCTCATGGGAAAGAGTCATCATTGAATACCATTTTGATAATTTTAAGACAGTGTGGACAAGCTGTACATGACCCATGTGAACCAGCATTTGTAAATGTACATGCTGCATGTGAACTAAGGGCTTGTCACCATGTCATCCTTTCAGGTCAACTCCCATCAGAAGTGATACCTGTGGAGGACCATCCCCCGGATGGTGCGCTCCGTGGGGGTCAGAAGTGGGTGCAGTACCAACTGCAGGAAACAGTGACAGGACTTGAGAGGCTGGACCAGGAAGATCGTAAGAGTCCAGCTGCGTGTGTCACCTCAAGGTAAGAGGGCCGCACGCCGCACCCTGACTGCCCCCTAATGCTACGCATCCTTGTGGTGGTCTTCCCTGATCTAGATGGGCAGACAGCAGCTTTGGTGCACAGCATATTAACCCATGCATGTGCAAGTATTTGAGCCTGCTGCCCTTTTTTAGTTTGTAAGACTTACAAAACCACTGTTAAAAAATGCATATGCACCAGAATTAGTAGATGCATGGTTATGCTGCTTTCTTCTGGGAGAAGGTAGGAATAAATAGTCAAGGTATTGACAGTAGTGTCATGCTATTGTAATCTGAATGCATTAGAACAACATGTGAATGGAGATAAACTTCAGAACTATTGTAAGTGCTCAACATTTGTCAACATATTGACAAATGTCTGGACTGTTCTCTGTGTGGCCACACCAACTCTGTAAAATATGTGTATGTTGGATCACTCAACTGAAATCCCATGCTGTACATCCAGGCGGTACAAAAGGGGGTGGTGATGGACGGAGCATCTGAACCAATCAAACACTCACACCCAGTCAACAGATCTGGGTTTGACCCATCACCGTTCTTTAGCCCACTCTGCCTCCCCAGTTCAGACATGGCTATACGCAAATCAGTCTGACCCTGTGCCTCATGGGAACGGTCCAGCCCGAACTGCCAAGCCATGCCTTCCCTGAACCGGAAACAAGCCTCCGAGGACCGGTTCCTGGCATTACAGCCGTCTTCAGCCCGGCTTGCCTGAATCCAGTGGCAAAGTGAGCAAGGGACTCACGTCTGAGCATACCCTGCCACACTTATGGCGGCCAAAAGCGGTACAAAAGGGGGTGGTGATGGACGGAGCATCTGAACCAATCAAATACTCACACCCAGTCAAAAGATCTGGGTTTGACCCATCACCGTTCTTTAGCCCACTCCGCCACCCCAGTTCAGACATAGCTATATGCAAATCAGTCTGACCCTGTGCCTCATGGGAACAGTCCAGCCCGAACTGCCAAGCCATGCCTTCCTTGGACCGGAAACAAGCCTCCGAGGACCGGTTTCTGGCATTACAGCCGTCTTCAGCCCGGCTTGCCTGAATCCAGTGGCAAAGTGAGCAAGGGACTCACGTCTGAGCATACCCTGCCACACTTATGGCGGCCAAAAGCGGTACAAAAGGGGGTGGTGATGGACGGAGCATCTGAACCAAACAAACACTCACACCCAGTCAAAAGATCTGGGTTTGACCCATCACCGTTCTTTAGCCCACTCTGCCACCCCAGTTCAGACATGGCTATATGCAAATCAGTTTGCCCCCGTGCCTCATGGGAACAGTCCAGCCCGAACTGCCAAGCCATGCCTTCCCTGGACCGGAAACAAGCCTCCGAGGACCGGTTTCTGGCATTACAGCCGTCTTCAGCCCGGCTTGCCTGAATCCAGTGGCAAAGTGAGCAAGGGTCTCACGTCTGAGGATACCCTGCCACACTTATGGCGGCCAAAAGCGGTACAAAAGGGGGTGGTGATGGACGGAGCATCTGAACCAATCAAACACTCACACCCAGTCAAAAGATCTGGGTTTGACCCATCACCGTTCTTTAGCCCACTCTGCCACCCCAGTTCAGACATGGCTATATGCAAATCAGTCTGACCCTGTGCCTCATGGGAACAGTCCAGCCCGAACTGCCAAGCCATGCCTTCCCTGGACCGGAAACAAGCCTCCGAGGACCGGTTTCTGGCATTACAGCCGTCTTCAGCCCCGCTTGCCTGAATCCAGTGGCAAAGTGAGCAAGGGACTCACGTCTGAGCATACCCTGCCACACTTATGGCGGCCAAAAGCGGTCAAAAGGGGGTGGTGATGGACGGAGCATCTGAACCAATCAAACACTCACACCTAGTCAAAAGATCTGGGTTTGACCCATCACCGTTCTTTAGCCCACTCTGCCACCCCAGTTCAGACATGGCTATATGCAAATCAGTCTGACCCTGTGCCTCATGGGAACAGTCCAGCCCGAACTGCCAAGCCATGCCTTCCCTGGACCGGAAACAAGCCTCCGAGGACCGGTTTCTGGCATTACAGCCGTCTTCAGCCCGGCTTGCCTGAATCCAGTGGCAAAGTGAGCAAGGGACTCACGTCTGAGCATACCCTGCCACACTTATGGCGGCCAAAAGCGGTACAAAAGGGGGTGGTGATGGACGGAGCATCTGAACCAATCTAACACTCACACCCAGTCAAAAGAACTGGGTTTGACCCATCACCGTTCTTTAGCCCACTCTGCCACCCCAGTTCAGACATGGCTATATGCAAATCAGTCTGACCCTGTGCCTCATGGGAACAGTCCAGCCCGAACTGCCAAGCCATGCTTTCCCTGGACCGGAAACAAGCTTCCGAGGACCGGTTTCTGGCATTACAGCCGTCTTCAGCCCGGCTTGCTTGAATCCAGTGGCAAAGTGAGCAAGGGACTGATCCTGCAGCAGGTGCAGTGATCAACAACGCCTTGGCTGGTACCAGAGATACACAGACTGATTAAGCGCGCTGCCACATTGACAACTCCGGTATTGGACGGCTTCCCATCCAAACTCTAAAAGGCCTATTAGCTTTTAATTTCCCCCAGGTGACTGTGGTTCTCTCAGGCAACCTTGAGTGATTGGAGACAACCGCAATCCATGCGGAAGTCACTGTTGGGATCATTGATAAAACCCAACCAAACTGACTTCCTACCATCCATTGTCCATGCTAGCAATGGATTTTAGAAACGTAGTATGATGGTGGTACCTCGCCTGCTGGTTCACATGCTGCATCTACTGCACAGGGTCCAAAAGGTTTATATCCCTGATAGATCCGTGACATTTAATATTGAGCGGCTACATAGGGTGCTGTAGATGGTCCAGGGGAGGTGTCCCTATGTAGCCTGCTTAGTGCTGGTCTTAGTAAAAGCATTCCATACCTTTTGATTGGGAATACCTGTGTACCACTCTGTCAAACTGGCCATTGTATGGTGGCTGCAACAGGACATTTGTATTTTTTCTGCTGAGCCAACTGTCCAAGTCAAGTTTTGAAAATACATTTCACAATCTTTTATATTGGTCATGGTTAATTATCAGGGCTGTCCCCTTTCCCCACTGCTCTTTGCCCCGGCAATGTAGCCACTAGCCCGCAAACTTTGTCAGGGGCGGTAAGCATGGGGAGTTCCACTAGGCGATGAGGTACATGTAGTATCCATTCATGTAGACGACATGCTGCTCTATATTCAGTATATCTACAGGGAAATTACAGATATATCTGTGAGACTATCAGATTCCCAGAGTGTGTTGATTTTGGGTTTTAACTGGGCCTAGTGCTGTGTTTTTCCCCTCTTTGTGAAGTATCCTTCACAAGAGGTAATGCCGGGGGAGCAGAGAGTGATGTGGGAGCTTTATGTGTTTTGGTTCTTAGGGATCTGTATCTGTCATGATGCAAACAATCTCATTGTGGAAATCTGACCAGGGCCATATCCTCCTTACGTCCACAGATGTATTTTTGTAGCACTCTCCTAGATACAGCCCAAGGATGTATATCACTTTCCAAGATGGTAATGCTCCCCTGTATCATGTATTTATGCCATTGCCTAGCGGTGGCTGAGCTTTGTGCCACCTCCAGGGAGTTGGACACCACACTGCAAGTGTTGTTCTGTAATAGGGGCAGGATAAGTGTGGCTCTGCAGAGGCTGCAGCTGCCGGTGTGAAAGGGTGTCCAGGATGTAAGTTTTTTATGAAATGTTATGTGGCAGTACCGCTGCAATGGCCGGCGTGATGTTTGGCTTGGAGGCAGTTGTACAAAGTGGGCATGTTCCCAACATGCATGGCAGAGGAGATGGTGGGATCGATGTTGCTCCCTGGAGCACAGCTCTCCAGTGGTGCTGACAGCCTGTTGAAAGTGGCTTGCTTGAGCTATAAGGGCTTGAGGCTACTGAAGGACATGATCCCGTACTCTACACCTGCTGGTCTGCACTTCCTATCACTGTTCCATGGAAGCATTGTTACGAAGGACTGACGGCATGGAGAGACACAGGATTGACCTCAGTGGGGTACATATTCAGGGTCCGGGAACACATTATCTTTGGCCAGTTGTAGGAAGATCCAGACAATCCGGGGGGCCATTTCGTAGCACATGGCACACTGATAGCTGAGACAGGGCACCTGTGTAGAGTCACAGACACTGAACCAGAGCATCACCCCCTAACCCACGCTCTGCACATTATGGGTGGAGGTCAGAGACTGGTGACCTTGTTTGTTAATGGCTTTGCACACACAACGCCTGACCCACTGTCGTCTATTTGCTGGCTATGTTGTTATACCTACTACTCAGCCATTTTGTGAGTATTTTTGGCTGATATGATCTCCAGTTACTGTGTGTCTATTTATTGTTTAATAGTTGTTTGACCTAGCTATCATTTTATTTATAGAATTTATTTAGCTGGTTTTTACCCCTCTGCTCCGCGCCAGTTTGAATCCAGGAATATCTTGCTTCTGTTTCAATTTAATTTGAATAAGATATGCATCTTGAGATTGTAATGTTGAATTCTCAAATTTCAGTTTGTTGTTTCCTGACTTTCTGTTCCTGTATATGTAACTTTCCCCACATGTAAGGTAGATTTGAAGTAAGATTGACTTATATGGTGTGCTGAATAATAGAAGCATATGTATGGCTTGAGTGATTGTGGACATGAATGGATGAGGAGTTTGATTGTTTTTGATAGGGGGATATTAAATACAGTTGTGTGTTTATTCATTCATATTGTGTTGAAAAAAAAGTAAAACATAATTATTTTAGTCCTAAATTGATACTATAGCGATACGAAATTTGAAATGTATTTTGGAATATTTTTGTATTAAGTGCACATAAATGTATATTAGTGTATTGCGTTTATATAGATAGCTTGGTCAAATATGGGGAATGATTATCCCAGCTTAAGGTGAGATATTCCACTTTTTTTTGTGTTATGGGCCGGGTAGTCTCAATGTAGTTTATGTTGTTATGCTATGTTATGTTACATGCATTTATAGAGCATGACGGTTACCCGAAGGTGTCCTGGCGCTTAGCTCAGCAGTCGAGATAGAAGAATAGCATAAAGACCCAGGTAAAGCGAATTGATAAAAAGCCATGTTTTCAGTGCCTTCCTAAATGACAACAAGTTGGGGGAGGCCCGGATATAGAACAGAAGTTTGTTCTATGCCCTAGAGGTGCGGGTAGCGAAGCTTCTGCTGCCCCAATTGACAATGTTAGGTGTGTACCAGCTAAAACACTGTCTAAGATGGTCTGGTCCAACATCATGCAGAGCCTTCAAGGCAGTACAAAACTCTCTAAATTAGACCTGTTGCCTAATTGGCAGCCAGTGTATCTTTCTGATTTCTTTTTTAAGATTTAAATTTAGGAGTACCTGTTAGCAACCTAGCTGCTGCAATTTGCAATAATTGTAGTTTATTCATGTGTTGCTGTTGGATGTTCAGGTATAAACCATTGCAATAATCAAGTTTAGATAGAATAAGGGAGGTTATAACTATTCATTGGCTTTCCTGAGGTAGAAGGTGCAATTTGGGTTATCATTTTAAGGGTCTGGAATGTGGACACAGTAACTGCGTTCACCTGACCCCCAAAAGTGAGCCTATTGTCAATTATTACTCCCAGGGTTTTTGCTTTGCTGAAGAGTGTCAGGAGGATACCTAATTCCTCAGGCCACCATCTGAGTGACCAGAAATTTGCATTGTTTCCAAAAATCATCACCTCAGTTTTGATCGAGTTCAAATACAAACAGTTTTCAGTCATCCAGATCTTTACTGACTTCAAAAATTCATGGAATTTCTCACTCCTCTCTATTTCCTGATTCAGTAGCAGAGACACCACTGTGTGTGTATCATCCACATAGGTAGTTAAGTGAAAACTAAATGTTCTAATCAGTGGGACCAGCGATGAAACAGACACATTGAAAATGGTAGGACTCAGTGAGGACCCCTGTGGTACCCCATATGGGAGAGAAAAAGGTTTGCAAGTAAACGTGTATAAGGCAACTGTTTGATTTCTATCCATCAGGAAGGAGCACAGTAGCTTCCAAGCCATACCCTGAATGCTGCACACCGACAATTGGTCCATAAGGAGAGCATGGTCGACTGTGTAGAAGGCTGTAGAGAGATCCAACATTATCAATGCTGCATTGCCTCTCTTATCGATTGCCTTCCTTATTTCTTCGGTGGACTTAATAATCGCAGATTCTGTGTTGTGGTCTCCATTAAAGCCATATTGTGTTGCGTCTAGAATATGATTTTCCTGGATAAAACTGGTGAGTTGTGAATTCATGGCCATTTCTATCATATTTTCTGGGAGGGAAAGCTGGGAAATAGGCCATAAATTATTGGGTTCTTTGAGGTCAAGATTTTTTTTTTCAGCAGCAGAAGAATCAATGCCTTCTTTCATGCTTTAGGGAATTACCCAGAGTTAAACATGGCATTAAATAGTGAAGTAAGAATATCTGCTATGGGGAACAGTATTTACAACGCAGGTATTACCACACGCTACCATTACAACGCTGCTATTACAACGCAAGTCGTTACAACGACTTGCGCTGGAGGGCGCTGTTGGATAGGGAATAGTTTCATTTTCTATTACAACACCTTCCCTACTGTAACGTGGGCTGGAGTTGGAATAGAAAATTAAACTATTCCACTATCCAGCGCTTACAGCGCAAGTCGTTGTAACGACTTGCGTTGTAAAAACAGCGTTGTAATGGCACGCGTGGTAAAAGCCCGCATTGTAATGCCATACAACCTCTGCTATGGGTTCAGGGGCCAATTTAATCACTGAAACTGGATAAGGATGGTAAGGAGCGACTGATTTAACGGATACAAGTAAACCCAGTGTTTGTTTCTGAGAAAGTGGGGTGAATTCTATTAAAGCAACCGGAGGCTTCAGGGAACCCATGACAGAATGCTTATTTAGATTGTCCCAGGTAGATAGGGCTTCTCTTTTGCAGAGAGTGCAGAGATTGAAAGAAGAGAAGATTTGTTCAACTTTCTGTAAAAGGAAGGATGCAATGTCATCGCACAACACTTGGTTGCTTGAAATTTTAGGCACACATTGGGAGGCTAGTTTGAATGCCATTCTAAACAGTTCTTTAGTAGTGTTTCGCCATTGTAATCTGATTGGAAAAAAACTATTTTTTCGTTTTAATTAACAGCATTATAAATAAGTTGAGACTTTGTTCATATTTCTCTTTTTTTGCACAATTGTAACTCTTTCTCCAATTACGTTCTTAGCGCTTACAGGTTAGTTTTTGTTCCTGGCGATCATCCGAGAACCAAGGTGCTGTTGGCTGAGAACGTTTTGGCTTTGTTATTTTTTCAGGAGCCAAAGTCATGCATATACCAAGTGGTAGCTGTATCTAAGTTGATGGGCAAAGTTGAGATGGTGGAGGAGAGATACTCTCCTAAAAGGGGGGTGACGTAAATGCAGTTTTACAAGCCTTGTAATCATGCTGCCGATCTGGAAAAGACAATTCGAATAGGATCACTGAGAGGTTGGTACAGGTGAGAGGCAATAAACCTGTATAGGCTAAATACGGATGAATGGAGAAGATGCCGTCCAAGGTGTGGTCTGCTATGAGACACTAATTTAGGACGACCCCTCATGGCCAAGGAGTGGGAAAGCACTAGGCATTGCCGATGTACAGTATCTCATGAGGCCAAACTCCAGTCCATTCAATTTGACATCCAGCACAGGGCATGTCTCACCCCAGCTTACTACCTCCAAAGGTTTGTGTCCTGCCCTCTGTTCCCATGATGTCATGCATCTAATTTGGATTTGATACATATGTTCTGGGCATGTCTGTATGCTGCGAACCTCTGGTCCAGAGTCACATATGTACTTAACACAGTGATGGGTTGGGTCAACCTCCTTCCATTGTAGGGGATGCTGCTAGGGATATTCATGGAGATGATGTTTTGAAAGGTATTCAATGAAAGGATGGATTGGTAAATGCTCTTAGCATGCCAGGCCATTAGCATACATTGTTAGGCCACTACACTCCCAGCACTGCAACACTTGGGTGCAGCGTTTGTCTAATGGGGGGTAGGGCTGAGTCAACTGAGCTGCTCAGAGAGTAAGTTGTGTGCCTCCACAGAATTGCAAAAGCTAAGCCATAAGAAAACTTGTTACATGACTTGCAGGATATACAGGAAGAGCCACTAGCTGGGTGAAGGACTTTGAAGGGCCTGGCTCATGACCACGTGTCCATGGACCTATAAGAGGTGGTCCTGACATGGCTAGATGAAGCAGCTGCTCTGTCATGTGAGGCAGACTGGGTGCCTTCTCCTTCAATCACATGGAGGAGGTTCTCTTAGAATCAACACATGCAAAAATGTCAACTGTTAACATTGGCGTTGTATTGAGGCCAAGGTCTCACCCCATGTCTGGACTGTGGGGTATGTGGGATGCAGACCCTCTAAATGCACATGAGCTCTCTGTGCTCCTCTATCTTGTTATGGTTAACTGGTTTTTGAAGTTGTTCAATACTGTACCATATGCTCCTGTTGTGGTATACTAGACTCAATGATGAATGTTTGTTATGCACAACTGACCAGATCTGCATTGCCTGCTTAATGAAAGATGATTTACATCCATCCCAATTTGTTCCCATAACATGATCATGGGAGGAAATTAAGAGATATGTTTGGATGTTGAAATGTCTTGTGACTCGTGTGCAGCTACATGCATTGACCCATATGCCACCATTCACAATTCCCTGACTCTTTATCTTGTATGTGTGAAATTGTCTCATTTTTCAGGTGTGGATGTCTTCCTTTCCCAAGGTTTTGGATCATGAACCATCCTTTATGTGCCTGGAGATTTCAAGGGTGCTCTGTGTGGACTCTTATTACTCTAGACATTTTTTAAACATGTAGCTCCATGTATAGGTAGGGATCCTAGCTCATGAGCTGCTGGCTGGCCTCAGTGAACAGTGGTGGAGGAATGCCACAGATTCACCAGGGGCATGTAAACATGGCATGACGCAGCATACTGGGCCCCAAGATAGTTGTGGCCCAATGTATTGAAGTGAGGTGTGCATGCATGCAGACCTGGGTGCATGATATGGATTGTATGGAAGGAATTAATATGTATGAGTCCTGCCCTGCATATGTGCTGGATCCTTCAAATGTTGTTATTACTGTCACATACAACATACCATGCTAGTTGTGACTCCCTATAGTGAGCTTGCTACCTGCCCTGCAGTGAGGCTGAGTTCATGGAGAGCGGAGGCTTTGGTGGAGTCCTGCTCCGACACTGCTGTACTCATCAGGACACAGGATGTGGGACTGCATCATTGGGCTGATGGGGGACTGGCAGGCCAGGTTGGACTATATTAGTCACTTTAGTGTTTAGAGTCATGCATTGATCTTTCAACAATTGGTGTATATGGGGACGGGAGATTGGAAACCAGCTAGGCCTAGCTTTTCCATCCAATTGAGTGGATGTATTGTATTGCTACTTGATAGAGCAGCCATATATTTTGACATCATTTTAATGTGGTGTTTATACACATTGTTGGCCAATGTCCTGATATCCACACTGGATAAAGTGCTTCTTGCAAAGGTGGTTGAACAATGGAAGGGTACTTAGGGTAACTTGATGTCACTTCCTGCAATGTGACTTCCTACGACATGACATCTTATAGCATTTATATGCGTTTCATATATTCTGGTTCTGCCTGGGGAAATAATGTATCTAGGAATGGCCCTCGTGCCAGTGCCTATGTTTCTGTGGACATACTTTAGTGAAGGCATTGATGGTATGTTGCCATGTAATATTGCGTTTTGTGATGTGGTGTAGTCATCCATACATTTAGGTAAACATACATGTATGTAGCTATAGCCATTCCTGTTCAAACTTTTAATTTGTTTTTCTCCCAGTATTTCCCAGTCAGACTGTAGATACCTGATGATGACATTCCTTCTGTTGCCATGCTCAACATGTTACGGGACACTTTAAACTCTATTGACTTTCGCTTGGTAGTTACATTAATGTGTAGGTGTAGGTGTCTTACTTACCGGTGGCGATGTCCATGTCGGTTCAGATTGTCATAATCATAGATAATGTATAGTAGAGGAATGACATGTGCCATGGACTTCATAGCTGCACAGCAGATGTCGCAGGAAGCATGTTGTGATGAAATTCAGACTTGAAATACTCTCCTTCTGCGGCTCTGACGAGGTGGTTGGACCAAGAGAGACGGTGCATCAGAAATTCGCATCATAATGAGGCGGGCGGTTCCGGGGTCGGTCGTCACTCCGTACGGCTCCATTCGGCTCCATTCGGCATTTTCAAGAGCTTCGCTGTCGGAATTTCCAATTGGGGTCGGAGAAACCGAGTTGGTTGGTAAGCAATGGGTTTAGGGCATCAAAATACAGCGGTCAGGGCGACCGCATCCGAAGCGGGATTGGTCGATCCGACCGCCCCGGCAGGTCCGTGGAGGCACTCCCGACCGTTATCGTAATCGGCCCCTTTGTATCTTGTTGTTTGATATTTTCTGTATAGTCCCAATATAGGGGAGTTTTAGACTGTGTTTATTAATCTATGTTTTTCTTTATTGTTTAGCCCATGGTTTACATAATTTCTTTTTACTTTAGACGCTTTCGTATACAGTTTCAGTGTATCTTAAGTTCATGTAATACAGTTTTGTTATGCCTGAACCCGTTTGTTCTTGTTTTCATTTGTATCAGGGCACCTGGCTCCTCCTTTGAAGAGCCTGTTTTGCTCTGTGCAGAAAACCAAGCTCAGTAACACCAGTGGTGGCTCCTCCGCTAAAGTGGAGGAGTGTCGCCTTACTGCTTTTAGGCAGTGTAACTAAAGAAAAAATAAAATGATAATAATTCTAAGTTATCATTAAATTATTTCCTTGTTGCTTCAGCTTTGCAGATGGTGCGTGGCTGCTCTGTTGATAGAGCAGGGGAGGGGAGGAGTGGTTTTCACTCCCTAAAGTGTGCATAAATGTTTGGTTGGGCCTCTCGAGCCAGCCAAACATTCATGCTCACTTTACATGTTCTCCTCCCAGGCTGCATCACAGCCTGGGTGGAGAACATGCCCAGTCCCCCAGTCCCCCAGTCCCCATCTGAGTGCCGAACCACAGCCCTCAGACCAATCACAATGCTGCACTGTAGCATTGTAATTGGCTCAGGGAAGGCTGGATGCTCTTTTCCTGTTCCAAAGACGACAGTGGAGAGAACGGCTAGAAGCGTTGAGACACGGCGAGGAGGTACGATTTATTCTTTACTCCCTTCCCCGACCCCCGCCCTCCGCTCTCCCACCTTAATCTGTGCTATCTGCCACTGAGTAACACCTGGGTCATTCACGCTATTTTGGTTTTGGGCATCTAATGGAGTTACCTGCGTAATGCCTCATATGCTGGTGTGAAGTAGTGTGTAGCTGCCATTTTAGGGTGGGTCAGGTATGAATGCGTTATTATTGCAGCTCTTCCTCCATTTTAGTTTTGGACACAAATAATATAAGGAAGACTTTGTGAGGAGTCCTTGTTGCGGCCATCGGGGGGCAGCATAATCCCCGGGGAGCATCGCAGCAGCAGTTGCACACCACCGCCACCACCATCATGTCCATGCCCGGTGGCATTTGAATAAATTAAACAGTGATCTCCCACAGCACAGGAGTCCTTGGTGTCCATCGGGGGGCAGACCACAAGCCCAAGGGAGCATCGGGGCAGCAACCGCACACCACCACCGTCACGTCTGCGCCCTGAGGTGTTTGAATACATTGATCAGTGGGCTCCAGCAGCGCGGGAGTCCTCATTGCGCCATCGGGGCAAACCACAAGCCCCAGGGAGCATCGTGGCAGCAGCCGTACTCCACCGCCACCACCGTCACCTCCGCACCTGGAGGCATTTAAATAAATTGATCAATGGACTCCCGCAGAACGGGATAAGCGCAGGTGTGTACTTGAGCTAAGTCCCAGCCAAGACCTGACCCCTCTTCACCTATCATCGACTGGAGGAGGCCGGTCTGGGCCCACTCTCTTTCATTCACACCAAGATTACGGATACAACACGTTTTTTCTTTTTATTCTTGAGTTTCCTGGAATCTTCCGCTGTTGTTTTCAATCCACATAGTTTGTTTAATATGGGCAAACGTAATGCAGGTAATCCTGCAAAAAGTGAACCCATGGCAAGAAACCATGGAGACCAGGGAAAGCAAGACCTGAGGTGCATTTATCTGATTTGAACATTCTGGCTGATATTGACACTTTAATAGAGGAAGTGGAATTGTTTCTGACTACAAATGAGAAAAGAGGAAAGGGTAAACTACCAAAAATTCCTTCTATGTTAAAAAAAACTAAAGTTCCCTATCCATCAGATGTGTGTAAAGAAACTCCTGTGATAAGTGTAGAACCTGTTGATTCCTTGGAATTCTCAGAGCATCCTCTGTCCAGTTTCGACAAATCCTGTAGTCCTGAAAAGGCTGTTCCTGCTCCATGTTCTTTATATCCAAAAACAAATGTTGTTTCTAACCTGCCTTGCCATAATTGGTCCAAATAAAGAAATTCTTGTACAAAAGGCTTCTACATCTGACAGTAATTTAATCCAGTCAACTTAAACGGAACATAAAGCTTATGGGGGAATGAGTAGTGTTAATACACTGGACCTTAAATTGGATAATTTTAAAAGCTTAAGTATTTCACTGTCTGCCAAGGTTACTAGTTTGCCAGCTAAAATGTGCTATTGTTGTCAAGATCATAAGCTTAATAAAGGTATTCATGAGCATCCCGTGAAAAACCTGTTAGGTGCCAACTCAAATCCATTAACTAGTGATGAATCATCCCATGTCACACGACAAGTGGTTACTAGAAATCATAATAAATCATATCTAGGAATGAATGGTTGAATCTGAAAGACCATGAAGTACATTTTATAATTCTCATTCTCCTGCGGGTTCCTATAGATTCGATTCACAGCAAATGCAAAACCACTTGAAATGCTCAACCAAAGAACCAGTGCCTTTAGCTATTTCTTTGGCCAGAAGTAATCACTATATTGAAAGGTAACTGCTTATAGCAGATAAAACTGGACCACCTATCCTTCCTCAGTCAAGAAGTCATTTTGCAAAAGGCTATTCGAATTTGCCACAAGAATCATAGGTCATTTTTTCTACACAATCAATCTACATGGTCCAGGTCCCGAAACTGAAACCAGAATCCTTTGAGGACACAGAAGCCTTAATTAATAAAGTGACACATTGGCTTGGGGTGGAGCGGAATTGACTTACTGTGGTTAGATCGGACATTGTGCAGGCAAAAAGATGTTCACCCAACCTATCTTCACATGATTATATACCAGTTGTTTAATGCTCAAGGTATATGAATGAAAATATCCTAAATTTTGAATTGCAAACATACCGTCTTATGGGGAATAAGGCTGAAGGCATCTCCCCCATCTATTGAGACATCAGGAGGACTTGCTAGGAAAGCGTCTAACCCTCCACCCTATGATAACGTAACTCCTTTGTCTGTTGCTTCTTCTAACCTGGAGGAAATTGATTGACTAATGTACAAATCTCAATCGAATCCCTGTCTGTTTAAGATGAACATATTCTGTGAAGTCCCAGTTTTAAACCCCAAGGTGATACAAATTGATATTTGACATGTGAATAAGGATGGGTTTAGTCCGGTTGTCACTAATACGAGTAACCTGTCAACAAATTGTTGCATTATAGAAAATGCATGGGTGAATAGGGACAGGTCTAGTTCAGAGGTTGTTAACATAAATAACCTTTCAAGAAATTGTTGTACTATAGAAAATGCACCAATCCAGTGAATTCTGGTCAACTTAGATGACACCCAAGAAGTGGACAGATGCAATTTTACCTTGCACAACAATAGAAAAAGATAGGAATGAGAACACATACTTAGATGGGATACCAGGCTCACTTTTTGGACATAGCTCCAGGAGTACTAATTGTTCCCTACCCAGCCTTAGACTATTATCGTGGAATGTAGTTGGACTAGGCTGAAAGTTGACTGATCCAGATTGGGTGTCATATAAAGAACAACACCATTTTTGTATGTTTCAAGAAACTTGGGCCACAGAAATAGAGTTTATTGATGGGTTTACCACCCAGTGTAGAGGTAAAACCAGTAGAGCAATTTGGGAGAGCAATTGGGGGTCTCATGATTTTAATTCGGAATGGATGTATTAGTTAATTCACATTAATGGAGATAGATTGCCCTGATTTAATGGGGATTATTGTGACTTTTACAACAGGACTCTGTTTGGCCCTTTAAAATATTTATGTTAGAACTATAAGGGCATCCAATAAATCATCTACACTATTTCTTTTGGAAGAAGCTTTAGACACCGTAAATATAAACATTATAGCGGCAGAGGATTTTAACACATTTTATGAACCTTTGATTTATTTAATTGAGATTACAGGTGGGGATGATGAAACTAGGGGTATCCCATCACTATCAGGGCAACCAAGGAAAAATCTATCTAGTCTTGCACTAAAATTAGCCTCTCTAACAGTTAGTAGGGGAATTAGGGCATGTAATGGGTGTACTGTCGCTGATCCCGATAGATGACCAGATAGGTTGTTGAACAATTATTTTGCGACACCTAGCCAATAAATCCTACGTATGCATATTTTATTTTACATTATTTGTCGTTTCCAAAATATTATGCATGAAAACATTTTGTCATGTCCTTAAACGAGACACAGATATAACACATTTATCACCAAGAATTCATATAAATCAAAACACAAAATACTCAATAAACACATATACAAAACATGAACACCATGTGAAGTGTCAATTGCCTCCAAAAATCTTTAGAGGGCACTAGTCCTTGTGTAACAGATGAAGGAACAGGCAGACACATCCTAATTCAAAAGGTCCTGCCTGTTTACTGGGTTGAAGACTACACTATGTAAAAGGGGTTGATACACCATAGGGGGGTACATTTCTTTTATAGCTCCCTGGAGTGACCCACAAATGTTCTGGCTGCCAGAACATTTGTGGGCCAGAACATACTTAGGATTTATTGGCTAGGTGTTGCAAAATAATTGTTCAACAACCTATCTGGTCATCTTCCTGTTTCCCAAATTATAGTGGTCCAGGCCAGATAGTGAAGGGACCCAAGCCTTCCTTGTATCACTTGTCTGATCCCGATAGAGCACCAAGTTTTAAGAGAGGAGAGTGCACTAGTCTCTTCTGACCGACATGAAAGTGGTAACACGATCTGATAGTGACCATTACTTTTTGGAACTAACATTTATGGGAGAATCTCTGAGGCAAGAAAGTAATATTTGCACAACTATAGTATCAGCACCCTTGTAACCAATAAACGCCGCTATGTTACTTGGCCAAATGTTATGTCTAATCAAATCTATATTCAAAGATTTACAGTTATTATATTAAATACTTGGCGGAATATGTTGGACTCAATGAAGCAGAAATTCCTATTTTAAACATACATAATCGGAATTTTGGAGAGTTGCAAAAGGTTTTTTATAAGGATGTACTTTTATGCAATACTAGCTTACCCATCGCGCGTTGCTGCGATCTCAGAAGAAAGGAAATTCAAGGAAACTTGTTATGATAACATTCAATTTACATTGTGTCATTTTTATTGAAACTTATTCATTTTAATATGGAAAACATTTCAAAGTGTCGTTTTAATTCTATTTATTTATCGAGTGCTTGTGGATACACAATATTTTTTGTTTTTCCGTCTGGTGCGTAAACGAATAAATCAGAAGGTTTTCCGACGCGTGAGCTGGCCACATACAGTTGTCCATGTGAGAAGCACGGATTCTCCAAATGGAGTCCACACACTTGCAGCGATTGTCCTTGTGCTTTGTTGATGGTCATTGCAAAAGCGAGTCGCACCGGAAACTGTAAATGTTTGAATTCAAATGGCATATCTGTTGGGATCATTGGAATACGTGGCAACAGTACATCTTCCGCCTTGAATTTCCCATTCAAAATTGTAGCTTTGATGACATTGTTAATCATCTTTTTCACTGTTGCAAAGTCGTGGTGGATTGATGTTTTGGAGAATAATGATAGGCACGCCAATTTTCAATGTCAAAATGTGCGGTGGCATACCGGGCAAATCTAGTGAATACAAGAAATCCGTTGGGTAATTGACAACTTCGTCTTGATTCATCACAGTATCGATGGACTTATACGTTGCCGCTTTGCCTGGTATTCCGTTTTGAATGCTGAAATTGATGGCATTTACACCATTTTTTGTAGCTGCTAATATAGCCCGTGCACTGAGCCACTGATGATTTTTGTAATTCCGCGCAGTATTCGAAAGATTATGAGGGCCCTGGGGGGCCGATATTTAAAAAAATGTTATGCCAGAAACCTTTGTGGGAGTGTACTCAACAACTTCTCAAAGTTTCATGGCGATCGGATGAATGGTGTAGTAATGCATAAAGGACAAACAGACAGACAGACAGACAGACATACATTTGTTTTTATATATATAGATTCAACTCTACTTAAGAATCAAAGTGGGTTGACCAAGCATGTCAATCAGCTAAGATCTCTCTATGACTGGCTATCTTAGATGGAGATTGGACCAAAATTAACTAAGCAAGGTGCACTTATCGGGCTCTGGCAAGATCTGTAAGCTGCTAGTAAAACAAATGATACTAGGTTATTCTGGCATCTAGTGGCTCTAACCAAGTCTGATAAAACTAAAATCTCATCATTATGACATCTTGCCTGCCAAATGGGTAGCACACTTTTCCTCCCTTTATGCCGCAGAAGACTGTATCGACCTACGGAGTAGTAGCAGCCCAGACGCCTCTGCAAAACCAGATATCACAACTCTAACAGAATTTACTGCCCTGCTGTCTTTAGCCTTGATGATACTATTAGAGCCATTGATTCCCGAAAGTCTGCTAAGGCCCCAGGCCCGGATAAAATTCCCAGAGATCTATAAAAAACAAAGCCCCAGTTTTGGACAACTTATTTAAATTGATTATCAAATGCAGTAGCAGCTGGGGTAAAGTGTCAGAGTCCTGGCAGGGGCAGAAATCCTAACAATATACAATAAGGGCAATGCTAGCATTCCCTCAAATTATAGGCCAATTACCTTGATTAATAACTCTCAAAAACAATTAGCAAAACACATTTTAGGGAAACATCATGATTGGGCTGATACAAACAAAAATTTGCCCCCACATCAGGCAGGTTTTATAGCAAAGGTTAGTACAAGTGATCAGATTTTTAGGTTCACAATTTTATACTGAAAATATGTTTTAATACAAAATCAAAACTTTATGAGGCTTTTGTTGATTTAAGAGCAGCATTCGATCTTATCCCATGTTCAAACTTATGGCAAATTTGGATAAATATGGGGGCCTCAGGTAATCCTGTCCACCATATTAGTAAATTACATGAGAAAAACTATGCTCAAGTTCATTGGGGACAAATGGAGAAGTGACTGACCGCATCCTCATTGAGCGAGGTGTGTGCTACGGCTGTCTTCTTGCACCAATGTTGTTTGTTTTATGTATGAATGATGTTATAGAGACTCTAGAACAATGTAGAAATTATTCCCCTATTTTTAACAACAGAAAGATACTAATTCTTTTTTTTGCCGACAATTTCCTTGTTCAATTCAATTCATGAAGCTTTATTCGGTACATATAAAAAATGACCATAAAAGCACAAGAATACATACATTAAATAACAAATACAGCAGATTACAAACAAGGGAAATCAGCCAAATGTAACTTACAAAATGGTTTAAAAACACATACTCTTCCTGGCCTTAATTGATTGGGTTAAAAACATAGCAGTAAAAAAACAGATATCGACATATTGTAAATTAAAAACTAAACTCATAGCCTGATTTACTGTACGTACGCCATATTTTACAAACATAGGTTTAAGAAATGCAATACGAAAATTTGTATACAGTTTACAGGTTAAAAGAAAGTGCACAGTACTCTGTTTGGATACGCCATCACACATACATGGCCCCTGCGGGTGTTTCTTAAGTGGAGGCAGTGCCACTAAGTGATGGGCTATACCAAGCCTCAATCTAGTCAGCACATACTTATGTGTTGGCCTGGTCACCCAGACTAAATAGATGGGAAAACCTTCATTGATTATATAGTTATTATAAAACATGACAGTGGATAGAGATCCGCTGGCAACTGCCAGTTTCCTTGCAGCAAAGGATACAAATTTAGTTTTCATCTCATGTTTAGGAATTAACAATGCTGCTCTAGGGTCATCCAAGATGTTTAAGTTAAAAATCTCAGAAAAACATCTAACGACGTAATTTAACCAGGGAATATTTAGAATTTTGTCCAACGAGAAACAATCCTCAATGATCGATCTGGAGAAGGATTTTTCTTCTTGAAGCCAAATTGAACGCCAGATCATAAGTGGCCTCAAGGATAATTGATCAATCAGAAAGTTAATGTCCAGTTCTCGATGGATCAGCTCAGTGGCGGCAGAGGATGGCAGCATCAAAAGCTTTCTTAGAAAAGTATTTTCCTCCAGCTGCAGAATGTGCGCACATTTGTGTCCCCAGACACCTGCCCCATATAGTGCGATACTGATACACCTTGCTTGGTAGATCTTAAGCATGTCCCTGGTTCGTCGGTCCCCGATCTTCGATGCAAACCTGAAGACACCGTGGGCGGTTTTTGCCATTTTAATACGGATATTATTAAATTCATTCTGCCACTTTCCGTCTTTATAGAAGGTAATACCTAGATAGCAACAAGTATCCACTTGGTTCACCTTTTCTTTATCAATAAAAAAGTAATTTAAAAATGTCTTCTTAGACCCACATGTCATGGTATAGGTTTTCCTCTTATTGATAATCAATTTCCTATCCTTGATAAAGGTAGAAAATCGGTCAATCAGGCGCTGTAATCCTATTGGTGTTCTAGAGAGCAGGACAGCGTCATCGGCGTATAATAACACCGGTACCGGAGAAACTTTGACCTGTGGGACATCTGCTTTAACAGTTTTTAAAATCTCTTCGATTCCGTTAATAAATAGAATAAAAAGGAGGGGGGTCAGTACACAACCCTGTCTGATCCCTCTTTTAATAGGAAACTTTGGGGTGCATTCTCCTTTAGTGCCAAAACGCACACATGTTTTTAATTTCCCGTACAGCCTAGCCAGAAAATAAATTATTCCCTCTGGTGCTCCTAGCTGTAGAAAGGTTGACCATAGGATTGAATGGTCAACCATATCAAAAGCACTACTGAGGTCTGCAAAACAGAGGTAGAGTGAGCCGGGTTTGGCTACAGTATATTTCCCGATCAGTAAATCCAAGTTTAAACACTGATCGATTGTGCCCCGGCCCTTTCTAAATCCATACTGGCTATCGGCAAGGATACCCTCTTGCTCAGCCCATTCCTCTAACCTTGCTAGCATAACTCTACTCATGATCTTAACTGAGGAGTCAAGAAGAGAGATAGGTCGATAGTTTTTTACATCCGACCTGCTACCCTTTTTATGTATTGGAATAATAATGGATTCCCCCCATGAATCGGGGGCATCTGTACATATAGCAGCATTAAAAACTGTAGCTAAGAGAGGGCTCCACATCTCGGGCACTGTTTTGTATACGTCTATAGGCACCCCATCCGGACCCTGGACTTTACCCCCCTTGCTAGCATGTATGCCAGATTCAACCTCACTAGCTGTAATATCCAGAGGTAAAACAGGCCATCTACTCGGGTTGGTGATCATACTGCTGTTAGAATCTAATATATTAGAAAAATGGGCAATCCAGCCATCACTCGGTACATTAGAGGTTAGCACTGGGGCGTTCTCATCCTTAAGAAAAGGAGAGTTAACGGTAACCCAGAAAAGGGTACTATTGGATAGCTCAGCTGCTTGATTTAGAGAGTCCCATGCCAACAGCTGTAGCTCACTCTTGCTCCGCTTTAAGGCGAGCTTGTATTCTAATCTCAGTTTAGTTACAGAGTTAGTGTCCCTCGGTTTATTAGCAAGTGCTATTTTTAATTTAGTTAATAGACTTGTGCACAGATGGTCGAACCAACCCGGTGTGGTTCTACGCTGGCCACCTAACGGTTTAATGAACCTGGCATTAATACTTTTATTAATATCATTAAAAGCATTTAAAACCTGCTTTAAATCTGTGCTATTGTCAAGGATAAAAGAAATGTCTGTTAGACAGTCCCTGACAATAGAACCGATTAGTTCGTTGGCTTTTTCCCCTACCCATCTTAAACGAACTCCATTTGGTCTATGCGGTTCCACATTGGAAACCGTAGTACCCACTCTGACATGACATTCACTCCATAAAGTAGTTTCCAAAATAACACAATTATGGTCGCTGATAGTGGTTACTTCGATCCTCGGGGGAGCACAACAAGAAATAATACTAGAGGAAACAATCAAATGATCGATAACTGAGCTGGATTGCAGGTTCTTAAAGGTCGGGATGGGTTGTCCATTTACATCTTTCGGGAGACCTAGGATTTCCAGCTCATAGCAACCCATAAAATAGTTTAATGCCTCTCCATAATTATTATGGCCAAAATGCAAATCATCCACCCCCAACTCATCGCTAAATCCACAAACTTTTCCAGTTGGCAGTTTACACAAAGGGATGTTAAAATCCCCAACCCAGATCATATCAAAAGAAACATTAACCTCTAGTTTCAAATTTTCAATGGTACTGGCCAAATCGTGGACCACTACAACCCTGGAACTATCAAAAATATTATTATAATAGTTTACCAGTAAAATATTGTGATTTGGTTTCTCAAGCAACCAGAGAATCTGAGCGTGTTCTCCCACAGTTATGTGCCTTTTCACAATAATTGGGCGATTAATTGTAACCAGTGTCAGTAAACCCCCTTTTGCCCTGCCCGGTCCAGTCCCCTGCGCAGGCAGATGAAATGAGGCATACCCCTCATAATTGACTTCCTCCCTGCACCAAGTCTCCTGGAAACAGAGAATGTCATGGGCAGTAATAAAATTCTGCCAATCCGGAGCCTTCCCCTTAGATTTTAGACCTGCAACATTCCAACTAACAATTGAGGTCCCTTTAACCCCTGTGTTAGTCCTATCTGATATCGTAATTACATTAGGGCTGTTTTCCTCCCTAGGGTTACCACTAGATAGAACCCCACTGTTGTTTACCAAAAAATGGTTCACCTCCCAGGCTGGCACAGGGACCCTTATATCTTTAGTGATATCAGTGGCGGGTTTATTAGTATCATCACACACGGGGGACTGGACATCCGTACTAAGTCAGTCATTAAAATCCAAGCGGCTTAGGGCATGAAAACAATTTTGCAAAGGGATAATTAACCCCGGCCGCTGGATCGGTGAAAGTGGCGTTATTAAGTTACTGTCATTAGGCGATGCCTTGATGAGGTGACTATAAAAAAAGCCAAGCGGGCGTGCACATACATTATTAGCATTGGACAGGAGAGAGGCTGCTCTGAGCAAGACTGTAGCGACGTGTTGAGGGTACTTAAAATTAATAATAACACAGTCGCCACTACAACTCTTACTGGAATTACCAATCCAGTTTACCCTTCTGGTACTTAATATATCATTAGAAAAAGCAGTTGGGAACCCACATTGGTTATGCAACCAAGAGATAGTTTTATTTTTCAAAGAGTCGTGGGATTCATGTTGGGGATGAGTCATGTGCGTATCAGCCTGGGGTACATTGGTTAAAACAACCACATAGGGGGCACAGTCTGGGGGAAGATTAATAAAGCGCCTTCTCCTCACTTCTGACCACCCCACATTATTATCAACTACTTTGGGTACATTATTTTTTGACTCGGTGCGGGCGGTTGAGGTGGCAAAGCTATTTTGCTGGCCTCAGTCCCCTCCTTGGGTTGTATTACTACATCTTTCCTTGCCCTAATACTTGCCTCGCTGGACTTAGGCAAGCCAGCCCGAGTAATATGTATATCCAAGAGGTCGCCCAGTCTGGCTACTTCTTTGGACATCAGGTCTAATTTGGCCATTAAGGGTTTAACCAGCTTATCAAATTTAGCATCAATAATTCAGACCAACAAATCTAATTGCTCAGAGTTCAGATTGGCCATTCCATCCCCTTCCAAGACCTCATCTTTTCCAGCTAGACTTTTAGACGGTGTTGGCACTCTCTTCGTCTTTCTATTCCCTCCTCGCTTAATTGGTAATTTCCGACACGCCCTAACTACTCTTCGGGCTGGTGAATGTTGGTCAGGGGTATCAGGGGGATCAACCAACACAACTTGATCAGGGGCCGGTGACGGCGGTATATCATTATTTATTACCTCCTTTATGCCAAAATCATGGCTTTTATCTAAAGCTGGTGTATCCAAAGAAATTAACAGGGTAGAGGGAGAAGCAGGGGGGCTGACACGACTTAAAGATCGTCGTCGTTCATTATTGATTTTGTTAACTACTTTCACTAGGTAGTTGTCTAAAGTTGCTGGAACTGAGGGGGTTTTAGTGGGTTTAGATTTAGACATACTCAGAGATTTATGCGTAACCTGCTTAACAAATACAAAATAAAAGCACCGAAGCAATCATGAAGCATACGAAAAGATCAATATCAGGAACTCAAAGTCCTTCAAAATAAAACAATAAAAGTCTCACTGTGTAGATGATAGGATTATTCTAGCCAAGGTCTGTGGCCCAGCCCAGCCTCGAACAGCCCCGGACTGCCACAGACTGCCCGCTCTTTGCCCGGGCTTAGCCCGGCGCACTCCCGCGCTGTGGGGTTACCGTTCAGTTAAATAACCGTCTTGTGGGTGGGGCAGGCAAGCAGGGCGGACCAGATGGACTGTCGAGCAGGGACTCCTGGTAGAGCGAGTCCCTGCAGCGCCGCTCCAAAGGGCCTCCTCACCGTCCACAAACAGCCACAGCGGGCCCCAGGCGTCCAGAGCAGCGAGCTACAACGGCTCCCAGCCACTCCCGTAGACCTAGCGCCACGAAGCGGCACCCGTGTAGCGGGTGCGGCGAGAAGTAGGCGAGGTTACAGCGTTCCCACACAGGTGAGCGCGTCTTTGCAGAGGGATCCCAGTGATCTGTCAGGAAGCGGAACCTTTAACCAGGCGGTGTCCTGTGGGCGGGGAAGGCAAGCAGCGCGGACCAGATGGACTGTCGAGCAGGGACTCCTGGTAGAGCGAGTCCCTGCAGCGCCGCTCCAAAGGGCCTCCTCACCATCCACAAACAGCCACAGCGGGCCCCAGGCATCCAGAGCAGCGAGCTACAACGGCTCCCAGCCACTCCCGTAGACCTAGCGCCACGAAGCGGCACAGGCGTAGCGGGTGCAGCAAGAGGTAGGCGAGGTTACAGCGTTCCCACACAGGTGAGCGCGTCTTTGCAGAGGGATCAAATTCCCAGAGATCTATAAAAAACAGAGCCACAGTTTTGGACAACTTATTTAAATTGATTATCAAATGCAGTAGCAGCAGGGGGAGAAGTGTCAGATTCCTGGCAGGGGCAGAAATCCTAAAAATATACAATAAGGGCAATGCTAGCATTCCCTCAAATTATAGGCCAATCACCTTGATTAATAACTCTCAAAAACAATTTGCCAAACACATTTTAGAGAAACATCATGATTGGGCTGATACAAACAAAAATTTGCCCCCACATCAGGCAGGTTTTATAGCAAAGGTTAGTACAAGTGATCAGATTTATAGGTTCACAATTTTATACTGAAAATATGTTTTAATACAAAATCAAAACTTTATGAGGCTTTTGTTGATTTAAGAGCAGCATTCGATCTTATCCCATGTTCAAACTTATGGCAAATTTGGATAAATATGGGGCCTCAGGTAATCCTGTCCACCATATTAGTAAATTACATGAGAAAAACTATGCTCAAGTTCATTGGGGACAAATGGAGAAGTGACTGACCGCATCCTCATTGAGCGAGGTGTGTGCTACGGCTGTCTTCTTGCACCAATGTTGTTTGTTTTATGTATGAATGATGTTATAGAGATTCTAGAACAATGTAGAAATGATTCCCCTATTTTGAACAACAGAAAGATACTAATTCTTTTTTTTGACAACAATTTCCTTCTTATTTCCAAGACACCTATGGGGCTCTGTATTTTAATTGACAAATGCTTAAGCTTTTGCAATTCTAGAGGCTTGGAATTAAACATGAATAAAACTAAATATATGGTGGTCCGAAAGGGCATGAGTAAAAATTATATTTTTCATGTTGGTAGCGAGATCTTAGAGTACATAACTTTACGTATTTAGGTGTTAGACTTATGGACAATTACAGGTGGACAAGTCAACTGAATACGAGCACCCTAGTAATAGAGCTTAGATCTAATGTTAATATTAGGTTTTATAAGCAAACAACATCATGTGTAGTTTCCCCAGCCTTGGAAATTTATCATGCTTAAGCTCCGGGTGCGGCGCTTATGGCTCCGAGATCTGGGTTGTGTTGATACTCATCTGCTAACAATCGCGGAAATCAACTTTATTAGGAAGTTTCTTTCCATTCCATCTAGCTCACGGATTACCCCATTACATTTTAACATGGGTTTTAAAAGAATTGCAGAACTGGCTGTTTTAAAAATTTTAGTGTACTGGGTCCACCTTTGGATTACACCAGAGTTAGAAGTCTATAAAGACTCACTTATAGATTGATTTAAAGTCCCAAGAGCTAGGACTCTTCCCTGGGTTAAACATGTTTTTGCTTGGCTGGGGAAATTGGGGTTACAGTGGTTCATGGATCAGTCAATTGTAATTTGCAAAGAAGACATTAAGATTTTGAAGGCTCGGTATTGGGCTTCCATAAATGTTGGACATTCAACAACTAGCTCAAATGGTTCCTTGACCAACTTGTTTTTAAATTTTAAGCCTTTTCCGGTCTTCGAGCAATTTTTAGATTTAATATTCTCACCTCTAGCTAGAAGCTTGTATATATGATTTAGCCATGGGACTCTCCCTTTAAGATCTTTTACTTAAAAATGGCTCTTGGAACAAGGTTCTATTATTTGCCCAGCATGTTGTTTGAATGAAGAGAATGAGTTACATTTAATGTTCTTTTGCCCCGAGTTCTCCAATTCCTGCCGTAAATGGATTTTGCCAATTTGCCAGGATAGGGGAACATGTAGACATGTAGTAGCTTTTAGAATTTTTTAAAGTGATACTACTTCAATAATAAATAATATTTGCAGTGAGCAGCTTCTGACAGGCAATCTGGTATAAGAGGAGCGAAATCCTAAAAGTCGCCTTTTAATGCTTGCGCCCATTGTACAAGTATCTATAAATAGCTTCAATACATTATTTTTCAAAATTTCCCTTTTTTAAAGTTATCTAGGATTTTTTATATTATATATTTATATTGAAACATTTTATTGGGATACTGTAACTGTGAACAAAAAGAATGCAGCCCCTGGTTAGGAGTTGTCCCCCGGTGCACAGGGTTGAAAAACAAATGAATGTTTGTATCCTGTCTTCAATTGAATCAAAAATTAAAAAAATTGAATTAAAATTGAATCTTTAACAACACATGCTGTACGTTATTTGTTTACAGAACGTTGCATCTACTTCGATCCCTTGATCACGTGAGAACTTTCCCGTTACCTTATTCACTGTCACACCATAGTTCACGTTTTTCACATCGTATGACACGCGTAGAGTATATATTTTGTTTACTTTATTAATGGCACTAACCGCCCGAGCAATCTAGTGTTCACCCGAAATGCACAGGTCACGAATTTAACCCGACACACTCGTTGTAACGCGCTGCAATCTCACTGCGCACCTGTGTATGCATTTTGCATCACTAGTCTTCATTTACACCGGAAACTAATAACCCTTTGCCGGTTCACAAGCGCCACCGCATATATTCCATATCACTCTTAGCACCACAGTTGATGATTAACTTGCGTATTTAACCTATCACATTCTCCATAACGTATGAACAGTTATTTTATTATATGTAGTAGCCATTCCGAGATACTTCCTATTAAGAGCCCATTACCATCTGTTTTGCTTGTAGATTTATCCCCTGATGAAGGGCAACTCCAATGCCCGAAATGCATTGGGATTATGGATTTAATTTGGAGATCTAACTGAGAGACATTCGAATGATAATTTTGTGAAAACTACCATGTTTGAAAGACCAATGATCATTGAAGTGAAGTGATCATTAAAAACTGTTTGAAAACAGAACGTTTGTTTTAAATTTGTGATTCAATTGAAGACAGGATACAAACATTCATTTGTTTTTCAGCGCTGTGCACCGGGGGACAACCCCTAACCAGGGGCTGCATCCTTTTTGTTCATACGTACAACACTGTTCGGTCCAGACAGTGAAGCCCTTATTGCACGCGACAGCAAACAACTCATTAACCTTCCAAGAATACAGGCTGTGCTTGTCCACATCTTCATGATACTGTAACTGTAAACCATTAGTCCTTTTGTACATGACTGCTGGTTGCACTATGCACGGTCTCCTATGTGGATGTATTTGCACTTATTTCTCCTAACTACCTATGCGGAAATGTTGTTTTAAAAATTTTTATGATCCAGCTGTGGATGTATTTGTATTTTAGGGAACTCATGACATGATTGTAACAAATTGAAGTCTTTAAGTCCAGTATATGAAACAGATCAGGTTTATTGAAGATAAGATTCAGGTCAGGTAGATAAAATAGAATAAAGTAGATCCAGTAATAGAAACCCCACCAGGAGCAGATGGACTCCAGCTCAGCCTCAGATGTAACTTTCCCTGCTTTCAAGCATACACAATTGGAACACTATGTGACATCATAGATGCCTGCTGAGCAAGTAATGACAAACACTAAAGAAGGACAGAGAAGAAATGAAAGCAGGATGCAACACATCTCCCCCCTTGACAAAATAAAACAAGATAAGAAAACAAAAGAGAGAAGAAAAATTGATAATAGAACATACAGCATATACACAGTAAAAATACTGGAAAAGTAAAAGAAAGAGATAAAACATCAAATGGTGAAAGTACAAAAGAAAATACAGTCACCCACAAGGTACAAAATCCACAAGAATGGAAAAGAATGGATTTGATAAATTAAATACATCTCCACAAGGATGCAACAATGCTTTTATTTGATTTTATTACCAAACATGATAGGATTATTATTATCTAATATGGGATCTCTATCTGGAGCTGGATGAAGTATATATGGATTGTTATTGTACATTTTGAGTATATGTTTTATTGTTAATATATCTCTGTCTGTGTACACTTTGATGGTGAGATAACCAAATAAGGTATACACTACTACTATAAGGAAGCCTCAAGTGGGCATAGCACCTGCTTTATCAAACAACATTTGGATCAGAAGCGTTTTTCAGGAGGCACCTTTAATTGTAGTGTCGGTAACATGCGTTTGTTATTCCCTAAGAGGAGACTTGGGGATTATTTTCTGCAATGTATAAAGTTTTAAAGAAATCAGATAGATAGTGAATAAACAGGATCGCTTCTATGGAGGCTAGTGTTTCAGAAGTTTGTTTTCAGGAGGTTGTGCTCAGGAGAACTCTAGAGAATCAGGTTAAGAATACGGTTGAATATGTAGTAGAATCTATTTTAGGGAAGAGAAAAAAAAATGTTAGAGGGTGATGCAAAATGTTGGTCCCAAGATGAGGCTGAGGTTAACAACTATTCAAAAGAGGGTGGTAAAAGGAAGAAAAAGTATCTGGAGAAATCGTATGAGTAGGGGTTTTCCCTTGTGAAGTGAGGTGATCTAGGCACCACAGAATGGAAAGGTGTCAGTTGCAACATGCAAAAGTGTGTCTTGTTCACCACAAAAAAGATTCAGGCTAGATCTGATGAGGATGGGCATTATCAACATTTTATGAGTATTAATGTGATGAGTTTGGAATTTGGATAGTGACAAGTTGGAACTTCTGAATAAAGATATAGGGATTGTCTTAGATCCTACGGTGAGTTCGTGTTCTCACCAGATATGATTAGGCACCCAAAGAGTGCAGAGTGGTGGCCCACAACTGATGTGGCTGAGTGTATTGTATTATAGATTTAGAGGCCTTTGGAGAATAGTAGGGTGGCTATGCATGCTGAGTGCTGGAGCACTCAGCACTTATCAATTCTCATTGATAATATAGAATGTGTCACTTCCGGTCTGGACCCAGGTCTGACCAGCTTTTTTAAGATAGGCCATGAGTCCCAGAAGGGAATTGAACAAGCATTTAAACAGTGTCAGGATTGGCTATTAGATGTAATTGGACCTCTGACATGTATTCTAGACATGACAGAGGAGGCCAAGTCAAAGGATATCTCTGTAGATATTGGTTTATTATATGTATGGGGTGAGAGAACTGTATGCTTTCTAAGTAATGCCAATTTGAACTGACTACAGAGAGTAGGAAGGCTGATTTGATGAGTATCATCCCCAGTTGAAGGGGGCGGGGTCTCGCAAAGAAAGAGCCAGTTGCGGATCCCAAGGGTCTCTTTTAGAGACGTTTTGTGAAAGAAGTGGACAAATATGTGTCTACCTTCACTAGTTTTAATAAGGGTGAAAATTCACTCAGAAGGGTTCTTGGAGGAAGAATTTTTGACAGGGCTGTAGGACGGAGACATTTCTGGATTTAACAAAACCCATTCATCAAGTGCAAGAAAGAGGTCAATTTACAGGATTCCAGTCAGTGGCTGGTTTCTTTCCACAGAGAGGATTGGCTGAGGAAAGTCTTCAATCTAGAAGAAGATCTTAGAATTTGCCACAATGATGTTAAGGTAAGTATGAAGAAGATTTCTGGTTCTTTCACTTTAAGGGTAGGCAGACGGTTACAGAGGTGTTGGTAAACATGGAACTCATTAATGTAGGACCAATGTGTTCTTCAGGTAATACAAGGTTATATTGTGCATTTCAATATACCCTTTTTTCAAGGTCAAGTACCAAGAGTAATGGTTTTTTCAAAAAATCAACCAGTGTTCGTAGATCTGGAGATTAAGGAGATGATCAAGAAGGGTGCAATGGATATTTTTTTTAAGAAGGCAGAAATGTTTTGTAAGCACAAATGTTTTAGTTAAGATGTAGGACAAAGGATTGAGTACAGTGATAAATATGAGGGACTTAAATTGGTTCATAGAGTACAGGCATTTCACAGTGGAGGGAATCCATCTATTATGTTTGATGCCCTATTGACTGTCAGTCAGTCAGTAGCAGCTTTATTCGATTTAAATTTCAAATCATAAAAGCATAACAGTCATAAAAACATATATTACAATAACACAAAATATCTACAAGTTAAAATATGAGCCCAACCTTTGGATGCGATTTCCTTTCTGATTACGTTCATTTTGCAGGATTAGCATTAGAGACAATACCATTACAACTAGTTGTCCCTTAATTAAGGCAATTAATAACAGGCAAAGTCAATCTATTGAAAAACTTTCCATATGTAAGTCAAAGATAGCTATTATACAGTGTTTCAAATCGGTTGGAAGTGGAGATATTGCAGCCACTCAATGCGCAGACACTTCTGCCCATCGGGTGGTTACACTTTGCGTTTGGTCTTAATGAGCAGAGGTATGACGTACTGGGGTAAAAGTCATGTAGATCCCAGGTGGATATAGGGCCATCTCCTTTTTGGGGCTGCCAAGTTTGAAGATATGGGACAACGTGTTTGTTCCTGAATTTTATTAATACCAGGTCGCCGACAATATCTTTTGAAAGGGATCCTAGCCAGCCCACCCTTCTAACACTCATTATTCTTCCATCCAAGTTAGGAGACAGGGGTCTATTTTTTGTTAGCCAGAATGTAACCTTGTTTTTTAGGTCCTGATGTCTTTCGACTTTTCCGCTTGTGAGTGCTGGCACTCCTGTGAGAACGCACACAAGCGGAGCGGCCTCCGGTGGTAGGTCTATGTGATTACATATTCTTGGCATGTTGCCATAGTTAGCAACTGTCCCCTTATGGAATGTAGGTTCTTTGCTCAACCCTACTCTGGCGGCAGTGCACTGTGCTAATGTAGAGTTAGTGGATACTCTAGGAATGTTTGGAGCTGACGTGGGTGAGGCTACTGGTTGGATTTGAACATTATTACTTTGTGCAGATGATTTAAGCACTTTTATGGCAGCGAGAGACTGAGGTTGGTTAGATCTTGCAATGTTTTTTATGAGTATCAAATTGGCCTTGATCGTTTCCTCTATTCCCGTAAGCCTATCCCCTAGATTGTTCATTCTTTCTATCACCAGGGATATTATAGATTTGACCAGGTGTTCGATCTGGGACAATAGGGTTGCCTGGGTAGAAGGTGCAGAAGAGTTTAATTTCCCGGCAACCTCTGGGGCTGGGGGGGGGTGAGGGCCAATGGGGGGCTTGAGCACAATTTCAGTTGTTTTGCCTGACTTCCCTGGTGTTTAACCCCTTTTTGCTTTCTTTTAACGGAGGGGACCTGAGGGAGCACTATGTTTTGGGTGATAACTTTTGCAGATAGTAAGTGGGGTGTACCTAACAGACTATCATTTAGGTGGAGTGGTGTACTAGTCTGGGGACTTGTGCTTACTGTAGGACAGTTAAGGGCGCTAGTTTGCTTAATTCTCGGTTCCAGTGGAGCATACTTAGTTTTACATAAACTGTTTAATTCCTCCAGCAGAGATAGGTTTTGTACTATGTCGGCTGCCTGTGAGGGAGATCGCTTGTTGGGTGTACTATCTGTGGACGGGGATCGTTCTGGTCTCTCTATTTCACGGGGAATGGGCAATGTTGTCCTATTTAGGTAGTGGTCGAGTGTCCCGTTGAACGAACCCCTCTGGGGGATGGCACCCCCTTACGAATCATAGTGTGACTTGTTTAAAAGTAGTGATCGCCAAAACAGCAGCAAGATCTAATAATTTCGAAGTTCACAAAATAATATCCATTGGGGAGGTCCATGAGTGAGCGTAAATATAATATCCAGGTCTCTTTACCTCCTCTTGTTGAGATGCCAAGGGGGGTGGCCCGTCCCGTCCTCCTCTGGCCTCTGAGGGCCACAGAGGGCCCACCCTTTGCCCGGGCTTATCCCGGCACCGCACGCGTGCGTCCCGCGGGGCGGGAGGCTCTCCGTGGTCTTATGGAGGCAGCTGGCGCAGCGGGAGCGTCACAGGAGTGCCGGGGCTGCTGGGGAATGTAGTTCCCGTTGAACGCAGTGGCCGTTTCCCTCACGGCAGGGCAGTGGAGCAATAGTGCTGGCCGTATCCCTAACGGCGTCGGAACCCCTGGCAAGGTGTCAGAAGTGCTCCCCACTGGCCGCTCGACCCTCCGTGGTCTTATGGAGGCAGCTGGCGCAGCGGGAGCATCACAGGAGTGCCGGGGCTGCTGGGGAATGTAGTTCCCGTTGAACGCAGTGGCCATTTCCCTCACGGTGGGGCAGTGGAGCAATAGTGCTGGCCGTATCCCTAACGGCGTCGGAACCCCTGGCAAGGTATCAGAAGTGCTCCCCACTGGCCGCTCGACCCTCCATGGTCTTATGGAGACAGCTGGCGCAGCGGGAGCGTCACAGGAGTGCCGGGGCTGCTGGGGAATGTAGTTCCCGTTGAACGCGGTGGCCGTTTCCCTCACGGCGGGGCAGTGGAGCAATAGTGCTGGCCGTATCCCTAACGGTGTCGGAACCCCTGGCAAGGTGTCAGAAGTGCTCCCCCAATTATTATAAGATGTTTTGCAAGAATGGGTTTGGTTAGTGAAAATAAATCTAAAAGATGCTTATTTCACTATTATAGGCTCAAAGGAAAGTCGGAAGTATCTTCAGATCTGATGGTTGGGTAACCTATATCTGTGCAGCTCCTTTGTGTTTTCCAAGGTTCTGAGGCCAGTAGATGCGTACTTCAGAGAAAAAAGAGTTTGTATGATTGTGAATTTAGATGATTTCTTGATTATGTCTCAAGACTGAGAGGAATTGAGGATTTAGTTACAGATGACAGCGATCTTATTATAAAGTTGGGTTTTCTGATTAATATACGGAAGTCAGTTTTGGAACCTTCCCAGAATCTGGGGTTTCTGGGTGTACATGTGCATACTATGAAGGTGAAGTTGACTTTGCCAATAAAGACGATATCAATGATAAAATCGGAGGTAAGGTATGTTTTTGAACAAAGATTTATTTGAGGACTCAGGCAAGAGTTATAGGCCTCTTTTCACCTAACATATACGCTCAGGTCCTCTGAATTACAGAGCATTGCACAAGTTAAAGTCTGTAGGCTTGGTGAGGTTTGCGGTATGGCGATAAAATAATCTTGACACAGAGGACGTAAAAGAATAATTGCTTTGGTGGCTGAACACTTTAGGGGCTTGGAATCGCTGGGATATTTCTGTGACGTCTCCGAATTTTGTCCTGGAGTCAGATGCAAGTTTATTTGGTTTGAGTCCTCAGTTGTATTATTTGGAGATGGGAGGTAGATGGTAGCTGGAAGAGAGGTTGTCTCATATCAATTGTTTAGAAATTAAGTCAGTTTTTTACCCTCCAAAGAGCTAGTTAGACAAATTGCAATGTTTTATTGTAGTTGGACAATATATATGTGGTTTGTTATATCAACTGTTTGAGTGGAAGCAAATTGAAGAGTTTATCAGACATAGCCAAGGATATTTGATGGCTTTATTTGGAAAACAAAATAGGTTTAAGGACAGAGTAGTATCCATGCCAGACCAATGGGATTGCTGACTGGAACTCAAGATATTTGAAGGATTACAGCAATTAAAGTATCAGTTGCAGATTTTTCTGAGATTATCAGAAGTTTGGGGACCTCTAGCGGTGGCTCTGTTTGCTTCAAGGTAGAAAAATAGTTACTGAGATAGTACAGCTGGGGACCGGATTCAGGGGTGGAGGCAGTGGATGTGTTTCAACAGAGTTGGTAGGGGTTAAATGCTTATGCTCTCCTTCCTTTTGCAATGAACTTTTGCAATGATTCACAAGGTTCAACTATTAGTAAGGAAACAGAAATGTAATGCAGTCTTAACAACTCTGTTCTGGACAGCTCAGCTGTGGTTTCCAGGAGTAGTTGAGTTGGCAATAGCGAGACATTTCTTGATTCCAGTTTTACAGGGTTTGTTGGTAGGACCAGGAGGAGAACATGTAAATGTAAATGTGCTGGATTTGTAAAGCGCACGGCTGCCCGTGAGCGTCCCGGCGCTTGCTTAGGGAACCCGTCCTGGTATTCCCCTGTGAGAAACCCCGGCAGGGTGTCCACAAGGTGAAAGCCAGACATCCCGCCGCGAGGGGCCGTAGTGGAGATTAAGCAAGCTATTGCCCAGAGTGCAGAGTGTGACCCCGTGAGTTGAGTAGGCACCAGAGCGAGAATTGTCGAGTCCGTGGAATTTTTGAGCCGAGACCCGCCGAGGCGGGGAATCGAACCCTGGTCCACGGTCAATCTCAGCTTCCGGGTCTGCCGCCTCTAACCACTGAGCCACGCTTCTCCACTTCATCCTTTAGTGTTGAGCGTAATGATAGACCCTCTTGTTTTAAAGATTTCACGAGAAGGAGCTGTTTCCAGATTTTTTCAGACAAGGCTCAGGAGTTGCTCAGGGAATTGTGGGCTCCTGGAACAAGAAAACAATATGTTCATGGAGGAAGTTGTATGTTGGTGCATAGAAAAAGAGATGAATCCAGTGGAGCCTCTCAGTAGAATCTAGTAGTTTCTTTGACTGTTTTGTATGACAAAGGTTAACTAATAGGACTATTAATTGTGACTGTCAGCAGATAGAGCAGATCATAATTTAACAGACGGTAACTCAATGGGCAGAGATGCTGTAGTTTGCAAAATCATGAAGGAGAGTAAGTTATGTAGCCCTCCTAAATCTAGGCATTCTTCTTTGTAGGATGTGAAATTTGTATTGCAGAAATTGGAATCTTGGCCATCAAATAACTATCTTACCTTACATCAGTTATCTTTTATTCTAGTTACTTTACTTTGATCTCATTCAGAAGAGTTGATGAGGGTAAAGCATTGGAAGTGAGTAACCACTTTTATACTCCAGATAGAGTGATATTTCAGATGACATGGAGAACCAAGACAGTGTTGACTTCCGTTTTGTTTATCCTAACTTTGTTAAACATCCTCAATTATGTGTAGTGAGATGTTTGAAGGAGTAGGAGAGTAGAATTAAGATGATGGGGAACTTCAATTGCTTTTCTTTCATGGTAATCCTTACAAGCTTGTAACTTCTGCTGCCATAACCAGATGGATGAGAGTAGTTTTAAATGAATCTGGATTGTATTTGAGAATATTTGCAGTGCGTTTGGTGCATGTAGCAATGGTAAGTAAGGTGTTTTAGACAGGTGGGTGAATGAAAGAAATTTTGAAAGCAGTTGATTGGTTGAATGCTGGTGTGTTTTCAAGATTTATTTAAAACCTGTAGATCATGTTTCGTCTCTAGCTAAATAGAGCAATGTAATGCTTTAAACATGCATAATACTAGCCTCTGGTGTTGACATGAAATGCAGATTCTTCAAATATGAATGTTAGGAGAATCTGGATTCCATTAAAGACAAGAAGGCTAGAGTTATCCCTCCCAACCCAGGCTTGGATTTGGATATTAAAAGGGGGGGAAGGAATGTTTTTTTAATGCGTTATTGAGATTCGTATTTGAAGTATCTTCTTTTCTGTGACTAAGGGCCAGATGTAGGTCGGTCGGTAATGGCCGAAAATCGGTATTTTCGGCCGTTACCGACCGGTATATGGGTGACAGGTATGTAGGGGGCATTATTTTAATGAATCGGTAAAATTACCGATTCGGTAATTTTACTGATTCTGTAAAATAAAAAATCGGTAAATTTACCGATTCTGAGGCACCGAGATGTAGGTGGGACTCTTCAGAGTCCCAGAGGCCTTACAGAATCGGCATTTTACCATCAAATTCAATTTGATGGTAAAATACCGATTCCGGTGTGCATGCACATGTGTGCATGCACACCTATGCCATGTGGCAGGCAGACATGCCCATAGGGCATGTCTGCCTGCCACATGGCACCCGAGCCTGTTTTGGGGGTGCCAGAGGGTGTCAAAGTGACACCCCCTGCACCCTTGTGCAAATCGGTATTTACCGATTCTGTAATTACAGAATCGGTATTGCCCATTGATTCCTATGGGCTTCACAGCCCATAGGAATCAATAGGAAATACCGATTCGGTATTTCCAGATTCGGTAAATACCGAATCTTAAAGATTCGGTATTTACACATCTGGAAATACCTACATCTCCCCCCTTCATATTTACCACTTCTTAAATACCGAATCGGTAAAATTCGGTATTTAAGAAGTGGTAAATAAGAATTACCTACATCGGGCCCTAAGTCCTTCTAGTACATGCATTTTTTTTCTTTTGACAGAATCTATATTAGTGGAGGAAATCAAGTAGTTTTTATGTTCAGGAACGTTTTTAACAAGTTAATGGACGCCTCAGAGCAGATAAAAGAGGAGGATGGCTGATGTATTCCAGTTTAAGGGACTGTGGTGTTCTAATGCCAGTTCTGGAATTTAGTTTCTGGTTAAAGGTTACTTTGAATGGCTACACAGAGTCACAATAAAATACTTTAGCGTAATGGTAGCCTTCTTATCTTTAATAAAAAGACAGATTATCCTAACATTCAAACTTGGCCTACAAATATGTTTCAGATTCTCTGGTGATGCCATGGTCAGTACCCATAGTCAACAAGCACAATCTTGCATACCTTAATGACAATGAGAACAGTGCTGGGTAGGAAAGAGCAACCATGTATTGACATCTCATTATTCAGGAGATGATTTCCTACAACCCACAGTGGACATACAACACACAGTGGTTCACTGTAGGTTGTAGGAAAGAGTACAAAATGTAGTTTTAAGTAGACAAGTTTGTCACTTTGACGCACATGCTCTTCATATATGGTTGAATATGTAAGTGATGAAGAGGGTGCCAATGCAGGGTAGATAGTCTATGTAGCAATAATAGTACAAATTAGCTCTGATTTTCCAAACCAAGGAATTTAAGAAGCATGTAACTACTTCTATGATTGCAAATACTGTACCAGTAACCGACATCAGTTGAGCAATTATTGGGCCCCAAGATCTAGCAACCCCCACATTTGTACTGTGAGATTTGTCAGAAGATCCTTTTCCTTCACCAGCCCTTCGACCTGAAATCAACTTCCATATTACATCCGCACTGGTCCAGACTTTGCGAAGTTTCAAAAACTCTTGAAGACTTGGTTGTTTTAGTCAGTTGCTGCACCCTGTGTTAGTGAAGCACCGACATGCACCTACATGTGTGAGTCGATGGTCAATATTAAGTTATAACAACATAACATAACATACAATTGCATCTACGCTGCATATCAGAGGTGCTAGTGCATATGGCAAAAGGTCCACTGAAAGTCCACCAGCAGTCTTTGACTTGGACAATGCCAGAAATCATGTATTCCTTGTTTGAGAGTGTTTTGACCTCAGCAATATAAATGGTGATAGTGGAATCTAGAGGGTGCTCTTCTAAACACATACCTCTAATACCTCAGGCCACAAACACTAAACTCAACTCTCATCTCACTTGCATTCTTAATCGGTTTTTGTAGAACATACCACATTAAAAAAAGATGGCACGTATAACTGACAATTCTAACAGATAGTCTTCAAGACCTCTTATATTGGGATTTAGATTTCCTGGCTCCCATCTTTCACTGACTGCATTTTGATGGTGAAACATTAGAGAAAACACTAAGAAAAGCTCACTCTAAAATAAAAGCAAAATACATTTCTCAGTGTTACATTCCTGTTTACAAAACGTGTTGGCAAGATATCCACATATATTGTGCACAAATTAGTTACCAAACACTTCTTCTAAGGTACACACTGCTAATATTTTTTTTTACTGACAAATAATAATGACACTATTTACTTACTGAGATAGAGATTAGAAATCAATGGCTACCAAGAGTTTAATGCTGTGGTTACCTTTGTGTGTGGCGGTCTCTTTGTTATGATTCACTGGACCCAAACCCACTATTGTGTGTATAATAGCAGATATTACCTGAAGCTTTACCTGACGTACGGCCTTGTTGCAATAAGACTTTGTCTTAACATAAAAGGGGAATAAACATACCCTTGGATGCATCAGTTGCCATCAAAATAACCTGCTAATCATGAGATTGTGGCTCTGCCCCACTTCCAAGCACACTACTCTTTTTGTGGCTCTTCCAGGTTATTTTAGGAGTGTGCCAATTACTTTGGCAGGATTCAGCAGGAAGACAAAAGGCTATTTATCCTTTGCATTACCTAATGTAAATTGTTTCACTTGGACATGCAACTAACTCTCTGTCATACTTTATTTTAAGATTGCTGCTTTTTCAAAATCGAAGATAAACAGAACGACAGACTAGAGGTACATTTTTTACTTCAGCTTTTTAAGGCTACACATGCAAAAAATGGCAGAACAGCACTGACAGTGAAAAGAGGAGACAAATAATAGAGCAGTTGATTCACTGCTAAATTGAAGTTTAATATGCAGGGGCGACTCAAAGAATAAACTATGTGATTTTTATCCCCAGAATGCTCATGTACTGTGTAATTGCCTTCATGTCTGGCCATTGTCAACAACACAATGCTAATCTGAAAATGAAGGGCGGCATAAAAGGCATAAAATTGCAGCTAAACCAGCGTTAATGCCACACTTTTGCCAATGCAATGCTGAATCAAACATAAACTTGAGTGTAGTTTATGCAGTGCCTAATTTGTTAAACAAAAAGTACTGGTGCCCAAAGCTCTGTCCAAAAGCCTGCAGCTGGCGCTCTTACTTGTTGACGCACCAAAGACCAAGGCTGCGTAGTCTGGAATCCACACCATTCCTCTTTAAGCATCTACCAGACACTCCCTGTCTCTTTATAACACCCCTACAGGTTTCTTCTTTCTATCTTTGTGACAGTTTTTCTGTCTTTCTCCTACTCCTTCTTTACCCTTTTGGCATTGTTTCCTCTTTTTCTCCCGGGAAATGTCTGATGAAGGAAAATAAGTGTCAGTACCCCAAAATTTGTCCCAGTGGGTCCACACAGACATCCACGGCTCAAAGTAAGCACTGACTTTACAAAATCACAGATAGTTAAATCCCGCAGGATTAGGTTTACTTACTTTTTTCACATCAGAATCTTTTTACTCAGATGAACATAGCACTGGGCAATACAAGTGACTTGTTTCACTCAGATTCTGGCCTTCATTTATGAAAAGTGACGCATCGCTGTGAGAAAACAGCGATGCCTCACTTTCATTGCCCCCTCCTTGCAACACCAATGATTCCTCATATTTATAGTATGACACATCATTTCGCAAGGAGTTACAGATACGTCAGTATTTCTGATGCAAAAATGATGTATTGCTGGAGGGTGTCACAAAAGTGATGCAACTCCAGCAATGGGTCATTACACATGGGCAAGTCCCATGTTAAATGTGCCTGCATCAGTCTTACGCCTGCCATGAGGTAGGCATAAGATATTGATGCATTTGCGTCCTAGTAGTGGTGCAGTGAAATCTTATAGATTGCACTGCATCACTTCTATGACCCTTTCTTGCATCGGAATGCCGCCCCCGCATACATTATACCTGGAGCAGGGGTTGACAATGTGACACATCTACCTAGATGCGTCACTTTGTAAATATTGCGCAACATGGTGCATTTTTTACGTCGCTGGTGCGTCACAAAAAGTGATGTACCAGTCGCACAAAAATGATGCAAGGGCCCATGAATAAGCCCCTCTATTTTTACCCTCAGAGGCATTGGCCCTCACATTTGATTTTTCTTCGTCGTAGTGTGGGGTGAGAAATCAGGATGTTCCCCTGTCGGCTACCAAATGAGGACCATTCATTCATAGCTAACTCACAAATTAGAGATCAGGTTTAAGCACACTATTTTCAGACTATAATACTCTCAATCATGCATGAGAAATCAAATCATTGTAAGCACAGTTTCTGTAGAAAGATATTAAGACACAATAAAAGACTCAGACACATTTAGATAATTTGGTTATTGTAATAAAGATCCAAAATCAATTCATATAAGTAACATTTTAAGAAGCTCAGTCATGAGTCTTACAGCTCGAAATATAAGATCTAACATCTAGCCAAAGGAGATCTATTGCTAAATACAGGCATCTATAGGAGGATGGTTCCAATCGTTAGAGATTGATACCACAAACAAAGACAGGAGGATAGTTCAGAAGGGTTCTCGTAACATGGGCAAATGGAGCAAATTAGGGAATACTCCATTGGCCTCGGCAAAGGAATGGAGCATAAATCAGGAACGTTCAAGTCTGGTCTCTCATCAGAAAGCACCAAAGCATCCAGCAGGCAAGTTCATCATCAAGGACAAAAGGGGCATGGGGCTTGATAAAGTCCGGCAGGCAGGCTGGAGGCAAGGAAAGTGAAAAGGGTTGCTTCCCTCCTCCTAGGAAAATCCCTTTTTTAGTTTGAAATTGGCCATTGTGACATCAACAGTACCCCTACAATGGTCTGATCGCCATGTGACCATACTTGCATTGTCCAGGTACAAATTGATACACTAGCACGCTTTCCAAATTCTCATGATGAGAAACGACTGTCCATTCGATTCTCACAGGTTAGTTGACAAAGAGCATATTTAGTTTGTTGCTTTCCATGGATATAAACCAAATGTCAAGTTCCCACCATTAATACACAAAGAAATGCTGTAACTTTGTCTCTTGTCCCTTAATGAATGTTGCATGAACGAGAACAAATAAAGCAACATTTGAAATGTAACAAAGTCCATTACACAAGACTGTGAAATAATGCAGCCTAAGGGGAAAAGACATTTCAATTGCATTTTAAAGTTTGCATTTCATATTTAGTAAAATCAGTTCCTAATTAAGTTCAGGCATAACGAACCAAACCATATATGCATTTTGTAATGTTGTCGGTGAATGTTCACCTACCATTGTGGCCTATTACTAAAAATTTCGAAATGTAACAACATATTTACTATTTCTAAACATCATTAAAATAAAATTGTGTATATGAAAAAAATATATTTATAATGTTAGACACTTATACTGAAAGTTTAAATCATATATCACATTACATACATTCATTACATCGTTATCAAGTTTGCTATGGCCCCCTACAATGAAGTCAATAGAAATGCTAAGTTTCATTATTAATTTTCATGACAACTTTGTTAAGATTATAAAGTAATCAGTTATTAAACATTTTAAATTCACTCATTGATTATTCCTACTATCTCAACCTAGTCAAGCACACTTTTATGGTGCTGGTATTTCAACTTTTCTCAGTTTCAGTGTTGTTTTCCTAGACGTAAGCAAAGTGCACATTTATATTTTCATTATTAAGACTGGGTTATGTGTCATGTACAACATATTCAACTTTTACATTTCATCACTTTTGAAATCTGGCAAAGCAATGTTAGGAAAAAGAATGTTGGAATCTCCAATGGAAATAATATAGTGCCGATTACTAGAGACAGGTGGTTAACTATTGGTACTCTTGTTCACATCCAACCACCTGCTCAACCCCAGAGATTTCAATGTCTGGCTAGAAGACGTAACTAAGCATTTGTTTAAAGAATGTTTATCTATATGTTAAGGCCTTAATATTGAAGTTCACTTTAGTAGACTTCCATCACAAATCTATTGTAACTACACTCCAACACAGCCTACAAGTCAACTGCGTGGTTCCTTTGCTAGGCTTGTCACGTGTCCCACTGTCAGAGGCAGATTGAAGGTAAGAAGTAGGTCGCTACTAGATTTCCTACCAAGAACCAGACTTTTCACCATTCCATCAAGTTTCCATTCTTGCTGAAAATATATGTTGCCAAGTTTCTCATCATATTTTTATTTTTTTTAACTTAATCTCTCTCAAGCTGTGAAGTTCTTCGTGTCATGCATATAAAATGGGAATGAGAAGTAATATAGAGTGATGAACTAGGCAAGAGGCAGCATGTATACATTGAGTAGGAACAGGGATAGAGATGGTCCCTCAAGGGTAACTGGCCTTCAGTAAGATCCAAATTCTCCCATCCTGTAGACTTCTCTTGGAACAGAATGAGCTGGTTCAATCCAGAGCTGTGTCTGATCGCCTATCCTTTTCTTCAGGAAGTCTGGTAGGATCTGGAGATCAACTGCATTATAGACAGCCAGCAGATCAATCAGGATCAAAATTGCTAGTTGGTTCTCATCCAAGACTGATGGTGAGTTCAGGTGTTAGTGTGCATACTGTACCTCTTGATGGTCTAAAACCTAATTTAATGGTCATCTAGAGATTATTGTTTTCCATGCATGTTTGGCATTGTCTGCCAACTTCCTTTTCCACTATTTTAATCAGTAGGTTTGAGATTGGACTGTAGATGGATAGGACATCAGGACGTTAAGAAGACTTTTAACAGTGAAGTATTTACCGCCTGCTTCAAAAGAGTTGGCAATAAATGTTCTTGAAATAATGCAGTGAGCTGGCATGCTACCCTGTAGGCACTTGAGGGAATAAATGGCTTGATCTAAGGGTTGTAGGAAATTATTCCCACCCACCCCTAAATGCTAAAAGCACCATTACCTACCATTACCTCCACCTGCCTCATTTCCTAAAATTACCCTTGCCTCCTTTTGCCTCTAATGAAGCCTACACCCTAAAATCACCCTCACCTCTCTATACATCTACCCACCCCTTAACCCTAAAATTACACTTACCTCTCTTGACTTCTACCCATCTCTAAAACCTAAAATGATCCTTCCATCCCTTTACCAGTACCCATTTCTAAACTAATTACAGATAATCGTGTGTAATTTACCTCTGATTAAACTAGAGATTATAAAGAACAGCATGGCCATTCTTGATAGAACAACCTCAATATACAACTTGAGTGGTAATGGTGAAGTTGTGTCCTTTAACAGAGTAATGAAAGGTGGCATTTAATTGGCTGCAAGAAATAAACTGCATTTGGAACTCCAATTACACAAATGTGTGTGGCCCCACTGGACAACTGCAGTGGCAGTCACTAGGTTATCTCGTTTTCAGGTTATGAGGGGTAAGAAACCTAAATCAAAATAAAATCTTGGTTGGTTGGTTTCAATGTAGATAACTCGTCTGCAACGAGTGTGAGATAGATTGACACACATGATGGCTTTATGATGTATTATGATCAGAAACATTGTGTGCTCCCTATGATGATTGTGGAAAATCAGTGGGTTTGCTTTAAGAAACCAGTAGAGTTCCAAAAGGAGAGAATATTTTTTTTAACCCAGTAGTTTCTTTTAGTCGCTTAAATATAATGTAAGTTTGGAGGATGTACAGTGCTGCCTATGAAATGGAGTGGCACTTTGTAAAGAACCAGTGGGAAGATTCAATGAATTTGTATGATGATGATGAAATACCATAAGACCAAGGATGGAGCTAAAGATGGTTCAAGCACTCGTATCGTGGATCGTGATGATGGAGATTCGAAGATCAGCACAGTTACATTAATCCTATTAGTCTTTAAACATCTTTGACTTCAATGAGACATCAAGTTCTTATACCAGTTTGATGTGCATAAATACATGTGTGTGGTCCCAAGGAAACTGATGAGATTGTTCATTGGCGTAATAACCAAGATATTTAATGCCCTAAGAGATTTGATGATTTTGTTTGTGCAGTTAATGAACAGTTTTGCTTTGTGTCATTCTGTTGTGTAATACTACATGCACATATATTTATTTTTATATTACATAATGTAAGAAGGGGTGTGTAGTGTAGCTTTATTTTACAAAGGCAAGTACAGAGGGACCAAGTTACGAGCCGGTTTGCGTCACATTCGCATCGCGCAACGTGGTACATGACCGACGCAAACGTTAAGTGAGATTTATGAAGCCATGCAAGGTTTGAGTGGCTCTATTAATTTGCAGTAAAGCAACACAGTGGAAATCACTGCATTGCCTTACTCTGCCCCGGGAAGAAGTTCCATGTGCGCAGCTTGGGTGTTTCCATGAAACTCCTATAGATTTTGATGCATTCCCAGATTTACCAGAACTGGTAAACCTGGGAATGCGCCAAAAAGATACACCTTCCCAGGAGACGTGTAATGAGGTATTAAAGGAGTTCAACTAATTACAAATTGCGTGTCGTTACTACACATGGCATCCTCTTTAAGCCTAGGTATTTCATAACTGCCCAAATACTCTCCCATTAATGTGCCACTATTAAATAGGTATAGGATTTCTCTTTGCCCGTAGCAAATATATAACATCATTATACTGTTCAGTAAAGGTCTTTGTGGGAGGGAGGGTTGGCGTTATCTAAAATCAGCTAGGTCCCAGAGTCCCGACCACATACCAGGCGATTTGTACAAATCTGAACTTTTGTGTTTCTAGGGGACTGGAAATAAATGCATCAAAAACTAAATACATGGTGGGCGTGGCCTAGCGATCCTACATGGTGATGCGCTTTAGGTGAGCTTCTGCAGCTCACGCCACTATCTGCTCAAATCCTACTGGATTACTTAAATCAACATGTTTTAGAAGCCCTCACTGGCATAGGCATTGGAGCGCGTGAGGCCTATGGTCCCGGCCGGGCTTGCGGACTGCAATAAGCTGTGTGAGGTGCGCCAGAGTGATCAGGGGCCGTGTCAAGGAACCTCTGGCCCGCCATAACAGAACCGATCACCAGATACGCAGCGGCAGTGGTGACTGCAGCCTCACGAGTAAGTGAAACCTGGGACCCTGAGCGGGTTGGGGGTCCCGGTGATTGGGGTGACAGAAGGAGCTTAAGCTGCCTAGGCCCGGGCCTAGGTGGATTTTCTGGAGTGGGCCTGGCTGCAGCAGTGGAGATCCAGTGGCCTGCTGGTCGCTGACATGGCTACCTGACATGGTGCCTGGGTGGCCTGGTGCTCCCGGTCAGAAGGTTTCGGCAGCTCCGCCGGACTGGCAGGGATGGTAGAGCCCCCACCTAGGTGCACAAAACGAGATCCGAAGGGTTGCACATGGTAACGGCCCACGGCTAGTGACTGCCCGCTGGACAGGTTCTGGTGCATGGATGGCATACTGTGTGAGGTGAGGACCGCCTAGAATACCTGACCAGCCACATATTATAGGAGCACATAGCAGCACGGTTGCTTGGTGGCCTTCTCTTCCACCCATAACTATTTTCTCTACTGATGAGGGAAGTTATCCCGAAACCCGAGCCATGTCTCGGGCGATATCCAAAAACCCGGGACATGTATCGGGTCTAGAGATCATCAGTTCAACGAGTACCTACTTGCACCCACTGGGGTGAACCACTCAAGAACTCCATCTACCAGAGTCCCTAGGGGCAATCCGGAGGAGGGGCTAGCGTGTGCGGTTCATTGCGATTGTGTCTACAAATTGGCTCCCTTGAGCTTTGAGCCGACGGGCTCCTGGACGACGCACCTGTGTGCCGGTTCGGGCATCGAGGCCTTTCACGGTTGCTTGGCGGCCTTCTCTTCCACCCCTAACTATTTTCTCTACTGATGAGGGAAGTTATCCGAAACCCGAGCCATGTCTCGGGCGATATCCAAAAACCCGGGACATGTATCGGGTCTAGAGATCATCAGTTCAACAAGTACCTACTTGCACCCACTGGGGTGAACCACTCAAGAACTCCATGTACCAGAGTCCCTAGGGGCGATCCGGAGGAGGGGCTAGCGGTGTGCGGTCCATTGCGATTGTGTCTACAAATTGGCTCCCTTGAGCTTTGAGCCGACGGGCTCCTGGACGACGCACCTGCGTGCCGGTTTGGGCATCAAGGCCTTTGACGGTTGCTTGGCAGCCTTCTCTTCCACCCCTAACTATTTTCTCTACTAATGAGGGAAGTTATCTCGAAACCCGAGCCATGTCTCGGGCGATATCCAAAAAACCGGGACATGTATCGGATCTAGAGATCATCAGATCAACAAGTACCTACTTGCACCCACTGGGGTAACCCACTCAAGAACTTCATGTACCAGAGTCCCTAGGGGCGATCCGGAGGAGGGGCTAGCGGTGTGCGGTCCATTGCGATTGTGTCTACAAATTGGCTCCCTTGAGCTTTGAGCCAACGGGCTACTAGACGATGCACCTGCGTGCCGGTTCAGGCATCGAGGCCTTTGACGGTTGCTTGGCGGCATTCTCTTCCACCCCTAACTATTTTCTCTACTGATGAGGGAAGTTATCCCGAAACCCGAGCCATGTCTCCGGCGATATCCAAAAACCCGGGACATGTATCGGGTCTGGAGATCATCAGTTTAACAAGTACCTACTTGCACCCACTGGGGTGCACCACTCAAGAACTCCATGTACCAGAGTCCCTAGGGGCGATCCGGAGGAGGGGCTAGCGGTGTGCAGTCCATTGTGATTGTGTCTACATAGCAGCACTGAAAGGCCACTGTATACGTCCACCTGCTGAATACCCTAAAAATATCACAACAACGGGGTTGGGCCTTGGATAGTGGAGGCGGGCACTTTCTTGTCCCTGGAGGCAGCAGGGCTCAGGCCTGGTGCGGCTATTGGTCAGGAGAGACCTCCCCTGAGCACCCGCCAAGCAAGAATATAGGCCCTGGAGCTCCTTGTTCCTACTTGTGCAGCTATTGCCCACAGGTGGTGGCGCCCGGTGAGTGACGGATCTTATTGAAGTCTGGGCCCTGGTGAAATTGTGGGGAAGTCTGGTAAGGCTTGCTGCTGAGGCGTGTACACTCAGCTAACAACAGCATGTACTACCATCTCAAGCTGCCACTATTTCGCCATGACAAAGGAAAAGATGGAAGGACCTGCACTATGGACAGGTTCACGAGGACCGGCGCGCCAACGGCCACTGCCGAGGGCACTCCTGGTGGGTCCCCAATAATGCCGCTCTACTGGCTGCGATAACCCAATCCAGGTATATGCTAGAGGCCAGAATAGGAGCTGTAGTGTCGGATGTGATGCTGCTGCGACAGGACCTGCGCAATGCTGCGGAGAGCATGACTCAAGCTGAAACCAGGGTTTCCGTGGAAGAGGATTTTGTCTCCATGCTCCTAGTGAAGGTAAATACCCACCAGAAGCTCATGAAAGGCCTGGCCACGAACACTTAATATCCGCTTTATGGGATTTCCAGGGGGCTGTGATGACAAAGACATGGGTAAATTCTTGGCTCAATGGTTCAAGATGTGGATCCCGGCAGATGCTGTCTCCCCGTGCTTCATAATAGAGCATGCCCACAGAGCCCTGACTGTGAGGCCTTGCCCGTGTGCCAGGCCGTGGGCTGTGATCAGCTAGGATTTATCACTTCCACGACAGATACACTATCCTCAGCTTGGCCAGATCTCAGGACTCACTCACCTATGAGTCCCGTCGTATAATGATCTTACCGGACTATACTAGACTGGTTCAAGAGCGACATCAGTCTTTGACGGCAGCGAAGGCCTGTCTCCCCAACCTGAAGATTGCATACCTGCTTTTGTATCCAGTCCACCTATGAGCCAGCTATAAAGACCATACTCAGTTCTTCGACATGCTTAAGGAAGTGCTTTCTTGGCCTGATGAAATATGACAGCAAAAGCCTCACATGCCTCCGCATGGGACTCAGACTCTTCGTCTGGAGACCCACTGCAGACTCGGACCAAACTAAAAGACAAGCAAAGACACAGATCAAGATCATCATGGTCGCTCCAAGCTATGAATTGATGACCAGGAGAGAGGCCCTGGAGACTGAACACTCAGATTCCAGACGTGTAGTGTATTTCAGCTTTGGCAGTGAAGTGTGAAATTCCATAGCTCAGTTTGAGATGTACAGTATGATGGGTTACTATATGGTCTGCCCCTCTGGAGAAGTATACTCCGAACTCTTCAGTAAATTCTATGTTGATGGGGTACCTAGGGATCCATTGGATAAATCATGTGTCGGCTCTATGTTGGGGCTGGTGTAGGATCCCTTCCGTGACAGATGTTTTAATGAAGTTTGAGATATTGGAGTGGGGAGTGGTGGGGGGATGGTATGTATAGTTTTACAGTGTTTTTTTAACTTTATTGTGCAGTGTGAGTTCCTACAGTTTGGCTGCCCAGTGTATTGACGGTCCATGCCCTAAACTTCCTATATTAGATGACAGCGTTAATGGGGAGGCTTCATGTAGTGACCTAGAACGTTTGGTGAGTTTTAGATAAAGTGTAACGAGGCATCGTGCTCCGCCAGTCAAAGCGCCTGGGGGCAGATGTACTGTTGCTGCTGGAAACCCATCTTATGGAGACTAAAACTACATGCCTAGCCCACTTTGGCTACACACACATCTTTCAAGCGACTCTAAGAATAAACTATGTGATTTTTATCCCCAGAATGCTCATGTACTGTGTAATTGCCTTCATGTCTGGCTATTGTCAACAACACAATGCTAATCTGAAAATGAAGGGCGGCAAAAAAGGCATAAAATTGCAGCTAAACCAGCGATAATGCCACACTTTTGCCAATGCAATGCTGCATCAAACATAAACTTCAGTGTAGTTTATGCGGTACCTAATTTGTTAAACAAAAAGTACTGGTGCCCAAAGCTCTGTCCAGAAGCCTGCAGCTGGCGCTCTTACTTGTTGATGCACCAAAGACCAAAGCTGCGTAGTCTGGAATCCACACCATTCCTCTTTAAGCATCTACCAGACACTCCCTGTCTCTTTATAACACCCCTACAGGTTTCTTCTTTCTGTCTTTGTGACAGTTTTTCTGTCTTTCTCTTACTCCTTCTTTACCCTTTTGGCATTGTTCCCTCTTTTTCTCCTGGGAAATGTCTGATGAAGGAAAATAAGTGTCAGACCCCCAAAATTTGTTCCAGTGGGTCCACACAGACATTCACGGCTCAAAGTAAGCACTGACTTTACAAAATCACAGATAGTTACATCCCGCAGGATTAGGTTTACTTACTTTTGTTACATCAGAATCTTTTTACTCAGATGAACATAGCACTGGGCCATACAAGTGACTTGTTTCACTCCGATTCTGGCCTTCATTTATGAAAAGTGACGCATCGCTGTGAGAAAACAGCGATGCCTCACTTTTCATTGCCCCCTCCTTGCAACACCAATGATTCCTCATATTTATAGTATGACACATCATTTCGCAAGGAGTTACAGATACGTCAGTATTTCTGATGCAAAAATGATGTATTGCTGGAGTGTGTCACAAAAGTTATGCAACTCCAGCAATGGGTCAATACACATGAGCAAGTCCCATGTTAAATGTGCCTGCATCAGTCTTACGCCTGCCATGAGGCAGGCATAAGATATTGATGCATTTGCGTCCTAGTAGTGGTGCAGTGAAATCTTATTGATTGCACTGCATCACTTCTATGACCCTTTCTTGCATCGGAATGCCCCCCGCATACATTATACCTGGAGCAGGGGTTGACAATGTGACGCATCTACCTAGATGCGTCACTTTGTAAATATTGCGCAACATGGTGCATTTGTTACGTCGATTGTGCATCACAAAAGTGATGCACTAGTCGCACAAAAATGATGCAAGGGCCCATGAATAAGCCCCTCTATTCTTTACCCTCAGAGGCATTGGCCCTCACATGGATTTTTCTTCGTCGAAGTGTGGGGTGAGAAATCAGGATGTTCCCCTGTCGGCCACCAAATGAGGACCATTCATTCATAGCTTACTCACAAATTAGAGAGCAGGTTTAAGCACACTATTTTCAGACTATAATACTCTCTATCATGCATGAGAAATCAAATCATTGTAAGCACAGTTTTTGTAGAAAGATATTAAGACACAATAAAAGACTCAGACACATTTAGATATTTTGGTTATTGTAATAAAGATCCAAAATCAATTCATATAAGTAACATTTTAAGAAGCTCAGTCATGAGTCTTACAGCTCGAAATATAAGATCTAACATCTAGTCAAAGGAGATCTATTGCTAAATACAGGCATCTATAGGAGGATGGTTCCAATCGTTAGAGATTGATACCACAAACAAAGACAGGAGGATAGTTCACAAGGGTTCTCGTAACATGGGCAAAGTTATCAAATTAGGGAATACTCCATTGGCCTGGGCAAAGGAATGGAGCATAAATCAGGAACGTTCAAGTCCGGTCTCTCATCAGAAAGCACCAAAGCATCCAGCAGGCAAGTTCATCATCAAGGACAAAAGGGGCATGGGGCTTGATAAAGTCCGGCAGGCAGGCTGGAGGCAAGGAAAGTGAAAAGGGTTGCCTCCCTCCTCCTAGGAAAATCCCTTTTTTAGTTTGAAATTGGCCATTGTGACATCAACAGTCCCCCTACAATGGTCTGATCGCCATGTGACCATACTTGCATTCTCCAGGTACAAATTGATACACTAGCACGCTTTCCAAATTCTCATGATGAGAAACGACTGTCCATTCGATCCTCACAGGTTAGTTGACAAAGAGCATATTTAGTCTGTTGCTTTCCATGGATATATTCCAAATGGCAAGTTCCCACCATTAATACACAAAGAAATGCTGTAACTTTGTCTCTTGTCCCTTAACGAATGTTGCATGAACAAGAACAAATAAAGCAACATTTGATATGTAACAAAGTCCATTACACAAGACTGTGAAATAATGCAGCCTAAGGGGAAAAGACATTTCAATTGCATTTTAAAGTTTGCATTTCATATTTAGTAACATCAGTTCCTAATTAAGTTCAGGCATAACGAACCAAACCATATATGCTTTTTTTAATGTTGTCCGGGTATGTTCACCTATCTTTGTGGCATTTTACTAAAAATTTCAAAATGTAGCAACATATATACTCTTTCTAAACATCATTAAAATAAAATTGTGTATATGAAAAAAATACATTTATAATGTTAGACACTTATACAGAAAGTTTAAATCATATATCACATTACATACATTCATTACATCATTATCAAGTTTGCTATGGCGCCCTACAATGAAGTCAATAGAAATGCTAAGTTTCATTATTAATTTTCATGACAACTTTGTTAAGATTATAAAGTAATCAGTTATTAAACATTTTAAATTCACTCATTGATTATTCCTACTATCTCAACCTAGTCAAGCACACTTTTATGGTGCTGGTATTTCAACTTTTCTCAGTTTCAGTGTTGTTTTCCTAGACGTGAGCAAAGTGCACATTTATATTTTCATTATTAAGACTGGGTTTTGTGTCATGTACAGCATATTCAACTTTTACATTTCATCACATTTGAAATCTGGCAAAGCAATGTTAGGAAAAAGAATGTTGGAATCTCCAATGGAAATAATATAGTGCCGATTACTAGAGACAGGTGGTTAACTATTGGTACTCTTGTTCACATCCAACCACCTGCTCATCCCCAGAGATTTCAATGTCTGGCTAGAAGACGTAACTAAGCATTTGTTTAAAGAATGTTTATCTATATGTTAAGGCCTTAATATTGAAGTTCACTTTAGTAGACTTCCATCACAAATCTATTGTAACTACACTCCAACACAGCCTACAAGTCAACTGCGTGGTTCCTTTGCTAGGCTTGTCTTGTGTCCCACTGTCAGAGGCAGATTGAAGGTAAGAAGTAGGTCGCTACTAGATTTCCTATCAAGGACCAGGCTTTTCACCATTCCATCAAGTTTCCATTCTTGCTGAAAATATATGTTGCCAAGTTTCTCATCATATTTTTATTTTTTTAAACTTAATCTCTCTCAAGCTGTGAAGTTCTTCGTGTCATGCATATAAAATGGGAATGAGAAGTAATATAGAGTGATGAACTAGGCAAGAGGCAGCATGTATACATTGAGTAGGAACAGGGATAGAGATGGTCCCTCAAGGGTAACTGGCCTTCAGTAAGATCCAAATTCTCCCATCCTGTAGACTTCTCTTGGAACAGAATGAGCTGGTTCAATCCAGAGCTGTGTCTGATCGCCTATCCTTTTCTTCAGGAAGTCTGGTAGGATCTGGAGATCAACTGCATTATAGACAGCCAGCAGATCAATCAGGATCAAAATTGCTAGTTGGTTCTCATCCAAGACTGATGGTGAGTTCAGGTGTTAGTGTGCATACTGTACCTCTTGATGGTCTAAAACCTAATTTAATGGTCATCTAGAGATTATTGCTTTCCATGCATGTTTGGCGTTGTCTGCCAACTTCCTTTTCCACTATTTTAATCACTAGGTTTGAGATTGGACTGTAGATGGATAGGACATCAGGACGTGAAGAAGACTTTTAACAGTGAAGTATTTACCGCCTGCTTCAAAAGAGTTGGCAATAAATGTTCTTGAAATAATGCAGTGAGCTGGCATGCTACCCTGTAGGCACTTGAGGGAATAAATGACTTGATCCAAGGGTTGTAGGAAATTATTCCCACCCACCCCTAAATGCTAAAAGCACCATTACCTACCATTACCTCCACCTGCCTCATTTCCTAAAATTACCCTTGCCTCCTTTTGCCTCTAATGAAGCCTACACCCTAAAATCACCCTCACCTCTCTATACATCTACCCACCCCTTAACCCTAAAATTACACTTACCTCTCTTGACTTCTACCCATCTCTAAAACCTAAAATGATCCTTCCATCCCTTTACCAGTACCCATTTCTAAACTAATTACAGATAATCGTGTGTAATTTACCTCTGATTAAACTAGAGATTATAAAGAACAGCATGGCCATTCTTGATAGAACAACCTCAATATACAACTTGAGTGGTAATGGTGAAGTTGTGTCCTTTAACAGAGTAATGAAAGGTGGCATTTAATTGGCTGCAAGAAATAAACTGCATTTGGAACTCCAATTACACAAATGTGTGTGGCCCCACTGGACAACTGCAGTGGCAGTCACTAGGTTATCTCGTTTTCAGGTTATGAGGGGTAAGAAACCTAAATCAAAATAAAATCTTGGTTGGTTGGTTTCAATGTAGATAACTCGTCTGCAACGAGTGTGAGATAGATTGACACACATGATGGCTTTATGATGTATTATGATCAGAAACATTGTGTGCTCCCTATGATGATTGTGGAAAATCAGTGGGTTTGCTTTAAGAAACCAGTAGAGTTCCAAAAGGAGAGAATATTTTTTTTAACCCAGTAGTTTCTTTTAGGCGCTTAAATATAATGTAAGTTTGGAGGATGTACAGTGCTGCCTATGAAATGGAGTGGCACTTTGTAAAGAACCAGTGGGAAGATTCAATGAATTTGTATGATGATGATGAAATACCATAAGACCAAGGATGGAGCTAAAGATGGTTCAAGCACTCGTATCGTGGATCGTGATGATGGAGATTCGAAGATCAGCACAGTTACATTAATCCTATTAGTCTTTAAACATCTTTGACTTCAATGAGACATCAAGTTCTTATACCAGTTTGATGTGCATAAATACATGTGTGTGGTCCCAAGGAAACTGATGAGATTGTTCATTGGCGTAATAACCAAAATATTTAATGCCCTAAGAGATTTGATGATTTTGTTTGTGCAGTTAATGAACAGTTTTGCTTTGTGTCATTCTGTTGTGTAATACTACATGCACATATATTTATTTTTATATTACATAATGTAAGAAGGGGTGTGTAGTGTAGCTTTATTTTACAAAGGCAAGTACAGAGGGACCAAGTTACGAGCCGGTTTGCGTCACATTCGCATCGCGCAACGTGGTACATGACCGACGCAAACGTTAAGTGAGATTTATGAAGCCATGCAAGGTTTGAGTGGCTCTATTAATTTGCAGTAAAGCAACACAGTGGAAATCGCTGCATTGCCTTACTCTGCCCCGGGAAGAAGTTCCATGTGCGCAGCTTGGGTGTTTCCATGAAACTCCTATAGATTTTGATGCATTCCCAGATTTACCAGAACTGGTAAACCTGGGAATGCGCCAAAAAGATACACCTTCCCAGGAGACGTGTAATGAGGTATTAAAGGAGTTCAACTAATTACAAATTGCGTGTCGTTACTACACATGGCATCCTCTTTAAGCCTAGGTATTTCATAACTGCCCAAATACTCTCCCATTAATGTGCCACTATTAAATAGGTATAGGATTTCTCTTTGCCCGTAGCAAATATATAACATCATTATACTGTTCAGTAAAGGTCTTTGTGGGAGACAGGGTTGGCGTTATCTAAAATCAGCTAGGTCCCAGAGTCCCGACCACATACCAGGCGATTTGTACAAATCTGAACTTTTGTGTTTCTAGGGGAAAGGAAATAAATGCATCAAAAACTAAATACATGGTGGGCGTGGCCTAGCGATCCTACATGGTGATGCGCTTTAGGTGAGCTTCTGCAGCTCACGCCACTATCTGCTCCAATCCTACTGGATTACTTAAATCAACATGTTTTAGAAGCCCTCACTGGCATAGGCATTGGAGCGCGTGAGGCCTATGGTCCCGGCCGGGCTTGCGGACTGCAATAAGCTGTGTGAGGTGCGCCAGAGTGATCAGGGGCCGTGTCAAGGAACCTCTGGCCCGCCATAACAGAACCGATCACCAGATACGCAGCGGCAGTGGTGACTGCAGCCTCACGAGTAAATGAAACCTGGGACCCTGAGCGGGTTGGGGGTCCCGGTGATTGGGGTGACAGAAGGAGCTTAAGCTGCCTAGGCCCGGGCCTAGGTGGATTTTCTGGAGAGGGCCTGGCCGCAGCAGTGGAGATCCAGTGGCCTGCTGGTCGCTGACATGGCTACCTGACATGGTGCCTGGGTGGCCTGGTGCTCCCGGTCAGAAGGTTTCGGCAGCTCCGCCGGACTGGCAGGGATGGTAGAGCCCCCACCTAGGTGCACACAACGAGATCCGAAGGGTTGCACATGGTAACGGCCCACGGCTAGTGACTGCCCGCTGGACAGGTTCTGGTGCATGGATGGCATACTGTGTGAGGTGAGGACCGCCTAGAATACCTGACCAGCCACATGTTATAGGAGCACATAGCAGCACGGTTGCTTGGTGGCCTTCTCTTCCACCCATAACTATTTTCTCTACTGATGAGGGAAGTTATCCCGAAACCCGAGCCATGTCTCGGGCGATATCCAAAAACCCGGGACATGTATCGGGTCTAGAGATCATCAGTTCAACAAGTACCTACTTGCACCCACTGGGGTGAACCACTCAAGAACTCCATCTACCAGAGTGCCTAGGGGCAATCCGGAGGAGGGGCTAGCGTGTGCGGTTCATTGCGATTGTGTCTACAAATTGGCTCCCTTGAGCTTTGAGCCGACGGGCTCCTGGACGACGCACCTGTGTGCCGGTTCGGGCATCGAGGCCTTTCATGGTTGCTTGGCGGTCTTCTCTTCCACCCCTAACTATTTTCTCTACTGATGAGGGAAGTTATCCGAAACCCGAGCCATGTCTCGGGCGATATCCAAAAACCCGGGACATGTATCGGGTCTAGAGATCATCAGTTCAACAAGTACCTACTTGCACCCACTGGGGTGAACCACTCAAGAACTCCATGTACCAGAGTCCCTAGGGGCGATCCGGAGGAGGGGCTAGCGGTGTGCGGTCCATTGCGATTGTGTCTACAAATTGGCTCGCTTGAGCTTTGAGCCGACTGGCTCCTGGACGACGCACCTGCGTGCCGGTTCGGGTATCGAGGCCTTTGACGGTTGCTTGGCGGCCTTCTCTTCCACCCCTAACTATTTTCTCTACTGATGAGGGAAGTTATCCCGAAAACCGAGCCATGTCTCGGGCGATATCCAAAATCCCGGGATATGTATCGGGTCTAGAGATCATCAGTTCAACTAGTACCTACTTGCACCCACTGGGGTGAACCACTCAAGAACTCCATGTACCAGAGTCCCTAGGGGCGATCCGGAGGAGGGGCTAGTGGTGTGCTGTCCATTGCGATTGTGTCTACAAATTGGCTCCCTTGAGCTTTGAGCCGACGGGCTCCTGGACGACGCACCTGCGTGCCGGTTTGGGCATCAAGGCCTTTGACGGTTGCTTGGCAGCCTTCTCTTCCACCCCTAACTATTTTCTCTACTAATGAGGGAAGTTATCTCGAAACCCAAGCCATGTCTCGGGCGATATCCAAAAAACCGGGACATGTATCGGATCTAGAGATCATCAGTTCAACAAGTACCTACTTGCACCCACTGGGGTAACCCACTCAAGAACTCCATGTACCAGAGTCCCTAGGGGCGATCCGGAGGAGGGGCTAGCGGTGTGCGGTCCATTGCGATTGTGTCTACAAATTGGCTCCCTTGAGCTTTGAGCCAACGGGCTCCTGGACGACGCACCTGCGTGCCGGTTCAGGCATCGAGGCCTTTGACGGTTGCTTGGCGGCATTCTCTTCCACCCCTAACTATTTTCTCTACTGATGAGGGAAGTTATCCCGAAACCCGAGCCATGTCTCGGGCGATATCCAAAAACCCGGGACATGTATCGGGTCTGGAGATCATCAGTTTAACAAGTACCTACTTGCACCCACTGGGGTGCACCACTCAAGAACTCCATGTACCAGAGTCCCTAGGGGCGATCCGGAGGAGGGGCTAGCGGTGTGCAGTCCATTGCGATTGTGTCTACATAGCAGCACTGAAAGGCCACTGTATACGTCCACCTGCTGAATACCCTAAAAATATCACAACAACGGGGTTGGGCCTTGGATAGTGGAGGTGGGCACTTTCTTGTCCCTGGAGGCAGCAGGGCTCAGGCCTGGTGCGGCTATTGGTCAGGAGAGACCTCCCCTGAGCACCCGCCAAGCAAGAATATAGGCCCTGGAGCTCCTTGTTCCTACTTGTGCAGCTATTGCCCACAGGTGGTGGCGCCCGGTGAGTGACGGATCTTATTGAAGTCTGGGCCCTGGTGAAATTGTGGGGAAGTCTGGTAAGGCTTGCTGCTGAGGCGTGTACACTCAGCTAACAACAGCATGTACTACCATCTCAAGCTACCACTATTTCGCCATGACAAAGGAAAAGATGGAAGGACCTGCACTATGGACAGGTTCACGAGGACCGGGGCGCCAACGGCCACTGCCGAGGGCACTCCTGGTGGGTCCCCAATAATGCCGCTCTACTGGCTGCGATAACCCAATCCAGGGATATGCTAGAGGCCAGAATAGGAGCTGTAGTGTCGGATGTGATGCTGCTGCGACAGGACCTGCGCAATGCTGCGGAGAGCATGACTCAAGCTGAAACCAGGGTTTCCGTGGAAGAGGATTTTGTCTCCATGCTCCTAGTGAAGGTAAATACCCACCAGAAGCTCATGAAAGGCCTGGCCACGAACACTTAATATCCGCTTTATGGGATTTCCAGGGGGCTGTGAAGACACAGACATGGGTAAATTCTTGGCTCAATGGTTCAAGATGTGGATCCCGGCAGATGCTGTCTCCCCGTGCTTCATAATAGAGCATGCCCACAGAGCCCTGACTGTGAGGCCTTGCCCGTGTGCCAGGCCGTGGGCTGTGATCAGCTAGGATTTATCACTTCCACGACAGATACACTATCCTCAGCTTGGCCAGATCTCAGGACTCACTCACCTATGAGTCCCGTCGTATAATGATCTTACCGGACTATACTAGACTGGTTCAAGAGCGACATCAGTCTTTGACGGCAGCGAAGGCCTGTCTCCCCAACCTGAAGATTGCATACCTGCTTTTGTATCCAGTCCACCTATGAGCCAGCTATAAAGACCGTACTCAGTTCTTCGACATGCTTAAGGAAGTGCTTTCTTGGCCTGATGAAATATGACAGCAAAAGCCTCACATGCCTCCGCATGGGACTCAGACTCTTCGTCTGGAGACCCACTGCAGACTCGGACCAAACTAAAAGACAAGCAAAGACACAGATCAAGATCATCATGGTCGCTCCAAGCTATGAATTGATGACCAGGAGAGAGGCCCTGGAGACTGAACACTCAGATTCCAGACGTGTAGTGTATTTCAGCTTTGGCAGTGAAGTGTGAAATTCCATAGCTCAGTTTGAGATGTACAGTATGATGGGTTACTATATGGTCTGCCCCTCTGGAGAAGTATACTCCGAACTCTTCAGTAAATTCTATGTTGATGGGGTACCTAGGGATCCATTGGATAAATCATGTGTCGGCTCTATGTTGGGGCTGGTGTAGGATCCCTTCCGTGACAGATGTTTTAATGAAGTTTGAGATATTGGAGTGGGGAGTGGTGGGGGGATGGTATGTATAGTTTTACAGTGTTTTTTTAACTTTATTGTGCAGTGTGAGTTCCTACAGTTTGGCTGCCCAGTGTATTGACGGTCCATGCCCTAAACTTCCTATATGTAGATGACAGCGTTAATGGGGAGGCTTCATGTAGTGACCTAGAACGTTTGGTGAGTTTTAGATAAAGTGTAATGAGGCATCGTGCTCCGCCAGTCAAAGCGCCTGGGGGCAGATGTACTGTTGCTGCTGGAAGCCCATCTTATGGAGACTAAAACTACATGCCTAGCCCACTTTGGCTACACACACATCTTTCAAGCAGGTTTTGCGATGAGTTCCAGAGGGGTGGCCATATTGGTACATCACAGGCTCCCCTTCCAACCAATACAGACGTGGGTCAATACGCAGGGCAGGTATTTGTTTGTACTGGGTCATCTGCGAGCAACCTATAGTACTAGGTAGTGTTTATGCCCCACCCCCTTTTTAAAAAGAATATCTATTTTATTGAAATGTATAATATTGTCTTCAATGCACTCAATGTAATTTCAAAACCACAGACGTAATGCAAATTCTTATACAAACCAGGTCACATATCAGGCTCAGATATTCATTATACAGATATGAAGTAAACAATAGTCAATCCAACATCGTGTTTCTCCGTGGTTTTCTCCAATATAGTATTATTTACCCTCCAGGTCTCTACTGATGTACATTAATTCTCAGTGGGGTGCATTACCTGGAGTGTCTAAGTCTGCTTTCAGTCTAGATCATTCTGTATTTACATGCTTTGACCAATGTTCGTATAACTGTCATACATTAACTCAATAAAGAATAATACGAAAGATAACCAAACTCAGCGTATCGAAAATCTAAACACTTAACTAAAATTTATGGAAATCCACCAGAGGTCCTCTGTCAATCGGTATGTCTGAAACTGCTCGACTGATTTTTCTATTGAGCTGGGGGCCCCAACGGGGGAAAAATATGGGGAGCCAAGGAGGGCCCACAGGATGGAGGAGCGAGAACCAATATTAAATAAACCGAAGATAATGGCGGTGCCATCCATGTGTCGTGACATCAGGTGGCCTAGCCCACCCCCTCCCAGGGTCCCAGAGGTTCACAAAAGTTCTACAATAACCATTATGCAGTTAGTGGGCACGTGTCCCTTCTGTTCCCTCAGATCCGATAAACTCCACTGCGTTCTTCGGTCAGGTGTATCACATGTGTGCCAAGCCTTCAGTATGTCAGCGGGGTTTGCGTCTTTTCGTGAACATATCCTCTTGTAGCTTTTTCCTCTGCCCTGGCCCAACAGGAAAAATAATTTTCCCAGTCTACAATTAAAGGGTTCATCTTTGCCTTCCATCTGAGCGCTATTCTCTGTTTAGACAGGAGGAAAGCCAGTTCTACAAACCTATGACCCATTCTTGTGGCTTTGGGTCTCGGAAAAAGGCCCAGCAGGCACACCTCCGGGGAGCATGTCAGTTTCCGAGCCAATACCTCATTTACTGTATCTACAAATGTGGTCCAGTACTGTCGGAGCCTCCAGCAAGCACATATCATGTGGTCAAAGCCGGCGTCTAGTTGCGAGCACCTGGTGCAGACCTGGTCTCCTCTACCTTATACTACTTTCAACCTATGAGGAGTAAGGTAAGTTCTATGGAGTGCGTTCAATTGTATGAGTTTAAAGGCAGGGTTCCTATACACTTTTGTTGCGCTTTCCAGGACCTTCTTCCACTCCCTCTCACTCAGCTGCCTAGCCAGCATGCCCTCCCACCTCTCTTGTAGTCAGGGCAAAGGTCATTTCAGTGATAGCCAAGTATAACCGTTTTACTAGGTGTCCCGCCGAGCCCAAAGTCACCATCGCATGGAATGCCGCATGAGTGGGAGGTTCATTCACGGCAACTCCCCACAGTTCTGTCAAAGCCCCCGTAGCTTATGATAGTTCAAAAACTGTCCCAGTGGCAAGTCATGGTATTCTAGAAACTCAGTTAATGGGAGCAGTTCGCCATCATGGTAGCAATCCCGACTGAGACCACGCCCGCCTCCTTACACCCCCTGTAACTGTCACTGCATAAGATGGGGACCCATTCCAGCTTGCGGTAGACCAGTGAGTGGTAAGCCTGGTGTGTAAAGCAGTGTATCTTTATTTCTCACCGTGCATCTATCCCAACACTTTACTGCAACTGAGAGTAGCGTCCCCATGTGTTTGATCTTCTGGCGAGGGCTGAGCATTCTAGGGACCAAAACCCCTCGTGCAGTATTGGCTGGAAGTGACAAAGTTTCCAATCCCGTCCATCTAGCCATCTGGCCAGCCACTGAAGCTGTGCTGCCAAATAGTATGCTTCAAAGTCAGGAGCACCCAGGCCTCCTCCAGCAAGTGGCATTCGTAGTGTTTGTAAGGATACTCTATTACGTCCCCCATCCCACACCAAGTCTCTTAGCAAAGTATCCATGGTCTTAAACCAGCTTCTCGGGATTACTACTGGCAGGATGACAAAAAAATACAAGTCGCTGTAAAATCACCACCTTAGACAACGTCACTCTGGCCCTCACCGGCAGCCTGAGCGAACACCAGAAGGAAACATTTGCCTGCAGTGCTCTTAGGGCCCCTCCGAGGTTCCCCTCTATCACGTCTACCTGACGGTGATAGACCTGTAATCCCAGGTATCTGAAAGAGTGTAGTGTCCACTCCAGATCCGGTGGGAAGTACAACGGTGGGTCAAGAGCAGGATATAACGGGAACACACTTATTTTTTTGTTGACACGCAGTCCAGAGAGCTCGGCGAACTCTGTTAGGACGCGCAGCACTGCCGGAATCCCTCTCGGTCCATTTCAGAGATAGACCAGTTTGTCGTCTGCATATAACGAAACAATATGGTCAGCCCACATGGAGACAACCCGAGGTGTTCACCCTCCTGCCTGAGCCATTCCGCCAAGGGCTCGATCGCCAAGGCAAATAACAATGGCAACAGGGGACAACCCTTACGAGTTCCTCTATAAATAGGATAATGGGCAGATGCTGTGCCACCTAGCTCTGGGATTATGCCCCCCATCCCTTAGTCAGACATATGTGGAATGCATGTTAGACGTGTAGGGGTCCATACCAGAGGATTTAGCAGTCATCGGCGGGTATTGGAATGATGTGATACATCCTGAGCGGGGTAGATGGAGGCCCTGTGAGGTAGCCAGGGTGGTGGGATGGGCTGACTCATGGAAGACTCATCGCTCAAAGGGTGTGGGGTATACCTTTTTTCTTCCGTACATGTCTTATTTCCCAGGCTTGATTATATAGGCATCCGTTCCGATGGAGGGTGTCCCCGTGGCACATGCATGACCAGTCCTACCGAACACATATCCATGAGGCTTTGAATGTCTACTTTTCACTTAATGAACCTCTTCTACTGAGGTCCTGTGGGAAGCAATCAAACCCCCTGTACTGTTGTGTTCACATTAGCTTTTGCGCAGCCTTAGCGGAGGTGCCGCCACTGCCTGTGAGGAAGTTCCTGAGATGGAGGAACACGTTTGTTTTTCTGCCCAGAATACCGAGGTCCCGCAAGAGATGGATACACCCTGTATGTCTAAACTTGAAGGTTAAGTCTTATAAAATTACATACAGAATTGTAAATACTGACACCTCTGAATCAATAGTCTTTTCTTTAAGTCAGTTTTTAGCCAATGTTTGGCACACATGCTCTAAGGTTGTACTCTAGTGAGACGAAGAGTACAGTACTTCCTTTTTAAGGTTGAATTCTGATTGTTGGGATTCATGTGACTCTCTTCAATTAGATTAGAATACTGTACGTTCACAAAGTTAAGTAAGGATACATTAGTCCTCTCCTAGATTGGCAGATTTGCACAGTCAGTCAGAAGTATACAGCTGTACCTTTGGTATTTCAATTGATTCTTTCTTTTTATCAGATCTTTTAAACCTGTGAGGACATTTTAATGGCTTCCTCTACTCACTTTAACTTTGTTATTTCATGCATTATAGCTTACCTTTTAATTATACCCGTTTTTGTATTTGTACTCTTTGATGGTTCTTGGCATTCCGAATAAAGCTTATTTGAGTGAGTGGTTCAAGCACTCATGTTGTGGATTGTGATGATGGAGATTTACATGATCAGCACAGTTACAATAATGCTACTAGTCTTTAAAAACATTTGTCTTCAATGAGACAGCAAGTTCTTATCCCAGTTTGATGTACATAATGTACCTGTATGTTGTCCAAAGGAAACTGATGGGATTGTTCATTGAAGTATTAACCGAGACATTAGCGCCCTAAGAGATTTGATGATTTTGTTTGTGTTGTTAATTAACAGTTTTGCTTCTTATCATATTGTTGTGTTATTCTACATACACATATATTTATTTTTATATTTCTTAATGTTGTAAGAAGGGGGTGTGTAGAGTGGCTTGATTTTACAGGGGAAGTACAGAGGGGCCTAGTTACGAGCCGGTTTACGTCAAAAAAGTTTGCCCCACGCAACGTGGTACATGCAGAGGCAAACCTTAAGTGAGATTTAGGAAGCCATGCAAGGCCACTTTGTGTGGCCTTGAGTAGCTCAATTAATCTAGACTAAAGCAACGCAGTCAAAACGGTGCGTTGCCTTCCTCTGCCCTGGGAAGGAGTTCCATGTGTGTCGCCTGGATGTTTCCACACAACTACCATGGATTTTGAAGCATTCCTAGATTTACCAGAACTGGTAAACCTGGGAATGCGCCAAAAAGATGCGCCTTCCCAGGAGAGGTGTAACGAGGAGAAATATCTTTATTTCTTCTCGTTACTTCCTCTTTCTATGTGTTCTGCATTCTGCAACACACATAGATAGAGGAATATACCACTCAGGATTGTTTTTGTGCAGGAAGGTGTCCTTTCCTGCTCACAAACAAGCCTGCATGCAATGAAGGTACCCTTGGACCCTGGTGCAAGGGTGCCGGCATTGACATAAGGCTGCCAAAAGGGCGCAAGCACTGGGGAAAATGCATGAATTCACTGTATTGCCCTAAATATGGTGCACTCCTGCCTTTTCCCTGTCATGCACCAGGCGCCACCTTTAAATAGGTATAGGATTTATCTTTGCCCTTAGCAAATATACAACATCATTATTGCACACTGCCAAGGTCAATACTGTTCAGTAAAAGTCTTTGTGAGAGAGAAGGTCAGAGATAAAGCTTGGGAGATATTTTAAAATAGGCTTTTCACAATGGTTGCTTATTTAATAAAACAAAATGTGGGGAGGTAAAAAAACTTTTACTGTTCTTGTAGTTCTCTTTGGGGTTGGCTTAAAGAAATGAAAAGTTCCATCAATGCATCCTTACCTTCAGGTTTTAACTTCCTCTAGTCTTCTTTCTCTTTACAGTTGTCTCATTCAGGGATCCTCATCTGTGTACCACAGAGAAAGAGGTTAGGTCCAGGCAAGTAAACTAGAGGAAGGTAAAGAATGTGTTTCTAGCAGTAACTACTTTTTTCCTATTTAGCCCAGAGACAGTTTCTCCACCAAAGCAAAGGACACTGTTTCTCTTTCAATTCTATACCATTAGCATGGTGTTGGGGAAGAAAAAGTTAATAAAGTTGTGGTGTATCTTTAATAATGCCTGCTCACTATGTGCCCCGTTTGCCCCAAAGAAAAACAATGAAAGTAAACAAAAAAAAAACGAAACTGCTAATTAGGAATCTTGCCTAGCAACTTTCAGGGTACTTTACCTTGGACTGTATCCTTTTCTATGATCGGGACATTTCACCCAAAGTGTCTCAAAGGAGGTAAAGAATAACCCTCAACCACGTCCTACCTCCACCTTTACTCAACTTAACAGAGGCTAACTCTCACCGGAAAGCCACAGCCCTCCTGCTCTGCAGCATGCTATAGAGCTCCGTTAACGGGAACCACCAATCCTTGCTCCATATGTCTTCCTCCTCCTCTGTATTCTCGTCTCCTTCCCTCAGCATACATTGAGTGGCACTCCTCTTTCTTCTTCACCTTCTTGTTCTCCAAGGCGTCTTCTTCTCCTTCAAGTTTAGACAGCTCAGCTTTCTCCTTCCCGACCACGCCATCTCCTCGACTCCTCCTTGCTTATGAGATGAGTCCGTTCGTAGCTTGCTTTGCTTTCCTTCCTCTTCACTTGCCCCGTCTGTTTGGCATTAGCCTCCATTCTCTGTTATTTATTTATCCATAATGATGAATAATGTTCCCATTCTATGGTGGCTGCTGGCAGCGAGAGCACAGATGGATGGCCTCTGTAACTGCCTGGAAAAGGCAAGTGGTGTTCTTTTCTCCATCTTTCCTCACAGGCTTCTACCTGAGTTATAGGCTTAAGCCACAGGCAAGAGGCCATAATGAGAGACAGCCTTTAGCAAGCAGTATAGATCTAGGCAGAAGGGCTATAAAGCAATTAGAGCAATGGTTCCTAACCTTTTCTACTTCTGAGGACCCCCACTGAATCACTGCTGGAAGCTGGGGCCCCCAAGCCTTTTACTCACCACATCATCTTAAAATCCTTCATTTTCACTACTAACACATCACTTTCTTCTTCTGCACCCTTTTATACTTTTTTCTTCTGTATCTACTTCCTTGCATTCAAATGTGGATTATTTTTATACACTTCAACGCCCTCACACGTACCACAGAACACACTCAATCAACCATAAACACTTTGGCCCTGTCAATATTGTAGCAGCTTGATACCGTCTTCACATAAAATCACAATGATAATTGACACATGCCACCATTGCTTTGTGGACTCTGCAGAGAGAAAAGGATTGGATGATTAAGTAGTCTGAACATTTTAATGAGCCATTATGAGAAACTCGCACTGCCTCAGTTTCAACTCCAAACGTCTCAGTTATGGCCTATTGGAAAAGCTCACCCACCCACTACTTGTTACCTATTTAGCCCAGAGACAGTTTCTCCACCAAAGGACACTGTTTCTCTTTCAATTCTATACCATTAGCATGGTGTTGGGGAAGAAAAAGTTAATAAAGTTGTGGTGTATCTTTAATAATGCCTGCTCACTATGCGCCCCGATTGCCCCAAAGAAAAACAATGAAAGTAAACAAAAAAAAACGAAATTGCTAATCAGGAATCTTGCCTAACAACTTTCAGGGTACTTTACCTTGGACTGTATCCTTTTCTATGATCGGGACATTTCACCCAAAGTGTCTCAAAGGAGGTAAAGAATAACCCTCAACCACGTCCTACCTCCACCTTTACTCAACTTAACAGAGGCTAACACTCACAAGGACACCTATGAGCGACCAAGGTCATAGCGCGCACAGTACAGGATTTTATGCAGTATGAAAAAAAATACAGGAAAACAACATGCTAGAAAAGATAAATACTCTTAGCAAAGTAGAAAAACGTGATTATTGTAAACGTAAGCTTTCTCACTGACATGGATTACCTCATTATGATTAAATAGTACTGTTGACCTTTAGCCCTGGTTTTCCTAGACATATTGGGATAGCACTAGACACTCTAGCCTCTGACCCTCTGGGAATGTGTTGCGGACCCCCGGGGTCCACTTCCTACAGGTTAAGCACCACTGTATTAGAACATTCCACCCACTTTTAGCAGGATTTTCTAAGTTAAACATTGAGAAACAGCAAGACACGATTAGGAATCTTGGAGCAGAAAGGAGGAGAAGCGATGGAAGAGAGAACAGTAATGCTCTTGCGACAAGACATATATGCCGAGTTGAGAATAGTAAATATGTACTTAACATTACCTTTTTGCCATGATATAGTTTTAGTTAATATTGTGGTCAAAGTATTTTGTAAGGTCAATATTTAAATCTCAATGTTCAAGTAGAAAACTCATATCCAGTGTTTAATTTATAAAACAACGCAAGTGCCATAGCTCTTCTCAGGAGGCCATTGCAGCTTATACCACTTTTTGCCCTTTCCACCGTTGCCAATGACAGTACCAACACAACTACTAACCATCACACTCTTAGAAGTGTGGCAATTCAGAATACTACAGCCCCCCAAAGCTATAAGAATGACTTACCTGGCAGGTATTAATCATTAGAATCATTAGAACTAATAAAAAGGAGTTGTTGAATTAATCTCTTTTGGAAAATGGCCTTCTTTGAAGGGTCACCCCAAACCTTTTGTCTTTCTCCTCCTCTTTTTCTGACCTTTTTTTTATTGCCTTTAGGACACTGAGTGCTTTACCACTTCCAATCAGTGCTAAAGTGCATGTGCTCTCTTCTCTAAACATGGTAGCATTGGTGTATGCACAATTGACTTACTTAGTTTAATTATAAGTCCCTTGTACAGTGGTATAACATATACCTGGGCCTGTAACCTAAATGCTACTAGTGGGCCTAGAGCTCTCATTGTGCCACCCACACAAGTAGCCTTTTGAACCTGCCTGAGACCTGCCATTGCAGGCCCTGTGTGTGCAGTTTACTGCCACTTTGACTTGGCATTTAAAACTACTTGCCAAGCCCTAAACCTCCCTCTGGTTACACATAAGGCACCACCAAAGTAGGCCCTTGGTAGCCCATAGGGCAGGGTGCTGTGTGAGTAAAAGGTGGGACGTGCACTGTAAAGTTTTGCATGTCCTGGTAGTGACAAACACCTCAGTTCATTTTTCACTACTGTGAGGCCTACCCCTCTCATAGGTTAAAATTAGAAATTCCTTAAGATACTTTTAAGCTGTAATTCCTGATTAGAAAGGAGTAGCTGTTTCGTGTTTTATATCATTGGAATCGTAATTATAAATCCTCTTTACTAGAAAAGGCACTTTTAGATAGTGGACATTTCTCTGTTCATACTGGTCTATGTGCCTGCAGCCTATCTCAAATACACATCTGGAGTAAGTGCCAGCTATACTTTGTGCATTCCCTCATTACAGTCACAAACACAGGAAGGGTAGGTGTGTCTGCATACTCATTTGCTCTCCGATGGATCTTTCTGTGTAGGAAGCGAGAGGGGAACTGACACTTACACCTAAATAGGCAGTGCCCTGTTTCACACACAAAGGGGTCATTACCCCTACTGGGAAGAAAGGACCTGTGTGCATTTCAAAGCCCCTTCTTCTAAATCACCCCACCTCAAAGGCACTACTAGGTATAAGTACTGGATCTCTGACCCAGCCAAGACAGTATACTACCATTACTGTGTATAATCCTACCTGAAAGAAGGACTGCTGTTCTGCTACAAGGACTGCAACTCTGCTGGACAGCTGCTGTGGACAAACTGCTTTTCTGCTGTGATGTACTACCTGTTGCCTGCTACTTGCCGGCCTCTGCCCTGCTGAGGAAAAGAACTGGACCCATGGTACTTGAAACCAGATTAACTCTAAGGGCTTGCTGGCTTGCCCTCTGCTCTGAAGTATCAGGGCCATCAAATACTTCCTTCAAGCCTGTAACAGCACCTGGAGTTTGCCATCTGTGACTCCGGCCCTGCCAAGTTGTGCCAATCCAGTCCTGGACCCTTGAAAGGTGACTTCTGCTGTACAGAACCATCAAAATCAATGCAGTGATGACTTTGCACCAATCATAACTGACGCATTGCTCTTCTATGCTGAGGCAGGAACCAATGGATGACATCGCTTCAACGAACTGCGTGGCTCAATGATGACGCTGTGCCTAAATAGCAATGGGGTTTGTTTTAAAAAAATTAATTACTCCGGTTCTTCTTATTGGATTTTTGTTGTTTTGTTCTTGATTTACTCATAAAATATAATTTATTTTTCTAACCCTGTGTGCAGTATTCTTGTGGCATTTTCATTGTGTTACTGTGTGTGTGTGTGTTGCACAAATACTTCACACATTGCCTCTTTAGATAAGCCTGACTGCTCTGTAGCAAGCTACCAGAGAGTGAGCACAGTTTATCTCTTAGTGTGTATCTAGCTTACCCTGACTAGAGTGGTGGTTCCTGCTCGGACAGGGTGCATATCTCTGCCACCCAGAAACCCCAGGTCTAACAATTTCTAAATGAGACAAACAGCTCCACCACGTGCCAGACTGGTAAATGTGCTGGTATTGTCAGTTAAGCACCAGTGGCGAGCTCCGAAACCTCCGACTCAAATAGGCACTGTCCATAGCACACAGACTAATTTGCAGTTTCTCCCCAAAAGAATATTTTTAAATACAATAGCAAAAGGTACATTTGTAAGCATATTAGGCTGGCATCATTGTCCGACCCTGGCAAGCTAGTTATGTGTAAATGGTGCACCTTTAGGCACCTAATGCAATTAACATTGTAGGATTATAAGCCTAGTTTGAAAGTTTTTTTAGATACTCCCCAAAATAGTCAAGTAGGATTTGAAGACCAAATTACAAAAGAGTTAGGCACAATTTGAAGGATCATTTATTACAACCTAAGTTTGTTTAAAGGGTATGCACACTTAGGACCGTGATTTCAAAATTAGGTGAACCTGAAAGATTGAGAGCTTTGCAATTTATGACATTTCTGCAATGATAGAATTTTCTTTGCTATTTAATTTTGATATAACTGTAAAGTGAACCCATGTTATAGGTAACACAGATAACAAGCCAGGACTAGTCGTTTCTTTTTTTCCATTCAAAGTATAAAAGTACTGTTGGGTAAAAAGCCAATGTTGATTGCAAATATCACACGTGGCCCTGTGTAAATTGCCAGCGGTAGAGATTAATTCCAGCATTCTACCCATTAGTTTCTTGTTTCCACATGTGACACAAGGCCACTTGCCAGCTAAGAATGAAATATATCAAGACCAATGTGAAAAAACGTGCAAGTCACGCTACGGATTGCAAGGCACTCCAGGTTCATTTAGCAAGTTTTCAAAATAATAGGTTTACAAATACTGAAAAATAATGAAAGGTAAATTTGATCAAGCTTTGAGAATATAGCAAGTATTTGACGAAGGCCAGGAGTCTGAAAGGCGTTTGTCAGTATGTTCAAGATTGCAATTATTTACATAAATATTCCTTTAAAAATCACGGCCAGAATGCCCAGCGTTTCTGAACTGAGATGTTACCAGTAGGTAGTTATAGTTAGGACCCTATTTCCATTAAAAAAGCGTTTTTTCTTTTGCCAACATCTTTGGCGCCGTTTGACAAATCTTTGCAACATTTTCAAAACTGGTGGTGCTCTTGTCTTGAAAGTTTCGGGGTGATTCTTCAAACGGGGTCTGAGAAAAAAGGGGATCCCAAAGCACGTTTTCCCCATGTTAATTTCAATAGGAAATTTTGGAACAGGCTACAGGTCGAACTGCTGAACGGAATTACACCAAATTTGGCAAAAAGGTAGCTCTTGGTTCAGAAAACGGCCTTTTTTTTTTTAAATGTTGTATATTTGTTCAGTAGTTGCTGAGCAAAATAAAAAATAAAAATATTGATATCTGAGCACCGAGTAGGAGTTGCGACTCCTCCCGGGCACGAACAGACTTCTGATTGGCTGCCAACACTCCAAACCAGGAAGTGTTGGCAGCCATCTTGTGAATCAGTCACCCAGTCACAAGAAAACAGTAAAAAAAACAAGAAAACGGGCAGGGTAGAAACACCCTGACCCCCTAGGCATGTTGAGGGGGTCCCACAGGGACCACCAGGGCCAAAAAAAGCATTTTTTTAAAAACAAATTGACAGAATTTGTGCTGGGTGCGCAAATCGTGCCAAGAAAATGATAAAAAACAAAGCGCAGGCTATTTTATTAAATAGAATGTGTATGGGGGGCTCGAGCCCCACACATGCCCCCAGGACCACCACCTCCCCGGGGCTTTTTCCAAATAAACACGGGGGCAGGCAACCCCCCTCCCCGTGGCCCCAGGGACACAAAATATATATGTGTATGGGAGGGCTTGAGCCCCCCCCACATGCCCAGGGGACCACCACCTCCCAGGGGCACTAAATACGCAAATTCAGGGGTCCTTTATGGACCCCTGGCCCCGGGGATCACGACCTCACATGGGCTTTGTAAACATTGGGAGCGGGGCCTCCTTGAGCTCTTGATAGACCTGGAGACCTGGTGACCGCCACCCCCCTCCTGCAATGTTCAGGGGTGCCCACCCCCGGGACATAGCTGTTTGCTATGGCAGGGCAGCAGCACGACTCCCGCCCTGCCTTAGCAAACTGTGGTTTGGTTCATTGAAGCGAGAGCAGGAAAACCTGCTCTCGCTTCAATGAAGCAAAGCAGATTGGCTTTGAGCAAGGGGAGCTGCATGGCAGCAGCTTCCCTTGCTCAAAAGCAATGCCGGCTCCCGAAGGAGGTGGGGAGCTGGCGGGACCGTGGGGGCAATGCCGCTCCCCCCTCGCCATGGTCCCCAACGGTGAGCCAGGCCCTGGGGGATAGGGTCCCTGGGGCCAGAAGTGGCTTGGGAGAGGGACCACGCAGGCCCCCTCCCCAATAACAAAAAAAAAAGAGAAAATAAAAAAAACGGAAAGGCCGACCCCAGGGGTGGGGTCCCCCAGACCATAATTGGCCTTAGGAGGGGGGTCACATGGACCCCTCCAAATATAAATTAAAAACAAACTTCCTGGGGAGGGGGGCCACGTGGCACCCCTCCTAACGAATAGCATAACTAATGGCCAAGCTATTAAAGTATTAAAAAAAAGAAGAGGCAATTCCCCGGGGGATGGGGTCACCGGGGCCAAAAGTGGCCCAGGGAAGGTGGGCCAAGCAGCCCCCCTCCTATAAAAGAATAAAAGACACAAAAAAACAAGGAACCAGCAACTCGCCAGAGGCCCTGCCCCCTCCCTGCACCACTCTGCAAACCCGCCCCCTGGCGCGTTGTAAGTTGGGGAATTAATTCCCGCTCAATCCTGAGGGTCCCTGGGGGCCAACAAGCCCACCAAGTACCTCCAGTAAGGGCCACAGAGCTGCATTGAAGGGAGGTGTTCCGAGCCCAGGTCCCATTTTACACCACTCTGCATACGCGACTTCTGGTGCACTGCTGGTGGGGCGATGAGCTCCTCTTGTGTCCTGATGACTTCAGGGCACAAATGGACTTCATCCTCCAAGCAGTTGTGTTTCCTCCAGAAACAAAGAGAAGGCTAAGAGTGTTAATGTCCCAGACTTTAATGCGCATGCTTCAGCAAAAACAAGGACTGGGAGGTGTCTTTTCTAAACACAACAAAACCACTGCCTTAGGGTAACCTCAACATTCAGGAGGATGCTAATTTGCATAAACACAGACACTTATAAGTAACTGGCTGTACTCCCACATATACACAGTCACTCACTGGGTGAATGATTGAGAACCGTAGCCTTAGGGCTCGGCGGCGCAGGGTACGCCTGAAATCCCCTGGATTCACCTGGCTTGTCAGAAACAGAGACACGGACTCTTCGTCTGGCGTAGAAGATAGTATTTATTAGCTGCAGCTAGTACAGTGGTCTTAGAAGTTGTTGGTAAAACGAGGTTCAAAAGAGACTGCCACTTAACTCCGTAGCGCACAGGTTTATATACGGTAAAATACAATGCAAAATACAATCACACAAGAACATGAGACATGGGCAAACGTTATAAACAATGCTTTAAGTCTAAAGCAACTCAAGTTTCCTGGTTATGTTTGTCACTCGACCCCTTGAGTAAATTACAAGTGAATTCACACAATTCGATTTACAAGTAGCGAAAACACAGCTGCATGTTGTGGAAGGACAATCGTGAAACAGGAGAATGCATGAGACATGTTGCGAAGGACAGCAGATAAGATAACTTGGAGGAAAGAATGGTGCGAACCAACAAATAGTCTGGACGGAGATTAATCAGCTCAGACAGGAATTAGTGTACTCGGCCAGACCCTGACACTTGTTAGTAAACACAGGCAAAGAAGCCACCTGACACGCAAATGCAGAAACGACAAAAACATCGCATTTGCCGCGCTGCCTGAGTGAGGGCAACAACAATGGCGGCGACCACAAAATGGAGGCTGAGCACGAACGAATTCGTAATTTACAGAACCTCAGACCCTCCTTTTGCCATTACTCATGCAAAAACAAACCAACTCATGCTAATCTGAGTCGGAATCAGCATCAATGTTCATAAAATCCTCAAGCTGCTGCTGTACCATCATCCTAATATTCTCTGTCCTCTGAGTTGCAGGACGTGGAATGCATAAAGTAGCCAGCAGGCCACACACTGCGGGACCACATTGAACACACAGACAACAAGAGAATATGATGGCCAAAATTGCTCCAAGGAACGTTAAGATCTTCCATACCCAAGTTTACAATATTCCCCAAAACCATCCCATAAAGGACCAATTCCCTTCGTCTTGATGAATCGACTCGGAGATGGTATGCAATTTGGAAATGGCTTGGTATAATGCCGGAGCATTGTCTGGAATATAAATGCAGCAGCTAGACCCGATCAATTTACAGGCGCCTCCTCGGTCTGCTAGGATCACATCTAGCGCAATTCGATTTTGCAACGTCATAAGACGGTCAGCCTGAAGCTCTGCTGTAATGTTACCTATTGCACCTGCAGTAACATTACTAGTGGTCTCAACCACACGCACCAATTGCCTGATGTTTCTGCTGTTAGCCATCGGGCCCCAAAAGGGAAGGAATCCTTTAAGGAAGTCTCCTCCCTCTTGTTCTGCCGTGTCCTTGGCATCAAATATACCTCGGCTATATCTAACTCTGTGCTGGTCTGATGGAGCTGTATATGTAGGGGGAAGAAGGAAAGCTATATAACAGGTTCCAGAAAAGTTGGAAGGGAGCCATGTGTAAGCTCTATCTTTACAAACAAAATAGGTTCCTTGAGACGGAACCAACGGAGGGAAATCAGGGGACGAGAAAATGTAGTTGTGCAAACAACCCTGTTTGACGTCAGTTTTCTTACTGTTGACTTGGAGACAAAGATTACCTTGATGGGGTACAGTCCATACAGGAGAAGACTCACCCTTTCTAATTTTGTCACCAAGGCTAAAAACTTAGTGGGTAACATTCCATCCTTCATAAGCCTTCTTCTCATCTAACGGAATCTTGCTCTTCTCTACAATCTTAGCCATCGTCACTATACCTTTTATCAAAAAGCTATGGCTGAAATCCAATCCATTCCCAGAAGTTTTCACAGGGCTTCGAAGTCTGTTGTGGTATGCGGCCGAAAACATGGGCAGGTAAGCCCAAGCTGAACCTTCATATGAGAAGGGAAGAACCAAATATGGCATCCCCTTTCGTGTATTATGTGGCATAAGACCACACACCCAACAGTCAGTCATATTAATAGCCAACTGGTGTTGGTGTAACAATTGGATAAACGTATTATTCATATATTCAGCTCTCCTTATTTGTTCATGAGGGGGTAGAGCATGCATTTTATGTGAAAAGACAGAAAGACGAGAAGGCAAAGAAGTTGTAGAGTTAGCCACATTTCTCGGGTGTAGAACATGTACGATCCAACCTATGCAGGCTAATAAAATACACAAAAACATGAAAATACACAAAGTTACACCAAATCGACTACGCAATAATTTACAATATTTCAATCTCATTTCCTGCTTCCTATTTTCCCTACCTATGGTTGTAGTACCATCCATCTTTATAAAAAAAAATGTCGCTCACGGCAATCTTCCTCAATCACTCAGCTACGTACTTCTGTATATCCTGAGGCACTAGCATCTTACTAAAAGAACAAAAACCAGGTTACAGTCTGGGTCTCCTACCGTGACCCTGCGACGGAGACAGATGGCACATCTAATACTAAATATCATACAAATAAAAAAATGTCTCTGATCAATAAGAAAAAAGTGTTCAAAGTGTTCAGTTCCTTTGGCCATCCCTCAGCCTCAGGTTGTAGCGGGTTTTTCTCGGCACCGTCTGGTCCTTAAACAGAGTTTTTGGATTCGTAGTGTCCATTCGAAGATGCGTAGGCACAGCGGCTTGAAGAATATCATCATCTGCTTTCTCAGACTGAGTTCCATAAATTTGAGCATCACTGTAAGGCACAAAACAAGGAACCGCTGCAGTGTCCGATTCCCATACACCACTGCGAATCCACTGGTCGAAGAGTAATGGCAATGGCACCTTCTTACAGTGCACGCCATGCACCCAGTTTCGTTTGCCGACCACCTTCACAGCTGTGCGGGTGGTGAGCAGAACTTGCGTAGGCGTGGACCACCGAGGCTCCAGATTCTTGGTACGTTGAAAATTTTTGACGCAGACCCAGTCACCGGGCAAGATGGTGTGACCTGGGTCTGTGGAGGCCTCTGGCAAAGCACTTTGTACCTGTTGACGAATAATACTTAATTTAGTAGTCAAGTCATGCAAATAATCAATTAACAGAGGATATGGTATGTCAGAGTATTTCTTGGGACGAGGGACACCCCAAATATTAGCTGGGTGTCCGAATACCACTTCATATGGGCTAAGTCCCATACGAGAGTGCACAGTAGTTCTGGTTGACAAAAGAGCTAGGGGCAAGGCGTCTGGCCAAGCAAGACCCCTACTGGCTTGAATCTTAGCTAGTTTAAGCTTGAGTGTACCATTATAACACTCCACCAAACCCGCTGACTGTGGATGGTTTGCCGCATGGAACTTCTGTCTAATACCAAGACCAGAACACACTTTCTGCATAATTTGACCCACAAATTCACTTCCATTGTCACTCCAGACAATTTGCGGCAAACCAAACCTGGGGAAGAACTCTTTAATCAACACTTTAGCAGTTGACAGAGCAGTGTTATCTTTCAAGGGGTAGGCCTCTATCCAGCAGGAAAATGCACATACCACCACCAGAACATACTTAAGGTTGTTGCATCGATCCATATGAATGTAATCGATCTGCAACACCTCAAAAGGATATGACGGGGGGAGCAAAATGACCTGCCGGAGTTGGGGTACCCTTTCCTGGGTTATGCATTAGACAAACAATACAATGCTTAACCACATTCTCTGCACATTTCGGAATTCCTTCATTCTGCCATACAGGAGGCAAAAGCTTACAAATGCCTTTCGCACTAATGTGAGCTGGACCATCAGCCATAGTCACAACCGGCAGCACATAAGCGTCCGGTAATAACCATCGCTGATGTTCTGACAATTCCGTCCAACAACCCGTCGAGTCTAACATTCCCGTACTTTCTTTCCACGTTCTCAATTCCTTCTCAGTAGCCTCTCCTTGAATCGTTTTCACACTTTCAATCGTGTCTTCACACATTCCAATTTCCCTAACCCAGTTTGCAGGACCTGCCACATACATTCGACTAGCGAGGTCTCTAGCTGTAGTTCTTTCTACATTGTCTGCAAATGCATTTCCACGACCCACATCATCTGTGACTTTCTTATGTGCGCTGCACTTTATGATCGCTATTTGTGCAGGTAAGGTAAGTGACTCAAGAAGATCAGTCACTAACTGACCATGCTGGATCTTTGTCCCGTGAGAGGTAAAGAATCCTCTCTCCCTTCATAACCTACCAAAACTATGTGCAACGCCAAAAGCATATTGACTATCTGTGTACACATTCACTCTCTTTCCCTTCGACAACACACACGCTCTAGTCAAGGCTATCAATTCAGCTGCTTGGGCTGAATTATGTCCAGTGCGTGCCGTCTCAACAATTGTGCATAAGGTGGTAACAGCATAAGCAGAAGTAGTCTCCCAGTTTGGAAGCTTGAAACAAGAACCGTCCACCCATAGGATCCCATCCGGGTCCTTGAGCGGAGTGTCCTTTAAATTAATCCTACCCTTCGCTTCTTCTTCCGTTCGAAGAAAACAATCATGTTTTTCCTGAGCGTCTTTCTCCTCTGGGAGTGGCAACAGTGTAGCTGGATTTAACGTATTACATCTTTTGATATGTAAATGACTCGCTAGAAGTGTCAGCTCATATCCAGACAAACGAGCACTCGTAAGGTGCTGTGTTCTTGTCCTAGTCAACAGAGTATCCACTGCATGTGGAACCATAACAATGAGTGTGTTATCCAACACTAATCCGGCAGACTGTCTAATAGAAATCGCCGCAGCTGCCGTAGCTCTGAGACAACTGGGCGAAGCTTTAGCTACTGGGTCTAGTGTAGCGGAGTAATAGGCACATGGCCTCTGCTTATTTCCAAATTGCTGTGTCAAAACTGACAATGCGCAACCCTCTCTCTCGTGAACATACAGTGTAAAGGACTTGCTATAATCTGGGGTACCCAACATTGGAGCAGAACACAAAGCAGTACATAGGTCAACAAAGCTTTTCTGACATTCATCCGTCCAAGGGAGTGGATGTGGCGTCTCTTTCAATGTTAGTACCAGCAGTGGTTTAGCCAGAAGTGAAAAATTGGGAATCCATTGTCTACAGTAGGAAGTGATACCCAAGAAGGCACGCACTTCTCTCTGCGTGGTGGGTACAGACATCTGTGAAATAGCATGAATGCGTTCTGGGGTCAATCGCCTTTCCTCCTTCGACAAGAGATTACCTAAATAGGTAACCTCTTGGTGGGCATATTGCAGCTTAGAGGGAGACACCTTGTGATGTAGAGCAGACAAATGATGCAACAATGCATTCAGTCACATTCTTACACACATCTTCCGTATCAGCAGCCACCAGCAAATCATCCACATACTGAATAAGTGTAGCAACTGGAGGCAAGGAGAAAGAATCAAGTTGTGACTTAAGAGCCTTGCTATAGATAGAGGGACTTTCGCAATAGCCTTGAGGTGCTCTTTTAAATCTAAAACATCGGCCACCTAAAGAGAAACCAAAGATGTCCCTACTTTCTTCAGCAATAGGAATGCTGAAGAAAGCGTTCTTAAGGTCTATGACGGAAAACCAAGCTGCTGAAGCAGGAATCATCGTCAACAAAGCTGTAATGTCCGGAACAACAGGAAACTGTGGCACAACAATTTTGTTGACCTCTCTAAGGTCAATAACAAATCGATAAACAGGAGGCTGTGAAGGATGCGTTCTCTTAAGGATCGGAAAAACAGGGCTGTTACAAACATTGCCTCTCGTTTCTTCAACCACACCCTTCTGAATAAAATCATCGACAATAGCCAAAAATGCTCTCTCTCCATCTGTAGAGATACGGTATTGGGGAATGCGTGGCATTCTCACATTCTCTTCAACTGTGACAACATACGGTGGGATCGCAAGACAACCCATGTCATTCGGGCCTGTAGCCCAAAGACTTTCAGGAAGGGAAAGTGTTGGACTTTGGCCCTTAGGGCAGGTTCCCCCCTAGACTTTTTGCGTGAAATGGTGACCTGGCAATGGTGATTTTTGGGATTCTGCGCACTTTCACTGTGTCCCAGTGGAAAGTGCGTGCGCACTCTGAGTGCATGTGCTGAGCTAGGCCTGCCCGCCCATAGGAATGCATGGGGAATGTATGTGTCCCTGGTAGTTCCTGATGCGTGGGGTGTACAGGCTTGAGTCTGGTATGTGTGAACTCGTGTGAGTGAATGCTGCGCAACGGTGTATGCAGCATGTATGTGTCTAGTAGCGAAGCGCCATTTCTAGACATGGCTGTACGTGTGCTGTGAGGGTGCTGGCGTGTGATTGGCTGGAGCTGGCTGGCATGCCAGGCTCCAGGAAGTCTGGATGGGTCTGCCCGGTGGTGAGTGGGAGATTAGCATGAGTGATGTGTGGGAGGAGTGTACCTGTGTCCTGGATGGGCTGGGTTTTCCCCACACAATGCTGGCTCCGCCCCCCTGTGGTGTGTCTAATGACCCAAGCCCTGCCAGTGAATAGAGAGGGTGGTTGAGGTAAACAGAGTACTCAAGAACCAGCTGCGACTGGTTCCGCCCCCACTCTGCACCCTTGAACAAAGGAATGCACTGTATAAAAATGGGGCTGTGTCCCCACTGAAGTTGTTCTTTTCCAGGATCCTGAGGGGGCTGTTGCTGCTGTCGCTGGGCCAGAGGACCGCCACTTGGGGTGTCTCCCTGCCTGGAGACCCAGTGTGCTGGCTCTGGGCCCAGCCTTGCCCCCCTGCCTGCCTCCAGCCCCTGCTGGAGCCTTGTCCTGTCCTCCAGTGCTGGGGAGCACTGAGGACTCCTTGCCTGCAGCCTGAGAGCGCTGCTCTCTGCCCTTTAGCGCTGTGGAGCGCTGAAATCGCCTGCCTAGCGCTTGAAAGCGCTGGATTTTGGCCATAGCGCTGTGAGCGCTGTGATTTGTCCTGTAGGCGCTTGGGAGCGCCTACCCTTCGTTTCTAGCGCTGCTAGCGCTGGGTGTGCACAGCCGGTGCCCACCCGGCATCAAATTGCCCCGTGTGGCGATTTGGCGGCGCGGGTGCCACCCCGCTCATTGCCGCTTCGTTGTGCCCGTTGTTGTGGATTCACGAGGGAGCCCACTCCTCGGATCCTGGGAAGCCGCCTGCCTGCCTAGGAAGCGGGCCGCCGCGCTGCCCGCGGCGACCCGGAAGTGGTTGGGAGTCCGTCCAATCCTAGCGCGGCCCAGGAGAGGCCGACCGGAAGTCCCGCCTCCATTACCGAGCCGGGAAGAGAGAAGCTGCCGGCCGGATCCCCGAGGCTCCCCGAGTGGAGAGGAGAGCCCCGGGACCAGAGGGAGAGACCCGCCTTCGCTGGAACCCAGCGCGAAGCCGGTGAGTGTGGCAGTGCTGGAGGGAGGGGCGCCGGGACACATTGTCGGTGTCCGCCCCCCCCCTCTTTCTCGTAGCGCGAGATAGCGCTACAGTGCGGAGTGAAGCCACGAGGGCTTCAAGAGAGCATCTCTTTGTTTTGAGCCTGAGGGCTCAGGGGGCACCTTAGTGTTGGAGCAACGAGAGGCTCCAAAGCGCCGCAGTGGTTTGGCGAGCCAGAGAGGCTCAGAGCGCCCTAAGTGTTCCTGGGTCCCCAGAGAAGGACCCCACAGCCCAGCGAGGCTGCACCTTTGTTGCTGGAGCCCTGAGAGGCTCCAGCCTGCCTTTTGCTTTGCGAGCCCTGAGAGGCTCGAGTGCCCATTTCTTGTGAAGAGCCTGAGAGAGGCTCAGGGCGCCATTTCTTGTCTGGAGCCCAGTGAGGCCCCACAGTGCCACAGTGGTGGTTCTTGAGCCCAGAGAGGCTCCAACGTTGCCCTAACTTTCCCTGAACCAGTTGCCCAGCACTTTGTGGGCAACTGCTACGTTTAGGCCCTGACATTGGGACACAGGGACTGTCACAGGTGGTGACTGATCTAAGTTTTGCGCAATGTTATTGCTGCACCTCTGAATGTATTGTTTATGCGTCATGTGCCTTTACACCTCTGAATGAATGTTATGCATTGCATCATGTGTTTTCCTCTTACACCCCTACAGGTATTGTGATACATAGGTGGTTGTTTTCTCCCTAGTACAGGTGGTGCTAGTGAGGTCCTGGTTACCAGTAATTACTGGTGGTGTGCTATTTTGTGCTATATTCTATGTACTAAGTGCTATTTCTGAAAGTGCTACTTCTGATTCCTGACAGTGGTCCAGGTGGCCCTGTCTTGTAAATATCCCCCTGTAAATTCTGCCCGTGCCTCTGGCACATTGTAAAGTGTGTGTTTTATCTAATGTGTTTTGGTGTAATACAAAGGCTATTTTTTATATAACCTTGTGTGGAGTTTCCTTTGTGGTGGGCCTTTGGTTGTTGTTGCTGGGGTGCGTGCGCAAATACTTAACCTACATCGCCTCCAAGTTTAGCCTTGCTGCTCGCGCCACGTTACCTAGAGGGTGAGTAGGGGTTATCTTGGCGTGTAACTCCCTTGCCCTGACTTGGGTGTGGTGGTCTCTGACTGACTTTGGCGAAAGCCCTGGCCAGCCGGGGATCCCATTTCCAACATTGGCGGCAAGCGGCGGGATAAGGATTTGTGTTTGCCTTGTACCTTAGTAGCGGCTGGCTGCACCACAAAACTCTGCATTTTAGATGACAACATTTTTGGGGATTGTTTTGGAAGTTCCATTGTTTCTTCTCCTGAAGAGTGTCATTTGATTGTGTTCAGTACATTTGTCCCCCACCCTGCTTCCAGAGTTTGGTACCTGTGTCGCTTTTGGTCAGGTTGAGAAGTCAGGGGTGGTAGAAACTGCCTTACCGATCCGAGGGGAGGGTGTGTGTGGATGAATGGTGTGTTTTCCTGGACGCATGAGTATGAGTTCTCTTTGATAAGGAGATTGTTGAACTTTTGGAATTGTGTCCTCTTACTTCAGATCGTTCAGTCCCCTGTGTTGCACGTGTCTGTGAGCATCTTGCCAAGATGGAGTCTGCTTTTAATGTCTGGGGTCTGTTTTTGCATGAACTGAGAGAGTTTTGCGAAGAGAGAGACATTGAAGTGAATGAGTCAGACACCCAGTCCCAACTTAGGGGTAACCTGATCCAATGGCAGAAGGATGACTGGGAGCGTGAGCACAGTGAGGAGAGGGCCCGGGTCTCACACCATGAGGGTGGTGGGTCAGAGGGGAGCCCTGAAGAGTCTGAGGAGGAGGGAGAAGATGATAGCACAGGGACGCCAGCAGAGAGTGAGGACCCCATAGATAGGGAGTCCCTTGCTGGGTCCAGTTTAGGAGGCAGCGCCTCATCCCTTTCCCTGTCCCCAGAGGAGCTGGAAGATAGGAGGAGAGAAAGGGAGCACCAGCTGGCTTTAGAAAAGCTCAGGTTGGAGCATGCCCAGGCTATGGCACAGCTGGGCATTAGAAGGCAACAGCTGGAGACCGAGAGGGTCTTAGCGCAGGACAGGATAGAGGAGGCTGAGAGGGCCGCCACCAGAGGCAAAGTAGCTCTGGAGGGTAGACTATCCCCTGCGCGCAGTGTTGAGTGTCTGGATCCCCCAGGGAGGGTTGGGTCCAGTGGTGGCAGCTATTTAAATCACAGTGTAGAAATTCCCAGTTCCCAGAGTATGGTTCCTGTTTCCCCAGAGGAGGAGAATAGGTTGAGGTTTAGGAACCTTAGGAAACCGTCTCACCAGTCTTGGGTAGACTTTGAGGATGACTGTTGTGGAGCACTGTGGGCTTGGGTAGAGGTTCACACTGACTCTGATTTTGAAGTCTTGTTTGATCTTATTGTCCAAGAGCAGGTGCTCAGTGGTTGTTCGCCAGAGTTGCGCCAACACCTGTTGCAAATTGGATTTACTGATCCAGAGTTACTGGCAAGGGAAGCAGACCGCTGGGAGAAGGCCAGAGGTTCTCTAGAGTCATTAGGGAGTGACTCCAAAAGTAGTGGTTCAGGTATCTTCCAGCCCAGCGTGGTGGAAGATGCTCAGTGTAGCCCAGCTAGGTCCCAGGATAGCGAGGAGGGTGTAGGGGCTCACTGCCTGGCTCAGTGGAGCAGGAGTGAGGGGGAGACCGAGGTTCCCCAGACGCCCGAAGCCCTGCCTCAGGACTTGGATGGTTTCTTGAGGGAACACCAGGTTGGGGACCTAGGCTGTCCTGTTAGTCCACTTGAGGAAGATCTCCTAGTGAGTAGAGGACCTGGAGCGTCTGTAACCAGAGCTCCTATGGTTCTAGAGTCTGGCAGTACCGCTCCGGTAGGGAGGGTACAGGAGTCCAGAGTGAGGAGTGATTGGGGGAGTTCCCCAGTGGAAGGACCAGTGGGTCAGGGACTACCCAGTTGGGCTAGGTTCCCGTGTAGTGACCATGGTAACACCACTTCTGGTCTGGGGGATCGTCACGCACTGTCAGGTGGACAGAGGGCGGGAGATCTGCGCCAGACAGACAGTCACGCAACAGATGTGACATTTGTTAGCCTCAGGGGGATTGCGTGTGAATCCCCAGAAGTCCTGGAGTGCCAGGCAATTGTTCCACCGAAGGTTCTAGACCAGAGGTTGGGAGGCCAGGTTCAGGATCAGCCTGACCTGAAGGGTAGGACGACTGTAACCAGTGTCCTGACCGGTTCTTCGTCCAGAGGAACTTCTCCAGGTGGGAGAGGGCAGACCTCTGGAAGGGGGTGCAGAGGGTGGGAGAGCCCACCTCTGACCCCGGTGCAACCTGAGTGGATCAGCCCTGGGTTGGAATGGCGTTCTAGGGGTACCCCTCGCAGAGGGAGGAGGAACCCTAGAAGAAGAGGTAAGGGGAGGAGAGCCTTCCCTGAGACTCCTGGTCCGCCTGAGGTTGTAGGCCTTAGGCTGGAGAACCAGTGGCAGTCTAGTCCTGCCTTGCAGACAGGAATAGTGGAGAATGGCTCCTATTTGCCAGGGGTTACTACCCCCCGCTCTGCGAATTGGCATGGACCAGTGGCACCTGGGTGGCCCAGGGCCTGGTCCTGGCCGCGGACAACTTGGGAGTACCAGTGGGGTAGCCCAGTTGGTCCAGACAGTGTGTTTAGAAGGAATCCCATGGGTTCACCGTGGCGTAGAACAGGAGGGTGTCCCTGCAGTTGTGGGCCCGCGTCCGTGTTCTATCGCCCCAAGCAGGGAAGTCCATCACGGTGGTGATTGGTCTCCCCTGCGTTTTGGCTGGAAGGGGGTTATGTTGGACTTTGGCCCTTAGGGCAGGTTCCCCCCTAGACTTTTTGCGTGAAATGGTGACCTGGCAATGGTGATTTTTGGGATTCTGCGCACTTTCACTGTGTCCCAGTGGAAAGTGCGTGCGCACTCTGAGTGCATGTGCTGAGCTAGGCCTGCCCGCCCATAGGAATGCATGGGGAATGTATGTGTCCCTGGTAGTTCCTGATGCGTGGGGTGTACAGGCTTGAGTCTGGTATGTGTGAACTCGTGTGAGTGAATGCTGCGCAACGGTGTATGCAGCATGTATGTGTCTAGTAGCGAAGCGCCATTTCTAGACATGGCTGTACGTGTGCTGTGAGGGTGCTGGCGTGTGATTGGCTGGAGCTGGCTGGCATGCCAGGCTCCAGGAAGTCTGGATGGGTCTGCCCGGTGGTGAGTGGGAGATTAGCATGAGTGATGTGTGGGAGGAGTGTACCTGTGTCCTGGATGGGCTGGGTTTTCCCCACACAATGCTGGCTCCGCCCCCCTGTGGTGTGTCTAATGACCCAAGCCCTGCCAGTGAATAGAGAGGGTGGTTGAGGTAAACAGAGTACTCAAGAACCAGCTGCGACTGGTTCCGCCCCCACTCTGCACCCTTGAACAAAGGAATGCACTGTATAAAAATGGGGCTGTGTCCCCACTGAAGTTGTTCTTTTCCAGGATCCTGAGGGGGCTGTTGCTGCTGTCGCTGGGCCAGAGGACCGCCACTTGGGGTGTCTCCCTGCCTGGAGACCCAGTGTGCTGGCTCTGGGCCCAGCCTTGCCCCCCTGCCTGCCTCCAGCCCCTGCTGGAGCCTTGTCCTGTCCTCCAGTGCTGGGGAGCACTGAGGACTCCTTGCCTGCAGCCTGAGAGCGCTGCTCTCTGCCCTTTAGCGCTGTGGAGCGCTGAAATCGCCTGCCTAGCGCTTGAAAGCGCTGGATTTTGGCCATAGCGCTGTGAGCGCTGTGATTTGTCCTGTAGGCGCTTGGGAGCGCCTACCCTTCGTTTCTAGCGCTGCTAGCGCTGGGTGTGCACAGCCGGTGCCCACCCGGCATCAAATTGCCCCGTGTGGCGATTTGGCGGCGCGGGTGCCACCCCGCTCATTGCCGCTTCGTTGTGCCCGTTGTTGTGGATTCACGAGGGAGCCCACTCCTCGGATCCTGGGAAGCCGCCTGCCTGCCTAGGAAGCGGGCCGCCGCGCTGCCCGCGGCGACCCGGAAGTGGTTGGGAGTCCGTCCAATCCTAGCGCGGCCCAGGAGAGGCCGACCGGAAGTCCCGCCTCCATTACCGAGCCGGGAAGAGAGAAGCTGCCGGCCGGATCCCCGAGGCTCCCCGAGTGGAGAGGAGAGCCCCGGGACCAGAGGGAGAGACCCGCCTTCGCTGGAACCCAGCGCGAAGCCGGTGAGTGTGGCAGTGCTGGAGGGAGGGGCGCCGGGACACATTGTCGGTGTCCGCCCCCCCCCTCTTTCTCGTAGCGCGAGATAGCGCTACAGTGCGGAGTGAAGCCACGAGGGCTTCAAGAGAGCATCTCTTTGTTTTGAGCCTGAGGGCTCAGGGGGCACCTTAGTGTTGGAGCAACGAGAGGCTCCAAAGCGCCGCAGTGGTTTGGCGAGCCAGAGAGGCTCAGAGCGCCCTAAGTGTTCCTGGGTCCCCAGAGAAGGACCCCACAGCCCAGCGAGGCTGCACCTTTGTTGCTGGAGCCCTGAGAGGCTCCAGCCTGCCTTTTGCTTTGCGAGCCCTGAGAGGCTCGAGTGCCCATTTCTTGTGAAGAGCCTGAGAGAGGCTCAGGGCGCCATTTCTTGTCTGGAGCCCAGTGAGGCCCCACAGTGCCACAGTGGTGGTTCTTGAGCCCAGAGAGGCTCCAACGTTGCCCTAACTTTCCCTGAACCAGTTGCCCAGCACTTTGTGGGCAACTGCTACGTTTAGGCCCTGACATTGGGACACAGGGACTGTCACAGGTGGTGACTGATCTAAGTTTTGCGCAATGTTATTGCTGCACCTCTGAATGTATTGTTTATGCGTCATGTGCCTTTACACCTCTGAATGAATGTTATGCATTGCATCATGTGTTTTCCTCTTACACCCCTACAGGTATTGTGATACATAGGTGGTTGTTTTCTCCCTAGTACAGGTGGTGCTAGTGAGGTCCTGGTTACCAGTAATTACTGGTGGTGTGCTATTTTGTGCTATATTCTATGTACTAAGTGCTATTTCTGAAAGTGCTACTTCTGATTCCTGACAGTGGTCCAGGTGGCCCTGTCTTGTAAATATCCCCCTGTAAATTCTGCCCGTGCCTCTGGCACATTGTAAAGTGTGTGTTTTATCTAATGTGTTTTGGTGTAATACAAAGGCTATTTTTTATATAACCTTGTGTGGAGTTTCCTTTGTGGTGGGCCTTTGGTTGTTGTTGCTGGGGTGCGTGCGCAAATACTTAACCTACATCGCCTCCAAGTTTAGCCTTGCTGCTCGCGCCACGTTACCTAGAGGGTGAGTAGGGGTTATCTTGGCGTGTAACTCCCTTGCCCTGACTTGGGTGTGGTGGTCTCTGACTGACTTTGGCGAAAGCCCTGGCCAGCCGGGGATCCCATTTCCAACAGAAAGCAACTCAGGTGGGAACTGGTCTCGAGATAAATACATGGAAGACGTCAATTTCTTCCCCAACGTAAGATGCACACCAGAAGGGGAACAATACAATGTTGCATGTAGTCTTTTTAATAAATCCAGACCCAGCAAGTTCTCGCCGCAACCAGTTGTCAAAATAAGTGAAGCATTCAAATCATAGGGTCCAATCGAAACGGGCAAGGGACAAGAAACCGGATTACGGACTGGGGCGCCAGAAAATCCTACAGAAGTATTTATTAAGCCAGACAAAGGTGCCCCAGGGAGTTTAGTATGCACAATAGAACTTCTCATCGCACCAGTATCCAAAAGAAACGGTTCTGAAACCCCCATGGTATTGATAGTGACATATGGCCCATTTTGATCTAATGGAATCGACACAACTCCCTCACTTCATCCATGGCTGTCCTATTCGATCTGAAAATCGTCAGCCCTTTCTTCACAATAATCGTCATTATAATACTGCGTAGACTGAACTCTCTGCTGATCAAAGTAATTCGTAGTAGATGAAGGAAAAGAACATTGCTCCTGAGAGGACACACCTTGTCCTCTACCTCTAGATCCTGTCTGGAAAGTACCACGACCCCGTGGAGCACCCATCCCATTATTACTCTGTAATAGAACCGGACAACTATTCGTGAAATGCCCCTCTTCCCTACATTACGCACATTGATTAGGACCCAACGGAAGACGTGGTGTGAAGTACTCAGGTTTCTGGAGCACTTTCTGAAACTGTGGGGGTTGAGAAAACTGAGGCTGTGCAGAACGCGGAGGATAAGCTTGCTGTAAAAGAACCTTCGTTTTCAAATCTTTATTTTTCTTCTCTTGTTTCTCCTTCTCCTTATCTCTATTCTCATAATACTGTGCAGTAGCCAGTATTTTAGCAGGGGAAGAGACAGCCCATGCACTTTCAGAGCTCTTTAGTTTATTTGACAATTCAGGAAGCAAGTTGTATACAAACTTATACACAAACAACCGCTGACCACCCTCTACACTCAAATCCTGACCACTATGATCAATAAACGTCTCTTCAAAACGAGTGAAGAAATCCGAGACGCTTTCGTCTTTATTGTGCTTGCATGCAGCCAGCTTATCCCAATTAACTCGCACCACGGGCATCATAGTTTTCATCAATTCGATTAATCTGCCTGGTAGGGCCGTAATCAGATCCTCAGGCTTCGCACCACCCACTTGATTTGTGTCAGCGGCTCTAATAGCAGCCCAATCACCACCTAATTCACCAACATGATTCTCCCTACGAATCCGTGCCCACAATGCTTGTGGAACAACATTTCCAAATAACATATCAATATCGGCCAAATTCATAATACAGGCCTCAACTGTTTGAGACAACTCCTTGTAATATCCAGCCGGATTTTTACGAGGGTCCGGAAGAGTTTGTTTAAGCGCCAATACTTCAGACCTTTTCCAGGGTTCGTGAACCCATATACGCTGGAAATGAGCAGGGACAGGAGGAGGACCATTCACCGCTTCCCTCCATACTGGAGGAACTTCACGCATCGGATAATGCCATTGTTTTTGACAGGATCAGTCTCGGAAAAGGACAAGGACAAAAACATGGTTCGGAACGCAACAAGTTTATTCACCGCCCCTTCAACTTGTGGTCCTACAATAAAACCTTTATCAAAATCAGCTTGTAATTTCAGCAACTCCGAAGGAATTGTATCCAACTCCATATCTTCCCAACCTTTGATAAGAGTCTGACACATGACATTAAAAACATATCTTTGTGTGGGCTCTGCCCATTGATAAAAGGAACTCATAATGTCCCCTGTACTATATTCTAGTCCATTCTCAATCCATTTACGAGCTAGGGAACCCAAAACTACTTTCTCATCCGTGAGAGGAAGTTGACAACGAGATTGTCGTCTAGAGAAAGCTGGAGACAGATTCAAAGACCCAAGAAGAGGAGAAAAGAAATCCGAAACAGCGTCTGCAAGTCTCCTGTGTGAGGTAGGGGAATCCCATGAGAGAACAGGAGGCCTCACAGACATAGAAGGCAACGGGGACTGGAACGTAGCCGACTGAGGAACAAGAGCGGGGGATTGGAGAGGAGGTTGGGGCTGAATTACAGGCTGTAAAGACGGAGCAGAGGCAGGCAAGGGAGCATTAATAGGCTGAGCCGGTTGCTGAACAATCGGCAATTGAGCAACCATTGGTTGAGCAATAGGAGGGGGTAACAGAGGTGCATTAGGATTTTGGGCATAGGGCGGAGGTGAATTCAATAAACAAGACATTAGGGAATCTTCTTCCAATTCCTTACTTTTATCTGACGAGGAAGTAGGCAGCATTGGATAGCATCTATCTATCGCCATACGATGTTGTCTCTCTAGTATCTCATTCGCACCGTCCACTTCATTATTTTTAAACTGCTGAGCAGTCTCTATAATTGACATGTTTTGCGCTTTCTTATCCTTTTTTGCTTGTTTAATTTCCTTCTGTTTGGCTTACTTACGCCAAAGGCGAAAAGAGTCTTTTTTGCCGGCCGGGCTTTTCTTCTAAACAAAATCGTTTCCAAATTATCTAGTATGGCGGGATCAAAACTACCATTTTGGGGCCATCTCAAAACTCCACTATTTTTCGTGTATCGAACCCATGTCTCGTTAAAGGTAATGGGACCAATACCATGTTTCGAATAGAGCTCATAAGTGGGAGTTCCAACTGGGGGGATCGGACATGATTCCTCCAACTGGAAATCCCTCGTACAACCTAACCAAAAAAATCTTTTGAACTTACTCAGTCCAGGCATCGTTACTTCTCTAGACTGCTCACAAACAACAAGGGGTGTAAATCAATGAAACAGTACAAACGTACTTACCCTTTGGCTTCGGGTATTGCAATACCTGAATAAAAACCCCAAAACCAAAACAAAACAAAGTTTTGTGGGAGCGACCCACCAAATACTTAACTAAGGATCGTCCTACACCAGCGAAGGTCCGACTATCGTCTCGCTTTACCAAACATGATCAGAAGGGTCCAAGGCAGGGCGACAGTCAGGGCAGCAGTCGTCAGCAGCCGTTGGAGAGGAGTAGCCGCGCTGTCAAAGACCGTCGGTCCACTTCCAACATACAGGGGTCGATCACGTGGTGCGCTTTCTCCAGAATTTTCTTGCGGGGCTCCTCACGACCCTCGGGCTCAACTGCTACCGTTGAAGTCGCCCCACGTTGGGCGCCAGTTGGAGAACCGTAGCCTTAGGGCTCGGCGGCGCAGGGTACGCCTGAAATCCCCTGGATTCACCTGCCTTGTCAGAAACAGAGACACGGACTCTTCGTCTGGCGTAGAAGATAGTATTTATTAGCTGCAGCTAGTACAGTGGTCTTAGAAGTCGTTGGTAAAACGAAGTTCAAAAGAGACTGCCACTTAACTCCGTGGCGCACAGGTTTATATACGGTACAATACAATGCAAAATACAATCACACAAGAACATGAGACATGGGCAAACGTTATAAACAATGCTTTAAGTCTAAAGCAACTCAAGTTTCCCGGTTATGTTTGTCACTCGACCCCTTGAGTAAATTACAAGTGAATCCACACAATTCGATTTACAAGTAGAGAAAACACAGCTGCATGTTGTGGAAGGACAATCGTGAAACAGGAGAATGCATGAGACATGTTGCGAAGGACAGCAGATAAGATAACTTGGAGGAAAGAATTGTGCGAACCAACAAATAGTCCGGACGGAGATTAATCAGCTCAGACAGGAATTAGTGTACTCGGCCAGACCCTGACACTTGTTAGTAAACACAGGCAAAGAAGCCACCTGACACGCAAATGCAGAAACGACAAAAACATCGCGTTCGCTGCGCTGCCTGAGTGAGGGCAACAAAAATGGTGGCGACCACAAAATGGAGGCTGAGCAGGAACAAATTTGTAATTTACAGAACCTCAATGGCCTGGTTATTCATAAAGGAGTACCTGGAGGCAGAAGAAGAGGACCTGTCTTACACAAATGCTCATCAAGAACAGCAGAACAGCTTCCGGGCACAAGCAGAGGACAGACATAGGGGCATAGTACCAAGCCCCTATCACCACCTCAACGTCACTTTCTGTGTTGTGGTGGCAATAGGTCAGCGCCCTATTACCAAGGCAGCGCTAAACCACATAACGTGACTAACTGCCACGTTAAGTGGCTTAATGCTGCCTTGGTAATAGGGCCCCTTTCACGCTAAAATTAGCATGAAATGGACGTGCAGCGGGTGTTGCGGTGGGCGTTCCACCGCAACACCCATTCACTTTGACGCTTCCACCTATTATCAAGAGAGGCGATAATAGGTGGCAGCGCCGAACTTAAGACAGGAAAATCCTTGTCTTAAGGTGTCGAAACGAAGAGAAATGCTTCATTTCGGCTCGTTTTTGCTTTTTTCCATGTGTGCTGCCTTGTGCAGCACACATGGAAAAAGAAAAATGCTAAGATTTATTTATGTATAGGAATGTGACCCTTCCTGTACATAAAAAAACCTTTTTTTTAAATGCCATATTGTAACTTAGATGTGTGCTGCATGAAGCAGCACACATGTAAGTTACAAAATGAAATTCTAGGTTTGTTAATGTACAGGAAGGGACACCTTCCATAGTTCAAGCTCCCATAGAGAAATGGCAGATTCTGTTTATCCCTGCACCGTGTGGCAGGGATCAACAGAGGGGCACCATAGGTGACGCTCGGACCCCAACCATAGGCCACAAAGAGAGGGGGGCCTGCTAGGGGACCCCAAACTCGCTGTCTGACAGGCTTTCCATGTGGGAAAGCCCGGCATGGAAAGCCTGTGGGAAACCGAGCATCCTAATCCCAATGGGGGAAACGCCATTCATTGGGATTATGGACCAGTCTCTGACTGGCCGAAGGGCTCCTTGAGCCTTTCAGAATCCAGACTGAATGAGTGCCTGGTTTCATCCGACTGCCTATATTGTAATTAGGTGGTCAGAATTGAAACCGACAAGGTCGGAGGCTTTCCGGACAACATTGTAAATGGCCCCCTAGTCTCTACCCTGACCACCCCAGCCCTCCTCTCCTTTCCTTTCTGTCTCTCCTCTGCTGCAGCATGCATGCAGCTGAGGTCATCCTGCTGCTGCCTGAAACAGATAAATTAGTTAACTAAAGCATAACGTTTAATTCCCCTTTGCAGGATGACTTGACCTTTGTCCCAAAAACCTAGACATGTATTTAAAAAACATGAAAGCGTTTGGACCCCGGGACAGTCCTTTGAAAGCCAGGACCTTCCGGGAAAATCCGGGATGTCTGGTCATCCTATATATACGCAACTGGCAGAAGTAGAGACTGCAGGTAAAAGCAGCGAAGAGCTGACGAGTGCCAAGTTTTTTGTGAAGGGACCCAAAAGGAGGACATATACATGCTCAACTGCAGGAAAGTCACCAGGTGCAAGCACGAAGGGCCGTCGGTCGCACTGATATTTATGTAAGTACCCAGCCTGAGCGCAATGCTGTAGCATACAGAACTCTAAAACACTGTAGGTAGGAGCTGTGGCTCCTTAGCGTCAGTGGATGACAGAGAATACTTTATATCATTTAATGAAAGCAAACAGTCAAAATCTAGATATCTGGGATATGGCTGGCAGACTACCCATTGAACGCACAAAGGGTGATTAGAAGGATGCATGCAAAAAGCCTAAACACAGGAAATTGCTCAGGGTAGCATTCAAACCCATTGTTTTTTTGCCCTCCATGCCACAGCAGATTAGACCTAGACATATACAAATCAGTCATAGCCCTGCTCTAATAGGAAAAGTCCAACCTCAAGTTCTAAGCCAGGTGCTCTTGCAACCAAAATAAAAGTAAGCCAAGACTGCTTTTAGCCCAGATGGGCCTTTTTGTTCAGGTATAGCTTTGTTACACACATGGGTCCTTTGATCACTGTGCCACTGGAACTAAGCTGCTCTTGATTGAAGAGGACCAATCAGGCAGAAACCGGTCTTGGATTGCTTGTGTTCTGGTTTTGATAGGACCTGGTTTGGCAGTTCGGGCTGAATGGCTCCTATTGGAACCATTGCTTTGGCTTCATCCATGTAGGAACCGAATGGTGTTTAACCTATGTATATGAAGTAGGATGAAGGTGAAGTATATGTGCTGTGTTTGAGTCTGGCTGCCCAGAAACTCATGTTGGATCTTTTGTGTGTAAGTGATACATAAAATTGAGGGTGGAGAGAGCATGTCAGGCAGCAATGTGAATTAGAGGGCTGTTCCAAAGTATTCCCGAGACTACTGGAATTGGAATAAACTCCAGGGTGTAGATAACAGGAGACAGAGACCCCTCTGAAGTGAAGAGACAGCCCTTTTCCTCTTACTGCTCCATTATTACCCAGGAATGTTACCCCAAAAGGCTGAGAGATAGTTGAGTAAGGAAACCTCTCCCTTTTTTCCCCCATTAAATTGCTTGCCATGTCAGGGAAGTCCCAGTCCCACCCTCCTTCCTTCTGAGATAGAGAACAACAACAATGGCTAAACCAGCCTAGGAGAAATATCCAAAGCCCGGGAGCAAGACTGGTCCAGTGCTGGACCTGTAGAATACACAATCTTGTTTACAAATATAGTATAAGTATAAGACGGCAATTTTCTTTTGCCGTTTGTTACCCCTCTGTTGACCTGCCAGTTCCGAACCGCCTCCTAGCCCCCTGTCCCTTGTTGCCCTATGACTAAGCACTCCTTCTCCCCTTGTTGGGGAAAGATCCAATATTCTTACTCTGGAGTCTCAGTGACCCCTCTGAGAGACTCCACAGCATAAAGGGAACCATGCACAGCTGAGGCATGGTATGCACCCCTTACCAAAGCACTCCCTCTCCCCTTGTTGGGGAAGTATCCAGTAGGTAGGCCTTGGAGTCTCAGAGACCCCTCTGAGAGAGTCAACTGCGTAAAGGGAACCTCACACAGTGGAGATGTGGGAATGATACCACTTCCCCTGGGATCACAGATTACCGATTTGTGCCCCCTTCACCCTCCCCCTTTCATGCTCTCTCTCACCCTCCCCTACCACTTTCCCTCTTTCATTCTTTGTCTACTTCCTCTGCCCCTATCCCCTCGCCCCTTAATCTCACCCCTTGCCTGCTACCCTGCCTAGCCCCTGTCCCTTGTGCCCATTAACTAAGCACTCCTTGTCCCCTTGTTGGGGAAAGATCCAATTACTTATACTCTGGAGTCTCAGTGATCCCTCTGAGAGAGTCCACAGCTACATCTACTTGAGAACCTTGTTATGATGTCAATAAATTAATTTTATTTAGACAATAAAATCCCCTCATCAACCCTTTCATTTCGGAGTTTTGCAAACTTGATCCAAACATATCAGGTATTAGAGGGCCTTAGACGAGCACCAGTCAAGTTATTCAAGGACGCATTAATTGTTTTTAGGCACTGGGGAGATTAAGTGATTTGCCCAGAATCACAGGATGTTAAGCGTCATTGGCAAGATTCGAACCTGGTTCCGCAGATTTGAGGTCCACCACCCTAGCCGTTAAACCACATCCTCTCCCCTTTAAATATTTATTTTGTATAGTGCACGATAAATATGTGCTAATTATTACTATTAAATCCAAAGTGATAATCCCAAGTGAAAGTAGCCTCATAGGCTTTCTAAAAAATTACATCATTATCAAATCAATTAGCTTTGCCAATGCTACTTGAGGAAAGGTATTCAGGCATAATAAACTTGCCTTTAATGGCCCAAAAGGGAAATTCCTCATGACTATATGTTGTAGCTAGAAAGATTAAAAAGGGGGCCCTGGTTATGTGAAATAAACCACTGGACGACATCCCTTAAAGATGCATCAAAATTCAGATGTATTTGATTGTTTATTCTCTATCCAGCAATTACCTCTAAATTGGCTTTTCTTTGTATAAATCTTTATTTTATTTATATAAAAATATGTCAATTCTATTTAGGATTGGAAAAGCTCAACCAGCATAGGTTTCATGACAGTAGTGCTGCTTATGCGGTGCTGCAAAGTAGTAACTACAATAATATCCCTTAGTGTATTGGAATTCGCTATATATTTTTAGTTTGAGCATATAGCAGCAGCGTGCATGCGCTGCTTGCTCTGCAAAGCATGCAGTATTCAGTATGGAGTGGAAGCTTCGTGGAAGCTCCACCCATCTTTTTCATTGGCTTGTGCCCTTGTCATTGCTAAATGCTGCCTTCTGATTGGTTTTAGGCTTGTTAGTCCCCCTTATGACGGCCATGTCGTCATTTGTATCCTTCCATGGTTACTAGCCCCTTTACTTCGAGTGGTGCACAGTATGTTTTATTTTGATTGTGAGCACTGTTTTCTTCCCTCTCCCACCCTCCTGCAGTCTGTGCCTTCTCGTCCCCACACACACTCCTGTTGTTTGTGTCTTCTCACCCACGGGCACTCCTGTTTGCAATGCAATAGGTCTCGCGTAAATGCAAGTACTATTGCATTGCAAATGGTTGTTACCCATACAACCACAGTGAAAGTTAACAATTGGTTCCAATCGGTGTAATGGATAACATCAATTTCATTTGTTTGACAGTGCATTTTAATGTGAACTTCCTCTGCCGTTGGCTCCTGCCCCCTCCACATGAAACCCTGAGGGTGATGGAAATGGTTGTACACAGGCCAGTGTGGCAGCCTTCACTGTTCCCCTGTGCACTTCTCCCAGACCCTATCACTGCCCCCTCCTCCCCGGCCCCTGGTGTGGGGCCAATGCTGGTAAAAAGTAATTGTTTTGCTCACAGGTGATGCTGGTGGGGTCCTACCCCCAAGGTTAGACTGGCACCGTGAGCCCAGGCCTGCAGCACATCTGTGCTCCTCAGAGATCCCTCGAGCTGGACCTCTGAGGGGCAGAGTTGAAAATGGCCAGGCCCAAAACAAGCCCTCTTCTACAGTGAAGCTAATACTGTAATAGGTGGTAGGGGACGGCTTGGCCGCACCTTCACCCAAACCTTCCTATAAATAGACCCCCTGCATTCGGGATTGTCAGGCAGCATTGGGGCCCGGCTCACTGTGTCCTGTGCCACCTTCGGTCAATGCCAGCCTGCCCTGGGCCACGGCCCACTGTGTCATGTGCCACCATTGGCCAGGCAGCCCTGGGTCGCGGCTCACTGTATCCTTTGCCACCATCGGTCACTTCCAGGCAGCCCTGCACCGCGGCTCACTGTGTCCTGTGCCACCATTGGCCAGGCAGCACTAGCACGTCTCACTGTGCCACCCCTGGCCACCAGTCTGTGCGTGGACCTTTGCATAGAGCGGAGTGGACCTCAGCCGTGTCTGTTGGTGGGTCACAAGCAGACCCTCTGCCTGCGGTCGGTGCCCGGGTCCCCGCGTGTGACTTGGGTCCAGGCCAGGGGCGGCTGGTGACATTTTACAGTGGTGAGGTGCAAACTGATTTGCGAGTGCGGGCCCCAGGCCACTCAGGCCGGCGGCGACCCCTCCACCCCCCTCCCGACCCACATACACAACACTCAAAGAAATGTATTCACACACGCATACACACAAACACATCCATTCACAACACTCTCCACCAAACATTCATGCATACGCGCACGCTCGCACCAAACAATTTAAAATAAAAGATAAACACACACTCTTACCTTGCTGCCGGTCCCGGTCCGCGCCACCTCTGGGCTCTGCTCCCCACACATCACAGGCTCACAGTGCCCCTGGCCAATCCTGGCGCCAGGGGCACAGGTACCTTCTCGCCCGCGGCACGCCCACTAGGGCTCCTAATGGGCATGCGCAACGCCGCAAAAACACAAGTGCGCATGCGTGGGCACGGGTAAAAATTCACCCTCCGCCAATCAACATGACGCCAGCCCGGCGGTCTGACGTCAGGTTGATTCATTGACATGATTGCCACAGTCTTAACTCAAAAACGCCGAGGGAGCTGCGGGCGGCTTCGGGCAGGGGGGGCTACACCCCCACGCCCCAATGGACGAACCGCGCCTGGTCCAGGGTGTAGCTTTACGCACTCCAGAGCCCGCACACCCGGGCGTGGGGAGAGCGCCGCTTGACCCTCGCCAGATCTGTTGGTGCCTCACATGTCTCCGCCAGTGGGAGCCGTCCCTGCACCCACACTCCCACCACAAAGATGCCCCCCTCCACCTCAGCTCCCTGCTGCTGCAGCTTGTCAAGGTCCTCTGCTTTCCAGAGGATTGCAGCCACCCGGCCGACGACAGGTGCACGTCCAGAGCCCCGTCACATGCGGATATTATCGAGAAGGCGACTTCATCCTGGGCAGGGTCTAAAGTCAATTTCAAAACAAAGCGCTTTGAGGAGGAGCCGTGACGTGTGAACAACTGGTCTCTTCTTGTGTATAAACGTAAACTGAAATTATTGTTTGAGAATATTGACAAAATACATCATAAATTCCAAGGCATTTTCACTGTCTAAATTCCCAGTAATTCTTATGATAACTATTATGAAACATTTGCGTTTTCATCAGATGACAAAATAAAACATCAGTGGTTCATCTCATCAAGGGTAAGGCCCCCTCTTCGCTCGTCACTCTGGCAGCGGGGTTACACGTGCCATGCATTCATAGTACCTTTGAACTCTTTGAGCTAGAAACATCATTTTTTTTGTTAAAATCTGCAGATTATGCAGCGGACGGTGGATTATGTAAAAAATGCAGCAAATCTGTAATTATGCAAAAAAAAATCAGCAGCTGCACAAGCGCATGATTCCAGTGGCACTGACTATAATGCGACTTTACATACAATCTGCCCCACATGCGGGGATCATATGATGACTGTCCAGCCTTTAGTTCACTAATGACACTATCACGAGAATGGGGGCGGGGCAGGAGTCGTCCTAAATTCATTTTTAAAAACTATCACTTTTAATAAGTACCTCACATTAAAGCAACTCACTGAGAATTACTCATCAAAAAGCTTCCCTATGTTAAACAAATACACTTTTTTGAACTCTGAAGAGACTTCATTATATATTGCATGATGTTTGTTGTATGATTTACATGGCAGACATTTCCAGGACTGGCTTGTTCAGGGCTCTGGCAGGCCCTCACCTCGGCTCTGGCTGCACTCGACCTCTGGGGTGCCCAAGGCCCCGAAGCAGAAGCACTTCAAGAGCCGATTGTGGGTGAAACTGGTAAGAAGGCATCGCCTATGAACGAGGGAGTTCATTTTATTATAACTCGTTTCTATAACGTTTTTGTCTCACCTTTTCCAGTTAATGAAGAACGAAGAGTACAATAAGAAACAATTACAACTACATTACAGAGTGCACTAATCCCAGAATCCTCTAGTGCACTGTGCCCTGCCACACAATTGCTTGGTACTGCGTTCTTGGATGGATTGCTCCATCCTTCCTTGAAAATCAGCCTTTCCTTAACAAACAGTGATACTCTGTTGAAATGAATGTGTTATTTCAGGAGCGACCCTGGATCAAAGGTAGCAGAGTGCAAGGTCCAAGACAGCATACCTTGAGAAAACTTAAACCCTTCCTTCCAGCCAAAGACTTCCATACTGCAGTACAATCTATAGTCATCCCTCGCATAGAATATGGCAGCATCGCCCTCTGTGGACTCCCCCTAACTACTACCGCACCCCTAAGAGCGTCCCTTAACGCGGCAGCGAGACTCATCACTGGCTCAAAAAAACACTCGCATATTTCCCCTGACTTTAAATCCCTGAACTGGCTACCTTTTGAAGCCAGAATACATCTGAAAACCGCCTGCATGACACACAAGGCTGTACAGATGAACTCACCCGCCTACCTCACTCAAAAGCTGACAATTTCTGGTGGCTCTAGAACTACTAGAAGCACAAACAATCTTCTGCTGAAGCCTCGAAGATTTCGGAAGGAAAAAACGTATAAACGCTCCTTCTCAGGAATGGCGCCCAGGATCTGGAACTCACTCCCTCCTGAAACCAGGCTCATCTCCTCCAACAAACTTTTTAAGAAAGAAGTAAAAGCGATCCTCATGGCTAAATACACATGATCTATTATTCTGTATTTCTCAAGAATCCGCTCTGTACTACCTGCCTGACCCCATGGGCTATTTGTTTTACTTGCACCTGTGTGACCATGCACCCTGTACTCACCTACCTCAACTGTGCCTACCTTTATGCTATCTCCAAAAGCATGTTAAGCACGCTTAAACAAGTATATGCTCCTTCCTTTTGTACTTTTATACTATTGGCGCAACTGTTTGACTATGCACCTTGTACCTACACTACTTCAACTTTGACCTACCTCTTGTATTTTGACCTACCTATGTAACTATGCACGCATCTGTTTGACTATGCACCTTGTACCTACACTACCTCAACATTTACCTACCTCTTGTATTTTGACCTACCTATGTAACTATGCACCTTGTACCTAACTACCTCAACTATTACATACTATTATTCTATCACCCCCTTGTCCTTGTAAAGCGCTCTGATATCTGCAAAGATCTTGTTCGCGCTATATAAAACTTCAAAAAAAAAAATAATAAAATGTATGCCTTTACACCTGTTCTACATCATTGAGGGGTATATTTACTTACATATCACGCAATACAGTGCAGTTAGTGGTGTAGATGCACTGTGCTGCATGAAAGAGGAGAGCAACGCCAGTTTCGTAAAGATATAATATATTGGGATCTATGGCTCTGACAAGCAAGTTACAGAGTGAACCCTCACACCATCTCTTCACTCCACATTCAATCTCTTCCTCTCAGTTCCTTTTTAGGTCACAGCATCACTAAGTGCTACATCAGCATCACTCAGTGCCACGGCAGCAGCACTCAGCGCCGACTCAGCTTTACTCAGCGTAACCACAGAATCACTGAGTTTCACCACAGCATCACTCAGGGCCGCTGCAGCATCACTCAGTGCCACCTCAGCGCCACCTCAGTGTCACTCAGCACCACCTCAGCATCACTCAGTGATAAAACAGCATCACTCAGCGCCACCTCAGCATCACTCAGAGCAACCTCAGCATCACTCAGCATAACCACAGCATCACTCAGTTTCACAACAGCATCACTCAGTGCCACCAAAGTATCACTCAGGGCCACCACAGCATCACTCAGCGCCACATCAGCGCCACCTCAGCATCACTCTGCACCACCTTTAGCATCACTCAGTGACACAACAGCATCACTCAGCGCCACCTCAGCATCACTCAGGGCCACCTCAGCATCACTCAGCACCATCTCATCATCACTCCGCACCACCTCAGCATCACTCAGTGACACAACAGCATCACTCAGCGCCACCTCAGCATCACTCAGCGCGTCCACAGCCTCACTCAGTGCCACCTCAGCATCACTCAGCACCACCACAGCATCACTCAGCACATCCACATTATCACTCAGCACATCCCAGTATCACTTAGTGCCACCTCAACATCACTCAGCGCGACCACAGCATCACTCAGTACCACCACAGCATCACTCAGCACCACTTCAGCATCACTCAGCACCACCACAGCATCATTCAGCACCACCGCAGCATCACTCAGTGCCCCCACAGCATCACTCAGCTTGAACCACAGACTCACTCAGCACTACCACAGCATCATTCAGTGCCACCACAACATCACTTAGCACCACCTCAGAATCACTCAGCGCCCCCACAGCATCACTCAATGCCACCTCAGCATCACTCAGCGCCACCTCAGTTCCACCTCTGCATCACTCAGTGCCACCCCAGCATCATTCAGTTCCACCACAGCATCACCCAGCACTACCACAGCATTCCTCAGTGCCACCACTGCATCACTCAGCGTCACCACAACATCACTCACCACTGCCACAGCATCACTGAGTGCCACCTCAGCATCACTCAGAGCTACCTTAGCATCACTCAGTGCTACTACAGCATCAGAACGCGCCACCACGGCATCACTCAGTGCCATCAAAGCATTCCTCAGCACCACCAAAGCATAACTCAGCACCACATCAGCATCACTCAGTGTCACCACAGCAACACTCAGCGTCTCCACAGCATCACTCAGTGCCACCACTGCATCACTTAGTGCCACCTCAGCACCACCTCAGAATTGCGCAGTGGCCACAACAGCATCATTCAGCGCCACCACAGCTTCAATCAGCACCACTAAGTTCCAGCTCAGCAGCAATTCAGCCCCCATCAGCACTACCACAGTATACTTCAGCGCCATCTCAGCATAACTCAGCGTCACAACAGTATCACCCAGTGTCACAACAGCGGTGCACAGACATAATATCGACTCCAAAATATCGTTTGGACAGAATATCGAGTTTGAAATATCGTTTGGACAAAATATCGACAGGACAGAATATAGACAGCCAAAATATCGTTTTTAAGGTAAGTGAAGTAATATCGACTGTAAATAATATAGAAAGTGAAAATATCCAAGTATATAATCTAGATAGTAAAAAATATCGTTTTTTAAATAATATTTAATTATTTATAGTGTTTTTTCATGTTATAATATGTGTTAAAAGTGTCATTTTATGTTATAATTATTTTTAATTAATGATTTTTTTTAAATTATTGTGTAATTTTATTCTGTAGCGGGTTGTGGGTTTATAGGGGAATAGGGTGGGAAGTAATTTAATTATAATTAATTAAATATGTAAATTTATTAATTGGTAGTAATATTTAATTAATTGGTAATTAAATAATATTTGTTAATTATTTAAAATTTAATTGGTAATTAATTTAATTTAATTGATTAATGGCTAATTATGTAAATTAAAATAATTTATTTCCTGTAGCGGGTTGTGGGTTTATAGGGGAATAGGGTGGGAAGTAATTTAAATATAATTAATTAAATACGTAAATGCATTAATTGGTAGTAATATTTAATTAATTGGTAATTAAATAATATTTGTTAATTATTTAAAATTTAATTGGTAATTAATTTAATTTAATTGATTAATTGCTAATTGTGTACATTTAAATAATTTATTTCCTGTAGCGGGTTGTGGGTTTATAGGGGAATAGGGTGGGAAGTAATTTAATTATAATTAATTAAATATGTAAATTTAATCATTGGTAGTAATATTTAATTAATTGTTAATTAAAAAATATTTGTTAATTAATTAAAATGTAATTGGTAATTAATTTAATTTAATTGATTAATTGCTAATTATATTAAATTAAATGATTTATTTCCTGTAGCGGGTTGTGGGTTTATAGGGGAATAGAGTGGGAAGTAATTTAATAATAATTAATGAATTAATAACATTTATTTAATTGTATTTAATATAAAATAATTGTAAATTAATTTTTAATTATCAAATAAATAATTGGTAATTAGTTATAAATTAGTATTAATAGGTAACTAATTGAAATATTTATAGTTAATTAGTAATTTTAATATATTAATTATTATGTTATATTAAATAGTTAATCATTTTTAAATAAATTTATATTGATATTATTTTGTAATTTATTTGTTAATATATGAAGTATTTACTTTCTCTAATGTTGCACCCACTGGAGTGGGAATAGTAATTTTAACCCTTACGCTATCCAACTCTTTCCCTACTCTTGCACCCACTGGAGTGGGAATAGTAATTGTAACCCCTACGCTATCCAACGCTTTCCCTACTGTTGCGGGAAACATCCTTTACAACGCAACTTTTACAACGCACTACCATTACAACGAAACTTTTACAACGCAAAAACTATTACAACGCATGTTTTTACAACGCATGTTTTTACAACGCAGATACCTTTACAACGCATACCATTACAACGTAAGTATTGGTAAGTATATAATAATTTTTTTAATGTAAATTTTTGTAATTATTGGGTAAAGGGGTATTTTTAGGGTTCAGGGTCAGTTTTTAGTTTTTGGGTAAAGGGGTATTTTTAGGGTTCAGGGTCAGTTTTTAGTTTTTGGGTAAAGGGGTATTTTTAGGGTTCAGGGTCAGTTTTTGGTTTTTGGGTAAAGGGGTATTTTTAGGGTTCAGGGTCAGTTTTTAGTTTTTGGGTAAAGGGGTATTTTTAGGGTTCAGGGTCAGTTTTTAGTTTTTGGGTAAAGGGGTATTTTTAGGGTTCAGGTTCAGTTTTTAGTTTTTAGGTAAAGGGGTATTTTTAGGGTTCAGCGTCAGTTTTTAGTTTTTGGGTAAAGGGGTATTTTTAGGGTTCAGGGTCAGTTTTTAGTTTTTGGGTAAAGGGGTATTTTTAGGGTTCAGGGTCAGTTTTTAGTTTTTGGGTAAAGGGGTATTTTTAGGGTTCAGGGTCAGTTTTTAGTTTTTGGGTAAAGGCGTATTTTTAGGGTTCAGGGTCAGTTTTTAGTTTTTGGGTAAAGGGGTATTTTTAGGGTTCAGGGTCAGTTTTGAGTTTTTGGGTAAAGGGTGTTTTTTAGGGTTCAGGGTCAGTTTTGGGTTTTTGGGGTACAGGGGTACAGTGTAAAAATAAAGTAAAATTAAATTTACATTAAATTAATGTAATGAAATGAAATGAAATTAAATTATATTAAATTAATTTTAAATAATTTAAATTAAAAAAATTATTATATATTTACCAATACTTACGTTGTAATGGTATGCGTTGTAAAGGTATCTGCGTTGTAAAAACATGCGTTGTAAAAACATGCGTTGTAATAGTTTTTGCGTTGTAAAAATGTCGTTGTAATGGTAGTGCGTTGTAAAAGTTGTGTTGTAACGTCATATATCCACTGTTGCACTCTTTGGAGTGGGAATAGTAATTTTAACCCCTACGCTATCCAACGCTTTCCCTACTGTTGCACCCACTGGAGTGGGAATAGTAATTTTTACTCTTTTGTATTTGTACGTTAATAATATTGGCTATTATTTAATTAAATTTTGTTACTATATATATATATGTTTTAGTAAATATGAATAAAAAAATATTATTTTTTTACTTTCATTAATTATTTAATTATTAAAAGTTATTTTAAGTATTGTTAAGTATATTTTAGTAATTAATTTTTTATATTAATGTAATTAAACATTGTTTTTATTAAAGTTGATATTTTTTACAACTATATTTTTGTAAACGATATTTAAAACTCGATATTTTTGTACTTACCTGTTTGTACATAGAAAGTCGATATTTTGACAGTCTATATTTTGTCAACGATATTCTTGAAGGTCGATATTTTGTCACTCGATATTATTTCAGTGATCCCACAACAGCATCACTCAGTGCGACCACAGCATCACTCAGCACCACCACAGCATTCCTCAGTGCCACCACAGCATCACTCAGCGCAACCTCAGCATCACTCATCGCAACCTCAGCATCACTCACCACCGCCACAGCATCACTCACCACCGCCACAGCATCACTCAGTGCCGCGCCTGCATCACTCAGAGCCACATGAGCATCACTCAGAGCTATTACAGCATCACACCGCACCACCACGGCATCACTCAGTGCCACCAAAGAATCCCTCAGCACCACCACAGCAAAACTCAGTGTCACAACAGCATCACTCAATGTCACAACATCATCACTCAGCGGGACCACAGCATCACTCAGCACCACCACAGCATTCCTCAGTGCCGCCACAGCATCACTCAGCGCAACCACAGCATCATCCAGCACCACCTCAGCATCACTCAGCGCCCCAAAGCATCACTCAGCGCAACCTCAGCATCACTCATCGCAACCTCATCATCACTCACCACCACCACAGCACCACTCACCACCACCCCAGCATTACTAAGTGCCACCTTAGCATCACTCAGAGCAACCTGAGCATCACTCAGTGCTACTACAGCATCACACCGCACCACCACGGCATCACTCAGTGCTACCACAGCATTGCTCAGCACCACAACAGCATCACTCAGCGTCACCACCACAGCATCACTCACCTTTTCCAGTTAATGAAGAACGAAGAGTACAATAAGAAACAATTACAACTACATTACAGCGTTCACTAATCCCAGAATCCTCTAGTGCACTGTGCCCTGCCACACAATTGCTCGGTACTGCGTCCTTGGATGGATTGCTCCATCCTTCCTTGAAAATCAGCCTTTCCTTAACAAACAGTGATACTCTGTTGAAATGAATGTGTTATTTCAGGAGCGACCCTGGAACAAAGGTAGCAGAGTGCAAGGTGCAAGACAGCATGTATGCCTTTATACCTGTTCTACATCATTGAGGGGTATATTTACTTACATATCACGCAATACAGTGCAGTTAGTGGTGTAGATGCACTGTGCTGCATGAAAGAGGAGAGCAACACCAGTTTCGTAGAGATATAATATATTGGGATCTATGGCTCTGACAAGCAAGTTACAGAGTGAACCCTCACACCATCTCTTCACTCCACATTCAATCTCTTCCTCTCAGTTCCTTTTTAGGTCACAGCATCACTAAGTGCTACATCAGTATCACTCAGTGCCACGGCAGCAGCACTCAGCGCCGACTCAGCTTCACTCAGCGTAACCACAGCATCACTGAGTTTCACCACAGCATCACTCAGGGCCGCTGCAGCATCACTCAGTGCCACCTCAGCGCCACCTCAGTGTCACTCAGCACCACCTCAGCATCACTCAGTGACACAACAGCATCACTCAGTGCCACCTCAGCATCACTCAGAGCAACCTCAGCATCACTCAGCATAACCACAGCATCACTCAGTTTCACAACAGCATCACTCAGTGCCACCAAACTATCACTCAGGGCCACCACAGCATCACTCAGCGCCACCTCAGCGCCACCTCAGCATCACTCCGCACCACCTTTAGCATCACTCAGTGACACAACAGCATCACTCAGCGCCACCTCAGCATCACTCAGGGCCACCTCAGCATCACTCAGCACCACCTCAACATCACTCCGCACCACCTCAGCATCACTCAGTGACACAACAGCATCACTCAGCGCCACCTCAGCATCACTCAGCGCCACCTCAACATCACTCAGCGCGTCCACAGCCTCACTCAGTGCCACCTCAGCATCACTCAGCACCACCTCAGCATCACTCAGCACCACCACAGCATCACTCAGCACATCCACATTATCACTCAGCACCATCCCAGCATCACTCAGTGCCACCTCAACATCACTCAGCGCGACCACAGCATCACTCAGTACCACCACAGCATCACTCAGCACCACTTCAGCATCACTCAGCACCACCACAGCATCATTCAGCACCACCGCAGCATCACTCAGTGCCCCCACAGCATCACTCAGCTTGAACCACAGAATCACTCAGCACTACCACAGCATCATTCAGTGCCACCACAACATCACTTAGCCCCACCTCAGTATCACTCAGCACCACAAGAGCATCATTCAGCGCCACCACAGCTTCATTCAGCACTAACTCAGCATCACTCAGGGCTACCTCACCACCAATTCAGCAGCCATCAGCACCACCACAGTATAATTTAGCGCCATCTCAGTATACCCAGCGTCACAACAGAATGATTCATCACCACATCAGCATCACTCAGCGTAAGCACAGCATCACTCGGTGGCACCACAGCATCAATCAGCGCCACCACATCATCACTCAGCACAACCACAGCATCACTCAGTGGCACTACAGCATCACTCAGCACCATCTCAGAATCACTCAGCGCCCCCACAGCATCACTCAATGCCACCTCAGCATCACTCAGCGCCACCTCAGGTCCACCTCAGCATCACTCAGTGCCACCCCAGCATCATTCAGTTCCACCACAGCATCACCCAGCACCACCACAGCATTCCTCAGTGCCACCACAGCATCACTCAGCGTCACCACAGCATCACTCACCACTACCACAGCATCACTGAGTGCCACCTCAGCATCACTCAGAGCTACCTTAGCATCACTCAGTGCTACTACAGCATCAGAACGCGCCACAGCGGCATCACTCAGTGCCATCAAAGCATTCCTCAGCACCACCAAAGCATAACTCAGCACCACATCAGCATCACTCAGCGTCACCACAGCAGCACTCAGCGTCTCCACAGCATCACTCAGTGCCACCACTGCATCACTTAGTCCCACCTCAGCACCACCTCAGAATTGCGCAGCGGCCACAACAGCATCATTCAGCGCCACCACAGCTTCAATCAGCACCACCTCAGCACCATTAAGTTCCAGCTCATCAGCAGTTCAGCCCCCATCAGCACTACCACAGTATACTTCAGCGCCATCTCAGCATAACTCAGCGTCACAACAGTAGCACTCAGTGTCACAACAGCATCACTCAGTGCGACCACAGCATCACTTAGCACCAATACAGCATTCCTCAGTGCCACCACAGCATCACTTAGCACCACCACAGCATCACTCAGCGCAACCTCAGCATCACTCATCGCAACCTCAGCATCACTCACCACCGCCATAGCATCACTCACCACCGCCACAGCATCACTCAGTGCTGCCCCTGCATCACTCAGAGCCACATGAGCATCACTCAGAGCTATTACAGCAGCACACCGCACCACCACGGCATCACTCAGTGCCACCAAAGCATCCCTCAGCACCACCACAGCATAACTCAGTGTCACAACAGCATCACTCAATGTCACAACATCATCACTCAGCGCAACCACAGCATCACTCAGCATCACCACAGCATTCCTCAGTGCCGCCACAGCATCACTCAGCGCAACCACAGCATCATTCAGCACCACCTCAGCATCACTCAGCGCCCCAAAGCATCACTCAGCGCAACCTCAGCATCACTCATCGCAACCTCATCATCATTCACCACCACCACAGCACCACTCACCACCACCACAGCATTACTAAGTGCCACCTTAGCATCACTCAGAGCCACCTGAGCATCACTCAGTGCTACTACAGCATCACAACGCACCACCACGGCATCACTCAGTGCTAACACAGCATCGCTCAGCACCACCACAGCATCACTCAGCGGCACTACAGCATCACTCAACATGACCACAGCATCACTCAGCTCCACCTCAGCACGACCTCAGCTTCACTCAATGCCACCACAGCATCACTCAGGGCCACCACAGTTTGACTCAGCGGCTCTTCAGCATCACTCAGCGCCACCACAGCATCACGCAGCACCACCGCAGGATCCCTCGGTGCGAACACAGCATCACTTCGTGTTACCATAGCAGCGCTCAGCACCACCACAGCATCACTCAGTACCACCACAGCATCACTCACCGCCACAACAGCATCAGTCAGCCCTCCCTCAGCACCAGCAAAGCATCTTCTCTGCATCACTCAACACCACCACAGCACCACCTCAGTATCAGCACAGCACCCCTTCAGCCTCAATGCACCAGCGCAGCACCAACTCAGCATCACCTGAGCTACACCAAACCTTCACTCAGCATCATCTCAGCATCATTCAGCACCAGATCGGCATCACTCAGCATCACATCCACACAGCACCACCATAGCACCATCTCAGCATCAGCACCACCACAGCAGCAATTCAGCACCAACACAACACCACTTCAGGATCAGCACAGCAGCACCTCAGCATCAGTGCAGCACCCCCTCAGCATCACCTCAGGACAGCACCAACTCAGCATCACTAGGTACCACCTTAGCACCAGCTCTGCACCCCCTGAGCACCAGTGTAGCACCACCTCTCCGCATGACTCAGCACCACTGCAGTAGTCAGCACTACCTAGGCATCACTCAGCACCAGCTCAGTATCACTCAGCATTGTCTCTGTACCGGGTCATCACCACCTCTGTTACAGTACACCACCACCTCAGCATCACTCAGCAAGACCTGAGTATCATTTAGCATCACCTGAGCATTACCTATGCACCTCTGCACTAGTCACCCCCACCAACACCACCACCTCAGCATTACTCAGCACCACCTCAGTCTGCCCTCGGAATCTGGCATCTGTTGATTCTCCGTTAGCATCAGTCTGCTGCTACTGTTGTTATACAGGTACTATTTCCCAACCTTAACCCTCCCGTTATTTATGCTCCCATAACAAAAAAACCATAACAAGTAACCATTGGAACAGGCATATAGAAGTTGCCAGCATTAAAAGGACGTAAAAAATTCTCAAGACAATATTTATTGTTAATACTTTTTTAATATGGTTGTTCAGTTGTACATAATGCTTTCTTAGTCACATATAAGGTAAAAATAATACTTCTGGCACTTCTTTAATATAAATTTTCAGCATTCTGCACACTTCTCTACAGCACAGCTTAAAGACATAGGCAAAGTCAATATCTCTGGCTAGACACTTATAAGGTCTCAATGGCGAGACCTATTGGCTATGCCAATGCTTGTTTTACAAACATCCATGTGTCACAGCTTACGTTAATGATTCATGTTACATTAATTGGTCTTATTCACAATTATTTCAATTAATGAACAGATAAGAAAGCTTATACCACAATGGTGGGGTGCCCGACATTGGAATCTGCAAGAGTACCTTCCACGGTTAAAGACTTTTCGATAAAAATTCTAATCTGGAATGTAGCGAGTCTCCGCTCAAAAATATCACTTCCAGACTGGCAAATGGTTAAAAAGGACTATGACATCTTATCGTCTAAGAAACATGGGAATTGCCCATATGATGTTTGAGGGTTTCTCATGTTTCAACATACTGGCTGTCCCATCGCTTGCAGGGCTTGCTGGGGGTGGCTTATCCATATGGATTCATCTGTTATTAGGCGGGCAGGTGGAAGTTCTGAAAACCCCAGTGATCAATTACCAAGCAGTGCTATGTAAAAGGTTCATAACTCTGTAACTTATACATTTTTATAACAATGAGTTTTATAATGCACCAAATCAACTTTTTCCAGGTTTATTTAACTTCATATCTTCCATTGTAGAGTTCAAGTCTCAGAAGGGCCAACAAATGCACCTGTGCCTAGCAGGTGATTTTAATGCTAGATTACCCGGTTACTGAGTAAAAATAGATTCAACTGCAATGTCAAGAACAGATACAAGAGGAAATTAATTGAAGGCCCTGCTCAATGTGGCAGACCTGTATGATATAGTAGAGGGTATAAGTCAAAAAGGAATTTTCCCTTTGGGTTCATTCGTAACTCAATCACTTATTCCATTCATTCAAATTTACCGCCAATATCACTAAAATAGTGCCTCAACACCATGGGGCCCATTAGGATCCTCCCCCACCCGCCACCCATTTCCCCCCCCCCACCATATTACTTTGGCGGGGGGACCGCGAAGGACTGATATACCCTCCGCCGCTTTTCCGCCTGGTCAACTCGTTGACCAGGCGGAAAAGGGTTTAATATGGTGGCGGTGTCTGTCAGACACCGCCATCCATATTACCATGGGTGCGGTAACATGCCTTTCCGTGGCGGCATTGCCGCCATGGAAAGGCATGCGGGAAGAGACTGTGGGGGCCCATTGCGGGCCCCCAGGGACTCCAGGGTGTGGGGGTGCACATGTGGGGTACCTATGGTACCCCCCCAGCTGTTCCATGCACAACATGGCAGGCACCGCACAGTGCCTGCCATGTTGCGCATGGAAGTGCACAACATGCCTTCCTGGCATTGTGGCGGGCGGTGCTGAGTGCTCCACCCGCCACAATGAAAGGAATGCAGGATGCGCCCGCAACTGTGGCGGCGCATCCTAATTTCCCCCACGGGACCCCTGCTCTTATGGTGGGCAGTCCTGTTTCCCGATAGCGCCATCCTAATGACCCCCCATGTGTGTAAAATAACTATTCATCTTTATTTGTAAAAACATATAATCTAAGTAAATAAATATGTGCGAAAAACGTATGTTCAAATTATCATCATACAAGGTCATAAAATTCAATACAGTGACCATAAACCTCGATCTTGTGAAATTAATAAAAAGAGTACAATATACTTGATTTCTTATTGTCACCCCAGTGGGGACTGTTTGCTATACATCACTACATAAACACTTCATATAAGTACCTAGATAAATAAAAATATTAAATTATAAAAAGGGAGAATGCATTAGACAATCACATTTGTCATCACAGGATCACTAATCGCTTAAGATCATTGAACAAGGTGCTTAGTTATATACAATGATTAATCTCTACAATTTCAATGATTGCCTTATCGATTTAGTGCAGAATCATTATTGTATCAACACATTTCGGTGGCTTCCTATTGTTCACAACCAGCTTCTTCAGGGAAAATAGATGTCTCCCACCATTACAAAGTTATCTTGTCCATGTAGAGAAAAATATAAAAGCATAAGATTAATATGACCTAGAACCATAATTGTTTTCCTTTCTCTCTTTTATACTTAGGGGTCGATTCCGATGTCGGTTGGAAGGGCTCCAAATTGGATTCAGATTTACCGAATCCAATCCATAGCCCTTGTTTCCGACCAACTCGTTCCCAGTTCCGAATGACCAAGTACGATGCCTGGAAACCATTCGGGCTGACCGACTTGGTTCCGAAAGGCATTTGGACAGGGCGAGCCTTTCCCGGAGCTGATTCGTACAGCTCTATGGACTTGGTTTCGGAACGAGCGAGTACGATGACCAATTCAGACAGCCTTTCCGGTATCGGTTTCCCTGGAATTAAACTGCTGCCGGCAACGGTATTGAGTGCCCATAGCAGGCCCCCTTTCACCTGGGGCCCTCTATATTGGGCCCATGAGGGTACCCATGGTTCCCCGCTTTCCAACCATGCACAATGTGACAGGCACCATGGGGTGCCCGCTACAGGGTGCAAGGTTTTCCCCACCCACCCCTTTCTTCAATGAAAGCCTGTGTTCAGTTTCGGAACACAGGTTCCCATTAAAGTCAATGGGAGTCCAACCGAGTCTTGTCTGGATGCATACAGCTGCATCGTACTTGTTCGGTCGGACTCCCCTGATCCGGTTCGTACGGAAAGCATTCCTGAACCAATTCGGTCGGTAGCCTTAGTTTACTATGTTTGTCTCCTTATCCATCCTACACAAGTAAGTACATCTTAGTGATTTTAGGTACCTTGACATTCTTACTCTTTTAACATTATTCACATGCCATCATCGCATCGCCAATCAATCTATTTCCTTATATTTCATATGTATCTATTTTTGCTTAAAGTGTGACAAACCAGTACACACCATGAAAGATGACTAACACTCACTTTGTGTTGTGGCTGGGACTCAAATTTTTCCTTTTCTTCAAAGTTCCCAGTATGATCCCACACTCCTATGGGTTAATGTTGAAATACTAACGAAGGGTAAAAATACGTAAAGATTTTTAATGCGGGATCCTGATTACCTAAAACTTTATGTACTTTCGGTCTTCTTTAATATATCAAAATTGAACCATATGAGTCCTCTATATTTATGGGAGGGATGTTTCCTCTATAATAGACTATGTCTTTATTTCCCAAAATTTGGTACGCCACCATCTGCACCAATTTCGGTGACCATAATCCAATTGAGATGGCTGTACAACACCCACCAAGATTCCTGCCTAAACTATACCCAGTCTGAGTAGTGTACGACCACCCCCAGACAACCTTAGACAGCCTTGGAAGATACCTAAACCAATACATTCTTTTGGGGAAATAGTAGGTGACAATATGTCTCTTATGATGGTGTGCTTAACGGGAATAATGGCTAGGGAAGGAGTCGTGGACAACTTTGCAGCCCAGAGAATTACGTTTAAATCTCTCTGTCTTGTATTCAAAGCTCTGCATGGGACGGGTCCTATTGCGCTACAGAGAAAGTTTGAGTGGTACGCCCCAGTTAGAAATCTTCGCTCTGCTTCAGCCTACTGGTTAAGGTAGCCAGATTTAGGAAAGCTAGAACTGGGGGCAGAACCTTCGCAGTTGCGGCGGCCAAACTGTGGAACGGATTGCACCCGGAAGTAAGACATATTAGTGAGCTCTTACCCTTCAGGAAAAGGCTAAAAACTCTGTTATTTCCTAATGTTTAGTTGACATACTGTCTGCCACTGGTTGCCAACACCTTTCTGTTGTTTGCTTTCCCATTGTGTACTTTGGAGTTCTCTTAGCGCCAGGATGCCGTAAGGTGATAGAGCGCTCTACAAATGAAATAAATAAATAAATACATTTGTGCTGAAATCAGGGTGTCCTATTAAAGCCAGCTATCTCAGTGTTGCAGACTCCTCAATGGTTTGATAATTGCCGAATCGCCTTGCGTGTAAGGCACTCAATACTTGCCCTCAAGATTAAGCTCAAGTGGCCTCTCTGCTCTGCGTAGGGAGTATAAGTCTGTGACCAGAAGGCACAGAAGAGAAATGATACCTGATCAGTGGGCTATCCTTAAAAATGGTACACTGACAAAATATTGATTGCCAAAATATCTACATACAAAAATATTGAGTCAAAAATATCGATGTTCAAAATATCGACTTCCGATACTTATAATTGAAATTACAAAAATATCAGAAAAAACATTGTTGTCATTAATATAGTTGTCTAAAATTTGATTTTTAAATATATATAAATTTAAATAGTAACAATAATTAAATAATAATATTAATAGAATAAAAATGAAATGCACTTAATGTTTTTGAAAGATATAACAATTATAATTATTTGCAAAAATTTGAATCAAACATATATATGAACATATATATATTTATTTACATATATCTAATTTAATAATATTATACAATTAATATTTGTAATTTATATTACAACTTAAAACTTTTTAAAATGCAGGTATAGAAGAAAAGAAATATATACACATATACAATAGGATAATGTATTTTAAAGACAAACCATTTTAAACCCAATTAAATATTGAAATTTTTTTATTATTAAAAACTAGCTGTACCCAGCCACGCTTTGCTGTGGCTCAGTCTGGTTAAATGGAAGAGAAAGAAAAGAGTAAGCGCACGTTTCTAATATGTTTAATTTCACAATTCTTGTGGGTATACAATATGTTTTTGTGACTATTGTCTCTATGCGTCCACTGTAGTTGTTGCACAGCAAGCAAACCGATAGGGTCTGTTTGGCCTTTCGATTAAAGACATGCGCGTATTGTACACGTGCGTATTCAAATCCAACGTTGTGTATATATAAACACGCGCTAATGTTGCAAAGTGGACCAACTCCTCCACCCCTCCATCCACTTCCCGGTCTGCCATCCTGACACCAACTGTCCATCCTAATATATGTAGACTATTGTCTCTAGGCATCCCTTGTAGTTGTTGCGCAGCAACCAAATCGATAGGGTATGTTTGGCCTTTCGATTAAAAACACACGCGTATTCGAATCCAACGTTGTGTATATATAAACACGCGCTTAATCAAATCCAGCGTTGTGTCAAAATTTCAAAGCAATCGGTGAAGAATTTTTGGAGATTTAAAATTTTGAAGAAACGAACATTAACATTTTTATGTGTCTGTTCGGGCTTTCTATTAAAAACACAAGCGTATTGAAATCCCACGTTGTGTATATAAAAACAAGCGCGCATTCGAATCCAACATTGTGTAAAAATTTCACAGCAATCGGTGAAGAACTTTCAGAGATTTGTGATTTTGACCAAACGAACATTTACATTTTTATTTATATAGATAAATAAAATATTAAAAAAAATAATAATTATAAAAATTATAATTTTAGATAACCAAAAACATATTAATATAAATTTCAACAATATATAGTAAACTAGTACATTTTAAATTAATAAAAATAATATTCCCACTACAAATTATACAAGAGTGGACAAAGTGTCACACTCAGGAGGTGTAAAATGTCCCACTACTCAATACAACAACAGAGAAAGTGTTGAATTGCAGAGAGATAACATTAACTATTCCCACTCCACTCAGTTCAACAGTATGGAAAATGTTTGGATTGTGATGGGGTAACATTTACTATTCCCACTCTAGTCAGTGCAACAGTAGGGAAAGTGTTGCATTGTGGACGGGTGAAATGTACCATTCTCACTCCAGGCAGTACAACAGTAGAGAAAGTATTGGATTGCGGAGGGGTCAAATTTACTATTTCGATTCCAGTCAGTGCAACATCGAAAACAGATAAAATATCTGTAACAAAATGAAATTATTAAAAAAAAACTAAATAAATTAAAATATAAATATGTTGAATAAGAAATACAAATATATTTAATATTAAACATTTTAAATATAAAAACATATTAAAATGTTAAATACATATCACAAATACCTATAAATATTATAATAAATAAAATATAAAAATAATTTCATACAAATAAATATTTTCTTTTAGAAAGTATTTATTAACAAAAATACGTATTACATACATTTAATTTAGTTACTTCCCACCCTATAACCAAATAAAACTCACAACCTGCACCTAAAAGTTAACTAAAACAAAAAATGATGTACACTATTAATATCAATATGTATCAACAAATCAATTTTAATTAGGTAAATATTAATTATTAATTAATTTTAACTAATGCATGTACCACAGTATACACCTACGAAAAACACAACACACTCATAAAATTTAACAGAAAATATTCTGTCTGAATACCTTTACAGATACCACTAGGAAAAAGGATAGTGAGGCTTTTGAGAGAACAGTATCACTTATGAGGGCAATAGATCAAACTGGCACCATGTGAGGGGTGTGGATTGGGCGGCACATGTTAAAGACATCTATATGAACAGTAACCAAACCAACACTGACAATATCAAAATTGATACTTCCACTTTCCTATTTGTATCTTTGTCGGACTTCACGACTGCCATTCAGGAGAATAAGGGCAGCAAGGCCCCCTGCTCTTATGGCGTTCCCATTGATTTGATTAAGCGTGAGCTGATTTTATGGGCATCTTTATTGACAAATGTCTTCAATTCCATGAGCCCTCAAACAATACCAAAATCCTGGGCCCTTTCAATTATGGTTCCCATTTTTTAAAAGGGGAGTTGCACTAAAAAGTATTGCCCTTTCTCCCTGATAGACATACCAGATCTTTGGATGAGTCCTATACAATAGGATACTAACATGGGTCAATGAAAATAATGTGTTGAATGAGTGTTAGCTGGGTTTTCAAAATGTAATACGTAAGGTGGAACAATTCTTGAATATACACCTTATTATAGGAAAATACACCATGGCGAAGCGATCTAACCTGTTTCTTGCTTTTATGGACTTGCCGACGGCCTTTGACTAAGTAAGCAGAGCTACGTTATGGCAAATTTAATCGAAATAGAGATGGCACCAATACTGGTACGCACTTTAATATCTTTGCACCATGAGACAAAAACATGTGTCAGGGAAGTATCTGATGTTTTTAATGTTGAATGGGGTGTGCATCAAGGGTGTGTGCTTGCCTCTTTGTTACTCATTTTATGCATAACCTCAGTCCAGATCTTATGAATGGCACACTGATTCCTTTACTTTTATATGTGGATGAAGCTGTATTAATGGCCCACACCACTAAAACTTTACGCATTTAAATCTATTCTTGTGTGTATTTTTAGAGAAAATGGATAAAAGACTAATTTTTCAAAACCGTTGTCATGTGGCCCAAAGTGTATATGATTTCCACCCATCATGGTAGGGCCAAATACATTACTGCACACCAGCATTTTTATATATCTAGGGATTTCATTTAGGGCCTCCAGTACACGGGCATCCCAAATAGCGCTAAATAGAATGAAACTGTCTAAGGCAGTAGGCTCCCTCCTCAGCTTACTGTTACCACTAGGAGGGTGGACCCTTGTCCCACTGCTACAAATATATTCAGCTCAGTGTGTACCTATCGCTACCTATGGAGCAGGAATTAGTGATGCGCAGCCACTACAAATAGAAGAAAATCATTTCTGCAGGCGTTTATTAATGGTTCTTTGCCACTACGCTCCCCTCACTGTGATTGATACTCTGTCATGAGGAGTAAGCTGGACTGGGTGGGAAAAGGGGTACAACTTCCAGCAGCATAGCACAAGCACACACACCACTGTATCTCACAGCTCTGAGCCTGAAAAAGAAGGAAAGCAGGAAAGCCCTTTGGTTAACTCATCTGTCCCTGGTGGACAAGGACAATATACATGATGTGATCAGCCACAAAGCAAAGTACTAACACTATTTGCTACTGACAGCTATTCACATGTGTGCAATGATGAGTGTACTCATGCACACACCAGTCTTTTGACATAATTAGTGTCATACATAAAGGGCATGTCTTCAGATCAGACAGAACAAATCAGTCAATGGCCTCCTCACTGATGCCAGCAGTGTCCCTCCTACAGCAGTCACTCACCCCCTTCCTCTGCCCCATCCACAGTTCCCACTACCCTACCTGACCCAAGCACACTCACACTCACACAGACACATGCACACACACCAACAGACACAGGCAGCACACAGCTACTGAAAACAAAGTAAATAAAAACACACGCACACTCAGGAGACTGACATCACACACACAGGGGTGAGGGCCAAAAACCACACACACACCCATCCACAATCACCCCCCATTCCTCAGCTACATCTCCCTCCAAAACCCCTACCCTTGACTCTGCTGCAACCCCCCTTCCCAGCGGGTCTTCCTCTGTGACCTTGGCCTCTTACCCACTGATACATCAGCCCTGACTCACAAGGGAAGAGGAAATCCCTCAGCACAAAGGGAAGATCCACCTCTGCATGCACACCCTCCCCTAAGATTAGGAAAACACTGCCCCAACCTGTACATCCCCCAGAACAAAGAAATCCAAAACTCCAACCCCATCCCACACTTTCACCACAAAATCGACTTCATCCCGAGCCCAGGCCAGCCCTCCCAAAGTTCACACATCAGACCCATCCCAGTTTCCCCCACACACCATCACGCCATCCCCAAGATGATATGGCCCTCTTCCCCTACCACATCCACAATCACTTCCACTCCCACAAGACCACGCCATCTGAATGTTCCTGACACTGCAGTGGAGCCCCCACACCCTCAATCAGACCTCTCCACTGCAGTGGAGCCCCCACCCAATCAATCAGACCTATCCACTGCAGTGGAGTCCCCACCCCCTGAATCAGCCCAGTCCACTACAGTGGATCCGGACACTCCAGTAGACCCCATCCCTCGCACAACCCAAACCGGTACACCCTAGTCCTGTCCCTGCGGTGCCTGGCTTGCCCCTAAAGATGCCCCTCCAAGGGGAGATGTCCCCTAGGTGAAGCAGCGCAAGCAAGCAAGCAAGGGAGGAATAATCAGATGCATGACCCCCTACAGGACTGTATAAAATGGACTGGCCATTGGCCTTATTGTTCTTCGTGATTTTTAAGTTTAATTACAATTGCTGATTTTGTTCGATTTTTATTGTAGATTTGCATTTTCGTGTACCAAATTGTGTTAATAAGTCTAATGAAATTGATGTTAAAACCTTGTTTTGGGAAAATAACGATATAGTGATGTGATGGACTGCATGTGGTCCGTGGTATATGTGTCCTATTGATGTATGTATCTGAGTCATAATTGTCTGCAATTGTAGGTTGTCATAGACCACAACATTTTGGACAATAAGTGTGACATGCTTTTAACAACCTAACATCTAATAGGTCGTGCTGACAGTTGTACATATTCTACAAGTTTGTCTAGGTGCAACTGTCTTCGATGGACATGCAGAATAGCGCATTGATGATGAACAAGTCATCTGTCTCATCGCTACAACTTGGTAAACATGAAGTTTGACTACGTGCAGATGACTTTGGACACACACATGTACACTGGCTGATGTAAAAAAAGTATTCTGTGACTTGTAATTGTTTGATCCATGTCTGAGTCTTATTCTGACATGGTAGACCCCTGCCAAGAACAAGGCTGAGACAGCTGACCTTCTACAGTAGTAAAATCACCTCATGGCAGTGTGCTAATCTGTGACATATCCTGAGCCCATGGTGTGTGTCATGTGAGCATGAATCTCTGTCTTCAAACCCCCTTTCCTACCAAGGCTATAGTCCCTGCAGATGTTCCTTTTGAGAAGCTTTTTGTGTGCTTACTAGTCCAGTGCTTTCTAGAACTATTTGACTTTGAGTGTCCAAGATGTGGGTGCACCAGTAGAATGGAGTCCTTATGATGACATCCCTGGTTGGGTTGAGACAAGGGCCTGCACTGTGAGCAAACTCACATGTGACACATTTAAAATTCCCCGAGTCACATGTGTGCTAGCAACATCAGCGTGTTTTTAATCTGTCATCTGTTTTTACAAGCTTGGCCCTTGTTTGTATCTATGACTGATCACAATCAGCAGATTCTACCCTGATGGCAACATGTCTTATTTGTAGGTCTCCTTGAGTGATTTCATTATTCTTAGACAGTGTTAAAGTTCCAAATGTGTCCAATACTGTTGCAGGGATTCTGCTCATGCACAGAACTATGCGCAGGAAACCAGGTACTCGTTGTATTGTGGTGTACCAAAAACCCACCTCAGTGCCTAGAACCCCATTCCGACTAGCATCAGTGTCTCATTCGTTCTCCATACTATAGCAAAGCTACCAATGATTAGACAACCCAGAACAAGCGACTTAGTGAATTCTCAGGAATACTGGGAATCTAGAACACTCTTTCGTTTTTATTCTCATACAAGTCCACAACGTGAGTAATCAGAGACACGGTATAGTTTAAAACATTTATTTTAACTACATGCTCTAAGATGCAGTATTTTTGCCAACTTAGTAAAAAGATGCATACAATTAATACAATCAGCATTGTTACAATTTCATAAAACACAAAGAGAGAAATCATATTATAATGATAGTGGAAACAGGCCTATAGCGCCTTGTGAACCACCCTCCCCTGGCTAGTTTTATAATAATAGAAGATCTCTAGGTTAAAATGGGGGACCCCATACCTCCAAGATCAGGTGAAGTAAATAACATCCCAAGATCAGCACAGCTCTCTGTAGATGGAAAGATTTTCTCTAAGTGCCCCTTACATGCATGCAATGCAATATTAAAGGCAGCTGAATTTCAGTTATTTGCAGCTGTGTGCGTGTTATGTCTAGAGCGCGGGTCGATCAACCTGAATCAACAGTCTAGAGATGTGAAAAACAGACCTTTCTCATGTGAAGAAAAGCAAGCATTTTGACTTACAAGAACAGAGGCATGTAGTGTTGTGTGCAAACGCGGCAAAATGGCATTTAAGCATCTAATTCACCTATGCTAACATAGCAATGTATGTAAACAGACTTGTGTCACCACCACACCCTCCCCTGATCGGACCATGAACAAAGGGACGAGAAATATTTACGCACAGTCCTAGTTCGAGTGAGACAAAAACAAGTTCAGTCTTGTCAAATGGGTCAATTCAATGCAACAAAAAGAAAAGTGGGAAAGAAGGAGAGAGAAAAAATGTCTTTAAGAAGAAAAAATCTAAAAATGGGGGCGTTAGCCAGCCAAGGAGGGAAAAAAACTTCTCAATTAATCCATCAGCATGTATGCACAGTATGTTGCAACAGCCTACAAGAGGAAGTCCTTATTATTTTCAGCAAAGAGATCCACCATCCAATTTAGTAAAGTAAATGAACATATATGTTCTTCTATAACCGGAACCTCTAGCACTATCAGAGGACAACTTGCGTGCTCTTCGAGATAACTCTGTTCCAGGAAATCGTGGGCAGCCGTATATATATCCTAATTTGCCAAAACTCCGTGCACAGCCACACAGGCCATAACCCCAACACCAGAACAGGCAACTCATGAGCCACTAAGGGACTCATTAGCTGATTACCGTATTGGAGAAGCAGAGTTGTAATGCCCATTCGAATTGGCACTCCAGGCAATGGAAGACAGGTTGGATGCATGTAAAGTATGAAAATCGGAAGGATAATCCATTTGCCACGCTCAATGTGGCAAAGAGCAGCACTCCATAGTATTGAAGCATACGATTACGGAGCTGAGTCAGCCAGGGTTGTCTGTCTCTTGAAACAGGCAGTGCAGCCATTCCGGAGCAAGCAAATGAACAGCAGCACACCGGCAGCCAAGGCGAGAATTAGAGGGAAGCCGCCAAAGATGCTGGAAAAACTAGAATGAAAAAATGCCGGTATCACACCAAATACAGTTTGGAATGAGGTCACAAGGCCGGACACACAATTTTACAAAAATGGGCCAACCCTGTGGCAGTAGAAGCATTAAAAATAGTGTGGATCAAGGCGCCGAAATGAAGTGGGAGATTAGTATTTAAAAGCGCAAGCACCTCTGGACGGGTGAAGTGAAGGACAAATGTTTCACGAGAAGAAGTAAGAGCGACATCTTTTTGGGACAATAGAGCCCTTATTCTGCTTATCTTTTTGAACTCTGCTTTCAGGGTTGGAATGGAAGGCCAAATCGAGATGTCGAGCCTCCCATGCGTGGCGGGAAAAGCAAATACTTGCAGCAAACTATGCGCTGTGAGACATTGACAATATAAGGGATCCCTGCCAACATCCCGCAGCAAGCTTCATTATTAAGTAAATAGCTACCGTTAGCTAACAGTGTGAAAGTTGGTGTTATAGCTGACACTGGATTTTCCTTTAAAATGCAAGCTAATTTCGGAGCTTGAGTTTTACAAGCGCCGTGCAATTGTATATTCTTTCCCCTTTAAGTAAACCTCTTTTCCATCGCTCATGCACCTGTATGTGAATGGCAAAGACCAAAACTCATGGAGAATGGCACTACCCAGTGGTTCATACCTGCCTAGTGCATACTGTTTCATACATGAACTAAACTCAAACAAAGGGAAAGGCAGTGTTATTAACCCATGGGTGAGCCAAATAGCAGAATTCGATTTGGCAACAGAAAATGGTAATGGTTCTAATTTTTCAATATGCAAAAGAGAGTACGTTGCATCCTTTATGGACATGAACTGTTGTCTTTCTGACAAATTAAAAGGCAAAAACAAAGATGAAGTGTTCATGTAGTCCCAGGGCACTTTTCCAGATTTCAATGTTTGTAAAGTCCAAGCAAACTGCATTATGGAGCGCAATTGATTTTGACCATTGTGCAAAACACTTCATCCTGCACAATATCCACAACAGATGAAACAATGTTATCCAAGGTATAAATCCTGGAAGGAAGAGTCTTTTTTTTTTTTTTCGAAAGTGTGCAATTTTTTTTATTCTTTGTAAATGTCTATAGACCTTTTTGCTTTAACGCATTTTTATTTCTTTTAATTCTTTTTATTAACTCATACAATATGAAAAACAAAAATTCAAACATTAATGTTACACTGGGTGGCATCTGAACATACAATAGTTGTTGTCACATCTTCCAAGTTACAGAATACAATGCAAATAATATCAAATGGGTTCAGGGATCCTCCGACACAACATGATCGTCCCGTGTGACGGGGTGAGCACAGATATCTCCTCTGTAGCTGTTCCAAGCCCCCCAAGTTTTCCCCCACTTCCTGGGCCTACCCCTGGCCATGTACACAGATCGCTCTCTAAACATGCACCAGTCCAGATCCTCCATCCATTTCCCAACATTTGGGGGCTGATTAGCCCCCCATAGTTGAGCGATATTGCGCTTGGCAATAGCACATGCCAGAGTGACCCAAACCTTTCCATGAGACGTAAGATCAGTTTGTTCCCAGACATTCAAGAAACAACGGCGTGCCTCCAACTCAAGGCCGACTCCCCACACCTCACGTATCTTGTCATGAACTGTGGTCCAATACCTCCGGATGACAGTATAGTCCCATAACATATGCATAAACGTTCCAGCCTCACCACATCCCCTTCGATACTCACCACTCGCAGCCAAACCCATTCGCACCAAACGTGGGCCTGTAACATAACAACGATGAAGGACCTTCAATTGCACCAATCGGACCCTCATTTGTATAGCGATCACCCTTGGGGAAGATACAGCCTCCCTCCAGTCTTCATCATCCAGGATTAGCCCTACGCGTTCCATTGTTCCCTAAGAGCCACGAGCGGATCGTCCGTGTGATTAACTAGCTTTTTATAGATCAGGGAGATCATTTTCGTCGGAAGATGACCGTCCAACACCCGATCCTCCAATGGGGAAGCCTCCGGGGGCGTAACTCCCCACGGAATAACAGCCAGCAACGCATGTCTAATCTGTATGTAACGTAACCCCTCGCTCTCCTGCAATTGATGCCGTTCCTGAAGAGCCTCAAACGTAAGGATCCCATCCTTGCCCCACATATCTCCCACCTGGGAAATCCCAATGAGGTCCCACTTGTCAAAACCTTTAGACTTCCATAAACTACCCAGGCGTTCAGCATTCCATAATGGCATGGCCAAAGTTATTTTCCCATCCCATTTAAGGAAACGATTAGCCTCATGCCACACCCGAACCGCCACCGCCACAGGCCCAACCAATGGAAAGCGCCCCTGTCTGGCATACAGTGCCCTAGAGTACTCGCCGCCAGGAATCTGGCCGCGATCCATAGCATATCCGGGGTCAAGCGGTGATCCATAAATGACATGATTGATTGCCGCCAGCTGAGACGCCCAGTAATACTGCCGGATATTGGGAAGCCCAATCCCCCCGTCGTACCACGACAATGTTAGCTTAGAAAACGCAATTCGCGGCCTACCATCCCAGAGGAGCTGCCTCTGGAGAGACTCAATCTCCTTAAAGTAAGACGGGGGAACCGGGCCCATGGAGTTTTGGAGTGCATATAAGAAGCGGGGAAGAGCCATCATTTTGAACAGGACGGCACGTCCCAGCAGGGAGAGCGGCAGCGACTTCCATCGCACCACGTCCCTCCGGGATCTAGCCAGCGGTGGCAATAAGTTATTGTTATACCTACTCTGGGGATCTAACGATACGAAAATGCCAAGATACCAAAACCCCTCCAACTCCAATCTGACCGGGCAGCCCGGGGGGACTTCAGGGGGATCACCGCTTAAAACAAAGAGAACAGACTTCGCCCAATTAATGGCAAAGCCGGAATATCTCCCAAATACCGACAAGACGTCCAAAAATCAGAGAAGCTCGGGGGTGGTCAAGTATAATAGAATATCATCCGCGTAAAGTGATATCTTCTCCTCCCACTCAGACGTCCACCTAAGCCCCCTGATCGACCTGTCCCAGCGGGCCCACGCCGCAAGCGGCTCAACGCCAAGGCAAATAACAACGGGGAGAGAGGACATCCCTGTCTGGTGCCCCTCCCCAAGGGAAAGTCAGCAGATCTATGATTGTTTACTACAACTCTAGCCAGGGGATCGGAATATAAAAGGCGGACCCAAGTCGCAAACTCCGGACCAATGCCCAATTTACTCAAGACGGCAAAAAGATAAGGCCACTCAACGCTATCAAAAGCCATAGGGCATCCAGGGATAATAGAACTGTCGGCTCGTGTATTTTCGATGCGCCACCCAGGACCCCATGCAACCGGTGCAAGTTAAGGGCAGTATTGCGGCGGGGCATAAAGCCGGACTGATCCGGATGGATCAGTGTTGTAATGACCTTAACCAGTCGAGTTCGGCATTCAGGAGGGAGATCGGTTCGTATGAAGAACATTCCGTCTTAGGTTTGCCCTCCTTGTGCAGAACTACAATATTTGCGACTCGCTGATTGTACGGAAGCCGGCCCCTCTCCCTGCTCTCAATGAACATATCCCTGACGAAGGGAGCCAATTTGTTTGCATTCACTTTATAGAGCTCTATGGGAAGCCCATTAGGGCCAGAGGCCTTCCCAGAGTGAACTCCTCTGATGGCCTGCGCCACTTTGTCATTCGTGAATGGGGAGTCTAGGTAGTCCCTGTCCGCATCGGAGAGGGTGGGCATTGGAATATCACGAATCATCTCTGCATTTTCGGACTCAGTGTACCTGCTTTTGGCCGCATACTCCGCTGTGTAGTAGCCAGCGAATTCGTCCGCAATCTGCTGCGGATCCATTATTTTATCCGAGCCGACGGTCTGCAACACAGGTACCAATCGTGATGCCCATTCCCCTTTTCCCAGCCATGCTATTAACTTCCCAGCCTTATCACCATGTTCGTACACCCTGCTCTGGGTATCCGCAAGCTGTGTCTTTGCCCTATCCCGAGCCAGACTCCTATACTCATCCCTGAGGAGGCGGTAGCGGTGCATTCCCTCCGAGGAGGCGTCAAGCGACACCTCCCGTTCTAATGCCAGTAAATCTGCTTCCACCCTGTCAACCTCAGCATGCCCCTCCCTCTTCTTCCCCAAAATAATCGACAGCAACTCCCCTCTAATGAGAGTTTTGTAAGCTTCCCACAGGGAACACTTTGAGTCCACCGTACCCACATTGTCCTGAAAATAACTGACGGTGACCCACACAATTTCCTTCTTAGTATCGGGGTCCCGTAACCGCCAAGCGCTGATGGGGGCAACCCTAGCCACGTCACGCCCGCCGAGATTCAAACCAATCCAGACCGGCGAGTGATCAGAGACCCCCCTAGCCAAGTGCCGCACATCCCGGATCCAGACTGCCTGCGCCGCTGGCACCAATACACGATCTATCCTTGAAAGGGAACTGTGAGCTGCCGAAGCGTGTGTATATTGGAGCTCACTGGGGTTTTTTAGCCTCTACCCATCAATCAGGCCAGTAGTCTCCACGAAGTCAGTCAGCCACCTCTGGGACGACAACAAAGCCCGAGCCGGGTGCCTATCTGTCTCACCATTCATAACTGCATTAAAGTCACCACCAACAATCAGCACCCCAACAGGCAATGTTAGAAAGATTCTTACACAAGTCACGAAAAGTATCAGTCTGAAGTGCCGGTGGGACGTAGACGGATAAGAAGGTGACAGTTCTCCCCTCCCATAACCCCGAAATCCCAACATATCTACCCCTATTATCGGCCCACGTGGCCTGGACGGCCAGTGGAAAGGAGTTCTTGACCAGGATCCCCACCCCTCTCGACCCAGTAGTAAAACCAGCATGAGCGACCAGTTTGTATCCCCCTTTGTGTAGTGCCATGCATCGCTTTCCCATGAGATGAGTCTCCTGCAATAGCACCACGTCTGGGGAGTGCCTCCGGATCAACTGGCCAACCATACCTCTCTTGATCTTGTCCCCCAGCCCATTCACATTCCAACTTAGTGCGGAGATCCCAACCACCCTTCTATCGGAAGACATTACAATACCATAACTTTACAGGATCGGCTGAAGACACCCAATGTAAAATAAAACAACATACAATAAAAACAAAACAAACCCCAAACATATACCCTCCCTGCACCCCTGCATACAGCTTGCGCTCATCCCCAACTAGCAGTGTGCCTGTCGCCCCCAACTAATCTACAAAAATCTAAAAGTAGAAAACAGAGGAGGACCTTCGAGCAGGCCCACCCCTCCCCCCAACTATATGTGGATATTCCCGCACAATAAAGCGCCTCAAGAAACATTATGAACATCTATCTGCAGGAAAACCTATCGATTGCCCCCGTTGAGCCGTCCCCCAAACAACTGTCCGCAGCCCACTGCTGACCTCATGAAAAACAAAGTCATTGTTCATCGGCTTCCCCTTGCTCCTGGTCCGGCCGCTGAACACCCTCCAACCAGTCCGCAGCCATATTGGGATTATCGAAAAACCAGGCTTTCCCATCAAGTTCCACTCGAAGGCAGGCCGGAAACATCATAGCGTACCTCATACCTTTGTCCCTCAGTTTCTTTTTGATCGCAAAGAACCTCTGCCTTTGCTTCTGCACCGCCTGGGTAAAGTCCGGAAAGAACAGGAGCGTCGCATTCTCGATCTCCAGGGGATCCGCGGCTCGAGCCGCCTGCAGGATAGCATCCCGGTCTCGAAAATTAAGGACTCGAGCAATGATTGGTCTTAGATTCGCCCCAACACGAGGCCTACCACCCGGAACCCTGTGGGCGCGTTCCACCGTGAAAAACTTACTGAGGCTCTGAGTTTAAGATGGTTGAGGATGAGGTTTTCTACAAACAGATCCGCCGGCTGCCCCTCCACCTTCTCCGGCACTCCCAGGATGCGGACATTGTTGCGCTGGGCCCGCCCTTCGTATTCATCAAGCCGTCGGTCAGTAGACTCCCTGGAGGACTTAAGATCACGCACCTCCTGCTGCAGCTGGTTCACATCGTCAATAAGGCTTGTTGTTTTAACCTCCAGTGACTTGACTTTCTCGTTCGCCTTCGAAAGGTCCGCCCTAATCAGCCCCATTTCTATCGAGACAGTGTCCAGCTTGCTGTCGAGAGTCTCCATTTTTTGGCCCAGGGATGTCCGGACCCCCGTGATGGCCGCTATGAGATCCTTTAATGTCGGTTCCTCCCTCGCAGGATGATCTTCGCAACCTCCACCCGGGGCCTTCTTCGAGTCGATCGGAGACCCCTTAGGCAGAGTGTACCTGTCCAACTTATTGGACTGGACTTGCCTGACTCCCCTGGTGGTTTTGGGCAATGATTTCTCCGACTCTGTCTTCGTCGCCATCTTGCCCCCTCACGATGCGTCCGCCGTCGCGCTCCCTGCATCAACACTGTGGCGTGCCCACCAGTTCGCGGATCCCAGCAGGGTGACACGGCTTCCCCTCCACCCCCACACGGAGCGAATGCGATCCAGGGACCCAATCTGAGTAGCACGTCAACTGCAACAGCCGGGGTAGATGTCGATACAAGTCCATACAGTGCCCACCTGCTTCAAATCCACCAGCCGGCCACCACTGTTGGGCGGAGGTAGCAAACCACCCCGTGGCCCCACCAGCCGGCACCCAGAATGGAGAGAGCCCGCCAGGGGCCCCGGGCATTCAAAAACAGGAAGCTGCACACTGTCCAGGTCCAACTCATCCACAAGGCCCAGCGTGGTCATCCAGAGCCCCTCAGAAAATGAGGGATCACCTCCTTAGCGATGCGGCACACTTCCAGGGATGTAAAGCAGACCGGTGGGGACAGGCCTCACCCCGTCCCACCTCTAGATGTAAGTTTAGCCAGGCCGCAGTGTGTGGGCGTCGGAAGGAGCCTCCAGGACGGCCCCTTTGAACAGGAGCACTGCCGGGCACCTTGCCCTAGCCCCAGCAGCCCAGAAGCAGGCCAACCGCAACCGGTGATCTGGCTCCTCAGGCGCAAAAAATGGGCACCAAGCCACTTCGGGGCACCTACACACGCCCTCCCGCAGTCAATGGGGGGCCAGGGCATCCAAAGAGGCACCCGCTGCAAGTGCGGCCCGTGACCCCCGCAACCTCCGGCCGGGCCGACCCAAGTGAGACCCGGCGGCCGATGTTGTTGTGTTGCGGCCGGGGGTCGCAGGCACTCGAGTCCCCGGCTTCCAGCAGCAGCAGGCCACAATTTTACGGGCGGCGCAGCGCGGTCGCCGGGGCACCAAAAAAGTCCAGGGCCACACCCACGGGCACTGCTTCAGCTCCCCTTACCCGGAGGACGGTTCGGGGGGCAGGATAGAAGTCAGGATGGCGAGTCGGGCGTGCGAGGTCGGCCGGAGCCGATCTTCAAGCAGCCACCTTGTACGCTGGCTCGGCTCCTCCCCTGGAAGGAAGAGTATTAATGCTATTATCAATGACAGCAAGCACTCTTTCTAAATTTGCTTGGTCTATAGCCCTTAAAAGTGAAGCCGCTTCAATTAGCCACAGTTTCCAAACTTCATTGTAAATAGCATATATATATCTCTTGGACCTGCCACCAAAAGGGCCTTTAACAAAATCAGTCGAATCAACATTGTCAGCTAACAAGGACAATTGATGTTTAACTGACGCTAGGGTGGAATGTTTCAGCCAATTTTGACATAATTTCACCACTGAATAGGTAGTAACTGAATGGGAAGTTTCAAAACGGGGGTCCTGTATGTAACCAGGAGCCAGACCCAGAAAGCGTTGTTAGCATGAATCAGAACTAGTTTGCCATACCAACCAACCTTGGGTATCCAGGTTAGAAATATTAAATGAGGTGTTCAAAATAAATGACTGCAAATCCTTAAGGGACATATCTGTATGATTGTCCCATGTGGGATAAGCATACAGATTAGGAATTTTAGGGGCATTCATTTGTTTTGAGGTGTCCAATTCAAAACATGTAGTTTGAGAAATTGTACTATTCAAAAACAACATGTGGGTCGGGATAAGGCATGCACGATGTAAAGCTTCCATACCATGCACTTGCCAGGGTTTAGAACCCCAAACAGATTTAAGATCTACTGTATGCTTCCACAGCTCAAAGCCACCTATAGCTAACTGATCCATAAAGGACTTTGAAAACAGCAACTTAGGGGCCCAATAGGATGTCGGGCGGATTGCCCCCGACAGGCTGGCGGAAGCCACCACCAGCCTGGTGGGGGCAATCCGCCCGACATCCACACTTGTTTTCCCCCCGCCATATTAGTATGGCGGGGGGACCTCAGCGGACGGAAAGACCGTCCGCCGCTTTTCCGCCCCAGTCGCCTTGCGGCCGGGGCAGAAAAGGAATAATATGGTGGCGGTGTCTATCAGACACCGCCAGCCATATTATGATGGTTGTATTTAGGTGCCTTTCCGCGGCGGCGATGCCGCTCCGGAAAGGCATGCGGTCTTCACTCTAGGGGGCCCCCTGTGGGCCCCCAGAGTGAAGTATAGGTGGGGGGTACACACAAGGGCATTTACAAAGCAGCAGGCACCGCGCGGTGCCTGACGCTTTGTAAATGCAAATGCTGAAATGCATTTTTAGCATTGTGGCGGGCGGTGCATAGAGCACCGCCCACCACAATGCTGAAAATGCAGGATGTGCCCGCCACTGTGGCGGGCACATCCTAACACCCTCCACGGGACCCCCGCCCTTATGGCGGGCGGTCCCGAATACCGACAGGATGGCGGGCGGGCAAAGTCCGCCCGTCATCCTAATGACCCCCCAAGTGTGAGTGAGTCTAACTTTCGAGTTAGACTTGGAATTTATTTTAAAATAAAAGGAGTCTGCATTGGATCGATCAAAGTTATTGAAATATGTACATTTTTTCAAAAGTGTATTGGAGCTGCCTTCAATGGGAGTTGGGCAATGTTCTCATTGGGTATGATTAACCACATTTCTAAATGCATTAGCTTTATGCAGAAAATGATGGCCATAGTGCTGATAACAAAACAAATCTGCATTGTTTGCAGAGTTCAAATACAAATCTTCAGCATCAAACACAGCATAATATTTCAAATCAGAAAAAAGAGCTTCAACGGCTTCGGATGTCCCAATTATCATAGCGTATGTTTTGTTTTACAACATCCACCAGAGAAACACAAAGTACATTTGGAACATTAACCACCTCCGTAGGGCCACGAATATGACATTTTACAGCATCCCATACAATCCCATCTAACACAGGCCAGGCTGTGATGTTGACAAAAGTCTGGTCTCGTTTCACGATGTGTGATGACGAGTGTGGGGCCAAAGTTCCATCAATTAACCTAATTGTAGCTCGTTCTGTTAGGGAATGTCCATTGACTAGACGAAAAAAGACTATCACAAATCCAATCAACATGACTAAAACAATGGAGTTGAGGGCCAACCAGATGTAAGTCCAAGAAGGAATTAAAAAATGTCTTTTAAACCAAGTAACAAAAATAGAAAACTTCGATGGTGCACTCGATGTTATGGAGTTAGTGTCAAATGAAACACGTGACTGGTCAACAGCACTTGCTTGTACACCAGGCAATGACACATCTGTGGGATAGGTATACTCAGTATCTTCATGTGGATCACCAGCCAGCGGATTTAATAATGGATTAGTAACTGTGTGCATCTCTATGGCAATGTCAGGCCTGGTGGTGTTTGCCAAGGTCAAAACAGAATTTCTCAGAATCGCTGGACAAGAGACAGCTGGAGTCATACTAAGAAGAATCGGCCACTCGTTGTAGTTTGACATTGTCTATGGAGATGTACCCGTTATCCTTGCAACCAGGAAGTGGTGGTAACATTACTGTTCTTGTACCCTGCATGCCAAGCACTAGAACAGGTGCACAATAAGAGGGGCCAAACTCCTTTTTGTTCTCCACCTTCTCACGGACCAGGTCTCCAACTCGAGGTAGCCAGCCAACTACCGGAATCTATAGTGCAGCTTCAGTTGCGGAGGGCGAGTGTTCCTTTGCAAGACTGTCTCGAGTCTCTTGTAGATTCTGTAACACAGCACAATGATTATCTAGGTCAAAGGGTACCACTGTCGCCACCATGTCTAGACCATCAAGGTCCGTAACAAAAATTTTTATGCCAAAGAGCATTTTGTATGGGGTCCGCCCACCGAGAGATCTTCTAGGGAGATTATTGAGTGCACATTGTACGCTATACAAATGGGCGACCCAGTTCCTGCCAGTACCTACAACTCTAGCTGTCAAGGATTGCTTTAAGTCACGGTTCATTCACTCTACAAAAGAATTGCCCTCAGGCCTGTATGGAGACAAAAATTTGACCTGCACCCCCAAAAGACCGCATGGCTTCATTGTACGCCTTAGAGGCGAACGCTAGACCCTGGTCAGAATAGAAGGTGCCACATGCAAAAACTCCCACAAAGACATGCAAATCCCTGATGACAGTTCGAGAATCAGCACTCCGTTGTGGCAAAACCCATAGAAAACGTGTACACAAATCCACTGCAACTAAGATAAACTTATACGCAGTATCAGAAGAAAAAGGACCACAGTGATCTAAATGAACACAACCCAGTGGTTTATTAGATATGTACAGCTGAGTTTGTGGCGGCCATGTAGCATTTGAAGGTTTAATCTGCTGACATATGTCACAAGAGAGGACATAATCATAAGTTTGTTCGTACAACCCACGCCACCAGTAACATTGCTGTAAGATAGAGACAGACAATGAGAGGCCGGCATGAGCCGAGGCCATGCCTTCATGAGCGGCTGTTATCGAGGAAACCCTGCGGTCCGTGTTGGGAATCAACCTGTCACCAACGTCGTTAATGCTCACTTTATCAGGACTTAAATGAGTATTTAGAAGGGAAACCTCTAGGATAACTATCACCTTTCTCTGTAGCAGCTATAGCTGCCAAGATGTCATCATCAATCTTACTGTTGGACCTTTTAACTGCTGCTACGAAATATGTTGCTACTGCTGTCTTTGCTGCTTCGTCAGCCAGACTGTTAGCAACGGCATGTACACCTACGTTCTGGTGACCAAAAGTATGAATTACACTTACGAGAGGCAGACGCTCTTTAAGATCTGCAACTCAAACCGATAGCATTTTATGCTTAATCGTGCTACCTTTGGAATCACAATAGTCATTCTGAGTCCAAAAGAATAAATTGTCGTTGAAAGACTGAACACAGTAGTAAGAGTCACTCACAATCAAAGTAGTCACACGAGGATCAGCAAACTCCAGTGCAAGCACTATAGCACGTAGCTCTGCCAACTGGGCGGTACAGTCCCCTAATGTCTGCATGTGCACGACATTGGACTTGAACTCTCCATTCACAATGGTACCAGCCACTATTGCGCAGGCTGCTGAATAAGAATGTTTAGATCCAGTCGCCTGTTGCGCCGAACCGTCAGTGTAGATGATACAATGGTAATCCTCAAGAGGGCGCATGGACAGAGGAGCATGATGAACAAATTCACACTGTAAAAATACCTGTCTTTGCAATGAGGAATCAAAGATAAACTTGACATCCAGAGATGTCAGTGAAGTTGCTCATTGTTTCCTACATGGATGCAAAGTTTTAGAATTTGGTACACTGGCTTTCGTCACTGCTTCAAGGGCAGGATACGGTGTACCAACCAACATGCATTTTCCCTGTGACAGCGCTCTCTCTTTCAGAATCATCATCTGCACAGCTGTCAAAACCTTTTTGACAGAATAAAAGCGCATTTCAGCCGAAGTGTACTAGTGTGACCTGTAAGCAGTAGGTACAGTGTCTCCTTCATTAAACGTCAAGTATGTGAAATCCACTGCGCCTGGCACAATTCTTATTACCAGGTTCTTGTGATTGTCACGAGTCAGTAAGTATTTAGATTCAAGAAGATCTGACTGCAAAGATTGCAGAATAGCAGAATGTTCAGGAAGCCAGCAGGATTTGGTAAAAGTTGGTGTATCAAGGCATACAGCGGCTTGATACGCTGGGCATAATCGGAAATGTATGTATGCCCGAAATTCAAAAATTCCAGCAAAGATTGTAGTTTTTTCAGAGTTGTAGGAGATTGCAAACGTGTGCATTTCTCCAGGAAGTTAGGGGCTAGACCTCGATTTTCATTGTTGAGCTCATTGCTAGGGGTGGGTGGAATTTGCAGAGTTGCCTTCTGCAAAATTCCACGAAACAGCAAGAAATCTCCGCGAACACGCGGAATTCTGCATGCTCGCGGAGATTTGGCTTCGCCTTCTGTAATCTATCAAGGGTCACTGCAGAGTCACTCTCAGGGAGTCAGGGGCAGACGAGCATTGTGCCAGAATGAATCCTGCCCTGATATTTACCAAGACAATGCCACCGTTTTGTGCCATACCTCTCCTCAACTGGAGTACTGCAAAAACTCCCACAAAGACACGAAAATCCCTGATGACAGTTCGAGCATCAGCACTCCGTTGTGACAAAACCCATAGAAAACGGGTGCACGAATCCACTGCAACTAAGATAAACTTATACGCAGTATCAGAAGAAAAAGGACCACAGTGATCTAAATGAACACAACCCAGTGGTTTATTAGATATGTACAGCTGAGTTTGTGGCGGCCATGTAGCAGTTGAAGGTTTAATCTGCTGACATATGTCACAAGAGAGGACATAATCATAAGTTTGTTCGTACAACCCACGCCACCAGTAACATTGCTGCAAGATAGAGACAGTCAATGAGAGGCCGACATGAGCCGAAGCCATGCCTTCATGAGCGGCTGTTATCGATTTATTCTTCTGAAACTGGGGGCGTTGACGTGGAAAGTCGTCCTGCTTGCCTTTACCATCAGTTCGAGGAGGTTGCTTGCGTCCTTGATGGGCGCCTCGACCTCTGCCACATTCACCTCCTCCGGCTTGTGAGACAGATGTTTTCTGTGAAGAACAAGGAGAACGTTGAGCAGGAACCTGAAACCTATCAGGAGACCTAATTCTCACTTGGTCGCACAAATCATATGTGCGCTCAGTAGACACTGGTATTAGCGATGCAGGACGGGACCCTTGTTTCTGTTACTGCTTTCCTTGTTTTTTAATTCTTCCAATTCTGTTTGGGGAAAACAGGACAGTTGTCTTTATTAGACTTTGCCATCTGTGTTTGCGGTTGTGCTGCTGTTTTAGCAAAAGGCTTAACACCAAAACAATTGTGGCTAATGGTCTTATAAGCCTCCGCAATAATTTTCGTTAAATCTTGGGGTTTCTCGGCGTCGAGGACAAGGCGCAAAGTATTAGACACTTGAAAGTTAACCGCATCTCCCTTCACATTGGCGAGGATGAGATCAGCAACTACGTCAAACACTCCCACAAGCCTCATTCCCAACTCAACAGCCGCCTCTGGACCGTGCTCATCCTGAACAGGCTTGATCACTGAGGGCAGTACAGACATAGACAGTGTGCCGAAGCACTTTGCATATATTCCTGCAAATGCTTGACCCCAATTCTCACAATTGGTTACCTCCGGCACTAAGTCTTTCTGCAAACTAATTGTGAGGATCCTGTGTTTTTCTACAGGTGTTGTATTTGGAAATACTGCTTCCAGTTGGTCAAATTTCTCAGCAAGCCAAAAAGGCATAATGTCCTTAGTTTGGGGGAGCTTGCCCATTACCGAATTAACCATTACTAGACTACTAGACTAGGCTGTTCCAACTGGTTGCGCCGCAACCCCAGGTGGCCCCACCTGGAGGTTGCGAGAAACATATTTTACTAAAGCCCTATGTACCCCAATTAAGGAGGTATGCAGCTGATGCAACCCGTCTACAGGGACATTTAGATATTGCGGATGTGGTGTTAACCCGGCCAAGATTGGCCAAGTGGCCCCAGGGATATACAAAGGGCCTAACCGGATTGGAGTCACGGTGTTGGGTAGGGCACCATTAAACCAAACCGATGCTGCCATGCCAAGATCGGAATTTCTTGTGCCCTATATGAAGTATAATTCGCAGATGTCGCAGTGTGAGTGTAGGAGTGGTATGTTTCATCATCCGCATCAATTGCAGCAAACATAACCCAAGAGTAGAAAAGCTCAAAGGGGAATGCAGAATCTGCACTCACAACAAAGATCACCGACATACCATCGTCAGGCACTCTAAACTGCGCCAGATGACGCCGGAGCACTGCGCAACTATGCAGAGCAATGTCAATCTCCCCCATAATGAAAAAGAAGAGAAAAACAATTTATATAAATTGTAGCACAAAAAGGGTAGTAATTCAACATGTGAACCTTCTTTAATCTCAAGCTTGAATGTACCTATAAAGCATCTATATAGGTAGGTAAATCCGTCACCAGTGTTTACCGGAAACAGGATTGAGGGTATTGTGGACAAGTATAAGCACTACTGAAGAGACTTGAATATAAGACCAAACGTTAGGTGCACCATGTTGCAGGGATTCTGCTCATGCACAGAACTATGCGCAGGAAACCAGGACCTCGGTGTATTGTGGTGTACCAAAAACTCACCTCAGTGCCCAGAACCCCAATCCTACTAGCATCAGTCTCTCATTCGTTCTCCATACTATAGCGAAGATACCAATGATTAGACAATCCAGAACAAGCAACTTAGTGAACTCTCAGGAATAGTGGGAATCAAGAACACTCTTTCATTTTTATTCTCATACAAGTCCACAATGTGAGTAATCAGAGACACGGTATAGTTTAAAACATTTATTTTAACTATGTGCTCTAAGATGCAGTATTTTTCCCAACATTAGTAAAAAGATGCATACAATTAATAAATTCAGCATTGTTACAATTCCATGAAACACAAAGGGAGAAATCATATTATAATGATAGTGGAAACAGGTCTACTGCGCCTTGTGTACCACCCTCCCTGGCTAGTTTAATAATAATAGATCTATAGGTTAAAACTGGGGGACCGATACCTCTAAGGTCAGGTGAAGTAAATCACATCCCAAGATCAGCACAGCTCTCTGTAGATGGAAAGTTTTTCTCCAAGTGCCTCTTACATGCATGCAATGCAATATTAAAGGCACCTGAATTTCAGTTATTTGCAGCTTTGTGCGTGTTATGTCCCGAGCGCGGGTGATCAACCTGAATCAACAGAATACATTGTAATTCAACCTTGAACACTCTGTACAGACTTGAGGTTGCGGTGTAAGTCTATAGATGTGAAAAACAGACCTTTCTCATGTGAAGAAAAGCAAGCAGTTTGACTTACAAGAACAGAGGCATGTAGTGTTGTGTGCAAAAGCGGCAAAATGGCGTTTAAGCATCTAATTCACCTATGCTAACATAGCAATGTATGCTAACAGACTCGTGTCATCACCACAAAACATATCACGTCATGTACATGTACTCCATCCTAAACAGATGTACAAATTTCCCATGTGTTATGTCTGGATGTGTGTATTGTGTTTGTGAAACACAGATCCAACCACCACCCCTGGCGTTGTCAACGGTGTGGAAAGATTAGCTTACACATTTGCCTGTGCATTTGAGCCTACTGACACAGTTGTATGATCCCCTATCTGGTGAGCCATGTGTCTTCCGAGTCTTCTGAAGTACATACTCAGCATTATCAATTTGACAATAGTGACAATCTGCTCATAATGCATCTTTTGTAGTTAGATGCAGAGTTGATGTGATGGAAATGCAAACAAGTTAACATTGTCAATGGTCTGATCTTGAGTTGTGTGTAACAAACATAGTCAACAAATGTTGGCTGTCTCATAAGTTATGGTTGGTCCATGCTTTCCTACACGTTAAGAAGGAATGTTGTCAACACATGTAGCGCTGACAGCTGTGACACAACTACTTCATGTTTGTTGCAGAGGGAGGCTCATGATTCTATTTTTAGTGTCTGTGGACTTATGTGGTGTTGTGGGCAGTCTCCTGTGTGCTTCATTTTTTTTTTTTAAATATGTTTTTATTGCAGAGTTAGAAACAAAGCATCAAAGCAAAGCAACCATTACACTCATGACATCTCAAAGCACATCTACATCAATAAAATTGCACACAGCCATTCAGCCCACATCCCGGAGGCTGGGCGGCGTATCAGTATGCCCCAGCAAAATGTCTCGGTGGTCATCTCATAGAGATGTCTGGTCAACAACATAATATAGTATCTGCGTTTTACACCCACCAAACTCCCCCCCCAGGCCACCGCCAAGTATAGTCAGCCACCCTGTGTGGGTGGGGTCAGTACCACCAGTGCCCGCCTTATCTGGTCCATGCTAGTACCCTCCTATGGTGGCTGTCTTTGAGGCCTACGGTAACCACACTACGTGTACCCAAAGTATGCCGCCCGGAAGCCCCTTTCCTTCTGGTACCAGCCATAGTTCCCTTCTGCAGGCACCCCTCCGATCACTAGAGCGGTACCCTAATAACTCCCCTCTACCCTCCTCCCCCCAACTACTGCTGATGTGGGTTGTAATCGTGGAGTCCGACGCAAGAGCTCGCCACTAATTGAGTGTGTGCATTTGTTCTACCAAGCCTCATATAACCCCACTCTCCGAACGCCCCTGCTCTTCACCCTCTGTCAGGTAGTCTCGCAAAGCCTGCACTATCGTCTCCCAAGCCCTCGCCGTCTCCAAGCTCTTATCATTACCTGCCCTGGTGGCCTGTCGCATTCTAATCACACTTTCACACCTGGACCATTTCAGCAACTCATTCATCCATCTCCTAACCGATGGGCCCTCCTTGGATTTCCAGTGCCAGGTAATCTCTCTCTGGGCCAATATGAGTCCCAGGTCAATAAATTTGCTCGTAATTTTCGTCCTTGCCGTGTGAGGGAACCAAAGCAGCAGGCATGTTGTCATGTCGAACTCCACCTCCCGGTCAGTAACTGTGTTCAGAAGCTCTCCCACCTCGGGCCAATATGTCCCCAACTTCGGGCAGCCCCATAGTAAATGATCCAGCTCGACCTCAGGCGCTAAGCACCTCGGGCACGCTGCATCCTGTACCCTAAAGTATCTTCTGATCTTCCCCGGGGTCAGATAGGCCCTGTGTAGTACAAAGAAATGCACCTGCTGAAAGCGGGCATTTCTGCTACCTTTCCACGTCCTCTCCAAAATATGGCTCCAGACCATGTCTGGTATGGGTTTGCCTATGCTTTCCTCCCATTTCTCCTTCAGTGCAGTTAGCGGCTCTAGTCCCTCATGTAGCATTCTAGAGTGGAGGCAGGTCACCGCTTTGATTGTTCCCGCCGCCATCACCACGTACTGGCAGGCCATGGTCGTGTCCGGTTCCACTAGTCCCCTTTTCCAGTGCTTTTGCATCGCCGCAACCACTGCTGCATGCAAGAGGTAGCTCCCATCCGGGAGACCAAACTGGTCTTGCAATACCCTGAAGGGGACCAGCATCCCATCAATAAACAAGTCCCCCACCATCTGCAAATCCAGCTCTTCCCATTCTGACAACGAGGACCAATCGCCACCATGTGGCAGCGCCGTCAGCATCCCCAGAGGAATCTCCGGCGCCTACGGTCGAGCTGCCTTCGCCCTCTTCAAGCTCCTGTGCCAGCACAACCGGAGAGTTCTCTCTTTCATGGATAAACCTCTCAATTCTAATTTCTGTTGCATAACTATGTATGATAAGACGTGTCTCTGGATACCGGTCCCCCGTTCTTGGTCCGGGCCTCTAAATTCTTTAGCCACGCTTTGCGTTAATACCTGTAGTTGAGCAGCCAGGTAATATAATTCAAATTCGGGAACCGCTAACCCTCCCTCAAGTTTGGGTCTGATCAGAGTGTTCAATGCCACCCTACGCTTTCCGCGCCCCCAAAGGAAGTCAATAGTCATCGTCCTCAATTCTTTGAAGATCCGCTGACGGATCCATATCGGTAGGGTACGGAAGTAATAGAGCAACCTTGGCAGAGCCACCATCTTCAACAGTGCCACCCGGCCCTGCACCGACAAAGGGAGGGAGGTCCAAAAGGTCATGCACCCCCTCAGAGCCCTTATGCAGCGCCCTATATTCCCTTCCAGCAGATCGGCGGCTTCGTGGTAGACGCGGACACCTAGATAGGTGAAGCATGTATCCTCCCAAACCACATCCACTGTAAGAGGGGGATACGGCGTGTCCGCCCGCAACGGAAAAACACAAGTTTTATTCCAGTTGACCTTGAGGCCCGACTGCCTACCAAAGCTCGACAACATCTCCACAGCCCCTTCCAGAGCCCTTTCTGTATCTTCTAGGTACAGCAGCAGATCATCTGCGTACAGTGATATATGATGAGTTTCCTCACCACGGCCAATCCCATTGTATAATGCTCCTGTCCTCGCCCATGCTGCCAGTGGTTCCATTGCTAAAGCGAACAACAGGGGAGATAGCGAGCAACCCTGCCTCGTCCCCCTACGCACCGGGTAATCGGAGGATATGACAGACCCCAATCGTACCCTGGCAGTAGCAGACGAGTAGAGAACCCTCGTCCACCGCCCTAAGCCGTCCCCTAGGCCGAACTGCTCTAGCACCCCATCGAGGTACTTCCACTCAAGGCTATCGAAAGCTTTTTCGATATCCACCGATAAGACTGCTGGTGTTTGATCCGAGTCCGAGGCGCTGTCCATTATGCGGACCAGGCGGCGAATGTTTATAGATGTGTTCCTAGTAGGAATAAACCCGGCTTGGTCCCCGTGTATCAGCATGGTCATGTGTGGCAGTAATCTAGTGGCCAAAATGAAACTCAGAATCTTATAATCCACCGTCAGCATAGACAGGGGTCTATACGACGTCACATCGGAGGCCTCCCTACCAGGTTTCAGCAGCTGCACCACTAGAGCTTCCCTCATCGATTCGGGCAGACGCCCAAGCGTCATGGCTTAAGAGTACACCGCTAATAGCCTGGGTGCCAGAACATCGATATATTTCGCATAAAATTCAATCGGTAGGCCATCTACCCCTGGCGTCTTATTCCTAGCCATCTGCTTGATGGCCACCCGAACCTCCGACAGCGTTATGGGGCCGCCCAAGTCCTTCGCGGTCTCGTCATCCAGTACCGGGTGACGAACAGTCTCCAGGTAGTCCCCTATCGCAGAGGTACCCACCTCCAGCTGACTCTCATATAGACTCATATAATACGACTGGAAGCGCCGCAAAACCGCAGTCTGCGAGTAGACTACCTCCCCTGTCTCCATTCTAATGTTCATGACCGGGCAACCTCTAGGTTCCGGAGTAGCAAGTTTAGCAAGTAGCGTTCCCACCTTATCCCCCTCCGCATGTACCCTGGTGGCATACAGCTTGTAATCATAACACCGCAGTCGCTCCGTTTCTGTTGCAACCAATTCCTTCGCCTCTAGCAGCCGGTCCTGTAAGTCCGGCCGCTCAGGCCTACGCTGCTCTAGATCCCTCAGTACACATTCCGCCTTCTCCAGATCGGCCAAGACCGTCGCCCTTTCACTCGAAAATCTGCCCATACATATGCCCCTTACCACCACCTTCATTGCATCCCATTCGATCGACCTCATGGTAGCTGAACCCTCGTTCTCACCAAAGTAGCGCTCGATACCCTGGAGGACCGTATCACTGAACACCGGGTCCTCCAATGTATCAGGCCGCAGCCTCCATGATGGGACCGCTGATCTCGGCCGCTGCCACTGCATTGTCATCAGTAAAGGATTATGGTCCGAAATGGTTCTAGTTAGGTACTCCAAGTGGGCTATCATGGCAGCCAAGGGGCCACTACACAGGATGGAGTCTATCCTAACATGTAGCGCATGCAGTGCTGAGAAGAAGGAATAGTCCCTAAAGTCAGGATGCTGCTCCCTCCAGACATCTATAAGGCCCCACCTCTCCTGCCAGTCTTTCCTGTGTGTGGCTAACCTGCGCACTGGAGAGTCAGCTAATGGTGGATGTGACCTATCTAGTGTAACATCAGTGATTGAATTGAAGTCTCCTCCCAGTATGATGGGGCCCACCAGGAAGTGTGCCAGCGAGCCTGTTAGGCTATCAAAAAAACGAGCCTGGTCAGCATTGGGGGCATATACACTACACAAGACCACATCATGGCCATACAGCCTCCCTTCTACCGCTTTCGTTAAATCTTGGGGTTTCTCGGCGTCGAGGACAAGGCGCAAAGTATTAGACACTTGAAAGTTAACCGCATCTCCCTTCACATTGGCGAGGATGAGATCAGCAACTACGTCAAACACTCCCACAAGCCTCATTCCCAACTCAACAGCCGCCTCTGGACCGTGCTCATCCTGAACAGGCTTGATCACTGAGGGCAGTACAGACATAGACAGTGTGCCGAAGCACTTCGCATATATTCCTGCAAATGCTTGACCCCAATTCTCACAATTGGTTACCTCCGGCACTAAGTCTTTCTGCAAACTAATTGTGAGGATCCTGTGTTTTTCTACAGGTGTTGTATTTGGAAATACTGCTTCCAGTTGGTCAAATTTCTCAGCAAGCCAAAAAGGCATAATGTCCTTAGTTTGGGGGAGCTTGCCCATTACCGAATTAACCATTACGGGACTACTAGACTAGGCTGTTCCAACTGGTTGCGCCGCAACCCCAGGTGGCCCCACCTGGAGGTTGCGAGAAACATATTTTACTAAAGCCCTATGTACCCCAATTAAGGAGGTATGCAGCTGATGCAACCCGTCTACAGGGACATTTAGATATTGCGGATGTGGTGTTAACCCGGCCAAGATTGGCCAAGTGGCCCCAGGGATAGACAAAGGGCCTAACCGGATTGGAGTCACGGTGTTGGGTAGGGCACCATTAAACCAAACCGATGCTGCCATGCCAAGATCGGAATTTCTTGTGCCCTATATGAAGTATAATTCGCAGATGTCGCAGTGTGAGTGTAGGAGTGGTACGTTTCATCATCCGCATCAATTGCAGCAAACATAACCCAAGAGTAGAAAAGCTCAAAGGGGAATGCAGAATCTGCACTCACAACAAAGATCACCGACATACCATCGTCAGGCACTCTAAACTGCGCCAGATGACGCCGGAGCACTGCGCAACTATGCAGAGCAATGTCAATCTCCCCCATAATGAAAAAGAAGAGAAAAACAATTTATATAAATTGTAGCACAAAAAGGGTAGTAATTCAACATGTGAACCTTCTTTAATCTCAAGCTTGAATGTACCTATAAAGCATCTATATAGGTAGGTAAATCCGTCACCAGTGTTTACCGGAAACAGGATTGAGGGTATTGTGGACAAGTATAAGCACTACTGAAGAGACTTGAATATAAGACCAAACGTTAGGTGCACCATGTTGCAGGGATTCTGCTCATGCACAGAACTATGCGCAGGAAACCAGGACCTCGGTGTATTGTGGTGTACCAAAAACTCACCTCAGTGCCCAGAACCCCAATCCTACTAGCATCAGTCTCTCATTCGTTCTCCATACTATAGCGAAGATACCAATGATTAGACAATCCAGAACAAGCAACTTAGTGAACTCTCAGGAATAGTGGGAATCAAGAACACTCTTTCATTTTTATTCTCATACAAGTCCACAATGTGAGTAATCAGAGACACGGTATAGTTTAAAACATTTATTTTAACTATGTGCTCTAAGATGCAGTATTTTTCCCAACATTAGTAAAAAGATGCATACAATTAATAAATTCAGCATTGTTACAATTCCATGAAACACAAAGGGAGAAATCATATTATAATGATAGTGGAAACAGGTCTACTGCGCCTTGTGTACCACCCTCCCTGGCTAGTTTAATAATAATAGATCTATAGGTTAAAACTGGGGGACCGATACCTCTAAGGTCAGGTGAAGTAAATCACATCCCAAGATCAGCACAGCTCTCTGTAGATGGAAAGTTTTTCTCCAAGTGCCTCTTACATGCATGCAATGCAATATTAAAGGCACCTGAATTTCAGTTATTTGCAGCTTTGTGCGTGTTATGTCCCGAGCGCGGGTGATCAACCTGAATCAACAGAATACATTGTAATTCAACCTTCAACACTCTGTACAGACTTGAGGTTGCGGTGTAAGTCTATGGATGTGAAAAACAGACCTTTCTCATGTGAAGAAAAGCAAGCAGTTTGACTTACAAGAACAGAGGCATGTAGTGTTGTGTGCAAAAGCGGCAAAATGGCGTTTAAGCATCTAATTCACCTATGCTAACATAGCAATGTATGCTAACAGACTCGTGTCATCACCACAAAACATATCACGTCATGTACATGTACTCCATCCTAAACAGATGTACAAATTTCCCATGTGTTATGTCTGGCTGTGTGTATCATGATTCTATTTTTAGTGTCTGTGGACTTATGTGGTGTTGTGGGCAGTCTCCTGTGTGCTTCAATTTTTTTTTTTAAATATGTTTTTATTGCAGAGTTAGAAACAAGGCATCAAAGCAAAGCAACCATTACACTCATGACATCTCAAAGCACATCTACATCAATAAAATTGCACACAGCCATTCAGCCCACATCCCGGAGGCTGGGCGGCGTATCAGTATGCCCCAGCAAAATGTCTCGGTGGTCATCTCATAGAGATGTCTGGTCAACAACATAATATAGTATCTGCGTTTTACACCCACCAAACTCCCCCCCCAGGCCACCGCCAAGTATAGTCAGCCACCCTGTGTGGGTGGGGTCAGTACCACCAGTGCCCGCCTTATCTGGTCCATGCTAGTACCCTCCTATGGTGGCTGTCTTTGAGGCCTACGGTAACCACACTACGTGTACCCAAAGTATGCCGCCCGGAAGCCCCTTTCCTTCTGGTACCAGCCATAGTTCCCTTCTGCAGGCACCCCTCCGATCACTAGAGCGGTACCCTAATAACTCCCCTCTACCCTCCTCCCCCCGACTACTGCTGATGTGGGTTGTAATCGTGGAGTCCGACGCAAGAGCTCGCCACTAATTGAGTGTGTGCATTTGTTCTACCAAGCCTCATATAACCCCACTCTCCGAACGCCCCTGCTCTTCACCCTCTGTCAGGTAGTCTCGCAAAGCCTGCACTATCGTCTCCCAAGCCCTCGCCGTCTCCAAGCTCTTATCATTACCTGCCCTGGTGGCCTGTCGCATTCTAATCACACTTTCACACCTGGACCATTTCAGCAACTCATTCATCCATCTCCTAACCGATGGGCCCTCCTTGGATTTCCAGTGCCAGGTAATCTCTCTCTGGGCCAATATGAGTCCCAGGTCAATAAATTTGCTCGTAATTTTCGTCCTTGCCGTGTGAGGGAACCAAAGCAGCAGGCATGTTGTCATGTCGAACTCCACCTCCCGGTCAGTAACTGTGTTCAGAAGCTCTCCCACCTCGGGCCAATATGTCCCCAACTTCGGGCAGCCCCATAGTAAATGATCCAGCTCGACCTCAGGCGCTAAGCACCTCGGGCACGCTGCATCCTGTACCCTAAAGTATCTTCTGATCTTCCCCGGGGTCAGATAGGCCCTGTGTAGTACAAAGAAATGCACCTGCTGAAAGCGGGCATTTCTGCTACCTTTCCACGTCCTCTCCAAAATATGGCTCCAGACCATGTCTGGTATGGGTTTGCCTATGCTTTCCTCCCATTTCTCCTTCAGTGCAGTTAGCGGCTCTAGTCCCTCATGTAGCATTCTAGAGTGGAGGCAGGTCACCGCTTTGATTGTTCCCGCCGCCATCACCACGTACTGGCAGGCCATGGTCGTGTCCGGTTCCACTAGTCCCCTTTTCCAGTGCTTTTGCATCGCCGCAACCACTGCTGCATGCAAGAGGTAGCTCCCATCCGGGAGACCAAACTGGTCTTGCAATACCCTGAAGGGGACCAGCATCCCATCAATAAACAAGTCCCCCACCATCTGCAAATCCAGCTCTTCCCATTCTGACAACGAGGACCAATCGCCACCATGTGGCAGCGCCGTCAGCATCCCCAGAGGAATCTCCGGCGCCTACGGTCGAGCTGCCTTCGCCCTCTTCAAGCTCCTGTGCCAGCACAACCGGAGAGTTCTCTCTTTCATGGATAAACCTCTCATTTTCTAATTTCTGTTGCATAACTATGTATGATAAGACGTGTCTCTGGATACCGGTCCCCCGTTCTTGGTCCGGGCCTCTAAATTCTTTAGCCACGCTTTGCGTTAATACCTGTAGTTGAGCAGCCAGGTAATATAATTCAAAATCGGGAACCGCTAACCCTCCCTCAAGTTTGGGTCTGATCAGAGTGTTCAATGCCACCCTACGCTTTCCGCGCCCCCAAAGGAAGTCAATAGTCATCGTCCTCAATTCTTTGAAGATCCGCTGACGGATCCATATCGGTAGGGTACGGAAGTAATAGAGCAACCTTGGCAGAGCCACCATCTTCAACAGTGCCACCCGGCCCTGCACCGACAAAGGGAGGGAGGTCCAAAAGGTCATGCACCCCCTCAGAGCCCTTATGCAGCGCCCTATATTCCCTTCCAGCAGATCGGCGGCTTCGTGGTAGACGCGGACACCTAGATAGGTGAAGCATGTATCCTCCCAAACCACATCCACTGTAAGAGGGGGATACGGCGTGTCCGCCCGCAACGGAAAAACACAAAGTTTTATTCCAGTTGACCTTGAGGCCCGACTGCCTACCAAAGCTCGACAACATCTCCACAGCCCCTTCCAGAGCCCTTTCTGTATCTTCTAGGTACAGCAGCAGATCATCTGCGTACAGTGATATATGATGAGTTTCCTCACCACGGCCAATCCCATTGTATAATGCTCCTGTCCTCGCCCATGCTGCCGGTGGTTCCATTGCTAAAGCGAACAACAGGGGAGATAGCGAGCAACCCTGCCTCGTCCCCCTACGCACCGGGTAATCGGAGGATATGACAGACCCCAATCGTACCCTGGCAGTAGCAGACGAGTAGAGAACCCTCGTCCACCGCCCTAAGCCGTCCCCTAGGCCGAACTGCTCTAGCACCCCATCGAGGTACTTCCACTCAAGGCTATCGAAAGCTTTTTCGATATCCACCGATAAGACTGCTGGTGTTTGATCCGAGTCCGAGGCGCTGTCCATTATGCGGACCAGGCGGCGAATGTTTATAGATGTGTTCCTAGTAGGAATAAACCCGGCTTGGTCCCCGTGTATCAGCATGGTCATGTGTGGCAGTAATCTAGTGGCCAAAATGAAACTCAGAATCTTATAATCCACCGTCAGCATAGACAGGGGTCTATACGACGTCACATCGGAGGCCTCCCTACCAGGTTTCAGCAGCCGCACCACTAGAGCTTCCCTCATCGATTCGGGCAGACGCCCAAGCGTCATGGCTTAAGAGTACACCGCTAATAGCCTGGGTGCCAGAACATCGATATATTTCGCATAAAATTCAATCGGTAGGCCATCTACCCCTGGCGTCTTATTCCTAGCCATCTGCTTGATGTCCACCCGAACCTCCGACAGCGTTATGGGGCCGCCCAAGTCCTTCGCGGTCTCGTCATCCAGTACCGGGTGACGAACAGTCTCCAGGTAGTCCCCTATCGCAGAGGTACCCACCTCCAGCTGACTCTCATATAGACTCATATAATACGACTGGAAGCGCCGCAAAACCGCAGTCTGCGAGTAGACTACCTCCCCTGTCTCCATTCTAATGTTCATGACCGGGCAACCTCTAGGTTCCGGAGTAGCAAGTTTAGCAAGTAGCGTTCCCACCTTATCCCCCTCCGCATGTACCCTGGTGGCATACAGCTTGTAATCATAACACCGCAGTCGCTCCGTTTCTGTTGCAACCAATTCCTTCGCCTCTAGCAGCCGGTCCTGTAAGTCCGGCCGCTCAGGCCTACGCTGCTCTAGATCCCTCAGTACACATTCCGCCTTCTCCAGATCGGCCAAGACCGTCGCCCTTTCACTCGAAAATCTGCCCATACATATGCCCCTTACCACCACCTTCATTGCATCCCATTCGATCGACCTCATGGTAGCTGAACCCTCGTTCTCACCAAAGTAGCGCTCGATACCCTGGAGGACCGTATCACTGAACACCGGGTCCTCCAATGTATCAGGCCGCAGCCTCCATGATGGGACCGCTGATCTCGGCCGCTGCCACTGCATTGTCATCAGTAAAGGATTATGGTCCGAAATGGTTCTAGTTAGGTACTCCAAGTGGGCTATCATGGCAGCCAAGGGGCCACTACACAGGATGGAGTCTATCCTAACATGTAGCGCATGCAGTGCTGAGAAGAAGGAATAGTCCCTAAAGTCAGGATGCTGCTCCCTCCAGACATCTATAAGGCCCCACCTCTCCTGCCAGTCTTTCCTGTGTGTGGCTAACCTGCGCACTGGAGAGTCAGCTAATGGTGGATGTGACCTATCTAGTGTAACATCAGTGATTGAATTGAAGTCTCCTCCCAGTATGATGGGGCCCACCAGGAAGTGTGCCAGCGAGCCTGTTAGGCTATCAAAAAAACGAGCCTGGTCAGCATTGGGGGCATATACACTACACAAGACCACATCATGGCCATACAGCCTCCCTTCTACCGCTACGAACCGACCTTCAGGGTCCACCAACTGGTTCGTGGCCTGGAATGGGACCCCCGCTCTCACCCATATCAGCACCCCCCTGGCAAACGCCGAATACGTGGTGGCAAACACCTGACCATGCCACCTCCTCTGTAGTGCAGTGCATTCCTGCTTGGTTAGGTGAGTTTCTTGCAGCAGTGCAATTTGGACGCCTCGCCTCACCAGATGGGCGTGCACCTTGTATCGTCTAGACATAGTTCGAAGTCCGCAGACATTCCATGTGAGGCACTTCAAATTAGGTAACGTCCTCATTGCCGCCATCTCCCAACCATATCAACAGTATCAATCGGCCACCCACATCATTGCAGTTCAACCCCCCACTCAGAACACCCCAGAAAACTCCCCCAACCACACTCCCCAGAACAGGACCTAATAACGCGACATCAGCCCCCATCCAAACCTGTAACACAACACACATTCCACTACTCTGTAGTCGTCACCACAGAAAGCCTTAAGGGCAACGAGAGGGTGATTCAGAGCCGACCCGGAGCAGGTAAGGCCCTCGCCCCGAACACACAACCCCATGCGGCGTTGCAACACAGTACCTGCTAATCCGCAGAGCACCAGGGCAGTCTGCTCCAACAGGAGTAGCGGGTATGGGCCTCACTGTTAGTGTCATTCGTTAAATAGTCCATCCGCCATCTGTGGGGTGACCGCCGCCCCCCCGGGCTATCAGCGTCTGAGATATCTCCTCCAGATTTTCCTCCGTCCTCTCCAGAGTCCGAGCCTATCGATGTCCTCTCCTGTTGTGAGCCCGTAATGATCGCCGTCGCAGCCAGTGCTCCTTTGCTGTCCGCCGCCATCTGGTCGTCCCGCATCGCTCTCTTGAGTTTATTCTTCTTGCGGATGCGCTGTGACTTTCACACCTGGACCGGTTTTTGTCTCTCCTTTCCCCCTTTACCCTTACGGTCCGTACCAGCATGATATAACTCGAGCCATGACCACACTTCATCAGGGGTCTGAAAGAAATGGGTCGTTCCATCCAGGATCACTCGCAGCTTTGCCGGAAAGAGCAAGGAATATTGTATGCCCTCATCTCTCAGTTCTTTTTTCACGGTCAGATAAGAGGCCCTGCTTTTTTGGACCTCCTGCGTGTAATCGGGGAAAACCGTGACCGAGCTGTTGTCCACCTGAAAGGGGCCCGCTGAGCGTGCCCTTTGTATCACTAGGTCTCGGTCCCTGAAATGCAATAGTCTGACCACCATTGGTCTGGGTGGGCGGCCCTGCATGGGCGGGCGGGCCGGGACCCTGTGTGCTCGTTCCAGGGAGAAGAAGGGGGAGAGACCCTCTAGGGCCACGACCGTTTTAAACCAGTTCTCCATGTAGGCTACCGCGTCATCCCCTTCAACTTTTTCCGGCAGGCCCACCACCCTCACGTTGTTCCTCCTATTGCGGCTTTCGGAGTCCTCTGCCCGCTTCTCAAGCGTTGCCAAGCGACCGAGGATATCAGACAGTTTGTGTTCCGCCGTCACCACCGCCGGCTTGAGCTCCTGAAGCAGTAGTTCATTTTCCTTCACTCTGTCAGTGAGTTTAGCATGATCCGCCTTCAAGAGGCCCAGCCCCGTGGCGACCTGCGCTATGTCTTGATGCAGGGACTCCTTGGTCGCGGTTATCGCCTCCAGTATACCATCTAGTCGTATATTCAACCGCCGTTCCTGCGCCGAGCTTTCCGGGTCAATATGGGTCCCCCCATCCGTGTCTGGCACTTTCGCCTGATCATGCCCTTGTTGCAGCTTCAGTTCACGACCACTAGCAGCCATCTTGCTCGCCGCGAGCGCTGTTTCAGGTTCACCTCCGGGGGACGTTCCGGTCCCAACTTCCATCTGCCAAGTGGAAGTGGCCCCCCGATCCCTCTGGCCGCACAGTAGCACAGTGTTCCCCTCAAGCAGTGACCACCACCTCCAGGAGTCAATTCGTCCGTAGCTCTTGGGCCCCACACCCGTGTTCAAAAGGGCCGCCCACTGTCCAGCACACCCCACTCCGGATGGGCAGCGACCACCCCTGACAGTTCTCCAGCAAACACCTCGTGGCCCAGGGGGCTCGCTTCACACAGTCTATTGTTGCTCCCAGCGAGGGCGCCCCATGTCCCCACAAAAGAGTCGAGGAAGGTTCACTCCAGGAGCGTGGAGAAGCCAAGAGCGTGCACCAGGCCAATCAGGCAAGCGGCGTGTGCAGCTGGATATGCTGTCTGTAATTGATTATTATGAATATGCCGATGGGATGTACCAAAAAAACAATGGTTTAAATATAAATTGAAATGTTGGAAATGAATTAAGAGTTTACTCATTAAGTAGTGCACCTTAGAGTCCTGACAGCCATTCAGGTGTCAGGCTGCATACATATGTCTGTGCGGGGGCGCCACTCTGTATCAATCCAGCCCACGGATCCTCAATGTCACCCGACCTCCGCCCAACCGTCTCCTCTATGATCATGCAGCGCCAGTGTGCCGCTGCCAGTCGCCGATCACTCGCCGCCTCGGCCGACCCACGGAGCTTGCCCGGGTCCACTCCCCATGCAGCCCAGTGGTCGACTTCAGAGGCGGTCGCCCTGTACAGGGAGCGACGCCTTGCTGGGTCTCTTGCACTGGGCGAGCGATCAATCCCGAGGTCGGGTGCAAAGTCCACCAACCTTCCTTCCTGCTCCGTCCTCGGTGTGTACGTCCACACCGGCTCTCCGTGGTTCGGCGTTGTCAGGCACTCAACAGCAGCGGGCGTCTCAGGCCGCAGTCAGGGAGCGAGACCTTTCTCGCAGGGCCGCCATGTTAGGCGACGGTGGAAGGGCGCCTCGATCGCAAGTCTCCCAGGAGGCGGAGATCGCTCTTCACCGCTGCCACAGCCGTCAAGCCACGCACGACAGGGACTTCGTTCCGCTCACTCCTTCAGGCGGCAGTCACCTCTATGCCCCAGCTGCAGTCCATCACGCCTCTGGGCTCAGCCTTCGCAGTTCGGGGCCGCCGCCATCTTACTTCCCAAGACGCAGCTCCTCCAAGGTCCGAGATCGGGTCTTAGCACCCCACACGGCCTCCCGCCGGCCCGTAACTACGTTCCTCTGCCACCCTGGTGCTCCGTGCAGGGCGCCCGCGCCGCGAGCAGTGCGTATGCGAAGATTTCCAGGATAATTTACGGGACCGGGCACGGAGCTACAGGCTCACGCCGCCATCCCGATCGGCGTCCAAGCCACGCCCCCCTCCTGTGTGCTTCATTGTACACCAACTCATCACAATGTCATTCTTCTTCTGAGTGTGTTTACTCATGTTGCCCTGCAGGTTTGAGAATGTGTTGTTGTGGACAGATGCTGTGAATTTGTGTCCCATACATATGTGTGTCTGTTAACTCTTGTTCAACCATCAAATATGTGTGTTCTAGTATGTGGCATGGTGGGTGTACCTTTCTGATCCAGAAATTGCCTCATTAGTTATGCACAACAGTACATGGACCCATGCTTGTGTTGAGATCAAAATGATGTGAAGTCAATAATGTATTCCTCGTCATACAGCCATTGATCCACGCTGTCATTGGTGCCTTTGCAATGTCACCTGTCAATGTAGGTTTAGATGACTGACATTGCTGGTGATCAATGTGTGTGGTGTTTAGACTGGCCAAGTGTGACTTATCTCATGGCAAGGCCCCTACCTAGAATGTGGCCTCACATTACCGGCCATGCCCTGGAAGTAATGGTTGGGTATTTGAGATGATAATTGTTCTTGCAAGGCACGTGACGAAGTGTGCAAGAGTGAGTGTGCTCAAAAGTATGGCCCACATCCTTATTTGGCATCACAGAGGATCAGCGGACAGGATACTGTCACCACATTGCTGTAGCCTTGAGGGTACTGTGGTAGAGAGTCAGTCTCTTGATGTGTTGTTTGTTGTTTCACCAAGCTTGTCCTGCATGTGACTCTTGTGCACCTGCTCATCAAACAATGCCTGACTGGCCACATTCACTATCTAAAAGTATGAAATACTTCCAGATTATACTCAACACGCATATGTCTCAGTGGAGTTCTGACCCACCTCGTGTGTATTGTGCAAAGCAAAAAACACTTAAACACTCACACAAATGTGTTGTTTGTTCTGCAGTGTGTGGCTGGTTGGTTGTCTTTGTGCATCTTCACCTATGTATTTTGACTGTGTTTAAATGGCATTGAGAGAATGTTCAGTTTAGTTTTTTTCTCTACTGGCCCTGGGACTCCTTCATCTTTACTCAGCACATCCCTTATGTTTTGCATTTCGCCTTGCTTCCAAAGTGTGCTACTGGATCTTATAAATGATGTTGTTTCAGATTTAATCATTTGCATTTGTGTCTGCTTGTGACAAAAATGTGTGTTTATGCATTTTCGATGGTCACATGTTACATTGTCCAACTGAATATTGGTGGCAGCGTTAGCCCCAATAGCACTGATTGCCTGCACATGGCTGAGGGTATGTAACACACAACAATGTTTGCCTCAACAGTTCTGTTGTTGCTTAGCATACAAACACTACTTCATCTCTACAATGCTTGTGTGTTTTGGCTCCAAAATCTACATGGTTGCTTTAACATGCTGGGGGTGTGAGACCTACATTCACATTTTTGTCACTACAGTGTTGGCTGGTTTATACCCCAAATCCACTATATGGTTGACAATGCTAGGGGCTTGAGCCCCACATTCACCATTTTGTCACTACAGTGTTGGTGGGTTTATACCCCAAAACCACTATATGGTTGACAATGCTGGGTACTACAGTGCTTGTAGGTTTGTTCAGCATATCACTTTATGTATTTATTTTACTGGCAGTTTGGCAGTCCATTACTACCAACATTCGCCACCCCCTATGGTGTGGCGAATGCTGCGGTGTTAGGCACCCACCCCCCTATAGGTAGAGAATGCTGGTAGTGATCGATATCTACCCCCTTTGGGGTGGACAATGCTGGTAGTGATAGACGTCCACCCCAATGGAGTGGCCAATGCTGGTAGTGATAGACATCCACCCCCTATAGGTAGAGAATGCTTGTAGTATTAGGCATCCACCCTCCTATAGTAAAAGAATGCTGGTAGTGATAGACATCCCCCCCACAGGGTGGCCAATGCTGGTAGTGATAGATATCCACCCCCATATAGGTAGAGAATGCTGGTAGTGTTAGGCATCTGCCCCCCTATAGGTAGTGAATGCTGGTAATGATAGACATCCACTCCCTATGGGGTAGACAATGCTGGGAGTGATAGACATCCACCAACTATGGGGTGGCTAATGCTGTTAGTGATAGACATCCTTCCCCTATAGGTAGAGAATGCTGTTAGTGTTAGGTATCAACTCCCCTATAGGTAGAGAATGTCGGTAGTGATAGACATCCACCCCCTATGGGGTGGCCAATGCTGGTAGTCATAGACATACACCCCCCTATAGGTAGTGAATGCTGGCAGTGATAGATATCCACCCCTATGGGTTGGGTAATGTTGGGAGTGACAGACATTCACCCCTATGGGGTGGCCAATGCTGGTAGTAATGGACATCCACCCCATAGGGGTTGGCCAATGCTGGGAGTGATAGACATCCACCCCCTATGGGGTGGACAATGCTGGTAGTGATAGACATCTGCCCCCTATGGAGTGGCAAATGCTGGTAGTTATAGACATCCACCCCTATAGGTAGAGAATGCTGGTAGTGTTAGGCATCCACCTCCCTATACATAGAGAATGCTGGTAGTGATACACATCCACGCCTTATGGGGTGACCAATGCTGGTAGTGATCGACATCCACCCCTCCTATAGGTAGAAAAGGCTTGTAGTATTAGGCATTCACCCCCTATAGGTAGAGAATGCTGATAATGATAGACATCCACCCCCTATGGGCTGGACAATGCTGGGAGTGATAAATATCCACTCCCTATGGGGTGGCCAATGCTGTTGGCGATAGACATCCACCTCCCCTATAGGTAGAGAATGCTGGTAGTGTTAGGCGTCCACCCCCCTATAGGTAGAGCATGCGGGTAGTGATAGACATCCACCCCTATGGGGTGGCCAATGCTAGTAGTGATAGACCTCCACCCCCTATAAGTAGAGAATAGACATTCACCCCTATGGGATGGAAAATGCTGGGAGTGGTAGACATCCACCCTCTGTGGGGTGGCCAATGCTGGTAGTGTTAGGCACCCGCCCCCTATAGGTAGAGAATGCTGGTAGGGATAGACATCCACCCCCTATGGGGTGGACAATGCTGAGAATGACAGACATCCACCCCTATGGAGTAGCCAATGCTGGTAGAGATGGACATCCACCCCCTATGGGGTGGCCAATGCTGGTTTTGATAGAAATTCACCCCCCTATAGGTAGAGAATGCTGGTAATGATAGACATTCACCCCCTATGAGGTGGACAATGCTGGGAGTGATAGACATCCACCTCCTATGGGGTGGCCAATGCTGTTAGCGATAGACATCCACACCCCTATATGTAGAGAATGCTGGTAGTGTTAGGCATTCACCCCATATAGGTAGAGAATGCTGGTAGTTATAGACATCCACCCCCTATTGGGTGGCCAATGCTGGTAGTGTTAGGCATCCAACTCCCTATTGGTAGAGAATGCTGGTAGTGATAGACATCCACCCCCTATGGGGTGGCCAATGCTGGAAGTGACAGACATCCACCCCTATGGGGTGGCCAATACTGGTAGTTTTGGACGTCCACCCCCTATAGGGTGGCCAATGCTGGCAGTGGTAGACATCCACCCCCAATGGGGTGGCCAATTCTGGTAGTGATAGACATCCACCCCCTATGGGGTGGCAATGCAGGTAGTGATAGACACCCCCCCCCCCCCATAGGAAGAGAATGCTGGTAGTGTTAGGTATCCACCCCCTATAGGTAGAGAATGCTGGTAGTGATAGACACCCAAATACACACCCTATGAGATGGCCAATGCTGGTAGTGATAGACATCCGCCACATATCGGTAGAGAATACTGGTAGTGTTAGGCATCCACCCCCTATAGTGTGGCCAATGCTGGTAGTGATAGACATCCACCCTCTATGGAGTGGCCAATGCTGGTAGTGACATCCAACCCCTATGGGGGTGATGTCTTTCACGGGATCATGGCGTTTTTCTGCGTGGTAGGTGTCTGACTTACCGTCTGTGACAAATGCGTCGGTTAAAGTTGTTGATTCGACCTTAGGCGTACAGTATAACGATGACATGCGCGATCGGATACATGTCTGCTTCGTCTCGTACACAGTGATCATGTTGTGTCGCGATTCGGAGCTGAAATACAGCTCTTCCGGATGCTGTGATGTGCTGGAGGTAGCGATCTGTTCGGCACGTAGGAAGTACATATCCTACTAGGCAGGCCGGAAACTGCTTTGGAAATGCCTCTGGTCGACTCCATTTAGCGTTTACGGAGCCTGTTCGTATGGAAATTGGTCCTGGAATCGGAGCATATGTGTCGCACCGGAATTGGAGACATTTGCACATCGTACTTTGTCGTTTGAATGGACCAGCTCCCGGAACATGTCGGTTGGAGGGTAGCGCTTCGGACGGCTCTCGGAGGGCCTTCCAACCGAGTTCGGAATTGATCTCTATATGTATGACATAGCTACTTATATGTGTGTTAAGCCAGACTTCATACATCAGTCTGTTGCTCACATTTTTCACACAGCCTCTACAAAATGCATCTTGTGGCAATGGGTCATCACAATTCAGCCTCTTCCTAACTTTACTTCGAGTTACAGCATGCTGCCCTTTAACAAGGAGCACATGCACACACAAAGTATTCCCCTTATGGCCGCCCTTCATCGTTTCTTTATCTTGAATTGGGAGACGTTTGTAATCACCTTGGCCTGTTATCTCACAGACATGTAAGGGACGAAAGTATGCAGGAACAAGATAGTGTATTATCCTTTACAAGAAGAAACAAGCATTGACAAAGCCAATACCTGGGGTCTAATTTTAGGTGAATGTTAAGCAGTGGCTAGGCTAGCTCGCTTCTTCACCTGCAGAGTTATGTTATGGGCTGTTGCTGCAAGGACACATTGCAAGATATATGTCAAAAGACCCAGAATGAAAAATTAAAAATCCTGGTGAAACACTACTGCTGATAGCTGGCTGACTACAAAGGGTTAAAGAGTGAAAAGACGGAAGAAAACAAATGTGGGGTACAATTCAAGCACACAGAAACAGTATTTTGACAGTCACACACCAGGTTATATCACAGTGTCTGAGAAAAGCTGCCATCCATAAAAAAAAAATACTAAACGAGATAAGTAAAATACTTGGATTAGTCTCAGTTCCCTTCCAGTAAATGCATTTGCTTATCACAGATGGCCAGCATTAATAAACTCATCTACAGAATTTCATTGACAGTACACTCTCCCAGAGATTGTAGGCGGTTTAAAGGTAGGCCTCCCAGCTCATCCACACAACGCCATTTACATCTCCCATTCAATACACATCATCACATTAGAGAGAAGAGCTAATTGTTAAAACCATAACGAGATAATCTTGAATAATGGCCTGAGTTGAGTTTGAAGGGTACCATTGTTTTATTGTTCGAAGGGAACAATAAACGATAATGAGATTGATAGTTATAAAGACATTCCCTGTGCATGCTTAAAAATAACAGTCAATCATTTTTATTGACGTGTTTGCCATGTAATAAAGTGTAATTTTATCCCAGTAGAAGGCACCATTCTTAAGTAATTTTTCTTTAGTGTTTATTAAACGTGTGCCTCATACAGTTATTTTTGTAAATTAGGCCTCTTTACCTACTTGTGATTTCTAAAAACTTAAAGTGGTAATGTGCCAGAATATGTTGTTAGACCATCCCCTAACATGCACATCTTGTCCGAAATATTGTTTACAAAATGATCACCCCATTGAAGTTAATATTAGGAAATTTACATCAAAGGAATGAAATTTTTATTTATAATATATATGTTGTGCTATTTATGTCACTATGTTTATGCAATATGCTTGCATTTGACCCAAGCAAGCTTTGGCAAAACCAATATGTCTATCGTTGGCTGCCAGCCTTTTGACTTTGTCAGTGGTTCTCTTGTTTTCTGATGGCTTTTGCAAAACTTTACTGTCAGAGAAGCTGCTGGGCCCTCATCAATTTAAAAAAACACTGACTTAAGCATAAATATTGGGGGCGTCGCTAATAAGCATGGTGCTGAACCACCCGAGCTCCACAGCATTCACCCAGAAAATCAAGGTGTCAGGGGGGCCCGACAGAAAAATTCAGCAAATTTGGCATGTCAAAGGAACCTTGAAATGGAAGGGGTGTACAGAACCCCCCTGAAACGCACTGGTCACCCTCAGTATTGCCCGCAATGGTCCGATCCTCCGATGCAAGACTAGAGAGCTGCAGCCGCCATTATGCTGCTGAACATTCTGCTGGTGAGGGAAATGTGGTGCAAATAAGGGTCTGGGCCCCGCACCTCTACATCAACGGGACAGCACTTCACCCCAGACCTGAATGGGGAATGCGTTAACTTCCCAGAGTCGGGCAAGCTTGCCTGACTTTAAAATGGCAGTCACAAGGGACCATTCCCTAGGTAACAAGAGAGTTGGAGCCCACTAAGGATAAGTGTTTTGGAGGACCTTGACCAACACCATAACTTGGGCCTCTGCCTCCATAATGCTCACCAGCAAACTTAGCCTGCTGCCCAGCTTACATCAAGGTCAATGCAGCCCTTCAGCAGCACCGACCTGTCTTGCAAAGGCTATCGTTCGTACAATCTGGAGATGGACCCCTCCTAGGGATAACGACTTTGACACTGGAGGCAATATTCCCACATAAGATGCTCACCTTGGGGGTCGCTCCCCCAAGTCCTGGACTGATGGCCCGGGGCCTAACATCTGTTGAATCTCTCTGTGGCAAGGTTGAAAACACTCTGGCACCCCACCCCAATCACTGCACCATGGTATCTTTGGAGGAATCCATGAGTGGTGATGACAGCAAGGGTGCCTCAGCCTTTGTTAGCCCACGGTGTATTGTTCCTAACTGCTTTCCTCTACAACTTACCTGCCTAAGTACTTGGCAGCAAAATACATGCTTGTTTCCGGTCCAGGGAAGACATGGCTTGGCAGTTTCGGGCTGGACTGTTCCCATAAGTCACAGGGTCAGACTGATTTGCATATAGCCATGTCTGAACTGGGGTGGCTGAGTGAACTAAAGAATGGTGGTGGATTAAACCCAGATCAGTTGACTGGGGGTGAGTGTTTGATTTGTTCAAACGCTCCGTCCATCAACCCCTTTTGTATAGCAAAATACATGCCTCTGAAAAAGATGCAACAGAACAGAGTGTTCAGCTACTTCCAGCCGATGGAGCCCAGAGATGTGCACCCTCCAAACCCAGGAGACAAAGCTATGATGTTGACCAAGGAACTCTTGGCCTCACTACAGGACTTCAAGAAAGAGCTATGTGAGCAGCTAAAGGCAGACATTTCCAGCTCCCTAGATACTCTTTCTCTCAGACCTCACTACCAGGCTCTCAAACCTGCAGCAGGATGTGGGCTCTGCAGGGGCCCTCATTCTGGACCTAGAAATGAAATCCCAATCCCTACAGCACCAAGTGGAATGATTGGAAGGTTCCTCTGCACATCTCCAGGACCAGCTACAGGATATGCTTCTAAAATGTGAAGACTTAGAAAACTTCTCTAGACAGGATAATATCAATCTATGGAACCTGGAGGATGGAGTGGAGGGTCCAGGCTTGAACGCTTTCATGATTGGCATGTTCTCCGAGCTTCTAGGGGATAAACAAGCCAAAGTCAAACTAGAACGTGTGCACCGAGTAGGTCCATTCATAGCAGGCAATGGCAAATGACCCTGAGATGCTCTCTCTAAGCTGCACTCTTTCAAAGTGAAAGAAGTTTTCTTACAAACTAAACGGAAAATAAACTCGATCTCCTTTAAAGGGGCAAGATGTTAGGATTTCCAAGACATTGCACCAACCACCTTAGCCACCTTAGCCAGGAGAATCTAGTTCTCACAATCACAGATAAACGGCACCTCAATCACATGAAATACAGATGGACCTAATTCTTTGGGCTCGCTTTCAACTACCAAGATAAATCCTATAATTTCACAGACGTAGCAGAGGCAGCATCACTATTGGGTATACCACCCCGACATCAGAAATGCTGATAGACCCAGAGAGAGGCCCACAACAAGCTCTGCTTCGGGGGCTGAGAAAGGACAATGGCTTACACAAAGATGATCAAGATGACAAAATAAATGCTGGATCAGTTCCGATTCTGGTGTCATCCACCCTGACAGCTCATCAAGTCTTTAAAGCCCTTTGCTGAGACAGTGCTTCATTAGTCACTCATAACCTCTAACTGCTCCATTTGAAAATGACTGTTCACACCCTGTGAATGGGGTACCTTATCTTTAAGTATGCGTTATTTAATACTGCCATTATGTCTTGTATTAATATATACATTACGGGAATTCCAAAGTGGTATATCACCTGTATGCCCATGTTAATGCGAATTAAAACTGCTTTCTACCAAAGTTTGGGAACTAGGGGGCTGATTAGGATGGTGGGTGGACTTACATCCGGCCGCCACCCTATCAGAAACGGGACTGCCCAACAGGCTGTTGGCGGCACCCTGCAGAGGCCTTACGATGAGACTGCCACCACAGTGGTCACAATGCCTATCTTTTGCATTACGGGGTGCTGCTGACAGCAGCACATGCCGCAATGTGAAAAGGGGACACCTGACATATCACTTCACTACATGGCAGGCACCATTGGGTGCAGGGATATGTAGGGGGCACCATAGGTGCTCCCCAAAACCCACAGCTTTGGGTCAGGCGAGAAGATGGGCCCACTCCTGGCCCCCAAAGTCCCTTTCCGCCTGCATTTTCATGTTGGGTTACCCACCATGAAAAGGCAGGCGGAAAGGGACATCATAATCCCCACGGCAGACCCTAGTAGGCACTGTCACCATTGTAGGGATATTTCTTCCCTCCGACGCCCTGGTGAGCTCAAGGAGCCCATCGGATGGGTGGTGGTCAGTCTTTCCGACCACCAACTATCCACCTCCCATGATGATATGTTGGGAATATAAGATGGTTCCGATGGAGGTGGGACCGCCACCGACGGGCTGTCGGTGGTAGTCCCACCGTCATCATAATCGGCCCCTATTTTCCCAAATGATCCTGGCTTTTTTTCTTTGTTATCCATGAGTGTAGTTCTTTTGACTTGTGCTGGGGGGTGGGAAGCAGGGACTGCGGAACAAACACCCTTGTATCAGCTGTACTAGGGGACTGATGGGGTGGTGGGAAATGGGGACCTACACTAATCACACATCGTCATGGTATTAAAACAACATTCACTTGGAATGTAATAGGACTGAACTCCCTGGCTAAGCATCCTGAATTGTGGAAATACATCCTTGACAAGAGGCATGATATTGTAGCTTTGCAAGAGCCCCATCTTAAAAGAAGCTAACGTCACACTCCATGTAATAAAACATGAAGGAAAGTCACCTGCCGTATAACTAGGCTCTGATGAAACTTGTATTATGTGACCAAAATCTCTCTTAATCTTAGTTTTTCGTGTATTCCTTCTTTCTCTTACTGGTCATGTGGTTTTGCGTCATTTTCACTCGTGGGACACAGGCAGAAAAATGCAGCTAATAACAGTGGACGTGATGTGAGCTGAGGTCAGAGGATATTTTCTGTATTCAAATTTAATAAACATGAGTCATAGTTAAACTGGCATCAAGCCACTACCAACAGAAATCTTCACTTTCGTCGCGCCACATCGGCCTTGATCTCATTTTAGAGGAAATTGGGGAAACCTGCGCCACCGGAACTTCTGAAAATATATTACGCTAAGTGTCACAGTGTGGCAACTTATGGAGCAGGCGTATGGGGATATGGCCGTATAGACCACATACAAATAACGGAAAATGGCTTTATAAAATATGTTCTAGCCCTTCCGCAAAGTTCCCCGACCCTTGCCTCACACCGTGAGCTTGGCATGGAATATATAGCAGACACTATTCGTTCTCAGCCAATCTTACTGTGGCAGCGTGTTTGGACCAAACCCGAGTGTCACTTAACTCGCTCCCTTATTACAGACTGTTTAGCTTTATCGAACTGGCATAAGATCCCGTGGCTTGCCTATGTATGGAACTTCTTTAATGATTTGGATTGCAAGTCCTACTTTGAAGATCCTGCCTCGATCGAAGATATCTCCAGAAAACACCTAAAATCAAAGTGCTTGGCACACCTGAGAGAGCTTCGAAACCAAGCTGAGATCATAAAACCTTCTAATGAACAAATCTGTGCAATACAACCTCTTAAAGGCATGCAACCATATCTGTCCTACTTTTTGTCAAATCATGAGAAATTCCTATAAACGAGATTCCGTTTTAATACCTTTTTTCGTTTAGTCTCTTTTCCAGAAACCCACAACTGGTCCCGCAACCTGTTGAACTGTCCATGCGATGGAATTTCTCCACAGACAACGATTCATGTCACACTGTTTTGTAAATATTACAAATCTCCACGCAAAACCTGGATTATTCCACTGCTACGATCCAGTGGCCATAGACAGTGTTATTCCGCATTTCTTTTCCTGCAGTCCTTGAATACCTCACACGAAGCCAAACTCATAGTAACTTTTCTCAAAGCAACCATCACAATACGCCAAAAACTTTTAAACTAACTAGAAATAATTAACCTGTAAATCTTTTCACGTTGTTCTCTCTTTTAAAAAATTTTCTATGTTAGTGATGAAAACTGTTTTACTTTGTACTTTTTATGATTATACAATTTTGATAATCGAATAAAAGTTATTGATGGAGTCATATTTCTCGAAGAAAAAAAATGCAGGTTATTTCCTATCCTGGAGGATATGGTATGTTTTTGTTTATGCATGACGGTCATGGACAGGAAAAATAGGCTGACATGGAATAGGAAAGACCACTCCAAATAGGGTAGGCCGTCGGTAGATGTGGGGGTCCGTGACATTGGGGGATGGGGCACTTGCTGTGTTTGACATATGATTGTAACCTCCCGTCCCAAAGGAGCCCCTAAGTTGCTGTGGTCCTCATTCTTTAAAAGTAAAACATTCATCCGTTCAGTCTTTTATTTGGTTGATCTGACTAGAACCAATGAACGAGAAAATAGGACAAAAAAGTCCACATGATAACAAAATGAGGTGTAAAAGGCATTATATACTTTGAAACAACAGCATGTCATCAAAACTTGTGAGCAAAATGCTCGCACAGAGAATAAATATAATGTCAAAGACGTGGTTTATGTAAGACCTCTAATCAATCGCAATACTTACATTGTAGGCCTACAGAGCAGTCAGCTACCCTGAAGCACAGGGCTTTCCAACACATATTTTTTGTCTCATACCTGAGATTTTCGGCAAAGAGAGATGTTCTGACTGATACCGGGAAAGCAAATCAGTTTTTCTGGTTAACTATGGAAGTGACATGTTCAGATTTAATCCCTAAGAAAACACTGAGACAATCCGTTATGAGTACAGCCAGTGAATTCCAAATGAATAGATGACTTTTGGCCCTGTGTCCCTTAAATTGCACTTTCACACCTAGGTCAGGTTAGCAAACACTACAGAGGAGGCTATAGGTAAGAAAAAAAATAACATATTAAGTTTACATTGAAGTGAGTGGCACTTTAGCCTTTATATTTATAGTGCTGTTATTTCAGTACAAAATGTCCGTCCATGTGCTTTGTTTGTATTTTAGACTCAGTGGTACAGTATATAAGACGTGCTGTCTTCTGATGGAATTACCGTGAATGGCTTTCCTTGGAAAGGTTGAACTCACGCAGTCCAATTATTGTCTATTGTTTGCGCAACTGTTTACTTCTCAACTACCATGTTTCCGTACCACTTAGTTATTTTTTAAATACCTATTGCGAGCACTTCGTGTGCTTTGTTTTCAGTGACTGCAACTGACAGTGACACCCATGCTGATGAGCCAACATAGGGCAATGTTAAGGCTCTCTTGATTAGTACGCCTGGCACACCCACGCTGATGAGCCAACATAGGGCAAAGTTAGGGCTCTCTTGATTAGTACGCATGGCACACCCACACTGATGAGCCAACGTAGTGCAGTGTTAGGGCTCTCTTGGTTAGTACGCCTGGCACACCCACACTGATGAGCCAACGTAGTGCAATGTTAGGGCTCTCTTGATTAGTACGCCTGGCATACCCACGCTGATGAGCCAACATAGTGCAATGTTAGGGCTCTCTTGATTAGTACGCCAGGCTTTGTTTGTATTTTAGACTCAGTGGTACAGTATATAAGACGTGCTGTCTTCTGATGGAATTACCGTGAATGGCTTTCCTTGGAAAGGTTGAACTCACGCAGTCCAATTATTGTCTATTGTTTGCCAACTGTTTACTTCTCAACTACCATGTTTCCGTACCACTTAGTTATTTTTTAAATACCTATTGCGAGCACTTCGTGTGCTTTGTTTTCAGTGACTGCAACTGACAGTGACACCCACGCTGATGAGTCAACCTAGTGCAATGTTAGGGTTCTCTTGATTAGTACGCCTGGCACACCTACACTGATGAGCCAACGAAGTGCAATGTTAAGGCTCTCTTGATTAGTACGCCTGGCACACCCACGCTGATGAGCCAACATAGTGCAAAGTTAGGGCTCTATTGGTTAGTACGCCTGGCACACCCACGCTGATGAGCCAACATAGTGCAGTGTTAGGGCTCTATTGGTTAGTACGCCTGGCACACCCACGCTGATGAGCCAACGAAGTGCAATGTTAAGGCTCTCTTGATTAGTACGCCTGGCACACCCACGCTGATGAGCCAACATAGTGCAAAGTTAGGGCTCTATTGGTTAGTACGCCTGGCACACCCACGCTGATGAGCCAACATAGTGCAGTGTTAGGGCTCTATTGGTTAGTACGCCTGGCACACCCACGCTGATGAGCCAACGAAGTGCAATGTTAAGGCTCTCTTGATTAGTACGCCTGGCACACCCACGCTGATGAGCCAACATAGTGCAATGTTAGGGCTCTATTGGTTAGTACGCCTGGCACACCCACGCTGATGAGCCAACATAGTGCAGTGTTAGGGCTCTCTTGGTTAGTACGCCTGGCACACCCACACTGATGAGCCAACGTAGTGCAATGTTAGGGCTCTCTTGATTAGTAAGCCTGGCATACCCACGCTGATGAGCCAACATAGTGCAATGTTAGGGCTCCCTTGAATAGTACGCATGGCACACCCACGCTGATGAGCCAACGTAGTGCAATGTTAGGGCTCTCTTGATTAGTACACCTGGCACACCCACGCTGATGAGCTAACTTAGTGCAATGTTAGGGCTCTCTTGAATAGTACGCCTGGCACACCCACGCTGATAAGCCAACATAGTGCAAAGTTAGGGCTCTATTGGTTAGTACGCCTGGCACACCCATGCTGATAAGCCAACGTAGTGCAATGTTCGGGCTCTCTTGGTTAATAAGCCTGGCACACACAAAGTGATATATGGAATTGATCATCTGGAGGATGAGTGCAATAACAAAAGGAGCACTATGATGGCACAACGAGACCCTGGCCGGAGTAAGTGTACTGTGACGCGCTGAGCCACTGGCATGTGAACACTTATTTATTGAAGATCCAAATATACAGGAAAAAGGTCAGCTCTGTCCCACCGCATCAGCAAATCTGAGCACAGAATGCTGAGCAGTTGAACCCTGTCCATGTCATGCCTGCACCAAGCATTCCATGTAACCCGCACATCAGCAAATTCAAACCATAGCAGTAGGTTTCCACTGTGGTGTTGGTGGGAGAACCCGTAGCAATGGATTACAGATTCTCTGCACTGCAGTTGACTGCCCAGAAATTAGCTTCAGTTTTGAAAAGTTATGATCCTCAAACTGCAAAAACATAGGTTAAATGAAAACTCTAGTGAGTTTAACTCTTTCGCAGTACGGGGTATATTTTTTTCATTTATCAGTGCCGCCTCTCCAACCATAAACCAGCACCTGACCTGGGGAGAAAAAAACACCCACATTTCTTCAGGACTCACCCTTAGTATTTCAACTTCCGAAGATACAGCAGCCACTCCCTTCCACGGCCTTGCCACAAACATCTGACTTACACCTAAAAGTAGAGAGATGCTCTCAGATTTCCTTTTTTTCGAAACTTCAAAGCCACATACTGAGGTAGGCATCTGCATATATATTTGGTCACGCATATGGAGGGGTGGTTGGGTCTTGTTAAAAATTCTCCGCTAAACTGTCCACCTTGTGACTCCAACAAAGGCATGACATTGAACCAATGAAGAGGCAATTAAATGAATGAAAGGAGTGATTTTGCTTGCAGTTTCTTTTCAGCTTGATTTCAGCTCCCATGAGTTCGAACGATGATGTATCTTCAAAGTAGAATGGGTTTAAGGTAAGGGGGTTTCTTTAAATTATAGTGAGACCTCCCCCTGGTTTAATGTGCAGTTTAGATGTACGATGGAAAAACTTGGGGAATGATAAAGTCCAGTATTGGAGCTGCCATTGGGTTGAGCTAGGTTTCAGTTAGGAAGAGAATGTCCAGACATGCACAAAGATCACATCTGCTAAATCAGTTGCGCGTTTTGCAGCTGATCAGCAATTGTGCAGCATGCATTTCAACTTAGTCACTGTTTTGTGAGTTACTGTGGTCGACATTGTGCTCATTGCAATCAGGATCAGTTGTTGACTTGTAGAGGGGTGTATCTCTGGTTATTGTAGTTGGATATCTTGATGATTGGGATGTTGAATATTGTGTCAAATGTGGCTTTCTGTATGCCTTGAGAGTATATTAGCAGAGTGTTTAACTTTTCTTCTGATAGGTGAAGGATCTTTTTTCTCCTCTAGTGCAGCTTATTGTCTCCGGGAGTTGTGACATATTCCAATGAGAACCATGCCCTAAGCACTTTAGCTGTCTATTTGAGCACACACCATTGCTTACCTGCATTGAGAAAGGCGTAACCGCCAAAAAGCGTCTGTGTTTTAACTTCAATAAAATTCTGGAGATATGAGACATCTGGAGCCTTGCATAGCGGTGTTGGATTCACGCGGATGATCTTAAGCTGTGTCAGAGCCTGCACCGAATTGGGAGCGGGCATTTGTAGTCCTATTGTATCCAAGCTGCCTGCGCTGGAATCTGACACGCCCTCATGTTCAGGAACACCAATGTTGTTGGCGTTATGGGAGGATTGTATGATGGTAGACACCGCTAAGCCCCTCCAGCAGTGATAACCTGGTCGGCGTGTGTGTCTAGTGTGTGTACGCTGGGCAGTACGGAGGGCTGATCTGTATTTCGTTGCTGCAATTGGGGAGAAAGGAGAGCAGTATTCTACCGCATAACGAGACACTCACATTTTTGAACCCACTGACTCTGCCCTAGCTGGAATGGCAAGATGCACCCGCTGGCATAAGTCATGGCTATATTATTGGTCTAGGGGGAGGTCACTGTACCAATGTCTATGGACACAGCATCGTAAAGTTCCAGCATGCGGCCAGCCACAAAGAGGGTTGTTTGGCGTGGAGAGGGCAACAATTATATACAGCCAAACATCAATAGAGGGTTGTGAGAACAGTGACTTGTGTGTAATCCATGCCAGATTTAACATCTATCCTAGAAATTATTAGAGAATTTCAAATGGCATGCAAGAACATTGTATACAAATTGATTGTGGTATGCAGACAATTTTATGTACACAAAGATTAAAGTTTTATAATTGTGTATTCATACAGACAACAACAGTCCTCTCTATATGGACCTAGAAATCTTCTGTCACGTGGCCCATGTCTTCCCTCCGACGCACTGGCAAGCTCAAGGAGCCCATCGGATGGGTGGTGGTCAGTCTTTCCGACTGCCAACTATCCACCGCCCATGATGATATGGTGGGCATATAAGATGGTCCCGATGGTGGTGGGACCGCCACCGACGGGCTGTCCGTGGTCGTCCCACCGTCAGTTCTGACTTGGTACCCCACTTGACTGCACTGTTTAATCATGTGGCTACCTCTTGAGAGGTTACACACTCGATGCGTGAGGTTCTAATCTCTGTCTTGCTAAAGTCAGGTAAGGACCTGCATTTTTATGCCTCCTATAAGTCCATTGTTTTACTAAACTTGGAAACTAAGTAACAGAGAAAAAATGTAGCTTCAAGACTAGAGGACATCATGCCGAATCTGATTCATCCAGATCAATCTGGGATCATAAAGGGGAGACAAAGGAATGAAAAGTTTGAGAAGGGTGATCCAAATTGTTGAGAAAGCTACTAGAAATGTATTCTGGCAGTTTTATTGGCACTAGATACTGGAAAAGAATTTAACCTAGTGCGTTGGCCCTTACTTTTGGGTCAGGTCTCTCCTCTTCCAATTAGTGCAGGGAACTTGGCAGAGATGCCCCGTCTTGCTGCTCTTATTTGCCCTCAGCATGGAGCCCGCATGAGAGAAGAAAGAGCGATCCAGGGTCTACCCTTTGGATATATCAGCCACATAATATCACCATTTGCCGACAATGTGCTGCTCTCTCTGACTTTGCCAGCAACTTCCCTGGTGGCTTTACAACAAGAACTAACACTTTTCAAGAAAGAACCAGGCTTCTGTATTAATCTCCATAAATCTTTCCTCTTGAATTTGACTCTTCCTCCCTGTGAGATAGAGGCGCTAGTGAACAATACCCCCTTCCATTGTGTCAGAAAGGAACTTACATGCTTGGGTATCAAAATCACTTTTAAGATATCTGACCTCAGTTGAGCCAACTACCCCCCACTTCTACAGCAACTTAAAACAGACTCCAAATGGTGGGCTCTTATGTGTATATCATGGCTTGGCTGTATTCAAGCATTCAAATTGACCGTCTTTTCTCAATTCCTACACTTTTTTCAAGGCCGTCCAATTGAAGTAGAGCAAAGATTTTTCACAAAACTTTGCTGGCTGGTGATTAAACGTAGTTGGCAAAGTCGTAGTGCCCAACTCCCATTTCAACTGTTGCGCTTTCCTAAGGAGAGAGGTGGGCTGGTCCTGCTGTACTTCCCCTCTTATTATAAGGCAGCTCAAGTGAGAGTGATCTCCGAATGATCTCTGAGGGAATCAGATAAACACTGGCTCCACTTGGATCGGGCAGTAGTGGGCCAATATACCAGGGATCTGCTATGGAAACTGAAATCAGATCAATCCCCCAATGCATATATTAACAGACCGACAAAAAACACTCTTAAAGCCTGGGGCGAGGTGAACCACTCCACAGGCTGTACCACATTTCCTTACCTCTTAACCCCAATTCATTTTAAGCAAGCCTTTCCCCTGGCACTTAAACCAGGCCCTTTAAATCTCTGGAGGGAAGGTGGATGTCTCCCAATTTTGGATTTGTTTAATCGGTGGGATATTCTTACTTTTGAAAACTGTCAGCGCAATTTTAACCTGCTAGTTCAGCGCAGTACTATTACACACAATGGAAACACTGGATACTCCACCCAGATATGTGAATGGCAGCCACAAGTGAACTCTCCTCAGTTGAAAAATGTGTACGTCAAGGTAAGGGTGCAAAGGGTTCCATCTCTTTTCTCTATTTGCTTTTATTAGATACTATGGCACGACATACCTAGGTTCAACTGCAAGTTATTATATGATTGTTACGTGTACCCTACTAAACTAAAAAAAAATCATTTCAAACACAACGGAACTTTGCTGGAGACGGCGCATGACGCTTGGAGTTTTCCGTAATATTTGGTGGGATTGCCCTGTTAATATGTCAATTCTGGTCCGAAATCATGGCACATATTAAAGATATACTGAGTTATCTGATCCCTTTCACACGAGGTTGGTCTTATTGGGGCTCCCAGATGGAACCCTAAAATACTAAACCTCAGGTTACTGCTCACTCCTATAGCTATGCCTGGGGGTGGCCAAGACAGCACAGGCAGCGGTGTGGAAAAAAATGACACCTCTCTCGATCACTCAATGGCATGCTTGACTGTGGCACGAATGGCTGATATACCCATAGACAACTTTAGATCTTTAGACTATATCTGGGATCCTTTTTGTGTCCTTCTTGTCCACTGGCTTTGCGCTTACGGCTTGTCCCACTCAAACACGAGCACTGCATCTTTTTGTACTCTCAAATCATAAGTGGAATGTTGGAGGCCCTGAGATTAACTAGCACCCGGGGAGGGCCTCATGGACCTGGCTCACCTACGCCTACTTCACAAGCTATGACCTCAATGATTTCACACATTGTTTATAGTTTTGAAGTTTACAATTGGTTTGTTGGGGAGGGTGGATCATTGTTGGGCAAGAATTCTGTTTTTCTGCCACAGACTAATCACTGACAGTGTTACCACTGGAATTCTTGACTACTACAATGTGGTGTCAGTATATTTGAGAAACTGCTTGTATCAATAACGTTCTATTGTGGATTACTGATTATTGTGTCTACTGATGAACCTTATTAAAACATGATAAAGAAAATTTGACCCAAAAAAAGAAGAACTATGTTCTGGTCTTAAAAAACACACATTGCCATAGTAGGCACTGCCATTTAAGGGAAGTGCTTTATATCTGGATATGCTCCTTCAGAAATAGCACTCACAGTGAAGTTCGCAAATGGCTGAAATGAGCTGACCTACTGCCCCAAATTGTATGCTGTTGTAAGTGGAAGAAAAATGTGAGTGACACAACCACAGACCAATGGATGAAGAAGACTGACTCAAAGCCCTTATAGGTAAGCATATTCTACATATATTATTAGTAAATTCAAAAAGTCTTCGCTAACGTCAGACCCCAAAACACAGCTTTTCAGTGGTATCCTTAATTGCCGCTTCTCTCCAGCCATTCAAGATGCAGAGCCAAGGCACTCTGTTAGCTGCAGGTGGGTTAGTGAGCAGAGAACTTGTACACCTGTCCTCCTTACAGGCCACTGCCTGGAGAGCTTCAACGGTTGTGTAATCGGTATGCAGTTATGCATTTTATTTCGGGATGCCTTCATTAGGAATCTCTGTTTTACAAACTGCAGATAAATATTGAAAATGGGAACTTCGGGTATAAAATTGACTTACCAACCTCGAATGATTTGAAGGAAAGTCACCTGCTCTGTAACTAGGCTCTGATGAAACTTGTATTATGTGACCAAAATCTCTCTTAATCTTAGTTTTTCGTGTATTTCTTCTATCTCTTACTGGTCATGTGGTTTTGCGTCATTTTCACTCGTGGGACACACAGGCAGAAAAATGCCCTTAATAACAGATGACGTGATGTGAGCTGAGGTCAGAAGATATTTTCTGTATTTAAATTTCATAAAAATGAGTCATATTCCTCGAAGAAAAAACTGCAGGTTTCGCCTACCGATACGTAGAACCTCAATTATCCTTTGGTGGGCCTTCTTTCAGTGAGCTGCTGTGACAGAGGTGCGCCCTGCCACTGCGCCCAACAAACAAAGGGTGCGCTGCTGTTTCTACTGCTCCTTTTCACTGATTTTGCTTTCACTGCCGTGATCTGAGCAATTTTGACATAAAACACAATGCTGCAGGCTTGATGTTTTGTTTTTGTTTTTTGGTTTCAAAGACACATTTACATAGCGAGATTTGTTTGTGGTAACCCCAAAAAATTGTGTCTTTGATGTGCTGTGAATTATTTCCTATCCTGGAGGACAAGGTATGTTTTTGTTTATGCATGACGGTCATGGACAGGAAAAGAAGGCTGACATGGAATAGGAAAGCCCACTCCAAATAGGGTAGGCCGTCGGTAGATGTGGGGGTCCGTGACATTGGGGGATGGGGCACTTGCTATGTTTGAGATCTGATTGTAACCTCCAGTCCCAAAGGAGCCTCTAAGTTGCTGTGGTCCTCATTCTTTAAAAGTAAAACATTCATCCGTTCAGTCTTTTATTTGGTTGATCTGACTAGAACCAATGAACGAGAAAATAGGACAAAAAAATCCACATGATAACAAAATGAGGTGTAAAAAGCATTATATACTTTGAAACAACAGCATGTCATCAAAACTTGTGAGCAAAATGCTCGCACAGAGAATAAATATAATGTCAAAGACGTGGTTTATGTAAGACCTCTAATCAATTGCAATACTTACATTGTAGGCCTACAGAGCAGTCAGCTACCCTGAAGCACAGGGCTTTCCAACACATATTTTTGTCTCATACCTGAGATTTTCGGAAAAGAGAGAAGTGCTGTCTGATACCGGAAAAGCAAATCAGTTTTTCTGGTTGACTATGGAAGTGACATGTTCAGATTTAATCCCTAAGAAAACACTGAGACAATCCGTTTTGAGAACAGCCAGTGAATTCCAAATGAATAGATGACTTCTCGCCCTGTGTCCCTTAAATTGCACTTTCACACCTAGGTCAGGTTAGCAAACACTACAGAGGAGGCTATAGGTAAGAAAAAAAATAAGATATTAAGTTTACATTGAAGTGAGTGGCACTTTAGCCTTTATATTTATTGTGCTGTTATTTCAGTAGAAAATGTCTGTCCATGTGCTTTGTTTGTATTTTAGACTCAGTGGTACGTATATAAGACGTGCTGTCTTCTGATGGAATAACCGTGAATGGCTTTCCGTGGAAAGGTTGAACTCACGCAGTACATTTATTGTCTATTGTTTGCGCAACTGTTTACTTCTCAACTACCATGTTTCCGTACCACTTAGTTATTTTTTAAATACCTATTGCGAGCACTTCGTGTGCTTTGTTTTCAGTGACTGCAACTGACAGTGACACCCATGCTGATGAGCCAACATAGGGCAATGTTAAGGCTCTCTTGATTAGTACGCCTGGCACACCCACGCTGATGAGCCAACATAGGGCAAAGTTAGGGCTCTCTTGATTAGTACGCATGGCACACCCACACTGATGAGCCAACGTAGTGCAGTGTTAGGGCTCTCTTGGTTAGTACGCCTGGCACACCCACACTGATGAGCCAACGTAGTGCAATGTTAGGGCTCTCTTGATTAGTACGCCTGGCATACCCACGCTGATGATCCAACATAGTGCAATGTTAGGGCTCTCTTGATTAGTACGCCTGGCGCACCCACACTGATGAGCCAACGTAGTGCAGTGTTAGGGCTCTCTTGATTAGTACGCCTGGCACACCCACGCTGATGAGCCAACGTAGTGCAGTGTTAGGGCTCTCTTGATTAGTACGCCTGGCACACCCACGCTGATGAGTCAACATGGTGCAATGTTAGGGCTCTCTTGATTAGTACACCTGGCACCCCCACGCTGATGAGCCAACATAGTGCAGTGTTAGGGTTCTCTTGATTAGTACGCCTGGCACACCCATGCTGATGAGCCAACGTAGTGCAGTGTTAAGGCTCTCTTGATTAGTACGCCTGGCACACCCACGCTGATGAGCGAACATAGTGCAATGTTAGGGCTCTCTTGAATAGTACGCCTGGCACACCCACGCTGATGGGCCAACGTAGTGCAGTGTTAGGGCTCTCTTGATTAGTACGTCTGGCACACCGACGCTGAAGAGTCAACATAGTGCAATGTTAGGGCTCTCTTGAATAGTACGCCTCGCACACCCTCGCTGATGAGCCAACATAGTGCAGTGTTAGGGCTCTCTTGATTAGTACGCCTGGCACACCGACGCTGAAGAGTCAACATAGTGCAATGTTAGGGCTCTCTTGAATGGTACGCCTGGCAAACCCACGCTGATGAGCCAACGTAGTGCAATGTTAGGGCTCTCTTGAATAGTACGCCTGGCACACCTACGCTGATGAGCCAATGTAGTGCAATGTTAGGGCTCTCTTGATTAGTACGCCTGGCACACCCACGCTGATGAGCCAACGTAGTGCAGTGTTAGGGCTCTCTTGATTAGTACGCAAGGCACACCCACGCTGATGAGCCAACGTAGTGCAATGTTAGGGCTCTCTTGAATAGTACGCCTCGCACTCCCACGCTGATGAGCCAACGTAGTGCAGTGTTAGGGCTCTCTTGATTAGTACGCCTGGCACACCCACGCTGAAGAGTCAACATAGTGCAATGTTTGGGCTCTCTTGAATAGTACGCCTGGCACACCCACGCTGATGAGGCAACATAGTGCAATGTTAGGGCTCTCTTGAATAGTACGCCTGGCACACCCACGCTGATGAGGCAACGTAGTGCAATGTTAGGGCTCTCTTGAATAGTACGCCTGGCACACCCACGCTGATGAGCCAACGTAGTGCAATGTTAGGGCTCTCTTGATTAGTACGCCTGGCACACCCACGCTGATGAGCCAACGTAGTGCAATGTTAGGGCTTTCTTGATTAGTACGCCTGGCACACTCACGCTGATGAGCCAACATAGTGCAATGTTAGGGCTCTCTTGATTAGTACGCCTGGCACACCCACGCTGATGCCAACATAGTGCAATGTTAGGGCTCTCTTGATGAGTGCGCCTGGCACTCCCACGCTGATGAGCCAACAAGTTTTGGCTCTCAAAATCAAATGAGTTTTTTAATTCATAATTTTTTTTTTGAAGTCAGTATGTCGCTGTAGGTCCTATTTTGAAATAGTAAATCCAAAGGATGCTGAGAAAATAATTATTTTAATAAAACATTTTCTTGCGTGTAAGCTGACAAGAGAGGCTATGATATGCCTCGTATAGTCCGTTCGGCATGAGGAACAGCGTGGAATCCACAGTCTTACAGCGACATACAGAATTATTTTTTATACTTTGGGTCTACTACGTTCTTCCCACTTTTATGACCAATGTGTATACCTACAGAACTTTCTGGTGTGAAACGCATCGGATCGTGTACTACAGGCGGATTGTGAAAATTGGGAGGATCTTGAAATGTTATCACAAAATTATTGTTCACTGCCTCAACCGCTTGAAACGCTTTCGAAACCGTATTGTACCATCATATCCAATATCCCTTGGAATTTGGGATAAAGCTTTGAGAAAGTCACTTGACGTGACAAAACACGTGTCGGCTGTTGCTCATTGTGGACCAGGATGAAGAGGACATAATCACCATTCTTAGTCTCTCGACTAGCTCTCTAAATTAGGGGACATTTGCCCTCTTTTGGTCTATGTATTTGAACTCTTTTTTGAAACTGTATTCTTTGTGTGTTTTAAGAATCATCATGACTTAAAACATTTTTTTTTTATGAATTAAAAACTCATTTGATTTTGAGAACCAAAACTTGTTTGTTGCCAGTAAATTTTTCAAATTTTTTTCAAATTTATTTTGTATTTGTTTGATTAATAAAATCTTACAAAGCAGCTAAAACTTTTACACATATAAAATACTAAAACAGTCCATATATTCAAATATTTTTCACCAGTCTAATATATAAAATTAATTCCTTTAAAATTATTTTTTAAATTAATTCGGTAGGTTCATCTTGGCACCGCTCATAGTGTTGCCAGTAGTATTTGGGTCAATATACAGAACTTTTCCGCTCTGTACTAAATGCACAGAACATAAATCACTTTAGAGTGCCGGGGTATCCATACTTAAAATTTGTGTTTCATAGTAATTGCTCGTCACTTACTATGAACTCTAGCATCTAGGTAGTAGGGTGCATATTTATCCTGAGTGGCACCAATCCCAAATGGTTAATTTTAGTCCCATTGAAATTACGATACATCTTATTTGCTTGACCCCACCTGTTATTACTTGTATGTGAGGTGCGTCTCTTTTACATTGATACCAAAAAGTTTTGTACGCCTGGCACACCCAGCTGATGTGCCAACGTAGTGCAAAGTTAGGGCTCTATTGGTTAGTATGCCTGGCACACCCACGCTGATGAGCCAACGTAGTGCAATGTTAGGGCTCTCTTGGTTAATATGCCTGGCACACACAAAGTGATATATGGAATTGATCATGTTTAGGATGAACCGCTCCCTGGCGACTGCCTCGTTCCCCGACGACTGGAAACACGCCGAAGTGAACCCCCTCCTAAAGAAACCCTCAGCGGACCCCACCGACCTCAAAAACTACAGACCCATCTCCCTGCTCCCGTTCCCAGCGTAAGTCATCGAAAAAGCCATCAACAGCCAACTCGCCACATTCATTGAAGAACACAACATCCTCGACTCCTCCCAATCCGGCTTCAGAAAAAAACACAGTACGGAAACCGCCCTCCTCGCCGCAACAGACGACATCCGCACCCTACTGGACAAAGGAGAAACAGTAGCCCTCATCCTCCTCGACCTATCAGCGGCGTTCGACACAGTCTCCCACCGCACCCTAATAAGCAGACTCTATGACGCAGGAATCCAGGACAAGGCCCTCGACTGGATCTGCTCCTTCCTCTCTGGCAGGACGCAGCGGGTCAGACTCCCCCCTTTCCTCTCGGACCCCACACCTACCACCTGCGGAGTCCCCCAGGGCTCCTCCCTCAGCCCAACGCTCTTCAATGTCTACATGGCTCCACTTGCCCCCATCGTCAGAACCTACGGACTCAACATCGTGTCATACGCAGATGACACCCAGCTCATCCTCTCCCTATCCAACGAGCCCAACACCGCCAGACGCAACTTTCGAGAAGGCATGGTAGCCGTCGCCAAATGGATGAAAAACAGCTGCCTACAACTAAACACCAACAAAACAGAAGTACTCATCATGGGCCCAAACCCCGACACCTGGAGCGACACCTGGTGGCCCACCGCCCTCGGGAACCCGCCAACCCCCACAGACCACGCACGCAATGTGGGAATCATCCTAGACTCCGAGCTCAAAATGGACCGCCAGATCAACTCTGTCTCATCTTCCTGCTTCCACACCCTCCGCCTCCTTCGTAAGACCTTCAAATGAATCCCCCTCGAACACCGAAAGACAGTCACTCACGCCCTGGTCACCAGCAGACTCGACTACGGCAACGCACTCTACGCCGGAATAAACAAAAACCTCATCCGCAAGCTACAGAACATCCAGAACGCCGCCGCAAGACTGGTCCTCAACCTGCCAAACCACTGCCACATCTCCCAGCACCTGCGCTCACTCCACTGGCTCCCCGTCGAGGCAAGAATCACCTTTAAGATGCTCACCCACGCACACAAGGCCCTCCACGGCACCGGACCAGCATACCTGAACAGCCGACTCAAATTCCACGCACCCGAAAGGACCCTACGATCAGCCCAGCTCTCCTACGCCGTGGTCCCCCGCACCAGAAAGACCAGATCGGGAGGCCGCTCCTTCTCCTTCCTCGCTGCCAAAGCATGGAACGCCCTTCCGCTCCACCTCAGACAGACAACATCACTCCCCATCTTCGCAAGAAACCTCAAAACCTGGCTCTTCGACAGACCCCCTCCTTGATGGAATGGAACCTGCACCCCCCCCCACCCCTAGCGCCTTGAGACCCTTACGGGTGAGTAGTCGCGCTTTAACAAACCCCTGATTGATTGATTGAGTGCAATAAAAAAGGAGCACTATGATGGCACAACGAGAACCTGGCGGGAGTAAGTGTAGTGTGACACGTTGAGCCTCAGGTATGTGAACACTTCTTTATTGAAGATCCAAATATACAGGAAAAAAGTCAGATCGGTCCCACCACATCAGCAAATCTGAGCACAGAATGCTGGGCAGTTGAACCCTGTCCATGTCATGCCTGCACCAAGCATTCCATGTAACCTGCACATCAGAAAATCCAAACCGTAGCAGCAAGTTTCCACTGTGGTGTTGGTGGGAGAACCCGTAGCAATGGATTGCAGATTCTCTGCACTGCAGTTGACTGCCCAGAAATTAGCTTCAGTTTTGAAAAGTTATGATCCTCAAACTACAAAAACATAGGTAGGTTAAATGAAAACGCTAGTGAGTTTAACTCTTTCGCAGTGCGGGGTATATTTTTTTCATTTATCAGTGCCGACTCTCCAACCATAAACCAGCACCTGACCTGGGGAGAAAAAAACACACCCACATTTCTTCAGGACTCACACTTAGTATTTCAACTTAAGTAGATGCAGCAGCCACTCCCTTCCACGGCCTAGCCACAAACATCTGACTTACACCTAAAAGTGGAGAGATGCTCTCAGATCAAACTTTTTTTCGAAACTTCAAAGCCACATTCTGAGGTAGGCATCTGCATATATATTTGGTCACGGATATGGAGGGGTGGTGGGGTCTTGTTAAAAAATCTCCACTAAACTGTCCACCTTGTGACTCCAACAAAGGCATGACATTGAACCAATTAAGAGGCAATTAAATGAATGAAAGGAGTGGTTTTGCTTGCAGTTTCTTCTCAGCTTGATTTCCGCTCCCATGAGTTCGAACGATGATGTATCTTCCAGGGAGAGTGGGTTTAAGGTAAGGGAGTTTCTTTAAATTATAGTGTGACCTCCCCCTTGTTTAATGTGCGGTTTAGTTTTATTTATTTATTTATGCGTTTTTATATAGCGCGGACTTTACCCGAAGGTGTTAGAGCGCTTCACAATAGGAACAGAAATTATACATGAGAACATTACAAGTGAACAAGTTACAAAAGCAAACGCTAAGTTACATGAGGCAAAAGTGACAATCGTGAGCAAACAAATACACGAGGTAGCAGACGGTGCATTACTGGAGGAAAAAGTGACGTGTGCAGGTTACAAAAGCGTACAAAGTACAAGTAGAGGTATAGTACTGCAATACATGGCAGACACCCAAACACAAGAACAAACGTTACGTAGGCAATGGTGGCACTTGTGTAAGTATCGAAAGCAAACAAAATGTAAGAGGTAGCAAACAGTGCGTTACAAGAGGAAAGTGACGTGTGCATGTTACAAAAGAGTACCAAACACAGGTAAAAGGGTAATACTGCAATAAATGTCAGACTCTCAAACCACAAGAACACACTGGGAAGGCATTTCCATAGTCATGGAGAATAGAATTTTCTATAACGAAAGGTTTTCCTTCAGATAATAGAGAGGGCGTGAATTAAATTTGGAAGTGTCTTCGAAGGAGGAGAACTTTGAGGTCAGTTTTTGTAGGCCTGAGAGGAGGAAGTGGTCCGGAGCTGAGGCGGAAGTGAGTTCTCACCGCATTGCCTGAAAAGGATTGGGCCATCGATTTTTCCTTCTTGAAAGTGGGAGGTTCAAGCAGTAAATTTTCCGCATTTCGTGATGGTCTAGAGCATCCAAAGAGTTTCAGTTTATTCGCCAGGTAGTGAGGAGAGGAGGAATGCAAAGCTTTGTGGGTGATGCAGGCAGTCTTGTAGATAGATCTTGCCTCGATGGGAAGCCAGCGGAGGGTGGATAACATGGGTGTGATGTGGTCACTTCTTTTGGCCCCATAAATGAAATGAGCTGCTGAATGGAGAACAGACTTAAGGGGGGACTGGTGGGATTTGGGGAGGCCAGTAAGAAGAGAATTGCAGTGGTCCAGTCTAAAGAGAACCAGCGATTGGACCAGTGTTTTAAGGTCATGCTCCGGGAAGAAGCGACGAATCCCCCAAAGAAGGCGCAGTTGGTATCGAGCGGACTTTGCAATTGAATTGATGTGGGAGAGTAGATTGAGTTTTGTGTCGAGTATGACACCAAGGGATTTTGCGCTGTCGACAATGATGGGTTTATTGTTCAGTAGATTCATCTGGTACATCCATGATTGAACCGGGGGAGGAGAAAGTGAGGAGGAGAGGAGGAGGAATTCAGTTTTGGAGGGATTCAGAATCAGTTGATGTGTTGACATCCAGTTTTGAATGGAGTCCAGAGTAGAGAATTTCATTGAGAGTACACTCTCCCAGAGATTGTAGGCGGTTTTACAGGTAGGCCTCCCAGCTCATCCACAAAAAAGCCATTCACATCTCCTATCAATACACATCATCACATTGGAGAGAAGAGCTAATTGTTAAAACCATAACGAGATAATCTTGAATAACGGCCTGAGTTAAGTTTGAAGGGTACCATTGTTTTATTGTTCGAAGTGAACAATAAACGATAATGAGATTGATAGTTATAAAGACATTCCCTGTGCATGCTTAAAAATAACAGTCAATCATTTTTATTGATGCGTTTGCCATCTAATAAAGTGTAATTTTATCCCAGTAGAAAGCATCCTTATTAAGTAATTTTTCTTTAGTGTTTATTAAACATGTGCCTCATACAGTTATTTTTGTAAATTAGGCCTCTTTACCTACTTGTGATTTCTAAAAACTTAAAGTAGTAATGTACCAGAATATGTTGTTAGACCATCGCCTAACATGCACATCTTGAAATATTGTTTACAAAATGATCACCCCATTGAAGTTAATATTAGAAAATCTACATCAAAGGAATGACATTTTTATTTATAATATATATGTTGTGCTATTTATGTCACAATGTTTATGCAATATGCTTGCATTTGACCCAAGCAAGCTTTGGCAAAACCAATATGTCTATCGTTGGATGCCAGCCTTTTGACTTTGTCAGTGGTTCTCTTGTTTTCTGATGGCTTTTGCAAAACTTTACTGTCAGAGAAGCTGCTGGGCCCTCATCAATCTAAAAAAACGCTGACTTAAGCATAAATATTGGGGGTGCCGCTAATAAGCATGGTGCTGAACCACCTGAGCTACACAGCATTCACCCAGAAAATCAAGGTGGAAAGGGGGCCCAACAGAAAAATTCAGCAAATTTGGCATGCCAAAGGAACCTTGAAATGGAAGGGGTGTACAGAACCCCCCTGAAACGCACTGGTCACCCTCAGTATTGCCTGCAATGGTCCGATCCTCCGATGCAAGACTAGAGAGCTGCAGCCGCCATTATGCTGCTGAACATTCTGCTGGTGAGGGAAATGTGGAGCAAATAATGGTCTGGGCCCCGCACCTCTACATCAACGGGACAGCACTTCACCCCAGACCTGAATGGGGAATGCGTTAACTTCCCAGAGTCGGGCAAGCTTGCCTGACTCCAAAATGGCAGTCACAAGGGACCATTCCCTAGGTAACAAGAGAGATGGAGCCCACTAAGGATAAGTATTTTGGAGGGCCTTGACCAACACCATAACTTGGGCCTCTGCCTCCATAATGCCCACCAGCAAACTTGGCCTCCTGCCCAGCTTACATTAAGTTATTTTACAAAACAAGGGAAACCCAGAAGGTATGCAATAGGGACCTTGGGCAGTAACGTATTTTAAAGAACAATGGTCCCTATTTTGGAAGGAAAAATAGAGAAACACAATAATCATACGCTTAAATGTATCGTATGTCTTTTGTCCAGCCGGACAAGAATTTATTTTCATATAGGTTCAATTAATTGTGATTCAAAACATTAAATAACAAGTGGGCACAGCCGTGACCCACAGAACACAAGACAAACCAACGAAAAACAGAATGGCCAAAGGCAGGGTATAAAATGTGTCTGTATGTTTGTAATCACTTATGACAGACTTAGATAACCAGTTACACACCATTGATCATTACAATATTATAAAATCATATTGCATATGGTGTTTTTAGTGTCGACGACGTTTCGATGCTATTCACAACAGTATAAAGCATCATCTTTACGACAAAAGATAAATCATTGTTGTCTTAAACTTAATCACATGTATAGCCTATATCGCATTACATTATTAGGCCGTCGGCCTTCCTCGAAAAGTTAAATTTCTGATATCGATATGAGTGAGTGCCGGATCGCACTAGGGGCTTTTGGTTAAATGAATATGTCCACTGGGTGCCAAGTTGCACCTCTTGAATAGCAGAGGATGGTCAAGGCCTGGAAGCTCCTGCTCGCGCTGAATAGCGGGTGACGTCGAAAATAAATTCTTGTCCGACTGGACAAAAGACATACGATACATTTAAGCGTATGATTATTGTGTTTCTCTATTTTTCCTTCCAAAATAGGGACCATTGTTCTTTAAAATACAGCTTACATTAAGGTCAATGCAGCCCTTCAGCAGCACCGACCTGTCTTGCAAAGGCTATCGTTCGTACAATCTGGAGATGGACCCCTCCTAGGGATAACAACTTTGACACTGGAGGCAATATTCCCACATAAGATGCTCATCTTAGGGGTCGCTCCCCCAAGTCCTGGACTGATGGCCCAGGGCCTAACATCTGTTTGATCTCTTTGTGGCAAGGTTGCAAACACTCTGGCACCCCACCCCAATCACTGCACCATGGTATCTTTGAAGGAATCCATGAGTGGTGATGACAGCAAGGGTGCCTCAGCCTTTGTTAGCCCACAGTGTATTGTTCCTAACTGCTTTCCTCTACAACTTACCTGCCCACGTACTTGGCAGCAAAATACATGCCTCTGAAAAAGATGCAACAGAACAGAGTGTTCAGCTACTTCCAGCTGATGGAGCCCAGAGACGTGCATCCTCCAAACCCAGGAGACAAAGCTATGATGTTGACCCAAGGAATAACTCTTAGCCTCACTACAGGACTTCAAGAAAGAGCTATGTGAGCAGCTAAAGGCAGACCTGTCCAGCTCCCTAGATACTCTTTCTCTCAGACCACACTACCAGGCTCTCAAACCTGCAGCAGGATGTGGACTCTACAGCGGCCCGCATTCTGGACCTAGAAATGCAATCCCAATCCCTACAACACAAAGTGGAATGATTGGAAGGTTCCTCTGCACATCTCAAGGACCAGCTACAGGATATGCTTCTAAAATGTGAAGACTTTGAAAACTTCTCCAGACAGGATAATATCAATCTATGGAACCTGGAGGATGGAATGGATGGTCCAGGCTTGAACGCTTTCATGATTGGCATGTTCTCCGAGCTTCTAGGTGATAAACAAGCCAAAGTCACAACTAGAACGTGTGCACCGAGTAGGTAAATACAATAGCAGGCAATGGCAAATGACCCTGAGATGCTCTCTCTAAGCTGCACTCTTTCAAAGTGAAAGAAGTTTTCTTACAAACTAAACGGAAAATAAACTCGATCTCCTTTAAAGGGTCAAGATGTTCGGATTTCCAAGACATTGCACCAACCACCTTAGCCACCTTAGCCAGGAGAATCTAGTTCTCACAATCACAGAAAAACTGCACCTCAATCACATGAAATACAGATGGACCTACTTCTTTGGGCTCGCTTTCAACTACCAAGATAAATCCTATAATTTCACAGACGTAGCAGAGGCAGCATCACTATTGGGTATACCACCCAGACATCAGAGATGCTGATAGACCCAGAGAGAGGCCCACAACAAGCTCTGCTTCGGGGGCTGAGAAAGGACTATGGCTTACACAAAGATGATCAAGACGACAAAATAAATGCTGGATAAATTCCGATTCTGGTCCTCCACCCTGACAGCTCATCAAGTCTTTAAAGCCCTTTGCTGAGACAGTGCTTCATGAGTCACTCATAACCTCTAACTGCTCCATTTGAAAATGATTGTTCACCCCCTGTGAATGGGGTACCTTATCTTTAAGTATGCGATATTTAATACTGCCATTATGTCTTGTATTAATATATACATTACGGGAATTCCAAAGTGGATATCACCTGTACGCCCATGTTAATGTGAATTAAAACTGCTTTCTACCAAAGTTTGGGAACTAGGGGGCTGATTAGGATGGAGGGTGGACTTATATCCGGCCGCCACCCTATCAGAAATGGGACTGCCCAACAGGCTGTTGGCGGTCCCCTGCAGAGGCATTACGATGAGACTACCACCACAGTGGTCGCAATGCCTATTCTTTGCATTGCGGGGTGAAGCTGACTGCAGCACATGCCGTAATGTGAAAAGGGGACACCTGACATATCACTTCACTACGTGGCAGGCACCATTGGGTGCCTGCCACATGGTGCAGGGATATGTAGGGGGCACCATAGGTGCTCCCCAAAACCCACAACTTAGGTTCAGGGGAGAAGGTTGGCCCACTACTGGCCCCCAAAGTCCCTTTTCGCCTGCCTTTTCATGTTGGGTTACCCACCATGAAAAGGCAGGCGGAAAGGGACATCATAATCCCTACGGCAGAGCCTAGTAGGCACTGCCACCATTGTAGGGATATGTCTTCCCTCCGACGCACTGGCGAGCTCAAGGTGCCCATCGGATGGGTGGTGGTCAGTCTTTCTGACCGCCAACTATCCACCGCCCATGATGATATGGTGGGCATATAAGATGGTCCCGATGGTGGTGGGACCACCACTGACGGGCTGTTGGTGGTAGTCCCACCGTCATCATAATCGGCCCCTAGTTTTCCTGTTTTTTTTCTTTGTTATCCGTGAGTGGAGTTCTTTTGACTTGTGCTGGGGGGTGGGAACCAGGGACTGCAGAACAAACACCCTTGTATCAGCTGTACCAGGGGACTGATGGGGTGGTGGGAAATGGGGACGTACAACTGCACCTCATACTTGAATACACTAATCACACATCGTCATGGTGTTAAAACAACATTCACTTGGAATGTAATAGGACTGAACTCCCTGGCTAAGCATCCTGAATTGTGGAAATACATCCTTGACAATAGGCATGATATTGTAGCTTTGCAAGAGACCCATCTTAAAAGAAGCTAACGTCACACTCTATGTAATAAAACATAACCCCTGATATGCAAATCCTCAGCCCTTACCAAACACAATGAGGTAGCCCTTCTTTTTCACTCGTCTCTTAAAGTCCAACCTACTGGCTATAAATCTGACAAAGGGAAGAATGCTAATCTTGAAGGGCAACTTGCCAGGTCGAATGAGCACAATAGCTACTGTCTAAGCCCCTAATACAGCCCAGACTGCTTTTCTACCATCAAGTCTCACTCTGCTAGGGGAAGGGAAGATAATCCTGATGGGAGACTTCAATCTTATATGGCACCCACATTTGGAAAGCACGCATCCACACCGGGACTTTACTGGCAGCTTTCCCAAAGCCCTGAAACAAACATTCCATTCCACAGGCCTTAGCGATTCTTGGATAATCTCTCACCCAGAAGTTTGAAACTTCTGTTTCTTTTCCCATTTGCACCACACATACTTGCATACCGACTATGTTTTTGTGAGCCAATCCCTAGTTCGCCGGATTTTGCATTCATTCACCCTATAGCCCTCTCATACCACACTCCAGTGGCTTTGACATAGGCTTCACTGGCACCCAAATACTGCAGGTGGTTCTTTCCCAATGTACTGGTATGAGATTGCCTCTTCTGAGACAAACTGTTCAAGACTACACAGAGATTTCTTCAAAGTGAGTGACCTGCATGATACTGAATTATCCAATAACTGGAAGTCTTTAAACTGTTATTAGGGGAAAATGTATTTCCGTACTGGCTACTTGAACCAAGCTAATAAAAAACAGGATAGGTTACCACTGAAGAAAGAACTACAACAAGCAGAAAAGGTTCACAAAGAAAATCCCTCATTACCCATACTACTATAAGCGGGCAAAGCTGCAGTGTTCCAAGATTTCTAGAAACAATTGTACACGTCTGAGCCATCTGTGACAACTGACTAACTAAAATGCCTCAATGATATAACTCTCCCCCAAGTGATGAGGACCAAAATTAAACTCTTGGCAGTCCGATCAATGACATTGAGGTCCAGACCACCATTTCCACCCTTAAACTTCATATATCACCCATGCCTGATGGCTTCACAGCCACATTTTATAAGGCCTTCAGTTCTGACTTGGTACCCCACTTGACTGCACTGTGTAATCATGTGGCTACCTCTTGAGAGGTTACACACTCGATGAGTGAGGTTCTAATCTCTGTTTTGCTAAAGTCAGGGAAGGACCTGCATTTGTATGCCTCCTATAGGTCCATTGTTTTACTAAACTTGGAAACTAAGTAACAGAGAAAAAATGTAGCTTCAAGACTAGAGGACATCATGCCGGATCTGATTCATCCAGATCAGTCTGGGATCATAAAGGGGAGACAAATGAATGAAAAGTTTGAGAAGGGTGATCCAAATTGTTGAAAAAGCTACTAAAAATGTATTCTGGCAGTTTTATTAGCACTAGATGCTGGAAAAGCTTTCAACCTAGTGGATTGGCCCTTCCTTTTGGGTCGGGTCTCTCCTCTTCCAATTAGAACAGGGAACTTGGCACATATGCCCCCTTCTGCTGCTCTTATTTGCCCTCAGCATGGAGCCCGCTTGAGAGAAGAAAGAGCGATCCATGGTCTACCCTTTGGATATATCAGCCATATAATATCGCCATTTGCCGATAATGTGCTTCTCTCTCTGACTTTGCCAGCAACTTCCCTGGTGGCTTTACAACAAGAACTAACACTTTTCAAGAAAGAACCAGGCTTCTGTATTAATCTCCATAAATCTTTCCTCTTGAATTGGACTCTTCCTCCCTGTGAGATAGAGACGCTAGTGAACAATACCCCCTTCCATTGTGTCAAAAAGGAACTTACATACTTGGGTATCAAAATCACTTTTACGATATCTGACCTCAATTGAGCCAACTACCCCCCACTTCTACAGCAACTTAAAACAGACTCCAAATGGTGGGATCTCATGTGCATATCATGGCTTGGCTGTATTCAAGCATTCAAATTGACTGTCTTTTCTCAATTCCTACACTTTTTTTCAAGGCCGTTCAATTGAAATAGAGCAAAGATTTTTCACAAAACTTTGCTTGCTGGTGATTAAACTTAGTTGGCAAAGTCGTAGTGCCCAACTCCCATTTCAATCATGGCACACATTAACGATATACTGAGTTATCTGATCCCTTTCACATGGGGTTCATCTTATTGGGGCTCCCAGATGGAACCCTAAAATACTAAACCTCAGGTGACTGCTCACTCCTGTAGCTATGCCTGGGGGTGGCCAAGACAGCACTGGCAGCCGTGTGGAAAAAAATTACACCTCTCTCGATCCTCGATCCCTCAATGGCATGCTCGACTGTGGCAAGCTTTGACGATGAACGAATGGCTGATATACCTATAGACAACTTTAGAACTTTAGACTATATCTGGGATCCTTTTTGTGTCCTTCTTGTCCACTGGCCTTGCGCTTACGGCTTGTCCCACTCAAACACGAGCACTGCATCTTTTTGTACTCTCAAATCATAAGTGGACTGTTGGAGGCCCAGAGATTAACCCCTTCGGGGCTGATGACGAGCTCAGCTCGTCATGGGCGTAACCTGCGCTACGCGGATGACGAGCTGAGCTCGTCACGTAACGCGTTTTTTTTAAAAATGCAGCGCGCAGCGGGAAAACCGCTAGCGCGCATGCGGTTAACTAGCACCCGGGGAGGGCCTCATGGACCTGGCTCACCTACGCCCACTTCACAAGCTATGACCTCAATGATTTCACACATTGTTTTTAGTTTTGAAGTTTACAATTGGTTTGTTGGGGAGGTCGGATCATTGTTGGGCAATAATTCTGTTTTTCTGCCACAGACTAATCACAGTGTTACCATTGGCATTCTTGACTACTACAATGTGGTGTTAGTATATTTGAGAAACTGCTTGTTTCAATAACGTACTATTGTGGATTAATGATTATTGTGTCTACTGATGTACCTTATTAAAACATAATAAAGAAAATTTGACCCAAAAATATGAAGAACTATGTTCTGGTCTTAAAAAACACACATTGCCATAGTAGGCACTGCCATTTAAGAGAAGTGCTTTATATCTGGATATGCTCCTTCAGAAATAGCACTCACAGTGAAGTTCGCAAATGGCTGATATGAGCTGACCTACTGCCCCAAATTGTATGCTGTTGTAAGTGGAAGAAAAATGTCTGTGACACAACCACAGACCAGTGGATGAAGAAGACTGACTCAAAGCCCTTATAGGTAAGCATATTCTACATATATTAATAGTAAATTCAAAAAGTCTTCTCTAACATCAGACCCAAAAACACAGCTTTTCAGTGGTATCTTTAATTGCCGCTTCTGTCCAGCCATTCAAGATGCAGAGCCAAGGCACTCTGTTAGCTGCAGGTGGGTTAGTGAGCAGAGAACTTGTACTCCTGTCCTCCTTACAGGCCACTGCCTGGAGAGCTTCAACGGTTGTGTAATCGGTATGCAGTTATGCATTTTATTTCGGGATGCCTTCATTAGGAATCTCTGTTTTACAAACTGCAGATAAATATTGAAAATGGGAACTTCGGGTATAAAATTGACTTACCAACCTCGAATGATTTGAAGGAAAGTCACCTGCTCTGTAACTAGGCTCTGATGAAACTTGTATTATGTGACCAAAATCTCTCTTAATCTTAGTTTTTCGTGTATTCGTCTTTCTCTTACTGGTCATGTGGTTTTGCGTCATTTTCACTCGTGGGACACAGGCAGAAAAATGCCCCTAATAACAGATGACGTGATGTGAGCTGAGGTCAGAGGATATTTTCTGTATTTAAATTTCATAAAAATGAGTCATATTCCTCGAAGAAAAAACTGCAGGTTTCGCCTACCGATACGTAGAACCTCAATTATCCTTTGGTGGGCCTTCTTTCAGTGAGCTGCTGTGACAGAGGTGCGCCCTGCTACTGCGCCCAACAAACAAAGGGTGCGCTGCTGTTTCTACTGCTCCTTTTCACTCATTTTGCTTTCACTACCGTGATATGAGCAATTTTGACATAAAACACAATGCTGCAGGCTTGATGTTTTGTTTTTGTTTTTTGGTTTCAAAGACACATTTACATAGCGAGATTTGTTTTTGGTAACCAAAAAAAATTGTGTCTTTGATGTGCTGTGAATTATTTCCTATCCTGGAGGATATGGTATGTTTTTGTTTATGCATGACGGTCATGGACAGGAAAAGAAGGCTGACATGGAATAGGAAAGCCCACTCCAAATAGGGTAGGCCGTCGGTAGATGTGGGGGTCCGTGACATTGGGGGATGGGGCACTTGCTGTGTTTGACATATGATTGTAACCTCCCGTCCCAAAGGAGCCCCTAAGTTGCTGTGGTCCTCATTCTTTAAAAGTAAACCATTCATCCGTTCAGTCTTTTATTTGGTTGATCTGACTAGAACCAATGAACGAGAAGATAGGACAAAAAAGTCCACATGATAACAAAATGAGGTGTAAAAGGCATTATATACTTTGAAACAACAGCATGTCCTCAAAACTTGTGAGCAAAATGCTCGCACAGAGAATAAATATGATGTCAAAGACGTGGTTTATGTAAGACCTCTAATCAATTGCAATACTTACATTGTAGGCCTACAGAGCAGTCAGCTACCCTGAAGCACAGGGCTTTCCAACACATATTTTTTGTCTCATACCTGAGATTTTCGGCAAAGAGAGAAGTGCTGTCTAATACCGGGAAAGCAAATCAGTTTATCTGGTTGACTATGGAAGTGACATGTTCAGATTTACTCCCTAAGATAACACTGAGACAATCCGTTATGAGTACAGCCAGTGAATTTCAAATGAATAGATGACTTCTGGCCCTGTGTCCCTTAAATTGCACTTTCGCCCCTAGGTCAGGTTAGCAAACACTACAGAGGAGGCTATAGGTAAGAAAAAAAATAAGATATTAAGTTTACATTGAAGTGAGTGGCACTTTAGCCTTTATATTTATTGTGCTGTTATTTCAGTAGAAAATGTCCGTCCATGTGCTTTGTTTGTATTTTAGACTCAGTGGTACGTATATAAGACGTGCTGTCTTCTGATGGAATAACCGTGAATGGCTTTCCGTGGAAAGGTTGAACTCACGCAGTTCATTTATTGTCTATTGTTTGCGCAACTGTTTACTTCTCAACTACCATGTTTCCGTACCACTTAGTTATTTTTTAAATACCTAATGCGAGCACTTCGTGTGCTTTGTTTTCAGTGACTGCAACTGACAGTGACACCCACGCTGATGAGTCAACATAGTGCAATGTTAGGGCTCTCTTGATTAGTACGCCTGGCACACCCACGCTGATGAGCCAACATAGTGCAATGTTAGGGTTCTCTTGAATAGTACGCCTGGCACACCCACGCTGATGAGCCAACGTAGTGCAGTGTTAGGATTCTCTTGATTAGTACGCCTGGCACCCCCACGCTGATGAGCCAACGTAGTGCAGTGTTAGGGCTCTCTTGATTAGTACGCCTGGCACACCCACACTGATGAGCCAACATAGTGCAATGTTAGGGCTCTCTTGAATAGTACGCCTGGCACACCCACGCTGATGGGCCAACGTAGTGCAGTGTTAGGGCTCTCTTGATTAGTACGCCTGGCACACCGACGCTGAAGAGTCAACATAGTGCAATGTTAGGGCTCTCTTGATTAGTATGCCTCGCACACCCACGCTGATGAGCCAACATAGTGCAATGTTAGGGCTCTCTTGAATAGTACGCCTGGCACACCCACGCTGATGGGCCAACGTAGTGCAATGTTAGGGCTCTCTTGAATAGTACGCCTGGCACACCCACGCATATGGGCCAACGTAGTGCAGTGTTAGGGCTCTCTTGATTAGTACGCCTGGCACACCGACGCTGAAGAGTCAACATAGTGCAATGTTAGGGCTCTCTTGATTAGTACGCCTCGCACACCCACGCTGATGAGCCAACGTAGTGCAGTGTTAGGGCTCTCTTGATTAGTACGCCTGGCACACCGACGCTGAAGAGTCAACATAGTGCAATGTTAGGGCTCTCTTGAGTAGTACGCCTGGCACACCCACGCTGATGAGCCAACGTAGTGCAATGTTAGGGCTCTCTTGAATAGTACGCCTGGCACACCCACGCTGATGAGCCAATGTAGTGCAATGTTAGGGCTCTCTTGATTAGTACGCAAGGCACACCCACGCTGATGAGCCAACGTAGTGCAATGTTAGGGCTCTCTTGAATAGTACACCTCGCACACCCACGCTGATGAGCCAACGTAGTGCAGTGTTAGGGCTCTCTTGATTAGTACGCCTGGCACACCTACGCTGAAGAGTCAACATAGTGCAATGTTTGGGCTCTCTTGAATAGTACGCCTGGTACACCCACGCTGATGAGGCAACGTAGTGCAATGTTAGGGCTCTCTTGAATAGTACGCCTGGCACACCCACGCTGATGAGCCAACGTAGTGCAATGTTAGGGCTCTCTTGATTAGTACGCCTGGCACACCCACGCTGATGAGCCAACGTAGTGCAATGTTAGGGCTTTCTTGATTAGTACGCCTGGCACACCCACACTGATGAGCCAACATAGTGCAATGTTTGGGCTCTCTTGATTAGTACGCCTGGCACACCCACGCTGATGCCAGCATAGTGCAATGTTAGGGCTCTCTTGATTAGTGCGCCTGGCACTCCCACGCTGATGAGCCAACAAGTTTTGGTTCTCAAAATCAAATGAGTTTTTAATTCATAATTTTTTTTTTTAAGTCAGTATGTCGCTGTAGGTCCTATTTTGAAATAGTAAATCCAAAGGATGTTGAGAAAATAATTATTTTAATAAAACATTTTCTTGCGTGTAAGCTGACAAGAGAGGCTATGATATGCCTTGTATAGTCCGTTCGGCATGAGGAACAGCGTGGAATCCACAGTCTTACAGCGACATACAGAATTATTTTTTATACTTTGGGTCTACTACGTTCTTCCCACTTTTATGACCAATGTGTATACCTACAGAACTTTCTGGTGTGAAACGCATCGGATCGTGTACTACAGGCGGATTTTGAAAATTGGGAGGATCTTGAAATGTTATCACAAAATTATATATCCACTGCCTCAACCGCTTGAATCGCTTTCGAAACCGTATTGTACCATCATATCCAATATCCCTTGGAATTTGGGATAAAGCCTTGAGAAAGTCACTTGACGTGACGAAACACGTGTCGGCTGTTGCTCATTGTGGACCAGGATGAAGAGGACATAATCACCATTCTTAGTCTCTCGACTAGCTCTCTAAATTAGGGGACATTTGCCCTCTTTTGGTCTATGTATTTGAACTCTTTTTTGAAACTGTATTCTTTGTGTGTTTTAAGAATCATCATGACCTAAAAAAAATTTTTTCTTATGAATTAAAAACTCATTTGATTTTGAGAGCCAAAACTTGTTTGTTGCAAGTAGTATTTGGGTCAATATACAGAACTTTTCCGCTCTGTACTAAATGCACAGAACATAAATCACTTTAGAGTGCCGGGGTATCCATACTTAAAATTTGTGTTTCATAGTAATTGCTCGTCACTTACTATGAACTCTAGCATCTAGGTAGTAGGGTGCATATTTATCCTGAGTGGCACCAATCCCAAATGGTTAATTTTAGTCCCATTGAAATTACGATACATCTTATTTGCTTGACCCCACCTGTTATTACTTGTATGTGAGGTGCGTCTCTTTTACATTGATACCAGAAAGTTTTGTACGCCTGGCACACCCAGCTGATGTGCCAACGTAGTGCAAAGTTAGGGCTCTATTGGTTAGTATGCCTGGCACACCCACGCTGATGAGCCAACGTAGTGCAATGTTAGGGCTCTCTTGGTTAATATGCCTGGCACACACAAAGTGATATATGGAATTGATCATGTGGAGGATGAACCGCTCCCTGGCGACTGCCTCGTTCCCCGACGACTGGAAACACGCCGAAGTGAACCCCCTCCTAAAGAAACCCTCAGCGGACCCCACCGACCTCAAAAACTACAGACCCATCTCCCTGCTCCCGTTCCCAGCGAAAGTCATCGAAAAAGCCATCAACAGCCAACTCGCCACATTCATTGAAGAACACAACATCCTCGACTCCTCCCAATCCGGCTTCAGAAAAAACCACAGTACGGAAACCGCCCTCCTCTCCACAACAGACGACATCCGCACCCTACTGGACAAATGAGAAACAGTAGCCCTCATCCTCCTCGACCTATCAGCGGCGTTCGACACAGTCTCCCACCGCACCCTAATACGCAGACTCTATGATGCAGGAATCCAGGACAAGGCCCTCGACTGGAACTGCTCCTTCCTCTCCGGCAGGACGCAGCGGGTCAGACTCCCCCCTTTCCTCTCGGACCCCACACCTACCACCTGCGGAGTCCCCCAGGGCTCCTCCCTCAGCCCGACGCTCTTCAACGTCTACATGGCTCCACTTGCCCCCATCGTCAGAACCTACGGACTCAACATCGTGTCATACGCAGACGACACCCAGCTCATCCTCTCCCTATCCAACGAGCCCAACACCGCCAGACGCAACTTTCGAGAAGGCATGGAAGCCGTCGCCAAATGGATGAAAAATAGCTGCCTACAACTAAACACCAACAAAACAGAAGTACTCATCATGGGCCCAAACCCCGACGCCTGGAGCGACACCTTGTGGCCCACCGCCCTCGGAACCCGCCAACCCCCACAGACCACGCACGCAACCTGGGAATCATCCTGGACTCCAAGCTCAAAATGGACCGCCAGATCAACTCTGACTCATCTTCCTGCTTCCACACCCTCCGCCTCCTTCGTAAGACCTTCAAATGGATCCCCCTCGAACACCGAAAGACAGTCACTCATGCCCTGGTCACCAGCAGACTCGACTACGGCAACGCACTCTATGCCGGAATAAACAAAAACCTCATCCGCAAGCTACAGAACATCCAGAACGCCGCCGCAAGACTGGTCCTCAACCTGCCAAAACACTGCCACATCTCCCAGCACCTGCGCACACTCCACTGGCTCCCCGTCGAGGCAAGAATCACCTTTAAGATGCTCACCCACGCACACAAGGCCCTCCACGGCACCGGACCAGCATACCTGAACAGCCGACTCAAATTCCACGCCCAGCTCTCCTACGCCGTGGTCCCCCGCACCAGAAAGACCAGATCGGGAGGCCGCTCCTTCTCCTTCCTCGCTGCCAAAGCATGGAACGCCCTTCCGCTCCACCTCAGACAGCCAACATCGCTCCCCATCTTCGCAAGAAACCTCAAAACCTGGCTCTGCGACAGACCCCCTCCTTGATGGAATGGAACCTGCACCCCCACCCCTAGCGCCTTGAGACCCTTACGGGTGAGTAGTCGCGCTTTAACAAACCCCTGATTGATTGATTGAGTGCAATAAAAAAGGAGCACTATGATGGCACAACGAGAACCTGGCGGGAGTAAATGTAGTGTGACACGTTGAGCCTCAGGTATGTGAACACTTCTTTATTGAAGATCCAAATATACAGGAAAAAAGTCAGATCGGTCCCACCACATCAGCAAATCTGAGCACAAAATACTGGGCAGTTGAACCCTGTCCATGTCATGCCTGCACCAAGCATTCCATGTAACCTGCACATCAGAAAATCCAAACCATAGCAGCAAGTTTCCACTGTGGTGTTGGTGGGAGAACCCGTAGCAATGGATTGCAGATTCTCTGCACTGCAGTTGACTGCCCAGAAATTAGCTTCAGTTTTGAAAAGTTATGATCCTCAAACTACAAAAACATAGGTACGTTAAATGAAAACGCTAGTGAGTTTAACTCTTTCGCAGTGCGGGGTATATTTTTTTCATTTATCAGTGCCGCCTCTCCAACCATAAACCAGTACCTGACCTGGGGAGAAAAAAAACACCCACATTTCTTCAGGACTCACACTTAGTATTTCAACTTAAGTAGATGCAGCAGCCACTCCCTTCCACGGCCTAGCCACAAACATCTGACTTACACCTAAAAGTGGAGAGATGCTCTCAGATCTCATTTTTTTCGAAACTTCAAAGCCACATTCTGAGGTAGGCATCTGCATATATATTTGGTCACGGATATGGAGGGGTGGTGGGGTCTTGTTAAAAAATCTCCACTAAACTGTCCACCTTGTGACTCCAACAAAGGCATGACATTGAACCAATGAAGAGGCAATTAAATGAATGAAAGGAGTGGTTTTGCTTGCAGTTTCTTCTCAGCTTGATTTCCGCTCCCATGAGTTCGAACGATGATGTATCTTCAAGGGAGAGTGGGTTTAAGGTAAGGGAGTTTCTTTAAATTATAGTGTGACCTCCCCCTGGTTTAATGTGCGGTTTAGTTTTATTTATTTATTTATGCGTTTTTATATACCGCGGACTTTACCCGAAGGTGTTAGAGCGCTTCACAATAGGAACAGAAATTATACATGAGAACATTACATGTGAACAAGTTACAAAAGCAAACGCTAAGTTACATGAGGCAAAAGTGACAATCCTGAGCAAACAAATACAAGAGGTAGCAAACGGTGCATTACTGGAGGAAAAAGTGACGTGTGCAGGTTACAAAAGCGTACAAAGTACAAGTAGAGGTATAGTACTGCAATACATGGCAGACACTCAAACACAAGAACAAACGTTACGTAAGCAATGGTGGCACTTGTGTAAGTATCGAAAGCAAACAAAATGTAAGAGGTTGCAAACAGTGCGTTACAAGAGGAAAGTGACGTGTGCATGTTACAAAAGAGTACCAAACACAGGTAAAAGGGTAATACTGCAATAAATGTCAGACTCTCAAACCACAAGAACACACTGGGAAGGCATTTCCATAGTCATGGAGAATAGAATTTTCTATAACGAAAGGTTTTCCTTCAGATAATAGAGAGGGCGTGAATTAAATTTGGAAGTGTCTTCGAAGGAGGAGAACTTTGAGGTCAGTTTTGTAGGCCTCAGAGGAGGAAGTGGTCCGGAGCTGAGGCGGAAGTGAGTTCCAGATTCTCACCGCATTGCCTAAAAAGGATTGGGCCATCGATTTTTCCTTCTTGAAAGTGGGAGGTTCAAGCAGTAAATTTTCCGCATTTCGTGATGGTCTAGAGCATCCAAAGAGTTTCAGTTTATTCGCCAGGTAGCTAAGAGAGGAGGAATGCAAAGCTTTGTGGGTGATGCAGGCAGGCTTGTAGATAGATCTTGCCTCGATCAGAAGCCAGCGGAGGGTGGATAACATGGGTGTGATGTGGTCACTTCTTTTGGCCCCATAAATGAAATGAGCTGCTGAATGGAGAACAGACTTAAGGGGGGACTGGTGGGATTTGGAGAGGCCAGTAAGAAGAGAATTGCAGTAGTCCAGTCTAAAGAGAACCAGCGATTGGACCAGTGTTTTAAGGTCATGCTCCGGGAAGAAGCGACGAATCCCCCAAAGAAGGCGCAGTTGGTATCGAGCGGACTTTGCAATTGAATTGATGTGGGACAGTAGATTGAGTTTTGTGTCGAGTATGACACCAAGGGATTTTGCGCTGTCGACAATGATGGGTTTATTGTTCAGTAGATTCATCTGGTACATCCATGATTGAACCGGGGGAGGAGAAAGTGAGGAGGAGAGGAGGAGGAATTCAGTTTTGGAGGGATTCAGAATCAGTTGATGTGTTGACATCCAGTTTTGAATGGAGTCCAGAGTAGAGAATTTCATTGAGAGTACACTCTCCCAGAGATTGTAGGCGGTTTAAAGGTAGGCCTCCCAGCTCATCCACAAAAAAGCCATTCACATCTCCTATCAATACACATCATCACATTGGAGAGAAGAGCTAATTGTTAAAACCATAACGAGATAATCTTGAATAACGGCCTGAGTTAAGTTTGAAGGGTACCATTGTTTTATTGTTCGAAGTGAACAATAAACGATAATGAGATTGATAGTTATAAAGACATTCCCTGTGCATGCTTAAAAATAACAGTCAATCATTTTTATTGATGCGTTTGCCATCTAATAAAGTGTAATTTTATCCCAGTAGAAAGCATCCTTATTAAGTAATTTTTCTTTAGTGTTTATTAAACATGTGCCTCATACAGTTATTTTTGTAAATTAGGCCTCTTTACCTACTTGTGATTTCTAAAAACTTAAAGTAGTAATGTGCCAGAATATGTTGTTAGACCATCGCCTAACATGCACATCTTGAAATATTGTTTACAAAATGATCACCCCATTGAAGTTAATATTAGAAAATCTACATCAAAGGAATGACATTTTTATTTATAATATATATGTTGTGCTATTTATGTCACAATGTTTATGCAATATGCTTGCATTTGACCCAAGCAAGCTTTGGCAAAACCAATATGTCTATCGTTGGCTGCCAGCCTTTTGACTTTGTCAGTGGTTCTCTTGTTTTCTGATGGCTTTTGCAAAACTTTACTGTCAGAGAAGCTGCTGGGCCCTCATCAATCTAAAAAAACACTGACCTAAGCATAAATATTGGGGTGCCGCTAATAAGCATGGTGCTGAACCACCTGAGCTACACAGCATTCACCCAGAAAATCAAGGTGGAAAGGGGGCCCGACAGAAAAATTCCGCAAATTTGGCATGTCAAAGGAACCTTGAAATGGAAGGGGTGTACAGAACCCCCCTGAAACGCACTGGTCACCCTCAGTATTGCCTGCAATGGTCCGATCCTCCGATGCAAGACTAGAGAGCTGCAGCCGCCATTATGCTGCTGAACATTCTGCTGGTGAGGGAAATGTGGAGCAAATAATGGTCTGGGACACGCACCTCTACATCAACGGGACAGCACTTCACCCCAGACCTGAATGGGGAATGCGTTAACTTCCCAGAGTCGGGCAAGCTTGCCTGACTTTAAAATGGCCGTCACAAGGGACCATTCCCTAGGTAACAAGAGAGATGGAGCCCACTAAGGATAAGTGTTTTGGAGGGCCTTGACCAACACCATAATTTGGGCCTCTGCCTACATAATGCCCACCAGCAAACTTGGCCTCCTGCCCAGCTTACATTAAGTTATTTTACAAAACAAGGGAATCCCAGAAGGTATGCAATAGGGACCTTCGGCAGTAACGTATTTTAAATAACAATGGTCCCTATTTTGGAAGGAAAAATAGAGGAACACAATAATCATACGCTTAAATGTATCGTATGTCTTTTGTCCAGCCGGACAAGAATTTATTTTCATATAGGTTCAATTAATTGTGATTCAAAACATTAAATAACAAGTGGGCACAGCCGTGACCCACAGAACACAAGACAAACCAACGAAAAACAGAATGGCCAAAGGCAGGGTATAAAATGTGTCTGTATGTTTGTAATCACTTATGACATACTTAGATAACCAGTTACACACCATTGAGCATTACAATATTATAAAATCATATTGCATATGGTGTTTTTAGTGTCGACGACGTTTCGATGCTATTCACAACAGTAAAAAGCATCATCTTTAGGACAAAAGATAAATCATTGTTGTCTTAAACTTAATCACATGTATAGCCTATATCGCATTACATTATTAGGCCGTCGGCCTTCCTCGAAAAGTTAAATTTCTGATATCGATATGAGTGAGTGCCGGATCGCACTAGGGGCTTTTGGTTATATGAATATGTCCACTGGGTGCCAAGTTGCACCTCTTGAATAGCAGAGGATGGTCAAGGCCTGGAAGCTCCTGCTCGCGCTGAATAGCGGGTGACGTCGAAAAAAAATTCTTGTCCGGCTGGACAAAAGACATACGATACATTTAAGCGTATGATTATTGTGTTTCTCTATTTTTCCTTCCAAAATAGGGACCATTGTTCTTTAAAATACAGCTTACATTAAGGTCAATGCAGCCCTTCAGCAGCACCGACCTGTCTTGCAAAGGCTATCGTTCGTACAATCTGGAGATGGACCCCTCCTAGGGATAACGACTTTGACACTGGAGGCAATATTCCCACATAAGATGCTCATCTTGGGGGTCGCTCCCCCAAGTCCTGGACTGATGGTGCGGGGCCTAACATCTGTTTGACCTCTTTGTGGCAAGGTTGCAAACACTCTGGCACCCCACCCCAATCACTGCACCATGGTATCTTTGAAGGAATCCATGAGTGGTGATGACAGCAAGGGTGCCTCAGCCTTTGTTAGCCCACGGTGTATTGTTCCTAACTGCTTTCCTCTACAACTTACCTGCCTACGTACTTGGCAGCAAAATACATGCCTCTGAAAATGATGCAACAGAACAGAGTGTTCAGCTACTTCCAGCTGATGGAGCCCAGAGACGTGCACCCTCCAAACCCAGGAGACAAAGCTATGATGTTGACCCAAGGAATAACTCTTAGCCTCACTACAGGACTTCAAGAAAGAGCTATGTGAGCAGCTAAAGGCAGACCTGTCCAGCTCCCTAGATACTTTTTCTCTCAGACCACACTACCAGGCTCCCAAAACTGCAGCAGGATGTGGACTCTGCAGCGGCCCGCATTCTGGACCTAGAAATGAAATCCCAATCCCTACAACACCAAGTGGAATGATTGGAAGGTTCCTCTGCACATCTCCAGGACCAGCTACAGGATATGCTTCTAAAATGTGAAGACTTTGAAAACTTCTCCAGACAGGATAATATCAATCTGTGGAACCTGGAGGATGGAATGGAGGGTCCAGGCTTGAACGCTTTCATGATTGGCATGTTCTCCGAGCTTCTAGGGGATAAACAAGCCAAAGTCATAACTAGAACGTGTGCACCGAGTAGGTAAATCCAATAGCAGGCAATGGCAAATGACCCTGAGATGCTCTCTCTAAGCTGCACTCTTTCAAAGTGAAAGAAGTTTTCTTACAAACTAAACGGAAAATAAACTCTCCTTTAAAGGGGCAAGATGTTCGGATTTCCAAGACATTGCACCAACCACCTTAGCCACCTTAGCCAGGAGAATCTAGTTCTCACAATCACAGATAAACTGCACCTCAATCACATGAAATACAGATGGACCTACTTCTTTGGGCTCGCTTTCAACTACCAAGATAAATCCTATAATTTCACAGACGTAGCAGAGGCAGCATCACTATTGGGTATACCACCCAGACATCAGAGATGCTGATAGCCCCAGAGAGAGGCCCACAACAAGCTCTGCTTCAGGGGCTGAGAAAGGACAATGGCTTCCACAAAGATGATCAAGACGACAAAATAAATGCTGGATAAGTTCCGATTCTGGTCCTCCACCCTGACAGCTCATTAAGTCTTTAAAGCCCTTTGCTGAGACAGTGCTTCATGAGTCACTCATAACCTCTAACTGCTCCATTTGAAAATGATTGTTCACCCCCTGTGAATGGGGTACCTTATCTTTAAGTATGCGATATTTAATACTGCCATTATGTCTTGTATTAATATATACATTACGGGAATTCCAAAGTGGATATCACCTGTACGCCCATGTTAATGTGAATTAAAACTGCTTTCTACCAAAGTTTGGGAACTAGGGGGCTGATTAGGATGGAGGGTGGACTTATATCCGGCCGCCACCCTATCAGAAATGGGACTGCCCAACAGGCTGTTGGCGGTCCCCTGCAGAGGCATTACGATGAGACTACCACCACAGTGGTCGCAATGCCTATTCTTTGCATTGCGGGGTGAAGCTGACTGCAGCACATGCCGTAATGTGAAAAGGGGACACCTGATATATCACTTCACTACGTGGCAGGCACCATTGGGTGCCTGCCACATGGTGCAGGGATATGTAGGGGGCACCATAGGTGCTCCCCAAAACCCACAACTTAGGGTCAGGGGAGAAGGTGGGCCCACTACTGGCCCCCAAAGTCCCTTTTCGCCTGCCTTTTCATGTTGGGTTACCCACCATGAAAAGGCAGGCGGAAAGGGACATCATAATCCCTACGGCAGAGCCTAGTAGGCACTGCCACCATTGTAGGGATATGTCTTCCCTCCGACGCACTGGCGAGCTCAAGGAGCCCATCGGATGGGTGGTGGTCAGTCTTTCTGACCACCAACTATCCACCGCCCATGATGATATGGTGGGCATATAAGATGGTCCCGATGGTGGTGGGACCACCACCGACGGGCTGTCGATGGTAGTCCCACGTCATCATAATCGGCCCCTAGTTTTCCTGTTTTTTTTTCTTTGTTATCCGTGAGTGGAGTTCTTTTGACTTGTGCTGGGGGGTGGGAACCAGGGACTGCAGAACAAACACCCTTGTATCAGCTGTACCAGGGGACTGATGGGGTGGTGGAAAATGGGGACGTACAACTGCACCTCATACTTGAATACACTAATCACACATCGTCATGGTGTTAAAACAACATTCACTTGGAATGTAATAGGACTGAACTGTGGAATTTTAGTTCGTGAACTGAACATCATCTGCGCCATCTTGTCCATTCCTCAGACCCACGTATGAACATACACGATAACCATTTTTAGGTACCATGGTCTCCCTGTTCACGATCGATCATCAGCGCACTTCCCTGACCCTGCAAGCCTCCCCCATGCACTCTGGCTGACCCCGCACCCACATGCGCAAGTCATGAACCCTCCTCTTCCACATGACTCTGTCTTTTGGAATCACACCCCGCGCCTGACCAACACCTCCTTTCCTTCCATGAATACCCCTCTTTTGATAAACCCTCCCTCTACGCTCGATTATCCACTCTGATCCTTTCTTTCATGAATACCTCTCCTTTGATGACCCCTTCCTCTGAGCCCGATTGTCTGTACGTACCGCTGGTCATCCCTTGGCCTGAGGATACAGTTTATTGCCCACTACTGTATGCACTCGACCCTTTTCAAAGGAGCTACTATTGATCATGACCTCCCCACCCCTTGAGATTCGATCAGGCGCACACATTCCAAAGGAATCGGCGAAACACTCAGCTGTGTGATAGCCCCCTCCTGTTGTATGGGGGGGGGGTGAGGACCTCTACTGTAGCCACGTGTTGGAATGAGCCGGAACTGGGGGGGGGGGTACCGAGGATGTCATTTTTCACTACTGCACAATGTCTTTATTGTAATAAAGAGCGGTCACATGTCATAAACCAGTGTATAAAAGGCCAGGCCTCAGAGAGGCTGTCAGAGAGCACCTCGAGACGATACCTTGTTGTCTGATCTGATGTGTTCTGCTCCGTCGGAATAAAACGTGTTTCCTGTCTTCCTGTCTCCAGCGCCTGCCTCTTTATTTGATAAATCTTCATAAGGTATTAGAGGCGTTTAACGCCGGGCAAAATTACTTAAGAAACATCGACTAAATCGCCTGACCATTTTGCTAATCTTCATCAATTGGCGTCCCAACGTGTGGGGCCCATCAGCGACACGTGGATCCGGTGGGAGAGGTCCCAACGACAGAGTGAACGACTGCAACGATCGGAAGAGCTCCTGTCCGATAGACCCTCGTCTGACAGCCGATCATCTGAACTTCACTGGTTCCAAGCAGACCTCTCCCCGAGTGATCTACGGTCCTGACTGGGAACCATCAGGAGTGCCGCGGTAGTAACAGAGAGTGGAGGACGATCGGGCGCTGGAATCGGAAGACAGGAAACTGTCCATACGGTCCGGGTAAGGTCGTGTAACACGACAAACTAAGAAATATTTGATTGTTTGATTGAAAATACTAGTATTACTCTCCGAATTGTTGGTTCTCTTGGAGATTCTCTGTCTGCAAACTGAGAGGGATAAAAGTATTCTCTCTTCCTTTGCATGCAGCGAAGGGTAGGTAACGCAGGTTTTTGCCCCCGTTGTAATCCGTCGTGCCTATCTTTTCTCCCCCACTGATTGATTGTTTGCCCGAACATTGTTTGTTCGAGGATTGCTTTTCTCGAGAATTCTCTGTCTACAAACGGGGAAGGGTAAAAAGTATTCTGTCCTCCTTTGCAGATAGTGAAGAATAGGTAACGCAGGCTTTTGCCCCCGTTGTAACCCGTCGTGCCTATTTCTTTCTCGACACTGATTGTTTGATTGAACGAACATTAATTGTTCGATATTGGTTCTCTCTTTGGGTATTCCCTATTTGCGAATACTGTAGAATAGAAATATTCTGTCTAGTCTTCGAGAAGTAGTGAAGGATAGGTAGTGCAGACTTTTGTCCCCGTTGTAACCCGTCATGCCTATCTTCTCCCCATTGGTCAGTAGTTGGATCAGCCCGGACCGCTTATTAGAGATGAACCATCCAGCTCCATTGGAAGGCACCCCTAATAAGGACATGTTCACTAAACAAGGACTAGTCGCTATAGCTTATAGTAAGTTATGGCATAAATATACGAAAAAGGAACCCGAAAGTCAGTGGCCACTGATAGGTTCCTTTGATGATCATAAAATAAAAGCGCTAGAAGCAGCTGTTAGAATAAATAAGGTAACACCCACTATGCTCGATAGTATCGGCATGTGGCGCAAAGAAGCAGAGCAACGAAGGAAAAGAGAAGAAACAAAAATAGGGAAAGAATTACGAAAGGCAGCCCACCTGGCAGCGAAGGAACTAGATGGAGAGATAAAAAGGAGAGAGGAAGTTAGACAAACGCAAGAATCAGGGTCGACAGGCCAATGCCCTGTTAGGACCCCCTCTACGCTCTACCCAGAGATGCCCTCCAAACAACGGGCAAACGACGAGTTACTGCTAGGTCCTCCGATCATCTACATGCCCCCTCCTTATGCCCCCTGCCAGCCACTGGCACAGCACCTACCAGTCCTGAGTGCGGGCGAGGGTGACCCTAGCGCTAGTGCCCCGGCCCTTACGGCCTTCGCACCGGCCACATCGGTAACAACATCAGATGAACTCGAGACTAGCAAGCAGCTAACGGCAAGACCAAATAGGTTGAGCAAAGATGAGCGGGATGGGATTGATAAGATAGCAAAGACACTGGTAGAACGGAAAGAGAGCGAAGAATATGCGATGGATATGTACAATTCACATGCCGGTAGCCACAGGCGGCATTTCATTTTACGGTTCAGCTTCCACACCCTGAACGCATATGAGGATAGGTATCAAACTAAGGGTCCTGCTAAACTGATGACTCTATATAGAAAGGTCGATGTTGGAGATGGGACTGAGCATGATGTGACGGACCTCTTCATGCAAACGCTTGAGGTCTTCCGCCACCTCACTGAACAGAAACCAGAGGTTAAGATCACAGTCTCTGAAACGGCTGAGCCCCCATTAGAAGTAGCCAACACTATGATGCCTATCAGAGAAGCCGCCCCCTACTGGGTTCCCCCAAGAGGCCAGGGAACAAACGACGATATTAACCACGCAGATGCAAAAGGGAGGGTTGTGTACAACTGGGTTTATCAACCATGGGATCGACAAGATATTTTAACCTTTAGGCAAACCCTGCCCGATTTAAGAAAGAACCCGACAGCATTTTATACCGAACTAAGTACAGCCTTGGGCTCAACCATAATGACTCTAGCGGACATTGATTTGTTTTTTGGGTTATGTCTGCCGGCTGACGTGTGGAAGCAAATCCGGAAGGCCAACCACACGGATCTGTTCGGACATACCTGGAATCAACTCGGTGAACTAGATAGGCAGCGAGAGCCCGGTAGGAAACCTGTAAAAGACATACTGGAACTCCCGGACAAAATAGTGCAGAAGCTAAAGACATTGATCCCAGAGAAAAAGGTAGACTGGTCGATAGTCACGGCTTGCCGTCAGAAACCCCAGGAAGACATATCGGAATATTTCTCCCGATTTGAGACAGTGTTCTCCAACTACAGTGGCCAAGACATGACCACCGCAACCGGACAACACCTATTCGTGCAAAACTACGTAAGGGGGCTATTACAAGAGGTCTCCCAGAAGTTACAGACAAGCGAGAGTAGTTGGGGGGCCTCCAAACCTGCAGCTATCCTTCAGATGGCTCAGTATTACGAACACCAAAAGAACGAGAACGAGAGGGCGACTGAGAGAAAGAAAAAGGACTTAAAAGAACGACTGATGATTGCTCAATTGCAGGGAGTGACTAGAGGAAGGGAGCAGTATAGGAGAAACTACCAGTCGAATGCCCCTAGAAATCCACCCCCTAGAGACCGCACACCCACACCCGGCGCTCCACGAACAGACCTCGATGAGAACCAGTGTGCGTTTTGCAAAGGATTTGGCCACTGGAAGTCTCAATGCCCGGTCCTCCGAGAAACGATTAAGAATAACGAGACAAGGGACATGGCAAATGGCCCCAGGACAAGAGGGCAGGGACGAGGGCACACCCACAACACCAACAGTAACCAACCTGGCAGACCGAACACATTTGACCGCCCCCGACAGAATCAGTGCCAACAGTCCGGCTGCGACAATGCTCACGACTTTGCATAGGACTGCCAAGGGCGAGGGAGGGATCCAGTCGAGCTCTGTGTTGACCAGCAAGGTCCTTACGTCACCGCTAAGGTCCTGGGTACAAAGTCTCCATTTTTGGTAGACACTGGAGCGACACGTAGTGTATTATCAAAGCGACTGATTCCAAGGGCACCCTTGTCTGGCTCACACATTACATCGATAGGTTTCGATGGAACGCCCTCCCCTAATCCCCTGTCTGTACCTATCTCCTTTGACCTAGGAAACAAGCCCACGGACACAACATTTCTGCTCTCCTCCAACTCCCCTGACGCCATTATGGGTATTGATCTACCAAAACATTTCCGAGCTACTATTAGGTGTTCCCCAGATGGAGTCCGAGTCATCCTGTACGACAACCCGAGCATGTCCAGATCCTGCCCCGCACGACATATGTACTCTATCACTGATGCTGACCTAACCTTGCTCGACACCCTACCCCTGTACCTATGGGCCAGAAACGACTCGCATGTAGGACGAATGATGATCGATCCTGTGCACATAACTGTTCGACCAGACGCCATACTCCCGAAACTCCCACAGTACCGGATATCGCCCGAAGGCGAGAAGGCATTGGTAGCGATTATTCAGTCCCTGGTAGATGCAGGAGTGGTAGAGGAAGTGGTTAGTAATGTTTGCAACAGCCCTATCCTACCCATTGTTAAGAAGCAAGGTGAGGGAGATGAGAAAGCGTACCGCTTCATCATCGACCTGCGAGAAGTCAACAAAGTGGTAGTGCCACAGTACCCCGTAGTCTCAGACATCACCACCATTCTGACACTCATCCCGTCCACTGCCACCACCTTCACCGTTATTGATCTCAAGAATGCATTTTTCTCTATCCCCATCCATCCAGACAGCCGTTACCTCTTCGGCTTCACCTTAAAAAACCGTTCGTACCGATTTTGTAGAGCTCCTCAGGGCTACACTGAAAGTCCCAGCATTTACAGCCAGGCCCTCAAAAGACAGCTGGACGCCGTCCAGCTACCAGATGGAGTGGTGTTGATCCAATATGTCGATGATATCCTTTTGGCGGCTGACACCACTCCACTTGCAATCACGGCCACTATCCAACTCTTGCACTTTCTTGCGGAGAATGGCCACAAAGTCTCCAAAAAGAAACTGCAGTTCTGTCAACCTCAAGTAACATACCTAGGCCATCTCCTGTCCAAAGAAGGGAGGAAACTTACACCCGACCGAATCCAAACCATCCTAGACACCCCCATCCCAAAAACACAGAAGCAAGTCCGTTCATTGGTGGGCCTTACCTCCTTTTGCCGACAATGGTTACCTAATTTCAGTCTTATTATAAAGCCCCTACTTTCCCTATTGGCCAAAGATGTTCACTTCCCACTCCCTTGGACCCCCGTATGCCAAGCGTCCTTTAAGGAGTTGCGAGACGCTCTTTGCTCGGCACCCGTCCTAGGAACACCAGATTATTCCAAACCCTTCTCTCTCTTCACTCACGAAAGGGAGGGATGCGCATTGTCTGTTCTAACTCAGCCCATCGGCTCCAAACAACGCCCTTGTGCCTACTTCTCTGCCACTCTTGACCCAGTCGCCAGAGCTTTACCTGCCTGCCTTCGAGCAGTAGCCGCCGCTGCTGTCTCTATCCGTCAGAGTGAGGGAATTGTACTTTCGAACTCTCTCACGGTGTTAGTACCCCACGCAGTTGACACCCTTTTGAACCAGACCAAGACCCAACACCTGACTAGTGCGCGACTGATGGGGTACGAATTGACTCTACTTGCACCCCACATCACTCTGAAGAGGTGCACGACTTTGAATCCTGCTACACTGTTGCCCTTGCCTGAAAATGACCCCGATGTGCCCCCTATACACGACTGTGTGACCCTCACGGACGAACAGACCAGAAGTAGAATTGACCTTAGAGACACTGCTTTTACAGACCCTGATGGAGAACTATGGGTAGACGGTTCTTGTATCAAACTCCCAGACGGCACCACCTCAGCTGCCTATGCGGTGACGACAGCCCGAACAATAGTCGAAACAGCCCGTATCACGCAACGATCCGCACAGGCGGCAGAGCTAATTGCCCTCACACGAGCATGTATCATAGCAGCAGGAACCACAGCGAACATTTACACGGACAGCCAGTATGCCTTCGGGGTGGTTCATCATTTTGGGCTCTTGTGGAGGGAAAGGGGATTCCTGACGTCCCACGGCACACCCATTCTCCACGGAGATCTAGTCTCCGCCCTGATTGAAGCAGTTCTCCCTCCCGAACGATTAGCAGTGATCAAATGCCAGGCACACAAGAAGGTGACGGACTTAGTTGGACAGGGAAACGCACTGGCCGACATCACTGCCCGAACCACAGCTGAGAATAGGACGACGACACACATGTATGTGACCAGGTCACAAGCAGAAAAATGGACTGACGCTAGGGAAACGATTAGGGACATCCAGTCGGCCAGCACACCTCACGAACTGACTGAGTGGGCACGGGTGGGTTTAAAGGACGACGAAGGCTGCTGGCGGACAAAAGACACAAACAAGTGGTTGCTGCCTGACTCATACTTGATCCCCATACTGACTATGGCACACTCCCCTGCACACATAGGTTCAGCCCCCATGATTGAACTCATTTCCAAAGTCTGGCACAACAACAAAATCCCCGACTCAGCCAAACGCCTGGTCCAGCAGTGCCTTATCTGCCTACAACACAACCCCGGGAAAGGAACTGTGGTACCCCGGGGAGGGTTTGGGACCCCCGACCACCCCTTTGAAGTCCTTCAGATGGATTACATCCAGCTGGAGAGATGCCAAGGCTTGAAGTATGTACTAGTCATTGTGTGCGCCTTCAGCAAATGGGTGGAAGCCTATCCAACCCGTGATAACACTGCCATGACTACTGCCAAAGTACTACTGAAAGAGTTTTTCCCTCGCTACGGCCTTTGTTGAATTTTATGGAGTGGCAATGGCCCCCACTTCATAGCTGAAGTTATCCAACTAATCTTGAAGGGGCTGGGGGTAAAGCAAAGGTTCCATGCGGTCTTCCATCCCCAATCCGCTGGCCTAGTTGAGCGACACAATGCTACACTGAAACTGAAATTGTCAAAGATAGTGGCCACCACAGGACTCAAGTGGCCAGATGCCCTCCCACTGGCATTGCTATCGATGCGCTCCACTCCCACTAAGCACCACTTGACCCCCTACGAGGTGGTGTTTGGGCGACCAATGAACCTCTGGACTGCCCCCAAACCAACCTCCATTCACGACGTCCCCGACGTCCTGCTGTCAGATTATTTGTGCAAATTAACTAAAACGTTGTCTGTCATTCATCAACAGGTGCAGCAGGTCATCCCCGATGCTTCCAGGGGCCCCGGTCACGATATCCAACCGGGAGATTATGTTCTAGTCCGGAACTTTCAACGGGCGAAGAGTCTGGAACCCCGGTGGATGGGCCCCTGGCAAGTACTGATCACCACTCGGACGGCTCTTCGAGTGGAGGGAAAAAGGCACTGGCTGCACGCCCATCATTGCAAGAAAGTCTCCTCGACCCTGGCCACGACAGAAAATGTCGACACCCAAGAAGAGCTCCTGAACAAAGACCGGCCATCACTGAACTGCTATCCTGATACCGAGGCATTAGAACTTGCAAAATTCTCTGATCCCACTGTGCCATCCCGGGAAGGGTATTTCCTGCGTCGAAAGGGGGGAGCTTCGGCTAAGTAGACCACTGACTAAGTTAAAATCTCAGAACGGTGGCCTAAAACAACCAAGGGTCACCCGGAGAGAAGCTAAACAAAGTCTGTGGTTCTGCCCACTACCAAGCACCTTGAAGATGATGGAAGCGCCAGACAAGAAGATGATGGAAGCGCCAGATAAGAAGATGATGGACGCAACCGGAAATACCCACTATAGGAACCCAAAGGCTGACAATTTGCACAGATTAAAGACAATCGCCTTCTTCATTGTCTTCCTCTTTTGCCTCCTCCTCATGACTTCCTTCTGGATCTTGGAGGACAGCACACCCGCTCATCAAATATTGCTGACCACTGCACAGCCAACCACCATGAAAGAACATCACCTGATCTCCCTTTCGCCTCAGCTCCGAGAAAGGCGTAAGGAGTTCTGGAACAATTCCTTCGTGCAACTGTTGCACCAGCACAACCTTGCTACTAATGCCACGAACTGCTGGATCTGCGGGTTGCTCCTGCATGCCACTGAACACTCCATACCTTTCATCCCTTCTCCTTTCTCAGTTCACGGCTCCTGCCTCGCCTGGTTGATCCTCTTGCAGTAGAGCCACAAGGACAACGCCGTTTCTGGTCAGACAGTGTCACACTTCTACTATGGGTTCTGGCTGAACAAAACAGGAGGAACGTCTGCCCCCTTTTGTCCTATGGCCTCAGGTTCCGCCTTCCTTATGAACATCCCTGCCAAAGAAAGAGTCGAAATGCAAGTACTTCACTATCCAGCCAGACCCACCTTCTCCCACCTGCGGAAGCAAACGGCTGCCACCCTGACCGTGGCCCTGTCTGTCATCAATGTCACAGGACTCGTGTGCCTCGAAGGCCAGGGAACACAACTGGTGGGTCACAGTTCCTGCCGCATCACCAGAACATTGGTTTCAGTTGATCCCCCTTCCTTTGTTGCTTCTCCGAATATGTACTTTGTTTGTGGCACCAAAGCTTACACCTGGCTCCCGAAAGGATGGAGGGGTACGTGCTACATCGCCTTCATTCTTCCTCCCACGTATGTGGCCTCAGCCTACCATCACCGGCAAAAGCGCGCCGGAGACGTTGGACAAGCCGACTCCACCGGAGCACAGTTCCTGGATGCAGCGAAGGGACTTGTTCCTCTGTGGGGACCAATGGCAAACAGCCGCGCTATCCGACACCTGACTCAGCCAGTAGAAACAACCATTAACATCACGGCTGGCATCCTCGCTAACAACACGGCTGAGCTTCAGGCAGTCCGCCTGGTGGCTCTCCAAAACCGCCTTGTTCTAGATGTGATTCTGGCCGACCGTGGAGGAGCATGCCGCATCATCGGCTCCAGCTGTTGCACCTACGTGCCAGATAACTCGCCTTCAGTCTACAAAGCAATTGAACACCTCCACAGACTATCCTCAGAGGTTCACCAAGAGCAAGAAGGATGGTCGCTTGGAAGCTGGTTTTGGGACACTTTGAAGGACTGGGGATGGAGGTTGTTTACATTTATACTGATACCAGTCATGGTACTGTGTGGGTGTTGGTTAGGTATTCAATGTTTGCCACCTTTGTGTTCACTCATTTCTAACTGTATGTGCCCTAAGACTTTGGACTTTAGAACTGAGCACATGAGTCCCCTCTATGAGATAGAAATACGTGGTCTTATGGGGATAGATCCGAATTGACAAGCTGGCGAGACATGTTAAAAGGGAGGACTGTGGAATTTTAGTTCGTGAACTGAACATCATCTGCGCCATCTTGTCCATTCCTCAGACCCACGTATGAACATACACGATAACCATTTTTAGGTACCATGGTCTCCCTGTTCACGATCGATCATCAGCGCACTTCCCTGACCCTGCAAGCCTCCCCCATGCACTCTGGCTGACCCCGCACCCACATGCGCAAGTCATGAACCCTCCTCTTCCACATGACTCTGTCTTTTGGAATCACACCCCGCGCCTGACCAACACCTCCTTTCCTTCCATGAATACCCCTCTTTTGATAGACCCTCCCTCTACGCTCGATTATCCACTCTGATCCTTTCTTTCATGAATACCTCTCCTTTGATGACCCCTTCCTCTGAGCCCGATTGTCTGTACGAACCGCTGGTCATCCCTTGGCCTGAGGATACAGTTTATTGCCCACTACTGTATGCACTCGACCCTTTTCAAAGGAGCTACTATTGATCATGACCTCCCCACCCCTTGAGATTCGATCAGGCGCACACATTCCAAAGGAATCGGCGAAACACTCAGCTGTGTGATAGCCCCCTCCTGTTGTATGGGGGGGGTGAGGACCTCTACTGTAGCCACGTGTTGGAATGAGCCGGAACTGGGGGGGGGGCGTACCGAGGATGTAATTTTTCACTACTGCACAATGTCTTTATTGTAATAAAGAGCGGTCACATGTCATAAACCAGTGTATAAAAGGCCAGGCCTCAGAGAGGCTGTCAGAGAGCACCTCGAGACGATACCTTGTTGTCTGATCTGATGTGTTCTGCTCCGTCGGAATAAAACGTGTTTCCTGTCTTCCTGTCTCCAGCGCCTGCCTCTTTATTTGATAAATCTTCATAAGGTATTAGAGGCGTTTAACGCCGGGCAAAATTACTTAAGAAACATCGACTAAATCGCCTGACCATTTTGCTGATCTTCATCAGAACTCCCTGGCTAAGCATCCTGAATTGTGGAAATACATCCTTGACAATAGGCATGATATTGTAGCTTTGCAAGAGACCCATCTTAAAAGAAGCTAACGTCACATTCTATGTAATAAAACATAACCCCTGATATGCAAATCCTCAGCCCTTACCAAACATAATGAGGTAGCCCTTCTTTTTCACTCGTCTCTTAAAGTCCAACCTACTGGCTATAAATCTGACAAAGGGAAGAATGCTAATCTTGAAGGGCAACTTGCCAGGTCGAATGAGCACAATAGCTACTGTCTAAGCCCCTAATACAGCCCAGACTGCTTTTCTACCATCAAGTCTCACTCTGCTAGGGGAAGAGAAGATAATCCTGATGGGAGACTCCAATCTTATATGGCACCCACATTTGGAAAGCACCCATCCACACCGGGACTTTACTGGCAGCTTTCCCAAAGCCCTGAAACAAACATTCCATTCCACAGGCCTTATCGATTCTTGGATAATCTCTCACCCAGAAGTTTGAAACTTCTGTTTCTTTTCCCATTTGCACCACACATACTTGCATACCGACTATGTTTTTGTGAGCCAATCCCTAGATCGCTGGATTTTGCATTCATTCACCCTATAGCCCTCTCAGACCACACTCCAGTGGCTTTGACATAGGAGTAGGCTTCACTGGCACCCAAATACTGCAGGTGGTTCTTTCCCAATGTACTGGTATGAGATTGCCTCTTCTGAGACAAACTGTTCAAGACTACACAGAGATTTCTTCAAAGTGAGTGACCTGCATGATACTGAATTATCCAATAACTGGAAGTCTTTAAATTGTTATTAGGGGAAAATGTATTTCCATACTGGCTACTTGAACCAAGCTAATAAAGAACAGGATAGGTTACCACTGAAGGAAGAACTACAACAAGCAGAAAAGGTTTACAAAGAAAATCCCTCATTACCCATACTACTATAAGTGGGCAAAGCTGCAGTGTTCCAAGATTTCTAGAAACAATTGTACACGTCTGAGCCATCTGTGACAACTGACTAACTAAAATGCCTCAATGATATAACTCCCCCCCAAGTGATGAGGACCAAAATTAAACTCTTGGCAGTCCGATCAATGACATTGAGGTCCAGACCACCATTTCCACCCTTAAACTTCATATATCACCCATGCCTGATGGCTTCACAGCCACATTTTATAAGGCCTTCAGTTCTGACTTGGTACCCCACTTGACTGCACTCTTTAATCATGTGGCTAACTCTTGAGAGGTTACACACTCGATGAGTGAGGTTCTAATCTATGTTTTGCTAAAGTCAGGGAAGGACCTGCATTTTTATGCCTCCTATAGGTCCATTGTTTTACTAAACTTGGAAACTAAGTAACAGAGAAAAAATGTAGCTTTAAGACTAGAGGACATCATGCCGGATCTGATTCATCCAGATCCGTCTGGGATCATAAAGGGGAGACAAAGGAATGACAAGTTTGAGAAGGGTGATCCACATTGTCGAAAAAGCTACTAAAATGGTATTCTGGCAGTTTTATTAGCACTAGGTGCTGGAAAAGCTTTCAACCTAGTGGGTTGGCCCTTCCTTTTGGGTCGGGTCTCTCCTCTCCCAATTAGAGCAGGGAACTTGGCACAGATGCCCCCTCCTGCTGCTCTTATTTGCCCTCAGCATGGAGCCCGTTTGAGAGAAGAAAGAGCGATCCATGGTCTACCCTTTGGATATATCAGCCATATAATATCGCCATTTGCCGATAATGTGCTTCTCTCTCTGACTTTGCCAGCAACTTCCCTGGTGGCTTTACAACAAGAACTAACACTTTTCAAGAAAGAACCAGGCTTCTGTATTAATCTCCATAAATCTTTCCTCTTGAATTGGACTCTTCCTCCCTGTGAGATAGAGACGCTAGTGAACAATACCCCCTTCCATTGTGTCAAAAAGGAACTTACATACTTGGGTATCAAAATCACTTTTACGATATCTGACCTCAATTGAACCAACTACCCCCCACTTCTACAGCAACTTAAAACAGACTCCAAATGGTGGGATCTCATGTGCATATCATGGCTTGGCTGTATTCAAGCATTCAAATTGACTGTCTTTTCTCAATTCCTACACTTTTTTTCAAGGCCGTTCAATTGAAATAAAGCAAAGATTTTTCACAAAACTTTGCTTGCTGGTGATTAAACTTAGTTGGCAAAGTCGTAGTGCCCAACTCCCATTTCAATCATGGCACACATTAATGATATACTGAGTTATCTGATCCCTTTCACACGGGGTTCATCTTATTGGGGCTCCCAGATGGAACCCTAAAATACTAAACCTCAGGTGACTGCTCACTCCTGTAGCTATGCCTGGGGGTGGCCAAGACAGCACTGGCAGCCGTGTGGAAAAAAATTACACCTCTCTCGATCCTCGATCCCTCAATGGCATGCTCGACTGTGGCAAGCTTTGACGATGAACGAATGGCTGATATACCTATAGTCAACTTTAGAACTTTAGACTATATCTGGGATCCTTTTTGTGTCCTTCTTGTCCACTGGCCTTGCGCTTACGGCTTGTCCCACTCAAACACGAGCACTGCATCTTTTTGTACTCTCAAATCATAAGTGGACTGTTGGAGGCCCAGAGATTAATCCCTTCGGGGCTGATGACGAGCTCAGCTCGTCATGGGCATAACCTGCGCTACGCGGATGACGAGCTGAGCTCGTCACGTAACACGGGTTTTTTTAAAACGCAGCGCGCAGCGGGAAAACCGCTAGCGTGCATGCGGTTAACTAGCACCCGGGGAGGGCCTCATGGACCTGGCTCACCTACGCCCACTTCACAAGCTATGACCTCAATGATTTCACACATTGTTTTTAGTTTTTAAGTTTACAATTGGTTTGTTGGGGAGGTCGGATCATTGTTGGGCAATAATTCTGTTTTTCTGCCACAGACTAATCACTGACAGTGTTACCATTGGCATTCTTGACTACTACAATGTGGTGTTAGTATATTTGAGAAACTGATTGTTTCAATAACGTACTATTGTGGATTAATGATTATTGTGTCTACTGATGTACCTTATTAAAACATAATAAAGAAAATTTGACCCAAAAAAATGAAGAACTATGTTCTGGTCTTAAAAAACACACATTGCCATAGTAGGCACTGCCATTTAAGGGAAGTGCTTTATATGTGGATATGCTCCTTCAGAAATGGCACTCACAGTGAAGTTCGCAAATGGCTGAAATGAGCTGACCTACTGCCCCAAATTGTATGCTGTTGTAAGTGGAAGAAAAATGTGAGTGACACAACCACAGACCAGTGGATGAAGAAGACTGACTCAAAGCCCTTATAGGTAAGCATATTCTACATATATTAATAGTAAATTCAAAAAGTCTTCGCTAACGTCAGACCCCAAAACACAGCTTTTCAGTGGTATCCTTAATTGCCGCTTCTCTCCAGCCATTCAAGATGCAGAGCCAAGGCACTCTGTTAGCTGCAGGTGGGTTAGTGAGCAGAGAACTTGTACACCTGTCCTCCTTACAGGCCACTGCCTGGAGAGCTTCAACGGTTGTGTAATCGGTATGCAGTTATGCATTTTATTTCGGGATGCCTTCATTAGGAATCTCTGTTTTACAAACTGCAGATAAATATTGAAAATGGGAACTTCGGGTATAAAATTGACTTACCAACCTCGAATGATTTGAAGGAAAGTCACCTGCTCTGTAACTAGGCTCTGATGAAACTTGTATTATGTGACCAAAATCTCTCTTAATCTTAGTTTTTCGTGTATTCGTCTTTCTCTTACTGGTCATGTGGTTTTGCGTCATTTTCACTCGTGGGACACAGGCAGAAAAATGCCCCTAATAACAGATGACGTGATGTGAGCTGAGGTCAGAGGATATTTTCTGTATTTAAATTTCATAAAAATGAGTCATATTCCTCGAAGAAAAAACTGCAGGTTTCGCCTACCGATACGTAGAACCTCAATTATCCTTTGGTGGGCCTTCTTTCAGTGAGCTGCTGTGACAGAGGTGCGCCCTGCCACTGCGCCCAACAAACAAAGGGTGCGCTGCTGTTTCTACTGCTCCTTTTCACTGATTTTGCTTTCACTGCCGTGATATGAGCAATTTTGACATAAAACACAATGCTGCAGGCTTGATGTTTTGTTTTTGTTTTTTGGTTTCAAAGACACATTTACATAGCGAGATTTGTTTGTGGTAACCCCAAAAAATGGTGTCTGATGTGCTGTGAATTATTTCCTATCCTGGAGGATATGGTATGTTTTTGTTTATGCATGACGGTCATGGACAGGAAAAGAAGGCTGACATGGAATAGGAAAGCCCACTCCAAATAGGGTAGGCCGTCGGTAGATGTGGGGGTCCGTGACATTGGGGGATGGGGCACTTGCTGTGTTTGACATATGATTGTAACCTCCCGTCCCAAAGGAGCCCCTAAGTTGCTGTGGTCCTCATTCTTTAAAAGTAAAACATTCATCCGTTCAGTCTTTTATTTGGTTGATCTGACTAGAACCAATGAACGAGAAGATAGGACAAAAAAGTCCACATGATAACAAAATGAGGTGTAAAAGGCAATATATACTTTGAAACAACAGCATGTCCTCAAAGCTTGTGAGCAAAATGCTCGCACAGAGAATAAATATAATGTCAAAGACGTGGTTTATGTAAGACCTCTAATCAATTGCAATACTTACATTGTAGGCCTACAGAGCAGTCAGCTACCCTGAAGCACAGGGCTTTCCAACACATATTTTTTGTCTCATACCTGAGATTTTCGGCAAAGAGAGAAGTGCTGTCTAATACCGGGAAAGCAAATCAGTTTATCTGGTTGACTATGGAAGTGACATGTTCAGATTTACTCCCTAAGATAACACTGAGACAATCCGTTTTGCATGTGAGAAAAACAGCCATTGAATTCCAAATGAATAGATGACTTCTGGCCCTGTGTCCCTTAAATTGCACTTTCGCACCTAGGTCAGGTTAGCAAACACTACAGAGGAGGCTATAGGTAAGAAAAAAAATAACATATTAAGTTTACATTGAAGTGAGTGGCACTTTAGCCTTTATATTTATTGTGCTGTTATTTCAGTACAAAATGTCCGTCCATGTGCTTTGTTTGTATTTTAGACTCAGTGGTACGTATATAAGACGTGCTGTCTTCTGATGGAATTACCGTGAATGGCTTTCCATGGAAAGGGTGAACTCACGCAGTCCAATTATTGTCTATTGTTTGCCAACTGTTTACTTCTTAACTACCATGTTTCCGTACCACTTAGTTATTTTTTAAATACCTATTGCGAGCACTTCGTGTGCTTTGTTTTCAGTGACTGCAACTGACAGTGACACCCACGCTGAAGAGACAACATAGTGCAGTGTTAGGGTTCTCTTGATTAGTACGCCTGGCACACCCACGCTGATGAGTCAACATAGTGCAATGTTAGGGCTCTCTTGATTAGTACGCCTGGCACCCCCACGCTGATGAGCCAACATAGTGCAATGTTAGGGTTCTCTTGATTAGTACGCCTGGCACCCCCACGCTGATGAGCCAACATAGTGCAATGTTAGGGTTCTCTTGATTAGTACGCCTGGCACACCCACGCTGATGAGCCAACGTAGTGCAGTGTTAGGGCTCTCTTGATTAGTACACCTGGCACACCCACGCTGATGAGCCAACATAGTGAAAAGTTAGGGCTCTATTGATTAGTACACCTGGCACACCCACGCTGATGAGCCAACATAGTGCAGTGTTAGGGTTCTCTTGATTAGTACGCCTGGCACACCCACGCTGATGAGCCAACGTAGTGCAGTGTTAGGGCTCTCTTGATTAGTACGCCTGGCACACCCACGCTGATGAGCCAACATAGTGCAAAGTTAGGGCTCTCTTGATTAGTACACCTGGCACACCCACGCTGATGAGCCAACATAGTGCAGTGTTAGGGTTCTCTTGATTAGTACGCCTGGCACACCCACGCTGATGAGCCAACTTAATGCAATGTTAGGGATCTATTGATTAGTACGCCTGGCACGCCCACGCTGATGAGCCAACATAGTGCAGTGTTAGGGCTTAAATGAAAACGCTAGTGAGTTTAACTCTTTCGCAGTGCGGGGTATATTCTTTTCATTTATCAGTGCCGCCTTTCCAACCATAAACCAGCACCTGACCTGGGGAGAAAAAAACATCCACATTTCTTCAGGACTCACCCATAGTAGTTCAACTTCAATAGATGCAGAAGCCACTCCCTTCCACGGCCTAGCCACAAACATCTGACTTACACCTAAGAGTGGAGAGATGCTCTCAGATTTCCTTTTTTTCGAAACTTCAAAGCCACATACTGAGGTAGGCATCTGCATATATATTTGGTCACGCATATGGAGGGGTGGTTGGGTCTTGTTAAAAATTCTCCGCTAAACTGTCCACCTTGTCACTCCAACAAAGGCATGACATTGAACCAATGAAGAGGCAATTAAATGAATGAAAGGAGTGCTTTTGCTTGCAGTTTCTTTTCAACTTGATTTCAGCTCCCATGAGTTCGAACGATGATGTATCTTCAAGGGAGAGTGGATTTAAGGTAAGGGAGTTTCTTTAAATTATAGTGAGACCTCCCCTTGGTTTAATGAGCGGGTTAGATATACGATGGAAAAACTTGGGAATGATAAAGTCCAGTATTGGAGCTGCCATTGGGTTGAGCTAGGTTTCAGTTAGGAAGAGAATGTCCAGACATGCACGAAGATCACATCTGCTAAATCAGTTGCACGTTTTGCAGCTGATCAGCAATTGTGCAGAATGCATTTCAACGTAGTCACTGTTTTGTGAGTTACTGTGGTCGACATTGTGCTCATTGCAATCAGGATCTGTTGTTGACTTGTAGCGGGGTGTATCTCTGGTTATTTTAGATGGATATCTTGATGATTGGGATGTTGCATATTGTGTCAAATGTGGCTTTCTGTATGCCTTGAGAGTATATTAGCAGAGTGTTTAACTCTTCTTCTGATAGGTGAAGGATCTTTTTTCTCCTCTGGTGCAGCTTATTGTCTCCGGGAGTTGTGACATATTCCAATGAGAACCATGCCCTAAGCACTTTAGCTGTCTATTTGAGCGCACACCATTGCTTACCTGCATTGAGAAAGGCGTAACCGCCAAAAAGCGTCTGTGTGGTAACTTCAATAAAATTCTGGAGATATGAGACATCTGGAGCCTTGCATAGCGGTGTTGGATTCACGCGGATGATCTTAAGCTGTGTCAGAGCCTGCACCGAATTGGGAGCGGGCATTTGTAGTCCTATTGTATCCAAGCTCCCTGTGCTGGAATTTGACACGCCCTCTTGTTCAGGAACACCGTTGTTGTTGGCGTTATGGGAGTATTGTATGATACACACTGCTAAGCCCCTCCAGGAGTAATAACCTTGTCGGCGTGTGTGTCTAGTGTGAGTACCCTGGCCAGTACGGAGGACTGATCTGTATTTCGTTGCTGCAACTGGGGAGAAAGGAGAGTGGTATTCTACCGCATAACGAGACACTCACATTTTCGAACCCACGTCACCAAACACTCACTCTGCCCCAGCTGGAATGGCAAGATGCACGCGCTGGCATAAGTCATGGCTATAATTTTGGTCTAGGGGGAGGTCACTGTACCAATGTCTTTGGACACAGCATCGTAAAGTTCCAGCAAGGGGCCAGCCACGACGAGGGTTGTTTGGCGTGGAGAGGGCAAAAATTATATACAGCCAAACATCAATAGAGGGCTGTGAGAACAGTGACTTTGTGTGTAATCCGTGCCAGATCTAACATCTATTCTTGAAATTATTAGAGTATTTCAAATGACATGCAAGAACATTGTATACAAATTTATTGTGGTATGCAGACAATTTTATGTACACAAAGATTAAAGTTTTATAATTGTGTATTCATACAGACAACAACAGTCCTCTTTATATGGCCCTAGAAATCTTCTGTCACCTGGCCCATAGGGACATTGTCATATTTCACTAACTTAACATGAGCACATTGCAGCTTGCCTGCTGCTTTAAAGATTGCTTTCACATGAGAACTCATCGCTGAGGGGTGTGGGTATGTATGTAGGTAAGCGCTTTCAATTTCAAGTAAAAACGACGCAGTCAGATACGGGGGGTAGATGGACATTCGTAAAATGGAAAACTTAATCAGTTAAATCTCACCTTGGCCACAATCTACGCACCTCTCTTTGACAACCCACTCCCTCTCTTATAGCTAAAACAGGCCTTATCCTGTATCCCTGCTCCCATTATATGGGGGGGGTGGTGATTTTAACTTCCTGCAAGATCCTTCAGTTGATTCAACAAGGAAAGAGAGAAAACAGAGTAAACCTCAGGTCTCCTTTGCCCTGTCTGGTTGTAAAAACGATCTAGATATTGTAGATAAATGGCGCCTTCAAAATCCAGGAAAGCGTGAGTACTCATGATTTTCGGCAAAATATGACTCAGCATCTAGAATAGATTTCTTCCTAATTTCATACGACCTTACTGTCACTAAATATGACCATATTCTAAATGCTTTCTCTAATCGTGCCCTAATTAAATTGGGTATTGTTGTTGGGAATGAAAAACACAGAAAAGATGGTATTTTAATAAATTCAACCTGGAAAATGAGCTCTGGTGTACACAAATAGCCAAAGAGATTGTGCTTTTTCGATATAAATATTGACTCTGCTGCAACTAATGTAACTTGGGATAATTATCTCGAAAGAAGTCCCGCAGCTAAGGGCAAAAAAAGAGGAGAGAATGACGATTGAGGCAAGACTTGCCCATGCAGACCAAGAGTACACTAAGAATAGCAATCCAAATACTAAGCAAGAGCTATTCCAGGCAAAAATACAAATGGGAGGATATTATTATCAATTAGGAGATGCAGCTTGTAGGACGTACCTCCAGACAGTGTTTGAAGAAAGTGAATACACAGGGAAGCTGTTAGCATGGCAGGCAAAAAAAAATCGGTTCGAAATAGAATTGAGAGTATATGAGATGAGTTAGCTAAAACACATCTAATTAGAACGGAAGATATAGGCAAAGCTTTTTTTAAGCATTATAATGGAATCTACCAATTAGATCATCATACACCCTCTGATTTTATTACAGGCTTCCTCCTCAATTTGCCTGTTCCCCACCTAAATAGGGAATTTAGAGAAGAACTGCTAGAGGATTTCACGAATGAAGAACTTGAGTTAGTTATTAGCTCGATGGCGACCTGTAAAGCAACTGGAGAAGAAGGTCTACTAGTTGAATTTTTCAAAAGATTTGCTTCATCCCTTAATGTACATATTTTAAATCTCGCTAACCACTTACTTAAGGGTGGGGAACCTCCACCATCTTTTCATACTGCAGTAGTGGTAGCGTCCTGAAGAAGGACAAAAATAGTCAATTCGTATAGGCTCATAAACCTCCTTAACCCCTCCGCTGCGCTGAACGTTCCGCACTGGTGCGGAACGTTCTATTGCGCGGGTGGGGCCGAAACATTTAACGGACTTGCGCAGCACTACCGAGGTTGTGCACACGACGTCCACTGAACGTGGCCAGCACTGAAAAGGTTAATGTGGATTATAAAATCTTCAGAAAACTACTTACAAACAGGCTTAATAGGATGGTGGGCTCACTTATTCATACAGACCAATGTGGGTTGGTAGCCGGGAGACAGCTTTCTACCAACACAAATTTTTTATTAACGGCGTTGGATTTTTTAAATAAGAATAGGATAGAGGCTCAGATATGTCTTTTAGATACTGAAAAAGTGTTCGACTTGGTTTAATGGGATTTTTTGTTTTTAATTTTGAAAAAGTTTGGCTTCCCAGATGGGTTTCCACAATTAATAAGACGGCTATACATGAACTCAAAGGCGCAAATTTTAATTAACTCCGTAAATATAGGTACCTGCCAAATAAAAAGGGGTACTAGACAAGGGTGTCCTCTATTCCCGATTTTATTCATGCTATTTATAGAGCCCCTGGCAATAGCAATTAGACAGAAAAAGACGCATATGGCTCCCCTTCAAGGGATGTCTAATATAAAAGTATATACGGACGATATTGTCCTTTTCTAAATCCTAAAGAAGATACCAGGGAGGAAATCTTGGGGATTTTCTCAGATTCCCAAGCAATAGGAGGCTATAAAATATATAAGTCCAAGATGGAAATCATACTGTGCAATTGCCCCATTGATTCGCTTTTGCCAAATTTTAGATCAGTCTATAATACCCGCCCAAAGAGATATTTAGGGGTTTATGTGACAGAGAAAATAGAGGATATTTTTCAATTGAGTTATCTCCCGTAGATCCAAAAAGTTAGGAACTCTGATCATGCTAGCTTTGCACATAACAATTTAATTTTTTTATCTCAATCAGACATACCGGAGGTTAATAACTTTTTTATGAACAAGATCTTAATGGAGTATATCATCGTAGATCTAACAAGAATAGTTAAGTACCCTAAGAAAGTACGATATAAGACTCTCCAATGGATGTTTAAGCAAAAATCTCAGTTCCTATCATTTTATGGCATTCCAGGAATAAATGGCTCAACAAGACTGTCTTATCTCTACAAGGGGGAGAGAAGTTTATTAGAGACTGGCGTCCTAAGAAAATGGGGAGAGAATGGCTTTATACAGGTTATAGATTTCATTAATTGTTCGCACTATATAAAACTTAATAAATAAATACATAAATGGCAATTCCCGGAAGACATGGCCTGAGATAGAAATGAGGCTGTTACACTCTGAAGCCATGCTGAAATTGTCCTTTATTTCTCTCAGACCCTTTTTGGGAAAGTTTGACGCCAGCAGTATAACACCAAGTGTAGGGATTAGTTATGTTATGTTATGTTATGATTTCTTGTATGGTGCATAACTCACCCAGGGGCATCTCAGCGCTTACCAAGGGAATTCCGAAAGAGGATCGAGACAAAACGTTCTGTAAGAGCAGGCTAAAACAGAAAGGTTTTTAATTGTTTCCTGAAAGACATGTATGTGCTGGATTTTCGCAGAGCCGCAGGTAGCAAATTCCAATATTTAGAGGCAATGTAAGAGAAAGCTCTGCCGCCTGTGCGAGTTAGCCGGATACGTGGAATCTTCAGGAGAGCTAGTGCATTATATCTTAAATTGCAATCACGTATTTGTTTAGAGAGTTTGTTTTGTAGGTAGCGTGGTCCTCCTCTTTTAAGTGCTTTAAAGGAGAGACAGCAGATCTTAAAGAAAGATCTTTTTACCACCGGAAGCCAGTGCAGTTGTCTGAGCAAGGGAAGGGATGGGGATCCAGGAGGACGATTTAGGACCATTCTGGCGGCGGTGTTTTGAATAACCTGTAGTTTTGCCAGAGTGGTTATGCCTCCTTCGGCCAACAGAGCGTTTCCATAGTCTAACCGACTAATAACCATTGCCTGAACTACAGTTCTACGATGTTCAAGTGGTAAGTAAGGGATAATTCTACGTAGGAGGCACAGGCTGTAGTAACAGGACCCTGCGATGTTCTTAACATTATCTTTCATAGTAAGCATTACGTCCAACTGGATTCCTAAACTTTTCACTGAGGAGGACGGAGTTGGAGCTTCACCCAATTGTGGGGGCCACCAATCAGGTGTCCAGGAAAGGACATCTTTGCCTAAGATCATGAGCTCAGTTTTTCCCGGATTAAGCTGAAGACAGCGCTCCTTCATCCAGTCCGCGATAGCTAGCATTCCACCAGAAAAGCGTAGTTTCTCATCAGCAGTATTTTGGCCTATTGGAAATAGCAACGCATATCATCGGCATACGAGACTATTTCGAAGCCGAAGGGTTGGACTATCTTGGCCAGGGGGGCCAGGTATATATTAAAAAGAGTGGGACTTAAACAAGAGCCCTGAGGCACCCCTTTGCCCAACAGGAATTTATTTTGAGAGACGAATAGTCCTAGTATGGTGGTATGCCATCTGTCCGTTAAGAAATTTCTCAGCCACTGTAAGGCTATACCCCCAATGCCACACTCGATCAATCTCTCCGCTAGCCGTTGATGGGATATCGTATCAAATGCTGCGGAAAGATCTAAGAGGATCAGGATTGAATATCCTCCAGCATTGAGGGTACGTCTCAGTGAGTCAGTGACAGCCAAAATGGCCGTTTCGGTACTGAAACCGGGACGGAAGCCAGACTGGGAGGGATCCAGCATGTCATTAGATTCCAAGTACTGACTTAGTTGTGTGTTTATTACAGATTCCAACATTTTTCGAAGCAGAGGCAGCAGGGATATTGGCCTGTAATTACTAAGCCCATGGGGGTTCACTGATGGCTTTTTTAGAATGGGACGAACATAGGCCTCTTTTCAGGCACTCGGGATACGGCCGGTAGAAATAGAGGCATTGAGAAATTTTGGGATTATAGGGGCATATGTTGGAGAGAGAAGGGCCATGATACTGGGTGGGCATGGGTCCGCTGGTGAACCGGATTTTGCTGTTAAGAAAAGGTTGTTTATGTCAGCAAGTGAGATGATCTCAAACTGATTAAGAGCACATATGGTAGCTATGGGGGAATTTTCTAAATTAGTATTTAAACTGGGGTTGTTGATGTAGGTGACCGGAAAGTTATCATAAATGTTGGCTATTTTGTCATAAAATTTTTTGCTATAGAGTCGCATAGTCTTTGGGATTCAAGCGGAGCTTGTTTGCATGCTAGGGGGGAAGAAAAATCCTTAACAATGTCGAATAAGGTTTTAGTGGAATTTCTGGATTGTTCAATTTGATTGTGTAAGTAGGAGCATCTGGCAATGTTTATTGATTGATGATAGTGAACTAATGATGCTTTATAGACTTTCTTATCCACAGATAGTTTTGTCCTTCTCCATCTTCTCTCATGTACTTTACATGTGGACTTTACATTTTTCAATTCGCCTGAGTACCAGGGGGCAGAGGGCCGCCTTAAAGAGGAGTTGACAATTTTTAGAGGAATCACCACATCAAATGTTTTTGTTAAAGCTGAGTTGAAACTGGATAACATTGCTGTCGGGTCTTGGCCATTTTGTTCTAATTTCGGGTAGAGTTGGGTAAGTGTTTCCTTAAAAGTATCCAGTGTTAGTTTATGCCATGGCCTTTTGTTTTTACCATTTTTTTGTGTATGATGAATCTTATATTTTGGCCCGATGGGAGCAAAAGGGAAGATTGAATCATATAGTGATCCGACCCGATAAGAGGAAGCGGCTGAGATATTCTGAGTTGTTCTGAGCTGGTGAAAATGAGATCCAAGGTATGGCCGGCCGCGTGAGTTTGTCCGGACATCCTTTGTATGAGTCCAATATCGCTCAGATTCGAAATGAGCATCATTACGTCTGGATTAGTCACATCCTCTCCATGAAAATTAAAGTCTCCCAAAAGGGTAAAGTTGCTGGAAGCCAAAGCCAGCATGGCAATGAGTTCGGTCAGGACTGTGGGAAAATTGGATTTTGGGCCAGGTGGTCGATGAGGTAGTGCCCCGTCCCAAGATACTGTCGGGGACACTGACACTTTAAAAAAGCCTAGTTCCATTTGATCATCACTAATGGAAGAAATCCATTGTACTTTAAGATGGTTTTTGAAGGCAATACCTATACCACCTCCTAGCTTCCCCATTCTGTCAAGATGAATACATTTATAATCCGATGGTATTGCGAGATTAATGGCCGGTATGTTGGTAGAATTAAGCAAAGTTTCTGTTAGGAAACATAGATCCGGGGAGAGGGTGGAAATCATATCCCAGATCTCTATAGAGTGTTTTACAAGAGATCGAACATTACACAGGATAAAATTAAGATTCAGTTGGTTTTGAAGGGGGTTGGTTTGCAAATCGGTTATCGGTAAGTCCCCATGGCAACTTTGAAAGCGACATAAAATGCATGACACAGGGCCCTCCAGCGTGGCAGGGAATGAGAGAGTGCACCGACCTCCCGGCCCATGCCCGCTGGATATGACGGATCCTATGCCACGCAGCGCTGCTCCAGTGTAGATGTAGTGCATAGAGGCTTGGTCCCTCATAATGTCACGGGCAGCATCTCCCGCCTCCCACCTCGGTTTGGCGCGGACGGGCGCAGACGGGCTTGCCTTTGGCGCGCCGGTGGCACGCCGGCGGTGCGACCGCTGCGCGCGTCTGCTTCACGGCGGGGCAGGTGAGTTCATTATGTAGAGGTGTAGTTAGGTCAGGTGTTGCCCCGATAGCTAGTCCGCCGACCCTGAAACCCCCCCAAGATGGCGGCTCCGTATTCGTCCCCTCCTTTCCACGTCTCCAATCAGCTCCTAATCGGCTGCAAAGGAGGATCGGGAAGGTCGGATGGAGCGTGGGCAGGTAAGCAGCAACAGTGCGAAAATTAAAATGACAGTCAAATATTTTTAGTGCAAATTTCAATTTTTAAAACAAATGCAAGACGGGGTCCCGGCTTCTGCCTCAGGAGTCCCCAAAGGTACAGGCGAGTGTTCTGGCGCGCAATTTTTCCCCTTAGGCCAGGTGATGCCCCGACAGCTAGTCCGCCGACCCTGAAACGCCCCCAAGATGGCGGCTCTCTATTCGTCCGGTCCTTTCCCCGTCTCCAATCAGCTCCTAATCGGCTGCAAAGGAGGATCGGGAGGGTCGGATGGAGCGTGGGCAGGTAAGCAGCAACAGTGCGAAAAATAAAATTACAGTCAAATAGTTTTAGTGCAAATAACATTTTTTAAAACAAATGCGAAAAGGGGTCCCGGCTTCTGCCTCAGGAGTCCCCAAAGGTACAGGCGAGTGTTCTGGAGCGCAATTTATCCCCTTCGGCCAGGTGATGCCCCGACAGCTAGTCCCCCGACCCTGAAACCCCCCAAGATGGCGGCTCCGTATTCGTCCGGTCCTTTCCCCGTCTCTAATCAGCTCCTAATCGGCTGCAAAGGAGGATCGGGAGGGTCGGATGGAGTGTGGGCAGGTAAGCAGCAACAGTGCGAAAATTAAAATGACAGTCAAATATTTTTTGTGCAAATTACATTTTTTAAAACAAATGCGAAACGGGGTCCCGGCTTCTGCCTCAGGAGTCCCCAAAAGTGAAGCTTCTAAATCCCCAGTACAACGGTCTGTTAGTGCATGGGTGAACATCTTCAACAAAAATAAGCCTCACCCCATATATGAAAAAATCCGAGACAGATGGTGGAAAAGGGAAGGGTTACAGCTCTCAAAATTAACTTGGAATAGAATTAACAAACTAAATGCTACAGTTTTGAGAGGCACAAATCTTAAACGTATGCAATTTTATTTAAAATAGTTAATTTACAGGACACCTTCCTTTCTACATAATATCTACCCACAAATCGAAGACAGGTGTTTTTGCTGTGCTAGAGAGAACTGCAGCACCTGGGGACATATTGTATGGGACTGCCCAAAAATCAGCAGCCTATGGGAAAAAATTGAAAATTACCTCAGAGCCACTATTGATCCTTCTATCTGCATTGATAAATTCATTGCAGTAATGGGTTGTTCCCCCAATGTGACACTAAGCAATACACAAGAAGAGTGCCTATATATTGCAGCATTAGTACAGGATCTTAATTTTACAAAATTGGTGCAGCGATAAGATACCCTACTTTCAAGCATGGAGATTGAAACTTAATAAAATTAAAGAATTTGAGATAAAATATGCATTGAGATCCGGTTCATTAAGGAAGTTTGAGAAAGGGTGGAGCTCCATAGGGGATTAGTCCGGGACCAAGGGAGAACAATTGGTAGTAGATGGTATAAAAAGCATTAAGAGGGGGGGGGGCATGGAGAATGAGCCGTCCTAGGGGGAACATGGCGGCAGCCGGCTGAGCTGCGGCAGTGCTCCGCTCCTGGGTTCCCGTCCGTGAGCTGTTAAATGTTCAAGGCTAGTTTTTTACTCGAATGCCTTGTGTGAAATAACACCGCGCCGATTCCTAAAACAAAACGCCTATTGTATTTACAGCGATTTTCGCCATTTTTGCTAGTTAGATCCCATGTGTTTGGAAGGGGCGTTTCTTTCGGTGTGCTCCTCGCCGGTGTACCTTGCTGCTGTGGGCGTTGGCTCGGCACCGCAGCAGAAGGGCCTCGGTCGGAGCCGGAGTTCACCTGTGTTTTCGACTCTGCCGGGGTTCGGCTTGCAGGTTTGGAGTCTCGCTGCCCTGGAGCTGCGACGAAGTCGTAAGATTCGTTTTCTTCTCCCGGGAAGACGTGGGGCCGCTGGAGGTCCCGCAGCCGAGGTGGAGGCAATAGCTGAAGTGTCAGAGGAAACACCGGAGGAGGGAGAATTGCCTGCTGACTGTGGAGAAGACGCTAAACGTGGTGAGAGCCCAGTGCTGGTCGGGGGTCCATTACTCGAGGTGAGCCATTTGCCACATTGTCAGCTGGTGATTCATTCAGGCCGGATGCAGGGGGGTCACCCCACTTGAGAAAAGACAAACGTAAGGGGACAAAAAGAGAGTCGAAAAAAGGGTAAAAAAGCAAGGGAATACAACCCCAAAATACTACAAATACTACACTTTCCCCGTCTAGTTGCTCTAACCCAACCCCTGCCCCAAGCTCAGAGGTGATAAAGCCAGTAGTTTCTGCTGGAGTCGGTAATACAGATAACGCAAAAAAGAAACCTTCTTCCTATTTAACAGGGCAGGTTAAGGCTAAGCGTGCATATATGTGTAAAACAACTAAAGGGCCTAAATCTAAATCCACTAGCCCCACTCGTTTAGAGTCTAGGATAACTCCATCACTTAGGTCGTATTTCAAGGTGATTCCCCAAGTGTTATTTCTATCGGATAAACCTTCCTCCCAGACCTGCCCAGAAAGGACACTTTTAGAGGTTGTGGGTCCTGATGAGGCAGTGAATACTGGGGTAACGTGCAGTAATAACACCTCAATTGCAATGGCGACGGAAATTCTAGATGCTAACATGGAAGCTGAAGTAGACTTGAATAGAGGTAGAGGGGAAGAGATCGTAGGCACTGTTACCCTCACTGAAGATCCTGAGAGTTCGGTCTCTGTGTTGAAAACTTTGGGTCCCTCTGGTATATCCGGTCCTCCCCCACCTCTAGCCTTGTTGGCTCCTCCATTTTTGATTGCCGGTGCCTTAGATGGTCCAACGCAAGGGTGTAGCACACAAGATAGCACACAAGGCAGTGCACAGGCTCCTTTTTCTAGTGTTAGTGCTCTATCAGCTAACTGTGATAATGCAACTATGACCACTTCTCTGCAGACTTCCATACAGGGCATGTTCACTACTCTGTCTGCTGACATAAAAAAGGGTTTGAGTCCTCTGCAGCTAAACAGGCCGACATTAGATGTTTTTGTGAGTCCCTGGACAAGAAGCTAAGCGATCTTACCTTAAGAACAGAGTCAATAGAGGACACGGTAGCGGGTTTGTCCATACATTTAAAAGTGGACATCACAACGCTTAGGAAAGAAGATCAAGCGATGGCAGAGAGGATGGAGATTCTTGAGAACAATGCCCGACGAAACAATCTTCGCATCTTAAATATTCTGGAGGACAAGGAAGGCTCAGATATCAAACAATATGTCATCTCATTGTTGAAAGATGCGTTACGTTTGGATCAGTCTGTGGAAGAATTAGCTCCAGACATCCAACGCATCCATAGAGAGCCTTTCAAGAAGAACCCCCAAAGGACTAAACCTCGAAAAGTATTGGTCAACTTCCACACTTATTCACTTAAGGAGACTATTCTCAATCTGGCCCTAAAGCAGAAATCTGTGAGTGGTAAGGGATTTAATTTCCAGATTCGATCTGACCTGTCACGGGTTACACTTGACAAGCAGTGGGAGTTTGGGAGGAGGCTTGAGGCCTTTAGAAACTACGGGGCAGTTGCTCAACTAGTTTTCCCAGCGACACTTAGAGTAATGTATAAAAACAGCATGCATAATATAAGATCAGTGCAGGCTGCGGATGAGCTATTACTAACCATGGGCAAAGAGAAAGGAGCATCAGGCTAAAGAGAGCCATGTCTTTAACATGGTATGTGAGTCCAGACAGAAATTCTTTCTGCAATCTGATATAGCCCTGAAGATAATGCTAGCTTAAACATGAAAGCGTAAAAAGTGTAAAAAGATTAGAAAAAAACACATAATCAGTGGAACATAAATTATCGTTTTCAGTATAGCTATAAGGCATAAAGTTTAGGGGAGCCTCTAGAATCCCATGGCTTAGGGAGGTTAAACAGGTTTTGTTAGAAATGGGTCTTCACCAGCTCTGGACCAATCCGGGGAGCTCCATCTTCCCCTCTAAACAAGATTTTAAAGACCTGTTTTGGGCATCTGTTAAGTCAACTGCAGTTACCCAATCGAAAGATACTAATTTAACAGGTCTTTTTCTGACTTATAAACTCACACCCTCCCTTGAGCCATATTGGGATGTGATTTGTAAAACCCTTGACCGGAAATTATATCATCAATTCCGTGTCGGGACGCTCCCCATTAATTCCTTTACTGTTAAGTGGGCGGCGAATTTAAATAATAGATGTCCTTGGTGTCCGGATCATTTAGAGAGTATTGGTCATTTTTTCTTTGCCTGCCCAGCCTATCGAGCCCCACGTCTAAAATGGCTCAAACCCTTATGTGGTAGACTGGAAAGTAGGGGATATCTTGAAGCCCTGAGGATTTTTCGTACTAACCGGTCTGAGTTTGTTGTGGTTAGTGTGGCTAAGTTCCTAGGTGGGGCGTGGCTGATCCGTATCAGGAATCTGAACATTTTATGATGGTTGTATATATTGATGCTGGTTTATAAATGATAATGTCTGAAGGCATTTCAACTGTAAAGTCTCTATCAATTGTTTAATATTTTTTAAATGTGCTTATGAATTGATGATTTTATTAACATTTCAAGTATTGTATATTTGTTTTTTATGAATTTTATTTCGAAATAAAGACTTACTGAACCTGCATAAAGTTTAGGTTTAATGTCTTGGCTTTTTCACATTCACGGGTAGGGCGGGGACCCAGGATGGGGCGCTATCTTCTGATTGCTCCAGATAGATAGAGCAAGGGTTCCCCAGGGGGGGTTGAAGGGTAGTCTGTGGCACAGGGGGGTGGGGGCGTCAAGGAAAAAATTTAAAATAGTTCCTCATTTTCGCTCTAATTTTGTTTTGAGTTTGTGGGTGCTGTCTGAAGATTATACGATTGTTTTTTCCTTACCCTGGTGGTATGTATACTGGCAGGCTTGTTCTGATAATAATATGTTGCTCTTGATGGTAAAAGTCTTGGTGTGGGTTTCTCGTTACAATGAGTAAATTAGCCATTCTTTCCTGGAACACTAATGGACTGCGTATCAATCCTAGAAAAGATAACATAATGCAGTACCTTCGAGACTCTGATGCACAGATTATAGTACTCCAGGAAACTCATCTTGCTGAACCCGAAATGGATTTGTTAGCTAAAAAGAATAGGTGGATCGATCTATGTATAAGGACGTCGCAATCTGTACATATTAGAGGTGTGGCAATAATTTTTCAAAAATCAATAAAAGCTAGGTTGGTGTCTAAACTGGTTGATCCTGGTGGAAGATGGGTAATTGCATCGGTCAATCAATCAATCAATCATAGCACTTGTATAGCGCACTACTCACCCGGAAGGGTCTCAAGGCGCTTGGGGGAAGGGGTCCGCTATTGCTCGAACAGCCAGGTGTTGAGTTGCTTCCTGAAGGCGAGATGGTCCTGGGTCAGTCGAAGGTGGATGGGGAGGGAGTTCCATGTCTTGGCCGCCAGGTAGGAGAAGGATCTTCCTCCGGTGGTGGCTCTTCGGATGCGTGGTACGGCGGCGAGGGCGAGGCTGGTAGAACGTAGCTGGCGGGTGGGTGTGTAGAAGGTCAGGCGGTCGTTGAAGTACTTGGGGCCCAGGTCGTGGAGAGACTTGTGTGCGTGGGTGAGGAGCCTGAATGTGATCCTCTTGTTGACGGGGAGCCAGTGCAGGTCTCTCAGGTGGCCGGAGTTGTGGCTGCGTCGGGGGATGTCCAGGATGAGTCGGGCGGAGGCGTTCTGGATGCGTTGGAGTCTTTTCTGTAGCTTGGCTGTGGTTCCGGCGTAGAGGGTGTTCCCGTAGTCCAGTCGGCTGGTGACGAGTGCCTGGGTGACCGTCTTCCTGGTTTCGGTCGGGATCCATCGGAAGATCTTGCGGAGCATGCGAAGGGTGTGAAAGCAGGATGACGAGACGGCGTTGACTTGTCTGGTCATCGAGAGAGAGGAGTCCAGGGTGAAGCCCAGGTTGCGTGCGTGGTCTGTTGGCTTGGGAGCGGTGCCCAGGGCGGGGGGCCACCAGGAGTCGTCCCAGGCGAAGGGCGATGGTCCCAGGATGAGGACTTCTGTCTTGTCTGAGTTCAGTTTCAGGCGGCTGTTCTTCGGTGATCATAGCAGGGTCCCCAATCACTATAATAGGATACTATGGTCCAAATCAGGACGACCCATCAGTTTTGAAGACCCTTTTTTCCCACCTTTATTTATTCCCTGAGCCGGTTATTCTTGCAGGAGATTTTAACATAGTCTTAGATCCCCTATTGGATAAGTCCCCTTCTAACAGAGCCAGGCCTCTATCTAAAACCAGGTCTTTCCTGCAGGATAGTATGAAGCAGCTAGGGTATAACCGTATTTGGAGATCACTGCATGGACAACAAAGAGGTGTTACTTTTCGCAACTATAGATACCACCACCAGTCAAGAATCGATTTTAGTTTGATTAGTCAACCTTTGGTTAATTTGGTGAAATCAGTTTCTCACCTCCCTTTTCACCTATCAGACCACGCGGCTATCTATCTAGAACTGGAGGGGTTTCCTAAGAGTCGTATGAGAAACTGGTCATTTGATCGTTCATTGCTCTCCTCGTTGGATGTTATCAATGCCCTTAATGTGGAGGTGCAGCATTACCTGGAGGATAATGTTGGAACAGCTTCCCCCGGGGGATTCACTAAAGGCCTTCCTAAGGGGCCTTATAATAAATAAAGCTACACATAAGAATAAGATCCATAGAGAAGCTGTGACTTCCTTAGAAATGGAAATGGCCAGAGTGCAGACAGAAATAGCCATGCACCCGGATGCCCCTACGGCCAAAGTACAGGAGTGGCAAAATAAAGTAGTTACTCTAAAAGGGGAATTGGGTTCAGTTCTGAACGCTCGGGTTCTAGAGAGATGGGAGGCGAGTAAATTGGCTCATTTTGAGTATGGTGAGGGGGCTGGAAAGTTACTAGCCTGGAAAACAAAGACTGAACAGGTCAGAAATAATATCTACTCAATTATCTCCAATGGTATAACATACTCTACCAATGCAGAAATCAGGGGGGTTCTCCGGGAATTTTTTAGTGAAATATACCGTGAGGACAAAAATATCGAAATCAAACAAGTTGAATACTGGCTGGCGGGAGTCTCTCTTCCTGCATTCTCATTAGAACAACGTGCTGCTTTGGATGATCCAATCTCCCAGGAAGAAGTTAGATTGGCAATTATTAGTAGTAAAAAGGGAAGGGCATCCGGCCCAGACGGCTTGCCGTTGGAAATTTATAAGGCTTTGAACTCAACAATCCTCCCTTTTCTGACCGAGTTGTTTAACCATATCCTCCAAGATGGAATGCCCCCTCCCATTTCTTGGAACAGCGCCTCAATAACATTGATACTGAAACCAGGAAAACCGGCAACTTGCAGTGGGTCATATAGACCAATCTCTATCTTGAACTCTGACTATAAAATCTTTGCGTCAGTGTTAGCAAATAGGTTGTGGGCAGTTGCTTCAAGTATCTTGCACCTAGACCAAAAGGGGTTTGTAAAGGGACGCCAGCTCTACGAGTTGACTTATGACCTCATAGGAGCCATTGATATGGCTTCTGTAAAATCTCTTCCACTGGCTGTTCTCACCCTAGACGCCACCAAGGCCTTCGATAGGGTCAACTGGATATACCTATCGGAAGTCTTGGGTAAATTCAACATCGGCGAAAAATGTAGGCGTGCAGTGAGACTTTTGTACCAAAATCCATCTGCCTCTTTACTAGTCAATGGTGAATTAACTAACCCATTTAACATCACGCGGGGCACCCGCCAGGGCTGCCCTCTTTCTCCCCTCCTATTCGACCTATATATTGAGCCATTCGCTCAACGGCTACGTGACGACCGTAACATCAAGCCCTTTAACTTCGAGGGATGGGAGAAGAAGGTATCCCTGTATGCGGATGATGTCCTTGTTTTCACCTCTGAACTCCGCTCGGCTTTTCCAGCTATAATTGCTTTGGCCCAGGATTATGTTAATGTGTCTGGGTATGAAATCAATGCCTCGAAGACTGATATCATGGTCTGGAACGACCCTGAGCCTGTGGCAGGGGCTCAGCTGAGTTCTGTTTTACGATATCTGGGCCTAAATATATTTAATGATATAAACAAAATAGTTCCATCAAATTTTTCGTTTATTGCTAAGGAGTGTCATAGATTGATGAAATCATGGTCTTCGCTTCCTTTATCTTTATTGGGTAGCCAACTTAATTAAAATGTCTATTCTCCCTAAAGTTTCTTTTTTGTTTAATACCATCCCTCTTTTTTTAACCCTCTATGCCAAACTTCAAAGTGATATAAGTTCTTTTATCTGGAATGACCACATCCCCAGAATAGCTTGGAAGAAACTAGGGCGCTGTAGGGAAAAGGGTGGTTTGGCGGCTCCCGATATCCAGCTATATGCGGGGGCTTTTCAATTCTCTCATGCCAGGATGTTGCTAAAATCACCCATTAACTCTGCCTGTGGGTATATGTTGCCGTAACCAAAACTGGGTCTGGGCTCACGGGCAATAAGGACAAGCCTCACTATACACAAAAAACCAAAAACAAGCACCAGTATTGCCAACTATTTAGGAATGGGGGCCTGAGCATGACCACACAACTTACTCAAATAATCAGTAAGTCTTTGGACAACTTTTATAATCCAGAATAAATCAATTATTTTTAATTCTCAATTTTTGTATCAAAACATCATTACACAATCTTCACATATATTAGACAAAAGTATTTACACTCCACATCTATTCCACACAACCCTTCACACATTTGGTACCACTTTCAACCATGCATACACATCCTCACACACATGAAAAAATGATTGGCATCAATTTACACATTACATATTAACAAGAATTAAATCTAAAGAAAACAACACAGGAAATCAGATCAAACGTTAAGTAATTAATTGTAATTTCAATGAAAAAATCCTAGTGTTGTACAGACAGGTCTACGCGTTTCGAACAACCTTTTCCTCAAGGGAGTTCTCTTCAGGACCACGTGGCTCAAGGTGCTTGTTTTCTTTACCTCAAGGATTATAGATCCACTTATGCCGCTTATATCAACTGGAGTGTGGAATTTATTTAACTTAGTTATGGTGGCGTATATTTGAAGTCTGCCGAAACACCGTTGCGCCGGGGGATTAAGTCCGGGTAGCGGGTGCCTCCCCGTTCTGTTTCTGTCTTTTTCCGAACGCTGCAGACCCATTAACGGAGGTTTGTGGAGACACGCCGACAGGACGTGAAGACTGCAGCGTTCGGAAAAAGACAGAAACAGAACGGGGAGGCACCCGCTACCCGGACTTAATCCCCCGGCGCAACGGTGTTTCGGCGGACTTCAAATATACGCCACCATAACTAAGTTAAATAAATTCCACACTCCAGTTGATATAAGCGGCATAAGTGGATCTATAATCCTTGAGGTAAAGAAAACAAGCACCTTGAGCCACGGGGTCCTGAAGAGAACTCCCTTGAAGAAAAGGGTGTTCGAAACGCGTAGACCTTTCTGTACAACACTAGGATTTTTTCATTGAAATTACAATTAATTACTTAACGTTTGATCTGATTTCCTGTGTTGTTTTCTTTAGATTTAATTCTTGTTAATATGTAATGTGTAAATTGATTTTTTATAATCAAAGACATTCTATCAAAAAAAGTGAAAAAGTTGATGATATTTATATTAATTTTGAATTTTCTAACGAACGTGCTAGGCTCTCTCTTAAAGGTGGAAAGACCAGAGCGCAATGTGCTTTTTAAAATACCCCTCACACACTAAAAAAATCCAATAGTGTCATGCTTCATCATAGGGGTCTTCCCGCCCCTATAACGGGACGGGGCGTGCTACGACCAAGCGAATACGCGGGAGCACTTAAATTGTGACAATGGCTATGTGTGAGTGCACAGGTGTCAGTGAAAGTGTAGGGACCTCAAAAAAGTGGTTTATAAAAAGTTTAAAAATTCCCTGGCATAGTAGAAAAAAATGTTTTATTCACTTCTCTAGCTGGGAACATTAAGAAGGGGTTGTGAGGTAGAGCAATAGCTAACTACCTAGTCGACATGTTTCGTAAGCAGTCCCCCACTGCTTACTCATCAGGACCAAAAAACGATCCCTACTAGAATATACTCAGTTCTACAGAGATATGCCTACTGTCCTACAAACAGCACAGCAAAAATAAGCTGACTGTTTGCGCTTCGGGGCATGAGTTGGCCCAGTGAAGCAAAATAATACAAATAGTACCAAAAAAGGACCTATTATGGTCTCTGTGGAGAAAAAGGAAAAAGAGAGAAAAGCAACACATATGCGTAAGTTTACATCGCAATCCAATGATAAGTACAGACAATTAGTTGTGTACCAGCATGCCTTATATGTCAAAAGGCAATGATGCCCCTAAATGCATTGAAATGGGGAAGAATATTGCATTAGTTGAAACCAGCATTCTATAGCTTGTTATGAACAGGGACCTCAAACTGCTCGGTTCCACTGTCATCTCATCATACACACACACAATCACGACTCAATGCATTTCCAATAAACAAGCAATTTAAAGGAAGGAAGGGACCTCCTTCACCTTTGGTTTCTTAGAGAATGAATACAAGAAAACGCTAGCCGTTTTTTGAAACTTTGTTAATACTACGATACGTACACTTTTCAGTTAATTTCAATGCCCCATGAGCTTGCAGGCGAGGGGTGTTCTCCGCGGTTACTGTAAAAACAAAACCGCACCTTGGTTTACTAACTGGGCAAAATCAAAAAATTGTCGTTCGCCCCCGTGACCCGTTTATTAAAGACTCGAGGTCAGAGTCTATTACTCACATGTCCGGTGAGGAAAAGAAACATTATTCCCACCCCCGTGCTGCTCCGAGGAATACCGGGCTTGTGTGTCTCGTGTTGCTTAAGACGCATTCATTTCCGCATTGTCATTCGGCAAACTTCTGTTGACTAGAGCGCAAACCTCCCAAAATGGCCGCCACCTTTTGGGACGATGTGAGGAGAAGGACGGAAGTCTTTCTACCCTTTCCTTTCTTTTAATCGGGGGGGCGCGCAATAATTCGGAATCTACTCGCACACAATGTGTAATAGTATATTTGGTGCCTGGCAAATTCCTTGTTAATAAGTATGGTCGTGATTTGACATTTTTTGGTTATTTGTACAGAGACTATGCTCATTCCATGTCTCATTACATTCGTTATGTCTATGTTGGAGGAACACAGATGAACATGAAACCAAGGATTCACGGGGCTGGTGTTTTGGTCCATACTCTATGTAGTAACTGTAGTGACACAGTCAGAGGGGTGCACATCTTTATTTACCACTTGCGTTGTCAAACATGGCATTTCATTAGATGAAATAGGGAAAGTTTACTGGGATAGTGAGTAGGTCTGCTCCCAAGGGGGTACATTACAGTTGAGCCCATGGGATATCATCGTTAAGCCCAATCTTATGTGACTGAATACGAAACACCCATCTTTGTTCCTTCTCTAAGAGGGTTTTCTCGTTGCTGACTGTTTCAATCACTGTCCATTGAATTTCTTCTGGTTTATGGCTCATTTCAAGGAAATGGTTGGTGAGTTTTGTACTAGATTTCCTGCATTTTATTGTACTTTTGTGTTCGCCTATCCTGATCTTTACTGCCCTGCTCGTCATCCCCACATATTCAAGTTTGCATGGACAGGTGATTAGGTATACGACGTTCACACTGTTGCAGTTACTGAAACTCCTTTGTTCCCAGTTAGTTCCATTATTGAATGTTATCTTTTTGCTCTTCTGGGTAAGGCTACAAACCTTGCACCCTCCACAGGGATAGTGACCTTGGACAAAGTTCGGGTTCCTTTGTGCGTTGTTATTGTCCGATTTTGGTCTTGTGTGGACCAAGACGTCTCTTAAACTCTGAGCTTTCTTGTGGGCAAACATAGGTTTGGGAAAGCTATTATACATGAGAAGACAATTCTTTGAGGTGCCTTTAAAGTGGGTTGTGGTCATCAATCTCCCATTCTTCGGAAAGATGTTTAGGTCAAGGAAAACTAAGTTGCTCCTGGAGGTTGTGCTGGTGAATCTCAGGAAGTCGTCCTGTAAGTTCAACCATGTCAGAAACTGTTCAGAGTTCTTTTCATCTCCATCCCAGATGATAAGGATATCATCGATGTATCGTTTCCACAATTTGATATGGGATTTGAAGGGGTTATTTGAGTTCAATATTTTAGTCATCTCCAGATGGTGCACGTATAGTCCAGCTATGCTAGGAGCAAATGTGCTTCCCATACTGGTACCGTGTTTTTGTAGGTATATGGTGCCGTTGTCTTCTCATGTATAATAGCTTTCATCCCAGACACCTGCGGGACAACCTCCCGTACGGTCAGTTCCTGCGCCTACGCAGGAACTGCACAGAGATTGACAATTTCAAAAAACAATCGGAGGACCTGAAAAAGAAATTAAAAGCACGGATGTACCCTGACCGCATCATCAACCAGGCATACACAAGAGCAAAGAACAACTGCCGTGAAAGCCTACTGGAGCCAAAGATACCAAAGGTTGAAGAGATACGACCCATTTGTGTAACCACATATAATACCAGCTCCAATCTGGTGACTAAAATCATCAATAAAAATTGGAAGATCCTGAAGAGTGGAGGCTTGCAGATACCCAAACCTATGTTTGCCCACAAGAAAGCTCAGAGTTTAAGAGACGTCTTGGTCCACACAAGACCAAAATCGGACAATAACAACGCACAAAGGAACCCGAACTTTGTCCAAGGTCACTATCCCTGTGGAGGGTGCAAGGTTTGTAGCCTTACCCAGAAGAGCAAAAAGATAACATTCAATAATGGAACTAACTGGGAACAAAGGAATTTCAGTAACTGCAACAGTGTGAACGTCGTATACCTAATCACCTGTCCATGCAAACTTGAATATGTGGGGATGACGAGCAGGGCAGTAAAGATCAGGATAGGCGAACACACAAGTACAATAAAATGCAGGAAATCTAGTACAAAACTCACCAACCATTTCCTTGAAATGAGCCATAAACCAGAAGAAATTCAATGGACAGTGATTGAAACAGTCAGCAACGAGAAAACCCTCTTAGAGAAGGAACAAAGATGGGTGTTTCGTATTCAGTCACATAAGATTGGGCTTAACGATGATATCCCATGGGCTCAACTGTAATGTACCCCTTGGGAGCAGACCTACTCACTATCCCAGTAAACTTTCCCTATTTCATCTAATGAAATGCCATGTTTGACAACGCAAGTGGTAAATAAAGATGTGCACCCCTCTGACTGTGTCACTACAGTTACTACATAGAGTATGGACCAAAACACCAGCCCCGTGAATCCTTGGTTTCATTTTCATCTGTGTTCCTCCAACATAGACATAATGAATGTAATGAGACATGGAATGAGCATAGTCTCTGTACAAATAACCAAAAAATGTCAAATCACGACCATACTTATTAATAAGGAATTTGCCAGGCACCAAATATACTATTACACATTGTGTGCGAGTAGATTCTGAATTATTGCGCGCCCCCCCGATTAAAAGAAAGGAAAGGATAGAAAGACTTCCGTCCTTCTCCTCACATCGTCCCAAAAGGTGGCGGCCATTTTGGGAGGTTTGCGCTCTAGTCAACAGAAGTTTGCCGAATGACAATGCGGAAATGAATGCGTCTTAAGCAACACGAGACACACAAGCCCGGTATTCCTCGGAGCAGCACGGGGGTGGGAATAATGTTTCTTTTCCTCGCCGGACATGTGAGTAATAGACTCTGACCTCGAGTCTTTAATAAACGGGTCACGGGGGCGAACGCCAATTTTTTGATTTTGCCCAGTTAGTAAACCAAGGTGCGGTTTTGTTTTTACAGTAACCGCGGAGAACACCTGCAAGCTCATGGGGCATTGAAATTAACTGAAAAGTGTACGTATCGTAGTATTAACAAAGTTTCAAAAAACGGCTAGCGTTTTCTTGTATTCATTCTCTAAGAAACCAAAGGTGAAGGAGGTCCCTTCCTTCCTTTAAATTGCTTGTTTATTGGTAATGCATTGAGTCGTGATTGTGTGTGTGTATGATGAGATGACAGTGGAACCGAGCAGTTTGAGGTCTCTGTTCATAACCAGCTATAGAATGCTGGTTTCAACTAATGCAATATTCTTCCCCATTTCAATGCATTTAGGGGCATCATTGCCTTTTGACATATAAGGCATGCTGGTACACAACTAATTGTCTGTACTTATCATTGGATTGCGATGTAAACTTACGCATATGTGTTGCTTTTCTCTCTTTTTCCTTTTTCTCCACAGAGACCATAATAGGTCCTTTTTTGGTACTATTTGTATTATTTTGCTTCACTGGGCCAACTCATGCCCCGAAGCGCAAACAGTCAGCTTATTTTTGCTGTGCTGTTTGTAGGACAGTAGGCATATCTCTGTAGAACTGAGTATATTCTAGTAGGGATCGTTTTTTGGTCCTGATGAGTAAGCAGTAGGGGACTGCTTACGAAACATGTCGACTAGGTAGTTAGCTATTGCTCTACCTCACAACCCCTTCTTAATGTTCCCAGCTAGAGAAGTGAATAAAACATTTTTTTCTACTATGCCAGGGAATTTTTAAACTTTTTATAAACCACTTTTTTGAGGTCCCTACACTTTCACTGACACCTGTGCACTCACACATAGCCATTGTCACAATTTAAGTGCTCCCGCGTATTCGCTTGGTCGTAGCACGCCCCGTCCCGTTATAGGGGCGGGAAGACCCCTATGATGAAGCATGACACTATTGGATTTTTTTAGTGTGTGAGGGGTATTTTAAAAAGCACATTGCGCTCTGGTCTTTCCACCTTTAAGAGAGAGCCTAGCACGTTCGTTAGAAAATTCAAAATTAATATAAATATCATCACCTTTTTCACTTTTTTTGATAGAATCTCTTTGATTATAAAAGTTCCGCCAGGAGGGTGACTCTATCAGTACCTCTATACTCCTCTTTTGTTTTGGAATGTGTAAATTGATGCCAATCATTTTTTCATGTGTGTGAGGATGTGTATGCATGGTTGAAAGTGGTACCAAATGTGTGAAGGGTTGTGTGGAATAGATGTGGAGTGTAAATACTTTTGTCTAATATATGTGAAGATTGTGTAATGATGTTTTGATACAAAAATTTAGAATTAAAAATAATTGATTTATTCTGGATTATAAAAGTTGTCCAAAGACTTACTGATTATTTGAGTAAGTTGTGTGGTCATGCTCAGGCCCCCATTCCTAAATAGTTGGCAATACTGGTGCTTGTTTTTGTTTTTTTGTGGGTATATGTTAGCAGCATTGCTTAGAGGGGAAAAAATAGCTGAGCATGCATTTTTGTTTAAGTTTGGCGACCCCAAGTTTTAAAAAAAAATAAAATTGAAGGTATTGCGAGATATAGCTAAAACATGGGTGAAACTCAGGCGCTCCATAAAACTTGATTATTTCTCTGGTAGATCTCCACTCTGGAACTCACCTGGGTCTCCGAGTTGGCTTCTGGATAGTCTCGCATCACCTCTAAGAGAGGCAGGATTGGAGGAGTGGGGGGACCTTTTTGTGGAGGATAGCTTACTCCCATGGGAGGTGTTATTCTCTAGGATAGGGCTAGGGCTCTCCAGGTTTAAATACCTGCAAATTCGAAACTGGGCGCACTCACAGGTTCCTGCTAAGGGCAGATTTTTGTTTGGGGGTAATAGCAATATGGTCTCCCTCTTAATAGATAAGCCTCCGACAAAGAAAGAGGTTTCATTTTGGTACAATCTACTATTGGAGGAGGTTGATAGTGAGTTCCATCTGCCCGACACATAGTGGGCCGCACACATTACTAATCAAAATGTGGAGAACCTGTGGTTTGAGTCTTTTAAGATATTGTGGAATATAGTGAAACCATCTTGGTTACGCCGAAACCACCTCTTTACCCTACATAGGGCATATTATTCGCCAGAGAGACTCTCAAAGTTTCCAAACAACTCAGCAGTGGCATGCCCTAAATGTGGTCTGGTGGCGGCTTCTGACCTGCACATGTTCTATGATTGCCCTTTGTTACTTTCTTTTTGGAATGCGGTCTGCCTCACACTCACTACCGCCTTAGGCTCCCAAGTCCGGCTATGTCCCGCTCTTATAATTTTTGGGGTTGCACCAGAATTTCAGGGTTCAGCAAAGAACTTACTCTTTTTTGGAATCTTGTTAGCCAGAAGGGAGATCTGTAAGAAGTGGAAAGACCCATTACCCCCCTCCCTGCAGGACTGGCGCACTTCAGTGCTACAAACATCAAAAATGGACTTACTAAGATCAGGCAATCCAGATAAGAGAAACTTTTGGTCTTTACTACACTGGCCATAGTTGAGCATGCGACCGGGGTTTCCCCCCCCCCCCCACCCCCCAAAGTACAATGATTACGCTGTTTGGCAATCTCTCTTTTTTACGTTTGTATACCCAATAGAGCGATTCGATACAAGATTGGGTATTTGACTGCAGCATACAATCCTGATGGTTATCCTGATGTGGTGTTGTGGGAGTATATCAAAGTACTGATGGGTGAACCACCTCGTAACATCCAATGCCCATACCAGTTTATCTGTGACAGTACGCTTATCTCTGCGCACTACTATTCGGATACCAAGGGCGTGAATGAGGAAAAAAAAAAGAGGGGGTGGCATTTTGGATCGCATGGCAAAATCCGGGAAAGTTTGATTTCTCAGACTAACCTCCGAAACTGTTATTCGATGTTATGTATCTATGCAGTATATCACTCATATTTTTGAGCATTTAACTAATATTTTACTTGCTTTCATCTTTTTGTAACAGGATTAACTGTAAGACAACATGAGTACCTAAATCCTAAATGACTCGCACTACGCACTTTATCGTGTACAACTGTATTGTTTTATTTTCTTGAACTCTCAATATTTTTTTTTTTTTTTAAAACAAAAAAAACATAAGAACTCATCGCTGTGTTCGCTCTTTGCATGTTCCTGGGATTTTAACTGAACATTATGTGCAAGGTCAAACAACGATGCCCCTTGTTATTTCATTCTGGCCATTCCTTAGCCCTTAGACAGAACATACCAATGCAGCTGTTGTTTGAACAGCATATTTTGGGTTTTTAGTGGGGTGAACAAATAGGTGAGAGACACTTGGAGAGGGACCTTTCCAGGGATAAGAGCACCCAAGATGTAGATCTACCATCTTTAGGCTAAGGTATGGGGTCTGCTGACAAAGTCCAGCGATCTTCTATTAAAAATAGAACTTCTTAGCAAGGGGAGGGAAGTTAGGCGCTATAGTCCTTTCTCCATTGTCTTTTTATGATTACCTCTCCCTTCATGATATATGGACTGACTGATATGCTAAAAGTATTTGTACCATGCATTTTCCTGCTTGTTGTGGCATGTATACTGCATGTTAGGGCACGTTAGTTAAAGTAAATATTTGCATCTATTTCGTGTCTCTGTCAGATCTTATTGTGGACATGTACGAGAGAGTGAGCGAAAAGATGTGTCTTGTTACTGCGATTCCTGAGAGATCTGGGAGTGTTGTGTTCTGGGGTGTCTAATCATTTGTTTCTCTGTGAGTGAGTAGTGCGACACTATAGCTAGACCGTCCTGAGTTTGTGGGTACTAAGGTGGTAGTAAGACTCAGTACCTATACACCAAGGTCCCATTTCCTGTGCATAGTTCTGCATTTGGCAGTTCGGGCTGGACTGTTCCCATGAGGCACGGGGTGAGACTGATTTGCATATGGCCATGTCTGAACTGGGGTGGTGGAGTGGGCTAAAGAATGATGATGGATTAAACCCAGATCCGTTGACTGGGGGTGAGTGTTTGATTTGCTGAAACACTCCGTCCATCATCTCCTTTGGTATCGCTTTGTTTGCCCTGAGTTGGCAGGGTATGCCCAGATGTGGGTCCCTTGCTCACTCTACCACTGGATTCAATATAGCCTGGCTGATGAGGATTAGGAATCAGAAACAGGTCCCAGGATGTTTGTTTCCGGTCCAGGGAAGACATGGCTTGGCAGTTCGGGCTGGACTGTTCCCATGAGACACGGGGTCAGACTGATTTTCATATGGCCATGTCTGAACTGCGATGGTGGAGTCGGCTAAAGAATGATGATGGATTAAACCCAAATCAGTTGACTGGGGGGAGTGTTTGATTTGCTCGAACACTCCATCCATCATCCTCTTTGGTATCGCTTAGTTCTGCATTTGTGCAGAATCCCTGCAACATGGCGCTACCAACGATTGGTCTGCTTGTCCACAATCCTCTCACACCGGTTTCCGTAGATGTCCATGGTGCGAGGGCTTAGCCTCCTATATTTATATTTTATACGTTTTTCAAGCTTGGAATTTAAATGGTTGTTCTTTCTCTACTGAGTCCTTTTGCGCTACCATTCTTTTGAATTGTTATTCTGCATTTGTTATGGTGGTTGCTATTGCTGTACCTAACCGCGCTGCAGTCACAGCCCATTTGACTCAACATGGACTCCTTAATGTGGGGGCTGATATTATCTTTGTTGTCGAGGCGGATGGAGCTTACCGTTTCAAAGTTTCTATTCTTGTGATACATTTCCAGCAGTGGATGGGAATGATGATCTCTTTCAAGAATATACAGCGGCCATGAATCTGCAGAATTATCTGCCTTATCAATTACTTGAAGTTCCGTTGACAGCCTGGAAGCATACCACATGGTTTAATAGCTCCCTTCCTCACCCTGTTTCCGTGGTGCGTTTGTGCTCCTTATCAGTCGATGGGGCCCGTTTTGGCTGGTTTTACACCACATCCCAATTATCTTAATGTTCCTCTCGCAGAGCTACATAAATTACATACAACGTTGATTCATATACATAGAGCTGTCATACAGTCTATGTCACGTAATATTCAAGTGGCTTCGGCTGGAGCCGCTCCGCAACCACCTGGACATGGTGGGGGTCTTATCATTAGTCCCATCATGATTAATTCAGTGATGGGCAAGCGTCCTCAGAATAGGGAGGATTTTCCTTACTGACTTGCAGAAACATTTTTAGCAACTCGAGGCTGTTTTCCCCCCATACTACACCTGTTGAGAAACACAGAATCCTTACGATGAGTTTACTGAGTGGTATTGTTCCCACTTTAGCTGATTGCACCACCTTGGGGATGGTGTTTGCTGCGGTGTACACACTGTGCTTTGGCACCCCATCCATGAGTGTTCTCCCAAGTGTCCTAAAGAAGGTTCAAGATGAACATGGGGGCGGTCCAGCCCTGGAATTGGGGATGAGATTATTGGGCATGTTCCCTATTGTCTCCGATATGATTTTAGCCAATGTCAAAGGTGAAGCAGTTATTTTGCAAGTGCGTCATCAGCTTTTGGCAGTGGCGGAGGTTGATCAGCAGCGGCAGTTACCGATCATTATTGCGGATGTATATACATCATTTGGTTGCAATAATTTGGGAGTAAGCCCTTATACTCAGGTACAAATTAAACCCCTTCTGGACAAGGAGGGTCATCCAGTCTTACCTAAAAAATCCGCAACAGCAGAAGCCTAGTTCTCGTGCTGGTTGTCCAACACAGATGCTTCTGACCGTAGATATGATTTGCGTGACGTCTATAAAAAAAATTAAAACACCAGAGAGGTTTCAGTTTCCGGATCCTCATCCACCTTGTTCCTTTCAGAAATCCTCTGATCAACAGTTTGGCGGGGGGATGTCAGGATTGCAGAGAAGGCGAGTCTGCGCAACCAAGACGTGGCCTGCAGGACCAGTTTGACATAAAAGCAAAACCAGAGGGACCACCTCAATATCGCGCCCCATTTCAGAAGATAAAAGTTGCCGCTTTGACTTCAAAGTATGCCTCAGATGGTGAGAACCTTGCTCCTCGATTGGAGATGAGCGGTCACACTCCTCAACAGCGCAGCAGATGTTTCCATAGTGCTGGAGGCACTCCATCAGTGTCTGGAGGCGAAAGCTACTGACACGTTCATTACAGTAGAAACAGCTGACACACGAGTTGCACCCCCGGATAGGCTTTATGAGATAGGCCTCCAAATTGAAGGTCATATTAAACGCACAATGAAGGCGCTCTTTTGGGACAACCTTACTTCTTCCTATGATATTTGGTTAGCGGAGGTAGATTGGCCTCCCCCATTTGTTTTAGCCTTTTCTGAAGGGGAAGATATTATTCTCCCGAGTTTTTCACATTATGTCTCGGAGGAGGCTAAATGAGCTTACGTGTCGGAGTGGGTGCTGGCGCTTGCCCTGGCAGTGTATCGTAATCAGGTGTAAGTAAGTACATTTTTATTGTTTTTAGGTTAATAAAAACCGTTACAAAAAATGGATTTAAAAACAAGTCTCCACAAGAGAAATTAAAAGAAAACTTTAAAAGCAAGAATTTTGGTTAAAAAGAATGACAAAGGTAAAGAACAGTAAAAATGCGGGTGGGGCATATTGTTCATGGTAGCTTGATCTAAGCCCGAGGTTTCCTCTTATCCAGGTGCCTGGATTGTTTGTTTCTGTTCTGCTAGTTTCAGGAATTTCACCAGCTTTCCGTTTAGTGGCGGGAGACCAGGATCGAAACAGGCAAGGTTGGCTTGTCTGAGTGTGCGGACTCCTAGTACGTTAAAGGATGTTTTCAACAGGGCTGCTCTTTCCTCATTCATCCTCGGACAAGTGCATAGTAGATGTTCTAAGTCTTCGAACCCTGTACCGCAAAGCCAGCATTTGGTCCCGTAGTTCAGTCTCAGCCACAGTGGTAGGTGAGGGATGGCAGGTAGGATCCCTAGCCTATATTTTAAAAAGGCTTCTTTAGTTTTCCGGCCATACCCCAGACCAAAATATGCTTGGAGCCCCGGAGTTTTATATGTGCACAGGGTCATCCAGGCATGGCGCCTATGAGAAAACGTGGCTTTGTCCTCGACATACGAGTGTCTCTTTAAGCTCTTGTTCACTGTGTGCTTGAATTGCGCGAGTCTCCCATAGCTCTTTCAGTCCTGTGATGGTCAGGGACTCCTCTAAGTATTTTTTCGCCTGCATTCTAGATGAACTAGTCATGTCTTGCCAGAGCTGTCGGTTCAAGGTGTTTTCTGGAGAGTTCTTTAATTTATGCCAGCACTTAATGTAAGACCCTCTTCGTGCAAGCGTTTGGCATGTCAGGCCAAATTCTAGCCGAATCTGGGCTTGCGAAGTATAGGATGGCAAATTGAAGAGAAGTCTATAGGCCTTTGAAATAGTTATGTCCAGAAGTTTTGTGTCAGTTTCTCTTAGGGCCTCGCTGCCATAGGTAATTGATGACTCTATTTTGATTTTAGCTACTCGAAGTAGTGGCAGTAGAGTCTCACCGCTCAAGTTGGATTTTAGCTGTTTCAGTGTCGTGGTTATTAGCATGCCTTTCCTCTTGATGGCCTCTAGTTGGTTTAGGAAGCGGCCGCCTTTGTCGACTAGGATCCCAAGATATTTGTATTCAGAGCAGTTTGAAATTACTTTTGTGCCAAGCGACCAAGTGTGCGACTTTTTGTTCCCAGTTATGGATAGAACTTTTGTCTTGCTGATGTTCACTTCAAGCAGGTCTGCGGCGGCATAACCATGAAGCGTGTTAATAAGATTTTGAAGACCAACTTTCGTGTGGCTGACCAGCACCACATCGTCAGCGTAGGATATGCTGGGCAGCGCTTTGCCCCCTAACCAGGGGGCGTGGGAATTGCAAGCCTCTAGGGCGGGTGACAGGTCAGCTGTGAATAGATTGAAAAGGGTTGGAGCTAACACGCACCCCTGCTTTAGGCCCTTTGGGGTAGGAATACACCTAGAGAGGTGCGAGCCGTTCCCAAGCTTTACCTGGACCCACGTGTTCGTGTGCAATTCAATCAGAAGGCTTAGTAGAGGCGAGGGGATCCCCCAGGTGGCCAGTTTTCACCAGAGGATTCCTCGGTTGACATTGTCAAAAGCCGCCTTGAAGTCCACAAAGCAGAGGTGGAGAGCCTGTTTGGTCACCCTAGCCTTGTCAATGAGTAACGAAATGGCCATCAGGTTAGTTGTTGTTCCCATGTCTTTGAAAAATCCTGTTTGGCTGGATGGTATTAAGCTTAGGTTTGCAGCCCATTCTCGCAGCTGGGTCAATAGGAGGCCTGCAAAGTATTTAGCCTCAATATCAAGGAGTGCAATCAGGCGGTAGTTTTTTGGGAGTATTCTATCCCCCGCCTTGTAAATCGGTGAAATGATTGAGCCCCTCCATGAGGCAGGAAGGCGCCCAGAGTTATTGAGGAACGAATAGAGGGGGATCAACATCTCAGCCCAGTATTCCGGTTTGAGTTTAAAGAGGGCCGGCGGAACACCGCTAGGCCCAGCTGCGCCGTCTTTCCTACCTTTGGAGATCGTAATCAGGTGGGTAGGGATATGGAGTCCCAGGAGCACATGAAATTCCATTGTGATCAATGTCTCAGCCCGACTCAATATCCAATCAAACTAGACGTGAAAGAGTCCCTCAGTGAAATCTTGACCCAATTAGAATATAAGGGTGTAATTGAACCCTGTGGTTAATCCATTAAGAATCCTCTTTTTCCGTTATTGAAACCGTACAGTTGGTATGGTATTGTTTTCGATTACCGTCATTTGAACAGTCATGTTCGTACCTTCGCAGTACAGAACAACCACAGCTCTGCGTTAGTCGATACCATTGATCGTAAAAAAATATAATACGACTCTTGATATATCAAATGGTTTTTTACAGTCACAATTAGGCTCCTAAGAGCCGTGACTTGACAGCATTCAGCACCCTTGGCAATTACAAAAGGTATACTTGCTTGCCTATGGGGTATAAGAAATTTCCCAGCGCTTGTGCGGCACGCTCAGTGTCTGTTTTCTATGGGACTGACCCTGATGCTTTCTCTTACATCTATGACATTTATTTGATGGATAATGAATTGATACTGCATCTTGTGCATGTGGACTGCATTATAATGTCTTTTGCAGACTTGGGGTACAAATTCAACTTTGCCATGTCGCATATTGCCTGTTTGGCAGTACTTTTCCTGGGTTACGAACTCACTAATGAAGGTAGGGGAAATGTGCTCAGTTGCAACCTCCTGTCTTAAAAAATTACAATCTTTGCTGGGTTTTTTTTAATTTTGGGAGGACATACATTCCTGATTATGCCCAGCTTATCAAACCACTTTACTCTTTGATACAACCTTCTTTCTCTGCTTCCTGTTAGCTTCCGGAACATACAGCAATTTTACGGTCTTTGCAGTCTGATCTGCTTGCGACCAACTTCTACAAATTTGGTCATAAGGATTGTACCAGGCACATTAGGTTTCGCTTACTTGATGTTCAATGAGGGGGACACGGTCTCCATTGCATATAAATCATATTTGTACACTGCAGCTGAGATGCGTTTATCTTCTACAGAACATTTTTGATGGCTGTCCAGATGGCGATTCTGAAAGAGTGCTCTCTGGCACAGGGTAAATGCATGTTCATGGTCTCACCTGAACCTGCTTTGGAAGCAGTTACAAAGGCTAGTGTTCCAAATTCTAAAGCCTTGCATTCTTGTTGTTTACAATGGGCTAGTTCTTTAACGTCGGCTGATGTCAATTTTATCTTTGACCCATCTTTGCAAACACAGGACTTTTTACAATATGAACATGTTCACCCATCTTCTCGTTGCTTCCTCTTAATCAGTAAAAACACATTGTTTACAATGATGGATCTGCACAGCTAGCCGTGGTTTCTAAACATGCTTATTTGGCAGTGTGCGCAATAGTGGCTGGAAAATATTTAGTGCACACACAGTCTCTTGGTGACTGCAAGGCTCAATTGGCGGAGCTTCGTGCCTTGGTTTTGGCTCTTGAATTTTCTGATCCTGAGGTTCCTACACTTATAGTGTGCAATTCATTTTACTGTGTACATTCCTTCAATGACAACATATTGTTTTGGATACTAAATGATTTCTGTGATGATAAAGGTAGCGCAATTAAGTATAAAACGCTTTGGGTTCGGGTGGCCACTCTTAAGGAACTTTTGCCACTCACACATGTTATCCATACTTTGGGCCATCAACATGTGGGAGCACATCCTGTTGGTAATTTACTGGCTGATGCCAAATCTACAGTAGCCACTTGTTCTGTAGCAGCAGTCACAAGGTCCATGACTGAAATTGATGATGATAATTTTAGAGGCTATTGCTGCGACAAAAGACAGAACAGAGTATCCCCAAGGTTTCCCTTCAAGTTATACATACCGCTTGTCGTCTGATAAAATTCCATTTGCTACTATTCCAACCATTGGGGATCGGCTGATTCCCAACGAGGACTGCAGACTTTCTTTGATCATTGCCGCACATGAGGGCGTGGCTTCTGCCCATGCCTAAGTAAATGTAACAGTTTCCGTTTTGCAGCAACGTTTTTGGTGACATGGTTTATACCAACAGGCACGTAAATATGTTCTTTCTTGTGACATTTGTCAACAAATTAAGCCTTCAACTGTTGCACGCCCACCACTTACTCAGCTTTACATCTCTAATCAGCCTTTGGGCTGTATTTATCTTGATCACTGCGATCCTTTGACTTCTGACACTGCATTTAAACACATCTTGGTTACAGTGGATTCATGCACTAGATTCCTTTGGGTTTGGCCTCAACCTAGTGCTGATGCTCGACCTGTCATTAAAGATTTGCATGTCTTTGTTGGGACATTTGCTTGTGGCACCTTCCATTCGAACCAAGGTCCTGCATTTGTCTCTAAGGCTTACTGAGATGTGATGAAGTCTCTGGGGGTGCAGGTGTAATATTCCTGTCCATACCGGCAATTCAGTTGTGTAGCGTATGACCCGTGACTCAAAGCAATCTTTGACAGCTCGAGTCTTAGGTACTGGCAGGGGTTGCCTGACTCATTTGTATGGAGTCCAACGTGCACTAAGTAATCTCCCTAGAAGATCTCTGGGTGGGCGGACCCCATTCGAAATGCTCTTTGGCATTAGAATGTTTGTGCCAGACCTTGATGGTTTAGACGTTGTGGCGGCTGCCGCATCCTTTGATGTAGTTGCGAGTTGTACAGTAGGGTGGAGTGATGTCTCATAAAGTGGCAAGTCATGCAGTGCCTTACAAGAAGGGGCATAGATTGGAGTGGTGTAGAGTCAAGTGGGATGTCGTAGAGTGGAGCTGCATAGAGTGGAGTGTGATACAGAGAGTTGGCTGTTGTAGAGTGGTGTAGCGTGTTGTACAGGGGAGTGGCATATAGTGGAGTGTCGTGTGGAACAGTACAGTAGAGTGGCGTCTCATACAATGCAGTGTGGTAAAGAGTGTTAGAGTGGAGGAACGTAGACTAGAGTGGCATACAGTGAACTGGGATCTAATGGAGTGGAGTGGTGTACAGCAGAGTGGCATGTTGTACAGTGGAGTGGCTTGCAGTAGAGTGGGGTGGTGTGTCATGTGCAGTGGAGTGGCATGAAGTGTCATAGAGTGAAGTGGCATGTCGTGCAATGGAGTGTAGTGGCGGGTTGTGCTGTACAGTGTATTTTAAACAGACCTAGTGAGAAAATGGCTGAATGGATGCAGATGATATTTGACAGGACTATAGAATATGGGGTGGAAAGTGTTGATTTTCATAGTAGCTCTAAATTGGTTCAGTTGTTTTAAAGGCATTAGGCACGAAAATGTAGTTATATATTGGGCTGCAGTAACTTCACCCAGTGGTGGTCCCTGCTTTATGGCAGAAGAGTGCTGCCCCTCTTGCCTCCACCTGCAAATAAAAAAAACAGGTACCTTTATATATTTCATTTTTTTAAATGTTGTCCCCTGAACTACCCCGAACACCCCCACACCTGCTCCCTCCTACGGCCCACCACCACTTTGGTGCCTTCACTCCAAGATACATTGGGATGACAAATCAGTATATGATTGAGTAATAATAGCAATTACTAAACTAAAGGGTAGTCATATTGTTTAGACCACACGTAGGGCCTGATTACAAGTCTGACAGTCCGAGGACTCAATGTGGCGTTGAGATGGTGGTATCCCGACTGCACGATTATGACTCCGGTGGTGGGACGGCTGTGGGACCACCGACACTGCCAGGGAACAGCCATTCCCCGGAGGTGGTGCAGCGGTCCAGAGCCGGCAATATTAGGAGTCTCTTCTCCGCTAGGTTTTCACGGTGGTTCCTGCTCTATGAAAACCCTGGCGGACAGGAAACACAGCTTACACCCTGTGTATGCACACTGGGGGGCACAGCATATGCCCCCCTGTGAGCATGTACACCAGTTCCTGCACGTCATGGACTTTTGAGTCCATGCAGTGCACAAACAGTTTTTAGTGTTTTCATTGCAGTGTCTATTTTTAAAAACAACGCAGAAGGAACTCCAAAAAAAGCCTGCCAGACACGAGTTTGACTCGTAATCTGGCGGGTGGCCCAACAATGGGTTTGGTTGTGCGGCAGCGGGGTGGAGCTGCCGCCGCACAATTTAGCTCGCAATCAGGTCCTTAGTCCATGTTCTGGGTTTTAAGTGGAAATATAGTTTGGTACTGTATTATAAGTGCATAGGAAGGAATGACACAGTTTAGGCAAGTATGTAAAGGAAAAGTATTTTTTATCTCTTAATATATTTAAGACAAAGTTTACTGAGAACCGCATTAGTATCTAGAAAATTTCACAGTAGTTACAAAAATAAATGTAAAAGAGTTAAAATACACTGTAGTGCACTACATTTGTGAAATCTAGTGTAGTACAGTGTATTTTTACAAATTATTCTTTTTTAAATTTTTGGAAGTGCTGCGGTACTTTGTAGGTAGTACTGTGTTTCTTAGCATGCCTTTTTTCAACAATTAAATATGAAACAAAATTGAAGATACACTGTAGTACACACGTATTTGTGAAATATAGTGTAGTACAGTGTATTTTGTCACTTTGGGTGACAGATGCGCTCAATAAGCAATAAAATACATAAAATACATACATTTGTAATTTTTTTACATATTTAATTTTCAGAAGATTTTTTTAAAGTACTTTATAGGTAGTACCGTAGTACCCAATAAACTTAAAAAAAATGTATAAAGTTATAAAACTACTTTTCCCTACCTTTACAGACTTACCTAAAGTTCCTCAATCCTTCTTGTCACTTATAAACTACTAGTACACTATATTTCCACTTTAAACTCACAACTAAGTGTGGGCTTGTTAAAGATTGTAGGAATCGCTGTTAGAATGAGCTGAAAGCCATTTTGTACTTGGCAGCCATTTTAGTTAGCCATGTGCTTACCATGTGCTTTCTCACTCTTCCAGAGCCTTGCACAGGCTCAGAAAGGCCTAGCTGTCAAAATGCACCTGCTCCTAGTATAGAACTGTCAGGCTATTCTTGCTGATGTAAGGAGAAATGTCTCCCCTCCCACTTTGTTGAGCAAGCAACCTTTGTATACCCATATTAGTCAATTTGCATGCTGGTATGTGCCAGGACCTCCTCTTGGTTTTATGCTGACTAATGTAATCTATGCATATTTAAGGTCCCTGTTCTCTGTACTCCTTACACTGGCTCCTACAGTGGCCTGAGGGTACCGTATGACGCAGTCTCCCTCATCTGAGGTTAATAAAAATTGTATTTTTATATTACAGCTTCTGTGCCAATCTCTTCTTTGTTGGTTTAAAAGGACCAGGCGTATCAGTGAACCCTATAGGAAGATTATATTTCTTTAGTCTAAAAAACACCGCTGCCTTAACATTTTGTAGAATAGGATAGTATTTGTAAAGCGCTCTATACCCAAAGGTGTCATAGCGCTAAATGGACAAAAACAGGGGGATAGAGCGCAACAGCAGCTTAGGAGGGGAACAGTCAACTTTTCAGGAGTTTCTTAAGAGCCGGGAGCAAGCTAGCTAGCGATGGCCAATGGGAGAGAGTACCACAGTTTGGCAGCGTCGACAGAGAGGGAGCGGCCGCCCCATCTAGATCTGTGGAATCTGGGCAAAACTAGTTTGTTTTGTGAGATGTCCTCCCTCGAGTATACCATTGGAACAAAGACTTGAGTTGGGACGGGCCTTTGCTATGCATGGCCTTATATACTGTGCTTAAGAACTTAAATGAGATGCGCTTCTTAATGGGGAGCCAATGTAGCAGACTAATGTTTAGGAATCTTAAGAACCCGTCTTGCTGCTGCATTCTGTACCACCTGGAGCTTATTCAGTGATGTAGTGGATATATTAAGGTAGAGGGCATTACAGTAATGAAGGTGAGAGGTAATCAGAGCAATGATGGTTGGCCAATGTAGTTCAGGAGGAAAGAGTGGAAGCGCCTTTCTGAGGGTTCTTAAAATATAAAAACATGTACCAACTGTGCGGTTGACTTGGGCGTTAAAAGCCAGCCCCTCATCGAATATGTCCCCCAGATTTTTAGCTGTTTTGACCAGGGGTGGAAGGGGTGCGCATTCAGTGGGCCACCACACATTCGACCAAATGGCGTTCTGAGGTCCAAAAACGAATACCTCTGTCTTGTCTGTGTTGATCTTAAGGGAATTGCCCTTCATCCCACCAACAATGTTAGACATGAAAGTGTTGAACTTCTCTGCAACTGAATGTAGGTAGTTGGTGATAGAGACGATAATCTGGGTGTTGTCCACACAGGAGAGCACCTGAAATCCATAGGATCTCACCAATTCGGCCAGGGGGGGTCACATATAAATAAAAAAGGGTGGGGCTTAGTGAAGAGCCCTGAGGGACCCTGCATGGAAGAGAGAAAGCTTTTGTACTGAAACCTCCATAACTAACAGTATGCAGTCTGTTTGTTAAAAAGGAATGAAGAAGCTGCAGGGCTTTTCCTGTGACTCACACTTGCAATTGTTGGACCATGCGCACTGGGGAGACGGTGTCGAATGCTGCTGATAAATCAAGCAGAATCAGCACCGCTGAGCCCCCTTGGTCCACCTGAAGCCGAATGGCTTAGTGAGCACGGGACCCACGTCTGGGCATACCCTTCCCACATAGGGTGAATAGCAAAACACACAAGATGATGGATAGAATGCTTGATTCCAGTCCAGGGAAGACATGACTTGGCAGCTCGGTCTGGACTGTTCCCATGAAGCACAGGGTCAAGACTGATTTGCATATGGCCATGTCTGAACTGAGGTGGCTTGGTGAGCACAATAACGATGGATTAAACCCAGATCTGTGACTAGGGGTGAATGTTTTGCCATTGTGCAACATTCCGTCCATCATCTTGTGTGTTTTGCTGTTCACCCTCTGTGGGAAGGGTATACCCAGACGTGGGTACCGTGCTCACTGCGCCACTGGAGTCCAGCTATCCTGGCTGAAGACGGCTGATAGCCAGAAACTGGTCCTAGGATGTTTGATTCCGGTCCAGGGAAGATATGGCTTGGCAGTTTGGTCTGGACTGTTCCCATGAGGCAAAGGGTCAAGACTGATTTGCATATGGCCATGTCTGAACTGGGGTGGCTTGGTGAGAAAAATAACAATGGATTAAACCCAGATCTGTGACTGAGGGTGAATGTTTTGCCATTGTGTAACATTCGGTCCATCATCTTGTGTGTTTTGCTGTTCAGCCTATGTGGGAAGGGTATGCCCAGACGTGGGTATCGGGCTCACTGCGCCACTGGAGTCAAGCTATCCTGGCTGAAGACGGCTGATAGCCAGAAACCGGTCCTAGGATGCTTGATTCCGGTCCAGGGAAGACATGGCTTGGCAGTTCGGTCTGGACTGTTCCCATGAGGCACAGGGTCAAGACTGATTTGCATATGGCCATGTCTGAACTGGGGTGGCTTGGTGAGCAAAATAACGATGGATTAAACCCAGATCTGTGACTGGGGGTGAATGTTTTGCCATTGTGCAACATTCCGTCCATCATCTTGTGTGTTTTACTATTCACCCTGTGTGGGAAGGGTATGCCTAGACGTGGGTCCCGTGCTCACTGCACCACTGGAGTCAAGCTATTCTGGCTGAAGACGGCTGATAGCCAGAAACCGGTCCTAGGATGCTTGATTCTGGTCCAGGGAAGACATGACTTGGCAGTTCGGTCTGGACTGTTCCCATGAAGCACAGGGTCAAGACTGATTTGCAATTGTCCATGTCTGAACTGGGGGGGCTTGTTGAGCAAAATAACCATGGACTAAACCCAGATCTGTGACTGGGGGTGAATGTTTTGTCATTGTGCAACATTCCGTCCATCATCTTGTGTGTTTTGCTGTTCACCCTATGTGGGAAGGGTATGCCCAAACGTGGTCCCGTGCTCACTGCACCACTGGAGTCAAGCTATCCTGGTTGAAGACGGCTGATAGCTAGAAACCGGTCCTAGGATGCTTGATTCTGGGCCAGGGAAGACATGGCTTGGCAGTTCGGTCTGGACTGTTCCCATGAGGCATAGGGTCAAGACTGATGTGCATATGGTCTTGTCTGAACTGGGGTGGCTTGGTGAGCAAAATAACGATGGATTAAACACAGATCTGTGACTGGGGGTGAATGTTTTGTCATCGTGCAACATTCCGTCCATCATCTTGTGTGTTTTGCTGTTCACCCTATCTGGGAAGGGTATGCCCAGACGTGGGTCCCGTGCTCACTGCACCACTGGAGTCAAGCTATCCTGGCTGAAGACGGCTGATAGCCAGAAACCGGTCCTAGGATGCTGGATTCCGGTCCACGGAAGACATGGCTTGGCAGTTCGGGCTGGACTGTTCCCATGAGGCACAGGGTCAATGCTGATTTGCATATGGCCATGTCTGAACTGGGGTGGCTTGGTGAGCAAAATAACGATGGATTATACCCAGATGTGACTGGGGGTGAATGTTTTGCCAGTGTGTAACATTACGTCCATCATCTTGTGTGTTTTGGTGAAAATATCAGAGCGGCTGATCTAATTAATGAAGTGGTTTTCAAAAGGATAAGGTGGTAGAGTATGAAAACCTGAAACGGAAAATGCTCAGCGTTAAAACTGCACTAAAAGGTGATGAACATGGTCGTAAAGTAGCATCATGTGGATCCTACCGAAATGACGGAGATCCTGAAAGGAACGTGCCTGTGCAGTGAACTGGGCAGCGGTAATGCCGTGAAGTACCTAAGAGAGTGTGGAAAGCTAGCGATTAGTAGGCAGCATTAAACTGTAATAGCGGAAGGCTATTAAAGTGTAGCAGAGCTAAGTCAGGGCAGCATATGGACACCCAAGATAACAAAACTCAAGTGGGCCTTACCAGAGCACTGGTGATCCTAATGCTGTAATTTCCCCTACAGCGGTTAACAGGCGGGTGCACTGTTGACCATGACCTGAAAGAATGACAGAGCTCAGATAGCTCAGAAGTCTAAAAGTCTGAAGGAGCAGGTTTATAACTTACAAAAGGGGGGCAAGAGCAGCCGGCTTACCGTAAGCGGATACGCTGATGTGAGGCACAGACACTGGTTCAGCTCTGTCCCGGAAGTGAACAGAGGATGAACCGGAAGTGCCTTTAAAGTAAAGCGGTCGGAAAAGGACTAGACCGTAACATTTACTGAAAACGGTAGTAGTAAAAATGACAAGTACCCATGGGGTCATAATGGGCAAACTTGATGGAAAAAATAGGTATAAAAGGTTGCATTCATGTTGGAGAAATAAGGTCGTTAAGAGGGTGTCTAGGAGAACAAAAATGAAGAAGAGGAAGGACGAACAGGAATTGAAAAACGTTACTAGCGGTCATGTAGTTAACAGTATCATAAATCATAATGTGTACATGCACAAATGTATTGTCCTATTCCTAATTGATCAACAGTAATATATGTTGCCTCATACTATCACGCATTATTCAAGTCACTGGGCCTGCATTGTTTTTTCTTCCCAAAATGTAAGTCACTCTTATGTGTCTCAACACTGTTTCTTTAAGGGTTTTCACTATGTAATGGTGTTTCCTTTGTTCATAACCCCCAATGATACCAGGGGACATTCCAGTGCATGTTTGCATTGTGGGCTATCCTGCCTTATATCCATGTGCTTATATCATTTTTTATATCCTTCCCAGCCCTGAAGAAGTCACAGGATACTTCCCACTGTGTCGAAACATGTGTTGGCTGGTTGTGCTTATCGATAACAATGAGTAAAAGATTTGAAAAACTTCCCAAAAAAACGTGGACTTATTAAGAAGATATTTTGCGATTTCTAAGACTTTGCTATTAAGCACATTTATCCTAAAAACGTCTGCCCGGGGTCTTGATTTTTTTCAAACTTGCTTTGGGATCCTGTATTGATATTAATGATATATTTACCTGTGGCTCCATTTGGCATAATTGACTCCATCTTGTGCAACAGACTCCATTTTCTGTGCTTGCACGTAGCTCCTCACCGATCACAGTGAACTGGAACATGTTGTGTGGGATGCGTGCTTGGTACCTTTCAGGGCATGTGCGAAATGCACAGCTCTGTTTCAGAGTCAAAATACGGGAGCCTGGCCAGCCACCGTCTTGACCTTGACCCATACCTGATACGGCCAGCTCGGTTTTTTCCAATAGAAGGGGTCGAGGTTTCTATAATCTTCGCCTCATTTTGAGTAAAGGTATTAAAGCTGGAGGTCTTCGAGGGGTGGGTAGAAGCTCATCATAGAGTAAACATACTGCTGTGAAAGTGACAGAACTTGGGTCCCGATCGAACTCCTTCCTGGGCTGTCGAAGAGCTTCTCCAGCTTGTGTTGGCAAGGATGTTGCATGATCGATCGGTGAGGTGTTCCTTATTTTATGTAGATCATTTCTAAGTTTCTTTGCTACATGTATATATGCAGCATTTCATTCTGGTTTTGCACTTGAGTCATTTGATATTTGGGAGTCTGCATTAACTGATATTTTTTGTCTTCCTTTCTAAAATATTGAATTAATAAACATGTGTGTGTCACTTTAAATGCACCTGAATTTGTCTTCTTGCCTCGCCTTAAGAGGGTGCTGGGTTTTGCTTTATCTCCTCGTCTTTTGGGAGTGCTGTTAAACGTGTGTTGTTTAAAGGTGCAGTAGTGCATTTGCCTCCTCTTGGGAGTGCAGGGTCCAGGTGTGTCCTATTGTGTCACTACATCTTGGCGTCACTTGTCAGCATTCGAAAAGAGAATTAAAAGGGGAAAGGAAATGGTTTTCTAGAAAACCGAAGGCAGATTCCCAGATACTAATTGAAATTCCTGGATGGGAGGTAGTCCCATATAGTATGCTTGCCCATGTGTGGGCTCATTGCGCTGGTCTGAGTGAGAATTGGAATGTGTGTTTAGCTGACACTGAGCCAGCGCAAGTGGTTGCGTGTTTGCAAAAAGTGCTTGTCGAGAAAGGAAAAGAGTTTAGCACATTAGGGCGAAGGGGCTGGATCCTCTTAAGTTCTCATCGTAAAATGCATGAAAAAAGTGTTCAGCTGCAGCATGAACATTAAAAATAGAGAAATAGTTTGTTGAAGCCAAAAATACCTCTACGATGTTAACCTGTCAGAATAAGTCATTACAAGATTATTTGGAAACGTACCAGACTGTGGTAGAAAAGGCTGCGGTTCGTATCGTGCAATACAAGTACAAGAAAAGGAGGGGAAGGGCTAACAATAGAAAAGTATGTTTAGTTATTGCAAAGGTAGGGATTGACTGAGACCCTGGAACGTGTGAATGGAAATATTTGGGATTCCTCAGAGTTTTCAGACCCTAGAAGAGAGTGTGATCAAGCTAGCGGCCATGGTGAGTCAGAAGAACGCAAAGTTGTTCAGGCGCAGCCCATCTATCGTCAGAAGATACAGGGTGGTCCAAAAGGGGGTTGGGATGGATTGTATGAAGGATTTTACTCAGCAGGAGATTAATGACATCTTAGACAGATTCCAACAAAGACCTGGAGAATCTCTGCTGGATGGTGCGGTTGTTTGATAAGGGCGCCTCTTACGTGATGTTAGATCATGGAGATGCAGTGAAATTGTGTGCACTCAGAACTGATTCTACAGTGCAGGATTAGTTTAGGAATTACACTGACAATAATCAAATCAGTATGTTGCAGTTGGCAGTGGTTGAATATAGTCATAAATACCCAACAGAGTCAGACTGGCCAGTGGATGATACACCTTGGTAAACACTGAGAGATGCTATACAGAGGCTTAAGGAGGAGGTGATGAAAACTGCTATTTTCTTGGATATTGCACATCATGGGCTGTTGAATGCATCTGTGTGAAATAAAATCTGTTTGGCTCCCCTGCTTACAAACAAGTAATGATGACTTTGCTAATTAATCAGTCTGGTAATACTTTGGCGCAGGTGGTTGAGGCAGTCCGTGAGTTGGGAGAGCTGGAAGACTGGATAAAGTCTGAGACTCGTATAGACAATAAGAGGCTGTCTAAAAGAGACATGTTTTTTTGAAGATAGATGGAATAGTGACTAAAAGTCTGTTGGAGATGTATCGGAAAAAAGGTTTGTATAAAAAGGAAGGAAGCAGGAGAGTGAAAAAACCTAATCAAATGCAAAAAAAGCCAGAGGCGGATAGGGAGGAAAAGGAGGGCGAGAGCTGCCCAAGGAAGGAAGGGAGGGATTCAGAAAGTGAATGGTTCAGTGAGGACCGAAGGGAGGAGGAATTCCTCCCTCCAGAGCATGATAGGTTGTACCCAGATTTGTCTTGGGTAAAGGTTGACAGATTTAAAGCAGATTAGGAAATAGGTCAAGCTCCGTTACAGAGATGGGCTCGCAAAGACAAAAGACCTTTTGTTGACATAAAAATTCATTGGTAACATCATAATGTTCAGAAGGCCCGAGACCTAGTAGACACCGGAGCAGAGGCCACCTTGATAAATGGAAATCCCAAAAAGTTTAAAGGATAGTATTTCATAATCACGGGCTTAGGCGGAAAAGAAGGTATAGAGTCAAAATATCGAGTCCATAATATCGACTAGACACAATATCGAGTTAAAAATATAGTATGGACATAATATCGACTAGAAATAATATGGACAACAAAAATATCGACTAGGAAAAAATTATTTATCGAATAGAATGGACATAATATCGAATCAAAAATATAGAATGGACATAATATCGACTAGACATAATATAGACAACAAAAATATCGAATTTAAGGTAAGTTAATATTATTTTTAATTGTTTGTGTAATATAAATCTGTAGCGGGTTGTGGGTTTATAGGGGAATAGGGTGGGAAGTAATTTAATTATAATTAATTAAACATGTCAATTTATTTATTGATATTTATTTAGAATTAATTGTTAATTAATTATTAATTGGTAATTAATTAAAATATAATTGGTAATTAATTATAATTGATTAATTGATAAATATTTTAATTTGAGTAATTTATTTTCTGTAGCGGGTTGTGGGTTTATAGGGGAATAGGGTGGGAAGTAATGTAATTATAAATAATTAAATATGTTAATTTATTTATTGATATTTAGTTAGAATTAATTGTTAATTAATTACTAATTGGTAATTAATTAAAATATAATTGGTAATTAATTATAATTGATTAATTGATAAATATTTAATTTTAGTAATTTATTTTCTGTAGCGGGTTGTGGGTTTATAGGGGAATAGGGTGGGAAGTAATTTAATTATAATTAATTAAATTTGTAAATTTATTTATTGATAATTATTTAGAAATAATTGTTAAATAATAATTAATGGGTAATTAATTAAAAAATAATTGGTAATTAAAATTAATAGATTAATGTTTAAATTGTAAATTAATTTATGAATGAATGAATGAATGAATAAAATATTTAATAAAGCGCACGGCTTCCTGGCGCTGGGGACCTGATCAGAACACAGCAGAGGGGACCCAAGGAGATTTAGGAAGGGAATGCCTGGGAGAAAAGAAAAGTTTTAAGAGCTTTGCGGAAGTGAGTGTAGATGGGAATGGAACGGATAGAGAGAGGAAGACTATTCCAGAACTGGGGGGCCAGGACTGAGAACCGGGTGCCTCCCGTTCTGGATTTGCGGAAGCGGGGAATATGAAGAAGAGAAAGAGAAGAAGAATGGAGAGTGCGGACCGGGGCATGAGAAGAAATAAGAGAAGTGATGAACAAGGGTGCGGAACGGAAATGAGCCCGAAAAGCTAGACAGGCCAATTTGAAAAAGGATCTGAAGTGGACTGGAAGCCAGTGAAGAGATTTGAGAACTGGGGTGATGTGGGAGGATTTGGGGAGGGAAAGGGAGGAACCTTGGGGGACACCACAGGTGACTGGGCGGGAAGGAGCAGAGAAACCGGGGAGAATGCGTGCTGGCGCGCAATCCGCGGGAGAGCCGGACTTGATCTTAACCAAAAGATTCAGAAATAAATCGGTGGAGATGGGAGGAAAAAAGGCGAAAGAAGAGGAGGGACAAATAGGGGGACAAGTGGGACGGGGTTGAGGTACTGTAGGAATGTTGGCTTTGATCTTCACGATCTTGTCGATAAAAAAATCGTTAAGTGAGGAGCAGAGAGACTGTGAGGGAACTAAATTAGGGGTGGAGCGATCAGAGAAGGCAAGATTGTGGACCAGAGAGAAGATTTCACGGGGTTTGTTAGCCGCGAGAGCTACTCTCTCAGTGAAATATGCAGTTTTAGCCGCTAGGATCGCTTTTTTATATTCAGTGAGGAGTGATTTGAATTTGATGAGCAAGGAGGGGCAATAGTTCCGTCTCCAGTGGCGTTCCGACCGCCTAAGGTCGAGTTTAAGAGTTTTAAGTTCTGGAGAGAACCATTTGTTCGCATCATATGGGCGAACCGCCTTGATCTTTCGGAGCGGAGCGACTAGATCGCACGAAGAGGAAAGCCATGTGCCGATTGCACTAACCTGGGATTCAAGAGGAAGATTAGTGAGGTTAGGAGCAGAGGAGGCCAAGGTGAGCGAGAGGGAGTCAAGGTCGGTCCGATTCCAATTGCGAGCTAAGATGTTTTTCGGAAGGGGGGACTTGTCGACCGCTCCCAGATGGATAGAGAAGGAGATGGTAAAATGATCCGACCAAACGCAAGGGGAAGTGAGAGGGAGTGAAACAATGGGACGTGAGGACCAAATTTGGTCCAAGATGTGACCCTGGGCATGAGGCGGGACTGAGACATGGGATGTGAAGTTAAGACAATGAAGAGTGTCCGAAAAATCTTTCGATGGGAGGTCTTCCTTAGGGTCGCCCGGCCAATAATTAAAGTCGCCGAGCAGAAGGACGGAGGAGTTGTTGACCACGAGAGTGGCCATAAGGTCCTGAAGGGAGGCTACAAAGGAAGGCATAGATTGAGGGGGACGGTAGACAAGGACAACAGTAAGGGGGGCAGAAAGATTAAGAGAGCGAGCCACAAGGTAGTCCACATTGGGTATGGGAGGGTGGTTAAGAAGTTGAAATTTGAGGGTCGACCGAATGATCATCGCCACCCCTCCCCCCACCTTACCGTCCGGGCGATCAGCCCGGAGGGCATAATGGGTGTTAATAGTTAATTAATTAGTATTAGTAGGTAATTTTTATAATTAAATAATTTTAATTTGTATTTATAAATAATTATTTAATATGTTTTATCCAATTGTTAAATATTTTAATTAATTTGTAATTGGTATTACTATTTATGTTATTTATATTTATATATAAAGTACTTACTTTCCCTACTATTGCACTCTCTGAAGTTGGAATAGTAATTTTAACCCCTACGCTATCCAACTCTTTCCCTACTGTTGAACTCTCTGGAGTTGGAATAGTAATTTTAACCCCTACGCTATCCAACGCTTTCCCTACTGTTGCACTCTCTGGAGTGGGAATAGTAATTTTTACCCCTACGCTATCCAACGCTTTCCCTACTGTTACACTCTCTGGAGTTTGAATAGTAATTTTAACCCCTACGCTATCCAACGCTTTCCCTACTGTTGCACTCTCTGGAGTGGGAATAGTAATTTTAACCCCTTCGCTATCCAACGCTTTCCCTACTGTTGCACTCTCTGGAGTGGGAATAGTAATTTTTACCCCTACGCTATCCAACGCTTTCCCTACTGTTGTACTCTCTGGAGTTGGATTAGTAATTTTTACCCCAACGCTATCCAACACTTTCCCTACTGTTGCACTCGCTGGAGTGGGACTAGTAATTTTTACCCCTACGCTATCCAACGCTTTCCCTACTGTTGCACTCTCTGGAGTGGGAATAGTAATTTTTACCCCTACGCTATCTAACGCTTTCCCTACTGTTGTACTCTCTGGAGTTGGAATAGTAATTTTTACCCCTACGCTATCCAACGCTTTCCCTACTGTTGCACTCGCTGGAGTGGGAATAGTAATTTTTATCCCTACGCTATCCAACGCTTTCCCTACTGTTGCATTCTCTGGAGTTGGAATAGTAATTCTAACCCCTACGCTATCCAACGCTTTCCCTACTGTTGCACTCTCTGGAGTTGGAATAGTAATTTTTACCCCTACACTATCCGACGCTTTCCCTTCTGTTGCACTCACTGGAGTCGTTACAGTACATTTAAACCTTTTGCTATCCTACGGTAAAAATATTGTATATGTTTTGTTAATAATATGTATATATATATATATATGTATTCAAAATAAATTACTATTTTTAAAGTTATAATATTTATTTTTTAATGTTATGTTTATTTAAGTATTTTAAATAAGTTAAAATTAATTTTATTTATTATTATATTACTTTTAAATTACTTTTAAGACATTTAAAAAAAACGATATTTTGACAGTCTATATTTTTTACACTCGATATTTAAAAGTCGATATTTTTGTACTTACCTGTTTGAAGATAGGAAGTCGATATTTTATCAGTCTACATTTTTACCTCGATATTTTGACATCTCGATAATATGACAGTCGATATTATTTCAGTGATCCGGAAAAGAAACACCAGCAGTGCAGATAAAGGTCCAAATGAAAATAGGGAGAACACCAAAAAGAGAGTACTCTGTATTTATTGTGCCCCTCTCTGAATATAATATTGGAGTTGCTATCTTGAAAGGAATGACTCTGTATTTGGAGGATGGGTACTATCAATTTGGATCAAAGACGCACATTTCAATTGCTGCCGTAAGGATGGGTCGCTTGAAGATTCCTCCAGTGAAGGTGCCCCAGGATGCTATGGTAATTCATTTGAAACAGTACAGAATCCCACGAGGGCATGAGGAGATCAGTGCAACCATGCAGGACTTGACAGAGGCAGGGGTGGTGACTCCAATGACTATGCCCTGGAATAACCCTGTGTGTGCAAAAGTGACAATACTTGGCGCATGACAGTTGATTATTGCGAATTGAACAAGCACACACCTCCTTTGACTGCTGCCGTCCCAGATACTGTTACTTTAATTGAGAAAATACAGAAGCATCCTGGGAATTGGTATGCAACTATTGATATTGCCAATGCTTTCTTTTCTATACCAATAGCCCCTGAAGGCCAAGAACAATTCTTACTCTCATGGAATGGCAGACAACTCACGTTCAGAAATTTGCCTCAAGGGTACTTGCATAGTCCTACCATCTTCACCGGCTGGTGACGGAGCACTTAGAAGAAGTGCCAGTTATTCCTGGGGTACAGCTTTGCCATTACATTCATGGCATGATGATACAGGGAGAGACACAAGATCAGGTGCAGATTAAGCTGGAAAGGATTGTGGAGCATTTGCAGAGCAAAGGGTGGGAGTTAATCCCACCAAATTACAAGGACCCTCCCAAAGTGTGAAGTTGTTGGGTATTCAGTGGCATCATAGACACATAGACAAAAGATCAAAGAATTGGCCGTGCCACAAAATAGGAAGGAAACTTAGAGGTTCATTGGATTGTTTGTTTTTTGGAGACAGTGCATCCCTCACTTAGGTCAGATTTTAGCCCCCTTGTACAGAGTTACGTGAAAGAAAAATGCATTTGAATAGGGAGAGCAACGGCAGATTGCATTTGAACTAGCAAAAGAGGCTTCACAGCGCGTTTTGGATTTGTGGCCAGTGCAGGAGAGGGATGTTGAGCTGAATGTGACAGTGCAAGGACTCTATGCTAATTGGAGTCTGTGGCAGAAGCAAGGAAAAATGAGGGTACCTTTAGGATTTTGGACAAAGAAAATGCCAGATGCTAGAAAGCGGTACACTCCCTTTGAAAAACAGTTGCTTGCATGTCATTGGGCCCTGGTGGATACTGAGCAATTGACCCTAGGGCACAAAGTGATTTTGAGACCTGAGATTCCGATAATGCAATGGGTGTTGAGTTCTCCCAAGTCTCACAGAATAGGACATGCGCAAGAGGCCAGCATAATCAAATGGAAGTGGTGCATACAGGATAGGGCCCTAGTAGGTCCAAAAGGCACCAGGGTGTTGCATGAGCAGGTGGCGCAAGCCCCAATGGGAGATACAGAGGTTTTGCATGATGTTTCTGAGATAGAGGAGTCTCCTGCGAAGTGGGGTAAGCCATTTTAAGAATTGTCCTTAGAGGACAGGAAGCATGTGTGGTTTACTGATGGTTTATCCAGGTATGTAGGGGCTAAAAGGCACTGGAAGACTGTGTCATACAATCCTGTGACCAAGAAAAAGTTGACCACTACTGAAGAGGGAAAGAGTAGCCAGTTCGCCGAACTATACTCTGTGTATTAAGCTTTTGAAACAAGAATTGCCAGGAAAATGTCATATTTACACTGACTTGTGGTCCACTGCCAATGGGTTAGCCACTTGGTTTCCCATGTGATAAATTCAAAGGAAGTGTGGGGTAAGGAACTGTGGAAAGAGATCTGGACCATGTTGCCACAAAGCACAGTTACCGTGTATCATGTAGATGCTCACTGTTCCACTGACTCATTCGACCGCTGGTTCAATTCTCTTACAGATGAAAAAGCTAAGATTTCGGGGGCCAAGGTGGCAATGCAAGATTCTGACCTGGTTGAGATTGCGAAGTGGGCACGTTAGAAGTGCAGACACTTTGGATAAAAGATTACTAGCAGGTGGACAAAGAATAGAGGGATACACATTCCCCAAGATCTGATTAAAACTTACAATGTCCTGTTCGTCAGCATAGCCGAAATAGACCAGTCCCACAGATAGTGAGAGGCCGTTTAGGCAGAGGAAAATTACCAGCACAGATCTGACAGATTGATTACATTGGGCACCTGCCAACTAGTAGAGGATGTCAATATGTGTACACGGCTGTAGACACATACTCTGGATATTTGATAGCATTTCCATGTAAAGGTGCTACTCAATTGAACACGTTGAAAACGTTAGACTTGCTCATTTTGTATTATGAAATTCCCTTTACAGATTCAAAGTGACAATGGGTCTCATTGCAAAGGCAAATTGGTGCAGGATTATTGTGTACAACACAACATTGAGTGGGTCTTTCACATTCCATATTACCCACAGTCTACGTGTCTGATTGAGCGCATGAATGGATTGTAAAAAGATCAATTGAGAAAGATGTCTCATTGAAAAAATGGAGAGATAATTTAACTGAAGCACTGCAAATACTGAATAATAGACCCTTTGCAAATGCAGAAACCCCTTTAATGCGAATGCTAACTCCAGCCTTGCATATTCAGCCTCATTTAGCCACCAATACCATTCTCTACTGGGAGACATCTCCTGGAGCTTGGGCCATACCGGGCGACACCGGAGGCTGCAGGTCTTGATCTGCATGCTTTGAAACTGCACAGACTCAAACCAAAAGATATAGCACTCATTGAGACAGGAGTGGCAATCCAGATTCCCCCAGAGCACTTTGGATTGATTGCCCCTCGATCTGGATTGGTTCTAAAGGGCATTCAAGTGCTGGTAGGGGTCATTGATGCAGACTATCAATGTGAAATCAAGGTCATTCTACTTAATAGTGGAGACGCTGATTTGATAATACAATCTGGAGACAGAGTTGCTCAAATAGTGATCATGCAAGTATATGGAGGGATACTCAAGAAGGGGACTGCCCCAGCCCTTCTCACCATGCGTGGGGAAGGAGTGTTTGGCACTACTGACTAGAATCCTGGAGCCAAAGTGTGGGTAGAATCTCCAAATGGTCCCCCCGAACAGGCAGAGGTTATTGCAACAGGAAATGCAACGTCCTGTTAGTCATGAAGCCAGGGCAGGAAAAATGGGAACGTGTGCCTGCTGATAAATGTTACTTATGAGAATGAATAATACACAATATTAAAGACATATGGCGTAGTCTCTACCCAGGCATACCGGGCTATACCTATTATTCATCCCCACATAAACTCTGCTCTAGGATAGATCTGGCCTGGGCCTCAGACGACCTAATGAGGCAGGGATCTATGCAGGTTATGCCCAAAATTTCCTCTGACCATAATCCCATAATGTTTACATTTGGTCTAACTATAAGAGCAAAAGAAGGGCGCCCCTTTACTTTTCCAAGATACTTATTAACGGATGAGGTCTTTGTGACTTCCCTTAAAAAACATATAAAGGAGTTTATTGTACACAATCTGGATACGGCCAGCATTCTCACAGTCTGGGATGCCTGTAAGGCTTTTATTAGAGGAATAGCACAACAATATATTTTCAAACAAAATACAATAAAGAAAAAAGAAGCAAAACTAATGACAAGTAATATCTTAAATATAGAGGAACAATTAGCTGACTACCTAAGAGATGGGGCAAGGAATCGACCCGATATATTATCTTTGGAAAATAAACTGTTGATTATGCGTTCAGATATTAAAAGCTCTTTTAAGGAAAAACATAGCTGCAAGATACTCAAATATAAAATCTCGCAATATGAATGCGGGGATCGGGTAGGAAAACTTCTGGCCTATAAGGTGGCAGAAGACCGGGCATCAACACTGATCAAGTCTATAATAGGCCCCAATGATATTCTGTATACAAAACCTGCACATATTATGGAGCAATTTGTCTCTTATTATGAGGAACTATATACTCCAGAGACTAAGACTAGTTTAACACAGATCCAGTTATACTTAAATGATAATCTCCCCGCAAAACAATATGTAGAACAGGCCACCCTAGATAAATTAGAAGAAGAATATACAATTGAAGAACTACGTCTAGCTGTATTCTCACTCCCATCTAACAAAGCGGCAGGGGAGGATACGCTTCCTATTGAACTGTACAAAATATGTGCTGAAGAATTACTTCCCCTTTTATGCTCAGTCGTGAACTCAATAGCTACAACGGGCAAGGCCCCGGATTCCTGGAGAACGGCGAAAATTATGTTTTTTTAAAAAAAAAAAGAAACCTCCGACACAATGCAGGTCATATAGGCCCATTTCCTTAATAAATACTGATGCTAAGGCTTACTCTAAACTGATTTCATTACGACTGGCACTTCTTATGCCTCACTTAGTAAACACACAACAACATGGCTTTGTAGCTGGTAGGGACACCACAGCGCATGTCAATATGGCAATCACGGCATTTGATATAGCTGCTACTAATCGCACCCCACTCGGCATGATACTTCTGGACGCAGAAAAAACTTTCGACCGGGTGGGGTGGGATTATTTATGGGAGGTGTTAACTCAGTTTGGGTTTAAAGATCGTTTTCTTAGAGGCATACAGGCTATTTATAGGGCGCCCAATGCTAAAATAGGCTATGCAGGGCTACTATCACCAACATTTGCAATTTTAAGGGGGACTAGGCAGGGGTGTCCTCTTTCACCCTTGCTGTTTGCTCTCTCAATGGAACCTTTTATTAATGCCCTGCAGAATCAGGAAAAGATAAAACCATTAGATTATGAACATAAAATACTCAAAATTACTGCATATGCAGATGATTTAGCCATATATACTACAAATGTAATAGAGGCACTAATTGGAATTGCAGACGAAGCGAAAAAATTTGGGGTTATCTCAGGATACAAACTAAATTTCAACAAAACTCAAACATTAATGAATTATCAAATTAATCAACCAGTCACTGGCCTATATTATTCAGCTGTATACTTAGGGGTGAAAATCTCTCCTAAAACTAGTGAAATAAATAAACTAAATTATGACCCTTTACCTAAACACACTTCAACGGTTCTTAAAAAATGGCACAAAATTCCACTTAATATCTTAGGCTGAATTAATTTGATTAAAATGAATATTTTACCAAAATTTTTATATCTCTTTCGTTCTATTCCACTTCGAGTGAACAATATATTCTTTAAGAAACTGGAGGGCATCTGCAGCAGCTTTGTTTGGAGCTACAAAACCCCTAGGAGATCAATGATGATACTTAAATTACCTCTAGAAAAAGGCGGATTGGAATTTCCGGATTTTAAGTCTTACTTCTATGCATCCTTTTTAGGACGGCTTAGGAGTTTACTAAATGAAAATGAGACCCATTTCTTTTTTTATCAATTCATGTTAGGCACTAATTCATCTCAATTTCTTGCAAGAGTACAAGATCCTAATTTTTTTAAAAGGGTTAAATTTAAGATAGCAAGAGACTCGGTAGCGATCTATAATCAGATCATGAAACTTTGTGATACTTCTTTTTTTCATACAGATTTACAACTATGGGACAATCCAGGATTACCCGGCATTTTTAATGATACAGCTGGTAGAGAATGGGCCAGTTATGGGATTAAGATACTGGGAGATCTTTATGGCTCTGATGGTTTTCTGCAGTTTTCAACCTTACAACGGCTTTATAAGCTGCCAGGGGAAATGCTATACAAATATATACAACTCAGGGACTACTTAATCCGAAAAATGAAGCTAAATAAAATTAATATCGACTAGACACAATATCGAGTTAAAAATATAGTATGGACATAATATCGACTAGAAATAATATGGACAACAAAAATATCGACTAGAAAAAAATTATTTATCGAATAGAATGGACATAATATCGAATCAAAAATATAGAATGGACATAATATCGACTAGACATAATATAGACAACAAAAATATCGAATTTAAGGTAAGTTAATATTATTTTTAATTGTTTGTGTAATATAAATCTGTAGCGGGTTGTGGGTTTATAGGGGAATAGGGTGGGAAGTAATTTAATTATAATTAATTAAACATGTCAATTTATTTATTGATATTTATTTAGAATTAATTGTTAATTAATTATTAATTGGTAATTAATTAAAATATAATTGGTAATTAATTATAATTGATTAATTGATAAATATTTTAATTTGAGTAATTTATTTTCTGTAGCGGGTTGTGGGTTTATAGGGGAATAGGGTGGGAAGTAATGTAATTATAAATAATTAAATATGTTAATTTATTTATTGATATTTAGTTAGAATTAATTGTTAATTATTTACTAATTGGTAATTAATTAAAATATAATTGGTAATTAATTATAATTGATTAATTGATAAATATTTAATTTTAGTAATTTATTTTCTGTAGCGGGTTGTGGGTTTATAGGGGAATAGGGTGGGAAGTAATTTAATTATAATTAATTAAATTTGTAAATTTATTTATTGATAATTATTTAGAAATAATTGTTAAATAATAATTAATGGGTAATTAATTAAAAAATAATTGGTAATTAAAATTAATAGATTAATGTTTAAATTGTAAATTAATTTATGAATGAATGAATGAATGAATGAATAAAATATTTAATAAAGCGCACGGCTTCCTGGCGCTGGGGACCTGATCAGAACACAGCAGAGGGGACCCAAGGAGATTTAGGAAGGGAATGCCTGGGAGAAAAGAAAAGTTTTAAGAGCTTTGCGGAAGTGAGTGTAGATGGGAATGGAACGGATAGAGAGAGGAAGACTATTCCAGAACTGGGGGGCCAGGACTGAGAACCGGGTGCCTCCCGTTCTGGATTTGCGGAAGCGGGGAATATGAAGAAGAGAAAGAGAAGAAGAATGGAGAGTGCGGACCGGGGCATGAGAAGAAATAAGAGAAGTGATGAACAAGGGTGCGGAACGGAAATGAGTCCGAAAAGCTAGACAGGCCAATTTGAAAAAGGATCTGAAGTGGACTGGAAGCCAGTGAAAAGATTTGAGAACTGGGGTGATGTGGGAGGATTTGGGGAGGGAAAGGGAGGAACCTTGGGGGACACCACAGGTGACTGGGCGGGAAGGAGCAGAGAAACCGGGGAGAATGCGTGCTGGCGCGCAATCCGCGGGAGAGCCGGACTTGATCTTAACCAAAAGATTCAGAAATAAATCGGTGGAGATGGAAGGAAAAAAGGCGAAAGAAGAGGAGGGACAAATAGGGGGACAAGTGGGACGGGGTTGAGGTACTGTAGGAATGTTAGCTTTGATCTTCACGATCTTGTCGATAAAAAAATCGTTAAGTGAGGAGCAGAGAGACTGTGAGGGAACTAAATTAGGGGTGGAGCGATCAGAGAAGGCAAGATTGTGGACCACAGAGAAGATTTCACGGGGTTTGTTAGCCGCGAGAGCTACTCTCTCAGTGAAATATGCAGTTTTAGCCGCTAGGATCGCTTTTTTATATTCAGTGAGGAGTGATTTGAATTTGATGAGCAAGGAGGGGCAATAGTTCCGTCTCCAGTGGCGTTCCGACCGCCTAAGGTCGAGTTTAAGAGTTTTAAGTTCTGGAGAGAACCATTTGTTCGCATCATTTTTACCCCTACGCTATCCAACGCTTTCCCTACTGTTGCACTCTCTGGAGTGGGAATAGTAGTTTTTACCCCTACGCTATCTAACGCTTTCCCTACTGTTGTACTCTCTGGAGTTGGAATAGTAATTTTTACCCCTACGCTATCCAACGCTTTCCCTACTGTTGCACTCGCTGGAGTGGGAATAGTAATTTTTATCCCTACGCTATCCAACGCTTTCCCTACTGTTGCACTCTCTGGAGTTGGAATAGTAATTCTAACCCCTACGCTATCCAACGCTTTCCCTACTGTTGCACTCTCTGGAGTTGGAATAGTAATTTTTACCCCTACACTATCCAACGCTTTCCCTTCTGTTGCACTCACTGGAGTCGTTACAGTACATTTAAACCTTTTGCTATCCTACGGTAAAAATATTGTATATGTTTTGTTAATAATATGTATATATATATATATATGTATTCAAAATAAATTACTATTTTTAAAGTTATAATATTTATTTTTTAATGTTATGTTTATTTAAGTATTTTAAATAAGTTAAAATTAATTTTATTTATTATTATATTACTTTTAAATTACTTTTAAGACATTTAAAAAAAACGATATTTTGACAGTCTATATTTTTTACACTCGATATTTAAAAGTCGATATTTTTGTACTTACCTGTTTGAAGATAGGAAGTCGATATTTTATCAGTCTACATTTTTACCTCGATATTTTGACATCTCGATAATATGACAGTCGATATTATTTCAGTGATCCGGAAAAGAAACACCAGCAGTGCAGATAAAGGTCCAAATGAAAATAGGGAGAACACCAAAAAGAGAGTACTCTGTATTTATTGTGCCCCTCTCTGAATATAATATTGGAGTTGCTATCTTGAAAGGAATGACTCTGTATTTGGAGGATGGGTACTATCAATTTGGATCAAAGAAGCACATTTCAATTGCTGCCGTAAGGATGGGTCGCTTGAAGATTCCTCCAGTGAAGGTGCCCCAGGATGCTATGGTAATTCATTTGAAACAGTACAGAATCCCACGAGGGCATGAGGAGATCAGTGCAACCATGCAGGACTTGACAGAGGCAGGGGTGGTGACTCCAATGACTATCCCCTGGAATAACCCTGTGTGTGCAAAAGTGACAATACTTGGCGCATGACAGTTGATTATTGCGAATTGAACAAGCACACATCTCCTTGGACTGCTGCCGTCCCAGATACTGTTACTTTAATTGAGAAAATACAGAAGCATCCTGGGAATTGATATGCAACTATTGATATTGCCAATGCTTTCTTTTCTATACCAATAGCCCCTGAAGGCCAAGAACAATTCTTACTCTCATGGAATGGCAGACAACTCACGTTCAGAAATTTGCCTCAAGGGTACTTGCATAGTCCTACCATCTTCACCGGCTGGTGACGGAGCACTTAGAAGAAGTGCCAGTTATTCCTGGGGTACAGCTTTGCCATTACATTCATGGCATGATGATACAGGGAGAGACACAAGATCAGGTGCAGATTAAGCTGGAAAGGATTGTGGAGCATTTGCAGAGCAAAGGGTGGGAGTTAATCCCACCAAATTACAAGGACCCTCCCAAAGTGTGAAGTTGTTGGGTATTCAGTGGCATCATAGACACAAAGACAAAAGATCAAAGAATTGGCCGTGCCACAAAATAGGAAGGAAACTTAGAGGTTCATTGGATTGTTTGTTTTTTGGAGACAGTGCATCCCTCACTTAGGTCAGATTTTAGCCCCCTTGTACAGAGTTACGTGAAAGAAAAATGCATTTGAATAGGGAGAGCAACGGCAGATTGCATTTGAACTAGCAAAAGAGGCTTCACAGCGCGTTTTGGATTTGTGGCCAGTGCAGGAGAGGGATGTTGAGCTGAATGTGACAGTGCAAGGACTCTATGCTAATTGGAGTCTGTGGCAGAAGCAAGGAAAAATGAGGGTACCTTTAGGATTTTGGACAAAGAAAATGCCAGATGCTAGAAAGCGGTACACTCCCTTTGAAAAACAGTTGCTTGCATGTCATTGGGCCCTGGTGGATACTGAGCAATTGACCCTAGGGCACAAAGTGATTTTGAGACCTGAGATTCCGATAATGCAATGGGTGATGAGTTCTCCCAAGTCTCACAGAATAGGACATGCGCAAGAGGCCAGCATAATCAAATGGAAGTGGTGCATACAGGATAGGGCCCTAGTAGGTCCCAAAGGCACCAGGGTGTTGCATGAGCAGGTGGCGCAAGCCCCAATGGGAGATACAGAGGTTTCGCATGATGTATCTGAGATAGAGGAGTCTCCTGCGAAGTGGGGTAAGCCATTTTAAGAATTGTCCTTAGAGGACAGGAAGCATGTGTGGTTTACTGATGGTTTATCCAGGTATGTAGGGGCTAAAAGGCACTGGAAGACTGTGTCATACAATCCTGTGACCAAGAAAAAGTTGACCACTACTGAAGAGGGAAAGAGTAGCCAGTTCGCCGAACTATACTCTGTGTATTAAGCTTTTGAAACAAGAATTGCCAGGAAAATGTCATATTTACACTGACTTGTGGTCCACTGCCAATGGGTTAGCCACTTGGTTTCCCATGTGATAAATTCAAAGGAAGTGTGTGGTAAGGAACTGTGGAAAGAGATCTGGACCATGTTGCCACAAAGCACAGTTACCGTGTATCATGTAGATGCTCACTGTTCCACTGACTCATTCGACCGCTGGTTCAATTCTCTTACAGATGAAAAAGCTAAGATTTCGGGGGCCAAGGTGGCAATGCAAGATTCGGACCTGGTTGAGATTGCGAAGTGGGCACGTTAGAAGTGCAGACACTTTGGATAAAAGATTACTAGCAGGTGGACAAAGAATAGAGGGATACACATTCCCCAAGATCTGATTAAAACTTACAATGTCCTGTTCGTCAGCATAGCCGAAATAGACCAGTCCCACAGATAGTGAGAGGCCGTTTAGGCAGAGGAAAATTACCAGCACAGATCTGACAGATTGATTACATTGGGCACCTGCCAACTAGTAGAGGATGTCAATATGTGTACACGGCTGTAGACACATACTCTGGATATTTGATAGCATTTCCATGTAAAGGTGCTACTCAATTGAACACGTTGAAAACGTTAGACTTGCTCATTTTGTATTATGAAATTCCCTTTACAGATTCAAAGTGACAATGGGTCTCATTGCAAAGGCAAATTGGTGCAGGATTATTGTGTACAACACAACATTGAGTGGGTCTTTCACATTCCATATTACCCACAGTCTACGTGTCTGATTGAGCGCATGAATGGATTGTAAAAAGATCAATTGAGAAAGATGTCTCATTGAAAAAATGGAGAGATAATTTAACTGAAGCACTGCAAATACTGAATAATAGACCCTTTGCAAATGCAGAAACCCCTTTAATGCGAATGCTAACTCCAGCCTTGCATATTCAGCCTCATTTAGCCACCAATACCATTCTCTACTGGGAGACATCTCCTGGAGCTTGGGCCATACCGGGCGACACCGGAGGCTGCAGGTCTTGATCTGCATGCTTTGAAACTGCACAGACTCAAACCAAAAGATATAGCACTCATTGAGACAGGAGTGGCAATCCAGATTCCCCCAGAGCACTTTGGATTGATTGCCCCTCGATCTGGATTGGTTCTAAAGGGCATTCAAGTGCTGGTAGGGGTCATTGATGCAGACTATCAATGTGAAATCAAGGTCATTCTACTTAATAGTGGAGACGCTGATTTGATAATACAATCTGGAGACAGAGTTGCTCAAATAGTGATCATGCAAGTATATGGAGGGATACTCAAGAAGGGGACTGCCCCAGCCCTTCTCACCATGCGTGGGGAAGGAGTGTTTGGCACTACTGACTAGAATCCTGGAGCCAAAGTGTGGGTAGAATCTCCAAATGGTCCCCCCGAACAGGCAGAGGTTATTGCAACAGGAAATGCAACGTCCTGTTAGTCATGAAGCCAGGGCAGGAAAAATGGGAACGTGTGCCTGCTGATAAATGTTACTTATGAGAATGAATAATACACAATATTAAAGACATATGGCGTAGTCTCTACCCAGGCATACCGGGCTATACCTATTATTCATCCCCACATAAACTCTGCTCTAGGATAGATCTGGCCTGGGCCTCAGACGACCTAATGAGGCAGGGATCTATGCAGGTTATGCCCAAAATTTCCTCTGACCATAATCCCATAATGTTTACATTTGGTCTAACTATAAGAGCAAAAGAAGGGCGCCCCTTTACTTTTCCAAGATACTTATTAACGGATGAGGTCTTTGTGACTTCCCTTAAAAAACATATAAAGGAGTTTATTGTACACAATCTGGATACGGCCAGCATTCTCACAATCTGGGATGCCTGTAAGGCTTTTATTAGAGGAATAGCACAACAATATATTTTCAAACAAAATACAATAAAGAAAAAAGAAGCAAAACTAATGACAAGTAATATCTTAAATATAGAGGAACAATTAGCTGACTACCTAAGAGATGGGGCAAGGAATCGACCCGATATATTATCTTTGGAAAATAAACTGTTGATTATGCGTTCAGATATTAAAAGCTCTTTTAAGGAAAAACATAGCTGCAAGATACTCAAATATAAAATCTCGCAATATGAATGCGGGGATCGGGTAGGAAAACTTCTGGCCTATAAGGTGGCCGAAGACCGGGCATCAACACTGATCAAGTCTATAATAGGCCCCAATGATATTCTGTATACAAAACCTGCACATATTATGGAGCAATTTGTCTCTTATTATGAGGAACTATATACTCCAGAGACTAAGACTAGTTTAACACAGATCCAGTTATACTTAAATGATAATCTCCCCGCAAAACAATATGTAGAACAGGTCACCCTAGATAAATTAGAAGAAGAATATACAATTGAAGAACTACGTCTAGCTGTATTCTCACTCCCATCTAACAAAGCGGCAGGGGAGGATACGCTTCCTATTGAACTGTACAAAATATGTGCTGAAGAATTACTTCCCCTTTTATGCTCAGTCGTGAACCCAATAGCTACAACGGGCAAGGCCCCGGATTCCTGGAGAACGGCGAAAATTATGTTTTTTTAAAAAAAAAAAGAAACCTCCGACACAATGCAGGTCATATAGGCCCATTTCCTTAATAAATACTGATGCTAAGGCTTACTCTAAACTGATTTCATTACGACTGGCACTTCTTATGCCTCACTTAGTAAACACACAACAACATGGCTTTGTAGCTGGTAGGGACACCACAGCGCATGTCAATATGGCAATCACGGCATTTGATATAGCTGCTACTAATCGCACCCCACTCGGCATGATACTTCTGGACGCAGAAAAAGCGTTCGACCGGGTGGGGTGGGATTATTTATGGGAGGTGTTAACTCAGTTTGGGTTTAAAGATCGTTTTCTTAGAGGCATACAGGCTATTTATAGGGCGCCCAATGCTAAAATAGGCTATGCAGGGCTACTATCACCAACATTTGCAATTTTAAGGGGGACTAGGCAGGGGTGTCCTCTTTCACCCCTGCTGTTTGCTCTCTCAATGGAACCTTTTATTAATGCCCTGCAGAATCAGGAAAAGATAAAACCATTAGATTATGAACATAAAATACTCAAAATTACTGCATATGCAGATGATTTAGCCATATATACTACAAATGTAATAGAGGCACTAATTGGAATTGCAGACGAAGCGAAAAAATTTGGGGTTATCTCAGGATACAAACTAAATTTCAACAAAACTCAAACATTAATGAATTATCAAATTAATCAACCAGTCACTGGCCTATATTATTCAGCTGTATACTTAGGGGTGAAAATCTCTCCTAAAACTAGTGAAATAAATAAACTAAATTATGACCCTTTACCTAAACACACTTCAACGGTTCTTAAAAAATGGCACAAAATTCCACTTAATATCTTAGGCCGAATTAATTTGATTAAAATGAATATTTTACCAAAATTTTTATATCTCTTTCGTTCTATTCCACTTCGAGTGAACAATATATTCTTTAAGAAACTGGAGGGCATCTGCAGCAGCTTTGTTTGGAGCTACAAAACCCCTAGGAGATCAATGATGATACTTAAATTACCTCTAGAAAAAGGCGGATTGGAATTTCCGGATTTTAAGTCTTTCTTCTATGCATCCTTTTTAGGACGGCTTAGGAGTTTACTAAATGAAAATGAGACCCATTTCTTTTTTTATCAATTCATGTTAGGCACTAATTCATCTCAATTTCTTGCAAGAGTACAAGATCCTAATTTTTTTAAAAGGGTTAAATTTAAGATAGCAAGAGACTCGGTAGCGATCTATAATCAGATCATGAAACTTTGTGATACTTCTTTTTTTCATACAGATTTACAACTATGGGACAATCCAGGATTACCCAGCATTTTTAATGATACAGCTGGTAGAGAATGGGCCAGTTATGGGATTAAGATACTGGGAGATCTTTATGGCTCTGATGGTTTTCTGCAGTTTTCAACCTTACAACGGCTTTATAAGCTGCCAGGGGAAATGCTATACAAATATATACAACTCAGGGACTACTTAATCCGAAAAATGAAGCTAAATAAAATTAATATCGACTAGACACAATATCGAGTTAAAAATATAGTATGGACATAATATCGACTAGAAATAATATGGACAACAAAAATATCGACTAGAAAAAAATTATTTATCGAATAGAATGGACATAATATCGAATCAAAAATATAGAATGGACATAATATCGACTAGACATAATATAGACAACAAAAATATCGAATTTAAGGTAAGTTAATATTATTTTTAATTGTTTGTGTAATATAAATCTGTAGCGGGTTGTGGGTTTATAGGGGAATAGGGTGGGAAGTAATTTAATTATAATTAATTAAACATGTCAATTTATTTATTGATATTTATTTAGAATTAATTGTTAATTAATTATTAATTGGTAATTAATTAAAATATAATTGGTAATTAATTATAATTGATTAATTGATAAATATTTTAATTTGAGTAATTTATTTTCTGTAGCGGGTTGTGGGTTTATAGGGGAATAGGGTGGGAAGTAATGTAATTATAAATAATTAAATATGTTAATTTATTTATTGATATTTAGTTAGAATTAATTGTTAATTAATTACTAATTGGTAATTAATTAAAATATAATTGGTAATTAATTATAATTGATTAATTGATAAATATTTAATTTTAGTAATTTATTTTCTGTAGCGGGTTGTGGGTTTATAGGGGAATAGGGTGGGAAGTAATTTAATTATAATTAATTAAATTTGTAAATTTATTTATTGATAATTATTTAGAAATAATTGTTAAATAATAATTAATGGGTAATTAATTAAAAAATAATTGGTCATTAAAATTAATAGATTAATGTTTAAATTGTAAATTAATTTATGAATGAATGAATGAATGAATGAATAAAATATTTAATAAAGCGCACGGCTTCCTGGCGCTGGGGACCTGATCAGAACACAGCAGAGGGGACCCAAGGAGATTTAGGAAGGGAATGCCTGGGAGAAAAGAAAAGTTTTAAGAGCTTTGCGGAAGTGAGTGTAGATGGGAATGGAACGGATAGAGAGAGGAAGACTATTCCAGAACTGGGGGGCCAGGACTGAGAACCGGGTGCCTCCCGTTCTGGATTTGCGGAAGCTGGGAATATGAAGAAGAGAAAGAGAAGAAGAATGGAGAGTGCGGACCGGGGCATGAGAAGAAATAAGAGAAGTGATGAACAAGGGTGCGGAACGGAAATGAGCCCGAAAAGCTAGACAGGCCAATTTGAAAAAGGATCTGAAGTGGACTGGAAGCCAGTGAAGAGATTTGAGAACTGGGGTGATGTGGGAGTATTTGGGGAGGGAAAGGGAGGAACCTTGGGGGACACCACAGGTGACTGGGCGGGAAGGAGCAGAGAAACCGGGGAGAATGCGTGCTGGCGCGCAATCCGCGGGAGAGCCGGACTTGATCTTAACCAAAAGATTCAGAAATAAATCGGTGGAGATGGGAGGAAAAAAGGCGAAAGAAGAGGAGGGACAAATAGGGGGACAAGTGGGACGGGGTTGAGGTACTGTAGGAATGTTGGCTTTGATCTTCACGATCTTGTCGATAAATAAATCGTTAAGTGAGGAGCAGAGAGACTGTGAGGGAACTAAATTAGGGGTGGAGCGATCAGAGAAGGCAAGATTGTGGACCAGAGAGAAGATTTCACGGGGTTTGTTAGCCGCGAGAGCTACTCTCTCAGTGAAATATGCAGTTTTAGCCGCTAGGATCGCTTTTTTATATTCAGTGAGGAGTGATTTGAATTTGATGAGCAAGGAGGGGCAATAGTTCTGTCTCCAGTGGCGTTCCGACCGCCTAAGGTCGAGTTTAAGAGTTTTAAGTTCTGGAGAGAACCATTTGTTCGCATCATTTTTACCCCTACGCTATCCAACGCTTTCCCTACTGTTGCACTCTCTGGAGTGGGAATAGTAATTTTTACCCCTACGCTATCTAACGCTTTCCCTACTGTTGTACTCTCTGGAGTTGGAATAGTAATTTTTACCCCTACGCTATCCAACGCTTTCCCTACTGTTGCACTCGCTGGAGTGGGAATAGTAATTTTTATCCCTACGCTATCCAACGCTTTCCCTACTGTTGCACTCTCTGGAGTTGGAATAGTAATTCTAACCCCTACGCTATCCAACGCTTTCCCTACTGTTGCACTCTCTGGAGTTGGAATAGTAATTTTTACCCCTACACTATCCAACGCTTTCTCTTCTGTTGCACTCACTGGAGTCGTTACAGTACATTTAAACCTTTTGCTATCCTACGGTAAAAATATTGTATATGTTTTGTTAATAATATGTATATATATATATATATATATATGTATTCAAAATAAATTACTATTTTTAAAGTTATAATATTTATTTTTTAATGTTATGTTTATTTAAGTATTTTAAATAAGTTAAAATTAATTTTATTTATTATTATATTACTTTTAAATTACTTTTAAGACATTTAAAAAAAACGATATTTTGACAGTCTATATTTTTTACACTCGATATTTAAAAGTCGATATTTTTGTACTTACCTGTTTGAAGATAGGAAGTCGATATTTTATCAGTCTACATTTTTACCTCGATATTTTGACATCTCGATAATATGACAGTCGATATTATTTCAGTGATCCGGAAAAGAAACACCAGCAGTGCAGATAAAGGTCCAAATGAAAATAGGGAGAACACCAAAAAGAGAGTACTCTGTATTTATTGTGCCCCTCTCTGAATATAATATTGGAGTTGCTATCTTGAAAGGAATGACTCTGTATTTGGAGGATGGGTACTATCAATTTGGATCAAAGAAGCACATTTCAATTGCTGCCGTAAGGATGGGTCGCTTGAAGATTCCTCCAGTGAAGGTGCCCCAGGATGCTATGGTAATTCATTTGAAACAGTACAGAATCCCACGAGGGCATGAGGAGATCAATGCAACCATGCAGGACTTGACAGAGGCAGGGGTGGTGACTCCAATGACTATCCCCTGGAATAACCCTGTGTGTGCAAAAGTGACAATACGTGGCGCATGACAGTTGATTATTGCGAATTGAACAAGCACACACCTCCTTTGACTGCTGCCGTCCCAGATACTGTTACTTTAATTGAGAAAATACAGAAGCATCCTGGGAATTGGTATGCAACTATTGATATTGCCAATGCTTTCTTTTCTATACCAATAGCCCCTGAAGGCCAAGAACAATTCTTACTCTCATGGAATGGCAGACAACTCACGTTCAGAAATTTGCCTCAAGGGTACTTGCATAGTCCTACCATCTTCACCGGCTGGTGACGGAGCACTTAGAAGAAGTGCCAGTTATTCCTGGGGTACAGCTTTGCCATTACATTCATGGCATGATGATACAGGGAGAGACACAAGATCAGGTGCAGATTAAGCTGGAAAGGATTGTGGAGCATTTGCAGAGCAAAGGGTGGGAGTTAATCCCACCAAATTACAAGGACCCTCCCAAAGTGTGAAGTTGTTGGGTATTCAGTGGCATCATAGACACATAGACAAAAGATCGAAGAATTGGCCGTGCCACAAAATAGGAAGGAAACTTAGAGGTTCATTGGATTGTTTGTTTTTTGGAGACAGTGCATCCCTCACTTAGGTCAGATTTTAGCCCCCTTGTACAGAGTTACGTGAAAGAAAAATGCATTTGAATAGGGAGAGCAACGGCAGATTGCATTTGAACTAGCAAAAGAGGCTTCACAGCGCGTTTTGGATTTGTGGCCAGTGCAGGAGAGGGATGTTGAGCTGAATGTGACAGTGCAAGGACTCTATGCTAATTGGAGTCTGTGGCAGAAGCAAGGAAAAATGAGGGTACCTTTAGGATTTTGGACAAAGAAAATGCCAGATGCTAGAAAGCGGTACACTCCCTTTGAAAAACAGTTGCTTGCATGTCATTGGGCCCTGGTGGATACTGAGCAATTGACCCTAGGGCACAAAGTGATTTTGAGACCTGAGATTCCGATAATGCAATGGGTGATGAGTTCTCCCAAGTCTCACAGAATAGGACATGCGCAAGAGGCCAGCATAATCAAATGGAAGTGGTGCATACAGGATAGGGCCCTAGTAGGTCCCAAAGGCACCAGGGTGTTGCATGAGCAGGTGGCGCAAGCCCCAATGGGAGATACAGAGGTTTTGCATGATGTATCTGAGATAGAGGAGTCTCCTGCGAAGTGGGGTAAGCCATTTTAAGAATTGTCCTTAGAGGACAGGAAGCATGTGTGGTTTACTGATGGTTTATCCAGGTATGTAGGGGCTAAAAGGCACTGGAAGACTGTGTCATACAATCCTGTGACCAAGAAAAAGTTGACCACTACTGAAGAGGGAAAGAGTAGCCAGTTCGCCGAACTATACTCTGTGTATTAAGCTTTTGAAACAAGAATTGCCAGGAAAATGTCATATTTACACTGACTTGTGGTCCACTGCCAATGGGTTAGCCACTTGGTTTCCCATGTGATAAATTCAAAGGAAGTGTGGGGTAAGGAACTGTGGAAAGAGATCTGGACCATGTTGCCACAAAGCACAGTTACCGTGTATCATGTAGATGCTCACTGTTCCACTGACTCATTCGACCGCTGGTTCAATTCTCTTACAGATGAAAAAGCTAAGATTTCGGGGGCCAAGGTGGCAATGCAAGATTCTGACCTGGCTGAGATTGCGAAGTGGGCACGTTAGAAGTGCAGACACTTTGGATAAAAGATTACTAGCAGGTGGACAAAGAATAGAGGGATACACATTCCCCAAGATCTGATTAAAACTTACAATGTCCTGTTCGTCAGCATAGCCGAAATAGACCAGTCCCACAGATAGTGAGAGGCCGTTTAGGCAGAGGAAAATTACCAGCACAGATCTGACAGATTGATTACATTGGGCACCTGCCAACTAGTAGAGGATGTCAATATGTGTACACGGCTGTAGACACATACTCTGGATATTTGATAGCATTTCCATGTAAAGGTGCTACTCAATTGAACACGTTGAAAACGTTAGACTTGCTCATTTTGTATTATGAAATTCCCTTTACAGATTCAAAGTGACAATGGGTCTCATTGCAAAGGCAAATTGGTGCAGGATTATTGTGTACAACACAACATTGAGTGGGTCTTTCACATTCCATATTACCCACAGTCTACGTGTCTGATTGAGCGCATGAATGGATTGTAAAAAGATCAATTGAGAAAGATGTCTCATTGAAAAAATGGAGAGATAATTTAACTGAAGCACTGCAAATACTGAATAATAGACCCTTTGCAAATGCAGAAACCCCTTTAATGCGAATGCTAACTCCAGCCTTGCATATTCAGCCTCATTTAGCCACCAATACCATTCTCTACTGGGAGACATCTCCTGGAGCTTGGGCCATACCGGGCGACACCGGAGGCTGCAGGTCTTGATCTTCATGCTTTGAAACTGCACAGACTCAAACCAAAAGATATAGCACTCATTGAGACAGGAGTGGCAATCCAGATTCCCCCAGAGCACTTTGGATTGATTGCCCCTCGATCTGGATTGGTTCTAAAGGGCATTCAAGTGCTGGTAGGGGTCATTGATGCAGACTATCAATGTGAAATCAAGGTCATTCTACTTAATAGTGGAGACGCTGATTTGATAATACAATCTGGAGACAGAGTTGCTCAAATAGTGATCATGCAAGTATATGGAGGGATACTCAAGAAGGGGACTGCCCCAGCCCTTCTCACCATGCGTGGGGAAGGAGTGTTTGGCACTACTGACTAGAATCCTGGAGCCAAAGTGTGGGTAGAATCTCCAAATGGTCCCCCCGAACAGGCAGAGGTTATTGCAACAGGAAATGCAACGTCCTGTTAGTCATGAAGCCAGGGCAGGAAAAATGGGAACGTGTGCCTGCTGATAAATGTTACTTATGAGAATGAATAATACACAATATTAAAGACATATGGCGTAGTCTCTACCCAGGCATACCGGGCTATACCTATTATTCATCCCCACATAAACTCTGCTCTAGGATAGATCTGGCCTGGGCCTCAGACGACCTAATGAGGCAGGGATCTATGCAGGTTATGCCCAAAATTTCCTCTGACCATAATCCCATAATGTTTACATTTGGTCTAACTATAAGAGCAAAAGAAGGGCGCCCCTTTACTTTTCCAAGATACTTATTAACGGATGAGGTCTTTGTGACTTCCCTTAAAAAACATATAAAGGAGTTTATTGTACACAATCTGGATACGGCCAGCATTCTCACAGTCTGGGATGCCTGTAAGGCTTTTATTAGAGGAATAGGACAACAATATATTTTCAAACAAAATACAATAAAGAAAAAAGAAGCAAAACTAATGACAAGTAATATCTTAAATATAGAGGAACAATTAGCTGACTACCTAAGAGATGGGGCAAGGAATCGACCCGATATATTATCTTTGGAAAATAAACTGTTGATTATGCGTTCAGATATTAAAAGCTCTTTTAAGGAAAAACATAGCTGCAAGATACTCAAATATAAAATCTCGCAATATGAATGCGGGGATCGGGTAGGAAAACTTCTGGCCTATAAGGTGGCCGAAGACCGGGCATCAACACTGATCAAGTCTATAATAGGCCCCAATGATATTCTGTATACAAAACCTGCACATATTATGGAGCAATTTGTCTCTTATTATGAGGAACTATATACTCCAGAGACTAAGACTAGTTTAACACAGATCCAGTTATACTTAAATGATAATCTCCCCGCAAAACAATATGTAGAACAGGCCACCCTAGATAAATTAGAAGAAGAATATACAATTGAAGAACCACGTCTAGCTGTATTCTCACTCCCATCTAACAAAGCGGCAGGGGAGGATACGCTTCCTATTGAACTGTACAAAATATGTGCTGAAGAATTACTTCCCCTTTTATGCTCAGTCGTGAACTCAATAGCTACAACGGGCAAGGCCCCGGATTCCTGGAGAACGGCGAAAATTATGTTTTTAAAAAAAAAAAAAGAAACCTCCGACACAATGCAGGTCATATAGGCCCATTTCCTTAATAAATACTGATGCTAAGGCTTACTCTAAACTGATTTCATTACGACTGGCACTTCTTATGCCTCACTTAGTAAACACACACTCTTGGTGGGAACCTGTTTTGGCCTACTCCATATGCTGAAAAAATTCCTTCCCCTCCTTCCTCTGGACTCCAGGAATATTGTGGTTCAGGCATTGGTTACGTCTAGATTAGACTACGCCAGTGTCCTTTATTTGGGCCTACTGGACTACATCCTGGTGGTGCAAAACACAGCTACTAGGGCGATTTTCAGACTGAAACCCTGGTCTCATATGGCCCCTCATCTCAAGGCCTTACTCTTCCAGTGAAGGAGCAGATAAAATTCAAAGCCATGGTCATATTTTTTAAAGCCCTCCATGGTAAGGGCGCTGGATACCTCAGAAGGCGCGTCTGTTGCTATGGACCTATCAGACCGCTAAGATAATCTTTTTCTTATTTCGCTTGCATCCCCAAGGTCCGCTTGGCTCGTAGGAGCGGTAAAGCTTTCAGTTTTCATGGTGCTCAAACATGGAATCTACTTCCGGCGGCACTGCGAGGGAGCACTGATATGACAACTTTTAAGAAACACCTGACAACATGGCTTTTTAAGAGTTACGTTGTCCATTGGGTGCAGTCATGTGTGAACCTCCAGCACTGGGACACTCCTGAGCAAGTAGCTGTGTACTTTATAAGAACCGCTCATTTATTTATTCATTCATTCATTCACTCGATTGTTAGGCTCCGCATTAAGGGAGTCATGTTCCAAGGCACCGCCGGCACAGATAACAGCGGTGGGGAGGGGGGGGGTGGAGAAGTGGGGGGAGTGGACAGACAAAGGGATAGAGAAAGTAAAATAAAAATAAATAAAAAAACACTTACTTTGCGCTCGCCGCATCGCCGAGTCTGTGATGAGGCGAGCATAAGGTAAGCTTTATTTATTTTTTATTTTTCTTTCCCTATCCCGCCGTCTGTCCACTTCCCCCCACTCGCCCCACAGCCCCACCGATGTTACCTGTGTTGGCCGTGCCTGCAAGTTCCTTGTAGATGCAAATGACTTTGGTTTGAAAGAAGTTTGTCAGTCAGTTGCAGAAATCCTGGAATCCCACTATGCTGCAGGGAACTATGGGTGCAGAAAGCAGGTTGAGCATTTTGAAGAGTTCTCTCGAAGAGTTGTCAGACTTGAGTTTGTTGGTGGAGAAGTGAGACTTCTCTTCTTAAATGGTAATACATATGGCTTTTTGCTGCACGTCATAGCTTTTTTGCCAGGCCCGTTCTTGATGACAGCGGGACTGTCTTAAAATTCTGAGCAGCTCCAAAAACCACTAGGAAGTTGACAGCTTCCTCTACATATAGGTTTCTTTGATAGGGGGCAGGAAAAAAATTCCACTGCTGCCAGTTTCTTATCCTTGTGGTTGGTTCAGTTGCTGTTTTTAAGAACACGTGATAAGGTTTCTTCGGAAAGACCTTTCCAGTTCCTTTTGAGCATCCTGTTTTTGTCACAATTAGGATCTTCCCGTGTGTGCAGCCAGGAGGGAGAATAGGTTACAGCGTGATGGTCAGACCAAATTAACGGTGCTGTCTCATGAACCTTAAAGTGAGGATCATTGGAGAAGATGCCATCCAGTGTGTAGCCCGATACATGTGCAGGGGCATTGACTAGCTGTGACAGGCCACAGCAAGCCATCACATCACTAACTGCCCTTGGATATTTGTACATATGATTTTCCAGATGGAAGTTAAAATCCCCATCCAAGTTAAGGTTCAGTTAAATGTTTGATTTCTGATATAAAAGAAGGTCTAGGTCCTGGGGCCTCTAAACTAGGACCCCAGCAAATGAGCTAATGGGCATGATAGTGATAGAGAAGAGTAGAGCTTTACAAGGGGTCGACCTCCGAAGAGGTTCCATGAGACACTTATCTTATGAATAAGACTACCCCCTGATCTGCCTGCCCTATCAGGCCTGAGGATCATGAACCTCTGGGGCTGGTGTCCATCAGGTTGGGCCGAACACCCTTTTGCCCAAGTGACAGTTACAAATGCCCAATCTGGATACTGTGTCATAATGAATTTAGTGAACTCAATTTTGCTTTTGGTCAAGGATCTGGCATTGATTAAAAAACAAAAACTTCTTTTTGATCTCCACAGGAAATGTCTCTTCCACAGGATAATGGCTCATAGAGTTACTGAGGATAGCAGTGGACATGCTGAGAGTGAGTACAGGGGAGGTAGCCCTAAATCACAGGATGGGCAGCTGCTACGACTGTTAAAATAGAGTTCCTTCAACCCAATAAGGGAGAGCCATTGCAGACTGTTACCACAATTTTGCCAACTCAGAAGCTGTTCTATTGGGTAGAATAGGTGGAGAGCCTTCCCTGGGGAAAAGCTGCCAGAGGTTCTTGCGCGAGGAGCATCCGAGACGCGGATAGGTGAATACAGTCTTGCCCTCTGTGGAACCACGCACTCATTGGCTTATCTAGGCTTCTCCCTAAGAGGAGAACGAGAGTCTAGTCTGCTGGATGTCTCAAAGCTAAGATGCAGTGTCATAGAGTGAAAGTTGTGTACAGTGAAATAGCATAGAGTGGAATGGTGTACAGTGTAGTGGAGTAGAGGGTAATAGTGTATAGTGGTGTGAGGTAGAGTGGAATGGCATACAGTGGATTACCATACAGTGGAATTGCGTATAGTGGAGTGATGTAGAGTGGAGTGGCATAGGGTGTAATAGCATAGACTGTAATAGCGTAGAGTGGAATGGCTAGAGGGGCGTGGCATAGAGTGCAGTGGCGTGGAGTGTGGTAACTGAAACAGATGTAGCATGAAAGTGTGTTAAAAGATGTAGAGGTAATGTTGCAGGAAAATTGTTTGGTGTAAATGGTAATTTTTGGTAGCATGTGTGAATAGTGTAAGTGGTGTTAAAGTTATAATTGTGAAAATATTTAGCTATATATTGTACCATGGTATACTGTGCTTAATAAGGCAGTATGTGATTGGCTAGTGACTGTGTTTACCAAAGGTAAAAGACCATGTCATTTTCTGGACCTTTATTTCTGCGTTCTGGATTTTGCTGTGTTCTAAGTTAGGGTCTTAGCGCGAGGTAAGTATAAAGTTTTATTGTTGTTCCCTACCTATTACCTCGTTCTGAATGTGTTAATAGGTAGAGAAATGTATTTGCAATTTTCTATATATTTTTATAACAGTTTAGTGAGAACTTCACCCTTTTAAAAAACATTTTTCATAAGAGATGTTACAAATAAACTTTTTTCAAGTAGTGCAGTAATTTTTAGATATTACAGCAGTAATGAGTATACTTTGAATGAAGATTTAAATATGTTTAAAATGTAGAATACACTGTAGTACCGTATATTTTTTTTAATATAGTGTACTACATTGTATTTTTGTATTTTTTAACATATTTATATTTGTTACCACAGTACTCCCAAGGTAGTACTGTGGTACTCCGCTCATTTTTAAAAAAAATATGTAGAAACTTTTTTAATATTTCTCCTTGCTTATTAACACTTTAATAAAGTGGTAACAAGTTGGGAAAAAATATCAAACCTAATGCTTACCTGTCTCTATGAATGAAACACAGAAATACAGCAAAGTTTTGGGAAAATACAGTGACAACAAATACCACTAAATTAAAATACCTTATAAGTTAACAAATACTTACCCTACTTATCTGTAGTACCCGAAAGGATGGTCTGCATACCATATTGTCTTATCCTGCCAAATTACATGTAAATTCATTCAGTCGTTTTCACACTAAAGGAGATACAAATAGTCTATGTAAAATGCATTGGTGGAAAAACGAGTTTTGCGGCCCCCCTCTTTTATCTTTGCACTCCCTTGACTAATCCCTGTGAAACTCCCCATCCTCTCAATATATATACATATATACATATATATATATGGCAGTCACCAGTAGGGAGTTAAAGTTAGGACCAAAGTTTTCATAGGTAAAGCGATTTTTGTTTTGCCAATAACTGTACCCTTTTTATGTCTCGCAGACCTAGTGCTGGAGCGCGCATGCGTTCCTCGCTCTGCAAGGCTTATTGTCATTGATACACTTTCAGAAGGGGTCTTGTAGCCACGTCCATATTTTTGATTGCCTGGTGTCACCGTTTATGCTAAACACTGGGTTGTGAATGAGAATGAGGCTTTTTCGTTACCGCCCTGTCTCCTTCTTGAACGGCCCGTCCGTACTGGATGTTTTACTTGCGGTGTTACACATTCAGCGTTGTATACTCCGTGAGCACTATTTTCTTTCAGCAGCCCCATTGGTGGCCGGCTACGGTGCATGTGGCTCGCTAGCTGGAGGTGTGTTGTGAGTGTCTGTACTTGGTTTTTTTCCCACGGAGCCCGCAGCCAAAACAGAGCCGGCTACCTACTATGTGCACAAATTGTTTGCAGCTGATATTTTTTTTTTCATGTCGCGCCACCTGCAACCAAAACAGAGCAGGCTGCCTTCAATAACTTCGGCCATCTGCCGGCAATGGATCAATCGCTTTCACTTTACATTTGTGCTTCATCACAGGATGGCTCACCTTTCTTTTTTTCCTGCACAGTGCCTGCAGTTAAAACACAGCAGGCTGCCTAAAATAGCTCCGCCCTCTGCTGGCAACAGTTCAAGCACTTTCAATTTTAATTCACAGCTGCACTTCATCACAGCAGAGCAGCGCTTGGGGAAGCCTTGCGCCTTTCTTATTTTCCTGCTCTGGGTCCGCACAAATAATAGAGCAGGCTGCCTAAAATGGCTTCGATCTGCTGCCAACAATGGATCAAGTGCTTTCACTTTTAATTTTCAGCCCCCCTTCATCACAGTATGGCGGACGCTTCAGGAGGCTGTACACCTTTTTGTTTTTCACAAAGCTGCTTGGGGAGGTCGCATACCTTTCTTTTTTTACTGCATGACGCATGTAGCAAAAACAGAAAGGCTGCATGAAATGGCTTCTGCCCACTTCTGGCAACGATCAAGTGCTTTAACTTTTAATTTGCAGACTCTCGTAGCAAGTGAGCTGAGCGCCAAGCAGAAGAGGCAGCATCACATCTTGCTTTCTACTTCCACTTGTAACTTCAGCCTCCCTATAGTATGGCACAGCATCTAAAAGCACTAGGGGGCATATTACCAACAACTAGCGATAATTATCGCTGTGTTGGCTTAGCGACAATATTACTATCGCCGCCCTTCACCCTTTTTTATCGCTGAGATACCTTGCTATTAGCAAGGTTTATCTCAGGAGCGATAAAAAACAGGCGAAATGCGTGAATATCGCTGTCAATACAGCGATATTCAGGCATTATCGTGACAATGCTCTTAGCCATGTTATCCACCTCTCATTGGATAACATGGCTAAGAACTGGTCAGGGCAGGCGTTACCTTTTGGAGATATTCGCGCTTAGCGCGAATATTTCCAAACAACGCCTGTGTTGATCATAGGAGATAGCGATGTTAGCCACTGTTTTCAGTCGTTAACATCTTGGCACGCCCACTTTGCATGTCATTAGCGATATTTATCGCTGACATGCAAAGTGGGCCCCTAAATGCCCGCTATCGCCTACAAGTTGTCGCTAACTGGTGTTAGCGATAGCTTGGTAATAGGGGGATAAAATTATCGCCGCATTAGCGGGAAAAAGTCACGCTAATGCAGCGATAATTGCCCTTGGTAATATGCCCCTAGGTTTTTGTAGACAGGAAGTAGTGGCGCTCAGCCAGTATTAACGTTCAGTTTAAAGGTGGGAAAGAATTTGGTATGGTGATGACAGGGAAGGGGAGACCCTAAAACCCCTCAATCTGTGAAGGAGAAACCAAGCACAAATACAAATAACAACAATCCCGCTCACTCATACAGTATAACAATACATCATATAGATGTGATTTGAAAGCAAATGGAACCAAACCAACGATGAGGTTTTTGATTTCTTTAATCGGTCATCAAACCAACAACAAACAGCCAGCCGACACGTGTTTCATCAGAGAAATAGTGTTCTTCGACTCTTCAGGGCTTAATGGCTGAATCCAAATTCCGTAACATGCCTTTGCCTGTGATAATTCCAACCCGGTAGGGTATGATAAGTCTCAGGGGAACGATAGAGTTTCAACAATAAAACTATAAGCGCTAATCAAAGGGTAAAGTTGGTCCTGGCGCAGTAATGGTAGAAAAAGAAAAATTCTCCCAACTGTAGTTTTTACGTCTAAATAAGGTGCTAGACCCCCAAATGTTCCGGCGTAGCATGTGTGCGTGCTTCCTGATAGTTTCGTTCCGATAAGGTGCCTGCGTCCTGGGGTAACACATTCTGGTCTGCGCTAATAAAAATACACATCTGCTCATTTCAGCATTGGTTATTAACATGGAGCACTTCTTAGTAGTGCCTGGGTCATTAAATCCTGCTACTCCGCCCACCTTTATCGCAGACCCTTTATTTTACAGCCAAGAGGTCTGACTGGAGCTGCGCACAGCAGGGAAGATTCTTGGGTGAATTCCCTTGCTGCTCTTGTTGACTTTCACAGTCCTTGTTTTTAATAGCTCCTGATGGGGTGTGATGTGGCTGTGGTGAAGGATGTCGAGGATCAGGCGTGCAGAGGCGTTCTGGATGCGTTGGAGCCGTCTCAGGAATTTGACAAGGCTCCTGCGTAGAGGGTGTTTCCGTAGTCCAATCTGCTGCTGACGAGGGCCTGGGTGACCGTTCGTCTTGTTTCAGTGGGGATCCACTTGTAGATCCTGCGGAGCATGCGTAGGGTGTTGAAGCAGGAGGAGGAGACGGCGTTGAGCTGCTTAGTCATGGAGAGGGTGGAGTTGAAAATGTCCCCTAGGTTGCGTGCATGGTCGATGGGTGTTGGGGCTTTTCCCAGTGTGGTCGGCCACCAGGAGTCATCCTAGGCCGAAGGGGTGGATCCGAGGATGAGGACCTCCGTCTTGTCCGAGTTCAGTTTCAGTCCTCTGTTCCTCATCCTTTCGGCGATGGCCTTCATTCCTTCGTGGAGGTTGGTTTCGGCGGTGTGATGGTCTTTGGTGAGGGAGAGGATCAGCTGGGTGTCATCGGCGTAGGAGATGATGTTGAGGTCATGCTGTTGGGCAACATGGGCGAGAGGTGCCATGTAGATGTCTCTCGAAGTATGAGAGACCAAGTCATGGCCACGTCAGGTACTTGTTTCCACACGTTGAGTCTTCTGCGTAGAGTGTTCCATCTCCTTCCCCTATCTGTCCGCAGGACCCTGATTCAAGCCTTGGTAATTCGCTGCCTCGATTATTGCAACGCCCTTCTTGTGTCCTCTAACGAATCCCTAATAAATCGAATGCAGGTGGTTCAGAACGCATCAGCTATCCTGGCTCTTAATATGCCCCCCAGAACTCCTTCCGAGTCACTGTTGTGGCAGCCTCACTTGATTCCCCTCCATCAGAGAATCAAGTTTAAAATCTGAAGTCTAGTCCACAAAGCATTACATGGCAGAGGCCCAAGCTACCTTGCGGAAAAACGAAAGCACTATCTGCCTGGCGCTGACAACCAAGCAGGTAAAAATGCTACATCATGCCTTTATGTTGTGAGTAGGCAGAAAGCATGGTGTCTGTTTTCACACACCAAAGTCATGCCTAACATTTTGCAAAAAGACCATAAGCACTGGAAATAAGGGAACGGGCGGAGGGTGCTGCAGCCTCCCCACCCAAAAAATAATCATGCTTCAGTTCAGAAGGTGAATGAGCAATAAAGATGCATTTATATTTTATTCTCATCGTGTTATGTTTGCCGTGCTTTCAAAGATAGAGGTAAAATGCTAGGTCTTCTAACAAATTGCAGATTGCACTTATAACATGGAGATTGGAATAAACTTTTATTTCTCTAACTGCAAGATTAGAGTATTTTCTAAAGTGCAGTATTAGGCAATTGTGCTAGAGCACATGGAGCGTGAACAGAAAAACACATTTCAATAAACTGTACACATTTCTCATAATATATCAGCAGGTAGGAAAGCTCAAATGAAATACTATTTTTTGTAATTCTGAAGTGTGGTGGAGGTTTTAATAGGATCAAAACAAGATGCTTTACTTTGTGATGTGGCAATGATATATTTGCTGAATTCCGATTTCCACACATTATCATTTTTGCGCTTTATAGTACTAGTATAATGGCAAGTCAGTGCAAACTATTTGGCAATTTTAATGGAAAATGTGCATCTGTGAATGACCACGAGCTAACACGCCATGCTTTGGTAATATATTTACAACAGTGTGCTCCAAAATGCAACACCACTACTTCAATGCCTGCCTCGTCAGGGGTAGTAAGTGCTATATAAAGACAATTTACAATTAGAATACTACACCCTTACCACACTCTTTCTGAATGGGCATGTCTCATTTGTAACACTTTTTCATTGCGTGATACTTGGATGTTTCACAATTCTGATGACTTCAATGATGTAAGATTGATAACAGCAACTCTAATCTGAAAATTGTTCCAGCACTACAGAATATAATACCTGATGTGCTTTTCTGTGAACCATTCTTATTATAATCCATTTTGGTCAACTTTTCATGAGTGATGGGTTAATACAATTCCCATTTACATATTAGAAAGTACTTAATACAAATTCTAACAGTGTTAGACTGAAAATGACACAAACACTCTCAGAGGCGGTTTCTCCATTAGGGCTCTGGGGCTGGTCCCCCCTAAAATTCCTACACATTCCTGTACACATTTTAAATAAATTAAACTATTTAGAGATACAATTGTATCACTAAACAAATCAATGTATTTAAGTCTGGGTTGTCTGTCCCAGGCTGCCTGCTCGCCATGCTCTGAAACAGGGAACGGAAGTCTGGCAGTAATCAACTTTCTGGACTGTGATGCAAGACATAGGGCTTGCTGTTCTAAAGCCCATCATTGGCATTGTAGACTATGGCAGTATCCACTATAGGACAGTGACGCTTTCAGAGCCATGGTTTTGAGCACTGTAGTCTCCATCCCTCTGTGAGAGCAGCCGTCCATCATTCACAGACATAGATCCCACCCATTTCTATTCGTCACACGTAGAAGTGGATGCAAGCACATGTATTTTGATGCCATGTGCTTGGTAATGGTAAGTGTTAAAATGCTAATCTTCTGCTGTTATTATATTGTGCTGAGACCCCTCGCAATGCTTATCTCTTCTACTGTTACATCCCAGGCCCGGGCTGCATGTCGCTGCCCCAGTTAGAAGTGGAGCTGCTGTATTCGTTCCCCCGTGAAAATGATCCAAAAGACGAGCAGGCCAGGGTTTTTGTTCCCTTGTGAAGTTGATCCAAATATCCACGTCAAGCACAAAATGAGAGGTATGTGCTTATAGTAGACAGTTATCTGCTGTATTATATTAAATCTGACCCTTTCTTCATGCCCTTTACAACATTGAAGCCAAAAATATGGATTGATTACGAACAATGAGTTCTTAAAATCTGAAAGCAATGCATGCCAGTGAATTAGTTCCTCTCTTATTTAATGTTTTACTTAATCTTGCCTTCCTCAAGAGTTAGCTATTTATCATGTTGCGTTTCTGTATGTTTTTCCGTGTACACTTTGAGCCCTTCCAGGTGTTTGTGAGGGACTTTCATTGAGTGCCCTGGCACTGATGCTGAAAAGCAAAAGCAAAGTGCCTGTCAACGGGTTGGCTTCTCTGCAGAGCACACAGAACAATTGCCATTTATTCCAGTTATAATTGCAATTCTGTGGAAATGTGTGCAATGGGGTTGCACAGATTACAAAATACTTACACGGCAAAAGCAAAAGGAAATAAATTGCTTAAATGTGAATGAGTGCAGTGTATGTTTGGGGATGGTGAAGTGAGGGAGATGCAGGGAAGTGCATTAGGGGAAGAGTGAAACGAGGATGCTGAAGAGAAAAGAGATAAGGCTGAAGATGTGCAGATGGGTGAGATGTGCAGAGAAGAAGTGCATAAATATCTCAAATGAAGCACACATCAAAGAAGGCCAAAACTCCTTCCTGAGGCCTTAATATTCAAATTTCAAAAATGAAACATTTTCAAGGTTAATTATTTATAACAAATCTTTATTGTTACTCATTTATCTGAAACTGCTAACAACAATTGACAAAGCCAATAGTACTGACAGGTTTTAGTTGTATGTCGGTTGTAGTGTTAACTATCTGAATGTAATTACATCTCAGAGAGAAACCAAAATACTATCGGGTAGCACACTATGGGAATTAAGGAAATGTATTGTACATGTTTCCTTTTAAATAGCCTCAACATTTTTCAGCCTTCTTAAAGACCTGTCTTCACATATTTCTACATGACTGATTGCACTCAGCAGCTGTGGGTCCTTCCCAAGCCTGGTTAGAGCATTTTCTTTCAAAGTTGATGCTATGATGCTGCATGCAGTGCAATGCACTGGGTAAGCACACACTTTAAAAGGCTGAGGTTGTCGCGTTGTACAATCTGCACATTACAGTAACTGATTAACATATTAATGCGGTAAGATATCGGCAGTTTTTTATGTGTTTAATATTTCAAGACTATATGTTCTCACTGATTTATAAGCCTTGCTTTATCACTAAATTAGTTTTCAAATGCACCATTTGCCAATCTGTTTTCATTTTTTTCTCTGGAGGAGTACCCATTCTGAACCCCCAGTTTTTCCATAAAGCTTCACATATAGCTTGTGATAGCTCTGGTCTATGTATTATTGTTTTTATCTTCCTGAATGATAAATATAAGTGCTCTGCCAAAGGCAAAAAATACCATGTCCTTCCTGTGAAATACTTTCACCCTGAAGCTGCCAAACAATTAATCACACTTCCCCCAGTTCTTCCCTGCATAAGAACATATTCTGTACAGCTTTAGAATACTAGTAGTCGCACCTCTAAGTGGCTCATCCAACACGTCCGACTACAAGCCCTTCACAAAGAATAAGAAAACTCATTTGAATTTCTCTGTACATTGTGAAAAACCCAGTTACATTGCAAATACCAGCATAAGTTCCTAAATGCCACAAGGCAACAGCAATGTTTGTCATGCATCTGTCGAAGTTGGTTCTGGTCGCGGTGGGGTCATTGGAACCTTGATGCTTAGCATTGTTGAATTTAACAGCATGGCGAGCATAATGATTTTTTATACCTGACATCTGCTGTTGAGTATTAACTATAGTACGGAGCCCTGGGTTTCCATATTCATGAAATTTCTCTAAGTAAAAGCTCCAAAGCACCCTTCCACCATCAATGCTTGCTGGCAGCAGAGCATTGTTCTAGCGACCTGGGGACTAAGACTGAGTGGGTATGAAGGCCATAGTGAACAACTGTTCTTTAGAAAGGAGAGAGTAAAGGTAGAGTGAAGCAGCGACCTGCCTTCAGATCCCTTTTACAATACTTTACCCGGCTTCTTGGCCAGTCTTTCAAGACTCCTATTATGCCCAGCACTGTTTCTTGCCTCAGATGTTTTGCAGTCAGACGCAAGGTGAAGACTGACAGACTGGCTAGGTCACAGTCTATGTATTCCAAAGTTCATTTTGACACATGGTTGTACCTTGTGTCTTTGCCTTTTTCGCTTCATACACCATCACTTTGCACACTTTAGGGGAGATTTCCTACTTGATGGGTCAACACAGCATAGCAACTGAAGATGTCCTGCACATCTAACCTGGGCTTCTATTGGAATTCTATAACGCATATTAGCAAGCCCATTATCGACGTTTTAGCGGCAGGAAAAATGGCGATAATTTTAACGAGGTTCTTGCTAATATGGCCCTATATTGGACAGGTATATAGTAGAAAGGGGAACAAGGCAGGGGTGCCCGCTATCGCCCTTGCTGTTTGCAATGGCTATGGAACAGTTAGTGACTAAGGCTAGGACTGGGAATTGGTACAGAGGACTCATGGTCGAGGGACGGGTTCACCACATAGCATTATATACAGATGATCTTATTTTGTTTCTCAGCAACACAGCTACGGGCTTGAGGGAGCTAGGGGCGAGTGGTGGGCCTCAAGGTTAACTGGGCAAGTCCTGTCTATTCTCAGTTACACAAGGGCACTGCAAAACCGCAGACAGTGGAGGACATTGAATGGAAGGGGAGATGTAATCCGTATCTAGGGGTGCAAATATATCATGATGGCACAGTTCTCTTAGCGGGAAATGTGGGAAATATAATACGGGGGACTAAGGCCAGTTTTTACTTTTGGGGCACACTCCCCTTGTCATTAATGGGCAGGGTGTCACTACTAAACGTGATGACCCTCCTGAGGCTCCTATATGTGTTTGGGGTGCTGCCTGTGTGGATCCCTGCAGAGAAATTTCGGCAGCTTCGGAAGCTGGTGACGGAGTTTTTGTGGGGGGCTGGACGGAGACGGGTGGCCTTACAGACCCTGATGCACCCCAGGGCAGATGGGGGATTAACAGTTCTGGACTTGGAGCATTACTATATTGCAGCTCAAATGCAATGGTTAACAAAATGGGTGGTTAGCCAGCTTCGGGGCACAGCAAGGCGATGGGTGCCAGGCACCAGATCTCTTGGCTAGAGTAGTGCTACGATTGCCTGTGCCGGAAAGGGCTATGTCCGCAGAATTGTGGGTAGCCCATAAGTGTTGTTGCCATTCGATGTATTCAGTGAGCGAAATGAGATACGCGGAGGCGATGTTTTGCTTCTCACAGCCCTGACAGCAGCTATACATAAACACTGGGGGAGTGGCTTGACGGAACCTCCTCTGAACGCAGGATGCCAATATGTGGTATCGGCGGCGGTTACCTGTTTATATTGAAGGCTGAGTAGGGAGACGCTCCTGCCGCTTCAAGAGCTGCCGCGGAAGTGGGAGGAAGATATAGGAGAGCCAATTGAAGACAAAGGGTGGACAGCGCTCAAGGAGAGGGTTGGTGAGGTTTCCTGAAATGCTAGGTTTCAGCTGATACAGTTCTATGTTTTCCATAGAGCGTACCTCACCCCTGGGCGTCTCAGCAAGTATTTTATTATGGTGAGGCGGCCTGCCCCAGATGTGTGGAAATAGGTGCAGAGTTCCTCCACATGTTTTGGAGTTGCCCAGAGATAGGAAACTTGGCAGACATCACTGAAAAGGAGCTGTACTTAATCCCAGAGCATTGCCTGCTCCACAGATTTCTACACACGGCCAAGAACAAGGTCACTAGCAAGTTTCAAGATTTGGGCCTGCTGTTAGCGAAACGGTATATAACGAGCCATTGGAAGGCGAGAGGAGGACCTTACATAGGCAGGTGAAGAAGGGAATTTGAGCTATGGGCATGATTTAGGGATGCTGGGCTCAATGGCAGTGAAAAGTGGTTGGAGGCATCTAGGGCTTGGGAGTCTCTGACGCTACACCTTATGCAGCTGAATGACACTACGGGCGAGGGTGATGAAGTGGCCCCGTAGGCCGGGAGTTGGTAAACTGCAGTAGGTAGGGGCACGGGGGAAGATGTGGAGCAGCACTGCTCCTCTATCGGTAATTCATTGGAAACCATGGATAATGCATCACTGGGTTGGAGATTATAACAGAGTAGACCTGGGAAAGATTTCTGAGCAAGATAATTCGTGGCATGCCTGGGGGAGAGGGGAGGGTGGGTTGGGTGGGGTTGTTAATACAGTTGAGGGGGTGATTGCCTTTTTGTAACTTATGTGGCATGGCAATGCGGACTATGACTTCGATAAAAAATGAAAGAACTAAGAAACTAGAGCCTGGATATAAGGCACTGCGCAGCAGAGAGCGGACTTACAATTGCTACCAATGACTGTATATTGATACTCATGCTTACGCTACACGATCATCCTATATTGTTGATTGTACTATTACTGCCTAATAAAATCTGTTTACAAAAAAAAAGAAAAAAAAGCATGGGTAGAAGTTTGGGAATTTCATGTAACACCCATGGAAGCCAGATTTATCCAAAGTAACCCAAAGCATTATTTGCATTGCTTTTAGGGCTACTTTCCAGCACAAATAAGGTTTGCATTGGAAAGTAAATACTTTGAACACTTTTTGCCAGTTTGCATCACTTTTTGCCACTTTGCGCTGAAGCAAAGTATTGATAAATCTGCTCCTTCCTTTTTATCTGTACTATGTCTATGGGAGTAGGATCTCCCCAGCAGACAATTTTCGTTCTTTTTTTTCTTTTGATAAATTTGTTTCCCTTGCTTCACCTTTGCTTAATTCCATCTTTTTAAAGTTCCTCTTCCTCGGAGTTTCTCTCTTTAGTCCTGCTTTTTCCTTGGCTTTTTTTTCCTCTTACTCCCTGCTTTGTTTATGTTTCTTACTCTGTTTTTCCTTACTGCTACATTTTGAGGTGTTGTTTTTTCAAGCAACAATCCCCCATACAGTTTTGTAGGAAGAATTACACTTGGTCATAACACTTAACATTGAAAAGAGGAAATAACCAACACATTCATACAGCTCAGAGGTGTCTCTTGAGCTCCTCAGATTCAAAGGATGCAATTTGCAAACACAAATGAGCATGTAGCTCCTTCAACATTCAGCAGAATTGGCAATGATGCCAGACTACCACCCATAACAAATTGATTGAGAAGTTGTGGCCATATTCAGTGTTATGTGAGTCCAGCAGCACTGCGTAGGACAGAGAGCTGCCACGGATAAGCCTGGAAGATTGGCTAAAATCCAGATATTAAGTGTGTCAAGAAGCAGCACCAACAGAAGAAATACCAGTTATAACTAGACATTCCCTGTGGGCACTTGCATGAAAGATTTGTGCAGGTCCCTCTCTCTCAATGTAGTCACTTCCTCTATATCCCTAGGACACACATCTGCTCTGTCACTCAAGAGAATATTTCAGTATATTCCAAACGTCACTGATATGAAGGTGCAAAGAAATTCTCCTATAGTTGGATGACTTTCTTTGAAATAAGAACCAGAAGTTCCAAATTATATATTAATATCTCAGTTTCACCGTTTTCGGCAATCAGTATCAGACAAGTGTTCACATTTGACGTTGACTCACTTCTACAATAAAAATAACTGTCAGTCATTCAGCTCATGCATAACAATTATGAACTCATCACTTAAACAAGGGTCATATAAAATGACTCCCTTGTGAAAGAAACCTGAATCTCACTGGATCATCCCAACTACAGATCCATATCAAACCTTGCCTTCATTAAGTATCTTGATGGTCAAGGTAACATGCTAATTTCGAGAATTTGTAGACTCAACATCATTTTAAATGCTAGACGATTAACATTAGGTTGTGAAAGGCTACAAAATAGGGTACAGCCAAAGCAGGGAAGACCTTCTCCTCTCTGAACACTGGACAAACTGAAATTCAAATGAAACTTGCAGTGTCTGCGTCTCTCCTCTTTGAGAACCAACCTCTTGGCTTTAAGAGAAACCACTGGTATATGGGACAAAACACCAAGAGAGGAGAGGATCTGTGAAATGTGTTTTTTACAAATTCAGGATCTTACTCATGTGCTTTTTGTGTGCACGGAATTACACAGGGCCAGGCATATGTTTTTAAGGCCCGCTCATTTATTAAATGTAATATTCATTCTGCTCAGGAGGCCCGCTCATTTGTTGTGCCCCCTTCAAATGAAATGGTCTGCTACAGGATATATAAAATTTTTTAAAACATTCTAGCTATTCATTAGGACATTTTTTAAGTCCATTCTGTATGCTGTAACGTTTGATGGTTGGCCACTGAAAAATTATGTAATGTTTATAAGTATGTCTTTGCCGTTTGCATCTTTTTAATCTGTTGGTGTACTTTTGAAAAATTGTATTGTATTTAAAGTATGTTATGTACTGGGGTCCTTTTGTGGACCTTCGTTGGAGTTCTATATCAAAATTAAATAAAATTGAATTGACTTCCACATAGGATTCTCAAGTTGTGGGACAGACATTTCTTATTACAAAAAATGTATTGATACATGAAAATATTTTTTCGTTCGCTCATGGAACTCATACCTGTTACACTGATTCCAACCTCCACACACCACCATCCTAATACTACAGTAAGCAATAAAGGTAGCAATACAGAGTCAATATTATTTCACTTGCTTTTATTTCAGCCTAAACCCCAGCTCCTTAGGTGATACAGATTGTATTCAAGCACAATAATGATGAGCAACTTCTACTCTCATTTCAGTAACTAAATAGAACAACTGCACCTCAATATGACATTACTACAAGCACATTTCAATTAAAAGAATTGTAATTCTATATGAGTGAATACATCCACCATCAATTTAGGTGGTGACTCTGCCATCTATTTAGACACCACACATAACACTTGCTTTCAGAAATCAAACTAGACATCATCACTGCCTGTTCCAATAGCAAAATCCCCATTCTCCTTTGGGATCGGGCACCACACTCAAAAGTCTCACTGTCTAATGAAACAATACACTTAAATGAAGAGCAACTGTGGCACACCCATCACCTGATGCTAAGAAGGGGAACCTAGCATGGGTGCCCTATTCACATTCTCTGTACTTTAGCTAAGCTGATGCACAGAGCTGCATACTAATTAAGAACACTTTGCTGAAGCTGAGCAGTGTCTGTCACTGTAACTAGTCTATGGGATCACAAAAATATGGACATCATAAGCCACCGGGTGGTCATGGCATTTTAAAATTAATGGATGCAAATGGCAGCCTTTTGGAACACCACTCGAAGTGGATTAGGATGAAAGTGAAATGCAGTGGTTTAGCCTTTTTCTTTTTCTGTTAAAAATTATTTGAGGCAGCTCAAGGTTTGCCCATAGGTTGTGTTTTATGCCCAAATCCTAGGAGTACCCTAGAAGTACCTAAATAATAATGTTGTTTAATGCCACTAATATATCAATTGCAATCAAAGCAGAAATCCTATTGCTATCTACCACCATTCTTAGTTAACCCAGGATGCACACCAGTATGAACTCTTTATCAAAGGATATCCAGTGTCAATTAAGAAGCAGATATCCTGTCACATATTTTATATTTCATTGTTAAAGAAAATTAATGATTGTTACACATGGCAAAAGAAGTTCAAATAAAAGTCAATACTAAGGGTGTTTGAAAAATGTGTCTCCTCCAATGGATTTCGCATAGTTTTGGTTATTCTGCATTCCACTTGTAACACGGAGTTCAGGCCAAACTCCACCAACCACTGCGTTGCAGAGTTTTTTCTTGAATGCAACTCGCCAACAGCAACTTGGTGAATGGGAATTGGCATTCCCTAGTGCAGTTTGTGGGTGCTAGGAGGGGTCCCGGTGATATTTTCTCAACGCGGGAGGTCAGGCAGTCGTGATCGTTCTCGGCGAGAAAGCAGCCGCTTGAATAAAAAATCTACTCGAGCAGAAGCAAAGAAGCGGCACCCTCTGGTGCACCATATGGTGCCATTGTGGAAAATTAGTACGATTTTGGTAAACATTATCTGCGCCATCTTGCCTTTCCCCCTGATGCCACACTTTTTGTCGTGCGCGCCCGCCATTTTAGGTGCCTCGATCAGAATAGCCCTTTTGCATGCCACTGGCCCCCGACGTAGCCCTTCGCCCTCACCAAGCCTGCACGCTGACCAACCCCCCTGCTCGCACCTGCTTTGAGTCATAAACCCCTCTTCAGCGCAGCTCTGCCTCAGAACCCCATCCTGTTCCCAGCGCGACACCTCCCTTCATTCCTTTTCATGGTCCCAGGCCCTTTGATGCCAACCCCCTTTTTCCTGTGTGTGCCCGTTTGTCTTCCTCGTTCCCAGGCCGACACCCAGCTCTGCCGGTACTATTCCTCGCCCCTCCCCGTACAGTAGAAAGCTTCCCTCATCAAAGGACCCCCGAGTTGATCAAAGCCCCCACCCCATGAGATCCGATCGAACCCCCCACATTCCATGAATCGGCGGAATATCCAGCTGCGCGATAATCATCACCTGTTGTGACCGGGGTGGGGACTTCTACTGTAAATGTGTGTGGGAACGGGCCCGAAGGGGAGATTCCGGGAATGTCTTTCCGTACATCAAAGCATTGCCATGAACATGTAATCTATAATAAAGCAATAAAACCTGTATATAAGAGGCCAGGCCTCAGAGATGCAGTTAGAGCACCTCATGACGATACCTGCTGTCTAACTGACGTGTTCTCCTCCGGAGAGAATAAACCTTGTTTCCTGCCTTCCCGTCTCCAGCGCCTGCCTCTTCATTGGTTAATATTCTGTGGGTTCAAGTGGCGACATCGCCGGGCAATACTTAAGGATCTTGTTCACCAGTTGTCCCTGACCGTTTTACAATTGGCGTCCCAAACGTGGGGCCCATCAGCGACTCGTGGATCCAGTGGGAGAGGTCCTGACGACAGAGTGAACGACTGCAACGATCGGGAAGTGCACCTGTCCGATAGACCCTCGTCTGACAGCCGATCATCCGAACTTCACTGGTTCCGAACAGACCTCTCTCGAGTGATCTACGGTCCTGACTGGGAACCATCAGGAGTGCCGCGAAGATTACGAGGAAAAGAGGACGATCGGGCGCTGGATTCGGAAGACAAGAAACTGTCCATGCGGTCCGGGTAAGGTCGTGTAAACACGACGAATGGCAAAATGATTATTTGAATTGTTTAGAAAATACTAGTATTACTCATCGTTAATTTATTTGGAGATCCGCTGTCTGCAAACGGAGAAAACAACAGGCTCTCTCTTTGCAAGCAGTGGAGGATAGGTAATGCAACCGCCGCGCCTGTCTTTCTCCCCCACTGATTAATTATTTGAAACTGAACTATTGTTCGCGGACTGTTTTTCTGGAGATTCTCTGTCTGCAAACAGGAAAGGCTCCCCCCTTCCCTTTTTACAGATAGCGAAAGGGTAAGGTAACGCAGACCTTTGCGGCCCTACTTATTCTCCCCACTGAATTATTTATTACCGAACATTGACTATTTGATATTGGTCCATGAGGTATTCACTGCCTGCAAACAACGTAGAATAGCAATATTCTGTCTAGTCTTTGCACACAGTGATAAGATAGGCAGTGCTGACTTTTTGTCCCTCATTGCGAGCCGTCATGTCTGTCTTCTCCCCACTGATTAGTAGCCTGTTTAGCCCGGACCGCCTATTAGAGATGAACCATCCGGCTCCACTGGAAGGCACCCCTAATAAGGACATGTTCATGAAGCATGGATTGATCGCTATAGCCTATAACAAACTATGGCATAAATATACGAAAAAGGATCAAGAAAGTCAGTGGCCACTGATAGGATCCTTTGATAATGACAAAATAAATGCGCTAGAAACAGCCCTTGGTAAAAACAAGACAACACCCACTATGCTCGATAGTTTCGGCATGTGGCGCAAAGAAACCGAACAACGTAGAAGGAAAATTGAGAGTAGGTTGGAAAAAGAGCTGCGAAAAGCAGCCCACCTAGCTGCTCAGAAATTAGAAGAAGAGATAAAGGAAAGGGAGAAAGCCAAACAGAAGTTAGAAAGGGAAACCTCAAGCCAGTGTCCGGTTAGAACATCCTCCACGCTTTACCCTGATCTACCCTCGAAACAACGAGCCAACGATGATCTGCTGTTAGGTCCTCCGATCATCTACATTCCCCCTCCATATGCCCCCTCCCAACCCTTAGCACAACACTCACCACCCCTAGGTACAAACGAAGGTAGTGCCACAGCTTCGGCCCCCACGGTCTCGGTGCCGGCCGAACTCCTTGCACCAAATACTCCACAAACGACGACGTTAGGCGACCATGAGACCCGAGGGATCGGCTCCACGAGAACAAACAGACTAAGCAAAGATGAGCTAACGGGGATCGACAAGATAGTAAGAACACTGGTAGAAAGGAAGGAAGGTGAAGAGTACATCACGGATATGTTTAAATCGTATACTGGGAGTCACAGACGACATTTTACCGTACGACTGTGTTACCATGTCTTGAACGCATACGAGGACCGATATCGAGACAAAGGTCCCGAGAGCCTTCCGACTCTGTACCGGAAGGTCGATATCGGGGATGAGGGCGAATGTGATGTGACGGACCTCCTTATGCGTACGCTTGAGGTCTTCCGCCACCTCACTGAGCGAGAGTCGGGGATTAAACCCACGACCTCCGTAGCGACCGAGCCACAAACTGAGCAATCTAACACCATGATGCCGATACGAGAGGCTGCCCCTTATTGGGTTCCACCACGAGGTGCAGGGACTAACGATGATGCAAACCACCCAGATGCAAAAGGAAGGGTAGTGTACAACTGGGTCTACCAGCCTTGGGACCGGCAAGAGATTCTGACATTCCGGAAATCTCTGCCTGACCTACGTAAAAACCCCACGGCCTTCTATACTGAATTAGGTACAGCCCTAGGTTCAACAATCATGACCTTAGCTGACATCGACTTGTTTTTCGGGTTATGTCTACCAGCTGATGTGTGGAAGCAAATCCGGAAAGTCGACCACCTTGAGCTGTTCGGACACACCTGGACACAACTCGATACCCTTGATAAACAACGAGGACCTGGACAAAAGCCTTTAAAAGCCATCCTAGACCTCCCAGATAAAATTGTACTGAAATTAAAAACCCTGATCCCAGAAAAGAAAGTGGACTGGTCGATAGTAACGGCCTGTCGCCAGAAACCCCAGGAGGATGTATCCGAATACTTCTCCCGGTTTGAAACAGTGTTCTCCGATTACAGCGGCCAGGACATGACCACTGCAACCGGACACCATCTGTTTGTCCAGAATTATGTCAAGGGTCTGTTGTCGGAGGTTTCCCAGAAACTGCAGGCTAGCGAGAGTAGTTGGGCAGCCTCCAAACCTACGGCTATCCTCCAGATGGCCCAATATTATGAACATCAGAAAAACGAAAACGATAGGGCAACAGAGAAAAAGAAGAAGGACTTGAAAGAGAGGGTGATGATGGCCCAACTGCAAGGGGTGACTATAGGGCGAGACCAATACCGGGGAAACTACCAGACGAACGCCCCTAAGGCTATATCTCCCCAGGACCGCCCTTTGACTCCCCACAGTGGACGTACAGACCTTAGACAGGACCAGTGTGCTTTCTGCAAAGGAACTGGCCATTGGAAATCCCAGTGTCCAGTTCTTCTAGAAATAATCAGGAACAAAGACCCCAAGGACGTAGCGAGCGGGCCGAGAAGTAAGGGGCAACAGCGAGGGCCCCCAAATGACACGACTAACGACAGATCAGGTAGACCAAATATGTTTGATCGACCCCGACAGAACCAATACCAGCAATCTGACTACGATGACACCCACGACTTTGCATAGGACTGCCAAGGACAAGGGAGGGATCCAGTCGAGCTCTATGTTGACCAGCAAGGCCCTTATGTCACTGCTAAGGTCCTGGGTACCAAGTCTCCATTTCTGGTAGACACTGGCGCAACACGTAGTGCGTTATCTAAACGACTGATTCCGGGGGCACCCTTGTCTGGCTCACTTATAACATCGACAGGTTTCGATGGAACGCCCTCCACTAACCCTTTGTCTGCCCCGATCCTCTTTGATGTAGAAAATAACACCACTGACACCACGTTTTTGCTTTCCTCGAATAGCCCCGACGCCATTATGGGACTTGATTTATTGAAACACTTCCGAGCGACAATCAGATGTTCCCAGGACGGAGTTCGAGTTTTTCTTTACGACAACCCTGTTCTGCTTAGACATTGCCCTCCCCGACGCATGTTTTCCATCACCGATGCTGACACATCCCTGCTCGACACCCTGCCTCCGTATCTGTGGGCCAAAACGGATTCGGACGTAGGGCGCATGTTGATTGACCCAGTACGCATTACTGTCCAACCCGATGCAACACTCCCGAAACTTCCACAATATCGGATATCGCCCGAGGGCGAGAAGGCATTGGTAAAGATTATTCAGTCACTAATAGATGCAGGAGTGGTAGAGGAAGTGGTAAGCAACGTTTGCAATAGCCCAATCTTGCCCATCATCAAGAAACAAGGAGAGGGAGATGAGAAGGCATACCGTTTTATCATCGACCTTCGAGAGATCAACAAAGTGGTAGTACCCCAGTACCCTGTGGTCTCAGACATCACCACCATCCTGACTTTGATTCCTTCTACTGCCACCACCTTCACTGTCATTGACCTCAAAAACGCATTCTTTTCCATCCCCATCCACCCAGATAGCCGATACCTCTTCGGCTTCACCCTGAAAAATCGCTCATATAGGTTCTGCCGAGCACCCCAGGGCTACACGGAAAGCCCTAGCATTTACAGCCAGGCCCTCAAGAGACAACTGGATCAAGTCCAGTTACCCGACGGGGTGGTGTTAGTGCAATATGTCGACGACATCCTTTTGGCAGCCGACACCGCCCCCTTAGCCATCACAGCCACCCTTCAACTCCTACACTTCCTTGCGGAAAACGGCCACAAGGTCTCCAAGAAGAAGTTACAATTCTGCCAACCCCAGGTCACTTACCTAGGCCACCTTTTGTCCAAAGAAGGAAGGAAACTCACCCCTGATCGAATCCAAGCCATTCTCGAAACCCCTGTCCCTCAGACCCAGAAACAGGTTCGCTCCCTACTAGGCCTCACCTCCTTCTGCCGACAATGGTTACCAAACTTTAGCCTCGTAGTTAAACCGCTGCTTTCTCTGCTAGGTAAAGACGTCCCCTTCCCACTCTCTTGGACCGCTGAGTGTCAAACCTCCTTCACGGAACTACGAGATGCCCTTTGCTCGGCCCCTGTCCTAGGTACCCCTGATTACAAAAAGCCCTTCTTCCTTTACACTCACGAAAGGGAGGGGTGTGCTTTATCTGTCCTGACGCAAGCCATCGGCCCAAAGCAACGACCATGTGCTTACTTCTCTGCCACTCTTGACCCTGTAGCCAGAGCCTTGCCTGCCTGCCTTCGAGCTGTAGCTGCTGCTGCAATCTCTATCCGACAGAGTGAGGGGATCGTACTCTCGAACTCCCTCACGGTACTGGTACCCCATGCAGTTGACACCCTTCTGAACCAAACCAAGACACAACACCTAACTAGTGCACGACTGACTGGATACGAACTGACTTTGCTTGCACCCCACATCACCCTGAAAAGATGCACCACACTGAACCCGGCAACTCTGTTACCCTTGCCAGAGAACGATCCCAATGTACACCCCGTGCATGACTGCGTGACCCTTACGGACGAACAGACTAGGAGTAGGGTTGACCTCAGAGACACGGCCTTCCCTGACCCTGACGGGGAGCTGTGGGTGGACGGTTCTTGCATCAAACTCCCCGACGGCACCACTTCCGCTGCCTATGCGGTCACCACGGCTCGAACTATAGTCGAGACAGCCCGTATCACGCAACGATCGGCCCAGGCAGCGGAACTGATTGCCCTGACACGAGCCTGCTTTCTGGCAGCAGGAACCACAGCGAACATTTACACCGACAGCCAGTATGCCTTTGGGGTGGTTCACCATTTTGGGCTCCTTTGAAGGGAAAGGGGATTCCTGACCTCACACAGCACCCCCATTTTACACGGGGATCTAGTCTCCGCCTTGATCAAAGCTGTCCTCCTCCCCAAGAAGCGTGCCGTCATCAAATGCCAGGCACACAAAAAGGTGACAGACATCATTGGACAGGGAAATGCACTAGCCGACATCACTGCCCGAACGACAGCTGAAAACAGGACGACAACACGTATGTACGTGACCAGGTCACAAGCAGAAAAATGGACTGACGCTAGGGACACTATTAGAGACATTCAAATGGCTAGCACACAGCACGAACTGACTGAATGGGCACGGGTGGGGTTGAAAGATGACGAAGGCTGCTGGCGGACAAGAGACACGAACAAATGGTTGCTACCTGACTCGTACCTGATTCCCATACTGACTATGGCACACTCCCCAGCCCACATAGGTTCAGCCCCCATGATCGAACTTGTCTCCAGAGTTTGGCACAATGATAAAATCACAGACTCCGCCAAACGTCTGGTCCAACAGTGCTTGATATGCCTGCAACATAACCCCGGGAAGGGAGCTGTAGTACCCCGGGGGGGATTTGGGGTCCCAGATCACCCGTTCGAAGTCCTGCAGATGGACTACATCCAACTAGACAGATGTCAAGGCCTGAAATATGTACTTGTCGTGGTGTGCGCCTTTAGCAAATGGGTGGAAGCATATCCAACTCGTGACAACACTGCTATGGCCACTGCAAAAGTACTGTTAAAGGAGTTTTTCCCCCGTTACGGCCTTTGTCGTATTTTATGGAGCGATAATGGCCCCCACTTCATAGCCGAAGTCATCCAACTCATCTTAAAGGGGTTGGGCATCAAACAGAAGTTCCACGCAGTCTTCCACCCCCAGTCTGCTGGACTTGTTGAACGACACAATGCCACACTGAAGCTTAAACTGGCCAAGATAGTGGCTACCACAGGTCTGAAGTGGCCAGACGCCCTCCCACTGGCATTGCTATCGATGCGTTCCACTCCCACTAAACATCATTTGACTCCTTATGAAGTTGTTTTCGGCCGACCCATGAGCGTCTGGTCAGCGCCGAAACCGACTTCCATTCATGACGTCCCGGACGTTCTAATGTCTGATTATCTGTATAAATTGACTGAAACTCTGTCTGTCATTCATCAGCAGGTGCTGCAGGCCATCCCCGATGCTTCCAGGGGTCCGGGACACACCATCCAACCCGGGGATTTCGTGCTGATCCGAAATTTTCAGCGGTCGAAGAGTTTGGAACCCCGGTGGACGGGCCCCTGGCAAGTGTTAATCACCACCCGGACAGCTCTTCGTGTGGAGGGGAAAAGACATTGGCTGCACGCACACCACTGTAAGAAGGTCTCCGCAACCCTGGCCACGACAGACAACATCGACAACCAAGAAGAGCTCCTGAACAAGGATCGACCGTCGCTAACCTGCTATCCTGACACCGAGGCACTTGAACTTTCGAGATTCTCTGATCCCACCGTGCCATCCAGGGAAGGGTATTTCCTGCGTCGAAAGGAGGGAGCTTTGGCTAAGTAGACCACAAACCAAGTTGAATCTCAGAACGGTGACCCAAAGCAACCAAGGGTCACCTGGAGAGAAGCTAACTAAGTCTGTGGTTCTGCCCACTACCGAGCACCTTGAAGATGAAGATGATGGAAGCGCCAAATAAGAAGATGATGGAGGCAACAGGAAATACCCACTACAGAAACCCAAGAACAGACGGACTCCACAGCTCAAAGACAATCGCACTCTTCATCACAATCCTTTTTTGCTTTCTCCTCATGACCACACTCTGGATTGTGGAAGAAAATGCACCCGCGCACGAAACATTCTTGACCACCGCTCAGCCTACCACCACAAAGGAACATCATCTGATTTCGCTCTCTCCTCAACTCAGAGAGAGGCGAAAGGAGTTCTGGAATAACTCTTTCGTACAGCTTCTTCACCAGCACAATCTCGCCACCAATGCCACCAACTGCTGGATCTGTGGGTTGCTACCCCACGCTACTGGACACTCGATACCATTCATCCCTTCACCTTTCTCAGTTCATGGCTCCTGCCTTGCTTGGCTGATCCTCCTGCAAGAAAGCTATAAGGACAACACCACCTCCAGCAAAACCATAATGCATTTCTCTCACGGGGTCAGGCGAAACAGAACAAAGACACATTTCTGTCCGCAGACCTCCAACGACTCCACCCAAATGGACATCCCTGCTAAAGAGCGAGTCGAAATGCAGGTGTTCAACAATCCAATCAGGCCCACCTTCTCCTATCTGCGGAAACGAACGGCCGCCACCCTGACTGTAGCCCTGTCAGTCATCAACGTCACAGGCCACCTGTGCATAGAAGGACTTGGGACACAACCGGTGGGTCACAGTGCTTGCCGTTTTACCAGAACTTTGGACTCTATGGATCCACCTTCCTTTGTATCGTCCCCGAACATGTATTTCGTCTGTGGCACAAAAGCTTACACCTGGCTCCCCAAAGGCTGGGGGGGCACTTGTTTCATCTCTTTCATCCTTCCTCCGACTTATGTGGCTCCAGCGAATCACCATAGACAAAAACGAGCCAAGGACATGGAGCAGGCCGACTCAACTGGGGCGCAGTTCCTCGATGCTATGAAGGGACTCGTTCCTCTCTGGGGCCCGATGGCAAACAGCCGCGCCATCCGACATCTGACCCAGGCAGTTGAGACAACAATGAACATCACGGCTGGCATCTTTGCTAACAACACCGCCGAACTCCAAGCAGTCCGCTTGGTGGCCCTTCAGAACCGCCTTGTCCTGGATGTGGTTCTTGCGGACCGCGGTGGAGCATGCCGCATTATTGGGTCCAGCTGCTGTACATACATACCGGACAACTCGCCCTCAGTGTACAAGGCCATCGAACATCTTCACAGACTCTCTTCAGAAGTCCACCAGGAGCAGGAAGAATGGTCGCTTGGAGGCTGGTTCTGGAACACTGTTAAGACCTGGGGCTGGAGACTGTTCACCATTATCCTGATTCCTGTAGTTGTAATATGTGGTCTATGCTTAGGAATCCAATGTCTGCCACCCCTGTGTTCACTATGCGCAAACTGTATTTGCCCTAAGACTGTGGACTTTGGAAACGAACGCATGGGAGCTTTATATGATGCCGAGGTTAAGAACTTGATGAAGATTGACATTGAGTAGACAAGTTGGCTAGATATGTTAAAGGGAGGACTGTGGAAAATTAGTACGATTTTGGTAAACATTATCTGCGCCATCTTGCCTTTCCCCCTGATGCCACACTTTTTGTCGTGCGCGCCCGCCATTTTAGGTGCCTCGATCAGAATAGCCCTTTTGCATGCCACTGGCCCCCGACGTAGCCCTTCGCCCTCACCAAGCCTGCACGCTGACCAACCCCCCTGCTCGCACCTGCTTTGAGTCATAAACCCCTCTTCAGCGCAGCTCTGCCTCAGAACCCCATCCTGTTCCCAGCGCGACACCTCCCTTCATTCCTTTTCATGGTCCCAGGCCCTTTGATGCCAACCCCCTTTTTCCTGTGTGTGCCCGTTTGTCTTCCTCGTTCCCAGGCCGACACCCAGCTCTGCCGGTACTATTCCTCGCCCCTCCCCGTACAGTAGAAAGCTTCCCTCATCAAAGGACCCCCGAGTTGATCAAAGCCCCCACCCCATGAGATCCGATCGAACCCCCCACATTCCATGAATCGGCGGAATATCCAGCTGCGCGATAATCATCACCTGTTGTGACCGGGGTGGGGACTTCTACTGTAAATGTGTGTGGGAACGGGCCCGAAGGGGAGATTCCGGGAATGTCTTTCCGTACATCAAAGCATTGCCATGAACATGTAATCTATAATAAAGCAATAAAACCTGTATATAAGAGGCCAGGCCTCAGAGATGCAGTTAGAGCACCTCATGACGATACCTGCTGTCTAACTGACGTGTTCTCCTCCGGAGAGAATAAACCTTGTTTCCTGCCTTCCCGTCTCCAGCGCCTGCCTCTTCATTGGTTAATATTCTGTGGGTTCAAGTGGCGACATCGCCGGGCAATACTTAAGGATCTGGTTCACCAGTTGTCCCTGACCGTTTTACACCATTGGTGCTGATTTTGCCATGCAGAACAAGCTCCTGGTGCTAAAAGTCAGCGTGAGCACCGCGACATGCCGATTTCAATCAGTTTGCGGAACTCCGTGGAATCTAACAGAATTTTCCAGTAACTTCGCAAAATGCCATGGAGTGAGTTCCGCCCACCCCTAGTCAATATAGACGTTGTGGCATCGAATAAATTTGAATTCGAATTTATGAATTTGTAAAGCGCTCCAAAAATTCACAAATGAGCTTCTTGGCACTGAAACCTTGACCAAAGTAACTGTGGACCAAGAACCTTAAAGAGATAATATAATAGTATAAAAATAGAATCCTGCTGTGGACATTGTTTGTGAAACACGGTTTTAAGATTTTTCAAAAAGAGAAGGTGATCAGATTTGGAGTGGAGTGAGAGAGAGAGGTAGTTCCATAATTTTAATACCGGCAGCTAGTGCAGATCTTTTAGTATGACAGATACCGAAAAGTACCTAGGGTTATTAAGCAGTATGTCACAGCTGGTTTTTGTGCTTGCTGGCGTCTGCAGATGGGGTTTTTTAGGTTGCCCTAAGTATAGAGAATTCGAATAATCTAACCTAGAACTTATTAAGGCATGAACTACAATTTCCATAGCTGTAAGAGCAGGAGTGTTACAAACAAACGTGTTGGAAAAATGATGCAGAAAATATATTGCTGGATGCTTAAGCAAGGTTTATAGGTTTGTTTCACAACATTCGAATATGCCAAGCCACCTACAATCAGGAAGGTACAAATATTTCATTAGAAGAATTCTCCTTAGGCAACAATCAACTCTGCCAATATTTCTCTCTCTTTCTCTTTAGTTAAAACAAGTCTTAATAAAGTTTACTTAAATACTAAAGTCCCTTATCTTCTGCCCAGTTTGCGACCTTTAGCTGCTTCCTAAACATACTGAAAACAGTGTGGCCAGAAGCAATGGACATGGTGGTTCTCTCTGTCTAGTCATATACAAACCTGCATAGTTTGCTCCTTTCTTCACCAATGTAATCACTGGTTTTTCACCCCCTGAAACGTTGTAAATTCAACCCACCTTTATCTGTAACATGTTTACATATTACCTAAAATCTAAAAAAAAGCAAGATTTAAAAAAATAATCAATGCAATTTTCACAGTGGGTTCTTAGATCTCGAAATAATAATATTGTTGTGTTACAATAGCATGCTCTATCTTGCTCCTGCGTATAATCTTTATTCGAACTTTAAAAAAATGTTTAATCAAGGGTAAGTGTAGACTGGAAGCCCTCTTCTTCAGGATGAATGTGTTTCTTAAATGTTCTCCAAGGGCCTTCTGAGGTACATGCTGAAAAATTAGACTACTTGGTCATTGGTGTTACAAGAGTCAGGTATCAAAAAGGCATGAGCGTTTGAATAGAAGATATTACCTCCTTGTACATCTTCCTTGTCCAGTCCTTACTACATGAGCAGTCCTCTGCTCCCTCAGAAACTGATCAGCTTAACCAGCCAGAACAATGCACCCAATATGGCCATCACCCCTATCCCAGCATGCCATATAATCGGACCAGAAACTATGTCTGACACCCGTCAGCCGAGGTGAGAGTGTTCTGCGCATTTCTTTATTTACACTTGGGGGCAGATTTACAATAACTGGCGCATCCCCAGGGATACGCCAGTTATTGTGCGCTGCAGCCCCGCCACCCAAGGTGCACCGCATTTACAATGCGGCGCACCATGGGGCAAAAATGGCACAGATGCGTGACGCATCTGTGCCGTAAAGGCGGCGCATTGCTGGAGTTGCGTCGCAAGCGTGACGCAGCCCCAGCAATGCTCTGGGGTGGCCCTATCTGTCCAATGCTGCGTCAAGCCTTACGCCCGCTTCAAGCAGGCGCAGGGTTTTGACGCAGCATTGGCCTAAAAGTGCCTGCGTGAAATCTTGTAGATTTCACGCAGGCACTTTTGCGAGGCGCACCTGCCCCGGAACGCCCACCCTGCGCCGGAACGCCCACATGTGGCGCAGGGCTTTACAACGTGACGCATCTGCCTAGATGCATCACGTTGTAAATGGGACGCAGGGATGCGGCACGGGTACGCCGCCGATGTGTGACGCAACGGCGGCGTAAACGTGGCGCAAGTCTGACATAAATCTGCCCCTTGTGCCTCATTTTATTTACATTTTTGCTTTATTTTTCAAAATGCTGCTATAACTTTTTTTGTTTCTTTAAGGAGTCACTCCGACTCGCTGGGTTGTCAGGGCTCAAATGAGGGGCGTTGGACACGCTCGGCGTTCCATTTGTGATGGTGGCAGCACTTGTGATGGCCGCCTCGCGTCCTCTAGCGAATTTGATGGTGTGTTTTTCCCGGCGGTGCTGGGCAAGCAAGCTGGTTTAAAGTAGTTGCTACCTTGTAACTGGAAGCGGCATTATGGAGCGCAAGGTGATTGACGAGGCCGGTTGTGAGGAGCAGCTGGGCCCTCCTCGGCCCTACCATCTATAGATTTCCTGCAATCCATGACTCCTGTTGCTGTGGAAGCTGCTATGAGGCCCTGAGAGGCAGATCCAGTGCCTTTGTAAGGTGCCTCCCAGGGACCCTGATTCCTTAACAGATACTGAGGATGATGATGACAAAGGCAGATTCGTGCAGGGTACAGATTTGGTGGAAGTATTGGCGCACATTAGGTATAATTTGAGGTTTGCAGCCACTGTAGTGGCTCCTTCTGAGGAGGATTTTCTGTGCGAAATATCAGCGTGCTGAGCCTGAATCTCTTCCTTTACACTGTTGTACAATAAACGGAAGGAATTGGAGCGCCGATCCTTTCCATTGAAGCGTTAGGTTTTGAAGGGGAGTTTCCTGCTAAAGTGGAGGTTGACCATCGTATGGCCGGTCTTTCTACTCAGGGGCTGATGTTTCAGAGGATGCTCTGCCCTCTGACCCTGTGGATAGGACATTTGAGACTACTTAGAAATGTTCTCAATCGGTGTCTAACCTTTCCTTCACGGCCACTGCATATTTCATGTATGCTGTACAGACCCTGCCACATGATTGCCAGTGATTGGCTGATAAAATGGCAGCAGGGGCAGATTGTTCTTTGCTTCTTGGGACCATGGAATGGCAGGTCAGTTATCTGTCAGGCATCTCTTTTGACGGTCTTTGCTCTTCCATAACTGCACCTGAAGCTGCTATTTCGACAGACAGTAATATTTGGATGGCGCTCTTGGAAAACGGATGCCTCACAGAAAGCTGTGCTTTTGAAGTTGCCTCTTTCTGGTTCTAAGGTGTTTGATCAGGAGCTAGAGGATGTGGTGAAGAAAACTGTGGAGAACAAGAAGTTGATCATTCCACCTCAGCTGTTTCATGGGCCTAAGGGTTTTGGCTTTCAGAGGACCTTTGGCCAGCCTTCGGCTAGTGGTTCCTTTCAGCCCTTTCAGGGCAGGGGTCACGGCCATGACACCCATTGCTACTATAAATCCCTGTTTCAGCCTCCGGACAGTTTCTCTAGCAAATCCCTCCCCAAACCTCCTCCCAAAGTGTAACTATGCCTCAGACGTACCGGTGGAAAAGGGCGTCGCCATGCCTTCAGTCATGTTTGACAAATTATAGCTTCCGATGCTTGGATTATGGAGGTTGTGTCCTGTGGCTACAGGATTCCATTCATATCTCCTCCTCCTTCTTGCAGGGTCACTCTGCTGCAGTGGAACCCTCTATCCCGAGACATTCTGCTGGATGGGGTGCAGTTGTTGCTGACCAAGGACGCAATTTCTGTGCTTCCCCCGGGGGAGGAAGGCCTGAAATTGTACTCAGTCCTCTTCTAGGTTCGTAAGCCATCCAGTGCTTTTCATCCGATTCTGTACTTGAAAGGGGTAGATGGGTACATTCCTCACCAGCCTTTCAAGATGGTGTCTCTGCAGTCAATCAAGCAGTAGGTGAAAACAGGGGATTTATTGTGCTCGATCGATTTGCAGGATGTGCCCATCCATCCAGATTCCCAACGGTTCCTCCGGTTTCCAGTAAACAAATCCATTAGCATTTTGGGTTGGCCTCTGGCCCAGGGTTTACCAATGCGGTGCCTCCTCTGGTGGGTATTATTCATTCTGCTGGTATTGAAGTTTTTCCATACTTAGATGATTGGCTCATTGCTTCTCCTTCTTCCTTTAAGCCACAAGAAGATATTTGACATGTTTGTGCAGTCCTAGAGAAGCACAGTTTTCTCCTCAACCTGGAAAATCTAATTTGTCCCCTTCTCAGAAGCTCCAGTCATTGGGGGCAGTGGTAATGATGGATCTGGGGCAGGTACTGTTGTCAGCGGAATGGAGACAGAGGTTGATGTCTCATTTGGAGATTCAGCTGGCTCAGATTTTTGTTCCGGTGAGAACTTGGTTGTGTAGTTAGGGGTAAATGGCTTTGACCCTGTCAATCTTCCTGTGGAGCTGCTTATATTTATTCTCTTTTCTTCTTCATCTGCAGCAGTATTGGAATCCAGTATCACAGGATTACAAATTCCTGGTTCCGGTGACACTGGAGATCAAGGAAAGTCTTCAGTAGTGGTGGGTGGAGGCCCACTTGTCACACAGATTTCTGCTGACTCCCACTCCCTTGTGCATTGTCACGACAGATGCAAGCAGTGTGGGCTGGTGCTCCATCTGTCACCCTCATTCAGGTCAGGGGAAGTGGTTATCGACTCAGGCAGCCCAGTCGTCCAATTGGAGGGAGTTGATGGCTGTCTGGATGGCCCTTCTCCATTTTGCCCAAGGCATTAAGTCACAGGCAGTCTGTGTGCAAACCTGCAACAAGGTATTTCGAGCATATGTCAACTGACAGTGGGGTATGGGGTCCCCATGTTTGAAATTTCTGGCTGGTAAGATTTGCTTTTGGGTGGAATGGAATCTGTTGTCTCTGTCAGCAGGGTATCTTTTGGGTAGTGAGAATGGGCCTAGGGATCACTTGAGCTGTCATTTTCCATCTTTGGCAGCCCTCTATCTGTGTCATCTCCTGTTTCGTCAGATTCAGGAAAGGTTTGGTGACCCATGGCTGGCTCTGTTCAGGATGGAGTCCAACTCTCTTCTTCCCTCCTTCAGTTCCCTGATTCATTCTCAGAGGACGTGGGTGACAGATGTCCTTTCATGCCCAATGCCATTGCCATTGACTTCTATACCCTTTCTCTTCCCTATTGGACCACTCTGGTCAACCTCTCCCTCTGTCAAGGCTCCCTTCCTGTTCCCTTCAAAACTGGGCAGGTCACCCCTCTGCTTAAAAAACCCACTGCTGATGCGAATGACCTCAACAACTACCGCCCCATCACTAACCTACCCTTTCTTGCGAAGTTCACAGAAAGATGTGTTGCGAAACAGCTCTCTCGTCATATCAAGGACAATGATCTACTTGACAATTTTCAGTCCAGCTTCATCCAAAACTGCAGCACTGAAACAGCCCTGCTGCAAGTGATTGATGAGGCGCTGCAGATACTCGATTCGGGGGGGTCTTGTCTTCTAATTCTCCTTGACCTTTCTGCAGCCTTTGACACTGTCAATCACAACACCCTCCTCAACACTCTTCAACAGAGAATGGACATGGAGGGCACTGTGCTTAAATGGTTTGCATCCTTCCTCTCTGATAGATCCCAAATTATCAAAATAGTGGACAGTCTTTCATCTCCTTTGGCGGTGGGTCAAGGTGTTCCCCAAGGCTCTATACTTGCACCCACATTGTTCAATCTCTATTTGGAACCACTGGGAAATCTCCTAAGTAAATCTGGGGTCCACTATCATTTCTACGCAGACGACACTCAAATCTACCTCAAGGTTGCCTCCACTCACGATCTCTCCGTCCTAAGCTCTACTCTGGACTCCATTCAAAACTGGATGTCAACACATCAACTGATTCTGAATCCCTCCAAAACGGAATTCCTCCTCCTCTCCGTCTCACTTTCTCCTCCCACGGTTCAATCATGGATGGACCAGATGAATCTACTGAACAATAAACCCATCATTGTCGACAGCGCAAAACTCCTTGGTGTCATACTCTACACAAAACTCAATCTAATCTTCCACATTAATTCAATTGCAAAGTCTGCTCGATATCAACTGCGCCTTTTTTGGGGGATTCGTCGCTTCTTCCCGGAGCATGATCTTAAAACCCTGGTCCAATCCCTGGTCCTCTCCAGACTGGACTACTGCAATTCCCTTCTTACTGGCCTCCCCAAATCCCACCTGTCCCCCCTGAAGTCTGTTCTCCATTCAGCAGCTCGTTTTATTTATAGGGCCAAAAGAAGCGACCACATCACACCCATGTTATCCACCCTCCGCTGGCTTCCCATCGAGGCAAGATCTATCTACAAGACTGCCTGCGTCACCCACAAAGCCTTGCACTCCTCCTCCTCGCTATCTGGCTAATAAACTGAAACTCTCTGGAGGCTCTAGACCATCATGAAATGCGGTAAATCTACTGCTTGAACCTCCCACTTTCAAGAAGGAAAGATCGATGGCCCAATCCTTTTCAGGAAACGCAGTGAGAATCTGGAACTCACTTCCGCCTCAGCTCCGGACCACCACCTCCTCTCAGGCCTTCAAAACTGACCTCAAAGTTCTCCTCCTTCAAAGACACTTCCAAAGTTAATTCATGCCCTCTCTATTATCTGAAGGAAGACCTTTTAGTGTAGAAAATCTCTGTTCTCCATGACTATGGAAGTGCCTTCCTAGTGTGTTCTTGTGGTTTGAGAGACTGCCATTTATTGCAGTACTACCCTTTTACCTGTGTTTGGTACTCTTTTGTAACATGCACACGTCACTTTTCTCTTGTAACAAACTGTTTGCTACCTCTTACTTTTTGTTTGCTTTCAATACTTGCACAAGTTCCACCATTGCCTACGTAACGTTTGCTCTTGTGTTTGAGTGTCCTCCATTTATTCAGTTTTATACCTCTACTTGTACTTTGTACGCTTTTTGTAACCTGCGCACATGTCACTTTTTCCTCCTGTAATGCACCGTTTGCTACTCTTGTATTGTTTGCTCACGATTGTCACTTTTGCCTCATGTAATGTAACGTTTGCTTTTGTCATTTGTTCACTTGTAATGTTCTCTTGCATCAGTTCTATTTCTATTGTGAAGCGCTCTGACACCTTCGGGTAAAGTCCGCGCTATATAAAAACGCAAAAATAAATAAAAATAAAAGTGCAGTGGCCGGCAGGTCTCCTGTATTGTTTCCCACATTTCCCGCTGTTTTCCAGGGTATAAAGGAAGGCTCAGTCGGACCATGCAGAGATCCTGCTGATTGCTCCAGGCTGGAGCAGGAAATCTTGGTTCACTTTACTCCTTCAGTTGTCTGTCTCTATCCACTGGCAGTACCCCTTCTTCATATCCCCTTTACCGTCCCCCCACAGATTGCTGGAGTCAGCTAAGAAACTGGGGTTGGCGGTATATATCATAAAATATCACATTTACAACCTGGTTCCCTTGGTTATTCAACAATTGTCACAACCTGAACAACAATTATTACCCTTTTTATATTTTAATAATCCAGTTAGACAGCAACATGGACTGCTATAAAAGCACACATAGAAAGAGGAAAAAGTCTTAGCTGTCTCTTACTGCACAAAAGCAATCCTTCCTGTAAAGAAGGCACCCTTGCCCCATGACGCAAGTATGCCCGCGTTGGTGCTAGGCAGCCAAATGTGCACCAGTACAAGAAGAGAACAGGAATGCACCATAATATCAAAGACATCAGTGAGTTACAGGCAGTGGAAAATATATTTTTGCGTAGGCAACTCTCATTTCGACAAGTAGTCCATGGTTTATTCTTCATGAGCAGGTTGGGCTTGGTTATATTGTGATTACATTGCCCTGGCACCTATTATGAAATGGTTTAAAATTTTGTAGAGTCCGGCCCTTAAAATCAACAAATTTGTGATGACTGTATATCTCTCATGGGCGCACTGCTTCTCCCATGGCTTTGGTACATTAAGGACATGTTGGAGAGTGTGGGTTGTGTAGAGATGTTGACTAATCCAAGACCACTACAGCCTATTGAGATGCAGGATATAATTTTTTTTACATCTGGATGGAATGGTGAAAGAGCGGAAAAGGAACTCTGTAAACCCACTGTGAAACAATATTATATTGATCACTTATTCACAGGGAATTGTATCTGTTGTTTGTAAATAATGTACATCATCACTTTTTATTGACAAGGATTAGGTTAAAATATATATATATATATATATATATATATATATATATATATATATATATATATATATATACAAACACATATATATATATATATATGTACTGAATCACCAAGCGCCAAAGCATTTGGAAGCGCACACTCGTCAAACTAAACCATCCGGCTTTCACTCATCGGGCATGTACTTGTGCTGCTACTCCGTAGTAATGTTATTCATAGACCTGACGCGTTTCTAGGCTGCTGCCTTTCATCAGAGGTCGCTCGGGAAAATGCACAAAAGGGGGAGTGTCTGGTATGTTTTATTTAATTACATGTCACGCCCTCCTGGGCTCAGCTCAGTGCTTGTGAAGCATGTTGGGAACAGTGGTCCATCCAGACAATTAGTCACCTATCGTAGGTCCCTTTGAACATTCCAATAAAACACAGTTCCAACCCGCGGCTTCCCTCACGTGAACAGGACGGTGCTGCTTCCCCCGGTCAGGCCACCGCGTCGTCGTGACATGTAATTAAATAAAACATACCAGACACTCCCCCTTTTGTGCATTTTCTCGAGCGACCTCTGATGAAAGGCAGCAGCCTAGAAACGCGTCAGGTCTATGATTAACATTACTACGGAGTAGCAGCACAAGTACATGCCCGATGAGTGAAAGCCGGATGGTTTAGTTCGACGAGTGTGCGCTTCCAAATGCTTTGGCGCTTGGTGATTCATTACTCGACGCGGTGGCCTGACCGCGGGAAGCAGCACCGTCCTGTTCACGTGAAGGAAGCCGCGGGTTGGAACTGTGTCCGGACCGAAATGCGGCTCGACGAATTAGGGCAAAAGAAACTTGAACTTTACTCTGGGGCCCACTAAGGGTAAAATATGCTTTTATTGGAATGTTCAAAGGGACCTACGATAGGTGACTAATTGTCTGGATGGACCACTGTTCCCAACATGCTTCACAAGCACTGAGCTGAGCCCAGGAGGGCGTGACATGTAATTAAATAAAACATACCAGACACTCCCCCTTTTGTGCATTTTCTCGAGCGACCTCTGATGAAAGGCAGCAGCCTAGAAACGCGTCAGGTCTATGATTAACATTACTACGGAGTAGCAGCACAAGTACATGCCCGATGAGTGAAAGCCGGATGGTTTAGTTCGACGAGTGTGCGCTTCCAAATGCTTTGGCGCTTGGTGATTCATTACTCGACGCGGTGGCCTGACCGCGGGAAGCAGCACCGTCCTGTTCACGTGAAGGAAGCCGCAGGTTGGAACTGTGTCCGGACCCGAATGCGGCTCGACGAACTAGGGCAAAAGAAACTTGAACTTTACTCTGGGGCCCACTAAGGGTAAAATATGCTTTTATTGGAATGTTCAAAGGGACCTACAATAGGTGACTAATTGTCTGGATGGACCACTGTTCCCAACATGCTTCACAAGCACTGAGCTGAGCCCAGGAGGGCGTGACATGTAATTAAATAAAACATACCAGACACTCCCCCTTTTGTGCATTTTCTCGAGCGACCTCTGATGAAAGGCAGCAGCCTAGAAACACGTCAGGTCTATGATTAACATTACTACGGAGTAGCAGCACAAGTACATGCCCGATGAGTGAAAGCCGGATGGTTTAGTTCGACGAGTGTGCGCTTCCAAATGCTTTGGCGCTTGGTGATTCATTACTCGACGCGGTGGCCTGACCGCGGGAAGCAGCACCGTCCTGTTCACATGAAGGAAGCCGCGGGTTGGAACTGTGTCCGGACCCGAATGCGGCTCGACGAACTAGGGCAAAAGAAACTTGAACTTTACTCTGGAGCCCACTAAGGGTAAAATATGCTTTTATTGGAATGTTCAAAGGGACCTACGATAGGTGACTAATTGTCTGGATGGACCACTGTTCCCAACATGCTTCACAAGCACTGAGCTGAGCCCAGGAGGGCGTGACATGTAATTAAATAAAACATACCAGACACTCCCCCTTTTGTGCATTTTCTCGAGCGACCTCTGATGAAAGGCAGCAGCCTAGAAACGCGTCAGGTCTATGATTAACATTACTACGGAGTAGCAGCACAAGTACATGCCCGATGAGTGAAAGCCGGATGGTTTAGTTCGACGAGTGTGCGCTTCCAAATGCTTTGGCGCTTGGTGATTCATTACTCGACGCGGTGGCCTGACCGCGGGAAGCAGCACCGTCCTGTTCACGTGAAGGAAGCCGCGGGTTGGAACTGTGTCCGGACCCGAATGCGGCTCGACGAACTAGGGCAAAAGAAACTTGAACTTTACTCTGGGGCCCACTAAGGGTAAAATATGCTTTTATTGGAATGTTCAAAGGGACCTACGATAGGTGACTAATTGTCTGGATGGACCACTGTTCCCAACATGCTTAACAAGCACTGAGCTGAGCCCAGGAGGGCGTGACATGTAATTAAATAAAACATACCAGACACTCCCCCTTTTGTGCATTTTCTCGAGCGACCTCTGATAACAAGGCAGCAGCCTAGAAACGCGTCAGGTCTATGATTAACATTACTACGGAGTAGCAGCACAAGTACATGCCCGATGAGTGAAAGCTGGATGGTTTAGTTCGACGAGTGTGCGCTTCCAAATGCTTTGGCGCTTGGTGATTCATTACTCGACGCGGTGGCCTGACCGCGGGAAGCAGCACCGTCCTGTTCACGTGAAGGAAGCCGCGGGTTGGAACTGTGTCCGGACCCGAATGCGGCTCGACGAACTAGGGCAAAAGAAACTTGAACTTTACTCTGGGGCCCACTAAGGGTAAAATATGCTTTTATTGGAATGTTCAAAGGGACCTACAATAGGTGACTAATTGTCTGGATGGACCACTGTTCCCAACATGCTTCACAAGCACTGAGCTGAGCCCAGGAGGGCGTGACATGTAATTAAATAAAACATACCAGACACTCCCCCTTTTGTGCATTTTCTCGAGCGACCTCTGATGAAAGGCAGCAGCCTAGAAACGCGTCAGGTCTATGATTAACATTACTACGGAGTAGCAGCACAAGTACATGCCCGATGAGTGAAAGCCGGATGGTTTAGTTCGACGAGTGTGCGCTTCCAAATGCTTTGGCGCTTGGTGATTCATTACTCGACGCGGTGGCCTGACCGCGGGAAGCAGCACCGTCCTGTTCACGTGAAGGAAGCCGCGGGTTGGAACTGTGTCCGGACCCGAATGCGGCTCGACGAACTAGGGCAAAAGAAACTTGAACTTTACTCTGGGGCCCACTAAGGGTAAAATATGCTTTTATTGGAATGTTCAAAGGGACCTACGATAGGTGACTAATTGTCTGGATGGACCACTGTTCCCAACATGCTTCACAAGCACTGAGCTGAGCCCAGGAGGGCGTGACATGTAATTAAATAAAACATACCAGACACTCCCCCTTTTGTGCATTTTCTCGAGCAACCTCTGATGAAAGGCAGCAGCCTAGAAACGCGTCAGGTCTATGATTAACATTACTACGGAGTAGCAGCACAAGTACATGCCCGATGAGTGAAAGCCGGATGGTTTAGTTCGACGAGTGTGCGCTTCCAAATGCTTTGGCGCTTGGTGATTCATATATATATGTACATGTGTATATATATATAAATACTCCATTCTGCTCCTTATATAGTTAGGAATGAGCTTTTAAAAAACCTTTGAAATTCACTCAAAAAACTATATATTTTAGGGGTGTTATAGTGAGCTGGACATTTCACTCATACAAAACCATTGAAATTGCTCCTATATAGTTAGTTGTACTAACTATATTTCGCGCACCCGCAATCCACTGCTGATGATGTCACATATTACATCATTCATGACATGGTCAGTGACAACACTGATGACATCTCAAATTCAGTGAATATATATATATATATATACATATATATATATATATATATATATTCACTGAAAAAACCATAGGTTTCAGGCCTTATATAGTTAGGAATGAGCTTTTTATGGTTTTTTCAGTGAATATATATATATATATATATATATATATTTTGTCACAAAGTGATCCAGCAGACCACGAGAGCGCTCCGCAGCGTGTGCTCAACTCGGGGGTCGGATCCAGACCCAAGCAATCATTTTTCCATACAAAAGGAGCGGCACAAACAGAGAGTTTTAGAAGCCTTTAATCAGCGCTTCCCCCACCCAGTGGGGGAAGTGGTGATTAAAGGCTTCTAAAACTCTCTGTTTGTGCCGCTCCTTTTGTATGGAAAAAAATAAAAATATATATATATATATATTCACTGAAAAAACCATAGGTTTCACACCAGTTATAGTTAGGTGGAAATTTTACTCACATAAAACCATTGAAATTCCCACGTTATAGTTAGTTGGACTCATTATAACTTGCGCGTGCAATGCACTGCTGATGACGTCACATATTACATCACTCATGACATGGTCAGTGACATCACTCATGACATCACTGATGACATCTCAAATGACATCACTGATGACAACATCCTTGTGACAAAGTGGCAGACCTCCTATCAGCATAAAATAACCTTTGACACACATTCAAAAATAGAAACTAACATTTTCTTAAAAAAGGAGAAACCAATACCAATTACAACAACTTATTAGGTAATTCCAACATCTACATACACATCCACTCATTCACCAACAGTTCCATATAGTCACTCATGCATGTACTTACTCATCATATGTACTCATACACCTATACATCCTGTTACACACTAATACTCATCCATATAGTTACTCACACACAAATTCACACATGCAAATAAACTATCAAAAAAACATTTACTTGATTATACTGCTATATACACACCACTACACATACTTCTACAGAAACGGAAACATATTTACTCTCTTAAACAATCAATTATAAAAACACATACTCACTAACCCACCCCTACACACAATCATCCACCCATACAGTCTTGCACACATGCTGTCTTCAAAATACATACAAATAGTGAGTCACTCATTCATGCATCTTTGCTCTAAGTAATATCCCTCACCCAACCATACAGACACTGATACTGATACTCAAAAAAACAACTAATAACCCATATACACACTCATGTAGCTACTCACTAACCCATGCAGCCACTTATACACAAAGTGAGACACAGATACAGATATTTAAATATTTAAACATTACTCGCTAATATATGTATTCACTAAGATACATTTAATAAGTCAGTTAACCAATCAATTTTACACAAAAAAACATCCATTTAGACATTTATTTACCCATTTATTCTTCCATCAACCTTTAGATATACATATATAAAAAATATTTATTTTTCAGAAAGATACACATTCACTGGATGATGTCATCAGTGATGTCATTTGAGATGTCATCAGTGATGTCATGACATGAGTGATGTCACTGACCATGTCATGAGTGATGTAATATGTGACGTCATCAGCAGTGCATTGCACGCGCAAGTTATAGTGAGTCCAACTAACTATAACGTGGGAATTTCAATGGTTTTATGTGAGTAAAATTTCCACCTAACTATAACTGGTGTGAAACCTATGTTTTTTTCAGTGAATTTAATAGGTTTTTTAAATGCTAATTCCTAACTATAACTGGTGTGAAACCTATGTGTTTTTCAGTGAATATATATATATATATATATATATATATATATATATTTATTACCTACTGGCGGTCGCCAGTAGGTATATATAGTTAGGATTTTTTCTCTATGGGATTTTTGAAAATTCTATGTCAAATAACTTTGGCGTTTGTGGACGGAATTGGCTGAAATTTTCAGGAAAATGGCACATTTTGTTTCTGAGCAGCCCCTGAAAATTGGGGGGGGGGTTCGTCCAGGGGGGGTCGAGAAAAAAGGGGGGTCCCAAAACGTGTTTTTAACATTGAGTTTTCCATAGGGCGGTTGGCCTCACTTTTAGCCCGAACGGCTGAATGGATTTGCACGAAACTTGGCAAAATTGTAGGGACTGGTAGCCCGATGTGCCTTTTGTAGGTCTCAATATATGTGCTACAGTGGATTTTGAGAAATTAACGTTTAAAAAAAGATATATATCTGTAACAGCGGACCGGGCAGCGCTCCGGTTCGCGGACTTTTCGCGCAACAGAGCTTTGTGAAGCGAAGCTGATTGGTTCTCCGGCGTCTGTCAACATTCCAAACAGTCCGTAGCGGCCGCCATCTTGTCTCTCGGTAGGATCGAGAGACAAGAGGAGGCCAAAGCGAAGGGGCAAATGACCATAAGGGGGCATAGTAGATCCTCGCTGACCCCCTAGGTTTGATGTGGAGGTTTTAAAAGGGCCCCGCGGGGCAAAAAAAAAAAATAATAATAATAATCGAACGGCTGAATGGATTTGCACGAAACTTGGTAAAATATTAGGGACTGGTAGCCCGATGTGCCTTTGCTAGGTCTCAACATATGTGCTCCAGTGGATTTTGAGAAATTAACGTTCAAAAAAAGAGATATATCTGTAACAGCGCTCCGCTTCGTGTAACGGAGGTTTGCGAAGCTGATTGGTCATTCTGTCACTGGGCTATAGTTGGGCTACATCTGGCTGATATTTGGGCTACATTTGTTTTTTTTGTCTCTGGCGGCCATCTTTGGGCTACATTGGGCTACATTGGGCTTCATTGGGCTTCATTGGGCTACATTGGGCTACATTTGGGCTCCAACATATATATAGGCCAATGTAGCCCAATATATATTTTTCAAAGTTAATTTTCGTAAAAACCACTGGAGCATATATCTTGAGACATAGCAAAGGCACATCGGGCTACCAGTCCCTACAATTTTGCCAAGTTTCGTGGAAATCCATTCAGCCGTTCGAGCTAAAAGTGAGTCCAACCGCCCTATGGAAATGAAGGAAATGAATGGGTAATTTGTAATTAGCAAATAGCTCATCGCAAACTAGGAATGGTAAAGAATCGCTATTTATTCCTTAAAGTTCGCTATTTAGGAAATGCAAAAAACTTTGATGATACATATGGCGGTTCATCTCTAACAAGATAAGAAGCATAGGGATAGATTTATGATGACTGGCGCATCACCAGGGATGTGTTAGTCATTCTGTGCCGCTGTTCCGTCACCTATGGTGTGCTGCATTTACAATGCGGCGCATCATGGGGCAAAAACAGCACAGATGCGTGATGTATCTGTGCCGTAAAGGTGGCGCATTGCTGGAGTTGTATCGCAAGTGTGATGAAGCTCCAGCAAGGGTCGGGGGTGCCCCTGTCGCAGGGTTTCTGTTCTCACACAGAACTGTGGACAGAGGATTGGAACATCGGCGAATTAGGGTGCCCCAAAACTCACCTTAGTAATCAAAAACCCCTTAGCAAGCTAGGTACAGTGTCACATTGGATATAACAAACTCTCAATGTTTAGACAATCCAGAATATGAACTTATAGTACCTCAGGATACGTGGAACTCATGAACAGTCGGTCGGTATATATTTCTTAGAAACCAGAACATGGAGTTAAGAAGAACGCATGTGTATTTGAAATGTTTATTTACTAATGCCTTCTTCTCAGGCGTAGTATCTTAGATAATACAAGTACACATATTATCAGTAGCAAAATTACCAGCATAGTTACTAGTACATAAAAAGCGAATGGTGACAGTATGTTAACATGCTGTAAATGAATAAGAGTTAGCAACACTTATAAGCAGCCACGGGCCGTGGAGGGAGTTACGGTGGGGCAGGGAGGCGGGGAGGGGGAGGGGCAAGGTGGAGAGGGCTCCACCCTGCCCCTCCCCCTCCCCGCCTCCCTGCCCCACCGTAACTCCCTCCACGGCCCGCGGCTGCTTATATCTCACCCTCCCTAATACACATATTATATTATTTGCTAAGAAGGTCTGTTTATGTTGGTTTAGGGCGTGCCCATACTTTAGTGTCTTAGATTTGAAGGAATCACATCAGCATACACCAGCTCTCTCTTCATGTGAACCGCATCAACTGTTGTGTATGTGTGTTCGGCAAAGCAATATAAAACCCGCCTCATGCCCAGAATTGGCAGAAGCTGCACTTATGTTATGAGTATGAAGTCGTGGAGATCAGACCTCATAACAATTCTGTATCGTGTTGTTCTTGAAACTTCAGCACTCGCTGTACAGATATAGTTTAACAAGCAAAGCAGATAGTAGAGGAATAACATATTATTCTCATGTAAACCACGATGAACTACTAGGTTGAAAGCTAAAGCAACAACTAAGTGTCGTGTGCAGAAGTTGCAAAAAAGGAAAAATGGCGTTTAAACCGGTAATGAGCCCATGCTAACTTAACACGGTGTAAAGATATCCAGGACCTAGATGACACCTCCCCATGATCCGGAAACGAACTGAATAAGATAATAGAAGTGCCATCTCATGAGAGCAGATTGCAACTTTATATGTGGACGGTCCGCAAGGTAAAACATTAAAAACTAGGAAAATTTAATGCTAAAGAAAAATAAAACAGCCAAGTACTTTATCGAGTCTTAAGCCAATAGGCAAGCTAAATAATAAAAACTTGACAAATAAGTCAATGAATTGTCAATGAAATGCTAGTACTCAGCATATCAAACATGAAAAAGGTCTATGACATAACTGTGTATGCAAAATAAGCTGCAACAGCCTCCAATAGGAAGTCACCGTCTTCATCCGAAAAGAGTTCAGCCATCCAATTTAAAAGCGGAAAAGAACATACGTGCTCTCCCAGCACCGGATCCTCTATCACCATCAGAGGACAGCTCGGTGGGTTTTCAAGAAAGCTCTGTTCCAGGAAAGACTGTGTTGCCGCCAGTAAATTCCAGGGACCAATTAGTCCATGCATCAATGTCACAGCCATAATCCTTTCGCCAGGACAAACCAACTCGTGAGTAATGATAGGAGTCATCAGCTGATTAAAGTGGACGTCAGGAAAAACCGGTCCGCAGAGACACAAATCAATGGCCCAATCGAAATCACAGGTCAGGCAGTGAAATACAGGCTGGACACAGGTGAAGTAGGAGAATCGAAAAGATAATCCATATGCCGTGCTTAATATCGCCAACGGCATTGTGCCATAATATTCTAGCATGCGATTGCGGAACGGTGTCAGCAGCTGCAGGGCGGGAGCTTGCACAGGAGGGACATCCATATTTAAAAATGTAAAAAAGCACAAGAGCGTCCGCTGGTAATGCAAGTAAAAATGGGAATCCACGAAGCACAGTGGAAAAAAATAGAATGAAAGAAAGCAGGGATGACTCCAAAGATTTTCTCAAATGAAGTCACGAGACCACTGGTAACAACTTTAAAAAAGTGCGCCAGGCCCTTTGTGGAGGACGCGTTAAAGATAGTCCGAACCATCTTGCTGAAATGGAAAGGCGAATCTGTATTGAAAAGGGTCTGCACCTCTGTACGGGTGTTCGCTATGTGAAGCACGAAAGTTTCACGGGCCGAACTCAAGGCCACCTCTCTCTGAGACAAAAGAGCTCTTATTCTTGCCATGCCGTTGAAATCTGCTCCCAAGGTTGGTATTTGTGGCCAGATTGAAAACTCCCTATGTTCATGTGTGGGAGGAAATAGAACATTTCTGCAGCAAATAACCTGTTCACTTACTGTTACGATAAAAGGAATACTTTTAATTAACCCAGAACAATCTTCATTATTGAGCATCAAATAACTACCATTTTCCAACAACTTGAACGTGGGGATGATAGCAGGAACTGGCGTGCCTTGCAACACGCAAGCCATATTTGGTCGGTGTTTGTTGCATGAACCGTGTAACTGTATGTGCCTACACATTAGTGAATGATCTGGCGTCTCAGTGCATTCCTCTCCATTCAGATAAACTTCTTGATCATCTTTGAAACATCTGTATGTGTATGGAAGCGACCAGACCTCATGAAGAAAAGCACTACCTAAAGGTTCATAACGACCTATTGGTATATATTTCATACAATTTGAAAACTTATATAAAGCAAAAGGCAGCGTTATTAAACCGTGGATAAGGCACGTTGCCAAAAAACCCGCAATCCTCTGCTGATGATGTCACTGAGCATGTCATGAATGATGTAATATGTGACATCATCAGCAGTGGATTACGGGTAATAGTATCTCTAGTTTACTCCCCTATAGCTGTCTTTCTTTTAACATAAGTGTCTGTTTCCTTCCCTTATACTTACTGTTCTTTTTTTTTTTTTAATTTTTTGGTTCACTTCCGGTTTGCGTACCGGCGAGCGAACTGGGAAGCGAACTACGAGAAATAGAGGTTGGCACAGTTCCAAATATTGTACCAATTTTTTAATAACGGGGAGGTAGTTCTGAAAAGAACTTTTTTTTTTATTGTTTTTGTTGTTTTATATTTTTTTAATTATTTTTCTGAACATTTTTTTACTTTTTTTGAATTTTTCTGAACAGTTTTATATTTTTGTGGGTTTTTCTTGCAGGGGGCAATGAAAACGATTCATTGTAAAGGGCTCAACAGGAGCAACAAAACAAAAAAAAAGTCTTTATTATTTGGGGCGTTTCGTACAAACTTGCATATGATAGTCAATAGCTCTGTTGATCAGAGTGATGCTTCTTTCTCCGTAGCAAATGAATCCATTGCAATGTACGCAGACGTGTTTTACTTCATGAAATCTCGTTTGAATATTTGGCACCATCTCCCTGCCCTCTGGTCCCGTTACTTCTGGTACAACAGATCTTCTGGCCATAATAGGGAGATTATCTAGGTCGTTACGAAACTGTGCAGCACTGTAGTTGTTAGGATGCCACCTAGTCATATGGCGATGCATTGTGTAGTTTCCGAAACTGTATTTTTTGTCGGTCCCTCTGGACAGTCTATCTTGACATATAAGGCAAGTTACGTATCTTGCATTTACTTTTTTCTGACCTTTGGGAATTTTAAAAAATTGCCAAATGAAGTTTTCTTTCCGGTGAGACGTCCTGGGCTCCTCAGGCAAAAAGTGCCTCTCTTCGTGCTCGTCGTCCTGTTCCTCTTCTTCCTCTTCTTGCTGAATTATAACTTGAGCAGGTGGTCCACTCTTCCTTGGATGTGGTGGAGGTGGTGGGGAAGCACCAGCTGAAGCTACTAAAGAAGCCATTGCTCACTGGTAACAAAGGGTCTTTCTCTCACAATGATGAAAGTCAGAGTGAGGAAAGAAGGAGGGATTTTCATCATTTGGGAAAAACAATAGTTCTCAACCAATGAAAAGTGTTCATTTTAGATTATATGACCTAGTCTTACATCATTAGGAAACCAAAAGTGAAATGAACCAATGAAAAGTGTTATTACCAAGTCACATGACCTGCTGTGTTTACGTTAAGCGCTTTGCAGGGCCTCCCGGTTTGCTTCCAGAAACCTGTGCTTTGCGACTCGGTAAGCGTACCAGTTCGCTAACGTAGCACGTCATATGACGTATCACGCGACAACGCGAAACGTCATGCGGACGGGAGGCGTCACGATGTTGTTTTCTAACGCGGCAGTTGCGGTAAAGAAACGTTTACCGGCTCGCGGTCTATTTCGCGGCATCAAGGTCAGCTAACGGGAAGCTTCCCGATTCGCGAAGCGGGAACGAAGAAAAAAAAATATTTTAATTTTTTTTTATTAATAAACATATAAAATATATTTTTGGATTTAAAGAAGAATACATTTTACAGCTACAGATATTAGCTGTTAAAAAACCAATGAAATTCACTGAAAAAACCATAGGTTATAGACCATATATAGTTAGGAATTAGCATTTACAAAACCTTGAAAATTCACTGAAAAAACCATAGGTTATAGACCATATATAGTTAGGAATTAGCATTTAGAAAACCTTATTTTACTCACACAAAACCATTGAAATTCCATATATAGTTAGTTGCACTAACTATATATCGCGCACCCGCAATCCACTGCTGATGATGTCACATATTACATCATTCATGACATGGTCAGTGACATCACTGATGACATCACTGATGACATCTTAAATGACATCACTGATGACATCACTGATGACATCTCAAATGACATCACTGATGACATCATGACACACCAATACCAGTTACTACATACGCACTCACTGATTCCTACGTCTACACACACATTCACTCATTCACCCATACAATCACTCGTACATACAGTCACTCATTATTACAACACTATCATATGCACTCATACACCTATGCAGACAGTCACACACTGCCACTCATCCATGGAGTTACTCACACACCAAGTCAGTCCTGTAAAGAATCAATCACACTTCCATTTCTTCATCTATACAGTTAAACACAGAACACCATACTTCAGTGACATCACTGATGACATCACTAATGACATCTGAAATGACATCACTGATGACATCTCAAATGACATCACTGATGACATCATGACACACCAATACCAGTTACTACATACGCACTCACTGATTCGTACGTCTACACACACATTCACTCATTCACCCATACAATTACTCATACATACAGTCAGTTATTATTAGAACACTATCATATGCACTCATACACCTAGTCAGTCCTGTGAAGAATCAATCACACTTCGATTTCCTCATCTATAGTTAAACACAGAACACCATACTTTTCACACATATACTAACACATACTTACTCTCTTATACAATCACTGATACAAGTACACATTGATATGCACAGCGTCACACACCTCCCAGCCAGCCACACACACACTCAGTCTTCCATCCATCCAGTCATTCTTCAATATGTAAAACGTATTTAAACTTTACAAAAACACACAGACACTAGATGATGTCATCAGTGATGTCATCAGTGATGTCACTGACCATGTCATGAATGATGTAATATGTGACATCATCAGCAGTGGATTGCGGGTGCGCGATATATAGTTAGTGCAACTAACTATATATGGAATTTCAATGGTTTTGTGTGAGTAAAATAAGGTTTTCTAAATGCTAATTCCTAACTATATATGGTCTATAACCTATGGTTTTTTCAGTGAATATATATATAATTTCAATGGCAAAATGAAACCCCTCATTTTGTTCCTTTTCAAATTAAATGTATTAAGTGTTACCACTTTATTCCAATCAAGATGACTTCAGGTGTGCCATACTATTGTCATAAGTAAGACTGTTAGCGTTCTAGTTGTTCTTTAGAACACTCTGGGACATTCTGTCATTGGGCTATAGTTGGGCTACATCTGGCTGATATTTGGGCGACATTTGGGCTCTTTTGTCTCTGGTGGCCATCTTGGGAGACTGCATATCAGAATTTTTTAATGAAATATAAGAGGACATGAGAAGTCACTCAAAATGTGCCCTAATTTTTCTTTCTTCAGCACTAATCATAATTTCTATGGCAAAATGAACCCCCTCATTTTGTTCCTTTGCAAATTAAATGTTTTAAGTGTTAACACTTTATTCCAATCAAGATGACTTCAGGTGTGCCATACTTTTGTCATAAGTAAGACTGTTAGCGCTCTAGTTGTTCTTTAGAACACTCTGGGACATTCTGTCATTGGGCTATAGTTGGGCTACATCTGGCTGATATTTGGGCTACATTTGGTTTTTTTTGTCGTTGGAGGCCATCTTTGGGCTACATTGGGCTACATTGGGCTACATTGGGCTACATTTGGGCTCTAACATATATATAGCCCAATGTAGCCCAATATATATTTTTTCAAAGTAAATTTTCGTAAAAACCACTGGAGCATATATCTTGAGACATAGCAAAGGCACATTGGGGTACCAGTCCCTACAATTTTGCCAAGTTTGGTGGAAATCCATTCAGCCGTTCAGGCTAAAAGTGAGTCAAACCGCCCTATGAAAATTAACATGGGAAAAACACGTTTTGGGACCCCCCTTTTATCTCCGCCCCCGCTTGCGGGATCCCCCCGAAACTTTCAGGGAAGGAGTGGAGCGCAGCGAGGCAAAGTTAAGGAAAATTACAGGCAGATCCCTCATTCGGGGCCAAAGTTATTCCCAATAGAATGTTGCAGATTTCCTATGGAAAACGATCCTAACTATAACTACCTACTGGCGACCGCCAGTAGATAATATATATATATTTATATATATTCACTGAAAAAACCATAGGTTATAGACCATATATAGTTAGGAATTTGCATTTACAAAACCTTGAAAATTCACTGAAAAAACCATAGGTTAGAGACCATATATAGTTAGCTGGACATTTTATTGACATAAAACCAATGAAATTCCATATATAGTTAGTTGCACTAACTATATATCGCGCACCCGCAATCCACTGCTGATGATGTCACATATTACATCATTCATGACATGGTCAGTGACATCACTGATGACATCACTGATGACATCTCAAATGACATCACTGATGACATCACTGATGACATCTCAAATGACATCACTGATGACATCATCTAGTGTCTGTGTGTTTTTGTAAAGTTTAAATATGTTTTACATATTGAAGAATGAGTGGATGTATGGAAGACTGAGTGTGTGTGTGGCTGGCTGGGAGGTGTGTGACTCTGTGCATATCAATGTGTACTTGTATCAGTGATTGTATAAGAGAGTAAGTATGTGTTAGTATATGTGTGAAAAGTATGGTGTTCTGTGTTTAACTGTATAGATGAGGAAATCGAAGTGTGATTGATTCTTCACAGGACTGACTAGGTGTATGAGTGCATATGATAGTGTTGTAATAATGAGTGACTGTATGTATGAGTGATTGTATGGGTGAATGAGTGAATGTGTGTGTAGACGTAGGAATCAGTGAGTGCGTATGTAGTAACTGGTATTGGTGGTGTCATGATGTCATCAGTGATGTCATTTGAGATGTCATCAGTGATGTCATTTGAGATGTCATCAGTGATGTCATCAGTGATGTCACTGAAGTATGGTGTTCTGTGTTTAACTGTATAGATGAGGAAATGGAAGTGTGATTGATTCTTTACAGGACTGACTAGGTGTGTGAGTAACTCCATGGATGAGTGGCAGTGTGTGAGTGTCTGCATAGGTGTATGAGTGCATATGATAGTGTTGTAATAATGAGTGACTGTATGTATGAGTGATTGTATGGGTGAATGAGTGAATGTGTGTGTAGACGTAGGAATCAGTGAGTGCGTATGTAGTAACTGGTATTGGTGTGTCATGATGTCATCAGTGATGTCATTTGAGATGTCATCAGTGATGTCATCAGTGATGTCATTTGAGATGTCATCAGTGATGTCATCAGTGATGTCACTGACCATGTCATGAATGATGTAATATGTGACATCATCAGCAGTGGATTGCGGGTGCGCGATATATAGTTAGTGCAACTAACTATATATGGAATTTCATTGGTTTTATGTCAATAAAATGTCCAGCTAACTATATATGGTCTCTAACCTATGGTTTTTTCAGTGAATTTTCAAGGTTTTGTAAATGCAAATTCCTAACTATATATGGTCTATAACCTTTGGTTTTTTCAGTGAATTTCATTGGTTTTTTAAAAGCTAATATCTATAGCTGTAAAATATATTCTTTATTACGTTACCTATCACGTAGCCACGTAACACGCCTCATGACGCGTCGCATAACCGTGACGTATCGGCTCTGCAGCGCAAACAAAACCCGTAACGTAAGCGTGCCGGAGCACGCTTACAGATATATATATTTTTTTTAACCTTAATTAGACAAAATCCACACGTGCACATATCTTGAGGCCTTGCAAAGGCACATCAAACAAACAGTCCCTACAATTTTGCCAAGTTTGCTGGAAATCTATTCCCTTAATTTTTTTTTTACTGTTTCTCTTGGTTTTCCCCTTGTTACGCTTACCGGGACGCTACCCGGTACGCGAACCGGACGCTCCAAAAACACAAGATGGCGGACTCCCGTTACGCTGCCGGTTAGCTGCCCGGTTCGCGTACCGGGAAGCGCCTCTACCGCGAAAAATCGCGGGGGACTTTAATATCCCCCTCATCAATCCTAGGGGGTCAGGAGGGGTTTACCTTGCCCCCTTTCCTTCATTTCCCCCTTCTTTTTTCACCACATCTTGTCTCTCGAACCTACCGAGAGACAAGATGGCGGCCGCTCCGGACGGTTTACAATGTTGACAGCTACGCTGCCGGTTAGCTGCCCGGTTAGCTGCCCGGTGAGCTGCCCGGTGAGCTGCCCGGTTCGCGTACCGGGACGCGCCTCTACGGCGTAAAATCGCAAAAAAAAAATATTTTTTATTTTTTGCCCTGCGGGGCACTTTAATATCCCCCTCATCAATCCTAGGGGGTCAGGAGTGGTCTACCTTGCCCCCTTTCCTTCATTTCCCCCTTCGTTTTTCACCACATGTTGTCTCTCGATCGTACCGAGAGACAAGATGGCGGCCGCTCCGGACTGTTTAGAATGTTGACAGACACCGGAGATCCAATCAGCTTCGCTTCGCGAAGTTCCGTTACGCGTCAGGTACGCGAACCGGGGCGCTAACCGGAGCGCTGTCACAGATATATATATTTTTTTAAACGTTAATTTCTCAAAATCCACTGGAGCACATATATTGAGACATAGCAAAGGCACGTCGGGCAAACCATATCTACAATTTTGCCAAGTTTCATGTAAATCTATTCAGCCGTTCGAGCTAAAAGTGAGTCCAACCGCCCTATGAAAAAATGAATGGGAAAAACGTGTTTTGGGACCCCCCTTTTTTCTCGCCCCCCCTTGACGAAACCCCCCCAAATTTTCAGGGGCTGCTCAGAAACAAAATGTGCCATTTTCCTGAAAATTGCAGCCAATTCCGTCCACAAACGCCAAAGTTATTAGACATAGAATTTTCAGAAATCCCATAGAAAAAAATCCTAACTATATATACCCACTGGCTATCGCCAGTAGGTAATAATATACATATATAAACATATATAATCTGCATATCTATATAAATATAAATGCATGCATACATATACATATATGCATACATATGCATGTTATTTACATGAAAGTTTTAAAAACACTAATAAAAGCAAAGCTAAAAAGCCACCTCATTACAAACAGAATGGCTTTAACTTAAACGAGGGCGAGATCTATTGCATTTTCAATGCTTGTTTACTTTGGTTCTATCAAGAAGGCATTCAGATGTGTCACACATTTGCCATAAATTCTGAATGTTAGCACTCTAGTTGCTCATTAGATCACTGTAGTAAAGCTAGTGCTCACCTGGGAAGTCTGCTGCTAATCATGGTTTTCAGCCATTTTCCCGCATTTTTTATCCCGCAGACTTTCAGTCCGCATAATATTATCCCGCAAGGTCATTGACCTCGCATACCATTATCCCGCATTTTTTCAAAACGCATGTGCATTTATCGCGCATGCCTTTACAAAGAATTACGTTTTAAAGGCATGTATGGTAAATGCATTTGCGTTGTGAAAACCACGATGACGAGAGAGGTAAGTGGGTTTGTGTTAATTTTTTCGTGGGTTAGTGATTGTGTAGTGTAGTGTAGTGTTGTGTAGTGTAGTGTTGTGTTAGTGTAGTGTAGAGTTGTGGTGGTTGTTTAGTGTAGGGTCATGCTGGGGGTAGTGTTTTAGGGTTTAGGGTTGTGTTGTAGTGTTTGCGTAGTGTAGGGTCATGCTGGGGGTAGTGTTTTAGGGTTTAGGGTAGTGTTGTAGTGTTTGCGTAGTGTAGGGTCATGCTGGGGGTAGTGTTTTAGGGTTTAGGGTTGTGTTGTAGTGTTTGCGTAGTGTAGGGTCATGCTGGGGCTAGTGTTTTAGGGTTTAGGGTAGTGTTGTAGTGCTTGCGTAGTGTAGGGTCATGCTGGGCGTAGTGTTTTAGGGTTTAGGATAGTGTTGTAGTGTTTGCGTAGTGTAGGGTCATGCTGGGGGTAGTGTTTTAGGGTTTTGGGTAGTGTTGTAGTGTTTGCGTAGTGTAGGGTCATGCTGGGGTGTAGTATTTTAGGGTTTAGGGTAGTGTTGTAGTGTTTGCGTAGTGTAGGGTCATGCTGGGGGTAGTGTTTTAGGGTTTTGGGTAGTGTTGTAGTGTTTGCGTAGTGTAGGGTCATGCTGGGGTGTAGTGTTTTAGGGTTTTGGGTAGTGTTGTAGTGTTTGCGTAGTGTAGGGTCATGCTGGGGTGTAGTGTTTTAGGGTTTTGGGTAGTGTTGTAGTGTTTGCGTAGTGTAGGGTCATGCTGGGGGTAGTGTTTTAGGGTTTTGGGTAGTGTTGTAGTGTTTGCGTAGTGTAGGGTCATGCTAGGGGTAGTGTTTTAGGGTTTTGGGTAGTGTTGTAGTGTTTGCGTAGTGTAGGGTCATGCTGGGGGGTAGTGTTTTAGGGTTTTGGGTAGTGTTGTAGTGTTTGTGTAGTGTAGGGTCATGCTGGGGGTAGTGTTTTAGGGTTTTGGGTAGTGTTGTAGTGTTTGCGTAGTGTAGGGTCATGCTGGGGGTAGTGTTTTAGGGTTTAGGGTAGTGTTGTAGTGTTTGCGTAGTGTAGGGTCATGCTGGGGGTAGGGTTTTAGGGTTTAGGGTTGTGTTGTAGTGTTTGTGTAGTGTAAGGTCATGCTGGGGGTAGTGTTTTAGGGTTTAGGGTAGTGTTGTAGTGTTTGCGTAGTGTAGGGTCATGCTGGGGTGTAGTGTTTTAGGGTTTTGGGTAGTGTTGTAGTGTTTGCGTAGTGTAGGGTCATGCTGGGGGTAGTGTTTTAGGGTTTAGGGTAGTGTTGTAGTGTTTGTGTAGTGTAGGGTCATGCTGGGGGTAGTGTTTTAGTGTTTAGGGTAGTGTTGTACTGTTTGTGTAGTGTAGGGTCATGCTGGGGGTAGTGTTTTAGGGTTTAGGGTAGTTTAGTTGTTTAGTGTATGCTAAAGGCATAGTCGTTCTAAAAGTTTTCGTTATTTTAATTTGCGGCCTAATAGTACATGCGGGATTTTTTTTGCGGACTGATGGTATGCGGGATTTCGTCATATATTCGCTAATCATACTTTCTATGGCAAAATGAACCCCCTCATTTTGTTCCTTTTTAAATTAAATGTTTTAAGAGTTACCACTTTATTCCAATCAAGATGGCTTCAGGTGTGCCATACCTTTGTAATAAGTAGGACTGTTTGCACTCTAGTTGTTCTTTAGAACACTCTGGGACATTCTGTCATTGGGCTATAGTTGGGCTACATCTGGCTGATATTTGGGCTACATTTGTTTTTTTTTGTCTCTGGTGGCCATCTTTGGGCTACATTGGGCTACATTGGGCTACATTGGGCTACATTTGGGCTCCAACATATATATAGCCCAATGTAGCCCAATATATATTTTTCAAAGTTAATTTTCGTAAAAACCACTGGAGCCTATATCTTGAGACATAGCAAAGGCACATCGGGCTACCAGTCCCTACAATTTTGCCAAGTTTGGTGTAAATCCATTCAGCCGTTCAGGCTAAAAGTGAGGCCAACTGCCCTATGGAAAATTGCATGGGAAAAACACGTTTTGGGACCCCCCTTTTTTCTCGGCCCCCCCTTGACGAAACCCCCCCAAATTTTCAGGGGCTGCTCAGAAACAAAATGTTCCATTTTCCTGAAACTTTCAGCCAATTCTGTCCTCAAACGCCAAAGTTATTCGACATAGAATTTTCAAAAATCCCATAGGAAAAAAATCCTAACTATATATACCTACTGGCGATCGCCAGTAGGTAATATATATATATACATATATATATATATATATATATATATATATATATATATATATATATATATATATATATATATATATATATATTACCTACTGGCGGTCGCCAGTAGGTATATATAGTTAGGATTTTTTCTCTATGGGATTTTTGAAAATTCTATGTCTAATAACTTTGGCGTTTGTGGACGGAATTGGCTGAACCGGGAAGCGGCCCGGGAGCGTACTATGAGGAAAAAAGAATGATAGACTTTTCAAATACTGTATGTTAATTGATTGTTGGTTTTGTTGATTATTATTATTTTTTTTTTTTTAAACAATTATTTATTGTGTTTCAAAATTTAATAAAATGTCTAACATTTCACTGTCTGAAATGTCGTTATTTTCATTGAACATAGCTTGTAATGTTTGAGTGTGTAAAATGTCCTCATTTTCAAGGAGGACATCTACTGCTTGCACACATTGCAGTAGTTCTTGGTCCCAAGTTTCATCCATAAATTCTATATAATTTGGATCAATTATTTCTTGGTTGGTCTCTTGCAGGACAATTTCAAATGAAACTTTGTGTTCGCCTTCCATTTTGTCTGAAATTTGGATAAAAAATATATTAGTAGAGATAGGGCACTGTTGGGATTAATTTTAGATAGGCAGTTTTTAACAGTGAATTTATCTTTGGGCAGTGTATAGTATCAGAGTGGAAGTAGGAATATAAAAAAGTGTATGTGATTTAACGTAAGTAAATTCATAATTATACAAGAGAAACCTAACTCCATCCATAACTATAACAGAGAAGTCTATCTAAATCTATAACTACTACAGAGGGATAGTATATAACTATCAGAAAAAGTTTACCATATTAACTTATAGTGCACAATATACTTCAGTTTTTAAAATAACAACTTACCTTTACAAAGAAGTTGAGGTGATTAGTGAAAATCCAATTGAAATGTACACCAGGAAGTAGTAGTCAAACTGGCTGTGTTTCCTTCTCTTCCTTTATATATATTCAGGTACATAACCAATCAAATGTCAGGTAAAAAAAAATAGAAAATGAAAGTAACATTTTAATTGGTTGTGAATTCCAACACTTCAGATGTGTTTTGTGAAGTAATTTACCTCAGGGTATTTAGAGAGGTCTACAGGCTAAATGGCTAAATGGAATTCCAACCAAATTTGTGAAAATGGTAGGGATTGGTATGTAGTATGAGCAAATCTATATTTGGGGAAAGTGTCTCAAGGGTTTCTTCTGTAAATTACTTTCCCACCTCTTTTAATGGAGCGCTTCCCGGGGAGCGCCCCGGTACGCGAACTGGCGAGCGCCCCGGTACGCGAACCTTAAGCGTTACGGGAGTCCACCATTTTGTGTTTCGGTCGAATTAAGATACAAGATGGAGGGCACATAATGTTCAGAATGGGTAGAAGGGGACACGGTAGACGTATTTTGACCCCCTAGGTTTTCTGAGGATGGCTGAGGAGGCCCATATGTGCGAAAAAAAAACATATTTTTTTTAAATTTAGCGCGGTTAGCTTCCGGTTCGCGTACCGGGTAGCGCTCCGGGGAGCGTACTTTGTTGAAAATTAGTAAAAAAAGTTAGAGTAAAATAATAATTGTGAGTGATCAGATGTAGGGTAGCTCTGAGAAGAGCTTTTGGGTTTATGGTACATTTAGGTACTTATAAGTAGGTACCAATGCACATTTTTAAATTCAGAATGAAAACTCTGTTCCCTTCATCTGAGAAGTGAACTCCATCTCCTCTGTAGATATCTTGCATGTAGTAACGCAAGTTATTGTTGTACACGGAGCCCATTCCATGGTCTCTCATGTAAGCTGAAACAGATTTGTTTACATGCTTCCTCGACTTCTCAATTTGTGGACAAAATTGGTTCGACCACCTCCATTTCTGTCTTTGGCATATATTTGAATATACCAAGGCAGTTTGAGGAAAAAGTGCCATTAATTGCTCAAAGGTGTCCTTTAAAAGCATTTCCAGACCTACTCCAGTCAAAGTGCCCAAATCATTACCTCCACAGTGCACAATTAACAGGTCAGGTTTTGGCAAATGCATAAAGGTTTTCACCAATGGTATCAATTGGTGACATTTTAATCCTCTGTGGCCAAACCACTTAATTTCCACATCTTGTAAATTGAGGTTAGGTAAATTTCTGTTCTCAGCATACCTCTGAGCCCAATAGATGTAACTATGTCCAACAATCCAGACAGAAAACATGGTGAGAGAAGGTTCTGCTGCAGTCAGATGAAGTGTGGTAATGAAATGGCAGTTGAAAAAATAAGAGTTTAAAATGAAAAAAACTGTGGAGTTTCTGTGTTAATGAAGCAGTAGCAGTGATTGGTGGATTTTGATTGCTGAAAACAGAAAGTTAGGGTGCATGGATGAGTTCTTTGAAAGATGTAATTTGAATGGTCAAAAAAAATCATTTAATGAAAGATTGCACTGGATACGCAGGTGCACTGAGAGTTCAGAGTTCAATTGAAACATTGTTGTGTGAACTTGCAAACACCAGAGGTCTTCCAGGAGGTGGTTGCTATGTAAAAAAGGCAGAGAGGGCAGAGGGGGGAAGGGTTTTGATTTGAAAAAAGTGAGGGAAGAGTTTTGATTGGGTGACATGAGAGATATGTGTGATGAATTACAGCATTTCTGTGCTTTCTATAGCTGCAGCCTCTGGAGTGCATACCCTTTGTTCTGCTGAAGACAAATTGGTGTATTTCTGAGACTGTTTTGAAACTCATAAAGTATTTGCTAAGGTGAGAAAAGATTTATTTAATTTAGATAGAGAATAGTGTGTTTTAAGGAGAAAATTATGAAGAAAGTTGTGTTTTTAAAATGTTGCTTTGTCTCAAGTGTTTTACAAATAGATTATGTTTCTTTGAGAAATTGTAATTGGAGAAAATGTGAAGTATTAGTACTGACAGGGTGTTTTTGTGCATAGGAGCTGTGCAGTGTTTTCAAATTATGACTTGAAAATCGTTTTTGAGGAAAAGGAATGCTTTTAAAATTTATGACAAGGAAATAATGGTGTCTGCTTCTTTATAAGGCATTTGAGTGTCTCTGATGTTATTTTTCCCATTTTAATTTAAGACCTTTCTCCGTGGGATAAGTTCCTTGGAAATATGCTCCCACCTGTGCTTGGCAAATTTAGATTTTGAGTCTTTAAGTTACATAGCCATGTTAAAAGTGACCCAAAAATGCTGGAAAGGCAATCAAAAAACGCTTTCATGTGTGTTAAGGACATTTTCAGTCATTTCCCCATGTGCAGTGTTTTCAAATTATGACTTGAAAATTGTTTTTGAGGAAAAGGAATGTTTTTAAAATTTATGACAAGGAAATAATGGTGTCTGCTTCTTTATAAGGCATTTGAGTGTCTCTGATGTTATTTTTCCCATTTTAATTTAAGACCTTTCTCCATGGGGCAAGTTCCTTGGAAATATGCTCCCACCTGTGCTTGGCAAATTTAGATTTTGAGTCTTTAAGTTACATAGCCATGTTAAAAGTGACCCAAAAATGCTGCAAAGGCAATCAAAAAACGCTTTCATGTGTCTTAAGGATATTTTCAGTCATTTCCCCATGTGCAGTGTTTTCAAATTATGACTTGAAAATCGTTTTTGAGGAAAAGGAATGCTTTTAAAATTTATGACAAGGAAATAATGGTGTCTGCTTCTTTATAAGGCATTTGAGTGTCTCTGATGTTATTTTTCCCATTTTAATTTAAGACCTTTCTCCGTGGGGCAAATTCCTTGTAAATATGCTCGCACCTGTGCTTGACAAATTTAGATTTTGAGTCTTTGAGTTACATAGCCATGTTAAAAGTGACCCAAAAATGCTGCAAAGGCAATCAAAAAACGCTTTCATGTGTCTTAAGGACATTTTAAGTCATTTCCCCATGTGCAGTGTTTTCAAATTATGACTTGAAAATCGTTTTTGAGGAAAAGGAATGCTTTTAAAATTTATGACAAGGAAATAATGGTGTCTGCTTCTTTATAAGGCATTTGAGTGTCTCTGATGTTATTTTTCCCATTTTAATTTAAGACCTTTCCCCGTGGTGCAAATTCCATGTAAATATGCTCGCACCTGTGCTTGGCAAATTTAGATTTTGAGTCTTTGAGTTACATAGCCATGTTAAAAGTGACCCAAAAATGCTGCAAAGGCAATCAAAAAACGCTTTCATGTGTCTTAAGGACATTTTAAGTCATTTCCCTATGTGCAGTGTTTTCAAATTATGACTTGAAAATCGTTTTTGAGGAAAAGGAATGCTTTTAAAATTTATGACAAAGAAATAATGGTGTCTGCTTCTTTATAAGGCATTTGAGTGTCTCTGATGTTATTTTTCCCATTTTAATTTAAGACCTTTCCCCGTGGTGCAAATTCCTTGTAAATATGCTCGCACCTGTGCTTGGCAAATTTAGATTTTGAGTCTTTGAGTTACATAGCCATGTTAAAAGTGACCCAAAAATGCTGCAAAGGCAATCAAAAAACGCTTTCATGTGTCTTAAGGACATTTTAAGTCATTTCCCCATGTGCAGTGTTTTCAAATTATGATTTGAAAATCGTTTTTGAGGAAAAGGAATGCTTTTAAAATTTATGACAAGGAAATAATGGTGTCTGCTTCTTTATAAGGCATTTGAGTGTCTCTGATGTTATTTTTCCCATTTTAATTTAAGACCTTTCTCCGTGGGGCAAGTTCCTTGTAAATATGCTCGCACCTGTGCTTGGCAAATTTAGATTTTGAGTCTTTGAGTTACATAGCCATGTTAAAAGTGACCCAAAAATGCTGCAAAGGCAATCAAAAAACGCTTTCATGTGTATTAAGGACATTTTCAGTCATTTCCCCATGTGCAGTGTTTTCAAATTATGACTTGAAAATCGTTTTTGAGGAAAAGGAATGCTTTTAAAATTTATGACAAGGACATAATGGTGTCTGCTTCTTTATAAGGCATTTGAGTGTCTCTGATGTTATTTTTCCCATTTTAATTTAATACCTTTCCCCGTGGTGCAAATTCCTTGTAAATATGCTCGCACCTGTGCTTGGCAAATTTAGATTTTGAGTCTTTGAGTTACATAGCCATGTTAAAAGTGACCCAAAAATGCTGCAAAGGCAATCAAAAAACGCTTTCATGTGTCTTAAGGACATTTTAAGTCATTTCCCCATGTGCAGTGTTTTCAAATTATGATTTGAAAATCGTTTTTGAGGAAAAGGAATGCTTTTATAATGTATGACAAGGAAATAATGGTGTCTGCTTCTTTATAAGGCATTTGAGTGTCTCTGATGTTATTTTTCCAATTTTAATTTAAGACCTTTCTCCGTGGGGTAAGTTCCTTGTAAATATGCTCCCACCTGTGCTTGGCAAATTTAGATTTTGAGTCTTTGAGTTACATAGCCATGTTAAAAGTGACCCAAAAATGCTGCAAAGGCAATCAAAAAATTCTTTCATGTGTCTTAAGGACATTTTCAGTCATTTCCCCATGTGCAGTGTTTTCAAATTATGACTTGAAAATCGTTTTTGAGGAAAAGGAATGCTTTTAAAATTTATGACAAGGACATAATGGTGTCTGCTTCTTTATAAGGCATTTGAGTGTCTCTGATGTTATTTTTCCCATTTTAATTTAAGACCTTTCTCCGTGGGGCAAGTTCCTTGGAAATATGCTCCCACCTGTGCTTGGCAAATTTAGATTTTGAGTCTTTGAGTTACATAGCCATGTTAAAAGTGACCCAAAAATGCTGAAGAGAAATGAAATGAAGAAGCAGACACCATTATTTCCTTGTCATACATTTTAAAAGCATTCCTTTTCCTCACAAACGATTTTAATTTCATTTTAAGTCATTTCCCCATGAATGTAGGTATACAATTGATTTATATGTTGTGTTTAAAAACGTTTTTTGAAATCAATTACATTTCTGGATATGTACTGCTAGAGCTTCATGCACCTTAAACAAACCTCTGGATAGGCTACACCTTATCGTCATCCTGAATTAATCATTTAAAATGCTAAGGACAGATTTATGATAGGTGTATGCCTCTTTTGCGCCACTGTGCGTCACTTTTGTGACGCAGTGGCGGTGCAAAAGATTTGCTATGTGGCGACAAAATTACAAATTGATGCATCTAGGCAGATGTGTCATGCTGTAAAAAACCTGTGCCACATGAAACCGATGCAGCAGTGATGCAAAAGATGCACCATGTTGCAAGACAGGCCTCACTTCATCTCCAACAAGATAAGAAGCTGAGTCTTCTGTAAATGTGAAAATTGTTGTATACACTGCTCAACTTCTGTGTACTCTTTGATATGCTAGACTCCATCTGCACTATGAGGTACCTAAGCAAAGGAAACACAGGTGATGTAATTGTAAAATGAGGAAAAGAAACTCCACATTTTTCAATTACATCACCTGTGTTTCTTAAGTTTACGAATGACATTGTGCAGATGAAGTTAAGGTCTGTCCACGGACACAAAAGAGGTCTGGCCTTTGTTCAAGAGTGAAGTGCACATGACTTACTTCATTAGTAGGCCTTCACATGTATTATCTCCTCTGTATTCTTCAACAAGCGTAAATTTGATCTGCAACCCTGAGTAGGCCTCACCTTAAACAAACCTCTGGATAGGCCACACCTTATCGTCATCCTGAATCAATCATTTAACATGTTAGGGACAGATTTATGATAGCCGTGTGCCTCTTTTGCGCTGCTGTGCGTCACTTTTGTGACGCAGCGGTGGTGCAAAAGATTTGCTATGTGGCGACATATTTAAAAATTGATGCATCTAGGCAGATGTGTCATGCTGTAAAGTCCTGTGCCACATGAAACCTGCGTCAGTTTTCATATAGGTGTTTTGTTGCAAGGTATGCATTAATTTGCAAGAAAGCCCTGTAAAACTAACACAGTGAAATTTAGAAGATTTCACTGAGTCAGCTTTATAGCATTGCTGAATGAAATCCTTACGCCTGTTTGAAACAGGCATAAGAAGTGATGCACCATGCAATGTGAGGGTTCCTCCTGTGCATTGCAGTAGACATGTCGCCTCCTCAGCATCGCTGGACATGGCTAAATAATAGCTGCAAAATGTTACTCTTGTTAAACAATTTTACTATTATAATCTCTGAGATTTGTCTCTTACTCTGCAACATCTCATTGTTGGTATCTTTCTTTAAAGATAACGACAACATCAACATGAGCGACAATCAGCAATCAGTTGATCTTGACCTCATCATTGAACTCGTAATTGAAACGTCAGTGGAAGTAGATCCCTTGGATGATTTAAATCCTGAGGATGAAGAAGAACATGATGAGGATGCAGATTTGTCAGAATTGTATGACATAGGGTGGGAAGCTGACCTGTTTGAGCCTATGGAACTATAAACATTTATTTTTAAAATTTACAATAAATGAAAAGTAAAAATGTAAACTGTTTAATTTTAAATTAAACACACCTTCAAAAACAGGTTATGTGTAGTGTCTTCAATAAAATATTAAAATATGCTCATAAAATTAGATCAGATTCACATATAAAACAGCACAGGTAAAATGAATATGAATTCCATTTCTTTTCTGCTATTTCTGTATTCTAAATTTGCCAAGCACTAAAAAATATTCTATGTAAAAATGTGAAGTAGTGTGTTAAGTTTTTGATGACTGTTATTGATTTACTGTTTGGTAATAGTGGTTAATAACATTTTTTATTATATTTTACCACAGATTCAACTGCAGATCATTTCAAGATTTCAGCATGCCAACCAAGGATAGACTTAGAAAGGCTGCAAAACGTCAAAGACAGCAGGTCCATGAAATAATGCAGCAGTCCTCTAGCAAAAAAACTTGTCAAGTCACCAAGAAAGCACCGGGTAAGACGACAAAAACATTCATAAGAAATATTTGTAGTAAAAAAAGTATTACTACAGAAAATGTTTCAGTCCAGAAAAAGAGAAGCAATTTAAACGGAAAGGAAAGGCCAATCAAAAATGTTACTGCTAGAGCAAGAGATAACTCTGTGCATGATAGTAGAAGGAAACAACAGTTTAGGGACATTCGTAAACGAATGTTCCGCAACAGGATAATTGGCAATTTGTTAAAAAATATTAAGAAAGGTCAACAGAAAGTGGTTTTTTATAAGAGAAAAAAAAAAGTTGAGAAAGTTATTGATCAGGCATTTGAAATTAAACGTAAGTTATTTATTTTGATAATCAATAGAATTAGGAAGCTAAACAAGGCAATGTATGATTTCAAAACAAATAGTAGATGGAAGAGAATAGTTAATCGTAGTAATTTTTGTGAAGTTTTTTCCGGAGAATGGATGCATAGTTCAAGTTGTGAGGCATTTTTTAATGAGGTGAGTTATTTCCAGGATAATGATTTGGTGCATGCAGTTGACACCAGTGGTCGAGCTTATGAAGTGAAAGATGGTTGTCCAGTTGAAAAAGAAAAACTTGTGACAACAGAGGCAGAAGAGATGTTAGGTAATGAGGTTTTAGGAAGACGTCCTAAGGGACCTGTGTACACCTGGAAGTGTAGTAGTATTTGCAGTGTGCGACAGGATTCCATCAATTTGCTTTGTGATTTTGTACGGACATTTAATAAGAAAAGTTTGAAGCAGAAAATGAAGTTGTTGCAAGAATTAGATCCTTGCACAGTGAGAGAAGTGACAGGTTTGCATGGTCATTCACTGGCTTGTCTTTCCAGGAGAGTATGCCAGAGTGTTTTTCATCATTTCAGGATGCTAGCAGTGCATCATAATGAAGTGAGGAAATTAGTTAGAATGTTGTATTATGCTAAGAGTCCAGCAGTTATGCTTAAACAATTATGCACTGCTCTTTTGCATGGTTCTGAAATAGATGTGAAGAATATTTGTGAAGAAATTGAGTTTTGTTACTTTGGAAGTAAAGAGGAGAATGTTGAAATTGACCAAGAAGAAGAGGGTAATGTGGAAGATAGTGTACAGGTTTCCAGTACAGATAATTTTCAGAGGGAAATTGCGACGTTTCAGGTGAAATCAAGTGAGAGGCCTAATTTCACTTGTGTGTGTTGTCGACACACTTATTATAAGAATCAGACTAAGTTAGTGGATTTATATGCAAAAAGTGAAAGGGAAAATAATAGTGAATGGAAGGATTTCACAACATACTTGATGGTAGAAAATTGTTTTGATTTGGGATCGGATCAACGTGTGTGTACTTATTGTTGTAGCAAATTAAATCAAAACCAGATGCCTGCTAGAGCAGTTCATAATAATCTGGAATTGGTTGAGATTCCTTCTGAATTGAAGGATTTAAATACCTATGAATCTATTTTGATTCAAAGTATCCATCCCTTTCAGGCTATTGTAAGAATGGAGGCAAAGACCGGGAAATTGCCTCCATCAGATTTACAGAGAGGATTAAAGGGAAGAGTTGTTTATTTGCCTCTAGATTTGAAGAAAAACATTAACACAATTGGAGTAGAAAAAGTGGAAGAGGACCCTCTGGTTATCTTAGTTAATGGGGTTCCGACAAAGAATAAGAAAATATGGCAAGATTTAGTGGATGTTAGGAAAGTCAAAAAGGCAACATTGTATTTGAAAAAAAATAATAAGTACTATAAGAATATATATGTTGCAGAAGAGGAAGTAAGTGAGGAAGAGGATAGCGATTTGTGTGCTGGTCAAATTGAGAAAGTAGAACCCTCTACTAGTGAAGAAATATATGAACATTATAGTGTTCATCCTTTGCATTCCAAGGAAGTCATGGGGAATGCTATTGAGTTGTTTCAAATGAAACAAGCCAAAGGGAGTCCCATTAGTGTTTGGGAGGAAAGTTTGGAAGCTCGGTGTTTCCCACAGCTTTTTCCAACAGGTCAGGGAGGAAGATATGATGAGCGACCTCATCAAATTCCTGCTTCTGAATACCGGACTTTGCGATTGTATGCAGGAGATGCTAGGTTTCGACAATGTATTCCCTATTTGTTTCATCTCCTGTTTGAAAGCGATCTGTCTGGACTGTCATATGCAGTGAACCACATCTTGAAAAGTGGTATACACATGCAAAACATCTCGGCAAGTGACTTTATGGATAAAGTCAATGTCCAAGACAGTATTTTGGATTCTCACCTGATTAATCTCATGGCGTGTCAGCGTGGTACTAATGAGTACTGGTACCGTCGTCATGGTGATTTAAAATGTATGCTGAGGAACTTAGGAACTCCCACATGGTTCCTCACTCTGAGCTGTGCAGAGTATGGCTGGGAAGACTTACTTGAATTTCTACGAGAGGCAAATGGAAACATCGAAAACATCGAATTCAAGACACCCGGAGAACTGTGCTCTTTGGATCCAGTCAATGTATGCCGGTACTTCAATCATAGATTTGAAGCTATGATGTCTTTCATCATGAATAAGAAGAATCCACCTCTTGGAGAGGTGTTGGATTTCTTCTGGAGAAAGGAGTACCAAGCAAGAGGTGCTCCTCACATACATATGCTGTTGTGGATCAAGGATGCATCTAAATTTGGAACAGATCCAGAAGACTCAGTGATGAGTTTCATACAACAGTATTCTACGTGTGCTGTTCCAAACGCAAAGGAGGAGAAAAGCCTAAGAGAAAAAGTTCTACGTTTCCAAAGCCATCGTTGTGGAAAGTACTGTCGTCGTAAATTCCGAAACAAGGACAAGTTCTACACCAAATGTCGTTTCGGCTTTCCACGACCGGTGATTTCTAAAGGAAGAGTAAACAGTTTGATGTCTTCGCTGCGACATAATGTGATGAAGAAATCACCTAAAAACACATACAATTTGAAGAGGAACGAAGAGTCCAAGTACATCAACGACTACAACCCAGTGATTTTGTCCATGTGGAATGCTAACATGGATATACAGTTTGTGGCTGATAACTGTATGGCTGTGGCTCGGTATGTGACATCTTACATCACCAAAAAAGAAAAGACAGAATTGAAGGATATGTGGGAGGACATTTGCCATGAAAAGAGCCTCAGTAAGAAGTTGTACAGTTTCAGTCTGAAGATGTTGTCGCATCGAGAAATCGGAGCTTACGAATGTTCTGACCGGTTGTCTTCAGCAAGTCTCTATGCCAAATCTAGGAGTATCGTTTGGGCGAGTCTTGGTCTTGCTGCAACACGTAATCGAGTTCTGAAACCTGTGCGGGAAATTGAGTATTTGGCGGAAAAGGAGCCAAACAATACCGACATTTTGAAGAGCAACATGTTGGATACATATTATCCAAATCGAAGCAGTCACCTCGAGAATGTTTGTCTGTATGAGGTTCTACAAAATTACATATTCAAGAGGAACATCAAAGAAGATACTGAGAAAGGAGTGTATGCTGTAATTGGAAGTGAGGGATGTCTGGTCAACCAAAGAAAATGCCACTTGGTAAACCATCGAAAATTGAGTGGCGAATCTCCTGAAAAAAAGGAGTTTTTCTATTTAGCACTTTTGCAACTTTTCAAGCCTTGGCGTGCAGAAGAGGAACTGCTTGGAGATTTCCTCTGTTACGAAGACTCTTTCACTGCCGCCAAGGAGACCATAGAATGTCCTGCTTTTCCTAAATATGTAGAAATGTTGAATGCGGAAATCGAGCAGGAAGCAACGATTGCAGCCGAGATTGCCAGAGACAGTTCTCAGGACAGTCAGAGTTCTGCTTCATTGAGTCAGGATCCACTAGGAGGACCTGTTATCGAAAATGAAGCTGCCACTGCCATGAATGAAGTGGAAAGAGCCATGGCACATGCTCAGGAGGATGCAGTTAACTTAGAAGACTTGGAAAGACAACTCAACGTTGAGCAGAGGAAAATATATGACGAAGTTACCAAGCAAATTGATCATGGATTAAGTCATGAGAAGAAAGAGTGCTCATGTACGTCGTTGAAGCCTGTCCGACTGTACGTGAGTGGAGAAGCGGGAACTGGAAAAAGTTTCCTCATTAAAGCAATTTCATGTTATTTGCAGGAAAGGACTGAGTCATCGCTGTCTTGTGTTGTCACCGCTCCAACTGGACTGGCAGCACATAACATTAAAGGGATTACTTTACATCGTTTACTGATGCTGCCAGTGGAGCATGACAACAAATTACAATATCACAAGCTATCTGGAGATGCTTGTTGTGAAGTTTCAAGAATCTTGAGGAAAATGAAACTTCTTATCATTGACGAAGTAAGCATGGTTTCCAATGTCATGCTTGCCTTTGTGCATTTGAGAATGCAAGAAGTTCTCAAAACAGAGTATGATGTGTTATTTGGTGGCAAACACATCATTGTTTTCGGAGATCTTCTGCAGCTGACACCAGTGAAAGGACAACCTGTGTTCAAAATGCTCACGCATGAAGATACCAGGAAGTGCCTAGGGAGCATTGGCAACGTCAATATATGGTTAAACTTCAATTATGCTGAACTGCATGAAAATATGCGTCAGGCGAAGGATGAAGTTTACAAGAATATTCTACAAGATGTTAGAATTGGAAAAGTGACCGAGCATGGGAAAGAAGCTTTACATGCACGATTACTGTCAAATTTATATCCAGAACAAGATGTTGTGCCTGAGAATATTTTTAAGAAAATTACTGAGAAGAAATCTGGAATATGTTTGATGCCAACTCTTGCAGAATGTGCCATCTTCAACAACAAAATGTTGCATTTAGAAAAGCAAGAGATTGTGAAACTGGAAGGTATTGACAGAGTAGAGCATATGGGATCAACAATTATTTTGTCTGAGAATTTGAAAACAAAATTGGATTCATTAGAGAAGACTATATCTAAAACTGCAGGTTTTGAAAAGACTCTGAATGTGTGAATGTGTATAATTTTAAGAAGGAATTTACATGTTGAAAGAGGTCTGGTAAATGGATCAATGGGTAATGTTTTTGATTTTGTGAAATACAGAAATAGAGATGTAATTGAATTTTTAAAAATTAAATTTGATGGCATTGAGGAAGTACAGCTAATTGGTCGTTGTTCTGCTAGATTTTTGCTTGTAAAAGACTTATATGTTCGCCGTAAGCAGTTTCCTGTTTGCTTGGCATATGCGGTGACAATCCATAAATCGCAAGGTTTAAGTGTAGACAGTGCATTGGCGAATATTGGCAGTTCTGTGTTCAAGGAGGGTATGGCATATGTGGCATTGTCACGAGTTAGAACTTTATCGGGATTGTACTTGATTGAGTGTTATGTCACAAACATTTGTGCGGATCTAGATTGTGTTAAGGAATACAATAGGTTAAGAAGAGAGTATGCGCCACATTTGCCTCAATATCCTTTGTTTGAGAAACGTGTGGTAGGCCGGAAACGAAGAAATGTGACCAATACTAGGGAGGTTGTAGCAAAAAGACGAAAAGTCGATGAACCTGAAATTATAAGCAGAAACAAAAAGGATTCTGTTGAAGATGTTGTTGGTTTTCAATTTGAAAACAGTTCTGGTGTCAACTGCTATGCTAATGTAGTGGTTAATGTAAGAGATTGTGGTCAATTCTGATCAAAGATTTTGCAGTTTGTTAAATTCTGTGTTAGAGAAATGTAGCACTGATAGAACAAAAATAGAAAGTTTGTCTGAAATTCGAAATCTGTTAGACAGATGTTCAGGTCAAACACAATTCTCTCAAAATATTCAGCAAGATTGTCAAGAGTTTTTAATGTATATACTTGATGTATTGCATGCTGAAGGTGTAGATGTAGATCACCTGTTTGGGCTTTCTTATCAATGGCAGCATGACTGCGAGAACTGTAGGGTATCAAATACTACTAGTGTAGACTCAGAAAGATTTATATATTTAACTTTGCCAGACCGTAAATCAGTCTCTTTTAATAAGCTAGTAAAAGCAGCTGATCACAACATGGAGTGTAGCCAATGTAAATCTGAAATGATGTCAACATTATTTATACAAACATATGGCCAGTATGTCATTTTAATGTTCCAACGATGTAGGCCTGATGGAACAAAATTGACAACTTTAATTAAAAATTTTGTGGCTTCACAGTTGTCAATATCAGGAAGGACTTTTGTAACTGCAGCAATTATATATCATGACGGTCCTTCAATAACATCAGGACATTACACAGCTTATTTAAAGTCTAGAAATGGCTGGTCATTCTGCAACGATTCTGTTTTAATTTTCAAAAAAAAATTGCCGTATGACCTTAAAAATTCTTACCTGGTGTTTTTAAAACCAAAATTTTAGGGAAAGAATCTCGGGATGTGCTCTGAGGAATTTCAAGAGGTTCTAATGGCTCCTACACGATTTGGCCTTGAGGATAAGTGTAGTACAGAGACATAACTTCTTACCATAACAGTTGACGTCATGGGAAAATAACTGCACTTTGAATGAGTTCAGAAAAACTGTTTCTTTTTATAAGCTAATTGAAGCAGCCAATCAAAACATGGAGTAGAGGGAATGTAAGTCTGCAATGCTGTCTACTGTTTTATATTGCTTTGTGATTAAAAGTGATGTAGAGAATTAAATAATTGTAGTAGTCATAGAGGTAGTGTAAGTCTGCTTCATAGTAAGCAGTATCAGTGTCATAGGAAATGTAGAACATGAGTGAGCAAGAAGGGTAAGATATTACTAGTCCAGGATTGTGAAAATGGTCTTCAACATTTTAATTCTGAAAGTTGCGGAAATACAAAATGACGGGATTGGCTTACAAGAATTTCAAGAGTTATAAATGGCTCTTACATGATTTGGCCTTGTGGAAACGTGTGGTAGAGAGCGAGAAGTCATTTATTGTATGTAACATATTTTTCAAAACGATGGAGGTTTTCTTTCAGAAAGTGGCGGGCTGAAAGTAATAACAGCACAACAGAGTGTAAGCTGTTCATAGGAAATCCTTCGACGTCATGGAAAGTAAGTTAATTTTAAGGAGTTCTGAATTCTGATTTGTTATGTTGTATGGGTTTTTTAAACACAATCATTTTGATTGTGGTTTTTTTTCCCCGCTGTTATATGATGAATACCTTCAAGTCACTGTTTTTAGTGAAATTTGATACATTCTGAGAACAGCAAAAATAAACCATTTAACATGTATAATTAATTCTGTACTGTTTGTATTTATGATGTACATTTAGAACTGTGTAGGAGGCATGGAGAAGGAGAGGCTTCTGTAAGTGTCAAAGTTGTTGCATACAGTGCTCACATTCTACGTAGTCTTTCATATGATAGACTACATTTCCACAATGAGATACCTAAGCAAAGGAAACACAGGTGATATGATTGTGGAATGAGCAAAAAAAATTGCAAGTTTTTCAATTATATTACCTGTGTTTCCTAACATTACACATCACATTGTGTAGATGAGGTTTAGGCCTGTTCCAGGAGACAGAGGAGGTCTGACATTTGTTCAAGAGTGCAGTGGACATGACTCACTTCGTTGGTAGGTCTGCACATGTATTATCTCCTCTGTATTCTTCAACAAACCTAAATTTCATCTGCAACCCTGAGTAGGACTTACCTGAAACAAATCTGTGGATAGGTTACACCTTATCGGCATCTTGAAACAATCATTTAAAATGTTAGGATCAGATTTATGATGGGCGTGCGCCTCTTTTGCGCCGCTGTGGGTCAGTTTTGTGTAAAAGATGCACCATGTTGCAAGATAGGTTTTAGTTCATCTCCAGCAAGATACCATCAGTTTGAAATGTATATAATTAGCACTGTGTAGGGGGCATGCAGAAGCTGAAGCTTTTGTAAGTGTCAAAGTTCTTGCATGCAGTGTGCATTTCTGGGTACTGTTTCATATGCTGGACTACATCTGCACTATGAGATACCTAAGCAAAGGCAACACAGGTGATGTGATTGTGAAATGAGGAAAAGAAACTCCACATTTTTCAATTACATCACCTGTGTTTCCTAAGTTTACGAATGACATTGTGCAGATGAAGTTTAGGTCTGTCCACGGACACAGAAGAGGTCTGGCCTTTGTTCAAGAGTGAAGTGGACATGACTTACTTCATTGGTAGGCTTTCACATGTATTATGTCCTTTGTATTCTTCAACAAGCGTAAATTTGATCTGCAACCCTGAGTAGGCCTCACCTTAAACAAACTTCTGGAGAGGCCACACCTTATCGTCATCCTGAAGTAATCATTTAAAATGTTAGGGACAGATTTGTGATAGGTGTATGCCTCTTTTGCGACACAGTGCGTCACTTTTGTGACGCATTGGCGGTGGAAAAGATTTGCTATGAGGCGACAAAATTACAAATTGATGCATCTAGGCAGATGTGTCATGCTGTAAAAAACCCGTGCCACATGAAACGATGCAGCAGTGATGCAAAAGATGCACCATGTTGCAAGACAGGCCTCACTTCATCTCCAACAAGATAAGAAGCTGAGTCTTCTGTAAATGTCAAAATTGTTGTATACACTGCTCAACTTCTGTGTACTCTTTGATATGCTAGACTCCATCTGCACTATGAGATACCTAAGCAAAGGAAACACAGGTGATGTGATTGTGAAATGAGGAAAAGAAACTCCACATTTTTCAATTACATCACCTGTGTTTCCTAAGTTTACGAATGACATTGTGCAGATTAAGTTTAGGTCTGTCCACAGACACAAAAGAGGTCTGGCCTTTGTTCAAGAGTGAAGTGTACATGACTTACTTCATTGGTAGGCCTTCACATGTATTATCTCCTCTGTACTCTTCAACAACTCGAAATTTCATTTGGAACCCTGAGTAGGCCTCACCTGAAACAAACCTCTGGATAGGACACATCTTATTGGCATCCTGAAACAATTATTTAAAATGTTAAGGGCAATTTTATGATGGCTTTGCACCTCTTTTGCGCTGCCATTGCATCACTGTTGTGAGACAGCAGCAGTGCAAAAGATGCACCATATTGCAAGATAGGCCTCACTTCATCTGCATCAAGATACTGTTAGTTTAAAATGTATATTTTTAGGACTGTGTAGGGGCATGGAGAAGCAGAGGCTTCTGTAAGTGTCAAAGTTATTGAAAAACTGTTTGTCCTTCAATCTTTTCCCTTGTCTTTTCTAATTTTTAAATACATGTTTTAATATTTTTCAAATGTTTGTTCTCTCTTTCACAGATTGAAAGTATAAAAATTACAAGTGACTAAGTTAACGACAATTATAAGGTAAATGTATTGTACTCTTTTCGTTACATTTCTATCACATTTAACTTCTATTAGTTTCACTACTTCATTTCTTTAACCCTCACTTTCCTGCCTTTGCTACTTCCCTCAATCCTTTCTCTATTACTTACTTACTCTACTCCTTCCACTATTTTTGTCAGTCCCTCTCTTCTCATACTTCGTCACTCTTGTTCACTCACTCTGTCTCTATTACTCTCACTGTTTCTGACTGATAACTCTTTCACTACTTGTTCATTATGCTTTCTCTCTGTAGTTCAAGCACAGTAAGGGGCATATTATCAACACAGGCAATACATTTATCAGTGTTTTTATCGGCAGAAAACTGCCGCAAAAGTGGCTTTAGCAGCAGTTTTCTTCCGGAAAAGCGGCTTTAGCGGCAGTTTTCTGCCGATAAAAGCAGTAATTATTGGCAGAAAACTGCCGCAAAAGCGTCTTTAGTGTCAGATTTCTGCTGATAAAAGCAGCAAAATTTTTATCGCCTATGTTGATAATATGCCCCTATGTTATTTACATTTCTTTGCTGTTTCAATCATTCCTTTTCTGTTACTTCTTCTTTTCTGCATTGTGTTTTTTCTCTCTGTTATTCCGATGTTTTAATCTTAATTTGATTATTCATTCACATTCTCTAAGAAACTCTTGTTTGTTATTCTTCTACTCTCTTTTTTTTTCTCACTTCCTTATCTATTTTGTTTTTCACAATTATACTCTCTTAAATCTTTTCTTCAGTAAATAGATCTATTAAACAGTATCTCTACTTTACTCCCTATAGCTGTCTTTCTTTTAACATAACTGTCTGTTTCCTTCCCTTATAATTACTCTTCTTTTTTTTTTTTTTTTTTTTTTGGTTCGCTCCCGGTTCGCGTACCGGAGAGCGAACGGGGAAGCGAACCAAAAGAAATAGAGGTTGGCAGAGTTCCAAATATTCTACCAATTTTTTTATAACGGGGAGGTAGTTCTGAAAAGAACTTTTTTTAAAATTGTTTTTGTTGTTTTATATTTTTTTTATTATTTTTCTGAACATTTTTTTACTTTTTTTGCATTTTCTGAACAGTTTTATATTTTTTTGTTTTTTTTGGGGGGGGGAAACGAAAACGATTCATTGTAAAGGGCTCAACAGGAGCAACAAAAAAAAAGAATTTATTGTCTGGGGCATTTCGGACAATCATGATTGTCGATAGCTCTGTTGATCAGAGTGATGCTACTTTCTCTGTAGCAAATGAACCCATTGCAATGCACGCACACTTGCTTCACTTCCCCGAATTTCATCTGAATATTTGGGACCAACTCCCTCGCCTCTGGTCCCGTCACTTCCTGCACAACTGATCTTCTGGCCATAAAAGGAGGATTATCTTGCTGGTCACGTAACTGCGCAGCACTGTCGTTGTTAGGATGCCACCTACTCATATGGCGATGCATCGTGTAATTGCCGTAACTGTACTTCTTCTCGGTGCCTCTGGACAGGCTTTCTTTACATATAAGGCAAGTTACGTACCGTGCATTGACTTTTTTTTGGCCCTGGGGATAACTAAAAAATTGCCAAATATAATTTACTTTCACATGAGACCTCCTGGGCTCCTCACGCAAAAATTGCCTCTCTTGCTGCTCTTCCTCTTCTTCCTCTTCTTCCTCCTCTTGCTGAATAATAACTTCAGCAGGTGGTCCTCTCTTCTTTGGATGTGGTGGAGGTGGTGGGGAAGCACCAGCTGAAGCTACTAATGAAGCCATTGCTCACTAATCACAAAGGGTCTTTCTCTCACAAAGATGAAAGTCAGAGTGAGGAAAGAAGGAGGGGTTTTCATCATTTGGGAAAAATAATAGTTCTAAACCAATGAAAAGTGTTACTTTTAGGTCACATGACCTAGTCTTACATCATTAGGAAACCAAAAGTGAAATGAACCAATGAAAAGTGTTATTACCCAGTCACATGACTTGTTGTGTTTACGTTACGCGCTTTGGGCCGCGTCCCGGATCGCTTCCGGGAAGCAGCGCTTCGCGCCTCGGTTCGCGTACCAGTTCGCTTCCGGGTACGCTACCTTGGGCGTCATATGACGTATTACGCGACAACGCGATACGTCACGCTGACGCGACGCGTCACGATGTTGTTTTCTAATGCAGCAGTTGCGGAAACGGAACGTTTACCGGTTCGCGGACCGGGTCGCGGCACCAAATTGCGCTAACGGGAAGCTAACCGGTTCGCGTATCGGGAGCGAAACAAAAAATATAATAAAAAAAAAAAAAGTATTAAAAACATGTAAAATATATTTTTTGATTTAAAGAAAAATAAATTTTAAAGCTTTTGTTATTTGCTATTAAAAAACCATTGAAATTCACTGAAAAAACCATAGGTTATAGACCATATATAGTTAGGAATTAGCATTTAAAAAACCTTTTTTTACTCACACAAAACCATTGAAATTCCATATATAGTTAGTTGTACTAACTATATATCGCGCACCCGCAATCCACTGCTGATCATGTCACATATTACATCATTCATGACATGGTCAGTGACATCACTGATGACATCACTGATGACATCTCAAATGACATCACTGATGACATCACTGATGACATCTCAAATGACATCGCTGATGACATCACTGATGACATCTCAAATGACATCGCTGATGACATCACTGATGACATCTCAAATGACATCACTGATGACATCACTGATGACATCTCATTTGACATTACTGATCACATCACTGATGACATCATTCATGTGATAATACGATGAACCTCTTCAGACTCTAATATAACCTTAGATACACTCAGTGTAAACAGACACTCACAGACTGTCACTCATCCATGGAGTTACTCAGACACTTAGTCAGTCATGCAAAGAATCAATCACACCTCTATTTCCTCAACTATACAGTTATACACACCTTACTTATTCAAACATATACTAACACATATTTACTCTCTTTTACAATGCCTGATACAAGTACAGAATGATCCATACAGCCACTCACACATTCACTGGCTCTTATGCACAGTTATTTATATATGTCAACTGTCACATGTACTGTGTTTTACATATGTACTTACTTTGACATGTAGCACTGAGATATCCATTCACTCACCAATGCACTCAGTCAACCGCCCATACAGGTGTTTCCACATGCACTTTTGAACCCATACATCTATTGAATTAACTGCTAACACATCTATGCACAGAGTCATACACCTCCCAGCCACCCACACACACACACTCAGTCTCCCATACAAATACTTGGGCAACCAATCAATAACCCATATACTTACTCATATAGCTACTGATCAACACATGTAGCAGTTTACAGAACAACAGACATAATGATGCACAAATTAAGACAGTTTAGTCACTAACTCATGCACTCAGTGACACACATTTATTCACTCACTCATACAGTCAATCATGCACCTAATAAATCCTTCATCCAGACACTTATACATCCACTCATTCTTCAATATGTAAGACATATTTTAACTTTACAGAAACATACAGTCACTGGATGTTGTCATCAGTGATGTCATTTGAGATGTCATCAGTGATGTCATCAGTGATGTCATTTGAGATGTCATCAGTGATGTCATCAGTGATGTCACTGACCATGTCATGAATGATGTAATATGTGACATGATCAGCAGTGGATTGCGGGTGCGCGATATATAGTTAGTACAACTAACTATATATGGAATTTCAATGGTTTTGTGTGAGTAAAAAAAGGTTTTTTAAATGCTAATTCCTAACTATATATGGTCTATAAGCTATGGTTTTTTCAGTGAATATATATATATATATTCACTGAAAAAACCATAGGTTAGAGACCATATATAGTTAGCTGGACATTTTATTGACATAAAACCAACGAAATTCCATATATAGTTAGTTGCACTAACTATATATCGCGCACCCGCAATCCACTGCTGATGATGTCACATATTACATCATTCATGACATGGTCAGTGACATCACTGATGACATCACTGATGACATCTCAAATGACATCACTGATGACATCACTGATGACATCTCAAATGACATCATGACACACCAATACCAGTTACTACATACGCACTCACTGATTCCTAAGTCTACACACACATTCACTCATTCACCCATACAATCACTCATACATACAGTCACTCATTATTACAACACTATCATATGCACTCATACACCTATGCAGACACTCACACACTGCCACTCATCCATGGAGTTACTCACACACCTAGTCAGTCCTGTAAAGAATCAATCACACTTCGATTTCCTCATCTATACAGTTAAACACAGAACACCATACTTCAGTGACATCACTGATGACATCACTGATGACATCTCAAATGACATCACTGATGACATCTCAAATGACATCACTGATGACATCATGACACACCAATACCAGTTACTACATACGCACTCACTGATTCCTACGTCTACACACACATTCACTCATTCACCCATACAATCACTCATACATACAGTCACTCATTATTACAACACTATCATATGCACTCATACACCTATGCAGACACTCACACACTGCCACTCATCCATGGAGTTACTCACACACCTAGTCAGTCCTGTAAAGAATCAATCACACTTCGATTTCCTCATCTATACAGTTAAACACAGAACACCATACTTTTTCACACATATACTAACACATACTTACTCTCTTATACAATCACTGATACAAGTACACATTGATATGCACAGAGTCACACACCTCCCAGCCAGCCACACACACACTCAGTCTTTCATACATCCACTCATTCTTCAATATGTAAAACATATTTAAACTTTACAAAAACACACAGACACTAGATGATGTCATCAGTGATGTCATCAGTGATGTCATTTGAGATGTCATCAGTGAAGTCATCAGTGATGTCACTGACCATGTCATGAATGATGTAATATGTGAGATCATCTGCAGTGAATTGCGGGTGCGCGATATATAGTTAGTGCAACTAACTATACATGGAATTTCATTGGTTTTATGTCAATAAAATGTCCAGCTAACTATATATGGTCTCTAACCTATGGTTTTTTCAGTGAATTTTCAAGGTTTTGTAAATGCAAATTCCTAACTATATATGGTCTATAACCTATGGTTTTTTAAAAGCTAATATCTATATCTGTAAAATATATTCTTTATTACGTGACGTATCACGTAGCTACGTGAGACGCCTCATGACGCGTCGCATAACCGTGACGTATCGGCTCTGCAGCGCAAACAAAACCCATAACATAAGCGCGCCGGAGCACGCTTACAGATATATATATATTTTTTAACCTTAATTAGACAAAATCCACACGTGCACATATCTTGAGGCCTTGCAAAGGCACATCAAACAAACAGTCCCTACAATTTTTCAAAGTTTTCTTGATAATCTATTCCATGAATTTTTTTTTTACTGTTTCTCTTGTTACGCTTACCGGGACGCTACCCGGTACGCGAACCGGACGCTCCAAAAACACAAGATGGCGGACTCCCGTTACGCTGCCAGTTAGCTGCCCGGTTCGCGTACCGGGACGCGCCTCTATGGCGAAAAATCGCAAAAACTTTTTTTTGCCCCGTGGGGCACTTTAATATCCCCCTCATCAATCCTAGGGGGTCAGGAGGGCTCTACCTTGCCCCCTTTCCTTCATTTCCCCCTTCGTTTTTCACCGCATCTTGTCTCTCGATCCTACCGAGAGACAAGATGGCGGCCGGAACGGACTGTTTAGAATGTTGACAGACACCGGAGAGCCAATCAACTTCGCTTCGCGAAGTTCCGTTACGCGTCAGGTACGCGAACCGGAGCGCTGCCCGGAGCGCGCTTACAGATATATATATTTTTTTGAACGTTAATTTCTCAAAATCCACTGGAACACATATATTGAGACCTAGCAAAGGCACATCGGGCTACCAGTCCCTACAATTTTGCCAAGTTTCGTGGAAATCCATTCAGCCGTTCGAGCTAAAAGTGAGGCCAACCGCCCTATGGAAAATTGCATGGGAAAAACGTGTTTTGGGACCCCCCTTTTTTCTCGGCCCCCCCTTGACGAAACCCCCCAAATTTTCAGGGGCTGCTCAGAAACAAAATGTTCCAATTTCCTGAAAATTTCAGCCAATTCCGTCCTCAAACGCCAAAGTTATTCGACATAGAATTTTCAATAATCCCATAGAGAAAAAATCCTAATTATATATACCTACTGGCGACCGCCAGTAGGTAATATATATATATATATATAAATATATTCACCCATACAATCATTCATACATGTAGTCACTCATCAATACAACAGTATCATGTGCACTCATACACCTATACAGAAACCTCTGCCCTCTTGCCCCACACCTTTCCTGCAATAAAAGACCTGTGAATCTTCAGCTGTGGTCCGTCTCCTGCTTGCCTCGCTGTTCCGGTTCTTGCGCTTGAGCTGCAGTGGCGTTGTCAGGAGTTTGCGCACATATATATATATATATATATATGACGCTCCAAATCCCTCCAACTCACGGAAAGAATAAGACAGCACTCGAGGATGAAGTTATTAAACGCGCTAGATTTTATTTAGCGGAGGGGTGCACACAGACGCGTTTCGGCGGTCTGCCTTCGTCAGTGTGTGATGCACTGTGTTAACTTCCGACATTGTTTTAAACAAATGATGATCACTCCCACATTCAGTTAGGCATGGACATAAACAAGGGGACTTACACCTCACAAGGAATAGGTGCGGCCATCTTATAGTGTGTAATATATATATAACACAGATTGACATTATACATAAAATGTAATCAAGTAGTTAAGCCCACGAATGGGCATACGCATTATTCCATGTGTGGCGTGTCAGAATAAACCGTCATAATTAAGACAAAAACATACAGCCGTGGATCGGCTAATGTCCCCATATAAGATACATGGTCCAAATTGCCTATAAACAAAAGAATAAGTGACTTCCAAAGTAACTTAAGAGAAGAAAGTGGGGTGTATATACAGTGAGATGCGTCACGTGCAGCAGCAGAAAGACATATATAGTTATTCACAACATGCAGTTCACATTTCATATTGAAATTCTAAAGTGAGTCCATAATAGAACACAAGTGGCAAAAAGTGCTTATTATATACAGTGGAAACTCAATATGCAAGAGGCTCATATAATATGTCCATATATTGTTCCCAATCAAATTGGAAATACATTTGATCTAGATCACAAAGCATATACGATGTCTCTTAAATTCATAATAAGAGGTTATAGGACAAGTCTTGTAATGTCAGTCATAAAGCAATGTGAAGAGTCTCTCACATAATTATTATATACATGACCAAATTTAGAAAAAAATTCAGAAAAAATTCAGAAAAAATTCAGAAAAAAATCAGAAAAAATTCAGAAACAAGTTCCAGAGCTACTATGTACATTGGTATGTAGTTATTCCATATACGATGATAATGAAAAGTTCTCATTACAGTTCATTAGAATAGACTATCATCTTGGAATAGTGGCTACCTGGTATTATTCTCTACTCATTTCCCCAGATGGAAGGCCATCTCCTCCCCACTATTAAGCCCTTTGGGATGTTTCGTACAGAGATCAATAATATATCGGGACTCAAGTCTCCTCAATCTGCGTAAGCGATCACCACCACGTATGTTCGGGGGTACAATATCAAGGCCGAAATACTGAAGCTTGTTCCGGTCTCGATTGTGGGCCTCCGCAAAATGGCGAGCCACCGGATAGGTCTGATCTACTTTGTCGATGGCTCGCATGTGCTCTAGTATTGTGAGCTTGGTCTCCTTGATAGTGCTCCCAATATAGCGTAAGCCACAGGGGCACTGTAGGCAATAGACCGCATACTGTGTGCTGCAGGTAATGAATTTGTTTATGTACATTTTCCTGCCAGTTTCTGTTATAACATAAGAGAGGACGCGTTTACTACCTGCGCACGCTTTGCAGCGGCCGCAGGGGTAAAAGCCTCGTTGCTCCCTTAGGGTATTACTTCTTTGGGGCACTTTCTCTAGATGACTGTTCACCAGTATGTCGCCTAGTGATCTGGCTTTGCTGAAGGTTAGGAGTGGCTGGGTTGGAAGATCTTCTTTGAGCACGCTATCGGTTAAGAGAATATGCCAGTTCTTTCGTAGCATTGCTCTAAAGCTTTCCGCTCCTGTTGAATAGGGGGTTATAACTCTGAACTTGCCCTTGTTATCACCTGGCAAGCCTCTACGATTGACCTGTTCACGGTTGTTATTCAAAAGGGACTGTCTCTCTATTTTCCTGACTCTATTGAGAGTGTTATTCAATATTCTCTCGCCATACCCCCTAGCTCTAAATCGGGATATGCATTCCGAAGCAGCCGCTTCGAAGTCAGATAATTTGGAACAATTCCTACGAAGTCTCAGCAGTTCCCCGTAGGGGATACTATTGATTAATTGTGGTGGATGGCTACTGCTGCCATGTAGTGTGGAGTTGCCAGCAGTTTGTTTCCTGAAGAGGTTTGTGTGGAGGTGTCCGTCTTCTACATATATTTTCAGGTCCAGATAGTCAGCTGCCACCGGACTTACTGTTCCCGAAAACTGTAGATTGATTTGGTTGTTATTTAGTACATTGATGTACTCCTGAGCTGTTTCAAGGTTGCCTTTCCACACAACGAAAAGGTCATCAATATACCGGTGCCAACAGATGACCTTTCCTACTTCGCCTCCTACCATACAGCTCCTGGGTACCTGCTCCTCCCACCAGCCCACGAACAAGTTTGCGTAGCTGGGGGCAAAGCAGGTACCCATCGCCGTGCCAGACTTCTGGATGTATAATTGTTCCTCAAACAGGAAAATGTTGTGTTTTAGACAAAATTCTACGAATTCTAGAATCATTAGGTTGTGTCTAGAGAATCGTAGTTGGCGTCGTTCTAGTGCCCATTTCACCGCCTCCAAACCATGATTGTGTTCAATAATAGTATATAGGCTCGTGATGTCTAATACCATCAAAAGATAGTCCTGTTCCCACACCAAGTTCTGCATTTTCGTCAAGAAATCCTTTGTGTCTCGCACATAAGAATCCAGAGTAGACACCAAAGGAAATAGGGTGTGGTCCACAAAGTGAGACATGTTCTCTGTGAGGCTCCCAATCGAAGAAATAATTGGGCGGCCAGGTGGGCAGTCACGATTTTTGTGAAGTTTAGGGAGGTGGTAAAAAGTAGGGGTCATTGGGCAACTGGTGCGTAGGAACAGGTGTTCGTCTCTACTCAGCATATTATGGTTGTACCACTTGGAGATAAGTTTATCATAGTCTGTAATACTTTGCTGGTAGGTCTCATTAGTGCATTTGAAATGGAAATTCTCATCTGAGAGTTGCCTCAATGCTTCCTGTGTGTAATATTCACGAGTCATTAAAACCACGTTCCCGCCCTTGTCAGATGGCTTCACAATAATTTTCGTGTCCGTTGTTAATGTTTTTGGGGCTAGTCTCTGTGAATCCGTGATATTCTGGTGGGAGTTATGATGATTTATTTTGCGGTACTTTAATAGATCCTCATTCATGGCTTCCGAAAACACATCTATGGCATCCCAAGGGGATTGAGGAACAAAAGTGGACACTGGTTTGAATCCACTGATTTCACTTTCTTGTTCAACGCCCTGCATTTCCGCTCTCTGGGCAGTGTCAAGGTGTACAAGATTCTGTGTACGTTCCAATTCCAGGTCACTTAGTATCTCTACTGAGCGTAGGTCTTTACCGCTCAGTGCATCTGTTGCTGTGATTCTTCGCCCTTGGTTTTCTTTGTGTTGTAGATGTGGTCGCAGTTTGAAGTGTTTATATAGTTTCAATTTGCGAGTGAAGCGGAACAGGTCTATTTTGGTTTGGGTGTATTCCAACTCACTTTTTGGACAGAAGGTTAGTCCGAGGCTTAGAACTTGCTCTTCATCAGTTGTAAGCCTTCTGGTAGTGAGATTAACCACCGTCAAGTTTGTTGCCTCATTATCGGTGCCAAGATTTGATGAGGCATCGATAGGGCTGTCCGTTCCACTCGGCTTGTTGGCTGAAGCTATTGTTTCTTGTTGGTGCGCTTCCGATTCGTCCAGCGAGATACTCGCGCGCCGCCTCTGCCTCTGCCTCTTGTTCCCCCCGCCTCCTGCCCGTCTGGTTCTCCGTCTTTTTCTGCTCCTTGGGTATTTGTATCCGGGGGCTTGTTCTTCCCACCTCGGAGCCAGGTGCTTTGGATTACCTCGTACTCCTCCTGAAAAGGAGTCTTGGTGCTTTTCTATGCCGGTTTCGGCCTTCTGTTGGTAGTGCGTGTGTCCGGGTCTGATTGGTTATCCTCTGATTCATTCTCAGTTATATCAGACTCGGAAGTCACTTCCCCAGTTCCGCTTGTTGTCACAGCACCTTCCTTTCTACTCTTCTGGAGGGCCTTGCGTGGAGCGTCGAACTTTTCCGCATAGGTGAGGACGCGTCCAGTTTGGTAATCATTCGCGTCTCTCTCGTATTTTTCTTGTTTCCGGAGTCTTATTTTGGCTTCATATTTGACTAGCCTGGTCTTCATTTGTTCCTTCATCTGTGTGATATTGATTACTTGGCTAGGATCAGTTTCATTTTCAAGTTCATTAACAATTGCTTGAATGTCTGCCAATGCTCGCTCCCTGTCGCTCCATGCATATTTTACAAGTATTTTAAGTGTGCCCTCACAGTATTGAGCAGTGTGTTCGAACCAGTCTGTGAGCAGTTGTGGATCCGGATTCTCATAGGAGGGAACAGTGTGGACTCTCAGCCCCCGTGGTACTCTTTCTTCTTCGATATAATTAGTGAGGCTTGTCGCCTCCCACCACTTGCGGATCTCCCTTTCATGGAGACGTTCTAATTTGGTCATTGTTATTAAGAGTGGATCACTGGGCGTTTCCACTGTAGGCGGTTCAGCTGTTGCTGGTGGTCTCGTCAGCCTTTTAAACATGCCTTTCGCCGCTGTTAGTCGTTCCGCATCGGAAAACATGTCGGTATAGCACGTGTCATATGCAGTATTAGGCTTTTACTGTAGACTCGTGCATACAGGTAGTGCTGCCTCCCCCGCAATTCAAAGCGCGTTTATAACCTCAATCCTCTGTCGCCTGGCCATACGATTCCAATATTTCCCTGACATACAGAGATGGGAGTATACGCTTTCACAGCAACATATAATGCTCACCGGAGACGTCTTCCTCGGGAGACACGGGACTCGCGTACTCCTCCGTATTCCGTGCTCAGGCTCGAACTCCCAGATTGGATCAGGCGGTGCGCAGCCGTGCACTTCAAACACGCTCCTCTCTCCACGAAAAAACGGCTGCTCACTCGTCGGCGGGTGCTGTCGGCGGTTCGTGGACACCGCCACATATGACGCTCCAAATCCCTCCAACTCACGGAAAGAATAAGACAGCACTCGAGGATGAAGTTATTAAACGCGCTAGATTTTATTTAGCGGAGGGGTGCACACAGACGCGTTTCGGCGGTCTGCCTTCGTCAGTGTGTGATGCACTGTGTTAACTTCCGACATTGTTTTAAACAAATGATGATCACTCCCACATTCAGTTAGGCATGGACATAAACAAGGGGACTTACACCTCACAAGGAATAGGTGCGGCCATCTTATAGTGTGTAATATATATATAACACAGATTGACATTATACATAAAATGTAATCAAGTAGTTAAGCCCACGAATGGGCATACGCATTATTCCATGTGTGGCGTGTCAGAATAAACCGTCATAATTAAGACAAAAACATACATATATATATATATAAGGCGTCTCGGAACGCCCCTCCTCTCGGGTCGCTGCCGCTTTACCAATCATCCAAACTCTTACTGATTCAAGTAAGAAGACGAGCCACTCCAATTGTGGATGCTAAATATTTGATTTATTCGTGCAAAATAGCATGTTTCGACCTCCCCATGTCTTGGTCACATGACCACTTTGACAAACTTCCGGGTATTTGAGTATTTTACTGTGCCGCAATGCACTGCTGCTGATATCACATATTACATAATTCATGACATGGTCAGTGACATCACTGATGATATAACTGATTACATCACAAATGACGTGACTGATGACATCACTGAAGACAACATCCAGTGACTGTGTGTTTCTGTAAAGTCTAAATATGTTTTATATGTATGCCAAGGTGTATTTTAAGAATGAGTGGGTGTTTAAGTGTCTGAATGGAGGATTTAGTAGGTGCGTGACTGACTGTATAAGTGAGTGATTAAATGTGTCTTACTGAATGCATGGGTTAGTGACTAAACTGTGTGAAAGGTCTGCATCAGTCTGTCTGTTGTGGTGTAAGCTGCTGTATCGTTGGTCAGTAGCTACATGAGGGTCTATATGGGTTATTGATTGGTTGCCTGAGTATTTGTATGGGAGACTAAGTGTGTGTGTGGGTGGGTGCGAGGTGTGTGACTCTGCACATAGATGGGTGAGGGGTTGATTCAGTGGGTGTATGGGTTCAAGAGTGTATGTGGAAACAGCTGTATGGGTGGGTGAGTGGTGTATGGGTGTGTTGGTGAGTGAATCGATGTCTTAGTGGTACATGTCCAAGTAACTATATATGTAAAAGTCAGTGTATGTGAGAGTTGGAGTATATAAATGACTATACGTGAGAGTCAGTGGTTGTGAGAGTGGCTATATGGATGAGTGTGTACTTGTATCAGTGATTGTATAAGAGAGTAAGTATGCGTTAGTATTTGTATGAATATGTGAGGTGGTGTGTGTATAACTGAATAGGTGAGTATATGGGATTGTGATTGATTCTTTGCATGACTGACTGGGTGTGTGAGTAAGTCCATGGATGAGTGACTGTGTGTGAGTTTCTGTATAGGTGTATGAGTGCACATGATACTGTTGTATTGATGAGTGACTACATGTATGAATGATTGTATGGGTGAATGAGTGGATGTGTGTGTAGACCTGTGTATAGGTATTGGTGTGTCGATGGTTTTGAAAATGGTAATCTGTATTTTACAGTGGGTGTATCAAAGGTTATATTAGAGTGAGGAGGTGCATCAGATTTTCACGTAGATGATGTCTTCAGTGATGTCATCAGTGATGCCATTTGAGATACCATCAGTGATGTCATCAGTGATGCCACTGACCATGTCATGAATGATGTAATATGTGACATTATCAGCAGTGCATTGCTGGGGCGCGAGTTATAGTTAGCTGAACTGTGGCTTTGTACAAGTGAAATGTCCAACTATATATAACATCCCCTGTTTTTTAAGTGAATTTCCAAGGTTTATTAAATGCAAATTTTCTAACTATAACGTGCCTGAAACCTATGTTTTTTTCAGTGAATTTCAATGTTTTTTTGAATGCTAATTTCTAACTAAAACGTCCCTGAAACCTATGTTTTTTTCCGTGAATTTCAATGGTTATTTAAAAGAAAATTTCTAATTATAATGTGACTCAATCCTAAGTTAATTTTAGTTAATTTCTAAGGTTTTATAAATGCTAATTTCTAACTATACCATCCGTATTAAGTCCCCTTGAATCCTGAAGGTCCCTGGTGGCCAAGTAGCCCACAAAGTACCTCCCGTAAGTGCCACAGAGCTGCATTGCAGAGAGGTGTTCCTAGGCCATGCCCCTTTTTATACCACGCTGCAAACATGGCTTCTGGTGCACTGCTGCTCGGATGATGAAGCTCACTTGTGTCCTGAGGTACTCAGGACACAAGAGGACCTCATCGCCCCACCAGCAACAAATTTCGGCCCGGGGACCCCATCCCCCGGGGCATGGCCGCATATTTATTCAAGGTCTCTGTACCTCTCCCTGGCGCACAGGTGCATCTCCAAGAGCTCGTCAGCCCAGTGGCTCAAGGGAGCCTTTTTAAACAGAAGGGGGGTGGGAGCACACTGCTTCACCTCCCAGCACCTCCCAGAATAGTTTTGAAGTAAGTTGGAACTGTGTACTGCATTTACCAGGATGCAAAGGGGCAAACCGTGCTGGGACTGTGAGGCAGTGTGCTCCCAACCCCCATTCTGTTCAAAAGGCTCCCTTGATCCAGCAAGCTGACGAGCTTTGGAGATGCACCTGTGTGCCTGTGAGTGGTACTGTGACCTGAGAGAAACTTGGCGGAATTTCCAGCAACCCCAGATGATTTTTCTTTACTCTCTAATACTGCTGCTCTCTACTGAAGACGGGCTCAACCCAGAAACCCGTGTCTAGAGATATACAGCAATGTCTGCACCAACTTTGGTGAAAAACTCCAGCTAATTTTGAAGTAAGTTTGAACTGTGTACTGCATTTACCAGGATGCAAAGGGGCGAACCGTGCTGGGACTGTGAGGCAGTGTGCTCCCAACCCCCATTCTATATATATATATATAAGGAACAAGGTCATGACTGATTTGCATTTGGCTGGGTCCAAACTAGGGTGTCTTGGTGATCAAATGACAATGGATTAAACCCAGATCTTTGTGAGCTGGGGTGGATGCTTACATTGTTCAGCATTCCCGTCTATCATCTGTTGCTTTTGCTTAGGTTTAATATAATACATTAGTACCTAGCTGTCCCGAAAGGAATTCATAAGCTGGGAGATCTGAAATCTTGTCCATGTGATAACTTCTCTTATATCACACATTTTGTATTCTTCTGAGTTTCGAACTTTAAAAAAATGTTTAATCAAGGGTAAGTGTAAACTGGAAGCCCTCTTCTTCAGCATGAATGTGTTTCTTAAATGTTCTCCAAGGGCCTTCTGAGGTACATGCTGAAAAATTAGACTACTTGGTCATTGGTGTTACAAGAGTCAGGTATCAAAAAGGCATGAGCATTTGAATAGAAGATATTACCTCCTTGTACATCTTCCTTGTCCAGTCCTTACTGCATGAACAGTCTTCTGCTCCCTCAGAAACTGATCAGCTTAACCAGCCAGAACAATGCACCCAATATGGCCACCACCCCTATCCCAGCATGCCATTTAATCGGACCAGAAACCATGTCTGACACCCGTCAGCCGAGGTGAGAGTGTTCTGCGCATTCTTTATTTACACTTGGGGCAGATTTACAATAACTGGCGCATCCCCAGGGATGCGCCAGTTATTGTGCGCTGCAGCCCCGCCACCCATGGTGCGCCGCATTTACAATGCGGCGCACCATGGGGCAAAAACGTCACAGATGCATGACGCATCTGTGCCGTAAAGGCGGCGCATTGCTGGAGTTGCGTCGCAAGCACGATGCTGCTCCAGCAATGCTCTGGGGGGGCCCTATCTGTCCAATGCTGTGTCAAGCCTTACGCCTGCTTCAAGCAGGCGCAGGGTTTTGACGCAGCATTGGCCTAAAAGTGCCTGCGTGAAATCTTGTCCGACATAAATCTGCCCCTTGTGCCTCATTTTATTTACATTTTTGATTTATTTTTCAAAACGCTGCTATAACGTTTTCTACTCAGGGGCTGTTGTTTCAGAGGATGCTCTGCCCTCTGACCCTGTGGATAGGACATTTGAGACTGCTTAGAAATGTTCTCAATCGGTGTCTAACCTTTCCTTCAGGGCCACTGCATATTTCATGTATGATGTACAGACCCTGCCACATGATTTCCAGTGATTGGCTGATAAGATGGCAGCAGGGGCAGATTGTTCTTTGCTTCTTGGGACCATGGAATGACAGGTCAGTTATCTGTCAGGCATCTCTTTTGACAGTCTTTGCTCTTCCATAACTGCACCTGGAGCTGCTATTTCGACAGACAGTAATATTTGGATGGCGCTCTTGGAAAACGGATGCCTCACAGAAAGCTGTGCTTTTGAAGTTGCCTCTTTCTGGTTCTAAGGTGTTTGATCAGGAGCTAGAGGATGTGGTGAAGAAAACTGTGGAGAACAAGAAGTTGATCATTCCACCTCAGCTGTTCCATGGGCCTAAGGATTTTGGCTTTCAGAGGACCTTTGGCCAGCCTTCGGCTAGTCATTCCTTTCAGCCCTTTCAGGGCAGGGGTCACGGCAAGGACACCCATCGCAACTATAAATCCCTGTTTCAGCCTCCGGCCAGTTTCTCTAGCAAATCCCTCCCCAATCCACCTCCCAAAGTGTAACTATGCCTCAGACGTACCGGTGGAAAAGGGCGTCTCCATGCCTTCAGTCATGTTTGACAAATTATAGCTTCCGATGCTTGGATTATGGAGGTTGTGTCCTGTGGCTACAGGATTCCATTCATATCTCCTCCTCCTTCTTGCAGGGTCACTCTGCTGCAGTGGAACCCTCTATACCGAGACATTCTGCTGGATGGGGTGCAGTTGTTGCTGACCAAGGACGCCTGAAATTGTACTCAGTCCTCTTCTAGGTTCGTAAGCCATCCAGTGCTTTTCATCCGATTCTGTACTTGAAAAGGGTAGATGGGTACATTCCTCACAAGCCTTTCAAGATGGTGTCTCTGCAGTCAATCAAGCAGTAGGTGAAAACAGGGGATTTATTGTGCTCGATCGATTTGCAGGATGTGCCCATCCATCCAGATTCCCAACGGTTCCTCCGGTTTACAGTAAACAAATCCATTAGCCTTTTGGGTTGGCCTCTGGCCCCAGGGTATTTACCAATGCGGTGGCTCCTCTGGTGGGTTTTATTCATTCTGCTGGTATTGAGGTTTTTCCATACTTAGATGATTGGCTCATTGCTTCTCCTTCTTCCTTTAAGCCACAAGAAGATATTTGACATGTTTGTGCAGTCCTAGAGAAGCACAGTTTTCTCCTCAACCTGGAAAATCTAATTTGCCCCCTTCTCAGAAGCTCCAGTCATTGGGGGCAGTGGTAATGATGGATCGGGGGCAGGTACTGTTGTCAGCGGAATGGAGACAGAGGTTGATGTCTCATTTAGAGATTCAGCTGGCTCAGATTTTTGTTCCGGTGAGAACATATTTGTGGAGTTAGGGGTAAATGGCTTTGACCCTGGCAATCTTCCTGTGGAGCTGCTTACATTTATTCTCTTTGGTTCTTCATCTGCAGCAGTATTGGAATCCAGTATCACAGGATTACAAATTCCTGGTTCCGGTGACACTGGAGATCAAGGAAAGTCTTCAGTAGTGGTGGGTGGAGGCCCACTTGTCACACGGATTTCTGCTGACTCCCACTCCCTTGTGCATTGTCACGACAGATGCAAGCAGTGCGGGCTGGTGCTTCATCTGTCACCCTCATTCAGGTCAGGGGAAGTGGTTATCGACTCAGGCAGCCCAGTCGTCCAATTGGAGGGAGTTGATGGCTGTCTGGATGGCCCTTCTCCATTTTGCCCAAGGCATTAGGTCACAGGCAGTCTGTTTGCAAACCTGCAACAAGGTATTTCGAGCATATGTCAACTGACAGTGGGGTATGGGGTCCCCATGTTTAAAATTTCTGACTGGTAAGATTTGCTTTTGGGTGGAATGGAATCTGTTGTCTCTGTCAGCAGGGTATCTTTTGGGTAGTGAGAATGGGCCTGGGGATCACTTGAGCTGTCATTTTCCATCTTTGGCAGCCCTCTGTCTGTGTCCTCTCCCGTTTCGTCAGATTCAGGAAAGGTTTGGTGACCCATGGCTGGCTCTGTTCACGATGGAGTCCAACTCTCTTCTTCCCTCCTTCAGTTCCCTGATTCATTCTCAGAGGACGTGGGTGACAGATGTCCTTTCATCCCCAGTGCCATTGCCATTGACTTCTATACCCATTCTCTTCCCTATTGGACCACTCTGGTCAACCTCTCCCTCTGTCAAGGCTCCCTTCCTGTTCCCTTCAAAACTGGGCAGGTCACCCCTCTGCTTAAAAAACCCACTGCTGATGCGAATGACCTCAACAACTTCCGCCCCATCACTAACCTACCCTTTCTTGCGAAGATCACAGAAAGATGTGTTGCGAAACAGCTCTCTCGTCATATCAAGGACAATGATCTACTTGACAATTTTCAGTCCAGCTTCATCCAAAACTGCAGCACTGAAACAGCCCTGCTGCAAGTGATTGATGACGCGCTGCAGATACTCGATTCGGGGGGTCTTGTCTTCTAATTCCCCTTGACCTTTCTGCAGCCTTTGACACTGTCAATCACAACACCCACCTCAACACTCTTCAACAGAGAATGGGCATGGAGGGCACTGTGCTTAAATGGTTTGCATCCTTCCTCTCTGATAGATCCCAAATGATCAAAATAGTAGACAGTCTTTCATCTCCTTTGGCGGTGGGTCAAGGTGTTCCTCAAGGCTCCCTACTTGCACCCACATTGTTCAATCTCTATTTGGAACCACTGGGAAATCTCCTAAGTAAATCCGGGGTCCACTATCATCTCTACGCAGACGACACTCAAATCTGCCTCAAGGTTGCCTCCACTCACGATCTCTCGTCCTAAGCTCTACTCTGGATTCCATTCAAAACTGGATGTCAACACATCAACTGATTCTGAATCCCTCCAAAACGGAATTCCTCCTCCTCTCCGTCTCACTTTCTCCTCCCCCGGTTCAATCATGGATGGACCAGATGAATCTACTGAACAATAAACCCATCAATGTCGACAGCGCAAAAACTCCTTGGTGTCATATTCGACACAAAACTCAATCTAATCTTCCACAATAATTCAATTGCATAGTCTGCTCGATACCAACTGCGCCTTCTTTGGGGGATTCGTCGCTTCTTCCCGGAGCATGATCTTAAAACCCTGGTCCAATCGCTGGTCCTCTCTAGACTGGACTACTGCAATTCTCTTCTTACTGGCCTTCCCAAATCCCACCTGTCCCCCCTTAAGTCTGTTCTCCATTCAGCAGCTCGTTTCATTTATGGGGCCAAAAGAAGCGACCACATCACATCCATGTTATCCACCCTCCGCTGGCTTCCCATCGAGGCAACATCTATCTACAAGACTGCCTGCATCACCCACAAAACCTTGCACTCCTCCTCCTCGCTATCTGGCTAATAAACTGAAACTCTCTGGAGGCTCTAGACCATCACGAAATGCGGTAAATCTACTGCTTGAACCTCCCACTTTCAAGAAGGAAAGATCGATGGCCCAATCCTTTTCAGGAAACGCTGTGAGAATCTGGAACTCACTTCCGCCTCAGCTCCGGACCACCACCTCCTCTCAGGCCTTCAAAACTGACCTCAAAGTTCTCCTCCTTCAAAGACACTTCCAAAGTTAATTCATGCCCTCTCTATTATCTGAAGGAAGACCTTTTAGTGTAGAAAATCTCTGTTCTCCATGACTATGGAAGTGCCTTCCTTGTGTGTTCTTGTGGTTTGAGAGACTGCCATTTATTACAGTACTACCCTTTTACCTGTGTTTGGTACTCTTTTGTAACATGCACATGTCACTTTTCTCTTGTAACACACTGTTTGCTACCTCTTACTTTTTGTTTGCTTTCGATACTTGCACAAGTTCCACCATTGCCTACTTAACGTTTGCTCTTGTGTTTGAGTGTCCTCCATTTATTCAGTTTTATACCTCTACTTGTACTTTGCACGCTTTTTGTAACCTGCGCACATGTCACTTTTTCCTCCTGTAACGCACCGTTTGCTACCTCTTGTATTATGTTTGCTCACGATTGTCACTTTTGCCTCATGTAATGTAACGTTTGCTTTTGCAATTTGCTCACTTGTAATGTTCTCTTGTATCAGTTCTGTTCCTATTGTAAAGTCCGTGCTATATAAAAACGCAAAAATAATTAAAAATAAAAGTGCAGTGGCCGGCAGGTCTCCTGTATTGTTTCCCACATTTCCCGCTGTTTTCCAGGGTAGAAAGAAAGGCTCAGTCAGACCATGCGGAGATCCTGCTGATTGCTCCAGGCTGGAGCAGGAAATCTGGGTTCACTTTACTCCTTCAGTTGTCTGTCTCTATCCACTGGCAGTACCCCTTCTTCATATCCCCTTTACCGTCCCCCCACAGATTGCTGGAGTCAGCTAAGAAACTGGGGTTGGCAGTATATATAATAAAATATCACATTTACAACCTGGTTCCCTTGGTTATTCAACATTTGTCACAACCTGAACAACAATTATTACCTTTTTTATATTTTAATAATCCAGTTAGACAGCAACATGGACTGCTATAAAATCACACATAGAAAGAGGAAAACGTCTTAGGTGTCTCTTACTGCACAAAAGCAATCCTTCCTGTAAAGAAGGCACCCTTGCCCCATGACGCAAGTATGCCCGCGTTGGTGCTAGGCATCCAAATGTGCACCAGTACAAGAAGAGAACAGGAATGCACCATAATATGTTAAATATGGCACATTCCTGCCCTCTCCCTTTCATGCTGCACGGTGCAAGTGCAACAGGGTGTCTTGCTGTGATGCGTTGCATTAAATATTGATAAATCTGCCCCAGAATGTTTATGCTCTTACCTTGACATCATCTTTTCCTTCTATTTCTTTCCTTCTACCTCCTACATCAGACTGCTTTTTCATCTCCTTCCCCTTTGCATTTTAAATCCACCCATGGCCCATGAAATTTGATTACCTAAAGGCCTCTTACTTTCCATGACAAACTTTGCTCTGTGGTTCCTTCATTATCTGTGCTTTAGAGAGTTATTTACCCTATATATGAATAATCTGGGGGTGGCTCTGACAACTGCTTGCAGGGATATTGCCAGAGAAGGTTCAAACCCCATTTAGACCCTATTATACACAGATGATGTGGTCTTGATAGCTCAAACTGCTGTGGGTTTCCAACTTTTTCTGGATGCATTCATTGAATTCATGGAATCCAGTTCAGTTCAGTTCAAATAGCTTTATTCGATTGCATGTATCATAAAAGCTTCAAATTGCATCTATACAAGAAAACAATATTTGCTAAATGTTAGGATAAAGTCTTGGAGTACTGTGCAGGTGGGCGTTAAAAAATCTTAAACATTGGTAGGTGGTCTGCACACCATGTTTTTCATTATTTTCCGTTTCATTTAGTCTAAGCATTTTTTTGCCAATTGCGTGCGTCTCTGAATTGTGCCAGCCCGAATGCACTAATACTAAGTAAGAACATGCGGGGAGCGCGTGGTCACACGCCCCACTCCCAGGTGCACTGCGTACGAGGATGCAAAATCCAACTCTATTTTTTCATCATTCAACTTCTTCTCAGTTTATACAAAATTCATCGTGAGTGCTTGTCATGCTGTTGTCATGATATTCATCAAATCCACACATTTATCGTACTGTATTTCAAAAACTTCTCGTATTTCCCTGTGTCCATCCAGACTTCTTTCGGAAATAAGATCATCATACACTGAGTGGTTCAGAGCAGCATTCTTTTATTTTACTTCAAACCCAATGCATTTCGGGCTAAAATCCAGCCCTTCGTCAGGGGTAACTGTGAATGGATAATTATAATCATGCGTTATTTACAAAAATATCAATATCTTCTTTTATAGACTCTTTTTAAAAAAAGTTCAAAATGCAAGCAATAAACAATGCTAAATAAATGTGCAAAGTGCATAAATGTCCAAGTCCTTTTTATCGGCTACAACTGTAGATTTTGACTAACGCTCCCCCCTCCTGAATAGTCTGATTTGTAACCCCATTCAAACTAACTTTACAAGGCTTTAAGGGAAAGTCAGTACAATATTCTGTTAACAACTCAATTCTAACTAATGCGGTCGCCTTCGACAACTGCTGTCTCTACTGCCATGCATTTATCCTCTTAACAAAACTGTAACATATTCGTTTTTATAGTACAAGCACGTTCTCGTGCCTAACATACCTGCTCATACTTCCATCTCTCTCAGCCCGCGTTGCGCGCTGCAGGTAATTAAGTTTCACTCGTGTCCCGACCTTAGCTTTAACTACTTCCTACTCCGCCCACTTCCTCCCCAACCTGAATAGCCTTGTTTATACATCTAACTACATTCCCCACAATACATCACAATGTAAGTGCAATATAGGTACCGAAATTACATTATGAACTTCGCGCTTATGTGAAATAAAACAAATGCTTGCAAAATGAGACCATAATCCATCTCTAATCAAAAAAAATACTTTTACTGTCCATCCATGTATTAGTGGTTACCACCACCGAAGAGTGTCACTCTGAACACGATGTTCAATTTTATGTGGAGTCCTGAATATTCGTCCAACATTTTATTCCTTTTCACTGGTGCCGGGTGCAACGACCAACGGGGGCTAATTACAATATAAACATTGGTAGGTGGTCTGCACACCATGTTTTTCATTATTTTCCGTTTCATTTAGTCTAAGCATTTTTTTGCCAATTGCGTGCGTCCCTGGATTGTGCCAGCCCGAATGCACTAATACTAAGTAAGAACATGCGGGGAGCGCGTGGTCACACGCCCCACTCCCAGGTGCACTGCGTACGAGGATGCAAAATCCAACTCTATTTTTTCATCATTCAACTTCTTCTCAGTTTATACAAAATTCATCGTGAGTGCTTGTCATGCTGTTGTCATGATATTCATCAAATCCACACATTTATCGTACTGTATTTCAAAAACTTCTCGTATTTCCCTGTGTCCATCCAGACTTCTTTCGGAAATAAGATCATCATACACTGAGTGGTTCAGAGCAGCATTCTTTTATTTTACTTCAAACCCAATGCATTTCGGGCTAAAATCCAGCCCTTCGTCAGGGGTAACTGTGAATGGATAATTATAATCATGCGTCATTTACAAAAATATCAATATCTTCTTTTATAGACTCTTTTTAAAAAAAGTTCAAAATGCAAGCAATAAACAATGCTAAATAAATGTGCAAAGTGCATAAATGTCCAAGTCCTTTTTATCGGCTACAACTGTAGATTTTGACTAACGCTCCCCCCTCCTGAATAGTCTGATTTGTAACCCCATTCAAACTAACTTTACAAGGCTTTAAGGGAAAGTCAGTACAATATTCTGTTAACAACTCAATTCTAACTAATGCGGTCGCCTTCGACAACTGCTGTCTCTACTGCCATGCATTTATCCTCTTAACAAAACTGTAACATATTCGTTTTTATAGTACAAGCACGTTCTCGTGCCTAACATACCTGCTCATACTTCCATCTCTCTCAGCCCGCGTTGCGCGCTGCAGGTAATTAAGTTTCACTCGTGTCCCGACCTTAGCTTTAACTACTTCCTACTCCGCCCACTTCCTCCCCAACCTGAATAGCCTTGTTTATACATCTAACTACATTCCCCACAATACATCACAATGTAAGTGCAATATAGGTACCGAAATTACATTATGAACTTCGCGCTTATGTGAAATAAAACAAATGCTTGCAAAATGAGACCATAATCCATCTCTAATCAAAAAAAATACTTTTACTGTCCATCCATGTATTAGTGGTTACCACCACCGAAGAGTGTCACTCTGAACACGATGTTCAATTTTATGTGGAGTCCTGAATATTCGTCCAACATTTTATTCCTTTTCACTGGTGCCGGGTGCAACGACCAACGGGGGCTAATTACAATATAAACATTGGTAGGTGGTCTGCACACCATGTTTTTCATTATTTTCCGTTTCATTTAGTCTAAGCATTTTTTTGCCAATTGCGTGCGTCCCTGGATTGTGCCAGCCCGAATGCACTAATACTAAGTAAGAACATGCGGGGAGCGCGTGGTCACACGCCCCACTCCCAGGTGCACTGCGTAAAAAATCTTGACATAAAATTAATAGCTGCATATTTGATTTAAAAACATAAAACAAATTTCATAAAAAGCTTAAGTCTGGGACACTATATACATAAGGGGGCGTAATCCATCTCAGTAATCAATGTATAAAGTACAAGTGCTATCTATAAAGTTGACAGTGTTCAGAGGTTGTAAAACATTCCAGGATGGTATATAGTTGTAGTCACAAGTACTCCTTAGATCTCTCCCCTAATTACTCCAAGTCTCACACCATGACCATTGGTTGCCGAAAGGCCCCCGGGAAAAAGTTCTATGGTAAAGGGGTCGAACTTACTAAGGTATCTACTTTGCCCTAGTTGGGGATACTTTTTGATTAAAGAGGTGCTTGTGCCCCCCCAAAATTATCGTTAAAAAAACCATACTTTTGAGAGCAATGGGTACAACAATGGACTTTGCCAAGAGACTTGGGGGCCAAACCGGTCCAGGCCTTAGTAAAGGAATTTTGCAAAAAAAAACATCCCAATGGCAAGTTGCGGTTGTGATATTTGGGGGTACAAAGACATCAGTGAGTTACAGGCAGTGGAAAATATATTTTTGCGTAGGCAACTCTCATTCCGGCAAGTACTCCATGGTTTATTCTTCATGAGCAGGTTGGGCTTGGTTATATTGTGATTACATTGCCCTGGCACCTATTATGAAATGGTTTAAAATTTTGTAGAGACCGGCCCTTAAAATTAACAAATTGGTGATTGATGACTGTATATCTCTCATGGGCGCACTGCTTCTCCCATGGCTTTGGTACATTAAGGGCATGTTGGAGAGTGTGGGTTGTGTAGAGATGTTGACTAATCCAAGACCACTACAGCCTATTGAGATGCAGGATATCATTTTTTTTACATCTGGATGGAATGGTGAAAGAGCGGAAAAGGAACTCTGTAAACCCACTGTGAAACAATATTATATTGATCACTTATTCACAGGGAATTGTAGCTGTTGTTTGTAAATAATGTACATCATCACTTTTTATTGACAAGGATTAGGTTAAAAAAAATATATATATATATACACTCACATATTACCTACTGGCGGTCGCCAGAAGGTAGTTATAGTTAGGATTGTTTTCCATAGGGAATCCGCAACATTCTATTGGGAATAACTCTAGCGTCGATTGAGGAATCTGCCCGCTCCTTCCCTGAAAGTTTTGGGGGGATTCGTCAAGTGGGGGCTGAGATAAAAGGGGGGTCCCAAAACGTTTTTTCCCCATGTTAATTTCCATAGGGCGGTTGGACTCACTTTTAGCCCGAACGGCTGAATGGATTTCCACCAAACTTGGCAACATTTTAGGGACTGGTAGCCCGATGTGCCTTTGCTATGTCTCAAGATATGTGCTCCAGTGAATTTTGAGTAATTTAGGTTAAAAAAAATATATATATCTATAAGCGCGCACCGGTACGCGCACCGGGGCGCGTACCGTATGCGTTACGCGAGTACGCGAGCGGAAAGCTGATTGGTTCACGGGTGTGTGTCAACATTCCAAACAGACCGGAGCGGCCGCCATCTTGTGTCTCGGTATGATCGAGACACAAGAGGTGCCAAAACAAAGGGGGAAATAACCAAAAGGGGGCAGGGTAGACCCCCCCTGACCCCCTAGGTTTGATGTGGGGGTCATAAAAGGGCCCGCCGCATAAAAAATAATAATACATTTTCGATTTTCACGAGGGGAGTGCCCGGTACGCGCTTTGGTGCGCGTACCGGGGAGCGTACCCTGGAGAAAAAACAATGACAGTCTTACAAATGTAGCATTTTTTAATACATTGGAGGTAGTTCTTTTTCATTTTTTTAAGAACACAGCTCTTTGATGAGAATTGGAGGTAGCTCTGAAAAGAACTTTTGTTTTTCTTCTTTTTTTTAACAAAAACAAAAACAGGGAACTGGAAACAGCTCAACAGGAGCCAAAAAAAAATAAATAATTAGGCCTGGGGATGGCAGCGGTGGTTCTCGAGAGCTCGAACCATGAGTGTGACACTTTGCTCCCCATAGCAAAGTAGATGGTCACATTTTCGGCATTTTATTATAGCAGGCTGAATATTTGGTATCATCTCCTGCTCACGCTGACGCACAGAAGGTGTTGCTCCACCGGTAGAAGTAGAGCCACCATCCCTGGGAGCCTCTCGTGCCAGAGCCCTGGTGATGTCACTAACCATGTCATGAATGATGTAATATGTGACATCATCAGCAGTGCATTGGGGGCGCGCGAGTTATAGTGAGTCCAACTAACTATAACGTGGGAATTTCATTGGTTTTATGTCAGTAAAATTTCCAGGTAACTATAACTGGTGTGAAACCTATGGTTTTTTCAGTGAATATATATATATGTACATGTATATATATATAAATACTCCATTCTGCTCCTTTACAGATGTACTCGGACACAACACGCTGCTCGTGAAGATAGTTTTATTGCAGGCTTCCTGCAATAAAATTATCTTCACGAGCAGCATGTCGTGTCCGAGTACATCTGTAAAGGAGCAGAACGGAGTATTTATACATCGGGCTTCCGGTAGCCCCAACTCGACCGCCCTCGAGTTAGCCTGGCAAAACCTTCAACCGGGACTGGTGCTGAGGAATGTGTGTATATATATATATGAAACACAAAGTGTGTAGTGTGTGGCTGTTCCCCAAGCCTCTTTCTCGGCGGGCACGCGGCAGGGGTAGCCACCCCCTTTAAACACCAACACAGTCTCACCAACGTGATCCCTCCTTCGGTAACGGAAAGAAACAACACTGGAGCCGTGGCCTCTATTTTCGGTGCAGTTTATTCAGAACACAACGTCCTACGCGTTTCGGAGTAAAGTTACTCCTTCTTCACGTGCAAGAATGAGATGTCATCAGTGATGTCACTGACCATGTCATGAATGATCTAATATGTGACATCATCAGCAGTGGATTGCGGGTGCGCGAAATATAGTTAGTACAACTAACTATATGGGAGCAATTTCATTGGTTTTGTATGAGTAAAATGTCCAGCTAACTATAACACCACTAAAACGTATCGTTTTTTGAGTGAATTTCAAAGGTTTTTTAAAAACTAATTCCTAACTATATAACTCCTGAAACCTAGGTTTTTTCACTGAATTTCAAAGGTTTTTTTAAATGTTAATTCCTAACTATATAAGGCCTGATACCTATGTTTTTTTCAGTGAATATCAAAGGATTTTTAAATGCTGATTCCTAACTATATAAGGCCTGAAACCTATGGTTTTTTCAGTGAATTTCAAAGGTTTTTTAAATGTTAATTCCTAACTATATAAGGCCTGAAACCTATGGTTTTTTCAGTGAATTTCAAAGGTTTTTTAAATGCTAATTCCTAACTATATAAGGCCTGAAACCTATGGTTTTTTCAGTGTTTTAAAAAAAAAAATTGATTGGTTAACTGGCTTATTAAGTGTATCTTAGTGAATACATATATTAGCGAGTAATGTTTAAATATTTAAATATATGCATGAGTGATGTAATATGTGACGTCATCAGCAGTGCATTGCAGACGTGCAAGTTATAGTGAGTCCAACTAACTATAACGTGGGAACTTCAATGGTTTTATGCGAGTAAAATTTCCAGCTAACTATAACTGGTGTGAAACCTATGGTTTTTTCAGTGAATTTCAAAGGTTTTTTAAATGCTAATTCCTAACTATAACTGGTGTGTAACCTATGGTTTTTTCAGTGAATATATATATATATAAAATTTCTATGGCAAAATGAAACCCCTCATTTTGTTCCTTTTCAAATTAAATGTATTAAGTGTTACCACTTTATTCCAATGAAGATGACTTCAGGTGTGCCATACTTTTGTCATAAGTAAGACTGTTAGCGTTCTAGTTGTTCTTTAGAACACTCTGGGACATTCTGTCATTGGGCTATAGTTGGGCTACATCTGGCTGATATTTGGGCTACATTTGGGCTCTTTTGTCTCTGGTGGCCATCTTGGGAGACTGCATATCAGAATTTGTTTAATGAAATATAAGAGGATTTGAGAAGTCACTCAAAATGTGCCTTAATTTTTCTTTCTTCAGCACTAATCATATTTTCTATGGCAAAATGAACCCCCTCATTTTGTTCCTTTGCAAATTAAATGTTTTAAGTGTTAACACTTTATTCCAATCAAGATGACTTCAGGTGTGCCATACTTTTGTCATAAGTAAGACTGTTAGCGCTCTAGTTGTTCTTTAGAACACTCTGGGACATTCTGTCATTGGGCTATAGTTGGGCTACATCTGGCTGATATTTGGGCTACATTTGTTTTTTTTTGTCTCTGGTGGCCATCTTTGGGCTACATTGGGCTACATTGGGCTACATTTGGGCTCTAACATATATATAACCCAATGTAGCCCAATATATATTTTTTCAAAGTTAATTTTCGTAAAAACCACTGGAGCACATATCTTGAGACATAGCAAAGGCACATCGGGCTACCAGTCCCTACAATTTTGCCAAGTTTGGTGGAAAACCAATCAGCCGTTCGGGCTAAAAGTGAGTCCAACCGCCCTATGGAAATTAACATGGGGAAAACACGTTTTGGGACCCCCCTTTTATCTCGGCCCCCGCTTGATGAATCCCCCCCAAACTTTCATGGAAGGAGCGGAGCGCCGCGAGGCAAAGTTAAGGAAAATTTCAGGAAGATTCCTCAACCGGCGCCAAAGTTATTCCCAATAGAATGTTGCGTTTTTCCTATGGAAAACAATCCTAACTATATATACCTACTGGCTATCGCCAGTAGGTAATATATATATGGCGTCTCGGAACGCCCCTCCTCTCGGGTCACTGCCACTTTACCAATCATCCAAATTCTTACTGATTCAAGTAAGAAGACGAGCCACTCCAATTGTGGATGCTAAATATTTGATTTATTCGGGCAAAATAGCATGTTTCGACCTCCCCAGGTCTTGGTCACATGACCACTTTGACAAACTTCCGGGTATTTGAGTATTTTACTGTGCCGCAATGCACTGCTGCTGATATCACATATTACATAATTCATGACATGGTCAGTGATATCACTGATGACATAACTGATTACATCACAAATGACGTCACTGATGACATCACTGATGACAACATCCAGTGACTGTGTGTTTCTTTAAAGTCTAAATATGTTTTATATGTATGCCAATGTGTATTTTAAGAATGAGTGGGTGTTTAAGTGTCTGGATGGAGGATTTAGTAGGTGCGTGACTGACTGTATAAGTGAGTGATTAAATGTGTCTTACTGAATGCATGGGTTAGTGACTAAACTGTGTGAAAGGTCTGCATCAGTCTGTCTGTTGTGGTGTAAGCTGCTGTATCGTTGGTCAGTAGCTACAGTGGAAAGCATGGCAGTTCAGTGCCAGGTAAAGCGCTTTGACCCACTGGGGAAAATACTGTCCACTTTATCGAAGAAATGAACATTGCACCCACTTGGGAGTTATTAACTACATGTACCAGAAGGCACAGTGTGTGTCACGCCCTAAAGGGCAGGTGCTTAAAGTAGTGGAAAGGAAACGCGATGTTTTAATTTCTGGTCCATTGCCACTGAAGAAAGGTCTTTGCAACCTGAAACGCGTCTGGCAGATGATTATGAAAAGCCTGAATCTGACATTTAATTACTGGCAAGTGCTCGAGTGCAAATAAAGAACCTATTTGAGGCTACCTGCGGTCTTCTCTCATGTGCTTCCTGAAACGTGTGGATATATATATATATATATATATATATATATATATATATATATATATATATATATATATATATATATATATATTTCCACCACACTCGTTCACCATTCCTTCAAGAACGACGTCCAGGCCAGCAAAGTTCAAAAAAACTGGTGTTTTTATTTCACAGCCCACTCAACGCGTTTCGGGAACCACTTCCCTTGCTCACGAGTAATTGTGTCTGTTTACACCCAGTATTTTAAGGTCTGTCATGTGATTGCAAACACCATAAACATAATAAACAGACTACCATTTCATTTATCCTCTGGAGCTGTGAAGACAGATTTACATGGCTTATCGACATTGCGTGGCACAATTAATACATCTCATCATATTTCCGGTAAATACATTCATATATTGTTTGATTTTAACTAAAGGTGACAAACTTAAATGTTGGCGGCAGGGTTCGGCCAAAGCAATATCTTAAGTCCAAAATCATGATTTGATTGGCGTCTATGTGCCTCTGCATATTAGTGACCGGTAACAGCAATGCATTTCCTGCGTTTATGTTATCAAGCCCATGTGGGCTAATCAATAATTGAATGCGTCCCTTACGTTATTTACGTATCCAAGTACGGCACACTCCTGGCTGATCACATCAGATCCTGACGCTTTGTCGTGTGCTTATTATGTGGTTAAGCCCTAGTGGGCAATGAAATCACCTATATTCATTAGGTGCCAGATTTCAACTGCTACCTAGTTTCCTCTTGCCGACTCAAAAAGTCATAAACCTCATCATGCTGTGATAAACGGATCATCGCTCCTTTCATCACTTGCCACTTGACGCATCGTGCCACATTCTTTCTGTATCGCATGAGCTGTCTCACATTCTCCCAAAATTAACGTTTTAGGTACCTGTAAAAATAATAAATAAATACAGTGATTATAAATCATACTCTTCTGTGCTTTCTTCATACATACCATTAAAAACAACAAAATACTTTGAAACAGCTCAACCCATTGTTATTCAGTTCAATATCATTTTTAGCCAAGATGTACACTAAGAGCTTCATCACAGTTATGTCCTTGGGGTTGCATAGTATGGTACTTAATTATGAACCTAGATTCCAACCTCCTCAGTTCTTGCACCCTATTGCCACCTCTCTCTCTTGTGGGTATTTGATCTAATACCACAAATGAGAGAAGGTTACAATTACTTTGATGGTGTGTAGCAAAGTGCCTTGCTACTGGATATTGTTTGTCATGGTTTTTTATAGCCCTTAGATGCTGTAACACCCTTTCTTTAGCAGGTTTGATAGTGCTGCCCACATACCACTTTTTGCAGGGACATTTCAAGGCATATACCACATATTCTGTGTGACAGGAAACATGTTTGGTGATTTTATAATGTTCACAATCATCAGACAACTTAATTTCTTTGGTACTATGGCTGTATTTGCATGCCTTGCACCGCCCACACACAAAGAATCCTTGAACTGGATTCTCATTTCGTTTTTTGTGCACTACAAGTGTCTGGCAAACTCTGTCTTTTAGAGACAATGGTCTCCTGTATGTTATCTGTGCAAACTCCTGGATACCTACTCTGATGTCCTTATCTGTCCTGAGGGCACTCCAGTATTTATTAATGGCACCTCTGACTCAGATTGGAGATGCTGAATTGTTACAAGTGATGCATGATCTGAGGGGAAACCCTGATGTTATTGAAAATCCAACCCTCAATTTAATTAATGAGAATATTAGGTTGGACTTAAACAGCAAAAGTGGGTTTAAACCGAAATCAATCTTTTTACCCATGATAAACAATGATGCAATTGATGTGTTTGAAAGAGGTGTGGTGTCAGAATTAAAAACACTAGCCCAAAAGAAAAATAGAGTGAAAAGTAACCTCAGTCAGGCACATAGATCAGCCATTGACAGCCTAGCAAAAGACACAAGTATTGTCATAAAGAAATCGGACAAGGGTGGCAATATTGTCATTATGTCAAAAGAAATGTATATAAATGAAGGTATGAGTCAATTGAATGATACCACTAAGTATGAGAAAAGTAATAGGAAAATCTATGAGAGCAAAAACCAAGCATATCAGGAGAAGCTTAATGAATGGCGTAATCAAGGACTTATTGAAACAGAAGAGTTCAACTTCCTAAAATGTAAATTTCCTAAAATTCCAGCGCTCTATTTGTTACCTAAATTACACAAGAACGCCAAAAACCCTCCGGGGAGGCCCATTGTGTCTTCTAGGAACAGTTGTCTGGAAAACACATCTAGATATGTGGATCACTTTCTGCAGCCAATTGTGCAGAATTTACCATCATACCTAAAAGACTCAGGGGACTTTCTGCAAAAAATTACTGAAGTTAAATTAGACACAGACTGTATACTAATGACTTTAGATGTGAACAGTCTATATATCAACATTCCCCATGAGATGGGAATTAAAGCCTGTATAAATTTTTTTAAGAGCAGATCAGTCTCTTTCCTATTTCATACAGACATGCTATTAGATATCATCTACACTTGCCTGACTCAGAATTATTTTTTATTCGATGGCACCATCTACCACCAGCTGCTTGGGACTTCAATGGGCACTTGCTTTGCTCCGAGCTTTGCTGGAATCTATTTAGGCTGGTGGGACGAACAAGTTGTTAGACAGCTAGACCAATACCGTACCGGAGTACGAACCTGGCTCCGGTACATTGATGACATTTTCGTCGTTTGGAATGGCACAGTGAAGGAGGCAGAAGAGTTTTTGGACATTTTAAATGTAAATGACTACAACCTCTCCTTTACCAGCCACATAAACGAAGCAACTGTTGACTTTTTGGACCTAAGGGTTACAAGAGAGAATGAACGCCTAGTGACAACTCTGTATCGAAAAGAGACGGCTGGAAACAGCCTTCTCCACGCACAGAGCTGCCACCCTCGGAACTTGATTAATTCCATCCCCTATGGTGAACTTCTCAGAGCCAAAAGAAACTGCACTAAAGTAGAGGATTTTGAAAAAGAAAAAACTACCATGTGCGAAAGATTTAAAGCCAGGGGGTACAGCAACAAATGCATTGTAGAAGCTGTACGTAAAGTAATGGAGAAAGAAAGAAATCCTTTAACCACGGAAGTCAGGAACAGTGAGGGTGAGGGGGTCAGGTTCATTACAGACTACAATTCCCAAGCCAAAGAAGTCAGAGGTGCCATTAATAAATACTGGAGTGCCCTCAGGACAGATAAGGACATCAGAGTAGGTATCCAGGAGTTTGCACAGATAACATACAGGAGACCATTGTCTCTAAAAGACAGAGTTTGCCAGACACTTGTAGTGCACAAAAAACGAAATGAGAATCCAGTTCAAGGATTCTTTGTGTGTGGGCGGTGCAAGGCATGCAAATACAGCCATAGTACCAAAGAAATTAAGTTGTCTGATGATTGTGAACCTTATAAAATCACCAAACATGTTTCCTGTCACACAGAATATGTGGTATATGCCTTGAAATGTCCCGGCAAAAAGTGGTATGTGGGCAGCACTATCAAACCTGCTAAAGAAAGGGTGTTACAGCATCTAAGGGCTATAAAAAACCATGACAAACAATATCCAGTAGCAAGGCACTTTGCTGCACACCATCAAAGTAATTGTAACCTTCTCTCATTTGTGGTATTAGATCAAATACCCACAAGAGAGAGAGGTGGCAATAGGGTGCAAGAACTGAGGAGGTTGGAATCTAGGTTCATAATTAAGTACCATACTATGCAACCCCAAGGACATAACTGTGATGAAGCTCTTAGTGTACATCTTGGCTAAAAATGATATTGAACTGAATAACAATGGGTTGAGCTGTTTCAAAGTATTTTGTTGTTTTTAATGGTATGTATGAAGAAAGCACAGAAGAGTATGATTTATAATCACTGTATTTATTTATTATTTTTACAGGTACCTAAAACGTTAATTTTGGGAGAATGTGAGACAGCTCATGCGATACAGAAAGAATGTGGCACGATGCGTCAAGTGGCAAGTGATGAAAGGAGCGATGATCCGTTTATCACAGCATGATGAGGTTTATGACTTTTTGAGTCGGCAAGAGGAAACTAGGTAGCAGTTGAAATCTGGCACCTAATGAATATAGGTGATTTCATTGCCCACTAGGGCTTAACCACATAATAAGCACACGACAAAGCGTCAGGATCTGATGTGATCAGCCAGGAGTGTGCCGTACTTGGATACGTAAATAACGTAAGGGACGCATTCAATTATTGATTAGCCCACATGGGCTTGATAACATAAACGCAGGAAATGCATTGCTGTTACCGGTCACTAATATGCAGAGGCACATAGACGCCAATCAAATCATGATTTTGGACTTAAGATATTGCTTTGGCCGAACCCTGCCGCCAACATTTAAGTTTGTCACCTTTAGTTAAAATCAAACAATATATGAATGTATTTACCGGAAATATGATGAGATGTATTAATTGTGCCACGCAATGTCGATAAGCCATGTAAATCTGTCTTCACAGCTCCAGAGGATAAATGAAATGGTAGTCTGTTTATTATGTTTATGGTGTTTGCAATCACATGACAGACCTTAAAATACTGGGTGTAAACAGACACAATTACTCGTGAGCAAGGGAAGTGGTTCCCGAAATGCGTTGAGTGGGCTGTGAAATAAAAACACCAGTTTTTTTAACTTTGCTGGCCTGGACGTCGTTCTTGAAGGAATGGTGAACGAGTGTGGTGGAAATACGTAGGGAGTGGCGCTCCCGTCCTGGCCCGCCGCTGTAAGCGGCCACCTATGCTTCGCGCCGACACAGGAGTTGGATATATATATATATATATATATATATATAAGGAACAGGGTCATAACTGATTTGCATTTGGCTGGGTCCAAACTAGGGTGTCTTGGTGATCAAATGACGATGGATTAAACCCAGATCTTTGTGAGCTGGGGTGGATGCTTACATTGTTCAGCATTCCCGTCCATCATCTGTTGCTTTTGCTTAGGTTTAATATAATACATTAGTACCTAGCTTTCCCGAAAGGAATTCATAAGCTGGGAGATCTGAAATCTTGTCCATGTAATAACTTCTCTTATATCACACATTTTGTATTCTTCTGAGTTTGTTTTGCTTTTTAAGACATAGATATATTCTCCCCTTGTTTAAAAATAGTAATTTTGCACAGGTGAGACCAGTCTTGCTGTTTATGAAAATGTTGCCTTACCCCCCTAGTTTGTTTTGGAGTTGCAAGTTTCCTCTCTGGTGTCCTCATACTCAGGAACACGTTATTCAATGAATATGGTATTTTCTAATATTTGCTACTAGCCCCCTTTGTTGTATGTTTTAATCTGGTATTTTTATATTTTTATGGATGGACGTGTTATATTCATACATTTGTATTTCGTATCTTTAATGCTTGGTGACTTTGTATGTTTTTTATTTACCGAATGAAGTTTATTTGAACTGAACTGTGCTTCCCATTTCCTCTCTTCTACCTCAGCCTCAATCTTGACTTTTCAGAATTTCTGGTTTTGCTGTTGTCTCTCGAGCCAACTCATTTGTTGTTTTTCTTCTCTGCGGGATACCCAGTTAACTGAACTTCGCCACCTTCATTTTCAGATTTATACCTTGCTTAGCTATAATTTCCCCTTTAATCTATTTTACTACCTCCCATGCACTGCCTCTATATCTCTATATAACCGAAATGTTCTTCTTTTCTTGCATATCTAGGCTTTTTTACTACCTTCATCGTTTTTCCTCCTCCCTTCTGCTTTCCCCTCCTCAGTCCACAACAAAGGTGTCATCTTTGAATCCAGCCCGTAATTCACTCAGTACAATCCCACTGTTTCCTGCAGCTCTATAATTTAGTTAAAATCAGGCATACTTTACTTTCTGTGCTATTAAAACTCTTACCCTTAATCTGACTTTCTCTCACCTTAACTAATATTGGTGTTAGCTAACCCATTGAAACCTTAAAATCGGACTTTAACTGTGGCATTCACCTGCTGTTTAATACTGCTCCTACTGCTCACTTTTATTCCCTCTTAGCTCCTAATGTCTCCTCTATTATGTGATTTCCATGTTTGAATGTGTTCATGGTCAGCTGCACACTTTGTTTTCCTCATATCTAGCGTGGCATAAACCCCCATTCTTTTTGGGCTATGTTGCATACAGTTCACGTATATCTCCATCCTGGTCCCTCTATATTCTAGCCTTAAATTGTTCTTTTTACTTGCTACCAACCACTGGTACGCTCTTCCAGCCATACTATATTAGTATATTCCTGCTCCATTCTGACTATTCTTCCGATGTCCCCTAATCACATCCCCTCCACGAGGCTCTTCCAGACAATGTTTGTTCCACAGTCAGTACATTTACTTCTCAGCAGTAATTGCTGTCAAATCAAGAAATAAGAAAAGAAAGTAACGAGAATTGATCTTATTTTCTTGGGCGTGCATTCCATGCAAAGACCTCAATTTATCGGAGCATCCGTGCACAGCGGCATCTCCTCCACTAAGGCAGAAGAGCATCACCCCACTGCTCTTCGAGCAGCTCAAAAGGAAAAATAAAATGATAATAACGCAATGCTACTGTTTGATTTTTACTACTGCATTGGCTAACTTTCATGCAGGCGTTCCTGGCCTGAGCAGGGGGGAGGAGTGGTGGGCACTATCTTAGGCCGGCCAAACAGTTATGCACACATAGCATGTTCTCCACAGGGCTGTAAGGCACAGCCTGGGGAGAACATGCACAGGCTTCTAGTCCCCATGTGAGCACCAAACCACAAAGCTTAGAAAAATCATGGCGCTGCTGCCATGGTGACAGAAGCGTTGTGACTGGCTTAGGGGTGCCTGGTAACCAGGGTGCTTCCTGCTGCTGGGACTCGCGACAGGAAGAAGATGAAGAGGCTGGAGGAGAGGTGGCAGCCGGCTCTACCCAGATAAGTGTTTTTTTTCATTCCCCCACACAACCCCCATCTGGTAGCAGCCGCTACTCTCTGTACATGAAAAGCTGCAGGGATGTCACGCCTGTAAACCTCCCCTCCGTATACTACCAAAATATGAAACCCAAAATGCCATTCAGCACAAACATCAACTACAAAAATAGTACGAAGGGAAGCATATATAGGCAAGTATACACATAACGCCACGTATGTGTACCTTGTCAATATATACACCTTCAAGGTATGTAGAATGCAGAGTAAAGGTTAGCAAATCTATACTAACTTATGTATACTTAGCTTAGTGACACTTTGGCACTGTTATTCTGGTTGCCTTATTTTTGCAGTATCAATTTTTATGTTTAATAGTGTGACTAAAATGTAAATGTAAATGCAGTATTTGTAAAGCGCACAGATACCCATGGGTGTACCGGCGCTGGGGGCCATTGGGAAGATTAAGCGAGCTATTGCCCAGAGTTACATGGTGCGGGGCAGACTCCTGCCGCCGGTGCCGGGGATCGTACCGTGATCCCCAGCGTCCTGGATGCAATCACTAATAGCACCAGGAACAGAAAGTGTGTCAGTTTCCACAATGTTACTATCTCTATAGGATACCCTACACCGAGGTCATTTTGTAAAAAGAGGGTCAGCACCGATCGCACCCGATGCCCAGGCTGCTGGTGCAGGGCGACTCTTTGTTTCCTTCTTGAGTAGTTACCAAATAAAGAGACGGGCACTGGAAGTAGGAAGACAAGGAAAAAGGTTTATTACTCATGAGGAGAGCATGTCCTTTGGGACACTCGCATGGTGTCTTCGGGAGGTGCTCTAACAAGTTTCTCTGAGGCTTCGTCTTTTATACACAGGTTTATGACACACACACATCCGTCATTATAATCAAGGCATTGTAAAGTATGGGGGTATTCCAACACATGGCTACAGTAGGCCCTTATTCTCCATGCAATAGGAGGGGGCTGTCATGCGGCTGAGTGTTCTGCTGATTCCATTGGAATGTGTGCTCCTGATCGAATCTCAGGGGTGGGGGTGGTCATGATCAATAGTGGCTCCTTTCAAGAGAGAGAGACGAGTGCATACAGTAGTGGACAATGAACTGTATCCTCAGGCTAAGGGATGACCAGCGGTCCGTGCAGACATTCAGGCTCAGAGGAAGAGGTCATCGAAGGAGGGGTATTCATGGAGGGACAGGAGGTGTTGGTCAGGCGCGGGGTGCGATTCTTTAGGGACAGAGTCATGCGGGAGGGGAGAGCTCATGACTCGCGCATGTGGGAGAGGGGGCAGTCAGGGGCATGGGGAAGCTTGCAGGGTCAGGGAAGGGGCGCTGGCCATCGACCGCAAACTGAGAGACCATGATACCTAAAATGGCTGTCATGTACGTGTGTGCATGGGTCTATGCTAGTGGGACAACACAGTCAGAGTTTTAGCGGTACCTATTCTGTTTACACCAAGGGGTACTGTGAACATAAATGAACGCCGCTTATGTACATACATATTGCTATTTTTAACAGTCGCCACTTTTTACATAAGCACGTTCAATTTCTACACAGTCGATGTGATAGGCAAAATATAATACATGTTACTTTACATTTGTTGAGTTCTAAATACAAGCCTGAAGATGGGCATAATATTTAGTCAGGGTTTAAAGGGACTTTTTCTTCGACGACATCAATATACAGTAAAAAGTGCCGTATGTGACCTTTGGGCTTGAGTGATCGATGAAACATTTTTGTAAGCAATAAAATTGAGGGAGAAATGCAATTCGATGTAAGCAACTAGTCAAGGGGTGAGTAGAAAGTTCTGGAAGGGGGGGTCTTTAGCGAAAATGTCTTTTTCAACGACGAGCCACCACTGGTAGACTCTGTTAGTCCGTTTTTCTTTTCGTTGGTGCTTTTGAGCACCGGCGGTGGAGCTATAAATCCAGCTCGGAATCATCCCTACGCGTTGCAGGGTGCGATCAGTCCTCTGCTGTTAGATCACAGTCCTGTTTCCTAACTCATTTTCTTAGGGGTGCCTCATGCTGGGCACTTGCGTGTCTTTCTGTTTTTCCGTGGCAAAATCCCAGTCCATAGTCAAAGTTTATATGAAAAAAGTTCGTTGAATAACCGAGGGAAGAGAGGGCGGAGTGGGGCCAGATCTTCGAACACACCAAGGGACCAAGGGAGCAAAGGATGATGAGCAAGCAAGCCCAACAGTCGGACTCGAAAAAGGGGGCGGGGACTTTCAGGCACAAGTGGGTCAGCAAGTCGAGGGCTTCAAGACAGCCCTTCATTCTTTCATCTGCCGAGATTGAGAGTTGTGCCTCGTCCCGCGTCTCGTTGCTCTGCGGCTCCACCTTTGGTTGCGGTCACGTGTAGCTCATGATCTGTGGCCAGGCTGTGCGTCGCGTCCAGCTCCTCTCCTCCGGTTATTATATCTTTAAATGAGTAGAAAACAAGTTTTTAGAACACCTGGCAGGAGAAGACATTTATACATCTTAATTCCGTCCCCAATCCTGTGTAGGTGGGGGATAAGTTCATCGGTCACAGTCAGAGGTCGTTATTTATGGAGACTGTAGGAGTGCATTGCTCATGGAATTCATCAATGTACAGTGCTCATTCGTGGCGTTCGTGGAGAGAAATTGGACCTTTACACACAGTGCAACATTATAGACAATTCAAAGTCGAGTCCTTATGTAGAGACTCGTTCTTCCCTGTAACCCAAGTATCGACAATCTTACATTTCCCTTCGGGGTTGGCTAACTCTTGTATGTGGGGCGTTATCGTCATGAAGAAAGGGGGTGGACGTAAGACATGCCCTTCTTGCGGAGTGAACGTTAATCGGAGTCATTAATTTCGCTTTCGAGGGTAGATGACATGAAGCTGGGGTTAATCGGGGGAATGGGGACGTTTGGACAGGGAGCTGGGGTCGATCGGGAGAAGTGGGGTACTCTGGACATCCATGCTTAGGTGCAAGGGGGTGGGGCAATCGAGGCATTGGGGATCGCATTTTCTAACGAGCTGAGAGACAGAAGACCATTGACGCTATAGTTCCCTTATAAAAGGCCAGATTAGGGGACATCCGTCGTCTTACCCGTCCTTTCCTTCATTTCCAACTCGGGTTCTATTGTTTGCAGAAGGGAGAGGTAATAATATGGCAAGTCTCAATCGTTTTGGGTTTGGTCAATTTTGCTGAACACCTTTGCGTTCGAGGGAACCCAATTATGTTTTGTGCCGGAGGGGCACAATGTCCTGGCGTAGGGGGGGGCTTTAGAGAGAGAGAGAGTGAGAGAGAGAGAGAGAGAGAGAGAGAGAGAGAGAGAGAGCGAGCGAGCGAGAGAGAGAGAGAGTGAGCGAGCGCACCCTAAATGGTCCATTCAGTACACGTATGACATAGAGAGAGAGAGAGAGAGAGAGAGAGAGAGACGTGTACAATAATGGGCCGTTCAGTGCGCGCACAACACAGAACAACAAGGGTTAAGTAACACAAAAACACAGGCAGAGGGATGACGTATATTCATGCATCATGTACACACAAATTCAGACGGGGGAGACAGCACATGTATCACACACAAAGATCCAAGACAAGACATAAAACAGTTATTGGCCAAAATTATCTTTTCCTGTACGTTTGTGCGCCTCTTAACATCCTAAGCTCTTTTTACCTTTTGTTCTTCTCTTTTATCGTTCGCTGTCTTCACTAGTGGCTTTCTTTGTACACACTCACGCCGTTGGCAATTGGTCACGTACTAACCTGGTCGGGCTAATGCTCACGGTGGTTTATCCGAGTCATTTTTAGCAAGTGCGTTTCCAGGCTGAGACAACAGTTGGTGTCAATTGGAGAGCAAGGGGGCAGCTTTTAGTTATATGCCTATGTGGATGCGAAAAAGGCGGTAGTAGGTTTTCAAATATTGGCAATATCCCTAGTCCTCTCGGCGGGGGATACTTGTGTAACCCCTACCTCGATATACCCTAAACTTTTCCCTACTTAGTTTAAAACGTAAGAATGCTTAATCATGCGTGTGCATTATTCTTCCTTTTTTTTTTTTTGTTTTATTCGGGGTTTGTCGCGGTCAGGTACTATAATCAGACTCTTTTTCCCGTCTCTTCGTCCGCTGGATCACCATTTTCGTCGGCATTTCCGAGGTGACCTGCAGAGAGAGGGAAAAGAAGGGAGGGGAGAGCATGCTACATTGATATGCACTCGCGCGCATAAACCCAGAAAGGTTTTGACTTACTGCGTACTCGGCCTATTTCCACAGGATGCAGTCACTGCCAACCGGGGCGTTTAAGCCCAGGTGGGCCGGTAGTGTGATTTTTCTTATACAGGTAGCATATAAAGTGTGGGCTAAATACCTGGATCTTCAGCGGTTGCCTTTGGCTGTATAAAAAGGAAAAATACACAACTAAAATTCGACCCTTCATATTTGCAATATTTCTACGGGTTATACCTTTTCAACCCTTTATGTAATCGAGCTTGGTCATTCCATCTACATTTCAGTTATATCGAAAAATAGGGGTTATTCATTCAAGACTTTATCAATTTACACGGACACTTATAGTTGCTTTCTCAAAAAATCTTTAATAAGAATGTCGATGCATAAATACGGGCCTACAACCCCGTGGACCGGCCACGGAGCAGGCTGGAGCGGAGTCGGTGGTCGTTTATTTCACATAAAAGGTGCGAAAAGCGCAATAAAATCATATCGAGACTTCAGTGTGAGCGAGTGTCGTAAGTGTTGGGCTTCCAACTTTCAGTAATCATGATGTGCAAAATTCAAACAACAATTCATTGTTCGAATGTTCAATCCATACCCATCTGATGTCAATTTACCGTCTGAACACATAATCAGTACCCATCCAATATCAATTCATCGTCCGAACCTATAACCAGTACGCATCCCATATCAATTCATTTCCCGAACTGACAGTACACATCTTGAATCCCTTAATTATCCGAACACGTAATCAGTGCACATCCTATATCAATTCATGCGGTTAAAAAAAATAAAAACCCTCCATACATAACTCATGACACCAGGGCCGAACAATCGGGGTACAACAAGGAGTTGAAAGTTTCATTTGCATCGGCGCCATTTTGAGTGCAGTCAGGCAGAACCAGGCATAGTCTAAATGTCTATTAACTCGTGGTTGACCCAGAGCTTCCTTTGGCAGTCCAAAAGTTCCGTTAAAGGGCAAAAGAATGGATCGGTGGTTCGAACCATTAGTCAAAAAGGGGAGGGAGGCAACAATGTTCCTACCGGGTCATACTATGCTTTCACCGGAACTGATCCGACTGTGGTCTGCAGGATTCTAGTCATTCAAACTGAGGCTGGCGCCAGCATGGGAGCGCCGACGTCCTGCGGCTACATTTCCATCGTTCCGTGGGCAATCATGGCAGTCACTCCCCATCGGGGGTATTTGCGGGAGTCGGGGACTCCCGCGGCTCCTCTAGAATCTTCAAGGTTGTGGAGAACTATGACGGTGGAGTCAGTAAGTGACCGGGCCATTCCTTCATGCTGGGCCCGCTCTTGCCAGGTCGACCGCCATTTTGAGAGTTCGGCAGCCACCGGCGATCGCGGGGTAAAGTGAGCGGACGGGCTCCACCCTGCCGGGCGAGGCGCCGCAGCATCGCCACAGTGGAAGAACCCTTTTCCGGGCGCCTGGAACGTTGAGGGTGCAGTTGGGAAGCCTCCACCTGAGGAGGCGGGAGAGGCCTGTTCGCACCGTCTCTCCCTCCCAATGCACCCCACGGCGTCTTGCTTGACATTTGTTATGGCCGGACCAGGCGATGAGGACGGGGGGGTCGGAGGCATGTGCAAGACATCCCCCCCAGTGTTGTCGCAGCCATTATAAAAGAAAGAAGTGGCGCCTGGCGTGTTGTTGCTGCCATTACGGAAGGAAAAAAGGAAAAAATGTCCCGTCCGTCTTTGGGCCGGGCTTCCGGTGGATGTCGGCCGGACGCCCCTTGCTCTGGCCCCATAAACGGGTTCCTTGGCTCATCGGCTGCAGCCGGATCCATCGGCCCCAGCCCCCGGCCGTTGGTGGCCGGACCGGAAGAGCATGTGGCGGGACTACCTGCAACTCTCAAGGGCCACCGCGGCCGGACTGGGAGAGAGAGGGGAGGGCCGAAGGCATTCCCCCCCCTGCAACTCTCCGGTGTTGTCAAGGCAATCCCCTGGCCGGGTCCCGCTGGCCTCGGCCTCTCCTCCGGCTACACCCTACGTTAGGATCTCCTGGCCAACTGTTGGCAGCAGGACCCACCTTATATGGGTTGCTTTCGGCTGGGCGTGGCCGCAACTCTGCTCCACTTTGGAAGGTTCCAGAGTGGGGGCGGATGTTCTGTTGACTTGCATTTTCCCCAGTTTATCGTTCTTATTGTTTTCCGGTTTCTCATTACGGGTTACTAAATAGGTTTTACCATTAAGTATTGTTATCGTTTTACTTGTTCGTTATTTAATAAAAAGTTCATTTTTCATCAGTGGCCTACTGAATTCGTTTTCCTATTCCCTTCTTTCCAGGTTGTTTCATGCTAAAGTTTTTCTGTTAACAGGTTACAGTGATCACTTTATTATCTCATATGTCCTTTTCACTAGGGGTGCTCTCTGGTCGGGCCAGATGATCTTCCTCTAGTAAATGGTCCGGGTGAAACTGGCGTATCAGTCAGTGGGGAGTAGATAGGCATGACAGATTTACAACGGGGGACAAAGGTCCGCATTACCTACCCTTCACTATTTGCAAAGACTAGAGTATGGCAACTTCTGTGCTTGTTTGCGAAATAGAGAATACCTCCAAAAAGAACCAATTCCCAAACAGTCAATGTTCAGGCAAACAATTAATCAATGAGGAACGAAATAGGTACGACGTGTTAAAGGTTTGCGTTACCCACCCTTCGCTCTCTGCAAAGGGAGAGAGAATATTCCTATTCTTCCCCGTTTGCAGGCAGAGAAGATTCCTAAGAGAACCAACTTCGAACAATTCAATGCTCGATTCAATCAATCAATCAATGGGGAGAAAAAAATAGGCACGACGTGTTAAAGTTTTGCGTTGCCTACCCTTCACTATCTGCAAAGACTAAACAGAGTCTGGCGACTCTGTGTTTGTTTGCAAATAGAGAATCTCCCAGAAGCAATCAATAGGCAATACTAGTATTTTCAAACAATCAATCAATCAATCAATTTCGCAATTTGTCGTGTGTTACGACCTTACCCGGACCGGACCATGTGGGCAGTTTCTTCGCCTTCCTTTTTCCAGCGCCCGATCGTTATCTTTCTCCATGTTTTTACCGCAGCATTCCTGTGGGATTCCAGTCAGGACAATAGGTCACTCGAGAGAGGTCCGTTCGAAATCGGTGAAGCTCATTCAATCGGCAGCCGGACGAGGGCCCTCTCAAGGCAGGTATACTCCAATCATTTAGATGTTCACCCCATCGTCTGGACCTCTCTTACCGGACCCTATGTCGCTGATGGACCCCGCGTTTGGGGCGCCAATTGTAAAAAGAGGGTCAGCACCGATCGCACCCGATGCCCAGGCTGCTGGTGCAGGGCGACTCTTTGTTTCCTTCTTGAGTAGTTACCAAATAAAGAGACGGGCACTGGAAGTAGGAAGACAAGGAAAAAGGTTTATTACTCATGAGGAGAGCATGTCCTTTGGGACACTCGCATGGTGTCTTCGGGAGGTGCTCTAACAAGTTTCTCTGAAGCTTCGTCTTTTATACACAGGTTTATGACACACACACATCCGTCATTATAATCAAGGCATTGTAAAGTATGGGGGTATTCCAACACATGGCTACAGTAGGCCCTTATTCTCCATGCAATAGGAGGGGGCTGTCATGCGGCTGAGTGTTCTGCTGATTCCATTGGAATGTGTGCTCCTGATCGAATCTCAGGGGTGGGGGTGGTCATGATCAATAGTGGCTCCTTTCAAGAGAGAGAGACGAGTGCATACAATAGTGGACAATGAACTGTATCCTCAGGCTAAGGGATGACCAGCGGTCCGTGCAGACATTCAGGCTCAGAGGAAGAGGTCATCGAAGGAGGGGTATTCATGGAGGGACAGGAGGTGTTGGTCAGGCGCGGGTGCGATTCTTTAGGGACAAAGTCATGCGGGAGGGGAGAGCTCATGACTCGCGCATGTGGGAGAGGGGGCAGTCAGGGGCATGGGGAAGCTTGCAGGGTCAGGGAAGGGGCGCTGGCGATCGACCGCAAACTGAGAGACCATGATACCTAAAATGGCTGTCGTGTACGTGTGTGCATGGGTCTATGCTAGTGGGACAACACAGTCAGAGTTTTAGCGGTACCTATTCTGTTTACACCAAGGGGTACTGTGAACATAAATGAACGCCGCTTATGTACATACATATTGCTATTTTTAACAATTTAAGGGAGCATCCTGGGACCACCCTCAAGAGTTGTTTTATGCATCCATAAGAAAACAGAATGATGGGTGAACTATTGCAGCGTATTTCTCATATACACTGTCTCCTTTGAATGCACATTTTTGAATAATCCCCTGCTTTGAAAAAAAGCTGTTTTTTTTGTTAATAAGGGTATCATAGCAATTTCAGGTAATACGAAGAAGTGGCAAAATCAGATAAGTACGTGCAGGAGGCATAGTCATATAAATAAGGCAAGCTTGTTTAGAACCTGTTACAGTTTCTCGTTCCAGTAATAATTTTGAAGAGATCACAGAACAGCAGAAAAAGCAGTAGGTAGGAAAAAATAGGCTGTCGTGCTGTATGATGCCAACAGGGCAGCCGGATTCAGCAACTGAGCAAGAAAATAAAACGCAGCATGTTCTTGTTTGTGTTTCCAGAAGGCTCTTTATTGAAAATAGCCTTATTAAAACATTCCTGTGATGTAGAAACCTTGTCAAAACACCCATATTTCATGTGGCCTGCTCATCATGAGTCCAATTGTTTGCTAACCCTTGCATAAATAAGTAAGATGAGTTTCCGTGCCTTGCAGTACACTTTCTGTACAGCTACTTGAAACTATATTTGCTATTGAGAATTCAAGGTGAATTCTTCATCTTCATTAGTATGTAAACAATGTACATTCTGATCATTTATATATCTGTTTTAAAGTATGTACTTAGAGTGTTAAAAAGTGTTACATAAATAATTAGCCCCAGTTCAAAGATCATTGGAAACTCGCTAAAAGTGCTAGCATAAAGAACACAGACTTTAACCTCTGCAAATTTAGATTAAGGGGCATATTTACAAGCCCCTCGCGCCACCAGAGCTTCACTTTTTCTGGCGCTCCGGTAGGGTTGCTCCTACGGCGGCCGCTATAAACAAAGCTTGGTGGTGCAGGTGGGCTAGCACGAGAGGGTCGCGCACTGGGGAGGGCGAAATTTATTATTTAATTATTTTTTTTAACGTACCTTTTGCCGCCGGCCACCTCCAGCGTCGCGTCTCCTCGTGCCACCTCTTCTCTTCCTGCCTGCTTGTCCAGGCAGCCCTTGAGATAGACTCCCTGTCCAATTCCCGTGCTGCTCTAGTCTCAGCAGGGAGGAAAGGTGCCCTGCTCAGACCAAGGAGCCTGTAGGGTTTCTCCAGCCTGGCTGCTCAATGCTGCAGAGGTGGAGAAAACCTAAGGGCGCATGTGTGTTTTGTGCGGCCTGAGATAGCCAGCCAAAACACATATGCACATTTAGGGAGTGGAGTGCATGCAGCACTCCTCTTCGCCTCTCCCATGCCTATGCCCCGCCCCTCCCAACATTGCTGGCTCAGAGCCAGCAACATGCAAAATTAAATGATGCAAGAGCATCATTTTATATTACATTTGTGAGCTTTGTTGAGGAGCAGCCACTGTGTTACTCTCTAACCCATATTTATAAGGTGGCGAAGACCCGGCCAAGAACCGGCCCGTCTTCGTCCGTCATCGCCTGGAAGAGGCTGGGTTGGGCCCCCCTCGTACACTCGAGAATCCAGTAGGGCAAGTCCAGTGGGTGAGTTCCAATACAACCCTTATCCATTTTATAATTAATATTTCGTTCTTCAGGTTCGATTTTTTGACTACCAGGTTTGAGGTGGTCATAGTACAAAAATGGTTAAACAAAAAGCACCGGACACCAAAGAGACTGCCATTAAATTTACCAACAGCACCACTTTGGATTGTTTTCTGACCCAAGCAGTAGCAGTCATCACCACTGAGATTGACTTGGCCGAATGTAGACCATTGATGGAGGGCCTTGCACTACATTAGGGGCCGTGGTAATGCTTGATCAACAGTCTGGCCCTCAAGTCCACCCAGTGGTGCAGAAAAACCAAAGCCTCTCCACTGTCTCTCTAGTGGATTTCCCCAAGGCCAGTGCCATTTTGGAAATTCCAAATATTAGTATTTGCTCGCCCTTTATCCAAAAGGAAGCGGCAAGCTAAACGTCCGGGAAAAGTAAATGGTTCGAAAGGCTCCTCTTATATACCAACAAACCAAGTTAACCCTGATAACCCGGAGACAGCGAGTAATGTAAATATGGACTGGGGCAAAGCGCTTGGCATATTCAAGGACATGAACTTGCAAAGTATTGCCTCTTTGTTTGAAAGATTGATCGCGTTGGAAAATGTTGTTACAAGACTGACTAAAGGGATTTAACCAATTAAGGAATCTATTAACTCCTTTCACCCCGTGGGTCCAAAGTTTCCAGGACCGAACAAAGCAATTGGAGTGAAACTTTGTCTCAACGTCCAGTCTTGGAAGGCTTGGTTACTTGTGTTTCTAACCCTCCTCAGTCTTTTGTATCCCCGGTATTGCCTGCAGCAAGGAATATATTGGAAGAGGACTGGAACCCAGGTAGACGAATAGACCATCTGGAGTCATGGATAGTGGTGGGAAGATGGGTGCACTGAAATGCAGGGTATTCAAGCCTACGTTTACCTCCTGATTGCAGTCCCTATGTAGTTATCCTGTCAGCGGTACCACATATTAGTGCCGTTACGACAGAATCTACCGGCCAACTCAAAAATAAAGTATGTAATTGGTTAGAAAAAACGCACATTTTGATTGTAAGGACTATGATGATATTTTGTTTGTCAGAAGGGTTTGGTGGATCGTTCCCATGCCCAAAACCCTATAGAGTGATGGTGTTGTGATCAACTGCAGGGTCCCTGTTTTGGCTAAGCGATTAATCCATAGCTTTGATTCATTGACCATAAAGGATACATGTATTAACATCCTCAGGCTTGTTTTTTTTATCATTGCTTACAGCCTAATCCCTCAGTGGGGGATAGCACAAATCACTGCCTTCCTAGACAACCAGCTATTTCTTCTGGACAACCAGCCATTTCTGGTGCAAATAAATATCTTCCCCTGTCTGATTTGGACTAAAACGACTGACTCTTGGTTACCCCCCCCCCCCGCCTTCACAGCTATAGCCCCCCTAGCTTGGCCATCTGTCACACTAGTAAATCACCCACTGAGCCTACCCCCTTACGTATGCTGGGTTCATTGCTAAGAGTTCTTAGCTGGAATATTCCTGGTAGAAGGGATAGTTTGGTGGACCCTGAATGGATTGATTTTATCACTGATTTTGATGTTATTATGTTCCAGGAGAACTGGGCCTTAGAGACGGTTGGCTGGGATGGTTATGAAAGCTTCAATGTGGATGCAATTACCTCACCTGGTTATAGGTCGAGAGGGGGGGTGACCATCCTGGTACGACTCTCAAGACAACTAAGGGTATTTCCAATTTCCCTGAAACATAGTGGGATACATATATTATGAGTGATTGTTTCTAAAGATTTCCATTTTATTCTAGTGAATTTTTATAATTTTATTAGCGACCTTGGGTGTCAGATTGAGGTGCTTTTTGAAGTAGTTTCACTCCTAGAGGCCAGATCATATGCCTATTTTAAATCATTTAACTTCATAATAGGTGGGTATTTTAACGCTAAGTTAGGCGATAACTGAAATGATCGCAACCCCTTTGTGGTGGATGATTCTCCGACTAGTGAGTCAGGGTCTTACCAAAGGGGTGGCAAGCTATTGGAGGTACTTGGGCAGGCTGGTTTAAGAAATGTTATGTCCATGGCCCCGATTAGTCCAGGAAAAAGTCCACCTTCATGGCATGGGAGAAAGAGACCATCATTAATTACGTCTTTGTTTCAAGGTCGCTCGACGACTATGTTAGCCCAGGGGTGGTACATGAAACCAGCTTCAGCTACCATAACCCAATAGAAATTAGGTTGGGAGTAAAAGCCAGCCTGGGTGCAAACTCCGACCCAGGCCTGACAGATTTAATTGTGAAAGGTGGGGGACTTAGGGTGAGGTGGCACAATCTCCCAATTCCAACATTGACTGTAGTCCATCTCAATGTTGGAATTATTATGGAGCCCTTATTAGCCGTTGAAAATATCAACTGTATCAATTTTGGAAGCATTTGAACAGCTAAATAATTCCACAATTGCCATTATGAGGGATGTGTCTAGCAAACATAGGGGTACAAAACTAGGCTGGTTTAATAAAGCAAGCAGGCAGGCTGGCAACCACCTGTGCGAGGCCTTTAATATCAAACCCTGTATTGGGGATATCATCAAGGAAGCAAGAAGGGCAGAAAAATTAGCTATTGGGAAGTGGAAAGCTGAGCTCAAAGAAACATTTTGGTAACGGCTGGTGTCTACCTGCACCTTTAGGGACTCTAGGAGTTTATGGGCCATAGTCAATGGAAGGCATCCCAACGTGGTCACTCAAGATGACATTGGTTCTTCCATTTCTCCAGATCTATGGGTGGCCCAATACCATAAGATGTATGCACTGGACACAGCTGTGCCCAGAGCTAAGGGTAATGATGGTGGCCTGTACCCATTGGAGATCAGGTTTGACCACAAGGAGGTTGATGCAGCTATTATGGGCGACCCCTCCAATAAAGCGCCTGGTCCAGATGGTACACAAGACAGAACCACACCTCTGGGCCTCAGTCCTGACTATTATATGGAATGCTGCGACCTGTACAGGTTTACCCACTTCCTGGAAATCTGCTACTATAGTTCCAGTTTTTAAAAAGGGGAACAGGCAGGACCCCACCTGCTGTAGACTGATTTCCCTGTTAAATTCAGTCATCAAGGTCGTAGTTCGGATTGTTTTAAAGAGTGTAGAAGTATGGGCTCAGGCTGATGACATTATCTCCCCTGTCCAATATGGATTTAGGGAAGGGATGGACAGATTAGAACAATGCATGAACCTTAACCTCCTAATAGGGAAATATGTAGTGGTGAACCAGGGGTCTATTTGTGTTGAATTTATGGACCTCAGTAGCCACTTTGACCGGGTGAACAGGTCAAAGCTCTGGGATATCCTTGGTGTATTGGGACTAGCAGTGCATCTGGTCAATTTCATTAGAGCCCTACACATAGATGTAAATGCTTGTGTCAGGTATGGCATGGAGGGGGAGACATCCTAATCATTTAGCCCACTATGGTCAGAGCTGTGTGATGGTGCCAATCCTGTTCCTGCTATATATAAGTAGCTTGAACAATGCTTGATTAGAAATGGGATGGACCTGCCCAAGACAAAGTCAGTCAGTATGCCTACCATGCTTTATGCTGATGAAGCAGTATTGATGGCTAGAACGGCAAATGGGCTAAAGATATTGGTTGATAAGGTTGTCAACTTTATGGAAGATTTGGATCTGGACACAAACATCTAAAAGACTCATTATATGTTTTGTGGGAGGAAGGTAGCTAAAACCAGACCTACTGACATTAAGGGGCGAAAGATTACTAGGGTTCCTACCTTTCCTTACCTTACTAGCAGAACAATTGGCTTACCTGTATTTTCAATCGATGTTCTAAATTCAATCAAGCCTGTAGTGTTTAAATTTTTTCTGTCGATAGGTAATAAGCATATTCTGCCCTTACTGCAAATCTATAGAATGAAATGTCTTCCAATTCTGACATATTGTGCAGCCTATGGGGGTACCGTAATTGCAAGGTGGGAGGACCAATTCTGTAGAAACTTACTGGGCCTGGGTCTAAATAGTGCATCCTCCTTTGCTCATGAGGAATTGGGTCTGGAATATGTGGAGTATCAAGTCAAACTGGTCCCACTGTTACTTTGGATTTCAGTTTGGGCTGATGAGAGACTAAGGATCAACAGGAGAGTGATTGAGGAATGACTGAGGTGAACCTATGGCCGCAAGATTACGTGGTTAAATTATATTAAAACCGTCGCTCACTCCCTAGATTGTGCGGATATTTTTAACAGGCCCCTTCTTCTTAAAAAAGGAGATCAGAGCCTTTTTAGGAAATGTTTTTTTAGATAGATTGAAAGATGACAGGGAAGCTAGGGCACTGGAGAAACACTCCAACAGATCCTGGCTGCTCCTGAAAACTCTCACCGGTATTGAACAGTACCTTACAGCAGTTAGACACACAAAATTTCGGTTTGTGACTATCCGAACAATGATCTGTTTTTCCCCGGGTCATTATGATCCCCATGTACTTTTAACTTGTCCTTGTGACGGTCACTCGCCCCAAACCCTAATACACCTGTTCTTATTCTGTAAATTTTATGATGTTCTGCGTAACAGGTATTTATTACCACTTTTAAAATCGATGGATTTTATTCAATTTTGACCTGCCTTCTTACATTTACAATTATTACCTGATCATGTGGTAATGTTGGTGGTCACCAACTATCAAAAGGGAGACTTATACTGGAATAAAATAATGTGTGCCTATCTTCTAATAAAGTGAAGGATAGGTTGGCTTGCTGTTTTTTAAACTGTATTAAATTATTACAGAATGTGTGATTTGATATAATTAAGGTGGACTGTATATTTTAATGTTTATAATGTTTTTATGTGGTTTTTATATTTCTATCTTTTATGATTATGATGCATATTCAAATAAAGATTAATAATTGAAGGCTGCCTTAAGCCACTTACTGTGGCTTAACGCCACCTTGTAAATATGCCCCATAGGGCAGCAGTTTGCAGTGGCAAAGGGATGGGAATGTGTGTTGCTGTGGGCGTTTCACTGCAACACCTATTGCTTTTTGACACAGCCCAACATTTACAAGGATGGGACAGTGCCAAAAACTAATACCAGGTAAAACCTAGTCTTGGGCTGGCGATACGAGGAGAAATTCATAATTTCTTTTCGTATTTTGCTCTTTCTATGTGTGCTGCTTTCTGTAGCCTTTAAAAATTGTTTATGTGCAGGAAGATCTCTCTTCACATAAACAATCGCCCCTGCAGAACAGGCCCCCTTGCAACATGGCGCAAGGGTGCCTGCACTGGCGCTAGGCAGCTTTTTTAGCCAACGCTAGGGGAAAAGCTGGGGTGTGCCATATTTTTGTAAGTACCGCACATTCCTGTGTTTTTAAAATGTCAGAGCATGGCTTTTTCAATTTTGGAGTAACACCGCGCTTTGACATTTTATTGTAAATATCCCCCAATGTGTTAAAAAGTAGCGAATGCCACATTTGAAATAATACAGCATACAAATCACTAAAACAATAAATCGTACATTTCGTGTAAAACATGCATGTTGAAACACGTGTAAAAACTGTGGAATTAACCTGAGTCAAAGCAACATCATATAAGGAACTATTTTACAAAGATTTCGGCACTGCAATTTACATCAACAATTAGCACCACCTGAAAGCCGGTGGTAAATCTATCGAGAACACCTGACATTAGTATTTATTGACTTGCTGCAGCTTGAACGTGTCTTTTAGACACTCAACAAGAACACTTATGTTGCACACATCCTCACACTACACAAACATCTCGATTGCTTGCCAGGCAGCAGGAATTAGCAAAATATCAAAATCTGCTACACGGTGCAGGAGTAGATGGGGGAGGAAGAGAGCTGTGAGGATTTACCACACATTGACCAACCTTCAGGGAGGAGTGCAGCACAGATACTCATGGAAAACTGTAGTGATATGGACAACATCATGTCCACACTGTCCCGAACCTGATTGTAAAGAAGATCTTAAGGCTCATCCTTTCAAAAAACATTTTCTGGACTAGTGGTCTGTCTCTCCTGATTGACTGCCCCCATCTTTTATATTTTCATCTAATGTTCCCTTTACTCCCAGGAATCCCTTGTTAGCTATTACTTGTTATCTGTATTTCAAATTTCTTCTCTGTAAAGCACATTGTTGCTCTCTGGCTAGGTCCACACTATATTGTCTCTCAGACATCATAAATGTTCAAACTCTCCTGCAGTACAGGAAGAAGTTGAAGACTCACCTCTTCAATTGGCTCTAGTCCCTCAACAATGGGAACCAACCTGTCAACGCTTTTGCTGTAATATCCATGAACTTTGATCATTGGGCTCTAACCCTTTTGGTCTGTGCTCAGTCACTTCCTAGCTTAGGGGCTCATTACACTGATGGACGGAAGCCCATCTGTGCTGGTGGCAGTGGCGTAAAACGTTCCTTTTCCCGCTCCAGGTGCGGTCATTGCGACCATCAAATTACAACGGTCCAACAGAGGACATTAACCTTCCGCCGCGGTCTTTCAGGCTCCGCTCATTTTTGTGGGTACACAAGGGTGGCGGACGGAGCCAACAGAGCAAGACCAGCGTATGGTAACACGTTCCATCTGCCAACCAGATTACGATTTTGCAAACAGCCCTTCCCACCGCCGCGTTAAAACCACCATGTCACTGATGGCGGAAACACAACAACGGAGAGGAAAAGCAGATATAGTACCCATCTAAACCACCACAGCCACCATGGATCCTGCACTACAGGCCTTCCCGCAGTTCTACCTGGTGCACCTCCGGCAGACAAGATGCCGCCGTGTTCAACAGCAGAGGTACTTACCAATCATCTCCATGCATGCAACCCCTGAACAACTACAACTCCTAGCAAGCGTGGTGTGACCACAATGAATGTGGCACCCTGCCAAATGCAAAGTGTGAGGTCCACCCAATCCCCATGAGTGACCCTCTGTGCCCCTGCAGGCAAATGGGGCCAATGCCGAGCCCCGCAGTTGCAGAGCGCGCATACCACAATATCAAAATATGTACACCGCCGAAGGCTCACATTGTCTGATGGCTCATTCGCATAGTGTGTGCCACAACGTGGCGGCCTGGAAGCTGCGACTGCAATCATGCAACGATTAATTGGGGCCAATTCATGTCATCACTGCGAATGCCAGCTAACCTGCATGCAAACACATTCTGCATTAGCATTATCCCCAGGCAAACTGCATTACACATCACAACTCATTCACCTAAAGTGATTATTGCACCCCATGTGTAATGTTGTGGGGCACGAGCTGACAGCAGGCCTCATGCAACTCAGCACTGATGCTGGGAAACACTAGTGCTGTGCCATCTAACCACAGGGCAGCTCATCCTTGATGTAGCAGCGAATATTTGACGTTACAACGCAAACAAATGCAACGCATGCTTTTACAACGCAACTTTTACAACGCAAGTACCAGTACATCACAAGTTTTTACAACGAATACCATTACTACGCATATGTAGTATACTTAATTGAAAGTTCCATAACAACGCATACTGCAATACCGCAGATATTTACAACGTAATATATATATATTTTTTGTATAATAAACTCCTGCAGCAGGATGCCGGAATAACAGGGGTTTTGGGTGAGGAAGTGTTTTAAAACGTAAATGTATAATACATCATACAATAAAATTACACGAAATGCCCCAAAAAATACCCGGACAACAAAATTAACACTCAAGTACTTTTCCATACATTTTTTTTGTTTATAATTATAAAAAAAAATAAAAAAATTCATAATACACATAGAAATTAAACATGAAACTTAAATTAATGTAAACTATTTTATTTACAACTTTTTAACATAACATACATTTAACTAACAATTCAATAAAATTATTATTTTAAGTAAAAAAAGCAGAAACATAAAATATATTTAATATTATAAATAAAACGAGTAAAAATAAATCATAAACTTACACATAACAAATGTAGTATAATACACAACTCTTACCAACAACGAAAAAATAGGAAAAAAAAGTCCTACAACTCTTTCAATGAAATTACTTTGACCCGAAATAGCCAAAACAGATGTTAATACAAACTAAAATAAAAAGTTACAAAAACTAACAAAACAATATAATTTTTTATATAGTCACACACCACTAAAACACAAACAAATATTAAAGGTAAAACATATTTTACTTTCAAAAAATGTTCCAGACCATAAAACATATAAAAGGACCCTTCCACATTTTTAAAATAGTAGTTACCTGCTTACCAGAGACTGCACGCGGGATTACACTTTCCAAAAGCTACTCATCGAAAAAAAAAAACTAAAACTCGAAGTAAGTACAAGCTATAGAAATATATAGCTAGTTAACAATTTTTCGACACGCAAATAATCTAAAGTCGAACATATTATTTGTTTTTCAGCTTGTTTCAAAACTTTACAACTTCTAAACAACTTTACTGAATAGACTTTTTTTGAAAATATATAACAAAAGTAAGTCACCACATTTTATTTCCTTCTTTTGAAAACAAGATGTAAAATACTTGCTTTATAGTAAATAATGCTAAAAATAACGACACTTCAAACAAAAAACAACATATTACTTCACTTTACAAAAAATTTTCTAAGTTAAACTAATATTACTGTGTAAATAATTTTTACACCTGATTTTAAAAAACTACAGGTAATAATATATTAAAATTACTACTCTTACTCCAAAGGGTTTTTTCCTCACAGAAAATACTGTACAGTGTGTAATTTAAAATAAATATTCCTACTCCAAAATATGCTTGCCTAAAACAAAATGCAAGATAGTGTTTAAGTTGAAATAACTACTCAAACGCCAAAATATGCTTGTCTAATAGAAAGTACTGGATAGTGCTTAAGTTAAAATGACTATTCCAACTCCAAAAGGTACTTCATTCGAAAAATATGCAATATTTTAGCATATTTAAGTTACTATTCCTATTCCAAAGCGCGTTTGCCTCAGAGAAATTGCTGGATACTGTTTATATTAAAATAACTATTCCAACTCCAAAAGAGACTTAACTAAGAGAAAGTAATGGATAGTGTGTAGGTTAAAATAACTATTCCAACTCCAAAAAAAGCTTGCCTAATAGAAAGTGCTGGATAGTGCGTAGATTAAAATTACTATTCCAACTCCAAGAGGTGCTTGGTTCTAAAAATATGCGGGATAGTAGTATATTAAAATTGTGTTTAGGTTAAAAAACTATTCCTACTCCAAAAGACACTTGCCTAAGACAAAGTGCTGGATAGTGTGTAGGTTAAAATAACTATTACAGTTCCAAAAGATGCTTGCATAATAGAAAATGCTGGATAGTGTTTAGGTTAAAATAACTATTCCAACTCCAAAATACACTTGCCTCAGAGAAAATGCTGGATAGTGTTAGGTTAAAATAACTATTCCAACTCCAAAAGACACTTGCCTAAGAGAAAATTCTGGATAGTGTTTAGGTTAAAATAACTATTCCTACTCCAAAATACACTTGCCTAAGAGAAAGTATTGGATAGTGTTTCGGTTAAAATAACTATTCCAACTCCTAAAGACACTTGCCTAAGAGAAAGTGCTGGATAGTGTATGGGTTAAAATAACTATTCCTACTCCAAAAGATGCTTGCCTAATAGAAAGTGCTGGATAGTGCTTAGGTTAAAATGACTATTTCAAAAAAACGATGTAATTGTTCCTGTGTTGTAAAAGTTGCGTTGTAAAAGCATGGCGTTGTAATGTCTGCATTGTAAAGGATGTTTCCCGCTGGACTCTGGGTTGACCCAAACATGGTGCGGCCAGTGCTGCCTGTCTTTAGTGATGTTGCAGGGTGTAAAGTGAAGTGCAAAATAGTTTGCATTTCAAGTTCTTTCAGTTGTTTATGGACGATGTATTTTTGGCTGAGATTGTTGAGCAGACTAATTTATAGGCTGAACAGTACTTGAGGGACAACAGTGCCAGACTTAGGCCCTACTCTAGAGCTACCCTGTGAACTCCAACAAATCTGGATGAGCTGAAGAAGTTCTTAGGTATAGCTTTTTTGATGGACCTGATGAGGAAGCCATCGCTGTCTTCATGTTGGTCTACTAATCCCTTGATGGCAACAGCTACGTTTCCTGCAACCATGAGTCGTGAGCGGTATTTGCTTCTTCTTTGGATATTGTATTTTGTTGATAATGCTTTTTAGTTACCCCGAGATCACTGTGATATCCCGTAATCTTCTCTCTATGGTGGCTCCCACTCTTCTATGGTTCATCTTGCATCACAAGTTGGGATGTATATCTGTCATAGTGCAGGGTGAACTGTAAGCAGAGCTGGATGCAGTTGTGACTGGTGTAACCTGGCTGGATGGGATCTTCTGTTAAGAATTAACTACAATCAAACTTTATTGAAGTCTGGAGCCTGTTACTTCAAATTACCACAATCACTCTGATTGTGACAACCTTTTTAAGGTACGGCCTTTCCTTGATCACTTTGTTGATCGATTTTCAGAGATCGATGTCCCTGGGAAAGAAATAGATGTGGGTAAATCTTTGCTCCTGTTCAAGGGCTGATTGGTTTTTAGGCAATACATTCCTAGCAAGAGGGCACACTATGGAATTAAGATGTATATGCTGTCTGAGAGTAGTAATGGTAATGTCTATAATTTTAGGATCTACACTGGTAGGGTTTCCAGTATTGACCCCCTGGTTTTCCGTCCGCTTTTGGAATTACAGAGAAAATTGTGTGGGAACTGACTAGAGGACTTTTTAACAAAGGTCACCATTTATATGTAGATAACTTTTACACTGGTGTGCCATTGTTCAAGGAATTTTTTTAAGTGGACACTTGCTTGTGGCACAATCCACTCTAACCGTAAAGGTTACCCAAACGAGTTGCTTTGTAATAAACTTGTAAAGGGACAGTGCAGTGCCTTGTGTTGTGATGAGCTTCTAGCTCTGACATTTTCTGACAGGAAAGATGCCTATAAGCTGACTACCATTCATGATTAAAGTACTTCAACTGTGACTGGGGTCAGGTTGCTGAAGTGCACAAACCTGTGAGCATTTTAGACCACAATGACCACATGGATGGTGAATAGTGAGTATGTCAGAGGTTGGAACCTTACACTGCTGTTCGTAAGGCATATGTTTGGTATAAGAAGTTTTCTATCCATTTAGCAAGCTACAATTCCTTTGTTGAATTTAAGGATTACTCTCCAGAGTCAAAGATGACATTTGTTCAGTTTCAGCAGTCTCTGATAGGCAGCCTTGTTTTAGTGGAACAGCCAGGAGTTCCTAGAGAAGCAGTAGTGGAGGTTGTGGCTAGATTGAGATCGCCACTTTCCTGATCACCTTCCTCCCATGGCCAAAAAAGACTTTCCCACCTAGAAATGTAGAGTCTGTGCCCAAAGAGGTGTGCAGAAATAGAGTTGTATGTGCTGCCCCTATTGTCCTTCTAATCCAGTACTGTGTGTGCTCACATGTTTTAAATTGTACCACATGTAACAGAGTTTTTGGTTGCAACCATGAGCACAAAAGTAAACTGAATGGTCTGTATCGCTTTATATTTTTTCCTTCAGATTTTATGGTTGTCATAAGTGTGGTGTGTTTAGTTAGAGCTGTTGTGCTTGTAGTCATAGTTTTGTATCTATTGCCAATTGGTTTGTGTTTTCTTTTTTGCATAAATAAATGTGATGGTGGTATGTGTGGACTGACGCTTGGCTGGTGATGTGTGCAGACTGGCGCTTGGCTGGTGGTATGTGTGGGCTGGTGCTTAGCTGGTAGTGTGCATGGACTGGTACTTGGCTGGTGGTGTGTGTGGACTGGTGTTTGGCTGGCGGTGTGCATGGACTGGCGCTAAACTGGTGGTATGCGTGGACTGGTGCTTGGCTGGTGGTGTGCATGGACTGGTGCTTGGCTGGTAGTGTGCATGGACTGGCTCTTGGCTGGCGGTGTGTGATTAGTCAGTTGCTGCTGGGCACTGCACACACTGCTATCCAACCACCAGTCCCCACAAACTATGAGGCAGTGTGGTTGCTGTGTCAGGTATGTTGGCGTATGAAAGTGATACTTGAATGGCATTGCCTGGTAACAGACTTTCCAGGATGCTGGGTAGTCACCATGTGTCCCTTGGTAGAAACTATGTGGAAATGTTCAGCATCATATGGAGCATCAGATTTCCTCCTTCACATTTGTCATGCAATCACCAGATTCTCATGTCTTAAACTCAATGTTCTTTGCATGTCACTTCTTGTCTAAATAGGCTTTCATTTTTTCCTTGTAAACCAAGTCCTTCATCCGAGCTGTATTATCATTGCCTTATCTTTTTTTGGTCCATTGAGGTAACTCGGTTGTCATTGCTCTCCAGAACATCAGAGTTACAGGACTTTCCCCTGTGGTCGAGTGAGATGTTGAACAATAGACTCGTAAGTTGGAATTCACTACAGTTTTTAAACTGAGCCTCTCAAGATTTGCACACTGTACTGCTTTCTTTTACATACTTCTAAAATGCTCAACAAGTCTTTTGGCCAGCGGCCACAAAGGTGTACTCTTCTGATGCTTAATGTTCAGAAGCTCCAGGGAATTCTTGAATTATTTACTCTTAAACAGCAGGCCATTATCAGACTTCAGAATGGCTGGAACGCCCATGTCACTAAGATGCCATCTAGTCTCTCATTGACTCGCTCGTGAGTTGTGGATGAGAGATCCTCTATTAATGGCAAACATGAGTACTCATCCACAATTACTAGCAGATGATGTCCAATATCTGGTGGACCAAATAAATTGATGGCTATTCTCTCCAATGCATGCTTTGGGAGTTCTGACATGGTAAGAGTATGTTGAGTAATGTTTGTAGAAAGGCAGCTACAAGGTGATATGCCTTGAGTTCCTGTTCAACCCTCTCATCTAAATATGGAAACTAAACTCCGCCTTTGAGAGCTCTTTTTGTGGCAACAATAGCACAATGTTCTTTGTGAGCTACTTCAATTATTTTCTGTCTCAAACTCTCTGGAATCAGGATTCTCGACACTCGCAGTATAATTCATTCCTGAGTTATAGACAGTTCATCGTTAACCCCTTCCATACTTGTGATAGAACCACGCCGTCATGAGCCACGGGTGGCGTGTGCTCATGACGGCGTGGTTCCGTCATGCCGTGGCCGCTCCGCCCACGCAGCACTGATTCCCCGCCTGTGCGGGCGAATTAGTGAGTGGGCAGAGTCGTGACGGAACCACGCCGTCATAAGCACACCCCACCTGTGGCTCGTGATGGCTTGGTTCCGTCACAAGCATGGCGGCGCTGTGCGAACCCTCCTCCCCCCCAGTGCCACAGCGGAATTACCGCCGCGGCCAAGGGGTTAAAGTTTTTGTATTTTTGGTATTTGCTATCACTTGTACAAGGTCGACTGTGTTAGTTCTATGACTGACGTGTGATTATATCTTTCAGCTTCTGCATGTCGCCATCATGGCTTGTGGCAGTGATGATCTGGGCTAATGATATGGCAGCTGGAGTACTTGACTGTACAATGAAATTAATGTAGGCTTCTGCCGTCTTGAATGGAGTACCCTGAACTGGTATAGGCACTCTGGAAAAGTATAACAAAACAGGTATGTGGAGGGTCAAGGGGTGTTATTTAACGACCTGTCACCTTATGCCCCTACTCATAAACTAACAACAAAAGAAGGTGACCAGGTCATGGGTGGTGTGTCAACATAATGATACCAAAGGATAATGGGGAAGTGCGTGCCAAAGAGTTGAAAGAGTCACTAGAGCGCATGCGTATAGGTACCAAAGCTGTCCTTTTGCTGAATGAAGAAACGCCTACTACATTCCTACCGCGAGTATTTAGACAGAAGGTCCTTGCCCTCTGTATTCGTTTTGGGATTTAAAAGCTTTCGTGACTAAAATAATCACGTAATCCCTTCATTTCATCTCACGCATGCGCAGGGACACACAGCCCCTCCTGGATAGTATCGCCAGATGAGCGCATGCGCAGAGAGCTCGGCGCTCTCCTTGTTTAATGGCTTTTTGTTTAATACAACCAAGCTGTCGGTTTACAGGATAACATGATAACCCCTAACCCTTTCCTGGAACGCTACATGCACATTGTAGGACCGGGGAGTACGGACACGCAAATTAGGGATGGATCCCAGGGGCGGACCCGTTTGTCCGCGGTCGTCACTTCCTGTGTCTTTACGTACCTAACCGGCTCCGTTATTTAAACTGTGAGGGCTATCCAGCCGGCACCTCCACTTCCGCTCGATGTGAGCGCGGGGTACCGACGGACAGGTAAGCCCAGTCTGGCCTCATTTAAAGTTATTTCTCGAGCTCTTACTTAATTATGGGCAGAACTAATATAGTCGGTAGGTGTATGTAGTGCGTTCTTAGCCCTCGTATGTGTTCAGGGCTGTCCACACTTTGGCCCCTTCTATTTGAGACCCAGACCAGTTCTGAGTCTGTGGTCTCCCCTTATATCCATGTAGTATTATTCTGAGTAAGAATCATGAGCTGTAGTTATGACTCATTAGAGAATTTCAGCCAGTAATAAACTCATTGCTGCATTGGTTACTATACCCACTTTGAGGGTCACTATGAATCAGATGAAAATGTTGGCTTTTGCGGGGGTCGAGTTTGGTAAGAGGCACAATGTTCCACACGTTTTTTAGGTTACATGTGTAGAGCCAATTGGCAGGACACGGTGGAACTTGGTACTTACTGTGTCCATTTTCTTCTACACTCTAGAGCGGGGCCTCAGTTTTCCCGAGCGGTTGCCGGGCGAGGTGAGGCCAGCACCCACACAATGCTGGGTGAGTATCATTTGCAGGAAATGCCTCTGAATGATTAAGCTAGTATGCTTTCCCGGAATGCGGGATGTAAATTATTGCCGCAAGTGTGTCTTCTTATATGTTTACTGGGAGGTGGTGGGGATGTATGTATACCAGTGAGTAGATTCTATATATCTTTATTTTGTGTTTTGTTGACAGGGAGAAGAACTCTTACTGTCTCCAACAGACATTGGGGATCCAAGGACCCGGTAGATATAATAGTATCCAGATAGTAACTTCATACTTTACGCTTATACATTCTAGCGTGTCTATGTGTAATTTTTTTGCAGTAGCAGTTTGCCAATTTAGGTCCTGACGAAAGCCGGAGTAATGCTCAAACCGGCTGAAACATGTTGACCATCTCACATCGCCATGACGTTGTCCCATGATTTGACGACTAGGCGGGTTTTTATTGTTCTGACACCTAGACATCTTATACTAAATATTCCCTGTTGTTCTAGGTAGCCAATTTTATTCACACATCGCTATCTAAGCACTGCACTTCACTAGTATGATTTCTTTGAGCGCTAATATGGCCAATGTATCGACAGTTACCTCCGCACCGCTACCTTATGGTTTGGACGGTGCCTGAGTCGATCTACAAATTCCCAGATGATGAAATTCCGCCAAGAGGGTGGTCAGATGGGAATTCTTTTGGCCATTAGTGACTCTTTCAACTCTTTGGCACGCACTTCCCCATTATCCTTTGGTATCATTATGTTGACACACCACCCATGACCTGGTCACCTTCTTTTGTTGTTAACTCTGGAAAAGTAGTCACAGGGTTCTATTCCTTTCCTGGACTATGCACTATGGTATAATTGTACTCTTGTAACGGTAGTTAGACAAAATATCGAAAACAAAATATCGATATACAATAATATCGATGTTTTAATATCGATGGTATAGTATATCGATGTGCCATAATATCGACAGACAGAATATCGAGATTAAGGTATGTATGTTAGTAATATCGAAATTTTGTTGTTTAGTGTTATGTATTTTATTATGTTGTTTATATGTTTGCTAAATATGTTTAGAAATGTATGTTTGAAAATTAGTAATTATGTTAACATTTTGCGTTTTAGTATTAGAGCGGGTTGTGGGTTTATAGGGGAATAGGGTGGGAAGTAATTTAATAATAATTAAATAATTAATATATATTTTTAAATATTTTTTAATTAATAATTAATTTGTAATTAATTGAAACTAATTAGTTAATTACATTAATTAGATTTAATGTGGTAATATATTTAATTTAGTGTTATTGTTAATTAATAATTAATTGGTAATTAATTAATATTAATTAGTTAATTAAATTAATTAGATTTAATGTGCTAAGATATATAATTTATTGTTATTGTTAATTAAAAATTAATTGGTAATTAATTAATGTTAATTAGTTAATTACATTAATTAGATTTATTTTTGGGTAAAGGGGTATTTTTAGGGTTCAGGGTCAGTTTTTAGTTTTTGGGTAAAAGGGTATTTTTAGGGTTCAGGGTCAGTTTTTAGTTTTTGGGTAAAGGGGTATTTTTAGGGCTCAGGGTCAGTTTTTAGTTTTTGGGTAAAGGGGTATTTTTAGGGTTCAGGGTCAGTTTTTAGTTTTTGGGTAAAGGGGTATTTTTAGGGTTCAGGGTCAGTATTTAGTTTTTGGGTAAAGGGGTATTTTTAGGGTTCAGGGTCAGTTTTTAGTTTTTGGGTAAAGGGGTATTTTTAGGGTTCAGGGTCAGTTTTTAGTTTTTGGGTAAAGGGGTATTTTTAGGGTTCAGGGTCAGTTTTTAGTTTTTGGGTGAAGGGGTATTTTTAGGGCACAGGGTCAGTTTTTAGTTTTTGGGTAAAGGGGTATTTTTAGGGTTCAGGGTCAGTTTTTAGTTTTTGGGTAAAGGGGTATTTTTAGGGTTCAGGGTCAGTTTTTAGTTTTTGGGTAAAGGGGTATTTTTAGGGCACTGGGTCAGTTTTTTGTTTTTGGGTAAAGGGGTATTTTTAGGGTTCAGGGTCAGTTTTGGGTTTTTGGGTAAAAGGGTATTTTTAGGGTTCAGGGTCAGTTTTTAGTTTTTGGGTAAAGGGGTATTTTTAGGGCACAGGGTCAATTTTTAGTTTTTGGGTAAAGGGGTATTTTTAGGGTTCAGGGTCAGTTTTTAGTTTTTTGGTAAAGGCGTATTTTTAGGGCACAGGGTCAGTTTTTTGTTTTTGGGTAGAGGGGTATTTTTAGGGTTCAGGGTCAGTTTTTAGTTTTTGGGTAAAGGGGTATTTTTAGGCTTCAGGGTCAGTTTTGGGTTTTTGGGGTACAGGGGTACAGTGTAAAAATTAAAGTAAAATTAAATTTAAATTAAATTAATTAAATTAAATTAAATTAAATTAAATTAAATTATATTATATTTATTTTAATTAATTTACATAAAAAATTATTATATACTTACCAATACTTATGTTGTAATGGTATGCGTTGTAAAAGTATCTGTGTTGTAAAAACATGCGTTAATATTTGTAAAATTATATGTATTTTTAAATTATTTTTACATTATTATTAATACATTTAAAAAAACGATATTTTTTATTTCGATATTTTTGTACAACAATATTATTTTTTCGATATTTTTGTACTTACCATTATGTAGATATGACTTCGATATTTTTGATTTCGATATTTTTGTGTCGATATTTTTGTATCTCGATAATGTGTCTTTCGATAATATGTCAGTGATCCCTTGTAACAGTAGTCCCCACAATTTAATATGAGGAGGCATTTTGGCTTTTGTATCGCCAAGGATAGTCAGTAAAGCATGATGATCAATCACGCTTAAAAGGTTTTCCATACAGGAATACATGGATATGTTCACAAGCCCATGCCATGGTCAAACTTTCTGTCTCAGTTTGTGAGTAAGCACGCTCCGTCTCAGACAAGCTTCTACTGACATATACCACATTATGGCTTCAAGCTTGTGGGTGTTCACTATGCTGACTAGGCAAGTGTCAACAATAACCTCAGTATGAAGCTTTGGATTTAAGTAGGTCATTTCAGCAGCAGTTTCATTGAATTGTTTAATTTTCTTGAAGCTTTTCTCAAATTCCAGTAACCATTTGAATGAAACATTTTTCTTTGTTAACTCTCATAAGGGAGCAATTAAAGTAGCAAAGTCTAGTATGTATATTGAACAGTAACTGGCCATGCTAAGAAAGGAACGTATAATTCAAATATCTTGTGGAGATCAGCATATGACGGGGCTTGTACATTGGCAGGATCAGGTGTCATACCCCCATCTGAAAAGTTATGGCCAAATAACTTTTATTTTGTCTTGTCGAATTCATACTTGTCTGCTTTCAAAGTCAGGCGAACATCAGTAGGTAGACAACACACCTGGGTGAGAGCTTTATTATGCTCCTTCTGTGTAGCTCCAAATATCAATTTGTCATCACTACAATTAAATCCATTCACAACAGGTTGTATGACACACGGAATGACGTCACACACCAACACTGACTCTCTTATATTGAAACAGACCAACATGTGTTGAAAACGGTTGTAATATATCTGCAATCTTCTTCGAGTTCCAACTGATGATAACCTTTATTTAAATCAAGGGGAGAGAAGAACTTTGCACCATTTAATTACGTTTTCATGTCAGCAATGTGTGGACCTGGATGTTGTTCTCGCTCATTTGCTTGACACCTATCAACGCATATGTGCACAGCACCTTCTCTGTCCATTTTGGACAGCGCCACTATGGGAGAAACCTATGTTGTTAGACGAGTGTTGAATGCTCAATAATGTCATGCTTAAGTAACGATTCAAGTTCTTTTTCAATAGCTTCTTGTAAATTAAAAGCAATTAGTCTATCTCTCTGAGCAACACGACAGACATCTTCCTTAATATGTAATTTTCCAACCATAGTCTTAAGCTTTCTCAAATCATGAAACAACAAAGGAAATTGACGTACTATTTCATGGTGAGCATTCATGTTGTAATTCATAGAAACCATTCCTATATCAGCAGCAGTACTGAGACTGAGCAGACAGGCACTAGACGCTGTACCTTGAAGCACACGGATGAGTGCTTGCAACCTCATTTTCTCTTGTTTCAGTATCACTGCAAATGGAGCTTGACTTTTTCTGGCAGTCGATGCAGCCCAAGTGTACAATTTGGTTTTCAATTGCGTAAGTCGGGGCAATGGAAATAATTAATTGTATTTCTCCTCAATCGTTATGTTTATTGATGCACCACTGTTGATGATGAAATGTATGAAGCAATCATTTATTTTCAATGTAATCTTCGGACAATGTTTGTATGACTTTGGTGCTTTGACATGTCGACTTATCTTTGATATTTTCCCCCACAAGCAGCCAGACCAACATACACCTGTTTCTCTGAGGTAAACATCGATATGGGGCAACCATCTTCCGCCCTTTTCCTCAATATTGAGGCAGACAAGCTGTTGACAGGATGACCTCATAGTGTCCTAAAAGATCCCAGCAGCCACAACTGCCCTTCTGCTGTCCATCCCTGCTATGAAACTGAAGAAATGGGGTGGCTCTGCCTGCTCGGTGCTGGCAGCCAAACATTGGAATAAACTCCCCTTGCCCTTCAGATGTATTCTGGATCAAAAGCTCTTCCGCAAACAACTGAAAACGTACCTGTTCCAGGGTTATGGTGGTTTAATCCTCCAGAAAGCATATATGCCTCACCGTTGGAAAAATCTCGCATTAGGCAAGCACTTTAAAAATCCTATTATTCATTCATTCCAATTGAAGCACCTTGGACAGATTGATAGCGCTGCAGTTGGTAGTTCTGACAAAAGATGCAGAACCACGCGTCAAAATGTTGTACTGCAGAAAGTTTGCCACTTCACAGATCGAAACCTCAATTGACAGTTGTCTCTAACTCCGCTTTTGTTCAATAGTGTGACCTGAGATGGGCTTTTTGCCACATTTGTGTGGTGGGTTTGTGTTGTTCGCTTGCAACCATCTTTGCCATTGTGTTAATCCCGTGGTGTTATGTTCTTCACTCCTCATGGTTCTCTACCATGTCCCTGAGTAAGTAATGTGCTATCAGTCCGCTCCCCTCTATTGCCACCTCAACTATCCTCCTATCTCTCCCCATCTTCTTGTATTATGCGCTCTTGTGTACAGTGCTCCCATGCTTTACAGCCAGGCTCTCGCTTTATAAATCACAAACACAAACATAAAATGTGCCGTCAGTAACCTTTTGATTAACCAAACACCTGCCTCGCTTAATAGGACAGTTTGAATGGAGTGTGTTATGAAGCAGAACCTTTGTGCCAGCGAATAAACCACATATTTGCATTGCATTGACACAACCCTTTGGCGTATTCTGTTTGCTGTGTTCTTAAACTATATTATCCATTTAAAAAATAAATCCACTTGTAAATTAACAGCGCCTCTGGCGTATTAAATATTAACACGTTGTGAATAAAACCCAAACATTTGGGTGTGATTGACTCTCTGTTGTTTTTCTTCTGCTATAAATATTAGCAGTAGATTGCATAAGTAAAAGAATATTACCTGCACATTTGAGCAATTAGCAAATGCAGAAAAACAAAACTTCCGCGCTGGCCTACTGTACACTATGTTTTTCACCAGTGGCTGATATAAACGAAAGCATTTCCTCAATCTCTTTTTATTTCTTTGATTCTGTCAGACACCCTTAAATGGACAGGTACACCCATTCTAGGTTCCGTGCTTGCTGGGCCATGGGGTGAAAGCAAAGCTACACCTAGGTAAGGTACATTTATTATGCATGATTAATTAAAACTGTTGCATTCAGAGCATTAAAGGTAAATTTAAAAAATGTTGATGTGATAAAACAATTTTAAGATAAAATACAAGGTTAAAAATGCTTTAGTTTGTGTTAAGACGTAAAAAAGTTTTTTTAATTAATTTTTTTACAACTGTGTTAGCACTGCTGGCGCAGACATGAAGGCCTGTGTAAGGTCAATTATGGAAAGTTTATTGATTGTCCGGTGGTGTGGTCCTGTTCTACATCGTTGACTCTCTGTAATAGGTCTTAACTGTTTGCAGTAGGTTTTTTCAGTTTCATTGCTGTCAGATCGAAGAATTTTGTAAGGCGGCAGTTTAGCTGCACTAAGGTTGGGTTAAAGCACAGCATCACTGCCTACCTGCAGGACCTCACCCCATGTTGGTTAAATATTGGTTTTAACAGTGCCTTGCAAATGTCCTCTAGTTTCTTGCATATGCATATGATGTGGATCAGAGACTCAGTGTCTTTCGCACACAGACGGCAGATCTGTTCGCTCCCTCTTCCTTCCCAGGGTGGCAAAAGCGGGCTGATTGGACTGAATCCCAACCGAAGCCTTAGGAACTTGTCTTTGATCACACGTTTGGATCCAACCTTGAGGAAGGGCTGAGGTTTAAGAGCTTCATAATTGTTAAGCACAACCCAACTATGAGCTCGCTTGGATACCGCTTCCTTATCCTCTATGACCGATATGAGTCTTGTAGTTTTTGTGACTAATTTTTTTAAAACCACGTGGGCCATTGGGGTGTTCCGGGCTTCTGTCAGACCAAGAGCCTGCAAGGATTTCTGAAGGTAGTCATTAGCTGGCAACTTTCCGGTACGGGTCAGCTCATGCCAGAGCTGATAGTTCAGAGACCCTGTGTCGGCAGCTCTGATTTTGTGCCAGTTCTTTAACCCCTTCCGTGCAGGGGTAATTCCCCTGCTGTGCTGGGGAGCGGGGGGCGAGCGCAGCGCCCCGGTGCTCATGACGAGCTGAGCTCGTCATGAGGCACAGCGCTCGTGTCCTCATGACGAGCTGAGCTCGTCATAACCACACCCGTTCCCGTGGAACGCTCAGCACAGCAGGGGAATTATCCCTGCGGGTGAGTGTTCCACAATTCATGACGAGCAGAGCTCGTCATGAGCACCGGAGCGCCGTGCCTCATGACGAGCTCAGCTCTTCATGAGCATGGATGAGGTTAAAAAAGCACCCTGCCTTTCTACTTCCTGTTTCTGAAGACCGAATTCCAGTCTTATTTGGGCAGGTGAAACACATTTGGGGAGTTGGAAAATCGCATGATAGGAGGTTGCAATTATGCAGTCGAGGGTAGCAGCGTCTCTTCCTGTTGTAGATTCGCTCCCATAGGTGAGTGTTAAGTCCGGAAGCAGTTTCTTCAGGGGTTTTAATGCCAAGCAGGTCATTACTCACTTCCTATTTAAGGATTCTAGCTGTGGCTTAAAAGAATTGTTTTTGTCTAAAAGCACGCCCAAGTATTTTTAGGTTGTTACCTGATCCAGACATTTGCCGTCCAGGTGCCAGCGAAGATTTGACTTCTTTTGTTGGTTTACGCCCATAACTTTTGATTTTTTGAAATTTGTTTTTAAGGATTTCCGGTGCGAAAAATATTGGGTTGAATCTAGAAGGTGCTGGAGACCTATCAAAGTTCTACTGATCAGCACTAGGTTGTCAGCATAGAGTAGATTTGTCAGTATCATGCCACCTAGCTTCGGGGCATGTGAGGAGCAAGCATCCAGTTCTGCCGAGAGGTCGGCCAGGAAGAGGCTAAAAAGCAATTGGGCGAGGACACATCCTTGCCTTAATCCCTTTGTGGTCATGATTTTGTTTGAGACGTGCTTTCCAGTTCCTAGTTTAATTCTTATCCATGTATCGGTATGCAGCTGTATGAGTTGGTCTAGGAGAAGTGGAGGTATCCCCCATTCCTTCAGCTTTCCCCAGAGCTTGGATCAGTCGACATGGTCGAAGGCTGCTGAGTAATCTATGTAGCAAAGGTATAGAGGATATTTACCTTTCTTTGCTGCATCCAAGAGCATGGTTAAGGCATAATGTTGGTTATGGTTCCTTGCCCTTGACAAAGCTGCACCTGATTGAAGAGGTCTGACAAAGCCAAAATTGGGGTGCGACTGCTTTGTTTCCGGTCTAAGAAGAGCTGGTCTGCATGTTGGGCTAGACCAAGCCTGATATGCATTGGGGGAGTCCCAAAGTAATTACCAGCGACTGGGATTGATTCAAGCATTCCAGCCATAATTTTTTGGGTAGCTACAGAAAGTCCTATAAAAGGTGCCCAGACAAGGGCGGCTCGCACAGGCAAACGCCAGTGGATAATGTGGTGGGTGGGGGGAGGGGAGTGGTGGGGGTCGGGTTGTGGGGTAGTGGAATTTGACATACGATGGGCTCGTGAGAAGTAAATAAATACATAAAACCACTTACCTTGCACTCGCCGTATCACCAGTTCTGTTTATTCACTTTTGACTATCCCATTGTATGTCAAATTCCTCTATCCCCACCTCACCATGCCCCACCACCCCACCTCCCTACTGCGCCTACCTGTGCGAGTCACAACTGCACCCAGAGAGCCCGAATTATCATTAATGTTCATTTAAAATTAATAAAACCCTGCTTTCAGTTTGTGGTGTTTAATACTTCAGTATTCCTAATACATTATAATAAACATCAGCACTCAGAAGTGACAGACATGCCAGGATGTTTAGTTCATAGTGACCGTTGTATTCTTTGAAAACTTCCAGTGATTTCTACAGGCAGTGTAAATCCCTCTGTATAGTTTAATGTGCAAACCATTATCAACAAGATAGCACCTCGACTTACAAATACATACTCACATGCGTGCTGAGGCAATTAGGGAGTAAGTAGAGGCAAATGCAACCTAGAACTTCACTGTAGCTAGGGATACTACTATAGTGTAATATAATATGATATGATATGATATGATATGATATGATATGATATGGTATAATATAATATAATATTGGGGACAAGGTGCATGCTATGACCGTAACTGGTATATATCTCAGTGATGGCATTAGGGCACACCCTGACCACAAGCCCATAAATGTGGGTCCCTAATGGACCCCATATATTTAAATAAAAAAGAAATATATGTATTGCTGTGGCTTGTAGACAATGCTTGTTTTTATACAATGTGTGCTTTTCCACAAAACGCTTTCGCGAAAAAAATAAGCTTTGGCAAAGTCAAAAGATCAGGGGCTACTGCCAAACCTATTGGGCTTGCCAATGCTTATTGTACTGTGTGATGGAAAAAGTAATATGACAAATACACGGCAAGCAGTATCACTAACGTCTATGTGTTCCTTTTCACGTTATTACCTGAAAGGGCAAAGCAGTGCTATGTATGATGCGCCATCTTACATTACAATTAACATATTTTTTTTACTGGGAAAGGTCGGGGTGAGTCAATTACCTAAGTGTCCTCCTTACCTTGCATATCCTTGTATGGTGATTGTGTTCATTCAGATTGAAGACTTAGGATATAGTGACTTAAATGACCTGTGCCTCAGTAAGATCTTGAATTTCCAGTTTTTCATGTCTTTGTTCTACCGAGTGTCATTTGGGGTTATGCTAATGACGTTGGATTTCTTCAATCCTCAACAAGTTTCTCAACGGTTGTGTGAGATTAGTGGTACAGAGCTGCATTCTTTGTTTAAGGGTCTGCCCTGTTTTGCTGCCAAAGACAATGCCAGTCATTTATTTAGTGCGTGCATTGAGTCACAACAGATTGAGAGATGTTAAAGATGTAGTTTCAGTGATCAAAGTGTGTTTATTTGTTTGTTGCTAAGATGCGAGCACTTATTTTGCACCAAGCAAGGTTGGAATTGGTGTGTCTCCTATGATGCTTGGTTTTATGGCCAGAGGTACTAACCCTTTTTTCTGGATTGCAAATTGAGCATTACTGTACGGGACAGATGTATCAGAGGGTTTCACCCATTCTGTGTCTATGGTAAACAGTTTTCGTACAAAAGGCCCATAGTGTTAGAGGAACATTTACCGCTCCAGTAGTATTCACATTCAATTCACTGAATCCAAAAAGGAATTCAGTAAACTGCAAATACAGTTGCAAATTGTGAATGTCGCACTTGGGCAGTAAATGATGTCCTCACAAACAGGAAGTACATCACCACATGCTCCAAAGAGGCCTGGAGAGAACAGAGGAAAGCAGGCATTGCATGATCTGAGTTAATCAGAACTTTTTCTTTAGCACCCACCATTTAAACTTGGTGAACTGTCCAGACAGGAACCAGGATAGAATGCTGAAGAATAAGAAAATTAAAGTTTAGTGAGAAAGAGTTAGAAATGTGTTCCCAACAATAACGAAATGTTTGGAAAATCGTGATTTATTGTCACTGAATCACAAACACATTTGGTTCAACATTTGAGAAAAGATCAATTCAGTATGGGTCACACTGTAGCCTAGAGAAACAACTAGAAAACAACGGTGCGGTCTCTGATCAAGAAAGGAGGAGAAACTGGCAAGTCAACTAAGTGCAGCATGTGAGAGACCTTCAACTCAACCACTACCGACCCTTCCAGAGGAAATAATTGACTCCACATTTGAGCCAGAGACCATTAGTGGTTTCAGCTTAATTGGTACTTCTAATATTCATTAGTCTTTATTCGATAATTTATAATCATAAAAGACACATAGCATACATAAAAGTGTCAATAATAAAAATAGCATTTAAAACTAGCAATACATGCTATAACCATACAAAATTTTAAACTAGTCATTATCGAATCTAGACAAAATATTTGAGGCTAAAATCTAATTGGTACTGCCATACCACCCTCAGCTGCTAAAGGTAAGTGAAAATCTGTGCATAGTAATCATGAATGCACCCTTACTTTTAAAGTTGAAGGTATGGTGTGTTACTTTTAGTTAAAATTGAAATAGGGTTGCCACCTGAAGACCTTGGCCTCCCATTTTACACCAGCACTAGAGGTGAGCCGGGCCCCACCGCGACGAACGGTGCGCCCTCGCTGCTCTCCTCAGAGATGAGCTCCGGTCTGCTCTACCCCACGGCTTGTCTGATCCCAAAATGGCGGCGCCTTAGGGACATCGGTGCCAATGACTCCCCGGACGGACTTTCAAGCTCGCAATTGGCTGCTGCCAAAGCATCGCCTGAAGAGCTTGCCCTCCTCCTGTGCCCTCCTCCTGTGCCCATCCAGCTTCGGCGTTGCTACGGCTCCTCCATAAGGGCCCAGATGATGTGGGACGGCTTTGTGGCGTGTTCTCCCCTCCTCCCGGGACAGTGAGCCGTCTTTGCTGATGTGCCCCCACTGGCTGCCCACTGCCTCCCCATGCAGTCTATCTTCCTGGATTGTGCCTTGCCCCGTCATCGACGTTGGGGACCCCAGTGAACTTTCCCCAGGTATGGGGGCGCGGGAGCCACGACCGGCGGATGGTCTTTCGGCGTTGTTCCAGTGGACCCGAGCCTACATGCCTCCTCTCCCTTCCTGACTTTGATTTTTTAACTTTGCACCCACCTCAGACTTCTCCTGGCACTTTGGGTCATACTCACTTATTTTGGCCTGGCCGCCATTTTGCTGCTGCTCTCGGCCGTTTTTTTCTCTTGACCCTGGCCCGCCATCTTGTCTGTTCCCTCATCCCTTACCCTTTTCCCTCGTTTCCCCCTTGACGATCCTCAAATGTTTCTTCCCTTCTGCTTTGCCTTTTCTCCGTACCATTGTATCCCTCCCACCCTCCCTACTCCCTCCCAATCTACTATTTGTATATTTATGTATATAGAGCTTGCTCTAATCACTAGAATATGTAGTAGACGATTGTACTCTCTACCATTCCTATGTGACGCTTAGAGTTTATCCATTTGTATGTCCTTCTTGAGTGATTTTACTACTTGTAAATTTGCAATATTTTCTGTTCATATCTCTTCCTTGTGTGACTTTACAATGTATACTTTTGCAATTTTTTCCTGTTTGTATCTTTTATGTAACGCATGTAATCTTAAATCCTTATGTATCACAACTGGCTCTTATGTAAAGCGCCCTGACACCTTCGGGTAAAGTTTGCACTATAGAAAATCGCATTAAAATTAAATTATTGTAGGTCGTCACTTTTTTGTACATTTTGGGAAATGTAGTTCAAACAAGAAAAAAATGTATACATACAAACATCTTTCCATATGCCTATAATAATGCATTAAAAAATACAATTTAGCAATAAAATCACATTAAATCAAAATTTCATAAACATTTATTTATTGAAAATTAACTACATTGCCAATGAAAGGGCCCGGAATACACAGGAGTGTACTTTGAAGAAAGCACTATACAGTATAACAAGGTTGAACAAGATGCAAAACTGGAGTTCAGTACTGAGCACACTGTCAGCTAACATTTACTATGCAGAATATCACAGACCAGACCTCGGTGGGAAGATGAGGACAAAGTTGTGCTGTGGACAACATCTTCAGTATCACCTTCTTAGGAGCCATAGTAGGCCCTTTGGGATGGGGGAGCGGGGGGCACGAAGGGAGTTGGAGGTTGAAGGAAGGGGGGAAAGCGGGGAAGGGTTGTGTGCAAGATCTGCAATGGTGCACCTACCTCCAGAAGGTTGGCCAGCCTTCTCACAGCCCACATGTCCTCTCACTCCATTGCCCAAAGCGACGACCTGGCCCCACACTAAGGCGGAGTATTCAGTGAAGTGATGCCACAAACCTCACCATGAAAGTGCCCATGTGGCTTCAAAGATGTGTGACTGATGTGGTCGTTCAGCTTATAAGTGTTTTTCTTGTGGCCCGCAATTCGGTGTAGTTCAAGAAGACAGTCAGAAAGTAAAAATAAGGAGGACTGCCATCAGTTACTAAGTTTGCATAATTTGCCCATGGCGAGTGAGGTGGTGATCTATTCGCGGTCATGGGTGTTCATATCGGGCAGGTCAGAGAGGTCCTGAAAGAGGGTGAGGTGAAGCAAGGGAGCCATAGGGATAGCGCTATACCAACGGTGGCGTTCCCATACAAGTGACCAATGGGGCACAATAGCTGGGCAGGACCACATGATATGGTACGGGTCACAACGAGCGGTACTGCACCGCCAACAGAGGTCATGGGGTAGGAGTTTCATACTATGTAGTTTTCAAGGGAGTCCAGTACCAGTCCTACAAAATGTTTATGTAGAGGAACTTCAAATGGCCCTAAGGGCCCTGTCATGATCAAGAAGAAGGGACGCCCAGTCTTTGGGGGCATATGTATTCCCCAGGAGAGCCTGCCATTGGAGTCTGATGAAGGAGAGGGATGGAAGGAAGTGCTGCCCTTTGATAAGGACTGCATAAAGGTCAGACACCAACTCCCTATATCGTCCTCAGGCATGAAGATATTGGAGAAGAGAGGACAGAAGTTGCTTTGCTGGAATGGTGCCACTCCACTGGCAGGGGGCCGCATTCCCTACGGAGGCAATGGGACAATTGGCAGTAATGCCAGGTATCTGTGGGCTGTAGCCCGGATTCTATCTTCTAGAGATCAAAAGCTTTGAGACACCCCCTTGCCTAGGACATGGTCAAGATCCTGATTGGCACCTTCGTATCAGAAGGCCCAGTAGAAAGGCTGCCTGTCAATGCGAAGGACAGCTTTATACCATAAAGCGGCCTTTTTGTGCGAGCAAGGGGACACTTCCTGGAGTTTATAGGTCCCTGCCATGCTGAGGTCGTCATCGCCAAAATCTGGCTGGATGTCACCCATGGGTCCTTGACTGAGACATACAGGGTGTCATGCGCGCTCAGAATGGAGTGGGCGAAGTGTAAATGAGCCGTTACCTGCGAATTGTGGAAGGCCATCCTTTAGGACGTGAGGTGGAGAAGCCTGATGCCCCCTGCTGTTGTGTCTGCCCAGAGTTGGGATGCTTGCATTAAAGGTTTTAACTCATGCCAGGCTGTCAATTCTCCCTTTGCATATCTTCTATTGCCTCCATTTCTGGCCTCCTTGTGTATCGGCCTCCCACAACGCTAGGGAATTTTGTAGACTCCCTCATAGAGGCTGTGATTCCATTGGCTGCCGCCTCTTCCAACTTTGTTATTCTTGGGGACTTTAACCTACATTTTGATGACCCCAATGATGTAGTAGCAAGAGATCTACAAAGTTCGCTTGGTGCACTGGACTTACATCTTGCTAATGTCGGAGTCACCCATAATAGAGGTCATGAGCTTGACGTGGTCTTTGCCAACTCTGCGAATCTGCAAGCTCTCCATATTCTGGCTCTCCCCTGGACGGACCACTATCTTATTCCTTTCAGATGGCAGCTGGGGAACCGGAGAGACCCCGTACCCAGGCAACACACTGTAGAACGACTTTGGTCGAAGCTGCAGGTGGACAGTTGGGCGGCAGAGTTGGCTAGAACTTGTCCTCTTGTAACAAGTCTAAACCATTGGATAGAAAGTTTGTGGTATTCTCAAAAAACGCAATGTGTACGATATATGTGCGGTGTATATTTTCATCCGCCCCTACATTGCAGTTGTGGCAATTATCATCGAATACCGCAAAGTGTAAGGTGCCTGCCTCACCCAGAGGCTCCTCTGGTCTAGGTTTGCAGTATCCAGAGATCCGTGAATGGGGTCAAGTAAAAACCATGTGAATTCACGGAGGCACTAGAGCAAAAACATTTTTTTCGAAAAATGTTTTTGCTCTAGTGCCTCCGTGAATTCACATATGAGTATATGATTATATGTACTGTCTATCCCTATTTCCTGTTTCTCTTTTTCAGGTTATAAGAGAAAGTTTGGCCACTGACTAAATTGATTCAGTAAGCCATTGCAGTAACTACACTAATCGTGTGAGTAACTATTTGTGTATTGTTTGTTCTGTTTAGTCCTGACGAAAGCCCTACAGACTCCGTTGAGCCATAGGGGGCTGAAACATGTCGACACCTTTTAAAAATCACTACATCATACTTCTAGATTCAGTAGCTTGATCTAGTATAAGTACCAACCTTTTTAATCAATATAGTTCCTCACCATTATTAAAGTTTACTAGGAGTGGACCTATTTTTTAACCTAAACTCATTTTCCTTTTTTCTTTTTTCTTCTTCCTATGTTGGGGTTTCTAATTTTTACTTGACCCCATTCACGGATCTCTGGATACTGCAAACCTAGACCAGAGGAGCCTCTGGGTGAGGCAGGCACCTTACACTTTGCGGTATTCGATGATAATTGCCACAACTGCAATGTAGGGGCGGATGAAAATATACACCGCACATATATCGTACACATTGCGTTTTTTGAGAATACCACAAACTTTCTATCCAATGGTTTAGACTTGTTACAAGTGTCCATTTTTTGTGAAAACCTTTTTTGCATTTGATAACCTAAAAACGTACCCAGGGGAAGCAAATGGACACTCATTCCTCCTCCCTATTTTTGATTAACTTAATAGAACTTGTCCTCACCCTGTTACTGACCCCATTATCGCTGATCAACATATGGGTGAATGGCTGACTAACGCTCTGGACTCACTGATTCCTAAAAAAAGGAGGCTTGTCAGGGAAAGAAGAATTGGATCTGCTCCCTGGTATACCCCCGAACTCAGAAGCTTTAGAACCTCATGTAAAAGGCTTGAACGTGCATGGAGGAGAGAGCGGACGGAAGAAAGTCGGGCTAATTATAAAAGAGAGATGAGGAAGTATAAAAGTGCATTGAAGGATGCTAAAAGGGATTTCTTTAGTGATAGGATTGAGAGGGCAAGTAATTCGCCAGGAGAATCTTTTAAAATTTTTAAGGAACTTCTGAAGGCCCCGGTTCCGCCAGTCGTGTATGATAATCCTAAAGAAAAATGCGAGGAACTGGCTTACTTCTTCAATTCAAAAATAGAGAAGATTTTGTCCTCCTTTCCCGCTGCCCCTCAAATCCCTGAGCTGGCTGTTAGCCCAGCAAGATGCCTGGTTGAGCTAGCCTCCTTCGGCCCTTTTTCGGAAGAGGAGGTTATATAAGTACTGACAGAGATGAAGAGTGGTTCTCCGAGTGACCCAGTGCCCATGAAATACCTCAAGCTTGTGGCAAACACTCTGTCGACTCCGCTGGCTGACCTTATTAATCTTTCACTTGCTCGTGGTATAGTGCCCCAGAGATGGAAAAAGGCAGTGGTAAAAGCCTTATTGAAAAAAACAGGATTGGATTCTTCCAACTTGACCAACTTCAGGCCCATTTCACTTCTGCCTGGGTTCTCAAAAGTTGCAGAGAAGTTGGTCAACCGTCAGCTTTCTTATCATCTAGAGTCCAACCACCTGTTGGGAGACTCCCAGACTGGTTTCCGCCCCGGCCAGGGAACGGACACAGCCCTACTGGCAGTAGTGGAGGAAGCAAAGAGCACTCTTGATACAGGAGGGTCAGTGGCAGTGATCCTCCTGGACTTGAGTGCTGCCTTTGACACCATAAGTCATCAGGTGCTCCTCCAACGTCTGTCTGAGGTAGGTGTCTCAGGGACGGCCCTGAAATGGTTGGAATCCTTTCTCTCCAACCGTTTTTACCAAGTCTGGGAAGGGGCAGAGCAGTCGACCCTATTTCCTCTTCAATGTGGAGTCCCGCAGAGCTCTTCGTTGAGCCCTACCTTATTTAATATATACATGACTCCACTTGAAAGAGTGGTCGCCCCTTCGGGGGTGAAGATCATCAGCTATGCTGATGATACTAAGCTGGTGGTGGGCCTCACTCAGTTGGCGGAACAACCTGAAGTCTTACACGACTGCCTTGCTAATGTCTATCGCTGGATGTCTCACTCTGCCTTAAAGCTTAATGGAGGAAAAACCGAGCTGATGCTCTTGGGTAATTCCAGCCCCTCTATTATTGCTAGTTGTTGGCCCCGGTCTCTGGGTGACCCTCCGTCTCCCAAGAAGGAGATCAAGACCTTGGGAGTGTGGCTGGAGGAAGATCTGTCCTTTAGGACCCACGCCAGGAAGACCGCGGGGGTCTGCTTTGGTCTGCTGCGGTCAGCCCGTAAGGTGTTACCACTGCTCCCTGATTCAGCAAGGAAGCTTTTGATGCGTGGTTTAATCCTATCAAGGCTCGACTATGGGAACGCGCTGTTTTTTGGTGCTCCCGAAGCGTCTTTCAAAACCCTCCAACAGGTGCAAAATGCAGCCGCGAGAGTCTTAATGGATGTTCCCAGAAGGCAGTCTGCCGCCCCGGCCCTCAAAACGCTTCACTGGCTCCCCGTGAAGGAGCGGGTGAAATTTAAAGCGCTATGCACGGCTCACAAAATCCTGCATGGTAAGGGCCCCCCCATCCTTTTTAACTTGGCCCGTCCTTATAAGCCCACACGTCCTTTGCGCTCTGACCAAAAACATCTTCTGCAGTCAGCGAGAGTAAGGAGAGCTCGCTCTGGGGGCAGGCGTTTCTCAGTGCAAGTGGCGACTCTGTGGAACTCTTTGCCCCTGAAGATTCGTTCAGAGCCCAAGATCCTATTGTTTAGGAAACTTCTGAAGACCTATTTGTTTCCACAGTAATGATTGGACTTGAGCCTCTCCTCTTGGCCTGTTTCGCGCCGGGATGCCCCTGGGTAAGCTGAGCGCGCTATAAATTTCATATAATAATAATAATGCCAGATGTAGAAGCGAATGTTAGCTTCAATGCATGCCAGGAGAGTCTTGTGTGGGTAACCTTAGGGGCAGCATGCCAAGACATATTGGAAGCAGGTCTGTGGTCATTTTCATCATTTGTACTCTTTCCCACAAAGATAAATTGAGGTTAGACCGCTTTAGGATATCCTGTTGCATACATTCTAGTAGGGGAGGGAGTGAGTCCTTCACCATGCAATAGAGGCCCCTGTTGACCAGGATGGCAAGATAGTGGAGCCAGTATTGCTCACATTTCCTACTATACCCATAAATGCATGCATGGGTGATGGTTGTAGTCATCTTGAGGACCTCAGCCTTTGTCCAAATGACTTTGCAGCCCAACAGTATGGAGAAGTCCTCGATGATGGACATTACTGCCACTACTGAAGGCTGCAGTTGGGACAAGAGAATAAGGATGTCATACACAAAGCATTACCTTGACCTTGCTAACTTCCGTGAGGATCCCAAGCACCTCCCGCAATCAGCAGATTGTGGCAGACAGGGGCTTAATTGCAAGGAGGAAGAGCAGGGTGAGGGGGCAGCTCTGAGAGGTTCTGCACCCAATCCAGATTGCGTCAGAGATAAACACACAGCAAGATACTTTGGCTGTGAGGAGTCGTACAGAAGATGTACTTTCCAGTGTCCCATGCAGGACATAACCTGGAAAGATATGGCTATTCGACTCGGATGAAAGCCTTGACAGCGTCTAGTGAAAGTTCCAGCATCTCTGAGGGATCCTGTTTTGTGTGCCATCGGAGGTGGACTAGTATCCGTAGGTTATTACAGGAGCTATGACCCAGTGCAAATCCCTCCAGTGGCTTGTGAATGAGTTGCAGGATCACCTTCTCAAACAATTGCCGGGATCTTGGCCATCAGTTTGAGGTTGACATTGCTGAGGGAGATAAGGCAATAACTAGCTCAGTTCAGGAGGTCTTTATTTTCGAAATCACTTACTTTAGATTGGTTGTATGCACTATAGAATTGGAGTTCCTTGGAAAACTCTTCCAGCCTTCATTTTTCTGCATGATAGATTGTAGGTTCCTATCAATCCTTCACAAACTTTACAGATGGCATGTTAGATGACTACTGGAAAGGACATAATAATTTCCTTATTTTGTTTGTATACAATTACATTGGTTTGTTCCTAGGTTTCTGCTTGTTATGTGGATGTGTTAATCTCCTGTCCTGTACTTCTAATTACAATTTAAGGTCTATTGTCTTATCGTACACATAAGACATTCTTGCCAGTGTTAATTGTTCATTCTGCATAGTCCGACATAAGGACCTTACATCGGCAAGGTTGTCTATAAATTGTCCTATTTTTAGATTTGGTACTGTTACATACCTTCCTGATTTAGCCATGTGGTAGTTTGTGTTTATGGGCCAGAGACTTCAGTATGCTTTCGGGTCGTCTTTTCCCGTTTTACAGAAATCCCCACGATTCAGCCAGCATACACATTTTATTCATTTAGTTTCAGCTGAAATGCTTACAGGGTTGTGGACTTTATTTCGGTTAGTTCATATCTAATCCATTGCTGCACCAATAGAGATCTGTGTATCTCAGTGGAGAATTTACTCTGTTGAAATCCTTTCTTGGTGCTTCCAGCTCACAGAAGAAGAGTATTCACATTTTTCAGAAATGCTATTATTAATGTATTGTACTGTATTTTTTATATTGTTTAACAGTTTCTCACTTTGTTTAGTGCAGCACACATGCAAAGTAGGAATCGTGTGAAGCCTCTAAAAACCTGCTCCTCTGTTTTGCATACCTAGAGGAGCTGTTTCTACAAGTGGCGGCTGGTGACATTTGTAAGTGGTAAGGCTAAACAGTTGGGTATGACTTTTATGTAAGCGAGCAACACAGGCAAGCTTAATGGACAAATGTTTGGTCCAAAGTGGGTCAAGGGTATGTCCTCCTCCTGATAAAAGGAGAAGGACATGCATTTTAAAATACATGAATTTTAAAAATCAAGGCTTATAAAGCAGTGGGAACTCATAGTCTTGAAATACTAAACACGTTAAAAACTGTCCAATTTCGTACTGCATGAATATGTTAAACAGTTACTGTAATGTGTAAATTGTACAGAGCAACTGTTATGAACTCCAAAGTACCTCAATATAAGAAATCTACGATGGATCGCACACCGCTAGCCTCTCCTCGGTATGTGAAGTGCGTGTGGTTTGAAGAGTTGAAACAAAGTTCGTAATTGGTTCACCAAAGTTGGTGCAAGTAAGTACTTTTTGTTCCCAAGATCTCTAGACCCGAGACATGGCCCGGGTTTCGGGATAGTTTCCCTCATCAGTAGAGAAAGTATTTGGGGTGGATGAGAAGGCCGCCAAGTAACCGTCACAGGCCTCGATGCCTCTCCGGTGTGCAGGTGCGTCTCCAAAAGCTCGTCAGCTTGGGGGCTCATGGGAGCCCTATAACAGATATCTACGATGGATCGCACACCGCTAGCCTCTCCTCCGGATCGCCCCTGAGCACTCTGGTATGTGAAGTGCGTGTGGTTTGAAGAGTTGAAACAAAGTTCGTAAGTGATTCACCAAAGTTGGTGCAAGTAAGTACTTGTTGTTCCCAAGATCTCTAGACCCAAGACATGGCCCGGGTTTTGAGATAGTTTCCCTCATCAGTAGAGAAAGTATTTGGGGTGGATGAGAAGGCCGCCAGTAACCGTCACAGGCCTCGATGCCTCTCCGATGCGCAGGTGCGTCTCCAAAAGCTCGTCAGCTTGGGGGCTCATGGGAGCCCTATAACAGAAATCTACGATGGATCGCACACCGCTAGCCTCTCCGCCGGATCGCCCCTGAGCACTCTGGTATGTGAAGTGCGTGTGGTTTGAAGAGTTGAAACAAAGTTCGTAAGTGGTTCACCAAAGTTGGTGCAAGTAAGTACTTGTTGTTCCAAAGATCTCTAGACCCGAGACATGGCCCTGGTTTTGGGATAGTTTCCCTCATCAGTAGAGAAAGTATTTGGGGTGGATGAGAAGGCTGCCAAGTAACCGTCACAGGCCTCGATGCCTCTCCGTTGCACAGGTGCGTCTCCAAAAGCTCGTCAGCTTGGGGGCTCATGGGAGCCCTATAACAGAAATCTACGATGGTTCGCACACGGTTAGCCTCTCCTCCGGATCACCCCTGAGCACTCTGGTATGTGAAATGCGTGTAGTTTGAAGAGTTGAAACAAAGTTCGTAAGTGGTTCACCAAAGTTGGTGCAAGTAAGTACTTGTTGTTCCCAAGATCTCTAGACCCGAGACATGGCCCGGGTTTCGGGATAGTTTCCCTCATCAGTAGAGAAAGTATTTGGGGTGGATGAGAAGGCCGCCAAGTAACCGTCACATGCCTCAATGCCTCCCCGGTGCGCAGGTGTGTCTCCAAAAGTTCATCAGCTTGGGGGCTCATGGGAGCCCTATAACAGAAATCTACGATGGATCGCACACCGCTAGCCTCTCCTCCGGATCGCCCCTGAGCACTCTGGTATGTGAAGTGCGTGTGGTGTGAAGAGTTGAAACAAAGTTTGTAAGTGGTTCACCAAAGTTGGTGCAAGTAAGTAGTTGTTGTTCCCAAGATCTCTAGACCCGAGACATGGCCCGGGTTTCAGGATAGTTTCCCGCATCAGTAGAGAAAGTATTTGGGGTGGATGAGAAGGCCGCCAAGTAACCGTCACAGGCCTCGATGCCTCTCTGGTGCGCAGGTGCGTCTCCAAAAGCTCGTCAGCTTGGGGGCTCATGGGAGCCCTATAACAGAAATCTACGATGGATCGCACACCGCTAGCCTCTCCTCCGATCGCCCCTGAGCACTCTGGTATGTGAAGTGTGTGTGGTTTGAAGAGTTGAAACAAAGTTCGTAAGTGGTTCACCATAGTTGGTGCAAGTAAGTACTTGTTGTTCCCAAGATCTCTAGACCCGAGACATGGCCCGGGTTTTGGGATAGTTTCCCTCATCAGTAGAGAAAGTATTTGGGGTGGATGAGAAGGCCACCAAGTAACCGTCACAGGCCTCGATGCCTCTCCGGTGCGCATCTGCGTCTCCAAAAGCTCGTCAGCTTGGGGGCTCATGGGAGCCCTATAACAGATATCTACGATGGATCGCACACCGCTAGCCTCTCCTCCGGATCGCCCCTGAGCACTCTGGTATGTGAAGTGCGTGTGGTTTGAAGAGTTGAAACAAAGTTCGTAAGTGATTCACCAAAGTTGGTGCAAGTAAGTACTTGTTGTTCCCAAGATCTCTAGACCCAAGACATGGCCCGGGTTTTGGGATAGTTTCCCTCATCAGTAGAGAAAGTATTTGGGGTGGATGAGAAGGCCGCCAGTAACCGTCACAGGCCTCGATGCCTCTCCGGTGCGTCTCCAAAAGCTCGTCAGCTTGGGGGCTCATGGGAGCCCTATAACAGAAATCTACGATGGATCGCACATCGCTAGCCTCTCCTCCGGATCGCCCCTGAGCACTCTGGTATGTGAAGTGCGTGTGGTTTGAAGAGTTGAAACAAAGTTCGTAAGTGGTTCACCAAAGTTGGTGCTAGTAAGTACTTGTTGTTCCAAAGATATCTAGACCCGAGACATGGCCCGGGTTTTGGGATAGTTTCCCTCATCAGTAGAGAAAGTATTTGGGGTGGATGAGAAGGCTGCCAAGTAACCGTCACAGGCCTCGATGCCTCTCCGTTGCACAGGTGCGTCTCCAAAAGCTCTCCAGCTTGGGGGCTCATGGGAGCCCTATAACAGAAATCTACGATGGTTCGCACACCGTTAGCCTCTCCTCCGGATCACCCCTGAGCACTCTGGTATGTGAAATGCGTGTAGTTTAAAGAGTTGAAACAAAGTTCGTAAGTGGTTCACCAAAGTTGGTGCAAGTAAGTACTTGTTGTTCCCAAGATCTCTAGACCCGAGACATGGCCCGGGTTTCGGGATAGTTTCCCTCATCAGTAGAGAAAGTATTTGGGGTGGATGAGAAGGCCGCCAAGTAACCGTCACAGGCCTCGATGCCTCTCCGGTGCGCAGGTGCGTCTCCAAAAGCTCGTCAGCTTGGGGGCTCATGGGAGCCCTATAACAGAAATCTACGATGGATCGCACACCGCTAGCCTCTCCTCCGATCGCCCCTGAGCACTCTGGTATGTGAAGTGCATGTGGTTTGAAGAGTTGAAACAAAGTTCGTAAGTGATTCACCAAAGTTGGTGCAAGTAAGTACTTGTTGTTCCCAAGATCTCTAGACCCAAGACATGGCCCGGGTTTTGGGATAGTTTCCCTCATCAGTAGAGAAAGTATTTGGGGTGGATGAGAAGGCCGCCAGTAACTGTCACAGGTCTTGATGCCTCTCCGGTGCGTCTCCAAAAGCTCGTCAGCTTGGGGGCTCATGGGAGCCCTATAACAGAAATCTACGATGGATCGCACACCGCTAGCCTCTCCTCCGGATCGCCCCTGAGCACTCTGGTATGTGAAGTGCGTGTGGTTTGAAGAGTTGAAACAAAGTTCGTAAGTGGTTCACCAAAGTTGGTGCAAGTAAGTACTTGTTGTTCCAAAGATCTCTAGACCCGAGACATGGCCCGGGTTTTGGGATAGTTTCCCTCATCAGTAGAGAAAGTATTTGGGGTGGATGAGAAGGCCGCCAGTAACCGTCACAGGCCTCGATGCCTCTCCGGTGCGTCTCCAAAAGCTCGTCAGCTTGGGGGCTCATGGGAGCCCTATAACAGAAATCTACGATGGATCGCACATCGCTAGCCTCTCCTCCGGATCGCCCCTGAGCACTCTGGTATGTGAAGTGCGTGTGGTTTGAAGAGTTGAAACAAAGTTCGTAAGTGGTTCACCAAAGTTGGTGCTAGTAAGTACTTGTTGTTCCAAAGATATCTAGACCCGAGACATGGCCCGGGTTTTGGGATAGTTTCCCTCATCAGTAGAGAAAGTATTTGGGGTGGATGAGAAGGCTGCCAAGTAACCGTCACAGGCCTCGATGCCTCTCCGTTGCACAGGTGCGTCTCCAAAAGCTCTCCAGCTTGGGGGCTCATGGGAGCCCTATAACAGAAATCTACGATGGTTCGCACACCGTTAGCCTCTCCTCCGGATCACCCCTGAGCACTCTGGTATGTGAAATGCGTGTAGTTTAAAGAGTTGAAACAAAGTTCGTAAGTGGTTCACCAAAGTTGGTGCAAGTAAGTACTTGTTGTTCCCAAGATCTCTAGACCCGAGACATGGCCCGGGTTTCGGGATAGTTTCCCTCATCAGTAGAGAAAGTATTTGGGGTGGATGAGAAGGCCGCCAAGTAACCGTCACAGGCCTCGATGCCTCTCCGGTGCGCAGGTGCGTCTCCAAAAGCTCGTCAGCTTGGGGGCTCATGGGAGCCCTATAACAGAAATCTACGATGGATCGCACACCGCTAGCCTCTCCTCCGATCGCCCCTGAGCACTCTGGTATGTGAAGTGCATGTGGTTTGAAGAGTTGAAACAAAGTTCGTAAGTGATTCACCAAAGTTGGTGCAAGTAAGTACTTGTTGTTCCCAAGATCTCTAGACCCAAGACATGGCCCGGGTTTTGGGATAGTTTCCCTCATCAGTAGAGAAAGTATTTGGGGTGGATGAGAAGGCCGCCAGTAACTGTCACAGGTCTCGATGCCTCTCCGGTGCGTCTCCAAAAGCTCGTCAGCTTGGGGGCTCATGGGAGCCCTATAACAGAAATCTACGATGGATCGCACACCGCTAGCCTCTCCTCCGGATCGCCCCTGAGCACTCTGGTATGTGAAGTGCGTGTGGTTTGAAGAGTTGAAACAAAGTTCGTAAGTGGTTCACCAAAGTTGGTGCAAGTAAGTACTTGTTGTTCCAAAGATCTCTAGACCCGAGACATGGCCCGGGTTTTGGGATAGTTTCCCTCATCAGTAGAGAAAGTATTTGGGGTGGATGAGAAGGCTGCCAAGTAACCGTCACAGGCCTCGATGCCTCTCCGTTGCACAGGTGCGTCTCCAAAAGCTCTCCAGCTTGGGGGCTCATGGGAGCCCTATAACAGAAATCTACGATGGTTCGCACACCGTTAGCCTCTCCTCCGGATCACCCCTGAGCACTCTGGTATGTGAAATGCGTGTAGTTTAAAGAGTTGAAACAAAGTTCGTAAGTGGTTCACCAAAGTTGGTGCAAGTAAGTACTTGTTGTTCCCAAGATCTCTAGACCCGAGACATGGCCCGGGTTTCGGGATAGTTTCCCTCATCAGTAGAGAAAGTATTTGGGGTGGATGAGAAGGCCGCCAAGTAACCGTCACAGGCCTCGATGCCTCCCCGGTGCGCAGGTGTGTCTCCAAAAGTTCGTCAGCTTGGGGGCTCATGGGAGCCCTATAACAGAAATCTACGATGGATCGCACACCGCTAGCCTCTCCTCCGGATCGCCCCTGAGCACTCTGGTATGTGAAGTGCGTGTGGTGTGAAGAGTTGAAACAAAGTTTGTAAGTGGTTCACCAAAGTTGGTGCAAGTAAGTACTTGTTGTTCCCAAGATCTCTAGACCCAAGACATGGCCCGGGTTTTGGGATAGTTTCCGGCATCAGTAGAGAAAGTATTTGGGGTGGATGAGAAGGCCGCCAAGTAACCGTCACAGGCCTCGATGCCTCTCCGGTGCGCAGGTGCGTCTCCAAAAGCTTGTCAGCTTGGGGGCTCATGGGAGCCCTATAACAGAAATCTACGATGGATCGCACACCGCTAGCCTCTCCTCCGATCGCCCCTGAGCACTCTGGTATGTGAAGTGCGTGTGGTTTGAAGAGTTGAAACAAAGTTCGTAAGTGATTCACCAAAGTTGGTGCAAGTAAGTACTTGTTGTTCCCAAGATCTCTAGACCCAAGATATGGCCCGGGTTTTGGGATAGTTTCCCTCATCAGTAGAGAAAGTATTTGGGGTGGATGAGAAGGCCGCCAGTAACCGTCACAGGCCTCGATGCCTCTCCGGTGCGTCTCCAAAAGCTCGTCAGCTTGGGGGCTCATGGGAGCCCTATAACAGAAATCTACGATAGATCGCACACCGCTAGCCTCTCCTCCGGATCGCCCCTGAGCACTCTGGTATGTGAAGTGCGTGTGGTTTGAAGAGTTGAAACAAAGTTCGTAAGTGGTTCACCAAAGTTGGTGCAAGTAAGTACTTGTTGTTCCAAAGATCTCTAGACCCGAGACATGGCCCAGGTTTTGGGATAGTTTCCCTCATCAGTAGAGAAAGCATTTGGGGTGGATGAGAAGGCTGCCAAGTAACCGTCACAGGCCTCGATGCCTCTCCGTTGCACAGGTGCGTCTCCAAAAGCTCTCCAGCTTGGGGGCTCATGGGAGCCCTATAACAGAAATCTACGATGGTTCGCACACCGTTAGCCTCTTCTCCGGATCACCCCTGAGCACTCTGGTATGTGAAATGCGTGTAGTTTAAAGAGTTGAAACAAAGTTCGTAAGTGGTTCACCAAAGTTGGTGCAAGTAAGTACTTGTTGTTCCCAAGACCTCTAGACCCGAGACATGGCCCGGGTTTCGGGATAGTTTCCCTCATCAGTAGAGAAAGTATTTGGGGTGGATGAGAAGGCCGCCAAGTAACCGTCACAGGCCTCGATGCCTCCCCGGTGCACAGGTGTGTCTCCAAAAGTTCGTCAGCTTGGGGGCTCATGGGAGCCCTATAACAGAAATCTACGATGGATCGCACACCGCTAGCCTCTCCTCCGGATCGCCCCTGAGCACTCTGGTATGTGAAGTGCGTGTGGTGTGAAGAGTTGAAACAAAGTTTGTAAGTGGTTCACCAAAGTTGGTGCAAGTAAGTACTTGTTGTTCCCAAGATCTCTAGACCCGAGACATGGCCCGGGTTTCAGGATAGTTTCCCGCATCAGTAGAGAAAGTATTTGGGGTGGATGAGAAGGCCGCCAAGTAACCGTCACAGGCCTCGATGCCTCTCCGGTGCGCAGGTGCGTCTCCAAAAGCTCGTCAGCTTGGGGGCTCATGGGAGCCCTATAACAGAAATCTACGATGGATCGCACACCGCTAGCCTCTCCTCCGATCGCCCCTGAGCACTCTGGTATGTGAAGTGTGTGTGGTTTGAAGAGTTGAAACAAAGTTCGTAAGTGGTTCACCAAAGTTGGTGCAAATAAGTACTTGTTGTTCCCAAGATCTCTAGACCCGAGACATGGCCCGGGTTTTGGGATAGTTTCCCTCATCAGTAGAGAAAGTATTTGGGGTGGATGAGAAGGCCACCAAGTAACCGTCACAGGCCTCGATGCCTCTCCGGTGCGCATCTGCGTCTCCAAAAGCTCGTCAGCTTGGGGGCTCATGGGAGCCCTATAACAGAAATCTACGATGGATAACACACCGCTAGCCTCTCCTCCGGATCGCCCCTGAGCACTCTGGTATGTGAAGTGCGTGTGGTTTGAAGAGTTGAAACAAAGTTCGTAAGTGGTTCACCAAAGTTGGTGCAAGTAAGTACTTGTTGTTCCCAAGATCTCTAGACCCGAGACATGGCCCGGGTTTCGGGATAGTTTCCCTCATCAGTAGAGAAAGTATTTGGGGTGGATGAGAAGGCCGCCAAGTAACCATCACAGGCCTCAATGCCTCTCCGGTGCGCAGGTGCGTCTCCAAAAGCTCGTCAGCTTGGGGGCTCATGGGAGCCCTATAACAGAAATCTACGATGGATCGCACACAGCTAGCCTCTACTCCGGATTGCTCCTGAGCACTCTGGTATGTGAAGTGCGTGTGGTTTGAAGAGTTGAAACAAAGTTCGTAAGTGGTTCACCAAAGTTGGTGCAAGTACTGGTTGATACCCCGAAACACGTGTCCAGGGATGGCGTAGCCAGCGAAGATAGCAGAGAATCGAAAGAAGATGCATCGCGGAACACGTAACTACATTTACCATAGTCCTTAGGGGTGATACCGCTGGTGTGTGAGTAGTGTGCGACCCCACCCCCAATTGTAATTTTAAAGCTCCCTCGAGCAGTTGGCTGACGAGCCTGGGACCCCGCACCTACGCGCCTGAGTGGTACTAAACCTGGCAGATATTTGGCAGCCACCGGCAACCCCAGAACATGGCCTATCCCTGCTGACGAGGGGTGATACCCCGAAACACGTGTCCAGGGATGGCGAAGACAGTGAAGATAGCAGAGAATCGAAAGAAGATGCATCGCGGAACACGTAACTACATTTACCATAGTCCTTAGGGGCGATACCGCTGGTGTGTGAGTAGTGTGCGACCCCACCCCCAATTGTAATTGTAATGTTAAAGCTCCCTCGAGCAGTTGGCTGACGAGCCTGGGACCCCGCACCTACGCGCCTGAGTGGTACTAAACCTGGCAGATATTTGGCAGCCACCGGCAACCCCAGAACACGGCCTATCCCTGCTGACGAGGGGTGATACCCCGAAACACGTCCCCAGGGATGGCGAAGACACCGAAGATAGCAGAGAATCGAAAGAAGATGCACCGCGGAACACGTAACTACATTTACCATAGTCTTTGGGGGCGATACCGCTGGTGTGTGAGTAGTGTGCGACCCCACTCCCATTTGTAATGTTAAAGCTCCCTCGAGCAGTTGGCTGACGAGCCTGGGACCCCGCACCTACGCGCCTGAGTGGTACTAAACCTGGCAGATATTTGGCAGCCACCGGCAACCCCAGAACACGGCCTATCCCTGCTGACGAGGGGTGATACCCCGAAACACGTGTCCAGGGATGGCGAAGACAGCGAAGATAGCAGAGAATCGAAAGAAGATGCATCGCGGAACACGTAACTACATTTACCATAGTCCTTAGGGGCGATACCGCTGGTGTGTGAGTAGTGTGCGACCCCACCCCTAATTGTAATGTTAAAGCTCCCTCGAGCAGTTGGCTGACGAGCCTAGGACCCCGCACCTACGTGTCTGAGTGGTACTAAACCTGGCAGATATTTGGCAGCCACCGGCATCCCCAGAACACGGCCTATCCCTGCTGACGAGGGGTGATACCCTGAAACAAGTGTCCAGGGATGGTGAAGACAGCGAAGATAGCAGAGAATCGAAAGAAGATGCATCGCGGAACACGTAACTACATTTACCATAGTCCTTAGGGGTGATACCGCTGGTGTGTGAGTAGTGTGCGACCCCACCCCCAATTGTAATGTTAAAGCTCCCTCGAGCAGTTGGCTGATGAGCCTGGGACCCCGCACCTACGTGCCTGAGTGGTACTAAACCTGGCAGATATTTGGCAGCCACTGGCAACCCCAGAACACGGCCTATCCCTGCTGACGAGGGGTGATACCCCGAAACACGTGTCCAGGGATGGCAAAGATAGCGAAGATAGCAGAGAATCGAAAGAAGATGCATCGCGGAACATGTAACTACATTTACCATAGTCCTTAGGGGCGATACCGCTGGTGTGTGAGTAGTGTGCGAGCCCACCCCCAATTGTAATGTTAAAGCTCCCTCGAGCTGTTGGCTGACGAGCCTGGGACCCCGCACCTACGCGCCTGAGTGGTACTAAACCTTACAGATATTTGGCAGCCACCGGCAACCCCAGAACACAGCCTATCCCCGCTGACGAGGGGTGATACCCCGAAACACATGTCCAGAGATGGCGAATTCAGCGAAGATAGCAGAGAATCGAAAGAAGATGCTTCGCGGAACACATAACTACATTTACTATAGTCCTTAGGGGCGATACCGCTGGTGTGTGAGTAGTGTGCGACCCCACCACCAATTGTAATGTTAAAGCTCCCTCGAGCAGTTAGCTGACGAGCCTGGGACCCCGCACCTACGCGCCTGAGTGGTACTAAACCTGGCAGATATTTGGCAGCCACCGGCAACCCCAGAACACGGCCTATCCCTGCTGACGAGGGGTGATACCCCGAAACACGTGTCCAGGGATGGTGAAGACAGCGAAGATAGCAGAGAATCGAAAGAAGATGCATCGCGGAACACATAACTACATTTACCATAGTCCTTAGGGGCGATACCGCTGGTGTGTGAGTAGTGTGCGACCCCATCCCCAATTGTAATACCTCAATATAAGCCTAGGTAGTTACACAACCTTGTACCTACATTTGTCCTACTTTGCTCTGAATAACAGTTCTGGCACTGACCTTTTACCTAGTTATAGGCTGAATAAATGTTGATCAGTTTTCTTTGAAACTGGCCTCATTTATCATGCATGAGGATACCTAGTGTCATATCTTCATCCCATGCCAAGGACGTACACAGCAGGATTACCATCTTCTGTATAATAACTCTGTACTAAGGTCACTGCTAACGTCATCCTTGGACGATAGGTCCACTATACAAAATGGCAAGCCATTACATATCTAGGTAGAACCCCTGAGGATACTTTTTAGGTTTAAAAGAATCACATCTTTGCCTGGGTAACTGGAGGAGAAGCTTCCATGTTGACACTAGACGCTGAGGTCTTGGCCTGCAGAAGCTCCAGCATGCACGGGTCTGACATCCCTTGTGGGGGGTGTCCAACTCGAGATCAAGATAGGGTCCTTCATCCTCTCCAATCAGGTAATCGGGTTGGCTCTTGCCTAGGGTATTCTTGGCTTTAGATAGGGTTTGCATCATAGGAGTACGCTTGATTACTGCCATGTATCGATATGCCTGCCTACATTTACTGTTTTAGCACCATGGTAGAATTCTACCTTTTATTTACTGTGTCGGTGCTTGTAATCTTATATATCTGTTTCCGGCAAATGATTGTCGCAGAAAACATAATTTATACTAGAATGACGTTGGTTCAATAAGTTCTTATTGAGAACGTCCCCATCGTTTATTCTGTGTATCTCTCTGAGACCAAGCAAGCACAAGTGACTGAGCGAAAAGTACTATACTGTTTCCACGTTCCCTGAAGGATCAAGAGATGTCATGTTCGATATTTGCCAGAAACTATTGCTCCTTGATAAGGTTAGGGGACTTATGATGGTCATTTGAGCTAGCTGGTCTAAAGGCTAACATATCCTTTGAGGGTTTCTGGAATCAGTGTGGACACTAATCCCTTAGTTTATGTTGTTAAATGCGCAGGTTCTATGCATTATTAGGAGCTACACGACTTCAGCCCTTTAAAGTATGTACTTGCCCAGTGTCTTGCATTGCATGCAGCATGAACTTTGGAAGCAAATGCTCTACCAGGCTACAGGAAGCACCCACAGCTTCTGACTGTAATCAGTCATATAAAATATGTGCGGACAGGTCTTTAAATGGGATGAAAAAGTGGGGGCCACTAAAAGGGAACATGTAAAATTCATTTCTGTGACTCCCATAGTGGGCCACCCAAACGGTATTTTGGTTTCCTATGAGATGTAATAGCATTCAGATACGTAACACAACATCTGACATACACCTAAAACCGGTCAATGCAATTGGCTTTGTAAATGGTTGTTAGCTGTTTAAGATAAATGAGTAACAACGATAGTGTCACATATTATGGAAGCCACACACCTCCTCCCTCAGCTATGTGTCAATATACAAAAGGTGCACAAAGTAACTACTATTTTTAAAACACAGGCTGACAGATATAATATTAACAATATTCTGTTTCTATAAAAGGGAAGATTTTTTAAGTTTCAAAACCACACATAAGTATATTGTTTCAGCAGAAGCTTTTGCATGACCTTTGGCCTGAACATATTATGTCAGTGATCCTGGCCTGAGGGAAAGCATTTCATTTTCACCAAGTCACTCCAGCTGTACAGAGATCAGGGGATCAATAAAATTCGATATGATATCATAACATGCTCTGGAAAGTCCTCGTTCCTGCTCCTGCTGTTCCAACACATGCTGGGCTCAGGATGCGTTCACAATAACATACTGCATGCCATGTCTGAACATATCAATGAACCGGCATATCTTTACCAGCTCCCGCTTTCAGCACTGCTGTGTACGAACAAAAACACATGCTGCATTGGAGGCCTGTCAGGCAGCACGCAGAGGGTGTACAGCCTGCTGGGCGAATACATGGTATTAACAATGAAAGAAATGGTGAATGCAAAACGTGGGAGCAACATCTAATTAAAGAAAGCGAGGGCTTCATCTCCCAGAATGCACTGGACTGCCATGATCTGCTGATAGAGAGAAAGTTGGGAACACTAAGACTTATGAAAAGAATTGTTAATGCTTTTCAACACACATACGTTTACAATAAATTTAAGAGCATCACACTGCCGACCTGTCAACTTCCCTGTCATGTTTGTGACAACTCCATTGTTTCCACCAATAACAGAAGGGAAACAGGGACTTATAGTTTCATCTTCCACTTTGCAGGTATATTCAGTGACCAGGACTGGCTAGAGGTCAGTCTCATGACACAGGGCTGCTTGAGAGCTATGAGCCAAGGGCGGCAATGGTGATCTGTATTGCTTCTTGCAGATTTACGGCCTGCTTTGCTAACTTTTTGTTTCAATTAATCCATCTCATTGCTGATTAGAAGTGAGTAGAGTTTTAGATTTTGAGGCTTTTAGCTGCCACTGGTCTTACCATACAGCAAGCTTGAGTTTATATAGAAGTCAATCATCGGAATGAAAGGTTGCGTGGTGTAATTGCCGGTGTTTTTAGAGTATGAACAGGCGTGTGAACCTACTTCAACTATCTATGTAATGTGCTGAAATGACTCCACTTAATAAACTGAGAGAGGGCGCAGTAAGGAAAGAAGCTTGCCACTTGGTTGCCCCAAGTATTGCTAGCGACTGGCAGAACATGACAACATTGTGCAAAATGGTTTGGGAGGTTATTAACAAAGCCCACATGATTTATATCTGGGTCAATTGTAAAACAGAAAGAATGCATTAGAAAATTCAGCAAGTATTTACCTGTTTCGATTTTCTTACAATCCCAGACACAGCCATGGCAGCGCGCATGAAACACGATCCAGGGCCAACGAACCGCCTTCCCCCTTGTCGGTAACCCCTGGCCTGTCAAACATGTCGGAGGTGACAATGTGGGGTCAATGTGTTTAAGCAGGGCTGAGCCTACACAGGCTGAGTCCCCAGGAAGGCACTTTTAAAAACAAAAATGAGCAGGCACACTCACAGTCCAGTCCCGTCACGCCTTCATGGTTCACTTCACTGTTCACCAACTCGACCCTAATGCAGCCACAGCCCCATGGCTCCGGAGCCAATCTTCGCGCTGCCCCACTGCCATAAACAGCATGAGAGCAGCGTGAAGATTGGCCCGGTCAGGGGCTGCCAACGCTCCTTTGAAGACGTGGGGCCTCCGGATGTAATCCACTCCAGGCTCTTGTCACTGCAGGTAGGCGAGGGTTCAAGTGCGCATGTCTGGCTGAGCAAAGCAAAGCACCCGTCGCCCGAAGGGGCCCCAGCATTGTCACACTCACTCAACAACCACCATTCAAGCTCCAGTCCCTCACCTACGTCTGACTCCACCCATCCTCGCCTGACTCTACATTACAAAGTGCCAAAGTTCACCCGGGCCATGCCGCATCCTGCTGAGGCTAATAAATGGAAAATAAATCCTTTAGTATGGGGCCCAGGGACAGCGGGAGCAACGCCCCCATACCCTCATAAAGAAACCGCCGCTGGTTTCTACAACTGTTAGTATATAGGGATTTTCATCAAAACTCATTGCCAGTTGCATGGAAGTGCCCATGTTCCACCCTGGCCCTGTTGACCTAAAGTAGTGCACAGTTAACTTTCCAGTACAAATCATGATTTGTGTTGGGGCTACAGCGTGGCTCCAGAAATCATTTCTAATTAACACTTACCATTTCCCTGAAACCTTAAAACACACAAATCATGCATCAGTGGGGCCTATAACACTGCGCATTTACCCTGTTCACTCGGCCTCAAGGCTCTGTTGAATCGCAATGGAGAAACGCTGTAACATTTAGACCTATTTAACTATTCATTATTTACACCTGCAGATTTAAACATTTGCCATGGTTTTATTCAGACTTTAATTATTCATACACACCACCATAGTGGCAATGCATCTACTAGAATGAAAATTAGGCGTAGGAAGAATCAAAGACCAGCTTTTACTTCTTCATTTATCTAATTTTTATTCAGAACAAAAACTTTATCATGTCTGACATTTTATGCATTAGTAAATCTTTATTCAGTAAAACTTAAACTTTATTTCAAAATGATCATTTTATTTAGAGCTCAAGGAAAAATCGCTTTATTTAGAAAACAGTTCAAGTTTAGCAAAGAATAGATTGTTCCAATTTCATTCTCTCCTAACATCCCTAACTAACACCCTCATCTTATCCTTCAGTCCTGCAAAGCAAACAAGTAAAAACATTAAAGTTCTTACATCCAGGAATCGATCAGCAATCGGGCAGCATCTCCGATAGAAATTGAAAAGGCGACCCCAACTAGACAAAACCAGGGTTTTTTATACCCTAAATCCCAAACTTAATCTATCTAAAATGTAACTAACACCACTTATTTGGGCTGTGATTGGACAAAATCAGGGTGGGTGAACATCTCTTCACCATTACAGCATCATTTTCACAACGTGTCAGCAAGAAATAATGGGTCTTTGTTTAAATCAGTCCATGGCTTAGGCGCTTCCTTGCATTGGTAACATGCATAAACTCTCCCAGGCTCTAAGCATTACATCTTCCATGCTTGGCACCCATCCTAGGTTCCGGGCCATGGTAGCCTTGAACCTCCTCGAGCACAGGCAGTTCACTCTGACTTGCAGGTTTTGGCGCGCCTGCGCAGTTCAGCTCTTGCTCACAATTTACCCAAGCGTCCATCTTTGCATAGGCCTCAGAGGCCACTTTTGGAACTATCGTAAAAACAAACACAGATTTTTGTTAATTATTGAATTTAAACCCATTCTGTTTACCTCCCACCTAACTAATGTTTCCCAGTTAGTTGTTACCTAGCAAATAAGCCACATAAATGCATGTTATACTTATATTTTGACCTCTCTGCCAAAAAATGAATACAATAAGCACATTTAAATTGCGTTTTTGATTATTTTCCAAGCTGTGCATTAATTCACAACACAATAACAGTACATATTAGCTGGGTTTATTTGCATCATGCAAGCAAGTTAGTTCTCCCCATGTGTAATAATAAAATAATGTGTGCATCTTACTCTATGGTTGGTTATTTTCGCAAAACATGCAATCAGTAAATATTAACGTTATGGGACATTAACTTTACGAGGGGTAAACAAAATTTTGCATTTGCCACCTCGCTCCATCATTGGGAAGTAAATCCCAGTACAACACTTTGCACCAGGTTTCCATCACCTGGTGCAAACTGATAGTAAATTTACTCATGGTGTGTTTCTGTTTGAAAGTAGCTTCTGCTGTTAAACGGACATCTGCAGTGTACACAGTGCTAACTGTTATTCCAACGTAAAAGGGGTTACCAACTCATCAAAATACACAAAATACCTTAAGAGATGGAGGAACCTTGTTATTTTGCCCTCTATTGCTGTCCTCTTGAAAGTGATTCGTTCTATCACCCACATAGAAGCACAACAGGGCCTCATCAAGTGTATGACATGCTATGAAAATGCCATTAAAGTACAATCTCATGGCCAAAGGACTTCTAGAGTTGTCACATTGAAATTATGAGTCTAAACAAACAGTGTCAGGCTATCTATATGTGCAAGCCCTAGCAATTTAATTTGTGTCAGTCAAATATTCCAAATAGAATCCTCAATGCTTCTCAAAGGGATAGAACTATTTTCCATTTAGTCAATGAGGAGAAGGAAACATTGCTATTGGATAGGTATGAGAGGTTACAAGTCGGTTGCAAGGCTTTTACTCCCGACACTAGCCATGTAAAAGCTGTTCACAGGCGTTCTTACTTTTAATGCTTATCTTATTATTCTTACTTACTTTTATTTGTTATCAGAGGTCAAAATAGGTGTATTGTGAAAAAAACGAATACTCACTAATTTTCCTTCTATCTGCATGTAGATGCTATACAGAAATCCACACAGGAGTTCCGGAAACAGCAGTGGTCACAGGCAAACATTGCATGCTCTCTAGCTGTGAAGTATAGTTTCCTCTTCCTAAGTGACCTACCATTTGCAAAGCCAATAGGTCTGGCTTACAACTAAAAATGCCTCTTCCTATATAAGTGAGTTTTGTCTTACAGTCACTCATCATGCATGCACTCTGTCACACATCTTTGCACTCATGCACCCATTCGTTCTCTCATGTCTTCCTCTGTTTTTATCTCTCTCTCTCGCTCTTTTCAGTTGCCAGTTAAATGTTTTTCAGGTGTGGATGCAGAGGTGCTTCCTTCCAGCCCTCTAACATTCACCTGCTGCCTCTTGATCTAGGAGGGATGTTCGTGAAGTGACCAGGGAGGAGGTGAGACCAGCTGCCTCTGTGGCAACCATAGGCGCTGGAATTAGGGGGTTTGGGTGAAGCTGCAGCACCTGGAAATAACCAAGCTGGAGTTCAGAAGGTGAATGAGCAATACAGATGCCTTTAAAGTTTAATTTATCTTGTAGCATTTGTTGTGCATCTAAAGACAGAAGCCAAATATTAGGCTGTCTTCTGTCAAATTGATGCTTATTCTTTTAACATTGTGATTGCTGTTTAAAGTTAGAGGATTTTGTACAATGAACTTGCTGGTGCACAAGGAGTGTGAAAGAACAGTTTGTAGAATGTCATTTTTTCTAGCACAATAACATTTAAACACCTGCAAATGAACTGTACATACATTTCAAAATATATCAGCAGTTAGGAAAGCACATTTCTTGCAATTCTTCATGAAGTGTGATGAAAACAAATATTTTAATAGGATCCAAAGAAATCACGACACATTATTTGGTGATGTGCAAATGATAAATATTTTCTGAAACACTATTTCCATCCATTATATTTGAGCGCTACATAGGTTTGTCAGTTAAATTGTATGTAAATATTAATGTAGTGCTCATTTAAATTTAAAATGTGCTGTGTGTATATGACAGTGCACTACCATTCTATGCTTTACTCAAATATTTGAGTCACTATGCTCCAACTTGCTCACCTACATACCACAACTTTACCACTCCCCTGCTGGATGTGCATGGCCTATTTGCTATAGTTGTTCTTTCTCTGAGGCTTGAATCTTTCACAATCCCTATGCAGTGGTCCAATTGTTATGTTTGTTATGTAAAATTTGTATTGCAAGCATATTTGTATTGCATCCTGTTTAGGTGGCATATTTGGCCTGGTTCTCACCTACTAGAAACCTATAATAAATAAAATAAATTGAGACTCTAGGATATAATATTCTAAAAGTGTTAATAGTGCTTGTATTAATGTATGATATTCAGAGGGGTAGTAAGTGATCTATAAGTGCAAATACAATATAATGAACAGAATACAGTGCAGGAAAGAGAGAGAAAGGCGGTAATGCACTGCTTTGGCTGCTTTTCATCCTCCCAGGCCTGGAATTATTCCAGTTGACTTTGCATATTTTCTTCAAACAGAGAAGCAGCAAGGCAGGTCGCATGAACTGCATTAATGATATGTGCCAAAACCAGTTCCCTTCATTGAACAGTATGTTCTAACTGCTCAAACGCCAAGTGATATACAGAAACAGAACAAGACATACAATAATGGTTTCTTCCACCTGGAAACATCACCCAATGAAATAATGTGGGAAGATGCAAACAAATCAAGAACATTCATTGCCATTTGGGAGCTGGCCTGGTGAATCAACACTAAAATAATGCACTCAAAGCCAGTGGCACGTGCAAACAAATTTCTGAAATTAAAATGAGATTACACAATATATTGAAGGTGGTGTAAATACTGCATGGTTCCTTGCTAAAGAGCATATACCCCTTCTTCAATTATATATTTAAATACTGGCATTAAAGGTATTCGGACTTTTCAGAGTATATTTTTAATACCTTCAATATCAGCATTTAAAATATACTCAATATTTTATGAGATAGTGATGGAGCGGTAATTTCTTCTGGTAGTTTCTAAATGCAAAACCCTCATGCTACCTCTAATTTACCGCTCAAAAGGTGTTGGGCCCTTCACACCATGTATTACCTTCAGGAGATTTAAATAAACCTGAACAGTCAAAAATGCAATTTTATTATTCAAGCCAATAAAGAGAGTTGTTGAGTATTTTAAAGGGTTTTATTTTCTAGTCAAAAGTTAAGTTTTTCTCTGACCCTTTATTCATTAGTAAAATATCAATCAGGTTACAGAATTTGGAAAACAGGAAACATAATAATAATACAGAACACATTACAGTCTGCATATAAGCATTACATGTAGTTATGAAAAATGTGGCGCAAAAGTCTTAAAGAGTTTCTAAGAATAGTCTTGCAAAGCTAATCAATAATTAAATAGTTTGCAAAAAATCTCCCATTAAGAGAAATAAATGCATAAATCAAATAAATCTTTTTAGACCTAATTAATTAGTCAAAGCATAAACTTAAAGTTTAGCATCTAATCTAAAGAGCCTTTCTATCTGTTGCTGATCATGTGCATCTCTGTGTCTAAAGAGCAAAAAGGAGGGAGACAGCCCGCCCTTCACAAGACCTCAAAGGAATGCGGCCTGATGTGCCAAGATATGACGTGGAAGCAAGAAACCTCCCCTTGAATCTCCTCGGACGCAAACCTGCCCTTCAGCAATCTCCCGAGACGTTTCTCGTACCTAACCCATAGAAGCCAGCTGAGCTGAGAAAAAAAGTAGACAGCCCCCATCCAGAGAGGACAGTATTTATACCATAATTATTGGCAGAGTACACAAAGATGTAGCATCTTTCAGGAGAACCTTACGTGATTGGTCAGTCATAAAGGCATGAGTTCACAATACCCTGACTCATTCTAAAATCCTGACTTCACCAGTTTTTAACAAAGAAGCATACATGCATAACTACATTTATAAACATTTGCAACATTTACTAGGAAAAATGTTTCATTCTAATTCATCCTTCCTTCCACAGCGTAGTCAGAACGGATACTTTTAACTAACTGGTACATTGGCACAGTTACAAAAATGTACAGTTAAGGTTGTCCTTGACTTTTTGTCATGAGGAAAGCTGCCACAGTCTGCGCATGCTCCCTTCTTATTAAATTGCAAGTCATAGCCTTGATGGATTCACAGGCAGCCATGTTTTGTGTAGGCCCCAAAAATAAAACAAACACAAAGATAATATTAATTTCATGTAAATCAGTCCATTATGTTTCCCAAGTGCATTATTAATTCACACACATTATAAAAAGAGGTGTTATTAACTGAAAATGTTTATCAAAATATGCAACAAGTCAAAGTCTATTAAGACAGGAATAATAAATCTAGATTACATGGATGAGCTGGGAAGAGAGAAACACATTCAATGAATCTTCAAAGGTAAAAAGGCCACTTTTCTCTACACTGTAAAACACATGTTAATTCAGCACAAGCATTTCAGACAAAATAGGCCTCACTTTCATGTTTTTCATGTGCCATGTTTTTAACTTGCACCAAAATGTGCGTGGCAATTTAAATGCAGCCTGTCTGAAGCACAAAAAATAAAACAATGCATGACTGCAGATGAAATCTGCTCCATCAATCCACCCTTCTGATAATTCAAATCATAATAAAATGATTTATAATTCATCACACATATTTAATTTCACAAGTGACAGTTTATTATTATTTTTTTTTTTAAATTGCAAAAGCTCAGCATACAACAATGTTACTTCTATTTCTAAGGCAAACACAAGTCTGGTCTGTAATCAGATCATATATAGCCAAGCTCAAATGTTTTAGTGCAGAGATCTGTAAGTAGCTTCTTGGAACAGTTAGTCTTCTTTAAAACAAGTAACTAAAATAATAAAAAAGAATTCAACAGGACAGTTTCAGCATTTCTTTGCACATTTGTCATCAGCTTGTCATTAGTATGGCTCATACTTTCCATGCAAATTGGACTACTTAGGTGCTGTGAAACTCTGACAGAGCACCATCAATCCTTTGCACTTTTTCAACCAAGGCCTTTCACTCTTATTTTCACTTTGATCAGATTCAGATGTTTCACCACAGCATCTCTCAGATCAAAACAGTTGCACCATCCATTATGCAGATCTTGTGTAGCAGCTGCAATCTGGTGAGAAACTGCACACTGTACATCAACCAGACCTACACAGCAATGGCTAGTGTTCTCCTCAGTGTTTTCCACAAGTGCATTTGCATATGCATTTTCAAGCCACTTTAGTGTTGCTGAAAAACATTCAGTGCTGCCATTGTGTTGCTTTATTATGCTTGACACTTCAGGCAGATAGCTACAATCCATTCCTTGTCCAATCTGTTGTTCTGCACTTATTATCTTTAAGCCCACATTATGATCTGATTTCAGAGAAACTGGCAATCTATACCTGGGCATCAGTCTTTGCAATAACACATTTGCCACTATGCAGTTGTCATTTCTCTCAAAAACAGTTCTGATACAACCCTGTTGTGCTGCTTCAAAAACATTATCTTGAGCCTCTTTAAATTTAACTGTGAAGATTGCATAGAATGTACATGCTAACAGAACACAATTTTGTGCAACTGAATTAGCATTTCTCTCTTCCATGACAACAGTGACTCTCATTTGAGCAGATAAACTGCATGTGATGGTAAGGGCAATCAACTTCGAACTTTGGGCTGGGGTAATTACTAAAAGCCATGAAGCTTTGACAACATCATGTATAAGGAGCACAGCATGTGCTGCTTTTAATGTGTCACCTTTCAAACATGGGCCATCTACAAAATGGACATTGTTGGGCTGACTCAGGTGTTCATCCTTAAAGTCTGAATTTGGCTTTATGCATATTTTCATGATATTTAGACACTCATATTCAGTTTCATCACAATCCAATTCATTTGCTGACATTTCTGTGAAGTTAGGGTCAAAGGTCATTGGGCAATACATCACAGACCTTTGAACAAAGCCATCTTTTTCAATAGGCAATGAGAGAGTGCAGCCCTCCCTCTCACTGCAAATTAGTGTATTTTCTTTCAAATAAACTTTCATTCCTAGTGCTGGGGCGCGACATTCTTTCTCTTTCAACTCTAGGAATGCTTTTGTGCAGTTGTTGTCCAATGGAAGCGGATCAGACACACCAGTGTGTGTCAGCCTCAGTAAAGGCTTCGCCACTATGGAAAGGTTTAGTAACCACTCTCTACAGCAGCTAACCATTCCCCAAAATGTCCTGACTTCTTTCTGAATTTGAGGTGGATTTTTCTTGGAAATTATTTCCACCTTCTCTGGTGACACCTTTCTACCTCCCTTTCCAATTTTGTGTCCCAGGTATTCATCTACTTTTTGACAGTACTCCTGACTATTCTCATCCAACGGCACTGTGACATGAACTTGGCAAAAATCAATAAAAATAAGCCATTCTTCACCACATGGAATGTGAAAAAATATATTGGCTGGATTCGGTACCACAGGACAACATGGAAAAAATATGCTTTTAATCTCCTGCACTATTCTGTTCTTTTCATTTATTTTCTGTGAACCTATGATCAGAAAGTTACACAAACTTCTAATCAATTCCATCAAAAATCCTTTTATTGGTAAAATTCCTGCAACTGATTGTGTTCCTGAATACATGTCATCTGGTTCAAATTTTAATAAGACATGTTCTGCACATTTTATTAACCTGGCATCCTTCTCTGTGAACTCTCTTATTTCTGTGTTTATTATTTTTTCCAAAGCAGAAGGTAATTTTTCAACTGTCTTTTCTGAAAATAATGCTACAGCTGTCTCTTGTTGGGCCATTTTAAAATGTACATCCTCATCAGGAATCTGAAAAATAGCATTATCTGGTGTACAGTAATCTGTGCTGCTTAATTTGCAAAATAATTGTTTTCCTGCTATGCCTGAGTCACAGACAACAGTTTTGCAATTTTCCTCAAATGGGCCTATTTTTGGTGCAAATTCTTCTAACACTGGGTTTGTAATTTCTCTGTTTAAAACTCCTGCAATTAAATCTGGACTTTCCACTGCCTTCACAATGGACTTGGCAAATTCAGAATTGTGAGTGTTAAAACTCTCATTTGCAAACAGAGCAACCTGTTGGACTGGGTTCTGTTTTTGTCTCTGGAAATAATTCATATTTGCTCTGGACACCTTATTTAAATTAACTTTAGCATTTCCCATATTTTGTGGGACCATCTGTGCTTGAAACATTCCTGCCATTGGTACCTGTACTGACATTTGCATTTGCTTAACTGGCATATTTTGCACCTGCATTTCTCCATGTTTTTGTGCATCATGTTTAAATTTATTTTTCTTCTTCCAATGCTCAAATCTGTTATAAAGATGGCAAAAGGACACATTTTCCAGCAGTACAACATCCATACCTGAATTTGCACTAACCAAAACACCTTTACTTCCATCCTGTGCTCTTTTAATCTGTACCCAATCAACATCCTTTGCTAGCACTCTGCCCTTCAGGAAAATAATCACTGCTATATTTTCCTCCATAACAACAAAAAATGATGGTGCATTCCTGCAAACCCTTTTCACTGTCTCCTCACCTGACCCTTGATATATAATATAAAAGAACATTTCCAAATTAATGCACAACTCTTTTAAAATTTCAACAAATCCATCAACTTGTGTGTACCACAGCACAATCTTGTCTTTCAATTGTGGGAATGTGTTCAGAAATGCTGCAAGTTCACTTTTATTCTGTGGCATATGCACATACATTTCTCCCACCTTTTCTCTCAATGAGTAAGTAAAAGCTTCTCCCTCATTCTGCTTATTATTTTTCTCAATTATATCTGGTGGCTTCTTTTCCTTATCCATTTTCCTTGCTAGGTCTGGTGGTTTCTTATTCTTCTCATGTTTTCTTGCCCAATTGTCTCCAAATTTCTCAAACCCATTGCATTTAAACATATATTTTATTTCTGCAATGTGCAAATGCATTCCTGAAGAACACATTTTGTCATTTGCTTCATCATCCATGTGTACCCTGAAACCTTTCTGAAATGGAAAACTTCCTGCAACATCAGTTTCATATTTTTGAACCAAATTTGTCAGTCCATTATGTGTAGTTAATGCACATGCAGCTATTTCCTTACTCAGGGAAATTAATTCTTTTTCCTGACACTGGTTCACATTTTCATTATTTAAACAGCAAGGACTGTTAATTTCTTCATGTTCACATGTTCCATTTAAAACATTAGGCTGTCTCTCTTTTCCAGGGCCTGTGTTAATATGTTCTCCCATGTCTTCTATCTTTTTAATCACTGCTGCTTCCTCAAAGCAGGTTTGAAAAATCCCATTTTCAATTACATTCATTTTATCCTGGGCGTCAGATGTTGTAAATACCATTTTTCCCTCACCTTTCAGTGCTTGGGGTAATTTCTGTTCAATAATCTGTGTATTCTGAGTTTCTGAAATAAACTCTGGCAAAATCACTGATTCTGCAGCTCTTTGAACTTTTTCAGTAGGGACCATATTAATTGGGACAGTCATAATTTTTCTAGGCATTATCTGTGCATCTGCAGTTTGCAATTCTTGAACTAAATCAGGCACATTTGAAGCAGTAACACCTGGAGGTATCACTGTCAGTGCTGAATCAACAGGTAATGGGTCAATATAAAATGTCTGCACAGTTCTCTCAGTCTGTATTTCTCTCTGTTCAACAGAAGCAGTAGCCCCTGTAGTATTTACTGGTTCATTATTTTCAGTTTTTTTCATGGGAACCACATAAAGTGGTGGACACTCAGTTAACAATTCATCCATTATTTCATCCCCTGAATTATTATTTATTTGAAGCTCTTTATCAGCATTAATTCCCTTCTCCTGTATCTGGTGCTTTACCTTTTTATCCTCACATGCTTTCTCTCTTGCTGTCTTTTCCCACATGCTTAAGGCCTCAAATTGTGCAGCTTTAGATTGTGTCTTTATTTCACATAACACTTCCCTTAATTTGTCAATAATTTGCAATTCAAAAGTACCATTTTTTGGAAACCTCAAAGCACCTTCTTTTTCAGTAATCTTGCACCATTGGTGAATCCACATACATGTATTTTGTCCCAAATTGGTAGACATAAAATGCACAGGTGTTCCTTCAGGAGCATCACCAATAAAAAACACATTTTTCACTTTACCTCCTAACAGCTTCTTTAAACCTTCAAACATTTTCATTTTTGCAATAGTTCAATGCAATTTCTTTTTTCCAAAGCTGTCAGTCTCAATTTTAGTCAGTTTTACTCCTACCACTGACCCTCCACAAAATCTTACTGCAATATTTCTCTAAATCAATAACTCTGTTAGTAACAACATAAATACATTCGCTACTCTGTCTGTTGTGCTAAATAAAGGATAGATTTATATTCACTGCGAATAACACATTCTGCTTACCCTTCACAAAGTAAGACTTTCCGTTTACTCTTCAAACACTACAGGTAAATACCTTCCGCTTACCTTTCACTCAAGCTCAGAAGAACCTGCTACTCCTTTGGACTTATCCTTCAGGATATATCTTAGGCCAAAGTTTCACCAGCGAACCCTTTTGCTATCAATCAAACTCAGAAGATCCTGCTACTCCTTTGGTGTGACCCTTTCTAGGTGATATCAGACCAAAGTTTCACCAGCGAATTTTTTGCTATCAATCACTCACACAGAAAATAGTCCCTAATGTAACACTGCCAGCCCTCCTTAGCTTCTCAGTGTTATTCCAACAGACGAGTAACCTCAGTGCAGTGTGGCTTCCATTTACCACCCGCTATTCCTTCCCGGGATTCCACAGGTGTGCATACCTGCGTGTTCCAGACAACATAGAACAAGACACTAACTTAACATGAAGAGTTAAAACATGTAATCAATAACCAAAAAAGTATGTCCTATGAAATTACCAATATAATCAATAACACCATCAATTCAAAATGAGCAAAATGTAACCAACAATAAAAAATCCTTACTATTTTCAACACTTCAAAAATACATGCTAGCATATTAACAACATTTCACAACCCTATTGATACTCACACCACTTCTTGCATCACCTGCCAGTACTGCTTTGCCAGCCTTCAGGTTCTGAGCATTGGAGTCAGGAATCAAGACTTGGACATTTATCTAACTTGGGCAATTATTTTATTTCCCTTTTAAGGTCAATGATCCATTAGTTGAATAGTTGATGGTGAAATCAATAATCACTAATCACCAAACTAATCAATAATGACCATGCTCTGCTTACCAAAAAGTGATGGAGCGGTAATTTCTTCTGGTAGTTTCTAAATGCAAAACCCTCATGCTACCTCTAATTTACCGCCCTAAAGGTGTTGGGCCCTTCACACCATGTATTACCTTCAGGAGATTTAAATAAACCTGAACAGTCAAAAATGCAATTTTATTATTCAAGCCAATAAAGAGAGTTGTTGAGTATTTTAAAGGGTTTTATTTTCTAGTCAAAAGTTAAGTTTTTCTCTGACCCTTTATTCATTAGTAAAATATCAATCAGGTTACAGAATTTGGAAAACAGGAAAAATATCAATAATACAGAACACATTACAGTCTGCATATAAGCATTACATGTAGTTATGAAAAATGTGGCGCAAAAGTCTTAAAGAGTTTCTAAGAATAGTCTTGCAAAGCTAATCAATAATTAAATAGTTTGCAAAAAATCTCCCATTAAGAGAAATAAATGCATAAATCAAATAAATCTTTTTAGACCTAATTAATTAGTCAAAGCATAAACTTAAAGTTTAGCATCTAATCTAAAGAGCCTTTCTATCTGTTGCTGATCATGTGCATCTCTGTGTCTAAAGAGCAAAAAGGAGGGAGACAGCCCGCCCTTCACAAGACCTCAAAGGAATGCGGCCTGATGTGCCAAGATATGACGTGGAAGCAAGAAACCTCCCCCTGAATCTCCTCGGACGCAAACCTGCCCTTCAGCAATCTCCCGAGACGTTTCTCGTACCTAACCCATAGAAGCCAGCTGAGCTGAGAAAAAAAGTAGACAGCCCCCATCCAGAGAGGACAGTATTTATACCATAATTATTGGCAGAGTACACAAAGATGTAGCATCTTTCAGGAGAACCTTACGTGATTGGTCAGTCATAAAGGCATGAGTTCACAATACCCTGACTCATTCTAAAATCCTGACTTCACCAGTTTTTAACAAAGAAGCATACATGCATAACTACATTTATAAACATTTGCAACATTTACTAGGAAAAATGTTTCATTCTAATTCATCCTTCCTTCCACAGCGTAGTCAGAACGGATACTTTTAACTAACTGGTACATTGGCACAGTTACAAAAATGTACAGTTAAGGTTGTCCTTGACTTTTTGTCATGAGGAAAGCTGCCACAGTCTGCGCATGCTCCCTTCTCATTAAATTGCAAGTCATAGCCTTGATGGATTCACAGGCAGCCATGTTTTGTGTAGGCCCCAAAAATAAAACAAACACAAAGATAATATTAATTTCATGTAAATCAGTCCATTATGTTTCCCAAGTGCATTATTAATTCACACACATTATAAAAAGAGGTGTTATTAACTGAAAATGTTTATCAAAATATGCAACAAGTCAAAGTCTATTAAGACAGGAATAATAAATCTAGATTACATGGATGAGCTGGGAAGAGAGAAACACATTCAATGAATCTTCAAAGGTAAAAAGGCCACTTTTCTCTACACTGTAAAACACACGTTAATTCAGCACAAGCATTTCAGACAAAATAGGCCTCACTTTCATGTTTTTCATGTGCCATGTTTTTAACTTGCACCAAAATGTGCGTGGCAATTTAAATGCAGCCTGTCTGAAGCACAAAAAATAAAACAATGCATGACTGCAGATGAAATCTGCTCCATCAATAGTAGCTGCACAATTAAACACATGTCTTAAAGACCAGATTCATAAAAGAAATATCTTGAATGGCACAACGAACATTTTTTGCTTGCATAAATTCACAAAATTTCGGCTTGTGCAGAATATGATCCGCGAGTCCAAGTTGCCTTGAGCACGATCATCGGCACCGAGTGATATTTGGGTAACAGCACTCGCAGATCTCGGTGCATCCCTCACCAAGAGAGGAATGCACTGAAATCTGCGATTTGAGTACCTCCTGTTCACATTCTTTAACCCTCAACTAATGTGGGAGCACATCAGGGGGTAGACACAATAGGCCATAATATCAAGAACGGCGTTAAAACTATTGCTGCTTTAGCGGCAGGAAACTGCTGCTAAAGCCACGATAATGGTTCTGATAATAAGCCCTTGTGAATTCCCATAGAAGCCCAGGTTCACACCAGAACCTGGGCTTCTCTGGGAATTCATAAGGGCATATTATCAAGCCCATTATCGCCGCTTTAGCTAGTTCCTAGAACTTTTGCGGCCATGGGCACATGCCATGAAAGTGATATAGCAAGGAGTGACATTGCGGTGCTATCCATCCTCTTTGTTACCATTAAAGTGACTTTGCAAGAAGTAACTTCCCTGGAAGGGGTATCAGTAAAATAGATAAAAGATACATACATAAAATCTCTGATTAAAATAAATACACAGGTTCAGTGAAATCTTTTTCACCTTCTAAAAAATCTTTAATCTCCATTGATTTTAAATGGGATCACCCTCACCCTCGCAGTCGCTTAATCTGACCTAGACACCAAACTAATGTAGACATCACTTCTCTTCTCATTTCCCCAAAACTAACTCCATTTAGCAGGAGACAAAATCACCAGCTTCGATCCACAGCCTTCTTTGTGGAACTGCTTTTATCGAAGGCTTTTAAGAATTATGGGCCAGATGTACGACCTCTTTTTGCACTCTCAAATGGGAGATCGGCCCTATTGCGACTGCAAAAAAGGGTAATGGCATGTACAAACGCTGTTTTGCGTGTCACTGACTCGCAAAATAGCGTTTGTGACTGTCACTATTAGGAAGGGGTGTCCCTTCCTACTAGCGAGACTCACTGCCATGTACTATTGATTTGCGACTGCATTTGCGGCCGCAAAACACACGCAGTTTACCACTTACTGCCTGCCCTTAAAAATGAAACTGAAAAGTTTAACTTTTAATTTTTTTAATGTAGCCCGTTTCCTTAAAGTAAAACGGGCTGCATTTAAAAAAAAAAAAAAACAGCATTATTTAAATAGCAGTCCCAAACATGATGGTCTTTTGACCCCAGCAGGCCTCCATCCCTGGAAGTGCTAGCCATTCCCAATGGGGTCGCAAATTGCGCTTGCGTCATGAATATTGATGAGGCATGCAATTTGCGATCCCATTGGGAATTGCTAACAGTGTCTGTAACACTGTTGTACATTGCATTTTGCAAGTCGCAAAGCGACGCAATTTGCAAGTCACAAAATGTAAGGGTCGTACATCTTGCCCTTTGTGCCTATTGCTTCGTACTCTATACCTCGACTTCACAGGGTGACCATGTTCACCCTGTGAAATACCTTCCAGACCTTGGTGACCTGACCTTCCCTCCAGTGAAATCACCTGTCTTTAAAGCCTGTGCTCCAGTTTTTTGTCGATATTCCTCCAGGAGCCTATAAATGTCCGTCCACTGACTGCACTAGCCATGGTGCCAACTTTCTGCACGCTCGCATTTTTTTTTTGTTTTGTTTAAATTCACCTGTAACACCTTTGGGACTCTTGAACACAAGTGACACAGTAAAACAAACAAAATGGAATGGAATTTTTAAGTGGATGCAAAGCAGGACTCTCAGTGTAAATATTAACACAATCGGAAGATGAATGAGAATATGAGTTCTCCATTGTTTGCAGAAGGCAAAATTTGTAACATCTTGCCAGGTCTTTCGGCACAGGCTGCTCTATATATAATTCCCTTTTAATGACAATTACACCCCCATCCCGTCCTCTCAGGAGCAAACACCCAGACTATAATGGCATGGAGGAGTGTCCAGGTCCTTGCAGCAAGGGCAGTCAGTGTGCAGACTATCAGTGCAGCAGGTTCTGTGTGGTGGGCCACATCTCAGACTGTAGGAGCGCCCTACTGAGAGAATCACTGAATGAACAGCCCCATCGAGGAGTCTTAGACTGAAGGATTGCCTCTTTCCCTCAATTAGTATTTCAGGCTGTAAAAGATATTGGAAGCTAGAATAGCACTTAACAATGAGTAGATGTTCGAAATCTTGAGGGTTGCCCTTGCACGCACTCTTCTGCTTCCTCATATCCAAGGACACGGTCCCATGTAGTGGTGCAGGAATATTTTTTAGAGCGGAGGTGCTGTTCTGTAACCTCCCTTCACTGCAAGCCTAGGGTGTGTGCGGAAGGCAGTCTGTAAAAATACAACAAATGCTCCCAGATAAAAGCATTTTTTGTGGTCCCTTTATTGTTCATTCTGGCATCTAAACTCTTTCATGATTTATGGGGGTGCTGCAGTACCTCCTGCCCCTTAGTTCCAATGCCACCACTTACATGAATACCTAGCTTGAAGCCCCTTTCATGCACCCTTCCGGCATGGGTCTAACACAGGCATCTGCAACCCTTGCTGTGCATGAGGTGCCCTATCCCTTTATAAGCACTCCAGTCCTTTTGAGGGTCACCACTGACCCCAAGACTAACGAATGTCTGTGATACATGGGAAACTCATGTGCCCCTCATAACATTCTGTGGGGGCATCATTTTTAATTTATGGCCACCTGAGAGACCTCCACTGGCTCTCAGGCAACAAAAGAATCACCTTCAACATCCTCGCAGATGCCTACAAAGCCCTACATGACGAGGGACTTGCATACCTTAACCAGCACCTCTCATTCCACGCACCCACCAGAGATCTCCGCTCTGCCCAACTGGCCCTGGCCACCATCCCACGTATCCATGGGAAGGTGAATGATTCTCTGCCTACCTCGCAGCAAGGAACTGGAGCACCGTGCCTCTCCACCACAGGCAATCACTGTCACTGCCTCAATTCAGGAAGGACCTCAAGGTCTGGCTCTTTGACTGAACCACAGCGCCTTCAATGGATCTGCCATCCCCTCCACTTGACCCCTCACCCAGCGGCTTGAGACACGGGTGAGTAGTCACACTATACAAGACACCTAGTTGATTGTTTGATTGACCACCACCTTCTGGAAGCTGGGTACCCAAAGAGATCCTCCTCTCAGGATGGCACGAAATTATTCATAGCACATTTCCCTATTAAAAATATTCCCGGGCTAACAGCTCTTGAGTCTTGAGTGATTTCACTTAGAGTCCAAAACTGAGGAAGAGAGTGCTTTTCCAAGCATATCTTTATTTAAAAGCACTGGAGCCTGGCACACTGCCTCCTCCTCCAGTGCCATCCTTTCAGACTTTGTGCTGGTCTGGCTTATCTCACAATTTCCTGAGCAACGACATTGTTAATGTATCAGGCATACACACATACCTCATGTCCCCTGTTTCTTCAGAACTCACTAAGTGCTTGCCAGTGGCTTCCAGGCAAATGTTGTGGCATCGGACCATGTGCAGCTGCACACCTGTCACATGTACTTAATTGATCATGTAAACAATGGAGCAGTGGCGCATACCGCAAACATAAGGGTGAAATGTTAGAAGTGCATTGAAGACCATAGAGCTTGCGTAGATCTCAGAGGGCGGTTACGGAATGTGAGTACAGCACCTGAACTCGTGGGCATCATGCTGCAGGTTTCCTACCTGAATCACCCCAGAGCAGGCGCACAACACCCAAAGGACTAAACAGGCTTTTGACTCCACGTCGTGTGTCTCAGCCCGGACTGATGCAGCTTCAGGACACACACACACACACAGCTTCAGCTGCTGTGGGATGGATGGGAATGGCTGGTGCCTTATCTCAACCTCACCTGAGCACTTGATAGGACTTTAAAACCATTGACATGCTAATCAAGCTTTCTGTTATTTTCACTGGTTCCAGTACCCCCTGCGTTCCCACTCTGCCTATTCCTTTCATTTGTTAAAATCTGTTGCTGCCACAATGGGAGAATGCATTTCCTAAAAAGTAAAGTTACAGGGTTCTCACCTGGCCGGTTTACTACCGCCAAACTGGTATTTTGATACCACGATCAGTGCAAAACTAAGCAAAATCACTTAAAGCCTGTATTTTTGGATCCTTATGTGTACATACTTCAAGCAGCAAATATAAACTGAAAGCACTTATAAATGTGCTCTAGAGCTGCGTTGACGATTCATGACTAATAATGAAACATGGGCAGGAAACTTAATTATCAAATTAATACATACGATTTTGTACCAATTTAATTTCTTTTCAGGGCATTGTAATGTCTTAAAACAATAAATGACCATTATTTTTCTATTGGAAAAAGTGGCAGTCCAATAGACATATCAAGAGGCTTGAAAGTTTGTTGAATGATCCGCAAAACAATGATTTGCTCCACCCTCCTCCATCTCTGATTGATGCCATAATTGCACTTGTTTACATTTTATCTGAAACCCCCTCGACAACCGTGGACAACATGTTGAGTTACTCAGAGTAGCGGGGAACGCATCCTGCAATCAGACAACTCGCCCATCATCCTCATTGCTTACCCTTCGCTTACAAGCTGAGGCTGCTCTCACAGCACTTACACGGCTCACCATTATTATACATTATTATTATTATACAGATTTTTATACAGCGCAAAGTTGACCCAAATCGGGTACCAGAGCGCTTTACATAGCACCAGTTGCGTTACATGAGGACACATTCATTTTTTATTAGGCATGGGGAGATTAAGTGACTTGCCCAGAATCACAGGATGTTCAGCGTCATTGCCAAGCCTCGAACCTCGGTCCCTAGATTCGAGGACGACCGCCCTAGCCGTTAGCCCAACTCCTCTCCCCTATGCACTCATGCCATCCTCCCTCCTGCATGAACATGACACTCCACTCACCTGCCATTCTCATAGGCAGTCTCACTACTCGACTTGCACACAATCTAGATTAAGCATATCCTTCACCGTTAATTCATTCTTCACACTCCTCAATTGCAGCGCATCCAAACTCAACACATCCCTGACCCTATACTCACTCCTCTCACCCTGCTCTCACACAGGCTCATTGCTCACCTTGCACTCACACAAGCACTCCTTTCACCCATTATTCACGCCACTCACCCTGTTTGCACACGGGTACTATAGTCAGCCAGAACTCAGTGGGACACTTCACTCACCATGCACTAACTCCTTTCACCAAGCGCTCACCAGTCACTCCCACAGCTCACTTTCTCTGCTCACATAGTCACACTGGTCTCTCTTTTTTTACATTGTAAGTTGGGTCTGAAAATCCTAACATGCAAAGTGTTACTGAATTAAAAATGTTTGCCAAAGGAGTCAAGCATTTCATAAGATCAGTTGCAACTGTGATATTCATTTTTAAAAAGTGGACTAGTTAATACTGTTGCTGCTTGAGTCATATGTGAAACCAATTATAAAAGCTTTACAGCTATTTTAAGGAATTGCACTTTTTCATTTACATCATGCTTGTAACAAGCACTGACAAAGCCATATGTTATGATTTCTGAATATTGTATGGGGAAAATGTTTTTAGTAAGCTTTACTAAAAGGCAAGACAAGACAGGTATAGCAGGGACAGCAACAGTGCAAGCTTTTCTAATGCAATTCAAGCAGATTTGACTAATATGAGTGTGAGCGGCAGCATGCATTTGTGTCTGTGTGTGTGAGTATGACAAAATTACAAATGTACGAAAGAGAGCAACAGATATAATGAGGATGAGTGTGTGAATGAATGAGTGTCTGTAAGAAAATGTATACGTGTATGAGTGCATGTTTGTGTGTGAGTGTATGTCTGCTGTGCTCACAAGTGTGCTGGCAGTCTGGCATACTGGAGGTTATTCTTGCCTTATCGATGAGGGGACTAGAAGCATACAAATGGGAGGTCTTACCATGGCAGAATGGAGGCTCTGACATGCTGTACATAATTCTTAGCATATGGTGTGCATTCGTAGTAGAATGCTGAAAATGACATTTGAGGTATTCTTGTCATAAGAGACTTTGAAGTTATTTTATATAGTTGGGTTTCAATGGCACACTTCTGACACTAGCATACTGTATGTAATCCTTGGCATAAGGGACCCACCTACAGAAAAAGGCAGACTGTGGCATAGTGGAAGTAAATTCTGACTATGACTTTTGAAGAAATGGGATCTACTCCTAGGAAAGGCCAGGCTAGGGTTCTCTCACACACTTTAAAAGTACTGGAATATTTCATGAATGCTTTTTCAGAGTCTATGGTGTTTTTAATCTCTTGGAAGAAGCCCGCTCTACATGAAACCAACTACAGGAAATTAGCCCCTTGCTCAACCCTTGGTAGCTGACAATGAGCAGTCAGGGTGACCTTAGGAGACAGGAGTGCAAAGCATGTAAAAACACTGATACATCACATAAGGAAGACACAACACACAATAAAATTCCTACACAAGTTTATGAAAATAGTAAATATTTTTATGAACAAATAGACATCAAAACAACAAAAAATCCAATGTAGGGAACTGGAGATATGATTTTTTAAAGATTAACCACTTTATAGTGCTAAAAAACCTATAGTGCCACTCTGGCATGTCTTGTTGTGCTTGACTGGGACAAAGTCAAAGTCTTGGGTTGCCCGCAATGGAACCCTGGTCATATACACTAAGTGGGAGGCCCTGACAAAATGTAACCTTCTCACTTACAAAAGTTTCTGGATCATCTTCTTCCACTGGCACTCAACCCTCCTCAGCAGGCCAGATGCGGAGAAGATTTGCAGATTTTACTTTCCACTAGGCCCTGGTCAAATCCTGGAACTCATAAGCTCTGGAGCTTTCAGCAGGATGAACCTGAAATCCTGGCCGGGTCAGATCACCTTACGGAGTTTTTCCCAAAAGTTCTCCAAAGTACTTTAAACTTCAGGAGGTGTTTCATGAAGATATAATTGTAGGTGAAAAGTGTCACAACACAAATCTAGAGGTGTGAAATCTCCTGGATGGTCTCTGGAAGGTCTAGTCTAGAATTCCCACACCTAGCCAAATCCTTAGACAACCACTTGACACACTTGGCACACTCCAGGAAGGCAACTCTTGGTGGAGATGATGCAGTTGGGCTCTGTAAACCTATACCTGCTGTGAGTGTAGCAGGTGCAGTCATTCAGAGTGCAAGCCTTTGGGTGTAAGCTCAGATTCCAGCAGGATAGTCCTACTTTTCCTTGTAGTGTCAGGCAGCAGAACTGAGAGGCGATGCATTTCTCACACATTTATTCTCAGCTTCTGGGTCTCAAGAGGGGGGGACCCATGATCAATGGCTCATTAACACTTCCTCCAAAGTGTGTCATATTCCTGTCCCATTCTTCCAAAATCCATAATGGCTAAAATTTCAGCCGAGCCGTAAGAGCTTACTACACCAACTGCCAGTGTGGGTCATTTCCAAAGCTCTCCTTCCCCTGACATCTGCAAATTCCTTCCTTGCGCCTCCTATCTGGCGGGGGGCAGGTATGCCTTGCATTCCCTGTCTGTAATGTGCTCCTCATACTTTTTGACCCCTCTACCCTGCTCTGGCATTCCCGTGTAGCTGTAGAGCTCTCTCTAGAAGATAGCTCCTCCCTTGGACAGCCATCATTCCCCTAATCAAGACAGCATGGCTAAGCCTGTTAGCATTGACCGATCAGGGGAGACGTCCAGAAGGATGGATTTTGGCTTACAGAAAGAAAAGTTTCATAACTTTCTTTCTTACCAGTTATAATAAATTCAACAATGGCAAGTTGTTGAATTTATCTATACCAATCTTTCAGGTCTTTGAATGATATTTATTCCCTTACTAGCTATAATTATGTGTGCATAACATATTGCAATCAGTCTATAGGCAAAGTATCTACAATGGGGAAAACATACAAATGGGCAGATTTCCCTCACAAAGGGTTTATAAAACACCTTTCATAAGAACCCTGCCTTAAGTTACATGACCCTCCACTCTTGGGGCACCTAGGGGAGTCCTTGGTGATACCTAATTGTATTAATAATGATGCAGATTTTCACTTCTGAAGTGCCCATAACACCAATGGCAAATTTGCAAATAATTTACTTTTGAAAGCAGTGCTGCATAGCAGGGTTGCTTTTAAAATGACCACCGGGGGGCGTGGCCAAGATGGCGGAGTGAGCGAGCTCCCCTGAACCTGAACCTTTACGCCTGAATTAGGGCTGATCTCCCCCCGGTCGGCCAAAGAACGGCAGCGGGGGCGGAGGAGCAACCAACGGTCCGTCCCTGATCGGACCCCAACACGGAGAACGTACCGGCAGAGGCCCGTAGAACAGATCGGAGCAGGCGCGGGAAGCGGGAGGAGCTCCGACCCACGGGCCGCTGGGGCGCAGAGAAGCATCGAGACACGGCCCGCGACGGACCTGGGTGCAGCAGTCTGATCGACTGTGGGGGCAAGGTGTTAGTGGAACAGCAGGCATAAACCCGGAGACTACAGGGCAGCCGGACGCGACCGACAGCGTTGCCGAAGCAACTCCACCTACGCGAGGCCGGGGACGCGGCCTACGGCAGGAGCGGTCCGGGCCCCTCAGCGGAACGGGCGGAAACAAGGCCTACCGCCGGCGGAGGAGAGGTGTGAGGCCGGCAGTGGTGGGGGAAGGCGGCGGAGAGCTATTTCCCAGAGACACAAGGCACGATAATCAACGGGGAAACTAGGCCCCGGCCCAGATCCACTGCCGCGACCGGTTGCCCGGCCAGGCCTCACACCGGAGGCTGACAGTGAACTTCGGGGCCACCGCACTTCAACCGGCCCCTGGTGACAATGAAGCACCAACAGCAGTAGAGCCACGGGCCAGAGGCGTCCACTGGGTGGCACGGCCTTGCACGCGGGAGGTGGGCGGTCGGCCCCTTCCCCCCCTTCTGCGGGCCACGTGAGGACACCGGATCGAGTGGCCTAGCTGGGACCTGGGACCCCGGGACCAGCGGGGAGCACGGGCTGTGCCAGAAGAGGGACCCGCCGGGAGCCGAGATTAAGGGGCTGGGTGCTCAGACGACCGGTCCCACACGGTGGTGCCCTTCCTGACTACGCCGGCGAGCAGAGCAGTGGGGTCGCCGAGAGTGGCCTCAGGCCCAGGACGACGGACACAGCGACCCGAGGAGATCGGACTGGGGCGTGGAAGGCACACTGGGTCAACGCCGGCAGACAGCAGGGACGGCGGAGTCACGAGGCCATTGACAACAGGGGCCTGTGGATAGACGCGTCCCTGGGGTGCCCGCGACGAAGGGGGCAATACCGGCCTGTTGAAGTGGCCTGAGGACTGGAGGGGGTCCGGTTGCACACTGCAGGGAGGATGCAGCCAAACCCCGAGGAAGAGCTTGGGCAAGGAGCGAGCCCGCACGGTCTCTTACAGCGGCAAAGACGACTAACGGCAGTCCACAGGAGGACCGGTGCTCCGTGGGGAGCCCAGAACGAGACTCGCCGGACGGCAGCGGATGTCAGGCCGGCCTGGGGACCGATGTGGTAGCGATAGCAGTCCGAGGTACGAACGGGGTACGACGCCGAGCCACGCCAGATAGGGCGACTCATCACGTGGCTGGACTGAGGGTGGTGGTGGCCGCCGCACTGTGAGTGAGCCCGGGGAGTGATCTGGAGACCTGTGATAGAGAAGGGCGGCCCACTACATCCAGCAAGGGCGACGGACTGAGCATCGGCGACAGGAGAGGCGCTCTCCCCGGGTAGGCGGCGCCCCCGCACATCGCTGACTATAGCCACAGGCTGGAGACCTGATAGGACTTATCTGAGCGGTGCCCGCCTCTGCAATGGCCGGCAACAGAGGGAACAAGAAAGGGGAACGGACATTGCCAGAGATGATGAACAGGGGGACAACGAAACAAGACAGAGGGCAAAACTCGCCAGGCCCCTCGAGAGGCTCGCTGGAGGCGGGGGAGAGGGAACCACCGGTCACCAAGTCCTTCCTGGAATCTCTCTTCAGTTCCCTGCGGGATGATTTCCAGACGCTAAAGCAGGAAGTAGCCGGAGAGGTCCGAGAGGTACGGAGAGAGGTCGATAGTCTCGGCGAAAGAGTGGCTACCATGGAAGAAACCGGACATTCGAGGGATGAGGAGATCGGGCACCTGCAGCAGGAGGTGCTGCACCTGAGAGAACAACAGCTGGACCTCCAGGCGCACAATGAAGACCTCGAAAACCGGTCCCGCCGGAATAACATCCGGGTCAGGGGAGTGCCTTCCAGGGAGGAGGGGGAGATCGTTGCCGGATACCTACAAAGCATGTTCAGGGAGATACTGGGTGAGCTAGAGGACTTCCCTATCAGAATCGACAGGGCGCATAGGGTGGGCATGATGCGCCGGGCCTCGGCACCCCCGCCTGATATACTGGCCTTCCTATCGGACTTCCCGCTTAAGGAGCGAATCCTTCGTGAAGCAAGGAAGAAACAGTCATTGCAATTTCGGGGGCACCCGGTTGCCCTCTTCCAGGACTTATCGACGATCACGCTCCAGAAACGCAGAACGTTCAAAATAGCGACAGACTTTCTGAGAACCCATGCGACACAGCATTCCTGGGGACATCCTTTCCGTCTCATCTTCCGGTGGAACGGCGTCCTACATCAGCTCCGCTCCCTTCAAGACACCTGCGAAGTGCTGGGAATCACCGCGACAGATGAAGAAGCACACACACCACGCCGTAGGCGCACCACCAGAGACGGCTGGCAGAGGATTTCAGACCGTCGGTCCTCTACTTCCTCTGCTCAACCAGACTCACCCACGATTCGAGCTGGAATGGACAGTGCACTGCGAGATGCGACCGGGGACGCGGCCTTGAGTGATGTTGCCCTGACAGCCTAAGATGACTCCAGGGGGAGATCCACACAGCCTTTCTCACGTTGCAGGTTTGGAGGTTCTAGGGGAGGGGGGTGGCGGGCAGGGGTGTAGTGGCTGGAAGGTCCACTTCAGTAACTTACCACAGACTCGTCCTCTGAGGACCGGCCTGGGACTATGATGTTTTGGAACTTGTTGAGGGTCAAGGGGAAGGAGGGGGGGATGTTGGGGGGGTTTTGAGGTTTGGTTGGGGGGGGTTTGAGGAGAGGAGGGGTTGGGAAGTTTTGGTCGGGGGTAGGGGAGTTGGAGGGAGGGGGTGGGTAGGTCGTCCAGTGCACTGTACCGGTCTTCACCGCCTTAGTGGCATTCATACACCTTGTCCCGCTCCGACAGGGACTTTAAGCGCTTACTTCCATCCTTTTCTATGGCCCCCATGACTATTAAAGTGGTGACTCTTAATGTCAGGGGCCTGAACAACCCGGTCAAGAGGCGGGCAGTGTTGTCTCTTCTAGAGAATACCGGAGCGGATATCTGCCTTCTTCAAGAGACCCACCTACTGTCCCGCGATTCCCATAGGCTGCGTTCCCATATATTCCCGACACAATTTTTCTCTTCCAGCACCACTAAGACTGTGAGGGTGGCAATCCTGGTAGGCCGACATTTCCGGGGGAAATCTTTCATAAACATGCAGAACACAAAAGCAGGCTGTTAGTTTTCAGGTTTAAGGTCGGAGGCGTTGCCTTTACAATTGGATCCCTGTATAGCCCTATGAACAGCAGGAACACTTCTTACGGTCGGCGCTCGTGGACATCACTGATTCACAGGACAGGCACATTATCATAGGTGGGGACTTCAACATGGTCTTCGATTCGGCCATGGATAGATCTGCGCAGCGCTCCCCGCAGGTCGGGGAGTTCTCGGCCGGGTGTAAAGCACAGCTATCGGAGGTGGAACTCCACGATCTGTGGCGTCACATGCACCCCACTGCTAGGGGGTACTCATACTACTCCCACGCCCACAAAACATACGAGAGGCTGGACCATCTACTGGTCATGACCCCGGTGCGGGCTTTGGTCTCAGCGTCGGATCTGGGAGTGCTATGCCTATCGGACCATGCCTTGGTCTCCGCCACGCTATGCCTACCGCCGGTATCTAGCTCACCTAGAGTCTGGCGCCTTAGAGACACCTTATTGCACAGAAAAGTAGTGGTTAAACACATTGAGGATTCTATTCAGGAATATTTATCTCACAATGATAATTCTGATACGTCTCTGGCGACGCAGTGGCCAGCCTTGAAGGCGGTCCTTAGGGGGGAGTTTCTAGCCATCTCCTCGGCTGAAAATAAGGAACGGCAGAAGAAGAGGGATGAACTTACTCAGCGGGTCCGCGAGCTCGAACAGATACACCACCGGACGGGAGCCCCCAGGATCTGGAGGCAGCTTAAGGAGGCACAGAAACTCCTGACAGCCCTGGACATGGACCGCGCGGAATATGCCGCGCTTCGTTTGCGCCATGTTTACTACACTGGAGGGGATCGCTGTGGCCGACTGCTGGCTAATAGGCTCCGGGTGGTGCACCAGCGGCAGATGGTGAAGGAGATCTCTGACCCTACAGGGGCATTAGCTACGGAGGACGCCCATATTGCTGAAACTTTCCTCAGTTTTTACGCAGATCTCTATGCTGGGGATCCCCTGGATGACGCCGTGACCTCGGCGTTTTTGGACTCGGTTGCCCTCCCCTCCCTAACCCCCTCGCAGGCAGAGCACCTAGACAGGGAAATTCTAATAGAGGAGGTGATCTCCGCTATCGCTAAACTTAAAGCACGGCAAGGCCCCAGGGCCGGACGGATATACATCTCTTTTTTATAAAATGTTCTGCGCATCGTTGGCTCCACTCCTCACCCGCCTGTTTAACTCATTTGCTGCTCCGGGGGCCATCCCACCTGACCTTCTACGAGCCTCTGTCACAGTCATCCCCAAGCCAGGGAAAGACCGATCGCGCTGTGACTCCTATAGACCAATATCCCTCTTAAATGTAGATCTTAAACTGTACACCGGGATCCTCGTGGCCCGACTGGCCCCCCACCTGCCGGGACTTTTGGACCCGGACCAGGCGGGATTTGTTCCCGGGCGGCAGACGGTGGACAACACCAAGAGGATCAACCAACTTATAGAGAAGGCCTCCCGAATTCCCGGCGAGAGAATGCTGTTAGCAGTGGACGCTGAAAAAGCGTTTGACCGGGTCCACTGGCCCTATCTCGAACAAGTCTTGATGAAAGTGGGTATAGGAGAAAAATGTCGATCCCTGATCCTTAATTGCTATAGGTTCCCGTCTGCGGTGCTGCGGGTGAATGGTTGCAGCTTGCGGAGCTTTAGCATAGAGAGGGGTACTCGGCAGGGGTGCCCGCTCTCGCCCCTACTCTTCGCTCTTTACATGGAGCCGTTCGCCCAACGGATCCGGGCCAACCCGGTGGCAACAGGGGTGCGGTTCGGGGGCTTCACTCATACCGTAAGCCTCTACCCGGACGACATTATACTGTCGTTGGATGAACCCAGGACTGCCCTTCCGGCGTGCATCGAGGAGCTGGACTCCTTTGCTACTGTGGCGGGTTTCAGAATGAATAAGGGGAAATCGGTTGCCTTAGACATCTCCCTTAAGCCAACCACAAGATCTTATCTACAAGGATTATTCCCCATGCTCTGGTCGTCGGACCTGGTGCCTTACCTGGGGATCCAGCTGGCTCCCACCTTGCCAGCCATGGTGACAGCTAACTACACCGCACTAGGCAGGAAGATCCGGGAGGAGCTCGGGCGCTGGAAACGCAGCACTCTCTCCTGGTTAGGCAGAATGGCTGCTGTTAAAATGACAATCCTACCCCAGGTTCTTTACCTGTTTAGGGCCTTACCGCTCCAGCCACCTGTTGGGTGGATCCAACAGACACAGGCAGACCTCTCACGTTTCATATGGCAGGGCAAGAAGCCTAGAATGCGAAGAACGCTTTCTGTGTTGGCCCCTGAGTCTGGAGGGCTCGGGATACCGGACCTCCGCAAATACTTCCAAGCGACGCAGTTGCGCTATCTCGTAGAATGGAGTAGGAGGGAATCGGACAAGCACTGGCTCTTCCAGGACCAGGCAGTGGCGGGCCGACCCCTGCAGGAGGTACCGTTTTTGCGCCGGCCTCAACGCCCCACGAACTTATATGCCTCTTATGTCACCAGGGTGCCTCTGCAGGTCTGGGACGTCACCAACCTCATTCACAATCTTACCACGTTCCCATCGCCGCTCACACCGCTGGTGGACAACCCGGACTTTACCCCGGGGATGGAAAGGGGAGCCTTCACTCACTGGCGTGCAGCCGGATGTCGGGCCCTGTGTCATATGTATGGCCCAGAAGGGGTCATTCCCTTCCCACACTTCCGACAGGAATACTCCTTCCCAGAATCTGAGAGACTCCGCTATATGCAGGGTCGCCACTGGGCACTACACCCACAGGCACGGGAGGCAGCCGATAGACAACTCCTCCCCTATGAGCGATGGCTTATGACGCGCACGTCGGACGCGAAACTAATTACAGACCTCTAAAAGCTACTGCAGCCACACTCTTCACACCTTTATAATCCGGGGAGAGAGCGCTGGGAACGGGAGTTGGGAAGGATACTCAGCCATAAGGAATGGGAGCAGATATCTTACAGGGCGAGGCATTCAGCATACCATGTGGGACTCACTGAAACACTGCCTAAGGTCTCAACCTATTAGTACTATACACCAGAACGAGTGCATAAAATGGACCGTGGAAAGGACAGCGCTTGCTGGAGGGGGTGCGGGCAAGTGGGCACACTGACACACATCTTGTGGGGATGTCCGCTACTAGACTCCTACTGGAAAGAGGTATTGGAAGAGATAGATTCACATTTTGACACCGAATTGCCACGATTTCCTGCATACATCTTGTTAGGCCTCCCGAACAGGTTGATGTATCCCCTCAAATCTCGCAGATGCAGACAGATAGCTATCGCATTAGGCTCAGCAGTACAAAACATTTTACTACACTGGCGCACCACCACACTGCCCTCTATCACAGGCTAGTTACATAGATTGTGGCATGTACTGGGCATGGAGAAACTGTCACTCACGGGGGCAGGGGATATAGAGCAGTTTGAAGATCTCTGGCAGCCGTTTCACTCTCTGCTGCTCCCTGAATTCAGAGAACTTACCTGCCCCAAATACCTCCGACTTTTGAGGCTCACGCCACGGGCAGACTCGACCGCATGACTGAGAGCAGGATTAGTCTCTCTTGCTGAAGAGCGGCCAAGGTGAATAGCAGGGGATAAACCTGTGCACTGGACGACGAGGGGGGAGGGTGGGTAAGGGGGGGAAGGGGGACAAGGGATCCGGGAGTTGGGGGTTTGGGAGGGAGTTTGCGAGGGAAAGGTTGTTCTTTTACTGCAACACTGTCTATCTTTCAATGTCTCTGCGGACTGGCCTGCGATTGCAATATCCTTTGAAGACGCACCACCGAGAACACGGCTCTGGCCGCACTGACCTGATATTTCGTGCGCTCTGTATGTTTGTTTCTTTGTGTTATTCCATCAATAAAAATGCTTTAAACCTAAAATGACCACCGGCACTCAGCAGTGCATGCATGGAAGGGCAAAAAAGGCTTCTGTCCTCTAAACTTCCATAGCCCTATTATAAAGTATGGTCTAATAGGTATTCTAATCCCCCTGCCCAATTATGTACTAGGGACAAATAGGGTAGGTGATGCCAATTTTAAGAACTTACTTTATTTATGCTTGTTTCCGTTCTGGGAAGGACATGGCTTTTGTAGTTCGGACTGGACTGTTCCCATGGGGCACAGGGTCAGCGCTGATTTGCATATCGCCATTGTCTAACCCAGGGTGGTGTGGAATGGAAAAACGATGGATTTGGGCCCAGATCTTTGGACTGGGGTGAATGTGTGACATTGATCCACATTCTGTCCATCATTGTTGTGTTTGCAGTTACCGCTCTAAGTGTACTGGGGATGCTCAGACGTGAGTCCCAGGCACTCCACACCACTGGAATCAAGCTAGCCGGGCTGATGAGAGGCGTTACCTCAAAACCGGTCCGGTCCTCGGGTGCTTGTTTCCGTTCTGGGAAGGACATGGCTTTTGTAGTTCGGACTGGACTGTTCCCATGGGGCACAGGGTCAGCGCTGATTTGCATATCGCCATTGTCTAACCCAGGGTGGTGTGGAGTGGAAAAACGATGGATTTGGGCCCAGATCTTTGGACTGGGGTGAATGTGTGACATTGATCCACATTCTGTCCATCATTGTTGTGTTTGCAGATGTTAGGGTCAGCCACACACCAAGGGGGATATTCTCAAGAACGTTTGATAATTACCCCAAATGTAGCTTAACGCAACTCTTCACATCACAGTCTATTGCAGGAAAATAACACTGTGTTAACTAAGTATTCACAACACAGAGGCACCATGCGATAGGCCCACCACAATGCGTCAAATGTCTGCGATAAAGTCAACTCGACACCGCAAAAATGCTAAACACAATGCAAAAAAAGTTGCGATGAGGCCAATCGCAATACAAAAAGCAGCGAAAACCAGTGACAGGCATGCAAATCCCACGCGTGATGCAAGAAAATGCACTATAAAAGCAACAAAAAGAACACACCAAAACCAATCCATAGTGCGTAGCAACATGGATGCACCTGTACTGAGTGCAGAGGTCAACGCCAACCCCACAAGCCCCACAGACCACCAGCAAGGGACAACTGGGTCGAGAAGGCCAAGGAGAACTGGGAGAGGAAGACGGGCTGTAGTCCGCAGGAAAACCAGATCAGCGTCACAGAGGTGACAGAATACTACCATCAACTGAGCAACATTTAGACTAACGTGAATGCAGTCGGAGTATAGAGGAGGTCAATGGAGGAGGCCAAGAGGCTCTGGCATGATGTGAAAGTCTAAATCAAGCACAAATCTGCTGCCAACAGGAAGGCAGCAATGGCGACAGGAGGTGGGAGTCCAGCACTACAGGAGAAGCTGGAGGACACGGTGGCCACAGCCATCAGTGTGGAGATGGTGCAAGGAGTTGGGAGTCCGGACACAGCTCGAGAGGACCTGACACAACATCAACATGGTAAGTAACGACCAGGGACCGGGGGGACGGAGGAAGATGGGCACAATGAAAAACACATGCACAACAATGTGTAGCACACTGCACACACACAATGACCCTGGATCATGTCCCTGATCCTCGTGGCACACTGCAGCACACACACATAGCAATAACAGCACATCCACCTTGATGACAATGTGGTACAATGTGCAACCCCGATGCTGCAGAACGGAGGACAGACTGGCTCTGCCTCATGTGCAGAAACAGGCCATCTACATCTAACAGAGCAGGAAATTGTGGGATGGAAATGTACGCGTACAGCCTCACATCCGTCATGTAGTCTAAATGTCCACTGTCCCACATCAAAATCCTGCACCTCCCAAACAGTCACAATGTACATTGTCATACAGTCTGCATGTAAACAAGAACAATGCTCCAACATTCATGTCAACACAATGTCAACATGCATCTCCCCTTCACATTGCAGAGGGACAAACAACACCTCCAGCTGAGCAGAGCAGACAAATCATCAGTGATGCTGAAGAGGACCACCACACCTTCGACACCGACACCCTACAACAGCTCAAGGACATCCCAGGCAACCCACCACCAGGACCAGGGCAGGCAAGCTACAGAGGGGATAACCCAGCCCCATCACAGACCATACAGTAGGAAGCACCCGCCAGCACGGCTTACCCCCAACACTTCACCGAGCCATGTGCCAGGTGTCAGAATGCCAAAAGGGGATGGCTGAACAAGTGGGGGTGGGGTCCGACACCAAGGAAGACGTACTAGATCACATAGGTGGGTGTATAATTCCCTTCAGGGACCACCTACACCCCACAAAGGAGACCCACACTGCCACAGAGACACATGCATTTGCACATTTCCAGTACAGAACCACATCCAGAGGCACACAATTATCATTCACACCCCCCCGCTGGACCTGCGTACGACGGCCGAGTCCACTCCTCTTATGTATTGAGTGGGTGACGACAAAGCTACATGTCCAAGCTCTAACCCGCTGCCTGCGGTGACATCTTTGCGTCTGCTGTACACAGCACAATGTAATGTTGTAGGGCCGGGGGCTCCTATGCATACATTATGACCACACGGACACAAGCAGATAGTTTGTGGAACAGGCTACGGGCAGGTGGGGCTGGCCCCTTTATTGGCAGGGTCACATGTACAGTGAAGCCTGTGCTGGATGTGTGTGGGGTGAGTGTAAACCAGCCCTCACAGAGTGGTTGGTGCTGGGAACAACTTGAACAGTGAACACTATTAAAATGGAAACAGAACACACCAGCATTACAGAAACAACTGCGGAGCATCATTGAGACGGAGCAAGTATAGAGGTCACCCAACATGCAAACAGAAGTGTCTGTGAGTTGCAGTGCTCTGAGTTTGGAGCACTTGAGCTGAGCGCACTCTTGTGAAGAAATTGTCTAGGATTTTGTCCCTTCGGGATATACCTGATGCAGCTGCAGTGGGGTGTGTTACACCTGCATCCTCTTCCTCATCAACGTCCCAGTTATCCCAATTGCCTGAGGAGACATTGCTGCGTAACCTCTCTACAGCACAAAACTCAAGAAGTAACGGTCCATAGGTTGTTGTGCACTGAGTTAGTGGCACATGGAGTGCTGAGCAGGGTATCGGGCAGATAATGGCATCCACGACAGGTGTGAGCAACTCTGTTAGTCTGCCAGTATGACTGTTTCGACACTGGCCGTTGGTGGTTAGAGGTGGTTCTGGCGGTGGTGGCGTGTGTCTCCTGCGGTGATGCGACGTCCGGGCGGTCAGTACTCGATTTGATGCGTGAGCCCTTGTATACCGCAGTTGAGGCCGGAGGCAACGGGGAGCGCAGGGCAACAGACACATGGTGTTGATGACCCCAAGGCCATCGTCTCAGAGGCCATCCAATATCTCAGAAGACAGGGTTCCTGACTTGAGCTGCACAGAGTTAGTGCCCCCGGACGCACAGCGGCCGGCACAGGCTTACCGCCATGGGACAGTGACTTGTGGTGCACAGAGGCAGGGCCACGCAGACTGAGTGGGTCCTCATCGATGTCCAAGGAGCATGTGGCTGAGGGTTGCGGGGGACAGTGGAAGGTGTCCTCCAGGGCATGATGCAGAGGGCAGAAGCCGTCCGGAAGCAGCAAACGGAGGAGTGGAATGCTACAGCTTCGTTTTCACCACCAATTCAGTACATGAGGATGAAGACAACCCCTAGTCCATGAATTCAGATGCCACCAAAGTTCGACCAGAGAGTTTCCATGAATGTCGTGGAACAGACTTAGTGGCACCGGGGCTGAGAGGGGATGCAGTCTACGATGATGCTGGTACAATGACAGGAACTTGGCCATTGCTAAATCAAGGCTCAGTCCCAAATGTGTGACCTACCTAACCGCAGTGTAGGCCGGAGACAGCGGTCAGCAGTGGTCCACAGCACGTATCGTTGGCTCGTGATGCACAGAGTTAGTGACACCAAGGCAGTTGTCGGAAGTGTTCTATCACCTCCGTAACGATGATCCTTTTTTCCTCCTGACTGAAACGCGTCATTCTCTTACACCTCTCCTTGCGTGCAATGATATGTACTCTGCCATTGGAAAATCAAGACGTAGTTCTAAATGTGTAACCTACTCGAGCGCAATGTGGCCCGAGGGCAGTAGTCTGCGTGTGCCCACAGACACATGTGGTTGGAATGCTATGCACAGACTTGGTGGCACCACATCGAAGGGAGTATAGTGATATAAACTCTGCCATAAATAATGTTCTCTGTCATAGTGTAATCAAGACTCAGTTCCAAATGTGTGACCTACTAGTTCGCTGTGTATGCCGGTGGAGTACGTCAACGAGAAAGGAGTACTGCTGGCCTGTGTCGTGGAGGCCGTGATGGTCTGAGGAGGCTGCCAGGGTCGCGGCCCTTGGGCTTGGAGCTTGCACCAGCATGTGGTGGGTCCCTCTTTGACACACGCCGGTGTCAGCAGGTGAGCATTGAGGCCTGGGTGCGCAGGTGCGGGCAAGACTGGTTCGGGGACCAGCAGCCAGGGGTGCAGCAGACGCACAGGATTGCAGGCAACACCGCTCATGGCGTCGTCCTCGTGGCAGGGTGATAGGCGCCTCCATTGCAGAGACATTGGGCGTTCCGGAAGAGAACTGCGCTCAGAGTTAGGTGCCTTTTATTCATACCCCTATGCTGGCCTGGCGTACGCCGGGCCAGCCCACTCCACTCACGCTTACAGGAGGGACGTAACAAGCTACATTTCTGTAAGCTTCCCCACTGGCTGGCGTGACATGGTTGCGTCATTTGTCCACTACACTCCAAACATCAGCGGTGTATGTCAACATGGATATGTGTGTGGTCTGCACTGCAGTCTGGCCATCACATCCATGCCACACTTGGCATTGTGTACATTCCCATTCATCGATAACTTGCCTCCTTCGCACCTCTTCCCACAATCTGCTATCGTGTGGCTGAGGTGCCATGCTGTTGATGGCCTATGTGCATGGCTGGCCCAGGTTCCCACAGTAAGTTGTGCTGTCATGTTTGGTGGGTGGGCATGTTGTTTGGCATGTTGTATGTGAGTTTGTAACATGTGCATTCCCAGTGTTGTGAGTTGCATGATTGTGGAGTTGAGGTGTGTGTTGTGTTCATTTGGTACTTGACAACGAGCAGTGCATTTCCGCAGGTGCCGTCCTGGTAGTGCTGGTTGATGATGGACTGTCGCCAGAAGTAGGAATCTTGCACACTGACTGGGTGGTTGGTGTCGAAATTGATGGAGATTCCCCGGTGGTCCACTATTGCCTGCATATTGATGGAATACGTGCGCTTTCTGTTGCGGTTATTGTGAGCACTGTTGCCAGGGGGCACAAGTAGGACATGTGTGCAGTCAATTGCCCCCTAACACATGCAGGAAACCAGCTATGGCGTAGATGCCTTGCTTGGTCTCCAGCTGTTCCTACACAGTGTGGGGGAAGTATAGATGGTGGGTACCAAGATGATGTCATCCACGACCATTGTGAGGAACTTGGATTGAGCTAGCTGTGTGACTCCTCCGCCTCAGGTGGTTGTTGGTTGGAGGGTACCAGAGGCCAACACGTGCAGCACATCCAACTGCTTTGTCTGAGGTGGGATGTTGGTTGTCTGCTGTGTTGATAGCGTCAGCCTGAGGGCAATGGTGGTCAGGATGCGGAGGATGGTTGTCCCTTATAGCCTGTAGTGGGCAATGACATTCTCTGGTGTTGGGGCTGTGAGGTTGGTGCGTTTTCTGAAGGTGTCTGCGCTGCCTCAGTGTGGGGTTCTGTGGGTGGTGGCTGTGGGTGTTGTGGCCATCTTTGGTGTCTGGCCTGCATAGTCAGTGGCTCCATGGCATCTGTTGCCCTTCAGGTGTGGCTCTGGGCTAGGCTCCCTTTTCTGGTGCAGGCTGTCATCCGACTTTACACCAGGTCAGAGCAGATGTTAATTTCCTGCTGCTACCGCGTCTTATTGCCTGTTTTGTGATTTTTTCGCCGAGCTGACTGGTCGTTGAGTCTGTTGCGGAGTGGTGTTGTCGTGACTTTTTGCAGGGGAACGCCTACTCTGCATCTCATTAGTGATAGTTGCGGGGGTCATCCGTGGCGATGTTTTTTGTGGCTGCTATCACAGGTAAAACTGTTGATATGGGCTGTTAGCACCAGCTTGTGAATGGGGAGATAAACTCTTTGCCACTTTTGCTGCGATAAAGTGCCGTTAACTCGGCAATAAATCCCTGAGAATATGCCCCAGGTGTGCTGTTTTTTCCAGGAAACCTTGGAGAACACTGGGGAGTAGGGAATTTGTAATTCACCCATTCCGGAACTTTTCTTCCCAGAAATTTGAGGAACATGCATGATTTTAGAACAATTTTTACATTGGGGTGGCACAGCATCGTCTCAAATAGTACAACCCTTCACTATGGCAAAAAGGAGGTAATTTGGATTAACTTCTACTCTACCACTCCTTATGTAAAAACTAGAGTCAAAAGAATGAACATTTCCTCCTACTTGCAATGGAAATGGAGCTATGTCCCACCTGTAGGGCAAAAATACAGTTGGGGATATGTTTTTCTACAACAAAATATATATATATTTCTCATGTTAAGTAAGCTCTCTGCTACCCCCAGGGGTGGAGGATTGGTGGTGAGCATCTGCATCTATTCCCCGGGGTGCAGAAAGACCAATGGGACACAGGGAGACAGGGAACACAAGCCAATTACCAGGGGTCTGCTCCCCTCAACAAAAACACAACAATCAAAACATTGATGGTGTCTAGTGGGACTGGTTGTGGAGGAATCACTCTCTCCATGTGAAAATCAAATTGCATTTTAATACATTAAAAACAGTAAAATTGCACTGCTTTAATAGTGAAGGGCTTAACAGTATTAACTGTGTGCTTGGTCCTAGAAATCAGCCTTTTAGCATGGAGAATCAAGTGCAACGTACTATTTATAATTGCACCCACATACATGTAACTAACAACATGCTTAATGATTTTATAATCAAATGCCCAAGTGAAGGAAGGATTCAAAAATCCGAATGACATATTCTTGGTTTTAGACACATTTATTTTTAAATTAATCAAATTATTATATTCTTACACTCCATAAAGCGGGTGTTGTCAACCAACCTGTGTTATAGATAATATTCCATGCTGATCTGAGGTTTTTTAAGTGCAGCAGGGGGAGCCCCAGGGCTCAGCGTTGAGCCTGGTGTCATTTAACTTGTATATGCACCCCCTTGCTAATATGATTGAGCATCATGACATTAAAATCATGTCATACTTCTATGATACACAGCTCATTATCACCTTGATTCAGGATTATGGTACTTCTGTGGCCAGCTTTAGTTCGTGAATGCTTGGATTAGCAGAATGGATGGATCCAGATGTCGCAAGCAGTTTGTTGAGAAAACTGAGGTTCTGGTTCTGGCGAAACAGCCATCGATCTGGTCCATGGCGGCCAGATACTTAGTATTATTTGTACATTTGCCCTAAATTGCCTTCTACCCATTTGTTCGGGTCATAAATGAGAAGAGACAGCCTTTCTATTGAACACCAGTGATTAAAATCTTCTGTCATAAAATTCTCCCAAACAAAATTGATACTATGATATTAGAGATGTGATCCTGGTAATTATTGAGTTTTCCATGTATTTCCCCCCAAAAAAATAGTTATAAGAATGAAGGTTGAATCTAAAGTTTTGCTTTGCCCATCAGAAAAATAATGGTATGTGCAGGACAGTTCCTCCACATCTCTGATTTAAGCAGTATTAACAAAATGGAATACACAAATGTACCCAGCACTGCTTGAAACAGTACTTGTCGAATATCATATTAATTTTCAACTGAGCAAAGGATGCGTAGGATGAGCCATCCTATGAAACAGGTTGGCTTAAAGTTTCCAGTAATTATCACAAACACCTGAGGGTATCTTCCATTTAATAATGCAATGCCATTTAAATTAGTATTTAAGAAAGACTGACATTTGAGGACTGCTGGAGTCATATAATCATTCGGTATTAAAAGCTGCTGAAAGCAGGCTTGTTTCTTCAGTAATAACATGATTACATTGAAATTAGACAATTTCCAAGATTCCTGTACTCAAATTCCAGAACATGTAATTAGAACATTTTGTACATCCTCCCCACCCAATTTTAATTGTCCATCACAGCAATATCCTACGAACAAAGTAAAATGAAAAACTATAAGAGCAGAGGCAAAGTTCACTTATATCAGAAATTTTGATCATCCATGGGGTGTACAGATTTGGTGATCCAATCATCCCCCTTATGATCACAAGATCCCATCTATCTTCATCCCCATTCATTTTAACATTTCTCCTTATGAGACAAGACACAGAAACAGTAGCCACCAAGTTGTCACTCTAATATGAAGAGAGTATATCCAGACTTTTGCGAAGTCATTCTGCTTGCCCATGGCACCCCCATTTGTTGCTGACTTCTACTGGTGGTAACTGAATCTGACTGTCTCTGGGCTCTGTCTAACCAGACCCAGGGCCATTTCTAAGTTGAAATTATCGTAGAAAAAACATGTGTGTTAGGGTACACTATGTATTAGGGTGCACTTACCATTGGCATGAACTAACCTTTAAGTCCCTAGTAAATGACTGGAAAGGGTTTGGGAAGCACAGAGTAGATAAAGGGCGCTCTGCCAAAAGTGTACGCAAAAAGTTTAGTGGTGAAAATCTTAAGTGTGGTGCAACTGGCGAGTGGAAAAACCCCTTAACCACTCTATTAATTGTATGTCAGGGAAAGCTGACATGCAACAATGTAAATCAAAGAAATGCCTATACACACACCAGGAGTACAATATACAGTAATGAACAAATTATACAATATGATTAAACAGTATCCAAGACAGCATGAGTAATCAGATGTAAAAAGCAATCGTTCTCATGATTTCCGAATATTTAATCATTCCATAATTTTGGAACACGGCGACCCGGGAGACAGGATTGGGGATTACGTCTCCGCTCTATCAATACCTGACTGCGAGTGATCCCCTCCGGTTTTTGGTTTACTGTAACTGCTCCCGCGCTATATTATACTGGTCTTCGCCACACGAGTGCGACATTTACCCGAGTCGCTTAGAGCTTTTGGAGAACTACCCGCTTACGTCATCTCTACTATCTTACTTTAGACACTGAGTATCCACTAACTAGGATCCAACCTTTTCCGGTCAAGAGCCCTGCCTGGGCGGAACTATCACCGGTGGAGCGACCTAACTATCTTCTACACACACGTCGCAGCCCTGAGGAGTCGCGTGAAAACTGTACCAACGTGACGAAACACGGGTCGGCTGGTTATGGAATGATTAAATATTCGGAAATCATGACAACGATTGCTTTTTACGTCTGATAACTCATGCTGTCTAAGATACTGTTTAACCATATTGTATAATTTGTTCATTACTGTATATTGTTCTCCTGGTGTGTGCATAGGCATTTCTTTGATATAAGTCCCTAGTAGATAATAGCGCAGGGGATTAAAACTACCATAAGTCCCTAGTATTTAATAGGGCATGGCAGTTTAGACTAGCCAGCAGCCCTTTCTACACTTGCATTTGTGCATTGCTGAGCGCTTGAGGTCATTTTAAAAGCAGTTATGCCTGTCAAGACTGTTTTAAAAAAGTAAATAAACTGCAAAGTCAACTTTGGTGGTAGGGGCACTTACAAAGTGTGAATCTACAATAATTGTACATATTAGGTACAGCCAGGGTCTCCCCTAGGTGTCCAAAAAAAGGGGGGGTCAGTTACCATAAGCAGAACCCTTATAAAATATGTTTTATATGTTGTAGTGATGGAGAAATTGTACATATCAGTTTCCCCATTGTAGATTCCTAGCCCCATAGCATAAAATTGCAATAGTTTATAAACACTTAAATATTGCAAGGAATTGAATGAACTACTATTTGAAAGACTTGGGAGAATGGTATTGATGAACCCAACAGAATGCCATTGTTGAATTAATCCTAAAATAAACAGAAAATAAGTTATAAGACGTTCTTGTCTATAAATCAGAATTCAGCCTTCCTGCAGTCTAACCTGAATGGACAGAGTTAACAGGATTAGCCGGGAGACTTTGATGAAGTGATAAGTGGCTCACCAAGGAAGAGTCTATCTGCTAGAGAGGGCTCTGCTACACAGGAATGCCAGAGCAGGGGGAGGGGTCCTAAAACATGAAGCTTCAAAGGAGGAATAAGACAGGCAGGGAATGTCAGGCCTACCTACCTCCATCCACTCTGGTCCATTCAGCGAGGGGGCTTAACCCGTTTACTGTGGCCGTTATTTCGCCGCAGTGCTGGGCGTTCTACAGAGTGGGCGGGATCACGTCAGCCGTTAAACATTCGCAGCACCAGCCAGGTAGTGCTCCGAACGTTCAGCGGCCGATGGCAGCATCAATGGGGTTAAGGAAGGAATCTGAAGATGTTTAGGGTGGAGAGCTATGGAAATGAGCCATACTGAGAGTTGGTTTAATTAGCTCTTCATGCTCTGCTGAGATTTCAGGCAAGTTGAATTTTGGATGAATAGTGCTTTCTTAGAGAAGATTATGCCACACTTTGGAGGAAGTGGCCATGCTCGTGGGTGTTGCCTTAAACCTCATTGGGCAGGAGTGCTCTCTTGCTTGACCCCAGAGAAAACTGAATAAATATGTGAGAGGCGCCGTGCCTCTCAGATCTGCTGCTTGAAACTAAGAGGAGTAGGATTGCTATGCTGTAAACTTGATTTGCACTATCAGACCCTGCATTCTGACTGAATGTGCCTGCTGCACTATCTGGAACTACAGCCCTGTGGATGCACCTTGCTTCTGAAGATTTAAAGAGTGGACTCCCTGCACGCTAGAGGTTAACAGAGCTCACCTGCATCATCCCCACCAAGAGCCCACTGCCTGGAGTGCATCCAGCAGACTTGTAACAGTTTTGGCCAGGTGCATTTTGGGAATTGTGGACCCACACTTTTAAGGACCATCTTGGGACTTCCAGATCCTTGGATTGTGTTTTGGACCCTCAAGAGGAACTTCAGGAAGAAGTGCTAGAGGTTTGGATAACTTTTGTAAAAGTGCTCCATAAGGTGACCGAATCAACCGCGAGAGTCAAGCCGGCCACCTTCAACCACGACCCAGCCCGAATTTCAAGTTCATCCCGCTGAAGAGCTGCAGAGGTCCAACTTCCAGGGTTTGACTGGTAGCTCACTGAAAGTCAAGCCAGTGAATCCTCAGTGAATCCGCACCTAATCGGGACTGGTGAAGAGCATCGAGGGACTCAAGCAGAAAGAGCTCCAGAGAAGTCACTAAGTCTGAAGGTAGCATTTTAACCGAGGTTTTCTGCTCAGTGTATCCTCGCTGGGCTTCATTGCAATCTGCCTAAAGCTTTGACTTTGTCCCGGTAAAGTGCGGCCAGATGTCCCAGAGTGGTGCTATGGGTTTCTAGATACTAGAAAGTGTGTGAAAATTCATCTCCGGTTCCCTATATTGAATTTTTTTCGTTTTGGTATCAGTTTAAAGATGCAAATATTTCCTATTTTTATACATTAGGCTGAGATTTTTTATTGGGTTTTGTTTCTTACTTATTTACTGAATTGCTGTTTTTAAATGATTTACATACCTGTCTCCTAAACTAAGCCTGCCTTGCTCTTAGCCAAGCTACCAAGGGTTGAGCATGGAATAATTTATTGAGACCTATACTGGAGCCTAGCCTGGGTTGGTGGCCTTATTGCCAATGGTAGGTGCCTACTTACCACTACTAATAACTCACCAAAATGGACACTTTTAATTTTAAGCTGCTACAATAGATTCAGAAGTTGAATTATGTCATCACAATACCAGCTTCTAGAGCCAGCAGACAGTTGTGAATGGTGCTCTTTGTTCTAAGCTATTATTTGGTGAAAAAGTACAGTTGTTAATTGATAAGATGATGTTTCTAGCAGGACATGTATGCACTGTGTGATTGCAGTTCTTTACAAGCAATGGGAGTATACATGTTACCACACATTATTATCTAAAGCCACCATGAAAGGAAAATTACATCATGTTCAATAAAATATATTTTGCCACCAATTATATGCTGCATAGTTCATTTCATATATATCAAGGCATAATAAATACATTTTTAAGGTTTACATCACAATCTAGTTATATCATCACTATTCACATTTAATAAAGAGATGGAGTCACCACTCTACTGCAACATTGCATCAAAGTTCAATTGCAACATAGGAGGGTGTTCTGCCAGAGTTAATAGGCGGTGTGAGAAGCAGATCCCCCAGAATAATACACAAAGCCATACACATAAATAAAGGGGAAGAGTAGCGTTTCAGATGTCTATATCTTGGCCGTCCTTCCATGAAAATTCACAGTTGGTAGCTGATAAGTAGACATTTATGGCACTCCTGCAGCCCTGTGCAGGAGAGCAGGAATTTACCTGCAACTTACCACACATTCTCAGTCACAAAGTCAGGCAAAGATCACTACACCGGAAGCCATTGTTGTAGGACCTAGTCTTGATTTAGGGCTGATATGCAAAATATTGTGTTTGAGGAAAAAATATTGTTTTGAGAATGGTATTTCATTTGTTAAGATTAGAATGGTTTCTCACAGAAATGTTTATTTCATTTCAAAGGGCTACAGGCAAGAATGTGGCCATCACTTTTAGTTTTCTTCCTAGTTTAGGGCATGCTTAGCAATGTGGAAGGTCTTATCGTAGAGTCATTTGCATTCAGTAGTGGTAAACCATTTGGAGGAGATTGGTGGATAAGGGTGGTGAACATAAATTATTTTCTATCTTTTATAATTTTGGAAAAGTACTTTGAAGAACAACATATTGTTAACTATGAGTGAGAAAGTCTTCATATGAGCTGTGGCGGAGTTCTGACAAAGCAAAAACAATCCTAGAATTAATCAGGACTCGGTGGAGAAAGCCACGCTTAACCTAAATAACTTTTCACAAGCAGTTAGCTGTTCCTCTGGGAAATTTAACCACCTGGTACATGAACAGAGATGCTATAAAAACTTTACAATTAAGAAATAAATATTACAAAATCACTTTAGGTATGAAGAGTGGAATTCAGTGATTAAAATCACACCAATGTGAGTTGGGAAACAGGAGTTATAAATAAATTAATTGTGACACTCTTTGAACACATCACATCCTGCAGTATGAGCATCACTTCTTCTTTGACCTCTGCTGGCATGAGGTAGCCAGTGCCGAATACCACACTCTACAATTACAAAAGGAGCATGTGTACTGTTTAGCCATTCAGTGTGCATGTAATGAGCCCTTTGAAGTGCCCCCACAGGTACTTCAGTAGATTCTGTTTCTTGGAGCCTAACTCCTGCAGTTGAAGGAATCAGACAGAGCTTATAGCAAGCTCCTTCTGCTTTAAGAGCTCCTGTGGACCTGGTAGGTAGCGCTGCTGGAACAATTTTCCGACTGGTGATGCTGCCATGAATGCTACATCACTAAACTCTTAGGGATCCTGAAAAATCCAAGCATCATACAAAGAACAAGTGTTGCAAATAAACCTCACCCATTCCACAGGAGAGTGGTAAGGGTATATGTAGCTGGTGTTGCATTTAAGAGCCCACAGTCACAAATATATTACTCAAGCATGGTGTGGTAGCCACTGTCATTTACAAACAGCACATTTTCCATTGAATTGACCACTACATTTGCGCAGACATAAAATGTTATTGGCAAAACTATGTAGCATACAAACGATAATGTGTGAGCAAATATTTGTCATTTGAGCATCACCAAGTAATGTGTCTTGATTTGCTTTGACCCTTTTTTATCACAGTTAAGAGTTAGGAAAAGGAGGCTTATTTGTGCTTTCCTATTTTCTTATTTCATTTACAGTTATTTAAACTGTGTTGCACATAAAAAGGACATTTTATCCTAAAGATTTTTATTTCATACCATCAAGCTTTTCACATTGTTCACTTTATAAAATCTACACACTATGCAATAAACAAAGGAAAAGTAAACACCTGTCTTCATATTAAAAGAATAAGCAACATATTATCAAAAGACTACAGTGACATTTGGCCTATGACATTGAAGGAACAGTAAATGTTACAAGATAAAAACTAAATGTGAAGACTTGATTAATGCTCGTGTATTTCTTTGCCTTCTAAGGGCTCAAGGGCCTGCTGTGGTTGGGCCCCCTCCCACCTCTGGGCACAGTGCATTGCTCCAGCAGCTCCACTGGTAGCTACGCCCCTGTATAAAAGTGTAAAAAACAAAATATCAAAAGCCAAAGCGAGCTCACGCTCGTTAACCTGAATTTACAAGCAAATAAAGGTATTGAAAATCCTAAGAAAATATATAATCTAGGGCCAGACTTGCCATTTCAGGCCAAGGGCGTTTCCTCGGGAGCCTGGAAGGGTGGTGCTGATTTTGTACTGGTGGGGGCTGTTTTGTTTTCTTCACTGGGGGCCAGTTTTGCAGTGGTGCTGCATTATCAGTGCACAGTATCAAAGGCAGCTGTCAAGCATTTCCAGCCTCTGGGGGCCAGGCAGTTCTTCAGGGGCTGGCTGGTCAGAGAATATTGCCAGGGCGGCTTTGGGTTCCCAGTCCGGACCTGATACAATCCCATCCTTTCCAAAATACAGCAAATGAGATCAAAGTGCGGGCTTAGTGTCTTTATTGCTGTAGTGAAAGGTGTTTCAAACCCTGGAAGCCCCAGGTGTGCCAGTGCAAGCTTCAAACGGTGCTGCACGTGAGTGTCAGAGCGCACGTGGGGCCCTCCCCTGGCGCATCGCCATAGAGAGCAGGAGAGGAGAAATAGGATTACACATGTTCTACTGGCAAATGATCAAATTCAACTAAAAAACAAATTGGGCATATTAGCAAGAACCTTGTTAAAATTATCGCCGCTAAAACGGCGATAATGGGCTTGCTAATATGCGTTATAGAATTGCAACGGAAGCGCAGGTTAGATGTCCTGCACATCTAACCTGGGCTTCTATTGGAATTCTATAACGCATATTAGCAAGCCCATTATCGCCATTTTAGCGGCAGTTTCCTGCCGCTAAAACGGCGATAATTTTTACGAGGTTCTTGCTAATATGTCCCAAAGTAACTTAAGTTACATAAACATATAGATCAAGAGGTTGGTTGCAAAGGAAAAAAAATATCATGGCTCTTGTGTATAAAGAAATTTCCCCATAGACACGGAATTGGTCAAAATCTTTGAACACTCAGGTCCCAAATCCTTTCCAAATAAAGCAAATAAAAAATGAATCTGTGAATTTGGTGTTTTTATCGCTATTTAAAAAGGTTTTTGGATTCCGGAAGGCAGAGTGGCTCAGTGCTATCTTTTAATCCTTGGCATTACACTTTTCAACAGATGAATACATCTATGTTGCATGTTTTTTAAAAGCTTTCAAAAATATTTCACGCGAAACAGTATTTGGAGGGCATCATCTTGGAATGCTCGCTCTTGGAAGTTAATAATTTTTCACTTCCTGAAAAAATTGCAAACTATACAGCCCTTGGTAAATATAATATTTGCAGCGAAATATAAAGCCCTTTGGGGTTGTGCTACTGTGTGATCTTTTCTTTGCAGTATGAGTATAATTGCATTCGGTATCCTTTAGTCATTTACATAAATGTATCAAAAATGTAATCAATAGTGGTGGGCCTAGAGTAAAAAGCCACAATTACAACTCTTTTTTATAAAGATTTACCTTTTTATAAATCATGATTTATTATCTTAAAAATAGGAGTATCCATGTATATTTATATAAACTATTGTATGCTAGGTTGATGGCCAGCAGGAGAATAAGTACACTTTCCCAGATTAAGATTGATAGGCCATGAATTCGTATTTTCAGAAATTTGAATAAGGGTTAGTTAGAACCTAAACAATTAAAATCTGTTTATCGGCATAAAAAATGCAGAAAAACCTTCTACTGCTGTATTCCGTCTGGAAAAAAACCTCTAAGAGCCATATTATCAAGAACGACGCAAACATTATCACCGCTTTAGCGGCAGGAAACTGCCACTAAAGTGGCGATAAGGGGCTTGATAATGTGCCATAGTGAATTCCAATAGAAGCCCAGGTTTGATGTCCTTGACACCAGAACCTGGGCTTCTATTGGAATTCTCTCAAGGCATATTATCAAGACCCTTATCGCCGCTTTAGTGACAGTTTCCTGCTGCTAAAGCAGTGATAATGTTTCCGCTGTTCTTGATAATATGGCCCTAAAACCTGTAGAAAACGTAAAAATACTCCTAGTCTCAATTCACTTCTTTTAGGCAGAATTTGAGGATCTATATTTTCATTTAGAAACCCGTAGATCCATTACATCTAGACTTATGGTGGGCTCAGAATGTGATTATTGCAGTTTTCTCTTCATTGGTTAACCTAAAAGAATATTTTTTTTAACTCTAGGTTTTACAAAACTTTGCAGCATGAGTTGGGTCCTGCACTCCTACCGACGTTCAGTTGATTTCTGTGTTCAAAAGGCATCCTTGGTACCTGTGCATGTCGGAATAATATGGACTGCAACAAACGATACAAATATTGAAGGAATGCTTATGCTTGAATAAAACTCATCCATTGGTGATTGTTCAAGCCGCATTGCAGACCATCGCTTTTTGCTATCTGTGCCACTATGAAGAGGGACTACTCATATGCAAATCACCCGTGGTTCTCCTCCAATAGGACCCGACCAGTCTGAACTGTAAGTGCAGGCTCCCTCCAATCACGATCAAAAGGCACCCTATAGTGGTTTTGTCATTCTTAGTCTGGGATCAATTTAAGAAGTTTATCCTTCGTGTTTTTGTTTTCTTCAGATTATTATTTAAAGCTCATAAAACTAGATAAACTCATCTAAAATCTGAAAAAGATTCTTTAGCTGTAAACCCCCATTAATGACCTAGGCTCATGTGGGAAACATCTATTGGAAGTGCCTTCACTGAAATGGCTTTCTGCATGGGTGAGGAGGCTCAAATGTGCAATTCTTCCTTCCCTTTTCCAAAGGCGAATTTAATTCTATTTTGTTTCCAATTCCATAAAAATATCAAAACACTCCTGTTTCAGTTCAAACTCGTCACTCGGAATAGGTGCACTGCTCAGATACCTTAATCGGATTTGCTTAAAATAATACAAAACACTCTGACGATAATGGCATTTCCAGGAAACATCAAATGTGATTAAATGCCTGTGGCAAATGGAGGATTGAGAAAATGAAATCGTCGAACTAGGAAGTTTCCGAAGATAAGGATACTCCCAAAGGAGGAGGCACGGTTTTGGTCATGTGCGTGGCACAGACTACAGGTCAATTATTTCCAGAGTGTTAAAATTATTGGCGCTAAGAAGTTCAGGTGAACCTTTGTTTGTCTCCTAGATGACGTAGTAGAAACTGACATATAGATAGCTTGCCTATTATTAACATGCATGTTGGCTCTAGGAATTAAGGTAAACCTTAATCGCTACTAAAACTATATAATATAGTCTGAACTGAGGAAACGTGTGTCCATTTTCTTAGTTTTTGCTTGAGATTTGAATTGACAACATAGCTGAAACATGGTTTATCATCTTTTACAAAAGCAAAGGGGCAGGTAACAAAACAAAACACTAGGGAAAATGATAGAGGCGTGAGGGTAGGTGTGCAGAAAGAACAGAAAAACTCAAGAAGAACCCAGGATGGAGACTGTAAGAAATGTGGTTGTTTGTTCAGAAAGGCAACAACCACAGTCCTTGTTAGGGTGAACCACAAAATCCATTAAATTAACCTGTCCTTGTCCCTCAGGTAGCTAGGCACAAAATAAGTCAGGCTTAAATTAGAGGTAATGTGTAAAGTGTTTATCCAGCACAGGAACAGTAATAAAGTGAACACACAACACAATAAAAATCCCAAACCAATTAAGAACAAGCATTGGCATAGCCAATAGGTCTCGCTTTTGGGACCTTATAAGTATTTAGTTATGCAGCACAATATCCTTGGTGCAACAACATTAACAACATTGGTGCATGGTTAAACACTTATAAGGTCCTAAAGGCGAGACCTATTGGCTAATTGCGAAAATCGGGCTCGGAGGCTGTAATGAAGGCCTACCGAGCAACAACACACGTAACGGGGTGTAGCATAGGTGTTACAAAATGAGACAAGGCGGTTCTAAGGAGGGATTACCAAGCCTTTTGACCAATGAACAGCCACAGCTTACAGCGGACAATGACACAATTCCACGTAAAACTTTGGAGGATATTCAAGTCCCTACCTCAATACAGCACACCTCCCAAAGCAGCGCATGGGCTGCCAAGGCTCGACCTAACAATATAAGGACGTAAACCCTAGGTTCAGTTCCGCCAAGATTAACATATTTGCTGCCAATGTCTAAAGAAAAAGCATCATGATGCTGAATGAATGACATCGAGAGTTACTTGAGGCCCTTGCCTCCAAGTCATAGCGCCTCATTTGAAAAAGGTGATTAAATGATATTAATCTTATCACATTAGCATCAACACCATGTATTTGGGAACAGTAAATACAATTAATAACATATGCAACTCTCTTATTGTCCTACAGATGGATTCTGGTAAATAGAGTGGTTTGTAAATGGAAATGGAACCCCCGACATGCTACTACTGACTTATTATAAATGTTACCCATTATTCTTTTGGGCTGTAACAGAAGGATAATAACAAAATATTAATTTAAAAAAGCCGTTTCAAAAGCAAAATGAGTCTACAAACATGAAGTCCTTTGCAACCAAACTGCAAGTTTTAGCCAAAAAAGCACAAGTGATTTTACAGAGCGCTCGCTTGTGTGAGTGTAGACAGACACACACACACACACAGACTACAACTTTTTGAAATGCAAAGATAAAAAAAGACAGGCCCTCATAAGTCCTTTGTGACACCGTTGGTGTAACTATGGTTAGCATGAAGAGTAATGCAGCATCAGAACCTGCGAGAGATAAACAGGCTGAGCTGCCGAATGACCGAATCCAAATCTCACAGTCAGAGAGAAGAAGGATGACACACACAGCCAGTCCTGTCTACAGTCCACAGTGTCTGGCAACACTCCACGAAAAAGAAAGCAACCTGCAGCATGTCACAATCCTGTACTGGAAGAGGCTGACCCTGCAATTAAAAGTAGGAAGGATAAGGGCTAACTCCAGAGCAGCTCTGATTCTGCAGCCATTCAGCTCGTTTCCAGATACATAGGGCATTCAGAACATCCTTACCCCGTGCAATGATGATAAACAATCAGAAAGGTGGTTTGCCACTGTGCCAACACCCTTCAGATCGCAGTTTCCCAAAATAGAAGGTCATACGAACAGGCATAGAGCACAGGCCCAAATGTAGCCAACAGCTCACATAAAGATGTTTAAAGTATCAGTAGATGCAGGTAGGCTGTGTACACTCACTGCGCATAGGCTGACTGAGCAATCTTTGTAAGCAGAGAAATGGAATTCAGACGTTTACTGAAACACGCAGTGCAAATTAGTGAATGTAGCTTTTTCCTCGGTCTGGGACGAGAGTGCTGGTCACAGAGAAGTGCCTTGCACTAGAGCAGCTAGGGGACAAATCGGATGCTGCCCTATCGGATAGTTGGCATCCTTCTGAGTACCACAGAGCTCAGAACCACAGTGCTATTCCTGTAATAATATCGTGAACATAGAGGTCAGTGTCACATTAACAAAGAAAGAAAAAATGAGCAATCCTCAAGTGAACAAAGTAAACAACACAGTAAAATGACAAATAACCATAGGATACAATCAAGACACCCCTGAGGTGCAGGACTCCATTTCAGAGAAGGCAACTATTCAAAATAAATTATGTCAACTGTAGAGATAATTGCGATCGATGAAAACAACGCAATTCAATGCCACAGGAATCGATCTTCAACCGACTGACCTAAACCAAAAATAATCGAATCCACAAAGGTCCTTCTGAGTGGGGGCACCTGAGAAGCAACCCACCGATGCAACAGTTGTGGGTGGGGGGAGAAGCCGACAGCAAAGGAAATTAGGTACCCCTCGACACATGCAACAAAAAAGCAGAGAAAAAAGCAATAGATCATGCGCTGGTAGCTATGGTGGGTGGGCTTTGAGATGGTGCAGCCTGGTGATTGCCCTGGGTGAGGGGAGGCATAAGAAGTTCCTGAACTGCGAGTGTGCCTGGTACTACTCTGGCTTAGGGTGGGGACATTCTGCGTGCAGGGCTGCCTGGAGAGGGCTCCTTGAACTTGGGAGAGAGGGCCCCTTAAAAGGAACATTTCCTGAACTTAAGTGCGGGACCTAGGTGAAGGGGAGCGTCTTTACCATTTAGTTAGAATTAGGAACCCACCCCAACTGGGAAGGAATTCAAACTAAAGCAAAGATGGGGCTTTCTGAGAGAGGTCTCTGTGCCTGTGATGGGACCAGAGGATTAGGGGCAGGATACGGGGTGTAGTGTGAAAACAAGCAGAGAATGGCTTCTCTAGAGAACAGGGCCACTTCTCCCTCCGATGACCCGCACTCACCGGGCCCGGGCTGCCAACTCTTCCCGGTGCGGGTCTTTTTCAGTTCCTGCGCAGAAAGCTGGCTCCCCTGGCAACCGTACGCAGTGGCACGACCGGCCCGGATAGCAGCGCCACGGCCGTCACTGGCGCAGAGCCCGTGACACAGTAGAAGGACCCTTGCTGGGTGATATGCATTGAGCCCGCGGCGGCCATCTTAAAATAACAACTTCTCAATCTTAGCGGGTGGTGATCTCGTAGTGAACTGGGAGCGGTGGTTGATTCTGTTACAGCTTAAGACTAAATATTCATTTAGAATTATTTCTAAGCGTAGACTGAAAATTGTACAGAATAATTAAGCTTTACAAAGAGTACTTGTTTCCTTAAACAAGGATACATTGTAGGGTAACCAGAATTTTACAGACAAGCATTGGCCGCGCGGCAGTAAAAGTTACACCGCGAGGCCGTGAAAGCGAAAGTGATCGCGTTCACTCTGAAAGCGAAAGTGATCGCGATGACGCGCTAAAGCACGCTAGGGATGCGCGCGCTTCTGCGCGTGACAGTGAGCTGGTGGCCTCTTTGGTAGCACTTTTAAAAGCAGCTACTAAATGTCTCGGCCAGACCAGCGAATACGCTGGATCAGTCAAGACTTAAAAATGGAGTACATTTTAATAAATAAAATGATACCAGAATGACAAAAATCCAGTTAGTAGAACTGGATATAATCAATTTGAATTTTTAAGTGAAATTTGTGCCTAAAAGCATGATGCTCCACTTGCAGTCATCTGATCATGCTAGATCGGCGAAAAGTCACAAGTTCAGGCCAACCATGATGGAGTGCAGGTCCGACACAGGGGCCAGGTTTGTTCCGCTGGAAAGTTAGTTACCTTCTCAGTTCTAGTGCAAAGCGTTCCTCTTGAGTTGGAGGAGGCCACACGGAGGAGGCTAACCATTGCAGACACCCTCCACCTTCATGCCCACCATGGCATCGGTCTCTCACAAGATACTGACGTATGAAAGTGTCGTAAATAGGGATGTCCTCAAAGCCATTGACAAAAAACACTTTGTGAAACAGAATATCAGCATAGGAGAAAGAACGGCGTTGGAATCTCTAAGGAATAACAAATCAGTGGTGATCAAACCAGCTGATAAAGGGGGATCCATAGTCATGCTGGACACAGAGGAGTACAAGACAGAAATCCACTCCCAACTAATGGATGGCGTCAGCTATAAACCCACAGCACGAGACCCCACTACGGAAACACGAACCGACATCACGGCCATCACCAACAAAGCGCTGGAAATGGGATTCCTGACCAAGAAGGAATTCCAATACCTCAATGTGGAACAACCAAGAACACCCACAATTTATGTACTACCCAAAGTACACAAGAATCCAGACAAGCCACCAGGACGCCCGATCATATCAGGTTGTGGTTCACTCCTAGAACCACTTTGTAAATACATTGATGTCTTCCTGAAACCCCTAGCCGAAGCCACGCCAACATACATTAGGGATACTATGCAAGTCATCAATTTCATCGATCATAAACCATTTCACAAAAACAACCAGATCCTGGTAACATTGGATATTGTTTCATTGTACACCAGCATTCCCCAACGACCAGCCCTAGAATGTATGAGAAGAGTACTCAACAGACGGGAGCAACCGGCAGGGGTCCCGACGGACTTCATCGTTGCCCTGTTAGAAATTGCCATGACTAAAAACTTTTTCATCTTTCAAGACCAATTCTTCATCCAAAGTAAAGGAGTAGCGATGGGCGCTGCCTTCGCCCCAGACCTGGCCATTCTCTACATGTCCGAATACGAACAGCATTGCATTCTATCTCCAAATAACCCTTACCGAGACATGATTACAACATGGAATCGTTACATAGACGATGTCCTTATGGTATGGACAGGAGAAGTGGACGACCTCCATGCCTTTTTGGAATGGTTGAATACCCAATCAGACGATATCAAATTCACGATGCACTCGGACAAAGAATCAATTGACTTCTTGGACGTTAGCATCAAGGAGATGGAAGGAAAACTATATACCACTCTCTTCAGGAAACCATCTGAAAGAAACTCCCTCCTGCGATATTCAAGTCACCACACAAGAGGGTTAAGGGACAACTTACCCTTCGGACAATTTCTCCGCCTCCGGCGAAACTGCACTCTTAAAGAAGACTTCTTCAAAGAATCTGAAGACCTTATCCATCGCCTAATAGACAGAGGCTATCCCAAACGTCTTGTCAACAGATCTCGGAAGAGAGCATGGTTCCAAGACAGATCCACTCTACTTGCACCTAAGACACGGAATTCATCACACGAACGTTTGATCTGTGTGACAACATTCTGCACAAAAAGCAATGACATACGAAAAATTGTGAACAAACATTGGGATCTGGTTGCTGATACCCTGGAAAGCCCTGAACCTCCGATGCACGCCTTCAGAAAGGTGAAAAGTGTAAGGGACCATGTGGTACGAGCACTACTAGATACCCCACAGGCACCTACGATTCAAAGTTTATGGAAACTACCAGAGATAGTCGGACACTACAGATGTACTGCTTCTAAAGCATGCCCCATGTGTTGGGAAACCAAACAAATAACGTACAATAATCTTGTGATAGATCTGAAGTCCTTTACAAATTGCAACACGAGTGGTGTGATTTACGCAATTCTTTGTCCATGCAACCTGATGTACATTGGACAAACACAACAAAAAGTGAAAAATCGCATATTCCAGCACTGTAGCAGGATTCGTTGCTCTACAATAGGTTCCCCATTAGTTGACCACTTCAAAGACAAAAACCATACCCCGGAATCCATCAGATGGGTAGTACTTGAAAAGATCTCCCTGGGACCACGTGGGGGTAATTTGAACTCCATTCTTGATATCAGGGAATGTAAATGGATGCATAAATTTAAGACCGTTTCTGGGGGGCTGAATGAACTAGATGCCAACTATGCACAAATGGCAGGTCTTAATCCTGAATAGTCTGTGTATATTGTGGACTGCTGAACATTAACCCATTTTTCCTCTGAACTGTCCTTCGTACAGTGAGTGCCACAATCTCATGAAGTGGGAAATGCATATGTATACATGTACCTTTGAATTGTGAAACTTTACAGTATTTCAATTATTACATCTCGTTGTTTTAAGATCTCTCAGGCACTTGGAAATGAATATACACATCTTGAATCATGCACTGCACGAACGAGAATTAAGACACTTTACAATATGCCTAATTTCACCTTCATCGGCTTCAACCTGCTTTAAGTATCATCTCATACAGTGGACACTGCATTTATAGATGTCCCAATGAAGTACGACACCTCACGATGTCCGAATTCTTGTATTACAGTTATACGATATGCACTTGGTACATGCCCCCTAAGCATTAGACCCGACTTCCACCACCTACGCACTTTACACACAACCCCCGGGCCTTCATTTCGGCCTCTTCGATTAACCCACGGTGATTGGCCAGCCGCTGACGAGCCCCTTTTCATACCAGCACTGAGCGGCTGCACCGCGAGCTTCTGCAGACGCAGCGCGGCAGCCTGGAGGACAGACGGCAGCGGCCCCCTTTTTCCCAAGACAACGAAAACGCGAAGGTAGGGGTTCATTAGTTTGAACAAACCTCAATGGAACTTGATACCCTGCAGCGCTCTTTTAACTCAGAGCCACAGGTTCTTGCCTCCATGAATCCATGCTTTTTTGACCAACTTAACAAGATGTTTTTTAACATGTCACCTTGAACGCCAGCACAGCTTTTAATTGCATTTTCTATTTAACATTTCAGAAAGACGTTTCTGCACTTTGAGCGATCATATTTTACAGCTTGAAAAGACGATGTATACCTCACCGAGGAACACCGTCTAAGTAAGTCCCTATGTCTCTTTTTCCACCCAATAATGCGGGCCTCTGCCAGAATCGGCCCACTGAGAATTTCCTACATATTATGTATTACAGAAATCACAGGAGCACACAAAGGCCCAACACCAGACGGAATAGATGATAACCGTCCTTTAATGTATGTACAACTTTTCCTCCTTTGTTAATTCCAAAGACCCACCACCACAGCAATTTAACTATAGCCCCGGCATTATTTTTCAGGCTCTCTATTTCACCATCCTGAAGAAGACCCCAACATGAGGTGCGAATAACCCTTTAACGTACACGGGGGTCGAAACGTAGAACTACGCCAATCTAACACACCATAGGATTAAAATGCGGAATTGATTTATGCCTATGTGTGATGCAACTTGGGAACTTTTTTCATTTCCTTTGATTGTAAAGGCGTTTTTGATTTTAACGCGATGTTCTAAAAAGTCACAGCACCTTTACCCTGTCCCTCACAATCTCCACACACCCTTTCCCCTCCTCACAGAGAGCACCATATATGTAATGACTATATAATTACATTGAAAAACTCTATTGCACATGACTGAAATGATTGCAAAATAATGAAAGTACAACCTTGCCCAAATAAATGCCACTGAAGGTTTCCAGTATTACCATGTTTTTCTCACAAATCTAATTGCAATTATTTAGGAGTTTGTGGTGCATGTCTGCTTAGAAACAATATGTAAGTGAGTCTTGATAACAGAGACACCAGTACTCGGACCCATTCGTTTTTGTACTGTTCCATGGACCCAGGTTTCAGAGTATATAAGGGCCCACCCCTTCATTACTCATAACCATTGCAGACGGTCATTGCTGTAGTGCGAAAAGCAGGTAAGGTGTTGCAGATATACATGGTTGCAGTGTGAAGAGCCAGTCAGGCATCGAGGGCAGTTGTTGCTGTAGCTTCTTGTTGTTGATTGTTTTGGGCTGTCGTTGTTGTAGAGCATAGAAGAATGGCAGGTCTTATGTTGCTGGTGCTAAACCAGTTGTGGTCGACGCAAAGTGCAGGATTCACTGGAGCTTTGCACGGGTAGTGTTCGAGGCCAGCAGAGTGTTTTAAAAAATCTGCCCATTCATTGTTGCAAGCGGAACAAACTTGGGGATTTTCACCTCTCCTATGAAGGAACTCTTACTTATGCTAGCCAAGGATCCGAAACCTGAGGGGCACATCTTGGGGATCAATACGTACTCCAGCAGAGGCCAGCAGCAGTGCTCAGGAAGGCCCAATTGCAGGTCCATGTACGTCCAGTTGCAGCACTTCAGCTGGGTCATTGTTGGGAGACTTCTAAAGCGTGTTGTGTCCCTGCAGCTCACACAGGAGGTCAGCTATCTGTCCCTTGGATTTACTTGGGGTAGCCGAAAAGAAGGCAAGTAGGTCCAATTTTCCTTCTCAGACAGCAAGGCAGCCTTTCAAGCATCAGGGCAGTCATCTAGCAGCAGGGCAGTCCCTCTTCTACATCTTCTTCAGGACCAGAAGTGTCCTATGAGTGGTGCTGGAGGACTAGTGTCTATACTGGTGCCAGTCTTTGTGTGGGGGGACTCCCAACCTTACACCCACAACTGGGTCTGGAAAGTTCTTCCACTTCCCCTGGTCAAGGCTTTGAACTATCTGGGGTTGTCATTTTCCTTTGTGTGTGTTGTAGGTAAAGCCCTTTGAAGTGTAAGTGGGGCTGGGTACAATTCTGCTGGTGAATTTTCCTCTGTATGTTAGTTCCAAACAATTAGAGGATTTCCAATCACTACAGAACTTTAAACCAGGCCCATGATACAATTTATCAAACACAAAAGATGAATGTCTGTGCTATCAATAGATAAGGCTATCAATAGATATGTCTATTCTTAGCCTTGTCTATCTGTCATCTGTAAGTTGTTTCGATACGTCAGTCCATTCCCGCACCTACCTTTCTGACTATACATCCGGTATCTTTGTTTTTTAAATCAGTTTTCACGTCCATCCATCTGTACCCCCATCCATCCAGCCATCCTATTTTTGTAATTTTATTTCCTCTTCCACATACTTTTCAGGCCTGATTCAGACTCGGATTCCTGTGTCCTATCCATTCTTAAACCTCAATAACTCCCCTCGAATAAGGAAATGTATTTGTTTTATCACCTTGGTAATATGTGTCACTTTCTGAAAGGCTGGAAAGTACAAGGAAGTGTGAGGAATGTTCCTACGTTAGTGATAGATTGAGAAACCACTTTTTTTCCGTGAAGCAGAAAGCCCAGCAAAAGGATTTTCACACTGGAAACTACTATCCCGTGCATAGAATATTTGACATCAGAATTAGAAACCTCTAATTAAGCTTTGCTTTTACGTTGTCATAGACTACATATTTGTGAGGCCCAAGACCCACGTGCATGTATTTTTTCCATCGTCAATTTGCTGCTACACCTCTGATAAGAAAGCAACAGCTTTTAATACTGATAAGTCCCCTAGACAAACAAAGGACATCACTATTGTTCCAGAGTGCACCTAACCCTTGTTTAGTAGTACTTTTCTTGAAACATTACTGCTAAAGGGGTGTACAGAGAATTACTGCTAAGATGCACCGGATAAATGTGATTATATTGACAGTAAAACTCCCACCTTGACCCATCAATATCAAACCAAATGTGTTCTTGAGCAGTGATTTGCTTAGTTCATTGATTCAGCACCAGATATGCAATCGTAAAATCATTGCCCAGAGAGTGCCCACTCATTCCCTCTCTCCTGTTGGTATGCACAAGCATGCCTTCACGGACTATCCAAGTGGAATCCTTGTGACTGAGGGGCCTGCCCAAGATTTAAAGTGGGTGGGTGTTAGCCTCAGCTTTGGTCCACCACACCAGGAGAAGAAAAACAAAGCAGGAATTACGTCTCAGGTTTAAATTTAAACAGGATGATGTTTTTTCTATCGTACTTCAGTATGTTAGATCATTGGTAAATTGATGGGATACCCCAAAAATTTAATTTTTTAAACTTTAATGCTTATATGTCATAAAGATTTTGCAAACAGATGCAAATTAGTTTTTAAAGGAAATATAAAAACTTTCAGGGTCAATCGACAATAATAAGACGGTTTTCAATTGGATTGCAAAACAGCATGTATATCAATAAACTTCATTTAACAGTAAACTTTTCTTTTATGAACCATCATTGATTCCAAGATTTTTATTCAAGGCTCTAGATTAATGATATTTTTTAGAAAAATATTTTTAAGGTATAGAATTCTAGAACTTTGCCTTGTGTGGGAGCAAAACATGTCCCACACAGGCCTCATTACAATTCAAAATTTGTTATCTAAGCACAAGCAAGGCTGCAGCGTGCTACTGGTCGGTTAGTGTGTTACAGCGCCCTGAGAGATGCCCTGCAAAAAGAGGTACCATAGAAGGGGCAAATAGCTGGACAGCTGCCACCCACCACCCTGTTCTGACTTGGAGGGATTTATCCTTGAGGTAGCTGGCTAGGATTATGCTATTTCTTTCTTCTGCAAGTCATATGACTGTTCTGCCTTTCATTGCATCAATATTGGACTACTATAGTGCTCTCTATTTGGGACTTCTCAGGTACCTGATAAGGAAATTGTAACAATGTTATCCGCGTGCGAACTATCTTGGGCAACTTACTGGTATGCCCTTGTTTTAGGTCTCACCTGGTGTTGCAGCGCAAAGCGCTGCTCGCTGGGTGAGAGATATTGTAAGAGATTATATTTGAGAAGGGGACTTGAAGCCCCGCCCCTCATTTCCATTGGCTTGCGTCACTGTTTATGCTAAACGGTGGCCTGCCACTGGAAATGGGGTTTTGTAGCCGCTGCCCTTTCTCCTTTTCAGGCGGCCCATTTAGACTGGCTCGTCGGCTTCACGGCTGTCGTGAAGCACTCTCTTATCTTTATGGGGCCATGTGTTTCTAATTAGCTTGGAGGAGCGCACTGCCCCGACCTCTCAAAGGAAAAAAATCTTGGTTTCGTCAAGATATTTTTCCTTTGAGAGGTCGGGGAAGGGGCGGGGGGTGGTATCAGTGCGCGCCTCCACGCTAATTAGAGACACATGGCCCCATAAAGATAAGAGATCGATGCTTGTTACTTGTGACTTGAAAACTACAGAAGCATTCCTGCACCTAAACCATCGACCGTTGAAGTCATCTTATCATGATTACACCCAGAAATCTGCTGAAAAAACACATAACTTCTTTCTCAGAGTACCTTAAGCTTCCCCTCCTATCCAGCTAACTTAAAATGCAGTCTGCCTGTCCATTTCCTAATTTTCAGCAGTACAAGGATTCAGGACAACGAACGTGTGATTGTCAGTTCAATCCCTCATCCTTACATATGCCTATGGTAGCACATTTGTCTTTAAGTACTTACATTTTCGCATTTTGGCCTTAAAAGCAAACCCACGGAATTCGGAGGAGAGTCAGGAAATTGAGTCCCTCCCTAATAAACCCCGCCTATGAACAGATACATAAAAATAAGACTTCTATCATGTCATTTGGGATGTGATGAGCCCGTGTTGGATGCATGAGTAGTGGTAGATCATGGATCGGCTGTAGTGAACATGCTGCTAATACCCTCGGCCTTCAAGAAAAAAAAGTACAATGATAACAAAGTGAAACGTGTTTTTTTTAACGCAACTCTTGCATATATTACTTTCAAAATCAACTCTCATAACTGCCCAGAAGCCGCGCGAGGCCCCTTGATTCAGTTATGGATATTTAGGTAACAACGGTGCATTCTGGAACTTGTAGTTTTCCTTTTTTGTAAGTACGGGCCTAATTTCAGCATGAGAGATGTATTTGAATACCAAACCGAGGCTGCAGAATTTGTTACATATAGTACAGTCAACTGGCAGCTGAGGGTGGGCGAGCTGTAAGTCCTCATGAAGAGCTGAGCCAGGACCTGGCTCAGCCCTCACAACCAAACGATGACTCAAAACATCGAAATCCCATTATATAAATTAAACCCCTACAAAACTTTAATTACCTGGTGTTATTTCACATAATTTCCGACATTTCATGTGGCGCTTTTTAGGTCTCGGCCTAGCGTTACACTGCGCAGCAGTGTTCGCGCAGCTGAGATTTAATGTTTACAGTGTTGGCGGCTTAAACCCGCCCCTCTTCTCCATTGGCTGGCCTCGTAATTGCTGGCCAGCCATTGGAGGAGAGGGGCATCACTCCATTTAGGCCCCGTCTTTTTGGGACAGAGGGGTGTGGTTTTGCTCTTCTTTCTCTCCCTGACGTCATCAGGAGAGAGCAGCCCCTCATCACGCTGCCTGCACGCCCAATTCGGCTCTCTGATTGATGTTCCTTATTAACCAATCAGAGGGCCGACTGGCGTGTGCAGGCAGCGTGAGACATGAAATCAGAAGGCGCATGCTTTATCGGAGATGACAACTCGAAAGCTCTTGGAAAGGACGTCAAAGCAAGTGATACATACACGTTTTATTTCACTTGAGTTCATCATAGTTCTTTCCGCGGTTATTGTCAAACAAAGTTTGGTCTGGTAGATACAAGTGTCTACACTGCTCATCAAACTACGTAGAGTTCCCGCTTGTCCGTTCAGGTCGTGCATGAACGGCGGGCCAATCCTGCCCTTGGTGCGGATAAACATAACGGCCATCTTGAAAAGAGCTTGACAGCAACTACCATACCTACAGCCACTGAAAACACGAAAAATATTTCTACTTCACAATATCTGTACAACAATTCTATTTCATAATTTAATAAGAAGGTTTTTATTTTAAATACCTATATGCCTTTATTGACCTGTCAATAAATACCTTTTTTAGTGTAGCTTGATGTTTGTTACTCATTGCCTTTTGGCAATTCTCCTTTCATCAGAAACACTCGCTTGCCAAGGTTCTGTCCGTTACACCCACACTTTTGTCACTGTGTGGAGAGTTAGGGTGGCTTCCTCCCGGAGTCCGTCTTCAGTGTCTATGGTGGGGCTTCCTGCTGCATGACAGCCCGTGTGCTGGAGATCGAGCGTGGTACCTGAGTGTCGGTGATACTTCCGCTCCCCGGGGCCGAGGGGGCGTCTGCAAAATGTTGCACTTGTGGCGTTGAGGTACAGCAACAGAAACTCGTCTGCCAAGGATCACACACTTTAAACCATTTGCCCACGAACACACGTTTTTGTGCGCTCTGCAATTCCTGCAGCTGGGGTGTGCTTGCATCTTCATCACTACACCAAAGGCGATGGCAGAGAGGGTTGTCAGTGCGCAATAAAGCACGCAGTAGTGAAGCCTATCTCAAGCTGATCTTCACTTCATTTACATACGATTTGCGTTTGACCCGTCTCTCCCCTCGTCCTGGCATTAGAGGTTGCACTATGTACCAGAGGTATGGGTTGGTCGGAGCCAGGGGAGGGCTGTGTCTGGTTGGCAGTCAGAGTGGTAGTTTGGAAGGCACGCGCTGCAGAAGTCTTGAACATAAGATGCTGCCTCCGGACCGATTGTCACATAATGTCAGGGCTTTAAGTGGGATAAAAAAAACTGAGGGGGGGTCTCTCAAAGGGCGTGGTCGATATATTAATGGAGTGGCATAAACATTTATGCTGAAAACTTGTGCTCGGCATAATGTGCGTGCCACCCGACTGGTACTTTGCTGCTTCTGTCATTGCATCCAGATATATAATACAACAAGTAACATTACACCTACAAAAAGGCAGTACTATTGCCTTTGTTAATTGTTGTTAGTTGCGTAAGATAAATAAGCAAAAACTATGGCTTTGTTGTATATAATATTGAAAATGCTATGCGGGGGTCAACAGTTGGTAAAAGACATTGTCATTTACAACGCCATTACTTGATTAATGCCAGGGGAAAAGAAACAATAACATTTTCAAAATAATGTCATTGCGAGACCTGTTGCATTGTAAATGCTTGTTTGATATTCTCATCTGTTGGCCGCATATTTGCGTTTTTTTTCAAAATTGTGGGACTCAACACTCTTCAACTATGTGTTTTCCCTGCTCTCCTTGCATTAAGAAAGGCCATTAAAAGCTGATTTTTTGCCAAAAATGTTTCACAGATCGGGCTAGCACTTGATTGATTTATTTTGCATAACATGGAGAGAAACTATGGGTAATGTTATGCACGGTATAAAATACATAACATAACACAACATAACTCTGAATGTAGTAAATGAAACAACCCAAGGGGACTGGTACAGAAGTGCACTGTTATTCAGATATTGTTGTCAAGCTCAATATGGTGTGCCATATACAACCTGTTTGCCCTCCAAAGAAGTACCTGGGCTTTGGGGGTCATCTGTTAGAACAGAAGGATGACAGCCTAGACCCAGAACATTTTCAGAAATTGGCATAGCGAACCAGAAGGACTGCTGTCTGTGGGAGGGATAGAAAGAGTCTAGGACCCCATAGCAGAGTGCTATGTGGGCCCACTGGCACCCACTCGATCAAAGGCAACCACTGCATAGCATTCAGTCCAGTGGCAGAATTGCATTCCAGCACAAAGAAGAGGTAATACAATGGAGAGATAGAGAGGCAATGCTATATTAGGTAAGCAAAATAATATCAGTGGAACAAGGAAATTCCCTTGAGGAGAACTAAATAAAATACACTTAAAAATCAACACCAATAACAAGATATACGTAAATAAAATGAATTCATACAATTTATTGAAAATACAAGAATTAAAAGCGTTAAAACGAGTGGACCCGTGTGAGGCCACTCAACACAATTGAAAATATGAAGAAAAAGAGTTTTTTAACATTCAATATTGACCAGCAAAATTGCATTGCATACTCTTATTTAAAATGGATCACACCAAGGGGAAACAGTGAGTCATTGATATTCATGTACCTGAGATGAATGTTCTGTTATACTAGAAAATGCATTAATATTCATGTATTTGAGATGAATGTTCTGTTACACTAGAAAATGCAGTATTAGTAAAGCATTTCTCAATCATTATCTCGGTCAATAGATGCAATTAAATGACTGTTGTATATCAGAGCAATTTTCAGATATGTATCTTCAAGTGACATTACCATGCTCTGTATTACAGAACACCAAAACAAAAAGCTGTTTATGTCAATCATAAATTAACAGTTACTCACTACAATTTATTGTATGTTCATTTCTCTAGGGTGATTATATTTGACCCCGCACCACGACAGATATCAAACGTAGTCTTGACAAAGGTGGACAAAATTGAGAAAAACCACCGAAACGCGTCGACGCACCACCTAGTATAATTCATGACCCAGACATCTTTGTTGATATACTGTATTTTGGTGTACATAACCCAGGTGTCAGAAATAGAGTCTGAATATACAACCAGTATTGTACAAATTCTATGTCTTACAGCCTTCCTGTCTCTGTATTTCAATTTTGCTGGTCAATATTGAATGTTAAAAAACTCTTTTTCTTTATATTTTCAATTGTGTTGAGTGGCCTCACACGGGTCCACTCGTTTTAACGCTTTTAATTCTTGTATTTTCAATAAATTGTATGAATTCATTTTATTTACGTATATCTTGTTATTGGTGTTGATTTTTAAGTGTATTTTATTTAGTTCTCCTCAAGGGAATTTCCTTGTTCCACTGGTTGACTAACCCTATTTCCCTTGATTGCTGTTAAGGGGTACCTCTCACACTTACTCCCAAGCAAAATAATATTACATAAACTAGTGCAACCAAAGTAATGAGCAAATATAAATTAGAGATTCTAGAGTCTCAATCAGTGTGTCCATTACAGGTGTATATGCTATTGGAAAATTATGTTTTTTAGTTCCACCTTGAAAGATTCATATGATGAATGGATCCTGTTGGATAAAACAATTGAGTTTGTGGCTTTGTAGGCACTTCTGGAGAAGGATTGCTTTAGGGTATTTTCTTTTTTACAGAGGTTTCCAGTAGAATTGAGTCCAAGAAGAACCAATGTTAGCCACCTTGGGATGCCTGTTAGGGTGCCAGATAGGTTGAAGCACTGGCATGTAGTACATTGTAGCTGTTGCAAGGTAGTTCAAGAAAACGTCTTGCTGGGAGCCACTAGAGGTAGATCAGGATAGGAGTGATCATATTTACTTGCTCCACCAGCTACTCACAGAGCACCATGTACAGTAGCATTGAGCGAGGTAGGTAGATCGTAAGTATTTCTGTAAGCAAGGAGGTTTAGTAGTCTAATCTCAATAATTCCAGGTGCTATATTACTCGCCTGAAGTCTTTTATATTGCACCTTTTATTAACAAATTGATGTGGATAGAGAGGTTGAAGTTATATTACCATATCTACTTGCAGTCTAGCACTGACATAGTTTTGAGCCAGTTTTGTATGGATGTGCGGCAGTTTAGTAGGGGCAATTAGGACAAACACAATTTTAATGGGGTTGCATTTAATGGTGTGTCATCCATGATTGGATGTCACTGACAGTCTAAGGTGTAACAAGTCATTCATGGACAACATTCCTATTCAAAGTAGTTTATCAAAAGCATTCAAGGTGTAGGACATTTTTTCAAGTCTTCAAAAGATAGGCATATCAAATGAATAGAATGGGAAATATATTGACCAATGAGAGGCTCCTTGCTTGAGAAGGAAAGTGTTAGAAAGAGATATATATTTTTTTTGCACTGACCTCTATTGACTATTTGAAGACCAGCAGACTCCCTGCTGTTACTTGGCCACAAACCTGACTGACTCCCATCTTGATGGCCACTGTCAAAAATAAATAATTTCCTGTGTGTCACCATCAGCCTTCCAACAGTTTAAAGAAGACATGAACGAGGAACGTCAGATGAAAATTAGTAAAATCATTGGTTTCAACTCAAGTCTTCTTTACTAGTGGTGTGACATCTTTTAACAGTGGAATGAAATTTTGTTTTTTGCACATAATCTACTAGCTTTCATTTTGCTAGAGAGTTATTGATTAAGTTGGTCCAGTAAGGTGTAACAGGCAGGTTGAGGACTAAGCTATTAATGAGTTCTGAAAAATGAGAAGGCTTGTTTTCGGTGGTGGGCTTTAATACTTCAACTGTGTGATGTATTTTAATGATAAACATGTTGGAATTTCTAAAGGTAATGTGATTCTCAGCTGGTTTATTAATTAAGAGTATTATATTTTCTCCCTTTGTTCACAAATTTCGAAAATGATCTACATCCGTCATCTGGATTAAATTAATCTCCAATCTGACATACATTATGCTGGCCTTCAAAATATTTGTATTTGTTTATTCCTGTCTTATTTTGTTTAAGTTCTCTACAGTAGATTTTAGAAGCCAGGAACATTTCACTGCTCTAAGTCATTCATTTCTTTCTTTAGGGACTTGATGTATCATTGGGTTGATCTTTCACAGTTCAGTATTTGTAATGTTAGTGGTGCGAGGTTATTGAAAATCTCCATCTGACTACGGATCTCGTACACTTGATATGAGGAATACATTAGTAGGTGGTTCTGTACTGCAGAGTAATGTAGTAAATATTGATATATCTGACCCTTCTTTGGAATCCCTAAGCTGTCCTTAACTTTTAAGTTTGATTGTTGGATGTGTGAAATGAATGGGACAGTGGTCAGACCACTCTGCAGGGATCAGAGTCTCAGTTTTAATTATCCAGTCAGTGACCATAAAGAGATGTTGAATGGAGCCTTTTGCATGCATGGTGTAGAAGATAGCTGTATGAGTGCATTGTTGAGAAGCCATGAGACACGTTGTACAACAGCATAGCCTTTCACTTCATCTGGTGCAAGTTAATTCACTCATCTCACTATCAAAAGAGATTGATCTATTGGTGATAAATTCAATTAGTTCTCCGCAACCATTTTTTATGTGTGCCAAGGGTTGGTACGTGAAGCCAAGTGTGAGGGATTTAGGGTCAGCCCTTTTTATTACCAAAGATAAAAATTGAAAAGTCAGGAATTATTTGATTTTCAGAACCATGGAATCAAATCTGCTTCGTGGATCAAGACAGGTGAAAGTGTATTCTGATGGGATGAGTGTGCCCATTACGGGTTGGGGGCATTTGTCAGACACGTTTCAGTCAAGAACAGTAGTTCAAGGTTGTTCAAGATAATGAGGTCTAGCACTTTCAGGTTATATAAAGCTACACATTTAAAGTTATGAGGTATTCCTTTTAGAGAGGAATTGGTATAATACTTTGTGGAGGATGGTGTGCTATTTTTTATATTAGTTTAATAAACAAGGTGATATTAGGACATGTTCAAATATAGATTCCCAAAACTGGGCACTAACTACCTCAATCAAGCCCTTTAAAAGGATATTTGATCACCTCGATATGTAGGGTTCTAAAAGTAAAGGCTCAGTCAGTATTTGAATACATTCATGGAACAAATCCTTTTTAATGATTTTGCCATTGCATTCTTTTGGACACCTCAAGTAAGTCTTTAGGATCTTCAGAAATCCAGATTCTCTTTTATGCGCACAAATCACCTCGAGAGGGATGTCTCGGCACAAACAGGCTGCGGATAACATGCTTGTAAAGTTACAAATTAGAACAATGCTGTTTTCAATAGTTTCCTAAATTTGGCATGGTTGGTACACATGCAGACATGTAATGGCAGCTCATTTCAGTAGGAAGGGGCAAGGAAGAAGAAAGACCTTCCCCTGGTTCGAGACTTTCTGACCCGAGGAATAGTAAGTAAAGCCTTGTCACTGGATCGTAAAGGTCTGACTGGACAATAATGCATCAGTTCAGTAGCTAGATAGCTAGGACAATTCCCCCTCGAAGATTTATGGGTGAGGCAACTAATTTTAAAAATATTTTTTTTCAAACTGACAGCTAATGAAGTGAGCATGAAGAGGAGAGGAAGGTGCACCAGCCGGCTGGTTGCAGATGAGGTGGGTCACTGTGTTCTGTAACCTGCTACTTGGAGAGAAGTGTTTCATTAGCCGGAACCAATAAGGCATTTCCGTAATCCATGCAGCTAATTACAAGAGCCTGCATCAAAGTTTTCCTCAGAGAGAGTGGGAGAAAAGGAAAGACTCTGCTCAAAAGGAGCGTGATATACAAGCAGGTGCCTGTACTGGAGGGAGCTTGCTCTTTCATAGAAAGAGATTGATATAGGCGATCTAGGCGAACTCCCACGTTCTTAACTACCAGTTTAGAAGCCCGAGCCCTGCCTAGTTCAGGGAGCCACCAATCAGGGGCCCAAAACTGCTGGCCCTTACTGAACAATATAAGCTCCATTTTGTTAGTGTTCAACTTTAGGCAATTCTCTGACATCCAGGGTGCAATAGCTTTCATCCCTTCTGAGAAGCTGTCTTTTGCTTTGCCCAGGTCTTTGTCAAAGGAGATTATTTGTTGCGTATCGTCAGCATAGGACAGTATTTCCGAAGGCTTTGACAATCTTGGCGAAGGGAGCAACATATATATTAAAAAGCGTGGGAGTAAGACCTGAGCCTCGAGGGAACCCCTTATGCAGCAAATCCCTGAACTATTGTAATGCTGTCCCACGTACACCGATCTTCTGTAACCTACGAAGCATCCTGGAATGGAAAACCGTATCGAACGCTGCTGACAAGTCAAGCAGCAGGAGCATGGAAGGTAGATTTGCATCTAGAGATTGTCTGATGAGATCTGTGACAGCTAACAAGGAAGTCGCAGTGCTATAAAGAGGTAGGAATCCAGATTGTTAATTATGTCTCTTCTGCTTTCTTCTTTGCTCTTTGATCCAGTGGAGTTTCTTCCCCAAATTCCTGGAGACAGCTGCGAGTTTAACTTCCTGAGCCATAAGTGTTACCATATTGAAAAGTAAAAAACAAAAAAAACCTTTCAATTTGGGCATTTTCTTCTTCGGTTTCTTTTTACTTCTTGATTGCTAACTATTTAGTTTTTCTAAATCTCTTTGTTTAATCCTTCCCCTGTTCTTCTTTGGTTTTGAGAAGGGCTGCAGTACCAGTAAGATCTCTCTTTCAAACCTATATACATATTCTCTTATTAACAGGCCAATTGCCAATGCATCCATACAAAAGAAATATGAGCCCAACTTGACAAAGGGGAAGGTTAAAACCCAAAGGGAAAAAGGAAAGAAAGAGGTAACAGGACATTATTACTGACTGCCTGTTGCTTACTGTCTGTGTATTGAGAGCCCTCTCATCCAAAAAATTTCAGTTCATTAAGGCCCTGTTCACTTCGTTTTGTCCATTATTTTCCATGACCCCTTTTTCTCTGTGGTGCCCCAGTCCCCCAACTGGACAGCCATTGTCCTCCTCCACTTCCAAGCTGGGATCAGTGAGTGCCTGACAAGTGTAGTCACCAGAAAACAAACTGCGTCTTAGGAGCTATAGATGAAACCTGTTGCACAGGTGTATAGTGACAGCTTGTTAGACCCACCTGGTAGGCTACAGGGCAACCAGGGTTACTGGGCATCAGCCGTGAAGGCAGCAATCACTGCTCTCTGAAGTTACTGGGTCTGTCCTACTGTTGCCCAGCAAACCGTTTCAAGTACAACCCTTCTGCACTTGACTGTCAGTGGTAGTGGTGGTGAGCAGTTATAGGCTTCTTGGGGTGGTAGTGTGTGGGTGTGTAAAGACAGAACTCAACAAAAAACCAGCAGAATAATAACTGAATCTCCAACCCAGTGTTTTGCATGGATAAGAAAAGGGTTCAAAACACACTCTTGAAATAAAATATCACACAGTTAATAGCAGCATGTACAATAATAACACTGGCTCCTGGACATGTGGGCCTTGCCTTTTGCCTCCCCTTCCTCTTGAGTGTCTCTACTCTTCAACGTCTACATGGGCCCCCTCGCAGACATCGCACGCCAGCACAACCTCAACATCATCTCCTACGCCGACGACACCCAGCTGATCCTCTCCCTCACCAACGACCCCGCCACCGCCAAAGACAACCTACACGAAGGGATGAGAGAGGTAGCCGAATGGATGAAGAACAGCCGCCTGAAACTGAACTCGGACAAAACGGAAGTCCTCATCCTGGGATCCCCACCCTCCGCCTGGGACGACTCCTGGTGGCTCCCCGTCCTGGGCAGCGCACCCAAACCGACAGACCACGCACGCAACCTGGGCTTCATCCTGGACTCCTCCCTCTCCATGACCAGACAAGTCAACGCCGTCTCCTCGTCGTGCTTCAACATCCTGCGCATGCTACGTAAGATCTTCCGGTGGATCCCCACCGAGACCAGGAAGACGGTCACCCAGGCCCTCGTCACCAGCTGTCTGGACTACGGCAACTCCCTCTACGCCGGAACCACCGCCAAGCTCCAGAAGAGACTTCAGCGGATCCAGAACTCCTCAGCACGTCTCATCCTGGACATCCCCCGTCGCAGCCACATCTCCGGACACCTGAGAGACCTGCACTGGCTCCCGGTCAACAAGAGAATCACCTTCCGACTCCTCACCCACGCACACAAAGCCCTACACAACCAAGGCCCGGGATACCTCAACAGCCGCCTCAACTTCTACGCTCCCAATCGCCAGCTTCGATCGACCGGCCACGCCCTCGCCGCCGTCCCCCGCATCCGAAGAGCCACCACAGGAGGTCGGTCCTTCTCCTACCTCGCCGCCAAGACATGGAACTCCCTCCCGACCCACCTTCGCCTGACCCAGGACCACCTCGCCTTCAGGAAGCAACTCAAGACCTGGCTGTTCGAGCAGTAGCGGACCCCCCCCTCCCTAGCGCCTTGAGACCCTTTTGGGTGAGTAGTGCGCTATATAAATGCTGTGATTGATTGATTGATTGATGAATCTAGTCAGGCACCCTGCTAGGGCTGAATTTATTGCGCACTAACAATCAAGGATCAATCAGGTGCAGATACCCCAGTTCATTACTGGTTGCACTCGGTTCAGTGCAGTCCTGTTTAGGCAGTCGTGCCACAAAGTAGGTCTCTTTGTCTCTTTGGCCAACATGAAATACCGACAATATACATCTCCGATCTCTTCTGTTTCTGAGAGAAGGCTAGATAACTGCAAAAGTGGCCCTTGATCGGGCAAGTCGCAGACAGATAGGGCAATCAACTTTTTCACTTAGAGTCCTTCAGTGAAGGCAAGTATTAGACGCCCTCAGCAGGCCTTCTTTAGTCAAAGACAACTTGGAACTGGAACAAGAAGTGGGTCCGTAGTTCCCATTGTACACAGTTAAAGCAGACAGGGAATATGTTTTCTCTGTCTGCCCTTTCAGAGTCAGTTTGGGGTGATCCTTTCCAGTGCCTTTCCCAGACTGCTCTGCAGACATAGACTGTGTGCAGAGTCATGTTCCTTACAGCTGGGCAGTCTCTATCCTGGAGTACCCACAACAGAGGCACAAAGAGATGTGAGCTTACTTGTTCTAGCTTATCAACAGCCACACTGGACAGTCATCAAGAAAGAAACAAAAGGCTTACCTTTACTAAAGCATCCCTCTCACTCTGAACCACACAGACTGCAATCTCCATCTTCATTCCGATCACATGCCAAATGCAAGTGCTTCAGGAAGACATATCAGAAAGTCCTCTTAGTAGGGCCCTACTGGCCTATAGGCCAATCCTGGAGTGCAAGAATGGCTGTTTTTCTGTTAATTTTTCCTGTTATTACTACAAAAATTGCCTACAGCAAGCCCAAATGCATGCTGACTCCCATACTCAGGGCCACTGGAATTACTCAGCAATGGTGGATCAAATTATGTGGCAGAGCCTACTAAATTATGTGGCAAGAAATTCAAATTATGCTGCATAATGTGGCACATTTGTGATAGTGTCAGATCATTCTCTTATTTTGACACATCTTAACACTGTCTGGACAAATATTACACAGCATTAGCACTAGTTTAACAACCAAATGTAGCATGTGGAACTGAAAGGTGTAGAATTAACCTGTGCAAAGTGCGTTCCACTGCACAGCAAATGTGTTGATGCATTTTTAGTGACTTTTGATCCATTTGAGCTAGACACTTTTTGGGGGTTAAAATTTGCAAATAATGCAGCAGATTATAGATTATTTGACACATCCATAATTATTGGAAACACCACAGCCGCAGAATTGCATGATTGCCATACTTTGTGAAACAAAGATTATGCCTCTACAATTTGAAAACGGAACCGTTTTGGAAATGTGGGACGCTTTTTTTAGCTATCTGATCTGCTATTGGAAGCAACTTTAACTTTGGAGCCCAGGCCTATTTTCTGTCCAAGTCCAACCCTGTCTCTCAGCAAAAAGGCTTATCGAATTTCTAAAGGAGCCTTGTCCCTGCTTCATTATCTCTCCAGTTTCATGAATGCAATACAATCCCACTGTTTAGGGAAATAAAACTCACCTACATTTTGAGCAGAAGAACAGACTGGAGGCTTCCAAAATGGTACCCTAAGGTCCACATTATTCAGGCTCACTCTTATATATACTGTATGCACCACATATGTCACAGACAGAAACACGTACACTTACATTTTGTGATTTTAGAGCTAGTATCTAGGTCAAGGCATAGTAGCAGTACTTTACATAAGTGGGCTCATAGATTTTCACCTCAATGATTCAGACAAAAGGTGGATTCAGAACTACTGATCCACAAGACATGGTATGCAGTCTTCACCGCTCTATAGGATACACCCATGCCGAGGGCAGTAGTCCACTGTTAACCAAATGATGCATACCCACTTTAAGTCAAAGCGCAAATCCAAAGCCTCACTCATGTCGAAGGGGGTGCCCCCTGAAAGGAGATATATAAGCCAAAATCATGGGGGAGAAATGGTGGATTACAGGGGGCTCTAGCAGCTCCCTGACTGCAGCACCTCTTTTCCCCTACAAGAAGCTGGGATAGAATCAACCAGAAGGGAGGGGAGGCTGATGGATCCCATTTGGGCAAACTGGGAGAGGGGGGGGCAATAGATTACAGCAGCTCCCTAAGCGCCACACTTCTGAATATCTTTCCGAAGGGATAATGTGTAAAGACATTCTGTTGGGTCTTGCTTCCTATACATCCTAGTTTGGTATAAGGAGGATTTGGCTGCTATATTATGCTGCATTCATAATTCAGAGCGTGGTATGAGGGGACTTTAGCATGTGCTAGAGTTAGTACCACTGGAGAAGGCTATCGGGGTGGGGGGTTTTAAACAAAGGGGCATGGGGTGATTGGGGACAACACATTTTATTTTCTGTGCATAAAATCAGCATTAGCATTGCTCTGTTTACGCTTATAGTCCCATGGCCTGACATTACCTTCACAATAATATGCAAATAATATATTGTTAGAAGGAATAAAATGTAGTTAAAAGGAAGCAGGAAACAAACAGCTTTAAAATCACCGTTTAAAATTAGCATGATGCGGGGACGTACTAGAGAATAGTTTCATAGCTGCATATTTCGTGAAATCCTCAGGCAAGCCAGAGGCAGTGGGAGCGCATAAGGGGTGTTGGAGAGATAATAAGAATCTTTCTAATAGATCAAGCCGGGTGTTCCCAGGACACTGTACAGTAAAAGAGGAGGAAAGTAGCAATTTCCAGGAATGCTCTCGGTTAAAAAGTAATGTTTTCGGCGTTTTGCACTAGCTTTGAACCACCAATAGGTGCACACCCTAACCTTATTTCACCTTTTGGAAAGGACCTGAAGCGTACTGAATGTCATTGGAATAAGGTGTTGAGGAGACTGCAATGGAACTGAAGAGAGGTGATATGGCGATGCACCCATTTATAATTTATTTCTTAATAGATACTAGTATTGACTTTGCCATTAGCGCCATAGCGCTGCTGTTGTCTCCCAAAGAAAAAACATTATTTAGCATAGCTTAGCTTTATATTTCTATATTAAATGTTCACAATAACTGATTTTACCTTTAAAACTAGTTTAACACAAATGACATGATGGATTAATCTTCTTCATTAAGATACAAATCATATCATAAATCTACATAAAGATACTGATAGTCTAATGTTTAAAAGGAGGGAATTATCTGGTTTTAGCTGCACTAAACCTCTCAGGGCAAGTAGCAGAAGCACCTGTCTTAAGTTATAATTTTGAACTATGCCTTGTATGTTCTGTTGTTCACCTTCAGATATTGACTTAATTCAACAAATAACTAGTACTGTTTTTAACCTGATTCATTATTAGGATCAGTCCTGTAACACATCAAACTAACACCGACTGAGCAGAAAGAATAACCACGTGGTTGCAGACGTTTCTTTATTTAGCCGCATATTTTTCTTGTATTTTCCGTCTGCGTACTTCCCTTGCATCATACCACATTTATCTCTTTACTGCTCTCTTTGACAGGTACATACACTCCTTCTGGATTTGGATGTTTTTTTCTTTCCTGCTTCCGTGTATTTTTCATTTCCACTGACCTTTCTTTACCTCTGCATTGAAATGAAATCACTGGGAAACAAGCAATGACTGATCCAATAAGTTTAACGTTTTCATAGCACATGTACAAATGCAAGCACACATTCACAGTAGTCACACATAAAAGCCAATATGCAGACAGAAATCCAGGTACACACAGACCATTATAACTATTCCCATCCACACACAAAGACAATCAGACTAACGACACCCATTCACAGTAACCCAAGGCATCCGAACACACCAATCTCAGAGCAAGCAGTTACCCAAAAAGACTCATTTAGAAATATGTTGTTATTTTGGTGGCATGTATATGGCGTTTCTGCTTTTTTCCATTTTCCTGCTTTTTTTCATGTAAACTCTGTTTTTCCTTTCCATCTGAACCCCTCTCCCTCCCACTTCCCGCCTCCCGCCAACCACGCCCAGCTCCATTCCCACTCCCAGGAACCTACTTAATGGACACCGCAGAACGGGCGCGCCAAAGGCAAACTTGTCTGTATTTGCCCTTGCCTGGACAGTGCCAGGACCCCTAGCCCCCCGCCAATCCACAGCCAGACCAGCACAAACTCCTAGCCCTCAACTCCAGACCTCGCAACAACAACTGTACCCACACTTCTCCACAATCAACCGCAGGACCTTTTTCCTATTGCAACTGCCTCTTCCATTGTAGAACATTGAATTCCCCTCTCAAGAACCCACGCCTTCCTTCACCACTGCAGTTCAGCTCCATTCCTGTTGATCAACACCGGTTCTCTCCACAAACATGATATCGAGATCTGAAACTTCATCACATCCCTCCCACCAGATGTTGTCTTCCTCACCGAAATCTGGCCCAACCCTTCGTCAGCACCCAACATTGCCACAGCCACTTCAAACGGATACAAGATAATTCACCAGGTCCGCATCAGCAAACACGGATTTCGAATAGCCAACTTCCACAAAGAATCCCTCAGCTACACAGCCACCACTGACAGTACCACCCCCATCATGGAACACCTCAACTTTCAAATCCACACCAATGGCAAAACAACAGTCAGAGGCACTCTAACCTACATACTACCAGGACCTGGCCTTGCCTACTGGGTGGCCATCCCCAACTTCATCACTCCTCTGGCTACCAACTCAAAAGACTTCATCTTCCTCGGGGACCTCAACTTTCGCCTCGATGACCCTAATGAAGACAACACCACCAACCTCCTTTGAAAACAGGCATACCCTCGGCCTCACACAACTAGTCACCAACCCCACGCACATTGCCCAACACACATTGGACTCCATATTTTCAGCCACCAACAAAATCAAGTACTGCCACTCCTCCAACATTTACTGGTCCGACCACTCGAACGTCCACTCGAACGTCCACTTCTACACTTCAACTGAGCTGCTGATGTTCACTCCCATGTAACCACGGAGCTTCTTATGACTTATGATATTCACAGGGGTCCAGCTGGACTTCACAACAACTCAATATTTTTGTGCAATTAACTGGCTTTAACAGAATGTTGAACCCATTCTGGAAAACACCCTTCATGTCAACAAAAATTCTTCTATTTCCGAAATCACTTAGCTACCTTGTAGCCTTTTATGGGGACAACCTAGTCTATCTATTTTTATTCTTGTGTGTGGGAAACATAATTCAAACCTCCTCCTTGCGGCACCACTCTACCTATACAAAGATCATCTAGTCTCACCTTGAATCACAGGTGTTTTTTATTATTTCCCCCCTGCCCTCAACCCCTGCTGAAGCTTATAATCCTACTTAGTCATGAGTATATTTGCTCTGGGAACCTTACCCCTTCGTATACCTCAGTACATATGCTCTAGTACATTTACCACAATCTATACCTTAGTACCTTTTTGTGTAGAGAGTACATCAACCTCATTATTTCTACGATTATATACTCCAAAGAAAGCACTTCTCCCTCTATCCTATCTGTGTCACATTGCCTTTACATGTGAACTAAAATTACCCAAGCATACACAGCAGTAACTAGCGTTTCTTAGGAGAAAGACATGGTGTCTACAAAATCATTATACAAGTATTTTTGAGTAAAAAATGGATTTTAATATCTCAAAGGTTTTCCAAGGGATATACTTTGGTAGAACAGTTTGTTTAATATGTGAGGTTAATTCAACCTTCATACATGATATAACAGTTAAAAAAATCTTTTTGGTTCTTAAACAGTATAAAAATATACAAAAGGATGGTTTCCTGTCGACGCGTTTCGACACGTGGACTGTGTCTTCATCAGGACTGTACCATCAAGTGCTGTTAAAATATGGCGAGAGTAATTGCCAGAGTGATGATGTTCTTTAAAAAGTGTGAGGAAGTACACCGTACACAAACCGAGGGCTTATTCGTTACCTTATTTCTCGCTCTTTGAAAGGCGCTGGTATTGTTGTGCTACGTCTGCATGATGAGACAGATGGTGCTAGTCAGACGTTTTATGGTCGATGAATGTTATTGAGCTAGAACCTGCCAACGGGTTAACAGTAGGTGCTATCTACGAAAATTGTGTTGGGTTACGCCGGCAGTCGAATTCAATACGATGTTTAAATTGTCAGGGCGGGAACCCGGTGTGTGTTTCTGAGCGGTGATCGGAGATATACGATGTCGGTAGCAGCGGTCGTATTCGTGTGGCCAGGGAATGGCGTCCTCATTTGTTTGTTCGAGATTGCCTTTACAACAGTAAAGAGTTCAGTAGGGTACAGATACCTGAACCCTATTACCTCTACTTCTGCTCCTGTTCCCTTGTATCTAAGTAATATATATACCCCTCCCTGTACATCTGTCCCTATATCTATCTTAATGACTCTAGCCATACCTTGCTATCATTGGCCCTCTTTATACCATTCTGCATCTACCCCAACCTATTTGTTTGTGCCCCTCCAAATTCATATAGCCTTGTTAACTTGACGCCTATGTAATCCCTTTTACTTCTACCCCTGCCCTTGTGCCTTAGTATTCTGATACTCCTACCACAACATATAACCTAGTATTTCTACCTCTACTGTTAGCAGCCTTGTACAACTAACTATATCCTAGTATTCCTCCTTATACACTTCCACCTCTATTAAAGTATAAAAGAAAATCTCCCTTCATGTAAAATATGGTAATGTGGTTGACGTATCTAAATGACCTCTTTCTGATAGGAAAAGGGTCTAGTAAAGGGCATGTGAATTTAGTGAAGTTCTAAATTATAATGAACTTAATATAATCTTGATGGGTGAAATCAGTACTGCAGCAGTGGAAACTTGGATGCAAAATTGTAAGAGATGGATAACATGATTGTGACTTCTCTGCATAGGAAGAAGACAGTGGGCAACAGCTTACTATATTATAGAAACGTCTATCCTCTACACCTTGATGAGAGCATACCAGCACACCATATGGGGAATTATTGAGGGCTAATTGCAACTGCAGCACGTTAGAATCTTTTGCGAAAGAACACGAAATGATGATAACTAGATTAAGTGTACCGGCTTTTGATGACACAACTCTCAGAGTAACAAAATACAAAGCCTCTAAGTTGACCAAGAGCAGTTGCGATTTGAGAACACGTTAAGGACCATGGATAGTAATATTATCTGATTTATAACAAATTACATTAGGCAACACAATGAGATACGTAACATCCTTAGGAGACATTAGGGACTATTAATATTGGATCCAGTGGTTGGCCGGAAGATGGTGAAGCAGCTAAGTATAACATACAAAAGATCTAAGTTCTTCAAAGATAAATTAACGATGAGAAGAGAGAAGAAAAGATGGCTGTGACAACAGGAATGTGTTTGTTAAATGTACAAAATGTAAAGTTGTAAATCCAGAATATCCTGTAGAGACTATGTGGTATCACCATCAAGAAGGAAAAAAAGAATAATTAGGTATTTGACATGTAATTATGAAGTATGTTCTAACATGCTCCTCTCAAAACCAGTATGTAGAAAGGCCAATTTTCCCTCTGCAGAAAAGAATTTTAAAACATTTCAGAGAAAAAGGCACGCTACTTTCATGAAGTGCACAATGGTGAAAGTGGAAGTATGAAACATTGCGCTACAGATTGTGTAGCCCCTGCTGTAAGAGGAGGCTATAGAGTACCTGCCTTATACTGATTAGAATCCAGATGCACAACAGGGCTGAACACATAGGAGCCTAGAGGATTAAACATGAGTGAGGAGTTGGGGATTAAGGACGAAAAAAAGTATATGGTTATAAAACTTGTAATCATCCAATACCACCTGTGCAAAGTTCCTTGTAAATGTTTTTTTATTTTTGTTTATGGGAGCTAGTGTGGAGAAAAGCTAAAGATCCTGATACACTTAGGGGCCAATTCCGATTCGGGAAAAAACGCTTCGAATAGCCGTTAGGAGCGTTTTTCCCATATGAATCGTACCCTGCAACGTCCCCCGTACGTACGACGAAGTACTATTCGTACCAAGAGCCGTACTCCGTACGAGTCGTACAGAGACCGTACGACTCTAATCTCCGTACGATTCTCCCTCGGAACCCGCTGTACGCAACATCTGTTAGGTTCGCGGCTGGTTTTTATGACCCAGCAAGTACGATACCTGTCGGGTACGCACCATACGACCCTTTTTCTATGGGAGCTGAAAACAGCCGTAAAAGCAGAGCTTGTGCCGAAACAGGTACGGAACGGCCCCCCTGGGTACGGTGCGTACCCCCCATGATCGCAGGGGTACGGTGCGTACCCCTGCGATCATGGGGTGTACGAGCCATACCCCATGTACGATGGGTGTACGAGCCGTACCCCATGTACAATGGGTGTACGAGCCGTACCCCATGTACGATGGGTGTACGAACCGTACCCCATGTTCGATGGGTGTACCCATCGTACATGGGGTACGGCTCGTACACCCACCGTACATGGGGTACGGCTCGTACACCCATCGTACATGGGGTACGGCTCGTACACCCATCGTACATGGGGTACAGCTCGTACACCCATCGTACATGGGGTACGGCTCGTACACCCATCGTACTTGGGGTACGGCTCGTACACCCATCGTACATGGGGTACGGCTCGTACACCCATCATCGTACATGGGGTACGGCTCGTACACCCCATGATCGCAGGGGTACGTACCGTACCCCTGCGATCATGGAGTGTACGGACCGTACGGTGTGTATGTGTTTGTGTGCTTTTCCGTACGACTCGCCCTTACCTGATGTGGACCGCACGAATCGCGTCCTCATACTCCGGTCCGGATCATACTCGTCGGGTCGTACGGCATGTGTACGAGTCATACGCCATGTGTACGAGTCGTACGGTTCACGGTTTTAGACTTGCAATACGTACGGATCGCGACGATTCGGATGGATTCAAGGAATACGGATCGTACTACGCGACTCGGACAGACGGGTGCGATTCGTACGGAGAGGGCTCCGGATGCAAATCGTACGGACGTTTTTTTTCCCGAATCGGAATCGACCCCTAAATATCTACAATGAAGTGACAAGGTTTGAACATAATTTTTAAGATATATGAATATTTTGTTTTAAACTTACGAATTTTTGCATCCACCTAAAAATGTTAAATATTGTGTATAAAGCCTAATTAATAGTGTTTAGATATTTATAAATTAGCTGATGACAGGAAATGTTTACAAAATTCAAGATGATGTTGAAAAATAAACAGAGAAAAAATATGAAATCCATATATTTTGTGTGTACCGCAGTGGAAAAAGGAAAAATAAAATGATAATAAAACTATGTTATTATAATTTTATTTTTCTGTTGTCTGGCAGGTTTACGCAGTGGGGCGGAGCAGGGCGGGACAGGGTAGGTCGAACGTGGGCTTGGCTATCATCACAGCCAGCAGGGGAGGAGTGGTTGAGGCACTAAAGTGTGCATGGAGGTTTGGCCGGCCGTCTTGGGCTGGCCAAACAGTCAAGCGCACTTTGCATGTTCCCCAACAGGCTGTAATACACAGCCTGGTGAGGAACATGCACAGGCTCCTTGTCCCTGTCTGAGTGCCGAACCATGGCACTCAGATCAATCACAATGCTGAGAGCAACATGGAGAAATGCTGGGATCACTGACATAATGTCGAGGGACAAAATATAGACTACTAAAAATATCGATGCCAAAATATCGACAGACAAAATATCGAAATCCTATCTACAAACAGGTGAGTACAAAAACTTCGACTCCAAAATTTCGTTTAAATATATATACTTTGCAAAAATATCTAATTTCTTAAAAATAATGTAAAATTAAAAAATATTAAAAAGAAATAACTAAAATATACTTAATAATACTTAAATTACCTCAAAATTATTAAATAATTAATTTAAGTTGTAGAAAAAATAATACAATTGTATTTATTAAAACATATATATATATATTAACATAATATTATTAAAAAATATTCAATATTATTACCGTAGGATAGCGAGAGTGTAAAAATTACTATTCCCACTCTAGAGAGTGCAACAGTAGGGAAAGCGTTGGATAGCGTAGGGGTAAAAATTACTATTCCCACTCCAGAGAGTGCAACAGTAGGGAAAGCGTTGGATAGCGTAGGGGTAAAAATTACTATTCCCACTCCAGAGAGTGCAACAGTAGGGAAAGCGTTGGATAGCGTAGGGGTAAAATTACTATTCCCACTCCTGAGAGTGCAACAGTAGGGAAAGCATTGGATAGCGTAGGGGTACAAATTACTATTCCCACTCCAGTGAGTGCAAAAGTAGGGAAAGCGTTGGATAGTGTAGGGGTAAAAATTACTATTTCCACTCCAGAGCGTGCAACAGTAGGGAAAGCATTGGATAGCGTAGGGGTAAATATTACTATTCCCACTCCAGTGAGTGCAACAGTAGGGAAAGCGTTGGATAGCGTAGGGGTAAAAATTACTATTCCCACTCCAGTGAGTGCAACAGTAGGGAAAGCGTTGGATAGCGTAGGGGTAAAATTTACTATTCCCACTCCAGTGAGTGCAACAGTAGGGAAAGTAAATACTTCATATATTATTTAAAAATATATATATTAATATCTATAAAAAATTAATTAAAAGTAATTACCAATTTAATATAATATAATATTTAATAAATAAAAAATACAAATTAGAATTATTTCAATTAGTTACCCATTAATACAAATTAATTACAAATTAACAATTAATTAATTAGCAATTAAAAATTAATTAACAATTAATTCAGAATAAATACAAATAAATAAAATTAAATTATTTAATTATTTATAATTAAATTACTTCCCACCCTATTCCCCTATAAACCCACAAACCGTTACATAAAATAAATTAGTACAATTAACATAATTATCTTTTAATCAATTAAATAAAATGTATTGTCAATTAAAATTAAATAATTACCAAATAAAAATTAATTAACAATTAATTAATTCAAAAACAATACCAATAACCCGCTACAGAAAATAAATTTGTAAAATTAACATAATTATCAATGAATCAATTAAATAAAATTAATTGGCAATTAAAATTTATTTAATTACCAAATAAAAATGAATTAATAATTGATTCAAAAACAATACCAATAAAGACATTTACATATTTAATTAATTATAATTCACTTACTTCCCACCCTATTCCCCTATAAACCCACAACCCGCTACAGAATTAAATTACGCAAAAATTAAATAACATAAAATGTATTAATTAAAATAAATTATAACAAAAATATACACTTTTCACACATATAATAACATAAAAAACACTATAAAAAATTGAATATTATTAAAAATTCGATAATTTTAATAACTTATATTATATACTTCGATATTTTGACTTTCTATATTTTTAAAATTCCATATTACATTACTTACCTTAAAACGATATTTTTGATGACTATATTCTGTCCATTCGATATTTTGCCCATTCTATATTTTGAAGTCGATATTTTGTCCATTCGATATTTTGAAGTCGATATTTTGTGTGTTTACCTTATTACATATGCATCTACATATGCATCTATGCCACGTTCTCATTTGAAATTTCTATGGACAAGAAATTAATACCACTATAAAAAAATAATCATTAATAGAAGAAAACTTGTTTTTGTGGATAAAAATAGCTTCACTAGCATCAAGAGTGTTAATGAAAACGTAAATAATGAGGCAGTAATGACCCAGGGGAAGAAGGTGAGATGTGCATGGTCAAGTGTGTAAAAAGTTTTGTAGATTGAGATATGAATAATACTGATGCAACTCATTTACTACAGAGTGTACCTATCTTTAGTCCTGGCCTACCTGTTACCTCGTATAGAATGAGGAAGTAGTAAAGAGAGAGAACCTGGATTCACCTTTGTATTCGATATACCTGTCGGCCTCGTCTTTTAGATGAAAGGCATCACCGAACCTAAGACAAATGATAACCATCTATTTAGGAATTTTAAAAAATTGAATATTTCATATTGTCATTAGAAAAGATCAGTAGGAAGAAATGAATTGCCAGTATCCCGGTGATGGCAATCTGTAACGAGCAGCTTATCCACCAGGATACAGCATGGAGCCCAAGGAGCCCCAGAGATTGAAAAACTTTAATGGAAGAGCCAATTGGAAAAGCTCCAAAACAAAGTTCAGCACAGACACTATGACTGACTAAGAAGCTTAGACCTAACATACAAAAGGGAAAGAAAACAATAAATTGCAGGAATTCAGGACCAGGTAACAAACTTCGTGGGAGCGAAATGTTGAGTACAACTCGCTAAGCGTTCCCAGGCTAATGTTTACAGTGTGAACTTTCTGTTTGTGATCACTCTACTCCACCCTAGTAGTGAAATGCTCTGCCCATAAGGTCTTACTTAATTGTGTCCATAGGCCAGCTTCCACAGGCCCATTCTCCACCGCCACATGGTTTCTACCCTCCAATATTGTGTGATACTGTATTGGGTAGATAGTGCAACAGACCTGTCATGCTGATGTCTCTAACCTTCTGTTTCAAGCATTATCTTATGTTTGAGACCTGACAACTGAGTGCACAAACAAGACTAAGACTTGGTGGGAAGGGTGCACCCCCAACATTGGTAGTAGTGTAGCAGACATTACATGTGTATGGCCATACACATTTCCCCAGGGAAAAAATGTGCCTTTACAAAAAGGCCATGTCAATTCAGTTAGTGTAAATGCACAGCATGTACAATTACAAAGGTGGAAATGCCTACTACAGACAAGAGTTTGAATTCACCAATTTTTTCTCCTGATGTACACCTCTATTCCAGTGGATGGATTGGCCTCTCATGGAACTTCTGGAACATGTTGTGAATTCTCGAAAGTGGTTAACAGGGATTTTCTTTAATAATCAGGTTTTAATTAATCATCATCAAGTGTTGAGATCTTTTCAAATATTGACTGCAATGACTGTGATGAAACCTGTAGTGTTAAATAAGATAATGGATGTGGACAAAGCATCAAGTCTGACATGTGAATGTCCCTTTTGTGATGTGGCTTTGGATGGTAAAAGGATGGTAGCTATCCTCTTCCTCAGTTTCTGTCATTGTATTCTTCTCAAGTGGTATATGGAACTCTGCGCGCAATGACATACAGTTAGCTGGATGATTAATTTTTCAGTTCTAAACTAATATTACTAACCATGACACAAAATAAAGACCTGATAAAATGGTAATAATATTACACTGTTCATTGTCTTATGCTATAGATAATAACTATCGGCAAACTGAAATGTTGCAAGCGAGATCGAAAATAGTAAAATTGTACCAGGTTTTATACACAGCTATAGAGTTTAATGGACTTTACAATACCATGATCTATAGCCTCTGACTTTCCCTTTCCACTACATCTAATCCTGATCTCGGGGGTTTTAAGGGGTGTGAGGGAGACAGGTGGTGGCCACTGAAAGATAGAGGACAGTTTAGTGTTCTCCTCCCAGTCCTCACACTGAGATTGTAGCGACAGCAGAAGACACTGAAGGATTTGGACCTTTTACCCCACCTCTTCTTTTGCAGCACTAAGTTGAAAGAATGAGACAATTTGGTAGAGAAAGAAGAGGAATTGACGTTACCCCCACTCCTTCCATAGCCCCATCATCTCTGAATAATGGTTGCTATAGGGGCTTTGCATGCTGGCATGTGTGGATGAGATAACATCTTCCACATGGAAAGGAAGGAAAAGGAAACCACCAAGAACACCTGTGTGACAAGGCTATTAAATATCTGCTCCCTTGCTTTTGCCCTTCGCCTTTTGCATAGGCATTTACTTCTGATGCGCATACTTAATGTCTGTTATTGTCTCTGTGATGGATTATGAAGACAACAATGTAAGCCATACACAACTTCTCTTTACTTATGAAGGTAAAAGAAGGTCAAAGAGGGTACTTGGTGGAATTTAGAGACTTAGGGCATCAATAGGAAGGCAGGCGCCATCCCGACGTAAAAAGGGACCGCCCGCCATAAGTGTGTTGGTCCTGTGGGAGTGATTAGGATGCACCCGCCACACTGGTGGGCGCATCCTGCATTTTCAACATTGCGGTGGGCGGTGCTTTTAGCACCGCCCGCCGCAATTCCAAAAATGCATGTTGTGCATTTGCACGTGTGCATGAAAATGCAGTGGGGTACGATAGGTACCCCCCATGTGAACACCCCACCCCTCAAAATTCGTGGGGGCCGCTACGGGCCCCCAATGTCTAGGACCGCATGCCTTGCCACCAATGGAAATGCAAATCCCGGCATGTATTGTGATATGGATGTTGGTGTCAAACAGACACCGCCACCATATTAAAACCTTTTCCGCCCAGTCAACTCATCGACTGGCTGAAAAACCGGCGGACAGTCTTTCCCTCCGCCGTGGTCACCCCCGCCCTAGTTACTACAGTGGGAGGGGAAATGGCATGCAGGTGGGATCGCCACTGCCATGCGGGCGGTTGCAATTCGCCCGACATTCTAATTGGCTCCTTAGTTCTGAAAGTCATTTCACTCTCTGATATCAAGCCTTCCATCATGATGCTTCTTGACCTTTCGCATCCCAGTGGATCTTAATGTGGCTTCTTAAGGCATGCTGTCAAGCTACAAGTTCTCAAAAGACCTGCATCAACTCCTTAGTTCCGTCAATATGTATCCTCATTTGTCATCTCATTTTGTCTGCCTGCACCATTCTTAACAGTGCTATTGATAAAAACAAGGATAGGCTTCTCATTTCATATGATTAAGTAACCATCTAGGTACAAAGCCAATCTCATTTAAGTGTTATAAATGTAAAACACCACATTATTCTGAAAACATTTCACAGCACTTCAGAACTCTAAACACACTTTGCCTTGCTCATTGATCTGATCCTTACCATTTTAGTTGGCGCCTACACTTTTCTACACTTTTTCTCTTTTAATTGATAGTTGTTCTAGGGGCATTTTTCAACTGTCATATTTTAATAATAACTTTATAAAATGCTGGACTTAGGACTGAGCAGTATTGTCTTGGTCTGCACTTTTATCTTAAGATGTTTAGCTCCTCTTAGCGTGGTGCCCGCTCTTTGCACAGGATTGACTTATAGGCGGCCAACGAGGCATGTGCAGAGCTGTGAGCAGCCACTTAAAGCAGGTTGTGGCACGTCTGATCTTTTCCTTACCATTTTAGTTAGCACTTGCACTTTTTGTTTTTAACTTAATTGTTGTTCTGGGGACACTTTTAAGGGACAATTATTTAATAATCTTTAGAATCAGTTGAGCTTAGGCCTTAGTGTTATTGTCTTGGTCTGCAGGTTTTCCAAGAACACGAGGTACCTAGAGCCAACAACTGAGCTGCACTATACAATGGTTTTTCATTGTGTATTGAGTATAGACCAATTCATATGGTGATATATCTAGAGTGAAAATGGTTATCAAGTAAACCTATGTATTTCTGAAATGGGCCCAAGATATGTAGTTTAGGAGCAGTGTCTTCTTTCTTATACATTGGCTTATATCTGGCAGGTGCAAATGCCGCAAAATATATAATTGGCAATAATAAATATTCTATATTCTATACTCCCACATGTCTTTCGGTAAAAATGATACTTCACTTGTGTGGGTAGGCTTAGTGCCTGTGACAGGAAACTGCCTAAAACCCAAAATGGACCCATCCCATTTTCCAGTGAAATACAACCCTTTTTTGCAAAGTGGGTAGCTGTGAATTTTGGGCCCTAATTCAGCCAGCACTTAGGGAAATCTCACAAATCTTAGACACTTAACAGAATCTAGGATGGGGTGACTTGCATTGTTCTCACCAATTTGTTTTAAACAGAATCCCTTGCAAACACCAAAGAGTGACTAAAAAACTAATTTTCCTCATTGCTGTGATGGCAAGTTCTAGAATCTGTGGGGAGTCACAAGCTTCCTTCCACCCAGAGTTCCTTCCTGTCCTTAAATACTCCCGTCAATTGCTGCACACTCTGATATCAAGCCTTCCCTCAATCCTTCTCTCTTTCCCAAATCTCATGATGCTTCTCACCTTTTGTCTTGCTGAGGTTCTTAATGTGGCTCTTTAGGGAAGTGTTAGAAACTGGGTTTCTGGTTGGCTAGGGTATGCACCTAAGCCAGGCAGAACCCACCACTCTAGTCAGGGGTCATGGCAAGTAAGTTACACACCAAAGATAACCTGTGCTCACCCTCTGGTAGCTGGGCGCTGAGTGGACAGGCTTATCATCAGATGTAAGATGAAATGCATTTGTACAACACACACACAGTAACACAATGAACATACTACAAAAAGTCTCTAAACAGGCTTAGAAAAATAACAAGCATTTGTATGGCTAAAATAAGACCAAAACAACAAAAATCCAATCATTAGATCAAGAGTTATGCAATGTTGGAATAAAATCAGGGCAAAACAGTATTAGATCCAAAAGTGTGAAGATTCCAGTCAATAAAACCACACTGCCCCTTTTAAAAGGTTGAATGTGGAAGCAGTGATGCTTAAATCATAAGCGAGCACTTGTTAACGAAAGAGCATTTTTTAAAAACATATGAGACTTTGTCTCAGAAGCCGATTTACATGTAATATGGTTCCCCCGGGGGCTGAGGTGTAGGAAGCGGGAAGTACGTCTCTCCTGACTGCGAGGCACACAGGACAGAGATGCCGGGCCCACCGGGGGCTGGTTTAGGTAATTTTGAAATGAACAGGCAAGCTGCTGTGTGGGGCACAGCGTGGCAATCTTAGGACCGCTCGTGCCGGTTGTAAGTTAAGTGTGGCAAAATCCTCCGCTGCAGCACAATGCCTTTCTGGGCCCCACCATTTCCGTTACCTCGAGGGTCAGTTTCTCTCACATGCTCTGGGGCTCGGTGTCAGACTCCGGCGGAGGTTGGGGATTCCGATGTGCTGAGTTAGTGGAAGGGGTACAAAAGTGGGTGGTGATGGATGGAGCATCTGAACCAATCAAACACTCACACCCAGTCAACAGATCTGGGTTTAATCCATCACCGTTCTTTAGCCCACTCTGCCATCCCAGTTCAGACATGGCCATATGCAAATCAGTCTGACCCTGTGCCTCATGGGAACAGTCCAGCCCGAACTGCCAAGCCATGCCTACCCTGGACCGGAAACAAGCTTCCTAGGACTGGTTTCTGGCATTTCAGCCGTCTTCAGCCAGGCTTGCTTGAATCCAATGGCAAAGTGAACAAGGGACTCACGTCCGAGCATACCCTGCCAACTTATGGCAAACAAAGGGGTACAAAAGGGGGTGGTGATGGACGGAGCATCTGAACCAATCAAACACTCACACCCAAGTCAACCGGTCCTAGGATGCTTGATTCTGGTCCAGGGAAGACATGGCTTGGCAGTTCGAACTGGACTGTTCCCATGGGGCACAGGGTCGAGGCTGATTTGCATATGGCCATGTCTGAACTGGGGTGGTGTGGAGTGCAAAAAAACGATGGATTTAGGCCCAGATCTCTGTACTGGGGTGAATGTATGACATTGTTCTGCATTATGTCCATCAACTGTTGTTTTTGCATTTGTCACCCGAGTGGGACGCGTATGCTCAGACGTAAGGCCCTTGCTCTCCACACCACTGGAGTCAAGCTATCCTGGCTGATGACGGCTGACAGCCAGAAACCAGTCCTAGGATGCTTGATTCTGGTTCAGGGAAGACATGGCTTGGCAGTTCGGGCTGGACTGTTCCCATGAGGCACATGGTCAAGGCTGATTTGCATATGGACATGTCTGAACTGGGGGTGGTGTGGAGTGCAAAAAAAGATGGATTTAGGCCCAGTTCTCTGTACTGGGGTGAATGTATGACATTGTTCTGCATTCTGTCCATCAACTGTTGTTTTTTGAGTTAATGGAAGGAGCATGACACTGGGTTTCCCCTACAGGCGTGCAGCGTAAGGAGCAGGAAACTTGCCAGCGATGGGAGAATCTGCTAAAGACAGTACCCGGTGTGTCAAATGGTGTGAGGGGTTGGCATTGGATGCCTCCTGCAATGTGTGGAGCAGTATTTCAGCCACAGACATGCTCCAACAACATGGAACGCTTGTCTTTTGTTTTAACAGGGGGAGATGCTGGAATTACAATGTATTCGCTGCAACACCCACAGCATGCTGAGCCCACAGCACTTGGGCAGCATTATAGTTTAAGGCAAAAGATGTAGATCTCACAGAGGCGAGCTCTTTTGCATTCCTGAGACCTCAAGAAAGAACAAGGGTCAAACCAACAAGCCCTTTGAGTCACTCTGGAGATGTAGTAGTTGCTTCCTGGAAGGGCAAAGATCAGCAGGCAGTACGATAGCTCAGCAAAGCAGGACAGCAGTTCCTGGGAAAAGTCAGGCACAGCAAAGTGGCAATCCTTCTGGTGCAGCAACCTTTACTCCAGCAGGGTATCATTCAGGTCCTGTAGTGTACTGTTTTGATATGGCCAGAGCTCTCATACTTATACCCCAAAGTGCCTTTGATGTAGGGGTTGCTTCAAAAGAGCCGTCAGAAGTGCACAAGGATCCCTTACGGCCTAGCCCTGGCTCCAGACTACCAGTAGGGGGTAAAGCAGCCCTTTGGGTGAGAGCAGGACACAGCCTATTCAGACAAAAGTGTGACCCACATCTCCCCCTCTCAGCCCAGGAAGACTATCAGTATGTAGATGAATGCGGATGTATCACATGTCACACCCAGCCCTTCCTTCTGATGTGGCTATGAAGATAGTATGCACAAAGTGTAGCTGTCACCCTGGCCAGAAGTGGATTGGAGACAGGTTGAAGGCACACACAGCTAAGTAAAGAGCAGAGAAATGTCCACTTTCTAAAAGTGACATTTCTAAAATAGTAGTGATGAATTCCAGTGAAGAGGATTTATCATTCCAAACATGACAAAGCTACTTCTTTCTGATCAAGAATTACCATTTCAAATTATATAAGGGAATTCCCAATGAGGGCCTATGGAAGAAGTAGGCCTCACAGCAGTGAAAAATACATTTAGCTGTTTCTCACTGCCAGGACATTTAAAACATAAAAGTACATCTTATGCCTTTTAGTTAAACTGCCCTTAGGGTCACTTAGGGCCTACCTTAGGGTTGACTGATGTGTACTAAAATGGCACCTTAAGACTTGGCAAGAGGTGTTAAATGCCAAGACGAAGTGTCAGTTTACTGCAAACTCAGGCCTTGCAATGGTAGGCTGGAGACAGGTTTGAAAGCATACTTGGGTGTGTGGTACAACCAGTACTGCAGGCGTACTAGTAGCATTTCGAATAGAGGCCCTGAGTATATGGGATACCCGTTTACAAGGGATTTATAGTAAACTAAATATGCCAATCATGTATATTCCAATGTCACCATGTTTTAAAGGAGAAGCACATGCCCTTTATCACTGGTTAGCAGTGGTAAAGTACTCAGAGTCCTGGAACCAACAAAAAGAAGGTCAGAAAAAGAGGGGAAAGAAGGCAAAAAGTTTAAAGTAACAGTGCAAAAAGGGCCATTCCTAACAGAAAAGAGGTGCTGTATCAGCCAGAGCTTCTGATTTTGGAGCTGGGTATCCAGGTTCAATTCTCAGCATTGGCTCAACATCCTGTTATTCTGGGCAAATCACTTAATCTCCCTTTACCTATGGGCAGAGCCTGAATATCCTCACAGGTGATAAGTCATGCTCTCCAAATCTGAGTATTTATTAAAAGCATGCTGCCATACTACAAGTTGTCAAAAGTTATACATCAACCGCAACCTCATTTGTCATCTCATTTTGCTTGCCAAGCACATTCTACACCGTCATATATCTATTTTTTAATTCACACTGGTCTCCCATGCTTGCAATCTGGTTACACCCTACTCAATCCACCACGACTGCTTTGTTAGATATTTCTAGCTATGTTTATTTCAACAACTACTAGATGACCTCCCATTGGTTACTTTTCAGCTTATCCAAAAGGGAGACCCCACCCTGCTTCAGCCCCTCATTTCTCTCCTTCTCCACACCCTAGTGCTAGTTTTCTTTCATCTTGATTGCAACTTTACTCTCTTTCAAATATTTCCACCACCTCTCTCCACATGTCATTGCCCAGAATTTGCTTTTATCACCTTTTTTTTTTAAATTCAGCTCTAAGTAGCTACTAACTTTTTAAGTACTGATTCCCAAATACGGAGAGTTCAGACCACACCATATTAAACTGTCTATTGTGTCAAATCATTTTACTGTAGTGGTCCCACAATTTTAGATTCCTCTACCTTCTCAAGTTTACAAAGGATTAATTGTCATAAGAGTATGTGTCATGATTAGGGATGGGTGGATTTTCAATTACGCCGGAGTAATCGGAGTATTCTAAGTAATTTTGCGTTAATCTGTGATGTGAAATTACTGATAACTATGCGATCACTTCTGCTGGCGTAATTTGAGGGGAAAATATTTATTTGTGCATTTAGCGCTATTTCTTAGTGCAAAATGTATCCTCGTGTTAATTTTGGATGTGAGGGTGCATTTTGTGCTAAGAGAATAGCACTAAACTCCAGGAGTATATTGGGGAAATATTCTACCCCAAGAGATCATTTAGAGAGCGCAAGCGGCTGCTTGCGTGAACTATTCATGTTCTGTTACATTAAGCAGTATTTCTTAGCACAAAATGCATCATTGCATCCATTTTGGACGTGAGGGGGCATATTTGTGGTAGGAAATAGCATTAAAACCAGATTTTCTCTTCTTGCGTAATTCTGCATAATCTCGTGGAATTCCTAGATGATTCCACGAGATTGTGCTACACGGAATTATGCAAGTTACACCCACCCCCAGCCATTATAATAATCACTATACATGTGTTTGTTATTTCATATGCGGAAGAGATGACAATTATGTTATAGTAAAAGCATGACCATCAGTGTATTAAACTATATGGGAAAATTACAATGATAAATTGCTGAGTATTTTTTAGAAATTCATTTTCAGAATAAGGGCAAAAGGGCAGTAAATGGTAAAAATACCAGTGCAGTTGCAGATAGAACAACAACATCATATACATAAAAATGTAGAATGAGTCGAGACATTGATAAACCCGGGCAATTCAAAATAGTGCTTAATTTATATATAAAACACTATTGCTACAATAATAGAAGAAACTTAAGGTGGATGAAGGACTTGTTCCATTTTTCATAAATTATTGGAGACAAATCAAAGATGACCTTAACAAATCAGGTCTAATCTTTAACAGTGAAGGGACTTTATTTTTTCTGTCTTTCCTATAATTATGAGAAATTCATTCCACCATGCCTGGTAACATGAAGATTTTGCCATTTTCCAGGTCAGGCCCATCCCCGTCATGCCAGACTAGAAAGGGGAAGCACTCCTCACTATGTTATTCCGTTGATAAGCATTTGGCACCAAAGTAGTAAGAAGAAGAAGGGAGGGTGGAGCACAAATACTGGGAAGAGGTAGGATAATTAGAGTAATGAGAGACTAGGGGAAAGAGTTTTGGCTGCAGCAGAGAACAAACACCGTAAATAGCGCTATATAATTTAAACGGGGCTGATAAAAATGATTCCTTTCTTCTTTCATTTTTGTTTCACTATTTACACAAATTATTGTTCACATCACTATCACATCCATTGTTCTCAATGCTGCAGTTATTTCGGAGGAGACTCAGACTCAGAGAAAATCTAAAATAGGTTACATCACTTTGTAAAGACCCATGTCTTGGATCCAAAAACAGCCCATAGTGAATATGAAATGCACTTTCCTGTTTTCCAGAGCCCCAGAGCCGTTTTTCAAAGGAGAGCGGTACCGCATACATGTTGCACCGTCTGCCATTCCATGCTGAAAACTTCAGTCAATCCTGTAGCATTATTTAATTGACGCCACTTATAGGTAATGTCATTTCTGTAAGTGCATGTGTTGAACAAAATAACACATCTATTAGTTATGTTGGCACAACTACTGATTGGAGGAAAAGGAATATGATACAAAACATTCCTACAGGACGATCCAGGGGGCATATTATCAAGGGGGTTTATCTCCGCTTTTTTGGCTTTAAAAACCAAGAAAGCGGAGATAAAATTATCTCCCTATTACCAAGCTGTCGCTAACACCAGGCAGCGACAGCTAATAGGAGATAGCGACCATCTTGGGCCCCGCTTTGCATGTCAGTGATATTTATCACTAATGACATGCAAAGTGGGCGTGCCAAGATGTTAGCGACTGGAAACAGTCGCTAACATCGCTATCTCCTATTACCAACTTTTGGAGATATTCGCGCTAAGCGCGAATATCTCCAAAAGCTAACACCTGCCCTGAGCAGTTCTTAGCCATGTTATCCAATGGGAGGTGGATAACATGGCTAAGAGCATTTGCTCGATAATGCATGAATATCGCTGACTTTTCAGCGATATTCATGCATTGCGGCCGTTTTTTATCGCATTTGCGATAAGGTTTATCTGCGATAAAAATCGCCGATTTGCGGCGATAATTTTTGTCTCTAAACAAGCTAGAGACAAAAATTATCTCTATTGGTTGGTAATATGCCCCCAGGATCGTTGCTTCACAGCCATCAAATGCAGCTTTGCACAGCACGCTACCAATACATGAGGCGGTGTCAAAGGCTGCTTCAACTGAGGCTGCCGCAAACCAAGCAATAACATGCTATTTAACAGCTTATACTCCTATATCAAGTTTAAGATAATATGTTATGCACTTCAGCTCGATAGAACCATGTTCCAGTTTTAATATATTCACTGTTACAGCCACTGTAAACGTATCTGTTGATGCCCTGTACAGCTGTATTTATGACACAGTCCATCTTTATACATGGAGTGGCTTTGGGTCCCCTTGTCTCTGAGTCTAACTTCCCATTGTCAGAGGAACTTTTCTTACCTTTTAAAGGTGTGAAGCGTGCTTGATATGCCGGGTCAGTCATATAGGGACAGGCTGGAACTTTAGCATTCCATCAAGGAGCCCCATTGACTCTAGGACCCTTAGAGGAAGATCAGTACATCACACGCCCTATTTAAGGTGTAAGGTGAAATGTCTTTCGTTGTCTATCCATTATCGCCAGACAAACCCTGTTGGTGAGAAACAGGAAAAGAAAAAAAATGACCCCCAAACCCTTGAAGAAAACTCCCAAGGTCTGGGTGTCATTGGTGTTTTGTTTTTCAGAAAGAAACTCCCTCGAAGTGAGTTTGTCTCTAAAATACAAAAGCATTGAAAATGTATGATGAATGCCCATCAAAGCTGAAGGCAGCCATACCCAAAAGCGTTGTACACTGAAAGGTAACGCAGTGACTTTCAATGTACAGAGGTGACAGAAGGGCTGGTGGTCATCTCTAAAGTTTGGTGACGATCTATTTAGTTTGTTGCTGCATGTTTAAACATGAAAGCTCTAGTGTTCGGTGAGTTATGAGTGGAGTATTTTTTAATGTTGCCCTCTTTTCATAAGTGCAGATCCTAGGTAGAGTGAAGGCCTCACTTATATTGCCATGTAAATAGTGCTCACAGTGCTCAACGATGCAAGTGACTCGCATGGCCACCCCCTCAATGCGATGAAAGGTGAGGAAGGAACCACATCCTCCGCTTGCACTGACAGGTTTTAAAACGCCTACAGCGAGCCAACTGTTGATACGGTAAAACTTGTGAAAAAACATAACATTGTGCAAATGTTTGCAGCTCTGTCTTCACAAGCTTTCACCCTTTCTGTAGGCCGGATTACATCCTGTCCACAAATGTGAGCACATAGCTTTGAAATGTGTCTCCAACCCATTTTGTGATATGTTACAGTAGTGCACTAATTGTGTTGGTTTTGAGGAGCAACATTTTCCTTGACATTTTTGTATATTGTTCATAGAATAGCCTGTCTTTTGTGTTCAATTATTCGCTTTCATGCTGAAGACTGAGCCTTTTTTTCTTTTACAAATGTAGCACCTAAAAACTATGTGCAGCGTTTGGCGTGAAACATTTTAGTATAGACATGTAATTCATGGCTTCAAATTTGCCCTTCATCTGTCTAGTTATGACCAAGCACCTGAAGATCGGTAGTAGAACATATCTGAGCATCGTAAGATTCATAATAATGTTGGATGTGTGGTGCAAGTGGTTTGATTTACAAACAAAGAGATAACTAAATATACTGGATTGTGATTGAAATTACAGATATTGAAAATGGGATTTCTAAAGGTGATGGTGAGCCTAGACAATGCTATGGCAGAGCAAAATTAAATTATCGTTAAAATAATGTGTCTTATAGGGAGAAACAATGCTAAAGGGGTAATATCAAAGGAATCATAGAAGAGTCTACCACAAAACAAGATAGGGCCAGAGATGTTACTTTTTGAAAATTGTTGAAAGGAAAGCTGCTTAAGGTGCCCACTTCCCCGATAAGGAAAGTGAAGTTATGATGGAATAATATGCAATATAGCAAGGTTTAGAAAACATGACATCCAATCAACATAGACTCACACTGGAAATGATAAGTGTCACTGAGTAGACGCATCAAATGTTCCTAAAACTTCGGTCTTGCTTGCCCTTTAGAAGCTACTTTGTGCTGCAGTGATAAAAAGCATGTAACAAGCAGGGGCACCTTAAAACACGTGCGCAAAGCACAAACATAGAAAGTGCGTCCTATTACATAGAAAGCACTGCCCCCAGGTCAGCCGCAAGCTCGTGCTGCACTAGAGGCAGCACATTCAAGTGAAATACGAAGCGACTTTAAAGCAGCCGCTGCGTGTTTCGCTGTGCAGGCGGCAACGCACCTTCACTTTTAAAGGGGATTAGAGATCCCCTTGCAGGTGGGTGCAGTGGGTGACTGAACCCAACTGCAAGGGGATGTCTGGGGGTCCCTCCTCCAAAGGGCTCCTAGCAGGGAACACACTGACAGGGATCCAAGTTTTAGGTGGTGCCCTGTCAGTGCACCTCGGGAGAGCTTCCATGCCTCTGAACCCGAGCCTGTAATAAGGCGTGGGAGCAGAGACAATGGGATTCCCTCATTTGCATCGGGCACGCCCCCAAGCAAATGAGAGAATGCCCTTTTGAGAAAGTGCTGGTGCTCTATATATGCCAGCATCTTCAGTGTTATCGAAGGGGCCACACAAGCATCTGTGGACCCTTCTGTAATACCTGAATGCCATGGGGGCTCGCAAAGCGGGCAAAACGCCCGTTGCGCCCCCAGAGCACTTAGTGTAATACTGCCCCAGGTGTCTTTCAGAGACAGCATTATAGATTATTTCAGAATTTCAAATACTTTTTTGGGATGATTCTTTGCTTAATTTGTTTCTGATTTTATGAATGTCTATCTGGTTTCAAAATGTCTTTCACGTGTTTATTGCTTTCTTGCATTTTAGGGATGAGTTATTGGTCTTTGGCGATGAGATGCTTTCAACTTTATTAAGATTGTTGATGTTGAGCCCTTTATCCCGCTTGGGACGAGTAGCTCTCAGCTTGTTCACAGCAGTATGGATGGGAAAGACCATTACATTTTTCTATGCTGGGTTGCTCTGAGCTATAGATTCTTAGCAGGAACTCAATGTACTTTTTGGTGAGCGGTGATCCTGTTGACTGAGGTTTAATATTGCTATGAGTTCTTTTATTCCTACATGAAATTGATTAGGTATTGGTAAGGTTGTCCTGTGATTCTTATTGGAACCAGGTTTCTATGGTTTGGAGATTGTGGAAGGATCTGACTTCCGCAATCTACAAACCATAGAAACCTGGTTCCAATAACTAGGTCAGTTGACATTGTACTGCTAATCTTCATGAAATTTTCCCTTTTTAAACCTGCGTCGATCATCAGGTTGATAACTCTTGGAATTGTTGGGATTGAGCTCTGAGCTAGGGGGAATAGAGCCCAGAAGGGTGGGAGGTTTTGTGCTTGGTTTGCGTTGGCTTACAAGGAGTAACTGAAGCATGGTTGAAGGGCATGATAATGGAGGAAGGTGTGGAATGTGATGGGTGGCTGGTTGTGGAGGTTTTATCCAGGTGGGTGTGGGAGGAGAGGGGTGAGGGGAGAGTATGTTTTCCTAAGCTGGAGCTTGTTGTCATGTAATGTAAGTGATGCTACTGGAGACGAAATAATGAGTATGAGTGGGGGACTTGTTGTTAGGGTGTGGATGTCAATTTATTCATTAATTTTGCTGGGACATAGAGTTTTCAAATTGTGTAGGCGAGGTCAGGATTTTAAGGATAGCAGTATTATTTCTTCTGTGTCTGTAGAGGAGGCATGAATAGAGGTTTTTACTATGTATGTTAAGGCAGGTGCAGCCCAGGCTAATTGTATTTTACTCTGTCTCTAAAGCAATAATAGCTAAATGGAGTCTATTCTTTTATATGCATCCCAGGTTGAGTCTTTCTGCTGCCTCACCTAAATCAGGAGTGATCAGATGTCGTTTTTGTCTGTGTCTGGTAGGTCAGACTCTCACAATTAAGGCAGGCAAATACACTTTCTTTCTCTGTCTTCTAAATCAGGAGTGAAAAAATTGAGTCTTTTTTCTCTTGTGTCAGGCAGGTGCCCCTATTGTAGATTAGGGCAGAATTACAGGGTTTGACCCAGTTCAGGAGAATGACCAAGGGGATACTTTTTCTATAAGTCTAAGAGAGATTCCTTCATTCACTGTGGAGTCTTACTTAGTTCATATTTGTTGGCTAAATGCGGACTCCATTCCTCATTTCGCCTCATATTTATTTCAATAATGTTTATTTCTTATGCCAGGTCATATATTTCCCAACAAAGACATTTTGACAATATAACATTGGTTCTGTCACGTGGTTACTAGAGACATTGTCGATATCTTTAATTTAGCATGAGCCCAGTAGCCATGATGCTGCTTTTGCGCCCGACACTGCATGTCTTTATTTTTGCACAACTCTGTTTATGCCTTTCACTTGAGAACTCTCTGCTGTGCACGTTCTCTACCTGGTCCTGGAGTTTAGTCTGAACATAGTGAGCAAGGTCGATAAACACTGCAGCTTGTTATTCTGTTCTGGTCAGGCCCTAGCACTTAGACAAAACATACCAATGCAGCTGTTCTTGCTGGTGAATTGTACTTTGATATTATGGAGATGCATGTTTTGGTGAGACACACTTGGAGAGGAACCTTTCCAGGGGTAAGAGCAACAAGCACATGTGATGTAGAGCTACAATCTATGTCCTAAGGTTTGGGGTCCGCTGACAAAGCCTAGAGATCTTCCATTATATAATAATACTTCTGCTTACCAAGGGAAGGGTGGTTAGGCCTTGTAGTCCTTTATCTACTGTCATTATAAAATGATATCTTCCTTTATGATATATGACCTTGCTGCAATGCTAACGGTTCTGATATTATGCATTTTGCTGCTGGTGGTGGCTCGTATACTGCATTTTAGAGCACGTTAAATAAAATATATATTTTCAACTATTTTCGTGTTTCTGTCAGATCTTATTGTTGACAAGTAGGAGAATGTGAGCGAAAAGGTATGTCTTGTTACTGTGATTCCTTTTAAAAAAAAATGTTTTTTTTACTGTTGTTGTTTACACGCATAGGAAAAAGGAAATACCAAACAAAAAAAAGAGTAAAAGGAAACATAGGAAACATTGACAAGACAACACATTATCAATTGACACATTATACCGAATTCCTGGATAAATACAAAAGACCAATAAGCGAATCCAATTTTCATTTCATATTGGCACATTGTGCCTAATCCCTTAATATATGCACCAAAAGGCATATTCTGCCCTTACATAATCTTAGATGGACTGGCATTTGATCACGAAAATAGATACAATAGATAACACCTTGGATATATAAGCACACAGAATATCAACCACCGAAAAAGAAAAGAGTTCTAGCATATTTACATATTTACATGTTTACACCTAAGGGGACTACCAATAATTGATATTCATCAGTACCCATATTACTGAAGCCAGTCTGTTATAGGGGCCCACAGTTTTTGTCCCTTTTCTCATCTCCTTCGTCTTTTTAGCCAATACACTGAGCTTTCTATATTATATACAGCTAAGAGCCGAGAGCGCCAGTTGCAGAAAGTAGGGTGGTCAGGGCTAATCCAATTAGAAGTGATACATAATCGTGCTTCGGCCATTGCCATAAAGACAAACCCAGTAACAGCACACGACCAGCTCCCATTCCTCCCCGTACCCATAATGACCCTGTCTGGAGAGATAGATATAGGAAGCCCTAAAACCTTGGTCAGAAAATGTTCCAGATCCTGATAAAATGCCATTAACATAGGGCAAGAAAAAAACATATGCACTGTATCTGCTAATGACGTCCTGCACCTATTACAGGAGCTGCCCACACTTCCTCCCCATTTGGCTATTTTTGCCGGTGTATAATAAAGATAAAAAATGTACATAAAATGTTGACTCCGAAGATTACCTGATAATAGAGTCTGATTAGCTACTTCAAGTGATTCTTCAATATTAATACTCTACTTCCCGAATTTCCGCTCCCATTTATCGTTCTGATTAGCTAAATCATCAGACAGGGATTCCATCAAAATCTGATAGATCCCCCCTATCCGGGATTTCTTTTGAATTAATTCAACTGATAATACCATCCCATATTCCCCACCCGAGCTTTGTATTTTGCTATCTAAGAAACTGCGGATCTGTAAGTATTTAAAAAAAATCCCATTTGTCCAGACCATATTTCTCTCGTAGAAAAGAAAAAGTGGCTAATTGGTCTTCCTGACCCAGATCCCCCACCGTGCTGATCCCGAGATTGCTCCATCTGTGTATGATTTGATCTTGGAAAATTGGAGGCAAGACCCCAGAGGCCGAAAAGGGAGTATAGCTGTTATTGTGAATTTTAAATCTGCTACGCACCTTCCTCCAAATCAGATAAGCTGCCTGCATTGTCTTGAATCTAGTCTTTTTGTAATAACTAGGTTCTAGGATCTTAACCAAGCAGTCTTTAGCATCCTCCCCATACCAATTTCATAAATAGTTGGGCTGACCACCTCTGAGCACTGACTCTTATCTCCAACCAAAAGTACCCCCAGATGTTGCAGCATACATGCCCAGAAATCAATCAATCAATCAATCAATCATAACATTTGTAAAGCGCACTACTTACCCGTGCGGGTATCAAGGCGCTGGGGGTGAGGTGTGCTGCTACTGCTCGAAGAGCCAGGTCTTGCGGAGTCTTCTGAAGGTCAGTAGATCTTAGGTCAGCCGTAGGTGGGTGGTGAGGGTGTTCCAGGTCTTGGTCGGCGAGGTGGGTGAAATATAGTTTAAGTTCAAGTTCGGGCATTTATATAGCGCACTACTCACCCAGAGGGTCTCAAGGCGTTTGGGAAGGGGTTCATTATATGTCGAATAGCCAGGTTTTAAGTTCTTTTCTGAAGGAGATGTGGTTTTGAGTAAGGCGGAGGCGAGTGGGGAGTGAGTTCCAGGTCTTGGCCGCCAGGAAGGAAAAGGATCTTCCTCCCATGGTGGATTTTCGGATGCGCGGGACTGCAGCGAGGGCTTGATTGGACGATCTTAGTTGGCGGGTGGGTTTGTAGAAGGATAGTCGAGTGTTGAGGCATTCGGGTCCTAGATTGTAGAGGGCCTTGTGTGCGTGGGTGAGAAGACGGAATGTAATTCTTTTGTTGACGGGAAGCCAGTGGAGGTCTTTTAGGTGTCCGGTGATGTGCTCTTGGCGAGGGATGTCCAATATGAGTCTCGCTGATGCGTTTTGGATGCATTGGAGTTTTTTCTGTAATTTTGCTGAGATCCCGGCGTATAGTGTGTTACCATAATCCAGTCGACTTGTGACCAGTGCGTGGGTGACAGTCTTTCTTGTCTCGAGGGGGATCCAGCGGAAGATCTTTTTGAGAATTCGAAGTACGTTGAAGCAGGAGGATGAGACTGCGTTGACTTGTCTGGACATCGAGAGAGAGGAGTCTAGGATGAAGCCAAGGTTACATGCATGGTCTGTGTGTGTGGGTGCTGTGCCCAGAGCGCAAGGCCACCAAGAGTCGTCCCAGGCAGAAGGGGAAGATCCTAGGATGAGCACCTCCGTTTTGTCTGAGTTGAGTTTTAGGCGGCTGTGTTTCATCCATTTGGCTACTTCTTTCATGCCTTCGTGAAGATTGGTTTTGGCGGTGTTGGGGTCTTTGGTGAGGGAAAGGATTAATTGGGTGTCGTCGGCGTAAGAGATGATGTTGAGGTTGTTTTGGCGCGCGATGGATGCGAGTGGGCTCATGTAAACGTTGAAGAGGGTGGGACTGAGTGATGATCCTTGTGGAACTCCACAGATGACTTCAGTGGCCTCTGAGTTGAATGGGGGAAGTCGTACTCTCTGAGTTCTCCCGGCTAGGAATGAGGTGATCCAGTCCAGGGCTTTTCCTTGTATGCCGATGTTGCTGAGGCGTTGTATGAGGGTGCTGTGGCAGACTGTGTCGAAGGCGGCGGAGAGGTCGAGTAGGATGAGGGCCGCTGTTTCTCCGTTATCCAGTAGTGTTCGGATGTCGTCTGTTGCTGCAATGAGGGCGGTTTCGGTGCTGTGTTTGGCTCGAAATCCGGACTGAGAGGGGTCGAGGGAGTTGTTGGATTCAAGGAAGGCGGCGAGCTGGCTGCTGACGGCTTTCTCGATGACTTTGGCCAGGAATGGGAGGAGGGATATGGGTCCGTAGTTTTTAAGTTCAGAGGGGTCTGCTGTGGGTTTCTTCAAAAGGGCGCTGAGTTCGGCGTGTTTCCAGCTTTCTGGGAAGGTGGCAGAGTTGAACGAGCAGTTGATGACATCACGGAGATGGGGTGCGATGATGGAGTCAGCTTTGTTGAAGATGTGGTGGGGGCAGGGGTCGGTTGGCGAGCCAGAATGGATGGAGTTCATTAGGCGGATGGTGTCTTCAGTGGTGCTTGGGTTCCAGGCGCTAAGGTTGTTGGTTGGCGGAGTAGGATCTGAGGGGGGTGGGGAGGGTTGATCGCTGGGAGTATTCTCGAAGCTGTTGTGGATGTCGGCAATTTTGTTGTAGAAGAAGGAGGATAACGCATCACAGAGGTCTTGGGAGGGAGTGATGTCGTTAGATGCTGCGGTGGGGTTGGTGAATTCTTTGACGATGTTGAAAAGTTCCTTGCTGTTGTGAGTGTTGTTGTCGAGACGATCCTTGAATGCTGATTTCTTGGCGGATCGAATCAGTTGGTGGTGTTTGCGGGTGGCTGCCTTAAGGGTGGCCATGTTGTCGGTGGTTGGGTTTTTTCTCCATGAGTTCTCCAGGGTGCGGCATAGCTTCTTGGATTTTTTAAGGTCATCATTGAACCAGGGAGCCTTTTTGCTGGCTGATTTGATCTGGTGCTTTTTCAGGGGTGCTAATTCGTCAGCACTGTGGGTGATCCATTGCTTGAGATTGGTGGCCGCTTGGTTTGGGTCCAGTGAGAGGGGGGGAGGGTTTTGGTTGAGTGATGTGAGGAGTTGGTCGGAGGTGATTTTGTTCCAGTTTCTTCGAGGAATAGGTTGTGGGCGGTGGTGGGTCAGGGTGGTTTTGTGGCTGAAGTGAACACAGCTGTGGTCCGTCCAGTGGAGAGCTGTGGTGCGGTCGAAGGAGATGTGTTTGCTGGAGGTGAAGATAGGGTCGAGCGTGTGTCCGGCTATGTGGGTGGGGGTGTCAACAAGTTGTTTGAGTCCGAGGTTGGCCAGGTTGTTCAGAAGGGTGGAGGTGTTGCTGTCGTGTTTGTTTTCAAGGTGGTAGTTGAGGTCTCCCAGTAGAATGTAGTTCTCGGAGGTGAGGGCATGTGGGCTGATGAAGTCTGTGATGTCATCGCTGAATTGAGTGCGGGTACCTGGAGGCCTGTAAATGAGGGTGCCTCTAAGTGTGGTCCTAGGGTCGGTGTGGATCTGGAAGTGGAGATGTTCGGCGGTTGTAAGATTATCGTCGGAGCTGGTCGTGATTTTGATGGTGTTCCTATGGATGATGGCGATGCCTCCTCCTGTTTGATTGGTGCGGTCTTTTCGGATAATCTTGTAATCGTCCGGTATGGCTATGGCGATATCGGGTGCTGATGATGTGTTCATCCATGTTTCTGTAATGAAGGCGATGTCCGGTGACGCAGTGTCGAGTAGGTCCCAGAGTTCAGTTGCGTGTCTGTGGACCGAGCGGGTGTTAAGCAGGATGCACTTCAGGTGGTTAGATTCGGAGCTATGTTTGGAGGAAGTGGATTTGGTGAGGGTCCTGAAGCAGTTGAACTTGCAGGAGAGGCAGGAGAATGGGCCGTGGGTACGTCCTGGGATGGCATCGCAGCATTGTGGTGTGCGTCCGGGTTTGAGGGCGAGGAGAGTTGCGGCATCATATGTGACTCTAGTGGGTTGGGTGCGGCGGGGACCAGGGGGTCTGGCGCTGGGCGCGATCCAGGCGTGGACGGGCATAGACGGGTTTACCTTTGGCGCACCTTCGGCGCCCATGGGGCGCGACCGCTGCGCGTGAACGCTGCGCGAAGGCGCATCTGTCATGAATGGGTGGTGAGGGGGGAGGGGCGAGGGAGGAGCAGCTGGGAGGCGGGTGCGTGGTGGAGGGGGCGGGCTCCGGGCACAACAACAACAATAATGGCGGCGAAAACGGAAGCGCAGGCCGGGTTGGGGGAAATTGATTAAATATTTACGCGGTGGTCAGCGAGGCGCCTGAGGAGCGGAGCACACAAGCAATGGGTCACAGCAGCAAGTAAACAAACGATCCGGCAATGCGAGCAAGCACAGGCACTCAAAATCAATGAAACAGTGCAAGGCAAACAATACAGGCACTTAGAAATAATAAAATAATGCAGGCACGGTCTAGCGCTAAAAATATCAACAGAGCAGCGCTAACGATACCCAGGTAGAGTAGGCAGGAGAGGGCAAGGGCAGTAGGGAGCGACCGCGTCTGACGATGTCAGGACGGTCACAGCTCTTCGGTGGGCAGGGAGAAGCCTTGCCTCTTAGTGGGAGGGAGGAGCAGCTGGGAGGCAGGTGTGTGGTGGAGGGGGCGGGCTCCGGGCACAACAACAACAATAATGGCGGCGAAAACGGAAGCGCAGGCCGGGTTGGGGGAAACTGATTAAATATTTACGCGGTGGTCAGCGAGGCGCCTAAGGAGCGGAGCACACAAGCAATGGGTCATAGCAGCAAGTAAACAAACGATCCGGCAATGCGAGCAAGCACAGGCACTCAAAATCAATGAAACAGTGCAAGGCAAACAATACAGGCACTTAGAAATAATAAAATATTGCAGGCACGGTCTAGCGCTAAAAATATCAACAGAGCAGCGCTAACGATACCCAGGTAGAGTAGGCAGGAGAGGGCAAGGGCAGTAGGGAGCGACCGCTTCTGACGAAGTCAGGACGGTCAATATCTGCCGCCGGAAGTCACTCTTTGGATGCGGGGGCGGCAGTGAGGGCGAGGCCGGCGGAGCGGATCTGGCGGGTGGGGGTGTAGTAGCTGAGTCGTCTGTTGAGGTGCACTGGCCCAGTGTTGTGGAGTGCCTTGTGTGCGTGGGTGAGTAATAAAACAAGAAATTTGGGATGACCCAGCCCCCACTCAGTCTGGGGAGGGTCAGCCACTTGGCCGCTCTCCTATATCTGTGATAGCTCCACATAAACCTGGAGCACATCCTTTCAATCCTTTTAAACCATGTAGCGGGAAATTCCAAAGGAATAGTCCTGAAGAGGTATAGTATTTTTGGAAATACCATCATTTTGATGATGTTACTTCGCCCATACATAGACAGGAGTAAGTGGTCTAGTCTTTCCAATGTCTGATTAGTTGTATTGATTATGGGAACTACATTATATGTGAGATTTGATCAACCTCTACAGTAAGCTTAATCCCCAGATATGTCGCTACTGACACGATTGGCAGTTCCAGAAAAGACTCCCTGCCAGAGTAAAGAATCTGAGTCTTATCGGTGTTTAATTTATACCCTGAGTGAATACTATAGTGCGCAGCCTGATCTTTAACTGCCGGATATACCGAGATTATGTCAGATGTGAATTTCGCGACATCATCGGCATAAGCCAATGTCTTATATTCAGAGCCAATAACCTTTACAGGGTGAATATCGCCACATTGTTCAAATTTCTGTAGAAGGGGATCAGTATATAACGAGAACAGGAGGGGAGAACATGGGCAGCCCTGCCTGGTGCCCCTGCTGAAATTAATCATATTGGACCCCTGTCCTGAAATGCGAATCCCAGCCAGCGGTAATACATATAAACCCTGGATTGCCTGAATAAATTCATTGGCCATCCCCTTCCTTCGGAGGATGGACCACACAAACTGCCAGGAGATCTGTCAAACGCTTTCTCGGCATCCAACAGGATCATCCCCAGCGGGGACCCCGTGGCCCGCGCCCAGTCAAGAAGGGAGATAGCGCGGCGGTCTGATGTATGCGTGTTGGTTCGCGATTTGGAATCTCGCCCTCAGACGCCATGTTCGAACACTCCTTTGTGGATTATTGTGGCTTTGCAACTGCTGCTCCTGCTCTGGCCGGGTGGACTGCTACGGTGCGATGATCACCTTTATGTCGCTGTCGCACACAGGTCGTTGGATTGGACGGACTTTGATGGAAGGCGCTGTACTATGCTGGGGTCATATGACTGTTTTGTCTTGTTCGGGACGGCTACTGTGCTGCTGGACTACGTCGATATTCCTGATCGCAGGGGACAGGGCTGATTCCCCCTGTCTATGACTGTGGTAGCATATACTCCTTGGGTGGCTAGGGGTGAACGGGGCTTCGAAGTCGGACTTTATTGCTGTACCGGGTGGCGGGGGGGGTGTCGGGGATGTCTCCTTTTCCGTCAGATCTATTGTTGATTGTTACGCAGGGAGGTTGGTGGTGAGCCGGGTATAATCTATGTTTATTTTGTGTCGGTGGCGGGGTCTGGGGATGGGTGGCCCGACTATTACCTGCTGGGTGCGGGTTTGTCTTTCTCCTCCTCCTCTCTTTATATCTTTATAATTCCCTTCTGTGGGGCAGTTCCGGGGCGACAGGCACGCTGTTAGTGGGTTGGCCATAGTCATTACAGGAGTGCTGGGTGGTGGGTGTGGGGGGGTTTGTTTTTTTAGTTTGTTTTGTTATATGGTCACTATAGCTCTTTTCCGTCTTTGGGAGGGTTCTTTCCTCTTCGTAGGGTTGGCTGCTTCTGGGTTTCGTACCTTTTTATCTTCCTGTATTTCGATGACTCATTGTTTTCGCTCTTGGGGGTGGGCTTCCTGGGAATGTGAGTTGAACTGTTGTTAGTATGTAACGTTGCTTAATATTCGATATTATTGTTGCTGTTGCTGTGTACATATGTTTGCTGTCTTTACGGCCTACTTTCGACTGTACATGGGGTAAGCCCCTCTTGTTGCGTCTCTTTTGTATCCCCTTTTGGTAAGGTGTGTATTTAGTCCTGTTGCAGCCCCCTCGCTTCATCTACTTTAAAACGAAAACCTCTTCTTTTGTGTTGCGCATCCCGTAGTCACTTCTGTCGGACTTCGCTATATGCTGATTGTATGTGGTTATACTGTTATCCTGCTTTCCTATCTTTGCGGCCGGCCGTGGTGGTTGTGGGCTTGCGCATGTATCTCCTGTTTTTGTCTCAATAAAGGTTTTCAAAAAAAAAAAAAAAAAAAGAAGGGAGATAGCTCTCCTGACATGATCAGTCGTGTCCCTCCCAGGGATGAACCCCTGCTGTCGTAGGGATACCAAGGGCTTGATAACACCGCCTAATCTAGATGCCAACATTTTTTAGTAAATCTTGCTGTTGGCGTTAATGAGTGAGACGGGTTCAAATGATGAAGGATTTAATTCCTGTTTCCCTTTCACTTTTGAATATGACAGTAGTTCTCCAGGACCCTTCTGTGCCGACTGGAACAAAGATATTAGGTCTGCTCTTAATACATTCTGAAATGTTCTGAAAAATTCAAGAGGGATCCCATCCGGGCCCACAGCCTTACTGGCAGCAAGAGAAGTTATAGCTGTTTCTATCTCTTCCCATGTAATTGGAGCCGCAAGAGACCTGTTTTGGTCTGATGTAACCGTAGCAGTTTGAAGATCCTCAAAGAATTCCTCTAAGGGTTCATGCCCGTTTCCATCTACTCCTTCCCTAACTCCCTCAGTATAGAGTTGTTGGTAAAAATTTTGAAACACTTTCAAGACCCCCACTAAGGAATCATAGATTCTTCCAGACTGATCTTGTATTCTGTCAATTCTATTTGAGACCTCCCTCTGCTGTAATCGTTTAGCCAGAACCCTACCTGTATTTTCCCCCAATTTGTATGCTTCAGTTCTGTATTGAACATACTTAAGAGCAAGTTCTTCACTAAAATCCTTGTGTATCTTAGCCTTGATAATAGCAATTGACTGCTGACATTCCTCAATATTCTGACCAGCAGGAATCCTCTGCATCAATTGAACCTCTGCCAGTCTAAGATGCTCAACCCAACCCTTCAACTGTTCCTTAAATACCTTTCGGCGGTAGCCAGAATAATTTCTCTACCCGCACAGTTGCCTTAAAAGCATCCCAGACTATGATTCCTGAAGTCGAATTCCTGTTGAAGTAAAAAACTCTACCACCCACTTGGCCATATACTCACAGTAAGACTGATCCAGCAACAATTTACGTTCAAAAGTCCAAGGGCGTGGAGTCACTGAATGGATGTTCGACCATTACAGGGTTAGGGTCTGAAATCATCCTGGGGGATATACTAATACTAGTTCTAGTTCCTTCTGCCCTTTGACATGAAACACAAAAATAATCCAGGCGGACCAACTTGTTATGGAGGGCAGAATAGAAAGTATATCCCATGTCCGTTCGTTTATGTCTGTACCATAAATCAATTAACCCATGCTCCCTGACCAACCCCCCATAAAGCCTTAAAAGTCTGAATTTTCTGCCCATGATATAGAGAGTCACTAGACAGATCAAAGTTGCTCTCCAAATGAATGTCAAAATCCCCACAGAGAATTAATGGGTGTGGCTACATAGCAAGTTCCATGCTCTAGAAATTTAAGACGTCAGGATCATGCATATTAGATCCATAAACAGAACATATTGTAAAAGGGATACCATTAATTATAAATTCAACAATCACCCAGTGCCCAAATTGGTCCTCCTTAACTCTGCGACATGTTCCTAAACCACGTCATGTGAGTACAGCCACACCCCTAATAGTAGTGCTTTGCCGTGTATATGCCACAAGATCTAAACCAAATTCCTTCAGCCAACCACTTTTACTGCCAGGGATGTGGGTTTCTTGTAGACAAAGGAATCTGCATGAACTGTACACATTTGGCTAATAACCCCCTTTTTTCCTGTCATTAAAAACCACAAATATTCCATGATCATACAGCTATTCCTCCCCTTCTACCTGTCATCTTGCAGAAAATCAAGTTCTTCGTCGGGCCTAGACATTTGAAGCAAAACACAGTTTCAAGTTGTACCAATATTTACCAGTTTCCTTAAACAAATAAAATCATGAAAGATTGTAAACAACAACAGCATTACACCACCACCCACCGCACCTCCACCCCTCCACCCCACCACCCTCCTCCCCTGCCACCCACCACATAGGGCATGGGGACTAAGAGTCCCAGGTCTGGCGGAGCACAGACCTCAACTTCCTGCAAATATCGACGAGGCAAATTTGTGTTTCCAAGATTGGCTGACGGCCGGGTTGGACAGCTGTATTCTGTCCAAACGGAGTGGAAAAGGACGAGGGCCATAATCCATGGTTCAATGACTCTTTAACCCAGGTAAAGAAGGGCTGTACACAGCTGGAGCGTGCTTGGCGCCGTTCCTATGAGGCCTCTGCCATATTAGAATATCGTGCGGCGGTTAAGGAATATCATAAGCTCATTCGGAAAGTACGGGCGGAGTTTGTAACCAACAAGATTCTGGCCAGCTCTAACCCTGCTAAAACCATCTTTTCCCTGCTCAATAACATGAAGAGTCCGGCCATTCCTAATACCTCACATATAGTCTCTAATCGCCAAGGCAAGGTTCTTGCGCAGCACTTTGTGAACAAAGTTGAGCTGATCTATCGTGGCCTTCCTACGGCGGCAAATCCCATTGAGAGAACAGTGCCTGGACGGGTGGACGTTTTAGAGGGCAATTGTCTTTTATCCTTTTCCTTGCTGACACTCTTGGAATTTGAGGTCCTGTGTTGCTAAATCAAGTCAGGCTCCCCAGCTGACCCCAAGTCTCCTACCCACTTTCCTCAGTTTCTTTCATCGATTGCTCCCGTGGGTTTAGAATTGGCCAACTCATATTTGAGGTTAGCGGTTGTTCCTATGGCGTGGAAGCACGCTAACGTTATTCCTTCATAAAAAAAAATCTTCTTTCGATACGGAAGATCCTGGCAATTATCGCCCCATCTCCCAGCTGCCTTTTTTAGCTAAGCTGGTGGAAGCGCATGTGAACTCTATTTTATCCAAATTTATTAAAAAGCATAACATCTTTGATTCATCTCAACATGGTTTTCGCACACGTCATAGCACAGAATCGGCGCAATTGGCAGTAATGGAATCCATTCGTAGTAAGTTGGATGTGGGCGACTCTGCGGCCTTGGCTGTGTTGGAGCTAAGTGCCACTTTCGATACGGTGTCTCATGCGATTCTTCTTGACCGCCTCCGGGAGGTTGGGATTAGGGGCGGGCTTTGGACTGGATTTGATCCTTTCTAGAGGAGCGGTCGTTCCAGGTTTCAGTGCCACCTTTTCACTCCCAGGAATATGCCCTGTGCCAGGGGGTACCACAGGGCTCTATCTTAAGCCCGCTTTTTTTCAATCTTTATGTGCGACCCTTGTCGGAAGTGGCAAAAGGCAGAGGGCTGTCCTTGGTGTCGTATGCCAACGACACCCAGTTGGTAATTGCATTTTCTAAAAACTTTGTTGGCCATCTCTGACTGGATGATGGCAAACTGTTTACATTTAAATGCCAGCAAATCTGAGATTTTACTGTTTGGGAAGGATCTTGAGTAATGGTCTGAGCAGTGGTGGCCAGATGACCTCAAACCCGCCTCGCCACCTAAGGAGGCTGTGAAGAACCTGGGGTTGTGGTTTGATAAAGGATTGACATTTGAGAAGCAGACAAAAACTGTTGCTGCCGTCTGTTCTAGGCTTCTGCGTGGGCTGAGACCTTTGCTTGGTTTTTTCCCTCCTAGAGTGCGTCAGACCATTGTACAGACATCAATTCTTTCCAGGCTCGATTGTGGTAACTCCCTAAGCTTCATTGGCTGACTATTGAAAAGCGAGTTCAGTTTAAGGTATTATGCATTTATCACAAAATGTTGATGCATCAAGCTCCTTTGGGGCTATCTTGCCTGCTGACGCCCTATGTGCCTGGGCGTGCACTGAGATCTGCTGACCTTGCGCTCGTCTGTGTTCCTCGCATCCGGAGAGCGAGGGCAGGGGGCCATTCGTTTCGTCTTTTAGCGGCTAATATTTGGAATTCTCTCCCAGCTCATGTTAGAGGTATTTCCAATATTTTGGTGTTTAGTAAAACCATAAAAACCTGGATGTTTCCAGTAGCCGCTGTCTAAACATTGCGCTGGTCTCTTCGGCTTCTGTCTTGGGTCTCTGGTTGCGCTGGGACGCCTCGTTGCTGAGGCAGCCATGCACATTACAAATCTCAAATAAAATAGGTGAGGCTGAGCTAAACTTCCACCCTCCCTGCTAAACTACCCCCCCTCCACTCCTAGGCTATCTGTCCTACTGTCTGCCTTGCAAATAGTTCCCTAGCATTATTAATAGACTATTAGACCCCCACATATTACAAACTCTGAGAAAAAACACTAAATCATTTACATATATATAAATCCTCCCAGAATTATAATGAGAGCGAGAATTCCTTGGCTTGAATCTCGGACTGGAAATAATGGGTCTGGCCCTGATGAACCACCTTCAATTTGGCAGGATTATGAAGGAAGTCCTGTGCCCCCTTTGCCTGAAAGGCTGGTATGAACTGACGCAATAGCCACCTCTTTTCAACAGTCACCTGACAAAAGTCCGGCCTTATGAAAAAATCACAGCCTTTTCCAACTCGTTTCCGGTCCAGCCTAGCCAAGTCGTAGAGAGCCTCCCTAGCCAGAAAATTATTAAGGCAAGTAAGAATAGCCCGTGGCATCTTATCTGCCTGACCGGTCTTTTTGCACTGGTAAAAAGGGAATCTATGAGCCTTCTGTATTTGCACTTTCCAATCCCATTGTTGAAGTTCAGGAAATGACTCTTCAAAAAGTTCAACCACAAACTGCCAGACATCATCAGTCTCTTTGTCTTCAGGGATGCCCAGCACCCGTAAGTTGTTCCTCCTTGATCTATTTTCCAAGTCAGTTAATTTCCAGACTGTATCATCTTTCACAGCTTTGGTAGATTCCGTCAAATTTTTCTGTACAACCAGTTTATCGTCCAGTTGTGAAATCTGAGTCTCAGCCTCACTAATTCTTACCGGAAAATCAGAGCATGTCTTCGCCATCCGACGCATCGAATTCTACAGTTTACGACACGCCCCTTGTGTCCGAGAACTCACTGCTCTGGTTTCCGCACGATGAGCCATGATGCTCTGATATATCGTTGACAGCGTGACTTCTTCAGAGCCATTAAGTTTGTCATCCCTAATAGTTGTTGGTATATCCCCTGAGGCCGCCTCGTTACCATTCAGCTGGGTTGAGAAAGAATAATCCCATGTGAATGACCCGGCTGCACCATGCTCTGGGAAAGTACCTGGCTCTTTTATTTTGCAAACTGTTCCAGCATTCATCTGAGCCGTATAACTGCCTTCCTCCTCCCATTGCAAGCTACTAGCGTTGCTCTCTTTTGCAGCCCAGTCTTTACCATTGCTGTCTTCACCAGACAGGCTGGAATGGTCTGATAAAGAGGAAAAATTGTCAGCAGTCTCCTCTTTTTTAGACGATAAGGAAGTGGATTCCAGGCAAGCAGAGTCCCTAGGAGTCACCTCCGTTATATCCTTTGACTGACCATGGTTTAGAGAGACTCCATCTCCCATAATGCCTTCTTTCTGCAGCGAGATCGGATTCTCAATCACTCCCAAGGAATCAGATAGAATCAGCAACTGAGGAATACCACTGTCCCCACTGAGGTCAGCAACAGGATTTCCATCCCTCACCATGCCGGAATCAAGTCTGTGCTCTATCCCGCTGTCTACCTCACCCGCTGTCTACCTCACCCGCCGCCTTACCTCGCAATGGCTCGTTTGCCAGGGGAACGGTTGTTAGAGAATTGTTGCGAGTCTTGGGAATCGGCGGGGAGATGGCAGCTTTACCATTTGGTTGATCTCCTGCTACCTGGTCCCGCATACCCTTATTCTTTCCCGACTGTATGTTGAACAACGCAGGGACGTCTGCCTCCCGTGAGTAAAAATACTCTTTTTGTTCCGTGGGTGTCCCGACCCCGGTGATCCGCATGCTGCCGCCTTTCTAGAACGGAGTCCCCCAGAGTCAGGACTATCTCCAGCATGGTCCAATTTACGAGGACTTCCTGAGATTGTCGGCACCCCTGTACCTTGCCGCCTTTGATAACTGCTTTTGGTGGCATTGCCATTTTGCCCGGGTGGATTTTACAAGCCGTTAACCGAAAAGGGAGTGGAACCCCCCACAGCCAAGACTACGACAGCCAAAATATCCAAAAGCTATGAGGACGGTAAGTCTCTATTTTCCAATAAACTGCGTGGGAGGGAGAGGTAAAGCAGGGGGAAGGGCAAGAATCCGCTCACTCTGCCATAATCATGGGCGCCATCTTGCCCCCACTAAATTGCGATTACTGTGATTCCTGAGAGATCCAGGAGTGTTGTGTTCTGGGATGTCTAATAATTGTTTTTTCCATTTGTGAGTAGGAGAGCTTGTCGGTCCTGGGCTCGTGGGTACTAAGGCGGTAGGAAGGTTAAGCCCCTATACACGAGGTCCCATATTCCTGCGCATAGTTCTGTGTATGAGCAGAATCCCTGCAACATGGTGCCACCAACGTTTGGTCTGGTACTTTATTCGAGAGATCCCTGTGTAGCACTTATGCTTGTCCATAATGCTCTCTCACCAATTACTGGAGACGCCAGTGGTGTGAGGGATTTACCTCCTATATTTGTGATTATAGGTTTTTCAAGCTTGGATTCTAAAAGGTTTTGTTTCTTTGAAACCCAGTGTTGCACTACCTTTTCAGTATTTTCCTATTTTGTTGTAAAATGGCTATTGCTGCTCTCAATCGCGCAGCATGACTGCTCATTTGATGCAACATAGAGTTCCAGTTGCGGGGGCAACCATTATTTTTGTGGTTGAAGCAAATGCAGCTTTTCACTTTGAGGTTTTTTATTCTTGGGTTAAGTTCCTGGCGGTGAATGGAAATGATAATTTCTTTCATGAATATGAGCACGCTGCGGTTCCCCGGGACTATAGACCTTATCGGTCACTGGAAATTCCGTTGTCAGCTTGGGAACACACAATCTGGTTTAATGGTGCCCTACCTCACCCTGGTACAGTGGTACGTTTAGGCCCTTTATCGGTCAACAGGGCCACATGGCCTGTTTTGGTGGGTTTTACACCACACCCAAATTATCGTGGTCTTTTGAAAGCTGAGATTAGAGAATGAGTATATTTCAGATCAAGTGGAGTAGTATGGATACCTGGTTAAAGGAGAGGGAAGAGGCGGCAAATGCAGTATTTAATGAAAAAGCTGCAAAAACCACCACCCATAACAGAGGACAGGGAAACTTAATATCGGAAATGAATCTACACATTTGTAGGCTTGAGAAGTTAAAATGAACTGAAGTCTCTAAATGGCGGGAAGTTAGATCTTAACTTAAATACCTAGAAGTGGGGAGAGTCTCGAGGGGCTTATAAGTATTAATAGCCCCCACCTTCGAAAAACCGGATCCCGAAATGTTAAATAAGTGAGCTGTAAAAAGTGCTGACTTCGCAAAATGAGGACGAGACCGAAATAAGATCTTGGAGTAAATTAAAAACCCAGTAACAGAAATAAGCTAATTGGTTAAACTGGAGGATCTAATGAAATTTGAAAAAGAGTTGGAAGTCAAATTTGAAAAAGCATGAACAAACTATTAGGGCGAGAAAAGCCACGAAATTCATCAGGGACAGGTTGGATTATGAGAGAGGTTAGATATGCACCTTTGCCCGACGATTCGTCACATACAACGACAGTTACGGGGTTATCAAGAAATATAGAACAGAACAAAAGTGTTTGAGAACGTCATACAACTCTGGAATTCAGTTTGGAGGCTAGCTCTAATGTGATCTTAGAACCTAATACGGACTCAGAAGACGGAGTAGGGAGTTGAAGTTAGAACAAGGAACCACAGGAACCCCCCTCCATTATTGAAGATTGCATTGTTTACATTTAGACAAGACTCTGAACATCAAGCAGAGACCCCAATGGAGGGGTAAAAAAACAACAAGGAAATGCAAGAAACGAAGGGGAGGGTATGGAACTACGCTCGGGTGCCAAAGTCAAGCAATCATACCAACATAAGTGAACAGCATCCATGCCACCATAATCAACTTGACTAATTTGGATCTCTCGGATGACGAAAAGAAAGTACTCTCACTGGGATTGTCTTTCTGCACTAGAACCAACTTCAACTACAGTCAGACTTGTATAGACTTTTTAAAATTTGTCAAATCTTAAAATTTAAAAAATATTTTTACAATAGATCGGGAAGACGTATGGAAAACTAACTGAACTCTGGAGAGGCTTCTAATCTTGAGGTGGGGCATTTAAACCTGTTGCACAAACTCTATTGGAGAGGGAATGTGAGGAAATGAGTCTACCTGTAGGAGAGACTGCTGAAATGTTGGGCTTGGCATTTATAATAGAATCAAAACACCATTCAAACCCAAATCCACTTTAGTCCCCATTTGATTGATGTGTTCGCAGAGTTAGTGGTGAAGTGAAGGATTCATGAGGGGGAATAACCAACATGATAAAAAATGTGCCTCAGTTGTGCGAAAGATCAAAAGCAGGAAGGACATAGTAGTCCGTAAATCTGATAAGGGGAGTAATGTGGTTCTGTGGCCTCTTAATATGTACAATGAAGAGGCAAGGCTCCAGTTAAGAGATATTAGATGCTATCAAAAAGTACCCAACAGCAACCTGTTAGAGGTAAAGCATAAATACCATAAAGACTTAGCCAGGTGGAGAGGTTTAGGCATGGTCTCTCAGGAAGAATAGCTATATCTGAAGGTAAATAACCCAGTAACGCCTATACTGTACCTCATTCAAAAAATACATAAGAATGCAGCCGCCGCCCCCTGTAAGACCTATTATTTCAGCTATAGATAGCTTAGTCAAACCCACATTGAAATTCCTTGACCATTTCCTACAGGAGTTTGTTAAAGAACTCCCCGCCTACATACAAGATACAAGGGACTTCCTGAGAAAAATTGAGAACATCTTATGGAGGGACACATTTCTCTTAATTACACTTGACGGCTCATCATTATATACAAGCATCTCACATGGGGATGGGTTGAGAGCAATAAGATATTATTTAACAAACTATCTATATCATTATATCAATATTCAGAAATGCTGGTTGAGATGGGAAGTTTATGCCTGGAGAACAATTTCTTCATTTTTGGTACCAACACATACAAGCAAGTGAGAGGGACTGCCATGGGCACCTGCTTCGCCCCTAGCTAAGCTAATTTGCATGTGGGCTGGTGGTTGGAGCAGGTGCTCCGGGGACAGTATGCAGAGGAATGGACAAACTATATCATTTTATGGACGAGATTTATTGATGATCTCTTCCTAGTGTGGGAATGCACCAGGGAAGCTGCTGAACAGTTTGTACTGCAATTAAACAATAATTCTTTGAATTTGACATTCACTAATACTATCAATAGTACACAGGTGTGTTTTCTGGACCTAGAAATCTTTGTAAATGGTAACACACTGCATAAACGTACCTATAGAAAGACAATAGTTGGGAACTCCATATTACATGCTAGGACCTCCCACCCTAAGAAACTAAAGAACAGCATCCTGTATGCAGAACACCTCAGAATAAGGAGAAATTGTAGAGAAAAATCAACTCTGGAAGAAGCAGAAAAGGATCTTACCAATAGATTCCCGCAGAGAGGCTGCAATCCCCAAGTGTTGAACCAAGCACTAACAAAATTGAGAAAGTTTAGTAGAACAACGCTATTGTACGCTAAACAACTGATAACAAAACAACTGGTCACAATTTGTGATTAGTATTTTTTGCAACCAATAAAGAATTTTACAAATCAACTGTTGTACTAATAGTTTGATTTATAAATTTCTGATTCAGCATGGTGTTCATGAAAATGAATGAGATAGGTCACAAGTTGAGACTTACTCAGATTATGGCCATCACAGAGATGGTGGCCTGCTAGGGGCAGCAGACCACTTTGTCTATGATGGCCTTTAAATAAAGGAAACTTTTAAATGCGGCCAGTTTTTCTTAAACTGCCTACTTCCAGACAATCTTTTTTCTAAAAAATTGACCCCTTCCCTTTAGAGAATACCTTACCGACCCAACCTGAGAGTTGGTCATTTTTCACAATTTTGATCACAAAATATTGATACATAGGGTACCAAATCAGTATCTGAAAAGGACAAAAAAACACACCCTTTCGAAATTTTGTATTCATAAGCTGAAATTTCCAAAACCGAAGCTGATTAATTATATCAACCAAGGCCCAAGGGCAGCTTACAATTCAAATATGAGCGAGGACGGCTGGGTAAAGTACCTAAAGTCACATCTCTCGGGAAGTACACATTGCATAATGCGGCTGCTCTAGTATGGCCTCAGTAGATTCACAGGGTAAATACCCCCATGGAGCCCCTGGAGTATATGGGTGCAGCAAGAACCAAAATTATCGAGAAATCTCGTTCCCACTGTGCCCCCATTCCAGATGGAATCCTTCAAGCTGTCTATAAAGAGTACGCCTTGCAGTGGGCAAATTATTTTGCTAGGATGTTTAATATCATTTTGGCAAATGGGTCTATGCTGGGAAGCTGGACAGGTTAAATCATCCATCCAATCTTTAAAGGAGGAGCTGCTCATCACCAAGCAATTACTGTTTAATAGCATTACTGGATATAGTACTTCTCACCATCACTGCATCAGGATCTAAAGACATGGGTGTTAAATGCAGACAGGCTTCTGCCTAACTAGACAGGGTTCATAAGAAAGAAAGAAAGTTACGCTAACCAACCTCATGGCAGTAGGACTAATCCTCAGTAGAGCAAAGGCCACTGGCACACCATGTTTTGTGGATTTCTAAGCAGCGTTCAACAGCATCCCACATGAAAAGTTATGGCCAAAGCTTCAGCAATGGGGATTCTGTATAACCTACTTAAGGCGGTTAGGTTGCTTTATACTGATACCTGGGACAAGATCAGTGATGGCACCCATTTGTCAAAAGAAGTGAGGATTGGTCTAAAGCAGGGGTGCAAAGTTGTGCCCCTCCTATTTAATTATACTTCTCGGACCGTTCCCTGGCGTTGGATGATTTGGTATCACATGACCCGTGCCTTGGTGGCATCAGGCTGTCGAACATCTTGTACACAGATGACCTGCTTCTGCTTCGCAACTCCAGGGTAGGTCTGCAGAGATCAATTAATTGCTTGGCAATATATATAGTTGTCAATGGGTTGGAGATTAATCTTAAGAAAATGAAGGTAAATCTCTGTAAATAACTGTATTTTAAATAAACACAAATGGTTTCTTAACAGAGCTACAATAGAAAAGACATCAACATACGTCTAACTAGGTGTCAAGATAAACTTAAGGATCTCATTTGCTCCACAAAAGGAAACTATAAGGGAAAGTATTTAGCCCTAAATTTTGCCTTTTTAACTTTGGCAAAAACTCTTGGGGGGTCATAATCTCTAACCACTGGCTGTAGCAATGAAAGCCAGATTGATACCCTCTCTCTCATAAGGAGGTGAAATGATGATGGGCGCAGATGCAGTTTATTGAATAAAATCATTATAAAAACCTACAAAAAAGATTTCCAGCTGCAGAGGTTAGCATCACCTGCTCAAGTCAGGCTGGAGTTCTCGCTTCTCTTTTCGAGGCCTAACATAGTGCCAGGACACTCTGACAAGTAGCTGCACTACAGAAGTATCCATCATTCATTTATTCATTCACTGAAGACAGACCTTGGCTAGGCCTAGAGCACTTTTAAATGCTGTCATAAGCTGGATCTGCAGCAGAGGGCTTGCTAGTCAGCTTGATATGGTCTGGAATTATAGGGTAAATATACAAATTACCTTGAGGACAGTATAAAAAAGTAGGGCTGGGTGAACTACAGTCTTTGGACCATGCCGCGGTGGAGTTTGCGTAGCCGCTCCATGCGGAACTCCGCGAAGCGGCAAACAAACTCTGCAGCACTACGTGGAGTTCCACAAGCATGAGGAGTTGCTTGTTCCGCATGCTCCTGAGACGTTTCTGTCGTTCGACCATGCAGATTGCGTGTTCGGGTTAATGAGGGAACTCCGCCACCCGAGCCAACATTACAAAAAGTACTGTGCGCCAGTTGGCCGTTATACACTGTGCTACATCACTATGCGCCTCTCCTGGACCGAGCAATCATTCACAAGTACGCTATGCACACATCACCCACTCTCTGTCCTATGCACCTCTCCTGCAGGTGACAGGCACTCATTCACATGTACACTGTTCACACATTGTGCACTGTTTGCACTATGCCCCTCTCCTGCACGGCACATTAATTCACTTTTACGCAGTTTACACATCACACAGTGTATGTCCCGCGCAGCTTTTCTGCACGGGCCACTCATTTACACGCCCTCAGACCACAGCATACACGGGCGACATTCTGCTCGATGGGTGTATTGCACATCTCTTGTAATTGAGCACTCAGTTAAATGAAAACATTGGTCAGGTCACATGATGCAGTGTCGGCATTCGGCTCATTTGGAATATCACACATCTCTTGCAGGCAACTCAGTCACATGTAGTGTTAAGCATATCGCTGCAGGGTCGACATGCTGCTTACCTGGTGCATGACACACATGCTGCACATGGGCAGTCAGCAGTCGCGGCTAGCGGGGGGGGTCGTGCGGGGGTGGGTGCCAGGGAATTAAATTTGAAGGAAAACAGCCGGTCCGCGCCACCTCTGCTCCCCTGGCTTGGCGCCTTCACGAACGGCCCTGGAGTGGACTGCAGCCTCTCTCAGCCAATCCTGGCGCTGCCAGTAGCGCCAGGGTTGGCTTAGGGCACGGTTAATCTTCGCCCGCCGCACGCCCATTAGGAGGCCGAAGGGCTCCTAATGGACATGCGCAAACAAGTGCAAACACAAGTGCTCATGACTGGGCACTGGCTAAATATTCGCCCTCCGTCACCACTTATGCGCACTTGTGGTGCTGCCTGCTGCCCCTAGTGACAATCATGTCAGTCAACATGACGCCAGGCCGCCCACCCCCTTTAGACTCTGAAGGGGTGTGCGGTCTGATGTCATGCTGACTGACATGATTGTCAGTTCTCCCTTGGCGTCTTTGAACTTAAGTAAACTGATTTAGTTTACTAAGTTCAAAGATGCCGAGGGAGCTGTGGGCGGGGGGCTACGCCCCCACGCCCCAATGAATGCACCGCGCATGGGTAAACTGGCGTGTACACCAGCCCTGAGTGACTGACTGCATATCTAACTGGTATCCTGGCGTTTTCTTTGGCACTGCCATCATACTGACCTGTATTACTCATGGCAGCGTAGGCGGCACTAGATGCATTAGCCATTTGCGGATGGAACTCTTTCCAGATATGACTGAGGGTTAAAGAGCCTCTTCCCTATAAGCTCCAACAGTACTAATTACACCTCTTTCCAGATATGACTGAGGGTTCTAGAGCTCTTCCCTCTACGCTCCAACTGTACCAATTATGATAGGAACCACAGAGGATACAATTAAGATAACAAGGTGACTTGCGGTTATTGGGCATTTACACAGCTGGACACTTTACCTGAATTTGTGTGTAGATGACACATTGTAATGGAGTATTTGCCTTACACTAGGACTCACACCATTGTGGTGCAGTAGTAGGATTGCCTTGTCCTGAAGAGCCCCTAGCTCTTAGACATTGTCGAAATGTTGAAAACTCTTTCCTGTTGGTTTAGGTATTGAAGTGATATATTAGGGACTGTGGCTCAACTTACACTACCCTAATAAAAACTATTATGCATACAGAATTCAGTGGCCAGGCTCATCCTAGACGTCCCAAAGTGGATCCAGATCACCCCCACCTCGAGAAGCTCTACTAGCTCCCCATTCAGAAGAGATGTCAGTTAAAGATGCTGATCTAAACCTACAAAGCCCTACACAAACAAGTACCAGCATACATCAACCACTGCATGCTCATCCACCTCCTCGTCAAACACCTTCGCTCCGCCCCCCTCTCCCTTGTTCACACCACCACATCTTATAGCAGCAACAGTGGAGGACGCTCTTTCTCCTATCTCACTGCTAATTCCTGGAACGACCACCCACTTCCCCTCCAGACCTCATCCACTCTGCTTGAATTCAGGAAAGTGCCTGGATACCCTCACAGGAGATTAGCCATGTTTTAGAAGTCCAGTTTATTTGACTGATTGATTATAAATTCTGCAAAACACTATTCATATCTATACTGTGTCCTATGGCAAATGTGTTGTAAATATATTTTTTATATTTGAGCATTGCATCATCTGCACTATAATCACGTTTTCTCACATCATGCATATGAATTTGTTGACTATATGTATTGACAGAAACTACAAGTAATCCTGTGTTTCCTATTATTAATTTACATTAAGTGATGAGTGTTTACATTTGGAATTGTGGATTCCTCAAAATAACTGAGAGGTCTCAAATTCTGAATGAGTCTCATGGAACAATTCTTAACTAGGATAGCATTCTGACCTTGGCAGAAGCCTAGGACTGGTCCATGGGAATACGAGGTCCAGAACATATGTAACCTAGAGGAGCCCACAAGCATTCCCTGATAATGGTCATAGTACTACTGCAGTGGTAGTAGTGTGCAGTGTTTTGTGAGTCTTTAGTATTAGCAGACTATTTGCTCAGTTTCAGAGAGGGCAGTTTACTGAGCACTTTACACAAGAGACATCTTTATTTCAACTGTTACTTTCCCTGGGAAAACCCCAAAGGATCTACAAAAATGACAATTTTCTGAATTCAGACTTTGGTCTACTTTTAAGAAATGTATAGCTTTCCGGGATCCATTATTTCTGACCAATTTCTACCACTAACTGGAAGGAGGTTGAAAGCACAACAAATAGGAAAAATAGGCTATGTCCCAGTAAAATGCCAAAACTGTGTAGAAAATGTTGGTTTTCTGACAAATGTTCCTCTGTTTCTGAAACTGGGAAAATTGTGATTTCAGCAAGAGAAACCCTTCATTGGTACCATTTCCAGGGAACAAAATCCTTCTGCAGCACTTTTTCCCCCATTTTCCCCCCAAAAACCGAGCTACCTCAACTAGTAAAAAAAGGGTGTAGCACCGGGGGGTGGGGTTGGGGGAAGGCCTAGCAACAAAAAGGTGAAGTAGAAAATATATTTGAAGTACCACACAAACTGCCATCCTTATAAGTGTATTTTATCTACAGCTCATAATGTGGGTCAAGTTGCATTTTGGATGTTTCATTGGCTGGACCTGTGCTTGAAAATAGGGAGGAGCCTTCAGCATTGATTACTTCATGTGTTTCAGCTGACCATAGCTGGTGTTTTTCAACACTCTCCTTAGTGGCCTTGGAAAGTGTTTGCTGTGATTGGACAGGCATATCCAAATCAGATGTGGGAGTCGTGATTGTTTGATCAAGAACACCTGGTGAAGCTCCCTCACTGGATTCCACACTCTCTCAAGCCTCATTAACAAACACTTGCTTGCTTTCTCCCCACAAAGGAAGTTTATTTTCCTGAGGTTCTTGTTCCAAAGTAATATCCACCTTTCTATCAGAGAGCACTAAACCATTTTGAAAATCAAACCGCTCCTTTTCCAAACCAAGTCTGATTAATTCTTCCTCTTTCACCTAAACATCTTCCTTTGACCTCCCTCTACTTTGGTAGAAGGGAAAGGTTCCTCCATCTGTCTAGCTTTAATTTTAAAGGCATAGGAAGAGGTTCAGTTTTTCAAATTCAAGTTCAGTTGAGCCACAACGATTCCACATTTTCTCAGCCATACAGTCCTCTGCTCCATGGCCAGTATTTCTACACTTTGTGCAGAAAGGCGCAGTACAATCTCTAACCAAATGCTCCTCCAAATTACATTTTCTATATGTTTTTGGGTCTCTGTATCTTTTTGCCTGATCCACATGGAAGACAGTGCTTTCGGCTTCTCCTAGTCTAATAGCACTTGGTATATGCCTTAGGTCCTCAGTGGCTGGAGCTCTTTTTAAAGTCACTAGGGCTTTAAAATAGGCCGTCTTTACTCCATCAGCATCTTTCACTCAGGTTGCACGTTAAACAGTGGAAAACTGATTTAGCCAGGTGATTTTGTCAGCGCTCTAAGCATATTCATTAAATATGGAGACATTCACCAATCTCTTCTGAGGCTGAGTTAAGGCAATTATGGCAAAAAATGTCAGAGGTGCAGAACCATTCTTTTTTTAAAGCACTTGAAGCATTGTTAAAACAAAGCAAATGTGGTGAAAATCACATGAAAGACTTCACCTAAGGATAACCAAACAGGTACACAGGTGTAGACATACTGCATAGGTCACCATATCAATGGTTACTAGGATGCAGTGATGCCACAACAGGTAGTCAATTTGATCTGGTCTGAATCCAAGTCCCTTTGGAGGAACCAACTGGCTGAACATCAATCCATCCATCTTGACGTCTTCATTGGCCGAGAACCTCACTGCATTTTGGTGCACTCAAGTAAACTCTGTCCTCATAGAAACCCCTTCTGGAAAGATCTCCTGATCTCATGCTGTCGAGAAAAGCTGCAACTGCTGAAACAGCTGGAATCTCCACCTTGGGTACCTAGCCCTGTGAAAAGGTGTCTCCCCTGCCAGATAAGTGCATCAGTTGGACCCAGTTTTATGCAAACCAGTTATGAGCCTGCTCCATTGGAAACAGCCCAGCCCAATCTGAAAAAGCCAGTTCCTCCCTGAACCGGAACGCAAGCAACTCAGAACAGGTTTCGCCCTTAATTTGTGTATAGCTGGGTCCAAGCTCAAGTGAAATGCTGTGCAAAATAATAATGGATTGGGATGCGGCCTGAGTAATTACCAGCGGCTGAGAATAATTCAAGCAATCCATCCATCACTTTATCTCATAGTTTAGTGTGTCGCCATAAGTGGGACGAGTATTCCAGACCTGGGTCCCAGGCACCCTGTGTCACTGGAACCAAGCTGTGCATGGCTGAGGGGCCCATAGCTAGGGTGAAACTGGTCCTGGGTTGCTTGTGTTCTGGTTCAGGGAAGATCTAGCTTGGCAGTTTGGGTTGGATTGGTCAATTGGGGCAGGGTTAAGACTGATTTGCATATAGCTGGGTCCAAACTAAGGTGACATGGTGTGCAAAAAAACAATAGATTGGGATGCGCCCTCGAATAATTATCAGTGGGTGAGATCAATTCAAGTATTCCATCAATCGCTTTATTGCATACTGAGTGGGACAGGCATACCCAGACTTGGGTCCCTTGCATACTGTGTCACTGGAATCAAGCTGTACCCAGTTAATGAGCCCATAACTAGGTTGAAACCAGTCTTGGGTTGCTTTTGTTCCGTTTTAGGGAGGACCTAGCTTGGCAGTTCAGGTTTGACTGTTCTGATTGAGGCAGGGTCAAGACTGATTTGCATATAGCAGGGTCCCACCTGAGGTGACATGGTGACATGGCACAAAGCAGCACACACAGAAGTTACAAATCGCCATTTAAGATTATTTATGTGTAGGAGGGTCACCTTTCTGCACATAAACGGAAACCTTCCTGCACATATACAATCACTCCTCACAATGTAGGCACCATTTCACTATTGTGCAAGGGTGCCTGCATTGGTGCTAAGCGATACAAAAGGGGATGATGGACGGAGCGTTTGAGCAAATCAAACACTCACCCCCAGTCAACTGATCTGGGTTTAATCCATCACCATTCCTTAGCCCACTCAGCCACCCCATTTCAGACATGGCTATATGCAAATCAGTCTGACCCTGTGCCTCATGGGAACAGTCCAGCCCGAACTGCCAAGCCATGTCTTCCATGGACCGGAAACAAGCCTCCTAGGACCAGTTTCGGATTCATAATCCTCATCAGCCAGGCTATCTTGAATCCAGTGCCAAGTGAGCAAGGGACTCACGTATGAGCATACCCTGCCACACTTAGGGCGAACAAAGCGATACAAAAGGGGATGATGGACGGAGCGTTTGAGCAAATCAAACACTCACCCCCAGTCAACTGATCTGGGTTTAATCCATCACCATTCTTTAGCCCACTCAGCCACCCCATTTCAGACATGGCTATATGCAAATCAGTCTGACCTTGTGCCTCATGGGAACAGTCCAGCCCGAACTGCCAAGCCATGTCTTCCATGGACCGGAAACAAGCCTCCTGGGACCGGTTTCGGATTCATAATCCTCATCAGCCAGGCTATCTTGAATCCAGTGCCAAGTGAGCAAGGGACTCACGTCTGAGCATACCCTACCACACTTAGGGCGAACAAAGCGATACAAAAGGGGATGATGGACGGAGTGTTTGACCAAATAAAACACTCACCCCCAGTCAACTGATCTGGGTTTAATCCATCACCATTCTTTAGCCCACTCAGCCACCCTATTTCAGACATGGCTATATGCAAATCAGTCTGACCCTGTGCCTCATGGGAACAGTCCAGCCCGAACTGCCAAGCCATGTCTTCCATGGACCGGAAACAAGCATCCTGGGACCGGTTTCGGATTCATAATCCTCATCAGTCAGGCTATCTTGAATCCAGTGGCCAAATGAGCAGGGGACTCACGTCTGAGCATACCCTGCCACACTTAGGGCGAACAAAGCGATACAAAAGGGGATGATGGACGGAGCGTTTGAGCAAATCAAACACTCACCCCCAGTCAACTGATTTGGGTTAAACCCAGATCATTTGACTGGGTGTGAGTGTTTGATTGGTTCGGATGCTCCGTCCATCACCACCCCCTTTTGTACCGCTTTTGGCCGCCATAAGTGTGGCAGGGTATGCTCAGACGTGAGTCCCTTGCTCACTTTGCCACTGGATTCAAGCAAGCCGGGCTGAAGACGGCTGTAATGCCAGAAACCGGTCCTCGGAAGCTTGTTTCCGGTCCAGTGAAGGCATGGCTTGGCAGTTCGGGCTGGACTGTTCCCATGAGGCACAGGGTCAGACTGATGTGCATATGGCCATGTCTGAACTGGGGTGGAAGAGTGGGCTAAAGAACGGTGATGGATTAAACCCAGATCATTTGACTGGGTGTGAGTGTTTGATTGTTTCGGATGCTCCGTCCATCACCACCCCCTTTTGTACCGCTTTTGGCCACCATAAGTGTGGCAGGGTATGCTCAGACGTGAGTCCCTTGCTCACTTTGCCACTGGATTCAAGCAAGCCGGGCTGAAGACGGATGTAATGCCAGAAACCGGTCCTCGGAAGCTTGTTTCCGGTCCACTGAAGGCATGGCTTGGCAGTTCGGGCTGGACTGTTCCCATGAGGCACAGGGTCAGACTGATTTGCATATGGCCATGTCTGAACTGGGGTGGCAGAGTGGGCTAAAGAACGGTGATGGATTAAACCCAGATCATTTGACTGGGTGTGAGTGTTTGATTGGTTCGGATGCTCCGTCCATTACCACTCCCTTTTGTACCGCTTTTGGCCGCCATAAGTGTGGCAGGGTATGCTCAGACGTGAGTCCCTTGCTCACTTTGCCACTGGATTCAAGCAAGCCGGGCTGAAGACGGCTGTAATGCCAGAAACCGGTCCTCGGAAGCTAGTTTCCGGTCCAGTGAAGGCATGGCTTGGCAGTTCGGGCTGGACTGTTCCCATGAGGCACAGGGTCAGACTGATTTGCATATGGCCATGTCTGAACTGGGGTGGCAGAGTGGGCTAAAGAACGGTGATGGATTAAACCCAGATCATTTGACTGGGTGTGAGTGTTTGATTGGTTCGGATGCTCCGTCCATCACCACCCCCTTTTGTACCTCTTTTGGCCGCCATAAGTGTGGCAGGGTATGCTCAGACGTGAGTCCCTTGCTCACTTTGCCACTGGATTCAAGCAAGCCGGGCTGAAGACGGCTGTAATGCCAGAAACCGGTCCCCGGAAGCTTGTTTCCGGTCCAGTGAAGGCATGGCTTGGCAGTTCGGGCTGGACTGTTCCCATGAGGCACAGGGTCAGACTGATTTGCATATGGCCATGTCTGAACTGGGGTGGCAGAGTGGGCTAAAGAACGGTGATGGATTAAACCCAGATCATTTGACTGGGTGTGAGTGTTTGATTGGTTCGGATGCTCCGTCCATCACCACCCCCTTTTGTACCGCTTTTGGCCACCATAAGTGTGGCAGGGTATGCTCAGACGTGAGTCCCTTGCTCACTTTGCCACTGGATTCAAGCAAGCCGGGCTGAAGACGGCTGTAATGCCAGAAGCCGGTCCTCGGAAGCTTGTTTCCGGTCCAGTGAAGGCATGGCTTGGCAGTTCGGGCTGGACTGTTCCCATGAGGCACAGGGTCAGACTGATTTGCATATGGCCATGTCTGAACTGGGGTGGCAGAGTGGGCTAAAGAACGGTGATGGATTAAACCCAAATCATTTGACTGGGTGTGAGTGTTTGATTGGTTCGGATGCTCCGTCCATCACCACTCCCTTTTGTACTGCATTGGTGCTAGGCAGCTGAAATTAGCACCAGGGCACGGGAAAACGCAAGGCTGTACCCTATTGTTGTAAATACAGTGCAGCCCTACGTTTCCAAAGTGGTGGAGCATGGCGTTAAGCCAAGAAGGCAAACACACGCTCCGCCACTTCAATTGTAAATATATACCCCTTTGACTCTGTCTGCTGGGAGTTTTACCCTCCAAGAGGTGCCACCCCAGTCCTGGATCCTTGGAAATGAGCCTGAAGGTGTTTTGCCAGCCCAACTGTGGTTCAAGCAGAACCAGCCCAGCGCATTGCATCGCCTAGCAGCCCTGCATCGGAAGCGTTGCAATGTGACTTGTCTCCAATGCAGGACCTCGCAGCTCTTCGGAACCACCACTGTACAACACATTCTCGATGCAGGACCTTGCATCACAGCCCCGCTGTTACTTACAATCGCTGCTCAAAGCATCCATGATGCAGGATCTCACATCGAAGCACACAGCTCGATGTAACCACCGATGCGTCACGCATCCTCCACGAGGGATCTCTCAACGCCATGCAACCAGGATTTAAGGTACTTTGTTCAGTGGGCCTAACTGGGTTCCCATATCCGACCTGTGCTCTATTACAGTCATCTTGAATTTGTGACTTTGTCCTGGTCCAGTGCGACCAGATAACCACAGTTGGCACTTTGTTTTTTGCACTATTTTTACCTAAATCTTTAAAATTGCATATCTTTGGTTTTACTAATTGGATTTTTGTTGTTTTGCTCTCAACTCATTTATTAAATTCTACTCCATTTTTCTAAATTGCTATGGGATTTTTCTTGGGTTGTACTTCACTTTATTATTGTTTGGTGTGCTGCATAAATACTTGCCTCTAAATTAAGCCTGACTGCTTTTGTGCCAAGCTGCCAGAGGGTTAAGCACTTGTTAATTTACTGACTGTTTGTGGTTCACCCTGACAAGGATTGTGGCTGTTGTTTGAGAAGGGATTACACCTACCTCAACCAACAACCCAATATCTCACATTAAGGCTGTTCACTGCTTAAACATCGAGCCACCGCAGTGTCAGCTTTCTTTAAAGTAGGCTTTTAATCGTGTTTTGCATTTTGCACTTTAGACTTGTCTCCGCCTTGTGACCCTGTGCCCTCGTAGCCGATTAGGTGCTGCCGCGGGACTGAGGCAGGACCAAGACGCCATTGGGGGAGGATCTCTCGGGTGCCGGCGAGCTGGTCGGAAGCCACGCCCCCTCATGGTTAAATTGCACGTTGGAACTCCTGCGGACTTAGTCATCACGTGACATTATTTTCCTGAGGCACAGCAGGAAAATAGAGTCTCCTGTCTTTGTTTTTAATATTCGTCTTTTAAGTCTGCGATTTGCACACTACCTGCTGTTATTATCCGCTGTTTTAATATTGTCAGTTGCACACTATAAATGTAAATAAATGTAAATGTATGTGTCTTGTAAAGCGCACTGCTGCCCTGAGGCGTCGTGGCGCTGTAGACCGCTGGGGAACCCGTCCTGGCTATCCCTGTGAGATGGTCCCTACTGGGTATCTCCAAGGTGAAACCAGGCATCCCCGGTGAATGTGGGGGGCCGTTGTAGAGATGAGGCAAGCTAATGCCCAGAGTTGCCGAGTGTGATCCCTGGTTAGAGTAGGCACCGAGGTGAGAATTATCGAGTCCGCTGACCCTGGTCCACGACCCTGCCGCGTCGGGAATTGAACCCTGGTCCCGGGCCATTCTCTGCTTCCGGGTCTGCCGCCTCTAACCAGTGAGCCACACCACTCCACCATTATCTGCTGTCTACTATCTGCTGTTCACTGGTTAAACATCGAGCCACCGCAGTGTCAGCTTTCTTTAAAGTAGGCTTTTAATCGTGTTTTGCATTTTGCACTTTAGACTTGTCTCCGCCTTGTGACCCTGTGCCCTCGCAGCTGATTAGGTGCTGACGCGGGACTGAGGCTGGGCCAAGACGCCATTGGGGGAGGATCTCTCGGGTGTTGGCGAGCTGGACAGAAGCCACACCCCTTTCCCGCCCCATAAATGTCAGGCATAAATCGTCCGCGCAGCAGGTGGGCGCAGCGGGCGCGCCAAAGGCAAGCCCGTCTGCGCCCGTCCGTGCCACGAAGTCGCCTCTCGCCAAAACCGCTGGTCTAAAATGTACTGACACCCTTTGTTATGGACGCGACGCTTTGTTGTCACTAAATCCTGGTGCGGGAGAATGCAGTAAATGCATCTCTCAGATGGGGGAGACTGAATTGTCGTGCCCTATATGCAAGTTCTGCTCTTTGGCCCCGGAGCCTGTTCAAGGGGCAGCTAACTTAAGCCATTTTGCTCACCTTAAAATACTTCATCTCAATGTGAGATCACTTGTGAAGCATCATATGGAAATTCATGATGTTATCTCCGAGGAGACCCCGGACATTCTATTTGTTTGCGAAACATGGCTTAAAGATGACATGACAGCGATGCCTAACCTTACTCTCCCTAGGGGCTCCTCGATCAGTGCCATTAACAGGGATTCCAGAGAGGGGGGTATTGCTATAATTTATAAATCCCAGTACCCCTGCACCTTTATCAAGGAGAATATTAGGGACTGTGAAAGCGCCCGTTTTAATGTTGATATTAGTGCACACTTTTCCCTTTCTGGATTGTTTATCTATCGCCCTCCAGGGCCGGCTGCTAACTTTATTGAATCGCTATTGGACATGGCTAGTGATTTAGTTGTGGGGTGTGCCAATTTTACAATTTTGGGTGACCTTAACCTCCATTTTGATGTACTGCAGGACAATGCTACATGCACTTTGTTTGAGGATCTAGGTGTACTGCAGCTGGAACAATGGGTGGCTTCCGCCACTCACATCGCCGGACATACGCTAGATCCGGTCTTTTCTAACATCCCCGACTTGAGCGTAGGGTTGCCGAAACCTATGGGATGGACGACCACTTTTTGATTAAGATTAGGCTATCTATCACTGATCCGCACAAACGAGATAGCGAGAACAGGGTTTTGAGACGACCATGGCATAAGCTCAGACTTGATGAGTTTCATGCCTTTCTTATGTCTAACCCCCTAGCTGAAATGACTGACCCTGAGCTGGCCTACTCCATGTTCCACGATTGGTTACTAAGGGGCTTAGACTCTTTGATCCCCGCCAAATGGACCAAGAGGCGCATTTCCAACTCTAGCCCCTGGTACAATGAATCCCTGAGAGCACTGAGAAAAGCGTGCAAGAAAGCTGAACGTGAATGGAGAAGGGACTATACAGAAAAAGCTAAAATAAGGTACATGTTTAAAATCAAGCTTTACCACAAAGCGATTAGCGCGGCCCGAGCGGCTTTTTACGCAATGGAAATAAACCTGAGCTCTAATCCGACCAAATGTATATTTAACATCTTTAAGGAGCTCAGGAGTAGCAAAGCCACTCCGCCTAGTGTTGTATCCTCACAACATTGTGAAGAGCTCGCTACCTACTTTGTTGAAAAAGTTTTAAAAATTTACCAATCCTTTCCAGTGTGGTCCCTCATATCTTCCCTATAGCGGTGAAAGATGAATCTTGCCCTATACTATCTGCTATCCCGGCCATCTCTGAGAAGGATCTGGTTAGATTGGGTGGTAAAATAAAATCAGGTCCCCGGCCGACCCTATGAGGCCACCCGAATTCATGGAATCACAGACGCTGCTCCAGCAGCCGATTTGCCAAATTCTGAATCTTTCCTTTATGAGGGCTACCGTCCCAGCAGCTTGGAAGGAGGCCTGGGTGTCTCCTATTATCAAGAAGCCCACGCTAGACCCCTTAAAACCTGAGAACTTTAGACCAATCTCCCTCCTTCCTTTGGTAGCCAAGATCGCCGAAGCCCATGTTAACAACATCTTATCCCAATTTCTGAGCTCCCACAATATTCTGGACCCATCACAGAACGGTTTTCGGCCAGGCCATAGCACGGAAACCGCACTGCTAGCCACCACAGAACATCTACGGGACGGTCTTGGATGCCGGTTGATCTTGCTGGACCTCAGTGCTGCCTTTGATACGGTATCACATGCCATCCTTCTTTACCGTCTGGAGGCAGCAGGGGTCACTGGGATGGCGCTGGAATGGTTTAGGTCTTTCCTAAGAGAGAGAGATCCTTCCGGGTGTCGGCCCCCCATTTCTCTTGCAATCCCATTCCAACCGACAGGGGGTCCCACAGGGCTCAGCATTGAGCCCCTCTTTGTTTAATCTGTATGTACAGCCTCTGGCTGCTGTTGCTAAAAGATGGGATCTAACAATGGTGTCCTACGCGGACGATACCTAGCTGGTTATCACCTTAGCTGAGGGACCATCTGTAGCAGCCACCAGATTCAGAGAGGGGCTGACAGCAGTGGCACAATGGATGACAGATAACTGTCTACAGCTCAATGCGAGTAAGACCGAGGTTTTATTGGTAGGAAAGAAGGCCGCTCTTTGGAATGAGCACTGGTGGCCAGCACCCGCTAGCCCTACGCCGCGGCCTAAATCAGTGGTAAAAAATCTTGGGGTCTGGATGGATTCCACTCTTAGTTTTCAGACCCACACTAAGAGAGTTGCGGCCACCTGCGTTGGACTACTAAGGGGCCTCAAACCTCTTGAAATTTTTCGAGCCGGCAGTACGTCAGCTTATTGTGCTGTCCACGATACTGTCCCAGTTGGATTATGCCAGTTCTCTGCTTTTAGGGGCCAACTAAGCAGAGACACGGCGGTTACAAGGAGTTCAGAACTCCGCTGCTAGAGCGCTGGTGGGTCTCCCACGCCACTGCTCAGTTGGGGCTACTATTCAAGGGCTGCACTGGCTTCGGATCGACAAGCGGATTCAGTTTAAAGCTCTCTGCTTGTCGTTTAAAATCTTAAAGTCTAATAGCCCAATGCTCCTCTGCGGGTTGCTGAGCCCATATGTGCCACATCGACAGCTGCGTTCCTGTGGTCAGCACCTGGCGTCTGTGCCACGTGTTATACGATCTAGGGCTGGAGGGTCCTCGTTTCGTTTTTTAGCTGCTAAGTTGTGGAATGCCTTGCCATTACGCATTCGGCCATGGAGGACCTGCTTGTGTTCCGGAAAGCTGTTAAAACTTTTTTGTTCTCTTCTCTATAGGATATGATCTGGATACTTGTGCGGTACCCTCTTGAATTTTCTGTTTCAGGTCCGACAGCGCCGGGACGCCCCTTTGCTGGGGCAGCTGTGTGCTCTAGAAATCTGTTAACTTAACATAACAACAAGGTACTGAAACTCTTCATATTAGTGTTCTGCAGGTCAATTTGCGGTTTGCTTGTGTCTTCACCCTGACAGTAATTGTGGTTACTGTTTGATACGGGTTTCAACCCCCTCTCCCCCCCAAACCAGTGCTCCATAAGAGACAGTTGGTGGTGACTTTTGACCTGGCGCTTTACTTTTTCCTGCTTAGAAATAAACTCATCTTATCATTTTGCGAAAATAGAATTTTTGCATTGGTGTCTCTTCGGTCGTGATGTGATGTGCGGTTTTCTATTTCTATAACATATTTTCAATTTAACATTTCTACTTCATATATTTCCACTCTCCCAATTCTCTATTCAAACTTTAGATTAATTCATTCTCCAGGGATATTACAACACAGTTCTAGGATACTCAGCTCCATGTTTCCTTAGGAAATTCCCAGGTACCTTTTTTAGAAGCTGTGTATTAATGTAATTAATTTTTGAATTTGTAAATTGCATTGATGTTATAATTTGTTATTGTATGGTAGGTCGTATTATACACCTCTCTTTTCACGGATTAGAATGAGCTAACATGTCTTAAATTGTTCTTATTGGGAACATCAGGGCAAAAGGGATGTGTCTAGAATGTAAAATGTAGAATCCTTTGAGATAAAGGGGAATACCCAGGAGGAGATGGCAGATTCAATAGTTGACAATTGCTATGGACCCAAAGGCCTGGAATTTTATTATTTCATGCCTTGAAATAAACTCATCCTATCTTTACCATTGTGTCGGAAAACTGTTTTGGAATAAAGCCAACAATCGAAGAGGACTAACCCAGAGGCTATACTCTCTCTGTATGTCATATTGTGCTCGTTTGAAGAATTAATACATCAGGTCCTCATACAGCAAAGGCTCCCTGAGACTAGATCTAAAAGGGGACATTACTGATACAGAACGCATGATTGCGTGACATTTTTTGTTGTCCTGCTTTTACTAACAGCTAGAACTGGCGAGTCGGGTGATCAGGAAGCAGGAAGCAGTTTGGCAGCAGCAGTGTAGGGGCAAAGTGCCAGAGCAGAGCCTTACAGGGCAGAGGGCTGCATGGTGCTGTTGCTGCTGTCAGGACTGCTGCACCTTCTGCCCTTCTCCAGCCCCTCCTTTAACTAATCTTGCTGGTATATATTTTACTCCTAGCTCCGCAAGGACAGTATCAGCAGGTCCCCCCTACAGAGCTGTAGATTCAGTAGCAGCTGCCCATAAGTGGGTGTTTGGGGTAGATGGTCTTCTATAGGTAGGCAGCCAAAGACAAAGGGCTGCTGTTGTGACAGTGATCGCTACAGAACTTCGAGAGATAATGTCACCCCACCTGTTTCTCTTCCTCTCTTACACTTACAGTCTGGGTTAAAATAAAAGTAACTTTTGGATTTTCTAAGAGTGGGCCGGGACAAACCCAGGAGCAAGCACCGTCTGGACCGGTAGGGTTGCAAGAAAAGGCTGCAGTCAGTACTGCTTCTCCACCTAGATTAGCCACCTCACTGTATGTTTAGAGACACACTGATTTCTGGGCTTTTCACCTACAAATATTTGTCATGAGATGAGGTAGACCAATTAAGTTAGTACAGCGAACCAAGAATATGATATACACAGAAAGCCCAGGACTGGAAACAGTAATCATGATACCAAGGAGTGAGGCCACTGATGGTGCAGTGTGCATGCAGCAACCATTCAGATTGGCTGCATTGAATGCTGCAACTAAGCAAACATCTGCAATGCACTAGGTCTTACATTTGCGTGAGTTTAAGCTATTGGCATTGTAAATAACAATGCTTTTTATTTATTTGTTTTGATAACTAACACATGACAAAAAGGCATTGTCATTTACATTGCCAATAGCTCACAGTCTTGTAAATGCTGGACCTACTTCATTTCAAAGATGAGGCCGCCATTGTCCTGGGCTGATTGGAAAGTGAAAGTGCGCATGCCGCGCTGAATGTTGCCAGAAAGCATGTCGTGCCTGAAGTAGGAGAAACTCATTAAAGAAAATAGTGCGCACAGACTAAATAAGACATACCCTGCAACAACAGAAGTAAAAGAGCCAGTCCTCATGGGAGGTTACAAATGAAGACAAGGCGGTACTAAGGAGGGACTAACAAACCTGTTAACGAATCAGAAGCCAGCAGTTACAAAGGACAATGACGCAAGCCAATGAAAAATATGAGCGGAGAGTGGGCGGAGCTTCTAGTCCAAACTTGAATACTGCATGCCTCGCAGAGCAGCACATGGGCTGCCCAGGCTCGACCTAAAAAGGCATGCGCAGTGCAGACATCAAAATCAAATGTAAACCTGTAAAATACACTTGTAGGCAGTGCCGGACTGGCTACCGGGCGTTTAGGCCTGCTGCCGAGCTGGGGGTTGATATCGTTGATGGGGACTTGTGTCGTGAACGAAATTCGTTTTGCTTTGTTTATTTCGAAGCACTCGCAGGTCTCCATCAACGAAATTAGCCCCCACTGCAGTGACATCAGCCCCCAGCTCGGAAGCATGCCAAAACGCCCAGTAGCCAGTCCGGCCTGCTTTGTAGGCCGGGCAAAAAGGTGAAAGTCCACATTAAACACTCAATTGTTTAAGGGGCTGACACAATACAAATAATGACTGAAGAGGGTTGATGCTAAAGCCTTCTCTGTTCATGTTCCTTCCAAATGTTGCTGGATATCACCAGACCTAAAAAAAAGTGCTGCCAATATTTTTCAGCATGCCCAAAGTTCTCTTCCTAGAAACCTTGGGGAATATTTACAAAGCCAAAAAAGTGGAGATAAAACCAGCGCCCTATTTACAAGAGGGAGCTAACAAGCATAATCGCATGTTAGCACCCTTTTTCCCAAAGCCTCCCTTTGCATCTCCAATGAGATGCAAAGTGGGCGTTTCTGGGTGTACCCCAGATGGACCACCTTGCAAATATTGCTGATGTTTACATTGCGATATTTACTAGGCAGCCCACATGATTTTAGCACACATAAGATTTTGGCAAAAATGGCCGTTTTCGCCAAAATCTAACGTCTGCTAAAATCCTGATTTAGCCATCCCTAACATAGGGTGTGGATTATGCTGATACAACCCTGTGGGTTGTATCAACAACGTTATCGCCCTTTTGTAGGGAACATCGCTGGAAAACCAGCGTTGCTCCATGCAAAAGGGAGATAACTTCGCTATCTCTGGAATTTTTATTGCCCTGGAGTAACGCGTTGTTAATTATGTGCTACCAGGGCGATAAATACCAGAGATAGCCTGCGATAATATAATTATCGCTAAGCATGGCCAGCGATGATTATCCCTGGCCGTTGTTAATATAAACCTTAGTCAATAGCATTTTGCCTACCGAGAGCTTCGTGATAAATATAACTACTTAATCACTGATAATAAACGGGTATGCTTACTCAAACATTGTCAAAGTCAACATTACAGTATATAAGAGCCGTAAACAATAAGAAAGAAGAACAGTAAAATCTAAGAAAATCATTCTACCAGATTTAGATTTAGATTTACCAGATGAGATCCCAATTTTTTGCCAAAACAGAAAAGCGTAATTTTAATTATCATCATAGAACAAAAGATAAATATCAACTTAGCATGTGTGATTTCTCATGTGTAGCCTCTAAAGTGGAGAACTCCGGCGAATATTATGTGAAGCATTATCAGTCTGTAGCTAAGAAGAGTGTGGTGAAACAGGTCAGTGGCATCTAGCGACCAGAAAAGTTACTTGTTAGTTAAGTATTACTCTAAAAATATCGTAAAATAGATAAGTGTTACTTGTCACAAGGCTTGCCATGGTGTCTGAAAACCTATAACGCAACTAAAAAAAGCAAACTCCTAACTGTAAGCAAAGTACTTTTTGTGGCAGACACAATTTTTTAAAATCATTTGGCATTTATGTTTTTGACCTCCTTCGCTAGTTAGTGGTCTTTGGTTGTATGAGCTCAGAAACTACTGAATCTATTAAACAAGTGTGTAAAGAAGTATTGACGGATATGTGCTGCTTGTAAACAAGTACTGCCTACATTCTCAAAGCACTTCGAACTGTGAACAATGCTGCAAAATTTGCATTTTTGCTTTTAGCTATAAAGGTAACGTGTAGACGGCTACATAATCACAAGCAAATATGGTTTCCCGCAGGGACAGCGAGGATATTTTCATTGTCTTGGGCTGATTCAAATAGAAATGCTTTGTAAATGAGCAAGAGTTACTCAACAGGGAGGGAATCACCTCCTAAATATAACGTCGACTTTATCTGAGGACAGTGTCTGAGGACAATGGCAGGATTCCCTACCCGCCCTTTATTACACAATAGGGATGAGCAAACTTTACTGTAGCGCCTTACTCACCTGAGTAGGTAAACAAACATCTTACACTCCTGTATGCTCGGTATCGCTCCCCTGGGTTGAGACAACAGCACTTTATTGACTTAGATGCTCCATTGGACTCAGGAAACAGCATACACGTCTGCACTCAATTAATTGCCCCATTGAGCTGAGCCAGTACCACTGTGTGGCACTTATTGCACCGCAGCTCTGTGTATACATCAATGTCCACCCAGTACCCAGCATGTCTCTATAGCCTTCATTGCAGAGTGGTTTGGGACATACTATTAGTAATATCAGGCTATACCTAAAACAATATTTATGAAGAATACACTATGTAATGTAAAGCACATTGTGCTAGGAACATTAGTCAAAGAGGACTTTTACAGAAGGTTCCTCTTATGAATCTCTGGGAAGTTTGTGGCAAATCATAGGTTTTAAAGCACTTTAAAACAGTACAATTGGTCAATGCAGGAAAGAAGTTAAATAGAGCTTTATTTATTTTATTTTATTTAATGCATATTTATATAGCGCAGCCTTTACCCGAAGGTGTCAGATCGCTGTACAATAGAACCAGTTACGTTACATGAGAGAAATGTTACAAAAATAAACTGAAGACTAGAAGAGATAGGGTAAAACCCATAGAAGAAAGAACACAATATCAAACACATCAAGAAAGGGTGGGGAATGTACAAGAAAATATTCCAAATTTACAATGATAAACGAACTTCTTAGAGGGGTCTGAGAATGTAGGTATTAGTTCTGAAAGTGCCTTTGGAAGAGAAGAGCTTTGAGGTCAGCTTTGAAGATCTGGATAGAGGTGGTAGCACGGAGCAATGGAGAAAGCTAGTTCCAGATTCTCACCGCATTGCCTGGGAATGATTGAGCCATCAAACTTTCCTTTTTGAAGAAGGGGGGCGCACGCAGAAACTTTTCCGCATTCCGAGAAGGTCGCGAGCCTCCAGACATTTTCAGTTTATTCACCAGGTAAGGAGGGGAGGAAGTGTGTAAGGCTTTGTGGGTGAAGCAAGCAGTTTTGTAAATAGATCTTGCCTCAATGGGAAGCCATCGAAGAGAAGCCAGGATAGGAGTGGTGTGGTCACTTCGTTTGAACCCTGAAATAAAGCGGGCTGCTGAATAGAGGACGGATTTGATGGGGGAGAGGGGAGATTTGGGGATCTCAATCAAAGTTTATTTTCAAGTTTATTAATCATGAGCCAGTTAATTAAAACCTTTACATGATAAAAAACGAACGAGCTACAGGTATAAAAATGGATAAAAACACAAGTGCATCAGCAAAAACACTTTTAAAAGATGACTGCAAATTCGGTGTGCTATCAAGATTAAACCAATGGTGTAATATCAAAACGAGCACACCAATGCCCAATGGATCCTTTCAAAAGACACAAAATGATGTCCGGAATGCAGAACAAATCAGACTTTCACCCCTGGTTAAGAGATCTGGGTGAAATCCTTCATTCTTTTTCTCACCATGCCGCCCAGTTTAGACCCAGCCGCATGCAGATCAGTCTTGACCTTGCACCTCATGGGAACAGATGAGCCTGTACTGCCAAGCCAGGTTCTCCCTGGACCAGAAAAGAGAATCCTGGGAACAGTTTAGGGGTATCACCCCTCATCAGCCGTTCTAACTTGAATCCAGTGGCAAAGTGAGTTTTGGACCCCTGTCTGGGCATACCCAGCATACTTGGGGTGAGAAGGTAAAAGACACACAAATGATGGATGGAATCCAAAATAAATCAGACATTCACCCTCAGTCAAGAGATCTGGGTTGAACACATTGTTCTTTTGCTCAGCATGTCATCCCAGTTTAGACTAACTCATTTAGAAACAAGCATCCTGGAACCAGTTTCGTGGTATCTCCCCACATCAGCCAGGCTAGCTTGAATCATGTGGCACAGTGAGCTAGGGGCTACTTCTGGACATACCAAACAAAAGTTGAAGGGGCCCCCCGCAAGGTACACAGTGGTTCCCGCTCTGGATTTAATCCGGACCTGTCAGTCCTGAGTACTGTACTGAGGGGGCCCCCTTCAGCTCGGGGCCCCCCACACTGCGGGGGCTGCAGGGGCTGGGGGAGCCTGTGTAATGCCCCTGACCAGACAGGCAGGGCTGGGCTCTTCCCATGAGGTGCAGGGTCAAGACTGATTTGAATATGGCTGGGCTTGAACTGGGGTGGTATGGTGAGCAAAACAACAATGGATTTAACGCAGATCTCTATAGTGGGTGTGAGTGGTTGAAAAGTTTCAGCACTCTGTCCATCATCTTGTTGTGCTTGCAACAGATCATTTCAGCATTGACCTAAGTGTTGCTAAACATGTGAGATAAGAGTGGCAGTGCATGCAAGTGCAGACATCTGAAGTAAATGCAAATAGCAGAAGACTAAGCCAGCAAGGTCAGGGAAGAAGCTAGTAAGTTACCTCTACACAGTCTGTTGTCGACATACTGCGGCGCAAATTGGGTTTGTTCCCTCTCCTCACATGAATAAGAGAATCCTTTTGGATCCTAGAAGCTAAAAGGCATAAATTAGCTTCTAGTTTATGGCCAGGGTGTTCATGGAAGAAATTAACAATGCAAACAAGTTACTTCACATAAGGTCCACATTGAGGAACCTCTGCTTTGCATAGTCTTGGATAAGTTTTGATCCAACTCTAGTTCAGGCCTGTTGTCTGCCTTATCCCCAGAGAGTTCCTCTTCTTCCTCCTCCTCAACTGCTTTGTCAGTGTCAAGGAGGTCTGGATCACCAAGGGTACCCTCTAAGGCTGGCATATTCCCATCTGTATGAGAAGCTTTCCTAGCATCATATGTCTCCAAGAGACCTAACAGAAAGGGAGTGGTGGGGTTAGACCCCTGTTTCAGTTTCCTGGAGGTACACAATTGTCTCATCTCCTGGAAAATGAGAGCTGCATATCTTGAGATGACCTGTGGAGGGTCACTAGCCACTAGGGGAGTCTCTGAAGACTCTCCATGGGTAGACATGCTTCTAGTGTGGTGTAAGTGCTGCACTTACCTACACTATTTGTTTGCCTACTGATCCCTTGCTAAGAGTTGTAGTCAGGGTGTGCTAGGCCCTGTTGAACTACAACAGCTGGTTCAGTAGAACTCAGAGTATTCTAAGCTAAGTTATATGTACCTTGGTACTTATGTGATCTTTCAAATGATATTCTTAGGATACGTGTGGTAAAACAACAGCAAGCTCAAATCCCAACCGCTGCTCACCAATGTGAGAAGTTGGCCTGATATATAATGTTCACTATTCTAGTGAGCACTTTGTATCAGTCCAAACAACCCTTATTGATGATTGGTTGTAAGTCAACCTTTTTAGACCAGCTATCCTAGTAGCATGGACAAGAGCAGTCTAAGGCTAAACTCTAGAGGGCGTGTTAAGCCAGCTGTTTTACCATCACATATACCCCTTGAACACCAAGTGAAAGGACACCACACAAGTTGTTATGAAAATAAAAGGATATTTATTTATAACACAACAACCCTGGACTCTTTATGAGGACAGGGTGCTAAGCACAATACAAAACTCTTAAGAAAATACTTCAAGTCGCACAATTTACACAAAGGCCCGAGGGGCACGGAAAACCATATACTACAAAAGTGGAATGCGAAATACTAGCAGGTAAGTAACTAATCTCAGAGGCTTTGGGATCGCTAGGACTGTACTACTGAACCTTTAGATTACTAGCAGGAGGCCTAGGGGGATCGGGTGCAGAGTGTGCACTCTCACGCGGGATGCGGAACAAAGTCTATGGATGCTAGATTTCGTAAAGTTAGTGTTATCGGACGAATCCGACTAGATAGAGCTGAAACGAAAAAGGATCTGGACACTTAGATAGTTAAGCTATGCTGAAGCACCGAAATGCTCAGGTTACCTAGCCCAGGGGCTGCGGCTGCATAGGTCTGAAAAGACGTCGGGAATCCTCGTTGCAGTCTATGGAGCCTGAAAGAAGAAGTTGCAGGCAGGCGACCAGTGAAGAGATTCGGAGGGATCCAAGCCTGGATCGGTGAAGAAGGAGACATGTAAGCAGAGGGGACCAAGTTCTGAATCACTAGCCAGTGATTAGGTGGGCACCAGGATGGCACCGGGCGAAGTCACCTCGACCAGGTGAGTGGGCGACGCTGGGCTCTGCAGTCTCTCGGACCAGGAGGCGTTGTCGGCGACCAGGATGGAGGTGCGAGCTGTCCCACGGAGGTATCTGCTGTCGACGTCGCTGGACCCAGGATTGGGGCAACAACTCTTGGCAAATGCAAGCCCACGCGGTGGACTCAAAATGGCGTCTGGAGTGGACCAGGAGGGTCCGGGGTGCTCCTCTGTTGGAGGGGAGCAAGGGCCAGTCTGGAGCAACCAGACCAGCGGTGTTGTCGTCGTGGTGCGTCGTCAAGAGGGCCACAAGCCAGCAGGCAAGTAGCCGGACAACGCGGTGAGCAGCAAAGAGCAGAAGGGCCCCACGCAGATCTCGTGGATGCTGGGGGGCTGGACTTCGGTGCTGGAGCTGCTCAGGGTTAGGGCTTCTCGAACCCCAAAGCACTCACTCGAGGGTCCCTCGGCGGTCGTGCTGGGCAAGCGTCGTGCAGTCTTGAAGATGGCCGGTCCCTCGAGGTCTCGTCACACCCACGAATCTCAGCTGGGCTGATGATGCAGGTAGAGGTCAGAGGTGCCAGGGAAGCTGGTTCTCGTCGAGCTGGGCAGTCTTGATCCGGAGGAGAGACTTACAGCAAACCGCGATGCTTGGTTGGTGCCTGCGGGTGCAGGGAGACTACTCCTTAGTCACAAGGGAGAATCTTGAGAAGAGTCTTGAGTTCCTTTCGTGGAAAGTAGTTTCAGGATTCAAAGATGATCTAGTTTGGAAGGGGGCCTGCTCCTACCTTTATCCTGAGAAAAGGGGCTGGCACGCGACTAAGTCCTGCCCTATGGGTGGGACTAGGAGGGGGGTAGTTACACCCCTCTCCTGTGTCCGGTCTCTCCCCAGCTCAGGGGCTGGTGTGCCCCCAGAACTGGTTTGAGCCGGCCTATGCATAGTGAGCACCGGGGTGCCACTTGCAGTCACCTTCCTCTAAAGCCCTGCCTACCTGGTATACACAAAATCCTGTCTGGGATGGTGCTGGCACCGCCCCTGACAGGAAACCCTTTGTCCTTGCCTCCGTTGCTGGAAGGACTCCCAGCAGCAGGAGGGCAGACTTGTGTCTCGGTGGCAGCATCCATTTTGTGGAGCTGAGGCTATGTCTGACTTTAACCGGGGTTACAGGTTACATACATGTCATGTCCCTCTAGAAGGGTGGAATGCTAACCCCGTCGCCAGAATTGGCGAGGGGTTAGTATTCCAATTCGTATGACACCTTACTCGACATGTTTTGATAATGCTATACCAAAGTTAGCATATGACCGCGAGGTACATAATGCACTTAAGAGTATATGGTATAGCGTTATCATGGAACAGCTATTAGGACTTGGTTCCGCAAGCTGCAAACGGGCTCAGCTCATGCCAGAGCACCATTTCACATTATTCCAAGCACTCTGCCTTCAGGATTGATAAGGCCTGCCATAGGAGTGACTGATAGGAATATATGTGTCCATTTTAGGGTTAGATATAGGAATACTATATCTAAAGCAAAGGGTGTGTACACCACCTTGCCCCAGCTGTCAAGCAGCCAGTTGTGTCTGTTTTAGTTAGTCATCCCAGGGGTGGCATAATACATGCTGCAGCCCCTGGGAGACCTCTGGGTGCACCTCTGCCCTGGTTACAGGGACACAAGAGAGGGCCCAGTGCCAATTCAGTACCTGGGTACAATTTGGAATAGAGAGAACAGCTAGGCTGTGGGTCTGATTAGCAGGCCCACAGCCAGGGAAAGTCGTAAACCAGTGAAGCAAAAAGCAAAAATCTGGGGTGATCATAGGATTGCAGACCCTACTCTCCTACAATGTGTTGTATGTACACACTTTCCGTTGTAAGGGTCTAAACGTCAATGATGTGAATAGGTGTTCCGCCTCAATGTCTTACATACCTACACCTAAGGAATAAGGATATGTTTGAACAATTTTTCCAGTGATGAACGGATGCCTAACTGAGTCATTTATTTTGTTTATTGAATCATGTCCTATCTATTGGATTGTGTCTTATGTAATGCACCTTTTGTATGGCACTTATATATGTAGTTATGTATGTTTATGCTAGTGATTATCAAGGGCCCCCTGAGTTCTAAGTAGTTCAATTCCTAGGACAGGGAATGTACATATACGAAAAAATCTCTCCTAGGCAATTATAAAAAATACAAGCAATACTTCGTGTAGGACTCAACAGAAACAGTAAACTATATGCATAGAAAAATACATTTTTTTAATCAGTATTACAAATGCATGTGATTAAAAATTGAAATTTAAAGGACAGCACAACAATAGATCCTCTCAATCAATAAATATCAAGTGTTCCATCTGACATAAACATTACATAAGAATCTCATTAAAATCCTACATACAAATAAAACACAGTAGTAAGTATCGATGCGCGTTTCGGCGTTGCAAACGTCTTCTTCAGGAAATTACCACAAGTAACTTTTAGAATTCTCTTGAACAAGCAAGACTTAGATGGTGTTGCAATGTTTCCCATAGAATGATAACGTTTTAAAAGAGTAGTCCTATAAAGCTAGTCACTTTTGATGATGTCGGGAACATGGAGCACAATATATTATAAATGTCGTGAATGAGGACCTCCTTCTTCTTACTTAAATCGTAAGTCAGGTTTGATAACCCAGAGCTAGTAAAAGTATCCTGGTGGACTGATAAAGAAGCCAGGAACTGTGCGTGTGCAATTCGGTCTTTTTGCTGGCAGCCGAAAGAAGGGTTTGTTGCATATGCCACTTCTGCATATGACATCAGACGCCAGAACCCATGGAACAGAACGGAGCTAGTACGCCTTTGTGACCCGCTTTCAGCAATATCCCTGCTACCATCGGGCATATGCATCGGGCATATGTAATACTACTATAGTTTACTGTTTCTGTTGAGTCCTCCACAAAGTATTGTATGTGTTATGTATGTTTATAACAGTACTTTGGTGAATGACATGTGTTTCTTCACAATATATGAATGTTAATATACAGTGCATGAAAGTTTTTGTTTCAGCTTCATTATTTCTACATAGATAGTGCACCATTAAGTGGTATATCCTAGTATATTAGGATACACTTCATTTTCCGTAAGACATTGCGCATTTCTCTACAGAACCTACTGTTGTTGTATACAATGAAGCTTCCGCTATAGGCAGTACCCGATCAAGAGGCAATGGGCTAGAGTTGCTTCCTGTGTTTTAGTGGACGACTGATTGATGAAATAGTCCACTTTAAGAAGATATTTAGCAAAGCATGTCATAATTTGTGAAGTCGCCTCCTTCATGCAGAATAAAATTGCTTGGCAACAGGATCAGATGCCGTTAATGTTATAGATGTTTCGGAAATACATTTTGTGCCACGGTAGTAACACTGAACATATGCAGATTATATACAGAAAGTCTTCATGAGGATATGAACAGAGCCAGCACCCGTGGGCGGCCATGTAACACTGCGCAGTGGAGCCTTGTATATGTTAATGGTCAGCCATGCATGGTGACACCATCTAAATTTTACTTTATCAATGTGCTAGGAGAGCTGTTTAATTTGTTTGTTTAGTGCTCGTTTGAATGCATGATAAGGTAAACCTTTACCCAAAGTTGTTCCGGCAACAGGTGTTTGACTATTGCTGCTATTTTTATTGACCAGGTATTTGGATTTGGGGACGTGTTGGATACAATTTCTTGCCATAGTAAGGCTCTTAATTAATTTGGTAGGGCCTGCTTCAAATGGAAGACATATTTGAGGAATGATCCCTCACGTACCAGTTCTTGATCCTGAAGGCCAAATTCCAGTCGGATTTGTGCCAGAGAGGTACTTTGAGGCAGTCGGAAAATGAGGCGAAAGACTTTGCTGTGTGTGACATTCAGAAAACTTTCAAGCTTGCCAGGAATGATTTGTAGGCCATATGTGAGCACTGGCATGTACTTTGTCTTGATCGCAGTTATCAGTGGCTGCCAAGTCGGGCTTTGTAACCTGGTGGCTGGGGCTTGAACGGCTGCGAGTTGTGATGCCATCCTTGCATTAGGAGTATTTAAATGTTAGTGATGGGACCAGCTGTCCTGCAGCCAAGCACCTAAGTATTTATAGTTTCGACTTCTGCCCACTGGGCTTCTTCCGTAGTGCCACAGCTTTCCTTTAATATTTGTTTACCTTTATTTTCTCAAGATTGATCATTGACTCATTGATCGAGAATTATTGGTGGAGGGAGTTTAAAGGGTTTTGCAGGCCTATACCAGAGAGATTCAGTAAAACGTTATATTCTGCATATAATAGGGCCGTTATTGAATTGTTGGCCAAACTTTGGGGTGTTGGAGCTGGTGGAATCCTAAGGAGAGCTAGAATCCACCAGGTATAAATTAAATAAAGTCAGCGCCAACATATAGCCCTGTTTGATACCTCCACCTATCCGAATTTTGGATGTTGGATTGTTGCTACCCAATGTGTCCATGGCCCAATTCTTAGAGTATAGGAGCTGGTTTCCTTTCAGCAAGTTTGTCAGGATGCTACACAGGCAACGTCTGGTCGAATGCTTTAGATACATCAACAAAACAGGTATAAACAGCTAGCTTTTTCCTTGTTTATTTTTCAGTTCGAATGGCCAGGGCTGCCAAATTATCAGTAGTGCTTGATGTTGGGCAGAAACCTGTTTGGTTGTAAGGCATTAATAAGGGGGAGATTTTCTAAAAAGTTGCGCAACGTGGCGCAGCCCCCACGAGGCAGCGCCACGTTGCGCGACAGGGAGGGAGCAGGAGAGCGCCTTATCTTTAGGGATATGGCTCTCTCCTCCCCTTTCTCTTGCGCCGGTGCTGATTTCAGCTGCCATGCACATTCCCTAACGGTGCAGCGCTAGGGTGTGTGCATGAGTGTAGCATAGGTTTTGTACAGAACGGTTACCCTTCCTGTACAAAATACTATGCAAGGCACGATGCAAAGCTTTTCCCACTTTGCATACGTGATGCACAATGCAGCATGAATGGAAAGTCGGAAAAGCACGGAGAAATTAAAGCATTTCTTCTGTTAGCGCCTCCTTTGAAGGGGCGTTAACTTCTGGCACAAAACCATGTTTACAAATATTTGGTAATATGGTTTTGTGTCAAAAGGCATGGGTGTTTGCATCAGAACACCTATGTACCACCCATGTAACGCCCCCTCGGCACAAAGTAATGCAAAGCTGTGTTACTTGAAGGATGCTTTCCAAAGCGCTGGAAAGAAAATAGCACAAAAGAAATGTACGCTGGTTAGCGTCACTTTTGTGACGATAAACCAGCGCAAAAGTTTTGAAAATCTCCATCTAAATTTGACTTTGTTGCCCAAGGTTCCAAGTCCTCGAGCAGGATCTCAATCAAATAATTTATGAGAGATACAAATAGCCCATTGAGTATTTTGGGATAGACACATTGGTTCAAAACAGGGCCACGTTTAAATACAGGTGTATAATGTATTTTGGGGGAAGAGAGGGTTCTGTCCCCAAGGATGCTGTGGAGAATTCAAGGCACGTGTTGCCTTCTAGTCAAATGACAGAAAAGAATTTGAGGCATTCTGCTTTTAGACAGTTGTTAAACTACATGGTTCATATGTAGTTCAGAGACCCACCCGGTCATGTTAGTAAGAACACTTTACTACCAAATCTTTTGTGTGTTTGGGGCCAACACTTTTTATCAATGCTGCTAAAATGTCATGATCGATACCACTATGTTTCAGAAAGGCTTCATACCTTTGGGAGTATGACTATATCTCACAGGTATATACTGTACTTTAGGAGGAATGACAGTTCTCAAAAGGCTGTGTTGTTTATTGGGACAGCACATTTCGAATCCCTGTTATAACCTTTGTGGAGTCAAAAATGTGGTTGGGAGGCCAATCCCACCTTTTCACTTTATAGGTTAACCCACTTCCTATATAGCAACCCAAGAAAATGAAGGGAACCTAGGACAGGGCTAAAAGGGGGTGGGGATGACAGAGAAAGTGAGACAACCCTCTTGTAAGAAGGATGGATAGTAGAATACCTGGACTGGACTCTTAGGACTGCAGGAGGCACTACGTTTCACGTACAAGCCCAAATCATCGGTGAAAACACAGAGGGACAGGTGGCAGCTATTTCATCAGACTGAAAGGAAAACAGATATAGCAAAATGGATACAAGATGTAAAGTCTTACCCGGTGACCTCCGGATTCTTACTGTATCGATGCCACAGGCAAAATGGGAAACTTGCCAGGGAACAGAAGGCAGGCAAACACAACAGGACTGGGCATGCTGAGTACTGCTGGATTTCCAAAACAGGACCACAGCAGCATATACAAAGGTACAACAAATACTGGAGAGAACACGGAAGAAAACACCAGAGCTCAATCATTGAGGACAAGGTACCTGGAAGGGAATCCAGGAAGGAAAAACAACCAACATGTGGTAATGAAAACAGGTGCAAACTTATGTTAAAGCGAGCCAGTCGTAACAAATGATGTTATCAGCCACTCGACTTCTGTTCAAACTGTCTTTATAGGACTCTACCTATTCTGCCCTGCAAGTACATCAGAATTTTATCAGCTCTAGAGTGTCTGGTGCAAGTGCAACGTACATTTCAGAATGACCCAGAACTTACTGTCCTGCATGACTATAGTCTTGATTGCCCTGTCCTCCATCTCCTCCATGTGTGAAGCTTCTGTTGCCTTTTCTGCAATGTTTGTCTCAGAGATATGAAATGCTGTCATACCTTTATATGGAATCTTAATATGTTTCACGGCTGTGCCATGCTTTAAATTAACAGCACTGACACTTTTTAAGACGCCTGCTTTGCACTTATAGGGAAAGTACAGTGTTTTTCTCATAATGTCCGACACACTTTTATTGGGAATATGAATAAATCTCGCAGGTATGCTGTGCTTTAAAAATGACAGCACTTGCACTTCTCGGGATTGTATTTATTAGAGTAGTATAACTATTCCGGAAAAGCGATGCAATACATGTATTGGGAAGCATCAACACAGCACAGCATGCGTATTGTATGGCCTAAACCAAGGGTAGGGTTGCAAAAAGAAATTCAACAGTAACAGTACATCGAACGTGGGTGCTCAGTGTGTCCTCACAGAACCCGTCCATGAGGAGCTGGTGGATAGGCAGACTGAGAGAGAGTTTCAACTGCAGCTGGCCAAATTGAACTTGGAGTTACCCAAGGAGGAGTCTGCTGCCAAGAGGACCTTGGAGGAGAGGAGATTGGCCCTGGAGAAGAGACTGGCAGAGGAAAAAAAGAGTCTTGAATAATCCTATTGCCTCTTGAAGAAAGTCTTAAAGAGCTGAACCTAAAAGCTAAACAGCACACAGAGTCCACTATCAATGGTGGCAGCGACAACACAATATCCAATGGAGACAGAAAGGTCCATATTCCTAAAGACCTGGTGCCTAGTTACATGGTGGGGGATGAGTTTGATAAGTCATTTTCAGTCTATGAGGTAACTCTGCATGTGCATAGTGTCCCTGAGAAGGATTGAGGAGCTATCTTATGGAAGCACATCCCCCGGTTGGGAGAGATACCCTACTAACCCTAGCTGCTTCGTCGACAAGACCGTCGTAGAGTTTCACGTCAATGAGACCATCAATGATTTGTCCGTCAATGAGGGACTCTTCTCCATTAATGATATCGTAGATAGATGTTTCAGAGATGAAGCTGTCAACGACACCAGCGACAACAAGGGAACCTCGTACGTCTAGGCTGCATCCGAAGACAGAAATGTTTTCGCTGTGAAGACAACCATCGACAACATGAACTACGGTGCCATCGAAGAGACCGACTGAATTTGCATTAAGACCAGACCAAACATCCTCAAATAAAGAGTCTTCCTTACCACCAGTTCATTTTCTGGAACTCACAGATATGGAGGAGAATGATGAGGGTCTATTCGGCACTGCATGTAGTCCTTCCCACCTTTACAGCAAATGTCGAGACATGGATGAGGAGGGTAATCAGGTATCTGGTTACCTCCATGGAGATTTTTTATTCAGACGAAGGGGACAAGCTGATTTCAGGTCTTACAAAAACTTCCAGCAAGAACATCCATACAAAGAGACATGCAAAGAACATCAATTTACAGAGCCTATGGTGCACGTCCCAGTTGCTTTCAAGCATTTCATGCTTTCCACTATTCAGTGGAGTAGTGTGGCTCACTGGTTAGAGGCGGCAGACCCGGGAGCAGAAGTCGGCCCGGGACCAGGGTTTAATTCCGGACGCGGCAGGGTCGTGGACTTCGGTCAGCGGACTCGATAATTCTTGCTTCGGTGCTTACTCTAATCAGGGGTTCCACTCGGCAACTCTGGGCATTAGCTTGCCTAATCTCCACAACGGCCCCATCAATTCCGGGGATGCCTGGCTCCACCTTAGGGACTCCCAGCAGGGACCATCCCACAGGGAAAGCCAGGACGGGTTCCCCAGAGTTATACAGCGCCAGGAAACCTACGGGCGGGTAGCAGTGCGCTTTACAAGCTCAAATACATTTACATTTACATTTACATGGATCTCGGGCATGTGCTGCAAGACTACTACAAGAGATTTCCAGAAAAGTAGACACGCCTCAGTGTAGAACTCATGCACCTGCACCCTCAGTACATACATCTACATACATCTCCATGGACACTTCTTGTATCTCCCGAAAAGAAAAGTCTTGCTATTCAACAAACTATTCCCTCCCAATCACATCTGCTAGACACTATCACTATCACTATTCATGATGATTACATAAAGGGAGATGATGACAATAATGGTCCTGAAGAATGGGAGATAGTACAGGATTGATCAGCTGCAAAAGGGGATGAATGGTATGATTATGTTGCACCCACCAGATTCATATCCTCCCACACTCCTTGTGAATAATTCTCCACCTGATGACATTGGGAGCTTCAATACTCCTCTTGGCAGAGCAGCTAAATTCTTTGATTTATCATTACCAGTTCTACAAACTGAATGTTTTGATATGAGTTTGAAGAAACAGCTAGAAAGTCAGCAAAAGCTATCCCAATAATAGATTACATATGAACAGAGCGTCTCAAAGTTATAAAAAAAAACAGCAACTGTGGCAGCAGTGATCCCACAATTAGATAAGAAATACAAAGCTCCAGAGAAATCCCCAGTGTGCTTAATTGGCAACCCCAAGGCAGAATATCTGCTTATGTAAGCCTCTCAAAGGTGTTCCAAGAATCCTACCACACCATGCCAAACTCCTCCTGACAAGTAAGAAAATGTTGGACAATATAGAGGAACGTTGCTCTGCCATGGCAGGCATGACCATAAGATCATCTAATGGCTTAGCAATTTTGGGCCAACATGATCGCCAAATGTGGTCAGACCTGGTGTTATTCATTAATTCCCTACCAGAAGACATACAAAAGAAGGCAAAATCTAAACTCCAAGGGGGAGAGAAAACATCTTCAGAGATGTTGCCTTGACAATGTTCAGAAACATTGCCCGAGTCGCAGTACTGAGACTGGCTTAAAGCAATCTCTTTCAGACAGGAGGTACAAGGAAAGATTTTACATATGCCTTTGATGGAGAGGCCCTTTTTAGGAAACATGTGGATTAGGCTCTCCAGTCAATTAAAACTGACCCAGAGACGGCAAGAATGTTGTGGGTGCTTTATCTGTGTAGATTTCAGCTATTTTATGGAGGGAGAGGTCTGCATTCTTTCAGACGTAGTTTTCAATCCACCAGGTGACAGCCGCACACTCAGAGCCAACAAGGATATCAGCAGCAGTCTTCACAACAATATAGACCTACAACAGATGCGGCCTATTCCTAGCAGGCTCCCAGATGAAAGTCATTGAGGCTAGGAAGAGGGTATGATGCTTCCACTGGACAGTGACAGTCCATTGCCATTGGTCACCACTTTGCCTTCCGCATCTGAGAAAATAGGCGGAAGCCTCTAAAACATTTATAAAAATTAGGGTTCTATCCCAACAGATCGTTGGGTGTAATATACTACCTAGAATGGACAAATCTGGAGTTTACTCAGAAACCTCAGTGAAAATTACCACCTTTGAACCACGGTCAGTAGTATAGCAGATGTGGTAATCATCATGCCACGACTGCTCACAATATGCCGAACAGTATCACTATTTTGTCAGGGGCAGTAGTCCACTGTGGAGACTAACACTCCAGCTAACCCTAAACTCTAAAAAGATTTACATGTTCATTGACCTTCTAAGCTACCTTAAGATGGTGAGGCAGGCTTTCTGGGCAACTCACTTTTTTCATCTCTCTGCTGATGTGTCTGATCTTCCTCATTCCCAGAGAAAAGTAAATATTCTTTTAGGTGTTACTTCTCTATCACTAAGGTGCACGCAAAAGGAGGAAAGATACTGCTTAATGATAAAAGATCCTTGAGAGCAGGAAGAGAGTAATTTGTCTGGGGATTACTAACGGGGTCATTAGGATGGCGGGCTGACTTTGTCCGCCCGCCACCCTAAAGGAGAACGGGACCGCCCGCCATAAGGGCGGGGGTCCCGTAGGGGGAATACGGATGTGCCCGCCACAGTGGCGGGCACATCCTACATGTTTAGCATTGTGGCGGGCGGTGTACTCTGCACCGCCCGCCACAATGCTAAACATTACTGAACGCATTTGCATACGCAAAACGGCAGGCACCGCGCGGTGCCTTCTGCTTTGCATATGCAAATGTGGGGGGGTACCATAGGTACCCCCCTGTGATCCCCCACCTCTGCCATCACCTGGGGGCCCTGCAGGGGGCCTCCACAGCATACACTGCCTGCCTTTCCGTGGCGGCATTGCCGCCGCGGAAAGGCCCCTTACACCCACCATTGTAATATGGTGGCGGTGTCCATTGGACACCGCCACCATATTATTCCCTTTCCGCCACGGTCGCAAGTAAAGCGGCAGACGGTCTTTCCGTCCGCCGCACTCCCCCGCCATTCTAATACGGCAGGGGGGGAATCCGGGCATAGGTGTCGGGCGGATTGCCTCCGCTAGGCCGGCGGTGGCTACCGCCAGCCTGGCGGAGGCAATCTGCCCGACATCATAATGGGCCCCTAAGTGTCAGGTCCCCAGTTGTTGGATACTTAATGTTGATATTGTTGCAGTGGAAGCTCTTTTTGTTTTTCAGTTACTGGGCCCATACAGTTCTTTTACTAACTTAGTCACTTACTCAGATTCTATACTTCACCCACAGATGCATTGGCCCTCAGGTGCACATTTCTTCATCGTCGTGAGGAGTGAGAAATAAGAGTGTCGAACTGTTGGCCACCCAATGAGCACCAATGATTTGTAATCAGCTCACAAATTAGAGATCAGATTCAGGTACACTACTCTCAGAACCATGCTATAGATAGAGAGTATGGCAATTGAAAGACCCACCCTTCTAAGTTCAATCTAGAATTATACATACCAGAATGGGAGCATAGCGGCGGGTTAGTCTGCGCTGTAAGCTCCTCTCCACTTCCCGGCACCGATTGAAAAGGATTCCTGGGCTTAGCGAAATATTTGACATGTTATTCTACTTACGGAAGGTGGCGGTTCATTAAGGGCTGCCTGTTTTTCCTTTTATGCCTTTTTGGTGACTTGTTTCCCCCCGCTCTCTGTCTGGCGGCTCGTTCTTGGCCACGTTTCTCGCTGCTTCAGGCGTTCCTCGGCTGTGATCTGCTGACGGGGGCGGCGTTTGAGCGGTACACAATTGCTGGGCTGGTCGGCTTGTGGGCTGGCCCTGAATGCGGGACTGGATCCGGCTCGGCTGAGCAGGAGCTCCGCAAGTTGTTACGGCGGAGGGCGGCTGCTTCAGGTAGCGTTCGGGATCCGTGTTGACAGGAGCGCGGCTGCAAGGATCTCGCTGCGTGGAACTCCAGGTAGGATCAGTGTATTCAGTGTATACAAAAAGACATCCACTAGTGGCTACGTGAACAAGGATAAGGCAGCATTTGGATTTAATAAAACGAGGGAGAGTTTTTTACAGGAAAAATCACCCGTTGATTCACAAAACTCACAAGGGCATAGAATAGCGTTCCAACCGTTATTTCCTACCAGTAACTACCAGTTCCCGCAGATTAAATTTAGCGGGTGTCCTAGTTTGCTTCAGCCTATGACCCCCAGACGAGCTAAAAATTAAAATAAAGGAGATTGTAATGCGATCTCCCCCTCAAACAAGCCCCCAAAGAGAAAAAGGAAAGTAAAACCAAAGATACCAGCCCTGGAACCTCCCCAATCAGTTAAAAGGGGTTCCTCTGACAACTCAACCCCGCTTAAGTCCCCTGAGCCATTGGTGAGCCTGCATTTACAAGTGGTAGCAGAAGAGAAAGCCATAACCTCAGTGCATCCTACTAGACATACCTTGCGTAATAAAATGTTCAACACAGCTAATAGGTTTGAGGTATTAGGTGAAAATTGCTTGGAATCTGTCTCTGGCTCTAACTCCACCTCAGCCTCATTAGTAATACCATCAGTTTCAATTACTCCTGAACAGCAAAACCTGGCACAAATGTCAGATACCTTAGCTTTGGGAAATCAGAGTAAGTTTGCTATCTCAGAGACGAATCAGGCTAAAATACAAGAGTCATGTGAATCTTTAGAAGCCAAAATGTCTGCAATTACCGAAAGAATATGCGTAATGAAAGCCTCAATAGAAGCCTTGAATAAACAAGTTGAGCCCCTCTGTTCAGGCTTTAAAAAAGAGAGAAAAGGACTCAGGCATTAAAAAAGGGAGAAAAGGACATTCTAGATAAACTGGAGACCCTAGAAAATAATGCCAGACGCAACAACATTAACATTCTGAATATCCCAGAGGGTTCAGAGGTGGAGGACATCAGAACCTATATGAAAAATGTGTTAAAAGAGTTTATCCCCACTGTGGATGTTAGGGAACTTGAATCAGATATCCCCGGAATTCACAGAGACCCTTTTTCCAAAAATCCAAACAGAAAAAATCCCCAGGCGAATTTTGGTTAACTTTAAAACGTATGCTCTAAAAGAGCGTGTATTATCGGAAGACTTAAAAGCTGGCAGCTTTACGAAAGGGTACTGGGTATTTCTGATAAGGTCAGATCTTTCAAGAATTATGCAGGACAGACAGCGGTAACTGGGGAAATTCATGCCAATTCCAAGATCAATGGGCGCTTCAGTACAGCTGAGGTTTCCTGCCCTACTTAGGGTGTTGTGGAAAAACAACTAACTTTAGAGACCCTAAGGAGGTAGGGACATTTATTGGTCAAATTAAAGCTCAGGGATAATCTTGCATGGAAGTTTGTTATAAACATCGGTTTGCCGGCTGAGTGGGTAGTCAATTTACATCACACCGACGGTGGTTTAGGAGGGATCCCTGGGAGGGGGAGTGGGGACACATGAGAAGAAAGTTATGTTGGTTTTTCACTGGGTGGGGAGCAAAATAGGGAGGAAAAAAGCACTCATATATATATTTTTGTTAAGTAAGTTGTTAACCAGAAAGGATTAGCCTGTAATCAGGGTGCGCTCTCCTGGACAAGAGATAAGGCGCTTTGGTCTGGCTTAAATGACTGAAGTCACTCCAACCAGAATTTGTACATGGAATATTAATGGCCTCAGGGTAGCGAGTAGACGAAGGAGGATTTTTCAATACCAAAGCCAAGCTGATTTTGATATTATGATTCTACAAGAAACTCACCTCACAATCGAGGAATGGGAGGTGGCTGTCGCTAAGCAAAGATGAATTGACTATTCGCTTCATACCATGCAGCCCTATTGTACTAAAGGTGTGGCTATTATTGTTAAAAAATCTGCCAAAGCAGTCTAGGGTTCCGCCAAGCTAGACAATAAGGGGCGTTGGATTATGACGGACATTAAAATACGAAATGAGAGGGTGGTTCTGGTGGGATACTACGGCCCAAACATGGACGATGAGTCAACTCTCAGAACAATATACAACCACTTACTTGAAACAAATGTTCTGATCAGTATGAGTGGTGATTTTAATACTTTACTGGACCCCTCTCTTGACAGGTCCAAGGGGGGGAGAATAGTACCTACGAAAATGGGCTCCGTGATTAAAGTCCTTATGGATGCCCTGAATCTTGTAGATATTTGGAGAGTAAAAAATAGGACCGTAACTGTCCCTCAGAATTTTACCTTTCATAACAAAAAACACAGTCATCATTCTAGAATCGATTACTTTTTGATAGATTATAGACTGATAAATAATGTAAGTGCAGTATCTCACATCCCAGAACACTTATCAGATCACTTAGCGCTCCAGATAGACTTAAAACTTTTTAGTCAACCGAAAACAAAAAGATGAACATTCGATAAAGCCCTTCTTAAAGATGTTTCAGTAGTTGAACAGTTAAAGATAGACACCTTATTCTGTTTTTAAGTGAACGATTCTTCAGCTCCAATGGAGGTAATATGGGATGCTGTTAAACGTGACATCATTGGCGTGAGTCTCCCTTCCATTTTTTACTGATTGCCTCCTCTGTTTTTGATATGTTTTGCTGGGTATATGCTTTGTGCACTGTGCCACTGCTATTTAGTACCACAGTAAAAGTACTCCCTATGTTAAATTGATGTATTGATTAGTGACTACATGATTGGGTTATTTGATTTACTTGTCAGACCCTAGTACAGTGCACCATGTGTGCCCAGGGCTTGTAAATCAAATGCTGCTGGTGGGCATGCAGCACTGGTTGTGCCACCCACAGAAGCAGCCTGTAAAGTGTGTCTCAGGCCTGCCATTGCAGAGCCTATGTGCAGTCTAGTACTGCCATGTCGACTTGGCCAGTGCACCCACTTGCCAGTACCTAAACCTTCCCTTTTCTTCATATAGACGCCCCTATGGTAGGCCCAAGGGCAGGGTGCATTGTAAGTATAAGGTAGGACATGCCCTAGTGTGTGTAGCATGTCCTAATTGTGAATTACAGCCATTTTCGTTTTTGACTTTTGCAAGGCTATCTGTTCTCTATTGGCCAGAATGGGAAGTTAGATTATTACATTTGGTAATCCTAACTCAGGAAACATGGTAGAAATTCGAATTTAGTATGCCTGAACTCAGAATGATAAAATACATCTTTTAGTGCAGTTGGTTTTAACATTCTGTGTTTCAAAATACCACTTTTAGCAAGTAGGTATTTTCTTGTCTAACTATCCAAGCCTGCCTTTGCTAGGTTGTGTATTCCTTGTCTGGAGTTTGAGTGACAGGGCTGGGGGATTCCAGGAGACAGAATGAGTCAGCCCAGTGGTGAATAGGGAGATCTGCATCTAGATGGGACGTAGGAGTTGCACCTGGGACCTGAATAGGGCTGGGCCTTCCCTCCACAATGCTGGCTTCCCGGCTGGGGTGCGGCTGATGTCTCTGCCCCGCACTGTGAAAGAAGAGAAGGAATCATGTCAAGAAAGTGCTCCAGGGATGTGCTTTCCCTCCACAATGCTGGTTCCACCTCCTGTGGGGCGTCTGATGTTTCTTCCCTGCACTGTGAAAGGAAAGAAGGAACCATGTCAACAGAGTGCTCCAGTACTGGTTTGGACTGGGCAAAGGCCCCTGTGCCTTCAGAGAACAAAGAGAAAACTAGTATAAATATTGGGACCCAGACCCAAGAACTTTAGATCACTTCTGGGAACAAGACGCACCTTTTGCCAATGAGAAGAACCAAGGAAGCTGCAGCAATTTGGACTGCCCCTCTGCCAGTGTGCTGTTTGCTGGGTTGGCCTGCAGTGGTTTCTTCATTGCCAAGGAAAGGAGAAGGAACTTTCATCATCTTACGGAATATTTCTCCTAGGGCTTGAACTTGTGCTTGCCTCCTGCTGAAGTCTCAGGGACAAAAGACTTCACCACAAGCTCCCCTCTGAATTTCCTTTCTTGGAGTACTATCTGCAGAAGCCTGCGTGTCGCTGGGAGCTGGAAGGGTGACGCAACGAGAAGAAGCGTGTCGCAGCTGTAGTTGTCGCATCACCGGAGAAGCATGTCTTCATCGAAGCTGTCTGCTGTCGCATAACCGAAGAAGCGTGACGCCATCGAGAGGGTCGCCGTCGCATCACCTGAGAAGCATGTCGCAGGGCCTGTCGCGGCTCCAAAGTACAGAGTCGTCGCAAGGTTGCCAGTGCGTGTACGCATTATCATCGCATTGTCGCATCAAGGGCGCCATCTTCTCGCATCGCACCAGGATTGTCGCATCGCATCGAGGTGCCATCTTGTACTTCACAATCGGGCCGCAGGCCGACAACCTACGCATCACCTCTGCACCGGTAAGGATCACGACACATCCCCTACTCTGCGCAAGCATTGAGGCGCGACACATCATCTCCCCCGGAGCACGGAACCGACGCATCTCCCACTTTGCGAGCCTTTTGTTTGTTTTGCATTACACATCCAGGTACTTTTGTGAAAACTGTGTTGCATTTATCACCCACTTGAAACTAAGTAACTTCTACCATCTTTAAATCAATCTTAAGTACAGTATTGTGGATATTTGTCATTTGTGGTCTTGAGTTAAGTCTATATAAAGAATACTTATTTTTTATAAAAACCTATGTGGTGTCCATCTGTAGTGTTTTCACTGTATTACTGTGTATATTCACAACTGCCTCTGGGATAAGCCTGTCTGCTCGTGCCAAGCTACCAAGGGGGTGAGCAGGGGTTATCTAGGAGTGTAATCCCCTTATCCTGACTTAGAAGCAAGGGTCCCTATTTGGACAAAGATGTATACCATTGCCAACTAGAGACCCCCAGTTCTAACAGATGCCTATAAGGCATTTATCAGAGGTAGAATCATTAGTATCTCAGCTAAAATTAACAAGGAAGTTAAAGAAAGATTTAGGTTATTGGGAGCCGAAATCGTTAGAGCCTAGCTTAATCAAGTAGCCAATAACAATAATGTAGAACTGAGGGAGGAAAGTTCTGAGGTACTAGCTAAGCGGCAAAATATGTCAGATTATCTCGACAGTATCACTAGAAGAAGATGGAAATTTAGTAAACTCGCTAATTATGAATATGGAGAAGGGTGTGGGAAACTCCTGACTTGGAAATCTCAAATCAATCAAACCAGAAACTTAATTAAGGAGATCTGCAATACAGAAACATGGGAGGTAATCTCAGATAGGGCCAATATGGAAAAAGCGCTTGAATTATTCTTTCAAGAACTGTATACTGAAGACCTAGTGGTCCCAGGCTCCCAAATAAAAAATGATCTGGATAAAGCTTCCTTACAGCCTCCATCTGGAGACCAGGCACAATAGTCAAATAGGAAGCTCACACTACTTATAATAAAAAATCTAAAAAGAGGAAGTGCCACAGGTTTAGATGCCACCCCCAACGAGTTCTCCAATGCTCCTAATGAGACACTTGCCCCCGTTAAGGAGAAATTATTTGATAGCATTTTCTCTAACAATTCTCCAATCCCCAGCTCTTTTTTATTTTATTTTATTTGCAAAGTTTTATATAGCGCCGGCTAGACCCAGAGGTATCTGAGCGCTTTACATGAGGATAAGAGAGTTACAGGTTACATAATTACATAGACAAGTATAGAAATAGGAGGAAAGAAAAACATTACACAATAATGTGAGTTATTAGCTCGTACACATGTGTTATGGAGGGTGAAAAGGTAGAGGGGGAATGATAAACGGGTAAGGAAAGCAGGTAGGAAAACACAACGGGGAGGCGAGGAAAACAATGTCCGATGTCCGGCTCGGTAGGTGCCGGCCGAGGTGTGAACCAGAGCCAAACTCCTCTATAGCTGCATAGGACAGCTCCACCGGGCATTAGCCAAGGTTGCTCGGGCACCGCAGAAAGTATAGACAGTTAGGGTTTCTGCCCAGGGGGGCATCGTCAAAGTTCCATCAAGAGCACCGGTCACGGTGTCGCTGGTAAATGCCGGCTGCCTCATCATCCAGTTCACCCCCAGGTCAAGTGGGGAGAGATGTCAGGGACAGTTCCAAAGTCCGCAGATCATCCCCATTCCCAGCAGCATTGTTGAGTGTTGGGAATTTGAGCAGAATCCCAGTGGTAGGGGGACCTGGCTAATTTTGGACCTCATCCGGTAGAGCTCCAGCTTCGAGCTGTTACTCCACCGGCATCTTGGTTGCTCCTACCTTGCACAGCCCACTGCTGGGTGCTATCAGTGTTTGATGGCCTATGTGGGAGGCACTGATCCCCTCCTTCATTACATCCCTCCTGCTGCATTGTGGAGTTTGTTGCCGCTGGGGCTCTTTAATGCAGTACTGCAGCCTCACCCCTTTCAATTATACGATCTTTGGCAGCATGTGGGCTGCCATTTTGGGGTAGGCACGGCCAGGCATGGATCTGTTTTGCCGCAGTTGCAAGCTTGAGGCTGGCTGACCTGTCTAGAAATTGCTCCTGCTGCATGTTGTTCATATCATGTCTATGCAGCGCGTCCCCTCCTCACCGGTTGTACGAGCTTCTCCAGTCATGGTCTGAAGCTGCTCCGATCGTGCAGTGTACCTTCCCGCACACCGGTCCGCCTGAGAACACGATGAGATCGCGAACGCCACAGGACTTTCCCCTCTGCTCCTGCAAGGCACCTGGGCGATTAGCGGCTCCTCCGTTCTCCGGACACGGTAGCTGCCATTTTGTGTAGCACTGCTGCAACTCTCACGGAGCCACGGGGAGTCTCAAAAGGGGTCTTTCCCTAGCGTGGACGGCACTCGTTCAGCCTCCACCAAGTCGGTTGCGTTTCCGCTGCCTCTGGAGCCCAATAAAGATTTTAAAAAATGTGAGTCCTATAGACCTATCTCCCTGCTGAATTGTGATTACAAAGTCTGTCTTTGAACAAATTTTAGCAGGGAGACTGAATAACATGATGGGTCACTTAGTTCATCCTGATCAAAATGGGTTCATTAGAGGACGTCAACTTTATGATTTAACTCATGAGCTGATAGGAGCAATCGATATCGCCTCAGCTAACATTCTGCCGCTCAAGATGTTTGCATTTGACGCGGCCAAAGCATTTGACTGGGTATGCTGGTCTTGCTAGTATAAACAAAAGTCCAATGATTATGAAACAAGAGAGTTTTTAGGAAGATGGTTTATGCAGAAACCATGGGCTCGATACTATCCTTGTTAATTCCCAAGTATCATGTGGTCGGCGACCCTAGGAACCCTTGAGCTGGAAAGAGATCTACAGGGTTGCGTGTCCCCTCTATTTGGTCCAGGAGGGTGCCAGGGTACTGCTTTAAGACCACTCACTTTCTTTCTTGAATGCGGACAAACAAATATACCAGAGGTTCTGCTGTTCCTACACAGAAAAAGAGGAAAAGAACCTGATGTTCTTGAAATAATCTAGTACTGTCCCTAACATGTATTAGAAATCAGATAGTTGTAAGCACATATTCTGTGGAAAGAACATCAAAACACAATAAAAGACTTGTTGGGTATTATATTAAAGGCCTAAAATCCATGGATATAAGGAAAATTTTAAGCAGTTCAGTCATGAATCGTACAACTCGTAGTTTAAAACCACACATTGATTCAAAGTAAATCTATTTCTAAATAAATTAATCCATAAAGTGGCTGGTTCAGATTAGAGATTCCTTCCATCAACAAAGGCAGGAGGATGGTTCAAAAGAGTTCTCTTAGCATGGGCAAAGAGATCCAGTTAGAGTCCACTAAGGAAAAGTCCATGGGCAAAGGGAGTGGAGCAATGATCAGGAAAGTCCAAGTCTGGTCTCTTACCAGACAGCTCCAAATCGGACAGCAGACAAGCTCATCAGCAAAAGGAAAAAGGCAAGGGGCATGTAAAGATAGTCTGGCAGGCAGTCGAAAAAGTATTCTAATCAATCTGTTAAGAGAAAGCCAACCCCCTCCTTCGGTAGTCACTTTTTATACTCCAAATTTTCCATTTGTGACTTAAGTTGTCACCTAACAATGGTCTGACCGTCATGTGACCATTCTTCCATTCACCAGGTACACGATTGATACTCCAATATATTTTCCCATGTTGCTCATGAAAAATGACTGTCCATCTCGCCCTCACATGTTAGTTGACAAACAGCTTATTAACTCTGTTGCTCACCATGGATTAAGTCAAGAGGTCAAGTTCCCAACAATTCACACACAATGAAGTTCTGGAAAAGTGATTTGTTGATTGGAGAATGCTGCATAAACAGAATCGTTAAAGCAACATTTGAAGAAATGTAACAAAAGTCCATTACACCAGGATGTGTAATAATGCAGCCTAAAGAGAAAGGCAATTTAATGCATAATAAATTTAGCATTTCTTATTTAGTAAAATAAGCTTATAATTAAGTTCAATCATAACAAAAGAAATCAAGCATATAATATATGGAAATATTTGTAACATTCTAAGTGATTATGGCACAAAAGTATTCAACTCTAATTATGGCCTACTATCAACATTTTGAAAGTACCTACATGTAAAGTATTCTTGAAAATAATTAAAATAAAATTGTATTAAGAAATATATGATCCTAATAATGTCTATCACGTATGCTGAAACCTTTAGTCATATACCACATTGCATAAATCTTTTGCACCAATTTTCATTTTTTTTTATGGTGTATTACAATGAAGGCAATAGAGATGCTAGGTTTCATCATTAATTTTTCATAACATGTTAGTTAAAATATAAGGTAATCAGTTAATAAACATGTTAAATTCATTATTTTATTAATCTTCCTATTTCTACATATCTAAGCACACTTTTATGGTGCTGGTACTTCAACCTTTCTCAATTTCAGTGGTGTTTTTCTACACATGTGCAAAATGCACATTAGAGTTTTGTGTAAAGAATAATCAGCGTTTATGCTGTAACAATATGAAAACCGAGCCAAGTACCCATAGTAAGTAGCAATTACTGAGCAGTAGTGAGAAGTTGATTTTTTCCTTAGTTCAACAGCACTCTCGTCCCTATCCCTGCTATCACCTTGGGTCCCGGGCGGCAGACTCCTGTCTATCAGGAGAAGGCACAAAGACTCAACTGAATGAACACTGTTAACGCTTGGCTCTTCCCTGGCTGAATTAATACATGCCCACCTATTTTCAGTTACACACTATTCATCTCTAGGGACCCTCAGCCGTGATGTACTGAGAGACTGAAATTCAAAGCTATTCAAGCAGAGAGTAATTTCTAGTGTTCGAGGCCTAGCTGAAAAAGGAGATAGATAGATGCCAGGAGTAGACCTAAATGGAGGCCTTCCAAGTAAACACAGCTGAAAAGCAAAAGGAAGAAAGAAAGAAACTGGAGCCTCGCCATAGCCTCTCAGCAAGGTGTGTGTTATTCTCTGGTCCTTTCGGGCATGCGGAGAATTTATCCAAATGTGTTAATCTATCATACCATATGTTACACTTGGCAGGAGAGAAGCCTTTTGCCCAAACCTTATAGGAAGAGTGATATGTCAATGTAACCCTCCACGAAATGCCATGAACTTGATGGTCAGCACCCAAACAATGGCAAACTATGAAAACGTATTAAGAGATAAGAACCTATGGGGGGCTAACACAAAGCTCTCTGTCTCCAGACTTATTCTTATAATATTTTGTAAAGTATTCAGGACATGAGGTCTCCCAGGTATTGAAAGCTGCTTGCAGCGAGACCTCAAAAGCGAAAATCCCATCTGGAAATAAGCATTTAGGGGCATATTACCAAGCAATAGCGATAATTATCGCTATTGCTTGGTTAGAGACAAAAATGTACCGCTAAGCTGCGGCGATTTTTATCGCAGATAAACCTTGGTATTACCAAGGTTTATCGCAAATGCGATAAAAAACGGCCGCAATGCATGAATATCGCTGAAAAGTCCGCGATATTTATGCATTACCGAGCTAATGCTCTTAGCCATGTTATCCACCTCCCATTGGATAACATGGCTAAGAACTGCTCAGGGCAGGTGTTTTTGGAGATATTCGCGCTTATATCCAAAAGTTGGTAATAGGAGATAGCAATGTTAGCGACTGTTTCCAGTCGCTAACATCTTGGCACGCCCACTTTGCATATCATTAGTGATAAATATCACTGACATGCAAAGTGGGGCCCAAGATGGTCCCTATCTCCTACTAGCTGTCGCTAACTGGTGTTAGCGACAGCTAGGTAATAGGGAGATCATTTTATCTCCGCTTGCTTGGCTTTTAAATCCAAAAAAACTGAGATAAACCCCCTTGATAATATGCCCCTTAGTTTTGTGTAGAAGTCATTGCCATGCAAATTACCATAACGAAACTGGCTGACAGATCAAGTTTATCCATGGCTCTGTGCTACTCAGCCATTGATGATCATGGGTTAACTATGATTTTCACCATGGGTCTGACCATGTTAAGCACTTCAAAATAATGTCCATAGAACAGGCTGATATCTGTGGGCAAACAAATGTGTGCACACGCTGGTTTTTGTTCCTGTGTCAAGGGGAAGCAGTGAAAGCTGCACCACAGCGTTGACAGATGACACAATGAAGTAGCTGTCGGTATTTTGCACCTGCCGGATCCTGGACCGGTTTGACAGCCTCACTGCTTCCAAGCTGTAAAACATCCATGATTGAATAGCGCAAAAAAGCAAATATTGGACAAGACAGAGATTACCACTCAAGAGACACCAACGCCCTCAGCGTTAAAGGAAAATGAATGTGTAACACACACCAGGGAATTCTCCTCAATCGCGGAGCCGTTTAACTCTTCGAGTATACTTAAAGGGCACGTCACTGTGACTCATCACTGTTCACTCATTCATTAGAGTGATGAATTAAACTTGAATTAATGTAATATCTGCGAGTATTCGAGTTCTCCGAAAGTGAGTGAGTAAGAGGTTGTTCTAAGGCAGTAATTCAAACATTCCTACTGTCTTCCTATAAAGGGATAACTCACCCTGCAGTTCTATTTTGTAGCAAAAAGAATCATTGCATAAAATGCATTCTGATCAGTAGAGAATGTTTTCTTGAACTTTAGCAACATGTTGCCCTGGTGATAACAAAAATCATAAGCTGAGATTGTTTGATGTTTGATCAAGCTTGCATCAAACAAGAAATAAATATTTAAGCAAACCCAAAAAGTGGTATTTCTTGAGTAGGCTTTGCAATTCCCAAGCTAAAACGTTTGCTGTATTGCGTTATTTATTTAAATTAGTTACTAGTTTTCATTTAGAGCCACTGTGTGTCCTTGCAGTCCCTGCCGAGTACAAACCATGTGCAAGAGTAGTGTCGTGTAGTTCCTGTAAACCTATATAGGATCTGCGCATTTAAACAACATAGACTGAAGGATTGGTGTCCGGACTGATTCTAGCACTCCTATCGAGTATGTTAGCCAGAGTTGTTTTAAGGCATGGGCAAAGTGGGCTCTGGCCCATGGCCCCAGCTTTACAGGTGGGCCCTGATAGAGCCACCTCAGTTCTGGAGAGTCTTGCCTGATGACCTTGAATCGTTTTTAAACATTTTGTTGCAAACAGCGTTTTTCTATCATTTATTTTTTTAATGTGTGAGAGTCTAATACAGACATTTTGCAGACAAAATGTTTTTATGTTTTTTGCAACATCCATTAAAAAAGTTTCTTTTAGATCAATATAGGACCTCCCATATGAGAAATGGGAGGGTGAGACACAGATTATTTGCAGAAATATTAGTGAGCTGCTGCTGTGTTACAGTACTGAAAACACATATCACTATCCCTGAATATCAGATATACACACATTTAGAATCTGACCAAAAAGGGCATGAAAGAGCTGAAACTGATTCATAAAATCAAAGCTGTTCCGTACAGGGCCCCCAAAATACATTTGGCCCAGGGCCCCTAAAATCCTTAAAACAGCCTGTATACCAGCTAGCTCATAGTGCCACTAGAAACCCCTCTTACCATGGAAAGAATAGTTCTTGGCAACTAACGAACATGACAACCCTGACCCCTCAGGATCGTGGAAACAGTGCGATACTTTTCGCTCAGTCACTCGTGCTCACTTTGTCTCAGAGAGATACACAGAATAAATGGTGGGAAAGTTTTTCAATAAGCATTTATTGAACTAGCGTTATTCTAGTGTACAATAGGTGTGCTGCAACAACCATTAGACAGAAACAGATATAAATGATTAGAAGCACTAACAGAGTAAAAGGATGGTATATTTCTACCATCGTGCTAAAACAATGAATACAGGCAACTATATAAAATACATGACATTAGTAAATGCGTACTCCTGCGATGCAACCCTAACTAGATGTACCTAAGTGTATCTAGCACGTATGTGGGTGTAAAGCCAAGAATCCCTCTAGGATAAAGTCAACCTCTTTACCTGCAGTGAGAGACCCCGTCTTGGTCTCGAGATGGACCGCCCGCAAGGGATGTCAGACCACTGCGAGCTCGAGTGTCTGCGTGCAGGGAATCTATGACATAAGATCGACAGACAGAATATAGACATACAAAAATATCGACACAAAAATATCGAAATCAAAAATATCGGAGTTCTATCTACATAAAGGTAAGTACAAAAATATCGAAAAAATATATAGTAGTACAAAAATATCGAAGTTAAAAATATCGTTTTTTAAAATGTATTACTAATAATGTAAAAATAATTTTAAAATACATATAATATAGCAAATTAAAAAATATAAACATTAAAACATTAAAAAATTAATAACTAATACATACACATTTAAAATAAATTAAAAACTACATATAAATTAATATATATACTTACTCTACATATTGCAACAGTAAGAAAAGCGTTGGATAGCGTAGGGGTAAAGATGACTATTCCCACTCCAGAGAGTGCAACAGTAGGGAAAGCGTTGTATAGCGTAGGGGTAAAAATTACTATTCCCACTCCAGAGAGTGCAACAGTAGGGAAAGCGTTGGATAGCGTAGGGGTAAAAATTACTATTCCCACTCCAGAGGGTGCAACAGTAGGGAAAGCGTTGGATAGCGTAGGGGTAAAAATTACTATTCCCACTCCAGAGAGTGCAACAGTAGGGAAAGCGTTGGATAGCGTAGGGGTAAAAATTACTATTCCCACTCCAGAGAGTGCAACAGTAGGGAAAGCATTGGATAGCGTAGGGGTAAAAATTACTATTCCCACTCCAAAGGGTGCAACAGTAGGGAAAGCGTTGGATAGCGTAGGGGTAAAAATTACTATTCCCACTCCAGAGGGTGCAACAGTAGGGAAAGCGTTGGATAGCGTAGAGGTAAAAATTACTATTCCCACTCCAGAGAGTGCAACAGTAGGGAAAGCGTTGGATAGCGTAGGGGTAAAAATTACTATTCCCACTCCATAGGGTGCAACAGTAGGGAAAGCGTTGGATAGCGTAGGGGTAAAAATTACTATTCCCACTCCAGAGAGTGCAACAGTAGGGAAAGCGTTGGATAGCGTAGGGGTAAAAATTACTATCCCCACTCCAGAGAGTGCAACAGTAGGGAAAGCGTATGATAGCGTAGGGGTAAAAATTACTATTCCCACTCCAAAGGGTGCAACAGTAGGGAAAGCGTTGGATAGTGTAGGGGTAAAAATTACTATTCCCACTCCAAAGGGTGCAACAGTAGGGAAAGCGTTGGATAGCGTAGGGGTAAAAATTACTATTCCCACTCCAAAGGGTGCAATAGTAGGGAAAACGTTGGATAGCGTAGGGGTAAAAATTACTATTCCCACTCCAGAGGGTGCAACAGTAGGGAAAGCGTTGGATAACGTAGGGGTAAAAATTACTATTCCCACTCCAGAGGGTGCAACAGTAGGGAAAGCGTTGGATAGCGTAGGGGTAAAAATTACTATTCCCACTCCAGAGGGTGCAACAGTAGGGAAAGCGCTGGATAGCGTAGGGGTAAAAATTACTGTTCCCACTCCAGAGGGTGCAACAGTAGGGAAAGCGTTGGATAGCGTAGGGGTAAAAATTAATATTCCCACTCCAAAGGGTGCAACAGTAGGGAAAACGTTGGATAGCGTAGGGGTAAACATTACTATTCCCACTCCAGTGTGTGCAACAGTAGGGAAAGCGTTGGATTGCGTAGGGGTAAAAATGACTTCCAACACTACTCCCCCTTTAACAAACAACACACTACACATACAAAAAAACACAATTAATATAAATATCAATTAATAAATTAATAACAATTATTATTAAATTGATGTAATTATAAATTAGCTAATTAACACATATTAATTACCAATTAATAATTCATTATCAATTAATCATCAAGATATTTACAAGAATAAACAATATGTATTAATACATTATTTCTAATTAATATTATGAAATAATTAAAAAAACAAATAACCAATTAATTAATTAACATTTAATTAACAATAAATACCACTAAATAAATATAATCTCTTTAATAATTTAATTTAATTATGTCACACCCTATTCCCCTATAAACACACAACCCACTACACATAAATAAATCACATAAAAAATGTAATTGTCATTTAATCACTTAATAATAATTAATTACCAATTAATTATTAATTAGCAATAACAAAAATTTTAAAATATTAGTACATTAACTCTAATTAATTTAATTAACTAATTAATAATAATTAATTACCAATTAATTATTAATTAACAATAGAAAAATAATAAACATTACTACATTAACTCTAATTAATTTAATTAACTAATTAATAATAATTAATTACCAATTATTTATTAATTAACAATAACAAAAAATAATTAATACTACTACATTAACTCTAATTCATTTAATTAACTAATAATAATTAATTACCAATGAATTATTAATTAATAATTATTTATTAATCAAAAATATTTTAAAAAGGGCGTGGCTTGGCGAGCGGCAATGGCGGTCGTAGCCTTCTAGTGCTCCCGCTGGCCCGCGCAGTAATCCTCCTTTTATCCTGGCCCCCGAGCCTACCTACCCTACCCGGAGTGCGGCAATAATTGCTGGGGGTGTCGGCTTCCCTCCGGTGTGGTCAGCGGAGCCCTGTGCGCCCTGGGCGCTGCGGGGTGACGGCGAGGGAGGAGCGGCCCAGTGCGCGACTGGGAAGTCTGGGACTCACTTAACATTCCCGCAGTGGGTCCGCCGGCCGGGTGCGACCCCCCTGTCGGCTGTGAGAGCCGGAGCTGCCCTGCGGATTGGCAGTTTGCTGTACACGCCGGCCCTGAGTGCGGGACAGCGCATTTGAGCGTCAGCGAGGCGAGGACTCGTCCTGCTGGCCGCTGCGGCCTGGTGACACTCGCGAAACCGGGGGCCTCGAGTTTCGCGACGCCCGCCTGGGGCGCGAGCTGGTTCGCGGACCGCCTCCGAGGTTGGACGAGGCCTCGGAGCTACATCCTTGTGACGGCCCTCTCCTGCTCCTGCACTGAAGACGGCCTAGAACACGGCGGGACGGCCGTAGGTGGCCCCGTGGTGGAAGGGGTGTCGTGAGTACCAGCATTTGGGGCCCTGGTCAGCTGAGGTGGTGGCCATCACACGTTCTACACCCAGGGGGGCAGCATAGCCTGGCGGCCCGCTTGCAGCGTGGAAGGGGATCCTGTGGTCTATTTTTGGCTTCCCTGGGCAGAGACACGTATTCAGGGTCCTGGGGATGGCTTCCAGCAGTGGGTGAAATCGCCTACATGAGCCTTGGCTGGGCTACATAACGGACAAGGGTGACCCCTCATGCACTATCAGTGCTGAATCTGGGCGATCTGCTGCTGTGGAGCCTGTGAGTTGAGTGGGGGGGGAAGAACACCTGAGGACTGGAGTGATTAGGATGCATTACAAATCCATTGTTTGACCGCTGCCTGGCCCACGGGGGGACGGGGGGCCTTCAGCTACCGGCAGGTTGACAGCTGGTTTCGGGGCCTGCCTGGACCGTGTCTGGACACAGATCGTTTACACGGATAAGTCTATCCGGGGCCCACTGTTGGTACCCCTGCTGTTACGCGACCCTCCCCCATTTTGGCGTGCGTAGTGGGCAATTCGTGAGAGACTTGCAGCCATGACCAGGGGTGGCGGCGGCTCCACCAAACAAGTGACAATTGACAAGTTCACCGGGCCCGGTGGTGGCCCTGGACCGTCAGGAGGTGGCCGGCAAGGGGGGGGGCCTGACAACGCGGCGCTCATGGTGGCCATCACCCAATCAAGAGATATGCTGGATGCCAAGATAGGGGCAGTGGGCACAGACGTCACTCTCTTGCGCCAAGACTTGCGAAATGCTGTGGCGCGGATCACGGAGGCTGAATCCAGAGTGTCGGTGGTGGAAGACGACGTGGGTGCGCTCAAGAAGAAGATGGCGGCAATGGAGGCGGCGCAACGGGGTCTGGCGCTCCGAGTGGAGGATGCTGAAGGGTGCGCGCGCCGCAATAATCTCCGCTTTATCGGCTTTCCGGAACGGTGTGAGAAGGGTAATATGGAACAATTCCTCACGCAGTGGCTGGGAACCTGGCTGCCCCCGGAGGCTCTCTCTACTTGCTTCGTTATAGAACGCGCACACCGCGCCTTGTCACAGATGCCGCCGGAGGGTGAACGGCCTAGGGCCGTAATTGCTAGACTTCTGAATTACCACGACCGGGATGCTATTCTGAGGGAAGCAAGAACCAAGGAGACCCTCCTTTATGAGAATCGCAAAATAATGATTTTCCCTGACTACACGAAGCTGGTACAGCAGCAGCGCCAATCCTTCATGGACGCCAAAGCGAAGCTGCGGGGTCTCAAACTCCAATACTCCCTGCTGTACCCAGCGCGCCTGAGGGTGATATTCCAATCTCGGACCTTGTTTTTCGATACTCCGGAGGCTCTCTTTCAGTGGACCGATGAGACAGTTAGGGTCCGGCCGAATCCTCAGCCAGGTCTGAATCCGAGCCCTTCGAGGGGGGCGTCACAAGAGCAGAGTGGCCAAGCGACCAGGCCCAAGAGGAACCGGCGATCTCGGTCGCGTAAGCGGTCGGCCTCCTTCAGCGGCGCCCAGGCTGGTAGTAGGACCGAAGAATCAGACCAGTCTGAATTGGATAACGGCCAAATCTGAAGCGTCTGCGCCCCCTTTGTACTCTTGTTACTTTGGGCCCTGGCCGACGTGGTGTGGGCTCTTGAGGCCCGATGTGCTGGTAGCGCCAGGGAGGCCTCAGGATGGGTTTGTGACTGTCCGCTGACCATGGGGGGGGGGATTGAGGGTGGGGACTCGGGGTGCATGCATATGGGCTATTGCTCTCCTTCGAATGTGGGAGGTTCGGGGTGAGGAGTGATGAGGTTGTTGTTTGCTGGGGAGTTGGGATCCATTGGCATGGCTGGCTCAGGGTCCTCGGTTCTGGACTCGGGGACATCCATGCCGCGACAGGTACTTCATGGTTTTTTGAGGTATAGGGTGGGGGGAGGCGGGGCACGAGTGGCCGGGGACGGAGCCACTGAGTTGGGGCTGCAACATGTTCAAAATTGTGATGACATTCCTTTGATGTTTGGTTCTGGGGGTCGGGGTGGGACGAGAGTTGCTCGTCATGTTATCTTGGGGTTCTGGGGCGGGTGGGTGGGACTGCACGTGTGTTCTGCTATAGTATTCCTTACAGTGGGCGATGAGTGGCAATGGCGAGGACGTTCAGGTCGGTGGGTCCCGCTAGATTATGGCTGACAAGACTGATAGACTTCCTGATGCCTCTCTGCGGGTGATCACATGGAATGTCAGGGGGATGCTCGACAAAATCAAGCGTGGGGCAGTGTTGAGATGGGGGAAAAGTGAGAGTGCTGACGTTTTCTTACTCCAGGAAACTCACATGATGGGCTCGAAAGTGCTGGGTCTACAGAGGTTTGGCTATCATCAAGTGTTTCATGCAGGATTTTCCCGGGGATCTAGGGGGGTAGCCATTTTAATACATCGTAGAGTGGCCTATGTCCATGAAAAGCAGTGGGTTGACCCTCAGGGTCGTTATATCTTTGTCAAGGGCATGGTGGGCACTGAATCGGTGGTCTTCGGGAGTGTCTATGCCCCCCCCCCCTGCAATGGGCCCTAGCTGAGAAACTTTTCACGATATGGGAGGACATCCCCGAATCCCTGGCGGTGATTGGCGGTGATTGGAATGATGTGATGGAGACGAATGTGGATCGCTGGCGGCGCCGGGAAGTGGCTGAGACTGCCCCCTCCCCCGCGCACACTCGATTGCGTGCTATGACTGAGGGTCTGGGCTGGTCGGATGCCTGGCGACATATGCACCCCACTGCACGAGAGTATACGTATGTCTCCGCTGTGCATGGCTCCCACTCTAGATTAGACTGCGTGTTTGTGCCTGGCGACTGCCTGTGTAGAGTGAAGAGTGCTGCCATCTTGCCTAGGGGTCTGTCTGACCACTCCCCAGTATCGATTAGGGTGGAACTCTGTCGACAACGCCAACCGTTTCGCTGGAGGATGTCCTCGTGGCATCTTCAGCAGCCGGCCTATGTGGCGCACTTACGGGAGGCATTAGACCTGTATTGGCGGGAGAATCTTGTAGGAGACATTGACGCTGGGGTGATTTGAGAGGCCATGAAGCCCACTATCCGGGGAGTGGATATAGCGTGGTGTGCCGCGGCCCGGCGCAAGCGGCGAGAACTGATTGTTGCAGCGGCGGCACGGGTAGAAACCTTGGAGGAGCAGCAACGCATGGGGGGGGATGTGGCTGGGTTACGACTCCTTCTCCAGGCTCAGCAGGCCTACGCATCTGTCCTCCTCGATGATGCCAAACAGGCGTGGCTAGCTACACGTAGTAGAATATACCAGTGGGGGGACAAGTCCTGTACGATGCTTCATAGGCTCTGCCAGCGCCACCTTCAGCCGCTTACGCTGCCGGGACTCACGTCCATGGATGGTGGGGTCATTACTGACCCAGTAGAATTGGCGGCGAGCTTTGCCGCATACTTTGCTACTCAATACGCCCAATGTGATCGCTTGTCGGCTGATGAAGTGATCAAATTTATTGAGGACCTGCCCCCTAAGATGGTGTCGGACGACACCAGGAAGGCGCTTGATGCGCCCCTTACGGCTGAGGAGCTGGGCGATGCTCTGGGACAGCTTAATACCGGAAAAGTCCCTGGCCCGAGTGGCTATCCGAGTGAGTTTTATAGACAATTTCACATACAGCTAGGGTCCCATTATCACCGAGCGCTTGAGGCGGCGCGTGAGCGTGGCACTTTGCCCCGAGACTGGCGCCATGCCGAAATTGTAGTCTTTCAGAAACCGGGCAGACCTCCGGAGAGGCACGACTCGTATCGTCCCATCTCGCTACTCAATATTGAGGCTAAGGTTCTGGCCAAGGCTCTAGCGAATCGTTTGTCCCCGTATATTACGGACCTGGTGCATCCGGACCAGGCCGGGTTCATGCCTCATAGGGCGACGCGACATAACATTCGACGCGCACAGGCGGCGATTGATGCCATGGGTGCTACCGGGGAGCGGGCGGCTTTGTTACTGGCTGACATTGACAAAGCCTTTGATTCCGTTAGTTGGGCTTACCTATTTGCCCTACTGCCCCGCCTCAATCTGGGCCCGGTCTTCCTGTCCTACATCAAACTACTGTACACAGATAATACGGCCTCGGTGCGGGTTGCGGGAGCGGTGTCGGAGTCGTTTCAGATTAGACGAGGGACCAGGCAGGGTTGCCCGCTCTCCCCCTATTTGTTCGCTCTCCTAGTAGAGCCGTTGGCTGCATGGGTGCGTATAGATGCGCAAATGAGGGGCTTTGTCTGGAACAACAGCTTATCGGATAGGATCGCACTTTACGCGGGCGACGTCCTTTTCTTTCTCACCGATCTGCGGCGCTCGGGACCGCGGGTCCTGGAAATTATGCGAATCTTTGGGGAAGTCTCGGGCCTATATCTGAACCTGCGTAAGTCTACCCTCTGGGTGCTGAATGGAGATACCGAAGCGGACCATTGGTCGATGGGACTACAGGTGGCCACGCATGGCATAAAATATCTGGGGGTGTTTCTGTCCGACTTACCTAGCGTTGCCTGGGAACGTAACATACTGCCCGTTTGGGACCGTGTTCAGTCGGATATCAAGACATGGTCTCGAATGCCCCTCTCTATATTTGGTAGATCTGCAATCTTTAAGATGGTTGCGCTCCCACGTCTCCTCTATCAATTGCAGAACCATCCCTATCCAATTGCACCTCAGTGGTTCCGGCAGGTCAACTCGATCTTGGGCCGCTTTCTATGGGCTGGGGGACCGGCCAGAGTGGCACTACGTACGTGCTTCTTGTCCACCTACTGCGGAGGCCTGGCCACCTCGGATATATTGTCCTATTACCAGGCCGCTCATCTACTTATCCTGAACGATTGGTGGTACGGTGACAGTGGGGATCCAGCCTATGCCCTGGAACGCACGTTGATGGGTGACAATACACTCCACACGATTCTCTACTCGGCTCGCATGCGCCGGAAGCTGCCGAGGGTCACGAGCCTCGTGTTTGCTGTCTGGCGGCAGGCTTTACGTCGTATGGGATGGTGGGGCCGATTGACCGCGGAGACTCCGCTGTGGCACAATGGCCTTTTACCTGAATTGTCGGCCTTATCTGGTTTTGAGGGCTGGGATGCAATTGGGATCTCGCAGCTGGGACATGTGATGTCTGGTACGACGCTCAAGTCCTTTCAGACGCTCAGCATCGAATTTGATATGCCCCAGTCTCAATTTTTTCGGTATCTACAACTCCGGCACGCACTCACGCCCAGTATTGCTGATATGGATTCGCTCCCTGAATTTAGTCCTATCGAGGCGAAAGTCTTTATGGGTGATCTGGGGGATAAGAAAGTCTCTCGCATCTACCAGACACTAGTCACTCACTGTTCCTCCACCCTTCTTCCACTGAAGACGACTTGGGAAGCTGATGTGGGCCCCCTTGATGAGGATGACTGGAGGGAGGCTCTGGAATCCCCTAGGGGAGCAGCCATTGCTATTCGATTTAGGTTAATCCAATTCAAAATTCTCCATAGAGCTTATTTCACCCGTGAACGACTGTGGAAAGCAGGCTTGATTGGATCCCCGGAGTGTTTGAGATGTGGAGCTGCGGTGGGCACTTTGCTCCACACGGTATGGTCTTGCCCTAGATTGGTGGGCTTCTGGAGGGGTGTGTGGGACTGCCTGTCTGAGGTACTACACTGGACTCTTCCTCGCACTCACCGGCTGGGCTTGCTTCACGTCCTTGAGGGGGTTGGTGGAAACACTTATAAACGTCACTTGCTACTCTTGGGATTGGTAATGGCCAAAAGAGACCTGGCCCGGGCTTGGAAAGATGTGAGAGCTCCTCCCCTGTGTGCCTGGAAAGCTGGAATGGACTTTTGTATGGGTCTGGAACGTCCTATTTTTGAAGCGCGTGGCTGCCCCCGCAAGCATTACAAGATATGGAAGGGATGGGCTGAATATAGAGGATTAATGCTAGACCCACCGGCAGAACTGGAGGAAGATCTTTAGTTGCAGGTTACTTGCAAGTTCTTGCATTGCGCCACGAATATCGCATTATGGTTACACGCTGAAGCTATCTCTACACACGTGCGTTGGGGGGGTTGGGGGGGGGCATGGGAATGGGAGGGTTGGGTAGTTGGGTTAAGCGGGGGCAGGGGAGGACATAGTTGTATTCCACTTATAATTGTTTTCTCTTGACTATTTAGTTGGACGCTTAGATTTATGTTGTACATGTGACACAATGCTTGGTGGTGTTCTCCTGACTGTGGGGAGCCACGCGTACTTTTTGCCCGATCCTGCTAATAAAATTGTTGTGAAAAAAAAAAATATTTTAAAAACATATTAATCAATTAATTATAATTAAATTACTTCCCACCCTATTCCCCTATAAACCCACATCCCGCTCTGATACTAAAACGCAAAATGTAAACAAAATGACTAATTCTAAACATACATTAAAAAACATGTTTAACAAACATATAAACAACATAATAAAATACATAACACTAAACAAAATTTCAATATTACTAACATACATACCTTAATATCGATATTCTGTCTATCGATATTATTGCACATCGATACTCTATACCCTCGAAATTTTAAACATGGATATTATTGTATATCGATATTTTAATTTTGATATTTTGTCTCTCTACCGCGTGCAGGAACCTCAGCGTCTCATGTCAGTGTGTCGGCATGGAAGTCCTTTTCTTCTCTGACTGTCTGAGCAAGATATGGTGTACATATTCCCAAAGTGGAACCCTCAGGGGATATACCTTGCTGTGTCATGTCTGGCTAGGATGACAGAAGGAATGACCCATATACATAGTTATCATGCAGGAGATGGTGTCCTGCTATGATTTCAAGAATCGTCATGCATAATGAATGAGGCTAGATTTCAGAGAAAACCCCATGTCATTTCAGCATTACTGTAACTAGGTAAAAGGCCAGTCCCAAGAACCAGTATGTAAGGTAATAGCTGGGGAAATATAGGTGAAAGGTTGAGTTGCTACCTTAGCCTATATTGGGAAACTGTATGGAACATAACACCCACTCCTCATCCGACAGGGCGACATATGAAAAATACTACATGTACTTCCAGTAGCGGCCCGTGGTGGGAGTGCTGTTGGGCTCTCATGTGTGGCGGGGAGGGGCAGAGTGGGGGGTAGTAAACTACGGATTAGGGCCGATTAAAGGTAAGTAAACATAGAAATAAATGAAACAAATTTAATTGCGAGCGCTGCATCGCATTTGGTGAGCAGTTTGTTTGTACTAGTGCCTGTATCTCAGCCGAGGACCTTGCAACCTAGAGATCATATGTTTTTCTGGTGGAGGTTAATGGCACAGTTTGCTGTAAAAGCATGGTGAGCAGTTTGTTCGTACTAGTGCCTTTATCTCAGCCGAGCACCTTGTAACCTAGAGATCATACATTTTTCGGGCAGAGGTTAAGAGCACGGTTTGCTATTAAAGCATGGCTTTCATTTGGCTCAGAGTATCAAACCATATAAGGGAAACATTCAATGAAGGTCATAATGGCGCCTCCCTAATTGTGTGGGTCGGTGGATACAATACTTGCATACAGCAAGTAACCCTGGGGCTCACAGTGACAAGATATGCGATGCCCGGGAGCATCCCACAACAACCTTGATCATTCAGCATCAAGTAACTCCCATTTGAAAGTAACTTGAACACCGGATTAACTACTGCAGCCTGGGATCCTTTAAAGTGACAGGATAAGTTTGCAACAGAACTGTTACAGGCCCGTGAAGCATAATATCCTCGCATATGAGAGATCCACTCAAAGCGTTCTCACAGTTCGTACCGCTTAGAAACACTTCCATGTCTTCACTCCTGCATCGAAATCTGTATGGCAATTCCCAAGATTCCTTGATGAATTCCCTACCCATTGCTTCAAATCTGCCTGCCTGTTGTTGTTCTAGGCAATACTGAAACTGGAAAGTTGTTACCGGTAGTGTTATATGGCCATGAATTACCCATTCTGTGGATGTTGATTCTGCCACAGTAAAAGTTAATTGATCCAGTTTTTTCAATAGGCAGCATTGTATATTTTGCTCCCCTTTGTGCCATCATTATCTGCTTCTCAGTTAGATTGTATGCCGAAAATAGGGTCGTACCGATGATAAATTGCAGCATCTAGCTTAATAACATAATAGAACGTAGTTGAGATTGTCCGTGTTGTAGTATGGGCAACTCCTGTTCTAGTATAGCTATAGCAGAAGATACAATGTTGCCCAGTGAATAAATCCTGGATGTTAACATAGTCATACCATTGTGAACTACAGCTAATGCCTTTTCTAGATTCATTATATCTATTTCACAAAGTCTCTCTGCAGCTTCTTGTTGAGAGATCCTCCAGATTTCATTAAAGACAGCATATAAGAAACATTTCTGACATGGTTTTTTGGGGAACTAGTAAAAAATCACTTAGATCCACCTCATCTGAAAGTAGGGATAGGTGCTGTTTCAACTGGGACAGTGTCCAGGTTTTTAGCCAATCGAGGCACAACTTCCCAACACTGTATGATGTCACTACCCCGGAAGTTGTCTTTGTACATAAAGTTGGTCCGGCCTATGGATACTAAACCCTTCGATTGTACCCCTGAATCTTGATTGACATCTATTTGTATCTGTGGGCCAAACTAACCATCCCTTCCAATTGCGGTCTGACGTATTCTACTGCATGATGTCATCTATTGTATCCTCTCCACATGATGTAAAATTGATGTAAGAAGGTGTGGGAATCCGAGGTGTGTTCAAATCCTTGTTCTTGGCTAGTCCAAGATAGGAAGTCGGTTGCACTGTGCCATTCAAAAAAAGGATTTGCTGTGAGATGAGGTACGCTCTAGATAGTGCTTCTGTTCCCTGAACTTGCCAATCCTTTGTACCCCAGACTGATTTTATGTTTATTGTGTCCTTCCATAAGTCAAAACCCTGTTCAGAGATTTGGGAAATAAAGGATGCAGAATAGATCTGTTTGGTGTTAGTCAGCATATTTTTCTGTGCAGGTGTAGGTGCAACCCTATAGTAATATGAGATTGGGTCAGAAGTGTTAAACCCTGAAAAAGAAGAAAACTTTTGTGTAAATGTTTTTGAACTACCTTTCGGTGGTGTTGGCAATGTTCCCATTGGTGATATGTGAGAATATTTCGTGGGATACTGAATTTGTGTAAAAAGTGATGACCATAATGTTGATAACAGTACATAGTGTCAAAGTCTGGTGTCTCGTCTAACATTTCAAAGCTTGAAAATGCAGTGGATTGTTCTAAATCACTTGTAACAACAAGAGAGTCAGGGAAGCAAAGGAGACGCTCCTATACCCCTCAAATAATCATACATCAAACAACAAAGGAGCGTCACTATTGAAGTGACTGTAGGACAAAACAGATTAGTTTGTCAGCAAGTGTACTGGTACCGAAGAAACCATGTTAGGTTCTTAAAAAGGCCCTCACTCACCACTAGTTGGTGACATGCTTCATCATTGGGCCCCGCCGGGAGTGGCCGAATGCCACCCCAGTGTGCTACAACGCCAGAAATACTGCGGAGCTGGTTCGTGAATTTGAAGTGAAGAAATTAAAATGTCACAATTAGGTCAAAAAAAGTATTTTATTAGTTTGCCAATTGGACAGTATAAAAACAGTGGAGGATAAAAGACCAAAATTCAAAGTCCAAGTTTATCCCTATGTGTGGTGATTTAGGTCAACATGTTTCTGCCTATGTGATGTAGTTAATCAGGCATTCGTCAGGACCAATGTGTAAGTGATTAGTGTTATGTCAGAACCCTGGCGGTATGGGCGCCTAAGGCCCACCCTGGCCAAGGGTTACTTATGTGAAAAAGTTAAAAAATTCAATTACAAGGGTTTCTGAGATTCCAACGTATTGGAGTGGAACCGAGTTTATTCAAAAGTATAGACAAAGACAAATGACAAACATCACAAATATAAAAAGAAGAAAAAAAGAAGGAAATCATAATTAAACATAATGTTCATTGTCATTTGTAAGTACACACACTTGCTCTTGGGTGTTACCATAGTGACAAATTAGTCATATGTAGAGTACGAGTGAAGGTACGGTGAACTCGTGCTCATACCTGGTAACAGCGAACTTATGGAGACACAGGGACAAAGTCCCTCATGGCTCATATCGTGATCAAGGTATAACACGAACGAAAAAAGAAAGTGAAAATGCCCATAAATGTAGGTCTTTCAGGTGGCATAATATAAACTGTCTTGCTCTCAGTGCGTACTTGGGCTACTAAGTAATGCTGGTATAACATGTAAAGCAATCCCAAACACTCGAAAACGCTCTTACATTGGGCGCTACAGTTCTGAGCGCCATGGGTCACGGGGGGGAGGGTGGATAGCGAAATGGCACACCCTGTAGATCGAAAAGGAAAAGAAGGAGAGAGAAAGGTCATGGAATGGATTGAGCATATAGGCGGTTTTACTTATCTCACATCCATGTTACTCACGCCTCCTTGGTTAGGCACCCGTTATTGCACCTACATACCCCTGCGCCGGACCCCGAAGACTCAGAAGTCCCGCCAGTGGGGTATAGAAATAGTAAAGAAAAAGCGCCGTTCGTGACGACGGCCACTTCCTGCTTCCTCTGGTTCCGCATTCAGATTGGTTCTCGCGGCGGTCACATGATTGCCGTGTGACCAATGAGAGGCTAGTACAAGGAACGCTGAGCAATGGGCTATTATGGCAACTGTCACATGGCTCATAGAGAACAGAGAACAGGTAGTGGTTGTGAACTGTGATGGAACCCATAGAGTTTGTTCGGCAATAGCGGGACATCATGAGTTATGGAGTAATGCTAGGTTGCCCCATAGCCATTCGTATCGACGGCCGCTTCCTGCTTCCTCATGTTACGCGTTCCGATTGGTTCTCGCGGTGGTCACATGATTGCCGTAAGACCAGTGAGAGGCTAGTACTCGGAAGGCTGAGAAATGGGTTGTTATGGCAACTGTCACACGGCTCACAGTGAGCAATAAACAGGGAATGGTTGTGGACCATGACAGAACTAATAAAGTTTATTCGGCAGAAGCGGGCCATCGTGAATTATCGAGTGATGGTGAATTGCCCCGTAGTCCCCACACAAAAGAAACAGTATTGTCAAGCTTGGTACATATCTATTGAATATAAAAGTCATGTCAATCAAGGGAACAGCCTTTTGTAAATGACATGAAATGGAAAAAACGTTGGTAGTCTGAACTCGTGGATAAGTTTCATAATTGGCTGATAGTCATATACTGCCAACTTGGCTGTTGGGATGGATATGTATTTTTCGTTGAGAAGGCATATAAAAACAAAAAAAGGGGGGTAGGGAAAATATTTGTGTTTCAATCTATACGCCAGCACGTACATTTAGCTGTTATTATGAGTTTTGGATATGAAAGGGGGAGAGGAACTCAGTTCCCAAGGGCTGTGGACCATGGGATATTATCATTTAAGCCCTTTTTGTTCTAAATCAGACAACATATTATTTACAGTTTCAAAATCCCAACCATCGGAAAATGTACTGGAGGTAATGATATCATTTAGAGAAATTTTAAATAAATGTGGAATTTTCAAAAGTTCAGTAGGGCGAAATACATCATAATCAACCTTATCCCAAACTATACCATCAGGAATTGAAACAGCTGTGATGTTCACGGAGTACAGGTCTCGTTGTTCACGATAAGATGACGTATGAGGTTTTTGGATCAAGTTCACTTTGGAAATGGCAGAGCGTTCTGGGAGATATTTTCAGTTTATAAGTAAGCAAAACACATTTACTCGGCCAATCCAGAACAGAAAAAAATAATATTCCAGTTATGATCCAAAGCAGGAGCCAAGGTGATACTAAATAAGTCTATTTCAGAAAAATGTAGAAATCACAAATGTGTTGCTTACGGGAAACTGGAGCTGGCGTTGTCTCAGGTTCGCTGGGCTCAAGAGAGAAGACATCAAAATCAATGAAGTAGCCAGATGCAGTTTGATCTATCTTTGGTAGCTCAGCAGGTTTTATTGAACCAGCAGGTGTCGCTTCTTGAGGCATACTGATGAAGACTTTGGGGGTTGGCCGAATTGAAATTTGTCTTTCATTTGTGTTTTGAAGATCTGTTTCAAGAGGAACGAGTTCCATTTCATTGTTGGAAATTCCATAATTTTGTATTGGTGACTCTTCAAATGTTATGAGTCTTTCTGTCTGAAATCCTGTATGGTAGCAAGAAGACAGCATCGGTTACCGAGGAGGCTGACTATTCAGTATCGGCCACATAGTGTGGTTTGATCAGATCAATGGAGACACATCTCTTTTCTTTGTTTCCTGCAAGAGGCGGAAGAAGTACTGTTCTTGTTCCTTCGACAACCAGGACAGGTACAGGCTTTCTGATGGCCCAAATTCCTTCTTGTTCTCGATCTTTCCCCTGACCAGATCCCCGACTTTAGGGGTCCAGACAGGTCTTGCCATGACTGATTTGACTAGCCCAGTGGCGGGCGTTTTACTTGCACATTGCTTAGAAGTGCCTGGGATTCATTCAGATCCTGTAAAAAAGCCAAACGTTTATTGATATCAAATGGTTTTTAATCTGCCACTGTGCATTCATAATTGAGATCAGGTACCCAATTCTCATCCCAAGTAGGACCTCATAAGGAGTGCCACCCCCTAGACAACCTATTGGCATGTTATTAAGGGCATGTTTGACCCCGTATAAGTGATTGGCCCAACTACCACCCAAACCTAATACTATTGCTGTTAAAGATTACTATAAGTCCCGTTTTTTCCTCTCCACGACCAAATTTCCCTTGATATGGCACAGAGAGGAGTACCGCATTGCTATATTCAAACTTTTCATGGCTTCCGTGTAAGCCCTAGAGCTAAGCGCGGGGCCACAGTCAAAATGTAATGTGCCAACTGCGTATGTCCCCATAAAGACTCTCAAATCTAGAGCATTCATCCACTGCCACCAAGATGTAATTGTCAGCTCCATCTGAGTGTAAGGGGCTGCAGTGGTCCAAATAGACACATGCGAGTGGTCCATCTGACATTAATAAAGGTGTCTGTGCTGGTCTTGCCACAATGGAACCCTTCATATGCTGGCAGATGTCGCAATTTAAGACAAATTCTTTGTCTACTTAGTTAACCCAGGCCACCAATAGTGCTGTTTCAATAATAGAACCATCACGGTAATCCTTGCGTGTGCAGAACCTAGACCCTCATGTGCAGCTAGAATTAAACTGAGTCACATTGGACTAGGATGACAGAAGGAATGACCCTTATACATCGTTATTATGCAGGAGATGGAGTCCTGCTGTGTCCTGCTGTGATTCCAAGAATCCTCGTGCATAATGAATGAGGCTAGTTTTCCCATGTCATTTCAGCATTACTGTAACTAGGTAAAAGGTCAGTCCCAAGAACCGTTATGCAGTGTAATGGCATGGAGAAATATAGGTGTAAGGTTGGTTTGCTACCTGAGCCTATATTGGGCACCTGTATTACCCATAACAGTAGTTGGAGTGTAAATGGATGCAATAAAGTATCCCCTACTGCCTTGTCCAGTATTCTGCAGCCCTACTTTCCTCAAAGCATGTTTCCCTTTCAATGCCCTTACAAGGAGTTTCCGGCCACAAAGAAGGCGTGTTCTGTTCTTAGTCTAGTTCTGTTAAAATGAGTGTGTAGACTTCGTGAGTTGTGGTTCACGGTTCTCTTCAGAAAAGATAGGTCATAAAAGACAGGATGTGCTGTTGTTTACCTGTATTTCATAAATATCGGCTAGGCCTAACCATTATCCATGTGCGACGTTTGCTTTTATTTCTCTCCTGAAGTTGAAATGGTTTGTTTCTAATTTCATGGGTACAGACAGATATTCGGAAGACTATGTGATAAAACCCCTGGATTAATTGTGTGTGTGTGTGTGTGTGTGTGTGTGTGTGTGTGTGTGTACGTGTGTGTGTGTGTGTATGAACAAAGGCTTTTGCATTTTGAAAATTACCAAATCTGTCCAAAAGGAATATCTATCTATCTAGGACCGCTTTAGCACAGGCTTTCCTCCATAGATCACTCTCAGTGCAATAGTCAGGATATAGAAATGTTATAATCGCTACCGTCAGAGGCAGCGTTAGGATGACGCGACCGGTTTAGCTGCACCTGGCGCTGAGTTCGGGGGTGGTGTTTTGAATTAAGCTATGAGCTTAAAAGTACCTTTCATTTTTTATTTCATAAAACTTTATTCGGTTTTACATCAAGTAAACCATAAAAGTCATAATAATAAAAAAAAGATATGCACTCCTTGATACATACATTGATACATACATTAAAAATATAAAATTCATGTTTTCCGAAACGTGAGTACGATGCTACAGATACAAAATTTAAATATCAATATCTCTTCGGATAAACACATAAAACACATATGTATAGTAAAAGATACAACAACCCCCATGGTTGGCTAATATTCTAGACAAGCCCTGGTTCTCATCAATGATTTTAGGTAACCTACAAGAAAAATAATGCACTCCGGTTTCAGCATCTGGAGATACAAAAGTGCTGGGCGCACCTGACTAAAATTAAGTCTCCTTAAGAGGGGGAGTAAAAAGTGTCTCCGGGGCACAACATAGTATTTACAGCAGAACGTGAAGTGAAGCAGTTCCTGTGGAGACAGGTTGTCGCAGCCACAGGGTGCTAACACTTGACCTCTTCCAGACCCCTTAGGCACCACGATCAAGAGGTGAAAATGATCTAACCGGAACCTAGTCAGTAAAAAACGCTCATAGGTAGTCAGGGTCCCCAAGAGATAGGGCTCTATTAAGGGCTCCGTTATTAAGGTCAGATATTTATGGACACTGGGTTTACATAATTCCTGAGCGTCCCTTTCCAACCTCCTTCTAGACAGAAATAAATCTTTAACAGATACAACATCTTTTCTTGTGATGGTTAGGGGATTGGAAAAGAGGTCAGCACGTCCCAACTCTGAAAGGCGACCTTTAATATACCATAGCCATGGGATTCGGGACATGTGGTCCAAGGACATACAGTCCGTCATAATTTTCTGGGTTAGTTTTAGATCCGTGTTGAGCCAGCACTTAAGCCAAAAAACTAAAGGGCGCAGAGCGAGAATGTCACATAAATAGGGGATCCCCAATTCTTCATGGGCTATAAGGTTCGATAAGCCAGAAGGCATTCCCAGAAGGAGTTTTCTACCACCTGCAAAGGGGCTACCGTAGTGTACCCCCACACTTCACTACCATAGCTTACGACTGAAACGCCCTTTGCCTTGTAAATTTTCACCATCGCTGCAATTGGGCATTTGCTGCAGAGTTCCTTGAGTTCCTTGAGTGTCCAGCAGTTTTCAGGCAACAATAACAATGTCAAGATAACCCTGGTGATTAACGTTCCTGCTGGAGAGAGACTGGAGTTTTAGCTTGAGGCAGTTGTAAATCATCATAAAGTAGCAAAGGCGTTTATTATGTCTGCTGCAAAGAACGTATATCATAGAGATCATGGAACTGGACAGGACAGTGGGTTACTACTTTTGTCACAAAGCTCCTTTGGCTACTTGCAGTTCATAAGTTACATCCCTAATATAGCACAGTGACTTATGACGAGGCATTTAGGAGCCGCATGCAAACTGCATGGTATAGGTTAGAATATTATGCTTATCCCCATTCTTTCATTATCCTAATGTTGTTAAAAAGAGTTTGTTTGGGTAGAAATGCATTCATATTAGTAAAGCCAACCCCTACACTGTGCTATGTTTTACATCCTGAGTTTGTGCTTCTCTAAACCAAACACTCTTAAAATATACTGCTTACCAGTAAGGCTGTGAACCCTACACCTTGTAATCCTCATTGTTTTATGTAACATTTCCTATAGACTAATTCGCACACCTATGATTCCCTGTCTCTGTATGGTGTGTGTGTAAAATGTAAAGTGCTCTGACACCCTATACTGGTATGAGTAGCACAATAAAACAAATGAACTTCATGAAAGAGATGGGCTATGGAGAGATGAGGGGCACTGTTACAGGGTGCTACTGATGAAATTCATGGAGAAGGAGGTCATTGGGGGTTGTCACATTTCCTTTTAGCACTGGGCAACACTGGCACTAAAGCCAGCCCTGACTATGGTAACCAAGTTTAACAAACAAGTTCAGAAGCAATTATTTTGCCTTGGTGATATAATGCCCCTTCTGTGCACACATTGAATCTTCTCAGTTGAATAGGATGGTAAGTCAAACCAAACGATTTTCCATAGTAAACCTAGCACAGGCTAGTAGCCCTTATCAGAATATTCCAGTGCTATGTTCATTGCTTTTCCCAACCATGTAAGAAATCGGTTTTTGTATGGACAGTTGTTAATTGAAATAAACCACATAGGGCATGATTAAAGGAAGCTGCCCAGTACTGGCAAATCCTCATGGGAAATGTATGTTACTATGCAGTAACATCATGCCAGTACCATGCAATTGCAAGTTAAACCCCATGGAATAGGAAATTATCATGTGTAACCATATTTGCTGGTTTTAAAACCACACAGAGTTCCCAATTATGTGAGGTTTGATGTAAATATATACCACCTGCTCTAAGCAGGTGGTAAATGTATGACATGGCTCCTGTGTGCGGTGAGAATGGATCCAAGGGTGTGTGGGCCGAAGGGAAAGGGCAGACAGCAGTGCCCCCTATTAGAGCGGAGGAGCTCTGCCCCGTCATCACCCACAAATAAAACGATAATAAAACAGGTTTAAATCCATTTTAGTATTGTTTTATTTTAATCTCCCGGTCCTGCCTTCAGGGTAGTGCACTCCCTTCTCTCCACATGAGGGTTTGGCTGGCCGTCTTAAGCCAGCCAAATCCTCATTCAAAGTGAAGCTTTCAGCAGCCCCAGCTGCATTATGGGGCTGGAGAAAGCAGGCACAGGCTCCAGTTTTCCTGGGAGTGCAACGTCCCAGGGCTCAGGCCAATCCTGGTGCTGCTTTCGTGCAGCGTCAGGATTGGCCGCAGTACATTCTGGGAGCCTGTGCCCAGAAGATGAAAGAGCGCGATGCAGTGGACGGCAGCAGCGATCAAATATATATTTTTAAATTATACTTTTGACCCCCCCCCCACTCCCCCCCTCTACAGCTCCCTTTTCCTGCCCGCTCCACCACTTTTGTAAGGGACAGGCCACTCCTGGGGGCAGATAAAGTCTGCCAGGAACAGCAGTGAATGCTTCCCCCCCGCCAGAAAATAAATCCGAGGATAACGATTGGCTGCTGGACCAGCCCAAGCCTCATGCAATTTTACCAGGAAGAATTATTACCTGGTAAAACCTGGTCCATTGCTCCATTAGTCGGGAAACCAAGTGCAGTAACACTTGCCCACTCATGATCATGTGAAGCAGAATTACATGCAGGAGTAATATCCCACCGACTCATATCATGTTGCTTGTGATTTATTGTGCAATGGGAAAAGTATCTGTGCCTTTTTTTTCTGGCTTCTTTTCAAAAGAAGGCAGTAAATGATCTAACTATACTACCACCATAATTTCAGTTTTATACAGATACAGATCCTAACTATGTATGCTGACAAAACATCTATACTTGGAATCTTATCCAATTTTACGTTTTAAGCCACCAGCTTGGTGTGACCAACCTACTTCTGGAAATACAGCCAATATTATGTTTAAATGCCAGGTATAGTTACCCCATGATGCAAGCCATTTGTTGCATACATTGCAGGGGAATATTGATCCCTTTGTGACTCTGAACTTTAAAGGTCATGTCTGCAAGTAATAGGGACCTAGGGGCAGATTTATGATGACTGGCGCATCCCCAGGGATGCGCCAGTCATCCTGCGCCGCTGCTCCGCCACCCATGGTGCGCCGCATTTACAATGCGGCGCACCATGGGGCAAAAACGGCACAGATGCGTGACGCATCTGTGCCGAAAAGGTGGCGCAGTGCTGGAGCTGTGTCGCAAGCGCGACGCAGCTCCAGCAAGGCTCGGGGGTGCCCCATCTCCACAATGCTGCCTCAAGACCTACGCCTGCTTCAAGCAGGCGCAGGCTTTTGACGCAGCATTGTCCTGAAAGTGACTGAGTGAAATCTTATAGATTTCACTCAGCCACTTTTGCGAGGCGCACCTGCCCCGGAACGCCCACCCTGCGCCGGAACGCCTCCTGATGGCGCAGGGCTTTACAAAGTGACGCATCTCCTAGATGCGTCACGTTGTAAATAGGGCGCATTGTTTGCGCCGCCGTTGCGTCAAATAAAGTGACGCACCGGCGGCGCAAGGCCTTCATAAATCTGCCCCCTAGTTTTTCCTTTATAAGGAACTGCATCCAATCTTTGGATTTCCACTTGCACCGAATGATCCCCGCAAAAACCCCAATCATGGGACTAAAATGGGTGATGAATTGAAAATATTTTTAACCGCTACCGCGTTACCGCGTTTTCCCGCTGTGCGCTGGAATTTCAAAAATGCGCGGTTTGTGACAAAGCCAGCTCGTCATCCGCGTAGCGCAGGTAACGCCCATGACGAGCTGGCTTTGTCATCCGCATTGAAGGGGTTAAATGCCTTTAATTAATCATTGATCACATCTGAAAAATTGAAAGGGCTGTGACAGGAAGCTTGCTTGAGAATAATGTGCGGCAAACCTACTTTTAGCGTCATTGCTAAATTCGTCTTCCAAATATATATATAAATCTCTCTTTTTGCCTGGACTTCATTTTAAACCAGTTTGCACATGATGCCTCCACATTCATTGGTGGAGTGCAGAGCATGTCAGTGATCAGTATTGTTCAGGTTTCAAATGGAGATGAGCGATTAGTAGTGAAAGCGCGAATTAGGAATAACATTAAGTAATATGGTTCATCATTTCAATTACCATCACTTACAGGGCTAAGCCCCGTACCCACACCGGTCTCTTCTTCTTGAAACTATGGATCTTAATCATCGTATTATGATTCAAAGAGCTATTTTGGCATCACAAACAAATTTCAAATACAATTCCCAGTTCAGTTAACGATGAGAGTTTTGGATAGGTTTTAAAAGATTTATTCTCAGCAAGAGACTAGTAATTGTCTTTTTATTATTTTTCTTTATACTCATTAGCCAACAAATCTTTAGTAAGTTTACAGAAATCTCATAAAAGTGTTTGCTTGGAATAAAATAGACAATATAATGCATCAAGCACATTCCCAAAAAAAAACAAAAAACTTTAATTTGAAGTTCAGACCAGAATTTTAGAGTCAAAAGAACCCATGAAGTGTTCAAGTTCAAAGGAAAAGGGTAAGATTGAAAGGAGCATAAAGGTCAAAGCCAAATTTTAAGCAGCAGAATTCCCCATAAAGAGTAGTCTATGAAACTCAGCTGAGTCTCAATAAATTGAGTAAGTGATTATATAGTCACGGTAGGAATCTGTAAAATAAAGCCTCAAATTGAAGTAGGGCGAACAGAAGCAGCTGTAGCCACAACCGTCAAAAGGTAGGTAAGGAGTGGAGAGAAAGCATCGCGGTAAGTGCATGGAAAAAAAGGCATCAGAAAAAGTCATTGATTCTAAGTAGGAACACACACTAATATAAAAGGACATGAATAAGTCCAGTGGGTCGCTCACTACTTATCCTACCAGCGTGTAGCCCCGATGCGTTGTGGTCCTTGTAGTCAGCATCAGCGGGTGCGCCTCTGCCTGGGTCTTCAGAAAAAATCAGTCGCGTTGGCCATCCCTGGACACCGGTGTTTCGAGGTTGTTGCCTCTCGTCAGCAGGGAGTAGGAATGTGTGAAGGGGTGCTGCGTAGGCTGCCAAAAATATTTACAGGTCTGGTACCGCTCGTGGCACGTAGGAGCGCAACCCGGGCTCGTCAGCCCCACCGGCTCAAGGGAGCCTGAATGTACAAGTAAGTCCAGTGGGTCGCTCACTACTTATCCTACCAGCGTGTAGCCCCGATGCGTTGTGGTCCTTGTAGTCAGCATCAGCGGGTGCGCCTCTGCCTGGGTCTTCAGAAAAAATCAGTCGCGTTGGCCATCCCTGGACACCGGTGTTTCAAGGTTGTTGCCTCTCGTCAGCAGGGAGTAGGAATGTGTGAAGGGGTGCTGCGTAGGCTGCCAAAAATATTTACAGGTCTGGTACCGCTCGTGGCACGTAGGAGCGCAACCCGGGCTCGTCAGCCCCACCGGCTCAAGGGAGCCTGAATGTACAAGTAAGTCCAGTGGGTCGCTCACTACTTATCCTACCAGCGTGTAGCCCCGATGCGTTGTGGTCCTTGTAGTCAGCATCAGCGGGTGCGCCTCTGCCTGGGTCTTCAGAAAAAATCAGTCGCGTTGGCCATCCCTGGACACCGGTGTTTCGAGGTTGTTGCCTCTCGTCAGCAGGGAGTAGGAATGTGTGAAGGGGTGCTGCGTAGGCTGCCAAAAATATTTACAGGTCTGGTACCGCTCGTGGCACGTAGGAGCGCAACCCGGGCTCGTCAGCCCCACCGGCTCAAGGGAGCCTGAATGTACAAGTAAGTCCAGTGGGTCGCTCACTACTTATCCTACCAGCGTGTAGCCCCGATGCGTTGTGGTCCTTGTAGTCAGCATCAGCGGGTGCGCCTCTGCCTGGGTCTTCAGAAAAAATCAGTCGCGTTGGCCATCCCTGGACACCGGTGTTTCGAGGTTGTTGCCTCTCGTCAGCAGGGAGTAGGAATGTGTGAAGGGGTGCTGCGTAGGCTGCCAAAAATATTTACAGGTCTGGTACCGCTCGTGGCACGTAGGAGCGCAACCCGGGCTCGTCAGCCCCACCGGCTCAAGGGAGCCTGAATGTACAAGTAAGTCCAGTGGGTCGCTCACTACTTATCCTACCAGCGTGTAGCCCCGATGCGTTGTGGTCCTTGTAGTCAGCATCAGCGGGTGCGCCTCTGCCTGGGTCTTCAGAAAAAATCAGTCGCGTTGGCCATCCCTGGACACCGGTGTTTCGAGGTTGTTGCCTCTCGTCAGCAGGGAGTAGGAATGTGTGAAGGGGTGCTGCGTAGGCTGCCAAAAATATTTACAGGTCTGGTACCGCTCGTGGCACGTAGGAGCGCAACCCGGGCTCGTCAGCCCCACCGGCTCAAGGGAGCCTGAATGTACAAGTAAGTCCAGTGGGTCGCTCACTACTTATCCTACCAGCGTGTAGCCCCGATGCGTTGTGGTCCTTGTAGTCAGCATCAGCGGGTGCGCCTCTGCCTGGGTCTTCAGAAAAAATCAGTCGCGTTGGCCATCCCTGGACACCGGTGTTTCGAGGTTGTTGCCTCTCGTCAGCAGGGAGTAGGAATGTGTGAAGGGGTGCTGCGTAGGCTGCCAAAAATATTTACAGGTCTGGTACCGCTCGTGGCACGTAGGAGCGCAACCCGGGCTCGTCAGCCCCACCGGCTCAAGGGAGCCTGAATGTACAAGTAAGTCCAGTGGGTCGCTCACTACTTATCCTACCAGCGTGTAGCCCCGATGCGTTGTGGTCCTTGTAGTCAGCATCAGCGGGTGCGCCTCTGCCTGGGTCTTCAGAAAAAATCAGTCGCGTTGGCCATCCCTGGACACCGGTGTTTCGAGGTTGTTGCCTCTCGTCAGCAGGGAGTAGGAATGTGTGAAGGGGTGCTGCGTAGGCTGCCAAAAATATTTACAGGTCTGGTACCGCTCGTGGCACGTAGGAGCGCAACCCGGGCTCGTCAGCCCCACCGGCTCAAGGGAGCCTGAATGTACAAGTAAGTCCAGTGGGTCGCTCACTACTTATCCTACCAGCGTGTAGCCCCGATGCGTTGTGGTCCTTGTAGTCAGCATCAGCGGGTGCGCCTCTGCCTGGGTCTTCAGAAAAAATCAGTCGCGTTGGCCATCCCTGGACACCGGTGTTTCGAGGTTGTTGCCTCTCGTCAGCAGGGAGTAGGAATGTGTGAAGGGGTGCTGCGTAGGCTGCCAAAAATATTTACAGGTCTGGTACCGCTCGTGGCACGTAGGAGCGCAACCCGGGCTCGTCAGCCCCACCGGCTCAAGGGAGCCTGAATGTACAAGTAAGTCCAGTGGGTCGCTCACTACTTATCCTACCAGCGTGTAGCCCCGATGCGTTGTGGTCCTTGTAGTCAGCATCAGCGGGTGCGCCTCTGCCTGGGTCTTCAGAAAAAATCAGTCGCGTTGGCCATCCCTGGACACCGGTGTTTCGAGGTTGTTGCCTCTCGTCAGCAGGGAGTAGGAATGTGTGAAGGGGTGCTGCGTAGGCTGCCAAAAATATTTACAGGTCTGGTACCGCTCGTGGCACGTAGGAGCGCAACCCGGGCTCGTCAGCCCCACCGGCTCAAGGGAGCCTGAATGTACAAGTAAGTCCAGTGGGTCGCTCACTACTTATCCTACCAGCGTGTAGCCCCGATGCGTTGTGGTCCTTGTAGTCAGCATCAGCGGGTGCGCCTCTGCCTGGGTCTTCAGAAAAAATCAGTCGCGTTGGCCATCCCTGGACACCGGTGTTTCGAGGTTGTTGCCTCTCGTCAGCAGGGAGTAGGAATGTGTGAAGGGGTGCTGCGTAGGCTGCCAAAAATATTTACAGGTCTGGTACCGCTCGTGGCACGTAGGAGCGCAACCCGGGCTCGTCAGCCCCACCGGCTCAAGGGAGCCTGAATGTACAAGTAAGTCCAGTGGGTCGCTCACTACTTATCCTACCAGCGTGTAGCCCCGATGCGTTGTGGTCCTTGTAGTCAGCATCAGCGGGTGCGCCTCTGCCTGGGTCTTCAGAAAAAATCAGTCGCGTTGGCCATCCCTGGACACCGGTGTTTCGAGGTTGTTGCCTCTCGTCAGCAGGGAGTAGGAATGTGTGAAGGGGTGCTGCGTAGGCTGCCAAAAATATTTACAGGTCTGGTACCGCTCGTGGCACGTAGGAGCGCAACCCGGGCTCGTCAGCCCCACCGGCTCAAGGGAGCCTGAATGTACAAGTAAGTCCAGTGGGTCGCTCACTACTTATCCTACCAGCGTGTAGCCCCGATGCGTTGTGGTCCTTGTAGTCAGCATCAGCGGGTGCGCCTCTGCCTGGGTCTTCAGAAAAAATCAGTCGCGTTGGCCATCCCTGGACACCGGTGTTTCGAGGTTGTTGCCTCTCGTCAGCAGGGAGTAGGAATGTGTGAAGGGGTGCTGCGTAGGCTGCCAAAAATATTTACAGGTCTGGTACCGCTCGTGGCACGTAGGAGCGCAACCCGGGCTCATCAGCCCCACCGGCTCAAGGGAGCCTGAATGTACAAGTAAGTCCAGTGGGTCGCTCACTACTTATCCTACCAGCGTGTAGCCCCGATGCGTTGTGGTCCTTGTAGTCAGCATCAGCGGGTGCGCCTCTGCCTGGGTCTTCAGAAAAAATCTGTCGCGTTGGCCATCCCTGGACACCGGTGTTTCGAGGTTGTTGCCTCTCGTCAGCAGGGAGTAGGAATGTGTGAAGGGGTGCTGCGTAGGCTGCCAAAAATATTTACAGGTCTGGTACCGCTCGTGGCACGTAGGAGCGCAACCCGGGCTCGTCAGCCCCACCGGCTCAAGGGAGCCTGAATGTACAAGTAAGTCCAGTGGGTCGCTCACTACTTATCCTACCAGCGTGTAGCCCCGATGCGTTGTGGTCCTTGTAGTCAGCATCAGCGGGTGCGCCTCTGCCTGGGTCTTCAGAAAAAATCAGTCGCATTGGCCATCCCTGGACACCGGTGTTTCGAGGTTGTTGCCTCTCGTCAGCAGGGAGTAGGAATGTGTGAAGGGGTGCTGCGTAGGCTGCCAAAAATATTTACAGGTCTGGTACCGCTCGTGGCACGTAGGAGCGCAACCCGGGCTCGTCAGCCCCACCGGCTCAAGGGAGCCTGAATGTACAAGTAAGTCCAGTGGGTCGCTCACTACTTATCCTACCAGCGTGTAGCCCCGATGCGTTGTGGTCCTTGTAGTCAGCATCAGCGGGTGCGCCTCTGCCTGGGTCTTCAGAAAAAATCAGTCGCGTTGGCCATCCCTGGACACCGGTGTTTCGAGGTTGTTGCCTCTCGTCAGCAGGGAGTAGGAATGTGTGAAGGGGTGCTGCGTAGGCTGCCAAAAATATTTACAGGTCTGGTAACGCTCGTGGCACGTAGGAGCGCAACCCGGGCTCGTCAGCCCCACCGGCTCAAGGGAGCCTGAATGTACAAGTAAGTCCAGTGGGTCGCTCACTACTTATCCTACCAGCGTGTAGCCCCGATGCGTTGTGGTCCTTGTAGTCAGCATCAGCGGGTGCGCCTCTGCCTGGGTCTTCAGAAAAAATCAGTCGCGTTGGCCATCCCTGGACACCGGTGTTTCGAGGTTGTTGCCTCTCGTCAGCAGGGAGTAGGAATGTGTGAAGGGGTGCTGCGTAGGCTGCCAAAAATATTTACAGGTCTGGTACCGCTCGTGGCACGTAGGAGCGCAACCCGGGCTCGTCAGCCCCACCGGCTCAAGGGAGCCTGAATGTACAAGTAAGTCCAGTGGGTCGCTCACTACTTATCCTACCAGCGTGTAGCCCCGATGCGTTGTGGTCCTTGTAGTCAGCATCAGCGGGTGCGCCTCTGCCTGGGTCTTCAGAAAAAATCAGTCGCGTTGGCCATCCCTGGACACCGGTGTTTCGAGGTTGTTGCCTCTCGTCAGCAGGGAGTAGGAATGTGTGAAGGGGTGCTGCGTAGGCTGCCAAAAATATTTACAGGTCTGGTACCGTTCGTGGCACGTAGGAGCGCAACCCGGGCTCGTCAGCCCCACCGGCTCAAGGGAGCCTGAATGTACAAGTAAGTCCAGTGGGTCGCTCACTACTTATCCTACCAGCGTGTAGCCCCGATGCGTTGTGGTCCTTGTAGTCAGCATCAGCGGGTGCGCCTCTGCCTGGGTCTTCAGAAAAAAATCAGTCGCGTTGGCCATCCCTGGACACCGGTGTTTCGAGGTTGTTGCCTCTCGTCAGCAGGGAGTAGGAATGTGTGAAGGGGTGCTGCGTAGGCTGCCAAAAATATTTACAGGTCTGGTACCGCTCGTGGCACGTAGGAGCGCAACCCGGGCTCGTCAGCCCCACCGGCTCAAGGGAGCCTGAATGTACAAGTAAGTCCAGTGGGTCGCTCACTACTTATCCTACCAGCGTGGATCCCGCACCCGCGCCGTGAGAGGTACATACCTGAGAACATTTGACAGCCTGCACAGCTAACCCCGAATACCTACACTCTGCTGACGAGGAACAACTATTCCGAAACACCGGTGTCCAGAGTTGGTGCTGCAACCTTGCTACGACACACTTTTTTTTCGATATAGCGCACTCGCTATCTAAAGACTGCATCGACCATGATGCTCCTGGGGCACACCTGCTGGTGGGTGGAGTCGGAGTGCGACCCATTTTGTACATTGATAAGCTCCCTCGAGCTTGGGCTGACGAGCTCGGATCCCGCACCCGCGCCGTGAGAGGTACATACCTGAGAACATTTGGCAGCCTGCACAGCTAACCCCGAATACCTACACTCTGCTGACGAGGAACAACTATTCCGAAACACCGGTGTCCAGAGTTGGTGCTGCAACCTTGCTACGACACACTTTTTTTTCGATATAGCGCACTCGCTATCTAAAGACTGCATCGACCATGATGCTCCTGGGGCACACCTGCTGGTGGGTGGAGTCGGAGTGCGACCCATTTTGTACATTGATAAGCTCCCTCGAGCTTGGGCTGACGAGCTCGGATCCCGCACCCGCGCCATGAGAGGTACATACCTGAGAACATTTGGCAGCCTGCACAGCTAACCCCGAATACCTACACTCTGCTGACGAGGAACAACTATTCCGAAACACTGGTGTCCAGAGTTGGTGCTGCAACCTTGCTACGACACACTTTTTTTTCGATATAGCGCACTCGCTATCTAAAGACTGCATCGACCATGATGCTCCTGGGGCACACCTGCTGGTGGGTGGAGTCGGAGTGCGACCCATTTTGTACATTGATAAGCTCCCTCGAGCTTGGGCTGACGAGCTCGGATCCCACACCCGCGCCGTGAGAGGTACATACCTGAGAACATTTGGCAGCCTGCACAGCTAACCCCGAATACCTACACTCTGCTGACGAGGAACAACTATTCCGAAACACCGGTGTCCAGAGTTGGTGCTGCAACCTTGCTACGACACACTTTTTTTTCGATATAGCGCACTCGCTATCTAAAGACTGCATCGACCATGATGCTCCTGGGGCACACCTGCTGGTGGGTGGAGTCGGAGTGCGACCCATTTTGTACATTGATAAGCTCCCTCGAGCTTGGGCTGAAGAGCTCGGATCCCGCACCCGCGCCGTGAGAGGTACATACCTGAGAACATTTGGCAGCCTGCACAGCTAACCCCGAATACCTACACTCTGCTGACGAGGAACAACTATTCCGAAACACCGGTGTCCAGAGTTGGTGCTGCAACCTTGCTACGACACACTTTTTTTTCGATATAGCGCACTCGCTATCTAAAGACTGCATCGACCATGATGCTCCTGGGGCACACCTGCTGGTGGGTGGAGTCGGAGTGCGACCCATTTTGTACATTGATAAGCTCCCTCGAGCTTGGGCTGACGAGCTCGGATCCCGCACCCGCGCCGTGAGAGGTACATACCTGAGAACATTTGGCAGCCTGCACAGCTAACCCCGAATACCTACACTCTGCTGACGAGGAACAACTATTCCGAAACACCGGTGTCCAGAGTTGGTGCTGCAACCTTGCTACGACACACTTTTTTTTCGATATAGCGCACTCGCTATCTAAAGACTGCATCGACCATGATGCTCCTGGGGCACACCTGCTGGTGGGTGGAGTCGGAGTGCGACCCATTTTGTACATTGATAAGCTCCCTCGAGCTTGGGCTGACGAGCTCGGATCCCGCACCCGCGCCGTGAGAGGTACATACCTGAGAACATTTGGCAGCCTGCACAGCTAACCCCGAATACCTACACTCTGCTGACGAGGAACAACTATTCCGAAACACCGGTGTCCAGAGTTGGTGCTGCAACCTTGCTACGACACACTTTTTTTTCGATATAGCGCACTCGCTATCTAAAGACTGCATCGACCATGATGCTCCTGGGGCACACCTGCTGGTGGGTGGAGTCGGAGTGCGACCCATTTTGTACATTGATAAGCTCCCTCGAGCTTGGGCTGACGAGCTCGGATCCCGCACCCGCGCCGTGAGAGGTACATACCTGAGAACATTTGGCAGCCTGCACAGCTAACCCCGAATACCTACACTCTGCTGACAAGGAACAACTATTCCGAAACACCGGTGTCCAGAGTTGGTGCTGCAACCTTGCTACGACACACTTTTTTTTCGATATAGCGCACTCGCTATCTAAAGACTGCATCGACCATGATGCTCCTGGGGCACACCTGCTGGTGGGTGGAGTCGGAGTGCGACCCATTTTGTACATTGATAAGCTCCCTCGAGCTTGGGCTGACGAGCTCGGATCCCGCACCCGCGCCGTGAGAGGTACATACCTGAGAACATTTGGCAGCCTGCACAGCTAACCCCGAATACCTACACTCTGCTGACGAGGAACAACTATTCCGAAACACCGGTGTCCAGAGTTGGTGCTGCAACCTTGCTACGACACACTTTTTTTTCGATATAGCGCACTCGCTATCTAAAGACTGCATCGACCATGATGCTCCTGGGGCACACCTGCTGGTGGGTGGAGTCGGAGTGCGACCCATTTTGTACATTGATAAGCTCCCTCGAGCTTGGGCTGACGAGCTCGGATCCCGCACCCGCGCCGTGAGAGGTACATACCTGAGAACATTTGGCAGCCTGCACAGCTAACCCCGAATACCTACACTCTGCTGACGAGGAACAACTATTCCGAAACACCGGTGTCCAGAGTTGGTGCTGCAACCTTGCTACGACACACTTTTTTTTCGATATAGCGCACTCGCTATCTAAAGACTGCATCGACCATGATGCTCCTGGGGCACACCTGCTGGTGGGTGGAGTCGGAGTGCGACCCATTTTGTACATTGATAAGCTCCCTCGAGCTTGGGCTGACGAGCTCGGATCCCGCACCCGCGCCGTGAGAGGTACATACCTGAGAACATTTGGCAGCCTGCACAGCTAACCCCGAATACCTACACTCTGCTGACGAGGAACAACTATTCCGAAACACCGGTGTCCAGAGTTGGTGCTGCAACCTTGCTACGACACGCTTTTTTTTCGATATAGCGCACTCGCTATCTAAAGACTGCATCGACCATGATGCTCCTGGGGCACACCTGCTGGTGGGTGGAGTCGGAGTGCGACCCATTTTGTACATTGATAAGCTCCCTCGAGCTTGGGCTGACGAGCTCGGATCCCGCACCCGCGCCGTGAGAGGTACATACCTGAGAACATTTGGCAGCCTGCACAGCTAACCCCGAATACCTACACTCTGCTGACGAGGAACAACTATTCCGAAACACCGGTGTCCAGAGTTGGTGCTGCAACCTTGCTACGACACACTTTTTTTTCGATATAGCGCACTCGCTATCTAAAGACTGCATCGACCATGATGCTCCTGGGGCACACCTGCTGGTGGGTGGAGTCGGAGTGCGACCCATTTTGTACATTGATAAGCTCCCTCGAGCTTGGGCTGACGAGCTCGGATCCCGCACCCGCGCCGTGAGAGGTACATACCTGAGAACATTTGGCAGCCTGCACAGCTAACCCCGAATACCTACACTCTGCTGACGAGGAACAACTATTCCGAAACACCGGTGTCCAGAGTTGGTGCTGCAACCTTGCTACGACACACTTTTTTTTCGATATAGCGCACTCGCTATCTAAAGACTGCATCGACCATGATGCTCCTGGGGCACACCTGCTGGTGGGTGGAGTCGGAGTGCGACCCATTTTGTACATTGATAAGCTCCCTCGAGCTTGGGCTGACGAGCTCGGATCCCGCACCCGCGCCGTGAGAGGTACATACCTGAGAACATTTGGCAGCCTGCACAGCTAACCCCGAATACCTACACTCTGCTGACGAGGAACAACTATTCCGAAACACCGGTGTCCAGAGTTGGTGCTGCAACCTTGCTACGACACACTTTTTTTTCGATATAGCGCACTCGCTATCTAAAGACTGCATCGACCATGATGCTCCTGGGGCACACCTGCTGGTGGGTGGAGTCGGAGTGCGACCCATTTTGTACATTGATAAGCTCCCTCGAGCTTGGGCTGACGAGCTCGGATCCCGCACCCGCGCCGTGAGAGGTACATACCTGAGAACATTTGGCAGCCTGCACAGCTAACCCCGAATACCTACACTCTGCTGACGAGGAACAACTATTCCGAAACACCGGTGTCCAGAGTTGGTGCTGCAACCTTGCTACGACACACTTTTTTTTCGATATAGCGCACTCGCTATCTAAAGACTGCATCGACCATGATGCTCCTGGGGCACACCTGCTGGTGGGTGGAGTCGGAGTGCGACCCATTTTGTACATTGATAAGCTCCCTCGAGCTTGGGCTGACGAGCTCGGATCCCGCACCCGCGCCGTGAGAGGTACATACCTGAGAACATTTGGCAGCCTGCACAGCTAACCCCGAATACCTACACTCTGCTGACGAGGAACAACTATTCCGAAACACCGGTGTCCAGAGTTGGTGCTGCAACCTTGCTACGACACACTTTTTTTTCGATATAGCGCACTCGCTATCTAAAGACTGCATCGACCATGATGCTCCTGGGGCACACCTGCTGGTGGGTGGAGTCGGAGTGCGACCCATTTTGTACATTGATAAGCTCCCTCGAGCTTGGGCTGACGAGCTCGGATCCCGCACCCGCGCCGTGAGAGGTACATACCTGAGAACATTTGGCAGCCTGCACAGCTAACCCCGAATACCTACACTCTGCTGACGAGGAACAACTATTCCGAAACACCGGTGTCCAGAGTTGGTGCTGCAACCTTGCTACGACACACTTTTTTTTCGATATAGCGCACTCGCTATCTAAAGACTGCATCGACCATGATGCTCCTGGGGCACACCTGCTGGTGGGTGGAGTCGGAGTGCGACCCATTTTGTACATTGATAAGCTCCCTCGAGCTTGGGCTGACGAGCTCGGATCCCGCACCCGCGCCGTGAGAGGTACATACCTGAGAACATTTGGCAGCCTGCACAGCTAACCCCGAATACCTACACTCTGCTGACGAGGAACAACTATTCCGAAACACCGGTGTCCAGAGTTGGTGCTGCAACCTTGCTACGACACACTTTTTTTTCGATATAGCGCACTCGCTATCTAAAGACTGCATCGACCATGATGCTCCTGGGGCACACCTGCTGGTGGGTGGAGTCGGAGTGCGACCCATTTTGTACATTGATAAGCTCCCTCGAGCTTGGGCTGACGAGCTCGGATCCCGCACCCGCGCCGTGAGAGGTACATACCTGAGAACATTTGGCAGCCTGCACAGCTAACCCCGAATACCTACACTCTGCTGACGAGGAACAACTATTCCGAAACACCGGTGTCCAGAGTTGGTGCTGCAACCTTGCTACGACACACTTTTTTTTCGATATAGCGCACTCGCTATCTAAAGACTGCATCGACCATGATGCTCCTGGGGCACACCTGCTGGTGGGTGGAGTCGGAGTGCGACCCATTTTGTACATTGATAAGCTCCCTCGAGCTTGGGCTGACGAGCTCGGATCCCGCACCCGCGCCGTGAGAGGTACATACCTGAGAACATTTGGCAGCCTGCACAGCTAACCCCGAATACCTACACTCTGCTGACGAGGAACAACTATTCCGAAACACCGGTGTCCAGAGTTGGTGCTGCAACCTTGCTACGACACACTTTTTTTTCGATATAGCGCACTCGCTATCTAAAGACTGCATCGACCATGATGCTCCTGGGGCACACCTGCTGGTGGGTGGAGTCGGAGTGCGACCCATTTTGTACATTGATAAGCTCCCTCGAGCTTGGGCTGACGAGCTCGGATCCCGCACCCGCGCCGTGAGAGGTACATACCTGAGAACATTTGGCAGCCTGCACAGCTAACCCCGAATACCTACACTCTGCTGACGAGGAACAACTATTCCGAAACACCGGTGTCCAGAGTTGGTGCTGCAACCTTGCTACGACACACTTTTTTTTCGATATAGCGCACTCGCTATCTAAAGACTGCATCGACCATGATGCTCCTGGGGCACACCTGCTGGTGGGTGGAGTCGGAGTGCGACCCATTTTGTACATTGATAAGCTCCCTCGAGCTTGGGCTGACGAGCTCGGATCCCGCACCCGCGCCGTGAGAGGTACATACCTGAGAACATTTGGCAGCCTGCACAGCTAACCCCGAATACCTACACTCTGCTGACGAGGAACAACTATTCCGAAACACCGGTGTCCAGAGTTGGTGCTGCAACCTTGCTACGACACACTTTTTTTTCGATATAGCGCACTCGCTATCTAAAGACTGCATCGACCATGATGCTCCTGGGGCACACCTGCTGGTGGGTGGAGTCGGAGTGCGACCCATTTTGTACATTGATAAGCTCCCTCGAGCTTGGGCTGACGAGCTCGGATCCCGCACCCGCGCCGTGAGAGGTACATACCTGAGAACATTTGGCAGCCTGCACAGCTAACCCCGAATACCTACATTCTGCTGACGAGGAACAACTATTCCGAAACACCGGTGTCCAGAGTTGGTGCTGCAACCTTGCTACGACACACTTTTTTTTCGATATAGCGCACTCGCTATCTAAAGACTGCATCGACCATGATGCTCCTGGGGCACACCTGCTAGTGGGTGGAGTCGGAGTGCGACCCATTTTGTACATTGATAAGCTCCCTCGAGCTTGGGCTGACGAGCTCGGATCCCGCACCCGCGCCGTGAGAGGTACATACCTGAGAACATTTGGCAGCCTGCACAGCTAACCCCGAATACCTACACTCTGCTGACGAGGAACAACTATTCCGAAACACCGGTGTCCAGAGTTGGTGCTGCAACCTTGCTACGACACACTTTTTTTTCGATATAGCGCACTCGCTATCTAAAGACTGCATCGACCATGATGCTCCTGGGGCACACCTGCTGGTGGGTGGAGTCGGAGTGCGACCCATTTTGTACATTGATAAGCTCCCTCGAGCTTGGGCTGACGAGCTCGGATCCCGCACCCGCGCCGTGAGAGGTACATACCTGAGAACATTTGGCAGCCTGCACAGCTAACCCCGAATACCTACACTCTGCTGACGAGGAACAACTATTCCGAAACACCGGTGTCCAGAGTTGGTGCTGCAACCTTGCTACGACACACTTTTTTTTCGATATAGCGCACTCGCTATCTAAAGACTGCATCGACCATGATGCTCCTGGGGCACACCTGCTGGTGGGTGGAGTCGGAGTGCGACCCATTTTGTACATTGATAAGCTCCCTCGAGCTTGGGCTGACGAGCTCGGATCCCGCACCCGCGCCGTGAGAGGTACATACCTGAGAACATTTGGCAGCCTGCACAGCTAACCCCGAATACCTACACTCTGCTGACGAGGAACAACTATTCCGAAACACCGGTGTCCAGAGTTGGTGCTGCAACCTTGCTACGACACACTTTTTTTTCGATATAGCGCACTCGCTATCTAAAGACTGCATCGACCATGATGCTCCTGGGGCACACCTGCTGGTGGGTGGAGTCGGAGTGCGACCCATTTTGTACATTGATAAGCTCCTCGAGCTTGGGCTGACGAGCTCGGATCCCGCACCCGCGCCGTGAGAGGTACATACCTGAGAACATTTGGCAGCCTGCACAGCTAACCCCGAATACCTACACTCTGCTGACGAGGAACAACTATTCCGAAACACCGGTGTCCAGAGTTGGTGCTGCAACCTTGCTACGACACACTTTTTTTTCGATATAGCGCACTCGCTATCTAAAGACTGCATCGACCATGATGCTCCTGGGGCACACCTGCTGGTGGGTGGAGTCGGAGTGCGACCCATTTTGTACATTGATAAGCTCCCTCGAGCTTGGGCTGACGAGCTCGGATCCCGCACCCGCGCCGTGAGAGGTACATACCTGAGAACATTTGGCAGCCTGCACAGCTAACCCCGAATACCTACACTCTGCTGACGAGGAACAACTATTCCGAAACACCGGTGTCCAGAGTTGGTGCTGCAACCTTGCTACGACACACTTTTTTTTCGATATAGCGCACTCGCTATCTAAAGACTGCATCGACCATGATGCTCCTGGGGCACACCTGCTGGTGGGTGGAGTCGGAGTGCGACCCATTTTGTACATTGATAAGCTCCCTCGAGCTTGGGCTGACGAGCTCGGATCCCGCACCCGCGCCGTGAGAGGTACATACCTGAGAACATTTGGCAGCCTGCACAGCTAACCCCGAATACCTACACTCTGCTGACGAGGAACAACTATTCCGAAACACCGGTGTCCAGAGTTGGTGCTGCAACCTTGCTACGACACACTTTTTTTTCGATATAGCGCACTCGCTATCTAAAGACTGCATCGACCATGATGCTCCTGGGGCACACCTGCTGGTGGGTGGAGTCGGAGTGCGACCCATTTTGTACATAAAAGGACATGAATACATGTTGCAGTCATTGTGTCTGGCGACTTCCTAGCTGCACCAATCAAAAGGCAGCTCTCCTCTGTGACCAGGTTCTCTTCTTCCTTTCACATGAAAACACATGCGGATTGTAAAGCCATATAACAAGTTAGTTATGGACATTCTTACATAGTTAAGTTCTGGAAATTTAAACCTCCGTTTCCATAGGCATCGATCACAGGTTGGCATTCTAAAATAATTGTATCACTGCATACACAATGAACTATGGTAAAGATAAGAAACATTTTCTTACCAAACATACTGTTTAGTAATCCATTTTGTTAATACGAACAAGAAATGTTGTTTTGAATGAGCAACTGTTCTATTCATGCTTTATGTGAAATAGGGTGAGCATTGGAAGTTTAATCATTTTAAACAATATGTCACTTAGTAAAATAAATCATTTGATTCAAACCAGAATATTGTGCAGTTATGAAGAACATTTCTGAGCATGTCACATTAAGATCAGACTTCTAAATTATTTGTGCACAATTCAGCAATATTAGGTTCAATTCTACTTAAAGGAAGCTTGCTTCTTAGTAGTTCTATGTCTTATACACACTTCTATGACTGCCTATTACAGTTTGCACATTTTAAATGTGTGTCATTTCAGATTTGAATTGTACATTGATCATTGCACATTTTTAACAGTTAATCTAAATATTTAGCATTTTAATTAGTCAGTAGTAAGTAGCCCTCTTATATCACTTGAAAGAAGATAAGATCAGTAGCCGGCCCCTAGTAAAATAGTGTCCATTTGGGCTTGCCATTCACTAGTAATTACTCAATACCACATTCCAGTCTATATGTTTGCCCACTGCTCCACTACAGACAAGAACCATCCTGATGCAAATCAGTCTTAGTCCAGATTACCAGTGACTGAGAATATTTCAAGCATTCTACTCATCACTTTTTTGATTGAGACACCTTATGTGTGATGGGTATGCCCAGAGGTTGATACTCTATTCTTTTTGTGACTCACTGATGATACTGGGTAGGCTGAAATTGGGTTGTTTGTGTTCATGTCTGATGGGGACCTGGCCTAGAAGGTTGGGCTGGACTAACATGCATAGGACTGGTCTCTGAGTACAGTGGTATAGTTGGCAAAATAACAATGGGCTGGAATGCAACCCAGAGTAATTACAAATAACTGAGATTAATTAAGGTATTTCATCTATCACTTTTTTGTTCTTATATTGTGCCCATAAGTCAAAGAGAAAGACTACCCACACTGTAATATTATAGACCAAGGGTTTCTGCCCTCTTTCAAACTTATATCAAAATACTAGATTTGCAAGCAGCTACACATGTTTATTCGTGAATCACCATAAACCCTTCTTCATTTTTGACGAGACCTATCAACCGCTTTGCTGCTTCAACTAGGGTGAACAACGTTGTTGGCCTCTCAGGTTCAAGAGGAACCAAACTGAGACCCAGAGGCCAAAAAGCACCAGCTCTTTCCATAGTTCAGGAAGCTCCCTCCTCCTACCCAAAATCAGAGCACTCATATGAGGAAATAACAGGACACTACAGAACTTAGATTGATCTTCTTTTGGTTTGTGGCTAATACCAGGGTTTAGTGGGCATTTTTGGGCCTTAGCCATTTAGTGCCTGTGGCCTGTACCAGGGTCACATGACTGAATGTAGCTGACAATTGAGCTTTGTGTATTCCTCCTAGACAGCCACACACAATAGAGAGCTTAGGTGTGCCTGGATGGGCAATCATTGGCACGATTGGAGGGAGGTGCTGGGCACAGCCACACTTACACTTGATTAGTCTGTGTCCTGCCTCTACACAAAGGGCTGCATAACCCCTGTAGTTAGTCTGGAGTCAGGACAGGGGAGGCAGGATGCCTGGTTATTTCAAATGGAAACCTCTAGAAGCTGCTCACCCACTTGAAAGGTACAACTGATATAACTACTGGATCTCTGGCACTACCACTTCAGTACACTGTTGGACCTGTGGATACTCTGCCACAAAAAAGGACTACTGAGCTGCTGAAGGACTGCCACTCTCCTAGACAGCTGCCCTGTTGGACTACTGCCTCGCTGAGCTGCTGCCTTGCTGTTCTGACCTGCTTCCATTTTGCCTGGGTGAGAAGGACTGGACCTGAATCTCTTGGACCCAGAACACCAGAGTGACTCCAAGGGCTATTTGGCTGGCTTCCTGACTTGAGACACATGGACAGAAGGTTACAACAACCTCAACCCAGCACCTGGACTCTACCATCAGTAAATGCACCCTGCCAAGGGGTGCCACCCCAGTCCTGGACCCCTGAAAGTGGGCCTCAGATGCTGAGCCAGCCTCTGTGGAACCAGTAAAACTGACTCATCGCCTCTGCTGCGTGGATCAGAACTGCACAAAGTTCCACATTGTATTGCAGCCTATCAACATATCGTAATTGCAGCTTCACAATGTATACTTGGTGAAGGCCCTCCCATCCCTCATCGCCGGCAGCCTCAACAATGACAACGGACTCATTCATGCAGCCTTATAGCTCCACCGACCAGACGTATCACTTTGACTATGTGACACATTCTTGATTCTTGACTTCAAATCGCAAGCCTTAGTTGATGAGATCATTGATGATCACACAGCAGGACCTCCCACTGGAGCCTCTCCACATCTCAGAACCAATGGATTGCTACGGGTGCACAACGCATCTTGAACGCAGATCCCAGCAAAGTTCCACAAGCCAGGATTTAAGGTACTCTGTTTAGTGGGCGTAACTGGGTCCCTGTAGCTGACCCATGCTCTATCACGGTAGGCCTGAACTTGTGACTATGTCCTGGTCCATCACAACCAGATATCCGCAGGTTGCGTTTAACGTTGATTGCCTCTATTTTCCCTAAAATCATTCAAACTGGATATCTCTGGTTGTACTAATTCGATCTTTGTCATTTCGGCATTTTTTTGTTCATTAAAAATGATTCTATTGTTTCTACTTCTGTTGTGAGATCCTTTTGTGATGTGTTTTCATTGTGTTAGTTTGAAGTGTTGCACAAATACTTTACACATTGCCTCTGAGTTAAGCCTGACTGCTGTGTGTCAATCTACCTCAGTGTTGAGCAGAGGTTAATTTAGGATTTACTGGTGACTTCACCCTGAAATGAATTGTGGTAGCTGCTTGAGTAAGGTTTCACCCCCGTCAACCAGTAACCCAATTTCCTACAAATAGTTTACTCACCACTTTGAGCATGACCTTCATGACTGGTCATCTATTTCTCCTGCACTGACGTCTTTGATTTGAGTGAATCTATTCTCCTCTAAAATAGACCAAGCCTACTCTCAATTTTGTCTGGTTCCTTATGGAGCATCACTGATGAGGCCATGAGAACCTTTTTCCATTTCATCAACACAGACATATCACTTTCACTAGAATACTCACTCTCCTGCACATGTGAGCGAGGGTCCCCATAGGGCAGAACAAAGTCTTCCTCCCTATCTGCTCGTTGGACTTTTTGACATATCATGGTCTGCTCACGCTCTCTATGCTGTGGAAAACAACTGATCTCTTCCTGGGCCATCCTCGATTTTATGGTTGAATATGCCTACTATTCTTGCATGGTGATTGATGGTAGGCTCCTTTAGGCATGCACCTGCTTAATCCCATGTGCCAGTGTCATGCTCGAATGTTGTTGTCAGAATATTGCCTGAAATAATTTACATGTCCTAAATATCACCTACATAAATGTTCCCCTATTGCAGAGTAAAGGGAAATCTTTATCCAATGTGAAGATATTTTTGTTAACAATATTTAGGACATGCTATTTATGTCAGATGATATGTCTCTATGCAATATTCTAAAATACAAGTCCATTGTTTGTAGTGAAAGACTCCACTGGGCTGCCACTTGAGAGTGCTTGCTTCTCTTTGTCATTCCAATTGCCAGTTTGCTATTTCTGTACTTTCGTTTCAGAGATGAACAGTAATCATCATTCCTTGTTGGATCACCACTATCAATGATTTATGCCCTGCACAGATGCTCCCTTGCACTATCCCCTCTCATGGAAGCAGAGCCACGCTAGAATCCACATACCCATCATCTTGGCATCTGCTGAGGTTTAGCTGGAAACTCAACTCTACTACTCTGCAGTTTACTGGTGTCTTCCGCCAGAGCTTAACAAATGGGAAGCAGCTTAGGTAAACACCAAAGCACAGCAGATCTCAAAGAGGTGAGACTATCCGCAAATGCAGTTCTTTACATGTAAACATGAGAATCAGTGTGAAAGTTGCAGGAGGGTGGGGGTGTTTGGGAAATAGAGCATTTGTTTTCTTATGATGCAACGTTGCTCTAGGCAGGTGTGAAGAGGTAATTTATTTCTATCTGAAACTTCAAGACGTGTGAGTCTCAGATGCACAGGTAGGGAGACTCACATTGTGAAGACAGGAAGGCTTATTACTAATCCTTTCACATTTATCTAGTTTTATAGATAAAGGTGTGGCCAATAGCAAGATAAAACATAAAGGGCTTAAAACTGGGATCAAATTTGAAATCTGTGCAGGGCCTACATAGATGGAGAGATGTATTTTGCTTAGGGCAGGCCAAATATAAGGAGTCTCTTATAGTACTGGGTTCACTGTATCTCAGATGAGGATTTCACTTCAATGAGAGCTCTGTGTTGGCCTGAATGGAGTATTCCAGTCTTTATTTTACAGCTGCAAGGATCAAGTTGGTTCAGTGAGGTAACTGCTGAGTAGTAGGATCTCTTGTTTTATTAGACATCTGAGGGGTACGTTTTTGATGCCTGAATTGCCTTTGGTGGCGGGAAGCCGGTTCTTTCTCAAGCAGAACCTCCAGGTTGTGGAATGGATGGACTGTTTCAAGTAGAGGCCCAATGGAGACTAGGCAGCGGGGGGGGGATGAAGGATTGGGCACTTTAAAGAAATAAAAAGGATCTCTTTTTCAAATACATAAAGGCAGGTTTCAAATCAAGTCTTCTTGTTAGGTTAACACTTCGAGATAGCTTTAGTTCTCCCACCACCAGAATGTTGATTTCCACATATGTTACATACATACAGAGAGGAGCTTTTGGTCAATGGAAATCACTGGAATGTTACATTTTCATTCAAATTTTGCTACATACTGAATGGTCACTTTACGCATTGGCTTCTTTCACTTTAAGTGACTGCACAAAGGCTGTTCGCACCCGTCTATACATAGTTCCTTCCTCTTCAATGGCAAAGCTAGTTCCAGGTTCAGACTGTGACAGAAAATCAGCCCAGGAACCAAAATAAAAGTGGACCCCGCTAGTGAATTAGATAGCTAAACAAGTGACCTATGTTGGCAAATAGGGGCGGTTTTTAACTTGAAAAACCTTGCAGTATATGTGTTTCGCAAGGTATAGAGGACTGATTTGAGCTTGCTGCCGGCAAGTCAGAAGTAAAAAACCATCCCAGCAGACCATAAAACAGACCGCAAACAGCCACAAAAGCGGCTCATGCACTGACCTGTCAGAGCAGCCCACCTGACACTGCCTGATTGCCATATAAGCCAGTCCGACTCTAGCTTGTTTCAAAGTTGCTCTATTTTATTCTTTTTATATTATGTTTAAATACATGCAATTTATTTTGCCTTCCCTTTGGGTGCCCAATTAGATGGTGATTTGTTTTCTGTCACCTTTTCAAAGTTGCTCTAACAAAGTGTTCCAGTAACCCTGTAATATTGTAGCTGCCTGCAATTTGAGTGCTTGGTTTCGTGGTGATTTATTTTTAGCTCCGTAACTCCTTAAACATAATAATAAGAGGCATAGCACAACTAAAAAGCTTGTTATTTGAATACGTTTTTAATATAAACATTTATATTACATGCATATGGCAGCCACATTTAGGTATCTGCATGTTTTTTCATTTTATTTTGGGATATATTTTGAACATGAACCATTACACCAGCGAAGGCTAGACCTATCAGCTTTACCAATGCTTGTTCCTATATTAAGACAGTTATGGACACATTGGTGCCTCCGCGAATTACAAAGAGTGCACTGCTGGGGGCGTGGCTTGGGTGCCGCGCAGGATGGACGGCTAGGTGAGGAGCTCCTCCGTGCCGTATTACCTCTTCCTGGCTTCCTGGTGGTGACGTGGGATATTTCTCTCAATGCCCGTCGGACTTCTCCATCGGAACATGCCGTGAGCAGTTTGTGCCTTTTGGTGTCCTTTTCGGACCTTTCTTGAGGTTTTTATGATCGGAATTCGGAATACGATCCCGAGAGCCGCCATTTTGTGACTTGCCTCAGCGTCCGCTGTTCCTCTGACGGACTTCTGCTCTTCCGTCTCCTGAGACTACATTCATCAGCTCGGGACCTGCATTACACCGACAGCCCTTTGAGGTGAGCGTTGGAGGTTCTTTCGTGGCTCTCGCCGCCCTTGCTGGGTTCGAGCGCTTCTTTCTCCTTGAGGTATAGCGGCCGCCATTTTAGGGTTACCGTGACTGAGTTCAATGTCGCGGTTCCTCTCTTTTTGGCGAATTACCTCCACCCTCTCACACGCCTCCTCTACTAATATTTCTGTGATTTCCTACTTCACAACGATGTTCTGCTACGCAACGGTCTGAGGTCGCTGTTACATGACTATCCATGTATTCTTAGTTGCTGTGCCATGCGCACGCTCTTTTCTTTGAGGAACTCATGCTTCTTCTTCAATCTTTTCATGGATTTATAATTTACAGTTGAACCTCGACCTGCATCGTCTACAAATCACAGCTAAATGCCATTCCGCCTGGTCCTACGCAGTATATCATTTGTTCTTGGGTATCAGTTTCCTATACCAAATGGCTGTGCCTGAGCCTTTGACACTGTAATACTAAACGCTATCTTCAATTGACTTGCTATGTGCTAATTGCTTGCGGCTTTGTCTACCTCATTCTGGATGTACATTTCAATGCTTCGATGTGTTAACGCTTCTGTTCTTGACATTCTGGTGACATAGGGTACTCAGTTGTTCACTGTACGGAGTTTTTCTGCATTCCTATGCCAGGCGTGTTATTATTTCCTCAACTTCATCTTTGGTAAGGCTGCGCAAATCCAAGTTTGTGTTTAATTCCTCTGAGCGGAGTCTGGTGAGTTCTTCCAACTTTGACGCCTCCTCACACTCTGTTAGAATGTCGAATTCTACCACTCAACGCTCTCCCTCAGGCAATCCTACGTCAAATAAGTCTTCACCCTCCGCCACGTCAATAAAAAGGTTGAAGCAGAACTCTCCTACACCTGACTCTTCTCCTCCATCGTCTATGGACTTGATTTTGGAGGAGATCCGTGCGTTGCGTCCCTTCATTGAGGAGACCAGCAGGGATATGCAACTTCTGAAGGACAAGTGGGACGTAATGGACACTCGGATTTCTTCCATAGAACACCAGCTTCCTGCGGTCAGCTCCAACACGCAACGTATTGAATCCCTGGAGAAGACTGTCCTCTCTTTGCAAAGACACACAGAGGATTTGGAAAATCGTAATAGGAGAAACAACCTACGCCTTTATGGTTTGCAGGAAACTCTTGAAGGGGATGATCCAGTCACCTTCTTCACCTCTTTCCTCCCGAAGTTGTTGGATATGCCACCATCCACTTCCATCAGCATTCAAAGAGCCCACAGACTTGGAGCACGTTCATCCACCTCTACTAAGCCTCGTGGTGTTATCATCTTATTCTTGAAATTCACTGACTTATTATCCATCCTCTCTGCTGCCAGAGCCAAGCGGCAGTTAGCCTGGCAAGGTCATCGTATCTACATATCTCAAGATGTCTCTACTGCCACTGCATCTAGACGCAAAGAATTCCTGGCTCTACGACCATCTCTGCGTTCTCTAGGGGCCCGTTATGGCCTATTCCACCCATGTACTTTTAGAGTCACCCACCAGAATAAGTCTTGGTCCTTTCAGGAACCTGGAGAACTCCGTAACTTCCTTCTTCTGCACAACAATGATGGAATGGAATCCTCACCTTCTACTAGTGGCTGATGGATACTCTTATGTTCCTTGTGCATTTGTTGTTAGTTGCTGTTGTTTGGCTCTTTCAATCACATTGACCAGTTTTTGATTCACTCCGTTATAGTGGATACCTGCTTATCTCAGCTCTCCATCTTCTTTTTTAGACTATATGTAATGCGTTCCTGATCTCATTGTTTTTTTTCTCTTTCCTTCCCTATACAGATGTGTCTCAGTTTCCCCTTCACCTTGTATCACCCTTTGTATTCCTGTGAGGTTTCGGCGCGGCTGTGTTCCTCATCCTGGTTTCCCCGTCTTGTTCTGCATCACCACCTCCCCATTTCCTTTCGTATACTCCTCCCTTCAGGTATGTGTACTTCAGTCATCCGTATGGATTTGTACTGTCTTCTATGCATTCTATCTCTTTTTTCCTTTCTACCTTTCTCAGTCCCTATCTCTTTTCCTCCGCTACTTCCTCTCCCTCTTTTCCTATCCCTCTTCCTTCTTCCTCCTTCTCTCCTACTTCTCTTTACTCTTCCTTCTACTGTTTTATTGGTTACCTTATTTTTTATTCTGTTACTGTTTGCTTTATTTCCTGTGCAGTATGTTTTTGCACCTCTCAATTTTAAACAGTTTATTAAGTTGTGATTTTCAAGGTTATCTCATGGAATGTGAAAGGATTTAACCACCCTATTAAGCGACAGAAAGTACTCTCCCACCTCTCCTTATAATCCCGATATTGTTCTCCTTCAAGAAACCCATCTTTCAGATGTTGAATCCTTGAAACTTAAAAGATTGTGGGTTGGCAATGTTTTATTTTCTCCGGCCTCTCATAAAAAGAACGGTGTTGCTATTTTAATCCACAAACGTCGCAAATGTAAAGTGCTCCTTGAAGACAAAGATGATGAGGGACGTTGGATTCTTGTTAAATTGCTTATTAATAATATTCCTCTTACTTTATTCAATGTTTATGGTCCTACAGGTTTTGATTCTTCGTTTTGGCCCGTAATTACTGCAAAATGTATCCAACATAAAGATGATTCCTTCCTTTTAGGTGGGGATTGTAATCAAATTGTTGACCCCTTTTTAGACCGCAAATCCTCTGTACGATTCACCCCCCACAAACCCCATAAACAGTTTCTCGATACTATCACACAGGTTCACCTTATAGACTCATGGAGACTTACACACCCAGACACTATAGATTTCTCCTTTTTCTCTCCACCACATGCCTCTTTTTCCCGTCTAGACTATATTTTTCTTTCTTCTTCATTATCTCAAAATCTTATATCCTCCTCTATTGAACCTATTGTCATCTCTGACCATTCCCCTATTGTCACTGACTTTGATCTCTCTCCTTCACCTCCTAAATCTTCTCGTTGGCGATTTAACTCTTCCATACTTACAGACCCTCTTTTTTCTTCCTCTTTTCGCTCTTTCACCTCTGAATTCTTTCACCTTAACTCTGCTCCCGATATCTCTCCTCATGTTCTTTGGGACTCTTACAGAGCCACAGCACGCGGATTTATTATTGATTTCGTATCCAAAAAGAAGAAAAAGTTTCTCCAAAAGCGTAAAGTTGCTCTTGCTCATATCAAATCGCTTGAACATCAATTTTACACCTCCTCTCCAACTCAAATTCCTTCTCAACTTCTTCAAGCTAAAATTGCATTTAACAAACTTACTACAGATTCGGCTTCCTCCTTTCTCCTTCGTGGTAGTGCAAAGTATTATGGGGGGCGTAACAAATCAGGCAAATTGCTTGCTAATTATTTGAAATCACGTAAGGAAAGCACTCTCATAGACGCTATCTATTCCCCTTCCAATGTCCTCTTGCACACAGATAAAGACATTTTACAACAGTTTCAATCCTTTTATGAATCTTTATATTCTCCTGAGAATCCCCCTACTCCAGATCTCTTACAATCATATTTTGATGGCCTGCCTAAATCAGACACTTCTGTACTTAATGTTTCGGATATTGAGACGGACTTTACCCTTTCTGAAGTGTCCACAGCGCTTTCTTCTCTAACCAAAGGCAAAACTCCAGGGCCGGATGGTTTTCCCGTTGAATTCTACTTACACTTTTCTGATCTCCTCTTACCCAAACTTCTTTCTCTATTTCAATCTTTTTGCTCCACAGGTTTAGCTCAAGGCTCCTTTCAGGATGCTACCATATGCCTCATTCCTAAAGAAGGCCGTGACCCAAAATTCTGTAAGAATTATCGCCCAATATCCCTAGTCAATGTGGACTATAAAATCTATGCAAAATTGTTGGCCCTTCGTCTCGATCTTTTTATGCCTCACCTTATTGGGAAGGAACAATGTGGTTTTGTTAAGGGCCGCCTCACTTCAGACAATTATAGGCTTCTCCTCAATGTTCTCAACAAGGCTTCCTCTCTTTCTATCCCCCTCGCGGCTATCTCGGTTGATGCAGAAAAAGCCTTCGACCGAGTAGATTGGTCCTTTCTGATGGCTTCTTTGAAATGGCATGGCTTTGGTCCGAAATTCATTTCCTACGTGTCCTTGATATATACTATGCCCAAAGCATCGGTTCTTGTTAATGGCCAACTTACCTCCCCCTTTACCCTTAAACGAGGCGTCCGTCAGGGTTGTCCTCTTTCCCCTCTTCTTTTTATTTTAGCTCTTGAACCCTTTATTTCTTCGATTCGTCACAACCCTTCCATTTCTGGCTTCCCATATGGTAAGCATCAACTTAAGTTATCGGCTTACGCGGATGATATCCTTCTATTTATTTCAGATCCACATACCTCTGTCCCAGCTCTATTACAAGAATTTGAGAACTTTTCCCTGGCCTCAGGGTACAAAATTAACTCGGATAAAACGGAGATCCTTCCTATAACTAAATTCTGCCTTCCACATTTCTTTGAATCCACCGGTTTTGCCTGGAACAGTACGAAAATAAAATACCTTGGCGTCCTCTTTTCTAATTCTATTCTTTCTTCTATCCGTCTTAACATGACTGCAGTCATTGCTAGGATTGATTCGCTTCTCTCTTCCTGGAATCCTTTATACCTGTCCTGGTGGGGTCGTCTCGATTCGATTAAAATGATGGTAGCCCCGATTCTGATATATTTGCTTTCCATGCTCCCTGTCCATATTCCTGCCCTCTACTTCCGTCGTATTGATTCTCTTTTATCCAAATTCCTCTGGAAACAGAAGAAAGCTCGTATATCTCTTTCAGCGCTTCGCAAACCTAAGTCCAATGGCGGGATTAATTTTCCAAACTTCCGTCTTTACCACAAATCCTTCTCTCTTCGCCAAGCCTCACGTTGGTTATCGCAAGACGTGACCCCTCTTGCCCCTTTATGGTTATCGGTTGAACGTGAATTGCTGCTTCCCTATTCCTTTCAAGATACAATACGCTTTACTGCCAAGGCCCCTGGTCTCAACCCCCCATTATTCAAACATACCTCCTCTCTTTTGCGACCCTTGCTTTCCGCACCCTCTGTCTCCCATGATTCCTTTTTAGCGTCTCCCATTTGGTATAATTCATCCATTCTCATACGGAATAGACCCATAGCTTGGGCTGCGTGGAGATCAAAAGGCATAATATGGGTTCATCATCTTTTTGACGGTTCCTCTCCTCGTTCCTTTCCCCAATTTCAGGCCCAATTCCGTTGTCCTGCGTCGTTTGCAAAGAAATACTGCATTCTCATGGACATCGTTCTTGATCGTTATTACTCTCTACCCTCGGATGACATACCCACCTCTCCTTCCTCTTTACTTACCATTCTCTCTACTATCCCTAAAGCCTCCCTTATTTATCGATATTTTTCGGCTCCCGACCCTGCTCGCCCTAAATCAAAATTGGAACTTTCTTGGGAAAAAGATTTCAATTGCTCATGGTCGATCTCTCTTTGGGACAAACTGTGGACTAAAGCCTTGAAGACCTCTCGCACTGCCTCTCTTACTCAATCCATATTTTTCTTCTATCACAGACTCTATCTCTCTCCTCTTTCTCTTTCCCGTTTTCTCTCTTCTTCTCCATCCAACTGTTGGACCTGTGATGCTCCCGAGGCTGATCTCTATCATCTTTTCTTTCTTTGTCCTTCTGTCCGTTGTTTCTGGACTCAAGTCTGGTCCCGCATTTCTCGTATCTTTCATCTCTGTATCTCCTTCTCTACCTCTCTGGTGTTTCTAGGTAGCCTGTCAGAGGTTTTAGACCTCCCCCCACATTCATGTGGTCTCTTTGACCTTTTTTTGGCACTTGCTCTCCAACATATTGCATCCAATTGGAAATCCTTGAACAAACTTTCCGTAATCTCATGGTGGAATTTACTATGTCAGTCTCATAGATTGGATGTTGCCTTTGCCTCATCCTGCAAACCCCCTCGAAATCTTGAACTTTACTGGTTACCTCTCACTTTATACTTAGACCATTCTGCCAAAATAACATATACCCCATTGACCCCTGACAATTTTAAACCTCCCTGAGCGTTGATACTTCTGCCTAGAAGTTTATACTTCAGTCTTTCACTAATGTAAATGATCCCTTTCCTTGGTTTTTTTTCTTCTTTCATGTCTTACTGATATCTTGAATTCGTACATTTATTAGTTATTTGTGCATTTACTGTTTTAAGCGGCCATTTCTTATTTGCTTCTTTTATATTGTAACCTTAACTGTATTATACATTGTTCTAATCTTTCCCTTCCCCTCCCCTCCTTTCCCTCCCTTAAAAATCCTAAAATGCTTTGTTCCCTCATGGTGCCATCAGCTGACTTAATTTTATTCTTATATGCTTGCCATTATTGTTTGACTCTGCTGTTGTCACCTTATTGTATTGCTAATTCTTTATTTCAATAAAGCTTTCAAACACAAAGAGTGCACTGCTGCTGGCTCACATTTTAATTGCCACTCTTTTGAAGCGAGCTTTGTTTGACGTATTTATAACTTGTTACTAGAGCCGTATTTAATCTAAATTCATCCATTTACAAAATGTAAATGAAACCATAGTTGCAAAGGAGTCTCGAGGTGACTGGCCTGTGTCCATTGAACCTTCCTCCTTCTTGAACAGGATGACTTGGAATTAAGAAGCGCACTAACAACCTAGCTGTTCCTGAAGGTAGTTCATTCATCACAGCACATTCTGACAGGTTTAAAATATTCCGTCAGGCTCCACTTCCGGCTTCAGAGTCCTATGAAATGCACATTGCTGCCTCGGTGTAAGCACTGCTGACCACTCCCGACCCTTCCACCCCGACCCCTGACGTACCCTGTTTTCCACTTTGATAGATCGCCAAAGTGGTATCGAACGCTTTACAAAAACTTCAATATAAATAATGAAATTGTGAAGCTTTTTCACTCACTATCATATGGCACTCATTAGTAAATGATTGAATTTATTCCTAGAGCGCACTATTGCAATACGGCTTCATGGCACTAGTGTGAGCATGGACGAGGGTGCACTGCATCAAAATGAATACAGAGAGATAACCAAGCTAAGAAACAAATGTGACTTAAGAGCCCTTCTGAAACCAAAATGATTTTCAATAATTTGGAAAACAGTGGGAGTTCATGCCAGTGTGTGTGCCGAGATGCCCAAAGCTGCAGCCACCGGCTGAGCATGTTTTACTTTAGGGAGGAGAAGAAGCAAGTGATGCTCAGGAACTCTCCCAGGGTGGAGCGCATGGAGTCATCACCCAGATAGGGGTGTCCTAGTGAACACCTTGCCCATCAGCAGAGAGGTTCTCCATGTGTGCTCCTCTATTGGACTGAGATACAACCTGCTGCTGCACTATGTGGGACTCTCAGTAACTTGACTATGAGAGCTTATCTTGCCAGTCCTATAGACAGGCTGTTGAAGCAATCCATCGTGGAAAGAACATAAGCTGGCACCAGGTTTGTGTTGTCTTCAGAAAGGAAGGAGGCACGTATTTTCAGTAGTCACAACACCTGGACTCAGGAGCTGCTTCATCCTTTAATCTGCACATTCAGAAAATGTTCCCGATATATGCAATTCCCGGAGGTATCACTTTCCATTCCGGGATGGAAGGCTTCTCTTCCTTGGCTAGTCATAGACGCCGGTCCTGGACCTCACTTTATTAGGAAACTGCAGCACATCAATTTATGCATGGTCAGCAAATGCTCCTTCACGTGCAGGACAGAGCTGGGGACCTGATTGGGACGTGAATGAAGGCACATAACAATCACAAAAAATGGCGACAAAATCAAATGATCTAATTAACTTAGTCATTTGACTGCACATGAAACAGTGAGGACGCCAATCTAGACAGCCCTTTCCAAGCATAGTGGATATCTATATGTTAAAGTAACAAAGGCATCTATCAGACAATAATTTATAGTTCTCTCAAGATGATTGTACCACTTGTTAGTACTGTCTGGCACTGTTGGCAGTGCCTAAATTATTTATTTGCATGGGGATGTTCTACATTAAGATAAGTTCCCAACCTGTGCTCAAAGGTGCCAGCAATGAGGGCAGTTATGCCAATTCTCATATTAGGATCTGCTTTTTGCATTATTACAGATGCAAAGGTTGATCTCAGGAGTATGTGTCCTGCAGCCTTACAAAAATTTGGACACGATGTCTATGATCGACAGAACTCTGTGGACGGATTTCAACTCGGGAGCATAGGACAAGCACAGTACAAACAGAAGCTGGTGGTAGGAATAGAGAATTTTAAGAACTTCGTCTACTTTATCAAACCTCTACCCAGACCAAACGACCTTTTCAGATGCCTAGCAGCAGAAGCAGTTTCTGAGTTTTACAAAATTGTTTACTAGGAGCGATCCCAGTGAACCACTTGTGTCAACTCAAGCATTGGGGACATTCCACTGTAGGAAACAATACATCAAATCAGTCCTACATTTAGAAATAAGTGGGTACAGTGTTCAGAAAAGTAAATGGAAAGATCAAACAATTTACAAGATGTTAAGATTTTCATATCATAAGTACTGCCTCGTCATAATAAAAGCTATCCATTGCTGTTTCCCTGTCCCCCATACTCCCTCCGAGCCAAATATTGTTCCTTCTTGACAATCTCATTCATATTAGACTTATTGGAAAAATCAGCTACTATACAGCGACATTACCATCTGTAAAATCACTAACATTTAAGAAAATGACCAGTAGGGCCACAGACTACATATGTACGACTGTATTTTCTATTTATTCAGCATGAACAGAACCGAAAGGGAACTTTACAGGGTCCAAGGTAAAGTTACTGGGGGGAGAACCTGGCTTCTTAAAACGAAGGTCAACTATTACTGCCTCATGATGCATTGTTCATTGAAAAGTTGTGTCTTCAGCCCTTTCTAAATTGGAGCACAGATGGGAACTTCCTGGTTAATATGGGGGTGTTGTTCCAGATCCTGGATACACAGATGAAGTAGGCCCGGTGTTATGTTTTTAGGTCTCTCCTACTAGACAGCACATGAGCTTTCCGTTGCATGACGTATTGACAGCTTATAGTGGGCTTAGAGCCTACTCTTTCTATATGTTGCCTTGTGTGGGCTTTACTTCCCCTTCTTGTGTCTGTCCCTCCACTGGAGCATGGACACAATACTTTTGTTCTTCCATTGCTTACTTTTCAAGTGCTACATTTTTTAATTAGTAACAAAAACAATGTCTCAACAGGAATATCACATTCGAGGGCGATTCAAGAAGGGAGAAAAAATCACAAAGCACGGGGAAAAAGGCAAGGGAGACCAAAGTATAATACAAAAGTTGTTATTTACATATAGAGACACATAGATACAACTAAATTGCAGTGACCAAAACAACCAGATGTGTACTGGCAGTGACACATGTGATTGTGAACAACGTGAAGCGGCGCAAGTGAAGGTAAGTGAAGGTCAGGACAAATATTTACAATTACAAACAAACAATCATTAATTGTAAATGACCAATAGAAAGCCGCAAGTGGCGTTGCAGGGTCAATGGCGTTTCAACCTCTATAACTCGAGGTCATCATCAGGACGATGGTCACATGAATTAGAATTGTGCTCTGTCCAACTAGGTAGTCGAAGTCCACGACGGGGATCCCTGTGGCAGCTTCTAGGGAGTATGATCAACCTTCTCAAACTAATCGAAGGGGAGTCAATCAGCAGTAATGACAGTAGAGCAGGATATAAATCAGCGCTCAGAAAGTGGCACAGAATGTTGCCACAAGGTGAAATCTGCAGGCAGCTGGGGGAGGAGCCGGCTGGATCGAGCTGTCTCCCAGACGTGAGAAAACATCTCCGGAGGCCCGGAGGGTCTTGTCGGCAAACGAAAGAACAAATCTCTTGCCGGTGTGGGGTACAATACGCGGCCACAAAAGGAACTGATAACAACTTTACAAATCACTCGGGGAGAAGCCGGGCAGCTCGCCTGACTCGGGGACGAGTCAGCCCGACCTGCCCGGCTTCTTCCTGAGTGATTTCTAAAGTTGTTATCAGTTATCAGGGATTCTGCGTACTTCCAGTGGAAGAGAGTTCCATATCTTTGGGGCCACTCCAGAGAAGGCTCGGTGACAAGTTCTCTTTTTGCTAAGGATGAAAGTTTTCAGGAGGAATGTATTAGCGCTTCTTGAGTCTCTCCAGCCACTGGATAATTCAAGCATTTGCACTAGATACATGGGAGTTTTGAAATACAAGGCTTTGTGCAGCAGAACAGCATTCTTTAACTGAATTCGAGCTTCGTAGGGTAACCATTTGAGAGATTTTAGGACTGGGGATATGTGCTAATTTCTTTTGGTACCTGTGACCAGTCTGGCCGCAGCATTCAATGATTCCCTTAGTGGAGCCAGGGTGTATTTGGGAAGGCCACAGAGCATAGTGCTGCCGTAGTCTAACCTCGGCAATACCAGTGCTTGGACCACCTGCTTAAAATCCTTATGTGGCAGGAATAGTATGATGTTTCGCAGGGTCCTCATCAAGTGCTTGGAGGACACCTATGAGAACAGGAGAGGGCTGGGAGAGGGAGTGGTTAGCCTCGACTCTTTGTGATCTATGATGGAGAAAGGAGGAGAACCATTTTAATACCAGACCCGAGAAACCCATCCTATTCTTCAGAATTGATAGGAAGTTGTTGTGATTAACTGTGTCGAATGGGGAGGAAAGGTCAAGGAGGATTAGGAGGCAGGAATCATTTTGGTTAAGCATTTTTAAAATGTCATCCAAACCATGCGTGAGCATCGATTCGGTACTGTGGCCCTTCTGAAAGCTGGATTGATGCTGGTCTAGTAGTTGGAAATTCTCTATGTGAGCACAAAGTTGGGATTGTACACATTTTTCCAGTAGTTTGGCTAGTGTAGGTATGTTGGAGACAGGGCGGAAATTGTTGAGGTCAGTTTTATCTGCGTTAGTTATTTTTCAGTATGGGTGACACCTGAGCTGCTTTTAGGCAGTGTGGGATTTTGCCTTGTGATAGAGAGGAGTTTACAATCCTTGTCCAAGTAGGGATGAGTACATTCTTAATTTCTTTAAAGATGGCCGGAGGCTACGGGTCACTGAAGTGGTTAGATGGATTGATGTTCTGAAGAATCTTGTAGATGTCTTTTTCACTGAATGGGGTGAAGGTGTCCCATAACGCATTGTTCTTAGTGCTCAGACTGATTGGTTTGCGCTTATCTATGAGGTCAAGGGATTACAGTTGAGCCTTGTTAGAGGCGACTTCAATGGTGATGAGTCTTGATTTCTCATTGAAGATTTGGTTTTTTTTCCCTCATGCCCTCCGTGTTAGCTCTCTCCACCCATAACCTCAGTGTGGCTTTCCCCACCCACATCCTCTGTGTCGCTGCCACCACCCGATGCTGCTTCTGTCACCCCGTGTTGCTACTGTGCCCCACTGATTCTGCCCCTATTGATTCCTCACCTACTTTGGAGAAAAAACACCTCTGAACATTTTTCCTTTTTATTTGCCCTTTGAACTCAGATCAGCAAATAAAAAGAAAAAAGGTGGCTGCATCCTAGGCATTTGTAATTACTTAGTCAAGCTTCACAGCATAAGGGCTGCAGTCCAGCATGGCTAAAAATAACATTCACAAAGCCAATAGGCCCCAAAGGAGAGACCTATTGACTTTGCCAACATTGGTTACTTTTTTGCTCTTATTTGTTTCTAGCGTTGAAGTATCATGGCTGTGGGTGAGCAGAAAGTAATCCAAGATGGTGAACTTGTCAGCTAGATAGGCATGGGTGCCTATCCTGATGATTCGTAGATGATCTTTCATCTATAGTTCTGAACATAGTTGGTGAGACTTTTAAAAAGATTAAAATGTGGCTTATAAACGGCTGAGCCTTTGGGAATCAAAGAGAGAGTTTTAACCTTTAGGCACTGATCATATATACTCTTAGAAAGTTATTTGGGTATTATCCACAGAGATTCTCTCTAAGGGAAAACTGAAAAGTTTGGGAGTGGTGTTTGATGCCATTATGAGGACAGGCATCTTTTTTTTTTATAAATTATTTATTTATTTATTATTCCACAGTTGCAAAAAGGAGAGAAGGCAAAACCACAATCATGAAGCCTTCAAGCATTGCAATTATACATCATACATTCATGTAATCATAGAAGGCCCCCCCATATATACATACCAAGTTTACGCTTTCTTGCCCCTTTATAGAATACAAACTCTATTCTAAATTAAATAAATGATACATTTTGGCCCGCCAAAACTCAAACGCAGGAGTCTCTGGTTGGACCCAATCAGAAACTATGCATAAACGTGGGGCAGTCATGGCAACAAACAGAAAATAACGATGTTTATACAAGGGATTCCCCTTTTTGACAGCTTGGCCTATCCCTAATAATATTAAAGCCGGAGTAATATTAAACAAGCTACCAAGGTTTTCGGACAGGAATTTGTCAATATCATGCAAATAGCTGGTCAATTTAACACAACTATAAAATATATGGATACTATCCGCATTGTCCCCCCTACACCGAAAACATTTACCATCATAACAACCTCCCCATTTGAGCATACGATCAGGAGTATAATACAAGTTGAAAACTGTTTTAAAAAATTTAGCTTTTAAATTAGCAGATAGGAGAACTTCCCTAGATCTAACAATAGCGTTCTTTATAAATAAGCCTTGTTCCCCCAAAATTGCCCACCAATACGCTTTTTGTTTCTCCAAATCGGCCAGTCTAGTTGATAGTACTATTTTATATAACCTCCCAATTTGTTATTGACGTCGTATAGCCTCGACCAGAGAGTTAGGTGTCAGGAACATATTCTTCTGGCTAAGGAAATCACAAAACTGGAGATATTTAAAAAATTGAGAATTAGGTAGATTATAATGCCTTGCGAGGTCTTCATACAACGGAATCAGACCCCCGCCTCATAAAAATCTCCAATCTGCACGATGCCCTTATTCCTCCAGTTTAAGGCCACCCTATCCCAAAATATAGATGGGAGCAATTTTAACGCATTCGTAGGTGTATAATAAGTTAACCCATCCAAAACCAGTAATTTACGTAATTTCCTCCAGACTTTAAATGCAGCTGCCAATACTTTGAAGCTCGTCCTTTCGTAATAGCTGCCATCAATTTCTTTGAATAGACAGCGTCTAGCCTCCGTCCCTAAAATCAGCTGAAATATGGAGGGAGCCTCCGTTATATTGCCAACATCCTCCCCAGTCAATAATATCCGCATTTTTTGCAAAAAGCAAACGTAGTAGTAAAAATCAAAATCTGGTATGGCCCGACCTCCTCTTTCAATTTGGAGAATCATAAATCTACTAGCCCGCCGGGGTTTGCCAGGAGCCCTGAGAAATTTGGAGCAGAGTGATTGCAAATGTTGCAATTGGAGTGGCGATACTTCCAAAGGAATAGATCTAAATAAATATAATACCTTTGGTAGGATGTTCATCTTTATAATATTGCCTCTGCCTATTAGAGTAAAATGAAATCGTCCCCATCTGTCTAGCGAGTCTCTTATATTACGTAATAATGCCACCCAATTTGCATCTACTAATTCTTTCATTGACACTCTGATTTTAATGCCCAAGTATGTGACTTTGCTTAGTAATCTGGCATCTTGTATTACAATATTATCAGTGCATAAAATTTGCGTTTGAGCAACATTAATTTTATAGACAGAGACCTGGCCAAATTCAAGTGCTAAATGCTCAATCTCCTTAAGGACCATAGCTGGATTGTCAGAAGTCACAGCTATATCATCCGCATACGCGAAAACTGGGTGAGGGATATCCTGTACAAAAAAAGGCCTAATCAAATAACTATTACATAACATGTCAACAAAAGGATTTATTTATAAAGCATAAAGTAGAGGGGAACAGGGGCATCCTTGCCTAGTCCCTATTGTGATTTTAACCACCTCTGATCTCATACCCATTGCCGCAATTCTAGCGGTTGCTGATTTGTACAGCACCTGTAGCGCAGTCATAATACCTTACCCAAAACCCGCCCGAACCATCACTTTCCACAGATAATGCCACTCCACACGATCAAACGCTTTCTCAGCCTCCAGTAAGATTAGCCCCAGTTGCCGTTTCTCAACATGAGCAATATCAAAGAGAGTCATCACTTTATTGACATGTGTAACAGTCCTCCTATCTGGAAAAAATATGTGTTGATTAACTGATACTAATGCGGTAATAAAATGTTATATGCGATTAGCCAGAATTTTCAAGTAAATTTTTCCATCACAAATACACACTTGAGCAAAGAAATTGGGCGATATGATCCGACCAGTTCCGGAGCTTTACCCTTCTTACTAAAAACCACTAAAGTAGCATCATCCCATGACTAGGGTGCCAACCCTGCTTGTGCTGCTTTAAAAGTAGCGAGCATCACATCCTTCAATTGACCAAAAAACAGCTTATAAATCTCACCTTGGAGATTATCAGGGCCCATCGCTTTAGAACCGCAATTTCTAGCTCCTCCATAGTAATTGGACTATCCAAAAAAACCATCTCACTAGAATCTAATTGGCGGAAAGGCCTCCCAAGTATTACATTATCAACTCCGTCCACCAGTCTTTGCTGTGTATAAAGCTCCGTATAATACTGATGAAGAATAGCCAAAATCCATTTCGAATCAGTACTTAATTCTCCTAAGCTATCCTTTAACACTGCTTTACGCCGGGAGGTTTCTTTTATGCGTAGCCTTAACATGAGGCATCCCCCAGTTGCTTCCCTGTACTCATGGGATTGCTTTTTGTAAGCCAGATATTTCCTCGCGTACTCGATGTTCCACACCCCATTAATTTTATTATTTATTTATTTATTTTATTTAGTGTATTTATAGAGCGCAAACCTATCACCCAGAGGGCATCCTGGCGCTTGAACTTGAGCGACAGCACTATTCACTTACACAGCATTTTTAGGAAATAAGTGCGTTTTAAGAGCTTTCCTGAACGGCAGATAATTGCTGCGGCTTCTCAAGGAGAGAGGCAGGGAGTTCCACAGTTTGGCCGCTGCCACACTGAATGAGCGGCCACCCATCCTGACTCTCTGGAACCTCGGGACTACCAACAGATGCGCAGAAGAGGATCGAAGAAGTCGCGGAGCAGAGTACCAGGAGAACATATTCTGCAGAGGTTTTTTAGCCCGACACCTACCAGCTACAGTCTCCAAAACCGAGATATTCCCCTGTTGTGTTACCCCTTGATTCAACTTCTCCTCTGCTACTCTTAGAGTGGAATAGAGTTCCTGCATCTATAATTTAAGCTTCTTTTGATGGAATAGACCATAACTCAATACTTCACCCCTAAAGCAGGCCATAAAAGAATCCCATATAATATCTACACAAGCGGACTGTATATTATTATCAAAGAATTCCATTATCCATCTCGAAATATATTGCCTAAAATGATCATTTGCACATAATTTTCGATCAAAGGAAAGATTTCCAAGTTTGAGGTCGATCCCAAGTGCTGGTAATTCTAAAACAATAGGAGCGTGATCAGAAGAGATCCTGGGAAATATTTGCATGACTGCCCCTACTAAAAGAGTAGTAGACAAGAAAAAAGAATCCAGCCGTACCACTTTTTTATGGGAAAAAGAATAAAAGTATACTCTAAGTCTGTAGGGAATAGGCTACCCCTTGCATCAGCCAAACCGTGATCTTTTAACAAATTATAAAGAGCCTTAAAGACCCGTGGTTTGCGTTCCCTATAGTGTTGAAGTCCATCTGAAAACTCCTGGGTGGTTAGATTAATATTTATATCTCCACATACAATCAACGGAGTTACCCATGATGCCAACTCTAGGTTTAAATCCTCCACAATGAATGCCTCATCTAAGTTGGACCCATAAATGGTAAATAGTGTATATTGGTGGCCCTCCAACCCTAGTTCTACTATGGCCCAGCGGCTCAGCTTATCTGCCAAACATCGTCCAACTGAGTGAACATTAGATTTAGCTAAAATCGCGACCCCTCAAGTCATTAATGATTGCTGTGATGCCACGATTAAAGAATAGCCTAAATCTGCTAAGTGGTGGCGGTTGCTCCAGGGTAAATGCGTCTCCTGGAGACATACCAGGTAGGGCTGTATATTTCGAAGTTCATTTGCTCTCCACTTTATTTTGTTAACATTATTGAGACCAGACACATTGAAAGAACATATTTTAATCCCTTTAAGCACCATTATGAGGCCAAAAAAAATCAAAAGCTGACACCTTATTAACATCTTTCCATAAAGTAAATAGCTAATTCGAGACAGTGTATCTTTTTTTTTGCTCAACTCCCTTACTGAAACTGTGGATTTATTCCCCTTTTTACCCCACCTCAGTGCCCCACCACCCCAACCCCTCTCCCCCTACTCCTCCCTTCCCCCATCCCCCCCTTTAACGAGACTTTAGAACTTATAGTCCTGCAGATGTCAAGCTTTCCGTGCATCCCCTGCCTTTGCTCACAAGTCTATTCAATCAAATTCACAACATTTCAAATCAAATTAGGAGAAGCGGGAGAAATTGATAGTATAATCACATTCATAATACATCCTTCTAATACCCCGTGGCCATGATAATCCTAAATAGAATTCAAGAACTCCTTAGCAGGCCCCTCATTTGTAAAAAAACGAGTGTGTTCCTGGAAAATAACTTTTAGCTTGGCGGGTTTCATTAAATAAGCTTGAGCCCCTTTGGCCTGAAACTGCGTAATAACCTGATGAAGCTGCCAGCGATTCTCCATTGTATACCGACAAAAATAAGGCCTAACAAAAAATTACAACCCCAACCCTGCTCTTTTCTTATCAGGGCGTGCCAACAGAAAAACCTCCTCTCTAGCTAAAAAAAATGTTAAAGGAAATCAAAAAGAATCTAGGCTTAACCTCAGCTTGCCCTGAGCAGAGACGAATGTTAAAGGGAAACCTGTGCGCACTTTCAATCTCCCTATCCCAATCCCATCTAGTAAGCTCAAGACAAGAATTTTTAAATAGTTCGACTATAAACTTGCGTGGGTTCTGTCCTTCTTTTCCTTCTGGAATCTGCATCACTTTCAAATTATTTCTCCGTGCCCGATTTTCAAAATCAGCCATTTTCCACTGGGTATCCTCCTTGATGGTGGTGAGCGATTTTGTCATCGCTTTCTGCCATGCCAATTCATCTCCCAGATTTGAAATTCTTGTCTCTGCCTCATTAAATCTCGAAGCAAAGTCAGCTTGAGATTTAACCAGCCGTCGCACTGAATTCTGCAATTTACGGCACAAATTTTGCCCCCTTCAAGTGTTTATTCTCGGTGAGACATAATTGACTGATATATCAATGACAGAGTGATATCATCATCCGTATGTTCTTTTTGCTCAAAATTAGTAGGCTGGAGCAAATTTGTTTCCTCCCCCCTCTTATCTGTTGTCAGTTCAGGTCTTTTCCGCACTGTGTTGGGACTACAATCCATGAAATCAACAGAGTCATCCAGGCAGATGCTACTATGGGCGCTGCCACTGGCCACATTCATCTGTCTGGAATACTGTAACACCAGATATTCACAGGATGAAGTAGACTGTTATGATAGAGAAAAAAAATCCCCAGATTCAGTGTCCTGTAGCTGTGCCTGATCGCCTCCCTGAGGAGTATGGGTCTGAGGATTAACAAGTTGTTTAAGACTGTTCACTGAGGCATGTCCACCACAAGCGCCTTCAGAATCAATGAGGTCGTTCATAATCAAGACACCATCTAAACCAACAGAGCCTGTTAGGTCAGCCGGGTTTGTTAGTGGGACTGTTTCCGTGGCTATGTCAGAACCGCTTCCCAGTAGTCTAATATTCTCGGTACTAATTTTTTCCTGTGTAGCAGATTTCACAACATCCACTATACATGTATCTGTGAAGTCTGGATTCCCTATAGAAGCAATGGGTGTCTTTTTCCCTTTCCGTTTATCTTTGGCTGCTGAAAATATTGCTGGCATGATTCTATTGTCCACCAAAAATCCCTTTAACTTTGTTTGCCTCAGAGTCAATATTCTTAAGTGAGTTACCCGCGGTTTTATCGCTCACCTCAGTCTCGCTGATGCAGATATCGCCCTCTTGGGCTCGAAGCCTGCCACTGGTTCCTTTCTGTGGCATTCACGTGAAGCAATCAGTGCTGGCGCTCTGGTCGATGGAATGGCCCCAGGTGGGGACAATTGCTATCCCGCTCAGCTTGGTTGCAGCAGCGGCCGCCCACCGAGTACGTCGGCACAAATTTTGCACCCTTTGGCTATCTTCACGTGTTTCATCTCAGTGAGACATAATTGACTGACATATCAATGATAGAGTGATATCATCATCCGTATGTTCTTTTTGCTCAAAATTAGTAGGCTGGAGCAAATGTGTTTCCTCCCCCTCTTATCTGTTGTCAGTTCAGGTCTTTTCTGCACTGTGTGGGGGCTACCATCCATGAAATCAACAGAGTCATCCAGGCAGATGCTACTATGGGTGCTGCCACCGGCCACATTCATCTGTATGGAATACTGTAAAACCAGATCTTCACAGGATTAAGAAGACTGTTCTGATAGAGAAAAAAAATACCCCGATTCAGTGTCCCGTAGCTGTGCCTGATTGTCTCCCTGAGGGGTATGGGTCTGAGGATTAACAAGTTGTTTAAGACTGTTCACTGAGGCATCTTCGCCACAAGCTCCCTCAGAATCAATGAGGTCGTTCATAATCAAGACACCATCTAAACCGATAGAGCCTGCTAAGTCAGCCGGGTTTGTTAGTGGGACTGTCTCTGTGGCTACGTCAGAACCGTTTCCCAGTAGTCTAATATTCTGAGTACTAATTTCGTCCTGTGTAGCTGATTTCACAACATCCACTATACATAATAATAATAATAATAATAAAGAGTTTTATAGAGCGCGAACAGTTGCCTCACAAGGAGGTATCCCGGCGCTATAAGAACAGAACGGCCGTAGAAGTCATGTGGCATACTTAACGTTGTGGAGTGAAAAGCCAGGTTTTCAGCAGTCGTTTAAAACAGGCTTCTGAGGGGGCCTGTTGGAGAGCGGAAGGAAGAGAGTTCCATAGCCCCGCCACATGTATCTGTTAAGTCTGAATTCCCTTTAGAAGCAATGGGTGTCTTTTTTAAGGGTGAGCGCAAAATCCGTTCTGCTCGCGGATTTTGCGAATTTTCGGTAAATTCGCGATCCGCGAACTCCCGCGAATTTACCGAGAATTCGCAAATCCGCGAGCGGCGGATCCGGGGGCAAAAGTTGAAGCCTGGCCTGTTGTAACTATTTTACGATGGCGCCGGCAAGCTGCCAGCGCCATCCTGAAATAGTTACTAAGTTTGCATCAACAGTAAGCTCTAATAGATAAAATAAAGCAGGTGCTCGAGCACCTGCTTTATTTTATCTATTAGTGCTTCCTGTTGAAGCTAACTTAGTAACTATTTCAGGATGGCGCTGGCAGCTTGCCGGCGCCATCCTAAAATAGTTACAGGATATGAAGGGCAGGGTTCATTCTGGCACGATGGTCCTGTCACAAAAATTAAACCTCAACAGGAAGCACTTACAGATATCAATAAAGCATGTGCCCTAGTTGAAGCTCAAATTCAGTGACGCATTCATCAGCTCAAAAACAATCGTGAGCATTGTCGAGGCTGGGCAGGTGTGCTTTCTTCCCAAATCTACCGTCGAAAATCAGCTGTGATGCTGGATAGAGGCCTTTGCATCCTTGACTTTCACGAGCGCAATCCCCTGGCTGCTCCTGTGACCAGGAGCTTCTTTCTCTTCATTTGCTGCTCTGATCGGTCTCTGACCTTTTATACACACCAGAGGCATGTGTGCTCGCATGGAATCCCTGCCCGTTTGGCCCCGCCCACACACTTGCGGTGTGAACCGTCTTCCCTCCATTTACCCACTATGATGGACAGTTGAAGCTCAAATTCAGTGATGCATTCATCAGCCCAAAAACAATCGTGAGCATTGTCGAGGCTGGGCAGGTGTGCTTTCTTCCCAAATCTACCGTTGAAAATCAGCTGTGATGCTGGATAGAGGCCTTTGCATCCTTGACTTTCACGAGCGCAAGTGGAAAAAAAAAATCCGCAGATCTGCGGATTTTGCGGATCAACAATACGCAAATCCGCAAAATCCGCTGGTTCCCTTCTGTGGCATTCACGTGAAGCAATCAGTGCTGGCGCTCTGGTCGATGGAATGGCCCCAGGTGGGGACAATTGCTATCCCGCTCAGCTTGGTTGCAGCAGCGGCCGCCCACCGAGTACGTCGGCACAAATTTTGCACCCTTTGGCTCTCTTCACGTGTTTCGTCTCAGTGAGACATAATTGACTGACATATCAATGATAGAGTGATATCATCATCCGTATGTTCTTTTTGCTCAAAATTAGTAGGCTGGAGCAAATGTGTTTCCTCCCCCTCTTATCTGTTGTCAGTTCAGGTCTTTTCTGCACTGTGTGGGGGCTACCATCCATGAAATCAACAGAGTCATCCAGGCAGATGCTACTATGGGTGCTGCCACCGGCCACATTCATCTGTATGGAATACTGTAAAACCAGATCTTCACAGGATGAAGAAGACTGTTCTGATAGAGAAAAAAAATACCCCGATTCAGTGTCCCGTAGCTGTGCCTGATTGTCTCCCTGAGGGGTATGGGTCTGAGGATTAACAAGTTGTTTAAGACTGTTCACTGAGGCATCTTCGCCACAAGCTCCCTCAGAATCAATGAGGTCGTTCATAATCAAGACACCATCTAAACCGATAGAGCCTGCTAAGTCAGCCGGGTTTGTTAGTGGGACTGTCTCTGTGGCTACGTCAGAACCGTTACCCAGTAGTCTAATATTCTGAGTACTAATTTCGTCCTGTGTAGCTGATTTCACAACATCCACTATACATGTATCTGTTAAGTCTGAATTCCCTTTAGAAGCAATGGGTGTCTTTTTTAAGGGTGAGCGCAAAATCCGTTCTGCTCGCGGATTTTGCGAATTTTCGGTAAATTCGCGATCCGCGAACTCCCGCGAATTTACCGAGAATTCGCAAATCCGCGAGCGGCGGATCCGGGGGCAAAAGTTGAAGCCTGGCCTGTTGTAACTATTTTACGATGGCGCCGGCAAGCTGCCAGCGCCATCCTGAAATAGTTACTAAGTTTGCATCAACAGTAAGCTCTAATAGATAAAATAAAGCAGGTGCTCGAGCACCTGCTTTATTTTATCTATTAGTGCTTCCTGTTGAAGCTAACTTAGTAACTATTTCAGGATGGCTCTGGCAGCTTGCCGGCGCCATCCTAAAATAGTTACAGGATATGAAGGGCAGGGTTCATTCTGGCACGATGGTCCTGTCACAAAAATTAAACCTCAACAGGAAGCACTTACAGATATCAATAAAGCATGTGCCCTAGTTGAAGCTCAAATTCAGTGACGCATTCATCAGCTCAAAAACAATCGTGAGCATTGTCGAGGCTGGGCAGGTGTGCTTTCTTCCCAAATCTACCGTCGAAAATCAGCTGTGATGCTGGATAGAGGCCTTTGCATCCTTGACTTTCACGAGCGCAATCCCCTGGCTGTTCCTGTGACCAGGAGCTTCTTTCTCTTCATTTGCTGCTCTGATCGGTCTCTGACCTTTTATACACACCAGAGGCATTGTCGTGTATTTCTATAGGTTCTGAATCGATCCCCCTATTCCTGACCCTATTCTGGTTAAACTAACTAGCTAGTTAACTAACAGTCAGCCCATCAGGCAAGAAATCCCCCATGATGCAGATACCGTTATCTGACGCAGTCACACTACGGCACAGGAACGTGTTATCTGATTAGGTCATAACGCTTGAGATCTAATTAGACAAGCGACATTCCTCCAGCCCCTGATAAGGCATACGACGTTCTCATAACAAATCAAACCTATGACAACCTGGACAATCCGTGCGGCCATTGTTTTGATTTCACAGAGAACTTTTGCAAAAGAATGTGCTAACGAGCAAGTCGTATGACATCTTTATTGACGTACCTATGTCCATCCTTACGTCAATCCCGGCACCTTTAAGGTATAAATATTGCCGACCTTGCCCTATGCAAACACACGCGTGGTGACAAGACGGAGCAGCCATACTTGCCGAAGCCGAGAGCAGAAGCAGACCCCGCAGGCAACAGCCCCGCCTTCCTGACGCGCTGAGAGACGCGCTGCTATCTCAAGCCGAGAGACCCAGCACCGGCGCTTCCGGGTAGCCCTCGCAGGCAGCCTGGAATATCGAGAGCAGAGAAAGAGATACCATTCCTCATCCATCCTAAATTCCAGGTACAGAACTGAATAACCCCTCCTAGAGAATTCTTTAGTTATTCACTTGGCAAAAACAAACTTAACTTAAACTGTAACTTTCTATTCCCGCCCACGCATTAGACTTAGGTCAGGTACACGGGGTAGGCGTATTTAGAAACACCAGTTGAGTACGTTTAGTCAAATGTATATGTGTATGTAAATATATTTTAATCATTTTAAAACCTCGTATGGCTCAGAAACCATATCAATGTTTTTACAGTATTATTTTATACTATTGCTTCTAATGTATGCACTTTACTTAACTATAAGTATTGCAATAATATCGATCCATTTCTCTTGTACGAGAAAAGAGACTGATCAATAAATAACACCTTTTTATTGAACACGCCCGTCTCTTCCTTTTCTCTACATTCTGATGAGACTAAGAATGCACGTACTGACTGAGTAAAATAATTGCCTTGTGCTCACACGACTCTTGAGATTGACTCTTGATTAGGGGAGAGCAAAGTTGTCATGTTCTATGGTTGTCAGAAACTAAATCCCTTCTTGTCTAATCAGGGGAGGTAATTCTCTCTTGAACATTCGAGAAAGTTTCTAGCGAACTCTGAGCTTAGCTGGCAAACCCAAAAATTAAGTCTAGTATCGACAGTAGTAGACCTAGTTAACGTCTGGTCTAGGCCTTTACTGCTGTAGGTACTATTCCAATGCGCAGAGCCTATTGGGAAGATAGGAGCTACACTACATGGCGCCCAACGTGTTTGGAAAGGGCGATAAAACTAACGTAAGACATTTAGAGTAACTCAGTCGTGCTTTCTCACTCAGACCCCTTTTCCCAAATACTCCAAAGACGTCTGGAGTGGGTGAAAGGTTATTATATCCTCCAAAACCTCGCAGGAGGGAACTCCTATGTATGGTTCTTGGTCTAGTCAACGTTGAAGGATAAAACAGTTCCAGAATATTGTGCATCTAATCTCTGTTTCCATAAAGAAACCTGATCTGCAAACAAACATAATACCATCCTGTCTGTAAAATGGCAGAGAGTGATGATGAAAGAGAGGCAATTAGATTAGCCACTGAAATAGCAGATGCTGATGCTACCATGCAAACAGCAGACCCGGATATAATACTCATCCAGGTCGCCAAAAGGAGATCTATAACCTTAAAACTTATAGAAAATGGACTGACACCTAGAGGTGGCACAGTCATATTCGTAATTGAGGCACACGAATATCGGCAGACAGAGGTATACTATACATGGATACATTTTCCAGCAGCGAATGCTGTAACAAAGTACTTCCACTATTACAAAGTAGAGGAACCTCCTGAAATGTACACTCCTTTCGAGGAGGTGGAAGTACCACTCAAATTCCAAGAGCATTTGCTCTTATTTGATGGCGCCCTAAAACATAACAATCACATTACAAGGCTCGGTCCTTTAGGAAGACCAGGAGCAACGTGGCCGGTCCTAGCCGGATACACACCACATCCAGACATCGATAGGATGCCTGCAGCAGAGCTGTTAATACAGCTAAAACAACTACTAAAAATTCACAGACAATTAGTTCAGTATGTAATGCGGACTTCAACAATTCAGCCAGCGATTAAACTACCACAGCTGACCCCTCACCAGGGGAACACAAATAAAATTACACCACAGAACATCCAATCCTGCCTAGGTAAAGTTCCAGCTAAACGGGAACAAATACCATTCTGGTTGGCACAGAAAATCACCCAAATAGAGGCGGTGTTTCCTGACACCACCCCATTAGAAAAACACAGGATTCTGACTATATGTCTCCCAATGGGAATCGCACCACACATTGAGGACTGTGACACTTGGGGTACAGTTTTTGCTTCCATCTACACAAAAACGCACGGTGTTCCATCCATTTCGGTAATACCAGATGTGCTAAAACAAATTCAAGATGAATACGGTCCAGAACCTGCTTTAACTCTTGGTATGAAATTACTGAAAGACTTCAAGCAGGTCTCGGCTATATTACTAGCCAACATAAAAGGTGAAGCAGCAAACGTGGCGATCCGCCAGAGGTTAAAAGAGACAGATATAGCAGACCAACCAGCTGAAATTGCCAGAATCATAGAAAAATCCTATGAAGAACTAGGCAGAGATAGTCTAGGTGGAATACCAGTAAAACCGCAACTGACTACAAGTCCAGAAAAAATGTTTTTTAATAATAATAATAATTCACCAAAAAAGAACTGGGATGGAAACAAACAATCCAATCCTAAAGAAAAGAAATTCCAGTCCAGAGGAAGGTCTCCTAGGCGAAGAGAGAAATCTCCAAACCCGAGACAAAGATCACCCCAGAGTGAACCCTCTGGGAATAGATATAACCTTAGAAATAGGGATAATATTAAAAAACCTGATAGATATCAAGACATTGATACACGTCCCTCTCAATCTTTTCAGAATTCCTCGCAGAAATCGGAAAGAAGAGGACGATCAGAAGAGCACGCCAAGTCCAAAGACAAGGAACCTGCTCAACTTAAAAAGAAATCACAATTTCCAAAAAAGAAGGTAGCCAGTATCAAGGTAGTTAAAAATGCCGAGAATACTGAGGACACAACTGAAAAACGGAGAGTGGGCTCAGACAATGCTAGACAGCGCAGCAGAGGTGAGCATAGCTCGCAAAGTCCTTATGAATCATCTGGAGACAGTGGACACAAATGAATATCTTCAAGTGGAAACTGCAGATACCAGAGTTAGCAAGCCCCACAAGATATACGAGATAACATTACGTATAGAGGGAGATAAGACTAGGAAAATAAGGGGACTATTTTGGGATAACCTCTCCAAAGGCTATGATATCCTTCTAGCTGAAAAAGACTGGCCACCAGAGTTTGTCAGGGAGTGCCCTCATGGCGAAGAAGTAATTATGCCTGCCTTCTCGAATCAAATACCGATTCATAAAAAATACACACTTGCTAGAAAGTGGGCAGTGGCCTTAGCAACTGCTTTATATAAAAATCATGTAGGATGGGATGAGGATTCTCCTCCTCACAAAATCCAGTTAAAATCACAACTAACTGCACAAAGGCAGTACCCAATTAAGCAAGAAGCTAAAAAACAAGTAAATGAAATACTAGATCAGCTAGAATACCAGGGGGTGATTGAAACTTGCACCTCACAAATGAACAATCCTTTGTTTCCGGTCGCCAAACCAGACAATTCATACCGTCTAGTTTTGGATTACCGACACCTTAACACATGTTGCAAAACCTTTGCAGTGCAAAACTCACACAGTGCTGCACTAATGAATAACATAGTGCGCAAAAAATACAAAACAACCTTGGACATCTCCAATGGATTCTTTTGTCAAAACATAGCACCAGAAAGCAGATATTTAACTGCATTCTCAGTAAATGGCACTCAAAAACAATTCTGTCGGTTAGCCCAGGGGTACAAGAACAGCCCGGGGGTATTCTCAGCGAGAGTAACAGAATTACTACAACTATATGATGATGAAGCATTATCTTATGTCGATGACATTTACTTAACAGATGATGACTTGGAGCTCACTTGAAAAGGGTGAACACCATAATACTTGGGTTCGCTGCAGAGGGTTACAAATTCAACTTCAAAAAGTCCAGAATTGCCCATCTGACAGTCCTATTCTTAGGATATGAGCTATCAAGTGAAGGTAAAAGCCTGGCAGACAATTTCCTAGAGAAATGTGCCGTTATCCAAGCTCCTAAAACACTAAAAAACCTACAATCAATTTTAGGCTTCCTAAATTTCGGAAGAACATACATTGCAAATTACGCAGAGAGGGTGAAACCCCTTTACGATCTAATTAAACCAGACTTTAAAAGATCCAGTTGGACTCAAACACACACAGAAATTTTGAGATCCTTACAAACAGACATGCTAATTAAAACAAAATTAGAAACACGTGATAATACACGCAACCTTGTGATCCGAGTCATCCCAGGGGGATGCGGATTCACATACCTGACCTCTAATGAGGGAGAAAAGGTACCAATTGCATTCAAATCACACTTGTACACAGAAGCTGAACAGAAATTCAGTAATACAGGAAAAATCATTCGTGCAGTTCAAACCGCAATAGCTAGAGAAAAAGACATAGCTGACGGTAGACATATCACAGTCAGAACAGCAGAATCAGCCTTTGAGGCACTAACAACACCGTGTAATTTACCAACAACAACATTGAATCCGGAATGGATACAATGGGTGAATTCAATCACAACGGACAAAGTATACTACTACTTTGATCCAGAACTAGAAGAATTAAAAAATCTAAAATATGAAAAGACGTATCCTCTGCCAATCGACATTCTGCCTCTCAATCATTACGCCTGTGTAATCTATACAGACGGACATGCTCAACCCTCCGTTTGGGGAGAACATGCATACAATCCCACATGTGAGATTACAAAAGAAGTGTGGCGCGGAGGTAAACTAAGACCTCTATTAACAAAATCACACTCAGTAGAAACTAATTCAGAACTACAAACTGAAATAATAGCTTTGAAAATGGCGCTAGATAATGCGGATCGCGAATTCCCGACACTTATAGTGTCAGATTCATATTTCTGCGTCAAAGCATATAACAAGGATTTGCAGACATGGATTCAGAACGGTTACAAAGATGACACAGATGCACCAATAAAGCAGAGACTGCTCTGGGAACAAGTAGCTCTTTTGAAAAAAGAACTACCAAAGACTCACGTGACACACTCACTGAGTCACCAGCGTGATGGCGTTCACGTTGTAGGGAATTCATTGGCTGAAACAGCCGCAGCGGCAGCCAGTAAACCGGCTCCCGTAGATCGAAAAATGCGTACATTAAAGTACATTGACGGCGAAACATTGCTGGCAGTGAAAACGTCATCAAAAGGCGACTGCTCAGCGTTACCGATCAACTATCCACTCAATTACACATACATCATAGATGCAAACTCCGTTCCTTTTGCTCGAATCCCTGGAGTGGGGGATAGAGTGATTCCAAACATGGACAGGAGACACTTGTTAATCGCAGACGCACACATGGGCGAGGGTCTCAGATACCTTAAATTAAAAGATTCTCTGGAAGAATTACAATCACGGTACTGGTGGCCAGGCATGAGCCTGCACTACACCATGTTTGTAAAAAACTGCCCAAACTACAACAGAGATCGCAGTGGGGAGAGAAGCAGTTTAATACCTCGTCGTATCAAGGCAGATAATATTACCAACAAAAAGAATGGCTTGCGATTAACATACACAGGCTAGTTCCACTTATAATGTAGATCCACAGCACTCGGCTGACGTCCGGACTGTTATACAAGATTTGCGAGTCTAAATGGCATATACGCTAAGAGCATGCTACGTTCGACCATTTTTTTTTTCTCACTCAGGCAATCCAGCCTGGGGGGGGAAAGAATGGCCAAATGAGCACAGCCCAGCGGGAATCTTCTCACTTCCTTCCTGAGGGTATGGGATGGTGTAAAGAAAAAACCAAGGCAGAAAGCAATCTATAATGGAAAGGATATTAGGTTCGGGAGCTGGGTGGGTCAAACATCTAATAAGTGTCCAACGTAGTCTAAATAACTTGCCAAGAAATTCTCTGAAGGGATTCAGTCCGTACGAATTATTATTCGGAACTAGGATGTTGATCTCTGACCTTGATAGTCAGACTTCAGTGGTAATAGAAAAAACCTTTGATGTCAAAGACCGTTTGGCTATTTTGCAGGACTTAAACAAAACAAGAAAAGACCTGAGCAACATACAGTTGAAACAACAGCCAACAACCACTGAAGAATCACCACCTGTCCCAGCAAGACCTGTCTGGATTCCAAAAGTCGGGGATCTAGTCAGGGAAAAGATCGCGGTAAAGAAGGAATTTGGGCCTTCTTACAGAAAAGCAGTTCCTGTCTTGTCTGTCAACGGAACAAGATCAGTTGTACTACCGCCACTTGCTGGTAAAAAGGAGAACCGAGTTGTATCCATCGACCTGGTAAAACCACAACATGTGGCCGATAACAAACAGTAGGCCAAGTGGACTCCCAATAAGTAGCAGAACACCAAGGTTTGCTACCAGTACAGAGGTCCTATCAAAGAGGCTCATCACATTCGAAACGCCTACAGAAGAACAACAAGGACTATGCAACAATGCAATAGAACTAAGACCTCTGAAAACCCAAATAAAAACATTTAGCAGAGACACACCAATCTATACTGAAGTACCAAGTGAAAATGCAAAAAACAAAAATCCTGAACCAATTGGAACAATTGACAGAACTGCATCCGGTTACTTCATCAACTTCGATGATTCCTCTGACGGCTTCAGTGAATCAAAGACACAGCCATCATCAAAATCCTTTAAAGACAAAGCGAAGGAACTTTTAAAAGAACTGAAAGAAACATATCTGGTTCCTCCATGGATTGAATTTTGGGTGGGTTTTGGTGCATTTATCCTCATACTTTGGCTCATCATGGTATTTACTTTGGGACGCTTCATTGAGGGAAAATATGCTAAAATGGACACAGCAAGTCAGAACATCAACTTGGTCCTCAAACCACAGACATCTTCACACATCGAGAAAAGAGAACTTTCTTCAGAACTTTCTTCAGCCAACTTCACAGCAATTCCGATACCTGGTGGGGTAGCCTGGGACAACACTGACTATGAAATTTATGGTCCGGTCGAGATCCTGCAATATCCACACCAAATCAAGATCTCCTTGAGTGACTTTGCAAAACCAAACTCATTTGCTGATGATTGGGACTTTGAAAGTATAAAAAATATGATGTCTGACTTAGTAATGTCTGCTAAATTTACAAAACATGATTATTTGCAAGGTTCTACAAATTATGATAGTATGTATTGCTATAACCATTATGGTAACCATTTCTTGCATAAATCTGCACAACCTAGAAATGTTTTAAATTATAATCAATGGGAACATTGTGCTACACCTCCAAAAGGGAGCTCTAGAACCGTTTATGACAAATATTCATATTTTTCAGGTTTTAACATAACTAATGCTGAAACATTTTATTACAAATTGTCAAACAAGACAGGGATGAAAACCATGATAACCAACACAAAATTGATATATTCAGATTCATTCTTTGAAAAAATGAATACTTTTGGATTTGATTATTGGGACAAAAATGTTGATTTGAAAAGTGTTTGGGGTACAAAAGAATGGCAAGTACAGGGTTTAGAAGCTTTGTTTAGAGCCTGCATGATCCCAGAACAAATGATATTTTTAAATGACACTGTTCAACAAACCACCTGTCTTGGCTTAGCCAAAATCAAAGATTTAAATAACCCGTCTATTCCAAAGCCAACAATGTTTAGCAATAACTCTGATACAGATGAAGAAATAGACATAAACCATATACTTAACCAAAACAGAACACATCCTGATTGGAAACAATGGTTAATCTGGCCCACAGATACAAATCACTGTCAAGATAGATTCCTGAATAAAACACAGGGTTTCAAAATGACCAGGCCAGACCCTAGATATCCTCAAAGACATCACCCAGGGATAATAACAACCTACAGTGTGGGCAAATTATGCCTTCAATGGCTACAGACTTCCACACTGCCTAAAATTAAGCAACACCTAACTTTACTTACTGATGGTGCTGACTTGCGTGATTTCATACTGGGACCACGCAAACAGCGTCAAAAGCGTTTCATAGCAGCCTCTGTATATGCAGCATACAATGAGGCCTGGAAGGTTACTCAAATTGAAACAGCAGAGAGAATACGTGAAATTGATCGTATTAATTTGGAAAAATCACTTTCTGTAGTGGACAATGGGTTAATGACTCTGTCCTCCAGAATTTTTTCATTGGACAGCATTGTGTCTTCAGCAATCGATATATTATCGCAAGACTTACTGTTATTACAACATGGTCAGTCACAATTGCGCTCTATTGTACAGCTTGGCTGGACGTTACAAAATCTGCGTTCAGGCTATGTGCCTTGGCGTTTAATCAACACAACGTCACTATTCCAAATCTTTAACCTTACTGATAGACAAATCGGTATGGCGCAGAAGGGTGCTGATTATACAATCTTGAGCATTGAAAAACTTGAAAGATTACCAATGACAATGTCAGAACGACCTGTCAGTGAATGGATAATCCACGGAATCATAAATATTCCAATCTCAACCTTCAGGTTTCAATACTGCCAAAAATATATACAGGCTGGCATGTACGAGAAATTGGGAAAGGGGTACCTTAAAACAACTTGGAACCTGCCCTATTCACATGCATGTGTCAGTAACAAAGGACAGAAAGTGTTTCTTAGTGGCAACAATTGTGCGATGTCACTAAGCGGCACGCTTCTGTGTAACGGTATTAGTTTGCACGGAGCCTGTGAAGGGAATTCATACAACCTTTCATGTCACCAGCAAGGCGCACCTGCAACTGAAATAGAACCATTCTTTCAAAGACTCTATAATGGGAGTTACATTCTTATTGTAGACCGCCGATGTTGTAGTCTTATGCCCGGGACTCCTTATCTCGTCACTACGACGGCGAAGGTCAAGTGCTGTGGACGTTCTTTGTTCCCCAGCTCCTTTCCAGACAGGGAGGCGAGGGCATGGCCCAGTTTGAAAATTACTTCTATTCGAATAGATACTTTAAGCAGAATGAAAACAGTGCTTCTTCAGACGCCTACAAGGCTCACGTCATCAAAAGAAACGTATGATCTACAAGTCGCAAGGACGACTGCAGAGATACATACATTATTATCAACTAATTCCCCCGTACATTTCGCGGAAATCCTGAGCGAAATCTTAAATATTTCTGATACCACTGGGGTCTCAAAGGTATTTAAGACAGTATTTTCTATGGCATTAACACCATTCAAAGCCATACTGGGTATTTTTCCAGATTTCGTCCATTCGATTTTTGGCGGACTTCCCCTGATCCTGGGACTAATTGCAGGAATCCTATTCCTAGTCATTATTTTTCGTTATGGCAACCCATGTCACAGATCAAACTCTCGCGACAATGGAAGATACGATCCTAGCCATTGGATACCGGCACCGGATATCAAAAATCCTGGGACTCTCCCGGCTTAGAGACCTAAACATGACTTGGTTTCTATCATTTCGACCAATGTGGCAAAGGTGTGTTTTACCTGTACTAAGGTGTCTGCTATGCGGAGAAGAATGCGTGTTAGACACCTGTCTGACGCTACAATCGGATGCGCCAGTGGATGCAGATACACTGTTGGTTCCTACCAAGGTTCACGCACTGTGCTGCCCTCAAAGGCTGCCAATTCTGATGACGGCATTCCTGGAATCTTCACCACTACGATTGAAGAGTAGTGAAGTTCAAGATGAAAGCAACATCGAACAGGTACGACCTTCTGTCAGCAATGCAAATCAGAATGTCAATGGAGACAATCATGCGCACGAATGCATGGTTACCCCTATTTCCGACTTAGTGGAACTTTCCCATGAAGCTGTTGACAGTTTTTTCGAAAGCCTGAATGATATGATGTTCTCTCCGGAACAGAAATAGAGACTTTTGAGTAAACTCGCACACGGCGTTCCCTGAATTCGGCCTTCAACTTTAAAAATAAAGTCACATGAACAATTACAATCCAGTTCACGGACAGCAATTTTTTCAGCAAGCCCCTAAAATATTTTTCTATATATTTTTTCCGGGACACTGATCTTCTGCTTAAAGTAAGAAACTATTCCTAGAGAACTAAGATTTCTATTTTTAGATACTTTATAGACTTTAGCTGCCCGCTGGTATGTTCACAAAATATATTATGGGATGAAATGGTTTCGACTTTTCTTTCTGTATAGCCATATTAAGAGCCATTTCATGTGTATTTCTCATATACCAACAAGCAATAATGCATAAAATGCGTGTTTACTTTTGCATTTAATTCATAGCTTAAGTGCATACAATATATATGACTGCAATTTTTCAGTATATTTGAAAATTTCGAAATGCATTTATGTATTTTGGGGTGGTAAGGTATACACTATACTCTATAGTATGTTGTACTATGTTATACTATGCATAGATTAGTAGATATGACCATAGTTAGCGTGGAGTGGGTGTCGTGTATTTCTATAGGTTCTGAATCGATCCCCCTATTCCTGACCCTATTCTGGTTAAACTAACTAGCTAGTTAACTAACAGTCAGCCCATGAGGCAAGAAATCCCCCATGATGCAGATACCGTTATCTGACGCAGTCACACTACGGCACAGGAACGTGTTATCTGATTAGGTCATAACGCTTGAGATCTAATTAGACAAGCGACATTCCTCCAGCCCCTGATAAGGCATACGACGTTCTCATAACAAATCAAACCTATGACAACCTGGACAATCCGTGCGGCCATTGTTTTGATTTCACAGAGAACTTTTGCAAAAGAATGTGCTAACGAGCAAGTCGTATGACATCTTTATTGACGTACCTATGTCCATCCTTACGTCAATCCCGGCACCTTTAAGGTATAAATATTGCCGACCTTGCCCTATGCAAACACACGCGTGGTGACAAGACGGAGCAGCCATACTTGCCGAAGCCGAGAGCAGAAGCAGACCCCGCAGGCAACAGCCCCGCCTTCCTGACGCGCTGAGAGACGCGCTGCTATCTCAAGCCGAGAGACCCAGCACCGGCGCTTCCGGGTAGCCCTCGCAGGCAGCCTGGAATATCGAGAGCAGAGAAAGAGATACCATTCCTCATCCATCCTAAATTCCAGGTACAGAACTGAATAACCCCTCCTAGAGAATTCTTTAGTTATTCACTTGGCAAAAACAAACTTAACTTAAACTGTAACTTTCTATTCCCGCCCACGCATTAGACTTAGGTCAGGTGCACGGGGTAGGCGTATTTAGAAACACCAGTTGAGTACGTTTAGTCAAATGTATATGTGTATGTAAATATATTTTAATCATTTTAAAACCTCGTATGGCTCAGAAACCATATCAATGTTTTTACAGTATTATTTTATACTATTGCTTCTAATGTATGCACTTTACTTAACTATAAGTATTGCAATAATATCGATCCATTTCTCTTGTACGAGAAAAGAGACTGATCAATAAATAACACCTTTTTATTGAACACGCCCGTCTCTTCCTTTTCTCTACATTCTGATGAGACTAAGAATGCACGTACTGACTGAGTAAAATAATTGCCTTGTGCTCACACGACTCTTGAGATTGACTCTTGATTAGGGGAGAGCAAAGTTGTCATGTTCTATGGTTGTCAGAAACTAAATCCCTTCTTGTCTAATCAGGGGAGGTAATTCTCTCTTGAACATTCGAGAAAGTTTCTAGCGAACTCTGAGCTTAGCTGGCAAACCCAAAAATTAAGTCTAGTATCGACAGTAGTAGACCTAGTTAACGTCTGGTCTAGGCCTTTACTGCTGTAGGTACTATTCCAATGCGCAGAGCCTATTGGGAAGATAGGAGCTACACTACAGCATGTGTGCTCGCATGGAATCCCTGCCCGTTTGGCCCCGCCCACACACTTGCGGTGTGAACCGTCTTCCCTCCATTTACCCACTATGATGGACAGTTGAAGCTCAAATTCAGTGATGCATTCATCAGCCCAAAAACAATCGTGAGCATTGTCGAGGCTGGGCAGGTGTGCTTTCTTCCCAAATCTACCGTTGAAAATCAGCTGTGATGCTGGATAGAGGCCTTTGCATCCTTGACTTTCACGAGCGCAAGTGGAAAAAAAAAAATCCGCAGATCTGCGGATTTTGCGGATCAACAATACGCAAATCCGCAAAATCCGCGGATCGTGGATCCGTGAAATCCGCCCATGCCTAGTCTTTTTCCCTTTCCGTTTATCTTTATCTTTGGTTGCTGAAAATATTGCTGGTATGATTCTATTGTCCACCACACTCCCTTTAACTTTACTTGCCTCAGAGTTAGTATTCTTAAGCAAGTTACCCGGGGTTTTATCGCTCACTGCAGTCTCGCTGGTGCAGATATCGCCCACTTGGCTCGAAGCCTGCCACGGTTTCCCTTTGGCGGCATTCCCGTGAAGCAATCGTCTCTGGTCGATGGAATGGCTCCAGGTGGAGACAATTGCTATCCCGCTCAGCCTGGTTGCAGCAGCGGCAGCCAACCGAGTACGTCGGCACCTGGAGATTCCTGCAGTGAGCGTGAGCAGTGCTTCCAACATCAGCCGTCCAGCTGTCCCGGGCAGAAGAATCCGCCTGATAGTGCCATACAAATACAAGAATTTTAACACTGAGGTGATTTAAAACTTTCTGTTAGACGAAGATGTCCGTGTGCCATAGTTGTCGTCTGCGTCTCTTTCTCCCAGTTTCCTCCATCAGCTGCTGGCGAGGTCAGGCAGAAGCGGGGAGCTTACGCGTCCACTCGCGCGGACACCATCTTGCCTCTCCGAGGACAGGCATCTGAGTAAATGCAATCATATAATAATTCAGCTACCACCTTAAGCTGTTCAGAAGGTCATGGTCCTTTCTTGAGTAACTACATGAAGCTAAAATTGCAAGAGCGATAATAGGTGCTAATCAAGAACATCAAACACTAGCATCAATAATTTGCAATTACCCCAGAATCTGATATCCCTGGCTATGACTAGTATTTCACACAAAAAAACACGTTACCTCAACTTTAAGAAGAATGTACTGGCTGACATTTAACGTTATGGTTAGTTTCAAAGAGTTAACTCTGGCTCTTTAAGGGACCTTTGGGCTGGGCCCCAAAGTACTGTAATAATAACCTGATGACCCACAGTCTCAGAAGAACATTAAAATGAAGCACAAAGATTTTCTGACAACACCAAACATACCACGGTCAACAAGAGGTAGCCAGGCCTTTCCAGCTCAGACCAGCATTCTATAGAATGGGATAGCAAGCCCTTCCTTTCTGCACGATTGCAGTAGAGGTGCATAGAAATCATATGACATCTTAAAAGGACTGGTTTGAGTTTTGCCTAGAGGAAAGACATTCTGATAGAAAAAATCCCAGAAGACTTCCTTCAAATTCACAGCAAATAGCATTCCTTTTTTGAGGATGGAGATGTTGAAATGTTGCATACCAAATCCCTCAAAACATCACTATCAAAATCACCTTTTAATGGGAAAAGAGGTGGGTAAAAAAGATTGAGGTTAAAACACATAAAGAATCCCATGTAGTTTCTTCCAGATTAAACACTTAGCCTCACTAGAGAAAAATACGTGTTAGAGATGGAGGTGGAAAGAATTATTTTATACATTTGTTGGTCTAGAATACAATGAATGTAACCCCTCAAGTTTCCTGCCGTAGCTTACAATGAACCATCATCAAAAACAATAAAATAAGAAATAAGTTGTATGCCACAGATACAAAATGGTGAACATTCACCAAACTTGCAGTCCTTAATCAAAGAACTAAAAAAAATATTACTTTGGTAATAACTACAGACACATCTATTTGCATACCACTGAAATGCACTTATATAAAGTCTGAGCTCCTCATAGATAGAATACAGGTATATAAAAGAAAAGTAGTTGAAATTGTTCCTACAGTCTGAAAAATGAAATTAAATACCTGAAGAAGGGTAATGAATTGGTTGCTGTTGTTACGGAAAAGTCTCTGCATGGTAATGGGCTTGAAACCCTGCCCTGACCACCAACCTGTATTGTTGTCTGGATCCCTAATGCTGACTCTTCTTCTCAAAGGGTTAACATGGATCATGCATGTGACCATGATATAGGCCTGTCTCATGGATTGTGGTCTTGTTGAACAGGAAGGGGCACCCAAAGCACTGCCCTCATACTGGGTTACTACCTTCACCAGAAGATAAGCAGCACCAGCTTGATGGGGGCAGCATACCATGTAGTGATCAATAGGAATGTACAGAACCTTTTCAACCTGTGTTACTGGAGTGATGCCTACAGGCTCACTCACTTTTTCCAGGTCTGCTGCTGTGTGCTTAGCTCACCTTTTGGCCCACATCAGTTAGATGTGAAGTGTTGTGCAGTGCAGTAGTGGTCTCTCTGCAATAGTTTTATGTGTACCTAGGAAGTGTACAGTACAGGGATAGAGCAGTGCTGTGCAGTGTGTGCATGAGGAGTGTGTGTAATGGCTGTATGTGTAACTGGTAGGAGCTTAGTACATGAAAAATGTAGGGCTATGCAGTGTGTGAATGGTGAGTGCATATACTGGGTGTATTTGTACCTGCAAGGAGCACAGTGCATGAAGGGTGTAGTGCTGTGTAGTGTGCCCATGGTGAATGTGTGTACTGGCTGGAGGTGTGCCACAATACAGAGAGTCTACACCACAGAGCAGTGTACACAGAGTGAAGGTGCGTGCCGGGGGGGGGCAAAGGACATGGAGGTAACAGTGCCAGACATTGCTAGTGCTGTATACATACACTGAGTGCAAGTGTGCCTGTAATGCTACATTAATACCTTCGACGCTCATGACGAGCTGAGCTCATCATGAGCCACGGTGCTCCGCTGCTCATGACGAGCTCAGCTCGTCATAGGCCGTGGAATGCTCAGGTGCGGGGAGAATTCCCCTGCTGTGCTGAGCGTTCCACGGGAGTCAATACACCTGTGACGAGCTCAGCTCACCATGAGCACCGGAGCGCCGTAGCTCTTGACGAGCTGAGCTCGTCATGAGCATGGGGGCGCTGTGCGTGCCCCCTCCCCCCCAGCACAGCGGGGGAATAACCCCCGCAGCGAAGGGGTTAAATGGAGGACCCTGGTTTGGTGAAGAAATGAGGAGGTAGAAAATACCCCCAGACAGATGTGTGCATTACTGTATTTCTGTGACCTGGGTGGGACATAGTGGAGAAGGGAAAGAGAGACACTCCCCTGTACACTTAAAAGGGTGCTCTTTGATTCAGTTAGCGATCATAAGAAAGGGGCCTGGACACTTCCCAGAAAGGATATGGGGCTGATAAGGGAATCATAAAGAGTGGAGCTGGGGGCCATAGATTAACTTCTTGATGCACATATTACTCTGGCTCACATCCAGGTGTGAACTCAAGTCACTCCCATGTCCTGTGTTGTGTGACTATCAGCTTCTGAGTTTCTCCTGCTGTCACATTCAAGAGGAAGAGGGAGAGGAGAAGTATGCACTGCAAAAGAAGCAGAACACCAACGTAAAACTTCAAAGACCCAGACCCACATTTGGTATCTCTAAATGCACTATAAGAGGGGAGGTTGAGACCTCAAAAACTGTCACCTGCCAAGCAGCCAGATGGGCCGAGGGAGGAGGGGAAGCTCTGCTAGATTTCTGCCTGTGGCCAGGATAGGTGTCCAAAGCCTGCGTCTTTCGGCTGAGTGTGGGGACATCACCCAGGGAAATCAGAAACATCTGCAATGGAGCCTGGAGCACCAGTGCCTGCCTGCCTGCCTGCCAAGACCCTTGTAACCTGTGAGAAAGAGGCGAGCCTTGCAGGGAGCAAGGTCCAGTGGGGAGCCCTGTCAAGTAAAATTCTACAACGAGGTTTGAGGATAAGGATGATGCACTGATCGGGTGGTTGCCCTTGTGCAGGACTGAGTCGGAGACCCCAATAAGCCAGGAGAGGGCAGCCATAAAAATAGTCAAGGAAAAAGATTGCCAGGTGGTAAGAATGGAAGCCTGTGTGGCACCTTTGAGGAGCCTCGTGGTTCAGGAGGGGCCACCATGGAAAAGTCTGCCTTGGGAATCAGGGCCAAAGCTTAGGACACCATAGTGGTAACCCTGTATCCCAGGAGTGACCAACATGGGAAGGACTGTCGCATGGTAAGGGCTAAAGCCTGACATGGCAGTGGTGCAGCAACCCTGTATGCCAGGGGGGGCTGCAAGGAATAGTTGTGCAATGTAGATATTATATGAACTTGTGTGCTGTAAGCAGCAGTGACCCATAGGTCACCAGGAGCAACAAGTACTGCAACTGACCCAACCCTGTTGACCGAGTGAGGACGCTGTGGGAATATTGACCCCTCAAAGGGATCAAGATCAGACATATCAGAAACACCCCTTCTCATTTGGAAGTGTGGAAACCTACCCCACAGAAGAAGCGTGGAAACACCTCTGATCGTTGCTGGAGCATTACCATGTAAGCTAAGGATAGAGCCGGTGTTTGCTGAGTGCTGCCACTAAGGCTGCATGCTACTGTCTCATCTGAGTATGATTAGAACTGGTGAGAGGGTGAGCGGATGGGGAACTCTCTAAGACGCTGCACACTTCCTCCCTGCTGGAACGGGTAAGATTTGTTAGAGGCCTCCAGGGGGACTTGCTGCTGAATGCGCTGCGGTGCTGAGACTCTTTTGAATGTATTCAAAGAGTCAAAGTGCACTCTTGAGATAAGGTCGGTCACTGAACATGCTCTGGATGTGACCACTGGTGAATGGAGAATAACCCTGATCAAATTGCGAAGAACGGGTGGGACAGAGACTCGCTAGTTAAGCACTAGAGCCCCGAACTCAAAGGGGAAATATTTTATTGTCTGTAAATGCCATAAACTTCCTTTGAATGAATAGAATGAGAAATTAAATACTTATTTGGGGTGTAAAAGTAAGCATTTGGTTGAACATTGATTAATTGCTGCAGCTGCAAGCTTTTTGACTTATGAACCGTGTTCACTCATTTGAACCCAGTCCTCCAACCCGAGGGAGCCTTACACTGCCAGTTCACATCTACTACCAAAAGTCAAGTTGAGAAGGGGTACTTGGCCCGGTTGCTCAGGATCCATAGAAGGTGGGACATCATGATTAAAATGCCTCAACCCCCTTGGTTGGGCCCAGTAACACCTGCGTGCCCAATGGCCCCTCTGAAAGGGGTTCTAATACTCTGAGGTCTTGCATATCAAATTATCAAAATATTAAGTTTAGCATGTTGATTGCTGCTATTAAAGTACAGGAAAGCAGTTTCAATGTCTCAATGTATGGACTCAAATAGCTCAGTGGTAAAGGAAAAAATAGTATATTCGCGTTTAAACCCCTTGAAATCTTTTTTTAATGTATTGATGGATTTGATAAATGCTTAAAGTAGGTCCTTTCATGTCAATTTGTCGTTGTAGCATAATGGTTGTATCTCTTCATAAAGCCCTAAAGGAGATTGTACAATGAAGATAGAGGCGTGTAACTACATTTTTAGAACCTTTTACTTTGATAGACAATGCATGCACAATTCAGTACCAGAGGGTGTAATACAATATGTTAACGCACATTTAAAGAAAAATCATTGCAGCACACTAGAATGAAGTTGTAGTACCTCAGCAACACCTTAGGGAACATGAGTAGTTGTAAACAAATGGTAAAAGTGAATTTTGCATGAGACAGGTGTGCTTAGTGGTCATTAAGTGCAATTAAAAGCTGGCTGTTTAATCTTCAACAATGAACCCAATATACAAGATCGGCATTCTGGGTAATCCCCAACTATAAAATATTACTCATGTTATTAGGCAATGTCTTCTAGACATGGGTCTAATCCTCCTGTAATGAGCAAATAAAAATGTCCTAGCTATCACAATGGAAAGTTTCAATTCTGTCAAGGACACAGAGGCAATGATTAGGCTTTTTCTCCCTTCAATTTTATTACCAACAGCCTTTAAACATCAGGGATTTAAACCATAAACTACATTTCCCATAAACACTAGGGAAAGAAAATAGACAAAGTTAATCCAATCTATAAACAGTGCCATTATCACAGCTGCCCTGTGGACTCTCTACCCCCCTCTTTCTTCCTGCGAATACAGCCGTCTTATACGACGAACCTCAATCCTGCTTAGCATTGTCCACTCCTCTGAAAGAAGGAATAAGAATGAGATTTCCGCTTCCCAATGAATATCAACATTGTTTGTCATCAATCATCCAACCATTTGAGACAATAGGGGAAAACTTGCATTAAACCAGACAAAAGAAATCATCATATACTTGAAACATATATCACAATTGAATTTGTGCAGCACATACCATAATCAATTGTAGTACCAAAACTGCTGATTGTAACGGGTGGGTTAATGACCATGCTCCAGAATTGGGTTGGCTAATCCTCACCTATGTGTACTTAATAGAATTTAAACTTTCCATTATGATAGCTAGGACATTTTTTATTCTATGTTAGGACCCGGAGGCAAGGATTAAGCTAATTTAAAGTTTTCGTATAACCATTGAAGCCAGATTAGAGATAGGTCTAAAATAACATTTCTTAAAAGTGGAATCGAACAACCAGTCCGCTGCATTGAGAATATCTTCCAAGCTAGCCCCTAGGGAGAAAGCCTGAGACACCATGACACCTCACACAGAATGAGCACCGAATTTGGAAGTATCGATATCCGCATCACCCATCGAACCCATCTGGCAATCGTGGGAGAAGAAATCCCTTTATGAGGTTTAGTAAGTGCGATCAAAATTGTCTCTCCCCATGAGGATGATATCCTTCGTAATAGTTTCATTATGCTTTTATGATTCTAACGACGCACAACTTTGGAACATCAGGAATTGCTGGTTATGATACGATTCTTGAATTACTCTTTGTCCTTCGAGCAATATGGAAGGATTCCCCTTCCAATGTAAATACTCTAGCTGTTAATCCAGAGCTCGAACATTGAAGGCCCTTCAACAGGAAATTAAACACAGTAGAGTGGCAAACTCTGCTGACAATTATTTCCTCAACAGGTATTTATTCAATGGACATGACTTGAAAAGATTTAGAACTTTGTACACATCCCATTAACTGGAATATCTTGGTTCAGGGAAAATCAATCAGCGACTCCCCTCATAACCTTGCATACCAGCGAGTGTTCTTCGTCTGGATGCATATCAACCAGGTTATGGACCGCTGAAATAGCTGATCTAAAGATTTTGATGGATATATAAGCCAAACCATCAGAGGCTAAGGCCACTAAGAAATTCAGGATATGGACAAAGGGCGACCCCATGGGATCCCCCTGGTGTTGGAGACACCTTCGCAGCCACCTTGACTAGGCAGACTGGTACCGTTTATTTGTACTATCTGCGAGGCATTAAAAAGTAAGGAGGAAGCCGTTCTTGAAATGCCCAGTATTTTCCAATGTTCCATGTAATCCTATATGCCATGAGATATAGGGAACCTGCCAAAACCAGGTGGTGAGTGTTGCCCTGGGGATCACGGTGAAGATCCGGAAACAGGAGTAGAGTGCTTGGAGGCTCCCAAGAAAGTTCCATTATAACTGGAAACAATACTTGAGATCTCCAAATTGGGGTAAGAATCCAGCAGATCCGCCTGCTGCTTTCACACCTGGGTGCACAGATGCATGATCATCGCTAACGGCGGTAAGGCATACCCCGCCTCCGTGCTCCAATTTTGGAGAAATGTGTCTATTGCCACTGCATTTGAATCTGGCCTCCAACTGCAACATCTGTCCAGCTGAAAGTCCAGCTGAGAATCAAACAGATCAATGGAGAATGGTCCCCACCTGTCCTGAATCATTTGAAAACCCTGCAGGTGTAACTTCACAGGCTGACATCCTTCCAATGTCTGGAGTGCTAATCTGCCATTTGATTGGCTTTCCCCCGGAGATGCTCCTCTGACACCGAGATCTGATGAGTCATACAGTAAATCCATAGAGTGCAAGATAGATCCAAAAGAGCCTTAGACTTTCTCCCTCTGAAGTGGTTGATGTAGAGAACTGCCACCACATTGTCCATTTTGAAAAGAACCGAGCATTGCGCCTTGTCTTTGGTCCAGTATTTGATTGCAAATTACCCCACCATTCATTCCAGATAGTTTATGTGTAGGTCTGGTTCCTCAGAGGACCAGTAAACTCCTGTGACAAATTCACCACATCAAGCTCTCCAACCCGAATCACTGGCATCTGATTCTATCACCAGGTCCGGTTGAGAGCCGAAGATCGCCCAACCATTCTAGGCCTCCATGTGGGATACCCACCATTGCAACTCCTCTGTTGCATTCCCTGAAAGCGGGATTAACTGAGAATAAGTCAGGCCCCATTGCAGGTGAGATATCTTTAGACGTTGGAGTGCCCATTAATGGACACATCCCTGAACTATGTCCTGGATAGAAGATGATAGTAATCCCGCTATCCGTGCCAGGTGATGCAGCGAAACTTGTAATTTAGGCAGCGTCTTCTGGAGTGTGTATTTTATCTTGGTCAACTTGCTAGATGGAAGATTGACTGTAGCCTTCACCGAGTCCACAATGTATTCCAGAAATTGCACGCTTTGTGTCGGGATGAGGGAATATTTCCCTTTGTTGACAACGAAGCCCAGCCCCTCTAACAGGTGATGGTCATCTGTAATTGCTCCCTCAACTGTATGGAGCATTGAGTCATGAGCAGGATATTGTCCTAGTAGACAATTAATATCATACTTCTGGCTCTGAGGTACTACACCACTGGTTTCATTACCTTGGTGCAACACAAAGGAGTAGAAGACAGACCCAAAGGAAGGGAGGTGAATTCAAATATTTGCAACTTCCATAGGAACTGTAGAAAATGCCCGTGGGGAGGAAAAATGGGGATTGTTAGGTAGACGATCCAATCTGAAACTTGCAAATGATCCCTGAGAAGATGGATACCTTCCATCTTGAAATGGTGGTAGACAAACCACTTGTTGAACTCTCTGAGGTTTATCACCAGCCTTTGCCCCTGTCTTGCTTCTCCACTAAAGAGAGATTGCTTAGAATGCGCCAAGAGTGCATGGAAGTTGCACAGATTGCCCCATTTTACCAAGAGGTGGGTAACTTCTGTGTCGACCAACCCGGTCTGCTGCGAAGAGAAAGCCAGAGGAGACGGCTGGCATGGTTGCGAGGGAACTCCGAAGAATTCTATCTGGAACCCCCGGACCATTTGGAGGACCCGAGCATCCGACAACAGGGCCTTACAGTTTTCTGCAAACTGCGCCATGTGGCCCCCAACTTCAAAGCCCTCGGAATTCTGTACTCTCACCTTGTGAGTTGTTGAAAGCACCATTGCCTCTTGAGCTGGAGCCACTTCTGCCATCCGACAACAGGGGTAGGTCCTTGTCGGGTAGAAGTTGCCAAATCTGGATGCGTCCTGCCAATGTTTCCAACTGGAGTCTGTCCTGGCGTGAAGGAAGGCACAGTCGGTTAAGTTCCCCCTGCCATGACCAGCTACCTGAAAAACATGAGGTGTAAAAATACACTTAATGGATGTTTGGGCCTTGTCTAAAGAATTGAAAGTGTTCACAAACCTACTTAGTTCTTTACTAAATGGGTGCCCAAATTAGTTCCCTTGGGTCACAGGCCCCACCTCTGCCATACATCGCTCCCCTAACTTTGGGTTGCCCTTGATTAGGAGCATTCTCTGTCTTTCTGTCGAGATCATGCAATTAGCATTCCCTAAGAAAATGGTGGCCTGCTGGGCCCAACTGGACAGTGCCTCTGGGGAGATCAAGGATCCTGATGCCCTAGCGCCCTCCACCATATCAAACATCTTGGTGAGAGAGCGTGCTATGTCAAGGAGTTTGTCCTGGCAGGAAAACCAGTATCTGTATATGCCTTTTTTGGGGTCACAATTAAATTTCATGAGGAAGGTGGCCATCTTGGAGACTACCTCTGGCATGAGAGCTACCTTGTCTTCTAGATTCGGTCAAGGACACTCAGCTCTCAGACAGCTCCTCACCTCCTTGTCTAGGGCCTTACGGTGCCGGGCTGCCATGTAAGCGGCCACCTTGTGGCCGGACACCACTCCACATTAGGAGTTACAGATACGTCAGTATTTCTGACGTATCTGTAGGCGCAAAAGTGACGCATTGCTGGGGTGTGTCACAAAAGTGACGCAACTCCAGCAATGTGTACTTTCACATGAGCAAGTCCCATGTTGTTAGTGCCTGCATCAGTCTTACGCCTGCCATGAAGCAGTGAAATCTTATAGATTTCACTGCGTCACTTCCATGACCCTTTCTTGCGTCAAAATGCACACCTTGCATACATTATACCTGGCGCAGGTATAATGTGGTGCAGGGGTTTACAAAGTGACGCATCTACCTAGATGCGTCACTTTGTAAATATGGTGCAACAAGGTGCATTTTTTACGCCACTGGTGCGTCACAAATAGTGACGCACCGGTGGCGTAAAAGTGACGCACAGCCTCATAAATGAGGCCCCTGATGTTTAAAGGCTGTTGGGAATAAAGAGAGAAAAAGCCTAATCCTCACCTCCAGGTCCTGATATAGAATTATTTTATGCATAATTATTTTTAGTGGTAAAATTAAGAGTAACAATATGCTGAAAAAGTTATCCACAACGTACTTGCCATTTTATTTACAGATTAAAACATAAAAAAAAATTCTGGAGTGCTTTGTTTGTTAGTTTTCTAGTAAAACAACCTATTTGTAAAAGATGTGGAACTCTTAAATAGATGACATCAGAGTCTTCAGAGATTGTGAGCTTGTCAGTGATATACCAATAGGTGCCAATTGTGAAGGCTTTGTAGATGAGGCAGTTGGTTTTGAAAGCTCTTGAAGCCTGGCAAAGGCAGCCACTGTAGTTCCATGGGGTGGGGGGGGAGGGGGAGGGGTGATATGATTATAATTTCACAGGGCTTTGGAGAAGTGTGCTGCTGCTTATAGGACAGAGTCGTACTAGAACAGAAAAAGACCCGGTACCAAAATAAAAGTGTTCTTCATTGGTGAATCAGATAGCTAGGAAAGTGGCCCCCATTTGGAAATCGAAACAGTTTTGATCTTGTAAAGACAGCTGTATAGCTGTTTTGTGAGGTATGGGAGACTGCATGGAATTGAGCTTGCTGTAGGCAATATGTATTTTAATATCGGGAAAATCAACAGTAACATACAGCTCAGCAGACCATAAAACAGGCCCACAAACAGCGACAAAAACAGCACATTGACCTTTCAAACCAGCTAGTCGGACAATTCCTGAGTGCCCTATAGGCCAGGCCGACCCTGTACTTGGATACCCTTAATGAAGGGGAGGCAGTGTCAAGCCTGGAAGGCCATGGACCAGGGTATCATCACCATCCAGATGTAATAGTGTAAGAAGTTAATCAGTAACTTTTCTTTAGTAGTTTATTTGTAACACTTACCTACAACTTTTTTTTATTATCTGTGAGCTGAAAAAATGATTGCAGGTTGGGTTGTGTGAACATAGTAGAGGTAGAAGTAACTAAGGGCCAGATGTACGATCATTGAAAATTGTGACTTGCAAATTGCGGCAAACTGTAAGTCACAATTTGTGAGTTACAATTTCCAATGTATAACAATGTCCGAGACATGGTTTGCGATTCCCAATGGGGTCGCAAATTGCATGCCTCGTGCATATTAATTAGGCTGTCGCAATTTGCGCCCCATTGTGAATGGCTAGCACTCCCAGGGATGGTGGCCTGCTGGGGTCAGCAGACCTCCATGTCTGGGACTTCTTATAAATAGGCAGTTTTTTTTAATGCAGCCCGTTTTCCTTAAAGGAAAAAGATATGCATTTAAAAAAAAAAAATTAAACGTTTTTGTTTAGTTATTGAAATGCAGGTTATGGTCCCTGGGACCACTACCTGCTCCGAAAAAATGATTGCGCACCCATTCACAAAGGGGAAGGGGTCCCATTTGCGAATGGGACCCCTTCTTAAAGAAGGTGGTAAACTACAAGTGTTTTGCCACCACTATTGCTGTCGCAAGACATTCTTACATAGGTGATGGACTCGCTAAAAGGACGGGACGCCCTTGGAACGCCCCTTCCTAATAGCGAGTCGCTAACCCTATTTTGCGAGCCGCTATTTAATTAGCGACTCGCATAATAGAGTTAGTACATGGGCCACAGGTTTTTTTGCGTGCGCAAACGGGTCTAAAACCCATTTGTGCATGCAAAAAACCATTGTACATCTGGCCCCGAAACTTGTAATACACCAAGTCAAACTTGCACAACGATTTGGTACCACAAAAGAGCAGCCTTCATGGGTGCTCTGTTTAGAATCTGGATATACAATTAAATCACATTCTCATTACATTAACAAGTTGTTTAATTGTTGGCATGTCAGGCCTGTAGCAGCCGCAACACAAAGTTCAATCTTGAGTTAGAAGCATCTCCTGCAAACACCCCACTGCAAATGCTTAAGCAGAGTGCAAGGGCAGAGATAACAATCATAAGCAGGCTGAAAGAGAGTGGAGGTGTATCCTGCCCTGGAAGATGTAAAACTGTGAAAGATAAACAGGAGGTGGTGACTTCTGGGCACAGGCTCCACTCATAGCTACATTCTGAAGTGCTCATGACTCAAAGAAGCTTTCTGACACTGCACTGTAGGTGCTGGGCTTCTGGGAAATGTAAACCACTGAACTAATGGCTCTGCTTAGAATCACCTTACCATAGGTGGCTGTTCAAGGTGCTGGTTTTTCCAGTGGGACACCTGCTGCGCTGGGCATTGTGAATCTGAGTAAAAACCTCCCTGCCAGAGAAGCATTAAATAATGATTGAATACACTACCTCCTCATGAGTATTACAGTGTCTCAAATCACACAAATTAACAATCACTATGATGATTTTCTATGTTTTTAAAGAACCTGAATTTCACAGACTGAGAGTGCTGGTTACTGTCATGTTCCAGTTCTGTTTCTTATGAAGGTCGTGCTAGCAGCCATCTTTTGGAAAGTTTTGGAAGATGTTTAATTTCTTGAAACGTTACTAATACCCGCTGTGAACTGCCAACCAATACATTTATAATGAAAAGAAAAACAGTTATCCTACATTTTGAATTTTTGAATTTTACTATTTTGTTTCCCTTACTCTTATCCTCTCTCCTTGTCACTCTTTTGTTTTAACCTGTTTTTTAAAAAATCTTTCTGGTCAAGGGCTTGTAGCCAAAAGCCCAAGGAAATCAAATCCTATTACATTTATAATGTTTTTGAAAGCACATACCAGACCCGGGGGTGTGAGAGTTTTTAAACATAAGTTATGCAAGTTGCATTAACAAATTAACGTGAATGAAAAAATTGTTTTAGATCGAATTGTCCATGGAGGCAAAAAAAAAAAAAACGAGAACAGTGATAAGCGATGTCCAAAAGAAGGAAAATAATTTGTCCAGAGTGTAATGTCCATGCTTAGAATCTGCATAGTTTGATTAGAGGAAGAGGTGTGGCGCCGCGGCCAGGGCGACTGACTCCGGAATCTGGGGATCACGGTTCGATCCCCGGCACCAGCGGCAGATTAACCCAGCACCATGTGACTCTGGGCAATAGCTTGCTTAATCTTCCCGACGGCCCCCAGCGCCTAGAGACCCTAACAGGTGATTGTGCGCTTTACAAATGTGGATATTATTAATAGAACAGATATTTTGTCAAATACTTTCTGAAAGAATATGAAGTATTGTGGTAGGAACCGAGGTACACAGTTTTTGGGCATTCCCTGACAATGAGGACGAGGTGGTTTTTTGGGACATATTTACAATAGAATGGTGGAGCGCGGCATTACACTAAAATTGCTAACGCCGCACTCCACCCTTCTGAAAATGCAGGGATGTGCCGTATTTACAATGATACGGCGCACCCCAGCGTTTTTCCTAGCGCTGGCGCTAAATTCAGCTACCTAGCGCCTATGCATGCACCCTTGCATCATGGTGCAAGGGTTCCTGTGTTGAAGGAATGATTGTTTTTGTGCAGGAAGGTGTCCCTTCTTGCACATAAACAATCACTAATGGCGATTTGTAACTCCTATATGTGCTGCATTGTGCAGCAAATAGAGAAATTGGAAATTGTCATTTTTTAAATATTTAACAAAACATAGTATTCGGTGCACCACCTTATGAACAATGTCACAAAATTATAACATTTTGCGACCAAGGTAGGTCTTCAAATTATCCTTTTTATTTAATTTAAACATATCTAAAAAACGTTTTGTTGAATAGACCAGCCAACGCGTTTCATCCAAAAAGTTGGACTTCTTCAGAGCTGTGGGGTCACAAATATATATATATATATCAGTACAATAAAAACAATTTTTTTTAAACATTTAAAAAACACAACATATACAATATAACCAGCAAACTGTCACAATATGACAGGACTAGCTATACATATATATATTGTTGGAAAAAGTACTTCACAAAAACCTTATTTCATGTAAACATTCAGTATAAACAATCCAACGTATAAAATTGACCCACCAAGACAAAACTTTAAAAAAGAAAAAGAAACACAAATATATTAAGAATTTTTATCCAAGTTCATGTGAATACCATATGGTTTGAGACACTGTAATACTCCCCACCTGAGAAATTAATGTAATACAGAGTTTAAAGGGGTGTTTAGAGTGCCCCCAAACAGATGAACAATGCTTCAATGGTAAAGAGGAAAAAGAGCGAGATGATACTGTTGTAAGCTGTAATAATCACTCCACACAGTTCTTGTGGTGTAAAGCTTCATCTGTTTAATTGCAGCACAGAATAAACGTCTCTCTCACCAGCTGACCAGGCTCCAACTGCCAAGGCTGGAATGTCAGCTGGATGAAGTCACAACACAGAAATCATAGAATCATTCTAACAGCATGTAATGAATCAACACTAAAGAAAGACTAAAATCATATTTACAACACATCTCCTTCCCTAGGAACTTAAAAATGACAGAAAACAACATAGCATACAGAAAACAAGAATACAAGATCAACAAATATAATAATTAAGATAAAAAGGTGGACGACGCAATCTTGGACTTCTCATGGTAAGATTTGTCAAACTAGCATCAGAATTCGTACCACCTGAAGGTGCAGAATTCTTCTCAAAACACTGAGAAGCATCACCATCACCATCCTCCCTCCTATGAACAGCCAAATCAGAAACACTCAAGCCTTCTTGGATTGAGAACACATACCCACTGTTACTTGACACATTCCCTTCATCCTTGCCCCACAACACACTATTACCCCTCTTATACAAGGCAACCCTATGGTAGTTCCACTTCTCACCATTCTCCAGTACTACATAATGGGGAAACACTTGTTTCACCAAAAATGGTCCTCTAAACTTCGTAAGACCTTTAGTAACTCTGCCTGGTTTAACCTTCACCAAATCTCCTGCAGAAATAGAAAAAGAAGACGCTTCCTGAATATTAGAAGAAATCATAACACTATTATTATTCTTTAACCAAGAAGGTATTAATTTTGTGCCAGGCGATCTACCACGCATCACCTCAAACGGAGACCTGACATCTTGTTTATGCGGAGTGGAACGATAAGCGCAAACCATTTCCTGAACTTTCTCTTCCGAAAAAAAGCCTAAAGCACAAGTCATTTGAATTAGACCTTTCACTAACCTGTTGACCCTTTCACAGATTCCATTACCTTGTGGGTTATATAAACTAGTGCGATGATGGCTTATCCCACAATTCTCCAAGAATAACCTCATCTTGTTAGATGTTAACTGCGTACCGTTGTCAGTTATTAAAACAGATGGAAGTCCCTCATCACTAAAAACATCCTTCAAAAACTTAATGGTGTTGTCAGTAGTAATCTCCTTAACAAAAGAAACTGTGAGCCATTTAGAAAACACATCCACAACTACGATTGCAAAGCGCTGGTTGTAAGGTAATTCATCCATGGGACCAAAAAAATCCAAGCATATGCTATGCCAAGGTTGGTCTGGTGCATTAATTTTCCCTTGCTGTTACTTGACACAATCTTAAGCCTTTTTTCACCTTCTCTGCAGCTGTCACAATGTTCAACACAAGAAGCAGCATCCGAATCAATGGAAGGCCACCAAAACATTTCTTTTATCCTCCGCTGAGTGAGAGTTTGGCCGAAATGGCCCTCATGTGCCAACTTTAATAACTTGTGTCTTAAAGAATTTGGAGGAATACATCTATCTCCCCTCATCAAAACCACAACACCTGACACTGACAATTCATCCAAAACTCTTAAAAACGGTCTCACACCAGGTTCAACAGAACTCTCACGCCTAGCACCCATCTTTATGAGATCCACAACTTTCTTCAACACCAAATCCTTCTCCATGCTCGAACACCACTCTGCCTTTGAAAAAGAACCTTCACCCAATGAAATCACATCCTGTACAAAAGCTATGGCACTTTCCTCTTGAAACTCACCCTGGCATTTACTAGAGATTTCATCTCTCACTGGAAGTCTCGATAAACAGTCTGCTTGAACATTCCGCCAGCCTTGCACAAAGGATAAATCAAATTGGTACTCTTGTAGCCTCGATGCAAGTCTCGCTAATCTGGGAGAACCTTTCCTTTACCCGCACCCCCAGGAGCCAAGATATTCACCAAAGGCTTGTGATCAGATCGCAATTGAAACCTGGTTCCCCAAAGATAAGTCCTAAAATAATGTGTACCCCACACAGCAGCCAAAGCCTCCCTTTCTATAACGGAATAGTTCCGTTCTGAAACAGTTAAAGGACGTGAAGCAAAAGCTACAGTCTTTTCTTCATTCCCATGTCTCTGTAATAGCACTGCGCCTAATCCAATGCTACTAGCATCAACCATCAATATAGAGACACGCTTGATGTCAAACGGGGTCAATACTCCTGCATCACACAACTCTTTCTTTATGAACCTGAAGCAATCTGCATGCTCTTCATTCCAAGAAAACCTCACACCCTTTTTTAAAAGAGCCCTCAGAACAGATGTTTTATCCGAAACATCCCTAACAAATTTTGCATAAAACTCAATCAAGCCCATAAAAGATCTAAACTGGTCTTTGTCCACTGAGCAAGGAGCTGATTCAATGGCAGCCAGTACATTTTATGGGGGTTAAATTCCATCAACTGTGATGACATAACCTAAGTACTCTATTTCCTGTACCAAAAATGAGCACTTTTCATTCCGCAAGGTAAGGCCTGCGTCCTGAATTCTAGATAAAACCGCTTTAAGTACATCATTGTGTTCACATATTGTGTTTCCAAAAATGAGTATATCATCCTGAAAGAACAACACTTTACCTATGCCCTTGAAGATTTCTGTTACCATTCTTTGAAATACACTGGCCGCAGATATTAGGCCAAAAGGTAATCTTGTAAATTGAAATGTGCCCTCACTAGTAATGAACACCGTCAGATGTTTTGATTCCTCGTGAAGGCGTATCTGATGGTAAGCACTCTTCAAATCAAGCTTACTAAAATATTTCGCACCTTGTAACGTTGACACAAGTTCCCCTATGTTAGGTAAGGGAAAAACATCTGCCACCACACTTTTATTCAATGATCTCAGATCAACACAAAATCTAATTTTTTTATCAGCCTTCTGTGTGATCACTACCGGAGAAATCCAGGTAGCTGCTTCCACAGGCTCTATTATACCCCCTTGAAGCATCTCTTTAATCACACTCTTCACTTCTTCCCTCACTGCTATAGGTACTCTTCTCACTCTGTGCTGAGTTGGTATTGCGCCTTTCTTCAATAATATTTTGTGCTCATATCCTTTTATTTCCCCCAATTCGTCCCTGAACATACTTTTCGCCTCTATCAAAATATCATTTATACTAAAATCATCAATGACCATCACCTGTTCATGAGCACTCGGGTTGACAATTATGTGTAGATCGTACTGGTGCATCCACCCTAATATGGCTGGACCATCTACAGATACATATACCTTACCCACAGTTGACCTTTCCTTGAAATAAATCTTACTTTCAAAATATCCTAAGAGCTCTATCTTTTCTCCTTGGTACCCTGTGGGAGATATGTCACTTTCTAAAAGAATTCTTTCACCCCACACCTTATTATGCATAGAAATAGGAATTATTGTCCATCTAGAACCTATATCAACCAGAAGACTAATATTCTTCTGATCTATGGTAAAGTCAGCTTTTGGTCTTTTTTCTCTCTTTTCTTAGCAAAGACTCACACAAGAATCTTCCACTACTAATATTTTGTTCAGATCCCTCTTGATTTCACAGTCTCCCTCGCTAATAATTGCCACTCTAGATTTCGCTCTGCCCTTACACATTCTCGCAAAATGCCCTATTTTACCACACTTCAGACATTCTTTATTGTTGGCAAAGCAAAACTTTGCATCTAAATTATGTGTGTCACTGCCACACTTTGAACACAACTTGCTATGATTTTTATTTGTAAAACTCTTCTTTTGTAAAAGATAACCTTTCTTTTTGACTGAAGGAAACAGCGCCATCATCACTGTTGTCACTATCTACTACCTTCTTGCCAGATATCTCTGCCACCTTCTGATCAGAGCTACATTTCTGAAGCTCTCTCATGCATTTTTCGGATTCCTCAACTACTTTAGCTGGATCTATTGCGGTTTTTAAATTGGGATTTTTAGCCGCCCACAACCTCTCTTGTATTTTCCGATTGTTGCATTGAACAATCAACTGGTCACAAATTAATTCATCCGACATCTGCCCAAAGCTAAATTTTACAGATAGTTCACGTAACCTAGCAACAAAATCATCTATGGATTCCCCTTCTCGCTGTTTATTCATGTACCTCTTCATAACTAGGTTTACTTCTTTAGCAAAACGAATTTCTAATCTTGAGACCGCTTCCTTAAATTCATCTAATGACGACTGACCACTGGCTGGCAAAACTTGAGGAAGATATTTAAAAATTCTTTGACCCTCCTTCACTAACCTTGTCATCAAAATGGCTTTCTTTCTTTTGGGTGAAAAATCTTCCCCATCTATGCTTCAACATTATTATCCAATCTTCCCATGATATCTGAGGGTTACCTTGTTCACTTAGAAATTGAGGTGGGAGAGCTACATTAACTTGTTGAGTCATTTCGCTTACAGAATATTTTCCAAGTCTACTGAATTCTGGATAGTTATCTTAAATGAATATGTAACAAATATACAAAGTACAATAACATCAGCAAAAGCATATTATGCCAAAACACAATATATACACTGTTCATATTTATCTCTCCCCTCCAAAAGATGCCCCTTGCTCCAATGCGTGTGCTCCTCCAATGCAGGTTGCAGTTTTCACAATACAACCTCAAATGCTTTGTCAGACAACAGGATACTAATTGTTAAAACAACAGTCACCTTGAAGCTACAAGTCACTCCCACGGCGAATATCAGCACACTGAATTCCCAGAATAAGGTGAGCGTATCACCGTTGTACACTCGATGCTTGCAGAATCCTCCACCTCAGGTAACAAACGACTTTATCGCCGCTACTCACTCGACGGTGTCACTCGTTGTATCTCCCAGTTAGGTGACAGTCAGTCAAGATGGCCGCTAGCGTCTGACGTCACCTTGCAGCACGACGTTGCCAACTCTCTCTCCACGTCAATCTTCTAAACGTGCGCTATCACCTGCTTGCATCGTTGCGCATGAGCCTCTCCTCGAGCTGTCGCCTCTGCAGACGTTACGCGTTGCAAGCTCCGTTACTCAGTGTGCTCAGCGTTGAGGTAACTAGGCAACAGTAGTCTCGAGAATACCTGGCTCGCGCGCTCAACGTTGCGGTAACTAGGCAACAGTAATCTTGATGAAACTTTGCTCGCACAGTGATTTTAATAATATCGCGCTGGATATAAGTTAAGTTTATCTCACCGCAGACTTTATAAAGTGCTCCGATACATGTCCTGCACAACGTGGATTCTTTCCTAGGTGAAGAGTTTTTGTTTTCTGTAACTTATCAAATAAATAAGTCTTCCATTGCAATCAAGAAGCCTCTGTCACTTTGGTCAGTATCAGTAACTCTCGCCAAATGTTGTAAGCTGTAACAATCACTCCACGCAGTTCTTGTGGTGTAAAGCTTCATCTGTTTAATTGCAGCACAGAATAAACGTCTCTCTCACCAGCTGACCAAGCTCCAACTGCCAAGGCTGGAATGTCAGCTGGATGAAGTCACAACACAGAAATCATAGAATCATTCTAACAGCATGTAATAAATCAACACTAAAGAAAGACTAAAAACATATTTACAACAGATACGCCTTAGAAAGGAAGAAGTCTATACACCAGAGAACAGTAACAATAGAGAGCATAGCAAGCAATAGCAGTAGCACAGATGCAGACCCTATGGGTATGGCTGTAAAGTAGACAGCTTGATTACCCTGTCTACTCTACAGCCATATCCATATGCTAATTATTCCATTACATCACGGATATTTTGAAGCCATATGTTATGTTAGAAGCGCCTCGTGCATGGTGGGTAGTAGTAATTTGCCCCTCATTTGGAGCTCATGTTATCCCTTAGGATCTCCATCTGGAATGCCTAATGGGTATCAAATTGCAACCCACCTCATTAATACTCATGAGGTAGGTCTATTGCGACAACATTAGGGATCGCAGTTGTACTTTAGAAATGTTTGCTTAAATTCAAGAATAACTGCTTTAATGGTTCTGGATAAATAATAATAGTTGCTAGGGACAGGAACTGTGCAAGGGTTAGAAACAAGGCTGGCTAGGAGAACATTCCTGAATGCCCCACATATACAGGCAAAAGAAAGTTGATTTTTCATAAACATCGTACGCTTAAATAGCACCATAAGCATTAGGTACATACAAACTTCATAGCACTCTGTAAGTGAACATATCTTTGCAGCCAACCCACCCATGCATGTGTTTCCCACAAGGTCAATATAAAATCCACATGAACAAATAGAGAGACTGCTTTAAAGAGTATTCTTAAAGAACAGAATTAAAGAAAGAAATGTAGGCCAAGTAAAAAAGTAAAGAAGAATGCGAAAAAGAAATAAGAGAAAGGAAGATTGAAAGATAAAGATAATTTGGATAAAAGCAAGAAAAAGGGAACAACAAAGCTGGTAAAGAATGATGGAGCTAAAGGAAGGTGTGAAAGATAAAACAGGGATGATAGTAGGGGGAGAGGCAGGTTGAAAGAAGAGGAAGAAAACGAAGAGGAAGGAAACATTGAAGGAAAGTAGCACAGTAAGAAAGGAAAGAAGAATGAAGGTGCAGAAAGAAGGACAGAAATAATGAGGAGGAGGAGTGAAAGAAAGAAACGAAGAGAAGTAAAAGAAGGAAAGGACACAGTGAATGAGAAGATAAAAAAAAGAAGTAAAGAAAGAAAAATAGAAAGGAACAAAGTTGATTAACCAAGTAAGAAACAAACAATGAGAGGAAGTGCAATAGTGAGACAGAAAGAAGCTCGAGAACGGAGGAAAGAGGTAAAAGGAAAGAAACAAATGACGAGAAAAAAAGACAGCATTGATGAGACACTGAAAAGGATAGACACAAAAAGGAATGGAGAGAGGAAGACAGAAAAAGAAAGAGCAGAAACAAATGGAAGATGGAAATAAAGGTATGAAAGTCTTTTTTGAAATTAACCTCTGACTGAGGCTAATTTGTCTCAAGGTTTTTTAAGTTCATCTCTTTTTCAGATTTTGAAAAGTGTTCTCTGATATGGCACATTTATTTGTTTTACATTCTAGGTAGCAGCACCACACAGTTTATTTAACATGGAGAGGACTGCTTATGCTCCATAACTGTCAACCTTACCAGTAACTGCGAGTGAGTGGTCCCTCACAGTATATGTTTTGGAGACTGTTGCTATGGGGTATTTTGCTGCAGATATGCAACTGTTAAGGATGAATTGAACCTACTTTTTAGACAGGGAATAGAGTGAAAGAATGTCTATAGAGCTGTTGATGTGGCATAATTTGTTTGGTCTTGAATTGTGCATTCTGTTAGCTAAAAGGTTTGGATGCTAGTTGGGGGATTAGTGGATTTACTAATGTCTTTCTTTGTGAGCTAGAACCTTGCTGATGTCAAATTTGTGAGTGAATCTTTTCTGAATGGTACTGATTACGCTAAATTATACTCCTTGGCTTCCCTACTAAATTCAAATCAGATGGTCTTTTTTATAGCCGCTAAAAGTGTTTGTGGGGAGCAAAACAATACAAGGTTATACTTTCATTTGAGTCATGCTTTTAAAGGACCACAGACTCTGAATTTCAGTTTTGTGGATTTATTATAAGGTCAAAAATAATTGAACATAAACACACCTCAATATCAGTGTATACAGATATATAAAATATCACTACAGAGCTGAATGTACGAATATAATTAATTCGGCACAAAAAGCATAATATGATGAACTCCAAAATCCAATTGCAACAAAGAATAGAAGCTGAGTCCAATTCTCTTTTCATTAAAGAAGAAAAGAAATGTATCTTTCCCTGCACTGCTCTACATGGAAATCCTACCTATTTCCCAGAGTCTATCCCAAAGGTGTCAGCACGTGTTGACTTCCTAAGAAGTACTCACGTGAAAATGGGTCTGATAGCTTAAAGCTATGGCGCTCATTTTAGGATGCTTTCTCCTCCGAAAATAAGCAGAAGTCTCTCGAATCTGTCCCTGCGCATCATACAAAAAGGCAATGTTCAACCCACAATACGTCATAAGATAAACTTTTCCATTTGCAACATTCTTCAGTAGGTTTCCACAGAAGCTCTAATTAAATTATTTTTTCTTCCAGTGGCCTTGGTTTTCATATACTCCAGACACGAAAGGCGTCCTCCCTTTTCGCCTTCCAGCCTTCTTCAAAGACATTCCGGGTATCTACCTAAATCTAAGAATAACGAAGTAGAATTCCTACACCTGCAGTAGGATGAGAACATACTGTTTTCGAACACAAAAAGGATTCATTTAATTGTAATTCTTGAGCAATCCAAGGAGAAACGAAACTCAAAACAACTTGCAGTTTGGGCCCACAATTCAGGCAATTTAAACTAAACATGAATTACATTGCACAAATAATATTTCATCCTGCAAATTATACACAGACCTACTTAAATGCGCACACTACATTTCGATGCTAATATAACTTTGAATAATTGCATCTTAATAATCGTGAAATAATGCAAACGATAAAAATACAAGTGAGTGCATTCAAACCATGAGTATAGTGCACCCATACAATTTAGAGTGCTGTAAGCACTATATCAGTTCCCCCTCTTATGACTAGTGTCATTACACCAATTGTCTACCCTCTCACAGTTTTCTCCTTGTAGAAAAGATCAACCTAAACAGAAATTGTAGCTTGCCGTCCCTGTCTTAATCTTTCTAACCCTTTAAGGTGCTGATAATGACTGTCCTGCAGTTGTTACAATTGTCATTCTCATTTTTTCAAAGAAGTTTCGTTATGACATGCTCTTTGCCATTTGTAAGCCTTGATGACTCCCAATAGTACTATTATACAAATGACAGCTATTATGATAGGGCTTAAGATGTATCCCATTATTCCTTGTCCCAGGCTTCCAAACCAGCTTCCAACCTTTCCGAAACCCTTACCAATTTGTTCCCAAAGACCCTCTGCAGCCAGATCACTCAAATCTTGGTGTATTTCTGAAATGTTACTTATGTCTTCATTATATCCTAACTATTGTCCCGAATATAAGTACAGTACTGTTGAAGTTTCACTAATTTACAGACTCTTCCGGCTTTTGCTAATAACACGTCTAAGGCAAGACAATTTTGAAGAACCATAGCCCTTATCAAAACCATCTCCCCATCTACAAGTAATAAGATTTGAGCCGTATTCACAGAGAGCTTATCCACTAGCGTTGCCAATTTTCTAAATTTCACATCAGTCAAAATCACACCCAAGCTAGGTATCATGGCACCAAACACATCCCCAACAATTTCTCCTGCACTTACACAAAGTTTTCCTCTGTGAGATCTGTTCCCTTCCAAAGGCCATAAAACATCCACTTGGTAGATTTTAGGAAATACCACAGCCAAATAACACGTACCATACCAATTCTTGGGCAATTTCAAATAAGCACTTTTTCCACACACAAGATTCACATTTGGCACTATGGTTAATTTATTCAAGAGCGCTTTCCTTATTGATTCCTCAATTAAGAAAATGTGTTCACAATCACTCTCACCCACAAGTATCTTGTCATAATATGTTGAAGGGTGTCTAATGCATAGTTTCCATTCTTGCTGGAAATCTAACGCTGTTGGACCAGAACTTCCCTTTGCTTTATGATCTAATTTTTCTTGGGTCCATGGAATGACTTTATGCTTTGGATCTGGTCCAAATAAAGTCTGCCTATGACGATCTTCAATCTGATCTACAAACTTCTTCTCAATGTCAGATAACATACAGGTCAGATGTGTCTATGGGCATAAGATGTATCTAAAGTAATAGTAGGCACAACAAAGTACGTTGACTTCCTCACTACCTCCGTATAGTAATCATATGTATTCATGTACTTAAGAACTGGAACTTCTAAGAGTACCACATCATAATTTAAGAAGTAGTACTCAAAATGTGCCTTACTATAAAACATGCTCAACAACACACTACATGCGATGCCATACGTCAAAGGTAAATGATGGTATTGAATACCTTCTTCGACTGATGCTGGCAGTTGCATACACACATAGCGGTCTTTCGCTTCCATTGTATCGATATACTCATACAACAAACGAGCATATGCATTCAACGTGAAATCACCTTTTGACAAAGCTACATGTAACATCCAACTAGTTTCCCTGATCATATCGCTATCTTTTGCAAATGCACCCTCTTCTATATTTGAAGCAGGTGGAGTAGAGGTCGCTTGTTCCCCTTTATTTTCAGCATCGTGAGACCCACAGAAGATGTAACAATCATCACAGTTATGACACTAAGCACCACAACAATAAGGGTACCAATTATGCACTTCTGCTTGCGTCCTGAGCTTCCAGACTCTATTGTGAACCACTGTTAGATTTCTTTAGGCACAAACAAAATGAATAAAGTATTTTTCCCTCTTTCTTTGCCTTTTCCTGTTATTTACAATGTCTTTTTATTTACTGTTTTCCATTGGTTAATGCAATTGTCACTCCAATATCACTAATCTATTGAAGAGATGTAGTCAGCCCTAGCCCTTAATGCTTCTATTGAAAGTCCCTAATTTACATCTTCTTCCACTGGGGCCTAGGTTATCTTTTTTCAAAGTCTAATAAGTTCTTCTTTCCCAGTTCAAGCTTCATTGTTAATGATATTAGATCCAAGCATAGCAAGAACAAGCTGTATAATTTCTGCACACATCTCTCCCATTTCCTGTGCAGTGGGCTGTCAACCAAAGGTAGGGAAAGCAACCTAGTTAAGGATCAGAAATCACAAACCACTCAGCCTTGGTGGATCAGGATCTGTCAGAGACATAATTCCAAAAGCATCAACTCCAGGGACCAGCAACTGAATATCAATTGCCAGAGTGCTCTCTCCGTGACTCACTGTACCGGTCCCCAGCCTTACGGATCGCCCTGGTCTCTGCATCTGCAGCCAGGTACGTCCGCTCATGAGATGCATACTTTTGAGACAGTACTCTCTCCCTTCTGAATTGTCCTAGACAATCCGGTCTCTCTTCTGCTTCACTTTGATCTGATTCAGACGTTTCAGGAATCGGAGCAAGATTCTTCTCAGGTGCAAGGCTTATATTCAGCCTCTCTTTTCTTGCTGCTTGCCTCTATTCCTCTCGATCTGATCCTTCTGCACCAGGCTGTTCACTCTGATCTAGTTCAAAGTTCACTTCTGCAATCACATCTATTTCAGAATCTGAACTCAACTCTGGAGCATCTTGATCCCTTCTTCCTTGCTCAATTGATTGTCCAACCTCATCAGGAGTTTGTGCGACTTGACTCGTTCCTTCCTCTCCTATTGCAATTCAGTTGAACTTCCCAGAACAAGGGGAGTTGTTTCTTCCACAGGCTCCAGTACTCAACGGGTATGCGAAGCATGGATCCAGTTTGGTAATCCTCCACACTTCACTGCTGTACTTGTGACCAAAATCACCTGGTATGGTCCTCGCCAGCGAGCATCAAGGCAGCTCTTCCTCACGTGCTTTTAGACAAGCACCCAGTCACCAGGGTTACCGTCATGCAGCAGGTCTTTTGAGGTAGATACAGTCGCAGCCTCAACCTAGTGGGACACAGAATTATCCACATTAGCTAATCCCCTACAATAATCCTGAACCAAATCATCTGTGATGTTTATCAATGCTGTAGCTGGCAAGGTAAGCAATTGCATAACTCTTCACATCAATATCTCATGGGAAGAAAGCCCCGTCCTTCTATCAGGAGTGCTATGCAGACTCATCAATACCAATGGCAATGCATCTGGCCATTTCAAAGAAGTTGACAAACAAACCTTTGATAACCTCATCTTGATTGTGCCATTTATCTGCTCCACAAAACCAGATGCCTCAGGCCTGTATCTACAGTGCAATCTCTGATCAATTTTCAAAGCTGTACACAACAATTTCATGAGTTCGCTATGAAAATGTGTTCCTCTATCTGTCTCCACTGATGTTGGAAATTCCAAACACTGGATCAGTTCTCTTAATAGCAATTTTGCCACTGTGAGACTGTCACATCGTCTAGTTGGAAATGTCTCAACCCAACGTGCAAAGATACACACCACCACCAAAACATATCTCAGCGCATTACACCTCGGCATCTCGATAAAATCCAACTGTATCCTATTGAAAGGACCTCCTGATCTTCCAATGTGACTCATCGCAACTACAGTTCTCTTTCCAACATTCATTTGTTGACACGTAACACACCTGTGACACACTACTTCAGCATTCACATGGAAACGTGGGTTACACCAGGTTTGCCTAAACAGTATTCCAAGCTGAACTTCTCCATGAATCTGCCTTGCCATTGGGTTCAATAAACAGTTTGGTAGTACTGCTCTGTCATCCGCTGACACCCAAATGCCATCTTCTCTCTTTTCACAGCCTGCTGTAACCCATGATGCAGCTTCCTCCTCTGGAACCTCATCCTGCAGCCTCTTCACCTCATCCCAAGTATCGGCTAGAGCTAACATCCTGCTGAGCTCGGTCTCTTCTGTGTTCTCTCCTACATATTCTCCATTGAAAATACAATCATGTATAGCACAAAAACAAGCTACTTTGTCAGCATAATTATTGCCTTTTGTAACAAAGTTTTCTCCCTTTCCATGGGATGAACATTTTACTATTGCAAACTCTTTAGGTTTCTGCAAGGCATCCAATAATTGGCGCACATATTCTCCATTACGGATTGGGGATCCTGAGGACATTAAAAATCTTCTCTCGGACCACAACTGCCTGAAAACATGAACCACTCCAAACCCATATTGGCTGTCCCTATTGATCGGCACTCTGACTCCATTCTAAATGTTACAAGCATGTATCAGAGCAATAATCTCGGCCACCTGAGCAGAGTTTACTCTTTTCAAACAGGCAGCTTCCACCACCCCCAGATGGTGCACACAGCAAATGCTGCTCTCAAACACCCTTCATTGACTCTTAAGAATGAACCATCAACAAAAAGGATCAGATCTGATTCAGGCAGAGGTTCATCAACAACGTCAGGTCTGGGCTTGGTCGATAGCTCAGTAACATCTAGACAGTCATGGTCTTCACAATCCTCTCCTTCCTCTTGCGGAAGAGGCAACAATGTGCCAGGATTCAAGGTGGTACAGCGTTTCAAAGTGACATTTTCAGAAGGAAATATAACCTGCTCATACTTTGTAAGTCTGTTATTCATTAAATATTGTGTCTTGGTTCTTCTCATTAACAGCTCTACTGAATGTGGCACGTAAACAATAAGTGGAAGACCCATCACTATGCTTTCACATCTCTCAACGCTGACACCTGTTGCAGCAACAGATTTGAGACATACGGGCAACACAGATGCTACTGGAACTAATTTAGCTTAAAAATAGGCACCTCATGTGTCTGTACAAAGACTGCTAATGCACATCCCTCCTTCTCACAGCAGAAAAGCAAAAACGCTTTGTTGTAATCTGGCATTCCCAGAGCTGGAGCATGACATAGGCTCGCTCTCAGCTCATGGAAGGCTTTCAAACAATCGTCGTCCCGTTTTACCGGAACACTAACGCCCTTTCGAGTCAACCTCAATGGTGGCTTTGCTTGCAATGAAAAGTTTGGAATCCACTGTTGACAATAGCCGACCATTCCCAAAAACATGCAGACTTCCTTCTGTGTTTTTAGAGTTCCCATTTGCAGAATCATCTACATGCGATCTGGAGACACTCTTCGTTTTCCCTTCTCAATTCGGTGACCTAGACACTGAACTTAAGTCTGACAATACTGAAGTTTTTTTGGGGATACCTTGTGTCCATTCTCTGCCAGATGATTCAGCAAAGCCACAATGTCAATCCTGTAAGCATCCTCAGTCTCTGAAGCGACCAAAAGGTCATCTATATACTGAACCAGAGCTGAGCTCTGGGGCATCACCAGCCCTTCAAGATTCTTTTTCAAACTCTAATTGAAGATAGAGTTGCTTTCTGTTTACCCTTGAGGGATACAACACCATGTTAACACACGGTCGTTCATCATAAATGCGAATACATTTTGGATATTCTCATGGAGTGGTATGGAGAAAAGGCCTGATATAAATCGATAACTGTAAACCATTCTGCCTCACAGGGTATTTGAAACAGTATAACAGCTGGATTTGGTACCACAGGACAACATGGAATCACAACATCATTAACCCTGCATAAATCCTGCACTATTCTGTACTTGCCACTAGGCTTTTGCAGTCCCATTATAGGTGAGTTGCAGGGACTTCCTCTTATCTCCTTCAGAATGCCTTGTGCAATCATAGACTTGATGACAGGTCTTATTCCAGCCACAGTTTCTGGAGTCAATTTATATTGCGGAGTTCGGGGGAATACAGTTTTTGTTTTGACCTGTATCTTACAAGGTTTAACCCCTCGAATCAATCCTATCTCCTCACCCGTGAAATCCCACACTTTCGGAAAAACCGAGTCCCTAAAATCATGGGTAAGTCCTCTGTCGTAAGAACCACGAACATTTCTGCACACAAGTTCATATTGGCCATTTTGAAATCAGCATCATCATCACAGGTTTGCAGCACCACACCTCTCGGAGTGCAAGATATGGTACAGTTTAGCTTACACTAAAGGTCTCGTCCCAATAGAGAGACTGGGCTTGAATCGCATACCACAAATTGATGTCTATCTTGGAATGGTCCTATCCTCACAGGTAACTTGTCTGTTAATGGGTTAGTCATTCTCTGAGTGGTAACTCCCATCACTTGAATCGATTGTCCTGAAAGAGATAAATCGGGGACTACTTCTGTCCGTACTGTGGAGCGTGCAGCTCCAGTTTCTAACAAAAAGGTAACAGGATGTCCATTCATCTCTGCATCTACATATGATTCACTCTGATCTACTTCACCACCACACCTAAAGTCATTCCTCTTGCACCTCCCTCTGACACTCCTGAGGATCTTGAGTTTGGTCAAATCTGTCTTGTATTTCAAAATAAGGCATCTGATGATACACCTGAATATTTATTGGTACTCTCTGAGGCTGAGGTATCTGCATGTGTGACACACAACCTCCTCCATACATGGACCTAGGTCTAGTCATGATGTTCAAACCCTCGGATATCTGTCCATCTCCTGCATATTGTTGTTGATTTGCCGGACTTAATTGACACTCGCGCTTCCAATGCCCAATTTTGTGACAATGATGACAAGCAGTGACCTTCTTTTGATTCGCCACCCAATCACCCCCTGTACTTGCATCCATTCACCTTCCTCTTCCCTGTCCAGGTTGGATTACCATATGGTGACCCATTCCCCTGCCACTACCTCTTCCTCAACCCATCGCTCCTCCTACCCTTTGCATCAGATCAGGCCTTTCGGCATTCCTCAACTGCATCAACATCAAATTGTCTTTCACTTTATTTTGTGCCGCCTCTACCTGCTCACTGCAGTATTTTGCATAGCGCAGAATCTCGTCCATTGATGTATTCTGCCAGCAGATCAGGTAGTGCTGTATCATTAAACTAATAGCAGATTTCAATCCCAGTACAAACTTCAAGACAAACTGTCCCATATCTTTTTGCTCAATACTGTCCAATCCACTATGCTGTTTAATAGCCACTAAAAGTCTCTCATAATAGTCATGTACCGACTCCTTAGGATCTAGGGTAGCCCAATCGATGTTGAGCCAATAAGCAGTCTGAGGAGCTATTTTAGACTGTAACCATGTAATCACCTGCTCATATTTCTTCATTTCCTTGGGTGAAGGACCATGAGTCGCCGAATCTCTAGCTGGTTCTGCAGCGGGCCACTCAATGGCAATTTTACATGCCGTCCACAAATCACCCGGACCACTATATCAAACAAAGTAATCAAATCAATCCATAAGACCTTCGAGATCTTCACAAACCCGTCTATTGGGGCATATTATCAAGAACGGCGTTAAAATTATCGCCGGTTTAGTGGCAGAAAACTGCAGCTAAAGCGGTGATAATGGGCTTGATAATATGCCCTGGAGAATTCCAATAGAAGCCCATGCTCACACCAGAACATGCACTTCTATTGGAATTCTCAAGGGCATATTATCAAGCCCATTATCGCCGCTTTAGCAGCAGTTTTCTGTCGCTAAACCGGCGATAATTTTTAACGCTGTTCTTGATAATATGCCCCCTATTTGGTTGTACCATTCGGCAGGTTTTTCCCTCAGCCGAGGAAAATCATTAGTGAACGCTGCCAAATCACCCCTGCTCCATGGCAAAAGGGAACATACTCCCCATTTTCCACTTATCTCAGAGGGAAATGTCCTCCTTGTCCCGTCCTGCCACCAGGAGCAGGAGTATCTCCTATCACCTTCTTGGCACTTTTCTTTCTGGTCCAACTCTCTTCCCATTTTCTAATTTTCTCCACGGTCGCATTGCTATCACCAATTCTCTAATTTGTGCCTTTAATCCTGTCGATCGCTTTTCTTCCAAGTCTTTATCAGTATAGCTCAATCTGCAGCCTCCCTGCAACAATTTCGTCTTTGTCAAATCCATCTCATACCTTCGTGCTAATTGTATCAATGCTTCTTTCGCTCGCTTTGCCTTTCTAGTAACATCTTTAGCTACAAATAACAAGTCACTTGGGTCATATGTTTCAATTCTGTCCAATGGTTAATTCCCTTCTATCACTTCATCCATTTCTGCTTTTAATCTTACCACATCTAACAATGGTGCCTTCATTGCGACTTGTAAACTTCTCTGACCTCTTTCACTTCATGTTTCCTCCCTGTCACAACTTTGTGTTCTCCTTGGACTCTCATTCTCCTCTATTCTCAAAACTGGGCAACTTTCTCTCTCACAACTTCAACTTCTCCAGTGATTGCCCACACACAAATTCTGAGGGTCAAACAGTACCCTAGGTGCTTCTCGTCTCATCCGCATTTTGGTGTTCTGTATCATTGACTCCCTCACCGGTGGAACCCACACTCTGATGTCTGACCTAGAGTTTGCCAAAGTTACTGTTTGTCTTGTTTCCAACCCACTGTCCATCCTCGACGGACCAGCTGTAGCTGGCAGTGGAGTACCAGCCAGACCTGTTCCACTCATTATAAGACTCCTCCCTCCTGATATAGTCTCTTCCTCTTCTCCTGTTTGCTGTTGACTTTCACTGGGTCTCTCTCTAGGGTTATATATTGAAACCACAGGTCCAATGGTAACTGGTACTTTAAGAGATTCTGGTAACCGCATGGTACATGCAATTTCTCCTGCCTCATGATCTGTGTACCCTATCCCGCCAGATCCTCCTGGAATTATAGTTCCCACTGAAATCCTTCCTCTTACTCCTGTTGTCTGCTCCTCTGAACCCATTCGTCCCGCTCCTAAAGTTTCCCCTATGTGCTGCGTCTTCTCGGTCTCCAACCTCGAGTCACAAGGTGGAGGACGTTCTGATAGCAATCTGTCAAGAAATCTGTCATCTGTATCACTGTCCTCTTCTGTTTTACTTTTTCCTCCAGAACCTTTTTCTAGCATCCGAAATGGATACAATCGATCTCCCTCTATAGTATCTACTCTCCATCTCTTCGACTGTGCATCCCTGATATGTCTTCATTGCTTTCTTCATTCTTCCCTGTGAAGCTTCTCTCCTCTTCGCCATTGCTGCTCTCATCCATGCATCTAATGCCTCAAATTGTGTTGGTCTGGGCGAAGGTTTCAGAGAGGACATCACTCATCTCAGCTGGTACAGCACCTCCATACGAAATGACCCATAATGAGTGAACGCCAATTCTACCTCTTTCTCTGTAATTTTATGCCAATTTTGAAGCCATATTATGGTATGGAGTCCGACATTTGATGCCATATATTGTGCCGGGGTATCTTCTGGTGGAACTTCTTCTCCTACCCAAGTCACCACCCCTGTGTCGCCTCTACACAAATCTCACAACACCTTAAAACATCTCATTGTTAAAATCAATTATTTGCAACCCAATTTTTACTGTTCAAGTTCGGACAAACTTCCACCAATCCCAATGCTGCGTTACAACAACCGGCCAATCCCACGGTGGCACACTGCGACGTCACTGCTCCCTCTTCGCAACGGCTCACCCGCCTTTACAATTTCACCTCATACAATCACTCATACATTCGTACTAACAAGTAACTGTATATTCAAAAGCTATTAAACCAAGTAACTGCTCCTAACGCAGTCACAATAACTTACAGTTACATAAAACAAGTAATTGTCCGTCCGCTAAAAGATCGATGGAACACACTTACAAGAACATTCATCCGCTGGACCCCCGACCTGCGTTGGTCACTCAATTGCCGTAGTTCACCCGGTACCTGAGGCTTTCTACCCGTAACACACTCCTGCATTCACACAAAGTTCCCTGTCACAAGTGAATCGTCGATAGCTCTTCACGACACCCACAGTATTGATCAGACAATTACAAATACAAACTATCCCGGGATCATGGACTTCTCATGAGTACGCTAACCAAACTTCCTAATCCCCATGTGTCAGGACCAGTAAACCAATAAACCCACACTCACTCAACTTGCATTCCAACTTCACAAGATATCACACAATTAATTTATCAGCACAATCTAACACACCACACAGTTTCATACTCATGCTCCCTCTGTTTTCGCCGCACCGTCAACGTCCGCTGACTTCCATCCATCTTCGCCATCATCTGCTCCGTTAAAAGCTCTATTGTTTTTCCGATCCTACTCCTAATTTCTCTTTTGTCTCCTCACTTTAAGAGGTTAAACCATCCTCTGCTACTATTTGATTACGCTAAAGTATACTCCATGGCTTCCCTACTAAATTCAAATCAGATGGTCTTTTTATAGCCACTGAAAGTGTTTGAGGGGGGCAAAACAATATAAGGTTATACTTTCAATTGAGTCATGCTTTTAAAGGACCACAGACTCCGAATTTCAGTTTTGTGGATTTATTATAAGGACAAAAATAATTGAAAATAAACACTCCTCAATATCAGAGTATACAGATATATAAAAATCAATACAGATCCGAATCTACAAATATAATTCATTAGGCACAAAAGGCATAATATGATGAATTCCAAAATCAAAATACAATAAAAAAATAGAAGCTGAGTCCAATTCTCTTTTCATTAGAGTAGAAAAGAAAATTATCTTTCCCTGCACTGCTCTACATGGAAATCCTACCTATTTCCCTGAGTTTATCCCAAAGGGGTCAGCACGTGTTGACTTCCTAAGAAGTACTCACATCAAAATGGGTCTGATAGCTTGAAGCTATGGAGCTCATTTTAGGATGCTCTGAGAACAATGCAGCAGTGCACTCCCAAGTTAATATAACATCAATAAAGAAGCTTGATCAGTGTCTTCATTGCAAAAATATATAAATCTTTATTTTAAACAATCCATTGGATTTGTGCAAAACATGAGCCAACGTGTTTCGTTCAAAGGTTGAACTTCGTCAGGGCAAGCGTAGCAGAAGGAGAATATGGTATATCGGCAATAAGATCACAAAACCGGCGAAAAAGTCGCATTAGCAGCAGGAATTTAACACATGTTCTTACCTGGTGTAAATTTGGACGACAACCTGCACCATAAAAGGGAGCCCTGCCCAGAGCCACATCTGAAGAATAACAGATGCCATGAAGCTACTGATCATGCAGCTCGGAGCCCCAAGAGGGCCACAACACCCACCACCACCACCCCCAGGCCTGCCACCCACACCCGGACCCCTGCTGCCCCCACCCCAGACTACCACAGAGGCAGCGCAGACTAAGACAGTGGACCTTCAGAAAACGCGCCAGCCTCACAGACTTAACACCAGAAGATGTCATTACCCACTACAGGCTCAAAAGGACAACCATCCTCTGCATCCTGAACATCATTGCCCACAGGCTGACGGTACCAAAACAGCAGACAACCAACATCCCACCTCTGACAAAGCTGCTAGCCGTGCTGCACTTGTTGGCCTCTGGTACCTTCCAACCAACAACCGCCAGAGTCGGAGGAGTCTCACAGCCTGCACTATCAAAGTTCATCACAACTGTCTTGGATGCCATCATCAGCCTGGTACCCCAGCACCTTCACTTCCCCCACACTGCGCAGGTACAGCTGGAGACCAAGCAAGGCTTCTATGCCATAACTGGCTTCCCGCACATTGTGGAGGTAATTGACTGTACACATGTCCTACTTGTGCCCCCTGACAACACTACACACATTTACCGCAACAGAAAGCATACACATTCCATCAATGTGCAGGCAATAGTGGACCACCGGGGACTCTTCACCAATGTCGTCGCCAACTACCCAGGCAGTGTGCATGATTCCTACATCTTCCGACAGTCCATCATCAACCAGCGCTTCCAGGATAGCACCTATGTGAATGCACTGCTCATTGGTAAGTACCAAATGAACACACTACACACCTCAACTCCACAATCATGCAACTCACAACTCTGGGGATGCACACGGTACAAACTCACAAACAACATGCCACACAACATGGCCATCTACCAGACACAACAGCACAACTTACAGTGGTAACCTGAGCTAGCCATATACATAAGCCATCAACAGCATGGCACATCAGCCACACAATAGCAGATTGTGGGGAAAGGTGGGAACCAGGCATGTGCGAAGGAGGCAAGTGACCCATGAATGAGAATGTACACAATGCCATGTGTGGTGTGGATGTGCTGGACAGACTGCAGTATGCAGACCACAGACATATCCATGGCGACATACACTGCTGGTGTTTGGAGTGTAGTAGACAGTGGACGCAACCATGTTACCTCAGCCAGTGGGGAAGAACGTGGAAAAGTAGCTTGTTACATCCCCCCTGTAAGTGTGAGCGGAGTGGGCTGGCCTGGCATACGCCAGGCTAGCGTAGGGGTGTGAATAAAAAACACGTAGCTCTGGGTATGGTTCTATTCCGGAATGGCCAATGAGTCTGACAGGGCGGTGCCTCTCACCCCATCACGAGGCCGACGCCGTGAACAGTGTTTCCTGCGATCCTGTGGGCCTGCTGCACCCCAAGCCGCTGGTCCCCAGACCTGTCTGGCCAGCCCCTGCGCACCCACTCATCACTGCTCACCTGCCAACACTGGTGTGTGTCAAAGAGGGCCCACCACTTGCCACTGCAAGCTCCAAGCCTGAGGCCCACAACCGTGGCAACCTCCTCAGACCATCACGGCCTCAATGACACAGGCCCACTGTACTCCTTTCTCGTTGGGGTACTCCACCGTTGTCTTCAGCCTACACTGCGGTCTAGTAGGTCACACTTTTGGAACTGAGTCTTGATTTCTTTATGGCAGAGTTCATATCATTGTACGCAAGGAAAGGAGTAAGAGGAAGACGTGGTTCAGTGTGGAGGAAAAAAGGATTATCGTTACGCAGGTGATAGAACACTACCAACAACTGCTCTGGTGCCACTAACTCTGTGCATCGCAAGCCAATGACACGTGGCTGTGTGCCCTTGCTGACTACTGCACTGGGCCTACACTGTGGTCAAGTAGGTTACACATTTGGAACTGAGCCTTGAAAGTGGCAGCACGAGTACGGCATCTAGACGTCGTACTTGTGCTGCCACTTTCATTCAAAACACGTAGTTTACTCGATTGTGTGACCTGATTATGCCCTGACGAGGGTATCAATAGCTTTTAACTTGAAGTGTTACTTCTTCGTGGACTCTACTTTGAACACTTACTTATTTCTTAATGCGCCGCTTGGAACTGGTCGTTATTGGTGTTGCCGGTATCTTAATACATGTGTTGCCCTGATGAAGTCTGTATGCATATACTGCTAATTAGACGAAACACGTGTTGGCTAGAACTCAAAAGGATGCTGTTTTGAACATTAAAGAAGAAGATTTACACCAATTTGGATTATAATGTTTCATTTGGACTAATAATTTGCATAATACGATTGTTCTAATTTGCTCAGGATACAACGTGTATATCTTTGTGGATGTGGATTTCTACACTTGAAAGTGGATATGCGTGGCTCAATGGTTAGAGCGGCAGACCGTGATGCAGAGGGCTGGCCCGGGACTATGGTTCAATTCCCACCTCAGCGGCTCTTGGACTAAATTTCCCTGGACCTGATAATTCTCGCATCGGTGCCGAGTCTAATCATGGGTTCCACTCTGTGACTCTGGGCAATAGCTTGCTTAATCTCCACAACGGCCCCAGCAGTGCTTGGATGCCTGTCTTCACCTTGGGGTACCCAGGAGTGGACATTTCCCAGGAAAGACAGGATGGGTTTCACAGTGGTATGAATACAGCGCTACGAGACTTCTGGGTAGAAGTGCGCTATATAAATACAAACACATTTAAATTTAATGGTGACGGTTTGATAGACGCCATCTCTATCCCTAGTAGCAGCCTTATAAAGTTTCATAATTACTTTTGACAATTGAGCGCAAGCGTATAACCTTCCTTCTACCATTCTTTTGCTTTATTGATGAATGTCTCTCTGCACTGTCACAGGTGATCACGGATATGCACTCTGCCCTTGGATGATGACACCCCTCTGAGCGCCGAACACACAGGCCCAGAGGCAGTACAATGCGGCCCACAAATACACCAGGGGCATCATGGAACACACATTTGGCGTGTTGAAGTCACGTTTCAGGTGCCTGGACATCACAGGTGGAAGGCTCCTGTACAGCCCAGACATCGTGTGCAAGATGATCATCGCATGTTGTGTGTTGCACAACATATGTGTACGCACCAGTGCCCCATGGATACAAGTGCCAGATGCACCTCACGATGATGAGGAAGATGAGCCAGGTGGACCACATCCCACTGCAGCAGGAATAGGCCGTAGGAACACCATCATTGACAATTTTTTCACATGAGCCCGTCACATTGTGACAGTCCTTAGCAATCATGGGACAGTACATGACCACATGAACAGCATGTGCAAATAAATTCATTCCAACACACATTCCCTGAGTGCATGTTACTCCTCTGTACAGGCACATCACTCTGACAAGTGCAAGTGCAGCATGAGAGGCTAACAATCTCATAATATGAAAATAGACCAATGCAACATTGCAATGAAGATTATTAATATTGACAATTTTATCAAATTATTTTTTTATGAAAAACCTCAAAGTATTAAAACCTAGTTTGTACTTGAAAGCAGTTGTACTATGTTTTCTGTAGATACGAAGCTTGTATTTGAATACGCTAGTAACTAATGTGTATGCCTGGGCAACTTTGTTTACACACATTCCTTACCCTGACCCAGGATCGCTATCAGCACCAGGGGGTCCTTGTTCTTTCACACAGGGATGCGGAGGTTGTCCATGATCCTTTTGGAGTTCATTGTAGTCGTTGACCTGGGGTCATCTCCAACATCACTGACGTGATGTAGGGTCTGTTCTGCAGGAGGTGTTGATTGTCCCTCTGCAATATAAAAAAGGGATGCAGTTTCACAATGTGCTCCATGTATGTTGACGCATTGTCGAAGTTTACATACAGACTGCATGACAATGTACATTGTAACTGTTTGTGAGGAAATACCTATTTGATGCAGGACAGTGAACATTTGTACTACATCACAAATGTGAGGTTGTACTCATACATTGTCATCTCACCATTTTTTTCCCTTCTTTTCTGGTGCATTTTCCTGCATGACGCATGGGAATTGCAAGCCTGTCGCTGGTTATCGGTGATTTTTGTATCGAGGTTTGGGACATCGTCGCTTATTTCGGGTTTCACATTTTTTAGGCATTGCGTTAATTTTAACGCGGTCATTTGACGTGTTATCGTGAGACTATCACATGTGTTGAGAATTCCACATTAACGCTGCATTACTTTCCCGCGATAGACTGCGATGTTGAAAGTTGCGTTAAGCTAATTTTCCGATAATTATCCCACGTTCTTGAGAATATCCCCCATTAACTTAAGTTAAGAAATGGCAAGAAACTAACATGAGTGGATCAGCGTCTCCTGCCTGACATTGGAAAACTTGAGAATTCTGTTGAATGTTCTCACACACTATTCAAAGTAAATGTACTTGATTGTACAAATATTCGAGTTGTGTCATCTGTGTACTGTTGAGTGTAGGAACTAGTAGAGTAAACATCATGGGGTGCTGATATGGATGATCAATGTAATGTATAATAAAAATATTTTGTCTGACTTCAGTGTCAAAGAGTGAGTTAAAACGCACCTGTTTCATTTAATTTGAAGCAGCAGAAACTAGGGACTTTGGTAGCTCACACACTATGATCGCTTGCATAGTGAGTTGTTGTATGCCTTCGATGCACGCAGCCTTGGCTGCAGTGCACAGAGAGACCCTTTATTGCCGCACACAGAAGAGATAAATAAAACAGGGGCACATTTATTCTGCCAGACAATATTTTTGTTAGACTATTCTGGCATACAACCATTGCCTAAACAGTTCAAGACTCTGCTTCAGTCCTTGGCTGAACTTTGAAAATGGTTTTTAACTACATTAGCTAATGAGAGATTATTCCGCCACTTGGTAGTTACGTGAAAAATCTTCAGCCTCCAATAAGGCTCACCAGGCTGATAGCAGTAATAGTAGATGTGCTGTGTGTGACTGCAATTCTCTAGAGGGAGAGCGACACGTAAACTTTGACCCGAGATAAAAGCGTGTGAAAGTCAAGTAAAAGGAGCAGCCTCCGAACAATACAATACACGAGACGCAATTACTGAGATTACATATCATTCAAGCTTATGCCGATGCACTGCATCACTGGATGGGCAGAATGTGGATGAGTCCGGTTGTGCTGTGAACACCCAGTTTAGCAGGTTAAACAGGGGTGTGTTGCCATTAGAAATACTGATATTTTATGGGCACGTTGTGCTTGTAGCTCTGCCGACAAACGTTTTTTTAAAACAAAGAGTCTGTAAACCCGTAACAGAGGCGATGGGGGCAAAATCAATCACAATAAAGGAGGGGTAGATGGAGAAATGAAAAGAAAATGGGCCAAAAGAATGAAAGAATGGGCGCAAGAGTGAAAGGAGAGATGGATGGAAAGGTAAAAGAACATGTGCATAGGTCGGCGAAGAAAGAATGGAAGGAAAGATGAAAGGTGGGATAAAGGGTGAAATAAGGGATGAATGGGTGAATAAGAATGCATGAATGGGTAAGAGGATGGATGGATGTTTGGAAATAATACTGGAAGGATGGAAGTAGGAAGTAGTTTGTAATGATGACATGGTGGATGGATAAAATGGTAAAGGAGGGATGGATGGATGGATGAAAGGCTTAAAGGTTGGGGATTTAGATGGATGAAGGAGCAATGAAGGAACCTCTTCTACGGTGGGTAAAGCTTATTGGCTCTACTCCTCCGATGACATTAGAGGTATGGATCGAAGTGGGGGATATTTAAATTTTATGGCTACCATCTTGGATGGGTCCCTACACTTGTATGGAATTCTGAGGTGAATACAATCTGAGGTTCTCCACTTCTGAGCTGGTTTGAAGGGCACCTCTGCTGACATACTGCTGCTGTGCGGTCAGTGTCTGTGCAGGGAAATGGACCTCCCAGATAGCATGCATTCAGTGAGTGCATCCTGGATGAGGCGTTTTTGAGAAGGCTCTAGTACTGTCCTCTCCTTCCAAAAGGATCCCTAGTGCACACAGTTTCCTCTGGGCTATTTATTCGTGCATTTGTTGCGTCTAGAAAAAAAACAACAGTCCACGGATTGTTTTCTATAAACAAGTAGAACGTATTTTTCTTTAATTTTTAATAAAATAAAAATTCCTACTCTATTTTTCTCTGGAAGATTTCTTTTCTTCAGCAAAAGTGCTGTTGCTGCATAAATGTTCCATGTAAGACAAATGGCTAAAGACTCTATATTTTCAAAAAACAAATAAAACAATTATTTGCTTCTAATTCCACCAGTGCAAAGAACATTTGAACATCAATTTTGTGATTATCTTTACAGAAATAGTGTTGAAAAGGAGCAGGGAACATTTAGTTCCACATCAGCAATGTACAACAGAAGGAAAACATTTACTCCTTACAAAACCTTATATGGAATGTATTTTGAGGATGTTCTGTCTACAAAGCAAACGTCAATTGAGTTGGATGGTAATTGTGATTGACTTCATATTGTGTTGAACCTACCAAGCACAATATCCAAGACTCCATGAAAGCTGCCCACAATACAAACAGGCCAAAAGTAAAGATGACATTTTAACAGAGTGTCAGAAGCATCTATACTGGGACATGGCTTTGAAGAAAGGAGTAATAACATTCTATGGAAAACCTTTTGGATTCATTCCACTTTTTGGTAATCCAATTGGTTCCTTGTTTAAAATGTTGAAGGTTATTTGGAGTTGGAGTTTGGCACATTCTGTCAATAAATACTTGAGCAAACCAGACTTTTGTTTGGAAGGATGTGATGCTGCACTGACCCACCCAGATTACAAGTTAGGTGGGATTTCATATCAGGGGCTAGAATTACCATTATCTGCAGGAATTCCACCTGTTACAAGCTAGACCCCTTAAAATGGGGAATAACTATACGGACATGTCATTACTGTGTAGAATTCGACACAGCATTCCCTATTCCAAGGGGTTAAATAGGTGGTAAGTGGGAGAAGTGAATCCAATGATGTGTGCAGGTTAAGCTGCTGGGAGGACCGGGAAGGGACTGGAAAGGATAGTTTTGCAGAACAGAGCGTTACATGCTCCCCTACCAATGCTCGCATCGTGAAAAAGAAAAGGGTTGTCAGAGACTTGGACACGAGGATTCGCTGCAGTTGCAGACACAGCGTCATGCAACAAAATTGGGTGCAGTGTTCCTGCACAAGTGAAGACCAGGTGAGAGAACGCAGTGCCCACTCGTGGTCAGGCAGTACAGTATCCTATCCTAGGATGCCGCTCTGGCCGACTTGCAATCACTGAAGAATATAAAGAAGTATGCAAATAACTGCACAAAAAAGCTGGATGGAATGCTTGAATGAATCTCAGGGAAGGAAATTACTCGGGCCGTATTCCAATCTAGCTTTATTTTGCACATCATGGCACCTCAGTTTGGACCCAGCCATGTGCAATCAGCAGGGCCGGACTGACTACCGGGCAGTTTAGATTGCTGCCGAGCTGGGGGCCCCCAGCTCAGCAGCATTCCAAACTGCCCGGTAGCCAGTCCGGCCCTGGCAATCAGTTTTGACCCTGATCCAATTAGTCTGACTCTGAGATTTCCTGACTTTTGGTATTTCCTCGCAGTCATTTCAGTAGCAAAATGAACTGAAGTTAAAAGCTCCCTGAAAGCAAACACCCAAAAAAAGGAACCAAAAATGGATGGGATTCCCCATTAAACTACCTTGCAACTTGTTGTAGGTGACACTTCCTTGGAAGAATGATCCAAGAACGGTCAGGAGATTTGCCTTCACTTCAAAGGGACAGACCATCTCCTAACCTCCGCATGCAATGATCTGGTTTACCTCAGGAATGCTTTGGAGGAGCCCTGAAATTCACATTAATATCTGGCAGGTTCTCTCCAAACTTCGTCTTCTGTACCTAACCCTGTACATTGGAATGGCTCCACAGCCATACACCATATGAAAACTCCACTTACATCTCACTTCACATACATAAGCTAACCATACATCCATTATCAATGTCCAACATGGACTGAGTGAAGTGCTCATGTGCAAGGAACTGACAGAGACATTTAAAAACAAAAGAGGCTGGACGTAAATTCTCCCTGGCAGGTGACAGGTAAAAAAAATATATCTATTGCTGTCATCACTATTAATCTTACATAACCCGGTGAGCACTCAGTAATTAAGCTCAATAAAAGGGGGTGCACCTTGTGTGACCTCAGAGCTCCACTCTGATATCAATTCCATGTCACAGTGGGCATTCATCGCGCACATGATTGTCAAGAAAAAGAGGACTTTTTACATCTCAACACCAAGTTTCAGGATATATCCCTGTAAAAAACAATTGAATTAATTTATAGGGTGTCATGATTATTCTAAAAATCGAGCATAGTTCCAATCATCCCAAAACTACATTGTACTACCCTGCTATATGCAAGGTTGTAAGCTTTTGCACAGTTTTTTTTAAATGCAGTGCTTCCTAATCAAGTATAATGATTCCTTTAGTTTCAGCTGGTGCTTAAAAATATCAGTATTTGAATATAATCCAATTATCTCATTAAATGTGTATAAACACGCAAAAGGAGAAAGGAGAAAAGAAACAAAACTCCTTGGATTTGCTCAGGAAGCCCTCACTCACCGCCCTGGGAGATGACATGCTTCATAATCGGGCCCACCAGGAGAAGCCAAATGCCTCCCCGGTGTGCTTCAACGCCAGGATACTGCGGAGCTGGTTTTGTGAGAGTTGTGTGAAAAAGAAAAGTTTAAAAATGTCTTGGTTGTATTCCGCATAAAAACTTTATTCGGTGGTCAACCTGACATGTATAAAAACAATGTGATGGGAAATTACCAAGATAATTGTCTGGATATTTCCACTTAAAGTTTGGTCGACATGTTTCTGCCCTTTATGTGTGGATTACTGGGCATTCTTCAGGACCATAGGGAGTGTACCTCGGCGGTATGGGCACACTAAAGCCCACCCTTACCTGAGGACGTGAAAGTTAAAATCGGTGTAAAAACTATTAGTGCAAGGCAAACAAAAAAGAGAACAAACCAACAGGAAAAAATTGGGGGTTTCCCTCAAAATCAGAGGAACCTGTGTGGTCTGAAAAGGGAATATAAGTGACATACAGACATATAGAGACAGGAACATATAGTTAGTTCAGTCCATCTAGTAATGTTCTCTTAGAAGACCGATCACAAATTGCTGTGCTTAAAAGTAGGCAAACAAAATGGTAGTGTAATGTAACAGATATTTTAGTGATGGAGCCAAAGACCTTGAAGTCGCAGGTAGGTGGACAAACACTAAGAAAAAAAGGCACAGAAGTTGGCCCTCCACGCCAGATGCGGCGTCTAGTTGATACTTGTGTTTTAGAGAACAATGGGCCATTAAGTTGGCCAGTCTGTGGGAAAGTACTTAATAAATGACCCATCATGATCAAAGGAAAAGGTTCTCACTTGTCACTAAAAGATCCACGCCCCATAGGTCTCGGGAGGGGGCTGGAGGCGAAAATGGCACACCCTGAGGGGAAGGGTACAGTAAAGGAACAAAGGGATTGGTAAAAACAGGCAAAACAGGGATGCGCAAGGCATCAAGGATTACTTATCTGAAGATTTTAGTGGAACAAACTCACACTCGCGATGCCTAGCACCCGCTTTGTACCTGCAACTCTCCTCTTACCGGACCTCGTGGATGAAGACCGGCGGGGGGAGTGATGTAGATATAGTGTGGTACACGAGATACACCCGGAAGAAAAGTGCAAACAGGGGCGTGTGGTGCGCGACTCGGGAGGCGTGTCCACTAAGATCATCGGTGCGATCTTGGTCTCAAAGTGAGAACGAGGCTTAAAGTGCTTACGCTCGAGCAACAAATAGATGGGTTTAAGTGGGGGCGTGGTAGGATGTGTTCCCTAGGTAGCGGCTTTATTGACAAGCGGAAAACTTTATCCACCTGTAGAACACTACGAAAGCAAGTCCAGTGTATCCAAGGGGTGCCGAAGCAAAAAAACGGCAATGACTTGCGGGAAGGAATAAACTGCATGCGCTGCTGAGGCCGAAGTGTGTCCTCGGCACAGACTTGTTTGGGTATTAAATAGCAAGGCGCAGCTGCGATCGCGACAAAGTGTATAAAGGAATTACTAGGATAAGACATGCTCACTGAGAGCTGGGACTTGATTTCTCAATTCGAGATAGGAAGGAAACAATGAGAGCTCAGGACCAGCAAGCTAGTAGATCAATAGAAATGGAGCTAACCAGAATGGACAGATCTATGAACAGTTCGGTATCCAGTGTGTACTAAATGGTTTTTCTGGTATGCATAATCCGGCAAAAAGGAAAAAGGCTCAGGACCAACAAACTAGTTGATCAGTAGAAGTTAGAGCTAGGCAGAATGGGCAGATGTGGGTTAGATACCATTCGTGTACAGGATACAGGTTCTCCGGTTTGCACAGACAAGGGGAACTTTTAACGTTTAAGTATAGATGACCAAGGGATGCCATCATTAAGGCCATCCAGATGTGTCCCCAGTCTGTACACCCAGCGTTGTTTCTTTTCAAAGAGTACATTGTTGACATTTCTCCCTGGGTTCACTTGTTCAATGATTGTCCATTGCATATCATTGGGTGTGTGATTTTGGTGCAAAAAATGTTCGCTCATTTTGGTAGTTATTTTGCGACATCTGATGTTGCTGCGGTGCTTGCATATTCGCTGTTTTATTTTGCGCGTGGTCATACCTACATATCTTTTCAGACAGGGGCACGTAATCAGATAGACAACGTTTGAAGAATTACAATTTGTGTGAGCTCGCTGGGTCCATTATTTCCCTGGTTCCAAGTTTAAGTAATTGGTATGTCTTGTCAAGTGGCACACGCTACAGTTTGAGCATGGGTAGTGACCCGTTATTGGTGGGAGACCCCACAAACTGGTTTTTGATCTCACAGTTGGTTTGTTTATGGTTTCTGTTTTGGGGCGTGTGTGAACTAGGGAGTCCCTCAAACCTCTCCCTTTCTTAAAGGAAAACAGGGGTCTCTCCCAGGTTTTCTTATTGCTAGTAATGATATTACAATGTTTGTTTATTGATTTTTTCATAGCGTCAGACAGGCTGCTATATGTGGTGACGCACGTGAGTGGGGGATCCTTCTGTTCTTTGAAGTTATTTTCAAGGAGTGCTTCACGAGGCTGGTTCCTGGCACGTTTATTGCCGTTGTCTGGAATATGTGAAGGGTAGCCTCTTGATTTGAGTTTCATGGTGAGGTCTGTTGCTTGGTCTCGGTATTCTTTGATGTCGCTGCAATTCCTCCTGATCCAAAGGTATTGGCCGTAGGGGAGGTTTTCCCTGAGTGGTCTCGGGTGGAAACTTGAAAATTCCAGTAAGTTATTTTTGGCTGTCGTTTTATAATGAGTTCTGATGGTTAATGTTGTGCCTTTCACTGAGATGACTAAGTCTAGAAAGACTACTTCCTCTCTGCTGTAACAATGTGTGAATTTCAAATTTGGGTCTAGGGTATTGAGTCAGATGAAGAAGTTTTCTAAAAGGGAATCCTCGCCCCTTCCAGATAAGGAGGACGTCATCTATGTACCTCCTCCATAGGACTATGGAGGAGAAGAAACAGTTGTTGGCTTGGAGGAGGTGTTTAGACTCAAAATCATGCACGTACAATCCCGCCACACTTGGAGCGAAAGTACTGCCCATGGATGTCCCTGTGCTTTGTAAGTATAGTTGCCCCTTGTACTCAAAATAATTCTCTTTGAGCGCTATGGTGGCGCATTGGGAAATGAAGTTTTTTGGTGTTCTGTACTCCCAGGTCACAGAGTCTAATGCGGTTTCTAGGACCCTGAGGGTGTCATCTTGAGGGATGCTAGTATGTAGACTTTCTATGTCTAGTGTAGCAAGGATGATAGACCCTTCATCAAAGGTGAAGTCTTGTAGGAGTTGGAGTACACTTTTGGTATCGTTGAGGTAAGTAGCAGTATTTTGCATTATGGGTTTGAGAAAGTGGTCACAGAACATTGATAGAGGTTCTAAGAGTGACCCCATCCCCGAAACGATAGGTCTTCCTGGCGGTGGTGTGACGTTTTTGTGGGTTTTAGGCAGGGTGTAGCAGTATGGTATTTTATTCTCCCCTGTCGTCAGAAAAGCGGCCTCTTGCCTGGAGATGTGGTCATTTTCTTCCGCTTCCTTGACCAGGTCATGGATGCGTGATTTTAGTTCTGGGTTAGGGTCTATTGTGAGTGGGGTGTAGTTAGTCCTATTGTCCAGAAGAGTCATACACGCTTTGTCATAGTCGCTGGTATTCTGAATGACAATACCACCCCCTTTGTCTGCTGGTTTTATAGTGATGTCATAGCAGTTCTGTAGTTCTTGGAGAGCTTGGTATTCTAATGCAGTGAAGTTCTTAAAGGTTTTAGGTGTTTCCAAAGCTTCCATATCATTGAAGACTGCTTGCTCAAATGCTGTTATCTCTGCTGGTATGCTATAGGGTGGTGGTACAAAGGTAGATTTTACTCTGAGGTTGGTATCCCCTCTGAGTGTTTCATTCTCTGGTATTTCTTTTGATTCAAAAAAGGAATTCAGTTTGAGCTTCCTAAAAAGTTCGGAGAGCTTGCAGTGTAACTTGAATTTGTCAGGTCTTTCAGTAGGTACAAAACCTAGGCCCTTCTCTAGGACCTTGATTTCCACTGGGTTTAGTACCTTACTAGACAGATTTGTGATCAGACTCCCTGGGCGCTTGTGCCTGCAGTTGGTGTCTTGCTGCGGGTATGGTTCCCCACTGGGTCCTCCGCTTCCCACGTGACTTGGTTGTTTCCTTTCCTCCTTCCTCTCCCCCTCCGGCCTCTCCCTAAAAAAGGCGTTTGAAATTGGTTCTGGTGGAAAGTGGGTAGTTGCTTGTGTGGATTCCAACCCATCAAGGGAAAGGGAGGTTGTTGGTGGAAGAAATTGGGTGGTTGCCATTGCCTGGTGTCCCAAATGCTGGCCATCTTGGTTGTTGGTTGTAGAGGTTAGATCTACCTCTACCCCCTCGTCTCCGTCCTTGTTTCAGACTATTGTCGCTAGGACCACTACTAAACGAGGAGTTGCTGTCTGAGTGGTCTGATTTATTGGAATCCCTAATTGGCGGAGTGTATCCTGGGTCAGAGTAAGGGTACACTTTAGTGAATTCAAATTTTTTAAGGTCTTTCTGTAATTTGGTCCCCTTGGATTGTATTCGTTTATATCTTTGTTAATTTCATCTAGTTTCTTTTTATAGCCTGTCACCGTGGTTTTGAAATGTGTTTCGGTTTGTTGGATTTTAACCATCAGAGCTTCGGAAAGACGGAGTGCAGTTTTAATGATTAGCACCAACCAGTCTTGAGTGCAGTGCCAGGCTATCATCGCCCATTCCTTGGGGAATATAGCATCATTAAGGAAAATACGTGGTGCGTTAGTAACCAGAAGACCCCTTGGGGCCGTGTTGGTTGAGAGGTACTGTTTCAAAAAGTGCCATGTAAAATGGTCCTAATGCGGTCCCGTTTCTGCTCGGTTAATTGTTCCCATTCTGTAGTGTGAGACGGAAACGATCTGTTGCATGCCACGCAATCTGGGTTCCGTGCAAATTATAGCACGGAGTCGGCTCTTCTCGAGGTCACAGATGCCATCAGGGAAGTACTCGACTCTGGGGGAAGAGCCATGTTGGTAATGCTTGACTTGTCGGCGGCTTTCGACACCGTTCCTCACTATCGCCTCCTTGCAAGACTCTGGGAGTGCGGCCTTCGGGGAACGGATATGGCTGCGCTAGAGGTGGGGGTCCCTCAGGATTCCATTCTCAGCCCCATGCTGTTTAACATCTTTATGGCCCCTCTGGCGGTAGTCGCGGAGTCCTTTGGCGCTCAGATCGTATCTTACGCCGATGACACCCATCTCCTATTCACTTGTGATAGGGGCGGGTCATTCGACGGCATTCAGGTCAGGGATTGCCTTGGTGCGGTCTTTGAGTGGTTCAGGTGTAATGGCTTAAAGTGCAATTCCGATAAGTCGGAACTGCTCTTTTTTGGATGCGCCCTTGAACCAGACTGGAAATCTTGGTGGCCATTAGATATGTTTCCCCCTGACAATGTGTCTCTCAAGGCTAAAAACTTGGGAGTGATTGTGGACAGTGAACTGTCCTTTGGGCCACATATTTCGTGCCTTTCAGGTAAATGCTTTGGCATTTTACGGATGCTGAGGAAGTTCCTTCCTTTAGTGTCTTTTCAGCATAGGAAGATAATTGTTCCGGCCTTGATTGGATCTCGACTGGACTATGCAAACGTTCTCTTCTTGGGTCTACCAAAATATCTTTTAACCCGTTTGCAAGTAGTCCAGAACTCGGCAGCCCGTGCTATCTATGGGCTCCCGAGAAGAGCAGGTGCCACTGTCCTTCTGAACACCTTGCACTGGTTACCAATCGCAAAGAGAATTATTTTCAAGAGCCTGACTTTTGCCTTCAAAGCTCTACGGCACTGGCCCCAAGTACATAGGGAAACGTCTTTCTCGATATGTACCTAGCAGGACTTTGAGATCATCTTGTTTATCCAAGATGACAGTCCCAGCTATCAGGCGTGCAAGGATGGGAGGCCGGTCATTCCGCTATCTAGCTCCGAAGGCTTGGAATGAACTACCTCTCTCCCTTAGACAGGCTCCCAGTATTCTTGTTTTTAGAAAAGATCTTAAAACATGGCTCTTTACCAAATCATTTCTTTTCCTTTCTTCTGTCTGCAGTTTAGCTGTTATGTTGTTGTTTTATCTGCTGATACTCTTCGCCAAAGCTCCGGGATGCTCCTCGGAGTAGCCGAGCGCTATAGAAGAAATAAATTAACATAACATAACATAACATATTGCCTGAGAAATAGCTGGATCTGCGAAAAGGGTCGCATCAGATAAGATAGCGTCCACTTCTGCCTCGGAGTAAGTTAGTCCCAAATTCGCCATATTAAGTTATAGTGGTAGTGCAAGAATAACTAGTTGTCTTGCTGAGTTTTTGTTTATGTTTATATGTTTTTAACTCTCACAGCTGTGCGCTGCTCAATAGTTATATAACAACAAGAGAGGGAGGGAAGACAACACACTCAATCCCCTGGGCAATGTTTTATAAACAACAAAAGAGTGTAATTCATTAAATGTGTATAAGCACGCAAAAGGAGAAAGGTGAAAAGAAACAAAACTCCTTGGATTTGCTCAGGAAGCCCTCACTCACCGCCCTGGGCGATGACATGCTTCATCATCGGGCCCACCGGGAGAAGCCGAATGCCTCCCCGGTGTGCTTCAACGCCAGGATACTGCGGAGCTGGTTTTGTGAGAGTAGTGTGAAAAAGAAGTGTTTAAAAATGTCTCGGTTGTATTCCACATAAAAACTTTATTCAGTGGTCAACCTAAAAGTATAAAAACAATGTGATGGGAAATTACCAAGATAATTGTCTGGATATTTCCACTTAAAGTGGGGTCGACATGTTTCTGCCCTTTATGTGTGGATTACTGGGTATTCTTCAGGACCATAGGGAGTGTACCTCGGCGGTATGGGCATGCTAAGGCCCACCCTTACCTGAGGACGTGAAAGTTAAAATCGGTGTAAAAACTATTAGTGCAAGGCAAACAAAAAAGAGAACAAACCAACAGGAGAAAAAAGGGGGTTTCCCTCAAAATCAGAGGAACCTGTGCGGTGTGAAAAGGGAATACAAGTGACATACAGACATATAGTTAGTTCAGTCCATCTAGTAATGTTCTCTTAGAAGACCGATCACAAATTGCTGTGCTTAAAAGTAGGCAAACAAAATGGTAGTGTTTGTAACCGATATTTTAGTGATGGAGCCAAAGACCTTGAAGTCGCTGGTAGGTGGACATACAAACACTACAAAAAAAGGGATAGAAGTTGGCCCTCCACGCCAGATGTATTCCCTTTTCAGACCACACAGGTTCCTCTGATTTTGAGGGAAACCCCCTATTTTTTCCTGTTGGTTTGTTCTCTTTTTTGTTTGCCTTGCACTAATAGTTTTTACACCGATTTTAAGGGCCTAGAGAAGGGCCAAGGTTTTGTACCTACTAAAAGACCTGACAAATTCAAGTTACACTGTGAGCTCTCCAAATTTTTTAGGAAGCTCAAACTGAAATCCTTTTTTGAATCAAAAGAAATACCAGAGAATAAAACACTCAGAGGGGATACCAACCTCAGAGTAAAATCTACCTTTATACCACCACCCTATAGCATACCAGCAGAGATAACAGCATTTGAGCAAGCAGTCTTCAATGATATGGAAGCTTTGGAAACACCTAAAACCTTTAAGAACTTCACTGCATTCGAATATCAAGCTCTCCAAGAACTACAGAACTGCTATGACATCACTATAAAATGGTATACAACCTTTACAACACAACTTTTACAATGCACTACCATTACAATGAAACTTTTACAACGCAACATCCATTACAACGCATGCATTTACAACGCAGTCATTACAACGCATGACACTACAACGCACACCACTACAACGCATACCATTACAACGCAGTCATTACAACGCATACCATTACAACGCATAGCATTACAACACATTATACCCCTACACTATCCAACACTTACCCTACTGTTGCACCCCCTGGAGTTAGAATAGTAATTGTTACCCCTACATTATCCAAAACTTACCCTACTGTTGCACCCCCTGGAGTTAGAATAGTAATTCTTACCCCTACAATATCCAACACTTACCTTACATGCAATGCAATGTAATGCGTTGTAATGGTATGCGTTGTAAATGTAGTATGCGTTGTAGTGGAATGCGTTGTAAAGGTAGTTTCAAAGAATTCGTTGTAATGGTATGCGTTGTAATGGTGTGCGTTGTAATGGATGTTGCGGTGTAAAAAATGCGTTGTAAAGGTAGGCGTTGTAAAAGTATGCATTGTAACGTCATACATCCCTATAAAACCAGCAGACAAAGGGGGTGGTATTGTCATTCTGAATACCAGCAAATATGACAAAGCGTGTATGACTCTTCTGGACAATAGGACTAACTACACTCCACTCACAATAGACCCTAGCCCAGAACTAAAATCACGCATCCATGACCTGGTCAAGGAAGCGGAAGAAAATGACCACATCTCCAGGCAAGAGGCCGCTTTTCTGATGACAGGGGAGAATAAAATACCATACTTCTACACCCTGCCTAAAACCCACAAAAACGTCACACCACCGCCAGGAAGAACCTATTGTTTCGGGGATTGGGTCACTCTTAGAACCTCTATTAATGTTCTGTGACCACTTTCTCAAACCCATAATACAAAATACTGCTACTTACCTCAAAGATACCAAAAGTTTACTCCAACTCCTACAAGACTTCACCTTTGATGAAGGGTCCATCATCCTTGCTACACTAGACATAGAAAGTCTATAAACTAGTATCCCTCAAGATGACACCCTCAGGGTCCTAGAAACAGCATTAGACTCTGTGACCTGGGAGTACAGAACACCAAAAAATGTCATTCCCCAATGCGCCACCATAGCGCTCAAAGAGAATTATTTTGAGTACAAGGGGCAACTATACTTACAAAGCACAGGGACATCCATGGGCAGTACTTTCGCTCCAAGTGTGGCGGGATTGTACGTGCATGATTTTGAGTCTAAACACATCCTCCAAGCCAACAACTGTTTCTCCTCCTCCATAGTCCTATGATCTAAGATCTGTTCATTCTGGTTAGCTCCATTTCTATTGTTCTACTAGCTTGCTGGTCCTGAGCTCTCATTGTTTCCTTCCTACCTCGAATTGAGCAATCAAGTGCCAGCTCTCAGTGAGCATGTCTTACCCTAGTAATTCCTTTATACACTTGTCGCGATCGCAGCAGCGCCTTGCTATTTAATACCCAAACAAGTCTGTGCCGCGGACACACTTCAGCCTCAGCAGCGCATGCAGTTTATTCCTTCCCGCAACTCATTGACGTTTTTTTGCTTCGGCACCCCTTGGATACACTGGACTTGCTTTCGTAGTGTTCTAAAGGTGGATAAAGTTTTCCGCTTGTCAATAAAGCCGCTACCTAGGGAACGTGCCCTACCATGCCCCCACTTATACCCATCTATTTGTTGCTCGCGCGTAAGCGCTTCATACCTCGTTCTCACTTCGAGACCAAGATCGCACCAATGATCTTAGCTGACATGCCTCCCGAGCTGCGCACCACACGCCCCTGTTCGCACTTCGCTTCTGGGTGTATCCCGTGCACCACTTATATCTACATCGCTCCCCCCACCGGTCTTCATCCACGAGGTCCGGTAAGAGGAGAGTTGCAGGTACCAAGCGGGTGCTAGGCGTCGCGGGTGTGAGTTTGCTCCACTAAAAACTTCAGATAAGTAATCCTTGATGCCTTGCACATCCCTGTTTTGCCTGTTTTTACCAATCCCTTTGTTCCTTTACTATCCCCTTCCCCTCAGGGTGTGCCATTTTTGCCTCCACCCCCCTCCCGAGACCTATGGGGCATGGATCTTTTAGTGACAAGTGAGAACCTCTTCCTTTGATCATGATGGGTCATTTAATAAGTACTTTCCCACAGACTGGCCCAACTTAATGGCCCATTGATCTCTAAAGCACGAGTATCAACTAGACGCCGCATCTGGCGTAGAGGGCCAACTTCTATGCCTTTTTTTCTTAGTGTTTGTATGTCCACCTATCTGCGACTTCAAGGTCTTTGGCTGCATCACTAAAATATCGGTTACAAACACTACCATTTTGTTTGCCTACTTTTAAGCACAGCAATTTGTGATCGGTCTTCTAAGAGAACATTACTAGATGGACTGAACTAACTATATGTTCCTGTCTCTATATGTCTGTATGTCACTTGTATTCCCTTTTCAGACCAAATAGGTTCCTCTGATTTTGAGGGAAACCCCCAATTTTTTCCTGTTGGTTTGTTCTCTTTTTTGTTTGCCTTGCACTAATAGTTTTTACACCGATTTTAACTTTCACGTCCTCAGGTAAGGGTGGGCCTTAGCGTGCCCATGCCGCCGAGGTACACTCCCTATGGTCCTGAAGAATGCCCAGTAATCCACACATAAAGGGCAGAAACATGTCGACCCCACTTTAAGTGAAAATATCCAGACAATTATCTTGGTAATTTCCCATCACATTGTTTTTATACATGTCAGGTTGACCACCGAATACATTTTTTATGTGGAATACAACCGAGGTTTTTTAAACACTTCTTTTTCACGCAACTCTCACAAAACCAGCTCCGCAGTATCCTGGCATTGAAGCACACCGGGGAGGCATTCGGCTTCTCCCGGTGGGCCCGATGATGAAGCATGTCATCGCCCAGGGCGGTGAGTGAGGGCTTCCTGAGCAAATCCAAGGAGTTTTGTTTCTTTTCACCTTTCTCCTTTTGCGTGCTTATACACATTTAATGAATTACACTCTTTTGTTGTTTATGAAACATTGCCCGGGGGATTAAGAGTGTTGTCTTCCCTCCCTCTCTTGTTGTTATATAACTATAATCCAATTATCTCCAGCTCACTGGTGGTAAAACAGGAATTATGGTCTTCAAAGGCAAATCAGAACTTTACAGATCTTTGCACGCCCTCTATTTGAACTTCTGTTGGCCACTTCCCCATTCTTTGTTTCTGTCATAACATTGCACCAGTGCACAAAAAGGATATATCCATTTGTATTGTTTTTTCTTTTTATGCAATAGTGAAGGGAACATCCTGTGATTCTGGGCAAAACACAAAATCTGCCCGTGCCTAACAAAAAGTAATGTGTCTAAATGTAACGCAACTGGTACTATGTAAAGCGCTCTGATACCCGATTCGGGTCAAGTTAGTGCTATATAAGACCCCGTAAAAAAAAAAAAAAAAAAAAGTGATTATTGAAGCGCACTCTGAGTGCACCTTGTGTTTGTGCCTGCTTTTAATGCTTTCCTGTCTCTTTTCTATTACCAAAGAGGCAACAAACACATGTAAGGCTCATTTTGTAATGCCTATCACACAATTTGTAAATGTGAAATATGAAATGGGTATTTCCTTGTGGGTGCATGGGCAGTACCTCTGCCTGTGCCACATTACAGATGCAGACCTGGGGAAAAAAGGGGCCTTTGAGGGGAGCCTCACTGCCTACATCCTGTGAGGTGCCATTTTGAAGGGGTGGAGTGCTCCATGTATCCCCTCTACAGTTATACAATCTGGTGCAGCCAAAGACAACAGCAATCTCTCAAAGGATCCATGGCCCCACTCCAAAGGGAGGGCAGGTTGGCTCTACAAAGACATTGAAAATGTCACAGGGGACATGTATTTCTGATTCCACACCCCACACCAAAAGGCCTCCTGCGGAGGAATAAGGAACAGATATTTGAAATACCAGGTTACCCTGAAGCTGAGGTTTAGTTTGATTCTGATTCAAAATCAATGTTAACATATGAACTTCTGTTTCAGTGCCACAAAAATATATTTGTACTTATTGTACATTGTATTGGTCGGACCTGCCCTGACCTGACAGGATCAGGTACTCTCGCAATGACCTCTTGAGGTTGAACCTGCCCGCTGGTAGGGGGGTCTGCTTGCAAGCGGGGTGGGACTGCGCTGTTGTGAAGTGCTCGAGCTGTGGTTTTTCCCCCCAGCCCTCCTTACCACCGCGCCTAGCCACTGAGCTTAGCCGCGTGTTAGTTAGAGCCGGGCTGATCAATGCTAGATCTGTTGTGAAACACGCCGCTGACATCTTTGAGTTGCTGGTGGATGGTCAGCTCGAGGTTCTTTTTATAACGGAGACGTGGTTGACTAATTCATGCGCCCTGATTGTGGAAGTTGCTGTTCCTAGGGGTTTTAAGATCGCCAGGGCTGACAGGCCCTCGGGTAGAGGAGGCGGACTAGCTGTTATTTTTAAAGAAGGGTGGCACTTCGCCTCTTAGCAACCCGCTGCAGGGGTTGATGGTGAAGTTCTCCACTTCTCCCTTACTATTACGCCTCACTTTACCTTGGGGAGTTCACTGATTTATAGGCCTCCTGGCCTTGCCAACCACTTCATTGACACCCTGGAGGAATGCATAGTTCCACGGGCTTTAAGCTTTCCTAAATTTCTTCTGCTCGGTGACCTAAATATTCATGTAGATGTCTCTGACTCTCTTGAATCTCGCCGGCTGGGGGAAGTCTTGGACCTTGCTCAGCTTAAACAATGGGTGGCTGTGCCGACTCGTGCTGGAGGTCACCTTTTAGATGTAGTCTGTTCTAACTTTCCTATCGAGACCCTAAGCTTAGAAAAGGTAACGTGGTCTGACCATGATCTTATCAGGTTCTCGTGGGAGGTGGAGGGTGTAAGTCGATCTGCATCCACATCTCCCTCGAGTCATACCCAGAAGGTCAACCTGGTCGCGTTCGGCCATGCTCTATCCAGTGCTCGCCCTAAGCTTACTTCTGCGGTGGGTGAGGCACTTAATGCTTTCAATGGGTGGGTGTTGCAAGCAGCCAATGTATCCACGAAATGCACTACGGTGTCCAGGCTCCGACACACCCCCTCCCAGCCCTGGTTTTCTCCTGAGCTGAGGGAGTTGAAAAGAAGGTGTAAAAAGCTGGAGCGAGCTTGGAGAGTTGGGTATAGCTCGGAGTCAAAGTCCGCCTTACGCACAGCCCAAAAAGAGTACTATGCCACTATTAAGACAGCTAAAGGGAATTATTATGCAGGGAGAATTCCCAAAGCTGAAAATAACAGTAGAGAGATCTTCTCTATTGTAAAAAGTTTTGTATCCCCTGCTGCTGACACTGCCATACTCCCCTCCTCGGCACAATGGTGCGAGGACCTGTCCGAATTTTTTATTAATAAAATAACTAGGATCCAACAGGATTTACTCTCAGCGCTACCAGCGGACTGTTTTGCGGCTGGCCCTTCTTTTACGCCTTGCCCCTGTGACTTGCAACAGTTCATGGACTTTTCGCTGGTCGCGGACTGTGATGTACTGCCTCTTCTTCAATCTCTTAAGTAGGGCTCTCCTTCTGACCCTTGCCCTGCCCGGGTGCTTTCGGAGGTGGCAGACATTGTCTGCAGTGAGGTTACTCACGTTGTGAATCTCTCCCTATCTTCAGCTGAGGTTCCTCTTGGTTGGAAGCAGGCAAAACTTCTCCCGCTTCTGAAAAAACCTGGGCTGGATGCTTCTGTTCTTGGGAACTACCGTCCCATATCACTTCTGCCCGCGCTGGCCAAAATATGTGAGAAGGTGGCATTTCATCAATTAGAGAGCTTTGTTGAGTCTTCTAAAGCTCTCCACCCTGCTCAATCGGGCTTTAGGGCGGCCTATAGCACGGAGACAGCCCTGGTGGAGATGGCGGAATCGATTCGGGAATGTCTTGACGGAGGCGGCAGAGCGGTCCTGATTTTATTGGACCTCTCTGCCGCGTTCGATACCGTTCCCCACAAGCACCTCTCGCCAGGCTCTCTGCTATAGGCATTGGTGGAGGTGCCCTAGCCTGGTTGTCCTCATTTCTATCTGATAGGTCGCAACAGGTCTGGATGTCGCCCCACGCCTCGGAACCTAAACCACTTCTCACTAGGGTCCCACAAGGATCTACCCTTAGTCCCCTACTGTTCAACATTTACATCACCCCCCTGGTTTATCTAGAGGAGCAGTACGGGGCTAAGGTTATAGGGTATGCCGACGATACACAGCTGCTGTTTACCTGGCCAGATGATCACAAGATACTACATCAGTTCAGCTGTGTTTATCCTCAGTTTTTCGCTGGCTCACTTTGGCTCAGCTGAAATGTAACGAGGATAAATCCGAGGTGCTTTTTTTTGGTTCTTTCCCCTCTAATTTTAGGAATTTGCTGTGGCCCCCGAATATTCATAGCCCCAAGGTGATGGGTGGTCCTGTGAAAAATCTGGGCATCTGGTTCGGCGAGGACCTACGATTTGAGGACCATATAAAGAAGCTAACTGGGACTTGCTTTGCCACGCTGAGAATGTTACGCAGATTCTTCCCATTGCTTCCTCAAGAAGCCAAAGAGACGGTCGCTCGTGCACTTATCCTGGCAAGGCTGGATTACGCGAACGCCCTGTTTAGCGGTATCCCAGCCTACCTGGTTAAACGTCTGCAGGTCATTCAGAATGCTGCGGTCCGTCTCATATTTAATGTTCCGAGATGGAAGAGTGTCCGCTCCCATTTGTGTAAGCTCCATTGGCTGCCAGTATCTCAACGCATCCTGTTCAAATCCCTGGTGCTCTCGTTCAGAGCAACCCACGATCAAGGACCTGCTTACTTGAAAAAGAGATTCACCTTTTATGCCCCCTCACAAGCTCTTAGATCATCCACCTTGTTCAGAATGGCTCTTCCTCGCTTTAAGAGAACCAGACTTGGGGGCCAGTCTATAGCTGTAGTAGCTGCCCGTGCTTGGAATGCTCTTCCTCTTTATTTGCGATCCATGCAAGGTGTGGGCCAGTTCAAGAAAAATTTGAAAACCCATTTGTTTAGGAGTGTTACATAAGCTGAGTCTTTTTTTTCATTCGTCTGTCTTCCTCTGCCTTTTCCCTATCGCGCCAGGATACTCCCAAGTAACAGAGCGCGTTACAAAACGGTTTATACATTATACATTATACATACTTTTCAACTGGAATAGAGACTATGAATGTAATAAGATTCTTGGAAAATCTCATGGCTAAGGAGGGTTATCCTGACACCATCCTCACTGATAATGGGGTCAAACTAGTCTCACGTGAAATGGAGAGCTTCTTTAAAGATCGTGGCATCAGGCACAAGAGATGCTCCCTTTACCTCCCAGAAACCAATGGAATGCTTGAGAGGTTTGATAGGGTGTTGAAGGAAACTATCTCTTGGGCCAAAAGATCTGGTATCAATTGGAAGGAGGAGGTCCTGAAAAAGGTAGAGACCTATAGGGTGACCCCACATAGTACTACTGGCAAGTCTCCTTTTGTTCTTTTCAGGGGCAGAACTCCTTGTACTATGGTTGAACCCTCATGGGTGAGAAACTTGGAGGAGTCTGCTACTCCGACTTCATCTAAGAATGTCTATGCAGACTGGCGGCAGAGGGTGAAGGCTAAGAGTTTAGCTAGGGAATCCTACTTTAACTCTAAGAAATCTACAAAGGATACTGTAGTGATGGTAGGCGACATGGTTGTCATCAGGCAACCTTGTTCCAAAGTTAAGTTTTCTAAACCCATTTGTGTCACGAAGGTGTTCAACAACGCTGTTAGAACCCAAGATCACTGAGTTTGGAATTTGAGCAGGGTTGCACTGTACAAAGGGCCTGTGGATCTTGATTGTTTCTCTGTTAGAGAAAAGGCTGAATTGGCTACTCCAATCATTTCTTCACGCTTGTCCTCTAGAATTGTCATGAGGCCAGGCTATTTAGAGGACTATGTATCATGAAACCTGCATTTGAAAGTCAATATTTTTTCTTTGTGCTTGCTCTTCCTCTTCTGTTGCTTTTTTTCTTTCCCTTCCCCTTCCAGTTTAGCTCTCTCATTCACTCCTTCTTTCGCTGTGTTACCAGGGGAAGATGTGTGGCATCTGAAGCCTACCCTACTTCCTAAGAGCCTATAATGGAGGTTGGTATCTCAGGTTATAGAAGGTGTTGATTCAAATGTGCAAACAAGCTGTTGGCTGTAACTGGTTGGGACCTGGATGGGTTTCTTCTTACTGAGAATTATACTTGAAGTTCTTCTCTACAACCTGACTCTGCGTGATCCTTTCAGCTGCCTCTAGGATCTTACATGAAAGTATTATGTTCACACAAGACTTACAAATTGGTAACATGGATTTAAGGATTCTGTGTCCAAATATACTTTCCTGACTCTATAGTCTAGGGACATAATTTATCCTGCATAAAATCTCTTTAATACTTCATTCCAGAAAGTAGGTGTAGTGTTGGTGAGTTTGTAATGACAGAACCTTTGGGCTTCTGATGAACTCCATAGAACTGTGACATAAGCATTAGAGCATAGTGAATTGAATGCACGTTTAGAATGTTGAGTTTCCGGTTACACGCAGAAGAATAAAGACGTGTCATACTAAGGTCTGTGTGTAGCGTAGTCATTGGCAAGTACCCAGGCTGGGGAGGATGCTACAACTGGTGACGAGATAGGGGGTAAGTATCCCGAAGACATTGCTCTCCCAGAGAGTTTGCAGTGGTCCAGAAAACTGCTCGTGAGTGCCACGTGTGCCTCTGTCGAAGTGCGGAATCGACGTTTGACTTATATAGAGTCAAAGTGGAGCCACAGTTCCGTGTAAAACACTTCAAGTTAATGAAAGCTTCACTGAGAAGTCTACATATCGGTGGCCGAGTTCCTGCTGGGAAGCCTGCATAAAGAAGTACTGAGCTGTAACTCAAAGCCATACATTTGGAGTGACAACGTTATAGGTGGATGCAACCAGGTTTTGAAACAGCAACAAAGTGGAAGATAACACTATAACACAAGCGCTGCGAGGCAGAGATCAACTAGGTGTCAGACAGCACAAAGATAAAGTGATACAAGAAACACTCTTCTACTTACATGCACTGAGTAGAGAGAGTCGTCATGCCACCTCGCTTGAACAAGTGACCCCAGACCAGGCACCTGGGGTTGTTCTTACAGAGCTGTATACATATAAAGCAGCACCCCATCAAAGCTGCTGAGTGTGGTTCAGAACAACTCTAAAGGTCAGAAGTGCAGTAAGTCACAAGCGGTGATCAGAATCATGACTGTTTGTATCTCAAGGGAAGCCAAGAAAGGTGTCCAGTTTCCTGTCATTATAAAAGATGATCCACAGGACAGCATATCGCAAGGCTTCAGGGATGTTTTGCATAAACAAGATCACTACGCAGTGTAGGAGAGAACTATACTCTCCAAGTCATTAAGTTCCACCAATGGTTACAATGCTGCCACCTTCTTGAAACCCCCACAGCCATTTGATACCGCTAAAAATTGAATATTGGCAACTGATGGACTGCCTGGATAAGGACATTTTATGATTTTATTGATGCGATTGAAGAAGCAGATAACAAGAAGATTTTCAAGTACCTTAAGATTATTGGTGGTGGGGGGGCGCCAGAAAGCCCACAGGCAGATGGCCGCACTTTAGTGTTGCTTTGTCGGTTGGGGTTAAGCCAATCCACCAATAACCCTGCCATCCTCATCTAGCACAGCTGTAAGCTGACTGCCCCAGTGTCTTAGATCACCAGGCTCTGTGTGGTGGAGAAAAAATGTATAGTGTAGGCAAACTGCAACTGCTGTAAGCTGCCTACGAGCTGCGGGGGGGGGGGGGCCGCGATGGGGCTCAGTGAGCGTGGTGGCCCCTGGCGGCCCTGTACTGCAGCCTGGAGGACCTATCAGGCGGAGGATCTGTGGGCAGTGCAGTGGTCCCATGTCTGTCCGAGAGGCACGAACATTTTGACCGGAAAGTACGGGGTGGCTGGACATGCTCCGCGAGCCTTGCGGTGGGATTTGGCCTCATTGGGGCGCTGAACATGATTGTGATAATCGGGTGCTGAGGGCTGCTGGGACACCCAGCTGCTCGGCCGAGGGGTGATCAGACTGCCAGGGGCAACTGCGAGTCGTAGTGATACCTGGATTGCATGGCCTGCTGACTACGAAGGTCCAAGGCACTTGAACAAAGCGAGTCCCCCCACCCCTTATGGTAAAAATGTGCTCATTGAGAATCTTTTGGCTTCCAGTGTGAAAGCCGTCGTCGAGGAGAGTCTGAGTACCTCCGGAGGAAGGGAGTTCCATATTTTAGGGGCAGCACCAGAGAAGGCTCAGTGACAAGTTCTCTTTTTACTACGAATGATCGGTTTCAGGAGGAGAGCAGAGGCGCTTTAGATGCCCTCACACCACAGGATAATTCATGTTTTTGCGCCAGATACGTGGGAGTATTAAAGTGACGGGCTTTGGGCATCAGGATTGCAATCTTTAGCTGGATTCGCGCTTCAAGGGTAGCCAGTTGAGAGTATGTGCTCATTTCATTTGGAGCCTGTAATCAGTCCTGCTGCAGAGTTCAGCGAGGCCCTAAGTGGAGCCAAGGCGTATTTAGGAAGGCCACAGAGAGTTGCACTGCAATAGTCTAACCTTGGTAAGACAAGAGCTTGTACCACCTGCTTGAAATCCTTTTGTGGCAGGAAGGGTTTCATATTTCTGAGTGTCCTTACTTACTTGCTGATATGAGTCTTCATACTCAGGTGCTTGTCCACTCTGACTCTGTGCAATTTGGCTGAGTCTATGATGATCGGAGTGCAGTTGAGGGCTGTGGGATGAGGCATCCAGAGATCGATCTTGGAGGTGTGGTTCGGCGGGGAGATGAGCAAGAATTCCGTTTTGGAAGCGTTGAGCAGGAGATGGTTCTCCGTTAACCAATTTTGAGTCGACATGAGGTTAGAATTTAGTGAGATGATGATATCCATGGATGGAATTTCTTAAATAGAGTTTTGTTTCGCCAGCATACATGTGGAAGAGAATGTTCATAGAGTTAAGTAAGTTAGTAAGAGGTTCCAAGAAAAGGTTGAAGAGGATAGGAGAAAGGGCGGATCCTTGGGGGACCCTCATAAGTACTGGGGCGGGCTAGGAGAGAGAGTGGTTTGTCTTGAATCTTTGAGATCTGTGAAGAAGGAAGAATGAGAACCAGTGGAGAATCCTTAAAAGTCTATTGTCATTTACACATAATTTTCACAATAAGTAGGTCAGACCTACTAGCTTTTTCCAGAGCATTTCATAATAAGCAGATCAAAACAATGAAATCTATAGTGACTTTTACCAATGAACTGTTAAAGCCTTTACACCTTACTCATCACCTGCCTATTTAGTGTACATAAACTTCCAACTATCATGCAGGTAGTCAAATACAGCTTGCAAAAAATTATAAAACCCCTTTCAACAGGGCGTAACATGCACCATCAGAGTGAAAATCCCCATGTTTGTCAGAGTGGTAGGCTAACACCAAAAAACCTTTTTTACTACTGTAATCTGAGATTACATATAACAAAATACCTATCTGCAGCCTATAACTCAATGTCATAACAACCAACTGTTAAAGGCTTACTGACTTTAACTAATTCTTTTCACAATTATTAAACTAGACCAGCGGTTCTCTATCTGTAGTCTGGGGACCACTTGGGGTCCGCAAAACTTAATCAGAGGATCTGCAATTGCTTAGAAAATTTTAAAAAATTAAGATTGATAGTGTACGTGAATAAAAATGAAAATTTTTCAATCAAAAATGTGAAAATGGTCTGTAAATGTGAAGCAACTTGAAATTGGAGGCTAAAAATAAGTTGGTATCCTGAGATTGATTTGTTGGAGCAGTGCAAATGCATCAAACAGAATATGGTATGGACAATGAGTTGCCTCATTTGAATTCAGAAAAAAACAAACTTTCTGATTAAATTGCAGATTTTTTTATATTTGTTTGTTAATTCAATAAAGACTGTAATCATTTTTGCATTTGATGAATGCTTGTGTCTGTGTATTTGTATATTGTTTAGTGGTTCACATCATCAAAATTGTTCAGGCCAGACTCCTCAACTTCCTCCAATGACTCTGTGGGGGTCCCTGCTTCCAGTAATGATTACCTGGGGTCCACAAAAGTAAAAAAAATAAAAACCACTAAGCTAGACCAACTACCTTTGTCATTACGTTTTGTGATAAGCATATATGAATTATGGCATTGGAAATAACGTTTCCCTGTGCATCAATCAGGCCTAAAGCTTATCACAGTAACTTACTCAAGCCTATAGCTTAGAGATGTTAGAATTTCCACAAGACAACCATATGATACACATTATAAAATCAGAAAGGTGTTATATCTTTACTGCAGGAAACACACCTAACAAGACTCTCTGGTCACACTGTTGGCTCCAAGTGAGTGACACACCAATTGGCCTCTTCTTATTTCACATATGCATGAGGGGTTTTACTTCTGATTAAACGTGGGATTTCTTTTGTGTTTACTCACTCCTTTGTTGATGACCAGGGTAGACTGGTGATAGCGCAATGGACAATATATTGCACGCCTATTACACTAGTCAACACATACCCTAATTTTTTCATTTCCACCTGGAGGCATTTATTTTACATTTCACTGATACATATTTTCTGGCGTCGGGACTTAAATACATATCAGGAACCCACTATGGATTGCTCTGCAAAGCAGGCTGCACGGGTTGTCCAGGATGGGATAGAGGAATATGGGCTATTAGATATCTGGTGACTGCATCATCCAAATCAGCGGCGAGCCCATTCACATCTTCTGTTCACAGCACGTGATTAGATTACTGGCTCATTTCCACAGAGGCTTGCACATGGATGGAGGAGATACAACATATGCTTAGAACGCTATTCGACCATGCTCGTATACTACTGTGGCTAAAAATACCTAATATAGTTTACTTGGCAGTTCCGTGTGGTAGGACTGTTGCACTCAGTATTTAGAGAAGAGTTCTGTAAGTCGATTGTAGAATATCAAAACTAACATAAACTGCAGCACAAACTTTGTAGTTTATATTATTGAATGCAGATGCCACAAAATATACGTGGGAAGCACCATAAGACCCTTACGTGAGAGAATTGGGGAACACATGAGGGCAGTGAAACAGAGTGACCGTAGATACCCAATTTTAACACACACTGCAGCCTGCCATGCACAAGGACAACACAAGGATTTCTCATTTTTTGGGATAGAACAGACGATGAGACACCCAAGGGGGGTAACAGAGAACTACAACTACGAAGAAATGAGGCATCCTGGATCTTAAAATTGCTGACGACTGAAACGGGGATAAATGTGGACCAAGAGATGAACTATTTTTTAGGTAGATGAATACACTATCACCTGATCCCATACATACTACCTAACTGTGCAGTGAATACACAATGAGATGTTCAGATGTCTTAATCAATTATAATACCTTATACTACTACTTTAGCAGCAATGTATTAATATGTTATTGAGTGTAAGATGTTCAATCATGTTTTGATGCTTCTTGACTGTCACTCACACGTAGTAGTCACTGACGAAATTATATATGGAATAGACTTACACATAGCCATCAACAGGTAAGGATAACTTTATTTAGATTGGGTTTACAAGTTATGAACCACATCACTGTAATGTCATGAGATTGTAGTGTAGAGAACATATGGCTCGAAGTATATATATCAGATTGCAAAATATACCGGGATCGAGGAGACAGGACCTTCATGGAATTACTTTACAATTTAGGGGCGTAATCGTGAGCGGTACGCTGCAATGTGGCCTTCAATGTCACTAAGTAAACAAACGTAATAAAAATAATCATAGGTGGAGGTATAAATAACTGTACAGGCAGGTATGGATGCATTGATTCAGATTGAGTTTAGAAGTAATGAACCCCATCGCTATAATGTTGTGAGATTGGGGTCTGGAGGACCTCCATGGAATCACTTCACAATTTAGGGGCAATATCAGGAGCAGTACGCTGCAACGGGCCCATTACGTTCGAAAATTAAATAAACAAAATGATTATTTTCAATTTTGAAGGTGTAAAAATCTATACCGTAGAAGGGAACCACAAATATTGATAATACCTATTTTAGATTAAAAAAGAACGCTGCTTCACAAAAAGATTATACCAAATAAAGGGATTATTTCCTAATCATATTCGGCAATATGACCACTCTAAGATGGCGCCTAAAATGACAGGCCCACGTGATCACGCGTCGCAGAGTGATAATGTGATCAGGAAGTATGGCATTTTACACGTGCGATAGAACAAGCTGGTAATCGCACACGAGTTACCGGCGTGAGGGACAGACGAGCGAGGAAGCGCCTAACAGACACAGAAGAGGTAGGAGACTATAAAATCATTGATTTAAAATGAACAAAGTGCGTAGCTCTTAAGGGGGTTTTCTTTAATACTTGTATTTTGAAATGGGGACCGGTATTAAGATCGGTTGTCATTTACCCCTTTCTTACCCAGATTTGGAATACTGATTATCAGAGGAAACCTAAAAATAGATTTGGAATTTGGATTCTGATGATTTCTCCTCACGCCACGGGAACATGTGGCCTGGAATTATCGCCACATGAAAAGTATGTACTTTTTGGTCCATAGGCTATATGAAGGCCAGTTTTTTTGCGTATGTATATATGTTTCGTGAATATCAGGTTACCTGTTGGTATTTAAACTTTCCTTGCCTTTTTGCTTTTTGTATTCACAGAATACTTAACTGAGAATACATACAGGTTAGTGAGTATCATTGCATAAAAAACACTTTAGCACCAGCCACTGCTATGGTGATGGCAAATTTTGGAGACTAAGGTTTTCTTTTCACAGTTGTGTCACTGGGTGACGTAACTGGTTGTTCTGATGAATTTGAAAGCGCAGAGTTACACATATGGATAACTCCTAACACATAAACAACCAGATTCTGCACGCACCTTCTGGGATAAATGTGAACTATAAATTGGGCATTGTAATGTGTAGGAGCACTGCGATGAACGAATTTGCATGCAAAAAGTGTCAAGCAAAATCAAATATTTCTTGCATCTAACGCTAATTTATTGACAATTAAAAAATGAGGCACTAAAGAATCTCACTTGGACATTGCCTTGGGAACACATGTATTCACCCAAATCTGTGCTTTATACAATTTTTAATATTGAGTTCTTACACCATGTATGTATGTGTTTTACCTAGCCGTGAACAAGTCGCATGTAATAAATTGCAAGAGGCGACGAAACACGTGTTGGCTTGGAAAACCGCAAACAAAATGACATCAGGAAGACTGATTAAAACTGAACAAAAAAAAAAGAAAAAGCTTACTGAACTGTTCTAGTTTGTTTTTGTGCTTTTACTGAACTCTGAAAAGAATGTTTCTTTAATTTCACGTGTGCTTGGGTACATTCTTGAGATGTGGAGCTAGTGATTCAGATTTTTTGCACTTAGCTTGGTCATATCCATCGGTGCGACATATGGGACGCAAGTTGCAAGCACCTTGTCAGATATGGTCTCGGGCAGGTGGAGTGTGAACCGGTGGTCTGTCTTTTGGGCATATTGAAAGATTATCAATCATTGGATCAATGATTTTTGTTGGTGATCCTCCTCTTAGCTAAGAGGAAAATAGCCCTGCATTGAGGGAGTAGGACAAACCCTACATTAAAAACTTGGTAGCTATAGGCGCAAGAGTTGCTTTGTGCCTCACGGCCTAAAGATTACTGGGACCCCTAATAGCTTACTTGTTTTCCACCACGGGCAACAGAGGGTAATGTCTTCAACGTGAGAAGGATATGACTGTGTAACTTGATATGTAAATGCATGGGATTGATGTTTGTGGCTATATATTCTTTCTCCTACTTCCATTTAAAGTGATGTGTATGAGCGATGCAGTCCTGGGCAATGTATCTGTGTGTGAGTGCATAGTATGTTATGTGTATCAGTTACAAAATGCAAATAAAAAACAAATTAAAAATAATATTGCTGGTAAATGTGTAAAACAAGTCAAACAAAAAATACTGAGAGCTGCAGAAATTACATACCGTCAAATCAATGCAGCCTTGAATCTCAAGTTCAATCCAATGCCAAATGTAGATTACAAAAGGTACATCCCCAGTCAAGAATGACAGAAAGCGGGGGAGACCATCAACAAATGTGTTGAAAGACTGGATACGCTCATCAAACACTAGCAGTTCAACTAATTTAATGATGAGGAAGCTATACGCATCGTAGTGCTTGACGGATGCTTGTCAGATTCGTTCAGATGACGAATGCTGAGAGAAGGTCTTAGTCTGGAGCGAGTTCTCATGGCTGCCAGAGCTGAAGCACAAGCTGATTAATAAGCTGCTGATATGGAGACTGGAGGTGCCAGAGTGAGTCAGTCATAAATGTGAGAAATATGCCAAAGCACAAGGTCGAGGGACACAGAGAGAATTCTCCACAGAAAAAGAAGTTGTGCTTCAGGTGTGGATTTTCGTTCCACACAAAGGTAAATGTCTTGCCATTGGGCAGATCTGCAAAGGTTGTGGAAAGGAGAATATTTTTGTGACAATGTGCAAGGCGAAGGAAAAAGTAAGTGCGTCACGGCGCAAAGACATAATGGCTGCCTGAACTTTCCAGAAGCGATGTTTGACGCTTGCCCATAAAGCCCAGCAACCACATCAGCTGAGGCAAATCAACATCAAACAAAGTTGTTGGACATCTAAATCTTCGTCAATAGTTCTATTAATATCAAGTGACAGTGAAGAAGATCAGTGAGCCAAGTCAATGTTTGGGTTAGAGAAGCATGCACATGTTGGACTGGTGGCCTGTGAGGAAAAACACTAGTCCAGGAGAAAACAACATGATAAAGCACCAAAGTAACTCAAACATTGTCCTAAGATCACTCTAAAAGTCAATGGATGTTTTCATTATCAATAGTAGTGCATCAATAAATATTATGCCTGAGGAGAAATAGAATGAACTGTCTCCCAGGCCCCGGCTAATGCCATCATAAACTAAAGTGTATACATGGGCTGCATCCATGCCACTAAAGATACCCGGTTCATTTCTGGCAGCGATGAAGCATAAGAAAACAAAAGTACAAGCACCCATTAATGTACTTCAAGATACAAGCGCCTGCTTACTTAGCTTATACACGCTCACTATCTGTGAACTATAACATGAATGCTAGTCAAATAAATAGTAAGTCAATTCTCTTCATTGTTTCATGGGTTGGGAAAACTCATTTTATGAAAGTCCAATCAACACATTAATGAGCACATCCATCCTATTTCTCAAAGACACAGACAAATTGATTTTCACTTACAGGAAGCTGTTGAAGAAGAACTTGAATCTTTACTCAAACACGATTTCATTGGCCGTTCCACTGGTCCAACTCCATGCAGGGCTGGACTGGCTACCGAGCGTTTTGGCATTATGCCGAGCTGGGGGCTGATGTCACTGCGGTGGGGACTAATTTCGTTGATGGAGACCTGCGTGTGCTTCAGAATAAACAAAGCAAAACGAGTTTCGTACAGCACAAGCAGGTCCCCATCAACTAAATCAGCCCCCGGCTTGGCAGCATGCCAAAACGCCCGGTAGGCAGTCCGGCCCTGACTCAATAGGTTTCTCCCATAGTAGTAGTACCAAAAACATGGACAGGGAAGGAGCTGTACGCATCTGCGAGGACATCCGTATAGCAAAGAAGGCAATTGAAAGAGATGACATCCAAGGCTGCACATTGCCAACAAGATAACACAATTGAATGATGCAAAGGTATTTTATCGCCTGTATCTGAATAAAGGGTATCATCAGTTGGAACTAGAGGAGATTTGCAGTTAAATTACAACCTTTCTGTTCTGTTACAAGAGACTAAGTTTTAGTGTGTCATCAGCTGCAGAGCTATTCCAAGATGTAATTTGATTTATCATACAGCCTGTCATTAATGCTTTCAATTACAGAGATAACATATTGGTTTAGAGCTACTCAGAATGAGCATGACAAAGCTCTCACACAAGTGTGCCAGTTGCTCTATGATACCAGTTTAACTTTGAATGCCAAGAAATGTGAGTTCCATGAGAAAAAGTTAAAATTATTTGGGCACATCTTTTCTAATGAGGGCATGACACCCTATCCCACTAAGGTGCAAGTGCTGTCAACTTTCAGTTCCATTTTCCATTTTACTTTCATTCCTTGGTATGGCCAGCTACTGCTCTAGATACATACAAGACGTTGCCACTGTCAGTGCACCATTAAGAGACTTGTTGAAAAAGAATGTTTATTTTGTTTGGCCACATGAATGTGAGCAAAGCTTCCAGAAATTAAGCAAGCGATTAGGAACACTACTAAAATGGCATATTTTGATCCAAATCTTTATACTGACATTGTTGTTGACGCTAACCCTGTCGGGTTGAGCACCGTTCTTGCACAGCGCAGCAGATGTTATGTGGCGTATGTAAGCTGAAGTTTGTCCCAAACATATTGTGCTTATTCACAGCCTTTAAACAGAAAGCTTAGCAGCGGTCTGGGATTGTGAACATTTCTACGTATTTTTTTAACGGGAAGCCCTTCATGATTGTCACTGATCATCAAGCTTTTTTTACTTTCTGTGAAAATCCAAAAGCAAAAATCCCTCCTCACATTGAACTTTTGGGTCTGTGATTGCAAGATAACAACTAAACCATTGTGCATTGTCCAGGGAAAGATCAGAACCCTGCCTACTACTTCTCACAGATGCCTCTACAATGCCCTGTAATCCATTGTAAGATGACTGAAGCGCTCATAAATTTCATATAAAAATCAAGCACTTCAGCTGCCATTTAGTTAGAACAAATTGCCATTGCCACATGTAAAGATAGTGACATGCTGAAACTGAAAGACATTATTGCATATCAGTCTTGGTACCAACACCCTTGACCTCTTGCTAGTGACAGTGAGTATCAAAAGTTTAAGAATGTCAAAGAAGAACTGTCCATTACTCAGGAAGGTATTATTCTAAGAGGATCAAGGTTTGTATTTCCGGAGAGTCTGCGACAACAGATAATTGAAATGGCTCACGAAAACATCGTGGAGTTATTGCCAACAAACAAGCTCTCTGAGACCAGTCTGGTTTCCACATCTTGATGCGAGAGTTGAAAGAGAACTTAAGGGCTTTCATCTATGCAACTAGCTGTCATCGTAAACCCCTCACCACCCATTAAACAAGTGAGAGTTGCGAGTACATGCATGGTAAAGAATTGCGGTGGCCTTCTTCAGTCCTCTTGACAACAGACATCACCTGATGGTGATCGTTGATGAATATTCCCATTTTCCATTGATTGAAGATTTCTCATCTCATCCATCACTCAAGCGTGCGTCATTGAGAGATTAGACAGCATCTTTGTGACCTGAGTGTGGAAATCAAAAATAATTTATGTTAGCATAAGCTGAAGCCATCTTGTTTGTGGCATTCATTTTGTTAGCTATATAATTCTTCCTCCTTCACTGCTGCTTACCCTCTATTCTGTTTGTGTCATCAACTTTAGTTAACTCCTTCTGTACTGATCCAAAGCAAAGCATGCCCTGTTCCCATCATGCACTGGGACAGGAACAGACTAATTTGCATATAGCCAAGTTCTGAGCTGGGATGGTGCAGTGAGCTAAAAAACGGTGATGGATCAAGCCCTGATCTTTGGACTGGGTAAGAGTGGTCTGCTTAATTCAGGCACTCTGTTCATCACCACCCCCTTTTCTGAATCATTTTGTCCACCATAAGCGTGGAAGGGTATACTCAGATGTGAGTCCCTTGCTCATTGCACCATCAGGATTCAAGCAAGCCGGGCCAACGATGCCTGAAATGGCAGAAACCGGTCCCCGGAAGCTTGTTTCCTTCCCAGTATAAGAATTGGCTTGGTAGTTTGGTTTGCCCTGTTCCCATCATGCACTGGGACAGGAACAGACTAATGTGCATATAGCCAAGGTCTGAGCTGGGATGGTGCAGTGAGCTAAAAAACGGTGATGGATCAAGCCCTGATCTTTGGACTGGGTAAGAGTGGTCTGCTTAATTCAGGCACTCTGTTCATCACCACCCCCTTTTCTGAATCATCGAGAAAAGGCCTGCAGCTGCTGAAATGCACCTGTTTAAAGATGTAACTGCCGACTATTTGTGACTGCTGTAAGCAGTTTTTTCCCCCCTCCCACTTTGCTGACAAAGTGATCTCCCATCTGCCCATGTTTGTCTGTAGTTATTCTTGTGTATGCTTGTACCTTCTATTTGTAACTACATGCTTACTCTACAACAAAGTCTGTATATAAGCACCATGGCCTATGTATTCAATGTACTACCTCCTCGAACACTTGAGGGTGTTGTATGGACGTAGTCCCACTCATGAGTGATTAATAAACTTGTTCTTTGAATTCCAGCTGCAGTGCCAATCTCTATTTTGATGGTCAATGGACCCGTGGACAAGATAAGGGTGAACCCTGCACCGGTCCTGGGTTTCACAGATTCAGGTCCATGCCTTCTCACCCAGGCAAGAGGACAACAGGCAGCAGGTCAACACAGCTAGGCAACAGTTCTTAAAGGCAGCAGTCCAACAGAGTGACAGCCCTTTCAGCAGCACAGCAGTTCTTCTTCTTGGCAAAGTAGCCACAGGTCCAGAAGCGTACTGAATAGTTGGTGGTTGAGGTCCAATATTTTTACCTGGGCCTCCTTTTAAGTGGGAGAAGCTTCTAGGTTTCCCTTTGAAGTCCCCAGGCATCCTGTCTTCCCTTTTCTGGCTCCAGACTACCTACAGGGGGTATCCAGTTATTTGTGTGGAGGCAGGACACAGCCTATTCAATTGTATGTAAGACTGTGCCCTGCTCCGCCCTCCTATTCTGCTAGTGTTAGCCCATTCAGGCCCACCTAAGCTCTCTATTGTGTATGGCTGTCTAGGAGGAATCAGCAAACAATTGACTCTGTCGGGTAGAACAAGAATACAATTGAAGGAGCTATTAATGCTAACAATGAAGGGGACTTTAACATGAACTTGTTACAGGAAACATCAGAAGATCAGGCCCTGGCCACTCACAAGGAAATAACATTTGGCAATTGTTATGCACATGGTCGACTAGGAAAGACAAACAGGGCCTGTACTTTGTGGAAGATATGGGGCTAAAGAGCCTGAAAACACTCCGGGGGATATTCTCAAGAACGTGTGATAACCTTTGCAAAATTAACTTAACGCAACTTTCAACATCGCAGTCTTCACGGGAAAATTACGCTGTGTTAACTAAGTATTCACAACAAGGCGGTACCATGCAATAGTTTCCAGATAACGCATCAAATGACCGCGTTAAAATCAATGCAACGCCGCAAAAATGAGAAACACAAATGCAAAAAAAGTTGCGATGAGGCCAATGGTGATACAAAAATCAGAGAAAACTAGCGACAGGCCTGCAATTCACACAGTTCAGGCGAGAAAACTCGCCATAAAAGTGGGAAAAAAAAGCCAAACAACAGTGAAGCACAATGGATGTTGCCGGAGTAAGTATGGAGGACAACCAGAACCTCACAAGCCCCCCAGAGGACCAGCCTGGAACCTCGGGGTCAGTGAAGGCCATGGAGAAGAAGAGTAGGAAGAAGGGGTTCAGTCTGCAGGAAAACAGGATCCTGAGAATGGAGGTGGTAGAACACCATCAACAACTGTTCGTCACCTCCACTGTGAAACCAAAAATGGACTATGGATGTCCATCGTGGACAAGGTGAATGGGAGAACAGCCATTACAATGCGGGGATTACCCCGCACTACCGTTACAACGCGGGATTACAACAAAAGTCGTTACAACGACTTTTGCTGGAGGGCGCTGTTGGATAGGGAATAGTTTAATTTTCTATCCAACACCTTCCCTACTGTCAACGTGGGCTGGAGTTGGAATAGAAAATTAAACTATTCCACTACCCAGCGCCCTCCAGTGAAAGTCGTTGTAACGACTTTCGTTGTAATCCCCGCGTTGTAATGGCATGCGGGGTAAAAGCCCGCGTTGTAATGACATACAACCAGGTGAATGCAGTGGGAGTGCTGACGAGGACAATGGAAGAGGTCAAGAGGAGTTAGAATGATGTCAAGCGAAAAATCAAGCTGAAACTCGCCAACAACCGTAAGACAGCAATGCAGACTGGAGGAAATGGTGTCCACAGTCATCAGTGGGGAGACGGTGGCAGGAGTTGGGGGACAGGACACTGCTCAACATGACTGGACACAACATCACGAGGGAGAGTAATGACCAGGGACTGGGCGGACCAGGGAGATGGACATAATGGCTCACATGTACAATTGAGCTGAGCACATCTCCAGACAAACCATGCCCCAGCCCCCAACTCCCACCAAGAGACCAATGTACCTAGGTTTGCCACATCTCAGCACTGCATAAGCACAGAGGTCAAAGGCACGCCGCATGAAATAGAGAAGGGGCAGCAGAATCAGAGCTACAGGGGTGACACCCTCGAAATGCAGCACACACACATAACATGCAGAGCACATCAACACTGACAACAATGTGGTACAAACCGCACAACATCCACAACAGAACACAGGACACAACTGGTGCCGACTGGCTGTAGACACCGGCCAGTCATATTTTGCATTGCAGGGAAATGGGAGTTGACAATGTACAAGTACAAACAGACATCCGTTATGTTGTCGAAATGTTCACTGATCCCCATCAAATAAGCAGCTCTTCCCAAACAGCCACAATGTACACAGTCATGCAGTCTGTATGAAAACATGTACAATGCGACAGCATACATTGTGAACACAATGTTAAACTGCATCTCCCCTTCACATTGCAGAGAGAGAATCAACACCTACTGCAGAGCAGCCCGAACCTCTCTTCTCTGATGACGAAGAGGACCACCACAGCTTCGACTCCGACGCCCTCCAACAGCTCATGGACAGCCTTCACACCACACCTGCAGGAGCAGGGCAGCCCAGCTGCTACGAGGAGACCCCACACCCTGCACAGACCAGACAGCAGCCAGCACCAACCACCACGGCTGCCTCCCAGGACCCCCACGAAGAACACATGGCCTTCCAACGCCGTGTGTTGTGGTGCCAGGAGAATCTGGCTGAACAGGTGCAGGTGGGCTTCGACCGCATGGCAGCCCAACTGGATGCCATACGTGGGCGTCTATGTCCCATCAGAGACCACTCACGGTCCCTAACGGACACCCACAGTCCGTTTCATGCTCTCCAATGGACCATGGCTGACATCGCTGGAGCCCTAACTCAGAGAATAGAACAACTGTCCACTCAGAGTGGCTCTAGTGATGTCACACAGGAGTTGGGAAACATGCGGAGGTTAATGGAGACCATGAAGCAGAAACAGGCGGAAAGAGCGGCTGCCATGGCTGCACACCAGCGAGTGGTAGCTGCGTTCCTCAATGACCTGAAGACCATCATCATGACATTGCTGCCACAAGGCCTGGCACTGATGCATTCTGTAGCTACCACTACATCCACATCTCCGCCCACAGAATTGTCAGTGCCACAAAGTGCTGGAGAACGGCCAGCATCACCCACACATGAGGCACATGAAACTGCAGTGGACGAAGATGCAGATGATTCTGCCTTAGTGGTAAGAAGGACGCAGTAGCATTCATCTCCGCCATATGGCCTGTTTCTGCTTGGTTCTGCCCTCTGCTTCATCACCTTCCACTGTCCCTGGATACACTCTGCAACACTCACCTTGGACCTTGACATTGACTGCCATAATCTGTTTGATCAACAATGACACATCAATCAGACTGTGGACTGATCACTTCCTCTTCCTTTGGACTTGTCATTCCCTGAAGGACTCTGGTGGACCCTCCATGGGCCAACAGTGTAATGTGGGGTTTGCATGGCCCTGTACTGCTCCAGATGCAACACTCCACTGAATGTGCATTAAACATTCATAATCACACAGATGTGTCTTGTCAATGGTCTTTCAAATGTGGAAGTATGGATGAATGTTAGCTCAGTGATTCCCCCTTACGTCCACGTTGCTCATGTTGTGGACTTGGGTGACAGGTTGACACATTGCCGATTGCTGTCCAGGAGGCGCCGACACGACAACAGAGACACACGCATTAGTTACTTCCTTGTCCAGCCCAGGACGGAACCACGCCCAGAGCACCAGTGTCATTGTTCAGATCCTTATGCTGGACTGGCATACGCCAGGCCAGCCCACTTCGCTTACGCTCACGGGGGGACAACAACGCTACATGTCTCAGGTCTTCCATGTAGTGATCTGCTCGTCCCAGGTCTAGTTGTCAGCATGCCACAGCCACTCCCTCACGGCTGGTGTACACCCACACCACACCCATCCAGCACACGCGTTACAGGACATATGACCCTGCCAATAAAAAGGGCCGGTCGTACATGCTCGATGCCATTTTCACTCTATCTGGGTGTATGTGTGTGCTGTTCATGTAGGCATGAGGGCCTAGGGCCCTGCTACATCACATTCCCCTGGCCCGGAGGTGACATGCTGTCATCCCCACCACGATACTCAATCATAGAGGGTCCATGACTTGCAGAACACAGACTTGGTGGCACCGGATACACTGCGGCCGGCACAGGCACACCACCACGGGATGGTGACTTTCGATGCACTGAGGTAGGGGGACCGTAAGTGCTGAGTGGTTGTGCAGCCTGTGATGATGCCCTGTCTGGACTGCTTAAGATTTGTGTGCCCGGCTGGACCGCAGTGTAGGCCAGAGCCAGCAGGCAGCATGGGCCTACCGCCACATGGTGTCGCCTCCAGGATCACTGAGTTAGTGGGACCTCAAGGGCCGAGCGGGTGTGCAGCCTGCGATGATGACGGGTGCACTAGTATGTCCTCTGCCATGGCAAAAACAAGACCCAGAATCAAATGTGAGACCTGGTGGCCCGCAGAGCGGAACTGCATGATGTGGAGGATGCCATGTCAGCTGGCTTGGGGCTTGCACAGGCATGTGGTGGGCCCTCATTGTGACACGGTGATGCCTGGGTATGCAGGGGGCATGCACCACTCGGCAGTGAGAGGGTCTGGGGTGCAGCTGCCCGGGTGCGCAGGAGTGGACATGCACCGCTGGGTGGCGAGAGGAGCTGGGTGCAGCTGCCTGGGTGTGCAGGGGTGACAGGTGAAGATGCCATGTGCAATTGTATGCACTTTGACATTCTTGTATCTGGACTGTGTTTCAGATGAGGGATCTGTTTCAGATGAGGGACCTGGTGAACTGCACTACATACCAGCACATGGTTGGAGACACACCGGTGGCAGCAGGTGAGCAGTAAGGCCTGGGTGCGCAGTGTGTGCACTCTCTCCCCCTGTCCCTCTCTTCTTTTCTCTGTGTCTCTCCCTCCCTCTCTTTCCGTCTTCCTCTGTCACTCCCTCTCTTTCCATCTCCCTCTCTCTCTCCCTCTCTTTCTGTCTTCCTCTCCTTCACTTTCCATCTTTCTTTCCCTCTCCCTCGCTTTCTGTCTTCCTCTCTATCTTCCACTCTTTCCAAATTCCTCTCCCACTACCTCTCTTTCCGTCTTCCTCTCTCTCTCCCTCTCTTTCTCTCTCTCTCTATGTACCTCTCTCTCTGTCCTTTGATGGCCGCATGACACACCTTCTCATCTGGATTTTTATCTGCAGGCTGTGTCTTAGAGATTGTCCCGAGGAGAGCCGCCATGAGTCTTCATTGATGTTCATTTGAATACATTTTTTCTGGTACTTCGAAGGTGAATGTGTGATGCTCCTTTTTGTGACGGCACATGAATGCTACATGTGATTGTGCGACATCAATCGGATTATTGTACATGGTTTTGTGGAGTTGATGTGGTGTCCCTGGGGGGGAGGGGGGCCTGGGGGTGGTGGCGGTGGTTGTTGCGGCCCTGTTGAGCTCCCAGCTGCATGATTAGTGGCTCCATGGCATCTGTTGCCCTTCCGGTGCGGCTCTGGACTGGGCTCCCTTTTGTGGTGAGGGCTTTTGTCCAGGGCATTACACCAGGTCAGAGCGCTGGGGTTAATTTCCTGCGGCTAACGCGCTTTATCACCTGTTTTGGGATCTTATCGCCTATCTGGCTGGTCGTTGAGAATGTTGCTGAGTGGTGTTGTTGCAGCTTTTTGCACAGGAATGCCTACTCTGCATCTCATTAGCGATAGTTACGGGGGTCATCTGTGGCGATGTTTTTTGCGGCTTTTATCGCAGGTAAACTGGTGATATAGGCTGTTACCACCAGCTTGTGAATGGGGCGATAAATTTATCGCCACTTTGGCTGCAATAAAGTGCCTTTAACTCTGCGATAAGGCCTTGAGAATATGCCCCGACGTGGGCAAATAAGCAGTGATATCCCAGCAGAATTTACTTTCCACATTAGGAAGGCACACTAATCTGTTGACTACACCTTGACGGCTTGCCCGATATATCAAGTGGTAATACACTTTAAGATCGAGTCCTGGCTTGAAAGTGGCCATCAAGCACAAGGGATTTACCTCTTCTTTATAACAAGCTCTGCCAGAAATTGGCTCAGGTAGCACAGCAAACTAAAGGAGGCTCAATTGCCTGCTTTGAAGCCCGAGCAAGATCGCTATGGGAGTCCATAACCAAGGAAAATGCAGACCCGATACTTCAATGGAGCAAGTTCCCTGCTGCACTTCTACCTGTGAAAACCCACAGCCAAAAACTGACACAATATCAATTATATGTCTTTTCCAAGAAGCCAACAATAGCATTAGCAGAAGCAAAAAAGAAAGTAAACCATGCTTTGAAGATATCCCGCAGCTAACAGACATCATTGGTGGAGATGTCCAACTTAAGAAAGTTGAGATGCTTGTATAAGAAAATTATATGGCAGAATCATAAAAAAAGAGGGACTAGTATAGGCAAACTGCTGGAGGCCTTAAGGAGAAAAAATTAACACAGGTTTTGGAAGCTCGTGAACAATGCAGTGGGAACTAGTCCTCCAGTAGGTTCAACTAACATTGCAGAAGGAGTTTGGGTAGCCTATCTGCAAGAAATGTTCAGGGGCCATGTCAATGAACATATCATCATTCCCCACGTCTGACAATACACCTTTGATTAGCACAAAATCTCTTCGGTAGTCACAAAGGATATTACGTCAGGACGTAGAGATCGGGCACCTTGCCCAAACAGCAAGCCACAAGCCATTTATAAAAACAAAAATGTGCAGTATTGGGTAATACAACTTTGCCCACTATTTAACCATAATCTTCTCTGCCAGGTAAATCCTGACAGTTAGTGCGGCTTGATAATTAATCCAGTTTCCAAGGCAGGGAACAAATGTTTGCCATCTAGCTACAGGCTGATTGCCTTGTGGGATGGTGACGCATAATACCTCACAGAGATGCTACTATCAGAACTCACCAGCTGGGCAGAGAAAAACTCATCGGTTCCACCAAATTAAATAGCTCTGTTTATTAATGAACAAAACAAGGAACCAACATTAGACCCTGCACCTATGCGTCCTGGATTTTTGGTTGGTCTTTGATGTGGTCCTGTGCAATTTACGCTGGTGCAAACTCCAGCAATGCTTCATTTCACATGTGATATGACAGTTTTTATATTCCTACACATGTATAAGAATTTGGCTTGGGGTTAGAACATCACTTTCAATGAGAATATGTATCAGCAATGGACTGAAACAAGGCTGGGACCTTGGGCCACGTGGACGTCGATGCAGAGGATGGGGGCGAAGCATTGGTGTCTGCGCCCAACCAAAGGTTTGGACCTGGCATAAGGTTTATTTTGGCAGATTGAAATTGCAGTTTAACAACTTCACAGACAGGCTACAATGGCAGACCTGAGACATGTTTAAAGTGCTACTTGAGTGGGTGGCACAATCAGTGCTGCTGGAATTTAATTTACAGGCCCTGGGCACTGGTAGTGCCACTTTACTATTGACTTACAAGTAAATCAAATACCCCAATTAGGTAAGCCAATTCTAACACATTTTAGGGAGAGAGCACGAGCATTTTTAGCACTGTCTATCAATGGTAAAGTGTGCTTAGTCCTAAAGGCAGCGAAAACGAATTCATCAAATTAGGAGGGTATGCCATAGATACTTCAGGTTGGAGCAAGCCATCAAACTCCTCCAGCTTGTCGATGGCCGTCCGATTGGGCAGGGTTACCCCGAAACAATCGAGCACATGAGCTGCATCCCGACCTTCACGATCATGACTACATCCAGGGGTTGTCCAGCACTCTGCTGGAGATTCCATCCTTTGTCACCACAATTCGAAGTCAAGAGGTAAGAGCGCAGCAAGGTCTATTTCATCCCTCTGGAGGTTAGCACAGTTAATCCAAACCACCAAAGCAAACGCTCCAAGCCCGCGTGTAATTCAGAGGTGAGGCAAGGAACAAACCAAGTGCAATGCAACAAGTGATAATAAACAAATTGCAAAGACTTACACATTTGTGTATTCATATATGAGAACCTAATGCTGGGGTCTGGGTTCTTTATAAGCATCAATGTTGTGAGGATATTCTAGGACCAGACAGACATAAGCCTATGACGACATCACAGAATATCGAGACTGGTCTCAATAAAAACATCTGGGAGAGGGGGTGTTGAATGTTGGGCTGATGACAGAATGGAGGCTGAGATGAGCAGGTTTTCATGGACGTGGTTACATTAGAAGTCTTTACAAGGATCCCCCTCACCTTAGTCCTTAGATTAAGAGGGATCCCAGATCCCTGCTTTTTACTTAAAATTAAGTGGGAACAACTCTTTAACTAAAGGAATGATGTAAAGGTGATGTGCGGACCGGGTAACTATTGAGATGGGAATTTCCCCTGCAAGGCTAGAAGGTGTGTATCCCTGCCCTGAGTGCCCAACTGCATGTGAAACTGGTATCGTAACTGTTTTGTCCCTGTTTTAACGCTACTTAGCATGTGTATAGAGGACTATGCCTGTCCTTGATAGTTCAAGTTCTAGATCCTGCTGTCTGACCTGGAGGTGCCGCGTAAAGTATGCCCTATAGCAAGTTTCAAGTACACAGCAAGAATTTTCTACTCTGCCTTATTCAATATTAATTCTCAATGTAATGGACAGAAATACATTGTTTTTTAATAAAGTAATCACATACACATATTAGTTGAATCAAAATGTTGTCTTTAGCTTAATATCCATGAAGGATATAATATAGCGGTAGAGTTATGGGTCAACTACAAAGGCCCTACTATCTTCTATTTGAAATGGAGCAGAAATGCCACACTGGTCGCAATTTAACTAAAATCAACGTAACTTAGAAGTACAATAGATCATAAAAAAACAAAATGTATTATCCCATTAGGCATCGTTTCCTAAAGTTCATGTAGATAAGTGAAGTGTAAATCAGACAATTAACATACCAAACAATATTTGAACAGTACACTATTGACACCAATATTGAACTGGCGTGTTTATCGATTAGGAAATCTAAGTGCCTTGTCATGTGATCTTAGGTACAGATGCTATAATTTCTTTTCTCCTTCTGATGTCATATTTTAAATGTGCTCAAGAATTGTTTTCATATCAAGTATCTCACTTACATTTATCTAAACGAACTTTATGAAAAGATGACTCATGGGATAATGCATTTTGTTTTTCATTATATATTGTACTTTAATTTACGTTGATTAGTAATGCGTTGGTACAGTTGAATCCTTCATGAATCCTTCTCATGAAAGAGCGTGCTGCCAAACTTTTTAATTATGATTGCCAATGCATTTCATTATTAATCAGAATGAGCATGAATTATAAACAAATGTGTGCACATTTTGTACATCAAGGGTACAAGAGATAACATGCTGCAGCCTCAGGCACCTCGGTAAATCAGATGCCTCAAGCCTATTGAGAAGAGCTGCCACCCCCGGCATCCTGACGACTGAGACGACATCACCACGAGCAACCGACCTCCGGAAGTGCGATGACTGCAGAGTTACCAGACGTTTGACTTGGGAAATTTACACGTTCCCCGAACAACCTGCCCTGCAGTACTAAGGTACACATGGAAACTCAACCTAGATCAATGTTACCTTTAGGGTGTAAGTATTTCAATCTAAGCACAGACGATCGACCCTGTAATTTCCTATGGGACGTGGGCCTCTCCAACACGTGACAGGGAAAGTTATCAGTTGTTTCAAGGAAACAATTTAATTATCAGGCAAGTTGCTCTTTATGTATGTTCTAACTGCCGAATCTGCAATTCTCTGCTGAGGAGCGATGTCATTCTTGAAGTACAATTGTAGTCCTTCTTCTATTTCCTTGAAATATACCAGTCTTTGGCTTTAAAATTCTGGTCACTCTACGACCAGGCCTTTCCTTGGAAGACTCACAAGGGTTGAAACATGTCAGAATATAAGTGTCAGGGAAAATAAGACAATCAAGGACATGACTATTGGATGACACAAGGTCACCCTACTGGATAAAATAACTAGAATTGACCTTAATACCACATTCTGGTCTCACCCTTGACTAGGGACATTCAAAGTGGGGTTTGAATAATCGAAGAACATCTCTAACCAAATTGTACCCCCACTTGTAATTAGAATCATTGGACTGATGTTTGCCCCTTTGCATTCATTACCCAACACATAGCTGCCATCGCGACTGTAAGTTTCTGTTACTGAGTCACTTTTTCCCATTGGTGAAGGACGTTTCTCTTCTCTATTTGATCTCTTAAATCATGCTTGTACAGATTAATAATGAAATGGCTTGATAATCATTATTCGAAATTTTGGGAGCAAAGATGTAAGGTAGATGTACGTTGTGGCATTGATTTTAGAATTAGTGTTGAATCAAGCAGACGAGACAATTTGTATTGTCTATTTCATGTTCTATAGGTCTAGCCTCTCCTTCTTTATAAAGACCAAATCCCCATCTGTTTGTGCTATTAGCAAGTATAGCACTCTTGTATGTGCTCTCGATATGTCACATAAAGTGATGGTGGCACATGCTAATTTTTATCAATCTTTAGGGTTATTAGTCCTTTTTCTTCAGGTTAAAGTGCAGTGAAACATTTTGGGGGTCATTAGGATGCGCTTCCACAGTGGCATCCTGCATTCCTGTCATTGTGGTGGGCGGTGTTCTCCGCACTGCCCGCCACAATGCCAGGAAGGCACGAGGTGCCTGCCATGTTGTGCATGGAACTGCAGGAGGTCCTCCCCATGTGCACCCCCCACGCACCGCAACGGGCCCCTGCAGTCTATTCCCGCACGCCTTTCCGTGGCGGCAATGCCATCAAGGAAAGGCATGTTACCGCACCCATGGAAATATGGCTGGTGTTGTCTAACAGACACCGTCACCATATCAAACCCTTTTCTGCCCGGTCAACGCGTTGAGCGGGTGGAAAAGTGGCAGACGGTCTTCCGTCCGCCGCGGTCCCCCGGCCGTAGTAATATGGAGGGGGGAAATGGGTGGCGGGCGGAGTCGGATCACGGGCGGAACGCCACCGCCATGCGGGCAGTGGCGATCCGCCCGTGATCCTAATGGGCCCCTTTATGTGGCATTCAGAACTTTCCACTGACATCCTGTGTGCTTGTCAAGTGGATGTGTGTGCAGGAGTGTGCAGCACATGTATGGTAGTAGAACTCTTTGAGTGGTGAGAGTCTGAGTACTGGGACCAGTGGAATTCAGTTTGGATGCCCCGGGTGTAGATTGGCACAAGATGTGAGATTAAGACAGCTTCCTCCAGACAGTGGAAATGTATCACTAGTATTACTGTGGCAGGGCTTTGTTAACAAAGGGCAGCTGATTAGTTTTTTCTGAGCACTGCCATTTGATAGACAGTACGGTTCAGGGTTGTAACTACAGCTTCTGTTGTTCCAGGTGAGGACATTTCTGGCTGACGCACCCTTTTGTATATCCGTCATTATTGCTTCAGGAAGGGTGATGACATGGAGGAACAGACTTCACACTTCATTGTGCCCTTGTTTTGAAAGCTCGTATTGGAGCAAGCATCATTAATACTTGCTGTGACAGCCATCACCTTACATAACCACTGTGTGAGAAGCAGCAAAAAAACGATATTTAAAACAAAATCAACCCAGATCTGTTCTGAGTTCTTAGTAGGAGTGGACGAAACTCGTGGAATTTGACTCAACAGAATTCTGCAGAGTTACAAACAATTCTGCCAATGGGTGGAAATAGCACATTGAGCTGTTATTTAGTGCTGGGAGCACATTCCCCCCTGAAAAATCAGCGCAACTGGTTTCACTCGGTGTGCCAGCGGGCGCAGATGCTCAATCAATCAATCACAGCATTTATATAGCGCACTACTCACCCGGAGGGTCTCAAGGCGCTGGGGGGAGGGGGTCCGCTACTGCTCGAACAGCCAGGTCTTGAGCTGCTTCCTGAAGGCAAGGTGGTCTTGGGTCAGGCGGAGGTGGGTCGGGAGGGAATTCCAAGTCTTGGCGGCCAGGTAGGAGAAGGACCTTCCTCCTGCGGTGGCTCTTCGGATGCGGGGGACGGCGGCGAGGGCGTGGCTGGTCGATCGAAGCTGGCGTTTGGGAGCGTAGAAGTTAAGGCGGCTGTTGAGGTATCCTGGGCCTTGGTTATGTAGGGCTTTGTGTGCGTGGGTGAGGAGCCGGAAGGTGATTCTCTTGTTGACCGAGTTGATTTTGCTGCTGCTTAAGTATATTTTCCTCTCAAGCGGCAACCTTCTGACTACAAACGATCGGGACCACCTGTGACAGCCTACATTGTAAAAATATTGCCAGGTGCCCTGCTTGCAACAAAAAATATCCCATGAGGAGACGCAAAATCTCACTCGCCAACTTACTGTTTTGGAGGTTGCATGAGAAAAATTCCACCATGTGGTGATTGGCGCACTTTGGCTGGAACTCAGTGTTACTCACCAAATTCTAGCAATTCTGCCAGTTCCACCAGCTGAATCGAATATTTCACGCACCCTTATTCCTTAGACAGAGGATCTGATCCCCTGTGTAAAACAACAGTATAAAAGTGAGATATGAGCCAACCCACTTATTGGAGTTCCAAGTTCTTCTTGACAATCGCATTGAGTACCCTGCAAAGTACTCAAAGGACTGTTGTGTAGCTAGGGCTGGTACCTGAAAGATGGCCGGTCTCCCAGAGATGAAGGAACATCATCTGAAATCTTCACTTCCTACTGAAGGACCTGAAGGGCTGAATATATCCTAGGAGCCTGAGTATCTGCTGAGAGTGGGAAAGAGAGCATCTGGCACTGCAGGGAAGAAAGACTGTCCCAGAAGATAAGCACTGTATCTTCCAAGCATGAAGAAGATTCAGAGGAATCAGACTACCAAAAATAGAGCGAAGTCAGGTGGGACCTAGTTTGTGAAATTGTCTACCTGATGTTCCTGATATGAACAGCACTAAGCCTTTGAAGTGCTGAGCATCGTCATGTCATCCAGTGCCATAATGTGTAAACCGGAGACTGGTGTTACCAACGTAGGAGTCAGAGATCCCCATCACCACCTATGCAGAGGTCCTGATGGGCCTGGTGGCAGCAACTGCCCAAGACACATATCACATATCACAGTGATGACCATCCTGGTGGCTGCCCTGCTGTATCCTATAGTGTCGTGATAACTACAAAAAATGTAACACGTAGAGAAAAAAACAATCAATACTCATACAAAAAAAATACATGTGTGTATTTAAAATATATACTAAAATACATAACACTATTTAAAAAAATCGATATTTTAAACAACTATGGCCCCCATTAGGATGGCGGGCGGACTTTGCCCGCCCGCCATCCTCACGGTACTAGGGACCGCCCACCATAAGGGCGGGGGTCCCGTGCATGGCATTAGGATGCGCCCGCCACAGTGGCGGGCGCATCCTGCACTCCTACCATTGTGGCGGGTGGTGCTGAGTGCAGCAATCGCAGGAAGTCATGCAGTGCACTTCCATGCACAGCATGGCAGGCATCGCGTGGTGCCCGCCATGCTGTGCATGGAACTGCTGGGGGGGGGTACCATAGGTACCCCCCATGTACACCCCCCTGGAGTCCATGGGGGCCTGCATCGGGCCCCTAATGCAGACTCTGCATGCCTTTCCGTGCGATTTAAAAAAGCACATCCTAATATGTCTGGCGGTGTCTGATAGACACCGCCACCATAGAAACCCTTTTCCGCCCCGGTCGCAAGGCGACCGGGGCAGAAAAGCGGTGGACGGTCTTTCCGTCTGCCATGGACCCCCCAGCCATACTAATATGGAAGGGGGGTCATTCTGGGACGGATAGCGGGCGGATCACCCCCGCCTGGCTGGCGGTGGCTACCGCCGGCCTGGAGGGGGCGATCCGCCCGCCATCCTAATGGGCCCCATAATTTTAGCAAACTATATTAACGACTTCTATATGTTTGAAAATGTTATTTCTTACCTAAAATTCGATATCCTTGACCACTATATTCTTGCTGTCAATATTTCTTTTTTTTTTGTTTACAACAAACAGTGGACCCTAGTTTCAAAAGGATCAAGGTAAGGATAGGCATACACTAGACAGTAAGTATGTCCTTTGTCCAGCCGGACAGGAATTTATTTGAAAAAATGTACACAATAACTTAGTAAAGTAATGTCAAGTGGGCACAGCCCGTGACCCACAGTGAACAAGACAAAACAACAGAATCCAGGCAAAAGCGAACAAGGCGGTCTGTATACTTGTAATCAGTGAACAGACTTGATTGCAATTAAGGTACCATTGTACAGTGCATTTAGGGACATTTGGTAACATATGGTACTTATGTGTCGACGAAGTTTCGATGCCAAAACCTCAGATACATGGCATCATCTTCAGGACAAGTATATAAATCATGTGTGTCTTGGAAATAATTAACATTTGCCTTTCAGACTACAAACAATCAACATGGTAAACATAATTAGAGGGGAAAAAGGGAAAAAGGAAAACATGTATGATTATATTGCTAGGCATATGTTGAATGACCAGACGTGACGTGACTGCATTTGTGATTTTTGTGAATTGGAATAAAAAATGGTGACATATTTGTGTTGGCACTATGAAGTCAAGGCATTGGAAGCATGCTTGTGCCTAACTGGTGCTTGTGTCCGGAGCTGGGCATCATGCCTTGCCCAGTGAAGGCGTTATTTCATCTAGGGGCCAAAGGATGGTGACTGTTACCCGGCGCAGGAGTTGTGCAAAATGGCAGGTACAGTGAAAGCATTTATGGGCCAAGAGTTTGTAACCCGGCGCAGGCGGCGTAGCAAGCATACAATGAAGTAGGGACGAAGTTACTGCCACCAAGGAGGAAAAGAGGACAGTCCAGCCGGCGCAAGTAATTCTAGACTGGCTGAGTTTTGGGTCCGTTCTCTCAAAATTATGACACATGGCGCAGTGCGGTGAAGAGATACAGGCGGCGCGATGTTTGTACCTTAAAAGATGACAGTTTTCAAGCGCAGCTGTTTGCTGGAGAGAAGGGAAGGAGGGTAGAGTCACGGTGGGTTCAGGTGGGAGGGTTTTTTTTTGGAAAGGGCGGGGAGTGGGATGACTACTTACTGGAGTCCCGGTTGCAGGATCGCTGTCCTCGGGGTGCCAAGCGGAGATCGCTAGCCGGCTGCTGCAGGGGGCCGGCTTAAATGGATGGCACGTGAATGGTGGCAGTCAGGGGAAATAGAGGAAGTACTAACACCAAACTGGCGGCGGCCATCTTGGAGTGTGGGTTACCATGAGGAGTAATGGCAAGGATCATGGAAATTAATGAGGAAAGAGGTTCTATGGCTGAGGATGCGGCGGCGCAAAGCGGGAGGTGACAGTAATGTGTGGTAAAAAGACCATGCGGCGAGAAGAAGAATTATGTACATATTTAAAGTTACATAACAAACTCTAGCACTAAAACAACTTTGGTTAAGGGAGCAAAAACCTCAATGGCCAAGGTTTGTGTGGTTTTTAGAAAAAATGTATAATAATTAGAGCAGAGATGTCCAGTCCTCAAGGCAGTTAAGCCCGGTACGGATGCTGTTGGTCCGCAGTATCTAATTCAGTTCCTCTTTATTCAGTAGTTGGGACACATCAGCACCTCTCGGAGGGGGTTTGATCAGCGTGATGATAGTCCAAGTAAAGTCTCTTTCATTGTGTACCTTTTCCTTGAAATGCTCAACCAGGGGAGCGTTTTCCGTGTTGCATCTTATCCTGCTACGATGTTGTCCGATGCGAAGCTTCACTTTCTGGGTAGTTTGTCCTACATAGATTTTCATGCATGGGCAAAGAATTGCATACACCACATTTGACGAATTGCAATTAGTGAAATGTTTTCTTTCATATTTGATAGTACCAAAAGAAACGGTTTTTCCCTCAATAATAGAGTCACATGCTATACAGGTGCCACATTTTACATGGCCAGTGAGAGCGGGGAGACCCCATGCATCATTGAGTGTTACCTTTGCTGCTGCTTGTGGTAGTGCTGCCCTTACCAGATGGTCTTTTATATTTTTTGTTCTTTTAAAACCGAACATAGGGCCTTGTAGCTGCAGTTCTCCTGCATTAAGTACTGGCCAGTGTTTGAGTATACTTTTTCTTATTGCGTTTGATGCAGGGGAAAAGGTTGTTACACATATGAGTCTATCCTCGCTTTTCTTAGGTTTGGGTTCCAGCAGAGTTTCTCACAGGCAGTGCCAAGCTAGTTTGAGGGAACGGCGTACCAATGTCCGTGGATAACCTCTATTCCTGAGCTTGTTGCTTAGGGTTTTTGCTTCAGCAAAATAATCTTCCTTAAAGTAGCAGTTCCTTCGAATACGAAGGAACTGCAAGAAGGGGAGGGAATCTCTGAGGGCACGTGGGTGATGGCTGCTGTAATTGAGCAGTATTTCTGTGTCACGATATTTACAACTCGATAGTTGTCTAGGTTGACATTTCCAACTCGATATTTTGTCTAAATACCCAACCTGATGTAGCTAGACAGTGTCATTTTCTAAATCATTAATTAGTTGAAGCATAATCATAAAGAAAGTAAGGCAGTGGTGCACACTCCCAATACCCTTGATTTTGTGACGTAACCCTTACTGGCAATACACCAATGAGAACATAAACATCATAACATGTAAAGAAAAACAGACACATGCATTCAGCTGTAGACGGCCATGAAGAACTCAGGGACTCGCTCACAAACACAAGGTGCCCTGTTTCTTGACCCACTTAAGGAAACGGAAAAATGCAAAACATGGGGGCCGATTATGATGGTGGGAAGTCCACCACCGCTGGGCCGGTGGTGAGGACTGCCGCCCTGGCAGTGGCGAACTTCCAGCCATCACCCTGAATATTCCCATCGCCAAATTAGGATGGTGGTGGGAATGGGCAGGCCTTTTCCACCCGCCTTGAGGGACGAGGTACAATGGGGCTATGGCCCGGCGGTGCCTGCACGGCACCGCCGCGGGCATTAGGATGCCTGTCTTTTTTGGCAGCGATGCCGCTGCAAAAAGACAGGTGGTGAATGCCTTTGGGGGCCCGTTGCAGGCCACCGGAGGGGTGGGGTGCTGAACGTGGGGGGTACCTATGGTACCCCCTACATATGCAAGTACAAGGTGGCAGGCACCGAAAGGTGCCTTTCACGTTGTACATACATATGCAAAACATGTCTTTTTACATTGTGGCGGGTGTTGCCGCCAGCCACAATGTAAAAATACGGGATGCGCCCGCCAGTGTGGCGGGCGCATCGTAATTTGCATTGTTGGACCGCCGCACCTATGGCGGGCGGTCCCTTTTGACTATGCGATGGCGGGCGGACTTTGTCCCCCACCATCGAAATCGGCCCCATGGTTCGTAGAAAGCACCTGCAGCTCACCTGGGGAAACTAACCTGACTGGGTACAATCCAAAAGTCCTGGAAGGAGTCCTAATGCTTCACCTTTGGAGAAACTAAAACAGCATTGATGAATAATAGAATAACCGAAATGAATCCAATATTGAGTAGCAGACTCCGACCAGTTCTGCACTAAGAAGATAAACAAGTGAAATTCCTGGTGCCTTTGAACTATAGTTATAAATAAATTATTTTGTACCTTAGAATATATACATAGAACAGAAAAATAACAGCACATATTGTCTCTTTTTACCAAACTTCTACAACCTGCTGTCTCACACTAGGTAAAACAAGCATCTGCAATGCAATGTCTTTTGCATTTGCGAGAGTTTAAGCTATTGGCATTGTAAATGACAATTCCTTTTATTTATCTGTTTTGATAATTAACACATAAATAAAAGGCATTGTCATTTATAATGCCAATAGCTCAAACTCTTGTAAATGCCATACCTATTGCATTTCAAAGAAGCAGCTGCCATTGTCCCGGGCAGCTTGGAAAGTGAAGGCGTGCATGGCGAGCTGAATGTTGCAGGAAAGCATGTCATGCCTGCAGTAGATAAGACATACAGTGTAACAACAGAAGTAAACGAGCCAGTCCTCATGGAAGGGCACAAATGAAGACAAGGCTGTACTAAGGAGGTACTAACAAGCCTATTAACGAATCAGAAGCCATCATTTACGAAGGATAATGACACAAGCCAATGAAAAATATAGGTGGAGAATGGCCGGGGCTTCAAGTACATACTCGAATACAGCATGCCTCGCAGAGCAGCGCATGCGCTGCCTAGGCTACTCCTAAAACTACCATATATACATACAGAAAGGGGCCTTGGGCCATCCCTCATTGCCATTCAGATATCGATTTGCCAACCACAGAATGCAGTTTGGGCTGAGTGGCAAACCAACTTGAGCTATTGGCTTTCCTACACTGCAAGTGACAGCATTTTTCTGATCACATATGTTCACCCAACTAACAAAAAATGCAGGTCTGTACTTTTTTCTTTCCATTCTTTATAATGGATGTATGACGTTACAACACATACTTTTACAACGCCTACCTTTACATCGCAAGTTTTACAACGCATATCATTACAACGCATAGTGCTTTTGGGCACTGGATAGTGAATAGTTTAATTTACTATTCCAACTCCAGTCCCCGTGGATAGTAGGGAAGGTGTTGGATAGTACATTAAACCTATTCCCTATCCTAGAACGCCCCCCAGCGCAATGCGTTGTAATGGTTTGCGTTGTAATGGTTGCGTCGTAATGGTAGTGCGTTGTAAAAGTTTTGTTGTAAAGGCTGTTCACCCTTTATAATTGTTAGGTCCGACTTGGCAGCACAGCTGTCGCTGGACTTGATGTGATAAACAGAAAAGCTTTCAAAAGGAGTACTGAGAGAGGAGCTTGCTAATTTGGGCTGCCCTGAGACCATGATTTCATTTGGATAGGAGTTGTGTGCTTCCTCTAAAAAAGTACTTATATCACACTCAAATTGGATGATGGAGGGTTTGCCTCACCTAACATGGCTGCCACATTCCAAAGTAATGATGCAGTGGTGTGCAAGGGATTAAAATCTCCATCATGCTGCACTACTGTTGATTTCCCATGACTAGATGAGGCACTGAAGTGAGTGCATGTCCATCTGTGCATGCTAGTTGATTCTTACAAAGACCTAGTTGGTTATTTCAGTACATCCAATTAGCCAATCACATGGCTTGACAGATTATCAGAATCGTCTGGGAGTGAGAATGACTCGCTGGGTGTGATTTTGGCACACTAGTTTAACCCGAGCCAATCCTAGCACGCTGCACAGAATTTTGAAGTGTTGATTGGCTGTGGAGTCTGAACGTGCCTCTGTGGTGTGAACACACTGTCGTGGCTGTGCAACACCTAGACCTTGATTGTGAATGGCTTAACGTGAGTCAGACACGAACCGAGCACTAAGCTGGATTTGGATTTGGACCCAGGCAGTCCCTCTGCTGCTCAAAAATGTCAAGCGAGCTGTTACTTGAGTAACTGTGTGCACTACAGTGCAAAAATTGAAACGAATATATGAACTATTTATGTGCGTTATTGTAGTACTATTCTTGTTATTTCTCTTTGTTTAACCAGAACAAAATGTAGACAAAATTGTTGTTCAACAAATCATGAGTTTGTTATTAGCACATTTCAGAGTCAAAATACAAAAATAATACATCCTCAATATCAATCATACATGGATGTAATTAACATGATTATGTCAACTGACATTTTCAAATGAACAATTGTATTTTATACATAATACAAAGCCTTGAATTCCAGGGTGGCCCAATGCATTTCGGGACACCACGTCCCTTCTTCGGGGGCCACTATAATGGAAGAAAACAAAAATATACATGTAACACCTTATACATTAAGTTATGCTACACATTGTATAAGCAGATGAACATTGCTACCAAATACAGGGACAACACAGAGGTAATAAAATGCTAACATATCCTCTCGTGTGGAACAGGAGAAAACCGTCACCACAAGGAACCAGTAAGTGCAAGAGAAACGCTCAGTAAAAAAGATCCTCAAAGAAAAATAAAGCGAACCCATGGTTACACCCCAAATGGCTCAATGAAGAGGCACAAATTACGTGAGGTAAAAGCACTGACGCACGTGTAGTGCGTGTATACAATTCCAATTGGCAGAAATATAATAAACAAAGAACAAAGATAAGTATGTAGCACAAAACCGCTAAAAAATTGCCAAAGTGAAACCTGTTACTAAGCAAAAAGCGTTACCTTAACAGAAGGAAGGTAATATGATGGTGCAAGGAAGTAAAGGATATCTATGAGATACATTGCGATAATGATGACCAAAGAACTAAGACTGTAATATGAAGGAGGTGTGGAACACCCGTAAGCTAGGAATATCTCATACCTTAAACAAATGGGATCGCTGGTCACCGAAGTTTAAAACAATGAATCTGAAAAACGAAAAATTGAAAAAAACAGCGTTTCACTAACAGTACTTAAATGCCTTAACACGAAATGAAAGACTGAAAGAACTACCTTAACCAAACTGACAGACAACGAAAAAACCTTACCGAGAGACGGAAACGCCGTACCTGTAGCAGCGGTTAACTCGGCCACCGAGGAAACCGGAAAATATGCAGAACGCTGAATACGATCACGTGACCAACTGCCAAGAAAACCGAAAATGGATGTAACCAAGAGAAAAAGAAACAAAGTACCGAAACGTCTGGTATTATAAGCAGGGTAAATGAAATGTACACACCGCCGCCAAATTAGCATGTGATGAAAAACGGAGATACTATGAATTACAAATGCCGAAAAGGCATGTTCAGCTAAGTACACTAGCCGTGAAACAGTAACAAAAATACCATGATCATTTAAAAATGGCCGCCAAATCCAGAGACAGACAAAATACTATAAGCAGATAAAGACATACCAGCACAGAGCCCATAATGTGCGCAAAACAAAAAATGAGCCCAAGAGTAGAAGTGAAGAAAGATGCTACGTTCCAATGCTATTCATTTTGACCACACAGAATGCAAGAGCATAATGATGTTGTAGATAGGCATCATAATATTCCCCTATATAGTGAGCTCTAGCTCTCAAGACAAAATTATTCTACATAATATTATAATAACTAGTGTGCATGTAGAGTGAAAACCTCTATCAAAAAACACCTGAGAGATGAACTTAAGGGGATATGTTAGTGTAGTGATAAAAGACATCAAGTAAAAGTGTTTATAGAAAACAACTGAGTTCAATTTTATCGTTCAAGCCATCCGGCATCATTGTTTGTAATTTATGGGTCCAGAATACTTCTCTTTGAGAATGTTTTTGGCTGTTGTCAAGTCCTTCTTTGATATGAACCTTCTCTATGATGATAAAACGAACCTGAGAAATATTATGACCCATTTCAAGCCAGTGTGTAACCAGATTGGAATTGGTGTTCTGGTTTCTTATCATACTTTTGTGTTCTCCAATTCTGGTTTTGATTTTTCTTTCCGTTTTACCTACCTAAAGCAGGCCGCATGGACATTTGATACAATATATGACGTTGGTAGTATTGCAGTCAGATGAATGGTTAAGTCGGATTTTAGTGCCTGTCCTTGGGTCATAAATGGATGTTTGTTACATAACAGTATTGCAATGTTCACAATTGTAAAAAATTTTCATTCCCGTGTAGTTTGTTGCTGTATTAATCTGTTTTTTGGTCAATAGTTCTTTGAGGTTTGAGCTTCTAGTATATGCAAATAGTGGTGGTTGCACAAATGAGGACACAAAATCCAATTCCTGAGACAGTAGTGCCCACCTTTTTAAAATTACTTTTTTAATGTTGTTTGACTTCGTTGAAAATTTAGAAACAAAAACGACTCAGTTGGAAGATGTTTTGGGCTTAATGATCAGCAAACCTTTCCGATCCACTCCAGCAATTCTATCCTCTGCAATTTGGATGATATGTTCAGGATACCCCCTTGCTGCAAATCTTGTTTTGATTCTTTGGAGATCTGTTTCAAAAGATTCTGCAGATGATGATATTCTCTTGGATCTTAACATATGAGAGTATGGTAGATTTTGAAACATTGGTTTAATTTAGTAAAACCAGGTGTGCATCGCTTATTCCACTTTTTGTAGTCCCTCTGTTCCTGTCATGCATGGTGTGGAGAGGGTGCAGCAACAGTTTAGAGTGAGGCAGACCTCTGGGGGTGAGAGTGACTGACAGCTGGACTCGTCATATGGTCCTTTTGGCAACCTAAACAGTCTGTGTGAGCATGCCCAACTGCTGCATGTGTTACTGCCGTAGTTTTGAGGCTTAAGCAATTTGATGACAGGCGTACTAGCCACTTGGCTGTGGCACCAGCAGGGTATGGAGCAATAGCACTCTAAGGCATATGAAGGAGTGCTATTTGAAAAGAAACACCTCACTCAGCTGACCTCACTGTTGAGAATTATATTCTCTGAATGCTGCAGGGACCGAACACTCTTCTGCTTGTACTGGTTCGAGGTTTCTGATGGATGTCATGCTCAGGACAGACTCCAAGTCTACGCAGAAATGGCTTACCTCACTCTCAGATGAAAGACGCTGGCTGTTTGGTTAACGGTGCAAGTGCAGGCTGAGAAGTGTATGGAGTCGTGTGTGCATGCAGTGCAAGCAGTGACTATGTGTAGATTGAACAGAATTTTTGAGCGGGATGAGCAGTGCATGAGTGTCAGGTGAGAGTTATTTGAGTGAAGTGTGCGCGTCTCCCAGCTGTCCAAGCACCCAAAAGACAGAACTTTCATTGTAGCACTCCTGACCCTTCAAAGACTTGTGTTCTTTTACTCAGTCCAGTCTTGTAAGTAATGTAGCTGGTGTGCAGCTGATGTAAGCGCACTGTGCCCGGACAGCATATGCGTGCAAGTTTAGAATTCCATGTGTTGCAACTTCATATAAAACAAATCTCAAAGCAAGCTTTAACCCACACCATGAAAGTGACCGCTTTATCACAGTCATTGTGGGTTCAGCTTGTGCTTGTCGTCTTTTTTCCTGGTAATTTCGGATTGCACTGTGAGGCCGTATCTCATGCACTAGCTGTTTCCAGAAGTATGACTTTTGCACAGTGGGAGGCAAAATGTAGTAGTAGTGTGCCCGTTCAGCAAAGAGCATATAGGGCAACTCTGCAGAAAGGGGAGCATGGGAAATGTTGTTGGATGTGGGTCGTACGGATGCATCATCCCTCTAATGCATTTAGAGTACTGAGGCAGAGTCAGTAAAAAGCATGCCATGCTTGTGTTCTGCTCAAAAGGCGCCAGCGGGGACAGGAGATGTGCGTACGCATGCACAGCTCCTGTCCTCTGCACGAATGCACATGTCCTGTCTCCCTTCCGACGAAAAACGGACAACATTAGATCTCGCCAAGGCGAGGAGCGCATTCGCTGAGTCACTAGGCGAGACCTAAAAAGGAACATGACGCATTTATTCATAAATTCTTTATTCGGAGGAATAGAGTATCCATAAAAGTCCATAATCATAATACATGATAAAACCTTTTTTTTAAGTGTAGAGTAATAAACACAGTACATCATTACAACAGCTCCATCATTTAAACATAACCAATCAAACTGCATAGTGCTTCGTGAGCGGACATCAAGTTTTAAAAAGGATCCTACATAAAAACAGCATTCATGGTTCGCCAACTGTGCAAGATAATACAAAGCTAATCTGCATTGTCGTAAATTACGCTTCTTGATATACAAGATACAAAAAAACATAAATCTACAACAGTAGAAACAAAAGCGATCTCTACCACCTACCGTGCGTGATAATCAAATAATGTGGTTTGTGTAATAATCAAATAATCCTCCAAGGCATGGGAAGGCCCCACACAAATAGGCTGAAACTAAGGATTTACTAGCTTCACTAGATAGCCAGAGAGCTTGCGCACAAAGGAATGGCTGATCTCTCACTGTTCAGTGCAGAAAATAAATTCCCCGTTCCTTCCCTGTTATCTAATACACTTTATAGAAACAATTTAGAGGGCACCAATACATATAAGAATCAATCCCCAAGTAAATAAGGGGCAGATGTATAAAGCGTTTTTTTGTCGCAAACGCTGCAAATCACAAAATAGCAGCATTTGCGACAAAAAAAACGCGAAATGCGATGTATGAAAAAATCTCATCTCAAAATTAAGGAATTGCAAAATTTGCGATTCCTTACTTTTGCGCTACCATTTAAGGAATCGCTAAAAAACAGCAATTCCTGAAATGGTATGTAAGAAACAAGAAAGTATTGCGAATTCACACTAAGAAATCGCAAATTACCACCAACTTGTAGTTGGTGGTAATTTGCGAATTTTTTTACAAATGCACTTTTTGCAATTTGTAAAGGTGGCATGTGACGCTCATACATGCCCTTAGGGCATGTATGTACACCATATGCGCACACATGTCAATTTCAGGGGGTGCAGCAGGGTGTCCTTAAGACACCCTTGCACCCTTGAAATTATTCTCAATTTGCGATTAGCAAATTGCGAATCGCAAATTGCGAATAATTTCCCATTCCTTCCTATGGGCCTTCTGGCCCATAGAAATGAATGGGAAATTATTCCTTAATTGCGATTAGCAATTTGCTAATCGCAATTAAGGAATTTTAAGAAATCGCTAAAAAATAGCGAATTTCTACATACATACCATTTTGCAATTCTCAAATAGCGATTCCTTAAAAATCGCTATTTGAGATTCGCAAAAGGGTATCTTGATACATCTGGCGCTTAGAGAATTATTCAGCGTAGCTAGGCAGAAAACTAAAAGGCCAATTGAAAGAGGCTAGTAGAAGAAAGCCAATGTTTGAAAAGACCACACCGAAAGCCTGCACTATATTGTGAGCAGTGTGTATTTTTGACAGCTGCAACGACAAACCTCCTCTACAAATATGCCCTTGATGGACAATATATTTAGGGATTTCATTAACTATGGGACTAGAGAAAGGGGCTGCAAATGTAGACATGGGTCTTAGCAAAGTTGTTATTAAGATTACACCACATTGTTTCAACTATGTGAGACTTGTTCAAGCTTTTTATGTGCCCATCACAATAATCATGTGTGAAGATTTTGAACAAGCACAGAGTTATAAGAACAAACTCTGTTGGGATAATTAAGAAAAATTGATACAATACCACTATGTAAAAACAGAATGCTAGAAGGACAAATATAAAATCAGTAGATACTGAAAGAAAATTAGGTTTTTATCAAGCGGGCTGGTTCTTCTAGGTACAACAGGGACGTGCTTAGCCTACTACTGTGCTGGGATATCGAGACAGTTCTTTGCATCATGCAAATTTTTGGAGAATTTCCTGAACCGGACAAGAACTAGTTTGTGTTCCATATAAGAAACAGAACAGAAATGTTTACTTTAAAATACATTCTTTTGCCCCAGGATTATTTCCCTTCATAGAAAGGTACGGGGTATAATGAGTTTGGTTGTCAATACTTTTTTAGAGAAACATTTTTCGGTCTCATTGCACACACTCCATGCTCCATCATAAAGAATTACAACAGCAAGATGCAGCTTAATTTACTTACTCAGTCATATGTCCCAAGTATTTCTCTCTGTTATTAAAACTCAAGTAGACCACACTCACTATCTTGCAGTAATTTCTGAGGCGTTGACTGGCATCTCCTGCTGACTCTGCTCTTAACTGTGCTACTTACTGTCTGTTATCAGCACCCTTAAATGACTTCATAGCAGTAATTGTAAAGCACCTTTGTCGCCAGATTTGTTTTTTATTTGATATGTGCAATATGGCTTTCATTCAGTACACGTTACACCATGGACCAGGCAATGCACTCACATGTGGTTCTGTGAGTCCATCCCCCTAGCTTTTATACTTGGTTTTGACTCGAGTGACTCAGCTACATGGTTTCTAAAATTTCGCTATCTGTCTCAGTCTAGTTATATGATCAACTTTCAGTCTAGAAACATCAAACATGCCAGCAGACTAGCATTCCCTCCGCTTGAATGCCCAAATGTATACCTGGGGCCGTATTACACCAAGGGGTTGATTCCGATTCAGGAAAACCGCTCCAAATAGCCGTACAGAGCGTTTTTCCTGTACGAATCGTACCCTGCAATGTCCCCCGTACGTCCGACGAAGTACGATTCGTACCAGGAGCTGGATTCCGTATGAATCGTATAGAGACCGTTCGAATAAAAACCCCGTACGAATCTCCATCGGAACCTGCTGTATGCGACATCCGGACGGTTCGCGGTTGGTTTTTGCGACCCAGCAAGTACGATTCGTGTTGGGTATGCATTGTACAACGCTTTTTCTACGGGAGCCAAAAACATCCAGAGAAGCAGAGTTTGCCTTGAAACAGGTACGGAATGCCCCCCCGGCTACGGTGCGTACACCCCATGGTAATCATAGGATGTACGCACCGTACCCCATGTTCGCTGGGTGTACGGTGCGTACACCCTGCGATCGCGGGGTACGGGGCGTACACCTCATGATCGCAGGAGTACGCATTGTACCCCTGCAATCATAGGATGTACGCACCGTACCCCATGTTCGCTGGGTGTACGGTGCGTACACCCTGCGATCGCGGGGTACGGGGCGTACACCTCATGATCGCAGGGGTACGCATTGTACCCCTGCAATCATGGGGTGTACGGATCGTACGGTGTGTATGTGATTGTGTGCTTTTCCGTATGAATCGCCCTTACCTGACGTGGACCATATGAATCGCGTCCTCATACCCCCGTCCGGATCGTACTCGTCGGGTTGTACAGCATGTTTGCGATTCGTATGGAGAGGGCTCCGGATACGAATCGTATGGAAGTTTTTTTTCCAGGATCGGAATCGATCCCTAAATGTCTCGGGGCACAACAGGCGTTTGCGCCTGCTTTGCACTTCCCCCGGGGCACCTTTGTATTACAGAAGGGGCCGCAGACGATTGTGCAGCCCCTTCTGTGATACCCATAATGCTGGCACTATCTGCATGGGGTGTCCACTCATTTGCATGGAGGCACATGCAAATGAGGGTATCCTATTGCCTCTGGACCCACGTGTGTGTTATGGCCTCAGGAGGCACACTGATTGTGCGCCATTTAAAAGGTGCTGCACTGTCAGTCCACCTCCTGAGAGCAGCCATTTTCAGGGGGTAAAAGGGGTCCCATGGGCCCCCGAGATGTCCCCTTGCAGACAGGTGTGCAGTAACTGACTGCACCCACCTGCAAGGGGATATCGAATCCCCCTTCAAGTGCAGACAGGTTGCCGGCTACACTGTGAAATACGTAGCCGCTGTAAAGAAGCCACTTCGTATTTCACTGGAATGCGCTGCCCTAGAGGATCCACGTGTTCGTAGCTGCACTGGGGGCAGCGCATTCATGGTAATACAGCACACTTTCATTGTTTGCGCCCTGGTGCACCTTTGTAAAGGTGCGCCCGGCGTAAACAATGAAAATGCGCGTTCACCATAATACAGCCCCAGGTATCCTCATATTTTATTTTGGCTCTGTCATCATGGCAATCTAGGTATGTGTGCAGAGGCCTAAGCCTATTCCAGACTATAAGAGAAGCTGAACTTGCCTTTTGACCTGGAGGGGTTGCACCAAATGTGCCCTCTATAGTGAGAGTGGACTATTTTTCTTGCCATGAGTGAAATGACAAAGGCGATGGTGGCAACATACCTTGACTAAGATCATTAATAGTGTGACCACACCTTTTTATCTGGGTCACTCGGGTTGAAGCCTACTGGCACAACAGTGTAAATCTCTGCTACTACTGCTACTATGTGCATGCTCAGACTCTTGGTTCTGATATCCTGATTGTGTGTTATGTATGTTTGTGTGTATAGTGACAAAGTATCAAAATGTTTTATCAATTAACACTTCAACTGGGATGAACAATAAAAAATAGTATTCCTGCAATTGTGACATACATCCAATACTGTGCACACATAATATATTTAAAACAGTTTAGAAAAAGACTTACAAAAATGTAAAAACATTATACCATATGCATTCATTCGATGGAGACAATATTAAATTAGTCGATTCATCAGTTCTTGTTATGGTAAATGGGAAGTAAATAACAATGGTGTCCTGCTGAGGCTGCAGAACAGATGTAAAGTGCATGTCTTAAATCTCGACTCCCTCCATGGCACAGTTCACTCAAGCCTGTCTTGTATGCAGAATTACACCAATGACGTGTGTAGACATTGAGTGGAAGCAACCCCAACCTAAGTAACAATTTTTCCAGTTTAACACTGTACTCTAAAGTGAGGGATACATATATCTGGTTGTGCATCATCTAAACTATCCAAAAATGGTTTATGTAACTTTAAATCAATGCAATGATTGATGTTGCAAAAGTGACTTAACCTTAGAATAGAGGAGTTATTTAAGAAGAGATTGTGTGTACATCAAGTATAACACATGCATGGTGTGAGTGAGGCATGGTAATTGAGGCCAGTGGATTGATTTTGGATATCCATGGCTTGGCCTAACACAACATGGTGGATTAGGACTGAGCTCCCAGACAGTGGAGGTTTATTTCTTAATCTCATGAAGTGTGAGTCAAAAGACTCAGACCCAGGAATGGTGACAGGTCTACCTTTAGAAATTCTGTCAGCCTTTTGGTTAGCAAGGTACTGGGGGTGGGATTGCAGACTCTGTTGTGAAAGATAAGGATCTCTTGAGGTAAGGACTGCCCTTTTGTCTTTCTTTGATTACTTTTTCATTTGTTCTGATGGCCATGTGCAGAAACCCTCCTCCTCTTTTGTGCATATGCAGTGAGTGTTCCAGGTGGGTGACAGGCCCAGTGCTATGGGTGGTGGGAGGCTGCACTCTACAAAAAAATGCTATCTGGCAAGGAATCTGGAAAGGACACTTGGAAGAAGAAACACCCACAATCAGTTCTGTAGTATGAGACAGTGGATCCACATCCCACGGTTATAAGTTACGTATAAAAATGGGACCTAAACTACCCACTTTGTTGCAGTTCCAGTTCCTTTCTCACCTGAGAAGAGAGTGCTCAGCAGAGTACTCAATGGACTATTGTGCAACCAGGTCTGGTCTTCCCGACACCCATGTTCCAAAAGAAGGAATAACACCTGAAATCTGATGTTCATCCTTGAGGATCAGTGTACGGGTCCGGAAGCACATAGACGCTTGCCTACCTGCTGAGAGGGGGAAGGAGCCTACCTGACCCTGCAGGAGGAAAACTGTCCAGGAAAGAGTGAAGGTCAGTTTGTCCACTGTGGCTTTGCTGTGGCCATGAAGAATCAGGTGCATGAGAATGGTTTGAAAGGAACCTGATGCCGGTGGGCTCCCACAGACTCTTTCCCATTCCTGGCGGGAATGAGACACCACAAATGCATGATTGCTAAAGGTTCAGTTGAGACTGCAATTGTGTCACCTTAGAAAGCAAGTCATGGCTACATTTGATGAATACAGTCGGATCAGAAGGGGACTGCAAGTGCTGATTGTTTAGGACGTAATGGGGATGTATCTATCTTCTATTCTGTCATTACTGCAACCCTTTTGGACTGCTGATCACCCAACAAGTGGGCTGCACCTTCTACGATGGAGCTGCACCATCGAGACTGCCGCAGCTGGAACCTCGAATAATTCCCACAGGTCCCTCTAAAGGAAAGGATGGACAGAGGCGCCACTAAATGCAGCCCATGCTGGGCTCTGATATCCTTTGACAAGGCCCTGCTGGTTCTCTTCAGATTTTTCAAGGGCATTAGAGAGCTGCTCTGGGTGTGTTGGGGCAATAGAAAGGACTTGCGAGAACTCACCCATCCTGAGACAGGAGTAAGATAATGACTGCGTGCATTTTTAAGCAGTGGTACACCAAATTTGCATCTGATCCTGATTTATGATACTCCTGATTGCCCTTAGAGACCGTGGAACCCACACCTCAGGGAGATTATCTGGCAGGAAACAGCAGGAGTGGGGTAGATGTAGCACCTACATGGGGAAGTGCCCAGACTTGCTTACTTCCTTGAAATGTGTAGTAATTCGTACAGCTGTGTGACTAAAGTGCTTTTTTCTTGCACAGAGAAGCGCAAAGCTGGAAGTTCACTTTATAGGGTGTGATGACTTTTGAGCTCTGAGCCTGAGAGGCCTGTGGCCACTCGCGTGCTTGAGAGTCAGATGCAGAAGAGGGGCAGTGGTGTCCCAGCATGTACAGCCATAGTAGGACAGGCCCAGGACTCCAGTGGCAAATGACCTCAACTTCCCAGTTGACTCCTGTGACGGCATCTTACTGTCAACCTATGACTAAAATGTGTTTCCTGGCTTCATATCTGAACAGAGGCAGCTAAATACTGCAACCCTGCGGTGAGGAAGAAAAAAACTCCTTCACTCTTAGCACACATCCTTTGTTAAAAAAACATAGAGCTACTCTGATGAGATCAATGAAAGATGCAATCAGACCCTCCCATCTCCTACAAAAATGTGATGTGGTTTAATTACACATCAGTGATACAATATGGTTGATACAAGAAAAAGAAAAAGAGGTGTGGTGGTAGCATTCAAGCTGATTTCATACTGCAGCTCCAAGCGTGTGGCCTCAAGCCTCAGTATATCCATATGTACACATTCCACAGTAGGTGTTTCACAGTAAGCTGACTCTCCCACACATGTCCTAAACGTTAAGCTCGTGTATTAACATGTCTGCCTGCTTTTCTCTTGTGAGAAAATGAGAGGAGGTGGAATAAATTGTTGAATTTCATCCAACGTGTTCGGAAGTATTTTTTCTCACCACACTCTGTTATTAGAAGTCACAAGAGGGCATTGCATTCATAATCATTTCAAATATTTAGCTGCAACAAGTGTCCAGCACAGGACAGAGTTATGCTGTGTAGTGTATTTTACTGTTTTATTTATTTTATACAGTATACAACTCTACTTTTAATGACTTTCAATTTCCTGTACTGATATCATTCTCTCTGTTATAAATCCAAAAGAGTGCACAATTCTGAAACCTGGTTTCCACATTCTATTTATTTAATATACTATGATGACAATAACCGGAACACAATTTTTTGTATATCTTTAAACAGAAATACACAGACCAAAGCACTATATACACATGAAAACAGCAGAAAAAACAACATTTTATAAACTCATACACGATTTAATAAATCTACCTGGCAGTTTAAGGCAGAAAGAATAAACAGTGTTTTCGGTGATCTATGTCTGAGGACCCACAGAATCTGGTCTCAAGAACTTCAGTTATAAGGCAAATAGGTGAAGCACAATGACTGCACCTCAGGAAAAAACTACCACTGTGTATGGTAACAACAGGTCAAATAATTATAGAGTTAAGTGACAGTGGAGGTAAATGTTAAAAAAGAGATTGACTAATAAAAAGAATGCCATTGATATAGTGGCTAGAGATGTATTATTCTATCAACCTCTTCGTTACAGATGGGCTAAGTATAAAACAAATAAGTGCGACAAACATGGACAATGAAGTCGACAACAATTCACTTGGATCAATGGGAATTTTAGACAAAATTAGGACCAAAAAGCATCTTTTACCATAGGTGACTAGTACTGCACCATGCTTATTCACAAATTAACTGAGTATGCCTGGAATATTCACTGACTTGGTCGAGCTGGTCAAAAATGTGATTAAAACACAAATCTTACCTGGCTTCGACAAGGATTTGACTATTACGATAGCTCATCTATTACATCTCAGCATCCACCGAACATGAAGTACCTTTGTACTATTATAGTAAAATGTGCCTATTGCTGGATTAAGGAACAGATTTTGGATATAGCAATCAGACGCAATACGTTTGGCATCTCTGAGAGGTCGCAATTTCGTGTCTATTCTGACATGACTATAACAGCAGCTCGACATCAAAGAGAGTTTCTAGGCCTTCTGGAACAGTCTAGGTCTGGAGATGCTCAGGCCTCTTTGATTCAACAATAAAACTTGGGGGCATATTAGCAAGGGCTTGCGATATATTTATTGCCGCTTTAGCGTCCGTTTAGGGACAAAAACCGGCGATAATTATATTGCAATATCATCAAGGACACGCTAGCTCATGTTTCCTTGATGTAGAGCCCGTTTTTTCACAGCCTGGCATCACTAATGAGAAGCAAAGATGGCGGGCTGTGAAAACAACACATGTTAATATTGTGAAGTCAGCTTCGCGATATTAACAAGGAGGTGCCGCGATAAAAAAAATCGCGCTACCTCAGCCTTAACTCAGGAATTTAACGTCTTTTAAATGCCTGACTAAGGCATACTTTTAATGGGAGATGGATTATGCTGATACGACCACAGGGTCTTTACACCAATGGTATCACTGTGTTCAATGGAACATAGCTGGAAAACCAGCGATGTTCCATTGAAAACACGGCTATCGCTGAAATATTATCGCCGTAGTGCTATGAGTTGTAAATATAGCGTTATCATGGCGATAATACTCTGCGACAGCCAGCGATAATATTTCTATAGCTATTTATGGCCAGCGATAATTATCGCTGGCCATTGATAATATGCACCTTGAAGTCTTGTTTAAAGGGCAGTTTCATATTTTGTCGGATGTGGTGGAGGCTCAAGCCTTTTAGTTGAAAATTCAAAGCTTTGTTGTAGCAGAAGTACAGAAGGGCAGGGCAGTTTACTTTAACCTTATTTTTCAATTACACAATTGTTTTGTGAAGTGTGGGAAGCTAACGATGGTCCAAGTTTGGCAAATATTACAGGTCTTATGTCGGAGGTGCGGAGTGGCAAGGATCCTTCTGTTGCTAGCAGGAGGTCAGGTGTGAGCATGGTGCAAGAACAGGGTGCCAGAGAGGACATGCCTGGGTCTAGGGGTAGGACGAGCAATTTCCCTTTTCCTTGGGGGTTGGGTGGTGCCTTGGGTTATAGATGGTAAGAAGGATATGTGCATTGTTGAGATGGAGGGGGAGCATGAGTCCTAAAAATTAGCAGAATTGTAGAGAATGTAGAGAATGTTAGCAAGATTATCTAGCAAAGAGGTAGAAGTCAAAATGGAATGATAGTGCAGGGAGCAAGTTTTGTTATAGAGGTATATGTCATATAAGAATGTTTTAATGGCGCACAATGTCAAGGTGATTACATGCAATATTAACGGTTTGTTAAACAAACGTAAATATAGTGCTTTGATGAGTTGGTTTGCTTTGTTTAAAGCTAACCTTTTTTACCGGAAACACACCTCAAGAACAATAGTTCTCACCTTGCTATTCCTAGCAGATACTCTCATGCATATTTTGCTTCTGCAGGGGTTGCAATAAGGGTGTGGCAATCCATTTTGCTAACTCTATTGATTGGCATGTGACCAAGGTAATAAGGAAGGAAAAGGAGAGATAGATCTGGGTTAAGGTGTCGGTTAGGGGTTCGACTTTGAATTATGTCAACTATTATGACCCAATTATGGATGAGGTCAAGTCACTGATAAAACTTTATAATCTTGCTATGGCTGCAGAGGGAATCTTAATTTTTGGAAGTGATTTTAACTTCATTCATGATCTCAAACTGGATACCTTCAATAGGACAAGAAAGCAGTTAAAACCCCAAACGGCAAAGGTCCTTGCGACCTTTAAATAGTATTTTGCTTTAGCTGATCCTTGCAGCATAGATCACCCAGTTCTTTTGAGTTGACTTACTTCTCACGCCAATTTGCCAGCACTTCACACCTATATATATATTTTTTTATTATTAACAAATATGCTCAAGTGGGAAGCCGTAGCTAACTGGGCGAATGCTTTCTCTGATCACTCAATAGTCTTGGTTCAACTTGAACTAGATATCCTGCCAATAGAAAGAGCCAGATTGCAATTTGATAAATCCTTATTATCAGACCAGATTTAGTTGGACAACACAATTCTTTATAAAGGAATGTTTTAGAATATACATAGTTCTGCCTCTGATTTTGTAGCATGCAGTCCTTCAAAGCAATGTTTCGGAGTCTGCTGATATGGTATAAGTCTAATCTGAATAAGATATGTAAGAGTAGAGTACACCTGTTGCAATCTGCCGTCAACCACTACAAGCAAGTATGCATCTCCAGAAGGCAGGTCATCTCAGCTTAAAAACGAGCAGCTCGCTAAGTTGATGCAAGATCAGAGAGATTGTTTTTCTTAAAGGACATCAGTAACCATGGAGCATATCAGCAGAAAGTGTACCAAGAAAGTCAGCAAATAGGCAAACTTCTCGCTTGGTCAAATAGGGCGAAGAAGGGTAAATACCATATCAGGGAGATCGAGAATTTAGATAACAGTATATTAAGAGCTGAGAATGATGAGATTGTTGAGGTCTTTCTGCAATATTATATGAATTTGTTTTAGAAACCAGATTTCCAGGCTAGATCAGTATTTTTGTTCACTTCATTTGTCTCAAGTGACGAGATGCAAATAGAGATTCTAATAGATAAAATAACAGTATCCGAGGTAGCTATAACACTTAGAAATATGGCTAATGCAAAAGCTTGCAGAAATTATGGTATTTACACCAAGGTATATGCTAGACCTGACATCATTGGCGTGAATCTCCCTTCCATTTTTGACGGATTGCCTCCTCTGTGTTGATATGTTTTTGCTGGATTTATTCTTTGTGCACCGTGCCACTGTTAATCAGTGCCAAAGTGCAATTGCTCCCTATGTTAAATTGATGTACTGATTGGTTATTCCACAATTGGGTTATTTGATTTACTGTCAGCCCCTAGTACAGTGCACCATGTGTGCCCAGGGCTTGTAGATCAAATGCTGCTGGTGGGCTTGCAGCACTGGTTGTGCCACCCACAGAAGCAGCTTGTAAAGTATGTCTCAGGCCTACCATTGCAAGGCCTGTGTGCAGTCTAGCACTGCCATGTCGACTTGGCCAAGTGCACCCACTTGCCAGTCCCTAAACCTTCCCTTTGCTTCATATTAGACACCCCTATGGTAGGCTCAAGGGCAGGGTGCATTGTAAGTATAAGGTAGAACATGATCTGATGTGTGTAGCATGTTCTAATAGTGAATTACAGCCATTTTCGTTTATCACTATTGAAGGCTACCTGTTCTCATAGGCCAGAATGGGAAGTTAAGATTGTTACATTCTTACAATCCTAACTGACTCAGGGAACATGGTAGAAATTCGAATTTAGTATGCCTGAACTCAGAATAATAAAATACATCTTTTAGTAAAGTGTATTTTAATATCCTGTGTTTGCAAATACCACTTTTAGAAAGCAGGTTTTGCTTGCCTAATCATTTGAGCCCGCCTCTGCTGAGTTGTGTATTCCTTGTCTGGGTTTGTGTGTGACAGGGCTGGGGAAATTCCAGGAGACAGTCTGGGACAGCCCAGCGGTGAATAGGGAGATTTACATCCAGATGGGAGGGAGGAGTGCACCTGGGACCTGGATAGGGCTGGGCTTTCCCTCTACAATGCTGGCTCCACCCCCTGTGGCTTGTCTGATGTCTCTGCCCTGCACAGTGAAAGGAGAAGAGGAATCCTGTCAACAGAGTGCTCCAGAGCTGTATCTTCCCTCCCCTGTGCTGGCTCCACCTCCTGTGGGGCGGCTGATGTATCTGCCCTGCACAGTGAAAGGAAGAGAAGAGTCATGTCAACAAAGTGCTCAGGAACTGGCCTCTCTGCCTTTAGAGAACAAAGGATTTTGGGGTATAAATATTGGGAACCAGTCCCACAGACTTTAGATCACTTCTGGAACAAGAAACCTTTCTGCCAAGGAGAAGAACCAAGGAAGCTGCAGGAGTTGATCTGCCCCTCTGCCAGTGTGCTGTTTGCTGGGCTGGCCTGCAGTGGTTGCTTCATTGCCAAGGGAAAGGAGAAGGAACTTTGTAAGGACTTTCATCTACAGAATATTCTCCAAGGGCTTAAACTGTGCTTGCCTCCTGCTGAAGTCTCAGGGCCAAAAGACTTCACCTCCAGCTCCCTCCTGAATTTCCTTGCTGGGAATTCTGACTGCAGTCACTTGCGTGCCGCTGGGAGCTGGAAGCGCGACGCATCGAGAAGAAGCGTTTCGCCGCCGCTGCTGAAATCATCGCAACGCCGGAAAAGCAAACCTTTGTTGCATCTCCCTGGAAGAGTGTGTTAATCGAAGCTGCCTGCTATCGCATCGCCGGAGAAGCGTGACGACATCGAAAGAGTCGCCATCGCATCGCCGGAGAAGTACGTCGCAGGGCCTGTCGTGGCTCCAAAGTAGAGAGTCGCCGCAAGACTGCCAGGGCGTCATCGCAGCATCATCGCATCGCCGCATCAAGGGCGCCATCTTCTCGCATCGCAACTGGATCATCGCATCATGGTGCCATCTTGCGCACCGCAACAGGCCCGCAGGCCGAGAATCTACGCATCACCTAAGCAGCGGTAAGGCTCACGACGAGTCCCCTACTCTGCGCAAGCATTGAGGAAGGATGCAACCATTCCCCCGTGTCACGGAACCGGCGCGTCTCCCCTTCTGCGTGTCTTTTTCTCTACTTGCGTTACGCGGTGCAGGTACTTTGTTGAGAACTTTGTCGCATCTACCATCAACTTGAACTAAGAGACTTTAATCATCTTTTCAGGGATGTATGACATTACAACGCATGCTTTTACCACGCATGCCTTTACAACGCAGTTTTTACAACGCATGCTGTTACAATGCATAGCGCTTAGGGGTGCTGGATAGTGAATAGTTTAATTTACTATTCCAACTCCAGTCCCCATGGATAGTAGGGAAGGTGTTGGATAGTAAATTAAATCTATTCTCTATCCTAGAGCGCCCCCCAGCGCAATGCGTTGTAATGACATGCGTTGTAATAGTTGCGTCGTAAAGGCACTGCGTGGTAAAAGTTGCGTTGTAAAGGATGTTTCCCTCCTTTCAGTAATCTTAAATGTAGTATTGTGGATTTTTGTCATTTGTGGTCTTGTGTTTATGTCTATATATAGAATACCTATTTTTATAAAATCTGTGTGGTGTCCATCTGTAGTGTTGTCACTGTATTACTGTGTATATTCACAAATGCTTAACACACTGCCTCTGAGATAAGCCTGTCTGCTCGTGCCAAGCTACCAAGGGGGTGAGCAGGGGTTATTAAGGAGTGTAATCCCCTTATCCTGACTTAGAAGTAAGGGTCCCTATTTGGACAAAGGTGAATACCATTGCTAACTAGAGACCGCTGTAGTGTAGTTCCTATTTTCCCAATAGGCTCTGCGCATTGGAATAATATCTTCAATAGTAGTCAAGTCAAAAGATCTTTATTCGGAATAAAAACATCCATAAAAGCACAGACAAAATACAATTAAAACAATTAAAACATTCAATTCAATAATGACATCTGGAAAATAAATAAGAGAACAATCAAGCATAATCAAATTCCATTTCTAAACAAAATCTGTCCCTTCATAATCCAAAATGAGAACACAGTTTAAAAAACACAATTTAAAATCACAGTTTAACGACCATAGTTAAAAAGGATGGCTAGGACAATATCATAGTTATATCTACACACACATGAAAAACTGTTACACAAAGGTAAAACAAACAGATAAAAAATTCTTTAAAATGCATAATAGAAAGTGCAGTGTGCAATGATTATACCTCAGTGTTAAGAGTGGTTCTTAATCTGACAGCAGCTTTGAGAAAATTGCTCACCCTAAAAATGACTTCATCTGATCCCAATATTAGGAAAGACCTCAAGGCTGATTTAAAATTAGTCAAACCATTTTTTCTACAATAAGGCATTAGATAATGTGCAGTGAGCTTTTTGTAAAAACCACAAAAGAACAAGAAATGCATAAGATTTTGCTTCATGTTAGGATTGCATGGACAGTTTAAGGTATCAAGGTATTTATTGTATCCCAGAGGGAAGTTCAGTAGATTAACTATACTCCCATCTCGGAAACGAAACAGTAAACCCCTAACCCATCTGCTGAGATGCAGACGTAAATATCTGTATGGTGGGCCAAATTTTTTGGTATGTGGTTCAGAATAAGCCAAATATTTTACAACAGTGCATTTAGTCAGGTTCTTTCTTTCACGCTCTTCGCTGTACAAATCATACAATGCCCTTAGAGTGATGGTCTTATGGGAGCGATTTATTAAGTTAGGTGAAGTAAACAGAGAGCCCAACCCCACACTTACAAGGCACTCTTTTACCGCTTTCAACCACGGTATATGGTGTCCCCTATCACATTTTATACAATCCAAAATGATTTCACGGGTCAAAGTAGCAGCTGTATTGTTCCATATCTTTATCCAGAATAGTGCTGGTCTAGATCTCACAAAATCCTCTATGTATCCTTCAACGTTGAATAAACCAAAAACCATACATACGAGTCTCCTCCTACTAAGTTTGGCGGATTTAACCTTTCACCCACTCCAGACGTCTTTGGAGTTTTTATGGGAAAAAGGGTCTGTGTGAAAAAGCACGACTGAGTTACTCTAATGTCTTGCGTTAGATTTATCGCCTATCCAAACCATTGGGCGCCATGTAGTGTAGTTCCTATTCTCCCAATAGGCTCTGCGCATTGTAATAATATCTTCAATAGTATAGACGTAGGACTGTGGTTAACTAGGTCTTCTACTGACGATATTAGACTTAAAGTTATGTGTTCCAGCTAGCTCAGAGTTCACTAGAAACTTTCTCGAATAGGCAAGGAGGAGTTTAACCTCCCTGGATAGACAAGAAGGGATTTAGTTTCTGACAACCATAGAACATGACAACTTTGCTCTCCCCTAATCAAGAGTATATCTCTAGAGTCGTGTGAAAACAAAAGACAACTTATTTTACTCAGTCAGTATGTGCATTCTTAGTTTCACCAGTTTGTAGAGAAATAAGAGATGGGCGTGGTTCAATAAAAGATGTTATTTATTGATCAGTCTCTTTTCTCATACAAGAGAAATGAATCGCTATTATTGCAATACTTATAGTTAAGTAAAGTGCATACAGTAAAAGCAGAATTATAAAATAATACTGTAAAAGCATTTATATGGTTTCTTAGCCATATGATACTTAAAATGGATAAAAGATATACATACATATATACATTGACTAATCGTACTCAACTGGTGCTTCTAACTACGCCTACCCCGGTGTACCTGGCCTAAGCCTAATACTTGGGAGGGAGTAAGTAAGTAGCAGTTTAAGTTAAGTTTGCTTTGCCAAGAATCTGACTCAAGAATTCTCTGTAAGGGGTTAGTCAGTTCAGTACCTGGGATTTAGAAGGCTGGAGGGTTGGTATCTCTGTCTCAGGACTCGATATCCCAATTACCCGCGAGGGCGGCTGGAAACGCCAGAGGCTGGATTTCTCGGCAGGAGAAAAGGCAGCGTCTCTCTCAGCGCGTCAAAAAGGGAGGGGCAGCGTCCGTGGGCTTTTCTGCATCAGCTGGGCTCTCCGGCAAGTAGCGCTGCTCCAAGCTCGTCACCACCGTGTCTTAGCTTAGGGCAACGTCGGTATATTTATACCTGAAAGGTGCCGTGTTTGACGTAAGGATGGACATAAGACGTCAGCAAGAATGTCATAAGGACTGGTCGTTCTTACATTCTTTGCAGGAGTTCTTGAGCGAAATCAAAACAATGGTCGTGGGGATTTCCCAGGTCTGTTGGAGGTTGGATTTGTTTTGAGAACTCGGTGTGCTTCTCTAGGGGGCTGAAGGGATAGTGCTTGCTTAATGTGACAACATGCGCTATGACCTAATCTGAAGACGGGTTTCTGTGCCGTTGTATGGACATTAGTGAATTAATAACCGGACAAGGGTCAGAAATAGGAGTATCAATATAGGTACTTAGATAAACACACTACACCCACTCCACGAAATTATGTACATATTTACTAACCTAAGCAATAGTAAACATAACTAACAGTGCATTTGTATACCGGACCACCCCAAAAACACATTTTTTTTTTTTAAATGGCGTATGCAAAATGCACGAAATGAGTATAGGTACTGTATGCATTCAAGCAGTATAATCATTCAAAAGGAGATGCACATTTTATATCGGCATGAATGATTTGCGAAATTACACATGAAATGGCTCTTGATACAGAAGAAAATTGCGAGACCATCTCATCACATATAAACACAACAAATTGCATATAAACTAGAGGTTGAGGTAATGTAATTACTCTAGTATTCCTAAGAATAGAAGTTCTGTTCTCTAAGAATAGTTTTACTTTAAGCAGAAGATAAGTGCCAAAAAGGTAAATATTTTTGGAATTGGAAAAAAGTTTTCGCTATTCAGGGGAGAAGAGAAAAAATAGTTTACAGTCACTTTGTTTTCAAAAGACTGAAGGCCAAATTCAGAGTTCAGGGAACGCCGTGTGCAAGTTTGTTTAAAATCATTCTAATGCCGTCATCAGGATGGGTAGCCGCTGGGGACAGCACAATGCATGAGCCTTTACTGGACCCAACAAAGTATCTGCATCCAATGGTACGTCTGATTGTAGTGCAAGAAAGGTGTCCAACACCCATTCTTCGCCGCATAGCATGCATCTTAATACAGGCATAACACAATTCTGCCAGATGGGTCTGAATGAAAGAAACCAGGTCATATTCAGATCTCGTAGCCGGGCTAAGCCAAGGACTTTAGTTATGCGGTCCCGGTAGCGGATAGCTAGGATCGTTTCTTCCATTGTAGCTGGAGTCTTGTCTGTGACATGGCTTGCCATAACGAAGCAAGAGTAGCAAGAATAAAATGCCTGCTACGAGTCCCAACAGGAGTGGAAGTCTGCCAAAGATGGAATGGACGAAATTTGGAAAAATACCCAGGTCGCTTTGAATGGTGTTAAAGCGCCTGAAAAAACTGTCTTAAATACACTGGCGATACAACTTGTATCAGAAATATTTAAGATTTCGTTCAACATTTCTGCGAAGTGTAGGGGGCAATTTGTTGATAACATTGAATGAATCTCTGCCGTTGTCCTTGCAACTTGGAGATCATACGTTTCTTTTGATGACGTCAACTGGGTTGGCGTCTGTAGGAGCACAGTCTTCATTCTGCTTAAAGTATCAATTCGAATAGAAGAGATTTTTAAACTGGGCCATAACCTTCCCTCCCTGTCTGGAGCATCATTCGGGAACAATACTCTTTCACAGCACATGACCCTAGAAGTCACGCTTATGAGATAAGGTTTTCCTGGCAGCAAGCCACAACATCTGTGATCTACAATTAGAATGTAACTCCCGTTCGAAAGTCTTCTAAAGAATGGTTCTATTTGTGTTGCAGGTGTGCCTAACCGGTGACATGAAAGGTTATTTGAAGTCCCTTCACAGGCCCCATGCAAACTAATACCCTGATACAGAAGTATGCCACTTAGTGATTTTTCACAATTATTACCACTAAGAAATACACTCTGTCCGTTATTACTGACACATGTGTGTGTATAGGGCAAGTTCCATGTGGACTTAATGTATCCTTTACCCAACCTTTCATACTGGCCTGCCTGTATATATTTTTGGCAGTATTGAAACTGGAAAGTTGTTATCGGAATATTTATTATTGCATGTATTATCCATTCAATGACAGGTCGTTCCGACATTGTCAATGGTAATCCCTCAAGTTTTTCAATGCTCAGAATTGTATAGTCAGCACCCTTTTGTGCCAAACTGATTTGTTTATCAGTAAGGTTAAAGATATTAAATAGTGACGTTGTGTTGATTAAACGCCAAGGCACATAGCCTGAACGCAGATTTTGTAACGTCCAGCCAAGCTGTACAATAGAACGCAATTGAGACTGACCGTGTTGCAACATCAGTAAGTCTTGTTCTATTATATCGATTGCAGAAGATACAATACTGTCCAGTGAATATATTCTGGAAGACAGAGTCATTAACCCATTGTCCACAACAGAAAGTGATTTTTCCAAATTAACACGGTCAATTTCCCGTATTTTTTCTGCTGTCTCAATTTGAGTTACTTTCCAAGCTTCGTTGTAAGCTGCATATATAGAGGCCGCTATGAAACGTTTTTGACGCTGTTTGCGTGGTCCCATGATGAAATCACGCAAGTCAGCACTTTCTTTAAGTAAAGTTAAGTGTTGCTTAATTTCTGACAGTGTGGATGTATGTAGCCATTGAAGGCAGAGTTTCCCCACACTATAAGTAGTTACAATCCCTGGATGTTGTCTCTGGGAGTATCTTGGGTCTGGCCTGGTCAATGTGAACCCCTGTATTTTGTTCAGGAATCTGTCTTGACAGTTATTTGTGTCTGTGGGCCAGATCAACCATTTTTTCCAATCAGCATGTGTTCTGTTTTGGTTTAAAATATGGGATACGTCTATCTCAACATCCGTTGTGCTATTACTATTAGGTGTTGGTTTTGGAATAGACGGTTTATTTAAGTCTTTAATTTTGGCTAGGCCAAGACAGGATGTCTGTTGAATCGTATCATTCAAAAATATATTTTGTTCTGGGATCATGCAGGCTCTAAATAATGATTCTATACCTTGCACTTGCCAATCTTTTGTGCCCCAGATCGTTTTCGTTTCAATGTTATTGTTCCAGAAATCAAAACCGAAGGTATTCATTTTTTCAAAGAATGAGTCTGAATATATTAATTTTGTGTTTGTAAGCATGGTTTTCACTCCTGTCTTATTTAACAATTTGAAATAAAATGATTCTGCATTACTTGTGTTGAACCCAGAAAAGTATGAATATTTATCAAAATATGTCTTTGAACTGCCTTTTGGTGGAGTTGCACAATGTTCCCATTGGTTAAATTTTAAAACATTTCTAGGTTGAGTAGATTTATGCAGATAATGGTTACCATAATGGTTCTAAAAAAACATTTGATCGGAATTAGATGAACCTTGCAAATAATCATGTTCTGTAATTTTAGCTGACATTACTAGATCAGACATCATATCATTAATACTTTCAAAGTCCCAATCATCAGTGAATGTGCTTGGTTTTACAAAGTCACTTAATGAAATCTTAAATTGATGAGGATACTTCAGAAGCTCAACCGGACCATGGATTTCGTAATCAGTTTTGTCCCATGCTACCCCACCGGGTATAGGATTGGCTGTGAAGTTTACTGAAGAAAGATCTCTTTTCTCGATGTGTGAAGACTTGTGTGGTTTCAGGAACAAGTTGATGTTCTGACTTGCTGTGTCCATTGTAACATATTTTCCCTCAATGAAGTGTCCCAAGCATAGTACCATGATGAGCCAAAGTATGAGGATGAATACTCCTAGTGCCACCCAAAGTTCAATCCATGGAGAAATCAGATAGGTTTCTTTTAGTTGATGAAAGAGTTCCTTTGCTTTATCTTTAAAAGTTTTTGTGTCTGCTGTTCCTCTGGTTCACTCAGATCTTCAGAAAAATCATCGAAGTTGATGAAGTAGCCTGATGCTGTTCTGTCAATTGTTTCAATTGCTTCTGGATTCCTTTTTGGTTTTGGAATTTTCTTTATTTCATTAGCATAGTCTGTGGTTACATCATTGTAGACTGGTGTTTCTTGATTTAAGATTTTAATTTGGGTTTCAAGAGGTTTAAGTTCCATGGCTTTGTTGCATAGTCCTTGTTGTTTTACTGTAGGTTTATCAATTGTGATTAGTCTTTCAGTTTGAACCTCTGTGTTTGTAGCAAACTTTGGTGTTCTACTACTTCTTGGGAGTCCACTTGGCCTACTACTTGTTATCGGCCACATGATTGTGGTTTAACCAGGTCGATGGATACAACTCGGTTCTCCTTTTTACCAGCAAGGGGTGGTAGTACTACTGATCTTGTCCTGTTGACAGACAAGACAGGAACTGCTTTTCTGTAAGAAGGCCCAAATTCCTTCTTCACCGCGATCTTCTCTCTGACCAGATCCCCGATTTTTGGAATCCAGACAGGCCTTGCTGGGACAGGTGGTTTCTCTTCAGTGGCTGTTGGCTGTTGCTTCAATTTTATGTTGCTCAGGTCTTTTCTCTTTTTGTTTAAGTCCTGTAAAATAGCCAAACGATCTTTTATATCAAAGTATTTTTCTTTAACCACTGAAGTTTGACTATCAAGGTCCTGGATTAACATTCTAGTCCCAAACAATAGTTCGTATGGACTGAGACCTCTCAGAGAATTTCTTGGCAGATTATTAAGACTACGTTGGACACTTATTAAATGTTTGACCCACCCAGCTCCTGAACCTAATACCTTTGCTGTTATAGATTGCTCTATGCCCTGGTTTTTTCTATACACCATCCCGTTTCCCTCAGGAAGGAGGTGACAAGAGTACCGCAATGCTATGCCCATGCCGGCCATGTCCGTCTCATAAGCTCGAGAGCTAAAAAGCAGGACCCTGGTCAGAATGTAGCATGCAAATTGCGTATACGCCATTATAGACTCGCAAATCTTCGTATAACAGTTCAGACGTCAGCCGAGAGCTGGGGTCTACATTTTAAGTGAAAATAGTCTCCAAATGTTAATATGACGCATTATTCATACTGGGTATTTCATGTCGATAGCCCAATCCTTATTGGGAGAAACGCCATGGCAGTACACCGTCTCGGTCACCACTGCGATCTCTGTTGCAGTCTGGGCAGTTTTTTGCAAATATATGATGTTGCAGGCTCATTCCTGGCCACCAGTATGTTGATTGTAATTCTTCTAGAGAATCCTTAAGTGTAAGGTGTCTAAGACCCTCACCCATATGTGCGTCTGCTATTAACAAGCCTCTCCTGTCCATGTTTGGAATCACTCTATCCCCCACTCCAGGGATTCGAGCAAAAGGAACGGAGTTTGCATCGATTATGTATGTATAATTGAGTGGATACATGAGGGGTAGCGCTGAGCAGTCGCCTTTTGATGACGTTTTTACCGCCAACATTGTTTCCCCGTCAATGTATTTTACTGAACGCTTTTTTGTAGCTACGGAAGCCGATTTAGTTGGTTCCGTTGTGGCTGTCTCAGCCAATGAATTCCCTGCAACGTGAACGCCATCACGCTGATGACTCAGTGAGTGTATCACGTGAGTCTTTGGTAGTTCTTTCTTTAAAAGAACTATTTGTTCCCAAAGCGATTTTTGCTTTATTGTGGCACCTGTGTCATCTTTGTACCCGTTTTCAACCCATTTCTGCAAGTCGTTATTGTATGATTTTACGCAGTAATATGAATCGCTCACTATTAGTGTCGGGAATTCGCGATCCGCATTATCTAGCGCCATTTTTAACGCTATTAAGTCAGTTTGTTGTTCTGAATTGTTTTCCACTGAGTGTGTTTTTGAAAACAGAGGTCTTAATTTACCTCCGCGCCACACGTCTTTTGTAATCTCGCATGTGGCGTTATAAGCTTGTTCACCCTAAACTGAGGGCTGAGCATGTCCATCTGTATGTATTACACAGGCGTACTGTCGTACGGGCAGAATGTCGATTGGCAGAGGATATTCTCTTTCATATTCTAGATTTTTTAATTTTGTCAACTCTGGATCAAAATAGTATTTCACTCTGTCTGGAGCAATAGAATCTTCCCATTGTATCCATCTAGGATTCAGTGCCATAGTGGGTAAATTACATGGGGTTGTTAATGCCTCAAAGGCTAATTCTGCTGTTCTGACTGTAATTTGTCTGCCGTCAGCTTGGTATCTTTCTCTTGCTACAGCTGTTTGAACCGCGTGAACAATGTTTTCCTTAATGCTGAATGTTTTTTCAGCTTCTGTGTACAAATGTGATTTGTATGTTATTGGTACCTTTTCTCCCTCATTTGAGGTTAGGTATGTGAATCCGCATCTTCCTGGGATGACTCGAATCACAAGGTTGCGTGTGTTATCGCGTGTTTGCAGTTTTGTTTTAACTAACATGTCTGTTTGTAAAGATCTCAAAATTTCTGTGTGTTTTTGAGTCCAATTGATTCTTTTAAAATCTGGTTTTATTCGATCATAGAGAGGTTTAACCCTCTCTGCATAGTTTATAATGTAAGTTCTTCCGAAATTTAGGAAACCTAGAATTGATTGCAAGTTTTTCAGTGTTCTAGGTGCTTGAATTACAGCACATTTCTCTAGAAAATTGTCAGCCAGGCTTTTGCCTTCACTTGATAATTCATATCCTAAGAATAGGACAGTCAGATGGGCAATTCTTGACTTCTTGAAGTTGAATTTGTAACCCTCTGCTGCGAACCCAAGTATTATGGTGTTCACTCTTTTCAAGTGAGTATCCAAGTCATCGTCTGTTAGATAGATGTCATCGACATAAGATAATGCCTCATCATCATACATTTGTAGTAATTCTGTTACTCTTGCTGAGAATAATCCTGGGCTGTTCTTGAACCCTTGGGGCAAACGACAGAAATTTTTCTGCGAGCCATTTATTGAGAAAGCGGTCAAATATCTGCTTTCTGGTGCTATATTTTGACAAAAGAATCCATTAGAGATGTCTAATGTTGTTTTGTATTTTTTGCGCACTATGCTATTCATTAGTGCGGCACTGTGTGAGTTTTGTACTGCAAACGTTTTGCAGCATGAGTTAAGGTGTCTGTAGTCCAAAACTAGACGATATGAATCATCTGGTTTGGAGACAGGAAACAAAGGATTGTTCATTTGTGAGGTGCATGTTTCAATCACCCCCTGGTATTCAAGTTGATCTAAGATCTCCCTGACCTGTTTTTTAGCTTCTTGCTTAATTGGGTACTGCCTCTGTGCAGTTGGTTGAGATTTTAACTGGATTTTGTGAGGAGGAGAGTACTCATCCCATCCCACATGATTTTTATATAATGCAGGAGCCTGGGCTACTGCCCACTTTCTTGCAAGTGTATATTTTTTATGAATTGGAATATGATTTAAGAAGGCAGGCATAATCATTTCTTCGCCATGAGGGCACTCCCTGACAAACTCTGGTGGCCAGTCTTTTTCAGCTAGAAGGATGTCATAGCCCTTGGAGAGATTATCCCAAAATAGACCCATTATTTTCCTAGTCTTATCTCCCTCTATACGTAAGGTTATTTCATATATTTTATGAGGTTTGCTAACTCTGGTATCTGCAGTTTCCACCTGAATGTACTCATTCGTGTCCACTGTCTCCAGATGATTCATCAGGATCTTGCGAGCTATGCTCACTTCTGCTGCGCTGTCTAGCATTGTCTGAGCCCACTCTCCGTTTTTCAGCTGAGTCCTCAGGATCCTCGGCATGTTTGATTATTTTAATGCTGGCTACCTTCTTATTTGGAAATTGTAACTTTTTACTTTGATGAGCAGGTTCTTTGTCTTTGGACTTGACGTGCTCTTCCCTGTGTTCTGACCGTCCTCTTCTTTCCGATTTCTGCGAGGAAGTCTGAAAAGATCGAGAGGGACGTGTATCAATATCTTGATATCTATCAGGTTTCTTCAAATTATCCCTATTTCTAAGGTTGTATTTTTTCTCAGAGGGCTCCCACTGGGGAGACTTGTGTCCTTGGTCCGGAGATCTTTCTCTCCGCCGAGGAGACCTTCCTCTGGACTGGAATCTTTTTTCTTTGGGAGTGGATTGTTTATTTCCATCCCAGTTCTTTTTTGAAGTGTTTAGATTATTTTTAATAAATACCTTTTCAGGATTTTCTATTAGTTGGGGTTTCACTGGTTTCCCACCCAAACTATCTCTTCCTAGTTCTTCATAGGATTTTTCTATGATTCTGGCAAGTTCAAATGGTCGGTCTGCTATATCTGTTTCCTTCAATCTTTGGCGGATCGCCACATTTGCTGCTTCCCCTTTTATGTTTGCTAGTAATATTGCCGAGACCTGCTTGAAGTCTTTCAGTAATTTCATACCCAGAGTTAAAGCAGGTTCTGGACCGTATTCATTTTGAATCTGTTTTAGCACTTCTGGTATTACCGCCATGGACGGAACACCATGTGTTTTTGTGTAAATGGAAGCAAAGACTGTACCCCAAGTGTCACAGTCCTCCACATGTGGTGCGATCCCCATTGGGAGACAGATAGTCAGAATTCTGTGTTTCTCCACAGGTGTGGTATCTGGAAATACCGCCTCTATTTGAGTGATTTTTTGTGCTAACCAGAATGGAATTTGTTCCCGTTTAATGGGTACTTTACCTAGACAGGACTGTATGTTCTGTGGTGTGATTTTATTTGTGTTCCCCTGATGAGGGGTCAGCTGTGGAATTTTAATAGCTGGTTGGACTGTTGAAGTCCGCATTACATATTGGACTAGTTGTCTGTGTATTTTAATCAGTTGTTTTAACTGTGTTAAAAGTTCTGTTACTGAAATTTTTTCAATGTCTGGATGTGGTGTGTATCCGGCTAGAACCGGCCACGTCGCTCCTGGTCTACCTAGTGGACCGAGCCTGGTGATGTGATCATTATGTTTTAGGGCGCCTTTAAACCAGAGCAGGTGCTCTTGGTATTTGAGTGGTATTTCCACCTCCTCGAAAGGGGTGTACTCATCCGGAGGTTCCTCTATCTTGTAATAATGGAACTCCTTTGTTACAGCGTTTGCTGCTGGAAAATGTATCCATGAATAGAATACCTCTGTCTGCCGATATTCGTGTGCCTCAATCACGAATATGACTGTACCACCTCTTGGTGTCAGTCCATTTTCTATAAGTTTTAAGGTTATAGTTTTTCTTATGCTGACCGGGATGAGTATTGCATCCGGGTCTTGCTGTACGAGACTTGTGTCTTCCTCTAGGAGTTGAGCTGCTATTCTAGCTGCCTCCCTATCTTCTTCAGTCTCTGACATTTTACTGTCAAGAAGGTTTTTTGTTGCAGATCAGGTTTTCAAGGAAACAAAGATTAGATGCACAATATTTTGGAACACTGTATCCTTCAACGTTGAATAAACCAAAAACCATACATACGAGTCTCCTCCTACTAAGTTTGGCGGATTTAACCTTTCACCCACTCCAGACGTCTTTGGAGTTTTTATGGGAAAAAGGGTCTGTGTGAAAAAGCACGACTGAGTTACTCTAATGTCTTGCGTTAGATTTATCGCCTATCCAAACCATTGGGCGCCATGTAGTGTAGTTCCTATTCTCCCAATAGGCTCTGCGCATTGTAATAATATCTTCAATAGTATAGACGTAGGACTGTGGTTAACTAGGTCTTCTACTGACGATATTAGACTTAAAGTTATGTGTGCCAGCTAGCTCACAGTTAACTAGAAACTTTCTCGAATAGGCAAGGAGGAGTTTAACCTCCCTGGATAGACAAGAAGTGATTTAGTTTCTGACAACCATAGAACATGACAACTTTGCTCTCCCCTAATCAAGAGTATATCTCTAGAGTCGTGTGAAAACAAAAGACAACTTATTTTACTCAGTCAGTACGTGCATTCTTAGTTTCACCAGTTTGTAGAGAAATAAGAGATGGGCGTGGTTCAATAAAAGATGTTATTTATTGATCAGTCTCTTTTCTCATACAAGAGAAATTAATCGCTATTATTGCAATACTTTTAGTTAAGTAAAGTGCATACAGTAAAAGCAGAATTATAAAATAATAGTGTAACAGCATTTATATGGTTTCTTAGCCATATGATACTTACTTTTTGCGACACTATCTGGCGGAGCGTTAGAAGAGCCTACACTAACCTGGGGAAAGCAGCTGTTCCTCGCCACGCCGCATCTTAACCCGGCAGAACCAGCCCAGAGACCGCGAACACCAGGCACGCCACCGCCGCCCCGGGACTTCAGGTCCCGGCAGCCTTTGCGGCGGAGGCGCGTTCCCTGACGCCGGACCAAGGCGACAGGAGGGGCGTATAAAGCCATCAAGCCCTCGGTGGAGCGGGGGGAGTACTTTTTGCGACACTATCTGGCGGAGCGTTAGAAGAGCCTACACTAACCTGGGGAAAGCAGCTGTTCCTCGCCACGCCGCATCTTAACCCGGCAGAACCAGCCCAGAGACCGCGAACACCAGGCACGCCACCGCCGCCCCGGGACTTCAGGTCGCGGCAGCCTTTGCGGCGGAGGCGCGTTCCCTGACGCCGGACCAAGGCGACAGGAGGGGCGTATAAAGCCATCAAGCCCTCAGCTACGCGGGACGCGAGCGGGACGCCCGGGGCTAAGCCCGGGCAAAGGGCGGGCCCTCTGTGGCCCTCAGAGGCATGAAAAGGCCAGGCAAGGCCACCCCCCTGACATCTTTCGTATGGACTAAAAGGTACTGTTCCCAGTTCGATATTTCGCACATAACATTGAATAGATGAAATTTTTACTGTTATAACGCCGCTGCTGTTTGATATTCATATCACATCGTGTTGGTATTATCTACTGATTCCATCTGAGTTGAGCTTTGAAAGGCTGTCTATAGCCACAGCCCCGATCATGGGGAAAAAACTGGTACCTGCCCCTGCTGAGACACTGAATACTTTAGATTCCTATCTTGTACAAGTGGTCAGTAGTATTAATAATAAGCGAAGGCAATCTCTTGGCTTGAGCCAATCACCTGTTTTGCATTCAGATAGCCCATCCACAAGCGTACTAAGTACAGCGACGTCTGATTCACTGCTAGAAAATCCTCCGTTAAACCTAGCTGTTTCCAATCCTTTAGATAATTGCATTGAGGATGCTGATGATTCTGATCCTCTAACAGATAGAATAGATCTAATAGATTTATCTGATAACGCTATTACTGATCCAAACAACCAGATAGCCGCCACGGATGAAGACCTACAACCCCTGCAGCATGCTACACGCGCTGTTAGAGCTTGTAGAAAACTTCCAGCAAAGCGAGGGGGGAAACAACTAGGTAGGAAAAAGCCTGCCACCCCACCTCCTAGACGGGTGGGGAAACATGTAGATCTCGACGTTGACATTGAGTCAAAACGCATCATTGATGACGACCTTTTTAATAGGATTCAAGACATGATAGACATTAAAATTAGGACTATAATCAAACCCCTGATCGGGAAATTGGATAAACTAACATCTGAGGTCAGAAAGTTGGGTGGGGTACACAGCAAATTGGCTAAGGAGGTAGAGAATTTATCTTCCCTCGTTACAAATTTAACACCCACGGTCATGGAGGTTACCCCATCCGAAAGTAACTCACAGCCCATCCAACAAGGGCTGCCGCCTCCGTTATCACTACCATCTTTACCTGTCCCGGGTCAGGATGTAGATGCTGGAGACTCCCACATCAGTTTAACTGGTGCCACAGCGGAAATACATCAAGAGGATGCTTCAGACCAATTCATCTTGGAAGCCTCACCGGTAGTACTGGTGCCGGCAAATGTCCCTGTTCTATCAAAAGATAAATCAGAGTCCATTCAGGGTCTAAAAGATAAAGCGTTACATTGGCTCTCTAACAATATGTATATGGCACAAGAAGGGTTCGAGAAACTGGCAGGGGATATAGTCTTGACCAGGAGGGTATCCTGGATTGGCAGTAAGCCAAAAAAGTTTAAAGGTGATTGTGTTATTTTAAACTTTGCTAACGCCGAGGTCCTCCCAGATATCCTGAGTAATGTTTTTCCACCCCAACGTCGTAGTGGCTCTATAATTCCCCTTACTCTCCAGTTCTTCTATGATGAGATTCAGTTTGCTTCTTTACCCAATATCCCCAGTTATAAAAGACCTATTAATACCAGTAGCTGGGGAGGGGCCATCAGATCTCGACACCCTAATGACTGGTTTCAGCCTATAGCTTACCGGGAGTCAGGAAGACCCATCTACCCGAATGAGCAAAACATCAAGTCTGTCCGGTCACACGACTTAAGAACTAACGGGTGGGGTTCTGGTCCCCTGGGTTATGATCATAGTGTTCGGGGCAATAGGCCCACACACTGGCTGAGAAATGATCAGTTTTTGATACGTCCAAATACCCCACAACCCATGTGGAACTCAGCCCTAAATGGACAGGGTCAGGTAGCCACTCCCTTTGCGTGGGGTTTTGCTACAGGAAATAGGTTTGGCCCTTTATCTGATCTAAATACCTGTGATTGACTTGATACAGGAGTCGATCATGAAAGGGAGGCGCTGAACAATCTAATAACTAATAGTGGCGGTTTCAATACTGATGAACACTTTAGCTTTTTACCTCTCAATGTAGCTCCAGAGTCTCAATTGTCCACAAATTTCGACCAGCAATTAATTTTATCTGGGACAGTGGCTTGTTCTAAACCGGGCACGATTGGAGAGGACATACAGAGCCTCCGTCAAGCGGTAACTAGAGAGGAACCTTTATCGCAACAAACAGCTGAAAGAGATTCAGAGGGCGGATATGACTTAAGAACACCCACTGACTCTTGTAAGATCATAAGCTGGAATGTAGCAGGGTTAAATGCTAAACGCCAGGACCTTGCTTGGCTGAGCTTTGTTTCAAAACATCACATCATCGCTCTGCAAGAAACCTGGGACACATCCATCAATCTTTGGTGGGATGGGTTCACCAGCTTTACAAAACCTGCAGTCCCTAGCAGAGCGGGCAGGGCTAAAGGCCGTTTGGTGTTTCTGTTTTCCTTGGATCTAAAAGGAAGTTATAGGCAGATCAGTTCTGATTCTGACAACATCCTAATAGTTGAAAGGGTGATCAACAAAACAAACAGGACTTTATATGTCAACTTTTATAATTCTGGGAACAGTGATTATAGCGGCTGTAATATCGCCAGTCTGGACAGCATTTTAAATACAGTTTCACAGAATATCGAGTTTGCTTTTGAGTTTATTTTATTAGGCGATTTTAATATTCATTTATGTAAACTAGCCTGTAAGGGAAGAGGAGTTAACGAGGTTGATGACGCGGCCCCACAGGGACCTCATTTCGAACATTCCATAGAGGGGCAGGAGCTTGAAGATTTACTTGCTAACTATAATCTATACGAACCTGACTGCGGCTTGAGAATGCCAACCTTTACCGGCGCCCAACATGGAACAGTGATAGATTATATTTTTGTTTCACTAGGCATTTTAAACCGGACCATGGCCTATCGTACAGTTGCAACTCACCATAGTGACCATAACCCAGTACTACTCGAAGTGGCCTGGGGAGCTCAGATGGGTGCACCACCAATAACTGCAAAATCGTCACATCCCCTGAGGACCACTGATCAAGATAGACGAGTAAAGTGGGCGAACGTGATTCCGGATAACTTTTATGAAAAAAGCTTCCCTAAAATTAAAGACCAGGTTGAGCTCTGTAAAAATCCGGACACTCAAGGGAATTATATAGTAGCAGCTTACGAGGCAATATGCGACCAGGTCTCTAAGGATCTTCTAGCCAAACCCACCCAGGGAGCCCAAGGTCACAAGCGATGGTTCGACTCTGCATGCTCGAAAGCCCATAGAGAATTGTTGGCGGCTCTAAAAAACGTCCCTAGGGTTAAAGATGATATCTCGAGACTAAGGAAAACTTATAAGGCAGCCATAAAGAATCGCAAAGACACCATCAAACGCGAAACATGGGATAATCTCCTTTCAGCGGCAGTGCTGAAGGACAGTAGGAGATTTTGGGAGATCATCAAACAGCCCCTATTTTCTGAAGATAGCAATGCACCCATGGACTGCGTGATTACCGACGAAAAATGGCTGTCTTTTTTCAAAAACGTATATGGGGGTGACGATGAGGGAATTAGCAAGGGTCTACTGCCCAATGTGGCTGTACATCCTATCATCTTTAATGCTCAAGAAGTGGAAAAAGCCCTCTTGGCAACCACCAAACATAAGGCACCTGGTCCAGATGGAGTCCCCGCTGACTTTTTTATGCACTCACCTAAACTGTGGGCGGAGGTTTTGTCTAATGTGTTTAATGCAGTTAATGGCAACTCAGCTCCCGCCTCATGGGCCATATCCACCATCGTCCCTATTTATAAAAACAAAGGTCAGCGGGATGATCCCGCGTTTTATAGGCCCATATCCCTTTTGGATTCAACCATAAAAGTTCTGGGTAGAGTCCTTTTATTAAGACTGAGGGAGAATGTTGAGGGCTGTGGTGGGCTGTCCGAACTGCAATACGGTTTTAGAGAGAGAAAAGGGACCATCGAACAATGTATTAACTTGCATTTACTCATCTCTAAGTATACGGTGGCCAAGGAGGGTTCCGTGTTTCTTGCATTCATGGACCTCTCCTCGGCTTTCGACCTTGTCAACAGGTCAAAACTATGGTCGATCCTGTTGGAAATGGGTATCGATGAAGCTTTGGTTATGTTCATGGCCACCTTGCATCAGGAGCTTTTTGCAGCCGTCCGAGTGTCAAACAATGGCAGATGTACCCCTCTGTTTAAATCTTTAAAGGGGGTACGGCAAGGTTGTATTTTAGCCCCCACGCTTTTCACCATCTATATTAATGGCCTGGGGGCACACCTGCGAGGCCAGGACGCGGACGTTCCACGCGCAGGTGATGTCCAAATTCCGGCACTCCTGTACGCGGATGATGCCGTGTTGATCGCCCGCACTGGTGTTGGACTCCAGCTTCTCCTGAACGCCTTCGGTTCCTTTATGGATAATTTGGACCTTAAGGTTAATGTCTCCAAATCACACACGATGGTAATGGGGCGTGAGTGTACCAAAAAAAGACATAAATCATTCTTTTGCAGCGGGGTCCCGGTTTCCAAGGTAACTACATTTCCCTACTTGGGTGTACTGTTTGATCAAAAAGGAACGTGGGGACCACAGATAAGTGCTAAGAGGCTGGCGGTAACTAGATCTGCCTCAGCGCTCCTGGGTTTTGCTGGTAAGTTGGGAGCCAGACCCATGGAAGCCCTATTAAAAATGTATAAGTGTAAGCCTGTGGCCATCGCACTATATGGATCTCCTGTGTGGGGGTACGTAAATCTCGACCCCATCCAGAGAGCAGAAAATAGATTTATTAGATCTCTCCTCTCTGTACCCCAGTCAACCCCAACCTATTCCATCCATAAAGAGGTGGGCCTACCCTATTTGTCAGACTTACTGAGTTTAGCGCCCCTGACACTGTGGTTGAAAATGTGGTTGAACGAAGACCTTCCTTTGAACCACAAAATTCTGAAGGACGTCTTATCACTTGATAAATATAGCAGAATCCCACGGCTGGCCTATTTAATTAAATCATTTACAGAATTGGGTCGTCCAGAACTTTTTTCATGCCCAGAAAAAATTAGGGCTCTGGATATAGGCCATATAAAAAAGCTATTCAAGGAAAGGAAGGAAGCGCGCCGTGAGGAAGTTGAACTGCTGAAACCAGCAGTTAGGGCTCACAACCTTTTGGTGAGTGTACCCTCTCTCGCACCTTATCTCAGCTTCGTTACATTCCCTTATCACAGGTTTTTATTAATTAAATTCAGGTTCAACCTGCTACATTTTTACCTAGGTTCTTTTAAGTGCTGGCAGAAGCCAGACCTAGCCCCTCCTTGCAGTTGCGACCATTTCTCTGTGCAGGACACAATGCACTTTGTCATGTTTTGTAGCTTGTATCATGAGCAGAGGAAAAAATATTTGCTCCCCATTCTGAAAGAAGCGGGATTCACACAGGTGCGCCCGGCGCTGCTCTACCTACAGCTCCTGACAAATCCCCGCACAACTTTCTGTATTGCTAACTTTTTAGTGGCCGCTGCGAGGGTGAAAGCTGTTGGCCAAATTTCGCCTTAAAAACTTTTTAAATGGTTAAGAATTATAAAATGTACCTTTTTAACTTTGTATATAGTATTTAAAATGCTCATCTAGTTTGATGCTTTTTAAGAAAATGCAGGGTTTTGTATGTATCCCATGTTATGTTTTATTGTTTTTGTTTCTTTGTATGACTTGGAATAAGTCGAATAAAGATATTCTGACTGACTGACATATGATACTTAAAATGGATAAAAGATATACATACATATATACATTGACTAATCGTACTCAACTGGTGCTTCTAACTACGCCTACCCCGGTGTACCTGACCTAAGCCTAATACTTGGGAGGGAGTAAGTAAGTAGCAGTTTAAGTTAAGTTTGCTTTGCCAAGAATCTGACTCAAGAATTCTCTGTAAGGGGTTAGTCAATTCAGTACCTTGGATTTAGAAGGCTGGAGGGTTGGTATCTCTGTCTCAGGACTCGATATCCCAGTTACCCGCGAGGGCGGCTGGAAACGCCGGAGGCTGGATTTCTCGGCAGGAGAAAAGACAGCGTCTCTCTCAGCGCGTCAAAAAGGGAGGGGCAGCGTCCGTGGGCTTTTCTGCATCAGCTGGGCTCTCCGGCAAGTAGCGCTGCTCCAAGCTCTTCACCACCGTGTCTTAGCTTAGGGCAACGTCGGTATATTTATACCTGAAAGGTGCTGTGTTTGACGTAAGGATGGACATAAGACGTCAGCAAGAATGTCATAAGGACTGGTCGTTCTTACATTCTTTGTAGGAGTTCTTGAGCGAAATCAAAACAATGGTCGCGGGGATTTCCCAGGTCTGTTGGAGGTTTGATTTGTTTTGAGAACTCGGTGTGCTTCTCTAGGGGGCTGAAGGGATAGTGCTTGCTTAATGTGACAGCATGCGCTATGACCTAATCTGAAGACGGGTTTCTGTGCCGTTGTATGGACATTAGTGAATTAATAACCGGACAAGGGTCAGAAATAGGAGTATCAATATAGGTACCTAGATAAACACACTACACCACCAGATCTAACAGTATACAAGATGCTTGCAAAGGAGCGCTTCCCCTTCCTAATTGACCTAATATACCAAATTAAATAACCAACTAGGTCATTTAAAAAATCAATTAAAAGTTAGCTCCCTTAAGGGTAATTCACCTACGAATGTTAATTCGTATAGATCAATGAGTCTTTTAAATTCCAACTATAAATTATTCACCAAAATATGGGCATCTCGAATTACCCGTATTGCCTGAAGTATGATACATAAGAATCAGATAATTTTTTTGCTGAATCAGGCTATTGACTATTTTTCTAGCAAACAAGAGAAAGCTGCTATGTCGCCCCCACGCTCCTCACCTCTCCTGCTGCCTCCTGAGCCTCCTGCTGCCTGTCTCCTCTGCCGCATAGCGCCGACGCCGATCTGCGCCCCAGCTGCCGCAGGGCCGCCCGCCCAGCCTGCCTGCTCCCGCTTTCCCGCCGCTGCCTGCCTGCGGTCCCACCCCCACGCCTGCCGATTGGTCAGCAAGCTCCCGCCTCCCAGCGGACCCTCCCTCCCGGCTCCCTCTTAAGGGGACCTAGCCTGACACTCGGGAGCGACCACTGCACCCTCCGCCTGGTCGCCCCCACGCTCCTCACCTCTCCTGCTGCCTCCTGAGCCTCCTGCTGCCTGTCTCCTCTGCCGCGTAGCGCCGACGCCGATCCGCGCCCCAGCCGCCGCAGGGCCGCCCGCCCAGCCTGCCTGCTCCCGCTTTCCCGCCGCTGCCTGCCTGCGGCCCCGCCCCCATGCCTGCCGATTGGTCAGCAAGCTCCCGCCTCCCAGCGGACCCTCCCTCCCGGCTCCCTCTTAAGGGGACCTAGCCTGACACTCGGGAGCGACCACTGCGCCCTCGGCCTGGTCGCCCCCACGCTCCTCACCTCTCCTGCTGCCTCCTGAGCCTCCTGCTGCCTGTCTCCTCTGCCGCATAGCGCCGACGCCGATCCGCGCCCCAGCCGCCGCAGGGCCGCCCGCCCAGCCTGCCTGCTCCCGCTTTCCCACCGCTGCCTGCCTGCGGCCCCGCCCCCACACCTGCCGATTGGTCAGCAAGCTCCCGCCTCCCAGCGGACCCTCCCTCCCGGCTCCCTTCTTATGACGCCCCCAGAGCGACCGCGCAGCGGACGCGCGCAGCAGGAGCACCGACTGAGCGCCGAAGGTGCGCCAAAGGTAAGCCCGTCTGCGCCCGTCCGCGCCTGGACCGCGCCCAGTGCCAGTACCCCTGCCTCCTGCAGACACCAGCCCACCCGCCGGACCTACGACGCCACCGAACTCAACGCACTCAACACCGGCTGATCGCCCGGATGCTACCGAGCCACTCCGAGACGCACCCACGGACCCTTCGACTGCCACTCCTGCAAGTTCACCTGCATCCGGACCTGCACCTCTCCAGCACCGACCAAGACTAAGACGAGCAACAGCAGCAGCCACGTGAAATGCTTCCTGCTCAACACCCGCTCCGTCCACAGACACGCCGTCGAGCTCTTGAACCTGCTCGACACAACTTCACCAGACGTCGCCTTCCTCACGGAAACCTGGATGAACGCCTCTTCAGCGCCCGACATCGCCATCGCCATCCCAGAGGGCTACAAGATCATCCGTAGGGACCGTATCAACCAGACCGGAGGAGGCATCGCCATCATCCACAAGAACACGATCCGCATCACGACCGACACCGATGACTCCCTCGCACCCGCCGAACACCTGCACTTCCAGGTCCACATCAACCCCAAGACCACCCTCAGAGGCACCCTCATCTACAGACCCCCGGGACCACGCACACAATTCAGCGAGGACATCGCCGACTTCGTCAGCCCTCACGCCCTCCTCTCCGCTGACTACATCCTCCTCGGGGACCTCAACTTCCACCTGGAGAACAACAACGACCGCAACACCGCCACCCTGCTGGACAACCTCGCTAACCTCGGACTCAAGCAACTGGTGACCACCCCCACCCACTATGCCGGACACACACTCGACCCCGTCTTCTCATCCAGCAAGGACATCACCTTCAGCCACGCCACCGGACTCCACTGGACAGACCACAGCTGCGTCCACTTCAGCTTCAAAAGGACCACGATCCACCACCACCAACAACAGGTCCCACGCAGAAGCTGGAACAAGATCACAGCCGACCAGCTCACGTCTTCCCTGAGCAAGAACCGACCCACCAGCGCAACGAACCCCAGCCAAGCGGCCACCAACCTCACCAAGTGGATCAGCGACTGCGCAGACAACCTCGCCCCCCTGAGGTCCCCGCCCAGCAGACCCGGCAGCAAGAAAGCCCCATGGTTCACCGACGAACTCAAGAGCTCCAAGAAGAACTGCCGAGAGCTCGAGAGAACCTGGCGCAGAGACCCAACGCCGGACATCATGACTGCCCTCAAGCTCGCCACCCGAAAACACCACCAACTCATCCGTGCCACCAAGAAAACTGCCTTCAAGGAACGACTGGACTACAACGCACACAACAGCAAGGAACTCTTCAACATCGTCAAAGAGCTCTCCAACCCCAACGCCGGAAACAACGACATCACCCCTTCGCAAGACCTCTGCAACTCCCTCGCCACCTACTTCCACAACAAGATCACGGACATACACAACAGCTTCAGCACTCAACCAACGCACGCCATGACCGAACCACCGCACCCCACCACCACCCTTCGCGCCTGGACCCCGATCAGCACCGAAGACACCGTCCGCACGATGAACTCCATCCACTCCGGATCTCCGACCGACCCCTGCCCCCACCACATCTTCAACAAGGCCGACACTGTCGTCGCACCCCATCATCAACACCTCCTTCGACACCGCTACCTTCCCGGAGAGCTGGAAGCATGCCGAACTCAGCGCTCTTCTCAAGAAGCCATCAGCCGACCCCACCGACCTCAAAAACTACCGCCCCATCTCGCTGCTCCCGTTCCCTGCATAAGTCATCGAGAAGACCGTCAACAAGCAGCTGGCCGCCTTCCTCGAGACGAACGGATCCCTCTACCTCTCGCAGTCTGGCTTCCGGGCCAACCACAGCACCGAGATCGCCCTGATCGCAGCCACCGATGACATCCGAGCACTGCTCGACAACGGAGAAACTGCAGCCCTCATCCTCCTAGACCTCTCCGCGGCCTTCGACACTGTCTGCCACCGTACACTAGTACAGCGTCTCAGCAACGTCAGAATCCAGGAGAAGGCACTGGAGTGGATCACCTCCTTCCTCGCCAGAAGGACACAGAGAGTCCGCCTCCCACCGTTCAGATCTGAAGCCACCGAAGTCATCTGCGGTGTTCCCCAAGGCTCCTCGCTCAGCCCTACCCTCTTCAACGTCTACATGAGCCCCCTCGCAGCCATCGCACACCAGCACAACCTCAACATCATCTCCTACGCCGTAACACCCAGCTGATCCTCTCCCTCACCAACGACCCCGCCACCGCCAGAACCAACCTTCACGAAGGGATGAAAGAGGTAGCCGAATGGATGAAGAACAGTCGCCTGAAACTGAACTCGGACAAGACGGAAGTCCTCATCCTGGGATCCTCACCCTCCGCCTGGGACGACTCCTGGTTTCCCCCCGCCCTGGGCAGCGCACCCAAACCAACAGACCACGCACGCAACCTGGGATTCATCCTGGACTACTCCCTCTCCATGAAAAGACAAGTCAACGCCGTCTCCTCGTCGTGCTTCAACACCCTGCGCATGCTACGTAAGATCTTCCGGTGGATCCCCACCGAGACCAGGAAGACGGTCACTCAGGCCCTCGTCACCAGCCGCCTGGACTACGGCAACTCCCTCTACGCCGGAACCACCGCCAAACTCCAGAAGAGACTCCAGCGGATCCAGAACGCCTCAGCACGACTCATCCTGGACATCCCCCGTCGCAGCCACATATCCGGACACCTGAGAGACCTGCACTGGCTCCCGGTCAACAAGAGAATCACCTTCCGTCTCCTCACCCATGCACACAAAGCCCTACACAACCAAGGCCCAGGTTACCTCAACAGTCGCCTCAACTTCTACGCTCCCAATCGCCTGCTCCGATCGACCGGCCACGCCCTCGCTGCCGTCCCCTGCATTCGAAGAGCCACCACAGGGGGACGGTCCTTCTCCTACCTCGCCGCCAAGACATGGAACTCCCTCCCGACCCACCTCCGCCTGACCCAGGACCACCTCGCCTTCAGGAAGCAACTCAAAACCTGGCCCCCCCAGCGCCTTGAGACCCTCTGGGTGAGTAGTGCGCCATATAAATGCTTTGATTGATTGATTGATTGATGATGGATGCTGAAAAGGCTTTTGGTTTAGTAAATTGGGAGGCCTTATTTTTTATTTTGCCCAAGTTTGGATTCCCTGACCAATTTCTAAAAAACTAGATCAAGATGCCGAAGCTAGAATTATCATCAATTCGAAGGAAATATGTTCAGTGAGAATTAATAGAGGCACCCATCAGGGATTCCCAATGTCTCCAATTCTTGTCACTTTTTTTATTGAGCCTTTGGCAGTGAGAATACGTAATAAAGACTCATTGTGCCACTGCTAGAAGAGATGCCAAAAATGTAACTTTTGGTGCTGACATAACACTTTATCTAAAGGCTGATTGAACTAACATTCAAGGGATAATGAAAGAAATTTTAGACTATACTAGTGTAGGGGGATACAAAGAAAATCTTACAATAACGGATCTCCTATTCTTTAATGCGACTCCCAGTGATCTCCCTCCAGACGTCCAGTATCAGTTTGATTCCCATCATCTAATCTGCTATTTGGGACTATATGTCACAAATACATTTTCACAATGGTTTCAATTAAATTGTAATGTCTTGCTTGGCAAAGTCAAAACACTATTGGATAGAGGGACTCTACTGCTTTGACATTGATTGGTAGAGTGGGATCCTGACATAATATCGACAGTCAAAATATCGACTTACCAAAATATCGAGGTAAAAATATAGAATACCAGAATATCGACTTCCTATCTACAAACAGGTAAGTACAAAAATATCGACTCCAAAATATCGATAGGAAAAATATAGACAGTCAAAATATCGATTTTGTAAAATATCTTAAAAGTAATTTTAAAGTACTATAATAATAAATATAATTATTTTAAACATACTTAAAATACTTAAATAAACTTAAAATTAATAAATAATTATTGTAACTTAAGTTTTTTTCTTAATTATATATATATATATATACATATCATTAACAAAACATATACAATATTTTTTCTGTAGGATAGCGAGAGGTTTAAATTTACTATTCCCACTCCAGTGAGTGCAACAGTAGGGAAAGCGTTGGATAGCGTAGGGGTTAAAAATAACTATTCCTACTCCAGAGAGTGCAACAGTAGGGAAAGCGTTGGATAGCGTAGGGGTAAAAATTATTATTCCCACTCCAAAGAGTGCAACAGTAGGGAAAGCGTTGGATAGCGTAGGGATAAAAATTACTATTCCCACTCCAAAGAGTGCAACAGTAGGGAAAGCATTGGATACCGTAGGGGTAAAAATTACTATTCCCACTCCAACGAGTGCAACAGTAGGGAAAGCGTTGGATCCCATAGGGGTAAAAATTACTATTCCAACTCCAGCAAGTGCAACAGTAGAGAAAGTGTTGGATAGCGTAACGGTAAAAATTACTATTCCCACTCCAAAGAGTGCAACAGTAGGGAAAGCGTTGGATAGCGTAGGGGTAAAAATTACTATTCCCACTCCAAACAGTGCAACAGTAGGGAAAGCGTTGGATAGCGTAGGGGTAAAAATTACTATTCCAACTCCAGCGAGTGCAACAGTAGGGAAAGCGTTGGATAGCGTAGGGGTAAAAACGTACTATTCCCACTCCAAACAGTGCAACAGTAGGGAAAGCATTGGATAGCGTAGGGGTAAAAATTACTATTCCAACTCCAGAGAGTGCAACAGTAGGGAAAGCATTGGATAGCGTAGGGGTAAAAATTACTATTCCCACTCCAGCGAGTGCAACAGTAGGGAAAGCGTTGGATAGCGAAGGGGTAAAAATTACTATTCCCACTCCAGAGAGTGCAACAGTAGGGAAAGTGCTGGATGGCGTAGGGGTAAAAATTACTATTCCAACTCCAGCGAGTGCAACAGAAGGGAAAGCATTGGATAGCGTAGGGGTGAACATTACTATTCCCACTCCAGAGAGTGCAACAGTAGGGAAGGCGTTGGATAGCGTAGGGGTAAAAATTACTATTCCCACTCCAGTAAGTGCAACAGTAGGGAAAGCGTTGGATAGCGTAGAGGTAAAAATTACTATTACCACTCCAGAGAGTGCAACAGTAGGGAAAGCGTTGGATAGCGTAAGGTTAAAAATTACTATTCCCACTCCAGAGTGTGCAACAGTAGGGAAAGCGTTGGATAGCGTAGGGGTAAACATTTCTATTCCCACTCAAGCGAATGCAACTGTAGGGAAACCGTTGGATAGCATAAGGGTAAAAATTACTATTACCACTCCAGTGAGTGCAACAGTAGGGAAAGCATTGGATAGCGTAGGGGTAAAAATTACTATTCCCACTCCAGAGAGTGCAACAGTAGGGAAAGCGTTGGATAGCGTAGGGGTAAAAATTACTATTCCCACTCCAGAGAGTGCAACAGTAGGGAAAACGTTGGATAGCATAGGGGCAAATTTTAATATCCCCACTCTAATGAAAATAAATTAATATAAATCACATAATTATAAATTAATCAATTAATAAATTTTAATTACCAATTAATAATTAATTAATTACCAATTAAAAATTAATTAACAATTTATTTAAAATAAATACCAATTAATTAATTATCATGTTTAATTAATTATATTAAATTACTTCCCACCCTATTCCCCTATAAACCAACAACCCGCTACTAAAAATAAAATAATATTATTCTCATAATTATCAATTAATCAATTAATAAAAAATAATTATCAGTTAACAATTAATTAATTACCAATTAAACATTAATTGACAATTTATTCTAAATAAACACCAATCAATTAATTAATTAACATATTTAATTTAATTATAATTAAATTACTTCCCACCCTATTCCCCTATAAAACCACAACCCACTACAGAAAAAAAATATTATTTACATAATTGTCCATTAAACAATTAATTAAAATTAATTATCAATTAACAATTAATCAATTATCAATTAAAAATTAATTACCAATTAATTCAAAATGAATACCAAATAATTAATTAACATATTTAATTAATTATAATTAAATTACTTCCCACCCTATTCCCCTATAAACCCACAACCTGCTACAGAAAATAAATTACTAAAATTAAAATATTTATCAATTAATCAATTAAAATTAATTACCAATTACATTTTAATTAATTACCAATTAATAATGAATTAACAATTAATTCTAAATAAATAATAAATCAATTAACATATTTAATTAATTATAATTAAATTACTTCCCACCCTATTCCCCTATAAACCCACAACCCGCTACAGAAAATAAAATACTAAAATTAAAATATTTATCAATTAATCAATTAAAATTAATTACCAATTATATTGTAATTAATTACCAATTAATAATTAATTAACAATGAATTCTAAATAAATAACAATAAATAAAATAACATATATAATTAATTTTAATTAAATTACTTCCCACCCTATTCCCCATATAAACCCACAACCCGCTACAGAATTATATTACACAAAAAATAAAAATGAATATTAACTTGCCTAAAATTCGATATTTTTGTTGTCAATATTATGTCTAGTCGATATTATGTCCATTCTATATTTTTGATTCGATATTATGTCCATTCTAACCGATATTAAATTATCCATTCTATTTGATATTAAAATTTTCTTGTCGATATTTTGGTAGTCTATATTATGTCTAGTCGATATTATGTCTATTCTATATTTTTGACTCGATATTATGTCTAGTCGATAAGAAAAACTCGATATTTTGTCTCTACACCGGTAGGGTGCTTTATTTAAAATGTCTATTTTGTCATTATGTTTAGTCCTCTTTTCTAATCTCCCTATCAACATTAGTAATTGATATTTTAGGGAGTCATATTTACTTAATAAAGAATGCATATGGAGTAATAAACACCCAAGAGTAAATCTATCGATCTTTAATGCAGGATTGCTAATTTGTAGGACTTACTTTGTGTAAGCTAACTTTGGAATCCTGGAAGGCTATGAGGTTCACTAAGATGGGTGACTTTTATTATTGGGCAAAGACAGACGACATGAGAGGCTTCAGATTTCATACGTTAATTTTTACAGGTTTGCCACCTACAAACATGGGACTGGACTAACGTCCGGAAGATCACTTTGATGTGACAGTGATATGTGAATTATTAACCTGTCTGGTCATATCTTTACTCGAATTAAGGAGCATCTCCCTACTTAGAATAACTTGAAAATATTGTGTTGATACAAGCAAGGATGTGTGTGTGTGGAGAATGAATCTAAATGGAATATGCAGATGTAATCCTGTGTGAGGCAACAAGAAGAAACTATAAACAAATCTTGAATCTGTTCGAACATTCTCCTGACAATAAATACTAAAACAATTTAAGAAGCCGTCTCTACTGCCACCACAAATTTGGAATGGTATCTTGGAAGGAATTTTATCTCCTCCTACCCTATTAGAAGTTGCAGAGAACCCTCTTTTTCCATGATAACCTAACATGTGAGTGTTCCTTCTTCTTCCTAGAATGTGCTGAATTTTATACGGTGCAACATATGTTGACAAAACAATTATTGCCAGTTCCTGTTAGAGAGAGCTGCTTCATAAAACCTCTTGCAAAAATGCATACAACACATGTATAGGGAAGCACACACATAGCGTCATCCGACATAACACATAATCAGCTCGGATGTTTATTACAAACATGTTATCCAATGTGTACCTTTAAATGCAAAGACTCGAAATTAGAACAAAAAGTAGGAGTACTTTGTTAGCCAGATGCAAATTGAATTGTATTTATTAGAATATGAATAACTATCAAGTGTTCATTGTGTAGATGGTATGATATGAGCTCCTGACAAGGGGGTGAAGTACGTTATATAGATATTAGTGCTTCACAGATAGAGAGCATACAACTCTGTGAGAGGCCAGTGTTAATGAATAAATCATGCATAAGGTTTACAGTGTGACAAGCCTTTCCCCTGCAGTATCATGCATTTTATAGCATGCTTCTCATACAAGCTTATTGTAGAGGTTCCATACATATGGATGTTAGATTATTATTTTATTGAGATTTATGTTTTGCGATTAATGCTTCACACTATCAGCGAAATTGCAAACCCATAGAAGGTGCTCTTATTTGTTGTTATTTACTTGTTCTGTTATTGCCTGTTACAGCTATTTAGAATATTTTAGGCGCACTTTATCTTGCTATTGAAATATGATGCATTAATGCTCTTTTCTGTCTTGTGTACCGGTTCATAATTGGTTGCTGGTGGGCTCATTATTGAGAGTTTTTTCTTGTATTTGATAGGATCAAGTGGTTTCCATCTTGCTAGAATGATACTGGTCTGTCGATATCCAGTGGATTCAGGTAGGAAAAAGACAGGTTTTAAGTAATCTCCTAAATTCAAGGTAGTTATAGATTGCTTGTATCCCTGTGGAATTGATGTCTATAATCTAGTGATTTGTACAGGAAAAAGAGATGTCTCTAAGGGGTTTCTTCTTGTAAGGACTGCAGTGCTAGTCTGGACTCTACCTGTTTGAGAGTAACTTTTCAGCTTTACAGCTTTTTTTATAGGAAATCTATTCCTTTTACATTTCTTGCCCGGCATGTAATACAGACTAGCCTGTAAACAGACCTTTGAGTAACAAGGAACGAGTGTGGGGCATTCAATATGGGGAGTGGTCTCACATATTTACATGCAACAGTTGCCACTCTGTTCTGAATGTTTTGAAGGTGATTCATAGCTGTAACTGAGACCTCATTGTACAATCCATTATCATAATCCAGCCTTTACATGATGAATCATTTAGTTACCTGGATTTTCTGTAGTATGTGAGAAAGTACACTGTAGTGTTTTCCAAATATGGACTGTAGAGTATGTTACTTGTTTACTTTGTGGATTCATAGAGAAGGCTGAGTTCATTCTATCTCCGAAGGTTTTGCATTTCTTCAGTTTTTTGGTGGTGTTCCCAGTTCTTTTGGACAAGCTTTTAAGTGATCACAGATGTTTGGGAAACAGTTGGAACACCGTGGTTTTAACCACGCATGCTCCGACTACGCAAGCTAAACGATGCTTGCCTTAACCACACATATGCCTTAACCAAGCATATGTGTGGTTAAGGCAGTGCGCGGTCTAGCTGCTGGCAGCTGGGGACGGGAGCAGGAAGATCTTGCCTGGAGGAGAACTGTGGTGAGATAAGTGGGGCGGGGCTGTAGTTTTATGGGCTGGGGGTATCGGGGGTAGTATTCTGGTTTGGGGGTGGGTCCGGAAAGTTTTCTGGGCTGGGGGGGTTTGGAGCTAGTTCTCAGGACACAGGGGCTCAGGGTAGTTTTCTGGGCTGGGGTTTTGTGCCTAGTTTTTAGCGCTGAGGGGGTCAGCGGTAGGTTTCAGGTCTGGGTCAGGTTCCGGGTTGATTTTCAAGGTGTTGAGGTAAGTGGGGCTGATCTAAAGTTTTCAAGGCTGGGGTAGCTTTCTGGGCTGGGGGTTCAGGGTAGACTTCTGGGTTGGAGTGGGTCAGAGGTCGTTTTCTTGGCTGGGGGTTTGTGCTAGATTTCAGGGCTGGGGATGTTAGGAGTAGTTTTCTGGGATAGTGTTTTGGGGCAAGTTTTCAGGGCTGGGGAATTCGGAGCTAGTTTTAAGGGCGGTGAGGTAAGTGGAGCTGGACTGGCGGTCCGGCTAGTTTTCTAGGTTAGGGGTTGTTTGGGGTAGTTTTCTGGGCTGGGGTTAGGGGTAGGTTTCTGGGATGGGGTTTGGGGGCTAGTTTTCAGGCCTGGGATGCCTAAGGTAGTTTTCTGGGCTGGGGAGTTTGGAGCTAGTTTTCAGGGTGGTGAGGTCAGTGGAGCTGGGCTGTAGTTTTCTGGGCTGGCAGTCGGGCTAGTTTTCTGGGTTAGGGGTGGGTTGGGGTAGTTTTCTGGGGCTGAGGGTTAGGGGCTAGTTTTCAGGGCTGGGAGTCGGGGTAGTTTCCGGAGCTGAGGGGTTCAGGGCAAGTTTTCAGGGCTGGGGGGTCGGGGGTAGTTTTCAGGACTGGGGTGTTAGGGTGGTTTTCAAGGCTGGGGGTCGGGTAGTTTTCAGGGCTGGGGAGGGCCAGAGTAGTTTTCAGAGCTGATGGAGGGCCGGGTAGTTTTTTAATTAAGGGTTACGGTATTAGGCCTAAAGGCAGTGGAAAGGGTTGTGGTAGTTTTAGAGACAGCGCGGAGTGGGAGGGGGTCGTGATAGTGTTTGTTAAGGTACAGGGTTCTAGGCCTCATGGCAGGGGGAGGGGGAGTGGAATGGGTAGTCAGGTGATTTGTAGGGCTTAGGGGAGGGCGGGATAGTTTTTAGGGCTCAGGAGGGTCGGGTAGTTTTTTAAAATAGGGGTTTGGGTTTTAGGCCTAAGGGCAGTGGAAAGGGATGGGGGTAGTTGTAGGGACAGCACAAAACGGTGGGAGGGGGTTGAGGTAGTGTTTAAGGGTTAGGAACAGCTTGGGGGCTGGGAGAGGGTCAGGGTATTTGGACCTCAGGAATGGGAGGGGAGTGGGGAAATGTGTAGCTTAGGATGAGGGGAGGGTAGTCACAACCTTAGGCACACATACCCCTTTACCATTCATGCCTTTACCACGAAATTACATGGTAAAGGCATGCATGGTAAAGAAATGCATGGTTAAGATGCATTCATGGTTTAGGCTGTGTGGTAGAGGCATGCATGGTTTATCCAGCCATGCCTATATCATACAACCCAGATTTTCTATTCTTCAATGTTAAAATCTCATATTTCGATGCATGAATTTTAGGTGGTTTCAGGAATAGTCAGCCGTTTCAAGTCTTCAAGGCCATAAGTTTTTTTCAGTTTAAGTATTATCTGGAAAACATCAGCATATTTATAGCTTTTGAGGTGAATGTATTTAATGAGGAAAGGGAGCGTACAGATATATGCATTTGACAGTAGCCATTTGAGCCTTAAATTGCACCTGCCTTTACGAGGGACATTAAACTAAAAATTCTGCATGATGCCAATTAGTATACAGACTCACTGTACAACACAAACCCGATTTTGTTCAGGGTGTTCAATATTTAATAAAATCATTTCATAGGCTTTATTAGGAAAAAAGCATGCTTGCAGAAAACAACATTATATGCCTGCTTTGTGGATTATTCCACAGCGTTCGATAAGGTAAATCGACAAAGGCTATGGATTAAGCTTATAGCATGGGAAATTGATTCGATTCTTCTGAATTTTATTATCGGACTACATTTAGAAACATGGCTACAGGTAAAATTAGCACACAACAATAGGCTGTTACCAAAAAGTATACTATAAAGGCCTTGGGAAAGGCTGTGTTCTTGCACCATTGTTATTCTCTCTCTACATTGCTGACATAGATATGGAACAAAAGTCTGATAAGGGGATCGCACCAAAATTAGGAGGTATAAAAATACCGTACCTAGCATATGCTGATGACCTAGTGAACCTGTCTCTAACCCCGAAAGAAATCCAGCATCATCTGAAATAATTATACACCTACAATACAGCAAATGGATTGATAGCTAATATGTCCAAGACGAAAATTGTGATCTTTGGACAGTCTTTGGACAGTGGAGAATGCTTCTTAAATTATTTTAGTATTTCTTGGCAGGGGAATGTCCAAACAGATTCAAGATTTGCTTATTGCTTCGTCTTGTTGCCTCACACAGGAGTGCATCTGCATCTTCCATGTGGAACTTCTAATTAATCTCTTGAACACATTAGGGCCCTAATCTGATGTGGGTTGGAAAGCTTCCTGACTGAGGGCCTTATTCGGATGCGGGTTGGAAAGCTTCCAGACCGAATCGGTTTGGAAATGGTTTCCGACACACTCGGATCTGGAGAGTCCCACCGACGGATTATGATGCACCCGGATACTTCCGGATATGATTTGGTTGGACTCCCATTGACTTCAGTGGGAGCATATGTTCCTAACCACATCATAACTGGACCCTCGGTCGGGAAGACACGTTCCCGATCCGATTTGGAAGGAGCAAATGCTGTTAGGAGGCCTTCCTAACCGTATCAGAATCAGGCTCTAGGTGAGAATGCTTTCCTAACCGCATCAGAATCAGGCTCTTAATATGTACCTGCCCTAAGCTGTTTCCCATTCGGAGGATATACTTACCATCCTTGTTTAAAAATTCTAAAATAAGTACAACTGCTGAGGCAGTTAGATAGTGTTGTAGGCTGAAAGAGGACACTGCAATAACAATGATGATAAAGTTTTTAGATCATGTATATAAAGCGTTAACAGCGTAGATGGCCCATATTATGGGAAGTAATACATATTTTAACGTTAGAGAAGTGGACTTTAAAAATTGCATAATCTTGAGGAAAATAGGTATCTTATATTCCTGCTGCTTTAGCACCTTAGTATATTGGTGAAAGTAATAAAGTGAGATAAAAGATATCACTATAGAGATATAAGGGTGAACGAATTTGCACATTTGGCACAGTAGCACTTTAGTATCTCTTGAAATTATAGATCGAGATAAAAAAGTGTATAACATTGGCAAATGATTAAATAGTATATGTAAACTATTGCATTGAAAAGGATTACAAATTGCATTTATACCAGGAAAACATACATATAGAATCTTTTATGATAAATCAGATGTATACATTTTTACCAAATTAGCACATTAGCACTTTAACTTGGGAAAAGAAATAAAATGAAGTAAAAAGTACTGTGATACATTGGTAGACAGATGAACAATGACCAGAAACCATTGTGGAAATGTACAGAATCTTGAATTACGTAGTATGTGTTGACAATTATAGTAATTTTTAATTATTGAAATTTTAAACTATTGACAATTCCTTTTTTTCTCTAATGCTTGTATTTTTATTGTAATCAAATGATTAATATAATAAAGTATTTTACTACTAATACACTGTGTACTGGAAACCAAAGGGTTCCAATTTGTAGCTAAAAAAAGTGCTTAAAACCAAAATGAATCTTCTCATTAATCATCCAATATACCATTATTATGAACTAGCCATTAGAATGCAAATGTTTCCCTTGTGTATACATCCAACATCACACTTTACGATATGTATGGAATTATCCAGAAAAATGTCTTCAAGGCAAGTCATCCATCATAATGCATCCAACATTGCTAGAGTTACTATTATTTATAGAGTGACTTAATTTTAAATAAACCTCTGCGTTCAAAAAAGCAAACTAATACAGGCACCATTGGTGGAAAAAATTGTACCATGGTCCAAATCATCCCCCGGAGACCTGATTCAACCAAGGTGCAAATCACTGCAACCACTTACTAAAAATGTATTGTGATTATATGCCACATAATAAAAGGGTGTTGTTGATGTTAGCGATAAGTCTCCTGAAGTTAGGCCAGTATCAAAATATTCCTACTTGTATGCATCTACAGGTGTGTGCGCTTGTTAAAGGAACTCTAGGTGTGATAGGGCTCATACTAAAAGTATAAACAGTGAGAATAGGCTTATTCTAATAGTTGGACACATCCAGCTCAGACGACCTGTAAACAAAATGCAACCTAAAACATAACCCATGAGGAAATGCATTCTTGGACACTGTGCAAATGGAATGAAACTCTAAACGTGAAACAACTCATAGATGGAACATAAACAATAGAAGTCATGTTTAACTGAAAACGAAAGTAACACTCAAATGTGTAATGTAATGACACTTCTGTCTGCATAAGGCATAAGATAAAAAAATTTAAAAAGTATGAATCGTGTAAATATACCACCCATTGTTGGTAGTCAATCATAACTTGATCCACTTTACAAGGAAAGCATAACAAACAAGACCAATTAGATGAGCAGTAGGTGATGAAAAAGAAGCACCTCAAAGCGCAGTGGTAGACTATTACAGAAAACAAGATATTTCTAGTCAGTCCTGCATGCTGGCTGGTTGCATAGTGTTCAGTAATTTTAGCCCATACATTTCCAATTGTAGGAGTTTTTTATTGTTATCTGTCTCAGGGTTGGTCAGGGTGTTATAAACTTATATTGTGATTTGAATTATTTCAATGGGTGGCAGCACAAAATGCTTTTAGTTCATTCTGACTGTTACTTTTATGCTCAGTAAATCTGACTTTTTCGTTCAGTTCTACCTATGTATATTAATCAACATGGGCACTTAAGGGAACAACATTTTCTGTATGTCAATTCAAATTTTTGACTATGATGAAGATGGGTCACAGTGCTGCCCAGAATCACTGGAAAGAGTGCCTTTCCACTCATTTTTGCAAGTGTTACTCCTTTTCTAGGATAAAATGTATTTTACGTTTATTGAACGTAGGAATGCAAACAATGGTCTTCGTAAAAGCTGACAAAATCTTTCTCAATTTGCAAAATTTCCCAGCACTTCCAATTAAACTTTAATATTTTGTCAGAAACAGTAGAAAATTTAGATACAAACGTGAATCCCGTCTGCTCAGGATTCCTTTGTTGTTTCAGGAGTGTGTCCCTACTGATAAGTTTAACCAGTTGGCTGAATGTTGTAAATGAGTTTTAGGGTACCCCAATGCCTTGAACCTCTTAAAGTTCACATCCTATATCGAATCGAAAAATGTTGTATCGGATGCTGTTATTTTCAAACTCATGAACTGTAACTAGGTAAGATGCTTTTGAGCGATCTGGGATAGACACTCAGAAATGATAGAGCGCTATTTCTATCAGTGGGTTTTCTCTGCATCCTTGTATGAATGCCAGATCCTTCTATGTGTACTTCCATAGCTAGAAATATCATATTTTTTTTCTATCCTGTGTGTTAACCTAATGTTAGAATTTCTGTTGTTCAGGTCAGCAATGTTTCTATATAAGATGTCAAATGTACCCTTTCATATGATGAATATGCCATATATGTTCCGTGGATAGAGCAGCAAATTGTTATTTCATTCATTGTATATCATTATATTGGGATCTGATTCAATTTTAGCTATGGAAATATTTACATGACTTGGGGCCTCGGTGAATCCCCTTGAAGTTATTTTGAAGACAAAATGTATCTTTGTAATCAAAATAGCTGCGGTATAAACAGAAGTGTAGTAAGAAGATTTGAGTCGTCAAAATCATTAGGTATTTCCAGTTGAGGAATTATCTGGAATCATCAGCATAGTTTACAAGGGACATTATCAGAAGGTAACATTTTTATCTGGAATAACACTGAAGAATGTTTGCTTGTATACACTAGAAAATGCAACACTGACACAATATGGTTATTGTGAACAAGCCCTTGCTCTTCTACAGAGGTATGTTCTGTGCAACGAAAATGTGCTTTTGCGTGTTTGACGAGCATTAATAGATATCTTCACAGTGCAAATGAGTTTAAAATAGGCAATGATGCTACATGTGCAACACAATCTGTAATGATAGCCCATGTGCATTGTTATGGGTTGCCAGAATGCTGTGACTATTGCAGAAGGGTAGTGGGTGAGAGGAGAGATTTCTCTGAGGGACCAGATTTACATAACAGGCTCACCTGAATTACAAAGTGTTCCTGATGTGTGGTATACAGAATCATATTTTATTGGTGGATTCGGATGTAACCGGATTGCGACACAAAATGTGGTGGAGGCATGTATCTGGAGCAATATCACACAGTGGACTGTAAATTGTATTTATGGATTCGTAGTATACACATATTTAATTTGAGGCACATCATTGCTTGAATCAGAGTAGTAAATAATTCTGTGATTAGAATGACTGGAAAGCATTCAAGACGAATACATATTATTTGGTTGCAACCTAACAAAGTGAGAACTGGGGGGTATATTATCAACAACTAGCGATAATTTTTGTCTCTAACTTGTTTAGAGACAAAAATTATCGCCGCACATCGGCGATTTTTATCGCAGATAAACCTTGCTATAAGCAAGGTTTATCGCAAATGCGATAAAAAACGCCCGCAATGCATGAATATCGCTGAAAAGTCAGCGATATTCATGCATTATCGAGCAAATGCTCTTAGCCATGTTATCCACCTCCCATTGGATAACATGGCTAAGAACTGCTCAGGGCAGGTGTTAGCTTTTGGAGATATTCGCCCTTAGCGCAAATATCTCCAAAAGTTGGTAATAGGAGATAGCGATGTTAGCGACTGTTTCCAGTCGCTAACATCTTGGCACGCCCACTTTGCATATCATTAGTGATAAATATCACTGACATGCAAAGTGGGGCCCATGATGGTCGCTATCTCCTATTAGCTGTCGCTAACTGGTGTTAGCGACAGCTTGGTAATAGGGAGATAATTTTATCTCCGCTTTCTTGGCTTTTAAAGCCAAAAAAGCGGAGATAAAACCCCTTGATAATATACCCCTTGGGTCGTATATATTGGAGGCTAATGCAAAACTCAATAGTGTGCGAACACTCATTATTGCCAAGTGGCCTCTAGTGAATGTCCTGCCATGCAGACAATTCTCCTGAGTGCATATTAAGAAGAGGAGTGTGTATGGAAATCTGAATACTTAATGAGCTGTTTATACAGTGAGGAAAAAAGTACATCTATACAAATAAGAGATGACAATGCATAATGCATAGGTTTCCGAATTCTAATAAAGCTGGTGTGAATGAGGGTCGATGGTGCAAAATGTGGTCACAATATGTATATGTAAACCGCCAGACAGTGGAATAAAAACCTCTTTGAGGCGATGGCAATAGAATGTAAGCCTGAATGAAATTGTTGTAAACAGACCACAATCGCGCTGTTGTCACTCCATCATTTATCCATCCTCCGCCCACCCATAATACACTATTTCAGGTTTTCAGAACAATTTATTAACCGAATGTTTGCAATGCTTGTGATAAGATTTAGCCTTAACACATTTGTTGTGCGTTATTATTAGATGCTGATCCGTTTACAAAGTAATTTTCTATTTGGTGAATATTAAGTGCAGACCAATACACTTGAACGTGCGGTGTGTAGAGCATTCCAAAATGTTGGGACCGCGCGTGGAAGCAATGCTCCATTGCACAGGCTATAAATCACCCTCCTGGACAAGAATGACATTCCTGCGGAATGCTTCTGTTTGGGGTAATGGTACTTGTCAGAAAGCGGCTCTGAGGTGAAAGTCAACTGATGAAAGCCAAATGCAGACATCAATGCTCTGTTCTACGCCACATCTGTCAAGCACTGCGGTGTGGGGATGAGTGAGCGAACACATGAGAGCTTTTATGCGCATTCGGAAGCAGAAACGTGCGCGCCTTTAAAATAACTTTTCACTCAGACAGGCAGACAGCCATTGCATTCAGGCCTATCGTGATGTATTGGCAGTTTAAGAAATGTCATTCTGAAAATATGAACGGATTCACTTCTTTGAAGTAGGATAAGACATTGATTTCTCTGTATTCAATTGTGTCACTTCATTAGAATCACATTTCTTTAATAGGTTCCTTGTAGAATAAAATCTGCGTTGCAAACATAAATCTTTCGGCCGCACAGCTGCCTTACTCCTACCCTATAAAAACACACATTCGGCTTTCAGCATGGGACGTGTGTTAACTCACTTCTAATCGCATAAAATATATCATTTCATATTTCTGTTGAAACAGCCCACACAGTGTTCCGTGAGGTAATAGGGCTGATGACGTATTGTCCGTTCGTGGACAAGATCTTCTAAAACATTTTCCACTTTATGGCTTGGCTTTCAAACAGAATTAGATTAGAAATAAGACTCTGCTGCCCCCCTCGTGCTTAAGTGTCAAAGTAGGCAGACGCACATGGAAAGATAATGGACAATCCTCCTCTTGTAAGGCAGACTGCATCATATTACAGCACAGAGTAGCTTGGTCAGTAAGAATGGGAGGGTGTGAGCTTCCGATTTTCCGATAATCACGCTGGGATATCACTATACGAGAAGCAGCGCAGGAGGGGGTATGAAGGGCCAGTAGAACGGGACAGGAGTGTGGATACTAAGGAGTACTTAAAACACAGTATTTTGTAAGAAAACCATGTTTTAAGACTTTCAAAACAGAGATGAGTTTGTGTGTGTGTGTGTGTTGGTCTGAGTATTTAACAAGCATTTGCAATGCAATATGTCTCGCATTAGGAATGTTTGAGCTATTGGTCTTGTAAATGACAATTTTTTTATTTATCAATCAATCAATCAAAGACATTTATAGAGCGCACTACTTACCCGGAGGGTCTCAAGGCGCTTGGGGGGGGGGGGGGTGCTGCTACTGCTCGAACAGCCAGGTCTTGAGCTTCTTCCTGAAGGAGAGGTGGTCTTGGGTCAGGCGCAGGTCGGACGGGAGGGAGTTCCAGGTCTTGGCGGCCAGGTAGGAGAAGGACCTTCCTCCTGTTGTCGCTCTTCGGATGCGGCGGACGGCGGCGAGGGCGTGGTTGGTCGATCGGAGGTGGCGTTTGGGAGCGTAGAAGTTGAGGCGGTTGTTTAGGTAGCTCGGGCCTTGGTCGTGTAGGGCTTTGTGTGCGTGGGTGAGGAGACGGAAGGTGATTCTCTTGTTGACGGGGAGCCAGTGCAGGTCTCTTAGATGTCCGGAGATGTGGCTGCGACGGGGGATGTCGAGGATGAGTCTGGCTGAGGCGTTCTGGATCCGCTGGAGTCTCTTCTGGAGCTTGGTGGTGGTTCCGGCGTAGAGGGCGTTGCCGTAGTCCAGTCGGCTGGTAACGAGGGCCTGGGTGACCGTCTTCCTGGTCTCAGTGGGGATCCACCGGAAGTGTTGGTTTTGAAAATAGCTAAATTAATAGCTTTGTCATTGACAATGCCAATAGTTATAACTTTCGCAAATGTGACACCTAGAGCATTTGTAATGCAACATGTTTTACGTGACTTAGATGTATTGATATTACAAATAACAATGGCTTTTACATTTTTTAAATAATTAATACTTAAATAAAAGTGATTGTAATTTATAATGGCAATAGCTTAAACTTTTGTAAATAACTTTTGTGAAGATTATGTTCAGTGTATTTTATTGTGACGAAAATCCAAGAACAGAAGTGAAATATTAACATCTTTTTGTGACATTTGTAAAAAAGCTTGAAACATTGAGAGGACATATTTGAACCAGTTGTTGTTGAATGGTTGCACAGATTGATGCTGTGATGGCGCGGAGGGATGTTGTGGCGACGAGTGACGCTGTGGCATTCAGTGATGCTGTGGTAGCGCATAGTGATGTTGTGGTGTCCCTGAGTGATGCTGTGGTGGCCCTGAGTGATGCTGTGGAGGCCTAGATTGATGCTGAGGAGGCCCTGAGTGATGCTATGGAGGCCCTGAGTGATGCTAAGGAGGCCCTGAGTGATGCTGTGGTGGCGCATAATGATGCTGTGGTAGCGCATTGTGATGCTGTGGTGTTCCAGAGTGATTCTGTAGTGTTTCAAAGTGATGCTGTGGTGGTGCTGAGTGATGCTGGGGTGGCGCTGAGTGATGCTTGGGTGGTGCTAAGTGATGCTGTGGTGGTGCTGAGTGATGCTGTGGTGGTGCTGAGTGGTGCTGTGGTGGTGCTGAGTGATGCTGTGGTGGTGCTAAGTGGTGCTGTGGTGGTGCTGAGTGATAATGTGGTGGTGCTGAGTGATTGTTGTTATTGTTATTTTTGCTGCATTTGCTTGTACAAGAAAGAAAATAAATACCCATTCCCAAAACTGCCAAGGCCGGGTCTACTGGGTTTTCCAATGCTTGTTCTTGGATGAAATGGCTTGCCGGCGTTCCAAGGGCAATGCTTCTCAGGGTCCTAAAATTCAATGTGAAGGATCACTTAACCTCTGATTTCAAAAGAAATAATTGAGCACACATACTAAAGCATGGAGGAAATGGTTAACAATCATGTGCCTATAAAAACACAGCATCAATAGCATAGAATTCTGGAGGTCACCTGATAATTCTGTAGAATACAACAACAACGTGTGTGCCTAAAGGATGACAAGCAATGCCCCAACAGAATATTCCATATGCTCCGAGCAGAAGGAACCACACGCAGCTGCTTCAATGAAGTGGGCACACACGGTGTTCTTTTCTCCATGGTAACTCTGCGCTTACTTCCGTTTGTTTCTCTATGTTGTACTTCGTGAGGAATGACTCATCGGGAAATATAAAAAAGTCCACACGGTAATAAAAAAAAATCTCCTCTGTTACTAATTATGAAATAGTATTAAAATCCGTAAGAGAAGAGCAGCAACAACAGTCGGATACGTGCACATGAGTGCTGCACTGCCTGCTGTCTGTGGCCTATTATTGATTTAAAGCCTCGGCCGGGAAAGCCCTCTCTGAGGCGGAATGCTGACAGAAACAGCACATTGTCTCAGAGACCTGGCTGAAACAGATGCAGCTTGGAGCGAAACCAGTTCCTAACAAGCATTGGCGGCCCCTTTGAAGTGAAGCTCACGGCCTCGCGGCCGTGAAAGTGAAAGCAGGGATGTAATTAGGGAGGAGGAGAAGTGAGGCCGAGCGCACACTGCGCACGCTGGGGAAGCAACAGATGCCTGTGGGAGGGAGGCTGATGGCTTTGATATGGACATGCTTTCCGCGCAAGTGCACCACACGAACTGTCTGAAATCCGCAATGGTTTAAGACCTTGGTTTGCCCACTATACTCTCATCTATTTATCCCTTGCGGGATATAATAGTCACGATCTAAAAATCCCAGGTGACATCGAACAGACATCGTAGCGCAGGTTCGGATTGGTAAGGCGGGCACTCGGGCAATGGCTGAGGGGCCGGTATCCGAGTTCCAGCTGTGGGCTGCTTCTTGTCTGAGTTGTTCGGATGCCACCAGCGGCCCAGTGGGTGCCTAAAATTTATCGTACTGACTATTCATTAAATAATGCATTTAATAGGTGGTGTAAAACCCCCAATTAGGGTGACCAACTGTCCATAAATTTTACGGAAAGGCCGTAATTTGGACCTCATGTCCGTTGTCCGTGAGGATCCCTTTTACGGACGCCTTTTGTCCGTAATTTTGGCCATCACAGGGAGCAGCACTGCTCCCCTGTGAGAGGTCTCACCTCCCTGATGGGGCGCCTAGCACTCCTCCTGGAGCACAAGAGCAGCCCCCACCCCACCCATTGTCATTCTGTATTCGGCTGATTGCCACATACGGAATGTCAATGGGGCAGTCTGGGCTGCAAAGCATGTGGCGGCCTCCTCCTGCCTCAGTGTACAGCAGGGCATTCTGATAGATAAAAGGTAAAACGCTATTACTGCATCTTTAACAATGTTAGAAAATAGTTTATTAAAGAAACCTGTAAAATAAGTTAAAAAGAATGGGTTATCGTTCTTTCACAATCTCATCATTTTTTAACTGAAGTATTCTCAATATTATATTCAACAAAGCCATGGTTGCTGCTTTTTTTTTTATTTTAATATTTACAACAAGGGGTGGTGAGGGACAGAGTCTCTGAATTAAGCAGAATACTCTCACCCAGTCAAAAGATCTGGGCTAGATCCAACACTGTTTTTTAGCTCATTGCACCATCCCAGTTTCAGAACCTGGCTGTATGCAAATTAGTCTGTTCCTGTCCCAGTGCATGATGGGAACAGGGCAAACCAAACTACAAAAGCCAATTCTTACACTGGGAAGGAAACAAGCTTCCGGGGACCGGTTTCTGGCATTACAGCCGTCTTCGGCCCGGCTTGCTTGAATCCTGATGGTGCAATGAGCAAGGGACTCATGTCTGAGTATACCCTTCCACGCTTAGGGTGGACAAAAATATTTACATTTTTTTATTTTAAGCCACTAACAACCATTGACAAAGCCTATAGTCTTGGCTTGTTGTGGAATAATGATACTTGCTGTATTATATATCTGGATGCAATGACATAAGCAACATAATACCAGTGGAGCCAAACACTATGCAAAGCGCTGATTTTTAGGCTAGGTGTTTTAAACCATGCACTTAATTACATCGAACATTGAAGAGACCCCCCCATTTTTTTTACACCACTTAAAGCTCTGGAAACAACACCATGTCACAGTCACCTCACATCCTGGCACTGTGCATCATGCATGACTTATGACTTCTACGGGCCCGATTCACAGAACTAACTTAAGACAAAATCCTAAACGTACTACTTTTGGTATTCACAGAAGTTAGGATTTTGTCTTAAGTTTGTCTTAAGACAGACTTAAGACAGACTTAAGTTAGGATTTTGTCTTAAGTCTGTCTTAAGTCTGTCTTAAGACAAACTTAAGACAAAATCCTAACTTCTGTGAATACCAAAAGTAGTACGTTTAGGATTTTGTCTTAAGTTAGTTCTGTGAATCGGGGCCTACGTTTTCAGACTGCCTATGTGCAGGGACATTGTAAACTTTCCCCCACCCCTTGCTTTAGGAACTACAGCAAGGTGAAGTTCTTGATGGGCCTCTTCTGTCTGCAACTCTGCAGACAAAGGCTCAGCTCATAATGTGAAAAGGTGGGAGAGTTAATAAGTGTAGGAATGTGTGAATGACTGGATGGATTACTGAAAGGATTAATGAAAGGGTGAAATGATAGATAATAAAAGAAAGGATTGATGGATGAATGAGTGGAACTATGGATGAGAGAAAAGGTAAATAGATGGATGTATGGGTGGAAGGGTAGATGGATGGGTAAAAGGGTGGATGGGTGTGTGAAAGGATGGATGAGTGAAAGCTTAGATGATGGGCGAGTGAATGGGTGGATGGATGATTTACTCTTTCCGCCTATGGCGAAAGGAAGCCAAACAGAAAGAAATTAAATTAGCGAAGAGGAATAAAAGAGAAAAGGGTATCTCGATAATGCAAGCTGCTATACAGTTTAAAGATAACGAAGAAGAACAAGCGAGTGAGCAGTTGCACAGGCAACGTAAAATGGCGATTGATAAATGCTATCCAGTTTTGCCGCCTCTTCAGCAAGATGCGATGAAGGACCTTGTGAAAGATCCTTTGATGTCACATTTGTTGACTTCGCCACCCCCTTATGCGCAGAGTGCTACAGCACCTCCGCAACCTTTAGTTGCGCAACCTCCGGTTGCTTTGCCTCTTGCTATTGCACAACCGCCAGCTCCTCTTCAGTTGGCTCCTACTCCTCTGGTGCAGCCTTCTCAAGGGCCGCCGACTTTGCTACCTGCTCCGTCTTTTCCTATGACTTTTCCGCCTGTTCTCGCTGCCCCTTCTGCTATTGCTCCTATATTAGCTCTTTCTCAGTCCGCTTTGTCTCCTGTCCTGTCAACTTCTCCTTCTGTTCGACAGAGAATGACGGATACTGTTTCTAGTCTTTAGTCTCCTTTCTTTGGGTCATTGAGTATGACCCCCGTTTCAGAGCGTAAGCAGTTGTGTAGCCAAATACCTGGTCCCACGGAGAGGACGGTATTAGATCATTTAGCGAGTAAATGGGTTACTGATTCTGCAAGACACGAGCTAGAGTCTGTTATGGATGTCTTCCGCCAATGGGAAGCACCGAAGCAGAGAAATGTTTTTGACAAAATGTGTGTTTTCCTTTGTGAAGAATGGGAAGATGGTGATCTGGGACAGACTCCGCCTGAGATGTTCCATGTACAGTCCGAATTTGCGAAAGGCACGATTGTGGGTCTCGACATCGGAAGAGCGGTAGCGACACTACTTTCGTTCAGGAGCGAGTCTCCTTCTCGGTCGTTGTTTGAGCCTGACCCTTCTGTTAGGAGGAAAGTGCGACAATATCCAATGAGAGAGGTTCCTCCGGTGTGGAAAGAGGCCGTACAGGCCGATCTTAATGCTGGTATTGTAGCTGCACCGGCTAACTTTCAACGTGTTTGGGTGCACGTTCCGTGGAAACGAGCTGAAGTCTTGGCTCTTAAGCAGACTTTGCCTGATCCCCGTAAAAATCCTGCAGGATATTATAAGGAATTATCACAGACCGCAGACTCATGTGTCATGAATCTAGCTGATATAGACATGTTGTTTGGGAATGTGGTCCCACAACCTTTATGGGGATTGATTCGTCATACTGATCATGCGCCGGAGTTAGGTGATACATGGGTTAATATTGGTGCTGCTGTGGTAAATATTTTAGTAATTTACCTTGATCAGAATTTCTAGGCAATATCAATAAGTTCAAGTATGAAGAGCAGAGTCCGTGGTGGTTCGAATTCAGGGTCTTTATTCAGTAACTCGAGTTAAGGGAGAGCTCCGTCACCTGAGGAGGATCGGAAGAATCTCTAACATTATTATCTGAACACACAGTATTTATAGCAGGAAAAGAGGAAGGAGCTTCCCTTCAATGCATGCCCGGATCATACGTTAACATAAAACAGAAGTCATATAGGCCCGTAACATATGTTGCAATAAAACAGAAGTCATGACCATAAAAGGAGGCAGCGTCATGAAAGAGTGAAGACATGGTAGAGGAGATAAGGCTGAGTCATGATTTAGAATGAGGAAGCACAAGAGAGGCGAAGGTGTGGAGAAATAACACTAGGCTGGTTCCTTAGATAAGGGAGAGGTGGTCGTGACAGGATGTCTGTTTGTCGTGTTTCAGCATTCGGGGGATCTTCTTCTCGGAATTGGTTATCGTGGTTTAACAGAATGGGGCCTATTTCTCGGAATTGGCCCGATTGTAGGGAAATGGTTACAAATGGGGGGGGTCTTGTTCTCGGCATCGGCTTAACCACAGTAATGCACGGTTTGAGTGAGGCAGTTGGTTCTCGGAGTCGCTTTGACCATAAGGATGAGCGTTTGACTTTTTTGGGGAAGGAGAGCGCGTGTGTATCTACATGAGGCGCATGATCAGCGCGTGATCGGTTCGTGCTCGTTTTTCTCGGGTGCTCGTGTTCTCGTGTGCTCGTGTTTTGGCATGATGGGCTCGGGGACGTGACGGAAGAGGGTGTATGATGGGACATAACTGTATGATAAATAATCATTTTCCACACTGAGGATGCGCGACAAGTTGGTGGTGCTAAACCTGAGCCTTAAGTTGCAGACCTTCCTGGTAGGATCATTACTTACATGAAAACTTTAATGCCTGCTATGCGAGTAAATTGGGACAAATTGTCTGCGTGTAAGCAGAAGAAAGATGAAAATGTATCTGATTTCTTCACTAGGTTTGAAGAAACGTTCATTGACCATAGTGGTCAAGACATGAGTACCGAGGGTGGTCAACGGTTGTTTGTTGATAAGTTTGTGCATAATTTACTTCCCAAGTTGTGTACTAAGTTAAAGGATTCAGAGAGTTCTTGGGCTGTTTCCTCGTCGGCACAGATATTAGCTACTGCACAATACTACGAAAATAGGGATAAGGATGAGAAGCATAGAGCAGACAAGAAGACTTAAGATTTGAAGACGAAGGTTCTTTTACAGCAAGCGTACCCGCCTCGTAATAAACAACGTGATTACCAGCAACCTCAGCAGTTTCAGCAAAACTCGCAAAGGTTTGAGCCTTCTCAACCGCGTTTTCCTGTAGGCCCTAATCAATGTGCATATTGCAAAGAAGAGGGTCATTTTAAACATAGTTGCCCTGTTTTGTTACAGCGTATGAATGGTGTTTCTGGCGCAAGAGGTCGGGGTTTTCCGCAAGCTTCTAGAGGTAGGGGACGTGGAGGGTTCCCCCAGAACGCGCGTTCCTTTCCTCCACAAAATTCAATGAATTGTTTTGATCAGCAGAATAATGCGTCTGGTAGGACGACTCAATACTATGCTGACGACTACTATGTCGAAGGTGAGAATATGGATGGTAATCATTGCTAGGACAGCCATGGACAAAGAGAGGGAGTGGTTTCAGTTCCAGTAGATCAGGGTGGACCTTATGTTGAAGTGATTACATCAGGTGTGTCAGAACCTTTTCTGTTGGATACTGGTGCTGCGAAGAGTTCTATTATGCACTCTAGACTCCCTGGCGCACCTTTGTCTGGCTTAACAAATGTTTCAGTAGGTTTTTCTGGCGCCCCAGTTAGAAACCCGATTTCTAGTCCTTTGTCTCTTTCTGTTGGACCTCGTGAATTCGAAGCACCCCTTATTCTGATGACAGGTTGTGGTGAGAACTTGTTGGGATTGGATCTGTTAAAAAGATTGTATGCGACATTGTATTGTTCTCCTTCGGGAGTGCAACTTACATTGGGTAAGAAAGTGGTCTCTCGGATGTATTTGTCGAAGGATCAACTTCCGACAGAATTGTCTTCTCTTCCTAATACTATTTGGGCTACTGGTCCTTATGATATGGGTCTTTTGGAGATACCGCCATATGTTGTGACGCTGAAAGCGAACGTTAAAATGCCACGTATTCCCCAATATAGGATTTCTAGTGATGGTGAAAGGGCATTGCTAGCGATTATCCATGATCTAATTGAGAAAGATGTGATTGAAGAGACGAGAGGCAATGTGTGCAATAGTCCTGTTTTGCCTGTCTTGAAACGCACTGACTCTTCTCAGCCACCCGTTTACAGGTTTGTGATCGATCTCCGCGAGGTGAATAAGATAGTAGTTCCACAATTTCCTGTTGTTCCAGATATCACTGCCTTATTGACCATGATTCCAGCTTCGGCCACTTGGTTCTCGGTGATTGATTTGAAGAATGCTTTCTTCAGCATCCCGATTGCCGAGGAGAGTAGGGATATCTTTGGCTTCTCTTTAGGAGGCCGAAGCTTCCGGTTTAAGAGAGCTCCTCAAGGCTATTGCGAAAGTCCTTCTATATATAGTCAGGCTCTGAAAACACAGCTTGATACGCTTGTCTTACCTGATGGTGCTGCTCTTCTTCAGTACGTCGACGATATGTTAGTCGCTGCCGATACTGAGGAGATTTGTAAAGAAGCTACTTTGTCGTTGTTGCGTCATTTGTCTGACTTTCATCATAAGGTGTCTCTTTCAAAGTTACAGTATTGTCGACAAGAAGTGACCTACTTAGGTCATCTCTTATCGAAGGAGGGAAGAAGATTGACCCCTGAACGAATTCAAGCGATTGCGAAAATGACTGTGCCAAACACGCAGAGAGAAGTACGTGCTTTCTTGGGTATCACGTTATATTGCAGACAATGGATACCGAATTTTTCTCTGCTGGCCAAACCTCTGTTGGCATTGACTTGTAAAGATATACCGAATCCCCTCCCGTGGTCTGACGATTGTCAGAAAAGTTTTTCGGAATTGCGCGATGCATTGTGTTCGGCTCCTGTGTTGGGTACTCCCGACTACAGTAAGCCTTTTACACTTTATGTGCACGAGAGGGAGGGATGTGCGTTGTCAGTGTTGACTCAATCTTTTGGGGACAAGCAACGTCCATGCTCGTATTTCTCGTCGACCTTGGATCCGGTAGCTAGAGCATTGCAGAGTTGTTTGAGAGCCACAGTGGCAGCAGCTGTTTCTATTCGACAGTCTGCTGGTTTGGTGATGAATAATGCGTTGATTGTGATGGTTCCACATGCAGTGGATACTTTGTTAAACAGGACCAAGACACAGCACTTAACTAGTGCCCGATTGTCAGGTTATGAGTTGACACTTTTAGCGAGTCATGTGCACATAAAGAGATGCAATACGTTGAATCCAGCTACGTTGTCGCCGATTTCAGTAGAGACAGATGATTCTGAACAGCATGATTGTTTTCTCAGGACAGAAGAGGAAATGAAAGGGAGAGTAGATCTTAGGGACACTCCTCTTGTGAAGTGTGATGGTACCTTATGGGTGGATGGTTCATGCTTCAAGCTTACAAATGGTGATACGACTGCGGCATATGCTGTTACGACTGTGCATACGATTGTTGAAGCTGCACGCATCCCACATAATTCAGCTCAAGCAGCAGAGTTGATTGCACTTACGAGAGCGTGTGTGTTATCAAAAGGAAAGAGAGTGACCATATACACCGACAGCCAGTATGCGTTTGGTGTGGCTCATAGTTTTGGACGTTTGTGGAAAGAACGTGGGTTCCTCACGTCTCATGGAACGAAGATTCAGAATGGCCAGTTGGTGAACGAGCTTCTTGAGTAACTTACCTTGTCGTTGCAAGTTGCGATTGTGAAATGCAGTGCACACAAGAAGGTTACCGATGACGTTGGTCGCGGTAATGCGTTTGCCGATGAAGTTGCAAAAGATGTGGCGAGGGATGTGATGAGTCGAATGTATGTTTCAGGCCCTGCAAGATGGATTGGTGATGTTGGAATGTGTGAGGATACGATAGAAAGTGTGAAGTCTATTCAAGCTGAAGCTACAGAGAAAGAGTTGAGTGTGTGGAGAGAGAGTACGGGTAAATTGGATGCGAATGGTTGTTGGGTTGAGTTGTCAGAGCATCAGCGATGGTTGTTACCCGATGTGTACGTGCTTGCAGTGGTTACGATGGCGCATGGAATGGCTCATATCAGTGTGAAAGGGATTTGTAAGTTGTTGGCTCCAGTACGGCAAAACGCTGGAATTCCTAAGTGTGCAGAGAATGTGGTCAAGAATTGTATGGTTTGTCTGATGTACAATCCTGGTAAGGGAACTCCAAACCCAGCTGGTCATTTTGAGCCTCCGACGTATCCGTTTGAGGTTTTGCAATTAGATTTTATTCCCATGGAGAGATGCAACAACCTGAAATACGTACTCGTGGTTGTTTGTGCCTTCTCAAGATGGGTAGAAGCATATCCCCTAAAAGATAATACTGCCTTGTCCACAGCTAAAGCCCTTGTTAAGGAGTTTTTCCCTAGGTACGGCTTGCCGAGAATGGTCTGGAGTGACAATGGAAGTGAATTTGTGGGTCAAATGATGAAGAGAGTGTGTGATGGTTTAGGGATCCGACAAAAGTTCCACGCTGCAAATCATCCACAATCAGCTGGTTTAGTGGAGTGCTATAATGGCACTCTTAAGTTAAAACTTGCCAAGATACAGGCGAGCTATGGTCTTAAATGGCCTGACGCGTTGCCATTATCACTTTTATCAACTAGGATGACTGTACATTCTCAAATGGGACTTAGTACGTATGAAATAATTTTTGGTCGCCCGGCAAACATATGGGGAGTGCCGAGGCTGACGAAATTCAGCGAGATTGAACACCCTGTATTGCATGACTATCTGTATGATTTGACGGCTAAATTGCGTGTCTTACACCAACAGGTTCATGATACATTGCCTCAGGTTTCTGAAGATCCAGGACATGCCCTCGATCCCGGCACCTAGGTACTGATCAAGAATTTCCAGCGGACAAAGAACGATCAGCCTCGTTGGACTGGTCCCTACTTGGTGCTATTAGCTACGCGATCTGCAGTGCGAGTGCAAGGAAAGAAGAACTGGATCCACAGCGTACATTGTAAGAGGGTTCCTTTGCCTCTGCCGTACGACCGGTGGGTCCAGAAGGGTATCCCTGATTCGGAAACTGACACTGTGCCTCGTTTTCTGCCTTTTAGCGATACACCTTTAATTGGGACAAGTACTGAGCGAGAAAGCGACGATCTTCTGCAAGAAGCTGTGCCACCGTCAGTTCGATTGGACACTGCTGAGCCTGAACTTTTATTCCGCGACCAGACATTGCCTGATAAAGGCCGTTATAATTTGTGACCAAGAGTCATGGGACAAATAAATTAAGAGATTTTCCTTTTGCTATTTTTGACATTCAGCTCTCCCATCTGAAAAACTGTTTTGACCGATTTTTGTTTTTCGAACCGCCATCCGGGTTCAGCTGTAGGGTCGCGGTGTAAAGACTTGGGAGTGCAAGCCGAAGACACAAGGTCGAGGTTCTGGTTGGTCCTAGGGCGTTCCCTGGACTGACAGACGCATTCCTTAGCACAGGAAGAACCAACAGCCGCGAACAGCACGGTTAGAGGATGGAGTTTTTCAAGATGGAGAGACCTGTTAAGGAAATGAGTTTTAAGAGCAAAATGTGTCGAATTATGAGTAGAAAGTGTTTTTTAATATTATGTCTTTTTATGTTACTTAGCCTGATGATGTTTTTAATGGGATATATGATATTCTCTTTTCAAGTGACGTTTGCACCCACTACACAACCCATACCTTCTTCTACTGTTTCTTCACATTCTTTTCATCCGCTGCCTGAACATGAATCCATTAGAAGATTGGAATTCATTAATAACTCCTTTGTTCAGCTTCTGCACCAACACCAATTAGTAGTGAAAACGACTAACTGTTGGGTGTGTGGCCTTATGCCTCATACTACTGATAAAGGTATTCCTTACCTGGTCCTGCCATTCAGCTACAATGGTTCTGTGTGGGCATACAGAACGATGTTCATCTATGCTCGTGAAGTCTACCCCCTACGTTCTGTGAAGGACAATCCAAAGAATAGTGCTCTAGTTAGGGTATAGTCGATATGATTAGAGGAGTTAGTTCCTATGAGACAATCCCAAGAGATGAGACACTAGCGTATATTGGATGGAACGTGACTGGATATGGAGTTAGTCTGAGTGAGAATCAGCGAGCGAAAAGATCCTCTCCGATTTGGATCGTACCCCATCAGGGTCATCTTTGTCTGCAAGGTAATGGCAAGAATCCGAGAGCTCAGTTGGGGAAGAGTATCTGCACTGAGATGTACGTTTTTGCGTCCCAGACTTCCCCACCGTTTTTAGCAGCTAAGGGTACCTATTTTGTCTGTTATGATGAAGCGTACACATGGTTGCCCCCTGATTTCTCGGGCACATGTTTTGTCTCGTTCCTGTTGCCTCCCACCTAGACAGCTGCGGCAGATTACCACAAGACGAGAGTTGTTAGAGGGATAATGCAGGACAAGAATTTGGAGATTTCTTGAAGGGTTTTCTGCCGTTTTGGGGACCGATGGTTAACAGCAGGAACATACGGCAATTTATTTATTTATTTATTAAAAGTTTTGTATAGCACTAGCTGGACCCGAAGGTATCAGAGCGCTTCACATCATGCACAAGAGTAAGCCTTATCAGCGAGGGAAGATTGATAACTGGAACACTCAAGGGGCTTTCAAATAACAAAGTACATACAGATCATAGTGGTTATGCGAGATGGTGGTAATATGAGCATCTCTTACCGTTCAGGTGGCTTCCAGGAAGAGGGCTTTGAGTAAAGTCTTGAATTTTGGGAAGTGGGCGGTCATTCTGATGTGAGGAGCGATGGCGTTCCAAATCCTGGGTGCATTGCCTGCAAAGCATTTGCTTAAAGTTTTGCGTTTCCGCGGTTTCAATGGAATGAGAAGAAGTGAGTTGGAACTTCTGAGGGTCCTGGACTGGCCAGCCCTTTTGAGTTTGGCAGCCAAGTATTCCGGTTTGCCTGTGTGGAGGGCATTGTGTGTAAGGCATGCTGTTCGAAAGTTGGCTCGTTGTTCAATAGGGAGCCATTTCAGGTCTTTGAGCGCAGGGGAAATGTGTTCGAATTTCTTGGTTCCTGTGACCATTCTGGCAGCGGCATTGAGGGTGTTTTTCAAGGGTCTTAGGTGTGCTTTGGCTGAACCGGTCAGGGCTGCGATACCATAGTCAATTCTGGAGAGCACCAGTGCTTGAGTGGCCTGTTGAAGACCTTGGGAGGAAGGAATGGTTTTATTTTGTAGAGAAGTTTCAGATTGAGGAAAGCGCTTTTGGCGGAGTTAGCGATGTGTTTTTTCATGTTTAGTTTGGGGTCTAAGGTGATACCTAGGGATTTGACTGAGTCTTTTGGCTTAAGGGTGCCATTGAGGGCGTCAATGGCTTTAAGCCATTCTTCAATTTAGGGGTTTTCGTCTCTGTTGGAGATGAGAAGGACTTCAGTTTTTTCTTGGTTAAGCTTTAAGTGGTTTTGTGAGAGCCATTGTTGAACGTCTTTGAGCGTGTCGTTGAGTTTTAGGATGTCGTCCATACAGGTGGTTTCCAAGTAGAGTTGTGTGTCATCAGCGTAGAGGTGGAAGGGGATGTTGGAATTCCTGAGTATTGAGGTAAGGGGTTCCATGTAGATATTGAAGAGTTGAGGGGAGAGAACTGACCCTTGAGGGACTCCTCTGCTGACAGGAAGGGGGTCAGATTCAAAGTTTTTGATTTTTACTCTTTGGGAGCGATTGTGTAAAAAGGAGGAGAACCAGTCCAGAACCGTCAAATCCAGGCCTGCTCTTTCTTGAAGGACTTTTAAGAGCAGCGAGTGATCGACAGTATCGAATGCGGACGAAAGGTCTAGAAGAATGAGAAGGCAACATTGGTCGGAGTCCAGCGATTTGTGTAAATCGTCTATGATGTTAAGGATGGCAGTTTCAGTGCTGCATCCTTTTCTGAAACCCGATTGGTGGGGGTCAAGGAGCTTGATGTTCTCTAAGTGTTGAGTTAGCTGTGGGAGAACACATTTTTCTAGTATTTTTGATAACAGAGGGAGGTTTGACACGGGTCTGAAGTTGTTCATGTCTTCTGAGTCCAACCCTGTTTTTTTTAGTAGCGGCGTGACTTGGCCGACCTTGAGGCAGTCTGGGATAATTCCCGTGCTCAGCGAACTATTGATGATTTTGCACCAAATTGGGGCTAGGGAGTGTCTCATGGCTTTGGTCAGGGTTATAGGAAGCAGATCCAGGGAGTGGGAAGATGGTTTGGCGTTGGAGATCAGGGTGACGATCTCTGATTCCTGAACCGGCGTGAAGACGGACCATTGGGTAGGTGGGAACAATGAGGTGCTGTCAGACAGTTCTGATGTATTGGACCCTCTAGTAAAAGAAGGGTTTGTGCTAAGAGAGAGGTCAATCTTGACAATCTTTTCGTTAAAAAAGTTGGCGAAGTTGTCGCATTGGTTTTTAGTGGACACTGAAACGGATTTGCTGGGTTTGGATGTTTGACTTCTGATGATGTTGAAGAGCTCTTTGGGGCGGTTTTTAGCGTTTTCAAGAGCGGAGCATAAGAAGGAAGATTTTTTTTCCTTGATGAGATTGTTGTAGTTTCTGCGAGCCGACTTGAGATGATCGCGATGGAGAGAGGATGGGTTGGACCTCCAGGTTCTTTCAAGGGATCTGAGAAGTCTTCTTTCGTCATTTATGTCCGTGGTGAACCATGATCTCGATGGAATATTTCTGGTTTGTTTTTTTTTAGTTTCAGGGGCGCCAGGCGATCGAGGGTGGTCGTCATGTTGGAGTAGTAGAGAGAAGTCAGGTCGGTGGTTGAGAGGTGCTCCGTTGAGTTCGGGAGGAGAGTGTTTAGTTCATCTTCTAGTGTGGTCTGAGGGATTTGGGCAATATTCCTTATCCATTTGGGCGGAGCTTGTTTTATGAGTCGGGATGGCGCTGGTTGGTTGATGCGGAAAAGAATTAGGTGGTGGTCTGACCAGTCAACTGGAATGATGTAGTCTATGGTGATTGTGTGATTGTCCGCAATGATTGCGTCAAGTATCGCTCATCTGTAATGGGTTTCTTCAGAGCAGTGTTGTGTCAGGTCGTTTTCAAACAGGAGGTTGTTGAGGGATTGAATGAGCGGGTTATTAGTGTCGTTCCATCTAATGTTGAGATCGCCCAGGATTATGTTATTTGCGTTGTTGAGGGCGCAAAGGGTGATTAGGTCAGATAATTGCAATTCGAATTCCTTTGAGTTGCCTGGAGGGTGATAGAGGAGATGGCAGAGTGTTAGGCTCTTTGCGTCAGGTTTGATGCTAATAGAGAGGCATTCGAAGGAGCTGTATGGGTAGGGTGCGTTTTCCGTGATGTCGAGGTTGGTCTTGTGAATGATAGCTACACCTCCACCTCTCTGTTTATGTCGGTCTTTGTGGGTGATTGAAAATCCTGGTGGAACAAGCATGTCCCTGATGGGGGCTGATAAGGAGTTTAGTCAGGTTTCTGTGATGAAGGCTACGTCGATGTCGTGTGAGAGGATGGATTCAGCTAATTCAGTTGCGTGTTTGGTGGCGGACCTGCTGTTAATGAGCATACATCTGATGTTGGGTTGTTCGCTGGGTGACGTCTTGCTGGGAAGCGCTCTGGCAATTGACGAGAGTGGTTGAGTCCACTGTAGTTGAAACTGCCGGTGCCCTTAGTAACTTGACTGCTGAGCTCCAGTCGGATCGTCTTATGACTCTCCAGAACAGAGTTGCGTTAGATGTCATACTTGCAGATAGAGGAGGGGTATGTAAACTGATTCAATCGAGCTGCTGTGTTTTCATTCCAGACAATGCTCCGACAGTATACCAGGCCATTTCCAAGTTACATAAGATCTCTGAAAATATACATGTGGATAAAGGAGATTGGTCGTTGATGGAATGGTTCTGGGAACTGTTATCCACCTGGGGATGGAAGATTCTGATGATCATTGGGATGGCTTTAGCAATTCTTTTTCTGTTCTGTCTTTGTGTGCAGTGCGCTCCTGCTATATGTGGCCTCTGTGCTACTACGTGTGCAAGGAGCCCTGTCCCAAGAGAGGTACTAAGTAATAGGATTAGCTTCAGCAACATCTTGATGATCTGATGAATATAGACCTGGACTCAGATTGACGTGAGTGTAGGTTATTGCCTATGTAAGGGCAAAAGGATGGTCTGAGGTTCCGTGAATTCTGAACCCGTTTCATAAAGGTCATGGTTTCATTACGAATTTGGTATTAGCGAACCATAACCAGTTAGTACGGCAAGCATGAGTGTTTTCGTCACGTTACACCGATGGATTCACTACGTATTTAGGGATTCGTTCGGAACCCTTGGGTTCCATTTTGTGTATGGCAGCCATTTTGTGGTTGCCCTCACATAGGCCGATGACTACGGCCAAACGAGTCTTTAGCACACGTACACTTTAGCTGACTTCTGAATGACCTGAGCGAACGGACCCTCTCGCCTGAAGCCAAAACTTGTTAGGCCAGTTCCTTTCCCAGTAGCTGATCAAGATTGAGGATCAAGGCACAGGACATCATAAACCTTTATTACACACAACTATGTCTTATCTTACTCACACCTGTCTCTGCTCCTTTCTTTATGGCCTGTTTACGATGGGGATGTGCACGTTTTTATTATGGGTTCGTTCGACCTGTCTGATGATGAATGTTGGGTTTGACCAATGATCGATCATGGGCTGGGCAACTGAAAAGTGGGTTTTACTGTCACACGATACCTCTGATCTGGATGCATGTGATTGGACAGTTTGTAAATGTAAGGTATTTGTCTGGAATGTGATTTGTGGTATAAAAGGGATGGCTTGCTTTGTAAAATTGAGCAGTCTCCTGAGAACTCATACGCTGCTGACTTCTAGGACTTCTGTTACTGGCTGCAGCCAATAAATTCGATCTTTGACATCACCAAGAAGATTCCGTGTCTCTGTGTTTGAAGACAGGTGATACCCGAAGACTTTGGGCGTGCCCCTGGCGCCGCCGGGTCTTAAATAACCCGGTTCTTCAAACCTCAACCACTGTGTAACCTTGAATTTGTGCTGCTCCAGAACAAGCACACTTAAAATATAATGCCTACCGGTGGCTGACATGTCACACCTTGTAGTCCTCAATGTCTTATGTGACATTTCATATACATTCTTACACATGTATGATTCATTGTTTCTGTATAATATGTGAGTGATGTAAAGTGCTCTGGCAACCTAAATTGGTATGAGTAGCGCTATAACTCAAATAATAATACATGTGAGAGAGGGGTTACTGAGAGATAAGTTGTACTGTTGAAGGGAGGTAGTGAGAGAATCTGTGGAGAAGGAGATCACCGGTAGGTGCCAACAAAGATAGTCGCACCAGATGCCAACAGCATTAAAGCTGGCACTGCCCTGACACACAAGGAATATCTTCCTGTGCATTGGTATAATTGTGTTTTCCTCTCCAGAGTCTCTCATGCACTCCATGGCAGTCCCTGGAAAGAATGATCAATGTCTGAAGATCTATTAGTTGGTATTTGTGTGGTGGATAGGCTGCCTCATAAAGGTTCATGACAGCTGAGCCACCGCAGGTCTGCAGTCAGAAACTTATCAGAGATCCCTCCTACAAGCAAGTTGTGTCACCTGTTCTTCTGGCTGGATGGGATCTCTGCAGATTATGGCAGAGCTTCTGATCTTCCACACTTTCTCCTGGCGTCACCTAGCTGCTCCAGGTGTTGAAAAACAATGCATTTGGGTCTATAAAATCCTTCAAACCCTCTGTTAGACCTACTCAACTGAGGCTTGCCATTGCACATCTCAAATATGCTCTTCACGGTCCCATTTTTGGCATATTTTGCAAGCACCAATCCCTGACCATCTCGTGATCTTGCACACCACAGAGTCTGTGCTTCTAAGCTTAAAGCAGCCTATTTTCATTCTCTTATTTCCAGTCATGACAATTGTGCTCATCCTTAAACTCATTTCTGTTTTATCTCTTTCCTCTGTCATTTCTTACCCATGTTTTATCCATAACTTGATTTCTTTCGTTTGGACTCTGAGGAAGATATCTGATTTTTTTTTGCTCAAACCAAACCAACTGCTTCCCCAATCAACCTTATGCTATCCTCTTTGATGTACTCCCCATTTTCTTACCTTTGCTTTTACCTTGCCATATCATTCACGCCTTCTGGTGTTTTTTTCTGATTCCTATAAATCTACAATTTATCTCTCTCTTCTAAAAAAACGTCACTTAATGCTTTTGATCGTTCTAATTTCTGTCCTTTTTCTGTTCTTCATGTCCATCAAAACCATGCAATGTATTGCTTTTTCCCAACTTACCTGCTGTCTTCTCTTTCATCGCCTGCTGCCCCCTGACTCCCCTGTGCAACCTGGCTTTCCCCATTGTTTTCCTCTAAAACAACTAAATTATGTGTTTCTAAATTCTTTTGCTGGCATGGTACAATATAATTTTTTCTGGTCCAATCGGATTAGATCTTTCAGCATCTTTTGACATGGTGAACCACCCCGTTCTTCTGAATTCTCTTTCTTCACTGTATATCATGCAGTATCACTTGGATAGTATAGTAATATTTCAATATCTGTGGATGGGGTCATGTCTGCAACTTCTCTTGATCATTAAGGTGATCCTCATGGTCTAGTCATGTGTTCTGTAACCTTTCTCTGTCTTCTATTCTGCTAATTTCACTTATTGTGTACTTTGTATCGCATTTCTATGCAGATGACTTCCAAATTATCTTTTTTGTCCATTGAGTTTCAAGCTCCAGTCTCTCTCTGTATTTTTGCTGACGCTTGGATGTTTTCCCCCAAAAAATTCTCTTTTTTTCTGCTTTATCATGATTCTCTCTTCTTGCAGTTTCTGCTCTTCTCTCTGTTAGGCTGCAATTTGAGTATGACTCTCCACTGAATTTTTCTCACAACCTTGCCTCTGTTTATAAATCATAACACTTTCAGCTATACAATAATTATTTCACTTATTTCTTTTAATATAAATCATTTGCTTCAAACTCAGCTCTGTTTTACGTTATCCAAACCATCGGTGGCGAAGTTAGTTAAAGAACAATGATGGATTCAACCAAGAACTGTGACTGGGGGTGAGTGTCTGAAAAGTTTCAGTGCTCCCCAAACCCAGTCCCAGGACGCTTGTTTCTGGTTCAGGAAAGACCTGGATTGGCCATTCGGGCTGGATTGTTCCCATGACGCACAGGGCCAAGACTGATTTGCATATGGCTGGGTCTGAACTGGGGTGCTGAAGTGAGCTAAAGAAGGATGATGGATTCAACCCAGATCTGAGACTGGGGGTGAGTGTCTGAGATGTTTCAGTGCTCCGTCCATCATCTCTTTGAGTTTGCTTTGTTTGCTCTAAGTGGAAAGGGTATGCCCAGACGTGGGGCCTTGCTCACTTTGCCACTGGATTCAAGCTAGCCTGGCTGATGAGGGGTGTTACCCCAAACCATTCCCAGGATGCTTATTTCCGGTCCAAGGAAAACCTGGCTTGACCGTTCAGGCTGAACTGTTCAAATGAGGCACAGGGTCAAGACTGATTTGCACATGGCTGGGTCTGAACTCGGGTGGCGAAGTGTGCTAAAGAACGATGATGGATTCAACCCAGAGCTGTGGCAGGGGGCGAGTGTCTGAAATGTTTCAGTGCTCTGTTCATCATCTCTTTGTGTTTGCTTTGTTTGCCCTGAGTTGGAAGGGTAGGCCCAGACATGGGTCCCCTGTTCACTTTGCTGCTGGATTCAAGATAGCCAGGCTGATGAGGTGTGTTACCTCGAAACCGGTCCCAGGATGCTTGTTTCTGGTTCAATGGAAGACCGGGCTTGGCAGTTCAGGCAGGACTGTCCCATGAGACATAGGGCAAAGACTGATTTGCATATGACTGGGTCTGAACTGAGGTGGCGAAGTGAGATAAAGAACGATGATGGATTCAACCAAGAACTGTGACTGGGGGTGAGTGTCTGAAATGTTTCAGTGCTCCGTCCATCATCTCTTTGTGTTTGCTTTGTTCGCACTAAGTTGGAAAGATATGCCCAGACGTGGGTCCCTTGCTCACTTTGCCACTGGATTCAAGCCAGCCTGGCTGATGAAGGGTGTTACCCCGAAACGGTCCCAGTATCCTTGTTTCTGGTCCAGAAAGGACCTGGATTGGCAGTTCAGGCTGGACTGTTCCGTGAGGCACAGGGCTAAGACTGATTTGCATATGTCTGGGTCTGAACTGCGATGGTGAAGTGAGCTAAAGAACGATGATAAATTCAACCAGGATCTGTGATTGGGGGTGAGTGTCTGAAAAGTTTCAGCGTGCCGTCCATCATCTATGTTTGTTTGCTCTGTTCATCCTAAGTTGGCACGGTATGCCCAGACGTGGGTCCCTTGCTCACTTTGCCACTGGAGTCAAGATAGCCTGGCTAATGAAGTGTGTTACCCCCAAACCAGTCCCAGGATGCTTATTTCTGGTCCAAGGAAAACCTGGCTTGACAGTTCAGGCTGAACTGTTCCCATGAGGGACAGGGCCAAGACTGATTTGCACATGCCTGGATCTGAACTGGGGTGGCGGAGTGTGCTAAAGAACAATGATGGATACAACCCAGATCTGTGACAGGGGGTGAGTGTCTGAAAAGTTTCAGCGCACCGTCCATCATCTCCTTGTATTCACCCTAAGTTGGCAAGGTGTGCCCAGACATGGGGCCTTTGCTCACTTTGCCGCTGGATTCAAGCTAGCCTGGCTAATGAGGTGTGTTACCCCGAAACCAGTCCCAGGATGTTTCTGGTCCAATGGAAGACCTGGGTTGGCAGTTTGGGCTGGACTGTTCCCATGAGGCACAGAGCCAAGACTGGTTGGCATATGGCTGGGTCTGAACTGGGGTGGCAAAGTGAACTAAAGAACGATGATGGATTCAACCCAGATCTGTGACTAGAAGTAAGTGTCTGAAAAGTTTCAGCGCTCCGGCCATCATCTCCTTGTGTTTGCTTTGTTCTCCCAAAGTTAACAGGGTATGCCCAGACATGTGTACCTTGCTCACTTTGTCACTGGATACAATCTAGCATGGCTGATGAGGGGTGTTACCCTGAAACCAGTCCCAGGATGTTTATTTCCGGTCCAGGGAAGTCCTGTCTTGGTCGTTCGGGCTGAATTGTTCCCATGAGGCACAGGGCCAAGACTAATTTGCATATGGCTGGGTCTGAACTGGGGTGACGTAGTGAGCTAAAGAATGATGATGTATTCAAACCAGATCTGTGACTGGGGGTGAGTGTCTGAAAAGTTTCAGCACTCCGTCCATTATTTTCTTGTGTTTACCCCATTTACTTTCCCTTCCAAAGCATTATTTTTTTTCAGCCTATTGCTAACTACAATATTGGATACTTGTACTTTGGCAATTTAAGCTTGAACTTCTTTGTTTTATGTTCACATTTGTTTGCATATTAGCATCACCAACTTATCTATGATCTGTAGTCTTTCTATGTACTCTCTCTTGAACACTTCACTCAGCCTCTGTGTTTCATGTCTATGTTCCTAAACTTCAACGTGTCAGTACAGCTTACTCTCAATTGATGCCACATGATGTAAACCTCAATTTCATGAAGCAATGTGTTCTCGTGTTAAGGCACCTTCCCAAACACCAAATTAGCAGAGTAAAAAAGCTCTTTAAGTAATGGGGGCCACTCAATAACTGAGTTTTAGATAAATGATAAGTTAAATGGTAGTATTAGAAAATGTATAAAAAAAAGTGGCAAAGTCAAGGCCATGAACCACTCTTAGATGCAAAGTTACACAGAGCATGTAAAATAAAAAAACATTCTAAGTACCAAATGTGCAGTAAAATCAGTAAGAATTTTGTAGCATCCTTTGTTGAATATGAAATTCTTCTGGTTCATCCCCACAATCAAGTGGTTCTTATATGCATTTCTTGAATAGGAAATTAGTTGTACTGCCAACACGTCATAGTGAAAGCAAAAGTATAATTTCTTCAGAAAATCAGTATACAGTAATAATACATGTCATTACTTTAACACCAAAGCACCATTCCAATTCTTTGAAAAATTACTCTGCACCCTCAATGCTAATGTCACCAGGAGATGTTCGAATAAATATCAAACATTTAACAATAATACTTTCACTTAGTGACTAGGCCTAGTGAAGAAACGAATGATACTTGTTGCAATCTCACATCCACACCATAGAAATTTAATTGTGAGCAAAATAATACAGCAATGAAAATAAATGAATATGACCTCAGTTGGGGATCCTGTAGGGAGAGGATATACGCAAAAAGGAAAAAGCAGGAATGAGTGCCAGAGATGTCATCCATCTTGTCTAAAATTACTTTTTACACAGAAATGTTGCATAACTAAAACACATTAATGAACACACTTCTGCACATCATAGGAATTACAATTCAACTGTAATTATGTTAATTCAGTCTGTATATGTAAAATGATGTGTAAGGAGGCATATTAATCATCATTATTGATGCTCACAATATAAACATTTCTGCACCTACACTTTACAGCGGCTTGGTAGCTTTTTGGCACCAAAAGTTATTGTTACTCTCTGTTGAGTTCAACATTGTTTCAACATATTTTTTATCAGTCGCAAAGAGCTTGTCAATTGACTCACATTGAAATAGTAACCCCTTTATTAGCATAAAAGCAAGGCATCAAGGTGTGTTAACTTATTACCCACTTGTCTGAGTGGGCCATTTTCACAGTGATCTTAGGTCCATCAAGATATTTATGATGTTCCTATGGATTACATGGACGGATTTTTCTTCATTTCTCCTGGACCACCATCCACGTCTGAGTAAATGTGCTAATGTTTATGACTTTGTTAACAATTCAAAAACTGGGGTGTTTATTACCTAGTAATGTTTGAATAAAAAGCAAGTCTGCCCCTCTGTACAAAATGTGCCTGTCTCTTCTTGTTCCATTGTTATTCGGATATATACATTGGGCATCTTCATGTTAGCTTCAGGGATGTTCTATGATGCCTACTGGAATCTCCAGGTTTTCTTCATATTCTTTTGAACTAGATATGATGTGCAAACCATATGTGGTATCATTTTGTATCCATAAAATCCATAATATATGTTCATTTCACCTCTAAATAATACATGAAATTGTCATCAGCTAGCCAACAATGTACCTAAAGAATTAGATTCAATAGATAACCCATCGCTAGTGCTGCTAAAGTTGCTTTTAGTCTCTAACTTATTCTGCAGTCTTACCTTCAAATGTTATGGCAAATATTTTCAATGGCCTCAACACTTATTTTCACTCACAGTAAGATGACACTCTATATGGAAGTAATGAGGGTTACTTCTAGGAGGTGTGTGGCGAGGACTTGCTACAAATAAAATGAAAATGGAGCTTTGATTAGCCTACTAAGTCATACTCTTTGTATGTTTTTTGCAGAACACATTTTTGCTGATTCGTAAAAATACTTATGACTATGGGAAGTAGTATGATAAGACTCCTTTATTACATACTCTTGCATGCCTTTTTAAATTGGCCCCAAACTTCTATTGCTGTAAAAATGCAAAAAAAAACACTGACATTTCTGTAGTGTGTATGAATTTTGCCTAAATAGTCACATCTTTTTTCATTTTAGATAAACTGAGGCCAAATCAGAAAGGCGTGTAAGAGCTCATGCAAGAGAACTGCAGGGGTACTACTGTACATACTCCAAAATACCACCATATTATTTTCTTTTACTTTTCAGGCACTGTAGATAAGCCAGAACTGATGACTTTGTCAACCCTTGGTTATGTAGCATCGAATGCAGAGTTTCTAAGTGCTATAAGTAATAATAAATAGTTGCTCAATGACAGAGCATCTTTAAATTATTCTTCCTCACCAGCTGGTTGGCATACTTTTAGAGCACCCCATAAGACAACACACAGTAAAATAGGCTTTAGATGGAAGCCAAAGGTTTGCCTTAAACTAGGACCCGACTAAATAATACTTAATAATTGAAAACAAAAGTAACTGGTCCTGATCCTATGGGGTAACAGGTGAATGAGAGATCAGATTGTGCAGAGCTGCAAACAATAGGAGTTAAACAAGTTAAATAAAGGAGATGTTAGCCATTTAATGCATGACCCCCATACAATGTTCACACTTTAAATAGCCAAACATAATAAAGGCTGTTGCAGGTGAGTGCCAGGAAACATAATGCACAGACAAGCTAACAGCAATAAACTGTAGCTCCTGCAATAATTCTCACACCTTATGATATTAAAAGAATGCACCCAGTGGATATATGCACACTCACATAAAAAAATTCTCGAGTGCATAAACTTCACTGTATTAGGATATACTTAATGAAAACCAACAAACATGGAACGTGAAACTGCAGATTATCCACCACAACATTAGATGATGAAAATCTTTTAAACGTGGAATTGTATTAGAGTGGCATGGTTTTAGTTCTAAAATGATTAATTTGATATTTTTATTATATAGTTTGCCTAAAGCATCTATTTTCGTGAATGGCACTTCTTCATGTTTCCTTTATTACTCTTAGGGGCCGATTAGGATGGCGGACGGACTTGCGTCCGTCCGCCATCCCAGAGGTGGAGGGACCGTCCGCATGGACTGCGGAGGTCCCTCCATGCAAATCAGGATGTGACCGCCACCCTGGCGGTCACATCCTGGATATTTAACATTGCGGCGGGTGCTGCTTCAAGCAGCACCCGCCGCAATGTTAAAAGTGCATGTGTAACATTTACATGCACAAAGCGGCAGGCACCGCGCGGTGACTGCCGCTTTGTGCATGTAAATGCTGGGGGGTACCATAGGTACCCCCCATGTGCACCCCCCACCCGCCTACGCCCTGGGGGCCCGCAACGGGCCCCCAAAAGCAAAAGTACACATGCTTTTCCACGGCGGAAAAACCGCCGCGGAAAAGCATGTTTACTAACGCTTCCTAATTTGGCTGGTGGTGTCTGATAGACACTGCCAGCCAAAGGAGAGCTTTTCTGCCGCGGTTGTAATCCGACCGCGGCGGAAAAGCAGCGGACAGATTCCAAGACCCACCAGCCATCGTAATGCGGCGGTGGGTCTTTGGTGACTCCGCAGAGGATTTTCCGCCTCCTCCGGGCCGGCGGTGGCTTCCGCCGGCCCGGAGGAGGCGGAAAATCCTCTATCATAATCGGCCCCTAAGTGTGTACGATAAGGTTGCCGTCCCTCCCCACTTTTTTAATTTAGCCACAGAACCTTTCTTATCTATAATTAGGAACAATTCAGATATAAATTTAAATATGTAGTGGTCAACTCAAATGATATGTTTAATGTGATGATATTCTGCTTTACATATAAAATCCTGTATCATCTTTACCAGCCTTTGATACAGAATTCACTTTGTTTTCTGCATTATTAGGCTTGATTTTGATACATCTAAGGAGTTTCCACTAAACCATTATTGTAGGAGGCAACTGTCTTGGTCTTCTGAATTTACCTGGAGCCCAATAAAATAAAATACTAAGGAGTTTGGTTTACGAATTTGATCAATGAAACCATCAAAATTTATTTGACTTAAATTGTGCCCAAATTAGTTAAATTAATATTCAGATAGAATTCTTTATTTTTATTTTGGTTAGGGCTTTTATATTTGGTTAAAGTGATGATAGTCCCTATTGTTCTTTACACATTATACCTCATACCTTTATTCTTCCTTATACACATTAATAATTACCTCATATGTTAGGAAAATAGACTCTATTTCAAGGAAAAGTGAAATAACTTAGTCCAGATTAAGATTAGGGAAACATGATGGTGGAGTAAATTTTCCAATTTTTGTTAAATGGTGTTGACTTTTTGGTGATCACAACAACATCTTCCTTTTTTCCATTGTATGATAATAATGAAAAATGTTTTATTTTACTGTTTACCTGTAAATAATTCTCTTTCCTTTACAATGAAGCCTTCTCAGATATATATTTTTTTAAGTACATGTATGTTATTCATACCTTTTTATTCTCTGTATCTTTGAAACAGGAGGAGTTCCTTATCTCAACCATTTATTATAAGACATATATTAAAATAAACAAAAGAAGTATTGTTCAGAGGACCTTGAGGGATAAATATTTGGGTTGGGTAGATCGATGCTAAAAAGAAAATGAATTCCTCTCGTTTTCTAACTTTCAAACTAAATAGAATTTTCTGAATTTCTATTAATAAAAGATATGTATTATTGTTAAATATATTCTCTGAGTTCTTTCTTAATTTATTGGACCATTTATTATTCCAAGGATTGCAAAGTGTTCTTGATCTGTTACTGGCCAAATTAAAAAAATTCTAAATGTCACTTTTAAGACATTGTGGTAAGGTGTTTGTTACAATTAGAGACTTGACAGAGCATATGTAATACCTATTTCACTTACTCTGAAAAGTGATCTATTCTAGACTCTGCAAACAGTTTTCTTAATGATAAATTTTGAGTAATTTCTGCATGTAAGCAAATAACTCACCTATGTAGTTTCCAAGCCTCCTTAAATACATTAATTTCTCTGTGAAGCAACATTATAATCTGATTTTGTGTACAGATGTTAATTCTATTACACGTTCTTATTAATATTGAATGTCATGACAATACATTTTGTTTTATTCATTATATATCATGCTCTTCGTCCTCCCCACTTCCTTTCCCCAGACTCTCTTCTTCGTTCCTGTATCCTTTTCTTCCAAATAGATAACCTCGGTTTATTTTGCTCATTAATTCATTTTCAGATTTCATAGATTTCCTGTTATGGTTTAAGTTACATCACAATTTTATTAAAGGCATTTATTTGAGCTTTGTTGTCTTTATATCTCTGTTAATTGTATTTTTCATTTGTTAAGTTAATAAAGTTTTCAAAGATTAAACAAATCAGATTCTTGATATGAAATTAATAGTCTGTTAATCGTCTTTTGTACATAACATCTAGAGGGACAGACAGGAAACCCAAATCAGCCTTGACAATGAATTTGAAACCAGTCTTACCTTGTTGGCATCATGGGGGCTTTCTTGGGTTAGTCATGGCAGTCTAACCACATCTGAAAAGCAGACTTGAAGCATCCTGCTGAATGAAGAACATGTTTTCAGATTTGAATGCCAGTTGTTTTTGTAGCTTTATAAACCAGCTAAGCTGCGATTTCAGGCATTATCAAAGCATACTATCATTATTTTAAGGTTTTTTTGTTAAGGGGAATTGCTTAAAAACAATACACATTTTTAACTGGGAATACATAAAGAGATTGAAAGACATGTTCCATTTAGATTCCTGGTACAACAGCAATACATTGAATGTGGTCCTATAGGTGATCAATTAAGAAATTACTGCACCTTCTGCAACTCTACTGATGTCAAATGTTCCCTTCCTTCCTTTCTCCCTATTACCATCCCACACTTGAAGCCAATGCAATATTTGCAGAGGTAATACTCCCATCTCTGTCTGAGTCAGTGGTAGCTTAAACATTGGGGTGCTAGTACCTCTTCCCCTAATGTGCAGCCTTCATTTAGTTCATTAACATCATTGACATCTCTTTGACTCTTTCAAAGTCAACATAGTACAAAATACAATTGGGCCGGTTCAGAAAGGTAAACATATAGATTTATATTTACTCACTTGAAGAGCTACACCTGCACCTAAATGTGACTCTACTTGTTTGCTTTTCACCATTTTCCTGTCAGATTTACTCACTTACGTGCAGACGTACATGTCTTCACCTGCTAATTGAGGGGGTGGAACCTTCTACAAAAAACTTACAAGTGCAATGTTACTACTTGTAACTTTCACTTGTGATGAGGATGTCCACCATCAGTGTGAAGATCTCCATATCGGAAGGTTTAGGATACATTTGTAAAGTTTATGATTTTTAAAAACATACTAAAAATATTTAAATATATAATGTAGGTGTTAGAAATTAGGTTTCTGGTTGGCTAGTGTATGCACTTAAGCCACCACTCTGGTCAGGGTAAGGGAGTCACACACCCAAGATAACTCTTGCTCCCCCCTTGGCAGAGCAGTCAGGCTTGTCTCAGAGGCGATGTGTAAAGCATTTGCACAACACACACACACTCACCGGTGAAACAATGAATACACCCAAAAGAGACTCCACACAGGAGTATATAAAATGATCTCATTTACTGTATTTAACACATTGACAACAACCACATAAATCATAAATCACTTTGCCAACAAGGCAATTATTATAACATGACAGTGTAATAAAGTGATTACCTATACATTGCACACATCATAAAAACGTCATGAAAACACCAGCCCTGCACACACAAGGCGAATCCTGAAATAATGTTTGTTATCCTAACAGTGCAAGTCAAAAATGACATACATTAGAACACATCCGAGCCTAAAATTCATGTTAGGTCATAAATCATAGCCGGGGGGCTGAGTTGGAGCATGAGCGAAATGCAGATACCAAGTTCGGTCCGCTGAACAAAACGTCTTATGTTCTTGGTGCGTGGTTTGCCTGGTCTGCGTGAAGTTGTTTTGTGAGGTTTCCCATTGTTTGGCGTTGGTTCCAATGAAGTTGTCTGGTGAGGCTCCTCAGGGCTTTGTAGTGGTTTTGGTGAGCTGTGTGGTGAAGACTGGTGGGGCTTTGCATCACCCTGCATTGGTTTCACTGACACTGGCAGCTGTGCAGCACGTTTTGTGGGGCTTTGCATCGCTTGGTGTCAATTCCAATGAGACTGGCATCTGTGCAGTGAGGCTTTGGGTGGCTTCGCATTGCTTCACGTTGCTTCAAGCTGGTTCCAATGGGGCCTACAGCTGGGCTTGCAGAGCCTTTACCCCTCCTTCTGGGAGGCACCACAAGGGAAGTTAGGACTCACAGCAACTAGACTCCAGGTGCAGGATTCAAGTTGTTTGGAGCCTTTTCTGTCCCAGAGGTTCTGATGAAGAGACCAGCCAGCTATCCCTTGGAGTCCCTCTGGTGGTCCTGGTTTCAAGAGGCAGGTCCAGTCCTTGTCACTCAAGCAGGAGGGCAGCAGTGTTACAGGGTAGCTGAGTACCAGTCCTTCTTGTAGCACAGCTGTAGAGCAGCGCAGTCCTTCTAAGTCTTTCACAGGTCCAGAGGTGAACTGAAGAGCTGGGTCTGAGTGTTCTATTTATTTATCCTTGGTGCCTGATTTGAAGTACAAGTTTCTAGAGTTTACCACCCCTAAAAGTGTTTGGTATTTTCTTCCTCACTGCCCTGGCTTCAGCATGTCTGGGGGCACAAAAGACTTGTGTGAAACCCTTTGTGCGTGTGCTGAGGCATAGGTTTTGTACAAGTGTGGTAGGCGATAGCTCTGTGAGCCTGTCAAGTCAGAGATGGCCCACCCAGCCAACACCTATTCCTTATTTGTCTCACTCTATGGGAGTAATACACAAGGGCCAACAGGCTGCTTGCACCAAATGTTTAGTACACGAAAATGCCACCTTTCCAAAAGTCGAATTTTCAGAATTGTGACTTAAAATGCAACTTTACCATTGAAGAGGATTTTAAATTACAATTCTTTAAAGACCAAACTGGACTTTTTTACTTGCTCCAAATTGAAAGTTATCACTTATTAAATGTAATAAAATAATCCAATGTTATCCTATGGAAGAGGTAGGTCTTGCATCATTGAAAAATTAATGTAAGAGTTTTTCCCTACCACTAAATGTAAAATGTAAAAGTACATATGGAACTGTTTAAATACACTGAACCCTGCCCTTCGGGCTGTGTAGGGCCTAACGTAGGGGTGACTTATATAGATTTAAAAGGAAGGTTTAGACGTGGAAAAATGTACATTTTGCCAGGTAGAAATTGCAGTTTAAAACTGCACATAGGCTGCAATGGCATGCCTAAGATGTTCAAGTGGCTACTGATGGAGCAAGGTGCAGAACAAGATTTTGTTCAAACTTGTGAAGTTAATCTCCCATAATAGTAATTAAATTAATACATTTGTGGTGAATTACTAATCAACTTAGCTTAAGATTACACTCATTGATACACATGGGATAAACTAATGTGCTTTATGTTGCAAACGCAAAGAGAAAAATAATAAACTAACCTTGTCAATTGTCTTTGTCAGTATTAAATACGGCTGTTTAACTAATGGCATGTGCTTATTTTGTGTGCTTATGTTATGTCTTTTCTGTGATAAAAGCAAATGAAGTTCGTATGGTTCCCAAAGGAGAGGTAAATATAAAGCTGCTTGTCTGTGCTTTTTGCTAGGTAACATAATTAACAGGGTTAATTAGTAAAGGGGGTGGGTAACAGAATGGGTCTCAATTCTTTCATTAATTGATGTCTTGTGTTTTTTTTAATATTAGTTTCCAGAGTGAGGCCTAAAGTTGGTTCAGAGAACATGGCTGACAGAGCTGCAGACGTAAAAACTTGACCAGAGTGAAGATTTCACACATGCGCAGCTGTGGAGATTTTTGCTGCACTGTCATCATTAATTGAAAAAACAGTTCTTTGGTCGAGTTGAATGTGCTCATGGAGAGAAGGCTCAAGGACAGAAACTTAAAGTGTCTGCCAAGATTAGGAAGTAATGTTCTGAACTCGAGGAAAAAGTATCTTTCTTGAGGAAGCCAAAGGATGTGGAAGTAAAGGACAATAGGGCTTATGTGAAGCCTTGACTTGGTCAAAAATCGGAGGTGACCTAATCGTGGACTGACACAGGACAGCCAATAGAAAGCTTGGATATCTTCGAAAGAATGTAAAATGTAGAAAGTTTAGCTAGAAATAAAGGTATAAAACCTGACACCGTGATCAGGGAAAAAACTCTCTTCTTTCCGATTCCTGATTGACGTGACATGCTGTCAGACTTTTGGTGCACGTAAGGACAGCAGACTTTAAATGATTTTTCCTTTCTAGGTGAAGTGAGAAATAGACAGGGAAATAGGTTTAGGGAATGGAAACTGTTATTCTGCTAATAATTTTTGTTTCTGAGCTTGTTCTGAAAATGTCAGTTTATTAATTCATTTTCTTAATAAAATGCTGCTTACTTGATTGCTTATAAAATAAAGACTTTAAAACTTAAATGCTAACATTTTTTAATGAAATAAAGTTAATAAAATTAGATTTGAAATGACAAGCTGGTCTTGTTTATTCATGGTCTAGTTTCCATCAGTTGATCCAATCGCCTTAGTGGTCTGATTAATAATAAGTGATATATTTTAAAACCATGGTGAAAATAGATAACTGCAGTTGTATATAATTATGTAAATAAAATGTGAATAGTTAGATAATCAGACCACATGATTCAGTTGCTCAAAAATTGTCTCATTAGTGTTATGGGCCTTTATGTGTGTTTATGAATAATGGTGAGTATTGAGGTGATAGGTAGCGTTTATGAGACCGTTTTTCAATCAGAGCGCTGGATCTATTACTTGGTAGCAGAGTTACGGTTTCTATGGTAACTAGCATGTTACATGGTAATTCATAGGATTAATGTCTAAAACATGTTTAGTTTGTTCAGTTGTTATATGTAGTCAAAAGGTTTTTTCCAGCAGTGTGAAAATTCCTGGTTTGAGCCGGCATGAGAAGTGGGACAGGTAAAGTTACACAGTGCATTTGTTCTGTTTCAAAATAGTGGTATCGTCGTATATCACAAGTGTTGTGGTTGTACAGCACAAGTTTAGGGATTTTAGGTGTGTAAGGTAGAATGCAATAGTGAGGATTGTCTATGAAATTGTAGCTTTCGAGTATAAGGGCTTCTGTCCTGTTTTAAAACTCACTGTGAAAAGAGTAGTAGATTTATCCAAGCTTGAGTGAAGGGTAAGGAAGTGTCATCTATCTTACTGGCGAGTGAGGATTTCTGTTAGTGGGTTAAAGTCCTACTAAAGAGATATATATGCATGGTTAGAGATTTTCTGTATGAATGTGCGTAAATGCATTTGTAATATACGATCGAGTTAAACTCTGAATTGTCTCTAATGAGGTGTAAAATATCTCTGTATGTGCATTCAGAGAGAAACGAGTTCGTTATTACCTGCTAGAAGGGTAAAGTAGCCTTATTTTATCACAAATTTAAATATTCTGTGAAAATAGCGTTGTCTATTTCACGTGTAAAGAATACTTGAATGTTTGGGAAACCTATCACTTTATTTTAGTGAAACAGACAAATGGTTTGTTTTTGTGGAGTTACTAACTGAATTCAATTGAAAGATTTGTAAATATGGCGCTGTGAATTTTTTTGTAAAGGAGGTGTTAGTTTAAGGAATGGAGCGAGGGACAGAGAAGCTGCAGCGGCAGCATACGTCACAAGTGTCGCGCTGTGATTGGCTAACATACGTCACAGTGCTCGCACACCGATTTGTTCATGTGACTAGGACAAGCTGACAGCTGATTGGCTCATCCTGAAAAACAGTAATTCTCTTGGTTGAGCAAAAAAGTGACGAGGCTTAACTTGATTGGTTTGTTGGTGAGTTTCGCGCACGGATTGGTTGGTGTTGCGGAATAACAAGGAAGTTGTTACAATCTTTACCGAAGTAAGGGAAATTGTTTAAAAACATGGATTACTATTACATAAAGGAGAAAAAGAAGCGTTCATGGTTTCAGAAATTGAAAAACAAAATTAAACCTGATAAGAAGATCTCAACGCGAGGTGGAAGATTACTTCATAAGTACAAAACACCTGCAGCTTATATGTTAGGTGAATATGGTTATTATACTTGTCTTTGGATTGAGAATTGGATGAAGTATACTGAAAATGATGGTGTATTAGCTTGGCCAGAAGATGGATCATTTAACATAGCAGTTTTGAAAAACTTAAGAGAAAAAATGATGAAACTAGTGCCGAAGCCTAGGCCTACTCAATTTGAAGCTTTAACTGAATGGGAGGATGAAATGTTTGAATTAGAACGAGAGAGTAGAGGAATATCAAGAGGAACTGGATTAGGTCGTGGTAGAGAAACACATGAGGATAGAATGCGTCGATGGAGAAGAGCAGATATGTGTGATGGCCTGTACCCAGTGAGACTAATTGATGACGTAACTGGACAAAAGAGTGCCCAAAAGAAAATTATAAATAGTGTAGAAAGTGATTCAGAAGATGCGGTATTAGAAGAAATCTATACTAGAAGACCACCACCTTATCAACCTGTTTGTACATGGACTTCTCCAAGTGCCCCTATAAGAGAAATAATTGATGAGACATCTCCTAAAACAAATCCGAATTGTAGGAAAACACCTGAAAGAGTAGAAACAAGATGTAGTTCAAATACATCAGGAGAAAATAGAAATTATACCGAAACCCCAGTTCAAAGAAATGAAACCCCAAGAAATGTAAACAGAACAGAAAGGTGTGAGGAATTACCGAATACCTCAGAATACTTTCATTCTAAAGATGATTTAATAGAGCAGTTAACTAAAAGTATGGAAGCAGTAACAGTACCTGTAACGATTGGACCTGTTCTTCCAGTATTTGATCGAAGGGAAGTTAGACATTCAGCTTTAGCTGTTCCATTAAATTCGGAAATACAGAAAGTGGCAGAAAATTTTTATTCAGATTTGTCTGAAATACATCGAGAGAAAATAATGCCTGATTTAACTTTTAACCAAAGTTCGTCATGTAAAACTCCATCAGGTGCAGAATCTGACTCTGGAACTCCGCAAAAGAGTCTGAGTAAAATAGATTTAACACAAACCCCAGAATGTAAATTACTTTATGTTGCACAATTGAAAGCAGATATAGAGGAATTAATAATTGGAACAATTGGAACTGACAGTTTGAAGGCATATCAGGATGATGAATTGTTATTTATTTGCAAAAGCATAACATGGAAAACGAAAAACAAATATGATCAGTTAGAGGAAATAGCTTTTGAATTAGAAGTAGATTTGAGTAAGCTGAAGAATTTGCAGAAAACTTATAGGGTGGATTTCTCTGAAAAATACATTGAAAATTTGAATACCACAGGAAGAATAATGAAAACATTGATGTGTCTGATAAAATCATTGTACATAAACCAGAAATTCATCAAGATAGATCTGTAGGAGATTTTTCTAGTAATACCTTTTCAAGACTTTTATCTGAATATGTTAAGGTGATGGATGCAAAATATTGCTACATTTGTATGAAGTTACCTACTTCTGTGTCTGAAGGGGTTACATATAATATGATTCCTCTTACTTATGGCATAACATGTAGTGTAATAGCTAGTTTGTTTTATCAAACTGGACGTTTAGAATATTACTATTCACATTTTGATGAGATTTTTGCAAATTTAAAAGTTGAAGATAGCTTGAATAAATTGAAATATGCTAAACAGATGAGGGAATTTTTCCTAGTGACTAGTGAACTCACTTATGAGTATGCTTTTAAAAATAATTTAGCATGCAAATTGAGAACAGAAGAGAAGGCGTTTTTAAATTTGGTCGAAGAGAGAAGGGCAATCTACAAGCAAAATGAGGTGCTGAAACATACTAAGTCTAAATTTTGGCAGGTGAACGATGAAAAGCTCAATGCTAGAAATGAAAATGTTGCTATTCACATAGATAGACCTGTTAGTGGAAAATGTTGTATAAGAAGAGATAATACTTTGTTTGATAATTATTTTGTAGGTGCAAGTCAATGTGAAGATACCTATCGTATTATGGGGGGTTGGGGATTTAAAGGAGGCAAAGATCCAATTTTTCCTGGAATTTATTTTGTTTGTGGGAATAAAGCTTATTACAATCTCCCAGACCACTGGTATGGGACATGTTATGTAGGTTTAGTTTTCCCCAAAATGTTTCATGTAGATAGAAATGCAAAAGGTTCATTTGAAATTGGCAATCACCTGAATAGATTTAGAAGAGAAAGTGTCACGGAAATAATGGGAGACAAATTTGGTGCATTAATCCCTATGGTAGGAATAACCCTGAATGCAAATAAAATCAGAAAAATGTCCACAATTGTTGATACATTGTCTACAGATACTGCAAGTGGATTTCAATTAGTGAATACAGAGCTTATTGCCATGAGAACTATGGTAATGCAAAATCTACTTGCACTAGACATTTTGCTGGCAAAAGAGGGTGGAGTCTGTGGAATTTTGCATGTTCAACATTGTTGTACTTACATACCAGACAAAAGTAAGAATATAGAAATGTATATAAAGAATATCACTGAGTTACATAGTGAGGTCGAACCTTTAGAAGATGATAGTTTTTCAGAACATTTAAGTAAAAGATTTGCAGCAATCAAACACTGGTTTCAACAGATTGGTAGTTCAATTATAGGTAAAATAGTTTATCCTTTGATAATCATAGCTATATTAATACTTTTGTTAAAAAGTAGTTGCATGATACACAAGAGAAGAAAACATGTAATAGAAAAGAAAAGAATTTGCATCTGAGAAAAGAAAAAGAAAAAGAAATAGAATTAGAAGAGTTTCGGAGAATGAAATATGAAAATTGCAGAGAAACAGATGAATCTAAAGTTTACAAATACTAATACTAATATTAAGAAAGTCCAAAACATGTTCAAGGGTTGAAAATTCATAAATTTTGGGTATTGTTTGGTGATTTTGAAATCACCAGATGAGGGAGTTGATTTTGTTCAAACTTGTGAAGTTAATCTCCCATAATAGTAATTAAATTAATACATTTGTGGTGAATTACTAATCAACTTAGCTTAAGATTACACTCATTGATACACATGGGATAAACTAATGTGCTTTATGTTGCAAACGCAAAGAGAAAAATAATAAACTAACCTTGTCTATTGTCTTTGTCAGTATTAAATGCGGCTGTTTAACTAATGGCATGTCCTTATTTTGTGTGCTTATGTTATGTCTTTTCTGTGATAAAAGCAAATGAAGTTCGTATGGTTCCCAAAGGGGAGGTAAATATAAAGCTGCTTGTCTGTGCTTTTTGCTAGGTAACATAATTAACAGGGTTAATTAATAAAGGGGGTGGGTAACAGAATGGGTCTCAATTCTTTCATTAATTGATGTCTTGTGTTTTTTTAAATATTAGTTTCCAGAGTGAGGCCTAAAGTTGATTCAGAGAACATGGCTGACAGAGCTGCAGACGTAAAAACTTGACCAGAGTGAAGATTTCACACATGCGCAGCTGTGGAGATTTTTGCTGCACTGTCATCATTAATTGAAAAAACAGTTCTTTGGTCGAGTTGAATGTGCTCATGGAGAGAAGGCTCAAGGACAGAAACTTAAAGTGTCTGCCAAGATTAGGAAGTAATGTTCTGAACTCGAGGAAAAAGTATCTTTCTTGAGGAAGCCAAAGGATGTGGAAGTAAAGGACAATAGGGCTTATGTGAAGCCAGGACTTGGTCAAAAATCGGAGGTGACCTAATCGTGGACTGACACAGGACAGCCAATAGAAAGCTTGGATTTCTTCGAAAGAATGTAAAATGTAGAAAGTTTAGCTAGAAAGAAAGGTATAAAACCTGACACCGAGATCAGGGAAAAAACTCTCTTCTTTCCGATTCCTGATTGACGTGACATGCTGTCAGACTTTTGGTGCACGTAAGGACAGCAGACTTTAAATGATTTTTCCTTTCTAGGTGAAGTGAGAAATAGACAGGGAAATAGGTTTAGGGAATGGAAACTGTTATTCTGCTAATAATTTGTGTTTCTGAGCTTGTTCTGAAAATGTCAGTTTATTAATTCATTTCCTTAATAAAATGCTGCTTACTTGATTGCTTATAAAATAAAGATTTTAAAACTTAAATGCTAACATTTTTTTATGAAATAAAGTTAATAAAATTAGATTTGAAATGATAAGCTGGTCTTGTTTATTCATGGTCTAGTTTCCATCAGTTGATCCAATCGCCTTAGTGGCCTGATTATTAATAAGTGATATATTTTAAAACCATGGTGAAAATAGATAAACTGCAGTTGTATATAATTATGTAAATAAAATGTGAATAGTTAGATTATCAGACCACATGATTCAGTTGCTCAAAAATATTCTCATTAGTGTTATGGTCCTTTATGTGTGTTTATGAATAATGGTGAGTATTGAGGTGATAGGTAGCGTTTATGAGACAGTTTTTCAATCAGAGCGCTGGATCACTACTTAAGTGGGTGGTACAACGAGTACTGCAGGCCCACTAGTCCTTTAACTTACAGGCTTGGGTACATGTAGTACCACTACACTAGGCACTTACAAGTAAATTAACTATGCCTGTTAGATGTAAGGCAATATTACCATGTTTAAAAGAGAAAGCACTTTAGGACTGGTTATTACTGGTAAAGTGTGAGGAGTACGAAGGCCAGCAAAAACGAAGAACTCAAAAACAGCAGGACTGAAGGCAAAAATTTGTGGGAAACCACACCAATGTGGTCCAGTCCAACATATAATAGAAATGTAAAATAACTGTAAAAAAGATTATTAACCTGGAACTAATAAACTAAATTGGTATAGCTCATTGACTCAACAAATTAAATGTGTATTAAGAAATAAAACAATTTACTTTAATAATTTAAATGATACATATTAATTATTCAGCAATTTTAGTAAGCGTGTTTACCTGTATACTTTGAAAAACAGTTTAAACGTTTGATTTATTTTATAATTCACTTACCCCCAGATTCATCATGGTCATGTTTTGCGAGACCTTAGTAGCGAATTTTAAGGATTCGCTATTAAAGACTCGCAAAACGGGGTGCATGAAGAAATCGCAATATTTTATGCGATTTCTACTGCTTCCTTATTTGCAATTCGCTAATTGCTAATCGCAAATAAGGAATGGCTTTCCCTTTCATTCCTATTGGCCTAAAGGCCCATAGGAATGAATGGGGAGTCATTCCTTATTTGCGATTAGCAATTAGCGAATCGCAAATAAGGAAGCAATTTCAAGGGTGCCAGAGTGTCCAAAGGACACCCTGAAGCACCCCTGAAATGGTAATGTACACTGGTGTTGCGCACACACATGTCCAAAGGACATGTGTGTGTGTGACATACAACTTAGAAAAATGCACTAAAGTGCATTTTTCTAAGTTTTTGCTATTTACCACGTAGTTAAACTTTGCGGTAAATAGCGGCCCCAGATTGCGAATTCGCAATTTTAAAATGGTTCATGAATTGCATTTAAGGAATCTCAAATTGAGATTCCTTAAATGCAATTAATCGCAATTTAGTGATTTCTAGATTTGCGATTTTTGCATTTGGGATGATGAATCCCAAATGCAAAAATAGCGCTCGCAAAGGGCCAGATTCTCAGAATCTGGCCCTTTGCGAGCCGATTTTGGTTTGATGAATCTAGCTGTTAATCATTAATTATGCATAATTTGTATCACTAAAAGATACACATATATATTCACATGTGTAGACACACTCATTTTATTTTATTTATTTTATTTTAAATGTTTTGTATAGCGCGAACAAGACCCTTACGGGTATCAGAGCGCTTCCCAAGTGAGGTAGTTAGACAAACAAAGTATAACACAAAAGAAACATAGAAATTCAAGATTTATTTTTATTTATTTTTGGAGTTTTCTATAGCGCTGGCCAGACCCGAGGGTATCGGAGCGCTTTACATTGGGAGTAACAAGTGTGAAATGGTACAGTAAAAGTTTTCGCCGGATTCAAACAAGTTCAGTGTTTAACAAAGTGTTCTTCCGCCTGAGGGGCGGTTATGAGGTAGTGTTTTTGAGGTAGTCATGGTTCTCGGATGTGCAATTGAGGTAGAGTTCGGGAACGCAAGGTTGAGGTGGAGCGTTTTTAGACGGTTCTTGAATTCGGGAAAGGACGGGTAGTTCTGATGTCCACTGGGATGCAGTTCCAGATTTTTGGGGCGTTGCCGGCAAAAGAGCGGCAGGCAGTTTTTTGTTTCCTCGTTTTCAGGGGGATCAGTAGTAGGGAGTTTGAACTTCTGAGGTTTCTGGATTGACCCGCTTTTTTGAGCTTGGAGGCTAGATATTCCGGTTTTCCTGTGTGTAGGGCTTTGTGGGTAAGGCAGGCCGTTCTGAATTTTGCGCGCATTTCCACTGGGAGCCATTTAAGATCTTTGAGTGCGGGGGATATGTAGTCAAATTTCCTAGCGCCTGAGACCGTTCTGGCTGCTGCATTGAGGGTGGTTTTCAGTGCCGCTAGGTGGGATATGGCTGTGCCGGTTAGGGTTGCGATCCCGTAGTCCAGTCTGGACAGGACCAGTGCTTGGGTGGCTTGTTGGAGATCCTTTTGTGGGATGTGTGGTTTGATTTTGTTGAGGAGCTTCAGGTTGAGGAAGGCGCTTTTCGCAGAGTTCTTGATGTGGTTAGACATAGTTAGTTTTTGATCCAGGGTGATTCCAAGAGATTTTACTGAGTTGGACAGGGTGAGATTTCCTTCGAGGGCGTCAATGGCCTTCACCCATTCAGTTATTTGGGGGTTGTCATCTTTATTGGAGATGAGGAGGATCTCGGTTTTTCCTCGATTGAGTTTGAGGTGATTCGTCCCTACCCAGTCATGGATTTCTTTTAGAGTGTTATTGAGTCTTAGAATGTCATTGTAGGAAGTGGTTTCTATGTAGATCTGTGTGTCGTCCGCGTGTAGATGGAAAGGGATGTTGGCTTTCTTCAGTATGATGGTGAGGGGAACCATGTAAATGTTGAACAGAAGAGGGGAAAGAACAGATCCTTGGGGGACCCCTCTGGTCACGGGGAGAGGATCGGATGTGAAGGATTTTATTTTTACTCTTTGGAAGCGGTTCTGAAAGAAGGAGTCAAACCATTTCAGGACCACGTCATCCGCACCTATTCATTCTCTGAGGGCCTTGATGAGGAGCCTATGGTCAACCGTGTCAAACGCTGCTGACAGGTCTAGGAGGATGAGTAGGCAGCATTGATCCGAGTCAAGGGAGTTGCGGATGTCATCTACTATGTTCAGGATTGCGCTTTCGGTGCTGTAGCCTTTTCTGAAGCCTGATTGGTTTTGGTCTAGGAGGTTGATGTTGTCGAGCTGGGTGTTGAGTTGGCGAAGTACGCATTTTTCCAAGATTTTGGCTAGGAAGGGGAGACTTGAGACTGGTCTGAAATTGTTTAGGTCGTTGGAGTCTAGACCTGGTTTCTTCAGGAGGGGAGTGACCTGGTGACTTTAAGGCAGTCCGGAACAATGCCATTATTTAGGGAGCTGTTGATGATTTTACACCAGAGTGGAGCAAGGGAGAGTTTGAGGTCTTTTGCCATTTGGGCGGGGATGGGATCAAGGTTATGGGAGGAGGGTTTGGAGGTTGAGATTAGATTGCGGATCTCGGCTTCGTGGATTGGGTCGGAAGAGGACCAGGCAATGGAGGGTGAGTCCCCAGAAATGGTTAATGTTGAAGTTGTATTGATGTTGATGATCGGAACTGGGCTGATGTCTAGGGATAGTTCGATCTTGGATATTTTTCGTTGAAGAAGGAGACGAAGTTGTCACATAGGGTTTTGGAGGGTTGGGCAGGGACACTGGATGGTTTGGAGGTTTGTTTTTTGATGATGTCAAAGAGTTCTCTTGGTCTGTTTTTTGCCTTTGCTAGCGCATTGCAGAAGAAGTTTGTTTTTTCATTGTTGATGTGATTTTTGTACCTTCTTCTCATTTCTCTGAGTTCCTCCTGACGGCTAGAGGAGGGGTTCTTTCTCCACTGACGTTCTGTGGCTCTGAGGAGTCTCCTTTCCTCGTTGATGTCCTTGTTAAACCAGGTTCTTGAAGGGATGTTCCTGGATTTTTTTTGTTTTAGGGGTGCCAGTTGGTCTAGGATGGCGGACGTGGTGGTGTTGTGATGAGTGATGAGTTCTGTAGTTGAGAGGCCTTCCGTGGGGATCGTCAGGGAGGAGGCAATTCTTTCTTCTAGTTCTATAGGGTTTATTTGTGTTAGATTCCTAGACCACGTGCTGGGGGCTGCGATTTTGGGATGTGACTGGATCTGGAGTGTGAGGTGGAATAGGATTAGGTGGTGGTCGGACCAGTCTACTGGGAGGATGTGTTCAATGGAGATTGCATCGTTCCTGGCGATGATGGTGTCCAGGGTTGCCCCTTTTTTGTGGGTCTCTTTGGTGCAGTGTTGGGATAGGTTGTTCGCTTGAAGAAGTTCGTTTAGGGATTTTATTGTGGCATTGTTCTCATTGTTCCAATGGAGATCAAGTAATTGATGTGTTGCTTGTCGCTCTCTCTGTCACGAAGGCTTATTCATTTTCGTTATGTTTGAAAAAGGTTATATCTCTTTGCATTGACTTTCCACGCGTGCGATTTTCATTACGTTCTGGAAAAAGGAAAATAAGAGTTCTAGAATGTTTTGCAATGCTTATAATATTATTGGTCTCGTCCTCCACTTACCTATTTTGTATAATGACCACTTAAGTTTTCATTGTAATCAGTTTACTATGTGATTGTATGCTTGCACGGACCAATCTGATGCTAATAAAGAGATTTAAAAAAAAAAAAAAAAAAAAAGATCCCCTAAAATGATGGAGCTGGACTCTTTAAGGGAGCAATTGGCGATTAGGTTTGAAAGATGCTCTGTAAATATGGTGTTATTACTGGCGGGGTGGTATATTAGGTGGCATTGTAGCAGGTTGTTGTCCATGGTTTTGATGTTGGTTGTAAGGCATTCGAAGGAGTTGTAGTTGAAGGCGTCGCATTCGACCACTGCATGGCTGTTTTTGTGGATAACTGCCACACCTCCGCCTTTTTTATGGTCCTTCCTATGGTTCTGGATGATGGAATAGCCTGGCGGGACAAGCATATCTAGGATGGGTAAGGAGGAGTCGTCCAGCCAGGTCTCGGTGATGAATGCTAGGTCTATGTTGTGGTTGAGGATGGTCTCTGCTAGCTCAGTCGAGTGTTTGGTTGCGGATCTGCAATTAATGAGCATGCAGTTGGTCTGGGGGGATTCTATTTTTCTGGGTTCGGTGGGAATGGTGATGAGGGCGATCGGGGGTCTAGGGGGTTTGCGTAGGGGATGCTCGTTTCTAAGGCTGGTGACTACCTGTATGGAGGACTGGTGGGGAGGGAGGAGGGAGTTGTGAAGGAGGCGGCTAGTTCGAGCGCCTCTTCTGTGGTCATGGCTTTTGCCGCTCTGTTAGGTCTCCAGGTCTGTGAGGGTGGGAGGTGGTGTGAGATGGTGTGGGGTGTTGAGTTAGTTGGTCTTGATGAAGCGGACGTGTCGGAGGGTGCGGGTTGGTGTTTAGGGTTGTGGGGGGTCGCGAGGTTGGTTAGGATAAGGTTCAGGCCTTGAATAATCGTGTTGATTTGATTTTCGATGCGGGTGAGGCGGTCGTCTGGGATCTCCTGTGAGGGGGTGAGTTGTTTTTTGGATATGATGTGGTTATGTTGTATTTTGGGGTCCTTAGGGGTGTCCGATTGGGTTGGGAAGCCTGCTTGCGTCAGGGGCTGGGATGGGGGGTGCTGTGGTTGGGTTGCTTAGGTCGGTTATTCATGAGGGGGGAAGGTGTTGGTTGGGTGTGGGGGGGCTTAGGTTCGACCTTATATTGCGCTGGGGATGCTGGGGGTATTCTGCCTCGGGGATGGTTTCTGGGGGGTGGGTCGTGGTCTTGGGCAGGGCTGTGTCTTTGTTTACAAGGTTTTTTAAAAGGGGTGAGGGATGCATGGCGGTGACTGTGTGCCTTGGGGGTGGTGTGGATTGGTTGAGCAACATGATGGGCTGGTGTGCTTGGTATGGGTCGGGAGTAGTAGGGTTTGCGAGTAGAGAGGGGAATAGGCGGTCAAAGGCCTCTAGATTGGCGTTGTTGGCTTGGATCAGGACTGTGTCATTGGAGTATATGGTCACTGAGGTGATCCCATGGTTGGGTAGTTGATTCGGGATGAGGAAGGAGAGCTTGCAGCTATGGATCGTTTTCGTTGTCTTTGTGATTAGGCGTTTTTCTCTTAGGTTAGCGATCCAGTAGCCTGGTCTGACAGTGTTGAAGATGAAGTCCATTTTTATTTGGCCTTTTGAGGGGCAGTGGTAGACATCTGCGGAGAGGCATTCGGGGAATTGCCTGATTATTTTGTGCTTAAGGGACTTTTTTGTACTGGGTGAGATGTTATGTGGGGGGTGATGGAGAAGGAGTTGGGTACGTGACGTTTGATGAGGGGGGAGTACAAGGGGTTGGAGTCGAAAGTCATGGTGGAAGGCGGTGGGGCCATGTAGTACAGGTGGAGCGTGCCTGAGGGGGTCTAGGTTTGTTGGGGGGGAGGGGTGGGCGATGGTCACTATGTGTTTGGGGTAGAGGTAGTAGAGGCGACTATGTGTTGAGAGCTTAGTTGTTTTCTGTGCGGTGAGGTGGAGTTGTAGGGCACTAGGAGGATTAGTCTTGGTCTTTTTCTAGTCTTGTAAGGCCTTTCAGGAATCCTTGAGTTGGTTTGAGGGTACTTGTGTTATGCGATGAATGGTGGGCGCTTTATGGTTTATGTCCCATTATGGGTGCCGAGTTGGGGCCAGGCAGGGTGGGAGTCCGTTGTGGAGTTCGTCGCCCCTTGTACTCCAGTGAGTGGTCAGTCTTTCTAGTCGCCCGTGTGTGGCCTTCCTCCTGCGGTTCGTGGGAGAGCATTTTGCTGCCCAGGTGCGTTGTGCGGATGTGGCGCCGTACCTTAGTTGGTGTAGTGCGAGACTGGGTATTTCAGAGGAGAAGTCCCGTTTTGGGCGCCATCTTAGGATCAGGCTTGAGGAGGGTGGGGGACCCCGTCTCGATTCTTGACTTTTTGTGCTGGGATTAATTCGGAGTTAATGAGTACCCAGGTGTAAGAAAGGCAGTTGGGGCTGCTAACGCTGGTCGCAGTTAGCTTCCTTGCTCCGGTCCCGCTTACAGTGGTGCCGGGTCTGTTCGAACCGGCAGTCCTAATATCCGCGCCATCTTAAGGTCAGGCGGGGGTGAGTCGGGGGACTGTCCACAAGTTATCTGTTTACGGTGCTTCAACTTGTATTTTAGTTGTGGTGTGCTAATCTGGGGAGGCTAGTCCTGCGTGCATTTACCTCAGTTTAGTTGGTGGCTGGTCTTGTCCCTTCGCGCATTATTAGCGATGTCCGGGGTGTAGCGCCATTTTGAGGACAGGCTGGGGGGAGCCCGATGTGATCCGCGCTTCCTCCGTTTTTAGTAGTTGGGCGGGGATTTTATTGTTGTGGCTAGGTGGTGATTGCCCTCCTGTAGCTCCAGTGCTGGAATCTGGGGAAAGCCAGTCGTCCGCTCTTCTCCTCTGTGTTTCCTGGAGGTATGTGGGATTTCTGGGCATTATTGTAGCGATGTCCTGTTGGGCGCCATTTTGGAGCCAGGCTGCGGGGGGATCGTTATGATCCGTGATTTTTAGAGATTATCGCCGTTTAGGATTGATCATCAGTGGCTGGGCCGATTCAGTTCAGCAGCGTTTTCCCTCCAATTGGATCCGGTTTGGATGTCCTGGTGTCGTGTGGGACTGCAGGAGGTGCCGTTCATCTGTGTTAGAGGTGGCGGTGCTCCTTGTCCTCGTACGGATCAGGCTGTACCTGTCCCGGTGTCCGGTGAGAAATGTCTTTGTTTTTCCTTCATAGATACTTTGGGGAGCAGGATGGCATGTTGTGGGTGACTTGGCTGCGGAGGTCGGTTGAGGTGTTGCTTCTCTTTCTATTTGGTCCTTTGCCGTCCGCAACGATATCTTCGGATTCCAGGGGGTCGGGGGGGTCAAAGTGGCATCTCTCTGCAGCTGTGGAGTTCCGATTTTATGATCACAGCTGGCCAATGGAGTAGCGGCCATGGGCTAGGAGATAAGTCGATGGAAGTTTGCTGAGGCTGCAGCGCTTGAAGGACCGTCAGCCATCTTGGTGTTTCGGATTTCAAAGACATATGTTACAGCTGCAAATGTTCGAGGAATCCGAGATAATGTTCATGTGAGTTTCGTCATGAGGAAGGATTTTACTTCTTTATTGAAGGATGCAAATGATGGGTTCCGTCTGGTTTCTGGGGGTAGTGCATGAAAATATATGTAGACATAGCTCTTGGAAGTGGTATATAACACCCACTGAAATTTGCAAGTTCATAACTTGCACAACAGCCATGAAAATCATAAATCTAATACCAAATGCAAAGCCATCTAAGATCCTTTTTTAAATATTAATATGCCATAAATGACTGAAAAGATTTAAACCAAATATAAGCACAGTTTCTAATTAAATGTCTATTTTTATGCCAAGTTTGGTGGACATCCATTCAGTAGTTTGGGCAGTAGGCATGAGGAACATTTCTTATTGGACCTAAAATGTGAAAACAATGGGGAAAAACCTTCACTCCAATGCACACCTTCATATAGAGAGCCCACTCCAGACACTGACTGCCCCTTATTAGAGTAAACAATTACTATGTACAATGTACAGTCAACAAGACACAAGTCAGCAAGTCTCTACTGAGCATCGTCTTTGCCGTGTGCACATCCATTCAAATAGAGCTCACTCCCTTCAAAAACCCAACACCCATTAGGAGACCAAGCATGTTGTTAATGTTTACAGCCTTTAGAAGTAAAGAGGCTATAGAAAGCTAGGTGCCTTATTTCGAGTTTGGTGGTAACACAGTGTACGGTGCATCTCGATGTCCGCTGTGAGACCGCTAAACTTGTTGCGCGACTGCCCGCCAGATCAGGAGTTTTTTCCTGGTCTGGTGGACGGTCCTGTGGCGGTCTGAGAGAAGCAGTCTGCTTGGGTTATAAACGGGCCTAACAGGCAGAACGCTGCTCTCAGAGTGCTGACTGCACCTTCCTGCATGGTGTGGCATCCATATCTCAGCATGAAGGAAGGGGCGTGCAAATCAAGGGGGCACTGCATGCGCCCCCATGCATGCACCCAGGGGCCCAAATACAGCAGAGGGCCCTGTAAGGGCTCCCTTTGTTGCTATTCTCCCAACCTTTTCATGAGAGGTTCGCCCAATGGCAACTCGGAATACGCTCAGCAGTGCCGGCTGCGGCAGTGGCATAATATTCCTGATATTGAAGGACTGCCGGCCCAGCTGGATCCTTGATCCCGGTGGTCCCGGCGGTCTCATGGCGGAATGATTGCTGCAATCATAATACCGCAGGCGGTTCCACAGTGTGGCGGTCATCGGACGGCCACCAAGGGTACAGCGGTCCATAATTAGGGCCTTGGTATAGATGTACCTTAAGTCTAGATGATATCAGCAGTGATGTTATTAGTGATGTCCTCAATAAGGAGATGTCATCAGTGATGCTATTAACAATATCATTGAACAATTCATTGAGTGAGGTAATATGTGAGGTCATAAGCAGTGCATTGTCGAGCACAAGTTATAGTTAGCTCAGTAAACTGCAACTGGTGAATTTAATTTTTTTGTTTAAAAAAAATACTTTTTACATATTATACTTAGATTTTAGTGAATTACTAGGGGTTTTGGGTTTTTTTTCATACTAAAGTTAGATATTATTACCATACCTAACAGAAACGTCACGTTAATCAGTTTTTTGGGGTGAATTTCTAAGGTTCTTTTTTTATTGCAAAGCAAGATGTTATTACTGCACCTAACTTTCAAGTTTTTCAACCTTTCTTTCTTCGCAGTGAATTTCAGTTTTTTTGATTATATTCACCAAACTGCCTCACTGTGCATACCTTTTGCTGGAAGAGGTGTGGCGCCGCGGCCAGGGCGACTGACGCTGGAATCTGGGGACCACGGTTCGATCCCCGGCTCCGGCGGCAGGTTAGCCCAGCACCATGTGACTCTGGGCAATAGCTCGCTTAATCTTCCCGACGGCCCCCCAGCGCCTAGAGACCCTTACGGGTGATTGTGCGCTTTACAAATGTGGACTTTACTTTACTTTACTTTTTGCAATGCGCGGTGTGGGGTTGGCACCACTTCAGCCCCACTACAGCCCAAAACCAAACATTTATTTTGTTTTGGCCTAGGGGGTCCTTCTAGGACCTCCTCCCCCACAAGGGCCAAGAGGTCAGGGCTTTCCTACCCTGCCCCTTTGTACTTTTTTTTCTTGGGAGACAGAATATTGTGTCAAGAATATCAAGGACAATAATATTGTGAAGGTAAGTTTCTATAGATAAGCAACGTTTTACTATACATATTTCCACAAATATGTACCTTGACAATTTATATATCTGCAAGGTATGTAGATGTGGATACATACTTATTTGCAATTGCCTTCTTGATATTTTGGTCCTCGATATTTTTGACACTATATTCTGTCCACACGCTAGTTTTGTTTCAGATAATCTGTCAGTGATACCACTGGGGCCAAGTCCTTAAAATGGCAGCCACAAAATTGCTGTTGATATTGAGGTGGTACAAAAGGGGGTGGTGATGGACGGAGCATCTGAACAAATCAAACACTCACACCCAGTCCACAGATCTGGGTTTTATCCATCACCGTTCTTTAGCCCACTCTGCCACCCCAGTTCAGACATGGCCATATGCAAATCAGTCTGACCCTATGCCTCATGGGAATAGTCCAGCCCGAAATGCCAAGCCATGCCTTCCCTGGACCGGAAACAAGCTTCCTAGGACCGGTTTCTGGCATTTCAGCCGTCTTCAGCCAGGCTTGCTTGAATCCAGTGGCAAAGTGAGCAAGGGACTCACGTCTGAGCATACCCTGCCAACTTATGGCGCACAAAGTGGTACAAAAGGGGGTGGTGATGGACGGAGCATCTGAACCAATCAAACACTCACACCCAGTCAACAGATCTGGGTTTTATCCATCACCGTTCTTTAGCCCACTCTGCCACCCCAGTTCAGACATGGCCATATGCAAATCAGTCTGACCCTGTGCCTCATGGGAACAGTGCAGCCCGAACTGCCAAGCCATGACTTCCCTGGACCGGAAACAAGCTTCCTAGAACCGGTTTCTGGCATTTCACCCTCCTTCAGCCAGGCTTGCTTGAATCCAGTGGCAAAGTGAGCAAGGGACTCACATCTGAGCAAACCCTGCCAACTTATGGCGAACAAAGCGGTACAAAAGGGGGTGGTGATGGACGGAGCATCTAAACCAATCAAACACTCACACCCAGTCAACAGATCTGGGTTTTATCCATCACCGTTCTTTAGCCCACTCTGCCACCCCAGTCTACTCACAGAGACTAATAGACAGGATAATGGTTCTGCATGTAATATACTTTGTGGAATATCTCTATGTATAGAAAGTTCCACATAAGGTAAACCTGCAGAGAAATATTCAGCAGCAATTTGTAGTTGTGCCTAGAAAAGCTTGGTGAAATATTTGCTTTCTGGGAAAAAGTATGCATACCTTTCCCAGCTTGGCTGGTTTTGGTAAGAGTGAACATTATCTGACTGTGACCCTCATTATGTTTGCCTTGTTGTTTAACAATGTATGTGCAAACACCTGTTTGTGTAAGGATCAAAACTATAAGTGGTGTGAAGTCACTATTCCTGATAATTAATGGGAGTGATAAAGTGCACGTCCTGGATCTATTTCAGCAGTTGAAACCTGATGAGTATATTGATGCAGAAAGTACCAACATGCTCAACTACTTGTACAAAGCTCAGAATGTGGATATGCATTGCACAAACAAAATTCTAAACCATGAGGCATTCTAAAACCCACTCCAGATCACGCATAATCATGGCTGATAACATGGAAAATCATCTCAAAATACATGTAAAAACTTTGAAGCTCACCCAGGTATCTTAGCAAATTTAGTAAGGGCCACAAATTTGAAATGTCATATAAATTTGCCAGTGGAAAAAATACTTTACACTCTGATTGCTCAAAGTAGACGACTTGGGAATCAAGTCCACTTTTGGTAAAAGCTGGTTGGAAATCAAATCCTCATCTTCTCACCAACCAGTCTATACAATATATACCAATCTCTGAATCAGATCTACAAGCCTGAAAGCCAGAAAAGGAAGTGAAAAGGGCAATCAAAAGGTTACTCCAGTCCTGCTTCCACCTACATGCTAGTACTTCCTATTAGCAGGCAAGTCAAGGGGTCATCAGTTATTGTAGCTAGGGTGTGATGGAGCAAGGATTCAAGAAAACAAAACTTGCTCGGACTAATTCCTCATTAATAAGTACTAATCACTAGAAAATAGAAATGAAAAGACGAAATTAGAATGAGCACAAAACTTACATATGTGAAATTGAGCTTTATGCACGCTTAAATAACAAAGAATATTTTGCAACGCGACCAGATCCCGCTTGAAACCGAAAAAATGCTTCTGAGCATGTGCAAACTAGAACCTAAGTAAATAACCATGTGACTCACTTGTTTGAGAAGGAAAACTCTCACGCATGCGCAAGGATTACTAACCTAGGTCTTGGCTTGGGATTCGGTCTCTGAGAGTTACGCTCAGCCTTTAGCCTGTCAGATAGATTAAGGGGCTCGCGAGTATAGACGTACAACTCTTAGCCAGTTTGCCTTACCCACGGAAGAAGAGTTCTACAAACTTGCAAGTGCAAGTTGAACTTCTAGAAACACTGATAGCACAGCTCCTGGTGAATTACCAATATCTCTGTAGAGGTGCTCTGGTCTTCCTTTACAGTGTGATCACGAACACAACCATGTGTTCATGTACCTGTGACTGCTGTCCCTTCTGGGAGTTTCCATGACAATTACTGGGACCATGTGAATCTCCTAACAAAAGATCAGCAGAGAATGCCCAACTCATAATCCACTGGTGCTCATATTAGGTATTAAATAGAGGACTGCTCAAGGGTATGTGCGAATGTATGACGTTACAACGCATGCTTTTACCACGCATGCTGTTAAAACGCAGGTTTTACTACGCATACCATTACAACGCATTACACTTGGGGGTGCTGGATAGCGAATAGTTTAATTTACTATTCCAACTCCAGTCCCCGTGAATAGTAGGGAAGGTGTTGGATAGTAAATTAAACGTATTCCCTATCCTAGAGCGCCCCCCAGTGTAATGCGTTGTAATGGTATGCGTAGTAAAACCTGCGTTGTAACAGCACTGCGTGGTAAAAGTTTTGTTGTAATGGTTGTAAACCGTATGTGCCAATCACTGTAATACCGAAGTGCCTAGGAGAAGTAAACTGAAGTTCAAATGCTAATTGCTGTCGAGGGGCACTTTTATAATACATCACTTGAATGATATTCTTGACCAACTGTGTCCTGCCTCCTATTCATCACTCTCTGGATATAAAACACGTTGCTTTAGTTACACACAAAATGCCTGTTAAGCATGTTTAACTGAACGTCCCTAGACCACCATTATTTCATCCAACCTCTCCGTGGCATGTGCCTTAATTTTAAATTCAAATTTGATCAAAATCAATATAATATGACCTACCATATTACAAACAGAAAAAAAATGTCTGATAAAGATCTGGCTCTTTGTCTATCTCAATAAAGACATTTTTAAACATGTTAACCATGGGAGTTCTCCAAAAGATCATGTTGGTTGCTTTCATTCCAGGCTTGCAAGCCAATGTAATACAGCGTTCATAAATGTAATAAATCTTGCCACAGACTGGGAGTGGACTCTCCTAAGTCTATCAACATTAATGTCTACCTTTATTGTTGGAATAATTAAAATCGTTATTGTATGAAAAAGTCCGGACAGAATTCGGGACTATCATAAAAACCGCTACAGAGTGCAAATGTCTGGATAAAAGTCGAAACTGTCATAAAACATGAATTTAAAAACGGTGGTCAAAGTGCTTGTGCAAAAGAAGCTATTTAATTTCCATCTCAAAAACTTCTCCCCAAGTAGCAATCCACTCGGCAGGGCACTGCTTGGATGGAATCTTCTCAGACCATCCTAATCTTCTATGGAATAAAGCCCTACCACTTATTTGGTCAGGCCATAGAGCAGTACTGTTTAAAATCTGCCTACCCTCCAAAGAAAACACAGTTTTAGCTAAGAAAGCTCTCAGCTCCTGGCCCTGCATAAAATTGAGAGAGATTAACTCTGCAAGACACTACAAGGCTCGCGTAATCCCATGCCAGCAAACCTAGATGAGGCAGTGATAAACAACCACTCCTGGTTCCACCGTGCAGGGCAACATTTAGCCCCCCTAACTACATGGCATTCCATCAGGTGATCCGAACCTTGGTTCAATAAATCCCTGAAAGAGCAGACCTGCAGAAAACCTGAAAGGAAATGGAGATTACTAACATTGATCAAACTAAATCAGAATATAGACTGGCCATGCAAACTTACAAACAGCTCATTCTCAAAGCCAAATCTGACTTCATTAAGGAAAGCATTGAAGCATCCAATGGCTGTGCAAAAAAATGGTTTTCTACGGTAAAAAAAAACTATCCAAGCTCCCTGAAAACCAAAGTCAGGGCAACAGCCAGCAATTCTGCAACAAGCTTGCAAACACCTTCCAATTAAAAGTCAACCAAGTCTCATGCCAATTCATCTGCACTCATGGACAAAGACACAAACACCAATTCATCTCATCAAATTAATACAACCAGCCCCCCTATCACCACTCTTAATATGTTTCGGGCAATTTCTCTCAACCATACCATTGAATTGTTCTCCTTAGTTAAGTCAGGATCTCCCTCTGACCCATGCCCTCCTAAAATCTTACATCTGGTGCCAGAAATCGTGGGACCCGGCCTTTTTCCTATTTTCAACAATATGATTTCCCCTGAAACGTTTCCCACTGACTGGAAAAAGTCTCTATACTACCGCTCCTGAAAAAGCCTTATTTAAACCTAGATGATCCCTTTAACTACAGGCCAATCTCCAGGATACCGTTTCCAACTAAAATCATAGAAAAATACCTTAAAGAAGAACTGTCCACCTTCCTCATCAAAGGCGATATCCTGGATCAGTCCCAATTTGGCTTCTGCACGCACCACAGTATGGAGCTGGCCCTGATTACAGCCACGAAGGAACTCAGACTGAACCTTGATAAAGGTGGAAGTGCTGTCCCCATACTTTTAGATCTCTCAGAGGCATTCAATACCGTTAACCATGATGTGCTGGTCGATCGTCTTGCCTCACTGGAAATCAGGGATAAAGCACTCCTCCTACTCAGATCATTCGTGTAAAACATGATACAATCCGTAGCGCGTGACCCATTTGTCTCCCCAGACTTCACACTCCCTTGGGGAGTGCCTCTGGGCTCGTCGCTGAGCCCAACGCTTTTTAATCTCTACGTCACCTCGCTGGCCAAATTGATAAAAGCTTTTGGATTTATGCTGGTGTCTTATGCGGTTGACACGCAAATTATAGTGTCTATCAACAGCTCGTCCGTAGACACAGAATCCTGATTTAAAATCTGCATAAGTCATGTTGAGAAAATGATGCAGACAAATTGTCTTAAGCTCAGCACTTCAAAAACAGAAGTTATGCTTTTTGGCGGATGTACGACGGTACAACGCGTGGTATTACCACGTGTACCGTTACAACGCGTTTTTTACAACGCAAGTCGTTACCACGACTTGCGCTGTAGGGGTGCTGGACTTAGAATAGTTAAATTTACTATTCCAACACCAGCCTACGTACAGTAGGGAAGGTGTTGCAATAGTAAATCTACTATTCCTTGTCCTTGAGCGCCCTCCAGCGTAAAAGACGCATTGTAACAGTACTGCGGGGTAACATCCGTGTTGTAAAGGATGTTCCCCCTTTTTGGCAATATACCTATTGTTTGGTCAGACAACTGGTGGCCAAGTCACATGGGCCCTCCCCCTAGACCAGCCGATAAGGTTAAGAATCTGGGAGTCTTGTTTGATACCAGGTTCTCCCTCGAACCCCAGATCAACCACACTACAGCAACATGCTTCTTCATTCAAAAAATCTTGAAGAAAACACTCCTTTCATCCCACTGAGCTCATGAAAACATTGGCCATAGCCTTGATTAGTTCAAGACTAGACTATTGCAACACCCTTCTGACTAGCGCAAGCAAACGCAGTCTACAAAAACTGCACACTACCCAAAACGCCACTGCCAAAGTTCTGCTCGGGCTCTTTCAAATCGACTCAGCCTCCAAGGTCTTCGCAGAGTTACATTGGCTACCGATAGGCAAGAACATCCACTTTAAAACCCTTTTGCATTCAAGGCCATACATGGTAAGGGCCCTCGACAACTATCACAACTCCTTAGACCCTACATTCCAGGCAGGTCACTTAGATCATCCAACAATGGCAACCTCGCCATCCCCAAGATTTCAAAAGCAAAATGAGGAGGCAAATGTTTCTCCTACACTACTACCAAACTGTGGAACTCTCCCCCCACCAGCCTGAAAAATTAACATAACCTGCTAATATTTAGGAAGCGCGTAAAGACCTGGCTACACCAGTAACATCATTTAGGAAAGAACTGTCTCCTGGTGTCTGCAGTGCCTAGATACTTCCGGGTCATTTCACGCTTTATAAACTCTTCATTTCATTTCATATTTGAACGCTCAGGTTGTTGTGACAAGGTGTCATTTACTAGCAGTGACCAGCAATTTGAAAAAGGTTTGTTGTCGAGGAGGACCATTTGGCGGGGAGCAATGTCAGAAAATTATGACTTTACGACAGGACAGCAGGCCCCAGGCTTGCAGATTTAAAAAATCATCAATAAACAACACAGTGGTCCAGCACACTTAATTTAGGTCAAAGTTTAACAAAAGCGACTGATATAACTTGAACATTTGTAAATCAAATATCAAAATCAAGAATGGCAATTCAGCAAGTTGTTCTTTCAAATCTTCCTTTGCCAAGTTACCACGGCATGGTGGCATGGCGTCCAATGTTCATATGATGAACCATGCCGGCTTGTACACTGACAGAATCACCTATAAAATAACGTACTGGACGCTCTTACCTTTGGAACTGGTTTGATACCAACTGTGGTTACTTGGCAAAGGAGGATACCCCAAACCATATGTGAAATATCAGATACAATCATACATGATCAGATTTTAGAAGGAGAAACTACATAAAGCAATAAAGACAGTCAAGGACCCCAGACATTGTGTTTTGTTCTGCCATGAAGAAGTCCGTGAGGACGAAAAGCGTTGGCTATGGTCTTTTATCTTGTCTGAAAAAAGAAGTCACCAATGAATGATTTCAAAGAACAACCTTGCTGAGTTGCCATTCTTGATTTTGATATTTGATTTACAAATGTTCAAGTTATATTAGTCACTTTTGTGGGCCCAGTCGGTGTGAGCTGTCACTGCAAAAGAATGTCTGGCATCTCTTTGTTGACTTTGACCTAAATTAAGTGTGCTGGACCACTGTGTTGTTTATGGAATTGAGAGATACTGCGTATCTCTGGATATATAGGGGCATTGAATCTCAGGTCCCTAGCACCTTGTGCATTTGGATAGAAATTACTCCAATAAGGATAGGTGCAATCTGTCTTTGCCTCAATCCCCGACCAATTTCTACAGTAAATAAAAAATCATCAATACCAGTCAGCAAAACAAATGGAAGTGGTTACGCAAAAGAGGCACTTTCTCACATGTTGCAGTTACCTTTGCCTTTTGCATTGGTGAGCTTTATTCCACCATCCTTGTATTAGGATTCCAGATGATAAACTGCTGCTTAAGCCTGATCCTGACTAACGTTAGTACCATGGCTCATAGCTATCAAGACATTTTTCTATCTGATTTTGATCCTTCTCCTAATTCTCCTGAGGAAGTACTTTTATATTCTCATGGCATTAAGACTGATACATTAATAAAAGTGGGTTGCTTTTGCCCTGTGAGATGTTCTGATCACCTTTTTGTTACATTTGCAGTTACTGGGCAAAGTCTCATGGCTGTGTTCCTATCTATCAGTTGCTGTATACCGGTGCTTGGCTTTTTTCTTGCCTGATAAAGCTGTTACTGAGATCATCCAGGGTATGTCTACCAAAGGTATGCTTCGTTCTCGGCTCAAGTTCAGGATGTTCCCTGGGCTGAGATTTGACGGGTGGACACCTGTACGACATCTCATATCTTTATTCATCATTACAGTCTTCAAAATATTGAACCTTAGGAGTTGTCAATTGATCTAGGTGTTCTCAGTTTTATTTTAAGTTAAACACATTGTCCCTAGTACAGTCGCTGGACATTCCAGCATTTATGACCTCTTATGTGCTCTTTCTGCAGGGAAGGACGGATTATAACTTTGATATTTCTCATTTGCTAATGACTGGGACAAGGGAGAGGCTCATAGATGTCCCAGTTACTAGTGATCTTCATTACTGTTTTATCCCAGCAACCTTGTTGTGGATGTAGCCTAGTGATGGTTACCATGCTAACTTAGAATGTTATGAAGGGGCTGTACACTTGATGAAGACAGTTGATGCAGTTGCAGACATGCCTAGGGGTTGCTCCATGTATCTTAAAAAATACATTATTTATTCTCTTCTACAAAGTACAAATCACGCCTAGTCCTACCCGTCATATTCATTAAAAATCACCTAGCCTTCCTGACTTTCTGCACTCCGGACATTAGCAGGAATTTTCAGGCACTTTTACTTGTTTAGCGTCCAGCGGGCTCAGTGGGCTAGCTTTCCAGTATACATCCGAACTGTCTACCTGTCTCGAGATTTGTTCCCCTTACTTAACTAATGACTGCGACAAAGATGAGTAGGAGTAGGAGTAATGATGATTATTGATAAAGAATCAGGACATTAGCTTGCATCTGATCTGACCCAGAAAAAACTACAATGTGAAATAATCAGTGAGAGGGAAGAGGAGTGCTTGTGGCCCTAAGAAAAAGTCATTCAAAGTAATTCAGAGTGTGTAAGTGCTTGCCAGGGTCAACATCATAAGCAACAGTAGGTACCATTACACTGAGTAATAATAACACCTGCTACTTTCAGTGCTGGCAGGTTCCTACCACAACATAGGGGACATCAAGTAGTCTTTGATGGTCTTTGTAATGAAAGTGGAGGTTTGGTTGCGTCGTCTATGCTCCATCACAGAACGTGCATTTTTTGTAATTCTTTAAACTATAGTAGCCCGCTGGCTATGCTCTCTGGTGGCATACTCTTTGGTAGGGCTTGGGACCAAAATTCCAGCATGCGGAGTCTTCCAGCATTAGGACAGGAATTTCAGAAGGAAAAAAGTGTTGGAAGGATATGGAACACTCTAAAAAAAAGTAGCAGTAGTAGTAGTTAAGAGGAACTTTGTACCTTTAGGTTGTTGCTGGTCAACCACGCTCTGTGGAGTTGTGGCCGTCTCCGCATTTTGAAGAATTCTTGTTTCTTTTGCTGAGGAAAAGATTTCTAATTGCTGTATATGAAGGAGTTTCTTTAGACTGTTCAGAACTTCTGCTTGGTATAGTAAGTCTTGGTAAGTGTAGTAAAGCTTTGGAATCTTTATAATTTTCTATTGTTGCCTGGACATTGGTTTGAACTACTCACGTCTTGTTCATTCTGTGAGTATACTGTCTAAATGGGCAGAATGTCCCCTGGATGTGGCAGGAGCCAATGTGGGTGACATAATCTACTGCAGTTCACCTTAGGCCATTGACACGTTCAAGTCAGGTACATATCTATCGATTCTTTCCAGAGATATTTCTGTTCTGCTACTGAAGATTTCCCTGAAGCAGATAAGTTCCATTCTGCCCCTTTATCCTATAGGGTTCCCCCGTCTCAAGCTATTACAGGTAGAAACAGAAGTTATAACTAAATTGGGATTGATAGTTTATGCTGCAGGAGTCATGGTCATTATATAATTCAGGGAAATTTCTGGTGACAACTGACATTACTAAGAAATGTGGAAACTATTTCAAAGTACATTATTAGTAAGTTATTATTAATAATACCCTGCTTTGACTGGGCAGGCTCTTATTTCTGGTCCCTTGCATGCCAAATAATATTCCTACTAAGCCATTATTCTACAATTTCCAGCACCTGCCATCTCATATGATTAATGCACCACGTGTATCTCATTTCAAACAATGAGACTGTTAAGTGATGCCTGTACAGGTGGATTAAATAAAAACAAATATACAGATTTTGGCATGTACAGGGAGCAGCAGCGGCCAGAATGGATTTAACTTTCACAACATTTAATTACATTTAATGATCTGGGGCCAGGAGCTGTACAATGGGCATTTTATGATATCCTGTGGCAAAATGTGAAGCGGGAACTGTTAATTGTGACCTCGCAAAACGTTATTTTACAGCCCATGTCACGTTGTCTCTCACATGGAGCTGCAGAGAATATTCTCTGTTTCCTCCCAGCAAGGAAGTAACTCACTGAGAGTCTGCCAGGTCTGTTATGCAAGGTCACGCGAGATTTGATTTGGGAAGTGTCTAGGGATTTGCACTGCTAGAACAGGAGTAATAAAGAACAAGATGTGCGGACGAAGAAATTAAAACATATAAGAATATATCAGCCACAGACCGATACTGATCAAAAATAAACAATAATACACCAACGAGGGCTAAAATAGGCTTAAGCATAAAAAATATAATTTAGGGATAATTTCCCACAGTAAAAGTTTATTCTAGATTTCTGTCAAAGTCTACGGCCATAAAAAATGTCTAAATGCTTATTTAAAGGACCAAGCGAATGTTAAAAATCTGCATTAACCCCATAATTACTAATTTTTCTGTTATCGTATAACATTGCTAGTGTTAGGAACTTTTACTACATCAGTGATACGGTGAAACCACATCCAGAACATTGTCAATATAAAAAGCTGGCGGTAAATCCCTGGTGAAAGATCAGCAAAAGCATGTTGTATCTGTGTCACAATGTATTATTCCTCATTTATCTGACTTCACTGTATAATGAAAGGAAATATCAAAAGTAATTTGAACCCTGCTAGACGGTATTTTCTCCTGAGTTAAGGCATAGGAGTAGATGATACTCTAAGAGTAGCAATGGGAGACTTTAATGTCCCAAGAGGTGTGGACTGTTATAGAGATTTGACTCGATGAAGAGAAGAATTAATTATAGTATGGGTATGTCCAATGACGCCTCAAAATATTCATATCTTCTTGATGGATTCTTGTGATGCAGGAATTTTGGGAAACGAAGCTGTCTGGGCGGAGGCAAAAGAAGGATGTGAAACCCTCAGATTGGCAAATAAGTTTCTACCTATTGGTTCTGTTGTGGTAGCGAAAAGACATTGAAGCACTCAGTAGTGCAGATATGTCTGACTGCCAATGCAGATGTGTCTCATTAGATATGTTCTCTAGCTGGGCAATGTTCTGCCTAGGTACTATTCCCACACGTAAGCCCCATTCTTAGTTGCAGGTTGGGGTGAGAAGAAGTTGGCAGGAAGAACCAGAGAGATACATGTGCACTGTAGTAGAGCTTGAATAGCCGAAGTTGCCACTATTTTGGTGCTGTCTCTAGCGGGGCGTAGTTTGGTCAGTAAATTTGAGGGGATGTGAGTTTCAAATTTTCCAACAGTCACGCAGGCATATATTTTTGAAATACAATATGCCACAAGCAGGGTGCACGAGAGTGGTCTATGGGGGCAGTGGAAAGGGAGAGGAGTGTGGATTGGTAGGACAAGGAGACAAAACATAATATTTTGCAAAAACAACTAACATTTCTTAGGACTTTTAAGAAAGAGGGAGGGAGTGAGTGTGTGTGCTTTTTTGTCTGTGTGTATGAAAAAATTCCTGATGAAATCGGACAGACACCTCACCGTAGTCGAATGAATGCCTCTGCACCCAACTATTTATCAGAAAATACATTTATTAGGGTGGTGTAATACCCCAAACACCCCACTGAAGCTTTGGCCCTGGTCTCTAGCCCCTGCAGTCAGATCTGGCTCTTGCTAGGATAATGCCCTGGGCGCTGCTGCTGATGAATAAAATGTGTCCCTTTTGTGTTCACTGGTCAGGCACTGGCTGAGCAGGGACTGGTCTCTCAAAACAAACCCTCCGCTCTTTCCTTAGTTCTTCTGAATCACCCACAGATTATCTGCACCACACTGGTGAGGGGTTGTTGGTTTGTGCCAGCAGGGGTGAGAGGGAGAAGGAGGTTAATGGGGTGTTAAAAACATTGCCTACGGCATGTTATTGGCCAGTTTTCAACTCTCTGTGAGCTCCTGCCCACTTCCGCCCAGTGCAACGAGGAAAGGTGGGCCAATTTCAAAGGCTGCAATGAGCCAGTGACATTTTCACGATTATTGCTTTTAATTTTCTTAAATAATGGCTTTATTCGCAACATAAACAGCAGCACATTAAGTATTTGACCCATGAAGGTCTTGTACTTATGTAGATGTCTTGCAGGGCAATTCCTATTTAGAGCTGAACTACAATGGCGATGCCTTAGAAGAGGGCAGCATAGGCTGCATTTTGAAAAACAGCTGAAGCTTTCTTCAGCGGCCATTCTATATGCTGCCCCAGGCGCGCAACAGCCATTGAGCTAAAAGGGCTTTAGCTCATAGACGCCTGTAACGGGGAAAGCCTGGGCCGAGAAGTGTTCGGAAAGTGAATGCCATAACAAACATTTTATTTTCTTCAAATGCGACACATTCAGCTTCTCCGGCTGCTGCAGAATGTCTTCCCAGGCCCATGTGGGGGTCTCTGGTGAACCACAATATTGTGAACCACAAATCCCATGGTGGGAGCTCTCTTTGTACAGGGCAATTGTTTTTTTTTCCACTGAAGTTGTCAGGAGCGGTTTGTGCAGGTAGGAGCGGTGGGGCGCGGTGGGGTGGGGGACTCAATAGACGACAACAAGGGAAAATTAAATAAATAATTATTTTTCCCTCCTCGTCATCTATTGAGTACCCCCTACCCGCCCGATCGCTTTTACCTGCACGAGCCGCTCCTGGAAATGTGAAACAATGTTGGGCCATTAGCACAGGGACGAAAGCAGGGGCGGATATTCACTGCGGGCATTCAGGCATGGGTCGAAGGGCTGGTGTCTCTGTGGGCCGTTTTTAGGGCTCGACCTCTGCCAATGCGCAAGCATTGAAGATGTCGAGACATATTAGGGCTTAACCAGAGCTTAACCAAATGGGCGATTTGATGCTGTGCCCATGAAAAAAGCGCGTGCACAAAGCCACCAGCCTCCCTCCCACAAGCTTCCCCCAGCGTGCGCTCTGGCATTTCTCCTCCCCTAATTATTCACTACCCACGGCCGGCCGGCACATCAAAGGCTGCTGCTCCCTTTATCTTACTCTTGGAGCATTCTGCTTTCTCACTTTATGACTGGTTCTCAGTCTCTCTCCTCCACAGTCTTTCCGCTTTGTCTTTTTCCCTCTCTCACTCTTGGTAAATGCATTATGAGGAAAAATAAGCGTCGGTCCCCCAAATTTGAGTGTCTCTGGCCCGCACCAGCTACCATTGGATCAAATTAAGCACAGACCTAAAGTAAATCTCTGTATTTTGTTTCAAATTTTTAACAAACCCAATAAATATTAAACTTGCAGTATTGTAAAGTAGCACCCTATTCACATGCATTTCATACGGGGCTAAAACTTTTTTATGCTGGATTTGCCCTGGCGGATCATATGTTAGTGACTTCCCCCTACCTGGCACCACCTCGTTGTCGCATGCCTTTTACAAATGCGGTTCCGGCACTTTTGTTTTAAACATCCTAATCAAAAGCGTGGGTGTCGCATTGCTTTCAATATAAAGAAATAGAAAAATAAAATTCAATGGAAAAGGGACTTGGGTCGGAGACTTGCCGTTATCTTAAGGGAGACACTAAAACAGCGTTTAAATACAACTCAATAACCTGTTCTTTCATGGTCCTTACCCCAGATTATGTGCACTTTTTATCTCTCCCTGACCTGGTCGCTCCAGCTCAGCTCCTTGGAGGGTCCCTGTACAGCTTCACACGCAGTGCTGCAGCGCACAGAAACATGGCTCCACCTCTAGGGAAATAATGTGGTTGTCAAGCTGTGGCGGATATGGCAGTGCGGGAACGGGTGACCATTTCATCCGCACTGTGGTGGTGCCCTAAGAACATCCAAAGGGGGAGCATGGTCTTTCATCACTATCGTGCACCGCGCAGGCCCAGATGGAGAATAAAACATGCATGGCTTGCCCACAGCCCTGAAAATGATTGCGCTCATTTACCATAAACAAAGAAAGCGCATTCAGCCAAGTCACCACCCATCATGGTGACACACGTTTGCATACTGATTAAGTTTACAGATAGAGACAATGGCTCTGATATCATTAACAGTGGCGGGGGGTTTGCGATGTGAACAGCACCAGATAAATAGCGCCATCATTTTACATTAGGCAGCCTTACACTTCCACTGCACAGCAACGGGGCTCGGCTTCGGTGCATCTCACGGCTGCTGTTTGTCTGATCTCTGACTTGCAAAGAGAAACATTACGTCACTTATTTAAAGACGATGAAAACAGGACAAATATGTCGCCTGCATTTTCTTGTGGGCAGGAATAGCTTGCAATGAAAGGTAGTAGGCAGGATGAAGTGTGTTTTAGGAAGATGGGAAGAAGTGTTTTCTCCTCCCCTAATTATTCACTGCCCACGGCCGGCCGGCACATCAAAGGCTGCTGCTCCCCGTGCGTCTCGTCACCCTTACTCTCCCCTATTCTACCCTAAACTATTTCTGCTTCTGCACAAATGCATCCTCAAGCCTTTGCTTTCAGGACAAGCTCATTTTACCGAGCTTCACATATAATTTCGGCTCAAACTTCTTAATCGAGGGAGACCGAAGAAAACATTAATATTCTTTCACAGTCTCATCAATCCAGAACGGAAGTATTGTCAATACTATATGCCACAAAGCGAATATTGTTGCCTATTTATCTTATGCAACTAACAGCCCTTGACAAAGCCAATAACGCTAGCTTGTTGTAGGTAAACTTACTTTATGTATTATAAATCTAGATGCAATCACAGAGGCAGCAAAATGCCAGTCAGGCGTCACTCTATGATCTGCACAGGTTTTTAGCTGGGGTGTTTTAAGCCACACTCTTAACTGGCCCCTTTGAGAGACACCCCCTCCCCCCAGGTCTGATGGGGAGGGGAGCCCCTGAACTATCACAGCTCTGCTGGTACATCTTACCATGAATGAATGTTATTCATTAGTAATGTGTTCATCGGACGAATGTCACACTAGTGCTCAAAGGTGAAGTGGAAAGGAGGAGGAAAGAGTGAAAAAGCACTGCTTGCACCAGCAGTGGCAAATCAGATCATCTACTCTAGTCCAGGCGGTGATATCCTCAGCTGGTGAGCCGTGCATGGTCACAGCGTGCGCCGTGCATATGGGGCTGGTGTATGACGCCATGGCCCCAAGTGGCCTTTCACTCTCAACCTCGTGACTTTCCTTGTAGGGGAGGCTCGTTTTATTCATGTATCCAAAAGCTCGGGGACCCCTTTACAGCCCCCTGAAGGCACTGCATGATTAGAACTCAGACTGTCAGCTTTCGGTCGAAGGTTCATTGAAAAGACAGGCAGAGGCTGCGGTTTATCCACAGCGCTCAGACTCGAGTCACCCCAGCTGCAAACGTGACATATCCATGCGGAGGTTCAAGTATCTTTAAAGGCCGCAAAAAAAATGAAACTGCAAGATTAAAGACGCGAGATGGAGAGGCACCACAACTCATGACTTGTCTGAGCCTGTTACTCCCGATTAAAGATCTGATTCACATAGAAAGATGAAAATATATAACATAAGAAATAAGTCTAATATTCTTATTGAATTCCATTTGGGGACTTCTAAAATAATAATTACACACGAAATGGAAATACCCTCTCCCCCTCACTCCCCTCTCCCCTCCCTCTCCCCTCTCCTCCCTCTTCCCTCTCCTCACTTTCCAATCCCTCTCTCCCCTCCCTCTCTTTCCCCTCTCTCCCCACTCCCCTCTCTCCTCACTACCCTCTCTCTCTTCACACCCCTCTCTCCTCACTCCCCTCTCTCCTCTCCATCTCCCCTCTCCTCACTTTCCTCTCTCCTGACTCAACCCTCTCCTCACTCAACCCTCTCCTCACTCCCCCTCTCCTTACTCTCCTCTCTCCCCTCTCTTATTCTCCCTCACCTCTCTTCTCCTATCTACTCTCAACCCTCTTACCTCTCTCCTCTCGTCCCGCTCCCCTCAGCACCACCACCGCATCACTCAGGGGCACCACAACATCACTATGCGCCACTACAGCATCACTGAACGCCACAGCATTACTCATCGCCACCACAGCATCACTCAGCACCACCCCAGCATCACTCAGCACCACTCACCATCACCACATCATCACTTAGCATCACCCCAGCATCACTCAGCACCACCACAGCACCACTCATCATCACCACATCATCACTCAGCAACACCACATTATCACTCAGCACCACCACATTATCACTCAGCGCCACCCCAGCATCACTCAGTGCCACCCCAGCATCACTCAGCACCACCACAGTATCACTCAGCGCAACCACAGCATCACTCAGCGCAACCACAGCATCACTCAGCGCAACCACAGCATCACTCAGCACCGCCACAGCATCACTCAGCACCACCACAGCATCACTCAGCACCACCACAGCACCACTCAGCACCATGCCAGCATCACTCAGCACCACCCCAGCATCACTCAGCACCACCCCAGTATCACTCAGCACCACCCCAGCATTACCACAGCATCACTCAGCACCACCACAGCACCACTCAGCACCACCACAGCATCACTCAGCGCAACCACAGCATCACTCAGCGCAACCACAGCATCACTCAGCGTAACCACAGCATCACTCAGCACCGCCAGCAGCACCCCCCAGGCAGCGATGTAGCTTTTAGAGGTGCCTTTCCGGAGGCCGTGAGCCCATTGGCTAGTGGCTGCGCCAATTTTTCGATCTTAGGCGACCTCAACCTCCACTTCGATAGGTTGGAGTCTCTGGCCATCAGTGGTTTTTTGGCCGACTTAGAGGCTCTGCAGCTGATCCAGCTTGTCACCCAGCCTACACACGTGGCTGGTCACATCCTCGACCCGTTTTTTACGACCCTCTTGGATGTCCAGATCGTGGCGGTTGATCCTGTGGTTTGGTCTGACCACTACTTGGTGTCTGCCTGGCTTCCTCTTCCTGCCAACCCTATTATTCCACCTCCTCTGCGGTTACCTCGGCGCCACTGGAATAAACTTAGGCTGGAGGATCTTCACTGCATCATGGGTGCTGAGCCTCTGGGTCCATTGCTGAACGTCACCTCGGGCTATGATCGATTCTGTAACTGGATTACCAGGGCGCTTGATGCCCTGGTACCTATCATCTCCAGTAAGTCCAGACCTCGGCAGGCCAGCCCCTGGTATGACAGTGCGTTGCGTGCCATGAAGTCCTCTTGTAGACGGGCAGAAAGGGAGTGGCGCAGGACGTATGACGCCGATAGGAAATCCGCCTACCAGGCCCTAGTTAAGCTCTACCATCGAGCCGTATGTAGGGCCCGGGCGGCGTTTTACGCAGCAGAATTTTGTAACAGCCTCAACCCCACAAAAACCATCTTTAAAACCATAAAAGATCTGATGGCAAAGAGGGTTCCTCCGCAGTTGGACAGCTCTACCTCCCACTGTGAAGCATTAGCCACTTTTTTTCTGGACAAAGTTAAAAAAATCTACCAGGCGTTTCCGAGTCCACTACCACCTGTGATTCCTTGGAGTGGCTCTAGCAATTGTCCATCGCTGCATTCCCTTCCAACTCTTTCTAATGAGGAGTTTGCGAAATGGGCCTTGCGAGTCAAATCTGGCTCGCCTGCAGATCCGGTAAGATCGGCCCTTTTCAGGGATGCTGCCTTTCAGGGACGCACAATAGTGTGTTCTCTGATCAACCTCTCCCTGACTTCTGGCCTTGTTCCTGCCAAGTGGAAGCAAGCGGTAGTTTCCCCGATCCTGAAAAAACCATCTTTGGATCCGTCGAAACCTGAAAACTACCGCCCGATATCTTTGCTCCCTTGGCCGGCCAAGGTCATGGAGGCCCATGTAAATCTGGCCCTCACAGAGCATATGACCCAAGTTAATGTCCTGGATCCCGTGCAGAATGGGTTCCGTGCTGGTCACAGCACCGAGACGGCCCTTCTGGCAATGGTTGAGCACTTGCGGATTGTATTGGATGCAGGTCAAACGGCAGCGCTTATTTTATTAGACCTGAGCGCTGCCTTTGACACTGTTTCCCATCGCATCCTTCTACACCGCTTGCAGGACATTGGCCTTGGTGGTTCAGCTCTGCAGTGGTTCCGCTCCTTCCTTAGTGATCGCTCCTTCTGCGTTGCCACCCCTCCCTTTCAGTCCAAATTCCATCCGTTGGACCTGGGGGTGCCTCAAGGCTCCTCGCTGAGTCCCACGCTTTTTAATCTGTACGTGCAGCCGCTGGCTGAAGTCGCCAGGCAATGGGGCCTAACCATGGTCTCCTATGCCGACGACACTCAGCTGGCGGTTACGATCAGCGGGGATGCCAAGAAGGATGCCCTCAGGTTCCGCAGTGGACTGAGAGAGGTGGCCAGCTGGATGAATAACAACTGTCTCCAGCTGAACGCATCAAAAACGGAGGTGATGATCGTTGGAAGGGATGCGGACCTCTGGGGAGATGGATGGTGGCCTTCTGAGCTGGGAACAGCGCCAGCCCCTGTCCTGGAACTCAGGAATTTGGGAGTATGGCTTGACCATACGTTAAGCTTTGTGACTCACACGAAGAGAGTGGCGGCCTGCTGTTTTGGAGTACTACGCGGGCTAAGACCCCTGCTCAAATTCTTCGATGCTCCTACAAGACAGCTGGTCATTCAAGCGATGATTATTTCTCGCCTGGACTATGCTAGTTCACTCCTTTTAGGAGTGAACCAAGCTGAGATTCTCCGTTTACAGCGAGTCCAGAATGCTGCGGCTAGGGCGGTGGTCGGCTTGCCTCGGGCTTGCCCTACCTCCAACACTCTGCGGTCCCTACATTGGCTCCCGATGAATAAGCGAATCCAATTTAAAGCCCTCAGCATGGTTTTTAAAATTCTTCGTGAGTCGGCACCTTTGTTACTTAATAATTTGATTTCTCCTTATGTGCCAACTCGCTCACTTCGCTCCCTTGGACAATCCTTGGTGGTTGTGCCTCGGTTCAGACTCAGCCGGATGGGAGGACGCTCCTTCCGAGTGAAAGCTGCAGTTCTCTGGAATGCGCTCCCCCTGGAAATCCGTCTTCTGGATGATCTAATATCTTTCCGTAGGGCCTTGAAAACTTTTCTGTTTTAAACTCCCCCTGTTTTAAGTGCTCTGTTTTTTGGTGCTGGTTTTAGTGTTGGGTTGTGTCTGCCTTTCCCTGCGCCAGGACGCTCCTTTGCTGGAGCATCTGTGCGCATTAAAAATGTTACATAACATAACATAACATAACTCAGCACCACCACAGCATCACTCAGCACCACCACAGCACCACCCCAGCATCACTCAGCACCACCCCAGCATCACTCAGCACCACCCCAGTATCACTCAGCACCACCACAGCACCACTCAGCACCATGCCAGCATCACTCAGCACCACCCCAGCATCACTCAGCACCACCCCAGTATCACTCAGCACCACCCCAGAATTACCACAGCATCACTCAGCACCACCACAGCACCACTCAGCACCACCACAGCATCACTCAGTGCAACCACAGCATCACTCAGCGCAACCACAGCATCACTCAGCACAACCACAGCATCACTCAGCGCAACCACAGCATCACTGGTTCAAATATTTTCTTTCAATGTTTCAAGCTGTTTTCAAGCTTTCATGCTTTATTACAAATCACAAAAAGATGTTAATATTTCACTTCTGTTCTTGGATTTTCGTCACAATAAAAAACACTGAACATAATCTTCACAAAAGTTACTTACAAAAGTTTAAGCTATTGCCATCACAAATTAAATAAATTATTTAAGTATTAATTATTTAAAAAAATTAAAAGTCATTGTTATTTGTAATATCAATACATCTAAGTCACGTAAATACAAAACATGTTGCATTACAAATGCTCTAGGTGTCACATTTGCGAAAGTTATAACTATTGGCATTGTAAATGACAAAGCTATTAATTTAGCTATTTTAAAAAATAACACATATGAGAGAGCACAAGTTTGAAAAAAATGTATAAGTACGCCATATTTACAAGCACGTAGTTAGTTAACATGTACTTTGCACCAGAGTGTTTATATTTAGAAGTGAAATACACAGAGTGTCTTATATTCAGTGGTGAAATGCATAGAATGTTTAAGTAGAGTAACAATAATCATAACTGTGTGAGATTAATGTAGAAATGTTTGGGATGAATATGAAAACCTCATGTTCTCATGTTAAAGGAATAATGTAAGAGTTGAATGTAACTCTAAGAACCCAGTATTTTGTGTAGGCCTCATGGCAATTCACAAGCAAATCTAAACGTGCTGCTAAAATAATGTGAGACAAGGTTGACATGGTTCTTTCAAAATGTACTATTGAACTTAGGGTTAAAAGTATATGCTTTATAGATGTGTTATTTTAGAAACGTATGCTAGTTAAGAATGTTTGCTGTTTAAATCAAGTTAACGTTTTAAGAGTGCAGGAACCTGCTGCATGTAAATCAAGTAGGCCAGAGCCGATAATGTCATGAAGTTCAAATCGTCATGTGCTCGTTAGAGGAGAGGTCGTGAGGTGTCCAGTATGGAGCTCTGAGAGTGTTTTATGGCCTAAGATATGGTGAAGTCTGGAATTTGAGGCCCACTGCAGGAAGAGCTGTATGCAGGTGCGAGGGTCCTAATCAGCTCGAATGAAAGGGACTTTGTTCAGTGGCGCCTTGCGCAGGCCTGTAGGAGTTTCCAGGAATTTCAGGGGGTATCAGCGCACGGAAGAAGAAGCCTGGGAACCAAGGTCAACTTTAACGAGGGTCTTCAAGAGTACCATCATGGAGTTTGCCGCGGAAAGATGTACCACGTGAGGGGCGTCCCAAGGGGCGTTTCTATTGGAAATGTGATTTGGTATTAGGGAAAGTGACCCGGGAGGAGAGCAGAGCAGATGATTTTGGGAGCCTAAGGGAGCGGATGGGTAGGCAGATAGGCTGATCAGGAGAGACCCATTATCAGAGAAGAGACAAAGAGAAGTGCGTGATCTTCTTAGGAAGTCACCACGGCTGACACCTAGAGGGTTAAGATCTTGCTAAGTAGGGATGTCATTTAGTACAGAGTAGGGACAGAATAACCTTAATTTTCTTTTCTGTAATGACTTTGAGGTTGCAACTTGTATCCATTTTAGCAACCCTGATGGTATTCGAACTTGTACTTATTATTTTGTTCTTCAGACTCAGACTATTCAAGAAGTTCATGTTCATAGTGATACCGATTTACCTGTTGAATCTCATCTTGAGAAGTTTGTATCTTCAGTTATCTTTGACTTTATATTAAATCTTTAAAACTTAATTTTGGTCAGTGGTCATTTAGAGTGGTGTAAGTTCTTAAATTGATTGTTTACCTCGAGATTACCTTTTACTCAAGACAGGTACCAACGATTCAGTCGACAGGGAAAAGGGATTTGGCAAGATAATTAGTAACCAGTAATCCCGCGTTAGCAGTTGGTAGCAGAGTGAGGATGGTTATCTTCTTGAGGAAGGTAATCTAGAGAGGTTAGTTTACCCCAAGGCCCGAGACGTCGAGAGACGAGCAGCGGAAGAATCGTGTGCCGAAAGGTGCAGACGGTGCGAGAAAAGCAGCAGTATCGGAGAGTGAGTATAAAAAGGGTCATGCGTGAACAGATTGCGGTGTTTTGTGTTGTATTTGTATTGTAATGTCTTGCGGAGTTGAATGCCTGTAGTGTGAGTGAGAGAAGGTTGTGAGCGCGCGCAACCTGGTAAACTGGTAACCTGGTAAACGGGTGTACTGGTGAAATCTTAAGTTCAGGCCAGAGCTTAAGTGGTTTTGGGTGTATCGAACATCCAGGGTAGTTGTCGACCATAGTACGGAGGTCACGAGGTACCATTGACCGCCGTGGATCCAAGATAGGGGGAGTGTAAGAGTGAGTGTATGAGTAACGGACGCTGGTCGAAAGTTACTGCGTGTGAGTAACCTATCGGAGAAGGCGATTGTCTGGAAGTAAACGGAAAGACATCTTGCCAAGTTAGGGTGACAACTACAGAAAGACTGTGGGCGTACAGTCAATGAAAGGTGATCGCTTGGACGGAAGTAATCATTTTTCAGTGTATGAATGGGATGCGTGCATGACCGAGGAGACGAGCTGAGAAAGGAGGGGAACTGCTGCGAAGGGGGACGGGTGACGTCGGCTAGAGCCGCGCTGTGATTGAGCGGTTGGTGTGACGTTAGCTAGAGCCGCGCTCTGGTTGGGCGGCTAGAGTGACGTCGGAGGAAAGCCGCGTACGGATAGGCCAGTTAGTGAGAACGGCGCCGAGATTGGTGGAATATCATCAGGAAGTAAACAAACGCGGAGAAAAGAGAAATCATGAAGTGTTTTAAGTGTTTGAAAGGGATTTTTAAACGTAAACGAAGTGAACATTATTACGGGGAAGAGGCTCCCCCAGAGGGTACGCCAGCTCATTATATGGCAACGAATGTTGGGCTGCATACGATATTGTGGATTGGGGCTTGGAATAAGCTTACGGAAGGAAATGAGGAAATGCAGTTCCCGAAGTACGGGACGTTTAAATTAGAGGTGTTACATCGGCTAAAAGCAACCATGTCCTCATTGAAACCCTCACCTAGACCAACACAGTTCGAGGCTCTTAATGCATGGATTAAGGCTGCACACGACCGAAATTTGAACAGGCGTCAACAAAGGCTGACGCGATCGGTAAGGGCAGTGCGAGATTCCAAATGGGATGAGGAGGAAAAGCGTTGGAGGGTACAGACTATTGAGGTGGAGAAAATGTATCCGATGAGGGAGGTGTCAGGAGGAGGAAACCTCATGGAAGAAGACGAGGAAAGCGAGTCGGAGGACAATCTGATAAACAGATTGTTAATGGATAGACCACCTCCGAGAGTGGGATTGATAGAAGATAGAGGGCTCGCAAGGGAAGATGGGAATGAGATAGAGGGGTATACACCACTCCCTATATCGGAATGGACACCTAGCAAAGGCGGAGAAACACCTCCAAACAACACTGTACAGAGTGTAGTGGGAAGGTTTGTGGTGCAGAAAACGCCAACCACAGAAAGGGTTGAGTCTGTGGGATTGCCAGACGCTCTTCAAGTGCCTGTTACCATAGGACCCATAGTTTCGATCTATAATTCTGAGAGAGATAGAGGGGAACAACAAAGGCAATTGGATAGGGAAAGGATTGAGATGGAAAGGAGGAATAATGTGACGAATGCATGGAAACAATTACCAGGTTCGGTAACGTGGAACACCCCATTAGACACAACTGTCGGTCCCAATTCAGAACAGGGAGGTCCGAGAGGACCAATGGATCTAAGGGGACCGCGGCCAAGATCTTTTTCAGAGTTAAGAGCTGATTTGAGGGAATGGGACGGGTCCATAGTATCTCCGAGTAACAGGACAAGAACGGAACCAGAGTGGGAAAGCAGGGGTAACGGGACTGTATCTCATTGTGGGGCCAGCGAAAGCAGTCAGGGCCGGGAAGGCCAAAGTCAAGAGAATAGAGGGGATGCAGGTCCTACAAATCAGAGAGAACAGTCGGAACAAAATACTAGGATTGTAGAATGTGAGGAAATGTCCCGTCTTTGGGGGAACGGAGGAGATGAGGCGGTACGGAATTTTCAGAATAGGTTTAGGTGCCTTCATCACACGCTTGGGGAAGACGTTCAACATTGGAGAAAGGAGAACAGCGATAGGTCCCGCCACGCCTCGAATACTCAGGAAGCACAGGGAAGTAGGGAAGAAAGAGGGAGTAAGAGAACCTCTTATCCTCAATCCCGTGAAACTAGCCAGGATGGAGAGAGAGAGGCTGGGAGGCATGAAGGAGTGTTTCACCACCCACCCCGAGAAGACGGAAAGGCATGGGACTTAGAGAGATGGGAACAGGGGAGGACTCCCTATAATTCACCAATACCTAAACGTAGATCTCGGAGCTGGGATGGGAGAGATGCAGATGGAGGAGCTAAATTGAGTGTCTTGAAAGCTGAAATAAAGGCAAAAAGGCTTGATGTTACCAGTTTAAAGTCAGATGTAGATGAGATAATAGATGGAACATTGCCTTTGGAGAGGATAGAATTGTATGAACAGGATGAGTTATTGTTCATGGCAAAGGATATTACTAGGAAAGCTAGAGCGGTTCATGAAAAACTGACCGATTTGGCAGACAAGTATGCCGTGGATTTGTCTAGGACAAGAGCATTGCAGAGCAACCACAGATTACAGTACGCAGACCAAGATCTAGAGGAGAAGAGAACTACTGGATTAAAAACACACATAAGAGAGCTGGTAACAGGGATAAGAGTGTGGAGAGAACTGGATAAATGGGAAGAAAGGTGGTCGAAAAAGGGCACAGTTAGGCGAAGTACAAATGTGATGACCCCTGAGGGAAGGGTAATGCAGATGGAGGCATTCCCTTTGCGAGAAATATCAAATGGAAATTATGTACATGTGCCCTGGAGTAGAGGAGACTTAGCCGCATTTACCAACTCATTCCCGAAGTTGCGGGACAACCCAGTCGAGTGGTATAAGCAGGTAGAGAGGTTTGTTAAAATTTCGAAAGTATTGTGGATAGATTTGAACACGTTGTTTGACATTGTGGTCCCATCTGATTTGTGGACCCCTTGTAAGACTAGTGTCGAATGGCCAAATGCTGAACCATTGAGAGATGTTCGAACTAATGGACCAGCTGAGATAGTCATGCGAAAGTATGAAAGGGTAATAGCATGGCTGAAAGATAAGGTACCACCACAGGATATAGATTGGGTAAAAATAGACCGAACAAGGCAGGAACCCAAGGAGACAGTTCACGAGTTTTATGAAAGATTATTGAAAACATTCAAGCAATACAGTGGACTAGATGTAATGGATCCCAAAGACATAGGGCAGTTCGTGTCAAAGTTTGTATTGGGGTTGAGACCTGATATTTGTTTGATGATACAGCAACATTTAATCTGTTGGCAGAACAAACCACTAGATGAGATTTTACGATATGCGAGGTACTGCAGTGACGAGATAGATTCTAAAGCCAAGAATCTAAAGGAGAAATTGATGGTGGTGCAAATGCAGTCCGCTGGGAAGGGTGGCCAGCAGAAGCAGGGGATGGGACGAAAACCAAATGGTCAGAACAAAGATAATGAAGAAGGGCAGAGACCTAGGATAGACTTTGCCACTTTAAAGAAAACGACCAAGTGTCATCTGTGTCACCAGGTGGGGCATTGGCGACGCGAGTGTCCCTTTAACCCTGAAAACGGAGAGCAAGAAGTAGAAGAGCAGGTCCAAGAAGACACAGTGCAAAAAGTGACAGTCCCAAGCAGTAAGGTGGCCAAAGGGGGGACTTCGGCTCCACGGGCCCAATTCCCACAGCCACCGAAGATAGCAGCTGGAGGAAAGGTCTTTAAACAAATGCCTCTGTTTATCGAGGAAGAAAAATGTTATTACATTGATCCATTGACAGGACAACGGGTGAGCAGTGAAGAAGACTGTACCCTCGGGGCAGTTCTAGAAGTGGATCAGAGAGGGCCATTTGTTGAGGCAGAAGTGGCAGGGTGTCCCACTACGTTCTTAGTGGACACTGGAGCTACTCGTTCGACTCTGAGATCAGCGGTGGTTCCAGACTTGCCGATGTCAGGGGAAACAATTCAGGTGGTAGGAGTTGCAAATAAGAGAATGACTAGTCCCTTGACAGAACCAGTGTCTGTGAAAATTGGAAACCACATGAACGAACATCAGTTTGTGGTTTGTGACTCGAGTCCGGTATGTCTGTTAGGTAGGGATTTGTTATGCAAATTGAATTGCACCATATACTGCACCCCACAAGGAGTGGAGGTACAAACTACCGACGATGATGCTACCTTTAAGGTGGCCAATTCAAAATTCTGTGTAGAACTATATCCTACTCTGACTGTAGAAGATCTTCCACAAGATTTAAGAGATGCAGTGGCGTCAGAGGTGTGGGATTTCATAGGAGAAGATATAGGATTGATTAAAGGGGTAGAGCCGGTAAAAATTCTGGTAAAACCAAATGTTGAGTTTCCAAGAACGCCGCAATACAAATTGTCCCAGGAAACGATTGCAGGAATAAAGCCTGTGATCGAGTCAATGATACAGCAGGGAATACTGAAGGAAATTGTGGGCAGTCCTTGTAACTCCCCGATTATGGGTTTGCAGAAACCTAGTGGGAAGTTTAGGATAGTTCAGGATTTACGAAAGATTAACAACATAGTCGTTTCATGTTGTCCCGTGGTACCGAATCCATCAGTAATATTGTTTCAAATACCATGTCAAGCAGAATGGTTCACAGTGATAGATCTTTGCCAGGCTTTCTTTTCAATCCCATTGGATGAAGAGAGCAGGTACCTTTTTGCGTTTAAAATGGAAGATCGCGTTTTAACATGGTGTCGAATTCCACAAGGATTCACAGACAGTCCATCCATCTTTAATCAGTTGTTGAAGAAGAATCTTGAGAATCTAGTACTGCCACAGAACTCGGTTCTGGTACAGTACATAGATGACCTACTTGTTGCGTCAGAAACAGAGGAAGCTTGTAAAGTAGATTCAATTGCCTTACTGAATCATTTAGCTGAAAATGGACATAAGGTATCTCCGAGCAAGTTACAGTATTGTCTGACAGAAGTACAGTATCTAGGGCACAGGTTAGAAAAAGGGAAACGTAAGGTGTCCCCAGAGAGGATTGAGGCGATAATGAAAATGAATGCGCCTACAACACAGAGAGAAGTTAGAATGTTCCTAGGAATGGTGGGTTACTGCCGACAGTGGATAGTTAACTTTTCACTGAAAGCAAAGCCCTTACAGAAACTGACGCACAAGGAGGTGAGTGATCCGGTACCATGGGATGAAGAATGTCTGGTGGCGTTTTTGCAGCTGAGAGACGATTTATGTCGTGCTCCGGCTCTGGGAATGCCAGATTATGAAAAGTCGTTTTCACTCTATTGCTGTGAGAGAGAGGGATGTGCTTTGTCAGTCTTGGCACAGACCCACGGTAATGCCCGTAGACCAGTTGCATATTTTTCGGCTACATTAGATCCAGTAGCCGCAGCGTTGCCCGGATGTCTCAAATCCGTTGCTGCAACGGGTGTCAGCATTGAAAGGAGCGAGAGTATTGTGATGGGACATCCAGTAGTGGTGTATGTACCACATTCAGTTGAATTGTTAATGACCAGGACGAAGACGCAGCATCTGACCAATAGTAGGCTCACGCGTTATGAGCAAGTTATACTTGCCGCAGAAAACGTGACCCTCAGGAGATGCTCTGTCTTGAATCCTGCTACTTTGATGCCATTACCTACTGTAATAGAAGGCGAAGGATGTGAAGACCACGATTGCCTTGATGTGACTGAACTATGCACGAAACCCAGACCAGATATAGTGGATGAGCCATTGTCTGACCCCGATGAAATTTATTTTGTTGATGGCTCATGTTTAAGAGACGATACTGGTCGGTTGAGAGCAGCTTATGCTGTTTGTACCATTACTGGAGTTGTGGAAGCCGCTTGCCTGGAAGGAGTACATTCCGCACAGGTAGCAGAGATTATTGCCCTAACTCGTGCCTGCATAGCAGGAAATGGAAAGAGAGTCACCATCTACACGGACAGCCAATATGGTTTCGGTGTGGTTCATGATTTCGGGCAGTTGTGGTCTCAGAGGGGTTACATGACCTCCTCTGGTTCGCCCATTCGAAACGGAGAATTTGTGAGATTGCTGATAGAAGCATTACAAGGTCCTGTTGATATTGCAGTGGTGAAGTGTGTAGCTCATACTAAGAATACAGATTTTGTGTCACAAGGTAATAGATATGCTGATGAAGTCGCACGCTATTGTGCGGAACAAAGTTATTCTTTCTCAAAGGTGGAAATAGAAGGTGCAGAAGAAAAGACTGAATTAAGTATGATGTTAGAAACTGTAGATACTTGGGAGGATTTAAGAATAATGCAGGAGAACGCACCTGAAAAAGAGAAAAAGGCATGGGAAATAGTAGGCTGTGTGCGAAGTGAAATGGATTTTTGGGTTTCAGCAGATGGGAGAGCTGTGTTACCTGAAGAATTAGCTAATCCCATGGCGAGAGAAATACATGGTCCAGTACATCTAGGAAGGGATGCTATGATGAGAGTTTTTAGGCAGACTTGGTATTGCCCGAAATTCAGAATAGCAGCAGAATCAGTATGTAAGCGATGTGTTACCTGCCAACAACTGAACGTAGGCAAACGAACACCAGTCACACTGAGTCACATTGGGAGGTCAGGGGGGCCTTTCAATAGAATGCAACTAGACTTCATCGAAATGCCAAGAGTCAATCGCCTTCGGTATGTGTTGGTGATTGTATGCGTATTTTCCAGATGGGTTGAGGCATACCCTACACGTAGGTGCGATACACTCACAGTGGCTAAATTGTTGCTCAGGGAGTTGATACCGCGCTTCGGGGTGCCTGCCTCTTTGGAATCGGACAGAGGAAAACATTTTAACAGCGAAATAGTGAAGATGTTGTGCTCCACGCTGAATATCGATCAAAAGCTGCATTGTAGTTATCGACCAGAAGCTTCAGGAATTGTGGAACAAGTGAATGGCACTTTGAAGAATAGATTGGCTAAAGTAGTGGCATCCACATCTTTGAGTTGGCCAGATGCTCTTCCATTGGTGCTCATGAGCATGCGCAGCACGCCTGATAGGAGGACAGGTCTTTCTCCCCACGAGATCCTGATGGGGAGGGCCATGAGACTTCCTACAGTTCCAACTACTGCTCTATTGAATATTACAGATGATCTGATCTTGGATTATTGTAAAGGACTGTCTGACGCCATCCATTCTGTGTCCCTTCAGGTGCATGCGGCTGAAGTTCCAACAGCGAGGAACCTGTGTCATGACCTGAACCCAGGGGACTGGGTCCTGGTTAAAAAACACGTCCGGAAGAACTGCCTAGATGTTCGCTGGCGTGGGCCCTTTCAGGTAATCCTGATCACGAACACCGCGGTGAAGTGCGGGGGGCTGCCAAATTGGATTCATGCATCCCATACTAGAAGAATTCCAGCACCTCTAGAAGGAACAGCTCCCATCCCAGACGAAAGCCCGGAAGTGGAAGAAGAGTCGCAAGAAGGGATTGAGGCAGCTGAGGAGGTGTCGGAAGGAGTTGGGAACGCATCGGATTCAGAAGAAGAGCGAAGGCAGGACGGCAGTGAGACAGAAGACGCAACTGAAGGAGAGAGCAGAAGTGAATACGACTCAGACTCAGATCCGTATCGGAGCGATCAAGAACCAAGTGGGAGGACAAGGAATAGGAGAATAAGGCTTGGAGCTGCCACTTGGCCAACAAGAAGAAGAAGGCTAAGTTTGAGGTCGGCCCAAGAAGAAACGCTTACTCCTATATCCGAAGACTCAGATCCAGAAGAAGATATCCAGGATCAAGCCGAGGAGGGTCTTAGAAGATCAAGTAGAGTGCGAGTGCCTAGCAGAAGATACTCTACTCCCGACTGGACCTACCTTGTTGCAGATGTCTGGGAGACACAGAACAGGGAGGATCAGGGAAGTGGAACTGATCAGAACTGACCCGATCATCACAGTGCAAATAAAGTTTCTACTGCCAGGAGCGGAGACCGAAAGGTTGCTGACACTCAACATCGTTCATCCTGCTCTCCTGAGTGGAATAAGAAAATTGCTTTTAGAGACAGTTGAGTTTCCGGTTTGCTGTTCACGATATCCAATATTGGAGGGAACTCTTCTTCGTTTGGAAATGCTTGAACGAGTAGTAGAATTGCTAGGAGTGCTTATTGTTGTGGACTAAAACCATACTACGAATGTCTTCAAAGGGGTGCAGATCTGGAAAAGTGAAGAAAGTGATCTTGATTAGAACGGACCCCTTTGTAATTGTGGATATAGAACTGATAGTACCAGGATTGGAAATTGAAAAAACGCTAACTCTCAATTTCGTCCGTCCACTTGTCTTGAGCGAAATAAGGAGAATAATCCTAGAAAAGGTTGACTTTCCATGGTGTGGTACGAATTGTCCAGAACCTGAGGGAATGATACTTCGGATGGACGTTTATGAAGAAGTAGTGTCACTCCTTGAGTCATACATAACTTCAGATGAAAATAAGACTTTTGAAAAGAAATTGTAAACTTGTTGCAAGATAACCTAGCGCCGAGTGGAAGAAGAAAAGTGATAGGGGTTTCATTTTAGTGGATGGAGAAGGGCTAGGGTTGTCTATTTTCTACTGGACTTTGAACTGTTTTGCGGAAACAAATTGTCAAGCTTCCAAGTGTTTCAAGAAAGACATTGCAAGAGAGAAAGACTTTGTTTGAAAAGAAAAAGAAGTGAATGCTGGAAGATAGTCGAAAACTACACTGTTTGAGAACATGGAGGCTGGCAACCCGAACCGCAGGGCAAAATGTATAGCTGTTACATTTTTAGGAGTAGTGGTTTCTCTTATAATTTTAGTGGTAACTGTTTCATTCCTAGCGGGACACGAAGGGGATGGAACCACAGTTAAGGAAGATAGGGGAGTGTCAACACCGAGAACTACCACAGTTAAGGAGAAGGGAAACATCAATGAGAAAGACAAAGCGTTGTTAGATGCAGAAGTAAAAAGGTTACACATGGATGAATCACAGGGGAATTACAAGTCAAATGCTTATGCTAAGTTGCTTTATGAATATGTTGATGCCATGGAGGTAAAGGACTGCTATGTATGTATGCAGTTACCAATTTCGGTGGAGGAAGGTATTAAATACCATCATCTCCCGTTGACATATGGAATAACGTGCAGTTTATTGTTAAGTATGTTTTATGGACGAGACGGATTTGAGTATTACTTCTCGAATTTCGACTCGACATTGCCAGAGGTTCCGAATTTCAAGCATTTGAACAAATGGGACTACTACAAAAGCGAAGACAGGTTACACAAATGGTTTATTCCATGGAGAACGTTAGATACTTCACATGCTCGAAACAACAATCTGACTTGTCAAATATCAGAAGTTGAGAAAAAGTTTATAGCTCAGGTAGATACTAGATACAGAAAGCAGAAGGCATTGAAGGCATCAGGACAAGGAGAAACAGATTGGACCAAGGAAGAAAGGGCACAACAACGAAAAGGTAGTATTGGTCCAATTGCTTTGGATAAGGAGAAACGGGGGAAACTGTGCATTCACAGGAGTTACTCCTACTATGAAAACGTTTATGTAGGACAAGTCAATTGCGAACATGCTTTTCAATTGGAGTACTACTCTAAGAACTTCATGAAAGGGATGCAAGCAATACCAAATGTATATTTTGTATGTGGAAGATATGCCTATGTGAAGTTACCAGATAATTGGTACGGATCATGCTATCTGGCTGTTGTCTTCCCTAAAATATATCATGTTGAGAATTTAGACACGCCTAAGAAAGAAATATCAACTAGATGGAAGCGAGGGCTGGGTGCAGCAGAAGTAATCGGAGATGTAATAGGTGCTGCATTCCCTTTCTTAGGATTGATAATGAATGACATTAAGATCAGGAGGTTAGCTACAGTCGTAGATAGACTGTCTGCCAGTACTGCAAGATCCTTGATGCTGATAGAGGGAGAGATGCAATCGATTAGGGCAATGGTTCTTCAGAACCGACTTGCTTTAGATGTTCTGTTAGCAAAAGAGGGAGGAGTTTGTAGGGCCTTGAAGGTCCAGGAATGCTGTACTTACATTCCAGACAATTCAAAGCCTCTAGAGAAGTATATACAAAACATCACTGCCATACACTACGAAATTGAGGACCTGGCAAAGGTAAATGTGTGGGAAAAAGTAGGCCATGGAATGGGTAAAGTTGGAAGTTGGTTTGCCAACTTAGGAAAGGGTATCGTTTGGTACATATTGAAACCCATCATCATAGTAGTGATTTGTGTAATCACTTTGTGGGGTTTGGTGCGTTTGTATCAATGGTATAGAGCAAATAGGTTACAGAGAGCTATGAAGAAACAGGAAGAAGAGTTGACAGCGATGCAGGACACCCAATATAAGAGTCTGAAAGCATTAGAGAGTATGAAAAGAAGTGGTACTGTCCTGACTTCACTTTGAAGGTTCTACATTTTTAGTGTCATGGTGATGATGACCCCTGAAGGTCATCAAAGGGGGGACTGAGAGAGCACAAGTTTGAAAAAAATGTATAAGTACGCCATATTTACAAGCACGTAGTTAGTTAACATGTACTTTGCACCAGAGTGTTTATATTTAGAAGTGAAATACACAGAGTGTCTTATATTCAGTGGTGAAATGCATAGAATGTTTAAGTAGAGTAACAATAATCATAACTGTGTGAGATTAATGTAGAAATGTTTGGGATGAATATGAAAACCTCATGTTCTCATGTTAAAGGAATAATGTAAGAGTTGAATGTAACTCTAAGAACCCAGTATTTTGTGTAGGCCTCATGGCAATTCACAAGCAAATCTAAACGTGCTGCTAAAATAATGTGAGACAAGGTTGACATGGTTCTTTCAAAATGTACTATTGAACTTAGGGTTAAAAGTATATGCTTTATAGATGTGTTATTTTAGAAACGTATGCTAGTTAAGAATGTTTGCTGTTTAAATCAAGTTAACGTTTTAAGAGTGCAGGAACCTGCTGCATGTAAATCAAGTAGGCCAGAGCCGATAATGTCATGAAGTTCAAATCGTCATGTGCTCGTTAGAGGAGAGGTCGTGAGGTGTCCAGTATGGAGCTCTGAGAGTGTTTTATGGCCTAAGATATGGTGAAGTCTGGAATTTGAGGCCCACTGCAGGAAGAGCTGTATGCAGGTGCGAGGGTCCTAATCAGCTCGAATGAAAGGGACTTTGTTCAGTGGCGCCTTGCGCAGGCCTGTAGGAGTTTCCAGGAATTTCAGGGGGTATCAGCGCACGGAAGAAGAAGCCTGGGAACCAAGGTCAACTTTAACGAGGGTCTTCAAGAGTACCATCATGGAGTTTGCCGCGGAAAGATGTACCACGTGAGGGGCGTCCCAAGGGGCGTTTCTATTGGAAATGTGATTTGGTATTAGGGAAAGTGACCCGGGAGGAGAGCAGAGCAGATGATTTTGGGAGCCTAAGGGAGCGGATGGGTAGGCAGATAGGCTGATCAGGAGAGACCCATTATCAGAGAAGAGACAAAGAGAAGTGCGTGATCTTCTTAGGAAGTCACCACGGCTGACACCTAGAGGGTTAAGATCTTGCTAAGTAGGGATGTCATTTAGTACAGAGTAGGGACAGAATAACCTTAATTTTCTTTTCTGTAATGACTTTGAGGTTGCAACTTGTATCCATTTTAGCAACCCTGATGGTATTCGAACTTGTACTTATTATTTTGTTCTTCAGACTCAGACTATTCAAGAAGTTCATGTTCATAGTGATACCGATTTACCTGTTGAATCTCATCTTGAGAAGTTTGTATCTTCAGTTATCTTTGACTTTATATTAAATCTTTAAAACTTAATTTTGGTCAGTGGTCATTTAGAGTGGTGTAAGTTCTTAAATTGATTGTTTACCTCGAGATTACCTTTTACTCAAGACAGGTACCAACGATTCAGTCGACAGGGAAAAGGGATTTGGCAAGATAATTAGTAACCAGTAATCCCGCGTTAGCACATACATAAAAAAAAATTCATTTATAAGACCAATAGCTCAAACTTTCCTAATACGAGCCCTATTGCTTTTCCAATGCTTGTTTTCCTACTTTCCCAGTCCGCAGAGAGCACTGACAGGGAGAGGAAAGCAGCTTCGCGGACTAGCTGCAGTGCACTCTGGGAGCCTGTGCCCTAAAGAAGGGAGAGCGTAATGCGGCGGGAAGCGACAGCGGCATTCAAGGTAAGTTATTTTTTTTTTATTCTTTTACTTTTTGTCCCCCCAAACTCCCCTCTCTTCACCTCCCTACTCAGACCCTCCCTGCCACATTGACAGGAGACGGACCGCTACTGCTTGCTCTGTAGTTCAGTATGGATAGTGTGCAGGGAGAGCAGACTTGAAACCCAAAAACTGGAACATTCCACAAATATAGAATTGGGACTACAATTTTGCGTTGGTTGACAGGTGTAGTATGAATTAACTGACAGTGCTCACCAACACAGACATGTGGCAATAAGGGGAATTAAATGCAACTTATAAAATAATTCCTTTGTGGCACCCAAATTGTTTTTTGGCTACCGGCTGCAAAGTCTGAGCACATAAAAACTTGCATCCCGCCGTGTTCAGTTGACCCTCTCTGAAAACAGGGAAATATGCTAACTTTAATTCAATTTGCCGGGACAAGTGGTGGCAAACCTAGTAGGAAGGAACATATGCACCACAGCAAGGACCAACATCTGGTGCACTTTCCCTTGTGCCTTGACAGAGGCTGCTGGGTATTTACCTCTGACAGTTCCCCAGTCAATTTTGAAATGGAGTTTTACATGGAACATCAAATGTATACTCTTCAGATATTTATGTTCCTTTACTATAATCATGTATAAAACAAGTATTGACAATTCATTTGTTTTGACTTTTGTAAAATGATATTGGCAGCTGGCCTGTTACAAGCAATATGCACTGGGTACATGGGGAGTCAAGGGAGTGCCAAACACATATAAGAGTCAGAAAAGGGAGAGAATGTGTGGAGATTTCCTTCTATTGAAAACAGGTAGAACTCCAACAATGTGCAAATGTATTTCTCTTCCTCACAGAACAGGGACAGATCGGACACTAGAAATACAGGCTTAGAACAGGTGCAACTGGAGTGGCAGAACAGGTATGGCCTGAACAACAGAAGTGTAAGATTCCCTACAAAGTGGATCTTTAAAGTGCAAGCTTTTTTTCTTCACAGAACAGGCACGTATTGACAGTAACAAAATATACACCCTATGCTCACCGAAGTTTGCAGCAGTGCAATGTCATCTTCCATTTATACGTTCAAACTGCGATCGCTCCTGTGCACAATTCAGGATGAATATTATATTCATACATCTAAAGCGTTGCTAAATCCACGGAGATGGTTACATGGGTTAATGAGCCAGTGAATAAAAGTGTGAATGCTGCTGCCACTCTCACCCATCAAAATTGTCTGTCATGGCACTTGTAGTCACAGTGTTCCATTCCTGTTTTTACTTAAGATACTATAGAGATGCTTCATATCCTGAAACTCCTGCCACATGACTGCATTTACTACCTCTCCTGCGTATGTCGTATTCTGGAACCATGCTGGGGCTACTGAGTCTTGCTCCCAGTACCTGCAGGTGTTAATGCTGCCAATCCCTGCAACCCCCTCTCCTGTCTCTGGATGCAACTATTGCTTCTATTATATACTGCCAGGTCTTGCTTCAGACAACCTGAATACTGCGGTCATGCCAGGCCCTCTGCTGCTTCTGCACATCATGTACAATGCTGCCTTCCACTGCCGATTCAAATGCCGGTCCTCTTCCTCCGCCTTCCCTGCATTTAACTGGAGCAGACAAACCCCAAAGTGAGTGGATGGAGGTGTAAACTTCAACATCTGTGAGAGCAGCTTAAAGTCCAGGGTGCCGGAGGAGGGATTTCCTGCAGCAGCTTCAGTGCATGTGCGATGATCCTTGATGTTTGATTTGATGGCACCACAAATGAAGGGGAGGGTTCCAATCATGATGCCATCAGTATATAATGGCTGTAAGCACCTCATTATAATTCTAGCTTTACCTCCCAATTTCCTGCAATAGAGCACCAGACATCTGCTCAGGTGGAGGAACATGAGCTGAGCACTGGTTGGGGCTGCAGGGGTTGTGCATGTGCGAGTTACAGTAGCCTAGTTAGAGGGGTGCAGCTTACACATGCATAGGCCTATACCTAGGTCTTCATCTGGCTATCCTTATGTGTCTCAGTCTAATCCTGCAGAAGTGTATTGTGCTGCAGATGCACCCCATAACAAGAATAAGCCTAATTTTGCACATATGTCTGCAAACACTACGTCCAATGATGACTTTATGATGCAGCATGTGCACATTCACATCTCAGAGTCTTTGGCCAACAACCTCATTCATTCAGAGGGAAAGAAACTGTGACTGAGGACATGTGCACATTTTGGTGCTTTCACTGCAGAAAAAGCAGAGATATGAAAACGCATATAGCACAGGGAAAAGTGAAATATAGAAAATATTTAATGGTTGTCTGTGAAATATGGAAATATTATCTTTTTGATAGCCCCCAAACAACTCTGCATAGCTTAACATTGTCCAGCTTCCCAGGATTATGCAGCATTGAAGACCAAAATATGCTCAAGGTTTTCTAAATTATGCAACAAAAATTGAAAATTATGTGGCATATTCTCTGGCAGTATTATTCTCATCAATGTGAGCTAGAAACAAAAATTGTAGGGAAATATACAAATTATTATTATTTAGTGTTCACCCAATGAGAGTACAATATTAAAGCACAAGGGCAGACCCCGAACTCCTTATGGTACTGCCCTGCATGAAGGAAGAGTGAAATGCCAGACTGTATTCCCCTATGTGAGGAGTCTAGGACTCCCTTGCAAAGGTAGGCCATGGTTACCCCTGCACCAACACTAACAGTTTTGCCAGGGATCATGCTGCGAGTATTTGCGCAGGGGCATCCTGCCGTCAGACCATAGTGATTCTGCCTGCAGGAGGCCCTTGTATTCTATGAAAACACCCATCATTATTGGGGCCTTGATAGTTTAACTGTAGGGTGGGTGAGGCTTAGCTAACTACAGATACAGAGCAGGTTACAAGCCACTGCTCCCGTACTGTGCCTTCTTCGGCACATTAACTGACTATTAAAGTTAGTGTTTTGCCAATAGGACTCTCAGCTTTGGTGTCTTTCTAGGATAGCAGGCTGAGTGTAATGAAGCACCAAAGAGGGCTCATGCACTCCTTTAATTAGGTTATATTAGATTTAAGCCATAGTCTCTGTATAATTGCATTTAAGCCCTGAAAATCAGTTTCTACTGTAGCACATCAATCAATCTGTATTTAGCACAGCCACTGTGCCTGCCCACGCCACTATATCTATGTCCTAATGTATGCATAGACTAGACTTAATGACACTGAATATACCTGTTCATAGCAGTCAAGAATGCTGGTTGAGATAACCTTCAATTCTGTGATCATATACCCAATCCAAATCCCACTCAACCATCACACATGCCATTGATAACTTGTCACACTTTAGATCCAGCATGAGTGTTAACATTTAGAATCTGCTATTTGAATCATACATTGAGTTCCCAACCCTCTCTACATTTCCCATCTGAAACACTTATAATATAAGTCTATACTTAAAGCATTCTTTAAATTCTTTCATCTCTGACTGATAGCTGAACTTTCTTCTGTTGGGATTCTCTCTGTGATCATTTAGGAGGACAATAGAAACAATAATTATCAACTAACTGATATTTTTTAATTCATTTATTTGTATCTCATACATTCAAGCCTGCTATCCCAGTATAAAAAACTGTCTCTAATGTGCTTATTTCAGTTGAGTTGCGGCATCTTTAGTCACCTTTACTAATGAATTTACATAGCTGATCAAATGTAATAAGGTATTGGTTGAAATGTGCAGTCAGATTGCCTGAAACTGGAGCCACCTGCCAAGGTGGAAGATAGGTCACTGAGCATCATCAGTGCAACAATTTAAGCAATGAAAACGAGAGCTAGCTTTTGGTTAATATGAGCTTTTTTCTAAAGCAAACAGTGATCAGCACAAAGTAGAGTTTTATGGTAATATGTATATTTTGTGTATAAAGTTAATTATAGTAAAGAAAGAATCTGTCAAGATATTACTATTTATTCACAGGTATAGCCCCCTTTAATTTGATTTACATGCAACTGAATCGAACATGTTTTAGCAAATAATTGAGTTTTGGTGTGTTTAATGATGCACCATTGATTCTACTTTAATTCTACATGTCTGTAACCATGCTATCTCTTCCATATAAAGATGCAAGACTCCATGGATTTAAGATGTTTGTGGAAAAAGTGACGGTGTGTATTATGAGGAATAAAATACACTCTGCCAAACATTAAAAGCATATTGCAATTCACCTTGTAGTTCCATGACTTTAACTCAGCCTTGAGGCTCATTCCTGTATATGGTCACAGAACTCTTCTGTGACTAGCATTATATTAATAATGTACAGCAGGGAGTAGTTTAGATATCCCTCTCTGTAGACCAATGCTGCTGCAGGCAAGTCACTCTAACTTGGTATATGTTGCTCTGGTCCGGTTTTGTTACAGAGTGCATGAATAAGAATGTTCATAATTTCTTTTTTTTTTAAACCTAAGCTTTGCATGGTTAAAAGAAATTGCAGGATCCTTGTTATTCATAACATGTTCAAATTACTTGATAACTTATGTGCTATAAGTCACAAGTGTTGGTCTCATCTTTGTTTTTAGGTTTGCCGAAAACCTAAAGACTGAAAAGTAGGGTAAATATGAAAAACCTGCTTCATTCTCAATAGTTGCCTTACTTTACATTATTACTTTTCTGGATTTATTAATGTCTTAGGTCTATTCTTTTCATCCCTTAAGGAACGAACAGTAAGATATGTTGCAAAGGGACGTATTACCCGACAGAGAATTCTGACTAGTTGGGGGCTCATAGCTAGGACATTATAAAGAATAAACGGTTCATTTATGAGCTTTGTGATGCAGTGCCGTGTAGCAAGTCACCTTGCTGCGCCACACTGCGTGACAGGGAAATGGCAGGAATGCTCCGTATTTTATGGAATACTGTGCATTCCTGTCCTTTACTAAGCACTGGTGCACAATGGGCTGCCTATTGTCAACGCAGGCCCCCTTGGACCATGACGCAAGTGTTCCTGCGTTGCATGCAGAATTGTTTTTGTGCCGGAAGAAACACATTCCTGCACAAAAGCAATCCTGGGAGGCATATTCCTCTTTGAATGTGTGTTGCACATTGCATTGTAAATCTAGGGATGCATCAAAATCCATTGGAGTCACATGGGAACACCCAAGCAACACACATGTAATGCCTCCTAGGACAGAGTAACGCAAATTGCTGCGTTATGTTACTCCAGATTTTTACCCCACTCAGAGCCAAGCAAAGTGGCATTGCATGGAATCAAAAATCTGACTTTGAGGTTTACGTCACACATGTCCCACGTTGCATGGTGCAAACATGACGGAACTCTGTCATAAATATGCCCCTTCATTTCAGAATTGTGTGGAGTGCAAACTTTCTCTCACAACAGGAGATGTTGGGGGATTTAAAATAATTGCAACCAAAAAATAAGGATTTTCTCAGGAACACCTCCAAAAATTGTCACATTGAGCCAAAGAGGTGAAAGGACCCTCTTGAGTTAGAGATAATATCAGATTTTTGACAGTCTAGGAAGGGACAGGAGGAGGTCCCATGACTGTTGGCCAGCTGTTGGGATTCTATTTATCTATCAGCTTCCTCAAGGGCTCTGTTTTAGCAGGCCTACGTTATAAAACATTTTTAGCCAGTCATACTCGAAAAAAAATCAAGTTTGTATTCATGTCAAGTCAGTTATAAGACATTATGATTATAAAGGTTAGTTTGAGTTATCATCAGCATACATTACCAAGCATGTTCCATATTTTGCAAAGGATGGACCAGAGGTAACGTATAGATTTTAATAGCAGAGACAACATTGCCTACCCCTGAAGGACCACACAATTTGATTATAAGGCTTTTGACAAGTTAGGTTGATGAATGGTTTGGTGATGGTTAGTCATGTAATGGCAGAATCATCTCGGCTTAAACATTTGGATTTCTGTCGCGGGAGATACTGGTAGTGGTTATTTGGGGTCCCTTAACTCGAACAAAGCGTTGGTATTGTTGGGAGAGAGGCAGATTTGACACCCAAATTAATTGTCACACTTTTCATTCACATCTTGATTCGAGAAGTAGAGTTTAGTTTTCCTGTGCTTTGGCCTTTTGCTTGAAATGCCTCCTTCATATAGTTGCTCAGGATACACAGACATTTCTCAGACACCTCTGACTATACTCGTCAAGTACATAGATTGACGTGCCAAAGATTGACTGTGCATAGTATAAGAGAACATGCAGACTCTTTGCATAGCGCAAAAAATTCTAACATGCGTTTAATGCAAAAATAGCTAACAAACATTCAAAATAAGCAAGGCAGTTGCCTAATAAATGGACCAGAGTTTAGCTCACGATCGGTTGAAACATCCGATGCCAAACCCATAAATTTTGAGCTACATTTATACTCTTTTTTTCTAAATCCAGTAATCAAAACATGAAGGTAGGCACTAATGAGCAGGTGCCAGAATCTTCTCTTAGGAAGAATGCGAGAAGACATTGATGGAAAAAAGATACAAGTATTGATAGCAGAGAAATCTAGCTTCAATGTGGCAACTTCAGAACAAGTCTATTCTTGCTAGAGTGCTAGAGTCAACTAAAGTTGTTCAGTGTGGAACATGGAATAACAAAAATGGTAACTCAATTAAAAAGTATCTTGCTATTCGATAATGCTAAGGCTTTACTGGACTTCAAGCAGATGTAAAACGCATTTGCAGTGCAATAGGTCTTGCATTTACTAGAATTTGAGCTATTGGCACTGTAAATGACAATGCCTGTTATTTATGTGTTTTTTAAAAACAGATAAATAAAAGGCATTGTCATTTACAATGCCAATAGCTTGAACTCTGGCAAATGCGAGACCTATTGCATTGCAAATGCGTTAGGAGAGAGCTTGTCCTGCCTTTTCCTGCCGGCAAGCACAGGCAGGACAGAGGTCTTTGAGAAAATAGTGCTCGGAGGCTGTAATTACTGCCTACCGAGCAAAAACACATGTAACAGGGAGTGTCCTCATGGGGGTTACAAAATGGGAACAGTTGGTACTAAGAAGGGACTTCTAAGCCTATTGACTAATAAAAAGCCACAGTTTACAATGGTCATTGACACAAGCCAATGAAAAAACTGGCCGGATAATGGGCGGAGCTTCACATCCATACCTTAATACAGCATGCCTTGCAGAGCACTGCATGCTCTGCCTAGGCCCGATCTAAAAATGGCATCCAAATGGATTAATAAAGTGTAACAACACTTTAAGCCTCATGTCTGAATTTGCATTTTGATAGCATGTAAAGAATCATTAAGGTATATAGGTAAATTAATTCCCCGTCTCAATGGTTATCCATGTAAGGTGCTAGAAAAGGCTATAACGAGCTAAACATATTGGTTGAATTTAAACCATGAGAAAAGAAAGAAAACTGCTAAAGTACCTTTTGTTCTGTTTTGCCATGTAATGCTCTTTCACAACCAACCAAAAAGGGATGACTCATAGATGACCACTGCCTGCTGCCTCTCTTGCTTTGTTTTTAAAACGCGCAGCAGTTCAACAGGGAGACTTAGAAACTGAAACTGAAAGAAGCATTGGCAAAGCCAGTGGTTCAAGACTTGGCAAGCTGAAGTAATTTATTGGAAGCAAATACCAAAAAATGCCACTACTTAAACATGGCATCCACATGCCTGCAATATAAAGTATGCCATGTGACAGACGTGGGTGCAGATGCAAAGAATTTGACAAGAGGCACGCTGTCTGTGTGCCACATAGCGGCAGTGCCCAATCAGTGTGCTGTCCAAATGCACCCCTTGGAACAGGAGAAAGGGACTTCCAAGGGTCACCTCAGGGATGCCCCTGCAAACAAGTGAAGACACACTCTGACCGTTTTTCAAATACAGTGAAAAGTGGGCCATAGGTTTCAAATTGCCATTCTGTCTTTCACTATTGTGTAACCTCCAGGGTAGGCACAAGTTCACAGCTACTATGGGGACAGCGCATTTACTGTAATAGTAAAAATAGCAACTTCCTGTTGTCAAATGTGTTCAAACTTTAAATTTCAGACCTCTGATTTCCTGAGCTCTTGGAGCTACTGTGAGGTGAACATTCATTTTTACCCCACCCCCCAAATCAATCAATACCAGTCTGAAAACTCTGATTTGCTAATTAGGCTAGTTCATAGGTTTTGGTGGTTGGTTCCAAAATTGTTTTGGTGGCCTAATTGCTAATCATTTTGTGCAGGTTGAGATGCAAAGCATAGGGTGTGTTGGAGCTGGTGTTATGTCTGTGTCTTGTCAGTCCCAAGGAGTGATCTGTTTGTTACCTTAACTGGGTGTCCAGTACTACCACGTCTTGGAAGTCCAGTTAGGGGCAGAGCCTGGCTGCAATGAAGATGGCTGGCATCTGCTGAGGCTCCTGATAGCCTCAGCAGTGCCCGTGGCATCTAATGTGGCTCCTGGGCAGCCCCAACAGCAGACAATGGCTGGCATCGTACCAGAAGAAGAAACAGAACACATTGGGCCTCCACTCCTGTGGCTCACAGAGCCCCGGTGCTTCTTTTTTCCTGGCGAAAATGCCTGCAGGAGAGAAGGGCCTTGGCTGTGGCCTTAAGTCCTCAACCACTGAAGATAAAGCTCTAGGGACCAAGATCGTGGCACATCTTGGGCCCTAAAGCTGTAAATTCAGGGTCCCGCCTGGCAACATCTCTTCATTTTGCCGGACCACTGGTATGAGTGCCAAAGCGCCCTGTCGATCTTCTACCCGCAATGGACCTAGTCAATCGCTGTGGTACCAGTACAACATGTACCTGCTGACGGAGGCCTAGGTTGCAGCACTCTCCAACCTAAGGCCTTCCCGGAGCCCTCTGAAATGCTTAGGAGGCCTCCCTAATGGCCCGCAACAGCCCAGCCCATAATCTTGGCCTGTGCATACCGGGTTCAAACATGACACCTGTGCAGGGCATGTTCCTGTCTGCCTAATCTCCTCCATTTGCTCCTAGGAGGTCCCCCACTAGATCTCTAGGATACTGTCCATAGAACTGCCCCCCCATTACTGTGTGGAATGATATTTTGGGGGGCTGACCGCTGACCTCTAACAGCCACTCGTTGACATTGATGCCTGAGGGGACTGTGTCTGGGGACTTGGACCTCTGACCAGCGGCCCGCCTACTTTGAACCCCTCTGGCTTGACTTGGTCATTGGTATGCCGTTGTGTGCAGCTGAATGGATCATTCCTCCAATACCCCTCTGGGTGCAGCCATGTAAGCTACTCATTGATCCCTGCTTCAGGGGCCTACATCTGCTGCTGCCCTCACCCTCCTGGGTGACATTCCCCTTTGCCGGTCTCCACATAGTTGGAGAAGATGTTGCACTGTTCATGGATGCCCAAGGGCAAAGTTACCTGCCAATTACTGTCCTCGGAAACGATGGGTGGGAAATACGCCATGACTACATAGGTATGACAATTACAATGGACTCGGTCAGAGAAGATACAAGGTCAACATCCACTGAACGCAAAATTATAAGGAAAGATCTGACCACGTTTCAAACTAACTGAAGGTAATGGAACACATACTTGCTGTCCTAGATGACCGTCTGTTGATACTGAAAAATGAGCCGAATATTGGGCAAGATTTGTGGCATCTATGGTGGAAGCTTGTGGATGTGCGGAATCACAGCTGCTGCACCAATGTACGCTTCCTGGAAATACCAGAGGGTCTACAGGTGGAGAACATAGAAATCTTTCTGGTCTCCTTTCTTCCAGAACTTACTGGCCTAATATTTCCTCCTCCTATGGAGTTTCAGAGGCTCATAGCCCACCAGCGGCAAAACACAACAATGGCCCATTCATGTATAAGAACGTAAAGGTATAAATCGCTGCTGGCTTCTCCCAGGACACACTTGGGAGGAAAACATTCCTGGCATTGCAACCACAACTTCGGAAGTTGTATATGAAGGGTTTTTAGGGACTCAGGAGGGAAAAAGGCGCTCTGCTGTGTCTACGGTTGTGTGAAAATGGTAGTGAGTGTACGGTGCCACAAGGCAAGGGGAAAATATCTAAACCCCTAAAAGTGTGTAAGGAAGCCCTACACAGAGTCAATAAAACACACAAGATGATGGACGGAATGTTGCACAATGGCAAAACATTCACCCCCAGTCACAGATCTAGGGATAAAATTCGACCCCTCCATGAACTTCCAACAACAAGCAGTAGCCGTGGCGGGGACCTGCTTCGGCATAATAAAAAAGCTTAGGACATTTTTCGACCTCATCCCCCTCTCAGTTAGGAAGACTGTTGCAGTGGCCCTCGTCACCTCCCGTCTTGACTACTGCAACAGTCTGTACGCAGGAACCAACAGAACAGTCTGCCACAAAGTACAAGTGGTGCAACATGCAGAAGCCAGACTAGTCCTAGGATGGAAAAGAAGGACCTCGGCCCGATAGCAATGAACACACTGCACTGGCTTCCTATTCATAAAAGGGTGCTTTTTAAGATCCTGTTAATCACTTTCAGGGCTTTCAATAAAACTGGACCAAAATACATTGAAAACATGTTTAAACCCTACATCCCTCACGTTGCCTGAGATCCCAAGGTGACAACCTCCTCACCATACCCAAGTTCCGACATAAAACCAAAGGAGGAAAAGCCCTAGCAGTCCTGGGGTCTAAGGCCTGGAACACATTACCACCTCCCCTCCGACATATCCCCACCGAAACTCTCTTCAGAAAGACCCTTAAAACTTGGATATACACCCTACGAGACACACACTGTAAAAACCTTGTATAATTCACCTGTCACGCTCTCCTACACGAACAATAACACCTGTTCTCCTTTCTCAAAAGCTCCAAGATGCTCCATGGAGTGTAACCCGCGCTATACAAAAGAAGATTACATTACATTACATTACAGATCTGGGTTTAATCCATCGTTATTTTGCTCACCAAGCCACCCCAGTTCAGACTTGGCCATATGCAAATCAGTCTTGACCCTGTGCCTCATGGGAACAGTCCAGCCCGAACTGCCAAGCCATGTCTTTCCTGGACCGGAATCAAGCATCCTAGGACCGGTTTCTGGCTATCAGCCGTCTTCAGCCAGGATAGCTTGACTCCAGTGGCTTAGTGAGCAAGGGACTCACGTCTGGGCATAACCTTCCCACATAGGATGAACAGCAAAACACACAAGATGATGGACGGAATGTTGCACAATGGCAAAACATTCACCCCTAGTCACAGATCTGGGTTTAATCCATCACTATGTTGCTCACCAAGCCACCCCAGGTCAGACATGGCCATATGCAAATCAGTCTTGACCCTGTGCCTCATGGGAACATTCCAGCCCGAACTGCCAAGCCATGTCTTTCCTGGACCGGAATCAAGCCTCCTAGGACCGGTTTCTGGCTATCAGCCGTCTTCAGCCAGGATAGCTTGACTCCAGTGGCTTAGTGAGCAAGGGACCCACGTCTGGGCATACCCTTCCCACATAGGGTGAACAGCAAAACACACAAGATGATCGACGGAATGTTGCACAATGGCAAAACATTCACCCCCAGTCACAGATCTGGGTTTAATCCATCGGTATTTTGCTCACCAAGTCACCCCAGTTCAGACATGGCCATATGCAAATCAGTCTTGACCCTGTGCCACGGAGTCAATAGCACAAAAGTCCCGGGCACACATGAACGAGGTTGACAGTATTGTTTGTATCTTTCCCAGCCCTGAGGAAGTCGCGGGATAACTCCCATTGGCGACGAAACACATGTAGGCTGGTTTTTGTGTTTCGCTTTGAATAAACAACAAGAATACACTGAAGATTGAACTTTGCGACTTCTGTTTTTGGAACCTCTTACAAACTTTTATTTGATTGACACCTCGTTCACGTGTGCCCGGGACTTTTGTGCTAACAACTTCAGAAGTTAGTTAATAGATATGGCCTTTTAGAGCCAGCTACAATGCTGACTATGATCAACAGTACTCACTTGGAATTGACGGAGATGGAAGAACTCAAACAATTTCTGGACTATCTGGATACTGTGAGATGGACATGTCAGGCTCTACAACGGCAGAAATGGCCAATGCATCAACCAAGGGCCCGGATGCTAAGGCAAACACAGGGGAGTAAGAGCCATCTGAGGTGGAACATGGTCGATTGGAATCAGTTCTACAATAATGGGAGAAGAAGGGTAGCAAAGTTTCTTTCAAGGCTGAAGGCAGAGGCAAATCAATGTTCCCAAAAAAGACCTGAAAGCCCCTTTTGGTGCTTTATTCCAGGAGGGAGCTACAGGTGGACTGGACACTGTGTCCTGCCTTTTACCATTGTTACAAGTAAGAGCTAAGTGCTTGCACAGTGAGAGGGATAAGGGGAAGGTTGGCTGGGACTTTTTTTTAAACTCTTTTTGAACTCTTCATTAAGGAGATCTAGACATCTGCTTGCTTTGACTGTGCTTCTTCAACACTGTCACTATTCTTTCCTTTCAAGTGGCTGCGCGGGGGAGGGGTTCTCACGTTATTGGGAATACTTATTGCGACATTTCTACTGGGCAAAAGGGCTCTGGGTTGAGCTCTTAGTTGGAAAAGAACCTGCCTGTTCACATTTGGGTATAAGGAGTGCACCTGTCACAGGTAGCTCCAGGATCATGGACTGTTGCTAAAGTAATGTCTAGCCTCAGTTTCATTTATTTGTTTGCATTTTTCTATATCTGTTTGCAAAGTTTGATGCACCATTTCTTTGGCACTCCAGATACATATTCAGATAGAATCTCAAGTTTTAAATGTTGACATGCACAAATATAGAGTCGGAAATATCGTGACACAGAAATATAGACAGCAAGAATATCGTGGTCTAGAATATCGACTTGTATGTAAGAAATATAGGGGTCCATTAGGATGTCGGGCGGATTGCTCCCTCCAGGCTGGCGGTGGCTACCGCCAGCCTGGCTGGGGCAATCCGCCCGACATCCTTCCCTGAATTCCCCCCGCCATATTACAATGGCGGGGGGACCGCAGTGGACCAAAACACCGCCCGCCTCATTTCCGCCCCGGTCGCCTTGCGGCCGGGGCGGAAAATGTTTAATATGGTGGCGGTGTCTATTAGACACCGCCAGCCATATTACAATGGGCATTGTTAGATGCCTTTCCGCGGCGGCGCTGCCGCCACGGAAAGGCATGCGGTCTTCACTCTGGGGGCTCCCTGCGGGCCCCCAGAGTGAAGTACAGGTGGGGGGTGCACATGGGGGGTACCTGTGGTACCCCTCTTCATTGTCATTTGCAAAGCGCCAGGCACCGCGCGGTGCCTGCCCCTTTGCAAATGAAAATGTGAAAGTGCATTTTCAGCATTGTGGCGGGCGGTGCAGAGAGCACCACCCGCCACAATGCTGAAAATACAGGATGTGCCCGCCACTTTGGCGGGTACATCCTAATGGCACCCCCGGGACTCCCACCCTTATGGCGGGCGGTCCCGATTTACGATAGGATGACGGGCGGGCAAAGTCCGCCCGTCATCCTAATGGACCCCATAGTTTCTAGAAATATCAAAGTTATTAATATCGTTTGCAAAAATATAGTTGTTAAAATATCGATGTTTTAATTAGTGTTATGTATTTTAAAAAGTATGAGATCTATTTTTTGCAAATGAGAACTGCTTTTGTTTTTAAATATATGGGTTTATTTTTTAGTAGTTATTAATTTTATTTTAATTACATTTTGCGTTTTTTAGTTCTGTAGCGGGTTGTGGGTTTATAGGGGAATAGGGTGGGAAGTAATTTAATTATAATAAATTAATGACTATTTTTTATCCATTAGTATTTATTTAATTTAGATTTTAAAGTGTTAATTGTGGGAATTCATTTATTATTAATTATTTATTAATTGGTTGTTAAATAGTATTAATTAATTAATTGGCAATTATGTTAATTGTGTCATTTTTTAGGATCGGGTTGTGGGTTTATAGGGGAATAGGGTGGGAAGTAATTTTAGTATATAAAATGTATTAATATTTTTTATGTATTAATATTTATTTAATTTATATTTTATAGGGTTATTGTGGGAATTAATTAATTATTAATTATTTATTAATTGGTTGTTGATTATTATTAATTAATTATGTAATATGTTCGGGAGCCAGTGCCGGGGTTTATTGGGGAATAGGGGAGGGAAGTGATTTATTTATAATTAATTAATAATTGTACGTTAATTCACGCTAAATAATCAATTTAAATTTAAATGTGGCAATTGTGTAATTAATTATAGATGTAAGTTGTGGGGTTTATAGTTGTAAAGGGTGGGAAGTACATTCTTTTAAAATAATTAATAAGTTATTGTTAATCGATATTAATTTATTAATGTAAAATGAGTTATGGAAATTTTGTAATGATTTTTAGGTGTGGGTTGTGGTGTTTATTGAGGTAGAGGGTGTAAAGTAATTTATGTTTAATTAATTAATAATAAGTTGATTATTAATACCAAATCATCAATTGATAAATATTTATGGAAAATGTTTTTTTTTATTTTGTGTGTGGGTTTTGGTTTTATAGCGGTAACGTTTGGGGAGTAAATGAATTTTTATCTGTTTTAATTTGTTTTTTTAATTAGTAATATTTTTCTTTAATTGGTAATTTATGATGTTAATTATGGAGGCACATTAAAAAAAATAGATGTGTGGCATGAATTGTGGGGTGTTATAGGATAGGAAATAAGAAAGATTACATTCGATGTAATAATTAATGTTTTGTTTACAAATAATTTTTATTAAAATTAGTTTGTTTTAAATTATTTAAAAAAAATTGAAATATTTTTTCTAGGAATTTGTTGGATCTTTTTAACATTATAATCTGTTTCTATCTTTTTTAATATTTAATATTTGTATATATGTTTTCTTTTTTTGTTTTATTTAAATCTTTTATGTTGTTGTTGATATTTTGTTTGTTTTTAATTTTGAACTGACTCCAGTGGAAATATTAATTTTTACCCCTCTGCTATCTAACACTTTCCCTATTGTTGCACTAATTGGAGTGGGAATAGTAATTTTTACCCCATGCTATACAACACTTTCCCTACTGTTGCACTCACTGGAGTTGGAATAGTATTTTTTACCCCTCCACTATCCAACACTTTCCCTACTGTTACACTCACTGGAGTGGGAATAGTACGTTTTACTCTTCGGCTATCCAACACTTTCCCTACTGTTGCACTCACTGGAGTGGGAATAGTAATTTTTACTCGTCCGCTATCCAACACTTTCCCTAATGTTGCCCTCACTGGAGTGGGAATAGTAATTTTCACCCCTCCGCTATCCAACACATTCCCTACTGTTGCACTCTTTGTTGTGGGAATAGTATTTTTTTGTTTATGTTTGAAAAGCTTTATTGATAAAATTGTTAATACATAGAGATACCAGCAAATACAGGTAATCAATCAATCAATCAATCATGCCATTTGTATAGCGCACTACTCACCCGGGAGGGTCTCAAGGCGCTTGGGGGGAGGGGTATGCTACTGCTCGAACAGCCAGGTCTTGAGTTGTTTCCTGAAGGCGAGATGGTCCTGGGTCAGCCGAAGGTGGATGGGGAGGGAGTTCCAAGTCTTGGCAGCCAGGTAAGAGAAGGATCTTCCTCCGGCGGTGGCTCTTCGGATGCGTGGTACTGCTGCGAGGGCGAGGCTGGTGGACCGTAGCTGGCGGGTGGGCGTGTAGAAGGTCAGGCGGTCGTTGAGGTACTTGGGGCCCAGGTCGTGGAGAGACTTGTGTGCGTGGGTGAGGAGCCGGAACGTGATCCTCTTGTCGACGGGGAGCCAGTGCAGGTTCCTCAGGTGGCTGTAGATGTGGCTGAGTCGGGGCACATCCAGGATGAGTCGGGCGGAGGCGTTCTGGATGCGCTGGAGTCTTTTCTGTAGCTTGGCTGTGGTTCCGGCGTAGAGGGCGTTTCCGTAGTCCAGTCGGCTGGTGACGAGTGCCTGGGTGACAGTCTTCCTGGTCTCGGTCGGGATCCAGCGGAAGATCTTGCGAAGCATACGCAGGGTGTTGAAGCACGATGAGGAGACGGCGTTGACTTGTCTGGTCATCGAGAGGGAGGGGTCCAGGATGAAGCCCAGGTTGCGTGCGTGGTCGGTTGGCTTGGGTGGGGTGCCCAGGTCTGGGGGCCACCAGGAGTCGTCCCAGGCGGAGGGCGAAGAGCCCAGGATGAGGACTTCCGTCTTGTCCGAGTTCAGTTTCAGGCGGCTGTCCTTCATCCACTCGGCGACGTCTTTCATCCCTTCGTGTAGGCAGGTTCTGGCGGTGTCGGGGTCTCTGGTGAGGGAGAGGATCAGCTGGGTGTCGTCGGCGTAAGAGATGATGTTGAGGTTGTGCTGGCGTGCGATGGCTGCGAGAGGTTTCATGTAGATGTTGAAGAGGGTGGGGCTGAGTGAAGATCCTTGCGGGACGCTGCAGATGACTTCGGTGGCCTCGGAGCGAAACGGGGGGAGGCGGACTCTTTGTGTTCTTTCGGCGAGGAACGAGATGATCCACTCCAGTGCCTTCTCTTGGATACCGATGTTGCTGAGGCGCTGGACTAGGGTGCGGTGGCAGACCGTGTCGAACGCAACGGAGAGGTCCAGGAGGATGAGGGCCACTGTTTCCCCCTTGTCGAGCAGGGTCCGGATGTCGTCGGTGGCTACGATGAGGGCGGTCTCGGTGCTGTGGTTGGCTCTGAAGCTGGACTGCGAGGGGTCGAGGGATCCGTTCGTCTCGAAGAAGGTGGTCAGCTGTCTGTTGACGATCTTCTCGATGACTTTAGCAGGAAAAGGGAGGAGCGAGATGGGGCGGAAGTTTTTGAGATCGGTGGGGTCCGCTGTAGGTTTCTTCAGGAGGGCGCTGATCTCGGCATGCTTCCAGCTCTCCGGGAAGGTGGCGATGTTGAAGGAGGCGTTGATGATGTTCCGGAGTTGGGGTGCGATGGTGGAGTTGGCCTTGTTGAAGACGTGGTGTGGGCAGGGGTCGGTCGGTGATCCGGAGTGGATGGTGTTCATCGTGCGGGCGGTGTCTTCGGTGGTCACCGTGGTCCAGGTGCGAAGGGTGGTGGTGAGGGGCGTTGGTTCGACGGTTGGGTGCGTGGGTGGGGCGCCGAAGCTGTTGTGGATGTCGGCGATCTTGCGGTGGAAGAACGAGGCGAGGGAGTCGCAGAGGTCTTGTGACGGAGTGATGTCGTTGGTGCCGGTGCTGGGGTTGGAGAACTCCTTGACGATAGTGAAGAGCTCTTTGCTGTCGTGGGCGTTGTTGTCCAGTCGTTCCTTCAGGGATTTCTTCTTGGTGGTGCGGATGAGCTGGTGGTGCTTGCGGGTAGCGTGTTTGAGGGCGGTCATGTTGTCGGTGGTCCGGTCGAGGAGCCAGGCTTTCTCGAGGGTGCGGCAGGTCTTCTTGGAGTCCTTGAGGTCGTCGGTGAACCAGGATGCCTTCTTGCTTCTGGGTCTGCTGGGAGGGTTCTTTAGTGGCGCGAGGTCGTCGGCGCAGGCGGTCAGCCACTGTGTGAAGTTGCGGGCTGCTTCGTTGGGGTCCGTTGTGTTGGCGGGTGGGCTCTGGCTGAGGGAGGTGGTGAGCTGGTCTGCGGTGATCTTGCTCCAATTCCTGTGAGGTACCTGTTGCGGGTGGTGGTGGGTCGTGGATCTTTTGAAGCTGAAGTGGACGCAGCTGTGGTCGGTCCAGTGGAGTCCGGTGGCGTGGCTGAAGGTGATGTACTTGCTGGAAGAGAAGACGGGATCAAGCGTGTGGCCGGCGTAGTGGGTGGGGGTGTTGACCAGTTGCTTGAGTCCGAGGTTGGCGAGGTTTTCCAGCAGGGCGGTGGTGTTGCGGTCCTTGTTGTTCTCCAGGTGGAAGTTGAGGTCCCCGAGGAGGATGTAGTCAGTGGAGGGGAGGGCGTGCGGGCTGATGAAGTCTGTGATGTCTTCGCTGAATTGTGTGCGTGGTCCCGGGGGTCTGTAGACGAGGGTGCCTCTGAGGGTCGTCTTAGGGTCGGTGTGAATCTGGAAGTGGAGATGTTCGGCTGCGGCGAAGGAGTCGTTGGCGTCGGTCGTGATGCGGATGGTGTTCCTGTGGACGATGGCGACGCCACCTCCGGTCTGGTTGATGCGGTCCCTCCTGATGATCTTGTACCCGTCCGGGATGGTGATGGCGATGTCGGGTGCAGAGGAGGCATTCATCCAGGTTTCCGTGAGGAAGGCGACGTCCGGTGATGTAGCATCGAGGAGGTTCCAGAGTTCCACTGCGTGTCTGTGGACGGAGCGGGTGTTGATCAGGATGCACTTGAGGTGGTTGCTGCTGGTGTTTGTCTTGGTGGGTGCGGGGCGGGTTCGGAGGCAGGTGAACTTGCAGGTGCAGCAGGAGAAGGGTCCGTGGGTGCGTCTCGGGGTGGCTCGGCAGCAGGCGTGGGTCCGGCTGGCATTGAGTGCGTTGAGAGTGGCGGCGTCGTAGGTCAGTCGGGTCGTCTTGCCTCGGCGGGGAGGGCCAGGGGTCCTGGCGCTGGGCGCAGTCCAGGCGCGGACGGGCCCAAACGGGCTTACCTTTGGCGCACCTTTGGCGCTCAATCGGTGCTCCCGCTGCGCGCGTCCGCTGCGCGCGGTCGCTCTGGGGGCGTCATAAGTAAGGAGACGGGAGGGAGGAGCAGCTGGGTGGCGGGAGCGGGGCGGCGAATGGAATCACAGGGGGGCGGGGCCGCAGGGAGGCAGCGGCGGGAAATTCCAAGAAGCAGCGGGCAGCGGGAAATTCCCAGGAGCAGCGGGAAATTCCCAGGAGCAGCGGGCAGCGAGCGAAGGAATCTGCAGGCAGGAGGCGGCAAAGGCAGGCAGGAGCGGCAGCAGGGAGTGGGGCGACCAAGCCCTGTGGAGGGCTGAGCGGTCACACTCTGTGGTCCCCTACAGTCCCCTTAAGTAAGGAGCCGGGAGGGAGGAGCAGCTGGGTGGCGGGAGCGGGGCGGCGAATGGAATCACAGGGGGGCGGGGCCGCAGGGAGGCAGCGGCGGGAAATTCCAAGAAGCAGCGGGCAGCGTGAAATTCCCAGGAGCAGCGGGCAATTCCCAGGAGCAGCGGGCAGCGAGCGAAGGAATCTGCAGGCAGGAGGCGGCAAAGGCAGGCAGGAGTGGCAGCAGTGAGTGGGGCGACCAAGCCCTGTGGAGGGCTGAGCGGTCACCTCCAAATAGACTCAAAAATGATATTAAACAATGCCTAGGCTGAAATCAGATAGAGAAAGATAAAAGCATTTTGTAAAATGTTATAGATGAGGGGAAGGGGGAAGAGGGGAGGGAAGACAGAAGAAGGGATAAGGGGGAGGAGAGGGAATAGTAACACTGCAATATAAAGAGGTAAGGAATATGGTATACAAGCAATATACTGTAAATAAAGCAATACATAATGTTCAGCATGTAAGATTATATAACATAAGAACCCCTCCGCTATCCAGCACTTTCCCTACTGTTGCAATCACTGGAGTGAAAATAGTATTTTTTACCCCTCTGCAATCTACCACTTTACCTACTGCTGTACTCACTGGGGTGGGAACAGTAATATTTACCCCTTCACTATCCAGCACTTTCCCTACTGTTGCAATGACTGGAGTGGGGATTACAATTTTTACCTCTCAGCTGTGTAACACTTTCCCTACTGTTGCACTCACTGGAGTGGGAATAGTAATTTTTCCCCTCCGCTATCAAACACTTTCCCTACTGTTGCACTCACTGGAGTGGGAATAGTAATTTTTACCCCTCCGCTATCCAACATATTCCCTACTGTTGCACTCTTTGGAGTGGGAATAGTAATTTTTACCCCTCTGCTTTCCAACACTTTCCCTACTGTTGCACTCATTGCAGTTGGAATGGTAAATTTAATTATTTCGATATCCATCATTTTCTCTACTGTTGTATTAATTGTATTGCGAAATGTACGTTTTCATTTTATTTCAATCAATTAATGTTTTAATTAATTATAGAATGTTTTTTATTTTAAATGATTGATATGTGTATATATTTTATTTTTATATAACTTAAAAGTTTAAAAATTAAATAAAGATAATAGTTCATAATTTTAAAATAAATATATGTATATGTACAAATTATTATGTTTGCGTGTTTATATTTTTTTATTGAGTTTAATTTTTATATTTAGTTATTGTATATTAAATTTAATTTATTTTGTTAACCCCTTGCATGCTCATGACAAGCTCAGCTCGTCATGAGGCACGGTGCTCCTGTGCTCATGACGAGCTGAGCTCGTCATGACCGTTAGAATGCTCACACACAGGGATAATTCCCCTGCTGTGCTGAGCGTTCTATTGAAACGGGTGTGGTCATGACGAGCTGATCTCGTCATGAGCAAACGAGCACTGTGCCTCATGACGAGCTGAGCTCGTCATGAGCACCGGGGCGCTGCGCGTGCCCCCCTGCCCCCAGCACAGCGGGGGAATAAGCGCCGCATGGAAGGGGTTAAAGATTATATTAATATTTATATATTTAATATATTATTTAATTTATATTTTTTAATCGATACTTTTACATCTATATTTTTAACTTTGATATTTTTGATTCAATATTTGTGTACTTACCTGTTTAAGTATAGGGAGACGATATTTTTACAATCTATATAGTTTTTTTCTCGATATTTTTACCATCGATGTTTTTAGCATTGATATTCTATCAGTGAACCCTCCTCAGGCTTTCAGACCGGATACTTCTGTCCCTGTGCTGGTGTCTTTTACAGACTTGCTCTCAGTTTTCTCTTTGTACAGGATCAACTGGGGTGAGAGAGAGTCTCTTTCCATCACAAACCACTTGCCCAAACAGCCTGATGGAGCCTTTGGGTTCATGTGATAGACAGAACTACCTGGGGGTGTTGGTGACTAGCAAATATGGTCATGAACAATTTACAGCCATTGATGTTTAAGCCAGACACTGATTTTAGCAAACTGGAGTCCCTCCACTTCCTTTGGGGAACAGTGCAAGTTGTAAAAATGGTCATGGTTCCCCGTTTCAAATTTGTACTCGGTATACTTCCACTTCCCTTTACCAAAAGCCTGCTGCACTCACTCAACAATTATATAAAATCTTTCATATGGGCTGGGCTGGGCGGAAGATGTGTTTGAAACCAGGAAAGCTTCACCCAGACACAAGAGCGGTAGCCTCAGATTGCCAAACATGTACATGTATTACTTGGCACAACACCTATTGCAGCTATCGTACTTTTTAAAGGAGGTCGAAGACTAGCCAGAGGGGATGGCCATAGAGAGGTTGCTTGCCATGGCCCAACTGGACTTGGGCACCCTCTATGGATCTGGATTCTGGAGATTGAGACCTGCCCCCCTCCACCAAGGGAAATTCGGACAACAAGGAAATATGTGGAAGGATTGCCTGGGGTCCTGGCAGCTCTTCACTCCGGAACACCCATATGGTCTAACAGCAGCATACTGCTAGGGCGACATCCAATTAAATCGCAGACTTGGATTTAGGTGTGCATAATCATAATAGATGACTTATATAAAGAGGGTCCTTTCAGGTCCTTTGCGTAGAATTTACCTTCCCCGAATCACAGATGTGGAAATGTAGACAGTTCCAATGCTATTTGAGGGACACACTGGGACTCGAACCGACCCCGCTGCAAGAATCCCCAACCCACAAATACATACTGGTTTAGTGTATGGCTAAAGGGTCAGCTACCAATCTGTACCGAATACTGATTGACTGCTCATATTCCAACACCACACGGAATGACACTAAAGTCTACTGGCAGGATGGCTGGGTTTACAATTCGAGTCAGAGGACTGGAAAGAGGTCATGGACTCCTACGACCACTCTCTGAGGGAAGCCAGGCTGAAATTCACTTACTTTAAAATATGACATAGTTGGTATTGGATCCCATACAAACGAAAGCGAGCTAGACTCGCCCCTGATGACAGGTTTTGGAGATGTGTGCAAAAGGATGGAGATCTGTATCATATCTTATGGCTCTGCCCACATCTTGACACTTACTGGACGGACATTTGGCACACACTCCTTAATACCAGTCTATTCTCCTTGATCGAATCAACGCATCTAGTCAAATGTGGACGATGCAACACAATCATGGAAAAGGTGGATGTCCGCATCTCTGACTGTAGCGAAGGTTGGTATTTTATGCCACTGATGCTCCTCGAGGGTGCCCTCACACTTGAAATGGACATCAGAACTATATGAGAAAACTATATATAAATTACAAGATCAACTCCTAACGTTTGAGCACATGTGGTGACAATTTATTAACCTAATAGATCCCTAAACTGAAGGGGGATTGGACAAGTGGAGCTCAGGGCTTGGAGGGGGGGGGCTAATGTGGCCCAGATTAGACGACTCAAGGTAAGCTTTCTCACTTGCATTTTGTGAGTGTTCTGTTTATGCTTACGGGTCAGTTTTATGTTTCAGCAGTTTTGACACTCTGTACTATGTTCATATATTGCTGGTTTAGTTTTAATCTTCTAAATGGCTGTAAAAATCAACAAAAATAAGAACTCTAGTTCAGAGTAATACAGGCATGTACGTCAATTCGCCAAAAAGCCATGAGTAGTGGAAGTGACGTTGCACCCCATTTGATCATTACATTCACTCACAAATGCTTACACATACACACACAGTCTGACATACATACACTCTCACATAAAAACACTCTCACCTGCACGAATGCACATAACATACATTTAAAAGCATTATCTCTGCAGACAATGAGGGTCATTTTCCAGCTAATTGCACTCCATTCTTGTTATGCTAATAGTGACTAATATAAATTCTTATTCACTATTAGTATAATACAAAAAATGACAAAAAGCAAGAAGATTGGAGTTCCAACCTTTGTCCATGAGGACGTGCTGCTCCTATGTTCCTGGCATTGAGTTTGCTACCTCTGAGGCCAGGGTTTGCAAATGCAGTGCCAGGGGTCGCAAGGGGGGAGCCAGGGTCACACCTGTGACCCTTAAATGAGATCCATGAATATAGGCCTCCATACCAGTATTACCTTTTCTATTTCATATTGGATGTCCTGTACACCTCATGGAAAGAGCTATGATGTGTTCCCCGTGGCCCGTGGAAACCAGTTCACCTGACTTCTTTAGACATTTCATTCTCTGCAGGGTACTGGAAGGAGTTCATTCTAAATTACACCGACTGTAGTAGCGATGCATTCACCTCCACACCCTTCAATCAGCTTAACAATTTGTCTTGAGAAAAACACAACCTCCTCCGTCAATTTAAATGTGAGATCGCGGAGTGCAACCAAAAACAACAAAGCTGTTGTGTACAGTTTAGGAAATCATGGACCGTGTTACTTAACTGTTTCTGAAACGTCGCCAAGGACTAACCAAGGACCGAGTGTGCCGTTTGCTTGAGACTGTGCATTTAGCGTGCATGTTGGGGCAGGCCCCATGGTTCAATGGATGTGCCCTGCCCAGTGTGCTCAGGACCACAGCTCAGAATCAACCAAAGTGCTTCACTGTAGCATAAATAACCAAGTGGCCTGAATCATTCACTAATCATGCACTAATTGGCAGTTCGATTGTTCGGTGGTTACTGTAGGCTATTTAGAATACAAAAAAAGCATAAGACATTTAGATAGGCGCCCTGGGACATGTTTTATTTTAGTAATACATCCCAGTATCATACCTCTCTCATATCACAAATACAAGTGACCTTTTATGTAAAAAATGGAAAGAATTTGCGGATGTGTTACTCATCACATATCTTACCGCGTTTGGAAAACCCGCCCTAAGAGACAGGACTCTTTTGGTTATTCCCCAAAAAATGGAGAATAGAAAAAAATAGTAAACACAGGTAGACAATTATACATATGCATATATGATTGTGTGTGTGTATAACAAACAGGTGTTTTATGTGCCCCTCGTGTGGGGGAAGAATTTATAATTGAATTACCAAAAGTTTAAAATAAAAAAGATGAACAGATATGCAGGTGATGCCTACAGAATGGGAATAGGTACATACGTGTAGCTCATGTATATGGTTAATTTGGTTATGAATTCCTCCTCACATGAGGGGTCTTCCTCTTCCAACCTTTGTTTCGTACACCAATAAGTCAATAGGCTAAGGACCTGGAGAGTATTTTATAACGAGAATTGATCAGGATAAAAGGGCGGAATGAGCTTGGATCTTGTGGGTTTTAAGAAGTTCACTGAAATTGACTTATGGAAAGAAAGTAGAATTCTAGCCCCATTTAAGATACTACTAAATAGCCTGGTTCAGGGGGCTTTTAGTTCTACTGAAAAAGTATTATACCATTGCAATGGAAAGCCTTCCTCTCCAGAGGACTGACAATTAGCTAACTTGTTTAATACATTATTCGTTTCATCTCTGAAAATTGCTGAACTATACTAACAACATCTTTGCCAGAAACTCTGGACATTTTCACTAGGATGTGCAAAATTCACATAATTTGCTTTCGTGTAATTACGCAACATTTCAGGTAAATTATGTGTCATTCACAAAATGCGAATCTGTCATTAAGCACTACATTTTAGCATGAATTTTTGATACCAGGACGCATTTTATGGTAAAGGAAGAATCACAAAAAACACAAGTTGCACGAGCAACAGCTTTACACTGAAAGACACATAATTATGTGACGTGGCGTAATGGTGCCATTTAAATTTCGCCTGGGCCTAACTCTCAGTTGGGCGAAGTATTACTGTATGACCTCTCTAGATATGTTATTGTTAGCCTGATACATGCTTTTATAGTGGTGAGGAAACGTCTTGCCCACTCTTCTGATCTGTAATCCGGCTACAAATCTTTGGGTTTCTGGCTGAACTCATTTTCTTTTCCTCTACTTTAATACCTTTTTGATATTGGCCTTAGCTTTCTTCCGCTTTTCCTGACATAAGTAGTTATCATCTGCATTGAATGATGACTTTGCTTTACTCTTCTAATTTAAAGCAGCTTTAAATGATTTTCTCTCAATTTATGTTAATGACTGCAGTATGAGCTTCAGTCATACCTTGTCTTTTGGCTTTTCTCTCCATTAGGATTGATTTTTCGGGCAAGCAAATGCTTTTCCCATGTTTTTTTATGTTGATTTATACATTTTAGAAGACGTATTCTTTGATTGCTGGATTTCCAGAGCTGCTGCTTTCTTGCCCTTATTAAGGGATCTTCCCAGTGGCGGCTCCTCCATAGGGGTGTGAGGGGCGTCGCCCCACTGCTTTCTCGCAGTGTGGGAAGGCAGAAATAGAAAATGGCGAAAACTACCATTTTATTATTCTGCTTCTCGCTCTGCAAGAAAGCAGACGTGCCTGGAGTGCCTGGTGGGGGTAAGCGGGTGGGCAGTCCTGCTCGGGTGCAGGGGGGGAGTGGCTTGCCCCACTGTTGTGGGTACTGACTGTTTGGTCGGCCCCAGGGCAGAACAAAGCAGTCATGTGCACTCTCCCTTTTTAGGTCTCGCCTACGCAGTGCGCATGCGCTGAAAGGAAAGAGACCTTCCGCCATCGATTTGCCTTTTCAGCCAAAAACATGCACGTTTAGCATTGCCTTCAATGGCAAGGCGTGCACGTTTGGCAATTCCCTTGCGGGAGCGCGCTTTGAAACCATATGGTTCCTGCTCGTTCCCACAAGGGAAACATGTGCAGGATCCCTCCTCTCTCCCCTCCCCCTGCTGCCTTCTCCTCTCCTCGTCAGCGCGAGGCACGCGCTCTTGTTGCACTTCCCATCAATCACTCCTTACAAGTTCATCTGCTGGCTGTCTCTCTTCCGTGCCGTGCTTGTTTTTGCTTGTTGTAGTAGGTGTTTCTCCCAAAGCCTAAAATGATAAGTTTAGCGCTCAGTTTATCTCCTCCATCCCCGGCCCCCTTCCTAAAAGTAAACTGTCCCCTGCTCCCTTGCCTAATCCCCATTGTAGTTTTGTCTGGGCGCTCGCGCCGGGCTCATCAAACAGAGTCGGTGACCTTTGCCTATGTAAAAGCGCAGCAGGTGGCACGCTCTGCCCTGCGATGCGTGAAATCCACCGGGTCCGTTCCGTGGGTGGAGCGGGTGACCAGCTTCCCTGTCCCAACTGGAATGGATGGAAGCCTATCTAAGAGATGACTCCTGCTACGCCCTCTGGTCACGCTGGGTAAGTGCGAGCTAATGTCGCATGAAGGGCGAAGACACACGAGCTAAACTTCTGGGCATTTGGAAATCTCGTCTCCAAGTGTCTGCTGAATGGTGACATGGCCAACTAAACACCATGCAGGCACGCTTCACCTTCAAAAAGCGCTGGTGTGGGGTTTAGACAATTTTATTTAATGACCAACTGAAAATACCGGACCTGAGCACATCTACTAATAGAACACATCTATTAAAAGCTGTGCATGCGAATGCTGCCAGGATCAGGGGCTCTGCAGCCTCCGCCTGGGGGATGGGTGGGGTGCACCCTTTCAGGGGCCCTACCCAAGCAGGGGGGCCTGTTCCGTCCAAGGTCAATGGATAGCTGTGAGAAATGGGACTCTCTGCGACCCTCATCACAATCTGCAGGAACTGATTACTTTATGCCTCTGGCCAGGGTACAGTTTCCGCAACAATTTAAACTGAGCGGAAGATCTTTGACAGATATCTAATGCTGTACTTCTGTCATGGGTTGGCGAGGCCACATGGATTAATCCTTTACTTTATACAGAGCGACCTGGAGTCCTACTGAGAACATATCCATTTCCCACTCTCCTGCGGCCCACGTTTGTCATTATCCGTCGTGGGAATAAAGATCTGTCAGAAAGCTGTTGTGCGACCACGACGATGCGGGTGTCAGTGTGGAGCCTGTGCTTAGTCAGAAATGTCATGCGGACTCGACACCGGCAACAAATTATTCCAAGGCCCCCCACTGTCTAAATGAATAGTTAGTACACATTTACGTTAAAAGTAATTTTCGGTTTTTGTACCGCAACTGGCAAACTGTACGCATGGACCTTTAAATTTGCCATTCAACACGTAGATTACTGCATTTTTATTAATATAATGCCGTGGCTTTCAGACTTTTCGTGGTAGGTTCTGCTCGCCTGTTACAAAGGCAAAGAGTAAGACTTCTCTGTTTTTACATCCAACCAAGTGGCACGTTCATAAACTCCTGATTTCCTGACCCTTCTATTTTTGGCCCATGTATTTCGTGTCCTAAAATGAGTGAGTACTAAACATCTTGTGAATTCACTCTCAAGCCGGGAGGAAAACAAACGGTTTTAATTTGCACCAAATCAGAATATTTGTTTAACTACTGCTCAAGTCTAGTTAATGCAATAGCATCAAATAAAATATTTTCACTTGACAGCACACCACGTTATCTTTTTTAGAAGAGACATTTAATACTTTTATGATGTTACTATTTATGACTTTGCATGTCTTGTCAAGAAGAGCAAATGAAGCAATGACTGAAAATACTTTAGTGACACTTTCAAATTTGTAAAAGCAATAAAGCGTCTGGTTGCTTTGAGATGCAATCGAATTGTTTTTAAGGCCAGTCTTCATCTTAAAGGATGGTGTGATCAGAATTCTTGTTCCTTATTTATTGGATAATTACTTCTGCTTCGATGTACCTAGTACATTTGATGTGTAGCATGGCTAAGGCTGGTTCTGTGGGGATAAGCTGATGTCATGTTCCAAAGGTGTGCATGATTTGGGAATTTTGTTGCTGAGTTCAGTTTTGCTCCTGGGCGATTTCACAAAGTTAAATACCAATTAGAATACAATTGTAAAATGTCACAGCAGTAGGAATCTGCATACGAAATTACCATAGAAGCAATGTTCCAGAGTTAAAAACTAGGGGCCACATTAGGATGGCGGGCGGGCTTTGCCTGCCCGCCACCCTATCGGAAAACGGGACCGCCCGCCTTAAGGGGGTGCCATTAGGATGTGCCCGCCACAGTGGCGGGCACATCCTGTATTTACAGCATTGTGGCGGGCGGTGCTCTCTGCTCTCTCCGCAGCATTTGCATAATGAAAGCGTCAGGAACCTGCGGTGCCTGCCGCTTTCATTATGCAAATGCAGGGGGGTACCATAGGTACCCCCCCGTGTGCACCCCCCTACTGTGCTTCACTCTGGAGGCCCGCAGGTGGCCCTCAGAGTGAAGTCCGCCTGCCTTTCCGTGGCGGCATTGCCGCCACGGAAAGGCATTGAAAAATGCCCATTATAATATGGCTGGCGGTGTCTGATAGACACCGCCACCATGTTATCCCTTTTCCGCCCGGCCGCAAGGCGACCGGGGCGGAAAACAGGTGGGCGGTGTTTCCCACAGCTGCGCTCCCCTCCGCCATCGTAATATGGCAGGGGAGAATGCAGGGAAGGATGTCGGGCGGATTGCCTCCGCCAGGCTGGCGGTAGCCACCGCCAGCCTGGCGGAGGCAATCCGCCCGACATCCTAATGACCCCCTTGGTTTGGAAATCTCCCTGCACCATAAGTTCATCACAGGATTCTTTGGGGGTAGCTGCTGGGAAGTGTCTAATTAAAAACGTAAATTGTTCTAATCTTTGTAGCTTTCGTTGTGAGCTGAAACCACAGGGGTCCTTCCCTTTCCTTTTGTTTGCTAAACATAAATGATAATAAGTGTTTGACTGACCCTGAAACATTGATACTCAATTTGCTGCTGTTGGTATTCACTCCTTTGTGACTGGGGGTTCTGTTTGAAACTTTATCAGGTTGTACTGCGACCAGAATTAGTAAAATGACATCGAACACAAGTCTGCAGCAAAACATATAGTGGTTTCAAAAGTGTCACTTCTGTAGTGTGAAATTGCATTAGAAACACTTATTTACCTTGGAAATGCAAATACAATCTTGTTGTACAAGCTACAAGCTTTATTCGACAGCTCATGTCATAAAAGTTATAAAAACAGCATTTTATATTCAAAAGTAAGCAGTTCGTAGAGCAGTTTGTTATATATATATATATATATATATATATATATATATATATATATATATATATATATATATATGTATATATATATATATATATATATATATTACCTACTGGCGGTCGCCAGTAGGTAGTTATAGTTAGGACCTAGCTACCATAGGAAATCCGCAACATTCTATTGGGAATAACTCTTGCACCGGTTGAGGAATTTGCGTGTAATTTTCCAAAAGTTTGGCCAGCTCCGCTCCGCTCCTTCCCTGAAAGTTTTGGGGGGATTCGTGAAGCGGGGGCTGAGAAAAAAGGGGGGTCCCAAAACGTGTTTAGCCCATGTTAATTTCCATAGAACGTTCTGACATGTCTACAGCCCGAACCGCTGAACGGAATTACGCCAAACTTTGCAAAATTGCAGGGACTGGTACGCAGATGTGCCTTTGCTATATTTGGTGAAAATTGCTCCAGTGGTTTTTTTGAAAATTAACTTCAAAAACACATATATATCTATAGGCGCACACCGAGCGCTCACCGGTCCGCGTACCGGGGAGCGCACCCGGCGCGCTGCAGGAGTGCGCGAGCGGAAAGCTGATTGGCTCTCGGATGTCTGTCAACATTCTAAACAGTCCGGAGAGTCCGCCATCTTGTGTCTCGGTAGAATCGAGACACAAGAGGTGAAAATAAAAAGGGGGAAATGATTAAAAGGGGGCGGGGTAGACACCCCCTGACCCCCTAGGTTTTCTGAGGGGGCCTAGAAGGACCCTGAAGGGCAAAAAAACGATTTTTTGTTGTTGAAATTTTCGCGGGGTAAGCGCTGGGTGCGTTCCCAGGTGCGCTCTCCGGTACGCGCACCCTGAGCGCATCACGGGGAAAACAGTGTAAAAAAATAGAGTAAAAAAATAATTTAGAGTGTTTAGAGGTAGGGTAGCTCTGAAAAGAGCTGTTGTGTTATGTGGGTGTTTTTGTACCTGTTCCCTCATTGTCTCTCTGTTAGCCTCATTCTCTCCGTCCCCTTAGTCTCTCACTCCTCTTCTGTCACGCTCACTCCCTATAACTCAGCCATACTCCCACACTCACCTTCTTTCAGACCTTCTCCTTTACTTTCCTTCCTCTCTCTTCCCTTCTTTCGCTCCTTCAGTCTTTTCCCTTCCCTTACTCTCCTTACTCCACTACACTAACTCCTTCTCTTACTCCTTCTGTCCTCTTAGTTCTACACTCCCCTTCCCTCATTCTCTCTCTGTTAGCCTCATTCTCTCCGTCCCCTTAGTCTCTCACTCCTCTTCTGTCACGCTCACTCTCTATAACTCAGCCATACTCCCACACTCACCTTCTTTCAGACCTTCTCCTTTACTTTCCTTCCTCTCTCTTCCCTTCTTTCGCTCCTTCAGTCTTTTCCCTTCCCTTACTCTCCTTACTCCACTTCACTAACTCCTTCTCTTACACCTTCTGTCCTCTTACTTCTACACTCCCCTTCCCTCATTCTCTCTCTGTTAGTCTCATTCTCTCCGTCCTCTTAGTCTCTCACTCCTCTTCTGTCACGCTCACTCCCTATAACTCAGCCATACTCCCACACTCACCTTCTTTCAGACCTTCTCCTTTACTTTCCTTCCTTATTTATTTATTTATTTATTTATTTAATGCGATTTTTAGAGCGCGCAAATACCCAAGGGGTGTCTCGGCGCTAGCAGAACAGAACCGTCACTGTGGCAGAAAATTTATGCTGAAAACAACCTGGTTTTTAGTTTTTTTCTGAAACTGATGAGCGTGGGGGCGGTTTTGATATAGAGGGGTAACGTGTTCCAGAGTTTGGCTGTCAAGATGGTAAAACATCTATCTCCCCAGTTGGCCCTTCTTGTGGAACTTCGAGCAGATGGGCTGACGACGAACGTAAAGTTCTTGATTGTTCAAGAGGGCAGAAGGCTTTTTTTAGAAATTGTGGGCCCAGGTTGTTAATGGCTTTGTATGCAATGCATAAAGCCTTACATTTTGTCCGGCTCCTCACTGGGAGCCAGTGCAGCTTTCGAATATAAGGGGAGATGGATGTGAATTTGGGAATGGTTAGTAGGATCCTGGCCGAGGCGTTTTGGACCAGCTGCAATCTGTTGAGGACCTTTTCTTGGGCATTCAAAAGAAGGGCATTACAGTAATCTGTTCTAGAGAAGACCAAAGTACTGATTAGAGTTTTGCCAGCAGAAGGAGGTAAGTATGGAATCAATTTTTTAATCCTTTTTAGGATATAAAAGGATGAGGAGACCACGGAGTTGGCATGTTGATGGAAAGTCATTTTGTTGTCGAATATGACTCCCAGGTTACGAACCTTGGCAACCGGTTGAGGTGGTGCTCCCATCTCAGGTGGCCACCGTTGGGGGGACCAGGTTGGTTCCAGTTTCCAGAATGTCATCACCTCTGTCTTGTCAGAGTTTAATTTAAGACAGTTTGATGACATCCAGGTGCTGATTGCCCGCATTCCCTCTTGGAAGTTTGCCGCAACTGATGTACCCTTGTTGTATACAGATAACACCAGTTGAGTATCGTCCGCATAGGTTGTGAGGGCGATTCCATAAGATTTTATTACCCTCGCTAAGTCCGAAACATAAATGTTGAAGAGTGTCAGACTTAGCGAGGAGCCCTGTGGTACTCCGCAGGGGAGAGTAAAGGTCTGGGAGGTGTAATGGCCCATCTTCACTGTCTGTGGACGGTCAGCCAGAAAAGAAGCAAGAAGTTCTTTAGCTTTGTTCTTAATTCCTATGGCTGCGACACGGTCGATCAAGATGACATGATCGACCGTGTCGAAGGCTGCGGAGAGGTCCAAAAGTATTAGTACTGCCGCTCCTCCTTTGTCCAGTGTCATCCTTATTTCGTCCGCTGCTTTTAATAGCGCAGTCTCCATTCCGTGCCCCTGTCTGAACCCAAATTGGGTGTCATCCAGTAGGTTGTTGTTGTCTATAAATTTCGATAATAGTGTTTTCATGGTTTTTTCGAAATTTTTTGCAGGAAAAGGGAGACAAGCAATGGGTCGGTAGCTGGCGGGAAGGAGGGGATCTAAAGTAGGTTTTTTTAAAAGTGGCTTGATGATAGCCTCCTTCCAAACCGAGGGGTATATGCCAGTTAAAAACATAGCATTGCAAATAGTGGTCAGTGCAGGGGAAATAGCTTCAGGGATGAGGTTGAGGATGGCGGGAGGGCAAGGATCTAAAGGTGATCCTGATTTGGTGCGAGCCACAAGTTATCGGATATGTTCCTCCGTAGTAGCTTCGAAGACAGAGAAGTTAGGCGCCTTATTGGGAGGGGGTAGAAAAAAGGTTATCTGGGAGCTACCCTTTCTATCATGAAAAGGATTGGGTCAACAATATCAAAAATCAGAGTCCCTTCTCCTGGGTTCACTATGAATCAGATCTCTTATTATTCATAGGGGTATTAACTAACGGCGCGAGGGGTTGCAGTGTTACATCAGTTACCAAATTTACACTTTGATGCAAATGGTGCCTAAGAGTATCAACAATGACATGAAACAGTGGTGTTGTATATAAAAATATTGATCAATCATTTATTATAAAACAGAATAAAAACAAATTAGAATAAATAGCGTTTCGTTCCCATGACAAAAATCTGTTTTTAACAAATTTATTGTATAAATGATGGTATAGTGATTTAATAGCAATCTTTTAAACATGATGTATGTTTTTGTTTGTGTTTGAAAATCTTATGATAAATTGGGCATCCTGTACATGTCGCTATTTATTCTAATTTGTTTTTATTCTGTTTTATAATAAATGATTGATCAATATTTTTATATACAACACCACTGTTTCATGTCATTGTTGATACTCTTAGGCACCATTTGCATCAAAGTGTCAATTTGGTAACTGATGTAACACTGCAACCCCTCGCGCCGTTAGTTAATACCCCTATGAATAATAAGAGATCTGATTCATAGTGAACCCAGGAGAAGGGACTCTGATTTTTGTTATTGGGAGGGGGTAACATTGGCGTGGGAGACGAGGAAGAGTGGGTGAAGGCTGAAAAAATAGCACTAACTTTGTCTTTGAAGAATTTGGCTAGAGAATCGCAGAGAATCTGTGATCCATCTGAGCGTGGGGCGGGTGGGTTAGAGAGATGTGTGACCACCTGAAATAGCTCTCTTGCAGAATTTTTCGCCTGATTGATTTGGGAGGTATAGTAGAGAGTTTTTTCCGAGGTAATGAGTTTTTTATATTAGGAAAGGGCGTTTTTGTAGGGGTTTTTGTCCGTAGGATCGTAATGGCGGCGCCAGTGTCTTTCCAGATTCCTGCAATGTTGTCTTTGCAGTCGTAAGGATTCCGTAAACCATGGGGCCGAGGGGAGCTTCCTGCTGCGATAGGAGGTTTTGATAGGAGCTAACTTATGGCAAGCCATATTTAGGCTGTTCAGATAGTTGATGGAAGCTAGTGTAGGATCCTGTTAGTTAGTGGTGGTACTGTCGGGCATCATCGCCGCGAGATGGGAGGGATTAATATTTTTCCAGTCTCTAAAGGAGACAGGGGTAGGTGATGTAGAGGGAGGTGGAGGGGGGTTGATTTTTATAGAGAAACAGACGGCTGCATGATCCGTCCAAGTAAGAGGGATTACCTTAGAAACAGAAATGTGTGGATTGCTGGTAAATAACCCATCCAAGGTATGTCCCGCTTTGTGGGTAGGTTGTATGACCATTTGCTGAAGACCAGCTGCTGCTAGGTCGTTGATTAACACCGAGGTGTCAGGGTCGTCAGTTGCTTCGAGATGAAAGTTGAAATCTCCCAGTATGGTGAAATGTGGCGATCCTACTGAGACCTCGATTAGATTACTAAGATTCGTGAGAAATTTCAACCTAGACCCGGGGGGGCGATAGATTAACATACCTGTGAGTGATTGTTTACCCGAGAGGCCGATGGTAAAGGAGAAAGCCTCACTCTCAGTATAGTTAGAGTCCGTAATTGTGACTTTGAGGTGGTCTTTATAAATGATGGCTATCCTTCCACCCTTTCTTTTAGGTCTATCTAGTCTATAGACGCAGTAGTTTGTCGGGGTGGCCTCTTTGAAATCTGGACCAGAGGAGTCATCACCCCAGGTCTCAGTAACGAGTAGTAGATCCAAGTTATGAGAATCGATGAATTCGGAAATTTCAATTTTGTGTTTGGGGAGAGATCGCACATTTATGAGTGCTGCTAACACCTGTCGGGGGGAAATCGTGGGAGGGGTAGGGATAGTGCAAGTAGAACATTTGTGAGGACCAATACTAGAATTGGTGTAAAGCAGGTGTGGTAAGGCATGAGGCACGTCCGCTGAGGCCTTAAGGTTTAGGAGTTGTTCAGAAGTGTATGTGATTACGCCCGTATTAAGCAATGTGTGAGGCACAGGCGAATCAGGGGGGGGTGGCCCTAGGCCCGGCCTCGGCACAAGGCGCGCAGATGAGCTTGCCTTATGCGCGCCTTCGGCGCGCAATCGTCGCGCCCGCGGCGCGTCCGATGGATGAGCATAATTTATTCCTTCGCTCCTTCACTATTTTCCCTTCCCTTACTCTCCTTACTCCACTTCACTAACTCCTTCTCTTATTCCCTCTGTCCTCTTACTTCTACACTCCCTTTCCCTCATTCTCTCTCTGTTAGCCTCATTGTCTCCATCCCCTTAGTCTCTCATTCCTCTTCTGTCACACTCACTCTGTATAACTCAGCCATACTCCCACACTCACCTTCTTTCAGACCTTCTCCTTTACTTTCCTTCCTCTCTCTTCCCTTCCTTTGCTCCTTCACTCTTTTCCCTTTCCTTACTCTCCTTACTCCACTTCAGTAACTCCTTCTCTCAATACCTCTGTCCTCTAACTTACTCACTCCCCTTCCCTCATTCTTTCTCTGTTAGCCTCATTCTCTCCGTCCCCTTAGTTTCTCACTCCTCTTCTGTCACGCACACTCCCTATAACTCAGCCACACTCCCACACTCACCTTCTTTCAGACCTTCTCCTTTACTTTCCTTCCTCTCTCTTCCCTTCCTTTGCTCCTTTACTCTTTTCCCTTCCCTTAATCTCCTTACTTCACTTCACTAACTCCTTCTCTTACTCCCTCTGTCCTCTTACTTCTACACTCCCCTTCCCTCATTCTCTCTCTGTTAGCCTTTATTCTCTCCGTCCCCTTGGTCTCTCACTCCTCTTCTGTCACACCCACACCCTATAACTCAGCCATACTCCCACACTCACCTTCTTTCAGACCTTCTCCTTTACTTTCCTTCCTCTCTCTTCCCTTCCTTTGCTCCTTCACTCTTTTCCCTTTCCTTACTCTCCTTACTCCACTTCAGTAACTCCTTCTCTCAATACCTCTGTCCTCTAACTTGCTCACTCCCCTTCCCTCATTCTTTCTCTGTTAGCCTCATTCTCTCCGTCCCCTTAGTCTCTCACTCCTCTTCTGTCACGCTCACTGCCTATAACTCAGCCACACTCTCACACTCACCTTCTTTCAGACCTTCTCCTTTACTTTCCTTCCTCTCTCTTCCCTTCCTTCGCTCCTTTACTCTTTTCCCGTCCCTTACTCTCCTTACTCCACTTCACTAACTCCTTCTCTTACTCCCTCTGTCCTCTTCCTTCTACACTCCCCTTCCCTCATTCTCTCTCTGTTAGCCTTTTTCTCTCCGTCCCCTTAGTCTCTCACTCCTCTTCTGTCACACTCATACCCTATAACTCAGCCATACTCCCACACTCACCTTCTTTCAGACCTTCTCCTTTACTTTCCTTCCTCTCTCTTCCCTTCCTTTGCTCCTTCACTCTTTTCCCTTTCCTTACTCTCCTTACTCCACTTCACTAACTCCTTCTCTCAATACCTCTGTCCTCTAACTTGCTCACTCCCCTTCCCTCATTCTTTCTCTGTTAGCCTCATTCTCTCCGTCCCCTTAGTCTCTCACTCCTCTTCTGTCACGCTCACTCCCTATAACTCAGCCACACGCTCACACTCTCCTTCTTTCAGACCTTCTCCTTTACTTTCCTTCCTCTCTCTTCCCTTCCTTCGCTCCTTTACTCTTTTCCCGTCCCTTACTCTCCTTACTCCACTTCAATAACTCCTTCTCTTACTCCCTCTGTCCTCTTCCTTCTACACTCCCCTTCCCTCATTCTCTCTCTGTTAGCCTTATTCTCTCCGTCCCCTTAGTCTCTCACTCCTCTTCTGTCACACTCATACCCTATAACTCAGCCATACTCCCACACTCACCTTCTTTCAGACCTTCTCCTTTACTTTCCTTCCTCTCTCTTCCCTTCCTTTGCTCCTTCACTCTTTTCCCTTTCCTTACTCTCCTTACTCCACTTCACTAACTCCTTCTCTCAATACCTCTGTCCTCTAACTTGCTCACTCCCCTTCCCTCATTCTTTCTCTGTTAGCCTCATTCTCTCCGTCCCCTTAGTCTCTCACTCCTCTTCTGTCACGCTCACTCCCTATAACTCAGCCACACTCTCACACTCACCTTTTTCAGACCTTCTCCTTTACTTTCCTTCCTCTCTCTTCCCTTCCTTCGCTCCTTTACTCTTTTCCCGTCCCTTACTCTCCTTACTCCACTTCACTAACTCCTTCTCTTACTCCCTCTGTCCTCTTCCTTCTACACTCCCCTTCCCTCATTCTCTCTCTGTTAGCCTTATTCTCTCCGTCCCCTTAGTCTCTCACTCCTCTTCTGTCACACTCATACCCTATAACTCAGCCATACTCCCACACTCACCTTCTTTCAGACCTTCTCCTTTACTTTCCTTCCTCTCTCTTCCCTTCCTTTGCTCCTTCACTCTTTTCCCTTTCCTTACTCTCCTTACTCCACTTCACTAACTCCTTCTCTCTGTGGAAAAGTAAATTTTGCTATGTTCTGTGTCCCTACGTGTCATCCATCATATGTTATCTGTGCATGATTAATATGCATATGTTATTCCCCATGTTCGATTAAAGACGCAATTATAGTTGTGTCCACCTTTAGTATGTCAGTTTCCAGTTCTCGTGAATACTACGAATATCAGGCCTATGTAAAGCTACGTTGCCACGTTTCTCAGTGTGCACGTTATTCCATTGTAAAATCTCCGTTTCTAGGCCTCAAAAGGGCCTGGACACCAGATTCAGCTCCTGTCCCCTGAAGCCTCGCTGAGGAGCGATACAGCCCCCGCCTGTATCCTCGACCCTTCACTTACTTCCTGCCTCGCAGTGCCCGGTTCAGCCTGGCTCTGCCTCTGAGTCTGCCAAGAGTATGTTATGATTCGAGTTATCAGTATAGCCCTCCTTCTCTGCATTCCTAAGCTACTGAATCGCATCAATAGTTTCCGTCATAGTCTAGCTTTTACGTCTCCATGTAAGAGAAATACTGCATTTAATGATCATTTAATATTCTTCATCACGCACTACATGTAGAATAATGCATGCTCCAGTCTTAGAGTCTGTTAGCTTTTCCCCTCCTGACTTCTAGTTTATATCAACATGTTCCCTAAACATCAGATACTAGATACTGCTTAGGTACATGTCGCCCTGACTCTCCAGACTTCAGTCTCTGCTCCTAGCACAGAGTTCATAGCCCCCAGCTTCTCCTAGTAACACGTCATTGCCAGTTTGCGCGCACCATCAGGTTAGAGGTCCCGGCTCCTTAGGTAGCCCCCTCCATGGTTTCCACCCCATTCATGACATATTCTGTTACGTTTGCATCACATGTCTATGTATACGCCCTGTTACACCTCTTTTCACCCTTATCTTTCGCGACTGCTACGCGTCACGCCTATTGCTCCACCCACTGCCACGCCTATTGCGATGTAATGCTATGTGTTTGCGTTATGTATATATGCTCATGTACTGTTATTAAAAAGTTATCCTTCCTTCCTTCCGCCGATTCCGATCCTGACCCCGGCAGCGCTGCCAGGGCTTGCCATCCTAGTCCTGTGCAGGTTGTCCTGTTCCTGTCCTTTATGCTGTATTAAACCTGCAAAACTCCTACTACCTCGAATCTTGACTCTTATTTATTGAGCTATCTGTTATTCATTTATGCATTCAAAAAGAGAGGTATTATTTATTTATTTACCACATAATGGCGCCCGAATAGGGACTTGCCCTTTCCCCACGCGTCGGTGAAGCCACGCCGACCCCCTGACCCTCTGCAGTCGTGACGGAACTCTTCTGCGCACCGGCAGATATTTCTGCTTCAAGTATCCCTCAGGCCCACGGAGGAGACGGAGGAGGCGGTCCAGCATCCAGACGAGATGGTGGAGGAACGCGGCGAGTCCCGACCAGAGCCCAAGCCGAGAGTCCAAGGTCCGAGGTATCCGGAGGCCCACCCGTAACAGAAGTCCGAAGTTCGTCCGTCCGGCGTCCAAGCAGTCCCGTCCAGTCTGAGGCCTTCCGTTCTTGCTGCCCGGTGAGTACCATTACTGGGGTAGTATCTAGACAGGGTCAATTTAATTGACTCTGGTCCGTGGGTTGGTGGTACACAAGCCCACAAACGAAGTGTCCACTCCGGTGGATACGGGTCCTGACGTGTCTCTGTATGAGACCGGTAAGTTTCGTACTGTTTCAGCAGTGCATCTAGTTTCTGTTCTAGTCAGTTCTGTTCTCGAGAAAATTCATGTATTCTGTTTTCCGTATTCCAGGTAGTATTCTGTTCGAACTGTTATTCTGAATGTTCTTCATGTATCTTGATGTCGTGGAATGAGTGTGAAGTAGTTATCGTGTTTATTGTGTATCGTATTGTGTCCAGATTATAGTTCAGTTATGCCGCTCTTTTCAAAACTGCGTCAGTTGAGAACTAGAAAAGGTCTGCTAGAAGCAGCAGTTCCTGTCCCGCCTAGGGACAGTCCAGGTCATTTTATGTATCAGAAGCATGGCATAAGCGCCATATTGTATCTAGATTTATGGGTCGAGTATACCAAACAGTTAGAGGAAAAGTATAGATGGCCTGTGTCAGGCACATGGGATGCCGAGTGCATCTTGAGAGTAGAAGAAGCATTATGGAAAAAGAAAGCCAGACAGTCACAGAAAGATGCCATCGAGTTATGGCGCAAAGAATCTCATAAAAGAACCGAAAAAGAAATCAGAAAGTCAGAATTAAGTAGAGAATCCTTGGAACGAGCCCAAGAAAGGGAATTAATCGAGATTGGTGAACGAGTTAAAACCGAACAGTCAGACAGACAGAGGCATGCTCTTATTAAGGGTATGTATCCTCTTCTTGCCGAGGGCCTGCCAAAAGCGACCCCGGAGGCATCCAGTAACTTTCCGCCACCATTAGTTCCGACCAAGCTACGTCACAAACAGACCGCAGCTGATATTTTCATTTCGTCCTATTTGGACGACACAGTCCCAGAATATGCAAATCCTGTTCGCGCTCCGCCAGTCCCTGTAAATCAGGCACTCCCCGTTTCTCCAGACACCGGGGTACCCCTTGCAGTACCTGTTACGGTCCCCCCGGTCCAGCCCGCCATACCAGTTCAGCCCGCATTTCAATTTCCTGCCACACTAGTACGAAGAGGATCAGTCGACGATTCTAGTTTAGGGGCCGCAGGAGGAGGTCCTCCTCAGACCCCGCCGCCACACAAGCGTTTAACGTCAGCCGAATTACATGCACAAGCGTCACAGCGTACGCCCAGACATCAGTCTGTAGCAGAAATAAGAAAAGCCCTTAATGAATGCGGCTATGATCCAGTCCCAGGCGAGGATAATATGGTTTTATATTCATTACGTGTAAGAAAGGTGGCCGAGTATCTAGTCACCCTACCGAATATGAAAGAAGATCTAGACAGAATATATCGTTTCATCCGTACAGGGGATGATCCAGAAAGCATTGGCGAAGTCATGTCTCAAAGGAAAGCCGAGATCCAGCTCATGATACTAAAGTTTTTGATTAATTGTTTAATAAGAGAACAAGATTACCCGTCCAAAGATCAAGCCGAAATGAGAACCCTGACAAAGTGGAGTGATAATATAGCCGAGGGTAAGCACAGGACCATCAGTGCTATGGAAAGTATGTACAAGAAAATCCGTAAAGAAATAATAAAGTTACACGAACAGCGTAAAGCAGCACAAGTAAGCGAGAAAGAAAGTAACTCTGATACTGAAGAGGTAGACGACGAGAATCCCGCCAGAATAGCGTATGTAGGAAAGTCTAGATTTCCAGATCGCCATTTACGCCTAGAACACAAGTCAACTTTCCATCATCCAGCACCAGAACAAGGTTCTCTAGAACAAGTGTTTCAAGCTACCGATCACATTCTGAAATCACGAATCGGTTACAATGAGTTAAGTACTATGCATGAACAAGAACTAGCCCGATCAGCAGTCCGATGGACTACTGATTCTACCACTTTTCCAGACGAAATAGTGGCACAAATGTTTCTGAAAATGCCCCCAGCCGAGCAACGACTGGCGGGTATGTATATGATTCAGCACCTCATTACATTGTATGAGGGTCAGCACTCTGATCCAGGCCCGTTACATGATATCCTGAACGAGTTACTCCAGTATAGATGGAAAGGTTTAGGTACCGATTTAATTAGTGTCATTCTAGAACAGCGTCACAAATATAGAACGTTTTTGAACCCGCATTTTGTTCATGTCTCACCCCCAGAAAGTAAACCATTTTACATGGAGAGACAGAATCCGTTACGAGAAGTCCACCCAGTTAGAGGAACGGGTGGCGAACTAGAACGAGTGTTTGTTTACACCCCGATCACAAAGATGGAACTCTTAGAGATGAAAAAATTAATTCCCTGTCACGATAAAGATCCAGCAGGGTTCCATCGAGAATTAAAAGACATGCTCCGTATGGGAGAATACACGTATCCAGATATAATTAAAATGTTAAAGGTTCTGCTGCCCGCAGGGGTGTATGAAAAGCTCAAGGAAAAAGAATGGGAGGTGGGAGAGAAAAAGATCGATTGGGCAGTTCTAGAAGCTGAAGATAAGGCACGAGTACCAGGTACCGGTCTTGGAGCGAAATGTAAAGAATTACCTGAATTATTGATTCAAGTTTTACCCAGATTGTTAACAACGAAAAAGGAAGACTGGGATGCAATCTCAGCCTGTAAACAGAAACAAGACGAAGACATTAGTGATTTTTATTCTAGATTTGAGAAATGTTTTAGCATCAACAGTGGCCTCAAGACAAGTAGTGAGTCATACCCTCACCTTTTTGTTACTAAATTAGTCGAGAATTCAAGTCCACAAATTAAGAATCGAGTTTTGAAAGTCGAAAGTACCTGGCAAGCTAATACCCCGTCCCAGATGTTACAGATGCTCCAATACCACCAGAATAGAATCAGAGAAGAGCAAGAACACGAGAGAAAGCGTATGAAAGACACGAAAATGAAAGTACTAGTTGCACAATCTGTCCCTCAAGACAGTCAGAAGAGGGGTCCGAATCAAGCCAGTCATCCTGCAGCTCCCGTTAAAGGGAACTGCAATTATTGTAAACAGCCAGGTCATTTTATAAACGAGTGTGCAGTTCTGAAACACAACATAGCTACTGGTAAGACTAAAGAAAGACCACGTCCGTCTAGACAAGAACAAGTTTCACAGATTCCTCAGCCACAGAATGCACCACAGACAGTTACAGCACCGCAGCCCATCACTGCAACACAGCACGTTACACAGCAGATGTACCAGTATGCACAGTCTGAGTATCCCGAGTATCAGCCATATTCATGAAACAGCCTAGAGAGGGAGGTAGGCTTGCCTCTCATCGAGATACCTGTAGATCAAGAAGGTCCCTATGTTCACAGTCAAGTATTAGGGAAAGACAGAAAGTTTTTGATTGATACAGGGGCAAGTAGGACCACAATTAGCCACGCCGAAGTTCCAGGGGCTCCGCTCTCAGGCTCAAGAAATGTTTCCCTTGGATTTTCAGGAAAACCCATTGTAAATGAAATATCAAAGCCAGTTACTCTAGAAGTAGGTCCATTGTCCCGTACTACTGATCTGTTACTTACTAAGTCATGTCCAGAGAATCTATTAGGTATTAAAACACTGAAAGAGTTAGGTGCAGTTATATGCTGTTCCCCAGAGGGAATGCGTCTGTTCCTACGTGACTTTAAGGGTCACTATGTATTACGAGATTTTTATCCCAGATTGTCCAATGTTCCGCAGCATCTATGGGCGCAAGGTCCAACTGATGTTGGTTATATGCAAATCACACCCCATCGTGTGACTCTCAAGCCAGGTGTAGTGTTACCACGAATCAGACAGTATAGATTGCCACCGGAGGCTGTAGCAGCCTTATCCAAAATTATTGACGAGCTCATCGCTCAAGGAGTGGTTGTAGAAACTGACTCCAATGTATGCAATTCTCCGATCATTCCAGTCATGAAACGTACTGATCCAAATGCACCCCCAGTATATCGATTAGTGATTGACCTACGAGAGCTTAATAAATGTATTATTCCCCAGTACCCAGTTGTCCCAGATATCTCTTCCCTATTGACAGCCATTGATTCAGAAGCCTCATTTTTTACAGTCATAGACCTCAAGAATGCATTTTTTAGTGTCCCCATTCATCCAGACAGCCAGTTCCTTTTCGGATTTTGTTTAAATGGAAGGAGCTATATGTTCACACGAGCTCCTCAAGGTTTCACAGAAAGTCCTAGTATTTACAGTCAAGCACTTAAGAGACAACTTGATAATGTTCACATGCCAACTGACACTGCCCTGCTCCAGTATGTCGATGATCTATTGATCACAGCCCGTTCTGAACGTGCTTGCGAGCGAGCATCCCTCACAGTTCTGTATTTCCTAGCCGAGATGGGGCACAAGGTGTCCCCTTCGAAGCTTCAATTCTGTGTCCAGCAAGTGGTATACTTAGGACACTTACTGTCCAAGAGGGGTAGGCAGTTGACACCAGACCGTATCCAGTTAATAGCGAGTCTTCCTCAGCCCAAGACCCAGAAGGAGGTACGTGCTTTTATCGGCCTCACTTCTTACTGCCGACAATGGATTCCTCAGTATGCATTTCTAGCCAAGCCACTGATACAGTTAACGACACAGGAGGCAGCCGTATCGACTGTCCTCCCTTGGACATCTGAACATACACTCAGTTTCAATGAGTTAAAGAAAGCCCTATGTCAAGCTCCAGTTCTAGCTACACCAAGCTACAGTAAGCCTTTTACACTTTTCGTCACAGAACGTGAAGGTACAGCATTATCTGTTCTCACACAAGATCAAGCAGGACAATACAAGCCTTGTGCTTATTTTTCGAGCACATTAGATCCTGTAGCCCAGGCTCTCCCTGCGTGCCTCAAGTCAGTTGCAGCCACAGCACTAGCTATCAGACAAAGTGATTCCATAGTATTAGGACACTCCCTGACAGTACAAGTTCCACACTCCGTGGAAGTTCTTTTAAACCGAACACAGACTCAGCACTTGACAATTGCACGTTTAACAGGTTATGAATTGACACTGTTCCAGCCACACATAGAAATCAGACGCTGCAACATCCTGAACCCTGCTACACTGTTACCATCAGTTACTTTAAGTCCGGACACACACGACTGTGTGGAAGTAGTTAACATCACGACCAAGCCAAGACAAGATCTGACAGATATTCCATTACCAGATCCCGACCTGACACTTTATGTGGATGGTTCATGTATGAGAACAAGTACAGGAGAACTAGTCGCCGCGTATGCAGTGACTACCGACACCGAAGTTATTAAGACACACCGTATTGACACCCTGTCCGCTCAAGCAGCAGAGCTAGTTGCTCTGACACAAGCCTGCATACACGCTAAGAACCGGAAAGTTAATGTTTACACAGATTCACGCTACGCATTTGGGGTCGTACACGACTTTGGAGTGCTCTGGCAGGAGAGAGGTTTCATGACTTCTCATGGAACCAAGATTCAGCATGGTCTCCTTATTCAAGCTCTGTTAGATGCCATACATTTACCGACATCCATTGCTATCATGAAATGCAAGGCACACACGAAAGTTACTGACATTATTTCCCAGGGTAACGATCTAGCAGATCGCACAGCCAAGCTTACAGCACAGACTCCAGACATTCCAGTTAACATGACACACACTCCAGATCCGACTACATGTATGACAGTTAAGGACCCTACTCAAGATGTCATAGATATCCAGTTACATGCTACTCCCGAAGAAATCAAGAAATGGTCCGAACAAGGAGGGGTCCAGACAGATCAAGGATGGTTATCGAAAGGAAAAGCCACTTGGTTTCTCCCCGACTCTATGGTTCAAGTCATTATCAATACCGCACATAGTCCAGCACATTTAGGAGAAAAAGCTATGTTAGACAGTATCCAGAACATTTGGTTCAATAAGCATTTACGAGCTGCAGCCAAGCAGAAAGTCCGTACCTGTATGATATGTTGTCAGTTTAATCCAGGTAAAAGTGTCCCGGTGGAACAAGGTGGATTCCAACCTCCTGACCACCCTTTTGAAGTCCTCCAGATGGATTATATTCAGATGGAGCGATGTCGAGGTTTCAAGTATGTCCTTGTAGTTGTATGCGCTTTGTCCAGGTGGACAGAAGCATATCCAGTCCCAGATTACACAGCCGCGACCACTGCCAAGCAGTTGGTTCGTGAGTTCTTCCCCCGTTATGGACTCCCTAGGGTCGTATATTCTGATAACGGCCAGCCATTCTCCTCAGAGTTAATGAAGCATGTTTCCCTTTTGTTAGGGTACCAGTGGAAGTTCCATTGTGTACGCCACCCTGAAGCAGCAGGTCTCGTAGAGAGACATAACCAGACCCTGAAAATCCGCATCGCCAAAGTATGTAAAGAGAAAGGTGTGGACTGGCTAGTAGCTCTGCCAGTCGCTTTGTTCTATATGCGCATGGTCGCACATTCCAGATCAGGTCTGTCCCCGTATGAGGTCGTTTTCGGCCGCCCCCCTAACATGTGGGGTACACCCAGACCCCGAAGTATTACCGATGTTTCAAGTAATATGCTGACAGATTACCTAGCTTCCTTGATGTCTGCCCTCAACTCTTGTCGTTCACAGGTTGCCGCCGCATTTCCAGACAATACCGAGGTGGCACCGCATGAAATCGTTCCAGGATCCATGGTCCTGGTGCGAAATTTTGACCGCTCAAGTCCGCTAGAGCCTCGCTGGAAGGAGCCCCGACAGGTCCTCCTCGCCACCCGTACAGCCGTGAAGTTGGAGGGACGCAAAGGCTGGGTGCATCTTTCACATATAAAGAAGTTTTATGGACTGAAACCGGTCTCAAAGAACATTTCCCAGGATTTGAAGGATTACCAAAGTACTATTCTTAAGGACTGTCCCGCAAAGAACAATGATACTGCACCCTCCCCGTTAGAGAAAACTCCACAGCAGGAGTATAAGTTGAAACTCCGGTCTAGTAAAATAAGTCAGCCAGTTTGATTGTCTAAGTCCTCCCCTAGGTGAAACGGTTAGACTGTTTCTGACATGTATAAAATAGACCCCCATAGTGAGAGAGTTAGTCAAAACTCAATCCGATGTATCGTTTTTCTATGTTTCATATTATTTCTCAGCATTATGATTTCCTGCACCAGTTATGCATTTTACCTGTATTTTCCAGTTTCTCATGTAAATAAGTCTGCTAATGTTACGGTGGAGCACACGTTTAGTGATCTGCCTCCTCATGAACTCTCTTACCGCCTCGCTATGCGAAATAATTCTTTCATCCGCATGTTACATTATTCACACCAGACCAGCAATGCCACTAATTGTTGGGTGTGTGGTCGACTCCCCCCCTTTTCAGACACCGAAGGGAGTTCTGCCACTCTTTCCTTATCCTTTTTCACATAATGGTTCGTGTGGAGCATGGTCCACGTTAACGTCATCCTCAACAGATATGTCTTTTCTTAACAGTACATGTTTTCCAGACAAGCAAGGTCTCCCCCACAGAACCGGGTTAGATCTAGAAAATGAAGTGTATAATTTAGGTAATTATTCTTCGAATTTCATGGTCCTGAATGTTCAGTCTGATACTACTCCAGACTTACCTGCAATTTTAGTACTACCAGTCAAAGGCGAATTATGTGTCCGAAATAATGGTTCCGTACATGTAGGACATAGTGATTGTACTACTATTGTCAAGTATAGTGACAGTGGGAAATCTATTTTCAAAGCTTCACGTCATTCTTATTTTATTTGTGGTCAGACCGCATATGTTCGTCTGCCCCTCGATTGGGAGGGAACCTGTTACATTGCCTTCCTACTGCCACCTGTTTTTCTAGCCCCACCCGACTACCATAGGAATTCCCACCTAGTACATACAAGACACAAGAGAAACCTCCCGATTGTCGATTATACTGAAACTGCTCTAGAACAATATATAGATATCAATAAAGGTGTCTTCCCTTATTTAGGTACAGTTGTGAATAGTAAACTGATACGTAGGTTAACCAGAACCCTTGAAGCAGTAGTAATTGAGACTACTTCTGCTCTAAGTAATTTAACCGAAGAACAATCCTTTATGAGAATTGTCGTGCTCCAGAATCGTCTCGTCCTTGACGTCATATTGGCCGATAGGGGCGGGGCCTGTAGAGTCATCGGATCTAGTTGCTGCATTTTCATTCCAAATAACGCGCCGTCTGTTTATTCAGCTATAACCAGACTTCATAAAATTGCCCATCTGTTACACCAAAATCCAGGCACCTGGACATGGTCCGGTTGGTTCTGGAATATAATTTCCGCCTGGGGATGGAAAGTCTTGTCCTTTCTAGGTATTGCAGTAGCGATCATATTTAGCTGCTGCCTCTGTATACAATGTGGCCCTGCGATTTGCGGCATTTGTGCTACCTCTTGTATTCCTAGTCCCAAGCCCCGTTCTAAAACCCGTTCCAAGAAAATTCGAGACGAGCAAATGATACTGTATGAAATGATAGATGGTATCATGAATATTGATGTTTCCTGATGGAAACGTAGTGACAAGGAGGGAATGTGGAAAAGTAAATTTTGCTATGTTCTGTGTCCCTACGTGTCATCCATCATATGTTATCTGTGCATGATTAATATGCATATGTTATTCCCCATGTTCGATTAAAGACGCAATTATAGTTGTGTCCACCTTTAGTATGTCAGTTTCCAGTTCTCGTGAATACTACGAATATCAGGCCTATGTAAAGCTACGTTGCCACGTTTCTCAGTGTGCACGTTATTCCATTGTAAAATCTCAGTTTCTAGGCCTCAAAAGGGCCTGGACACCAGATTCAGCTCCTGTCCCCTGAAGCCTCGCTGAGGAGCGATACAGCCCCCGCCTGTATCCTCGACCCTTCACTTACTTCCTGCCTCGCAGTGCCCGGTTCAGCCTGGCTCTGCCTCTGAGTCTGCCAAGAGTATGTTATGATTCGAGTTATCAGTATAGCCCTCCTTCTCTGCATTCCTAAGCTACTGAATCGCATCAATAGTTTCCGTCATAGTCTAGCTTTTACGTCTCCATGTAAGAGAAATACTGCATTTAATGATCATTTAATATTCTTCATCACGCACTACATGTAGAATAATGCATGCTCCAGTCTTACAGTCTGTTAGCTTTTCCCCTCCTGACTTCTAGTTTATATCAACATGTTCCCTAAACATCAGATACTAGATACTGCTTAGGTACATGTCGCCCTGACTCTCCAGACTTCAGTCTCTGCTCCTAGCACAGAGTTCATAGCCCCCAGCTTCTCCTAGTAACACGTCATTGCCAGTTTGCGCGCACCATCAGGTTAGAGGTCCCGGCTCCTTAGGTAGCCCCCTCCATGGTTTCCACCCCATTCATGACATATTCTGTTACGTTTGCATCACATGTCTATGTATACGCCCTGTTACACCTCTTTTCACCCTTATCTTTCGCGACTGCTACGCGTCACGCCTATTGCTCCACCCACTGCCACGCCTATTGCGATGTAATGCTATGTGTTTGCGTTATGTATATATGCTCATGTACTGTTATTAAAAAGTTATCCTTCCTTCCTTCCGCCGATTCCGATCCTGACCCCGGCAGCGCTGCCAGGGCTTGCCATCCTAGTCCTGTGCAGGTTGTCCTGTTCCTGTCCTTTATGCTGTATTAAACCTGCAAAACTCCTACTACCTCGAATCTTGACTCTTATTTATTGAGCTATCTGTTATTCATTTATGCATTCAAAAAGAGAGGTATTATTTATTTATTTACCACATCTCAATACCTCTGTCCTCTAACTTGCTCACTCCCCTTCCCTCATTCTTTCTCTGTTAGCCTCATTCTCTCCGTCCCCTTAGTCTCTCACTCCTCTTCTGTCACGCTCACTCCCTATAACTCAGCCACACTCTCACACTCACCTTCTTTCAGACCTTCTCCTTTACTTTCCTTCCTCTCTCTTCCCTTCCTTCGCTCCTTTACTCTTTTCCCGTCCCTTACTCTCCTTACTCCACTTCACTAACTCCTTCTCTTACTCCCTCTGTCCTCTTCCTTCTACACTCCCCTTCCCTCATTCTCTCTCTGTTAGCCTTTTTCTCTCCGTCCCCTTAGTCTCTCACTCCTCTTCTGTCACACTCATACCCTATAACTCAGCCATACTCCCACACTCACCTTCTTTCAGACCTTCTCCTTCACTTTCCTTCCTCTCTCTTCCCTTCCTTTGCTCCTTCACTCTTTTCCCTTTCCTTACTCTCCTTACTCCACTTCACTAACTCCTTCTCTCAATACCTCTGTCCTCTAACTTGCTCACTCCCCTTCCCTCATTCTTTCTCTGTTAGCCTCATTCTCTCCGTCGCCTTAGTCTCTCACTCCTCTTCTGTCACGCTCACTCCCTATAACTCAGCCACACTCTCACACTCACCTTCTTTCAGACCTTCTCCTTTACTTTCCTTCCTCTCTCTTCCCTTCCTTCGCTCCTTTACTCTTTTCCCGTCCCTTACTCTCCTTACTCCACTTCAATAACTCCTTCTCTTACTCCCTCTGTCCTCTTCCTTCTACACTCCCCTTCCCTCATTCTCTCTCTGTTAGCCTTATTCTCTCCGTCCCCTTAGTCTCTCACTCCTCTTCTGTCACACTCATACCCTATAACTCAGCCATACTCCCACACTCACCTTCTTTCAGACCTTCTCCTTTACTTTCCTTCCTCTCTCTTCCCTTCCTTTGCTCCTTCACTCTTTTCCCTTTCCTTACTCTCCTTACTCCACTTCACTAACTCCTTCTCTCAATACCTCTGTCCTCTAACTTGCTCACTCCCCTTCCCTCATTCTTTCTCTGTTAGCCTCATTCTCTCCGTCCCCTTAGTCTCTCACTCCTCTTCTGTCACGCTCACTCCCTATAACTCAGCCACACTCTCACACTCACCTTCTTTCAGACCTTCTCCTTTACTTTCCTTCCTCTCTCTTCCCTTCCTTCGCTCCTTTACTCTTTTCCCGTCCCTTACTCTCCTTACTCCACTTCACTAACTCCTTCTCTTACTCCCTCTGTCCTCTTCCTTCTACACTCCCCTTCCCTCATTCTCTCTCTGTTAGCCTTATTCTCTCCGTCCCCTTAGTCTCTCACTCCTCTTCTGTCACGCTCACACCCTATAACTCAGCCATACTCCCACACTCATCTTCTTTCAGACCTTCTCCTTTACTTTCCTTCCTCTCTCTTCCCTTCCTTCACTCCTTTACTCTTTTCCCGTCCCTTACTCTCCTTACTCCACTTCACTAACTCCTTCTCTTACTCCCTCTGTCCTCTTCCTTCTACACTCCCCTTCCCTCATTCTCTCTCTGTTAGCCTTATTCTCTCCGTCCCCTTAGTCTCACACTCCTCTTCTGTCACACTCATACCCTATAACTCAGCCATACTCCCACACTCACCTTCTTTCAGACCTTCTCCTTTACTTTCCTTCCTCTCTCTTCCCTTCCTTTGCTCCTTCACTCTTTTCCCTTTCCTTACTCTCCTTACTCCACTTCAGTAACTCCTTCTCTCAATACCTCTGTCCTCTAACTTGCTCACTCCCCTTCCCTCATTCTTTCTCTGTTAGCCTCATTCTCTCCGTCCCCTTAGTCTCTCACTCCTCTTCTGTCACGCTCACTCCCTATAACTCAGCCACACTCTCACACTCACCTTCTTTCAGACCTTCTCCTTTACTTTCCTTCCTCTCTCTTCCCTTCCTTCGCTCCTTTACTCTTTTCCCGTCCCTTACTCTCCTTACTCCACTTCACTAACTCCTTCTCTTACTCCCTCTGTCCTCTTCCTTCTACACTCCCCTTCCCTCATTCTCTCTCTGTTAGCCTTATTCTCTCCGTCCCCTTAGTCTCTCACTCCTCTTCTGTCACACTCATACCCTATAACTCAGCCACACTCCCACACTCACCTTCTTTCAGACCTTCTCCTTTACTTTCCTTCCTCTCTCTTCCCTTCCTTTGCTCCTTCACTCTTTTCCCTTTCCTTACTCTCCTTACTCCACTTCACTAACTCCTTCTCTCAATACCTCTGTCCTCTAACTTGCTCACTCCCCTTCCCTCATTCTTTCTCTGTTAGCCTCATTCTCTCCGTCCCCTTAGTCTCTCACTCCTCTTCTGTCACGCTCACTCCCTATAACTCAGCCACACTCTCACACTCACCTTCTTTCAGACCTTCTCCTTTACTTTCCTTCCTCTCTCTTCCCTTCCTTCGCTCCTTTACTCTTTTCCCGTCCCTTACTCTCCTTACTCCACTTCACTAACTCCTTCTCTTACTCCCTCTGTCCTCTTACTTCTACACTCCCCTTCCCTCATTCTCTCTCTGTTAGCCTTATTCTCTCCGTCCCCTTAGTCTCTCACTCCTCTTCTGTCACACTCATACCCTATAACTCAGCCATACTCCCACACTCACCTTCTTTCAGACCTTCTCCTTTACTTTCCTTCCTCTCTCTTCCCTTCCTTTGCTCCTTCACTCTTTTCCCTTTCCTTACTCTCCTTACTCCACTTCAGTAACTCCTTCTCTCAATACCTCTGTCCTCTATCTTACTCACTCCCCTTCCCTCATTCTTTCTCTGTTAGCCTCATTCTCTCCGTCCCCTTAGTCACTCACTCCTCTTCTGTCACGCTCACTCCCTATAACTCAGCCACACTCTTACACTCACCTTCTTTCAGACCTTCTCCTTTACTTTCCTTCCTCTCTCTTCCCTTCCTTCGCTCCTTTACTCTTTTCCCGTCCCTTACTCTCCTTACTCCACTTCACTAACTCCTTCTCTTACTCCCTCTGTCCTCTTCCTTCTACACTCCCCTTCCCTCATTCTCTCTCTGTTAGCCTTATTCTCTCCGTCCCCTTAGTCTCTCACTCCTCTTCTGTCATGCTCACACCCTATAACTCAGCCATACTCCCACACTCATCTTCTTTCAGACCTTCTCCTTTACTTTCCTTCCTCTCTCTTCCCTTCCTTCGCTCCTTTACTCTTTTCCCGTCCCTTACTCTCCTTACTCCACTTCACTAACTCCTTCTCCTACTCCCTCTGTCCTCTTACTTCTACACTTCCCTTCCCTCATTCACTCTCTGTTAGCCTTATTCTCTCCGTCCCCTTAGTCTCTCACTCCTCTTCTGTCACGCTCACACCCTATAACTCAGCCATACTCCCACACTCATCTTCTTTCAGACCTTCTCCTTTACTGTCCTTCCTCTCTCTTCCCTTCCTTTGCTCCTTCACTCTTTTCCCTTCCCTTACTCTCCTTACTCCACTTCACTAACTCCTTCTGTTACTCCCTCTGTCCTCTTACTTCTACACTCCCCTTCCCTCATTCTCTCTCTGTTAGCCTCAATCTCTCCGTCCCCTTAGTCTCTCACTCCTCTTCTGTCACGCTCACACCCTATAACTCAGCCATACTCCCACACTCATCTTCTTTCAGACCTTCTCCTTTACTTTCCTTCCTCTCTCTTCCCTTCCTTCGCTCCTTCACTCTTTTCCCTTCCCTTACTCTCCTTACTCCACTTCACTAACTCCTTTTCTTACTCCCTCTGTCCTCTTACTTCTACACTCCCCTTCCCTCATTCTCTCTCTGTTAGCCGGGATGCTCTAGGGTAACCACGCGCTATACAAAACTGTTTTAATAATAATAATAATAATAATAATTCTCTCCGTCCCCTTAGTCTCTCACTTCTCTTCTGTCACGTTCACTCCCTATAACTCAGCCATACTCCCACACTCACCTTCTTTCACTCCTTCTCCTTTACTTTCCTTCCCCTCTCTTCCCATCCTTCGCTCCTTCACTCTTTTCCCTTCGCTTACTCTCCTTACTCCACTTCAGTAACTCCTTCTCTCAATCCCTCTGTCCTCTAACTTACTCACTCCCCTTCCTTCACTTTCTCTCTGTTACCCCTATTCTCTCCGTCCTCTTAGTCTCTCACTCCTCTTCTGTTACGCTTACTCCCTGTAACTCAGCCACACTCTCTCACTTTTCTTTCTTTCCTCCTTCACTCAGTCCTCTACTGTCACTTTTTCCTTCACTTCCTCTGTCTCCTCACTCCCTTACTCCCCTTGTCTCATGCTCACTTGCCTTTATCCATTCTCTATCACCACTCTTTCCTCAACATCACTACTCTTCTCTTACCCTTCCACACCCCGTTCCCTTACTCCGTTTTCTTCACTTATCCTCATTCCCCTTGTTCACTCCCCTTCTCCTCACTCACCTCCCACACTCACCTTCTTTCAGTCCCCCTAGTTCACTTCCCTTCCCCTCTCGTCCCTTTCTTTGCTCCCTCACTCATTTTCGTTTGCTCTCTGACTGCACTCCACTTCACTCACTCCTTTTGAATTTGTAAAGAATACAGCTCTTTTTGGAGAATTGGAGGTAGTTCTAAAAAGCACTGTTTTTTTTCTTCTTTTTTAGGTTTTTTTTCTGAACAAAAACAAAAACAGGGAATGCAAAACTGCTCAACAGAAGCAAAAGAAAGGGGAAAAATTAGGGCTGGGGACGGCAGCGGTGGTTTTCCCTTGTGCGTACAATGTTCATTATACTCTGTTCTCCGTAGCAAAGCAGTTCATCACACTGCTTGCACTTGATAGTGATATCATTGAAAACAGGCTGAATATTGGGGATCAGCTGCTCAGGTCTTCCTCTCACGGATGATGTTGTTGCTCCTCCAGTGGATGTTGAGGCGCCATCTCTTGGGGGATTACGTGCCAGGTCCCTGACACTCTCCGGGGCATAGTTTTGGGGGTGCCTCCGTTGGACATGCCGAATCATTGTGGAGTAGCCAAAACTGTACTTTCTTCTAGGGTCACCCCGTGAAAGAACTGTTTGGCAAATTTTACACTCCACCTTTGGAGCATTAACCTTTTTTTCACCTGGTGGTATGGTAAAAAATGTCCATATAAAGTGCTCCTTCACCTTGGGCTGAGGATGCTCCTCCTGAATGAAGTCATCTGTGTCCTCACTGCTGCTGGGTGGTCTGGCAGCCATTCTTTTCACTAAATAGAAGAACAGAAAGGAACAGGTCTTGCTGTCTCCAAAGTGAAAGAAGAAGTGAAGGAAATGGGTGGGGTTTTCATTAGTTGTAAAAAAAAACTGTTAACAACCAATGAGAAGAGTTATTTTGAGGTCACATGACTTGACGCGCTTATGCTGCGCGCACCGGAGCGCTTCCGGGGGTGCTTACGCAGCATGAACGTAGGCGCTTCCGGGGGCGCTTACGCGGCACGAACGTAGGCGCTTCCGGGGGCGCTTACGCGGCACGCCTAAATGACGATTTGCTAGCTTATCAGATATGCATTTAAAGTTAAAATACAGTTATTTAAAAACAAAAATACTACTTTTATAAGTTTGCTACTGAATGTCTTGCATTATTATTAAGTTTAAATACATACTTTTTTTTCCACGCGCGGAAATAGCGCTCTCGGGTGAGCTTACCGGTGCGCGCACCCTGAGCACTCCAGGACAATATGATAATAAAAAAACCTACATGAAAAATAAATTGAAAAAATTATTTTTGAAAAAAAATAATATTAATAATTATTAGTTATAAAAAACAGCTGATAAAAAAAATTAATTCAGTTTAAAAATCGTAGGTTACAAACTCGATATACAAAGAAATTAGCTTTTAAAAAACCTTTGAAATTCACTGAAAAAACCATAGGTTTCACAATCGTTATAGTTAGGAATTAGCATTTAAAAAACCTTTGAAATTCACAGAAAAAACCATAGGTTTCACAATCGTTATAGTTAGGAATTAGCATTTAAAAACCTTTTAAATTCACTGAAAAAACCATAGGTTTCACAATCGTTATAGTTAGGAATTAGCATTTAAAAAACCTTTCAAATTCACTGAAAAAACCATAGGTTTCACACCAGTTATAGTTAGCTAAACATTTTACTCATACAAAACCATTGAAATTCCCACGTTATAGTTAGTTGGACTCACTATAACTCACGCGCCCCCAATCCACTGCCGATGATGTCACATATTACATCATTCATGACATGGTCAGTGACATCACTGATGACATCACTGATGACATCTCAAATGACATCACTGATGACATCACTGATGACATCTCAAATGACATCACTGATGACATCACTGATGACATCATCCAGTGACTGTGTGTTTCTGTAAAGTTTAAATATGTTGTACATATTGAAGAATGAGTGGATGTATAAGTGTCTGGATAAAGGATTTAGTAGGTGCGTGACTGACTGTATGAGTGAGTGATTAAATGTGTCTTACTGAATGCATGGGTTAGTGAGTAAATTGTCTGAATGTATGCATCATTATGTCTGTTGTTGTGTAAGCTGCTGCATGTGTTGATCCGTAGCTATATGAGTGGCTATATGGGTTATTGATTGGTTGCCCAAGTATTTGTATGTAAGGCTGAGTGTGTGTGTTGGTGGCTGGGAGTTGTGTGAGTGTGTGTATAGATGTGTGAACAGTTGATTCACTTGGTGTATGTGTTCAAGAGTGCATGAGGAAACAACTGTATGGGCGGTTGACTGTGTGCATGGGCATATTGGTGTGTAAATGGATATCTCAGTGCTACATGTCCAAGTAAGTACATATGTAAAACACAGTGCATGTGAGAGTTAGCATATATAAATGACTATACAGGAGAGCCTGTGATTGCGTAAGTGGCTGTATGGATCAATGTGTACTTGTATCAGTGATAGTAAAAGAGAGTAAGTATGTGTTAGTATATGTTTGTATATTTGAGGTGTTGTCTGTATAACTGTATAGATGAGGAAATGGGAGTGTGATTGATTCTTTGCATGACTGACTAGGTGTGTGAGTAACTCCATGGATGAGTGGCAGTGTGTGAGTGTCTGTATAGGTGTATGAGTGCATATGATAGTGTTGTATTGATGAGTGTCTGTATGTATGAGTGATTGTATGGGTGAATGAGTGGATGTGTGTGTAGACCTAGGAATCAGTGAGTGCGTATGTAGTTACTGGTATTGGTGTGTCAATGGTTTCAGGAATGGTAGTCTGTATTTAACACTGGGTGTATCAAAGGTTAGATTAGAGTGTGAGGAGGTGCATCGTATTATAACATGAATGATGTCATCAGTGATGTAATTTGAGATGTCATCAGTGATGTCATCAGTGATGTCATTTGAGATGTCATCAGTGATGTCATCAGTGATGTCACTGACCATGTCATGAATGATGTAATATGTGACATCATCAGCAGTGGATTGCGGGCGCGCGAGGTATAGTGAGTCCAACTAACTATAACGTGGGAATTTCAATGGTTTTGTATGAGTAAAATGTTTAGCTAACTATAACTGGTGTGAAACCTATGGTTTTTTCAGTGAATTTCAAAGGTTATATATATATATATATATATATATATATATATATTCCACAAAGTTTCTCCCCCTCGAGGCAGAAAACATGGAGTCGCACTCAAAAACAATTCCAGCACAGCGCAGCAGTTAAGTTTCCTTCATGATTTTATTCATCCATGGGGTCAGAAAAACAAAAAACCAACGCGTTTCGACAGCGTCCGCTGTCTTGTTCACGGTCAGTGTGTGGGTGTGACTCACAGTGTTTTGTAACATTTCCTAATACTGCAGGTACCGCCCCTTTTGGGTGTATCCCAACAAGCATTGTGGGAATTGTAGTTTTTGGGATTTAACAATGTTTAAGGCATCTCCAAGATTTAATAAGTGCTAGTCTTCCCCTTATTTACAATTCTCCATATCATGATTGGCAATATTTACACAATTTAACAAATTTTCTAAAGTAACGTCCCGCCCTCCAGTGGGCTAACAATCTACCTTATATTGTCAGCATTGTGGAATTTGTGATATGGGATATATTCACATTGTCCAGGCCTTAAACCTCTAAAACGATCTTTCCATAATTGTAACCTCAACCATTATGGTACCTCAGTGGTAAGGATTGGGGAGATTTGTGTGAGTTACTATACCAAAAAGGTGAGGGAGGGTGGTGTACAGGGAAAATAATCTAAAACAAGATTTTAAAATTTAACTGGATAAGCGAGAGGAGGCAGAGCATTTATAGCATAGAAATTATGTACTTTTCAGTCCGTTTACAAGTGAATATAAAGTTCTTCCGACTGATTGAGGCCCAGTGGCGCCATCGTTCTGAAAGAAAGAATATGTCTGGATTCTTTGCGTCTCAAAAGTTTTTCCATATGGCCACCTCTGTCCGAGAGAGTCATTGTTTCCAGACCCCAGAAGCGCAATTGCTTCCAGTCTCCATTATGTTGAGCCTCCATGTGTTTAGCAACAGCGTTGCTTCTGTCCCTGTGAACTGTTGCTCGTACGTGTTCTAGAATTCTTTTCTTTAATTCACAGATGGTGCTGCCAATATATCTTAAATTGCAAGGGCACTCAATCATATATATTGTATACTTGCTATTGCAGGTTATGCATTCTTGAATTTTCCAAATTTTTTTGTTTGGCATTGTTAGTTCTGTGGTTGGTTTCGCGATCTCGCATACCTTGCAATTATAGCACTTGACGAAGCCCCGCGTTTGTAGCCAGTTTTTCTTTTTCTTGGTAGCTTGGAAATGACTGTGGACCAACTGGTCCTGTAGGTTTTTTGCTCTCCTGTACGTGATTACTGGATGGTTGCCCATTTTGTGACCGATTGTTTGGTCTAGTTGAAGAATTTTCCAGTTCTTTCTCAATATACGGTTTATTTGATTTGCTTCCATACTGTAATCCAAGATTAGTCTGATAGGTTCCTCCTCAGTATTGGCCTGTTTTTGTTTCTTTTTCAAGCACTCTGTTCGTTTAGTTTGGTTGGCCCTTTCCCAACATCTTTGTACAGTTTTTTTATTGTATTTTCTTTTTTGAAAACGTTGTATGCATTTGGAGCTTTGATCTTGCCATTCTGTGTTTTCGCTGCAAATTCTTCTCAGTCTGAGAAATTCCCCGTAAGGGATGCTTGAGATCAATGATTGCTGGTGGAAGCTGGTTGCTTCCAGTGTGGCGTTGGTTGCTGTATCTTTTCGATGGAGTGTGGTTTGTATCTGGTTGTTGTTAATATACACTTCTGTATCCAGAAAAACAGCTCGGTTGTGGCTTACGGTATGGGTAAATTTTATGCAGGTGGTACTATTGTTAAGGATGGTGAAGTATTCCATGAAACTTTCTTCCCCTCCATCCCATACGATAAACAGGTCATCGATAAACCTTTTCCAAGTGATGATATGCTTGGTGAATTTTTCATGTTTTTCATGCCAGGCTGTTTTCTCCTCCCACCACCCCATGGCAGTGCAAGCGTAGTTCGGGCTAAAGGAGAAGCCCATCGCGGCTCCGTTCTTCTGTCGGTACAATTTGTCCCCAAACATAAATATGTTGTTGGTTAGCACACTTTTTATCATTGTCAGGAGCATCTCATTGTGCCTATGATAATGAATATTCCGTTCTTTGAGAAAGTGGTCACATGCCTGTAGCCCTAAGTTGTTATCTATGTTGGTATATAGGGCAATCACATCCATGGTGATCATGATGTAGTGAGGTTGCCAGGTCAATTGTTCCAACACACCAAGAAAGTCGGTTGTGTCCTTGATATATGAACGCAGCATTTTGACTTGCGGACTCAAAAAGAAGTCAATAAAGTTCGACCAGGGTTCCAACAACGATCCATTGGCTGACACAATAGGTCTCCCTGGCGGTTTAGTGGCATTCTTATGTATCTTCGGCAGAAAATACAAGGTTGACGTTTTTGGAAAATCCACTGTTAAGTATTTTCTTTCATCGGCATCTAGTAGGCCCTCATTCTCCCATTGAATTAGACTTTTGTCCAAATCCCTTTTTATTTGGTCTTGTGGGTTCAAGGGAAGACTTTCATAGTATGTGGCATTATTCAGTTGTTCCATGGCTTCTTCCACATATAAGTTTTTATTCCATAGGACTATATTTCCCCCTTTGTCCGCTGCTTTTATTTCGAAGGATTGGTCATTCTTTAGGGAGGTCAGGGCTTCTCTTTCTTGTTTGGATAGGTTATCTTTTCCAAACACTTTGGTTAGTTTGTACAGGTCGTGAATGACAGCCTCTTGAAAGATATCTATCTTGTTGCCAGGTGCTAACTGGGGATAGAATTTGGATTTAGGTTTTAAATTGCTTGTTCCAGCTCCTAGTTGGGTTATGGCATTGTCTAGGCTGATTTCCTGACCTTCCTCTGCATTGAGGTTTAGCACTGTCATATATGCCTCCGCTTGTCTCACTTGCAGAGTTGAAGTAGGTTTTGTTTGTATCTTCGGTATCTTAGGTTTGTTTTTACGTTCCTCGAAGAATTTCGCCAGTTTGATTTTCCGTATATATAGGTATAGGTCAATCCGTGTTTGTGCCATGTCCATCCGTTGGGTTGGGCAATAATTAATTCCCTTCTTAAGTAACGATGTTTCAGCTGCTGTGATGGGTCTTCCCGAAAGATTGACTATTTGTAAGTCCTCATCTATTTCGCCTTCTTCTGTCTCATTAGTCGAGTTTCTGTGCCCAATTTTTCGGATGTACTTCCTCCTGCGGCTTCTTCTTGTTGCTGGTTTGCAAACTTTGGTCTGGGTTGCCATGTTCTTCCTCTTCCTCTTGCTCTGCCACGTTGATTTCTCTGCGCCCCATGGTTGTGTTCCCACTGCCTTTGTGATAGAACCAGGCGCATGTCTCCTAAAAAAAACCTCTGTTGTGGATCAAGGTTAGAGTCGTCCTCACTGAAGTCCAATGATGTTAAGGATGTTATGCTTGATGAGGAGCTTGCAACTTTGGTTTTTGGCGGTTTAAAAGGATCATATTTTCGTGCAAACGTAAAAATGTGTCCTTGCGCATAATCGTTTGCGTCTCTTTCAAATTTCGTTTGCTTTCTTATCCTGACCTCCTCCTCATGTCTTTCAATTTGTTTAGACAAGTCGTCCTTGAATTTGGTCATTTCAGGGTTAAGCTTCAGACTATCCAGTTCCTTTTCCACTGTTCGTAATTGATCTTTGATCTTTTCGAGAGCAATGTCGATATGTTTTACAAGTATTTTTATTAATCCCAAAGACGAGTTCAGAATGTATTCACCCCATTCTTGTAGCAGGTCATTGGAGACATCCGTTTGGCTTGGCATAAGAAGGATACGTAATCCCCGGGGGACCCTGTCCACTTCCAAATATTGCTGTAAGGAAATTAATTCCCATGATTTGTTTATTTCCTTCTTATTAAGTTTTTCCCAGAGTCTGAGTTTGTCCTTTGTATCATTTTTGGTTGTTGTTTGTTCTTTATTGCTTTCTGTTTGTTTACTTGTATCTCTTTTTTCAAACATTGCAGCTATTTGTTCTTTCCTCCTTGCGTCTCGCTTATCCATTTGTACCTCTTTGGTTTCTGAACCCCCTCTTTTGGATTTCTTTAGTTCCCGTATGGTAGCGCTGTAAGTGGCTGGATTTGGATTTCACGCTTATTTCGGAAAGTCAATGGTATCGGGCGATTCGTTTGCTCAGTCCTGATAGACTATTTTATTGCAATGATCAAATCCGTTATCTGGCTTTCCTGAAAACAACGTTTGTACCACAAAAGCCGGTCTATGCTATTGCATATATTCAGTTCTTCCGTTACTAGCGTTTATCCCTTCCACATTCAGCCGGCGTACTAGTGATTACTCACTCTTACCTTGGAGTCTCCCCCCGCGGCAGGCAAGCGATCACTCCCTTCCGTCGGCTGGTCGTTTGGGATTGCTTCCGTCACCATCCAGGTTTCTTGGTGTGTTGGAACAATTGACCTGGCAACCTCACTACATCATGATCACCATGGATGTGATTGCCCTATATACCAACATAGATAACAACTTAGGGCTACAGGCATGTGACCACTTTCTCAAAGAACGGAATATTCATTATCATAGGCACAATGAGATGCTCCTGACAATGATAAAAAGTGTGCTAACCAACAACATATTTATGTTTGGGGACAAATTGTACCGACAGAAGAACGGAGCCGCGATGGGCTTCTCCTTTAGCCCGAACTACGCTTGCACTGCCATGGGGTGGTGGGAGGAGAAAACAGCCTGGCATGAAAAACATGAAAAATTCACCAAGCATATCATCACTTGGAAAAGGTTTATCGATGACCTGTTTATCGTATGGGATGGAGGGGAAGAAAGTTTCATGGAATACTTCACCATCCTTAACAATAGTACCACCTGCATAAAATTTATCCATACCATAAGCCACAACCGAGCTGTTTTTCTGGATACAGAAGTGTATATTAACAACAACCAGATACAAACCACACTCCATCGAAAAGATACAGCAACCAACGCCACACTGGAAGCAACCAGCTTCCACCAGCAATCATTGATCTCAAGCATCCCTTACGGGGAATTTCTCAGACTGAGAAGAATTTGCAGCGAAAACACAGAATGGCAAGATCAAAGCTCCAAATGCATACAACGTTTTCAAAAAAGAAAATACAATAAAAAAACTGTACAAAGATGTTGGGAAAGGGCCAACCAAACTAAACGAACAGAGTGCTTGAAAAAGAAACAAAAACAGGCCAATACTGAGGAGGAACCTATCAGACTAATCTTGGATTACAGTATGGAAGCAAATCAAATAAACCGTATATTGAGAAAGAACTGGAAAATTCTTCAACTAGACCAAACAATCGGTCACAAAATGGGCAACCATCCAGTAATCACGTACAGGAGAGCAAAAAACCTACAGGACCAGTTGGTCCACAGTCATTTCCAAGCTACCAAGAAAAAGAAAAACTGGCTACAAACGCGGGGCTTCGTCAAGTGCTATAATTGCAAGGTATGCGAGATCGCAAAACCAACCACAGAACTAACAATGCCAAACAAAAAAATTTGGAAAATTCAAGAATGCATAACCTGCAATAGCAAGTATACAATATATATGATTGAGTGCCCTTGCAATTTAAGATATATTGGCAGCACCATCTGTGAATTAAAGAAAAGAATTCTAGAACACGTACGAGCAACAGTTCACAGGGACAGAAGCAACGCTGTTGCTAAACACATGGAGGCTCAACATAATGGAGACTGGAAGCAATTGCGCTTCTGGGGTCTGGAAACAATGACTCTCTCGGACAGAGGTGGCCATATGGAAAAACTTTTGAGACGCAAAGAATCCAGACATATTCTTTCTTTCAGAACGATGGCGCCACTGGGCCTCAATCAGTCGGAAGAACTTTATATTCACTTGTAAACGGACTGAAAAGTACATAATTTCTATGCTATAAATGCTCTGCCTCCTCTCGCTTATCCAGTTAAATTTTAAAATCTTGTTTTAGATTATTTTCCCTGTACACCACCCTCCCTCACCTTTTTGGTATAGTAACTCACACAAATCTCCCCAATCCTTACCACTGAGGTACCATAATGGTTGAGGTTACAATTATGGAAAGATCGTTTTAGAGGTTTAAGGCCTGGACAATGTGAATATATCCCATATCACAAATTCCACAATGCTGACAATATAAGGTAGATTGTTAGCCCACTGGAGGGCGGGACGTTACTTTAGAAAATTTGTTAAATTGTGTAAATATTGCCAATCATGATATGGAGAATTGTAAATAAGGGGAAGACTAGCACTTATTAAATCTTGGAGATGCCTTAAACATTGTTAAATCCCAAAAACTACAATTCCCACAATGCTTGTTGGGATACACCCAAAAGGGGCGGTACCTGCAGTATTAGGAAATGTTACAAAACACTGTGAGTCACACCCACACACTGACCGTGAACAAGACAGCGGACGCTGTCGAAACGCGTTGGTTTTTTGTTTTTCTGACCCCATGGATGAATAAAATCATGAAGGAAACTTAACTGCTGCGCTGTGCTGGAATTGTTTTTGAGTGCGACTCCATGTTTTCTGCCTCGAGGGGGAGAAACTTTGTGGAATAGAGAGCAGTTGGGCTCAACTGCAGGAGCGACGCGACCACACTTGCAGCGCCGATCTGGGAAAGGAGGGAGCCATGAGGAGGTGATATATATATATATATATATATATATATATATATATATATATTAGTCCATCCTCGTATGCAACAGCAACCAGGGTACAAAATGCAATTTGGCAGGGCAGCAATAAGACAATGAAAACACATAGAGCAATAAAAAACGTACATTGAACATGTACATTTCAGTACCAACAACGTCTCTACACCTACCTTCCCATCACATGATGGTGCAGATACAGCGGCACTCCTCCACCTTCGATCGTGATGATACATGGACACGCTTCCCACTCAAGACTCCTCTGAAAACAAAACTAAGACGAGAACCCTGAAAAACACTCCCTCCACACAGCACCTTGTCTCCCTGTCCCGGCATCGAGAACGTGCTGCCCTTGGCAGAGGGAAAACAATCCAATGGCAATTCCTCTGGACATATCCAGAGGGCACCAATACTGGTTCCAAGACACACTCCCATGCTGTGGCCTAGTCTCTATCCCAAAACTTTATTTTACCTGTGCCATCTTGTTTCATCACTAAAGGACTCTGGTCCCTTCCCTCTGGGTGGCCCTCCCCACAGTGCCTCATTTAGCAACCCCTCCCTTCTCCCCCCACCCGATTTGAGTAACTGTCCAATCGCTGATAACCAGCTCTACTTAGTTCTTATCTGAATAATTCCCTCTCCTAGATGGCCTCGCCCCTCGGCACCCCCCCTCCTAACACTGCAACTAGATCCACTGCCTAAATTAGTGCCCCCTGCCCTCCCCATCCCCACCACTCCACCTGGTATGTTTTCATCTCCCTTTAACCCTAATCCGAGTGATTGCGTCTGCCCAAGACTACCCGTTGCATCACCCCCAGACAAAGTCCTTATCCGAGAATACTAAACAATTTGCCCAGGACCACCGAATGCTAATACATCGCAATCCACATCATATTCCAAGTGGCACAAAGTCAACAGTTTTACCCACAAGGCCCGTCGGCTTCCCCCGGGACCCGGATATTGTCTACTATTGCCTGCTTTAATAATTGTGCTCCCGATTCCCCCTTTCGTAACCCGCAACCTCCCAAGTGAGCCTCCAGCTGTCCGAGAAACTGTCTCTGTTCACAATCGTTGGCCCTGCCCCAACCTTCCTGCACCCCTTCACGTGCCGTGCGACTTTCACACATTACCCACTTATCCAACTTTGTGCCCAAACTCCCTTTGGAGTTTGGACCCACTGCCCCACTGGCAGTGTGTGGGCATGCCAGTGGGTAATAATGTACTGCATTGCTAAACACATATATGGTCCCAAAGGCGATACCTATAGGCTATGTCAATGCTTGTTCTCTATGATGCAGCCTACATAGAGAAAATGGCATGGCTGGGACACCGCTGCACCTCACCAATCACAACACTGCCATTGCAGCGTTATGATTGGTTTAGGGTAGGGGAGGGAGGCTGCCTTCTGGTTGCTTCCTGTTCCTCTTGGATTCAGAACACCAGGGGCGTAACACAGGCCCCTGCAGCCGCCGCGGTGCGGGGGGCCCTCACCCTCCAGGGGGCCCCGTCAGCACCGCACTTCTGCTGGGGAGCTCTAGATTGAGTCCAGAGGGGGCCCCTTCACGTACCCTGCAGGGGGGCCCCCTCAAGGTTAGTTACGCCACTGCAGAACACGCGGGACCCTGCTGCGCCATTACACTGGCCAGGAGCAGACTCGGAGGCCACGCAGTACCGGCAGTAAGGTAAGTAACTTTTTATTTGTATTCCCTGCCTAGACCCCCCCCCCTCCCGCGAGCATGCCGGCCGCAGCTGGTGTGAGTGCAGTAAATAAATGTATCATCATGACTGAGGCGAGGCCAAAAACGTAAAATAATTTGTATTTTAATCATTAACCTAACAATATCTTTCCTGGCTGCGCAGATTAAAGATGTAAGTTGAACTAAAAGTACTGCTTGAACACTGGGCCATCAGCTGCATAAAGCAGTCAGATGACAAATTCTGTAAAATGTGTGTAACTCTTTCTAATACAGTAGCCGCGCGGGTGTTTCCTGTGGAGGTGTCTCCGGGAGCACTGGTTTGTGATGGAATGCAGACGGTGTGTTAGTCTGCATGGATATCACCTTCGGGATGTTTCTACGTGATAGCGCCAACATGTGCTTTATGGTAACTTAGGAGCGCACTGTGGCAGCGCTCGCCGGTATAAAGAGGATTAGGATAGCCGTTACACTTTATGGAATGCTATCTTTTGGATGAAAACGGAGGATTGCTGTATGCGGGTTGTCTTTGACAAAATATCTGTGGCTGAGGGGTGGGCACAGGGTACCAGTGTCCTGGGCACCTTGGCTATTAAACTTGTTTCTTTACTGACTTCGACTTGGGTATGTCACTTCATAACCGAGGTACCAAAATCCACTGGTCGTGGTCCCATTGGTACAGCAGACGGACGGCTTTAGTGATGGTAGTAAACGAGCTGTGTATTATACATTTTGGCAGTGCCCTCTTAGAAGTCCATTCTTCCAAGCTCAGCAAGTGCAGGACTCTTAAACTGGGTAACAGTCACGCATTATATTTACAGTGCTTAGAACCGGCAGAACTGAGGTGTGATACGTTATATAAAGCCATTTGTTAATGTTTGAAACAAGCCACTGAAGCCAGTAAGCTTGCAGAATTCCAGAACTGGGGTCTACTTGTGCCTAGAAGCCCTAAGGAGCGGGTGCACCCAGACACGAGCGCCTATGAGGTGCTGGTGCCCTCACACTCACGGATACAAGACTGCTGCTCGCTTAATGTCCTTACACTAATTCTAATATGGGTAGGTCTGTGAGATACCAACCTTTCAGAAATGTTGTAGGACGTTTTAAAATGACAAGTTTTTTTTTATGCAAGTGCGACATCGCCAATAGCTATCTGTCCATGAGAGCGCAGAGGCATGAGCCAGGGAAGGCTGGCACTGGGCTTTGCCAATCACACACGGTGGGCACGGGTGCCCTCTGACACAGGGTCTCTCTCTCAGATTTGCTTGAAAATGCACCATTTGCCCTCTCTTTGTTAAAAATGTTCTGGGGGGGAGGTGAACCTCTCCAGAACACCCCTTATGACGGTCAGGCTCGCTCACCACACGTCACTCATCCTAAACTTTTACTCCCTACCACTATCAAATGGCACCAGCTGCCACTGGATCTTACTTATTTCTGTGTTGTACTGCTTGAGCTATTGCTCTCTTTGGTAGTAAGGTATCATTGTGACTACTTTTTTGTGCTTATTCCTGATAGTGTGGGGTTAGAGGCCATGGTATACAGCAGGAATATCGACGGGGAAATATCGACAAGCAGAAATATCGAGGTAAGAATATCGTCTGAGTTAAATATCGAAGTATTAAATATCGATGTAGTAAATATTGTTTTTTCAGTACAGCAGAAATATCGACATTGTTAAATATCGTTGTAGTAAATATAGTTGAAATAAATATTGATGTCAATAATATCGATATTATGTTTTTAATGGTATAATTTGTTTACTTGTTTAATAGTTCTGTTATTTTATTTATATTTTTGATGTTTTTATGTGAATAATAAATGTAACTGTATAAATTTTTTTTATTTTTTTACTAAATATTTTAGGAGCGGGTTGTTGGGTTTATAGGGGATAAGGGTGGGTAGTAATTTAAAAAAGATTTTGTGAAATTATTTTCTAAGAGGTAAAATGTGAATGAAATAAATTTATAAATTCGAAATTTGAAATTTGAAATTTTTTATTATATTTTTAATTTTAATTATTATAAAATGTGTAAATCTTTTAGGAGCGGGTTGTTGGGTTTATAGGGGATAAGGGTGGGTAGTAATTTATAAAAAATATGTGATTTTTTTTAAGAGATAGAATTTGAATGAAATACATTTATAAATTCGAATTTTGAAATTTGAAATTAGAAATTTTTTATTATATTTTTAATTTTTAATTATTATAAAATGTGTAAATCTTTTAGGAGCGGGTTGTTGGGTTTATAGGGGATAAGGGTGGGTAGTAATTTACAAAAGTGTGTGAAAATTTTTTACAAATTTAAAATGTGAAGGAAATTAATTTCTAAATTCGAAATATTAAATTTGAAATTAGAACTTTTTTATTATATTTCAAATTTTTATATATTACAGAATGTGTAAATTTTTTAGGAGTGGGTTGTTGTGTTTATAGGGGATAAGGGTGGGAAGTAAATTAAAAAAAGTTGTGTGAATATTTTACAATTAAAATTTAATAGGAAATACATTTTAGATTTCGAAATTTGAAAATTAAAAATTTAAAATATTTGATTTGCATATTTTTTTATATATTATAAAATTAGTAAATTGTTTTTGATTGCTTATTTGTGTTTATAGTGGGTAATTGTGGGTAGCAATTTACAAATGGTATATATTATTAAGTATTGTATATATATATTTAGGGAGTGGATTATTGTATTTACAGGGGATAAGGGTTGGTAATAATTTTAAAAAGTAGATAATAATTGTATATTAAATTTGAAAAATATATTTTAATTAAATTTATATTTCGAAATCTGAAATTTGTATTTTACATTTTTAAAATTAAAAATTTTGATATTTTTACTGTCCAGCATTTTCCATGAATTATGTTGGATTTGGATTTACAATAGTCAATTATTTTGGTTTACTGTCCAGCACTTTCCCTGAGTTATGTTGGACTTGGAGTTAGAATAGTAAATTAATATGGTTACTGTCCAGCACTTTCCCTGAGTTATGTTGGACTTGGAGTTAGAATAGTAAATTATTATGGTTTACTGTCCAGCACTTTCCCTGAGTTATGTTACTTTTGGAGTTAGAATAGTAAATTATTATGGTTTACTGTCAAGCACTTTCCCTGAGTTATGTTGGATTTGGAGTTAGAATAGTAATTTATTATGGTTTATTGTCCAGCACTTTTCCTGAGTTATGTTGGACTTGGAGTTAGAATAGTAAATTATTATGGTTTGCTGTCCAGCACTTTCCCTGAGTTATGTTAGATTTGGAGTTAGAATAGTACATTATTATGGTTTACTGTCCAGCACTTTCTCTGAGTTATGTTACATTTGAAGTCAGAATAGTAAATTATTATGGTTTACTGTCAAGCACTTTCCCTGAGTTATGTTGGATTTGGAGTTAGAATAGTAATTTATTATGGTTTACTGTCCAGCACTTTTCCTGAGTTATGTTGGACTTGGAGTTAGAATAGTAAATTATTATGGTTTACTGTCCAGCACTTTCCCTGAGTTATGTTAGATTTGGAGTTAGTATAGTAAATTATTATGGTTTAGTGTCCAGCACTTTCCCTGAGTTATGTTTCATTTGGAGTTAGAATAGTAAATTATTATGGTTTACTGTCAAGCACTTTCCCTGAGTTATGTTGGATTTGGAGTTAGAATAGTAATTTATTATGCTCTACTGTCCAGCACTTTTCCTGAGTTATGTTAGATTTGGAGTTAGAATAGTAAATTATTTTGGTTTACTGTGCAGCATTGTCAGTGATTTATATAGAGTTTGGAATTCAAATATTATTTTTTTTGAGTTACTATATAGTGTTTTCTTTTACTTTAATTGTATTTGGAATTATAATACTGAATTAAATTTTGTGAATAATTTTTAAATTACAATATTATGAATAAATACAAATTATTATTGTTTTAATTCTTTTCTTTCAATATTCTGTAATGTATTTTGAAGTATTTAATAGATTATATTTAATAACATATGCATAAAAATGAATTACACATTTTTGTAACATTTTATTATTTATTTCACATGAATGTATCATTATAAAGTAACATAGTAACATTTATCCTAGAATAAACAGTATTTATTGTGTTGTTTCTGTTTTTAAATGAAAACATTTATACATGTAAAAAAATAACATTTGTATTTAATGATGTATAACATTGCAGTATTTGTTATATATATACATTGTACATTTTTAAATATAATGTTTTATTAATTAGCATATTACATTTTATTTTATTTAAATACATTTTAATATGTTAAATAATTTATAAACAATTTGCAATTACAAAAGTAGATACATCATTTTTTACAATTTGTTTATTATAAGTAAATAAAGAGTTAATGTTATAAACATATTTTTAATGTACATTACTTTTTTTAATATATATATTTTAACATAAAGTAAGTAATGTATATTTTACAATATTAATATGTTTATTTTACATATTTTAAAAATAATAACAATTTTTTAACAACATTTTAAACATTTTTTAATTTGTTTCTATTCATTTCTATGGGGATGTAGTCCTACTTTTGTTTTAATTATGCCTCCATTTTGTTTTCCTTAGGTCACTTTTTAGACTATCTACATCGTTGTTTGGGTCATTTGGGAAGACGGAACCTCGCGGTTGGGAGCTGCTTCGTGTTTCTTAATGTAAGTTTGATTTTAATTACTTTTAAGTTACTTTTAAGGTATTTTTTAGTTAGTAGTTGTCTATATGTGTTGCTATGTGTGTTATTTAACTGGTTATGTAAAATGTACGTGTTATTTAAGTACGTTAGTGATAGCGTAGTTTGTTTAGTATCTAATATTAATGTATTGGTAATGTTTTGCTTTTAATCATTATTTTATGTATATTCATACATTTTATATGTTGTTTATGCGATTTTTGGGTTTATTATTTGTTATGGGTGGGTTTTATATGTACTTTATTTGCAGGTCACCATTTTGGTGAACGGACGAAATTGCTCTCGCTTTTTTTTTTTTAAATAAAGGAAATTGTTGTTACTAGTGTTTTTTACTAGTTTACATACATTTTCTTATTTTTCGGGATTTTGGTGCATTTTTTATAGTGATTTATTTTCAGGTTTTTATGGTTTCGTTATCGAGAGGATTGCTACGTTGGAATATTTTTAAACAGTTGTATTTTTACCTTTTTTGGGGTTTGTCATCACTATGTGGATTGTTTTTTGCTTGGATTGCTTTTTAAAGGATCTATTTCGGACATATTCTACAGCTACAGAACCGTAAGTTATTATTTATTATTTTTTTGGGGTGGGTCATGTTTATTTGTGGATTTGTATTTTTATTAGTTATATTATGTCTTGTGATAATAATTTATATTTTACATCACATGACATAATTTAACTAATATTAAAAAAAACATTGATATGTGTTATATATGTTTTTATGGTTTGCTATTTGTATTTTATTAAAGGATGGATTTTGCAATTAGGTCTATGTATTCTAGACCTTGAATACTTGGGTACATTCTGGTTTTTTGTTGGAGATATTCGTACATATTTATTGTTTGTTTGCTTAGTTTTGGTCCTATGTTTGATAAAGATTGTTCTATTCTTAGCTCTTGGTAGCTTTGTTCTTTTTTGATGCAATGGATGAGTATGTGAAGTGTTGGTTGTCCTCTCCCTATTGTGGCTTGAAAGGCATTATGCCATCCTTCTACCGCGTTATTGGTTTTGGCTTTTTGTGCTATAGTGCTATCGTAGACATTCCACCAGGGAATTTGGAATTTAGGTTGTCTGCGGTGACCTGAACGATGTAATCTTCCTACCCAGGTGTCTTCGAAATAGTCTAAGAAGGGAGTTAATTTTTTTTCATTAGTGCGGTAGAAAGGACTGTTAATTAATAAATTGTAGTAATTTGCCACTTCTGTTGTTGGGGCGTATGCTAGTGCTATTCATTTTTTGATCTGGTAAGCAAAGTTGCTGTTTGTAGAGTAGTCTATACTTAAGGTAGATTTTTGTAAGTGTCTCCATATATTTTGATTGTAATGATAATAAAAAATTGTATGGCAGTGTGTGGGTATATTTTTAGTATAGCTTGTATCATAGCTATTTCAAAGTCTAGTATGATTCTTTGTGGATAGTAATTATCTGTTAATTCTTTGATTGTTGTTAATATTTCTATGTAGGTTGTGTTTGTTTTATTTGGCAGCAATGTATAAATTAAGGGGATATTAGTTTCCTGGTATTCACCATGGATGGTATAAAGTTGATAAAAAAGGTTTTGGACACACTTTAAAAGTTCCGTCCATCATCCATGTTTCACAATTTTTTAGTTTTTGCAGGTTGTTATTTGTTGCAAAAAGTAGAATTCTTTTATCATGGCTTTCGTTATCATACATCAAGAATTTGTCTTCTTTATGGGTAATAGTGTATTCAGGATATATTTTAATTTCTAGAAACGTTTGGGGTGGAGGTGGAGTTGGATCAGATGCTCTTTTAGTTTTAGGTATTAATCGTTTCAAGTTGGGGATTGAGGGTAACTGTCCTGTTACGTGTTCTGGTACTTTGGTTAGTACATTTTTCAAAATTGCAGTGCTTGTTTGTTGTGAGCCTGTACTTGCTTGTCTCAGTGTTTCTAATGCTTCCCTTACTTCTACTTCGGTCACATTGGGTGGGTGGTTATGCTCTCGTATATTTACAACATTGTTATCTACAGTTGTAGCTCTATCATAGCATGCAGTTGAATAGTATTTGCTACATTTCCAATGTGTTTTGTTATCTTTTACTTTTTCTTGGGTGTAGGTATAACCCATATAGCTGAGCATTATTTTTCCTTTTTGAGATGTTATAAAAGTAGCTCCTTCTGCCATTTCTAGGATATATCTGTGAAGACATATATATGTGTTTTTAGTAAATATGCAATACATTTGTTTCAATTTGTAGATTTAATTAGTAATTTTTAAATTATACTTACAATGTTGTTCTTTCTGTTTTCCTGATGTCTTTATTTCTTTTTATTGGAGTTTCACTGTTGTAATTCCTATAGTTGTGGTAGAAAATAGTTGTAATTAATGATATTGTTTGATATTTAGTTATTTCTCTTTTGTTAATATTTATTTAAACTGTGAGTATACTTAGTTGATTTGGTAGAGGCTTTTGTTTGTGTAGATGTAGTTTGGTAGATGAAGTTTGTTGAAGCTGAAAAAATAAGTATTTGTATTAGTTGTGTATTATATTTGTATTTATTTACAGCTTAGACAATTTCATTTTAACCTTTAGTTTGGTAAAGCTTTATTTTTTTGTTACATTTCTATGTAGGTATTGATAAGGTTGGACATTTTTTTGTACATTTCTTCATTTTTGGTGTTGTTGATAGGAAGTTTTGGTTTAAATAAAAAAAAAGCGAGAATTTATATATTTTAGGCAGTTTAGCTAAGGTTCTTGAGTTTTTAATAGTACATAAAATGGGAATTTACTTACTTGTGTTGTTGTATAATATGTTGTAGTAGTTGGTCTAGGTAAGTTTTCTTTTCTCTTCAGCAAAGTAACCGTTTTTCTTCGTGTTTGTTCCAAAAATGGTAATTTGTAGTTAATTATGTAATTGTTTTTATAGTAGCTACTTGAGTACTTCTGAATTTTGATTGGTTGATGGAATTTTTTTTAAAATTTATTGGAAGAAGTTTACTTTGAATTTGGTATCCGTTATTTTTTAATGAGGCTGTTTTATGTATTATTTAGTAGTAGTATATAATGAAATATGTTTTGTATGTGTTTTATAATACAATTTGTACATTTGGTTTATAATTTAAAAACTGTTTATATATGTAATGTGTGTTAATAAATATTTTTCATTGAGTATATTTAAATTATCAAGTATGTTTATATTAATTGGTGTATTAATAATTACTTTATACGTATTTTAAATATATACTATATTTATGTATGTTTATTTAGTATTTATTTAAAAGTTATTAATAATTATACTGTTATGTTGTTGAGAGAAGTGTGTATTTAATGCTAATTAAAATTGTCGATATTTTTTGTATTCGTTAATAGGCTGTATGTAAGTTGATAATAGTGGTGTCGATATTTTTGTAGTGTTTCATATTATTTGAAGTATTTTCGATATTTTTGTAGTCGATATGTTTGTAGTCGATATAATTTAAAACAATATTTTTTTAGTCGATAATAAAATATCGATATTTGTGTAAATCCTTGTTTAAGTATATGGTGATGATATTTTAGTGTACGATATTTTTGCAGCGATATTTTTGTAGGTCAGTGTTTTTGTTATCGATATTTGATCAGGGATCCAGAGGCCATAAGTATATATTGGCTGTCTGTTCTCTGGGTCATATTTATTGAATATGTCTCTCTTTGCATGGACTCATTGATCATTTTTTGGTCAAGTCCACTTTTTATATTCGGAGTGAGAGTTTCTGTTTCTGTTGGGTGAGGTCTGTCTACCTCTAAATGAGAATAATTCCTGCCTTGGGTTGATTTGTAAATGTATTTAGACTTGTTTGGTTCTCGTTGGGTTTGCCGGGTAGACTGGGAGACCCTCTGTAGCACAGATCACTCCTTGATTTGCTCTCCCAAAAAATCTGCTTCCTCCTCAGGTCAGGAACACACTGGACATCTCTTCCTTCTCAATCTCTCCTCCTGCAGGGCCAAGCAAACTCCTTCCCTTTCTCAGCAGGCAGTCTGGCTTCTAAGCACTAGTCGGACCCTCAAATCCTCCAGTAGAAAGTCCAGACTTCAAGTTATTTTCCCCCGCTGCTGGGCGAACCCAGTCCTGATCATAAAGCGATTCTGCGTAGCACTCCCTTTCTTGGCCATTAAGAGTATGGAATGAAGTGTGGTGGGTTTGGATCCTACTTTTATACACATTGTCGAGACGGGGTATAGTTAAGAATGGTTTGGGGCATTTCTTGTTCCTTCTCCAGCTGTTCTCCAGCTCTTTGTGTAAAGTGTTGTGTTGTGAGTGGCAGGGAGGCCGCTCCTGGTGGGGCTTTTGTCATCTTTACTTATTTACTTGAAACTGAACTTGAAACTAAGCTTAATTAAACTAGCGTGTTATATATACCTGGCTCCAGGACTTCCTTTAATTACAACATGTTGCTTCCCACTACAGGTAGCAATGAAGCTGTCTCCAAACCGGAGCACCCACAACAAGGCCACAATGAAGTGCGAGTTTTGGGCATCTGGCTGTAATCATCTTCTCTGAATGCGTAACTAGGAATAGACATAAGAGGAGACCAACCTAGAAACATCTTCACCTTGCACAGCAGAAAACTGCAGTACCACCCTTAACCCTTGCTAACAAAGTCTTCATAGACTTTCTAAAGGTAGCCCTGTCTCCATCATCCTCCCTTCTGTACTGGATCTCCACCCTTCAGCCACAGGAATGCAGGCAATGCGCTTCCACTGTCTGAGAAAACCATCCTAATCCTCCATTTTATACCATGGTAAACCAGTGACTTCTAAAATGGACCCCTCTGGTTTAAATACTCTGACTCATTTGATCACAGACACACAAACACACACACACACATTCACACAGAGCCCTACTACTGCACATGTGCTACACACATACTGCACATGCACATGTGCTTGACATTCACACATGATAACAGCACAAAGTTCTGAATATTCACATAACAGTGGAAGTTTACACTATGGCAGCCGGTAGGCCACACTCTTACTAACACAGATAAAAAGGTAAGGTCAACTACATGAGATCACAAAAAAGCGGTGTGCAGCCCCCACTGCCTTATGTGCTACATCTAAGGCAGGGACAGTAATTCTCTGTCCAGTCTGAGGATATACTTTGTACACCACTTCCAGGCCACAGGACAGGCCCTGGACCTCATAATGTCAGGGACAGTCTTAGGCGTCTGCTCACGTTATATTAGGGAGCTAGCAGGGCCACAAATAAAAGTGAGGATGGCAGATACACATGTAATTGTTTACTTAGGGCAGGGATACTCAATTGTGTACCATGCAGGGAACAATACCGTCCCAGCACCAGGACACCTAATCTTGGGTAGCAGTGCTCTTTATAAAAGTATGCTCAATTGCATAATCAATCAGTCATGCATTCACCATTCCTCTCTAGCCCTTTCTGTAGATAGGAGCTCAAATGGAAGGCCCCTAATCCGGAATTGTCATTCGATAGTTGAAAATCAAAGAAACTGATGGGGTACTGGAAAAGATGAGTCCTTGGAAGGTTACACCCACCAGACAAATGACAAGTATAACATACACTGGGAAAAATATCCGGGTAGGACAACAATCGGAAAGTGATTGTTCTGACTGGCACAGTGAACGAGGGGTCTGAAAGAACATGAGGGCTTTTGAACCAGTAACAGAATTCAGAAAACCTATGTCCTGTCCTCTGCAACTTGCATATCAACCACATGTACCCAAAGAGATTCCTGTACCTCCAACTAATGTTTTTCTTTCATTTGCATATTTATTGGCAACTGTGCTGAAGTGGAACCATAATAATGGTGGTGGGAGATGAGAAAATGGAGTAGCTTTCACAGACCTTATACATTGGTACTATGAGAGTTCCAGATGTTCATGACCTCTTATAGGAATGAAGTTCATCTTCACCATTGGGAAAGGTTTATGAATTGAGATGTGAGAAGTAACACTATGCGTAGCATAGGACTCATAGCAACGCCCTCAGCCCCCGACACAACTGAGGTTGAGGGAAAATCAAGAAGAAGCTTGCCTCTAAGCAGAAAATGCAGGCCTCAGATGAAAGGAACATGCATCAAATGCCTCATTCCTAACCACTTCCAAAGGCTATGGCATAACTATGGAAACCTTTAGGGAATCAGAAGAAATATTTCTGAAAAATGGTAGCTTCTTCTCCAAAGTCTCATAAACAAGCCAACAGCCCATACTCTTCTTCAGTGCCAGCAAATAGCTCTGAGAATCCCCAAGAGGAATTGGGTAGAATAGGTGTCCTATGTGCCAGACTGAAAGGTAACAACCAACTCCATCTGAACTTTCTTCAGGGACACCTCCATGTTCTTATCAAGGTGATCAGCAAGCAACGCCTCCTCAGAGGCAATATGAGTGTTTACCGAAAGAGGACAGTCATCTCCTAAGCCTCCGAGAACTCTCCCTGAAAATTCGGAAGAGTTTCGAATAGAGTAGAATCAGAACCAATCAGCTTCTCCTGGGCAGAATGGCTCCTAAGAATCAAACCATAAATACTGGGCACAAGCAGGAACATGGAAAGGAGGGAGACTTGGTTCTGCTGAACACATCCTCTTTCTGAAGCAGGGTCTGAAGACAAACAAAACAGAGCACTCTTACAATCCCCAATGGAGAATTCTATCTGTGAATGCGTTTAGTGTGCAATGACGTTTTCCCCACTCCCCTACATGTTAGCTAGATTTTCCAATCTGGGCCTCTGAGGGGCTATTCTCTAAGTTTTGCTTCATTCAAGTTTTAGTTGCCCACCCATCATGGTCAGAAGGGGCAAATTGTGAGGGGTAGCAAATGGAAGTGAAAATGCCTCATGAAACAAAGGTGTCACCATCATTTTGAACGGGAAACAGGAGAGAAAGTACGGCGTTCTTAGACAAAGCTTGTGAAACAAAATGCATTTACCTGCATGTTACACTTCGTGCATTTTACCTTCATCTTATTTTGTGTACTCCAGCTGCAGTGCTTTATGTATTAAGATGCAGAGATGGTGAGGCTTGGCTGTGTGCTTGAAAAGCTGCATCATGGGGACAGCAATGGCACATATAGACAAACCAAGCACCACTGTGTAATGTCCCCAGAACCAGAAGAGTCATGCAACCATGCACCAAAATGAAACCAAAATGAAACGGCTGAATGTATATGTCTATCTCCCCATCTTTTGCCTTCATTCAGTCCCCAAGAGTAGGCCAGCACATCTTCATTTTACAGACTAAAATAATACTAACTATGCAACATTTCGGTTGAAGATGCAGACCCACAATATCACTTGCAGTTATGCAGAAAGCAGGAAACCAGGTAAACATGGGTGAGGCAACAACTATGTATGTGTAAGTACTTATAGGTTGGGAACCTAACTAGACAGAAATGGAGCACCAAACAGGGATGGGAGCCCTGAGTTAAGATCATGACCACTTTAATTATACATCAATGGAGGACCAAATTATGTTGCAGGGTTGACAACAATATGTGGCAAGAAAAAGCAAATTATGCAGCATAATGTAAGAAACTGGGTTGTTGGTTGACTGGGGTGAACGTCCTGGTGAAGCAGCAACTACAATTTTTGTCAGGTTAAGGCACAAGGAATCCTCAAATTAACCTGTGATCCCCTCCTTGATAGCTTGGCACAGAGCAGTCAGGCTTAACTTAGAGGCAATGTATAATAAAGTATTTGTGCTTCCAACAGTACAATAGTGAAAACACACCACAAATGGAGCCCATAACAGATTTAGAAAATAGAGTGAATTTTAATAAATAAACCAAGACCAAAATGACACAAGTCCAAGTAATAGAACTGGAGATATTGAATTTTAAAGTTTGTAGTGAAAATAACGCCAAAATGCACAAATGTGTAAATGTGATTTGTATTTATATAGCGCACTTCTACCCTGAGGTCTCGTAGCACTGTATTCATACCGCTGTGGAACCCATCCTGGCTTTCCTGTGAAATGTCCACTCCTGGGCACCCCGAAGGTGAAGCCAGGCATCCAAGCGCTGCTGGGGCCGTTGTTGAGATTAAGCAAGCTGTAAACAGCAAAGCTCTCGCAACCACAAGACAGTATGAAACATAAAGACAATAGTGACAATAAAGTAGCAGAAAGCAGCAGATCTCTATGTTCGTGTTCTTTTTCAAAAGGATGTTTTATTGGATCCACAATCAGCCGACACGTGTTTCATCGTGTTAAAGTGGAGTCAACACGACTCTTCAGGGCCTGTAAAGATATCGACGGATGTGTCGATATATTAAATACTCAGAGAACCCTGGTTCCGGGTTATAAAGCTGTATATCACACAGCTGTGTTGGCATATAAAAACAATGTTGCTCGTTTGCTCCAAAATGAGACTAAACACGTGTGGGTGTTTAACCGTACTGGGAGGGGATCCGAATGTTAACGTTTTAAGGCTGGTTCTTAGTTAAGATTCTCCGTAGGTGAACGAACTAAAGATCGGTATCCCTCCTCTGTGTGTTCCCGGTCGCCGTGTTCCAAAGACGGACCTGTCCAGAGTCACAGATTGGGACCCATGATTAGACTAGGCACCGAGGCGAGAATTATCAGGTCCAGGGAAATTGAGTCCAAGAGCCGCCGAGGCGGGAATTGAACCCTGATCCATGGCCAGACCTCTACATCAGGGTCTGCCGCTCTAACCATTGAGCCACACTTCTCCACAAACACATACGGCTAACTGGCGATATCTGGTTGTACCAGACCACGACAAAGTCACAAGTTCAGGACGACCACGATGGAGGGTGGGCCAGCTACAGAGATACAGGAAGATCTGCTGAACAAAAACCTTAAATTCTGGTTGCAGAGCGTTGCGTGGAACAGTGTCTACGATGCACCCTGCAGTCAAAGCAATGAGTCGGTTCAGAGATGCGTTGTGGAGTCCATCAATGAGAGATGTGAGGACCTGGGCTGCAGATGTGCCTCACCATTAGGGTGATGCGTGGGTTCCAAGAACTGCGGTAGGCGATGCAGGTCTTTCTGATGGGTCCAATCTATGCTTCAGTGGCAATGCATAGGTTCTGCTTAGGGATGCACCGCTTGGCAGAGAAGATGCATCGGTTCTGTTGGCAAGCACCTTAGGCCCACTGTCCAGGAGGGGTTGTACCTCTTGGCATGGTGGCACCTCTTGGCATGTGACTCACAGTTAGCAGAGTCCAGGTAACGGAGCAAGGTGTTTGGAAGCCTGTTATGTCCTTGTGCTTCTGATCAGGAGGCCAGCCAACTTGACCTTGGAGTCACTCAGGGTTAAAGCGTCGCAGGTCCTTTCCTTTTCAGCCAGGCAAGAGGGCAGCAGGCCAGTCTGCGGAGTGCAGTCCAGCAGAGTGACAGTCCTTCCACAGCACAGCAGTCCTTCTTTCTGGCAGAATATTCGGTCGAGAAGTATAGTGAAGTGGTGGTATCTGAGGTCCTTCTTTTGTAATAGGCTGTGCCTTTGAAGTGGGGAAAAGCTTCTAGAGTCATGCATTTGAAGTGTACAGATGCCCTGCCTTTCCTGCACTGGCTTAAGAGAAAACAACAGGGGGTATACAATCCTTTGCATGGAGACAGGACACAGCCTATTCAGGTGTAAGTGAGTCTGGGCCCAGCTCCTCCCTCCCATCCTGCCAGTGATGACTCACTCAATCACACCTAACCTCCCATTGCACGTATCTGCCTAGGTGGAATACACAAAGTGCAACTGCAAACTACACCCAGTCATTTGACCAGAGACAGGCTGCAGGCACCAAATTGCTAAGGCAAGAAAACGTCAACTTTCTAAAAGTGGTATTTTAGGAATTGTATTTCAAAACCGACTTCATCATCGGTTAGGAATTTAAATTAGGCTACATCAAACTTTAACCAATGATATCTTCTCATTTGGAAATTACACTTATAAAATGTAATACGTTTATTCCAATGTTATCCTACGAGAGATAAAGGCCTTGCAGTGGTGAAAAATTTATTTAAATGTTTTTCACTACCTGGACATGTAAAACTTAAAAGTACCTGTCCTTCTTTTTAAATGCATTACTGCTTTTTAAATGCATTGCACCCCGCACTCTGGGCTGTCCAGGGCCTACCGTAGGGATGACGTATGTGTATTAATAAGTACGGTTTGGGCATGGCAAATGTTTTTTTTGCCAGGTGGAAATGACAACTTTAACTGCATACACAGCCCCTGCAATGTCAGGCCCGAGGCATGTTTAAAGGGCTACTTAAGTGGGTGGCACAAGTAGTGTTCCACGCCCACTAGTAGCACTTCATTTACAGGCACTCGACACATGTTGTGCATGGTACTAGGGACTTAGAAATACATTTCATATGCCATTTGGGTATGAGCCAATATTATCATGTTTAAAGGAGAGAGCACATTCACTTTAGCAGTGGTTAGCAGTATGAAAGTGCTAAAGCAGGCAAAAACAAGTTGAAAAAATGGAGGAGGAAGAAAAATGTTATATTACAATTGCATTTATATAGCGCTTACTACCCCAGATGAGGTGCCAAAGTGCTTTTTCTGTGAGTACCACGCTACTTTGGAACCCATAAAGGATTAGTGGTGAATTAGTATAGTAAAAATATGAAAGTAATTTGAGTGGTGGATATGTTAGTCAGTTATTTATATTGAGAAGGATAGTGGAGGGATAGAGAAGGGAAAAAGGTTTGCATTTATATAGCACTTGCGATCCCTGAAGTGGTGTTGAAGTGCTTTTTTGGCAAGTAGCACACTACTCCGGAACCCATAGTGTTTGTGGTGAATTAGTATAGTGAAATATGAAAGTTATTTGAGCTGTGGCTATGTTAGTCAGTTATTTGGATTTAGAGGGATAGTGAAGGGGTAGAAGATCTAAAAAGGTTTGCATTTATATATCTCTTGCTACCCCTGATGAGACATTGAAGTGCTTTTTTTGGCGAGTAGCATGCTACTCTGGAACCCATAAAGGATTAATGGGGAATTAGTACAGTAAAATATTAAATTTATTTGAGTGTGTTAGTCTGTTATTTGATTGAAAAGGATAGTGGAGGGATAGAAGGGAAAGATTTAGAGTTTTTTATTTTTGTTTGGAGCTCATAGCAGTAGGAAGAGGCTTGTGATGAATATAAGGGAAGTGGAGGTGGATGAGTAAAAGGGAGGTGGAGGGGAAGAGGCAGAGGGGGTTTAGAAAGGCTTGTTTTGGGGAATCGGAATAGTAAAAAGCGGTATGAGAAATTGAAAGGAGGGGTGGAGTAGAGAAGAGTCTCGAAAGGGTTATTTTGAGGATCATAGTAGTGGTATGTGGTGTGGGATGGATAAGACAGTGAAGATAATGGACATATTGATAGAAGTATAGGGTGAGAAAAAGAGTAGTAGAAAGAGGTTTGGGATGAGTCCGAGAGTTGCGCTAGAGGATATATTAGGAGCGGTATAGGGTGAAAAATTGGGGAGTGCATTGGATATGCTGAATTAGAAGAAAATAAATAAATATGTAAAAGTAAGAAATATATGCATTCATAAGTACATGGAAGGTATATAGATGCATAGAGGAAGCCAGTATTTGTAGGTTAAAGATGCATTAAATAAACTCTGGCCTTCAAGGGTTGTACTTTAAATTAGTTTATATATATTAGCATTTAAAAAACCTTAGAAATTCACTGAAAAAACCATAGGTTTCAGGAACGTTATAGTTAGAAATTGACATTTAAAAAAACCTTAGAAATTCACAAAAAAACATAGGTTTCAGGGACATTACAGTTAGTTGGACATTTCACTCGAATAAAACCAGCAAAATTCGGCTGTTATAGTTAGTAGAGCTAACTATAACTCGCGCCCCCGCAATGCACTGCTGATGACATCACAAATTACATCACTCACGACATGCTCAGTGACATCACTGATGACATCACTGATGACTTCTCAAATGACATCACTGATGATATCACTGATGACATCATCCATGTGATCATCTGATGCACATCCTCACACCCTAATAAAACCTTTCATATACTCACTCTAAAATTCAGACTACCAATATCGAAACCGTAGACACACCATAGACACACCAATAGCATTTAGTATATACCCGCTCAGTGATTCATACGTCTACACACACATCCACCCACTCGCCCAAATTTGGTGTAATTCCGTTCAGCAGTTCAGGCTGTAGCCGTGTCTAAAGTTTCCTATGGAAATTAACATGGAGAAACCACGTTTTTGGACCCCCCTTTTTTTAAGCCCTCCCCTTGATGAATGACCCCCCAAACTCTAAAGACGGGAGCTGACCTTAGTGAACAATCAGTTTTGAAACTTTCGTGAAGATTCGTCAAACGGCGCCAAAGATATTGGCAAATTAAAAAACGCTTTTCCTATGGAAACTAGGTTCTAACTATAACTACCTACTGGGATCATGTCTTGGAATCATGCCAGGAAATAAACACCAAGCAGGTATTTCAAATGCAAAGTGAAAGCAGGACTTTCAGTCTGTGTTTCCCTCTTTAAAACTCATGCTTAACATAGAAACCCATTGGAGGGTAATAATTATGCAAACACTACAAATACCAAAATCCTTGGGGGAAAGAGCACACACTTAGGCTGGAGGACACCTGAGGCTCATTAACTGAACAGAGCAGGAAGTGGTAACTGTGGTGCTTTGAATGTTGAAATCTCACATGCCTTTGAGAAAGGAGAAATGTTCTCTGAAATGTGTCAGGCAAGAGAAAAGCAGTGAACTGGAAAAAAGCCTTGGACTAAAATGCTTGCTTTACTCTGAATAAATGTTGGTGTACCAACTTACCTGTGTGGAGTGCGGTCTCATTTGCAGGGCAACTTTGGTTGATTTATTCACAGCAGGCCCAGCTGTGGGGTCGACGCACCACCCTGAAAAAGAGAAAGGGATTTACCACTCCAGGCACAGTATTACAGCTTTGAATTGGTAAAATACCCACCAAGCTAACCTGAAATGAGTAAAAGAAACCCCTGACACAGTGTTTTGCTCTAAATATTGCTCTTCAGAGAAGTATAGCCTTGTCCAGACGCAGGGGAGCACCCAGCATAAGTCAAAGAAATACCCTTTCAGGCATAGAGTGACGTATAAATTATGCAAAAAAGAAGCAGAGAACTCTAATTTTCAAAACAAATTCTTTGTTGATATCAGCTCCTATGTTGAAAGTTTGGGGGTGATGCGTCAAGGGGGGAGCCGAGAAAAAAGGGGTGTCCCAAAACGTGTTTTCTCCATGTTAATATCCGTAGGAAACTTTAGACAAGGTTACAGGTCAAACGGGTGAACACAATTACCCCAAATTTGGCAGGGGACGTGTCTTGGTCTAGACAGCACGCTCTTGTTTATTTGGTGTAAATCCGTTTAGTAGTTTTTGAGAAATATCGAAATTTATAGATATCGATATTTGGGAATTCTGCCATCTGAATGGCTGAGGCATTACGAGCACGAGCTTGCTGCTGATTGGCTGCTAGCGGTTGCAACTAGTAAGTGTTGGCCGCCATTTTCTGATTCAGTTGAAGCAAGTAAGGGGAAAAAGGGGAGAAAAAAGTGGGAAAGAGGAGGGTAGGAGAGCTGTGAGGTCTGTAGGGTGGTTAGTGCGTGCTGTAGAGGGAGTGTGAAGCAAAGTATTCACCCCTACCCTCTGTGCTGTGGGTGCTGCAGCATACTGGCCGAAGTGAAGTAGTTACTCCTACCGGAGTGAAAGTGCTGTTTTGCCCACTGTGAGATTGTGCTGAGGTGAAGTGCCTGTACACTCCATGATGAAAGCTTGCGTGTAAACCATGAGCTGACTGCTGTAAATTGATGTGCTCTGAGTGCTGTAGCATACTGGCTGAAGCGAAGTATTTACCCTTACCGGTGTGAAAGTGCTGTTTTGCCCACTGTGAGATGGTGCGGAGGTGAGGGGCAGGTGAGCTGGGCGATGAAAACGTGTGCCTAAACTGTGAGCTGGGTGCTCTGTAGCATCCTGGCAGAAGCAAAATATTTACTCTTACTGGTGTGAAAGTGCTGTTTTGCCTAGAGTGTGATGGTGTTGAGGTGAGGTATCGGTAAAGTTGGGGATGAAAGCGTGTGCTTAAACTGTGAGCTGAGTGCTGTAAACTGATGTGCTGTGGGCGCTGTAACATACTGGCCGAAGTGAAGTAGTTACTCCTACCGGTGTGAAAGTGCTGTTTTGCCTACTGTGAGATAGTGGTGAGGTGAGGTGCCGGTACACTTGTGGATGAAAGCGTATGCCTAAACCTTGAGCTCAGTGGTCTGTAACATACTGGCCGAAGCGAAGTATTTACCCCTACCGGTGTGAAAGTGCTGTTTTGACCACTGTGAGATGGTGCGGAGGTGAGGGCCTGGTGAACTCGGTGATGAAAGCGTGTGCCTAAACTGTGAGTTGAGTGCTCTGTAACATCCTGGCAGAAGCAAAGTATTTACCCTTACCAGTGTGAAAGTGCTGTTTTGCCTAGAGTGAGATGGTGTTGAGGTAAGGTATCGGTAAAGTCGGGGATGAAAGCATGTGCGTAAACTGTGAGCTGAGTGCTGTAAACTGATGTGCTGTGGGTGCTGTAGCATACTGGCGGAAGTGAAGTATTTACTCCTACCAGTGTGAAAGTGCTGTTTTGCCTATTGTCAGATGGTGATGAGGTGAGGTGCCGGTACACCTGGGGATGAAAGCGTATGCCTAAACTGTGAGCTGAGTGGTCTGTAGCATACTGGCAGAACCAAAGTATTTACCGTTACCGGTGTGAAAGTGCTGTTTTTGTCTAGAGTGAGATGGTGCAGAGGTGAGGTACCGTTAAACTCAGGGATGAAACTGTGCGCCTAAACTGTGAGCTGAGTGCTGTAAATTGATGTGCTCTGGGCGGTGTAGCATACTAGCTGTTGTAGCATATGTGTGCAGGTGGTGTTAGTATGCATTTAGAGTATATCGGGAGTGGGAAGCAAAGTACTCACCTGTACCGGTCTGAAGAGTCGGGGATGAAACTGTGAGTGTAAGTCGTGAGTTTATTGTTGTAAAGTGATGTGCTGTGGGTACTGTAGGATACTGGCTGCTGTAGCATACCTGTGTAAGTAGTGTTAGTGTGCGCCTATACTATACAGGGAGTGGGAAGCAAACTAGTCACCCATAGCGGTTTGTAGACTCGAATGAAGTGGTTTAGGAAGCAGGAATAAAGAAATAATCATGAGGAATATAATGTAGAATGTTGCAATGCCACAGAATAAAAATGGTGAAATGAGGTGTGTCTAAGAAAGTGAGTGTGTGTAATAGGCATGGAGTTTGGAAATTATATAGAAAGTGTCTTTATTGAAGTGCCATCATTGGACCCACTGGTGCAAGAGCTAGGGCATCCAGCTGATGCGAAGTTGAAGCACTTCTGTTGTATTCAAATGTAAGCTCCTGCATCAGTGAATTGTATATTACATGTTACAGTTGCATGTGACATAAACAATAGCTATTACACTTGAATGAATCTACAATCTATAAGGAAAATAAAGGTAGGATACGATTACCACATGTATCCTTTAAGGAAAAAAAAGAAATTGCAAAGTGTAATCAACAAACTTTTTAGGTATCTTGGCAGTGCTTTTTTGTGACACAAAATTATCAACAGTAGAATAGTCAGCAATCTGTTGTACAGTAGATTCAATGCGGTGCGTGTCAGAATTGGTACTAGTTCTACCCACATTGGAACAATGAGGATAAATACAAACATTGCGCTTCTGAGAAGCACATTTGGTTCCTTTGTAGTCAAACTATACATTATTGTCTTCAGATGTTTAAAAAAAACAATCTTGTGTAGAAAGGTAAGGCATCCGGCTGAGACAAACTCCAACTGCTTCTGCTGTAGTCAAATCGAAGCTCCTGCATCAGTGAATTGCACATTATATGTTAGAGTTCTATGTGACCTACAGAATAGCTATTAGACACGGATGAATAAATTGTATAATGAAAATAAAGGTAGTTTACGATTACTACACTGTGCCAACCAGTTCCTTAAAAAGTCGTCTTTTTTCATTTTTATTGTGAGGTTCTGAGCAGAAGTTGACTTTGAGTAAATTTGTGTGAAACGGCTTTGTGAATAACAGGGAGGCAGAGAGGTGTGTGCACAAAGAATAGACGTGGTTTCAAAACGGGTGTCGGGTATAGGCTAATTCAGAAAGTAAATAGCTTATTTGCATAGGCCATACAGCACCGATCCCTGGTTAAAGTGGTGACGTAGGGGGCAATAATGAAGATAGAGTTCAAATGTCTGAGTATACTTAGAAAGCTGTTATATAAAAGTAGTAGGATTGAAGTGTCTTATAAAAAATGTAAAGGAAAAAGTAAAAAAAGATGGAAAAAAATCCATTCAAGAATAATGTGAGTTTCTTACAAGTCTTGGAGATTCCAGTCCAGAAGTTCTTCAGCGGCTTGAGATGCGTAATGTTCCAAAAGAGCCTAATGTTTCCATTTTCTGAGAAAAGCAAAGCGATCAAATTCATATCCTCGAAGGGACAGTAATGTTCCTCGAATGTTGGAGTGGCAATTTGAATTGACAGACACTCTGCGATGTTGTGAAAGGTCTCACGTTGCAGAAGATCTTTCATTGCTGCGCTGAAAACCAATTCCACTGCGATTCTTTTTTGCATTGCGTTCGACATTGCTCCACTGCCAGAACAATCCTGTTCATGGTTTTGAAGATAAGGCATTACCTGCTGAATATCGGGAGCGATTGTTGGGATGTTGACAAGGCATACATCCATTCGCCAGTCAAATGGGCAAGTTTTGCAATTAAATGATGGTTGTATTCATATTGCATAAGTGTAGATAAATGTTATGCTGTAGCTAGCTCCGATAATAGATAGAGGCAGGTAGCCAAAAAGGTTTTCAGTTTTTTTTACAGTATTGATGTAGCTTGGGGTAGAGGCGTATTCTGCCGGACGTAGTTGTTACCACAGAGAGCGTAGCCATTTCTAGAAGTAGATTTAGTAGTAGGATGGCCGCAAAGAGAGCAAGAATTGTGGGCACTGTTCCTGTTATTCCAGAGATGATCAAATGAATATAGTCTGTTGTTAAAAGAAGAACAGTTTGAAAGTGTGTTAGAAGGCTGGAGGAGAGCGTGTTAAAAAAGTGTGCCAGACCTTGACTGTGACATGTGTTGTAAATTGTATAACAATTCACAAAGTGTAATGGGTGGTTTGTATTTAAAAGGGAGTGTGTGAGTAGTGTGCGACCCCACCCCCATTTGTATTTAAAAGGGAGTGTGTTTTCCTTGAAGTTTGTGGTATCTGCAGTCGATACATTTCTTTTGCAAAAGTGAGGGAGACTACTGTTCTGAACAAAAGCGCTTTTAGTTTGGTTTGTTTCTTGAAATCTGTTTTTAAACTAAGAACTGAAGGCCAAGTTGAAGTTTGGGAGTTAGTTTGTGTGGGTGGGAACAGACAGGGTCACAGAAAGTTACTCTGTTTGAAACAGTAAGGACATGCAGTGTGCCAGCTCACATTCCATAGGAGTGCATGTTATTGAGAAGCAGATAGAAAGGTGTGTGAATGTTAGTCGGATTGTGGGAGTTGGTGTGCTTTTAAGAAAGGACGCAAGGTTGGGGGCTGTAAGCTTAGAGTGTAGTTGGACATTCTTGGATAGTAATGAATGACTGTCATTGTGGTCGCACTTTTCACCTGTGAGAAAAATGTCTGTATGCTCTTTAAGACAGTGATATGTAAATGGGAGAAACCACTGCTCGTAAATAAACGTGCTACCTTATATAATCACATACAACATGAAAAACAACATGTGCACCTAGCAGACACAACAACACTGCATACTGTGGGAAACCTGGCTAGCCATGTACACACACTAAACATGGCATGGCACCTCTGCCTCACAATGCAGAATGCGGGGAGAGATGGAAGCAAAGTATATGCTACGGTGGTAAGTAATTATCGATTATAAAAGTATATAATGTAAAGACTTGAGGGGATCTGCCGGACACAGTTTAATAAGCACAGACATGGACATGTCAACATACACTGATGGTCTGTTGAGTGAAGTGGATAGTGGATGCAACTTGATAGTACAGTCAGTAGAGAAGATTACGGAATGGTAGCACATACGTGCCTCCCCCCCCCCCTAAATGTTTAGGGTAGTGCTCTGGCTCGGCATACGCAAGGCTAGCGTAGGGGTCTGAAGAAGAGGCACATTTCTCTGGGTGTGGTTCTCTTCCGGATTGGCTTGTCTGCCAGGTCTGCACAGCTTCCACTGCCACGAGGCTGACGCCGTGAGCGAAGGTGGCTGTGTGAATGATGCTTTCAGCGTGCTGGTATCTCGAAAGCTTAATGGCTGCTGTGATGCATATGCTCCACAGTTCACCTTTCAACACCGCCCTGTGAAAAAATGCCAACCGCGTGCTGGTGGAAGGTCCTGGGCCGAGGTCTGCGAGCTCGTAAAGCTCCTGAGATTAACGTTGGCTACCGCGGCACAGGCACACAGTGTCCAGCCTGAGGCCCAGCACTGTGGAGTGCTCAGTATACTACTAACACAGTGGTCCGACAGGTACCAACAGTGGAACAGTATTTTTGATACCATAGTGGGCAATGTTAGAACTGTATCTGAGAGTGGAGATAAAGGTACTCCCTTCGACAAGTGCAACCAACTCTACATTCCAACAGTGGAACATTATCTTGATCCCACAATGGACGGTGTCCGATATTACCTGGTGCTTGCTTTTCACAGAGTTCCCTCCGTTGAGGTGCATCAGACTCTGTGATTCCGTAGTTAACTGTTGCATATGATTATTGGGCTTGGTTGACAGCAGTCGCTGGACTACACCGTGATGCAGCAGGTCCGAACAGTGAAACGGGTTCTTAATTATATGAATTAGGATGTCAGAAGTTGAAGTTTGTAATGATTTCTGTGTGCCCTGTCTGACTGGGTGCAAGCAACAGTAGGTCCCAACAGTGGAACGGTGTCTTGATCCCACAACGGACAATGTTAGAACTGTATCTGAGAGTGGAGATGGAGGTACTCCCTTCGAACAGCTGCAACCAACTCTAGGTCCCAACAGTGGAAGGGTGTCTTGATCCCATAATGGACGATGTTAGAACTGTATCTGGGAGTGGAGATGGAGGTAGTCCCTTCGACCAAGTGCAACCAGCTGTAGGTCCCAAAAGTGGAACGGTGTCTTGATCCCATAATGGATGATGTTAGAACTGCATCTGAGACTGGAGATGAAGGTACTCCCTTCGACTAGGTGTAAGAAACTCTAGGTCCCAACAGTGGAACGGTGTGTTGATCACACAATGGACGATGTGTAATATTACCTGTTGCTGGTTTTTCACAGAACTCCCTCTGTTGAGGTGCATCAGACTCTGTGCTTCAGTAGTTAACTGCTGCACATGGTTATTGGACTTAGTTGACTGCTGTCGCTTGAATACACCGCGGTACAGCAGGTCCAAACAGTGAAACGGGGTCTTGATTCTATGATTGAGGATGTCAGAAGTTAAAGTTTATGGTGTACCCTCTCCGATGAGGTGCAAGCAACTCTAGGTCCCAACAGTGGAACTGTGTCTTGATCCCACAATGGACGATGTCCCATATTACCTGCTGCTTGCTTTTCTCAGAAGTTCATGTGTTGAGGTTCATCACACTCTGTGCTTCAATAGCTAACTGCTGAACATGATTATTGGGCTTGGTTGACAGTAGTCGGTGGAATATACTGTGGTACAGCAGGTGCGAATAGTGAAATGGGGTCTTGATTGTATGATTGAGGATTTCATAAGTTAAAGTTTGTCATGATTTCTGTGTACCCTCAGGTGCAACCAACTCCGTGCTTTTGAATCGAACTGTATGTGGCTGTGAGGTGTTAATGACCACTACATCTGTTCTAGACTGTGGTTCGCCGGGTTCACAATTTAGATTCAGTGGTGATTGTTTAATTACAGAATCCAGTATTTAAGTAATTAGAACGTCTATTGAAACATACACAATATTGTTTGATTAGAACATTGGAATGTTGGGAGTTCCATTGAAAACAATGGAGTAGCTCCGGTTTTATAATGTCTTGTATAAGCCTGGAGCTGCAACATTGCAAAGTTTTTTTGTTCACAGATCTGCCTATGAACAAATGCTTGAGGGAGCCTGAAGGGATTCCAATCCCCTTGCGCTCTCTGAAGGCTTTGCTTTATTTGTTAGAACATTCTATCCTCTAGTGGCAGAATGTTCAAATAACCTTATAGCCCTTTGTAGCTGGGCTATAGTGGCTATTAAAGTCCCTCTCCCTTGTTAAAGGCCCTCGTCTTCGGCTTGAGTCTTTAATGCTGGAGAGAGCTTTTAATAGCCGGTATAGCCTGCTACAGAAGGCTATAAGGCTATAGTATACTTGGTTGAAGAAGTTGTTTTAGATGAGTTATAGGTTTAGTACAATGACAAAATTCACCCTGCAAGTCGAAAGGAACAGTGAATAGTGTAGACTGTGGACAGATACAATCCTAATTCGAATTGTTTTGATTTATTTATTGTAGAGTTTTATGTAATTTATGTTGTTGTATTTTGTAAAGAGGTAGTGAGAAAAAGTATTGATGGTTGTGTGTGTGTTACTGCCTTCAATTAACTATGCAGACAGTAGTGTTCACAATTCAGATTGAGTCGCTATTGTAGATGATGCAGTCCTGTAAGAGAATAGATTGCTGTAGTTTGCTCTGTCTGCACTACTTATACGCATCATTGCAGGCTCCGCACACGTTTTGTTTGCTTCGTGTATTGCAAACTGTAGAACTCAAGTCAATGCCACATAGATGTGGGCCCTTGCTGAACGCTCTCTCTGGCCTGTACTGCAGAATTCAGTATTACCATTTGCAATTGAGTCTGTATTGTTGATGATGAAGTCCTGTGGGACAAACAGTGCTCCAGTGTGCTCTGTCTATACCACTCATACGCATCATTGCGGGCTTTGCACACTTTTTTTTGCCTTGCGTATTGCAAACTGTAGAGCTCAAGTCAATGCCATGTGGCTGTGGGCCCTTGCTGGCTGCTCTCTGTGGCCTACACTGCAGACAGCAGTGTTCACAATTGATATTGAGTTGTTATTGTAGATGAGGTAGTCCTGTAGGAAAAGACATTGCTCCAGTGCGTACTGTCTGCCCCACTCATATGCATCATTACAGGCTCTGCACACTTATTTTTGCTTCGCGTATTGGAAACTGTAGAGCTCAAGTCAATGCCATGTGGCTGTGGGGCCTTGCTGACTGCTCTCTCTCTGGCCCACACTGCAGATAGCAGTGTTCATAATTTAGATCAAGTTGCTATTGTCGATGAGGTAGTTCTGTAGGAAAAGACATTGCTGCAGTGCGTACTGTCTGCGCCACTCATACGCATCATTGCAGGCTCTGCCCATGTTTTTTTTGCTTTGCGTATTGCAAACTGTAGAGCTCAAGTCAATGCCACGTGGCTGTGGGCCCTTGCTGAACGCTCTTTCGGGCCTATACTGCAGACTTCAGTGTTCACATTTGACATTGAGTCGGTATTGTAGATTATGTTGTCCTGTAGGAAAAGACATTGCTCCAGTGTGCTATGTGTGCACCACCCACTCGCATCATTGCAGGCTCTGCATGCGTTTTTTGCTTCGCGTATTGCAAACTGTATAGCTCAAGTCAATGCCACGTGGCTGTGGGCCCTTGCTGAACCGCTCACTCTGGCCTACACTGCAGACAGCAGTGTTCACAATTGAGATCGAGTCGCTATTGTAGATGAGGTAGTCCTGTAGGAAAAGACAGTGTGTACTGTCTGCACCATGCATATGTATCATTGCAGGCTCCGCACACGCTTTTTTGTTGCTTCGCTTATGACACACTGGGCAGTTCAAGTCACCTTAAGTAGGTGTGGGTCGTTGCTGACCGCTCTCTGAGGCCAACACTGCAGACAGCAGTGTTCACAATTCAGATTGAGTTGCTATTGCAGATGATGCAGTGTTGATGGCAACAGATATTGCTCCGAGTACGGCCTGTCTACAGCACGCATTATTGCTGGCTGTGCACATGCTGAATGCTTTTGATGTGGCTATGTGAGTGCACTAGAACTGATGGAGTATTTATGATATAATCTTTTTGTGTATTATTTCAGATCTATTTATTGTGTGTCAGTATACCACAAGTTGTGGTTCTTTTACGATAGAATTATTTCTGTATTATTTCACATCTACTGTCCCTACCTTACTGCAGCACACATTTTTGATTCTTTTAATATTGAATCTCTGTGTGTGATGCAATGATTACTGTTGTAGTTGATGCTAGCAGCAACTATTCCCTGACGGCTGGTTTACACTCACCCCACACGCATCCAGCACAGACGTCACTGGATATGTGACCCGTGTAATAAAAAGGAGTCGAGCGCACGTGCCCCTACCCACTTCCACTATCTATCTGTGTCCGTGTTTTCATTATCTATGCATGATACTGTCTCTGGGCCATACTATATTACGTTGTGCTGTGGACAGTGAATGCAACCATGTTACCTCTGGTATTGTAGAAAATGTAGATAATGTAACTTTTAGGTGTATGGCTATCACAGGTGGAAGGATACTTTACAGAGCATGAATATTGATGAAAATGATGGTTGCATGTTATGTGTAGTGTAATTTATGCTTATATTGCAAAAAGTTTAGAACAAAGCTCTCTACGCAGAAGAGGTGTGTTTCATGAAATGCAGTACAGATATTGACTACAATGGGTGGCATTTGCGAACTGTTACAATGGGAAATGTTATGAACTAATGAAATGTTTTTTTTTATGGTCATATGGCAATCCCGCTGCTAGTGCGCAATGAGATCGCACCCAATGTGATTTTGAGAAAATATATTTACTATAATATAAGTTTATTATAGTTAGACATATATAACTGTTTAAAATATTTTTAATTATCGCTTGGTTTCATATACACTTCAAAGTTATTTAGATATAGTTTTGGAAAAAAAAATGAGGGAATGGCATATTCGGCGTGATATCGTACGTCTATGACTTAATACAGGGCAAGCCAACGTGCATTCGTCGCATTTGGAACGCGCAGCATGTGCCAAACCATACGCACATAATGTAACGCGCCACTTGGTAGTGCGTACCGGTCGCATCTCACAGTAGCAGCTGGCACGACCTCATACGCACATGTTGTTACGCAGGACGCTGTGTCACAAACACGTCACATACGAAATGTGCATCATTTAAATGTGGTGGATAGAATTTGCGTGCTGATTGAGCTTGTAGACTACCAGTACGGGACTGTAGTTTTGGCAAAAAAAAAAAATTATAATATACATATTTGTGGGGGAACATGTAAAACAGTACATAATTTTGAAAGTTAAAAAAACAGGATAATAGAGTTGCAAAATATTAAAAAACAATTAGAAAAAATAACGTTTTTATAAATATCAAAATATGAAATTAACATTTAAAAAACCTTTGAAATTCACTGAGAAAAACATAGGTTTTACAAACGTTATAGTTGGGAATTAGCATTTAAAAAACCTTGTAAGTTGACTGAAAAAAACATAGGTTTCAGGGACGTTATAGTTAGTTGGAAATTTGACTCATATAAAACCAGAGAAATTCGCCAGGTATAGTTAGTTGAGCTAACTATAACTCACATGCCCGCAATGCACTGCTGATGACTTCACATATTACATCACTCATGACATTGTCCGTGACATCACTTATGACATCACTGATGACATCTCAAATGACATCACTGATGACATCATCCAAGTGATAATCTGATGCACATACTGATGCCCTAATATAAACTATGACACACACACTCAATACAGACTACTATTTTTGAAACCATACACACAAGATTGCCAGAATCTACATAGCACCTACTATTTCCTAGGTATATACACACATCCAGTGTCTTACACATGCAGTTACTCATCAATACAGTACTATATTGTGTACTGATACACCTATACATACAGTCATACTCTACCACTCATCCATAGAGTTAGTCACACACCTAGTCAGTCATGCAAATAATGAATTACATACTCATTTACTGGTTTATACACTTATATACACCAACTGAGTTATTTATACACACACCACATTACTTATTTATACAGATACTAAGACATACTTATTGTCTTATACAATCACTGATACAAGCAGACAGTGATGTATATAGCCACTCTTAAAATTGCTTACTCTCATGTATACTCTTTTATATACTCTAACACTGACATATACTGCCTTAAAACATATGTAGTTACTTACACATATACCACTGAGACATTCCTTCACTCACCAACACACCCATACACACACTAAGTCATTAATACAGCCCTTTACAGATGCACTTTTGAATCCATACAACTAGTGAATCAACCACTCAGACATCTATGCACAGGTCACACACCCTCACAGACACTTAGGCACACATACAGATACTCAGACAAGAAATCAATAACCCACATAGAGACCTATGTAGCTACTCACCAACCTATGCAGCCGCTTACACGCCAACTGAAAGACTCAGACAGACTTTCACACAGTTTAGTAAATAACCCATGCATTCATAAGACATGTTTATTCACTCACTTATACAGTCAGTCATGCACCTACTAAATAATCCCTTCAGGCACTTGTAAATCCACTCATTCTTTAATACACCTTGGCATAGATATATGCAAAATATTTAAACTTAACAGAAATACACATTTACTGGATGATGTCATCAGTGATGTAATTTGGGATGTCATCAGTGATGTCATCATTGATGTCACTGACCATGTCATGAGTGATGTAATATGTGACGTCATCAACAGTGCATTGCAGGCGCGTGAGTTACAGTTAGCTCAACTAACTATAACTGGTGAATTTCTCTGGTTTTATGAGTCAAATGTACAACTAACTATGATGTCCCTGAAACCTATGTTTTTTTCAGTGAATATCGAACCTTGGGTAACGGTCGCTGCCAGATACTGAAATTTGGCATGGTTCCGCAGCAGCCTTGAAAGTGGGTCTGCAGTGCGGAGCAACACGGAATTGGAGACTATCTCCATTGAGACATTAAAATTGTAAAAGGCAGCCCACTGGAGGGTTCGTAATATTTGGACTGAATTGTGAAAACCACATATACCATCATGCACTGTGAGGGCCGAGAATGGTTAAAGATCTGCACCTGTGGGGACTCACAATCAGTTTCTTTTTGCCAGGGCTCACCTCAGAAGAAGTTCCAAGATGGAATGAAACGCGTCAGGATCGCCCAAAATTGCTCGAATAAATGCTTTGAAAGCAATGTGTTGCGTGTGCGGCTCGTTTCCTTGAAGGGGGATAAAGTGTTGTAATGTGTAGCGGCTTGGTCCTGCCGCAGAGCTAGGCACCGCCAGTAAGTGCGCCACCATTACCCAGCCTTGGGCCACCTTTGTGACTCGTGAATATCGAACCTTGGGTAACGGTCGCTGCCAGATACTGAAATTTGGCATGGTTCCGCAGCAGCCTTGAAAGTGGGTCTGCAGTGCGGAGCAACACAGAATTGGAGACTATCTCCATCGAGACATTAAAATTGCAAAAGGCAGCCCACTGGAGGGTTCGTAATGTTTGGATTGAATTGTGAAAACCACATATACCATCATGCACTGTGAAATATTATCATGTTGATGCCCACTAGAGGGCCGAGAATGGTTAAAGATCTGCACCTGTGGGGACTCACAATCAGTTTCTTTTTGCCAGGGCTCACCTCAGAAGAAGTTCCAAGATGGAATGAAACGCGTCAGGATCGCCCAAAATTGCTCGAATAAATGCTTTGAAAGCACTGTGTTGCGTGTGCGGCTCATCGTTTCCTTGAAGGGGGAGACAGTGTTGTAACATATATATATATAGAGGGAGAGAGAGAGAGAGAGCAATAGTGAAGCAATTGCAGATGAATAGTTATGATAAAAAGATTTACTTATTTATGCAGTCACTTATATACATGTTAAAACACAATAATCTAACTATCAGTAAATCATTAATATGTACATTTGTTAAGCAGAACTAATAAATATATCTATTTATAATAATTTTGTTTAACGTGGGTATTTTACATGTTTCTGCAAAGCAATACACATATTTAGGTACATATCTATAGTATAAATAAATACATATATACTGAGCGATATACTCTGTATTTATATCTGTTTGTGTATGATGGTTATGTGGGGAAGAGCTCATTCTTGAGTAGTTTTCTGAAGATAAGGTGGTTATCCGCGGATCTTATTTTGGGGGGTAAAGAGTTCCATAGTTTGTCTGCTTGAACACAGAAAGATGTGCCACCCATTGTTTTTTCGCAGGTCTTGGGATTCTGAGGCGAGGTGCCACTCTAGAGCAGAGGTTCCTTTGTTGAATGTGTTTGGTGATTTTATTCCTGATGAAGAGTGGTCCCATTCCATGTATTGTTTTGTGTGTGATACAAAGCAGCTTAAACGTAGATCTTTTGGCAACCGGTAACCAATGCACGGCTTTCAAGGCATGGGAGATGTGGTCTTGCGAAGGAGCGGCCCCTGACCTGGCCTATTACCAACAGTTTTTCTGTGTTAGTGAGAATGGCCACAATGAGAGGAAAGGGTTCAGATGTCAATATCATAGTGAAATTAAACAGTCTGCGAATCGAAAAATTGAAGGTCTGCTAAAGGTAGACGCTGAAGTTGGAGCCTTGAGCCACCACCACTGAAGGCGGATGCTGACGTTCACTGAGGCCGTTCTTTTTATATTGTTATGTATTAATGGAATATTGGGGGAAAGACCACCCAAAAGCTAACTGGTCTAACAATAATACAGTGCTATCTATAGCAGTGCTATTTTGTCATTCTAACAACTATTTATATTGACATGGCAAAGTCTCATTCATTAGTACCTGTTTTACACCTTAATAAAGCAACAAGCAATTAAAAGGTGACGAGCGGCACTACAGTTAAGTTACTTTCGATCCATTTCTGCTGGAAGCATTGTTTATGGGTGACATCTGCAAATCATGCACCGGATGATGGATTATGTGTCAACTGTTACATATCCATTACTATGTGGAAAACAGGCATGATTGCATAATTCCAGTGTCCCTAGTTATGATTCAGGATCATTTACAATGAGGGTGGATGTTCACCAGTTCTCAGAATCTGTTCAACTTAATTATGCAATGAAACATGACAATCACGCAGTGCAGGGTAGAGCGCATCTGTATTGTACTGTGCGCCAGGTGTCCGACTTGTTATTATTCTGAGAACCTGAAAACATCTAGCCTATTAAAATCTGCCTCTCTTCCCATGCTTTTCCATTTCCATTTCTGCTTAGCCTTTGATTTTATATGTTCTTGTGATTATTAGCTCAACTTTTATATTATTAAGGAGACTGCTACATACTAGGAATAAGTTTAGAAAAAAAATATGTTGCAAAATGGGAAAATGTTATTCTAACCTAAACAACTGATTATGAAAAAAGTAGGATAAGTGTGTGGAAAAAGCTCAGAATTTCAAACACACTTCCGGTGACATGAGGTAATAGTGGCTGGTGTGCATGTAAGCGGAAGAGGAACTGGATAGCAAAGTGAGAGAGGGAGAGAGCGCGTGTCAGGAGAGAGAGGTTATAAAGCTGCAGGCGAGGAAAAAGCTGAGCCAGAGGAGACGAGTCAGATACCGGATATGACAAGCCTGGGAGTGGTGCAAGAAAAGTAAGCGTGCCGTCTCTTTCCCCGGTGCCCACCCCTGTCGCCCACTCCTTTGTTAACAACATCAAAGCCCTGTTAAGTAAATGATCTTTTTAAAGACCTGTGAAGTACTCGGGTGCGGCTGGCCGCAGTAAGACAGCAGAGTACAACAGCTCCTCTCCTCCAAGTGAGCAAGGCGGGGGCCTGATGTTGCTCTGGCCCTTGGGCCATTCACACCACGGCTCCCAATGTGCGGACCGGCCCAGAAGCACTGTTTTCCCCTGACACCTCCGCACCAGGCACCGCAGTTTATAAAGCTTTGGCTCCCTCAAGGGGCCAAGTGCTGCAACAACGATGAAAATCAGTGACACTCGGTTTAAACCGGGTCAGCTGATTTTCATCCGGTAGGGTACGGTCGTGTAGAGTTGGTTTAAACCGAATTTCGGACAGCCTATATATAGGGAAAGGCGTATTAAAGAATGAATGGGTGTCTGAATGGATGATTTAGTAGGTGCTTGACAGACTATAAGTGAGTGATTAAACGTATCTTACTGAATGCATGGGTTAATGACTAAACTGTGTGAATGTCTGTATCCGTCTGTCTGTTGGTGTGTAAGCAGCTGCATGGGTTTGTGAATAGCTACATGAGTGTCTATATGGGCCTATTGATTGGTTGTCTTAGTATCTGTATGGGTGCCTGAGTGTTTGTGTGGGTGGGGTGTGTGTGACTGTGCATAGATGCGTGAGTGTTTAATTCACAGCGTGCATGGTTTCAAGAGTACATCTGTGATGGACTGTATGGGTGGGTGAGTGTGTGTATGGGTGTGTTGGTTAGTGAATGTATATCTCATTGGTACATGTGTGAATAACTACATATGTGAAAGGCAGTATATATGAGTGTTGGAGTGTATAAATGGCTATAAGTGAAAGTGTGTGATTGTGAGAGTGGCTATATGGATGGGTGTGTGCTTGTATCAGTGATTGTATAAGAGCATAAGCAGTGCTAGTATTTGTATGAGTAATTTAGCTGGTATGAGTATAAGTGTATAGGTGAGTAAATGGCATTGTGATTAATTATTTGCATCATTGACTAGATGTGTGAGTACCTGTATGGATGAGTGGTGGTGTGTGAGTGTCTATATAGGTGTATGAGTGCATATGATAGTCCTGTACTGATTGACCATAAGTATGAGTGACTGTATCGGTGATTGAGTGGATGTGTTTGTAAACCTAAGAATCAGTGAGTGGGTATGTAGTTATTGGTGTTGGAGTGTCTATGGTTTTGAGAATGGCAGTCTGTAATTTAGAGTGGGTGTATCAAAGGTTATATTAGGGTGTAAGAAGATGCATCCAATTATCACATGGATGATGTCATCAGTGATGTAATTTGAGATGTCATGAGTGATGTCACTGACCATGTCATGAGTGATGTAATATATGACGTCATCAGCAGTGCATTGTAGGGGCGCGAGTTTTAGCTGAACTAACTATAACGGGGGAATTTCTCTGGGTTTGTACGAGTGAACTGTCCAACTAACTATAACTTTCCCTAAAACCTATGGTTTATTCAGTGAATTTCTAAGGTTTTTTAAATGCTAATTTCTAACTATAATGTGCCTGAAACCTATGGTTTTTTAACCCCTTCCCTGCACATGACGGAACCACACCGTCATGAGCCACGGGTGGCGTGTTCTCATGACTGCGTGGTTCCGTCATGCGGCGGCAACTCCACCCACGCAGCACTGATTCCCTGCCTGTGCGGGCGAATTAGTGAGCGGGCGGGCCCATGACTCATGACGGCGTGGTTCTGTCACGGGCATGGCGGCGCCGCGATCATCCCCCACTCCCCCAGCGCCTGGGCAGAATTACCGCCACAGCCAAGGGGTTAAGTGAATTTCAAAGGTTTTTTAAATGCTAGTTTCTAACTATGCCTACTGAGGTAGGCCATGTGAAGAAAGAAGAAAAAACACACAGAAAGAAGCACAAGAAATGCAGAAAGAAGCAACAGAAGTCCACAAAGACAAAGAAAACTGCAGGTAGAAGCAAGACATGTGCAGAAAGAACCAACAGAGGAGCAGAAAGAGGCCTTGTTGCAAAATCATCCTATGCCCAGAACTTTTTCAGACTGGTGGTAACTGACTATGACTAACCAGGCCTAGAGCCAGTGCTATGGTAAAAGACACTTATAATACTGTGAAAACACCTACATACACTAGGGAAGACTATGCGTTGGGGTAACCCTGTGATTAGCATGACCTCCTCTGTAAGACCCTAGTACATAATAGGGCAGGAGGATTAAAACTACCTCTAAGTCAGAGGTGCAAAAATATACTACTTTAGCTAGTAGTTGTGTTTGCAGAGTGGTGGAGAAAGGGTGCTGGGCGTCCAACCAAAGCTCAGGAATTCCGCTGCGTAGGACTTACAGGAGGTACCAGGAGGGATTCTTGGCCCCCAAACTCCCTCAGGACTAAATTGGACTTCATCCCCCATCCTGTAGTCTGCATCAAGGCACATTTGCAGAGACAGGACATCCTTGGGGGGCAACTTCCCAAACTAATACCTCCAGTCAGTCCTACACAGAGGCACTGGTAAGTATTCGTACCAGGCCATGCCCACTTTGCCCACCACTCTACAAACGTACTCCCTGGCACGCTCTTGGATGGGGATTGAAGTCCCCTTCACTGCTGGGGGTCCTTTAGGGGCCAACTGGCCTACCCAGCCCACTAGGTACCTCCAGTAAGCGCCACAGAGCTGCGTTCCAGAGAGGTGTAAAAAGGAGCATGGCCTGGATCACCTCTCTGCAACACAGGCCTGTGCTGCTTACTGGAGATACCTGGTGGGCTAGTTGGCCCCCATGGGCACCTCAGGATTCAAGGGGAATTAATTCCCCAGTTTAAAACCCGCCACAGGGCATGTTTGCACACAAGTCCCCTCCCTTCACCACTGTGCAAACACGTCCCGTGGCGCGTTTTAAGTTAGGGGATGAAGTCCCCTTGAATCCAGAGGGTCCCTGGGGTCCAACTAGCCCACCAGGTACCTCCAGTAAGCACCACAGGGCTCCGTTGCAGAGAGATGTAATAAGGGGCATGGCCTGGACCACCTCTCTGCAACGCAGCCCTGTGGCGCCTACTAGAGGTGCCTGGTGGGCTAGATGGCCCCCAGGCACCCTCAGTATTGAAGGGGAATTACTTCCCCATCTTTAAACACACCACAGGGCGCGTTTGCAGAGTGTTTCTAGTAGGAGGGGGTGCCTCCGGCACAATCACGTCTTTTATTTTTAAGAAAGGGGACTGAGTGGCCTCCCCCTTCCTTTCCTATTTTATTGGCCCTGGGGACCCCATCCCCCAGGGCCTGACCCCTATTTTGTTTCTAGAATCAATCATTTTTAACTTATTAAGCAGTATAGTATCTGATTACACAGCTCGTCTGCCTACATCCACAGACCGGTACAAGAGGGGGTGGTGATGGACGGAGGATCTGAACCAATCAAACACTCACATCCATATGCAAATCAGTCTGACCCTGTGCCTCATGGGAACAGTCCAGCCCGAACTGCCAAGCCATGCCTTCCCTGGACCGGAAACAAGCTTCCTAGGACCGGTTTCTGGCATTTCAGCCGTTTTCAGCCAGTCTTGCTTGAATCCAGTGACAAAGTGAGCAAGGGACTCACGTCTGAGCATACCCTGCCAACTTCTGGCGAATAAAACGGTACAAAAGGGGGTGGTGATGGACGGAGCATCTGAACCAATCAAACACTCACATCCAGTCAAGAGATCTGGGTTTAATCCATCACCGTTCTTTAGTCCACTCTGCCACCCCAATTCAGACATGGCCATATGCAAATCAGTCTGACCCTGTGCCTCATGGAAACAGTCCAGCCCGAACTGCCAAGCCATGCCTTCCCTGGACCGGAAACAAGCTTCCTAGGACCGGTTTCTGCCATTTCAGCCGTCTTCAGCCAGGCTTGCTTGAATCCAGTAGCAAAGTGATCAAGGGACTCACGTCTGAGCATAACCTGACAACTTATGGTGAACAAAGCGGTACAAAAGGGGGTGGTGATGGACGGAGCATCTGAACCAATCAAACACTCACATCCAGTCAAGAGATCTGGGTTTAATCCATCACCGTTCTTTAGCCCACTCTGCCACCCCAATTCAGACATGGCCATATGCAAATCAGTCTGACCCTGTGCCTCATGAGAACAGTCCAGCCCGAACTGCCAAGCCATGCCTTCCCTGGACCGGAATCAAGCTTCCTAGGACCGGTTTCTGGCATTTCAGCCGTCTTCAGCTAGGCTTGCTTGAATCCTGTGGCAAAGTGAGCAAGGGACTCACGTCTGAGCATACCCTGCCAACTTACGATGAACAAATCTGTACAAAAAGGGGTGGTGATGGACGGAGCATCTGAACCAATCAAACACTCACATCCAGTCAAGTGATCTTGGTTTAATCCATCACCGTTCTTTAGCCCACTCTGCCACCCCAGTTCAGACATGGCCATATGCAAATCAGTCTGACCCTGTGCCTCATGGGAACAGTCCAGCCCAAACTACCAAGCCATGCCTTCCCTGGACCGGAAACAAGCTTCCTACGACCGGTTTCTGGCATTTAAGCCGTCTTCAGCCAGGCTTGCTTGAATCCAGTGGCAAAGTGAGCAGGGGACTCACTTCTGAGCATACCCTGCCAACTTATGGCGAACTAAGTGGTACAAAAGGGGGGTGGTGATGGACGGAGCATCTGAACCGATCAAACACTCATATCCAGTCAAGAGATCTGGGTTTAATCCATCACAGTTCTTTAGCCCACTCTGCCACCCCAGTTCAGACATGGCCATATGCAAATCAGTCTGACCGTGTGCCTCAAGGGAACAGTCCAGCCCGAACTGCCAAGCCATGCCTTCCCTGGACCAGAAACAAGCTTCCTAGGACCGGTTTCTGGCAATTCAGCCGTCTTCAGCCAGGCTTGCTTGAACCCAGTGGCAAAGTGAGCAAGGGACTCACATCTGAGCATATCCTGCCAACTTATGGGATCAAGGCTGATTTGCATATGGCCATGTCTGAACTGGGGTGGTGTGGTGAGCAAATAAACGATGGATTTAGGCCCAGATGTCTGTACTGGGGTGAATGTATGACATTGCTCTGCATTCTGTCCATCAACTGTTGTTTTTGCATTTGTCACCCCGAGTGGGACGGGTATGATCAGACGTGAGTCCCGTGCTCTCCACGCCACTGGAGTCAAGCTATCCTGGCTCAAGATGGCTGATAGCCAGAAACTGGTCCTAGGATGCTTGATTCCGGTCCAGGGAAGACATGGCTTGGCAGTTCGGGATGGACTGTTCCCATGAGGCACAGGATCAAGGCGGATTTGCATATGGCCTTGTCTGAACTGGGGTGGTGTGGTGAGCAAAAAACTATGGATTTAGGCCCAGATCTCTGTACTGGGGTGAATGTATGACATTGTTCTGCATTCTGTCCATCAACTGTTGTTTTTGCATTTGTCACCCCGAGTGGGATGGGTATGCTCAGACGTGAGTCCCGTGCTCTCCATGCCACTGGAGTAAAGCTATCCTGGCTGAAGACGGCTGATAGCCAGAAACCGGTCCTAGGATGCTTGATTCCAGTCCAGGGAAGACATGGCTTGGTAGTTCGGGCTGGACTGTTCCCATGAGGCACAGGATCAAGGCTGATTTGCATATGGCCATGTCTGAACTGGGGTGGTGTGGTGAGCAAAAAAACGACCGATTTAGGCCCAGATCTCTGTACTGAGGTGAATGTATGACATTGTTCTGCATTCTGTCCATCAACTGTTGTTTTTGGATACATCCACAGGCCGGCAGGGCGAAGAGCCATTATCATGAAACACAGCCGGTGGACCTACACCCCGGAGGGTGACCCGGTGTGGGCATAAGCAATGCCAGGAAGGACGACCAGCACTTTCGGCACAGTACTGCATTAAGAATGGAAACGGAAACAACAGAACAAAACAAGACCACCTCCCACCACCCCAACCCCCTCCGCCAACCCTTCCCCCCCACCCACCACCTTCCTCCGCATCAGTCTCGCCCACCCCCCAACCCTTGCACTGCCATTCCTGCCCCCCTACCACATTTCCACTCCACTCCTCCAAAGTTATTGGCCTGCGCTCTGGGTCATCACAGGGATAAGTTGCAATATCTGCAGATACTTTGGGCAAGTTACTTTGCGCAAGTCTCGAGAGAGGAGATGAATGAAGGGCTCCCACAGTTCCACGTAGACCTCTTCCTTACCCTCCATGCCCAAGGAGAATCTTTCCATTGCCAATAGATGCCATAGCCGACGAATCCAATCCCTCGGATCCGGAGCATCAGTGGATCGCCATTGCGCCAGAATAACTAAGCGCGCCGCTAACAAGGCTAGAGCGATCTGCATACCCCTCATAGAGCGCAAAGGAAACGCTTTTGCATGCGGGAGCCCTAGCAGCACATGTTCAGGGACCCGTGGGAATGTGATGTGAAAAGCGTCATCTAGATCATCCTGGACCACCTTCCAATAGCGCTCCAACTTTGGGCACTGCCAGAGTAGATGTGTCAAGGTGCCTGGAGCCCCACATCTCGCCAACACAAGCCTGAGTATTTCGGGTCTCAAGACTTAATACGCGCTGGGGTATGGTACCAATATGCCACCATCTTATAAGCCAATTCAGCCCCTGCTACATTGGCCGCAGTGTGGTGTGCCCGGTAGAACACCCTCTCTCACTCTTTGTGCGACAGCGGGCGCCCCAGCTTCGTCTCCCAGCTGACCTAGGCTTTAGAGCGCGGGGTCTTAGGGCACGCGATGATCATAGCGTACAGGTCAGATATAAGTTTGCGGTCATCCTTCTTGCAGACCACCCAACGTTCCAGTGCCGTCAATGGGAGGGACATAGCCGCCATGTTATGGGGTTGAGTGACCCAGTGCGCCACTTGTGAGTAGGGAAAGGCATCAGCGTCTGATAGGGAGAAGTGGTCCCGGCGGAGCGCGGGGAACGAGATTAGGCCATCCAAGTCAAAGAGGTTACCCACTCTCTTGCAGCCTTCCTCCCGCCAGCGCTGAAAGATCGGGGAAGCGCAACCGGACGGGAAGTCCGGGTTGTCGACAATCGGCGTCATCGGTGATGGGAAGGTGGTCCAGCACTTTCGCCGCGCCAAGTGATCCCACGTCTTCATGGTTGGCGACGTTACCGCTTGGTCCATGAAATTCCAGTGCTTACTGGAGTATGGTCTGTTCCATTCGAGGATGAAGCGCAGACAGGCCGCCTGGTAATCTGCTAGTATGGAGGGGAAGCCCAGGCCCCCAATGGCCTTAGTCGCCGTGATCAACGAGGAGGCAAGCAGCAGACGTTTGTGATTCCTTAGGAACTTTGTAATCAGCCCCTGCAATTTCTGGATGGTACCCGGCGGCGGGCTCAGGGGTAACAGTTGAAAAAGGTATAGAATGCACGGCAAGACCGTCATCTTGACTGCCGCCAGTCTACCAAACCAAGCAAGCTGGAGTCGGGACCAGTCTGAGAGTGACTTAGTCGTTTGGTCGACTAAGATCTTATAGTTAAGAGAGATCATCTGCGTTATAGAAGGGGCAAGACAAATCCCCAGGTACGGGATGTTAGAGTGAACCCATTGAAAGGTAAAGTCCCTTTGCAAATCCGGTACGTCAGCAGCCGGGATCGACACATTAAGACTCTGGGATTTAGAGAAGTTAACTGTGAAACCCGTGACAGGGCCGAATTCGCGTAGTTCTGTCGTTAGGTGCCTCAAGGAGATGCGAGGGCGTGTCAGCGAGAGTATCACATCGTCTGTGTAAAGGCTTATTTTTTGCGTGTCCGCACCGAACCTAATCCCTTCAATGCCTCCATTGGACCGCACCCTCTGGGCAAAGGGTTCCATGTAGAGCGCGAAAAGCAACGGGGACAGGGGGCACCCCTGCCTCGTCCCGCGTGAGATGGGAAAGGGCGTGGATCTGCAGCCATTTACCCGCACCGCCACCCTCGGCGCCGCATACAGTCAGCGGACCCATGGCAGGAAGTTAGCCCCCAGGCCGAAAGCTTTCAGGACCTCGAACATATACGTCCAGTCGACGCGGCCGAAAGCCTTCTCCACGTCGATTGGTAGGAAAAGGGCCTGCGTGCGCGAGCGGTGGACCGAGTCCATGAGGTGGAGAAGTCTTTTAGTGTTCCTCCCCCTGCCGCGTCGGTATAAACCCCACTTGATCCGGCTCTATGATGTCATCCATTAGAGGGCTGAGGCGCACAGCCAGCACGCTAGCGAAAAGTTTGGCATCACTATTGAGGAGGGAGATTGGACGGTACAATCCACACTCCTTGGGGTCCTTCCCTGCTTTAGGGATAACTGTGATAGAGGCCTCCGACATAGAAGGGGTCACCTCACCTGTCTCTAGGAAGGAATTAAAAAGGCGCGTCGAAAGGGAGCCAATTCGACACAGAACTTCTTTTAAAAGATGCCTGAGAAGCCGTCTGGTCCCGGGGATTTGGCCAGCTTTAATCTCGCAATCACAGAGATGACTTCCTCGATACGAATTTCAGCTTTGAGCGCAGCTGCCAAGGTCTGAAAAAGGGGTGTAACCCCGCAAGACGCCAAGTATTCCTCTACCCGTTTAGGGTCCGTAGGCTCCCGGCAGGACAGGGTGTGATAAAATCATCGGGAAGAATCTGCAATAAGGGAATCGCCGGTTTGCTCCACCACGCTCGCATCCCTAATAGTCTGAACTGCGGACTGTTGCGCTCTAGCCCTCAACCTATGGGCTAACATTCGTCCCCCTTTGTCCCCGCTGAGGTCAAACTTATGGTGCAAGCGCAAAAGGGCGTACTCCGCCCCGTCCAGGTCTATATGTTTAAGCATACGCCTCTTTGGTTCCAACTCCCTCCAAACGCGTGGCACTCCCGTCCTCTTGTGTATCGCCTCCAGAGCTCCCACGTCCCTCTCTAACTCCTCGCGCTTCTGCTTTCGAATCCGGGTTAAGTTCGCAGACACCACAATGAAGTCCCCCCTGGCCACTAACTTGAGTGCTTCCCAAACAGACCCCAATGCCATACCATCCCTATCATTATCCCCAAAGTACTGCGTGATCGTGTCCCGCATGCACTTGACCATTGCCTCGGAGTTGAGGAGGGCGTCCCACAGGCGCCACCCGGACGACACTGGCTTCGGTCCCTCACATGTGAGTTGCACCGAAATAAGGGCATGGTCAGAAAAGGAGCGCGGGTAGATACCTGCTGCTGATAAGTGGGGCAGTAGAGGTGCCGTGGTGAGGAAGTGATCCAGTCGCGCATAAGTCTTGTGAGCCGCTGAGTAATATGTGAAGTCACGCTCTAGAGGATGCTGAATGCGCCAGACGTCCCGCAACCCTCCATCCAGTAACCACTGTTTCCCTCACTGGGACATGGCCCCCGCCTGGTGTGAACGCGCTGCCGATCGATCACGTCAGGATCCATCACTATATTCAGGTCCCCCCCTATCAGCACATATTTATCTGGGGAAGTTAGAACCTCAGCCAGCACCGTTTTCAAAAAGGACTCATGGTGATCATTAGGGGCATACAGAGAACCCACTGTGAAGTGTGTGGACCCCGATTGTACCTTAACCGCAAGGAAGCGCCCCCTAATATCAACTACCTGAGAGAGGATCTTGCAATGGGCCTTCGCACTCAACAGAATAGCCACCCCCTGCTTCTTCGCCGGACCTGAGGACCACAACTGCACTGGGAAACGTCTGTCTTTCATCATTTTGGTATCTTTGTAGAGGAGACGAGTCTCTTGCAGTAGACACACATCCCCCTCCGCACTCTCCAACAGTGATAATATGGCTGCGCGCTTGACAGGGCTGTTGAGACCCCGAACGTTCAGGCTAACAATCTTCAAATCTTTGCCATAGTCTCCAGTGGTGGAGAAAAGCATTAGATCGGACGTCCACACCTGGGGCTCTACATGACATCTCAAAGGCACCCACCCTCCCCACCAGCCCCTAACCCCTCTGAGCACTGATGCAGAGCCCCCAAAACTAACACCCCCCACCCCCTCGCAAAGCAGAACATAACTTCAAACAATTAAACCATAAACAGGAAGATGACTAGTGTTCGTCAAGGAGATCATCCTTAGAGAGGAACATGGTACCCGTCAGCACCTTACCCAACCCTGATACAGGGCACCTTCCACCACTAGGAACGAGGAAGATAAATACCACCGTCACATCTCCCGCCAGCCCCTCCCGGCACCACCTTGCAACTCAACCCTGGCCAAGCACATTATAGTCATGGAGCGGCTTCACTGTCAGTCACCAACGCCACAGAGGAGACGGCGGCCTCTCTTTCCATGAGGCTCTTAGAAGGGTCAGGCTTCCCCACCGGTGGTGATCTCCCCACAGTCTGCCATTCGTTGGAACGCCTGCGCTGTCGAGTCGGGGACTTGGCTGCGCCCGCTGCAGCCTCCGACCTCTCCAAACCCAACGCCTCAAATGCTGCATCCAGCGAGCGTAGCTGCAGGATTTTCCCCTTAAGCTTAAAGATGATGCAGAATGGATGACCCCAAGAATAAGGGATGCCCTGCTCTCGCAGATACGAGGTGATTGGCTTAAAGCTGCGGCCTTTGATGAGTGTGGAGGCCGCTAGGTCTTGGAAGAGGGCATGTTGATGCCCACGAATCTGGACGGCTGGGAGGTCCCGTGCCTTACGTAGGATCTGTTCCTTTATCTGGAAATCGTGGACACAAACTAAAATGTCCAGTGGCGGAGCGTTGGCGCCTCTTGGTAGACCAACTCTATGTACACTGTCCAGCTGGAGATCGAAGTCGTCCCCCTCATCCAGAATCTGTCTGAACAGCGTCGTCACATATTCACGGAGACTCTCACCCTCTCCCTTCCAAGGAACCGTTCGGATCCTGATGTTATTCCTCCTCAAGCGGTTTTCTAGATCTTTGGTATGCGCCTGCAGGTCAAGATTCTGTTCCGTCCTGTTGGAGTTGATGAAGCTTGTCGGCCGTGCTCCTCTAGGGTCGCCACCCTCTCTCTGATGGAGTCGACATCCCGTCTCATTTCGCGTAGGTCCAAGGAGAGTTGAGAGCGCACCTCTAGAATGTCCTCTTTGATGGCAGCGAAGAGCTCCAGCATGAAGGCCTTTGTTGCCGGCGCCTCCACATCCTCTGGCTGTGCCGTCCGGGCCACCGGCTGCGGGGAGCTCCGACTCCCCAGTTTCAGCAGTGGGTCCTTGGGCACCTTGTCATTCTTGCCCATATTGGAGGCCATAGTGGCGGCACTTCGGGCTCTCAGCCTACTCACAGCCCATCTCAGGGAAGGGCCCTCGTCAACGGGCAAAGGTCCAGCTACCGCCCTCCACCTCCGCTCTCCCGCCTTGCTCCTGGCAGCTCGGCGGGGTGTGCCCCGCCAGTCCACCACAACACTTCAGCCAGGCAAGGATGCCACAACGTCTCCACAAGACAAAGAGCAGCCACCGGGGGGGGCACATTAGCACTCGGGCCTCTAGGCGTTGCCCGTAGAAGTACAAGTCCACAGGAGGCCTCCCAGTGGGGTTGCATCTAGGCCCCCGCAGCGCCCTCACAGCCCGCTCCTCGTCTTTGCCCGCCGAGCCCCGGGCCAATACACAGTGCCCCACACCTGCCACCAACACGACCAGCGGGGGAGTGTCACAATCCCTCCCCAGAGCAAGGGCCCCTCCTGCTTGCACACCCTGGGGCCCCCACACCACCACCAGTACTCAGGCCCACTCCCAAGCCGTCACTGACGCAGGGGGGGAAGTAGGCCAGGCCTCACCCGCGGACCGCCCCTCCGCACCTCACCCCCTGCAGCGTTGATCACTTCTCAGACTGCTCTTGCTCTGCCGGGGCCCCTGCCCACTCCGAGGACTACGGGGCCGGTCGCCTCACATGCAGGACTCCAGGCTCCAGGCCTTTTCAACCCCAGCACTCACCGCCAGCCCACGTCGTGCGAGCCAGCGACAGCCTCCTCCAGTCTAGGGCACCCCGCACTGCCGTAGTCAGGCCTCCCGCAGGCCACGGCTATCTTCGGGCCTAACTTGGGCGATTTGGGCCTTGGGCGCTAAGTGCCATCTGTAATTGTCTATCCCAGGAAGGGGGGGGTCACACTTGCTGTTGTGGCTGGGGTCAGTCTCCGCCAGCAATCTCGGGTGCCCCTATGCCGTAGGCAAATCACGGGCCCAGCTCAGGCCGCAGCAGTATCAAGGGGAGGGCGGGCAGAGGCCCTCCAAAGGCCCGGGCGCCTTTTGCAGTTCCACCGGCCTTCACCATGCTCCAGCGCCGCAGGTGTGGGCGGGGGGGCGCTCGTCACCCACCAGTGTAAAAGGAGGCGCGGGCCTCGCCCCATCCGCCGAGCCGCAGACCGGTCCCCAAGTCGCTAGGCCCCCACCCCACAACTCCTCACCTCGGCAATCCACTGTCACAGCCCGGGCACCTCAACCGCTTCTGACACAGCGGGAGCACTCCGGCAGCTCCAAGTCCTCCTGCGGCCGATCTCAGCCTGGAACGGGCACCGGGCATCTCCCAGGTCTCTCCGGCGGCACCAACACAGCTCGGCAATCCCGCGGCCGGCTGCTCTCAGCCCGGAATGCAGTGTGCCTCCACACGTGGCCTCTGCTCCGCCTCCCACGCGGCCGGCCAGAACCCGGGAACACCAAGGCCACGTCGCTGTAAAAGGGCGGGTAGCCGTCCGTCCGCACCAAAATAGCACACCGCTGGAGTCAGGATCACAAGGGGACCTCGGTGGACACCGCTGGTAGCGCGGATGGGCACCGGAAAAGGCGATAAACAAAGCTTTATGCCAGGCGGTGCCGGAGGGACTGGGATTCACGTCCTACACTGCCGCCATCTTGGCCACGCCCCCCTATTTAGTTTCTAAATGGAAGGGGGCCGTGTGACCCCCTCCAAAGGCCCCATTCGGCCCTGGGGACCCCATCCCTCAGGGCATGGCCAGTGTTTTTTTTCTTTATATATTTGGAGGGGGGCTGCATGGCCCCCTCCTCAGGCCATTTAAGGCCCCGGGGGCCCCGTCTCCCGGGGCCGGACTTCATTTATTTTTGTATTCTTTTTTTTATTTTTGGGGAGGAGTGCCGCGTGGCCCTCCTCCTGGGCCACTTCTAGCCCCGTTGATTACCATCATTCAGGACCGCCAGTTTAAGATATTAGGGATTAAGGGTTTGCCCTCTGTTGACAGTTTAGTTCTTAAACTGGAATCCCCCCAGTCATCTTTCACTTGCGTTCTTTTCTACAGATCCCCTTGCTATATGCCTACTTTCCCCCAGGCTCTGGGTGAAATTAGTTCTCATTTGGCCATCAATCACGCTCGACTTCTTATTATTGGTGATTTTAATTATTGGCCTCAAGACGAACTGGAGAGTGCCAGCTCTACCGAGTTGACAGATCTTCTGTCCGGAATGAATTGCACTCAATATGTGCATGAACCCACTCATATCAAGGGACACACATTAGATCTGGTCTGGACAGCAAATCTGATGATTCCTACCCCTTTGATCTCCCCGTGCACTTGGTTGGATCACCACTTCATTTTCTTTACTCTCCCTGACGTCCACCCCACTAAAACCCAACTGACTAAAAATTGAAAGTCTAGAAATTGGAGAAGTGCCAATATTGACCATCTCGGCCCCGTCTGTCTCAGAGTCGACTCACACACAGGCTGTAAACCTCAAGTTATGGCTTGAGACCACTTGTGATCGTGTTCCCCTCTTAAGCCTACTAAAACTCTCAGACCTCATGACGCACAGCAGTGGTTCTCTGCCGATCTTAAGCTAAAGAAGCTGGCACTGAGGCAAGCAGATCGCAGATGGAGACTTCACTATCATGTAGCCGATAAGAACATCTACACCAACCTGTTGAAAGAATACAAAAACTCTATTCTTCAAACCAAAACGGATTATTTTTCTAATAAAGTCTTACATTTAGGCTAGTAAATCTAAAGAAATCTTTTCAATAGTTAATGAGCTTTCTAAACCTGACAGAATTGTAATGAAACCAATCCCCTCACAACGCCTTTGTGACGCTCTCAACTCATATTTTATAGAGAAAATCCCTGCCATTAAGGCCTGCATTCAGACCTCTACTACTCCCGTAAATGCCCTCCATATCTGTGGATTGTTGTCTCTGCTGACTCTGATTCCCACTATTTCTTTGGAGACCTTTTTGGGTTAACTTAAAAGAGTTGGCTCTGGCTCCTCAACTGATTGTTGTCCTCCTCACGTTCTCCAGGAAGTCGTTTCCAAATGCCCAGACCCCCCACTCTCTCTTCTTACAAGTCACTTGAGTGAGGCATAGTTCCTGACCTTTTTAAAAGTGCGGAAATCATTCCCATTATGTAAAAGCCAGGTGTGGACCCTTCTATTCTTGGCAATTACAGCCCACTCTCATTACTATCTTACCTTGGTAAGGTTCTAGAGGCACACGTCTCAACCCAACTAAGTACCTTTGTTGAACAGTTCCATGTCTTCAACTCCCACCAGGCTGGTTTTCGACCTTCCCACTCCACAGAATCAGTCATCTTGACAGTTATGGACAACCTCAGAGGGGCATAGATAGAGGGCTTACCCAGGCCCGGGTTCTCCTGGATTTGTCAGCGGCTTTTGACAAGGTCGATCATAACAACCTGATTGACCATGTCAGCAATGCCGGGATCCAGGGCCTGTCCCTTAAATGTCTCTCCTCTTTTCTTAGTAACCGGTTTCAATCGTTACGTCTCGCTAACTTCTCCTCAAAGAAGATGGAACTGCCCTGTGGAGTGCCCAGGGCTCCTCCCTCTCCCCGCTTCTTTTTAATCTGTACCTCCTTCCTTTAATCTCTTCTCTTCGGGAAAGGAAAGTCGTGACGTATAACTATGCTGATGACCTTCAACTAGTCTTTGAAATGTGTCTCATTTTCAAGACACTATGACTTTCAAAAGTGAGTGGATGAACAGAAATCAACTGAAGCTCAAGCCCGATAAAACTGAGCTGATCCTCACTGGTGGACTTGCGAATCCATGTAACTCCAACTTTTGGCCATCTACTTTAGGCAACCCTCCCCTCCCTGCTAGTTCAGGCAAGAGTTTGGGCATAGTGGTAACCAATGATCTATCAATGAAAGCCCAGATCAGTTCAGTGGTTTCTGCTGGGCTCTTTCAACTAGGCAGAATGAAGAAGATCAGTAGCATTCTGTCTCGGGAAGCTCTGACCTTAGTGATCTTGGCCTTGGTCATCTCCCAACTGGACTACTCCAACTCTCTCTATGTATCCCAGCTAACCAACTTAGATGCCTCCAGCTAGTCCAGAATCAGGCTGCCAGACTGATCTTCCACCAACCTAAATGGGATCGTGTCGGGCCCTTGATGAAAAACCTCCATTGGCTCCCTGTGGCTATGCGTGGCCTTTTCAAGGTGGGATGCACGACCTTTTAAGCTCTTTACGGCAATAGTCCGGCTTTCATCTCGTCCAAGATCCTATGTTATGCCCCCACTCGTAACTTATGATCTTCCCATCTGAATGTGCTAGTCACCCCCACTTTTAAATGCAAGAAACATGGTGGTTCTCGATTCGCAGTTTTAGCTCCTCACTTCTGGAACTCGCTCCTGATGGAGCTGAGGTTGGCCACCTCCTATGTACCTTTCAGAAAACAGCTGAAGACATGGCTGTTCGTCCAGGCATATGATAACTAGGTCTTTCCCCTCTGGTGTTGTTCACGTCTCCCCCAGCGCCAAGAAGCCGTTTTGGTGAATGAGCGCTTGATAAGTACCCTATAACATAACATAACATCCCCCGGGGCTGGACCTCTCCATTGGGGACCATGGGGGGAGCCCCAATGCCCTCACAGTCCCGCCGGCTCCCCGCATCTTGCAGGAGCTGGAATTGCTTTTCCATTCTATTGCTTTTAACATGCAGCTCCCCTATGGAAAAGCAATTCTGCTTTGCTTCATTGAAGCAAGAGCAGGTTTCCTTGCTCTCGTTTCAATGAAGCAAAGCAGAGTTTGCAATGACAGGGCTGGAGACGCTCGGTTCCCACCCTGTCATTGCAAACAGAAGTGACCCGGGGTGGCCACCCCGGGACACTGCAGGAGCCAGCCCTGGGGGGTAGCGGTCCCCAGGGCCATCAAGGGCTCCAGGAGGGGGGCTGTGCACCCCCCTCCCAATGTGTGCATAGCCCCAGGGAGGTGGCGGTCCCCGGGGCATGTGGGGGGCCTTGAGCCCCCACACAGGTTATTATTATTTTTTAAATCAAGCCACGGTGGGGTGGCGGTCCGCGAGGCTGCGGGGTGGCCATGTGCTCCCGCAAATATTTTAAAAAAAGCCCCAGTGGAGGAGTGTGGCTCACTGATTAGAGCAATATAACAACAACAATTGCCAATACTGCGACCTATTATTTCTGATCCCAATTGCCTGCCACTAATTGAAATGAAACAAAAAGAGGGGGGGTTTTGGAAGGACTATTATTTTGTCCGATTTAATCAGTTTATTTATTTATTCAAAATCTTTCATATTCATGAAAAAGATGTTTTTTTCGTTTTTCTTTTTTTGATAGCGGCGATCATACAATTAAAATTGTGCAAGCAAACAAATCCAGAAAATGAAATAGCAATAAAACATAAACAAATGTGCTTTACAGCCTTACATTTATACCCACTCTACACATTCATCCTACATAGCATTTAAAGTAGTGCTGTTTATTCAGGACTTTTTTCCAGCCATAAAAGTCCTGAATAAACAGCACTACTTTAAATGAACCATGCAAAAAGGAGAATTATTTTAAATACTTATCTTTATGGCGAATAAGAAATGATGTGTATATGTAAAATTTGTAACCATTGTAAATAGTGTGATGCTATGTAGGATGAATGTGTAGAGTGGGTATGAATGTAAGGCTGTAAAGCACATTTGTTTATGTTTAATTGCTATTTCATTTTCTGGATTTGTTTGTTTGCACAATTTTAATTGTATGATCGCCGCTATCAAAAAAAGAAAAACGAAAAAAACATCTTTTTCATGAATATGAAAGATTTTGAATAAATAAATAAACTGATTAAATCGGACAAAATAATAGTCCTTCCAAAACCCCCCCCTTTTTGTTTCATTTCAATTAGTGGCAGGCAATTGGGATCAGAAATAATAGGTCGCAGTATTGGCAATTGTTGTTGTTATATTGGTTTTAAAGGCTTGGCCTTACTGCTTGGGAGTCTAAACCCAGTACTGTTGTTAAGAATCACTGATTAGAGCGGCAGACCCTGATGCAGAGGTCTGGCCCGGGACCAGGGTTCAATTCCCGACGCGGCAGGGTCCTGAGCCTAAAATGTCCACGGACTCGATAATTCTCGCCTCGGTGCCTATTCTAATCATGGGGTCCCACGCTGCGGGATGCCTGGCTTTCACCCCGGGATACCCAGTAGGGGTTATCTCACAGGGAAAAGCCAGGACGGGTTCCCAAGGCAAGCGCCTTGATGCCTTTGGGTGATACGTGCGCTATATAAGTCGCAATACATTTACATTTACATTTACAAGTGTGGCGCTCCCCAGGGCTTGGGGGGGCCTTGGAGGTCCCCCCATACACTACAAATAACAAGTCCCAGGGGGTAGCAGTCTCCGGGGCTGCAGGGGCCGTGAGACCCCCACAAATATTTAATGAAAACCCCGGGGGTTGCGGTCCCCGGGAAGCGGGGGTTTGCCTGGGCCCCTGCAATTTCAATTTTGCATGCCCCTGGGACTTGGCCCACCCGGGTGCTAAATAATTACGAAGCGCTTCGTTTTAAAAAATAATTTGGCCACAATTTGCGCTGGATGCGCGAATAAGGCTGATTGTTTAAAAACAAAAAATGTTTTTTTTGGCCATGAGGATCCTTATGGGACCCCCTGAGCAGGCCTAGGGGGTCAAGGTGTTTCTACCCTGCCCCCTTTTGTTGTTTTATGCCTCTTTTTCCCTGTTTTCTTGTGCCTCGGTTACCGAGGCACATGATGGTTGCCAACACTTCCAGGTTTGGAGTGTTGAAAACCAATTAGAATAAAGCTTGTGATCGGGAGGGTGCTCGGATCCTCCTTGCCTCTAAATATTGAAACTTTTATTTTTACTTTTCTCAGCAACTACTGAACGGATGTACACCATTTAAACAAATGATGCTTTCTGAAGCAAGCACTACCTTTTTGCCAAATTTGGTGTAATTCCGGTCAGCAGTTCCAGCTGTAGCTGTGTCTAAAATTTCCTATGGGAAATGCATTTTTCAACCTCTTTTTTTTTAATTTCTCCGGAACTACTGAACAGATTTAAACAATTTAACAAAAAGAGTTCTTTCTGAAACGAGGGCTAACTTTTTGCCAAATTTGGTGTAATTCCGTTGGGTAGTTCGGGCTGTAGCTGTGTCTAAAGATTCCTACTGGAATTAACTTGGAGAAAATACATTTGGGACCTCCTTTTTTCTCAGCCCCCACTTGCCAAATCACCCTGAAACTTTCAAGATAGGAGCTGACTGGAGCACCCCACAAGTTTAGAAAATTTCGCGAAGATTCGTCAACCGGCGCCAAAGTGATTGGGAAAAGAAATTTTTTTTTTTAATAGAAACAAGGTCCTAACTATAACTACCTACTGGCGACAGTAGGTAATATATATATATATATATATTTATATATATATATATATATATATCATTCACAATTGCCCCAGAGCAAGGGAAACGCTACTCCACGAAGATGGGAAAACATTCCTTTTTATTGCACACAATCACGCTGGCAGCCCCAGTTTAATTCAGTTCCTTTTCCTTGACGCGTTTCGCTGCACCTGCAGCTTATTCATAAGGGGAGGGGGACACAGGCAAGATCTGGTTAGTGTTTAAAAGTTTACATTTTACCCATATTGCATCTGCTTCCAATAAAGATGTATGCTGGGATTTCAAGTCCAAATAATCCCTTTCGATAGGGTCCGTTGTTTTTGCCCAACTTTTATCAGCCCCGTTATTTTTCACAAATGTTTGTGGCCCTCCAGTGGGCTCCAAGGCTGCCTTCGTGATTCCAATCAGGAAAATCTTCGCGCTGACAGGCTGTGATGAACCACAGCCTCACAGACCTGATTTCCAGTTTCCAGACGGTGCTTCTCCCGCGGCACGGAGCCTGCCGCATTAAATCATTCACAATTGCCCCAGAGCAAGGGAAACGCTACTCCACGAAGATGGGAAAACATTCCTTTTTATTGCACACAATCACGCTGGCAGCCCCAGTTTAATTCAGTTCCTTTTCCTTGACGCGTTTCGCTGCACCTGCAGCTTATTCATAAGGGGAGGGAGACACAGGCAAGATCCGGTTAGTGTTTAAAAGTTTACATTTTACCCATATTGCATCTGCATCACGAAGGCAGCCTTGGAGCCCACTGGAGGGCCACAAACATTTGTGAAAAATAACGGGGCTGATAAAAGTTGGGCAAAAACAACGGACCCTATCGAAAGGGATTATTTGGACTTGAAATCCCAGCATACATCTTTATTGGAAGCAGATGCAATATGGGTAAAATGTAAACTTTTAAACACTAACCGGATCTTGCCTGTGTCCCCCTCCCCTTATGAATAAGCTGCAGGTGCAGCGAAAAGCGTCAAGGTAAAGGAACTGAATTAAACTGGGGCTGCCAGCATGATTGTGTGCAATAAAAAGGAATGTTTTCCCATCTTCGTGGAGTAGCATTTCCCTTGCTCTGGGGCAATTGTGAATGATATATATATATATATATATATATATATATATATTCACTGAAAAACACCATAGGTTATAGACCATATATAGTTAGGAATTTGCATTTACAAAACCTTGAAAATTCACTGAAAAAACCATAGGTTAGAGACCATATATAGTTAGCTGGACATTTTATTGACATAAAACCAATGAAATTCCATATATAGTTAGTTGCACTAACTATATATCGCGCACCCGCAATCCACTGCTGATGATGTCACATATTACATCATTCATGACATGGTCAGTGACATCACTGATGACATCACTGATGACATCTCAAATGACATCACTGATGACATCACTGATGACATCTCAAATGACATCACTGATGACATCATCTAGTGTCTGTGTGTTTTTGTAAAGTTTAAATATGTTTTACATATTGAAGAATGAGTGGATGTATGGAAGACTGAGTGTGTGTGTGGCTGGCTGGGAGGTGTGTGACTCTGTGCATATCAATGTGTACTTGTATCAGTGATTGTATAAGAGAGTAAGTATGTGTTAGTATATGTGTGAAAAGTATGGTGTTCTGTGTTTAACTGTATAGATGAGGAAATCGAAGTGTGATTGATTCTTCACAGGACTGACTAGGTGTATGAGTGCATATGATAGTGTTGTAATAATGAGTGACTGTATGTATGAGTGATTGTATGGGTGAATGAGTGAATGTGTGTGTAGACGTAGGAATCAGTGAGTGCGTATGTAGTAACTGGTATTGGTGTGTCATGATGTCATCAGTGATGTCATTTGAGATGTCATCAGTGATGTCATTTGAGATGTCATCAGTGATGTCATCAGTGATGTCACTGAAGTATGGTTTTCTGTGTTTAACTGTATAGATGAGGAAATGGAAGTGTGATTGATTCTTTACAGGACTGACTAGGTGTGTGAGTAACTCCATGGATGAGTGGCAGTGTGTGAGTGTCTGCATAGGTGTATGAGTGCATATGATAGTGTTGTAATAATGAGTGACTGTATGTATGAGTGATTGTATGGGTGAATGAGTGAATGTGTGTGTAGACGTAGGAATCAGTGAGTGCGTATGTAGTAACTGGTATTGGTGTGTCATGATGTCATCAGTGATGTCATTTGAGATGTCATCAGTGATGTCATCAGTGATGTCATTTGAGATGTCATCAGTGATGTCATCAGTGATGTCACTAAACCATGTCATGAATGATGTAATATGTAACATCATCAGCAGTGGATTGCGGGTGCGCGATATATAGTTAGTGCAACTAACTATATATGGAATTTCATTGGTTTTATGTCAATAAAATGTCCAGCTAACTATATATGGTCTCTAACCTATGGTTTTTTCAGTGAATTTTCAAGGTTTTGTAAATGCAAATTCCTAACTATATATGGTCTATAACCTATGGTTTTTCAGTGAATTTCATTGGTTTTTTAAAAGCTAATATCTATAGCTGTAAAATATATTCTTTATTACGTGACGTATCACGTAGCCACGTGAGACGCCTCATGACGCGTCGCATAACCGTGACGTATCGGCTCTGCAGCGCAAACAAAACCCGTAACGTAAGCGTGCCGGAGCACGCTTACAGATATATATATTTTTTAACCTTAATTAGACAAAATCCACACGTGCACATATCTTGAGGCCTTGCAAAGGCACATCAAACAAACAGTCCCTACAATTTTGCCAAGTTTGCTGGAAATCTATTCCCTTAATTTTTTTTTTACTGTTTCTCTTGGTTTTTCCCTTGTTACGCTTACCGGGACGCTACCCGGTACGCGAACCGGACGCTCCAAAAACACAAGATGGCTGACTCCCGTTACGCTGCCGGTTAGCTGCCCGGTTCGCGTACCGGGAAGCGCCTCTACCGCGAAAAATCGAGGGGGACTTTAATATCCCCCTCATCAATCCTAGGGGGTCAGGAGGGGTTTACCTTGCCCCCTTTCCTTCATTTCCCCCTTCTTTTTTCACCACATCTTGTCTCTCGAACCTACCGAGAGACAAGATGGCGGCCGCTCCGGACTGTTTACAATGTTGACAGCTACGCTGCCGGTTAGCTGCCCGGTTAGCTGCCCGGTGAGCTGCCCGGTGAGCTGCCCGGTTCGCGTACCGGGACGCGCCTCTACGGCGTAAAATCGCAAAATTTTTTTTAATTTTTTGCCCCGCGGGGCACTTTAATATCCCCCTCATCAATCCTAGGGGGTCAGGAGTGGTCTACCTTGCCCCCTTTCCTTCATTTCCCCCTTCGTTTTTCACCACATCTTGTCTCTCGATCGTACCGAGAGACAAGATGGTGGCCGCTCCGGACTGTTTAGAATGTTGACAGACACCGGAGAGCCAATCAGCTTCGCTTCGCGAAGTTCCGTTACGCATCAGGTACGCGAACCGGGGCGCTAACCGGAGCGCTGTCACAGATATATATATTTTTTTAAACGTTAATTTCTCAAAATCCACTGGAGCACATATATTGAGACATAGCAAAGGCACGTCGGGCAAACCATATCTACAATTTTGCCAAGTTTCATGTAAATCTATTCAGCCGTTCGAGCTAAAAGTGAGTCCAACCGCCCTATGGAAAAATGAATGGGAAAAACGCGTTTTGGGACCCCCTTTTTTCTCGGCCCCCCCTTGACGAAACCCCCCCAAATTTTTAGGGGCTGCTCAGAAACAAAATGTGCCATTTTCCTGACAGTTTCAGCCAATTCCGTCCACAAACGCCAAAGTTATTAGACATAGAATTTTCAGAAATCCCATAGAGAAAAAATCCTAACTATATATACCCACTGGCTATCGCCAGTAGGTAATATACATATATAAACATATATAATCTGCATATCTATATAAATATAAATGCATGCATACATATACATATATGCATACATATGCATGTTATTTACATGAAAGTTTTAAAAACACTAATAAAAGCAAAGCTAAAAAGCCACCTCATTACAAACAGAATGGCTTTAACTTAAACGAGGGCGAGATCTATTGCATTTTCAATGCTTGTTTACTTTGGTTCTATCAAGAAGGCATTCAGATGTGTCACACATTTGCCATAAATTCTGAATGTTAGCACTCTAGTTGCTCATTAGATCACTGTAGTAAAGCTAGTGCTCACCAGGGAAGTCTGCTGCTAATCATGGTTTGCAGCCATTTTCCCGCATTTTTTATCCCGCAGACTTTCAGTCCGCATACCAAAATCCCGCAAGGTCATTGACCTCGCATACCATTATCCCGCATTTTTTCAAAACGCATGTGCATTTATCGCGCATGCCTTTACAAAGAATTACGTTTTAAAGGCATGCATGGTAAATGCATTTGCGTTGTGAAAACCACGATGACGAGAGAGGTAAGTGGGTTTGTGTTAATTTTTTCGTGGGTTAGTGATTGTGTAGTGTAGTGTAGTGTTGTGTAGTGTAGTGTTGTGTTAGTGTAGTGTAGAGTTGTGGTGGTTGTTTAGTGTAGGGTCATGCTGGGGGTAGTGTTTTAGGGTTTAGGGTTGTGTTGTAGTGTTTGCGTAGTGTAGGGTCATGCTGGGGGTAGTGTTTTAGGGTTTAGGGTAGTGTTGTAGTGTTTGCGTAGTGTAGGGTCATGCTGGGGGTAGTGTTTTAGGGTTTAGGGTTGTGTTGTAGTGTTTGCGTAGTGTAGGGTCATGCTGGGGCTAGTGTTTTAGGGTTTAGGGTAGTGTTGTAGTGTTTGCGTAGTGTAGGGTCATGCTGGGCGTAGTGTTTTAGGGTTTAGGATAGTGTTGTAGTGTTTGCGTAGTGTAGGGTCATGCTGGGGGTAGTGTTTTAGGGTTTTGGGTACTGTTGTAGTGTTTGCGTAGTGTAGGGTCATGCTGGGGTGTAGTATTTTAGGGTTTAGGGTAGTGTTGTAGTGTTTGCGTAGTGTAGGGTCATGCTGGGGGTAGTGTTTTAGGGTTTTGGGTAGTGTTGTAGTGTTTGCGTAGTGTAGGGTCATGCTGGGGTGTAGTGTTTTAGGGTTTTGGGTAGTGTTGTAGTGTTTGCGTAGTGTAGGGTCATGCTGGGGTGTAGTGTTTTAGGGTTTTGGGTAGTGTTGTAGTGTTTGCGTAGTGTAGGGTCATGCTGGGGGTAGTGTTTTAGGGTTTTGGGTAGTGTTGTAGTGTTTGCGTAGTGTAGGGTCATGCTGGGGGTAGTGTTTTAGGGTTTTGGGTAGTGTTGTAGTGTAGGGTCATGCTGGGGGGTAGTGTTTTAGGGTTTTGGGTAGTGTTGTAGTGTTTGCGTAGTGTAGGGTCATGCTGGGGGTAGTGTTTTAGGGTTTTGGGTAGTGTTGTAGTGTTTGCGTAGTGTAGGGTCATGCTGGGGGTAGTGTTTTAGGGTTTAGGGTAGTGTTGTAGTGTTTGCGTAGTGTAGGGTCATGCTGGGGGTAGTGTTTTAGGGTTTAGGGTAGTGTTGTAGTGTTTGCGTAGTGTGGGGTCATGCTGGGGGTAGTGTTTTAGGGTTTAGGGTAGTGTTGTAGTGTTTGCGTAGTGTAGGGTCATGCTGGGGGTAGTGTTTTAGGGTTTAGGGTAGTGTTGTAGTGTTTGCGTAGTGTAGGGTCATGCTGGGGGTAGTGTTTTAGGGTTTAGGGTAGTGTTGTAGTGTTTGCGTAGTGTAGGGTCATGCTGGGGTGTAGTGTTTTAGGGTTTTGGGTAGTGTTGTAGTGTTTGCGTAGTGTAGGGTCATGCTGGGGGTAGTGTTTTAGGGTTTAGGGTAGTGTTGTAGTGTTTGCGTAGTGTAGGGTCATGCTGGGGTGTAGTGTTTCAGGGTTTTGGGTAGTGTTGTAGTGTTTGCATAGTGTAGGGTCATGCTGGGGGTAGTGTTTTAGGGTTTAGGGTAGTGTTGTAGTGTTTGCGTAGTGTAGGGTCATGCTGGGGGTAGTGTTTTAGGGTTTAGGGTTGTGTTGTAGTGTTTGTGTAGTGTAGGGTCATGCTGGGGTGTAGTGTTTTAGGGTTTTGGGTAGTGTTGTAGTGTTTGCATAGTGTAGGGTCATGCTGGGGGTAGTGTTTTAGGGTTTAGGGTAGTGTTGTAGTGTTTGCGTAGTGTAGGGTCATGCTGGGGGTAGTGTTTTAGGGTTTAGGGTTGTGTTGTAGTGTTTGCATAGTGTAGGGTCATGCTGGGGTGTAGTGTTTTAGGGTTTTGGGTAGTGTTGTAGTGTTTGCATAGTGTAGGGTCATGCTGGGGGTAGTGTTTTAGGGTTTATGGTAGTGTTGTAGTGTTTGCGTAGTGTAGGGTTATGCTGGGGATAGTGTTTTAGGGTTTAGGGTTGTGTTGTAGTGTTTGTGTAGTGTAGGGTCATGCTGGGGGTAGTGTTTTAGGGTTTAGGGTAGTGTTGTAGTGTTTGCGTAGTGTAGGGTCATGCTGAGGTGTAGTGTTTTAGGGTTTTGGGTAGTGTTGTAGTGTTTGCGTAGTGTAGGGTCATGCTGGGGGTAGTGTTTCAGGGTTTAGGGTAGTGTTGTAGTGTTTGTGTAGTGTAGGGTCATGCTGGGGGTAGTGTTTTAGGGTCTAGGGTAGTGTTGTACTGTTTGTGTAGTGTAGGGTCATGCTGGGGGTAGTGTTTTAGGGTTTAGGGTAGTTTAGTTGTTTAGTGTATGCTAAAGGCATATTCGTTCTAAAAGTTTTCGTTATTTTAATTTGCGGCCTAATAGTACATGCGGGATTTTTTTTGCGGACTGATGGTATGCGGGATTTCGTCATATATTCGCTAATCATACTTTCTATGGCAAAATGAACCCCCTCATTTTGTTCCTTCTTAAATTAAATGTTTTAAGAGTTACCACTTTATTCCAATCAAGATGGCTTCAGGTGTGCCATACCTTTGTAATAAGTAGGACTGTTAGCACTCTAGTTGTTCTTTAGAACACTCTGGGACATTCTGTCATTGGGCTATAGTTGGGCTACATCTGGCTGATATTTGGGCTACATTTGTTTTTTTTGTCTCTGGTGGCCATCTTTGGGCTACATTGGGCTACATTGGGCTACATTGGGCTACATTTGGGCTCCAACATATATATGGCCCAATGTAGCCCAATATATATTTTTCAAAGTACATTTTCGTAAAAACCACTGGAGCCTATATCTTGAGACATAGCAAAGGCACATCGGGCTACCAGTCCCTACAATTTTGCCAAGTTTGGTGTAAATCCATTCAGCCGTTCAGGCTAAAAGTGAGGCCAACCGCCCTATGGAAAATTGCATGGGAAAAACACGTTTTGGGACCCCCCTTTTTTCTCGGCCCCCCCTTGACGAAACCCCCCCAAATTTTCAGGGGCTGCTCAGAAACAAAATGTTCCATTTTCCTGAAAATTTCAGCCAATTCTGTCCTCAAACGCCAAAGTTATTCGACATAGAATTTTCAAAAATCCCATAGGAAAAAAATCCTAACTATATATACCTACTGGCTATCGCCAGTAGGTAATATATATATATATATATATATATATATATATATATATATATATATAAATATATATATATATATATATATATATGTGTGTGTGTGTGTATATATGCGTATACACATGTATATATATACACACACACACACAGACACACACATTTATATACGGAGAGAGGGAAAGAGACACATATAGCTATATAGATATGTGTGAGTGTGTTTGTGTGTGTGTGTGTGCGCGTGCTTGCCTTTTATGTGTGTGTGTAGGCATAGGATGTTACACTGCTTCATGTGGTATTTGTTTTGTAAGGGAAAATGTTAAATGGCTAAGCAGCTGCACAAGGCTGTTCAGGTTCAAATGTTGTGGCAATGGTCACAATGGAAAATGAATCTTTAATGGAGGTTTTTCTAATGAGTAAGAAAACTAAACAATTACTTTAAAATTTGCTTGGATAATGGTGTTTACATTCCAACATCTTATACAGCTCCAGTAAGTTTTCGTTACTGAGTAATTAAACTGAAAACATACAGACCCATAACCACGTTAACATTGAACAACTGTGGTGCCTGTGGCAGAATGGTAAGTGCATTTAAAGTGTATTTATACAAAATGAACATGCACAATAATACATCTTCTAGAAAATCAACAAAAAAGATGAATATGTTTGTAATACCATTGCAGCTAGAGGTTATTTGCAATGAAAGATGTTTCTGACACATAACGCCTGTCAGTTAATATTCTTTGACATTTCTAGGACTAAATGCAGATAATGTGGATTAAAAATCTCCCCCCAATTATATAGAGTGCAATCCATCCAGATTATCTATTTGCCAGCTATTATTGAGCTGGAATCCAGGAAGGTCCCAAAGAACAGTCCTGTATATATAACAGAAAAGTGGTCAAATACCAAGGGCACAGTAGCACTATCATACCTTCATTGTAAGCAGTTCCATAATCTGCAAAAAGGAGATTCAAATGTCAACCTTAATGGACCATTCATTTATTTTTTGCAAAGCGAGTACTGGGTGAGAGCAGTTTATTCCAAGCACAGCTGGTATCAAGATGTGAGGCTGGAAGCTCCACATACCATCATGTTGAGGTCATGCATGAGGAAGAAGTACATTGAGATCGCCAGCGTACTACTTTTCCCAGTGGGACACAACGTTGCCACGTCATCTATGTTCATTAGATATAACTTCCCTAATGTTGCTTGGCATCCTTACTGCAGAATTTGTAATACAATGTTGTTGCAGCCAGACCTCACTACAGGGAGAATCAAGACCTCTAGTTCCCTAAGGATAGCATAACGGGCAGTTTGGCTCTCAATTAAGTATCCTGAAATTGGGTGCGCTTTGAAAACAGACTTTGTACTATTTGTGCACTTGTTTGAAATCAAAAGACTTTATGGGGCTATAGGGGATTTCTTTACACTCATAAAAAGTAAAAAGGATAGACAGACAGACAGACAGACAGACAGGTAGATAGATAGATAGATAGATAGATAGATAGATAGATAGATAGATAGATAGATAGATAGATAGATAGATAGATAGATAGATAGATAGATAGATAGATAGATAGATAGATAGATAGATAGATAGATAGATAGATAGATAAATAGATAGATAGATACCTACCCTTTAAATTAAATGAATGAAAATACATATTCAGTCTCCACTGTGTAGTTTTAGTTAGGACCTAATCACCATTTTTGGTTTGCTAATAACTTTGGCACTGCTTGACGAAGCGTCCTGAGACTTTCTGAAAAGATGTTCATCCTTTTCAGCTCCTTCCTTGAGAGTTTCATGGTGATCTGTCAAGCGGGGGCCGAAGAAACGTGTGGGTCCCAAAAGACAATTGTTCCATGCGATTTCCATAGAGATTTTTGAACAGTGCTCCAGCCCAGACTGCTCAATTGAATGAGACTAAATTTGGCAGAAAGTTAGATCTCGATCCAGAAAGTGTGCTTTTTAGGTCTTGCCTAGACAGTGGATGCACTGTCTCCTGGAGCCAATTTGCTGTCTATCATTGGGCTTGAATCCCATTCATTAGTTACTATTGATTGGCTTCATTCCCACTCTCATTTGCTTGCTTTTTATTTGTCAAATGCCATAGGCTTCCCTACTTTTTATGTGTTTGTACCTTCTCTGGCGCATTGAAGCATTAGTGGTGTCCTTCCACTACCTTTATTAGGCACTACTTTTTCTTTCTGTTTAAGCCCTCTTTCAGACTGTGTATTGTTCAGCTGGCTCCCTTGTGTACTTCTACCCCTTCTGTGCCCCTCCCTCCCTCTTCAGTGTTGATTGCCTTCTCTTTGTTAGTGTACTGTTGTTGTTTTCCCCACCCACTCACTAACTCTCCCTCTTTCCATTGTTCCCCGTACCCATACTTCTGTTGTTGCCCGTTGCTGTTATGTAGGTGAGAGAACTGCATATGGGCCTGTAAGACACTCATGTACACTGCATGACCATGGCCTTTGCAAACTATCCCTTCCATAGCAAATTGCCTGCTTGGGGTGCTTTCTTGTTCCTAATTTATCTACACCCCAAATTGTAGATTGCCAAACCAATGCAACATAAGTTACGCATGAGGAGGCTTATGTCATTGCAAATTATAAATACTTTGTGCCCATGAGCAACTTGCACTTCATATTGACACATCCCTTGTTGTGCTAGGCAAAAACGCTGATCATTGAGACGCAGAGCATTTTGTTATCATCACTTCTAGTATGGATTGAAAAATCCCAGTATGCGGTGCATTGTGGGGTTCAAATTGAGGCCTGACAAGAGGTGTTAGGCATCAGCTCAGGCCCTTTTGGGTGCTGTGCACTCTCTGTATCCAACCTGCGTTGGGTCTTACTGCCATATCTGTGTCCCTATCTACCCCCATCGCCTCCTCACCCACAGAAGGGAGGGATTTCCTGTCAAACACTCAGCTCATGGAAGTGTGGAGGATGAGTGGTTAAACAACAATATATGTCAGTATCTTTTATTTCGCTCATTCTAGAGTCTTGTTGACTCAAAAAAACTTCTTGACAGCTGTCTCAACACGTCTCATTTTATTGCCATCTGAAAGATGACAGGCTAATGTAGTCAAGCGAGATTCAAAGCTACAGCATTGGGCACAGATTTCCAGAGCAGGTGCATGAACCAGTGGCTGTCTAGTCAGCTGAAATAAGGTGCAGCCCTCGTCCCTCTTCTTTTGAATGGGGAATAGGGGAGCAGCAGGAGTAATGATAATCTGAGGTTCTGTTTGTAGGCCCTAAAGTGCATCTAGTGCATAGAGAACAGGCAAGATCCTCCTCCACCCCATTTAACAGTATAGCTCTTGATCTGTAATGTGTTATATCTTAACTTTAGATACAGAATTCTTGCTAGGAACGGTTGTATATGGTCAAGGAAAGTCTCACGATTTGGGCTTGGCTTAATAGAAAGGAATTCACTTGTTAACCTTCCTAATCTTGGGTCAGAGTGGAGTGCATTCAATGTATATTGCCAATAAATACTCTTTAGAGTGCCTTTACAACATGGTGTTAAATTATGTGATTTAGTCCAGTATGATTCAAGACCTAACTCAATCAGCCATTTCCGGACAAATCTTAACCACGGAAAGGTAAGACATGTATCAATGTCCAATAATTTGCATGCACCTTCTCTTTATGCTAATAATTCTGGCGTAGTCCATAGTCGTATCCAATAGAGCAGTGGCCGTAGGGTTGGGAGATGACCTATTTGCTTCAAATTTAGATTGTGGAACATTGGGACAAGTGGTGTTGATTGGGGAAATCCTAATAATCTCCTTGCAAACTTGTTTTTCCCAGCTGTTAGATGTCGGATGTCGCTTGTGCCCCATAACTGATCCATACAATGCTGCAGCCTGGACCTTACATTTTTATATCTTGAGTGCTGGTGTCACAGCTTTGCTTGTAGTTGAGATGTACTTCTTAAGGATTGCCCCTGATCCTTGGGCCGAGTGGTTTATTTGCTGGTTCCAGGCTAGTTTTGTGTCTAGTAATATGCCCAAATAAGTCAAATTAGTGGCATATTCTATTTTCTTATTACTGAGCACGAGATTCTTTTTAAGGGTCTTTTGTGGGTTTATGGCCATGTATTTAGTTTTATTTGCTTCATTTCTAAGCCCCTTTCTGTACAGTATCTATTAAACCCGTTAATTGTACTCAATTCATTGACTTCTGAAGGATGAAAGTCACATTCTGTCTACAACTTGAAGGTTACAAATAGATACAATGGATGCACTGCTCTTGAGGTTTTTTACTAAAAAGAGAGCGCATAAGGGGCTGAGCATCTAAACTTGGTGTGTCTCATTTACTAGAGTGGCAGCTCTGATTTTCATTGCCTCTATCCCAACTATTTGGGGCACTCCCTAAAGTGGGTTGGAGAGGGTGAGAATGCCTCATTCCTTTTTCTTCTCTACCTCCCACCTGACCCCCTTCCCTGTTTCTTCTTACCCTCATCTCTGTTTCTTCCCCTCCCAACAGACAGAAGGAAAAAAGCACTATGAAGTGGCCAGTGGGGGTTACATCAGAGCACTTATTTTTATCATCCTGGTCCCCACCCCAACCCGCCCTCCTGTTCTCCACCTCCTCCAGCTCTCATATTCTGCACCCCGACCTACCCTGCCATTCTCCACCCCACCAGCCCTCTCGTTCTCCACCCTAACCCACCTTCCTGTTTGTCATCTCACCAGCCCTCACGTTTTCCACCCCCACCTACCGTCTTGTTCTGTGCCCCACCAGCGATCCCATTAAATGTCCCTACATGCCCTCCCTTTCTCCGTCCCGCCCGGCCTGCCGTTCTCCACCCCAATCAGCTCTACCATTCTCCACCACACCCACTCTCAAATTCTCCGCACCATCTGCCCTCCCGTTCATCCGCACACTCCTCCCCTATCTTCTACCCTATTCGATTGCCAAAGGCAATACCTTGCCCAGAGGCAAAACCTATTGTCTTTGCTAATGCTTATTGTGGTTTGCTGTAAATCCGTTCAGTTGTTTTCAAGACATAAAGGTTCAAAATATTTGTATATCTGGACAGTTGAGTTCTCATGACTCTGGCAAGAGTCCTGAAATCACACAACTTTAAATAGGAGAGTGATCTGATTAGCCGAGAGGGACTCTCTTCCCGTCAACTGTCTTGCTCCCGTAGGAGCAACAAGCTCCTGCGAGTCCCCCTGGAGCTTGTTCTCTGACTTTTGGGTCACAACATGAAGAGAAATGTTGCAGCCACCATTTCAAGATACGGGGACTCAGTCCCCTTATCCTGAAGCAGGATAGCGTTCACCATGACCCCCTGGAACTTGTGGGAGGGATCCTAAAGGAATCTCCCGGGTGCCAAATTTTAGAGGCTGTACGTGGTGGGGGGTTGGCTATCTGCGGGGAGTAGGTCGCATGGTAGGCCCTGCAACAACCCTATAGTGTGCAGAGGCGAAGGCCATGCCCTGGGGGGTTGGTGCTACATATGCTAATAAAATATTACTTTACGATTAAATAAACCTTAGAAATTCACTAAAAAATTCATATTGACTTTACAGTTAGGTGAAAATGTCATTTTAAACATAACGTTTTAAACAAAAGAATATACTGACATTCCCCAATTATATTTATTTCAAGTAACTATAATTCAGCCCTCATCATGCACTGCTTATAACCTCACATATTACAACACTCATGACATGTTCTGTGACACCATTGATAACCTCATTAATGGCAACTGAAATGATGTAATTGATGTGCATGGTGAGGGCGTGAGTAATAGTTACTTGAAATAACTATAACTGGTGAATTGTAGTGATTTTTGTTTTGTTTAAGACGTGCAACTTAAACTAACATTTTCATCTAACTATAAAGTAAATCTCTCTGCATAGTGATCCCCGTTCACAAGTTTGGGCTCTGCAGTTAAGAGCTGTGGGGCCTGGTGGGAAGGGACGATGACAAGGGAAAATTAATTATTTATTTAATTTTCCCTTGTCATCATCCATCGAAATACTCCCCCCTCCACCCCTCCTCCCGCTCTTACCTGCCGGGCCGCGGCTGGCTCTGCCATGGCTGACCCTATAGAGGTGTTAAATTGTCTAAAAATATTTTGAGTAATACTAGGACCATCTGTTCACCACTCATATAGTGAAGCAATCTGAAATATACTATACTGCAACACAGAAAAGGCATCGTTATATTATTAAATAGCTTTAGAAAACTTCACATATTTTATAATATAGGGAACTGCGATTGGAATCCAGGTCTGAAGAGGAGGCTTAAAATAAACTGAAAATAGCCAAGGAGGGTGGGATTCGCTCTCAATCTGACAGCATGAGTGCATGAGCTTTGAAAAACGAGATGGAAACAATTTTCGTTCCGCAAGGATGGCATTGACACTGTGACGTTTCTATGGACTTATAATGACTCAGTATGTTCCCACACCAACGCAGTTCTAAAATGTGGAAGACACTGTTCTGATCTTCCCATCCATAAAATAGGGTTAATGAGTGTTAAAGCATGATAACAAGTCTGCAGTTGGAAAATTTCGCATTAAATGAGTTCAGTTATTCATTAACCGACCCTTTCAGCGCGAAAACTCCAGTGATCTTTTCAGTTAGGATATGACACAGTCTGCTAGATTCATCAAAGACCCGTTTTGCGAGTCTTTAATAGCGAATTATAAGGAATCGCTATTAAGGACTTGCAAAACGGGATTCATGTAGGAATTGCAAAAATATTGTGATTCCTACATGTTCCGTATTTGCGATTAGCAAATTGCTAATCGCAAATAAGGAATAACTCCCCATGCATTCCTATGGGCCTAGAGGCCCATAGGATTGAATGGGGAGTTATTCCTTATTTGAGATTAGCAATTTGCTAATCGCAAATAAGGATGCGATTTCAAGGGTGCAGGGGTGTCCAAAGGACACCCTGTAGCACCCCTGAAATGTGAATTTACACTGATGTTGTGTGTGTGTGACATGATACTTAGAAAAATGCATTAAAATGCATTTTTCTAAGTTTTCGCTATTTACCACGAGGTTTGACTTCGTGGTAAATAGCGGTCCTAAATTGCGAATTCGCAATTTTTAAATGTTTCATGAATAGCATTTAAGGACTCTCTAATAGAGATTCCTTAAATGCTAATCCTCGCATATTAGCGAATTCTTTATTAGCGATTTTTGCATTTGGGATGATGAATCCCAAATGCAAAAATTGCACTCGCAAAGGGCCAGATTCTCAGAATCTGGCCCTTTTGCGAGCGCATTTCGCTTGATGAATCTGGCTGAGAATGGACATAATTCATTCTCTCGCAGACGTGCAAGGCTGGGGTGAATTACGTCAGGGCTTGTGGGGCTGGGCTCTGTTCCCCAGAGCCGTGACACTTGATGAGGGCGGGGCCTCTTGTGCACAGATCATGGCTGCCCTACTTCAGGAAACACTCCCCCAATACCCACCACGAATATTTGCTGTCACTTAAACATTCATTCTGCTCCTGTCTCTTTAATTTCAAACCAACGTCCTTGGTTAGGCATGTGATTTTCAGTGAATACAATATAGTTCGCAAAATAAATAGCTATTATACTAATGAGTTTATTCATTTGTTCTTCTCATCTGGTGGACCTGAAAGGCATGCTTTGATTCTACTGTAGTCTGCTCGAGCGAGCAGTTTTTTTTCAACGTGTAACGCATTCGAAATTCGCATAGTTTTGTATTAGAACCACGTCGGCCAAACGTGTCTTAAGCTGGCTCATCAGTGATAAAGAGTGCATACCTATGATTGTTTATGAACATAAAAAAGGGACTGTAGAGAAGGCTTACACTTTTTGCCCTACCAGTTTTTCGGAGGTGAATCAGCCAGACCTTAGTGTGGCTGATGGGAAATAGGAACTCTGCCAATGTTGCCCTACTTAAGAGGGTATTTTCAAAGACCAGAAAGAACGGATGTACAGCCAGATTCATCAACGGAAAATCGGCTCGCAATTCTCAGAATCTGGCCCTTTGCGAGCGCAATTTTTGCATTTGGGATTCATCACCCCAAATGCAAAAATCGCAAATTGCGAAATCGCTAAATTGCGAGGAATTGCATTTAAGGAATCTCTATTTGAGATTCCTTAAATGCAATTCATGAACCATTTTAGAATTGTGAAATCACTATTTTTGGCCGCTATTTACCGCGAAGTGTGACTTCGTGGTAAATAGCGAAAACTTAGAAAAATGAACTTTAGTGCATTTTTATAAGTTGTATGTTACACACACACATGTCCTTTGGACATGTGTGTGCGCAACATCAGTCTACAACATCAACATCAACATCAATCTACATTTACATTTCAGGGGTGCTACAGGGTGTCCTTTGGACACCCCTGGCACCCTTGAAATCGCATCCCTATTTGCGATTAACAAATTGCTAATCGCAAATAAGGAATCCTTATTTGCGATTAGCAATTTGCAAAATTACACATTACAAAACAGGGGGTAAGGAAATGAGAAAACTCGAGGATGGCAAAAAACGAAAGCGCTGGGTGAGGTAACGAAAAGCAGTGGGATGGTTGTAAGAGAGGCTGAAAGTAAGAGGCAAGAACAATTTAAGGGGCAGGGGAAGGAAGAGGGGTGACAGAGAGAAAGGGGACAGAAGGCAGAAAAGGACAGGAAAGCAAGAGCGAGACAAAAAGAGCAAGACAGCGAGCAGTGGTTCGGAGGCACAGGAGAGACAACAGAAAGGTCACCGGGACAGAGGAAGAGGTCAGAGATCGCCAAAATGGCAGATCAGGAGAAGGGCAGTAGAAGAAGAGAGCCATAAAAATAAAATGGCGGGGAGCACCAAGGTCCAAGTCCGACATTCAAGGTAGAGGGTCACCACATCCAGCAAGTCCGGAGGGAGAAAGGCAGTCGGCCCCAAGTCACAGCCGCCCCATCCATGAGCAGCGGGGGCAGAGGTGTTCAATCAGGGGTCAGGGAACAAAGGCAGCAGGTGCCAAAGCAGCTGTCCACAGAATGGGAGGCAGCAAAGTCTAAAAATAATGTCAAAGGAAAGCAGGAAGGGGCGTCTCACCTGAACGAATTGCAGAAAAATGGGCTCAAGAGTGGTTGCGGAGAGCGGTACAGGCTCTAAACCTCCGCTGTGAACCAAATCGACCCAGAGGTCTAGCAAGGAGGCGAGCGGCGAAGCTAGAAGAATCAGAGGGGGCTCCTCTCTGATAAGGTTAAGGAGTGAAGAGCTCAGAGCCGCCACGGAGAGCGGCGCCGGCACCCTCTCACCTCGGTTGTCTCTCAAAGTCAATCCATCAGTCCCGCGAAGAAGCATTGCCCCGTGCGGAAGCAAAATGTGAATGACACAACAACTGACTAATATATTATACATATTTTTGCAAAACCAAAGGGTCTTGGCTAACGCCAGAGTAAAAAACATTGACACAGGCATACAATCTCGCATAGGTACTACCTATTAGCTTTCACAATGTTTGCGAGTCTGTTTTTTGGTCTGATGGGACAGTTTGTATTGTGGATTTCACAGATATTAGCCCAGACACTACCTGTAGCATTCACAAATCCATGCAGCCTTCCATAACCTGCAAGGCGCCTACACAGCATGTTTAAACAAGTATAAAATTGCACCAAGTTACAAATGTGGACCACATTTTTTTACATATCTCATTCATTAGTGAGGGACACTTTCATTTTGGTGCCTATGGCCTATTTTCTACCCCAGTCTGACCCCACCTGCAGGGATCTCTGAGCACTAACCTACACTTGCATGTACTGTATTTACAGCTTTTCTTCAAATGAGGTGCTACTACATGCCTTAATTAAATTCATTGATTTTATTCCTTGTAAGACACATCAGATGGGGTTCAAATCGCCTTATTGTCAATCTGTAGTCCTTTATTGTCCAATCAAAATAATATTTTGATTTTAATAAAGTGCTTGTTAAGCTGATGGTTGTCATTGTCTTACACTGTTATTGCAGTGTTAACAGCAGTTGTTACTATTGCCCAACTTAATGTGTCCATTATGGTCATTTTGAGCCCTAAGTGTTGTTAAATGTTTTTTGTGATTTCCACTGCGATCTTAAGGAGAAGAAAATCATTTTCGTTTCACAAGCTCATTTTCCAATATCATTCTCACCTTATGGGTGTTGTGTGAGTTCACAGTGCTCATGAACACATTAACATCCCAGCACTGGTATTTCAGCATTAGTTTCAGGTTTAAACTATGGGTCACCAATTTGGATCCTGGCAGCAACAACCTTGCCTCTTATCCTTTCAAGGTTGATACAGTGAACAGAATTCAGGGGCATATTATCAAGGGGTTTATCTCCGCTTTTTTGGCTTTAAAAGCCAAGAAAGCGGAGATAAAATTATCTCCCTATTACCTAGCTGTCGCTAACACCAGTTAGCGACAGCTAGTAGGAGATAGCGACCATCGTGGGCCCCGCTTTGCATGTCAGTGATATTTATCACTAATGACATGCAAAGTGGGCGTGCCAAGATGTTAGCGACTGGAAACAGTCGCTAACATCGCTATTTCCTATTACCAACTTTTGGAGATATTCGTGCTAAGCGCGAATATCTCCAAAAGCTAACACCTGCCCCTGAGCAGTTCTTAGCCATGTTATCCAATGGTAGGTGGATAACATGGCTAAGAGCATTAGCTCGGTAATGCATGAATATCGCTGACTTTTCAGCGATATTCATGCAGCGATATTCATGCATTTCGGCCGATTTTTATCGCTTAGGAGATAAACCTTGATAATATCAAGGCTCCTAAGCGATAAAAATCGCCGCAGCTCGGCGATAAAAATATCGCCGCTAAACCAACATAGCGATAATTATCGCTAGTTGTTGGTAATATGCCCCTCAGTTCGGCAATTGTAATGCTGGCTTTTACATTTATTTACGTTCATAAGGCTTTTTCCAGCCACCAAAATATGAAGATAATTTCAAGGCCAGACTAACAGTTTCCCAGTAGGCTACCGACTAGAGAGATCTTTGCAGAGCTGGATGGGGAATATAAAACAGTGATGGATGGACTGCTTGAATTGATTTCAGCCATCAAATTGCTGAAGTGACTTCTTGCTCTCCATTGTACCTTAGAGAGGACCCAGCCATATGCAAGTCAGCCTTTTGCCACGATCCAATAGGACCAGTCCAGCTTGAACTGCCAGGCCATTTCTCATTACTTGTGCCTTTCCAGCACTTATGGAACTACTTGTTTTTGCTTGGGCACTCCATTAGAGTGTGTGTATTTTCAAGCTCTACTTCCATGCTCTGTGTTGGTCTCTCGCATCCGTGTGCTTCCCTCACTCCACATGTTGCTCTCTGTCACCCGTGTGCTTCTATCCCAGTCCATGTTGCTTTAGCTCGGTTGTGTGCTTCTCCTTCATCCCCAGCATTGTTCTCCCTTGTGTGCTGCTCTTTCCCTCCCCTTCAACTCGCCATTGCAACCTGCTACCTACTGCTTCTCTATTGCTCTAACCCTTAACTCCTAGTTTTTTATTGTTTTTAAAGAAAATATATTCATAAAAAGTGTTCCTCACTACTTTTTATTATTCTTTACTGATCCGTTTCAGATTAGTAATTAAAGAAAAAGAGGCTTGTGTATAATTTTGGAAGTATTAATACGTGGTGGCACACAGGCGCTTGCGTCAGGATGCCTGAACGAGCATACACTACTACACATTTTTTGGAACTAATCAGTGGAGACACAAGGGAGTTCAAGTCTGCACAGTAATGACTCCTGCTGATGGTCATACTCACCCAATCCCGTTTGAGCTTGTCTGATTCTGATTTGGACAAGTAGATCTTCTAGAATAGAGAAATGTTCTTTTTTTCATTGCAACTATTGAAAAATATCCAGCTTCTTCACTGCAGATGGCAAATCATTACCATTAAAGGAGGTAAGACAGAGTAGCCATTTCTGTGCATTAGAAACAGACAGTGGAAAGTTAGAAGAAAGAGTGAGGCTGTCAACAGACAATGTGGAGTTCAGTTGTAGTTAGGATAAAACCCTCCGATGTCGGATAGTACATCACATCATAGGAGGAAAGGAGAGCAGGTCATCCAACTCATTGCCTACAACTTTTTCCAGAAAAACATATCTATATATTGGGAGGCCCTACCTAAAGGACTTCTATACAGGCACAAAGGTGTGCTAACAGTCTCATTCAATACATTTAGCAAACATTGGCAAAAAACATAAAGTGAGGATCAGACGAGATCAAAAATAAGGATACTTAAGTAGTATCTAGTTACAAGGTCAAAGAAAAGTAAATGATATCAGTAAATAATAGGAGAATATTACCCAAGTGAACTGCATATAAATTACAATAACACACATTTCATGGTCCTGATTTTGTGTACTTGGAAGCAGCTGTATCATCATCAGTGGAATGCATCTGAGGAAATAATGACTTGCCTCTGTTTCTTGACAACTCTTCAACAATCGGATGCAGTCCTTTCTTGTTCAAACTCATGGGAGGTGATGTGTCAGAGGAGGGACCCCGAGCCCAATCTAGTTCTAGGCATCTCTCCCGTCTCCAGGTTGGTGACTACTCATTCAAGAGGGCCAGTGTGAGAGATTGAGAACTTCTTTATCTCATCCGATTCTAGATATTCGTTTGTCTTCCCATCCATCCTTACGATCAACACTGCAGGATCCAACAAGCCATCCTAAACCCATATCCTAGAGAGAAGAGCTTCCCAATATTCATACGACTAGAATGATCATCTGATATATATGGTGACCATTTCACAGAAAAGGTCAATTCTGTTTTCTGGTTCCTACCCTAACGACTATTAGAAGGTATTGGCAGCTATGGCTCGAGATAAGGTATTTAGCTGCACCTGGTGTTCCTGATATTAAATTTGAGAACTTTTAAAGATGCAATCGCCGCCCGCCAATATGGGAAAGTCCTACAATTGTCACCTCGCTACTTGAAATATATGCACCAGGCACGTAAGCAACTGAATAAGAAATCCTTGTGAGCATAAAAGGGACAGACGGGGTTGGCTCATTTGGTAAATATAAGGGTAGAAAAAAAGAGTATACCAGGCACTGCTTAGTTTGGTAATGAATAATGGGCTTACAGATGTGTGGGGGAAAATTAGGTCAAACGAGAAAGGGTTCACTTACTATTCACATCCACATCGACTATGTGTAAGGCTGGACTATTTCTATATTTCTTCTGCACTACTCTCTAAGTCTAGTATTGATAGACTTCCACGTATATTTAGTGACCATAATCCGCTTATTTTAACTCTAGCACTATCTACCGAGAGAAGAAAAGAAAGGATCTGGACCTTTGAAAGAGCATTATTACAAGACGATAAATATATTCATCATATGAAAAAATGGATTAAAAGTTTTTTGAGAGTACCACAGTAGGGATGGTCTGGGATGCCTTTAAGGTAGGGGCGCGTGGTGAGACATTAAGCCCTAGCATTTTTAAACGTAAGCAGGAACAACTTAGAAATATAGAAATGTTTAATGCAATTTTGGAAGTGGAGGAAGAACTACATCAATGTGTGTTAGCAGGGGCTGAATTGGACAATATCCTAAATAAACTTTTAAGAACGAAAATGAAGGCAGAAGAAGAGATTGCAACAAGGGCAGCTAGAATTTTCACTATAAAAAGAGAGAAATGTTACGAATTTAGCGAAAGAATTGGACGAACGCTGGCTATTCGCACTAGACAAAAAGCGGCTTTAGGATCGGTAAGGGAAATTAGAGACACCACAGGCACCCTGCATACAGACTCTGAAGAAATACGAGAAGTATTTAGAAATTTTTATGAGACACTCTATGATGATAGGCAGGTTAGTGATTTAGGGGAAATAAATGATTACTTAAATGAAATCTCGCTCGACAGTTTGACGAAAGATGAGACAGAAAGGTTGGAGGACCCGATAGATTTGGAAGAAATAAAAAAGGCTATGACGCATCTTCCTTCAGGGAAAGCCGCTGGCCCAGATCAATTACCAATTTAATTCTATAAGGTATTTTGGGACGAGTTGGCTGAAGATATGGCTACAGTTATGAAAACAGTACAGACGGGGGCATCCATACCAGGGAGATGGGGGGGAGCTGAAATTGTAATAATACTTAAAAAGGGGAAACCTGCTACTGAACCAGGGTCTTATAGGCCGATCACTTTGATGAATTCCGATACGAAAATGTATTCAAAGGTGTTGGCCATAAGATTTGCCAAAGTAATAGGAATTTCAGATTCTGACAACCAACACGGATTTATACCGGGTAGGGGCACCACCCATCACATACGTAAGGTAATTACTTTATTTGATGTAGCAATAGTCGCAGGGGACCCGATGGCGGTTATGTTGTTGGACGCCGATAAAGCTTTCGATCGGGTCTCCTGGGACTATCTCTGGCAGGTTTTAAGTAAAACTGGGTTTAGAGAAGGATTCATAAAAGCAATCCAATCATTGTATACTGCCCCAGCAGCATCTATACAGGTCAACTCAGGATCCACGCGCACTTTCAAGGTTAGGCGAGGAACACGGCAGGGTTGTCCTTGCTCCACGCTTTTGTTCGCAATGTACATGGATCCTCTGATACGCAAAATAGAGCCGAATGAGAGAATTATCCCATTGGATACACGTATGGGCCAATGCAAGATACTTGCATATGCTGATGATGTGGCAGTGATTACATCGGACCCCACGGAGGCGATAAGGGAGGTAGAGATGGAGGCCGGAAGGTTTGGTAAATTTCAGGGTATGCGTTAAATATTGCTAAGACGCAGATAATTAAAAAACACCAGGTAGATTGCTCCGATAACCGGGTAGCTCAGTCAGGAGTGTATCTGGGAGTGATTATTACTGCTGACCTGGACATGTTAGTGGAAAAAAATATCACACCAATAATAGCTAAAGTAATGAAAGAACTGGACAGGCTCGATAATTTACATTTAACAATGGTCGGTCGTACCAATATCATAAAAATGCTGATTCTGCCCAAATTCTTATACAAATTCAGAAGTATTCCATTACTATTTGAAGCTAAATGGTTTAAGAGCTGCGAGCATTTAATTAATAGGTTCTTATGGGCGAAGGGAAAAACTAGGAGCGCCCTGCGATATATGACACTTCCTCGGGAAAGGGGAGGGTGGTCTGTCCCAGATCTTAAACTCTATTATTGGGCAGCGGCTTTCCAGTATATGGCTGGCCTTCTAGGAGGGGCAGAAGCAGAAGGGCAAGACAAATTAGGCACACTAGCTATATATGGTCTGGTCATCAGGGCAGAAACAGAAAACCTTTTATTGAAGTTTACAGAACCTAGTTACTTTAAAAGGACTAGATTTAAGACACTTCAGGCTGCATACACGGTATGGAAAGCGTTTGCTAAAAAGTCAGGACTTGGGAAATACAATTTTTACACAAGAATGAATAGTAATCTTACCTTCCCGTATGAGGTATTTAACCACTCTGCTTTTGATGAATGGGGGAGGAAGGGAATAATTATGATTGGTAATATGATTGGTCCACAGGGATTGTTGCAATTTTCAGAACTGCAGGCTTTATATGATTTGGACATGAGACACTTTTTTAAATATTTGCAAGTTAGAAGCTTTCTTATCACAAAAAGGGGGGACCGGCTGGATTTGGTAAAAACCCAATTATGGAAATTATTCAGAGGGGAGTTGACTGTACGATTAAAAGAATGTATTCTGAACTTATAAAATCAAAGCAAGACGATATGGAAAAATGGGCAAAGAAGTGGGCAAACAGTTTAGATATTGGGGGCGAAACGTTTTATCAGTCACTGGAGTTGGGGCAGCAAACGCTCTGCTCAGCTTCATTACAGGCACAACACTATAAAACCCTTTACCACCTGTATTACACACCTGCAAAGAGAGCACAATGGGGAGGGACAACAGGTACTACATGCTTCAGATGTGGAAGTTTAGTGGCAGATCTATTGCATATCTTTGCTTTATGTCCTCATCTACAAACAACAAAAACAGATATCGGAAATTTTATAAGTATATTACTAGGAAAAGAGATAGTTTTAACCCCGACACTAATACTTTTGGGAGTAAATAATGAAGATATGCAAATAAATGGCAATAGATTTATCTTTTTGGCTATGGCAGTTTTGAGATTATCTATAGCAACGGCATGGTTGGACTCTTTGCCACCAACTTATTCACAGTGGTTGGGTAAATTATTGTCAATATACAATTTAGAAACTGCAATATATGCCAGAAGGGGGAAAAAGGGGAATAAATTGGGAAAGCAGATTTGGGAACCTATCACATTATGGAAGGAGGGAATTTCTCGCTAATGTAGATAGTATGATTTGATAGGTTTGGGTTTCTCTTCTAACTTATTTTATTTTGTTTAAAAAGTATTCCTTGGCCTCTATCTTATCTTTAATATTTATTTCTAAGTTGTAATATAAGTTATTTAACATTACGAACCTGATTGTTTACTTATGTTTGATAAGTCTACAAAAATATGATTTAACAATGCAATGAATGTAATCGTAATGTACTTGTCTGTAGTAATTGAGAATGGTTTGTCTTTCCTGTGTATAAAAATAAGTGCTCTGTACATGTAAACATGGGGGGAAAATCTTTAATAAAAATATATTTTTTTAAAAAAGTGAGCAGAAAAGGGGGACAGTGACTATTAAGGCTCAGGCTGCTAGTCGTCATTGAGAGTAGTAATGTAATTAATAATTAATGAAGAGATCACTATTTGGCTATCAAATTAGCACTACGTATTTGAATATCATGCAATCTTTGCTCATAAATAAACCCCGTGCATTTTATTGAATGTCTTTGAGTTCTGGCTAATGCCTTAAAATGAGGGGTAATTTTCTGTTATAGAGAGTACAAATTAACTCTATACAATCTATAGAATTGATAGCCATTTTAGAGATACATGTGCCTTAAATAATTAATAGTTCTCCGGAAAATGGCCTGAAAATTATGAAATTCCCTCTCTAAGTATGTGTGGGAAAAAAGGATTTCAGCAGCTATTTCAATGCCGTTGGGGAAAACTTGAAATGGTGTAGTAATAACGTGCTCCAGGATTACTGCAGTTTATGGACTTGCAATTTTTGGGTACTTTCCAATAGAAGATGGAAGCGTTTATCTGGGAAGTTATTTTCCTGTGAAGACTTATAGCTGATGGTTTCTTTGCAAGGCTTTTGATTATTTGGTTACAAGCATAATCACTTATATGGAATTGTTGGCTTTATGTGTTCTTCGAAGCTAAAATGGAATGGCTTTATGAGCACACTAGGAAAAAAATAAACAAACAGTACAACCACTGCTCCCAGAATGAGTATCTTGGTGCAGAGCAATTGAGCCAACACTCACAGATCCCAGGTCTAGCACTCTGACTTATACAAATTGGTTATTACATAGGCTGTTCAGGATCACAGTAGGATCAGCCATCTTTTTATAGACCACCCATGGGGAGTAGGGCTTGTAATCCCAGGCTGTGCTTACTCTCATTTGAGTATCACCGTGCCATCCACTACGGAGGAGATTCTTTTGTCACTGATTCACAACGTTTTTCCCTTGAGTTTTTAATATTTTTTATTTGGGGGTACAGGCCTTAGATATCATTGATAGGCTCAATACGGCAAGTGAGTGAAAAAGGTCTTGAAAGTTTGATAACCTCAGGGCTGGGCTGTCTTTTTATTCTACTGGGTATGTCCTCGGTGGGCTGGAGCCCTTGGAGATCTGTTTTGATAGTCAAGGGCAGCTTCTGGTGAGTTTGTCACTTTCACCTGCTCCAAGTAGTTAGGTGCAGCTGGCATGATTAGGCTTCAAGACAGAGAGGGAAACAGAGGGAGGGAGAAGGCAGAGTGAGAGAGGTCAGAGAGGGAGAAGTGAGAGAGAAGAGAGTGAGAGGATGGATGCAAAGAGAGAGTTTGAGGAGAAGATACAAGGAGTGGGGCTGTTTTGAGCTTTTCTGTCAGTGCTGATTTTGGGTTTCGAGTGCAGAACAGGTTAAACTTTTCTAGTGATGGAGCGGTAATTTCTTCTGGTAATTTCTCAATGCAAAACCCTCATGCTACCTCTAACTTACCGCTGAAAAAGGTGTTGGGCCCTTCACACCATGTATTACCTTCAGGAGATTTTAAATAATCCTGAACAGTTAAAAATGCAATTAATATTTAAGTCAATGAAGAGAGTTGGTGAGTATTTTAAAGGGTTTTATTTTCTAGTCAAAAGTTAAGTTTTTCTCTGACCCTTTATTCATTAGTAAAATATCAATCAGGTTTACAGAATTTGGAAAACAGGAAAAATAGCATTAATACAGAACACATTACAGTCTGCATATAAGCATTACATGTGGGAAAGAAAATGTGGCGCAAAATATCAGTCAAAAACTCTTAAAGAGTTTCTAAGAAAAATAGTCTTGCAAAGCTAATCATTAATTAGATATAATAATAAAGAGAAATAAATGCATAAGACAAATACATCTTTTCAGACCTATTTAATTAGGCAAAGCCTAAACTTAAAGTTTAGCATCTAATTCTAAAAAGCCTTTCGATCTGTTGCTGCTCTCTGCATCTCTGTCTGTGTCAAAAAGAGCGAAACTTTGTGAAGTGTAAAGTTGGGAAAATTTAAATAAAAGGCAGAGAAAAGTGGGCACTGTGAGACTGGAACTGCTGTTACTTAATCCCTCAAGAACACCCCTGCACTGCCTCTTGACACGCACATCATGTCAATTTCGGGTCTTTGGACGATGAACATAAAGGACGAGATCTTTGGTGGTGAGCAACAGACATTGCAAGAAAGCAGAGCAACAACAAATTCTCTGTTTGCTTGCTGACACCAAGAGCTTAGGGCACCTATGAGTGGCAGCGGAGAAACTCCTCCTCCTGTACAGTAATGTGGCCGATTTTCTGCAACCATAAAGTCCAAACGTTTTGGATGGGAGAAGCAGGTGAAGGGAAGTGGAGGCAGGTGACATTAATCCATGCCTTAGGCAGGAGAAAATAAGGAAACTGTGCCTGTTCTAACATATGGCAGAGGTTACTAAATTTTGCGGATACAGTTTACATTTCTTAAACCATAAGTGGAGTCTGTACTAAGCAGGGCAGCAGAAAGACTCAGAGGGGTATATCAACAACAAGTAGCGATAATTATCGCTAAACCAGCTTAGCGTGTTTTTCAATATCGTCGTGTATCGCTGGATGACATCGCTGTGTTAGTGGCATATTAGCAACGCTTAGTGCACAGGCGATGTAATTACCAGCGATACACGGCGAGAATCGGCATTAGCGTGTGAAACCCGGCAAGATTTCACAGTGCTACTGAAATGCTTGCTGATAGGGGAGTGTGGCCCTAAGCAGGCAATTCATCTTCCATTGTCAGTATATCTAAGTCAATTTGAAAGGAGACGTTAAATTACAGCGATAACGGTGGCTAGCGCGTTTTTTTATTTCGCTTCGCAGATCTGCTGCAGGGTTGTAAATATCGCAAAACCGTGGACGCAAGTATTTACATGGAGTGTGGGCAGGAAAGTCCACTTTGCATGTCATTAGGGATGTTCATCGTTGACACTCAAAGTGGGGAGAAAAAAAAGCAGCTAACTCAAAGAAACTTGCGTTAGCGAGTCCTTGTAAATAGTGATTTACTGAAATTGTCGCTTTTACTTCACTATGTGCTGGAAAAACAGCAATATATTTGTTGATAATATGCCCCAGAGAGTCAGAGCGCAATTACAGGGGCTACTTACTAAGGTTTTGCACCTGGCGCATGGAGATGCAATGCAAGTGCAAAGCAATGCAAAGAATTGCACAATGTACTTGCCGTTATAAAGTCATGCAGATGCAGCCTTAAGTTGTGCAGTACCACTCAAGTACCCACACAGCCTGGTGTAAATGCCCCCACCCCCTACTATCTTTAGCGAAACTTACCATGAAGAGTCAGAGAGACGTCTAGACACGAAGACAGCTGTCAAAGGAGAGCAGAGAGAAGGCGAGGCTCCGCAGGAAGTGAAGCACTACAGAGAAGCTGAAATGTAAGTGTCTGGATGTGTCTTCTAACTGGCAGCAGATTGTTAACATCTGCCAGGAAAGAAGTTAAAGTGGTGCAGGGATATCGGAGTCATCTTTCTTCGGTATAACAGAGAAGATTGAGGGCCTGGCTTAGAGTTTGGCCGCGGCGGATGGGTTATGCTTTAGTCTCTCTTGTTCAGAAATTGTCCTCAGATTCCAACGAGTGAAGTTTGGCGTTTGAGGATATACTATACGTTTAGGTACTGTCAACATCTTAAAAAAATAGAATATATACGTTTGTTCGAAATGCATTGAAATGGATAGCCAGATTATTATAACTGAGAATGTAAACTGCAGTTTAAAGAATATTGTCAGTAATTTGCTCATACTGATTAATTTACCAATTTACATTTTGCCCCAAAAAGCAAAACAAGTATTTTAATCAAAATGAATATTTTAGAAAAAAATGAATTTGCACAAAAATATTATGATAACTGAGTTTGTTAAATTTGGCATAGCTGGCAAGAATGCGCAGTGAATTAAACTCCTTCTACTGTCATGCTGAAGTCAATGCAGGTGTGTATACCAGCTTTTGCACCTCTCCTTCTCACCCTTTATAAGTCAATTACTTATGAATATTCTTTTATATTGTTTGTATAAATTTTATTTGTATGCTTTTATGATTTCTCGAAAATCGAATAAAGCTTTTTTGATTTGATTTGATTTGAAGTCAATTACTTGAACATTATTAAATTGGGCAACAGCAAGGTCAGTTCTTTAGAGTACTTAGAAAAGTAAAAACTGGGTGAATCACATACAATTATTTACTCAATAGGAGTTGTTGGAGAATTTCAAGAGGTCTTTTCAAGGGCTGTGTTGCTACTTTCCTGCCAAACTATGGGGGATATTTACAAGGAAGTGGCTGAGAGAGGCGTTAGCCTTGTGGCTTAACGCCTCTCTCCACTTCTGAAACGCAAGGCTGCACCATATTTACAAGAATGTTGTGCAGCCTTGCGTTTCCCTCTGCTATGGCGCTAAGTTTCGCAACTTAGCGCCAACGCAGGGCACCATAGTGCAAGGGTGTCTGCGTGCAGAGGAGGATTGGAAGGTGCTCCTTCCTGCACATAAACAATCCTAAAATGCCATTCTGTCACTTTCATGAGTGCTTCTTAATGCAGCACAAATGAAAGTGACAAAATAGCAATTTTAAAAGATTGTTTATGTTCAGGAAGGGACACCTTCCTGTACATAAACAAACCGTGGTATTTTGTTTTTTCCATGTGTGCTGCACAAGGAATTTCTCCTCGTTTCACCAACTTAAAACCAGGATTTACCTGGTCTTCATTTTGGTGCTGCCCCCTATGTATGCCACCCTTGTACATAGGGGGCAGCATCAAAATGAAAGGGTGTTGCAGTGGAACGCCCACCGCAACACCCACTGCCCACCCCTTTCACGCTAACTATAGCGTGAAAGGGGCCCTTATTACAAGGCAGCGTTAAGCCACGCTGCCTTGTAAATAAGGCTTAGCCTCAAAGGCCATCACAAAGTCGGTAATATTGACGTTTTTGTGGCGATAGTGGCTTGTACATATGCCCCTATGTGTTCCAGTTTTGGAAGTACTTTGCTCTGTTTGTCCAAATGGACATCTCACCAAGCATCCCTGAGATGAGGTAGCCTATGAAGACCTGTGATCTACAAGTACTCTTCTGCATCCCACATCCTTCCGTAACTCTCTTATCCCTCCATTACAAGTTTTCTGGTTTCAGCTCTGAAGGAAATGCCCACAAAATTGGGAAATACTCTGGGAATCACATGTGTAAATGCTGATCCTACTAATAAATCCCCATGTACAAAGACACCCACATTTTCCGGGTCAGAATCCTGCAGTTTTCCTACCTCCCGGAAATAGGGCACCAGTAGTCCCAGATGCAGGAATACTGCATCAGTATTCGTGACCCAGTGAAAATTGATTCTTTAGCAGCAAATTACTCACAAATTCCACAACCTACAGCTTTGCTTTTTTTTTTTACTGTCAAATGTGGCATCAATCACATGCTATTTTCAGAAGAAATCTAAACAGATTAAACTAATGTAGCAAAAACATGTCTGTTACTATGATTGCACATTTCTTCTGTTCCTAGTACGGGTTCAGAGGCAGGAGCATTTCCCATGTGTTTTCTGGTGATACAAGTGGCGCTGAATGTAGTGTGCGAGCCCAAAGACTTGCTAACAAAGCATATATGTGGAGCAGCTGCAGTTGTGATATTTTATTGTTACAACGCCAAACATTTTTGCCCAAAGTGCAGTTTGTATTGCTCACAAATGACACATGTATACTTTGTTAGGAGTTTGTTGCATTTTAAGGGACCACACAGCATTTTTAAAACATACGACTTTCGTAGCCATTCTTCGGTCAGACCAGAGTAAAGATATTTTTATTTTGCCTTTCATATTATCTATTTACACATTTTAAATTATTTGACTTGTACCATGTTCACTAGGTGCTTTCTTTTGTTTTTCCAGCATGTGTTTTTTTACAGGAGTGTACTATAAAGTCACTGTCATCTTAATGAATTTGGGGGCCTCGAGCAAGACTTGCTTTGGGGCCCCAATGGAGAACAAACGTAAGTTTTTATCCCAATTTCTTGCTATTTTCAAGCCTGCATGATGCCAAACAATTCTGCATTACACGTTCAACTTTAACACTATCACACAAAATACGTCATGCTGTGAACCCCAAAAATCCATAAGATAGCTTTGGGTAGATAAACAGAGTAGACGTAGGCAGGCACATCGCAGGGAATTTTCTGCTACTTGAGGGGTGTATTGGTTAAAGCAGGGAATCCTAGCAATGATTGAGGGGAATATAATTTGCTTGGACACATTAGGCATTTAACTTTTATTACTTGGTGCTCTACAAAACATGTGAAATATTTGCTTCAATACAAAGTGCTGGAAGGGATGTCTTAAGTGCCTTTTTGGAAGATTTTGAACTTTTATTTTCTGCAAGCCTATTAAAGACAGAAAATATGTGGCTCATCTGATGCTTAAATCAGCTTTCTTAGATTATTCAATTATATCAAATAAATTAGTTAAACCACAATACAATGGTTTATAGTAGGATGACAACTTGAATTTGCCAAGTGAAACGCTGGAATGTAAGAAAAATGCACGCCTCTTAGTAATTGTGTTTCTGGGTGCAGAAAATGTAATTAGCCAGATGGGCTAGTGTTGACTCTGGACGACCTTTGGATGAATGAATAATAAACATTGAATAGGTAGGCGTGAATCAAAGGGCTAACCCAGCAGGTCCACTCCTTGTCATCTTTAAATTCACTGTACGCAACTCTTTTGCAACTATTAATAGAAATAACCCCAAATTACAAGGTTTATCTATGACCTTCCTCGCAAAATTCCAAGCACTCAATCAATACTGTTTCCTCTTTCGACAAAAACAACCAAGAAAAGGACTACACTTACCTAAATTACACACTTCTCATCAGTCCTTGGCTATACACTGAACGTCACATGAACAAGTGAAGTACACGCTACAGCAGAGTGGGTACCGGTTTTGTGACGCGCACATCACTCTCAAAAATTACTTTGGTCTAATTGGAACATTAGATAAAAGGGGCCATTTATTGCTGCAAACAATGGGGCAGATTTATGAAGGCCTTGCGCCGCCGGTGCGTCACTTTTAACATGGGAAAAAGGGACGCACCGGCGGCGCAGGGCCTTCATAAATCTGCCCCAATATCTTTAATCACGGAATAGCAATTAAAATGAAGAAGACATCTACTAGTCTCAACAATGGACTACAACAATGATTGAAAGATGACAATCGTCCTAACCCTTCTATTTTGTTGCTAGCCCCGTTTTTTTTTAAAGATTAACTTTATGATCAGAACTTTGTATGGAACAGAAAACACCTTGAAATGAACTGAAGAAAGCTATGTCACACAGCTCTTAAAACACCCACAACGTCTCAAAGAATTATTTGCACTGGTATAATGTACTTAGAGACAGTTATGAACTGGTAACTCTGGTTATCAATAGTATGGCATTAAAATGGAAATCTGAGTTTCTAGAGTCTGCGCTGGTGTGGAAATAACAAAGAAGGTAGATGGACTCAGACAGAAGAAGTTCCACGGTAGGGATCTTTTGTCATTAACTCAGAGAGAAGCAGAGCTAGCTAGATGTGGGGTTTCAGCGGCCACTTGATGTCGATAATGATAAACATGATAGATCAACGAAGGCTGCTGTTTGTGGTGTTTTATGCAAGGATTACATCATAAAGTGCAGAAAAAGTGTATCTCTGGGGATATGTTCATATCTGCATCAAAATTGGGAAAGGAGAGAGAGGCAGAGGTGCGTACTATCCCGCTGGGAGAATGGATACAGAGCAGGGTGCACCCTCTAGATCCACCGCCCTGATATTCCTCTTAATATTACAACCATTGAACACGCAACAAGAGGAGTAGAAAGTTTACTAGGTGCAACTATCCAGCGACGTCCTCTCCAGGACCCGCTCAGGATGAAACCAATGAGAAACAAGCATTAGCAATGCCAATCGGTTTCGCCTTTGAGACCTTAGAAGTGTTTAGCCATAGTTATTGGCTTTGCCAATGTGTTTAAGCTATATTGTAGAGCAGCGTGGCTGCTGTGCAGTATGTTGCAAAGTTATAATACAAATGTGTGATGTGTATTTTTGTTATGCTATTTATATCCAAGAAGACATTATGTACAACAGAACGAACCTATTAAAAAAAGAATTAACATTAAAAATGTCCTCTAGTTTTTTGTCCTTACATTGCCGGCAACATCTTCCTGTCTGTTCTAATGTTTGTTTGTTATTTCTTTTTTTGTTATGGGGGGAGTGGGCAAACAACAAGATGGTGGAGATTAGGAAATAGGAGTTGAATTTCAACACAAGCAGCGGATGGACACTTAATCTCCCTGTGCCTACCAATAAATGAATGTATCCTTGTGTAACATAACTAGTGCTTATGTAAATCGTTCCAGTACCTTCGGGTCAAGTTTGCGCTATATATATAACCTCAACAAACAAAAAACAATGGCAGAAAATTGTTCAATTTTAGGTGAGAAACAAACAAGCAAAAGTTGACATTTGGAACAGAGGGAATGCAGGACATGGACATAAAATGCCCCATGTCCGGGTCGAGTGAGTATGGGTGTACTTCCCTGAACAGTGAGGACAGCATGTATAACTACAGGCATACCACAGGAAAAAGAGCATAAGCTTTTCTTGTCAATTACATGCATATTGCAAGGCACCTTCCATATTTTAGCCTGGTTTTCAGTCTATGTAAAATGACACTTTACTCCAAAGAGTGGATAGATAAGAATAGATTAACTTGTTCCTTGAAAAGCACACAGGCAACAATACAGTTTCTAAGACCAACTCTTCATCATCGATGTAGTAAAACCAGCTTCGGGGCCTCATTAGTGGTATCAACATACTATACAAACCACAAATATAATTCTATACCAGAGCCGTTTTAAAGAATAAAGTAGCAGTGTTTCCTAAAGAAGAGGCACAGTTTGGACAAGAATGAAAACACTGTAACTATGTAACTAAAGTTAAATATTTCGGGATATTCCTTGACTCTGCATGTGATAGTGGCTTAATGGAATAGTCATAGTATGTGCACAATATGACATTCCCTCCTCCCAAAATTCCTTCACATTACCGCCCGCTACGCCCAATAACTCAGGGTCTGTTTTTCACGGTGTAGCCTTTTTATTCAGATTACTTTAGGCAATTTACCACAGCCCATTACCAAAGAAAGGTATCCTTCTTGGATATATAATTATTCACATCATCACACTTTAGCTGCATCACATGTCAATGGCAGTAAGGAAATTAGGAACACGATTACACTTTAACTTTAACTCGACTGTACACAACTTGGCCGTACATTTAAACTTTACACTTTAACTTTGAGACTCGGCTATACAATAGAACTTGGCCGTACATTTGAACTGGCCTGACTCGGCCACCAATGTCCCACTGTGCTGCGCACATTGCGCCGGCAGGCCCCAACGGCCTACAGCCAACAGTTACTTGCCATCCAAAGCAGTGCATACCGCACCGGCCCAACGGGGTACCTGAACATAGGCAGCCTCCCCAAGATACTACTCAGTCCATACTTTGTGGGTTAGGGCAGTAAAGTCCAGGACCACCGGCAGGTCGGTCCCTCCTCCCCGCCGACCCACTACACATGTGGAATCTTCCCCCTCCTGGGGTCCAACGAATGGCTGCACCTCCATTGTTGTGCATCCCTCTTTGTTGTTAACTGTCTCCCCGGCGCACTGCCCTCCCCCCCCAGATGCTGACTGTGCTCCAGAACATCTGGGTTTTTAATTTAAAAAATGTATTTTTTACAAACGTACCTCCTACTAAAATTGCTCTGAATAAGTTGTTAATTGTTCTGATTGGACTGGAGCCCCCCACAGAGCATACTGCTGATACATTAACTATCGAAGAGAACCGCACATAATAAAGTGATATTCGCTGTGCCCAGAGTGCCAACCAGTCCCCGCTTTGCAACCACCTTTCCCAGTTTTCCAACAGGACATCCTCGCCCATTTATAAATGGCCTATACTGGAGAATAGGCGGGAAAACTTCACTATATGTCTATTTCATCCACCATCTGTGGAGAACATACTTGTTTACGAATGGCATACACTGGAAAAATATGCAGTACAACGTCACCATATATGCCCATAGCACCCACCATCAGTGGATAACGTACTTCCAGGACCGAATAGAAAAATCTGTAGAGGTAGCTTATAGGGAACATAGGGCGCGGGTGCAGAAGTGCTACCCGGCCCGTGAAGAGAAAGGAAAAAGCTTTATGGAAGGGGGAGAAGAGGGTGACTCACTGCTCGATACCATGTTGCAAAGTCTTCCTGCTTATGCCCCCATGTACCCTGCGCTGACACACCCTGCCCCGCATACAGCTGCCCCAGCTGCGCTGCACACTCCTGCCCCAACTGCCCCTCATACTGTTTCCCCGTCACACCGACCCCCCCTATTTTGACGCCTATGACACCAACTGCGCACACTATCCCTGTTCTCACCACGGGAATGACAACGAGTACCCATTCCTGCGGCTTTACCCGTGCCCACCCCTTCCCGTCTTCCCCGTGGTCCACGGTTAAGCAGGATTTATATAGATTATTGAATTCCCCCGACTAGCTTCCTTGCGCTCTGCAGTCAGCTTTTCGTCCCTTCGAGAGGATGACCTGCAAAAGCAACAGTGTGAATGGTGGATAAATAGCGGGAATATTTATCCATTTAAAGAAATATGGTCCACCTTTTCCCAGTGAACGATTATGGAACAGACCACCTGGGCTGAATACATGTGTACCTTGGTTATGCAGAGATTCGAGAAATCATTTATGCAGATACCCACCGGATTAGTGGACCTCAGGTCACAAATAAAAAGAGGCGATGTGCAGGGAGAAGGGATGTTTGTGGGTAGCTGTGTGCCTTATAAATGCAATTATAAATAAAATGTTTGGCGCTATGTTCACTTTGATAGCTTACCGTGATATGACCACCTTCCCAAACCCCCTCTAGAGATAGCTATGCCAATGAGAGAGGCGGCCCCTGTCTTTGTTAACGCACTCACCGATGCCCAAAATAATGGCAGAGGGCCTGTTTAAGCGCACTGGCGTAGGCTATGGGTTCATGTCCCTTGGAAAAGGTCTGAGGTAATGCAGTTGAAAGGGCAGTTACCAGATCCTCGAAAAAATCCGGCTGCCTTTTACAAAGAATTGGGCCAGATAATATCTGCTGGTACACTTATTCTTGAAGACATCGACTTGCTCTTTGGTACAGTCATTCCTACTGAAATTTGGGATAAAATTCGACATACTGACCATGAAGTAGAGCTGGGAGGTAAATGGGCAAATCTGGAAGCTATGGAAGACGCAAGGGCAGGGGGGACTAAGCCAGAAGCTGCCATCCTGACTTTGCCCGGTAAAATAATAACACTTATGAAAACATTTTTGCCAGAAACAGTCAATAACTGGCATAATATAAATGCCTGTAGGCAACGAAAAGATGAAAGTGTGGCTGACTTCATTACCCGTTTTGAAACAGATTACAAGGGACATAGTGGCTTGGACCCCCGGATCCCAGGCTCTAGCCCAGTATTTGTCAATAAGTTTGTCAGCAACTTACTTCCTGAGATTTCCACCAGGCTCAAGAAGGTTGAGAGTACATGGTCTGCCCAGACTATGACTGGTATCTTGGCTATGGCACAGTATCACGAGAATAGGGAGAATGAAGATAGAGAAAAGGAAAGTAAGAAGGCTAGGGATCTTAAGACTAAGATACTTCGACCGCAGGCTTACCCTCTCCGGGGTCCCGATGCCCGCGGGAATTTCAGACAACAGCCCAAACCCCCTCCGCGGGCTCGCCACTCTACCCCCTCAGGCCCTCAACGCACGGGGGCCCTCCAAACAGATCAGTGTGCTTATTGTAAAGGGTACGGCCATTGGATAGATGAGTGTCCCGTATTAGCTGAAAACATCCGAACAGGGAAGACTCGGCCTCGTGCTCCTCGGGAGGGGAGGCCAACTAGGGACCATGGCCCGCCCCGCCCGCAGGATAAAGAGCATAGATCCAGGGATGACAGCCCTATCCGGCAACGCCCGGCCAATAGGTTTGATAGATACGAAGCAACACGCACTTATTACAATGATGATTATGAAGAAGTTGATGAGACAGGGTTCTATCAAGCATAGGACAGCCTGGAAATGGGTATTATTAGAGTGCAAATTCCAGTGCATCAAAGGGGCCCGTATGTTCAAATGTCAGTTATGGGGAACAATCAGAATTTTCTTCTGGATACTGGGGTCTTATATTGCACGTCTGTCAGTCCTGGAGGCACCCCTTTCTGGCAACATGAATGTGGGTTTTGCAGGAACACCCGTGACCAGCCCTGTCTCTGAACCCCTCCCTCTCGATATTGGCCCCGCACATATTGACGCTCCCTTGGTCCTCACTACAGGTTGCAGTGAAAACTTATTAGGCCTGGATTTACTGAAAGCTCTGTATGCGGCCATATCATGTAGTCCCGAGGTGTATCCCTAACAATTTCCCCCACCACAGCCTCCTATATGTATCTGTCCGGTCCCCTCCCACCAGAGTTGCAGTCTTTACCTTCCTGCCTCGGGGCATCATCAGACACTGATGTCAGCTGTCTCAATATACCCCATCATGTGGTACGTATTCAGCCCGGCACCATCCTTCCCCGCCTTCAACAGTATCGACTGCCCGCGGAAGGAGAAGCGGCCCTTTAAACAATAATATCTGAATTGATGTACAAGGGCGTAGTGGAGGAGATACGTGGTAATATCTGTAACAGTCCTATTATTCCAGTTCTTAAAAAGACCAATGGAGATGCTCTCTCCCCTAAAATATACAGATTTGTGATTGACCTGAAAGCCCTTAACAAGATAACAATCTCCCAATACCCTGTTGTCCCTGACATTACAGCCCTCTTGACGATGGTCCCTTCTGACGCCACACACTTTTCCGTCATAGACCTGAAGAATGCCTTTTTCAGTATTCCTATACATCCTGACAGCAGAAATTTTTGGGGTTTCTCCCTTGGTGGGCGGAGCTTCAGATTTTTCCATGCCCCTCAAGGCTTCACCGAGAGCCCCAGTATCTATAGTCAAGCTCTCAAAAGTCAATTAGATTCCTTGGAACTCCCCGATAATTCCACACTGCTGCAGTATGTTGATGACCTCCTCATTACTGCAAATTCCGCCCGACATGTAAAGAGGCTACCCTCTGTTTGTTACGCCACCTTGCCCTCCATAACCACAAGGTCTCTTTAAAAAAGCTTCAATTTTGTCAAGAGAAGGTGACCTATCTAGGTCATCTACTCTCAAAGGAGGGAAGGCAGCTCACCGCTGACCGTGTAGCCGTTATCTATGCTATGGTGGCCCCACAGACACAAAAGCAGGTGTGAGCCTTCATAGGTCTAACCTCATACTGCAGACAGTGGATTTCCATATTTTCGGCCATGGTCAAACCTCTTCTTGCCCTCACCACTAAAGACATATTAGACAGTTCCTTTCCATGGACTAGGAAGCATACGCACGCCTTCCAGGAATTAAAAAGAGCTCTGTGTACTGCTCCAGTCCTAGGTACTCCTGATTATAACAAACAATTTTTTCTTTTTGTACATGAGACAGACGGCTGTGCATGCACTGTCTTGACCCAGATATTCGGAGGTCACCATCGGCCATGTGCCTATTTTTCAGCCACCTTAGATCCTGTTGTGAGGGCTCTCCCAGGATGCCTACGGGCGACAGCTGCGGCCACACTCATGGTCCGTCAGAGTGCGGGGATCGCCATGAACTCCCCCTTGACTCTGATGGTTCCCCATTCTGTAGATACCCTCCTTAATAACACCAAGACACAGTACCTCACTAGCGCACGACTCACAGGATATGAATTGACACTCTTTTCCAGCCACGTTAACATCAGGAGATGCACTGTACTGAATCCCGCCACCTTACTCCCACTGGATACTCAGGATGCCTGTTTAGATCCACGTGACTGTATATTGAGGACAGAGGAGGAGACGAAGGGGCGGGTTGACTTACAGGATACCCCGATAGCAGACCCAGAAGGTACACTGTATGTGGACGGATCATGTCTCAGAGGGCCAGATGGTAACACATCAGCCGCCTGCCCCCTCACGACATTGGAGCAAGTAATAGAAACAGCTCAGATTCCGTAGTGTTCTGGTCAGGCTGCAGAATTAGTGGCCATCACTAGAGCCTGTGAGTTAAGCAAAGGAATAACGGTTAATATCTACACTGACAGTCAGTATGCCTTTGGGGTGGCTCACAACTTTGGGAGACTGTGGAAAGAAAGGAATTTCCTTACTTCACATGGGACGAAAATTCAACATGGCCACCTAATTCACTGATTATTAGACTCCCTGACATTTCCCAGAATGGTAGCTATTATAATATGTAAAGCCCATAAGAAAGTGACGGATGATGTTAGAAAAGGCAATGCCCTGGCTGACCAGACAGCCAGACAGACAGCTCTTAAGAAATAGGAAGGAATGCATGTGGGAGGTCCCGTCAGGTGGGTGGCAGAGGGAGGCATGGTTGAAGATACAATACAGAGTGTGATCGATATTCAGTCCCATGCTACCCCTGAGGAGCTGAGGATGTGGACGGAGCATTTAGCGGTAAAGGAAATAGATGGTTGTTGGGCCCGTATCACTATGGAGAGACAATGGATGTTGCCCGACAGTCATGTGCTACCGAGTAACAATGGCCCATGGCCCTGCTCACATTAGCGCTAAAGGGATATGTAAGTTGCTGGAACCACCTGGTATAACTCAAAGATACCAGCATATGCTGAGAGGATAGTCAAAACATGCATGATTTGCCTTATGTACAACCCGGGAAAAGGTACAGTGACCTCTGGAGGAGCATTCTCCTCCCCTACCTTTCCTTTCGAACCCCTCCAGATGGACAGATGTAACAATTTAAAATACGTCCTGGTGGTGGTCTGTACCTTCAGCCGATGGGTGGAGGCCTACCCTGTCAAAGACTGCACCGCTATCACTACAGCCAAAATACTATTGAAAGAATACTTCCCACGATTTGGTTGCCCCATTTGGTCTGGGGTGACAACGGGACACACTTTACGGCTCAAATAATGGAGTATGTCTGTTCAGCACTGGGTGTGAAACAAAAATGTCATGCAGCTAACCACCCCCAGTCAGCAGGTCTAGTGGAGGTGTACAATGGCATCCTAAAGACTAAAGTGGCCAAGATTGTAGTTGTAGCCAAGACAGGTGTCACTTGGGATGATGCTCTGCCCCTGGCTCTGCTATCTGTCAGGACAACGGCCCATACCAGGCTAGGACTATCTCCTCATGAAATTGTGTTCGGGAGGCCTGGCAATGTGTGGGGTGTTCCACAGCCCCAGAAACTGTCTGATGTTGAATACCCTGTGTGACTAACAACTTTCGTACTCTTTACCACCAGGTGCATGAGGCCATACCTGATAAAAGCGAGGGCCCAGGACACGTTATCCAACCTGGCGACTAGGTTCTGATTCACAACTTTCAACGTACTAAGAGCCTCGAGCCCCGCTGGACACAGCCCCTTCAGGTGTTACTGGCCACCCACACTGCCGTGAAAGTTGAAGGTTGGAAGAACTGGATCCATGCGACGCACTGCAGACAAGTGCCTCTGCCTCTCCCCTATGATCAGTGGGTGAGAGAAGGACAAGGAGACTCAGAGACAAAAATAGTCCCGACGTTTGTTCCATTCAGCGACGCAAGATTACAGTTCACATCTACGGAAGCAGAGAGTGACAGTATACTAAAGGGAAAGGTGGAACACTCCCCTCACTCTGTTCAGCATCAGGAACAATTATTCCCTGACCATACTGATCCTACTTCCAGTGAAGCAACCACCTATCACAGACAGCCGCTACAGGTCCCTGGCTTAGTACAATGGCAGCCATCCAATACACCCAAGTCCAGAAACGATATGTCAGTCTCCTACATGGCAAGTGCTTCATGGCCCCCGTGGTGATGCTGTTTGTCCCAATTATCTTGTCTATCATCGGTTGGATGTTACTGATCTACTATCCTGTTACCCCACCAACTCCTACCCCGACTCCTGCAGAGCATCAGTATTTCACGTTACCCGCCCACGAATTACCCCGCCGTGCAGGGTTTTTCAATAACACCTTTGTCCAGATGGTACATCATTATCAGCTGATCATAAATACTTCCAACTGTTGGGTATGTGGACTGATGCTGCATGCTATGACACAACCTGTCCCATTCTTTCCTTATCCTTTTTTCATTTCTGGGTCCTGTTTTGCATGGTGGATGTTGATGCAGGAGGCCTATACTATCAATGGTACTGCCAATTCTGTCCTTGGAACATTTCGAGATGACTTCTGGCGAAACAGGTCTGGCAATACCAACACCCCTTTTTGCCCGACCGGTTCATCAACATGATGAACTCGGTGAGATGGTGATATTTAACTCAACTTCTCAACAAACATTTACCAAATTTCATGCCAGAAGGCTACTACCTGATGTACGAAACACTCTGAATGTTATAAATGTGCGGGGTTGTGTCTCCATCCATAGCTTGGGAACTAAGAAAGTTAGTACTAGTATCTGTGACATCATTAAAACTTTAAACTCTACTTCTCCTCCAAAGTTGATGGCATACCCCAACACTTATTTTGTCTGTGGCACAGCAGCCTACATTTGGCTCCCCCGTAACTGGTCTGGTACCTGCTATCTGGCCTTCCTCCTTCCACCAACGTATTCCACCCATGGAGATTACCACCTGTTGATGAAGGGCACTTTGCGTCGCTCATGTAGGGGTGTTCTATCAGCTGAGGATACAGTAGGCCAGGAAGCCAGGGACTTCTTTAAGGGTTTCCTCCCATTCTGGGGCCCCATGACAAACAGTTGAGCTATACGAGGACTGGCCAGGGTCCTTGAGGCCATCATCACAGAAACAGCTGGTGCCCTCTACAACATCACTGCAGAGCTGCAGGCAAACCACCTTGTAACACTTCAAAATCATATGGTCCTTGACATCATCCTCACTGATCGTGGTGGTGTGTGTAAATTGATTGCCTCCAGCTGCTGTGTGTATATTCCAGATCACGCACCCACAGTATATGATGCCATCCAGCGTCTGCATCACCTTTCCTCTGAAATTCATCAGGATGAAGGCAACTGGTCCCTCACAGGCTGGATCTGGGGCCTCCTTTCTCAATGGGGATGGAGGGTCCTCATCTTCCTTGCCTTGGGAGTGGCTGCCCTAGTCTTCTGCTGTTTGTGCATTCAGTGCCTGCCAATGCTCTGAGCAACGTGTGTTCAGGCTCTCAAGCCTCAACCTCTCTACCATTCACAACACCAATATGAAGATGATGCTCCAACAAGAAACAGATGATCTCATGAATATCGACGTTTCCTAGAGTATTTGTCACTCAATGGCAAAAGGAAGGTCTGAGGAAAAGTGTCCTTCTTGTCGGCATTTATTTTGAGTCAGGACTCTATTATTTTTGCATTGCCATTTCGTGTCAAACACCTTTGCACGACCCTCCTGGTTGTTACTGCTGATGTCTGATGAAATTCTAACTGTCACGACCACCCTGCCCTTCCTGCTCCTTGTGGTTGAGCCAATTTCGAAAAAAGGAACAAAGAATTGGCCTCACCACCCTCGGACTGAACTCCTGCACACATCCATCCTCTTTCGCAAGACTTGGTCAGGCCACCGTCCGAGAACTTGTTTCTTTCACATATCCTGTTGTTCAAGATCAGTCTGTTCTCTCACGTACATATCCTGTTTTGCAAGACCTGTCTGTAATCTTTGTACCATCTGTTGCAGCCCCGTCCTGCCTGAGCAAAGAATGGTGTAACTGCATTTTGACTCGGGCGCCAGGCCCTCACCAAAACTAGTTTCTTAAGGTGGAAAATGTGTATATAAGGCCTGTAAGCTGCGGAGTGAAGCAGCCGCCTCCTCTGTCTTGTCTCCAACGAGCTTGGGACTCTGTTCCATAGCCCGGGCTATTCGAATAAAACTTGGTTCCTCCTGCAGACGAAGGCTCCTGTGTCTCGTTTTTCTATATAAGGAGGGTATGGAAGACTTGGGCGGTTCCCCCGCTGCGGAGACCCAGTAAGTGGGTATAAACGGTTCTTCACATCCACCCCAGTCATGCTGGATTCTGCAACGGCGAGACACTGTCACTTAACCCTGGATGCCTGACCCTAGGAGGGTGGCTACTTGTGACCTGATACCTCAAAATCAATGGTGAGATGCCACTCTTCTGAAAATTGCCTGCTGTTTTGAAAATCAGGTTACAATCACTCTTGGCCAAAATGAACCAAGCCTGGAGACACTACAATTCCTCGTAAGTTGACTACTAAAAGGGCATCTCCTGGTCCCTGACTCCAAGATGGCGGCCCATTTGGGACACAAAGCAAAGGCGAGTTATGGGCCCACCTGACTCTGTGTGACACCGCTTGATATCTGGGTATCAGAGTCTTTTTGAAAATCTGAGGTGTAACTACTCTTTGCCAAAATAACTACATTTGATGGTGCTACAATTATAGAATTACTGGTACACTTTGTTAACTCTAAAACTCATCACAGAGCGGCCAACAAAAGAATTCACGGTTACCTGACCCTATGATAATGGCCCTTCAGGTCTCCAAGGGAAGGCACGTGTCGGGCCGCTTATCTCCTCCTCACGGTAGCATCGGCCCCACAGAGAGAAAGTGCTTCATGGCCAGATTCCTACTGTGAGACAACTCTATATAGCTGAGCCCGTCCTCTTACAAAGAGAAGGGGCTCACATCCAGCTGTCCCTTGCCTGTCAACCAGGACGCTTAGCACACCTAGAAAGAGTAAGTGCTCATCTCTATCTACCACTAAGCCTTCGAGAGGGATTCCAGTTCCCTACTCTTCCTAGTCCTACCATGCCAGGACCAACATACTAGAGAGAGCACTGGGGAGCAATCTTACCTGCTAACAGAGACAAAATGATTCCTGCCACGTTAACCTCCCTCCGACCCTCTGCAACAAAGTGCCTAAAACCACTTGGCCCCAACTCCTTCTCCATCACCTTTCCCCCTAATCTATCACTCAAAGCGAAAAGAAACTTCAAACACAGGTTGATTAGACAACACGCAGAAACACCATTCGCTGACATATACCACTGTCCCTCCAGCAGAAAATGGATCTCATTTTCCACATCCAGAACCCTGCAAAGTGGATCACCACCCTTAGAAACCACTTTCACATATCCAAAACAATTAGCACCCCTTTCAGCTGTAAAATGACGATCTCAATCTCCAACCGCCATACGCAGAGAGGCAACACCTTTGCGACCATTTACAGCAACAGTACTGTCCTAATCCAAGCCAACAATGACAACCTAGACGCATTTGACTCTCGCTTCCCCTCGCTATGCAATGTCCTCACTCATGTACACTATCCCCACTCAAGCATCTCCCCCGACAGACGGACCCATCTGGAGAACTCACTCAACAACCCCAAGACACATAAAGACACATAACACGCTCTCCAACTTATACCCCCCCTGACACCACACTCCCCCCTTCCTCCAACCCCATGACTGGCACAATAAATACCTCTCTCCCAGACCAACTCTGAGATACGGCTCTGCAAAGACTCTCCAACCCCCTGTTGACCTTCAGCTCCACCCCTCTTCCCCAAAATACTTCTCCCAAAAAACAACTAGTGAAACCGACCCTCAGTCTATGACTTCGAACCCACACCTTTCACCGGCACACAAGAAGCTCCAGCCTCAATCACAATGTAACTTTCCACACCACATACCCATGGCTACCCTCAGGGACAACACTAACAGTGTAAGCCTCACCCCCAAGGACAAGCTCTATCCCTCCCGGGGCTGGCCAGCTCAGGACACCCGGATCCTAGACTCCCCTACCCCCTCCTCTATGAATACGACTCAGAGACTTGCTCCGCTGGAAAGCCAAATAGAGATCGTAATACAAGGTATCAACAAAATCCTATCAAACCTCACCACACCTCCAGAGCTCACCCAATTCACACACCGTACACCCACAGTTACCAACACTAAACACTCAGGCCCCCAATGCTCAAAGGCACAGCTGGAACACAACCTATCTCCTGACCCAACCTCAGAGGCCCAAAAGAGCGAATGCCACAATGTCTACGAGATAGGCGACTGACCTTGCCAACTCTTACGGCACATCCTCTATTGCTATCCTAAGCTCCCAAATCCAGGTTATCACTAGATTTGGAAGAGACAGTGCCCCACCTAGAACACAGAGGCCTCCAGCCTTTCTTACTAATATCCCCATGGCCCCCTAACGAAGAAACTCAGCAACAATGGGACGACCAACTGCAAGCTCATAAACTGCAGATCAGCTACCAAACACGCAACAGTAGTGGCAGAATACATCCTCACCCATGACATTGACATCACATTCATCACTGAAACTTGGTTGAATGAATCCTCTTCCCCTATCATGGACATGCTTGTGCCCCCAGGTTTCTCTATAATCAACAAAGACAGGAAAAACCAGCGAGGAGAGGGTATTGCAATCATCTACAAGAGCAACATCTCCGTAACGGAAACGGACTCCTTCAAATACAACTCTTTCGAATACCTAACCTCCACCATTAAAATGATCGACATCAAAAGTCAGCTCAAAGACCTCTTCCTCATTCGTACTCTCCCGAATGGTTAACTGACCCTCTACGGAGAATCAAGCACACCGCAGCCTTTGGCAATGTGGATAATAAAGGCTTCCACACCACCTACCTCTCAACGGGACCCTCTGTCCCCCCTCCTTGAACTGGACTCGTCGCGACTCATTGTGTACTAATGTTTAACTGTGTGTACGACTGCCATAGTTTGCGTTCGATTTCTTCACTTCAAATGTTGTAAAACGCTCTGCTACCTCTGGGTCTGGCCAGAGCTATATTAAAACTCTTAAATAAATAAATAAATGGGGTCTTGGACTCCCCTACTTATAGTTCTATAGGGTCTGGCACCTTCGAAGTTTTATGTTGGAGTTCTACTTCTTTGATATGGACATCTCTTCCTCTCATCCGTACCTCTGAACAATGTCTGTCACAGCAGGTATAACTCTGAAGTGATTAAACCACAACAATATTCAAGGGAGTGACCAGAGTTCAAACCTGGATGTTAACCACTGTGACATGTGCATCAAAGGTTAATCCTGAGCCCAGATTCCTCTGCTCCTCATGTTTTTAACAGGCAGGCCTGGGTTTCCCAAATGGAACCCAGGTTCCTCCTTGGAATGTACCCGTGCAGGCATCTCACCACTCAGCATACATTCATAGCACACTCCACTGTTTAGAATTGTTGTGCCCATGTTCTATGCTACCCCCAGCATTTCCACACACAGCACACACACTCAGTTACCACTCTGTACCAATACTACAGTGTCTCTGTACTGCACCAGAGTGTCACTTAAATCACCCTCTGCCAGCGCATACAAATTTACCATGTGCCTCCTGTTTCACACTGCCCTGTCTGTGTATTGTATTTCCTGTGTGCTCAGATGCACTCAGCACATGTTTTCTCTGTGCACACACTTCTACATCACACTGATGTAGGCCATGGGGGGAGTTAAACACACAGCAGCGGGTCTTTTAGAAAGATGCGTGAGCCAGTAGGCCTCACTCAAATGATACAGGATAAACAGACCAGGTCACTACCTCTAATCATCACACGGTATGCTGCCATCTTTCAGCTTTTGTATGCGCCAGTTATGGCTAAATGTCATTTTCTGTTCTTGTCAAGGTATTTAATTAAAATGTGAAATGTGAGTTTGTGAAGAGAGTCCTTAGTGATTTATTTTAATAACTTGATTAAGCACCACCTGGATCCTGGAGGCAGGCTTCAGGTGCCATACAAAGATTAAAAACATTGTATAAATAAAAGCACAAGTTCTGGCCTAGATTTACCAATTGTTCAAGCAGCACTGTGCAGCATCAGAATTAGCTGTGCTGTGTGAAGGGGAAAACACAAGCAGAGAAATATCTACTACGGTTGGCCGCTGTTAGGGTTCCCTCTGCCAGTGCACAGACAGACTTGTGTCACGCATAGTCGCACACCATGGCATAGAGGCGAATGTGCACTGTTCAACGAAAGATTTATACTGGGAGTAAACCATTCCTGTACAAATTCCTATATATGCACAACCGAAAATGGATCAGACACACTGAATGTGTGCTGAATGAAGTTCACTGCAGCATACATACAATGCATTGATTTGTTTTTGGTAGAAACTAACACATTTTCCCTTGTTTGTGTCTTCTTCAAGTAAGCATTAGTTTTTGACGCAAAACCTGGTCTGGCTATCTTAGTAGATCAGGTTTTGCATCAAATGGGTGTACACTCTGAGCCACTCCTCGGTTAAAAGGAAAGCAAATCGGCTTTGGTGCTGTGAAAAGTTCACTATTCCAGCATGAAATAACTTTCGCGGTGGCCAGTCGATAGCATATTTAGCTTCGCTTCACTTTAGGTCACATTGCATCATTAGCAGCCTTAGAAACTTTGGCCAACAGTGCTATATCAGGAAAAATAGATTATGAAACCTTTTGTCGAATGTTATCAGTATACTTAATTATATCTATGACATGGACGCAAGGCCTAGAGAGAACTTTTTACCCAAAGGTTTCTAATACAGGATCTACTTGGCATCAATTAATGATCAATGTTGTTGCCTGCACACAAAATGAGTCCATAAAATTATTTTAATTTTTAAACACTATCCACAAAATCCAACATAGTGTCTTTTGTTTTTTCTCCAAGGGTCCTCAATTGGGACAATATCCATATGATTTCCTCAGGACTACAAGCAATATTTACATTTTTAAAATCCACAATCATAAAAAATGTTGTCTTTTAATTCACACCACAGGTTAAAAAAAACATAACCAGAAGGATCAAATTAGTACCCTTCACAACACTTTACATTTGATCATTAAGCTTTTGTTACATAGGCCCAGATGCATGAAAGGAAAATCTGGTCGCAAAGGGTCAGATTCTCAGAATCTGCCCCTTTGCGACCGGTATTTTTGCATTTGGGATGCATCATCCCAAATGCAAAAATCGCAATTTAAGGAATCTCTAAATTGAGATTCCTTAAATTGCTATTGCATTTAAGGAATCTCAAATTGAGATTCCTTAAATGCAATGCAACAAAGTAAAAAAAATTGCGATTTCGCTAATAGGGGGAGCAAATTACCATGAAGTTGAACTTCATGGTAATTTGCAAAAACGTTTGTGCATTTTTCAAAGTTTCATGTTGGGCACACACATGCCCTTAGGGCATGTGTGTGCGCAACATATGTGCACAGATTAATTTCAGGGGTGCAACAGGGTGTCCTTTGGACACCCCTGCACCCTTGAAATTGCATTCTCAATTTGCGATTCGCTAATTGCGAATCGCAAATTGAGAATGTCTTCCCATACATTCCAATGGGCCTCTAGGCCCAAAGGAATGAATGGGGAGGTATTCCTTAATTGCGACTCGCAATTTGCGAGTCGCAATTAAGGAATATTAAGAAATCACATTTTTTTGCGATTTCTTCATGCATAGCATTTTGCTATTCCTTATTAGCAAATCCCTATTTTTCGCTAATAAGGAATCGCAAAATGGATGCTTGATGCATCTGGTGGATAGACACAAGGGCCATTGTTAAAAATCATCAATATTGTACCAATTTAGGATAACATAAGTGAAGACTCTGCCTCACAATCTAGACCTGGAGAGATTTGGTACCGAAAGATGTCAGTTAGTGTAGCAAACTAATATAAGCTTCATATAAGGTTTTGTGGGCAATACCCAGGGATTTGGCAGAATGATTTGGCTTACTGGAAGCCAGTGAAAGAGTTTACATGACCTTTGCTGGAACGGGATTTTTAAATCTCAATTGCCTGGTATAATCACTTTACAACCCGCCCCCCACTGGTGGTATGGACCTTTTTTGTCCACAAAGAGTGAGTTCTAGGAGCAATCATTTACATGCATTTCCATAAATAGCGAAGACCAACAGGGCTCCACAAGAAACGACAAAGAATTTAAATGAGTTTTATTACCAAATTTTAGTGAGATTAAAGTAATTGAAAATCAGATAATTAAATCCTAAGTATTATTGTTCCAACTTTAAATTGTCAAAAAGATGATATTTTAGCATGAGATAAAACTTTACACTAACCAATATTATATTAAGAATACAGAATATCCAGAAAGTATGTTCCATAAAGGAAACTCCTCCTAATTTGCATTAAATAAGGTAGGATTGGGAAAGAGCATTTGGTTAGGTTAAGTTATCACCTTCAGAAAACCAAATAAAGGATTCTGATCAGAGAATGAAAGGCCTTTGCATTCAAATTGTGGAGATCTGTAGAGGTGAGAAGGGTTTTGTCAGTTCGAAGTCAGCAGGCATCTCTAGGGCAAGAGAGTGTGCGAGAGTCAGGGAATAAGTGAGTATTTCTAGTCTAAGGAACACACATTATTTTATTTAAACAAAATCTCTAATTGCAACATTTTGGCTTGGCCCACTCTTGGGAACCAGTCATGTTTTTTCCAATCCATGGGAGCAGGTATAGTCCCCAGTTTCTCATGCCTAAACAATGGCCCATGCATTGCTATGTCCTTGAATTGTTAAACAGACTAACTGTTAGGTATAGCCAGCTCTCCCCACAAGCCTTCCATCCTGGTATCTTCTCCTCTTCCCAATGGGAACCTTTTCTTGTCTAATACATAACAAATGTCTACTCACTAGCAAATGAAAAGGCATTTTGGAACAAATACAGCATCTGCAGTGGGAATAAGAATGTGCAAAGCAAACAGATACAGAATGTGCAGTCCTTTCACTCTTTCACATGTAAAGTCGACATTCGCATTAATATTAGGCTAACTTAAGTTATACAAACAGGTTAATTCAGGTGCTGCTTATAATGGCTGAATAAGGTCACCTGCTACAAATTCTATATTTAATATGCACAAATTGTTTAACATTTTATATCACACTGTTAATGAATGCAAATAATTATGCAGATGGAACATGTTGCTCTCTCACCTTTAATAATTGCTGTTTTTGAAATGTCAAGAATAAATCTGGCTGCAGCGTTCTGTATGACTTGAAATCAATTTAGAATGTGCTTTGGGTGCCTAGCTAGTGAGTTTCCACAGCCTAGTCTCAAAACTATAAGTGTCTGAACAGCTGTAAAGTGAGAAAAAACTGGAATAAGAGGTAGGATTGTAGTCAGTGCTTTGTGAATGGTAAACCAAGTCCCAGCAATACTGCTAATTTGTTTAGTAAAGATTAGCTAGGTATTAGTAATGAGGCCAAGATTTTTTTTGGGGGGGGGATTGTGGATGGGTTCCAGTTATCCCACCACCAATCCGAGCACCAAGACCAGGAACGACTGCAGAAGAGTAAAATCTTGTTTTTTTTATACTGTTCAGTTTGAGGCAGCTTGCACTCATCTATTGTGTACATGTTCATACAATTAACATTCGAAGTTGGATTTTGTGTCTTGAAGATGTTTGGAGATGTATAGAATTATTTGTGTATTGTCTGCTTATAATACAAGATTACATCTAAATGTTTTCACCAGTTTAGACAATGGTGTCATATAGATATTGTATAATGTGGGACTCAGTAAAGAGTCTTGAGGCACTCCACATTTGAAAGAAAAGTTCTCCCTTCAAAACGGGGTAATAATCTGTTAGAAAGAAATGACTGAAGCCAACCAAGGGCAGTTTTACAAATTTCAAGTGAATTGAGGCAGGTAATCAACAGCAAATGGGATACTGTATCGAAGGCTACTGAGAGGTCTAAGAGGACCAGGGCACCAGAGCCTCCCTGATGCAGAATAGTGCATACATCATCAGATATGGCCAATAGAGCTGTCTCTGTGCTATGTCCTAAGCTAAAACCTGATTGACTAGGGTATTGTACATCATGAGCCTTTATCTCGGTAGAAAGCTGTTTATTAATATCTTTTTGGATTATGTTTGTCAGGAGAATAAAGAGGGAAATTGGTCTGTAATTAGCTTGAAATGAAGGATTAGTGTATGTTTTCTTTAACTAAAGAGGGTGATGGAAGTCTTTTTACAGACATTAGGAAACTCTTCTGATTTTACAGAGAGGTTAACAAAATTTGGTGATAATCAGAATTAACTGAACTTCAGGATTATCGGTGGAGCAGCACCAAAAGGTGATCCTTATTTGGTGGACGAAAGGAGCTCCCATATGTCGCATTCTGTGTGAACTCCCTCAAAATGACCCCTGAGTCAGTCAGTAATTCACAGGGCCGGTCGCTCCACTCACCGCACGGCCCCCCATGTGTATCCTGGTCTTCACCGCTGCTGCCGCGAGTTCGACGCTGCTCCTGCTGCCCTGAGTATTTTGTGCATTTCTCTGCTCTGTGCCCTTTTAATTCTGCTTGTGCCATTGTTTTAATTACTGTATTTTTGCCTGTGCCACTGCTTATTTCGAGGCTTGCCCCCTCGCCGGTCTCCTAGTGATTGTTTCCCGCTCCGTGTCCCCCCCGCTCCCCGCCGCTGCTTCCCGCCCCCTTTTTGTCTTCTGTACCCGATCCCGCTCCCCATTTGCCGCCCCGCTCCCGCCTCCCAGCTGCTCCTCCCTCCCATGTGGCCATTTATGGCAGAGACCGTGCGGTGGTGAGCTGTGACCCTTGACCCTGTTCGCAGGGCCGGTCGCTCCACTCACCGCATGGCCCCCGTGTGTATCCTGGTCTTCACCGCTGCTGCCGCGAGTTCGCCGCTGCTCCTGCTGCCCTGAGTATTTTGTGCATTTCTCTGCTCTGTGCCCTTTTAATTCTGCTTGTGCCACTGTTTTGATTACTGTATTTTTGCCTATGCCACTGCTTATTTCGAGGTTTGCCCCCTCGCCGCTCTCCCCGTGGTTGTTTCCCGCTCTGTGTCCCCCCGCTGCTGCTCCCCTGCGGCCCGCCCCCTTTTTCTCTTCTGTACCCGATCCCGCTCCCCATTCACTGCCCCGCTCCCGCCTCCCAGCTGCTCCTCCCTCCCACTTCGCCATTTATGGCGGAGACCGCGCGAACGGGCAGCGGTCACGCGCAGCGGGCGCACCGATTGCGGGCCGAAGGCGCGCCAAAGGCAAGCCCATCTATGCCTGGACCACGCCCAACGCCAGAACCTCTGGACCTCGACACCGCCGCCCTCAACGCACTCAACACCGGACTAACACCCGCCTGCTATCAAGCCACCCCCAAGCACACCCACGAACCCTTCACCTGCCAAGTCTGCAAATTCACCTGCCTTCAAACCCACACCATGCCCGCCAAACCAAGCAGCAATAACAACCACCTCAAGTGCATCCTCCTCAACACCCGCTCCATACACAAGAACACCATCGACCTCCTGGACCTCCTCGACACAACAGCACCTGACGTCGCCTTCCTCACGGAAACCTGGATGAACGCCTCCTCAGCCCCCGACATCGCCATAGCCATCCCGGACGGCTACAAAATCACCCGGAGTGACCGCATCAACAAAACAGGAGGAGGGATCGCCATCATCTACAGGAACACCATCAGCGTCACGACCAACACCGAAGACACCATCCCCACCGCCAAACACCTACACTTCCAGATCCACACCGACACCCACACCACCCTCAGAGGAACACTCATCTACAGACCCCCGTGTCAACGCGCACAATTCAGCGAAACCATCGCCAACCTCATCAGCCCGCTCGCCCTAGCCTCACCAGAATACATCCTCCTAGGAGACCTGAACTTTCACCTGGATAACAACAACGACAACGCCACCGCCACCCTGCTCGACAACCTTGCCTTCCTCGGACTCAAGCAACTAGTGGACTCTCCCACGCACCTCGCCGGCCACACCCTCGACACCATCTTCTCAGCCAGCAACCACATCGCCTTCAACCACGCCACAGGACTACACTGGACCTACCACAGCTGCGTACACTTCACCTTCAAGAGGACCTCATCCCACCACCACATGCCCCGGATCCCCCACAGATGCTGGAACAAAATCACCACGGACCAGCTCACCACATCACTGAGCCGGAACCCACCTGCCGACACCAACATACCCGACACCAACATCGCAGCGCTCAACCTCGCACAATGGATCACCAACTGCGCCGACGATCTCGCCCCACTAAAGAACACCCACAGTAAGACCACCACCAGGAAACCCTCATGGTTCACAGACGCCCTCAAAGCTGCATAGAAATCCTGCCGAACCCTCTAAAAAACCTGGCGCCAAGAACGGACAACGGAAAACATGACAGCCCCCAAAATCTCCACCCGCGAATACCACCAACAGATCAGGAACACCAAGAGGACATCGCTCAAGGAGCGACTAGACAACAACACCCACAACAGCAAGGAACTCTTCAGCATCGTCAAAGAGTTCTCCAACCCCAACGCCAGCAACAACGACATCACCCCTTCACAAGACCTCTGCATCTCCCTCGCCACCTCCTTCCACCGCAAAATCGCAGACATGCACGACAGCTTCGGACACCAGCCCAGCGAACCCCACCATCACCGTCAATGCCTGGACTCCCATCAGCATTAAAGAGACCATCCACGTCATGAGCACCATCCACTCCGGATCACCGTCCGACCCATGCCCCCATCAAATCTTCAACAGAGCCATCACCACCATCGCACCCCACCTGCAGAACGTCATAAACAGCTCCTTCATGTCAGCTACCTTCCCTGAGAGCTGGAAGCAAGCAGAGATCAACGCCCTCCTGAAAAAACCCACCGCAGACCCCAGGGACCTCAAGAACTTCCGACCCATCTCACTTCTCCCCTTCCCAGCTAAAGTCACCGAGAAGACCGTCAACAAACAGCTGACTACCTTCCTCGAGAACAACAACTTGCTCGACCTTTCTCAGTCCGGATTTCGAGCAAGTCACAGCACCGAGACCGCCCTCATCGCAGCCACAGACGACATCAGAACCCTAATGGACAACGGAGAAACAGCCACCCTCATCCTCCTAGACCTCTCAGCTGCCTTTGACACCATATGCCATCGCACCCTAGTACACCACCTCAACAACATGGGAATCCAGGGGAAGACCCTGGAATGGGTCACCTCGTTCCTCACCGGCAGAACCCAGAGAGTCCACCTCCCCCCTTCCGCTCCTCAGCCACCGAAACCATCTGCGGTGTACCTCAAGGATCATCACTCAGCCCAACACTCTTCAATATCTACATGAGTCCCCTCGCCGCCATCGCATGAAAACACAACATCAACATCATCTCCTACGCCGACGATACCCAGCTGATACTCTCCTTCACCAAGGACCTAGCCACCGCAAAACAAACCTCCAGGAGGGAATGATAGAGGTAGCAGACTAGATGAAGCACAGCCGTCTCAAGCTCAACTCGGACAAGACGGAGGTCCTCATCCTCGGACAATCCCCATCTGCGTGGGACAACTCCTGGTGGCCCTCGGCGCTGGGCACCGCACCGACACCCACGGACCACGCACGCAACCTGGGCTTCATCCTAGACTCCTCGCTCACAATGACCAAACAAGTCAACGCCGTCTCATCCTCATACTTCACCACCCTACGCATGCTCCGAAAGATCTTCCGATGGATCCCCTCCAAAACCAGAAGAACAGTCACCCAGGCCCTCATCGCCAGCCGACTGGACTACGGGAACGCCCTCTTCGCAGGAACCACCGCCAAACTTCAGAACCGTCTCCAACGCATACAAAACGCCTCCGCACGACTCATCCTCAACATCCCCCGCCGCTGCCGCATCTCAACCCACCTGAAAAACCTCCACTGGCTCCCCGTCAGCAAAAGAATCACGTTCAGACTCCTCACCCACGCACACAAAGCTGTTACTGTTTGAAATCTTTATTTCGACCAATAAGATCATAAAAGATATACACACATCACAGTCACATGAAATGTATACACTACATCAAAACAATGATTTTAAAAATTGGTCATTACAGTGTAAATCAAATTGTCCTCAATGACAGCTAAAACAAATTACCAGCTAAAATTTGTTAAAACAGAATTAAGAATCCGCTTCCAGCTTGAGGAAGCGTGAACGTGCGTGCCACATTGCTGTTAAATACTTCGCCATTGCAAGCACTATCTGTGGGGAAAGATCAGTCTTCAGGATTCTGTACGCAGGTAAAAAATTTCTAAAACCCATGTTTTTAAGGAGGGGAATAAGCCAGTATTTCCTGATTTTCTGGTAGGGTTCGCAAAAAAATACCACATGTGAGTCATTTTCTTGAGGATGTGCACATGCCAGGCAGCGCTCAGTGGTCGGGGGTGAAGACCAGGAACTTGTAAATGACCTTAGAGGTAGAGTGCCATGCCGCCACTGCAGAAAGAGCTTCCAGGTTAGCGCTGGAGTCATACCATCCAAAACAAATTCAAAAGAATAGTAGTCTTTGTTTTGGATGAATAGGTTTGTCAGAGAGCCCACCCGCGACTCATTCACGGCAACAGTAAGCTTTAGGTCGTAATAAGCTTTTGATAGTTCTTTCAGTGAAATCCTGGTACTTGCATTTACCGGGTCAGTCCAAAGTTCTGATAAGCCAAGGGTCTCAAATGACCTTTTTATACAGGTTAGCCATGGAATAAAACTAGCATTTGGTACATTTAGGAACTCCTGAAGCTCAGTCCTGTATTTAATAAGATCAGTGCTACTCCAGAGTCGTCGCCAGAAGGTTAGTGGCTTGAGTCCCAATTCGTCTGCGATTGGCCTGATATCCAGATTCAGCCTCAAAGGAAGCAGCGGCGTACTTGAGGGGAGAGCTACCATCTGCCTAATAAATTTATTTTCTGTGCACATCAGTTTTTGAGCAGTGGTGTGACCCCACAGTTCGCCCCCGTGTGTAACTGCCCCCCGGGCCTGTGATTTGTAAATTTGAATGACTGGACCCACTGGGCGGTATGTAGAGTTCTTCACCATCCTAGAGATACCACCCACTAGCTGCACAAGTTTCATGTTGGCTTTGATCTTGTGTGTTTCCCAGGTCATTTTCTCGTTTAGAGTTACCCCCAGGTACTCAAACTTGAAGACCCTCTCTAAACGGACAGAGCCAAGCATGGGTTTGGGGCAGGTTGAGGGAGAGGGGTTTAAGATCATATATTTTGTTTTTGAGGCGTTGATCTCGAGACCCCTTTCCGTGCAGAATTCCAAAAAACCATCCAATACCCTTTGGATTCCCATGGGGGATTTTGACAGCAGCAGGGTGTCATCCGCAAACATAATGGCGGGCACCCTGCTGCCGTCCAATTTAGGGGCATCAATGTCACCAATCCTGGACAGGTGGGCGATTACCCCGTTCACAAAGAGGCAGAACAGGGTCGGTGCAAGCACACCGCCCTGTCTCACCCCTCTGTCAACGGGGAATCTGTCTGTGAGGTCCACGTTCCTGCCACACCTGACACGTGCAAAGTTATTCTGATGAAATTTAATTAGGGTGGATAGGATATCTGGTGGGACACCCATATGTGCCAAGACGCGCCATAATTTTGATCTTGGCACCAAATCGAAGGCGGCTCGCAAGTCCACAAACACAGTGTACAAGCTGCCGCCCTCGATTAGTGCAGTCCTCCAGTAAATGAGGTTTAGACGGAATATTTGGTCGGTTGTGGATATCCCCCTTCTAAAACCTGCCTGATATGGGCTCAGAATGGCGCGTTCCTCCAGCCAGCTCTGGAGCCGATCTAATATAAGCCTCCCAAAGAGCTTCCGGGACACGTCTATGAGGCTGATGGGCCTGTCATTGGCTGGGAGGAGAGGTGAGCCCCTCTTAAATATAGGGACAACCTCCGCTCCCAGCCAAGTGCAGGGCACATCCATGCCCCTCAGAACTGCATTGGATAATACCAGTAGGTAGGGGGCCCATACATCAGGTTCCTGTTTAAACAGGTCACCTGGAAGACCTTCTGTTGGACCCGGCCTCGTGGCGTGGTTCGCCTCTGCCCCCCCACACCCTGCGAGCATAGGCCTGTACCCGAGTCCCCTGCACAGCCTCCCCGTTAGTGTAGCCTGCACCCCGAGCCTGGTCGCCCTACCCCAGCGAAGCCTAGATCCCCCTGGAACCTCGACCAGGCCTGCCTTCCCCGCTCCACTCCCGGCTCCGAGCGCCTAACCTCGCATGCCCCACAAGGCCCGGACGCCATCTTCCCTTCCCGGCATCCCTGTCTCCCTGGGCCTAGCGTGACCCCGGCCCCAGTGAAACCAAGGCTCCAAAGGCGCGCCAGTCCCAGCTGGGGGGTAAAGGGCTCCCGAGTGAGATAAGCCAGGGAGTTTCGATGGCACCTCCGGCCTTCCCTGAGGGGCTGGTTTCTGTCACACCTTTGGCCCTCCCCTGTGGGCCAGTTTCGATCACCCCTCTGGCCTCCCCGAGGGCTGGCTCCAGACCCGCTGGGCGGCTGGGAATGCCCGGACCCATCTTTCAAAGGGATCAAAGAGCCACCCGCCGGACCTCGCCAACGACCAGCCCCCAGGGCCTGAGACCTCTGTCTGCGAGGGTCCGGAGATCAAAGAGCAGAAGGACTATAACTGGGCCAGCCCGACAACTAGCGGGCAGTTGTATCTTGGACCTGAAGCCCTGCTGATCTGATCGCGGCTAACCCTAAGAAGACTCATCCTGAACCTCTGAGCCCTGCTGACGCTGTCGCGGCTCGAGCTGAACTTGTAACCTTCGGAGCCCTGCTGACGCTGTCGCGGCTCAAGCTGAACTTGTAACCATCGGAGCCCTGCTGACGCTGTCGCGGCTCGTCCTCGCTAAGACCTCGGAGCCCTGCTGACGCTGTCGCGGCTCGAGCAGAACTTGTAACCATCGGAGCCCTGCTGACGCTGTCGCGGCTCAAGCTGAACTTGTAACCCTCGGAGCCCTGCGGACGCCGTCGCGGCTCGAGCTGGACCTGCACCATCGGAGCCCTGCTGACGCTGTCGCGGCTCGACCTCTAAGACCATCCGAGCCCAGCTGACTCCGTCGCGGCTCGAGGAGTACTCTGGTCCGGCTGGACCATCGAAACCACCATCACGACCGAGCCAACTCGACGGAGGTGAGGCAGTCAGAACGACCATCACCCCGTGCCCCCCAGCTCGAGGATTGAGAGCTGTGCATAGGGTACGCCTCGTACTGACCCAGAGACTAGAAGACTGTCCCGCTTCCCCCTTCCCGAATCCTCTAAGACTTTGTGGTCCCTGGACCACTGTGTATATAAGAGTGCTTCCTTCGTTATTTGCTTATATAAAGATCTTGTTACTAAAACCCACCGGTGTGGTGTCTGTTCGTAGTGTGGTGTGAGCCCAGTGTGTACGATCCTAGACTCGAAGTCCTCCCCGGTGAGGACCTCACAATCAAGACTCGGCAAGTTCTGTGGGAGAGGTGGGTCTTGGGGTGTCCGGGTGAGCCCAACCTGGCCCTCTGAGATTGCCCCTTCTAACACCTTCCAACTCCGGCGCTTTGCCCAGTGGTAGGCCCGCAATCGCTGCTCTGACCTCCTTTTCTGTGAAGAGGTCGCCCTCTAAATGATTTGTTGTAGATGGGGATAGACAGCATGTGGCCCCATTTTCCTCTGTATAGAGGGACTGAAAGTGTTCCTGCCATACGCTTGGTGCGATATTGGGTTCTATTGCAGGTGCTAGGTCTTCGGACCCCGTGTTAACGATACGCCAGAACTTCCGGGAATCCCTAGCGGCTAAGGAACTAGAGAGTTCCTCCCATTTATTCTGGTCCCATTCCATCTTAGCACTATTGACCATTTTCTTGTATGCCCGTCTTCTAGTCTGTATCTCTACTCTACTTTTACCCTCTTTAATAGAAGAGAGAAGATCCCCCTTTGCATTGCGACATGTGGCATTGCACCATGTGGAGCGGTGGTACCCAGCGCCTCTTGTTTGAACCTTGGAAAAGAGATCTATCGCCAAGGTCCCCACAAGTTCCTCATGTAGCAGCCATAATAATTTGTGGGTTTCCCCTGAGCTTGGTTCTCCACTGAGGAGACCGACTTTTTCTAATAGCGGTATTATTCTCGTATAATGGCTGGATAGTTTTTCGCTACTGGTGGCATGATCCCTACCCTCCTTGCCAGGGACGGCATAGTCCAATTCTAGGGCGTTGTGGTCACTGTCTGTTCTATCTAACACCCTAAAATTATTAATGTGCTGCCACGAGGACAGTTGGACTAGGATGTAGTCTATTCTTGACTCCCTACCCACTCTGTTAAAAGTATATTTGCTAGGGTTGTCAGATTTAGTGCGGCCGTTGCACGCCCTGAGTCCATATTTGAGGGTTAGGGCGGTAATATGTAAAGCAAGTGGGGTCCATGCTCTAGGGGGGGAGCTACCGTCGGGGGAACTAACCATCTAGCATCCTCTTCTAATGAGGACCCATCCAGCAGGCCAGCAAGGGGCTCAAAGTGTGACTTGAAATCCCCTCCCACCACGATTAGAATCCCCGTGGGTAGTTCATTAAGGAAAGCTGAAAGTTCCTCAATAGTAGTTGATTCTCGTGCTATGTTTGCTGGTCTAGAGTAAACATTTATCAAGACGAGTCTACGGGAATTTGTCCAATCGAGCTGCACAGCTAATATGTCTTCTGTAGTCAGCAGGAGTCGTGTGGCCTGGCATCGTAAGTGAGCTACCACCCATACTGCAAGGCCACCAGAGCGACGTCCCCTACCCCCTCATTTCGCTGGAATGTAAAATGTTGCAAAACCAAGGGGAGAATACTCTTCCCTCGCCCAGGTTTCTTGGAGAAGACATATGTCTTTAGAGTCAATGAAGGATATCCAGTCCAGTTGATCCCACTTATTTCCCAGGCCTGCCACATTCCATGAAATAATTTTCAGGAAGGGCGGCCTGGGATTTGCGGATAATGTTGGAGAGGGAGCGTGGTCGTTTGAATTACCCGTGAGCGTTGTTGCTGTAGTCAAAACTCCTTGTGCTTCTCGTGGTTCCCTATTACTATTGGGGTGCTTAATGATGGTTTTATTTGCCTCCCTACTATGGTTCATTTCATTCTGCCTGGTCTCTATCATTACTTCATTTATGGAACTACAGGGTGTGGAGGTTCCCTCGAGACCCTCTCTATGGCAGTGATGGTACTCCTTGCCATGGGGCCTTACCTGTCAATCCACCATTTCTAATTCGCTATATCTATTGAATGTGGGATAATATGTCGGGACTCTAGGATGATATTCTCCTCTGTTTCTTCCACCCCAGCCACCTCCCCTACCATGATAAGTTTCCCAACCCTCCTCCTCCAAGATTGGGGTGAAGATCGCTTGTTGTTGGATTCTGGGGTAGTTAAAACTTACTCTCCCACTATGGTCCCACCCGCCCCCTCTCTCTGGGGAAACTACCCCATCTCTCCGCATCCCTTTCGTAGTTCGATGGGGGGTAGAAGAAGGAAAGGGGTAATGACTTGATATTGCTCCCATGGTCGTCCGGGTGCCATCCACAGATATAGGAGGCGGTCCTGGAATCTCTAAAATTAATCAGGACGCAATCTCCATGGTTTTCTTTGAGCTGCCTACCCATGGAACCCTTCTGACCATCAGGACCTCACTAATTATACCTTGCGGTAAAGGTCTATGCATGGATAGCCAACTAACCACCTTATTCTTCAGGGAAGCTGTTGATTCCTTAAAGGTGGTTTTCAACTCAGGAACCCCTGCTAGAATTACTGTATAGGGGCTCGCCTCCAGAGGTAAGAACACAGCTCTAAATTTCTTAATATTCCCAGGTGCGTCAACTGATGGTGGTATTAATTTGTGTGATTTGTGTGACTCGTTTGGAGCTTGGATATTATCCTTAGTATGGTTGGGGTTAGTCTGGGGGGGGGATGCGATAGTTGTTGGTTTATGGGTGGATTGGGATTGTCTGGCTTGGCCTTAGGTTGATTAGTCGTACTTGGGGGGGGATTGATTTAGCCTTTTGCACCGCAGGGACTACCCTGTTGTCCTTTTTTGAGTTTGTTAGGAGATCCTTTTTATTCTTTGTCTCAATGCCCCCTCTGCCACCCCCACTATCTGCTTTTAGGGAGTCAGCTAGCTGGACAGTCGATTTTTCTATGGATACTAGCCTGGCTTCCATATTAATTAACCGTGCTTCTAAAGGGCTTAGTAGGGATCTCATAAGAGCACCTATGTCTGCGAGCGTAATATCCTCACTAGAGGTATCGAGGGGGTGCATGTTGTAATGCTGTATTACCTCTACAAGCAATACGTCAGAAGATATGGTCTCGGTTGCATCAGTGGGCCTATTTTTTGTGCTGATTAAGCCCGGTCTATTAACCTCGGGGATAGGATTTAGCTTAGGAGATTTTGTCTTCCTTTTCCCTTTGTTATGGACTTCTGTTTTCTTTTTAGGAATAGCTCCTTCCCTTGCCCCCTGCAATTGGTTATTAACTATACCTTTGTCACTAATTACATCTGGAACGAGGGCTGCAGTAGTAGATGGAGTGGGGTGTAGTTGAATCGGTGGCAAGTTTAACATACTCATGTCAACATGATGGCTAAGGTCCTTTGCGATACTAAATGAGGTCAAATTTAATGTATCTGGGATCACAGGAGAATTGACAACACCAGATGTATCATTATTAGGCTCAATGTTATCAATATTTGATGTGTGATCGACTCTGTTGGCAGGGGACTTGGCATGTGCCAGAGGGCCCATTGAAGATCTCCTCCGCCAATCTAGTTCTTGTGAAATACGCCTCTCTAGGACCGTAATTTCATCGATCAATTGTGAGCCAGTCTTAACAAAATAGTTTTCCAGCGTACCTTTAGCAGCTCCCGCTGCTGCCAAGCTGCTTTTACTCCGTGTTTCTCTGGTGGTCATCCTGATGCGAAATTTGGTCCAATCTTTGCAGGGAGGTGAGCCAGATGCGCAATAGAGCCAAGTCAAGGGGGGTGGCCCAGTCCTGGTTTCTCCCGTCCTCTAATGGCCTCAAACGGCCCGCCCTTTGCCCGGGCTTCTCCCCGTGCTGCGTCCCACGTCGCTGATTGCGTAGGCTAATTATGTAGCCCCCAAGGCAAGTGGGCGTAGCCGCTGCAGGAAGAGGCTGCAGGTGTGTCCAATGCCCCGCAGTCCCGCAGCGGTGCTGGTGGAGTCAGCGGCGCGCCCGTGGAGCGGGGGCCGCGCTTGACGAAGTCCGTGTAGTGCCCCCAGCAGCAGTAACAAACTGCTAAGGTCCCGTAAGTAAAAGGCAATGGCAATGAGTGGCACCCGCGAAGCGGGTGCCGCGAAAGGTTATCCTCACGGCAGGCAAGAGGGCGTAGCCGCTGCGGGAAGAGGCTGCAGGTGTGTCCAATGCCTGGCAGTCCCGCAGCGGTGCTGGTGGAGTCAGCGGTGCGCCCGTGGAGCGGGGGCCGCGCTTCACGAAGTCCGTGTAGTGCCCCCAGCAGCAGTAACAAACTGCTAAGGTCCCGTAAGTAAAAGGCAATGAGTGGCACCCGCAAAGCGGGTGCCGCGAAAGGTTATCCTCACGGCAGGCAAGAGGGCATAGCCGCTGCGGGAAGAGGCTGCAGGTGTGTCCAATGCCTCGCAGTCCCGCAGCGGTGCTGGTGGAGTCAGCGGCGCACCCGTGGAGCGGGGGCCGCGCTTGACGAAGTCCGTGTAGTGCCCCCAGCAGCAGTAACAAACTGCTAAGGTCCCGTAAGTAAAAGGCAATGAGTGGCACCCGCGAAGCGGGTGCCGCGAACGGTTATCCTTACGGCAGGCAAGAGGGCGTAGCCACTGCGGGAAGAGGCTGCAGGTGTGTCCAATGCCTCGCAGTCCCACAGCGGTGCTGGTGGAGTCAGCGGCGCGCCCGTGGAGCGGGGGCCGCGCTTGACGAAGTCCGTGTAGTGCCCCCAGCAGCAGTAACAAACTGCTAAGGTCCCGTAAGTAAAAGGCAATGAGTGGCACCCGCAAAGCGGGTGCCGCGAAAGGTTATCCTCACGGCAGGCAAGAGGGCGTAGCCGCTGCGGGAAGAGGCTGCAGGTGTGTCCAATGCCTCGCAGTCCCGCAGCGGTGCTGGTGGAGTCAGCGGCGTGCCCGTGGAGCGGGGGCCGCGCTTGACAAAGTCTGTGTAGTGCCCCCAGCAGCAGTAACAAACTGCTAAGGTCCTGTAAGTAAAAGGCAATGAGTGGCCATGCACACAAAGCACTCCACAACCTGGGCCCAGAATACCTCAACAGCCGGCTCGCGTTCTACACCCCCACCCGCCAGATCCGATCCACCAACCTCGCCCTCGCCATCGTCCCATGAATCCGCAGAACCACCGCCGGAGGACGATCATTCTCCTACCTGGCAGCAAAGATCTGGAACTCCCTTCCCACCCACCTACGACTGACCCAGGACCATCTCTGCTTCAGGAAGCAGCTCAAGACCTGGCTCTTCGAGCAATAGCAGCGCCCCGCCCCCCCAGCGCCTTGAGACCCTAACAAGTGAGTAGCGGGCTCTACAAATGATTGATTGATTGATTGATTGAGTAATTCAATATTTCCAAGGGAATCTAGAAGAAGCTCTTGTTAGGGGTTAGAATGAGAGTTATTTTGTCTTACTTTTTTCGTTAAAACACCAGCTAGCTCATTATATAATTTTTACAATGATTTTATCTTATAGCTTCATACTTCTGGATTAATAAGGGTTTTTATGATTTTGAATAGCTCTCTAGGAGTGTTTCTGGATGAAGTAATGGCTAAGGAGTGTTCGTCTGCTTTGGCCTTCTTCGTATTCTGTTTATTTCTGGCTATTTCATTGTGGAATAATAATTTATGTTCAGAGTTTTACATTTTCCTCCAGAATCTTTCTAGAGGTTTGCACCTTATTCTCTCTTGTCTGAGGTCTTCATTAAACCAGGATGCAAACATGACTTTGCATTTACGTTTGATGCTATTTATTGGTGCAACAAGACCCAGGGTTGTGATTAACCACTCATTTCGTTTCTCTGATGTCCTCTAGCAGAAAGGGTGGCAGCGCATTTCAGGCCTCGCTTAAACTGCAATTGCAAATTCCAGATTTCGGAGTCAGGTTGGTGGTACTGCACATATACATAGGGATGTCTGAGTGGGCCTGCAGCTGGGAGTCAGAATGTTGATAACCTTTCTAAACCTCCGAGCAAGGGCAATTCTCGAAAGGGGTGCTATTCCAGAATCCTTACAACAAAGCTGAAATTTTCCCAATTTATAAAAAGGGTGTCGCGATGAGGCTGCGAAATTTCAGGCCATTTAGTTTTTGGACAGGCTCTAGAAGTTTTTTTGCCAGCAAGTGTTAGAGAAACTAACTGACTGGACCAATCTAAATAATATGTTTTCAGTCCTACAAGAAGGTTTAAGGCCAAAAACAAGCAGCCTTGACCAAAGTGCGAGACTTTTAACAATATGCTGGAAAAATGTAGTTCTGGGTAAACGATGTCATTATGCCATCTTCGTAGATTTAAAATCTGCTTTGGATATGGTCCCAAGAAGGAAACTTTGAGAAGTTTTAGAAAACATGGGAGTCCCAGCTAATATTTTGTATATCCTCATTAGGATCCACAAGAATAATACGGCATGAGTTAGATACGGCAAGAATGGGGAATTAACAGAGGCATTTGATATAGAAACGGAAGTTCCAACTCTCGTTACACTATTTGTAAATGATCTGGCTGACTTTTTAAATTTCCCCAAAAATTATGCCTCAAAAATTGTTTCTATAAAAATTCCGGTACTAATATTTGCGGATGCCACGCTGTTAATTTCCAAAACCCCGAGCAACCCTCAAGCAATTTCGAATCGCTTTCTTCAGTTCTGTACTGATCGGGGTCTAGACATAAATATAAGTAAAACGTTATATATGATATTAAACTCCCATAGAAATTTCCAAAGAAATGTATTGGTAAACAAGTCCCTCTTTGTGCGAGTTTTTGAGTTTGTTTACCTGGAGATAACTCTGTCCCACAAATTAAGCTGGCAGTCTGATGCAGAGTACCCCAATACTTCCCCTATTTCTTTTATGATTCAATTGAGGCCCTTATTCTGGTATGGACTCTGGACAACCCCTGAATTTGAGCCTGGTAGACTTACCTGCAGGGATCTTTTGAACAAACCAGGCCATTTGAGAGTATCATGGCTGTTATATCTCAAAAGGATGTTTAGAGCTCTTGCCCTGGATTCCCTGTGGGACAAACCAGAAGAAGCATTTAAGATACTAAAAAGCCTGATAAAAGAGCGGTGCAGAGGCTACCAATGGGGTGAAATTAGTAAAAACTGTTCCTCAGGTAGTCTAACAGACTACTGTCTAGATCATAAGATCAGCCCTAATTATGAGACATGCCTGATACGTGATATAAGGCTCTTTTCCTAGGCAATTCTACTTAAAGTTTAGGGTAACTAGACAAAATATCTAAACAAATATATAGAATTGACAAAATATCGAATTCAAAATATAGAATGGACATAATGTCGAATGCACATAATATAGTGGTTAATAATATCGAAATGCAGATAAGTAAAATCGATTGTTAAAATATCGAAGTACATAATATAGGCATTAAAATATATTGAATTGTTAATAATATCGATATTTTTTAAAGTGTTTTGTATGTTAGTATATGTGTTAAAAGTGTATATTGTTTTTGTAATGTATGTTTATTGTTTTTAAAGTAATGAATTTTATGTTATTTAATTTTTGCGTAATTTAATTCCGTAGCGGGTTGTGGGTTTATAGGGGAATAGGGTGGGAAGTAATTTATTTATAGTAAATTAAATATTATTTTTTAGGAATTATATATTTTTTTAATTTAAGTTTGTGTTTTGGTTCTGTAGCGGGTTGTGGTTTTATAGGGGAATAGGGTGGGAAGTAATTTAATTGTAATTAAGTCAATATTTATTTCATTTATTTGTATTGATAATTAATTTATTGTTAATTAATTATTCATTGGTAATAATTTTTATTATTTGGTAATTCATTTTTAATAATTGATTAATTGATAATTATGGTAATTGTATTAATTTATTATTCAGAGCGGGTTGTGTGTTTATAGGGGAATAGGGTGGGAAGTAATTTAATTGTAATTAAGTAATTATTGAAATTATTTGTGTGAATTGGTAATTTATTGTTAATTAATTATTAATTGGTGATTGATTTGTTACTTTTTACATTTTTGGTATTAAAAATGAATTGGTTGTTAATTAATTATTAATTGATGATTTATTTTTAATAAATAATATTAATTGGTATTTATGATTAATTATTTATTAAATGTTTTGTAATTGATAATTAATTGTAATTAAGTTTTATTGGTATTGATAATGAATGTATTTTTATTTAAATATTAATTCATTACATTCCCTACTGCTGCACTCACTGGAGTGGGAATAGTAATTTGTACCCCTACGCTATCAAAAGCTTTCCCTACTGTTGCACTCTCTGAAGTGGGAATAGTAATTTTTACCCCTACGCTATCCAACACTTTCCTTACTGTGGCACTCACTGGAGTGGGAATAGTAATTTTTACCCCTACGCTATCCAATGCTTTCCCTACTATTGCACTCTCTGGAGTGGGAATAGTAATTTTTACCCCTAAGCTATCCAACGCTTTCCCTACTGTTGCACTCACTGGAGTGGGAGTAGTAATTTTTCCCCCTACGCTATCCAAAACAATCCCTAATGTTGCACTCACTGGAGTGGAAATAGTAATTTGTAACCCTATGCTATCCAATGCTTTCCCTACTGTTGCACTCTCGGAGTGGGAATAGTAATTTTTACCCCTATGCTATCCAACACTTTCCCTACTGTTGCACTCACTGGAGTGGGAATAGTAACTTTTACCCTCCCGCTATCCAACGCTTTCCCTACTGATGCACTCACTGGAGTGGGAAAAGTATATTTTACCCTTCCACTATTCTACGCTAAAAGTATTGAATATTTTTTTTAATAATAAGTTAATATATATATGTATTAAAAAATAAAAATGCAGGTTTATTTTTTTTAAAACTTATATTATTTATTTATGGATTTTAAGGTTATTTAAGTATTTTTAAGTATGTTTTAGTTAATTATATTTATTATTTTATTAATTTTACATTACTTTTAATACATTTAAAAAATTCGATATTTTACCAAACTATATTATTTACAACAATATTTTGGATTCAATATTTTTGTACTCACCTGTTTTTCTAGTTAGGAATTCGATATTTTGGCATTCTATGGTTTGTCCACGATATTTTGGCAGGTCGATATTTTGTTCCTTGATATTCTGTCAGTGATTCGAAGTTTAGTTATGGTGCCCTTCCCATAGCAGAGTTTACTGGGAGATGGGGGACCAATACTGGTTCTAGCAAACTCTGCCCATTGTGCAACATAAGTCCTGATACCTTTACTTATTTTGTGTTCTTGTGCTTTGCCTACAGCAATCCCGTAAGAAGTGGATTATTCCTGTATGTTGTCTTATGTGTGTAAGAACAATTGGGGTAGCCTTAAGGATATTGAAATCTGACACAAGGGAAGTTGTTATGGCCGCCATGGCTAAATTTCTACATGCAGCTTTGCTTATACATATGCTGACTGTAAGCACTGCTTTGCAACATTAGAACTTGTAATTTTTACAAGTGGTCCATAAAGAAAACTAAATGAACTAAAGGAACCCACAAAGAATTGGCATCTGGCTAGTATACTTTAAAACCTGGGTAGTATTATTAAAGATTTTATATAACAGAGGTGTATAGAATTTGTTGACCTGATTCAATAGGATTTATGACTCATAGGTGAAATGTGGCAACATTTGTCCTGTAGAAAAAGGATATACATTTGAAGAGTCATTCCCCTCTCCTCTCTTATTTCCTCTCTATTCTAGTTGCCTCTTAGGAGGTTTCAAATTTAAAAAAATAATAATTCAATTGACAGAAATGTTAAAGTGACCCTTATATATAGGAAATGCTGTTAATAATTGTTATGTGTTTGATGGATTTTAATCAGAAATAAACAATTTAAATGGACTGACAACCAATCCTGGAGCTCCCAGGTCATTAAAAGCTCTTTGATACTGACCCATAGATCCAGTGCTCATTATCGGTTTAAAAAACATTCTTACTCATGACCTATTTACCCTGCTCCCGAGGCCCACTGAACAAAGGCTCAGAGTGCGGCCCTTTTTGGTGCTGAATTGTGAGGGAATGTTGACAGCCAGAGAATTATTGTAGCTAAGAATTCATTATTTAGATCAATTATCTCAGTGCTGGTAAGTACGCCTCTTTAACCTATATTTCTAGATCTAGACCTAAAGCGAATTGTGGATCTAGTGCAATTGAAGCCTTTGCTCTATCTATCTGGACCATTCCTGAGCTCTCTGTGTACTGAGAATGCCCTGTTGATCAATTGGGCATGAGTGGTGAATCAAAATCCCTTGGTTAAGTTTGTATCAAGCATGTTTAAGAAACCTGGGCTGAGTAAGCTATGGGAAAACCCTGGCACCATCAACAAGTCAGAGTTGGTTAGACTGAAATCTACATATTGAAGCCATGCTGTGGCACATAGCTGAGGCAGATACTAAGGAGGCCATTTGGATGGCGGGCGGACTTCTGTCTGCCGCCACCCTAGCGGAGCTGGGCTCGACCGCCTGTGGTGCGGTGGTCCCACCCCAACAATTAGGATGCCACCGCCACCGTGGCATCCTCCATTCCCAGCATTGCCCGCCACAACACTGGGAATGCACTGTGTGCATTGTCATGCTCAAGGTGACAGACTCCGCGAGGTGCCTGTCACCATGTCCATGACAATGCAGGAGGGTACCATAGGTACCCCCCATGTGCACCCCCCATCCCCCAGAGTCCCTGGGGGCCCGCGGGCCCCCGTAAGGAAACTTTGCATGCCTTTCTGTGGCGGCAAAGGAATGTTTCCGCCCCCATCCTAATATGGCTGGTGGTGTCTAGCAGACACCGCCACCATATTAAACCCATTTCCCCCCGGGTTGACTTGTCAACCGGGCGGAAAAGCGGTGGGCGGTCTTCCCGTCCACCCGGTACCCCCGCCATACTAATGTGGCGGGGGGTAAATGGGTGGCAGGCGGGGACAGATGTAGGGCAGATCGCCACTGCCATGTGGGCGGTGGTGATCAGCCCTACATCCTAATGACCCCCTAAGTGTTCTCTCTGGTAGCCTGACTACTCAGTAAATAGAGTTTAAACTGTATCCACAGTTTGAACCTTTCTTAAACTCCGTCACCCCACCCTTAGCAAGGAGCCTTTATGTGAGGATTCGGGTTAGGCTGTCTACCGACAATGAAGCTGATTATGATGTTGGGTGCAAAGCCTCCTCCCGACAGTCGGAATCCCCTAGACAATGTCGGAACCCTTCCAAACAAATCAGCTGGTTTACAATCCGAAACAAACGATTACGATGATCACAGTCGGATTGTAAATGCATGGTCTTTCCGAATCGGTTCCGACTGGCTCTTGGAGAATTTGTGTCAGTCAGACCAGCATCCTACAGCTCTACGGACTCCGTTTCCGACTGAGTGATTACGATGTACTGTTTCCAACATCCTTTCCGGGTTGGCCTGTCGGTCATGAAAAGGCTAATGGAAAGTGACTTTGGGGGAGCCCTGGAAGGACTTCCTAGGGCCTGTAGCCTATGATTGATGGCCAAGGGGGTACCTAAGGGACCCCCCTGTAAAGCCCTTCACTGTGTGGCAGACAGCATGGGGTGCCTGCGACAGGGTGGCATGTTTTCCGCAAACACCCATTTCCCCATAGGAGCCTGTGTTGACAGGCGGAACACTGGCTCCCATAAGAGTCAATGGGAATCGGACTGAACAGTATTCGGTCGCATCATAATCAGTCGGGCGGTACCACTGTATATGATATCATCTATTTAATTTGAGGTTTTTCTTACCTAAAGTACTTACTAGGTTATCTATCTAGATTTTTCAGTTTTATTCTTAGGAGAGATTCCGCCAACATGCAAAATTTACAGGCTCACCCCCTTCCCCCTTTTACAGCTTCCAGAAGACCCACCAGTGAGGTGGAAGGTTTGGTACAGAGCCTTCACATATTTAGGAGCCATGGGGAATATAAGGTTAAGTGCTGAACACAAGAGATTCATCTTAGAGCGCAGTTTAGGTCTGGAGGAATAAACTGATCTTAAACACCTACCCCCATCTTGAGGTTATTGAGGGGGAAGAGGCCCTAAATGAGTTTGATAAAGCTGTGAAAATGTTGGAGAGACAGTTTGATGTTGAGGGCAGTTTAGCTGTAGCCAGGCACAAGTTCTTCACAAGAAAACAAGAAACTGACAAAAGTATTGTGTCGTAAATAGCGGCATTGCACATTCTGGCATCAGAATGTGAGCTTGAGCATTTCACCTCTCAGTTAATCAGGGATCAGTTGTAGTAAATTGTAGAGACAAAAATGTTCAGGAGAAGTTGTTAACCCTGAAAAATCCCTCTTTGCAAGAAACATCACTATTGTTAAGAACATAGTGCTTACTCAGAAAACTTCCAAAGAGACGAAACCTGACAAAGACTTTGTGGGGGTGGTAAAGGAACGCAGGAAACAGTGAGCAAAACAACAGGTAGAGAGAGAGAAAAAGCAGGGTGAGCTAAAGGGTAGCAAGTACACCACTGTCAGGTCTGAGAAGTAGGGGGGCAGTCAAGAAACATATGTACGAAGTGTGGGTTTCCCTCACATGACTCCAATTCTCAATTTTGCCCTTCGAGAAATGCCTGCTGTTGCAAGTATGGTAAACAAGGGCATTTTGCTAAAGTTCATCATGTTCTACTCTGATGAAAATGAGGATGATGTGTCAGGGGACGTTGTGAATTCATTAAGTGATTTGATGCTCCTGGTCAAAAATTAGTCTGATGATTGTGTGGATCCGGTAGTTGAGGTGAATGTTGATGGAAAGGCTATTCAACTGTTGGTGGATTCTGGTGCGCGTATGACCATGATCACAGAAGAGAAGATTTTTCTAGATCAGCCTAATCTTCAAGGATAGGTGTATTCGGGGAACGATTTATGTGGCAAAAAAAGGGCTCAATATCTTGGGGTGGTATCACAAAGGCCTTTTCAGTATGACACTTGGGCCAGGCATGAAAGAACAAGTGTTGGTGGTGGATGACTGTAGTCAGGGTGAAGGTTTGGTTGTGTGGACCAATAAGTTCAGAGGTGTGTTTGCTGACAAGCTGGGGTGTATTTAAGGATTTAAACATCTCATCAAGGTGAAGGGCCAGGCTACTCCAGCTGAGCACAAGCTGCGCAATGTGCCCGTTAGTGTCAGAGATTATCTTTCAGATGTGTGGCCGGGGATAATCAGACCAATCAAGTCTTCCCTACAGTTGCCTCCTTTGGTCATTGCCTGCAAGAAGAATGGGAGTTTGAGAGTGTGCATTGACCTGATCAGTTTGAACAAGGAGATCTGGGTTGACTCTCACCATCTTCCCCGCATTGATGATATCCTCTCCATTTTTACGGGTGCTAAGTATTTCTCTAAAATTGATCTTACCCCCGCTACCACCAGGTGGAGATGGACGCTGCTTGAAAAAATTTGACTGCGTTTGTGTCTCCAGTGGGTACCTTTCAATTTAAAAGGATGCCTTTTGGTCTTGCCTCAGCAGCCTCTGTACTTCAGAACGTCATGGAAAAGGTTTTAGAGGGGGTTGAGGACACAGTGGTTTTCCAAGACCGACATTCTGGTTGCTGGGAAGTGCAAAGCATCACATGACAAACACCTCACGGAGGTATTGAACAGACTTCAGGAGAGAGGGATTGTTGCGAACAAGCTTAAGTGTGCATTTGGAGTGCAATCTATTGAGAATATGGGGTACTGCCTATCAGGTGAAGGGATTGAACCCAGAAAATGATTGATTGAGGCCATCATGAATGCCTGGTGCCCCAAGTCAAAGATCAAGTCTCGTAATTTTTGGGTGTGTGTGAATTTTACACTAAATTTATTCTCAATTTTGCTGCAAAAACTGTCCATTTGAGGCAGTTAGTTAAGAAGAAGGTCACTTTTGTATGGGATTAGGTTTGCAAGGACAAATTTGTCGGCATAAAGCAAGAACTTGGGTCGTGCAAGATTCTCATGCCTTTTTATCCCCACAGTGTATATTGTCAGTGGATGTGAGTTTGAATGGTTTGGGGGGCATGATCACCTAGGTCAAGCACAGCAAGGAACACCCTGTTGGGTTTGCCTCTCAGCCATTACGACAGAGTGAGAAGAACTACTCTGTCATTGAAAGGGAGTTATTGGCTCACTGCTGAGTGGTTGAAAGGTTCAAGTCCTTTCTGTGGGGCAAGACATTCAAGTTGTTGACTGACCACAAACTTCTCATTCCCATTCTCAATAGGCACATTACTAAGGAGCACACCCGAGGATTGGGAGATTGAGCTCCAAATTGTTGCAGTACAACGTTGAAGTGGCACACATTCCTGGTAGGAAAAACACGAGGGCAGATTTCCTCTCAAGGTCACCATACCCCTTGGGAAATTGGGAGCAAGCTGGGAGTGATGAAGATGAGGAGTGCTTGATTGCAGCTGGGGTTGTTTGCAGTGTGGGTTGTTTTTCGGATCAAGAGTGGTTTGATGCCACGTAGTCTGATTCTGTGCTCAAAAGAGTTAGGGAGCACATCGTTCTAGGCTGGCCTAAAGAGAAACATTCGGATGGTGAGCTTCAGCCCTATGACAAGACTGCTGTTGAGCTTACATTGAAGGGTGTCAAAATGATCATGTGGGGCAATAAGCTTGTCCCCCTGAGGGTTTGAGGGTACGCATCATTGAATCTGGTCATGTGGGGCATCTAGGGCAAACAAGTGCAAAGAGGAGCATTTGTGGTGTTTACTGGTGTCCATCCATGGATCATCAGGTGGATGATGTTGTCAAGGGATATGTGAAATGTTGTACCAGTGACAAATTTATCAAGATAGTCACTCCTACTGTAAAGGAAGTTGAGCTCTCCAATAGTCCATTGATGAAATTGGCTGTTGATTTTGTGGGCCCTTTCAACGCCTTGCAGAACAAATACAAGTTTGCTTTGGTGGTTGCTGGCTACTACAGTAAGTGGTGGCATGTCCATTTCATGGTTGATCCCAACACCTAGGAGGTTATAAAAGAAATTCAAAGCCTGTTTGCCAGGGAAGGTTTCCCTAAAGAAATCGTGTATGACAATGGAGTACAATTCACATCCAAGGAAAGGTCTGACTTTCTGTCTCAATCAGGGATTTTGCATGGCCGTGTGGCTTTATATCACCCACAGGACAATGGTTTATTGGGCACATGAACCGCATTCTTGTTGAGTGTGTGCAGTGGGCAGTTTCTAGTAGGGTTGAGATCAAGGAGGCGATGCAGAGCATGTTGTAGGCGAATTTCACTACTCCCAATCCAGCTGTGGGTGGTTGTCCATTTGAGTTGCTGCATGGGAGTGTTGGCACTTTTCACGTGTCCTGCCTGGATGAGGAAATAGGGTTTGCGTTCCAAGTTTGGGTTCTGCAAGGGTGGTGTGGATACATCTACCAGGACTACTGATTGGGAGTATCTCAAAAGTGCCACAGATGTTTCTGGACCTGTTTCCAAGGTCCAAGTGGGTGACTGAGTGAGAATCAAATTACCTTACAGCGTGGCCAAGCGTTTGTCAAAGTTTGGTCCTCCTGTTAAAGTGGATGCTACCTCGTGCTTTGCTGTGAGAGTCAATGGGAGGAACTGGTGGAACCTCTCAAGGATTTAGGAAATTCCTGGAAATGTGGTTCTGCGATTGGGGCTCGAGAGTGGTGCTGTTTTTGAACATTCTGAGAGAGTGTGTGCTAATCCTAAGGCTGTTAGTGATGGCATTATTGATTCCCATTAGCCCTCTTCCCAGTTTTCTCATCAACTGTCCTTTCAATGCAGGAGTGGTAGGAAAAGTGTTCCACCTAAACGTGTGGATCTCTAATATGTTTGTTTTCTCATTTTTGAATCTGTAGGGTGCTTTCACTCTCCGAATTTGTATATGTAATGCTTGTTATTCTATTGCAATTGTGTAGGGTTTTTGCTGTTTTCTTTTCTTTATCTTTGTTTTTTATTTTCTGATGGAAGGAAAGGAGATTTTGTAGTAGTTTATCTATTTGTTTTCCTCGTCATTTCTTCCTATGATACCTACTCCTTTCTATGATGCCCATTCCATGGTTAGAGAATGTGTTGTTTGAACATCAGGGACTATTGCAGTCAATCCCTGCAAGCTGTATTGATGAACGGTCAATAAACTCAGTGCTCTTACACTCACCTGCCTCTGTGTAATCACTACACTTTAGCAACTAACGCTTGATTAACAACAGCAAAACATATTAGCATACTTTGTATTCCTTTTCCATTAATGTCCCACACTTTTGCTAAAGAACACCATGAGCCCCTACTTTGCCTTCTTACACAGTAACCCCTTCTCCTGTGTTTCTACTTCATCTCCTTTCTGGTGTGTTTACCTTCACACCTGCTTCTACAAGTTGCATATACTGTTCCTTATGTAGCTGAACCTCCAACTTGCCTTCTCTCAATGCTGCTAATGTCAATGCAGATCATGGCGTGTTACACTATTCTTAAATGCTTTCGTATAGTCTTTTTCTCCTTTTGGACGATATTGCGGCCTTTGTGTGCGTCTTTTCTGCTGAAGGGCAGTTTGTCGCCTACACTGCACCAAGTAACTAAACGACGCAGCGCTATTTTCAGCTGATACAAGGAACTGAAAGGTTCGAGTAAAAAGAATTTTGTCAACTTCAGTAACCCAAGTTATACTTTCACGGTGCTTATACTTTCTACATGTATGCAGGCAAGAAGGTGTTTGTGAACTTTTCAATAAATCCCATTGACTTACAGCGTTTCTTAAGATATAGGGAATGATGCTTTCAAAAGTCATGTAGTTTTAATAATAAGGCAAATAGTTATAAGGTGTAACACCAGGCGTAGCAAAAACAATATTAGGCCCTTTATTATAACAACCTGCACCAATAAACCCTGTATTGCTTATAAAATATTGTTTTAAATCAAGGGAGCGTGGCTTCGTCAGCCACAATGGTAGACGGGTCTGAGTAGAGCTCTTGCAGGTGGTCTAGGCAATCAACATTTACTGGTGCTGGCAGTCACTGATTCCTGAGACCGAGCTGTCCGGTAGACGACAAGGAGTCCCAACGCTCATTTCTGGCAAGATTGGGGGAACCGAGAATCAGACTCAGCCCGAGGACAGGGTGGGCGAGTAGACAGGCAGAGACAAAATGGCGGTGCCCGGCACTTAGTTCTCCTCTACGAGAGCGACTTGATCTGCGGCTCAAGTTGAAAACGCACACCAAAACCTGGAGCAAGAGCGACCAGGAATAAGCTGACTTGAAGTGACACATCGAGGATGCAGACGCAGGGAACACCGGGTGCGCTGCCCGTTGACATCAGAGGCTCTTCCCTCAAAGATGGTGGCACCAGGAGGTGCGGGGAAGGCTCCGTGATATTCCCAGAGCACGAAGAGGGGACGAGGCGAACACCAGCAGAGGCCGCCAAGCAGATCTTTTCAAGGTGAGCGCCTGGGACGAGGCCAGCGGTGGGGGCCGGCACTCCCTTCATATGCGGCCGCAATAGAATTACCCCTAAAGATACGGAGGGTCGCCGGACCCACGCCAAGTGGGTCAATGACCAGCGGGCATTAGCATCTAGCTTGAAAGTAGGGGTGGGCGTCAAATTCCGTTCCGCTTAATTGGGACTGGAAATTGCAATAATTTGGCATTTTCACGTTCCGCGGAGAGCGCAAAATGCAAAATTTCCACGATCCGCATCGTACCGAAATTATTATTCATGCTCGGGCTTTAAAAATACATTCTCTCGCACACAATCGCCTTACCTGGACCCCTGCGTTCGCCAACAAGTTTTCCCGATCCAGTCGAGTGCTCCACAAGATGTTGGTAGGCGTTTGCGCTATCTTGCGCGAGTTTGCGTCCACGATCACGTCATTCATCTCGCGATCATGCACCGTGAGAGTATGAGATCTCGAACACGTAATTCTCCACTGCGAGCGAGACCGTGAGGACGCGAACATGTCATATCGAACGCGACAAGGAGCAAGAGAACCCGAACACGTCATTCTCCACCGCGAGCAAGAGCGTGAGGATGCAAACACGTCATATCCAATGCGACAGGGAGCGAGAGAACGCGAACACGTCATTTTGGATGCACCATCGAAATCCACCAGAAGTAATGTGAAGCTCGAGAACTCAAACATGTAAAATTTTCAATCTGGAGAAGAATATCAACTCTAGCAGCATAAAAACTTCTGCAAATGGATTTATTTGGATGAAAAAAACTCCTCAGATTGATATTTGGCTGTCCTTTTTTGTGCAAGGAGTCATTTTTTAAAATGGGGGAGAGGGAGGAAGAGCCACAGAATCTCCAACTTCCTGTTCCTGTCCTCCCAGTGCTTTGTCCATCTCCTGCTCATTCTGCCTTTGGATTTTGAGCTTGAACGATTTCTCTTTTTGTCTGCTGCATCATTGCCATTGGATTTGAGGATTTTTTAATTGGATATTTTACCAGTAAGTGGTTGTTTTGTTTTTTTTTGTCCTCATTTTACGCCCTTGGAGGTCAACCAGTAGCATGTGGTAATGACCTTACTGTCTCAGATAAACTGGAAGGGGCTCCGAGAGAGACTGCTCTAATTGCCCCACAGTAAGTAATGTCATACTCCCAACGAGCTACTTTGGAACAACCGTCTGGGACACATGCTGCGTTCATATACCCAATCCTTTTTCGCTTTCGAGTGTTTAGGGTATAGTCAAATAATAAGGAGAATGCCAAGCAGAGTAATCATTGGACCTTGGGAAAAAAAAAAAAAAACAAGAATGGACCAAGACCTATCACCAGTTTAGTAACCTCCAAAAGTTTCTCTTGCTATGGTTTCCCGATCTTACATGGTCCAACTTTGATGTTTGTAATATTGACATTTGCCAGTCAAGCAGGGTTGGAGGTAAAGGATCTTTCCATTTCTTGCATATTTCTCTCCTTGCCAACAAGATACAAAAAAAGATTAAATTTTTTACTTGACCATGAAACTCTGGAGCAATACCAAAAATAACAAGAGCAGGACTTAAAACTATTTGAGATCCCAAGGAGATGGATATTGAACTAGAAACTGAATTCCAAAACAAAGAAAAAAGTGGGCAGTCAAAGAACGTGTGTAAATCCGAAGCCTCAACCAAGCCGCACTTAGGGCATGAAACAGGAGAACTGTTCGAAAATTTTGACAGACGTTGGGGCGAATAGTATGCCCTATGTAATGTAAACAAGTGGTTTCGGCGTAACCACGATGGTTTTACTTGTTCCACATGATCTTGAAAGATTCATACCACGTATTCTCCAGATTAATGTCGATAATATGTGTGGACCACAATTGGTCTGGTAGTTGAAACTCACCCTCCGTTTCTTCAAGTAGGAGATTATACCAAAATGAAACTTCTTTCTTCAATGGGGGCCTATCTGTTAATAAGGACACCAATATGCTGTCCCCTCCCAGCTGAAATCTACCTTTACCTGAAGTCTATGAACGTGCCCAACTTTGCATTTGCAGGTATTTGAACCTGGAGAAACGATCCCCCACTTTTAATCTTAATACCTCCCACGGCAATAGGCTTCCTTCAACAAAGATATCTCCCCAGGCTACCAGACCTGACTATTGCTAGGTTGTCTATAAGCCAGCTCGGAGAACCTGGAGAGTTCCACATTGGAGCCTTACTACAATAATAGTCGATTCTATTAGTATGCCTAAGTTTAACCCATATTCTACATGAGTCTCTAAGCACTTTCAATTTTATTTTCTTAAAATACTTTGGATCCCCAAACTTAAATAAGAATTCATGATCAGTCACCTTTTCTCCTTTAAGTAATGCAGCAAACATATGTCCACAACCTAAATAATCGGGGATTTTAGCAACATCCTAACATGGGACATCTGAAAAGCCCACCCATAAAGTTGTAAGTCAGGAGCCGCCAAGCCTCCCTTCTCTCTATGTCGCCTAATCTTCTTCCAGGCGATTCTCGGATTACGGTTGTTCCATATAAAAGAGCGTATATCGCTTTGAAGCTTGACTGTCATCGTGGGATTAAAGAAAAGAGGAATGGTATTAAATAAAAAGGTAATTTTAGGTAAAATCGTCATTTTAACTAAATTAGATCTACCCAAAAGAGATAGTGGAAGTGTAGACCAAGATTTCATTAATCTACGACATTCCTTAGCAATGAGCGAGAAGTTTGCTGGAACTATCTTGTCTATATCTTTATATATATTTAGACCTAAGTAGCGGAGGACTGAACTTATCTGGGCCCCTGCCACAGGCTCAGGGTCGTTCCAGACCATTATGTCTGTCTTTTCTGCATTAACTTCATAGCCTGATACGGCTCCAAATTCTTTGGCTAACGTGAGTACTGCGGGGAGCGCTGATCTTAACTCTGATGTAAAAATGAGAACATCGTCCGCATATAGGGCTACCTTCCTCTCCCATCCCTCAAACACAAAAGGCTTGATGTTACTATTGTCTCGGATCTTTTGAGCAAAAGGCTCTATATAAAGATCAAATAAGAGGGGGGAGAGGGGGCAGCCTTGACGGGTCCCCCGAGTGATGTTAAATGGGTCAGATAGTTCTCCATTAACAAGTATAGACGCTGACAGATTCTTATACAGGAGTTTGACTGTACGTCTAAATTTTTTACCAAAATTGAATTTCCCCAAGACCTCCGATAGGTAAACCCAATTAACTCTATCGAAGGCCTTGGTGGCGTCCAGAGTCATTACTGATAGAGGAATTGATGCCACCGTTGCCATATCGATAGCGCCTATAAGGTCGTAGGTCAATTCATACAGCTGCCGCCCCCTTACGAACCCCTTTTGGTCTGTATGCAAGATGTTTGTTGCTACTGCCCCTAACCTATTTGCAAGTACAGAAGTGAAGATTTTATAATCTGTATTTAAGATGGAAATTGGTCTGTAAGACCCGCAATTTAGTTGAGATTTACCTGGTTTTAAAATCAATGTAATTGATGCATTATCCCACGATTTAGGCGGGGACATGCCTTCAAGGAGTATCTTATTAAATAGTTCAGTCAAAAAGGGAATGATAATTGGTGTCAGAGCTTTGTAGATTTCAGATGGCAACCCATCCGGGCCTGATGCCTTGCCTTTTTTGCTATTAGCTACAGCTAACCTAACTTCCTCCTGTGAAATGGGATCTTCCAGTTTATTACTTTGTTCTAATGTCAGAACAGGAAGAGAAACGTCCGCCAGCCACTTTTCCGCCTGCTTAGGATCCACACTGTTATCCTCGCGGTAAATATCTCTAAAGAAGTCCCGGATCGTTCTCCTAATATCAACATCGGTTGAGAATGTTGTCCCACCGAACATAATTTATTTGATATTATTACGTACTAGCTCAGTCTTCGCTTTCCATGCCAGCAATTTACTTGCACCTTCGCCATACTCAAAATGAGCCGGCTTACTGGCTTCCCATCTTTCTAGGACCCTAGCATTTAATATCGAACTTAACTCTCCCTTCAAGATAGTAGCTTTATTCAGCTTCTCCTGAGTTATAGTAGCACAAGCATCAGAGTGACTAATGATGTCTGCTTGGAGGTTAGCCAGCTCTGTTTCTAAAGCGGTCACTGCTTCTCTATAGATCTTGTTCTTATATGCAGCTTTGTTAGTTATCTGTCCCCTTAAGAATGCCTTGAGAGTATCCCATATAATTCCAGGAGAGGCGGAGCCTATATTTTCGTCCAGAAAAGCCTGGACCTCTACCTTGAGGGCATCGATAATATTAGTTGATGACAATAGTGATCGATCAAATGACCAGTTACTTGATCTATTTTTTGGAAACCCTTCCAGTTCTAAAAAGATTGCCGCATGGTCTGAGAGATGAAATGGTAAATGGGATACCAATTTAACTAGATGGACCATGGACTGACTAATTAAGATAAAATCAATTCGGGACTGATGATGAAATCTATGGTTTCGAAAAGTGATTCATCTTTGTGATCCATGTGTTGTTCTCCAGATGTCGTTGTATCCTAACTGCTTCATATTGTCCTGAAGATATACCCTGGTTTTAGACAAAACTTTAGCTCTGTTAGAAGCTGATTTATCCACTAAGGGATCTAAAACTATATTGAAGTCTCCGGCTAAAATAACAGGATCAGGAAATGAATAAAGATGTGAAAAAAGGACCTTCAATACCGATGGATCATCCTGATTAGGGCCATAGTAACCCACTATAGTTAATGGTGCCCCATGTATTATGGCTGATGCTATTGCCCATCATCCTCCTGAGTCGACAAGATTAGATACCAATATCGCTTTTATGGATTTTCTAAATAGAATCGCCACACCTCTAGTGTGTGTTGTTTGTGACGTCATTATACAAACGTCAATCCATCTATTCCTCTTGACCAATATCTGCATTTCCGGTTTAGTCAGATGTGTCTCCTGGAGTACTATAATGTGCGCGCCAGAGTCACGGAGATATTGCATGATATTATTTTTACTAGGGCTGGTACGCAACCATTAGTATTCCAGGAGAGGATAGACAGTTTATCCATTCAGATAATGTTTCAACTCTTCGTTTTTACCTCTCCTACAAATGTAAAAAGCTCTATATCCCATATACCAAATAGTAAGAATTTTTAACTATGACATATCTTTAAAAATGACCACTCCATATGAAAAATCAAGCTGACTCAAGAAAAGAGGACTCTTTTTTAGTTTTTTCCCCAGCCCCCCCCCCAAAGTGACCCTGTGTAACCCCACCTCCCCCTTGGAAAACCCTTGTTTTATCTATCTGGGATACCCAGAAGATAGTACTCTGTTGTGAACTCCCTTCTTATACATAGCCGGGAAGAAGAAAAAAAACATCATATAAAACAAATAGGAAAAAGTTAGACCTACCCTGCGTGCCCCCTTACTTAAACCCAATTACTTGCAGTCTTACAGTCTTACTGGTGATTTTTTTTTTCTTTTTTCCCACTATGCAGTATCCCTAAGTGCGTTTTTTTTTCTTCTGTATTGTGTAATTTATTATTGGTTAGTTTAACCGCCTTTTCTCTCTTTTTTTTTTTTTTTTTAAATGCCAAGCAACTTAGCCCTTTGGTTGCAAAAGGTTTTCTCTAGTTACCCGCTCCCTTTTCTCTGCCCATAGTGAGCAGTAGTTCATCTGCTGCCTGCACTGATCTTATATTGTGCATGGTGTTGTTGTACATGATTCTCAATGCGGCTGGAAAAACCAATTGAGCAACTGCACCATAGCTTCTAAAGGCCTCCAGTCTTTTCCCGAATTCCCATTGTCTGTCCAATGTTGCCCTGGACAAGTCTGATCGCACTTGAAAGTTAAATCCCCTTGCACTAACAATTTTCTGCTTTAGAGCCAGATTTAGGATAGTTTCCTTGAGGGAATACGAAAGAAAATTGACCAAAACCTTTCTGGGTTTGGTTCTTTTTGGATTCTTCCTAAAATGCTCTCTGTGGATGCGTTGTATGTCAAGAGCCAATTCTTCCTTGGACTGGTCTAGTCGCAGTGCCTCCTTTAACAAAGAGATGACGTACTGCTTGATATCTGAACCTTCCTTATCCTCAGGAATATTCAATATCCAAAGATTATTCCTTCTGGCGTTGTTCTCAAGCGTCTCCATCCGTTCTGATAGCATTTGATCTTCCTTCCTAAGTGCGATCACATTTGCCTTAGCTTCATCTAGATGCAGGGACAAGCCTGTTACCTTGTCCTCAAGTGCCTCTGTTCTCGTTGTTAGGTCATTTAGTTTTTTATCTAGGTTTTCACAGAAACACCTAATGTCCGCTTGATTAGCTGCGGAAGTATCAAATCCTTTTTTGATGTCTGCTGATAAAGAGGCAAACATTCCCTGAAAGTATACCTGTAGAGTAGAAATCAGGTCAGTATTTAAATCGGCAGATGGATTGGGCGGAATAGGACTCGATAGGGGGACCAAGATGTCTGATGTAGTTGCTATAGTCCCTTGCATAGGACCTTGTATACCTACTCCTGTTGTAGTGGCTGTTGCAGTTAGTGAGGCCAACATAAGAGGAGGAGCCAATGGGGGCGCTAGCACCAAAGCAAGAGGTGCGGGATGTCTAGACGCGTCAGCGCATAGATTACTAACCACTTTCTCTATGCTGCCGACTTGATCGTTGCCTGCCTCCAAACCTCCTAAGCCTGCCCCCAAACCTGTTTCGAGGTTCATAGAGGTTTCTACACCCTCCGCCCCCATCTCAAGCAGTGTGTCGGTTTTATCCAACAAATCTTCGGACCTCAACATTCCCTTAAGCTCAGTATCCTCTGCTGGTGTCTTTCCAAGTCCAAGTCTCTCTGGTAGTTGTACTACTTGAGGGATCACCTTAAAAAAAGATCTCAGTGATGGGGTTATTTTTGACACTGAGGTAACCTTTTTGCCTTTGGACCCTTTGGCTGATTTGCAAGTATAGGCTCGCTTAGCTTTGACCTGACCTGTTAGAAAAGAAGAAGGCTTCTTTTTACTAATACAGAGATGGTCTGAGGTAAAGGTATCGCCCTCCTCAGGTGCTACTGTTTTTACTGCAGGCTCAGCCTTATTTACCCAGTCTGCCGTGGGTGTACTCAAATCGGCCACAAGGGGGAGCTTAGATTTAATAGATTTAATAGCCTTCTCCTTACTGGACTTGCTGGACTCCCCTTTAGAATCTTTATACTTATTGCCTCTTAAATTGTATCCAGCCTCTGGCTCGTAACCCCCCTTATCGTCGCCTCCACCTTCCTTTTTCACTTGGACCAGTGTTGGCTCTCCCACTTTCAATGCCCTCTCCTCCGTGGTCTCTTTCGCCTCTACCTCTACCTCCAGAGCGGCAGCAGCGACCTCGCGTCGTCCCAACAGCAAGCCTCGGATGTGGCGTCCTCGTCTGAGCTCCAGGGCGGCCAAACTCCACACCAAGCCGACAACCGGCACCGGGACACACCCCCGTCTCTCCTCTTGCCGACAGCTAAACACAGCGGCTGCAGAACTCCTCTCCGCGGCATCCGCATTCAGACACGCCCCCTCCAGACCCATCGAGCACCGAGGAAGCAGGTCAAAGAGTAAGCGCTGGTTTTCTCCGCGTTTAAATTAATCGCCGAATTTCCAGGCGCTAAATTTCCGATCTATATGCAGTCTAAGAACTGAACCGCATAAAAAAAAACGGCATAATCTTAGTAAAGTAGGTTTCCAACGGGAGCTCATGAACAGAGCACCGCAGCGGCTCAAGCGGCCGCCGCCATGTTTTCCCCCCCAGTAAGTGGTTGTTGTGTCTGTTTGATTGGGGGCATTGCAGTTGTTTTCAACTACAATTTAATTTTGGTAACTATCATTCCTTTTTTTTTTTTAATGTTGTGGGTAGTTGTAGTCAGTAGGCCCAGAGCTACTCATGGCCTCATGGGTGGGTGCATGATGAAGCAACTGTTCCTTTGGTGTTTTTTGAATGTATTTCATTTTCAAGCATCATTTAGGGCATGGATGGCATTGGATTGAGTTAAGAAATGTGTTTTTTTGGGGTGCGCTTTCTGTTGTTGGGCCTGGCCATGTGGCTGGTTGCTCTTTTGAAGCCTAGGCCTGCAAGCTTGTCTGACCTTGTCTGTCAACATGCCTGCTTTCACCCGGTAGGCTCAGAGCAGGTAGCCACAGCTGCATTAAACAAGTATTTCTGTGTGGTCTGTTGAATTTAGACATCATTTAGGGCATGGATGGAATTGGATTGAGTTGGGAAATGTGTTTTTTGGGGTGTGGGCTTTCTGTTGTTGGGCCTGGCCATGTGGCTGGTGGCCATTTTGAAGCCTAGGCCTGCAAGCTTGTCTGGCCTTGTCTGCCAGCAGACCTGCTTTCATCCGGTAGGCTCTGAGCAGGTAGCCAAAGCTGCATTAAACAAGTGTTTCAATGTGGTCTGTTGAATTCAGACATGATTTAGGGCATGGATGGCATTAGATTGAGTTGGGAAATGTGTTTTCCTGGGGGTGGGCGTTCTGTTGTTGGGCCTGGCCATGTGGCTGGTGGCCATTTTGAAGCCTTGGCCTGCAAGCTTGTCTGGCCTTGTCTGCCAACAGGCCTGCTTTCACACGGTAGGCTCAGAGCAGGTAGCCACAGCTGCATTAAACAAGTGTTTCTGTGTGGTCTGTTGAATTTAGACATTATTTAGGGCATGGATGGCATTGGATTGAGTTGGGAAATGTGTTTTTTGGGGTGGGCTGTCTGATGTTGGGTGCCTTAAAGACATGCCTTTGTTGTGTGTGTCTGGTGTGTGTTGGTGTGCAATGCGTGCACCCTGCAGACCTTTCTTGGGCCTGTGTATTTTCGTTTTTGTATTTTATTGCATTAAAAAGGCAGAGCAGTGTGCTTTAGCATGCATCCTTTGCCTGGCTTTTATAGGCCTTTTGTCAGTTCATGGTGTTTGCCAGGCCTCCTGCTTGTTGCTTGTGATTTGTAAGTGTCCATGTGGCTGGTGGCCTTTTTTTGTGGTGGGAGTTATTAGTGTCCTGCTTTTGCCATATAGGCCTGCATGGTTTTCCTATTGGCTTACTGCTTCCACACATCCATCCCCTTTTCCAGCAGCAGCTCCATGAATGATGTGATGCTCAAATAGTTTAATGCCAAATAGGGTCCACCCCACTTCCATTACATTTGTATTTTGGTGGCTCTTATTCTCTTTCCTATCCTTCCTGAGAGTGTAGTGTGTACACAGTAGTATAACATACCCCTTGTTGACAAAGTCCCAGAAATGGCTAGACTATATCTACTTTTGTTTGTTTGTTTGTACTAGTACAGTAGTAAGTAACTGAACCACAACAACAAATGCAACATTTCACTGATGTTCTTCTCCTGGCATATTTGCTTTTAGGTGCACAAAAAGCCAGAGGAGGAGGTGTCATCATCATCACCCGTTGTACTGCCAGCCAGACAGAAGTCCTGCTGGGCATCACATCTACGTGTGACCACAACTTGTGCACCTGCGTCCTGCCTGACATCTGAAGATGGCCCTAAAGAAAGGTACCAGGTCCAGTACCAAGAAAGTTGCCTGTGAGAAGAAAGAACAGAAAAAAGAAGTGCTACTAACCACGACTGATGTGCTGGCCAATGTTATTTTTGGGACCAAAAAAGTACGCCTGCAGCAGCGTTGTCCGGGAACCAAGCTGGGAGCAGAACCTCCACACCAGCGGTCCAACCCCACCAACCTAGGTCCAAGCCTTTGAGTGTCGCAGAGGTAGCCAGTCTACTAACGAGCAGCGAAGTTGAAATGTCGTTTTCGCAAAGTAGTACACAATCAACTCAGGTGGAAACTTAGCAGATAAGTGTGCAGCAGCAGCCACAACAACAGCAGCAGCCGCAACAACAACAGCAGCAGCCGCAAGAACAGCATCAGCTGCAAGAACAGCAGCAGCCACAAGAACACCAGCAGCGGCAAGAACAGCAGCAGCCACAAGAACAGCCCACAATAGTAGTTGTTGCTCCTGAAGTAGGGGCATTTCAGGAAATCGAGCTTCCTGCAGACAAAGTGGAGCAAACCACTGTTTGGTTAGATCTATTGTCTTCCAGACCACCAGCAAGGAAAATGAGGCTTAGTCCATCATCTTCTTCTTCAAGCCCCGCTTCTGATGATCGTGATGCCACTTGGCAGCCACCAGCTCTGTCTGAGAGTGATGCACGCCACAAGACCATGCTTCTGAAAAGGAAGGTTCCAGAAAAACTTAGAGTTATGGAGGTAGATGTAGAAGAAGGGGATGATGTTGATGAAGACGAGCCAGTCATCACACACATCACTCCCACCCCAAAGGGGATGGAGACCAAGATTCTCACCCTATCCAGAAAAGCTGCTACTGAGCAGGATGTAGCACGGATACCACCAACACAGGTTACAACACCACCACCTCCAGCTGCCATATTTTTAAAGGCCGGTAGGGACCTACATCCAGCTCAACCATCTCAGTAGGTAGTGGTAGTAAAAGTCACAGTGTAGTTGCACAGAGTCACAGTCCAAGCACACCCTCCAGATTATCTGGTATTGAAAGTGGCACATCCAGCAGTGCCAGAAAGTTCTCCTCCCCAGTTTGGGACTTCTTTTCTGTTAGCACCAAGGAGGAGAACATTGCTATATGCTCAATTTGTCGACAAGGTGTTCGGCTGGGTAAGCTTGGTACAAACTATGGTACCGGAGGCCAAGCAAGTCATCTCAGAATACACCACACTAACGTGTGGGAGAATCACCTACTTCACTTAAAACAAAAGTAAAAAAACTCCACCCAATGAAGTTGGGCATGAAGAATCAGGGGACGATAGTATTGCGGTATAAGGAGAAGAAGAGGGAGGCATTTCTAGCCCTGTCCCCAGTAGTGTAGTGGGACCGCCCACAACCTCCTCAGCAACATCTGAGTGGCACCGCAGTAAGAGCCATACTCAGAGACAGGCTGAGACACCAAGGGGACCGAGTACTGCAATGAGACAAACTGCGTTGTTGAGCCTAAGTGGGTTGATGAAAATAACAGCACCACAAAGGAAAGTAATCCAGCCTACCATTGGGAGCATGCTTAGGTTGGAGGGGCAGTTCCAACGCAACCACCCTATGGCACGGTTGTACATTGCAAAGCTGGCTAAAATGAAAGCACTGGACCTTCTCCCTTTTTAATTTGTGGAAGGGTTGGGTTTCCTTGAATTTGTGTCAGCCATCTGCCCTAAATGGAAGGTTCTCAGCCGCAAGAATTGCTTTTCCGGCACTATATCATGATTTGCTGGAATTGGTTGGACAAGCTTTGCAGGAGAGTGCTGTTCACAATATTTACCTGACAACAGACATGTGAACCAGTTGCCAAGCCACCGATTACATGTGCACCACTGCACACTGGGTCTCTTTTGTGGGGGTTAGAGATAAGCTATCTGAAGGAGGTGCTGTTGACACAGCTGAGATTTTTTAAAGCAACTCGGAAACATGCAACTGTAGCTATGTTCGCCATGGAGAAATCTCATACTGCTATAAACATTTTGGAAGAGTTTTGCAGCAAGGTTTTTGAATGGATGCGCTCAAGAGGGCTTAGTATTGGTTTTGTTGCCACATATAATGGCAGTAATGTACTTAAGGCCAAGGAACTTGGTTCCTATTTCAGGGTTCCGTGTTTGGTGCACTGCATAAACATTATAGTTCAAGACTTTCTGAAAAAAGAACCCATAGTCAGCAACTTACTGACCACCTGCCGAAGAATATGCACTCATTTCAGCCATTCTCTTAAAGCTCGGAAGCAGCTGAGGATCATTCAACTTGACTATAAAATGCCAGTCAAAGCACTCATCCAGGAGGTGGCAACACGTTGGAACTCAACGTATTACATGCTTGATCGTATGTTTGAGCAGTACAAGCCACTCAATGAATATGTCATGCAAAGACTGGATGCTACTGTGAAAGGCATAAGCCCTCAGATGGACCAATGGTGCCTAGTTAAATTCCTGACTGATATGCTTCATCCTTTTGAAGTCTTCACACGTGAAGTCAGCAAGGAGAACTGTACAATGGGCCAAGCAATTACCATTATTGCAAATGCTAGAGCATCAGCTGAAGAAGGTGTCTGAATCATACAAAGGTGTAGAGGAAAAAAAAGAAGCCTATGACTTGATAGAGAGCTTAGCCCGTCGCTTAGCTGACAATAAAAGGGTGCAAGATAGGATTTTGCCAAAAGAACATTACATTTGTGCCACAATTCTAGACCCACGGACAAAATTGGCACTGAAGACATTAATTCCTTTTTCAGTGATGGATGTTGCCCCTACAAAACTTGATTAGCTGAGGCAGCGAGTAAGTTGAAAAATGAACGTCTGCTAATTAAAAAAAGCCCACTAGATTAACCCACAAGAAGTTCTGCAGCATGGCATCTGGCATCAAGTGCAACTTCGAGGCTGAAGGCAGTGCGCTTGGCTCAGAACACTCCCCATCACTATCGACTGCAGCAACAATAACTGGATCATCATTAGGCCCAGTAGAATCATTACTCAATTGGTATTTACAGTTAGGCATTGGTATTAAGCAGCCAGAAAAAAGGTTAGCAGCAGCACCCCTGAACATTGAGCGGATGGTCCAGGTCTATCTGGACAACCGAACAGAGATGTACATTGATCAAAACCCATTGCAGTATTGGTATAGGAAAAGGGCCGAATGGCCACTGCTCAGCAGGCTGGTGATGAGCTATCTGGCTTGCCCTGTCACAAGTGTCTCTTCCGAACGTGTTTTCAGTGCTGCTGGTTCCATTGTAACAGTGAGAAGGACCAGTCTCTCTCCCAAAAACGTGGAGAGGTTAATAATGAACAAAATAAATCAGCACTTCATACCACCGAATTACACAATACATGAATCAAGGGAGGAAGATGAGGACAGCGGCTCTGGTGATGGAAGTAGTGTGTGACATGATTACCTACTACTGGTTGAACCCCCAGAGTTTGAGGACGAGCTATACTTCCCTGACAATTAGGCTTGCACTTTCTGTCTTCCTCCCTTATTTTCCTATATTTGTGTGTCTGTCTTTCTGGTTACAAACTTTGAAGCACAACAAATCCATCACCACCGTCTTCTACTCTTCTTCTTATTTCAATATACGAGTTTCAGCTGTCTGCACAGTACAGTCCTCCAAATCCCGCTCCTCCGCTCCATCCTCCTGAATCTCCTTACATCCATTGCCCTCAAGACAGATGATGATTGGATGATGCTTGCTAAATAGAAGAAAAAATAAAATGTTTCCTAGTCCCGCCAAAAGAAGTGGAACATGATGACTACTATAGCTATCCTCCTATCTGAGCCGAGAGAGACTGTCCATTAACTGAAAAGTGAAAATGAGATGGAACAGGTAATGAAATGATGCCATGTATTGGACGCAGACTGAGTGATTTTGTGGTTGTTTGGTGTGCATGAAGTTATTTCATTGTCCACTAATTATCATTCCACACACTGAACGTACCTCAAGGCAATTTCCCCCTTCTTGCAACAATTTTTAATAAGAAATTTGTACTTCTACTGCAGCTTGATACATTGCTTTTGATTGAATACAGGAAGGGGACTCAATCTGTACACTGCACACTGAGTATGACAACAGCACCGTCCATGATGATGATGGCGAAAAAGATGGCCTGTTAACTTAAGATGAGAAGGAACAGGTAATGAAAATGAATGGCATGCATTGGACACCTGAGTCTGAGTGATTGGTGTTTGTGTTTTTGTTGTTTGTTGTGCATGAAGTGAAGCCAAAGTGTACTGGTAGTCTTACTGTACACACTAAAGAGTGACTCAAGTCGATCATATTTCTACTCTTGTTGTGTAATAAACAAAATTGTACTTCTACTGCAGGGCGATCTTCACAGTCAGTCAGTACAAGTATCGGAGATGATTGATGGAATAATAACAAGTCAGGCGGACGTTTCATGAGTGGCATAAAAGGCAAGCAAGTCAACAACAACCACAGCAGACCTAAATGTCTGTGTAGAAGTGGAGTCGACTGACTGCGGTGTATTGATTTAGTGACTTAAATTATAAAATGCTATGTTGCTGGATATGTGTTTTGTCCAACTCTTTTAAAAAATTTACTCTAAACGGGGGATGTGCTAACTTGCTAAGCGACATGCCGTCACTGTGGGCCTGCTCTGTCCTGTAACTATTGTTGTTGAAGGTCAATGCTGGAAACAGACTAGAGTAGAGATGATGCATACATGCCCCCTCGGAAAGTGTTCTTGTTGCACTACACCATAACTTGTGCATTTTTATTAAACTTTGTTTCTCAATCTCCCTTTTGTTTTTCCATCTACAATTACAGGCCGGGCCTTGTGCTATACTTGGGAAAACATTACAATGCACACTTACCTTACCAATAAATCTACATTTGCCAGGCAGGCAGTGGTGACTGGTGACACCCAAGATTGAATTACGAGAGGACCAAGAGGAATGCCGAGATGCAAATCCACGTTTGACCAGGATAACACAGTAACAGTATCAACTTTCATCATCTTTTCAATAATTTGATCATTCTTTTTGTCTACAATCTTTACAACAGTGTGTTCTTCTTGTGGTTATTATTATCATTAGGTTTGCTCTCTGTTTACAGGACAGGTGACTCTTTACCTGCCACACAGCTCCACCCGTGTGCCGGTGCCTTCCCTCCTCGTTGCTACTGCTGAGCGCGAGTTCGCTCCTGCTCTGCCCCCTGAAGCATGCTGACTGTCTGCTGTGCCAATTTTTTGCTCTTTCTTGTGATCCCCTGCGCATTTTGTAAGTAGTGTTCTAAATTGTTGAACTTGTTTTGCCCCTCTTCCTTTGCGTCCCACTCAGCACCCCCCTACTCTCCCCTTTTTTCTTCTGTACCCCCAGGCCGATTCCCGCAGCTGCTCACCTGGGGCCCACCCCCGCCTTCCATTTGCCGCCCCGCTCCCACCTCCCAACTGCCCCTCCCTCCCTCCCCGCCTTAAATGGCAGCCGCTGCGAGGTGGTAAGAGCGACCTCTGACCCTGCTTGCAGGACAGGTCGCTCTCCACCTACCGCACAGCTCCACCCGTGTGCCGGTGCCTTCCCTCCTCGCTGCTACTGCTGAGCATGCGTTCGCTCCTGCTGTGCCCCCTGAAGCGTACTAACTGTCTGCTGTGCCCATTTTTTGCTCTTTCTTGTGATCCCCTGCGCATTTTGTAGGAATTGTTCTAAATTGTTGCACTTGTTTTGCCCCTCTTCCCTCGCGTCCCACTCAGCACCCCCCCACTCTCCTCTTTTTTCTTCTGTACCCCAGGCCGATTCCCGCCGCTGCTTCCCTGCAGCCCCGCCGCCCCGCTCCCACCTCCCAACTGGTCCTCCCTCCCTCCCCGCCTTAAATGGTGGCCGCTGTGAGGTGGTAAGAGCGACCTCTGACCCTGCTAGCAGGACAGGTCGCTCTCCACCTGCCGCACAGCTCCACCCGTGTGCCGGTGCCTTCCCTCCTCACTGCTACTGCTGAGCGCGAGTTCGCTCCTGCTGTGCCCCCTGAAGCTAGCTGACTGTCTGCTGTACCTGTTTTTTGCTCTTTCTTGTGATCCCCTGCGCATTTTGTAAGTTGTGTTCTAAATTGTTGTACTTGTCTTGCCCCTCTTCCCTCGCATCCCACTCAGCCCCCCACTCCCTCCTTTTTTCTTCTGTACCCTCAGGCTGCTCCCCTGTGGCCCCGCCTTCCATTTGCCACCCTGCTCCCACATTCCAACTGCTCCTCCCTCCCTCCCCGCCTTACATGGCAACTGTGCAGAGGCAGGCCCGTCTGCGCCCGTCCGCGCCTGGACCATGCCCAATGGCAGAATCCCTGGACCCCGCAACCGCCACCACACCAGACTCCGCTATGACGCCAGCACCCTCCATGCACTCAACGTCGGCCGAGACCACAGCTGTTTCCAAGCCACCCCAAAACGCACCCACTTACCCTTCTCCTGCCGCACATGCAGATTCACCTGCAACAGAGCCACCAAACTCACTAGGACCAGACCCAACCACCTTCGCTGCATATTCCTCAACACCCGCTCCGCACACAAGCATGCCGCCGAGCTCTGGGACCTGCTCGACACCTCTGCCCCAGACATTGCCTTCCTGACTGAGACCTGGTGGAACGACTCCTTAGCGCCCAACATCACCATAGCCATCCCGGACGGCTACAAAATCACCCGCAGGGAATGCACCAACGGATTCGGAGGAGGAATAGTCGTCGTCCACAAATCCACCCTCAAGGTCTCCACCCACGCGGATGACAACCTCCACACTGCCGAACACCTGCACGTCCGAATCCACACCGACCCCAACACCACCCTCAGATGAACACTCATCTACTGACCACCCGGACCTTGGGCACAGTTCAGCGACTCCATCGCCAACCTCACCAGCACCCAAACACTCGCCTCCACGGACTACATCCTCCTCGGGGACCTGAACTTCTACCTCGAGAACAACAACAACGTCAACGCCGCCACCCTGATTGACAACCTCACCAACCTCGGGCTCAGAAAACTTGTCACCGCACCCAACCACGTCGCCGGCCAAACACTTGACCCCATCTTCTCCATAAACGCCCATGTCGCCTTCAACCACACCACCGAACTCCACTGGACCGACCACCGCTGCATCCATTTCGCCTTCAAGAAACCAACCACGCACCACCACTGCACCCAACAGTTGCACCGCCGCTGCTGGAGCAAAGTCACCAAGGAACATCTGATAACCACCCTTGCCCAATACCCACCCACGGACCCAGACGCTGCCGCCGGCAACCTCCAATAGTGGATCGACGACTGTGCCAACACCCTTGCCCCACCCAAGAAACCCTCCAACGGGCAAGCCAGCAAGAAAGCCACCTGGTTCACCAACGAACTCCAGACCTCCAAACGCGTATGCCGGAAACTGGAGAAGTAATGGCTCCACGAACACACACCGGACAGCCACGCAGCCCACAAAGACGCCACCCGCAGACATCACCACCTCATCAGAGTAGCCAAGAGACCTTCCTTCAAAAACCGCCTGGACAACAACACACACGACAGCAAAGAACTCTTCAGCATCGTAAAAGAACTCTCCAACCCCAGCGCCAACGCCAACGACATCCCACCCTCACAAGAACTGTGCGCCTCACTGGCCAACTTCTTCCACCGCAAGATCGCCGACATTCTTGACAACCTCAACACCATGGCCGCCCCTACTACACCAGACTCCACTCCCATGCGAACACCACCCGCCCCAACCACCTGACCTCCTGGTCCAACGTCAACGATGACGAGACTCGCAAGGTCATGAACTCCATACACTGAGGATCTCCATCAGACCCTTGCCCTTACTACGTCTTCAACAAAGCAGAGGCAGCCATCGCACCTAAACTACAGAAGGTCATCAACATCTCCTTCGAAAGAGCAACATTCCCGGAAAGCTGAAAGCACGTCGAAATCAACGCCCTCCTCAAGAAGCCCAAGGCAGACCCCAAGGACCTCAAAAACTTCCGACCCATCTCCCTGCTCCCGTTCCCGGCAAAGGTCATCAAGAAAATCGTCAGCATTCAACTGACCCGCCACCTCGAAGACAACAACATCCTAGACCCATCCCAGTCCGGATTCAGACGAAACCACAGCACCGAGACAGCCCTCATCGCCGCCACAGACAACATCAGGCGCCAACTAGACAACGGCGAAACATCAGCCCTCATCCTCCTGGACCTGTCAACCGTCTTCGACACGGTCTGCCACCGAACTCTAAAGACACGCCTCCAAGAAGCCGGAATTCAAGAGAAGGCCCTCGACTGGATCATGTCCTTCCTCTCCGGCAGAACACAGAACGTCCGCCTCCCACCCTTCCAATCCAAAGTCACCGACATCTTCTGCGGTGTCCCCCTGGGCTCATCCCTCAGCCCGACGCTGTTCAACATCTACATGGCCCCCTCGCACAAGTGGCCCGCTAGCACTACCTCCATAACATCTCCTACTCCAACGACACCCAGCTCATCCTCTCCCTCATCAAGGACCCGTACATCGCCAAAAACAACCACCATGAGGGAATGAAGGCCGTCGCCGACTGGATGAGGAGCAGCCAGCTGAAGCTGAACTCAGACAAGATGGAGGTCCTTATCCTCGGAACCACCTCCTCAGCCTGGGACGACTCCTGGTGGCTGACTACACTGGGAACAGCACCAACACCCACCGACCACGCATGCAGCCTAGGATTCGTCCTCGACTCCTCCCTCTCCATGTCGTAGCAGGTCAGCGCCGACTCCTCCTCCTGCTACAACACCCTCCGCATTCTCCGTAGGATCTACAAGTGGCTCCCGACCAAAACCAGAAGGACGGTGACACAGGCCTTCGTCAGCAGCAGGCTGGGCTATGGCAACGCACTCTACGTAGGATTCCCTGTCAAACACCTGCATCGACTACAACGCATCCAGAACGCCTCCGCCCAACTGATCCTCAACATCCGCCGCTGCAGCCACATCACCCCCTACCTGAGAGACCTACACTGGCTCCCCATCGACAAGAGGATCACCTTCAAGCTCCTCACCCACGCACGAAAATCTCTCCATGACGCCGGACCAGCCTACCTGAACAGCAGACTCAGCTTCTACACCCCACCTGCCAGCTCCAGTCTGCCAGCCTCACCCTCACCGCTGTCCCCCGCATCCAGCGAACAACCTCCAGAGGCTGATCCTTCTCCTACCTCGCCGCCAAGACCTAGAACACCCTCCCCACCCACCTGCGGCAGATCCAAGACCTACTTACCTTCAGAAGACTCCTCAAGACCTGGCTCTTCCAGCAGTAGCGTCACCTCCCCAGCACCTTGAGACCCTCACGGGTAGGTAGTGCGCTCTACAAGTATTCTGATTGATTGAGTGATTGATTCATCCCTACCAATATTTAATTTTTTTATTTGCTATCTGTAAAAGTAAGCCCGGAACAACTGAACAAGAACTGTATGTAATCCGGGTCTCCTTATCAATCATCATCATGCATGCATTTCCTTTTTCTCCCTTAACATATTGATATGGATGTGGTAGTCTACAGAGATTGTGTTTTGTTGTTTGTCCATGCGTACTGTTTTTCATTTTCAAACCTTTCCCCAAACCCCTCTTCCCATCCATTCAAAAAACCCTAACCCTATTCCCCTGGGCTGTGTGACTTATTGAGGTGTGACTAAATTAAATGTACATCAATAATTTATCACACGCTTGCTGGGGCAGATGTGGCGAAAGCAACAGTACTTCAATTTCAAGGCAAAGCGAAGATCTTCTTCTGCTTGGCCACCCATGAGCAGTATATTTTAGAGGTGATTTTTAGTTACCAAAGGGACATATACATCCACATTAATTCCCGGCATTGATAGGATTTGTTGTCATCCTCATTAGGCCTGGGCGGTAAATTCCGTTCCGTTTGCGGAATTTGGGTAATTTCGCGTTCCACGGAGAACACAAAAATGCCCAAAATTCTGCGTTCCGCGACTTCGCAAAATATTTTGCTTGTTCGCGTTCTCAAATGTGTGTTCGTGAGATATTTCCCCCTGAGCACGAAGGCAGCGATTGCGAACAGTAAAAAAGCATTGCAACCAAGCAATTCCGTGTGTTTGCTGAATTTCTCCGTGTTCACAGAGATTTTTTACTGTTTTGCGAAGATTTGCGTAACGCGATTACGCAAATTCCGCCCACCCCTAATCCTCATAAACAGCACTAACTGTTACGCTTGTGTTGAGGAGTGTACTGTAGGCCTAGTGAAGTGACTCAACACAACTATAGTTTGTGACTCTGTTCAGTAGGCTATCCCCACCACCGTTATGGTTTGCTGTAAAATATTTTTGCATATTATTGTTTCGCGGTACGTTTTGTACTGTACTTCATTCTACTACTCTTCGAACAGTCTCTCTCAGGCAACTGACTGTCTCATTTTCTTTTTTTGCAAATGCTGCTGCCCTGCCAGTGTCTACTACTACTACCACCACCACAACCATGGCATGTTAGGAAAGGAAACCATTATCGCCATGCAGCCATCGCTGCCTAAGTTAAACATCAAGCCAAGGTATGAGAAGTTTGGGGGAGACATAATTAATAAAGGACATGTTTTCAATCAATTCAGTAATTCACACACCCCTTTGAGTCCAGTTAAAGAATGCATAGACTAGAAGAGAGAGACTGACAGTACTAGTAGGACAACTCAATCCGTGAGGGGTGCCGCATCTATCTTTTTGTGTCTTACAAAGTCAGCCAATTATTTAAATCAAACACTGGCTATGGGCGGCCCTGCACCAGCAAGGAAACAGTGTGATGTAAAACAGTAACCCCACCCACAAAACATTAGCAACATTGTATATAAATTAGAAATATTGATTTAATAATAACCCTAACAAAAATAAACTATGTAAAAAACCCACTAAACCTGACCCACCCCACTCCCTAACCCCAACCAATGTCCATAAAGAAGTCCAACCAAATGTCCAAAACCCAATGCCCATTCTCACCCACCAAAACAATGAATAAAAAAGGGGCAATAAACAGGGTGTCCCAGGTTTGGCGGGATTGTCTTTGGAGGACACGCACTGCCTCCTCTAGTAGGGCTACGCAGCACTTTAGAGAGTGGCAGTTGCAGCCACAGTGGGGGGGGGCACCAGTGATGGAAAGGTGGTGGTGGGTGGCTGCCAGACGGTGGTGCCGTACCGCTGGAGGGTGGTGGCTGGGGTCTGGGGCATTGGAGGAGTGTTCAGCTGCTGCCGCCTCCTCCTCCTCCTCTTCCAGGACCACCAGCCGTCAATATTCTACTTGTATTGCCTCCAGCTTCTGGCACCGTGCCTTGGTGGCCAACTCCTTCCGATCTGGCTTGGAAGGAGTAGCTGTATATCAAAAAGAAAAAAGAAGACTATTGTAAAATATACTCTTAGAAAAACAGTAAGACAAGTTAATTATACACATAGTGGCATGGTAGCACTATAAAGCACAGCACATAACATTTGTGGTATGTATCTATCCTCCCACTTGCTTGGTCTTTAACATTTGGGGATTTTTTCAGGCATTCAACCAACCATGCATCGGATTTCTATCAGCCACCTTTGCAATTTGCATGCTTGCATCACACGTATCCTTCTCTCTGTCAGTCATAAATATTAAATATTGCCCGTCCTTCTTCCTTCTGCCCGTCTTTCCCTTTTTAGTTCAACACCAGGTGATCTGATATGACTTTTAGTCTTCTCCATAAAACTTTCAAAGCGAAGTTGAAATGAGATAGAAGAGGCCATTGGTTACTCAATACTCCCGCCCCTAATGCCTTTACTAATGCCAATTAAAGGGTGTCTTGACTCTTCAAACGTTCACAACAACTCTTACTTACTTAGGGCATCATTAGGATGGCAGGCGGACTTTGTCCGCCCGCCATCCCCCCGCTAAAAGGGACTGCCCGCCATAAGGGTGGGGGTCCCGTGGGGGCAATTAGGATGCAGGCGCATTCCGTATTTTTAACATTGCGGTGCCGGCCGCGTTGTGCTTTGAAAGGCAGGGGGGTACCATCCATAGGCACCCCCCATGTGCACTCCCCATCCCCCCGGAGTCCATGGGGGCCCCCAACGGGCCCCCCAAGCACACTCCGCATGCCTTCACGTGGCGGAAAGGCATCCCAAAATGCACATTGTAATATGGCTGGCGGTGTCTTTCAGATACCACCACCATATTGAACCCTTTTCCGCCCCGTCGACCGTGCGGAAAAGCGGCGGACGGTCTTTCCACCCGCCATTGACCCCCCAGCCATTGTAATATGGCTGGGGGGTCTTTTCTACAGGGATGGCGGGCGGTTTGCCGCCGTCAGGCCGGCGGTGACTACCGCCGGCCCAGCAGGAGCATTCCGCCCGCCATCCTAATAGTTCCCTAAGTCTCAACAGTACAATATACATACAGTACACCCTTGCAGTGAGTGTAATGTCAATAGTTAAGGATTATGAATCTAACTCACCACCGCCCGCAACTGGTGCTGGCTCGTCCCCAGCAGCTCCATCCGCAACTGCCGCGTCCTCACTAGCCACGTCGCCTTCGCCGTTGGCCCCGGCACTGGTGGTCGGTAGTGCACGTAGAAAAAACATTACACATTTTTTAGGTGTCATATACACCTCCCCCTATTGGTCAGTAGCAAGATTGAAAAATGAGTTAAGAGTACACAATACATCACTAGTACAAATCAGGTAGTACTAAAGTAGACACTAGTAGTTATATGGTCCCTAGGGTCATTCTAGTCTTTGCTTAGTTAGCCCGAGCCATGCAACCAATTTACCTTTTTGTCTCCTATTTTTGCACATGTGATGTTACCTCGCAGCTTGTTGTATAAGACACCTTTGAGCCCACATGACCTAGTCATACTGCTACTGTCTAAGCGCTGCGTACAATGTCAACCAAAACATTAACAAGTAACTTTTTATGAAGTTGTGGTGTGCTCGTCCATATTGCTTATTCATAAAAATGCTAAAATTTTTGGCACCGCTGAGAAACGCTTGCAATATACTAACGCGCACCATTTTTCTCATTACAGACGGAAGATTCCCTTCTACGAACCAGTGCTTTGCAGAGCTTATGATGTAACAACTACCAGTACTAGGTTCTTCTAAGGTGAGGTGTCCCCAGAATTCATCAGAGATCTTCATTTAAAATTTTATATAAACTATATTCCTAACAAGGGGATGGTGGTGCTTTCACCACTGTTCAGTTATCATGATTTCCTTTTTGTTTCTAGTATGGACTTCTAGTTGTTGTAACTGTAAGTGTAACAATGTTTATTGTTTTAATGTTATGCATTTTCCTGTTGCCGCTGCATTATAGAACAACGTAGATAGCTTGTCAATTCAAAATAAAACTTTTGAACTTACATAGACTCAGTGGTATTTGGTGAGGACTTACACGAGTGAGCGAGCGAAAGGAAGGATGTACATATGCATTGCTTCCATGACTGAGAGGTTGGGTGTGTTATGTTCTGGGTTGTCTACTTGTTGGGTATCTTGGGGGGAGGGTTCGGAGAGCTAATAGTTATGAGTCATGATGAGACACTACTATAACTAGTTGGGCATGGGATTATGGTGGGTTCTGAACTTCTGATTGAGGTGTGAGGAAGGTCCAACCTCCCATCACCAACATCCTATTTGCTTGTGCAAAGTTCTGTATGTGCAAAATCCATAACAGTAGTAGTATGTCCTATCCTATCAAAATAGTAATAAATATGGTTGGGCATTTGTTGGTGGGAATTGTCGAAAAGCCTCAAGATTAACAAAGACTAAAGATGAATAAGACTAGAAGTAGTACAAGAGGACAACCCAAAGGACTGGACTCAATGGCTAGAGCTACTGGTGAATCAGAGTTTTATTTAAATCCTTTTAAATAAACAGCGTCCAACTGGGCAAGCTTAGCTACTACAGACAGACTAATAGTAGTAGTACAGAGAGTCATCATAGCAGAGGTAGGGATAACAAGAATTTCGAAAAAGATAGTACAGATCGAAGGATAATTGTTGGTAAAAAATAGCATTAGGAAACGGAAACAATAGTTCGGAAAGAATATGGTGCACTAAAAGTTACGGAATAAGAATTATTAATAAAAAAACAAGAAGACTTACTAGGGCCAGCAGATGAGCCCTCGTTGGTGTCCTCCTCCTGTTGTTGGTGTTGGGCTCTTCCCGCCGACTGCGACCCTGTCTGCCTGCCCCTGGGTGCTGAACAGGAAAAATAAAAGAAAGAGACAAACATTGATGATTGGTGTGAAACAAATAAAATATTTTTAAAGAGCGGTCAAAAAAACACTTATGTAAACAACAATTGCAATAACTAAATTGACCAATCTCATCTGGTCAACAAGTAGTATCGGGGGATTTGCGGATCGACTACTTACTATTTATCAACACTAATTCAGTCTTCCATTCTAATTCCAGAATACTAACTAAGCCTAAGTTCGACAAACCACCTGACCTAGCCAACCTATTCCAGGCTTGCCAATTGTACATTAAGTATGGATTTCCACTTCTTTTAGTCCTCAACAATGCATATGGTCGAATGTAGGACACATGACTACATTTTTGTATACACCAAATTTTTGGTTGATTGATTGATGCTGAATGATGTTCTGCTAGTGCTAAGCCTATTACCACTCATTGCACAAACTAGAAAAGGTTCTACTAAAGACTGGGGTACTAGGAGCACGTGATGTAACAGAGGGGGCATCACGCATACCACAAAAAAATTACAAACTCATACAAAGTTACTAAACCTAAGTATAAATCCTCCCCTATCGCTTCGTAACAGGACAAAGTAAGGACTAGAGTCACTATAGCATTATGTAACTTAATTTCTCTAAATTAAACTCTTACATAATCACACTAAGCGAGCGCAAACGCAAAGTTGCAGACAAGTAAGATTAGTAGCGAAGAAGGGCACCTGTGTCATCATAACAATCAAAGAAGACATTTTTAAACATAATTTACCTGTAATGTAAGCAGCAGCATTCTAGCTGGTTGGAAAAAAAAGATGTTTACAATATATAACACAGAGCAGAAGAACAGACACAAAGAAGTAATAAGAAGTTACTCACCAAGACCCGGGACCTCCACTCCTAGCAGGAACAGCAGGTCCTGCTCCCGGTCCAGGATATCGGACCACCGGTGCGTCAGTTGGTTCTGGGTGCGCCGGACCCCACAGCAGCGGAACACTGCCCGGTGCACCTTCCCCCACCGCTGCCGACGCTCCCGGAGCCCGTACCCGGGCCCAGGCCTGCCACCTGCTACCAGAGGTGGCGCTGCACAAAGAAAACTAGTGCAGCCAACTCCACCTCCCCAAAAAAGGCCCTTGCCTGCACCCCTTGCGGGCGCCGCCTTCCGCAAGGAAGGCGGTTGCGGCTCTGGCTGCGATGAGCCCTGTGGCCCTTTGCCATGGTTCTGGGGTAGGCGGGGCGGAAAAGAAAGGGTAAGAATTAAAAAAGTAAGTAAAAGAAATGGGAAAAGCAGGTAATAGAAAAAGAATGAAAAAGTACTTAAAAAACACACAAAAAGTAGACCAGAACCAAAACTATAGAAGCAGAAAAATAGTTAGAGCGATAATGAATAAAATAGATCAAAAACAGTGTCTACAAACAAAGGATTCAAAAGATAGAGGGAGGATTAAAAAGCAGGCCCCAGAACCATGCAATAGAGTGAAAAACAAGATGGCCGCGCCCATTGCGACCGCGTGGGCAAGTTTGCGCAATATTTTCTCCCCAAGCACTCAAAAAGCGTCGCGAACACCTAAAAGCGTTCACAAAAAAGGAAATACGTACCGCGAACGGGCGCGAGCATGCGTTGCGTGACTTGGAACAGGAAGTGAACATTGCGAGCGGGCGGGACAAGTGAAAACAGCGACCGCATGGGTAAGTTGGCGAGACATTTTCAGCGCAATCACGCAGAAAATATCGTGAACAGGCGGGAAAAAATCTTCCACGTCTTCACGATATTTCCGCGTGTTTGGGGAGATTTTTGACATTTTTGCAAAAGTGAATTTTACAAATTCCGCCCACCCCTACTTGGGAGTCTGCAGGGAAGAGACACTATTAGGAGGGGACACGCTAGCATATACACAAAACAGGTTGTACGGCCTACCGGGGGAAGATCATAGACCAAAGAAGGGCCAGGGACCGCGCCGTGGGGCCCACCACCGGCACCCCCCTGGGCAGCCTGACCAAAGTAGACAATAAACCCCAGTGAGGGAGGGGTATAGAGGAAACCGGCTACGGGGGAGACACCGATATACACTTAGGCCGTGATAGAGGCACCAGGTAGGCACTTTCCGGTGCTGCACGAGAGGTTGAAGACGGCGGGATGCCAGGAAGACACTGGGTTGACTTGCAAGTACCGGAAACCTCAAGCTGGCGGAGGGGCAGGAATTCCCCCGGTGAACTGATCGAGCCAAAACCATGAATCACCACGAACAACGATGGGGTGAGCACCCATCACCCTAATCCCGAATATGTGAATCATGGCTCAAATCATTTAACCCGGTCTCGGAACAAACCCCATGTTTCTTGGTAGAACAAGTACACAGAGTGCCAGCATGGAAGCCACCACCAGGAAATCATCCTATACCTCTACTGCTAAAACTCCTGCACTTTCAGGATAGAAACGCAGTGCTCAAAGTGGCCAGACAAAAAGGACCCAAAGGACCCATTCGAGTTGAAGACAAGACAGTCATCTTGCTTCCGGACTACTCCCTGACGGTGCAACGACAACAGGCATCATTCCTGGAAGTCAAATGCTTGCTTCAGAAAGATGAGGTCCAACACTCCCTACTCTTCCCGACTTCATTTAAAATACTGCATGAGGGCTGTTCCATCTTTTTTACGACCCCCAAAGATGATATGACTGGGCGGAACAGCATCTGCAAATGGGGATACCCCGCGCTGTCCTGCATGAAAAGCGAGGTCCCAAAGGACAATATCAACGTTCAAACAGATCGACCCAATAGCAGCCAGAACCTCGCACAGAGACATCAGTCAGGGACCCCCAAACCTTGAACTAATTATTGAGGAGTGCCACAGAGCAAGGGGCGGCAGAAATTGGGCCTACCACGGGAAGTTCCGATGGCGAGTAGGGTCCCCATATGTTCACCTCCGAAGATAAAGTAGATGACACCAATACATCCCAAGAGGGCACTGTTACCCCACCAGAGGTCACTCCACAGACTGCGTACAATTTAATTTAATAAGTGTAGTCTGAGTTGGTAAGACTTGTAAGGTAACACACGCATCCCACAATTATCCAATGGAGAATTAAGGGAATGCACACACGCTTGCATATGGTTGTCTTAGAATAGAGAATTACAATGTGATGGCGGGGCTCCGTTACACATTTGCGGCGGGTATCTCTGGCACCATACACAACACATCTGTCAAATAGGGCTGCCTAGACGATATATCACTACTACTTGGAACCATGACCCCCCTCTTGGTTAAAACGAATTAACAATATTTCTAGTTTGGACGTATCGTCATGCGCGGTAGGTCCTCAAAGTTGAGTTTAATCCTTTCCCCTTACAGACTCTTACATTACTGGTTAACACCACCATACAGACGGGCAGTACTAGAAGCTATACATGACCACTACCCCAATGGGGAACCACTAGGCACCTTTGTCCAGCCGGAAAATGCTGCTTCAGTCCACACAGACAACGTGAAATGGCCACCAGAGGACAGACCACAGATATTAACCTCTTAACACTGAATGTTCGTGGCCTTCATACCCCAAGTAAACGTTACACTGTTTATTCTTACACCAAATGCCAGAATGCACAGATTGCTCTCTTACAAGAGCCACACTTAATTATGCGGGAAGTAGACAAACTACATGCCAGATGGCGCGGGACTATATGTGCCACATCATATTCAGCCAAAGCACGAGGGGCACTTTTCTGGGTCAGACCGGGAACCTCATTCCAATAACTTAGTAGAATGGTTGACAAAGAGGGGAGGTATGCCCTCTTGGAGGGACTACTAGATGGACAACCACTACTTTTGGGTTGTATATATGCCCCAAACACTGAACAAGAAAGATTTTGGGATCACCTGACAGGAGTCCTAGCCCAATACACATCTATACCATGGATAGTGGGGGGGACTATAAGTGCGTACTGAATATTGCCCTAGACCGATCCCATTCCCCACCCGCACACTCTCCCACATACAAGCAAACTGAACGATTTCAAACTTGGGCCACACATTGGGCACTCACAGATACATGGACAGCACGCCATCTGCAATCCAGAGTATATTCCTTCGACTCCATCCCACACAATCTATGGGTAAGACTAGATAGATTTCTATGCACAGCGTCGCTTGTCCCCAAAATTCAGCATGCAGATTACCTTGGCCGGGTCCTCTCTGACCATGACGCCCATATACTAAGACTACAATGGAAACCTACCCTTTCCTCAGTACCCACCTAGAACTTACCACAGGATTGCCTGGAGGACCAGGTTTTCAAACATGAACAGAGGCAAAGCATACAGGAATATTTCTCACATAACGCGGGAGCAGCAACATCCAAATTAGTAGAGTGGGATGCGTTCAAAGTGGTGGCCCGGGGGAAGTGCATAAAATAAATAGTGGGGGTTAAGAGGACATTGGATTGTGCACTAACACAAGCCGAAACGCAGCTGGCAACCCTAACAACAAGGAAGATGTGAACATAGCAACTATAACCCTGGTGGCAGAAGCGAAAACAGCATATACAGCCGCTACCTAAGATCTGCGCAGATACATCTTTAAGGTGTACGCAACCAGGGTACACAAGGAGAGGGATAAAACAGGGAAGCTGGACACAGGGGTAAAGCCAATCACCGAAATGCTAGATCCAACTGGTAAGTTAGTACGCTCCCAAACAGAAATACTGCAGCTACACAGTACTACACACAGGTATACAGAAATCCAGGACAGGCCAGGCAGGAAGCAATAGAATTATTCCTAGACCCACTGATTATACCGCAAATCTCAGTGGCAGAGGAAACTGCACTAGACATGAAGATACAATCTACGGACATTACCCATGCAATCCATGCCTTGGCACGTAACAAAGCGCCGGGGATGGATGGTTTCCCCCTGGAATACTATGCAACCTTCTCCCCCTTGATGGTCCCCTGCCTCACAGAGGTGTTCGCAGATGCACTAGAAAAGGGAGAGCTACCGAGATCCCTTAGGGAATCAGTCTTAGTGTCCTGCCCAAAAGCAAACAGAGATCCGAAACAACTTGCCTCATATCCCCCCAGCGCGCTGTTATCATCTGATTGTAAGGTATTAAGGAAGATATTAGCGGACCGCTACGCGCAAATTCTACGGCCACTGGTCCACCCAGACCAATGTGGATTTTTTCCAGGGAGAAACACATCCCAAAATGTACGCCGATTATTTCACGTACAAGATCATCAACGCATTTCCCAGAGTGGCCTGTCTCATCTAAGATCTCGAGAAGGCATTTGATACTCTCACATGGCCATACCTGTTCACGGTCCTATAATGGATAGGGATAGGTCCAACGCTCTTAGCATACACACAACTCCTGTACACTAAACTTACCTCACGCATACGCATGGGCGATACATATTGTCCTCATTTCAGTTGGAGAGAGGTACAAGGCAAGGTTGCCCACTCTCGCCTTTGCTATTTGCCGTAAGTGGTGGAACCCCTGGCAATTCGATTATTCCAGGAGGGGGAACATTGGGGCATCCTCATAGCGGACATCACACATAGTGTATCCATGTATGCAGATGACCTTTTAATGTACGTACGAGACATCACCGCAGACCTGACATCCATATGGACAACACTTGGGAACTTTGCAGAGGCATCAGGGCTCAGAGTGAAGTGGGACAAGTCCTCGATCTATCCGCTACACCCAATCCTTGCTCCTCAGGACATCAGGATAGGTAAGCAGGGCATAGCATGAAGCGCAAGCGCCCCCGATACCTCGGGGTTCGCCTGTAGCACTCCCCGGCTGATATATTTGAAGGCAATCACTGTAAAGCACTGTTTGGGATTAGATCGGCGGTGGGATTCTGGAAGAATCTTCCTTTAGCCACGATAGGACCTGTGGCCTTGGCTAAAATGATAATGGTTCTACGACTATTATATCTTTTTACAAATTTGCCTGTAATCAACCCAAGCTTTTTTACAGGACTTAGACTCGCTACTTAGCTCGCTAATCTGGGAGGCAGGCCAACATAGAATAGCATTGACTAAGTTACAACTGCTCACCGACCGATGGAGGGCTGGGCGCACCTTCTTTTGAATCATACTTCTTGGCAGCGCAACTACAGTAGCTGTCCTACTGGACGGCGGGCAGACACGTAGGGGAGACCCACACAGTGACAGGCACTATACCCACTCTAGATATCCATTGGTTGCTACTGCCAGGCACTAAACCGTGACACACATACCCACTACAGGTGTCAGTGACTCGTAAATGTATGCAGAGGATACATCATATGTCAACAGGAGAAAATGTGTACTCTCCTCTGCTGCCATTGATTGGATGGCCCAGATGGGAGGCGTACAATACAATTAATATGCTCTGTATCTGGACAGAGAACTCTCTAACGGAGATAGAATCTCTATTCAAGGACTGACAACTAAGACCATTTAATCAGATAATGGAGGACTTTGACCTCCCCCCTGACAATTTTTACTCCATAGGCAGCTCATAGAAACCTTCCGTGCACATTATGATTTGACACAGGGAGAACCAGCAACTCACCCGGTCCTCAACATGGGGATGGGCCGGCACCTGGTCACGTGCCTCTCTAAGACCATACAGGAGCTCATAAACAAACAACTGCATGCATTAAGGGCAACATGGGAGGAATAACTGGGGTGCCCACTACACGACAAGGAATGGGAGACAGCGCTCGAATACCCCAAAAAGGTGTCCCAAAATGCACAGTTTAAAAACATACAATTTTATATATTACACAGAGAATACCAAATGCCAGCTCATCTTCAGTGGTATTATCCAACCACTTAGTTCCTTTGCCCCAGATGTCAATCAACGGACGCAGATTTACAACACATGTTTTGGACCTGCCCCACAATACAGTCATATTGGACTACTATCCACAAGACACGAAGAGAAATCACAAGCATATCCGACTTAAACACATGCGAGGCCTGTGCACTCGGAGGGCCTTATTTATGAAGGCCTTGCACCACCGGTGCGTCACTTTTTCCCATGTTAAAAGTGACGCACCAGTGGCGCAAGGCCTTCATAAATAAGGCCCGGAATCTTCCGAAGGCGGAAACAACACAAAGTACAAATCCACTTCGCATTGCTAGCAATACTACTAGCATAAAGAGGAATAGCCATGTACTGGAAGGCCCCTGCGGGACCCCTGATGGCTGCCTGGTTGGGAGCAATGAGCAAATGGGCAGCAGCAGAGGAAGAAACAATCAGGGAGGAGGAAGTAAAAGGGGTATGCACATATCTATGGAGTGGACCCTACTCTTACACCAATTCAAACAACAAATAACTTGTGACGATCCAGGCATCTCTACGCAGGCCTCAGCAGACCCGCAAACACAGATCCAGATCACAGGTACACATACCACTTCTCACACAATTGCAAGAGCGTAACAGCATGCGATAACGCAATTGCCCACTGACTAGGTCAACCAGATAGGCGATGACGGCAGCACAGGTCCCTACCTGAAGAAATTGACCACATTCACAGACAGGATACACAATAGCCCCGGTACCCCGTCTGATACACATATCTCGCCTCCCACGAACACCACCCCAGTTAAATTCCCCAGTTACTAGTTAAGCATCATAACCTGTAGTTGCTACACCGGTAGTTAACAGGAAGGAGATGCAGCTTCATTAGTAGTGACATACACCATAATATGATATTTTATATTGAGGCGCTTATACTATGTACAAGACCGATTGTACTTACAATTGTTTAAAATTTACGAAATGAAGTCAATATAAATTTACACTATGCGTTATGTTCCAAATGCAAAAAAAAGCTAATAAAAACTTTTGAAAAAAATAATTATAATAATGTTTTAAATCAAATTCTATCGGATCTGCCGTCAGACTTCATGTGCCAGTGATTGTTATTCTTACTTGACCGTGTTTAATTATATTTTATAACACAAAGCCATAGAATGGGTTGATTAATTTCACTAAATATAGATATGGCTAAAATATACGTATTGAAATTAACACAAGTGCCCTTCGCTCTAACATCCTTTTATGTATACAACATACTCAAACTGCTGTAATCAGCTCAGCTGCTCAGTGCTAAAAGCTTTTTTAACATGTGGTTGGAAAGTTGGAAACTGAAATAGCCACCACCTTTTAAAAAAAATGACACCTCGTAGCCGACTGTTTGATTTGAGATATGAAGAGCGTCATACACATATTTGTTTCATCCCCTTCGTTTTCTCTGGCATGGACCAGAAGAATTTTCCACATGAGAGCCAACTTTAATTCCCTGTGAGGTCATGGAAGCGTACGTCGCTGTAGCTGTCTACCTGCACTCATTAGCTTGTTTACATTGAAGGTGACAAAGACAGTCTAAACGGAACGAAAACTCAACCTTTTCTGCAGGCATATTTGGAAAGGTAAAGAGCATGCTTTTTCTGTCAACCATTAACAGACTAACACTGTAAAACACGATCGTGCTTGAAAGGAACTGATACCAGCTTTTGCCTTGTAAACAAAAGGAGTCTAGGTCAAAACACAATAAGACAACGCCACTAAAGATAATGTTTATTTTTATCAACTGTATCAGACAGGGCAGCTAAACGGGACTCACAATGCATTCTTAAAGCAATAATGTCAAATTTGTAGTCTTTTAAAACACATTTCAGTTTTTGAAAACATTTCCTGCTGCCGCTAACAATATACTCTTCTTGCTTTGAGCAACACATTTAAAACAAATATTTGAAACTTTAAGATGCTAAACGTCGGCCTTAGTTTTCTGGTTGTACAGAACGTTCCTACTTTCTTAGAGTTGCTTCCTAAAGAACCCTGCAAAGGCCTCTGTGAATCTCCTTTCACTAAAAGACAAACATTGGCATAGCCAATAGGTCTCGCCTTTGGGACCTTATAAGTGTTTAGTTATCCAGCACAATTTTCTCGGTGCAACAACATTAACTGTTGCATGGCTAAACACTTATAAGGACCCAAAGGCGAGACCTATTGGCTATGCCAATGCTTGTTTCTTCTGCTTTGTTTTTCTAGATGAACAGTGATATGCAGAAGGACGATATTATGGCAACATGTTTATTGTTTTTGCACATCATGTAATTATAGAGCATTATTTTTTAAATGACTTATGTTAAACTGATATAAATATATTTTGCAACAAATATCTAACTGCTTTTTAGTGTGTTTAATTTTACAATACAGATTCTACTTTTATTCTGCACCCATCATATCTATTTCATAGGAAAAAGAAAATACCAAGGATATTTGAGTATTGTGGGACAGGGAGCATGTGACCATGTATTATAAGGAATAAAGTATACCCTGGCATACATTATAGCGACCTTGCAATTTACCTCCACAGCCTTATAAAGGAACTTTGCCTTCAGCCTCATTCTTCTATATAGTCATGGAACTTGTCTGTAACTTGCTAAATCCTTAAAATGTACAGTAGGGTTATTTGAGCCATATGTAATATACTTACATGTAGGTTTTTTCAGCCAGCTTTTTTCATTCGTCAATCTGCTGTTGTGTTATTCAGATTTTTACTGCGCCCACTACAGCTGTCAGCCCAATTCAGCCACAGGATAGCTTCACTGTGAACAATGGCATTTGTTCATTTGACACAGCGCCTAAACTGACCCAAAGTAGTTTCGTTAAGTGCCAGCGACTGCTGCGCAACTAATGTGTGCTTTCTCATACCAAATATTTTTGCATTTAGCCAATATTATTATTTTAGACTGATGAGGGCCTGCCAACTTCCCCAACACTAGATTTTGCAAAATTCTTAACAGATCCTTTGAAAATTACAGTCAAGATCAAAATTATTCTGGAAAAAAAGTTAATAATGCGACTAGGACAAAACAATTCGGAGGCAATTTCGCTATTAAAACGAACATATGCTTATAAAACGGTAACGTCCATTTGTGATGAGAAATGTATCTTATACTGCACCGACTTATTCACGCGTATGCTATAAAAAAACAGATGGGCGAGCCCAAGTACTCATGGGACAAGCCAAGCCAGACCAGAGCGTGGGGCATGAGGGGGGGGTTGTTATGATGAGCTTAAAGATAGTGCCTTCCTTCTCGGGTGATTTTACTGTTTTAGCACAATTATGCTTATCAGAACAGTTCCATGTTTAAATATCGATTACAAAAATCTAGATGAAAAAAATATCGATGTAAAAATATCGATTACAAAAATATCGAATCCCTATACTTAATCAGGTAAGTACAGTAATATCGATTCAAAAATATCGATGTAAAAAACAATAGATGTAAAAAACTATTGACTTTAAAAAATAACATAACTTAAAATAAATGAATTAAATAATGTTAATATAATTAACAAAATAAATTACATTTAATATATATTTGAACTAATTATAACAAATAAACGTAATTTATTAAATATAAACACAAAAAAGTGCACCTTTACTAAATGTACTTAAATACATTTTAATAACTATTATCTTTATTTAATTTATAAACTGTTTAAATTATAGAAAAATAAAATAAACAAATATACATATAATTTAAAGTAAAATATTCTATATTTAATTAACACATTACACTATTGAAAAAATAATACATACATTTAATAACAAAATAAAAACATTAGTAGTTTAAACGTTGGATAGCGAAAAGGTAAAAGTTACTATTCCCACTCCAGTGAGTGGGACAGTAGGGTAAGCTTTGGATAGCAAAGGGGGAAAAATTAATATTCCCGCTCCAGTGAGTGCAATAGTAGGGAAAGCGTTGGATAGCGTTGGGGTAAAAATTACTATTCCCACTCCCGTGAGTGCAACAGTAGGGAAAGTGCTGAATCCCAAAACAATAAAAAACAAAACCATGAAAATTTTTATTCAATTTAATTTCCAATCTTAACATAATTAATATATACATTTAAATATATTATTAATAACAAAGATAATACAAAATTATTACACATTATTTAACACTATAAAATCCACAATACACACCTACAAATAATTCCCAATTACATTTAATAATTTCTAATTAATTAATGAAAATTAATATATTATAATTTATTAATTAATCAATAAAAAATGAATAACTTACCACCTTTCACACCATTTACACATATAAACACCGAAACACAAACCTAAAATTAATTAGACAATTACAATTAATAATTGCTAATTAATTAATGGTAAGTAATTAAGAAGTATTTAATAATTAATCAATAAAAACATTTAATTACTTAACACCCTTCACACAATTTACACATATAAACACCACAACACACACCTAAAATTAATTAAACAATTAACCTAATTATTTATTAATTGACAAATTGAAATTAATTAACAACTAATTATTAAACTATTATTTATTAATCAATGAACACATTAAATATTCTGTATATTTTATAAAATTCAATTACTTCCTACCCTATACCCTATAAACCCACAACCCGCTATGGAACTAAAAATGCAGAATTAAACTTAAAATAAATTAATAACTAGTAAAACTCCAAAACATATAATAAAATGACAAACAATTCTCATTAAAAACACTAAAGTACCTAAAATTATTAATAAATCGATATTTTTGTAAACTATATTTTTGAAAACAACATTTATTACTAAGATATTTATGTAATCAATATTACTTACCTGTCAGTCGATATTCTTGCCAGCTATATTTTTGTTATTAATATTTCTTCCCCACAATATTTTTGCGGCAATATTTCTGTCCCACGATATTTTTGCAGCGATATTTCTACTCTGCACCATCAAAACCTGTGAAAGTGTTTTAGGCCAATCTGCTTTTGTCCCCTCTGAAAACCAGCATTTCATTTTTTCTTCTATTTCTTTTGTGCAGTTGTATATAGTGTGAACTGGGCCTGAAGGTATTGGAGCTCTTTTCATGAGCACTCAGAACATTGATACCAGGCCCCATTCATTTTTAAGCACAGAGCGATTAGGTGATTTGCCCAGAATCACGGGACGTTAAGCGACACCAATACTTGAACCAGGTTACCAAGGTCCTAAGTCAGCACTTCTGGTCATAACATCACATCCTCCCACCATATTCTGTTAAAACTTTTTTTTCAACGCCATGATGGGTCTTTTAGACAGAGCTGCTAAGGCAGCGTGTTCCTGTTGGTGTTTTTAGAGTTGCAACACAATGCTGCTTTTCATTGCTAGTGAAGACCAGCAAGCTGGTACAACTTTAAAAATACACCAACTAAGGCGCATTGTCTATTGTTAAAAGATGGCACTAGGCAATGTGTCAGTGTTTGTGTTTCTTGACTCAAAAAGGGTCTGGGCTTGGATCGTGTTAGCCTCAAGGTCCATGATGACCCCGAGTCAGAGCCAGGCATCTGTCTCGGGCCAATCTCAAGCTTTAAGGGGTCGTCCACCAATATGAAAGTACTGGCGCAATGGGCGTCTGATAACCAAAATTCACTTCAAATTGTTTTTTTCACCCTTCTCCTGCTGGAGCTGCAGCTTCAGCGGCATCCAGTCCACCACGCCACAAACCGTGAAAGATGGCAACCACCTCAGATACATACTTCTCAACAACAGCTCCACACGCAAACATGCCATTGAACTCTGGGACCTACTTGATTCAACCTCCCCAGACATCGCCTTCCTGACGGAAACCTGGATAAACCCCTCCTCGGCAACCGACTTCGCCATAGCCATCCCAGAAGGCTACAAGATCACCCGCAGGGACCTCATCAACGGAACAGGACGTGGAATCGCCATCGTCCACAGGAACACTCTCAGAGTATCAACCAACACCGACGACACCCTCAGCACCACCGAACACCTGGACTTCCAAATCCACACCGATCCCAACACCACCCTCATAGGAACCCGTGTCTACAGACCCCCAGACCCGAGCCACAGTTCAGCGACTCCATCGCCGACTTTGTCAGTACACACGCCCTCGCCTCCACAGACTACATCCTCCTCGGGGACCTAAACTTCCACCTTGAGAACAACAACGACTCCAACTCCACCACATTGATCGACAATCTCGCCAACCTCGGACTCTGACATCTCGTCACAACACCCACCCACTCCGTCGGCCTCACGCTTGATCCCATCTTCTCCGCATGTTCCCACGTCTCCTTCAGCCACACCAACGAACTCCATTGGACCGACCACCGCTGCATCCACTTCACCTTCCAAAAACCCACCACGCACAACCACACCCAACAGTTCCCCTGCCACTGCTGGAGCAAAGTCACCAAAGACCAGCTAACAACCACCCTCGCCCACCCGCCGACATCACTGACCCCGACACCACCGCCCACAACCTCAGACAGTGGATCGACGACTGTGGAATCACCCTCGCCCCTATCAAGAAACCCCCCCCAAGAGACACACCAGCAAGAAAGCCAGCTGGTTCACCGTGGACCTCCAGGCCTCCAAGTAAACTTGCAGAAAACTAGAGAAGAAATGGCATCAGGAACCGACACCGGACAACTACGCAACCCACAAGAAAGCCATCCGCAGACACCATCACCTAATCAGATCTGATAAAAGGGCCTCCTTCAAAGACCGCCTTGACGACAACGCACACAACAGCAAAGAGCTCTTCAACATTGCGAAGGAACTCTCCGACCCCAGCTCCAATACCAGCATCATCCCACCTTCACAAGAACTGTGCGACTCCCTTGCCACCTTCTTCCATCGCAAGATCGAAGACATCCATGACAGCTTCAATATCACGACCAACCTGACAGCCACGGAGTCCTCCGCCCCCACAGCCACCATCCGCATTGATCCCCTGCTATCCTGGACCAACATAGGTGACGAAGACACCATCAAAATCATAAACACCATCCACTCCGGATCTCCATCAGACCCATGCCCACACCACATCTTCAACAAAGCCAGCACCACCACCACACCCTATATCCGGAAAGCCATCAACATCTCCTTCGAAACAGCGACCTTCCCAGAGAGCTAAAAGCACGCTGAGATCAACACCCTACTCAAAAAACACAAGGCGGACCCTAAGGACCTCAAGAACTTCTGACCCATCTCCCTGCTCCCATTCCCAGCGAAGGTCATCGAGTAGACCGACAACTGACCCGCTACCTCGAGGAGAACAACATCCTGGACCCGTCCCAGTCTGGGTTCCGCAACAACCACAACACCGAAACTGCCCTTATCGCCGCAACCGATGACATCAGGGCCCTGCTGGACAATGGCGAAACCGTGGCCCTCATCCTTCTGGACCTGTCAGCTGCCTTCGACACGGTCTGCCATCGCACCCAACGCACACGCATCCACGACGCTGGGATCCGTGATACGACTCTGGACTGGACCACCTCCTTCCTCTCTGGCAGAGTCCAGAGAGTCCGCCTCCCCCATTCCGCTCGGAAGCCACCGAGATCATCTGCGGCGTACCTCTGGGCTCATCCCTCAGCCCGACATTGTTCAACATCTACATGGCACAGCTCCCCCATGTTGCTTGACTACATGACCTCAACATCATCTCCTATGCCGACGACACCCAGCTGATCCCATCCCTCACCAAGGGCCCCCTCACGTTCCAAACCAACCTCCATGAAGGAATGTAAGCCGTCGCCGAGTGGATGAAGAACAGCTGGCTGAAGCTAAACTTGGACAAGACAAAAGTCCTCATCCTCAGCTCCACCTCCTCGGCCTGGGATGACTCCTGGTGGCCGACCGCACTGGGAACTGCACCAACACCCACTGACCACGCACGCAACCTGGGGTTCATCCTCGACTCTACTCTCTCCATGACAAAGCAGGTTAATGCCATCTCACCCTCCTGCTTCAAAACCCTCCGCATGCTCTGCAAGATCTACAGGTGGATCCCCACCGAAACAAGAAGAACTGTCACCCAGGCCGTCAGCAGCATGCTGGTTTACAGAAACGCCCTCTACGCAGGAGCCTCGGCCTAACTCCTGAAATGACTACAACGGATTCAGAACGCCTCTGCATGACTGATCCTCGACATCCCCCGCCACAGAACACCCCACTGGCTCCCCGTCGACAAGAGGATCATCTTCAAGCTCCTCATCCACGCACACAAGGCACTCCACAACATCGGACCAGCATACCTCAACAGACGACACACCTTCTACACCCCGAACCGGCAGCTCCGCTCCACCGACTGTGCCCTCGCCACCGTCCTCCGCATCCGAAGAACGACTTCCGGTGGCAGATCGTTCTTCCACCTCGCCATCAAGACTTGGAACACCCTCCCCATCCTCCTACGGCAGACCTAGGACCTGCTTACCTTCAGAAGACTACTCAGGACCTGACTATTCGAGCAGAAGCAGCATTCCAATCCCCCCCACCCCCCAGCGCCTTGGGACCCCCATGGGTGAGTAGTGTGCTTTACAAGTGTTCTGATTGATTGAAGTACAATGCAAAAACAGAGATTGTTCGAAATTATCTAATGGACACTTGGGCTGCAACATCTAATACGCTATTTAAATCTGAGCAACAGCACTCATGCTGGACACTGGGAAAAATGACGTAAGGCTATTGGCTTAAGAGCAGGTAGGTTTAATCTCTGCCATTGCACATCAGAAAAGGAAATAGCTGTAGTCAAATGTTGGATGTCTGTGTACCAAATTGTGTACCATCTGGTGGGTCAGGCCCAATTCCAGGAATAAATTAGCTGTCATCAGCGGCAGCCTGTGCAGGTAATCGCGGTGGGGCAGTGGGATGGGGGCGTGGTTTGAAAGTGACAAACGACGGGATAGGGAATGCAAAATAAATCAATTAAACCACTAACCTTGCTCCATCACCAATTCAGCAATGCCACAAGTGCAAGGTAAGTGGTTTCATTTATTTATATATTTTACATTCCCTGTTCTGTTGTTTGTCACTTTCACGTTCTCTATACCCAACCCGCCAACGTCGCACCGGGCTTACCTGCACGGGCCACGACTGGTTGTCTTACAGACCTGAATGAGTGACGGAAAGATCAAAAAAGCCATGATGTCTAAAAGTGGTAATTTATTAAACTATTTGCCTCTTGGAGGACTTCTCAACCATACCATGAAAGGACATCAAGTATGTGGAATATATACCAAAAGCTGATAGTCCAGAGCAGGAGATCAGCAGGTTCTTACTAAGGAGCAATGGAAATTGTTATGATTCACTGTGCAGAGTCAAAGTTCTAATATACAACCGTGTTATTAATGATATGCCAATGAAAGCCTCAGGATACACTGTGATGCTATGATTATTGAACACAGGAACATTTCCACCAAATAATAAAAAGAATACTACAAATTCAACAGTGGCCTTTAAATACAGAGTCTGAAATATGTAATGTGGATTGTCGGCATCTTAATTTCTTGCTGAAAGGTAAATATTAATAAAAACTTCTGTCATAGATCATAAAGCTCCCAACAAAAATACCGTTCTAGTGTGACCTAGGAAATACACAGATACCAAGAATCATGTTGAAGTTAATTGGGCATGCTTGCATAGAATTTTGAATGGTTTGAGGGGTACTTTTCTGAAAGGAGGCCCTTTTGGTGAAATTGACACTTGAAGGGACACCTATGTCAGCATTTCAAACGTGACTGTCTTGTCATAGATTGATACTGAAAGGATTTGATTCTTCTTAAATAATAAGCATTAGACTTTATAAACTCTATAACATGTAAGGATTTTGGCACAGTGAAGTTTGGGACATTTTCAGATTTCAGGTTTATCAGAAAAGGGCACTTAGAGTGAACCATTGTCAAGCTAGTTGGCTTGTGGAACCAGTGCACCTAGCTTGCCACTTGCCAGTGGCTTCTAGTTCCTGCTGCCTCATCCAGTTGCTGTCTTTTGACCAAGTGACACCACTGCTGCCTGGGTTTTTGCACCCGGGTTTCTCCCACTTCCCATTCTTTCTGCCAACAGAGGCCCCTCGCACCCCAGGACTTACTGAATGCATGTCACAGCACAACCACACCTCTGGTGCACCACAGGCACCTCAAAGGCAAGTCTGTCTGTGCCCATCTGCACCTGGACCATGCCCAGCACCATGAACACCAGCCCCACCACCATTCAAGAAAACACTACAACTACAGCCCTCACCAGAGCCAATGAATTTTACCACTATTCCTTCACCATCCTCCGCGACCTCAACAACACACACCAGCAAATATGCTGCTGCCGTGCATCCCCCTGGACAATGGTGGGACCTTTCTTCTGCGCCCATTGTGATTTGACCTGCGACACCTGAGACGCCGACACCACTAACTGCAAACAAGCAACGCACACAACCACCACCACTCCGCACCAACTGTCAGTCATGCTCCTCAATGTCTGATCCCCAGGGAAACATTGCACTTTCTCTTCCATATCAAAAACATGGCTCAGCCCAGCCTTCAACCTGGGCATCGTCACAGCCATTCCATCTGCCTACATAATCATACACCAAGATCAAATCCACATAACAGGTGGAGGATTTGCGATCATCTACAAAAACCAGATTGACTGCGCCACGGACTCAGACAACAACCCCATGGATCACCTCCACTTCAAAATATGACAGACTCCAATGCCACCCTTAAGGAAACACTCACCTACTGTCACCCAGGCCCCGAGCAAAGTTCTGCAACCACATTTCGTCGCTACCCTCTCCATCAGATCAACCAATTACATCCTCCTTGGGGATCTACATTTCCACCTGGAATATACCACAGGCCCTAACTCCACAGCCCTCCTTCACAGCCTCAAGTACATCAGACTCACCCAGTTTTTCCAAGGGCCAACCCACACAGCAAGCCACACAAGGCACTTTTTTCCAACAACAGGATCACCACCACCCACATGACCCTGCTCACATGGTCCAACCACTACAACATACAACTCAAGATACCTGCCAACCAACCCTCCCCACCTGAAAAATCTAAAGCACCATCAAGACACTGGGGCAAATTATCCGAAGAAAACTGGCCAAGAACCTACAGGAACGCCCACTTAACCACAATGGGAATCTCAATGTCTACACCAAGCTCTTCCATAAATAGGTCGCCAACTGTGCCAACCACCAGAAACAAGACCTACAAAAACAACAAACGACCCAGCTGGTACACGAGTAACCCCAGGGAGGCCAAGCACCACTGAAAGTAGCTTGAGAGAAAATAGAGACCCGAAGAAAACACCACCGGAAGATCCACATACAAAGCCACCCTCAACCTCTACTACCAAGAACTACTAGATGCAAAGAAAAAGGCCCTCACTCTCATAGTCAAAGCCAGCTCCAACAACAGCAATTGACATTGTCACCATTGCCAAGTCGTTCTCTAATCCCACAGCTGCCAACAACTACAGCAACCCATCCCAAGCACTCTGCAACCACCTCTCAAACTTCTTCGAACAGAGATTGCCAAGATCTACAACACATTCGACCTACAGCATATCGATACAAACTCCCCCGACAAGCCGAATAACTCCTTCATCACCAAACAGCAGTTAAGTAACCAGAAGCCTCTCCCGAAAGAAGAAACCACCGCCCTGATGAATACTCTCCACTCAGATACCCCTCAGACCCATGCCCCCACTTTACAAACAACCTTGGAAGAACCATCATCTACACTACGCTCACTGCTATCACTAGCACCTCCACAACCAATGCCACCTTCCTGTCTTGCTGGAAAGATGCAAAGTCAATGCCCTATTGAAGAAACAAACAGCGGACCCCAAAACTCTCACCATATACAGACCCATCTTGCACCTGCCTTTTCAGCTAAAGCCATTAATGTCCAACTTGCAGACCACCTAAAACTCTATCAACTACTTGGCAGCTGTCAATCAGTATTTCACTCCACCACAACACAGAGACAGCCCTCATTGCTGCCACCAACTACATCAGAAGCATCCTCGACTGTGGAGAAGTAGCCACACTCATACACTTCTCGGTAGATTTCTATATGGTCTCCCACAAGTCACTCACCAGAAATCTTCAGCACTTGGCTATCTGCAGACCAGCCCTCAAGTGGATATCCTCCTCCCTCACGGACAACACTCAATGAGTTAGACTTCCCTCCTACACCTCAGAACTCAAGAAACTCACCAAAGGAGCCCCTCAAGGATCAACAGTCTTCAAATTCTACATGACACCCCTCGCTGACATCTTCAACTGTATGAGAAACGTTGATGCTTGGATGACAAATAAATGCCTCCAGCTCAATGCAGACAAAACTGAGGCCTAATCTGCAGCAACACCCACTCACCCAGACTCGCATCTTGGTGGCCCACTTAACTTGGCCTCCCACCTACCCTTGTTGACCATGCCAAGAACCTCAGGATCATCCTGGACACCAACCTCTTGATGAGCAGACAGATCAATGCTGTCTCCTCATTAATCAATTGATCAATCAGGGGACTTATAAAGGGCGCTACTCACCTGTGAGGGTCTCAAGGCGCTGGGGTGGGGGGTGCAGCTCTGGTTCAGTTGAAGATCCAGGTCTTGAGGTTCTTCTTGAAGGAGTGGAGGGAGGGGGAGCATCTGATGTTCACTGGGAGTTTGCTCCACGCTTTGGCTGCGAAGTAGGAAAAGGCTCTTCCTCCTGCTCTGGCTCTGCGGATGCGGGGGATCTCTGCAAGGGCGAGTTCTGTGGAGCGAAGGTTCCTCTTGGGTGTGTGGAAGGAGACTCTCTCATTGAGGTATTTGAGTCCGATGTTGTGGAGGGGTTTGTTGGCATGGGTGAGCAGTTTGAAAGTGACTCTTTTCTCGACGGGGAGCCAGTGGAGGGTGTGCAGGTGTTGTGTCATGTGTTTGTGCCATGGGGTTCCGGGGACGAGTCTCGCTGCGGCGTTCTGGATGGTCTGAAGCCTGTGTAGGAGATGCTTCTACATCTTACAAATGCTAAGCAAGATTTTCAAGTGGATCCCACAGAACACCAGACAAACGGTCACCCAGCCTCTTACCGCAAGCTTGCTTGATTACAGAAATGACCTCTACATTGGAAACCCTGCCCATGTCCTACGTCAACTCTAAACCACCCAGAACGTCACTGTCAGACTCATTCTGATCATCCTGTGAAATAACCACATCTTTCTACACCTCAATATTCTATACTGGCTCCCAGTCCAGGAAAGATGCAAGTGCAAGCTACTCACTCACACCTACAAAGCTCTCCACAACACCGGTCCACCTTACCTTAGTCACTGCCTCAACTTCTACCAACCCACCAGACACCTTTGATTTGCATCACAGGCAACAGCACACATCCCTCGCATCAAGAAGACCAGAAGCAGAGGAGGCTCCTTCTCATACCTCGCAGCCAAAACCTGGAATGACTTTTCGAAAAACCTCAGAACCTTCCCCTCTCTCATGGACTTCCAAAGGAACGTCAAGACATGGCTCTTCCAGACAAAATATGCATGATCTCTTCCTCCCCCCAGAGGCCTGCCCTACTCAGTGCCTAGATCCCCTCACGGGCGATTAATTACGCTTTACAAATTCAAATAGCAAAACATAACAATATGGAAATTCCAACTGTGACAAGCCTGATATTGGCAGTGAAAATTGAGACAACATGTACTTAACATCCTGACTTTTTCTATAAGAAAGAACTGTCAAGAAATGGTGTTTAAACTATTTGAGGTTGATGGTTGATTGTTGGAAAGTTATTTAACACATTTGATTATCACAGTAGGAGATTGAAGTTATAGTCTGTTTGCAACTGACACTGATAAATACTGTTTATAGTTTTCTCTGGGATCTTCAAAAAATAAATTTCTAGCTAATGTACAGAGTGCAAGGAGTCATTACTATAGGGAACATTTATTTGAAATGGATGCTTTTCCAGTCTCAGTAAGTTCTCCTGCTGCTCTGAGCCATAATACTCTTGATTATTTGCACATACATGAAACTTTTCCTATTTAATTGATTCTGTTCAAATTATTTTATGCCAGTGGTATAAGATACAGACCACAACAGAAAGATTGCAGGCTAGGAAAGCAATATATAACTATAACCCATTGAAGCACTAAAAAGTATTCAATAGAATGTAGGTGCAAAAATAAATAGATACAGGAGTTTCCCCAAGACTGGAGACCAGAAGAATTGACCTGGTGTAAAGAAAAATTGAACTGATATATAGAATGTGGTCAAGGTTTTGCATGTTCACACGTGATGCAATAACGTTGCTGTAACTCCTCTTAAAGCAGGTAATGTAGTAACTATGGGCAACATGAATTTGCAAGAATACTCTCAGGTAGGAAAGAGATGCTGTGAAAAATTGGGTGGATGGTTGAGGGGGGTGAACCCTTCTCAAGCAACAGCCATAATCCATGTCAGAGTGAGCCACAAAAAGTCACTAAATTAACCTGCATTTAACCCTCTAGTAGCTTGGCACAAAAACAGTCAGGCTTAACTTAGAAGCGATGTGTAAAATATTTGTGCAGCACACAAACTACAATAAAGTGAAAACTTAACACAAGGAAATCCCACACCCATTTAGAAAAATAGAGTAAAATAAAAAGATATATAATTGACACCAAAAGGACAAAAATCCAATCAGTAGGACCGGAGATATGCATTTTCAAAGGTTTCAATATGTATAGCGCCTAAAAGCACAAAGCACCACTTGTGGTTATCTTGTTGTGTAAGACCAGGTGAACGTCACAAGTACAGGCCGACTGCGATGGAGCTCGCGATGGATACAGGGCCAGGTTACTCCTGCTGAAAAAGTTACCCATTTATGTCCAGTGCATAGAGCCCAGTTTGTGCTCAAGGAGGTCACAAGGAGCAGGGAGAGCATTGAGGATGGTCATCTCTGTAGTTCGAAGAGCCAGTCAGGTGTCTTGGACAGTGGTTGCTGGAGCTTTGCACTGGTGGTCACCGTGAGCTGTGGATGCTGTAGCGCGAAGTAAAGATCTTGCGTAGCCGCTTGCTGTAGGGTGAAGAGTCTTGTTCATCAGAGCTTCGAACTGGCAGTTGGCAAGATCTTGGTGGAAACAGCCCTTTCATGGACGCAAAGAGCACAAAACTTTAAAACTTCTTCCTTTCTTCCACGAGTAGTTCAACTGATGCCATGCGAGTGCCCAGGGCCTGAGAGGCATTTTCTGGGCATCAGGAACTCATTCCAGGAGAGGCCAGCAGTGCTCAGGCAGGACCAGGCAGGTCCAAGTGCAACAGGTCAGAAGCACAGAAGCAGGGAAGAATTTGGAGCTTGTTGTGTCCCTGTTGCTCAGAACAGAAGGCCAGCTAACTAGCCCTTAGAATCACGAAGGTAGCCTGGGATGAACGATCAGGTACAGTCATCCTTCTCTGACAGCAGGGAAGGCCTCATGCAGCAGGGCAGTACTTTGGCAGCAGGGCAGTTCTTTTGTAGTGTCGACAGATCCAGCAGTGTACGAAAGAGTAGGTCTGAGAGTCACATTTTTATACCTAATGGCAGTTTTGAAGTGGGAGAAGCTTATGGGGGTTCCTCCCACAGATGTGTCTGGAGTGTCCCGTTCACTGCCCTGGTCCCAATCTGCTTGCAGTCAAAATAGGCTAGTGTGAATTCCTTTGTGTGTGAGCTGAGTCAGTGTCTTTGAAGAGCCAGCGTGACAGGTGACAGCATCACCCTTTCATCAAATCAGTGTGGCCCATCCTGCTGACACCCAGGCCCTCAATGGTGCAGCTGTCTGGGAGGAATACACAAAAGCTAATTGCCTATTACATCTAGACATGTGACCTAGAAAACAGGCTGCAGGCACCAAATGGCTAGGACAAGAAAAAGCCAACTTTCAAAAGGTGCAACCAAACAAAGGTGTTGGGCTCATAAAGTCAGTCAGGCTGAGCCACCAGAAAAGTATACAACACCAACAGTGCCACAACTGACCAATCTTTTCAGTTCAATTAATTTATGACCACTTTAATCAATATGTTTTGTCAGTATAAAAAGTTATCACACAAACGCTGTTTTGCACAAAGGAACAAAGCAAACTTAAATCGCAAATACTTTACCCACCCACCAACAAAAATCACAATACAACAGTGGATACAATCACAGTAGTTGCCAAGCAAATTAGAAACATATACTAGACAAAAAATAATACAAACAATAAAATACAAAATGCCAGTTCTTATTTTCAAATGTCCAAGACAAGAGCATTTACAGATTACTTCATATGCATGATACTTCAAAATAAATCCAGCTGCTCCATGTTAAATGGACAATGCACCTCTAGAGAGACTTAACTTCTGAAGCTAGGTTACAGATCTGTGAGAAAACCTATGTAAATTAGTAGTTCCCTGGGAGACAGTGTCACTCCTTTATCGAAAACGGGATATTTATAAGCATAGTAGGTGCACAAATTATGGTCAACACTTTTCAAACCCACCACATCATCTTTTCAGGGGTTCTGTCAAAGAGTGACATTTTCAGATTAGTGACTATAGTGGGGGAACCACAATATAATTATCAGCTATGCTGATAATCTGATCCTTTGGGAGAAGACATCAGTATGCCGGCAACACCTTTTGGTGCTGTGTTTATCTAAGAACTAATGAATGTCAAGATAGCTGAAGTAATGGCCTTCAGGTGTGCTAAACCTAATTCTTCCCGGTTCATGAATGGCTTCATATTGGAACAACAACGATAATGTAGATTCTTATATATACTGTTTTTTGGAGAACATATATATATATATTTTTTTAAACCACATGGAGCGGAGCTCTGTAACCCAGAGGCTTCCGTAGAATCAACATACGTTCTCATGACTTTGACACTTTTCTCATATAGAAATAGAAAACAATATTGAAAGGACTTGCAAATTCAATAATACAAAGGAAATAAAGAACAAACAAAACCCCCCACCCAACCGCACTGTTAGCCAAGCAAAGTCAAATAATACAGTCTGAGCATCAATCCTACACTCCTACCATACCCTACAAAAGGGCGCAATCCCACCAGCATACATATACATACAGAGAAAGGGGAATAAATAGCGTCCACACCAAGGTAAAAAGAGATAGAAGGGGGGAAGAAGATCAGAGTCGGTCCGAGCCCTGTGCTGGAACTGGCTCCAAATCTACACTCCGATAGTCCGCCCAACGCTTCCAGATCTTATAGTGTTTACGGGGGCACCCCCTCGCTATAAAGATAGGGGCTTCCAAACCCATATAAAATCTAGTCCCACCTTCCAAACCAAGACGGATGGCGCCACTGTGGGAGGGAGGTCCCAACCCAAAACCTCTGACAAACATGTCATCACTCCCCACCAGAACCGCGACAGTGCGGAACAATCCCATATAGTATGGTGCAGAGGGCCCTCTTCAGGCATACAATGTAGACACACTGGGGAATCTACCACGCCCGCCCTATACAGCCTGGCTCTAGTGAAATATACTCTATGAAGGTATTTAAACTGGATAAGCCAAAGGCTCATGGCAATGGCGGCCCCCCGAGGAGAGGCAGGGGGTTCCACCCAGTCTTCCTCTTCGTGTGGGCCCACATCATCCTCCCACGCCTCACGAAGATGCTGCAGAGTTGGGGAACTATGCGTGACAAGGGATTGATACATTTTAGAGATCTTATGGTCCTTCAAATCACCCATGAAAACTTTCGCTTCAACCGGGCTAAAATCGGCCAGCTCCTCCATTTCCTCAAAGATGGGGGGAAATAACACGTTGAAATTGCCTGTATTTAAAAAATTGGGTACGAGGCATTTGAAAACCATTCTGCAGGTCTTGAAACGACTTCAAGACGGGTCTCCACATGACATCCCCCAACACGGAGATCCCAATCGTGTCCTAGCCATGAAATACAGGCAAGGCCGCTAACTGCAGCTGACGTCCACACTGCCACAATGGGGTCTCCTGGGTCAAGAGGTTCCACCAACCCAACCTCCGCAAAGCCTGCCTCAAGATCCGAAGAATTATCTGTTTGGCGACTGGCAAAGAGTGTCGCAGGGGCGCAGAATATAGAAGAGTGTGCAGCGAGTGATCCACCATGACCCGCCTCTCCACTACATATGCCGGATACGACCTGTCCCAATACCACCATTCATTAAGGACGAGAAGGTGCAAAGGCATATAGTACCAAAGAATGTCAAATGTCGCAAGCCCGCCACAATATGTGGATTGGAAACAGGTAGGGAGAGCCACCCTGGCCATCTCACCCCCCATAAGAACTGACCCAAGACCGCATTAACCTGGTGGAACCATCCTGGGAAGATGAGAAATGGATGATTTTGCAATTGATATAAGAGACGGGGAAGAGAGACCATCTTAAAAATAGCTAAGGGCATATGGGACCATGTTTTAATATCTTCATGCACCCTGTTCCACACCGCCACCAGATTCCTGTCCCTGGCAGTCGACTGTGAATCAGAGAGGAACACCACTAGATATTTCAGCCCAAAGGGCACCACCCTCAGCACGAAGGCCCAGTTGCCAGGATCACCCCTTCCGCCCAAAACCCAAAGGGTAGACTCTTGCTCATTCATATAAAGACGAGAGGTCTCGCCCAACACCTGCAGTATGCACAACAATCGCTGGCTAGTCCTATCCAAATTAGTGAGAAAAAAACAACACATCATCGGCGTATAGGGCTATGCGGTCCGACAGCGCGTCAGCCCACTCAAGACCAGCCACTTACGCATCAATGCGCACCCAAGCCGCCAGGGGCTCCATCGCCATGGCAAACAAATACAGAGACAGTGGGCACCCTTGCCTGGTGTCACAGCCAATGGTAAAAACTGACGACACATAGCCCGCCACGCGTACAGACGCCGTTATATCAGTATAAAGCAGGGTTAAATAGGACAAAAAGCGAGGCCCTAAATTCAATCTGCGAAGCAGCGCAAATAGATACTCCCAACTCAATGAGTCAAAAGCACGATCCATGTCCACAAGCAATAATGCTGCACATACCCCCTGGCCCTCAAGTCCTGCAATAGCGGGGGATATTATGCCAGGTCGCCCGCTGGGGCATAAACCCAGCTTGGTCCGGATGTACCAAGGAGGAGATATGAGGCTGAAGACGGTTGGCCAAAGCCTTTGCCAGGACCTTGGCCTCGACATCGAGGAGGGAAATGGGACAATAGGACAGGTGGTGTTTGGGCAGTTTACCGGGTTTGTGAAAGACCACTACCTCTGCATGCTGCCAATCACTAGGCAAGCGACCAAGCTCCCTGGTTTCGTCCACCACTTTACAGTAGTGAGGGCCGAGCTGGAGAAAGTACTGTTTGAAGAATTTGTTCGGAAAACCATTGGGACCAGGGGCTGTCCCAGGGCGCAGGTCCCATAGAGCGGAACCCAGCTCGTCCTTGGTGAGTGGGCGGTCCAGTTCCACACTGACCTCGTCCGAAAGTGCCCGAGGCGAAAGATCGTCTAAAAAACGGCCTATCACCTCCGCTGGCAGATAGTCCCTGGAAGTATATAGGTCCGCATAATACACCGCAAAACTCTCTATGGCCGATGGATCCAATACGGGCAGCCCATCCGGACCGACAATACCCGGAAGAACAAGGGACCCCGACGCAATCTACACAATCTATGTAATAGCTTACTCGATTTTTCTCCCCACTGGTATATCCTACTCCGTGCTGCCAGCCAGGCCTGACGGGCCTCATCGAGTAGTAGAGATGAGTAGCTTTGTTGCGCTAGTATCAGTTGGCGGCAGACCAGCTGCCCCTCCCTCCACCCTGCTATGCCCCTCCAGATTCAAGAGTGTGGCTTCTGCCTGAAAAAGGGACTCTCTATGGGCCCTACGGGCTGCGGCGCAGAAGGAGATATCTACCCCACGAAAGGTGAGCTTCATTGCCTCCCAGGGGGATTCCTCAGCAGACCCCACATTATGGGACAAATATTGGACAATGGCTTCCTCCATACGGTCCCTGTAATCTTCATTCTGAAGATTCCATGTGGAGAGGCGCCACCGGAAGGGCCCACGCGCCAGTCCAGCGCATAGAGTAAAGGCTATCGTGAATGATTCAAGAGCCCAAGGGGAAGAATATCCACCTCAACCACCCTGCCAGCAATGTCCCGGGAGACAAAGATGTAATCTATGCAGGAAAAGAAGTCATGCACGGCTGAGAGGTAAGTGTATCCGCGAGTTCCATCTTGTAACCTGTGCCACGGATCTACCCAATCCTGACCTACTACCAGGGAGTGAAGCTTGGTGGGGTGAAGAGCCACTTGGGCCCCACCAGGCCTCCATCAATCCAGGAAAGAATCTACCACATCATTCTAGTCCCCAACAACCACAGCCAGGCCCTCAGGAATGTCCGCCCAGATGGTCACAAGTTTCTCCACCAGCCCCCAAGATACTGGCTGTGGAGCATAGACACTGCCCAATATCACAGAATCACCACCTACAGCGCCTTGGAGGAAGATGTATCGTCCCTGCGTGTCGCCCCATATCTTAGCATGAATGTAAGGGACTCGTCAGTGGATAAGGACTGCGATTCCCCAGGACCCTTGTACGAAGCCGGAGTGGAACACTTGTATGTACTCAAAGAGTTGGAAACACAATGCCTGTGTCCCCATGAGGTGCGTCTCCAGCAACATTAAAACATCAGCGCTGGCGCGAATTGCTTGCTTAAGGATTGCTCCACGCTTAATCTTATCAAGCGCCCCCCTGACATTCCAGCTCAATATACGTAGGGACACCATGGAATCCAGCAGTCCACCCAATACCGCAACCAAGTGAGGACCTCAGAAATATGTAGACTACTGGTGTCTAGATATATGTAGTGTAGCAAGGCTCCAACATGTAAATGCCTAGTGCGATTAAAAACAACAGCACCCCTGAACAACCCAACCAACCCCCATCCCCCCCACCCTATACCTCAATAACAGTGAAGTATCTGTTGTGGTGGGCAGAGCAGGCTGACCCCAACAGGAGATACCACCCCTCTCCCGCCAATGGATCCCCAACTCACAGCCCATTGTCTTCTGGCCCCTGTCCCTAACTGTAAATGTCTGACAGATTTACAGGCCATCTTTGGGCTCCTCCGACCAGTTCCAAGCACCTGTGGGCTTTAAGTATATACGCACAATCATAATTCAATCAACTGGTGCCGCCTATCTCGAGGCAGAACCCCTTTGTGCATCACCTGACTTGGACCTCCTTCTGGACCTGGATAACCTAGACCCCTTCCCTTTGACTGTAGGCACAGTTCCAGCTGCTCTACTTGAGGACGAATCCGAGTTTCTCCCAGGCGGCGTGTGAGGGCGCAGCCGCACCGTCTCGTCTGTCCACTGGAACACCTCCTCTGGCGAATCGAAGAAATGAGTGCGAGAATGATAAACGACCCGCAACCAGGCCAGCTAGAGCAATGCATATGGAAGCGTGAGCTCACGCAAGCGGACCTTGACCGCGAGGAATGATTGCCGCTGCTGTTGGACCAGTTTAGTATAGACAGGCAATATCGGGTTACGGGCATTGTCATACTGCAAGGGTTCCTTGGCCCTGGCCTGTTTCAGGATAGCATCTCTGTCATGATAATTAAGCAATTTCTCAATCACTGGCCGCGGACGAGCCCCTGGCGGGGGCTTCTGCATCAGGGCCCTGTGGGCACGCTCAACCACAAAGCACTTGGATAGGGAGTCCGGAGGCAGTCAACTCTCCTGCCACTGGGTAAGGAACCTCTCCATATCTCTGGACTCACACCCCTCTGGAAAACCAACAAAGTGGAGATTGTTGCGGCACGCCCGGCCCTCAGCATCCTCCACCCTTGACGGCAGCCCCCGCTGGGTGCTCTCCAAGGACGACACTCGCTGTTGCAAGATGGTGATCACGTCTTCCACTCCGGAGATTCTCGTCTCATTCTCCGTGATGCGCGCCACCGCATTCCACAGGTCCTGATTCAATAACATAACGTTTGATCCCACCGCTCTGATTTTGGCATCAAGCGCGCCTCTGGACTGAGTAATAGCTGCCAGGAGGGCAGCATTGTCTGGTAAATCTCCCTGGGTCTAACCCGACGTCGCCGCGGGGGCCCCAGAACCAGCAAGTTTATCAAAAGTGCTCTGTTTGGAATAGCCGCCCCCGGGCCTGTCCCTCGTCATGTCGGCCCTAGTGTTCACCCACACCGCCAACAGCAGGTGGTTCGCCGCTGACACGCCTGTTCCCGGTCAACAGGTCAACTTCGGTGATCCAAGGGCAGCGATGGCGCCCAACAGTAATCCACGCGGCTTAAGCCAACCGCCAAATCAACCCCTGTGGAGACAGGGCCCAAGAGACACACCACAGGGTCAACCCGACACTGACAAGCGGCCCCAGGCGGCGTTCTACACCCAACACCCCCATGAAGGCCAAAAAAAATGCTGACCCCCACACCGGTCCGGGGGGGAGGGGGAAACCCACACCGGCCACTGGCACACACACAGTCAGAAGCCCCCACAGCAACCCAAGGGAAGGCGGCAAGCTCAGGATACGTTGCTCACACCACGATCCAGGGCATCATATGGATAGCGACGACTCACCCAGCATCCTACGAGCCACCAGGGCACCTCTCCTGATCTCCCGAATTGGCCACCCTGCGGGGAGAATCAGTGACGTGACAGGCCAAGGCCAAAGGATGGAATCCGACTGCTGTTCAGGGGCCCCCACAGTACACCCAGAAGAGAGCCGATCTGCCGCCACAGCCCCAAGCCCAAAGGGGGGGCCGCCTGCCGGGCCGCGATCCCTAGGTCACCTGCAGGGTCCGGTAGCAAGAACGTCCACTCCGCCTCCCCAGGGCTCCACACAGGGCAGGCACCAATTCCCACTACACCGCCAACTCATATGAGCTCTAACTTTAGGGCAGCGGGTCCCAAGTGTTAAGTCCAGCGCACCACAGGGGTGGCAAGCACTCCGCAGCTCGCCCTGCACAAAATGGCGGCATCCGCACTAGTCATCCCTGGTTCTCGCCCACGCACCCCGCAGTTCGAGTATATCGCTGAACGGAGGGTGCCTGTACAGTGGGGAAGCAAGCGCCCAACCAAGGGTAGGGTCCAGGAGGGAAACGAAAGCACCGTTCAGCGGGACAGATTAATCGCCGCTGCTTCTTCCCTCTCGAGATCGCCGGCAGGGCCACACTCGAGTCCAAGGCTTCAATACCACTGCAAGGCCTTAGGGGCGATTGTCGCTACCCCATCACCGCAGGATACCCCGGAAGTCCAAATTTACACCAAAAGTGACACCTAGGGGCCCATTAGGATGTCGGGCGAATTGCCCCCGCCAGGCTGGCGGTAGCCACCGCCAGCCTGGCGGGGGCAATCCGCCCAACATCCTTCCCCGAATTCCCCCCGCCATATTAGTATGGCGGGGGGACCACGGCGGAAGAAAACACCGCCCGCCACTTTTCCGCCCGATCGCCTTGCGTTCGGGGCGGAAAATGTTGAATATGGTGGCGGTGTCTATGAGACACCGCCAGCCATATTACAATGGCAAGAGTGCAATGCCTTTCCATGGCGGGCGGTCTTCACTCTGGGGGCCCCCTGTGGGCCCCCAGAGTGAAGGTGAGTGGGGGGGTGCACACGGGGGGGTACCTGTGGTACCCCCCTTCATTTTCATTTCCAAAGCGGGAGGCACCGCGCGGTGCCTGCCGCTTTGGAAATGAAAATGCTGTGATGTATTGTCAGCATTGTGGCGGGCGGTGCAGAGAGCACCGCCCGCCACAATGCTGAGAATACAGGATGTGCCCGCCACTGTGGCGGGCACATCCTAATGACACCCCCGGGACCCCCCCCTTAAGGCGGGCGGTCCCGTTTTCCGATAGGGTGGCGGGCGTGAGGCCCCAAGACTCTACACCACAGCGGGAGCCCTGTGGTGGATGTTGCAGCCAGAGGAGATGGATATCTGTAGGATAACGCAGTGGGCTGGATGGGGCTCACGTCCGCCATTCTGGCAAGCTAAGCCATGCCCCCTTATATATACTTTTCAATCCTATGTTGAGCTGGCAGGTGCATTTGGATGATGTTGGGATCAAAGCCAACTGTATTTGGCTTTAAGAGATTCCATTCTAACTTTGGTAGTGATTTGGTGGAACCTGTCCTCAGTGTATTTAGTATTCATATCATATCCATATTGTTGTACTGTGCACTAGGTTTAGCAGCTAGGTCTGCTGCTAACACAGATTACCAGCAAGTACATACTTTTAAAATATATTTAATCTGAGTTTAACAAGGCTAGTCCACAGTCTCTTATTTGTGTATTGTGTATAGTGTTGGAGATTCGTTGTATCGGAGCAAGCAGACATAGCTGAGTTATGTAATTAAAACCAAAAAAGGGGCAGCCAAAAATATGCTAGAGTGAATGCTGCAAAATGAGCTGACGAATCAGGCAGAAGTAGAAAATTAACGTGTAGACAATTTGCTGGGAAAGAATGGACTATATGGGTTATGGAAAGATTAGACCAACATCTGTATGTCAAAATATCATAAGCAAAAACATTGGCTGACAGAAATATTGATTCATAATTATTGTTTATAAAATACTGTCTAATCGGATGTAGATGTTTTGCTATGAACTCTAGTGAGGTGGTATGTGTGTATACATCATTTAGGATACAATATTTGTAAGAAAATATTATTTTGGTTACGACATTCTGTTATCATACCAGGCCAACCCATAAGGCTTAAATGGGAGCACTAATTGCTGCTGATTATGATTCAATGAGCCCTCGGATATATTTAATAACAAGGCAAACAATTTAGATAGGCAGGTGTTCATAAAAATACACTTTCACTAGCTGCCGGCTCTACAAGAATTAGGAAGGAGGTACCTTCTGCAATTTTCCGATAGTGCATGCCTATATTGACTGAGATGAGGTGTTTGCTGTATCTTACCCAGACTTGGCTGGCCAGCATCTACCTAAAATTCAGCCCCATTAAGACGGGATTCCTTTAATTTGCCAGGCTCAAGCACGAAACAGTGCACACATGACTCAAATATATCAACCTTGGTATCTTTAAGCACCAACTTTCACCCAATCCAAAACATACTAGACAAAAACATCACCCTCAATGTAAACATTGGCAAGAAAACACAGATTTCCTGATACCAGCTCTCTCCATTCAAAACAGAAACTGTTCCTTCTAGAAAGTGACCCCAGAAGTGCTCTTGGTCTGTATTCTTGCATCTGGGTGGAAGAAACGCCCTGCCCTGTGGCCCGTCAGACAGCAAATGGGCACCTTTAAATACATCATACATGCCACAAATCGTCTCTGGGTCCTAAAGTAATATGGTCATTTTGTACCCATTCTGATTGAACTTCAATGACTCACCTTGCCACCTGTTTCAGCTACAAATCCAGCTGCAACAGTTTACCCTTTCCTCACCCTATTGACTTACATGTATGAATGTAAAAGCATCGAAGGCATGTGTCAATATTGAAGCACCCCCCCCCCCCCCGAGTGACCCTTTTTTTAAAAAAATGTTGTCCCAGAAAGGGGATAAAATGCAAATAGTGTCTGACTCCATCATAGGGTGTAGACACACACATATTCATGTGAGTGAGAAACCACACAGCTGTTTGGATTTTGTGAGGTGTGTGAGAATTGGAACACTTTTTCTTACCCAGAATTCCCTTTGCATGTCAAACACTGGTAAAAAAAAATATTTCTTCACGTTTCTGGCACAAGTTTCCTGAACATGGGAAGAGAGGTAAAACTCCAACCATACTTCTACCAATAAAACCGTATCTAACATGGGCAAATAGGCTTATCGTGACTGACGGAAACATGCCAAATACATGAGCTTAAGTCAATATAGTGTTACTTTGGTCTTCTCATGATCACAGTTTGGGCCTATTCCTATCTCTTATATGTAGAATACGATTCACAAACTGCAGGAGCTATGCACAGAGATAATTTTGAGTAACATTTCACTCAGATTTTCTGAATAGCCAAAAGTAGTAAACTTATTTGAAAGTGTGAGAGTAAATTACACATGCAAATTATTCACAAGTGTGGGGGACCTAGGCAAATAACCCCATGCAGTTTGTGAATAGACACCACCTTTTAATGTTGGGGAAACATGTAAATTATGCTTTTGAACTAAATTTACAATCAGATTTTGTATATAGCCAAAATTAGTACATTTACTACCAGGGCCGGACTGGCCATTGCTGGCACTGGGTGTTTCGCCGGTAGGCCGCTAGGGTGCGGGACAGTTTTGGGTCCCTGCGGGGCCGATTTTTTTACCGGGGGTCGACAATATCGGCACCCCTGTAACAAAATCAGCCGAAACTGGCCCTCACAAACTGCTCGGCTGCGCTCCCCCTCACCCGAGGCGGGGCGGCCGGCTGAGCAGTTTGCCAGTGCCGGTTTCTGTTCCCAATCGGACCCTGCTTACTACTAAATTACTCAAAAGTATAAATTAACTTTGTAAATCAGGCCCTCTATGCCATCTAGGTTAGGGAGATGCATAGAAAATCGTGAGGCAGAATCAGCCAGAGTATCTCAAGCTGACTGTTAATCAGTCACATACGTATTCTGTCATTTCTGGTCAATTATATCGATAGGAGATTCATTTAGGTCACGATATAGTTATTTAGAAGGACGTACCTTCAGAGGGCAGAACGAGAATGAAATAACTGAGATCTTGATTATTGCTCAGACTTAGCGATGAGCTTAGTATAGTCAAGAATGAAAGTTTTGTAAACCTTGACTTCCTTGAGGTAATTCAGTTTGTCTGTTTGTCACTGAAGATTCTTTCTCTGCATATCAGTCCTCTAGTTAGATTGTTAAACCAGGACACGTGAGAGAATTTGACTCTGGATTTGGACATAGTGCTCCGGCATGTTAGAAAACTATTCCTACCTTCTGGATGATGTAGATTCTTGAATGCTTGGCTGCAGGATCCAACATAAACCTCAAATTCAATCTGTAGTGTTCTAATGTGAAGAGGAAATTCAGTTGCTATGTAAGAACATTTGAAAACAGGTGTTTAAGAGTTGCAGATGTATGTAGGACAGAATTCAGCTTTTGATGAAAAACAATCCAGGGTTATCCGACCAGGGTAGAGGAGTAATACCCTTGTTATAGTCCTGCTTTTAATTAAAATGGCATTTAAAGTTGGCCCTCTAGCATGCGTTAAATCACGAACACAATGAAAAACATGGTATGCAGTGAAATAGAAAAAATGCAAGCCTCAGGGTCTGTGGCTACATCAAGTTAGACATTGATACTCCCAAGGATGACTATCTTGTGGCCATGAGTATGTTGTGGTTCAGTAGTCTACCAAGTGGATCAGCCTTTGCAATGCATTAAGATGTCATCACCCAGGCGGCATTTACCCAAGACCCTATTAAAGTATATTTAGGTCAGAGTCCTATGTTAAGGATGATGCATTCACAGCCACATTGAGGGGGTTTGTACTTATGATGTTGTTTTGTACAGGACACCAGGTTGTATTTGGCTTTTTATCTATATTCAAGTCATGGAGCTCTTGTTGATGGAGTACAACTGACCTGCTATTTCATAAGTAACTGTGCAGTGAAAAAAGAAATACAAAAAGGTCATTGGGGGGCATCAGAAGGAGTCCCTCACGTGTAAACTGATGCTATGTGGCCAGGATAATACTAAGTGCCTTGCCATTAGAGGCTCCCTCTGGAATTGCATACCCCCATGTAGCTGTAAAATATGATGGGCACAGTGCATGCTGGAAAAGAAGGGAATGAACCAGCACCAGCCTACGCAACATTGCAGTTAGCGGCACAAACGCATTATCTGCCATTGTTTGCTGCACGGCCCACTCTGTGAAACTAGGTGATCACCATAAATACATGAACAGAGTTGCACCCATGTGTCATACAGATGTTGTAAACATGCCATATCATGTGTTGGTAGAGAGGATGTGCCTACCTGCAATTATACAAGGGCCACTGGGCAATCAAGTCATCCTTATACCGATCACCACTGGATGGTGGCATAGGCAACAGGGTCCTCAAGCAGCGATTGACATCCAGAGCATAGCCAATGTGCAGATTGTCAATGCTAATGAAGACCTGGAAGCACTACTTGAATCAAGATTCAACAGGCCATTAAGATAATTCAAATCCTTTCATTCATTATTGTGACTAAGGGGCTATCGGACGTCGATTTCCCCCCGCCAAATCAGGATGGCCCGCCACTCTACCGCCAGAGGCAATCGCCCCAATTGCCTGGCGGACGGTTCACAATCGTAAAATGGTGGTGGTGTCTAATAGGCCCTGGAGGGGATTGGTTTCAGGGGTCCGTTGCAGGCCCCCCTTGGTTTGGGGAGGTAGTTGTGCACTGGGGGGGTACCCATGGTACCTCCTGACATTTCCATGCACAAGTTGGCAGGCACCACGTGGTATCTGCCACGTTGTGCAGGGAAATGCACAACATGGCCACTTAGCAGTTAAATTAAAGGACACGACCACCACGGTGGCAGTCGCATCATAATTAGGGGTGCGGTACATGGGCCGCACACACTCAGATCACAACCCACATCTATTAGATCTGACACGGGAGCAACCACGGCCCCCGATACCCACATGGAGGTTACAGCCTGACCTGCTACTGGACGGCCCATTTCGAGGATCCATATGTACACAAACAGCACACTATTTCGAGGACAACTCTGGCACGGCATCGACACCGCAGATTGAATGGGACGCTTTTAAAGTGGTCCTCAGGGGACAATGTCTAGGCACCCAGGCCCATTCCCGACGACAATTAGAAGCAGATCTCAGACGCTTAGAATCGGACTTGCTGCAGGCGGAACAGGCAGCAGCTACGGGCGCGAACACTGACTTATTAGAGGCGCGGGCGGAACATGACAGGCTGATTGACAGGTTGAAACATGTTAATTACAAGGCCCACTCAGCCCGCACACATCACACTGGGGACAAGCCTGGTAAGCTGTTGGTTTGGCTGATACAACACGAGGAGCGCACAACACCAGTGACGGCGATACAACCAGTTGCTGGCCCGAAGGTGTACACCCAGGCGAAAATACACGAGGCCTTTGTGGCACACTACAGCGCGCTATATGTGTCCCGTCTTCTAACCACGCAACCCACCATAAATGCGTATCTAGACGACGTCGCGCTGCCTGCCCTAACGGGTGACCAACGGGACGACCTGGGGTCGCCATTGGTAGCAGATGAGCTACGTGAGGCCATCTTTGCCCTCTCGAATGGCAAAGCCCCCGGCCCAGATGGGCTGCCGGCGGAATATTATAAAGCCTGCTCCGATATCCTGATCCCGGAGCTCCTCAAGGTGTACACAGCGGCACTGGAAGACTCGGCTTTACCCCAGTCGATGAATGAGGCGACACTGGTGTCCCTTCTTAAACCGCGTCGAGATGGCACGCTCCTCGGCTCGTATAGACCTCTAGCGCTGCTGAACACAGACTATAAGATACTGGCGTCGACCCTAGCCCGACGCCTGGCAGGCCTGGTGTCCGCCTTGATACACAGTGACCAGAACGGCTTTGTGCCCACTAGATGCACCTCCCACAACATACGGAGGCTGTTCCGAGTGCAAACATACGCAGTACAGGATTGGCCAAGAGCAGGTTGCCTAGTTCTGGACCTAGAGAAGGCATTCGATTCGGTCGATTGGCCCTACCTGCTGGCAGTGTTGCGCAAGTTCGAGCTAAGGGATGACTATATTGAACTGGTCGGATTGCTGTACAGACACCCCGTGGTGCGAGTCCGCACGGGTAGGCTGATGTCCGACGCCATTAGGGTGCGACGCGGCACCAGACAAGGCTGCCCACTGTCCCCACTACTCTTTTCACTGGCAATAGAACCCCTCGCTGAGGTATTGCGCAACAAGGGCACGCACTGGGGCATCCCACTGCCAGACGGCGTACACATAGTCTCGATATATGCGGACGACCTACTCTTGTAAGTCAGGGACCTCACCCAATTACCACCGGAACTCTCAGAGATCTTCCGGTCCTTCGAGACCATGTCAGGCCTCAAGGTAAACTGGGCCAAATCAGGGGTGTATTCGTTCAATCCCGACGTCCCAGACCCTGACATTAGGATTAATGGCGAACACTTGCCGTGGCACCATACCACGTTCAAGTATCTGGGAATATATATCTACAGAACACCCCCGGACATCCTGGACGGCAACCTAACCCATGCCATAACGTCCATAAGGTCCCAAATTGCCTTTTGGAAGACTCTACTGCTCAATGTCCCGAGCAGAGTGACGTTGACGAAAATGATTGTTCTTCCCAGACTCCTATACTACTTCGCCAACATCCCGGTATACGTACAGGTCCGCACCTTCAAAGACTTAGCAACCATGATCAGAGACCTGATATGGAACACTGGGAGACCCAGAGTGGCCCTGCAAAAACTGTAAACGCCAGTCAGTGAGGGTGGCCTCGCAGTACCGAACCTAGAACTTTACTATCTAGCTGCGCAACTGCAGTGGGTAACTGCCTGGCTCGCTGGAAACCACCTGGAGGACACAGCCATGGCAACAGATGTGCTGTCCTTCACGCAGATACATACCTTATTCCACCCCCTGACACACCCGAGGAGAACGTCACAACTACATGTAGATGTGGCGGTACGATGCTACGCCACTAGCTTACGACTCACGAACCACACCAAACCATATGCCCCAGCACTCCCGCTCCTAGGCACCCCCAAGACCACCTCCGTTGTCACAGAAATGGCACTGGAACACTGAACACGCACAGGAGTGGACACCATGGCGGACTTGTACGCCGAGGGTACCCTGATACCTTTTGTGACACTGGCTACTGACACGGGTCTCCCAGCGGGACAGTTCTTACAACACGCCTCCATAGTTAGGGCATACACACAACGGTGGGGTAACATCACTGAGGAACTACCTACACATCAATTGATACAGAGCCTACATGTCATGGGGAATGGTACACATGTGGTGCATTGGCTGACTCAAGCACTATTGTCACACACGGAACACACTTTACAGCCGCTACGTGACAAATGGGCAATTGACAGGGGAAGGGACTGGACGGATAAGGAGTGGACGGTGGTGCTCATGGGCCCCAGGAACATTCCCCGCAACGCACGCTTCAAACTGATCCAGTTCTATATACTGCATAGGGCGTACCTCTCACCTGACAAAATTAACCGGTACTTCCCGGGCGCTGCAGCTAGCTGCCCGAGATGTGCACTGGAGGGAGCAGACTTGCTACATATGCTGTGGCAATGCCCACAGATTCAGGCATACTGGCGAGCTGTGCTACCGATACTAGAACGATGCACGGCCATGCCGATACCGCACACATGGGAGGCATGCCTACTAGGCTTATACAAGAGGACCAAATTTAATAGAGTCCCCTCTCGTTTCTGGGACCTTGGCCTCCTCACGGCCAAAAGACTGATCACAAAACACTGGAAGCGAGCTACCCCACCCCTGACGGAACACTGGCGCACCTCCCTAGACAACTGGGCGAGAGCAGAAAGCACCACCCTCCATAATGAGGAAACGGCAGGACTGGGACAGTTCCCAAATGCGGCGTTATGGGATGAGACGCTAAGCTCCTTCCATAGGGAATGCCAACTAGTACGGAACCCCTCAAATGATTCCTCCTCTGGGAGAGACCAAGAGGTACTAGGCGGAGCAGAGAATATATAAGCCGAAACCCTGGCCACACCAACAGGGAAATACACGACCACCCGGACAATGCCATCTATACGCCTATTGCCGGCATCCCACACTGACCACCATGGTGATACCCCACCCAACACTCCCCACACGCCAAATACCTACCCCAGCCGACCCATCGTCCTCCCCAACGCTAAACTCACGCCCACAGTCACTATTCAATAGCACCCACGCGCCCCCACTGCATCGATGCACCCTCCACTCAACACGCAGACCACATTTCCAAATCAGATGACCATGAACCCCCTTTCCTTTTCCCCCCTGTTTTTTTTCCTTCATTGTTTATCTTGTAATGTCATCTGCTTTGTTGCGCCAACACGGTTGGAACATTTGTGATGAACCATTGTCATGATGTATGAAGCGGAGAACTACTGTATTGTGTGAAGTGCCCCGCGAACATGACGGACATCTCTGAGATGTGGTAATATGTATGATGTAACATTCATGTTTTCATTTCTCCTGTGAATTCAATAAAGGATATTTAAAAAAAAAATAATAATAATTAGGGGTGCGGTCTTACAGGCGGGCGGTCCCAATCTCCCCTGCGATGTGGGCGGACTTGTGTAAACGCCACATAGGGTCAAGTACCAAAATGGTTCACTTCTTCCTATAACTTGGAACTCAATTTGGAAAAACACTTTGTTATTTCCCTATGAAGGCTCTATGCATTAAGCCTCCCTCTTCAGTTTCTACATCGAGTCACAAGGCACAATACTTCAAGATAAGAAGACTACCTACCATCCATCAAAAAGCACACAGAACAAAACTGTTCCTTAAAGTCTCAGAAACATTAGACATAGTAAATAACAATCTCCCTGGAAAATCTCATCAACTAACTCTCCTTGAAAGTAAACTGAATTTCTCTTCCAGCTCTCCAAACACTTTACTTCCCTTTCAAAAATGTCTCAAAGAATTAGTAGAACTTGGTATGGCTCCCATCTTCAAATTACTATTTAATTGAATAAACACTAAATATATTTCAACATTGATAACAAAACCAAAAAGCTGCCTTCTTCCAACACCTTCTTCTAAGAAAGGGAAATCCATCTTTCTTTATGAATGTTTCAGAACAGAGCGGCAAGCAGGAGTTCTTCCCAACCCACCTGCAGTAATGCTGTACTTTATGGCCTTCCCAAATCAACCAAAGTGATTATCAAGGCTAGATTTTGTACAACCGCCTGTTTTGTTCTGGCCCATTGTGCAAGAATTATAAGGATTCATTTTTCTTGTTTTTAGTGGAATGAATATGAAATAGTAGATTGTTTGATTCATTTTTGTTTTAACTTGTTGACCGCGGCACGAATTCCGCCGCGGTGCGGGTGAAATAATGCCTGGGCGTGGTTCGGACGGCCCCCGGCTGTCCTCCGCACACGCCCACCGTGACTTTGGCCGTCCGCCGCACCGAAAGGGTTAACTTTTGGATGTTTTTTGTTTTTTACATGCGTAAACAAAGATTTTCACCTTAACCTGTCAGCTACTCGAATAATATAGCACACCTAACAGAAGTCAAAAAAGATATTACAAGTAAATCGTACCTAATACTGGAAATTCCAAAAAGCAAATAAGTGTAAGACAATGAAGCAATCTTTCATATACCAAGCAGCAAGATTCGGGAACGTTCTTCTAAATAATCCAAGGGGCATAATTTAAACACGTGAGACACACTGTTAAAAAGGTGCCTTCATGAATGCGAAGCATCATGCAAATGCTGGAGAATTTAACACCAAAGAAAAGGTGATGCACACAAATTTCTACTTCACAAGCTGGTATTTGAGTGGGGGTGCAGTACTGACCATGACATACTAATTGTTACTCAAAACTCCAATGGAGTTTCTGACCAGGTTTATTGTGGTTCATAGTTTTTCTGTCGTCTATTACACATGATAATTAAAATTTCTATTGCAGAGTAGGCATTTTTGTCTGACTGCAGTCAGGTAGAACATGGCAATGTTCCTTTTGCACAATTGTCATACCTTTAACTGCAAAACATCTTCATCTTTTTGAAAAATAGTTACATGGAGCTGTTACTGTACAAAAAGTTATTTATTAAAAGAAAATATATTTAACTAAAAAATATTTGTACTTATTTTCATTCAGTTAAATAACCCGTTTCCTATAATTTAAGATACCTTTTTCGGGTGGAGAAAATTAAAAATGTTTATCACCTTTATGAATAAATTAGTTACATTTGTATTTTAAATATTATTGCTATTTAAATGTATACATTTATTTTAAATGTAGAACAAAAGTCAAAAATTCTTGAGGACTATTAACTTATATGTTTTTATTTAATCTTTAATTAATTGAAATGTATTAAATTAAATATAAAATAACATTCAGAAGTCTACCTTAAAAATAAATTCCCTCTTAAAATACCAAATTGTATGTTTTATTGTGCAATTATATTTATTGAAATTGATGTATAGAATATATTTAGAAATTAGTTTAATTTAATTGTAATAAAAATGTATGTTATATTAGTTTATAAATTCAAGAAAGGTTGTTAAATATCTTATAATTAAAAATGAAATGTCCTTTTTAATATATTTCTTAACAACAAATTATATTAATTTATATTTTAAACTATGTCAAATAATTTAATTCATTTTACCATTATTTACAATGAGCTTTTATTTTAACCATGCCTCTATTATTTTCTATGGGAGGGTGTTGAAGTATCAGTCATTGGTTTTGTGTGGTGCTGGACGTACTACTGTTTCTTTATGGCAGTAATAACCTAAATCTGTTAATTTGTCCCTACCCCCTAAGTCTACACTTTTGACATTGCACCTGGGTTTTAGGATTAGCCAAAAGTTGTGAAGTTACTCAGAAGTGCAATAGCAAATAGCAAATATAAATTATTCACAAGTGTAAGCTGCCTTTTTGAATAGTCCCGGTTTTCTGTTTATATGATTGTATGCTTATATTCTTATGCTTTCTTCTACAAAACCATTGCTATTAGGTGCTGACAGATGGCTCATCAACAGCGTAATAACCCAAAGTGATGAAAGTTATTTTTCTTAGGAGTTCACCTGCAGACTTTTGGCCTGTCCAAATAAAATAAATCAGACATACGTAGGAACTAAAGACAGTTGTTTAAATGGGAATTGAATGGAAGTGTGGTAAGTGATCTAGAGTAGTCCAGAACCGATCCTTGCAAGATTTGTAAAAATACAATTTACTATGTATTGTTTACTACTTTCTATAACTTTTTCTGAAACAAGTCTCCTTTTTTTTCATTCTTGCTAATAATTGACAATTCGTATCTAGTGGGATATTCCCTACTAGAAAATAATTGATTCCATTCCCCTTCTCCTTAATGTTTTGCAATTATGAGTAAATAAATAAACACAGATGCTATATAAAGTGAAAACCTCTGGCTCTCCATGTTTGTTAACATTATCTTTCAGATTGTACAGGCTAATGTTCAATTATTAAAGTATATAATATCATATAGTAGAAAAAATGCATAAAACAGAGAACTAAAACCATAATTTTCAAGCAGAGGTAGAATTACATGTTTAGTCGTTCTTTCTCAGTTTCTAGTCCTGATGATAGCATACCTATGTTGAAGGTAAAATGTTATGTTAAGTATACTTATTAAACGCATGTTTACTCGGAGGCGTCTTGGCGATAGCTTGTACAGAAACACCTAATCCAGCTCAGAAGATCATTGCAGAATGTGAAGAAGCAAAACAGTAATCGAAGTCAAGCGGAATCGAATACCCAGGTTTTTATGGCTTTCCTGAAGGCCATGATATTGTTCATGTTTTTTAGATGAGGCAAAAGGGCATTCCAGGATTGTGATGCACTATTCAAACAAACTTCCCCCCCGCCCCCCATGAAATGAAGAGAATCTGAGTTTGAGGACTTTTACATTGTTGGCTGCGAAGGACCCCAAGTTTCTCGATGGCCTATGCCAAGTAAATTTCTTCTTAAGGTGGTCAGCTGCAATGCCATGCAGGGCTTTAAAGACAATGCGGAGGGCCTTAAGCACTACTTTCTTATTGGTGGCCAATGTAACTGCTTTAGTGCCCTGGAGGCAGATTTGAATTTAGAAATGCCCAGAAGGAGCAGTGCAGCTGCATTTTGCAGAGTATTGAGATGTTGTTGTTGCGTGTTGAAATATAGGCCATTGCAGTGGGCAGCTTTTGAGAGCACCATAGAGAAGACAACTGTTTTTTGCAGAATGGTTGGGAGGAAAGGTAAGATCTTTTTGAGTATCCTGATGATGTAATTGATGGATTGAGAGACTCAGTTTACCTGATCACTATGGGTAAGTCTCTCATCAATGATCACTACAAGGTAACGGGCTTTCTTGACCAGGTCAGGCAGGTTTCCTATCTCTTGAGGACACCAGGAGTAGGCTCAAAAAGATGATAAGTTCCCAAAAATAATTGCCTCAGTTATACCTGAGTTTAGCCTTAGGCAGTTATTAGTCATCAAACAAAAAGAGAAGGGACTGTGGGTGCTTATAGGTCCAGCATACATGCCCCTGGGTATCTGTTTACAATAAAGGTATGCAGTTCCTAGAAAATGTAGAACGGGAAAAGAGGAGTACTGGTCGGTATGGGTAAATGTCTAAAAAGGGGGAGGAGGGGTCTCCCACTTTAGGAACTAGGTCTCTCACTAGGCTGGTTGTCATGCTTCACCATAGGGCATGCTCCTCGGCAGACCAGTGCTGCAATGCCTGGTGGCACCCTTTGAGGGGCTCTTCATCAGAGATCTTTTATTCCCAATGCCGTTTGGTGCGGTGCGGGTGTAGAGCCTTATGGTGTATATGAGTGTAAAAGGTGTGGGTGCAAAGTGGAGGTAAAAATGCTAACATGGGATATAGTGGGACTCAAAATTAATTTTAATCAGACAGTCCATTAATCTCAATTAAAAACGATAGTGGCACTCTACTGTTGTTGTAAATGTAAATGTAAATGTAAATGTACAGGAATTTATATAGCGCAAATCACAGAGGGGTTTCTAAGCGCTTGCTTAGGGAACCCGTCCTGGTATTCCCCTGTGAGATAACCCCGGCAGGGTATCCGCAAGGTGAAAGCCAGGCATCCCGCCGCGAGGGGCCGTTGTTATGTTCAGTAGTGGAGAAAGTATTGAGGTCAACATGTTTCTTTTTTTTTTTTTTTTTTTTTTTTTTTAAAGTGCAAAACATTTATTTAGCATTTCCAGGAGTACACAGCGTCTTACCAACAACCCGGAGGCCGGCCGCCATCAATGCATACAGAAATATAAATCGTAGCAGATATGCATAAATGTGACAACATTCCAGGCCCCAGCATAATCAGAGTGGCAAATGCAGCGTCAGTACAGCGAAATCTATGAGTCTTGCATTTTTACAAGTTATACCTTAAACTAAACATGAACAGTAACATGTGCAATGTCTATCCGAACCCAAGCATGAGGGGGGGGGGGAAGAGGGGGGGGGAGGGGAAACAGGCACATCGGGCACAACAAATCCTGAGGGGCACGTGGGCAGCATAGCTATACAACTACAAGCCAAGTGCGAGGCGGGCCACAGTATCAGAGGTAGTAGGCCGCGCGAGACTTGGGGGAGGACGTTCTGATTGAAACGGGGTGACCAGGGAGCACAAAGAAGGGGGGGGGTGGGGGGGGCAGGAGCAACAAGCAGCGCACATATCATGCCAGTTACATCAGACCAGGAGTGTCAATGTGAGATCAAGAAACAACAACCGCTCAATATCTCAATAACTCAACCTCAAGTGCTATCACCCTCTAGCGGGTCAGTTACCAAATAGCATTGTAACGGGGCCCAGATGTCAGTAGGCCTAGAAGTGGGCGGCAGTAGCTCAGAATATGTACTTAACTGCTCCTGGCAGTACACCATGTCACTCATCCAGTCCTTAAATTTTGGCGCCCTTCCTCTCCCCCATCTACAGGCCACCCTGCGTTTGGCCAGAAGCATAGCCAGCGCCACATATTTACGGTGAGCCGCCTGGAGAGGCGCAACATACCCCAGAAGTGCCACCAACGGGGATGGAGCAACCGTCATTTGTATCATTTTGGATAGTGCCGTAAACACTTGAGTCCAGTATAAGTTCACTTCGGCACACCCCCAGGCAAGGTGAAGGAAATCCGCCCCTGGAGCCCCACACCTGTCACATGTATCAGTAGGCCTAAGCTGGAACCTGTGGAGGAGCGCTGGAGTGTAATATAGCCTGTGTAAGAATTTATAATGAAGTATCCTATAACGGCTGTTAGAGGAGATGCGCTCGGTCTGTTGCAGGCAAAAATCCCATTGGGTGTCTGTGAGAGCGAAGGCCAGGTCCTGTTCCCATATACGCCTAGCGGGCAGATCATTATAGGTGATGTTAGTCCTAACAGATTTATACAGTGTGGACACCAGTTTAATAGGGTTATCAAGAAGCAACATGTTTTGCAGGGGAGGAAGTACTGAGGGCTCGCAAGGGAAGTCAGGCGTTATGGCCTGTAACCCGTGTCTGAGTCTGACATAGTAAAACACGTCAAGAGGTGTGGGTTGTATGCTCCCGTAAAACTGATCTCTAGTCCGGAAGACACCGTCCAGATACAGGTCCCCCCATGTACTGACGTTTAGCTTCACAAGCAGTTTTTGAAAGCCAGCCTCTTGCAGGAGTGGCAGTTTCGGGTGATAGGCTAGTGGCAGCCGTGGGGCATAAAGAAAGTCCAGGTCAAGCATAGCACCAATGGAGTGCCACGCCGTCACCGTGCTGGACACCGTGGAAGGAGTCTTATCCCTACCCTCAACCCGGGAGTAGAGGGCACCTTCAATGGGGATCGGATGGGCCAACCAGTGTTCGGCCGCTAATTACGGCATATACCTCTGCTGGCGTATCCAGAAGTATGCATAATGGGCCTGAGCAGCTCGGTAATAAAGCTCAAAGTCAGGTATTCCGAAACCCCCCTGGGAGAATGGTCTGACCAGAATATCCCACTTGAGCCTGGGTGTCTTACCACCCCATACTAGGCGGAGCATTTCCGAACGCAGTAACTGAAAGAAATGGGATCCGGGGTGAAACGGAATGTTCATGAAGAGGTACAACAGCTGAGGGAGTATAACCATTTTAATCAATGAGGCACGACCCGCCATGGAGAGGGGGAGTGTGATCCATCTAGATATACTGTCACGCATCTTGTCCATTACAGTGCCATAATTGGCACGTATCAGCTCCTCTCTGCCTCTTTCCACATGTATGCCTAAGTATTTGAAATCTCCCGAACACCAAGCAAGAGGGAATTCCAGCTGAAACGGACTCGTCGAGGCAGTAAGGGGGAAGATACATGACTTCTTCCAGTGAATCTGGATGCCAGAAAGGGCACCAAATCGTATGAACTCCCTAAGTATGGGGTGCAGGTTATCGCTAGGGTGGCGAACATAAAGGGTAATGTCGTCCGCATACATAGAGACAAGTAACTGTCTCTGAAAACAACGCAGTGCACTGTCCCGATGCCGCTGTCTCAGTTTGGCAGCTAGTGGTTCAGTGGCTATGGCAAAAAGGAGGGGGGACAGGGGGCAGCCCTGCCTCGTTCCTCTGGAGATCGGGAAGGCTGACGACAATTTCCCATTAATGAGGACTCTGGCCTCCGGCCTGGTATACAGTAATCTAATCCAGGAGATAAACACAGGCGGGAATCCCATTCGCTCAAGAACCCCGAACACATAATTCCATTCGAGCGAATCGAACGCCTTGGTGGCGTCCCAAAAAATAGCCGCCATCGGGAGGTCTTCATGAATGGAATCATACACCGAAAAAAAAGTGCGGAGATTGTGTGACGTCGCCCTTCCAGGCACAAATCCGGCCTGATCGGGTAGTATCAGAGTCGGCAGTAGGAGGCTGATGCGCGTTGCAATCAGTTTCGCGAGAATTTTAACGTCACAATTTAGGAGGGACAACGGTCGGTAGGAATCGCAGCTCGAGGCTGGCTTCCCAGGCTTAAGCAGTGACGTAATAAGGGCAATTCTCATGGAGGCCGGCAGATGGCCCACCTCCAGCGCGTCCTCATAGACCTCCCGCAGTACCGGCGCCATGAAGTCAATGAACGTTTTGTAGAACTCAATGGGTATACCATCTAATCCAGTGGCCTTACCCGATTTCATGCCCATGATAGCCTCTCTGACCTCATCCAGCTCAAAGGGGGCGCTCAAGAACTCTCGCTGTGCATCGCTCAACCACCCTAAAGAGACATCAGTCAAATAGTCGTCTAGTGTGAGCCTGCCAGTCCCGTTAGAGGTGTACAGCGTACCGTAATGCTGCACAAATTCATTCAGGACCAATCCCTCAGCCGTTTCCAGTTCCAGTATGACCGTCGGCGATCGCATCAGTTTGACCGTCGCCGCCAGAGCTTTTCCAGGTCTCTCGCCCTCCCCATATCGCCTGGCCACCCAGTACTTGTTCCTAAACTTCACCTTACGAGCAGCCTCCTCGGAGAACTCCGTTAATTTCACACGAATGGTTGCAAGGGTTGCACCATCAGGATTAGCCCTAAGGCGGCTCTCAGCACTACGCAGGTCATCTTCTATGGAGCGCAATTTAGCCAGTATACTCTTGAGTACCCCCGATCCTTTTGAAATACATAAGCCCCGGAGCGTGGCCTTAAAGGCGTCCCATATGGTCTCAACGTCCTGGACAGAGTCCTTATTTCTTTTAAAGAAATCCAGACATTCCTCTCGTAGCTCATCTTGGAACACCGTGTCCAGTAGCATAGAGGGTTGCATACGCCACGCCGTCACTGGGGGGCCCAGCTCAGAGCCGGTCAGTGTAATAAGAACAGGGGAGTGGTCGGAATATGTCCTAGGGAGTTGTGTCGCGTGTGTAAGCGCTGTGTACAGTTGTGAGGTTAGGAGGAAGTAGTCAAGCCGCGCCCACGACTTGGCCTGTGCCGTAAAGTGTGTACCCTCCTGTCTCATCCCGCAATGTGAGCGCCAGGCATCAACGAGATTGTTATCGGCAATGGTCGCACTAAGGACTTCTCGCCCATTAGTATAATGGTGTGGGGCAGGGTGCGAACTGTCCAAAGGGGGGCGCAGTGTCACGTTAAAATCTCCCCCCCACATGAGGTGCTGTGGCCCTGTCTCAACTATCGCAGCCCATAAGGATGTGAAGAAGTGCGGGTCATCCGAATTGGGCCCATAACAACATGCTAATGTCACTGACATATGCCCTAGCCTGCCCCATAACAAACAATACCTCCCCTGTGGATCAGCCCTAGAGCCCACTAGCTGAAATGGTGTGGACCTCTTAACTAGAATGGCCGTACCTCTTGCATACGAGGAGTAATTGGCGAATATCGAATGAGAGGCCCACCTATTCCCAAACGCGCATGTTTTGTTGGGCGCAAAGTGTGTTTCCTGGAGGAAAGCAATGTGGATGTTATGGCGATCCAGGTACCTCAAGATGTGCCTCCTCTTCCTATGGTCCCCCAGCCCTCGCACATTCCAAGTGACAACATTTAGGCGTGTATCAGCCATGTAGGAGGGTAAATGAACAGTAGCAACAGCAGAGAGTGGAAACAGCTAAACAATGTTCAGCAAACAATATGCCAGTAGCCAATCGGCCCAGGTCAATGACACCCCACAAGATAGCAGAATGGCGCAGCACCGAAACGCCTTTGTCGATCGTGCCACCCCCCAGCCACAAATAACGCACAAACCACCCATCCCCACCCCACAACTCCCAGTTATATCTAAGAATCCCCCCATAGGGCAGACAATAGAGCACAGAACATCGCATGCACATGTTAAAACCAAAAACCCAACAACCATCCCGGCATTTTTCCCACCCCTTCCCCTCCCCAACAGCCTCAACAGCCAGCCGCAGCTGGGAAAAGGGCAAACATTCCTCAATACATAACCATACAATGCTAATGTCACCAGTTATTCGAACAGATGCCGCATCTCGCCTATCGCAAGGTCGACACCTCCAAGAAGTAACCCACCACCCCCCGCCCACTGAAGCCACCCCAACCAGCCAGCACCCTAGTCCCGCCCCCCACCCACAAACACAGAACATATTCAAAACTATCCAATAAACATGAATCCAAGTAAAGGTCATTGGGGAACACCCAGTAGAGGTCATCAGAGGTGCACGTACCGCCACCCCCAGCTATCCCACTCCGCACAAGTCCACCCTTAGAGTCGCCATTCAGAGCAGAGAGGGAAGAAGGGGGGGTGGGGGCCTGGCATACATTACCACCTGCAGTCCAACACTCGCCCGCGGCACCCCATAGGCGGCCGCAGCCACCACCACGTTGAATGAGTCCCCGTTAGTCGGGAGGGAAGTGAAGGCAAATCAGTGAGATGCAAGAAGCGTAGCTGCAGAGAGTCAGTCGCGGCCTACTCAACGTCAGAAGCATTCAAGTCCGCAGCGTCCACAGATCTCCTGGGCCGTTTGGGCAGAGTCTTAAGGTAGTCCTCAACCTGTTGCGGGTTGAGAAAGAAGTGTTGCGTACCCTGGTGTGTAACACGCAGCTTGGCTGGGTACAGGAGAGCATAGTCAATGTTCAAGTCCCGCAGTTTCCGTTTGACGGCAAGAAACTTCCGTCGCTGTTCCTGGACTACCGGGGTAAAGTCTGGATAAATGGAGAAGGGCACGCCATCATATGTTAGGTTCTGGTTCGCTCTGGCGGCTCTGAGTGCCGCATCTCGATCCCGGTAGTTGAGTAGGCGTGCTATGATGGGCCGCGGTGGGGCTCCGGGCTTGGGTTGAGGACCAAGAGAACGATGTGCACGTTCCACAATAAATTGACTCGAGAATGCGTCCTCCCCCACTGTCGCTGTTAGCAGTTTCTCGATGTAGAGCTCCATTTTCCCGGTGTTGGTCGATTCGGGAATGCCCGTGACGCGGACGTTGTTCCGCCGGCTCCTCACCTCCAACTCCTCGTTCTTGGCGGCAATCACCCTCAGTACATTGTCCATCCTGGCCAGGCAAGTGTCATGCGCCGCAGTCGCGTCATCAGCAGCCGAGATCCTGCGCTCCGCCTCATTTATACGTTCTTCATGCACGTCCATCTTTTGGGCTATGCCATCCATCCTAGATGTCAGCCGGTCTACCTTGTCGACCACCGTCGCGAAGCCCTGGCGCATGTCTTGTAGTATGGTGGCCATATCCGGGGTCAGCGGGCCGACGTCGAGGCCACCGCACTCGGGCTTCTAGGTGGCGCCGTGTCCCCTGTGTGCCGCGTCGTCTTCTTCTGCGCCGCGCTGTCAAACTGCAGCTTGGGTTGGCGACTGTCAGGCTTGCCCATGTTGCCAGCAAAGTGTGTTAGCAGTGCGACTATGCGCTGTGTGCACCGCCGCCGGAGGTGAGGCGGAAAGAGAGACAGCTCTCGTACCCTATGTGGCACAGCAGTTTGTCACCCGCAGCCAGGGCGCCAGTCAATGCAGGGCGGCACAGTAAGTCCCAGCGGGGCCGTTCAGAGCGCCCAGAAGTGCAGGTCAGGATGAGAGAGTTCACCAGCGCTCCAGCGCGGGAAGCATATCCAGAGGCGTAGCGCCTAGAGGGGAGGAGGCAGGCACCGCAATAGAGTCGGCCGCTCACCAGGGAACAAGCACAGGCAGTCCCCAAGGCCGTGAATGAGGCGGGAAAACAGTCCGTCGGCCGCGCCGACCCCCCGCTGGCGCGTGTAGCCGGTCCACAATGGCGCCAAAACAATGCGCCCAGAAAGTCAATAGTGGAGCGCCTAAGAGCGTGATACTCGCGGGAGGCTTACACCGTCTCCCCTCCCGCGCAGTACTCAGTGTGCTTCACAGGCAGCCCACCGCTTTTTGCTCGCCGGCAGTCCCAGCGCCACAGCCGGTCGCGTTGCCCACTCAGTGCCAGAGGCCTACCTGCCTCGTGGGGATCCCCGGGCTCGCGCACGTCCAGACGCCGGCTGCAGGCTCCGTCTCAGCAAGGCTCGCGCAGCCGGGGGCTCCGCAGCTCGTAACTCCGGGACACAATGGAATAGCGGAACCAAACTTGCACCGATTGTGGAGAGTGGCCCGCCGCCCCTCCGTGGGGATTTTCGGGCAGGTGGGTGCAGGGGAAAAGGAGAAATGTAGGATAATCACGCCAGGCAGCTGGAGCCTCACGTAGGTGCGGCCATTCAGCAAGTGCGCCCTCTAGCGCCTCCCAAGGTCAACATGTTTCTTGCCTAGGTTGTCACAGGATCAATTGGCCACAAATAAATAAAAACTATCTACACAGTGGTTGGTTTCCTTAATTAGTATCCAGGGTAATCAAAGTACAAGGAATACCCAACTGTAAGGTACCTGGTTTTGGGCCCAAACTAAAGGTTCATTAGAAATCATTAAAAAAGTCCTCAATAAAAGCAGCATGTAAAAGGCAAAACATGATAGGCGTTGTGACATGGGGAGGAATATGTGGCAGGCAAGTGACACATCTAATGGGAGAGGCAGGCGGGGTGACTAAACAACTACTATGATGGAAAATGAACACTTATAACTCACCCGAATTCAGCGGATCACCAGCAGTATCAAATGCTTAGAATATCCCTAACGTCCTGTTGTGTAAAAAACAGAAAGGAGAAAAAATATATATTATTTTTCAGCACAATAGTAAAAAATAGTAGAAGTAGTCTTACCAATGGGGAGGTAAAGTGTATATACCTTACTGTTCGCAATGTAGCGGTACTTATGATTGAGCAGCGGCTCATCAGCTGATCAACCAACCCTCTCTCCACCAATTCAGCAGAGTGTGGAGAGGGTTGTAGTGCCCAGTGAAGTACTCATGAAGGCAGTGTAATACAAAGAAGGAGGAAGGACGGAGGCAGCCCGCAACCACGGGGGGTGCGGTCTGCAAGGGGTGCGTGGCACATGGCAATGACACTGTCATGTAGTTCCTATATTTTCCTATACAGAATCTGTGCATTCTGGTAACATAAACTATGTTATAGACTGGTTCCGAGCACCCCCACCGAGGAGGTTAACCTGTCTGCATTAGCTAGCTCACAGTGCCACTAAAATCTCCTCTTATCGGGGAGAGAATAGTTTCTGACAACCTTAGAACATGGCAACCCTGATCCCCCAGGATCATGGAAACAATGTACAACTTTTCGCTCAGTCACTCGTGCTAACTTATTTGGTCTCAGAGAGTTACACGGAAAAAACAGTTGGGCGTGTTACAAAAAGAATTTATTGCACATATTTTCTTCTAGTGTAAAATAGATGTGCTGCAACAACCGTTAGACTGTAGCAGATAAATCAGGGGCATAGCTAGAGCTTGTGGCGCCCGGGGCTATCCCTCAGATTGCCGCCCCTGGGGGGGAGGGGTGCTGGGGAAAAAGGACCGCGAGCACGTGAAAGAGGTCCGAGAGACACGTAGTATCGCCGCTAATAGTTCTTCATCATACGCGCTGTTGGGCTCTCATATCACCATTGATCAGTGAAATCTCAGGCTGTGCAACTCCTTTAAACGTATCAGACACTCATGGATTTAAGCAGAGCAGCTCCTAAAACTGACTTTGCAATGGATCACTAATGGGCACTATAATCAGCTTTTTAAATTTCAAGACAAAAGCATGGATCAATATCTCACTAATGCTCAAAGTGTGAACGAAAATATATACACCATTCTCAATAATGGCCATAAAAAAAACCCTAAAGATAATCCATATCAGCAATGCAGTTCCTGTTTACAGCACAGAACACTGTGTCAATGACACAGATATTTACAGTTCATCTTCATTACATCTTTCATTATATGAGAGTATTTTCTATTTTTCGATTTATGAGCTCTATCAATCCTAGACAACAAATTAACATCTATTCAAATAAGAAGGCATCCTGTACCTTTCTTCTGACTAATAGAATTGAGTCTACACTCATTTGCTTTAAAATAAGATTGAAGTAGAACATAAATAAGTCCCACAGGACTATTGATGGAATATAATACAATTACCCTGCTTCTCGTTGGCATATAAGGTTATCCATGTCCTGTTCACATGGAAACAGAATAGGGGCAGCTCTGAGGAGTATAAAGTTGCATACTGTTTATGGTGCATGTTTTACATGAGATCTCTATCGTTGTGTATATGTGGAAGAATACTACTGGATAAGCTCAGAGACACCCCTGTCTGCTACTGTACTGGGTGAAGGATACGGCAAACAGACTGGGGTCAGCACTAAGGAGTACTGTGTGTGCATGCTACTTATGGAGCATGTTCTACATGAGATCTCTCAAAACAAGGGTACCATTTAGTATGTATGGAAAAGTGCTACAGGCTAAGCTACGAGACACTCCTGCATGCTGCTGCCCTTGGAGAAAGAAGGTTCACACAGAATGGGAGTATGCCTCTAAATAAGAGTGTCAAGGTAGAGGTACCATCTAGTATGCATGGGATAATAATAATGGCAAGGCTGAGAGACGTCCCTATCTGGCACTACCCTGAGACAAAGAAGATGGAAAAAGAATCCAAGTAGTCAGTAGGAAATGCATTTGTTTGCACTATGAAATCTTATAGATTAATTCCGTCATTGCAGATGAATGTAACCAGAGAGTAAAGGAATATATTTTTGGCTGGCAGGGAGGTAAGGAGTGGTGGTTAACGACTTCTGTATTTATAGTGCTACGATGTCCAAGCTTATGACTTAAAGCACAATGAGTATACAACTCATTTTAACACAGTATAATGTGTTTTTGAAGTGTTATGTTTTGCTGTGGAATGTCACTCATAAGTCACTGCAAACATAGAATGTCACATGAGCAATGCGAATACGTGGCATCTACTGTATTAACCCTCTGGGCTACCTTACACAAGTGAAAACTGCCACTAGACGAAACTCCCATCTCTCCCCACCAGGTAAATTAATCACTAGTTAACTTGACACTTTGTTTGTTGCCCAAAACTGCTCAATATACAAGGAACTTTCTACTACTTTAAATACAACTACACTGCTACAAAACTGCAAAATAATGTTCCATTACCGAAGAGAAGAATATTTACATATGCAGGCCCATTTAAAACACTTTCCCTGTTACTGTGAAGGTTTGTCCCAGTGTCCAAGGGCAAGGCCAGAGCATGCAACACACTCTCTCTCTCTACACATGACACAGAAAGCACTTCTATTCGGTGCGCTGTCCTCCTTTCCCTAACTTCACCCCCAGAGTGACACACATTTTATCTTTTGGGAAGTGCCACCTCAAAAAACAGTGTATAAACTAGGGGAAAACATACCTGCTGTTGATTGAATGTCCCAACAACACTCACGCAGCACAAGGAGAGTTGAAAGTAAAAGTATTACTCTCACACGACCTGCCCCAGCCAGGCGCCCGAGGTTCAACTGACTCACTCAGTCAGAGTGACACGTGATGCAAGTCACTCGCTTATGGCAGTGGTTCCCAAACTTTTTCAAATCACGGCTCCCTTGACCTATTGGCTGTTGTCCCTGGCTCCCCATTATGTATTATTTTTGCGGGTGGTGTGATCATAGGGCATGCTCCTCGTCAGACCGGTGCTGTAATGCCTGACGGGCACCCTATGAGGGGCTCTTTATCAGAGATCTTTTATCCCCAATGCCGTCTGGTGTGGTGCGGGTGTAGTGCCTGATGGTGTAGATGAGTGTAAAAGGTGTGGGTGCAAAGTGGAGGTGAAAATACTACAATGGAATTTAGTGGTACTCTAAATTAATTTTAATCAGTGAGTCCACTAATCTCAGTTAAAAACGATAGTGGCACTCTACTGATGTTATGATTAGTCAACATGTTACTTGCCTAGGTTGTCGCAGGATCAATTGGCGATTCTTCAGGACCAAACATAAATAAAAACTATCTACACAGTGGTTGGTTTCCTTAATTAGTACCCAGGCTAAACAAAGTACAAGGAAAACCTAACAGTGAGTTACCTGGTTTTGGGACCAAACTAAAGAAGTAAAATGGTACGGTTCATTAGAAATCATTAAAAAAAAGTCCTCAGTAAAAGCAGCATGGAATAGGCAAAGTCAATCTGTTAGTCTAAGGCAAAAAAAGGTTCCTTTGTGTGTGCTGTGGGCAAGCCCTTTGAAATGTAAGTGGGACAGAGAACATCTCCTCCCCAACCATCTTGGCATGATGGATTATCATGGCCATTGCCTAGTTCCCTTTGTTTTATTGTCTGGGAGGAGCACAGAAAGCCCAACAGCTAAGCTAGTCATGTGAAAAAGTACACTGGCAGCAGACATCAAAATTGTTAGGAAAAGAATTGCCAACATTCTAAACGAGGCATTTTTCAGACTTGTAAATCCTAATTTGACCATACCATTAAATAGGATTTTAAATTACAATTATTTGAGTCCATACATGACATTACTACCTGTTCCCAATCAAAGGTTAGCACTTACTAAATGTACTAAGGTAATTTAATACTATCCGATGGGATAGATAGGCCTTCCAGTAGTGACAAATCAATTTTAGGACTTTTTCACTACCAAGACATGTCCAACTTTTTAAATACAACGCACCCTGTCCTATGAGCTTTTTTAGGGCATACGTTAGGGGTGACTTATGTGTATTCAAAAGAAAGATTTAGACCTGGCTTAAGATTTATTTGGCCAGTTTGAATTCACAGTTTAAAACTAGACTAAAGTCTGCAATTGCAGGTCTGAGACATGTTTTAAAGTGCTATTCTAGGGGTGGCACAATGAGTACTGGCGGCCCCCTAGTAGCATTTCATTTATAGGCCCTGGGTACACGTAGACACGCTTTACTAGGGACTTGCAAGTAAATTAAATGTGACAAGCATGTTTTGTCCGATTGTACCATGTTTTAAGGAGGGAGCATAATCACTTTAGCACTGGTTTGCAGTAGTAAAGTGCACAGAGTCCTAATGCCAATAACAATGAAATACAGAAAACAGGAAGGGTGAGGGTAAAACGTTTGGGGGTAGACAGCACCAAAGATGACAGGTCTAATATATACCAATGAACATTAACCAGATTTCTTTAATTTTCCGACTCGTCGTTAAGAACATTTTGTTATTTTTAACAGGTATGTAGTTCTTACAAAATAAGACACCATCAATTCATTGAAGAGCTATTTACTTTAGAGCCTAATTCACAAATACATTTATGTGGGTATATGTTTCTTACTGTAATGGGGAGCTTACCTTAGCTGTGAATTACTGCTGAAATTTCAGGGCTAATTCATGTAGCATTTTCTGTGAAGTAAAAGCAGTTTGTGGATCAGTTGCCTGAGCAAGCATGTCTTACCCTTGGACTTTCAATAGGATGTCACATTAAAGTAAGTTACAGTTACTCACAGAAAATGTTTTGTGATTCAGGACTAAAATTCTGCAGGAAATCATACATAAGACACAGCTTAGACATAACTACAGGTGCTACAGGAGCTGCCAGCTTCCTTATGTACTGCTCAAGCATGATCATATTACAAGTCCCTTAAAGAATCTACACTGGGTAACAATAAGAAAGAGGGTAATGTTAACTGTTAACTGTAGTGCAGAAAACATACTTTCTGTCAGTACCCAGTTTTATTGCAACAAAATTAGGGGCTATATTTTAATGGCTCACATGCACAGACTGAGACTGCTGTACAAACTCATAGGACAGACCACACTCCATGTAAGTGACTGAGTCTAAATTATAGAATACACTTCCCACCAGCTTTCATGTAGACAGACCCTCATAACTTTCCCTCAAATGCTAAAGACATGCCTATTTAAACTCTACTGTGATTTATTTTGAGTACAATTGTAGGTGGAGTTATTTAGTACCATTAGGGACGTTTGACATTTTGGCATAGGTGTGTAGGATACCATAACATACCATAGTTGACCCACTTTGTTAAGAATAAACACTTTATGATGTCCCTTGAAGTATGGATAGGCAAAGCCACCCTTTATATATGACAACAATCATGTTATTTTTATTTTTGTGTTTTAGATGCTTGAGTGTACTTTACTGTCATCTAAATAAAATATATTTCTCTTTGAAATTGACATCACCATTATTTTATTTAGGTTGACCCATGCCTCCTGATATTGCTTGACCTCTCAGCTGCCATTGGCACAGCCGAACATTCCACCCTTATCTGCACCTTTGAGTTTCAGATGTGATTCACCAGCATTGTCACCTCTTACATTTCCAATCAACACTAGCTAGTTCACATGGTCACAAAAGTTTCCTATCACCTGGGTTCTACACCATCCTCTGTCCTCGTCAACCTCTATGTGGAGTCGCTTGGTGGTCTTCTCATAGATAATAAAAGGACACACAAATATTAGACGGGATGCAGAACAAATTAAGCATTCTCCCCCAGTCAAGCGATCTGGGTTTAATCCATTGTTCTTTTGCCCATCATGCCACCCCAATTTAGACTCAGTCATATGCAAATCAGTCTTGACCATGCTCTCTTGAGTGTGGATGAGTGGTTGATAAGTTTCAGCACTCCGTCCATTATCCTGTTTGAAATGACTAGGCGTACAGTGGTTGATGGTAGAAAAAGGTAGTTTAATCAGTCAACAACCCCAGGAGCATTCAAGGACCAACTTCACTGGGAACTCTGCATCTCTGGTCTGCTCCCTGGATTCCACACTCTGGAATCCAGTGAGCATAGAGGCCATGAGACTGTGACATCATTGCTAGGATATAACATATCTCCCTTTCTATAAAACAACAATTTGATTAACAAAAATAACTACAAAAATAATATTAAAAGTGAACAGATATAAATTGATACCAAGTGGATTTCATTAATATTCTCATTAGAAATACCCAATCAAGGACAGATGTAATCCTTCATCCAAACTGGTTTACATTTAGGCCTAGTAGTTAAAGACATTGAATTGGGTACATCATCTCTTCTCCCAACAGATGTTTTTGGAGATTTTTCTACCAGATCCTTCATTTGTTTGCATTCTAGATCATTACATCTTGTGATACTTCTCACGTTCCATTGTTTCCCATCATCTAATTTCACAATATTGCCAGTCATATGAATAATTTGTTTAGGCTTTGACCATTTAGAGGAACCAGGTTTTCGATTACCCATTAGTTGTGAACGAACCCAGTCACCAACCTTAAATGTTTTGACATTATAACTGATCTTAGAATTGTGATTTTGAACATATTTGTCCTGATATTGTTGAACTTTAAGCGTTAGATTCTTATCATCAGTCACTTTAGAAACATTTCTAGACATCCACACAGGTTTGACTTTAGATCCAGCCACTCGTCCTTTTAATAAAGAGAATGGAGATATTCCCGTAGCTGTATGAGGAGTATTCCTATAACACCACAACATCTCCTTAACAGCATATTTACAGTCATCATTATTGTTGTTGGCAAGTTGGATGCATTCTTTCAACACTCGGTTGAATCTTTCTATCAAACCATTTTCTCTTGGATTGTATACAGAGGTGGTAATGTGTTTTACTCCTACTCTTTTAAGATATATAGAAAATTCTTCAGCTATAAATTGCGGGCCATTATCTGATAAGATGGAGCTAGGATACCCTTCCCTACGAAAAATACCATCACAAAATTCAACAATATTGGAGGCTTTAATGTCTCTAACAAAAGCTACTTCAGGCCATTTAGAGTGAAAATCCATCAAGACTATAGCAAATTTATTTTCAATACCTTTGACATGAAATGGACCACAAATGTCAATTGCTACTCTATCCCAAGGCTTTTCAGGAAAGGGAGTTGCCGAAATGGTAGTTTCTTGGGATTTATGAGACTTGTCACTAGACATACATGCTAAGCAATTTCTAACGCACCTGTCTATATCCTTGTCCATTCCAGCCCACCAAAAATCATTTCTGGCCCTTTTCTTCATGCTAGTCATTCCGCTGTGTCCTTCATGTAATAAGTTCAATAATTTGTTACGTAAAACTTCTGGTACAACTAATCTATCACCCCTCCTAAGAATGCCATCATAAAAAGACAATTCCGGCCAAACCATTTTGTAATCAGCTAGAATAGACTTGTCCAAGGATGACAGATCTACACCAACATGTAAGTTGTTAATGATTTGTTGGAGCAAAGTGTCATCTGTCACAGCTTGAATCCATTCCTGTTCACTGATTGCACAATTACAAGATTCCTCGATACTGGCAACTAACCACTCATCTTTATCCTCAATAGTATCATTCTTGTCACATGGCAAAGGAAGACGTGATAAACAGTCTGCATTTATATTTTTATGACCCGGAACATAATTTATTTGGAAATTATATCCCTGTAATCTATATAGCCATTTTGCTATTCTAGGAGTGGCTCTTGAAGCACCTTTTGTTGTGAAAATGTCAATAAGGGGTCGATGATCTGTTCTTAGTTCAAAAGAAGTTCCCCAAATAAAAGTTTTGAAATGATCTACACCCCACCAACACGCTAATGCCTCCTTTTCAATTACCGAATATGAAGGTTCAGCACCCTTAAGTGTGCGAGACGCAAATGCAATAATTCGTTCAGTTTCATTGTGTTTTTGCATTAGAACAGCACCTAATCCATAAGCACTGGAATCTACAACAATTATAGAGGTATGATTAGGATCATATGGTTTAAGCGCTACGGCTTTTGTGATATCTTTTTTGATGTTTTCAAAAGCCTGTTGACACAATGTTGACCATGCAAAAGAAACGCCTTTTTTCATTAGCAATCTTAAATTATACACTTTGTCAGCAAAGTTTGGGACAAATTTAGAGTAGTATTCTGCAAGTCCCAAAAATGATCGTAACTGATCTTTATTTATGGGATGGGGTGCATTTTCAATGGCTTCTAATAGTTTCATTTTAGGTTTAACCCCTTCACTAGAAATGGTATGACCAAGATAATCAATTTCTTTCACTCCAAATTTGCATTTTTCACCACATACAGTTAGACCAGCATCTTGTAATTTCTGCAGTATATTGTGTACTGTTCGGTCGTGAGAAGATAAGTCTTTCCCCCAAATAAGAACATCGTCTTGAAAAATTCTCACATTCAATTCACCCTTTAAAACATTGCACATGACTCTCTGGAAAACTGAGGATGCCGATGCCAAACCGAATGGCATTCTGAGATATTGAAAAGCACCCTCTGGTGTAATGAATGATGTTAGATGCCTAGAGTCAGAATGTAATTTGATTTGGTGGTATGCATTTGACAAATCTATTGACGAAAAATACTTAGCATCTTTGATGCTCGAAATCATTTCATTAATGTGCGGGAGAGGATACCTATCAATCCAAATGTTTTTATTCAAATCCCTCAGGTCCACACACATCCTAATTTTTCCATTGGGTTTGCGAGCTAAAACGATGGGACTAAGCCAATTAGAAGCTTCAATGGGTTCTATTACTTTGGCATCACACAATCTATTTAATTCATCCTTTAAAGGATTCCGTAGGGCAAATGGTACGTTCCTCACCTTATGGACAGATGGAACATTGTCTGCTTTTAGAATGATTTTGTGTTCAAACTTAGTTAAACATCCTAACTCATTGCTAAATAATTTAGGAAAAACAGATTCCCATTTTGAAGCAGATTCTCCATTCATTAGCAATACATGTTCGAGATAATCATTAGCTAAAACCACTTGGTCAGGATGATTAGGATTTAGTACTAACCCCATCTTCTTAAGATCTTTCCAACTTAATAAAGCACGTCCTTGTTCGACAACATAAACCTTAGTTAAACAGGATCTACCTTTAAAAGTTATTTTGGCATTAAAATAACCTATAACAGGTAACTTAATGCCACAATACCCTTTAGGTCGTGCATCAGAGGTTATTAAGTTGTATTTGTTCCCATTTTCCCACATATTTCTATCAATGATAGTGTACGGCGAACATGAATCCGCCCAAAGCATCATGTACACATCATTTATTAGTACTTCACATTTAGGCGGACAATAATCCTCAGAGATATCATTAACAAAATCATCCTGTAACATCATCACTTCAATATCATTATCATTGTCATTAAATTCTTCTTCATCACTGTTAGCATGAGATTCTACAAGATTTACGGAACGTTTCCAATTACTGTAATCACCGGTTCTACACCACTTGGCAAAATGACCAATTTTTTTGCATTTAATACACGTAACTTTGCTGGCAGGACATTTGTTAAAATCTGCAGTATGTTTTTGACTACCACACCTATAGCATACTCTTTTGTTAAAACTAGATTTATTTCTAGAATAGTTTTGTTTCACATCCTTGTTTTCACTTTTGTAATCAGATTTTTTATAACCTGCAGATACAGCATTAACACTACTATTTTCTTCTTTAGAACCTAATTCTTTTACATAATGGGAGGTATTCTCCATTTTTCTAGCTGTATCAAGAGTTCTTTGTAGAGATGGATTTTTGAGTTCAAGTAAACGCTCTTGAATTTTGATGTTTTTAATTCTATTTATAAATTGATCTCTTATTATTTCTTCGTGTAAATCTTTGAATTTACATGTGATGGCTAAGGTTCTTAAACATGCTACATATTGTTGCACATTTTCACCCGCTAATTGTGCTCTAGAGAAAAATTTGTGTCTTTCTACCACTATACTAGTTTTTTTTCCATAGTTTTCTTCTAATGCTTTTAAAGCATCAGAATATACATCCATGGATGTGTCATTGGAACTGGTTTCACTAGTTTCACTTGTCTCATCATTATCAGTAACCGTTGAAACCACACGATTAGTTACAGGTAACGTTTTTAGAACTTTTCTGCCTTCGACACCTAAATTGTGTTTAAGTAATGCTAATTTTCTAGATGGTAAAAATACATCCCCGCCTATGGCTTCTAGGTAGGTTTCAAAAGACTCCGACCAGTCTTCCCAATTCATAGAGGGCGGACCTGGAGACTGCAAGAACTTGGGAGGAGCAACTACAGAAGATGAAACATCCATTTTGATTAATTAAAATTGTAAATATTAGAATAACACTTTGTAATTGGATTGAAAATAATAAATTAAAATAATTAATGTAGTCACCGTTGTCCAATTGGTATCTAAATCAATAAATTAAAATAAAAGAAGTAGTCACCGTTGTCAAAGTTGTAGAATAGTTGTGATGTTGTTATTAGCAGTTTATTTCATTAAATATCACGTGTTGCTTTAAGTTCACTTCCTGTTTAAAATGTGTTAAATCATTACCAGGTGAGGATTTCAGTAAAATTGTAGACTTGTGCGCGTTAATTCCTTGATGTCCGCAAGTTGTAAGCTCGCCGAGTTAATAAATCGTTGGATCGGTGAAGTAACGTGGTTTGTTTACTTCCGACGATCGAGTAATAGCATTGGTTGCTATGGTTATCCAAGATGGCCGCTCTGGTGCGTGATGATGCAGGAGACGTTAATACGTAGACGCGCTGTGGCGCGCTGATGCAATTGTTGATGTGGCAACAAGGAAGAGACAGTGCACGCGAGGTAGCAATCAACACGGCGGCATTATTTAAAATGAATAACGAAGTAAGTTATATGAAGTCTTTTGACATGGCGGCTTCATTTGAAATACATGACGTTGAACGCTGAGAAATGTTGCAATCCTCGTTGAAAAAGAGGAAAAGGTGATTTTTCGGCGAAAAATCGTCTACAAGTAGATAGTAAACTACAGATTGCGCGCTATGTTGATATGCTATGGCAGTTTTTAGGTTGGATTTAAATGATGATTGTTTTTAGTAGATCAAATTACGCGCAAAGAGTATATTCTTTTTTTTTTTAAAGAGAAAAAATTATTAGTTATCAGATACCTTGAAATTTTCAAGAACTGTTCAGCCTTCCTGGGGTTGTAAGTATTCTTCAGATTGTTGAATTTTGTTCAGTCCTAGTCATGTATTCTTCAAAGTTTTCTTCAATTGGATCCCATCCTCGTGGCCACTGAAATGACTAGGCGTACAGTGGTTGATGGTAGAAAAAGGTAGTTTAATCAGTCAACAACCCCAGGAGCATTCAAGGACCAACTTCACTGGGAACTCTGCATCTCTGGTCTGCTCCCTGGATTCCACACTCTGGAATCCAGTGAGCATAGAGGCCATGAGACTGTGACATCATTGCTAGGATATAACACTGTTGTGTTTGCTATGTTTGCCCTTAGTGGCCAAGGGTATGCCCAGACTGAGTCGCTTGCTCGCTGTGGCACTGGATTCAATCTAGCCTGGCTGATTACGGGTGATACCCCGAAACTGGTCTCAGGATGCTTGTTTCTGGTCCAGGGAGGACCTGGCCTGGCAGCTCAGGCTGGACTGTTCCCATGAGGGGCCGGGTCAAGACTGATTTGCATATGGCTGAGTCCAAATCGTGGTGACATAGTTAGCAAAAGAACAATGGATTAAACCCAGATCTCATGATTGAGGGTGAGTTGATGATAAGTTTCAGCAGTCCATCCATCATCTTGTTGTGTTTGCTATGTCCACCCTAAGTGGCCAAGGGGATGACCAGACATGGGTCCCTTGCTCGCTGTGCCACTGGATTCAAGCTAGCATGGTTGATATAGGGTGAAACCTGTCCCAGGATGTCTGTTTCGGATCCAGGCAGGACCGGGCCTGGCAGTTTGGGCTGGACTGTTTCGATGAGGAATAGGGTCAAGACTAATTTGCATATGGCTGGGTCCAAACCAGGGTGGCATAGTGAGCAAAAAGACGATAGAATAAACCCTGATCTCTTGACTGGTGTGAGTGATTTTAGCACTACGTCCAGCATTTTGCTGTGTTTGCTACTCATAGATAATAGCATCAGAATTCTGTGATATGGTGATTAAACATAACTGTTCTTAAAGGTCTTACCTGCTTCAGACATCCAGTGCCTCAAACACTGTCTGCACATCATTCGGACTTGGATGTCCAGCACCTACCTAAAGCTCAACCCAACCAAGATAGAATTCCTATTATTTGCCAAGAACAGCAAACAAAAAACAGTGCAAACCTGGCTCAATGGCATAACAGTTGATGGCTTAGAACTCCAACTCACACTGAGCAAGCCACTTGGATTCACCCTGGACACCATCCGCAACCTCAAGGAACACATTGCCTAACAAACAAAGATGGCCTGGTACAGGTTCTCTCTTCTAATGTGAATGCAACTGTTTCTTTCACAATGCAACTTCAGAACTGCTATTCAAGTCCGAATACTCTCACATTTTGATAGTAGTAAGGCTCTGCTCCAGGGCACCCAGACTCCACAGAGGCATCCTTTTAAGACATCATACACCTCTCATCTGGGGCCTGAAAAAATATGATAACATCATAGCACAACATTTGACTGTGATTTGCTAATGACTACATTGTGTGATTCCTTCATGCTAAGCTGTGCTTCATTAGTTGTGAATGCATATTCCATCATGGCCTCGTGAATCCTCAATTGATAAAAATGTTTAAAGTCTTAATCGAGATCCATTTATATGTAGGAAGTAAGTCACATTTATTCGAGCAATAACAGAATGATCAAAAAGCTAAATACTTGAAGTTCCAAGAAAACCATTTCAAAGTATCCTGATGTATGGTTTAACCGGCGGAACAGGCTGGCAGCGCAAGGGACCTCCAGGCTTTACCTTCCTTTGGTGCACTAGCATAGCATGAAAAACAATTATGAACACAAGGACAGCTCTGAAAGTTCCTAAAGTTGAAAGCAACAAGTTAAAAAACTGAAACATTATAACTCAATTGTTCCTAAGAAGCCTGTCCTGGTCAAAATGCGCCTCTATGCCCCCCACTGTCGTTGAGTCAATCAGAGAAACCATTTAGATGCGAGAGAGAGGGAGGCAAGGCAAAAGTGGCTCAGGTAAGCAGAATGTGGGAAAAGAATAGGACATTGTGAGAGGTAATGCAAGGGTATACCAAGGGCCTACTGTATTGGTGGTACCTTCTTGAATCTGAGATATAGCCTTCTGTTCCTAATAGATTGACACTGATCTCAAGAGAGAAGCAAAAACCTCTGGGAGTAGGCAGATACCGTCAGGCAGAGCAAGATAGCAAACTGGAACGAAGGGCAAAGAGCAGAAAACAACACAGGCTGGTTCCAAGCGCAATAACAGTGAGATCTCGACTTTTCTAAAATAATACTGGGGCACAGATTTATCAAAGTTTTGCGTCGCCCTTTCGCTACGCAAGAGGGACTCAGGGTGATGGGAAAAAAATTAGATTTGCCCACTCACACAAGGCCACTTTGTGTGGCCCTGCGTGGCTTGGTAAAACTTGAATAACGCAAGGCAGCGCAAGTCACTGCCCTGCCTTACTATGCGTACCGAGGGCATTATATGGGTGCAGCGTGGGTGTTCCCACGCATCCACTCATATATTCTGATGCATTCCCTGATTTACCAACAGTGGTAAAGCTGGGAATGCATCAGAATTTCACGCCTTCTCACCAGAGGTGCAACAAGGAGAAATATCTTTATTTTTACTTGTTGTTTTCTTTTTCTAAGTGTGCTGCATTCTTCCTTCATCACACTTAGAAAGAGGAAAATACCTCTAAGGACTGTTTTTGTGCAGGAAGGTGCACTTTCCTGCAGAAAAGAATCCTGCCTGTAATGCAGGCACTCTTGCACCATGGCGCAAGGGTGCCTGGGTCGGCTGCAGATTGTGCGCCAGCACAGGCAGAGGGCAGGAATGCACCGTATCTTGATGGATTCCCTCCCTAACTGTTAAACGCAATTGCAGCAAGTTGTCTTATTGCGTTGCATTTTGCGAAAGAAAAAGTAATCTGGCCCCAGATTTCTTGAGACATAAGTAATGAAAATGTTCCCACCATCTATTCCAATGGGTAGTTTTTTATTTTCATTGTGTATGCGCTATTTGAGCCATAGTTCTAAGTATTAATCATTAATAAAACACTAATATCACATTATTAATCCAGCTTTCTAAGTCATTGCTGTGTATTTGTGGGTTTGCTAACCATTGACACTATTGCCCCTGCTGCCCTGCATTCCAAGACACTCTTGAGTGTCTTCTGATGACTCTCGTTTTGATTTTCTTCTGATACTTCTTTTATACACGCTGTTTGAGGCTATGTCTAACTGAATCACTGCACTCTTCCATTTTGTGTGCACTACTTTTTAATCTCAAGCGAGAGAATGGGACAAGTGATTTTGCCCAAACTCTGTTATGCTTTATTAAATTCTAAAGATCTTCAGCCTAATGTAGTGGCACAGACGGTCTGGTTATTTGCAGTTTGCACAGTAAAAATGTATGCAAACCTACCTTATTTTTCTGCTGCACACTAGTTGTGCCTCACGAGTTGTGTTTTTTCATTGACTGTCAAATTTATGGGGTGGAAGGATGAATTCAAGAATGAGTGAATACACCTTTGAATGCATGGGTGAATGATGGACAACTGATGGGCTCTTCTACACATACAAAAGGGCAACTCAATGCACTTTCATTAAAAAAGGCCAGTCCAATTGACTTTGCCGATGTTTGATCCATTAATGAAGTACTATCAATCTAATCAAAGCTTGGCTACCTTTGTAGGCCAATATGAACTCCCAGTGCAGAACAAGCATCACGTGTGTACAATCGTTGGACATGTACAACTGAATACATCTGTCAATACTATTCCCCAATAGAGCAAGTAAGATTGACTTTTCCCTGGACCTTCCTAATCAATTTCAATTTCAAATGCTTTTATTTGGGTTGTCGAAACAAACCATATAAGCAGAACAGTAAAACATACATCCATTAGAATAAAACATCACAGTTACAAATTCGTCTTTACAACTCAAAGAAAAAATATTGTGCATCCATCCTTAATACAATACATATGTACCATACCATGCACCTTTCAGAAAGATCTACTTTAATGTATTTCGTTATTCATATTGTATTTTTTACATAATAAAGTGGCAAGTGCAAAAGGTTTGTGCAAAATTTGCAGCAGTGCAAAATACAAAGTAAAAGTGTCATATGCTCACAAAAAAGAGTAGATACAATTTAATTTGTGCAAATTAGCTTAAGTGCAAAAATGCATCAGTAAGGTGCAATATACTTCCATCATCACCAAGATATTTGGGTAAAGCAGTATGTAAGACAAGCTTTGGTGACAGCTAAAATTTCTATCTAAGATACTAGTGCAAATTTGGCAAAATTATTTAAAATTCAACAGTTCTAAAAATAAAATAAAATAAAAATTCTGTTTAAAACTTTTTGTGGTTATTCATAAATGATTACATCAGATAATTATAGATTTCCTGGCAGCTATACATTTCATTATATACGTTGCAACAAAAAAACAAATATCTGGACTTTTTAATGACGACATTAATTTCATGGCTGAATTCGTGGATTGAACATTATATTTTAAAAACATAGGTTTTAAATAAAATTTCCTTAACAGAATGGTAAAATTTACAAAACAGTAAAAAATGGCAGCAGCTTTGTCTTGAGGCACAGTCGCATGGGCATACAGAGTTTGTACCAGTTTTCATGTGCAGAAATGCCACCAAATGGTGCACAATTCCTAGCCTAAGACGAGTTAAAACAAATCGATGAGAGCTGTGTGTCACCATGGAGAGATAAGCTTGAAAACCTTTATTTAGATTTAAATCCAAATAAAAAACAATTGTCGGTAGCTTCCTAGACCGCCTTTATCTAACCTCCTTCTTATATGTCAAAAATCTTTCTTTTAACTCCTTCTTGGTAATTGAAGCCGCAAACTCAGGTGCAGAGAGGATGTTACAATCAAATAGGAGGTTATACCAGTGATGGACATATTTCAGCCACAGGATATATGAAAAACAATAAAGCCTCAGACAGTCTCTGATAATTTTTTGTGTAAAAAGAGTTTCAGTTTTTGTCCATATGGATCGCCAGAGTGTCAAAGGGCGTAGCGCTGCTAAATCTGATATATAATTTATGCCTACTTCCTCATGTATGAGTGCAGTTGTAGCTGAGGAAGGGACGCACAACAATCTCTTAAGAAACTTATTTTCATTGTGTTGTAGCGATTTCCCGCATTGATGGCCCCAGATTCCTGCCCCATATAGTGCAGATGACACACATCTAGCGTTATAAACAGTTATCATATCTTTAATTCTTCTAGACCCCAATTTGGTCGAGAAACTGAATATGCTATTCATATTCCTACTCATTTTCAGGCTTATGTTGTCGTGTTCATTTATCCATCTCCCATTAGCTGCAAATGTTATCCCAAGATAACAAAAAGTTTTAACGGATTGCAACTTGTCACCTGGACCTACCTGTCTTGGCTTTTTTCCCGCATGACATGGCAAAGGTCTTACTTTAATTAATTTTAAGTTTCCTGCTCTTTATAAATGTTGCAAAGTTATCTATGAGACGCTGTAAGCCAATATGGGTGCGCGATATTAGAACAGCGTCATCCGCATATAATAAAATTGGAACCGCTACACCTTCTATAAGCGGGGCATCTGCTGAAATCTGGCCTAGGGTTGAGTCTATTTGGTTAATAAATAATGAAAATAAAAGCGGTGTATTTTACAAGATAACCTTTCATAGAGCCTCGCTAGGAAATGTACTATTTCCTTAGGCGCACCTTGGTCAAGTAGAATCTGCCATAAAATGGCATGATCCACGAGATCGAAGGCGCTGCTCAAGTCCGCGAAGCAAAGGAACAGATTTCCCTCCTTAGCAACAGTGTATTTATTGATCAAAAGATCAAGATTAACACACTGTTCTAGGGTTCCTAAACCTTTTCTAAAGCCGTATTGTGCCTTAGATAAAATATCATGCTCTTCTACCCATGTTTCCAGCCTATTTAACATAACTCTGCTCATTACTTTGATAGACGCATCTAACAAAGAAATGGGGCGGTAATTACACGCCTCAGATTTGGACCCTTTCTTAAAAATTGGGATAATTAGCGATTGGCCCCATGATATCGGTAGTTAACCCTCTGCCGCCACATTAAAAAACCTTGCTAAAATAGGGGCCCAGAGGTCCATTTCTGTTTTGTAAAGGTCTACAGGGACACCATCCGGGCTGGGTGCTTTGCCTCCCTTACTCTTGTTTAGGCCCTCATATACCTCGTCTAAACTTATTAATAAAGGCAATGGGTGCCAAATGGAGAGATTGCCATCAATTGAATCTAAGGTAGACCTATCTGGATTAAAAATCTTCATAAAATGTTCAATCCATTCATTGCATTCTACATAAGAAGTTAAATCAGGCATATTGTCATTCTTTAAACAAGGACTGTTTATGGTCTCCCAATAAAGTTTGCTATTATTAGTATCTGCCGCTAGGTTAAGATTATTCCAGACCTCAGCTTGTAACTTTCTCTTCCTATTAGAAATAGCAGCTTTATAGTTTGTGCGTAACAATTTAATAGTTATGTTGTTACGGGGTTTAGCACTCAGTGCTTCTTTCAATTCTTGTAAGGTCCGAGTACAGTTTACATCAAACCAGCCTAAATTTACAGCCATTTTCCCACTAGTTTTTTTGGTAAAAATGTCTTCTATGATGCCATTCATCTTTACAAAGCTATCATATAAAATACTAGGAGTAGCTTCAATACTAAGGCAATGCTCTATCTCTACGCGACATTTCGTCACCACCTCCATATGCTTTTTTGAGGGATCAATGCCGGTCTATTTGATTCTTATACCATTTGGTCTGGAGGCTACAACATTTGTGATGCAGTTGCTATCGCTAGGTTCTTTAATTCCCCAGCACAATAATGATATGCAAATGCTATTGTGATCACTTAAAGGTTGTTCCATAACCCAAAGGTTTGAGTACTCAGTATCACTGGAAAATAAGATATGGTCAATATTAGTATTTGCATTTCTGCCTGTAAAGGTAGGGCAATTAACATTGTCCTTATTCTTGCTACAATTCAGGAAGTCCAGGTTAAATTTAGCTAATAATTTATTTAGGGCTGTTCCATATTTGCAGTGTGGGAAGTGAAAATCATCCCCGACCTCCCCATTGCCAGTCTCCTTCCTAAGGCCACAGGAATTACTCGTAGCCGGTGGGCAGGGTTTGATGTTGAAATCACTTGCCCATAGGATGATGGCCTGTTTTCGAGACACTGCAAGGGCCTTGTTAATTTCGATCTCCAATGGATAAAGAATTTTCTCTCTATTGTTATCAAAATTATTATTATAATAGTTGACCAATATTAAGTCTTTGCCTTTGCTAAATTTTAATCGAAGCACCTGACTATTTGTATCAACTGAGGTATAGCTTCCAATTATACAGGCAGTAAGTTTATTAGATATTAATAAAAGAAGACCACCCTTTGCTCTTCCTGCTACAGAGTTGGCCGCATTTAGCCAATGTGATTTGTAACCCTCTATAAAAATAGGTTCTTTACACCATGTCTCCTGGAGACAAATGATGTAATGTCCTGCAGTGATAAAGTCCCTCCAGAATGGTGTGTCCAGCTTTCTTTTAAGGCCTGCTATATTCCAGGTAACTAGACTATATCCTGATTCTAAGCCTGAATTAACATTCGGTCTTTCACCTTGAGGGGGAGCAAAAGAAAGTATAGGCACTACTGAGGTTATGGAAGTTAAGATAGCTTGTGCCTTCTTTGAATTAATAGATTGCTCATCCTTATTAGTAATAGAATCCGTAACACTACATAGTTCATGTGCTACTATGTCTAACCGAGGATAGTTAGCCGATAACTCATTACCTGGTTCAACTAAGTTTCTCAATTGTGGCCCAGTGGTGGGTTTTACTTATATTATATCCTTGGACAGTGGATGTCAATCATTTACCTCTAAAGAATCGAAAGCCTGGTAACTGTTATGTATTGGAATTGTAAAGCGGGAAAGTTGCATAGATGGTGCTGTTCTATTGGTGGAAGGATTATTATTGATGTAACATTCAGGATCCAAAAGATGTCTATAAAAATATCCCAAAGGAAGGAGGGTCATGTTAAACTCCCAAGTTGATGGAGGTGGGGCATTGGCAAGGGTGTTTTTTGCCCAGTGGGGGGAGCGGAAATTTATGATTATACAGTCCCCCTCAAACTTTTTCATGAGCGGGCCCACCCAACCCACCCTTTGTGTTAGTAAAATCTGATTAGCTCCCATCTCTGGGAAGTTACATTTGTTAGAGAGCCAATGGAGGGTTTTGTTCTTAAGTGCCTAGTGAGTTTCTGTTTGACCCTTCCTTAATTTGGGGACATTTACAAGCACTGCAACATAAGCGCTACATTCTGGCCGAAGGTTGATACAAGTTGGGATTTGCCTGTCGATATCTTTAATCGGGTCATAATTATCTCTGCTGACTTGTACTGCAGGTGGTGGCTTTCCTTTTGCTCGGGTACCCTGATCACTATTTGGAGGGTTATTCTCTATCTGATTACCCGCTGTCATGTTGTTCACTGGGACTTTGCTCATATCTAGCGCCGTCTTGGTACTACTATTGGTCGCTACTATGTCTCCATTATTTTTGTTATTGTTTGCTTTATTCCCATTGTTCTCCTCTGTACTAAGTCCTCTATCATAGTGTGGTTTCATGGTTACTTTCTCCAATTTACTACTTAATTTTTGGACCTCCCTAGCCAGGTTGTCCACTTTCTCGTGCAAAGGCCTAATTATATCTGTCATTTTATCAAAAATTACTTCTAAGCTATAATTACCAGATGATGTCTCTGGTTTTAACTTGGCCCTTGTATGAGTAGCAACCATGTTCCCTACTACATTAGCTCTTTTGTCCCTTTTGCCCTTTAGATTACCTGGACCTACTGGTTTCTTATTCCTACACTTTTGTTTGACCTGGGGGGGAGATGAGGGGCAGAGGCTAATGTCCGTGACGGATAATCTAGGTGAATTAGAAATACACGAGTTAATGTTGCCTTTATTATTCGTATCTTCTAGCAGAGCCTTATCTATATCAACTTCCGTGGTGGGACTAGGTATTCTACTTGAATTAGCCTGGTCCGCTAACAAGATACTCGATCCCATAGAGAGTTTCCTTTCTGTGCAGTCAATTTCTTCATTAAGGGCTGTAACTGCCTTGACTAGATATGTGTCGATAATATTACGTGTATTATCATGTTGTGGCTTGGCACGGCGTCTTGCCATTATCAAATATATGACTATCTATCAGGTCTCACACACAGGCTAATCTATATCTCCAGTCAACTATACTGCAAAAATGTTATTAACATATAGTTAAAGCAGATGATTAGAAAAGTAAAATATGCTACATATAGGAGGGTTCAAAACAAATATGTCAATAAAACAATGTTTCCGGACCTTGTTAGGGGGGGCCCAGTTTAGCCTCCTCCGGCCTCTGACAGCCTGAGACGGTCCCGCCCTTGGCCCGGGCTTAACCCGGCATGACCCGCGCGTGATCCCGCTCCACCGAGGATGTCCCCAAATTTATGCGCCTCCTGGCGCGGAAACGCGTTGGCGGCTTCCTGCTGCAAGGGCTCTCGGTTCTTGTGGTCCCCCCTCTCTGCGGCTGCGCTCTGATGGATAGGAGCTGCGGCGGCGTAGGGAGACCGGCTGCGGCAGTGGCACTGCGGGACGGCGGGGCCAGCGGAATGTACAGAACCTCAGGCAAGTGCCCTCAAAGTGAATAGCTCCCCCTTCCTAATCACTCTAAAGCATTCTGTTGAATGTGCTGTCCAACTGGTACCTGGCTGATTGCCCTGTTTTCCAGTAGCAAAAAGAACAATTGATGGACAGAATTTAGAACAATGTCATACATTCACCCCAGTAGAGATGTGGGCCTCAATCCATTTTTCTGCTCACCATGCCATTCCAGTTTGAACCTAGCCATATGCAAATCAGTCTTGACCCTGCACCTAATGTGAACTGCCAGGCCAGGTCCTCCCTGGACTGGAAACAAGTATCCTAGGACCAGTTTTGGGGTATTACCCCTCATCAGCTCAATATGTTTTGGATCACCCTGTTGTTGGGTTGTGGGATCAGGCCCTACTCCTGTGTGTGTTAACTTCTTGGGTGGCACCACATTGATTACAGCATTTTTGTTTGTTCTTTTTGCATTTGATTACATACCAAATTGTGTAACTCGTTTACAGTTTTCAAAGTCATCATATTTTGGGGCATATTTACAAGCCCCTATTGCCACCACAGCATCACTTTTCTGATGTTGTGGTGGTGATAGGGGCTTTGCCTTATTTACAAGGCAGCGTTGAGCCTCTTAATGTGGTTTAACCCTTTCACGCTATACTTAGTGGTTAGTGTGAAAGTGGCTGGCAATGGGTGTTGTGGTGGGCGTTCCACCACAACACCCATTGATTTTGACGCTGCCCCATATTTACAAGGATGCTGTGAATATGGAGCAGCGCCAAAATTAAGACCAGGGAAAATCTAGTCTTACCCTGGCGCAATGAGGAGAAATGTTTATTTCTGCTCGTTTTTGCTGTTTCTATGTGTGCTGCATTGTGCATCACGCATAGAAACAGCAAAATGTCATTGATTGTTTATGTGCAGCAAGGTGTTCCTTCCTGCACATAAAAAACATAATTGAAAAAAATATAGTTTTGCAAAACGTCATTTCGGATTGTTTATGTGCCAGAAGGGACACCTTCCTGCACATAAACAATTTTCCCCTGCAACACAGGCACCTTGCACTATTATGCAAGGGTGTCTGCATTGGCATCAGGCGGCTAAATTACCACCAGTGCAGGGTTAAATGCAGGGCTGCACCATATCCTTGTAAATTTGGAGCAGCCCTGGGGTTCAGAAGTGGCGGAGCGTGGCGTTAAGTCAAGGAGGCCAACGCCATGCTCCGCCACTTCCTTGTAAATATGCCCCTTTCTGTCATAGTAAACAGTGTCCTCTTTGTGCATACACACAAGAGGTGCAACATTGTAAAAGCGAACTGTCCTTTGTGACAGAGAAGGGTAGTACTTGAGTAAGTACTGTTCTTTGAGGCCTATCTTGGAGGTGGAATAGATAAGTTCTTTCTTCACTAATCGTGTGCAGGACTATTCTATGGATATAAACAAGCCTATAGGGGAGAATGTGAATGAGGGAGCACTGTCCTTATACTTGGGCCTTTCCTGAAGAGTCACAAAATAGGGGTGGCCTGTGTTGGGCTGAAGACTTCCCCCTTGGGCTAGATATTATTGAGTAGTTACTGTTCAGCTGGAGCTAGAAAGTGAAGTAAGTTGAGAAGGGATTCCAATCTTAGGGGCTTTTCCTAAATCGCTGGGGAGGATGCGTGATGGATAAATGAGAGGGATGAGAGGTATTTCAGCCTGGTGATTTTAAGTACCCCGTACACTATACGACGCATTCAGAAGGTCTTTATGTCCTTCTGTGTACACACATCAGTTATGTTCCTTCTGGAAGATGTACAATATTCTCCTCTGGTTCAAGGACAGGTTCCCTTCATGCACTAAAATCAAGAGTTGATAGAGATGTTTCGGCCATTATTTGATGTGAGCTCTTCTTCTGGGACATCCTCTTGGCATGCTTGTAATTGATTCGGTTAGAAAATAATCAACTCACCAAGATATCCTGTGGGTTAAACACGCTTGGTAAACATAGGAGAGCTTCAAAATGACTTTATATTATATGTAACCTAAACAAGCTCGCGGGTTTATTGCCATCATCACCTGTCGTTTTTTTAGCAGATTGGTATTCCTTAACAAGCCAAAATTGTCACGAGTTGATGCATTTGGTAGCCACAACAATTACATGATCCGAGGGGTTGTAGCTGAAACGAGTAAACTGCCTCTCAGATTGATGCATTAGTACATCACAAGTACGGCTTTCAATGATGCTAACATGTCCCAGGTCATGTGTAGCTCGTCCAGTTAGTCACTGTGTGCCTTTTAGGTACCTCCAAGGAGCTTTCAGAGACCTATAATCGTGTTGTTTCCATAGATCTGCATAGAAACAGCCTGCCAGCATGTACGTGGTGTATTTCTAAAGTTAACGTACTTAAAACGAAAATTTGACGTTTGTTTACATAGTTTGGGAGATCGATTATTGTTTACATATACATTGAATGTTCAAAGTTTTGCAGTTATGAGTATAGACTTGTCCTGTTCAGTGAGTTCTTTTTGCTGAACTTTAGGCAATGTACAATGTAGAGAGACAGTTTCCATTGTTGAACAACAACTTAATTATCATAATTAGAGTGTGTGCTCAGGACTTAAAGGGCACAAGTTCAATTTAACTCTCAGACCGGAGGTCTTTGGGCTAAGGATTTATGCAAATACCTCCCTCTGAAACAGGAGATTGTTGTGAATACTTTGTCTATATGCTATCATTACGTCCTCTAACACTGTGTTTTGATCGGTAATTCTTGTCCAAGCCGGACTAAACTTGTGCATTTGCAAGGAACGGCTTGGGCAAAATAGTAATGCATGTTGACTAAAATGTTTGTCCTTCAGTACTCAGTGGCGAACATAACTTGCATAATTTCGGGGCATATCAACAAGGCGCCGCAATAAAATTATCGCCGCTTTAGCGTCTGTTTTTGGCAGAAAAGTGGCGATAATTTTATTGCATGATCAGCAAGGTCACGCTATCGCGTGAATTCATGCCTCAGCTCCTGTTTCCTGAACGCCCAGCTTTGCATTTCTAATGATATGCAAAGTGGGCATTCCTCCCTGAAATAACGTGGAAAATGTCGCAAACCGACATTTGCCCTATCAACAATCTGCACGGTAACCTGCACAGCGATAAAAAAAAGTAGCTCTAACCGTGCTTATCGTTACTTTCCTTACTCTTGCTTTCAATCTGACTTAGCCATTATATCCAATGGAAGGTGGATATTATGGCTAAGTCTGCCCTGCCCTATCATCAAGCTGTCGCCTATGGCTGTGCGATTATTGCTGGATTTCCAGCGATAATCGCACATTTAGCAGCTATCGCTTGGATCTTTATCGCTTTGGAGATAAGCGTCGCTGATAGCGCGCTATCTCAGCGATAAAATCCAGCGATAGTTATCCTCGCGCTAAGCGCGCTTAGCGATAATTATCGCCTGCTGTTGCTGATGTGCCCCTAAATGTGCTCTTGGGGTAGAATTTTCCCCAACTTACTACTGTCATTTAGTGCTATTTTCTTTGCACAAAATGCAACCTCGTGGATGAAGGGATGCATTTTTCACTAAGAAACAGAGTTAAATGCAGCATAACATGGCAGTGAGCGGCTGCTTGTAGTCATTAAATGCACTCTTGTGTTAGTTTAGTAGCAAAAACAGGAGGTCAGAAGGTAAAAGGTTAGGGGGCAATCACGCCAAGGATGTCAGGTCTAACACTCACCACCTGGGAGAACCCATATGCAACACACATTTTCATAGGACATGGCCAAGACCACACAGGCCGCCTGCGAGTTGGCTACCTGATGAGTTACTGCAATAGCAGTAGGATGAGATGAAAAACAAAAACAATTTAGTTTAATGCAGAGACAACGTGTAGGCACCAGGCTTAGTCACTATTTAGTACTTTTTGCCTATATTTTCTTGAGAAGTCCTCCTTTGGCATCAGATGAGGGATAGAGAAGCTTCAAGTTTATGCGCCTACATCTCTGGACGCCCTGGATGGTAGGGAATTTCCACTCAGGCAAAGTCATCAGCAGCAGGAAGGCTGGCAGAGGTTTATCAGGAGCGTTTAGTTTTCTTCCTAGTCGGGAAGAAATGGGAAACACTCGCCCAGGTCCATTAGATGTTCAATAAGATTGGTGGAGCCCCATCTTACATTCCCAAATTCAGGCACTTGGGTATTAGCCCACTGTCAGGGTCAGTACATACTCCAGATTCAAAGATTCCAGCCAATCAGGCTGGATAGATCTGGATAAAGCTCCCTCTTCTGAGAGACCTACAGCATGCTCCTCCTTCCACTTGCATTGTACTTGTCACTACCTATGTGCAGAGTACCTGGCAAACATTTCAATGGGCTGATCCGACAGCAGCAAACCATCTATATTCCCTCTTTTCATGCAAAGGAAAAATGGCGTTGTCCTATGTTTGGTATTAGCTACCGGCCTAGCACTCCTAATTAGGGGTGGGTGTAGTTTTCATAATTTACTGTAACGTAATCACGTGAATTTACATCTAAAATTACATGAGAGTACGCTCAATGACACGATGAGTGTAACCTAGCATTTAGTGCTTTTTTGCGCTAAGAAAATAGGGCTAAATGCAGTAGAACACGAGCAGCAGCAGCTGCTTGCGCTCGCGAAGTTTGTTGTTCCTGTTCTCCCGCGGAAGGATTTTTATGCTAAATTAGGCATGGCCATAATTTTCGGTAATTTCCAGTAAAAAGTGTAAAGCGAAATTACTGTAATTACTCCAGTGTAGTTAAAATTTTGCCCAAGCCTACTCCTAATGACAGAGCCACCATTAATGTTCAGAGAGCCTGTACTGTATGTACCTGTTTGGATGATGGCAATCACTTTTGCAACAGGCTGTGTTTATGATGTTCGCAAACAGGAAGGACAGCAGGCAGTTTGTGGGTAATATGCTACTCTATCACTAAGGCTGGAATATACTGCCTCCAGCAAAGGCTTGTACACAGGGCTGTAAAGAGTTAGTGCAGGACATCTAACCTGGGCTTCTATTGGAATTCTATAATGCATATTAGCAAGCCCAATATCGCGGTTTTAGCGGCATTTTCCTGCCGCTAAAACGGCGATCATTTTAACGAGGTTCTAGCTAATATGCCCCTACATTCTTACGACTGCAGCAATGTGTGGTTGCCATCCTAAGGAATGCCAAAAAGTTGCCCCTGATGAGCTTCAGTCTGCGATCTGTGATTACTTGGTGCCGTGAAGAACACCAAAAACTTGCCAAATATCTAAAAAGTCAGAGAAAATTTTAGGGACTAACTAAACAAGGATTGACAAAGTCAACAGGGATTGCCTTGACTTCCTAGAAAATTTCTTGATCAATAGTTTCCCAAGATTATCCATGATACGAGAAAACCATAAATGTGGCCTTTGTTAAGCACACAATTGCACAAAGCATATCCAGCAAAAAAAAGAAAACAGGTGGTTGCTTATAATATATTATCTGTTATTTACAGTGCACAAAAGCGCTATTTAATACTCCATGTAGTGCTACATCAAACAACGACAATGCTCTGTATATTTTGACATTTTATTGTAGCATACTAGTCTTTCAAAATTAGCCCATTTCTTATTAAGGAAACGCACAGACTTTTTCCACTGCTTCAAGATAAATACCATGCTGCTCCTTACAATATTTGCCAAACAAGAGTTACGTCTATATTAAACCCATATTCTTGTTATAAATAACCTTTCTACCTTGTTGTAAGCAAAAAAAAGAAAAGCAAAACTTTAATTGCTTGGCAGTGCAACAGTTTTCCAATTACCTGTAATTCATCACAGAAGTTTGTTTCACTCAAATACAGGTGACTGCCTCCAGAAACAACAGCTGGCACAGTATTTCCTTTCCGACTTTGCCACAACAAAAGATGAATAACATAAAAGCCCACCACTGCTGAGTCATTCACACACATATACTGCAAAAACAATCATAGTCTCCTGTGCTAAGGAAAAATGCCATCACTCAATATAATGGACAGTGTAATTATCAAATGCATGTCCTGTAGGCCAGTCCAAGCAACGATAAGACTGACATTACCAGTCAAGCCATTACAAGTCAAGCGTTTACCTAAAGTGGGCTGGTGCATTCCCACAGTGCTTGTACACTTTCCTGTAGACTCGGCCAACTTTAATTGACACTCCAATAAACGAATTATTAAAGAAGTGAGACACATCATCACTTTCTGCATTTAATATTCATTTATTCATTCTTTATTCTTCATTTCGGTTGGTGTACCATAAAAGAACATACACAAATGTATACAATCTATACAAAACAGATAAAAAGGCTAAAAGGTTGTGATAAAAACAAGTTTAGATTAAAAAGACTATTATGGTTATAACAGTAAAAAAAGTCAGTCACTTAAGGGTCAATGTTTTGCCTTTGAGAAATCTCATCCGTGCCCACCACATAGAGCTTAAAAAACAGGATACAGCATAGACGATTTGTAGTTCGGTGTTATATTTTAGGAGCCTGGATACTTCTTTGCAGTGGCGTGTACTGAGATTCCTACACAATTGGATCAACCATCTGTGTCTGGTTTTGTGATATCCCGGACAAAAGAAGAATACATGGGGTTCAGTCTCCCCTCCCTAACTACAAGCAGGACTCCCCAGAGTGGAACTACTGGACCACTTATTAGTGAATGTGTGCAGGGTGAGAGAGCCATGCCGAAATTGCACGTACAGTTTCCTGCCTAGTGCTGGTCGTATATCATCTAGGCATGGCTCTATAGAGTACATGTCCTTGACTGCCAGGAAGTTTACAGTGAGGCATCCAGTGGTGGAGTTTTCATGGAGTTTGGCAAGTTTACCCCCTCTATAACTTCTAACTAGCGGTGTGCGTGTGATTGCCGCACAGGCTGACTCCGGGTTGTACCATAGGTTGTCTCTGCCAATGGTACTAAAAGTTTTCCTGATATGTGCAAACCAAGCCAACTTACCTAAGCCACGGAGTCTCAAAAGTTCTAGGAGCTCAGACCTGTACTCAGCCAGTTCTGGTGTCGCCCATAGACATTGCTAAAATAATACGGTTCTACACCCAATTTCCTATACGATGGGTCTCACCCCTCAGTCCAGACGCAGTGGTACTAGTGGGGAACTCACCGGTACACCGGTACACCGAAAAGCTGCCTGTTCTCTGTTTTGATAATAGACCTTGCGTAACAGTGCCCCCAGAGTTCAGCCCTGTACAAGGCAGCACTCCTGAGTTGAGTTTTATAGATCTCTATAACTAGACTTACAGGCTTGTGAATAGAGTTTCTATAAAATGTGGCCAGGCCAGCAGCGGCTTGACTTGTCCGTTTGTGGCCCCCGGGCAATGTTTTTGGTTAAAGAAAGGCCCAAGTAGTCAAAGACGGTTACCCGCTCCAGGGGAGTGACATTCATATGCGGGTTGGGGCGAGTTGATCTACCAGGGTTGAATACCTTATATTTTGTCTTTTCTATGTTGATCTCCAGCCCCTTGTGCCTACAGAACTAACAGAACCCATCTAGTATTCTCTGGATGCCCATATAGGATATATAGGAGCTATACAACAAGGGAACTAAGAGAGGAGTAAAGTGTCGTCGGCAAACATCATTGCTGGAATTACCTTGTGTGCGAGCTTGGGGGCATCTATTCCCTTCAGTATGCTCACCGCATCTACCAGTCCGTTGATGTATATACAGAACAAGGTTAGGGCGAGCACACAGCCCTGACTAACTCCCCTATTGATGGTGATTGGTAATGTGAGTTCCCCCTTTTTCCCATACCTAATTTGGGCATAGTTATCGGTATGTAGCCTTCTCAGTGTGTTCAGGAGATAGTGGGGTATTCCTAGTTCGTTCAACACCACCCAGAGAGCATCTCTGCGAACCAGGTCAAAGGCACTTTTAAGGTCCACAAAGACCAGATACAAGCTACCAGCTTCTAAATACAGCGATTTCCAGTACAAGTACAATAATATGGACTCAAAAATATAGATGTAAAAAATTATAGATGTAAAAAATATCGACTTTAAAAAATATTATAACTTAAATTAAATAATTAAATATTATAAATATTATTAACAAAATAAATTACATTACATTTATATTTTAACTATTTATAACAAATACACTTAATTTAATCATTATAAACTTAATAAATGTATACATATACATATATTTTCTTAAATACATGTTATTATTATCTTTATTTAATTAATAAACTTTAATAATTATATAAAAATAAAATAAAAACATATATCAAACATTTTGAATAAAATACAATTTTCTATATTTAATTAACACATAAAAGTATTTAAAAATAATAATACATACATTTAATAACAAAATTAAAACATTAGTAGTTAAAACATTTGATAGCGAAGGGGTAAAAATTACTATTCCCACTCCAAAGGGTGCAACAGTAGGCAAAGCGCTGGATAGCGTAGGGGTAAAAATTACTATTCCCACTCCAGAGGGTGCAACAGTAGTGAAAGCGTTGCATAGCGTAGGGGTAAAAATTACTATTCCCACTCCAAAGGGTGCAACAGTAGGGAAAGCGTTGGATAGCGTAGGGGTAAAAATTACTATTCCCACTCCAGAGGGTGCAACAGTCGGGAAAGCGTTGGATAGCGTAGGGGTAAAAATTACTATTCCAACTCCAGTGAGTGCAACAGTAGGGAAAGCGTTGGATAGCGTAGAGGTAAAAATTACTATTCCCACTCCAAAGGGTGCAACAGTAGGGAAAGCGCTGGATAGCGTAGGGGTAAAATTGACTATTCCCACTCCAGAGGGTGCAACAGTAGGGAAAGCGTTGGATAGCGTAGGAGTAAAAATTACTATTCCCACTCCAGAGGGTGCAACAGTAGGGAAAGTATTGGATAGCGTAGGGGTAAAAATTACTATTCCCACTCCAAAGGGTGCAACAGTAGGGAAAGAGTTGGATAGCGTAGGGGTAAAAATTACTGTTCCTACTCCAGTGAGTGCAACAGTAGCGAAAGCGTTGGATAGCGTAGGGGTAAAAATTACTTTTCCCACTCCAGAGAGTGCAACAGTAGGAAAAGCATTGGATAGCGTAGGGGTAAAAATTACTATTCCAACTCCAGTGTGTGCAACAGTAGGGAAAGCGTTGGATAGCGTAGGGGTAAAAATTACTATTCCCACTCCAAAGGGTGCAACAGTAGGGAAAGCGCTGGATAGCGTAGGGGTAAGATTACTATTCCCACTCCAGAGGGTGCAACAGTAGGGAAAGCGTTGGATAGCGTAGGGGTAAAAATTACTATTCCCACTCCAGAGGGTGCAACAGTAGGGAAAGCATTGGATAGCGTAGGGGTAAAAATTACTATTCCCACTCCAAAGGGTGCAACAGTAGAGAAAGCGTTGGATAGCGTAGGGGTAAAAATTACTATTCCAACTCCAGTCAGTGCAACAGTAGGGAAAGCGTTGGATAGCGTAGAGGTAAAAATTACTATTCTCACTCCAAAGGGTGCAACAGTACGGAATGCGCTGGATAGCGTAGGGGTAAAATTTACTATTCCCACTCCAGAGGGTGCAACAGTAGGGAAAGCGTTGGATAGCGTAGGAGTAAAAATTACTATTCCCACTCCAGAGGGTGCAACAGTAGGGAAAGCATTGGATAGCGTAGGGGTAAACTTTACTATTCCCACTCCAAAGGGTGCAACAGTAGGGAAAGCGTTGGATAGCGTAGGGGTAAAAATTACTATTGCCACTCCAGTGAGTGCAACAGTAGGGAAAGCATTGGATAGCGTAGGGGTAAAAATTACTATTCCCACTCCAAAGGGTGCAACAGTAGGGAAAGAGTTGGATAGCGTAGGGGTAAAAATTACTGTTCCCACTCCAGTGAGTGCAACAGTAGGGAAAGCGTTGGATAGCGTAGGGGTAAAAATTACTTTTCCCACTCCAGAGAGTGCAACAGTAGGAAAAGCGTTGGATAGCGTAGGGGTAAAAATTACTATTCCAACTCCAGTGTGTGCAACAGTAGGGAAAGTGTTGGATAGCGTAGGGGTAAAAATTACTATTCCCACTCCAAAGGGTGCAACAGTAGGGAAAGCGCTGGATAGCGTAGGGGTAAGATTACTATTCCCACTCCAGAGGGTGCAACAGTAGGGAAAGCGTTGGATAGCGTAGGGGTAAAAATTACTATTCCCACTCCAGAGGGTGCAACAGTAGGGAAAGCATTGGATAGCGTAGGGGTAAAAATTACTATTCCCACTCCAAAGGGTGCAACAGTAGAGAAAGCGTTGGATAGCGTAGGGGTAAAAATTACTATTCCAACTCCAGTTAGTGCAACAGTAGGGAAAGCGTTGGATAGCGTAGAGGTAAAAATTACTATTCTCACTCCAAAGGGTGCAACAGTAGGGAATGCGCTGGATAGCGTAGGGGTAAAATTTACTATTCCCACTCCAGAGGGTGCAACAGTAGGGAAAGCGTTGGATAGCGTAGGAGTAAAAATTACTATTCCCACTCCAGAGGGTGCAAAAGTAGGGAAAGCATTGGATAGCGTAGGGGTAAACTTTACTATTCCCACTCCAAAGGGTGCAACAGTAGGGAAAGCGTTGGATAGCGTAGGGGTAAAAATTACTATTGCCACTCCAGTCAGTGCAACAGTAGGGAAAGCGTTGGATAGCTTAGGGGTAAAAATTACAATTCCCACTCCAGAGAGTGCAACAGTAGGGAAAGCGTTGGATAGCGTAGGGGTGAAAATTACTATTCCCACTCCACAGGGTAGAACAGCAGGGAAAGCGCTGGAACCCAAAACAATAAAATAAAACTATCATATTTTTTATTAAATTTAATTTCCAATATAAACTTAATTAATATATACATTTAAATATATTATTATTAACAAAGATAATAACAAAATATATATTTACACATTATTTAACACTATAATATCCACCACACACCTAAAATTAATTACACAATTACATTTAATATTTACTAATTAATTCATGAAAATAAATTATTTTTTAATTAATTAATTAATTATTTAATTGACAGATTTCACACCATATACACTTATAAACACCACAGCACAAACCTAAAATGTATTACAGATTTACAATTATTAATTACTAATTAATTAATGGTAATTAATTTATAAAGTATTTATTAATTAATCAATAACAATTTAATTACTTCACACCATTTACACATATAAACTCCACTACGCACACCTAAAATTAATTAAACAATTAACATAATTAATTAACATAATTAATTATTTAACATAATTAATTAATGAAATTAAATGAAATGAAAAATTCCACTTATATAGCGCATAACCACCCGGAGGTCTCGCAGCGCTATAGACTGATTACTGAGTGCGGCTACCGGGTAAAATTAGTACGCTTTTGAAAACGGGTAGGTTTTTAAATCTCTCCTAAATGACATCAAGTTGTTGTTTTGTCTGAGGGATAAAGGCAAGGAGTTCCATGCCTTCGCTGCTGAGTGGGTGAAGGAGCGGCCACCCCAACGGGCTTTCTTAATTTTGCCTTAGTTGCCAAATGCAGTGAAGCCGAACGGAGGGTTCTAGGCGGCGCATAAGGCAACACTAAGGGGTAGAGCACTGCCGGGCCGGTTCGATGAAAAGATTTGTGCAGAATGCACATGGCCTTAAATAGTGTTCTGGCTGCCACTGGGAGCCAGTGAAGCTCTTTTAGGGCAGTCCTCGCTGACTGCCAGCGAGGGATGTTGAACAATAGACGTGCGGCACAATTTTGAGTGACTTGGAGTTTTTTTGTCACTGTTGCCGGGGCCCCTAGATATAAAACATTTCCATAATCCAGGCGAGAAAGTATCAGGGCCTGTACCATGATCCTTCTCGCCTGGAATGGCAGTAGGGGGAGCACTTTCCGGAGCATTTTCATTAGCCCCACACATACAGAGGCAGTTTTAGTAGCTTGGACCGAAAAGTCCAGCGCTCTATCCAACCAGATTCCTAAGCTCTTTATCTGGTCTTTAGGAGGAGGGGGAGCGCCGAGACACGAAGGCCAGTTGGACACTAAGGAGGTGGGAGAAGAGTTACCTAGTAACATAATCTCGGTCTTCTCTCCGTTGAGTTTCAGGTGGGAGAGTTGCATCCACCCAGCAACAGCCTCTAGACACGGGCCCAAGGTGTTAGACGAGCCCTCCTTGTGGTCCAAAGAGACCACAAGTTGGATATCGTCTGCGTAGGTGACAATCCGCACACCAAAAGGGAGAACTACCTTCTCTAGAGGCTGCATATAAACATTAAATAATGTGGGGCTCAGGGAGGAGCCTTGCGGAACCCCACAGCTGAGCGGATGTTTTGATGATGCCACCTCGCCTTCAAATACCTGAAAAAAGCGTCCCTCTAAAAAAGAGGTCAGCCACATCAGGGCCGCGCCCGACACCCCCATGCCCTTCAAACGATGTAATAGAGTGGCATGGTTAACAGTGTCGAACGCGGCACTGAGGTCCAGAAGTATAATAGCTGTTTTTCCACCTCGGTCCATTATAGCTCTGGCTGCCTCTGTGACCGCTAGAAGGGCGGTCTCAGTGCCATGCTGAGGACGAAACCCTGTTTGGGAGACCTGTAAAAGTTTGTTGGACTCCAGATAGTCCCCTAATGTTTTATTAATATGTCTCTCCAATAACTTACTCATCCACGGAAGCAGCGAGATGGGGCGGAAATTGGATAGATTGTTAGAATCCAGGTTCGGCTTTTTCAGCAAAGCCCTTACCAACGCACACTTCCACGTGGATGGACTGAGTTGGAGGTAATGGAGGTATTAAGAACCTCCAGCAAACCCGGACGAATAGCGTCCATTGCTTTTACTAAAATCTGAGGCGGGGCTGGGTCATTTGGGGATCCTGAGGTGACCTTCTGGACCAAAGTATCTAAAGTGTTGGAATCCAGGTGTGGAAAAGTGACCAGAGAGCAGGATAAATGCGAGTCTGAGTCTAAAATGGAGGGGGAACATATGCCATCGCCATTTATCGCTAGTTGGGAGTAAATGGCCTGAATCTTCTGAGAGAAGAAAGTGGCAAGATCCTCACAGCGGGCCTGTGCACCCTCTGATGGTAGTCTCTCAGAAGGAGGAGACATCAAGGATTTGGCAATTTTAAAAATTTCCCTAGGGGAGTTGGCTGCCACATTAATTTTAGTTCCATAAAACTCAGCTTGGGCAAGTTTTATCTTGCTCTTATAGTGCCTTATTGCCGATCTGTACTCTGATCTCTTAAGTTGAGAGCGGTCTTTCCTCCATGCTCTCTCCGCTTTTCGGCAGGCCTGTTTCAATATCCTAAGGGCATGAGAGTACCATGGAGCAACTTTGGGTCTTTTTATTGTTTGCAAGGAACACTTCGGGAGGACTAGATCTAGTGTGCTGGAGATCCAGTTGTGAAAATTAAGAGCTAATTGAAATTAATTAACAAATAATTAATACATTATACATTAATTAATCAATTAATTTTATATATTTAAATTACTTCCCAGCCTATTCCCCTATAAACCCACAACCCGCTACAGAACTAATAACACAAAATTCAACATAATATACATTAATAACTATTGACTGACTGACTTTATACTTTATTCGATACATGTATCATAAAAGTACAAACATAAAATACATGCAAATATATTTCCAAGCAATACAGTCGTTAAAAAAGACACTACATCTTAACAGACAGTTAAAAATGATGGGAAAATAACATATTTAAAATTCATATGGGAATATGATCTGTAGACAGATGAGACATCAACCTTAACCGAATGATCCAAGCACTAGCCAAAAACTTGGCGACCCCACATACAGTGACCATGCAAGTAGTATTGGAGACAATGATTCGTTGGGCTGATTTATAATCCCTGACTCCTAGATTCCTAGAGACTGGCTTCAACCATTTATCTCTGGCCTGTTTATAGGCTTTACATGCAAAAAAGAAGTGGCCTAGGGATTCTTTCGGGCAGGGACAACCTGGGCATTTCAAATCCTCATCCCTCCTCTCTTTCCACCCTGCCATAAAGTTTTTAAGATGGAGAATGCCATATCTAAGTTTCAGAAATAAAGTTCTGTCTCGAGGGATCTGAATAATATCCAGAAACGGTTCTAGCTTTACAATAAGCTTGTGTGAAAAAAAATTCTCCGTTAATGGACCCCAATTTGGGTTGAGCAAAACCTTGGCCTCTATCCATTCCCAATATAGTTTTTTAACTGTTTGTTTTGGTGGGGGGAATTGAGAAGCCCAGGCGTCGCGCAATCCCAAAGTTATCACAAGCTTCTTTAGATTGTTTAACCACTTTATTTTATTCGAGACATTTAGGTTGATTAGTTCATCTAGCACTAAAGCATAATTTGCTAATTCCGGGGTCCTTCTGAGGCGCACCCAAAATAGTAGCGGTCGGAGCTGGACTATGTCAGAAATGGATCTCTTACCCAAATCAGCAAATAAGGGTTTTAAACTATTAAAATTCTACAACATATATTAAAATGACAAACAATTCTCATTAAAAACACTAAAATACATAACATTATTAAAAAATCGATATTTTTGTTAACTATATTTTTGTAAATTATATTTATTACAACTATAATATTGTTATCGATATTACTTACCTGTCTGTCGATATTCTGGTCAAACTATATTTATGTTATCGATATTTCTTCAAATCGATATTTCTGCAGGGATATTTATGTCTGACGATATTTTTCCGTCGATATTCCTGCTCTGCACCGCCACGAGGGCTAGTTTCAGGCATTCCCATTGATCCATTTCCCATGCAGCTTTAGCAGATGCAATGGTGGCTTTGTGGGAGGTCCTTGCTGTTTTAACTTTAAGGTTGCACTTTGATTTTATGGCATCGATCAGGGCTTTCTTTGCCAGCCAACAGCTACCATTGAACCATATCTGATTCAGCTTCATCCCATACCCCTGGGTATACACTGGCCAAAACATATCCACCAGCTTTGCAGTTATGAACTCGTTATTCATGGCAATATCAGCAGCGTATCTCAAAATTGGGTGTAATGGTTTCAAATAGAAAGGACAGTTTTTTGGGCGATTTTTCTATCCATGCCCACCTGACTTTTTGCCTGTCGTTTGTGAGTATCAATCTATTATCAGTTACTGAAGCTAGGTCGGGGGTTCCCCCAATGGTTGGCAAGGACAATTTGAGTGTTAGAGCATTATGGTCGCTATCGTGGCATGGCCAAACAGCGAAATCGACAACCCTGCCCCACATCCTGATTTCTACTAGGATGCAATCTATGATAGGAGAGTGGCCAACTCTAATGTAGGTGTGCTTCCCGGGAGAATCAGAACTGGTTCGACCGATGCTTGCACAGAGAGTGCTGTAGGGTAAGTGCTTTGATTTGAAGAACCAGCAGTGTCCAGGCCCTAATCGGTGGGGGGGGGGGGGGGCGGGTTGGACTCAGGGATAGCCCACAATTCATCTTCCTCTGTGACAGGTGTGCCATTGAGATCTTTCATAGGCTCAAATTGGCAATTGAGGTCACCCCCCAAGAACCACCATAGCGGTATTTGAAAAACTAGAGATCAAACCATCAAATTGATCTATGATCGATGATTCTTGGCCGGTTCTCACCGGCCTTGAATAGATGTTGGTTAAAGCTATTTTAAAATCCAATGCAAAGGTCAGCATGATGCACAATATATCTGGTGATCAGTACACCACAGGGGTTACCGTACAACCTAGGTGGGAGCCTACCCAGGTACATAGCCCACCGGAAGGTCTGTCCCGTCCCCTGGAAACAGCTGGTATTACAAATGAAGTGAACCCCAGAAGTGTAGCTTCCTCCGTTCCCAAGGATTCCTGGAACATGCATATATTAAAAGAATCCACGAAAAACCCCAGTCCGGGCAACCAAGCTTACTCTTCAAACCTGCCACGTTCCAGGATAGTATCTGAAGTTTATTCAGAGCATTTGGGTTAACTGGTTTACCTCCCTGGACTACATGTGCTATTGGAACAAATAACTCGGATGGCACTAAGTGGCACTTAGTCACTGTGTCTATAGAAATTGCTAGATTGGTCCTGTTGTCTGGGTTGCTAAGAGTTTCTAGGGTATCAGAGGGGTGGGTTGGAGCATTAGAGAGTGTAGAGATAAGAAAATCATTCTCCTATGCCAGTCGGGTGCACTTAGGGCTTGAAGTCACTAATATGCCGCTAGACAGTTTGGGATGTGCAACAGTGCCAGGATAGACATCCACATGGTTTGTATCAAGGTCCTGATTAGTGGGTCTAGGTACTAAGGTTTTAGCATCCACAGCCCTTTCCACTGAGAGTTCTCTTCCTCCTACCATCCAAGGGTCCCTCCAAGCCCCAAGTCAATTGACTTCTTCTAAAACCCCAAATCTATTTGCCTGGGGTAGATTGATAATGTATGGTCTCGGTTGAAAGAGTGTTCCCTGTCCCAGCATTGACTGGTTCTGGTGCCAGTCATTCTGTAGGAGTCTGGTATCAGCCCTGGTTTGGGTCATAGATTTTGAGATGTAAAAATATGTAAGCAGAAGAAGTCTAATTGTGGTGCCTAATACATGGGGATAGTGGTTTGATCGGAGGAGATATTGTACAGAGCGTGGATTTTTAAAATTGATTATAACTTAATCCCCACGAAGATCTTTCGGCCTGTTACCCACCCAACCTACCCTGCGAGTCATGAGAATTTCATTGACATCTGAGTAAGCATATTGGCAGTGTCTGACAAGCCAGTGCAGAAATTTGTTTTTGAGCTCAAGCTGTGTTTCCTTCTGGCCCACCTTTGCATCTGGGACTCCTGCAAGGACAATAACATAAGAGATTGAGGCTGGGGGGAGATTGATTTTTGGCACACCAACACCAGTCCCACCCCCCTGGCTCAGGAGCCCATCCTTGGCTAGACTGTTTTTCATGGTGCCCTCGGTTAGTGGAGCCCTTTCCCCTAACTTGAGACCAGCATCTGGGGTGTTAATAGCTGATCCGAGGAGGCAAAAGTCACCACACAGGGTGCGTTTGTCCTTTCCAAGGTCACAGCAATTCCAGAGGTTGAGGGACCAACCGAGTTAGTTCTGCTCTCTCTAGCCAGTAGAGGATTGTAGGAGATTTTTTTTCATTGGTAGTACATAAGTTGGACAGTTTATCAAGTCGAGCAAGCACAGGAACAAGTTCATCTCTCACAATGTCTTTTATTTGGCCTTTTAAAACTTCCATCAGGGGAGCCACCCAGGCTGAGAGTGACACGTCTGATTGCAAGCTGGGCTCCTCTATCAAGACCTGATTAGTCACAGTTCCCATACTGACCGGTGTTTAGTCGTTAGACTTTTTACGCTTAACCCCTTCCTTTAAAGGCTGTTTTGTTTGGTGGTCTTCACTGTGCCCTTGTCACCCCTCCTCCATGTGATTACTTTGGGTATTGTTCCTGTGTTCGTTACGGGTGCTTGTGGTGTTAACCCCAGAGATCTTTCCAGTGCACTATAGCTGGTATGTGACACCATATCACAACAGGCTTGTCGAAGGTCGGGGGTTAGTGACAGCTGAGTTCTATCTCTGTGGCCACCACCCTAATGGCCCTCTGGAGCATCCTATCAATAGAAGTCCGCTGAAGGGGAGGGGGTATGGTCTATGGTGCATGATGAGTTGCTTTGGTGGTTCGCTTACCCACTGTTAGGAGTTTTACAGGACACATAGCAAAAAACACCCACGTTTACTCATTTGCCGCCCAACTGGTCAGAGATTTGTCACACTGGATCGTGGAACGGGGGTTGCAAAGAGAAAAAAACAAAACAAAAAAAAGGGGCAGTCACAAAAGAGAAACAAAGCGACTTTGCGAATAGTACTTACAGATTGTCCCAGTGATGTCCCCTCCGGAGCTAAAGTTGATCCGGTCCAAGGAACTTTTGTGGTTTGCAAAGTGGATGGCCCAAAACGCGAGCACAAATGGTGTCCGGATAGTTGAACTATGGGAGGGGCCCAGCCCAGTCTCCTCCTGCCTATGACAGGCTAAGACAGGCCCGTCTTGGCCCGGTCTTCGTTGGGCCGAGTCCGGGCATGTGCGTGCGCGTCCCGTGCTGCGGGAGCCCGTGTGGATCTTTAAAGCACCTCCGGGTGCGGAAGAATGGCTTGTGCTGCGGCAGCCGCATTGGAGGGTGGGACTTGTGGTTCTGGTCCCCTCTGAGTACTGCAGGACAGCGGGTGTGAGAAGTTGGCTCGGTATATCATGACCATTAATTAAAGTGGGCACCTTGTACCAGTCCAAACAACCCTTATTGATGATTAGCTTAAAGACAACCTTTATTGAAAGCTATCATAGTGGTACCTATGGAGAGCAGCCTTCAGGCTAAGTCTCGAAGGAATGTAAAGCAAGTTGTTTTACCAGTCTATACCCACCTCAATGGCCAAATGAAAGGAGAACCACACAAGGTATATATATAAAATATATGTATTTATTACTAAACACTCTCTACTAACCTCTTTATGAGATTCGGAACAAAGCACACAATATCACTAGAATGACAGTAAATAGTACAATACACAGTGGGCCCCAGGGGGAGACCAAACCCTATACGAAGAAAGTGGTATAACAACCCCGACTTGACTAGACACAGTGCCTAGAGCACGTAGAATCAGTGGGACCCCAAGGAACCACCCAAGGTAGTGACACAGGGGACCCACGGGGGACGTGTGCAGTTTGAGAACACAGCCGCGAGCTCTGTACAATCCTATGGGACAGTCCCGGTTGGAATTTTAAAGCTTAAGGACACTTAGGAAAAGACTTTGAAGAAACCCTTTCAAAATTAGAAGTTTCTAAGGCCAGCACCCATGTGAGCACTGGACTAGTTGTGTTACCTAACCCAGGGAAGCCGGGTGCATAGGTAGGTGTCAAATGGTGTCAAGATTCTTCGTCAGTTTTAATGGCGTGATGCTTCAAAGTGCTGCTGCCGTGAAGAGGAATAGTGTCCGGTGTGATCCAAGCCTGGATCAAAGCTGAGAAGAACCTGAAAGCAGAGGGGACAGAGTCTGGGTCACTTGCCAGTGACCAGGGGCTTGGTAGACGAATGCCCACCGATGTCAGGTGCTTCTGGTGAGAAGAGGTGAAGCTTGACTCTGCAGCCATGGGGACCACTAGATGTTGAGGATGACCAAAGTCCACAGACGAGCTGTCCCACAAAGGATGTCAAGTGCTGTGGGATCAGAATTGAACACCAAATTGCCTTGGCAACTGCAACCCATGTGGTCAGAGAAAAGATACTACGGTGAGGACCAGCTAGGTCCTGGGGACTCCCCAAGCGATGGAGAGTCAGGGCACATCTGGAGCAACCAGGTAAGCCCACTGAAATTTAAAGTTGCCTTCACAAGGACCCACATGCCAACAGACCAGGGATCGCAAAGGGACCTTGAGAGGAATCACAAAATACCAGCCCACGGAACACTTGTGGAGTGTATGCCGGTAATCTACAAGTATCCCAAAAGCCCAAAGCACAGCTTCAGGGGTCGCCAAAAAGTAGATGCTTCTGCAAATGGACACGGTGCCCAGGGGTTCAGTTTGCGCGGTCCCCACAAGAGATACGGGTCGACTGCTTCTGGTGCCAGTCATTCTGTAGGAGTCTGGTATCAGCCCTGGTTTGGGTCATAGATTTTGAGATGTAAAAATATGTATCTCAGGTTTGCTGAGCACACTAGTTGATCTCGGGGACACTTGGAAACCCACCTCCTGTATTGTAAAAGTCTTCGGAGTCCTCAGGACCTTCGGAGTTGCAAACTGGTCCTGAATAGCAAGATCCCATCCAGACTAAGTAGAAAACAGTGAAATATAGGCAAAAAGTGAGCGTAACTATAAGAAGCAGATCCTACTCATCTACAGCGAGGCAGGCAGCAACAAAGACAGACATCCTGCTGCCGGACCCCGTGTGGATCTTTAAAGCGTCTCCGGGCGCGGAAAAATGGCATGTGCGGCGGTGGCCGGGTTGGAGGATGGGACTTGTGGTTGTGGTCCCCCCTCAGTACTTCAGGACAGCGGGGCAGGCTGCAACAAAGACGGGCATCCTGCGCTGCGGGAGCCCGTATGGATCTTTAAAGCGCCTCCGGGCGTGGACAAATGGCGTATGCAGCGGCGGCCGCGTTGGAGGGTGGGACTTGTGGTTCTGGTCCCCCCTCAGTACTGCAGGACAGCAGAGCAGGCAGCAACAAATATGGGCCTTTAATATTACTATTAACAAGTTGTATTGTTTTTTTAGATTGTCAAGTGTGATAGCTACAAGATGCCTTTAGACCAGACCTAAAAATGGTGGCAGTATAACAGCGAGTTAATGATGCTGTTCTTACACCCAATTTTTTTTTATCTGTATATTAATTTAAAAGAAGAATGTGAAGTTCCGGACCTCAGCAGCCTTTTTTGTTTTGTGTTGTATTTTCTTAAGGGTACATCGTAGAAGACTAAAGTAAGTTGCGTAAAGAAATGATACATGGCAAGACATGAATCATTCTGAACCACTCATAATTAATATTGGCCAATCTATTCCCTTGTTTTATAGTTATCCTTTGTCATTGCAGATGTGACCAACCATATTCAAATCAGACTTCGTTTTGTTCACAAGAGAGCCGAGCAAAGACTGGCAGAGTATGACCTCTCTCTAAGAGAAAACATGCCATGTTTGGCACAGTTCAGCTTCGTTACGCCTCACCACTGATATGGTGTGCGAGTCCTAATAGCAGAGTAAGCCCTGTACTCAGATTTGGACACACCTCTTCCATCCAAGGACACTTACCTCAAGAGCAAATAACATAATGAATGAAAGGAGAGATCTCAAGCAATTGGAAGCGTGTTTCATTCTTGCTGAATATCAGCTCTGAGATGCAGTTTTAGTATGAACGGTAAGGCAAGCAAGGAATACACGTCTTGCCTTACTCGTTCCACTTCAGGAAGGAGATGACAACTGCAGATTGAGCAAAACAGTAAAAACAGACTCTGGTGCAGCCACTAAATGCCTCCATTTTGCGATCACAAGCGCTGAACCAAGAAAGCCAAAGTTGCATCACTGATTCCTAGGCAGAAGCTGCACTCATTCCTATGCAGAAGTTATGCTGTGCTACGGATTTGTAAAGCACGTGGCAATCCAAACGGGCCTCCCAGGCTGAAACAGATCGGTCCAAAGAGGATCAAGCAAGACACTCATTGGAAGAGATACATTTTAAGTAGATTCCAAAAGTTTGTTTCTTCCTCAGTCGTCCTCAAGGATACCGGCAGCGAGTTGCAAAGCTTGGGTGCCGTATAGGCGAAAGAACGCCCGCCACTCCCAGATTTCTTTACGTTTGGTACAATGAGGAGTCTCTGATCTTTGGATCATAATGATCTTTTGGGGCTGTAGACAGTGGTCGAAGTGGGAGTAAGTTCAAATCCAATTAAAATAAGGAAATAGCTCCATGACTTTCAAACTTGGCTTTCAAAACTGGAAATATTGCAATGTCCTTAAACTACAGCCGCTGGTGCAATCACAGCACAGCCAAAGACAATAAGATGTCTAATAAAACAGCCGCTGGTGCAATCAAATAACAAAAGAAGGAAGATGAAACAGTACCTTGATTCCAGTTGAAAATGAAAACAGAGCTAGTTGAGATAGTGGCATGGGTGCAAATTCAGGATGGTGAGTGTAAAATTGAGGACAAGGGGTCAAAATTCAGGAAAATAATTCAGGACAGGAGGTCAAAATTCAGGACAAAAATTCGGGGCAACAGGTATGCTTTCCCGACACATCAGTGGATGTCATGCAATAGTATATAAATAAATAGGCAAGGAACATAAGTACAAGTCACTTCTCCTACCCCTTCACCTCTCGTTCCCTGTCATTTCCCCTGCCCCGTCACCGCTCCAGCCCATTCGCCGCTCCTGCCCATTCACCGCTCCTGCCCATTCGCCGCTCCTGCCCATTCACTGCTCCTACCCATTCACCACTCCTGCTCATGCCTAATCACTGCTCCTACCCCAGTCACTTCTCCTGCCCCATCACTTCTCCTGCCCCGTCACTTCTCCTGCCCCGTCACTGCTTCTGCCCCGTCCACTGATCCTGCCCCGTCCACTGCTCCTGCCCTGTCTACTGCTCCTGCCCTGTCCACTGCTCCTGCCCTGTCCACTGCTCCTGCCCTGTCCACTGCTCCTGCCCCGTTCACTGCTCCTGCCCCGTTCACTGCTCCTGTCCTTTCATAGCTCCCGCCCGGTTACCGCTCCTGCTCATGCCTAATCACCACTCCTGCCCAGTCACCGCTCCTGCCCAGTCACCGCTCCTGCCCGGTCACCGCTCCTGCCCGGTCACCGCTCCTGCCCAATCACCTCTCCTGCCCGGTGACCTCTCCTTTCCTGTTGCCTCGCCTGTCCGGTCACCTCTCCTTTCCTGTTGCCTCTCCTGCCCCGTCACCTCATCAGCCCAGTCACCTCTCCTTTCCTGTTGCTTCTCTTGCCTTGTCACTGCTCCTGCCCCATCCTCTCCTGCCCGTCACTTCTCCTGCCCCGTAACTTCTCCTGCCCCGTCACTTCTCCTGCCCCGTCACTTTTCCTGCCCCGTTCACCGCTCCTGCCCTGTCCCCCTCCTCCTGTCCTTTCATTTCTCAGGCCCGGTTACCACTCCTGCTCATGCCTAATCACCACTCCTGCCCCCATACCTCTCCTGCCCCGTCACCTCTCCTGCCCGTCACCACTCCTGCCCCGTCACCACTCCTGCCCCATCACCACTCCTGCCACGTCACCGTTCCTGCCCCGTCACCGTTCCTGCCCGTTCACCCCACTTGCCCGGTCAGCACTCCTGTCCGGTCAGCACTCCTGCTCGATCACCGCTCCTGCCCCATCACTTCTCCTGTCCCATCACTTCTCCTGCCCCGTTCACTGCCCCTATCCGTTCACTGCCCCTATCCGTTCACTGCCCCTATCCCTTCACTGCCCCTGTCCGTTCACTGTTCTTGTCCGTTCACCGCTCCTGCCCGGTTACCGCTCCTGCACATGCCTAATCACCGCTCCTGCCCCGTCACTTCTCCTGCCCCATCACTTTGTTGAAATTGGCAATGTATATACACATAAGCGGCGTTCATTTGTGTTCACTGTACCTCTTGTCGTAAGCAGAATGGACATTGCAAAACACTGACTGTGTTATCCCGCCAGCATAGACCCATGCACACATATATACAACAGCCATTTTAGGTATCATGGTCTCTCTGTTTGCGATCGATCATCAGCGCCCTTCCCTGACCCTGCAAGCTTCCCCCATGCACCCTGACTGCCCCCCGCTCTCACATGCACAAGTCATGAGCCCTCCCCTCCCGCATGACTCTGTCTCTGAGAATCACACCCCGCGCCTGACCAACACCTCCTTTCCTTCCCTGAATACCCCCCTTCTGATAAACCCTTTTCTCTACGCTCGATTTTCCACACTGATCCTTCCTTTCATGAATATCTCTCCTTTGATGACCTCTTCCTCTGAACCTAATTGTCTACATGGACCGCTGGTCATCCCTTAGCCTGAGGATACAGTTTATTGCCCACTACTGTATGCACTCGCCTCTCTTGAAAGGGGCTACTATTGATCATGACCTCCCCACCCCCTGAGATTCGATCAGGCGCACACATTCCAAAGGAATCAGCAGAACACTCAGCTGCGTGACAGCCCCCTCCTATTGTATGGAGGATAAGGGCCCCTACTGTAGCCACGTGTTGGAATATCTTCATACTTCACAATGTCTTGATTGTAATGAAGGATGTCTGTGTGCCATAAACCTGTGTATAAAAGACGAAGCCTCAGAGAAACTTGTTAGAGCACCTCCTGAAGACACTATGAGAGTGTCCGAAATGACAGGCTCTCCTCATGAGAAATAAAACTCTGTTCTTGTTTTCCTGCTTCCAGTGCCCGTCTCTTTATTTGGTAATTATTTACGATGGGAACTAAGAGGCGCCTTGCGCCAGCAGCCTGGGCATCCGGTGCGTTATGGGCTGACTTTTCCACAACTTCTCCTGCCCCGTCACCTCTCCTTTCCTGTTGCCTCTCCTGTCCCATCACTGCTCCTGATCCGTCACTTTTCCTGCCCTGTCACTTTTCCTGCCCCGTCACTTTTCCTGCCCCGTCACTTCTCCTGCCCTGTCACTTCTCCTGCCCCGTCACTTCTCCTGCCCCGTCACTTCTCCTGCCCGTCGCCTCTCCTGCCTGTCACCTCTCCTGCCCGTCACCTCTTCTGCCCCGTCACCTCTCCTGCCCTGTTGCCTCTCCTTCCCTGTCACTTCTACCTGCTCCTTCACTTCTCCTGCCCTGTCACTTCTCCTGCCCTGTCACTTCTCCTGCCCCGTCACTTCTCCTGCCCCGTCACCTCTCCCGCCCCATCACCTCTCCTTTCCTGTCTCCTCCTCTGTCCCTTCATTGCTCCTGGCTAGTTGACTCGGTGTATAACATTGACAAATTTCACATGGTGGCAAGTTCCCCACAGTACTCTGTCTGGGGAAAGCTCCTCTGTAATCACTAACTCAGCATGATATGCTAAAGGCTGAAGGCGGGGCATTGTCATTTGAAAGGGGATAATCAGCCTCAATTCGAATGACAATGGGCCTGCCCTCAGTCTGTGAGAGCTCAGCGAGGGGCTGCTGCAGCCTTTGGAGTTCAACAGAGAAGTGCGAGCCGCCCCTGAAAGCTGAAGGAAAAAGTGTTTTTTAAGTTGGACTATTCGTGCCGTCCCGGGATGCTTTTTTGAAAGAACGAAGTAGGGGAAGGGACTGGAATAATTTTATAAAAGTAGGGGCACGCCGTGCCCTTCCGATCCCGCCCACTTCTACCACTGGTAGTAGTGGCTTAACCACTGAATTAGAGGAGAGCTTGCACTCATTCCTAGGCGGAAGCTGTCTGGAAGTTCTAGAACGTATTATGTGATGTTTATTTTATATTGTGTGATGTGGGATTCATTTAGCGCTTGGATGTAAACACATCATGGCGCTGTAAAATTAATGATCTTTCATTTGCTACAGAGATCCTCTACTTAACACATTTATTGATGGTTGTTGAGCGTGAACCAAACAACAAGAAGAGATAGAGTTACCAAAGCTGTGGTGGGCAATCATTTCTTTTATTGTACTCCCTATAATTTGACACTTTTAAATAATTCTGTTAATAGCACATCAGCATTAATCCCAAAAATGTATTTAGAAAATGACATCTGTCCGAAGGAGAGGCTGACAGACAAAGATGAACACATGGCGAGAGGGGGAGGTGGAAAGAGACAGCGAGAGATGGTCTAGAAGGGACAACATAAGAGAGATATGGTATAAGAAAAGAACTGGCGAGGAGACACTTTAAGTAGATCATCATAGTTCATAATAGTTCTCATCTGTCCACAATTCAATATTTTGAACACACACAGCGTTCTCATATTCTATTTATTAGAAGGCCTTAAATTAACAAGCATTTGCAATGCACTAGGTCTCGCATTTACAAGAGTTGAAGCTATTGGCATTGAAATGACAATGCCTTTTATTAATCTGTTTTGATAATTAACAAGTAAATAAAAGGCATTGTCATTTACAATGAAAATAGCTCAAACTCTTGAAAAAAAGACCTATTTAATTTTTTTTAAAACGTGGCTGCCATTGCCCGTGCTGCTTGGAAAGTGAAACCGCGCATGGCGGGCTGAATATTGCAGGAAAGTATTACGTGCCTGCAGTAGGTGAAACTCATTAAAGAAAATAGTGCTTACATTCAAAACTTCTCGCAAATATGCCTTTCTCTCTGAATTTTTTGTGCAAGGGAATAGTGCTAACAACAGTATGTGAGTGACTGTTGTTCGCTGCACTTTTATTTTTTGCCACTATTTTTCCAGTGCGAAATGCATCCTTACATCCACAGTGAATGCAAGAATGCATTTCATGCTAACAGCGGTAAATGCTAATTTTGATGATTTTGTGTAGTTAGGCGTAATTTTATGTACTTTTTCCAAAATTTCTCTTAAAAAGGGAAAGCAATTTACCTGAATTTCCAACACTTAGATATTACTGGCAAATCTTGAACACGCTGACACTCTAAAGGATCTTGCACCTCCCTGACTTATCAAACAGTTTCCATCTTTGTTTGTGCCTTATGTGTGCCATCTGTTAAATCTATCACAGGGTCTTGCACCTGAGGCTCTAAAGGAAAGGATATTAATACACCACCGGTAAAGAGACCAAAACTGCTCCTCACTGATCTAGCAAGTTTGTATCCAATAACTAACCTGTCAGTACTAGCACAGATCATAGTGAAAGTTGTACTTCAACAATTTCAAGGCTTTATTGATTCTAACATGGTATTGTCTGCAGTCCAGTATGGATGTAGGTCCAGAACTGGTACTGATTCTGCATGGCTGGGTTTCTGGGAACACATCTTGTGCTTCATCTACCAGCTATGTCTGCGTTCTCTGTAGTATTTGTCATGGTGATTTGTAGTATCCTATTGGAACATCTGTCCTCTATGTCAAAGGCATTTCCTTACACCATTCTATGGTTTACCTCTCTTCTGGTAGAGAGAAATCAACAAATCAAGTGAGTTCCCTTGCTGCCCAGATATAGTCTTATTAAGTATGGGGTCTGTCTATTCCCTGTCCACCAGGTTTGCTTAAGGTTTATATGTGCCCTTTTTAGGTCTCGCTAGCGAACGCAGTGTATGCGCTGCTTCGCTTGGCGAGGCTCTATTGTTGTGGCTTTTCCTAGCAAAGGGAGACAAACCATGTGCGTGCACGGACATCCGATGTGCACTGGCATGATGTCTCCTCTGCTTCGCTTTCACTTTCCGTCCCCCGTCTGCTTTTTTTGGATCCATTTCACAGGGAAGCAACTACATGAAAGAAGGAAAGAGAAGTTGTGAACTATTTCTTCAAGTCACGGTTTTCAGTAAGTGAGGAGCAACCTCCTCTCTGGCTCCCTCCACGCGCTCACATGTGCATCAAGCGCTTTCACTTTCCATCCCCCGTCGGCTCCATGGAGACAGCTTGCTGTAATTTTCCTGATGTTTTCAGGGTTAGAAGACAAACTGGTTTTATTACGCATGAATGATATTTACATGCCTTCTCCGAAACTCAGTTACTTGGTATGTCATTTAGTTTACAGGACATTTTGTAGAAGTTATTTGGCAGACAAAATGCAGGTCTCTCCTGGGGAAGAGGCGCTTCAATACAGCTGGCAGGGAGGGGAATCGCTGCCCATCACAAACTGGGCGGCAGTGGGGAAACCGGAATGCACTTTCCAACATTATGGTAATGCCAAATGTTTATTGCGGGGAGCAGTACGATTGAAGTTGCTGATTTCGGGCCATCTGTCAAGGCGTACCCTCATGCCAGGATACAGTGAAAGCCACAGAGATGGCCAGCAGATGAAATGGCACCCTTGCAGCCTTCCCTGTGGTTGTCCACATGATTTGGGCCATGACCCATTTAGACATTCAAAGATTAAGTCCAGCTTTATTGTTATTTGGAATAAGTCCATCTGGCCCACTCAGAGTTTTTTTCTGCTTTAATTTGAGCCCCATCCGCAGATTCATCATCATAATCATCATAAGAAAGGTGATGTAGAGGGAGTAAGGACTGCATGGGAGTGAGATCCACAGCCTGGGTAAGTGCATTGATCCTCTACCTGTCAAAACAAGTGTTAAAGTCAATTGGTCTCGCCTTTGAGACCTACTGGCTTTGTCAAAGGATTTTAGCCACATCCATGATGCTGTGGAGCCTATTGTGCACGCACCTTCAAAATGACAAAATATGGGGAGCTACGTGGAGGGCCTGGGTGGGGAGCAACATGAAGGCCGCACAGAAGGCAACACAGTGAGACTGGGTGGGGAGAAGCAATCCAGCGGGAGTGGGGAAGAGAAGCACAGGCAACAGAAAAGGAGCGTGCAGCGTTGGTGGGAGCAACAGAGGGCCGGGATGGGGAGAAGAAGTAATGGACACCAGGCAAGGAGGGCACAGGTGGGGGAATGCAACACTGAAGGGCAGGGGATGGAAGCAAAAGAGGGCAGGGATGGCGAAGGAGAAGAAACAGGCAAGATATTATTGTGGAGCAGGTGGTGCAGTAGCCCACATGTGAGAAAGCAACAGTTGGGTAGAGAACACGGGGGAGAAGCACTCGGGGGAAAGTGAGAAACACTGAGTGCAAGGGGCGAGAAGTACATGATGGAAGACAGCTGGAAAATACATGCACTCTTATGGTGTGCTTATTCAAAAAGAAAAGTTATTGCTTGTTTTTCGATAGCGATAGGGTTTCTGTTATCAAATAAAACATGTTTTAATGTCTACAGTTTGTAAATGTAAACATGCAATTGGTCTCCTCTCTCCCGGATGTGCAATGTTCCCAAAACTATGCCTTAGGAGAAGAGATCCCATTTGCACATTTATATCTACAAACTCGAAGGCAGATAATTATGTGTGTTTAAATACTGCGTCTTGTTTTCTATTTCGCAACAGCTTAAACATAAACATTCCTGGCCATCAGAGGAAAAGGTATATACTTTGGAAAAGAGTAACAATGCAAGGCAAAACTAGTGTCTAACTCTGTTGTGACTTCAATCACATAGTGTGCATAATGAAGTTGTTTGATGAGCTTTGTGCAGAAAATCGCTTCACAGCAAATACAGGCTATAAAACACGTAGCGGCAGACCCTGTAGACCCAATGACCAGATTGGATGTGAAATTTAGAAAATGGTTCAATTTTTTCATTTGTTTAATCATGCTGATGTGCCCCTCAAATTAGCAGCTCAAGAACACTGGACAGGAACAGCTGGCTCTGCTAGGCATAACCATGTTATACAACGCATTATATATTGGTGCTCAACATATAGGACCTTGTGTGCGAGATAAAACTTGAAACTTACTCATTTCGTGTAATGGAAGATAACTTGCTAATTCGCCACTGCCACCAGATCTCCCGATTTTTGTAAAATGGCAAAGTTGCTTTAAATAGGAGATGCAGACTAGTGTCTTAAACCTAAATTGGGAACCTGGAGATGTGCCGTCCAATCCTTTCTTTGCCACATACCCGGGAACATCGTATGAGGCTGGGCAAATCACTTCATCTCAATGTGCTTGAAACTATAAAAAGGGGGAAAAGCAGCGTTGCATTTTGATGTATAGCCCAGTGCCCAATTCATAGCCTCCTATCACATCCTAGTTTGAGTAATCCAGTTTAACCAGGTCCTGCACATCATTTCTCTGTTACATACTGCACCTTGTGATCTTTTAGTTGCCCCTGCTACATTATACATTAAACACTTTTATTTCAAATTCATATTAGTGCGACATACCATTTCAAATCAATGTTTACATGTATTAATTGCTTCCAGGGTAAACATTCCAAAATACCTCCTGACTTTCTCTTCTGAACTGTTCTTCAAAATGTAATGAGTGCTTTAAATAAATCCACAATTTATTACAAGATGGGTAATAAAGAAGCAGCGCATTTCACATTCAGGGCTAGCTACCGGGAATTTTCTGTGTAAATCACTGCTTTCTAACTGTAGGGCCCTGTTATAAAAAACATACCTAAAATATACCCTTGTGAGGCAGTAATAAGTCTAGTGGACCCCCTCAGTCTGCCAAACAGGCGCATTTACTTTGTAGCTAAGTTTGCACTATAGAAATCTCTCTTCATTTGCATACACATACCACCATTCCACATAATTACACTCGACACACAATGCCATTCCACGTAATTCCAATACACTAAATACCACATAATTACCATCCACATTTTCCAGTGCACACCATGCCACATAATTCCACTACACAGTTCCACACCACACAATTTTACCAGACACAATTCCACAACCAACAAGTCCAATCCAGCCCACATAATTCCAATCCACACCACATACATCCACTCTACTCCAAACCAAAACACATGGGTAAAAGGCATAGCCATTTACAACCCCAACAGCTCTAACTCTCACAATTGCGAGACCTATTGCATTGCAAATGCTTGTTTTGTTCTGGCACAATACTTTCAGATTCCTATTAGGCTTTCTCAAACAATTTGTCTGTTAAAGACCTTCAAACCATCTTAACAAAATACTTTAACTCATGCTATTTTTTACATCTTAGCCAATCTAAAATTCAGGAAGTTATATTAAGTAATATTCAAATCTTCCACTTAGTAATCTTGAAGTATTTGATCTACAAATTAGATACGCTAGGTTTTCGTTTAACATAGATGGCTCTTTGACATCGTAGGTGTGCACTGTGGCTGTTGCTTGATTTGTAAAACAATACGTGTTAGGGCCCAAGGTTTTGGTCACACACCCACAATCGGGCTACAAATATTGAGGGTGCCGAATATCAAGGCTTAGGGGCTGATTACGATGACGGTGATCCCACCTTCTGCCCCTTTATACAACTCTAAAGGGTTCTTTTTCATCCTTGGTTTTTAGGTCAAAGCCTACCTGTCTGGTTTGCTAAAGACATCTCGGAGACATGCAGAAAACTGACTTAGGAATGCATTCTGTTAATTGTTACCATTGGCTTTGTGGTTTGTAACTCACATTTTGGGCTTTCTATTTGCTGGCTATATTTTCTTTAGTCTGTCCAGCTTAACTTTGTCCCTCTCGTTGCCCAAAACTTGTTTACTATATTCTTCCACAAATTCACTTTCAGTAAATAGGCTTTTAAATCTTGTTATTATCATGCCACCTTTACTGTGCATTCAAAGACGTAGGTCAAATATCGAGCTCTCTCTTCTGAGGGAGCTTCTTCCTTCATCCCGCATTCCTCGCGAGAAATACACATGCGCGGGCGTCCGCGCATGCACAGTTTTCAAGAAGAAGTCTCGCTGGAGGAAGAAGGAAGCCCGGGGACGCCGCCGATAAGGTAAGGTGTTTTAAATTGTTCTTTTTAACATTTTAACAGTGCGATCGGAGGTGGTGGGAGGCCAACTTCGCTCCGCAAGAGTGTGCAGAGATTTGCCTGCTCCACCTACTTCGCGAATGCAGAACAGGCACAATTCCGCACATTCTGTGGGTGGAACGGAGTTGTCTGCCCACCCCTACCCGACCCCACTCCACTTTGCTATATTCTAACTCAATCTATTTCAATCTACCCCACTTCGCCCAATCTACCCACCTCAACTCCAACCTAACACACTCCATTCCAATCTAACCCACACCAATCTACCACTCCTCAGTTTACACATCCCACCCCAATCTACCCCACTCCACTCCAATCTACCCCAATTCAATCTACACCACTGTAACCCAATCTACTCCAATCCACTTGAATATGATCTAATCTACCCCTCTCCACTCCAGTCCACTGCTCTCCTCTCTATCCCAATCTACCCCACTCCACTTCAATTTACCCAACTCCACTCCAATCTACTCCACTTCATTTCAATCTAACCAATCCACTCAATCTATCCAAATCAACCCCACTCCAATCTACCCCACTCTACCCCAGTATACTGCACTCCACTCAAATCTACCCCAATAGATTCCAATCTACCTCAGCCTACCACACTCCAGCATGCTCTCCCCAGCTCAGCTCACTTCACCTGAGGAAATTCAGCAACAAGCATCTATATTTGAGTTTGCTGTGAAAGTTAAGTCAGGATAGATTCTTCGTAAGTCTAAGTGTCATTTAGTTTCTTAGTGCTCCTAGTACACATCCTGGAAGTGACGCGACATGTGGAGTGTCTCATTTTGGAGTCTGCATTAGTTCCTTGATCCTTGAAGGTGAAACTTCCAGTTGGAAGGCGGTACTTAGGGGAATAGTGTTATTTCCCTTCAACACAATGTACCGCACACTCAAGCAGTCTCAGTATAAGCAAATGAAGAAAAGACAACGTAGCAGAAGATTTTTCTCTTCGCGTTGCTACGCAACATTTGTTTTGAGAAGTAGGGGTTCTCAGCATTGTGGACTCCGTAATAAAGAAAACATTAAACAAGGAAGAAAGCAGCACTCTTCTCAGCAGAGCATAAAGGGAATAACCATAATTCCTTATCTGAGTTTCCTGATAAGTCCTCTGTTTTCCTTCTGTTGAACAGGTGTTCGCACCCAAGTACCTTAAAGAAATAAAGAGAAAACATTCATTATTTTTTAAGTTGTTGTTAAAATGAATGTTGTTTAGACAAGTAGCATGCATAGTTGAATACATTTAAGGCTATCACTTTAGTCCTCAAGCAAGTAACTGAAAAGCTTCAGATGAGTCTTTTGGAGTATGTGAGTTGAATGATTTTGCTTGCACATTTCTAGATTTATTAAAAGTAACTTACATAAGGACCATAGATAACGATTAGTACCATGAGTTAATGTAAAATTCCTGTGAAGTTTCAATAACAACTTGAATCAGGCCTTTTGGGTGTCTGAGTGAAGATAAATAGGCGAAGAAACCCAAAATAGATGACTGATTCTTCTCTCTCTCTCTCCATCCCCTTTGCCCACTTTGAGCATGCATGCTTTTTCAAAAGATATATGACATGGAGGGGTTCAGAGAGGGGCATTGGGAAAAGTCGTCATTCTCCTCACGTGCTGACCAGATGAGAGTTCTGACAACACCACTCCAATCTACCCCAATATATCCCACTTTACACTACTCCGATTTGCCCCATTCCAGTCGAACACACTCCAGTTGACCCTCATTTACTCCTCTTCATGCAAACCTACCCCAATCCAATATACCCCAATCCCCAACTTCATGCAACTACCCCAATCTACTCCACTCTAATCGACTCCACGCCACTCTACCCCACTCTAACTCAATCTACCCCACTTCAAATTACCCCACTCCTATCTATCTCACTCAAACCTACCCCCCCACTCTAATGTAACCCACTTCACTCCAATCTACCCTGCCATAATCCACCCAATATATTCCACTCCAATCTACCCCATTCCACTCCAACGTACTCCTCTCCACTCCTATCTACCCCATTCTACTCCAATCTAACCCACTCCACTCCAATCTACCCCAATCCACTGTACTCAATTCTTCCCCAATCTACCCTAATCCACTCCGATCTACCCCTAAATATCCCCTCCACTCTATCCCTATCTACCCCACTCCAATCTACCCCACTCCAATATAGCCTACTCCACTCCAGTCTACCCCTATTAACTCCACTCTGCCCCCCTCCACTCCAATCTACTCTCCGTTCTCCTTGTTACGTCTTGGTCTGGGAGGAGTATCATTTTGACTCATTCCCAAATTTACAACTCTTTGTAAAGCTGGGAATGCGCCAAAATCCATGGGGGGATGTGTGGGAACACCCACACTCCACCCATAGAACACCTCCCTTCTGCAAGGTAAGGCAGGGCAGCGAAATAAACTACCTTGCATTATCTAAACCACGCAGAGCCATGCAAGGTGGCTTTGCGTTGCTTTCCCACTTAATGGTTTGGCTTGCCGTGCATTCCCCTGTGTTATGGAAGGGCAACACAAGCCCTGCCTGAATCTGGACCTAAATATTTTAGTTCTCGAAGACGTTTGAAAAGTGCTGTCCTTCAGAGATCCTCAGTCTATTTAATAGCACTTGAAAGTCGTGCATAGCATTAGGTGAGAACTAAAGTGAACTTTTTGCTTAGCCCTTAACTTAGAAGATATTCAAGCATCTTAGAAGATATTCAAGTTTTGATATGAACAGAATTTCTGATTTTGGTCTCTGCTACCGAATGCGTACTTAAGCCAAAAGAGATATATTTGTCATGCCACGGCATGCGGACAGTTTCTGTTTTCTGTCAATCTTCACATCTGGTTCACAATACATGCAATGAGAAACGTTTCACCGAGCCATGCTACTGAAAAATGTGTAATGTCAGTTGAATGCTATTTGCTTGTAAGTATATCCTATGAACGCTGATTTATGTTGTGGAAGAGAAGTCGTAATTCTATATTAGTATTAAAACTAGATTTGTGAGAACGTGACATTTTCAGCTGCCCAGATGTTCTTAACACTCACTCTAAATAGCAGTTTAAGTGGAACAAACATGTTTACAGCTGCTCTGAGAAGGGTGCTCCTATGAACTGCTCTGCACAACAGCACTTTAGAAGGTGCATTCTGGGTTTTTGGTCACAGTGGTATAAAAAATATACACGTTTCCTCGCGCCTTTTGATGGGATGCACGAGGCCTTCATTTGTACTAAATGTTCCGTAGGTTAGTAATGTAAAACCTCCATCCTTATGCAATGTGTGGACTATCAGCATGGCCACTGGAATTATGAGGCAGGGGAGGGCCATATTATGCAACGGAGTTGACTAAATTATGTGGCTGGAAAGGCAAAGTTTGTAGTGAAATGTGGCATATTTTGTGATAGTATTACTTCTTTGCTTTGTCATTTTTACACCTGTTGACACTGGGCAAAGGTCTCCTCTCATTAGTACTGGTTTAACACACAAACACAGCATTGAGCAACAGAAATGTGACTAGTCAACCTCTACAAAGATCTATTTGAGCTAGAAAATTTTGTTGGTTAAAATCTGCATATTATGCAGCAGATGATGGATTATGTGGCAAACACAGCAAATTCATGATCACAAACCACTGCAAAATTGCATAATTCCAATGGCCCTGAATATTTGTCACTGGCAAACTGCTTGAGTTTGTTACTGTTTTTTCAGAAAACCCCAATTGAACATAGAAGAAGAACTGTTACTTTCTCTGGAAAGCCCACATGCTCTTTGGGTTTGCTGTGGGGTTCAGTATTTGTATTTTTAGTTACATATATGTGGTAACATTCGTGAAAGTTGGAATTTCAAGTAGAAGTGCAAAGATTCTGGGATCAGGGTCAGCTTCAGCACTGGTGGTACCCGCTGTGATAAACTTTGTTGGCGCCCCCCAGTGACCACAGATTCCGCACTACCGTTTAAAAGTGCCCCTCAAGTCTTCATAACCGCTCTCAAATGCATTTAATTAGCTTTATAGCGCCACCTATACCAGTGAGAGAATCAGAGCACATTACATCACACACACATTACACAGAGACAATCAATCATATGTGTGTAAATCATTGGTAGGAAATGTTACATAAGACAGAGGACTACGACGTGTAGGAGTCACATGTCATCTGCACTAGTGGTAGGAGGTAAGGTTTAAAATTGCTTGTTCTGGGGAAGCACAAACTTAGAATTTAAAATGTAGCACCATGGTTAAAGGTTCTGGATAATAATAAGAATTGATTTCTACACAAATGATCACTGTTTGAAATATTAGGATAATGAAAGCCTGGGGAAAATCATAACGCTCTAATCTATACATTGCAATCTGCTTTCAGTTCTTTGAAGACAGTTAATCCCTCACTGTTCTATACTAGGATTTCATTTTTTTTTTTTATTCTTGATTTTTTTCCCATTTTTTTTTATACATCAAGCAGGACAGATAATACAAATAATTGGCATATTCCACATCACAAATAGAGAAATAGAATCTAAGGAAGATAAGTCAAAACATAACAAGAGAAACAAACCATTCCTAAATCATACTCAAAGGGAAAAAAAGGGAAAGAAGAAAAAAAACAAAAAAAAACAAGACATGATCAGTCCAGCACCCCTTCGATCTAGTGCTGTAGCGGCGCCCAAAGTTTCCTTCCCATGGCCCTTTTTTTATGGCCTTTTGTTCTATAGATAGCCATTTCCATATGATACATGGCTAAGAGACGAGCCCTCCAAATAAAAAAGGAAGGGGGTTCTGGACTGATCCATTCCTGTGTGATACAAGCACGCATTATTGCCATAGATATAAAAAAAAAGTTCTTTTTCCCCTCTGGTAGTCCTGAGGATACACTGATTAAAACTAATTCATCTGTCAAAATGACTGAAAAGCCTAACAGAAGTGATGAAAAAGTTTGAATTGCAGATACAAAGGAAGTTAATTGAGGACAAGAAAAAAACATATGTGCTGCTTCAGCAGCAAACAGACCGCACCTACTACATGAAGTACCCCTTGTCGATCCCCATTTAGCAATTTCTGATAGCGTGTAATATAAATCAAATAAAGCCATGTAATGTTGTGAGCGTTATCTCCCAGATATCAGAATAGTGTTAGCCAAGGCAATGGATTCCTCCATCAGGATATTATCGATACCTAGCAATCCTGCTCTTTGGTCACCAACAACATGCCGCGATTTCTACGGTATCGTTATACTAAGCAGAAAGACGAGCACCCGCCACCCTTGGGTTAGCTCCCAGCACAACGCCCAGATCTACCGACTGGATCCCTTGACTGAACCGTCATATTGCCTTGAGATGTAGTAAGAAAGGCAAATTGTATATTTTCAAGACAAACACGTTCTATTGAATTGTCCTGAAGATGATGCCACATATTTAAGGTTCTGGCATCGAAACGTCGACACCCTAGTACCATATGTCTCGATAATACTTACAGTGTATTGTACAATGGTACCTTAAAGCAATCAAGTCTGTGCCACTGAATACTAGTACACAGACCGCCTCGCTCGCACTTGCCTGAATTTTGTTGTTTTATCTTGCTTCTTGTGGGTCACAGGCTGTGCCCCCTTGACATTACCTAGATTCATTGTTATTGTTTGCAACCTGTAAAATAAAATCCTTGTCCGGCTGGACAAAGTTCATATTGGCTATTTATCGTATGTTTATCTTCACCTTGATTTCTCAAATACTAGGGACCACTGTCTTTAGTAATGATCTAACGCCCAAGGTCCCTAGTGTATTGCCTTCGGGTTCCCTTGTCTCCGTAAAATTGTTGTAAATGACAATGTCTTTTACCCATGTGTTATGGAGTGGAGTGATGTGAGTGTGGAGTCGAATTTTGTAGGTTGGATTGTATAGGAAAATGCCCCTTTTTGCATGGTTACCACCGTCCCCTACTTTTTACCTGACATCTGGTGCAACCTGACTTGATGTGCCGTGGGTCTCTGTCAATCGGGTTCCCAGGGCCCGTCTTCTTTCCCAAGACTGTATCTTTGTACCCACAATTGGCACATCTCTGGCCACAGGTAAGCCCCATGTAAAAGTTACCATGGGTACCAAGGGCACTGTGACCAGGGAAGGCCTCTAATGGCTGCAGCATCTATTCTGCCACCTTTATATGACCTGCACCTTAACACACACACACACACACACACACACAAACACTGCCACTGCAGGATGCATGTTTTGGTGTAGAGAAAAGTGAAGAGTCGAAATGGCACACATTCCTCTGTGCCATGCCTGCAATCCACTGTCTGGGGCCTAGGTAAGTCACCCCTCTAGCAGGGTGCACTAGCCCTAAGGTGAGGGTACAGTATCTAAGTCCATTCTTAAACATTGTAAATGTAGTAAAGCCATATAGAGTATATGGTCTGGGAGTTGGTCATTACGAACTCTACAGCTCCATAATGTCTTTACTAAAAAGTGGGAAGTTTGGTAGCAAACTTCTCAGCATATTAAACCCACACTGGTGCCAGTGTAAGGTTTAATGTAAAATGCACTTAGACGGCATCTTAGAGCTGCCCTCTGAAAATCAACCAGCTCTTATGTCGTTCCTGCATGGCTGCCCACCATTTACCACCACCAGACAGGTTTCTAGACCTCTGGGTATAGAGTCTCCGCTCTCTGGGTCCAGAAACAAAGCCCATCTGGGCAGAGATGTCATACCTTTTCTCCCAGTGTGGGCTGGGTCCACGAAAGTGGAAGCTTCAAAGGCCTGCCACCTTTGGAAGCTGTCCCTGCTATTGCAGTCCCCAGCAAATGGCTCCCACCGTTTCTGGCCTCCATATTGGGTGGGAGAATCGGTGAAAACCAGGATAGGAAGAAAGGTGTACCCACATTTGCCAACCCCACCCCTCGGGTGGGGAAGGTGTGGTGAAGCACACATCTTAGTCCCCTCTATCTTGAAGATGGGGTTACTCAGCCAATAAGGGAGAGGCTCATTCTCCCTCCCACTGGAGGGTGGCATAATAGGGGGGTTAACTACTCCAAGGAAGGGACTCATTGGCCTGACCTGCACACCCCTTAAATGCCCCTAAATTTAATAATTTAGGCCCCTCCTGAACCTTGCCTCCTCAGATTTGAGGAAGAAAGAAGGACTGAAGAGCTGTGTTGACCCAGGAAGAAGAAGAGGATACCTACTGCTGTAGGCCTAGGCCTACAAGCCTGTCCCGTCTACGACCTGCCTACAGCAAGAACCCCAGCGAGTCCAGCAGCCAGCAACCCCCCGAGCCTGGAGGACATACCCTGCAACCATCTTACAGACTCTGTCTTCCGTGAGCATCTGATTTGCACAAGCAAAAACTCACCTCCGGAATCCGGATTCCAGGTACTTCTCGATTTTGCACCACTCAGCACCCAATGCCCCCGGCTCGAGTTTGAGTGGCCCAACACCACAAGTAGGTCTGCACAGCAATCCTAAACTGGGATCTGGTGATCTCTGACCTCCCTCAAGCCTCAAGACGACGCCCGCAGCCTCAACCTGAAGGTCCCCCAAACCGCAACCAGAGCTGGTAAGAAAACCTGATGTCAGAAGACATCCATGCGCCCGACGCCCCATGGCCCTGGGTGGCCCAAATGAGGGTGTCCAGGCATCCCCAAGGAACCCAACTGACCTCTCCAGCTGGTTGTTTACTTCAGGAAGACTTCCTTCCTGAGCCTGCAGCAACCTTGTAAAACTGAAGGTCTTCATTGAGAAGCACAGGATCCTCGATATTCTCTTTGCACCCTGCATCCGACCGCCCCAGTGCCGCTGGTGGTGCAGCTCCTTAACCCCAGGAGCTTTGCTCCCACACCCATTGACATGCTCATCAGCAGTCCCTAACCAAAGGCCTCCTTAGGCCCATTGGCTAATATTGGGCCCTCACCTGCACTCTGCACCCGGCCAACCCAGTGCCACTGGTGGTGCAACTCGAGTGCCTATCTAGACCTTGAGGAACCTTGGTCATAGCCCGTAAAATTCACTCTCTTTAGTCGTGTACTTACCTGAGAAACCGCTAACATTTTGTCCCCATAGTAACCCATGTTAAAAGATTTTGGGCCTAAAAATGTCTGTGTTGAACTGCTATTTTAAATGGAATGGTGCACCAGGAAAATGTTCTCATTTTATATGATATTCAAAATGGTGTATCTCAAAATGGCAAATGTATTCCTTATTTCCTGCTTTATGGTCGTAATATATTTTCAAAACATATAAATGACAAAAAGTCATCCAGCCGTAAGTCCACCATATCACCATTCTGTGTTGGACAAAAGCCCAGACCCTTCCGTAAAACATTAATCTCATTCTGGTCAAGGATTTTATTAGACAAATTGGAATTTCTGGTGATCATCGCCTTCTTTTAAGGTACACATAGTCAAGGCATTGGACTTGTTAGCATATACATCTGGTTCTATTTCCAGCACAGCACCTAGTGCTTCTTTGAACTGGCCTGCATGCCCTGATTTTCTTGTTGGACACCTCTTGCTGCTCCTCCCACTTCTCCTAGTCCGTTGGGACCCTTTCTGCATTGTGAATTGCCTATTTGTAATCTCTCCAACTCTTTCTGAAAGGTAGAGGCCCCTTCCCCTAAGGGGTTGTCAGATTGATCATTGCTAGAGATGGTACTCCAACAAGCTATAATACCACTGCTCACTGATTTGCTATCATTACTCTCCTCTCTGCCTCTCTTTCTATCTTCTAGTATATTCACATTGTCATTTTTTTGCAAAAGTATAAATGCGTCCCTCTCTGTAATCCTGATTGTCTTGTATAATCTTTCTCATCTTTTTCTCTTTCAAATATTGCTGATGGTTTTCTATCACTTTGTTCAAAATATCATATTTTTGTTCAATCTGTTCCGTACAGTCCATGGCCTCTATTTCCTTTCCTATTCTTTCAATTTCAGCTTGTAATTTCTCCCCTTCTCACTAGCATACTTCATCAAAATTCTCATCATATTAACAGACGCTCCTTTCAAATTACTTTCCCATTGTGTCCACAATCCCTCACCCAGGTCCTCAAAAGTAGAGAATATAATAAGTAGGCCTCTGGGGATTTTCTTGCTGTCTATATACTGCTGCATCGTTACCCTATCCCACCACCAAGCTAGCTCCTATTTCTTTATATGTTTGAGCTTTAAGAAACATGATCTTAACCCAACATTCTGTCGAACCTTTGTTGTTGATGGTGTTGCAGTAAACCATTTTCTAAATAGGTCCTGTGCCAGTTCCTCTCTTCTGTTAATCAATTTAGGCATTGCTCAAGATTCAGTCCCAATGTGGCAAGTGCATGTAAGTCCAGAAGCTTAATCAAAAGTCAAAAACTTCAAAGAAACAACGGCGGACCTTAGATCCTGCACCTCATTCCATGTTAACACAAATAATGGTCCTGTGCACTACAATTCCTGTACCTGCCATTGATTGGTACAGCTGCTCCACAGATAGAAACCGATATTTTAAATGGAAATGTGCACCAGGAAAATGTTCTAATTTCAAATGATATTTAAAATGGAGTATCTCAAGATGGCAAATGTATTCCTTATTTTCTTCTTCAAGGTCGTCATATAGTTTCAAGACATAAATACAAAAGGTTGTCCAGCTGTACATCCACCTTATCCCCGTTTTGTGTTGGACAAAAGCCCAGACCCTTCCGTAAGACATTAATCTCATTCTAGTCAAGGATTTTGTTAGACAAATTAATAGTCTGTAAAACCAGGTCTAACAGTTGTCCAGCTGTACGTCCACCATATCCCCCTTTTGTGTTGGACAAAAGCCCAGACCTTACCGTAAAACATTAATCTCATTCTAGTCAAGGATTTTGTTAGACAAATTAATAGTCTGTAAATCTTATTGGTGATCACCTTCTTTGAAGGTGTTCATAGTCAAGGCATTGGACTCGTTAGCATGTACATCTGGTTCAGCACTTAGTGCTACCTTGAACGGGTCCTCATGCCCTGATTTTCTTGTTGGACACCTCTTGCTTCTCTCCCCACCTCTCCTGATTCTTTTGCACCCTTTCTGCATTGCCTAATTTCAATCTCTCCAACTCTTTCTGAAAGGTAGAGTTCACTTCCCCTACAGTGTTGTCAGATTGATCATTTCTAGAGATGGTACTTCTGAGGTTCCGTGACAATTTTAAGTGATGTTTTCGACTCGCACGAATATGGTCAAGTCTGGTATCTAAGAACCGCAAATGACGAGTTTAGTAAGTGTGCGCAGTTTCGCTGTGCTAACTTAAACCGTTCGTTTGATATGGGGGTTTTTATTAGTACCCACGGGTTCCATCTTAGATACGGCATCCATTTTGTCTCTTGCCCTCAAGTAGCCAGCGAACGGACACTGTCCGCTTCGTCACCCTGGGACTCTCAGGATATTTGTGGAAGACACATGTACTTTGTAAATATCTTTTACGATGAGGGGGATGATACTGTAAGGCAGATGGCCCCGCTCGAGGCTCATCTTGCCGTCCGGTTTATTGTCTCAGCCGTGCATCTCATTAGGCACGTCCCTTTGATGCCTGTATCTCGTGTTTCCCGATACCTCCCCTTTCACACTCTTTTCAATCCCCCACTGTCTCCATCTTCCTCTGCACCTGTCCTTGTCCCTATTTCGATCTGTTTTACTGCCGATTAGAATTCACTAATGTTGGGAAGATGGGTTTTTACAGTTGGGAACCGCCAAATGTTTCCGCACTTATGTTCCGGACCTTATGTGTACCAAAGTGACCAAAGCGACCCCTCTGGGGGATAATTATGGGAACCAGGTTGTAAACTTTTGTGTACCATGTTGTCCTATGAGTTAATTTTGTATAAAAGGAGCGATCCACAGAACCAATTTGAAGCAGTCTCCCCAAGTTGCACGTGTTGTACTTGTTGTGACTTCTGTGTTCCCTGCAGTAAATAAACCTTGAATCTTTGACGCCGAAGGAAGTGTCCCGTGTCTCTGTAGTTTGTGCGCCGAAACAGGTATCCCATGAAGGTTATAGGTGTTGTTCCCTGGCACCGCTGGTACTGTTAAAAAGTCCAGTCCTTCAGTTGGCGCCCAACGTGGGGCGACTTCAGCGGTACCGGTCCGGTCCAAAGCCTGATGATCGTGAGGAACTTCGTGTGAAATCTCCGAGGGAAGGTGCACCCCGCTTCATCGATCCTGTTATCGAAATAAGTGGCCCGAAGTTTTTCCCTGCGAAGATTCCCGCCTCCTGATGGCTGCAATGGACCGATGCCCTGACTGTCGACCTGTCTTCGACGCCCGGCGTAGACCTTATGTACAAGCGAGACGATAGACGGGCCTTCCTGGTGACGCCATTGAAGTTCTGAGTTAAGTATTTGTGGGTCGCTCCCAGTCCTTAGTGGTTGTTCTAGCTTTTTGAAAGCTTTGTGGTTAGCCTTTAAGGCTTTGTGGTAATAGCTCACTGAGCTTTGTAATAGCCTCCTCAGGCTTTGTGGTTAGCTCTCCGAGCTTTGTAATAGCCTTAAGGCTTTGTTGTATTGCATGGTTCCATTGCATTTGTGGTTCTTAGTATTGGTTCTTAGTATTATTTGACAGTTGCAATTGCCAAAAACCGAGGGTTTTGACTTACACGAAGTTTCATTGCTTCGGTAATCCTTGAAGTTTGATACTAGGTTAGTGTGCACGATGCCTAGCCATAGTGATTTGTTTCGTATTTTCAAATGTTGCGCAATGGATTCCCGGTTGGAGGACTCATGTCCGATACCTCCAGTTGGAACTCCGATACATGATCTTTATAGTCGACATGGGGTGGGTCCTATAATATATAATGATTACTGGATCCGCTATACAAAGAAAGACGGTGACCTTAGATGGCCACCACACGGAACTTTTGAACTTTCGATTTTAGATAATCTTGAGGCTAAATTATTTTTAAAGAAAGCTAGGCCAGCTATGTTTGATTCCTTTCGGATATGGCGTAAAGAGGCCAAGCAGAAAGAAATCAAACAACTTAAAAAGAATCAAAAACAAGAGTTCGTTCCTGTAATGCAAGCTATAAAAGAATGTAGACAAGACAAAGAAGAAAAAGATATGGAAATCGCTACTAGATTGCATCACATGAAAATAGATAAATGTTACCCAGTTTTACCGAATAATCTAGAAAAGAAAGAAGAAGATTTGAAGGAGGATTCCTTGTTATCATACTTGATGAAATCACCACCTCCTTATGTACAGGGTGCTACTGCTCCTGTAGCTCCTCCTATAGCTCCTCCTGTTGTTCCTCTTGTTGCTCCAGCGGCTGCGGGCCAGCCCGCTGTTAACCCTACGTTTGTTCCACCACCTGTTCTTGTTCCTACTGCTCCTGTACCTGTACCTTCGCAGACTGTTGTTTCTGCTACTCCAACTACCTTGTCCGTTCCTACTATGCCTTCCTTCACCTCTAGTGTTGTTGCCCCTGTTTTTCTTTCCCCTTCTGTTCGTAAGCGTGTTCCTAACTCTGTTGCTACTCTTTATTCACCTCTTTCTGGTCCGTTATTTTCGTCTGATTCATCTGAAACTCCTCAGAGACGGAGTCAGATCCCTAGTGGTAGGGAGAAAGAGACGTTAGTAACAATGGCACATAGGTGGATAAGACATCCTGCTAATTACACTCCGCGTGTAGTCTTTGATACGTTTTCTCAGTTTAATGAGCCTACGCAGAGATTCGTATTTGAGGAAATGTGTAACTTTTTGAGGGAAGAATGGTACAATAATGATGTAGATGATGTACCGTCCGACATAATTGAACTTCAAAGTCACTTTTCGAACGGTATGATTATAGGAGACGATGTACGACGTGCAGTGGAACGCTTATTAGCATTCAGATCCACGGCACATTCTCGGGTATCATTAGATGATACCACTGAGAACTGGAAAGCGGTTCCTGGTCAGTATCCCATGAGAGAAGTCCCGCCACTGTGGGTGCCTGGAGATCCGCAAGCTAACCCTGCGGTTTTACCACATTTTCGAAGGGTGTGGATACATCTTCCGTGGAAACGATCGGAAGTTTTGCAAGTGAAGCAATCCTTACCCGATCCGCGTAAAAATCCGGCTGGTTATTATAAGGAGTTATCACAACTAATAGAAGCTTCTATTATGAATATTGCCGACATCGACATGTTGTTTGGCAATGTTGTACCGCAACCAGTTTGGGCTAAAATTCGTCAAGCCGATCACGCAGTTGAATTAGGGGGTGATTGGGTTGCACTGCTAGCAGCTGATGCATTACAAGTCGGTGGGGCCAAGCCTGAACAGCTGATTTTGGATTTGCCTCAGAAAATCATTACGCTCATGAAAACTCTCATGCCAGCGATGAAGGTGAACTGGGATAAGTTATCAGCTTGTAAGCAAAAGAAAGACGAGAGTGTCTCAGATTTCTTTACAAGGTTTGAGGAAGCGTTTGTCGACCACAGCGGCCAGGACATGGGCGCTGAGGGAGGCCAGCGGTTATTCGTTGACAAATTCGTGTCGAATTTGTTGCCTGAACTAAGCAACAAATTGTAGAATTCAGAAAGTGCGTGGGCAGTTTCAACCCCTGCGCAAATACTAGCAACGGCCCAGTATTATGAGAATAGGGAAAAGGAAGAAAGTGATCGTGTAGAAAAGAAAACTAAGGAGCTCAAAACGAAGGTTTTGTTGCAGCAAGCATACCCTCCACGATCAAACCAAAATGATTCGCAACAGCAGTATCGACCACGAGCACAGCCCGATAGGACACAGCCGCGCTCTGACAACTTTGATTCCAGATCTTCACTTGGGTATAATCAGTGCGCATATTGTAGGAAAGAGGGACACCTAAAATATGATTGTCTTGCCTTACGGGACCGCCTGAATGGTGTGTCGACACGAGGAAACCGTGGTGGTGGTCCTCAGCAGGCACCACGTGGTAGAGGTCGTGGTTCATCCCACAATCAGATTGATCGTTATCAAAATCAATCAGATGCAAATAATTACTTTGACCAGCGAAATGCGGGGTCAGTTCGATCTGCACAGTATAATGTGGATGATTATTACGTAGAGCACGAGACTGTTGTAAATGACCACTGCTAGGACAGCCAACGACAAAGAGAGGGAGTAGTGTCAGTTCCGGTCGATCAGAGTGGGCCTTACGTTGCAGTGACTACATCGGGTGTAGTTGAGCCTTTTCTGTTAGACACTGGTGCGACGAAAAGTTCCATCATGCATTCAAAACTCCCTGGCGCACCTTTGTCTGGCTTAACGAATGTTTCCGTTGGATTCTCTGGCGCCCCTGTTAGTAACCCAGTCTCTAATCCTTTGCCTCTTATGATTGGACCTTGTGAGCTAACCGCTCCACTGATTCTATCTACAGGTTGTGGTGAAAATCTTTTGGGTCTGGATTTGTTGAAACGATTATATGCAACATTGTATTGTTCCCCCGAAGGAGTGGAGCTTACATTGGGAAGGAGAGTGATCTCTCCCATGTATTTATCGGTTGATAAATTCCCACCGGAATTGAGTTCCCTCCCTGCGTCTCTATGGGCCACAGGTCCCAATGACGTGGGCCTGTTAGACATTCCACCCTATGTGATTCAATTGAAACCAAATGCGCGATTACCGCGTTTACCTCAATATCGTATTTCTCTGGAGGGCGAACGAGCGCTGTTAGCAATCATTCATGATCTCATTGGAAAAGGTGTTGTTGAAGAAACTCGTGGAAACGTGTGCAATAGCCCTGTATTACCAATTCTGAAACGAACTGACCCAACTAAACCTCCTGTATATCGTTTTGTTATAGATTTGAGAGAGGTAAACAAAATAGTAGTTCCGCAATTTCCTGTGGTCCCTGACATTACGGCATTATTAACAATGATTCCGGCATCTGCCTCCTGGTTCACAGTGATCGATCTAAAAAATGCTTTCTTTAGCATCCCAATTGCAGAGGAAAGCAGAGACCTATTTGGATTTTCATTAGGAGGTCGCAGTTTTAGGCTAAAACGCGCTCCACAGGGCTACTGTGAGAGTCCGTCAATCTACAGCCAAGCACTTAAAGGTCAGCTTGATGCCTTTGTATTGCCTAAAGGTGCAGCTTTGATTCAATACGTTGACGATCTTTTAGTGGCAGCTGATACGGAGGCCATTTGCAAAACGGCTACAGTATCATTATTGCACTATCTACATGACTTACACCACAAGGTATCGCCTTCAAAGCTACAGTATTGTTGTCAAGAAGTTACCTATCTAGGTCACTTATTGTCAAAAGAAGGGAGAAGGTTGACCCCAGAGAGAATTGCAGCGATTTCCCGAATGACTGTGCCAAAAACCCAGAGAGATGTTCGTGCCTTCTTAGGTATTACGTCCTACTGCAGACAATGGATTCCAAATTTTTCATTGTTAGCGAAACCATTGATAGCCCTTACGTGCAAAGATGTTTCATCCCCAGTACCTTGGTCTGAAGAATGTCAGAAAAGTTTTTCGGAATTGCGTGATGCGTTGTGTTCGGCTCCTGTGTTGGGCACTCCTGACTACAGTAAGCCGTTTACACTATACGTTCACGAGAGGGATGGTTGCGCGTTGAGTGTTTTGACACAATCTTTTGGTGGTAAGCAACGCCCATGTGCCTACTTTTCTTCGACTTTAGACCCAGTAGCAAGAGCTTTGCCAAGTTGCTTAAGGGCAACAGCGGCAGCTGCGGCGTCCATTCGACAGTCCGCAGGTCTAGTCATGGATAATATGCTCACGGTAATGGTTCCGCATGCAGTTGACACTCTATTGAACCGAACGAAAACTCAACATCTGACGAGCGCAAGATTGTCTGGATATGAGTTGACGTTGCTGGCCAGTCATATACGGATAAAACGATGTAATGTGTTGAATCCAGCAACATTACTGCCGATCGACACAGAATCAAGTGATGAAGCAGTACATGACTGCTATCTCAAAACTGAAGAGGAAACCAAGGGTCGCATTGACCTAAAAGATACTCCATTGACAGATCCCGATGGTACTTTGTATGTGGATGGTTCTTGTTTCAAGTTACCGAATGGTGATGTGACAACTGCATATGCTGTAGTTACATTGAGAACGATTGTGGAAAGTGCAAGATTACATCAAAATTCGGCTCAGGCTGCTGAGTTAATTGCTTTGACGAGAGCGTGTGTGTTGTCTAAAGATAAACGGGTGAATGTGTTTACAGATAGCCAGTATGGTGTGGCACATAGTTTTGGACGATTGTGGAGAGAGAGAGGATTCCTTACGTCACATGGTACGAAGATTCAACATGGACAACTTGTAAATGATCTTTTAGATGCACTCACATTGCCTAAACAGGTGGCCATAATCAAATGTAGCGCACATCAGAAAGTAACGGACGATGTTGGTCGTGGTAATGCGTTTGCGGATGAGACTGCTAAGGAGACTGCCCGGAACCTTAGCACTCGAATGTATGTGACGAGTTCGGTTAGGTGGCCTGCAGAATCAAGTATGTGTGAGAACACTATCGAGAGTGTGAAAGCAATTCAGAATGAGGCCACCGAGACTGAAAAGGCGAAGTGGAAAGAAAGTACGGGAAAGTTGGATGCGAATGGTTGTTGGACTGACTTATCGGAACAGAAAAGATGGATGTTGCCTGATGCGTATGTGCTGGCTATTGTGACTATGACACATGGGTTAGCACATATTAGCGCGAAAGGTATCTGTAAATTGCTGTTTCCTGTGTGGAAGAATGATGGTATTACGAAATGTGCTGAACGCTTGGTTAAGAATTGTATGGTGTGTTTGATGCACAATCCTGGTAAGGGCACTCCCACTCCACCTGGCCATTTTGCCCCTCCTGCGTACCCTTTCGAAGTTATCCAGTTGGACTTTATCCACATGGAGAGATGTAATAATTTGAAGTATGTGCTGGTTGTGGTGTGTGCATTTTCTAGGTGGATTGAGGCCTACCCCCTTAAGGATAATACGGCTTTATCCACGGCAAAAATTTTACTCAAAGAGTATTTTTCCCGCTACGGAATGCCTCGGGTTGTGTGGTCAGACAACGGAAGTGAGTTTGTTGGGAGCGTGATGAAGAGTGTGTGTCGCGGGTTAGGGATTGTACAGAAATTTCATAGTGCCAATCATCCTCAGTCAGCCGGTTTGGTTGAAGGGTACAATGGCACCCTTAAACTAAAACTAGCAAAGATTCAGGCTACGACAGGTCTTTCGTGGCCTGACGCTTTACCCTTAGCATTACTGTCAACAAGGGCAACTGTACACTCCCGAGTAGGGCTCAGTCCCTATGAAATAGTGTTCGGTCGTCCTGCCAATGTTTGGGGGGTCCCTAGACCGGGTGCCTTTTGTGAACTTGAGTATCCAATGTTGATCGATTATCTTTATGACTTGACTGCTAAACTGAGGTTAATTCACCAACAGGTTCACGAAGCATTGCCGACGCAGACGGAGGGTCCAGGCCACCAACTCCAGCCCGGAGATTCGGTGGTAACGCGAAATTTTTCGCGCAAGAACAATTTGGATCCCAGGTTCACTGGACCCTATCAGGTCCTCCTTGCCACGAGAACTGCAGTTCGTCTTGAGGGGCGGAAAAATTGGGTGCATGCCACCCATACCAAGAAAGTCCCCATTCCGTTGCCAGCAGACTCGTGGGTGAGGAAAGGCATTGCATCAACTGAAACCGAAAGATTGTCGGCGTTTGTACCTTTCAGCGACGCACAACCTGTCGGAGAATCCTCAGTGCAGCAAAAAGGCATTATTGAACACTTGTCATCAGAAGACTCAAGACCAGAACATTCAGCTGATCAACAGGGCGTTGTCCCTTCAACGGATTTTTTGTTTAACGAACAGACACGTCCTGGGAAAACCCGATATTTTTTGAGATCCAGCACTAAAGACTAATAAAAAACCCCGTTCTGTCCCTTGACAAATGCATTATCCCGTTTTCCATGATCAGTTTGAACACTCATTCTATTGTAATTATTTTGTACATATTCATTGAGCTTTGTTCCTTACATTTTTGTTTCCACAGCTGAGAGACATTGTTTTCATATATATATATATTTGCGAAATAAAGACCGTAGGGCCGCGCGTGTACTTCCTCCTGGTTAGTAGGTCTTGACGCTAGGTTAAAGACCGTCGGTTCCTGGGAACTCCTAGGAATTGACTATTGCTACACAGAACGAAGTGCGTCAAGAAACGTTGCGGACGGTCATAGGAAATGGCATTTTCAAAGCTGATGGACTTGGAAAGAGCTCAAGCACAAAGATTCAAGCTGCAGCAACTCAGTCGTACCAAATGTTTTGTGTTCCAAATATTCGTACTGTTTGTGACTGTTTCTGCGTTATTGGCGGGTGGAGTGTATTACACAATGTCTTACTTCTTGCCTTCTACTATACCTACTCTTACCCCTGACCTTAAACTCACCTCCACTGTTTCTCCTCATTCTTTTCACATCTTACCTGAACACGAGCAGGCTAGACGTGCAGAATTCCGCAACAATTCCTTTATTCAGCTCCTTCATCAGCATCAGTTAGTGGTTAACACTACTAATTGTTGGGTGTGTGGGTTGATGCCGCATACTACGGATAAGGGAATTCCATATCTGGTGTTACCGTATAGCTCCCAAGGGTCTGCTCGAGCATTTCAAACAATGTTTCAAAGCGCACTGGGTTTCCACCCCATTCGAGAACCACGTTCCCCCTACTCTGGTCCTACCTCGTACCAAAAATCTTTGTCTATAGCAATAGAGGATTTAGATAGCGATATCTATGATCCCTCGCTTATCCCTGAAGAAGAGGTACAAGCCTATAGGGTCCTAAGTAGAGGCGAATATAGTGTGTTCACTGGTGAAAAACAGCTTAAAAGCTCGCCTCCGATATGGGTCGTACCCCACACTGGCAATTTTTGTTTAATAGGTCGCGGCCGTAGATCGAAAGCCCGACTTGGAGAGAGTGCTTGCACTGAAAATTATATTTTGCCAATGGTCTCGTCCCCTGTATTTTTGGCTGCCAAGGGTACATACTTTATTTGTCATGATCGTGCGTATGCATGGTTGCCCTCTGACTTCATGGGCTCATGTTTTATCGCAAACTTGTTGCCTCCGACGTTTACTGTAGATGCAGATTATCACAAAACTAGAGTTGTGAGAGGTGTAATTAGCGAAGAGGATACTGCCGGTCAAGAGGCAGGAGACTTTTTCAAGGGTTTCCTCCCATTTTGGGGACCTATGGTTAATAGTAGGAACCTGAGACAGTTGACTCGAGTGGTAGAATCGACAGCTAATATTACTGCCAGTGCCCTTGGTAATATCACCACAGAACTTCAGGCGGATAGACTTATGACGTTACAAAACCGTATGGTTTTAGATGTGATCTTAGCAGATCGAGGTGGGGTATGTAAGGTGATCCATTCGAGCTGCTGTATTTTCATTCCTGATAACGCTCCGACTGTCTATCAAGCCATCTCGAAGTTGCATAAGATCTCCGAATCCATACACGTGGATGTAGGGGATTGGACGCTACTTGGATGGTTTTGGGGCCTGATGTCGACTTGGGGTTGGAAGATTCTGACGATCATTGGAGTTGTTGTAGTGTTCCTGTTCACGTGTTGCCTTTGCGTGCAGTGCGGTCCTGCCTTATGTGGCCTCTGTGCTACAACGTGTATGAGACAGCCACCTGTTACCAAAGGGTCTCGGTTGGACAGAGCTATGCTACAGCAACATCTCGAGGGTCTGATGAATATCGAATATGATTCCGACTAGTGCTTGCCTACATGAGGGCAAAAGGAGCGTCTGAGGTTCCGTGACAATTTTAAGTGATGTTTTCGACTCGCACGAATATGGTCGAGTCTGGTATCTAAGAACCGCAAATGACGAGTTTAGTAAGTGTGCGCAGTTTCGCTGTGCTAACTTAAACCGTTCGTTTGATATGGGGGTTTTTATTAGTACCCACGGGTTCCATCTTAGATACGGCATCCATTTTGTCTCTTGCCCTCAAGTAGCCAGCGAACGGACACTGTCCGCTTCGTCACCCTGGGACTCTCAGGATATTTGTGGAAGACACATGTACTTTGTAAATATCTTTTACGATGAGGGGGATGATACTGTAAGGCAGATGGCCCCGCTCGAGGCTCATCTTGCCGTCCGGTTTATTGTCTCAGCCGTGCATCTCATTAGGCACGTCCCTTTGATGCCTGTATCTCGTGTTTCCCGATACCTCCCCTTTCACACTCTTTTCAATCCCCCACTGTCTCCATCTTCCTCTGCACCTGTCCTTGTCCCTATTTCGATCTGTTTTACTGCCGATTAGAATTCACTAATGTTGGGAAGATGGGTTTTTACAGTTGGGAACCGCCAAATGTTTCCGCACTTATGTTCCGGACCTTATGTGTACCAAAGTGACCAAAGCGACCCCTCTGGGGGATAATTATGGGAACCAGGTTGTAAACTTTTGTGTACCATGTTGTCCTATGAGTTAATTTTGTATAAAAGGAGCGATCCACAGAACCAATTTGAAGCAGTCTCCCCAAGTTGCACGTGTTGTACTTGTTGTGACTTCTGTGTTCCCTGCAGTAAATAAACCTTGAATCTTTGACGCCGAAGGAAGTGTCCCGTGTCTCTGTAGTTTGTGCGCCGAAACAGGTATCCCATGAAGGTTATAGGTGTTGTTCCCTGGCACCGCTGGTACTGTTAAAAAGTCCAGTCCTTCACTTCCAACAAAAGCTATGGAACTGCTGCTCACTGATTTGGTATTATTACTCTCATCTCTGCCTCGCTTTCTATCTTTTAGTGCATTCAAATTGGCATTTTTTTGGCAAAAGGATAAATGTTTCTCTCTCTGTAATTCTGATCGTCTCGTTTAATCTTTCTCATATTTTTCTCTTTCAAATATTTCTGATGGTTTTCTGTTACTTTGTTCAAAATATCATAATTTTGTTCAATCTGCTCCGTACAGTCCATGGCCTCTATTTGCTTTCCTATTCGTTCAATTTCAGCTTGTAATTTCTCCCCTTCTCACTAGCTTGCTTCATCAAAATTCTCATCATATTAACAGACGCTACTTTCAAATTACTTTCCCATTGTGTCAACAATCCCTCACCCAGGTCCTCAAAAGTAGAGAATATAATAGGTAGGCCTCTGGGGATTTTCTTGCTGACTATATATTGCTGCATCGTAACCCCATCCCACCACCAAGCTAGCTCCTATTTCTTTATATGTTTGAGCTTCAAGAAACATGATCTTAACCCAACATTCTGTTGAACCTTTGTTGTTGATGGTGTTGCAGTAAACCATTTTCTAAATAGGTCCTGTGCCAGTTCCTCTCTTCTGTTAATCAATTTAGGCATTGTTCAAGATTCAGTCCCAATGTGGCAAGTGCATGTAAGTCCAGAAGCTTAATCAAAAGTCAAAAACTTCAAAGAAACAACGGCGGACCTTAGATCCTGCACCTCTTTCCATGTGAACACAAATAATGGTCCTGTGCACTACAATTCCTGTACCTGCCATTGATTGGTACAGCTGCTCCACCGATAGAAACCGATATTTTAAATGGAAATGTGCACCAGGAAAATGTTCTAATTTCAAATGATATTCAAAATGGTGTATCTCAAGATGGCAAATGTATTCCTTATTTTCTTCTTCAAGGTCGTCATATAGTTTCAAGACATAAATACAAAAGGTTGTCCAGCTGTACATCCACCTTATCCCCGTTTTGTGTTGGACAAAAGCCCAGACCCTTCCGTAAGACATTAATCTCATTCTAGTCAAGGATTTTGTTAGACAAATTAATAGTCTGTAAAACCAGGTCTAACAGTTGTCCAGCTGTACGTCCACCATATCCCCCTTTTGTGTTGGACAAAAGCCCAGACCTTTACGTAAAACATTAATCTCATTCTAGTCAAGGATTTTGTTAGACAAATTAATAATCTGTAAATCTTATTGGTGATCACCTTCTTTGAAGGTGTTCATAGTCAAGGCATTGGACTCGTTAGCATGTACATCTGGTTCAGCACTTAGTGCTATCTTGAACGGGTCCTCATGCCCTGATTTTCTTGTTGGACACCTCTTGCTTCTCTTCCCACCTCTCCTGATTCTTTTGCACCCTTTCTGCATTGCCAAATTTCAATCTCTCCAACTCTTTCTGAAAGTTAGAGTCCACTTCGCCTACAGTGTTGTCAATTTGATCATTTCTAGAGATGGTACTTCCAACAAAAGCTATGGGACTGCTGCTCACTGATTTGGTATTATTACTCTCATCTCTGCCTCGCTTTCTATCTTTTAGTGCATTCAAATTGTCCTTTTTTTGGCAAAAGGATAAATGTGTCTCTCTCTGTAATTCTGAATGTCTCGTTTAATCTTTCTCATATTTTTCTCTTTCAAATATTTCTGATGGTTTTCTGTTACTTTGTTCAAAATATCATAATTTTTTTCAATCAGCTACTTGTGTTGAACTGCTGTTGTATGAAGAAGAGAGAACTTAATTGCAAAATATAAAAAGTCTTACTTATTTTTTATTGAGAGATAATAAGGTGTGGTATCTAGGCATACCACTCCCAGTACTCAAAGTAACCCAAAAGTAATCCAAGAGTAAAGAAAAATAATGTCTATGTAAGTTCATCTGTTTTTAAAGCATACACAAACCTTTAACTATTGCAATTTCAGCCACAACTGCATTTCCTTGAACAGTCACGCATTTGAAAGTATATTTTATTTACCTGTGCCAAGTCCTGCTTGATCCTAAAAATAAAACATAAGTATACCCTTTTTATTCTTAACTAATCTGGATTCTGTCTCTGAGTGTATGCCATCAACACCTCGATTAAGTGAATACAATAAATGCTTAACACCCTCTGAATAAGCCTACTTACTCCCCCCACTACCACAAAGAGAGCTGTTAGTACTTATCTAATTTAACCTCTGCTATATCTATGGGGACTTCCTGTACTCTGTGCTCACTCTACCTTACTTTGGTATAGTATATACAGAGCCAGCTTCCTACAGATTGGAATTGTAAGTGTGGAATTGTGTGGTGTGGAATTGTGTATTGTGGAGTGGATTTGAGTAGTCAAATTATGTGGCATGGTGTGCAGTGGAATTATGTGAATAGTAAATATGTGGTATTGACTGTACTGGAATTTTGTGGAGTGAGATTGTGTGTCATGGAGTGTAATTATGTGGAATGGCATTTTGTGTTGTAGAGTGGTGTGTGGTGAAGTTTAATTATGTTGTGTGCTGTTGAATTTTGTGGCATAATATGGAATTCTGTGGTGTGAATTGCATGTATGTGATGTGTTGTGTAATTGTGTTTTTGAGTTATACTTGATATCACTATATTTAAAACAGCATGCTCCTTTGGGGTTAAACTGCTCTTCAGGAAGCAAGCGACTGATTAATAAGTGTCATAATCATGACATTGCTGGAAAAAAGTAAGGCAGCTTTGAACTTACAAAATGTGTATCTACACAACAGCGGTAATAAAATCCTCCCAGTGAACAGCAAGTAATAATTACAAAAGCAAACAAAATGCAATAAGGATTGTCTGGATTGCTCATCATATGGGCAAATACCAATATCTGCAGTGGAGTATTGTCCTTCTGGGAAACATATCAGCCATCGAATTGAGCCTAGCTTAAAATGAGCCAATAGTGTTCTCTACTACACATTTACCACAAAAACTAAATAAGGAGCTATCGCAGGTGACATCTGGTTTATACAATAGTCTCTAACTACTTTGTGCCGCTGTTTTTTTTATTATGATGCTGAAAGTTGATCTTTTCTTTTCTAATTTTTCAACGTTAATGTTTTGCAATTAAGTTTTTCAAGGAGGAATGTGCTGCTTTAAACTTGTTGGCAGTAAGTATATTTCTATTTAGTGTTCCTAGTTTTCCATTAAGTTGCTGAAATTAGGTCCACCCACTTTTAACCCCTCCAAGTGGATGCCTTTTGATGAATCTAATTGTGGATATTTTTGTGTTTTTTGTAAATGTTGTCTTTTTACTGCCTGTTTTTTTCTGTTTATCTTTTATGATCTCCTTTTGGAAAATCGAATAAAGATTATTGATTGATTGACTGAATTGAATTATGTGGTTTGGTGTCGAATTATGTGGTGTGGAATGGAAATGTGTGGAGTTGAATTGTCTGGTGTGGAACTGTGCCTCTGAGTGAAATTATTAGGGCTGGGCGTTGTTTGCGAAGTAGCTCTATGCTAAGCTACACAAAGTGCACTTTGCACTACGTGAGCTACGCGTAGCACTACGTGAACTGCGTAGTACCCTGTTCGCACTGTGCAAGATGCTGTTTTCAATGATTCCACAGTGAGGACAAGCATCCGGCACTGTGCAATTATTTAAAACGGCATCTTGCACAGTGCGAGCTGTAGTTTTCTGCCACTCGAGTAGATTTTTACTCGAGCGGCAACTTTCTCAACGCGGACTGGTAGTTTCTCATCGCGAGCGGTTGCGAGCATACGCGACCACTCGCAATGAGAAACCTGACCTCCCCGCGTTGAGAATCTCGCCGGGAGGTTTATTTTCCATGCTCGCGATCGGCAACTTGATGTTGCTGATCGCAAACGGGGAAAAAGTCTTGCCGGGATGTCATTTTGCTTGCTCGCGGTCCTCAACTTGACGTTGAGGACCTCGAGCAAGCAAAAAAGGACCGCTGCATATACTACGCGTGTTTGCACTGTGCTACATGCAGTTCGCGTAGTGCGAAGTAGTGCAAACTTCGCAAACTACGCGAGCATAGCGTAGCGTAGTGCTTTGACCAGGGTTAGAAATGATGCTGATTGGAATATTGTGGCATGGTGGGAAGTGTATTTATGTGGATTGTGGCTAAGTGACAGAGTGGTTCTATATGGGGTGTATTTATGTGGTGTTGAGTGAAGTATAATATTGTGAAGTTGAGTTAGTAGGGCGGTTATGAATTGTGAGGGTGAATTGTGTGGTGTTGTGTGTCACACTAAACATACCATGTATGCTATACAGAATTGGAAGCTCTGGATCACCCTACTGAAAAATAAATGATAAACAATCACCGAGAAATAAAAAAAAGAACTGGCTGGGTGGGAGGGACAGGGTGCCACAAGGAGAGCAGACAACTGGCGATACTGCCAGCAATGGACACACAGGCATACATGTTGTCTGATCAACGGGTCTGAGCACCAGCAGTTTTTTTTAAGGGGGCCTCGAAACGGGTCTGTTCGGGCTCTGTTTTGTGCCCTTGCACATGCGATCCATTTTTTTCCCGGACTGAAGTGACAGCAGGCACATCGATGTGTGTTTAATGAGCCTTGTAGGGGAAGGGAAATCCTTTAAAGAGTCCTTTTCTCTCTGGATTTCCCTTTTCTTTTTTAAACTCAGGAGAAGCAACATTGTTGTGGTGTCACCTGGGCTTTAAGTGGAAGTTTTTTTCAATATTGTATACAAGTCATAGCTGCTCCTTATTTATCTTATGCAACTAGCAACCGTTGACAAAGCCAATAGTTCTGACATGTAGGTATGATATGAGTTGTTGTATCATATATCTGGATGCAATGGAGGAACAGCAAAATACAAGTCGGGCGGCACACTGTGCTAAACACAGCTTTTTAGTTTACGTGTTTTTAAACCACACCCTTAATTACATGGACCACGCCCCTTTGAGAGACCCCCCGGTTTTTTCATCCCACTTAAAGCCCTTTGTGTAACAGCTGATATATTCAGCTGGTCCTTAAATTTATACTGGGACACAGTGCATGATGGACTTATATGGAAATACTTAGAGGCACAGGGCAGGGTGGGGTCACCAGAAAGATTTATACAGGACACATCTACTGGAGAATATTTGCCGCACCCACATTAAAGCGCAGGCAGACAAACCTCTTGTTTTTTTTTTACTTAGCAGCAACCCCTCCACAGCATTCCCTCATCTTTACGTTCTGTGGAAGGGAATTGAAAGCATCCCAACCCCGGTTGCAGAAAATTACCCCGGCCTGCTTCACTCAGGTATGGTGGCATGGTGGTCAATCGGTGCACAGCATCTGCTTCTAGGCCTCGATGGGCCATATTTCTTACAACCCCTCCATTACCTGAGACTCCAGGGTGCCATACTATGGAGAAGTTCTGTCACTTGTGGGTGGGGAAGGTGGGGAAAGTAGTCTTAATGAAACATAAGAGCAAGACAAACAAGACGGCCAAGTCATCATGCATGAGGTTAATGATGTCATCACGCATGACATGCAGCTGCCATCATAAATTGGGGAAATATTCATTCAAAATCATATTGTTGCGATTTTCTGTGTGCATTGGCAGCGCATAACTGGAGATCAGTGTAAATAATTGTGATCGTGATTGCCTATGCGGTGAGGTGGTGAAGTGTAGAGACAGGTGCCCTCGGAAAACAGCCTCTAATGTAATGAAAGAACATGCTTTACAGCCCTGTTTACAGAAATGGACCTGAAGTGACTGAAAACCTAGAGCACTCTGGCCAAATGCTGTTAGAGAAAGGGAAAAGAAATCCCTGAATAGATGCTACAATGGGACAAGTGGAAGGGTACAAGCACTGGGGTACTGCTCTGTGGGAATGAACAACTGATGGAAAGGAGGGACAAAGAGGAAGGACTGACTACTAGCAAGCAATGATTTTTTAAGGACAATGAAACAAAAAAATGAAAAGCAGTGGGTTGGCTTTGAGCCCACAAAGAAGTATATACTAAAGTATATAAGAGGTCATGAAAGCTTGACCTATAAAAATGAGCTATAACATGCCTGCTTGACTCATAATGTAGGCGCGTTCAACAAACATGCCTAAGCTCCTACAAAATGATGCAGGCACCTTTTTTCTTTCTATTTACTGATCCGAGTTGGATAGGTTAAAAGAAAAAAAAAGGTAGCACAAATACATTTTTTTTTTTTTTTAGGAGAAGTGGGTGCGGGGAAGCCAACAGAGAACATTGGTAGAGAAGGATGTGATATAGGAGTAAACCAACACAGAGGCAGAAGCAACACGGAGGGTGAGTGGCTGAAGCAACATTGAGGTGTGGTCGGGGAAGCGATGTAGAGGGTTGGAGGGAGCAAAATGCTGAGAGAGAGAAAGCTTTAATTCGGGGAGAAAGATAAGCATATGGGCTAAAGAGTGCAATGTGAAGCTCTTGGGGGTGGGAAGCACATGGGCGAAAGGGCAACCTGGGGGGGGTAAAGCGCTAAAGGGTGAGCTCGACATGGAGAGTTGTGGGGGAAAAGCATAAAGGTAAGACAGCAACACAGAGTGTGGTGGAGGGGGAGAACGCAGTACACAAAGGAGGCAGCAGGAAAACACGTGCCTCTCATGGAGCACTTTATCCAAATGAAAAAAGTAGTGCTTCAAAAGTGAGCTGCGGATGTACAGAAGTCCATGATCCATCGAAGAAGAAGAAATAAAGCCCAGACAACCTAGCAAATAAAAATGATGTGTATGAAACGAGTCTGTCCATTTAATCCCCCAGGATTTTTTGATTTCTGAATCATGATTCTGGACTTTTACAGTGAGTAAATCTCACCACCTGAGCCTCACTCATGGTAAATTCTGTAGAAATGGACTGAAAGTGCTAATCACCAGACTCTGCCTTTAAGACTGTAACTTCCTTGCACAATTAATCACACACACTTATTCATATTCAATTATTCACACACTTATTCATGTACCCACTGACTGTGGATCAAATTCTCATACAGGCTCAAACGTATTCATACAGGTACAAACACATGCACACTCAAAAGCACACACACTTACTCAGATAAGCACACGTTTATACCTACTTGTAGTAATTCTCACACTCACACTTTTACTTTAACAAATGCACTCATAAAAACACACTCCTGTTTTGATACACAGACTACCTCTCACTTAAAAAACATCCATCAGCCTAAGTGGGACACCTGCACTCACTGCTTGAGTAGGATAGATGTGCACATACAATAGTTCACAAACTCATTCACAAATCTGTCGTTACACAGAGTTTTAAGTGCAGTGAAGGTGCTAACATATGCACAGACACACACACTCACTTACACACCAACAGATTTTATAGGTAGTGCTTCTTACTGCTCTTCTCGCATTCATATGTACTGCAATCAATCAGTTTTACTATTACCAGTTTACTTGTAATTAGTTTACCGCCCTGGAAGAAAGGAAGGCTACCTGCCAAGGTTCTAATTGGTTTCCTACAAATCACCACCGATGACAGCAGCAAGTGTTTATTTCACTGAACCATCTTGTCTTCTGAAATTTACTCTGTGGTTCATACAAGCTCTGGCAAAGCCAATAGGTTAGGTTTCAATGTGAGAATGCATGCAAACGCAGACAAGTGCAAATGGGCACAAAGTACTTGTGCACAGTATCTGTACCACCTTTCTCTGTCTGCCCCGTACTTTTAATCCCCTTGTTTGGTATGCTGCTGTTTTTATTCGTTTATTCCAGTGCTGCTATCATACAGCACCACATTCATGAAGAATTACAGAACAGCATACAGTCATAGGAGACACAGAAAGATGCAGGTCGCACAGGAACCTGCCCCAAGTATCTGTGCATCTTTGTAATTGTGTTAGCACATTAAGGCCACAGTTGGCTTCAAGGTCTCAGTAGCTTCCCAGAGTGATAGCAGACCCTTAATGCACTGCAAGCATCGCCCACTGTTAAATGGGGTTACAACCATTAAAATGTTTACTCCTGCATACGCACTCATGGGTGGCCATCTTGGAATGTTTTTTGTTATACTTTAATAAAAACCATACAAAGGAAACATGTTGGCAAAGCCAACATCTCGGGAACTAAAGTCAGACCACTTGACGTTGCCAGTGCTTGTTTCAGGTAGTGACCCATGCCAAGTGTTAACAGTAGCGCGTCTGTACGTTTCCCATGATGGCATGCCTCTTGCACTGAAAAGGGGCTGCGGGATTGTTTATGCATCATTGTAAGCTTGCTTTTGCTGGGAGCTCTGGAATGCAGATGCGTTGGCACGTGGGAGGGAACGTGTAGCGCCTCGTGCGAAGATCATTACATGCTGCAGCGAGACGTCGCTGAACCAATGTATGTTTTCCCTCCTTCGGCCTTAGACACCCAGTAGAAAGGCGATGTTTTAATTCCAAGCCAATATAAATGCGCCTTCACTTGCAGACGGGCCCCTCCCACTTACACCACGATGAAATCAGGGGTGTGCGCTGTCATCCTACTGCATTTCAGTTCTTACTGCACAAGGGAGCGTTGGAAGCCAGCACAGCCGTCGGCATAAAGCTCTTCCCTGCCGCGCCCCTCAATTACCCACAGGTGCGATGCAGAGCACACCTCCGTGCACCGCTGGCGCACGTGCTCAGCCTGTGGTGGGACCCGGCGGGTTTCCAAGCAGCTACTGCGATCCCTGAAGGATGATGGGCGGCGCCCTCTGGAGTGCCAGGGCTCAAGCTCCATGCCTGTTCTAGTCGGGCATCCCATGCCACCCTTGTAGGGAGGAACCACAAGCAGCGCTGGGAGGAGTGTTACATTAAACACGCCCCCCCACCCCGCCCTTGCCTGCGGTAATTACCTGGTGGAGCTGGAGAAAGTGGCAGAGGTAGCACGGCTGCCTTAAAACCCATCTGCAATGGCTCTAGTTCACCAGGTCAATGCCCAGTGAAAATGCCCAGACCTGGCCCACTTCTAGGAAAGTGCTGCCACCCTTCCTGGCAATAGTCTTGTCATTAAATTCGAAATTTACCTGAAATTGTTTGATGTTCACTCTCAGGGGCAGATACGTACTACTTCTTTCACTGAAGTGATACACACCGCCTGTTAATGTTTGGACTGCAGGCCATCAGTATGGTTGATGCTGGAATAAGTAGTTGGACACACATGTGGTTTTGCAGTAATCCCCCCCCCCACCCCCCCATCAGCCAGAAGAGGAGAATTACTCGGAGGGGCCAATTTTTCCCGCAGTAAAACCACAGAGAATTGAGAATTTCAGGGGTATAACGCATACATTGGCTCAGGGCTACAGGTGGGGTAGGCCGTTCCAAGTCTCAGACCAGGTAGTACTTAAAAACTGACATTAAAAATAGTTCCTACTGGGTTCTATGTTCAAGTCCTTAACTTTCCAGGCAAAAACATTGAATGATTTCTGGACAATAACTGTAAAATCTAAAAAACATCCAGGTAATTTATGTCAGCGATGTTGTTCCTATTTACATTTCACGTTGAAATGATTTGGCATTCCCTAAGATTGTTTGCTTTTTCCAGGATGTTGTGTTTTTGTAGTTTTATTTGTGCAGCAGAATACCCTTGTATAGTGCATGCGATCGACTGACTCGTCTTTTGACGTCTGGCTAGGTGGAGTGTGTGGAAGGGGATTTCTAATGATCCACGTTTTAAAGCTTTGAGGCCACTTCCACAATGCCACTGGGACTTTACCATTCAAAAACTGTTGCGGAGGGTTGTGTTGCATTGCTTGCCAAACGGATTGTATGTAATATGAGCAATATGACCTCTCGTGGATGTAAAGACTTTGGTGAGGCATGGCTGCTTATTCATTGCCTGACTCAACTGCAATATTCATAAACCGACCCCTTAACTGAAACGTCTTTTGCTTGAAACGGGTGTTTTCCAGGAGTCCCCTTGTAATTCTTCTAAAAGGAAAAAAACCATTGGCCCTCATTCTGATGTCGGGTGGACCGCCACCGACAGGCCCTCAGTGGCGGTCAGCCCGACATCCAGGGCAACGCTCCAACTGCGGATTAAGATACCGGTGGTCGGAGCGCAGAGGGCGGGGAAAGACTGCCGCCTCTGACAGGCTCGAGGAGCCTGTCGGGGTGGTGGTCAGACAGTAATCTCTACAGATGAGGCAGTGCCTGCACAGGCAGGTAGGGATGGCCATGTTCCACTGCCTTTTCATGGCGGTCCCACCGCCACGGTAAGGCTGTCGGAGAGGGACTTTGGGGGCCCCAAGCAGGCTCCTGTACCCCCTTTTCCAGGCTGCAGACCAAGCCACAATAGAAAACTGCACATTTCACGGACGTATCATGATATGGCCGGTGGAACAGCCGACTACATGACGGGCATTCTCCATCCTGCAGCGATGGTGGTCGAACACTCGTCCGACCGTCATCGTAATGAGGCCCATTATTCGGTATTTCAACTGGAACCCTCTTCATTGATAACAGCTTTGAAGGAGATCACTGGAATGCCCTGGAAATTTGTATCATAGAGGGAAACACCAGGCAAACCATTACAATTTTTGGAAATTACCTCAAACAATAACTGACATTTTCTGCCATCATTTGCATTATTGCTTTGCGTGGGCGGTTGATGCATGCACAATGAACCATTACAGGGGTTCTGGTGCCCATTTTGTCTTGTTTTGAAAAAGCATGACTGGCAAAATGTAATTTTTTCTCTCTTATATGTAACAAATACTTGGAGGCAAGAAGGCTCCGATTGATAAACTGAAGGTCTCTGCCGCTCCATTTGATTCTGCACTAGTAGCTGAAATGAAAGGAAGCATTGACAAAACATTAGCTCTTGTATTAGAAAATCTGGAAAGTTGTTTTTAAATTTTATTTTATTAACCTTTTTTATGTGTTGACTGTGACAGGTGGGAGAGAGAATGTGTAGTATCTCATGTGAAGGTGCAGGGACAAGCTGCTAAACCCAGGTATATTATCCCTCCTTGGGCTGGGACACTCAGATGAAACACTATACTTTAATTGCTTGTCAGTATAAATGCGCCTTTACTTGCATAAGCACCCCTCCCATTTTTACCATGATATAATCAAGGTGTGCATTGTCACTCTTTCTGCTATTCAATTACTGCAGCACTGGGACGTTGAAAGCCAGGGCAGCCCATGGCATACAACTCTTTCCTGCCGCACCCTCACCTACCCACAGGCCTAATAGAAAAACAAACCTCCTAGTGCTGCCGCGACACGTGCTGTACTAGCTGTGGGCGTAAAGCTTGCCAAGTAGCTACTGTGTTTCGTGGAGGACGCTGAGCAGCGCCTTGTGGACTCTCTGGACTCAAACAACATACTTCTCCTAGCCAGACATCCGATGTGCCCTGCCCTTACAAAGACCAAGCGCCTGTGCATTTACCCCCAGTCCCACATGTACCCCTCACGCACTTGGTCACTGCCTAGTTCTTGTTTACTTTACAGTTTCTTCATATCACAGTGTAATTCTAAGTCTCTATTTTATCTGTGGCGAATTCCAGTCCACGTTGTTTCAGGTGTTGTGTGGACTGTAGACAATCACCATGGTTGATGGCCATGCTACTATGGCAGAGCACTGGAATTATGCAGCAGGAGAGAGCCTAATTATGCGACAGAGTTGAGTAAATTATGAGGCAAGAAAAGGCAAATTATGCTGCATAATGCAGCACATTTTGTAATAGTATCTCCTCACTATTTCATAATTTTTAGGTTTTACCTACACAGTGCTTGCACTGTGCTTGTGAAATCTCTTGTATTTAATAGATTTGAAAAGGGAGCTCTTATCAGTTACCACGGCCAAATACTGTGTTCATTCGCTTTTGTGTGGAACATTTTTTTGTTAACTTTCTCTCACTGCACGCATTTATGATACTTCGACTAAAGCTGTTCACACTGTTTAAGCCCCATTCATTGTCAAGATAAGATTTCTTCCCACGGAAAAGGCAGACAGCTTCTAACAGTATGCTGGATTGCTTGCTTTTTTTTTTACTTAGCTGCGAAAAGCAGATATTTTAGGCTTAGAACGTTTGTGGCATTTCCAGATCATGCCTCAGTACCTTTCTTTGCACTTTGTAGGAATTATTAGATTGATTATTTCAACTTAATCTATTTGGTCATTAAGATCAAATTCTAAATGTTGTAATAAACATTGCACTTTAAAAATAAAGTTAATATACATGAGCGGTGCTATATTTTACAACTAAACAAGCTGCCACAAGTACATTTACCTTGCATACAACAGAGTCATGAGTTGAATTGTGCAGCAGGTCCAGTAGCACTGGGCCCAAAAGTTGTCAGAACTCCTCTAAACGTACGATATTGCTTTATTTTACTACTAAAAAGACAGTCACAATTGCAGTTACCTTGCAGTTGAAAGGGACCTGATTTGAAGAGTGCAGCAGATGCAGTGGCCCTGGGGCCAAAAGCTCTAGAGACCCGACTAAACCCACATTATTGCTAAAATGTAAAACTAAACACGCAGTCACAAGTGCATTTATCTTGCAGACAACAGGGTCATGATTTCAATGGTGCAGCAGGTGCAGTGATTCCAGGACCAAAAGCTCTAGGCACCCCACTAAACACCTAAAATTGCTATATTTTACTACTAAACAGGCAGTCACAAGTACAGTTACCTTGCTGACAACAAAGCCATGATTTAAATGGTGCAGCAGGTGCAGTGGTACAGAGCCCAAAAGTTGTCAGAACTCCTCTAAACACCTAATAGTGCTATGTTTGGCTACCATACAGGCAGTCACAATTTGCAGTTACCTTTCAGTTAATAGTGGCTTGATGATTTAAATAGTGCAGCAGGTGCAGTGGCACCGGGGACTAAAGTTATCATAACTCCACTAAACATCAAATATTGCTATATTTGCTACTACACAGGCAGTCACAAGTGCAGTTATCTTGCAGGCAACAGGGCCATTATTTGAACAATGCAGCAGGTGCAGTGACACCGGGCCTAAAAGTTATTAGGACTTCTCTAAACACCTAATGCTGCTATATTTTACAACTTATCAAGCATCCACAAGTGCACTTATCTAGCAAGAGATAGGGTCACAATTTCAATAGTGCAGCAGGTGCGGTGGTACCAGGACCAAAAGCTCCAGGCACTCCACTAAACCCTGATTATTGCCAAATTTGACAACTAAACAGGTAGTCACAAATGCAGTTGTATATCAGGTACTAGGTGATTTATATGGCGCAGAGGGGCATAGGGGCTCTGTGAGGCTGTTTGGGGGACGTTAACTTGGTGGCAGAGTGCTGGTCTGCGTCCTGCTGCTGGTCCCGTTGTTGCGCTGCTGGTCTCCCTCCCGCTGCTGCTCTTTCCCATCAGCGCAGCGAGGAGTGAGGGGACTGCAGCTTCCAGGAGCCTCTGCGGCGAGGGCCGCCACCGCCCACACCGTGCCCGGATGCGCTAAAAGGAGAGGATAGCCCCGGTGCAGCTGGGCTCTGTGAGGCTGTTTGGGGGATGTTACCTTGGTGGCAGAGTGCTGGTCTGCGTCCCGCTGTCCCGCTGCTGGTCCCGTTGTTACGCTGCTGGTCTCCCTCCTACTGCTGCTCTTTCCCATCAGCACAGCGAGGAGTGAGGGGACTGCAGCTTCCAGGAGCCTCTGCGGCGAGGGCCGCCACAGCCCACACCGCGCCCGGAGGTGCTAAAAGGAGAGGAGAGCCCCGGTGGAGCGGGGCTCTGTGAGGCTGTTTGGAGGAGGTTAACTTGGTGGCAGAGTGCTGGTCTGCGTCCCGCTGTCCCGCTGCTGGTCCTGTTGTTGCGCTGCTGGTCTCCCTCCCGCTGCTGCTCTTTCCCATCAGCGCAGCGAGGAGTGATGGGACAGCTTCCAGGAGCCTCTGCGGCGAGGGCCACCCCCGCCCACACCGCGCCCGGAGACGCTAAAAGGAGAGCCCCCGCGTTGCAGGATTGCGCGTGGGAGCGTCCCGGGAGAAGCCCGGGACAAGGGTGGGGCCATCTGTGGCCATCAGGGGCCAGAAGAGGCGGGGCCGGGCAACCCCCCTTGCATCTAATTGTCGACACATTGGACAACAAGGTACTGTTGATAATATACCGGCTTGCAAGCTAATTGTTGGCACGATGGGAAAGAACTGTTCTTTTTTAATACGGTTATGGATTAATCCTGCCGCCACATACAAGTCTAATGTGCCTAAGATAGTTATTGTACCAATTTGTTTTTAATTATTTTACCTTCCCCTTGTTTCTGTAATTTAGCAAAAAGGGCAAATAGGTTTGTCCAGATAAAAATCCTCCATTAGTTCAGCATACACCCGTTCAGAAACAGACATCAATAGATAGGATGCTAGCAAAAGCTCTGGGGGCAGTAGTCACTGAAATAGAAAGAACGGAAAGGAGATTGTCAATTACACCTAAACTAGCCACCAGTACACTGATTTCCCAATTCCCCGATGAAATAGATCCAACACTGCATGAGCAGCTAAGTGATTCTCTCATAGACGTGGAAACCACAAATAGGGAAACCAGGATAGGTAGGACTTGTCCTAGGCTAGATAGACACACTAAAACTAATACCAGACCCAAAGCCAAACCGCAGGGAAAACGGAAAATTGCGCAAGGTAAAAGTGTGGCTCTAGTAAATTCTCCAACGTGTAATATGACAGGCGATCGTCCCGCACCAACTGATGAACACCCCGGGTGGGTCTTGGACCTGGTAACAAACCTAGAGACTCAGCTGAGAGTTATTGTCAAGGAGGAACTGAGGCCCATTTTAGAAAGCCTGGAGGGTTTAAAATTAATAATTGCAAAGGGAGCTGACACTAAGAATGCGCCCCAACAAGAGATTAACATCAGAAATACTGCAACAAACTCCCCAGTTAGAGACCATCCCTTTATTAGTACGAGTAGAAGAGTACTATCGCCAACAATTAACATAATCTCAGGAGCACAATTACAGGCAAGGTGCACCATGGAAAAAGAGCCAGATAAACCTTCTATAAACCAAGCAAAGGGAAAAAAGGCAAAACAAACAGTAACAGACTCCACTGGGGAAACTACAAAGATTATTGGGAAAAGTCAACCAGTAGTAGGTTCTCTGTCTGACCAAGTTGACCTACTCTCTAAACCCCCAAACATAAACTTACCGTCTGCCTCCACACCATAAGTTCTGATTTTGGCTGGGATACCTGAGTTAAGAAAGGGGCAGACAGAATCCCATCAAGAATTAAAAAATAAATGTTTACACTGGTTAATCACCCATAGCGATTTCCGCTACGAAAGCCCAGATGAAATTTTAACCACTAGACGGGTGGGGTGGATTGGTCAGCGTAAGAAAGATATATATGGAAATTGTATAGTTATCAATTTTAGGAATCCTGTCCTCACTAAAAGAACTTTAGCATCTGTGACAGGGAAGATTCAGGACAACATTTTATTACTTCCCTTGGGTTTCTTCTACCCCCCTTTAGCAGCATCATCAAGATACCAGCATGCTATTCGCATGAGGTGGAGGTCTCCTGAGCCTAATCATTTTCCGTTTAATAATGACCAAAATTGGACATATCAACATACCTTCAATATACCTACCTCCAATAGATTTAGTCCCTTGGAGGGGGTAGATTGACAGTTGGCAGTCCCTGCACCAATACAGGAAGGGATTCAGGACAACTTAGTAGATTCTGATACCGGGGTATTTGCTCTCAAATGCTATTCCCCAAGGGAGGTAGATCTGGGCGGAGAGTACTTGAGCGGTTCCCGACCCAGTACCGCAATAGGGGATGTGTCTACCCCGCTAGTTGATCCTCTTAGCTCCTTAGTTCAGAGAAGTGTAGAGAAAGTAGTTGCACAGGTAATTCCAAACGCAGGATCTAACATTTGTTACTCCAAGGTATTGGAATCCCCTAATATGAGCATACCCAATAGAGACATTACAAAAATCCTGTTCTGGAATGTAGCAGGCATTAATAGTAAACTGGATGACCCGGAGTGGAAAATATTCATTGCAGATCATGATATTTGCATGCTACAAGAGACGTGGGCTAGAGATGAAGTCACCATGCAAGGGTTCGCTACTTTCCATATCCCGGCTACCCACGGGGGTGTAGGAAGACCGTCGGGAGGTCTAATTATATGGGTCGGTGCTCACCTCGGCTGTACGGCTTCTCAAATCAATACAACCTCTAAGGATATACTATGCGTACAGTTGTTGTTTCCATTGCACAGCCCCATCACGTTAATTAATGTTTACTCAAGACCTACCCCGAGAAGAAAGGAGTCGTCTGCCCTTGAGGAGCTGGATGTAGTTTTATCCACCACCCCAGTAAAAAACATGGTCATACTAGGAGGAGATTTTAATTGTCAATTCAAGCCCCTAGAGGGCCTGAATTGCGATATTACATCTGAGGAGGACTCCCTCCTCAAACTCCCAGAATCCGGTTGCCCTCCAGTGCCCAAATGGACACCTCAGGTCATTCAGATGAATTGCATCCTCTTAAATCATTCAATGAGAGCATGCAATGGCAGATCTCATTCTGATACATCATCTGCCCCTACTTTTCATAGCAAAAATCGTGGGTTTATACTGGACTACATCCTGCTTAATACTACTCATTGGGACAGGATGGTCGATTTTAAAATACTTCCCCGTATTGACAGCGACCATGATGCATTAGTAGTTGACCTCCACTCTGTCACCCCTACTGCATCATACTGCATTGACTCTCACAAGGACCAGGGGAAAACATTATCTAATTGTAGAAGGCATATACGATGGGCCAACTTTGTTAAATCCCAGGAAAATATGGGCACCCTCCATGACACACTTCTACCGGTGCTCTTAGAAGCCTCTACCCTATACAACCCTGATAGGGATTGTAATGAGAAAGAGGCAATCGAGAAAAATCTCGAAAAATTAAAGAAAATAATTTTAGAATTCTTCTTCCCAAGTAATCGAATTAAACCCAGTAGGCCTGCGCCCCACCCATGGTATAATTCACTTTGCCGGAAAGCCAAAAGCTCACTGGTGGCCTCAATTAAATCAAATGATCGTACCCAAATAAAAATCTATAGAAGGGCTTACAAAGAGGCTGTCCACGGAGCTAAACATAGGTGGAAAATGAAAAACTGGGATTTATTAAAAACTTTCCTTGGGGAAAGGGATATGAGATCTTTTTGGGGAATTGTAAACAAGGGCACCCCGGCACCCGGAAAAGCAATTGAACCGACCCTGGGAGAAGAGGTCTGGCGGGTACACTTTGAATCTTTATACAAAGACACAGAGAACAAAGAGTCCCCCCGATGCGATGTTCATTGGGTTGATATCCAGGTCCCTAACAAAAGCATGCAGGAAGTAAAGGCTGCAATAGAGAAATTAGCCCCAGGTAAAGCCCCTGGTTTAGACAAAATCCCGGGGGACCTCTTCAGGAGCGAACCAGAAATTTGGGCCCCCTATCTGTGGGTTATCATTAATGCAATCTTGTCGGGCATGACAATTCCTATAAGTTGGAAAGGGGCAGAAATAATTCCCATTTTTAAAAAGGGCTCTCCTCTATTGCCAAGTAATTACAGACCAATTAGTCTGATAGACATCCCACAAAAGATCTTTTCACGAGTCCTATTACTAAGATTCCAATCCTGGATGGACGATGAGAGTGTTCTCTATCCGCTCCAGGCAGGGTTTAGGGAAAAATTGTCTACTCTAGATCAGGTCTTAAAACTCCAGTTACTCCATTGGAAGACGGTTTGCCTTGAGAGGGGAAGCTTGTACCTGATATTTGTTGATCTGAGGTCAGATTTTGACCTGTGCCCAGGTCAAAACTATGGTCTGTCTTACTGCAGCAGGGGGCCCCGGCATACCTTGTACACCTTATACAACGCCTGCATGAAAACAACTTTGCGCAGATAAGATTTGGTAAGGATGGAAATTTATCGGCCCGATACCGATTAAACGAGGTGTGAGACCAAGGTTGCGTACTTGCTCCGACACTATTCAGCCTTTATATAAATGATCTGATCAAAGTGTTGACAGAGGAAAAAGACCTAGATGCCCCCAAACCAGCTTAAAAAAAAATCTCGGCGATGATGTTTGCCGACGATACGCTCTTGGTATCTAAATCCCCCATGGGGCTTCAAAGGGTGTTGGACTAATTTCAAATGTTCTGCGAGGATAGAGGGCTTGAGATCAACCTCCAGAAAACGAAATTCATGGTTTTCAACAAACCCAAGAGCACTCGCCCCAACCCATTACTAAATAATGTACCCCTAGAAAGAGTAACATCATTCACGTATCTAGGCATCCCAATCACTGAGACAATGGATTGGGAGGCACACATAGGGAAATCAACACTAAAACTAGCTCAGTCTACAGGGGGAATCTTGAAGGTTTACAATAATTCTAATAAAAGTGCTGTCAGCCCGGCACTGGAAATGTACAAGGTCCAGGCCTGTGGGGGTGCGTTGTATGGAGCAGAATTGTGGGGACACTGTAGGCCCAAGTCCTTACTGCAGATAGAGAACCAATACATCAGGAACCTCTTTAATTTACCACGCAGCACCCCTTTAGTCCCTCTCCGTTTAGATATGGGTTTAATGGAACTGGAGGCAGTGTTATGCCTTAGACCCCTCTTATATTGGCGTCGCTTATGGTCGACCCTGGAACTTATCACCTACAGAGAGGAACTGTCTGAAGTTCTAGAAATTAGGGGCGCTGCTAGGCTTCCTTGGTTCTCCCACATTAAACATCTATTAGTTGGTATGGGTTTGGGGGAATGCTAGTCTGACCCGGAGGTAGCTTGTTCCCAAGTTTCCAAAAAACAACTAAAAATTACTTACAATAACTATAGAATGGGCTTGTTACATTCTAATTCCAACTTATGTAAAACAACCCTAACCTTCTTGGAAATTAAGGACAGCCCAGTCTTTGAAAGAGTTCTTGACTTAATTAAACCTCCGGCAGCTAGAAAACTCTATCTGCAGTTTAGATTTGGAGTTTTACCCCTGCGTCTTTTGACCTCCAAATGGAAACCGCAAAATGAGTCCAGGTGCCCCGCTTGTGACCATCCTGGGGAATCCGAGCTTCATGTCTTTTTTGCATGTCCGGGGTATAGTAAAACGAGAAGGAGATAGTTAGCCCAGATATGTAGAAACCTAGGCAGGGGGACCTGTGTTGAAACATTCAGGATACTGAAATGTGACCCTAGTACCCCAATTGTCTATTCTGTGGCGAGGTTTCTGTTCTCAATGTGGTGCAAATAAAGGATCTTTCTTAAATCTCCAAATGTCGTGGCAGCTAAGAATTAGCTATTGTTCCTTCATCTTTACTATCTGGTTCTGGGTGGATGGAAAAGTCCAACAAGGGGGGCAACTAAAAGCTAATAATTTTTTAATAATGCACCAGGCACTTTGTAATTAAATCTTATGCTGCTATGTAAAGATTTTGAGAGGAAGATATAACTCTGATTCTATTTTTTTAACTAACACATTTTATCCATTTTTAAATTGTATATACCTCATGGTTTCTTCTATTTTAATGTTTTTTAAAATAATTTGCTGACATTTTTAAAAATAATATGCTGTAAAATCTTGCACTTTCTGGGCCATGTTGGCCGTAATAAAGGTATTTTTGACTTGACTTGACTTGATATGGCGCAGAAGGTGCAGTGGCACGGGGCCAAAAAGTTGTCAGGACTCTACTAAACACCTAATATTGCTATATTTTACAACTAAACAGGACACCAGAATTGCAGTTACCTTGCAATTCAAATGGGTTTGATTCAAATGGTGCAGCAAGTGCATTGGCACCAGGGCCAAAAGTTGTCATAAATCCACTAATCACCAAATATTGCTATGTTTTGCTACATTTGCAGTTTTTTGCAGGCAACAGGGTTATTGTTTGAATGGTGCAGCAGGTGCAGTGACACCGGTCCCAAGCATTGTCAGAACTCCTCTAAACACCTAATATTGCTTTATAAAGGGTCTAGATGTCCAGCATGGAGACTGCATGGTCACTATGTGTACTAGGTCTCGAATGGTTATGTGTTCCTAACTTGTGGCATCTGTCTTTTTATGGGTTTTTAGGAGCGCACATACCCCCTCTAGCCATGTGTGCTTTATCAGAGCAATCTCCCCTGACCAATGTAATAACACTGTGTCTATTTGTGGGAACTGATCAAGAGTTTCCAGCCCAAGTGTTTGCCTGTCAGCTAAGCACCCTCCCACCTGTGAACTGAACATTAAAATGATCACTGAAAAATGTAATATTAAAGCATTTCTTGAATCAAAGTCTAGACCTGCACTAAAATTAAGCCATTGACCACCTCATGACACTGCGATTAATAAAAACAGTCAATACACATTCTAGTGCCACCCCTTAAGGGGAACAGGACTACCCAAGGACATTAGGAAAACCTGTAGCAAGGCTGCCTTTTGGACTGTTCCTAACCAAGGTTTTAGGTACAGAATAAGAGAACAAGTGATTCTCTTGGGCTATTTAATCAATGTAACACATTTCTTTTAGAAGGATAATGTGTAATCATAATAGAACTGTTTTAATATCAGAATTTTCTAAATGTTTCTTGAAACTGACAGAGTTCCATGAGATATGTGACAACCAAACCGGGTAGAGTTAACAACGTTTTAAAATAAGTAGCATTTTCTCCTGTTGTTTTTTGCAGAGAGCCAATCCCGATCTATGTCTATTAGATGTCCTTCCCTTTAAAATGGTTGCCACATTATTCCTTGTAATGCACCATGTGATCATAAACCAGACACCATTTACAATTAAATAGAAGACTTCAAATGGACAATGCGCATATCTGTAGAGCACAAAAAAACCTGTGATGACTGGTTGTCTTATTGTTTTCATGTAGTTGATACATATTTTTCTCCTTGACTATATCCAAGCTCTAAGCCTATAGTTGTTCATCTATCCTGATATACTTTGTGACCAAATTAACAGCCAAGATGGCATACACCATGACGTGGATGGCATTAAGACAATGCTCAATTTGGCTCATAAATTATGAGAACTCCAGAGTGACCTTGGTGATCTCCGATGTTTAGTTAGTGGGACACCAAGCAAAAACTGACCTGAGTTTATCACCGTAAGCACATAACTGACAATTTAGAGTAGTTCATTATGGTGTACTTTATCAGAGATAAGTAAATTAAAGTGAAAAATTGTTGGTCAAGCCTAATGTTGAGGAGCGATTCTTTTAATTTACTCTTGTTCCGGAACAAGAGAGAGACAGACAGCTGCTGTCACGCTCCATAAGTGATCGCGGCTGCGGCACTTCACTGCGGAACTCTTCACCGGACGGTGAAAAAATCTTTGTAAACAGATTCAACGTTTTGAATATAGAAGAGGGAATCACCCCTTGGAGGCAACGACTAAGACGCCTCGAGTACTTACCTTCAGGTTGTCCCCCCCATTTTTATGTCCTGATGAAGACCCGAACCGGTCGCTAATAAGACAGCACCAGTCCCAAGGGTCGAAACGTCGATGTTATTCCACCAATTGGTCCTCACTACATCTCAGCAGAAAAATATGTATAATTACACTGTTTGAGAGAACTGAAGTAACTGTTGGACCAGTGTTTTTAATTGTAATTCTATGAAATTGTATCACTATATTGTTCACGGTTAATCACTGATCACGTTATTCACTTGTGCACCTTTTCTATTGACACTGCTATTATTGTGTGGACGATACAGAAAAGGGGGTGGTGATGAACAGAGTGTCTGAATGAAGCAGACCACTCTTACCCAGTCCAAAGATCAGGGCTTGATCCATCACCGTTATTTATCTCACTGCCCCATCCCAGCTCAGAACCTGGCTATATGCAAATTAGTCTGTCCCTGGCCCAGTGCATCATGGGAACAGGGCAGACCAAACTACCAAGCCAATTCTTCACCAGAAAGGAGACAAGCTACCGGGGACCGGTTTCTGGCATTTCAGCCTCTTCGGCCCGGCTTGCTTGAATCCTGATGGAGCAGTGAGAAAGGGACTCATGTCTGAGTATACCCTGCCACACCTATAGTGGCCAAAAACGATACAGAAAAGGGGGTGGTGATGAACAGAGTGTCTGAATGAAGCAGACCACTCTTACCCAGTCCAAAGATCAGGGCTTGATCCATCACCGTTATTTATCTCACTGCCCCATCCCAGCTCAGAACCTGGCTATATGCAAATTAGTCTGTCCCTGGCCCAGTGCATCATGGGAACAGGGCAGACCAAACTACCAAGCCAATTCTTCACCAGAAAGGAGACAAGCTACCGGGGACCGGTTTCTGGCATTTCAGCCTCTTCAGCCCGGCTTGCTTGAATCCTGATGGAGCAGTGAGAAAGGGACTCATGTCTGAGTATACCCTGCCACACCTATAGTGGCCAAAAACGATACAGAAAAGGGGGTGGTGATGAACAGAGTGTCTGAATGAAGCAGACCACTCTTACCCAGTCCAAAGATCAGGGCTTGATCCATCACCGTTATTTATCTCACTGCCCCATCCCAGCTCAGAACCTGGCTATATGCAAATTAGTCTGTCCCTGGCCCAGTGCATCATGGGAACAGGGCAGACCAAACTACCAAGCCAATTCTTCACCAGAAAGGAGACAAGCTACCGGGGACCGGTTTCTGGCATTTCAGCCTCTTCGGCCCGGCTTGCTTGAATCCTGATGGAGCAGTGAGAAAGGGACTCATGTCTGAGTATACCCTGCCACACCTATAGTGGCCAAAAACGATACAGAAAAGGGGGTGGTGATGAACAGAGTGTCTGAATGAAGCAGACCACTCTTACCCAGTCCAAAGATCAGGGCTTGATCCATCACCGTTATTTATCTCACTGCCCCATCCCAGCTCAGAACCTGGCTATATGCAAATTAGTCTGTCCCTGGCCCAGTGCATCATGGGAACAGGGCAGACCAAACTACCAAGCCAATTCTTCACCAGAAAGGAGACAAGCTACCGGGGACCGGTTTCTGGCATTTCATTTGAAGTAACTGTTGGACCAGTGTTTTTAATTGTAATTCTATGAAATTGTATCACTATATTGTTCACGGTTAATCACTGATCACGTTATTCACTTGTGCACCTTTTCTATTGACACTGCTATTATTGTGTGGACAACCGAACCTTAATGTCTAAAAAACTTTGCAAAGTGATTGAATAATTACAACTTTGCTTTGTGTTAAAATGTGTGGTGTGTGAATTTTTCATGAAGTGATTCCATGATTTAATAATGGAAAATGTATATATAATTATATACTAAGTAAAGTAGAAGAGGAACAAAGAAATTGTTTGCAAATCCGACAGAACCAATTTTTGTATAACACGGTAAGCTGTTTCACATCAGAAACTGAAAGAGCAGAAGCCTGATCTGTGCTCTTGACCAAATTCCTCTTGGATTCAGCTAGTTTATTAATGATGCTGACACCAATGGTTCTGTGGGGAATAAAGACGGCATCCGCGAAAGGTACTTCTCCCAAACAGAACTAACATGCAATCTTAGAGCTTTGCTCTTGAAGAATGAGAATTTTGTGTGGGGCCAGGTTGTGAATAATGCGTTTGAGGTTATCATCAAGAAACAAGTGGCTAATGCCATTCCTATGAAGCCATGTGACACACATGACCATTCCATCATTGTCACTGATGCGTTTCAGTGTGGATTGGGGGCAGTCTTGTTGCAGACGCATGAAGGGAGGGACAAAATAGTTCCCTTTGCATTTTGTAGCCTTAGGGGGTGCCGAAAGGACCTCTGTCACAGAGTGACACGCTTTGGGCTGATGGTGGGGGATTAAGCATTTTAAGAACTATGTATGGGGAGTGGAGTTTACCATTAGGCTGGACCATAAGCCAATAAGTTCACAACTAAACGAGCCAGAAACTCAATGCCATGCATTGCCAAGTGGCTATTTAGACTACAGGAATTCTAGTGTGAATATATTTCTGTTGTGAAGAATGTATTTATAGATCGTTTATCTAGTTTACCATTAAAAGATGGTGATAGTGGGGTAAATGTAGAAAAAGATTTTAGTGTTGTGGGAGTCATTGGCAATCTCACCAATGGCTGTATTTCAGAGAGCGAGTGAAAGAAGCATTTTAGAGGCAGTCAAGACAAGACATTTGTGCATATTAATGACTATAAGCACGTGTTTCCACAACTAAGTATATCTGATGGTATACTAAAAAGAGGCGATTTACTGGTTGTACCCAGTGACATTCGCAGCAAGGTGTTGAATCTGGTGCATGAAGGCCATGTAGGAATGAGAACTATGAAAAGGAAGATCAGGAAGTTCAGGGTTAGGTATTGGTGGCCAGGGTTGGACATGTGTAGCATTTCGTGAGGGAATGTGTGGAATGTGCCAACAGCGACAAATCCCGTCACTGTACCCAGTCCAGTTGAAGTTGTGCCTGTCTTAGACAAAACTTTTTTGTGGTTGCTAGAAGTAGAATTTGTGAAGTCATTTAATACATCACGTTAGTGGATTTTTGCAATCTGTATTCTTGAGAGAAGGGGCTCTTGGTGAAATAGTGACCAATAATGGAGTTCAATTTACATCAGAGTAACTTGAGAATTTTCTATCTCATTGGGGTGCGAAAATCAGCTCGAAGTTTAGAGCACAGTTTAAAAACCGAAAGTTATCCTTATCGCCATTGTGGGGAATAATGACGGCAGCCATGAAAGTTGCTTCTCCCAAACTTTATTTTCTTAGTCATGAGACAGCAATCAACTGAGCAGAGAAAAACTTCCAACATCCAGTCCTTTTGTTGGAACACATTTTGATTCCACACTTCAATTCCATTCTAACTTAAAGCAACTCCCAACTGAATAGTTGTGATATACTATTTGACATCAGAAATTCAAAGAAGAGAGGTCTGAATTACCATCTTCACCAAACTTCAAACTTCCCTTGGAAAACACCGTAAACATATTAGGAACCAACTCAAGTGCACTTAGAGAGAAGCTGAAGAAATAGTGTCAGTAAGTGGGGACACTGCTTACCCCTTGTTACTAGACACTGAGGGGTGATACTCCAAACCTGGTCGAGCTGAGTTTGTTTCAGGGAAGGAAATGTGGGTGGTCACCACAGAGTGTCGGTGCTGCTTAGATGGAGAACATGTGTGAAGCAGCACTTTGGCAATAAGCTACAGTGACCAACAGGCCATGAACTCTTGCAATCCTGGAGTGACAGTGGCCATTGTGAATATCCGTGTATTATGTTCCTATTAAGCCATGGTGTCTTTGCTTGTTAATTCTAACATAATGCTCCCAGGTGCCTGCTATACAGGGTTCTCTGTATTCCTTGCTAAGACCTGTTAGGTTTCCATTGATTTGTATTGAAGGACATTGGAATACAGAGAAAAGTTCAGAAAGTTGTGTTGTTGATGGAAACCAACTTTTAACTATTCTCTGAAAATCTATATGAAGGCGTGCAAAACTGAGGGTGGTTACATTTATTTATTCTGTGATGGAAGGAGTCCTTCATTAGACTTTTTTGTTCATGCAAGGTTTGTGGTAATTGTGAAGACTAAGGAGTAAAAGAATATATATATTTTTGTTCAATAACTTTATTATTTTAAAAAGTAAAAGTTCATAAAGTTATAAGAAAATGCAATACATCAGAGCAAAAAGATTAATAAGTAATAATATTTTTTTTTTATAATATATAGACATTAGTATAGCATCCATGTCAGAAGAATAACGAAACCACAAAGAATACTAAATCATAGAATACAATATAAAAATATTTCATATTAGAATAATAACAACAACAAAAAATTAGCTGTATTGCACATAATCCAAAAGATATCAGAAGGAGACCAAGAAGAAAAGAGAAAGATAGGAAAGAAATAAGGAAGAACCGGTGACAAAATATAGATAAATAAAATGATAGGTAACTAATTAAATAAGGAAATAGAGAGATGAATAAATAATTGATAAATGATTAATAATGAATTGGGGCCCCCGCTGCAGTGTAAAAATAATGACATAAATACATAAATAAATACATTAAGAAGTAGAGACAAAAGGATATTGGGCTACCAACCCTTGAGAGGACAGTTTCATATACTTATCTAAAGACCTCCAAATTGTTTCAGAGATGGAAGGAGTACAATGATTCTCTTCAACAGAGGTATGCGCCTCACGAAGAAACGATACCCAGGCCCACCAAGTATGATAAGACAGGTGATTAAAGGATTTTCATTCTGTTAAAATGAAGTACTGGGTTTTTCGGAACCGGTAACGAACCGGTAACCCAGCGGTGCCAGGGACAACACCCTAAGACTTCCGGTTCTTCCTGTTTAGACTACAGAAACTCATAGTCTTCTAGGTGAAGTCAAAGATCGAATTTATTGGCTGCAACCAATTAACAGGTATCCTAGAAGTACAACACAGTGTATATTCTCAGGAGACTGCTCAAACTTACAAAGCCAGCCTTCTCTTTTTATACAAAATATTATGCTTCAGGCAAACATTCTTTAGTTTACAGTTGACCATTCACATATTTTCACTACAAAGGAAAAGCAGAGTCATGATGATAATCCCACATTTCAGTTTGTTCAGCCCACAATCAATTATCCGGCAAGGCCCAGTATTTTCATCAGATATCGACGGACCCCCAATAAAAACGGGCACCTCCTCCTCGTAAAGCAAGTCATAAAGTAGGAAACAGGGACAGGTGTGTGCAAGATTATGTGTGGTTTGTGTGCGATGAAAGGTTTATGGCATGTTGTGCCTTGATACTATCTCGTTCGGCCACTGGGAGAGGAACTGACCGAACAGATTTGGCCTTGGGCAGTGGAGTCAGCTTGCCCAGGTCGCAGAGAAGTCAGGAAAGGTGTACGTGTCCTTCAGGATCGTGTTTGGCCTTAATCATTGGCCTATGTGAGGGCAACTCACAAAATGGCTGCCGTACACAAAATGGAACCTGAGGGTTCAGGACGAAAACTGAGATTTCAAGGTGAAACCGTCACTCGAATATGACGAAAATGCTTGTGCATAGTGTACTAGCCATTCTCGGTCTTCTGATATCAAAATCGCCATGATACGATGATGTTTATAACATGGGTCCAGAATTTCAAGTACTACAGACCCTCCTTTTGCCCTTACATAGGCAATAACCTATACTCATGCTAATCTGAGTCCAGGTCTATATTTGTAAAGTCATTGAGATGTTGCTGTAGCATCATCCTATTACTTAGCTCGTCCCTCGATACAGGCTTCCTTACACACGATGTAGTACAGAGGCCACATATAGCAGGAGCACACTGTACGCACAGACAGAACAGGAAAAGGATGGCTAAGACCATCCCAATGACCATCAGAATTTTCCATTCCCAGCCGGATACCAGTTCCCAGAACCATCCCATTAACGACCAATCTCCTTTGTCCACATGAATAGATTCGGAAATCTTATGCAGGTTGGAGATGGCCTGGTACACTGTTGGAGCGTTATCTGGAATGAAAACACAGCAACTCGATTGGATCACTCTACATACCCCACCTCGGTCTGCAAGGATGACGTCTAACGCGACCCTGTTCTGAAGGGTCATAAGACGATCCGACTGGAGCTCAACAGTCAAGTTACTAAGGGCACCGGCAGTTTCAACTACGGTGGACTCAACCACCCTTGTCAATTGCCTTATGTTCCTGCTGTTAACCATGGGTCCCCAGAACGGCAGAAAACCCTTTACGAAGTCTCCAAATTCTTGTTCTACAGTGTCCTCTTTACTGAAGACACCTCTAACTATCCTTGTCTTATAGTAATCTGCTGCAGCTGTGTAGGTGGGAGGCAACAGGAACGAAACAAAGCATGTGCCCGAAAAGTCAGGGGGCAACCATGTATAGCCTCTATCATGGCAGATGAAATAGGTGCCTCTAGCTGCTAGGAACGAAGGGGAAGTCTGGGACGCAAAAACATACGTCTCAGTACAGATACTCTTCCCTAACTGAGCTCTGGGATTCTTGCCAATACCTTGCAGACATAAGTGGCCCTGATGGGGTACAATCCAAATCGGGGAAGATCTCTTAGCTTGCTGTTTCTCACTCAGAGTAACTCCATATCCGGTCACGTTCCATCCTATATACACTAGTGTCTCATCTTTCGGGATAGTCTCATAAGAGATATCTTCCTTAATCATGTCTACTATACCCTTGACTAGAGCACTATTGTTAGGATTGTCTGTCACAGAACGTAGGGGGTAGGTCTCATGTGCGTAAATGAACATTGTTCTGTATGCCCACACAGAACCATTATGGCTGAAAGGCAGGACCAGATAAGGTATACCTTTATCCGTTGTGAGAGGCATAAGACCACACACCCAACAGTTAGTCGTGTTCATTACTAGTTGGTGTTGGTGCAAAAGCTGAACGAAGGAGTTATTAATAAACTCTAATCTCCTAGCGGATTCATGTTCAGGAAGAGGTTGAAAAGAATGTGAGGAAACAGTAGAAGGAGGAGGTATGGGCGATGAAGTGGGTGCAAATGTCACTCGAAAAGAGAATAAAACATATCGTATGAAAAACATCATTACACTGAACAACATGAAAATGCACAATATCAAAAAGCGTTTCGTGGTCATCATTCTGCATATTCTGGCTTTAAAGTTCATTTGTTTGGCAGGTCTCTCCATCTCGAAAAACTCCATCCTCTCTAAAATGCTGCTCGCGATGGTAGGGTGTTCTATGCTAAGGAATGCTTCTGTCAGTCCAGGGCAACTCCCGTAGACCAACCAGAACTGTCGACCTAACGTCTTCAGCTGCACCCCAAAGACTTGGGCAACCGCGACCCTACAGCTGAACCCGGATGGTGGTTCGAAAAACAAAAATAAAAAAGTTTCTCAGATGAGAGAGCTGCACTTTCAAATTTTTCGCAAAGAAAAGAAAAAAAATGTATTTGTCCATAGTTCTCGGCCTCAGATTATAACGTTTCTTCCCAGGTACTGTCTGGTCTTGAAACAGGAGTTCAGGCTCTGTAGTGTCCAATCGGATTGACGGCGGCACAGCTTCTTGCAGGAGATTGTCACTTTCTTTTTCAGAAATTGTTCCTATTACACGTGCATCACTGAAAGGCAGAAAACGAGGCACAGTTTCAGTCTCTGAGTCAGCGACACCCTCCTGGACCCACCGGTCGTACGGTAGAGGCAAAGGCACCCTCTTGCAGTGCACACCGTGGATCCAGTGCTTCTTCCCTTCCACTCGAACGGCTGATCTTGTTGAGAGAAGACCTAGATGAGGGCCGGACCACCGGGGCTGGTCATTCTTTGTTCGCTGGAAGTTCTTGACCAGCACCCAGGATCCAGGATCGATCGGGTGTCCGGGAGCTTCAGAGACCTGAGGCAGAGTATCGTGAACCTGTTGGTGTAAAACACGCAATTTAGCCGTCAATTCGTACAAATAATCAAGCAGGACAGGGTGTTCGATCTCACTGAATTTTGTCGGCCTTGGCACTCCCCATATGTTGGCCGGACGGTGAACACGATTTCGTACGGACTAAGTCCCACTCGCGAATGCACAGTCATTCTTGTTGATAGGAGTGCTAAAGGCAGAGCGTCAGGCCATTTAAGCCCAGAGCTTGCTTGAATTTTGGCTAATTTTAGCTTTAACGTGCCATTGTAACATTCTACTAGTCCAGCTGATTGGGGGTGATTTGCAGTGTGGAATTTCTGTTGGATGCCTAGCCCTTCGCATACTTTCTTCATCACTCGACCCACAAATTCACTCCCATTGTCACTCCAGATCATTCTCGGCATTCCAAATCTAGGGAAAAACTCTTTCACAAGGGCTTTAGCTGTGGATAAGGCAGTGTTGTCTTTCAGGAGATATGCTTCTACCCATCTTGAAAAGGTACAAACAACAACGAGTACGTATTTCAAATGGTTGCACCTTTCCATGTGGATGAAATCTAGCTGCAAAACCTCGAACGGATATGTAGGAGGCGCAAAATGACCAGCTGAAGTTGGGGTTCCCCTACCAGGATTGTATTTCAGACACACCATGCAATTCTTGACCACATTCTCTGCACACTTAGGAATTCCAGCATTTTGCCATAGTGGAGCCAACAACTTACAAATCCCTTTCACACTGATATGAGCCATTCCATGGGCCATCGTAACCACTGCAAGCACGTACGCATCGGGTAACAACCATCTCTGATGCTCTGACAATTCAACCCAACAACCATTGGCATCCATTTTACCCGTACTTTCTCTCCACACACTCAATTCTTTCTCTGTAGCTTCAGCTTGAATAGACTTCACACTCTCTATCGTGTCTTCACACATTCCAACGTCACCAATCCATCTCGCAGGGCCTGCAACATACATTCGACTCATCACATCCCTCGCTGTTTCTTTTGCGACTTCGTCAGCAAATGCATTTCCACGACCAACATCATCGTCACCTTCTTGTGTACACTGCATTTTACAATCGCAACTTGCAACGGCAAGGTAAGTGACTCGAGAAGCTCATTCACCAACTGACCATGCTGTATCTTAGCTCCATGCGAAGTCAGAAACCCACGTTCTTTCCACAATCGTCCAAAACTGTGAGCCACACCAAATGCATACTGGCTGTCGGTATATATGTTCACTTTCATTCCTTTCGACAACACACACGCTCTCGTAAGTGCAATCAACTCTGCTGCTTGAGCTGAATTGTGTGGGATACGTGCAGCTTCAACAATCGTATGCAAAGTCGTGACAGCATATGCTGCAGTCGTATCTCCATTCGGAAGCTTGAAGCATGAACCATCCACCCATAAGGTACCATCACACTTTGCAAGAGGAGTGTCACTAAGATCTATTCTCCCTTTCGTTTCTTCTTCTGTTCTGAGAAAACAATCATGCTGTTCAGAAGCATCTAACTCTGATACAATCGGCAACAACGTAGCTGGATTCAACGTGTTGCATCTCTTTATGTGCACATGACTCGCTAACAGTGTCATCTCGTAACCTGACAACCGAGCACTAGTTAAGTGCTGTGTCTTGGTCCTGTTTAACAACGTGTCCACTGCATGTGGAACCATCACAATCAATGTATTATTCATCACTAAACCAGCAGACTGCCGAATAGAAACAGCTGCTGCTGCTGTGGCTCTCAAGCAACTCGGCAATGCTTTAGCTACCGGGTCCAAAGTTGACGAAAAATATGCACATGGACGCTGCTTGTCTCCGAACAACTGTGTCAACACTGATAATGCACAACCTTCTTTCTCATGGACATACAATGTAAAGGGCTTACTGTAGTCGGGGGTACCCAACAAAGGAGCCGAACATAATGCATTGCGCAATTCAGAAAAACTTTTCTGACACTCTTCAGACCATGGAAGGGGATTCGGTGTATCTTTACAGGTTAATGCTACCAAAGGTTTGGCCAGCAAAGAAAAATTCGGTATCCATTGTCTGCAATATGATGTAATGCCCAAGAAAGCACGCACTTCTCTCTGTGTCTTTGGCACACTCAATTTCGCTATTGCCTGAATTCTTTCTGGGGTCAGTTTCCTTCCCTCCTTCGATAAGAGATGACCTAAGTAGGTCACTTCTTGTCGACAATATTGCAACTTGGAAAGAGACACTTTGTGATGTAAATCAGACAAGTGACGCAACAACAACAACGTGGCTTCTTTACAGATTTTCTCAGTATCTGCAGCAACAAGTAAATCATCAACGTACTGAATAAGGGTAGCGCCATCAGGTAAAATAATCGTATCAAGCTGTGTCTTTAAAGCCTGACTATATATTGATGGGCTTTCACAGTAGCCCTGGGGAGCGCGTTTGAAGCTGAAGCTTCGGCCTCCTAAACTGAAGCCAAAAATATCCCTGCTCTTCTCGGCTATCGGTATGCTGAAGAAAGCATTCTTCAAGTCAATCACCGAGAACCAAGTGGCGGAAGCTGGGATCATGGTCAATAGAGCAGTGATATCAGGAACAACTGGAAATTGTGGCACAACAATCTTATTCACCTCTCTAAGATCAATTACAAATCTGTACACAGGTGGCTGAGAAGGATCAGTACGCTTCAAAACAGGCAGAACAGGACTATTGCAAACGTTACCTCTTGTCTCTTCAATTACGTCCTTTTCAATCAGGTAGTAAATGATCGCTAGCAACGCTTTTTCACCTTCGCTAGAAATCTTGTATTGGGGAATGCGTGGCATTTTAACATTGGCTTTCAATGTAACGACATATGGCGGTATTTCCAAAAGACCCACATCATTAGGACCAGTAGCCCAAAGAATATCGGGAAGAAATGACAATTCTGTCGGAAGTTTATCCTTCGATAAATACATTGGAGAGATCACGTTCTTACCCAGTGTAAGTTGTACTCCCGAAGGAGAACAGTACAGAGTCGCATACAATCTTTTCAACAGATCCAATCCCAACAAGTTTTCACCACAACCTGTCGTCAGAATAAGGGGTGCTTGGAATTCGCAAGGTCCAACAGAAAGGGACATAGGACTAGAAACTGGGTTCCTAACCGGGGCGCCAGAAAAACCTACTGAAACATTCGTTTCGCCAGACAAAGGTGCGCCAGGGAGTTTTGAGTGCATAATAGAACTCTTTGTAGCACCAGTATCCAACAGAAAAGGCTCTGACACACCTGATGTAATAACCTCGACATAAGGTCCACTCTGACCTACTGGAACTGAAACAACTCCCTCTCTTTGTCTACGGCTGTCCTAGCAATCATTACCTTCCATATGCTCATCTTCTGCATAGTAGTCATCAGCATAGTACTGAGCTGTCCTACCAGACGCGTTATTCTGCTGATCAAACCTATTCATTGAATTTTGAGGCGGAAGGGAACGTGCGTTCTGGGGGAAATTTCCACGTCCTCTACCTCTAGGTGCTTGTGGAATACCTCGACCTCTTGCGCTAGAAACACCATTCATACGCTATAACAAAGCAGGGCAGCTACTTTTAAAATGACCCTCTTCTTTGCAATATGCACACTGATTAGGTCCTACAGGAAAACGTGGTTGAGAAAACACGACCCTTTGCGAGTTTCTCTGATACTGTGGAAGTTGCTGATAGTTATTCTGGCCATCACGTGGCGGATACGCCTGCTGTAAAAGAACCTTCGTTTTTAACTCTTTAGTTTTCTTGTCTGCTCTATCCTTCTCATCTTTATCCCGATTTTCATAATACTGTGCAGTAGCCAATATTTGTGCTGAAGAGGAAACGGCCCAAGAACTTTCTGAATCTTTTAATTTCTTACACAACTCGGGAAGCAAATTGTGCACAAATTTGTCAACGAACAACCGTTGACCCCCTTCTGTACTCATATCTTGACCACTGTGGTCGATAAACGTTTCTTCAAACCTGGTGAAGAAATCGGACACTGTTTCATCTTTCTTCTGCTTACACGCAGACAATTTATCCCAATTCACACGCATCGCCGGCATTAAAGTCTTCATGTAATTAATTATTCTACCAGGGAGGTCTGCTACTAAAGGCTCGGGTTTAGCACCACCAACTTGTCGGCCATCTGCAGCACTGATATTAGCCCATGAGTCACCTAACTCCTGATCATGATTCGCATGACGAATCTTTCCCCATAAAGGCTGTGGAACAACATTTCCAAACAACATGTCTATATCGGCTAAATTCATAATGCAAGAACCTGCGGTCTGTGACAATTCCTTGTAATACCCTGCAGGATTTTTACGGGGATCAGGCAATGTCTGTTTAAGGGCCAAGACTTCAGCTCGCTTCCATGGAACATGTACCCAGACACGCTGAAAGTGTGCTGGAATAGCTGGGGGGTTGTTATTCATACCAGCCGCTACTTCTTCCTTCCATACTGGAGGAACTTCTCTCATTGGGTACTGTCTCACCTTCTTTTTAACAGAGGAATCAGACTCAAACAACGACCGAGAAACACATTCACTCCTGAGTGATAACAGTGTTGCAACTGCTTTCTCAACATCGGAAACCACAATTGTTCCCTTTGCAAACTCGAACCGTACACGGCACAACTCAGGTGGATTCGGCTCTAAATCATTCTCCTCTAAATCCTCACAAAGAAAAACACACATTTTCTCAAAAACGTACCTCTGTTTTGGTTCTTCCCACTGATGGAAGACATCCATAACAGACTCTAGCTCATATCTTGTCGGGTCGGTAACCCATTTATGTGCCAAATAATTCAATGTTTCCTTCTCCCTAGAATCAGGCAGTTGGCTACGTAACTGTTTACGCTCTGAGACAGGAGTTGCACTTGTTGCTCCGAAGAGAGGATAGAGAAGGCTAGCAACAGTGCTAGTCATACGCTGTCGAACAGAGGGAGAAGTCGATGAAAGGGAAGGTGGAAAAGCAGGGTGAGGCAAGGCAGACACAGAGGCAGCGTCAGGAGGAATACCAGGAGTGGTAGACGATATAGTTGTCAAAGTTGTAGGAAGTAAAGGCAGAGCAGATGTCAAAGTCGGTGGCCCTTGAGGAGGCTGCACCGGAGGAATAGGAACCAACTGAAGAGCAGCTGGTGGCTGTGGAAGAACTTGAGGCACAACAATCGTGGGTTGCACAACTAAAGGTTGCGGAGGTGCTGTAGCACTCTGCGCATAAGGGGGTGGCGAACTCAATAAGTGCGACATTAGGGGGTCTTTTTTAAGATCTTTTGCTGCATCTTGCTGAAGAGGCGGCAAAACTGGATAACATTTATCGATGACCATTTGGCGTTGCCGGTGCAACTGTTCGCTCATCTGTTCCTCTTCGTTATCTTTAAACTGCATAGCAGCTTGCATTATCGAGATACCCCTTTCTCTCTTATTTTTCTTCTCTAATTTAATTTCTTTCTGTTTGGCTTCCTTACGCCATAGGCGGAAAGAGTCAAACATCGCCGGCCGGGCTTTCTTCTTGAAAAGTTTATCCTCGAGATTATCTAGGATTTCCGTGTCAAAGCTACCATATTGGGGCCATTTTAAAACACCATAATTCCTGGTGTATCGGATCCATACTTCATTGTATGTGATGGGGCCTACACCATGCTTCACATACAGTTCATATGTTGGAGTTCCAATCGGAGGAACCGGACACGAGTCCTCCAATCGGAAATCCCTATTACAACCAAGACAAAACAAGTTTCCAAGTCTGCTAAGACCAGGCATCTTCGCTCACTAGTCTAGCTTCAAACTTCAAAGGATTATCGAATATGATATTCTCGTGAATACATGAGTCCTTCGGCTTTGGTACTTGCAAGTTCCAAATCAAAGATCCCAAAGGATACCCAAACTAAGAACCAAACTAAGGACTGGGAGACGCTCCACTTATACTTAACTGAGGTATCGATGACGTCACCAGAAGACTCGTCTATCGTTTCGCTCTACCAAACATCAAGGGTCCAAATCAGGGCGATAGTCAGGGCAGCAGTCCTTCGTAGCCGTCGGGAAGCGGGGAACCTCGCAGCAAAGACTTTCGGACCACGTCGACATGCAGGGGTCGATGAAGTGGCGGCCTTCCTCCAGAATTTTCACACAAAGCTCCTCACGAACCTCTGGCTTGGACCGGTACCGCTGATATCGCCCCGAGTTGGGCGCCAACTGAAGTACTGGGTTTTTCGGAACCGGTAACGAACCGGTAACCCAGCGGTGCCAGGGACAACACCCTAAGACTTCGGGTTCTTCCTGTTTAGACTACAGAAACTCAGAGTCTTCTAGGTGAAGTCAAAGATCGAATTTATTGGCTGCAACCAAGTAACAGGTATCCTAGAAGTACAACACGGTGTATATTCTCAGGAGACTGCTCAATCTTACAAAGCCAGCCTTCTCTTTTTATACAAAATATTATGCTTCAGGCAAACATTCTTTAGTTTACAGTTGACCATTCACATATTTTCACTACAAAGGAAAAGCAGAGTCATGATGATAATCCCACATTTCAGTTTGTTCAGCCCACAATCAATTATCCGGCAAGCCCCAGTATTTTCATCAGATATCGACGGACCCCCAATAAAAACGGGCACCTCCTCCTCGCAAAGCAAGTCATAAAGTAGGAAACAGGGACAGGTGTGTGCAAGATTAGGCGTGGTTTGTGTGCGATGAAAGGTTTATGGCATGTTGTGCCTTGATACTATCTCGTTCGGCCACTGGGAGAGGAACTGACCAAACAGGTTTGGCCTTGGGCAGTGGAGTCGGGTTGCCCAGGTCGCAGAGAAGTCAGGAAAGGTGTACGTGTCCTTCAGGATCGTGTTTGGCCTTAATCATTGGCCTATGTGAGGGCAACTCACAAAATGGCTGCCGTACACAAAATGGAACCTGAGGGTTCAGGACGAAAACTGAGATTTCAAGGTGAAACCGTCACTCGAATATGACGAAAATGCTTGTGCATAGTGTACTAGCCATTCTCGGTCTTCTGATATCAAAATCGTCATGATACGATGATGTTTATAACATGGGTCCAGAATTTCAAGTACTACAAAAATCATTTTGACAGCAATAGATATGAGGAGATCTAACAATTGCATATCAGTATCATCCAATGGGAGAGGAGTGCATGACGCCCACGGACCTAATAAAATCATAGGTAACGAGAGCAACACTGTCGTATCAAAGATTAGTGATAGATGTTTCTGAATCAGATCCCAAAATGAATGTAGTAACGAGAATTCGAAAAACATATGTTTGTGAGTACCTGGGACCGAAATGCAATTCAAACAAAGATCATTGTTTCTTAGTTTCATCTTATATAAGCGAGCAGGTGTCCAATGTAGAAGATTCATAGAAAAAAATTTAGATTGCATAAGAGAAGGAGCAATCTTATTCTGTAATTAAACCTTTCCAATTAATTGCCATGACTCTTGAGAAATATGTTTGAAAATATCACTATCAAAATGATGGGACCGTTTATCTTTTGTAATAGTAGCCTGGGAGGAAGGTGGCACAGATAAAAATGTGTAAATCTTCGAGGCAATATGACCTGAACGAGACCACATAGACAAAAGTGAAATAGTAGTTGAGTCTTTACAAAGGGCAATTCTAGAAAGAGCAACCTTTAATTTTAAAAATGAATAAAAATCCATATTATTAAGATTATATGCACTGGCTAAAGTAGAAAAGGGCAGAGGATCATGATTGGAATCATAAAGATGTTTGACTAAGGTCAGACCTTTATTAGCCCAGGAAGCTATCGTAACAGGATCAATATCAGTAACAATTTTAGGATTATACTATAATGTAGACCATCTCAATTTATGAATGGGTTTGGAAACGTTTTTATCAACATATTTTAGAGCACTAATTGTGTCTGAAATAATACGGCTAGAATGTGGTAGCACCATTTTAGAAGCTGGTTAAAAGGAAGGTGTAGAGAGAGGTGAACACAGCTCAAGTTCAATATATAACCATGGAGGGGTATAGAGGGAATCCGATAAAAACCAAAAGAGCACCCCGAGACGATAAAAAGGCAATTTGATACAGGTTCCAATCAGGAAGATTACAACCACCCGAAACAGCTGGTTTTCTAAGGTGTTTATATGCAATTTTAGCACGCTTATCACTCCATAAAAAATTTGCCGTAAGTAAATCAATCTCCTGGAAAAAGGATGAGGAAAGTTTCACAGGTAGCATGAAGGATAAAAAGTTAATAATCAGAGTTATCATCTTAAGAGTTTGAAGACGTCCCCACCAGGAGATGTATTTAGGAGACCAGGAGGACAAAAGATCTTTATCCTTAGCTAGTATATGAGATTCATCATAAGAAATAGTATCTAAAAGGGTATTACAAAACCAAATTCCGAAGTATTTAATTCGAGTCGACTGCCATTTAAAACCGGCCTCACCCATGTGAGAAGGGAAGCACAACGCATTAAGAGGGAACAATTCTGTCTTATCTCTGTTGAGAGTATATCCTGAAACTTGTGAAAACTCTTTAATGGTATTAGAAATAGCAGGAATGGCAGTAGCGATGTCCTCAGAAAATATGAGAACATCATCTGCGGACGCAGCCGTTTTAATCGTATGTGGACCAAATTGGAATCCTTTGATATTCTCATTCAGATTAAGTAACCGAAGGAGTGGGTCTATAGACAAGAGGAAAAGAAGGGGTGATAGCGGGCACCCCTGCCTAGTACCCTAACGTAGATTAAAAAAGTAGGACGTAGCCCCATTAACTCTGATGTTAGCTTTAGGTTGAGCATATAAGGACATTACCATGTTGATAAAAGAATCGCCTAAGTTATGAGATTGGAGCGCTGCTTGTAAAAAGGGCCAAGTAACTTTATCAAAAGCCTTCTCGGCATCAAGAGCGATCGAGGCTGATGGAAAAACAGAGAGCTTCGCTTTCTCCAATATATGACAAAAGGTTCGGATATTATCCCTAGCAAGTCTCCCTTTTACAAAGCCAGTCTGAGAACCATGGATAAGACTAGGGATATCACTCTCTAAACGCCTAGCCAGGATTTTAGCAAAAATCTTAGCTTCCATATATAGAAGCGATATTGGACGGAAATTTTTAGGGTCAGAATAATCTTTACCTTCTTTTGGAATCACGACAATAGTTGCCTCAGCGGCTGACCCCGAGACTTTGCCCGACATTACAAAAACTTTCTTGAGATATTTTATTATTGAGGATGAGAAGGTCTTGTGAAAGGCAATAGGATAACCACCATGCCTTGGAGCCTTCCCCAAACGTATCGTCCGAATGGCTTGAATTATCTCTTCAGAATCAATAGGATACCCCAAGGCAGTCAACTCTGACTGTGAGATAGTATGTCTAGGAACCGATGACAAGAATTGCTGACACACAGATAAGTCACACTGATCCTTGGGGGTGTAGAGTTTTTCCATAAAAATCATGAAAGACTTGCAAAATTTCTTGAGTATGGAATTTCCTAGCACCATTGCTGTCATTATTATAGGGAATCTGAGTGGTTTTAACATTTGTATTTTGATACTTCAAAGTGGTAGCCAACATCTTACCTGCTCTATTTTGAAGCAACATACGTCTAGATTTTTGGACCTGTACACCAATATGAGCTCTCTTAGTAACAATGGAGTTAAAAGAGTATTTAAAGTTTTTAATGTCTTGCAAGAGAGATTTATTATTAGAGCTTCTATATAATCTCTCTTTACGTTTGATCTCCTCCCCTAAAGATTGCAGTGATTCTCTGATATCGGCATTTCGTTTTGACATTTTTTTGCTAATATGGCCCCTAATAGTACATTTAAATGCATCCCAAAGAACAATTGGGGAGTTCACTGAAGACTCGTTATCATTTAAAAAATTGTCAATCTTCACCAATAGACTTCATCTTTGTCATCCAAAATCTCTGTATTAGGACGCCATGTACGAGGAGCTTGTTTATCCGTCCGAGAAAGGAGCGTAAATGAGACAGCTATTGGGTGAATGATAGCATTACTTGTGTGTTTTAGAAGAGCAGCATCAACTAGAAGATAATCAATGCACGAAAAACTAGAACGTGGAGAAGAGAAAACGTGAAATCGCTACCGGTAGGATTATGTAGCCTCCAAACGTTAGTAAGCTGATGAGAGGAGCACATATTGAGCAATTGTTCATGTGATCTAGGAGGGTGAAATTTAAAGGCAGAATGCCTATCTAAAATAGGATCCAAACATAAATTAAAATCACCTCCAACAATTGTTCTAGCATTTTGAGGGATGTCAGAGAGTTTTTTATTTACTGAACGCCAAAAGAGTTGATCATGAATGTTGGGAGCATAAATTGTCATAACAAAAAAATCATCTGAGCCATTGGACAAGCAAGAGAGCAGCCATCTGCCATCTGTATCATGTTCAGCAGTAACAATAGACAGACCAGAATTCTTGGAAATCATGGTTACAACCCCGTTCTTTTTACAAGCGACTTCAGAACAAACAACATCCAGAACCCATTCTTTCCGCAAGAGCAAAGCTTCCTTAAAGGTAATCTTAGTCTCCTGAAGAAGAACAATATCACTAGATAAGGTTTTGCAGTAGTCTAGGAACTGTACCTTGATGCCTTGAAATGTGCCTTACTAAACAGTTCCCAGTATCAACTTCCAGAGCATCTGTTCCATGTGTCATACACTTGACTGGCTCTATTAACTTCCTTTTCATAGGTTCACAGGTTCATCGCATAATGGGACACAGGTATTCAAGCCATAGCTTGGATGAACTTGGTCAGTTGATACGTTTCCTATCGACAACATCAAAATCAATAGATGTTCATCATATAATTTCATGAGCTGCACAAGATCCAGACAGAAAGCATCTCTGGGCAAAATGCGTTCTAAAGATGTTGATCACTATGATTATCATCTGTGTATGGTAATTGCTAACCAGACCCTCCTCCACCCTCTGTACCAAAAATACACTAACATTCATCAGTAGCATGATATTTGCATGTGCAAACCTCCATGAAATAAATATCTACACTCTGGATTAGACCTACTCTATCTCGGGCTAGAATATTTCTTGACTTAAGATGTTATTTTTTTATCAAAAAAGCTTCTTTTTTAATGAACAGTAGTACATAGCAGTCAGGGAAAAGAACAAAGAGACAGTAACAGAAGGTATGGTTACAAAGCATGGCACCACACCAGAGTGAGTAACACAGAAGGCACAATTATCATTAATTTGTAATAACATTTATATCATATAGCTGTGGGTTAGTTTAAGCATTTCATTTTTTTGGATTATGTTGATTATAGTTGGATAAGTTTGTTGTGGTTGACTCAAGAAGTATTATCATATGGTATTTTGACTGGTGCAGATAGGTATAGGGAAGAAGTAAAGAAGGTAAGGGAAGGAGGAATGAAAACAGTAGTAAAGACATCATAAATTGAAGTTGTGAGTGGTCTCAGATCTATAGGATTAGATGACTTATATCTATGATGAGGGAGAGTGCAACAATATGTCTTTCTTTCTGCCAAATTTGTAATATAGTTATTTATGTAGGTTTCATTTTTTTCAGATAAGTGTCAAATTTGTCACGGATTGGGCTGTTTGTGGCTACCCAACGATAATATTGTGGCATAATGTTTTGTATGCCTCTTATATTTTTGTTTTTGGGGCGAGAGTGACCATTCTGTCAAGTAGTAGAAAGTTGTGTTTGTTCATAATGTTTGAATTGGCCTATGCTACAGAACCTAGTATGGTATAGGGGGAGTTTTCAGTGATTGAAAACCAAATATTTCTTATATTCAAATATTGTGTCCCTAAAATTCTGCCTGAGAGAGTAGTTGAAGAACTTATGGGCAGTATCACCCATCTCAGACAGACAACTCCAGCATTAGTTATTGTCTCTGATATCTAATTTGTGGAGCCTTGGTAGATGGCCAAAAGGTTCTGTGGAGAATACAAAATTTCCTCTGAGATAGAGTTGGGATCATGTATTTGTTAAGTTCCATACTTTAGGCCAGTCAATGTGTGGCAGTTGACAATTTGTTTTGTGTAATAATCATCAAATTCCCAGTTTTTGAGCTCACAGTTTTTAATTCTTAGGAAATTATAGAATTCTGCATTATTCAGTTTGAATACATTTTGTATTGTGGTGAAGGAGTATGGACTATCTATTGTGCCAAGCCTCTAAGGAACCCAAGAGATACAATGAAAGTTAACCATCACCAAAATAGTTGGTCTTCAAAAGTCTTAACAAATGGGTGGGGCACAGGCTGGAATCTTTAGAAATGATCATCAAATCTATAGTCAATTATTTAATTTGCATGGTCCCTATCAAATCTTCAGAAGATGTTTTCAAGAAGGGTAACAATTTAATTCCAGAGTAATTTGTTTAATTTGTTTATTAAACACAAATCTTGAATATTATTGAAAAAGTGAGATTACCAAAGACCTGGGTAGGTAAAATTAGCTAACTATCTTCTTATTCAATCAAAGAAAAACACCTGGTAATTGACAAGGATGCTCATCAACTTCCATTGATCTTTTCAGGGAAATCCGTATTGGCCAACATTTTTTTAGTCTCACTCCTCACCATCCCCAAGTTATCCACTTCAAGATGATATTCAAGAAAACCAAAGAGGTAAACCTAAACGTTTTAAAAACCAACTATTAAACTTAAAGATTCTTATAGAATCCCCACTGATTAAACAGCAAAATAAAAAATAGAAGGTAAACCCACTCTGTCAGGAGAATTGGTGCTCCATATATGATTCCTAAATAAAGGTAGCATATTTGCCTTAGTTAGTGAGTCTCCCTTCTGCTAACTGGATACATTTTAATATAGATATTAGAGAAATATGTTTTCCACTTGCAACATTATTGCTTTGTGCTGCTTACTCTTACATTTTCCAGTTCCAAATGCAGCTGTCCTTCAGAAGCTTGACAAATCTATTTGCTTCACCAATTTCAGCATTTGTTTCTATCTCACAATACTTTGCATAGTTTACAAGACCCCATAGGTCAGTCTCCTTTCTTACTACATCATTTAGAATATATTTTAAACCCATGCAATCCTCATCCAACTGTGTTTTAAGCTCAAGGTTTTCTTGTCCGCAACATAATCAGCCTTTTTTAGAGCAAAGTAGGACATTTCTGGTACCTTTTTTTCAGAACAAACAATGAATTCCTCAGAATTAAAATTATCACCCTTTAACTCAACTCTACCACATTCCTGATTATAGGGCTTTCCAACACCACAGCAATTCTCTCTAATATTATTATCAACTAGCTGTCATCCTATATAAGAGGGGAGGGGTGTACTCCCATGAGACACATTGCATCAATATTGGTATCATTTCATTGACTCAGATTTTATGAGTCTTTGGGTGATGATCATTTTCTCATCACTATCTATTCTCAATGATATTTCTGGGATAGTACATATAAATGCTGAGCATGTGTTAGTCAATGATGCTGTCCGCTGTTCATGAGGCATATGTGTTTCATGCTCATTCATCCGTTTCATGCCTTCCGCCTAGTTGCCACATCACGTTGTTTTCAAGGAACCTACTGCTGATTAAAGACCATATTTGTTAAATTTATGGACAAAGTATTGGATGCCATTTCCATATAGCAAGACATCATCCAGATAATTAAGATTAACTGAGTAATGGCTCCAGCTATTTGAAATCGGAGCTTTAATTCTTTAGAGGTCAGCTGAAGGAGACTTAATCGAAAAGTATAAATTGCACATTGTTTGGGATTGAAAATGTATTAATTATGCTGTTATTAGGATCGTGAAATGAGTATTAACTTTGAATATTCTTACATTGTGCCAGCATCTACCAGGGCAGTACAGCTTATGGGGTTATAGGTTGTGTTTTTTTTTACTAGTGTTTTTAGTTTTATGCACAGAGAAGGCACCATCATTTGTATTGATCTTATTGTATGAGTCAGCTGTACCATTGTTATTATGATTGTATAATGAGATTAATTGCTAATTTGGAATAGTTTTAATTACATAAACAAAGACATATCTATCTTAAATAAAGGGTGACTGGATACTGGGAAGGCATAAGCTCCCATAATAAAGTATAGAGCAGGTAATGAACCTCACTGGCTCTGTATAGGAACATCTCAGGACTGGTCGGTTTCAGCCAAGATTTGCAGTTGACAAGGGCCATCGTGCAAATGAGAACACGCATGGAAACTACCAGAGCCTTCTGTCAGGGTTAGGAGCCCAGATCTAGAGGTGAGGTGGTAGTGGTCTGGCAAGACCTAATCTGGCTGTAGCCTTAAGGTAATAGGGCCTACAGAGACCAAACAAAAGAATATGGAATCAGGAAAAAGGGCTACAGAGAGTACAACGCTAGGCCGAAGCATGGAGTGCAGGGAAAACTCCTTACTTTCTCTTGGGTTATGGAAATTGGGTATAAGTGAATAGGCTGGACTCCAGCTCATCAGCCGTGCAAATAGTATGGCCATTTGTCACCATCATTTTCTAAGGAGCTGAAATTCCACTCAAAAGCACAGGTCCAGTGACCCTTGCTTTTGGCACTAAGACATTTGCCTGGCCGATACATTCTGGGAGTACTTAATAAAATCACTAGTCTAGCATCATGACAACTTCTGCCTTGATGAAATCCTGTACCTTCTGTGGCATCTTGTGAACGTTGTGCTTTATAGTCCTACTGTCCTAGGTGTTGATATCATGTGAGCAGATCTTAATCAAGCAAGGTGTAAGTGACAAGAGGAAGGCAAAGCAACTCGCCACTGCCCTACCTGCTGTGCATGAAAATCAGACTAGAAGGGGAGAGTTACTCCCCAGGAAGAGGTGTGGTGCAGTGGCCAGGGCATCTGACACCCGAACACCAGGGTTTACGGTTCAATCGCCGGCAGCAGCTCAGACCAGCACCATGCGACTCTGGACAATAGCTCGCTTAATCTTCCTGATGACCTCCAGCGCCTTGACACCCTTAGGGGTAATTGTTTGCGCTTTACAAATACCGGTATTTCATTTAATTTTACTCCCCCTAATAAGCAAACATTTTTGTTTTCATGTCGCAAGTTAGAGACTTCCCTCCATAAACTGATCAGTGGCCTCATGAATTGCTGTCAATTCCTCCCTGGGAGCTAAGCCATGAGCAGCAGGAAATATTCTGTGGGGGTTCCATTTTTGCATCAATGTCATCAACTAGATGCCTATTCTGAAAATTCATCATGACTTTATATGGGCTACACCACTTGTTCTCTAGAGGCTGTGGACTAATCACCATGAACTTAGCCGACCAACTCTTCTGGGAGTTGACAAGGGCTACTTCTCATCATACCACTCCAAAACACACAAATATATATATATATATATCGATAGATAATTATTACTTGCACATATTATTCAATGATATAATGATAATAACTCCAACATAGGTGGGGTAATGTTGCTAAACTAGAAATGGCAACTTTCGCATGCGCTCTCCTTTACCCTCCCAATCATCCCCGTTTTCACTTCTTTGTAATTTAGTTTCTATTTTTCCTGATAATTTCACTACTATGGTTCATAAATGTTCGGCTAAACGTGGTCCTGTTCGCTGCATCTACCTCTCAGTGTTGTGTTGCATCTCTCTTCATGCGCTTGGCTGGCACTTTTGCCTGGTAAGGTCTACTGAGGCAAACTTCAATAAACAAAAGCAGACAGCCCTGAAACCTGAGACGAGCATTGGCACCTACGGTGCCTGGTTGCTGCTCTAGTTTCCGTGGATGCAGTTATAATTCTTAGAAGCAAATACCGATTTGGATGTATAAATGGCTTGCATTCATTGAGTAACCGCCTGAAGTGATTCTGCTATGTAGGGCACTCATTTCATTCGATGGGTGTTGTTTACTTTATATACACAATAAAAAGAGTGGTGCCTGTTTATTGTAAGGTGATAAAACCAGTCAAAAGGGGTGAATTTAACAAAAAGCAACCGGAATCAGAAAAAGAACAACGCGTGCTTTCCTCAAGATGAAAGGCACATTCCGTTCTCTTTTTTGCTAGTATGCTTTCTTAGAACAGCGACAAAGCGACAGTGCTTGGATAAAATCAATGGTGGCTTTGAAGAAAAGCGAATGAAAAGTTATTTGATCTTTACCCATAGCAAACACAAGGCTAGATTTCTGAAAAGCTCGACCTTCTACCAAAATCTGCACATTATATATTGTTGCCAGGCCATGTTTCAGTGAGACTGCAAAGAACTGACACAGACAATTGCAACCTCCAAATTCACAAAACGGATATCTGGAAACTGTTACCAACTGTTAAAAGTTCTGCAGTGTCATTGATGACTTCACACCAAGACTTTACTGCACCGCACGCTGTAAGGAGATACCTGCTTCAAAGGGGACAGCACAGCCTGGACAGCCAATCAGAAACAGTACTGCTCACCCGGGCCTGGTCATGACTAAACATGAGGTGTAGTCTGTACCTCACGCAGTGCAGTAACAGGCCGGATATTGAAGGGCACCAGATATTATGTACTGGGAATGATTTGTGTGTTTACGTTGTTATTTATACAAAGAACCTGTCACACAAAGGTCTTCTGGTGCTAACACTTGCATGGTCGCTGACTCAGCAGACATGCTGTTAGATAGTTACATGGGATGTTCCGATACTCCTTAGCGCAGTTGGTAGCACGTCCAAAAAACTGAAAAGAAGTGATAACTTACCTCAGCCAAATGCAAATGGGGGTTATGATGAAGTATGCTGGAGATGATCGGCAGACTCTCCATGGACAAAAGACGTGTATCTTCCTTAGTAGGAAAACTAGGCAGTGGCTGTAAAGAGTGGTATATGCTGTACAGGAGACTTTAAACCAGGAATTGTTTTCCACAGGAAGCAAATGGCGGTCTTGCAGGACTGGTATAATATGAGCTGTACAAGATGCGGCAGAGACTGCCCTTGAAGTCATGAACTGGAAACAATGAATGCATGTGACCATGAGTGCACAGCAGATGCTGTGTGTGTGTTCCAGCCTCAATCCTAATATGAAAATGGAGGTTTCTTCGGGTAAGGAAAGAACTCCGATAAAACATTCCAGACTGTGACTAATACTTGTGACAACAGAGTGAGGAAGGACTTACCAAAAAACCAAGGCTGGTCCATCCTAACGGGTGGGGTATTATTGCCCAATACCTAGGGTGAGAACCAATAGCGCCTTTGTTTTAGATTGCATTTAACACAATTGTTACTCATTTGACAGTCTAAGGTGATCATGGATTGTTTGCAGTATGGTTCAGAACAAGGCAAGAGAACAGACTTACATCTGGAATGGTTTCACTTGTTTCTGCATTACTCATAAGTCAAAACCTGAAGATGCTGATAGTCTATATTGCAAAACCTGCCTTGTATTCCGCCAATTAAAAAATGGTTAGTGAATTGTAAAATGGTCTCTCTACCATAAAGAATGTGTTCCCCTCAATCATTGGAATAGATCCTAAATTCAATCCAAATTCCTAAATTCAATCTGGGCCGATTATTCCAAAAAGATCTCATAGTTGACAGCATTGAATGGAGCTGAAAATCAGAGCTTTACCTATGGTTTGAAATACAAAGTTGAGTTAACAATTTTAAAACTGCTCTGCCAGTCGGCAATTGTAGCCATGCTTTGCCACACTTGTGGTGGCACAATAAGTGTTGCAGTGCACAAGGGTCACTCAACTTCCAAGCCATAGGCACCCCTGGTACTATAAACTAGGGACTTGTAAGTAGGTTGTAGTGTAGCTCCTATTTTCCCAATAGGCTCTGCGCATTGGAATAGTACCTACAGCAGTAAAGGCCTAGGCCAGACGTTAACTAGGTCTACTACTGTCGATACTAGACTTAATTTTTGGGTTTGCCAGCTAAGCTCAGAGTTCGCTAGAAACTTTCTCGAATGTTCAAGGAAGGATTAACTCCCCTGATTAGACAAGAAGGGATTTAGTTTCTGACAACCATAGAACATGACAACTTTGCTCTCCCCTAATCAAGAGTCAATCTCAAGAGTCGTGTGAGCACAAGGCAATTATTTTACTCAGTCAGTACGTGCATTCTTAGTCTCATCAGAATGTAGAGAAAAGGAAGAGACGGGCGTGTTCAATAAAAGATGTTATTTATTGATCAGTCTCTTTTCTCGTACAAGAGAAATGGATCGATATTATTGCAATACTTATAGTTAAGTAAAGTGCATACATTAGAAGCAATAGTATAAAATAATACTGTAAAAACATTGATATGGTTTCTGAGCCATATGATGTTAAAATGATTAAAATATATTTACATACACATATACATTTGACTAAACGTACTCAACTGGTGTTTCTAAATACGCCTACCCCGTGTACCTGACCTAAGTCTAATGCGTGGGCGGGAATAGAAAGTTACAGTTTAAGTTAAGTTTGTTTTTGCCAAGTGAATAACTAAAGAATTCTCTGTGAGGGGTTATTCAGTTCTGTACCTGGAATTTAGGATGAATGAGGAATGGTATCTCTTTCTCTGCTCTCGATATTCCAGGCTGCCTGCGAGGGCTACCCGGAAGCGCCGGTGCTGGGTCTCTCGGTTTGAGATAGCAGCGCGTCTCTCAGCGCGTCAGGAAGGCGGGGCTGCTGCCAGCGGGGTCTGCTTCTGCTCTCGGCTTCGGCAAGTATGGCTGCTCCGTCTTGTCACCACGCGTGTGTTTGCATAGGGCAAGGTCGGCAATATTTATACCTTAAAGGTGCCGGGATTGACGTAAGGATGGACATAGGTACGTCAATAAAGATGTCATACGACTTGCTCGTTAGCACATTCTTTACTAAAGTTCTCTGTGAAATCAAAACAATGGCCGCACGGATTATCCAGGTTGTCATAGGTTTGATTTGTTATGAGAACGTCGTATGCCTTATCAGGGGCTGGAGGAATGTCGCTTGTCTAATTAGATCTCAAGCGTTATGACCTAATCAGATAACACGTTCCTGTGCCGTAGTGTGACTGCGTCAGATAACGGTATCTGCATCATGGGGGCTTTCTTGCCTCATGGGCTGACTGTTAGTTAACTAGCTAGTTAGTTTAACCAGAATAGGGTCAGGAATAGGGGGATCGATTCAGAACCTATAGAAATACACGACACCCACTCCACGTTAACTATGGTCATATCTACTAATCTATGCATAGTATAACATAGTACAACATACTATAGAGTATAGTGTATACCTTACCACCCCAAAATACATAAATGCATTTCGAAATTTTCAAATATACTGAAAAATTGCAGTCATATATATTGTATGCACTTAAGCTATGAATTAAATGCAAAATTAAACACGCATTGTTATGCATTATTGCTTTTTGGTATATGAGAAATACACATGAAATGGCTCTTAATATGGCTATACAGAAAGAAAAGTCGAAACCATTTCATCACATAATATATTTTGTGAACATACCAGCGGGCAGCTAAAGTCTATAAAGTATCTAAAAATAGAAATCTTAGTTCTCTAGGAATAGTTTCTTACTTTAAGCAGAAGATCAGTGTCCCGGGGAAAAAATATATAGAAAAATATTTTAAGGGCTTGCTGAAAAAAGTTGCTGTCCGTGAACTGGATTGTAATTGTTCATGTGACTTTATTTTTAAAGTTGAAGGCCGAATTCAGGGAACGCCGTGTGCGAGTTTACTCAAAAGTCTCTATTTCTGTTCTGGAGAGAACATCATATCATTCAGGCTTTCGAAAAAACTGTCAACAGCTTCATGGGAAAGTTCCTCTAAGTCGGAAATAGGGGTAACCATGCATTCGTGCGCATGATTGTCTCCATTGACATTCTGATTTGCATTGCTGACAGAAGGTCGTACCTGTTCGATGTTGCTTTCATCTTGAACTTCACTACCCTTCAATCGCAGTGGTGAAGATTCCAGGAATGCCGTCATCAGAATTGGCAGCCTTTGAGGGCAGCACAGTGCGTGAACCTTGGTAGGAACCAACAGTGTATCTGCATCCACTGGCGCATCCGATTGTAGCGTCAGACAGGTGTCTAACACGCATTCTTCTCCGCATAGCAGACACCTTAGTACAGGTAAAACACACCTTTGCCACATTGGTCGAAATGATAGAAACCAAGTCATGTTTAGGTCTCTAAGCCGGGAGAGTCCCAGGATTTTTGATATCCGGTCCCGGTATCCAATGGCTAGGATCGTATCTTCCATTGTCGCGAGAGTTTGATCTGTGACATGGGTTGCCATAATGAAAAATAAGGACTAAGAATAGGATTCCTGCAATTAGTCCCAGGATCAGGGGAAGTCCGCCAAAAATCGAATGGACGAAATCTGGAAAAATACCCAGTATGGCTTTGAATGGTGTTAATGCCATCGAAAATACTGTCTTAAATACCTTTGAGACCCCAGTGGTATCAGAAATATTTAAGATTTCGCTCAGGATTTCCGCGAAATGTACGGGGGAATTAGTTGATAATAATGTATGTATCTCTGCAGTCGTCCTTGCGACTTGTAGATCATACGTTTCTTTAGATGACGTGAGCCTTGTAGGCGTCTGAAGAAGCACTGTTTTCATTCTGCTTAAAGTATCTATTCGAATAGAAGTAATTTTCAAACCGGGCCATGCCCTTGCCTCCCTGTCTGGAAAGGAGCTGGGGAACAAAGAACGTCCACAGCACTTGACCTTCGCCGTCGTAGTGACGAGATAAGGAGTCCCGGGCATAAGACTGCAACATCTGCGGTCTACAATAAGAATGTAACTCCCATTATAGAGTCTTTGAAAGAATGGTTCTATTTCAGTTGCAGGTGCGCCTTGCTGGTGACATGAAAGGTTGTATGAATTCCCTTCACAGGCTCCGTGCAAACTAATACCGTTACACAGAAGCGTGCCGCTTAGTGACATCGCACAATTGTTGCCACTAAGAAACACTTTCTGTCCTTTGTTACTGACACATGCATGTGAATAGGGCAGGTTCCAAGTTGTTTTAAGGTACCCCTTTCCCAATTTCTCGTACATGCCAGCCTGTATATATTTTTGGCAGTATTGAAACCTGAAGGTTGAGATTGGAATATTTATGATTCCGTGGATTATCCATTCACTGACAGGTCGTTCTGACATTGTCATTGGTAATCTTTCTAGTTTTTCAATGCTCAAGATTGTATAATCAGCACCCTTCTGCGCCATACCGATTTGTCTATCAGTAAGGTTAAAGATTTGGAATAGTGACGTTGTGTTGATTAAACGCCAAGGCACATAGCCTGAACGCAGATTTTGTAACGTCCAGCCAAGCTGTACAATGGAACGCAATTGTGACTGTCCATGTTGTAATAACAGTAAGTCTTGCGATAATATATCGATTGCTGAAGACACAATGCTGTCCAATGAAAAAATTCTGGAGGACAGAGTCATTAACCCATTGTCCACTACAGAAAGTGATTTTTCCAAATTAATACGATCAATTTCACGTATTCTCTCTGCTGTTTCAATTTGAGTAACCTTCCAGGCCTCATTGTATGCTGCATATACAGAGGCTGCTATGAAACGCTTTTGACGCTGTTTGCGTGGTCCCAGTATGAAATCACGCAAGTCAGCACCATCAGTAAGTAAAGTTAGGTGTTGCTTAATTTCAGGCAGTGTGGAAGTTTGTAGCCATTGAAGGCATAATTTGCCCACACTGTATGTTGTTATTATCCCTGGGTGATGTCTTTGGGGATATCTAGGGTCTGGCCTGGTCATTTTGAAACCCTGTGTTTTATTCAGGAATCTATCTTGACAGTTATTTGTATCTGAGGGCCAGATCAACCATTGTTTCCAATCAGGATGTGTTCTGTTTTGGTTAAGTATATGGTTTATGTCTATTTCTTCATCTGTTTCAGAGCTATTGCTAAACATTGTTGGCTTTGGAATAGACAGGTTATTTAAATCTTTGATTTTGGCTAAGCCAAGACAGGTGGTTTGTTGAACAGTGTCATTTAAAAATATCATTTGTTCTGGGATCATGCAGGCTCTAAACAAAGCTTCTAAACCCTGTACTTGCCATTCTTTTGTACCCCAAACACTTTTCAAATCAACATTTTTGTCCCAATAATCAAATCCAAAAGTATTCATTTTTTCAAAGAACGAATCAGAATAAATCAATTTTGTGTTGGTTATCATGGTTTTCATCCCTGTCTTGTTTGACAATTTGTAATAAAATGTTTCAGCATTAGTTATGTTAAAACCTGAAAAATATGAATATTTGTCATAAACGGTTCTAGAGCTCTCTTTTGGAGGTGTAGCACAATGTTCCCATTGATTATAATTTAAAACATTTCTTGGTTGTGCAGATTTATGCAAAAAACTGTTACCATAATGGTTATAGCAATACATACTATCATAATTTGTAGAACCTTGCAAATAATCATGTTTTGTAAATTTAGCAGACATTACTAAGTCAGACATCATATTGTTTATACTTTCAAAGTCCCAATCATCAGCAAATGAGTTTGGTTTTGCAAAATCACTCAAGGAGATCTTGATTTGGTGTGGATATTTCAGGATCTCGACCGGACCATAAATTTCATAGTCAGTGTTGTCCCAGGCTACCCCACCAGGTATTGGAATTGCTGTGAAGTTGGCTGAAGAAAGTTCTGAAGAAAGTTCTCGTTTCTCGACGTGTGAAGATGTGTGTGGTTTGAGGACCAAGTTGATGTTCTGACTTGCTGTGTCCATTTTAGCATATTTTCCCTCAATGAAGCGTCCCAAAGTAAATACCATGATGAGCCAAAGTATGAGGATAAATGCACCAAAACCCACCCAAAATTCAATCCATGGAGTAACCAGATATGTTTCTTTCAGTTGTTTCAAAAGTTCCTTAGCTTTGTCTTTAAAGGATTTTGATGATGGCTGTGTCTTTTGTTCGCTGAAACCTTCAGAGGAATCATCGAAGTTGATGAAGTAACCAGATGCAGTTCTGTCAATTGTTCCAATTGGTTCAGGATTTTTGTTTCTTGCATTTTCACTTGGAACTTCATTGTAGATTGGTGTGTCTCTGCTAAATGTCTTTATTTGGGTTTTCAGAGGTCTGAGTTCTATTGCATTGTTGCATAGTCCTTGTTGTTCTTCTTTAGGCGTTTCGAATGTGATGAGCCTCTTTGTTAGGACCTCTGTACTGGTAGCAAACCTTGGTGTTCTGCTACTTATTGGGAGTCCACTTGGCCTACTGTTTGTTATCGGCCACATGTTGTGGTTTTACCAGGTCGATGGATACAACTCGGTTCTCCTTTTTTCCAGCAAGTGGCGGTAGTACAACTGATCTTGTCCCGTTGACAGACAAGACAGGAACTGCTTTTCTGTAAGAAGGCCCAAATTCCTTCTTTACCGCGATCTTCTCCCTGACTAGATCCCCGACTTTTGGAATCCAGACAGGTCTTGCTGGGACAGGTGGTGAATCTTCAGTGGTCGTTGGCTGTTGTTTCAACTGTATGTTGCTCAGGTCTTTTCTTGTTTTGTTTAAGTCCTGCAAAATAGCCAAACGGTCTTTGACATCAAAGGTTTTTTCTATTACCACTGAAGTCTGACTATCAAGGTCAGAGATCAACATCCTAGTTCCGAATAATAATTCGTACGGACTGAATCCCTTCAGAGAATTTCTTGGCAAGTTATTTAGACTACGTTGGACACTTATTAGATGTTTGACCCACCCAGCTCCCGAACCTAATATCCTTTCTATTATAGATTGCTTTCTGCCTTGGTTTTTTCTTTACACCGTCCCATACCCTCAGGAAGGAAGTGAGAAGATTCCCGCTGGGCTGTGCTCATTTGGCCATGTTTCCCCCCCAGGCTGGTTTGCCTGAGTGAAAGAAATGGTCGAACGTAGCATGCTCTTAGCGTATATGCCATTTAGACTCGCAAATCTTGTATAATAGTCCGGACGTCAGCCGAGTGCTGGTGATCTACATTATAAGTGGAAACTAGCCTGTATATGTTAATCGCAAGCCATTCTTTTTGCTGGTAATATTATCTGCCTTGATACGACGAGGTATTAAACTGCTTCTCTCCCCACTGCGATCTCTGTTGCAGTTTGGGCAGTTTTTTACAAACATGGTGTAGTGCAGGCTCATGCCTGGCCACCAGTACCGTGATTGTAATTCTTCCAGAGAATCTTTTAATTTAAGGTGTCTGTGACCCTCGCCCATGTGTGCGTCTGCGATTAACAAGTTTCTCCTGTCCATGTTTGGAATCACTCTATCCCCCACTCCAGGGATTCGAGCAAAAGGGACGGAGTTTGCATCGATTATGTATGTATAATTGAGTGGATAGTTGATCGGTAACGCTGAGCAGTCGCCTTTTGATGACGTTTTCACCGCCAGCAATGTTTCACCGTCAATGTATTTTAATGTACGCTTTTTTCGATCTACGGGAGCCGGTTTAGTGGCTGCCGCTGCGGCTGCTTCAGCCAATGAATTCCCTACAACGTGAACGCCATCACGTTGATGACTCAGTGAGTGAGTCACGTGAGTCTTTGGTAGTTCTTTTTTCAAAAGAGCTACTTGTTCCCAGAGCAGTCTCTGCTTTATTGGTGCATCTGTGTCATCTTTGTAACCGTTCTGAATCCATGTCTGCAAATCGCTGTTATATGATTTGACGCAGTAATATGAATCTGACACTATAAGTGTCGGGAATTCGCGATCCGCATTATCTAGCGCCATTTTCAAAGCTAATATTTCAGTTTGTTGTTCTGAATTGGTTTCTACTGAGTGTGTCTTTGTTAATAGAGGTCTTAGTTTACCTCCGCGCCACACTTCTTTTGTAATCTCACATGTGGGGTTGTATGCTTGTTCTCCCCAAACGGATGGTTGAGCATGTCCGTCTGTATAGATTACACAGGCGTAATGTCGTAGAGGCAGAATGTCGATTGGCAGAGGATACGTCTTTTCATATTTTAGATTTTTTAATTCTTTTAGTTCTTAAAAGACTGTCAACCAGGCAATACTTGATAATTCATATCCTCCGTACTGGATTTTCAGATGGGCAATTCTGGACTTTTTGAAGTTGAATTTGTAACCCTCTGCAGCGAAACCAAGTATTATGGTGTTCACTCTTTTCAAGTGAGTCTCCAAGTCATCATCTGTTAAGTAAATGTCATCGACATAAGATAATGCTTCATCATCATATAGTTGTAGTAATTCTGTTACTCTCGCTGAGAATACCCCCGGGCTGTTCTTGTACCCCTGGGCTAACCGACAGAATTGTTTTTGAGTGCCATTTACTGAGAAAGCTGTTAAATATCTGCTCTCTGGTGCTATGTTTTGACAAAAGAATCCATTGGAGATGTCCAAGGTTGTTTTGTATTTTTTGCGCACTATGTTATTCATTAGTGCAGCACTGTATGAGTTTTGCACTGCAAAGGTTTTGCAACATGTGTTAAGGTGTCGGTAATCCAAAACTAGACGATATGAGTTGTCTGGTTTGGCGACCGGAAACAAAGGATTGTTCATTTGTGAGGTGCAAGTTTCAATCACCCCCTGGTATTCTAGCTGATCTAGTATTTCATTTACTTGTTTTTTAGCTTCTTGCTTAATTGGGTACTGCCTTTGTGCAGTTGGTTGTGATTTTAACTGGACTTTGTGAGGAGGAGAATCCTCATCCCATCCTACATGATTTTTATATAAAGCAGGTGCTAAGGCCACTGCCCACTTTCTAGCAAGTGTATATTTTTTATGAATCGGTATTTGATTCGAGAAGGCAGGCATAATTACTTCTTCGCCATGAGGGCACTCCCTGACAAACTCTGGTGGCCAGTCTTTTTCAGCTAGAAGGATGTCATAGCCTTTGGAGAGGTTATCCCAAAATAGTCCCCTAATTTTCCTAGTCTTATCTCCCTCTATACGTAATGTTATCTCGTATATTTTGTGGGGCTTGCTAACTCTGGTATCTGCAGTTTCCACTTGAAGGTATTCATTCGTGTCCACTGTCTCCAGATGATTCATAAGGACTTTGCGAGCTATGCTCACCTCTGCTGCGCTGTCTAGCATTGTCTGAGCCCACTCTCCGTTTTTCAGTTGTGTCCTCAGTATTCTCGGCATTGTTAACTACCTTGATACTGGCTACCTTCTTTTTTGGAAATTGTAATTTCTTTTTCAGTTGAGCAGGTTCCTTGTCTTTGGACTTGGCGTGCTCTTCTGATCGTCCTCTTCTTTCCGATTTCTGCAAGGAATTCTGAAAAGATTGAGAGGGACGTGTATCAATGTCTTGATATCTATCAGGTTTTTTAATATTATCCCTATTTCTAAGGTTATATCTATTCCCAGAGGGGTCACTCTGGGGTGACCTTTGTCTCGGGTTTGGAGATTTCTCTCTTCGCCTAGGAGACCTTCCTCTGGACTGGAATTTCTTTTCTTTAGGATTGGATTGTTTATTTCCATCCCAGTTCTTTTTTGGTGAATTATTATTATTATTAAAAAACATTTTTTCTGGACTTGTAGTCAGTTGCGGTTTTACTGGTATTCCACCTAGACTATCTCTGCCTAGTTCTTCATAGGATTTTTCTATGATTCTGGCAATTTCAGCTGGTTGGTCTGCTATATCTGTCTCTTTTAACCTCTGGCGGATCGCCACGTTTGCTGCTTCACCTTTTATGTTGGCTAATAATATAGCCGAGACCTGCTTGAAGTCTTTCAGTAATTTCATACCAAGAGTTAAAGCAGGTTCTGGACCGTATTCATCTTGAATTTGTTTTAGCACATCTGGTATTACCGAAATGGATGGAACACCGTGCGTTTTTGTGTAGATGGAAGCAAAGACTGTACCCCAAGTGTCACAGTCCTCAATGTGTGGTGCGATTCCCATTGGGAGACATATAGTCAGAATCCTGTGTTTTTCCAGCGGGGTGGTGTCAGGAAACACCGCCTCTATTTGGGTAATTTTCTGTGCCAACCAGAATGGTATTTGTTCCCGTTTAGCTGGAACTTTACCTAGGCAGGATTGGATGTTCTGTGGTGTAATTTTATTTGTGTTCCCCTGGTGAGGGGTCAGCTGTGGAAGTTTAATCGCTGGCTGAATTGTTGAAGTCCGCATTACATACTGAACTAATTGTCTATGAATTTTTAGTAGTTGTTTTGGCTGTATTAATAGCTCTGCTGCAGGCATTCTTTCGATGTCTGGATGTGGTGTGTATCCGGCTAAGACCGGCCACGTTGCTCCTGGTCTTCCTAAAGGACCGAGCCTTGTAATGTGATTGTTATGTATTAGGGCGCCATCAAATAAGAGCAAATGCTCTTGGAATTTGAGTGGTACTTCCACCTCCTCGAAAGGAGTGTACGTTTCAGGAGGTTCCTCTACTTTGTAATAGTGGAAGTACTTTGTTACAGCATTTGCTGCTGGAAAATGTATCCATGTATAGTATACCTCTGTCTGCCGATATTCGTGTGCCTCAATTACGAATATGACTGTGCCACCTCTAGGTGTCAGTCCATTTTCTATAAGTTTTAAGGTTATAGATCTCCTTTTAATGACCGGGATGAGTATTATATCCGCGTCTGCTGCTTGCATGGTAGCATCAGCATCTGCTATTTCAGTAGCTAATCTAATTGCCTCTCTTTCTCCATCACTGTCTCCCATTTTACTGACAGGATGGTATTATTTTTATTTGCAGATCAGGTTTCTTATGGAAACAGAGATTAGATGCACAATATTCTGGAACTGTTTATCCTTCAACGTTGACTAGACCAAGAACCATACATAGGAGTTCCCTCCTGCGAGGTTTTGGAGGATATAATAACCTTTCACCCACTCCAGACGTCTTTGGAGTATTTGGGAAAAGGGGTCTGAGTGAGAAAGCACGACTGAGTTACTCTAAATGTCTTACGTTAGTTTTATCGCCCTTTCCAAACGCGTTGGGCGCCATGTAGTGTAGCTCCTATTTTCCCAATAGGCTCTGCGCATTGGAATAGTACCTACAGCAGTAAAGGCCTAGGCCAGACGTTAACTAGGTCTACTACTGTCGATACTAGACTTAATTTTTGGGTTTGCCAGCTAAGCTCAGAGTTCGCTAGAAACTTTCTCGAATGTTCAAGGAAGGATTAACTCCCCTGATTAGACAAGAAGGGATTTAGTTTCTGACAACCATAGAACATGACAACTTTGCTCTCCCCTAATCAAGAGTCAATCTCAAGAGTCGTGTGAGCACAAGGCAATTATTTTACTCAGTCAGTACGTGCATTCTTAGTCTCATCAGAATGTAGAGAAAAGGAAGAGACGGGCGTGTTCAATAAAAGATGTTATTTATTGATCAGTCTCTTTTCTCGTACAAGAGAAATGGATCGATATTATTGCAATACTTATAGTTAAGTAAAGTGCATACATTAGAAGCAATAGTATAAAATAATACTGTAAAAACATTGATATGGTTTCTGAGCCATATGATGTTAAAATGATTAAAATATATTTACATACACATATACATTTGACTAAACGTACTCAACTGGTGTTTCTAAATACGCCTACCCCGTGTACCTGACCTAAGTCTAATGCGTGGGCGGGAATAGAAAGTTACAGTTTAAGTTAAGTTTGTTTTTGCCAAGTGAATAACTAAAGAATTCTCTGTGAGGGGTTATTCAGTTCTGTACCTGGAATTTAGGATGAATGAGGAATGGTATCTCTTTCTCTGCTCTCGATATTCCAGGCTGCCTGCGAGGGCTACCCGGAAGCGCCGGTGCTGGGTCTCTCGGTTTGAGATAGCAGCGCGTCTCTCAGCGCGTCAGGAAGGCGGGGCTGCTGCCAGCGGGGTCTGCTTCTGCTCTCGGCTTCGGCAAGTATGGCTGCTCCGTCTTGTCACCACGCGTGTGTTTGCATAGGGCAAGGTCGGCAATATTTATACCTTAAAGGTGCCGGGATTGACGTAAGGATGGACATAGGTACGTCAATAAAGATGTCATACGACTTGCTCGTTAGCACATTCTTTACTAAAGTTCTCTGTGAAATCAAAACAATGGCCGCACGGATTATCCAGGTTGTCATAGGTTTGATTTGTTATGAGAACGTCGTATGCCTTATCAGGGGCTGGAGGAATGTCGCTTGTCTAATTAGATCTCAAGCGTTATGACCTAATCAGATAACACGTTCCTGTGCCGTAGTGTGACTGCGTCAGATAACGGTATCTGCATCATGGGGGCTTTCTTGCCTCATGGGCTGACTGTTAGTTAACTAGCTAGTTAGTTTAACCAGAATAGGGTCAGGAATAGGGGGATCGATTCAGAACCTATAGAAATACACGACAAGGTTAAGTTATGCCAATTGTGGGTAAACCAAGGAGACATACATGTTTTAAGGGTCAGAATACTGGTACTGATTGAAAGGACTCAGTGCACTTTTAGTGTCAAATAAAAAGCAGCATCAGTCCGAACTTTGGCTGTGATCATGCAAAAAGTAGCATTTCCTTACAATATCAATTGCAGTGTCAAAACAAAATTGTCTTTAATGGGACTGTGCATTACCCACAGGTGGAAAAGGCCTGGTCAACTTCAGATATATTATTCCATCTGATAAATTATGGTAGTTAACTGGTACTGGAAATTGAAGGGAATTTTGAAAAGCAGCTAGGAATTCCGTCTATGTATAATGATCAAAATCTTTTGTCCTAATTGAGAAAGTTGTAAGAGCTTATTTTTCAACATTCTCTAACACAATAGAGCTTAAGGCGTGCCTGGATTCATGTGTGGTGTCACACCCCCCATTGTTGTGATTGAGTATGAAGGCATGAAATGCCATGTACCCCCATCTGTAGGTTAGGGGTGTCTGTGTTTACTTTGGATGCAAGAAAAAAAGCCATTCATTGTGTTGTATTCTCTAACTGCAGTAGCTTCTGTGGTTTCACACTGAAACAAGAAACTTACTGTTTGAATGTGTTGAATTTTCTTGCCGAAGGATGATTAGGAAATTCTGGGTGGGATGCCTGCAGATTAATATGAAGAGGAAAGAAAGCTTACATTACACTTTTGTCAATATATGAATGTGTAACAATTCATTGTCTGGCTTAAATATCCGCAGCAGATAGGTGACATACATTAAATAGCTGTAACTCGCTGCTTACTTGCAGAGAAGGACTCAACAGACCTCGATTGCAGGGCTTTATTCAGAAAGGGACAATTACAGTTTTGCACCGCTACCCGTTGCATACTCACACAGGCCATTTTTAAGATAAGTGATTTTAATAAGCATGGGCGAATTTTGCGGGTTGGCAATCCGCGAAATTGCGTATTTACGGATTCGCAATCCGCAAAATTCGCGAACTCTCGCGAATTCTGCGGATTTTTTTTTTGGGTTCGCAAGTGTTTCTGCCGTTTCGCGAGGGTTTTTTACCAGTTCGCAAACGCGAACTTACTTGTCAGGTAGCAACGGTCGCGACCATGTTGTTTCTACGTCTGGTTCATCACAGCACCCTCTTTTTCACCACTGCCACCCTCTGTTTCACCACTGCCACCCTCTGGCTCACCCATGCCACCCTCTGTTTCATCACTGTAGATTATGGGGGGAAAAGCACATCTGCCCTGCCTCAACTGACATGAATGAATTAGGGGCTGATTGATTAATGTGTCACTGAATTTGAACTTCCAGTCTGGCAACTGCTTCCTTATCTGTAATTGCTTTCTGTTGCAGTCTAATTTTTTTAAGCAGGACCTTTGTGGCATACTTGTAGCTATTCCCTGAGCCTGCTGTGAGGGTTATAGCAGGGTCATAGAATAGTTGCAAGTAGGCAACTGAACTCTGGAGGGTCCCCTCAGGAAGCACTAGAGGGAATGGTTACTAATGATAAGATTGAACTTCTGCACCTGCTGAGTGCTTTCAGTTTTGCAAAAATCATTTTTCTGTAATTTCGTGTGATTCGCGGGTCGCGAATCCTGGCGAGAACGATTTCGGAAGCCGCGAATTCGTGCGAATACACGATTTGTTTTTTTTGCGGCGTGTTTGTTTGCGTGATTTTTTGCATGTCCGCAAGCCGCTTGTAGCGCAAGGTTTGCAAAGTTACCCTAGCGGTCGTACATGGGCGCGGCCATCTTGTTTGCGTGACGTAATTCCGTTTCTGGGCGCTATGTGTAATCTCGCAAAGTGTGCGGCTCGCTAGTACATGTTCGCGTGTGTTCGCGGGGGAAATCTCGCGCGAACTTACCCACGTGGTCGTGAACGGGCGCGGCCATCTTGTTTTTCATTCATTGCTTTGGTTCTGGGCATGCTTTCTGTATCCTCTGTCAATCTCTGCCATCCTTTGCTTGTTTGAAGTTTTTTTTAATCTATTTTACTTATTATCTATCCCTCTATTTTTCTAGCTCTATATTTTTGTGTTTTCTGCTACTTTTGGTTAATTTTAAACTACTTTTTTAACTCTTTTCTTTTCTTCTTCCCTATTCTATTTCTTCTTTATTATTTATCTTCCTTTCTGCCCAGACCATGGTAAAGGGAGCCAGGAAGCAGCCCGCGAAGGGGAAGGGTCCCGCACCCCGTGCCCGGCTACCGTGCGGGCGTTTGAGGGGGGAGGAAGTTATAGCTCGGGAGATTTTTAGTGCGGAGGAGGTGGCCGCACTAGTCTTTTATGTCCAGCGCCGCCTTCCCAGGACCATCATGGGAGGCGGCAAGATCGCTACTGGCTACGGGCTCCGGGAGCGCCGGAAGCGGTGGGAGAAGGTGTGTCGGGCCATGTTTGAACACTCTGGGGTCCGGCGCACCAACAACCAGGCCACCCACCGCTGGACGGATCTCCTGGACCGGGAACGCGACTTGCTGGATGTGCTCGGCATCGAGATCCCCGGGCTTGGTGAGTAGTAGTAGCTATTTCTAGCTATTTCAGCACTACTCTGTTTTCTCCCGCTCTGTGTGTTATTATATTGCAAATTTTTGCTTTTTACCAAGAGCAATAATGCTGCCGATTACATTGTAGGTAAATTATATTTCAAAATCTTCTGTGCATTTCAGGTGCACTGCTCTCCTTCTCAGTAGCGTTGCTACTATGCTTATTTGTTTTCGATTTTGTGTTCATTTCATTGGCCTGAGAAATTATGTATGAGTGTAGTGTAAAGAACTGCATAATGCTAGACACTAAGGGTCAGATTTTCAATTACCGGCGCATCCCTGCAAAGTAGCAGGGATGCACCAGTAATTGTGCACCACGCCACCACCACCCATGGTGCGCCGTATTTACAATGCGGCGCACCATGGGCCCAAAACGTCACCGAAGCGTTACGCATCTGTGCCGTAAAGGCGGCGCATTGCTGGAGTTGCGTCACAACGGTGGTGCAGCTCCAGCAATGCTCTGGGGTGCCCCCCGCCCTGGGCACCGCACCCAAACCGACGGACCACGCACGCAACCTGGGCTTCATCCTGGACTCCTCCCTCTCCATGACCAGACAAGTCAACGCCGTCTCCTCGTCATGCTTCAACATCCTACGCATGCTACGGAAGATCTTCTGGTGGATCCCCACCGAGACCAGGAAGACTGTCACCCAGGCCCTCGTCGCCAGCCGACTGGACTACGGCAATGCCCTCTACGCCGGAACCACCGCCAAGCTCCAGAAGAGACTCCAGCGGATCCAGAACGCCTCAGCCAGACTCATCCTCGACATCCCACGAAACAGCCACATCTCCGGACATCTGAGAGACCTGCACTGGCTCCCCGTCAACAAAAGAATCACCTTCCGTCTCCTCACCCACGCACACAAAGCCCTACACGACCAAGGCCCGAGCTACCTCAACAACCGAATCAACGTCTACGCTCCCAAGCGCCACCTCAGATCATCCAGCCACGCCCTCGCTGCCGTCCCACGCATCCGAAGAGCGACAACAGGAGGAAGGTCCTTCTCCTACCTGGCTGCCAAGACCTGGAACTCCCTCCCGACCGACCTGCGCCTGACCCAAGACCACCTCTCCTTCAGGAAGAAGCTCAAGACCTGGCTGTTCGAGCAGTAACGGCACCCCCCCTCCTAGCGCCTTGAGACCCTACGGGTGAGTAGTGCGCTCTATAAATGTATTGATTGATTGATTGATTGATATCTCCCCAATGCTGCATCAAGCCGTACGTCTGCTTCAAGCAGGCGCAGGGTTTGAGTCACGCATCATTGTCCTAAAAGTGACTGATTGAAATCTTGTAGATTTCCCTCAGCCACTTTTAGGATGCGTTTCTGCGCAGGAACGGCCTCCCTTGCGCCGGCACGCCCCCTGATTACACAGGGCTTTACAACGTGATGCATCTCCCATATGCGTCACGTTGTTAATATACGCCGCACCATGGCGCCTCTTTTGTTCTGCCGCTGCGTCACAAAAGTCACGCAACAATGGAGCAAAAGAGCCGCAAGGGGCTTGTAAATCTGCCCCTACAGACTCATGTCCAGTCCTTCTTTTGTACACCTGGCAATAGGAAGAAATAGTGGTGGTGGATTGATAGTTTGAGTATTGTAATGACTGGTTAATGTAGTAGGAAACTTTTTAGTGTTGTCGCTGATCTGCATTCACGTTGGAGTTTGTCTGTCACTTCGCGTGCTGCGGACTGCTGCCTGCCAGTCCTAGGTGAACCTTTTTAGTAGTTTGTTTAGTGAGTTACATAACTTTCCAAGTCGACGGTCCGCAAATCAAGCAATACTAATATCGTAGTAGACCACATGAGATAGGTCAATATATCCAGTGGAATAGTTGTCTATTTGCTATTTCGCCAAAATATTTTGTTATTGTTCTTTTGAAATGTTTGATTTGGTTGACAACAATCATCCATGTTTTCGGGTCTTTCTTTCTTTCATGTTGTACATCAGCTCCCCCCAGGGGCAAGAGGACAGAGGAGGAGGGGTCATCGGCTGCTGCTGCTGTTCAAGGCCAGGATCGGTCAGGCGAGGGCTCCTTTGCTGGCCCCGGTAAGTTTTAATTTTAATATAGAGTACCTATTTTTTCCTAGCGTTCCTCATTTGATTTTTTCTAAATCGTCTTTGATCTTCTTGTAGACTGTAACTAAATTCTTATCCTGCCTCTACTATGACTCCCTGTGGTATTACTAGATTATTCTTATTAGTCTGTCTGTGTAGCTAACTAAGATTGCACAGTTGGCAAAAGGTGTTAAACGAAACTCCCATTCTAGTCAGCAATAGCTCTATGCACTGAGTGCAGTCCTCTGGGATTGTCCATAATGTCTTTTCAAGTCTTCTAAATGTTTATGCTTTGACAATTACCAACAATAAAAAGGTGAATGACCACCAAGAAAGAATAAGATACTACTTTACTTTTGGTTTGGATAGGAGGACAATCCATACTACTACTGTTGCAGGGACAAATCCTCACAGACAGAACTATGGACACTAAATAGTGCATTGTTTATCAATTATAATAGGCGCAGGTAGACTTTCCACATACCTCAGTGATATCAGACTTTGAAGAACCCCCAATCTCCTTACTGACTAGATAGTGTGGCAGAGTCATTTAGCTTCCGAATTCATCGATGATTGATCCCCAATGATGATTATCCAACGCAGGGCAAAAGTACAGAGTCAGAGTCCAGAAGTGTCAGAGGCACGGACTCATGCTTGGAAATTGCAAAACCTTTTGCTCAGTCACTCTTGACCAAAAACCACAGAGTCTATTTAAGTTTTAAAGTTTTATTAAAAGTTAAAATATTTATTAAAATCAAGCTTGTCATAAAACATAAACGGTTGATTAAAAATGGAAAAGTGCTTAGTGATTTATTTCACACATTTATTATGGGCGAGCCGAGCCCTCACCTGGTTTCAACTTTAATTTTTCTTTTTGGTGCTGAATCGTTGGTCACTCCGTCCTACTAATGATGATTTGTTCTTAGAAGTGAAGCTTCTGTCTGTTATGAGAAAAATGGTGCGTGTTAAAAAGCAAGCATTCATCAGTTGTGCCAAAAAGTGCTGCAAGACAAGACAACACCCTTCCCTGGAAAAAGGGACATTTTTACTTTAAAGTAGACAGTCACAAATTATGAAATTGGTTTCTGTATTCACATTTCTTCATTCCTAGACAAAATACTAGTGAGTGGTGTATGTCTATGACATCTAACATTCTTAAATGTACTTTGTAGGTGGAACATCTGGTGCTGGGCCCAGCACGAGGTGGAGGACAGTTCTGGTGAGGAGGCAGTTCAAGTGCCGGACGAAACTGCTGTGCGGGTTGCCACGGTAGTGGCGGGCAGTGGTAAGCTCTTATATTCCTTACTTATTGAGATTGCAGACTGCATAGTGTGCTCTCTGCACGGGTGTAGTATATATGTTCTACAGTTGGGTTACTATACTGTTAAGCAGACTTTCAAATTTAGAACAAAGTTTTTTATCAACCAGGTAGTAGCCTCCTCTAAATTTACTTCAACTCAGCGGTGATTTTTTTTTCGAGAATCCAAATCAGATCTGAGATGAACTTGATGGATGGGATGAACAAAAAGCGAAAGAAGGGTGTAAGTAAGTGTGGAAGGACGAGCAAGTTAAAAGTAATGATGACTGACAAAGAAGAATGATACGTGTTTGATTGGTGCCCGAGGTGGCTGGGAAGGAATATGATGCATGGCTGGGTGAAGAATGAAGCAAGGATGGGTGGAAGGAGAACAGCCTGGGTGGGTGAAACAGAAACTGTATGTGTGCGAAATATATGCTTTGGTTGAAATTCAAATGCAAGTCAAGCACGGATGTATGGCTTGCGGTTTCCCAAATAAACTGAAAAGGTCGTTTTCCCGTGAGAAAACGTAAGGTTTGTCCAGATGAGAGACATGAAGAAGAATGATTGACATATAGTTTGAATGGATGGATGCCTGGATCATGGTACTATCTGACTCTTAGATAGCATATGTGTATCTAGAGAGAGTAGACGGTCACTGGATGAACTAAGTGTTACTTTGAAGAGCATGTAACACCGCACCCGCACGTCCGTCCCAGTGTAGGAAAGGCAAGGAAAAGAAGTTGTAATTTTGTCCGAATACTAACATGAATAGTAGCAGTAGTTTGTATTGCAAGCATAGCATATATCCGGCTATTACGATGGCCACTCACTACCTCTGTTAATAAGTTTAGTAGAACTCGGTCATTCATGTGTGGATGTATCACTGTTCACTTAATAAAAAGCAAAGCACCTAACGTCATCCCATATGTAAGCAAATACATACCATGTGCAGTGATAGATAATCAGATTATTTATCTTCTTCATTTTCCTTTTCTAGTATTCATTGGCACTGTAGGGTGAAAGTTAAATTAATTAAGCAGTAGCCCTGGTAACAGAGTATTCTCAGTGCCACCCGTAATAGAAAAGTAAGAGCATCACCACCTGCATGTACTGGACTGGTACAGTAACGCAAGTCTGTCTCACTCATCATGGCGGGCGTCTGTTTTTCTCGGGTGCAAGTTGATTGCGATGGCATTATGCCGGCTTGCAGAAGTTAACGTACCAATTTTACTAAACAAGAGAGAAGAAGAAGAATAAGACTGGTGTACTGTCATAGTCGACTCTAATGGAGTGAGTCCATTGTGCTCGTAGAATTGATTCCTTAAACTCCCACTAATGTTAGAGCAAGGATGAAGAAGTGGGAGGTTTAATAGATACTGGCCACAATAGTTATGTACTGCACTTGCAAGTTGCTGGTTCTACTGTGACACAACTTTCTGCTGAATCATTTTGTGTTAATCTTAAAGAGCATTGGTTACAGACTATGTCTTTTTTTCTTCATATAGATGCTCCTTCCAAACCAACACGGAAGGAGCTGGCTAAAAGGGCCCGGCAACGGAGGCTGGAGGCCACTGTCGCCAAATATCGGCGGCTGGTGGCCCAGGAGGAGGAGGACACGCACAGTACGTCGACAACATCCACGGTGACACGTGCATCCTCCTCCGCGCTCCCTGGGTCAGCCAATCAGTGCAGCAGGTCTCCAGCGGTACGGAGCCGGGGTACCACAGCCACCCACCCCCGCCGAGCAGCAAAGAAATCAGCTGCCCCCCACAGCAGGTGCAAGGCACGCGCGCACCGCCTTTCACTGAGGGTGTCCTACCTCGAGCAGGAGCTCCTCAACACCAAAACCCTGCTCGAGACCCTCCGCAAGGAGCATGCAGACCTGGCCTGAAAAGTCAACAGCAGCAGCCAGCAGTAGGAGGAGGAGACTGTCTCTTGCCCCTTTTTTAAAGACTTCTGGGGGGTGGGAATTGGGAGTTGGGTTTTCTATTTTTTGGGACTTGGACATTCGTTGGGGTTTGGGAGGGGGGGTGGGTTGGGTCTTGCGGGAGAATATTGATGTTAGGTATATATAAATATACTTTAAACTTTATCTTAGCATACATGTTTTTTACTGCTTTTGAGGCTGGTGGGTGGGGGTTTAACAGTAAGTTTGTTTTCCTGAAACTTAAGTGGCATCTTGATTCAAGTTGTGTAAGTACTAGTAATTGCCCAAATGTTTTCAAAACGAAGTGCCTGCCACAGAGTAAGTGAATTCATTAGTCCTAGGAACTTCAGTCTATTGTCTCTCCTAATACTCCATTATGCTACCTCCCCCCAAACGCTTATCTTACCTGTAATTTGTGTTTGGAAATAGGGCTAGGCACAGGGCTGGCTGCACGGGAAATTGCGATTAAGGTTGGCAATCCTGGGCGGATGAAATGTCATCATTGCGGTGGTACTTGTGGTGTTACACAGTGGCAGTTGCAGCATCTGAAAAAAAAGAAAATGAAACCTCGTTTGTCCTTACCGTAGCATTGGAACGGTACGATAGAGAATATAGCAGGTGACAGTACACTAGAACAGTGCCACAATGTAGCCGAACAAATGGTAAAGTATTGAAAGTACTTGCGTTGAATTTCTTTGACATTGGCTACTACTACAAGAAATAGTACTGAAGGTGAAGGACACAGCAGCGTAATATTAATTTGCCACGTCTAGTAGGAGGATGTTCTTGATGACCAATCAAGTTGATGGCGCACATGAAAATCTGCTTTCATTTGCCAATAGTGACTCAGTGTCAAGCTGAGTAAGAATATATCCTCGGATTCTTTCACCAGCCTGGTGCTATGACCTTATCCTCCCCAGCAAGTGTGTGGAATTATTGCTGTCATTTAGTCACACATCAATCAAAAGGACACAGCCCGGGGGAAGAGGGTTAGGGTTTGGAAAATGGATGGGAATGGGGGTTTTTGGGAAAGTTTTGTTGAGAGAAGAAAAAAAAGCACAGCATGGACAAACAATAATTGAAGATAAACAAATCTTTGGGTACAAAGCTAGCCATAAATCTTGTAAGTGACATAAAGGAAGTGCATGCACTACTGCCTGCATGGTTACTGAAAAGTAAGTAGTACTTTCGACAACTGTGAATGAAAGAATGCGACAGTACAGGGTTGCAGTAACATTTATGCGTTTTCACTTGCCTATCTCTGCACTCTGAGAAACACTGCTTACATTAAGAAGCAGAGATCAAAGAAATGCAGAGTCACACTCATAGAAGTTCACAGCAATAACATTACTTAAAAGATAATTAGAAAAGAACGGATACTGTATCTGTATGTTTTTGTAGTTGTCCTGTTGAAATTGGTAAGTTGCATGCATCCAACCATTCCTCTTGTTAGCGGGACTCCTCCATTCCATCTGACGCTCCGTCCATCAATGTTGGTGACCAGAAGACACCCTGTCCACTGCCTGCCTGGCGGATGCTGAATTGCGGCTCGCTAATGTGAAGCCTGACTTCATCCTTTTTTTTCCCATTGCACAGGCTGAAACCCGGCCTGTAATTATTGATGGAAAAACAGGAAGTGATATTAGAACACCACTGACAAATAAATATAAGGTATGCACGCTGTGTAGTGCAAAAAGTCAAACTTTGAGTTTCCTAATAGACAGTACAATATTTTTGAAAGTGCCTACTCTGTCTGAGTCTCCTTTTGAAGGATAAATAAGTATGGTCGAATTAATTTAGCGGATCCTTCCCCTCAAGCTAGGTGTACTGTAAACTGTGTTTTAGAGCAAAATTAGACCTTCCCAGCAGTGCTCCCAGACCCTTACTAAACCCAGTCGCAAAAATGTCGAAGACCCCCAATCAGATCTCCAAAAACGAGGCCTAGTAGAAAATGGTGACAAAACGTACTTGGAAAGTTAAGTAGGCCCAAATCCCCCCTTACCCACGATGGATTGTATTGAACCACTTGCAAGCAAGCAAAAGTATCCATACCCAGCATTGCTCCAAGACTCGCAAAACCCCCCCACAAACACCAGGAACCCCCACAAACATCCCCCCGAAAACGGTAGAGTGAGCGAAATCTCAGAAAATGCTAAAAACCTTTTCTCCCGGGATTGTCTCCAAAACACTTTCTTTGGGGTATTAGACCTTCCCAGCAATGTCCCCAGACCTGTCAACCCAGGCGGAAAGAAGTAGAAGACCCCCAAACAGCCAAAAAGCAAAACTACAAAAATGGGGACCATCATGGATTTGCTTCAAACCTCTTGCAATCAAAACTATCCATACCCAGCAGTGCTCCCAGACCCCAAAACCCACCCACAAACACCCGGAACCCCCCCAAACAGCACCTCAAAGACAAGCAAGTCAGCAAAAACACAAAAAAAATTTCACCTCCTATTTTGTCCAAACCACTTTTATACGGTATTAGACATTCCCAGCAATGGCCCCAGACCCCTGCAGCCACCCGCAAAAAAGCAGAGCATCCCCAAACAGGCAAAAAGCAAAAATGGGCCTACTACCTGGAATTCAGTCCAAATGCGCTCTGCAGCTAAGCCCTAACTCCCCTTTTCCACCATGGATTTCCTGAAAAACAAATGCAATCAACATTAGACTGTGCCAGCAGTGCTCCCAGACCCCAAAACCCACCCACAACAAAATAAAAGCCCGCCAAACAGCACCCCAAAGACAGGCAAGTGATCAAAAGCGCAAAATCTTTTTCTGATCCGATTTTCTCCAAACCACTTTTAGCCGGTATTAGACCTTCCCAGCAATGGCCCCAGACCCGTCAACCCAGGCGGAAAGAAGTAGAAGACCCCCAAAAAGCCAAAAAAGCAAAACTACAAAAATGGGGACTTAGACATTTTCAGGCAAATTTCCAAAATCACTCCACGCGCGCTCTGCAGCTAGGCTAGCTAGCTAACTCCCCTTTGCCATCATGGATTTTCTTCAAACCTCTTGCAATCAAAACTATCCATACCCAGCAGTGCTCCCAGACCCCAAAACCAACCCACAAACACCCGGAACCCCCCCAAACAGCACCTCAAAGACAAGCAAGTCAGCAAAAACGCTAGCTAGCTAGCTAACTCCCCTTTGCCATCATGGATTTTCTTCAAACCTCTTGCAATCAAAACTATCCATACCCAGCAGTGCTCCCAGACCCCAAAACCAACCCACAAACACCCGGAACCCCCCCAAACAGCACCTCAAAGACAAGCAAGTCAGCAAAAACGCAAAAAAAAGTCACCTCCGATTTTGTCCAAACCACTTTTATCCGGTATTATACATTCCCAGCAATGGCCCCAGACCCCTGCCGCCACCTGCAAAAAAGCAGAACACCCCCAAACAGGCAAAAAGCAAAAATGGGCCTACTACCTGGAATTCAGTCCAAATACGTTCTGCAGCTAGGCCCTAACTCTCCTTTTCCACCATGGATTTCCTGAAAAACAAATGCAATCAACATTAGACTGTGCCAGCAGTGCTCCCAAACCCCAAAACCCACCCACAACAACCTAAAAGCCCGCCAAACAGCACCCCAAAGACAGGCAAAGGATCAAAAGCGCAAAATCTTTTATTGATCCGATTTTCTCCAAACCACTTTTAGCTGGAATTAGACCTTCCCAGCAATGGCCCCAGACCCGTCAACTCACCCGCAAAGAAGTAGAACCCCCCCACAAGTGCAGAGTCTTACTTCATTGGGCGTAATCCAGCCATCTGCTTTGAGGGAAATAGGAGTCTGGAGGAGGAGGAGGATAGAGGAGCATGTTCTTGTGAACTGGTGAACATGAGGAATGCAGACTGCGGCACCTTCAAATCAATAAGCAAATAAGTGAAGACAGTTCTGCTGATGGGCTTGTTTTTGTGATTAGGTGATTAAAGTTTTTTTTTATATAGATTTTGCATAACAAAGAAAGACAGACACACAGGAATAAAAGTGAATAAGGACGAAAAAGAAAGTTAGTGATTCATTGACTCATTTTCAGAGCTCGGTGTCAGGGAAGAAGAGCTCGTCCTCAAACTCTGCAAATTTATACGGGAGTAGGTCACTTAACAGAGAAGAACTTCCCTCATCTAAGTTGGTGTCCTCCTCGTCTTCTTCCTGCGTGCATTCTCGTATTTTGTAATCTGGTGGTATGAGGTGCTGATTCATCTTGATCATTGTTAACCTCTCCACATTTTTGGGCGAGAGTCGGGTCCTTTTGGAAGTTACAATGCCACCAGCAGCACTGAAAACACGTTCAGAAGACACGATTGCGAGTGGGCAAGACAAGTAATTTATAGCCAGGTTGGTGATCTCTGGCCACACAACTGTTTTCCCATGCCAATACGCCAATGGGTCATGAGAAAGATGGACCTCTGTTGAGTCATTCAGATAGGCCTGCACTATCAACTCAAGGTTCTCCCGGGTTCCTCCACTTTGCTTACTTTTTTCTGGGACCATTTCAGAAGCAAACCCAAGCTGAGTTAGCCAATCCTCTTCATCACCCAATATTACTGTTGTGTCTGGTGCAGATGATACGGTTGCTGGTGTTGTTAACGGCTGAGAGGGAAAATCACTCACTTCTGCCACAGCCACAAATGCAGAAGTGGATTTTTTTGACTGCGGACGGACTGCTGATGCTGATGTACTGCCTTTTCCTTCAATTTCCTGCCGTTCTTTTTCAAACCGAGTGGCTGACACAGCTAGTTAATGTTTGTACTTTGTAACATCTGCGTCATCAAAAGGAAAGAATACTCTGCCTGCCACTGCCTTTTTGTACCGTGGATCCAGAATAGTAGCACAAATGTAATGCTGTTCTGTCTTGATCATTTCAAGACGACCATCGCCAAGTAGGCGGTGTAATAACTTCTCCGCCAACTCAAATGCTTCTTCCTTTCCATCTTTTTCAAACTTAGAACACACCGCCTTCAGATGGTGCTCTAGCATGCTCAACAATGGGATAGCTTTACCAAATTACAGTCCTCCCTGCTGACTGCACGCGTGAAGACCTCAAAAGGACGAAGCATGTCTGTCAGGCTTCTAACTAGGTGCCATTGCTCCATCTGTATCCTCATGTCCATCATAGGTGTACCCAGTTTAAAGAAATACTGATCGACTACCGCATACTGCTCATACAGACGCTCAAGCATGTAGAAGGTTGAGTTCCAACATGTTGCCACCTCCTGGATGAGTGCTTTCACTGGCAATTTCCGCTCATGTTGCAGGCACCTCAGCTGCTTCCGGGCCTTAAAAGAATGGTTGAAATGTGTGCACATTCTTCGGCAGGTGGTCAGTAACTCGGAGACTGGACTTTCTTCACTCAAGAATTTTTTAACAACCAGGTTTATACAGTGCGCCAGACACGGCACTCTGAAATAGTTACCCATATCGATCGCCTTAACTACATTGGCGCCATTATCCGTGGAAACATAACCAATCCGGTGCCTGGGGTGGGTTGCCTCTGGGCGCCATCTTAGAGTGGGGTAGAGGCGCTAGTTTTCACCTGCGCTTTACTGCGCATGAGTCACTGAGGGAACGCCTACTTAAGGCGAGTCCCCGGCTCCCTTTTCCAGACAAGGTAGCGCATTTGCGGCTAGGAGCGCCGTCGCGCCTGCTGAATTCGTTTTTAAAACTATTTTCTGCTTTTAATTTGTTGTGCTCTCCCTGGATTGTGTCCCCCTTACCTGCACGGTAATTGTTATCGCACCGCCGTTTTGGCGGGTCCGGTGCCTGGGGTGGGTTGCCTCTGGGCGCCATCTTAGAGTGGGGTAGAGGCGCTAGTTTTCGCCTGCGCTTTACTGCGCATGAGTCACTGAGGGAACACCTACTTAATGCTCCTCCCCTAGCGGAGCGGGTTCGCGGAGCGGGCGCGCCTTCGCGTGGCCGGAGTCGTGCCAGAGTCCTGCCCGTCTATGCCCGTCCGCGTCAGGACGCGTGGGACGTGGCAGGATCCTGTCCCTTAGTGACGGACGCTTGGAGACCCACAATGTTGTGCTACAGCAGAGACAAGCTGTTGTCTAGTGACAAGCTGCATGGTTTCTGTGGGGTTGCACGGGTTGGTCCTTTGTGTGGCCCGTTCTCATGCACTTGGGGGAACTTTAAACTCCCCGCCCCCCTGGAAAGGGGCTGCAATGAGACTACTGCCAGGACGGTCAGCCCTATTCCATCGATCTCTTTATGGAGTCTCAACGTCCGGTCGCTGGTCAAACATCAGCAAGATGTTCTTGACCTCGTAGGTAAGGAGCTGCCGGACATTGTCTGTCTGACGGAAACCTGGCTGCAGGATGTTGACACGGCCGTCGTGAACTTGGCCTTCCCGCCTGAATACTCGGTATATACCACCAACCGAGTTTCCAGAGGTGGGGGGATAGCCCTTGCAGTCAAGTCTTGCTATTCTTGTGTTTGGCAAGGGCAAAACATCTCGGGCTGCGAAAGCGCCTTGTTTAAGATTGCTATTACACCTAACTTTGCTCTCTCGGGCCTTTTGATTTATCGCCCACCAGGGAGTGAAGTGGCTTTTAGGTCGGCTCTCCCAGATGCCATCAGCGCGTTGGCTGCAGGTTGCTCTACTTTTTCGATCCTTGGCGACCTGAATTTACATCTTGACAACCTATCTAGCCCTGCCGTGTCCAGTTTTGTTGCAGATCTTGAGGCTCTTCAGTTGGTTCAGCGGGTGTCGCAGCCCACCCATGTAGGTGGCCACACCCTAGACCCGTTTTTTACCAACTTAGCGGAAGTCAGCACCTCCACTCCAATACCTATGGCCTGGACCGACCATTATTTGGTATGTATCCAGTGCCCTCTACCTGTTCCGCCTCCCGAACCATTGGTGTACTCTATCCCTAGACGTTGTTGGAACAAATTGAAACTTGATGACTTTTTCCATCTGTTGTCCTCCGACCCGTTTGGGGAAATTGAGTTAGCGGATCAGGGTTACGATCACTTTTGTGAGTGGGTAACCAGGGCGCTGGACGCCCTTGTTCCAATAGTTTTGTGTAAATCAGGGGCAAGGAATCCCAGCCCATGGTACGACGATTCGCTGCGGGCACTCAAAAAGACCTGTAGGAGCGCAGAGCGGGAATGGCGCAAAACCTATAACATCGATAAGAAAGTTTTGTATATGGCCACTGTGAAACTCTACCATCGGACAGTGTGCAGAACCCGCGCGGCTTTTTATGCCCTGCAATTCCGTACCAGCGATAACCCCTCTAAAACTATTTTTAAGGTGTTGAAAGACCTCACCACCAAAAAGGTGACTACGACCTACCAGAGCTCAACTGCACACTGTGAAATTCTGGCAGATTTCTTTCTGGAAAAGGTTCGTTCCATCTATAGAGCTTTTCCATCGACTGCTCCTTCTGTTGAGGGACCGCTTAAGCCGTTGGTACCTGACATCTTATACTCTATCCCGAGCCTAACCTCAGAAAGTCTTAGTAAACTGGCTCAACAGGTGAAGTCAGGGTCCCCGGCTGACCCGTTGTGCCCGGCTTTATTTAAAGATCTAGCCTTGCATGATATCTCGCCGGTTTGCTCGCTGATTAATACGTCATTCACATCGCGCGTAGTTCCACTGAAGTGGAAACAGGCAGTAGTTATGCCTATTTTAAAGAAGCCATCTTTGGATGGAAGCAAACCCGAGAATTATCATCCAATATCACTTCTGCCGTGGCCTGCTAAAGTAGCGGAGGCGCATGTCAACTCTGTCCTCTCGGGTCATCTACTTCAGGCCGACATCCTAGACATGACGCAGAATGGTTTTCGAGCTGGGCACAGCACGGAGACGGCACTACTGTATATGGTGGAGCATTTGCGCTCCGTGCTTGACGCGGGTCAAACGGCGGCGCTGGTGCTACTAGATCTGAGCGCCGCCTTTGACACTGTGTCCCACCCTATCCCGCTGCGCCGTCTAGAGGAAGTTGGTATTGCTGGCCCTGCCCTCCAGTGGTTCCGTTCGTTTCTTGCCAATCGCTCCTTTAGTGTGGCTGTTCCGCCCTACCAGTCCAAATCCCATCCTTTGGATCTGGGGGTTCCTCAAGGCTCCTCGCTGAGTCCCACGTTATTCAATCTTTACGTGAGACCGCTGGCTGAGGTAGTCAGGCAATGGGGTATGACCATGGTGTCATACGCCGATGACACCCAGCTAGCGGTTACGATCAGCGGGGATGCGGAAGTGGATGCCCCCAGATTCCAACAAGGACTTCGGGCGGTCGCCAGCTGGATGACGGATAACTGTCTCCAGCTAAACGCTAGTAAAACCGAGGTGATGATTTTTGGCAAACGAACGGAACTCTGGGGGGACAGGTGGTGGCCATCTGATCTCGGCCGTACACCAACCCCGGTCTTTGAGCTTAAAAATCTTGGGGTTTGGCTGGATCCCACCCTTTCCTTCGTATGTCATACCAAACGTACGGCGGCCTGCTGTTTTGGCATCTTGCGGGGACTTCGTCCCGTGCTTAAGTTCTTCGATGCCACCACGAGACAACTTGTGATCCAAGCCACAGTGATCTCTAGGCTGGATTACGCTAGTTCCCTCTTAGTGGGCCTGAACCAAGCGGAAATCAGTCGCCTTCAGCGTGTTCAGAACGCGGCAGCGCGAGCGGTGGTGGGATTACCAAGATTCTGTCCCACCACTAATGCTCTTCGTTCGCTGCATTGGCTCCCGATGGCGCAGAGGATCCGTTTTAAAGTCCTCTGTGTCGCTTATAAAATTCTTAAGGGATCCCCGGCCGCGATCCTGTCCAAGCTCTTGTCTCACTATGTCCCCGCTCGGTCTTTAAGATCCTCTGACCTTGAACTCGCGGTTGTTCCCCGTTTTAGGCTCTGCAGGGCTGGCGGACGGTCTTTTTAAGTCCGCGCTGCACTGCTCTGGAATACTCTGCCCCCGGCGATCCGCGCTCTTGGGGACTTGTTCTCCTTCCGCCGTGCGGTTAAAACGCTTCTATTTCCCTAGTGCTCTTTTCTTGTGCTGTGCTGTTTAGTTGTGTTATGCTGCTACCTTGTCGGGCGCCAGGACGCTCCTTCGCTGGAGCATCTGTGCGCTTAATAAATTCGCATAACATAACATAACAATCATGTGTTTTCTTGGGGCCAGCCATTCAAAGACCTTTGTGTTAAACTCATGCAAAATGTTTTCTGCTGTATGACTTTTCTCCATGGCAAACATGGCTATTGTTGCATGTTTCCGAGCAGCTTTATAAACTTTGTCCTCGTCAACACCTGCGTTTATCTTTGCTTTAACCCCTGAAAAAGAGACCCAGTGTGCAGTGATGCACATGTAATCAGTGGCTGCGCAACTGCTCCACATGTCTGTTGTCAGATGTATAGTGTGAAGAGCACTCTTCTGCAAAGCTGCCCCAATCACCTCCAGCACATCTTCATGTAGTGCTGGAACCGCAACTCTGGCAAAATAGAACCGGCTAGGAACCTTCCATTTAGGGCAGAGCGTTGCCACCATTTCAAGAAGACCCACCCCTTCCACAAAAGAAAAAGGGAGAAGGTCCAGCGCTAGCATTTTAGCCAGCCTACTGTTATACAGACGCGCCATTGGGTGGTTGCGTTCATATGGCGCTTCTGAAAACAACATGCTTCTAATGATGGGCTGCACCATTTTATGGGATGATGATGACTTCTGCGACCCAGTTACGCTCCGTGGTGAACTTTTTCGCATTGGTGTCTCACTCTCTCCCACACTCTTAGTGTGGCTCATAGATCTGCTGCTGACAGGGGTCCTGGGTGTAAGTGAAGAAATGTTTGAAGCTTCTTCTTCCTCCTCGTCATCAGCAGATGAAACATCAACGGATACAATTTGTTGACTTGCAATTCGGGCATCCTTGATCTCCCTTAGGTGCGCATGCCATTTGACAGTGTGCTGTCTCTCAAGATGACCTCTCTGGCCTCCGGTACCATAGTTGGTACCAAGCTTACCACGACTAACTCGAACCTTACCAATGGTACAAATGGCTATGTTTTCCCTTGTTGGGCTAACACTAAAGAAGTCCCAAACTGCGGACTTCAAATGTCTGTGGGAAGCGGAGGAGGCGATACTGGGAATGCTGCTAATGCCAGATGAACTGGAGGATGTGTGTTGCCAAAATTTAGTATGTTGTGCACTTACAGCACCACTAATTGAGGAAATGGAGGTCGAGGTGGATGGAGGTCCCTTCTGGCGAGACAATATGGAAGCTGTAGGTGGTGGTGTACTAGTTAACTGCATTCGTGTGGTCCCATTGCCACGTCGCCATCTTCACGCTCAGCAGCATTTCGGGATAGGGTAAAAATGTCTGTTTGCTGCATGCCCGCTGAGGCTGGAGTGATGCCTATGATGACTGCGTCGTCGTCGTGGGAGTCTTCATCAGCAGGAGTATACGCCACATCTTCTTCAGCGTCATCCTCACACTCCATAACTCTGAGACTTTCGGGGACCTTCCTTTTACGCTTAGCTACCTTTGTCAGATCATGGTGTGCCTCACTCTCAGACGGCCGTGGTGGTTCCCAACTTTCATCCATATCATCAGAAGGAAGGGGGCTTGAAGAAGGAGTAGACACCATTCTTGATCTTTTCCTTGCTGAGGATCTGGAAGACAATGAATCATCAGGAGGAGTGGCTTCCTCATGTGATACCTCGGCTTGAATGTCGATTTCCTGATGTGCCCCTACTTCGGGAGGAACAACTATTGTGGGCACTTGTGCCGCTCCATGCACCTCTGCTTGCTCCTCTCCTTGCGCCACCTCTCCTTCCACATGTACTTGGGCTTGTACTTGCACGTGTGGTTGTTGTTGCGGCTGTGGTTGTTGAACACTTGTCAGATGAGTTACAACAACCTGTGTTGATTGAGGGATGCTGCTACTTTCTTGCAATGAGCCAACATCACTGGTCGATGGTGATTGAACAACTATACTGGCTGCCTCTGCAGCACTCAAGGGCTTGGACCTAAGTTGGCGTGGTGGTGGTGGCACTGAGCCCAATGGAGCGGAGGTGCTGCTCCCAGCTTGGTCCCCAGCAGACCCCGCTGCTGCTGCAGGCGTACTTTTTTTCCCCCCAAAAAATGTGGCGGTCGTCACACCAGTCTCCTTGGTAAGTGGCGCCAGTTGCTTCTTCTGCTCCTTACTGGCAACTTTCTTGCTAGAGGAGCTACGGGCAACTTTATTTGGGGCCATCTTCTTCAGATGTCAGAACAGCAGGCCGCAGTTGCACAAGTTGCAGAGTTGTCTGTGGCCACACGTGACGTTGTGCTGCACACACCGCAGCAGGACTTCTTCCTGGCACTGATGAGGAACGATGAGGCTGATGATTCGTGTTTCTGCACCTAAAAGCAAACGAAGCCAGAGGAATATCAGTTAAATAAATGTTGCATATGTAGCGCTTCAATTAATAGTTTGCAAGTAAGCATTTTTATTATACCCACCCCCCAAAATGGAAAGACCAATAAAATGCACCACTGACAGAGTACCCCTGGGCATAATGGATGAAAGCATGGCAGACTGGGTGCAGGCCTATGACACAACAAAGCACACTGCCTGGCTTCAAAATTGCCCCTAGACCCCCACCCACATGGCCAGGCCCTGCCAGTACCAGGCCTCAAAATGGCCCCCACCCACATGGCCATATCCATCAACACCCCCAAAAATCGAAAAACACACATAAATCACCACAATCCAATGCCATCCATGCCCTCCATGAGGCTTACATTAAAGAAACTACACAGAAAGACTAGGCCCATGCACCACTGAGTGAATACCCCTGGGCAAAAGGCCCCATCAACACCCCCAAAAATCGAAAAACACACAAAAATCACCCCAATCCAATGCCATCCATGATGCTTGCAATAAAGAAACCACACAGAAAGACTAGGCCCATGCACCACTGAGTGAGTACCCCTGGGCATAATGGATGAAAGCAAGGCACATTGGATGCAGGCCTATGGCACAAAGCACACTGCCTGGATTCAAAATGGCCCCTTCACCCACCACCATATGGCCCTGGACCAGGGCTCAAAATGGCCCCCACCCACATGGCCATGCACCATCAACACCCCCAAAAATCGAAAAACACACAAAAATCACCACAATCCAATGCCATCCATGCCCTCCATGATGTTTACATTCAAGACACCCCACAAAAAAGACTAGGCCCATGCTCCACTGAGTGAGTACCCCTGGGCAAAAGGCACCAACAGCCAAAAAAATCAAAAAACACATAAAAATCACCACAATCCAATGCCATCCATGCCCTCCGTGATGCTTACATTAAAGAAACCACACAGAAAGACTAGGCCCATACACCACTGAGTGAGTACCCCTGGGAAAAAGGCCCCAACAACACCCCCAAAAATCGAAAAACATACAAAAATCACCACAATCCAATGCCATCCATGATGCTTACATTAAAGAAACCACACAGAAAGATTAGGCCCATGCACCCCTGAGTGAGTACCCCTGGGCATAATGGATGAAAGCAAGGCACATTGGATGCAGGCCTATGGCACAAAGCACACTGCCTGGATTCAAAATGGCCCCTTCACCCACCACCATATGGCCCTGGACCAGGCCTCAAAATGGCCCCCACCCACATGGCCATGCCCCATCAACACCCCCAAAAATCGAAAAACACACAAAAATCACCATAATCCAATGCCATCCATGCCCTCCACTGAGTGAGTACCCCTGGGCAAAAGGCACCAACAGCCAACAAAAATCGAAAAACACACAAAAATCACCACAATCCAATGCCATCCATGCCCTCCATGATGCTTACATTAAAGAAACCACACAGAAAGACTAGGCCCATGCACCACTGAGTGAGTACCCCTGGGCAAAAGGCCCCAACAACACCCCCAAAAATCAAAAAACACACAAAAATCACCACAATCCAATGCCATCCATGCCATAAATGATGTTGAAATTCAACAAAACAGTTGTATCATGCACCCATAACTAACCCTGGTCCTACTGGATACTGTGGCTACCCACAATATATTTTATTTAATGTTCTGAAAAAGTTCCAAAATTGTAGTTGCAGCAACTGTAATGCCCCAAACAAACAACATCAACTTACTTGTGAAATTTCTAATCCAAAAGTGATCCAAAGAAAGTCAAAAAGGCCTCAAATCCAAATATCCAGCAGCATCCACAAAAAGTAATCCTTCCAGGTCAAGATCCAAATCAAAGTGACCAGCACATGAAGAAAGCACTGGGAGGAGCCTGCTGGACAGGAACAGGAAGTTGGAGACTGTGGGGCACTTCCTTCCTCCCACCCCCCCCCCAAAATGGACTCCTTGCAAAAAAAAAAAGTGCAGGCAAATGTCAACCTGAGGAGTTATTCTGATAAAAATCATCATTTTCATTCTGCTGGTGAATTTCTTGTGCGAAATTGCAAATTTTGCAATCTCGCAATTGCGAGATTCTCGCTGCCCGCCACATCTATGTGTTCGCAAGTGTTTACTCCCGCGATGCGTGATCACGGGCCTTTATGACGTACTCGCGTTGACAAGCTCTCGCTGTGCAAGTTGACAAGCCGTGATGACGTAATCGCGGTCGACAAACTCCCGCGGGATCCCGCAGCAAGATCCAAAATGGCGCAGCACACGCAAACATGGAGAAAAACAACTCTTCAAACGCTGAATGACGGTAAGCGAACGCTGCGCGCCGCAAAATTGTATAGTATTCTATTTGGCAAGTGCGACCAAGCAAAAAAATCCGCTTCGCGCGGATTTGCGAATTTGCCGAAAATCCGCGAGCGGAACGGATTTTACGCCCACGCTTAGATTTTAAATTGACCTACAAACAATGGAACTGAAATAATTCCATTGTTCCATAAATGTTTCGTCCTGTAGGGTGGAGCTGTGGCTAATGCCATTTGAGAGCAATGTTGTGCTTATATCGGGAATTGTGATACCAAGCCCTGATGAAGTCGTGGTTACGACTAAACACGTGTTGGCTACTGTAAAGAATCTTTTGGATTACAATAAACTGCTTGTAAAAAAACAAAATTGAAGAAACAACATTTATTGGAGACTACATTATTACTAAATATTGTTACTTTGTAACAATTGGTATATGTCATATGGGTGTTTATAGATTGACATGAAACCTCGAGTGGGGCTCCAACTTGTGAATTTTGGATGAACAATCTTCCTTCCTGTGCATCTTTTCTACTTGGACTGTGTTAAAAGACCCTGTGGTCATTTTCAAGTGAGCTCTGGAGAACACTCTTTTTCTCCTCTTTTTCTCCAGTACATTGAATAGCATCCCTTCAGATATTGTTTATGTGTTTAGCACGGTGCGCCTGCTTCAGTCTCCATGAACTGAGTGAGAATATGTACCCGTTGTATTCATACATGCATCACACAGTCTGGTGCTTCATTAAGGTGAATAAAGGCATCTGTCATTTGGAGCCGCCACAAAAGGTTACAATAAGGTATTAGATTGCAACAAATCGCCTATAAATTGCCTTGTTGTCATGGGAATGGGAGCACCTAGACAACAAATTCTCATTTTGCCTCTGGCTCTAAAAGTCTTTGCGCTGGAGCTGCCTTCTCATGCAGCTTCTTTCGTAAAATCTTCATCTCAGTGGTGTCCTTTGTGTGCAGTGCTTCTCTGGTGGTGTGTGTGTGTGTGTGTTGCGGAGGAGGGTGAGCACTGACCTGATTTTTGAGCATGTGTTAGTCTGTTTCACCAGCATTCTCTATTACTATGGTGTATGGATTCTCCTTATAATATGTGCTAGATAGTACTAATTTACATTCCTTATTTTGACTCATTCTTCGAAGTTAACTTTTGCTCCTGATTTGCTCTGAGTTAATGTTTGCACATGCAGGTGTGTCACCTGTAATGTAGTGTAGTTCCTATCTTCCCAATAGGCTCTGCGCATTGGAATAATACCTACAGCAGTAAAGGCCTAGGCCAGACGTTAACTAGGTCTACTACTGTCGATACTAGACTTAAGTTTTGGGTTTGCCAGCGTAGCTCAGAGTTCGCTAGAAACTTTCTCGAATGTTCAGGAAAGAATTAACTCCCCTGATTAGACAAGAAGGGATTTAGTTTCTGACAACCATAGAACATGACAACTTTGCTCTCCCCTAATCAAGAGTGTATCTCCAGAGTCGTGTGAGCACAAGGCAATTATTTTACTCAGTCAGTACGTGCATTCTTAGTCTCATCAGATTGTAGAGAAAAGGAAGAGACGGGCGTGTTCAATAAAAAGGTGTTATTTATTGATCAGTCTCTTTTCTCGTACAAGAGAAATGGATCGATATCATTGCAATACTTATAGTTAAGTAAAGTGCATACATTAAAAGCAATAGTATAAAATAATACTGTAAAAACATTGATATGGTTTCTGAGCCATATGATGTTTAAAATGATTAAAATATATTACATACACATATACATTTGACTAAACGTACTCAACTGGTGTTTCTAAATACGCCTACCCCGTGTACCTGACCTAAGTCTAATGCGTGGGCGGGAATAGAAAGTTACAGTTTAAGTTAAGTTTGTTTTTGCCAAGTGAATAACTAAAGAATTCTCTGTGAGGGGTTATTCAGTTCTGTACCTGGAAGTTAGGATGAAATGAGGAATGGTATCTCTTTCTCTGCTCTCGATATTCCAGGCCGCCTGCGAGGGCTGCCCGAAAGCGCCGGTGCTGGGTCTCTCGGCAGGAGATAGCAGCGCGTCTCTCAGCGCGTCAGGAAGGCGGGGCTGCTGCCAGCGGGGTCTGCTCTGCTCTTGGCTTCGGCAAGTATGGCTGCTCCGTCTCGTCACCACGCGTGTGTTTGCATAGGGCAAGATCGGCAATATTTATACCTTAAAGGTGCCGAGATTGACGTAAGGATGGACATAGATACGTCAATAAAGATGTCATACGACTTGCTCGTTAGCACATTCTTTTACTGAAGTTCTCTGTGAAATCAAAACAATGGCCGCACGGATTTTCCAGGTTGTCATAGGTTTGATTTGTTATGAGAACGTCGTATGCCTTATCAGGGGCTGGAGGAATGTCGCTTGTCTAATTAGATCTCAAGCGTTATGACCTAATCAGATAACACGTTCCTGTGCCGTAGTGTGACTGCGTCAGATAACGGTATCTGCATCATGGGGGCTTTTCTTGCCTCATGGGCTGACTGTTAGTTAACTTGATAGTTAGTTTAACCAGAATAGGGTCAGGAATAGGGGGATCGATTCAGAACCTATAGGAATACATGACACCCACTCCACGCTAACTATGGTCATATTTACTAATCTATGCATAGTATAACATAGTACAACATACTATAGAGTATAGTGTATACCTTACCACCCCAAAATACATAAATGCATTTTGAAACGTTCAAATATACTGAAAAATTGCAGTCATATGTATCGTATGCACTCAAGCTATGAATTAAATGCCAAAGTAAACACGCATTTGTATACATTATTGCTTATATGGTATATGAGAAATACACATGAAATGGCTCTTAATATGGCTATACAGAAAGAAAGTTCGAGACCATTTCATCACATAATAAAATATTTGTGAACATACCAGCGGGCAACTAAAGTTTATAAAGTATCTAAAAATAGAAATCTTAGTTCTCTAGGAATAGTTTCTTACTTTAAGCAGAAGATAAGTGTCCCGAAATTTTTTGTAAAAATTAATTTGGGGCTGCTAAAAAAATTGCTGTCCGTGAACTGGTGGGAAAAATTGTTCATGTGACTTTATTTTCAAAGTTGAAGGCCGAATTCAGGGAACGCCGTGTGCGAGCTTGCTCAAAAGTCTCTATTTCTGTTCTGGAGAGAACATCATATCATTAAGGCTTTCGAAAAAACTGTCAACAGCTTCATGGGAAAGTTCCACTAAGTCGGAAATAGGTGTAACCATGCATTCGTGCGCATGATTGTCTCCATTGACATTCTGATTCGCATTGCTGACAGAAGGTCGTACCTGATCGATGCTGCTTTCATCTTGAACTTCACTACTCTTCAATCGTAGTGGTGAAGATTCCACGAATGCCGTCATCAGGATTGGCAGCCTTTGAGGGCAGCACAAAGCGTGAACCTTGGTAGGAACTAACAATGTATCTGCATCCACTGGCGCATCCGATTGTAGCGTCAGACAGGTGTCTAACACGCATTCTTCTCCGCATAGCAGACACCTTAATACAGGTAAAACACACCTTCGCCACATTGGTCGAAATGATAGAAACCAAGTCATGTTCAGGTCTCTAAGCCGGGAGAATCCCAGGATTTTTGATATCCGGTCCCGGTATCCAATGGCTAGGATTGTATCTTCCATTGTCGCGAGAGTTTGATCTGTGACATGGGTTGCCATAACGAAAAATAAGGACTAAAAATAGGATTCCTGCAATTAGTCCCAGGATCAGGGGAAGTCCGCCAAAAATCGAATGGACGAAATCTGGAAAAATACCCAGTATGGCTTTGAATGGTGTTAATGCCATCTAAAATACTGTCTTAAATACCTTTGAGACCCCAGTGGTATCAGAAATATTTAAGATTTCGCTCAGGATTTCCGCGAAATGTACGGGTGAATTAGTTGATAATAATGTATGTATCTCTGCAGTCGTCCTTGCGACTTGTAGATCATACGTTTCTTTTGATGACGTGAGCCTTGTAGGCGTCTGAAGAAGCACTGTTTTCATTCTGCTTAAAGTATCTATTCGAATAGAAGTAATTTTCAAATTGGGCCATGCCCTTGCCTCCCTGTCTGGAAAGGAGCTGGGGAACAAAGAACATCCACAGCACTTGACCTTCGCAGTCGTAGTTACTAGATAAGGAGTCCCGGGCGTAAGACTACAACATCTGCGGTCTACAATAAGAATGTAACTCCCATTATAGAGTCTTTGAAAGAATGGTTCTATTTCAGTTGCAGGTGCGCCTTGCTGGTGACATGAAAGGTTGTATGAATTCCCTTCACAGGCTCCATGCAAACTAATTCCGTTACACAGAAGCGTGCCGCTTAGTGACATAGCACAATTGTTGCCACTAAGAAACACTTTCTGTCCTTTATTACTGACACATGCATGTGAATAGGGCAGGTTCCAAGTTGTTTTAAGGTACCCCTTTCCCAATTTCTCGTACATGCCAGCCTGTATATATTTTTGGCAGTATTGAAACCTGAAGGTTGAGATTGGAATATTTATGATTCTGTGTATTATCCATTCACTGACAGGTCGTTCTGACATTGTCATTGGTAATCTTTCTAGTTTTTCAATGCTCAAGATTGTATAATCAGCACCCTTTTGCGCCATACCGATTTGTCTATCAGTAAGGTTAAAGATTTGGAATAGTGACGTTGTGTTGATTAAACGCCAAGGCACATAGCCTGAACGAAGATTTTGTAACGTCCAGCCAAGCTGTACAATAGAACGCAATTGTGACTGACCATGTTGTAATAACAGTAAGTCTTGCGATAATATATCGATTGCTGAAGACACAATGCTGTCCAATGAAAAAATTCTGGAGGACAGAGTCATTAACCCATTGTCCACTACAGAAAGTGATTTTTCCAAATTAATACGGTCAATTTCCCGTATTCTCTCTGCTGTTTCAATTTGATTAACCTTCCAGGCCTCATTGTATGCTGCATATACAGAGGCTGCTATGAAACGCTTCTGACGCTGTTTGCGTGGTCCCAAAATGAAATCACGCAAGTCAGCACCATCAGTAAGTAAAGTTAGGTGTTGCTTAATTTCAGGCAGTGTGGAAGTTTGTAGCCATTGAAGGCATAATTTGCCCACACTGTAGGTTGTTATTATCCCTGGGTGATGTCTTTGGGGATATCTAGGGTCTGGCCTGGTCATTTTGAACCCCTGTGTTTTATTCAGGAATCTGTCTTGACAGTTATTTGTATCTGTGGGCCAGATCAACCATTGTTTCCAATCAGGATGTGTTCTGTTTTGGTTTAATATATGGTTTACGTCTATCTCTTCATCCGTATCAGAGCTATTGCTAAACATTGTTGGCTTTGGAATAGACGGTTTATTTAAATCTTTGATTTTGGCTAGGCCAAGACAGGTGGTTTGTTGAACAGTGTCATTTAAAAATATCATTTGTTCTGGGATCATGCAAGCTCTAAACAAAGCTTCTAAACCCTGTACTTGCCATTCTTTTGTACCCCAAACACTTTTCAAATCAACATTTTTGTCCCAATAATCAAATCCAAAAGTATTCATTTGTTCAAAAAATGAGTCTGAATATAACAATTTTGTGTTGGTTATCATGGTTTTCATCCCTGTCTTGTTTGATAATTTAAAATAAAATGTTTCAGCATTACTTGTGTTAAAACCTGAAAAATATGAATATTTGTCGTAAACGGTTCTTGAGCTCCCTTTTGGAGGTGTTGCACAATGTTCCCATTGATTATAATTTAACACATTTCTAGGTTGTGCAGATCTATGTAAAAAGTGATTACCATAGTGGTTATAGCAATACATACTGTCATAATTTGTAGAACCCTGCAAATAATCATGTTTGGTAAATTTAGCAGACATTACTAAATCAGACATCATGTTATTAATGCTTTCGAAGTCCCAATCATCAGCAAATGAGTTTGGTTTTACAAAGTCACTCAAGGAGATCTTAATTTGGTGTGGATATTTCAGGATTTCGACCAGACCATAAATTTCATAGTCAGTGTTGTCCCAGGCTACCCCACCAAGTATTGGATTGGCTGTGAAGTTGGCTGAAGAAAGTTCTCTTTTCTCGACGTGTGAAGATGTGTGTGGTTTGAGGATCAAGTTGATGTTCTGACTTGCTGTGTCCATTTTAGCATATTTTCCCTCAATGAAGCGTCCCAAAGTTAATACCATGATGAGCCAAAGTATGAGGATAAATGCACCAAAACCCACCCAAAATTCAATCCATGGAGAAATCAGATATGTTTCTTTCAGTTGGTTCAAAAGTTCATTAGCTTTTTCTTTAAAGGTTTTTGATGATGGCTGTGTCTTTGATTCACTGAGGCTTTCAGAGGAATCATCGAAGTTTATGAAGTAGCCGGATGCAGTTCTGTCAATTGTTCCAATTGCTTCAGGATTTTTGTTTCTTGCATTTTCACTTGGTACTTCATTATAGATTGGTGTGTCTCTGCTAAATGTTTTTATTTGGGTTTTCAGAGGTCTGAGTTCTATTGCATTGTTGCATAGTCCTTGTTGTTCTTCTGTAGGCGTTTCGAATGTGATGAGCCTCTTCGTTAGGACCTCTGTACTGGTAGCAAACCTTGGTGTTCTGCTACTTATTGGGAGTCCACTTGGCCTACTGTTTGTTATCGGCCACATGTTGTGGTTTTACCAGGTCGATGGATACAACTCGGTTCTCCTTTTTACCAGCAAGTGGCGGTAGTACAACTGATCTTGTCCCGTTGACAGACAAGACAGGAACTGCTTTTCTGTAAGAAGGCCCAAATTCTTATTTACCGCGATCTTCTCCCTGACTAGATCCCCGACTTTTGGAATCCAGACAGGTCTTGCTGGGACAGGTGGTGATTCTTCAGTGGTTGTTGGCTGTTGTTTCAACTGTATGTTGCTCAGGTCTTTTCTTGTTTTGTTTAAGTCCTGCAAAATAGCCAAACGGTCTTTGACATCAAAGCTTTTTTCTTTAACCACTGAAGTCTGACTGTCGAGGTCAGAGATAATCATTCTAGTTCCAAATAATAATTCGTACGGACTGAATCCCTTCAGAGAATTTCTTGGCAAGTTATTTAGACTACGTTGGACACTTATTAGATGTTTGACCCACCCAGCTCCCGAACCTAATATCCTTTCCATTATAGATTGCTTTCTGCCTTGGTTTTTTTTTTACACCATCCCGTACCCTCAGGAAGGAAGTGAGAAGATTCCCGCTGGGCTGTGCTCATTTGGCCATGTTTCCCCCCCGGCCGGAGGGCTAGAGTGAAGACAATGGTCAAACGTAACATGCTCTTAGCGTATATGCCATTTAGACTCGCAAATCTTTGTATAACAGTCCGGACGTCAGCCGAGTGCTGAGGATCGACATTATAAGTGGAAACTAGCCTGTATATGTTAATCGCAAGCCCTGCTTTTTACTGGTGATATTATCTGCCTTGATACGACGAGGTATTAAACTGTTTCTCTCCCCACTGCGATCTCTGTTGCAGTTTGGGCAGTTTTTTACAAACATGGTGTGATGCAGGCTCATGCCTGGCCACCAGTACCGTGATTGTAATTCTTCCAGAGAATCTTTTAATTTAAGGTGTCTGAGACCCTCGCCCATATGTGCGTCTGCGATTAACAAGTTTCTCCTGTCCATGTTTGGAATCACTCTATCCCCCACTCCAGGGATTCGAGCAAAAGGGACGGAGTTTGCATCGATTATGTATGTATAATTGAGTGGATAGTTGATCGGTAACGCTGAGCAGTCGCCTTTTGATGACGTTTTCACCGCCAGCACTGTTTCACCGTCAATGTATTTTAATTTACGCTTTTTTCGAACTACGGGAGCCGATTTAGTGGCTGCCGCTGCGGCTGCTTCAGCCAATGAATTCCCTACAGCGTGAACGCCATCACGCTGATGACTCAGTGAGTGTGTCACGTGAGTCTTTGGTAGTTCTTTTTGTAAAAGAGCTACTTGTTCCCAGAGCAGTTTCTGCTTTATTGGTGCATCTGTGTCATCTTTGTAACCGTTTTGAATCCATGCCTGCAAATCGCTGTTATATGATTTGACGCAGTAATATGAATCTGACACTATAAGTGTCGGGAATTCGCGATCCGCATTATCTAGCGCCATTTTCAATGCTATTATTTCAGTTTGTTGTTCTGAATTAGTTTCTACTGAGTGTGATTTTGTTAATAGAGGTTTTAGTTTACCTCCGCGCCACACTTCTTTTGTAATCTCACATGTGGGGTTGTATGCTTGTTCTCCCCAAACGGGGAGTTGAGCATGTCCGTCTGTATAGATTACACAGGCGTAATGTCGTAGAGGCAGAATGTCGATTGGCAGAGGATACGTCTTTTCATACTTTAGATTTTTTACTTCTTCTAGTTTTGGATCAAAGTAGTAGTATACTTTGTCCGTTGTGATTGAATTCACCCATTGTATCCATTCTGGATTCAATGTTGTTGTTGGTAAATTACACGGTGTTGTTAGTGCCTCAAAGGCTGATTCTGCTGTTCTGACTGTGATATGTCTACCGTCAGCTATGTCTTTTTCTCTAGCTATTGCGGTTTGAACTGCACGAATGATTTTTCCTGTATTACTGAATTTCTGTTCAGCTTCTGTGTACAAGTGTGATTTGAATGCAATTGGTACCTTTTCTCCCTCATTAGAGGTCAGGTATGTGAATCCGCATCTCCCTGGGATGACTCGAATCACAAGATTGCGTGTGTTATCACGTGTTTCTAATTTTGTTTTAATTAGCATGTCTGTTTGTAAGGATCTCAAAATTTCTGTGTGTGTTTGAGACCAATTGGATCTTTTAAAGTCTGGTTTAATTAGATCATAAAGGGGTTTGACCCTTTCTGCGTAATTTGCAATGTATGTTCTTCCGAAATTTAGGAAGCCTAGAATTGACTGTAGGTTTTTTAGTGTTTTAGGAGACATTTCTCTAGGAAATTGTCAGCCAGGCTTTTGCCTTCACTTGATAATTCATATCCTAAGAATAGGACTGTCAGATGGGCAATTCTGGATTTTTTAAAGTTGAATTTGTAACCCTCTGCTGCGAACCCAAGTATTATGGTGTTCACTCTTTTCAAGTGAGTCTCCAAGTCATCATCTGTTAAGTAAATGTCATCGACATAAGATAATGCTTCATCATCATATAGTTGTAGTAATTCTGTTACTCTCGCTGAGAATACCCCCGGGCTGTTCTTGTACCCCTGGGCTAACCGACAGAATTGTTTTTGAGTGCCATTTACCGAGAATGCAGTTAAATATCTGCTCTCCGGTGCTATGTTTTGACAAAAGAATCCATTGGAGATGTCCAAGGTTGTTTTGTATTTTTTGCGCACTATGTTATTCATTAGTGCAGCACTGTGTGAGTTTTGCACTGCAAAGGTTTTGCAACATGTGTTAAGGTGTCGGTAATCCAAAACTAGACGATATGAATTGTCTGGTTTGGAGACCGGAAACAAAGGATTGTTCATTTGTGAGGTGCAAGTTTCAATCACCCCCTGGTATTATAGCTGATCTAGTATTTCATTTACCTGTTTTTTAGCTTCTTGCTTAATTGGGTACTGCCTTTGTGCAGTAGGTTGTGATTTTAACTGGATTTTGTGAGGAGGGGAGTCCTCATCCCATCCTACATGATTTTTATATAAAGCAGGTGCTAGAGCCACTGCCCACTTTCTGGCAAGTGTATATTTTTTATGAATCGGGATTTGATTTGAGAAGGCAGGCATAATTATTTCTTCGCCATGAGGGCACTCCCTAACAAACTCTGGTGGCCAGTCTTTTTCAGCTAGAAGGATATCATAGCCCTTGGAGAGAGTATCCCAAAATAGTCCCCTTATTTTCCTAGTCTTATCTCCCTCTATACGTAATGTTATCTCGTATATCTTGTGGGGTTTGCTAACTCTGGTGTCTGCAGTTTCCATTTGAAGATATTCATTCGTGTCCACTGTCTCCAGATGATTCATAAGGACTTTGCGAGCTATGCTCACTTCTGCTGCGCTGTCTAGCATTGTCTGAGCCCACTCTCCGTTTTTCAGTTGTGTCCTCAGTATTCTCGGCATTGTTAACTACCTTGATACTGGCTACCTTCTTTTTTGGAAATTGTAATTTCTTTTTTAGCTGAGCAGGTTCCTTGTCTTTGGACTTGGCGTGCTCTTCTCTTTGTTCTGATCGTCCTCTTCTTTCCGATTTCTGCTAGGAATTCTGAAAAGATTGAGAGGGACGTGTATCAATGTCTTGATATCTATCAGGTTTTTTAATATTATCCCTATTTCTAAGGTTATATCTTTTCCCAGAGGGGTCACTCTGCGGTGACCTCTGTCTTTGGTTTGGAGATTTTTCTCTTCGCCTAGGAGACCTTCCTCTGGACTGGAATTTCTTTTCTTTAGGATTGGATTGTTTGTTTCCATCCCAGTTCTTTTTTGGTGAATTATTAAAAAATATTTTTTCTGGACTTTCAGTCAGTTGCGGTTTTACTGGTATTCCCCCTAAACTATCTCTACCTAGTTCCTCATAGGATTTTTCTATGATTCTGGCAATTTCAGCTGGTTGGTCTGCTATATCTGTCTCTTTTAACCTTTGGCGGATCGCCACGTTTGCTGCTTCACCTTTTATGTTGGCTAATAATATAGCCGAGAACTGCTTGAAGTCTTTCAGTAATTTCATACCAAGAGTTAAAGCTGGTTCTGGACCGTATTCATCTTGAATTTGTTTTAGCACATCTGGTATTACCGAAATGGATGGAACACCGTGCGTTTTTGTGTAGATTGAAGCAAAGACTGTACCCCAAGTGTCACAGTCCTCTATGTGTGGTGCGATTCCCATTGGGAGACATATAGTCAGAATCCTGTGTTTTTCTAGCGGGGTGGTGTCAGGAAACACCGCCTCTATTTGGGTGATTTTCTGTGCCAACCAGAATGGTATCTGTTCCCGTTTAGCCGGAACTTTACCTAGGCAGGATTGGATGTTCTGTGGTGTAATTTTATTTGTGTTCCCCTGGTGAGGGGTCAGCTGTGGAAGTTTAATCGCTGGCTGAATTGTTGAAGTCCGCATTACATACTGGACTAATTGTCTATGAATTTTTAGTAATTGTTTTAGCTGTATTAACAGCTCTCCTGTAGACATCCCTTCGATGTCTGGGTGTGGTGTGTATCCGGCTAAGACCGGCCACGTTGCTCCTGGTCTACCTAAAGGACCGAGCCTTGTAATGTGATTGTTATGTATTAGGGCGCCATCAAATAAGAGCAAATGCTCTTGGAATTTGAGTGGTACTTCCACCTCCTCGAAAGGAGTGTAAATGTCAGGTGGTACCTCTATTTTGTAATAGTGGAAGTACTTTGTTACAGCATTTGCTGCTGGAAAATGTATCCATGTATAGTATACCTCTGTCTGGCGATATTCGTGTGCCTCAATTACGAATATGACTGTGCCACCTCTAGGTGTCAGTCCATTTTCTATAAGTTTTAAGGTTATAGATCTCCTTTTGCTGACCGGAATGAGTATTATATCCGCGTCTGCATCCTGTAGTGCAGTATCTGCTGCTGCTATTTCAGCTGCTAATCTAACTGCCTCTCTTTCATCATCACTGTCTCCCATTTTACCGACAGGATGGTATTATGTTTGTTTGCAGATCAGGTTTCTAATGGAACAAAGATTAGATGCAAAATATTTTGGAACTGTTTATCCTTCAACGTTGACAAAACCAAGAACCATACATAGGAGTTCCCTCCTGCGAGGTCTGGCGGATATTTCCTTTCACCCACTCCAGACGTCTTTGGAGTATTTGGGAAAAGGGGTCTGAGTGAGAAAGCACGACTGAGTTACTCTAAATGTCTTACGTTAGTTTTATCGCCCTTTCCAAACGCGTTGGGCGCCATGTAGTGTAGTTCCTATCTTCCCAATAGGCTCTGCGCATTGGAATAATACCTACAGCAGTAAAGGCCTAGGCCAGACGTTAACTAGGTCTACTACTGTCGATACTAAACTTTTGGGTTTGCCAGCGTAGCTCAGAGTTCGCTAGAAACTTTCTCGAATGTTCAGGAAAGAATTAACTCCCCTGATTAGACAAGAAGGGATTTAGTTTCTGACAACCATAGAACATGACAACTTTGCTCTCCCCTAATCAAGAGTGTATCTCCAGAGTCGTGTGAGCACAAGGCAATTATTTTACTCAGTCAGTACGTGCATTCTTAGTCTCATCAGATTGTAGAGAAAAGGAAGAGACGGGCGTGTTCAATAAAAAGGTGTTATTTATTGATCAGTCTCTTTTCTCGTACAAGAGAAATGGATCGATATTATTGCAATACTTATAGTTAAGTAAAGTGCATACATTAAAAGCAATAGTATAAAATAATACTGTAAAAACATTGATATGGTTTCTGAGCCATATGATGTTTAAAATGATTAAAATATATTACATACACATATACATTTGACTAAACGTACTCAACTGGTGTTTCTAAATACGCCTACCCCGTGTACCTGACCTAAGTCTAATGCGTGGGCGGGAATAGAAAGTTACAGTTTAAGTTAAGTTTGTTTTTGCCAAGTGAATAACTAAAGAATTCTCTGTGAGGGGTTATTCAGTTCTGTACCTGGAAGTTAGGATGAAATGAGGAATGGTATCTCTTTCTCTGCTCTCGATATTCCAGGCCGCCTGCGAGGGCTGCCCGAAAGCGCCGGTGCTGGGTCTCTCGGCAGGAGATAGCAGCGCGTCTCTCAGCGCGTCAGGAAGGCGGGGCTGCTGCCAGCGGGGTCTGCTCTGCTCTTGGCTTCGGCAAGTATGGCTGCTCCGTCTCGTCACCACTCGTGTGTTTGCATAGGGCAAGATCGGCAATATTTATACCTTAAAGGTGCCGAGATTGACGTAAGGATGGACTTAGATACGTCAATAAAGATGTCATACGACTTGCTCGTTAGCACATTCTTTTACTGAAGTTCTCTGTGAAATCAAAACAATGGCCGCACGTATTTTCCAGGTTGTCATAGGTTTGATTTGTTATGAGAACGTCGTATGCCTTATCAGGGGCTGGAGGAATGTCGCTTGTCTAATTAGATCTCAAGCGTTATGACCTAATCAGATAACACGTTCCTGTGCCGTAGTGTGACTGCGTCAGATAACGGTATCTGCATCATGGGGGCTTTTCTTGCCTCATGGGCTGACTGTTAGTTAACTTGATAGTTAGTTTAACCAGAATAGGGTCAGGAATAGGGGGATCGATTCAGAACCTATAGGAATACATGACAGTAAGGTTTCATTAATTGCATTTGCGATATTCTCTCTAGATAAAGGCTGTATTGACATTTTCATTTTAGTGGATTCTGATGGTTTTTTTTGTGAATCTGTTTTTATTGAAATTTCGCATAAGTACATCATGATGATTACATATATGTGCACTGTTGGGCATTTCAGTTTTTACAGTTCACTTTGCATGTCGGTGCTTACATAATGTCAGCACATGTCACAAAGCAGCCTAAGCAACCCAGAAGAACAAATGTCAATAAGTGCATTTCCAGCGCATTTCCAATACTTAGGTAAGGGATGGAGAAAGAGAGGGGGAGAGGGGGACCCATATGGGTATCATAGTCTATCCATATCCGGCAGTCTTAAATGTCCATTGGTGCCTGGGTATTGGAGGATGTTGGCCTCAGCATGCGCGTGCATGTGTGATCATGCTGACTCCTTGGTTGCACTGGCGCTCGTGTACAGTTAGGTGTCAGTAAGAGATTTACAGATAATCAGGCAAATAACGTGCAACAAAACATATAAAACATTAATATAACCTCTAATCCCCCCATAGCTGCATAGACAGCGTTATATGTGGTCCAGACAATGTACAGGTACAAGCTGCTTTACCGTTTCCAAGATGCGCATACGTGTGTTATGTGAACCAGTATATGTTTGCCTTAAAGAGTTTGGTGTGGTGCATACTCTGCAACAATCGATACATGCACTAATTGTGTGTAGCCTGGGCATCGGGTAGATCTGCAGGTGCCATGTCTGCATTATGCTGCAGGTCAGTGTATTTGGCATCCTAGTACGTGGCGATAGGGCTCTTACGTAACCCCATAGTTTCCTCATGTTTAATTATGAAACCTTCCGCTTTGGCCCATGCAAGCATAGAATTATGGGGGAGATCCGGTGCGTTCCACTTCTTACTAATAAGCCTCTTGGCCACTATCAACCCCAGATCTAGAATCCTGGACGTGACTTTCGTGGCGGGTGTCCTGTGGAACTTATGTAACAGATATGCAGGCCATTCAAACTGCAACTCCTGACCAGTGCAAGTGTGTAACAATACGGCCACCTCCCTCCAGTATGTGCCCACTCTCTAGTAGCTCCAGAACATGTGAAGTAAGTCAGCCCCCAGTTAGAATCTCTGGGGCCGATTCACAGAACTAATCTGAAACAAAATCCTAAACTTACTTCGGGGCATATTATCAACACATGAGAAAAAATTATCGCCGCTTTAGCGTCAGAAAACTGCCGCTAAAGCAGCGATAATGGGCTTGATAAAATGCTCGATTGGAATTCCATAGAGCATATTATCAAGCCCATTATCGCCGCTATAGCAGCAGTTTTCGGCCGCTAAAGCGGCGATAATTTTATCGTCTGTCTTGATAATATGCCCCTACTTTTGCTATTCACAGAAGGCACTTACAATTTTTGGTATTCACAGAATACACTTACGACTCCTAACTTTACGTCCACACTGGGGACGGAATTTCCGCACCCGGACCGTACTCTATGCACCCGGACTGTACTCTCCGCACCAGAAGGTACTCTCCGGCTCAAGCCGTAATCTACGGCTGGGGCCGGATAAAGTGTAATCAATGGGCTGGATTGCAATTTTTACAAAAAGAAACATTAGGAATGTGGGATAAATGGTAGAGGAGGTCATGAAAAACAGTTTGGGCAGGGAAAAGGGTCCGGCCAGACACTACATCATAACCCAGAAAAGTTTTCTCCTGTGCATCATGGTACATGCAGTGCACAATTTGCATGATTTTCGCCAGCGTGAGGTATGAACTATGTATTATATACAACTCTATCTGCCGGAAGCTCATGTTCCTGGGGACTGGATTTTGATGATTTTGTACACAGCTGTGTAAATATTTTATAATTCTATTTCAGTGATCGTTATTGGCTATTCGTTTTTATGCCACTATTGAGGTACTAGCAAGACACTCTCCATTTACTATTGGCAATTTACCTGAATTTATCTGCATCCTACATGAATGCTAAATCAGATATCACTCAATATGCTAGCTCTAATCCCTCTTTAGCATCAGACTCCCCCCCAGACAACCCAGTTCCTGATTTGTTGGAACATTTGAGTAATGTCAAAAATTTAAAGATAATGCATTGAAGTAGTGATTACTTTGCCGCTTGGCATAAAACCAGATCTACAATTTCATGTTTATGGCTACTTATTTTACTAGTATTACCACCAGCCTTTAGTTAGTGGTAAACCAGTATGTTATTTACCACATCATACATCGATTTTTCAGCAAATATCTAAATTAGCCTATTAGGGTTTCCATATATTTTTAGGTCTCGCCTAGGCAGTGCATGCGCTGTATCTCTGAGACATCAAGTAATCTATATGTTGGGTGAAACCCCGCCTCTTGCTGGGTAATTTCCTGCTGCTTGCCATTTGTTTTTTTTTTTGTTTTTCTATAAATCTTTTTATTGCAAATGAAACAAAATCAGGTGGTCATCACTTACAGGGAATACACTTATTACAAGATTCATATTGGGGAAACACAGTTTACGCAGATCTTCCTTATACAGTATTAGTGTGATTAGTGCCAATTCAGCTAGAAGTCAGATTGTAAGCAATTCGTCAATGGGAGTAATTTGAGGGGTTCACACAGGTAACCACGATACTCATTCCAATTGGACCATACCACCACCCACTTCCGGGGGCAGCCCCTGGCCACATATACTGTCTTCTCCTGGATCATACACCAGTTCATATATTTCTTCCAGGAACTGAGCGTCGGAGCTATTTCTGTCCCCCACAATCTCGCTATGTTTCTCTTCGCAATTGCCAACACTAACGTTACCCATAACTTGCCCTGTGATGGTAGGTCTGTGGGCTCCCAGATGTTTAGGAGGCATCTCTTGATCTCTAGATGTAACTCCACCCCCACACCTCATGCATACAGGCATTCACTCATTTCCAGTAGTTCTGCAGTATGGGGCACTCCCACAATATATGAAGGAAGGTGCCAACCTCCCCACACCCCCTCCGACAGAGTCTGTCTTCACTTCGGCCCATAAGGATCAGCCTCCTGCCAGAAATATATACCCTGTGTAGGATTTTGAGTTGAATCAGTCTGAGTTTGGCTGATATTGTCATTTCCTTGGGGGATGCAAGCGCCTCCCTCCACTCCTCATCATCAATGACTAGTCCGTCCGCCTCCCATTTCCCCCTGAGCGCTAGTTACGGGCTCGGAGTGTGAAAAATAAGTTTTTTGTAGGTGAGGGAAATAGCCCGCTCTCGAAGATGGCCATCCAGCAGTCTGTCCTCGAGAGGGGAGGACTCCGGGAGCTGGGTACCTGGAGGAATGTTGGCTTGAAGGGAGTGCCTGACCTGCATGTACCGGAAGTGTTCTGTGTGGGCCAGGTCGTAGGTACGCTGAAGCGATGCGAATGGGATAACCCCGTCAGGCCCCCACAGATCTTTGACATGAGAAATACCTATCAAATCCCAGTTACGGAATCCTTTTGTGCGAATCAGTGTGCCCAGCTTTTCCGAGGCCCACAGCGAGGTAGCCATTGTTAGTTCGTCAGCCCATCCCAACTTTCGGTGAACAAAGTGCCACAGCTGCACCGAGTGCTTCGTAGGGCCTGTAAGACGGTACCTTCCTGGCCTAGAATAGAGGGCGGCCTCAAAGTTACCGCCCAGGAGGATCCATCTGTCCATCCCGTACCCCGGGTAATTTCCAGCACAATAGGTACCTTGGTTAATGGCAGCGAGATGTGCTGCCCAGTAGTACTTCCGGACGTCTGGGAGCGCTATTCCTCCGTCAAACCATCCCAGTGTGAGTTTCTGTAAGGATATTCGGGCCATTCCCGTCCACAGAAGATCTCTCTGTGTGGCCTCGATGTCAGTAAAGTACTTTTGCGGAACTAAGTCCCGGTAGTTTTGAAGGGCATAGAGGAACCGTGGCAGTACCATCATTTTGAATGCGCGGCCCAGTAGGGAAAGTGGGAGTTTTTTTCCAGGTGGCGGTGTCTCTCTTTAGCTGCTGTAAGGGTGGTAAGAGGTTCTTCTCGTAGCGAGTGGCCCTCTCCTTGGAAATTTAGATTCCCAGGTATTTGAACCCATCTTCGGCTATCTTAATCGGGCAAGTGCTCGGGATTACCGGGGGGCCCCATGCAAGACGTAGAGGAGTGATTTTCCCCAATTGATACTGTAGCCCGAACTCTTCCCAAAGCTTGTGAAAATCTCTAAAGCTACTGTGAGGGACTCACTGGGGGTTGTGAGGTACAAAAGGATGTCATCCGCATAAAGCGAAATCCTGTCCTCCACCCGTCGGCCCATCGGAGCCCTTGTAAGGAGGGGTCCTGTCTTATCCAAGCGGCAAGTGGTTCCAGGGAGAGGGCGAACAGCAGAGGGGAGAGGGGTCATCCCTGTCGGTTTCCTCTTCCTAATGTGAAGACCTCTGAGATTTTGTTGTTGACTACCACCTGGGCAAGAGGTTCGGTATAGAGGAGGTGCACCCAGCTAATGAAGGCTGGACGAAATCCCAGTTTCCTAAGAACTGCCATCATGTATGGCCACTCAAGCGTATGGAACGCCATCGCTGCGTCTAAAGATACCACACCCGCATCTTCTTGGAGAGTGTGGCAGCGTCCCAACACTCCATGGAGACGGCGCAGATTGAGTTACGATGGGGCATAAAGCCCGATTGGTCTGGGTGTACCAGGGTGTTAAGAACGGGTTTGAGCCTGTTAGCAAGCACCTTGGCCAATATTTTCGGCTCGGCCTTTAGCAATGATATCGGTCAGTAGGAGGTGCAAAACTCTTTTGGTTTCCCCTCCTTAGGGATTGCCACGATTGTGGCCATCCGCTGGTCCCTCCGTAGAATGCCCTGCTCCCTGCTTGCCTCGAACATGTGTTTCAGGTGCAGAAAGTATTGTTTTTGGAAGAACAGTTCCATACTCAAAAAAGAGAGTGTTTATCTGTTCCAGCTGAGGCATTCCAATTGCCATTTTTACTTCATACTGTAGCACCATCTTCCCAAACAGCTGCAAGGCTACGTTTGGGATTCAACATTACCATACAGAATAGTGATTGATTAATAGGTATGTCCTAATAATATCTCCCACTTTTAGTTCAGTTCATAAAAATTATAAAGTGCAACCTTGCTCTTTAATTTGTAGGGGTGCATTATAATCAGGATTAGTCACATCCACATATATAATCTGTTGTCGTATTAACATTAATGCATTAGAACGTGAATTGCAATAATGTGTAAGTGAAGTGCTAGATATTTTCTCCATGTAATCTAAGAATTAACGTAGTAAACGTACGTATTTAGATTAATCATATATGTGTGAAGGGCATTCATGACATGACTAATGAACTTTTCATATAAAGGCTCATATAATGTGTCTATATTAATGGTTCAGATAGTCATTCATTTTAAATGTGTACTCTGTTCTTAAGTTAGCTGGATCTGGTAGGCCTAACTGTCATTTCTCCCTATTCGCTCTTAAATTGAAACTGTTTATTAGAGTTTATGTGTTTGTGGAATTTTCTTCTTTCACGTTTCTGTTGCAGGTGCAAGAATACGCCCTCATTAGTTAGAATAACGTCTTTGTTTTAGGAGCTGGGCAGATATAGGGAGCAGGGATGCCTTTGAATAAGCAGAGCTGATAATGTAGGAGGAAATCTTTCATGTCTGGAAAGGCATGGGAACCAAGGTCATCGAGCTGAAGGCTGGACGCACTATTACCTCCTGGAAAATTGCCTACAAGAAGGTGTCCAACTGGATGAGGTGGTCATGTGATATATTTGTGGGTGTGATTTTCTACTTTTGTATTTGAGGTTAGGGACTGGGCCCGGGGGACTTCTGCCTTACCTGGAGAGGGGGGAGCATCGTAGATTGAGCTCTGTAGCTTTACGCTACTCGACCCATTTAATGTGAGTGTGCTTCTTGGGAAGTTTGCACGTGCTGACACATTTCTGGGAGCTTGCCTGGGGAATGCTAAGTAGGGATGCCATGATAGAAGTAGTGTAGGAACAGATAATTATTTTCTTGCTACCCTCCAATGAAGAAAACTCTGGATGTGGTTTCTATAATCATTTGTGTCCGGGTTTTGGAATTGGTTATTCTGTGCATGTTGCACCATCTAAATTTTAATCGTAGGTTCGGTTTTGTATTAGTGCCCCTGTATCTTTACACTCTCGTTCTGAGGTGTTTATAATCCCAATTGTTCTTGGCTTAATAATAAATATACAAAAATGTGGATTAGGAGTCTGTATTCCTTTGGAGTCATGGGAAATGGCAAAGTATGCCTAATGATTTTCTCTCCCCTTCCCACTTGCAAAGCAGGCAAAAAGATCATTGGCCTGAGGTTCCTGTGTAAATCTAGAACGTGGAACCCGGCTCCTTCAAAAACAAAAGAAAAACCTGGCACAGTGGTGTGGAGTAGGCTGTAGCTGCTGTTTAGTGTTTCCTCTGCTGTCGTATGAGAGGTGAGATGACTATGTGTTGAATCACTTGATTGGAATCAAGGTGACATCTACGAGTTATAGTAAATATGAGAGGAGTGGAAGGCAACCTATTTAAGGTGTCCCAGGGCTCTCTAAGGCATGAGCCATCAGGGCAATTCACAGGCTTGGGAACCATAACTTAGGTACAAATTTCTTAGCTGGGCGTGGGTGATCAGACTCAAAGCTATGTGATGAATTTTTCTTTGGCGATCCCCTGTTATTTTTTTTTCTCCTAACTATTCCAAAGCTGTAAATTGTTTAATGTTATTTTATCTTCTCTTTTTAATTATGTATTAAGTGTTTTAATTAATAACATGAATTGTATTTTTATTGTTCTGTGCTGTGGATTTAGCGCTGACTCGTTGTAAACCAAAACAAATCCCTGACAAAACGCCATCGCGGCGAGGACTGAGGCCACGCCCCCTGAAGGCCACGCCCCCCTGTCGCTGTACTTAAGGCACTGAACACTAGCGCCTAAGTCTGACTCACGCGCACTCCTGAGGCGGAAAGCCGGGAGTTTTTAAAAGCTGCTAAATATTTGTTTGTTGTCACCTAATTTCCTGTACTTTTAACTCATCACGCGCTAGCAAGGCGCCAGGGCACTCACCTTTTCATGCACAACGAATAGCGGATTTAGCGCTGACTCATTGTAAACCAAAACAAATCCTTGACAAAACGCCATCGCAGCGAGGACTGAGGCCACGCCCCCTGAAGGGCACGCCCCCCTGTCGCTGTACTTAAGGCACTGAACACTAGCGCCTAAGTCTGACTCACGCGCACTCCTGAGGCGGAAAGCCGGGAGTTTTTAAAACCTGCTAAATATTTGTTTGTTGTCACCTAATTTCCTGTACTTTTAACTCATCACGCGCTAGCAAGGCGCCAGGGCACTCACCTTTTCATGCACAACGAATAGCGGATTTAGCGCTGACTCGTTGTAAACCAAAACAAATCCCTGACAAAACGCCATCGCGGCGAGGACTGAGGCCACGCCCCCTGAAGGCCACGCCCCCCTGCCCCCTACATCATGTGCTGTCACCGGAAGTGCAGCGGACGAGCGCAGCGGGAGCGCCGTTTGCGCGCCGAATGCGCGCCTAAGGCAAGCCCGTCTGCGCCCGTCATCGCCACGACATCGCCCTTCGCCAGTCCCCCTGGTCCTACCAGATTCCACACTCCCATACGGTACGACCGCAAGGAACTCCTTGCCCTGAACCGTAGTCCAGCATGTCCGGATGCTACAGGGGTCCTTGGCCATTCGCAACTCCAGTGCAACTCCTGCCATTTTTCTTCCGGCAACCCAACTCGTGTTCTAGGACACCGAGGCAGTACCACCACCCCGCCCCTAACGATACTTCAACTTAACGTTAGGTCACTTACCAAACACCACATGGAGGTAAACGCGCTCATATTGGATGAAGACCCTGACATCCTCTTCCTTTGCGAAACATGGCTACGAGATGGCACCTCTACCATCCCCAACCTTACTCTCCCAGATGAGTATCACTTGGCCACCTTAAACCGTGACTCACGTGGCGGCGGCATCGCAGTTATTTATAAAAAACACTATAGCTGCTCGTTCACCAAAGAAACTCTCCTTGACTGTGAATGCGCCCAATTTAAAATTGGCATTAGTCCTTAATTCACAATATCAGGTTTGTACATCTACCGCCCACCCGGCCCTTCCTCTCGGTTCATTGAGGCCCTCCTCGAAACCTCTACCGCGCTCATAACTAAATCCGCCAACTTTACTATTTTGGGAGACCTCAACCTGCATTTCGATCTTACTAATGATCATACCATCACTAATCTCCTTGCCGATCTCTCGGCTTTGCAGCTTAACTCTCTCATCCAGGCTCCCACCCACTCAGCCGGTCACACTCTGGACCCAGTCTTTACCAACATTCAAGAGGCAGTCACTGAAGTCCCTATACCCATGGGATGGACGGACCACTACCTCATTAAATTAACCGTCCCAGTTCCAGGGCGTCAGTATATAACTGAATCTTACCGTCGCCTCACAAGACCATGGCACAAACTCTCCACCCCTATGCTCCATGAAACCTTGGGAGTATTTCATCGGAAAATCGATCAAGATATTGACACAACATACTCCTCCTTCAATAACTGGATCACTGGCGGACTAGACACTCTCATCCCAGCCAAATTAACCAAAGGTCGATCCACACCTTCTAATCCTTGGTATAATGAGACTCTTAAAGCCTTGCGTAAGGACTGTAAAAGAGCCGAGCGGCAATGGAGAAAAAACTTTGACTGTCAGGAGAAAGCAAACTATCTATCCAAACTTAAAACATATCCCAAAACCATTAGCACTGCCCGCGCAGCTTTTTATGCTGACAAAATCAGCTCCAACTCGAACCCATCTAAAATGATTTTCAAACTGGTTAAAGAACTTCAAAGTCCCTATTCTCCCCTTCCAAAAATTGCTTCTAACGAACAATGTGAACAGCTGGCTACATACTTTGTAGAGAAAGTCCAGAATATATATAAAACTTTCTTGCAAAACTCTCCACATTCTGGGGAATCCAAGAACTCAACCACCATTATCACCCCTCTTACCCAAATCCCTGCCATCACAGTTACCGACTTGATCAAACTCTGCAAAAAAGTGAAATCTGGCTCCCCTGGAGATCCTATGAGCCCTTCCCATTTTCTGGACTCGCTCGACTTCTTCCTACCTTCCATGATCGATATTCTCAATCTTTCTTTTACATCCGCCACTGTACCTATAGCTTGGAAGCAAGCCTGGGTATCACCCATAATCAAAAAACCTACCCTGGACCCCTCAAAACCAGAAAATTTTCGACCCATATCCCTTCTTCCCTGGATATCTAAAATAGCAGAAGCCCACGTCAACGGCGTGCTATCCAAACATGTGGACTTAAATGGGATTCTGGACCCATCCCAAAACGGCTTCAGACCGGGCCACAGCACCGAATCAGCCTTATTAGCCACCACCGAATATCTCCGGACGATTCTAGATTCCGGTCAAAGTGCTGCGCTGATTCTTCTTGATCTCAGCGCAGCCTTTGACACGGTATCTCACAACATACTTTTGAAACGTCTGGAGATGGCAGGTGTGTCTGGCCTCGCCCTTACCTGGTTCAGCTCCTTTCTTAAAGACAGATCTTTCCGGGTGTCAGCCCCCCCCTTTTCTTTCAAAACCCTACCCGATAGCAAAGGGAGTCCCCCAGGGCTCAGCGCTGAGGCCCTCTCTTTTCAATCTATACGTTCAGCCCCTTACGGAAGTGGCCAAAGAGTGGGGGCTCACGCTGGTATCTTACGCTGATGACACGCAGTTGGTCGTCACCCTCGCTGAAAGCCCTTCCAGTACTGCGTCCAGGTTCAGAAATGGCCTGGCAGCTGTGTCTCAATGGATGACGGACAATTATCTCCAACTGAACGCCGGGAAAACCGAGGTGCTCCTTCTCGGCAGAAACACCAGCCAATGGAACGCACACTGGTGGCCATCATCCCTTGGCACTACCCCACTCCCTAAATCTAGCGTCAAAAATCTGGGAGTATGGATAGATGCCAACCTCAGCCTCCAGACACACACCAAAAAGATGGCTGCCACATGTATGGGTCTTCTGAGAAACCTCAGACCCATACTTGGCTTTTTCGATTCGAAAGTTCGCCAGCTGATTATCCAGGCAACCGTCTTATCTCGCCTGGACTACGCTAACGTCCTCCTCCTAGGTGCTAATAAAGCAGAAACGACTAGGTTTCAACGAGTCCAAAATGCGGCGGCTAGAACGCTGGTCGGTCTGCCCCATAGATGTTCAGCCAGAGCTACCATCCGCAAACTCCATTGGCTGCCTGTGGAAAACAGAGTTAAATTTAAAGCTCTCATTACGATCTTTAAAATCGTCAAACAGGGAAATCCCCCTTTACTACAAAACCTGATCTGCCCCTATGTTCCTAACCGTGAGCTACGATCCTCCAACCAACTTCTTCTGAAAGTTCCCCGAATAAAACTATGTCGCACGGGAGGCCGCTCCTTTAAGGTCCTGGGACCCAAGATCTGGAACGCTCTCCCTCCTCACATTCGCGCCATAGATTGCCTCTCGACCTTTCGCAAGGCAATTAAGACCCTCTTATTTCCCGTTCTCTAGAGCTGCTCCTAGTCTCCCCTCCGGGCAAGCTGTGTGTTGTCTCTTAGCGCTGGGATGCCCCTTTGCTGGGGTAGCTGTTGCGCTTTACCAAACCCAGAATAGAATAGAATTTTAAGATATTTCTATATCGAATAAAGCTTTGATGACAAATGTAATAGCAAATGTTGAATTTGTAAGCACATCGCAAAAATAGTATAGGTACAAAGTCAGGGAATCAAATAATACTTTACAAGAGGATTAGAGAGCTCTACCCTGTGGTGTAGCTATCGATTGTGCGGCAGGTGCAGTTGCACGGAGGAGAGTTTGAAAGGCCCAATGAACCAGGGTTATTGCGGCATTTTGCTACAAAACCAAACCAGCAGTCAAGGGGCCCATTGACCTCTCTTGTACTGGTGCCTATGGAACTCTTGCTCTGCCTGCCCCCAACCATTTTTATTAGAAAATCTATTAGAAAGTAGGACAAACGCTTCAGTAAGTAACACAATGGTCATAAACTGAAAGGATTAAAGACTGCTTTTGAAGGGTTAAAACAAACTATTGCCTTAAAGCCCGTTGTTGCCATTAGTGGGTTTAAGTGCACAATTTCAAGACATTGATAGGCCTTGTCAGCAGCAGTGTGAAAACTGGATCAGCAACAAGCTATATATACTTGTTAAGAGAAGTGTGTATGAAGAGTTGGGGGATGGAGGCTGTGTGCATTTGTATCATACAACATTGCACGTGCATTTTGAGAAGGCAAGACTAAAAATGTCTAATTGCTTGAAGGTGAGAGAGAGAGAGGAAGTCCCTCGGCTTTCCTTCCATCAACAAATACTACTCCTTTGGGGCGAGCTTCTAGTCAGTAAGAATGGTCATCTGCTCTGACACAGAGACGTGTTTTGTTTTTGTGCTCCATTTAAAATATATTATTCAGGTTCCAGGTGAAGAAATTCCCACAAGAACATAGCGTGATGTCTGGCATTGCTTGTGCTGCGGTTCCTTCTAATCGTGCAAAGGAGGCCCTGCATAGATAAGATAAGCAACCGCACTGAAGGGTAAGGGCAGCAAACCGCAGAAATATTGAAGAGTCACTCTAATCAGGAAACCGCCTAAGAGGCTGCTGACTTCAAGGGCTTGATAACTGCATGTCTCCAGACACTTGTGGCATATATTTGTAAACAACTGTAGGAAAAGAAATGCACAGAGCATCTAACAGGGGAGTGCTAAGAAAATGCAAAAGCAAAAAGTGTGAAAAAACTCAGGCTGGAAGAAATTGTGAAAAAAACAATAAATGAATGTTTCAGAAATGGGCGGCGGACACAAAGAAAACGATTATACAAAAATATTGGAGGCATTCTGAATAGTAAAAGAGAAAAGTAAAGCAACTAGTGAGAATAGCGACTGACTGCCAAGGGTGTTTTGAGTTATAAATCAGACATATCTGGCAAAGGTACAATTCACGCATCAACTAGTTAAGGAAGACTCACCACTGTTTAGAAACAAGTACAATTGTGTGGAGTATTTGTGCTTAAATTACTCAGATGAAGAGCTGGATGACAAGAAATGTGTCACGGAATACTTTCACCACCCCCGCCCCCCACACACAGACCTTGAACATTTAATGGGCAGTAGTTTACTCGCATACAGTGTGCTACCATCAAAATACTGTTGTCAGAAAATGTTGTGGATGATTCTTAACAAAACATAACAAAACATAATTGCTTCACAAAACACAACTATATGATAGAGTAATGAAGTTAGAGCAACAACACATTGAATAATAGGTATCTCTCATTAACAGGATTGTTCAGCGTCACCAAGCTTTGAATTGGTTATATGTCGCAAGGTGGAATCCCACGGTAGAAAACTCCACATTAAGTATAGATAACCATCTTCAATTTTATGTTGTGTTCGCCCCCTATACATCTCGTGCCTCTATATAGTTGTTGCCAGCTTCTAACTTAAGGGTTAACCTTCCTGTTACAAAAGTGTGATGCAACACATGTTCTTGCATAGGTATTTAATGAAAGTAGGAGTACCCACCAGCCACCATGATCGCCACCTCCAACAGCGTTCTCTCTTAAATGTAAGCGTTCCTGTACTACTTCATTCTACTAATTCCAGCTAGGCTGCAACACACCTTCCACCCTTTGGAAAAATAAAACACAAAACAACAAAATAAGGTAAGAAATACAAGGAAATAAGCACATTTATTTAATTCATAATCCCTAATTAAACTATCAACATATAATCATTTAAATTCACATGCAACTGTCTTTTGCATTCAGTGCACTGATACACAGATACTCTCATTACAGAGGGTTGATCTGTGCCATCATGATCATCCACAGACCAACCCGGATGAGAAAAATCCTTCTGCTCCCTTTCCCACAGCATCAAAGAGAACCTTTCGCTGCCATAGTCTGAAGCGTAACTTTGATCAAAACTCGCCTATGGATATACATCTTTCTACATCTCCCCTTCTTATTTCCCATGCCCTCTTCATTTCCCCTAGTTCACTTTAATAGCTTCCATTATTTTCTCAAAATCAATACTCGATCTATCTCCAAACCTTTCTTTTGTTTAAAAAAAAAAGTTTTATGGGTTTTCTTACTCATATAAGAGATCATATTGAAACCAACACAAGGCCCCAGGTAGAAGCTGAAACCATCATAGCCATACTAATGACAGTATGCAATAGCACGTACTCTATTAATAACATTAGTCTCCCAAGAGTCCACACCCCTACCTCAAACCACTTATTCCATATCTTAGCATTCTTGGCCGGGCATCCTTGTGCTTTGTACATTGGATTTTCTTGCTGAGCACACTAGTCCAGCCCGTGTCTCCATTGTGACATTGTCAGAGGTTTAGAAGATTTCCAATGGGTTGCAATATCTAGTTTGGCCACCAGCAGTGCCGTCCCCAGCAATGCCCGGTCTGCCTGGGTCTCTCAAGTACCCCAGTAAGATCAGTAGTGGAGAGAGTCCCAACTCCATATTTAGGACTACAAGGTGCTCGGTGACCACCCTTTCCCAGTACCGTTATATGCTAGGACAGGACCATGTCATATGAAAGAAATCAGTGGGAACAAAGGAGCAACAAGAACATGCAGGGCTGGTAAGTAATACTGCTTGTGCAACTTGTCTGGGGAGAGGTACATGCAATACAAATAGTATGTTTACACCAGGTTTAGCTGTGATGATATGGTGAGCACTTTGGGAGCCACCAAGGCATTTTGCCAATCTGCATTGCCTAGGGGGACGAACCAACCCTCCCAGGATGTTTTGAGGGTCATCAGTGTCTCTGGAGCATTAATGATCAGCGTGCGGTACATTTGGGATACACCTGCCTTTCCCAGTGCTCCCATCATGATCTATGTTCAAACCTTTTTACCACCACAGAGTAATTTTAGATCTAGGTTTATGTCTCTGCAGTAACTCCAAAGAAGATACATCACATATCCCCCAACCTGTGCTTTTAAAGCTATCTTCCACTCTGATCCTCTTTAGTAGTCAATTGTGTGGATTATTTTACAACCCTCGTAAGACTCTCCACCTGTCCATTAGTTTCAGAATGAAATATAGATTTCCTTTGGCACCTATTGGCACACTCTGCCAGGTATTTCATCATTTTCCTATTTTAAAATTGCAGCTAATTTCACAAATACTTCAAGAAAATGCAAAATGCTTCTTGTCACTGAACTACAGAGAAATTCCCAATAACACTGATATCTAACTTCCTCCGTGATTCTTCTTGCAATTCTACCATTCTTCATGAATTTGTCAATTTGCACAGGCCATTCACTACGGCTCACTTATATAACCTGGCATCCATACAGGGGATCCAGAAAGCGTCTTTTGGTACCTGACACACCAAGATGCCCTTCATTAATATGTTCAAAAAACGTTCTTCACAATCTAAAGGGAGGAATATTCTTAACACCCCTAATCAAGACTTTGTTATTGAAGGCAAGCACAACCCGGTTCTTTAAAACACCTTTTATTCATCTTCTATTTTACGTTCTTCTAGCCAACAATGCATGATATACCACCCTCATGGTTGTGTGTTCTTCTCTATCCTAGTAAACCACGCTGTCCCTTTTAGGGGCCAGTGACATTTGCCCTCCCCCTTTAAAGCTAAAGACATCCTTTTGAAGGCCACTACAAACATCACCCTTTCCTCATTGGTATTAACCTCTTCAACATCAGCAATTTGGACATGCAATCTGTAATGCTAAGCTGTTCTAGTTGTTTTTCACATGATGATTCTATTCAGAACGTGGAATGTTGAGAACGTCCTGCTAGATTCCTGGCAGTTGAGTTTGTGCATTCAGTGGGTGAGGTTTAATAAACCATACCTCGTTTAACTACAATAACTTGTCTTAATTTATTTAAGTGGTAAACACCACATATATTTGGCGACGATCGTGGAAGAACCCATCCTACCTCAACACGAAGCCTGCTCAATCATTGAGACGAAGTCTGCCATTCACTCCTCCAGCGGCGGTAAAAAAAAAATCCTAATGGAAGCGTAGTCTTTCCAGCGGCTGACAGGCGACTCCAACTTCAAGATATCACGGTGAGGAGTGTGGCGGGAGGCCGTAAATGGGACAAATTGATTGAAATTGAAGGAAAGAAGAATAACCGTTCAGAACGCGGTGAGGACGAAAGCGCAGTGCGTCTCAATGACGTTGCTTCCACTCGTGTATGCGTTTCACTGTCGACAAACAAACGCGCTTGCGTTTCAGTGATATCATCGTCACAACGCGTCTGTGTTCCAGTGAAGTCACAATAGACTTCATCAAAGACATTCTTCAGTGTTTGAGTGACAGCGCGAATGTAACCGTGTTTGCGTTTCAATGATATTATCTTCACAGCACATCTGCGTTCCAATGAGGTCACAGTAGACTTTGTCAAAGGCATTCTTCAGCATTTGAATGACAGCGAGAATATGTGAATCGCACACCAAGTAAACAGCTTGTATATTGACCATAAAAACATCACGCATTAAGTAAACGGCATCTTCTTCAAATTTATAAGTGTTGTAACCTATGGAGAAAGATTATTAAAAAAGGGAGACAAGAAATGAGAAAATCTTTCTCAAATCAACAATGTCTTATCAAATAAAAGGTTATAAATTTTTGTTTTGAATTTTCTGTTCTTATTAATTTGAATAGAATTTTTGACAGGAATATAATTTCTCTACAAGAGGTAGTTAAAAAAAAATATATATATATATATATAAAATGCAGAATGTAACACAACCTGCATTTTTCTTAACTAGTCTAGGAGAACCTAACGTGAAATGGCAGAAATGGAAAAAAATATTTGCAAACTACGCAAGAGTGTGTGGAACTAATTTAAGTGCAGAAAGGAAGCATTCTTTATTACTCCATTGCTTGGGAGGAGAAGGTCAAGATGTTCTAGAACATTTACCGGAACTAAGTGCTTCTGAACAAAGGAACTTGAACGAATATGAAATAGCAATTGAACAATTGGATAGACATTATCTTCCCAGATTGAGTACCATCATGGAGAGATACCATTTTGCTTTAAGAGGCCAAAAGAAAGATGAATCAGTAGAAGAATATGTTTCTGCGTTACGAAAGTTGGCCTCTTCGTGTAAATTTGGGCAAACATTGGAAGAAAGAATAAGAGACCAGTTTGTTTTAAAATGTGCACATGACAGTATCCGGAAGGAACTCTGGTTAAAAGATGAACCTCCTTTAGAAGAAGTTTTGGTGATTGCAAAACAAGTTGAGCATATGACAAAATGTGTAGATGAATTGAAAGGAGAAAAGGAACATGTATCAGACACAGAAAAGAAAAACGAATTAAAAGTGGAAGAAGTTGTCTGTCAAGTAAAGAAAGAAGACAAAGCTAACATGGACAAAAATTATTCTCTATTAAACAGTACCAATCCTAATGTCACAAATGTTAATAACACGTTTTCCTGTTTTAGATGTGGAAACATAGGTCATTTGGCGAATTCTCCTACTTGTCCTGCTTTAAAATCTATATGCAACACTTGTGGAAAGAGGGGGCATTTTTCAAAATGTTGTAGAACTAAAATTAGTAAAAGGGAGAATGTTAATAGGAGATGGTCTCAACCTCAGGTAAAGACAGTAACTTTCCAGGTTAATGGTGGACAATTAGAACACCCTTCTCAATTGGTAAAAGTTGATGATGTATTAATTGAGTTTAAATTTCATTCCTGTTCACAAATCACCATGATTGATGAGGCACTGTTACACAAACGTTTTGGGAGAGATGTTAAACTTTTAAGAAGTGACATTTTACCATTGGGTTATGGGAATAAACCGATCAAGTTATTGGGTTATTTCATAGCTACTATTGAATTGGGAAGTCGCATTATTCCTGGAAAGGTTTATGTAACTAAACATGGTGATGCTCTGATCAGTTGGAGACATCAACGTGATTTAGGAGTGAAGCCTAATCCAAATGCTTCACCTCAAGTACAAATACAAGAGGTAGAGGATTTATCATCTATGTTTGCTGAAAAATTTCCCTCAGTATTCAATCAGAAATTAGGATGCTTAAAGGGATATAAGCATTGTATAAAATTAAAGAGTGATGCATCCCTGTTGTGGCTAAAGTAGAAGGATTCCTTTGGGGGAACAAGATAAGGTTCAGAAAGAAATTGATAAACTTATTGAGAATCAAATTATTGAGCCTGTTGAAGCAACAGAGTGGTTGGCACCCATCGTGATAGCTAAGAAACCTACTGGTGAGATTCGCTTATGCATAGACTTACGGGCCTTAAATATGGAGGTTATAGTGGACAAATTTCCGTTACCAAATATTGACGAAATTGTAGGAACATTGGAGGGTGCGAGGTACTTTACCACATTAGATTTAGCTTCTGCCTACCACCAGGTAGAGTTGGATGTGTCATGTCAAGACTTAACTGCATTTATTACTCCCATGGGCACTTTTAAATTGAAAAGGATGCCTTTTGGGCTAATTTCGGCTGCCTCAGTCTTTTAACGCATAATGGCTCGTATTCTTAAAGGTTTGCCTGGAGTAAAGTGTTATCAGGACGATTTATTGATTTATGGAGCTGACATGTCTGAGCACAATGGCCGAGTGTGTGCAGTATTAGATAGGTTGAGTAAAGCTGGGTTGTCTCTTAAAAGAGAAAAATATAAATTTGGTTTGGAAGAGGTGAACTATCTTGGACACTGTATAAAGAGAGAAGGAGTGTTTCCAAAAACTGAGTTGGTTGGATCCATTGATGACATGGCTGAACCTGTAAGTAAGGAGGAGTTACTTTCTTTTTCAGGTATGGTGGAATTTTATGGGAAATTCATAATGCATTTTGCTGACAAAACCAAGAACATGAGAAGGCTAACTGCTAAGAGTGTGATTTTTGAATGGTCAGTTGAATGCAAGAGAGGATTTGTTGAGATAAAAGAGGAATTGAAGAAAGCTCCTTGTCTACATGCTTTTGTCCCAGGATTACCAACCTATTTATTCACCGATGCTAGTGATAAAGGTCTTGGTTCTGTACTAGTTCAAAGTAAACAAGGTAAAGAATCGTTAATTGCTTGTGCTTCAAGGTGTCTAAGGGGTCCGGAGTTGAATTACTCTGTAATTGAGAAAGAGTCTTTAGCGATTTTCTGGGCTTTGAGGAAATTAAAAAATTTAATCTGGGGTACTAAAGTCTTTGTCATGTCTGATCACAAGCCTTTAAAAGAGTTTTTTTTAAAAAAAGGTTTAGATTCGATCTCGTCTAGAATTAAGAGATGGATTATCTCTTTGCAGGAGTTTGATTTTGAGGTACAATACATACCTGGAGTTGCGAATAAATCAGCGGATTGTTTCTCAAGACTGGTTAAAAGAAATAATGTGATGGCGGAGAATGTAGTAGAGGAAGATGATGATGTTATAAATGTATGTGAGGTTACAGAAGGTGTTGTTGAGGAGAGTGAGTGGAAGCGTGAACTGACAAAAGATGAGGAACTTGTTAAGGTCATGGATATGTTGAAAGAAAAGAAACGCTTAGAGAAACCTTGGTCTTTGGTTTCTGATGAATTATCGATTAGCGATGACATGTTGACACGAGGGGTAAGACTTATACCTCCTTCTGTCTTGCGGAAAAAGTTGTTTTTGCATGCACACTGTGGACACTTAGGTATTGTAAAGTCTAAGGAAATGATACGGACACAGTTTTGGTGGCCGGGTATGGATTTGGAAATAGAGAGAATGGTTAGAGAATGTGTGGAGTGTTGTGCAAGTGATACAATTTTAAAGACTAAACAAATGCCAATGGTTTGTAGGAATCTACCTAAACATCCGTGGGATGAGATTGCCATTGATATCTTGGGACTTCTCCCTGGGGTGTCTGACACACCTTATTTAATAGTTGTGGTTGATTTGTATTCTAGATGGATTGAGGTGTGTGCAGTTAATGATATTACATCTCACTCTGTTATTAAGTTCCTGGAGGAAATTTTCAAAAGAGAACGTTTTCCTAATAGTATATTGTCAGACAATGGTCCTCAATTTTGTTCTTCTGTTTTTACTGAATACTTGAATCTTCGTGGGGTTATCCACAAGAAATCTTCATTATATCACCCCGAGACCAATGGTACTGTTGAGAGGGTGAACAAAACGTTGAAAGAAAGTATTCAACTTGGGAGAGGTAGTGGGTTAAATTGGAAAGAAACTCTCAAAGAAAGGATTGAGGCTTACCGTTGTTCACCTCACTCCACCACTGGGAGATCTCCTTTTGAGTTATTCAGAGGGAGAATTCCCAATACAATGTGGTGTCCTGGTTGGATGAAGTTGAATAAAGGGTTGGTGGATAATCACATTGGTTCGTGGTGAGAAAAGGAGTTAGTGAAACAAGCCAATAGGAAATTGTATTTTGATAAAAAGAAAAATGTTCATTTTCAAGAAGTCAATATAGGTGACTTAGTCAAAATAAAAGCGCCTGTTGGACGTCAATCTTGGTCCAAATACACGAATATAAGATCTGTAATAAAAGTTTTTAAGAATGCTGTCAAAATCAATGATGGGAGAATTTGGAACAAAAGTCGTGTGATAGTGGTGAGGTCCAAGGGTTGCAGACTAAATGATGGTGACACTGATGTACACTTATTTGGTCCTGCCAGTCTTCCCTCACCTAGTTCCAGTAGTCCTTTTGTTGTTCGCACTAGGAGCCAAAGGTTACGCAGGACACCTACTTACATGAAAGACTATATATGAATTATTTTTTTGTTGTCTTTCTTTCATTAGGTTTTATTTGTTTTTTTTGATTCAGCAATGTTTATTTATTCTTCAAGAAGGTGTGTAAAGTTAAGCTGACATGCTGATTTTTTCATGAAATGTTTTCTTTTATTTATTAAGAAGGAAGATGTGTAATGCTAAGCTGTTCTAGTTGTTTTTCACATGATGATTCTATTCAGAACGTGGAATGTTGAGAACGTCCTGCTAGATTCCTGGCAGTTGAGTTTGTGCATTCAGTGGGTGAGGTTTAATAAACCATACCTCGTTTAACTACAATAACTTGTCTTAATGTATTTAAGTGGTAAACACCACACAATCCACATGAACATCCTTCTTCCCGGGAATGTGCTACATTTTTTACTGGAATGGTTACAGTTCCACTGCCAATGTCGCAAATCTAGCTGTTAATATGTGTCCCCTCTCCCTGCAAGATGATAATATATTAAGAAGGGGTTTGTGATCAGTCCTCCACAATTGTGATCCCCATAAACAGATTGTAAAATGTTCAGCGTTCCAAAAACGGACAAAACGGACAAAAAGTTGTCTTTCTATTATGAATTATTTTTGTTCAGTCAGCCCCAAACTCCTTGATTGGTCAGACAAAATCCAATTGTAACCTTTATCATGCCTTATAGGAACTGCACCAACGTTGAAATTACTCACATTGCCCCCACAATAAATTATTTGTGAATTGTAAGCAAAATATTATGTCTGGGTGTCAATGCTGCACTCTCTAAATAGATAATAAATAAACATTCAAAAGCTTTTAAATGTTTTGAGTTTTTTTCATTTATTTATTTTATGCAATTTTTAAAGCGCGCAAATACCCAATGGGTGTCTCGGCGCTATAGAAAGTAGCATTTTCCTTGTGGCCCAAGGTGCGGACACTTACTCTCTGCCTGGACGCTCCTGGGGGGCTATTGCTGTAGGTCACCCCGCCGCCGCATTCCAGATCACCGCGGCCGGGGACTACAGCTCCCAGCGAGCTTAGCGAGGACTTCCTGGTTCCCACCCACATCGCGCCCGGAGGCGCTACTTAATTGGAGTTGCTCCCTCGGTGGAGCGGGGGGGCATTTTCCCTGTGGCCCAAGGTGCGGACACTTACTCTCTGCCTGGACGCTCCTGGGGGGCTAATGCTGTAGGTCACCCCGCCGCCGCATTCCAGATCACCGCGGCCGGGGACTACAGCTCCCAGCGAGGACTTCCTGGTTCCCGCCCACATCGCGCCCGGAGGCGCTACTTAATTGGAGTTGCTCCCTCGATGGAGCGGGGGGCATTTTCCCTGTGGCCCAAGGTGCGGACACTTACTCTCTGCCTGGACGCTCCTGGGGGGCTAATGCTGTAGGTCACCCCGCCGCCGCATTCCAGATCACCGCGGCCGGGGACTACAGCTCCCAGCGAGCTTAGCGAGGACTTTCTGGTTCCCGCCCACATCGCGCCCGGAGGCGCTACTTAATTGGAGTTGCTCCCTCCGCGTCGCGGGACGCGCGCGGGTGACACCGGGAGAAGCCCGGGACAAGGGCGGGACCATCTAAGGCCATCATAGGCCAGAAGAGGTCGGGTCGGGCCACCCCTCCTGGCTGTGCAACTAAAGGAGGCAAAGAACTTGGTATACCATAATTAGCTACATCGTGTTGTGAGACATTCCCTGTCCCTGTAGGTGCCTGTTGCTGTATACGTGCTACTTACATCATGACATGCAAGGGGGGCGGAAAAAACTCTACCCTGACATGGGACTTGGCTAAGGGGACGTTGGACCACTACTTAATCAAGACAATACCACCTAGTGTCCAACAAACAGTAGGAATAGAACAACGACGACTGTCTACAGACTGTTCCATCAGCGATTTCTCCCCCCCACAGTCAGTCGCTGCACTACAAAACCTATCACTGCTGGAGGAACTTAATAGCTTATGCAAAACCAAGTATGCTGTTGTCGAGTCGACAACTGAGCAATGTAGTGCTTCTATCTGCTCTACAGTCATCACAAGTCCCCCGTCCAGTATATTATCCCCACCAAATGGATGTCTCCTGGGTATTCCGCGCTGTCCACCTGCTATAGGTAACATGAATCCCAAAATGTCCCTTACGGACCTTCCTGGTAAAAGGAAACGACTTGTGGATAAACATATAGGCAGCCAAGCAAAACAGCAAAAATTGAATCTGAGCCCTCCATTGCTTTTCACCCTTTCCCCGGAAACATGTAAGGATCCCGTGAAACTGTTAGTTCCTGCACCCTCTACCTCACCAACCCTCTTGGCCCAGATAGAAACAATGATCAACTCTCTGATATACCCCCTGATAGAAAAAGTGAACAATCTAGGGGATAGGATCGTGGCAATAGAGGAAATGACCAAGACAAACTCGCTACTCCTAAAAAGTATGGCAGGCTCCAATCACATACAGCCCTTATGTAACACTGTAGCGCCTTTAACAACTCCGCAAAGTAATGTTGACCAACACCAACCAGCAGCCCCACGTATGTTAACTCCACCCATCGTGAAAGTGCCCACCAAACCTACAATAGCACATAGCTCTTCCTTTAAAACTAGGCAGAACAAAGAAACTATACCACCCAAAGAGTCATTTTCCAATCCAGGGGACATGCCACGAAAATCAAACCACATACAATTACCACCGGAGGCTGCCCCGTTTGTGTGCGTTCTTTCTGGAGTGCCAGTACTCACACTTGGAAAAACTGAAAGTCAACAGGAACTAAGAAATAAGGCACTGTTCTGGCTAACAAAGAACAGACCCTTGCCTACTGATATCGACGGGAGAATACAAAGTGTTAGAAGGGTGGGTTGGTTAGGCCCGCTTCGTAAAGAGATACCTGGCGATTTGGTGTTGATAAAGTTTAGAAATAGCAATGTTGTCCCATACCTCCAGACCTGGCAACCGCAAATAGGAGATGGACCTATACACACCTGGGGACTAGCTGACTTTTATCCCAGAGTATCACTTCTCCCCCATACAAGATCAACAAAGAGAGTAACCTTTGGTTGGTCTGAAACGGCTCCGGGGTGAGGGGCGTTATCATCCAGACTTTGACTTGATACACTCTGTAATGTTCGATTTTGGGACCTGATCTCTTTCAAAGATTTTATGCCATAATGTAACTTGCTGTGAAATGAAATGACATGTAATGATGTATACATATCGTAATGTGCTTTTATGATTTTATATCTCAAAATCGAATAAAGCTAATCGAACGACTTGAGTTGCCTACCTATACTACCCGGTATATCGACAAGAGGATCACGTTCCGGCTCCTCACCCACGCACACAAGTCTCTCCACGACCTGGGCCCCAAGTACCTCAACGACCGCCTGACCTTCTACACACCCACCCGCCAGCTACGGTCCACCAGCCTCGCCCTCGCAGCCGTACCACGCATCCGAAGAGCCACCGCCGGAGGAAGATCCTTCTCTTACCTGGCTGCCAAGACTTGGAACTCCCTCCCCATCCACCTTCGGCTGACCCAGGACCATCTCGCCTTCAGGAAACAACTCAAGACCTGGCTGTTCGAGCAGTAGCATACCCATCCCCCCAAGCGCCTTGAGACCCTCCCGGATGAGTAGTGCGCTATACAAATGGCATGATTGATTGATTGATTGGTAGGGAGAGGTGTGGCGCCGCGGCCAGGGCGACTGACGCTGGAATCTGGGGATCAGGGTTCGATCCCTGGCTCCGGCGGCAGGTTAGCCCAGCACCATGTGACTCTGGGCAATAGCTCGCTTAATCTTCCCGACGGCCCCCAGCGCCTAGAGACCCTTACGGGTGATTGTGCGCTTTACAAATGTGGATTATTATTATTATTATTATTATTGGTATGCACTGGCCAGGTCCAGAACAGAAAAAAAACATTAGCACTTGCAAGTGTTTATATCATCTTATGTACCTAGGTACGGGATGGCAATCTACCCAAATTGACTCATTGAACTGAGTCTTAAATCTGAACTTTTTAAAGAAATCACCGCAGGGAAGCCCAGAGTGATGACTCTGGCAGCTAATGTTTATCTTCCCTTATAATTCATCCAATGTTTCTTTTGATTTCCTTTTTATTTAACTTTGTTTTACTGAGTTTCAGGCAATGAAAAAGACACTTTACAGACCCCTTGTAGTCCCGTTGTGATCGATCAGTACCCTCCCCTGATCATCCTGCCGCCTCATATCTTACGGTCCAAAACGAGAGTTCATCGGTGAAGCAAGTGTCCCGAACTGCCAAGCCAGGGAAAGGCCCTTATCAGACAAGCAGTATGCAAACTCAGATTAACAAAAATCCCCAACCCCCTCACCCCCCAAACTCCTCCCCCGGAACCGGTGTGCCTTGGTCATATCGTGTATGGTGAGCGCGCAAAAAGGTGGTAGCGCAACTACCCTTCGGAGGTCCCCCCTGGGTGTGAGGTGTCAGTTAGTCGCAGGAGGCGAAGATATTTCGGGCATGTAATTTCATTGAATTCTAGTGCTAGTAAAGATAGTAGAGGTTGCCATATAGTGGTGAAAGAGGCAGTGGAGTGGGTGAGGTTTGCTTGTATACGTTCCATGCTGATAATGTACCATAACTTGTGCAGCCAACCTGTGTGCGTAGGGCGGGTCCGTGTACCCCACAGCGATAGGATGTGTTGTACAGCCGCTCCCATTGCCAGTCCTATTAGTCTCCCCCTAATTAATTTCAGTGGGAATGTAAGTGCGTTGGGCAACCCCAGTAGTGTGTAGGCAGGAAAGCAAGGTACTTCAGTGTCAAATTGTTTGTCAATGTCGTTAAAAACTGCCGTCCAAAAACCCGTCACTTCCCGGCACTTCCACAATAGATGAGTCAATGTACCCAGTGGTCGAAGTGGGGAAAAAAAGTAGGGGAACTGTGGGCGGAGAATCAGAGGGCGGGAATAACCTGAGGATTGGCTCAGTGGGCGGAGTTAGAGGTGTGGCCAGGATGCGCAAACCATCCCAATCTTTAGTATTTGTGTGGCATTTCACTGACCAGTTACAGCTTATTATGTTATGTAATTCAACCAATGGATACACATGATTATTTAACGATTAATATAAGCTATTGACATTAGAAACATATTTCACTTTGCGAATTTATTTTAATCACAGAATGTCCCAAAAATGCTTAAAAGTGGAAGCACGAGCCATTTGTTACCGAGCCATGGAGTTTCTGTCGTCAGCAATATACACAGAGACCATCAATTTTACGTTTATAAATGACTGTATAGGAAATGTTACATAAGACAAAGGACTACAAGGTGTAGGAGTCACATGATAACCATACTAGTAGACAGTATAGTTTAATACTGATTGGCCTGGAGAAACACAAACTCAGAATTTAAAACTTAATACCATGATTGGGGGTTCTCTTAAAAAATCATTATTGATTTGTATCAAAAATAACACTTTTTGCAACATTAGGATAATAAAAGGCTTAGGGAAAAAACCATAACGCTCTAGTTTATACCTTTCAGTTTGTATGCAGCTCTTAAATGAAAGTTAATAGCTCATTGTTCTTTGTTAGGATTTTAACTTATAAACTGCAAGTAGCAAAAGGATCTCACTGACAAAAGCAGTAACCCACTGACCTATTTACAATATGTGCACTTTGTGATGGGCCTGGTACATTTTCTTTGCAGTAGGCACATTAACCCTCTGCGCTATCTTTCCATGAGGCAAAACTTCCACTAGACAAATCTCCGATCTCGCTCTAGGAAGAAGTTTATTCATCAGAGTTATCATGACATTTTTATTATTGCCGAAAATAGCTGGCGGCCAGGAAGGAGGCAGGAAGTCCTTTTAAAACCATAATATACGATGCCCCCACTCAAAGTCAGCGCCTGTTGAGGTCACACCAGTCGTACTGCCCTAGAGCCAGCTCTTTTCAGGTGTCCTGTGACCTCAGTGACAGAGTCACTGTTGCTCTAGGGTCTGCTAGAAAGGAGGTGAGCCCCCTCTTAGTCGCTACCATGTCCCATACACACATCACTGTGCGGGTAATTGGAGATTTGTTGAGGTATTTTGGTCTATCGGGTCACCTCAAAAAGGGTATCCTCCAGAGGGGGGACAGCGCAATTGCTCTATCCTGAAAGAGCCACCTCTTCTCGGGCCGACTCCATTCTACTAAGTATCTGAGTTGTGCTGCCCGAAAGTAGCTCAGTATGTTGGGAGTCCCTAGCCCTCCCTCGTCAGGGGATTGAAAAGAGAGGTCTCTACACATCCATGACCGCTTCATGGCCCACATAAATTGTTGCACTGCTTCCTGCAGCTTATAAATGGTTCCCATGGGCGGCCCTACTGGAATGGTTTGGAAGATATATAGTATTTTGGGTAAGATGGGTAATTCGGCCAAGAAGTGACAGAGGTTGCTTCTGCCATCTTCGCAAATCCCCGTGTATTTGGGAGATGAGATTCGTATAGTTCTGGGTGACTGCTCAGTGGACGGGGCTAGGACTATCCCCAGCTACAGGACTGAAGCGTGGGGTTGAAGTCCCCCGTATTCCCAGGATATACCTCTTGGCATATTTTCCTAGAGCTAACAGCATCGATTTCCCCATATTTATTTTAAAGTCAGACGCACTCGCAAATGCTGCCAGTTACTGCAGGAATGCTAGCACTGATCGCATGGGTGATTCTAGAGCTGCCAAGATATCATCTGCGTACAGACTGATTGTGTGCTGTTCCCATCCAAAGGAAATACCGGAGATTTCAGGGTTGTCTCGGATCCTCTGTGCAAGCGGTTCTACGTAGAGTACGAAGAGGAGGGGTGACAGTGGGCAACCCAGCCTCGTGCCCCGTCTAATGTCGAACGGTCGTGAGCTTGTACCATTAATTTGTATTGTCGCCCTCGGCTTATCGTAGCAGCTCGCGACCCAAGCTCTAAATCGGTCCCCAATGCCAAAATGTGCCAGTGTTTTATCTAAAAAGTCCCAGTCCACCCTGTCGAATGCCTTTTCAGCGTCTACCAACAGTAACATAGCGTCCATCCCTATGTAATGGGCCTTGTCAATTAGATGCATGAGGCTTTTAGTGTTGTTGCTGCATTGTCTGTTGGGAATAAAACCGGATTGATCTGGTTCGATGATGCCAGGCAATCGTAGTCCGAGTCAAGCCACGAGGACCCCTGTATATAGTTTGAGGCCCAAGTTGAGTAGGGATATTGGTCTGTAAGCAGCACATTGGGTGAGGTCTTCCCCCAGTTTGGGCAACACAATTATGTCGGCTTCCAGCATGTCTGTAGGGCTAGATCCAGGTCCCTGAAAGGTGTTAAAAAGACGGGTTAAAATCGGTGCTAGGAGCGGGCAAAAGGTATTATAAAAGCTGGCCGAAAGGCTGTCTGGCCCAGGAGATTTCAAGAGTTTAAGGCGGGAGATCGCGCTGACCACTTCCTCGATCCTAATAGGTGCATCTTGTGCTGTGGCTCCGGTAGCATTGATAGCTGTCGTCGCCACTCGTCGGAGATAGGCCTCCCCGCCGGTATCGATATTTGAGTCTTTGCTATAGAGAGAAGCATAGAAGTCCCGAAGGGCTTCTGCTCTGCTATCTGGTTGTCATTTCCCACCAACTCTCCCTGGGCATTGTGGAGGGTTGCAGTTTTAGACCGTTGGACGCGGGCTCTGAGTTTGCTTGCGAGGAGGCGCCCCCTTTTATCTCCTCCTACGTAGTATGTGTGCTTAAGCCGCAAGGCCGCATACTCAGCTCTATCAAGGTCAATGCCTGCGAGCTGCAGCCTGGCAGCTTCAATTGCCTCCATATCCTGGGAGCGCCCGTTTGACTGTGCACTTTCTCTAATTCCACCACCTTAGCTGTGAGTGATTCCCTTTTTTCCTTTTGTTCTCTGATTTCTGCCGCAGGGATGGCTATTAATTCCCCCCTCACCACCGCTTTAAGGGCCCCCCATAGTGCTATCAGGGGTGTGTCGGTATTATCATTGGTCGTAAGATAATCAGTGATGCATTTGTGTAGCTGCTGGGTTACGCCCTGTCTTTGTAGTAAGGCCTCTCGCAGTCGCCACCTCCCCTTTGGTGTTCGAGTCCGAAGGATTGCGATAGTCACTGACACAGAGTCATTGTCAGAGAGTGCAGCTGGGATGATGTCCACTTCGTCTACTAGTATATTGAGCTCCGTGGACCCGATAAAGTGGTCTAGCCTGGCGTATGTATGGTGAGCATGCGAGTAAAAGGAGTATTGTGTGCTCTGAGGGTGGGCCTCCGCCACAGATCCAACAACTCCCTGTGACTCATCCAGTTCCTCTTGACACCGCTGCTAGGGCCGATGCCCGTTTGTGCGTCATGGTTGTTCGGTCTGGCTTTGTGTCAGCGGCTGGTGAGTGCTTGCGGCCCACTCTCTGCCATCCTCCCCCCTGAGATCGCTGGGAGGATCCGGGGGAGGTGTCCGGACTTTGATGTGGTAGGCCCAGAAGTTCACATGTCTCTTGGAGAGAGCGCATTTGGTGCAATTTGCCATTCCATGTAAAGATCAGTCGAAAGGGGTGTCCCCAAGAATATGGCACTCTTTTATCTCTCAAGAAGGTGGTCACTTCTTTGAATGCTTTCCTTTTCTGTAGGGTAATGGAGCCTAGGTCCTAAAAGAGGGCTATTGAGTGGCCTTGGTATTTGAGGGGTTGCGTCAGTCTAGCCTCACGTAGTATGCGTTCTTTCAATGGGAAGTCCGACAGGAAGGCCAGAATATCCGGCGGAGGCAGACACGGAAGAGGTGTGGCGCCGCGGCCAGGGCGACTGACGCTGGAATCTGGGGACCACGGTTCGATCCCCGGCTCCGGCGGCAGGTTTGCCCAGCCCCATGCGACTCTGGGCAATAGCTCGCTTAATCTTTCCGACGGCCCCCCAGCGCCTAGAGACCCTTACGGGTGATTGTGCGCTTTACAAATGTGGACTTTACTTTACTTTTACCCAGGACCTCCCTAAAAAGGCCTTGAAGGTATTTGGCAATGTCTGTTCCCTCCCCTTTTAGTGGGACCCCTCTGACGCGGATGTTGTTGCGTCGGGACCGGTTTTCAAAGTCTTCCGTGTGCGCCTGTAGGTCTACATGCTGATCTTTGAGGCGAATGAGTTCCTGCTGCAGGTGTTCCAACTCTTCATCTTTGGATTGTTCATCATTCTCTATGGAGGCTACACGTTCCCCCAGTTCATCAACGTCACGTCGTATTTCTCTCACTTCTCCTGCTACTTCCTGTTTAAGGGTTTGAAAGTCTTCCTGGAAAGTGTTAAAGAGAGTTTTGAGAAATGTCCGGGTAATTGGCACTTCCCCTTTGTCTTGTTCTGCTGGTGGTTTAGAGGTCGGTGAAGTGTGACCCCCCTTACTCCTGCCGTGGAGCCTTCAGTAAGCATTTATTTCAGTGAACGCTCCCCTTTCTTCCTCACAGTGGCCTTCTCTTGCTTGTCTGATTTGGGACTCTGTTTCCTGTCCATGAAAGGGTTGCCAGGAGCCCCCTCCAGTTACGATGGCAGGAAAGATGGCTGCCGGATCTCCTCTGATTCCCGCCCTGAGGGACTCCTCCTCTTCTCAGGCCTTGGCGCTTGCGTGACCAGTGCCCAGGTGTCTGTGCGCTCGCTATCTACTTTGTGCCTCGTAGTAATGCTTCGTTAGCCCCTAGGAGGCGCTTATATATCTGTGCTGTGGCCTTTGTTGTGGTATTATCTCTTGGGGATTACAGCTTGGCTCATGAGGAATTGGGGTGAGAGGTTGGCGCGCGCGATCCTTTCTCTGGTATTTTCTCTCGTTGTCTGCCATTGGCACAGCCACTCCGTTCAATCCGCGTGGTCCAGGGTAGCTCATAGGTCACTGTGTGGAGGGCGAGGAGGTGTCTTTGCTGCTTGGCACTGGGCCTCCTGCACTGCCTGTCGCTGTGGGGTTGTGCCCCGTATCTTAGCCTATGTGTGCCTGCTTCCTGTTTGCTCACCCCTGGGCCCCTGCAGCCCTCCTCCTTGTTCCACCAAGTGTTGTAGTGCCCCACATGGGGCTTGCTGGCCTGTCCCTTTGCCCACGTTAGATGCGTATTCTCTTGTGCCCAGACTTACGATGCTCCTGCCCAGAGTGTATGCCCAGGCAGTGGGACTATCTCCCTGCTTTCACCAGGGGGATGTAGTGTATTTAAAGCCTCAGCACTCACTTTGTGTTAGCCCCGTAGAGGTCGCAGGGCCTGCAATGACAGCCCTTCACTGGTGTCTTCAGGCGTCCTGGGGCCCATCGCTGCCCCCTTGGTGATGTCCCGGTGATTATCTCCAAACTCCGCTGCAACCCCAGCGCTCGTCCGGGCCTCTGGGTGCATGTTAGGGTAGGCCTGTGCGCCCCATGCTCTCCTCAGGCTAGCGCGCCTAGACCGTGTCCTGCATCGGTGTGGTCGTGCTGCACCCGTGTATCTCTTTCACGCCATGAGGGTCCTGCCACTCCCTGCTGGTGGGCCTCGCGGTATGCGCGTGGGCTGGCAGGGTTGTTTGTCCCCTGATGCTGTCTAGCTCCTCCGGAATGAGTGCCCCCGCTCTTGCACCCTCTCCGCTGGGACTGCTAGCGCTGCTGCTCCGCCCCTCATGGGGTTGCGGCCTCACGCCGGGGCAGGCCTGTAAGCCACACGCTCGATTCGCAATGCTGCCCAGGCCCGGGCCGCTGCCCTGCGGCTACACCGTACTCAGCTGCTCTTGTGCTTTCGTCACTGCCGCTGGGGTCACTCACAGTTTTGTGGGGTGTTGCTCGGGTTCTCCGCCGCCACCGTTACTATGGCACCAAGCTCGCCTCTCTTTTCAGCCATTGTGCTTGTCACCGGCCCGGGCGCCATTTTCTGCCGCTGCCCGTCTGGTCCTTCGTGGCTCCCGGTAGAGGTACATGGCATCAGCAGTAACTCTTAAGGGTGTCGCCGCACTCCCTTTAGTCATGCCTCTGGCCGGGCGGCACAACTGGGGAGCTTGCTGATGAATTTGGCTGGTTACAGGGTTCGGGATCGAGGAGCCTCCAATCCGTGCGACCGCTCAGACCACCATCTTGGCCACGCGCCTTGATTTCCCTTTGTATGTAGGGCAAACATTCCTCAACCGATGTTTAAGAATATTTTTAAATTTGCTGATAATAACCATGAAATGTGTTTTCATTATGTGAATCACCTAGATTTTTTTATCCTGGTGGTTGCAAGTTAATTCTGCTTAACCAAAGCAGGTTTCAATTACACTCTTGTTTTCCTATAGCAGGCAGCATGTGTTTGAAAAGATAATCCCATGGCATAGCAAAGGGGAGTGAGGGGAGTGGCCCGAGTTTTGGGGAACGGCAGTTTTATCCTTGTCATCGTCTGTCTCCCCGCCACCGCCGCTCTTCGCGCTTACCTGCGGCTGTCGCAGGTCATCAAACTCAGGGACTGACACAGGCGGCAAAAGGTCTAGCTATACAACTGAGGTTATCCAATATTCAAAGGTAAATAGGAATGAACTAATGATAGATTCTGTGGGGCAGATTTACAAAAAATGGACTCAGCTCTACATTATAGCAGAGATGCGTCAGTTTCCTTGCGCCGTGCCAAAAAACCTTTACGCCACCATGGATTCGTCGCATTTACAATGTGGCACTCAATGGCGCAAGGATTGACAGATGCGTCACACATTTGTTGCCACAAAAGTCACACATTGCTGGAGTTGTGTTGCACGACGACGCACCTCCAGCAATGCTCTGGGAGGCCTACACTTATTGTGCTGCGTCACTCCTTACGCCTGCTCCAAACACATGGAACGTTTTGACGCAGTGATGTCCTAGAAGTGTCATAGTGAAACCTAGTGAAAATCTGAATCACTTCTACAAGGCTTTTTTGTGTGGGATTGCCCACCCAGCATACATTATACTGGTAAAGGTACAATGTGGCACAGGGCTTTACAACGTGACGCATCTCCCTAGATGCGTAATTTGTAAATGGGCTGCTACGTGGTGAATTGTTTATGTCGCTGCTGCATCACAAAAGCAAGGGGCTTGTCAATCTGCCCCTGTATAGCTCAATGTGGATTTATCCTCCTAATTTAGAAAGATATGACAAGTACCTGCAAGTAAGTACCGCTTGCATTTACCAATTTCATACTCACTAGTTTGCTGGGTGTGATTTACAGATGGGGTGTAGTATAAAATGTGCTGATTTGCCTCACATGGGGTACATCTGCCTTCGGTGGGATTGCTGCTGGCTGCATTACCAGCAGCAGTACTCTACTATGGTCCTTTAGGTCACTGAAACATAATCACATTTTTGCTGAGATAAACTACGTGCATCTGTCAAACACTGTGGTAAAACGTGAGAAAATACAAATCATTCATCACCCCATTAAAAGGCCTGCCGACCTGTCTCACTCTTACTGCAGTGACTCCCATCAAGACCGTCAATATACTGATGAATATACTGATGAATAACCAATTACACATGTTCAGCACTTATTACAGGCTGCAGGGACAGAAATGTTTCCCAGAGGCAGCAGATATTGCAAATATTAGCTCCACTGTTTCTGACGCTCTTCGGTAGAACCAGCCTTGTATACACAACAAGATCCACACACATATTTCATGTGAATAGTGTTTTAATGCCTTTTCTCTTTTGCTTAGCGGTATTATTTCAATTTGGTTGGAGGCCGCAGCCTGGTTGGCAAAGGTGGTACAGCGTCTTGGACGCTAAACTTCTAATGAGATTATTATTGTTTTTAATCCATTGCAAACCATTCCAATAATTATATTGGGCAAATTAATTTAAAAGCTGCAGTTTTCACAGTTATCTACCTATAAAACATAAAGACAGTCTAGCATTTAGAACAGTCAACTGTTTGTTACTTTATCATTACAACACGGAGTTCGAAAATTCTCACACTTAAATGCGATTTGTACATAAAAGTTTAAAAATGAAAAAATAATCTTCACGAAAAGGCCAACTATTGACTAACATAAAATAAATATGTCTCAATAAGCTTTATACATCTCCCAGAAATTATACATTCTCTTTAATGGGACATTTTTGAGTTAAAGGATGAGATGTAATATCTTCCCCAAACAAGTTGGCCGCCTAGCTCAGGAGCTCCTCATGTCGATGGATGAACAGAGCAAACTGGAGTAGCTTATTCATTCAGTTTACCACAAAGGCGGTCATTATGAACGTCGGAAGGCAGGGTGAGCCTCTGTTTATGCTAAACTGGGCTTTTGTTGCTTTTTGCAACCTTTATTGGTTCCTTTTCTTTTTCCTCATTGCAGTGGCTATTTTACGTGCATTTGGCTTCCGTCTAAAGAGGTTATTTTTCTCATACCTTTTTTCGGCTGTATTGACCCAGATGAGTTTTTTACTTCTACTATTTTCGTAGATCTCTTTTAATGCTGTGCACACCTTTGGCTTCCCTACTGTGCTCTACATTGCTTAAATGAGGCTCAGCATGCTGAGTTAACTTTTCCCTCTAAACTCTTCTGCGATACTCTATTATTTCTGACATTGGTGGTAGGAGTCTGTTGTTTTTCGACAAGGTCTCCTTTCTATTTTTGGGGAATGCCTCCTTGCAAGCTTTATGAGCAGATTGAAGTAACACAAGGCGCCTCTTCTTCAAGCTGCCTCCTTTTCAAAGAAACTGTTATTCTTAAAGTCCACCAACTGCCCTTTGAGGGGTACTTCATTTGCAATCAACATGTCATCCTCTTCTTTGGCTAAAACTGGTCTGGTAGTGTCATCGTCTACCCACAAGAGATGTAAACAGGATCCCCCCCTCTCCTATGAAATCCTCCTCTCCTATTTCTCTTCAACTGGTGCTTGAAGAAATTTGGCCACTCCATCCTTATGTGGAGGAAACCAATATGCACATTTGGAACTTGCATGACACATTGTCTGAAACTGGAAACAAAAGTCATGGATCTTGAACAACGCGTCAATGAGGTACATGGTGAGTCTTTGAAGATAGCAGTATTGGAGAAGGAGGTGGCAGTTTTGAAGGCTTATTCTGAGGTTTTAGAAAATAGAATCAGAATGAATAACCTCCGCCTCTATGGACTTCAGGAAGGATCGGAGGGAACGGACCCAGTTTTCTTTTTACTTCATTTTTACCTCAGCTGGTGGACTTACCTTCCGCCACATGCTTGAAAATTCAGAGAGCTCATCGTCTAGTTCCTCGCCCTCTTTCATTCTCCCAGGCTTCTAAGCCCAGAAGTGTCATGGTGTTTTTTTCTGGAATTTACTGATTTTCTGAAAGTCCTCAGTGCAACAAAATCTAAAAAGCAACTTTTATGGTAAGAAAATCAAATCTTTATTTCTCAAGATGTCTGAGGAGCTACAGTTGCCAGGCAGAGAAGTTCCTGGATCTTCATCCACAACTATGCTCTTTGGGTGCCCGCTTTGGTTTGTCCCATCCTTGTCTCTTCAATGTAACATTTCAGAATAGAAACTTCCTCCTTCACTGCTCCTGCAGAATTGAGAGAATTTCTTCGCTACATTCTTCCAGCTCCATGGAAATTTCTACTTCTTCGTCAAGATGAATGTTCTTTGTGTTGGAGGGCCCTCCGCCTGCATAATATTCCAGTTTTTGATGTTATTTTTTCTTATGTAGTCGTATGTTCATTCTTTTATGCTTCTTTTATGACTATTGAGCTTTTTGCGGTTACTGACTAACCTTTCCTTTTCAGGTTCCTTCATGTTCTTTATCCCAGTCATTTATTTTGTTATGTTCCATCTGTCTGTCGACTCACCTTTGTAGCTTTGCCGCCTTACCCAGTACTGTCGTTGACTTTCCCTAAAGTGTTCATCCTCCTCAGGTATGTTTTTGCAGTTGTCATTTTTTTACATATACTGTCTCTCTTTTTTGATCTTTTTTCTTTCCCTCACTTTTCTTCCCTCTGCTCTTCTTTTTCTTTCTTTTCCTTCTGGTCTTTTTTGATTTAGGGGCAGATGTATCATCCGTTTTTTTTGTTTGCAAACACTGCGATTCGCAAAAAAGCAGCGTTTGCGACAAAAAAATCAGCAAATGCGATGTATGAAGGAAATCGCATCGCGAAATTAAAGAATCGCAAAATTTATGATTTCTTAATTTTGCGCAAGCATTTAAGGAATCGCAAAAAGTGATTCCTTAAATGCTATGTAAGAAGCAATCAAGTTTTGCGATTTCATATTAAGAAATCGCAAATTACCACCAACTTGCAGTTGGTGGTAATTTGCGATTCCTTTTACAAATGCACTTTTTTGGCATTTGTAAAGGTGCCATGTGGCGATCATACATGCCCTTGGGGCATGTATGTGCGCCATATGCGCACACATGTACATTTCAGGGGTGCAGCAGGGTGTCCTTAAGACACCCTTGCACCCTTGAAATTATTCTCATTTTGTGATTAGCAAATTGCGAATCGCAAATTGAGAATAACTTCCCATTCCTTCCTATGGACCTCCTGGCCCATAGAAATGAATGGGAAAATATTCCTTAATTGTGATTCGCAATTTGCTAATCGCAATTAAGGAATTTTAAGAAATCGCAAAAAAATGTGATTTTCTACATACATCCCTATTTGCTAATCTCAAATAGCAATTTCTAAATAATCGCTCTTTGGGATTCGCAAATCAGGATCTTGATACATCTGCCCCTTTGTTCCTCCTTGATGTACTTTTTTGTCTTAAAGACCGACTCTGTATATGTATTTACATTTGTTACTTAATTCAGAGCTGTTTCTTGGAAACATTAAATGAGTATTTAACCCTATAAAGAAGCAGAGAATGTTGTCTCATTTGACTAAATATTTCCCTGACCTTGTTCTCCTTCAAGAAACTCACCTTTCTAAACTCGAGGCTTTGAAGTTTAAATGAGTTTGGGTGTGTTCTGTTTTTGTTTCTCCTTTTTTAAATGAAAAGATTGTGTTATTCTTCTTTGCAACAAAAATGTAAAATTGGTAACTGTTTCTCAAGACTTTGATTCTGAAGGCAGATGGCTTTTTTGTTAAGTTAATTGTTAACAATATCCCATTAACTATTTGTAATATTTATGGCCCTACCCAAGTTGACAATTCCTTTTGGCCTATCATTTCCAAAACATTTATTCAACATGCTGATGACGTTTTTATTTTGGGTGGTGATTGTAATCAGGTAATAGACCCCTTTATTGATCATCAATCCCTAGTTAAGTTTATTTCCCACAAAATGCATCACAAATTACTTTCCTTTATATCACAACGTCTATTGGTGGACTCTGCAATCCTTCTAGTAAATAATTTTCTTTCTTCTCCCCTCCTCATGGTTACCTTTCCAGATTAGATCATATTATTGTCTCTAAACTGCTGTCCCAAAATCTTATTGCCTCTTCTATTGAACCAATCGTGATTTCTGATAATGCCCCTGTCATTACAGATCTTCATCTGCTGCCGGTGCATTCCAAATCCAATAGATGGAGATTCAATAATTCTCTTTTACTCAACCTTGATTTTTCTTCATTTTTTGTGGCTTTCTCTGAAGAATTGTTTGGTGTTCATGCAGACCCTACTATTTTGATACAACAACTTGGACTTGCACTTGTAGGTTATTCCATGAGGAATGTCCTATTTGTTACTGTTACTGTATATTAGAGTGCAGGAAACCATTAAGGTTGTTAAAAGAACCCTCACCCACCAACCTAGTTGGTGGCATGCTTCATCATTGGGTTCCCAGCTGGGTTGCCGAATACAACCCAGCTGTGCCACAACACCTGATTACAGTGGAGTTTTTTTTTTGGGAAAGTGTGAGTGTGAAGGGGTGTCTTAAAAATTACTCTTAAGTGCCCAGATGAGTTGTGCTTTATTTAAAGGGTCTTTAGGGCATATTAAAAACAGGGTGAGATATTTATGAAGAACACATTATCTTCTATATCTCCATTTAAAAAGAGGTCGCATGTTTCAGCCTCGCTATAATTAAATGAGGCTTTCATCAGGACTGTGATGTGAATAGTGAAGTGACAATAACAATTGTTGCGTGAAAAAGTGAGTTATCAGCACACACGCTAAGGTGTGCTGTGCAAGTAGTGTGATGACCATACTTACGGGCTCACAGGCTGCTAACAATCTGTAAGGGAGAGAAGGGACATACAACTTAAAATGACAAACTTTACATATATACTGTTGTGCCATGCCACTTGCTTGACGTTGACTCGCATCCATATATCCTGTGCTCCCTGTAGCACTCTTATATCTATGCATGATCGGGACAAGAAAGTGGGGTGTCTCAATATACCATAATGGCATACTGTGGACCCCCCAAAACACATCAGATTTAATGCATGCTATGTTGGTGGCATGCAAATTAAAAAGGCCTTGCGTAGTCACAAGTATGCGCATGAGTGACACAATGTGAGCGAGGTGCGCTTGATTTGTCATGTGTCGATCACCATAATGTGTATTAAGACAGTTTAATCTAATTGAAAATTGCTTTGCAAATGATATTTTCTATTTGTAGTCAGTGCAAATGGCATGCTAATTACTCTTCGTGTGCACTGCTCGAGTTTCGATTTCTATGCTTGTCCTGGTATCACAGGGAAAAATGTGGATGTGTTTTGGGGGGTCCACAGTATGCCTGTTGAGTTCATAATGGGGTAGGTCCACATTTTATTTAATTTGTCTCCTTACTTTATCAATCCCCTATGGCATCAGTTTTAGCCAATGGGAAGATCTCTAGTTACTTTCCGTTGGGTCGTGGTGTGCATCAGGGTTGTCTGTTATCCCTTTTATAGTTCCCTATCCAGTACCAGAAATATCATAGAAATCAGTCGTTTTCAATATGTAGCCGATCATATAAAAATGTTAGCTTATGCTGATGACATACTTTTTTTAATTTCCACTCCTGTTACTGCTCTTCCTCAGGAAACTGCTCCTTTTTCCTCGGTTTCTGGTTAGAGGATTAATTCTGACAAAACTGAAATCTTAGTGAAACAAAAGGAACCACCTCGAAGAGGATTATTGTATGTCTAGAAATGTCAGGCATACACAATGTTTGTTAAAATACCCCTCACACACCAAAAGGGCCCTTGGTGTCATGCACAAATTCACAATTTATCCTCGTAGGAATCGTTTCAATCTTATTCATTAAATTAATTATTGGTCACAGCAGTGAACCACTATTCAATAAATTCAAGGGTACAGTATTTTCTTGTTATTTATTCTTTGAGGACGAGTTTCAGTATCAAAACATAAAAAGGCAACAGCAATACTACCCTCTATACTATTGTCATTTGTGGTAGTATAAAACACCTTATGTATTTGTCACATGGATAAACAAAATACCATGTAAGGAGGAATTTTAGTCTCAATACATTTCATACATTGAAAACTGCACAAATTAATGATACAAATAACAATTGTGCGGTGTTGAGCGTCGACGTTTCGGTCCCACGTCGGTTTAACAAATCCACAGGACCATCATCAGGACTTGTTGCTCAAATCTATATACAAATAAATACATACACAATTCAGTCACATGCACCTTGCATCATGGGTATCGTCTATTCACCCCAAGGGAAAATAAAACCCTGTGTCTAAAGAAATCAAAAGTACCAACACCATTATAAAGCCACCAGTGTACTGTGAAGTTTAAATCTCCGTCATGCTTTTCAAATTTAAATCTTACCGAAGACCTCCAGCAGGAGGTTCTAAACCCTATTGGGACAAATATTGTCCAGAAATCTACAAATGGAAAAAAGGAAGAAATTCCACCTCAGATTTATCGTTCTCAGCAAATCAAAAATATCTCTGATTAATTGTAAACACTTCGACCGAATACTTACAACACAAACGCTGTAATCAATCAGGGAAGGTTCTATTTGTTTAGCCCTGTATTGATATAAAAATATAACCATAATCAGTCGACCTGTTATATTTAAATAGCCTTAACCGAGACAAACACCAAAATACCCAACACCATAAAGGCAAGAGTACTCACAGCCAGAATAAATCCGGGGCATCTAATACCTGCAATTAGAAACAACTAATTAATGTTTTAACCTCCAACAAGGTTCCACATCAAGAGCTCTGTTCCCTGGCATCTATATTCAACCAAATCGCGCAGCGGAGCTCCCACTTACCAAATGTGAGAAACCACGTCGTTCGGTATCCTCTCGCCTCGTTAATCAGGGAATGCAGCCTACAACAAACTCTTTGCTTAACCTTTAACCTTACGCGCGTCATGACGTCACACGTGCAGATCGCGCTATTCAAAGAAAAGTCTTAGATTCAAGTATCATCCTCCAATTTGCCATATAACCTCAAGCGTCCTCCATATAATTCCCTCTTGTAGTCAGATGAATCATTAGCGCTGTAACATAAAAGCGCTAAATCTACAGCCTTATGTGACTCACTGGAAATATCATCGTGGTGGCCATCTTGGAACGGAGTATTTTCATATCCATACCCAGAGTATAAGGTGGATATAATACTCTAACTGCATTCAAAATGGATATTAGATGGATCCAACAACAAAGTTTATACAATTAAGGTCTTCTTAAAGTACAGCCACCGTATGCCATTCAATTAGGGAGTTTAACCCATTGTCCACAGTATCATATGTCCAAATACATTTATTCTCCCTTAGGGTAAGGAGCCGATCCACATTGTGATGTCGCTTAGTGCATTTAACAACATCAATGACAAACCATAACATTTCATTAGGCGGATGTGACATTTGATGGTAGTGTTCAACTAGTGGTGCAGTAATCACATTACACCTTATACGCGACTGATGTTGAAGTACACGTTTCTTAACCTGTTGTGTGGTCTTTCCTATATATGTCAAGGGGCACGGACACTGTATACAGTAAATGACATTTCTTGTGTTACAATTTGAATGGTGAAACATTTTCACTTCCTTACCATTCAGTTGACAACTCTTCATCACCTTTGTAGTTTCACATGCAATACAATTGCCACAAGGGTAATGTCCGGTAATAGGGGTTAAGCCCCATTGTGACTGCAATGTTATTGATGGTGGTTCTTTGTATGCCCTTACAAGATAGTCTCTTAAATTTCTGCCTCTCTTGAATGCAAAACGAGGCTGTGCCAAGTGAGGTTCCACCTTTTTGATCAAGTGCCAATTATTTTTAATGATCGATCTAATTTTATTGGATTCAGATCCAAAAGTCATGACACATGTCAGAACTCCATCATTAGCATCAGAGTCAGATGACAACTTTTTAGTAAGTAGTGCATCGCGATCATAGTACCATGCACGTTTCATGGCTTTCTTAACTAATCTATATGGGTAGGCACGTGTCACAAGTTTAGATTGTAAAATTTTTGCCTCACGGAAATAATCCTCCCTCCTGGTACAGTTACGGCGTAGCCGCAAGAACTGTCCAAAAGGGAGATTATCCCGAAGACTGCGTGGGTGATGGCTGTCGTATTTCAGGTGGGTATTCCTTGCTGTTGGTTTCGTGTATAGACGCATAGACAGAGTATTATTGTCATTGTAGATGGACAGGTCTAGGAAACTAATAGCCTCCCTATCACTCTCCATGGTAAAGTGTAAGTTGACATTCTGCTGGTTAAGCCATGCAAAAAAAACTGCCAGTTCTTCTGCTGTACCATTCCATATTAGACAGACATCATCGATGTATCTCAGATAATGTCGAAGGTTGTTCACAAAAGGATTATTGTTGTATATTACGTCATCCTCAAACGCCGCCACATAAAGATTGGCTATGTCGGGCGCAAAAATTGCACCCATTGCCACTCCTTTCAGTTGGCCATAGAAATCTGTGCCAAAGATGAAGTAATTCTCATTTAAGGCAATCTTGGCACAGTCAACTATAAATTCTGTTGGAACTTGATGAGGACGTATTCTGGTTTCTAAGACATTATGGATAATCATTAGTGCTTCATTTTGAGGAATGCTAGTATACAGATTATCAATGTCCATCGTTACCAGAATATCAGACTGTGGATCAAAAGGATGACCCTCCAATTTAATAATGACATCACGACTATCCTGTGTGTAAGATCTTGTAAGTGGAACAAAGGGCTTTAAAAAGAAGTCCACATATTCTGCTAAAGGTTGCAGAATAGATTGACACCCAGCCACAATTGGTCTTCCAGGAGGGCACTGGCTGTGCTTGTGTATTTTTGGTAGCGTATAAAACGCAGGAATGATGTAATCACTCTTATTCATATAATCGAATTCTTTTTTGCTTAACCATTGTCCCTCAACGCCACGGCTTGTCAGTGATAATATTTCTTTCCGTATTCTGACAGTCGGATCCCCTTTAAGTTTTTGATAGTGGTTTGGATTGTTAAGTTGCCGGAGGACCTCATTGTCATAGTCAATTTTATTTTGCAGAATAATACCTCCCCCTTTATCCGCAGGTTTGACAATTAAATCATCCCGATTGGATAGGGTTTGAAGAACTAATCTCTCATCTCTTGAAAAATTAAACTTCACATACTTCCTTTCCTGGAATATTTGGTGGGTTTCGTTCAATATTACATTTTCAAATGTAATTAAATCTTTGTGCATCAGATTAGTAGGTGGAAAAAAGGTGGACGGGCATTTTAAACCGCTGATGTTGACTGTACTGGGCATGACGTTATTTGCAAAAAAACATTTCAGGCGTATAGTTCTAAAGAATTTGTGCAGTTCTACATATGTCATGAACGCATCATTTTTTTTGGTCGGTACAAAAGATAGACCATGGCTAAGTACCTCCATTTCTTTTGAACTAAGGATATGCGAGGATAAATTAAAAATTGGTACCACTGTCAAATTCGAGTCATTACCCCCGGTCCTATGGTCGTTGGTCTCTACCACTCGTAATAACTGTTCCGTGTTTGTCTGAACCCCGGCGTATACTGGTTCCGATACCATCCTCGCCTGGTGTTCCGAGAGCGCCCTCTCTGTTGTTGCTGGCCCCTGCCTAAAAAAGAAGAAGAATTTTGTCCTCTGTTGCCTCTATAAGCAGATCCACCACCACGATTTTGACTATCTTCAGAACTCTAAGAACCAGTATCTGAAAAGGTGGTGTGTTTGGGTGCCCAGTTTGATTGATTCCCAGTTTGCTGAAAGAAATCTTTTTTCAGATAGGGGTATGTACATTCTCTATTGTAATTTTTTTAATCCTTCTGAAGTTTCTCCAATTTCTTTAGAACGTTGTTTCTTTGGAAATCAATGATGATCGCATCCAATTTTTTTAGGAAATCATCAGTGTCTGTGGTGGTAGTATCCTCTCTAATTTGTTTTTCCAACTCAGCGATCTCTACTTTCAGTTTTTCTATGTGTTTCAATGCAGTCTCAATGCTCAGGACCATCCAGGTCCTTGAGCATTTATTTGAGGCAAAACTAAAGCCGACCTTATAATCCTCGTCATCCACAAAAATGGCTGGAATATTACGGACTTGTAGTCCGATAGGTATGATATTATTACTCAAGCAGTCCGTTAAGAACTTTGCATGTAATTCAGTCCTAATACGTTTTTTGTGTAACCTTTCCAAATTGCTTCTAGCTGTAGATTGTTGGGTGTTAATATTGAGGCTAGGATGTTGAGGACCTAACAGAGAAGGACCTGCAGCTATCTTAGTGATATAGTCGTCGGTGTATGTTAGGGTTTCCCTTTCAGACATTTGGTGTATAGTGCGAACAAATATACAATATAAAGAATTTTACAAAACTCATAAACAAATCATAACAATTACATACAACATAGACAGATACCTAAACAAAAACCACTTTCTTTGAAAGTCATGCTTCATCATCGGGGTCTTCCCGCCCCGCTGTGGGACAGGGCGTGCTGCGACTATGTTGGAGCACTGATTATTTGTAAGTGCTATGTGTGGTGTATCTGTTGTGAGTGAAAAAGGGTCAGGGGTGAATGAAAAGTGATGCTAAAAAATACCTGGCCTTATGGTTTCAAAAAAACTTTATTTAGTCATAGTCTGGTATTGTTAAAAAATGTGTAGTCGGAGAGATCACGCTAGTAATGTGTGTATTCTCTTAAGGTGTCAACATGTTTCGAAGCTAGAGATGCTTCTTCGTCAGGACAGAGTATGATCCCTCAGTCACTCACTATGTTGCTATCAATATGTGAAGAAATGTATATACAAGTGATGTTAAAAATACAATACCTAATTGGTACAGGTATGACTTTTCTAAAGCTTTATCAGTATTTCTGAGTATAAGCCTGTAAAGAGAGGGAGCACAATTATTTCCGGTGCGCTACCAAAGCGCGGACACAGTATCACCTAAGGAAGAAAGGTGATGCATAGTGAATACTTCTATAGTTTAACGTTGGTGCCGTGACCTGTATCAGTGAAGGAAGGAGCTCAATGTTGCTCAATGTGACTGCCTAGCACCACATATAAACCTTTTCACCACAGTGTAAAGGTGTCTACATAATGTCTCAAATAGGTTTTGTTCTGGAAGGGTACCCTAGACAAATTTATAAACTTGCCCACTTTGGTTGTGTACTGTACAGTGCAGTACATATGTAACATTAGAAATGTTTTAAAAACTGTTTTTCCATTTTAATGCCTGCCTCAATGAGGCATTATTCTTTGGGGGAAAGCCCTGACTGCCAATTTTAGCAGATAGGGCTTTGAGTCAAGAACCATGAGTGGTTGCATGGGAAAGCATAAGTATCATCCAGGGAATGCTCCCTTAATGCAAAGTAATACAAAGCAGCACATCTTTCACGTTTTGGGCTGACATGTAATTCTCAAATGAACATTTTATGCCAGTTGGAGTCACTGGTGCAAAACAATAGCAAATACGCTACTAGTTTAGCATTGGAATAGAAAGGAGATCTGGTTTTACCATGCAAACGTCTGAGACACAAGCACACACAAATACACACATACTATTTATGCCTCACCATGAGAAATCTGCCTCTTTCTTCACCTTCTATCTCTGTGGCCAGGTTTTAGTCCCCAAGCTTATGGTGCATTGCAGCAGATTACTGAGCATGTGAGCATGCCTCTGTTTGCAGGTGTTAGTAAATTAACTCAGATCTTCTGGCAATACTTCATTTGTATACCTTCAGCTTATCTCAAATCAATGTGCTTTATGTAGAGGGTGATGGGGGGAATACAGGCACTTCAAACAACCCATTTGTTATGATAGTCATCAGACTTTGGAAACATTAAATGGTCAGAATATATTCCTCTTTACCCTCCTGAACAGTACTAATGCTCAAGCTGAAGACTCTCCAGGAACTCTAAGCAGGCCTACTAAGTTTTTGTATGGTTACCTATTCTCTCAACCAGAATAGGTAAAACAAAGGCAGCAGATGGGTAGGTTATCGCATCACAGCAACAACAGCACATTTGGCACTAGTTCATGATTTCTCATGCTGGAAATAGCATTATGATGGGAATCAGTAGTGCCCGCTCAGCATTCACTTAAAGAACAGAAGCAAAACTAGTAGGAGCAGGTTATGTTTGCCCAACACTATTAACAAAACAACAGTACGGGCTTCATTCATACTGACTGCAGTACAGCTTGGGCAGCAGCAGTGATGGCTTCGCTTAAGTTTAAAGGGTTTTGGGAGAGTGTGCCCGTACCAGAAGCCTGACTTTGACATATCAGGTGACAAAACAAGTTGCTACATGCACAGCAAGGGGGACAGACAGGTTACACTTTACAATACACCAACCTATGTCTGCCCAAATGAGATTCTGAGAAGTGACACAGCATCTGATTGGTCGTTAACCATATGTTAACAGGCTGCAAGAGATAGCACATGTGTTTGGAAAAGCATAAATTACCTCTGTGAGTCTGTGCTCTGCCTGACATTCCCAGGTGGCATTCAAGCTACCACTGACATCACTTACTTATCACCTAAGAATCCTTTAGATGTTTGTTGGACCTTATGCTATAAGAACACTGGAAGATGTTGGTGTTGTTGCACTTTCTGTTGGTTTTGGAGTCTTAAGGTTTCTGGCACCTGCCTCTAACCCCATGTTTATTAAATGATATATCCTTGGTTAACATGCTTTATCTATAGGGCATGGTTAACTGCCAAGCATGGCGGACTCATCCTAGCCGAGCTCCGGCCAGGGCCCTGAATCCTGACGTTTACAGCGCCATTGCTGGGCCACCTGGTCCTCTGATCAACTTAAGGGACCCCGTAACTCTGTGGAGGCAAGAGAGTGTGCACCCGGCACTGAACTTGAGCTGAGCTAAGGAGACGTTGTCGCTGCGGCCCTGATGGTGAATATGACTGGAGTGGTGCTGACCTGTGCTACCAAGTGGAGGAGGATGAGCCGGAGAGAGGCGATGGAATGAAATGATCCCCCTGTGGAGGTTGCTGAGACCACCGCCTCCGTAAGTTGTGTGCTGCAGACATAGACCGACACAGATGAAGAGGAACTGTAAGCGGAGTCCACGGGGCCGACAGCTCAATACCTACAATGTTGCGAACTGAACCGAGGTCTGCAGTCTAATTGTAGGGGAAGGCAAACAGTACTAGGAAAAAGCACCTCCGCACCTTGGGTGTCAGGGTGAATTATTCTGGGCTGGGCTAGGGACGACTACCCGAGGTGGAGTGGAAAGGCCCTGACTGAGCAGAGAGGATGGGCAGAGCAACATGAAGAGAGAACAAGATCGGAGCAAATACGGCCCAAGTTAATTACAGTGGGCCGACTGGGAACGACCCGGGAATGGCGCTGGCTCTCGCCTGGGAAGGCAGTTGCTGACTTTCAGCCTCCAACTCTATAGAACTGTGAGTGCTTTGGCCAGCTGGGTCAAACAGAGCCCCCGCCGTGTGCTGGCGGAGCGGGGCGTTTGCTGGCTGAGGCTCTAATCCAGTGACCCATGGCCTGCTGAATTACTAGTAGCCTTAGAACCCCAGGTGGAGTACAAGGAACAGTAAAGGCAGAGTCATTTTACCGGTGTGAATCTGTTTGAATACTTGGCTGGGCCTGGCACTGGCACAGAAAGACTGTGTGGACTGCACACAGTGAGAGCGGCCTTGCCTGGGACGAGAGCACACGTGCTGTAACCCACACACAGCACAGCACCCTCTGTGTAGTATTGGGCACCCCAGGGGTAAGCAAGCAGAGCCCTTGTCCTCAGGAGGACCTGACCACACTGGCCAGGATGATACAGGCAGCACCCCTGATCCATATTCTTTCCCATCGACAGCGATGGAGGACCAAGTTGATTAGTTGGACCTAATATTGCAAGAGGTGCGTAACTCCAGAAAGGCAATTGAGCAGCAGGTGGGCGCTCTTACCACAGGTTTTACAATTCTGAAGGCTGACCATAGTAAGCTAGCAGAAACAGTCCAAACAAACAAAATGCATATTAGTGTGGAGAGAACACACAGAATACCGGCATGGGCCCCTCCCCCTGGCACCCCGCCTAGGCCGATAATAGCATGCATCCTTAACGTCACAAAGTTTGTCTCAAACCACGAAGCCGGAACCACGCTAAACCCTAAAGATGGGCCATGGCAAAAAAATTGCAGCGTCCGGATGCTGCGACGAGCCCGTCCCGGGAGCACATCATCGAAGATCAGAAGGAGGTGATACTAGTGGCAGCACCACTGGATGACCAGGACATACATTCAATGGCAGAGTCGCACGATTCTTCAGAGGACACTACTGTACATTCAGACTCTGAAAACAGTTTAGCACTCTTCCCTTCCATTACTCTTCAGACAGTGAATGATTACATGGGCTGAAGTTACGTGGTTTGTATGCACGGGGACCGGGGAGACCTGCTGAAGGTAGTCCACTCGTTGTTTACATTTCATAAATTGACCTAGCAGTGCTTGCTTATGAGCACCTCAGAGTATTACACCTTTGTACTTATTGCAGACTTTGGTTACCACCTTCCCCATTGCAACTGCACTTTTGTCTCAACTGTTAGATTTTAAAGGTGTTCTTATTATCATAGTATGGTCCTCTGCCGTTTTGTGGGGGAAACTAGTATTGGGGATAGTTATTGACTCGAACAGACTCACTCACTACAGATACAGTATCCGCCAATGGGGGCCTAATGGGGGTACTTCTGACACAACAATACAAATCACTGTATGGCTCAAACAGGGAACTATAAGATTCTGACCTGAATGTCAGTGGGATGGGGTCTGTCCATAAGAGACATAGTATACATGCCCAGTTAAAGAGGAAGAAAGCCCACTTTGTACTAATGCAGGAAACGCACCTCACTCACTATGAGACCGCTAAATTAAGGAAAAAGTGGTGGGGCAACTATTCTGTACATCTTTCTCCTCATTTGCGAGGGGGGTGGCCATATGGATCAGGAGCGGTACCCCGTTTGTAGTCCTGAAACAAAAGATTGACACGGCACACTGAACTGGGAAAACTTGGCAATTGGCTGTATATATGCTCCAAACATGGTTCGGGATAAATTCTTGGGTCATTAAACACGGTACTGGCAGACTGAGAGGGGTATTCCTGGGTGGTGGGAGGGAATTTTAATGCAAAACTGTACATAGACATTGATCGCTCACACCCACTAATATTTGGGGCTAACAGTAGGAAGCAATCAGAAGCACTGTGCGGCTGGGCAACTGGATGGGCACTTGGGGATGCTTGGCAAGAGCATAACTCGGCAAGCAGGAATTATTCATTTTATTCCCTGATGCAAATGTTGCAGATGCGCATTGACAGGGTGTTCTGCTCTATGCCATTAATTGCACACATTACCCACACTACTTACCTTGGAAAGACAATATCGGACATAACCCCTTAAAGATGACACTTGTATGGGGTAGGGTTCCCACACTGGTGCCAACATGGAAGCTGCGGCCCATCACCTTGGAAAACCCTGTATTCCGCACTACCATCTCCACCGCCATAGCGAATTACTTCACAGAAAGCACTGCCACTGCAAGCTTGCGACAGGTAGAATGGGAGGCTTTCAAGACTGTCATCCGTGGGGTGTCCATTAGTGCTCAAGTGGGGGTCTGCGCTACAGTAGACAGAGAGTAGCTGGAGCTAAAGAACCAATTGGGAGAGTCAGAAAGGGTCAATAATCACAAAAAGACCTGGTCCTAAGGGCAATTAATCTTATGGATCTGTGAACATCTATGGATTGCCAAAAGATCATTCCAACCACACCTCTGATTCTAGAGATTATTATCATGTTCCAGTCTATTGCCAAAATAAAAGATAGCCGCTCTCTGATAAACATGTAACCAGACAACACAGTACATACATCCACTAGAAGGACAACATTTGAAAAAATGTGTGAATAGCTAGATGACACCTCACGGGTGCACCACCAATGGGACCCCTGGTTGGTACTCACCAGGATGGCCTGTTCTCATCATCGGTGTCACCTAGCTTAACGTAAACGTGTCCGAAACCCAAAGGAAAAAGAGACAGTGAATGGTGCAGTGTACGCAAAACTTATATGTGACAAGGACTAACAACGTTCAACATATAACACAAAAACTACTGTGCAAACAAGATACAGAAACCTTTTACTCGCATTCTCTTGTTGCAGACAGTAAACATATATACATAAAAAGGAGAGATGCGAATACTACCTATCGATTCGCACTCCGCTCACAGCCTGGCTTGTCACATATAAGTTTTGCGTACACTGCACCATTCACTGTCTCTTTTTCCTTTGGGTTTCGGACACGTTTACGTTAAGCTAGGTGACACCGATGATGAGAACAGGGCCATCCTGGTGAGTACCAACCAGGGGTCCCATTGGTGGTGCGCCCGTGAGGTGTCATCTAGCTATTCACACATTTTTTCAAATGTTGTCCTTCTAGTGGATGTATGTACTGTGTTGTCTGGTTACATGTTTATCAGAGAACGGCTATCTTTTATTTTGGCAATAGACTGGAACATGATAATAATCTCTAGAATCAGAGGTGTGGTTGGAATGATTTTTTGGCAATCCATAGATGTTCACAGATCCATAAGATTAATTGCCCTTAGGACCAGGTCTTTTTGTGATTATTGATTGACTGAGTGGAGGGCGACCTAGTCCTGTACTTCCCTCTTGACTCCTAGTATATGGACAGAGTCAGAAAGGGTCACAATAATGGACCAGACAAAGAAAGCAGCCTTGCAGGAAGCACATATAAAACATGCTGAACTTTTAGAGCAGTTGAGAACTATTGATTACTGCACTTTCAACCAGAAACAACAAGCAGAGGCGGATAAGGCGGGGGCCCTCCTAGTGAGGATTAAACGGGATACGCCAATTGCTGCCCCTGTCCAAGAGGTCCGCACATCTGATGGAACTACAGTAACTACACAATTAGGCATTAACACAGCATTTATGGAACATTATGAAGCACTATATGCACCACCTGATGAGCTCTGAGTGGAGGAGCTGGATAGCTTTCTTCATGGTCTTGAGTTCCCTCAGCTTTCGGCCGCGCAAAAGTTCGAGTTAGCAGTGCCAATAACAAAAGCTGAAATTCACTCAGCAATAAATGACCTCCCACAAAATAAAACCCCGGAACTGGATGGCTTGCCTGTGCCGGGTCTGGTGGCTCAGTGAACTAAAGCAGCCACTGCAGGGGCCTGTGTTCGACCTCATGGTCACAGGTTCAAATCCTGGTGGATCCACTCAGCCTTTCATCCATTTGAGTTCGATAAAATGAGTACCATTGAGTTGGGTAACAATAAACATCTGTTATATAGCGCCAGGACACCTTCGGGTAATCGTGCGCTTTACAAATACACCTGTTATGTTATGTTAATTCTACGAGGCATTCTCAGCACAATTGGTCCCCCACCTAGAACAATTATGCCACGCAGCGCTAGAGACAGGTTTATTATCCCCCACCACTAGACAGGCCTTGGTTGCATCCCGTCTGAAAGCAAACAGAGACCCCACGGACATGTCGGGATATCAACTCTTTTCTTTATTAAATACAGACTATAATCTCCTAAGTAAAATTCTGGCTTGTAAATTGCTTAGCTACTTACCGAAGCTAATACACATAGATCAGAGCGGCTTCGTCCCAGGCTGAAGTAGATCCCTGAACACCAGACACATACACCAGATAGTCACGTTGGTGCCAATAGACAATGCCTCACCGGGGTGTATCTCACTAAACCTGCGACAGGCTTTTGATACCCTGCACTGGAGCTATATGCTAAGGGCCCTTTCGCTGTTCCGAATACCTCACGAATATGTGAACTGGGTCTGCATGCTGTACACGGGTCCCCTGGCTCAGATCAGAACACGATCCTATATCTCACAGCCCTATCCTGTAACTAGAGGTATCAGACAGGGATGCCATCTATCGCCCCTGTTGTTTGTGTTGGCATTGAACCACTGGCCATTAAGATATGGGCAGTGGTGGGAGATAGGGGTATCAAGATGGGGGCCACTTCTCATATTTTCTCTGCGTATGCAGCATTAGCGAGTCCAAATCACATGCTTAATATTTTAGGGACACCGCATGTTTGGAACCCGTTCATTTTTGTCACTGGCCATTTCCTGTGGCACCTGCCACATTTAAATATTTAAGTATACAAATGGAACCACTGGATTTGTTAGATGGTAATTTGGGACGTGCAATAAAGGCATTAAAACACAAATAGCATTCTGGACCTTACTGACAAGTAGACATTTCCAAAAGGGTTATGCTCCCTAGTCTGCTTCGCTTTTTTACTAACTTGCTGATAATAATCCCGGCACATATATTTAAAACACTAAACAAAATGGTAACTGAATTAGTTTGGGGAAAGGGATGTAGGAGGGTAGGACTTTCAAAACTACAGCTCAGTACAGACCGGGAAGGCCTAGGTGTTCCAGACTTCCAGGCATACTGTTATGTCAGCCAACTCCAGTGGCTTTCATACTGGACGGCTGACCGTCACTTTCAAGAAATAGGGATGTCACAGAGAGAGTGGGAGGGGAGGGGGGCTCGCTTCATACCTTGTTGTTGCCAGGAGATAGTACCCCAATGTAGGCACCAACACTGTTAAAAGTTTCTGTCTATTACTGGAAGAAAGCTATCCAGTATAGCAGAGTAGTGAACCCCTACGCCCCTAATATCCCAATGCTGGGGATCTCTACACTTTCCCAAATAATCTCCACGAGGTGTATAAGCAAGTGGACGGACGAGGGAGTCACTGCGGTTGGGATGCTGTTCGAGGACAATATGCTTATGGATCACAACAATTTTACTGAAAGCAGGGGGTTCCCAACTCGCTATATATCCTTCACGCTAGCATCAGTAGATATGTGAGAGGTACCTGGTCGCCTGACGGAACGGAACCCCAGACACACAAACTTGTGCATATGTTATATCTAATGGGTAATGGGGGACACCTAACTAGATGGCTGTATAGAAGTATCCGCTCACAGGCGGCAATACTTTTCCAGGAGCTTAGAGATAAATGGTCCTGAGATATTGGGCATAAAATGTTGGATAAAGACTGGGAGAAAATACAGGAATACGCCAAAAAAGTATCCCGTAATTCCAAGTTTAAGCTGATTCAATACATGCTATTACACAGAGCGTACCTGACTCCACAGACTGAGCAAAACGTTTCCGGGTGCAATAGATACATGTCCTAGATGCCATTGACAACCTGCTGAATTATTACACATGTTATGGGCGTGCCCTCGACTGACTCCCTTTTACACTTACTGGGATTAGGTAAAAAGAGTAAGTCACAAGGAACGCTGATCAGGTTTGCAAATCTGATATTAATACTGGCGAAAAGATCAATCACAATGCGGTGGAAATCTGTACAGTCTCTGACGACATTGGCATGGCATGAGGAGGTTGTTCGATGGGGGAGGGCTAAAAAACGATTAGAAGAAAAGCACACAGAGGGTTGAGGAATAATCCCATATCCTTGGAATGGGATGAGCTGTTGGAATTGTTTGTCTCTACTGAACCTTCACTGCATTGAAATATTAATTCACACTGGTGCCTTGCAGGTTTGCTCTGGTCAAAATTAGTAACGGACCCCATGTGGACCCTAAAAACATTCTATGCAAGTCTGTAAATTACATACTGGGAATCAGAGACTACATCATGACTTGTTTGCCGTGGATAGGCTGATTTAACATATTTGTGTCTCTGGGGGAGGGAGGTTGGGTGGGTTGATAGTTAATAGTAGTAGGGAGGGGGGGTGGGACCATGTTTTATGGATTAAACTTCCTAAATGTATACACAGTACTGATACTCTGCTGATATTTGTATGCTGGATCCCTGATATGTAGGCATTATATTGATATTGTCATAATAAACTGTTCTCCCTTTGAAACTCCAATAAAATATGTTTAACAAAACATATCATGCTTTATCTATGCCAGTTTTGTCAAAGGCGATTCCAGCCTCACGGCTATGCTCCTTGGGCCTACTCTGTGGTCAGTTAAGTTGTTATACTGAATCCGAGTTAAACTAGACCTGCGTAACACTTTACTGAGACACCTTCATCCACACATTCAGTACATTTGGCCAGCCATCAATCTACCACAAACCTTGTGCATTGCCTATAGTAATGGCTATGGTGTTCAGACACCACATCTATAAACAGGCATATCACATGCAGGGTTTTTTTTTTTGCAGAGTTTTATATAGCGCGAACTAGAACCGAACCGAATCAGTTATCAGAGCGCTTTACATAGCACCAGTTACGTTACATGAGGACACGGGGAGATTAAGTGATTTGCCCAGAATCACAGAGGGTTTTTGGCGTCGTTACCGAGACTCGAACCCAGATCCCCAGGTCCGAGGTCGAGCGCCTTAGCCGTTAGGCCAACCCCTCTCCACTTGACTATTACACTAACATAATCACAAAGGGGGTCTAACGTGCCTCTTAATGTGATCTTAGCACACACATGTTGATCTTACAAAACTAACCTTTCCAACCCACTCCTACAGTGTGGTTCTCACATTAATTAGCGTGTAGGTCCACCCTCAGAGCGTTCTCAGCGTTGATATCTGTTCTCAGTGATATTTGTTCAGACACTAGGGCCTAACCCTAGCTTCTCTTAGCTATTGCATTATGCACAGATAGCCTGCCTAATTTCTAGAGCTAGACTCTAAGCACACCCTAAACCTTCTACAGGAATAGGCTCATCCTGATACTTGTTCTTCATTATACCATTTGCCATACGCACTCCGTTATGCCATCGATATGCCATTTTATGGGTAGGAGTATCAACTACATCATGTGCAGTGTTGTTTTTCCACCCACATGCAGATTTTGGGACTAGTTAGCCAGCCTCAGGGATTCCGGTCCAAGTGGATCACTCTGTGAATAGCAATCATACTGTAGGTGTAAAGGGACTATCAAGGACAGCCTTAGCAACCACACGGTCAAAATATGTTTTGAACACTTGATGCAGCTATATATACAACTGGTACACCTACCTGTACCCAACACAGTGTGTTCTCTGTTGTAATTAAGTCCTTTTCATTAAGCGTGTTTCATACTTGTTACCCTAACATATATCTGTCTGTTAACGTTATATGTTTTTTCTCCTTGAGGATGTGGGGTTATGTTATTCAAGCTAAGAGTGCCAAACACATTGGGGCATATTATCAAGAGTGGCGTTAAAATTATCGCTGCTTTATCGGCAGGAAACTGGCGCTAAAGTGGCGATAAGGGGCTTGATAATATGCCCTAGAGAATTCCCATAGAAGCCCAGGTTAGATGTCTAACCTGGGTTTCTATTGGAATTCTATAGAGCATATTATCAAGCCCATTATCGCCACTTTAGTGGCAGTTTCCTGCCGATAAAGTGGCGATAATTTTATCGCCCCGTCTTGATAATATGGCCCAATGTCACTTCACCTTGCAATACACATACATATACCCATTTGCGCATAACTCCTCTGCCTGGCCAGCCCTCCTTGATGGACATTGCTGCCTCATCCCCATTCCTCTATGATTCCCCCCATGCACCATGTCTCTTACAGACATCCCCTGTTGGGTAGCAACCTTAGCATAGTTCCAACCTACTCCGAGCCTGCGTGGTCCCACAGTGCTGCTCATTATTTCCCCAGTTGCTCTCCCACCCCTAACCTCTCCTAGCTTCCCAGTCTATTGGGATAATTGGACAAATAGAGACCTGCCTATTGTTCCCTATGGCCCCCTCCTCGAGGCACCCTAAACCAGGAAGCCTGCCAGCGATTCAGAACAAGCACCAATGTCCTCACTAAACTTTATCTTCCTCAATGCCATGGGATTAAACCACCCAGTAAAAAGATCCAAAATACTTGACTGTTGTAAAAACTTAGTGGGCAATATGGTTTTCCCTTAAGAAACAAAGGGCCATATTATCAAGGTGAAGTATCGCTGCTTTTTCGGCGAATTGTGCCGAGAGAGCGGCGATACTTCTAGCGCCCTATCAACAAGGGCATGCTAACGCCTGCCTCAGCCTCATACCGCCCCACTTTGCATGTCAGCGAGAAACATCGCTAACTGACATGCAAAGTGGGCGTTCCCACGTCCAACCACATGTAAAATGTGATTGGAGGTGGTAACACCCTATTAGCAAGGCAGGTTTTGGGAGAAGGAGACCTGCGATAAACTCGTTTATCGCTGGTCTCCCAACGCCTGCTTTGATCAGGTGTTAGGCATAGATTACATGGGGGTGTGGATCATAAAGCTGAATCCACCCCCCCATATTATCAAGGCACACATTAGCGTGTGACAACAACGCTCGTTTTCACGCGCTAATGTTCACTATTGCCGACTATCGCCGGATTTAATATCGCCTACGTGTTGCGCGTTGATAATTACGCGCTATCACGGCGATAAAATCTGCCGATAGCCGGCGATAGGGAAATGTGCGATGTGCGTTTTTTAACGCACATCTTGATAATATGCCCCAAAGGCTTTAAAGAGGCCTTGTTAAGGAGGAATTGGCTGGGTTTCAGAAGTAGTTTGTTGCGAAGCTCATAGGAAAACAAATGAGGTTCTCAGCCTGCTCTCCAGAGAATTCGGTCTAAGAGTGATTGCATCGGAACATGACACTAATGGCAGATGGCTGCTTACTAGATTCAACAAGGTTGAACAGGGGGCCAGATGTACGACGCACAAAATAATGCCTCGCAATTTTGCGACTCACAATTTGTGAGGTGCTATTATGCATGTCCCACAGTGTTATTACACTGTTTTGCGAATCCCAATGGGGTCGCAAATTTCTAGGCTCATTAATATTAATTAGCCTCTCTCAATTTGCGAGTCCATTGGGAATGGCATCCCTCACAGGGATGGTGGCCTGCTGGGCTCAGCAGACCACAATATCTGGGACTGCTTTTTAATAAAGCATCTTTTTTTTTAATGAGCCCGTTTTCCTTTAGGGAAAATGGAATGCATTTAAAAAAGGAAAAAAATGTAACGTTTTCGTTTAATTTTTTAAGGGCAGGCAGTGCTCTTTGGGACCACTGCCTGCTCTTAAAACATTTTTCCCCACATACTCACAAAAGGGAAGGGTAACCCTGGAGACCCCTTCCCCTTTGCGAGTGGTATACCACCTACTTGAAGTAGCCACTAAACATTAGTACATAGCATGTTGACTCGCTATTAGGAAGGGACGCCCTTTCCTAATAGCGAGAGTCGCAAATGCTATTTTGCGAGTGCGTGACTCACAAAATAGCATTTGTAGATGTTAATGCCTTTTTGCGGCCGCAAACGGGAGGATCTCCCGTTTGGGGATGCAGAAAAGGGTCGTACATCTGGCCCAGGATCTTTATGTTATGAACATATACACTTCCAATTAGATGACCCAACATTTTGGTGCACAATCAATAGAAAATTAGCAGACATCCCACAAAACTCAAAACTGATTCTGGGAGGTGACTTTAACCTCCCAATGGATCCTATTCTCAGCCTTCACATTCAGAACATCCATGGGTGCAGGTAATTAACCGAGGCTCCTCGTACCACCCCATCCTTGTCTCAGATCACGCTGTAATCTCCATATCCAATCTTAGCCTTCCTGATAAAGGGGACAACGGTGATTGGCAGTTAAACACTGACATCTTAGGTAATGAACCGGAAGTGGCAGACCAAAAGAAAGAAATTGAGCAGGTTTTTAGTGACAACAAACATTCTGTTTCCTTCCCTGTGACATTTTGGGATGCTTTTAAATGTCCCATAAGAGGCCAAATCATTAAACTAATAGCCCCAAAAAGTCGTGTCATCAATTGAAACCCTACAATCCCAAGCAACTAGAATAAAAAATAACTAGGACGTTGTAATACTGTCTAGCAATAAGCCCCTACTAAATGACATCAAACAACTTAAGTACACATATAATACCATCGTTAGTTAACTGACTTATTTATATATATAGGCCCAAAAATGCAAAGTACTCCTTTTATGAAATAGAGCCAGCAAAGCGCTTGCTACTACCGTCAAGAACCTTAACAATCACACATATTAAGGCATGAGATGGCTCTCAGAAAGTTAAAACAAAAGAGATCCTCTTGGTGTTTTTAAAGATTTCTATGAAAATCTTTACACCCTACAAACTACGTGCAAAAAAAAGAAGTGTCAGAGATTTCTAAAACTCCCTCCCCACTGCTACAGTCGCCAACTCAGACAAGGTGTGTTTAAATGAGCCAATAACAACAGATGAGATTATCAAGGCAATAAAATCAAACTGCTCTGGGAAAGCACCAGGTCCCAACGGCTTTCCCAATGTTTTTTACAAAACATTCACAACTTCGGTGATCAGACATCTTAAAAAGGACTACGTGCCAACACCCTCTGCGACAGTTCTCCTGTCCAGCTTTCCCGCAGTCCCCTACCCACTACTGCCTGTCCACCTGCTGCTCTCTGTTTGTGCCCCCCTGCCTGTTTCTCACTCTGTTTTGCCTTATTCTGCCCTCTGTTTTGTCTTTTCTGTGACAACATTGTATATGTTTTTAATCAAATTATAATTTTGTGGTATCTTTTTAAAAAAGTGTATTGCTTATGACATGTTTTTAACAAAATAATAAAAAGTGAAAACTCTTTCTTTGAAACAAATTTTCTGTTTGTGTACTAAATGTGTTAGAAACCTGTGTTAATATATGGGCTAACGTTCGAGTTGTGTCCGCCAAGGGATTCCCCTGTTTTTTTCACTGTTGCAAGTATTCTATTCCCCTGGTGTGTGAAGGGGTCTCTCTCGATTATTTAACATTTTCTGCTAGTTGTTCTATCCTCCATTTGAACTTTTTCTGCTCATTGTTCTGCCCTCTGTTTTGCTCTCTTCTGCTCTGGTTTGCCTTCTTTGCTCATTTTCCTGTCCTCTATTTTGCTCTTTTCTGCTTGTATCTTCCTCTTCCCGCCATTCCTTCATGCTGCCATTTCCCTCTTCCTGTCACCCAGTACCCCACCCTTCCCCCAGGACTTACTTAAGGGAGGCTGCAACGTGACCCCATTGAGCAGGTCCTCGAAACAGCTACCCCTGCAACAGTTATCCTGTCCAGATTACCGCAGTATGCTACCCACTGCTGCCTGTCTACCTGTTAACCTCTATTTGTGCCTCCTATGATCATTTCTTGCTCTGTTTTGCCTTTTCTGCTAATTTTTCTGCCCTCTGTTTTTCCTTTTTCTGCTTATTCTTTCTGCCCTTTATTTTGCCTTTTTGTGCTTGTTTTTCTGCCCTCTGTTTTTCCCTCTTTAACTCTGTTTTGACTTTCTGCTAGTTTTCTGTCCTCTGATTTTCCTTTTCTGCTTGTTTCTTTCCTCTTCCCTCCATTTCCTTCCTCCTGCCATTTTTCTCCTCCCCTCACCCACACCCTGCCCTGCCCCCCAGGACCTACTTAATGGAAGCTGCAGCAAAACCCAATTGATCAGGTCCTTGTACCATCTCCCCTGCAACAGTTATCCTGTCCAGCTTGCACCCAGTCCACTACCCTCTGCAGCCTGTCTACCGGCTGCCCTCCGTTTGTGCTTCCTCTTCTCATTTCTTGGTCTGTTTTGCCTTTTCCCCTCATTTTTCAGCCCTCTGTTGTTCCCTTTTTCTGCTAATTGTTCTGCCCTCTGTTTTGCTTTTTCTGGTGGATTTTTTACCCTCTGTTTTGCGTTTACTGCCCTTTTTTCTGCCCACTGTTTTGCCCTCTTCTGCCCTGTTTTATATTTTCTGCTCAGTTTTCTGCCCTCTGTTTTGCCTTTTCTGATCTTTTTCTGCCCTCTGTTTTGCCTTTTCTGCTTGCTCATTTTCTGCCCTCTTTTTTGCCCTATTCACCTTTGTTTTCCTTTTCTGTTCGTTTTTCTGTCCTTCGCTTTGCCCTTTTCTTGTTTAGGTTTTTCTACTTTTTTCTGCCCTGTTTTGTCCTCGTCTGCTAATTTTTCTGCCCTTTGTTTGCCTCTTTCTGCTTGTTTCTTTCCTCTCACACCGTTTCCTGGATCTGGCTTTTCGAAGGGGACCTTGCACCCCAGCACCCAGCTGACCCCTGGGGCGACAGTGTCGCACTGTACAAATGCTGATTGATTGATAGAAAAATATGCTTAATAACTTTGCTCTCAGTAGCAAGGTATCCACAGCAGTCTCTGATGTAATGATTGTCGTGTTTTCCAAAGAGGGCAAAGACTTTGGAAAAATATTCACCCATCTCACTGCTAAACATAGAAGCTAAAATATTTGCCAAAATTCTAGCCAAAGACCGGAACCATGCATCTCCAAACTTATCCACAACTCCCCAATGAGTTTAGTCAAGGGGTGACTCAACAGAGACAACATATGCAGATTTTGCCATATAATAGAAAAGGCCCACCTTTCCTCAACTCTATTAGCAACGATTACTCTTAATGCCAAGAGGCTTCGATAAGGTATCCTGGCCTTTTCTTCATGCAGTCCTTGAATCTCATAATCACAGAAAGTCAATCACTAATATTGTAGTGTAGTTCCTATATTCCCAATAAGCTCTGCACATTGGAATAATATATCCTATAGATGTGACGTAGGACTTAGGTCGACTAGGTCTCTATCGAATATATTAGACTTAATTGTGAGTGCCAGCTTGCTCAGAGGTTACTAGAAACTTTCTCCAATAAACAAGAAGGGATTAGTTTCTGACAACCGCATAAACATGACAACTTTGTTTCCCCAAGATAAAACGTATCTTCAGAGTCCTGGAAACAATAGATAGATATTTTACTCAGTCAATCGTGCAGAGAAATAGAGAGACGGGCGTTTTCAATAAAAGTATTTATTGAACAGTCTTCTTTCTCATGCAGAAGAAATGAACTGCTACAATCGTAATACTGGCTGGAAAGTATAATGCGTACAGCAAGAAGAGTAGTATAAACTAATACTGTAAAAGCATGGTATGGTTTCTAAGCCATAAAATACATACATAAATGAATAAATACTAAAACGTACTCAACTGGTGCTTCTAAAATACACCTACCCCGATGTACCTAACCTAAGTCTAGTACGAGGGAAGAAGTAAGTAAGGTGTAGCATAAGTTTAGTATTCTTTGCCAAGAATCTATCCACGATTTCTCTAGGGGCCTAATCAGCTCCGTACCTTGGTTTAGAATGAAGGAGGTCTGGTATCTCTCTGTCTCAGGACTCAATTTCCCAACACCCCGCAAGGGGGGCTTGGAAACACTGGAGCTGGATTTCTCGGCAAGAGAAAAGACATCATCTCTCTCAGTGCGTAGGCTGGAGCGTCAGCTTCCTTCGGCATTTGCTGTAGCGAGCTGTGTCGGGCAAGTAGACAGTTGAACTGCTCCAAACCACCGTGTGTTTGCTAGGGCAAGTGTGGGCATATTTATACCTTGAAGGTGCCAAGTTTGGCATAAAGTTGGACATAATAACGTCATCAAATAATCGCAGTTCTTTGAAAACTCCATGAATTCTTGGACAAATAAATATTCAAGCAAGGGGAAGTACCTAACTGCTGATGCCGAGTTTTCCAAGAAATCATTGTGGCTTTTCGGAACTAGTGGAAGTATTCATGGCTGTATTTGGACTGCATGGGCTATGTCTAAAAATAGTTATGATCTCTATGCCTATATAAGGACAAGGTGATTTATACCTATATAAGGGCATGAATCGGGAAAATTACACTAGGGTCCTAAAATGCTATGTAACACCCACTCCACTTTATTATGTTCGACATTACTACATTTAAGCACTAAAACATATCTGAAGCATGTTTCTACAATCCCACCCAAAAATACATAAAATGCATTTGAAATGGTTGCACACGAAAATGGGTATTTGTACTGTACGCATTTGAGAGCAATGATTTCATTTTAAGCATATAGTATGATATTGGCAATGCTAACTGAATGAATCATGAAAATTATATTTATGAAATGGCTCTTAAATACAGAAGAAAAAAGGTCGAGACCATCCCATAGCAGAATATATAAACTGGTTATGTTTGTGGATAAGGTCAATATTATTTCTAGGAAGTATTCAAAGAATTCTTGTTCTCTAAGAATAGTTCTACTTTAAGCAGATTACTTTGTGGCAAAGTTAAATTTTGGAAAAAATTTAAAATCAAATTGTAGAAAAATAGAGTTCCAAAGGTAGAAGTTTTTTTTTCTTTCTATGTTTTGAAAAACAAAGGTCGAATTCAAACTTGATAGAACGCTGTGTGCATAATTTCAAAAGTTATTCTCGGTGTCAATAGAAAACATGAAATCTTCTAAGCTTGCAAAGATATCGTCTATCACAGTAGGTGAAAGTTGAACCACTTCATTAAGTAGATCAATCGTACACAGATGAGAAGCATCGCCATCAGCGTCAGTCGCATTAACAATGTTCGCAGTAGATGGTACCTGTGTGCCTGTTGGACCACGTATCTCACCCTCAGCTGGAATTGCTGGTGAGACCTCAATGAATGCCATCATCAAGATTGGTAGCCGTTGGGCACACACAATGCATGAGCCGTTACCGAACCAAGCCAAGCGTCAACCTCTGGTGGCAGTGCTGATGGAAGTGTCAGACAAATATCCAACATGCATTCCTCTCCACAAAGCAGGCATCGTAGAACAGGTAAGATGCAATCTTGCCAGATTGGTCTGAATGACAGGAACCACGTGATATTCAGATCCCTCAAACGAGCCAAGACAAGAATCTGTATTATGCGCTCAAGATACTGCATTGCCAGAAGAGCATTCTCCATGGTAATCTGGGTATCGCTGGTGACTGGACTTGCCATACTGGAGCAGAAGGAACAAGAATAGTATCCCTGCTACGAGTCCCAAAATGAGAGGCAGTCCGCTGAACACAGAGTGCACGAAGTTTGGAAAAATGCCTAGGACTGCTTCAAAGGGTGCTAACAGTCCTGAATAAATCGTCTTAAATACATGTACAATACCACTGGTATCAGACGAGTTTAAGATACGACCTAACATTTCTGCGAAATGTATGGGGCCGTTTATTTATAATAGGGCATGTATCTCCGCAGAGGACCTTACAACTTGCAGATCATACGTCTCTCTGAACGAGGTCAGTGGCACAGTTTTTTGTAAAAGAATGGCTTTCATTCTGCTTAAAGTATCAATTCATATAGAAGAGATGTTCAGTGAAGGCAATAGCGGCGACTCCCTGTCTGTCTTAGTTTTAGGAATCAATACTTGCATACAACAAGTGACCCTGGCTGACACACTAACGAGATAGGCTTTTCCTGGCATCATTCCACAACAGCTGTGATCATTCAACATTATGTAGCTCTATTTGGAAAGCTGCCTAAATATTGGCTCTATCACTGCTGCCAGAGAACTTTGCAGGTGGCAGTATAAGTTGGTCGAAGAGCCATCGCAAGCTCCATGCAAATTAATACCCTGACATAAAAGTGGACCACTCAGTGTGCTTTGACAATTTTTACCACTAAGAAATACCTCCTTTTCCCCACTACAACATTTGTTTGTACATGGTAAATCCCAGGTCGACTTTTTGTATTCTTTACCCAACCTTTCATACAGGCCTGCTGATATGTGTTTCAAGCAATACTTAAACTGGAATATCGTCACTGGTATTGTGATGGTGCCATGTATTATCCATTTGACGGCTGGTTTCTCAGAAACAGTTAATGGTAACCTTTCCAGTTTTTTCTATGCTCAGCACCGTATAGTCTTCTCCCCTCTGTGCCAAAGAGATTTGTTTATATCTAAGGTTAAATCCAGTAAACAATGACGTGGTGTTGATTAGACGTCAAGGCACATAGCCTGAACGAAGGTTTTGTAACGTCCAGCCTAGCAGCTTTATAGAACGCAGTTGAGACTGTCCATGTTGTAACATGAGCAAGTCCTGTTCCATTATGTCCATGGCAGAGGATACAATGGTGTCCAAAGAATAAATTCTGGATGACAGAGTCGTTAACCCATTGTCAACTACAGATAGAGCTTTCTTTAAATTAATATAATCAATTTCTTGTATTCGTTCTGCAGTTTCCATTTGCGTCATTTTCCATGCTTCATTATAAGCAGCATATATACCGGCGTATATGAAACGTTTATGACGTGGTTTACGAGGTCCTTGCAAAAATGTGTCTCAAATCAACGCCATCTTTAAGTAAAGTTAAGTGTTGTTTTATATCTGGTAGTGCGGAGTTTTGGAGCCACTCAAGGCACAGTTTTCCTACACTGTATGTTGTTATTATCCCTGGAAGTTGTCTCTGAACATATCTTGGATCTAGCCTAGTTACTGTAAACCCTTGTGTCTTGTTCAGGAATCTATCTTGACAGTTATTCGTGTCTGCGTGTGAGATTAACCCTTTTTTCCAATCAGGATTAGTTCTGTTTTGTTGTAAAATATATTTCACGTCTACCTCCTCATCTGTAGTGCCATTACGATCAGGTGTGGGTTTGGGAATGGACGGTTAGTTTAAGTCTTTTATCTTAGCTAAGCCAAGACAAGATGTCTGTTGAACAGTGTCATTCAAGAAAATGATTTGTTCTGGGATGATGCATGCTCTGAATAAGGCTTCTAAACCTTGCACCTGCCAGTCTTTTGTGCCCCAGACAGTTTTTGTCTCAATGTTGTCTTTCCAAAAGTCAAAACCTAATGTGGACAATTGAGCATCAAAGGCCACAGAATAAATTTGCTCAGTATTAGTCAACATACTTTTCATTCCTGTCTTATTAACATGTTTAAAGTAAAATGTTTCTGGATTTGTGACATTAAAACCTGAGAAGTATGGACATTTTTTATAGAATGTGTTTGAGCTACCCTTTGGTAGCGTTGGACAATGTTCCCATTGATTATAAGTAGAAACATGTCTAAGGTTTGCAGATTTGTGCAAATAATGATGACCATAATGATTAAACAATACATTTGTTCATAATCTGATTAACCTTTTAAGTATTCATGTTTAGTAAAGTTTGCGGACATTTCTAAGTGTGCCATCATGTTATTAACAGTCTCAAAGTCCCAATCATCAGAAAATGTGCTGGGTGAAACAAAGTCATTCAAGGAGACCTTAAATTGGTGTAGAATCTTCAACAGCTCTACAGGACCATAAATGTCATAATCAGTTCTGTCCCATGCTATACCACCAGGTAGAGGAACGACTGTGATGTTTACTGATGACAGGTCTCTTTGTTCACGATGAGATGATTTATGTGGCTTCAGGAGCAAGTTGATGTTCTTATTGCTGTGTCCATTTTACTACATTTTCTATCTATCTATCAGCCTTCCCAAACATAAAACAAGAATGAGCCAAAGTAGGAGAATCCAAAATTCAACCCATGTTGAAACCAGATATGTATTTGCAAGCTGGTGAAAAAGCTCTGTTGCTTGTTCCTTGTAAGTTTTATTTGCTGGCGTCATTTCAGGTTCACTGGGGACCTTCAGAAAACGTATCAAAGTTGAGGAAATAGCCAGAGGCAGTTCTGTCAATTGTTGGTATTGCATCAGGAGTACTTGAAATCACTGGAGCTACTTGATCCCTTGTCATATTATAATAGTCAGATGCTATTCCATTGTAGACAGGAGTGTCTTGACAAACTGTTATTTGGGTCTCAAGAGGCACAAGTTCCATGGCTTTGTTACATAGTCCTTCTTTTCGCACTGCAGATTCTTCAAAGGTGATGAGTCTCTCAGTTTGAACCTCTTGGATGGTAGCAAGATTTGGTTGTCTCCTACATCTTTGGAGTTCACTGGGCCTACTACTTATTATCGGCCACATGATGTGGTTTTACCAAATCGAAGGACATGACCCGGTTCTCCTTTCTTCCAGCAAGGGGCGGCAGTAACACTGTTCTTGACCCGTGAATTGCTAGCACAGGTACTGGTTTTCTGTAAGAAGGCCCAAATTCTTTCTTATCCGCAAGCTTTTCTCTGACTTGATCCCCAATCTTTGGAATCCAGACAGGTCTTACTGGGACAGGTGGTTTATCTTCAGTGGTCGTTGGCTTCTGTAATGTGTTGCTTAGACTTCTTTGTGTTTCATTTAAGTCCTGCAAAACAGCCAAACGGTCTTTGATATCAAAGGGTTTTTGTTTTGCCACTGAAGTATGACGTTCAAGGTCTTCGACAATTATTTTAGTACCAAAAAGGATTTCATATGGAGTGATTCCACCTAGAGAATTTCTTGGAAGATTATTTAAACTACGTTGGACATTTATTAGATGTTTGACCCACCCGTCACCCGAGCCTAATACCCTCGCTGTTATAGATTGCTTTATGTCCCGGTTTTTTCTTTGCACAACCCTCAGGATGGAATGGACTTGAGTACCGCAATGCAACGCCCTTGTAAGCTCGAGTGCTGAATGCGGACCCTGGTCAGAATGTAGCGTGCCGATTGTGTATGTGCCGATAAAGACTCGCAAATCTTTTATAACAGTTCGGGCGTCAGCCGAGCGTTGAGGCCACATCCAAATGAATCTTGAGCACGAATCCACTGCGACTATGATATATTTATAGTTACCATCCCTCTGTAAGGGACCACAGTGGTCCAAGTAAAAAGGATGTATGACGTTACTCCGCATACCGTTACAACTACCTACCATTACAACGCGACCATTACAACGCATACCATTACAACGCATAGCGCTTTGGGGTGCTGGATAGTGGTAAGTATAATTTACTATTCTAACTCCAGTCCCCGTGGACCCTAGGGAAGGTGTTGGATAGTAAATTATACCATTCCCTATCCTATAGCGCCCCCCAGCGCAATGCGTTGTAATGGTATGCGTTATAAAAGTCGCGTTGTAATGGTAGTGCGGAGTAACGAATGCGTTGTAACAGGTGCATACCAAGTAAAAACATGCTAATGCTTTATCTGAAATTAGAAGGGGCGTCTGCGCCGGGCGTTTCACTGTTAAAACGTCATTTTCTGGCAGATTTCGCATTCCAAAACATAGTTTCCGGTCTGCTTCCTCATGCGCGGCCACCAGTATCTTTGCTTTAATAATGACACTGTGGCGGAAACACCTGCATGTGCAGAGACAAGTCCTTCATGTGCTGCTAAGATTAGTCCTAATCTGTGTTCAATGTTTGAAATTACTCTATCCCCCACTCCAGGGATCCGAGCAAAAGGAACATTATTAGCATCAGTTATATATGAGTACTTGAGTGGAAAGCCTTTTGGAAGTGTTTTACCACTGTCTTTTATTGAAGCAGTGACAGCTTGCATTGTTTCGCTGTCTATTTTTGTTTGTGAATGAGTGGTTGCAGCTACGGAAGCCGTTTGCACAGCTGCCTTCGCAGCTTCATCAGCCAATGAATTCCCTGCAACGTGAACGCCATCAAGCTGATGACTCAGTGTATGAATCATGTGAGTCTTTTGTAGTTCTTTCTGCAATAGAACTACTTGTTCCCAAAGCAACTTATGCTTGATTTTGCCACCTTTTGCATCTTTCAAACCGTTTTGAACCCAGTTCTGCAAGTATTCATTGTAAGACTGGACGCAGTAATACGAATCGCACACTATGAGTGTGGGGAATTCGCGATCAGTATTTTCAAGCGCCATCTTGAAAGCCTGTAGTTCAGCTCGCTGAGCTGTGCAGTCTCCAAGAGATTGAGTTTTTGTGACCATAGGTCGGAATCTACCATCGCGCCAGCGAGATTTAACAATCACACACGTAGCACTATAAGCTTGTTTACCCCCAATTGCGGGTTGTGCTGATCCGTCTGTATAAATTATACATTCGTACTGTTCCAGAGGCAGAATTTCAGTCGGCAGAGGACATTCTTGTTCGTATTGTAAAAATTCTTGAGTTTTTAAGTAGGGGTCAAAAACGTATTCAACGTCTGTTGCAGCAAGAGAGTTAACCCACTGTATCCACCTTGGATGTAAAGCTTTTGCATTTGAATGCTCGCTTTTGTCACTGCCTCTAAGGCAGGTACAGGCGTAATGAGCATTATGCGTTTTCCCTGTGCAAGGGCTCTCTCTTTTGCTACTGAAGTTTGAACCGCTGTCAGAATTGTTTCTGTTGAAGTGAATTTCATTTCAGCTTGTTTGTACAAGTGTGATTTATAAGCAATTGGTCCTTTTTCACCTTCACTAAAGGTTAAGTGCGGATTGGTCCTTTTTCACCTTCACTAAAGGTTAAGTACGTGAATCCGCATCTCCCTGGGATGATTCGTATTACAAGGTTGCGTACGTTTACGCGTGTTTGTAAATGTGTTGTAGCTAACATGTCTGTTTGCACTGAATGCAACATTTTTGTGTGTTTTTGAGTCCAATTAGTTGATTTTAAATCAGGTTTGATTAGTTTGTAGGGAGGTTTAACCCTTTCTGCGTACTTCAGAATGTAAGTTCTTCCGAAATTCAGGAAGCCTAGAATTGACTGTAGGTTTTTCAGCATTTTTGGAGGTTGGAGCAGTGCACATTTTTCTAAAAAGTTTGCTGCCAGGCTTTTGCCTTCACTTGAAAGTTTGTATCCTAAGAATAGGAACGTAAGTTGAATTTGTACCCTTCAGTTGCGAAACCAAATATTATGGTATTCACTCTATTCAAGTGCCTATCCAAGTCATCGTCTGTAAGATAGATGTCATCGACATAAGATAATGCCTCATCATCGTACGTTTGTAGTAACTCTGTTACTCTGGCTGAAAATAACCCAGGACTATTCTTGAATCCCTGGGGGAGATGACAGAAGTGATGCTGTGTCCCCATAATTGAAAAAGCGGTCAAGTACCTGCAATGTTTTGACAGAAGAAACCGTTAGAAATATCTAATGTGGTTTTATATTTTTTGCGCACACTGTTATTCATCAGTGCTGCACTGTGGGCATTTTGTACAGCAAAAGTTTTGCAACAAGAATTTAAATGTCTGTAGTCCAAATCTAGACGATATGTATTGTCTGGTTTGGAGACATGAAACAAAGGATTGTTCATGGACGAGGTGCATGTTTCAATCACCCCTTGGTATTCAAGTTGATCTAAGATCTAAGATCTCCCTGACCTGTTTTTTAGCTTCTTGCTTAACTGGATACTGCCTCTGAGCAGTTGGTTGATTTTTTAACTGGATCTTATGGTGAGGAGAATTCTCATCCTATCCCACATGATTTTTATATAATGCTGGAGCCTGGGCTACAGCCCATTTTCTGGCATAGTTGTATTTTTTATGAATAGGAATATGATTTGAGAAGGCTGGCATAATGATGTCTTCTCCATGTGGGCACTCCCTGACAAATTCAGGTGGCCAGTCTTGTTCACCCAGAAGAATGTCATAACCCTTAGAGAGTTTCTCCCAAAAGAGTGCTCTTATTTTTCTAGTTATGTCTCCCTCTATCCTGAGCGTTTCTTCATATAACTTATGGGGTTCACTAACCCTGGTATCAGCAGTTTCAACTTGAATGTATTCATTCAAGTCCACTGTCTCCAGATGATCCTTCAGGATCTTGCGAGCTATGGTAACTTCTGATGCGCTGTCCAGCATTGTCTGAGCCCACTCACTATTCTTGAGTTGTGTCCTCAAGATCCTCGGCATGTCTGATTTTTAGACCTGCTACCTTCTTTTTGGTGAATTGAGTTCTCTTATTGTTTGGAACGTGTTGATCGTCTTTGGACTTCACTCGTTCTTCCTTGTGTTCTGATCGTCCTCTTCTTTCTGATTTCTGTGAGGAAGTCTGAAAGGTACGAGAGGAACGTGTATCAGTATCTTGATATCTATCAGGTTTTCTCAAATTATCCCTGTTTCTGAGGTTATACCTCTTTTCAGATGGCTCCTTTTGAGGAGACCTATATCTGGATTGAGAACGCTTCTCTTTAGGAAGTGTCTGTTTAGTGTTTTCCCACTTCTTTTTAGGAGCAGTGAGAGTGTTTTTAATAAAAACCTTTTCAGGATTTTCTGTTAGTTGGGGTTTTACTGGTTTCCCACCCAAACTATCTCTACCTAGTTCTTCATAGGAATTTTCTATTATTCTGGACAGTTCATATGGTTGCTCAGTTACATCAAGTTCTTTTAGTTTTTGGCGGATTGCCACGGATGCTGCTTCACCTTTAATATTAGCTAATAATAAAGCTGAGACCTGTTTGAAATCCTTCAGTAACTTCATACCGAGATTTAAAGCAGGCTCTTCCCCGTATTCATTTTGAATCTGTTTCAGGACGTCTGGTATTACTGCCATAGACGGAACACCATGTGTTTTTGTGTAGATTGCTGCAAAGACTGTACCCCAAGTGTCACAGTCCTCCAGGTGTGGTGTGATCCCTATTGGTAAACAGATTGTTAGAATCCTGTGTTTCTCATGAGGTATACTATCGGGAAATACTGGCTTGAGGTGAGTATTTTTTTGAGCTAACCAGAATGGAATTTGTTCCCTTTTTGTGGGTAATTTACCACTGACCGATTGTATAGTCTGTGGTGTAATTTTGTTTGTGTTCCCCTGATGAGGGGTGTGCTGTGGAATCCTTATAACAGGTTGGACTGTTGGAGTCCGCATGACATATTGAACCAATTGTTTATGTATTTTAATTAATTGTTTTAGCTGAGCTAATAGTTCTACATCTGTCATTCTTTCAATGTCAGGATGTGGTGTATAGCTGGCTAGTACTGGCCATGTTGCTCCTGGTCTACCCAGTGGACCGCGCCTGATTTTGATGTTGTAGGGCGCCTTTAAACCAGAGCGCCTGCTCTTGGTATGTTAATGGAATTTCAATGTCCTCGAAAGGAGTGTATTCCACTGGAGGTTCCTCTATCTTGTAGAAGTGGAACACATGTGTTCTTGGATTTGCTTCAGGGAAGATAATCCTTGAACAGAATACCTCTGTCTGCTGAAATTCGTGTGCCTCTATGACAAAAATTACCCTACCACCTCTTGACGATAGGCAATTTTGTATGAGCTTTATAGCGATGGTTTTCCGTACATTTTTTTGGAAACCTGTAAGGTTTAAACCCGGTTGGTTTGCATTTACTGCATCTCCACCGTTTTCTTTGACACTCATTTTGTTCACTGAAAGTTTGCAGAGCAAAGTTCAAGGGAACAAAGATAAGGTGCACAATATTTTGGAACACTGTGTCCTTCAACGTTAACAAACCAAAAACTAGTAAATAGGATTTTCGTCCTACTAGTAATGGCGGATATTTTATCCTTTAACCCACTTCAGACGTCTTTTGGAGTATTTTACGGGAAAACGGGGTCTCTGTGAAAAGCACGACTGAGTTACTCTAGTATCTAGCGTTAAATTAGTGCCTTACCAAATGTTGGGCGCCATGTAGTGTAGTTCATATATTCCCAATAGGCTCTGCACATTGGAATAATATATCCTATAGATGTGACATAGGACTTATGTCGACTAGGTCTCTATCGAATATATTAAACTTAATAGTGAGTGCCAGCTAGCTCAGAGGTTACTAGGAACTTTCTCAAATTCACAAGAAGGGATTAATTTCTGACTACCGCATAAACATGAAAACTTTGTTTCCCAAGAATAAGAAATATGGGCCAGATGTAGGAAGGCCTTTACCGGTCGGTAAAGGCCGATTTCGGCCGTTACCGACCGGTAATTGGGAATTGGCATGTAGGGGGCCATTGATTTACAGAATCGGTAATTTTACCGATTCTGTAAATATACAGAATCGGTAAAATACCGAATCGGTAAAATTACAGATTCTGTAAAGCAATATGTAGGTGGCACTGTAATCAGTGCCACAGACCCTTACCGAATCGTTATTTACCATAGAATACTATTCCATGGTAAATAACGAATCACAGTGTACATGCACATCTGTGCATGTACACCTGTGCCATGTGGCACACAGACATGCCCTAAGGGCATGTCTGTGTGCCACATGGCACACAAGCCCGAAACAGGGGTGCAACAGGGTGTCAAAGTGACACCCTGTCCCCCTTGTGAAATCGGTAATTTTACCGATCCGGTAATTACCGAATCGGTATTTCCAATTGATTCCTATGGGCTTAAAAGCTTAAAAGCCCATAGGAATCAATGGGAAATACCGATTCGGTATTTACCGAATCAGTAAATACCGAATCTTACAGATTCGGTAATTGTAATTTAAAAATTACCTACATCTGCCTCCTTACAATTTACCGAATCATAAATACCGAATCGGAAAAATTCTGTATTTATGAGGCGGTAAATTGGATTTACCTACATCGGGGCCCAAATCTCTTGAGTCGCAGAAACAATAGATAAGTATTTCACTCAGTCAAATCATGCATGCTTCGTTTCTACAGAGTTGCAGAGAAAATAGAGAGACAGGCATTTTCAATAAAAGGTTTATTGAACAGTCTTCTTTCTCATGCATGAAAAGTGAACTGCTGCATTCGTAATGCAGACTGCAAAGTATAATGCGTACAGCCAGAATAGTATTATAAAATAATACTGTAAAAGCATTGTATGGTTTCTAAGCCATATACAAATACATACATAAATAACAATGACTAAACATACTCAACTGGTGCTTCTAAAATACGGCTACCCCAATGTACCTAACCTAAGTCTAGTACGTGGGAAGAAGTAAGTATTGTGTAGCATAGGTTTAGTTTTCTTTGCCAAGAATCTATCCAAGATTGCTCTAGGTTCTAATCAGCTCCATACCTTAGTTGGAATGAGGGAGGTCTGGTATCTCTGTCTCGGGACTTGATTTCCCAACACCCCGCAAGGGGATCTTGGAAACACTGGAGCTGGATTCTCGGTGAGAGAAAGGCAGCCTCTTGATCAATGCATCAGCTGGAGGGTCGACTTCCTTCGGCACTTGCTGTAGCGAGCTGCATCGGGCGAGTAGATAGTCAAACTGCTACGAACCACCGTGTCTTGCTAGATCAAGTGAAGGTATATTTATACCTTGAAGGTGTCTAGAAATGCCATAGTTTGACGTAAAGTCGGGCATAATAATGTCAGGAAAGAACCCCTAGGGAATAGTCGTTCTTTGCAAAGTACATGAGTTTTTGGACAAATCAATATTCAAGCAAGGGAAGTTCCCTAACTGCTTAAGCCGATTTTCCAAGAAATCATTGTGATGTTTGGTACGGGTGGAAGTAACCATGCCTGCATTTGATCTGCATGGGCTATGTCTAAATAAGGGCTCAATGTCTATGCCTATATTAGAGCAATGTGAATTGTACCTATATAAGGGCATGAATCGGGAAAATTCACTCAGAGCCTAAAACGTCACACAACACCCCATCATTCCTCCTGGGAGGGTACAAAGAATTCAGGGGAGGTCCAGGTCCTTCTCAGTTGGTTCATCCTTCTCTTCTACTTCAGTAGGGACCTCCATCTCTAGCAAGAGGGAGGATGTCTTACATAGGGATTACCACCTACTCAATCTTGAGAGAGCAAGCTCAGGCTCGGGAAAGAGCAGTTGACCCTAGATAAGGAGACCCTAGAAGTCCAGAGAGAAAGGAAGAATTTGGGATTAGAATCCCATGGTGGCAGCACTAGTGAACCTAGGGTCAGGGAACAGATGTTTGACACTAGGAACTTGAGCAGGATAGTCCCAGGAAGGTGGTGATGTCTATAAGAGGATCACTGCCCTAGAGAGGGCCTGTAAAGTACAGAAGGCCCCTCAGGGGCAGTGGGCAGCTATCCTGTGGCTCTCCTTTGCAAACAAAGATAGAGACAAACTCTTAACTCCGAGGTAAGAGGATTCAGATAATGACAAGGTCTTCAAAGGTGCACTCATAGATGGGTTTGGGTTAACCACTGAGCAATACAGTATTATTTTTAGAGATACACAGAAGGCACACTCTCAAGACTGGGTACATGCCATTGATAGTGCTATTAAGGCTCTGGAAGGCTGGCTTGATGGGAGTAATGCAGAGGACTACGAAGGACAGTATAATTTACTAATTAGAGTGCACATCTTTAATAATTGTCAGAATGAACAACTACATCAATACCTGGTGGTCTCAGATCTTAGCTCTCCATAAGAATTGGGAAAGAAGGCCTACAAATGGGTTTACACCAGGGTGAAACGAAAGTGGTGACCAGAAGAACCAAGGTTATTCTAAGTCCCAAGAGAAAGGTGAGGAGAAATCTAAAGATAAGAAAGAGTCTTCAGAACGTTCCCAAAAATCTGCCTCTGTTGGTGGGTCCCAATCCTCTTCATCATCTGCTAAAAAACCTTGATACTATTTATGTGAAGAAAAAGGCCATAGGGCAAAAGATTCCAATTGCCCTAATACTAGCACCACCACTACTACTACTCCTAAACCCCTAGTGCCCCTAGTAGTAGCACTGGTAGTAGCAGTGCATCCAAGAATATAGCTGGGTTCACGTTGGGTGCTGAAGTGGGTATGGCCTAGTCAGAATACCCACTCAGGCTGTCTCAGTCTATGAAGGTGGCATTAATCTTGCCACTCTTGTTGTAAGTCTCACTTTTTTGGGTCAAAACAGGCAAAAGCCTGTTATTAATGATCAGGGAGCTGAAGCTTACAGGGACACAGGTGCCAGTGTCACTATGGTGACAGAGAAACCTGTGTTTCTTGATCATATTCTACTTTGACCAATTCTGACAATACCAGGATAGATCATCCCATGGCAGTAGTCAGTCTCAGCCTGGGAGAAGTAACTTTCCTAGAGTTGTGGTATCCTCCAACCTTCCTGTAGAATGTCTCCTGGGCAATGATTTGGAAACTTCTGCCTGGTCCGAAGTAGACTTAAGGACCCATGCAGCAATGCTGGGAATTTCAGAAAGTTATTTGCTATCACTAGGGCTCAGGCTAAGAAGTAAGAGACTGGAGGAGCACTGAATCCTGAATAAATGGACCAGCCAGTTCCAAAGCGAAGGAGCAGGAAGGGTAAGGATGTATCATCCTCTCAGACTTCCAGTGAGAATCTGCCTCATGAGGGAGATGATCTCAGTACCTGTGAAGGAGCTTCCTCAGAGGAGCTTGGGCCTGACACCGGCAGAGCTACTCGGAGCAAGGGGACCTTCCAGGGAAGAATTGAGTCTGGAGCAGAAGGCCTGCTCCTCTCTTGAACAACTCAGACAAGCTGCTGCTGAAGAAGCAGGAAACGTCAGGGGATATTATAGGACATATTGGAAAGATGGGCTTCTGTATTCTGACAGTAGAGCCCCCAAGCATGGTGCCACGAGGATGTTGGTCATACCTCAGAAGTATAGGGGATTCTTATTGGCCCTTGCACAGGACATTTCCCTTGCAGGACATCTCGGACAAAGTAAGACATGGTGCAGACTTGTTTCTCACTTTCACTGGACCCACATGTCTGAAGATTCCAAGGAGTTGTGTCACTCCTATGTCACCTGCCAAGCCAGTGGTAATCAGGTGGCACTACAAAGGCCCCCTTAATCCCACTACCTGTGGTTGGGTTCCTTTGAGAGGGTAGGGAATAGGGATATACATTACAGGTCCCTTAAACTCTCCAACAGCATCTTGATGTAGTTTTATCCTAGTGGTGGTGGACTATGCCAATAGATATCCAGAGGCCATACCCCTTAGGACCACTACAGCTCCTGTAGAAGCTATGGCCCTCCTGGGAATCTTTTCCAGAGTTGTGTTTCCCAAGGAGGTTTTGTCAGACAGAGGTACTAACTTAATGTCTGGCAACATAAAAGCTATGTGGAAAGAGTGTGATGTTAACTACAAGTTAGGCAAACCCATCCACAGGGTAATGGGTTTGCCGAAAGGTTCAAGAAGACCCTGAAAAGGTATGATCATGGATCTCCCAGACAAACTCAGAAGGAGGTGGGATGTCTTACTACTTTGTGTTCTCTTTGCCTACAGAGATGGTCCTCAGAAGGGAGTGGGTTACAGTCCATTTGAACTTCTGTTTGGACATCCAGTAGGGGTCGATTTTGTCTGGTTAAAGAAGGATGGCAGCAACATCTCAAACCTCTTAAACAGGACATTGTAGACTATGCACTGGGCATGCGTTCTCACAAGGCTGAGTACATGAAGAAGGCCAGCAAAAACCTTCAGGCAAGCCAAGAACTTCAGAAAGTTTGTCATGACCAAAAGGCTGTGGGACTGTTTACCAGCCAGGACAGAAAGTGTCGGTGTTGGAGCCTGTGGCCCCAGCAGCTCTCCAAGACAAGTGGAGTGACCCTTACACCATACTTGAGGAGAAAGGTGAGGTCCCCTGCTTTGTTGACCTAGGTACTCCAAGAAGTCCCCAAAGGGCACTTCATGTAAACTGCCTGAAACCTTTTGTTGACAGGGCTGACAGGAGGATGAGAGTAACCCTCTCCCTCATCTCCTCCCACACAACCCTGTTGATGGATCAATTGAAGCCGTAGTCTTAGCAGACTGCCTTACTGATAAACAGCAAGCTGATTGCAGACAAGTTCTCTGCCAGTTTTCTGGTCTCTTTTCTTTGACACCCGGTCAGACTACCTGGCGTGCCCATTAAGTGGAAACAGGATACAGACTGCTGTAAAAAGTAAAATTTACAGACAGCCTAACCATGTCAGAGATTGCATCAAGACAGAGGTTCAAAAGGTGCTGGATTTGGGGGTCATTGAGTCTTCAGAAAGCCCTTGGGCTAGTCATGTAGTCCTTGTGCCAAAACCTCACTCCCAGGATGGTAAACATGAGATGAGGTTTTGTGTTGACTACAGAGGCCCAAATGTAGCCACTAGGACTGATGCCCATCCGATTCTAAGAGCAGATGAATTGAGTGATAATTTGGACTCTGCCAAGTATTTCAGTACATTTTACCTGATTGCTGGCTATTGGCAAATCAGACTCTCTGAGGATGCCAAGCCATCATTTTCAACCCCCAGTGGGCCTTATCAATTTATTGTGATACCTTTTAGTTTGAAAGTTGCACCTGACACATTTCAGAGGCTGGTGAATAAAGTCCTAACAGGTCTGGAAGCCTATAGTGCTGCATATATAGATGATATAGATGTCTTTAGCTCCATCTGAGATGCTCACCTGGTCCACCTCCGAAATATACTTGAGGCCCTGCAGAAGGCAGGCCTCACTATCAAGGCTAGTAAGTGCCAGATAGGGCATAGCAAGTTTGTGTGCTTGGGCCCCATTGTAGGTGGAGGGAAAGTTCAACCATTGGAGAGCAAAATGAAGACCATCATGGACTGGATTGCTTCCACTACCCAGACTCAGGTCAGCGATTTCTTGGGCCTGGCTGGGTACTACAGAATATTTGTTAAGGATTATGGATCAATAGTGACACCCCTTAATGATTTTTCCTCCAAAAGAATGCCTAAGAATGTTAGTGAACAGTTAGCTGTCAGAAGGCATTTGATGATCTGAAGCAAGCCATGTGCTCAGCACCCATTCTGCAAAGTCATGACTACTCCAAACCATTCATTGTCCAGACAGATGCTTCTGAGATAGAGATTGGTACAGTATTGTCACAATTTAATGCAGAGGGCCAGGATCAACCAGTAGCTTTTTTAGCAGAAGGTTGACCCCCAGGGAGAAGTGTTGGTCAGCTATTGAGAGGGAGGCCTTTACTATGGTCTTGACCTCGAAAAAGTTGAGGCCATACCTGTTTGGCACTCACTTCATTGTTCAAACAGTCCACAAGCCCATCTTATGGCTTAAACAGATGAAGGGTGAAAACCCAAAACGTTTACGGTAGTCCATTTCACTACAGGGGATGGACTTTTTACTGGAGCATAGACATGGGATTGACCATGCCAATGCTGGTGTCAGTATAGTTTGACTGTAGTTCGGTGGGATCCTGCTAACCAGGACCTCAGCATCTGTGCTCTCTCTCCCAAAATGGCTTTGGCACGTATATTGGTACCTCCAAAATTGGCTACTGGTGTACCCTTATAAGTCCCTAGTATATGGCACAAAAGTACCCAGGCCATAGGTATCCCAGGGGTCTCCCATGGGCTGCAGCATGTATTGTGCCACCCATGGGAGTCCACTTAAACTCTGACTGTAGGTCTGCCATTGCCGCCTATGTGAGATGGTTCTTGAACCTCCCATAACATATATACATTTTCTTATATCTGAGGTCACTGAACTTAAAACCACCTATGAGTCACACCTATGGCAGGCCCTTCTGTCCTGAGTGTAGGGAAAATGGTTAGAGGTGTGCTGGTGCCCCTGCATGAGCAGGACACCCCTACAAACCCCCGAGTTGATTCTCCAGGCTTTGTAAGTGCAGTCAGCCATTTTAAGACATATACTGGACATCAGTCATTATGAGAAGTTTAACTATATAATGGCTGCGCCAAACTAAGTCATTTTTGGAATCAAACATGCTGAAATCATTCCCCAACACTGATTCCGGTGTTGGAGGTATGATCCCATGGATCCTTAGAGGAGCCCCCTCTAATCCTGGTTACAGCCTTTCAGGGTATGACAGCAAGCTAGTTGTGCTGCCGACAACAGCCACTGTTCTGCACTCCTGCTGCTGGGCTGAGCTCAAGCAGGGGAAGCTAGAATAAAAGGTTTTCTGTCACAGGGAGGTGTGACTACCTCCAAGACAGGACTTTGTGTATTGGGCTGGGGTGGGGGCTTTTTCCAGCACCACCAGAATGCATTGAAGGGCACATTTGGTGCCCTCCTTGCATACACCAGTTTGAGGTAGTTCAGGAACCCTTGGTTCCCACTCTGGCAAAAAACTGGACTAAGGACAGGAGAGTATCCCCCCTCTGCCCAGCCAGTAATCTGGGAGGGGTTCCTGAGTTGTTCCAACCCTTTCCTTGGGTATGTAAGGGCTCACCCGTGGATGGGTTGTCAGATACATCATGGAACAAGACTCATCTGTGAATCAGAGACATTCTTCGACCGTCTGGACACTTGTAATTCTCTGAGTTTCGCCTGGAACCGAGACTGCATCAAGGATTACTTGGTCTCGCTGTTCTGCAAGTATCCTTCCTTGTCTGTGTCTGTGCCTTACTCAAGATCTTCAGGGACCTGTGGACATCAAGATCATCTCAAGTAATCTCCCTTGGAGTGGAGGAGTCACTACCCTGCATCTGCAGGCACCGCATCGAAGCTGACATGTATGCTGCTCCTGTTGTCCTATGGACCTCTAGAGGCTCAGCAACACAGGTTGTGGTTCCGAGGGCTGACCTGTCTTCCCTGAAATTTGGAGGACAGTATCTGTCGTCAGAGCTGCTGGGACCGAAGCCCTATGCGCTGCGTCAACTTGTCGTTGAAATGGCTTGTTGGCTCTGCACTCCAGAGATCTTCCAGCCACAAGATGCTTCAGCCTCCAGCATCTCATCCTTCTAAAAACAGCATCCTCCCTGCGTTCCTTACATCTTGGACCTCCATCTTTTGTGAGGTACCTGAGGTCCTCCTACGAGTTATGTGCCTTCAGCCTGGGGGTCCTCTCAAGGGTCTTTTGATGCCTTGGTGGGCTTCCTTACTTACTTGGGCCTGCTCTGTCTCTCCTGCATGTTGTGTGTCCCTTGGACATTGTTGGTCCCAACAATTGCATCTCTTTGTCTTCCACACCAGTTGCAGCTACCAAGACTTGTTGGTGCGCCCGCCAGACACTGGACACCAACATCCAACATGGGACAGCTCGTGTTTGGCTCCTGGTCTTCCACAGTGTCACCAGGTCCCCACATCCACAGTGACGAGGTTCTCATGAACTCTTCTGAACTTCTTGACAAAGGTGGGCATTATGCTCTCGTGCCTCCTGGTCTCCTCCGAGTGGCATAGACTCTGTCCCCTCCGCTTGCAGGTTCACCTCTCTCTCTTCAAGAATCCACTCTAAGTTTCCACCGGACGTCTTCACAGACTTCTCCAAGGGCCTTTTTTCCAGAGTCACCCATTGTCGTCTACTAGAGGTTCCGACAACATTTCACAACTATACACCCGGCTTCCCTGGTGCAAGTAACCTGGTTCCTGGGACATCCACGGGTGGGGTGGCTCTCCAACCTTCCATCCTTCGAAGAGTTTTCTCGGGGTCCTCCGGGAAAGGCCCTTTTTCTCTAAAACTGCAACAGAGACTTCTCCATTGACTTTTATTGAACACTCAGCTTTGTTTCAACTCTGCTCACAGCAATCCTTGGGGTTCCTGGGTACCTACCTTTGGTAGTTCCTGGTTCACCAAGCTCTTTTAATTCCTTTGGTCCTAGTCTCGTTCTCCTTTGCAGTGCGCATTCCACTTATTCAGCATATGGTTTGGTCTCCCCTTGGAGACCAGTGTCTATTTGTGCAACCTGATTACCTTAAGTATTCTAATGTGTATTATTGATATCTCCAAATAGGAAATACATCAATTGATAGTGATTGTGTTGTGTTAATAAATGTACTTATTTTTCATAAACACTGTGTGGTTCTTCCTCATCTAATCTACGCTATTGATTAAATGTGGTAACACAAGGTGGTTGACACGCCTTCAAGATAAGCCTGAAAGATGCTCTCCACAGCTACCCCTTTGAGAGTTTTAAGATTATCCAAGACCACTAAAGTCACCTAATGGTTGCCTGGATTAGTGCAAGGTGTATCACTCTTTTAAGTGAACACCATATACTAAGCGAGCCTCCTTCACAGTGTGACCACCATTCCTTGAAGTTATGATCTATGGGGTGGGAAAATCTGTTGCCATTGAGGGTCCAATAGAGTCCTAATATCACTCTCTTGTATAAGGCTAGCTAGTTTTGCCAGGTCTATGGGTGTATTCTTTAAGGTTTGGATTTGTCCCTCACTACAGGGTCACCCCAAAGTTTTTTCTTCACTCCCTTCTTTTGATGAAAATATTTGTGTTGATTTTTAAGACTTTAACACTGCTAATAAGTGCTAAAGTGCTTGTGCTCTCTCCCTAAAGCACGGTACAATTGACTTACACCTGATAGGCACATTTAATGTACCTGTAAGTCTCTGCTACTTGTACCCAGGGCCTTTGAATTCAGTGCTACTAGTGGCCCTGCAGCACTCATTGTCATTGTGCCACCCACTAGAGTAGCCCTTCAAAAACATCTCTGAGATCTGCCACTGCAGCCTGTAGCCCAGTACAGTTTTAAACTGCCATTTGGACCTGGCAAAACAAATGTTTTGTGAGGACTAGACCTTCCTTTCTCATACATATCAGTCACTACTAAAGTAGGCTCTAAAGGTCCATTGGGAAGGGTGCATTGTATTCAAAAGTAGGAGATGTGTTCTTAAGTTTTACTTGTCCTGGTAGTGAAAATTTCCAAATTTGATTTTCACTACTGTGAGGCCTATATCTCCCATTGGATAACATTTATTTATTTAGTGTGTTTTATATAGCGCACAGCTACTCCAACGGGGTGTCCCGGCGCTTCTGCACGTGTGCTGTCTCAAACAACAGTGATTTTTTAACAAAAGAGGAAAGTCTTCAGTGCTTTCCGGAAGGGCATCTCTTCCTGAATCATCCGGAGGGAGAGTGGAAGTTTATTCCATTGAGAGGAGGCGCATACCTGGAATGTTTTTCCTCCTGAGCGCGCCTTTCTGAACCTCGGGGTAGCAATCAGATTTTTTGAGTTGGACCGGAGGTATCTGGCGTTGCTATAGAGGCGAAGACAAGAAGAAAGGTAGGCAGAGCCTTTCCCCTTGATAGCGTAATGGGCCAGGGTGAGGGCCTTGAACTCGGCCCTTTTTTGGATGGGGAGCCAGTGGAGTCTACGACGGTGAGGAGAAATGTGTTCTCGGAGAGAGACACCACAGACCAGTCGGACTGCCGCATTCTGGACTGTCTGCAGTCGGTGACACAATCCGGAGGCGAGCCCTAAGTACAGGCCATTAGCATAGTCCAGGTGTGAAGTTATTAATGCCTGCACTATGGTTTTCCTGGTGTTGCATGGAAGGAAATTAATGAATTTCTTTATCATCCGGATTTTTGAGAAACAAGCGACAGACACGGTCTGCACTTGATTGTGGAATGAAAGGTGGGAGTCCCATCTCACCCCCAGGTTTTTCACTGATTCCTTGGGGAAGGGGGGAAGGCTCAGATCGAGGGGCCACCAGAGGTTAGAGTCTAGCGGGGAGGGTTGGTGGAAGAAAAGGACCTCTGTTTTCCCGGCATCTAGGCGCAAGAAGTTATCGTCCATCCAACGGGCGATATTTCTTAGGCAGTTTTTTAGTGGGCCGAAAGTGGAGTGAGTGGGGGTATCGTAGGAAAATAAAAGCTGAATATCGTCAGCGTAAGAGGTGGTCTTTATTCCTGACTGGGATATCAATTCAGCAAGAGGGGAAAAGTAGACATTAAATATTAAGGGGCTCAGTGAGGAACCTTGAGGGTCTCCCCACTTGAGCGGGCGACTGTCAGAGGTGTAGGCGGTGAAAACCGCCTGTGTCCGATTTGAAAGTAAGGAGGACAACCAGTCCAGTGCCTTGCCTTGGATACCTTTAGACCGGAGACGATCAAGCAGGACTGGGTGAGAGACGGTGTCCAATGCTGCCGACAAGTCCAGAAGCACCAACACCGCCCTCGATCCCCCATCCAGCCTCCACCGCACAGAGTCAGCCATCTAAATCAAGGCGGACTCTGTGCTGTGGCCTGGTCTGAACCTGTGTTGAGAGTCATGGAACAGGTTGTGGGTTTCAAGGAAGCATGCTAGCTGCTGCTGCACCAGCTTTTCAAGGACCTTAGCCGGGGCAGGCAGTAAGGAGATCGGTCTATAATTTGCTGGTTCCTCCGGGTCTACGTTGACCTTTTTTAAAATAGGGACCAACTTGGCATGTTTCCAAGTGTCAGGATAGATGCCTGTCTTTAGAGAATCGTTCCAGATGCCGTTTAGTGTGGGATTGAGGAGCGCAGCAAAAGCTTTGTACCAGATCTTCATTTCAGGAGTTCCGCCAAGGAGCGGTCAAGGGTAATCTCCGCAAAATCAGAAAATACCAGATGGGGATCAGAAGGGACATCAAGATTGTTAGTGGTGCCTGGATAATTCTTATTAGGGAAAGTGTTATAAATGGAGGCAATTTTCTCCTCGAAGTAATCGGAAAGCCGGGTGCAAAGGGATTGGGATACCGGAGATTGGCATTTGAGGGCCATGGGATCAGTAAAGGCTCTTACCGTACTAAAGATTTCTCTTGTAGAGCCTTGTGCTTTATTTATTTTGTCCTCCAAGTAATTTCTTTTGTGATCAATTATTTTCTTCCCGTAGCTTTTTAAAGCTTGTTTATATTTGTTTTTGCTATCTAGGGCGTAAGAAAGTCTCCATTGGCGCTCCAACTGTTTGCAGGAGGATTTGATCTGACGTAGTTCATCAGAGTACCATGGTGCCGAGGGGGCTGCTCGGAAGGTTTTTATAGGTTTGATAGGGGCAATGCAGTCAATGGCGGTAGATATCCAACTGTTAAAATTGGAGAGCCTAGTGTCTAGATCGGGGCCTTCCATGGGGGGGAGGCAGAGAGTTGGGTAACGATCTTGTCCAGGGAGATCTTACTCCAGTTTCGGCCGACCGTCTTGGCCGGAAGTATAGGTCTGTTCTGATGATGGAGGGAAATGGCAAAGGGGATAAAAAAATGGTCAGACCAAATTACTGGGCAGGGTTCACTAGTGAGGGTATCGGGGATGTTGGAACAAATAAGATCAAGTGTATGTCCGGCCTTATGAGTGGGGTGAAAGACCAGTTGGGTTAAACCACCATCATTTAAGGTGGCTAAAAAGTGGGAACTAATCGGATCAGAGGCTTCCTCCGCGTGAATATTAAAGTCACCAAGCAAGGTGAAGTTAGCATAGCGAGAGCTTGCTTGGAGCACAAAGTCCAGGTGAACTGGGAGGAAGGAAGGCTTGGATTTTGGGGGACGGTATACTAGCAGGCCGGAGTATGTAACGTTAGGGGCCAGTTTAATACAGAATGGAAGAGCTTCTATGGATTCAATTGGAATGTAGGGAAAGGAAGAGATAGTCCATTGTGTCCTGTAAATGACGGCTACCCCTACGCCATGGCTATGGCTCTGCCTATTGGCACAGAGGATGTTATAATCCGGAGGAATGGCCAGACACAAGGCAGGGTTGGATTCCTCTCCGAGCCAGGTTTCCGTCAAGAAGAGAAGATCCCACTTGTTGTCCATCAAAGTCTGGGCAATATCAAGAGAGTGTTTGACCAGGGAGCGGCAATTGATCAATCCTGCTTTTAGCCTGAGGTTTCTGTGAGCTGAAGCGGGCTGGATGGGTGCTTAAGGAGGGGGCAATGAGTGTCCGGCTTTCCTATATCTTTTCCCAAGGAACATGGGAGACACGGGTAGGGAGGTGTACTTAAGTCTAGTTGTGGTGAGTCCTCAAGGGTGCAGCGGCTCGGTTGTAGATTAAGCAGCGTCTCCTTACTGTATGATGTTAGTTAAGGGTCCGCTGTGGGTCCTACCAGAGTTTCTGGCCACAGCCGCGGCATGATCGCGGAGGGGCGCAGACGGGCAGGACTCTGGCACAAAACCGGCGCGGTTCCGGCGCGTCCGCTATGCGCGTCCGCTGCACGGATGCAGAACGCTTCTCCCAGTCCAATATGGCCGCTATGTTGCTTCGCCTGCCCGGGACCTGCCGACTCAGCATCAATGCTCAGCTGAGGGTGGCCCGGGTAGCGAAGGAAGTGGGGGCGAAGGTGACAAGGCTTAGCGAGTCAAGCTGGGACACCGGGGAAGAGGATCAAAGTGAGGCGGTACAATGAGGTACAATGCGTGGAGAATCACGCAACAATGGGGATGAGGGTGCACACAAGTTTAAAAGCTTATTAAATCAAGCAATGAACAGGTGAGGCGCTGCAATGCGGGGAGAATCACACACCAATGAGGGTGAGGGTACACACGAGTAAAAAGCTTATTAATTCAAGCTAACGATTAAAGTTTTAAGAGCTTAGTAAATCAAGCGGTTAAAAACACAAAGATATATGAAACAGCAACCTCCCGGCTTCCGCCTCAGGAGGGAAATCAATTACACAGCAGTCTCGGGCTGGTTGGAAATTGCTCTTTTTATGCGGCAACTAGACCGCGTCAGAAAGCTTCCCCCCGTCCAATAGGGCCGCTATGTTGCTTCGCCTGCCCGGGACTTGCCGACTCAGCATCAATGCTCAGCTGAGGGTGGCCCGGGTAGCGAAGGAAGTGGGGGCGAAGGTGACAAGGCTTAGCGAGTCAAGCTGGGACACCGGGGTACCGGGGAAGAGGATCAAAGTGAGGCGGTACAATGAGGTACAATGCGGGGAGAGTCACGCAACAATGGGGGTGAGGGTGCACACAAGTTTAAAAGCTTATTAAATCAAGCAATGAACAGGTGTGGCGCTACAATGCGGGGAGATTCACACAACAATGAGGGTACACACGAGTAAAAAGCTTATTAATTCAAGCTAACGATTAAAGTTTTAAGAGCTTAGTAAATCAAGCGGTTAAAAACACAAAGATATATGAAACAGCAACCTCCCGGCTTCCGCCTCAGGAGAGAAATCACTCACACAGCAGTGTGGATTACCTTATTACATATAATAAATTAATAAATGGAAGATAATTTCTAAAGCAAAAATAGCTGTTTCCAAGAAAGCATCCTGGAGATAATAAGTAACATTTTATTGGGAGCATTTAGAAATATTATGTTTGGACTCAAATTAATTGTACTTTAAAAATCCTCCTCAATGGTAAAGTCAGATTTTAGATTACAATTTAGAAAATGCAATTTTAGAAAGCCTTTAAGGCCTTCTAAGGTTTCCAGCTGCCTGAACAATAGGGGACTAGCTGTGGGCAGGATGAGCCATTCTGCCAGGATAGTTAAGGCAGAGCAGTTCCCTGTCCCACTTACATTTCAAAGGGCTTGCCTCCAGCACAAAGAAAGAACCTAAAACTAGTATTTTGTGACTCAAGACTTTTTTGAGTCTTGGCAGGGTAAGACAAGAGTTTTCAAGAACCAGATGTGGGGGTGGCCTGGAAAATAATACCACTTCAAAGAATGGATATAAATATTCCTGAGCCCCTCTTCATTACACTCCTGGACTCGTGGACATTACAGAAGAAGTACTGCCTTGTTCCCTTCAAAATCCTTCTGTGCTGCTTGAGGACCCTAGGTGACTGCCCTGCTGCTACCAAAGGACTGCCCTGCTGCTTGAGGCTTGCCTTGTTCACAGGAGGGCTGCCCTGCTGCTTAAGGCCTGCCCTGCTCTCTGCGAGGGAAGACTGGGTCTGCTTCCTTAATCTAAGGCTATCTAGGTGAGTCCGAGTGTCAGATGGTTGACCTCCTGTTCTGAGCTACAGGGACACAACATGCTCCAGAGGGGATGTATGTCAGTACAACGCGATCTAAAAGATCGCGGTACTTGACAACGCGGGCATTACAACGCAAGTCGTTACAACGACTTGCGTTGGAGGGCGCGGATTTTCGAATCTTATAATTTTATATTCCAACACCAGTCCACGTAACAGTAGGAAAGGTGTTGGAATATAAAATTACAACATTCCTTGCCCAACAGCGCCATCCAGCGCAAGTCGTAGTAACGACTTGCGTTGTAATGGCAACGTTCTAAAGGCACTGCGGTGTAAACACCGCGTTCTAAAGGATGTTTCCCTCCAGAGGCCTCCCTGCAGCTGCCCAGCTGATCTGCTGCAACTGAACCTGCAACTGGACCTGCCTGAACCCGGCTGGCCTCTGTTAGCAACTGGACCTGCCTGAGCCCTGCAGAACTCCGTTAGAGTATGTTCCTGGTCCCCAACAGGTGCCTCCCCAGGTCCTGTAACCTTGGCTAGCATCAAAATGCACTCCTTTAGTTGTAGTTCTGGAGTCTTCATCCAAGACTTTGAGAAGGTAACTTTTTTAGTGGGACTAAACTGGTCCCTCTATCTCCCTGCGCTCCATTGCGTTCGGCCTGAACATGTGACTTCCTCCATTCTAGCAAGCACAGATGACGGCGAGTGGCGATGTGCTTTTAGGAGCTATATCTACCTAAACCTTCGAAATTGCATATCTCCTGTTCTACTGAATGGATTTTTATCATTGTTAAAACTAAGGTCAATGGACAATCAATATTTGCCCAGCGGTATCGCCTCTTTAACCCACAAAATATTAACCAATGAAGAGGCAGGCGCTGGGAGACTGGAAGGCAGGAAACAAGGTTTATTCTCTCCGGAGGAGAACACATCAGTTCAGACAGCCAGTATCGTCACGAAGTGCTCTAACCGCATCTCTGAGGCCTGGCCTCTTATACACAGTTAAATGAATTTTATTGCAGGTAACACAGTCTTGTAATGCTTTGAAGTATGAAAGGACATCCTCTGAATCTCCCCTACAGGCCCGTTCCCACACACATTTACAGTTGAAGTCCCCACCCCGGTCACAACAGGTGATGATTATCGCGCAGCTGGACATTCCGCCGATTCACGGAATGTGGGGGTTTGATCGGATCTCATAGGGTGGGGGCTTTGATCAACTCGGGGGTCCTTTGATGAGGGAAGCTTTCTACTGTACGGGGAGGGGCAATAAACAGTATCGGCAGAGCTAGGTGTCGGCCTGGGAAAGAGGAAGACGAACGGGCACACAGGAAAAGGGGGGGGTTGGTATCAAAGGGCCTGGGACCATGAAAAGGAATGAAGGGAGGTGTCGCGCTGGGAACAGGATGGGGTTCTGAGGCAGAGCTGCGTTGAAGGGGGGTTTATGACCCAAGGCATGCGAGTGTGGGGGTTGTCAGCGTGCGGGCTTTGCGAGGGCGAAGGGCTATGCTGGGGGCCAGTGGCGTGCAGAGGGTGGTTCTGATCGAGGCACCTAAAATGGCGGGTGCACACGACAAAAAGTGTGGCATCCGGGGAAAAAGGCAAGATGGCGCAGATAATGTTTACCAAACCGTACTAATTTTCCACAGTCCTCCCTTTAACATATCCAAGACATCTTGCTAGCCTATTTCCTATCCATGTCTACTGTGGCGGTCATAAGTAAAGAAATGGGAACCCAGGTGAAGAAGCTATAAACATTACATTTAAAATATTTCGTCTTAGGAGGCGGGTCTATCGATAAACTCGTTTGCAGGAAGGTCATAGTAATGCAATATCGGTCAAAACGATTCTGTAGTGTGATCATGCAGTACATTTCATAGATACTTGTGGTCATTCGGAATGTGAACTGATAGGTTATTACATATGTAAGTTCTGTTCATTTTTAGTTGGAGCATGATCAATACAATGGTGGTTGGGAGAGAAATGAGACGTAGTAAAAACGATAATCAGAGGCGCCATTGTTCGAAGGGGAGGTCCTATTGTCATGGACCGTTATTAGTGAGTTCTCAGCATTCTTTGTCGTCTTCTGTCGGCACGGTGGAGCGATGAGTCCAGCTCTCTTCTGAGCTCCGCGTTGCAGGGCATGATCTTTTCCTCGCTTTCCTGGTCAAGAAGGTCCTTTTCGCCCTGTGTCCTTTGGAGTCGATTGTCAAAAAGTTCAGGTGGAAGAAGAGTGTGTGTAAGTAGTCCATAGGGTAGGTCGGAGAAAAAAAGGGGGGATGGAGCAGGGCCAAATCGGGAACAGACCAGGGGGACGGAAAATTTCGGGTAGGCGGGCTCATGACCGAATTCAGAGAGCGGGGACTTTTAGGCACACATTGAACATTGAGCAGGGGCATCAGGTCAGCCCTTTCCTCTCATTTTGTCGGAAACAGTGCCTCGTCCTGCAACTCCTTTCTGTCGCGGTCTCGCCTTGGCCAATGTTGCAGATGTTCCACGATCTGTAGTCAGGCCACGTGCTCCCACATCCGGTCTCTCTTTCCTCCGACAGCGGTACCCTTAAATGTCTATTTCTCTCCCAGCTCCACGCAGATGAGAAACATCCGTTACATTGGGGGTTCACAACCATCATATAAATAATTGATGATGGGCTCGTTGGATTTCCTATAACTTTCCTTCGTAACTATTTCTTTGGTGCTTGTTGGCGTTACATTCATTGTCGTGGTACGAAATCTGGTGCCTATTCATCGTATTTTGTGTATTACAGTTACGTCAGATCTTCTGACAGAGACCCACCTTCCTAGTACGTGCCTTACAAAGCTATACCGTTCTCCAGGACTTTATATTTTTCAAAAAAGTGCAACGTGCTATCACCATGGTCTGATGGGTATCTTTCTGAGGGACGAACATAGGCTAAACATTTTTCCATCCTATAAATGCATCCTACCTTTCAGCTAAACATTTTACTTTCAACAGGGTTAATTGCAACAATTTCTTCATTTCGGCCTAATCTTTAACTTCGCAAACATCAGTCTAGTTCCTACATAGCCTCTTACAACCTTAGTACTTTATTAAAAAAAAACGGGGTCTTATGGAAACAACTAGGGACATAGCAAACTGTGGTTAAGGACTATCATCTTGCTTTGTGTCATAAGGGCGTTATTTAGCAGAAGGCCACAGTTCAGTTGGTAAGCGTTCAGTGACATTTCTCGAATTCTAAAACTCCGTAGCTTGCTCACCAACAGATCATTTCTAGGAACAACGGCTGGCCCGTGTTAGTTGTAAGTCGACTTGTTTCCTACAACAGGGGGTGAGGGACATTTTTAAAACTCTCGTCCGGGGCAGCTGATACAAAACTGAGGGGGTTCTGGGAAGACGGGGATGTTTCGATCACTTTTTACTGTTCGGGGATTGCAACAATTCGGGATGGGGAAGGTCGCATTATCCTGAGGCAATTTTTTTATAGAAGCCACTGACATGTAGTTCCCTTATTACGGGCCAGATTAGGGAACCTTAGTCGTCTTACCTGTCCTTTCCCGTTTGGCCAATTCTAGGTTTCATCAATATTTAGCAGAAAGGAGAGGTAGTGACACGGCATCAGGGTGATTATATTTAAGACAAATTTTGTGCAAATACTTGCGGTATTTGGAGCCAATTGGGGGGTGCACTAGGGGTGGCGGTTTGCCAATTTTGGTGCTAGTCGTTCGGAAGAGTGAGAGTGTGGAGGGGAGAGAGAGAGAGAGAGAGAGAGAGAGAGAGAGAGAGAGAGAGAGAGAGATGTGCCACAATAGGCTAAATAGTACACGTGTGACATGGGGGGTGGCCGTGTATTAAGATAGGCTATTCAGCGCATTACACAACATAAGACATTACGGGTCCGTGTTAGAATTTCGAAAACATGCAGTTTGGGACGGACGAGCATTTAGGCAGGGTAGAGGGGGCATGCATTGAGTAAAAGACACCATTGTATCGCACTTCTCGCACTCTTGGTCCGCCGACCAGTCAAGTCAGCGCCTCAGTCGCACAAAAACATGTTCTCATAGTTTCAGACATACGTGACACGTGTCCATTCGCACAGCACGGATTAGGGGTGACCGTGTTTTCAGACATACGTGACACGTGCCCATTCACGCAACACGGATTAGGGGTGACCGTGTTTTATCATATTATACAACTTATTAGCTCTTTCGTTACAAGAGCAGTTTGTGGGTGTGCTTAGGTGCCATCTGGCAACGTTAGTCCGCTTCGTGTATCAGACATGGCGGAGCTTCAGATCTTCACCCTACCTCGGTCGTGATCTCCAGTGTAACCTGTAGGGGGAGGAAAAGAGGGGAAGGGAGGGGGACAACATTCGCGCATTTCAAATGCATGGGCACGAAAGTTCTTTACTTACCTCATACTCGTCTTGTCTCCTCGGGATAGAATCCCTGGGGTCTTGGTTTCTGAAGCCAGGGGGGGGGAAAAGGGGCAGTGTGTCCTTATAGGTCGCGTGTAGGGAAACATTAAAAATCAGGGGCTCTTAGTGCGGGGTATCTAGTTGGTAGATGTATCTAGCTATCGGGGCCCTTAAATCTTTTCCAATGCTGTTATGGTCTAAGGCATACCAGCTCTTCGGCCAACTCTGTTCCCTAGTACCTTTGAGTGTCGTACCTTCATAACGTTCTATCATTTACACCGCTTCACGTTACCCGTCCTCAGAAGTTGAGGTCCTTCTCTATGCGTTAGTTCCAGAGCCAGTCGCATACTTGGAGGCAGAGTATCGTGTCTTAGATTCGATCCTCCCTCTGGAGCTGAGCAACCATCTTCTAATAACCTTAAAAAGAGAACAAAGCAGGGTGCACAAAAAACTCTCCCGCTGACCCCACATTTTTAAAAAAAAAAGCATGCAATACCCATTTCATAGTTCGGAAAACCTTTATTTGCACAATCGTTCAGCATGTAGATATGACAGTGCAATCGTATTTGGCCGGGCACGGCAATGGCTAAAGTGCGTACAGTAGGGGGGTTATTTTGCAGTATTGGGAATATTAAAAATATTAAAAAGGCTTATTCATTCATTTGCAGGGGACTAAAATGTCTATCGATAGTTGAGGGATCAAGGGGCATTCATTTCATAGTTGGCAGTACAGTTGGACTAGTTGCAATCAAATTTCCTATATGTATACCGTGGGTGTGTGTCGTAAGCGAGGTTATGTATCGGCTACAATAAACATCATAATAAATTGTACATTTGAAAAAAACACTTTTCACGGGACCCTTTTACATGTTCGTCGAGTGAACCCTCCCTCTTTTTCGTCAAGTGTACAAAGGATCATATACATATTTCAGAACATCGAGTCTTTTTAGCTAAAAAAAAAACAAAACACCACGAGGCGTTCGCAAGTTCTCATTGATTCCGGCGCCATTTTCGGCGGGGCCGGGTTAGTCCGGAAGTAGCATCAGAGACAAAATGTTTCCCATAACCGGCGGTTGGACCAGAGTCCTCTTCGGCAGTTCAAACACTCGTGCTAACAGAAGGGGTGGCTATGTCGTGGTTATTTTCGTTAGCGACCAAGGCAGTCGTTCCTCACCGGGAGCCGGCAGGGGCCGAGGGCTCCTGGGACTTTTGTAGAATCTTCAAGGCTGTGGGGATGCTGTCGGAGGTGGGGGCTCGTGCCCCGGTGGACAAGCGTCCGAGTTATATTGCTGGTCAAAGTTACTCTAGCGGCCTAGACCCGCCTTCCAGGGGGCCCAGACGCCATTTTGAGGCCTGCAGCAGCCGCCCTTCGTCGAGTCTGCAAGAGTGGAGGAGACCTTTTGGAGTGAAAGAAAAGGAACTCTGTGTCGTAGGAGTAGGACATTCGGCTAGGGTGCAGCTGTGGCGCTCCCACCTGGGGGGGGCGAGGGAGACTCGTTCGCGCCGTCTCCCTCTCCCGGTGTACCCCACGCTGCTCTCTTTCATGGGCATGCATGATGGCCACTCCACATCCCGTGTTCCTCAAGTCCCATGTCCAGTGCTGCGGAAGTATGGCCACCTGCGGTGCATGTTCGGTGCTGTGCGAGTATTGGCGCAGCCGTTGCATGTTCGGTGCTGCGCAAGTATCGGCACCGTTGCATGTTCGGTGCTGCGCAAGTATCGGCACCACCCGGCTGGAGGATTTCGGTGCAGGGCCGGGGGCTGGGAAGCCTCCTACCCGTGGAGGTGGGAGAGGCTCGTCCGCGTTGCCTCTCCCTCCCAGCCCAACCTGGACAAATTTCTGCAGAGGTATTTGTGATGGCCGGACTGGGGCTGGGAAGCCTCCTATCCGTGGAGGTGGGAGAGGCTCGTCCGCGTCGCCTCTCCCTCCCAGCCCGACCTGGACTAATTTTCGCGGAGGTATGTACAAGACATCCCCCCCCCAGAGTTGTCGCAGCCATTATTCAAGAAAGAAGTGGCGCCTGGCGTGTTGCTGCTGCCATTACGGAGGAGAAAAGAAAGAAGTGGCGCCTGGCGTGTTGTCGCTGCCATTACGAAGGAGAAAAGGAAAAAATGTCCCGTCCGTCTCTGGGCCGGGCTTCCGGTGGATGTCGGCCGGACGCCCCTTGCTCTGGCCCCATGAACGGGATCCTTGGCTCATCGGCTGCAGCCGGATCCAGTTGGCCCCAGTCCCCGGCCATTGGTGGCCGGACCGGGGGAGCATGTGGCGGGACTATCTGCAACTATCACGTGCCACCGCGGCCGGACTGGGAGAGAGAGGGAGGAGGGTCGAGGACATAGACATTCCCCCCCTTACAACTCTCCAGTGTGGTCAAGGCGATCCCCTGGCTGGGTCCCGCTGGCCCCTGTCTCTCCTCCGGCTCCACCCTATGTTACGATTTCCTGGCCGACTGTTGGCAGCAGGACCCGCCTTATATGGGTTGCTGCCGGCTGGGCGTAGCCGCAACCCTGCCCCACCTTGGAAGTTTCCAGAGTGGGGGGGGGGATGTTCTGCTGACTTTCATTTTCTACAGTTTACCGTTCTTGTTTCTAACGTTTCCTGTTGTTAGGGCATTAATAGGTGTTATTATTACGTATTGTTATTGTTTCTTGCTCGTTATGTTAAATAATAGTTCATGTTCATCAGTGGCCTACTGATTTCGTTTTCCCATTCCTTTCTTTCCAGGTTGTTTCATGCTAAAGCTTCTGATAACAGAAGTTAAGTAACACGGAAACACAGGCAGAGGGATGACGTAGATTCATGCATCACGTACACACAAACTCAGACGGGGAGACAGTACAAGTATTATATACAAAGACCCAAGACAAACATAAAACAGTTATTGGCCATAATTATCTTTTTCTGTATGCTGCGCATACTTATTGTTCTGAGTTCTTTTTACCTGTTTCTTGTCTTTTTATTCGTTGGCTGCCTTTTTCTGGTGGCTTTGATTGTACGCACTTACGCCTTTGGCAACTGGTCATGAACTAACCTAGTCGGGCTAATGTTCACAGAGGTTTCCAGGCTGAGACAAACCGTTGGTGTCAATTGGGGAGCAATGGGGCAGCTTTTAGTTATATGCCTATAAGGATGCGGAAAAGGAGGTAGGAGGTTTTCAAATATTGGCAATATCCCTAGTCCTCTCGGCGGAGGATACTCGTGTAACCCTTACCTTGAAATACCCTAAACTTTTCCCTACTTGGCTAAACGTAAGAATGCTTGATCACGTGTGTACATTATTCTTTTTGCTTTATTCGGGGTTTGTCGTGGTTAATTTAGAGCTAGACTGGGTTTCCCGTCTTAGCGTTGTTTGATCTATGAGGACTCGAACATGTCGCTGAAATCGGCCTGGCGAAATCTGTGCCATCGGGCATAATCGAACGTGGTGGTTCTATCTGGCCTGTCCATGTCGGTCTGATTCATCTTTGTCTCGCGCCTTTTCCCTTTCTGCCGGCCTGTTATTCCTGTCGGCCCTCTGCTCCTACTCTCGTTCAGTAGAGTCGGACATTGGGCTTTCCAGTGCCCGGCATATTTACAAAAAGCACATTGGTTTTGCCCTAAGTCTGGTCGCCCTGTGCGCAGTGTCGGGGGATTACTTTCGGGTCGTTGTGTCCTGGGGTTGTCCTGTCGATATATTCCTTTACCTACTCTGTCCTCGTCTCTTTTCTTTCGTTGCATTGCTTCTTTGCGCCACATACCGAGACTGTCGAGCATAATAGGCGTTGTCTTATTATTACGAAGGGCTATTTCTAACGTTTCTATTTTATCAAGATCGAAGGATCCTATCAGTGGCCACTGTTTCTCTTGATTTTCTTTGGTATACCTGTGCCACAGTTTACTATAGGCTATGGTAACTAATCCATAGTTTATGAACATGTCTTTATTAGGGGTGCCTTCCAGCGGAGCTAGATGATCCACCTCTAATAAACGGTCCGGGCTGAACCAACTATCGACCAGTGGGGAGAAGACAGACATGATGGCTCGCGAAGAGGACAAAAAGTCAGCACTGCCTATCTTATCACTGCGTGCAAAGACTAGACAGAATATTTCTATTCTACGTTGTTTGCAGGCAGTGAATACCTCATGAACCAATATCAAAACAATAAATAAACGACCAGTGGGAAGAATAAGTAGATCCGCAAAGGTCTGCGTCCTCTACCCTTTCACTGTCTGCAAAGGGGAACCTGTTCTTTCCTGTTTGTAGACAGAGAATCTCCAGAAAACAATCCGCGAACAGTAGCTCGGGGTCAAAAAAACAGTTAATCAGTGTGGGAGAGGGAATCTCCCGAAAACAATTCGTGAATAAATAATCAATCAGTGGGGGAGAAAGATAGGCACGCTGGCTGCGTTACTTATCCTTCACTGTTTGCAAAGAGAAAGAGCCTACTGTTTCTCCATTTGCAGACAGTGAATCTCCAAATAGGTCAACAAAGAGTAATACTAGTATTTTCTGAACAATTAAACAACTATTTCGCAATTCGTCGTGTCTACACGACCTTACCCGGACCGTATGGACAGTTTCTTATCTTCCGAATCCAGCGCCCGATCGTCCTCCTTTCCTCGTATTCCTCGCGGCACTCCTGATGGTTCCCAGTCAGGACCGTAGATCACTCGAGAGAGGTCTGTTCGGAGCCAGTGAAGTTCGGATGATCGGCTGCCAGACGAGGGTCTATTGGGCAAGAGCTCTCCCGATCGTTGCAGTCGTTCACTCTGTCGTCAGGACCTCTCCCACTGGATCCACGAGTCACTGATGGGCCCCACGTTGGGCGCCAATTGTTAAAACTAAGGTCAATGGACAATCAATATTTGCCCGGCGGTATCGCCTCTTTAACCCACAAAATATTAACCAATGAAGAGGCAGGCGCTGGAGACTGGAAGGCAGGAAACAAGGTTTATTCTCTCCGGAGGAGAACACATCAGTTCAGACAGCCAGTATCGTCACGAGGTGCTCTAACCGCATCTCTGAGGCCTGGCCTCTTATACACAGTTAAATGAATTTTATTGCAGGTAACACAGTCTTGTAATGCTTTGAAGTATGAAAGGACATCCTCTGAATCTCCCCTACAGGCCCGTTCCCACACACATTTACAGTTGAAGTCCCCACCCCGGTCACAACAGGTGATGATTATCGCGCAGCTGGACATTCGCCGATTCACGGAATGTGGGGGTTTGATCGGATCTCATAGGGTGGGGGCTTTGATCAACTCGGGGGTCCTTTGATGAGGGAAGCTTTCTACTGTACGGGGAGGGGCAATAAACAGTATCGGCAGAGCTAGGTGTCGGCCTGGGAAAGAGGAAGACGAACGGGCACACAGGAAAAGGGGGGGGGATTGGTATCAAAGGGCCTGGGACCATGAAAAGGAATGAAGGGAGGTGTCGCGCTGGGAACAGGATGGGGTTCTGAGGCAGAGCTGCGTTGAAGGGGGGTTTATGACCCAAGGCATGCGAGTGTGGGGGTTGTCAGCGTGCGGGCTTTGCGAGGGCGAAGGGCTATGCTGGGGGCCAGTGGCGTGCAGAGGGTGGTTCTGATCGAGGCACCTAAAATGGCGGGTGCACACGACAAAAAGTGTGGCATCCGGGGAAAAAGGCAAGATGGCGCAGATAATGTTTACCAAACCGTACTAATTTTCCACATCATCCTGGTCTAATTTTATTTCTTGAAACTTACTCTATTGTTCTGAATTGGTTTGACATTTTTCTTGAATTGTCTTTTCACTTAATTACTGTTTGTGTGCTGCTTAAATACTTCACACAATGCTTCTAAGTTAAGTCTGACTGCTTTGTGCCAAGCTACCAGACGGATAAGCACATTTGAATTTAGTGACTTCAAGGATTGTGGTTGTTGCCTAAGGAGGGCTTCCACACAGTCAAACAATAACATTTCTTACATTCCTTAATAGATGTGAGGTCCCCTGCCATGATTGTGTTCTATATAGTCTATGTCTATGTCCATCTTTCCACCTATATTATTTCAGACCCATCGACAAACATCTCCATTGTGCCATATTGGTGAACCGTTGTGTATTCTAACACTGATACCTAACTTCTTGTGCTTTCTGTGCCATGCAAAGTAAATAATGGGGGTTGAATGCTCGACTAGCCGTGCATTTTTTGTTGTGCGTCTTTTCAGGGGTGGGGTGCCTTTTTCTGTAATATAGCACAGATACGGTGAGACATTTCTTCATTTGCTTGGAGCTCCACCACCGTGCAACTGAGGGAGTACCCACCGCACATTAGGGAGGCGCAAAATCATCTACACCCTACAATGTGTTTTACAGAAGAAACTACAGAAGCATCATTGTCCCATTCTGCAATGCAAAAGTGCACTTGCACCTCCAAAAATGCAAACCGCATCACATTTTTGATGAGTGGGCCACTGCACTCTGCCAATGTCAGGCTTGGGTGCTATGACAACTCAAAAGACAGCATCCGTGAACAATTTTTCGACCCTTGTGAAAACGTATTAGGAATACAAGATGGGGAAGGGAGACAGATCATGCATAGGCAATTGACACTACTTAGCCTTATGCCTCCTGCTGTGTGGAAAATAGCATTTTCTACATGGAATTTCAGTGTGCATAGGCTGGATGTTTTTGATCTTGGATAGTTGGTGCACTAGCCACTTACCATCTGCTATAGCCTTAGTTCCACAGTTTCCAAGAGCATGTGCAGTATCATGGCTTATAATCGAAATGCTGTGCCTTCCCAAATAAATAGTTTTATTTTCTCATTTAACCAACTATGGCTATGGCTATTTTTAAGGGCATCATCACAAATAAATAATTAAATCGGGTGCTACAATCATTCATTTTTAAAACCTGGACTTTGCTCCATAGTGAAAGTTGTATTTAGACGAGTTGGAAAGTTCTATAGTCACCTTTCCAGTAAATAAATACATTGGAAAAAGCAATAGCTCTTACATAGGTGAGACCTATTGGCTTTTCCAACCCTTGTTGTTCTCTGACAGCCATGTTAATCAATTGCATAAGCTTGCTCTGATGTATTTCTACTGCCCATGGATCTAACACTAATATAAACAGCAAGGGTAGGAACAGGCAACCCTCAATGGTGTCCACCAATATTTTAAAGAAGGAAGATATGCATCCACTCAAACCACCATCACTGATGGATCTCCATGTACCTAATTCACTTTCCCATTAAAACACGTGCTCACTCCCATTCTTTTCAAAACAGTTAACCCAATTCCACTGGGCCAAACGCCATTTGAGTATCATGGAATACAACAGTTTGATTTATCTTTCACATTCTGTACCTGCCACAGGATTTGAGACAGTTTACATAAGTGTGACAGTTTACATAAGTGTGCTGTGGAAGACTTGTTGAGGACGAATCCAACCTGGCATGGGTGCAACGCATATGACAGTTCTGCTTGGGGGACAGTTTTTCATATCTCTTGTTAGTTATGTAACTCAGTGGGCCTTTTTTGCTTTCTAATATTGGTGATATACTGGCCATTTTGTTTTCGGGGTGATTCTTTCCCCTTAGTCATTTCTCTGAACAAGTTTAATTGATTTAATTGTGGGTTTATATAGCGCTAGGAATCGACTCCCGGAGGAGTATCTCCACGCTTCGACCGCTGGGGAACCCGTCCTGGCTCACCCTGAGAGATGGTCCCTGATGGGTGCGACCAAGCATCCCCGGCGATCTGGGGGGGCCGTTGTGAAGATGAGGCAAGCTGATGCCCAGAGTTGCAGAGTGTGGTTTCTGACTAGAGTAGGCACCGAGGCGAGAATTATCGAGTCCGCTGACCCTGGTCCACGACCCTGCCGCGTCGGGAATCGAACCCTGGTCCCGGGCCGTTCTCTGCTTACAGGTCTGCCGCCTCTAACCAGTGAGCCACACTTCTCCACAAGTTACTCATCAGGGATAAAAAAGTTTTTTTTTTTTTTTTTTTTTTAGAAAACTCCAGAGGGACCTGTTGACCCCGCAGGCTTTTCCAGTGGGTAGGTCATCTTTGATTTACTTATTTCATACTCTGTTATGTTTCCCTCGAGTGACAGTAACTTATTCACCCTCTTCACATATACATTGAAATACTCAAGTGTATGTTCCAATAAACAGAGCCTATGTTGGTCTGTATACAACGGATGCAAGATTCCTACTTTCGATCACGGAGAGATTTATCAAGTTTCTTCAGTGTAAAAAATCTTCTTCAGTTTAAATGTTTCCATGAAATGCCAGCAGCAAAGCTTTGTTTTTTCCAAAGACCCTTATTTGCTGAACCAGACAGGTGACAAAGTAGTGCTCTAAATTCTGCACCTGGGATTCCAATTACAAAAGGATATAGTACCCGTGGGGAAGCTGCCTATTGTTAATCTTGATTAATAACAACACACTAGAATATCCCTACCAACTGTAAGTGAAACAACAATTAAACATCATCGCTTTGGGGGGGTTTGCTGCACAGCGTGGTGGGATTTTCAACTAATGTTATTTAGCTTGGTTTCATCTGCCTTCATTTGTGTCAGGCCATCCTGCCTCCTATCGTTGTATTGCAAGTACTGAAAACCCATATGTTCTTTAACCCTTTCACTGCTATTCCTTTTTCTGGGTATTTGGGATAGTTCGTGGTCAGATCTCCATAACTATTTTTTCACATAAGTTATGCACACCAATTTTGGGTCCTTTTTTTCCAAACATCCTGGGGATTCCAATGGTACCCAGCGTTTGTGGATTTCCCTGGTGGGGACCGAGAAACTAGCCAAAATGTAGCCATTTTTTTTTTGTTGTTGAAAAATGGGAACATTGCTGCAGAAGAAAGCGTCTGTTTTTTATCCTGCAAATGTCATCAACTAAATGTTTGAGGTGCTAAAATCACCATCTTTCCAGTATCCACCAACAGGCAGACTTGATTCAGAAAACCCAATTTTTTTATTACAGTTTTGGCATTTTCCTGTTTTTGTGCTTTCCATCTCCTTCCAGTTTGTGGTGGAAACTTGTGTGAAACCCATGGTGAATCCCTGTAAACTACGGATTTCTGAAAACTAGACAAAATTCTGAATTCAAAATTATTGAAATTGAGTTGAAAAAAGCAGCCATTTGTGTCTACATTTTCATCTGTAACAACTTCTTACTATGTCAGATTTTCAAACACAAGATTGCGTTATGTTTCCTGTATCTTTTTGGTTGCGGGATATACAGGGTTTATAGGTTCTCCAAGAACCCGAGGGAAGCAGAGCCAACAACCAAGCTGTACCTTTCAATTAGGTTTTAATTGTGTACTGACTATACAGCAATTCATTCAGTAAATTATAAAGAATGGAAAAAGGGCAGGAAGGAAACCTCTAGAATTCTGAAATGTGCTCCAGATATTGAGTTTAGGAGCAGTGGTTGTTTGTACATCTCTGAATTGAGGGGTACCCATACTGGCACGTGTTTCAGATGGCATTTTATAAAATGTCTTCTATGTTAAACATTTGCTTACATTTCAAAAGCACAAACATAAAGACGGTCAATTGGTAATAACAAATGTTCTACTATTCTGTATTCCCACATGTCTCCGAATAAAAATGGTACCTCACTTGTGTTGCTGGGCCTTGCGCCGGAGACAAAATAAATCCCATAACGTGACCCAGGAGGCATCATAATTCAACCAGCAGAATTCATGTGTTTTTTGCAAGGTGGGTAGCTGTGGACTTTGGGCCCCAGCTCAGTCCTAACTTTGGGATACCTATGAAATCAGGACATCTTCGAAAAATAGACATCTGTGGGAGTCCAGGGTGGGATGACTTGCATGGCTCTCTACAGGTTTTTGTATCCAAAACCCACCCAGCTTTCCCCTAAGTCTCCCAAGAAAAATGGACCCTCACTTGTGTGGGCAGGCCAAGTCCCTGTGACCTGACAGGATTCGAGGGCAGGGTGACTTGCATGGCCCTCACCAGATTTCTTTTGCCCAGAATCCCATGGAAAGCTCAAACTTTGCCGAAAAAACATATTTTCCATGCATTTACATTTCTGTGAGGAAAAGTCCTGATATCTGCAGGCAGCCACAAATCTACTACCACCCAGTATTCCCCCAACTCTCCCAGAAAAATGATGTCTCATTTCTGTAGGTAGGTCAAGTGAACATGACAGGAAAGGGAGTCAAACACTCCACAAGATAGACACACATTGTACCACTGAAAAACAAGGCGTTTTTGTCAATGTGGGTAGCTATGGATTTTGGGTCACAGTTCAGCTAAAACCTGAGGAAGTCTACCAAACCAGTAAATTTTTTAAAACTAGACACCTGGGGGAGTCCAGAGTGGGGTGACTTATGTGGCTCACACCAGGCTTTTTTTACCCAGAATTCTGTGCAAAGCTCAAACTTTACCTTAAAAACACATTTTCTTGCATTTCTTTGAGTGAGAAATACTCCTGAAGTCTGCAGGCAGCCAAAAGTATCCTACCTCCCAGCTTTTCCCCCATGTCTCCTGAGAAAACGGTGCCTCACTTGTGTGGCCAGGCCTAGTGCCCGCAACAGGAAAGGGTGCTAAACCCAACATAAACACATCACAATTTCCCTTTGAAAAGCAATGTGTTTTGTGCAATGTGGGTAGCTGTAGATTTTGGGTCGCAGCTCAGATGCCAACTAGGGAAACCTAGGTACGTGGAGAAGACCAGGGGGGGTGACTAGTACAGCTCTCATTAGGTTTTTTTGCTCAGAATCCCATGCAATACTTAATCTTTGCCTAAAGAAAACACATTTTCATCCCATTTCTGTGAGAAAAAGTCCTGGAATCTGCAGGCAGCCACAACTTTTCTACCACCGAACGTTCCCCCAAGTCTCCTGAGAAAAATGGGCCTCTCTTGGGTGGGTTGGTAAAGGGCCCCATGTCAGGGAAGCATCCAAACCTATTGTGGAGACATCAAAATTATCTTTTACAAAACAACCCGATTTGCAAGGGGGGGCACCTGCATTTTTAGTTCCCGGGTTCGAGCAGTTGGGGAAAACTACCAAACCCAGACATTTCTGAAACATAGACACCAGAGGGAATCCAGGGAGGTGTGGATTTCATGGATCCACCAAGATTTTTTACCCAGCATTCCCTACAAACTTCGAAATTTTGCTAAAAAGTAACATTTTCCTCATATTTCTGTGTGGGAAAGTTGTGGTATCAACGGGCCAGCACAAACTTCCTACCACCCTCTGTTCCCCCAGATCTTCCACTAAGAATGATACTTCACTTGTGTGGGTGGACTGGTGCCTCTTTGCCCTCCCCAATCCCTCCCCAATCCCTTCCCGGAAAAAAAATGTTCCTCCTCCTTCACAGCGATAGAACCAAATGACATGCATGTTTTGATGATGTTGGTGCGTGGCATGCAAACTAATGTCATCAGATCATCAGGGAGGGGTCAGGGGTAGCAGAGAAGTACTTCTGCTGCCATTCCAGGTGGGGCATGTGGCGAGGGCCCACTGGGGGGGGGGGAGTGCCAGTGCTTCCCCTGTGATTGGGTGCTATGGTAGCGTGGAGCCATCCTCTGTACATGCAAACTGTGGCGGAGGATGGCTCCAGGCTGTCTTCCGCACAGAAGGGGTTAAGAGCACTTTATATTATGTGGGTGACTCTGATACCTGTGTAATGTACAATTTATTGTATTTGTTTCTGTTCATAAACAAATTCTGATATAATTGTTTTCTAATATGTTATTTAAAGCGACTTCTGGGGGGCGTGACTAGCAGCCGCTGAGAATGGCCTATGCCTGAGTGAGCGCCCGTTTCCCCAATTGATATCCTGCCCTATCCTGCACCATCCACGGCTTAAACACAGCTCTAATAGTGTTGTGTCTTGTGCACTACACCCGGGGGGAAAATCGGCAGGCTCCACGCCCAGGAATGTGAGTTTTAAACTCCCTTTTGGTGTCCCCGCTGGGGCGGTAATGGGGGCTCTTCGATGCCCGGTGGTGGAGGTCATGGACCCCAGGAGGTGATGGCGCTTCGGTCCCGTGGTGTTTAGCGGGGGTCCGGAGGTGCCTCACACACAAAGGAAGACTCGGCGGCTGTCGAGAGAGCAATCGACTAATACCCCGCTCCGTGTTGGTGGCGGCGAAGGGAGGGCCCGGTTAGTGCTGCAGCTAATGGAGGTCCTGGCTTAGGGGCCTAGGGGACACAGGACGGCGCAAAACAAGCCGATGGCCTGGCGAAGAAGGGGGAACGGAGGCCTTAGAAGTGAAGCTAGATAAGCGCTGCGACGATGTGAGGTCCTGACTCGGAGGCATAGGTTAGATAACGCGCCACAGAAGACGCCGGAGGCCTGGTTGGGAAAAGGGGGTGCGGTGCCCTGGACTCCTTGCCCGTTGAACACTGCGGCTAATTGAGGTCCTGGCTTAGCGGCCTTTGAGCTCTAACACGACACAAGAGAAGTCGGAGGCCGGGAATTAGTTGGGGATGTGGAGACACTAGAAGCCGGAGGAAGAGGCTATCAGCAGGCCTGGCACTGTTGGAGGAAGCGGCGGAACAGGGCTTGGCACCCCGGGGTGGATGAGGTATTACGCACGGCCGCGGCTGCCGCCCTATAGCCTGGAGGGGAGGCGGCGGCGAGCATTTATAACCAAGCCCTGGGTCTGAGAAATTAGTTGGGCCCCACACGGCCGGACTGTGGCCGGCAAATACTGTTGTTGTCCGAGGTTAAAGAGGGGGCCAGACATCATAGACTTGCCTACAGTGCTGGGAGGAAAAGGCCTGATGAGCTCATTGTGCCGTCAACCTTAAAACAGTGGCGCCGGCAGGAGCTGGAAGTGCAGACCTAGATTTGGGCTTATTTATTGACATCTTCCACGCCCTGATTGTTACGGAGCGGGGAATCCATTTACGCCGGACGGGCTGGCGAAAAGAAAGGTCGTTGCTGTGCAAACCGTATCGTGACCGAGTAAAGAGGGAGCCCCAGTTGGAGCCCCCCATCGCCAGTATATGTATGCATACGATGATAGCGATAGTTCAGAAAAGAAAGATTTAATATAAACTGTTTGAGATTGCTTCTTTTCATCGCTACGCACCCACCATCAACTCCGTTAAGCAGGGCCAACCTGCTTGTGAGTCCCCAACCCCGTGGTACACCACCGCCCTGATGAAGGTGAGGCCTGAATAGGCCTCACACCGAAGCGCGCGTTGGCGTGGTTCCTGTGGATGGCAGATGTACGGGAGTGTGTGGGACGTATATGTATTTTGAAGTTTCTGACATATGTATAATGAGAGGCATTCCCTTTTCTTATTGAGCAAATCATGGCAATTTAATTATGAATCATGTCTACTGAAAGTATCTGGATAAAATGATAAATAACCAGAAAAAGTAAAATGAAAACTGTCTGATGTGTATTTGGCTCTGATACATATTCTTGTCACCGTATATTGAAATTGAAGGATCCCTTATGGGACCGTGACATATGCCTTGGCAGGGTGCTCTCTAATTATATTGTACTACCTCCGTGACAAGGACAGCATGCTAAGGCATCATTTTACTGGGGTCAGCGCCGGAGCTGCGGGGCGGGGACAAAAGCAAGATGCCTGGCCTGCCTGGGTCGGGCCAGAAGTGGGCCACAACCGAGCTGTCGTCGGGTCCCACGACAACAGAGGGATGCGGTTGGAGAAGGAATCTCTCCTGAAGTACTTGGACTTGCACACGCAGTGGATTGGCGGCAGCCCCAGGGGGGACATATCAGAGTATCGCCATACTCAATAAAAGGCTGCCGGGAACCCCCAGTATTGTCCTGGATTTTCACCCAATATGTGTGCCGTCGGCCCGCACACATGGCAACTGAAGGAAAGGGTCCTAAGGCTAACGCTCAGAAGCAACTAACCAAATATGCCTGGTCCAAGGCGGGAGACAAAAGTGAACTGCCACAGATGGAGAAGGATGAGGTAACTACTGCCCCTAAACAGGGAACAGAGCCCACCCTACATGATGTTATGACGGCGATTAATGGTGTGCGTACCTCGCTGGACTCAGTTACGGTGGAGGTTTCCCTCATCAGGGCAGACTTTCAGAAGATGGTTGAGAAAGTCAAAGAGCCCAAGATAGTCACCAGCGCTTTGATAACGGATACGTCAGAACTACAAACACAGATGGTAGAATTGCAAAAGAAACAGGAGCGGATGGCAAAACAGCTTGATGACTACGAAGGCCGCGTGCGCCGTAACAATATCCATAGCAAAACAGACAAGATGATGGACGGAATGTTGCACATTGGCAAAACATTGACCCCCAGTCACAGATCTGGGTTTAATCCATCATTATTTTGCTCACCACACCACCTCAGTTCAGACCTAACCATATGCAAATCAGTCTTGACTCTGTGCCTCATGGGAGCAGTCCAGTCCGAACTGCCAAGTCATGTCTTCCCTGGACCGGAATCAAGCATCCCAGAACCGGTTTCTGGCTATCAGCCGTCATCAGCCAGGATAGCTTGACTCCAGTGGCGTACCGAGCACGGGACCCACGTATGGGCATACCCTTCCCACATAGGGCGAACAGCAAAACACACAAGATGATGGACGGAATGTTGCACATTGGCAAAACATTCACCCCCAATCACAGATTTGGGTTTAATCCATCGTTATTTTGCTCACCACATCACCCCCGTTCAGACATGGCCATATCCAAATCAGTCTTGACCCTGTGCCTCATGGGAACAGTCCAGCCCGAACTGCCAAGCCATGTCTTCCCTGGACCAGAATCAAGCATCCTAGGACCGGTTTCTGGCTATCAGCCGTCATCAGCCAGGATAGCTTGACTCCAGTGGTGTAGTGAGCACGGGACCCACGTTTGGGCATACCCTTACCACATAGGGCGAAGAGCAAAACACACAAGATGATGGACGGAATGTTGTACATTGGCAAAACATTCACCCCCAGTCACAGATCTGGGTTTAATCCTTTGTTATTTTGCTCACACCACAACAGTTGTCACCCCGAGTGGGACGGGTATGCTCAGACGTGAGTCCCGTGCTCTTCATGCCACTGGAATCAAGCTATCCTGGCTGATGAGGGCTAAAAGCCCGAAACAGGTTCTAGGATGCTTATTTCCAGTCCAGGGAGGACCTAGCTTGGTAGTTCGGGCAGAACTGTTCCCATAGGGCACAGGGTCAAGACTGATTTGCATATGGCTGGGTTCAAACTGGAATGGCAGGGTGAGCAAAAAAACGAAGGATTTAGGCTCAGATCTCTGTACTGGGGTGAATGTATGACATTGTTCTGTATTCTGTCCATCAACTGTTGTTTTTGCATTTGTCACCCAGAGAGAGATGGGTATGCTCAGACGTGATTCCCATGCTCTCCATGCCACTAGAATCAAGTTATCCTGGCTGATGAGGGCTGAAAGCCCGAAACCGGTCCTAGGATGCTTGTTTCCAGTCCAGGGAGGACCTGGCTTGGCAGTTCGGGCTGGACTGTTCCCATGGGGCACAGGGTCAGGACTGATTTGAATATGGCTGTGTTCAAACTGGAATGGTATGGTGAGCAAAAAAACGATGGATTTAGGCCCAGATCTCTGTACTGGGGTGAATGTATGACATTGTTCTGCATTCTGTCCATCAACTGTTGTTTTTGCATTTGTAACAATATCCATATCTTAGGGGTTCCTGAACGGGCCGAGGGGCCAGCAGCGGATTTATATGTGGAGAAACTTATCACCAAGAACCACAAACCCATGACTTTGTCCAGCTACTTTGAAAGGGCCCACAGAGTGCCATGAGGTAGGCCTAAACCTGCAGCACCCCTGAGGCCCCTTTTCACCTGAGTGTTCAACTATTGGAATAGAGACATTATTCCGCAGACTGCGAGATCCAGTCCCCCACTGAAAATAGAGAATAATGAGGTGGCCTTCTTTTCTGACTTTACGGCCAAAGTCCAGGCCCAATGTCGCAGTTTTCAGGCAGTGAAAAGGGAACTGCGCGACCGTGAGATAAAATATGCAATACTTTTTCCAGCAAAGCTGAGAGTGGAATTGGACAGTAAACGTTTTTTGAGTCACCTGAGGAAGTGTTGGACTGGATGGAGGGGTGGAGCCGAGTGGGAAGCCAAAGAAGAGATTGCACTGGCAGGTCGGGCCATACCTAAGCTCCAGGCAGTGGCTCAGCAGAGGGAGACGGTCAGACAAAGGAGCTGGAATAATGACACCTTGAGGACGTCACGGGGGGCTGGTGCCCGGCTGAGAGCGCAAGTATGGGGGGGGGAGGGATAAGGTGCCTGATAATCATTTATGCAACACACTGCAGCTGGGACCTGGGTTTCAATATGTGGGACTAATTGATGTGGATTCAACCGGGACTAGTATAACCGCAAATAGTGGATGGCTAAAAGTAAATAATTGTGATATGTACATGCGGAGATGGGAGTTGACTAACCCCATGCTTTTTCAGCATTTCAGGGAAGGAGAGAGGCACTATTTTGGGAGTGGGTAGTTCTAAATCCATAGGCAGGGGGGCAGGGAGGGGATTACCAGGGGGATGGGAAGAGGGGGGTGTTTAGTTGTTCATTGTTTTATTGGTATGCAATGTGACTATGTGATCCTGATGCGCACAGCGGCCATGCTGAAGAGTAGACATACACAGGTGAGTTGGCTATTACATGCTTTGTCTCCGTTTGAAATGATCCGTATACTTTGGAGTTGTTTTCAGAAAAGCTATTGAAGGGGATAGAGATCGAGTACTTTCTGTCCTGACTTGGAGTGTCAATGGTATAGGTGACAAGATTAAGAGGGGGATAGTGCAACAGCATCTAAAGCGGCATTCCCCTGACGTGGTGATGGAGCAAGGATTTGCACGTAAAGCAACTTGCTTGTATTGATGAACCTCGAATAACCTTAATTTATTAATCAACCTGTTTTGTCTTATTAATTTTTGCCATTTATTCTGACATTTTGGGTGTCCCAGTGACGCTTGCTTATGTGTTTACTAATAGTAATACGCTTGCAGATTAAAATGGCTGCTGCTACGCGGGAATTTCTTCTGCGCATGCGTCGGTCATACCCATGTGACGTGACGTACTCGCAGTTCTGGTGGGAATCTGTTGCACTTACGCATTAGAGCTAAAATGGCTGCTTTGTGTTCTCACATGCCTGAAGCTTGCATCGCTGCTTTTGCTATGCTGTTTGTTCTGCATTAATCCTAATGCTATAGTTATTATAAAGTAAGGGGAGTAGTATAGAAATTCATGGTATACAGTGCATCCATTTTTTCTTGTGCTCTAAAGCTGTTTCTGTTTACTTTCCATGTATCGTAAATCTTTGGGCATGAGGGACGGGAATACTCCATTTTGAAAATCCCTTCTGTGCATGACAGTCTTCAGCCAGGGGATGAACTTGGTGTTCTTGAAACCAAGCCAGATGGACGCACCAGCCAAGATGTGCCTGGGAACTATTCGTCTGACCCCACTAAGAAGATGTCAAAAGACTACAATGTATTTATCGATAGACTGTCCATTGTTTCACACATTTAAGTCGTCATGTGAACCTCTAGTTCGGTAGGTGTGCCCAGAAAATGTAAATTATGGGCTTGAGAAAGTCAAATCCTAGGTGGTGTGATGACCTGTCCTTTCTTTTGACCAATCGAAATTGGGGATTCTTACACTTGCAACATTTGGGGGGTGTTACACTGACCCAAAAACAGTATAACTAGCCTAGGTTAGCTAGAGAATTTGTCCGACTTGTCCGAATAGCTGACCTGCCACTGACCGAACGCACTCCTTAGCTGATCAAGAACAGAGGTGCTGCGGAGCACTCTGTCAGACAGACTCACAGACCCAATCGGGGTTTTGAGAACCTTAAGTGCTGGCGAAGCACTTTGCTGGGGAAATCGAGAACCCAATCGGGGTTTTGACTGATAGCAGCAGAGAGGGTGTAGCGCAGGCGTTGCAACTGAACTGCGGGTGCTGGTCTCAACTTTGGTGGTCCTGTCCTGATCCTAATCTGGGTTTCCTGTCCTGGTTTCCATACTGCACCTGCTGGCCTACTGGCAATCTCTTCCCTTGGGGTTTCTCCTGTCCTTAACTGACTGGTGGCCAGGGATGGTCTCCACACCGTTTTAGGTCAATATAAATCTGTGAGGGAAACACTTTGCGTAATTCTTCTTTACCCTTGTCTGAAATCTTGCTAAAAGTTGTATTTGCATATGTTCCTTTCTCTACTCTTCCCCTGTGATAAGGTTTCTAAAATCCTGAGCATTTACTAGCATGTTCCAATTTTTCCCTTACCCTATAGTTGGTTATTAAAATACTGGCTCTGAATAAACAGATGTTCCTTTTTTGACCCTCCCTTTACGGAAAACCAAAAGTCAATCTGAAATATTAGAGTGTTCCTTTTTCTTACCCATCCTGTAGGAAACAACAAACTGTGATATTCTAGCATGTCCCTTATTTCCCCCACCCTTTAGAAAATATCATTTCTAGTCTAAGTCCAAGACATCTATTTTTTAGTATGTTCCCTGTTCTTACCTACCCTTTAGACTTCTAAATGATTTGCATAATCTTTTTTCTGCATGGTTATACGCTTTTCATGATTCTGGTTATTGATAGTTTTGCTTGCTGTGAACTTTAAGCTTTCTGACATTGACGTGAACTAGATAAAGGTTTTCAAACTTCCTGAGTCTATGGTTATTTTAAAGAGTGCAAATGTTATAAATGTTATGGTATTTTTGTGACTGCTTACCTTTTTCAGCTAGCTCCCTGATCCATTGTGATCATAGGTTCCAGTGACAAGGATTGGTAAGTCGAGTACATTGTAGTGTAGTTCCTATCATCCCAATAGGCTCTGCGCATTGGAATAATACCTACAGCAGTAAAGGCCTAGGCCAGACGTTAACTAGGTCTACTACTGTCGATACTAGACTTAAAGTTTTGGGTTTGCCAGCTTAGCTCAGAGTTCACTAGAAACTTTCTCGAATGTTCAAGGAGGACTTAACTTCCCTGATTAGACAAGAAGGGATTTAGTTTCTGACAACCATAGAACATGACAACTTTGCTCTCCCCTAATCAAGAGTAAATCTCGAGAGTCGTGTGAACAAAAGGCAATTTATTTTACTCAGTCAGTACGTGCATTCTTAGTCTCATCAGAATGTAGAGAAAAGGAAGAGACGGGCGTGTTCAATAAAAAGGTGTTATTTATTGATCAGTCTCTTTTCTCATACAAGAGAAATGGATCGATATTATTGCAATACTTATAGCTAAGTAAAGTGCATACATTAAAAGCAATAGTATAAAATAATACTGTAAAAACATTGATATGGTTTCTAAGCCATAAGATGTTTTAAAATGAATAAAATATATTACATACACATATACATTTGACTAAACGTGCTCAACTGGTGTTTCTAGATACGCCTACCCCGTGTACCTGACCTAAGCCTAATACGTGGGCGGGAATAGAAAGTTACAGTTTAAGTTAAGTTTGTTTTTGCCAAGTGAATAACTAAAGAATTCTCTGGGAGGGGTTATTCAGTTCTGTACCTGGAAGTTAGGATGAATGAGGAATGGTATCTCTTTCTCTGGTCTCGATATTCCAGGCTGCCTGCGAGGGCTACCCAGAAACGCCGGTGCTGGATTCTCGGCAGGAGAAAGCAGCGCGTCTCTCAGCGCGTCAGGAAGGCGGGGCTGCTGCCAGCGGGGTCTGCTCTGCTCTTGGCTTCGGCAAGTATGGCTGCTCCGTCTCGTCACCACGCGTGTGTTTGCATAGGGCAAGATCGGTAATATTTATACCTTTAAGGTGCCGAGATTGACGTAAGGATGGACATAGATACGTCAATAAGGATGTCATACGACTTGCTCGTTAGCACATTCTTTTACTGAAGTTCTCGGTGAAATCAAAACAATGGCCGCAGGGTTTTGCCCAGGTTGTCATAGGTTTGATTTGTTATGAGAACTCCGTATGCCTTATCAGGGGCTGGAGGAATATCGCTTGTCTAATTAGATCGCAAGCGTTATGACCTAATCAGATAACACGTTCCTGTGCCGTAGTGTGACTGCGTCAGATAACGGTATCTGCATCATGGGGGTTTTCTGCCTCATGGGCTGACTGCTAGTTAACTTGTTGGTTTGTTTAACTAGAATAGGGTCAGGAATAGGGGGATCGATTCAGAACCTATAGGAATACATGACAACATAGGATATAGGTAGAAACGAGAAAGGGTTTCTGGTAGTAGAGTGTAGGTTACCCAATTAGAATAAATATGGTAAATTAATTTTATGGGCCCAAGTGTGCATATGGTAAAAATTATAGTCAGGTGACCAGCGCGCTCTATCAGTAGTTTTTCTGGTAGCAGAGTTATGGTTAGGGACTAGTAAAAGGTAGGTAGGATTAGTTAAGATAGGTAGATAGGTAAAATTGCTGCTAACTGTAAAATTTATGGCTGCTAAAAGTATCGATCGATCAAATGAAATTGTTTTGAAATGTTCTGAAATGTTTTGATTTTTCTGGTATGCTGTTATATTGATCTATGTATTAACCAAACTCGTTAGTGATTGTTATATGTTGTTTGGAATCCCCGGGGGCAGAATAGCGAGTGGTAGAATAGAAGCCACGTCGCGCAGAGGTCACTTACTTCGAGGAAAGTTAGTGCGGGTTGGGCAGAACTGGAAGCACTAATTAGGGTTTTCTGTATAAATGTATGAATAAATGATAGCAAAGAGTTCGCTGACAAAACTTCTCTTGTGATTTCACCTAGTAAGGGTCACACGGAAGGAGTAGCAGGTTCGTCTGAGCTTGATTGATAGCAAAGGAGTTCACTGGTGAAACTTTTGGCTTAGTATATATATCCCATAGTGGATGAGTCAAAGGAGTAGCAGGTTCTCTAATGCTTGTGTGAAGAGTAGGCAGAAGGGATCTACTCGCAGTATATGAAAAGTAAACAGAAGGGTTTTACTTGCAGTGAAAACAAGTCTTTTCTTTCTAGTCACTGGAGTACAGTGGGAAATGTTTTGCGTTGTAAATTAAACAGAGTATTTGCACTTTAAATAAAGAATTGAGTTTTCCGTTACCTTGTGAAGGAGAGAGAGTCAGTTGCGGAGCTGCGCTAACGTCACTCTGTGCCGCGCTGGTATTGGTCGAGACCGCGGGCGTGTAGCTGAGATAGCATTGTAAAGGAGGGGTGAGCACAGGTGCATGGGACCTCGTCTCACGAGAAAAGCAGCGCACCCATTGGATGAAATTGTTTGTCTTTGCGCATTTTGGTTGGTTGCAGAAAAATAAAAGACTCATTTGTATTGGAAGTGATTTTGTAAACAAAGTAATCTGCGAAAAGGTATATGTGGTATCCGACTCATCCCGAGACTCGACCTGATCCAAGATATCAAGGTTTTGTGAGGGATCAGTGGAGAACAGCTAGATATAACGTTATGTATGGAAGCAAGAGAAAATTGACATTTGTAGACAAAGTAAAGAATTATTTCAAGAAAGACAAACCCATCAAAACTAGAGAAGGAGTTATTATTCCACCTCCTAATACTCCCGCATCATTTATGATGTTTGACAGAGGCTACCATGCTTGTGTATGGTTAGAAAGTTGATTGGAATATACTAAAGATGACGGAATTTTTGTGTTCCCTTTAGAAGGTACATTTAACGGCAGAATTTTGTTCAACCTGAGAACCCGAATGAATGATTTGCATCCTAGACCGAGATTAACGCAATATGAGGCTTTAGAAGAATGGGAAATAGAGGCTTTTGAGCGAGACAGACCCAGAATTGACAAAGGGTTAGCAACATTTTATCCGAAGGTACCGAAAGAGATCCGAGAAAAAAGAATGTGAAAGAATGGAGACAAAATATGATGGTAGAAGGATTGTACCTTGTATTAACGGTAGAAGAGCCCATGGGAGGGAAAAGGACAGAGAAAACAAAACATTTAATGACCAGTGGTGATTCAGACGATGATTATCTGGAGGATTTGTTAATGAAGAATCCACCACCTTATAATGATGAGCCCAGATCCCTAAGTACAAGAAACCCATTACAGAAACATAATTATGGTGAGGGACCAAGTATGACAAATCCAACTGCCCCGAGTTATAACCCTCCATTAGTTCCGCAGATAGTGCACCAAACCTCCATGGACAAGGTACTTCAGGATAGAGAACGAGAGGCTTTAGTCAGACAAAGAACAGAACTCATTCAGAGAATCTCCCAACTAAATACAAGTCCTGAAGCTCTGAAAATTCTAGTAAATATTGGACCAGGTATTCCTTTGTACGGGGATAAGCAAGCTAGTCCGAAAACCCCAATTATAACCTCATCTGTAGTGCAGCCGAGAAAAGAGCCCTTGATAGTAGACGATCAAGCTAGTGAATGCGAATCTGTGATCTCTTTGATGGATTTACCGATAAGGGAACCAGAAGGGAGTTCACAGAGAAAGAACACTCCTTTTACTTCGAGAGAAGTTCAGATTGAGTCAGCTTCAGGTACTAGAAGTGCTACGGTGGTAACTCCTGAAGAAATCGATAGATGGACAAGAGAATTAGAGAAACCAAATCACCAGCCAAAACCATTGGATATATACAAACTGAGATTAGAACTGGAGGAACTAATGGCTGGGAATGTGGGTTTGGATAGACTGAAGACCCTTAGTGAAGAGGAATTGTTATTCGTTTGCAAAAGTATCACCCGAAATACCCGAGTGTTCCATGAGAAACTAATGGACACTGCAGCTAGTATGGGAATAGACATTAGCAGATCTAAAGTGTTGCAAAAACCCTACAGAGCAGAATTCTCAGACAAAGATTTAGAAAACATGAATGTGTCAGGGAAAAAGGTGCAGACAAGAGAATTACTAAACTTGTTACAAAAATGGGGAGATTTAGAAAAATGGAAAGCCAGGTGGGCCAAGAAAAAAAAAGATAGTAGATTAAAGCAAATGTCATCTGAATATGTTTTAAAAGAAGCAGAAAAGGTGGAAAAGTTATATCCTATGAGAGAAGTGCCAGTTGGAGGATATGTAAATGTTCCATGGTCCCGATAGGATATTGTGTCCTTTACAAATGACTTCCCAAATTTGCGAGAAAAACCTGTAGATTGGTACAGACAGGTCGAGAGATTTGTGAAAGTTCAAATATGTCTCCTGAAAGATCTAGATGGTTTCTTTGACATTGTAGTTCCAGTAGATTTGTGGACAGAATGTAAAATTGCTGTTGATTGGCCTAGTGAAGAATACCCGAGAGACCCAAAGACAGGGGCTCCTTCCTTGGATGTCATGAGGAAGTACAACCAGGTAAGGTTGTATTTGAAAGGAAAGGTGCCTGCAAAAGAAACTGATTGGACCCGAATAGATAGAACTACCCAAAATTGAGATGAAACTGTACATTCTTACTATGAACGACTGTTACAGGTGTTCAAGACGTACAGCCTGGATAACATAGAGATGAAGGACATGACCCATTTCATTTATCGATTTGTGTTAGGGTTAAGACCTTAAATCTCTCAGTCGATCAAAGACAATAAAATCTGCTGGCAAGCTAAACCAATTGATGAAGTCCTGAAGTATGCTAAATATTGCGAAGATGAGCAAGAAAACAAACGAAAAGAACTGAAAGAAAAGGTCATGTGGGCACAGGTAAAATTAGCAGAGCACCAAGAACAGCAGCTGAGCAAAACGACTAATAATCAGAGTCAGGGCTCAGGGGGTGGGGGAAAGCCGAGAGTAAAAATGAGCTGAGAAGAAGCAAGGAAGAAGTTCCCCTGCCACGGGTGTGGAAAGGTGGGACACTGGAGAGATGAGTGTAAGGCTGTGCAGAATGGTAATGTGCAAATTAATGATTTAAATCCACAGACGCAGAATGAGACACCACGGAAGACCCAGCAGCAGGTTAAACAGAATCAGTTGCCTCGTGCACCTAGGCCAAATTACAGGAGCAAAGCACAACAGGGTGAAGACACCGAAGTTTGGGAAGGAAGGGAGGATAGAAACACAGCAACTTCTCAATTTTTGTTAAATGACACCTTCCTTTGTGACGATACCTACTGACGGTGCCTGAGGGGGGAGGACGAGGAGTGCGTACTTGGCGTCTCCTTGCCGGTGGACCAGTCAGGGCCATACATTGAAGGAAAAGTTGAAGGAAATGACGTCACCTTTCTGTTGGACACTGGTGCTACCCGTTCTACTGTGAGAAGTTCCAAACCTACCCCTCTCGGGAGAAGCCATCCAAGTAGTGGGCGTTTCTAATCAGCTAATTAGTACCCCAGTTACAGAACCTATGGAGATTAAAATTGGAAATTTTAAAGAAATCCACAGATTTGTTGTTTGCGATTCCAGTCCTGTGAATCTACTAGGACGAGATTTGTTGTGCAAAATGAACTGAACCATCTTTTGCACTCCAAATGGTGTTGAAATTCAGACCCTAGACGAAGATGGAATTTACAAATTAATGTTGGCAAGACCTGACTCAGAAATTAAAAGACTGACAATACAAGACTTACCTGAAGAACTCCAACAGACAGTGAAACCAGAGGTATGGGATTTTACTGGAAAAGATGTAGGACTAATAGCAAATGTTGACCCAATTAAAATAGCAATAAAAGAAGATGCAGTCTACCCAAATACTAAACAGTATAAAATGAGTGCAGAAGTGAAAGCAGGAGTTGCTATAGAAATCAAAGGATTGCTAGGAGCAGGCATTTTACAAGAAGTATTGAGCAGTCCTTGTAATTCACTGATAATTGGCATAAAGAAACCTAGTGGTAAGTACAGGGTCGTACAGGACCTGCGCAAGGTTAATAAAATCGTGGTTCCTTGCTGTCCCGTTGTGCCAAACCCTGCAGTGATTCTATACCAAATTCCATGGAATGCTGGATGGTTTACCGTCATCAACCTATGTCATGCATTCTTTTCAATTCCATTGCATCCAGACAGTAAATTTCTTTTCTCATTTGAATTCGACAGTCATGTATACATCTGGAATCGTGTTCCTCAGGGGTACACGGAAAGCCCTTCGATTTTTAATCAGATTCTGAAAAAATGCCTTGAAACTCTGATATTGCCCGGAAAATCAGTCCTGGTGCAATACATAGACGACCTCTTGGTTGCGTCTAAAAGCAGGAAAGACTGCGTTGTTGACACAATTGCCTTACTGAACAATTTAGGTGAAGGTGGACATAAAGTATCGCCAGACAAATTGCAGTTCTGTACCTCATCAGTAAAATACCTGGGGCATCAGAGAGAGAGAGGTATCAGGATAGTTACTACAGAAAGAATTAGAATAATTCGAAACATGGAATTGCCCAATACCCATCAAGAGATCAGAATGTTTCTTGGAGTTGTAGGATACTGTAGGCAATGGATTGTGGGATTTGCATTCCTAGCAAGACCATTGATAAAAATGACAAAGAAAGGAGTAAAAGATCCTGTGGAATGGGATGACGAAAACATGACTGCTTTTGTAAAATTGCGAGAATGTCTGTGTACAGCTCCAGCATTGGGAATGCCTGACTACTCAAAAGAGTTTGCACTGTTTTGTGACACAAGAGACAATTGTGCACTTTCAGTCCTGACCCAAATTCATGGCTTGACCAGACGTCCAGTGGCATATTTTTCTTCCACATTGGACCCAGTAGCAGCTGGATTACCTGGGTGTCTGAAAGCTGTAGCTGCAACATGCATGAGTCTTGAACAGAGTGAGTCCATTGTTATGGGACATCCAGTAACTGTGTATGTTCCACATTCTGTTGTAAACGAACTAAAACTCAGTATCTCACTCCAAGTCGGCTGACTAAGTATGAGAGAATCCTAGTAGGTGCAGGAAACGTAACCATTGCTAGATGTAATATTCTGAATCCAGCTACCTTACTGCCCAATTCATTCTCTGCAGAAGTGAGAGAAGAAGTGGAGCATGACTGTATTGATATGACCGAGTTTAGTACAAAACCGCGCCCAGACATAAAGGAAGTACCCTGTACTGATGAAGATTATGAGTTATTTGTAGGTTGCTCGTGTCTGAGACATGAGGAAGGAGGCCTAAGCGCTCCTTATTCAGTATGCACAGTGGGAGGTCCAGAAGCATCCTATCTACATGGGGTCAAGTCTGCACAAATAGCTGAATTGGTTGCTTTGACAAGAGCTTGCAAATTTGGGAAGAACTCGAAAATAACCATATACACTGATAGCCAGTATGGTTATGGGGTTGTGCATGACTTTGGCCAATTATGGATGTAAAGGGAGTTCCTGACTTCTTCAGGCACCCCTATCAGAAATGGAAAATATGTACAGGATTTACTGGAATCAATCCAGTTACCAAAAGAATTGGCTGTGGTCAAGTGTGCTGCTCACAAATCTGGCAATGACACAGTGACAGCAGGTTATCGATATGCTGACCAGTTAGCCCGACATTGTGCAAAATACAAAATGGCTATTATTAAAAAGGTTGGGGGAAACGGAAACAGCTGCCCACTTATGATGCTAGAAGGAATAAACACATGGGAGGAGGCGAGAGACTTACAGGATGCAGTAGAGGCAAAAGAAAAGGAAAATTGGAGGAAAATTGGTTGTCAGAGGAGAAATGAAGATGGTGTCATTGTTTACCTTGATGGTATGCCTGTGTTGCCAGACTGTCTGCCTGCTCCTATGGCCAGGTTGATACATGGGGACACACATTTAGGCAGAGACGCCATGATTGGCATGTTCTGACAGACATGGTTCAATTCGAAATTCAGAAACGTAGCAGAAGCACTCTGCCAAAGGTGTCTGATCTGTCAGCAATTTAACCCAGGAAAGAAAACTGTAGTGTTACCAGGAAAGATTGGAAAGGCAGAGGGCCCTTTTATTAGATTGCAACTTGACTTTATTCAGTTACCCCCTTGTCGAGGAATGAAATACCTACTTGTCATTGTCTGCCTGTTTTCAAAATGGGTGGAAGCTTACCCTGCACGTAGAAATGACAGCATCACGGTAGCCAAACTATTACTTAGGGAACTCATACCTAGGTACGGATTTCCAGTCACAATTGAATCAGACAGAGGAGGGCATTTCGAGAATGAAATAATAAAACAGATTTGTGAAGCATTCAAAATCACGCAAAAACTGCACTGTGCATATCTCCCAGAGGCTTCTGGAGTAGTAGAACAACTGAATGGCACAATTAAAGCAAGATTGGGAAAAATGTGTGAATACACTCAATTGGAATGGCCTGATGCTTTGCCACTTGTGTTGATGGGACTCAGAAGTATTCCAGACCGAAAAACGGGTTTGAGTCCTCACGAGATATTGATGGGAAGAGCAATGCGGCAAGCATGGGTGCCAGGATACAAACTGATAAGCATATCTGATGATTTGGTACTAGAATACTGCAAAGAACTGGCTGACCAAGTGCGTTCTATCTCTCACCAGGTTGGGGAAGAGGCTGTCACCAGGCCAACGACTCCAGCACATTACCTGAATCCAGGTGACTGGGTCGTGATTAAGAAACATACTCGGAAAAATGTTCTTGCACCATGGTGGGGAAAGGCCCGCCAGGTGATTCTGGTAACCACCACGGCTGTAAAGTGTGCAGGAGTACCTCGCTGGATTCATGCCAGCCATACGAAGAAAGTGACTGAACCTGAAGAAACTGAGGCTGAAGGTTGTGCAGCTGAGGGGTCCCAAGAGATCGGTCCTGAAGTAGGTGAAGAAGAACAACCGAGCTCCAGTCAAGATGATTGGGAACCAATAATCGACCTGACTAAAGATCCTATACGAACCAGAAGACAGATCTATTTAGATAGAGAGTGGGATAGTGAGGACGAGACAGGTATAGAAGAAGATAATCAGATCATCGAAATCCAAATCAAATCTGATTCTGAGGAGGACCAGATATGGAAAGAACAGGTAATTGACACTCTACCCAGAACTCCTGAGCCAAAAGAGGCACAGATAGAAATTAGGGCGGAGGTTCAAGTGGAAGAAAATCAAGAGTTCGAAGAGCTTGAACAGGACCAGAAAGGACTAGACAATTGTGTTCAGGAAGAAGAAATCGAAACAAACCAAAGCCAAATTCAGCATACACCTGAACAAGGTCAGTTTAGGGACCAGGCAGAAGAAACTGATGAAAGACCTGGACCTAGTCAGTTAGGGAGAAACACAGAAGAAGATCTTGAAACAAATGTGCCACAACTGAACAACAACAAAAGAGCGTTTGAGGAAGGCCAAGACACAGTGCCAGTTAAAAGACTCAGAAAAGGTGACTCAGTACCTAGATTTGTAAAGAGACTGAGACTGCGACTAAAGACAATAAACGAAGAACCTGAGCAAGTAAACGAATTCTCAAGTCAAGCTGGTCAATCTGAAATACAAACTAAGAGACGAAGTGCCCGAATAAAAAGACTGAATAACAAGTATCAGAGTCCTGAATGGACGTACTTTGTGTTGGAGGACTTTGAAAACTTGGAAATAAGTGACGAAAGTGATGAAGAATTGATTACTGACCAGACCAGCGAAGAAGCAAAACCCACTTGAAAAGTTGCTCCGAGTAAGCAAACTGTGCAAAGTTACAAAGAGGGGTTGAAACTTTTTTGAAGCCAAAATGTCTGATTCCTCTGTGAATGGGAGACCGAGACGAGGTTGTTTAAAAACATGCTGCCAAGTATGTTTATGTAGTGCAGCAATAGTACTGATACTTTGGATTGGGCTAACAATAGCCATTCCCTCTATGATAAGTAAAGACCCAAACCTGTACCCAAATATTCACCTACCAGAAGACACTGTAGAATCACACACTAGAAATACACCACAAAGAATAGAGGCACCAGAAAAGGCTCTTAGCCTTAAGCAAACAAAATTAGACTTAGAAGCACCAGATGAGGAAGGATTACACTATAACAAAATCAAGAACAAGACCCATTTAAATGTTTTCGCAAACCTATTAGTACATTATGTAGAAGCTATGGAAATAGACGACTGTTATGTCTGTATGAAGCTGCCTACTTCAGTAGCTTGAGGGCGTGACGTACCACCACTTGCCCTTAACCTATGGAATTTACTGTAGTATTCTAACTAGTTTATTTTATAGAAGAGGACCTTTACAGTATTATTACTCAAACTTTGACGTGATATTTTCTGAACTTCCTGTACGAAGAAACCTGAACCCTGTACATACAACTAGAGATGTAGCTAAATACATGAGTGACTACTTTCTAACTGTAGGTAAAATAAATATAGATGACGCACACAAAGATAACTTGACCTGTTCATTACACAAAAAAGAGAAAATGTTTCTGAACATGGTAGAGAAAAGAAGAGAAAGTTTCCTAAAGAAAGCAAGAGACAAAAATCAGAAAGTTCCTAAATGGGCTGAAAGCATAGGGAGCACCTCAAATGGTGGGGCTAATGCTGCTATGTTGCTGGATTTCGAAAAGAAGGGGAAACTTTGTCTTCAAAGAGAAAGAACCAGTTATTATAACAATATATTCATTGGTTTAAGTGAATGAGAACACAATTACAAGGTAATCGGGGGTTGGGGTTTCAAAGATGGGTCAGAGCCTGTGTGTCCTGGAATTTATTATATATGTGGGAACAAGGCTTATTTCAAATTGCCCGATCCTTGGTACGGGAGCTGTTACTTTGGTATTGTCTTCCCAAAGATATACCATGTGGGGAAAATCACTGGAAGCACTGAAAGCACTAATGAATTAGTAATTAGTAAAAGAGAAAGTGTTGGAGAAATAGTAGGCAATATTTTTAGTGCATTAATACCTACAGTGGGAGTGGCTCTGAACACACACAGAATTTGCAAATTGTCAACAGTAGTGAATCGGTTATCTACTGACACTGCTGGAGGTTTCCTGATGGTCAATACCGAAATGGTTGCAATCAGATCAATGGTTTTACAAAAAAGGCTTGCTCTTGATACATTATTGGCAAAAGAGGGCGGAGTCTGCAGAATGTTGAAAGCGCAACATTGTTGCACTTACATACCTGACAAAAGTGTGGAAATTAAAGGGTATGTGAGAAACAATACTAATTTGGAAAAAGAGCTTAAACCACTGGAGGTTGACAGTGCCTGGAAGAGACTTACTGATGGTCTCTCCGCTGTAGGTAGTTTTCTAACCTAGGAAAGAGTTTTGTGAGTAAAGTACTGATGCCAATAGCGGGAATAGGTCTATTAGTTTTTATCATAATAATCTACTGCAAATGTCGAAAACACAAAAAGAAATATACTGTTAATAGGTGTGGAGTGAAAAGAAATGTTGATGAGCTTGAATTAGAAGAAATGAGTAATAAAATGTACAAAAAAATGAAAACTTCGCATCCTAATAAAGATGCTGAGTAAAAGCTAAATGAAAAGTTTGAAGAGATTGAAATGGGTGAAATGTGACAAGTTGGCATCTGGTTCCATTAATTGTGATGATATCAAATATCATCAAAGAGGGGATTGATGGAGCAAGGATTCGCACGTAAAGCAACTTGCTTGTATTCATGAACCTCGAATAACCTTAATTTATTAATCAACCTGTTTTGTCTTATTAATTTTTCCATTTATTCTGACATTTTGAGTGTCCCAGTGATGCTTGCTAATGTGTTTACTAATAGTAATACGCTTGCAGATTAAAATGGCTGCTGCTACGCGGGAATATCTTATGCGCATGCGTCAGTCATACCCATGTGACGTGACGTACTCGCAGTTCTGGTGGGAATCTGTTGCACTTGCGCATTAGAGCTAAAATGGCTGCTTTGTGTTCTCACATGCCTGAAGCTTGCATCGCTGCTTTTGCTATGCTGTTCGTTCTGCATTAATCCTAATGCTATAGTTATTATAAAGTAAGGGGAGTAGTATAGAAATTCATGGTATACAGTGCATTCATTTTTTCTTGTGCTCTAAAGCTGTTTCTGTTTACTTTCCATGTATCGTAAATCTTTGGGCATGAGGGACAGGAATACTCCATTTTGAAAATCCCTTCTGAGCATGACAGTCTTCAGCCAGGGGATGAACTTGGTGTTCTTGAAACCAAGCCAGATGGACGTACCAGCCAAGATGTGCCTGGGAACCATTCGTCTGACCCCACTAAGAAGATGTCAAAAGACTACAATTTATTTATCGATAGACTGTCCATTGTTTCACACATTTAAGTCATCATGTGAACCTGAAGTTTGGTAGGCGTGCCCAGAAAATGTAAATTATGGGCTTGAGAAAGTCAAATCCTAGGTGGTGTGATGACCTGTCCTTTCTTTTGTCCAATCGAAATTGGGGAATCTTACACAACATTTGGGGGGTGTTACACTGACCCGAAAACAGTATAACTAGCCTAGGTTAGCTAGAGAATTTGTCCGACTTGCCCGAATAGCTGACCTGTCACTGACCCAAGGCACTCAATAGCTGATCAAGAACAGAAGTGCTGCGGAGCACTCAGTCAGACAGACTCACAGACCCATTCGGGGTTTTGAGAACCTTAAGAAGCGATCCAAGTAGTGGGCGTTTCTAATCAGCTAATTAGTACCCCAGTTACAGAACCTATGGAGATTAAAATTGGAAATTTTAAAGAAATGCACAGATTTGTTGTTTGCGATTCCAGTCCTGTGAATCTACTAGGACGAGATTTGTTGTGCAAAATGAACTGAACCATCTTTTGCACTCCAAATGGTTTTGAAATTCAGACCCTAGACGAAGATGGAATTTACAAATTAATGTTGGCAAGACCTGACTCAGAAATTAAAAGACTGACAATACAAGACTTACCTGAAGAACTCCAACAGACAGTGAAACCAGAGGTATGGGATTTTACTGGAAAAGATGTAGGACTAATAGCAAATGTTGACCCAATTAAAATAGCAATAAAAGAAGATGCAGTCTACCCAAATACTAAACAGTATAAAATGAGTGCAGAAGTGAAAGCAGGAGTTGCTATAGAAATCAAAGGATTGCTAGAAGCAGGCATTTTACAAGAAGTATTGAGCAGTCCTTGTAATTCACTGATAATTGGCATAAAGAAACCTAGTGGTAAGTACAGGGTCGTACAGGACCTGCGCAAGGTTAATAAAATCGTGGTTCCTTGCTGTCCCGTTGTGCCAAACCCTGCAGTGATTCTATACCAAATACCATGGAATGCTGGATGGTTTACCATCATCAACCTATGTCATGCATTCTTTTCAATTCCATTGCATCCAGACAGTAAATTTCTTTTCTCATTTGAATTCGACAGTCATGTATACATCTGGAATCGTGTTCCTCAGGGGTACACGGAAAGCCCTTCGATTTTTAATCAGATTCTGAAAAAATGCCTTGAAACTCTGATATTGCCCGGAAAATCAGTCCTGGTGCAATACATAGACGTCCTCTTGGTTGCGTCTAAAAGCAGGAAAGACTGCGTTGTTGACACAATTGCCTTACTGAACAATTTAGGTGAAGGTGGACATAAAGTATCGCCAGACAAATTGCAGTTCTGTACCTCATCAGTAAAATACCTGGGGCATCAGAGAGAGAGAGGTATCAGGATAGTTACTACAGAAAGAATTAGAATAATTCGAAACATGGAATTGCCCAATACCCATCAAGAGATCAGAATGTTTCTTGGAGTTGTAGGATACTGTAGGCAATGGATTGTGGGATTTGCATTCCTAGCAAGACCATTGATAAAAATGACAAAGAAAGGAGTAAAAGATCCTGTGGAATGGGATGACGAAAACATGACTGCTTTTGTAAAATTGCGAGAATGTCTGTGTACAGCTCCAGCATTGGGAATGCCTGACTACTCAAAAGAGTTTGCACTGTTTTGTGACACAAGAGACAATTGTGCACTTTCAGTCCTGACCCAAATTCATGGCTTGACCAGACGTCCAGTGGCATATTTTTCTTCCACATTGGACCCAGTAGCAGCTGGATTACCTGGGTGTCTGAAAGCTGTAGCTGCAACATGCATGAGTCTTGAACAGAGTGAGTCCATTGTTATGGGACATCCAGTAACTGTGTATGTTCCACATTCTGTTGTAAACGAACTAAAACTCAGTATCTCACTCCAAGTCGGCTGACTAAGTATGAGAGAATCCTAGTAGGTGCAGGAAACGTAACCATTGCTAGATGTAATATTCTGAATCCAGCTACCTTACTGCCCAATTCATTCTCTGCAGAAGTGAGAGAAGAAGTGGAGCATGACTGTATTGATATGACCGAGTTTAGTACAAAACCGCGCCCAGACATAAAGGAAGTACCCTGTACTGATGAAGATTATGAGTTATTTGTAGGTTGCTCGTGTCTGAGACATGAGGAAGGAGGCCTAAGCGCTCCTTATTCAGTATGCACAGTGGGAGGTCCAGAAGCATCCTATCTACATGGGGTCAAGTCTGCACAAATAGCTGAATTGGTTGCTTTGACAAGAGCTTGCTAATTTGGGAAGAACTCGAAAATAACCATATACACTGATACCCAGTATGGTTATGGGGTTGTGCATGACTTTGGCCAATTATGGATGTAAAGGGAGTTCCTGACTTCTTCAGGCACCCCTATCAGAAATGGAAAATATGTACAGGATTTACTGGAATCAATCCAGTTACCAAAAGAATTGGCTGTGGTCAAGTGTGCTGCTCACAAATCTGGCAATGACACAGTGACAGCAGGTTATCGATATGCTGACCAGTTAGCCCGACATTGTGCAAAATACAAAATGGCTATTATTAAAAAGGTTGGGGGAAACGGAAACAGCTGCCCACTTATGATGCTAGAAGGAATAAACACATGGGAGGAGGCGAGAGACTTACAGGATGCAGTAGAGGCAAAAGAAAAGGAAAATTGGAGGAAAATTGGTTGTCAGAGGAGAAATGAAGATGGTGTCATTGTTTACCTTGATGGTATGCCTGTCTTGCCAGACTGTCTGCCTGCTCCTATGGCCAGGTTGATACATGGGGACACACATTTAGGCAGAGACGCCATGATTGGCATGTTCTGACAGACATGGTTCAATTCGAAATTGAGAAACGTAGCAGAAGCACTCTGCCAAAGGTGTCTGATCTGTCAGCAATTTAACCCAGGAAAGAAAACTGTAGTGTTACCAGGAAAGATTGGAAAGGCAGAGGGCCCTTTTATTAGATTGCAACTTGACTTTATTCAGTTACCCCCTTGTCGAGGAATGAAATACCTACTTGTCATTGTCTGCCTGTTTTCAAAATGGGTGGAAGCTTACCCTGCACGTAGAAATGACAGCATCACGGTAGCCAAACTATTACTTAGGGAACTCATACCTAGGTACGGATTTCCAGTCACAATTGAATCAGACAGAGGAGGGCATTTCGAGAATGAAATAATAAAACAGATTTGTGAAGCATTCAAAATCACGCAAAAACTGCACTGTGCATATCTCCCAGAGGCTTCTGGAGTAGTAGAACAACTGAATGGCACAATTAAAGCAAGATTGGGAAAAATGTGTGAATACACTCAATTGGAATGGCCTGATGCTTTGCCACTTGTGTTGATGGGACTCAGAAGTATTCCAGACCGAAAAACGGGTTTGAGTCCTCACGAGATATTGATGGGAAGAGCAATACGGCAAGCATGGGTGCCAGGATACAAACTGATAAGCATATCTGATGATTTGGTACTAGAATACTGCAAAGAACTGGCTGACCAAGTGCGTTCTATCTCTCACCAGGTTGGGGAAGAGGCTGTCACCAGGCCAACGACTCCAGCACATTACCTGAATCCAGGTGACTGGGTCGTGATTAAGAAACATACTCGGAAAAATGTTCTTGCACCATGGTGGGGAAAGGCCCGCCAGGTGATTCTGGTAACCACCACGGCTGTAAAGTGTGCAGGAGTACCTCGCTGGATTCATGCCAGCCATACGAAGAAAGTGACTGAACCTGAAGAAACTGAGGCTGAAGGTTGTGCAGCTGAGGGGTCCCAAGAGATCGGTCCTGAAGTAGCTGAAGAAGAACAACCGAGCTCCAGTCAAGATGATTGGGAACCAATAATCGACCTGACTAAAGATCCTATACGAACCAGAAGACAGATCTATTTAGATAGACAGTGGGATAGTGAGGACGAGACAGGTATAGAAGAAGATAATCAGATCATCGAAATCCAAATCAAATCTGATTCTGAGGAGGACCAGATATGGAAAGAACAGGTAATTGACACTCTACCCAGAACTCCTGAGCCAAAAGAGGCACAGATAGAAATTAGGGCGGAGGTTCAAGTGGAAGAAAATCAAGAGTTCGAAGAGCTTGAACAGGACCAGAAAGGACTAGACAATTGTGTTCAGGAAGAAGAAATCGAAACAAACCAAAGCCAAATTCAGCATACACCTGAACAAGGCCAGTTTAGGGACCAGGCAGAAGAAACTGATGAAAGACCTGGACCTAGTCAGTTAGGGAGAAACACAGAAGAAGATCTTGAAACAAATGTGCCACAACTGAACAACAACAAACGAGCGTTTGAGGAAGGCCAAGACACAGTGCCAGTTAAAAGACTCAGAAAAGGTGACTCAGTACCTAGATTTGTAAAGAGACTGAGACTGCGACTAAAGACAATAAACGAAGAACCTGAGCAAGTAAACGAATTCTCAAGTCAAGCTGGTCAATCTGAAATACAAACTAAGAGACGAAGTGCCCGAATAAAAAGACTGAATAACAAGTATCAGAGTCCTGAATGGACGTACTTTGTGTTGGAGGACTTTGAAAACTTGGAAATAAGTGACGAAAGTGATGAAGAATTGATTACTGACCAGACCAGCGAAGAAGCAAAACCCACTTGAAAAGTTGCTCCGAGTAAGCAAACTGTGCAAAGTTACAAAGAGGGGTTGAAACTTTTTTTAAGCAAAAATGTCTGATTCCTCTGTGAATGGGAGACCGAGACGAGGTTGTTTAAAAACATGCTGCCAAGTATGTTTATGTAGTGCAGCAATAGTACTGATACTTTGGATTGGGCTAACAATAGCCATTCCCTCTATGATAAGTAAAGACCCAAACCTGTACCCAAATATTCACCTACCAGAAGACACTGTAGAATCACACACTAGAAATACACCACAAAGAATAGAGGCACCAGAAAAGGCTCTTAGCCTTAAGCAAACAAAATTAGACTTAGAAGCACCAGATGAGGAAGGATTACACTATAACAAAATCAAGAACAAGACCCATTTAAATGTTTTCGCAAACCTATTAGTACATTATGTAGAAGCTATGGAAATAGACGACTGTTATGTCTGTATGAAGCTGCCTACTTCAGTAGCTTGAGGGCGTGACGTACCACCACTTGCCCTTAACCTATGGAATTTCCTGTAGTATTCTAACTAGTTTATTTTATAGAAGAGGACCTTTACAGTATTATTACTCAAACTTTGACGTGATATTTTCTGAACTTCCTGTACGAAGAAACCTGAACCCTGTACATACAACCAGAGATGTAGCTAAATACATGAGTGACCACTTTCTAACTGTAGGTAAAATAAATATAGATGACGCACACAAAGATAACTTGACCTATTCATTACACAAAAAAGAGAAAATGTTTCTGAACATGGTAGAGAAAAGAAGAGAAAGTTTCCTAAAGAAAGCAAGAGACAAAAATCAGAAAGTTCCTAAATGGGCTGAAAGCATAGGGAGCACCTCAAATGGTGGGGCTAATGCTGCTATGTTGCTGGATTTCGAAAAGAAGGGGAAACTTTGTCTTCAAAGAGAAAGAACCAGTTATTATAACAATATATTCATTGGTTTAAGTGAATGAGAACACAATTACAAGGTAATCGGGGGTTGGGGTTTCAAAGATGGGTCAGAGCCTGTGTGTCCTGGAATTTATTATATATGTGGGAACAAGGCTTATTTCAAATTGCCCGATCCTTGGTACGGGAGCTGTTACTTTGGTATTGTCTTCCCAAAGATATACCATGTGGGGAAAATCACTGGAAGCACTGAAAGCACTAATGAATTAGTATTTAGTAAAAGAGAAAGTGTTGGAGAAATAGTAGGCAATATTTTTAGTGCATTAATACCTACAGTGGGAGTGGCTCTGAACACACACAGAATTTGCAAATTGTCAACAGTAGTGAATCGGTTATCTACTGACACTGCTGGAGGTTTCCTGATGGTCAATACCGAAATGGTTGCAATCAGATCAATGGTTTTACAAAAAAGGCTTGCTCTTGATACATTATTGGCAAAAGAGGGCGGAGTCTGCAGAATGTTGAAAGCGCAACATTGTTGCACTTACATACCTGACAAAAGTGTGGAAATTAAAGGGTATGTGAGAAACATTACTAATTTGGAAAAAGAGCTTAAACCACTGGAGGTTGACAGTGCCTGGAAGAGAGTTACTGATGGTCTCTCCGCTGTAGGTAGTTGGTTTTCTAACCTAGGAAAGAGTTTTGTGAGTAAAGTACTGATGCCAATAGCGGGAATAGGTCTATTAGTTTTCATCATAATAATCTGCTGCAAATGTCGAAAACACAAAAAGAAATATACTGTTAATAGGCGTGGAGTGAAAAGAAATGTTGATGAGCTTGAATTAGAAGAAATGAGTAATAAAATGTACAAAAAAATGAAAACTTCGCATCCTAATAAAGATGCTGAGTAAAAGCTAAATGAAAAGTTTGAAGAGATTGAAATGGGTGAAATGTGACAAGTTGGCATCTGGTTCCATTAATTGTGATGATATAAAATATCATCAAAGAGGGGATTGATGGAGCAAGGATTCGCACGTAAAGCAACTTGCTTGTATTCATGAACCTCGAATAACCTTCATTTATTAATCAACCTGTTTTGTCTTATTAATTTTTCCATTTATTCTGAAATTTTGAGTGTCCCAGTGATGCTTGCTAATGTGTTTACTAATAGTAATACGCTTGCAGATTAAAATGGCTGCTGCTACGCGGGAATATCTTCTGCGCATGCGTCAGTCATACCCATGTGACGTGACGTACTCGCAGTTCTGGTGGGAATCTGTTGCACTTGCGCATTAGAGCTAAAATGGCTGCTTTTGCTATGCTGTTCGTTCTGCATTAATCCTAATGCTATAGTTATTATAAAGTAAGGGGAGTAGTATAGAAATTCATGGTATACAGTGCATTCATTTTTTCTTGTGCTCTAAAGCTGTTTCTGTTTACTTTCCATGTTTCGTAAATCTTTGGGCATGAGGGACAGGAATACTCCATTTTGAAAATCCCTTCTGAGCATGACAGTCTTCAGCCAGCGGATGAACTCGGTATTCTTGAAACCAAGCCAGATGGACGTACCAGCCAAGATGTGCCTGGGAACCATTCGTCTGACCCCACTAAGAAGATGTCAAAAGACTACAATTTATTTATCGATAGACTGTCCATTGTTTCACACATTTAAGTCGTCATGTGAACCTGAAGTTCGGTAGGCGTGCCCAGAAAATGTAAATTATGGGCTTGAGAAAGTCTAATCCTAGGTGGTGTGATGACCTGTCCTTTCTTTTGTCCAATCGAAATTGGGGAATCTTACACAACATTTGGGGGGTGTTACACTGACCCGAAAACAGTATAACTAGCCTAGGTTAGCTAGAGAATTTGTCCGACTTGCCCGAATAGCTGACCTGTCACTGACCCAAGGCACTCAATAGCTGATCAAGAACAGAAGTGCTGCGGAGCACTCAGTCAGACAGACTCACAGACCCAATCGGGGTTTTGAGAACCTTAAGTGCTGGCAAAGCACTTTGCTGGGGAAATCGAGAACCCAATCGGGGTTTTGACTGATAGCAGCAGAGAGGGTGTAGCGCAGGCGTTGCAACTGAACTGCGGGTGCTGGTCTCAACTTTGGTGGTCCTGTCCTGATCCTAATCTGGGTTTCCTGTCCTGGTTTCCATACTGCACCTGCTGGCCTACTGGCAATCTATTCCCTTGGGGTTTCTCCTGTCCTTAACTGACCCGTGGCCAGGGTTGGTCACCACACCGTTTTAGGTAAATACAAATCTGTGAGGGAAACACTTTGCGTAATTTTTCTTTACCCTGGTCTGAAATCTTGCTAAAAGTTATATTTGCATATGTTCCTTTCTCTACTCTTCCCCTGTGATAAGGTACTAAAATCGTGAGCATTTACTAGCATGTTCCAATTTTTCCCTTACCCTATAGTTGGTTATTAAAATACTGGCTCTGAATAAATAGATGTTCCTTTTTTGACCCTCCCTTTACGGAAAACCAAAAGTCAATCTGAAATATTAGAGTGTTCCTTTTTCTTACCCATTCTTAAGGAAACAATAAACTGTGACATTCTAGCATGTCCCTTATTTCCCCCATCCTTTAGAAAATACAATTTCTAGTCTAAGTCCAAGACATCTATTTTTTAGTATGTTCCCTGTTCTTACCTACCCTTTAGACTTGTAAATGATTGGCATAATCTATTTTCTGCATGGTTATACGCTTTTCATGATTCTGGTTATTGATAGTTTTGCTTGCTGTGAACTTTATGCTTTCTGACATTGACGAGAACTAGATAAAGGTTTTCAAACTTCCTGAGTCTGTGGTTATTATAAAGAGTGCAAATGTTATAAATGTTATGGTATTTTTGTGACTGCTTACCTTTTTCAGCCAGCTCCCTGATCCATTGTGATCATAGGTTCCAGTGACAAGGATTGGTAAGTCGAGTACATACGATATAGGTAGAAACGAGAAAGGGTTGCTGGTAGTAGAGTGTAGGTTACCCGAATAGAATAAATATGGTAAATTAATTTTATGGGCCCAAGTGTGCATATGGTAAAAATTATAGTCGGGTGACCTGCGCACTCTATCAATGGTCCTGCTGCAAGAAACGCACCTCGTGGGACAGAAGACTAAGGCCCTCACAAGGTGGGGGACAAACGCTTGGTTCATGCAGATTATACCACTGGTTCGAGGGGGACGGTAAGCATGGTAAAGAAAAGCACACCCCTCATTGTTCACAAGACTTGGACCGATCAGTTGGGGAGGTTCGCTGGGACGGAGGCTCAGTGGGAAGGGAGAGACATCAACATAATCTCAGTGTATTTACTGCCCGCTCTGGGTAAGGCAGCATTGGTGGACCTTGGACGTAGACTGATGGGACTTCAAGCAGGCCCATTTATCATGGGAGGAGATTATAATATGACATTAGATGACACGACTGATCGACACCCACTGAGATCAAGAGCGAAATCAAACGGGATGATGGCTGAATTTACGAAGGCACTGGATTTGACTGATGTAGGTCGAGCGCTCCAACCCACCGACAAATCATTCACGTACTTTTTCAATGTGCGCCAAAGTTTATCTCGTATTGACTATTTCCTTATACACTCGACCTTGATAGGGAATTTTGCCCCGTTCCAAGTTCTGCCTAGAGGTATATCGGATCACTCCCCAGTTTGGGTAGACTACACACACTGGGAATGGCAGGCACATACTATCATCATCCTAAATCCATGGCTCCTATACATACTTGACATAAAGGAGGAACTCCGTACACAAACAGAGAACTATTTCACAGAAAACGTGGGCTCTGTGGAATCCGCAAAAACAAATTGGGAAGCCTACAAGGTATTTTTGAAAGGGCAAGCTCAATCTTTAAAGACAGGGTACATCACCAAGAAACGCGAGCTTCTGGTTCAGGTAGAGACGGACCTCTTAGAACTGGAACGGGAGCATGCACACGATCCCTCAGCCGAAACTAGTCACGGACTTTTAATGAAACAGGATGAATACCGGATAAAAACTAGGGAACACATGATGGCTAAATATCGCAGCACCCAACACAGAATATACAAAATGGGAGATAGGGCTGGCAAGACTCTAGCGTGGTTGGAAAGGTGAGAACAAGGAACGAGGTGGGTAGACAGACTGATAAAGCCAGGGGGTGAAATTGTGACACATCCTCGGGAGATAGAGGAATTTGCAGATCACCTGGAACAGGTGTACTCCCCCTCCACCCAATACATGGCTGACGAATCACGTCAGCTCCTCTGAGACAGTGATGTGCCTGTCCTCTCAGACGTGGAGGGAGAAACTCTAGACGGGGATCTGTTGAATGAGGAGATTAGTAAGGCCTTAGGACAGATTAAATCCGAGAAAGCGATGGGGCCAAATGGTATACCGTCAGAGTTTCCAAAAGGAACTGCCTCTCGAACTGTGTCCACACTTACGGGCCATGTACGAGGAAAGCCTGAAGGCGGGTAGGCTACCAGTGGATGAACGGTTAGCTACCATCGTAGTTATCCATAAGCCGGGAAAACCAGCAAATAGTTGTGGCTTTTATAGGCCAATCTCGCTGATTAATGTGTATGCAAAAATATTGGCAAAAGTCCTGGCTTACAGGCTGGTGATAGTCATTGCTTCACTGATCCATACGGATCAATCAGGATTTATGTCAGGGAGAAATATGGCCCTTAATATACGACGTCTACACAATGTGATGGCCTGTAGGGAATATCTTGCAGAAGATGTGGCGGTGTTGTCCCTCGATGCTTCAATGGCATTCGACTCAATAGAATGGCCGTATCTGTTCTCAGTCCTGGAGAAGGTAGGATTAGGCCCTAAATTAATAGCCTGGGTAAAGCTACTATACACTGATGTGTTAGGACAAGTAAGGGTCAACAGCTACACGTCCCGGACATTTAGGTTCAAAAGAGGTACCAGACAGGGGTGTCCACTATCCCCGCTGATATTCTCTCTCCTGTTGTAACACCTAGCGGCATGGGTGCGCCAAGATGTTATGGTGCGGGGGCTGCGATGGGCAGATGATGTGGGGGATCATATATCCCTATAGGCTGACGACATACTGTTATATCTAGCCTCCCCGTACAAGTCTATACGCGTAGTGCTCGACATCTTCACGAAGTTTGGGAAATACTCTGGCTATGCGATTAACTGCCATAAGCCCATTTTGTTCATGCTGCAGGGCCAGTTCCCCCAACTTCCGGTTGACTGCACCATAGCAGTGGCGGTGAGAGGGTTTCGATACTTGGGGATCTTTGTCACTTTGAATCCGGTTCTTTTTTACAGCTCCAATTTAGCCCCCCCACTGGCTAGACTACGCACCAACGTGAAGCACTGGAGGTCCCCGCCTCTTTCACTGTTGGGTCAAGCTGCCCTCTTTAAAATGTTGGCTCTCTCCCGTTTTCTATATATTCTCCATAATTGCCCGCACAGAGTCCCAGACTCCTATTTTAAAGCAGTAGAGGGCGGAATCTGCACGTTGTTGTTGGGATGGGAAGGCGCCAGGGTGGCAATGAAGAAACTGACAAAAGGCTGGTACGATGGAGGCATAGCATTGCCTGACCTGCAACTCTATTATTGAGCAGCGCAGTTGGTGACTATTTATCACTGGCTATATCACCCCCCCGATGACCCGGCATACGCTCTCGATAGGTATCAACTAGATCGCTCCGGTTACCTAGGGGCCTTATATTCCAGGGATAGGAAGAATAAAAGGAAACTCTTTGGACCCACCCAACATACACTAGAAATATGGCGAATAGCAAATTCTCATCTGGGATGGGCAAGCGTCCTTTCAAGAGCAACGCCACTATGGTAGACACAGAAGCTGGGCATGCTGTTCTATCAGCCTGGATTTGACAAATGGGACCTCATAGGTATCTCAGCAGTAAAGGACCTGGTTAAAAAGGGCTCTATACTTACATTTGGAGACCTTCAGATCAAAAATCACCTAGCCCAGAGAGAAATATACAGATATTTGCAAATAAGACACGCAATTCAGGCTGCGTTTCCGACCCTTAAAGACATACAGGAGTCGTCCCCACTGAATGCGCCTCTACTCTCCAATGCAATATCTCTCACATATAAAAAGTTAAGTAATAACATGCCAGACACCTTTACACAGCTCAGAGAGTGATGGCAGGATGACCTAGGCCCGATAAATGACGAGGATTGGCAATTGGCTCTCATGTCCCTCAGGGAAGCGGCAATCACACCTAAATTTAGGCTTATACTGCTAAGGATACTTCACCGATCATACATGACAGGGAAGACTCTGGCGAAAATAGGGTTTAGACCTGATGACCATTGTTTGAGAGGGTGCGGACAGCAGGCCACCTTTTATCACACTCTGTGGTGCTGCCCATCCATACGTACCCTCTGGGAGGGTGCTTCGGTTCACATGCAGACGGCCTTGGGAAAGGAGGTAGTATTGACGTCACAATTGAGACTGCTGAACATATGGGATGCAACTGACCTCACTGCAGTTGAACAGCAATTCACAACACTGAGGTACACGTTAATCAAACGGGAACTGGTGAGAGGGTGGGGGGAGAGGGTGAGGGGGAGCGAACCTGCCATCCACTACCCTATGGGCAAAAGAGGTAGATAGGTGCATGTTGGCGGAGACGGAGGTCTTTGTAGGTAGGGGGTGCCCCCAAAAATGGGATTGAAAGTGGGCAAAGTGGAATGAGTATCGTGGAGGTATTTGTGTGTTCCCTACGGTAGAACTGGAGATGCAGAGAGGGATGGAAATGTTTGATGTATGCCTAAATTACTGTATGCACATGTACTGTACTGAATGACTTGAAAAGTGTTGCCTAACTATTTCTGTATGGCTGTCATTAAAACCAATAAACACATTTATAAAAAAAAGCGACTTTTGATGTCGCTGTAAACACAGAGGCCTTCCCACAGTGTGAAAGAATCCTCTCTGTGCTCCAGTAACAGTGCCTCTGTGATGTGACAGCCAATTTTACAAACTGTCAGGGGGCCCGGGTTCCAGCTTCCCTCATTATTTGTGGGATGAAATTCAGGCAATACTAGGAAGCCTGTAGGAATGAGCAGTGCAGGTTTGTCTAAGAAATCAAATAATTTATTTCATGTACGAAGGATAGAAGAGCAAACAAATGGGCTTTTCTACGTTTCACCTGTTTTTGTTTTTGTACCGGCCAAAGCTGCTGATCCCTGAAGGCTGCTTAGACACAGGTGCCAAGAACCCTCACATCATATGTGACACCTTTAGCAAGTTCTGCCTTTTTAGCCTACGACGGGTTGCATCCTGGGGCATTTAGTTTTGCTTTAGCATTGAAAATCCAAACATGCAAAGTTCTGTGGGCTAAAAACACATGATCAGTGGAAGAAGTAGCACATAACACAGGGCTAGTTGTCAGCTGTGTTAGACCTGTCAACTTTAGGGACTTTTTCCCCCAAACCTTTTGCCTTACTCCTCTATATTTTTGGAATCTCGTTTTTTTTGGCCATCATGACTCTCTGCACTTTTCCACTGCTAAACAGTGGTAACATGTGTGTACTCACTCCTTAAAACATGGGAACATTGGTTTTCTCCCATTTATCATATTTAATTTACTTGTAAGTCCCTAATAAAGTGGTACTACATGTGCCCATTGCCTGTAAATTAAATTCTACTAGTGAGTCTGTAGGTCTGATCGTATCATTCATTTTATTAGCCCTGTAAACATGTCTCAGGCCTGCCACCGCACAGCCTGTAAGTGCAGTTTTAAACTGCCACTTCGAACTAGCAAGTTGATCTACTTGCCAGGCCAAAACCTCCCCTTTTATTACATATAAGTCACTCCTAAGGTAGGCCCTAGGCAGCCCTATGGGCAGAGTGCAATGTACCTAAAAGGTAGGCCATGTACTTTTGAGTTTTACATGTCCTGGTAGTGAAAAACTGCAAAATTCATTTTTTACTGCAGCAAGGCCTATCTCCCTGATAGATTAACATTGGAATTGCCTTAAACATATTTTAAGGGTCATTTCCAACTGGGAAAAGAATACGTTTTGGAATTTGGTGTCGCTGGACTTGTGGTGAAGTAGGATTTTAAATTGTAAGTCTGAAAATGCCACTTTTAGAAAGTTGGCATTTTCCTACTTTAACCATTCTGCACCTCTGCCTATCTCTGAATACACATCTGGGTTGGGTGACAGCTGGGCTATGTGCATTGCCTCCAGACAGACACACAAAGGGAGCTGGGGTGTGACCTTTGCATCCTGATGTGCCTTCCTGAGGTAAATTGAGAGGGAGAATCTGACACCTGCATAAAGCTGTGCTTGTCCCCACACAGAGATGCATACACCGCTATAATGAGTTTGGAGCCAGGGCGGGAAAGACAGGGACCTTGTGATCCTCAAAGGCCTCTGTGAAGTCTCCCCCACTTCAAAGGCACACTTGGGTATAAGTACTGGACCCCTGACACCACCAAATCAGAACTTTGCTGGAACCAAGGACATTCTGCCTAAAAGAAAAGCTGCTGTGCTGTACGAGGGACTGCCACTTTGCTACCTGCTCTCCTCTGTTGGCCTGTTGCTTCTTGCCTGGGAGTGAGAAGGGCTGGACCGGTTCTCTACATCCTTGAACCCAAGTCACTCCGAGTGCTTGTTGGCTTGCCTCCTAATCTCTGAAATCTCAGGGTCAACTCTTCTGGTGCTTCTGGACTCTGCTATCTGTGGGTTCTACCCCTGCCTGAGGTGCCCTCTCCAGTCCTGGGCCTCGAAAGTGCGTTCTGCAGCTGTTTTCTGAAAAAATGGATGCAGTGAACCCATGCGCTGATTGAAAACGTCAAAGTGTTCTTTCATGCCATCTCAGTGCTGATTCGATGACGATGCTTACAAAACAAGAAAAACAGCTATAGCAGAAAAGTTTCAAAGAATTTAAGAAGAGGTCGACTTACTATTTGTCACCTCTGGTGGAAAGAAGAGAAAGCCTAATATGCTTCAATCATTATTCATAATCCTGGATGTATTATGAATCTCTTAGCTGATTAGGGGCATTACTGTACAAAAAGACACTGCACAGCAAATTCCTTGTTCTCATTTTTAATAATTTTTTATCTTTTAACATTCATGTAAACATAATAAAACAAAGTGGTACAAAAGGGGGTGGTTATGGACGGAGCATCTGAACCAATCAAACACTCACATCCAGTCAACAGATCTGGGTTTAATCCATCACCGTTCTTTAGCCCCCTCTGCTCCCCCAGTTCAGACATGGCCATATGCAAATCAGTCTGACCCTGTGCCTCATGGGAATAGTCCAGCCCAAACTGCCAAGCCATGCCTTCCCTGGACCGGAAACAAGCTTCCGAGGACCGGTTTCTGGCATAACATAATAAAACATAACATACACCATTCAAAATACAAGGAAAAATTCATATTATAATATCCCGTAGCTTAACACAAGTAGCTGCAATGGCGGATAAATTGCCCTTATTAAGGCAATAACAATAGAAATATACCACCTTCCGGTAACATAGTGAAATCAATGAATGACCTTCTAATAGCTGAAAAAATTGCCTCAAGCAACAATGTCATGGTCAAGGACCTAATGGGTTACATATATGCTTTTCACTTCTTGAAAAGATTGACTTTGATCCTTGGAAATGTGGGTCAACGCATTTTGGCCTTCCAATGATGGCCTCCTCAGGACACAGCACAACCAGGGTCACCCAAACTAAAAAAAGGGAGGGGGTCTTTTTTATAGAAAATAATAATTAATCGATACTGGCATAATAGGGCACACTTAAAATATACTTTTTACAAAAATACTTCTTATAAAAAATGTTCTTACTACATAAAAGGATTACCCTTATGGTGTGAAAAACATGCAGTTGAAAGCCATAATTATATCTATAAGTCAGCAAACCATCTTAATCACAAGCAAAAATACCGATCTGTGTGCCCAAAATAAAGTCGTGGAGTCGCGCGTTGTAGAGTGCAGTGGCGCATCATGTCCTCGAGTGTCATTTAAACAGATGCAGTAGGAAAACGGATTTAGATGAAATTTAGTGGTGGTGAAATCTAAAGTGGTTCAGCAGTTATAAAGTTATAAGGCACAAAAACATAGGGATATATTGGGCCACCATATACCACGATAATTTCACGGTATACAGCGGTACATCACAGTGACAAGAACAGTATAGGATTGGGTAATGAACATCCATTCAAAATTAGAAGGCAGACCTGCATTTTGTGTTTTAAGGGTGCAGAGGGAGTAATGAGGCAGTTTAGCTAAGTTGGTCAATGCAGGGAAAATCGGTTTTATTATTTTATATAATATTTTAAAAGTTTATGGAATACCGCGGTAGTACCTAGGACGTACTGTGCTGCTTACAGAAAAAAGTTAAAAATTTAAAAATACACTCTACTCCACTATGTTTCTCCCCTAAAACACAGAACGCTGACTAAGTATGGTCGAAACAATATTTCACCCCTACAAAGTAAAAAAAACTGTCCTATTGTTCAGATATTACTTTTGTTCGATAAAATATTCATACCCTGAAATATGAAAGTTAAAATCATTTTGAAATAATATAGTGAACATGTCTAATAAATAGAATTATTCAAATTTAAAAGGAATCAAATACAATTGCTACATGATTTAAACAACATTTCATGTATATTATTACAGCAGCCCTCCAAGTCCAAACATTGTAATATTGTAACATAGGTCTAATTGACCTTCATTTAAAAACTGCGGCAGCAGTTCTATGTTTTTGTACGCCAGATGCGCGTTTCTCGTCATTTCTTTTTCTCATTCTCCTTAACAATGTTAAAAACAAACCTACATGTGGTAAGGGTGCTGTGACGGTTTTGAAAACTCTATGAAAAGTCAAAACTTCCACATTCATTACTGAGATACGTTTCACAAAAGCCAGAAACATCTAAACCAAGCATGAATGGAGTATAAAATAATCGTATTCATAATAACGTTCTCATGATGAGGAGGTTTTCAGGTTGAAAGAGTTACAACACCAAGGGTTACAATCATTACAGAGCAGCGAGGGGAAGAGGACGTCAAATGGAAGTCTTCTAAATCGCCTCAGAGACTGGCTGACCCATTGCATTGCCTTGGTACGTCCCTTAACACTGTCCTGCATAAAACAAAAAGCCTATTATTTCTTTTTTTTATCGTTTTTTTTTTCTGGACGACATCAAGTTATCGGATTGCCAAAGTTGAAAGGAAATTTCAATCCAGCAGATAGGATCCAGAAGCAGAGATTCTGTGCCTGCTGCATTACTAGAAAATGTAAAGCGGAACAAGTGCGAAAATGATATGAATGGGCATATTATGGTTGTTCTTAAAACAAGCCAGCCATGCATGAAGGGGACTGAGGGGCATATTATCAAGGTGGGCGATATGAAATTATCGCCGCTTTAACGGCCGTTTTCGTCCGCAAAGCGGCGATAATTTCAGCGCCCTATTAGCAAGCTGTCGCTAACAGCAGTTATTGGTTTGGGGCCCGCTTTGCATGTCAGCGATATTTATCGCTAATGACATGCAAAGTGGACGTACCCAACCTGTTAGCGACTGAAAGCAGTCGCTAACATCGTTATCGCCTATTATCAACGCAGGCGTACCGATTAAAAAATTTGTGCTAAGCGCGAATATCGCTGAAAACGAACGCCTGCTCAGACCAGTTCTTAGCCATTATATCCAATGGGAGGTGGATATTCTGGCTAAGTCCCCATTGGCTATAATGCATGAATATCGCTGGATTACCAGCGATATTCACGCATTTCGCCGCTAACGCCGGAAATGTTATCGCATTTGAGATAAACGTTGCTAATAGCACGTTATCTCTACAATAAAATCCGTTGATGCACGGCGATAGACAAATGTCGCTAAGCTTAGTTAGCGATAAATATCGCTACTTGTTGATAATATGCCCCTGATTCTTTAACTGACAGACAATTCAAGATGGTCCTGGCTGCTGTTAGGTAACTGCTCTTTCTAAGTCCAGCGACCAGACAAACTCCTGCTTTCTGTGTCATCTAGAAATGTTTAAACTGAGTAACAGGCAGCCCAGCCTAAAATGCATTAACCATGTTTCTCATTTGTAGGAAGAAGCTACTTGCCACTGCACTAGCCTGGTATTTGTTAGCCGCAAGATAACACCTGAACTCTCCCCTGAATGAGACTGGCTAAAGATCTCCGGGGTTGAAGCTATCACAGATTTTATAGTCTTTCTCTTTCAAACGCAAAACGTTTTCTCTTGGAGATGGTTATTTGGGTGATTGCTTGGCTTGCCAAGCACTTACCTTCCTCCACATAATTTTGGAGTGTGATGTTGGAAACATAACAGTGTCTTTGGAAACTCAAACCTACACCTGGCTGTCATTGGCGTATGACTTTATGGACAGAAGTTGATGATTTCAAGTAATGGCGAGAGCTGTACATTAAGCAGGGCAGGGCAGATGGATGGACTGTGGAGAGCTTCACAGCAAGGAGGTACAACTTTGACGGTGAAGACCTCTGTTTGACTCTCTGTGAACTGCGTACCAAAAAATACTGAAGCCAGACCAGATCCTTTGCCTTGATGTCCACTACTGAGACCAGTGTTGAGAAGGATGTCTTGGTCCATTGAATCAAATACCACACATAGATCTAACATTACCAGCCTCTCCTTCATCTGCCATCCTGGGAGCATCATCACAAAAATGAAAAAGAACAGTCTCAGTTTCATATATGCGCCAAATCCCTGTTTGTATTGGGGACAGGGACATGTCATTTTGCGGGAATTTCTGGATGTTTTTGGCTTACAACAAAAGATTAGAAATGTGTTACAAAGTGGATATGATAGTTGGGCCTAGGCTAGGTTTTTTAGAAGGGGGAAACTTTAAATCTCTTGATTTGTGGTGGAACAAAACCCGCCAGGAAAGGCAGCCATTGATCTTTCACATCGGTGTTGAGGAATGATAAAACAGATGCGGAAACGTTCACAAAAGCCTCGCTGGTGCAGGACTGTTGGGCAAGTTAGTGGGCTTGAGGGACCTACGTAGCTTAAGTATAGTCATGAGATGATAGCAAGTAGAGCCATGCAACAAATCAATATCTAGTAATATAAATGAGATGTTCTATCAGTGGTTCTCAACCTTTTTACTTCTGTGGACCCCACTGTATCATTACTGGAACCCAGGGACCAACCGTGAGTCATTACTGGAAGATAAGGATCTCAGCCTAAGCCTTTTTGATGATTTGATCCGCAATATAATACACAAAAAATACAGCTACACGCATTCATCAAACAAATGCTCAAATGATGAAACCCTTTATTTAATTCAGAAACAAATATAAAAAGAATTGAATTTTAATTATATTAGAAGGTTGGAGCTTTTCTAAATTTAATTGAGGCCACTCATCGTCCATACTATATTTTGTTTGGTGTACTTGACTTCTCCCACAAATCGAACTGAGGCTAATAACGTAATTTTTAGCCACCAATTTCTAATTCCTTCACAGTTGCCAAACTTTTAACATTTTTCAATTGTTTATTTACCTTCTTTACTTATATGAACTTTATTCATTTGTTAATATTTAATTTTCTAAGCAGTTGCGGACTCCCTGAGTAGGCTTTATGGACCTCTAGGGGTCTCGGATCACAGGTTAAGAATCATTAAATCATGAAATTAAAACAAATACAGCCTGCATTTTGTAATCAATGACATCTCATTTACACAACGTGTCGCTTATTTGTTGTATGACTATTATGTAGATTCGTTTATATTTGTTAGCACGGAAAAGCCCTCTGCATGGGAAGATACGTGTACCCCTGACCCGAGTGCCCAACTGTACAGTTGTCTTGGTCCATAATGCTGTTTTTTTTTGTCATAGGCAAAAAGGGATCTTGCGTGTGTGCCATGCCACAGGCCTGTCTCACCAACTGTGGTCTTGCTAGACTGGGAGGGGTACTCAAAGCACTACCATCATAGTGTGGGAAGGCTACCACCTTCATCAGCAGTTAAAGAAGCACTAGCGCAATGGTGTCAGCATAGCATGTAGTGATCAGCAGTAATGGACAGGACCTTTTTAGCTTATGTCACTGAAGTAAGGCCTGCAGACTCACTCACCTTTTTAAAAGTTCCACTGCTGTGTGATTAACTTAGCCGTGGCCTACATCAGGTAGATGTGAAGTGTTGCATAGTGCAGGAGTGGTGACATGTTAGTTGTATGTGTGCCTGGGAAGGGTACAATAAATGGATGTAGGATTACTGTGCAGTACATGTGTAGTTAGTACATATGCATGCCTTAGTGGAACTCACTACATGAGGTATGTAGTGCTGTGCAGTGTGCACACAGCGACCGCATGTGCTGACTGTATCTGTTATCGTGTGACGTACAATACATGAAGGATGAAGAATTTTGCAGTGTACACATAGTGAGTATGTGTATGCTGGCAGTGCATGTGTTTAGAAATAGCAAACCCAGTTAAAGATACATAAGCTTCAGTGCTGAGCAGTGCACACTGTGGGAGGGTGTGTGCTGAAGGTATGTTTACATGTGAGGGTACAATGTATCGAGGTATTAGTGCTGAACAGAAGGGAGCTATGAATGTACTGAGTGAGTGTGCCTGCAAGGGTAGACTATACAGGGGAACCTGGTTTCCTTTTTGGGAAACCCAGGTCTGCCTGGTAAAGACATGAGGAGGGAAGAATTTATGACACTACAACACATGCAATTACAATGCATGCTTTTACAACACAGTCTTTACATTGCAACTACCATTACATTCCATGATTTTACAACACATGCCATTACAATCCATTTTTCAAAACTACCATGACAACGCATTCCATTACAAAGCATACCAATACAATGCATACCCTTACAATGCATAATACTTTTAGGGCAAAAGTAGGGTAAGTGTTCGATAGTGTAGGGGTAAAAATTACTATTCCCTCTCCAATGAGTGCAGCAGTAGGTAAGTGTTGTATAGTATAGGGGTAACAATTGCTAAGTGTTGGATAGTGTAGGGGTAAAAATTACAATTCCCATGTACCCCAAAACCCATACCCACCCTAATACGAAATAAATCTCCATTACTTACCTTATAATGCGTTGTAATGGCATGTGTTGTAATGGTATGTGTTGTAATGGCATGCGTTGTAGTGACATGCTTTGTAATGATATGCATTGTATTGGCATATAATGTAAAGGCAGTTGCTTTGTAACGGTTGTGTTGTAAAGGTAGGTCATTGTAATGACTTCGTTGTAAATGATGTTTCCCTGAGGGAAGGAATCCTCCCAGACAGATGTGTGTATATCGGCATTCCTGGGAGCTGGCTGGGGAAAGTAAGGAAGGATGGAAGGATGGAATATAGGAAGGAAGGATGGAAGGAAGGAAGGAAGGAAGGAAGGAAGGAAGGAAGGAAGGAAGGAAGGATGGAAGGAAGGAAGGAAGGAAGGAAGGAAGGAAGGAAGGAAGGAAGGAAGGAAGGAAGGAAGGAAGGAAGGAAGGAAGGAAGGAAGGAAGGAAGGAAGGAAGGAAGGAAGGAAGGAAGGAAGGAAGGAAGGAAGGAAGGAAGGAAGGAAGGAAGGAAGGAACTTACTTTACATCTGAAAAGACTCCTCTTTTATTTAGTGACAGATCACAAGAAATGGGATTGGGCACATCTCAGGAAGTGAGATGGGGCTGATACGAGAATCATAAAGAGTAGGACTAGGGGTCTTGGATCAAACCTTTGATACACATATCACTGTGGCTGGCATCCAGGTGTATTCTGTTCACTCACCATGAATTATGTTGTGGACAATCCGCTTCAGAGTAATGCCTGCTGTGACAGACCTATTTCATGAAGATAAAAGAAGTGGCCACTTCAAAAGAAGCACAAACACAAAACTTCAAAGAACCAGTCCCTCGATTATACTTGGTGTCTGATAAAGGACTATAAGATGTGGAGGTTGAATCCCCAAAAATTGTCATCTGCTAAGCAGCCAGAAGGGCTGTGTGAGCAGGGAAAGCTCTTTCAGACTTCTGGCTGTGACCAGGCTAGGGAGCCAACACCTTCTAGTCTCCCTACTGGGTGAGGGGGAATCACCTAGGGAAACCAAGACCCCATGTCCGAGAGCCTGTAGAACAAGTGCCTGTCTGCTTGCCAAGAACAGTGTGCCCTTTGTAGAAGAGGAGTGCATTGGAGACAGCAAGGTTCAGTGGGGAGCCTAACCATGAACACTGCCTGTCTTTAGGTGTGAGGATTCAGCTGAGCACTGATTGGGTCCTCACCTGTGTGCAAGATATGTTTTGGCATCACTCATATGCCAGAATAGGTCCACCATAGACTGAGCCTTGTGCGGGGCACCATGCGGGTCTTGCAACGCCTGTACTGCCTAACTGCAGTGACCCCATATGCAAGAGGGGGCCCCAACAAACTTACTACTTCAAGGAGGGCCAAGACTTATGACTTCAGGGTAAAACGAGATTGGGCCAGATGGGCCCTGGGGGAATTCACTGCCAATGGTGCTACAGCACCATAGACACTTTTGACTTAGTTCCTAAAAGGTCAGACGTGAGAGCTCTTGATTTCGTCCTGATAGTGGGCATTCCCTGATGCAGCCACCAGTAAATGGGGGTTAACCCTGAGCACGTGACACGAAGTAGGGTGGGAAAGAGATTCACCTGATAACTGCTAGAGCCCTGACCTCAAGGGCATTGTGCTGTTGCATTGGAATGCCGCATGTTATTGCCTGTGTAGAGTTAGAAATAAAATACTCTTTTTTCCTATAAAAGCGAGTATTTGGCTGGACAATTATTTATTGTTCATACTGTTTGCACTTTGAGTTATGAGTCGAGTTCACAGACCTGTATCTGCATCCCCCTTGAGGGAGCCTTGACTGCGCAAGTACAGCTACCACCAAGTGCAGAAGGGGTACTTGGCCCAGTTGAGCAGGATCCATAGTAGGGACATGAGTAAAAGGCCTAAACCAAAATACAAGACCAGAGAATATTGTTACTTACAGAAGTAGGGTTTAAGGCCAAGCAGACTAGTTTGAAACAGTAACAGATGAGTCCCAAGCTTTGATTATGTACTTCCAGTATTTCCTTTTCCCTTGACTAAAGACAAGCTTGTACTTTTCTAGCATCTTAGAATAGGGGACTGTTAAAGCACCTTTTCTATCTATCAATAGGAATCGTATTTTCCTGTGGTGTGCTTTAAAACTAAAAAGGCTTCTATGACCATTCTAGTATATCTAGCATTATTTTATAAAAATTATATGTACTGGTTAATCTTGCTTTTAGATTTTTTTTATTGCAAGCAGATGGCTTTCATGTCTATGCGGCAGGATGGGTTCAATTATTACATTTTTTATTTTTGAGGCCTATGCTTGCGACAGAACAATTACCCAATGCAACAGCCTGCAAGACTTTTTGATGTTGCTAAAGCTTTTTTAAATAGAATCAGCTGATGCAGCGAGGTGCGTAGGTCTTATTGCTCAAGGAAGTAATAGACCCAGAACAAGGATGTATGCCTAAAGAGCAATTACTTGTCTAAGGGGCATATGTATTAAAAACTCGATTTGCGAGCCCTTAATAGCGATTTTTTGCAGATCGCTATTAAGGACTCGCAAAATGGAATGTATGTAGGAATCGCAATATTAATAGCGATTCATTAATATTCCTTAATTGCGATCGCAAATTGTGATTCGCAATTAAGGAATTGTTTTCTATTCATTCCTATGGGCCTATTGGCCCATAGGAATGAATGGGAAGACATTTGCAATTTGCAAGTACCCATTAGGTACTCGCAAATTGCGAATGCAATTTCAAGGTTGCAAGTGTGTCAAAAGGACACCCTGTTGCACCCCTGAAATATGTATGTGTGCGCCACATGGTCATTTGAAAAACACAAAAAAGTGCATTTTTCATAGAAATCGCAAATTACCACCAACTTCAAGTTGGTGGTAATTTGCGATTTCTTATGCCAAAATTGCACAACTTGGGTGCTTTTTGCATCGCATTTAAGGAATCGCAATTTGTGATTCCTTAAATGCAATCGCAAAATAGGGATTTGCAAATTTTGCAATTCCCTATTTTGCAATGCTCTTTTGGGATGATACATCGCAAAAGGACTTTTCCCGTTCGCAAACGGGCCGATTCTGAGAATCGGGCCGTTTGCGAACTTGAAAAGGGCTTGATACATATGCCCCCAAATATTCATGGCCATTTATCCCTCAGAGGTAAAAAAGAGCACTATTTGCATAATTAACAACCAATAGAACTCAACACACAGGTGAACTGTTTTTTTTCTTCTTACAAACCTAGTTCTGTTCCAACTAAACTAATATCCATGGGAAAAGTCCTTTGTGGATCAAATAATCTTGATCCTATCTGCTTTGACCTAAACAATGTACATTTGAGCTCTCTGTAATGTTGCAGTGTGTGGGCGCAACCACTGTGGCCCTCAGCCGACTTAGCCTTGGTGCTCCGCCCCCCCCCCACGAGCGTGGGATAGTTGGTTTTGCCCGACGTTAGCACGGAGGGCACGTTAAGTAATTAATAAAAGGCCCAGGACCCTGGGCGTGGCAGGCATTGCACTGACCACCAGAGCAAGCAACGTGTGGTCTCCTATTTGTCACAGTAGGCCCAGAGTAGAACATTACACTCTCTATGCAGAGGGAGCGTAACTCAGAATTGTGTGTCCCTGCTGGCTCAGGAGGGCCCCACTCGAGGGGGGTCCCTTATTTCAGCCCAAGGCCTGTGGATGGATCTGAGATATGGGATTCTCAGGGGCCCATCTGTGGGTGTGAGGGGGTCCTCTTCTTGCGGTGCTCCGTTGCACCGAGAGCGCTGTTATGTAAGAGTCTGAATGAGTCCCGGCATTGGTTGGCAGAGATAACGTCTGCCCCATGGGGCAGCGAACATTTAATAAACTGTACTTGGCTTGAACAGCGCGTGGCAACCTCCAGCCACGTGCTTTTTGTTTCCGTGAAATCTCTCGGAGCTATTTGAAGCGTTTTCATGTACGATTTCCAGTCGCTCACTTTTTATTCAGCAGTCACAGGCAGAGTAAGAACAATACTTTTAGTTATTTTCTTAAAACTGCAACACCAGCTCACATGGCTTGACACCTGCTGCTGAAAGCTTCATCCATTGTTGCCAACTTTTGTTCTCGAAAGGTACGGGTTCTTCTGGTTATTGCATCATTAACAAGACACGTTCTCTTCCCAGAGCTATAAAATGTCATAATTCTTATGTTGTTGTAAATATTTTCTTCGGCGAGGTGTTAAACTGGTTATGCTATCTGTTCACACACAATTCTCCAGCGGATACATACGGTACAGACTGAGTGTGCCTCTTATCCTGAACAATAAGGCGCCTTTCTGGGCTACTAATAGGCATGCGGTGTACTCTTTATTGTGCAATTAATGCTTCCAGTGTGGACCTTTTCACAGCTTCCTGCGACGGGAACTGCTTTATGCCTTGGAGACAGACTGGTGGCAAAATCAAGGTCAGTTTTGTAAACCTGAAACCTATAGAACAATCTTTATTGGGCAGCTTGAAAATATATCCAAGCTGAGCAAGCAAGGACGCTGAGGAAATCCTATCCGCCACTGCAATGTACTCCTTAAGTTACATCCCTACCATGACAAAATTCTAGGCAAGACATCTAAGCAAAAAGGGTGGTTAATATCAGTGTTAGCACTTTCAGAAAGACACTGATTCCGATGGACATCAGTGTTTATTACATAAACAAAGGTGAGTCAGCGTATTTGAATATCTTTGCGATATTGGCTGTATGAGGTAAACAGTTGTGTCAGCAAAATTTGAGGATATCAGTGTTAAAGATTTTTGTGCAGTTATATTTTTGTGCATGATTAACAATGAGAAATATGTATTTTCACAGTCGATTGCACACGTTCAAACATATTGTACTGTTGCTTTTAATAAGGATTTTCTTTGATGTGTAGAAGTACATTTTCCTGACTCTTATTAAGTAATCCTAGCCACCATGATTTTCAAAATGGATTTCATCCTTGTCTTCTCCCTGCACATCTCACTGCCTATTGTTTCTGTGGCAAGTAGTCATGTAGAATGTTATTTGTTTATATCCATTGTTATTGTTACCACTTCTACGAGAAGCGCAAGTAAGAACCTGCAGGGCGGCTGTGATAAAATGCCTTAGCGGGTCTTGGATACAACTTTCCTGCAAAACTATAAAATTCCTGGCTCACGCTGCCCAAGAGCTGGAAAACAAGGAAACAACTAAAGACGACCTGGGCCTATTGGTCTCCCCACGGCTCGCCCCGGACTCCCCCTAATTCCCTAATGGATACCCTTTATTTTCACTTTTTCAGCTTAAAAACTTTATACTGAGTCAAAAATGTTTTATATCCTTTAAGACACACTTAATCCCCCAAGTATTTTGTATCCCTTTTCAGATCACCTTGTTGTTGTTTTGAAAGCTTTAACGAGATAGTTACCCCCTTGCCCACTTATACTCGTTTCTTTCTTTTAACTTCACACAGTCACCGCATATTTGAGTAATCTGCTAGCGTTGTGTTATTTTATTGTATTATTTTCCTATGTGATTTTATGTTGTTTTTATGCTGATTCAAAGATGTCAAGGTTTATCTCATGGTGGTAAGACCCACCCTTTTATGATTTTCACAAATCAAATAAAGTATATTTTACCGTTATTATTGTTTATGCTGTTTCCCATTATTTTTCCCCAGTTCAGTCATAAAACTGCAACTATTTCTTCAAGGTCATTCCTCTAGATCATTATGCCCTATTCATTGTTGTTTATGTATCTAGTTTGTTCTAGCATCTCTGGATGACAATAGCATAGCTGGAGCAGAATAATTATTCATGGGATAGTGTTCAGGTGCTATGGCAATGTGACATTTAATAAAACTGCTCTAATTTGCCAATAAAAATGATACATTTGCTCACACAACAGTAATTCTGCAATTCTGTTAATTTCATGGGGCCCGATTACGAGTATGGTGGTCCATGAACCGCCAGACTTGTGGAGGCAGGGCAGTGGGGGTCTCCTGATAGCCCTATTATAAGTTGGGCAGTATGAACGCTACAGCTGCCAGGCAACCACCTTTCCCTGGTGTTGTGACGCCATTCAAAAGGCCACAATATGCTTTGCGGGACCACCGCGGTCCTGCCAAGCATATTCAGAGTTTGTTCTCCGCTGGCGGTTTCATGGAGGTTCTTACCTATGTGCCTCCTCCGTATGTGGATGCACACAGGAGGGCACAGGGGGGCACAACATGTGCTCCCCTGTGTGCATGCACACCAGTTCCTGGACGGAATGGACTTTACAGACCATGCCATACAGGAACTGTTTTTGGTGTTCCCATTCTGGTGGCCTTTTTCAGGGCACCGCTGTGGGAATGCTAAAAACACTAACGGCAGACACGAGTTACACTTGTAATCTGGCGGACGGATTGGCCACAACTTTGGCCGTGCGGCGGCAGGGAGACCTGGTGTCGCACCGCCAAAGTCATAATCAGGCCCATAATGTGGATCTTCCTGGTAGATTTTGCTTAGTTCCTGACTGTCAGTGCTGTTCATTAACAATTCAGATTATAAGTATGAATAAGGCAGAATAATTTTGGTGATTGGCAGTGCCTTTGGTGTGTGACCTAATTTTGGAAATTTGTGTTGCATGATGGATCATTATTCTGTGTGAGGCTTTTTGTTATAAGATGTTGATTTTAGGTTCCATTGGTGGTGTGATTCTTGTTTGTGATTGGCGTCAAAAGAGTTTTTGTTTTTCATTATTTTTTTGGGTCATCAGAGTCATTGAAATCTAAGATCTAGAGAAATGTTTGTTTGTTTGACTTGTCTGCACAATGGTAGTATGTTTTGTGAGGCTCCACATATACACAGATTGGGTTTCCTGAATTAAAGCTTTTTCCTTTCCCAGAGTTTGTATGTGTATTCTAGGTTGGTGTTCTTTGCTCCTTGGTGTACAAGAATAAATACATTAGACAAATGCAGGTTGCCGCTGAAGGAGAGTCTGCTCGGTGTGAATACAGATTGACAAGGGCAGCAATGGTGCTAGTCTTGTTTCTGCTTGCACTTTGGCCACCTTCGGTCTACTTCCATCGACTCAGAGAACAGTGAAAGTAAATCATGTGCTGCTAGAAGACCTGCAAGAAAAAGAACAGAAAGTGTGATTCATGAACCCACAGGTGTTAGGTCAATTGAATATGTGAGTCAAAGTGAATGTGAAAGGAGTTATGTTATAAATGGTGTGTTTCTGATTGGTAAAGAAACAGTTCTGTGAGGGATATATTATGTATGTGGTAGGACTGCTTATTTCAACCTGCCAGGTAATTGGGTGGGTTATTGCTATTTTTCTTTGTTTCCTAGAGTGAATGATGGTGTTCATTTGAGGAGAGTGAAACACCGTTTTATAAAAGTAGAACTATATATATTTGGGGCTATGATTTTATCTATCAGTGTGACTTTGAATGGCTTGAAGATTAGAAATGTATCTACGCTTATGGATCGACTTGCTTCTAACGCTGCTTGAGCTTTAACACATCTACGTCCGAGTTAATCACTATGCACGCAATGACAATGCAAACCCGATTGGCACTAAATATCCTGTTAGCAAGATATTGAATGTTAGAGAATGCTACACCTTCATATCTGTTAACAGTAGGGTTATAAATGTTTATGTGAGCAGTATAACAAAAACCCCTTGTGTAGTAAAAGCTTTTGTAGAGCATGGATTGTGCGAAGCAGTAGGTTCCATGGTTAGCGAGACAGGAAAGGTTTTTAGCAAGGCGGGTGACTGGTTTGAAAGTCTAGAAGGGTCATGATTTGGCTAACCTTAACACCTGTAATAATGTTATTGTGCAATTGTTCTGATGCTCTTGGTAACTTTTTCAGAGTTTTTGTTTCTAATATGTGCATATAAGGGCACAGGAAAATCACAAAAGTGAAAGAGTGAAGAATTTGAGATGGAGGATGCCATGGATCCTGTTTACAACCAACTAAAATTGAAGGAGTATTCAATACCAAAGAAGCCGAAAGTGATGCAGACTATGATAGAAACTGTTATAATTGCTAACTAATCTTGTGATTTTGCTGACTAAATGCTGATAGATTTTGTGAATATAGATTAAAAAGTGGGGGAGAGTTTGTAAAAAATGTTGTGCATTTATATGCTTGTTCATCATTACCAATGTGCTGAATGTAATTCCACACTTTATTACACATGTATGCACTGATATAGTACTGTTCCTTTTTATACAAATTTTCTATGGTGTCTAAAACTATGTTTTTCAGACTTGCTAAGTAGGCCTCAATTTGAACCTTGGAGCCATGGTTTTCAAAATGGATGTCACCCTTGTCTCCCCCTGCACATCTCACTGCCTGTCATTTCTCCAGCACAAAGAACATAATTTGGTTATTTCCATTGTCATTGTTTATGCTGTTTTCAATGAATTTCTCACAAAACTGCAACTATTTCTTCAAAGTCATCCGCCTAGATGACTGTGTCCTATTCATTCATATAACACGCTGTTGTTTATGTATCTAGTTTGTTCTAGCATCTTCAGATGAAATTAGCATAGAACAGGCAGAATAATTAATCATGTAATGGCATAGTGCTTAGGAGCTAAGGCAATATGACGTTTTATAAGATTGGACCTTGATTTTCGAATGAAATTACACGTAATAATGTATAAAAACCTTTTATTTTGGGGGGTGAACCGGATAATTTCAAGTTCTACTAGGGATGCTGTCCGATACTCTCCTGATGTTGCTGCCCACTTACGATGTAGACAAATCTTTTATTTTGCATACTTCTGTATTGCCCTTTTTACTAAGAGCATTCTTGGCATTCACTATGTATCACCTTACTTTTGAACTTTGTAATAAAACCTTAACTATCCACTGATCTAGAAGTCAGTTCTTGAGTGGGCCCTTTTATTTTATTGACTGTATTTCTGATATTTGTGATGTTCTGGGGGGTGCCTTACCTCAGGGACACATTGCCTCATGAAACTGAAGTTTATCTCTGTGTCTGATTCATCAAAATTGTGTGTGTTCTTTTGAGGTAAATTTTAGGGTGTCAACTTTGCGAGGTTCTCCATGCATCCATCACAATAAAACGTTGTCTGGGTAGTGACACTTACCAGGAATCCTGGGAAAACTTAGAAAAGAGAGTCACACTGCTACATGTGTATATAAATTCCTGTACATACTCAACACCTCTACCCTGTGAATCTTTACCTGTAAATGTGGACCATACATACAATCAACATGTCAAGCGGATTTCACAGACAGAAAGTGGGATAACATTTGGCAGTCCCCCTTTTTGGGGCAAATCATCAAACAACACTGGGCATCAATGCTAATCCCCTTTCCTCTGAAATTACTAGAAATACTGCACTACTAGTAGATCTCCTCATCCCATTGGGGACTAAGACTATACTCGCAGATTGGGAAATGACATCCCCAAGCTCCTTTGGCAAATGGAGGAACCTACTATGCTCAATCTGGGAGAAGATAATATACTATACTCCAAAATACACACATCCGCCAGACCAAGACATCTGTGGGATGCCCTAGATAAATGCCTTCAAGATAGCAAACTGCCCTGAACTTTCCCCAAGTTCTAACCCTACTGTAAGGATTAATAAAGGTCTCACTCCCCTCTATTTGGGCGCATGCCCTGAATAATGCCACCCCCAGTGTTAAATGCAAGCCCAATCCAGCCACCCTTACCCTCGTTCTGTGGAAAAGTAAATTTTGCCATGTTCTGTGTCCCTACGTGTCCTCCATCTTATGTTATGTGTGCATGATTAATATGCATATGTATCCCCCATGTTCGATTTAAGATGCAATTACAGTTGTGTCCATCCCTAATATGCCAGTTTCCAGTTCTCGTGAAAGCTACGAGTATTAGGCCTATGTAAAGTTACGTTGCCACGTTTCTCAGTGTGCACGTTATTTCATTGTAAAGTCCCCGTTTTCTAGGCCTCAAATGGGCCCGGACACCAGATTCAGCTTCTGTCTCCTGAACCCTCGCTGAGGAGCGATACAGCCCCCACCTGTATCCTCGACCCTTCACTTACTTCCTGCCTCGCAGTGCCCGGCTCGGCCTGGCTCTGCCTCTGAGTCTGCCAAGAGTATGTTATGATTCTAGTTATCAGTCCAGCCCTCCTTCTCTGCATTCCTAAGCTACTGAATCGCATCAATAGTTTCCATCATTGTCTAGCCTTTACGTCTCCATGTAAGAGAAATACTGTATTAATGGTCATTTAATATTCTTCATCACGCACTACATGTAGAATAATGCATGCTCCAGTCTTAGAGTCTGTTAGCCTCTCCCCTCCTGACTCTTAGTTTATATCAACATGTCCTCTAAACATTAGATACTAGATAGGGTTTAGGTACATGTCGCCCTGACTCTCCAGACTTCAGTCTCTGCTCCTAGCACAGAGTTCATAGCCCCCAGCTTCTCCTAGTAACACGTCATTGTCAGTTTGCGCGCACCATTAGGTCAGAGGTCCCGGCTCCTTAGGTAGCCCCCTCCATGTTTCCGCCCCATTTATGACATATTCTGTTACGTTTACATCACATGTCTATGTACACGCCTCTTGTTACACCCACTTTCACTCTTATCTTTCGCGACTGCTATTGACCACACCCACTGCTCCGCCTATTGTATTCACTGTAATGCAACTGTTTTAGTATATATGCTTGTGTACTGTTATTAAAGTTAGCGCGCTCATCCCATATCCAGCCCCGGCAGCTGCCGGGCCCTGTCATCCTATTCCTGTGCAGGTTGTCCTGTTCCTGTCCTTTATGCTGTATTAAACCTGCAAACTCCTACTACCTCGAATCTTGACTCTTATTTATTGAGCTATCTGTTATTCATTTATCCATTCAAAAATAGAGGTATTATTTATTTATTTACCACATAATGGCGCCCGAATAGGGACTTGCCCTTTCCCCACGCGCCGGCGAAGCCACGCCGGCCCCCTGACCCTCTGCAGCCGTGACGGAACTCTTCTGCGCACCGGCAGATATTTCTGCTTCAAGTATCCCTCAGGCCCACGGAGGAGACGGAGGTGGCGGTCCAGCATCCAGACGAGGCGGTGGAGGAACGTGGCGAGTCCCGACCAGAGCCCAAGCCGAGAGTCCAAGGTCCGAGGTATCCGGAGGCCCACCCGTAACAGAAGTCCGAAGTTCGTCCGTCCGGCGTCGAAGCAGTCCAGTCCAGTCCGAGGCCTTCCGTTCTTGCTGCCCGGTGAGTACCATTGCTGGGGTAGTATCTAGACAGGGTCAATCTAATTGACTCTGGTCCGTGGGTTGGTGGTACACAGACCCAAAACGAAGTGTCCACTTTGGTGGATGCGGGTCCTAACGTGTCTCTTTATGAGACCGGTGAGTTTCGTACTGTTTTAGCAGTACATCTAGTTTCTGTTCTAGTCAGTTCTGTTTCTCGAGAAAATTCATGTATTCTGTTTTCAGTATTCCAGGTAGTATTCTGTTCGAACTGTTATTTTAAATGTTTTTCATGTATTGTAATGTCGTGGTATGAATGTGGAGTATTTATCGTGTTCATTGTGTATTGTAATTGCGTATTGTGTCTAGGTTACAGTTCAGTCATGCCCTTATTTTCTAAACTACGTCAGTTAAAAACCAGAAAAGGTCTGCTAGAAGCAACAGTTCCTGTCCCGCCTAGGGACAGTCCAGGTCATTTTATGTATCAAAAGCATGGCATCAGTGCCATATTATATCTAGATTTATGGGTAGAGTATACCAAACAGTTAGAGGAAAAGTATAGATGGCCTGTATCAGGCACATGGGATGCCGAGTGCATCATGCGAGTAGAAGAAGCATTATGGAAAAAGAAAGCCAGACAGTCACAGAAAGATGCCATCGAGTTATGGCGCAAAGAATCTCATAAGAGAACCGAAAAAGAAATCAGAAAGTCAGAATTAAGTAGAGAATCTTTAGAACGAGCCCAAGAAAGGGAATTAATCGAGATAGGTGAACGAGTCAAAACCGAACAGTCAGACAGACAGAGGCATGCCCTTATTAAGGGTATGTATCCTCTTCTTGCCGAGGGCTTGCCAAAAGCGACCCCGGAGGCATCCAGTAATTTTCCGCCACCATTAGTTCCGACTAAGCTACGTCACAAACCGACCGCAGCTGATATTTTCATCTCGTCCTATTTGGACGACACAGTCCCGGAATATGCAAATCCTGTTCCGCCAGTCCCTGTAAATCAGGCAATTCCTGCTCCCCCAGACACCGGGGCACCCTTTGCAGTACCCGCTACGGTACCCCCGGTCCAGCCTACATTACAATTTCCCACCGCACCGGTACGACGAGTATCAGTCGACGATTCCAGTTTAGGGGCCGCAGGAGGAGGTCCTCCTGGTACCCCGCCACCACACCAACGTAGAACGTTGGCCGAGTTACATGAATGTGCGTTACAACGTACGCCCAAATTTAAGTCCGTTGCAGATATCCGACGAGCTCTTACTGAATGCCGCTATGATCCGGTTGCAGGTGATGATAGTACAGTAATATATTCCATCCGTGTAAGACGGGTGACCGGGTATTTAGACACCCTACCAGATATGAAAGGAGATCTAGACAGAATATATCGTTTCATCCGTACAGGGGATGATCCAGAAAGTATTGGCGAAGCCATGTCTCAAAGGAAAGCTGAGATCCAGCTCATGATATTAAAGTTTCTGATTAATTGTCTAATAAGAGAACAAGACTACCCGACTAAAGATCCGGCCGAAATGAGAATCCTGACAAGGTGGAGTGATAATATAGCCGAGGGTAAGCACAAGACTATCAGTAGTATAGAGAGTATGTACAAGAAAATTCGTAAAGAAATACTAAAGTTACACGAACAACGTAAAGCAGCACAAGTAAGCGAGAAAGAAAATGACTCTACCGAAGAGGTAGACGACGAGAATCCCACTAGAATAGCGTATGTAGGAAAATCTAGATTTCCAGATCACCATTTATGCCTAGAACACAAGACAGTTTTTCATCATCCAGCACCAGAACAAGGTTCTCTAGAACAAGTATTTCAAGCTACCGATCACATTTTGAAGTCACGAATCGGTTATAGTGAGTTAAGTACTATGCATGAACAAGAACTAGTCCGATCAGCAGTCCGATGGATTACTGATTCTACCACTTTTCCAGACGAAATAGTGGCACAAATGTTTCTGAAATTGCCCCCAGCCGAGCAACGACTGGTGGGTATGTATATGATCCAGCACCTCATTACTCTGTATGAGGGTCAACACTCTGATCCAGGTCCGTTACACGATGTCCTGAACGAGTTACTCCAGTATAGATGGAAAGGTCTAGGTACCGATTTAATTAGCGTCATTCTAGAACAGCGCCACAAATATAGAACGTTTTTGAACCCGCATTTTGTTCATGTCTCACCCCCAGAAAGTAAACCCTTTTACATAGATAGACAGAACCCGTTACGAGAAGTACACCCAGTCAGGACAACAGATGGTGAAATGCAACGAGTGTTTGTTTACACCCCGATTACAAAGATGGAACTCTTAGAGATGAAGAAATTAATTCCTTGTCACGACAAAGATCCAGCAGGGTTCCACGAGAATTAAAAGACATGCTCCGTATGGGAGAATACACATATCCAGATATAATTAAAATGTTAAAGGTCCTGTTGCCCGCAGGGGTATACGAGAAACTCAAGGAAAAAGAATGGGAGGTGGGAGAGAAAAAGATCGATTGGGCAGTTCTCGAAGCTGAAGATAAGATACGAGTACCAGGTACCGGTCTAGGAGAGAAATGTAAAGAATTACCAGAACTGTTAATACAAGTTTTGCCTAGATTATTAGCCACTAAAAAGGAAGACTGGGATGCAATCTCAGCCTGTAAACAGAAACAAGACGAAGACACTAGTGATTTTTATTCTAGATTTGAAAAATGTTTTATAATAAACAGTGGCCTCAAGACAAGTAGCGAGTCATACCCTCATCTTTTTGTTACTAAATTAGTCGAGAATTCAAGTCCCCAAGTAAAGAATCGAGTTTTGAAAGTCGAAAGTACCTGGCAAGCTAATACTCCGTCCCAGATGTTACAGATGCTCCAGTACCACCAGAATAGAATCAGAGAAGAGCAAGATCATGAAAGAAAATGTATGAAAGACACGAAAATGAAAGTACTAGTTGCACAATCTGTTCCTCAAGACAGTCAGAAGAGGGGTCCGAATCAAGCAAGTCATCCTGCAGTTCCCGTTAAAGGGACATGCAATTATTGTAAACAGCCAGGTCATTATATAAACGAGTGTGCAGTTCTGAAACACAATATAGCTACTGGTAAGACTAAAGAAAGACCACGTCCGCCTAGACAAGAACAAGTTTCACAGACTTCTCAGCCACAGAATGCACAACAGACAGTTCCAGCACCGCAGCCTATCGCTGCAACACAGCATGTTACACAGCAGATGTACCAGTATGCACAGTCCGAGTATCCAGAGTATCAGCCATATTCATGAAACAGCCTAGAGAGGGAGGTAGGCTTGCCTCTCATCGAGATACCTGTAGATCAAGAGGGTCCCTATGTTCATAGTCAAGTATTAGGGAAAGACAGAAAGTTTCTGATTGATACAGGGGCAAGTAGGACCACCATCAGCCACGCCGAAGTTCCAGGGGCTCCGCTCTCAGGCTCTAAAAATGTTTCCCTTGGATTTTCAGGAAAGCCTATTGTAAACGAGATATCTAAGCCAGTTACTCTAGAAGTAGGTCCATTGTCCCGCACTACTGATCTGTTACTTATGAAGTCATGTCCAGAAAATCTGTTAGGTATTAAAACACTGAAAGAATTAGGTGCAGTTATTTGCTGTTCCCCCGAGGGAATACGACTGTTTCTACGTGACTTCAAGGGTCACTATGTATTACGAGATTTTGATCCGAGATTGTCTAATGTCCCGCAGCATCTATGGGCGCAAGGTCCAACTGATGTTGGTTATATGCAAATCACACCCCATCGTGTGACTCTCAAGCCAGGTGTAGTCCTGCCACGAATCAGACAGTACAGATTGCCATCTGAGGCTGTAGCAGCCTTATTCAAAATCATTGACGAGCTCATGGCTCAAGGAGTAGTTGTAGAAACTGACTCCAATGTATGTAATTCTCCGATCATTCCAGTCATGAAACGTACTGATCCAAATGCACCCCCAGTATATCGATTAGTGATTGACCTTCGAGAACTTAATAAATGTATTATTCCCCAGTACCCAGTTGTCCCAGATATCTCTTCCCTATTGACAGCCATTGATTCCGAAGCCTCATTTTTCACAGTCATAGACCTCAAGAACGCGTTTTTCAGTGTCCCCATTCATCCAGACAGCCAGTTTCTTTTCGGATTTTGTTTAAATGGAAGGAGCTATATGTTCACACGAGCTCCTCAAGGTTTCACAGAAAGTCCTAGTATTTACAGTCAAGCACTTAAGAGACAACTAGACAACATTCACATGCCAACTGACACTGCCCTGCTCCAGTATGTCGATGATCTACTAATCACAGCCCGTTCTGAACGTGCTTGCGAGCGAGCATCCCTTACAGTCTTGTATTTCCTTGCCGAGATGGGGCACAAGGTGTCCCCTTCGAAGCTTCAATTCTGTGTCCAGCAAGTGATCTACTTAGGCCACTTGCTGTCCAAGAGGGGTAGGCAGTTGACACCTGGCCGTATCCAGTTAATAGCGAGTCTTCCTCAGCCCAAGACCCAGAAGGAGGTACGTGCTTTTATCGGCCTTACTTCTTACTGCAGACAATGGATTCCTCAGTATGCATTCCTAGCCAAACCACTGATACAGTTAACGACACAGGAGGCAGCCGTATCGACTGTCCTCCCTTGGACATCTGGACATACACTTAGTTTCAATGAGTTAAAGAAAGCTTTATGCCAAGCTCCTGTTCTAGCTACACCGAACTACAGTAAGCCTTTTACACTTTTCGTCACTGAACGTGAAGGTACAGCATTATCTGTTCTCACACAAGATCAAGCAGGACAATACAAGCCCTGTGCTTATTTTTCGAGCACACTAGATCCTGTAGCCCAGGCTCTGCCTGCGTGCCTCAAGTCAGTTGCAGCCACAGCACTAGCTATCAGACAAAGTGATTCCATAGTGTTAGGACACTCCTTGACAGTACAAGTTCCACACTCTGTGGAAGTTCTTTTAAACCGAACACAGACTCAGCACTTGACAATTGCACGTTTAACAGGTTATGAATTGACACTGTTCCAGCCACACATAGAAATCAGACGCTGCAACGTTCTAAATCCTGCAACACTGTTGCCATCAGTTAATACAAATCCTGCCACACACGACTGTGTGGAAGTAGTCAACATTATGACTAAGCCAAGACAAGATCTGACAGATATTCCATTACCAGATCCCGACCTGACACTTTATGTGGATTGTTCATGTATGAGAACAAGTACAGGAGAACTAGTAGCCGCGTATGCAGTGACTACAGACACTGAAGTTATAGAAACACACCGTATTGACACCCTGTCTGCTCAAGCAGCAGAGCTAGTTGCTCTGACTCAAGCCTGCATATACGCTAAGAACCTGAAAGTTAATGTTTACACAGATTCACGTTACGCATTTGGAGTCGTACACGACTTTGGAGTGCTCTGGCAGGAGAGAGGTTTCATGACTTCTCATGGAACCAAGATTCAGCATGGTCTCCTTATTCAGGCTCTGTTAGATGCCATACATTTACCGACATCTATTGCTATCATGAAGTGCAAAGCACATACTAAAGTTACTGACACTATTTCTCAAGGTAATGATCTAGCAGATCGCACAGCCAAGCTTACAGCACAGACTCCAGACATTTCAGTTAACCCGACACAGACACATACTCCAGATCAGACTACATGTATGACAGTTAAGGACCCCACTCAAGATGTCATAGATATTCAGTTACATGCTACTCCCGATGAAATCAAGAAATGGTCCGAACAAGGAGGGGTCCAGACAGATCAGGGATGGGTAACGAAGGGTAAAGCCACATGGTTTCTCCCCGACTCTATGGTTCAAGTCATTATCAATACCGCACATAGTCCAGCACATTTAGGAGAAAAAGCTATGTTAGACAGTATCCAGAACATGTGGTTCAACAAGCATTTACGGGCTGCAGCCAAACAGAAAGTCCGTACCTGTATGATATGTTGTCAGTTTAATCCAGGTAAAAGTGTCCCGGTGGAACAAGGTGGATTCCAGCCCCCTGACCACCCTTTTGAAGTCCTCCAGATGGATTATATTCAGATGGAGCGATGTCGAGGTTTCAAGTATGTCCTTGTAGTTGTATGCGCTTTGTCCAGGTGGACAGAAGCATATCCAGTCCCAGATTACACAGCCGCGACCACTGCCAAGCAGTTGGTTCGTGAATTCTTCCCCCGTTATGGACTCCCTAGAGTCGTATATTCTGATAACGGCCAGCCATTCTCATCCGAGCTTATGAAACACATTTCCCTGTTGTTAGGGTACCAGTGGAAGTTCCATTGTGTACGCCATCCTGAAGCAGCTGGTCTAGTAGAGAGACATAATCAGACCCTGAAAATCCGTATTGCCAAGATTTGTAAAGAGAAAGGTGTGGACTGGCTAGTAGCTCTGCCAGTCGCTTTATTTTATATGCGCATGGTCGCACATTCCAGATCAGGTCTGTCCCCGTATGAGGTCGTATTCGGCCGCCCCCCTAACATGTGGGGTACACCTAGACCTCGAAGTATTACAGATGTTTCAAGTAATATGCTGACAGATTACCTAGCTTCCTTGATGTCTGCCCTCAACTCTTGTCGTTCACAGGTTGCTGCCGCATTTCCAGACAATACCGAGGTGGCACCGCATGACATCGTTCCTGGATGCATGGTTCTTGTCCGGAATTTTGATCGTTCAAGTCCGCTGGAGCCTCGCTGGAAGGAACCCCGACAGGTCCTCCTGGCCACCCGTACTGCCGTCAAGCTGGAAGGCAGGAAGGGCTGGGTCCACCTGTCACATGTGAAAAGATTTTTTGGACTAAAGCCTGTTTCAAAGAACATTTCCGAGGATCTTAAAGACTGCCAAAGTACTATTCTTAAGGACTGTCCCGCAAAAGACAATGATACTGAACCCTCCCTGTTAGAGAAAACTCCGCAACAGGAGTATAAGCTCAAATTAAGGTCTAGTAAAATAAGTCAGCCAGTTTGATTGTCTAAGTCCTCCCCTAGGTGAAACGGTTAGACCGGTTTCTGACATGTATAAAATAGACCCCCATAGTGAGAGAGTTAGTCAAAACTCAATCCGATGTATCGTTTTTCTAAGTTTCATATTGTTTTTCAGCCTTATGATTACCTGCACATGTTATGCATTTTATTTGTATTTTCCAGTTTCTCATGTAAATAAGTCTGCTAATGCTACAGTAGAGCACACGTTTAGTGATCTGCCTCCTCATGAACTCTCATATCGTCTCGCTATGCGAGATAATTCTTTTATCCGCATGTTACATTATTCACACCAGACCAGCAATGCCACTAATTGTTGGGTGTGTGGTCGACTCCCCCCATTCCAGACACCGAAGGGAGTTCTGCCACTCTTTCCTTATCCATTTTCACATAATGGTTCGTGTGGAGCATGGTCCACGTTAACGTCATCCTCAACAGATATGTCTTTTCTTAACAGTACATGTTTTCCAGACAAGCAAGGTCTTCCCCACAGAACAGGGTTAGATCTAGAAAATGAAGTTTATAATTTAGGTAATTATTCTTCGAATTTCATGGTCCTGAATGTTCAGTCTGATTCTACTCCAGACCTACCTACTATATCAGTATTACCAGTTAAAGGCGAATTATGTGTCCGAAATAATGGTTCCGTACATGTAGGCCATAGTGATTGTACTACTATTGTCAAGTATAGTGACAGTAGGAAATCTATTTTCAAAGCTTCACGTCATTCTTATTTTGTTTGTGGTCAGACCGCATATGTTCGTTTGCCCCTCGATTGGGAGGGAACCTGTTACATTGCCTTCCTACTGCCACCAGTTTTTCTAGCCCCACCTGACTACCATAGGAATTCCCACCTAGTACATACTAGACACAAAAGAGACCTCCCGATTGTCGATTATACTGAAACTGCTCTAGAACAATACATAGATATCAATAAAGGTGTCTTCCCCTACTTAGGCACTGTTGTAAATAGTAAACTGATACGTAGATTAACCAGAACACTTGAAGCAGTAGTGATTGAGACTACTTCTGCTCTAGGTAACTTAACCGAAGAGCAATCCTTTATGAGAATTGTCGTGCTCCAGAATCGTCTCGTCCTTGACGTCATACTGGCCGATAGGGGCGGGGCATGTAGAGTCATCGGATCTAGTTGCTGCATTTTCATTCCTAATAACACGCCGTCTGTTTATTCAGCCATAACCAGACTCCATAAAATTGCCCATATGTTACACCAAGATCCAGGCACCTGGACATGGTCCGGTTGGTTCTGGAATATAATTTCCGCCTGGGGATGGAAAGTATTGTCATTTCTGGGTATTGCAGTAGCGATCATATTCAGTTGCTGCCTCTGTATACAATGTGGCCCTGCGATTTGCGGCATTTGTGCTACCTCTTGTATTCCTAGTCCCAAGTCTCGTTCTAAATCCCGTTCCAAGAAAATTCGAGACGAGCAAATGATACTGTATGAAATGATAGATGGTATCATGAATATTGATGTTTCCTGATGGAAACGTAGTGACAAGGAGGGAATGTGGAAAAGTAAATTTTGCCATGTTCTGTGTCCCTACGTGTCCTCCATCTTATGTTATGTGTGCATGATTAATATGCATATGTATCCCCCATGTTCGATTTAAGATGCAATTACAGTTGTGTCCATCCCTAATATGCCAGTTTCCAGTTCTCGTGAAAGCTACGAGTATTAGGCCTATGTAAAGTTACGTTGCCACGTTTCTCAGTGTGCACGTTATTTCATTGTAAAGTCCCCGTTTTCTAGGCCTCAAATGGGCCCGGACACCAGATTCAGCTTCTGTCTCCTGAACCCTCGCTGAGGAGCGATACAGCCCCCACCTGTATCCTCGACCCTTCACTTACTTCCTGCCTCGCAGTGCCCGGCTCGGCCTGGCTCTGCCTCTGAGTCTGCCAAGAGTATGTTATGATTCTAGTTATCAGTCCAGCCCTCCTTCTCTGCATTCCTAAGCTACTGAATCGCATCAATAGTTTCCGTCATTGTCTAGCCTTTACGTCTCCATGTAAGAGAAATACTGTATTAATGGTCATTTAATATTCTTCATCACGCACTACATGTAGAATAATGCATGCTCCAGTCTTAGAGTCTGTTAGCCTCTCCCCTCCTGACTCTTAGTTTATATCAACATGTCCTCTAAACATTAGATACTAGATAGGGTTTAGGTACATGTCGCCCTGACTCTCCAGACTTCAGTCTCTGCTCCTAGCACAGAGTTCATAGCCCCCAGCTTCTCCTAGTAACACGTCATTGTCAGTTTGCGCGCACCATTAGGTCAGAGGTCCCGGCTCCTTAGGTAGCCCCCTCCATGTTTCCGCCCCATTTATGACATATTCTGTTACGTTTACATCACATGTCTATGTACACACCTCTTGTTACACCCACTTTCACTCTTATCTTTCGCGACTGCTATTGACCACACCCACTGCTCCGCCTATTGTATTCACTGTAATGCAACTGTTTTAGTATATATGCTTGTGTACTGTTATTAAAGTTAGCGCGCTCATCCCATATCCAGCCCCGGCAGCTGCCGGGCCCTGTCATCCTATTCCTGTGCAGGTTGTCCTGTTCCTGTCCTTTATGCTGTATTAAACCTGCAAACTCCTACTACCTCGAATCTTGACTCTTATTTATTGAGCTATCTGTTATTCATTTATCCATTCAAAAATAGAGGTATTATTTATTTATTTACCACAGTTCTCCATTGCATGTCTCTTTCTTCCTCTTGAATCTCAGCGAATCTCAGCAAAATGAGTGGCTCATAGATAGGAGTATAGGGAAAGTTTTCCCTATACTCCTATCTATGAGCCACTCATTTTGCTGTGTTACACTGCTGTTGAACTAGGCTCCATATTACACCATGACAGCACATTTTACTTCACTCTGATTGCAGATCTTGATGTAACTCATTAGGTCTCCCACCATACTTGTTTAGGACTGCTAATAAAAGCTATTTCTCCTTCCAGATGTATTGTAACCGGAGTGTATGGTAAACCGTTGTTACTTATTTTGCCTTTTTTATATGAAAATACATTGAACAAAAACGTTGTCCTGGAAATGTTAATTTGTTACACAAAGAACCTTTATTGAAAGACCACTTTCAACAATGAAAAATACATAATAAAGTTCAATGTGGTACCAGCATGAGAAATTACTGTTTTAACATTGACATATTCAATTATAGCCAACAACAATCTGTTTACATAATAGTTGCCCGTTTAAGGGTAATCCTATATGCTGCAACATGTTTTATCAGAGGCTTCAAGAAATAGGAACACATCAACATAACTCTAATGAAAACTCCACTGGCTCTTCTTGCCATCCAATACATCTTCAAACCTAGCTTTCTCATAGAGAGAGCCCTCATGGCCAACAACTACTTGACAAGCTTACCACCTTTGGTGGCTGTCGGCATACCTAAGGCCAGAACACCATCAGACTTTGAGATACAAAACTGTAAAAAAGGCAAAGCCATCCTCCATCCTTGCACAGATGAGTGAACCTCTGTGGAGTCTGCAAGCCTGATTGCAGGTCCGCAAGCATCTCAGGGCATCCAGCAAGGTTCCTAGACCACTTTAAACGAGCAAGTTAATCAGATAGCTGGCTCTTGCTTTCATGTCATTGGATTACTCCGAAGAGTGTTCCCACTACTTCCGGACTCTACCCGAAAAACACTGGTCCAAGCTCTAGTGCTTAGTCGCCTGGACTATTGCAATGGGCTACTGATTGGCTAATGACACCTTACTTGGCAGACTTCAAGTAGTCCAAAATATAGCAGCAAGGCTAGTCCAGAATGCACCTCCCAGATCACCATCGCGCCCTCTTTTGGAAAAGCTCCAATGGCTGCCTATCCGCCAACCGATTAAATACAAAATATACTGTGTCATTCACAAAGCTCTCCAAAATATGGGCCCCCCCCCTTATCTGGCGGAGAAGTTTATCCCCTATATATTCCAGTACGTGCTCTCCGTTCCAGCAACAATTTTCTTCTCCGAGTCCACCCCATTAGGAGGGCAAGATAGGGAGGAAAGGCTCTTTCTTACCTTGGCCCTCGACTTTGGAACGAACTTCCTACCACCCTCAGGTCATGTACAGAACACATTATATTTAGGAAATTGTTAAAAACTTTTTTGTTTCAAACTCAGTGAACAGTCTAGGACCATCAACTCTCCATTTCTGTTGTTCTGAGCGCAGAGATACTCCTTCGAGAGTCGATTCTAGCGCTATATAAACCCATAAATAAATAAATAAATAAATAAACTTGCCATTGGTTCCCAGACCCTTAGTCATGTCGTCTAAGCATTAAAAAGGCACATTGTATAAAGGGGTAATTATAGGAAAGGAAATGCATTGATTGAATAAGGATATCTATAATAAGGAAGGGGAAAGTGACAGATTCATTAGAACTTTGAAAAGCATACTCTATTGTAACACTGCAGAAGAAGAAAAAAGTACTAAAGAACAATAACAGACCCCAAAAACCACATCTCAAACCTTTTCAGTGGCTGATGGTATAATAGAGGGAAAATATAATCTCAATGAGACAAAACAGCGCTTATGTTCACAGTATAACTTGGAATATGAAACTATATTAAAAATACAGAATAATATAAACAATCCCCAATTCAGAACCTTGCTTCTGATGTTCTATCTTTGGATCTACCGTCTCTGTGTATCACTTCCCCTTACATCTCAGGTACCCCAAGTTGGATCCATGGATATTTCTATCATTTGGTGAATGTCATACATTTGTGTTGTAGGATTTGAGAAGAGGATGGTGGAGCAGGTACGGCTGAGTATGGGTATTTACTATTGCTTGATACGGTAGTCTATAATCTCGAGTTCAGTCCCTTAAATCTGGCCCCAGAAATGAGGCCCATCTGCTTCTTCTGAAAATGATCTGCTCATAGGAAGCCATTTCATACAGCTCACTTGACCATTCCCCATATATATTTGGGTCAGGTGATAGCCAATATCTCAGTATGTGCACCATAGCCACGGCAAGGGCAGTTGACAACCATTTTTTATGATACAAGGGATAGTAGCATCACAAAATAAAATGATGGATGGAGTTTTGAAACTGTTCAAACACTCACCCACATTCACAGATCTGGGCTTAATCGATTGTTATTTTACTCACCACGTAACCACAGTTTAGACCCAGCCATATGCAAATCAGTCTAGACCCCAGCCCAAACTGCCAAACCAGGTCCTCCCTGGACCGGAAACAAGCATCCTAGGGCCAGTTTCGGGGTATCACCCCATATCAGCGAGGCTATCTTGAATCTATTGGTGCAGCGAGCAAGGGACGCACGTCTGGGCACACCCTTAGCCACTTAGGGTGCATATAGCTGCATCTCAAAATAGAATGATGGATGAAGTGTTGAAACTTTTCAAACACTCACCCACAGTCACAGATCTGGGCTTAATCAATTGGTATATTGCTCTCCATATCACACTAGTTTGGACCCAGCCATAAGGAAATCACTGGCGGACGGTTGATTTCCGCTACCATGGCAGTCGGGGTGGTTTTCCGACCGCCATCCTAATAAACCCCTAAGGGACCTATTAGAATTGCGGGTGGATCATCACTGCCATCCCGGCAGTGGCCACCGCTGGCCCGGCGGTGGCGATCCGCCCCCCCAAATGTCCCTGTTGCAACGGGCAGAACTGAAAGACCGTCTGCCACTTTTCCGCCGGTTTGATTCCCGGCCGGGTGAAAAAGGCACACAAAATGGTGGGGGTGCCTTGCAGGTACCGCCATCCAAAATATAATGCCTGCTGTGGAATGCCTTGCCATGGTGGAGACTCCGCCATGGAAAGGCATGCGGGAAATCACTGTGCAGGACCATTGTGGGACACCGTGGGATGTGGGTGGCTGCACTGGGGGTACCGTACCACCCATCATTGCCATGCACAAGATGGCAGGCACAGCCCGGTGTGGCAGGCGCATCCTAATAGGCCTGGCTGGACGGCTGCACCTCTGGCGGTCAGTCTTGTGTTCCGTTATGGTGACCCGCCATCGTAATAATCCCCTATGTATTTTAATTAAATATTTTAGTTATTAACTTTAAAGATATGTAAAATAATTGTTTTGAATTTTAAAATGCAATTTATTTTAAAACAATATTATTTTTTTATTTAATTTTAAATAAGATATATTTTTATAGAATTTTCTTTAAATTAAAAAGTTAAATATTTTATATATGAAATTGATTTTTAAAATGTTCATAAAGTAGTATATTTGGATTCCTTTTGATGTTTAAATAAAAAATATATTACATTATGTTTATGGCATTGTTATAATTGTATAAACAATGTAAATTAAAACATTTTTTGAAACTGTCAAAAATGTGTTAACAAAGATTCCCAATGTAAACATATACAAAATATATGTTTTTTAAATTATTGATTATTTTGATATTTGAATTTAATGTAATTGTATTTTTTTAAGTTTATTAATGGTAGGAAATATTTTGTAAAATATGGGATTTTTTAAAATTAAATATCTTTATTTTGTATGTTACATTGTTTTATAAGAAGGTTAGTAGTTAGTTAGCATTTTTAATGTAATATTCTTGTAAATGTTGTTACTTGATAACATGTAACTGTCACCCCTTTAGTATCCAACACCTTCCCCAAGTTGGTTTAGATTGAAGTGGGCATAGTAATTGTCCCTCTTTTAGTGTCTGACACCTTCCTCAAGTTGGTTTAGATTGCAGTGGGCCTAGTAAATGTCGCTCCTTTAGTGTTCAACACCCTCCCAAAGTTGGTTTAGATTGGAATGGGAATAGTAAATGTTACATCTATAGTCTCCAACACCTTCCCAGTGTTGGTTTAGATTGGAGCGGGAATAATAAATGTCACCACTTTAGTGTAAACACCTTTCTCAAGTTTAGGTTTGAGTAGGAATAGTATGTCACCCTTTTACTGTCCAAGAATTTCTCCAAATTTAGTATAACATAAATTCAATTTTACAATTTTAATTTATTGTGCAATTTTGCATTTTAACCAACTATATTTTTAAGTATCAATAAAAGCAATTATGAAGTGAATTAAATAAAATATTTTTTGTTAGTGGTTAATTATATATACGTGTATAATGTACATTTTCGTAAGCTATTTTTAATTGATTCAAAAATCATTGATATTGAATATTGAATTGAATATGATTATAAACTTTTTAACTTATCTCAAAGCAGTTTTTTAACATTACTTTAACATTCTTTATTAGTATATATGAAATACTTTACATTATTTTCAAAGGTTTTACAGCATTTGTTTTACATTTATTAAGATTTTTACTATATTTCCCATTTATTTCTACGGGGAGATGTCTTTTTTTAAAGATTTATTTGACTGACATTTTCTTACCACTACATTCTATTTTGTAGCCTATTGGTGTTATTTTGGGTCATTTTTCCAGGAACCAAGGCGCTGCTGTTCATCTGAACCGGCTAGTACTACGGGCCTGATTATTATGGCAATCAGACGAGCGTCTGACTACCATCCTGTCGAAAACAGGACCGGCGGACAGGGAGATGGCGATCCCACAAGGGGAATTACAATCCAACCACCATGGAGGCGATCGTAAACATGCCTCTAGCATTGAGGCTTGTGCTGCGGCCCGAAAAAGGGCTGCAGCACGAGCCTCAATGCTAAGAGGCATGTTTGTGAACGTCCCTGCACCTGGTGCCTGCCACACGGTGCAGAGATGCTTAGGGAGGCACCATAGGTGCCCCCCAGATTCCATTACAGAGGTCCTGGGTGAAGGGGACCTGCTAAGGGCCCCCAAGGTCCATTTCTGCCTGTCTTTTTATGGCAGATTAAATGCCATGCAACAGCCTGGGGAAAAAGACACTGGAATCCCTACAGCGGTGCCTGGTGGCAGTCCCACCGCGATCATAATTGGGCCCTATGTTAAGGATTTATTAAGAGCTTTTGAAGGTAGGGGGATTTAGGAAGCATGTTTAATATTTTGGTATGGTGTTTTGTGAGTTTTTTGTATATTTAGATGTGTTTTGGTAGTGTTTTGCACTATTTTGTCATTTTGCATTTTATTAAATTGTCATTAATGTATGAATGTTTTATGTTAAATTACGTGATGTTATTTATATTTTGTTGTTTAACTGTTATGTATGTGTATATTTTAAACTGTAATGTATTTTGCTGGTGCTCTTTAACATTTCTTTTAAAGGTTTTTGTCTACAAATGATTTCTATAGGAATTTGGAGGTTACAATTTGTTTTTACATTATGCATGAGGCTTCTTGGAAGCACAGCCGGACTGACAGTAGGATGAACATCTCCTGTGTAATATCTATGTATAAAATTCAAGCCCAACGTCATCTTTTTAGGCCGACACAGTAACACAGCAAGGTAGGCCCAGGAGAGACTTGTGGGTATATAGACATCATGTTTTGCTTAGACAGACCGAGGAGACCGTGACTTTCCGGCTGACACACTGACCTAAAACGCTGAGGTTCCTGCATGCAGATGCTCCAGCTAGCAGTGGCCTAACATTGCTCACGGGGTGTCCAACTCGAGACCAGGACGGGATCCCATAGTCTCTCCTTTCTCAGGCAATGGGGTTGACTAGACCTTAGAGGTATTCCTGGCATAACACCTACACTAATGCTAGGTACATTTGGGTACATCTACATTGTAGGAGTATGCCCTTTCTTACCCTGTGTTTTATGTACTTGTATATATTCATGATTACTGAAAATATTTAGAAATGTACCATCCCTTTACTTTCGTAATACTGCTAGTCATATATCTCTGCTACTCTCTAATGGTTGTTACAGCAAATCTATTCTACACTAGAATAACAACTGTTCAATAAATTCTTATTGAAATGCCCAAACTGTTTATTCAGTGTATCTCTGAGAAAAACTAAGGACCATATGTAGGTAAGTGCCAAATACCGAATTCTTAATACCGAATTTTACCGATTCGGTATTAAGAAATCAGACATTGCGATGTAGGTAAAAAATCAGTAATTTTTACAGAATCGGTAAAAATCAGAAAAAAAAAATCCGAGTCTGTATTACCGATTCGGAAAATACCGAATCAGTAAATACCGAATCAGAAATTCATAAAACCAGCAATTGAGGAATCAGCCAATCCTATGGATCCACTCCACCTCCCAACCAGGAAGTGGCCACACCCAGGCAGGTGCACTGAATCAGAACCTTCTGGAGAGGCTGGGAGTGCAGAGTGCAGAGGAGAACAACTGAGCCACTGGGTGAACTTTTACTGCAAAATCTGCACAATGGCTAGCAAGGACACAGACAGAGAAGGAGGTGAAAGGAAGAGGAAGCTAAAATTCAGCGAAAGGGAGCGACAGGTCCTGGTTGAGGAGGTGGTAAAACAACATACCAAGTTGTTTGGGAAGCAGTCCTTGCAAGTGGCTGAATCAGAAAAAGGGAAGATCTAGCTGGGAATTCAGGCACAAGTGAATGCCATAGGAGTGACCCCCCCCAGGATATTGAATTACTGAAAAAAAAGGTGGTATGATGTGAGGAGCATCACCAAAAAGAAGATGGCGGAGATAAAAAAAACAAGCCAGCCAGACAGGAGGAGGAAGGAACAGGGCACCTGCCGTGACTGCACTGCTTGTGGAGTCCACCATAGAGCCAGAAAGTGTCTGCGGAATCGGGGATGCAGACAGCTCAGCCAGGGCAGCCACCAAACAAGGTAAGAAGCATGCACACCAATCTGCACCCCCCCTTCCCTATCCCTATTCCCCAATGAGGCTGTGTGAATCCCACTCCAGTACAGGTTTTAATAAACACCAGCAATGCAGTATGGGAGATGTAGTCAGTGAAACATGTATCATGACAGTCATCAAACTGAAAAACAAGGCATGTGACACACATCAGTGATAAGCAAGCAGAGGACATTAAGATAGTGTACCAGAAATGAAAATGTATTATTGCTATGCAGGGCTGCCGGACCACTGAGCTAATGTACAATTTCTGTCCACAGGCGAGACATCGCACAGGTCTGCTCAAGACAAGGCAGGAAGGGCACCCCGGAATGAAAGATCAGAGGAGGCCAGTGCAAGTGCAGGGTACACCACACCACCACCACCACTGCCAGCCTCACCACCACTGCCAGCGTCACCACTACTGATAGCATCACCACCACTGCCAGCATCACCACCACTGGCAGGCTCACCACCACTGCCAGCCTCACCACCACTGACAGGGTTACCACTACTGTTAGCATCACCAGCAGCGACACCACCTGCAGTGGCAAGACCCAGGAGGCATGCTGTTGACACACTTCAGGAGATGGAGTCGTCCTTGGAATACACCAGGGGGGAAATCTCAACTGTGCCAGTGGATGGCAGTAATGCTGGGTCGCAGTCCACCTCAGAGATGGCACACACAGGTGCCAGACGCCGCAGGGCTCGGGAAACCAGTCCACCTGTGCATGGTGACGTTCATGGTGCCTTCGCAGGGCTAGAGGCAAACATGGTTAAGGTGCAGCGCCTGCAAGGGAAGGCAATTCAGTCTGTACAGCGGCAAATGAAAGACCTCATCACCAACATGGTGAACATTGAGAAGGGCATCAGCACCATGAACTCCACGCTGGCTGAGGGCATGAGGGAGATGGCTGAGGGCATGAGGGACATGTCCCAGTCAGTGATGCTGCTGTGCAGCAACTTTGATGACGACAGGATGTGTGATATCCTGTATTGATGGAATTGCATGAGCATCCTTGTTCCATGTCTCCATGGAACTGGAATGTGATGAGATCAATATGGTTTGAAGAATGCTTGGCATTTTGATCTGTATCTGCATAGCTGTTGGATGGGATCCTTTGTACTCAATAAATCTAAATGAAGAATTCATCTTTGATTCATCATTTATTTGAAAATACCACACTGGCATAGTCGGCATCTACAAAGGATCTCAACTCAGAGGAGATATTTCATAATTTTTACAAGATAAGAATGTTTAAAATTCTCCAATTCTCTAGGTGAGGATATTTATAATATGACTTTTATCAGCTTGATGGATTAATAATCTAGTGGAACCTGAGCTTCGCCACATTAATCTTTGTATCTTGGTAATACAAAGCTTTGTTAATCTATGTGGGCTCTTCCTAGATTGAAATTCGATATTCTTTGCTTACTTGATGAAGACCATTTAAACTATCGTCTTTTCCTATAAATCCTCAATTGTGACTGCTTAAAAAAGACATTGTAACTGGTAAAGATTCTCTTCTACCATTAAAAATTCGGGAATTTGAGGAAAAGTGGTTACGTTACATTTTGCTTTACATTTAACTGTTTCTACTCAAGAGCGCGCAATTCACGGTAAAACATTTTTATTTAAAAAAAAAAAAAGAAAATGAAAATGAAAACCTTTGTTTCTTCGTGAACTGAAACTTTAACAATTCCATAACTGTAATTTTGAATGTAAACACCTCTTACTGCATCGTAAGCTCAACGAACGTCTTCTGTGGCCACGAGAATCATCACCGGTCGCGTTCATCTTGTGTTACGTGGTCCTTACGTGAAGAGGAACAGAAGCGGAGTGCATCTCATTGACCCAGCGCTTGTGTGCAGAGGAACTGTAGCAGTCTACATCTCGTTGACCGGGCGCTGCATGTGACGTAACGACGCTACACACGTCATGGGCGCCATATTTGTTTTCTTTATTGTTCGTGACAGTTCACAAAGAAAGTTCTTCAACAGCAGCGATTTGCATGCTTGTGATGTCTGTGCAAGTTGTTATGACTTTATCTAATAAAAAGAAGATCGCATGACATGGTACGTGACATAGTAATGTACTTTTAAGTGATGTTATGACATTGCAACAATCAGTGATCTACTCGTTTATTACAGCTGTTAGACCTAGCATCTTTGGCGTGGTTTCCCCTATCTTTTTGCCTCTACCTCCTGTATTTTTGATGCTGTGCTGGATTTCGTTTTTGCTGGTTTAGATGCTTTGGACACTCTGCCACTGCTGATCAGTGCCATAGTGTAAGTGCTCCCTGTGTAAATTGTTATTCTGATTGAATATACATGCTTGGCATATTTGTATCACCATGAAGTCCCTAGTAAAGTGCACTGGGTGTGCCAGGGCTGGTGATGACAAATGCTACTAGTGGGCCTGCAGCACTGATTGTGCCACCCACAGGAGTAGCCCTAAAATGATGTCTCAGGCCTGACACTGCAGTGCCTGTGTGCAGTTTAGAACTGCCATGTCCTCCTGGTCAGTGTCCCCACTGACCAGGCCTAACCCTTCCCTTTTTGTGCACATCAGTCACCCCTATGGAAGGCCCAAGGTACCCCCCTGGGCAGGGTGCAGTGTATGTAAAAGGTAGAGCATGTACTAGTGCAGGTGACATGCTCTGGTAGTGAATGGCAGCCATTTTCGTTTTTCACTACTGTAAGGCTATCCTGCTCCATAGGTTAACTTGGGGGATGCTGGCTACAGTGGTTAACAGCATTTCTTCCCATAGGAAGAAGATAGGACATAAGTATCTAGTATCCCTGAACTCAGAATTTAATAACACATCTTTTAGGAAAGGTTGTTTTTAAATCCTGTGTTTGAGAACAGCACTTTTAGAAAGTTGCTGTCCTCTTGTCTGACCCTTCTGTGTGCCTGGGCCTGTTTGTGTATTGACTGTCTGGTTTGAGAGTGACAGGGGCTGGGGGATTCCCCGGGAGGCTGGATGAGTCAGCACTAGGCTGAATGACTGCAATTGCAACTGGAGTGGTGGGAGGAGTTAGCACCTGGGCCTGAATAGGGCTGTGCCTGCCTTCCACAATGCTGGCTCCACCTCCTGCTGGGCGGCTGAGGACCCTGCCCCTCACTCTGAAAGGAAAGATGCAGCCAGCAAAACAAAGTGCTCAGGATCCACCCAGAACTGGTTTAGACCGGGCTCAGGGCCCACATGCACCAAGAGAACAAAGACTTTAGGGGTATAAGTACAGGACCCCTGACGACAGAAAATTAGATCATCCTGGAATCAAGAAGGAACCTCTGCCAAGGAGAAAGCTGAAACTGAAGAACGAAGACTGTTCTGCTGTTGCTCTGCTCGACTGACCTGTTGCTTTGCTGCCAAGGAGAGGGGAAGGACTTTGCTGCTGAGCTGTGTCCCCTGTCTTGAAGGAATCTCCAAGGGCCTGAGTAGAGCTGGCTCCCTGTTTTGAAGTCCCAGGAACAAAAGGACTTCACCCCCAGCTTCCCTGAACTCTGCTGAGAGAGTTCTGTCCTTCTTAGAGTGCTTGATCCAGTTGTGGGGCCTCTGGAAGTTGTACCTGTGCTGGGAAGCTTAAAACTAAGCTTGAGTGACTTTTGAAACGGAAAAGTGTCGCATCGCTCGCTTGCGGAGCGCATCCCCGACAGTGCGAGAAATTTCCCGCCGCTACGGAGGTCGAGATCGTCGCAGCGCCTGACGCCGCTGCCAGAGACGTCGCATCCTTCGTTTGCGGGACGCACCAGACTGGTGCGGGAGAATCGAACATCGATGCGAGTATCGTCGCAGAGCCTGTCGTTGCTGGGTGAGATCGCCGCACCGCTTGCTTGCGCACCGCATCACGTCGCTGCGAGCATCGTCGCGGAACCATCGCATCGAGGAGCTGCGAGAGAGAGGATCAACGCTGGACCGCGCATTGTCGCCCCGGAGATCGTCGCAGCCCCTATGAGATCGTCGCATCGTGCCTTTGCGAGAACAGACTTCCTACGGAAGCTACGCACCGGAATCCATACAAGTGGCCTTCCTCCCCATACAGACCGGATTCGTCGCAACACGCCTGCTGCTGCAGCGGGGCTGTCGCATCGCCTCCCAAGGTCTTAGGAGCAACGCATTGCTTATTTTCCACCGCACCAGCTTCTGCTTTTGGAACTTTGTTGCAACTAAAAGGTACTGTTAGTAAACGTGACGCAACTGTGAACTTTTCACGCATCTGTAGAGAATTGTATCGCAATGTAGAGAATTCTATCGCAACCTAAAGAATTTTAACGCAACCTTAAGAACTCTTTTTGAAACCATATTCTTGAACTGTGTATGTTGGATTTTTGTCGTTTTGGTCTTATGTAGTTTAGATTAAAATACCTTTATTTTTCTAAACTGTTGTGGAGTCAGTTTGTGGTGTTTTCACTGTGTTACTGTGAGTGTTGGTACAAATACTTCACGCATTGCCTCTGGTTAGCCTAGACTGCTCGTGCCAAGCTACCTAGAGGGTGAGCAGGGGTTATCTCAGAGGGTTATCTCCTTGCCCTGACTAGAAGCAAGGGTCCCTATTTGGACAGTGGTACCTACCTCTGCCAACTAGAGACCCCCAGATCTAACATTGGTGGTCAGGCGGTGGGATTTGAACTTGTATTTGTACTTGACCCACAGTAATTGGTGTACATCACTAGTGAGTGCAGACCACTATGCCACCGCATACTACTGGTTTTTGATGTTTGATTCTATTTTTGAGTAACTCTTCTAATACATCATGTCTGTGCATGGGAAGGCACCCAGTAAGGAGGCAGAAGCAGAATTAGAGTTTTGCATTGGAGATTTGTGTTCATACAAAGTTGAGCAACTGAGGAAATTCTGCCTTGAGTTTGAGTGCCCCATAAAAAGCGCCTACAGAAAGGAGGAGCTGCAGAGAATCTTGAACGCCCATTGGGAGGCACAAGAGGGAAATGATGTGGATGTAGAAAATGGTTTTCAAAGCGCAGATCTGCCAGTGGGCAAAGTAGGTGCAGGAGCTGGCAGCAACCATTCCAGCAGGGGCCTCTCCCCAGAAGAGTTACAAGAAAATCAGAGAGTAAGAGAGTATGAGTTAGAAGTCATGAAAATGAAAATGAAGCAATTGGAAGTAGAAAAGGCGGCGTAGGAGAGCAAAAATGCCCGTGCCTTAGAAGAGAAGAAATTGCTTTTGGCTCATGAGTTGAGCATGAGAGAACTGGATCTTAAAGCCAAGGAGGTGGATGCCAGTTCTAATGGTGGCAGCGCGCAGCCAGTGCATGGGGGTAAAGTATATATTCCCAAAGACCTGGTATAGAATTACCATAGGAGTGAGGATATTTATGCCTGGTTCACTTCGTATGAAATTGCATTGAAGATGAATGGTGTGCCTGAGCAGCATTGGGGGGCGGGCCTGTGGAAACATTTTGAGGCTTCTGGGAGGAGTGCTCTAGAGCCCTTAGAATTAGCAGGTGCCATGACCTACCCCAATATGAAGGAGGCCTTATGTCTCAGGTATGGCCTTACTCCAGAGCAGTACAGACTGCAGTTTAGGAACTCCAAGAAGAGAGAGTCTGAGACTTGGATGGAGTGTGTGAATTTGTACTCGCGTGCACTGGAGGGTTGGATGAAGGGCAGTAAAGTAACTGATTTTAAGGGGTTGTTGCATTTAATCAGTTGGGAGCACTTGAGTAGTCTTTGTGTTCCAGAGCTGCGCCAGCATCTTTTAGACAGCAAGCTGACAGACCCCATTGAGCTTGCTAAGGAGGCAGACTGCTGGACCAGTACCAGGGTCCACAGAGGAATTGTGGGTACCACAGCCAAAGGTGGGCAGGGTCCCCAGCAGAAGAATGGGGGGCACAAGGGTAATGAAAAGGAGTTCTCAGAAGGGCCCCAAAATAGTTCCCAGGGAAAGGAATCCCAACCCCCCAAACCTAAACAGCCATGGCCCTCTAAGGGCAGGTGGGACAATAGAGACAGAAGGGATAACCAAGGTCCCCCTACCTGCTATCACTGCAATGAGGTGGGCCACATTGCTCCAAAATGTCACAAGAAGAAGCCCGCACCCACTGGTGCTCCCGCCCCAGCGTTAGCTAGTGTAGCTTTGGGAGGGGATTTGGTTTCTAGTGACTGGGGGGAGCTAGCAGTTATGACCCTTGTCTCTCTAGGAGACCAAGAGATGGTCCAGGAAACCTTACTGCCCTCTAACACTAAGAAATATGGGCAGAAGGTGACCATCAATGGGAGGGAGATTGAGGCTCTGAGAGACACAGGAGCCAGCGTGACATCCGTGAGGTGTCAGTGGGTGTCTGAAGAGCAAATCATCCCTGGTGTACTCCTCCCTGTAGTGGCAGCTGACAGCTCAGTGCGCTTCAGCAAGCTGGCGCGTGTTCCCTTTGCATGGGGGGGAGTCTCTGGTCTCTTGGAGGTAGTTGTCAGTGATGCCTTGCCTGTAGACTGTCTGTTAGGTAACGACCTGGAGAGTTCTCCATGGAAGGATGTAGAACACAGAACTCACTTGGAGATGTTGGGTTTGCCTGCGTGGATCTGTGTGTCCACACGTGCTATGACAGCCAGTAGGGGGGATTCAGCAGAACTGGAGCCTGAAACAGTGGCCCAGAGACCTGCCAGGAGAGGAAGAGGCAGAGGGTGCGGGAAACCAGCCCCAGCCATTCCCACGGTCCAGGAGGAAGCGGAACCTGAGGGGGATGCCCTGGAACTTACAGGGGAACAGGTGGCCGAGCTGGGAGACTTACCTGAGCTGACCCATTGGCAGCAGGAAGATGGTCCCTCCAGGGAGGAATTCTGCAAGGCGCAGAAGGAATGCCCTTCCCTCATTGGTCTGCGGCAACAGGCTGTAGATCAGGCAGCAGGTGGAGCAGCCAGAGATCACTTCATCTACTGGGAAGATGACTTGTTATATAGCGAGCCTAAGTTTGCTGAGCCCGGTGCAGCCCGTGTGCTGGTGGTACCCGAGCGCTTCAGAAACTTCCTAATGGGTCTGGCTTATGACGTCCCTAAACAGGCTTGTCACCCACTTCCACTGGCCCCAGATGAGAAAGCACGTTGGTTCCTTTTGTAGATCTTGCCAAACCTGTCAAGCCAGTGGCAAGACTGGAACAAAGTTGAAGGCACCCCTTCAACCCTTCCCAGTAGTGAGCACCCCTTTCGAGCGGGTGGGCATAGACATTGTAGGGCCCCTGGACCCCAAGACAGCCTTAGGCAACAGGTTCATCCTGGTCTTGGTGGACCATGCCACCGGGTACCCGGAAGCAGTCCCTCTCAGGACAATCACAGCACCCGTGGTGGGCCGTGCATTGATGGGGATCTTTTCCCGTGTGGGGTTCCCCAGAGAGGTGGTCTCCGACCGGGGTACCAACTTCATCTCTAAGTACATGAAGTCTCTGTGGGAGGAGTGTGGGGTAACTTATAAGTTCACCACTCCTTACCACCCTCAAGGAAATGGTTGGTTGAAAGGTTCAACCGGACCCTGAAAGGTATGATTATGGGCCTAGCGGAGCCCATGAGACGGAAGTGGGACGTCTTGTTACCATGCCTGTTGTTTGCTTACAGGGAGGTACCTCAGAAGTCCTTAGGGTTCAGTCCCTTTGAACTCCTGTATGGCCACCCTGTTAGAGGACCTCTCACACTGGTGAAGGAGGGTTGGGAAAAGTCCCGTGGGAAAACCCCCCAGGATGTGTTCAGCTATGTGCTGGCCATCCGCAACCAGACACAACGCTTCAGGAAGCTTGCTCAGGCGAACCTGGAAGCAAGCCAGGAAGAAATGAAAAGATGGTACGACCAGAATACCACTCTGGTCGAATTTCAACCTGGGCAGAAAGTGTGGGTGATGGCGCCAGTGGAGCCTTGTGCGCTCCAAGACAAGTGGACTGGGCCATATGAGGTGGTGGAAAGGAAGAGTGAGGTAACCTACCTGGTTAACCTGAGGACTCCCAGGCAGCCCCTGAGAGTCTTGCATGTGAACCGCCTCAGACCACACTTTGAGAGGTCTGAAGTGACTATGCTCATGGCTACAGATGCAGGAATGGAAGAGGATAGTGATCCTCTCCCTGACCTCCTGGCAGTCAAGGAGCAAGATGGGTCAGTGGATGGTGTGGTCCTCTCGCCCACCCTGACCCCAGAGCAGCAGAGGGACTGTCGCCAAGTGTTGGGTCAGTTCTCCTCCCTGTTCTCCCTAACCCCAGGAGTCACCAACTGGTGCGTCCATGATGTGGACACTGGAGACAGTCTGCCTGTGAAACACAAATTTTACAGGGTAGCTGACAAGGTCAGGGCCAGCATCAAGGAAGAGGTTTCCAAGATGTTGGCGCTAGGGGTGATTGAGCCCTCCAGCAGCCCCTGGGCTAGCCCAGTGGTCTTGGTGCCCAAGAAAGCTGCTACGCCCGGCGGCCCCCCAGAACTCCGGTTTTGCGTAGACTACCGTGGGCTCAATGCGGTCACGAAGACTGACGCACACCCCATCCCCAGAGCAGATGAGATCGTGGATCGGTTGGGAGCTGCCCAGTACCTCAGTACCTTTGATTTGACTTCTGGGTACTGGCAGATTGCCTTATCTGATGGGGCCAAAGAGAGGTCAGCATTTTCAACGCCAGAGGGGCACTTCCAGTACCGAGTCATGCCCTTTGGGTTGAAAAATGCCCCTGCCACATTCCAGAGACAGGTTAACCAGGTACTGACCGGGCTGGAGGAATTCAGCGCCGTATACCTGGATGACATTGCTGTGTTCAGCTCCACGTGGGAGGAACACTTGCAACACCTCTGTGAAGTGTTGAAGGCTCTGCAAAGGGCAGGCCTCCCTATCAAGGCCAGCAAGTGCCAGATAGGGCAGGGTTCTGTGGTATATTTGGGACACCAGGTGGGGAGCGGCCAGGTGGCGCCCCTACAGGCAAAGATTGATACCATTCTGGCTTGGGAGCCCCCCAAGACCCAGACAGAGGTGAGAGCCTTTTTAGGACTCACCGGGTATTACAGACGGTTTGTCAAGGGATATGGCACCATTGTCGCCCCCTTGACAGAACTCACTTCCAAGAAGTTGCCCAAAAGAGTTGAATGGACTGACGCCTGCCAAACTGCTTTTGAAACCCTGAAAACTGCTATGTGCACAGCACCGGTGCTCAAGGCACCTGACTTTTCCAGTGAGTTCATAGTACAGACAGACGCTTCAGAGCATGGTGTGGGAGCAGTACTCTCACAAATCACTGAGGAGGGAGGAGACCAGCCGGTAGCCTTCATTAGCAGGGACTACTCCCCAGGGAACAGAGGTGGAGTGCGATTGAGAGAGAAGCATTTGCTGTGGTCTGGGCTCTGAAAAAGTTGAGGCCCTACCTGTTTGGGACTCACTTCCGTGTTCAGACCGACCACAGGCCCCTCAGATGGTTCATGCAAATGAGGGGTGAGAACCCAAAACTGTTGATGTGGTCCATCTCCCTACAGGGAATGGACTTTACGATGGAACACCGCCCTGGCACAGAACACGCCAATGCTGATGGTCTGTCCAGGTTTTTCCGCCTTAGTGAAGAGAACTCCCAAGAGGGTGGGCAGTTCTCCCCACTTTCAGCTGGAGGGGACACGTGTTAGACCTGGCATCTTTGGCGTGGTTTCCCCAATCTTTTTGCCTCTACCTCCTGTATTTTTGATGCTGTGCTGGATTTCGTTTTTGCTGGTTTAGATGCTTTGGACACTCTGCCACTGCTGATCAGTGCCAGAGTGTAAGTGCTCCCTGTGTAAATTGTTATTCTGATTGAATATACATGTTTGGCATATTTGTATCACCATGAAGTCCCTAGTAAAGTGCACTGGGTGTGCCAGGGCTGGTAATGACAAATTCTACTAGTGGGCCTGCAGCACTGATTGTGCCACCCACAGGAGTAGCCCTAAAATGATGTCTCAGGCCTGACACTGCAGTGCCTGTGTGCAGTTTAGAACTGCCATGTCCTCCTGGTCAGTGTCCCCACTGACCAGGCCTAACCCTTCCCTTTTTGTGCACATCAGTCACCCCTACGGAAGGCCCAAGGTACCCCCCTGGGCAGGGTGCAGTGTATGTAAAAGGTAGAGCATGTACAAGTGCAGGTGACATGCTCTGGTAGTGAATGGCAGCCATTTTCGTGTTTTACTACTGTAAGGCTATCTTGCTCCATAGGTTAACATGGGGGATGCTGGCTACAGTGGTTAACAGTATTTCTTCCCATAGGAACAAGATAGGACATAAGTATCTAGTATCCCTGAACTCAGAATTTAATAACACATCTTTTAGGAAAGGTTATTTTTAAATCCTGTGTTTGAGAACAGCACTTTTAGAAAGTTGCTGTCCTCTTGTCTGACCCTTCTGTGTGCCTGGGCCTGTTTGTGTATTGACTGTCTGGTTTGAGAGTGACAGGGGCTGGGGGATTCCCCAGGAGGCTGGATGAGTCAGTAGTAGGCTGAATGACTGCAATTGCAACTGCAGTGGTGGGAGGAGTTAGCACCTGGGCCTGAATAGGGCTGTGCCTGCCTTCCACAATGCTGGCTCCACCTCCTGCTGGGTGGCTGAGGACCCTGCCCCTCACTCTGAAAGGAACATTGCAGCCAGCAAAACAAAGTGCTCAGGATCCACCCAGAACTGGTTTAGACCGGGCTCAGGGCCCACATGCACCAAGAGAACAAAGACTTTAGGGGTATAAGTACAGGACCCCTGACAACAGAAAATTAGATCATCCTGGAATCAAGAAGGAACCTCTGCCAAGGAGAAAGCTGAAACTGAAGAAGGAAGACTGACCTGCTGTTGCTTTGCTGGACTGACCTGTTGCTTTGCTGCCAAGGAGAGGGGAAGGACTTTGCTGCTGAGCTGTGTCCCCTGTCTTGAAGCAATCTCCAAGGACCTGAGTAGAGCTGGCTCCCTGTTTTGAAGGCTGAGGAACAAAAGGACTTCACCCCCAGCTTCCCTGAACTCTGCTGAGAGAGTTCTGTCCTTCCTAGAGTGCTTGATCCAGTTGTGGGGCCTCTGGAAGTTGTACCTGTGCTGGGAAGCTTGAAACTAAGCTTGAGTGACTTTTGAAACTGAAAAGTGTTGCATCGCTTGCTTGCGGAGCGCATCCCCGACAGTGCGAGAAATTTCCCACCGCTACGGAGGTCGAGATCGTCGCAGCGCCTGACGCCGCTGCCAAAGACGTCGCATCCTTTGTTTGCGGGACGCACCAGACCGGTGCGGGAGAATCAAACATCGCTGCGAGAATCGTCGCAGAGCCTGTCGTCGCTGGGTGAGATCGCCGCACCGCTTGCTTGCGGACCGCATCACGTCGCTGCGAGCATCGTCGCAGAACCATCGCATCGAGGAGCTGCGAGAGAGAGGATCACTGCTGGACCGCGCATCGTCGCCCCGGAGATCGTCGCAGCCCCTACGAGATCGTCGCATCGTGCCTTTGCGAGAACAGACTTCCTACGGAACCTACGCACCGGAATCCATACAAGTGGCCTTCCTCCCCATACAGACCGGATTCGTCGCAACACGCCTGCTGCTGCAGCGGGGCTGTCGCATCGCCTCCCCAGGGTCTCAGGAGAAACGTATCGCTTGTTTTCCACCACACCAGCTTCTGCTTTTGGAACTTTGTTGCAATTAAAAGGTACTGTGAGTAAACGTGACGCAACTGTGAACTTTTCACGCATCTGTAGAGAATTCTATCGCCACGTAGAGAAATCTATCGCAACCTAAAGAATTTTAACGCAACCTTAAGAACTCTTTTTGAAACCATATTCTTGAACTGTGTATGTTGGATTTTTGTCAATTTGGTCTTGTGTAGTTTAGATTAAAATACCTTTATTTTTCTAAACTGTTGTGGAGTCAGTTTGTGGTGTTTTCACTGTGTTACTGTGAGTGTTGGTTCAAATAGGGGAGAGGGGTTGGCCTAACGGCTAAGGTGCTCGACCTCGGACCTGGGAAACTGGGTTCGAGTCTCGGTAACGACGCCAAAAACCCCCTGTGATTCTGGGCAAATCACTTAATCTCCCCGTGCCTAAAATGAAAGTGTGTCCTCATGTAACGTAACTGGTGCTATGTAAAGCGCTCTGATAACTGATTCGGTTCGGCTCTAGTTCGCGCTATATAAAACTCTGCAAAAAAAAATTAAAAATACTTTACGCATTGCCTCTGGTTAGCCTAGACTGCTCGTGCCAAGCTACCTAGAGGGTGAGCAGGGGTTATCTCAGAGGGTTATCTCCTTGCCCTGACTAGAAGCAAGGGTCCCTATTTGGACAGTGGTACCTACCTCTGCCAACTAGAGACCCCCAGATCTAACAACAGCGTTGGTGTGGATGCTTTGAATCTACAACATTTCAGCAATTCACATGCTTTATTTTGATATGTTTTGTATTACTTCTGCAATCTACACGCTTTCAGCAGTTCTAGTTTGGATATTATTTTACAGCGATTCACACGCTTTATTCAATTATAATGTGGATTAGTAGTGTACATGCTTCATAGGAAGTTATATTTTGTAATAACTCTATCTGTTAGTTTGGTCATCGTCTAGTCTCTTTATTATTTATCTAATAGGGTATACTGCAGAAACTCTTTTCAATAGAGTGAAGTAACTACAGGTATTCACAAACTTAAAACTTTATGCTGGTACATCTTGTTTTTTGCATTTAAAGAATCTATTTAAATGACTATTCTATAATGCAGAATGTTACGGCAGCACCTTTCTTTCTTGAAACGCCTGGTGATCCACCGATTAGGTGGAAGAAATGGAAAAAAGTATTTGAAAGATATGCCAAGGTTTGTAGAACTTCATTAAGTGCAGAGTGAAAAACATCTCTTCTCTTGCTTGGGCTCGAAGGGCAAGATGTCTTTGACCATTTGCCAGAATCGCCCACATCGGAAGCTAGCGGACTAAATGAATATGAGGTTTGTATTTGCATGTTGAATAAGCATTATTTACCGAAGATAAGCACGATACTAGAGAGATATCATTTTGGTAAGCGCACTCAAAGAGATGGAGAAACGGTAGAAAATTATATAACTGATTTAAGGAAACTGACTTCCTCATGCAAGTATGGTAATTTAAGTGATAAACACATACGTGACCAATTTATGTTAGGGTGCAATATGGAAAAAGTGAGGGAGGAATTATGGCTTCGAGACAAACCCAGTTTGGAGGAGGTTCTTAGTGTGGCAAAGAGAATTGAACATTCCATTAAGTGCGTAGATGTGCTTAAGAAAAATGATGGAAAAAAGGATGAGATTGTTAATGCAGTCAATGAGAAAGATTTGAAATCTAAGCCTGAAGGGTCAGTCAGGTTGAAAAGGGAGTATTAGGATGTGAAACCAAAAAGTAAAGAGAAGTTTGTCACATTAAAATGCTTCAGGTGTGGAAAGGCTCGGCATTTAGCTAATGATAACAAATGTCCTGCATTCAATCACACATGCTCGAGGTGTAAAAAGAAGGGTCATTTTTCTAAGGTGTGTGAAACAAAGATGACTCCCAGGGTTAAGAAAGTTGAAGTATATGAAACCAGTTCTGATTCCTCTCAGGAGGACTTCGTATGTGGTCAAATAGTTGTCCAAGTTCAAGATGGCTCCAAAAAGAAAAGTTGTCCCTTGGATGATATAGTTATTGACGGTGAAACAACTAGAGTACTTTTTGATTCTGGTGCAAAGATTACCATTGTTTCAAATTATTTTTATAGATCAAAACTCTATAAAAAATTTAACTCTTTAAGCCAGATATAATTCCCTTGTCGTATGGTGGTGAATCAATTAAATTGAGTGGTTATTTCATGGGAATGATTGAGTACAAAGAATAGAGTCATTGCTGGGAAGATATACACATCTAAGAAAGGGGATAGCATTATTAGTCCACCAGGGAGACTTAGGTGTATATCTAGATCCAAATGCAGATCCTCCTATACAAAATTGAGAGATCGTTTCACCTGTTGGTTCAAATTGTGTTGGGAATGATTTCGTGTAGTCTCTCATTGTCTCTCATGGTGTTGCCCCATTTCTGGGAGTCAGGCTATCATGTCCAGGAGATGTTGGAATAGTTTAGGTTTCAGGCATTGTCTGTTACATCCATGCCATGGAATGTCATTGTTTAATTCATGTATGTTGGTTTTCACACAAAAAATCCAGGATTGTTGCCTATTAAATAATTATCATCCCCACGAGGAGCTAAGTCTGATGATGAACGCGACACTCATTTGGGTGTATGAGGGCTATATCATCCAATAAGGAAGATTCCCCACCTTATATACTTTCACCAAAATGGGACTATGGGTGCTGCACCTTTAACTGCTCCCAGTCCCTCCTCTTTTGATTGATTGGTCTTCTGGTAGACAGTTAGTTTTAGTCATTCTGATTCACTTCATATAAATGTGCTTCATTGTTGGGTCAGTCTCATAGATAAAAACCCTTTGTTTTTTCTTGTCAACATCATTTGTTCTAAGCACCCTGAAGATTCTTTACCAACAATGCACTCTGGTTCCTTGCAATTCCTTCTTCAGCTCACTCTACAAAGCTACAGGCTCTTTTTGTACCTTTTGTACATTACTGTGCACAAAGCCATCCAACACACTTCTCTTTCCTCCTGAACACCTATGGGGAACAGCTTTTTTTTCTAGGATGGGACACAGTCTAACAATTCTCCATACAGAATACTTTATCTGGACACTTTACGACCTACAGCAGTAAGCATTCCCCGTTCTCTGTTGCATTAAATTTAGATTTTGCATAGTGAATTTTAGACTTCAGCTTTGCCTCAAAAAGTCCAATAATATTTATACATACAATAATATATATTCTACCCTCCAACCATCTGGCCTAATGTCAGCTTTCTGTAGTGTCACATGAGGAAACTATGACATTATGTCCTTACCGATTAGGGTTTTATTTAATGCTCGCAGTGGTGCTTTCTAAGATTAGCATCATTGCTCGCATAGAGAATTTTGTCACACAAGTGAAAACACAGTGCTTTATGGGGCATTTCTTGCATTCCAAGAACTCTTATATATATTTTTGTTATTTTATTCAGTGGATGCAATCAGTATGGCGAATGTGAAATTATATTTGAAAATGCTGTATAAACATAATTAAAAAGGGTATAATGTCTAGTCTTTCTGAACTTGGTTAGTCAGATGAAAGGTACGCGTATTTTATGCATTGTTCTTTTAGAAAGAACATTAGTCATGCATTTAAGTACATTTGGTAGCATCACAAAGGTTTCATGATTATTTGTTAACTACTTAATATGTTCTTTTGAAATTGTTATGGCTAGAGATTGATGATGTCCTACTGTGGTTGGTTTGTATTGTTTTCCTGTGAGTGCTTGATTTATTGTAGAGTTGCATATGATTTGTTGGGTCACTTACAAGAGTGAAGATCATTGGATAGATGCTAAATGATATTTAATTATTTATTTGTTTTGTAATGCGCATGAATAACCCCCGAAGGGTTATCTCCACGCAGCAGGAGCAAACACGTTGGCAGTAGCCTAGAAGTTAAAATAGTTCAGTTTTTAATAATTTCCTAAACTTGTGGTGGGCAGTGTATTCTCATACGTGCTGGGGAAGTTTATTTCAAAGATGGGTGGCTATGAATGTAAATTCATGGCTTCCTGAGCGGGTTTTCTTGATGCGTGGTAAGTAGAGACTTGTTGGTAGATCTTAAGGATCTTATTGGTCGATAGGGAATACATTTTTCCATCAAATATGCTAGTAATGTGGTTCTCTCCTTGTCATTGGTCGGCACCGTGAATGTGTGTATGTGCGTCCTAAAATGTAAGTAAGTGTGTAATGGATCATCATTAAGGATGGGGTTTTAGGCTTGTGCATCCAGGATACTTGTGATTTTGGACTCTTTTTAAAAGAGTAAGAGAGTCATTGGATTTGTTACCAGTTCAATTGTACGGAGTGTGATGCAGATTTTTGCTCCGCACGGAATTTGTTTTCTATTTGGTGGATGACTGGCTGGTATGCTTGTTTGTGTTTGAGTGTTGCGCTGGGTCTGGAGTCATGTTAAAGAAAAAATGCTGTATTGCAGTGATGATTGTGGTGTTCTGGTTTGCGGCAGTGCAACTTATGGAGTGGCCATTTGTCTTTCATCAGACTGTGAATTAATGTGCAACCCAGTGCAGAAAGCCAGCAGTTATTTTTTTAGATAGTGTAATATTAATTCAGAATGTGCGTATTTTGTTGAGCTGGTGGATTTTCATTTCTATTTACTGTAAAGAATGAATTCTGTGTTGTGGTTGCCTGCTTCTGTGTCAGTGATGTTCTTTTATCTGTGTTCCTGTGCAGTGTGATGCCATCAGTGCCCTATGAGTCAGGTCTGTGAGGGAATTTGTTTCCAGGGGACTGAGCACCACTACATCTAGCTCCTTTTCAGTCCTGGTTACCTACATGTCTCTACAAATCTCCCTGAGTCTATAGACTATGTAAGTAAGCATTACAGCTGGCTCCAGTCTTCTATATACGGATACCAATCAAAATTGTAATACACTTCTTTACTCTTGAACCTATTGTCGAAAAAGGGTTCAGGCAGATCAGGTCGTTTACCCCTTTTCTAGGTTTGCCCGGCGTTAGCCGCTTCTCACCCAACTCATGATTACCCAAATAAAGAGGCAGGCGCTGGAGACTGGAAGGCAGGAAACAGGAGTTTATTTCCGACGGAACAGAACACGTCAAATCAGACAACAGGGTATCTTCTCGAGGTGCTCTCTCGACATCTCTGAGGCCTGGCCTCTTATACACTGGTTTATTACTTTATTACATGCAACACATTCTTAGTAATGCTTTGAAGTCCGGAGAAAGGCGTCTTTGGGATCCCCGGTTCAGGTCCGCTCCCACACATATCTACAGTAGGAGTCCCCACCCCTAATCTCAGCATGATGGCTATCGCGCAGCTGGGTGTTCCGCTGGGAACAGAAATGCGGGTAATCGATCGGGTCTAGGGGTGTGAGGGCATTGATTAATCCCCGCTCCTTTGAAGTGAGGTGAGGTCCTACTGTAGGGGCAATAAACCGCATCTGTTGGGCTAAGCGAGGGTCTGGGGTCGGGCCGAACAATCGGGCAAGGAGGGGGAGGTTATCAAAGGGGCCTTTTTTATGAATGAGATGAAAGGGTGTGGGGGGTTCAGCGCGGGATGTGGCTCGGAGGCAGGGTCACGCTGGAGGTGCGTTTAGGGCCAAGCAGGAGAGACCGGGGGCTGTCGAAAAAGGGGGGGGGTGTGCTTGCGAGCCCGGGGTGTGAGGGGGTGAGACGCGCTGGCTATCGGCAGTAGGCAGAGGGGTCATGGCATTCAAAAATTGCTGCTGCTTACGCACACGCATGGATCCGAAGGGAGACAAGATGGCGCCGATAATGTTTACGCCACAATCTAGATTTTAACAGTCCTCCCTTTTCAACATATCTAGCCAGCTTGTCAATTTACGTCAATCCCCATTATATTTCTTATTTCGAGGTCATACAATGCTTTCATGTGTTCAGTTTTGTAGTCCGAAGTCTTAGGGCACATGCAGTTAGCAATGAGCGAACACAGAGGTGGCAAACATTGAATACCTAGGCAACACCCACACAATATCACGACCGGTATCAATATAAATGTGAATAACCTCCATCCCCAGTCCTTCAAGGTGCCCCAAAACCAGCTTCCAAGCGACCATCCTTCCTGTTCCTGGTGAACCTCTGAGGAAAGTCTGTGGAGGTGTTCGATTGCTTTGTAGACTGAGGGCGAGTTATCTGGTACGTAGGTGCAACAGCTGGACCCAATGATGCAGCATTCTCCTCCTCGGTCGGCTAGAACCACATCTAGAACAAGGCGGTTCTGAAGAGCCACCAGGCGGACTGCCTGAAGTTCGGCCGTATTGTTAGTGAGGATGCCAGCCGTGATGTTCATGGTTGTTTCTACTGCCTGGGTCAGGTGGCGGATGGCGCGGCTGTTTGCCATTGGGCCCCACAGAGGAACCAGTCCTTTCACTGCATCCAAGAACTGTGCTCCAGTGGAGTCGGCTTGTTCAATGTCTTTTGCGCGCTTCTGTCTGTGGTGGTTTGCTGGGGCCACGTACGTTGGAGGGAGAACGAAGGCGACATAGCAGGTACCCACCCAGCTTTTTGGAAGTCAAGTGTAGGCTTTGGTGCCGCAAACAAAGTACATATTCGGAGAAGCAACAAAGGAGGGGGGATCGATGGCGTCCAATGTTCTGGTGATGTGGCAGGAGCTGTGACCCACCGGCTGTGTTCCCAAGCCTTCGAGACACACGAGGCCCGTGACATTAATAACAGACAGAGCCACCGTCAGAGTGGCAGCAGTTCGTTTCCGTAAGTAGGAGAAGGTGGGTCTGGCTGGATTATGGAACACCTGCATTTCGACTCGTTCCTTAGCAGGGATGTCCATCTGGAAGGAGGAGCCAGAGGTCAAAGGACAAAAGGGAGCAGAAGTCCTTCCGGTTGTGTTCAGCCAGAACCCGTGGTAGAAGTGCGACACTGTCTGACCAGAAGTGGCGTTGTCCCTGTAGCTCTCTTGCAAGAGGGTCAACCAGGCAAGGCAAGAACCGTGAACTGAGAAAGGGGAAGGGATGAAAGGGATGGAGTGTCCGGTGGCATGCGGGAGCAACCCGCAGATCCAGCAGTTTGTGGCGTTGGCGGCAAGGTTGTGTTGGTGCAACAGTTGCACAAAGGAATTGTTCCAGAACTCCTTACGCCTTTCTCGGAGCTGAGGCGAAAGGGAGATCAGGTGATGCTCCTTCGTAGTAGTTGGCTGTGCAGTGGTCAGCAATATCTGATGAGCGGGTGCGCTCTCTTCCATGATCCAGAAAGAAGTCATGAGGAGGAGGCAAAAGAGGAGGACAATGAAAAGAACAATTGTCTTCGATTTGTGTATACTGTCAGTCTTTGGATTCCGATAACGGGTATTTCCTGTTGATTCCGTTGTCTTCTTATCTGGCGCTTCCATCATCTTCAAGGTGCTCGGTAGTGGGCAGAACCGCTGACTTCGTTTAGCCTCTCTTCGGGTAACCCTTGGTTGTGTTTAGGCTACCGTTCTGAGATTCAACTTAGTCTGTGGTCTACTTAGCCGAAGCTCCCTCCTTTCGACGTAGGAAATACCCTTCCCTGGATGGTACAGTGGGATCAGAGAATTTTGCAAGTTCGAGTGCCTCGGTATCAGGATAACAGTTCAATGATGGCCGGTCTTTGTTCAGCAGTTCTTCTTGGGTGCTGACGCTTTCTGTTGTGGTCAGGGTCGAGGAGACCTTCTTACAGTGGTGTGCATGCAGCCAGTGTCGCTTCCCCTCCACTCGAAGAGCCGTTCGGGTGGTAATCAGTACTTGCCAGGGGCCCGTCCACCGGGGTTCCAGACTCTTTGTCCGTTGGAAATTCCGGATCAGCACATAATCTCCCGGTTGGATATCGTGACCCAGACCCCTGGAAGCATCGGGGATGGCCTGCTGCACCTGCTGATGAATGATAGACAATGTTTTAGTCAATTTGCACAAGTAATCAGACAGTAGGACGTCCGGGACGTCGTGAATGGAGGTCGGTTTAGGGGCAGTCCAGAGGTTCATCGGTCGCCCAAATACAACCTCGTAGGGGGTCAAATGGTGCTTAGTGGGAGTGGAGCGCATCGATAGCAACGCCAGTGGGAGGGCATCTGGCCATTTAAGTCCTGTGGTGGCAACTATCTTTGACAGTTTTAGTTTCAGTGTGGTGTTGTGGCGCTCAACTAAGCCAGCAGATTGGGGGTGAAAAACTGCATGAAACCTCTGTTTTACACCCAACCCTTTCAAGATTAGTTGGATAACTTCAGCTATGAAGTGGGGGCCGTTGTTGCTCCATAGAATTCGACAAAGACCGTAGCGAGGGAAAAACTCTTTCAGCAGTACCTTGGCAGTGGTCATGGCAGTGTTATCACGGGTTGGATAGGCTTCTACCCATTTGCTGAAAGCACACACAATGACTAATACATACTTCAGGCTTTGGCATCTTTCCAGTTGGATGTAGTCCATCTGGAGGACCTCAAAAGGATGGTCGGGGACCCCAAACCCTTTCCCGGGGTACCACAGTTCCTTTCCCAGGGTTGTGTTGCAAACAGATAAGGCATTGCTGGACCAGGCATCTGGCTGAGTCGGGAATCTTGTCGTTGTGCCAAACCCTGGAGATGAGTTCGATCATGGGGGCAGATCCTATGTGTGCGGGGGAGTGTGCCATAGTCAGTATGGGGATCAAGTATGAATTGGGTAGCAACCATTTGTTGGTGTCCTTTGTCCGCCAGCAGCCTTCCTCATCTTTCAATCCCACCCGTGCCCATTCAGTCAATTCGTGTGGTGAGCTGGCCATCTGGATGTCCCTAATCGTTTCCCTAACGTCAGTCCATTTTTCTGCTTGTGACCTGGTCACATACATACGTGTCGTTGTCCTATTCTCAGCTGTGGTTCGGGCAGTGATGTCGGCCAGCGCGTTTCCCTGTCCGACTAAGTCTGTCACCTTCTTGTGTGCCTGACATTTGATTACCGCTAATCGTTTGTGAAGGAGAACTGCTTCAATCAGGGCGGAGACTAAATCTCCGTGGAGGATGGGCGTGCCGTGGGACGTCAGGAATCCCCTCTCCCTCCATAAGAGTCCAAAATGGTGAACCACTCCGAAGGCGTACTGGCTGTCCGTGTAAATGTTTGCAGTAGTCCCTGTCGCTATAATACATGCTCGTGTGAGGGCAATCAGCTCTGCCGCCTGTGCGGATCGCTGCGCGATGCGGGCAGTTTCAACTACGGTTTGGGCTGTGGTAACTGCATAGGCAGCTGAGGTGGTGCCGTCGGGGAGTTTTATGCAAGAACCGTCTACCCATAGCTCTCCGTCAGGGTCCATGAAGGCGGTGTCTCGGAGGTCAACTCTACTCCTAGTCTGTTCGTCTGTGAGGGTCACACAGTCATGTATAGGGGGGACGTTCGGGTCGTTTTCGGGCAGGGGCAACAAAGTGGCTGGGTTCAGTGTGGTGCATCTTTTCAGCGTGATGTGGGGTGCAAGCAGAGTCAGTTCGTATCCAGTCAGTCGGGCGCTAGTCAGGTGTTGCGTCTTAGTCTGGTTCAAGGGGGTGTCAACAGCATGGGGCACTAATACCGTGAGGGAATTCGAGAGTACGATCCCCTCACTCTGTCGGATAGAGACAGCAGCGGCAGCTACGGCTCGAAGGCAGGCGGGCAAGGCTCTCGCTACGGGGTCAAGGGTGGCAGAGAAATAGGCACATGGTCGTTGCTTGGGGCCAATGGTTTGAGTCAGGACAGACAAAGCGCACCCCTCCCTTTCGTGAGTGTAGAGAGAGAAGGGCTTTGTGTAATCGGGGGTTCCAAGGACCGGTGCAGAACAAAGGGCATCTCGAAGTTCTTTGAAGGACGATTGGCATTCGGGGGTCCAAGGGAGTGGGAAGGGGACATCTTTGGCTAGTAGGGAAAGTAGCGGCTTTACAATGAGGCTGAAATTTGGCAACCACTGCCGGCAGAAGGAGGTGAGGCCTACCAGGGAGCGGACTTGTTTCTGGGTCTTTGGGACGGGGGTTTCCAGAATGGCCTGAATCCGATCGGGTGTAAGCTTTCTCCCGTCTTTGGACAAGAGGTGGCCTAGGTAGGTGACCTGGGGTTGGCAGAATTGCAACTTCTTTTTGGAGACCTTGTGGCCGTTTTCCGCGAGGAAGTGCAGGAGTTGGAGGGTGGCGGTGATTGCAAGTGGAGTGGTGTCGGCCGCCAAAAGGATGTCATCGACGTACTGTATCAACACCACTCCCTCCGGTAGCTGAACGGCGTCCAGCTGTCTCTTGAGGGCCTGGCTATAGATGCTGGGACTTTCTGTGTAGCCTTGGGGAGCTCTACAAAATCTATATGAGCGGGATTTTAACGTGAAGCCGAAAAGGTAGCGGCTGTCCGGGTGGATGGGGATGGAGAAGAAAGCGTTTTTTAGGTCAATTACAGTGAAGGAGGTGGCTGTGGAAGGAATCAGGGTCAGGATGGTGGCGATATCTGAGACTACAGGGTACTGGGGTACAACTGCCTTGTTGACCTCTCGAAGGTCGATGATGAAGCGGTACGCTTTCTCATCTCCCTCGCCCTGCTTTTTCACAATGGGTAGGATGGGGCTGTTGCAAATATTGCTGACTACTTCCTCTACCACTCCTGCCTCTAGCAGGGACTGAATAATCATTACCAATGCCTTCTCACCTTCGGGCGATATCCGATATTGTGGGAGTTTTGGGAGTATCGCATCTTGGCGGACAGTTATGCGCACGGGATCGATCATCATTCGTCCTACATCAGCGTCCGTTTTAGCCCACAGATACAGAGGTAGAGAGTCAAGTAAGGATGCGTCAGCGTCTGAGATGGAAGACATGTGTAGTGCATGATGATGTCTGAGCAGGGTCGGGTTATCGTACAGGATGACCCGAACTCCGTCCTGTGAACACCTGATAGTAGCTCGGAAATGCTTTAGTAAATCAAGTCCCATAATGGCATCGGGGGTGTTGGAGGAAAGCAGAAACGTCGTGTCAGTGGGGTTACTGTCCAAGTCGAAGGAAACCGGTGCGGATAAAGGGTTAGTGGAGGGCGTTTCCATCAAAGCCTATTGATGTTATGTGTGAGCCAGACAAGGGTGCCCTTGGAATCAGTCGTTTAGATAACGCACTACGTGTCGCGCCAGTGTCTACCAGAAATGGAGACTTCGTACCTAGGACCTTAGCGTTGACGTAAGGACCTTGCTGGTCAACATAGAGCTCGACTGGATCCCTTCTTTGCCCTTGGCAGTCCTATGCAAAGTCGAGAGTGTTGTCGCAGTCAGACTGTTGGCACTGGTTCTGTCGGGGGCGGTCAAATGTGTTCGGTCTGCCAGGTCTGTCATTGTTGGTGTCGTGGGTGTGCCCTCGCCCCTGCCCTCTAGTTTTGGGGCCATTTGCCATGTCTCTTGTCTCTTTATTTTTAAGCATTTCCAGGAGGACCGGGCATTGAGACTTCCAATGACCAAATCCTTTGCAAAACGCACACTGGTTCTCATCGAGGTCTGTTCGTGGAGCGCCGGGTGTGGGTGTGCGGTCTCTAGGGGGTGCATTTGGTTGGTAGTTTCCTCTATACCGTTCCCTTCCTGTCGTCACTCCTTGTAATTGAGCAATCATCACTCGCTCTTTCAAGTCCTTTTTCTTTTTCTCAGTTGCCCTCTCGTTCTCGTTCTTTTGGTGTTCGTAATACTGAGCCATCTGAAGGATAGCTGCAGGTTTGGAGGCCCCCCAACTACTCTCGCTCGTCTGTAACTTTTGGGAGACCACTTGCGATAGACCCTTCACGTAGTTTTGCACGAATAGGTGTTGTCCGGTTGCAGTGGTCATGTCTTGGCCACTGTAGTCAGAGAACACCGTCTCAAATCGGGAGAAGTATTCTGATACGTCTTCCTGGGGTTTCTGACGGCAAGCCGTGACTACCGACCAGTCTACCTTCTTCTCTGGGATTAATGTCTTTAGCTTCTGAACTATTTTGTCCGAGAGTTCCAGTATGTCTTTTACAGGTTTCTTTCCGGGCTCCCGTTGCCTATCTAGTTCACTGAGTTGATTCCAGGTATGTCCGAACAGATCTGTGTGGTCGGCTTTTCGGTTTGCTTCCACACGTCAGCCGGCAGACATAACCCGAAAAACAAGTCAATGTCCGCTAGAGTCATTATGGTTGAGCCTAAGGCTGTACCTAGTTCGGTATAAAATGCTGTCGGGTTCTTTCTTAAATCGGGTAGGGTTTGCCTAAAAGTTAAAATATCTTGCCGGTCCCATGGTTGATAAACCCAGTTGTACACAACCCTCCCCTTTGCATCTGCATGGTTGATATCGTCGTTCGTTCCCTGACCTCGTGGGGGAACCCAGAAAGGGGCGGCTTCTCTGATAGGCATCATGGTGTTGCCTACTTCTGATGAGGACCCAGTCGTTTCGGGAACTGTAATCTTAACTTCCGGTTTTTGTTCCGTGAGGTGGCGGAAAATCTCAAGCGTTTGCATGAAGAGGTCCGCCGCGTCACGCTCGGTCTCGTCCCCAATATCGACTTTTCTATATAACGCTGTCAGTTTAGTAGGACCTCGATTCTGATACCTGTCCTCATAGGCGTTCAGGGTGTGGTAACTAAACCGTAAAATGAAATGCCGTCTGTGGCTGCCGGCATGCGAATTGTGCATATCCATCGTATATTCTTCGCTCTCCTTCCGTTCTACCAGTGCCTTTGCTATCTTGTCAATTCCCTCTCGCTCATCTTTGCTCAATCTATTCAGTCTACCCGGTGGCTGTTTGCTAGTCTTGTGTTCATCTGATGTCGTTACTAATGCGGCCGGAGCGGAGGCCGTGAGGGCTGGGGCACTAGCTTCAAGGTTATTCTCATTTGCACTCGGAGCTGGCAAGTGTTGTACTAGGGGTTGGGAGGGGGCATAAAGGGGGGGCATATAGATGATCGGAGGACTTAGCAGCAGCTCATCGTTCGCCCGTTGTTTGGAGGTCAGCTCAGGGTAGAGTGTAGAGGGGGTCCTAACAGGACACTGGCCTGTCGATTCAGATTCCTGTTTTTGTCTGGCTTTCTCCCTTTCTTTTATATCTTCTTCTAGTTTCTTAGCGGCCAGGTGGGCTGCCTTTCGCAACTCTTTTCCTATTCTCGCTTCTTCCCTTTTCTTTCGTTGTTCTGCTTCTTTGCGCCACATGCCGAAACTATCAAGCATAGTGGGCGTGGTTTTATTGTTACAAAGGGCTGTTTCCAGCACGTTTATTTTTGTGTCATCGAAGGATCCTATCAGTGGCCACTGACTTTCCTGATCCTTTTTAGTATATTTATTCCATAACTTACTATAAGCTACGGCGACTAGTCCATATTTTAAAAACATATCCTTATTAGGGGTGCCCTCCAGAGGAGCCGGATGATCCACCTCTAATAAGCGGTCCGGGCTGAACCAACTACTGACTAATGGGGAGAAGATAGGCATGACGGGTTACAACGGGGACAAAAGTCTGCACTACCTATCCTTCACTACTTCGCGAAGACTAGACAGAATATTTCTATTCTACAGTATTCGCAAATAGGGAATACCCAAAGAGAGAACCAATATCGAACAATTAATGTTCGTTCAATCAAACAATCAGTGGCGAGAAAGAAATAGGCACGACGGGTTACAACGGGGGCAAAAGCCTGCGTTACCTATTCTTCACTATCAGCAAAGGAGGACAGAATACTTTTACCCTTCCCCGTTTGTAGACAGGGAATTCTCGAGAAAAAACAATCCTCGATCAAACAATGTCCGGGCAAACAATCAATCAGTGGGGGAGAAAAGATAGGCACGACGGATTACAACGGAGGCAAAGGCCTGCGTTACCTACCCTTCACTGCATGCAAAGGAAGAGAGAATACTTTTATCCCTCTCAGTTTGCAGACAGAGAATCTCCAAGAGAACCAACAATTCGGAGAGCAATACTAGTATTTTCCAATCAAACAATCAAATATTTCCTAGTTTGTCGTGTTACACGACCTTACCCGGACCGTATGGACAGTTTTTCGTCTTCCGCTTCCAGCGCCCGATCGTTCTCTATTTTCTGTAATTGCTGTGGCACTCCTGATGGTTCCCAGTCAGGACCGTAGATCACTCGAGAGAGGTCTGTTCGGAACCGGTGAAGTTCGGATGATCGGCTGCCAGACGAGGGTCTATCGGGCAGGAGCTCTTCCCGATCGTTGCAGTCGTTCACTCCGTCGTCGGGACCTCTCCCACTGGATCCACGTGTCGCTGATGGGCCCCACGTTTGGGACGCCAATTGTCGAAAAAGGGTTCAGGCAGATCAGGTCGTTTACCCCTTTTCTAGGTTTGCCCGGCGTTAGCCGCTTCTCACCCAACTCATGATTACCCAAATAAAGAGGCAGGCGCTGGAGACTGGAAGGCAGGAAACAGGAGTTTATTTCCGACGGAACAGAACACGTCAAATCAGACAACAGGGTATCTTCTCGAGGTGCTCTCTCGACATCTCTGAGGCCTGGCCTCTTATACACTGGTTTATTACTTTATTACATGCAACACATTCTTAGTAATGCTTTGAAGTCCGGAGAAAGGCGTCTTTGGGATCCCCGGTTCAGGTCCGCTCCCACACCTATCTACAGTAGGAGTCCCCACCCCTAATCTCAGCATGATGGCTATCGCGCAGCTGGGTGTTCCGCTGGGAACAGAAATGCGGGTAATCGATCGGGTCTAGGGGTGTGAGGGCATTGATTAATCCCCGCTCCTTTGAAGTGAGGTGAGGTCCTACTGTAGGGGCAATAAACCGCATCTGTTGGGCTAAGCGAGGGACTGGGGTCGGGCCGAACAATCGGGCAAGGAGGGGGAGGTTATCAAAGGGGCCTGTTTTATGAATGAGATGAAAGGGTGTGGGGGTTCAGCGCGGGATGTGGCTCGGAGGCAGGGTCACGCTGGAGGTGCGTTTAGGGCCAAGCAGGAGAGACCGGGGGCTGTCGAAAAAGGGGGGGGTGTGCTTGCGAGGCTGGGGTGTGAGGGGGTGAGACGCGCTGGCTATCGGCAGTAGGCAGAGGGGTCATGGCATTCAAAATGGCTGCTGCTTACGCGCACGCATGGATCCAAAGGGAGACAAGATGGCGCCGATAATGTTTACGCCACAATCTAGATTTTAACACTATCAACTGTTATGTATTGCAATCCAGGAAAGCTACACTTTACTATACTTAATTTATGTAGGTATTCAACCTTTCTTCTTGAGCTGGACAACTCCATACTTAGACGAAAATATGTTCTCTGTCATGCTTCGATGGTCTGATTCAGTGGCGTAGCTAGCCCTTTGGCCGCCCGTGGCTGTCACTACGTTTGTCGCCCTGCGGCAGCTGCAGTGAGGGGTAGGGGGAGGGGATGCTGGAGAGATTTTTCTCTGTTTCAGTCCCTGCGGTAAACGCACTGAGGAGCCAGGGGGGGGGGGTTGTCTGCTATTACCGCCTCCAGGCGGCAGATAAGAGCTGAGGAGGCACCGCCCCCAAAACTGTGCTGCCAGAGGCAGACCGCCCCCAACCCTAACTACGCCACTGGTCTGATTATTTGCTTCTTAAGCTTACCTGCTCTAAAATCCTCAGATTTCTCAAATGGATGCTGGGTCCATTTCAACAAAGGTGTAACTTTTTTTCAGGGACTTAACAGTCTCAATTTGCCTTGTCAACATGTTATTTAACTTATGATTTCCAAACCAGTCAATATACCTTTGTCTGTCCCATATTTTTTCAGTGATGATTTTCAACATTGGAACAGCTTCCCCTTTCACACTGTGGAATTTTACAATTCTCTCGCTTTGCTTGGAGTTTGATGTTTTGGACTAATTAGTGAGTTAGCACCTTTTAAGTGTTTATAACAAATCCGAGCTTTTCCATTTCTATGTAAGTGTTTATTTCAATTTGTATCTGCTTCGGTTTAGTAGTTCTAATAACAGTAGTGTTATACTTAGCTCCAACATGGTAAATAAGATAGATAGATGGTTGTGTGGTGCACACAAAATAAAAATGTAACCAAGTAAGGCTTTCTTAATACAGGGATTATATATATATATATAACCACTGTACAATAAGGTTCAAATCCGTTGTCATAATGTTACTCTTTATTTTCAATTCAAACACAGTTTCCATATGCTTTTTTTTACATGTATTCGGAATTGCTGATCAGCAGAGTTCAAAAGAAGTTCCCCTGGGTGGACCAGACTATTTAAACAATATGGTTGAATGTTGATAGGAATCTTGCCTGCTGTTTGAATTGCTCTAATTCTCCTAAATGTAACAATCAAACAGCCTCCTAGCGTTTCCTCAATGCAATCAACCTTTAGCGACTACCACTTTTACTGATAAGGCAGTGTTTATATCAATTACTTTTGGGAGAAAGGTTTACACAATCTTGCAAATGTCTGTCATCAGCCCTTTCCCCCTGAAATGAAACACTATGTAATGCACGCTTGTTTATCACCTGTCCCTCTCATTCATTTGTTAGAAGTCAGAGGCATTGGATACTTGTTTTCATCATATGGAAGTGGCTTTCATCTTTTCTTTTTATATTTTCGGGAAGAGGTTAAGCATGTTCTGAGAGATTATTTCCGAGATTAAGTAGGTCTGATTAAATGTATTTTTCACATTAAACTTCAAAGACAAATAAAGTAAAAGCACACTCGCATCAAACCTCAGGAAGACTTTTTTCTTCTTTTTCATAAAATTGGATTGTTTTCTGACGCTTTTCTGCTGTTTTCTTTTGTTTTTCAACTAGTATTCAGTTTCCTTAAAAAAGACAAACAAAACTTTTATAGCTGCTGCTTAGCCTGTGTGAGTGTGGTATGGAATGCAGGTGCAGGGTGATGCAGTGGAATGTTGCATTTCTGAGAGTGTCAGTTGGAGTATGGGCTGAGCAGCAGGGAGGCTGCTCCTGGTGGGGCCCTTCATCAAAACGACTTAATAAACCTTCTTGATTAATCTACACCTGGACTAATGGACTTCCTTTTATTACAACATGTTGCCGATGATTTGGTGAACAAGAATGTAAATGTGAAAGCTGAATAGGAGAAGATATCTCTTAGAGACAGATAAACCAAAAGGATCAAGCTTCAAGAGAAAGTTCAGTAACCCTAACTAATGTGATTACTGGCATCTAAAGTAAAACTCAAGAGAAGAAATGTAAAATAAGAAACTCAAGAAGAACTTGAGCTACAGAGTTGTGTGTTTCCTGACCACCATGAGCCCCACCAACGACCTCTAGACTGGTCTGCCCCGCCCAGCCAGGGCGTGTTTTTAGTTACTTTCATGTGCCTGATGACAACCCGCGATGTATGAGGTTCCAGTTAAAAGAATCTGGCAACGCGTAAGGTAAAAATTGTTTGTAACTGTTGTTGCATTTCCAGATGGCATGGACTGATCATCAGGGAAGATATTAGCACGAGCAAGAACATTTAATGTGATTGTGGGGAGCCAACTACCTGCACCAGCATTGTGTTTTGAACTATCTGTTCATGTGTTGACATGCGTGAGTTCTGCGGTGTTGGATGAAACAGTGGTGTTGGCGGTGTGTATCCGTTAATAGTTTTGACATTTGAATGGGATGCTCGTTCACTCCTTACCTTACCTGATCAACGGGCCTTGCGGAGTAGTCATAGGAGTTCAGTGGCACAAGGCTTGGTATCCTGCAGAGCGACGTTGTGCAGCGCGTAAGCAACTGGAGCCACCCTCACTCTTCAGGTCTGTGTGCTGCCATCTTGTTAGCTGAGGTTGTGTTTCTGGCTGCATCTTCGTTATGCGTTACAGGCACCTCAACTGAAAAAAAATCAGATGCAACTATTCTCAGTAACACGTCTCCTTGGAAGTAAGAAGAAACTTTGGGGCAGTTTACGAGCCCTCTGCATCACCAGTACGTCACTTTTGTGACATACTGGAGGCACATTTCACTTCTCCATATTTAAAAGGAGAGGAAAAGCCACCCTGCGTGACTCTTCTTCTCCTTGTAAATATGGCACTTTGCGTGGAAGGGGCGTTCCATGGGTGTTTCTGTGGGTGTTCCCACGCAACACCCATGGAACGAGACACATTTCCAGATTTTCGAGGAGTCGTAAATCTGGAAATGCATTTTAATGCTACGCCTCCCCAGGGGAGGCGTAACAGGGTGCAACAGGTAAAAAAATGTTCATTTCTCCTCTTTTTTCCTCTTTCAAAGTGTGCTGCATTCTACAGCCCATACTGAAAGAGGAAAATGCATGTAGTGTACTCTCTCCATGACGCAGGGATCCTTGCACCATGGTGAAAGGGTGCCTGTGCCGGCGCATGGCTGCAGTTTGTTCACCAGCGCAGGGGACAGCACATAAATGCGACATATTATTGTAAATATGGCGCATCCCTGTACTTCGGAAGTGCCACAGTGTGGCAAAGCCAAAGGGCTTAGTTGCCACGCTGCAGCACTTCCTTGTAGATCTGTCTGCCCCTTGTGTTTTGCATGTTTGCTTGGATAGGAGAATCTCAGCTCCTTGTCTGCTTGCAAGGGAAAAATATCTTTGTGTTTTGCTTACGGAATTCTGGTGAGAGATCATGCCACCCAAAACTCCTTATTGAGACTGACTTGAGAAGTCTCAATAAGGAGATTTGGGTGGATTCACACCAATTACCTAAAATTGGGGATCTCCTGGAAGAGCTAAGTGGTGCTGAATGGTTTTCCAAAATTAACTTGGCGTTTGAGTCCTAGCAGGTGGTGTTGGATGAAATGTCCCATCATTATACTGCTTTTAACTCGCGTTTTGGTTCCTGCCGTTTGGCCTGACATTTGCCACCTCAGCCTTTTAACGATTTATGCAGCAGATTATGGGAGGTGTGAAGGGTGCTCTCATCTTCCAGGATGATGTTTTGGTATTTAACAAACAGCGGTGTGGTGGTGAAGAAAGAGAAATGCGTAGTTTGAAAGAAGGAAAATTTGCTTTTGGGACACTTTGTATCATGTGAAGGTATAGGTCAGAGGCCTGGGTTGGTCAAGGCAGTTGTTGAGTGTCCCAGTCCTAAGAACAAAGATGAACTAAGCTCATTCATTGGGCTATGTGAATTTTATTCCTGGTTTATTCCAGATTAAGGTACCAAGATGAAAGCACTATCTAATATGCTGAAAATTCAGGTTCCGTTTGTGTGGGATGACATATGTCAGGACACGTTTGAGAAAGTGAAATTGGAAATGGCCAATACAAAGACGCTCAGTGCATATGATCGCAGTGTGCCTTTCACCAGAACTGTGGATGCAGGCAACATTGATTAGAAGGCTGTGTTGACACAGTGCTTGGATGTTGGTAAGTTTACCATTAGTTATGCGTCCAGGATTTAGGGTGAACCGAAATTGAACTATTGCTTGATTGCGAAGGAATTGTTGGCATGCTACTGGGCGAGTGAAAAATTCAGTAACTATGTCTGGGCAGGAAAGTTGTGATCCAGTCAGATCACAAGGCACTCATAAAGATGCTGAGTGGGGAAAAAGTTAAGTTTACAACTCCACAGATAGCACGCTTACCGTCAAACTACTGCAGTATGATTTTCTGGTAAAATATATTCGGGAAAAGAGAATGATAGAGCTGACCTTCTCTCTGGATTACCGAGTGAGGTTGATATGGTTGATGCTGAAGACGACATTGAAGACTGTTTCATTGCAAATGCAGATGCTGTTGAGATTAAAGCGTGTGGTGAGTGTGTATGGGAAAGGCTGAGAATGATGACATAGTGTTGAAAAAAGTCAAGGAATACATTATGAAGGGGCATCCTAAAGAAAGGAACTTCCCTCTTGGAGTTCAGATTTCTGCAAGGTTGCGGAAGATTTGTTCATTGAGGTTGGTCTGGTAATGAGGTGTGACAAGTGCATTCCCCGATTAGCCATTCGTGAATTGCTGATTAAGATTGCTCACGAAGGACATTTGGATTCCACCATGACTAAAAGAAGGATCAGGTCTCCCTATTGGTGACCATCTATGGACAAGGATATTGACTTGGCTGTGAACGAATGTGTGGTTTGTAGTGGGGCTGAGAAGGGGTACAAGATAGACAGTCCGCCTTTGCAGCTGATCCCTTGCCTGAGAGGCCGTGGATGAAGGTGGGAATTGGTTTGGCAGGTTCATTCATTTTTCTCCAGGATCATTTATGGTATGCATTTGTGCTAATGGACTACCATAGCAAGTGGCCTGAGGTAGGTTTTTTTGCTTCTCTGTCTGCAAACAATGCAGTTATGTTCTTAAAATACATTTTCATGAAAGAGGGTTTCCCTAAATCCCTGGTGTCAGAGAATGGTGTCTAATTTGTGAATCATGAAATGGATGTGTTTCTGAGAGAGTCAGGGGTGAAGCATCTAAGGAGCTCAATTTGTCACCCTCAAATGAATGGATTGGTTGAAAGGATTAATAGAGTTGTGGTCAAATGTATAAAGTGGGTGAAAGCCAATGGCAATGATGTGGAAGGGGTGATGATGTCTATGCTGTGGTTTTATTGTACTACTTCAGATTTTCTCACCAAGGTGGCTTCTTCTGTATTCCTCAGACAACGTCTTCCCACATCAGCTATGTATCCTGTGAGGCTGCTTAAAGCTGTACAGAATAAGGTTACGTGCGGTTTTGATCAGAAGGCCATGTGTTCTGGGGTTGAAAGAGAACAGAGTAAAATGAAGTACAGATCGGACCTCAAGAGGTCTGCAAAACAACTATCTTTTTGTCCTGGTGATGTGGTGTATATCAAGAAAGCTGATTTTGTGAGGGTGGGAGATGTTACGTACAGGTACCCTGTTTCCATTGAAAATGTGTGTGGAAGTGCGGTGATGGTCCAGGGTGGGCACTGGTGGAATGTCAGTAAGTTTCTAAAAGTACCAGATATGTCTAGAAGTACAAGCTGGCTGGATGAGGTGGAATCGTTGACCTCTAAAAAACAATACCACTAGTGTGGTCCTGCGGATTTCTGCCCGTGAAAGGTATTTACCATGGAATTTAAGATGATGGGGCATATTTGTGCTACTCTGTTATTTGGATGCTAATTTCTCTTGGTTTCATGTTTTATGTTTTTTTATTAGGTAGTTTTATGTTTTTGAGACTATGTAATACTTGGTTTGTTTTGGTTGCAATTTTGCATTTGACAACTAGTGGAGATAACCATAGACTAGACTCAATGGGTTCAATAACACCTCTGGCATGCAAGCTATCCAGCTCTCTTTTAAGGTCATCCCTAAGGCTAAAAGGGTCTGACCTAACTTTGTGCTTAACATGCATAGCATCTTTTTTAACCGTAATGCTGTGTATGAATCCTATGTTCCCAGGGTCATTAGAGAATACACTGAAAAACTCATCCTCAAAAGGTAACAAAGGGGGCAAATCTTTAATAACAAGTACCTGTTCACTCGTGTCTGGTCTTCGTACCATTCCAAATAGACCTTGGTAGTACCACCCCAGAATGTTCAAGCCATGTACTGCCATGTGGCTTGAACAGTCTGTTCCAGAGTTATTAAAGATAAGACCCCTTCGTTATTTTTTGAGGATGAGTTCGTCAGTGTATTCTCTAATGACCTTAGTTGTATTCTAACACAGAATTAAGGTTAAAAAAGATGCTAAGCACAAAGTTAGGTCAGTCCCTTTCAGCCTTAGGGATGAACTCAAAAGAGAGCTGGATAGCTTGCAGGCCAGAGGTGTTATTCAACCCATTGAGTCTATTCTATGGTCATCTCCACTACTTGTTGCGTGCAAACTTTACAAGCAAAACAAACCAAATATTACAAAGTCTATAAAACATGAATATACCTTTACAAAAAAACATCAAACAAAAACCAAAATAAAAAAGAATCCAAATAACAGAGTAACACAAATATGCCTCATCATATTCATTTCCACAAGCATGCCACTGCAGGACCACACTATGGGTATTTTTTTGTAGAGGTCAGCAAAGCCACGTCATCCAGCCCGCATTTAGAGCTACACATATCTGGTACTTCTACCATTTTACTGGCATTCCACCAATGCCCACCTTAGACCAATTCTCCACTCTGTAACAATCAAACAGCCTCCTAGTGTTACCACAATGAAATCAATATCAATTGCATTTGGGAGAAAAGCTTACACAGTCTTGCAAGTTACTGTAATCGAATGAAGCTCTTTTCCCTGAAATGAAACACAATGTTAATGTATGCCGCCTTATCACCTATCTCTCTCATCCATGTCAGAGGTTATGCCATTAGATACTTGCTTTCATTATATGGAAGTGGCTTTCATCTTTTCTTCTTGTATTTTCAGGAAGAGATTAAAAATGTTCTGAGAGATTATTTCCCAGATTAAGTAGGTTTGATTCAATGTATTTTTCACATTGGATTGTTTTCTGACCCTTATCGGCTGTTTTCTTTTGTTTTTTCAACTGAAAAGACAAACAAAACATAAGTAAATGTCACAAGGTTCATTGATAAATGTTCTACAATTCTACATTTTATTTTATTCATATTTACATAGTCATAAAGCCGCAAGGTTTCAGTGCATAGTAAAGTTGAATGCCAAGATGCACAGCACCATTTCATCACCACATTAAACATTTTGGCCCAAATGGCATGCTAGTATAACCAAACGAAATTGCCTGCTACAGAAACAAACTGTGATTTACAGTGTGATTTCGAGTTTGGTGGATCAGGAGCACTGCCATAAACCGGTGGTCCTCTTACCCTACCAGACTTGGGCAGGAAGAACCACTACATTTCTGTCAGTGGAGTCTCAACTGGCTCCACAGACAGATATCCTGGACCTGATGGCCTGTCCATCACAGGGCCACAAGGTTACAATGATAGTTAGGCCTCTCAGATTATGTGAATGGCCTACCAGGCAATATTGCAGTTTTGAAAGTCTCCAGGTAATACAACACAAAAACCGGTAACATTGAGGTAAAGTGATCCCCAGTAAGAAGAGGAACCAAGGCATGGCACAAAGAATACTTTGGTGCACATGATGTAGGAGGAAAACATGAGACAGAGTCTTGTGTATCTGGAGTATGATTAATATCATGTGCAAACTTCACAAAGCATGTCCATCATCTCGTCTCACCATTACTTCAATAACACATTGCTTCAATAACACTCTCATTGCGGATGTATGACGTTACAACGCATACTTTTACAACGCCTACCTTTACAACACGGTTTTTACCACGCATACCATTACAACGCATAGCGCTTTGGGGTGCTGGATACTGAATAGTTTAATTCACTATTCCAACTCCAGTCCCCGTGGATATTAGGGAAGGTTATTGGATGGTAAATTAACCTATTCCCTATCCTAGAGCGCCCCCCAGAGCAATGCGTTGTAATAGTTTGCGTTGTAAAAGTTGCGTTGTAATGGTAGGTCGTTGTAAAAGTTTCGTTGTAAAGGTAACATACCCTCTCATTGCAGGCCAAGTGTTTTTTCTGCCAAACTAATGCTGCCTCTGATAAGAAGCAAGCTTGCTATCATTACAAATCTCATTTCCAAAATTAGCAAGATCAGCAGTGACCTTGAATTTAAGTTAACCATGGCCTTCGTTGTACTGCAATCAGACCCTGCCCACTAGCAGAGAAAGTTGACCTGTCTTTTGCCTCCCTTACCTCCATCAGTGGCCAAAGCGAAGACCACCTTTTAGAGCCACAGCATCATCATCATCCAACCCCAAACATAAATTAAATTATATCCTAGGGTTTTGATATTTAGGAAGTAATCGTTATTCTTTGATACCATATTATTTATGGACATCTATTTCTTCTATCTATCTCCTGAATCTGCCATGGCAATCTGATAGAGCGTTTAGAGCCTTTGCCGAGTTGGAATTGGAAATATTGAAATTTGAGGATGGTGGGAATGAGGTGTAGAAACCAGCAATTCTGAAGTTAGGCAGATGTTATGTGTTCTATTCACCAAGTAAGGGCCTGATTATGAGTTTGGCCCAACGGCGTTGACTGCGCTGTGCCAAACTCGCCATGGACAGCCGGCTGTATTATGAGTTGTAAAAGTACAACTGGTAATATGGCCGGCGGTACCACTTACAAAGTTGTAATTGGCAAAACGTTGGACCAGCACGACTCCGAGTCTGGCAGTTGCAAGACCACTAGGCTTGTAACCAGGCGCTAAGTTTGCACGTTTTGATCTCCTTACATGCAGATCTACCCACCTCTTACAGTAAAATTATTTTTTGTTTTTTTTTGTTTTTTTTGTTTTTGAAAACCTTTATTGCACAGTTTCAGCAAAACAAATACGGGCCCACAATCATCCGGCCGGCCACGACAACATTTAAGCAACGTAGCAAGCTAAACTGCTACTCGGTAGCACCTCAATACAAAATAGCAATCAGCCTGGGTTACACTGAATATCTGCGCACTACCGAGATACAGGAGAAGTTAAGGTTAGTTTTTAAAGTTTTTAAAAGATACGGTTCAAAAGACAAGAACTAAGAAGGATCAGAGGCCAACCAGCCCACCGAAGGCATGTGAGGGCAATGTCTATCAGAAGAGATCAAACAAGCAAAAAACATAATCTGAGTAGCGGCATAGGGATGATACAACAGGATAAACAATAACACAGTATATTGCATGCCAGTCGCCGCCCCCCTCCCACAGAACCACCCTACTGACCCAAGGCAGAAACAGAAAAAGGAAGGGTATAAGAATAAAGAGAAAAAAAGGCCCATAGAAACTGAAACGAACAAAAGATGTCCCCCCCCCCCCCCAACCCCCCACCCTACACGCATGCAGAGGCTACGGCCTACCCCCCACCCCCCCTAGCAGTGTGCCTGTCGCCCAAAAAAGAGTACCCGAAATACAGATGCAGAAAGAAAGGAAGAAAGAAAGGAATCATATAATGCTATAATAAAGAAGAGAAACGGAGGAGGAGCCCACCATCAGCCCCCCGGCATCTATTTTCCCATAGTTCAATATTAACTCAGGATGCACAGTCCGGTGAATAGCAGCATTACTAGCATACAATATAAAAGACACAGAGTCGGCCCATTGCGGTATCCAAGAAATCAACACGCCCCACACCCATTCCGGTCTGCAACAAGGAGAACCATAAGACAGCAACAAGAAGCGTTCACCCCTGTCCCATCTTCACTCTCCCCCCCCCCACTAACAGAAAGAACCCAAAAGGGCGCGAACTGTAATCCAAAAGGGGCCCTTTGCTCCAAACACACAGGCAAGTCAAGAACACTGGAGTACAACGTTCCCTTGGTGAGCCAGAAATACACAACCCTCGAAGCACCAAACGAATCCGAGCCAAAGGAAAAAGTCTCGATGTCCAGCCCCTTCTGGAGCGAACCCCGGATATCAGGGGGAAGACGTGGGGAAAAGATTCCCGTCATGATCGCAATCCGTGGGTCGTACCTCGGTCAAGGCAGACATCGTCCGTTGCAAGGACAGTCTCGGATCCCGGAGTCTCACAGCCACCACCAGTGCACAAGGCCGCCATCTTGCATGAGACAGGCGCGGGGCGAGAAATATCACAGTGGTCCGGCAGGTCCGCCATTTTAGAGCACCCCTGCGCAAACAATAGTTCGTCAACCTTAATGATCAGGGTTTGCGCAGAGTAAACCAGTTCGTGGTGAAGGGAGACGATAGCCGCCAATAAATCGCCGTAGCCCTGAACACATCCACGCTCCCCGCCACTCGTGTCCCACTGCGCCACACATCCGCGACCACACCATGGCTCCAGCTCCCCAAGGCCATGCGCCATTATGTATTACGCGGTTTCAAATGGACGCCCCCCCCGGTCGGGGCAGGCGATAGAAGGCCCCGGAGCGGCCGCAGGCAGTGTCTCAAAACCAGCCGTCCCGTTTGAAATCAGCAGGGCGGATAGGTCGGGAACCTCCCGCTGGCAGCGGGCCAGCACACAGGCAGTCACTCGGCAATCCACAGGAAGGGTTCCCGCAGCCGCAGAAGAACTCCAAATACACGCACCCGGCACAATCAGCTCGGTACCTGTAGTCAAGTGAAGCGGGCGGGTCAAATTCGGCCGCACCCTCCATAGAGGGTCCGACCGGTGCAGGACAGCTGCTGACGCCCGATGTTGTTCGCTCCGCGGCCGGCTCCGGTGTCCACTCGAGGCCCCGGTCTCATGGTCGCTGCGGGCCGCAGACTGCAGTCGAACATTTCTCCAGGTTGCAAGGAGGTCCGAGCTTCAGGATTTCCCCATGGGCCGTCGGAGCATAACAGCAACCGCAATGTGCCCTCTGAACGCAGGATCACCGGCAGGATAGTCGCGAAGAAGGAGATGGTCCTCGGAGCCGAGGGACTACACGTCCGACCCGGTCGCCATCTTGGCTCCTCCCCCCTACAGTAACATTTTTGATGAATGTGTCACAATCCTGGATCTCAGTTCCATATTATTTTCTTTGTGATTCATATTTTTAAAAAGTTATAATTTACAATATATTTTATTAAAATATCATTATTATATGAAAAGATGAATTCAGATGACTCAACATGGCCTAACAGCATAACAAGAGTAATGCAAACTTAATGATATTACCCAAGATTAGCTGGTGTAACACAAATCTCATCCCGGCCTAATACTACTTTAGTACATTAAAATGTATATTTTGTGAATTTCATTTGTCATACTCTTATGTGGGCTTTTGTTTTAAATTAGCATGCCCTCCTAAACCCCTCCAATTTCCATTAATTCCTCCAATTTTATAGTAAGAATTTCAGATTTTTCCACCAATCCCCCTCGTTCCTCCCACACTTATTGCTAAATCCTATCTATACTTATGAGTGGTTTTGGTCGCAAACAAGTATATCCTGGCCTGGGCATCAACAATCTACATCTCTTGCCCCTAGCATTTGCGTTGTGCTATTTTTCATAATCTATATTTTCTCACATCATCCTATTCCAATTAAACTGTTTGACATTACACATATATTTTTGTTTTCATATCAGTGTTGAAAATGTAAAGAGTGAGTAACTGAATAGGTCACTCTTCTTCATTAGTGTCTTCACACATAGCATACATTGTGACAGTTACCAAGCCAAATTTACAGTCTTAAGCACATAATAAGTATACAGCACATGTTTTATAATACAGTAACATCATCATACAGTGACTGGTATGAGAGGTATTGCTTGATGGTTATAATGTGATGTGTTTCTAGTCGGTGTGTCGTAGTAAATCTTTTTAATGTATGCTGAGTGTGCAGATAGTGCTGCAGTGATGTGAACAGCAAGGGGTGCTTATTTTCCCTGCATGATGTCATGAGGCCATGCAATGCATGGGCAGAGCTGGAAGAAGCGTGATCTTCTCACCAGAAGATTGTAAATTCTGTTGCATTGACAGAATACTGCTGAGCAATCTCCCTGCTGTGTTGGACACAGTGGACTGGTTGGTGTTCACTCTTGCTTCAAAATCAGTCCAATCAGTTTCATGAAATTGTTGTGTTTTTTCAGCATTTCTGCTTTCAGTGGAAGGTAGACCAAGTTCAGAGCCTCCAGTAGGGAGAAGAATTAAAAATATGTATCATCTTTAGCATCCAAGCATTAATCAATATGTTCTCCAACATTGAACACTTTGGAGGGCCAACACCACCTGCTGTATGTAGTGGTGAGAGGTAAGGCACTTTCATAGCCTGTTGCTTCCAGTAGACATTGGGCCACCACATTTCATTCCCACCAATACAACCACACCTCCAATATCCATCACTTGGCATTGACAAAGGGAATGCAGTTCTCACAGACAAAGAGACTTCTAGTTCCCCTAACTAATACAAGGGAGTACAGGGCTAATAGAAGAGGTGCAAATGATTACCCAGGTGATGTAAAGTCCCTAAGGTCCGACTCCATCTTATATAGGCCCCTACTCCATCTTAGTTCACAGAGGCCGCCATCTTCTTTAACCTAGACGATGGAAGCCGCCGTATTCCCTGATTTAAGCATAATCATTGTCATATTTGTCTTTTAATACAGATGCCACAAGACCTTCTCTTTCTAGAGACTGTGGTATCCTGACTCCTGGAGTACGGGTTGTGTTTAATACCCGCCAGGTCACGCTGCTATTTTAATGTTTTTAGCCTGATTGTTGGTATTTCTGTGTTACTGCGGCCCATGCTTGCTTAAATCTTACCTGGCTCGAGGGTTTTCTACTGGCCGCCGTCCTTCCTGACTCCCTGCAGACGCCGAGTAGGAGTGCTTCTGATTAGAGGGACAAGAGGCCGGAACTGGGCCGTGATTGGGCGGGTGGACTGAGATAGGACATTTAAGCAGGGGAAAACGATTGTGCAGCGCTGACTCCTGGAGTACGGGTTGTGTTTAAGACCCGCCAGGTCACGCTGCTATTTTAATGTTTTTAGCCTGATTGCTGCAATTTCTGTGTCACTGCTGCCCAAGCTTGCTTAAATGGTATGTGCCGGGCAGAGTGCTTCGATCAGCCAATGGCAGACTGGTCGCGGTGCCACATGTAAAAAAGGCCAGATGGGGAGGAAACAGTTTCCTCCTCTGTGCTGCAAAAGCCTGGAACAACTTGCCGAGACATCTCAGAAATGCTTCAGAGCTACTTTCATTCCGAAAGGGGCTTAAGACCTGGTTATTTATGGAATAGCCCCCCCGTTCTAGCTCCGGAGTCAGTAGGTAGCGCCAGGACGTCTTTGGGCATAAGTGCGCTTTATAAGCTCATAAATAAATAAAATATCATAAAAAAATTTGATTAATGACATAGACACAACATCTAATCCAACATTTCACTTCTTACCATGTAAAGTCTAAATAAAAACACAAATAGACATATAATCAAACTAATGTAGTTCAAATTGATCTCCTCTTGCCTTATATATTCAAACCTTGATGCACATAATCTATGTCAGACATTCCTAAATTTATGTCAGAAATTCTAATTTCTGATAAAATTTAGAATATAAAAAAAACGCTTGACCACTTGATAGGAGCAGTGGCTTAACGATAGCCCCCACAGCCTCCACGGTGCGGATGGGCCCCGAGCTCCAGGGTTTCCTCTGAGGCACTGTGCACAGGCAGAGGGCCCCTGGCCTGCAAGCACCTGACTGGATCCAGGGCATGGGGTCCTCCTCTATGTACTTTTCAGGGGGCCCCCTCAAGTTCCGTTACGCCACTGGTCAGGAGACGTCCTTCCTAGATCATCACCTGATATTCTGCTAGAGACGGCCTTACCTGTAGCCACCACATTCCACAGCGCAGATGATACATCTGGCCTGAAGACTGAAGCTAATAAAACCGCATCCTAGAGGAAAATCGACTGACTGCTATTGCAGTTGATGTTTGCCCTTTACTGGGGACACTGTCTTCATGCCTCAACTGATAAAGGCAGCCTTTGCTGTCAACAAGGTATGCAGTACATCTCTTCTCCCTAAGAAACTCTAGACTACAAGTCACTCTGCCTTTGATGCTCTCATAGAATAGCACATAGAAGTAGGCATTAGGGTGTTAGGTTCAAGATAACGTTTTGAATGGCATTTTAGCAGTGCTGGGAATGTTCATTTTGTTCTTCTTATTTATAATCTGCCTTCTTGCCGTTTTTATAATATTCTGTGTTTGTTTTAGATGTGCTAAGAAACAAATTGTTCCCATAGTAATAAACACTTTTAGCTTAAAAGCGTTCATTCTTCTTAGTACAGTGTGTGTGAGTAATACTGTGAATAGCAAAATATTGTTTGTTGATGTTCCACTGTGCCCCTCATCCTTTTGTGGTATTGATAGTAACTCAAAAGCAATATTTCTGTGTCAATTACAGATTGAATAGTATTTAGCGGGGCCACAATAACTTGTCTTTCACATTCATTGCTGGGCCATTGAACCAAGTTCTCCCGTGACGCCCATGGGTGGGAAAGCACACCTTGTAGATTTAGGTCAAAGTCATAACTTAGGCAATACATGATATTTTGGAAAAAACTAAATACAGACATCAAACTGGATTGCATTTGGAGGGTGCAATCACAACATAGCTTCTCTACAATGACACAAAGAAACTATTACACATGGATTCTAGGGTAGCCTACACTAGTGACACAGATGTTGCCTCGGAAGCCTGTGCTTACTGTAGCTGGAAAAGGATCAATGTAGGTAATTTGGCTGGTTTGAGTTGTGCCTCTTCCTAGACTTCACTGCCATGGCTGACAAGTGGTTCTGATCATCCTTTGCAAGTCCTCATCAGCCAAACCTTTAAATTCTTTACCAAAAGAGCCCTTTTAGCCCCACTATAAGGTGGTGTGTGGGAGGGTACCACCACTGATGGTATCACATAATATGGGGATCAACAATATTCTGAACCGTAAATACGGTCTCAAAAATATCTTTTACAAAAATATTGATTTTCTATCCTAAATAATGGTAACTACCAAAAATAACAGAAAAAATATTGTTTCACACTAATATCGATAACAAATATTGTTTCTTAACATTAATATTTATATATTTAGTTTAAAGTAATACATCTTACATATTTTAATATATACCATTAATCTAATGGTAATTAAATAAATCTAACTAATATTTCATGTTATATATAAATATATACTTTTATAGACACATGTATGTTTATACATAGTTACATAAACATATACGGTAACACAATTATTAAAATTTACATTTTACATTATCTTTGGTTAATTGTTTACATTAATTACTATATATAGCACATCATATATAAATATATATAATATGTATTTATATTTATATATGATGTAAAACTGTAAAAATATTAACAATTTAATTCCAAAACATTAAATAAATTACCAAACAAATACAGTAAAAAAGTAGAAACCAAATACACATTTACTAAAAATATTGCAAAATGTTTAACACAAATAGATTGTAAACAAATACTATAAAATAATAAACAAATATTAATAAACATATATTTAACCAACATTGGGAAATGTATTATAGTGTGGGAGTTATAGACATACTATTCTCCCTACTGTTTATGCAACAGTAGGGAAATTGAAGCACTTCGGAGGGGTTATATTTACTATTCCCACTCAAGCCTGTGCAACTGTAAGGAAGCATTGGATATCGGAGGGGTAATATTCCCACTCCACTTTGCGGTGAGGGGAAATTCTATGAGGAATTTGTCAGTCTTATATGACCGAGACTTAAGGTTCAATGGAAATATTCTCAGTATTTGAGCATGAAGCTTAACATTCTGGGCAGGGGAAATCAGCAGAGTCGAGAAGAGTTCTTCTCTCAGCAATGTCAGGATAGGGTCTGGTCTCAACACACAATTAAAACATAAAAGAAGATTCTAGAATGCTTCTCCATATATTTTTCAACACAACGACTCAACCAGAAGACAGTGTTCTTGGGGGGCAGGTAAACTCAGTAGTTTCCAAGCTTTCAACAAATGACGACTTTGTATGTAACATTAGCTTGGTCTGCCTGGTACAGGATGGCTTTTCCCACAGTCTCTTTCTTCATATCTGAAGCCATATTTTATTTAGAATGATCAGTCTACCCTAGTCTAACAAACTGAACAATACGTATCTTCTAAGCACATTGATAAGGCACCGGCAAAGGAATTAAAAACATGACACTGAAAAAATATTTTAGAAAGTGTAAAGTGTGGACTACAGCTTAGTTACAAGTTAGACCAACATTAGGTATATACCAGGCTGAAATTAATATAGTTAGCATCAATGATGATATAAAATACAAGTTAAAAAAAGCATACATTTCTTTTGTTGGGAACACATCTGTGAAAAAATCCGACTAAATTTATGTGTGGCTCTCATTAAAATGAATATATATCCACTGACTAATTTTGGATTATATAATGCACACAAATTAATCCAGTTAAACACATGAGATATATAAGTTGCATATAAAAGTGGTGGGCACTAAAATTTGCTGCTCCAACCCAAAGAGGGATATGGGCACGAAGAAAAGAGGATATGAAAGGGTGAGACTGAGGTATAGAGGCAAGAACATCAGAGAAGAGTAATGGAGGACGTGATGTGGGACAAATAGAATGTGATGGAAAGATGGGAAGGGAAACAAGGGAAACAAGGAGACATCAATGGGAGCCAAATAAACAGACATTGGCAAATGGTGAAGAGAGAGGACGAACAACATCAGAAAACAGAAATAGGGGACAAAGAGCGTTGTGGATAGGGAAATACCCACACATTACACTTTACTCTTTGATTTTCCTCTGTGCGTGATAGGCTTTTGCAGAGTTGAAGAGGTTGGGCCTCTACAACTTTGTGAAGTATTTTGTAACCAATGCAAGCTTTGGGAATTTGAATGTTAAAACGATGGAACATTTGCACATTGCTGTTTTTGTTAGACTTGTCATCCTCAGGGTGGTGTCCATCCAATATTTTTGCTTTTTGCCTCCACTTTTTGCCAAAACTTTTTGTTGGCCTTAGAATCTAGATTTTGCTGCGGTATGGGCACTGAAGAACCTGAGGCCATCCTTGCTTGGCACTCACTTCCTGATTCAAACTGACCACAGACCCCTCAATTGGTTCATGCAAATGAAGGTTGAGAACCCAAAACTGTTGAAGGAGTTCATTTCCCTTCAGGGTATGGACTTCGGGGTGGAACACAGACCAGGGATAGACTACTCCAATGCTTATGATCTATCCAGGTCTTCCTACCTTAGTGAAGAACATTCCCAAGAAACTGGTAGCTCTCCCCACTTTCAGCTGTATTGGACACATGTTAGACCTGTCACCATTAGGATGGTCTTCCCCCAATGTTTTTATTTTTTGCCTCCACGTTTTCCTGAATCTTTATGTTGGTCCTTAGGACTTTGAGGACTTTACCACTGCTAATCCGTGCTAAAGTGCATGTGCTTCTTCCCTAAACATGTGTGTAAGTGGTGTATACCTGATTGACCAATTTAATTTACTTGTAAGTCCCTTGTAAGGTGGTATACCATATACCCAGGGCCTATAAATTAAATGCTACTAGTGGACTGCAGCACTGATTGTGCCCACAGAAGTAGCCTTTCAAAATGGTCTCAGACCTATCACTTCAGTGCCTGTGTGTGTGGCCACCCACCACTTCGACTTGGCGTTTAAAACTTCTTGCCAATCATTAAACTTCCCCTTTATTACATACTAGCAGCCCGCCCCAGCGTTGCCCGGGTTAGGAGGGGGCTGGGGGCAGCATTTGAGGCTTGCGTGCACTCATGGCTCCCGCCCGTCCCTCTGTGCACACCCGCGGCTCTTGGCTGCTTCACTTACCTCACCCGCCGGCGTTGCCCGGGGCAGAAGGGGGCTGGGGGCAGCATTTTGGGCTTGTGTGCACTCATGGCTCCCGCCCATCCCTCCGCCCGTCCATCGGTGCCACCCGCGGCTCTTGCCTGCTTCACTTACCTCACCTGCCGCTCCTCCCCGCGCTGCTGATTTTACCGCTCCACTGCTCCTCTGCTTCTCGCTGCTCCTCACCGCTTGACCGCCGCTCGCCGCTCCTCCCCGCGCTCATGTCCTTAGCTACTCCTGTTGCTCCTGAACGCCGCAACCCCCCGCGCTCCCGATGTCATCACGCAGACGTCGCGGCTGGCGCTACTTGCAAGGCACTACTTTACTTTTATTTAAAAAAAATTTAAACAACGTATATTTTTTCTTTTTATATAGCCTATGTTCTTCTGCTTTCCCTGAGGTTTTCAAAATATGTCTTGGGTGTTTGGATTGGTGGTGTACTTTTCGAGTGTACCTGGCTCAAAAGACACAGTTCTCTCTTTATAATAGTAGTATAGATAAGAAACCCTTAAGGTGGCCCTATGTAGCCCTAGGACAGGGTGCAACATAAGAAAATGGTAGGACATGTACTTTTATGTTTTGCATGCGCTGGTAGTAACAGTCCATTTAATTTTTCACCACTGTGAGGCCTACTCCTCTCATATTTATTTATTTATTTTATTTATTTAATTTGTATAGCGCGTTATAACCACCGGGGTCTCTAAGCGCTGTTTGTCCAGATTACGTAGTGGGGTTCGGTATTTACTTGATCTTAACACAACGCCTAGAGGCTACTCCATGCCTGCTTGAACAATACGGTTTTTAACTTTTTCCTGAAGGATAACAGATTGCATTCCTTCCTTAGTTCTGGGGCCAGTTTGTTCCATAAAGCTGGGAGTGTGTTGGAGAAAGCACGTCCCCCCACCGTGGCCAGTTTAAAACAGGATTGGGACAAGAGGGTAGCGTCCGACGAGCGCAAAGTCCTGCTCGGTGTATATGGGGACAGGCGGGATTTCAAGTATCTTGGTGCATTACCATACAGCGCCTTATGTACGATACACAATCCTTTAAATACAACCCTCTGCTGAATCGAGAGCCAATGTAGCTCCTGCATCAGAGGGGAAGAGTGGGCAGTCCTAGGTTTCTTGTAAATCAGCCGGGCTGCGTCGTTCATAACCCCCTGTAGCATATCCAGCAGCCGCTGGGGTAGACCGATATACAGGGAGTTTCCATAGTCCAGCCTAGCCAGGATTGTGGCTGAAACCACGTGTCTCAAGGTGGAAAATGAGAGTAGTGCAGAGATCTTCCTCAATTGTCGCATCAGGCCTATACAGGTGCCCACTACCGTGGTGACTTGTTTTTTCATGGAGAGTTTATCATCCACGTATAAGCCCAAACTTTTGACTGCAGACGCCGGTTCCGGTGGCACACCCAGCTCCACAGGCCAGCATTTCTCGCTCCAGGGGTTGCCCGTGATGGAAATAGGCAACACTTCCGTATTGTCCGGGTTGATTTTTAAGGAATTCTCGGACATCCAATTAACCGTGGCTTTGAGTATGTCCTGCAACCAGGTAGACGCTCCCGGGCCATCATCCAGCCGGATGATTATCTGGGTGTCATCGGCGTAGTTGTATACTAGGCAGTCCATCCTATTCAGGAGTGCAATTAATGGCTGCAAGTAAATATTAAAGAGTAGGGGTGACAGGGCAGAACCCTGTGGCACCCCACAAGTGATGGGAGCAGAGGTGGAAAGGAGATCCCCCAACTGTACTCTTTGTGTCCTGCCCTGCAGGAATGATTTAAGCCATGCATGTGCTGTACCCCTGATACCAAAAGACCTCAACCGCGACAATAGTTGTCCATGACTCATAGGTTAGCAATGGGTATTCATAAGTCCACTTTTAAGCGCTAATTCCCTGTTGAGACAGGCTTAGCTTTATCATGGTTCATATGTTTGGGATGGAAATGGTAAATCATCCTTACTGATGAAATTGGATTTAACTTTTCTGTTTTAGATATGCCACTTTTAGAAAGTGGACATTTCTCTTCACTTACTGCTGTGTGCCTGACAGCCTGTCTCCAAACATACGTTTGGTGTGGGTGATAGCTACACTACCAAAAGAAAAACTACCTTGACAAAAGCCAGCAGCCCAAGCCTGTTAAGTGCTATGAGTGCTAACAGTATTGACACTACAAGGGGTTCCCAAGTGTCCAAAAAGAGCACAACCTCCACTGGAGGAAAGGTCCCTGAGGTGGTGATTGCAGTCCTGGGGGAGAAGTTAGTCCCAGTTAATGTGGGGAAGTTTAGGAAGGTGAGATGTAATGATGATGAGGTCACTGTTGGAATCCTTGGAATGCCCGCTGTGAGGATTCCGAGAACTGACAGTTGCTGCGCCACTGTCGTGCTGCGCCATGGTCGGTGGATGGGGTGTTTGAAATACACCCACATTAATCTTACTAGAGTTACTTGTCTTTTTTGAAACACAACAATTTGGCGGACGAGGACGGGTTGCTGTTCTGGTGTTCGAGTTACACCCCAATAAGACGTTTTGAGGCGAGCTGTTATGGAGCCAAGAGTCGGTGTTGGCAACAATAGCGGAATTCAAGATTTTCAGGCGAGCTTCGCAGAACCAGGAGTAGGTGTTGGTAACGATAGCAGAAGTATCAGGCGAGCTGTTGTTGAACCAGAGATCAGCATTGAAGTGAGCCGTTCTGGAGCCGGTAAACGCATCAGAGGCTTAACGGCATCTGCAAATATTTCTACTGCTCTGTGAGCAAATATCCTCTGTGTTAGCAGTGTGTACATCAATGCATACAGGTACGCTTTATTTTTCCCATTCACGGGCTCAGCGGAACGACTTTTCACCCTCTAGCCTGAAGATTCTTTACGTCGGGTGGAGCGACTCGTCCCCCTCCGACGTTGTATGTGCTGCATATGCTCTAAGGATAACTGGAGGAAGTCACATGTTTTTTTTTCTATTTCATAACAACTAGTCCGCATTTGAAAGACTCAGACATCCCAGTGTTTAAGGGTATCAGCACACTTTTAAAGGCTGCAGGGAAATCACAGCAGGCAGAGTGATTAGAAACTACTATTTAAGACAGAAAATCTGAATTTGAAGTGGAACTATGCGCCAATCTTATGGATAACTTGCATATATATATATATATAAATAGAGTGTTTCATATAGTGGAAGGAATCCACACTTCTCAAGTGAAATATTGTTATTGTTAAAAGAACAATGAGTGATTAGACAATTTCAAGGTATTTATGTGAAGACAAAATTAGTTAAATTTTACTGATAAAATTACTTAGTAGTAACAAATTTTGATAAGGGAAAAATCAAATGCAGAATGTTACATCTGTTCCTTTTAACCTGTCTTCCCCTGGTGAACCTTTAATAGAGTTGCCAAAATGGAAAAAGATTTTTATCAACTGTGTGGCACTAATCTTAGTGCAGAAAGGAAGCATGCACTGTTGCTACATTGTTTAGGGGCAGAGGGTCAGGATGTTTTATAGAACTTACCTGATCTTCCCCATGCTGTGGCACGTGATTTAAATGAATATGAAGTTGCCATAACCAATTAGACCAACATTACTTACCACGTGTAAGTACCATTTTAGAAAGGAATCACTTTGGATTGAGATGTCAGGGTAAAGAGGAATCTGTTGAGGATTACATAACTTCTCTGAGGAAGTTAGCTTCCAAATGTAAATTTGGTGGGAAGTCAGATGAAAGAATTAGGGATCAATTTTTACTTTGCTGCAACAGTAACAAAATAGGAGAGGAACTTTGGATGAAAGACGATCCTCCTCTGGAAGAAGTGATCAAAGCAAAGCAAGCAGAACACATGTTGAAGTGTGTGAGTGAGCTTAAGGTAGAGAAAGAAGCTGATATCTCTAATTCTACAGAGAAAGACAACACTGCTGAAGTTCAGGTGGTTAAATCTAGTGGAGGTAAAACTCAGGGTGAGTCTAATGTGAAGCATTCAGTTGAAATAAAAGGGGCCAAGTGTAGAGACTACAGTCTCAATGTCACATGTTTCAGATGTGGTTATAGCGGCCATAAGGCTAATGACAAATTCTGTTCGGCATTGTTGCAATCTTGTAACTTTTGTGGTTTGAAAGGACACTTCAGCAAATGCTATAGGAACTGAAATAGAAAGAGTAATAAGAACAAAGAGAAAGAGCCTTGTCATGAGATATTATTACAAGTCACTCAAGAAGGGAAAGTTTTTCCTTCTGAGATGGTCAGCATTGATCGGAGGGAGACCATGATGAAATTTGATTCTTGCTCTGGTATTACTATCATCTCGAAACAAACCTTGGTAAATTTGTTTCCGGATGATAAGTCTCTCCATGAAATGGATATTCAACCTGGAGGGTATGGAGGGTACAAGATTGACATGTTAGGTTATTTTACTGCTACAATTGGTGTTTGTGGGAAGGTCACAGATGGCAAAGTTTAGGTATCCTGCAAAGGAGATGATCTTTTAGGTTGGACTCACCAAAAGGAGTTAGGTGTTAGTTTACATCCTAGCACAAATCCACAGGTACAGGTTTATCATATTGAATACTGTAATGATAAGTTTGTCAAAGAATTTAGTGGTTTGTTTCAAAATAAACTTGGGAAACTTGTTGGTTACAAGCACAAAATCAGACTCAGAGATCATGCCATCCCTATAGTAGCCAAAGTAAGGAGGATTCAATACATCTTCAATCCGCAGTTGATAATGTACACTCAAGAAATTGGTAGACTGTGGCATTATTGAGGAAGTCGAAGCTACGAATTGGTTAGCTCCCATTGTCGTCGCGTGCAAAGGGAATGGCGACCTTTGTCTTTGTGTGGATTTGAGAACACCTAATGAAGAAGTAGTGGTTGACAGATTTCCTCTTCCCAACATAGAAGAGATGATCACCACCTTCTCAGATGCTAAAGTTTTCAGTATGTTAGATCTAATGTCAGCGTACCATCAGGTTGAATTACATGAAAGTTCACAAGACTTGACAGCCTTCACAACTCCTTTTGGCATTTTTCGTTTCAAAAGATTGCCTTTTGGTTTGATTTCTGCGGCTGCAGTTTTTCAGAGAGCGAGCACTATAATTCTTAAAGGTCAGTCTGGAGTGAAATGTTACCAGGACGATATTATTATTTATGCGCAAAACAACACAAAGCATGATTTATGTGTTCGTCAAGTTTTACAAAATCTTCAGGATGCTGGTCTCACTCTTAAAGCTGAAAAGTGCAGATTTGGAGTCAAAGAAGTAAGTTACTTAGGATATAAACTTATTGCTTCTGGAATTCGGCCAAAGGAAGAGCTAGTTGATACAATCAAAGCATTGAAGAACCTACAATAAAAGAGGAACTCTCATCTGGGGTAAAGAATGTAGTCAAGAGTTTATTAATGTGAAACAGGATTTAAACAATGCTCCTTCTCTACAATCTTTTCATGCGTTTTGTGACACTAAAATTGTATGTGATGCGAGTGGCAAAGGCTTAGGTGCTTTACTAATTAAGACTAGAAATGGAAAAGAGAATCTAAGTGCTTGCATCTCAAGAACTCTTAGGGATCCAAAACATAATTATTCTGTAAAAGACCGTGAGTCGTTGGCCGTTTTCTTGTCCATCATGAGGTTCAAGCAATTTCTCTGGGGTATTCAATTTTCTGTACAAACTGATCATAAACCATTAGTGGAGGTTTTTACTAAGAAAGGTCTTAATTCTATTTCATCACGCATAAGAAGGTGGGTTGTAGGGATACAAGATTTTTCTTTCACTGTTCAATATGTTCCTGGGGGAGGCAATTTTTCAGCGGATTGTCTATCCAGACTTGTTGATCTAGTAAATGTTGAGCCTGATTACTGTGATGATTTGGATCTAGAAGAAGGTCTGCGTGTGTGTGGGGTGACTGAGGGATCCATTAGCGAAGCAGAGTGGTTGGAGAATCTGATTACGGATACTACCCTAGACAACATTAGAGACATTGTTGCCTCTGGTACAACATGTAGTTTTCAGTTAAAATAATTTTCTGGATGCTGGGAAAAGATTTGGGGTGAACTGGCTGTTGATAGAGGTTTCCTGTTGGGGGATACAAGATTAATTCCGCCTGAGAACTTGAGAATTTTTTTTTTTAAGATTAGCTCATGAAGGACACAAGGGCATTGTTAAAACTAAATGTAGGCTCCAAAGAGATTTTTGGTGGCCTGCACTTGATCACGATGTAGAATGTTTGATTAGGGATTGTGTGGAATGTTCTGTCTCTGATAAGGGGCTTAAGACCAGTCAACTTCCTATGGTTTGCAGAACTTTAACCAAATATCCTTGGGAAGAAGTCGCAATGGATATTCTTGAACCTATAAGGGGTGAGCATTCCACACCTTATGTCATCGTGCTTATGAATTTGTAGGTGGAACTTTCATGTGTGCAAGATATTTCATCGTCAGCAATAATTAGGTTTTTGGAAAATATATTTAAGAAGGAAAGTTTTCCAAGATACCTGCTCACTGATAATGGTGTGCAGTTTTGTTCTCGCGAAACCGAGTTGTTTTTGGAAAAGTGTGGAATTGTTCACAAAAAATCAGCTCTGTATCATCCTCAGACCAATGGTGCTATAGAAAGAGTGATTAAAACTTTAACATAAGGCAGTCAATTAGCCAGAGCAAATGGATTAGACTGGAAAAAAGAGTTGTTAAAAAGACTTCAAGGTTATAGATTCTCTCCCCATAACTCTACCGGGAAAATGCCTTTTGAATTATTCAAAGGTAGACCACCTTCCAATTTTGTGTATCCTGGGTGGATGAAATGGAATAAGTGTTGTGTAGATACTTCCCCTGGTCTGTGGAGAGAGAGAGAGAGATAGCATCTCAATGCAAAAGAAAATGAGATTTTGACTCTCGCAAGTGTGTGAGAGAGGTGGAAGTCGGTGTGGGTGATTTTGTGAAAAATTGTGCTCCCAAGGGATGTGCAGATTAGTCTAAGTTCACAAAAGAGTTACAAGTAATCAAATGTTTTAACAATGCTATCAAGACTCATGATGGTCGTATGTGGAACAAAAGTAGAGTTTCTGTTAAATGTAGGATATCTAATCCTATTTCCTCTTTCAGGTCAACACCACTCTCAGTTGCAGGTGATTCTTCTAATCCTGGTTTGTATGGATCTTCTGGAAGGGCATCACCTGTACATAGACGTAGTATTAGCGTGATCAAGAGACCTGCTTATCTCAAAGATTTTGTAGTTTGAGTAGGTCTTCTTTCTTCAAAATTCATTTAGTTACTAATGTCTCTTATTGTATATTTTCTTTGTTATTGTTCTCCTTTTATTTACACTTCTTTGTATAATAAGGGAGAAGTGTGATGTAGTGATGATGAGGTCACTGTCAAATTCCTCTGAATGCCCGCTGTGAGGATTCCGAGAACTGACAGTTGCTGCACCACTGTCGTGCTGCGCCATTGTTGTTGGATGGGGTGTTTGAAATAAACTCACATTAATCTTACCAGAGTTACTTGTCTTTTTGGAAACACCACAGGAGGTTACCCTAGTGTCCCTGGTTGACAGTAAGAAGATTCTTAAGATTTATGCCCCCTCTAATACTGCCAAGTATAGGCAATGGTTCACTATAAATGGACATGGCATGGAGCCAGTGTAAGGAGTCAGCTGGTTTCCCCAGAGCAGATAATTCCAAATGCATTCCACCAGGTTGTGGTGGCTGACAACAGAGAGGGTCACTATCCTGTGGCCCTGGCTCCATATGAGTGGGGGGGAGTTTCAGGTCTTCTGTTGCTGTTAGCCCTACTTTTGTCTGTAGACTGCTTGTTAGGTAATGACCTTGAGCACACTACCTGGAAGAAAGTGGAGTTAAAGGCTCTTGTGGGGATGTTAGGATTACCTTAATGGATCTGTGCTATTACAAGTTCTATAGCTGCCCAGGATGGGTCTCAAAAAGAGCTGGAGCAAGGAAAAATGACCCAGTCAGCCGTTAAAAAGGGAAAGGCACGGGGCATGGTAAACCGGCCCCTGAGTCTATTCCCAGTGAGGTAAATAGGCACCTGTGGTGGCCGCACCTGAGCCCACTGAGGAGGACACTCCACTTAGGGACCTGCCTGTCATTACCAGATGACATGTCCAAGGGGGACCCACAAATGAGTTCTGTAGGGAGTGTTTAAGCCTTGAGGGACTGTGGCAAAAGGCTGAAGCACAAGCAGCAGGTGATACCTCTGGTACTCACTATGTTTACTGGGAGGACGGCCTCCTTTACAGTGAACCTAAGGTTCCTGTGCAAGGGGCAACACAGGCCTTGGTGGCCCATGATGCTACAGGGTCTTTGCTGTAGCTGGTTCACGAAATTCCCCTGGAAGGACACCTGAGCCAAGACAAGACCTTTGCAAGGCTAGTCCCACACTTTATTTGGGCCCAGGATTAAGACTTTCTCAGATACAGAGAAGGGACATACTGCATACCTTGTTGACAGCAAAGGCTCTCTTTATCAGCAGAGGCAGGAAGACAGTGTTCCCTGTAAAGGGCAAACAACTGCAGTAGCAGTCAGTTAGTTTTCCTCTGGGACTTTGCTTTATTAGCTTCAGTCTTCAGGCGAGATGTATCATTTGTTTCTTAGTACATCTAAAACAACTACAGAGAATATTATAAAAACAGCAACAAAACATGTTATAAATAACAAGAACAAAATGAATATTTCCAACACTGCTAAAATGGCATTTAAAATGTTTTCTAGAACTTAACACCCTATTAACTACTTTGGGATGCTATACTATGAGAGCATGAAAGTCAGAGCAACTTGCAGTCTAGAGTTTCTTAGGTAGAAGAGAAGTACTGCATAGCTTGTTTAAAGCAAAGTCTGTCTTTACCAGCGGAGGCGTGAAGGCGTAGTCTTCCTCCAACCTTTTTGCCTCCACATTTTGCTAAATTGTTATGTTGGCCTTAGAAAACTGAGCACTTTACCAGTACTAATCATTGCTAAACTGCATGTGCTTCTTCCTTAAACATGTGTGTAATAGTGTATACCTGATTGACCTATTTAATTAACTTGTAAGTCCCTTGTAAAGTGGTATTCCATATACCCGGAGTCTAACTTAAATATTGCTCGTGGCTGCAGCACTGATTGTGCCCTCCACAGAAGTAGCCTTGCAAACTGGTGTTGGGCCTGCCACTGCAATGCCTGTGTGTTCAATGACTGCCACTTCAACTTGGCCTTTAAAACTACTTCCATACACTATGGGAGCTAGAGGGGGATGAAGATCAGGTTGCACCCCACTCACAGTATTTCAACACAATATAGACCTGATCTTTTAGATGAACAAGGTACTTGGAAATCCCTCCATCATAGTTTGGTCACCCAAATTTGTGTAAATAAACAGCGGCTACAATTATGCCATCTGTTCTAGGGAATCCATGTTCACCTTTTGTTTAAAAAGTTTTTGCACTCAGTCTCCCCCAATCTGTACCACCCGTTGGTGTGGACGACGAAAAATAAGAAAACAGTAGTAAAAAGGGTTGGCAGTGCCTCACAGAAGTAACACCATGGGAGTGTGCAGATTGGTTCTCACCTGCACCCTCAGGTTCTCATCATCAGCAACAGCCAACCCATAACATAAAAGTGTAGAACAATAAGGAAAAGAAACAGCGTGCTCAGTGTGGTGTATCGTGATGTCGACGCTCAGGAAACCTTATCCACGTGCCCGACTGTGCCAACCTTGTAAGGAGTAGTGGAATCTGAGCATCAATACTACTATTCCAAGTCTAAAAACGAGCTAGATATCCACTGGTTGTCCTATTTCATTATGTGCTATGGGCCTGCTCACATTAAAACCAGGACACACTGTTGCCTACTATTTAATTTGTTATAGAGGGCCAACATGTTTCATTGCCAAAAGGGAACTTACAGCAATTTCTTCAGGGCAAGGGTCAATTCTTGCCACACTGCAACAATTTTTATGTATTTTTTACCAGGTGGTTGCCCATCCTGGGCATACCTGCAACCCCCTCTGTTAGTGAATGTGTGCGTGTCCACACTCGCACAGCCTGTCACCACTGCTGCTTAGCGTCAGCCGGGTAAACGAGAGTGTATGGCATCCGCTGAACACCTCTTATTTTTCATCGTCCACACCACTGGGTGGTACAGATTGGGGGAGACTGAGTGCAAAAACTTTTTACACAAAAGGTGCAGATGGATTCCCTAGAACAGACGGTATAATTGTAGCCGCTGTTTATTCACACAAATTTGGGTGACCAAACTATGATGGAGGAATTTCCTTGTTCATCTAAAAGATCAACAGCCAGATTCATCAAAGGTAAATCGGCTCGCAAAGGCCCAGATTCTGCTAATCTGGCCCTTTGCAAGCGCTATTTTTGCATTTGGGATTCATCATCCCAAATGCAAAAATCGCATTTGTAGAAATCGCAAATTTGCGAAGAATTGCATTTAAGGAATCTCAATTAGAGATTCCTTAAATGCAATTCATGAACCATTTAAAAATTGCGAATTCGCAATCTGGGGCCGCTATTTACCGCGAAGTCTCACTTTGTGGTAAATAGCGAAAACTTAGAAAAATGCACTTTAGTGCATTTTTCTAAGTTGTATGTTACACACACGTGTGGGCGCAACACCAGTGTACATGAGCATTTCAGGGGTGATACAGGGTGTCCTTTGGACACCCTGGCACCCTTGAAATCGCATTCTTATTTGCGATTCGCTAATTGCTAATCGCAAATAAGGAATGACTCCCCATTCATTCCTATGGGCCTTTAGAAATCCAGCCTGGACCAGGCATTGTGTTGTGCCGAGATACAGGTGCCCTACCTATTCCCAGAGTTTTGCTGCCGCCAAATGTCCACTAAGTGACTGTCAGATATGATTGTATTCAGAGCCTTACTTGCTCTGGGGTGCAAGCTTCGCGAGGCGCCCAACCTATAAGTGGTGTCATTCAGTATGGCATTAAAATCTCTGCCCTATATGATGGTATCGCATCAGAGTGCTACAACTCTAGCCCACATAGTGTTAAAAAACTCTGGGGTGTCTGTGTTTGGGCCATAAATTGCAACCATGGTAACTTTAGTGTACCCAAATGTGCCCTTGAATATAATGAATCATCCTTCTGGCTCTATCTGGGATTGGGTAACCAACCCATCAATTCGCCAGCGTATTAATATGGCAACCCCTCTAGAACAATTTGAGTAAATGGAAGAATAGACATCTTACCAGCGCTTATACCGCAGCTCGTTGGATTCTGTACTGGTTAGGTGTGTTTCTTGAAGGAAACAGATATCAATGTTATGTCTGGCTAAATAGCCTGAGTGAGGTGGGCGTTCCTGTAATCATTAAGGCCTCGGATGCTCCAGGTAAGGAACGTGTACGCCGTCATTTCATCAGGGGTGTGTGAATTTATATACCTGTATCTTGACTAGTGTAGATCTAGCCATATTTATCTGTTGTGTTTCAGCAATAGCCTGTGGGGTTGAATATAACCACTGTAGCGGAATTGTCGAGTGTCGTGTATGTTTTATCGATCTTTTGTATGTCGTTGAACAGTTTGTTTTGTCTGTCTGCTTCCAAAAATCGATAACAGGTACCCTTTCCTCCCCCAACCCACACCAACCCCCCAATTAGGTTATGTAGTTAACCCCTCCCAACAACTTGTGTGTCGAACAACATTACAGACATTAGCAAGAACCAACAGGCGATCTCCCGGGTCATGGGGTCACTGGCTAACTTTCTCACCATGTGGCAGAGTGGCCGAACTATGTGTCAATGGCTCTGGGGTTTGAACTGGTCGTTTATATGCGAACATTACAGGCTTGCCAGAAGAACGTTCGCTATATGGCTCTGTAGTTCACTCGTATCAACATGAACCTGTCTCTGGCTTTCCTCCTTACGGAAATCCTGTTCAGTGCAGACTTCTCGCTGGAGGTTAGTCATTATCACTAAGGGCAGCTTTGGTTGTTTCTCATCTTGCATGGGCTGGAGGACTTTTCCGTTTGCCAATGTGCTTAGCGAGCTTGAGGGTCGACTTAGCATTGTTAAAGTAATGTGCAGAGCCAACATGTGTTACTTTTAACTTGGCTGGATATAGGAGCACATAGTAGGTTCCAGCCTGCTGCAGGAGCCACTTAGCAGGGACAAACCGTAGCTGGCCGTTTGCACTGTGTGGGTGTGAAATCCGGATAAAAGGAGATACCATTCCACTGATGATTGAAGTTTTCCTTTTCCATAGCTTGGCCCAGAATTTTATCTCGGTCGAGATAATTTACCAGTCTGGCCAGTATTGGTCTAGGAGTAGCTCTGATTGGAGGGTTGGGGGTTAGAGAACGATGTGCTCTTTCAACAATGAACACTGTGGAGAGGTCTTGACCAAACAATTCCCGAAGAAATCCTTCAACATATGTCTCAATTTTGGGCTTGCAGTGGTCTCCGCAATGCCAGTAATGCATATATTGTTTCTTCTGGAGCTGGCCTCCAAATCTTCGTTTTTCGTATTGATTATGCTTAGAAAGTTCTCCATTTGCAGTAAGTGTTCCTTTGATTCTACTCAATAAGCATGTGCATCTGACGCTCTGTTTTCGAGTTGGTCTATGCCTGTTTCATGAGTACCCATACTTGGTCAAGTTGAGCAGGTGAGTTTATCTAGTTTTGTGTCTATTGCTTAGAGGCTGCTTTTTACCTCCAAAGGTATGTTGCGGGTGTCCTCCTCTTGTCACTCTGAGTCTTCTCTGGGGCCCAGCTCGTCATCTTGTTCCACCCCGCTTCAGAATGGCATGTGAGTGTTTTGTTGTCAAATGACAATTTAGTATGCTTGGCGTCGTTTTTCCCTTTTTTCTCCCCGAGCCTTGTGGTTGGCGTGTGCTCTCACTTCTTGTTTTGGCCTGGATCTCAGTCCCTCAGCAGCAGACAACCGCTTCACAACAGATTGGGCCATTTCTCTCTTGGGTATGACAGGATGGGCAACCCAGGGGTGCTTTTGCCTTGAAACTCGTATGTATCACCGTGGTCTATCTGTGCATCTCGCCTTGCTCACCTCCCAGTCCACTCGCCAATTATTACCACGCCATTCCTCGTTTCCACCAGGCAGACATGCCTTAGGTTTCCTCACACAGGGGTTGTCCGGTATATTGTTCTCGAAGCTTGTGTTGTTTATATCTGTGTCCACACTGGGGAGACGAGTCTAGGTTAGTAAGCTCAGTGAGCCCAGCTGCTCCTCCCAATGTGTAACAGCCTGACTGTTTTTTGCACCTATGCAAGCTATGGTTGGGTCTGCGCCCGGGAGTCAATTCCGGGTTTATTTAGTCTAGCCTGGGAAGCGCTCCTGGTCTCGCAAGTATCCTTTTACCCTATAACAGTGTAGGCACCTGTGCACTCTAGTGCCATGCAGAAATTCAAATTTGTGGCAAGGTATGCACAATTTTCCTGTTCCCCAAAATGAGTGCTACTTCACTGCACAGTCAGGGAGCTGTGAGCTCTAACATGGTTCACGGCATCCTATGGCCAGGTCTCCACTGATAACCCGGATCCCTCCACCTGTCACCTCCTACACGGCCAGAGAGCTCCGCTGCTTCTAGTGCGCCAGCGGCTAGTGCGCGTTTCACCCACCTCAATTTACATGTCTGAATGGATGCCGCACCCTTCCAGGGTGTCTCAACATCAGTGAGCCCCTCTTTAATCTGGTGGCGGCAGTCCTTCCTCACTGCTGTGCTGTTAGTTCCACCTGATCTTCTTTTTGGGTCCGCTCTCCCGCTGTCGCGAGTATTAGTTCTGCAGCAGGGTCACTCGGTTTCACAGCAGAGCAATCTCCAGCACACACAGCCACCTCAGCCAGGACATTCAGCAGCTCAGGCTGGGAGGAGTGATTCCCCACCTGGTACAGCTACAACGGCCTCTGCTGTCTTGTGGATGAACCTGCTCAGATCGAGCCAGGACTGGAGACCATCAATATGCCTCTAGGACTGGTACGTGCAGGCCTAACTCTGTTTCCCACAGTTGTAGGCCACAAGGTAGGCCCAGAGTAGGCCTGACTCCACCAGTCGTCTGATTTGGGGGTTCTGCAATGATTCTGGGTCTAGGATTTGCCCGGACAGTTCAGGGCTAGGTCCATGGTGATGCTGTTTAACTTAGCCAACCAGTCTACCCCATTAGCATAGGATTAATGCTGGATAGGTTTTCGGCTGTCAGAGCCCTCTTACTGAACAGCTATCTTGCTGCTCAACTAAGCCATGACCCCAAGTGGTGTTTCCTTGCTTAGTTAGGCAGACTTTCCCCCGGCCGAGAGAGATCAGATATCACTTTCTGGGCTTCCTCCTAATGTGGGAGGCTTTAGGCTGAACATTTACTTTCTTTCCTAGGAATTCTACAGAAATTCTATGCTTTGCTGACACCTTCTATGCTCCCTGGATAGAAATCCCTGTTATATATCATGGGCTCAATCTATGTTTAGAAGAAAGAAGGGAAGTTTTCTTCTGGAACACCAATTTGCGACACTGTTTTTTAACTGTTACCATTTTGTATCTCATATTATTACAGCTTAACCCATTGAGACACTTCAGCTTACAAATCATATTGCTGTATCTGGGGAACTTATTTTTATTCTGTCCATATGCTGGATTGATCAATACCTTAAAATCAAACCATTTAATAATAAGTATTGATTCCTGGTCCTTATTGTTGAATAACATTGGCATCATGAATGTGAATTGCATTTCTAATGTTATCTCTCTTACATCACTCCAAGTCCACCAACTAAGGTCCATCTGACCGATGGGGAAACATATTTGATGATTTTACTAAAACATTACAGTATAAGCACCATCTCACCATTTGTCTGATGGGCCTGTTTTTACTGTTGATTTCCCTTATATTACTAAAAATGATGCCTGCAGGAAGCACAAATTTATGCAGGCCCCCATACCTTGCAAAACACATACAAAGCGTGTCTTTATATGTAGAAAACTGCAGCTATTCGCAAATGTGGGCCACTTTTGCTAATATGGCCACTTTTATTTTGGTGCGCAGGTCGATTTTCTGGCCCGTCTAACTCTGGTTGTGATAGAGGCAAGGCTTTTTACCTTTTACGAATTTATACACAAAGCAAAGAGATTTAAAAATTACCTATTCTTTCAAAGCAAACTACTGCAAAGAAGCCAAAACCTGGGGCCAGATGATCACCTCTTTGAGGCCCGTTATGGTTGGACTGGTTAAAAAAAGTAGGCCCAAGCACCAAAATAAAAGCGTCCCCCATTAGCAAACCAGATATCTAAAAAAGTGGCCCACATTTGTAAATCACACCAGTTTTGAACTTGTATAGACAAGTTACAAAGTATTGGACACTGCATGCACTTGCGTTTACTTCAGACAATGCTTGTTGCAATAACAATGAAAACAACAGTAAAAACCAGCCCAACTAGCTATAAAATCAGCCCACAAACTGATAAAAAACTGGCCCACACACTGACCTGTCAGACTGCCTATTGGGCACTACCTGTTTGCCCTATAAGCCAGTTCAACACTGGTATCTGACTTAATATTGTTCATTTTTCACCAACAGAAGCTTTTGCAGGGTGTAAACAGGAAGGTGTAAATAAAGCATGTTCTAACAGTGCACATTGAGAGAAAGGCATTAAATATTTGCACTTCATGTGAAATTGAAAAAAGATAGGGATTCTGTTATGAAGTGCGGAGTAGAGAAGGCATGAATTAACTACTAAATTAATTTGACTGGTCAGGGTAAGGACAGAGTCAAATGTGGCTCCTAGAGACAGGCTTACTGAAATAGAGCACAACACAGTGCACCAACCAAAGTTACTATACTGCATTGTACAACGGGGGGTGAGCAGCAAAGAGCCATATTTACTGAATATATATGGACAGATTTTCAAATATTTTAAGCTAGGTTTGCCTCACCAGTGAGGCAAACCGAGGCAAGGTGTTTTGTAGGGAAAGTTGCCTAAAAGTAATGCAAAGTAGGACTTTGCAATGCTTTGTGTTACTCTATGTCAAGGGGCGAACCATGGGTGGTACATGGTAGTTTCCATGCAACCACCCATGGTTTTTGATGCAAAACTCTATCTAGTAACAAGGGTAAGCAGGGTTTTGTATCAAAAATCGCCACTTTGAAGCAGGCATTAAAAGGAAAAATGCTTTTATTTAGGTTAACTTTTCTGATTTTGTATGTGTGCTGCATTGTACAGCACACATCCTAAGAGGGAAAAGTTTTCAAGTTTGTCTGGGTATAATATTTTGTACTGGAAAGGTACCCTTCCAGTACAAACCCTAGACTCACACACACATTCTTCCACTATGTTGTAATGGTGTGTGTGAGTGGCGCTCGCAGCTAAATTGTGTGCCAGCATTAGAGAGAGAGCAGGATAGTGTCCTGTCTCTGTAGATATAGTGCTTTCATGCTCTCTGCCTTTGATGAAACACAAGGCAGCAACTTTAGGTGCTTCATTATGCTTTGTGACATGTTTCTAAATTTAGGCCATAGTCTGATGCTGCTCTCGCCCCCTCACGCTGGTGCAATGGTGTGTTCCTAATATCTAGCATAGGTTTTGTACTGGTAAGGTAGCCTTCCAGCACAAAATCCAATATTCAGACAAACCTTAAACTCCATTGAATGTGTGCTAGATTAGATGTATGCTGTACGGTGCAGAACACATGGAATGTGGGATACTAACAGAACTAGAAGATTTCTCTAGCTATGTGCCTACCTCAAGGAAGCCCAGTCAAACAATTTTAGAGATAGGACTTTGCATCAAAAAACATGGGTGCTTGTGCTGGAATGCCTAATACCACAATTAGAATGACCAATTGAGGCAAAGAAGCACAAAACAGTGCAAAGAGCAATTAATGATAAAAGAAGACACTTTTGCACCACAAAAAAAGTTTTTAGCTAAAATGTAAATACTGAATCAAGACTTTACACCTGTTACAAAGTAGTCTGCAGACAGGAATCGTGTGAAGTAGGATTTATTATCACAGCCCCACACAGTGGTCATGCGTGGGTGAACGGAACATCAATATGACAGTTGGTGTCAACGGAATCAGCAGGGGCAAGGAATGGAATGTGGGGGAACCAATGGGAAGGGGAGAAGGTGGGAAGGGTCACGCGCAGGGGAAAGGAAGGTGCCATGCGCATGGGTGCAGGGGGGTGGAATGGGTAGGATACAACACATCTTCCTCTCTATAGAGTTTTGGCAACAGTGCCACGGGAAGCGGTGACACATAACAGGAGGTGCATAAACAGTTGGGTAATTAGTCACATTCGTAATCATCCAGACGTTTAGGTCTGCGGATGGTCCTACCAAACCTTCCAGAGGTCGCTGGTACGTGTGGTGCACATTCAGTGTCCGAATGAGAGTCAAAGTCAGATCTGCCGAACCTACCACTGAATCTGTGACCATCAGACACCACTTCAGAATCCGAATGAGGGTCATCCTGACAACTCCGATTACAAGTCGAAGTGCTGGGATGGGCACCTGCAGACCGATCTGTAGAATGGCCATCATCAGAGTCCGAGTCAGGTTGGAGGTCACGTGTGCTGTGGTTTCTAGACCTATTATTCTCATCAGTACTAGATCTATCAACATCTACCCACAAGTCATTGCTAACGGTAACATGCTGCTGGTGACTCTGGGCCTTGTCACTGGGATGATAGTTCGCCAGTCTGCTCATGTGCCAGACTTTCCCATCACTGAGTCTTGCCGCATTGTTAAACAGTTCATCAATGTGAAGTGGGGCGGTAAATCTACTTTCTCCTTTCTTTACTTTTTTTTCTAAACGAACTTTAACAAGATCGCCAACCTTGAATGAATGATCTTTTGCACTGTGTCTAGAATCATACCATTCTTTGTAGTACTTCTGTGCCTTGATGATGTTTTTCCTTATGTTTTCAGGTGACCATTCAATTTGTTTTGATTCCGACATCCATCCTAGATCGACGCTCATGGGCTGTCTGCTTCTCATGAGAATGAATGGTGCAGTGCGAGTGCTTGCACAGGGAGCAATTCTGAATGCCCAGATGAGTTTGTATATTTCCTCTTCCCAATTTAAGTTTGCATTTCTGGATAGTTGAATGTGTCCTTTCAAGACACGGTTAAAGCGTTCAGTGAGGCCGTTTCCTTCAGGGTGATAAATTGACGTGGTGTGATGGGTGATGCAGTTCCTAGCAAGGAACGACTTGAATGCTTCGGAACAGAATTGCCGGCCATTATCGGTGAGGACGGATTTTGGTAAACCTTCACTGAGAAAGAGCTTGTCCAAGAAGTCTATACATTTGAAACTGTCAATTTCTTCTACGATTTTAATTTCTGGCCACTTGGAGAAGTGATCTATTGCCACCAAGATGTACTTGATTGCTCCATCATGTCCTTCAACAGGCCCCACGATGTCCAAACCCAATTTCTCCCAAGCCATTTGCGGGGGTTGAATCGGAGAGAGACTGACTTTTGACGTTTTGAGAGTTTTGTCTGAGTCACAGCATTCCAAACAGTTCCTGACCAGGACTTCGATTTGCCTGTCAATACCCGGCCACCAATAACTTGCTCTGACACGCTGCTTGGTTTTGGTGATGCCTAGGTGGCCAACGTGACACAAACTTAGGATTTTGTCTCTGAGCGTGGCAGGGGCTATGGCTTTCCCCATTCTGTACAACACGCCGTTTTCCAAACTGAGTTCATTCCTGGTTTCCCAATACACTTTAACATTGTCCTGTAGGTTGCGCTTGTCGGGCCATGCAGAGTTGATGAATTGGCATACCATTTGCAGAGTGGAGTCGCGCGACATGTGTTGATCCCATTCTTCCGCTGATATTCCATCCAGGTCCGTGTTGAAAAGTAGAGCAACCTTCTCCTCATCTTCGACTATGCTTTCCATGTGAGGCAGAGGTAATCTGCTGAGGAAGTCCGCGATTTTGTTTTTCACTCCTGGCCAATATTCTGCCGAGTAGTTGTAATCCAGCAGCTTGATCGACATTTTGCTGAGTCTTGGTGAAGCGTTTTGTAGACCTGAGGCTGTCAGAATCTTAATTAACGGTTTGTGGTCTGTGCGGAGATGGATTTTGTAACCCCACACATAAGCTCTGAAGTAATTGAGCGCCCACGAACAAGCCAGCATCTCGCGTTCTATGACAGAATACTTTTCCTCCGCAGAGGTGAGCGACCTGGAGGCAAAGGCTACTACCCACTCTTGGTTAGATGAGTTCTTCTGTGCTAGCACAGCTCCAATACCTTTGTTGCTTGCGTCTGTGGTGAGGTAAATGTCTGCTTTGGGGTCAAAACCTTTGAGAAAAGGCGCCTCGCTGATTTCTTTTTTGATGGCAACAAAAGTGTTCTGACAGTCCGATGACCAGACAAATTTGGTTTTGTTTTTCAATAGTTGTCTTATGCTGTAGGTTTTTTCAGAGAAGTTCCTTATAAATTTTGAGTAATACTCCGTCAAGCCGAGAAAAGCTCTTACATCCTCTTTGCTTGAGGGACATGGGGCATTGAGGATGGCATCCACTAGACCCTGTTTGGGTTTGATCCCATCACAGCTGATAGTGTGCCCCAGGTAAACCACTTTGTCCTGTGAAATTTTACATTTGTCTAATTCCACTGTCAACCCATGCATTTTCAATTTGCTAAACACTTGTCTAAGGCGTGTGTCATGTTCCCATTGGTTGCTGCCCATGACCAGGATATCATCCTGGAAAAACCTGATACCATCAACACCTTCCAGAATGGATGTCATGACCCTTTGGAAAAGTGCTGCGGCAGAGGCTAATCCAAAAGGTACCCTGGTAAAACGAAAGCAACCAAAGGGTGAGATAAAGGTGGTGAATTTTTTACTGTCTGCATGCAGGGGAATTTGGTGATATGCAGATTTTAAGTCAATTATGGAAAATACACACATATCATTGGTGGCACTGAACATTTCACAAATACGTGGTAGGGGATATTGGTCAACAATAATGTTCTTATTTAGGTCCCTGAGATCGATGCAGAGTCTGATTTTCCCGTTGGGACGTTTGACAACAACCAAGGGGGAAACCCACTCCGCCGATTCCACTGCTTCTATAATGCCATCCTTAACAAGCTTGTCGAGTTCTGCTTGTACATCACTTCTCACCGATACTGGTAGATGTCTTACCTTGTGAATGCAAGGAACAGCTGAGTCCTTTAGTTCAATTTTGTGTTCGAAACTGTTAAGCAGACCAACTTTACCTGAGAACACTTCGGGAAAGTCTTTTTGTATAGACAGTTTACAGGAGTCATTTATGGACAAGACAGGATCATCACTATTGGGATCGAGCATGATACCTAGATCAGCTTGGTCACTCCAGCCAAGGACAGAGGGGCCTTTTTTCGCAACATACAGTCGGCAAAATGCTCTTCGATTTTTAAATTCAAATTCCAGATCACGTGTTCCTAGGAATTCGATGTTGTTTCCAGTGTAGCTTCTAGCAATAACTCTGGGTTTTTCTAGATTTGAACCTATTTTATCCGTGAATTGCTTCCAAATATTTTCGTTGATGATCGTGAAGGGTGACCCAGAGTCTGCCATCAGGTTGACTGTCACCCCTCCCAAACTGACATCACACATGGGTTTTTTTCTCTTTGTGGGCGTGACTTCTAACACGTCGTATTCAATTGAGAAAACATAGCTGACATTGTCGGAGTCAGAGTACTCCGAGTCCTCTTCGGTGGAATCGCTCTCTTCCTGAATTTGCCGTACCTGTCTGCTTTGTCTGTAGCGTTTGCTGTTGCAGACCTTAGCGATGTGTCCAGTCATACCGCAAGACAAGCACTTTTGATGTAGAGCTGGGCACTTTTTTGAATCGGCAAGATGAGTTGGAGACCCACAGCGATAGCATTTGAGATCAGGAAAATCATTGTCTCTTGTATTCATGCGTCTATCACTGCTATATCTCGATCTGGTAGACTCACTTCTCTTGTGATGATCATGACTTGTTTCTTTTTTGTTTCCTTTCTGTTTGTATTTGGAGGATCTAATGGCTTTTATTTCTGCTGGTTCATCAATTACCGCTTTGGCACATCTGCCAGTAAGTTCAGCCTTCTTGACAAGAGCAACAACCTCCTTCAAGGAAGCTTCGCCATTGACCCAGAGTTTATCCTGGATGTTGGGGTTGCTCGCATGCATTATGATTTGATCACGTACAAACTCTTCTTGCAGCGCCCCAAATCTGCAGGTCAGGGCCAGGTTATTCAGAGCAGCCACATAATCCTCCACGCTCTCATCTTTTCCCTGCTTCCTTCTTGAGAACTTGTATCGATCAACAGCAACACAAATAATGGGCGAGAAGTGCTCATCGAGATCATTTAGGGCATGTTGATAAACATCATCACCTGTTCTCACTTTCTTCTCAATGTTATTGTAGGTCTTAAGACCACCAGGACCCAAACAGTACAAAAGTACCTTTTTCTTCTTTTCAGCAGTGAAATCATCATCCTCAACAGTCTCTATGTAATTGACAAAATACTCTTTCCACTCTTTCCAAGGCATGCACGGTGCACCTTTAAGAGGTAGAAATGCTTGAGGTTGTGAAAGATTCAAGGAACTGAGAGCGCACATGACGGTTGACTGAAGATAAAGATATACACTGCGAGGATTTCAATGACACTTTGTACACAGTTCTTTTGATAAGTGAACAGATAAGGCTAAATGACGTGCTGCTTGCAGTGTATGGCACTTATTTATATAATTACATAGACACGTGCTAGGCTCATTGTTTGTGACCCTCCTTTAACTTTAGTATAGCTGACAAAGTCACTCGAAGCTTGGGCTAGGTTCGAACACTAGCTTGAAGAAAACGAGAGTTTTTTTTTTTTAAAATGGCACCCAGCGCTGCGTTTCAGTGACGTCACGCGTCACCAGGCATGCGCAGATGCGATGAATCACAGGCGCGAAAACAGCTGACAGGAATTTCCGTTATGAAAGCGCCAGGAAAGAACAGTGCCACTGACAGGAATCAGAACGCGTCAAGGACAGCTCAACCAGGAAGGAGCGTCGACGCGCGAAGAAGGCACACACGAAGGGGAATCCCCCAAGTACTGCAGAGATCCTACCTCCGTGTGGCGCAGCAGCCGGTTGTTGCGAGATACTCAAATCTCGGAAGAAGGTACGCAGCCACTTCACCCAGGGCAGCTGTGCGGTTCACGTCTTCGTTAGCCACGAAGGGAAGGCAAGGAATTCCTCAGGTAAGAAGGTTTGCCTCAAAGAATCGCAGAATTACCGGATGCAGCAAGGTGAAAATCCATCAGCTGTACCACAGTGTGAGGCTGTAGTTCCTCTGCTGACCTCGTCGCCACTGTTACAAAGTAGTCTGCAGACAGGAATCGTGTGAAGTAGGATTTATTATCACAGCCCCACACAGTGGTCATGCGTGGGTGAACGGAACATCAATATGACAGTTGGTGTCAACGGAATCAGCAGGGGCAAGGAATGGAATGTGGGGGAACCAATGGGAAGGGGAGAAGGTGGGAAGGGTCACGCGCAGGGGAAAGGAAGGTGCCATGCGCATGGGTGCAGGGGGGTGGAATGGGTAGGATACAACAACACCACTTTGCGTTACTTTGCTCCACTTTGCCCCAGTAATCTAAATACAAATCTATTGCCATTGCCTGAGATGTGTAAGATGGTTTGAGTATCATCTGCATACATGAAAAGAACAAAACATTTAATAACATGAGTTTGGCGGATCACGAATAGATTAAAAGTAATGGTGACAGAATGGAACCCTTAGGGACTAACCACAGGTTAGTGGCCTGCCCATACACGTAATAGGAGAGGGCAGCACTGTAGTAATCTGGTAAGCTGTTATCTATTTGCCTAAGCTGTGATGTCATCTCTTCAGCTATGGAATGTTACTGTTTGAATCCAAGTGGCTGCTGTGACAGTTCTCTGGAGGCTGTGGAGATGAACGGTCATTAAACATTGTCTTCCCACACTTACCTGTCTTGTGGTGCTTACTTCAAATTTGGTGACGAGGTCTGACCACTCAACGTCTCCACCCATGTGTGTAGTAGTCTTGTTTGGATCCAGTGTGCAGCTGCTGTCTAGTCAGCTGAGGAGTGACAGCTCACATTTCCGTTTTCTGAGGATGGTGTAGGGACTGTCGGTCAGTGGAGGGGTGACAGCTGACGGATTTCTGCTTTCAAGCTATCCTTTTGCAGTGGTTCACGGTTGTTAAGACATCTGTGAGACGTCGGTCCTGGTGTGGGGTGAACCATTTCTCCGGTGATTAACCTGGAAATATGTGCAAAAGTGGCTTTTCCTGTGTGCTGCTGTTTGTTTATTCTTGAGACCTCACGTGCTTCCCCTGAGCGTCGTTGGAGTTCGGGTGGTAGAAGCGGAGCGACCAAATTCAGGTACTCTTTTCTGTTGGTATCCGGTGTAATTCTGCCTGATTTATGACCTTCTTCATTGGGAACTAACTCCAAATGATAACATGTCAGAAATTTGGTCATCTGACATGTCAAGTGTGACGTGTGCTACGTTGAAGAAGAATTCTACGCCTGCGTCTGGTGTGTGGTGTTTCTATTGGCAAGGATGTTTTCCTGCAACCAACATATAACGTGTGACGTATTTCATGCTGATGAGGAGTTCTCCATGTTTGTGGTATCCCTGACAACCAGCATCTGATGTGTCGAGTATTTGCATTGAAGAGGAGTTCTACGGGTCTGCAGTATCCTTGACAACAAGCATCTGATGTGCGGAGTGTTCGCGCAGAATCTCTATTTACCGAAGTCTATAGCGTCTATTTAGTGGGATTGAAGAGAATTCTGTGTTCAGACACTTGTCTGGTGTTTATTTCAGAAAATCGTTCTTCAAGGAGCAGCGGTTCTCAAGTACTTTTTTTTTCTGTTTCACTATCTTTGTTTTTTTTATTGAAAAAAAATAACCTTATTTTTTTTCAGGTATTATTCTCATCTAAAAGTGATTTTGTGCACCGTGTGACTTTTAAGTTTCTGCAACTCTTGACTTCAACCATTATTTTAGTGGTCTACGTTCCCTACATTTCATTGTCTTAAGATGACGTAATAATATTATTGTTCTTAATATTGTCTGTTCATTCAAGTCAAAATGCAAAGTGTTCAAGCACCCCCTCTGTTTTTACAGCTTCCAGGACACTAGGCCTGGGCGGTAAATTCCTTTCCGCTGGCAGAATTTGGGTAATTTTGTGTTCCGCGGAGAACGCAAAATTGCCCAAAATTCTGCGTTCCGTGAGTTCACGAAATGTTTGCTTGTTTGCGTTCTAAAAATGCGTGTCTGCAAGATATTTCCCCCTGAGCACACAAACAGCGATTGCAAACAGGAAAAAAGCATTGCGAACAAGCAATTCTGCATGTTCGTGGAATTTCTGCGTGTTCGCTGAGATTTTTGCCGTTTCGCAGAGATTTGCGTAACGCAATTATGCAAATTCCGCCCACCCCTATAGGAGGCCCTCCGGTAAGATGGAAGGTTTGGTATAGAGCTTTCACAAAGTATTTAGGAGCTTTAGAGGGTTTTAGATTCAGTGCAGAACGAAGGAGATTTATTCTGGAACACAACTTAGGGTCAAGCCGTTTTGGAACACTTACCTCCTCTGGAAGTTCCAGAAGGTGAAGATCCTGTCAATGACTTTGACCAAGCAGTATCCATGTTAGATAAGCAATTCGATGTAGAGGGCAGTTTGGTTGTTGCGAGACATACATTTTTACAAGAGAACAGGAAAATAATGAGACTATTGTATCTTATGTTGCCGCCTTACGTATTCTCGCATCTGAATGTGAATTTGAACACTTTACGTCGCAACTTATAAGGGACCAAGTTGTGGCACATTGCAAAGACAAAAAAGTACAAGAGAAGTTATTAACGTTAACAAATCCATTGTTAGATGAGGCTATCACTATTGTTGAGAGTTGAAACCTGATAAGATGTATGTTGAGGCAGTAAAGGAAAACAAGGAGCCTACAGATAAACAAGTTAATGTAATGCATGGTAGCAAGGACACTTCTTACAGACCTGAGAAGAAGTTGAACCCTCCAAAGAATGTGTGCACAAAGTGTGGTTTTTCTTCACGCTATCACAACGCTTGAGTTTTCCCTGCTAAGAATGCATTGTGTCGCAAATGCAGGTAGCTTGGGCATTTTGCGTAGATGTGCATGTCAAAGGGCAATCCGGTTAACTCTGTTCATGAGGTTGTAGATAATGGTGAACAAATGGGTGACATGGTGAGTTCCTTGAGGGATTTAATTGTAGTGGTTAAAAATGACGCAGATGAGTGTGTTGATCCAGTGGTGGAGGTAATTGTGGATGGCAAGCCATTCAACTGTTGGTTGATTCTGGGGCACACACGACCATGGTCACAGAAGAGTTGTTTGAGAGTGTTTGGCAGGACAAGTGTTGTATCTTACTTATGCCACCCCCCTGCACCCCAGCGCATGGTACCTTCCCCTCCCCTGCGCGTGAACTTCCTCTGAGTTCTCCCCTTCCCCATTGGTTCCCCCACATTCCATTCCTTCCCAGCTGATACCGTTGACACCAACTGTCATTACTGATGTTCCGCTTACCCACGCACCACCACCCGTGTGGGGCTGTTATAATAAACCTAACTTCATACTTCTTCAGCCTGCAGTCTGCTTTGTAACAGTGGCGACGAGGTTACCAGCGGAACTACAGCCTCACACCGTGGTACAGCTGATGGACAATAACTTTGCTGTGATCGGTGATCGATCGATTCATTGGAACTATTCTTCATACCTTGGGAATTCCGGTACCCTCTCTTCATAAGCGGACGAAGACGTGGACCGCATAGCTGTCGATGGTAACGTAGCCGTGTGTCTTCATCCGAGATTTGAGCATCTCACAACGACCGGCTGCTGCGCCACACGGAGGTAGGACCGCTACGGTACTTGTGGGATTTCCCTTCGTGTGTGTCCTCTGAACGTGCTCGACGCTCTTCCCTGGCTGCGGTTGCCATAGCGCACTTCAATTCCTGTCAGTGGCGTATGCGCTTGCCTTGCGCATTCGAAAAGGAAATTCCTGTCAGCTGTTTTCGCGCCTGTGATTCCACTCATCTGCGCATGCCTGGTGACGCGTGACGTCACTGAAACGCAGCGCTGGGAGCCATTTTGGAAAAAAAAATACTTCAAGTGAAATTGATCGTTTTTTCTTCAAGTCAGTGTTCGAGCCTGGCCTAAGCTCTGCATTCTTTTGACATTGCGAAATGTGTTTATAAGAGACAAACAAGGTCACAAATAACTGAGCAAGCACTTACTAAAGCCTATTCTTATTGATTGAAGGCGACAGCTGTTAACACTTCACAATTAAAAGTGACATTTTCAACCACATTGGAATCCTCGCAGTGTGAATCTTAAGCCAACAATTCATCTACCGTCATGTGTGCTCTCAGTTCCTTGAATCTTTCGCAACCTCAGGCGTTTCTACCTCTCAAAGGTGCACCTTGCATGCCTTGGAAAGAGTGGAAAGAGTATTTTGTTAATTACATTGAGACTGTTGAGGATGATGATTTCACTGCTGTAAAGAAGAAAAAAGTACTTTTGTACTGTTTGGGTCCAGGTGGACTTAAGACCTACAATAACATAGAGAAGAAAGTAAGAACAGGTGATGATGTTTACCAACATGCCTTAGATGATCTGGACGATCACTTCTCGCCAATTGTGTGCGTTGCTGTTGATCGGTACAAATTCTCAAGAAGGAAGCAAGGAAAAGATGAAAGCATTGAGGATTACGTTGCTGCCTTGAACAACTTGGCCTTAACCTGCAGATTTGGAGCACTGCAAGAAGAGTTTGTGCATGATCAAATAATTATGCACGCGAGCAACCCCAATATCCAGGACAAACTTTGGGTCAATGGCGAGGCTTCTTTGAAGGAGGTTGTTGCCCTTGTCAAGAAAGCTGAACTTACAGGCAGATGTGCCAAAGCAGTTATGGATGAACCAGCGGAAATTAAAGATATAAAGTCCTCCAATGCAAGCAAACTCAAACAGAAAGGAAACAAAAAAGAAATGAGTCATGATTATCACAAAAGAAGTGAACCAAGCAGTTCGAAGCATAGCAGTGATAGACGCAGTAATACAAGGGACAATGATTTTCCTGAACTTAAATGTTATCGCTGTGGGTCCCCAACCCATCTAGCTGACTCAAGAAGGTGTCCAGCTTTACATCAAAAATGCTTGTCATGCGGAATGACTGGTCACATCGCTAAGGTTTGCAACAGAAAATTGTACAAACAAAGCAGACAGGTACGACAAATTCATGAAGAGAGTGTTTCCACTGAAGAGGATTCGGAGTATTCTGACTCCGACAGTGTTAGTTATGTTTTCTCAATTGAATATGACGTGTTAGAACTCACGCCAACAAAGAAGAAAAAACCCATGTGTGATGTCAATTTGGGAGGTGTGACAGTCAATCTGATTGCAGACTCTGGGTCTCCCTTCACGATTATCAACGAAAATGTTTGGAAGCAATTCACGGATAAAATTGGCTCAACTCTTGAAAAACCTAAGGTTATTGCTAGAAGCTACACAGGAAACAACATAGAATTCCTAGGAAACGTGATCTGGAATTTGAATTTAAAAACCGGAGAGCATTTTGCCGACTTTATGTTGCAAAAAAAGGCCCCTCTGTCCTTGGCTGGAGTGACCAGGCTGATCTAGGCATCATGCTTGATCCCAATAGTGATGATCCCGTCTTGTCCATAATTGATTCCTGTAAATTGACAATACAAAAAGACTTCCCCGAAGTGTTCTCATGTAAAGTTGGTCTTCTTAACAGTTTCGAACACAAAATTGAACTCAAGGACTCAGCTGTTCCTTGCATTCACAAGGTAAGACATCTACCAGTGTCAGTGAGAAGTGATGTTCAAACTGAACTAAACAGACTTGTCAAGGATGGCATTATAGAAGTGGTGGAATCGGCAGAGTGGGTTTCCCCCTTGGTAGTTGTGAAACGTCCCAACGGGAAAATCAGACTCTGCATCGATCTCAGGGACCTCAATAAGAACATTATTGTTGATCAATATCCTCTACCACGTATATGTGAAATGTTCAGTGCCACCAATGATATGTGTGTATTTTCCATAATTGACTTGAAATCCGCATATCACCAAATCCCTCTGCATGCGGACAGTAAAAAATTCACAACCTTTATCACACCCTTTGGTTGCTATCGGTTTACCAGGGTACCATTTGGATTGGCCTCTGCCGCAGCACTTTTCCAAAGGGTCATGACATCCATTCTGGAAGGTGTTGATGGCATCAGGTTTTTCCAGGATGATATCCTGGTCATGGGCAGCAACCAATCGGAACATGACACACGCCTTAGGCAAGTATTTTGCAAACTGAAAATGCATGGTTTAACAGTAGAGTTAGACAAATGTAAAATCTCACAAGACAAAGTGGTTTACCTTGGGCACACCATCAGCCGAGAAGGAATTAAACCCAAACAAGGTTTAGTGGACGCAATCCTCAATGCCCCATGTCCCTCAAGCAAAGAAGATGTAAGAGCCTTTCTCGGCTTGACGGAGTATTACTCCAAATTTATAAGGAATTTCTCTGAAAAAACCTACAGTATAAGACAATTACTGCAAAACAAAACCAAATTCGTCTGGTCACCTGACTGTCAGAACACCTTTGTTACCATCAAAAAGGAAATCAGCGAGGTTTTGACCCCAAAGCAGATATCTACCTAACTACAGATGCAAGCAACAAAGGCATTGGAGCTGTGCTAGCACAGAAGGACTCATGTAACCAAGAATGGGTTGTAGCCTTTGCCTCCAGGTCGCTCACCTCTGCGGAGGAAAAGTACTCTGTCATTGAGCGCGAAATGCTGGCTTGTTCATGGGCGCTCAATTACTTCAGAGCATATGTGTGGGGATACAAAATCCATCTTCGCACAGACCACAAACCATTAATCAAGATACTATCTGCCTCTGGTCTACAAAATGCGTCACCAAGACTCAGCAAAATGTCAATCAAGTTGTTGGATTACAACTACTCGGCGGAATATTGGCCAGGAGTGAAAAACAAAATCGCGGATTTCCTCAGCAGACTACCTCTGCCTCACACGGAAAGCATGGTCACTCAAGAAGACGAGGAGAAGGTAGCTCTGCTCTTCAACACTGACCTGGATGGAATATCAGCGGAAGAATGGGGTCAACACATGTCGCGCGACTCTACTCTGCAAATGGTATGCCAATTCGTCAACTCCGCATGGCCAGATAAGCGCAACCTACATGACAATGTCAAGGCGTACTGGGAAACAAGGAATGAACTCAGTTTGGAAAACGGCGTGTTGTACAGAATGGGTAAAGCCATAGCCCCTGCCACGCTCAGAGACAAGATCCTAAGTTTGTGTCACGTTGGCCACCTTGGCATCACCAAAACTAAGCAGCGAGTCAGGGCAAGTTATTGGTGGCCGGGTATTGACAAGCAAATTGAGGTCCAGGTCAGGAACTGTGTGGAATGCTGTGACTCAAACAAAACTCTCAAAACTTCAAAAGTCAGTCTCTCTCCGATTCAACCCCCGCAAATGGCATGGGAGAAATTGGGCTTGGACATTGTGGGGCCCATCGAAGGACATAATGGAGAAATCAAGTACATCCTGGTGGCAATAGATCATTTCTCCAAGTGGCCGGAAATTAAGATTGTTGAGGAAATTGACAGCTCTAAATTTATAGACTTCTTGGACAAACTCTTTCTAAGTGAAGGTTTACCTAAATCGGTGCTCACCGATAATGGCCCGCAATTCTGTTCTGAGGCATTCAAGTCATTCCTTGCTAGGAACTGTATCACCCATCACACCACTTCAATTTATCATCCGGAAGGAAATGGCCTCACTGAACGTTTCAACCGTGTCTTGAAGGGACACATACAACTATCCAGAAATGCAAACTTAAACTGGGAAGAGGAAATATACAAACTTATCTGGGCATTCAGGATTGCTCCTTGTGCAAGCACACGCACAGCACCGTTTATTCTCATGAGAAGCAGACAGCCTTTGAGCATTGATCTGGGCTGGATGTCTGAATCCAAACAAATTGAATGGTCACCAGAAAACATAAGGAATAACATCATCAAAGCACAGAAATACTACAAGGAATGGTATGATTCGAGACACAGCGCAAAAGATCATACATTCAAGGTTGGCGACCTTGTGAAAGTTTGTTTGGAAAAAAAAGTAAAGAAAGGAGAAAGCAGATTCACCGCCCCACTTCACATTGACGAATTGTTTAACAATGCGGCAAGACTCAGTGATGGAAAAGTCTGGCACATGAGCAGACTGGCGAATTATCATCCTAGTGGCAAGGCCCACGATCAACAGCAGCATGTTACCGTTAGCAATGATTTGTGGGTAGATGTTGATAGATCTTGTGTTGAAGAGAATAATATGTCTAGAAATAACAGCACACATGATCTCCAACCTGACTCTGACTCTGATGATGGTCAATCGACAGATCGGTCTGCAGGTGTCAATCCCAGCACTTCGACATATAATCGGAGTTGTCATGATGACCCTCATTCGGATTCTGAAGTTGCGTCTGATGGTCACAGACTCAGAGGTAGGTTCGGCAGAACTAACCTTGACTCTCATTCGGACACCGAATGTGCACCAAACTTACCGGCGGCCTCTGGAAGGTTTGGTAGAACCATCCGTAGACCTAAACGTTTGGATGATTTTGTTGGTGACTAATTACCCACCGGTTTATGTACCCACCTGTTTATAGCCACCACATTCCGTGGCACTGTTGCCAAAACTCTCAAGAGAGGAAGATGTGTTGTATCTTACTTATGCCACCCCCCTGCACCCCAGCGCATGGTACCTTCCCCTCCCCTGCGCGTGAACTTCCTCTGAGTTCTCCCCTTCCCCATTGGTTCCCCCACATTCCATTCCTTCCCAGCTGATACCGTTGACACCAACTGTCATTACTGATGTTCCGCTTACCCACGCACCACCACCCGTGTGGGGCTGTTATAATAAACCTAACTTCATACTTCTTCAGCCTGCAGTCTGCTTTGTAACAACAAGCCTCTTGAACCTCCTGACAGGAGTTCTGTATCCTATCAGGGTAGGAAAATTGAGCTTAAAGGATTTTTTGAAACTAGCTTGAAGAGAGGCGCATTTTTGGCAAGGTACATGTGACAAAGAAAGGACTCATCATCTAGGGGTGGTATCACCAAGGTTTATTTGGTATGACCCTTAGACCAGACACTAAGGAGCAAGTCTCAGTGGTGGATGAGTCTCAACAGCCTGAGTGTGTGACGGAGTGTGTTCGCTGATGGTTTGGGGTGTTGTTAGATCTGGGGGTCTCTAGTTGGCAGAGGTAGGTACCACTGTCCAAGTAGGGACCCTTGCTTCTAGTCAGGGCAAGGAGATAACCCTCTGAGATAACCCCTGCTCACCCTCTAGGTAGCTTGGCACGAGCAGTCTAGGCTAACCAGAGGCAATGCGTAAAGTATTTGTACCAACACTCACAGTAACACAGTGAAAACACCACAAACTGACTCCACAACAGTTTAGAAAAATAAAGGTATTTTTAATCTAAACTACACAAGACCAAAACGACAAAAATCCAACATACACAGTTCAAGAATATGGTTTCAAAAAGAGTTCTTAAGGTTGCGTTAAAATTCTTAGGTTGCGATAGAATTCTCTACGTTGCGATAGAGTTCTCTACTGATGCGTGAAAAGTTCACAGTTGCGTCACGTTTACTCACAGTACCTTTTAGTTGCAACAAAGTTCCAAAAGCAGAAGCTGGTGCGGTGGAAAACAAGCGATGCGTTGCTCCTGAGACCCTGGGGAGGCGATGCGACAGCCCCGCTGCAGCAGCGGGCGTGTTGCGACGAATCCGGTCTGTATGGGGAGAAAGGCCACTTGTATGGATTCCGATGCGTAGGTTCCGTAGGAAGTCTGTTCTCGCAAAGGCACGATGCGACGATCTCGTAGGGGCTGCGACAATATCCGGGGCGACGATGCGTGGTCCAGCGGGGATCCTCTCTCTCGCAGCTCCTCGATGCGTTGATTCTGCGACGATGCTCGCAGCGACGTGATGCGGTCCGCAAGCAAGCGGTGCGGCGATCTCACCCAGCGACGACAGGCTCTGCGACGATACTCGCAGCGATGTTCGATTCTCCCGCACCGGTCTGGTGCGTCCCGCAAACGAAGGATGCAACGTCTGTGGCAGCGGCGTCAGGCGCTGCGACGATCTCGACCTCCGTATCGGCGGGAACTTTCTCGCACTGTCGGGGATGCGCTCCGCAAGCGAGCGATGCGACACTTTTCAGATTCAAAAGTCCCTCAAGCTTAGTTTCAAGCTTCCCAGCTCAGGTACAACTTCCAGAGGCCCCACAACTGGATCAAGCACTCTAGGAAGGACAGAACTCTCTCAGCAGAGTTCAGGGAAGCTGGGGGTGAAGTCCTTTTGTTCCTGGGACTTCAAAACAGGGAGCCAGCTCTTCTCAGGCCCTTGGAGATTCCTTCAAGACAGGGGACACAGCTCAGCAGCAAAGTCCTTCCCCTCTCCTTGGCAGCAAAGCAACAGGTCAGTCCAGCAGAGCAACAGCAGGACAATCTTCCTTCTTCAGTTTCAGCTTTCTCCTTGGCAGAGGTTCCTTCTTGATTTCCAGGATGATCTAATTTTCTGTTGTCAGGGGTCCTGTACTTATACCCCTAAAGTCTTTGTTCTCTTGGTGCATGTGGGCCCTGAGCCCGGTCTAAACCAGTTCTGGGTGGATCCTGAGCACTTTGTTTTGCTGGCTGCATCTTTCCTTTCAGAGTGAGGGGCAGGGTCCTCAGCCGACCAGCAGGGGGGTGGAGCCAGCATTGTGGAAGGCAGGCACAGCCCTATTCAGCCCAGGTGCTAACTCCTCCCACCACTCCAGTTGCAATTTCAGTCATTCAGCCTAGTGCCGACTCATCCAGCCTCCTGGGGAATTCCCCAGCCCCTGTCACTCTCAAACCAGACAGTCACTACACAAACAGGCCCAGGCACACAGAAGGGTCAGACAAGAGAACAGCAACTTTCTAAAAGTGCTGTTCTCAAACACAGGATTTAAAAACAGCCTTTCCCAAAAGATGTGTTATTAAATTCTGAGTTCAGGGATACTAGATACTTATGTCCTATCTTGTTCCTATGGGAAGAAATGCTGTTAACCACTGTAGCCAGCATCCCCCATGTTAACCTATGGAGCAAGATAGCCTTACAGTAGTGAAAAACGAAAATGGCTGTAATTCACTACCAGAACATGTTACCTGCACCAGTACATGCTCTACCTTTCACATACACTGCACCCTGCCCAGGGGGGTACCTTGGGCCTTCCATAGGGGTGACTGATGTGCACAAAAAGGGAAGGGTTAGGCCTGGTCAGTGGGGACACTGACCAGGAAGACATGGCAGTTCTAAACTGCACACAGGGACTGCAGTGTCAGGCCTGAGACATCATTTTAAGGCTACTCCTGTGGGTGGCACAATCAGTGCTGCAGGCCCACTAGTAGCATTTGTCATCACCAGCCCTGGCACACCCAGTGCAATTTACTAGGGACTTCATGGTGATACAAATATGCCAAACATGTATATTCAATCAGAATAACAATTTACACAGAGAGCATATGCACTTTAGCACTGATCAGCAGTGGTAAAGTGCGCAGAGTCATATTGCCAACAGCCACGGGTCCGGAAAAATAAGGGAGGAAGAAGCAAAAAGTTTGAGGATGACCCTGCAAGAAGGGCCAGTTCCAACACAACCCCCTTCCAGCCTAAAGCCAGGGTAGACCAAACGATACCTCGATGGGATTCCCTGCTTAAGGCGATAGAACACAGAAACTGGCCCACACAGCAGGGCAGTCCTGTTCTACGCCGTCCTAAACCCAGTTGGATCACTCTATCCATACTCTCAGGGTCCACCATGCCAATCCATGTGGAACCCTTCTCCTCACCTGTGGACACCACCTGTGCAGCACCTAACTTTAATTTCCTCACAGGTGTGTCCCAACAGACCGACAGCAAGCCACAGTGACCACCAACAGTGATCAGGGATGAGACCCAGGCCTCATGCCTCTCAGGGCGCTCAAACCTCTGTGGCGTCAGAGGGTGGGGGGCAGTAGCCCCAGGTGCTTGGCACCCTTTGTCCACTCCCTCTCTTGTCAGGTCAGGTCTGACACTCTGGCACTGACCCACCAGTCCTGGACCTGTATCCAGCAGCTGGACAGGAGGCTGTGGTGGGATTCCCCACACCTGATCCTCCTCTTCCTTGGGGCTCTGTACCCTCCCACCGGGAGCGGTACCCCCTTCTAGAATAGCCAGGGCACCTGTGGCAATCAATCAATCAATCAGTGACACTTATAAAGCGCGCTACATACCCGTAGGGTCTCAAGGCGCTGGGGGGGGGGGTGCCGCTACTGCTCGAACAGCCAGGTCTTCAGCTTCTTCCTGAAGGAGAGGTGGTCTTGGGTCAGGCGCAGGTCGGACGGGAGGGAGTTCCAGGTCTTGGCGGCCAGGTAGGAGAAGGACCTTCCTCCTGTGGTCGCTCTTCGGATGCGGGGGACGGCGGCGAGGGCGTGGTTGGCTGATCGGAGGTGGCGTAGAAGTTGACTCGGCTGTTGAGGTAGCTCGGGCCTTGGTCGTGTAGGGCTTTGTGTGCGTGGGTGAGGAGGCGGAAGGTGATTCTCTTGTTGATGGGGAGCCAGTGAAGGTCTCTCAGATGTCCGGAGATGTGGCTGGATCGTGGGATGTCGAGGATGAGTCTGGCTGAGGCGTTTTGGATCCGCTGGAGTCTCTTCTGGAGCTTGGCGGTGGTCCCGGCGTAGAGGGCGTTGCCGTAGTCCAGTCGGCTGGTGACGAGGGCCTGGGTGACGGTCTTCCTGGTCTCTGTGGGGATCCACCAGAAGATCTTCCGTAGCATGCGTAGGATGTTGAAGCACGCCGAGGAGACGCTGTTGACTTGCCTGGTCATGGAGAGGGAGGAGTCCAGGATGAAGCCCAGGTTTCGTGCATGGTCTGTCGGTTTGGGTGCGGTGCCCAGGGCGGGAGGCCACCAGGAGTCGTCCCAGGCGGAGGGTGAGGAGCCCAGGATGAGGACCTCCGTCTTGTCCGAGTTCAGTTTCAGGCGGCTGGTCGTCATCCACTCGGCTACCTCTTTCATCCCTTCGTGCAGGTTGGCTCTGGCGGCGGCGGGGTCGTTGGTCAGGGAGAGGATCAGCTGGGTGTCGTCGGCGTAGGAGATTATGCTGAGGTGGTGTTTGCGTACGATGGCCACGAGGGGGCTCATGTAGACGTTGAAGAGGGTGGGGCTCAGGGATGAACCTTGGGGGACGCCGCAGATGACTTCGGATGCCTCTGACTTGTACGGTGGTAGGCGGACTCTCTGTGTTCTTCCGTCGAGGAAGGAGATGATCCATTCCAGCGCCTTGTCCTGGATTCCGACGTTGCTGAGGCGCTGTACTAGGGTGCGGTGGCAGACAGTGTCGAATGCCGCGGAGAGGTCTAGGAGGATGAGGGCCGCTGTTTCTCCGTTGTCCATCAGGGCTCGGATGTCATCGGTGGCGGCGATGAGGGCGGTCTCGGTGCTGTGATTGGCTCGGAAGCCGGACTGTGAGGGGTCGAGGGACCCATTCGTCTCGAGGAAGGCGGCCATCTGCTTGTTGACGGTCTTCTCGATGACTTTGGCTGGAAACGGGAGAAGCGAGATGGGGCAGTAATTCTTGAGGTCGGTGGGGTCCGCTGTTGGTTTCTTGAGTAGAGCGCTGAGTTCGGCGTGTTTCCAGCTTTCAGGGAAGATGGCGGTGTCGAAGGAGGTGTTGATGATGTCTCGCAGGTGGGGTGCGATGACAGCGTCGGCCTTGTTGAAGACGTGGTGAGGGCAGGGGTCGGTCGGTGATCCGGCGTGGATGGAGTTCATCGTGCGGATGGTGTCTTCGGTGCTGATCGGGGTCCAGGCGTGGAGGGTGGTGGTGGGGGGGGGTGGCTGGTAGGTCGTGGTGTGCGTTGGTTGGTTGTTGAAGCTGCTGTGTATGTCCGTGATCTTGTTGTGGAAGTATGAGGCGAGGGAGTTGCAGAGGTCTTGCGATGGGGTGATGTCGTTGTTTCCTGCGCTGGGGTTGGAAAGCTCTTTCACGATGTTGAAGAGTTCCTTGCAGTTGTGTGCGTTGTTGTCCAACCGGTCCTTGAAAGCTGTTTTCTTGGCGGCGCGGATCAGTTGGTGGTGTTTCCGGGTGGCAAGTTTGTAGGAGGTCCTGTTGTCCGGTGTCGGTTCCCTTTTCCAGACTTTCTCGAGGGCTCGGCAGTTCTTCTTGGAGCTCTTGAGTTCGTCGGTGAACCATGGGGCCTTCTTGCTGCCGGGTCTGCTAGGCGGGGTCCTCAGCGGAGCGAGTTCGTCCGCGCAGTTGCTGATCCACTTTGTGAGGTTGTCGGCGGCCTGGCTGGGGTTCGCTGAGCCGGCAGGAGGGTGTTGGATCAGGGAGGTGGCGAGCTGGTCTGCTGTGATCTTGTTCCAGCTTCTGCGGGCGGTCTGTTGCTGGTGTTGGTGGGTCGTCGTTCTCTTGAAGGTGAAGTGGACGCAGCTGTGGTCCGTCCATTGAAGCTCTGTGGCGTGGCTGAAGTCGATGTCTGTGCTGGATGAGAAGACGGCGTCGAGTGTGTGTCCGGCGAGGTGGGTGGGGGTGGACACCAGTTGCTTGAGTCCCAGGTTGGCGAGGTTGTCGAGCAGGGTGGTGGTGTTGCGGTCGTTGTTGTTCTCCAGATGGAAGTTGAGGTCTCCCAGGAGGATGTAGTCAGCGGAGGGGAGGGCCTGTGGGCTGACGAAGTCGGCGATGTCCTCGCTGAATTGCGTGCGCGGTCCAGGGGGTCGGTAGATCAGGGTGCCTCTGAGGGTGGTGTTCGGGTTGGTGTGGATCTGGAAATGCAGGTGTTCGGCGCTGGTCAGGGTGTTGTCGGTGCTGGTCGTGAGACGGATGGTGTTCCTGTGGATGATGGCGATGCCTCCTCCCATCTGGTTGGCGTTTCGGTCCCTCCGGACGATCTTGTAGCCCTCTGGGATAGTGATGGCGATGTCGGGAGCTGAAGAGGCGTTCATCCAGGTCTCCGTGAGGAAGGCAACGTCAGGGGCTGTGGCGTCTAGGAGGTTCCAGAGTTCGATGGCGTGTCTGTGGACGGAGCGGGTGTTGAGCAGGGTGGCAGGTGTCCCGCACCATTCATCCACCAGTTCAGGGGTGCTATCCTGCAACTGGTTTTCCAGGTCAGGGGGGATACCCCGGGCCTGGCCCTCAAACCTAGGCTCCCAGGCCTCCAGGTCAGACAACACCTGAACCTGGCTTCCCCACCCAGGGACTAACCCCTGCAGTGGAACACTTGCCTGGCGCACCAGGACTTCACTCACTGAGGTGCCTATACTGGTAGACAGTACCCACCTGGCCAACACAACGGTGTGGCCCAGTCCACCCCCAGGGTGAGACTCCTGCCCTCCTTCCAGGGGCAACCCTGTCCACCAAGACAACCAAGAACACAACTTTCCTACCAGTTCAGGACCTCCCTCCAGCAACTGGTCTCCCAACCGGGGGTTTAACCCCTCAGGTTGTACCGGGGTCAGGGGCGAGGGCTCCCTCCCTCTGCACCCCCTTCCAGAGCGCTGCACCCTCCCTACTGGGGGGGTACCCCTGGGAACCATATTGGTCAGGACACTGGTTACAGATGTCCTTCCTTCCAGGTCAGGCAAATCCTGAACCTGATCTCCCAGCCCAGGGACCAAAACCTGCGGTTGTGCATTTGCCTGGCACACCAGGACTTCTGGGGACTCACATAGTACCCCCTTGAGGGTGACACACAACTCATGTGTCCTGTGACAGTCTGCCTGGCGCAGATCTCCCGACCCCTGTCCACCTGACAGCGCGGGAAGATCCCCCAGGACAGAAGTGAGGTCACCATGGTCACTCACTGGGGACACCGCCCTTCCGACTGGTCCCTGACCCACTGGTTCTCCCACTGTGGACTCCTTCCCCCTCTCACCCCTCAGTCTGGACTTCTGTACCCTCCCAAATGGAGCGGCACTGCCAGACACCAGAACCGATGGAGGCCTGGTTACAGGCACTCCCCGTTCACCAGACACTAGGAGATCCTTCTCAAATGGCCTACAAGTACAGTCTAGGTCCCCAACCTGGTGTTCCCTTAAGGAACCCTCCAGGCCCTGAGACTGGGTTTCGGGCACCATGGGACACACCGTCCCACACTCATTCCGTCTCCGCTGAGTCCGGACATGAGCCCCTACACCCCTCCCACTACACTGGGACCTAACTGGGCTACACTGAACCTCTTCCACCTCACAGGTCAGGAAGATATCTAAGCCACTCCTTTTGGGATCACTCCCCAATGCCTCTTCAGACCCTTTTGGAATCCACCAAGAGGTCTGCCTCCAATGCAAGCTCTCTGGGGTCAGAGAACTCACACTCCACCGGGTGTTGGCATAGCTCTGGAAAACAGGGACTTAAAATATGCTCTCCAACAAATGAATCACACAGCCCCCAACAGTTGTTAACCAAGCTACCCTTTGCCTCACCCTCCAGTGCCTCACACAAGTACCCCACACCACTCTCCTGAGACTGGCAAGACAGTATCTGACTGTCTCTGTCACACAACCCACAATCTTCTGGCTGGTATTCACATACACACACCAAGGTTTCTACCATGGGGGAACCCCTCTCCCTGTACCTCTCATCTAGAGTCAGTAGAGTGTCCCTACCACCACTAGGAATATGGTCCCCTGTGCCAGTCCCCCAATCTAATTCAGGGACACTGCACTCCAATGGAACTACATTATAAACCTGAACCCCCTGGTGTATGTCGACCCCCTCCCTCAAGTCAGGCGCCACATCTCTGGGTGTTTGTACCTTTCTCTCAGCACTAGATATCATAAACATGCTGCCACCATCTGAGCTGGACTCCACCTCCAACTCAGCAAAGCTCCTTCCTTGAGCATCCCATTTTTCTTTCTGGGCTAAGGCCCACCGGATCAAGTTCAAGAAGTCTTTATTCGATTAGTTCATCATAAAAGACATAAAATACAATACATACATAAAAACAGTTAAAACACGTATTAAATCATTTATAACTAATCAGCTTCTTAAACAAATGTGCAAATAAGCAAAACTCTACAGAGGAACTCTAATACAACCTTAGGTCTGCATGTCAACAAAAACTAAACAGTCACCATTTGGGAGTTTTTAATAAACCTGCTTCTAAGGACCCAAGCCCACCCAAGGAATTTAGCAACCCCGACAACAATAAGGGAATCCAGGTTGGTTTTGAACAATCTAGTTGCTTCTACAGCCGATCTGGTACCTAGATGTCTACCAACCGGTCTTAGCCATTTGGCTCTAGGGGCAAAGTATAAAGGGCACACATACAAAAAGTGATTCAGGCTTTCCCCAGTACCTTGACACTTGGGACAGAACCCCGACCTTTCAGTTCCCCACTTTTTGGTAAACTCCCCTATGGGAAGCGAACCGCATCTGAATTGAAAAAATAGTTTGCGGTCCAGGGGTTTTGTTATGGTATCCCAGTACCATTCTAGCTTGGGCGCATCCTTGTGTACAATAAACAGTCCAGTGAGGCTGCTTGAGCTTGATTTCAAGTACATGTTGTGAGTCACCCAGTCCCAATAGCATTTTTTTAGTTCCTTTTTTGAGGGGAAATTGGCTGACTCAGGCGCGAACCACAGATCGCCATGACCCAAAGCTAATAAAATAGCCTTGAGGTCTCTGAACCATCCAATCTTTATGGCACCAGGGCTGTTTTTAACCTCCAAGCATGCTTCAGCATAATAATGAAGTTCGGGTGTTGTCCACAGACGGCGCCAGAATGTTAATGGACGAAGTCTTGCTTGGTCCTCCACCGAGTGGCACCCTAGGTCATAAAGTAGGGGAATTAATGGGGTCGACTGAGGCAAGCCTATGGACATCCTTAAGAATTTATTTTGGGCATGTTTTAATGTATCCAAATTACTGCCACCCCATAGTTCCGCACCATACAAGACTGCTGGTAGAACCTTACTCCCATAGATCTTAATAAGCGGGGACATCGGCCTCGTAAATGACCCTTTGTGTTCCTTGATCAGTGCCCCGCCCAGCTGTTGATGTTTCAAAGTCATGAGCTCGATCTGGTGGGTCCAGCTCAAAGTGTCACTGAAGGTAACACCCAGGTAGGTGAAGTGCTTTGTTTGCTCCAGGGGGATATCCCCCATGGAAACCCTGGCATTTATTTGCTTGTGCCCCCTTAAGACCATAAATTTGGTCTTGGACACGTTCACCTCCAGCTCATGCTCGCTGCAGAAACTCTCGAACCTTGACAGTGCCTTTTGCAGACCCTGTCTGGTTCGTGAAATCAAGAGAGTATCGTCAGCGAACATGAGCAGGGGGATTCGCATGCCAGCCAAACTTGGGGCGTCCGTGGAAAAGTTGTCATAATATTTAGTGACCCCGTTGATATATAGGGAAAACAAGGTAGGTGCCAAGACACAGCCTTGTCTGACACCTTTGGCCACTGGAAAATTCTCCGTCACCTCACCCGGTTTTCCCCAGCGCACATAGGCAAAGGTCTGGGCATGAAAGTTCACTATCAGGCGTACCAATATGGGGGGCATACCCATATCCAGTAAGGATTTCCATAAGCCTGCCCTCGGGACCAGGTCAAACGCTGACCTAAGGTCCACGAAGGCCGCATACAGGTTGCCTTTGGCAAGGGTAACTGTCTTCCAGTGCAAAAGCATAAATCGGAATGCCTGATCCAGTGTGCTCACATAGGGTCGAAACCCAGCTTGTAGAGGGGTAAGAATATCATGCTCCTCTACCCATGCCTGGATCCTGGTGAGCACAAGACGGGTTATGATCTTTTGTACCGCGTCTATTAGACTGATCGGCCGGTAGTTGGATGGAACCGACCGATCGCCCTTCTTAAAGATAGGCAAAATTTCAGCACCAGCCCAGGATTCGGGTACTCTGGCGTCCGCTGCTAATGCATTTACCAAACGCACCAGGTATGGAACCCAAAGGTCGTGATCCTCCAGAAATATATCCGCTGGGATACAGTCTGGACCTGGCGCTTTTCCCCTAGGAATGGCCTTCAGAACTGCCTCTACTTCATTAGCCGAGAACACATGAGTGTCAAAAGATAATGGCCAGCTAATAGAAACATGCGCTGTGTTGCAACACCTAAATTGTTCCACAAAATAGGACACCCATTTTTGTGGTTCCACAGAAGCAGGGCTTGGGCGATCATCCTGTGAGCTACCCCACCTAAGCAAGTGCCAGAACTGTTGTAAGTTCCTTGAACCACATGCCTCGGCTAGAGATGTCCATCGCTCATCATCCCAAGCGGCTTTGGCATGGCGTTTTGCTACATTAAAAGCCTTCCTGCTTGCTTTGATTAGAGCAGGGTTCTTTGATTTTAGGGCCTTAAACAAATCTACGTGGGACTTTCTGCAGGCTTCGTTAAACCAATTTAGTGGTTTCTTGCCCTTCCCTCTCCCGTTATTTGCAACATACTTAACGAACAAAGATTTTAAAGACAGAAACAGGCTGGCATGAATGGCTGTGATATCCAAGTACTGTACATCACACTTTTCAGTTTCTACCAGGGAGTTTGAGACCAGAGCTCTGATCTTTTTGCGTGCTTCCACGTCGACCGAAACTTTCGGCCAGCGCACCCTCCTCATATCGTTCGTAAGTACTACCGCCTCCTGGACAGGGTTAGGCCTTAGATCAACCATCCCTACAAAACTAAAATCCTTCAATTCTGCCACCAAGGGTTCATGATCACTTTCTTGGCGCGGTTTAACAGACATGTCTAAAACCACGGGCCACATTTCCATGTCAACTAAAATATAGTCAATACGACTACTATATCTACCATTATAAAAGGTGTGATTACCCATCTTGTCCGAGCTGGTACGACCATTAAGAGCTCGGAGCCCCCAGTTCAAACAAAGACCTTTAATATAAGTAGCTGCTTGAGACCATTTAGTTATCGGGGGTATTTCAAGTTGTGGGATCCCCCAGGTCTGGTCCTCTGCTTCGGTTAGTAAACCATCATCATTACTTAATGGTTCGAAGCAGGTGTTAAGGTCGCCCATCACCATTACGTGTCCGGAATTTACATTAGAACTTAAAAAATCATCTAAGCAGGTAAGGGTGTGTGAAACTCTGCCACCCGTCATTCCCCTAGCATAAACATTAATCAACATTATATCCAGCCCACTGCATGTTCGAATGCTAACTATCAATAGATCAGGACAGTCAATAAAAATTTCTTTGACAGTTACACCTGCAGCTTGGCGAACCCAAATTGTGAGGCCACCCATAGCCCGACCTCTTAGACCTTTGATCGCGGGTTTGTAAAAATTCAGGAAGCCTTGAAGATACACAGGAAGAATTGCCCAGGTCTCCTGAAAACACCAAATATCACCAAGAGAGATGAACTTTACCCAATCAGGAATACATGTACGAGATTCTAAACCTGCGATGTTCCAACAGCATCTTGCTGCCTTTGTCGAAAGTTCGGGATGTTTAGACTCCTCCCAGCACGGATTCAGGAAAGAATTTAGCACCGAGTCAGCCCTCACCATCGTGCTTGATAAGATCCGCACTTCAGTAGATGAGGGCCAGACCTCTCTCCTGGTCCTGCTAGATCTAACTGCGGCTTTCGACACCCTCTCCCCCTCAGTACTTACATCTCGGCTGAGGGAGGTAGGGGTGAAGAACGCAGCTCTGGATCTCTTGACCTCCTTCCTCACGGGGAGGGAACAAAGAGTCAAGCTTGGGGAGTTTCTATCTCCATCCCATCCTTTGCTATGTGGGGTTCCTCAAGGGTCGGCACTTAGCCCGACCCTTTTTAATATCTATGTTACCCCACTAGCTAAATTAATAAGATCATTTGGGATGGAGGTAGTCTCGTACGCAGACGACACTCAAATCCTCGTCTCTCTTCCCCGTTCCGATGACCTAATCGCCTCCAAGTTTAGATCTTGCATGGAGGCGGTTGGTCAATGGATGATCCGGAACTCCCTGAAACTGAATGGGGAGAAGACAGAGGTGATGGTGTTTGGGGGGAAAGAAAACATCTGGTCAGCCAACTGGTGGCCTGACTCCCTTGGAACTTGTCCTTCCCCCACTTCCTCTGCTAAAAATCTCGGGGTGTTAATAGATCCCGCCCTCGACCTAGGCAATCAGGTGAGCAGAACTGTTTCCACCTGTTGGGGCCTGATCCACACTCTGCGGAGGGTCAGGAAATATCTCTCTCTCCAGGCAAGAAAACAAATAGCTGTGGCTCTCATCGGCTCGCGTTTGGACTATTGTAATGCGCTGTATGCTGGACTTAATAAAGGTCAGCTGCAGCGCTTACAGGTAGTCCAAAACGCCATAGCTAGATTTGTCCTGGATTTACCCAGACGCTCGTCGGCCACTGCAGCAAGGAAAACATTGCACTGGCTGCCGATGGAACATCGAATCCGCTTTAAGGTCCTTTGTATGACCTATAGAGCCATCGCTAAAAAGAGTGATACTGGAATAGGATCCATCATCTCCCTCTATGCCCCCCAAAGGAACTTGCGCTCCTCTGGTAAACTGCTTCTGACAGCCCCCCGTGTAAGAAGAGCCAAGTGGGGAGGCAGAGCCTTCTCCACCCTTGCCCCTAAATGGTGGAACGAACTCCCTTTGGACCTGAGATCTCTCCCATCCCTTCAGAACTTCCGCACTGCCTTAAAAACCCTTCTCTTCAGGCAAGCCTATGTCTAAGGTCCTAAGTTTTCTTGATCTTCCTCTGATCTTCTGTTAGGCGCCTTGATACCTGCGGGTCATTGTTCTGCGCAATATAAATTATTTTTCATTTCATTCATTCATTCATTCATTGTTGTACATTTGCTCACACAGGTTAGTAGTCTCCATAGGGTGAAGGTCGTGAAGCTTGGGAGGGGAGGCTTCAAACACAGAGACACCTAAACTCGTACCTGGCATCATCAAACCCACCGGCCCGGCCTGAGGGCATGGCTCTGGGTTTGCATCCACTTTTGTAACGCACATTGAGGGCAAAGGGGTTAAAGCCATATCCTGTGTGTCTAACTCCACTCTGTTAGTCAAGCCCCCCTCCATACAATTACAGGGATGCTCAACGAAACTTCCAGTAGTGTTTAATGAATTAAACAAAACAACCCCCCCTACCATATAATCCAGGTTGGATTCAACATCCCTTATCGACACTACTGGTCAATCATTTGTCGATAACCCTGATAAGGGGTCATAAAGATTCCTCAATGGTATATTCCAGTGGTCTTTGGGGTTTAGGCTGGTTGGATGGTATAATGCTGGGTACATGTTAGGGAGCTGTTGGACCTGGTGAAAGACATGAGTGAGAGGAACTATGGGATACAGAGGATTGTTTGGAGCAGGATAGTTCGATATTGCCGGTGGGCCAAGAGGTTGAGGTTTAATTTTAGCCCAACCAGGTGTAAACGGGGGACAATTATAACTAGATTGGATGTAGGATCGATACCATTCCTCAGGGTTAATTTGGGGTCCATGGAAGCTAGATGTAAAATTGGACCACTTGAGGAGGCTTTTGGTGTTTTTAATGTGGGGTTGTTCAGTTGGATTAATCAGGGTCTCAGGATAAAAATAACTAAGATTCCTAGTGGAGACCCCTCCCTCATGTTTTCCCACAAACCAATCTGAGATATAGGATACTACTCTGTTATCCCTAAAGTTAATGATAACAATATCTCCCTCAATATCCTTTGGGCGAACCCCCACCCATTGACATCTTCTGACCGAGACAATGTCCCCATTAAGATGTGCAGGAAGGGGTCTATTAGTCTTAAGCCAAAAGATGACTTTATTTTTTAGGCTTTCATTGTTTTCCCGATCCCCTTCCAAGACGGGTGGCACACCCGTCATTACAATAACAAAATTCAGGGAATCTGGTGGCAAGTCCACATTATGGCTCCTTGGTGGGTGTTTGTGGGATTTACCAGTAGAGGGAGCTAATTTACCCTCCCCATTCTTTGGTTGTTGAACAATTCCCTGTGGGGGGGTTTGTTAACGACCGCCCTTTGATTCGTCTTAGCCGTACTAGCTGGTCTTGGGGGTTTAACAGCCACATCCTTCACTTTAGTTGGGATAGTGGCTGCAATGGTTACACTTTTAGGATTTTGGCTGATATTAGTATTTATATTACCTGCCATGTGTAAAGTACTTTGTGGGTTAGTCGAAACACCCTTGCCCTTAACTAAGGTGGAGGGTTGTGTTGACTCAGCGGACACCAGAAGGTGATCCAATTTGTCACTCACAATCCTAACGCGCTCCAACAAAGGTAACATATATGATTTGATGAGCTTCTCTAAGATGGCATAAGAGGCCTCACCAAGCCCTTCAGTAGCTAAGTCAGGCGTAGGCAAGTTTGGTGTTTCTGGCTTCCGTAGCTCTGTGTGAGGAGGGATAAGTTGATCAGGGATAACAATTGGTGTAGGTGCTCGCAGCCCCGCCGGCTTGCTCACCTGCCCGCGCCTCCTGTCCTCAGGTAGTCCAATGTCCACGGTCTGCTGCCTCCTGTGTGCGAGGCGCTGCGGGACCCGCGAAGCGGGTACCGCGAGGTTAAAGGTGGCGACGTGAAGGCTCTAAAATCCTAAGGGCTCGTGAAGGCTCTAAAATCCGCTAGAATCCGCTCGATGTGCAGACTTTCCCTTGCTGCGTGCAATCTCCAAGGTAAGGGTTCCGACTAGAATTGCAAACCACCGCTTTTTCTGGACCGAGGGCGGGGGGCGTGGCCAGCGGGGAGAGCAGCCCAGGTGTGTTAAATGGGCGCGCAGGGGCTCCTGGTCATCGGAGTCCCTGCCTGCGTGCTCGCAGCCCCGCCGGCTTGCTCACCTGCCCGCGCCTCCTGTCCTCAGGTAGTCCAATGTCCTCGGTCTGCTGCCTCCTGTGTGCGAGGCGCTGCGGGACCCGCGAAGCGGGTACCGCGAGGTTAAAGGTGGCGACGTGAAGGCTCTAAAATCCTAAGGGCTCGTGAAGGCTCTAAAATCCGCTAGAATCCGCTCGATGTGCAGACTTTCCCTTGCTGCGTGCAATCTCCAAGGTAAGGGTTCCGACTAGAATTGCAAACCACCGCTTTTTCTGGACCGAGGGCGGGGGCGTGGCCAGCGGGGAGAGCAGCCCAGGTGAGTTAAATGGGCGCGCAGGGGCTCCTGGTCATCGGAGTCCCTGCCTGCGTGCTCGCAGCCCCGCCGGCTTGCTCACCTGCCCGCGCCTCCTGTCCTCAGGTAGTCCAATGTCCACGGTCTGCTGCCTCCTGTGTGCGAGGCACTGCGGGACCCGCGAAGCGGGTACCGCGAGGTTAAAGGTGGCGACGTGAAGGCTCTAAAATCCTAAGGGCTCGTGAAGGCTCTAAAATCCGCTAGAATCCGCTCGATGTGCAGACTTTCCCTTGCTGCGTGCAATCTCCAAGGTAAGGGTTCCGACTAGAATTGCAAACCACCGCTTTTTCTGGACCGAGGGCGGGGGCGTGGCCAGCGGGGAGAGCAGCCCAGGTGAGTTAAATGGGCGCGCAGGGGCTCCTGGTCATCGGAGTCCCTGCCTGCGTGCTCGCAGCCCCGCCGGCTTGCTCACCTGCCCGCGCCTCCTGTCCTCAGGTAGTCCAATGTCCACGGTCTGCTGCCTCCTGTGTGCGAGGCACTGCGGGACCCGCGAAGCGGGTACCGCGAGGTTAAAGGTGGCGACGTGAAGGCTCTAAAATCCTAAGGGCTCGTGAAGGCTCTAAAATCCGCTAGAATCCGCTCGATGTGCAGACTTTCCCTTGCTGCGTGCAATCTCCAAGGTAAGGGTTCCGACTAGAATTGCAAACCACCGCTTTTTCTGGACCGAGGGAGGGGGCGTGGCCAGCGGGGAGAGCAGCCCAGGTGTGTTAAATGGGCGCGCAGGGGCTCCTGGTCATCGGAGTCCCTGCCTGCGTGCTCGCAGCCCTGCCGGCTTGCTCACCTGCCCGCGCCTCCTGTCCTCAGGTAGTCCAATGTCCACGGTCTGCTGCCTCCTGTGTGCGAGGCGCTGCGGGACCCACGAAGCGGGTACCGCGAGGTTAAAGGTGGCGACGTGAAGGCTCTAAAATCCTAAGGGCTCGTGAAGGCTCTAAAATCCGCTGGAATCCGCTCGATGTGCAGACTTTCCCTTGCTGCGTGCAATCTCCAAGGTAAGGGTTCCGGATCATACCTTCCTTATTTAGCCGGTCTAATTCTATGCACCTTTGCTCAGCAGCAAGGAGCCACTCATCTTTCTCTTCCTCACTGTCAGAGAAGTCCTCCTCCTCAGAATCATCTGCTAATGTTGCTTCCCAAATTCTGGCCTCATGGGAATACAGGCATGCCTCAAGATCCCTCCTTGTGGAACCTTTCTCCACGGGCAGCCCCCTCTTCTTGCAAAAGGCTTTTATCTCCTCTTCTGTGTAGATGCACAGGTGGAAAAAGTTGACTTCCATTTTGGCAGGATTTTACAGGTGCAACATTAGCCAGAGTCTCAATATCCAAAAAATACTTTCAGGAGGACACCGGAAAAAACAAACAGTATGTGGTGGCGTAGTGGTCTGCACTCACTAGTGATGTACACCAATTACTGTGGGTCTAGTACAAATACAAGTTCAAATCCCACCGCCTGACCACCAATGTTAGATCTGGGCGTCTCTAGTTGGCAGAGGTAGGTACCACTGTCCAAGTAGGGACCCTTGCTTCTAGTCAGGGCAAGGAGATAACCCTCTGAGATAACCCCTGCTCACCCTCTAGGTAGCTTGGCACGAGCAGTCTAGGCTAACCAGAGGCAATGCATAAAGTATTTGTACCAACACTCACAGTAACACAGTGAAAACACCACAAACTGACTCCACAACAGTTTAGAAAAATAAAGGTATTTTTAATCTAAACTACACAAGACCAAAACGACAAAAATCCAACATACACAGTTCAAGAATATGGTTTCAAAAAGAGTTCTTAAGGTTGCGTTAAAATTCTTAGGTTGTGATAGAATTCTCTACGTTGCGATAGAGTTCTCTACTGATGCGTGAAAAGTTCACAGTTGCGTCACGTTTACTCACAGTACCTTTTAGTTGCAACAAAGTTCCAAAAGCAGAAGCTGGTGCGGTGGAAAACAAGCGATGCGCTGCTCCTGAGACCCTGGGGAGGCGATGCGACAGCCCCGCTGCAGCAGCGGGCGTGTTGCGACGAATCCGGTCTGTATGGGGAGGAAGGCCACTTGTATGGATTCCGATGCGTAGGTTCCGTAGGAAGTCTGTTCTCGCAAAGGCACGATGCGACGATCTCGTAGGGGCTGCGACAATCTCCGGGGCGACGATGCGCGGTCCAGCGGGGATCCTCTCTCTCGCAGCTCCTCGATGCGTTGATTCTGCGACGATGCTCGCAGCGACGTGATGCGGTCCGCAAGCAAGCGGTGCGGCGATCTCACCCAGCGACGACAGGCTCTGCGACGATACTCGCAGCGATGTTCAATTCTCCCGCACCGGTCTGGTGCGTCCCGCAAACGAAGGATGCGACGTCTGTGGCAGCGGCGTTAGGCGCTGCGACGATCTCGACCTCCGTATCGGCGGGAACTTTCTCGCACTGTCGGGGATGCGCTCCGCAAGCGAGCGATGCGACACTTTTCAGATTCAAAAGTCACTCAAGCTTAGTTTCAAGCTTCCCAGCTCAGGTACAACTTCCAGAGGCCCCACAACTGGATCAAGCACTCTAGGAAGGACAGAACTCTCTCAGCAGAGTTCAGGGAAGCTGGGGGTGAAGTCCTTTTGTTCCTGGGACTTCAAAACAGGGAGCCAGCTCTTCTCAGGCCCTTGGAGATTCCTTCAAGACAGGGGACACAGCTCAGCAGCAAAGTCATTCCCCTCTCCTTGGCAGCAAAGCAACAGGTCAGTCCAGCAGAGCAACAGCAGGACAATCTTCCTTCTTCAGTTTCAGCTTTCTCCTTGGCAGAGGTTCCTTCTTGATTCCAGGATGATCTAATTTTCTGTTGTCAGGGGTCCTGTACTTATACCCCTAAAGTCTTTGTTCTCTTGGTGCATGTGGGCCCTGAGCCCGGTCTAAACCAGTTCTGGGTGGATCCTGAGCACTTTGTTTTGCTGGCTGCATCTTTCCTTTCAGAGTGAGGGGCAGGGTCCTCAGCCGCCCAGCAGGGGGGTGGAGCCAGCATTGTGGAAGGCAGGCACAGCCCTATTCAGCCCAGGTGCTAACTCCTCCCACCACTCCAGTTGCAATTGCAGTCATTCAGCCTAGTGCCGACTCATCCGGCCTCCTGGGGAATTCCCCAGCCCCTGTCACTCTCAAACCAGACAGTCAATACACAAACAGGCCCAGGCACACAGAAGGGTCAGACAAGAGAACAGCAACTTTCTAAAAGTGCTGTTCTCAAACACAGGATTTAAAAACAGCCTTTCCCAAAAGATGTGTTATTAAATTCTGAGTTCAGGGATACTAGATACTTATGTCCTATCTTGTTCCTATGGGAAGAAATGCTGTTAACCACTGTAGCCAGCATCCCCCATGTTAACCTATGGAGCAAGATAGCCTTACAGTAGTGAAAAACGAAAATGGCTGTAATTCACTACCAGAACATGTTACCTGCACCAGTACATGCTCTACCTTTCACATACACTGCACCCTGCCCAGGGGGGTACCTTGGGCCTTCCATAGGGGTGACTGATGTGCACAAAAAGGGAAGGGTTAGGCCTGGTCAGTGGGGACACTGACCAGGAAGACATGGCAGTTCTAAACTGCACACAGGCACTGCAGTGTCAGGCCTGAGACATCATTTTAAGGCTACTCCTGTGGGTGGCACAATCAGTGCTGCAGGCCCACTAGTAGCATTTGTCATCACCAGCCCTGGCACACCCAGTGCACTTTACTAGGGACTTCATGGTGATACAAATATGCCAAACATGTATATTCAATCAGAATAACAATTTACACAGAGAGCATATGCACTTTAGCACTGATCAGCAGTGGTAAAGTGCGCAGAGTCCTATTGCCAACAGCCACGGGTCCGGAAAAATAAGGGAGGAAGAAGCAAAAAGTTTGAGGATGACCCTGCAAGAAGGGCCAGTTCCAACAGGTGTATTAAAGGATTTAAATACTTTATTGAAGTAAAGGATCAGGCTATCCCAGTAAAGCACAAACTGCGCAATGTGCCGTATAGTGTGAGAGATGATCGCGCGTGTGAACTTAAAAGATGATGTGAGTCTGGTGTTATTGTACCGGTGGAGTCATCCTTATGGTTGTCTCCATTGGTCGTCGCCCATAAGAAGGATCAAAGTTTGAGAGTGTGCATTGATTTGCGCAGTCTAAACAAAGAGATTTGAGTTGACTCCTATCCTCTTCCCAGAATTGATGATATTTTTGCCTAGTTTACTGGGTGCAGGTTTTTTTCTAAAATAGATCTTTCATCCACCTACCATCAGGTGGAGTTGGACCCAACTTGTAAGCATGTGACTGCTTTTGTCTCACCTATTGGCACGTTTCAATTTAGGAGAATGCCTTTTGGGCTTGCTTCTGCTGCTTCAGCATTTCAACACACCATGGAGAGTGTTCTGGAGGGGTTGGAGGACCCTTTTGTCTTTCAAGATGACATTCTGGTTGCTGGGAGTTGTAGAGATTCTCATGACAGACAACTTTCAAAAGTTCTACAAAGGTTACAGGGTAAAGTTTTGTAGCTAACAAGCAGAAATGTGTGTTTGGGCAGGAGTCCATTGAATACCTGTGACATCGCATTTCAGGTCAAGGTAGTCAACCCAAAGAAGGGTTGATTGAGGCTATCCGGAATGCTCCCTGTCCTGCAACTAAAGAACATGCTTCCTCATTCCTGGATGTGTGTGTGAGTTTTACTCTAAATTCATCCCTAATTTTGCTGCCAAGACTGTCCATTAACGTGAACGTCTCACGAGAAAGGTTGCTTTTTGTGTGGGATAAGGTGTGTCAAGATGAGTTTCTTCGTATTAAGGTAGGGTTAGTTTTGTGCACGGTTATTACACCTTTTGATCCACTTTTACAATGTGTAGTATCAGTTGATGCTAGTCTGGATGGTTTGGGTGAGATGATTAATCAAGTGAAACATGGTAAGGAGCATACGATTGGGTTTGCTTCTCGAGCTTTGCGCCCTAGGAGAAGAACTACTCTGACATAGAAAGAGAGTTATTGGCTTGCTGCTGGGCTGCTGCTAGGGAGAAGAACTACTCTGACATAGAAAGAGAGTTATTGGCTTGCTGCTGGGCGGTTGAAGTGTTTTCTGTGGGGAAAGTCTTTCAAGTTACATACGGACCACAAGCCACTCATTCCCGTTCTCTACGATCACATTGTTAAAGAGCATACTCCTAGGATAGGGAGATTGAGTTCTAAGCTTTTACAGTACAATTTTGACATACATCCCAGGTGGAAAAAATATCATGGCGGATTTTCTTTCAAGATCACCTCTTCCATTGACTCAAGAGGACTTATTTATGGGTGACGAAGATGAGGAGTGTTTGATTGCCGCAGTTTATCCACAAAGACAGACCCATATGCAAAGGAGGCGGAATAGCAATTATCCACAGAAGTGACCTCTCCATTACTGAATCCTCCTCCCTCCTCTACAACTCCTTTGAATGCCTCTCGGTCAACATCAATTCGCCCCACCACAGCCCACTCCTATGCCTTCTCCTTTACCACCCTCCAGGCAACGCTACTGTATTTGGCGAACAGCTGTCGGATCTGATCACTCAAACCGCTCTCAACAGTGACGTCAGAATAATTCTGGGCGACCTCAACCTAAGATGGAATGCAACCAAGAATCCGCTCATTCAATCTCTCACCTCCCTTCTACAAGACCACGATATGATCCAACACTGCTCAGAAGAAACACACCATAGAGGAGCGATCCTTGATGCAATCATTGCGGACAAAAAGACAATTTCAATTGACCACATCATCCCTGTGGACTGGTCCGACCACCATGCCATCCTCTTTCATATCAACCACCCAGCTCTTTTCCTCCCACCCACCCAAACCTCCCCCAAGTGGGTCAGAAACTTATCGAAAGTCCCCTCTGACAAGCTACAAGATGCTCTCAGTTCTCTCCTCCCGAGCTCGACGGAGCTCCTCTCAACCACGGATCTCACCTCGCTCTATCACTCCAACCTAGAGTGAGTCCTGGACCCGCTGGCACCTAGAAAACTAAAAAAAAACAGAAGCATTCCCTCCAGGTCTTGGTTCTCCACTGACATCAATGATGAACGCAGACTCCTAAGAGCCATGGAAAGATCCTGGAGGAACAACCCCACTGCCCTCACCCGGGACCAACTAAAAACAGCTCGCAAAACATACCTTAATCATATCAAGAACAAAAAGTCATCCTTTTTCTGCTCTGCTCTAGACGAGGCTAAAAACCGCCCCAAAGAACTCTTCAATATCATCAGAAACCAAACCTCCATACCCATGACAGACAGCTTAACTGTGTCCAAATCCCAGTGCGACGACTTTGCTAACTTCTTCAACGAAAAAATTGCCTCAATTGACCGATCTTGCAGCAATCTTTCCGCCCTATCAGAGTTACACCCTACTGCTTCTACCCACTCAAGATCAATAACGGCAGCCACTCGCTGGTCTTCCTTCCAACCCATCCAAAGCGAAGCGATAAGCGATCTCATTGCCATCGCTAATCCCTCGTCTCACTCCTTTGATCAGCTGCCCTCGAGACTGACGAAAGACCTGAAACTTACTCTAGCCCCTATCTGGGCCAAGATCATCAACAGCTCCTTGAGCGATGGCTCAATCCAGGACTGCCTTAAACTAGGTCAAGTCATGCCACTCCTAAAAAAACCTGGCCTCGACCCTACGGTCTTGAACAACTTCAGACCAGTGTCAAACCTGCCGCTCTTATCGAAAATCTTGGAAAAATGTGTGCTATCTCAGCTAACACAGCACCTGGAGATCTTAAATCTTCTTGACCCACACCAATCTGGGTTCAGAAAGGGCTGCAGCACAGAAGCCGCAATCCTCAATGTGATGGATGACCTACACGTCTCTCGACTCCAACCAATGTAGCCTCCTCATCCTCTTAGACCTCTCGGCAGCGTTCGACACAGTGGATCACAACCTACTACTCAATGTCCTACAGAAGAGAGCGGGTTTGGAAAAAACTGTTCTCAAATGGTTCGCCTCCTTTCTCAACAACCGCACTCAAATTATCAAAATTAAAAGCTACAAATCGGACCCCCTCCCCATTACTAGAGGAGTCCCACAGGGGTCAGTACTCTCTCCACAACTTTTCAACATCTACATGGAGCTCCTCACTACAATTCTAAGAAACTCCAACATCCCCTTTCACCTCTATGCGGACGACACACAACTCTACCTGGAAACCACTTCGATCGCAGACATCCACAGACTAAATGACACACTCACAGAGGTCCAACACTGGCTCTCATCCAACCACCTCAAACTTAATGAAGAAAAGACAGAAGTGCTCCTCATCTCAAACAAAAATGAAAATCCCCAAATACTCGAATGGCTCAAAGCCTTAAACGCCCTCAATGTTCCTTTTGTTCCTACAACCTCCGTCAAATCACTGGGGATCTGGACCCAAAACTGGACATGAAAGAACACATCTCTAAAACTGCCAAAAGTGCTTTCCTTAACCTGAAACTTCTTTACAAACTTAAACCCTTCCTCCCCTTGAAAGGCCTGAAACAGGCCACTCAGGCACTGGTACTCTCCAGGATTGACTATGGCATTGCTACTCTGACTGGAACAGCCAAATCTCACCTAGGTCCTTTGACGGCTACCCTGAATGCATCAGCTAGAATGGTCACGGGAACTAAGAAATATGAGCACATCACCCCGGCTCTCAAGGACCTGAAATGGCTTCCTATTAACCTTCGAGCCAACTTCCGCACAGCCTGCCTCACACACAAAGCCCTGCATACAGGTAAACCGGAATATCTGGCCAATAAACTCAAGAGAGCCGGTCAGTCCAGGACCCTCAGAAGCTCCAACACGCTCCTACTCATACCTCTGAAATCACAGAAACGCAAAAGATCTAACAGGTCCTTTGCGGGAAATGCTCCTAAGATATGGAACTCCATCCCCCCTACATCAGGATGACCGCCTCCTTCCTGAAATTCAAGACACTACTCAAAACCTTCTTTCTTGAGCGGGCTGGATCGTAATGAGAACCACCGTCTGACTTTGATAGTTCACTATCTCTTTGGTCCTAACGAGAACCTGATGACTCTCCCTTGATCTCCGCCATGTCGCCCTCATGCTGACACTGTATAGACTTTTACTTGCTACCATGCTTTCCCATACTTTCCCTACCCTGCTCGACCTACCTGTTATGTTGATGCTTATTTGTATCCGTTGTGAAGCGCTCTGATACCTTCGGGTCTAGCTAGCGCTATACAAAACTTAAATAAATAAATAAAAATAAATACATTTATGTTTGTTGTGTGGGAGGTTTCTCAGAGGAGGGGTTTGAAGCTATGCAAACAGATTCTGTTTTAGACAGAGTGAAGGAACACATTGTTTTAGGTTGGCCTAAGGAGAAGCATCTTGATGCTGAACTTTAACCCTTTTCCTAGATTTCCCTTGAGCTTACATTGGAGGGTTCGGGGTTAATTTTGCGTGGTGAAAAGTTTGTACCACCTGAATCATTGAGGTCACGAATTATCACTTTGGGCCAAGAGGGTCATTAGGAACAATCCAGCACAAAAAGAAGAATTCACTCAGTTTATTGGTGGCCTTCAATGGACAGGCAGATTGATGAGGTTGTTAAGGAATGTATCATTTGTTGCTCGAGTGACAAGATCATCAAGATTGCCACTCCTCCTGTACAAGTGGTTGTACCTCCCACTGAACCGTGGATGAAGTTAGCTGTAGATTTTGTAGGGCCTTTAAATGCTCTTCTCCATAGATACAAGTTTGTGTTGGTTGTAGCTGATTATCATAGCAAGTGGTGGGAAGTTCATTTTGTGGTTGATCCCAACACTAGTGAGGTCATTCGTTTTTTCCAAAGTTTGTTTTCCTGGGAAGGTTTTCTCAAGGAGATTGTCGCAGATAACTGGGTGCAATTTACTTCTAAAGAGATATCAGAGTTATTATTACATTTTGGCATCTTACACCGCCATGTGGCTTTATATCATCCCCAGGCCAATGGTTTCATTTAGCGCATGAATTGTATCCTGCTTGAGTGCGTGCAGTGGGCTCCATCCAATGGTGTTGACATTAAGAAAGCTGTCCACAGTATGTGATGGGTGCATCGTAATTCTCCTGTCCAAGCCATGGGTAAAAGTCTGTTTGAATTGTTGTTTGGAAGAATTTCCACCTTTGAAACGTGTCCTGCATGGATGAGAAAGTGGAGTCTGCGTTCAAAGGTGGGAACATCAAACATACCTTTGTTTGTTTCTCATGATTCTGATTTGGCGATTGGGTCAAAATCAAGCTTCCTTCTAAGATGCCAAAAGGATTGTCCAAGTTCAGTTCACCTGTTAAGGTGGATGCCATTTCACATTTTGCTATCAGAGTCAATGGGAAACATTGGTGGAAATGTTCTAGGGTTCACAAGATTCCCAAAAACCTGGTTCTCAAAATGAGACTTGAGAGTGGTGTTGAGAAGAAGTTGGATTCATCTCAAGATCCATCTAATTCCAATTCTTCTATTGTGCGTAGGAGTCTTAGGAGAAGTGTTCCTCCTAAACGTATGGATCTATAGTTCCTTCTAGTGTTAGTTTGTTTTCTTATTCATGGATCAACTTTTTTTTGTTTTCCTTTGTGTTATTTCATCTTTGCTCTTCTCCCATTCATTTCTATTGTTCCTTCCTTCTTTTACCCTTTGCCTTTCTAGCTTTTATGAAAGCTGGGAAATGTTGTAGTAATCTGCTACGCTGTTATCTATTTGCCTAAGCTGTCATGTCATCTATTCAGCTATGGAATGTTACTGTTTGACTCCAAGGGGCTGCAGTGACAGTGCCCTGGAGGCTGTGGAGATGAGCGGTCATTAAAGATCGTCTTCCCACACTTACCTGTCTTGTGGTGATTACTTCAAGAACATTTTGGGATCTGTTTCTCAAGAAGTGTTCAAACAAAGCGGAACTCCTGACACCGAGGTCATACAGTCTAGACAGAAACATCTGTGGATCTATAAAGTCAAAATCTGCTGACAGATCAAATACAATTAAAGCAGTGACAAAGGATGTTATTTTCTCCATGAATTTGGTTTTGAATGAATATAACCTTTCCCAGTAGTTTGGGCATGTAGCAAAGTTGTGAAATCAACCAGTAATAGGACAGGTTCCCTAAAGAAGATTTTTACAACCACAGAATTAGATGGGCAGATATATAATAATTTAGGACTCACCTGAGGACAATGAGGGGTTAACTATAGATCTACCCTATGAGTGCTCAAGTAACAATAGGCTTTTGTGCAGCTTGTCCTGGAGAACGTATGCACATGACCTAAATAGCCTTGTATTTCACAATAGCTGAACAAAATCGCTTATGTCAAGTGTGGAGAGTTAGTCAGTGAGCTATTCAACTTGATGGAGGATTGATCAAATCAAACGAGGAGACAAGATTGAGTGTGTGCACCACTAACTTGGTTGTGTTGGTAGAAATGATTTAAAAGTAATCCATGTTCTGATTGTATTTTGTAGTGAACAATGAGGATCTCTCAAAGCCTTCATTGTTGAAAAGATTGCAGTAGCCATGTTTGAGGAGACAATATTTTTTGTGAAGCAAAGTGGCTTTCATAGATTTGAAAGAGCTTATAGTTATGATTAAGCATTTGCCATTTAAGTTTGAAGGATAAAGCATAACGATGGTGCCACTGGATTTCCAGATTTCAAAGTGCCAGTATCACTTCAGGTGGTTACGAACAAAACAGCTAGTGGCAGTGAGCTGTAAAATACAATGCTACAAAAGCAGATCAAAAATTCTGGGACACACCTGTGGGATTCAGTGGATTCAGTGGATCAGCTGAAACATCACTCATTGTGTTCAAGCAGATGGTACTGGCGGCCTAGTGCTGTTGTTAGATGCCATGGTGCCTTAGAAAAGAGGTACAGGAATGGTCAGATCATCGGATGGTGAAGGGATGATGGCAGCTGCTGTACCTCTATAAACCCAGATACAGATGTGTGATAGAACAAAAGCAGTGTTATTCAGGAACCAGCAATGATACACAAGAATTGTCTTGGCATCCTATTCCCTTCCTTTCAAGTGCACCTCAAGTGTTTTATATAGAACCTAGAGACCGACATCTGATAGCAAAAAAGCAGGGTCCTTCAACAACCAGACTGGATACACAAGAATTGCCTTAACATCCTGTTCCCTCTCTTTTAACTAATAAATGTGGCGCAGCAGACATGAGAAGCAGGATTTAATACTGTGTTTTCAAACGAAGGGCTATAGTTCCAACTCACATATTCTGATAAGCTCTCAGGAGTCATCTCTGCCCATTCAGGTCAACCTATTGTTTGCCCCTGAGAGTGATCTTTGCATGACGATTCAATGGTAATCACAGACCGGGAGATTGCAGGCTTCTGACAGTTCAGGTAGGTATAAGGTAACCTCCTAAAAACTACGTTTCATTGATATTTATTCAAATCCTAATTCATCATTAAATTGATTTTTAATAGCTATTAAAACTAGTGTTTAATTATTTCTATCTGGTCCCAATCCAGAGATACTGTTTTAGACTTTATTGTTGCATTCCAGTGTTTCTTTGTGGCCCAGCTACCCTTCCTACAGTGAAAATAGCTTTTGGGTGAAACTAATTTTTTTTGCAGAGTTTTATATAGCGCGAACTAGACCCAAACCGAATCAGGTATCAGAGCGCTTTACATATCACCAGTTATGTTACATGAGGACACACATTCATTTTTAGGCACAGGGAGATTACGTGATTTGCCCAGAATCACAGGAGGTTTGTAAGGACATATTAACATTCAGGGCCTAATTATGGTGCTGTTCGGACAACAACTGATGGATTATCGATTGTGGTCCAAACTGCGTCTATTACAGCAGTCTGACAGACGTATTACAAAGCGTGCTATTGGAGGAGGAAGTCGGAGGGACCGACCAATGCTTCGTCTGTCGAAAACTCCCATAATCCTTTAAGTATGGCGTTTCTGCAGTCAGGATTATGATGTCGGTCTCCGACAGCCCTTCCATGTCAGCCTTTCCCACATGGAAAGTCTGTCGGAAAGCAACATTAGGGGCTCTAGCAGGGCTCCCTTTCCCCAGGCCCTCTGCATCTGGGCTTTGGGGGGCACCAAAGCATCCCTACACTGTGTGGCAGGAATGTTCACAAACTCACATTTCTCAATAGGGGCTTGTGCTGTGGGTAGTTTATGCCTGCCCCACAAGCTCCCATTAAGAAATGGAAGATTCTGACCACTCTATGGGGGTCATTAGGATGGCGAGCGGATTGCCCCCACCAGGCTGGCGGTAGCCACCGCCGGCCTGGCGGGGGCAATCCGCCTGCCATCCTCAGCTAAATGCCCCCGCCATATTAGTATGGCGGGGGGACCGCGGAAGACAGAAAGACCGTCCGCCGCTTTTCCGCCCGGTCGCCTTGCGACCGGGGCAGAAAAGGTTTAATACGGTGGCGTGTCTATCAGACACCGCCAGCCATATTACAGTGGGCAGTAACAGATGCCTTTCCGTGGTGGCATCAAGGCATGCGGTCCTCACTTCGGGGGTCCCCTGCGGGCCCCCAAAGTGAAGGCAAGGTGGGGGGTGCACATGGTGGGTACCTGTGGTACCCCCCAGCATTTGCATACACAATGGTAGGTGTTAGCAAATTGAAGAGCCTGAAACGAAAACCATGGACCTCCCATGCTGAATGACAGTACCAACTGTTGATACTGCAAAGCAGCAATCATTTTTTTTATTATTTTTTTCCAATCCATAACATGAATCATCATAACATGCGCATCAATACTTTAGGCAAATAAGGAACAAAAAATCCTGTCATTTGATTACACTATCTCCCCCCCTGAATTGATCATATTATTGATTCGCTGTGATGCTTCCTTAGATCATAACCTTTGTTCCAGACATCGCCCTGTAGTTTCACCTCATTCATAAATCTCTTCTCTAAACAGCTTATATTTACTGGCGATCTCCTTACTCCAAACCAGATTAATTTTAGCCTTAGAGCGGGTTATCGTAGTTTGTGATGCATTTAATACAGCACCTGCGGATATCCGTGGCATAAGTCTCTCCTTCGCCATTTTAAAATCATCCAAAAGTACTTGCAGTTCGAATTTAAGTTGTCTCTGTCTGACGAGTCCATAACTGAGGGCTTCCCCCTAAACCCGGCCTTTAAGAATACCAAACTATAGCCCTAGAGGTTGAATCTCTATTGATGTAAAAAAAACTGCACTAACCAGGTTTTAATATGAGTATCCAGCAACAGATTCCTATCAAAGGAAAAGGAGCTTACCAGTGTGATTCTGCTAATGGCCGAAATATCCAACAAAAGCGGGCCATGATCAGCTGTGACCCATGGCCTCATCTGAATCCTAGATGTAAGTGCCCTTGACATAAAAAAATTATCTAACCGGACCAATTTATTGAGTGGATATGAATAAAATGTGAATAGTGGATCCAGATACTTTAAAGTGTGCCACACATCCACCAGTCCGTGATCAACCAATAACTGCTGCAATGCCCTAAAAACCTTAGGTTTCTTCCCCTAGTAATTGTTGTTGATCAACTCCGATTGTTGGCAACCCAAATTAATTTTAAGATCTCCACATAAAATCAATGGAGTCGGCCATGATGCCAGTCCTAGATTCAACCCTTCCAGGACTGCTGCCTCGCCTAGGTTTGACCCATAGACCGAGCACACGACAAATTTGGCAGCACCTAAAACACATTCCGTAATAACCCACCTACTGTGTTTGTCAGCCAATAGCCTCCCTGTTCCACATATCCCCTGTTTCGCCAAAATACCAACTCCCCTGTTTGTGATAGCCTGTGACGAACTTACAATCAATGTAAAACCAAGCTCAATCAAAAATCTCCGTTTACTCCACGGAATATGTGTTTCCTGTATGCACATTTTGTCTGGTTTCATTAGCCACAGATCAGCCGCTACCCGCAGACTTTTTTCCCTACTATTCAGCCCACATACATTGGACAAGCATATACCTACCCCCGATGTCTTACAGAAACTTTTACCCAACACATGTCACTTCTGCTGCTTATAACTAACATAAAACTCTCCGACTTCCTCATGTTGTGGATTGATCTTTTCTCCCGGATAGCCCCCCATACACCATCACCCCACCTCTGCACTGCAACTCCCCCATGTGCCCACCCCCTTCCGACCACCAACTGCCCAACTCCCGCTACACCCTCCCCCCACTCTTCCTCATAAGCGAGGCCAAAGGACTCAGAGTCCCATGAGATGGAAAGCTCCCATGCTACCCGGTGTACCCCCCTCAATTCGTATACGCTACCCAATCCAGAACAGAAAAAAAGATAATATTAAAGTATCTAAACAATGAGTAGGGATATTGATAATACAGAAGTGGCGAATCCTACATATGAAATAACCCCTACAATGAATCCAAATATTCTTTCGCTTGCACCTCTGAAGTGAAAAAGCGCATCTGCTCTTTATTCACTATTTATAGCATTGCAGAATTTAACAAAAATTCCTATGCCCCCCAGGCTTAAAAAGGTGCAATTAGTTTGCGAAGTTGCCAGCATCTTTCCACCGTTTGGTGGCAAAAATCAGGCCTAGCAACCTTCCCTACTTGCTACCTATCTGGACGTGCTAAATTGTATACTGCCTGATGAGCCCAAAAGTTGTTTAAGCAGATCAAAATAGCCCTAGGCTCTAAACTACAATCCGCTCTAGTGGATTGCAGTTTAAAAGGAAATTGGTGTCCCCGCTGGACTTCTAGGCCCCAATTCCAAATCAATAGCTCTGGAAAGGCCTCACTGAATAGATCCACCACAAATTTCCGAGTGTCCTGTCCCTCGCTTCCCTCCGGTATGCCCAAAATTCTTATGTTATTCCACAGAAGATGAATCTCAAGATCAACAAGTTTCCATTGCGTGTCCTCGTTGTGAGCTGTATAGTCTCAGTTATGGCTCTCATTGCTGCCTGTTCATCCTTGAGGGTCGGTATCCGAGCCTCTGCTTCATTAATCCTCTCAGCAAATTCGGTACAAGACTTAGCGATTCGCCTAACCGTGTTTTGTAATTTCCAACAGGCACCCTGTGTCTTCTGGCTTTCCATATGAGTTCGGCTCTGTGAACCATTATTCCTTGATATCACACATTCCAAATGTTCCCTTTTGTAAAAATTGCATTTGGGCCCACTGATTACACTTAATCCGGCCCGAGCCGGAGGCTACGGCCCGAGCAGGAGAGTACGGCCCGAGAGTACAGCCCAGGTGCGGAGAGTACTGTCCAATACATCTTGTAAATGATCTCTGTGATTACTAAAAGTCGTAAAGTTAGTAAGTATGGGCTAATTTTGCAAATTCGTGGTACGCAAATTTGCGCGAAAGCGTACTCACGGTTCGCAAACCCGCGAACGTTTGCGAACGTGCAGATTTTTTCATTTTTGCGTGTTTGTGGGATTTTTTTTAGCCTGCTATCGCGAAGTTACCCATGCGGTGGTACATGGGCACGGCCATCTTGTTTTCCAGTGTTCGCGTTGCGTATTTCCATTTCTGGGCGCTAGTTGCATGCTCGCGTTGTGCATTTCCTATGTGCGGGCTGCAATTTCATGTTCGCGTCCGTTTTTGCGTGCTCGCGGGGGAAATATCGCGCAAACTTACCCACTTGGTCGCAATGGGTGCGGCCATCTTGTTTTTCATTCATTGCTATGGTTCTGAGCATGCTTTTTCAATCCTCCTTCAATCTTTGTAATCCTTTGTTTCTTTGAACTTTTTTAATCGTTTTTACTCATTATTTATCATTCTATTTTTGTACATCTATATTTTGTGTTTTTTTCTACTTTTAGTTACTTTAACACTACTTTTTTTAACTGTCTTTTCTTTTATTTACTTTTTCCCTATTCTTTCTTTCCTATTTTATTTTCCTTTAACTGTCCAGGGCCATGGCAAAGGGAGCCGGCATAAACCTGAAGGGGAAGGGTCCCGCACCCCGTAGCCGGCTGCCTTGCGGGCGCTTAAGGTAGGAGGCAATAGATGCCCGGGAGATCTTCAGTGCGGTGGAGGTGGCCGCACTGGTCTTCTTCGGGCAGCGCCACCTCCCCAAGACCGTCGGGGCAGGCGGCAGGTCCGGTACCGGGTACGGCCTCTGGGAGCATCGCCAGCTATGGGGGAAGGTGTGCCGGGCCTAGTTTCGGGAGTCTGGGGTTCGGCGCACCTACAACCAGGTGAAGCACCGGTGGTCGGACATACTGGACCAGGAACACGACCTGCTCGACCTTCTTGGCGTGGACATCCCCGGGCTTGGTGAGTACAGTAGCTATTTAATCACTACTTTGTTGTCTTCTGCTCTGTGTTATGATATTGCAAATATATTTTTTTTCCGAAGAGCAAGAATGCTGCCGATTACATTGCAGGTAAATTATTTTTCAAAAGCTTCTGTGATTGCAGGTGCTCGCCTGCTCACTGGCGGTGCCACTATGCTTACTTGTTTTCAATTTTGTGCTCATTTGGCCTGAGTGGTTATGTATGAGTGTAGTTTACAGAACTGCGTAATGCTAGACACTAGAGATTACATTGAAGGCAAATTATGTTTCAAAAGCTTCTGTGATTGCAGGTGCTCGCCTGCTCACTGGCAGTCCTACTATGCTTACTTGTTTTCAATTTAGTGCTCATTTGTCCTGAGTGATTATGTATGAGTATACTTTACAGAACTGCGTAATGCTAGACACTAGAGACTCAAGTCTAGTCCTTCCTTGTACTCCTGGCACTAAGAAGAGATAGTGGTGGTGGATTGATAGTTTGAGTATATTATGACTGGTTATTTAGTAGGAAACGTTTTAGTGGTCTGCAATCATGGCAGACTGTGTCTGTTACTTCGCGTGCTGCGGAGTGCTGCCTGCCAGTCCTAGTAGAACCTTTTTGTAGTTGGTTTAGTGAGTTACATAACTTTCCAAGTAGACGGTCCGCGTATCCAGCAATACTAATATCCTAGTAGACCTCATCAGATAGGTCAATACATTTAGGGCAATTGTTGTCTATTTCCCCGAAATAGTGTGTTATTGTTGTTTTGAAATATTTGATTTGGTTGACAACAATCATCCATGTTTGTGTCTTTCTTTCATGTACATCAGCTACCCCCAGGGGCAAGAGGACAGAGGTGGCAGAGGTGGCAGTGGCGGCGCCGGCGGAGCAGGAAGGCCAGGATCGGTCCACCGAGGGCTCCTCTGCTGGCACCAGTAAGGTTTCCTGTTAATATTAATAATTATACTTCCCTAACTTTTACAGCACCTATTGATTCCAAACGTTCATCATAATTCTATTTTTTCCTAAATCGTCTTTGATCTTCTTGTGGACTGTTTCTAAATTCTTATCATGCCTCTACTATGACTCTCTGTGCTATTACTATTTTATTAGTCTGCCTGTGTAGCTAGCTAAGCTTGCACAGTTGGCAAAAGGTGTTAAACAAAACTCCTATTCAGCAATAGCTCTAGGCACTGAGTGCAGTCCTCTGGGTTGTCTATAATGTCTATTGAAGTCTTCTTAATGTTTATGCTTTGACAATTCCCAACAATAAAATGTCAATGGCCACCAAGAAGAAGATACTAGTTTACTTTTTAATTGGATAGAAGGACATACTACTACTGTTGCAGGGACTATTCTGCACAAACAGAACTATGGACAAGAAATAGGTCAATGGTGATAATAGGTGATAATAGGTGCAGTTAGACTTTCCACATACCTCAGTCATAACAGAAGTTGAACCCCCAATCTCCTTACTGACTAGCTAGTGTGTCAGAGTTATTATTTAGCTCCTGAATGCAGCGATGATCCCCAATGATTATAGAACCCAGAACATATGTCTACGGAGTCAGAGACCCGACCTCTCAGAGTCACGGACTCATGCTTGCAAATTGCAAACCCTTTCGCTCACTCACTCATGACCAAAAACCACAGAGTCTATGTAAGTTTAAAGCTTTATTAAAAGTAAAACAATTAGCTCTGTGTGTACTCTGTATATTACATTTCAATCATGCATTATATAAAAACATTAATTAAAATCAACTTCATAAACGGTGAAGTGGCTGATGTCATTCATTAATTGTGGGAGAGCCCTCACCTGGTTGGAACTTAAAGTCTTGGTGGTGATTATGACGACTCCGACTAACATATGATATTGGTCTTGTTCGTAGAAGGGAAGCTTCTGTCTGTTATGAGAAAAATGGTGCGTGTTAAAAAGCAAGCATTCATCAGTTGTGCCAAAAAGTGTAGCATCACATGTAATGGCGAAGCATAAATAAAAAACAACCTTCCCTTAAGAAAGGGACATTTTTAGTTTAGACTAGAGAGTCACAAAATATTTATTTTGTTTATGTAGTACTAGTAACATATGTTTTCATTCCTAGACAAAATAGGGAGTGGTGTATATGGCATCTAAAAATATTAAATGTATTTTCCAGGCGTAACACCATCGACACAGCCCACCACCAGTGCCGGGGCCAGCGCGGAGGTGGTCACTCCAGGGGCGGATGCGGTGCCACAGCCAGCAGGAACTGCTGTAGGGGATGCCACGGTAGTGGCGGGCAGTAGTAAGCTATTATATTCCTTACTTATTGAGATTGCAGAGTAAGCTGACTGCAGGGGTGTATATGTTGTACAGTACAAGTACACTTTACTGTTAAGAAGACTTACAAATTTAGAACTAAGTTGTTGTCAACCAGGTAGAAGACAGTCACCCTAGACTTATCATTAGCAATAGCATTAGCGGCGGGAGTTGACGAGTAACCAATGGCCTCCTCTATATTTGACTTCAACTCAGCTGTGAAATTTTTATCGAGAAGCCAAGTCAGATCAGAGATGAACTTGATGGATGGGATGAACAAAAATTGAAAGAAGGGTGTAAGGAAGGACGAGCGAGTTAAAATTAATGACTGGCAAAGAATGATACGTGTTTTTGAATGCTGCCCGAGGTGGCTGGGAATCTTATGCATGGCCGGTTGAAGGCTGAAGCAAGGATGGGTGGAAGGAGAAAGAAAAGAGGACTGACTGGGTGGGTGAAACAGAAACTGTATGTGTGCACAATATATCCTTTGGTTCAAATTCAAATGAAAGTCAAGCACGGATGCATGGCTGGCGGTTTACAAAATAAAATAAAAAGGGTGTTTTTTTCGGTGAGAAAAAGTAAGGTTTTTCCAGTTGAGACATTAAGAAGAATGATTGACATTTACTTTGAATGGATGGATGCCTGGATGGTAACTATCTTCTTAATAGATAGCGTAGGTGTATGTAGACAGAGTAGATGGACACTGGATGAAGAGTGTTACTTTGAAGAGCATGTAACACTGCACGTCCGTGCCAGAGTAGCAAAGCCGAGGAAAGTAGAAGTTGTAATTTAATTTTTCAGAATACTACCATAACTAACAGTAGTTTGCAAGCACAGCATATATTGTTTATCTATATTGTATAGTTCACATTATCAAGTCAAGTAAGTCACAACTCACAAGTGCCTTCCTCCGGCGATTACGGGGACCACTCACTACCTCTGTTAATAATTTTTTTACAACTCTGTCATTCATGTGTGGCTTATCGGTGTTCACTCAAACAAAAACAAAGCACCTAAAGTCATCCCATATGTAAGCAAATATCCTATGAAGGGATAGATGATCATATTATTTATCTTCTTCATTTTCCTTTTGTAGTATTCAGGGGCAGGGCAGGGTGAAAGTTAAATTAATTTAGCAGTAGCCCTTGTAACAGAGTATGGCCAAGGCCACCCGTAATAGAAAAGCTTCACCACCTGTATTTACTGGACTGGTAACAGTAACGCAAGTCTGTGTCATCATGGCTTGTGTCTGTTTTTCTCGGGTGCAAGTTGATTGCGCTGGCATTATGCCGGCTTCCACAAGTTTACGTACCAATTTCGCTAAACAAGAGAGAAGAAGAAGACTGTTGTACTGTCTGAGTCTAATGTAGTGAGTCCATATAGTGCTAGTAGAATTTCTGAAACTCCCACTAATGTTAGACCAGAGGCCGACAAAGTGGGAGGTTAGATAGATACATGCCACAAATGTTATGTACTGTGCTTGCAAGTTGCTAGTGCTACTTACTGTGACACAACTTTCTGCTGAATTATTTTGTGTTAATCTTAAAGAGCATTGGTTACAGTATGTTTTTCTTTCTTCATATAGATACTCCTTCTAAACTAACAAGGAAGGGGTTGGCTATACGGGCCCGGCAGCGGAAGCTGGAGGCAATTGTCGTCGAATATCGGCGGCTGGTGGCCCAGGAGGAGGAGGATGACTCTCAGTCGCAGTCAACAACATCCACAACAGCTGCATCCTCCTCTGCTGCCCCTGGGTCATACAGTCAGAGCAAAACTCCAGTGGAACGGAGCCGTGGTCCGCAGCCACCCGCCGCCACCGAGCAGCAAAAACAACAGCAGCTCCCCACAGTACCTGCAAGTGCAAGGCCCGTGTGCACCGATTGACCCTGCGAGTGGGCTACCTTGAGCAGGAGGTAGCAAGGCAGAAAGCCCTGCTCAAGGACCTCCGGAGAGATCTGCATGTCCACCTGGCCACAGGAGGACACCGCCGGCGAAAGTAGATAGACTGTCCCTTGACCCTTTTTTAAAGACTTTTGTGGGGGGTGGGAATTGGGCGTTGGGGTATTTGGACCTTTGGGGACATTTGATTTCATGGACATTGTTTGGGGTTAGGGAGGGGGGTGGATTGCGTCTTCTTGTGGGATAGTTTATTTTTGTTAGGGTCAAATAGTTATTTATTTCAACTTAAACACAGCATACACGTTTTTTTACTGTTTTGTGGGGGAGGCGGGGGGTTAACTTAACTGTATGTTTGTTTTCCTGAAACTTAACTGGCTGGTTGATTCAAATTGTCTAATCGCCCAAATTTGTAGAAAAGAGCCACTGACAGAGTTAGTGAATTCAATTGTCCTACTACTTTACTAGTACTACCGTCAGTCTCTCCTCTCCTCCTACTCCATTATTCTTCCTCCTCCAAAATGCTTATCTTACCTGTGATTCGTGTTTGAGAATTGGGCTAGGCACAGGGCTGGCTGCATGGCAAATGGCGATTAAGGTTGGCTATGGAATCCTGGACGGATGAAATGTCATCGTTGTGGTGGTATTAGTAGTGGTACACACTGGCAGTAGCAGCATATGAAAAAAAGGAAATGAAACATTGAGTTGCCTGAGCGGAGCATTAGAACAGTACAATAGATAGTACAGTACACAAGAACAGTGCCATAAATTGTAGCCTAAGCAATGCTAAAGTATTCAAAATATAACTACTGGTTGCGTGGAGTATGGCTACTACAAGAAATAGTACTGAAGGTGAAGGACACAGCAGCGTAAGCATTCGATACGTGTAGGAGGAGGATGTTGTTGATGATGAATCCACTCGATGGCGCACGTGAAGTTCTGATTTGATTTGCAAATACTCATGGGTGTGTGTCAAGCAGAATAAGAATAAGAATATATCCTCGGATTCCTTCACCAGCCTTGAAATTGATTTTCTGTTGCTTTGACTTTATCCTCACCAGCAAGTGTGTGGAATTATTGTTGTCATTTAATCACACCTCAATGAAAACCACACAGCCCGGGGGAGAGGGTTAGGGTTTGAACATCGGATGGGAATGGGGGTTTTGGGGAAAGTTTTGTGGAGAGAGGAAAAAAAACACAGCATGGACAAACAACAAATGAAGAAAAACAAATCTTTCGATACGAAGATATCCATACATCTTTTAAGGGACATAAAGGAAGTGCACTGCATGCATGAAGGTGTTTGCTAAATAGATGGTTAGGTTACTGAAAAGTAGTACTTACCACAACTTACTAACTATGAATAAACAATTTGACAGTACAGGGCTGCAGTAATTACGCAATTTCACTTGCCTATCTGCCCTCAGAGAGAATAAACACTTATTAGTACATTAAATTAGTTAAAAAAAAAACAAAGAAAGTTATCAAATAGCTGTAGGGATGAATTGGAAACAGAGAGCAAACGCACAGAGTCACACTCATAGAAGTTCACAACAATAACATTATTTAAAAGATAAGGAGAAGTGAAGAGGATACTGTAACTGTATGTTGTAGTTGTCCTGTTCAATTTGGGAAGTTGCATGCATCCAGCCATTCCTCTTATTCGCGGTACTCCCCCATTCCATCTGACGCTTCGTCGATCAATCTTGGTGACCAGACACACTGTCCACTGCCTGCCTGGCGGATGCGGAATAGCGGATTGCTATGGTAAGCCTGAGTTAATGTTTTTCCCATTGCACAGGGTAAAAGCCGGTCTGTAATTGTCGATGGAAAAACAGGAAGGGATATTAAAACACCACGCAGAAAAAATATAAAGTACGGTGTGTAGTGCAAAAATAACACTTTCACTTTCAGAGGTGACAGTATTACATACAAGCATCATTTCTAATGTGCGTACTCTGAGTCTCCTTTTCAAGGATAGTAATTAGCACACAGCAGGCCGGGGACATGCAGATGGTCAAGGCAGGCACCACTGAGTGAGCCAACCACCATGTAGCATACCTCTTTGACACAGACAGACAAAGCAGATCTAATTTTACGTAGCAAGCCACATAGCCGCAATTTTACATGAACTGCTGTCTGGACTCTGGCATAACAACACTATACTAGCTCGACCACTCCATACCACGACTAGACAGACATGTACTTCTGCTGTGGTTGTTGTTGACTTTTTTACCTGTTTGCCACTCACGAAATGGCCATAGTTCTTCCGTAAACCGACGATGATGATCCATCCATCCCAGTGAGTGACTGTAAAGATATTATGTAAATTTGATCATTCAAGACTCATAATCATCATGGTATTGGCAAACTCAATGTTGTTCATGCAGTCACAGTCTACACGCAGTGAGTCCAAGGACATTTTCCATATAAAAAAATGCAGTAGAAGTACAATTTGCATTAAACAAGGTAAAATCAGAGTAGACTTGAGTTACATTTAGTGTGTAAAAGATTAAATAATAACATAACACATATGATTCATTTCATGCACAACAAACAAACAGCAATTGCTTTCATCAGAGCCAGACAACCAGTGTTGTCCACTGCATGCCATCTCATCATTCATCACCTGTTCCACTTTTTGTCCGCATCTTATTCTTAAAGTGAAGGCCCACAGGGCAGCCTCTCATGTCAATTTCAGAAGCAACATTCAGTCAGTCAGTAATTTCAGTCCTACTTGTTTTGAGGGGACTCGTTTACGAAGCGACAGTTTCCTGATTCTGTAATCCAGCCATCTGCCTTGAGGGAAATGGATAGGGGGAGTCTGGAGGAGGAGGATAGAGGAGCATGACTGAGTTGTGAACTTGTGAACTTTAGGAATGCAGACAGCGGCACCTTCAATAAGGAAATAAGACGAAGACAGTGCTGCTGATGGATTTGTTGTGATTAGAGTTTTGTTGTGGTAAAAGTTGCAAAACAAAGAAAGACACACAGGAATAAAAGTGAATAAGGACGAAAAAAAAGAAATTCAGTATTTCAGGCCTAGGTGTCAGGGAAGTAGAGCTCATCCTCAAACTCTGTGAATTGAACCTGGAGTAGGTCAGCTAACAGAGAAGAACTGCCGTCACCTAAGTCGGTGTCCTCTTCTTCCTGCGTGGATTCACGTATTTTGTAATCTGGTGGTATGAAGTGCTGATTCATCTTGATCAGTGTTAACCTCTCCATATTTTTGGGTAAGAAGCGGGTCCTTTTTGAAGTTACAATGGCACCAGCAGCACTGAAAACACGTTCAGAAGACACGCTTGCGAGTGGGCAAGCCAAATAATTTACAGCCAGCTTGGTGATCAGTGGCCATTGAGGCCTTTTCCCATACCCATACACTCTGTTGGGTCATCCAGATAGGCCTGCACCTTCCACTCAAGGTCCTCCATGGGTGCTCCACTTCAACACTGGAACAAGCAAACCCATGATGAGTTATTCACTCCGCTTCCGACAATATTATGGCTGGGCCTGGTGCAGGTGATGATGATGATATGGTTGCTGCTGTCGGTAACGGCTGTGAGGGAAAGTGATTGCCTTAGGCCACAGAAGTGGACCTTGACGCCGAATGGCCTGCTGCTTCAGTAGTACTTGTGGTGGTTCCTTCATTTTCCTGCCGCTCTTTTTTGAACCGAGTGGCTGACAGAGCTAGCCAATGTTAGCACTTGGAAACATCTGCTTCATAAAAAGGAATGAATGTATTGCTGGCCAGTGCCTTTTTGTACCGTGGATCCAGAATAGTGGCACAATTGTAATGTTGTTCTGAATGTATTGCTTTAAGCCTTTCATTGTCAACTAGGCGGCTTAATAACCTCTCTGCCAACTGATGCGTCTTATTTTTCAGCATTTTTCAGCATCAACTCGGAACGTTGAAGACACTGCCTTCAGTTGGTGCTCTAGCATGCGCAACAATGGGATAGCTTTGCCCAAAGTACAGTCCTCCCTGCTGACTTCACGCGTGAAGACCTCAAAAGGACGAAGCATGTCTGTCAGGCCCATTCATCCACCTCTAGCCTCATGTCTTTCATAGAAGCAACCTGTGCGTTAAAGACATACACATTGATTACCAAGTACTGCTCAAACAGACGCTCATAATAAATTAAGAAAAAAAAGATGCCACGGTATTTTCTTACAGGAGGATTATTTCTCGAGACAAACACTACTAATTATCTGTCTCCTCATAACATGAATTATATGGTATATATCTGTCATCAAATAGAACGTTCATCCAATGGTTATTACCAACAAATAAAAGTAAGGAAAAACACAACAAAACAAATCATCTGATTTGTAATTTACTTTTAAAGAACATTTTTCATTTTATAAATTATTGGTACAAATCAGCAAAACACGCAATATTCAATCTTGTGTGAAATGAAGTTTCAAAATCCAACAACCAAGTATCTTATTCAAGATCCAAATGTCTTATTGTAGTGGACCCTTAATCCAAGGGTAATGTAAGAAGCCCAATGATTTATTCACAAGGAAAAACTGGCAATGTCTTTTCTTGGCCTTATTTCCTTTTCGAACACCAAAATAACATGGAACATATGAAGCCGAAAAAGTTTTTGTGGCTTCCAAACCCAATGATGCTCCTGGGGAATATATCCAAACAATCTCCAAATCAAAACAGGTGTCAAAATTAATAATAACTGTCGACGCGTTTCGGCCTTTCAAACAGTTTTAGGCCTCATCAGGACAAAGGGCAACAAAATTCATACAAGTGATCCTACAAAAAACAGAAATTAACAAAATCAATTTATAAAATTTGAAATTTGACAGTCTATTTCACGGACACAGGCACCCATAGGGGCCACTCCCACTATAAGATGAAAAAATTCCTCAAGGTTATGGTATCGTGAAAACTATTTACACACCGAAAAGAGAAAACGTGATCAGAAAGCCATCACCATAGATTTCTATTCTTATTTACACACATTCAATAAAAGCGCTTATTCATCACCGTGCTTAATACCAAAGTGTAAGGTTACACGAGTACATACAAACAAAAGGACTTGCCAAGTCGCCATTACCTACCAGCTGATCATTATCCAAATATTACAGCCGATTTAAACTAAGTTGGTCAATGGCTGCAAATGTAATTCCAGAAATTATGGCTAAAGCCAGGACGAATTCCCTTTACTGTGCACCCCTGTGCTTATCCAAATTTCGTTTATTTCTCAAACAGGTAATCCAATCACCTAAATCAAAAAATATAAAAGGAAATATCATGTATTGCCCTGAACCACTACACTGAATTAATACAGTAGTTAAAAGTACCAAACTAGTCATAAGTAAAGCTGTTTACAAAGTGCAAATACCGGCCCACAAACGAATCCCAGAAGCTCACAAATGCCTCAATACTCAAAGTCACACCTGGATACAATTCAAAATAATAGCGTAACCACATTCAAAGGAATGTAGCGTTCACCATTTATACAAGTATAACAAGGGTTTTTGCACGAGTATAACAAGGCTTACCTGCATCCGCAGGGTGTTACACCCAACACCAATACTTGGAAATGAGCCAGAGTCATATATTACTCGGCGCTTATCTCAGCCTCGAAAATTAATGGCGGGCTAAGAGCTTTCAAAGCGGAACTCCACCTAACCTGATTAAATCAACCGGAAAAGTGCAAGCCTGAAGAAATCAAAAGAGGACTGCGATTACACTCGCATCACTCAACCAACATGGCCGCCCATATTTACACTCGAAACACATTCATACCAATATATCTGCGTGTCTGCAAATATACTGATTCTAAACTCAAGTAGCATGAACAAAGTTAACAATAGAAACTAAAATTAAAACAAAGAAAAAATATAAATTCCAAAGCAAGTTAAAACGTGCAACCCATTACCTAGTGTGATACCATATACCTCTTCCATTCTAAAACCAATATTTTATGCATAATTCAACAATGTATATATGAAATTTTTCAATGAATAATACGTACACCAAAACAAACTCCATACTCATACATTTCACGATTGACATGAAAATTAATTACAGTGATCTAAACCAGCTAAACCCTTTAACAGATAAGGGACCATATTTCGTCCCTGTCATTAAGTCCAGTTTTGGAAGTCTGATATTTTTCAATGAGTCTGGCTTCCAATTGATTTAACTTAGTCTCAGTTTCTACTGTGTTTTTATTAGATACCACGCATAATACTGTCCAGTATATGTCGTTGAATGAGTGATTATGACTCTGATAATGGCTGACCAAAGGAGCCCCTATGGTCATGCATTTGATACGGGATCTGTGTTGGAGGACCCTAGTTTTCACAGTCTGGGTAGTCTGTCCAATATAGATTTGATTACATGGACACTTAATACAATATACCTGATTTTTTGAGTTACAGTTGGAGAATGCTCTTTGAATGTGCAAACTACCATTGATGTCAACTTCTTTTGAGTCCTTAGTCATTTCACATGCCAGACAATTGTGGAAATGGCCCACCACCGGGGGTAATCCCAACAAATCCCTCGTAGTTCTGGGTCCCTGTTTGGGCACAATGTGTGATGTATTTACTATGGGTACTGTATCGATCCCCCTATTTCTGACCCTTGTCTGGTTAATAATTAACTAGCAGCCATTCAACTGCACAAAAACCCGTTATCTGATTAGCCATACAACGGCACAGAAGCCCGTTATCTGATTAGGTCATAGCGCATGCCATCTCATTAGGCAAGCACTATTTCTCCAGCCCCCTAATAGGCATACGGAGTTCTCAAAACAAATCAAACCTACAGCGACCTGGGAAATCCCCGCAGCCATTGTTTTGATTTAGCCGAGAACTTCAGTAAAGAATGTGCGAACGACCAGTTCTTATGACATCCTTATTGACGTATTTATGTCCATCCTTACGTCAATCTCGGCACCTTTCAGGTATAAATAATACCGACATTGCCTTAAGCAAACACACGAGGTGGTGACAAGATTGGAGCAGCGAGACTTGCCGAGGAGCCCAGCTGACAGCGAAGCCCACATACGCTGCCCCTCCTTTCTGACGCGCTGAGAAAGAGACGCTGCCTTTTCTCCTGCCGAAAAATCCAGCTCTGGCGCTTCCAGCCGCCCTTGCAGGCAGCTGGGATATCAAGCCCTGAGATAGAGATACCAGCCCTCCAGCCTTCTAAATCCCAGGTACTGAACTGAATAACCCCTTGCAGAGAATTCTTGAAGCAGACCCTTGGCAAAGCAAACTTAACTTAAACTGCTACTTATCTACTCCCGCCCACGTATTAGGCTTAGGTCAGGTACATTGGGGTAGGCGTAGTTAGAAGCACCAGTTGAGTACGATTAGTCAATGTATATATGTATGTATCTATTTTATCAATTTTAAGTATCATATGGCTAAGAAACCATATCAATGCTTTTACAGTATTATTTTATAATTCTGTTTTTACTGTATGTACTCTACTTAACTCTACTTAACAATAAGTATTGCAATAATAGCGATTCATTTCTCTTGTATGAGAAAAGAGACTGATCAATAAATAACATCTTTTATTGAACACACCCGTCTCTTCCTTTTCTCTACAATCTGGTGAAACTAAGAATGCACTGAACTGACTGAGTAAAATAAGTTGTCTTTTGTTTTCACACGACTCTAGAGATACACTCTTGATTAGAGGAGAGCAAAGTTGTCATGTTCTATGGTTGTCAGAAACTAAATCCCTTCTTGTCTATCCAGGGAGGTTAAACTCCTCCTTGTCTATTCGAGAAAGTTTCTAGTGAACTCTGAGCTAGCTGGCAAACACTAAACTTTAAGTCTAATATCGTCAGTAGAAGACCTAGTTAACCTCTGTCCTACGTCTATACTATTGAAGATATTATTCCAATGCGCAGAGCCTATTGGGATAATAGGAACTACACTACATGGCGCTCAACGGTTTGGATAGGCAATAAATCTAACGTAAGACATTAGAGTAACTCAGTCGTGCTTTTTCACACAGACCCCTTTTTCCCCATAATACTCCAAAGACGTCTGGAGTGGGTGAAAGGTTATATCCGCCAAACTTCGTAGGAGGAGACTCCTAAGTATGGTTCTTGGTTTATTCAACGTTGAAGGATACACTGTTCCAAAATATTGTGCATCTAATCTTTGTTTCCATAGAAACCTGATCTGCAAATAAACAAAATAACCTTCTTGACAGTAGAATGTCAGAAACTGAAGAAGAAAGGAAGACAGCTAGAATAGCAGCTCAACTCCTAGCGGATGACAATAGTCTCCTACACCAAGACCCGGATGCAATACTCATCCCGGTCAACATAAGAAAATCTATAACTTTAAAACTTATAGAAAATGGGCTGACACCGAGAGGTGGTACAGTCATATTCGGAATTGAGGCACACGAATATCGGCAGGCAGAGGTATTCTATTCATGGATAAACTTTCCAGCAGCAAATGCTGTAACAAAGGACTTCCACTATTATAAAATAGAGGAACCTCCTAATGAGTACACTCCTTTCGAGGAGGTGGAAATACCACTCAAATACCAAGAGCACCTGGTTTAATGGTGCCCTAAAACATAATAATCACATCACCAGGCTCGGTCCACTAGGTAGACCAGGAGCAACGTGGCCGGTCCTAGCCGGATACACACCACATCCAGACATTGAAGAAATGCCTGCACCAGATCTTTTAGCACAGCTAAAACAATTAATTAAAATACATAGACAATTGGTCCAATATGTAATGCGGACTTCAACAGTCCAACCATCGATTAAAATTCCACAGCTGATCCCTCATCAGGGGAACACAAATAAAATTACACCACAGAACATACAGTCCTGTCTAGGTAAAGTACCCGCAAAACGGGAACAAATTCCATTCTGGTTAGCACAAAAAATCACTCAAATAGAGGCAGTGTTCCCTGATACCACCTCTGTTGAGAAACACAGAATTCTGACTATCTGTCTTTCAATGGGAATCGCACCACATGTGGAGGACTGTGACACTTGGGGTACAGTCTTTGCTTCCATTTACACAAAAACACATGGTGTCCCATCCATGTCAGTAATACCAGATGTGCTAAAACAAATTCAAGATGAATACGGTCCAGAACCTGCTTTAACTCTTGGTATGAAACTACTAAAAGACTTCAAGCAGGTCTCGGCAATATTATTAGCCAATATAAAGAGAGAAGCAGCAAATGTGGCGATCCGCCAGAGGTTGAAAGAGACAAATATAGCAGATCAACCATTTGAAATTGCCAGAATCATAGAAAAATCCTATGAAGAACTAGGAAGAGATAGTTTGGGTGGAATACCTGTAAAACCCCAACTTATTGAAAGTCCTGAAAAGGTGTTTATTAAAAAGAATCTAAACAATCAAAAGAAGAGCTGGGATGGAAAAAAACAATCCACTCCCAAAGAAAAAAGATTCCAGTCCAGAGGAAGGTCTCCTCGGTGGAGAGAAAGATCACCGGACCAAGGACGCAAGTCTCCCCAAAGGGAGCCCTCTGTGAAAAAATACAACCTTAGAAATAGGGATAATATAAAAAATCCTGATAGATATCAAGATATTGATACACGTCCCTCTCAATTTTTTCAGACTTCCTCGCAGAAATCGGAAAGAAGAGGACGATCAGAACACAGGGAAGAGCACGTCAAGTCCAAAGACAAGGAACCTGCTCATCAAAATAAAAAATTACAGTTTCCAAAAAAGAAGGTAGCCAGTATTAAAGTAATCAACCATGCCGAGAATACTGAGGACAGAGCTGAAAAACGGAGAATGGGCTCAGACAATGCTAGACAGCGCAGCAGAAGTGAGCATAGCTCGCAAGATCCTTATGAATCATCTGGAGACAGTGGACACGAATGAATACATTCAGGTGGAAACTGCAGATACCAGAGTTAGCAAACCTCATAAAATATATGAAATAACATTGCGTATAGAGGGGGATAAGACTAGGAAAATAAGGGGTCTGTTTTGGGATAATCTCTCCAAGGGCTATGACATCCTTCTAGCTGAAAGAGACTGGCAACCAGAGTTTGTCAGGGAGTGCCCTCATGGCGAAGAAATAATTATGCCTGCCTTCTCAAATCATATTCCAATTCATAAAAAATATACACTTGCAAGAAAGTGGGCAGTAGCCCAAGCTCCTGCATTATATAAAAACCATGTGGGATGGGATGAGGACTCTCCTCCTCACAAAATCCAGTTAAAATCACAACCTACTGCACAGAGGCAGTACCCAATTAAGCAAGAAGCTAAAAAACGGGTAAAAGAGATCCTAGATCAACTTGAATACCAGGGGGTGATTGAAACTTGCACCTCACAAATGAATAATCCTTTGTTTCCTGTCTCCAAACCAGATAATTCATATCGTCTTGTTTTGGACTACAGACACCTTAACTCATGTTGCAAAACCTTTGCAGTACAAAACTCGCATAGTGCGGCACTAATGAATAACATAGTGCGCAAAAAATACAAAACAACATTAGACATCTCTAATGGATTCTTCTGTCAAAATATAGCACCAGAGAGCAGATATTTGACCGCGTTCTCAATAAATGGCGCGCAAAAAAATTTCTGTTGTTTGCCCCAGGGGTTCAAGAACAGCCCAGGATTATTCTCAGCAAGAGTAACAGAGTTACTACAAATATATGATGATGAGGCATTATCTTATGTCAATGACATCTATCTAACAGATGATGACTTGGATACTCACTTGAAGAGAGTGAACACCATAATACTTGGGTTCGCAGCAGAGGGTTACACATTCAACTTTAAAAAGTCAAGAATTGCCCATCTAACTGTCCTGTTTTTAGGATATGAACTATCAAGTGAAGGCAAAAGCCTGGCTGACAATTTCCTAGAGAAATGTGCTGTAATCCAAGCACCTAGAACACTAAAAAACTTACAATCAATTCTAGGTTTCCTAAATTTCGGAAGAACTTACATTATAAATTATGCAGAGAGAGTTAAACCTCTCTATGATCTTATAAAACCAGATTTTATAAGAATCAATTGGACTCAAAAACACACAGAAATTTTGAGATCTTTACAAACAGATATGTTAGTTAAAACAAAATTACAAACACGTGATAACACACGCAACCTTGTGATTCGAGTCATCCCAGGAAGATGCGGATTCACGTACCTAACCTCTAATGAGGGAGAGAAGGTACCAATTGCATACAAATCACACTTGTACACAAAAGCTGAAATGAAATTTAGCCCAACGGAAAAAATTCTTACCGCGGTACAGACTGCTGTAGCAAAAGAACGAGCCCTAGCACAAGGTAAACGAATAATCATCGTGACACCGATACCAGCCCTGGAGGCGGTAACAAAGGCAAGCATTCCGAATGCTAAAGCACTCCATCCGAGATGGATACAATGGGCTAATTCTCTTGCTGCAACAGACGTGGCATACGAATTTGATCCCAACTTAAAAACACAAGAGTTTCTCCAATATGAATTCGAATGTCCTCCGCCGACCGAAATTCTGCCTCTAGAACATTACGGCTGTATAATATATACAGACGGATCAGCACAACCCGCAGTAGGGGGTAAACAAGCTTACAGTGCTGCATGCGCGATTGTTAAGGGTCAATGGCACGAAGGGAAATTTAAACCAGTGGTCACTAAAACGCAATCTCTAGGAGACTGTACAGCTCAAAGAGCAGAACTACTGGCATTCAAGATGGCGCTTGAAAATACCGATCGAGAATTCCCCACACTCATAGTGTGCGATTCATATTACTGCGTCCAATCTTACAATGAATACTTGCAGATCTGGGTTCAGAATGGTTTTAAAGACGCAAAAGGTAACACAATCAAGCATAAAATGCTTTGGGAACAAGTAGTTCTTTTGCAAAAGGAACTAAAAAAGACTCACGTGATACATACACTGAGTCATCAACGTGATGGCTTTCACGTTGCAGGGAATTCATTGGCTGATGAGGCCGCGAAGGCAGCTGTGCAAACGGCTTTCGTAGCTGCCATCACTCGGTCAAAAACAAAAATAGACAGCGAAATATTACAGGCTGTCAGCGCTACAGTAAAAGATGCGATAGAAACACTCCCGAAAGGCTTTCCAGTAAAGTACTCATACATAACTGATGCAAATAATGTTCCGTTTGCTCGAATCCCTGGAGTGGGGGATAGGGCAATTCCAAACATGGAACATAGGTTAGGACTCATCATAGCGGCACACGAAGGGCTTGCTTCTGTACATACTGGCGTTTCAGCCACAGTATCATTATTAAAACAGAGATACTGGTGGCCACAAATGAGACGACAGACAAGGAACTATGTTCTAGAATGTGAAATATGTCAGAGAATGAAGGTATCAACAGTGAGGCGACCAGCACAGACGCCCCTTCTAATCTCAGATAAACCATTAGCCTGTGTTTACCTGGACCACTGTGGTCCCTTACAAAGGGATGGTAACTATAAATATATCTTGGTCGCAGTGGATTCATGCACGAGATTCATATGGATGTGGCCCCAGCGATCGGCTGACGCCAGAACTGTTATAAAAGATTTGCGAGTCTTTATCGGCACATACGCAATTGGCATGCTACATTCTGACCAGGTTATAGTGAACAAAACGGTTCTTAGCTTATTTCGAAATCAACAAACCAATGCTGTATAGAAACACAATGGAAAACTATACGTGTTATAAAATTTCCAAACCCAGCCGGGAAAGGATTTTATTTTATAAAGAAGCAATGTTCAATTCAGTAATACATTCGTAATCACAAGACACAAGCCTGTGTCGTACATGAAAAGAAGGAAACAGAAAGATAGCATAAGGGTGAAAGGGGTGTCTATCAGGCAAAGAGCGAGAGCAAAGACAGGGTACTGTTTATAGGTAAAAAATCAATCACAGTATCGCCTGGAGTGGAACATAAACAATCTTATTGCTCAATGTTATAAATATGAAACCACTCATGGGTGTCGACGTTTCGATCCCTATTGCTCGAAAAGATACATGGGATCATCATCAGGACATTTATAATGAACAAAACATGCCTGATTGTAAAAGAAGCCTGTTCAGGAGAGACGAAGAAAAAAGATATATTTTTTAAAAAAACAGCTCAAGAGTAGTTTGCAGACGCATGTCAAATATGTATCGAAATCGCAGTGTGTGACCAAGTGCATGGTGAATGTGACTTCTTCAAAAATAAAGTTACAGCATTTTCAAGTTCCTCGGAATCGCAGTGGCGTGCGTGAAATGACGTGATTGTGAACCATTTAAACAATGGTCTACTTGGTATGGGGATTGTGACTAGGAAGTGTCAATGATAGGACAGTGGCGTGGAGTGAGGTCAGGGGTGGCCTTTACTTCGAGTGTGGTGGGCCGTGTGATAACCTCGGAGCCAACCTGCTAGTGACAGAGTCAAATTGGAATGCCCACGTTTTTTAAAAAAAGGAGGAGTAGCGCAGATCATGATTACATAAATAATGAGGCTAACCGCGGACAACGTACCAAGAAGAGAAATGACAGGGCGGTTCGGACACAATAGGTGAGGCAGGATACTTACACCGTATTGGTCGTTTCTAAACGCGAGGGTGGCGCTGAAAACAGAAAAGCGCATTTAATAACAGAGAAGCGCATTTAATAACAGGCTACGGGGGAGGCTCGGTGACTAAGAGCAGCGACGGTAAAGCTTACCTCAAATCGGCAAATCAGCCGGAGTTTATTTTGAACAAAATAAAAAAATTTTGTGTAGGTATCATGGACCGTACACATGGGATCCCAACAATGGGGATTTGGACGCTGCAAGGTAAAGAGTAAGGAGTGCATCAGTAACGGCCAACGGGCGGGTCATAGCAAAACAATTCAGGCGCTCAACAATTACTTACTCAGTCCCGATGAGGACTCGTCTTCCCGTGGCTCCTCGGTCGATGCCGAATGCAAGTCAGTGGACTGCAAGAGCACGCCGAGAAAATAGCACGCCGCGCAGGTCACATGACCTTCAAAACGGGTGCCAAGCCTTAAGGGTGGTGCTGTCTACTGTGGGGGCCATTTTGTAGTGGCTAAATAAGGGGCAGGGGTGCCAGTGAAAACAAAGTGATAGTGCCAAGGTGAAATTTTGAAACGGTGAATAAGTAATAAATAAAAACACATTACCACACAACCAGTCAATAAATTCACTTCCAGGAGATCATATTTATATTTACAGTTGGCCATGGTGTCATGGAGTATCCATTGTGCAGCGTTAAACCAAGGGGTTTAGGTCATTACTGTGTTATCTCATGAATTCCTTGTTCACTGTTCAATCAGAGCAACGTAGTCCAGTCCTCACTTCGATTGAGCCCAGTCCGAATAGTATTGAATTGAATGATGGATTTCAATTCCTCACGATTTAGCAACTGCTGTAGGTTGCCGCCCCTCTGTGGTAGTTTGACGGATTTCAGGACTGTCCATTGGAGGTCATCCGCTGTATGCTTCATACTGGCATAGTGTTCAACAAGGGGTGCATTTGGAGTGCCACACCTAATGCGGCTTCGATGCTGACTTATTCTGGTCCTTATTTTTTGGGTTGTTTGGCCCACATACATTCGCGGGCACGGACAAAGAATCGCATAAATCAAATTGTGACTATTACAATTTGTGAAGTCTTTTAAATCAACTGTGATGTTATTGTGACTAAATGTGCACCCCTCAAGTGTCAGATTACAAACAATACAATTCCCACATTTCACATGACCCCTAATTAGGGGCAGGCCCCAGCTAGACTCAATTGTACCTGTCGGGGGTTGCGCAGGCAAGGCTGCTCGTACCAAATGATCTTTTATATTTCTGCTTTTCTTGAAGGCAAATAGGGGTTTATCAAAGGCCAGTTGCCCTGCATTCAAGGTTGGCCAGTGACGTAGAATTGTTTTACGAATTTTATCGGAGATTGGGGAAAAGGTAGTGACACAGGCAATCCTGCCTGCACTAGGCCTGGTTTTTGGCTGGAGAAGGACCTCTCTGGGGCAATACCATGCACGTTTAGAGGCATTACGCACTAACCTGCTTGGATACCCTCTTGATTTGAGTTTTGAGCACAGGATCGCTGCCTCTTTAAAGTAATCAACTTTAGCAGAGCTCGAGTTCTTGGGAAGTAAGAGGATATACATTCCCTACAACATTTCAAAGAACGAGAAGGAGGCAATAGACTCACTCAAAGGCAATACGGACCTAATCATTAAGAGCGCTGATAAGGGCGGAGGCATTGTCCTGCAAAATATTGATGCCTATAAAAACGAGATTATTCGACAATTGAATAATAGGGAACATTACCTGAGACTAGGCCGGAACCCAACGGCTGAAATTCAAGGCCTGATAAAACAAATCACAGTGGCTGGCAGGGACGAGGGGTTTCTTAGCAAGAAGGAATTCAATTTCCTGAATGTTAAGTGTCCCAGACTCCCAGTCATCTACACACTCCCTAAGGTTCATAAAAACAGTGTGAACCCACCAGGCCGACCGATAGTATCGGCCTGTGGCTCTATTTTGGAACCGTTAGGGTCCTACGTGGACTTTTTTATTAAAGACTTTGTGCCTGAAACATGCTGTTACGTCCGTGACAGCATGGAAATGATTAATCTCGTGGAACATCTTCCCTATGACCCCAACAACCAAACACTTTGCACGCTAGACGTAGAGTCGCTCTACACTAATATCCCTCAGGGAGCGGCTCTACTTGTCATAGAACGAATACTAGATTCCAGACCCAGACCACACAGGGTACCGACGTTGTTTGTCTTGCAATTGCTAGAACTCTGTCTTACCAGAAACTTCTTTATTTTTGACGGGACATTCTATCAACAGATTAAGGGATGCTCGATGGGAGCGATTTTTGCTCCTCATCTGGCCATTCTTTACATGGATGCGCTTGAGACAAGCTCAATCCTAGCCGACACAAATCCATTCAGAACCAGCATTGGTATTTGGCGCCGGTACATAGACGATATTTTTCTGATTTGGAATTCAGAGGGAGAAGGCCTTAACTCGTTTTTGCACTGGCTAAACAACAATTGTGACAGTTTGCAGTTTACTCTCTCAAGCCATAAAACAGAGATACCATTCCTGGATCTTTTGATTTATCATGAGGCAGCGGAGCTACTCACTCGACTCTATAGAAAACCGACTGAGCGGAATACATTACTCAGGTACAATAGTAATCACCCTAAAGCCCTGAAAGACTCACTTCCGTACTCACAGTTCCTTCGGATTAGAAGGAATTGCTCTGCTAAAGTTGATTACTTTAAAGAGGCAGCGATCCTGTGCTCAAAACTCAAATCAAGAGGGTATCCAAGCAGGTTAGTGCGTAATGCCTCTAAACGTGCATGGTATTGCCCCAGAGAGGTCCTTCTCCAGCCAAAAACCAGGCCTAGTGCAGGCAGGATTGCCTGTGTCACTACCTTTTCCCCAATCTCCGATAAAATTCGTAAAACAATTCTACGTCACTGGCCAACCTTGAATGCAGGGCAACTGGCCTTTGATAAACCCCTATTTGCCTTCAAGAAAAGCAGAAATATAAAAGATCATTTGGTACGAGCAGCCTTGCCTGCGCAACCCCCGACAGGTACAATTGAGTCTAGCTGGGGCCTGCCCCCAATTAGGGGTCATGTGAAATGTGGGAATTGTATTGTTTGTAATCTGACACTTGAGGGGTGCACATTTAGTCACAATAACATCACAGTTGATTTAAAAGACTTCACAAATTGTAATAGTCACAATTTGATTTATGCGATTCTTTGTCCGTGCCCGCGAATGTATGTGGGCCAAACAACCCAAAAAATAAGGACCAGAATAAGTCAGCATCGAAGCCGCATTAGGTGTGGCACTCCAAATGCACCCCTTGTTGAACACTATGCCAGTATGAAGCATACAGCGGATGACCTCCAATGGACAGTCCTGAAATCCGTCAAACTACCACAGAGGGGCGGCAACCTACAGCAGTTGCTAAATCGTGAGGAATTGAAATCCATCATTCAATTCAATACTATTCGGACTGGGCTCAATCGAAGTGAGGACTGGACTACGTTGCTCTGATTGAACAGTGAACAAGGAATTCATGAGATAACACAGTAATGACCTAAACCCCTTGGTTTAACGCTGCACAATGGATACTCCATGACACCATGGCGAACTGTAAATATAAATATGATCTCCTGGAAGTGAATTTATTGACTGGTTGTGTGGTAATGTGTTTTTATTTATTACTTATTCACCGTTTCAAAATTTCACCTTGGCACTATCACTTTGTTTTCACTGGCACCCCTGCCCCTTATTTAGCCACTACAAAATGGCCCCCACAGTAGACAGCACCACCCTTAAGGCTTGGCACCCGTTTTGAAGGTCATGTGACCTGCGCGGCGTGCTATTTTCTCGGCGTGCTCTTGCAGTCCACTGACTTGCATTCGGCATCGACCGAGGAGCCACGGGAAGACGAGTCCTCATCGGGACTGAGTAAGTAATTGTTGAGCGCCTGAATTGTTTTGCTATGACCCGCCCGTTGGCCGTTACTGATGCACTCCTTACTCTTTACCTTGCAGCGTCCAAATCCCCATTGTTGGGATCCCATGTGTACGGTCCATGATACCTACACAAAAAATTTTTATTTTGTTCAAAATAAACTCCGGCTGATTTGCCGATTTGAGGTAAGCTTTACCGTCGCTGCTCATAGTCACCGAGCCTCCCCCGTAGCCTGTTATTAAATGCGCTTCTCTGTTATTAAATGCGCTTTTCTGTTTTCAGCGCCACCCTCGCGTTTAGAAACGACCAATACGGTGTAAGTATCCTGCCTCACCTATTGTGTCCGAACCGCCCTGTCATTTCTCTTCTTGGTACGTTGTCCGCGGTTAGCCTCATTATTTATGTAATCATGATCTGCGCTACTCCTCCTTTTTTTAAAAAACGTGGGCATTCCAATTTGACTCTGTCACTAGCAGGTTGGCTCCGAGGTTATCACACGGCCCACCACACTCGAAGTAAAGGCCACCCCTGACCTCACTCCACGCCACTGTCCTATCATTGACACTTCCTAGTCACAATCCCCATACCAAGTAGACCATTGTTTAAATGGTTCACAATCACGTCATTTCACGCACGCCACTGCGATTCCGAGGAACTTGAAAATGCTGTAACTTTATTTTTGAAGAAGTCACATTCACCATGCACTTGGTCACACACTGCGATTTCGATACATATTTGACATGCGTCTGCAAACTACTCTTGAGCTGTTTTTTTAAAAAATATATCTTTTTTCTTCGTCTCTCCTGAACAGGCTTCTTTTACAATCAGGCATGTTTTGTTCATTATAAATGTCCTGATGATGATCCCATGTATCTTTTCGAGCAATAGGGATCGAAACGTCGACACCCATGAGTGGTTTCATATTTATAACATTGAGCAATAAGATTGTTTATGTTCCACTCCAGGCGATACTGTGATTGATTTTTTACCTATAAACAGTACCCTGTCTTTGCTCTCGCTCTTTGCCTGATAGACACCCCTTTCACCCTTATGCTATCTTTCTGTTTCCTTCTTTTCATGTACGACACAGGCTTGTGTCTTGTGATTACGAATGTATTACTGAATTGAACATTGCTTCTTTATAAAATAAAATCCTTTCCCGGCTGGGTTTGGAAATTTTATAACACGTATAGTTTTCCATTGTGTTTCTATACAGCATTGGTTTGTTGATTTCGAAATAAGCTAAGAACCGTTTTGTTCACTATAACGTTGTTATACCCATGGTACTTAGCTATCTATTGGGTCTCCCTTGTTACTTATAAAACTATAGCGCAATCACCAGGATTGCAGGGTTTTTTCTAAACTCGTGTTACCTCGGCACCGAGGTCGACCTTCCTAGTGTCCCTGTACGCACACTTGTACACTTTTGAATTTACCTTTCTTCCCTTGTTCTAGCCTTAGGAGATGTCAGACCATGCCCCGTTGTATTCAATAGACCACATTAAGCACCTATGCACGTTACCGTCACTCTTGTCAGAAACTCCCGATGCTCCGACATCTGCAACATCCAGTCTTCCAGAGCAGTTAGAGAAACTGCAAAAAAAGCAAGTTAGATTAAAACTGATGGTATTAATGCTAACTGATTACCTCAAATCCGGAGTAATCCCACTTGGTCTACAAGTACGTAATATCCCTGGGATCTTTACGGATAACCCCAAATACATTACCAACTTCAGCCACATTGGGACCACATGCTCAAGACAGTGTCTGGCCCTTGGCATCGACATTGCGACAGAAACGCTGAAAACCCTTGAGGTTGAGATTGCAGATTTACTTAAAGAAATTAATGACTCTGACCCCACAGCTGAATGTAAGAAATTGCTGGAACAGGTGGAAAAAACAATAGCTGATTACTGTCGTATTGAACAGAACAAAAAAGCTAATAAGGTTAAAAAAGATATCAGAAATTACAGCGCTGAGACCAATTATCCATATTTGAATAAAGAGTTTTACACCAACAGGCCACATTTCAATCCTCAGAATAGACCTTGGGGCCGCTTCAATAAGAGACAGAACATAGTTGGGTTCTCAGACACCTCAGAAGATTCATCTGATAACTCAGATCCAGGAGAGGGAGGGAGCAACCGAGGTAGAGGTCGTGGTGGTGCACAAGGCAATTTTTTAGCCAGAGGCCAACCAGGAACCCCTCAGCGAGGGAGGGCCAAGAAACCCAGAACATGGTTCAACGCCCCTGGGGAGCGGAGGACACGCAACAATTTTTATCAGTGGTGATACCCACAACAGAGAATGTGACTGAAACATTGCCTATTTTTAATTTATCTAGCCATGTTCTGCAGCACTCAGAATTGGAAGTTCTGAAAAAAGGACTCTCCTTTGTCCCTACTGTTCGCCCTAACTTCATGGAGTTGCAAACGGAGTTACTACGCTTTTTTAGACTGGTACGGCTGAAAGCATTCTTCCAATTGCACCCTACTCCTGAGGCAAACCGTAACACCCCGTTTGCCCCCCCCTCTACTTTCCTTCCCACGGCGAGTATGATTCCACCTGAGATCATCACGTTTGAGAAACTCATTCTCAAAGAGCTCGAGTTCTTGGGAAGTAAGAGGATATACATTCCCTACAACATTTCAAAGAACGAGAAGGAGGCAATAGACTCACTCAAAGGCAATACGGACCTAATCATTAAGAGCGCTGATAAGGGCGGAGGCATTGTCCTGCAAAATATTGATGCCTATAAAAACGAGATTATTCGACAATTGAATAATAGGGAACATTACCTGAGACTAGGCCGGAACCCAACGGCTGAAATTCAAGGCCTGATAAAACAAATCACAGTGGCTGGCAGGGACGAGGGGTTTCTTAGCAAGAAGGAATTCAATTTCCTGAATGTTAAGTGTCCCAGACTCCCAGTCATCTACACACTCCCTAAGGTTCATAAAAACAGTGTGAACCCACCAGGCCGACCGATAGTATCGGCCTGTGGCTCTATTTTGGAACCGTTAGGGTCCTACGTGGACTTTTTTATTAAAGACTTTGTGCCTGAAACATGCTGTTACGTCCGTGACAGCATGGAAATGATTAATCTCGTGGAACATCTTCCCTATGACCCCAACAACCAAACACTTTGCACGCTAGACGTAGAGTCGCTCTACACTAATATCCCTCAGGGAGCGGCTCTACTTGTCATAGAACGAATACTAGATTCCAGACCCAGACCACACAGGGTACCGACGTTGTTTGTCTTGCAATTGCTAGAACTCTGTCTTACCAGAAACTTCTTTATTTTTGACGGGACATTCTATCAACAGATTAAGGGATGCTCGATGGGAGCGATTTTTGCTCCTCATCTGGCCATTCTTTACATGGATGCGCTTGAGACAAGCTCAATCCTAGCCGACACAAATCCATTCAGAACCAGCATTGGTATTTGGCGCCGGTACATAGACGATATTTTTCTGATTTGGAATTCAGAGGGAGAAGGCCTTAACTCGTTTTTGCACTGGCTAAACAACAATTGTGACAGTTTGCAGTTTACTCTCTCAAGCCATAAAACAGAGATACCATTCCTGGATCTTTTGATTTATCATGAGGCAGGGGAGCTACTCACTCGACTCTATAGAAAACCGACTGAGCGGAATACATTACTCAGGTACAATAGTAATCACCCTAAAGCCCTGAAAGACTCACTTCCGTACTCACAGTTCCTTCGGATTAGAAGGAATTGCTCTGCTAAAGTTGATTACTTTACAGAGGCAGCGATCCTGTGCTCAAAACTCAAATCAAGAGGGTATCCAAGCAGGTTAGTGCGTAATGCCTCTAAACGTGCATGGTATTGCCCCAGAGAGGTCCTTCTCCAGCCAAAAACCAGGCCTAGTGCAGGCAGGATTGCCTGTGTCACTACCTTTTCCCCAATCTCCGATAAAATTCGTAAAACAATTCTACGTCACTGGCCAACCTTGAATGCAGGGCAACTGGCCTTTGATAAACCCCTATTTGCCTTCAAGAAAAGCAGAAATATAAAAGATCATTTGGTACGAGCAGCCTTGCCTGCGCAACCCCCGACAGGTACAATTGAGTCTAGCTGGGGCCTGCCCCCAATTAGGGGTCATGTGAAATGTGGGAATTGTATTGTTTGTAATCTGACACTTGAGGGGTGCACATTTAGTCACAATAACATCACAGTTGATTTAAAAGACTTCACAAATTGTAATAGTCACAATTTGATTTATGCGATTCTTTGTCCGTGCCCGCGAATGTATGTGGGCCAAACAACCCAAAAAATAAGGACCAGAATAAGTCAGCATCGAAGCCGCATTAGGTGTGGCACTCCAAATGCACCCCTTGTTGAACACTATGCCAGTATGAAGCATACAGCGGATGACCTCCAATGGACAGTCCTGAAATCCGTCAAACTACCACAGAGGGGCGGCAACCTACAGCAGTTGCTAAATCGTGAGGAATTGAAATCCATCATTCAATTCAATACTATTCGGACTGGGCTCAATCGAAGTGAGGACTGGACTACGTTGCTCTGATTGAACAGTGAACAAAGAATTCATGAGATAACACAGTAATGACCTAAACCCCTTGGTTTAACGCTGCACAATGGATACTCCATGACACCATGGCGAACTGTAAATATAAATATGATCTCCTGGAAGTGAATTTATTGACTGGTTGTGTGGTAATGTGTTTTTATTTATTACTTATTCACCGTTTCAAAATTTCACCTTGGCACTATCACTTTGTTTTCACTGGCACCCCTGCCCCTTATTTAGCCACTACAAAATGGCCCCCACAGTAGACAGCACCACCCTTAAGGCTTGGCACCCGTTTTGAAGGTCATGTGACCTGCGCGGCGTGCTATTTTCTCGGCGTGCTCTTGCAGTCCACTGACTTGCATTCGGCATCGACCGAGGAGCCACGGGAAGACGAGTCCTCATCGGGACTGAGTAAGTAATTGTTGAGCGCCTGAATTGTTTTGCTATGACCCGCCCGTTGGCCGTTACTGATGCACTCCTTACTCTTTACCTTGCAGCGTCCAAATCCCCATTGTTGGGATCCCATGTGTACGGTCCATGATACCTACACAAAAATTTTTTATTTTGTTCAAAATAAACTCCGGCTGATTTGCCGATTTGAGGTAAGCTTTACCGTCGCTGCTCTTAGTCACCGAGCCTCCCCCGTAGCCTGTTATTAAATGCGCTTCTCTGTTATTAAATGCGCTTTTCTGTTTTCAGCGCCACCCTCGCGTTTAGAAACGACCAATACGGTGTAAGTATCCTGCCTCACCTATTGTGTCCGAACCGCCCTGTCATTTCTCTTCTTGGTACGTTGTCCGCGGTTAGCCTCATTATTTATGTAATCATGATCTGCGCTACTCCTCCTTTTTTTAAAAAACGTGGGCATTCCAATTTGACTCTGTCACTAGCAGGTTGGCTCCGAGGTTATCACACGGCCCACCACACTCGAAGTAAAGGCCACCCCTGACCTCACTCCACGCCACTGTCCTATCATTGACACTTCCTAGTCACAATCCCCATACCAAGTAGACCATTGTTTAAATGGTTCACAATCACGTCATTTCACGCACGCCACTGCGATTCCGAGGAACTTGAAAATGCTGTAACTTTATTTTTGAAGAAGTCACATTCACCATGCACTTGGTCACACACTGCGATTTCGATACATATTTGACATGCGTCTGCAAACTACTCTTGAGCTGTTTTTTTAAAAAATATATCTTTTTTCTTCGTCTCTCCTGAACAGGCTTCTTTTACAATCAGGCATGTTTTGTTCATTATAAATGTCCTGATGATGATCCCATGTATCTTTTCGAGCAATAGGGATCGAAACGTCGACACCCATGAGTGGTTTCATATTTATAACATTGAGCAATAAGATTGTTTATGTTCCACTCCAGGCGATACTGTGATTGATTTTTTACCTATAAACAGTACCCTGTCTTTGCTCTCGCTCTTTGCCTGATAGACACCCCTTTCACCCTTATGCTATCTTTCTGTTTCCTTCTTTTCATGTACGACACAGGCTTGTGTCTTGTGATTACGAATGTATTACTGAATTGAACATTGCTTCTTTATAAAATAAAATCCTTTCCCGGCTGGGTTTGGAAATTTTATAACACGTATAGTTTTCCATTGTGTTTCTATACAGCATTGGTTTGTTGATTTCGAAATAAGCTAAGAACCGTTTTGTTCACTATAACGTTGTTATACCCATGGTACTTAGCTATCTATTGGGTCTCCCTTGTTACTTATAAAACATTCTGACCAGGGTCCTGCTTTTAGCTCTCGAGCTTATAGGGAGACCATGACCAGCATGGGCATTGCATTGCGGTACTCTTGTCCATTTCATCCTGAGGGAAACGGAATCGTAGAAAGAAAAAACCGTGACATAAAGCAATCTATAACAGCAAAGGTATTAGGTTCAGGAGCTGGGTGGGTCAAACATTTAATAAGTGTCCAACGTAGTCTTAATAACCTGCCAAGAAATTCTCTGAAAGGACTCAGTCCGTACGAACTATTGTTCGGGACTAGAATGTTGATCCAGGACCTTGATAGTCAGACTTCAGTGGTTAGAGATAAATGCTTTGATATCAAAGATCGTTTGGCTATTTTACAGGACTTAAATGAAACAAGAAAAGACCTGAGCAACATAAAGTTGAAACAGCAGCCAACAACCACTGAAGAAAAACCACCTGTCCCAGCAAGGCCTGTCTGGATTCCAAAAGTCGGGGATCTGGTCAGAGAGAAGATCGCGGTAAAGAAGGAATTTGGGCCTTCTTACAGAAAAGCAGTTCCTGTCTTGTCTATCAACGGGACAAGATCAGTAGTACTACCGCCCCTTGCTGGTAAAAGGGAGAACCGAGTCATATCCATCGACCTGGTTAAACCACAATCATGTGGCCGATAACAAATAGTAGGCCAAGTGGACTCCCAAGAAGTAGCAGAACACCAAAGTTTGCTACATCCACAGAGGTTCAAACTGAAAGACTGATCACATTTGAAAAATCTACAGTGAAACAACAAGGACTATGCAATAAAGCAATGGAACTTAAACCTCTTAAACCCCAAATCAAAGCTTTTCATCAAGAAACACCGACCTACGATGATGTAACTACAGACTTTTCTAATGAAACAAAGCAAAATCCAAAAGCAAAAAGTAATCCAGAAGCAATTGGAACAATTGACAGAACGGCATCCGGCTACTTCATCAACTTCGATGATTTTTCTGAAGATCCAAGTGAACCAGAAGTACAGCCATCAACAAAAACTTTTAAAGACAAAGCAAAGGAACTTTTTCATCAACTAAAGGGAACCTATCTGACTTCTCCATGGATTGAAATTTGGGTGACATTAGGTGCATTTGTCCTCATACTTTGGCTCATCATGGTACTATGCTTTGGACATTTCATTGAGGGAAAATATGCTAAAATGGACACAGCAAGCCAGAAAATCAACTTGGTCCTTAAACCACACACATCTTCACATGTCGAGAAAAGAGAACTTTCTTCAGTGAACTTCACAGCCAATCCTATACCAGGCGGTGTAGCATGGGACAATACTGATTATGAAATCTATGGCCCGGTTGAAATCCTGAAGTATCCACATCAATTTAAGATCTCGTTAAGTGACTTTGTAAAACCAAGCACATTTGCTGATGATTGGGACTTTGAAAGTATTAATAATATGATGTCTGACCTAGTAATGTCTGCTAAATTTACAGAACATGATTATTTGCAGGGTTCGTCTAATTATGATCAAATGTTCTGCTACAACCACTATGGTAACCATTATCTCCATAAATCTGCACAACCTAGAAATGTTTTAAATTATAACCAATGGGAACATTGTGCTACTCCTCCAAAGGGTAGTTCTAAAACATTTTATGATAAATATTCATATTTTTCAGGGTTTAACACAAGTAATGCAGAAACATTTTATTTCAAATTGTCGAATAAGACAGGTATGAAGACCATGCTTACAAACACGAAAATTGATATATTCAGATTCATTTTTTGAGCAAATGAATACATTTGGTTTTGATTTCTGGAACAATAACATTGAAGCAAAAACTGTTTGGGGTACAAAAGATTGGCAAGTACAAGGTATAGAATCATTGTTCAGAGCCTGCATGATCCCAGAACAAATTATATTTTTGAATGACACTATTCAACAAACTACCTGTCTTGGCTTAGCCAAAATCAAAGACTTAAACAAACCGTCTATTCCAAAGCCAACAACGAACAGTAATAGTTCTATAGATGTTGAGATAGACGTGAACCATATTTTAAACCAAAACAGAACACATCCTGATTGGAAACAATGGTTGATCTGGCCCACAGACACAAATAACTGTCAAGACAGATTCCTGAACAAAATACAGGGGTTCAAATTGACCAGGCCAGACCCTAGCTATTCCCAAAGACAACATCCAGGGATAGTAACTACTTACAGTGTGGGCAAGCTCTGCCTTCAATGGCTACAACATCCACACTGGCAGAAATTAAGCAACACCTAACTTTACTTCAAGAGGGTGCTGACTTGTGTGATTTCATTATGGGACCACGCAAACAGCGTCAAAAACGTTTCATAGCGGCCTCTATATATGCAGCTTACAATGAAGCTTGGAAAGAAACTCAAAATGAGACAGCAGAAAAACTACGGGAAATTGACCGTATTAATTTGGAAAAATCACTTTCTGTTGTGGACAATGGGTTAATGACTCTGTCCTCCAGAATATATTCACTGGACAGTATTGTGTCTTCAGCAATCGATATAATATCGCAAGACTTACTGATGTTACAACACGGTCAGTCCCAATTGCGTTCTATTGTACAACTTGGCTGGACGTTACAAAATCTGCGTTCAGGCTATGTGCCTTGGCGTTTAATCAACACAACGTCACTATTTAATATCTTTAACCTTACTGATAAACAAATCAGTTTGGCACAGAAGGGTGCTGACTATACAATTCTGAGCATTGAAAAACTTGAGAGATTACCATTGACAATGTCAGAACGACCTGTCATTGAATGGATAATACATGGGATAATTAATATCCCGATAACAACTTTCCAGTTTCAATACTGCCAAAAATATATACAGGCAGGCCAGTATGAAAGTTTGGGTAAAGGGTACATTAAGTCAACATGGAACTTGCCCTATACACACACATGTGTTAGTAATAAAGGCCAGAATGTATTTCTTAGTGGCAATAATTGTGCAAGGTCACTAAGCGGTACACTTCTGTGTCAGGGTATTAGTTTACATGGAGCCTGTGAAGGGACTACAAATAACCTTTCATGTCACCAGCTAGGCACACCTGCAACACAAATAGAACCATTCTTTAGGAGACTCTCGAACGGGAGTTACATTCTAATTGTAGATCGCAGATGTTGCAGTCTGCTGCCCGGAAAACCTTATCTCATAACCGTGACTACGAAGGTCATGTGCTGTGAACGAGTATTGTTCCCAAACGATGCTCGAGACAGGGAGGCAAGGTTATGGCCCAGTTTGAAAATTTCTTCTATTCGAATTAATACTTTAAGCAGAATGAAGACTGTGCTCCTACAGATGCCAACCCGGTTAACATCATCAAAAGAAACGTATGATCTCCAAGTTGCAAGGACAACTGCAGAGATTCATTCACTGTTATCAACCAATTCCCCCATACATTTCGCAGAAATACTGAGAGAAATCTTAAATATTTCTGATACAAGTGGAATCTCGAGTGTATTTAAGACAGTGTTTTTGGGAGCTTTAACCCCATTCAAAGCCATCCTGGGTATTTTTCCTGATTTTGTCCATTTGTCGGACTTCCTCTCCTTTTGGGACTAGTGGCAGGCATCCTATTTTTGATCCTGGTACTTCGCTATGGCAAACCACGTCACAGACAAGACACCAGCGACAATGGAAGAAACGATCCTAGACATACGCTACAGGGACCGCATAACTAAAGTCCTTGGAATAGCCCGGCTTAGAGACCTGAACATGACTTGGTTTCTTTCATTTAGACCGATGTGGCAACGTTGTGTTATGCCTGTATTAAGGTGCTTGCTATGCGGCGAAGAATGCGTGTTGGACACCTGTCTGACACTACAATCGGATGTGCCAATGGATGCAGAGACTTTGTTGGGTCCGGTAACGGCTCATGCATTGTACTGTCCCCAGCAGCTACCAATCCTGATGACGGCATTCGTGGAGACTTCACCACTACGATTGAAGAGTAGTGAAGTACAAGATGAAAGCAGCATCGATCAGGTACGACCTTCTGTCAGCTATGCTGATCGAAACATCAATGAAGGCAATCATGCTCATGAATGCATGTTAATTAATTTTTCCGAGTTAGTGGAACTTTCGCAAGAAGCAGTTGACAGTTTTTTCGAAAGTCTCAACAATATGATGTTTTCACCAGAGCAGAAAGAATGACTTTGAGCAAACTAGCACACGGCGTTCCCTACACCCCGAATTTGGCCTTCAACTTTGAAAATAAAGCAATAAGAAATTTTCTCACCAGTTTTTACGGAGAGCGGGACATTTTTTTTTTCTTTCCATTTCCAAAAATATTTATGATTTTTTGGGACACTTATCTTCTGCTTAAAGTAAAACTATTCTTAGAGAACAAAATTTCTATTTTTAGCTACTCTAGAGACATTAGCTACCCTCTAGCATGTTCACAAGTATTTATGATTTTGTGATGAGATGGTCTCGAATTTTCTTCTGTATTAAGAGCCATTTCATGTGTAATTTCCGCATTTCGTTCATGCTGATTTAAAAATATGCGTATTAGATTTTGCATTATTATACTGCTTGAAGTGCATATAGTAACTATACTCATCTTTTCGTGTATTTCGCATTTCCAATTTTCAAAATGCATTTGATTGTATTTTGGGGTGGTTCGGTATACACATGCACTACTAGTTTTGTTTACTATGCCTAGATTTGTAAATATGGACATAGATTACGTGGAGTGGGTGTGATGTATTTACTATGGGTACTGTATCGATCCCCCTATTTCTGACCCTTGTCTGGTTAATAATTAACTAGCAGCCATTCAACTGCACAAAAACCCGTTATCTGATTAGCCATACGACGGCACAGAAGCCAATTATCTGATTAGGTCATAGCGCATGCCATCTCATTAGGCAAGCACTATTTCTCCAGCCCCCTAATAGGCATACGGAGTTCTCAAAACAAATCAAACCTACAGCGACCTGGGAAATCCCCGCAGCCATTGTTTTGATTTAGCCGAGAACTTCAGTAAAGAATGTGCGAACGACCAGTTCCTATGACATCCTTATTGACGTATTTATGTCCATCCTTACGTCAATCTCTGCACCTTTCAGGTATAAATAATACCGACATTGCCTTAAGCAAACACACGAGATGGTGACAAGATTGGAGCAGCGAGACTTGCCGAGGAGCCCAGCTGACAGCGAAGCCCACAGACGCTGCCCCTCCTTTCTGACGCGCTGAGAAAGAGACGCTGCCTTTTCTCCTGCCGAGAAATCCAGCTCCGGCGCTTCCAGCCGCCCTTGCAGGCAGCTGGGATATCAAGCCCTGAGATAGAGATACCAGCCCTCCAGCCTTCTAAATCCCAGGTACTGAACTGAATAACCCCTTGCAGAGAATACTTGAAGCAGACCCTTGGCAAAGCAAACTTAACTTAAACTGCTACTTATCTACTCCCGCCCACGTATTAGGCTTAGGTCAGGTACATTGGGGTAGGCGTAGTTAGAAGCACCAGTTGAGTACGATTAGTCAATGTATATATGTATGTATCTATTTTATCAATTTTAAGTATCATATGGCTAAGAAACCATATCAATGCTTTTACAGTATTATTTTATAATTCTGTTTTTACTGTATGCACTCTACTTAACAATAAGTATTGCAATAATAGCGATTCATTTCTCTTGTATGAGAAAAGAGACTGATCAATAAATAACATCTTTTATTGAACACGCCCGTCTCTTCCTTTTCTCTACAATCTGGTGAAACTAAGAATGCACTGAACTGACTGAGTAAAATAAGTTGTCTTTTGTTTTCACACGACTCTAGAGATACACTCTTGATTAGGGGAGAGCAAAGTTGTCATGTTCTATGGTTGTCAGAAACTAAATCCCTTCTTGTCTATCCAGGGAGGTTAAACTCCTCCTTGTCTATTCGAGAAAGTTTCTAGTGAACTCTGAGCTAGCTGGCAAACACTAAACTTTAAGTCTAATATCGTCAGTAGAAGACCTGGTTAACCTCTGTCCTACGTCTATACTATTGAAGATATTATTCCAATGCGCAGAGCCTATTGGGATAATAGGAACTACACTACAAATGGTTTTAGCTCTTACAAGTTGGTTACGAATATTGCAACCCTTTTTAAACGCAAATAATGGTTTCGGAATGTCGATTTCACCCAATAATTTCCAGTTGTTTAAGATCAGTTTTTTAACCTTATTTGCTCTGGGACCATAAGTTAAAACACAAGTCAACGGAGTGTTGCCTGTATCTTTCTCTTTAGGTACCAACAGAGTCTCTCTCGGCGTGTACCAGGCTCTTTTCAAAGCCACCTTTATAAGTCTTTTAGGGTACCCTCGCGAAATCAATTTTTCTTTAAGCAGATTGGCATGTACAAAATATTGTTCTTTATTGCTACAGTTCCTCCGAATACGGAGGAACTGGCCATAGGGTAAATTTTCTTTCAACGATCTAGGATGGCCACTATTAAAGTGCAAAAGGGTGTTTCGATCTGTTGGCTTAGTATATAAGCTGACCGACAATTTACCATCCTCGTGTTCAATGTACACATCTAAGAAATTGATTTTAAGGTGGTCACTTGATACTGTAAAGTTAAACTCCTGGGTTCTGTGGTTAAGCCAAGTATGGAATTCGGTCAGTTGTTCAGAATCCCCATTCCATATCATGAAGATATCATCTATATAGCGACACCAGAGACCCACCAGATGTAAGAATGGGTTGGTGTTGCTATATATCCATCTTTGTTCAAATTGCCCCATAACCAAATTGGCAATTTCGGGTGAAAAACTACAGCCCATAGCCACCCCAGAGACCTGGAGGTACAATTAGTCTTTAAAGTTGAAAAAGTTGTTTTTTAAACAAATTCGGGCTAATTGAAAAATGAATTTGGTCGGCACTTGATGTGGGCGTGGTCTAGAGTCCAAAACAAGTTCACAAACACTCAGAGCATCCTCCTGAGGTATATTTGTATACAACGATTCGATATCGAAGGTGGAGAGTAACTGTTTACTAGGATCAAATTCCAACCCCTCCACCTTCGATATCAAATGCATGGTATCTCTAATATAAGCTGGTATTTCCTTTACCAATGGGAACAGAAATATGTCCACATATTGGGCCAACGGTTCCAACAGGGATCCACACGCTGCCACAATGGGTCTCCCTGGTGGATTCGTCAATGATTTATGAATTTTGGGCAGAACATATATGTTGGGAATTTTGTTCTGCTCGCTGTTCAAAAAATCAAACTCACTTTTACATAACCAACCACAGTCCAAACCTTCCTGTGTGATGTTCCTAATTTGTTCTTTGAGACGTGGGGTGGGGTTCGTATCTAACGGCCTATAGAACATTTGGTTAGATAGTTGTCTAACAATCTCCTGCTCATATTGGGCGTGGAAGAACAGACGCTCAAGCATGTAGAAGGTTGAGTTCCAACGTGTTGCCACCTCCTGGATGAGTCCTCTGACTGGCACTCTACGGTTACGTTGAATGATCCTCAGCTGCTTCCGGGCCTTAAAAGAATGGCTGAAATATGTGCAGATTCTTCGGCAGGTGGTCAGTAACTTGCTGACGGTGTTTTCTTTTTTCAAGAAATCTTGAACAACAATGTTAATACTGTGCGCCAAACACGGCACTCTGAAATGGCCACCATCAGACATGGCCTTAACTATATTACCGCCATTATCCGTGGAAACATAACCAATCATGTGCTTTCTTGGCTGCAGCCATTCAAAGACCTTACTGTTATCCTCCAAAATGTTTACTGCAATATGAGATTTCTCCATGGTAAACATGGCTACTGTTGCATGTTTCCGAGTAGCTTGAAAAATATTGACACTGTCAACACCTGCAGCTATCTTGCTCTAACCCCCGCAAAAGAGACCCAGTGTGCAGTGATGCACATGTAATCAATGGCTTGGCAACTGGTCCACATGCCTGGTGTCAGGTGGATAGTGTGAACAGCACTCTTCTGCAAAGCTGCCCCAATCACCTCCAGCACATAGTGATGTAGTGCTGGAACCGCAACTCTGGCAAAATAGGACCGGCTAGGAACCTTTCATTTAGGGCAGACTGTTGCCACAAATTCTAGAAAACCCACCCCTTCCACGAAAGAAAAAGGGAGAAGGTCCAGCGCTAACATTTTGACCAGCATTGCATTATACAGACGTGGCATTGGATGGTTGCGTTCAAATGGCGCCTCCGACTAAAACATGCTTTTAATGGTGGTCTGGACTGTTTTCATATGTGATGACGATACAGACTTCTTCAACCCAGTTAGGCTCATTGATGTACTTTTTCGCATTGGTGTCTCTACCAGACTACTGTGCCTCCTAGATGTTGCTGGGGTAGAGGAGAGTGTGGGCGCTACCACTGCAGTGCTGCTGCCAGGAGTACTGTGTGTACCTGAAAAAATGGTTCTTCACCTCCCCCCGCACGATCAGCTCCTCGTCATCAGATGCAATATCAATGGATACATTTGGATTTGTACTTTTGGCTTTCTGAATATTACTTAGGTGCACCTCCCACTGGATAATGTGGTGTTTTTGGAGATGACCTCTCTGGCCTCCGGTCCCATAGTTGGTACCAAGCTTACCCCGACTAACTACTTGTTTACAAATCGAACAAATGACTAGGTTTTCTGCCTTTTTGCTAATGCTAAAGAAGTCCCAAACTGGGGAATGGAGATTTCTGGTGGTGTTGGAGGTGCTACTTTCAGTTTCAATGCCAGATGAAGTGGAGGATCGGCGTGGCGGAATTTGACTCTGTTGTGCACTTACAGCACCACTACTTGAGGTAATAGAGGTCGAGTTGGATGGAGGTCCCTGCCGCCCTTCTGACGAGAAAATATGGAAGCTGTAGGTCGTGTTGGTGTAGTAGTTAGTGTTACCTGTGTTGGTGGTGGTACCAGTGGTGCCGCGCCGCACACATCCTGCACAGCAGCATTTTTGGATAGGGTAAAAATGTCTGTGTGCTACATACCCGCTGAGGCTGGAGTGATGACTGTGATGACTGGGTCGTTATCGTCAGACTGTTTACCAGCAGGAGAATACATCACTTCTACTTCTTCTTCATCATCACCCATAATTGAAAGCCTTGCAGGAACCTTCCTTTTACCTAGCTTTGTCGGCTCATAGCGTGCCTCCCTCTCAAACTGCATTGGAGGCTGCCAATCAATATCTTGATCATCGGAAGGAAGGGGGCTTGAAGAAGAACTTGTACTAGCCCTCCTTGACCTTTTCCTTGCTGGGGATCTGGAAGTCAATGGATCATCAGGAGGAGTGGCTTGCTCGGCTGATACCTCCGCATAAATCTAAATTTCCTGATGTGCCCCTACTTCTGGAGGACTAAGCATTGTGGGCAGTTGTGCCTCTCCATGCGCCTCTCCATGCGCCTCTCCATACACCTCTCCTTGCGCCTCTACTTGGGCCACTCCTTGCGCCACTCCTTACGCCACTATTTACACCTCTCCTAGTGCCACTCCTTGCGCCTCCCCTTGCGTCTCTCCTTGCGCCTCTCCTACGCCTCTCCTTGTTGCACCTGTAGTTGTCGTTGCGACTGTGGTTGAACATTCGTCAGATGAGTTACACCCTGCGTTGATTGGATGCTACTTTGCGATGAGTCAACGCCAACATCACTGGTCGATGGTGAAAGAGCAATTAAAGAGGCTGCCTCTGCGGCACTCATGGACTTGGGCCTAACTTGGCGTGGTGGCACTGAGACCAATGAAGCGGAGGTGCTGCTCCCCGCTGGGTGCCCGTCGGACACCGCTGCTGCAGGCGTCGTTTTTTTCTCCCCCCAAAAAAGTGTCTGTCGGCACACCAGTCTCCTTGGTAAGTGGCGCCACTTGCTTCTTCTGCTCCTTCTTACTGGCAGTGGCACTGGTAACTTCCTTGGTAGAGGAGCTACGCCCACCTTTCTTTGGGCCCATTTTCTTCAGATGTCAGAACAGCAGGACGCAGTTACACGAGTTGCAGAGTTGTCTGTGGCCCCCACACATGACGTCACGTGACGTTGTGCACACACCGCAGCAGGACTTCTTCCTGGCACTACAACAAGTGATGATGATGAGGATGATTCCTGGTTGTCAGTCTTTGTGCACCTAAAGCAAAGGAAGCCAGAGGAACATCACTTAAATAAATGTTGCATATGTCGTGTTTCAACTAATATTTGCAACTAGGCATTTATTATTATTAACACAACACACCCAAAAACGGAAAGACCCAAAATAAAAATTGCAATTCTAATCCAAAATGGATGTTTAAGTTAATAGAAGAGAGACCACATCGAGAGAGTTGTTTCATGCACCACTGAGTACCCGTGGGCATAATGGATGAAAGCAAGGCAGACTGGGTGCAGGCCTATGGCACAAAGCACACTGCCTGGCTTGAGAATGCCCCCTAGACCCCCACCCACATGGCCAGGCCCTGGACCAGGCCTCAAAATGGCCCCCACCCACATGGCCATGCCCCATCAACACCCCCAAAATATCGAAATACACACAAAAATCACCCCAATTCAATAGCATCCATGCCCTAAATGATGTTTAAAATCAAGAGAACACACAGAAAGACTTGGCCCATCCACCACTGACTACCCCTGGCATAATGGATGAAAGCAAGGCAGATTGGGTGCAGGCCTATGGCACAAAGCACACTGCCTGGCTTCAAAATGGCCCCTGGACCCCCCCAACCACATGGCTAGGCCTCAAAATGGCCCCACCCACATGGCCAGGCCCTGGACCAGGCCCCAAAATGGCCCCCACCCACATGGCCAGGCCCTGGACCAGGCCCAAACAACACCCAAAAAATCAAAATACACACAACAATCACCCCAATTCAATGGCATCCATGCCCTAAATGATGTTTAAATCGAGAGAACACACAGAAAGACTTGGTCCATGCACCACTGACTACCCCTGGGCATAATGGATGAAACCAAGGCAGACTGGGTGCAGGCCTATGGCACAAAGCACACTGCCTGGCTTCAAAATGGCCCCTGGACCCCCCAACCACATGGCTAGGCCTCAAAATGTCCCCACCCACATGGCCAGGCCCTGGACCAGGCCCAAACAACACCCAAAAATCGAAATACACACAAAAATCACCCCAATCCAATGGCATCCATGTCCTAAATGATGTTTAAAATCAAGAGAACACGCAGACAAACTTGGCCCATGCACCACTGACTACCCCTGGGCCTAATGGCTAGTGTGGCTTTAACACTCACCCCAAAATTACAAAAAACATCCACATAGATATAATAACTGTGAGCTATTCAATTCCATTCCATCCATGCCGTAAATGATATTTAAGTTTAAAAAAACTCCCTGAAACAGTTGTATCATGCACCCATGACTAACCCTGGGCCTACTAGATACTGTTGCTACCCACAATATATTTTAATTGCAACTGCAATGCCCCAAACAACACCAACTTAATTGTAAAATCTCAACTCCAAAAGTGATCCAAACAAAAAGTCCTCAAATACAAATATCGAGCAGCAGCCCCAAAGAGTAATCCTTCCAGCTCCAGATCCAAATAAAAAGTGACCAGGACATGGACAAAGCAGTGGGAGGAGCCTGCTGGACAGGAACAGGAAGTAGGAGACTTTGGGGCACTTCTTTCCTCCCAAAAATGCACTCCTTGCACAAAAAGTGCAGCCAAATGTCAATCTGAGGAGTTATTCTGATCCAAATTATCAATTTCAGCCAGCGATAGATTTCTTGTGCAGAATTGCAATTTTTGCTATTTCCGGAAAGCGAGATGTTCAAATCTCCTGCCGGAAGTCAGCTGCGCGGTGCATCAGCGTGTTCGCAATTGTTTACTCTCGCGATGTGTGATCGCGGGTCCTTATGACGTATTCGCGTTCTGAAAGTCTCGCAGTACAAGATGGCGGGACGCTATGATGTACTCGCGGTTGAAAAGTCTCGCGCGATCACGCCATGACGTATTCGCGGTCGAAAAGTCTCGCGCAATCACGCAGCAAGATCGTAAATGGTGCAGCGCATGCAAACAGGGAGGAAAACAACTTAGCGAACTCAGAATCACGGTAAGTCAACGCCGCGCGCGCAAGATTGTATTTATTTTTTTTTTTATTTTTTTTTTTTAAAAACCTTTATTGTACAAAGAGTGCTCACAAATACGGGCCTACAACCCAACGGGCCGGCCACCACATAGCAAAAGCCTGATTAGAAATACTAACGTGTCCACAGGATATGACAAAAAGAACACAGGAGACATATCAAAAACCATAGAGCAATCAGCAGGGACAGGATACGTGAAGGTTGATTTTCTTTTATGGGAACGGGGAGTACAGGATCATGACGGGCAGTGAGTCAAGCAACAAGGGAGGGGCCGTGGTGAGCCGCGATTCGGCGATCATAGAAATTACAGGAGAAATCCAACACGAACCAAACATATCGATAAATACAATCCCAACTGAGGTACCACAAGGAGAGGATATGGCGTTCGCCGGCCAGCGCCCACCCACCACAGCAACAACCCGACTTAACAAACATGAATAAAAATGATCCCATCGTAGAAAGCAATACGGTACACACCCCAATAAAAGGAAGGAAATCCCCTACGAAAGAGGGAGGGGAAGGAAGAAAAAGGAAACAGGAAGGGACTCCTCCCCAACCACGCGCCCCCCGGCAACAAAGCAGGAAAACATAAACCGGCACACGGCATCCATTAAAGAGCGATGACGGAATACATAGTGAGCCATAATCACAATACGACCGGAAGGTCAATGCATCAGAAACACCCCAGGGGGACACATGACGAGACAGAGTCCCGAAAAAGAGAATACTCGAGAGCCATACAACAAAAAAGGAAGAAAAAAAAAAAAGGGGGGGAAAAAGACCCCCCAAAGTGACAGACCCCCCCACCCACCCCTCAAGCCCACCCTGCACCCCTGCAGAAGGCTATGGCCTACCCCCCAGCAGCGTGCCTGTCGCCCTAATTAGAACCCGAAATATAGAAGAGCAAAGGCAAGACGGAGACAGAAGACAAAAAAAAAAAAAAAAAAAGAAGGAGGGGAAGGGAAAAGGGAGAAAACACACGGGAGAGGGCCTAGGAACAGAATTGTCTGCACCCACCCACCCGCCTGCGAAAAAAAGGCAGAGCCCTCGGGAAGTCAAAAAATATCAGGATACACTCCAGGAGCACCGTAAAATCACACATAATCATACCGTTACATGCCGATCCTCCAACCAGTACAAGACTACCGCACACAGAGGCAAGTTTGTATCAGCCCTGTCCTTGTTTGTCCAAAGTTGTAGCCGTCCGATTCACTAAGAACCAGACCGCGAAGAGCAGAAGGCAAAGAACAGGGAGATCTGACGGCAGTCCAAATAAGACACGTGGAGTAAAACCCGGAAGATCCAGGAAAGTCATAGAACATCGCACACAATGCAGGCACAATTTCAGGGACAGTTCGAGAAAGGCCGACCCAGCTGGGTTGGCACAGGAGCCATGGTCGGTCAGTCGAGGCGCAAAAAGGCAGGAAGAGTCATCGAGTCCAGTCCAGACGGGATCCGGCTCCCGGACCAGCGGCAGAGGAGACAGCACAGGACGATGAAGGGCAACGGAACTCCGCACCCGAACAGACGCGGCAGTCGCTGGGCCCATGTTTCCCAGGATAGGGCCAGCCGCACCCTGCAACAGTGAAGCCGCACCCAGTTTCGGGGACCCGAACGGCCCGAAGAGAGGATCCACCTCTAGGGTGACAACGGGTGCGGCCAAAGAAATTTGCCAGGAGTGTAGGGCATCCAGGATATCCTTAAGTGTAGGAAAACCTTTACAGTATCCGGCACCCGGGTCATGCGGCGGGCCTCCAGCGCTCGTCCAGGCCCGGCTGAGACATTCAGGGTCGGCCGCCATCTTGAAAGCCCGGCGGGGCCGCGGCGGCCGTCAACCTCCGTCCGGGCAGCAGCGAGGCAAATGAAGACCAGCCGACCGGCAGCAGGGCACTCCAGGGCAGGAAGGGGGGCCACCAGAAGATGGGGAATCGCCGGCTCCCCAGTGCCGCCGGTCCCGTTCTCCGGGTCCGGGCGGAGGAAATCAAAATGGCCGGACCGGAGCACAAAGGGGGGAGCAAGCCGAATGTACGGTTAGCCCCGTCAACGGGAGGCAGCGCCGCCACCCAAGGCCTCCGGCCCACCGGAGCCGGCCAGCAAGCCACAGCCGGCCCACACGCACAACGGCCTCTACGACCACGTCCACTGCGCCATCAAGGGCCGATCATCATGCTCCGCCCCGTCCGGGCGCCGCCAAGAAGGTCCAGGCCAGCCCGCTCCGGAGGCCCCGAAGCGAGCGGGAGCGCCGTACAGGATCCACGGCACCCGAGGACCACCGGAGCAAAAGGTGAGTGCCTGCAAGGCGTCTTAGCACTACAGCACAGCAAAGAGGGCTTCCCGGGGCAGGATAACAGCAGGATAGACGATACAAACAGGCAGGCGAACGGAGCCGAGCTAAAACGCCAAGATTGTATTTTTGAAGTGCGACCAAGAAAAAAAATCCGCCAACTCGTGAATTGCTAATTTTTTGACAATTTCGTGCGATTCGCGGACCGCAAAATTGCCAAAAATTCTCAAATTCAGCAAGCGTAACGGATTTTCAGCCCATTCTTAAAAGTTAGACATTTGTCTCAGATTACCTTTGTGAATGGTCCCCTCAGTGTGTAATGTGGCAGAAAGGGAGTAGTGAATACTCACCTTCGAACCACCAGCACACTTTTTTGGCATGTGTTTCTGCTAGTTAAATGAGTGCTGCTATGCATCAGCTTTAAGGGATGCTGGTTAGTGATTTAGTGTGTCTGAAATTGCAAAGCGTTTTTTAACCTAGCTGAAACTGTATAAACATGCTTGTTTTTCGCTGTGCTTTATTCATGAAATCTAGGGTTTGAGGACAATTATGTCACAGAAATCCCTGTTTAAAACATAACAAATGGCTCTGTAAAAGATATATCTCATGGAAAACAGCAAATGGGTCAAAATCAGGTTAATGGAAGTGGGACAGCGGATTAAAAAATGCCACACACTCCATCCTTTCACCCCTTCCCTGTCTAGGTGAGTTGTGGTAGAAAAAGTTTCCAAAGGCTTTGTTTCAGTTGGCTCGTTATGAGAACCTGCCTTCTCTGTCCAGTACACTGGGACTTGCTGAGAGAAGTACATTAGCCACCGGCCACGTTTAGGGACTTGCTGCAAATGCTGTGTTTTTCTCCTGCCCCAGACCGCAAAAGCAAGGTATGGCAGATCTATGTTCAAATATGAGCACTGCTTTTAGTTTCCCACAAACAAAATACCGCTAAAATGCATAAAAAAATGGAATAGAAGGCAAGTCAGCACTGTAGTTTTGTCCGAAGTATTTGGGTTGTGTCGGATGAAGCAATTTCAGCGAACATGCACCATGGGTATGATGTGGAACTACAATTTGAAAGTCGGGATCAAATAGGATAAAACAAAAACAGAACCAACGTACCAGGTAACAATTTACTGTTTCAGTCCTGTTTACTGTTGGAAAAACTGCCCGTCAATGCAGAGCACATTGATCACAACCACCCCACCTTAAAAGAGATCTACTGCTTTGTGGCAGAGGTCAGGATTCAATTTAAATTGCTATGCATGAGGTATTAGAAATGTCAGAGCAATGGCTAAATTATGTGCAGAAACAAGCCAATGACTACATTCACCTCAGAAACAAACTATGGACCAACATATTGAGCATCACTCTACAGAGTTCAATTGATAAGGACATATCATCATGTGATTGAGAGTATCAGGTCCCAAACGCTTGAGCTTTTTTAATTGATTCCTACAAAACCATTCAAATTCCCTACCATTCTGGAAACTTTTTAAAAGTAAGTATTTACACAGTCACAGCATTGATAACTGGAATATCAAAATGGAGCGTAATACTAGCAAGTATTAATAAATGCCGGACACTCCATCCTTCCTTGCCTAGTTTAGATGGGGGAGAAAGAGTTTCCAAAGGCTTTGGTTCGAACCTGCTCTCAGAGGTAGTGGATAAACAATGCCTACCAAGCCCCCAAAACGTACCTGCCCACACACCCTGCAACCACCTAAGCAGAAGTGGAGGTCGCTCCTTCTCCTACATCACCACAAAGACCTGGAACAGCCACCACATGTAGCTCTGAACTATGACTTCTCTTCGAAAATTTCAAAAAGTGGCTGTTCGAATGAGCTTCTGGGACCTGCAAGCATCTGGATACCCTATTGAGTGATTAACATTGCTATGCAAATCATGATTGATTCTATACCATTACTCTCGCTACCAACTAGTGACTTTGTCAATCTCCTCTTTGCTCCCTTCTTCCTTCTCATGTATATGCTAAATGTATGAAAAATCAAACAAAGACTGGATTAGGTAAGCATTTAGTGTTATTCAATTAAAACCCCATTTATATCATGTCCTGTCATCACTGTTCGTATGTTTGAGGAAAACAAACACAACTTCCGGTTGTAGATTTCCAGTGAACAAGCATGTCCATTGTGCTGTCTATCAATGGTTGTCATCACAAACCAACCAAAGGTGAAATTTATGTATGCTGTAATTGTTTGATTACGGACATTCTTACTGGACAGGACTTTGATCATTTCTGACTTTAGACAGACTTCTACTTGCCCCATTGTTGTCATAATTACCACTTACTGTTTGCTTTTCCCTTTAAAGCATACCACGGTCCTGTTTGCTTTCATCTTCTTTCAGTGGATCATGCCTTAGAGTCACCTTCAAAAGCATACCATGTGCAAACGTCACCTGTTCACAGTCTACTTAAAAAGCAAAAAGAGCCACAACGACTACATGTGCTTACATTGCATTACAGATAAATTAAAAATATTAAAAAGGGATGACATCAGAAATCATGGCTGTGTTTCAGTCTACTAGCCACACACTACAAATGGATGTATTTATTCAATAGAGTTGAAACGAAGGAATACATCGGAAAGGAAACCAAATACACCAAAAACCACCATGGAGATGTTTATTAAGGATCCCTTTATATTTACAACAAGGACATGAAAGCAGAGTGCTTACCTGTGTATTCTGTGTAAACTCAGAGGGGCATATTATCAACAACTAGCGATATTTTTCGCTAAATGAGCTTAGCGATATTTTTTTATCGCTGCGCATCGCCGGATTGTATCTCAGACATAACGTGCTATTAGCAACATTTATCTCAAATGCGATAAAATATCAGGCGATAGCGGCTCAATGCGTGAATATCGCTGGAAATCCAGCGACATTCAGGCATTAACGCCAATAGGGTCTTAACCTGAATATCCACCTCCCATTGGATATACAGGTTAAGAAGTGGTCTGTGCAGGCGTTAGTTTTTGGCGATTTTCGTGCTTAGCGCAAATTTTTTTATCGCTGTGCCTGCGTTGATATAGGCGATAGCGATGTTAGCGACTGCTTTCAGCATTGTTGCTGTGCAGTGGAGGACCTTTCACAAAGGTAACTGGTCACCTTTCTGTTGCTTATTTGTATATTTGGGCATTACAATGTCACTAATGAAGCACACCCAATGCCCAGAAATTGTTAACAAGTGTAAAAACTACAAAATAATGAAGTAATACTTTAAAAACTGTGCTGCATTACATCATATAATTGGATTTTCTTGCCACATAATTTACTTAACCATGATGCATAATTTGACCCTCACTTGCCACATAATTCCAGTGGCCCTGCTTATTTCTAAATGTTTAGACATGCTGTGGGATTTTTAGTGTGTTGTGTTTTGACGTTTTAATAATTTTAGTACTGCTAAAAACTTTACATACTTTTTTTTAAACTAATCCTTTCTGCTCTGTGCCATAGCTTTCAGTGGTTGATCCCAAGATTATTTATTGAACGTGAGTGTTGCCCTAACAGAATTCTGGACTATTTACTTGGGAGGGACTCACATCTAGGGGCGGGTGTAACTCGCATAAGTCCATGTATTTTTATCATGCAGCTTCTCCCAAAAGTTCCACAAGGTTAAGCAGAAGTATGCTAAAAGAGTAACTCTGTATTTAGTGCTACTTTCATGCAAAAATGCCCCCACGCAGAGATGCATTTTGCTCTAAGAAATAGCACTAAATGCAACAAAGCATGAATCGCGAGCATGAGCAGCTCGTGAAGTCAAATCAAAATATGCACTTTGGTAGGATTTTCCCAACTTACCCAAAGCATTTAGCACTAGTTTCTTAGCTCCAAATTGACCCACTACAAAAATTGCGCTAGTTGCAACAGAAGATAAACGGCAGTGTGAGAAGCCGCTCTCAAAATGTCCTCACACTGTAATTTTGTTCTTCTTAAATTACTCTTAATTACACGAGTAAGCATGTGCTGTTATTGGTAATTTGGCAAACAGTAACACAGAATTACTGAAATTACTCTGATTGCTTCAGCGTAAGTGAAATTCCACCCGGGCCTACTCACATCCTCACTAATTATTATCCCTTTTTCTTACACCGACAAATAGTGAATGGTGTCTACTGAGATTAATGCAGGAGAACAGACCCTTTTCCGTGTATCCCTGGATGGGGAGGCAGTATGCCCATCCTTTATTGTAAAATCTGTACTGATGCTTGGTACTCTTAGTATGTGTACTCGGTCGCCTGAACACAGTAAGTGCTACAAAACTCAGAGCGTCCCCCTAATGTTATCACTGTCATTCTTCTGCACACGGATCATTGCATTCTGCTGCCACTGTGCCCTTAGCTAGGAAGCCTTGTAAATGCGTGCGAGTTTGGGGAATTACATGCTATCATCAAATACATTTACCCAGTGACATCCGTTTTTCACCTAGCTTTTGAGAGGTGTAGGCTAGCACCTCTCTGAATTAACATACTTCATACTTATAACCATCGATTGAATAATCCATCTACTGCCCTCCAAAATCCTTGGAAAAAGGCGCCAGAAGATCTGTCCAGATATGAGTATTTGTGAAATTTAGCCGTGGTTCAGCTTCTATTGAGCCTTCATTATCATGGACCCACCGTTTTTAACTTTGTGAGAGATTGAATCTATGGCTTCAAGTTTGAAAGGGTTGCACAGGCTTCCATATTCAATTATTGTCTTAGGTTCCCTTGACTGATGTTGGTCTGCATGATTCAGCAACCATGTAAACTCTTCAGGAGATATGGCTGCTTGAAGTGACAGTCGGGCCCTACCCTTAAACCGCAGTTCCCCTGTGCCAACAGATGGCCTCCTTCCAGTGGGTGCCATGTGCCCGGAGGATGCCCATGCAGGTCAAAATGCTAATGGCAACTGCACAATTTTACTACATAAGAAGTGTGAGACTTGGCCCTTTCCCCGAAATTTTTCGCCTTTTTATTTCCCTTTTAAATCAGAATACCCTCATGGTAACAACAATGTATAGGCCTTGTGTAGTGAGGAAAGCCCTGTGTACTGTGAAACTGATGTTAAGATGCAGGTGTCTTATACCCCTAACATGGCTGCCACTGACCACTGCTGCTGCAGCGGGGTTTAGTGGGCACATTCTAGTGGCTAGGGCCTGGCTGGAACCCTCCAAACAATGTATCAACTTAGCCTGCCAGCCTGCCCACAGGTAGAATGGTGGAACCTCCTAGAACCCCCTGGAACCTTCTGGAACAGGTGAGGTGACACCAACTGCCACTGCCAACTGTCAACTGGCACTGTATAAGGAAAGGAAGGTAAACTTTCCTGTCAGAGGGACTAAGGGGAGACCTGGGGAAGTACCTACGCAGGAGGATAGGCAGTGGGGGTCAGGGCAGGGTCTTATGATGCTGGAATGACAGGGCCTAGTGTGCTGCTTTACAAGTATTGAGGCATCCTGTACCCCCCCCCCCCCACTGACCTAACCCCGCGGCAGGGAACCCCCAGGGACCACTTGAAGGGATTGGCTGAGAAGAACTTGGAACACCAGCCACCAAACTATTCCCCCCTTCAAGGAACAAGAAACCAAGCAACAAAACTAAGGGCGTAAGGAACATCACGCCAACAAGAAACTAAGCTTCTATTTACAAGGGCGCAAGAAACATCACGCCAACAAGAAACTAAGCCTCTATTTACAAGGGCGCAAGAAACCTAAAGCGCTAAGAAGAAATTAAATCATCACAGGACTTTTGAAGAAGCAAACAGGTATTGGCGCGGTACTGACCCTGCGTTTCCTGATGTCACCTGGGGTCTCCCTTGCTAACCTGCTACTGGGGTGTCACCTGTCCTGTATATCTAGCGCTGCCCTTGCGGACCCTGTGAAGAGCGCTGAAGTAATGGAGGGGGTTGCTGCCTTCTGAAGCGCTATATTTGCCTGAACTGCAGCACCCTGAACTGAATGTTATTAGACCTGCTGGTCTTGCCCCCACCTCGTGTGGGCCAAAGCGCTATAGCCCTGCACCCTGCTGTCTGTGAAGCGCTAGAATCCTGGGCGTGATTCCTGCCTGAAGCGCTATATTCTGTGGTGCCCTTCAGCAGCGCTACCTGGAATGAACTGTCTGCCGAGCGCTACCTCTGCTGTGAATTGCCTGCTATATCGTAGCGCTGTGAATCCTGAAAAGCGCTATCCCCCTGAAGCGCTGTGTCACCAAGAACTTCTGTGGCTCTAGAAGTTGCTGCCTTCTGAAGCGCTGACTCCCTGCTCCCCCAACGCTCCTTTGCTGTCCCTGTGAAGAGTGCTGAGGTACTGAAGGGGGTTGCTGCCTTGTGAAGTGCTGTACCTGCAGGGTGCTATTATCTAAACCTGATTGCCTGCTGAAGCGCTGTCCCCAGCATTGCCTGTGGCCAAGCGCTGTCATGTGAGGAACTGAGGTAGTGCCCAGGGAAGCGCTGTAATTTCACTCCAAGCGCTTTCTTGAATGTCCCATAGAAGCGCTGTAATTGTGCCTCCAAGCGCTCTCTTGTAGGCCCAAGAGAAACGCTGTATTTTTGACCTTAAGTGCCCACCTGTTGGCCCCTATGTGCCTCTAGTGACGTGGAGGCCATTAAGTTACTGTTTATGCCTGAGGACAGGCTTGCCATTCATTAACTGTTTGGGCCCTGGTTCCGGCGTAGGCCTAAAGACATACTGAGTTCACCTGCGATGGCTTAGCCCTGCATAGGGGAGTCCAAGGCATAGTAAAATGCTCATTGAGAATGCTTTACTGAATTGCTTATTGAAATGTTCACCTTAATTAACAGAAATGTTTTACTAATCTAAAGCAAGGCCTGTGCTTGCTTAATGAGATGTTGCTCTCAAGCTATGAGTAATGTTCTATTTATAAGTTACTTAATGAAATGCCTATGCCTGATTCCTTCCATGTAATGTTTACTCCTGATTAGGGGGATGTTACCTATGATTGGGGAAGAGTTTTGAAGTGGTTATTCCTGCTTGGAACCAGGATTATTCTGAACTGTAGACGTTTTATTACACCCTGCCCCAGTGTTATAACCTCTACTTATTTACAGGATTACTCTTGGGTGCTGAGAGGTTTATGCCTGCTTAATGTAGGAATTAGAATGTTGATCCTGGCCTCGGGTGGAAACGCCAACAGCTGCATAATGAACTGTGTCTGCTGACTAATGAAACATTTATTCATGTTGGTTGAAAGGTGGAGCACATGCCCACAGTTATGGAGTGAGGTGCTCCTTGCTTTAAAAGAAATGTTTACATTTACTAAAAGGCTTTACATGCATAAACCAAGTCTTCTAAGCTCAGGCTTGCCTGTTAAAAATGGTTATCTCTGCCTTGAAGAGTTGTTAACTGTTGATTGCTGAGTGGGGGAACGTTAATGCTATAAGGATATAGTTACACTGCCTAATGAGATGTTTTATCCGCAGTGGCGTGTTTTTATTCCTGCCATAGGAGTTTCATTCCTGCCTAAGGAAATGGTTAATGAAATGTTTTACCCTCAGTGAAGTGTTTTACTTCTGCTAAACTGATTATCTCTATTGCAGGAAATGTTTTACCTGTAAGCTCCTGATTAATAGGGGGAAGGCCCTGCCTGTTCAGGCATCAGGTAATAGGATGGTGTGTGATGCCTAAAGAAATACTTTATGCCTAATGAAAGGTGTTGACCTCATTTGAGGCAATGTTTACTCCTGCAAAGGGAAGGGTCTCATACCCCTGCTATAACAGAGATCTACTTACACCTGCTCAATGTAGGGATTTCTACTTCCCTGATGGAATGTTGGTGTAGCCCTGATACAGTTAAACCTGCACAAGGGGATGGTTACCTAGATTGCAATGTTTTCTCCTAGTTAGTGCTGGCTAATGCAATGGTTAGCTGGGCCCAATGAGAAGTTCTCCCAAAGGGATGCCCAACCTTGCTATATGGAATAATTATTCTTAATGAAATGTTTAATTCCTATTACAGGAGGAGAGTTACGTCCACATACTTTTGTGGCAAATGAAATGTTTCATATTTAAGGAAATGTTTGAACTACACTTAACGAATTGTTTATTCCTACAGCGGGGAGATGTTTCTGTTATGGAACTGTCCCTTTGTTTACCTGAGGAAATGGATATTGATGCTTAATGCAGTGTTGTTCTTATGACTTTGAGATGTATTCCTTTCAGGTACTGACCAAGAAGCAAGGCGTAGGTTGGGCCTGTGTCCCACTAAAAATGTATTTAACTATTTATTGATCCAATATTTAATATTTATTGCAGAATGGATATTTATTCATCCAATATTGATTGCAAGTCTTGAGACACATGTATTTTAAATGAATTTATGATTTCCCTGATCCTGCTCTATCTATCTGATTATTTATCTTAATACAAATCACTTGTTTTTATACAAGCTCTGGAGTGGAGTCATTTATTGCGTGCCCAGGTTTCTGTCTCAGTGTGAGTGTGTGCTGCATGATCGCTTAACACATGTGCTTTCGGATGCCTACCCGCTCGTGCCATGCTACCCTAGGGGACTGGTGACCCCAGTTCCAACAAGAAGGCTTCCACCACCTACAAAAAATACTTTTTGACATGGTTGGTAATACTGCTCATTCTGGGTAGTGGAATTTTGGGGTCAGTATGGATGGGGTTATTTAGGCAAATTTCCAATGACCTGGGCTCAGACTCATTGTATTAACTCTCCTATCACCCAGGAGAGCTGACAAAGTAGGACAAAGGGCAACAGGACACATTGTGGCTTTGACCCACTACTGGCTGCTACCTGTAAACAGTAGGAAACAATAGTAACCAACCTAAGACCTGCAAATTTTGAAAATTAGCTTGCGAGAGGAAATGTTAGACTACGATTGCGGGTCTAATTACTTATGTCATTCTATAGCTGCAGTCCTAACCTTCTTCCACCTCCTAGAATAACCATTGGCTGCTCACAGTCACTACAATGTGAGAGTAGAATGTGAAAAAAGGAACCTTGGGGCATATTATCAACAGCTTGCGATATTTATCGCTAAAGAAGCTTAGCGACATTTTTTTTACCACCAAGCATCGCCGGATTTTATCACAGAGATAACGTGCTATTAGCAACGTTTATCTCCAATGCACTAAAATATCCGGCGATAGCGGCGAAATGCGTGAATATCGCTGGAAAACCAGCAATATTCACTCTTCATTGCCAATAGGGTCTTAACCTGAATATCCACCTCCCATTGGATATACAGGTTAAGAACTGGTCTGAGCAGGTGTTAGTTTTCAGCGATATTTGCGCTTTGCGTACATTTTTTTATCGCTACGCCTGCCTTGCTAATCGGCGATAGCGACGTTAGTGACTGCTTTCAGTCGCTAACTGGTTGGGTACGCCCACTTTGCATGTCATTAGCGATAAATATCGCTGACATGCAAAGCGGGCCCCAAACTGCTCGCTATCACCTAAAAGCTGTCGCTAACTGATGTTACCGACAGCTTGCTAATAGGGTGATAAAATTATCGCCGCTTTGCGGACGAAAACGGCTGCAAAAGCGGCGATAATTTCATTTCGCCTACCTTGATAATATGCCCCCTTGTTAGCAACGCCGACGCCTGCCTTGCTAATAGGCAAAAGCGACGTTAGCGACTGCTCTCAGTCGCTAACTGGTTGGGTACGCCCACTTTACATGTCATTAGCGATAAATTTTGCTGACATGCAATGCGGGCCCCAAACTGCTCGCTATCAACTAAAAGCTGTCGCTAACATCAGTTAGCGACAGCTTGCTAATAGGGCGATAAAATCATCGCCGCTTTGCGGCCAAAAACGGCCGCAAAAGCGGCGATAATTTCATTTTGCCTACCTTGATAATATGCCCCCTTGTTAGCAAATTGAAGAGCCTGAAACGGAATCCCTGGACCTCTCATGCTTAGTGACATTACCTACTATTGATGCTTCACAGTAAGTACCAACGAGTCCCGGTCCCAGAACAAAGTGTCTCGGTGTAGCTTTGGAAAGTGTGCTTCTTAAATATTTCTCGGCACTGAGCAACACAATTTGTTGTATATTCCCAGAAAGGTTGATGAAAACCTAACCTACCTCCAATAGCCATAAGCAGATATCCAACATACTAATTAAAATCAATTGCTTATACTATTCGCAGCATGCAAAGATGCAGTGTGCAACGTGGCAAAAAGGAAATGGTAAATACTCACCTTTGTTGGCATGTCTCTGAAACTGCAAAGCGTTTTTAACCCAGCGTAATCTGTATAGAAATGCTTATTTTTTTACTATTCCTTGTTTATGAAATCTAGTTTTACGACAATTAAGTCACAGAAATCCCTATTTAAAAAACAGCAAATGACTCTGTAAATGATATATCTCACATAGTAGACAGTAAATGGCTCAAGAAGACGTTAGTGATAGTGGGACAGATTCTAAAATGCCACACACTCCATCCTTCCACCCCTTCCTTGCCTAGGTTAAATGTGGGAGAAAGAGTTTCCACAGGCTTTATGTCGCTGGCTGAGGACCCGCTTGAATATATGATTATACCACGATTTCAGTTACCACGCATGGCTTTACCACGCGAATTTTACCTCGCAAGTGGCTTTACCACGCTGGTATTTACAACGTAGCATTTTACTACGCGTTGCAACGTCTTACCTTCACGTCTTTCTCCACGAGCCCTTACTTCCATCCTCCTTTGAAACAAGCGTCAAAACACGTATACCAAAATAAAAAAAGGACTGCTTTTTTGACGTACACGGCACGTCTTTGGGGGAGGCTCTTTCCTCTTTCTTTTAAATTTATGTTCGTTTTTTTGTTAAAGTAACCTGCTTGTTATTTTTGGGGGGGGAGACCCCCCCCAGCCCCCCTCCGAGCCCCCCCCTCCCTCTGCCCCCCCATGCCCACGCAGATCGACTTGAAGGAATACCACGTCTCCCCCCTAACCCGTGGTAAAGACGTCGTGGAAGGTACCCTGCGTGGAAGGCACCCTGCGTGGTAAGTGTCACGTGGTAAACGTGAGTAGTGGTAATGCCTTCGTGGTAAATGATGTTTCCCACCCGCTTCCTCTGTCCAGCACACTGGGAATTGCTGAGAGAAGGACATATATAGGGATTTGCTATAAATGCTGTGTTTACATCCTGCCCCAGACCGCAAAAACAATGTATGGCAGATCTATGTTAAAAAAGCAACAAGGAGCACTGCTTTTAGTTTCACACAAACAAACTCCTGCTATAGTTGTTTGTTTTGGTTAAACAAACAAAAAAGAAATGGGATAGAAGGCAAATGAGCACTGTAGTTGTGCTCGAAGTTTTATGATTCAGAAAAGGGGGTGGTGATGAACAGAGTGCCTGAGTTTTATGGCTATGTCGGCTGAAGCAATTTCAGCGAACATGCCCCATGGGCATGATGTGGAACAAAAATGTGGTGGTCAGGTCAGTGCTGGGATCAAATAAGATAAAAACAGAACCAGCAGACCAGGTAACAAATCACCGTCCTAGTCCTGTTTACTAGTGGATATACTGCCCTTGAATTCAAAGCACATTCCCCACATCTATCCCACCTTAAAGTGATCTACTGCATTGTGGCAGAGGTCAGGATTAAACTTAAATTGCAATGCATGAGGAATTAGAAATGTCAGAGTGATGGTCTAAAAATACATGCAGAAACAAGCCATTGACTACATCCGCCTCAGAAAAAAATATGGCATAACACAGTCATCATCTACCTACAGAGTTCAATGCATAAGGACATAGAAGCAGGTGCTTGTGGAGGACGCTCCTTCTCCGACATCGCAGCAAAGACCTGGAACAGCCTCCACATGTAGATCTGAACCAGAACCACTCTTCTGGAATGCCGAAGGGCCCTCGAAACCTGAGACCTGCAAGCGCCTGGATACCCTATTGAGTGATTAGCATTGCTATACAAATTATGAGCGATTGATTGATTCTATACCATTACTCTCGCTACCAACTAGTGAATTTGTCAATCTCCTCTTTGCTACCTTTTTCCTTCTCATATATATTCTAAATGTATGAAAAATCAAGCAATGACTGGGCTAGGTACGCATTTAGTGTAATGCAATTTAAAAAAACCATTTATATCATAAGCTGTCATCACTGCTCACATGTTGTAGGAATACACAGCTTCCGGTTGTAAATTTCCAGTGAACAAGCATGTCCATTGTGCTGTCTATCAACAGTTGTCATCACAAACCAAACCCAAGGTGAAACCTATGTATGCTGTAATTGTCCTACTGGACAGGACTTTGATCATTTCTGACTACAGACAGGCTTATACTTGCCCCATTGTTGTCATAATTATCACTTACTTTTCTTCTTGCCCTTAAAAGAATACCACTGACCTGTTTGCTTTCATCTTCCTTCGGTGAATCATCACCTTCAAAAGCATAAGATGTGCAAACTTCACCTGACTACAGTCTACTTAAAAAGAAAACAGCGCCACAACGACAACATGTGTTTACATTCCATTACAGACAAATAAAAAATATTAAAAAGTGATGCCATCAAAAATCATGGCTATTTTTCAGTCTAATGGTTTGGAATGAAATTTCACAGCAATTTACATTAAACTATGTAGATGATTCTAGGGGGATTAAAGATGGTGTGGCTTGAGTGGATACCAGCATGCTTTCTTACCCGTAATGGGTCAAAAAAGACTATTTTCCCCTATTTATGTGACAGAAACTTGGGCACTTCCAGTCAATTGCCAAAGTCTTACCACCCTGCGTTTCCACACTTATCCCAATTGAAACAAGGCCTCCTAGGTGAGGGAGTATCTAAAGCACATTATAGGAACAGTAGAAAACTATAACCATGCCAAGACCTCATAGATACCATATTGTTTTGACATGCTCCAAGTTTTGACTGTTTCCTGTTGTGGATGATAAACTCACCCACATAAGTGGAGTAACGCTTTTATTAGGAGAAGCCTGTGATCGATGGGCAGTAGGGATTTTGTATAACCCACATTTCATTTTGTTTGCTGTTGAAGCTGCCTGTTAAGCCTCTGTGAAAGAGAACGCTCGCTGCGGGGACTGATCTTTCAAGACTCCCGTGTCCTCTGAAGCGCTCTCTGTAAGCGCCTGTGCTCCACAGAAATCTGCAGCGCTATCTGACAGCGCTTGAGACCTACCGCTCGCGTTTCCCGCTCCGCGGGAAACACTCGCTGCTGAGGGCTTGTTGGCCGTCCAGGAGGCCAGGGAACACCAACGACCAGAAGCCAGCTGGGCTTGAGAACCTCCCTGCCACGCCCCCCTCAGCTGGAACAAATTGCGCTGAGGCAGCGCTGAAGAGCTGAATTCATTTCATTTTTTTTGCTGTTGAAGCTGCCTGTTAAGCCTCTGTGAAAGAGAACGCTCGCTGCGGGGACTGATCTTTCAAGACTCCCGTGTCCTCTGAAGCGCTCTCTGTAAGCGCCTGTGCTCCACAGAAATCTGCAGCGCTATCTGACAGCGCTTGAGACCTACCGCTCGCGTTTCCCGCTCCGTGGGAAACACTCGCTGCTGAGGGCTTGTTGGCCGTCCAGGAGGCCAGGGAACACCAACGACCAGAAGCCAGCTGGGCTTGAGAACCTCCCTGCCACGCCCCCCTCAGCTGGAACAAATTGCGCTGAGGCAGCGCTGAAGAGCTGAATTCATTTCATTTTGTTTGCTGTTGAAGCTGCCTGTTAAGCCTCTGTGAAAGAGAACGCTCGCTGCGGGGACTGATCTTTCAAGACTCCCGTGTCCTCTGAAGCGCTCTCTGTAAGCGCCTGTGCTCCACAGAAATCTGCAGCGCTATCTGACAGCGCTTGAGACCTACCGCTCGCGTTTCCCGCTCCGCGGGAAACACTCGCTGCTGAGGGCTTGTTGGCCGTCCAGGAGGCCAGGGAACACCAACGACCAGAAGCCAGCTGGGCTTGAGAACCTCCCTGCCACGCCCCCCTCAGCTGGAACAAATTGCGCTGAGGCACCGCGCATCGCGGGACGCGCGCGGGCGGCGCCGGGCTAAGCCCGGGCAAAGGGCGGGCCCTCTGTGGCCCTCAGTGGCCGAGGTAGGCCGGGCTGGGCCCCGTTATTTGATTTGTTTTGCCATATGTTATCCTATTAGGTCCAGTTGTCGTTAGTATCTCTGTTGAGGACTGCATCTTTCCGTCACCTAAAGTACCTGATCGCTGACTGCACTGATTCATTTTTACTCGTTTTTATTGTGCTTCATTAACTTTTACGTATTTTTATATTGTTATATCATTATCTTGCAAAGCCGGAGTGTGGGAAGCCCGCAGTAAAAGATGACAAAAAAACTCCGCTCTGGGAGATTGGTGGGAGGAAGATCTTGCGCGAAAACAAAATCAAATCCCCTGCGAAATAAGTCTGTGAATAACCAGCTGCTAAAGGGCCAATGTCAGCTCTTTGAACTTTGGGAAAAACCGGTGGAAAAATCCTCAATGGCTGCTGGAAAAGATAATACAGCCCCTGATATCCAGGAAAATGATATACACATTACAGATACTATCACTCTTCTTGTGTCCTCTGAGCTACCACAAGTGTCATCCATGGTCACCCCTTGCATTGTGCATTTTGAGGAGGGCAAGGATAATAATCTTCCTGCACTCGTACTTAATGATTCGCTAACCAATAACTCCATTCCACTCTTGGAGTCTCACCTGAACAGCATGGATGGTCAAGCCTCACCGCCGCTCTCTATTGACCTGGAACTCTGTGGCCGCTATGTCAAGCCGATTAGTCCGGTTGCTCCGGAAACTAATAATCCTTTAGGAGGAGCGACTCCATCCGGACTGCTACTTTATAGCAGTACCCCATCTGCGAATAGCCAATGTATGTCTGATGTATTAAGTACTTCCAGGAGCCCATTTCTTAACTTATCCGGCAGTTGTCCTACTGTCGGGGCAGGAGATAAACCTTTGTCAGAATCTCTGATTGCACTTGAACATCTGTTAGCCTCTATATTGTTCCTACTGGGAAAATTTGTTGGCAGCTCGGACTGTATTCTGGACTCTGTTACACAAATCTTACAAAATCTATTGCAAAAAGCACCGGAAATGAGGAATACCCCCCTCTTCTCCCATGGTACTAAACTAAATAAGGGGGAAGCCGAGGTGTGTACAGAAAACTCCAAGTTAAAGGTCCCTGAACCAGTGCCAGCCGCACCACACAATAACAGTGCTAAAGGTTGGTCTGCAACTGCTGCACCTAATTGTATCATGAAGGCGGATTTGGGGATAGCGGAAGAAATTATGCCTAGCACTGATTGTCATGTACCACAAGAACTTTTTCCAATCTTCTGCTCGGAAAATAAAAAAGCTAGTCCCGAGGTCAATCAAGAAGGAAGGGAAAAAAATGGAAAACATAAAAAATATAAAGGAAATAAAAGGAAACTGGTGCGTAAGTATAAGAAGAAGAGACAGAGGCGGATAATTTTTCAAGACTCTATAATTCTAACTGACAAAGAAGATAAAGCCATTGAACCTATTCCACCTACCGCAAGGGTGCTTTTGGAAGCCAGGCCTCCCCATCTTGCCTCAGAGTCTTCTGGAAACTCTCCACGCATGATTAGGGAGGTTTTAACACAAAAGGACAGCTTGGGCCCAAAATCTTCCCTTGAATTGAGCTTAAGGACTATTAATCCAGTTAAATCTGAGCTACTTAATCCACTGGCCTCCCCCTTTACTTGTATAGCTGGGACAGGGGAACCGTCACTTTCTACTTTTAAACGAAAAGAGGCCACATCTTATGTGGACACGTATGTGTTGGATTTTCTTCCGCTATTTGAGGTTGATTTACCACTAAATAGAACATGGCTACTCAAACGCTTTAGTGAAATGGATAAATTACACCGTATTCAAACAAGCGACATTGAGTTAGTCACTTTGCTAGGGGGAAATAATGTTTCAAGCATAAGGGTCAAATTTTATTCTAAAATAATTGTAAATCTGGTTTTGCAACAGGCAGAGAATTTCCAACGCACAGGTATCGATGTTTTACCGATAGTGAATTTTGGATATAAAGACGTTTCCCATAGGATGCCCCAAAAGGATGATGGACAAATTGGGTCTACATCTCCATTTAAAGATATAAAAATCTGGGTAGCAAAAGGAAAACGCCTGGTTTCCCAGGTAAAACCACCTCCACTGATTCAGAATTCCTCACAAATAGAGGACTCTAATCGGTGGAATTGGCTGCATAACGCTTTATCATCCAAATCCACAGATAACCCCAAATTGTTTCAGCACCTTTAACAATCAATTGAAAATCATTTCATGGAACGCTGCCAGGGTACACAGTAGTCCAGAGAAATTCGAGTTTCTATTCACGTTGGGTGCAAACGTGATTTGTATTCAAGAAACTTGGTGTATTAATAGAATCGATGTTGGAAAGGATTACTTTGTGTTGGAGGTCCCGGCGGCTGCTTCCAAGAAAGGGCATGCTAAGGGGGGTATCGCGTGCCTGTTATCAAATAAATGGAACTGGAAATTCTCTCAGTATACTGACCCAAGTAACCTTTTCCAAGCCATAACTATAGCAAATCTCCCCTCCCTCCCAAAGATGGCGTCTGTTATAATTATTAATGCTTATATCCCTCCGGAAGAGTGTTTTAATGGTGTGTTGAAGCAGGTTTTTCAATATATCGGCCAGATTAAAAAAATATCACCTCCTTCAGAAGTTATACTTGTGGGTGATTTAAATTGCAAAATATCTAACTCCAGTATGAATCTTTTTAGAAATAAAGCCAAAGAAGAAGCGCACTTTGTTCCACAATCCCTTCTCCCAGATAAAATAATAACTAGTAAGAGAGGGAAGATCCTATTGGAGGAACTTTCAGGAGTCGAGGGGCTTATTTTAAATGGGAGATTCCCCTCTGACGTACCTGCAAAATTTACGCATAAATCTCATTGTAAGCCCTCTATAATTGATTATGCGATCTCGGACTATAACATGTTTCCGCGTATCCTGGATTTGATGATAGTCCCAACGACATTGAGTGATCACAATATAATTCTTCTGACTATCTCCCTAAAACCTCCCAGTACGGCATCATGGGCGATTAATAGTAAAGATACAGCCTTCCATGCATCCTCTGGTAGATGTTTTTGGAATCCATCTTTAATTTCTGGGGTGCATACTATTCTATGTAAAACCATAGTAGACCTGAATGCTTGGTATGGTTCGGAAATTGCTAGTTTTGAAAACTTTATGCGGAACATCATCTTGGATGCAAAAAAGGTTAGATGTCCCCCGAAGCGGGTATACATGCCTAGTGCCTTACGTACATTGAATAAAGAAATAAATAAATTAGTCCGAGCCCAATTTTTATGTAGATCTGGGGAACGGGAAAAAGAACTTTTGAGGTTAAAAAGAAAGCGAGTTAGATTAAAGGCGAAACTAAAAAAGGAAAAGGAAGACCTAGTATGGATCAATCTAAGGGAAGCAGTAGCGCATGGTAATATCCGCAAATTTTGGTCTATAATCGGGACGGGATGTGGCAATAGATTAACCCCTTGCCCAATCCCTATTGCTGAAGATGTTTGGTCTACCTATATTTGGGATCTATATGGGGGGTATGGTTCTTCAATGGATACTAGCCTCCCCGATTTATCTTCCGAAGGAGAAACTAAGTATCCATCGGAGGAAACAATAGCTGTGGCTATAAAGAATATGCGTTCATCTGGTGCAATGGGGCCGGACGAACTCCCCATGACGGTCCTGAAGCAGGAGCCCTCCCTCTGGAGTAAAATACTCTATCCTCTCTTCAAATCTTGCTTTGATTCGAAGAAGGTACCAGCATCCTGGAGGGGTAGTATCTTGGTCCCTATCTTTAAGAAGGGCGCAAGGGATATCCCTAGCAATTATCGTTTGATTGCTCTCCTCGACTCAGTCGGTAAGATCTTTGCGAAGTGTCTTTTAAATCTACTTTCGGACTGGGTGGAGGAGAATAATATTTTACCACTCGAACAAACGGGTTTCCGTAGGGAGCATGGCACTCTAGACAATTTGACCACCCTTCATGTGATATTGGACAAGTATACGCAAGTGAGAGGGGGAGTTGTGTATGCAGCATTCATCGATTTCTCCACAGCGCTCGATCGAGTGGATCGCGGAACGCTGTGGAGAAAATGATCAACTCTTGGAATTCCCCGATACTTGTTAGAACTTGTTCGTACATTACATACGGAAACCTGGTGCAGGGTGCTGCAGGGGGGAGAAAGGGGTCTTTCTGATCGCATCCCTTCTTTAAACGGCCTGAAACAGGGTTGCCTCCTGGCGCCTCTGCTGTTTTCCCTATACACACAGGATTTACCTGCAGTTATATCCGTCTGTGAGGGCATTGCCCCAGTGATAGGGGGGGCTTCCATTTCCTGCCTGATGTACGCCGATGACATTCTTGTTTTGGATTTAACACCTAAAGGTTTAGCAAATAGGTTGCAAGCACTCCATGATTTTGCAGTTTCCCACTCTATGAGGATTAATATATCTAAAAGCAAAATTATGTGCATAGGGGGGAAAAAGATGTGCCGCTCGGAAAATTTTGGGTGGTTCATTGGTAGTCAAAAGCTGGAGGTAGTCAAAACTTACACCTTTTTGGGAAAAATTATTGCGGCCAACCTGAGTGAGAGGCCTCATATTGATCAATGTTCTCGAAAAGCCCTCGCACATGGTAAAGGCATAAACTCACTATATATAGCGACCGGTAAAAGACACTTCTCTTGTATGCTTGAGGTCTATAGGGCTAAGATCCCTGCTACCCTTCTCTATGGTATTGAACTCGTTGAGTTAAAACTCTGGGATTTCTGCCATAAAATCGAAGGGAAACTCCTCAGATCCTTGGCTTCATTAAATACCAATTGCTCTCTGGCAGCGTGTAGACTTGAGTTTGGGCTAAGGAGCAGTTGGGTGCAGGGATTATGTGCCCTGGTACGTTGGGTGGCTTCACTTGCCAGAGCAGAACCGGGGACGATGAGAGCCTTACTTAAAAGCGAATTATTAGGCAACTTTAAAGAGTTTTCACAACTTGTAAAGAATTTCAGAAAAGCGGTGACTCTTCTGAAACTAGATGAAAGTACTTTGTTCCGGCACTCTCAATTGCAACTAAAAATCCTGTTAAAACAGGCATCCTGGGAACTATGCTTTCAATTAGATAAGAATGAAATACAAAGAAAAGGGGGTTGTGATCTTCTTCTTAACTCATATGTTGCCAAGAAAGCTCAAGCCTATGTTTTATGGAATATACCTCATGGCATTAGAAGGTTGTGGTTCCTCCTCCGACATGACCTATTACCATTAAATGTACTACTATCTAAATGGTATGGATCATCTAAAATGTGTAATTTTTGTAACCTAAGTATACAGGACCGTATGCACGTTTTGCTGATTTGCCCGGTACTTCGCACTTTGCGCCTCAAATGGCTAAAACCAATCTGCATCCGTTTGGGTATATCCAATGTAAATATTTTTTTGCAATTTTTATACTCGCCATTAAATGAAATGTTCTGCTTCTACATTTTTAAATTTTTTAAAGGGTTTTTAGATATTTATTAATACGCTATTTTATTTAACTGGCGTCAGCATTCTGTTGTACTTTTGTTAATGGATGATGCATGGACTTGTATAACATATGTTTATGGAATATCATGTTTGAATCTGTAATTGATCTTCAATGTGTTGTATGTCTTTTTATGTGGCCCTCTATGAGAGCCAAAACATAAATAAATAAATAAACTTGTAATAAACTTGTATAACCCACACTAATTGAGCTTTCCCTCACAGGAATGCAAGGAAAATATTTTCTGTTAGCTAATATTTGACATTTGCAGGGCATTCTGTGTATGAACACGTAGTGGTAGTGAGGCACGTCACATCATACTTGACTCCCTTGGATTCCCTACTTTTCAGAACTGTCTGGTATTAGTAGGTTTCTCTAGGTGCCTGCTGATCCCACGGGCCCAAATGCTGATCCTACTCATATTGCCAAAATGGTGAATTTAAAAGGAAAAATCTTTATGCATGGTCATTCCACTATGAAAATGCATTACAAGCTGCGGCTCAGTTGATGGCTTTGAATATTGTATATTTTTGGAAAACCAACACCATATATCCCTGCGACCTGAATATTCTGACAGATGTAAAGATATATCACTTTTGTAAATCAGCCATTAGGGCAAAAAAATACTCATAAAATATTATCAAATATTTCTGTTTTTTCCTGCTCATTTTCATTGTTTTTTTATTTCAACAATAAGGGCATCTTTCAGGCCGTTAGTGACGGTCCTACTGACATCCAAGCCATCGGTCCAATCACTGCATTACTAGGCAGACAGTCGGACGGCAGCAGTCAGGGGGAAAGTCTTACACCTCCAACAGGATCAAGGATCCCGTTGGGGTGACGTCAACATCCTATCCCTACAATAGAGGTGGTGCCTTCGCAGGCACCGTGGAAGGGATTAGTTTGTCACTTTCCAATTGCCTTTTCATGGTGGTCCGACTGCATTGAAAAAGAGGACGGATACGCACTATGGGGTCCTCAAGCAGGGCCCCCGTCCCCTGTGGGACACTGCTATGTGGCCTGGGGGCACAGGTGGTGCCCCCACATATCCATGCACCATATGTTGGTGCCTGGCACAAGGTGCATGGATTTGCACAAAGTGCTTTTTTGTTCTGGGCCGCAGCTCAAGCCGCTGTACAAAAAAGCAGTTTCTGACCACTATGCTGGTGATCATATTGTAATAGGGCAGGTGGGACCACTGAGTCATCATCGGACGGTCTCCTGCAAGATATAAGGGTGATTGGCAGTCCGACCGACTAAGTTTATTTGGGGAAACCTTGAATGATCTACACAATGGTCCGTTGCTGATTTCAGAGTGCTGTCAACTTTTCAGAAATGTATAGCTTTCTGGGCTTCTCCGTGGGTTTCACACCTCTTTACACCAATTGCAAGTAGATAGAGAACACAACAGCACTCTTTCCGTTTCGGAAGTCTGGGAAGAGTGTAATATTAGCACAAAAAACCTTTTCGGTGCGGTCGTTCTTAAAAAGAAAATATACTTTTTTCATGCACAGCACATTTTTCCTATCTTTGCTACATTTTGGCAATTTCCTTGGTTACCACCAGATGATTCCACAAACCCTGGTGACCTTTAGAATCCGCAATTTGTCAGACAAAAAGGATGCCAATTTGGTCTTGATATTATCTGTTGCGAAAAATCTTATGAAGGTTTATTTTGTTATCTTTATTGTCCTGTATATTTTTTGGGGATGTATGGTTTATACTGGGGAATCGGGCAGGAGTTTTTTTTTATTAATATAACTTTATTGCCATTTGAGAATCACACAGACAGTGTTTGTATAGGAATTTACCAGAGGGATATTCCTCTTCCTCTTACTCTTTCCCTCCCCCTCCATACAGTCATAATTGAGCAAAAAAGCATCGATAATTCCCGTATTATCAAAGAAGTGGGGAAGAGAGAGGGCAGCAACAAATCAGTCTTATGTATGTGAAAGATCCCAATCCTCAGTTGAAACGTGAAAAACAGTAAATAGGATCAACTGCAATTGCATTACACTGTTCATAAAGAAAACCCACCTTCACCCTGTCCATGGAGACTGAAAGAGTAAATTGTGCATATGCTCCTAGGTATCTCAATGTATTCTCATTCATCACCTACCATCCACCATCCAGCGGTCAATTCACCTCCTCATTCGCACTCTCCTGCCCTCACAGGGCTTGCAGTTACCTAAAAGCAGACAACATAGTGGACAATGCTTGGAGTTCGTCCTCAAGTTTTTCATATTTCTGGATGTATTTCATTCAGACCGCCTCTGCAGTCGCCCACTCACACATGTCTATCACTCATGTCTCAAACAGTGGGGGTGCAGGTCAAATCCTGACAATAACAATGTGTCTTTTTAAAAATATCAGTCCCAAAGGAACAAATCTACTCAGTTTCTTATCATCGGGGGGGGAGGAAGTAAGCCCAGCAGCAGTTATCAGATCTCCCTGGGAACCACCCAACCTGCATCTTCATCCAGGCGTGAAAGTATGGCCTTCAGGAAGGAACATGGGAGGGACAGGCCACTGTCATATAGGGAAAGTCCGCCTCTGGTGACCCACATCGTGCGCACATTCTAGGGTGGTCCGAATAGATGCACAGTGTCTGTGGGGTAAGGTATGTCTGATGTACAAAACTGTTTGGAAGGAGTTAAAACGTGCATTGGCTTACACCTTGGACTCCCTCATGGACCCTCGACCATTCCCCCTCCGTTAGAGGATCCCCAACCAGTGCATTCCTTCCAACTTCATCTGCACAGGGAAAGTTCCACCCTGTAGGTCATCTCATAAGGCCCAGTGGAGATGGGATACCGATTAGTGCTCCTGGGCCATAGACAACCATACCTTCAGTACATTAGTGCAGTGGGGTGCAATCCTTTAAATCTTCTCATATTGTAGAAACTGTCCTGCCCCCAGATTGAAGAAGGTCACTGCCTCCTCCCACGTATTTTATTGCCCATTAACAGAAATGTCCCCCATCAGCAGGCATCCTCCCTCCGTCCAGTGCCGCAAAGACATGGAATCAGCAATACACAAGAAGGATCTTACCACCCACAAAGGCATATCCGGGGTATATTGTGTGTGTCATAACACCCTCCTGACCATGGTCACCCATGTAATAGGCACTTGTTGTATAAAGTAGGGAAGTAAGGTGGGAACCCCGGAACCATGCATTAGGAGCTAAAGCAAAGTGCGGTTACTATACATGCAAGCTAGGAGTTGCTTCACCAAGTCTTCATCGCTGTCCAACCAGTGAACCGCATGTTGAAGTTGAGAGGCCATGTAATAAAATTCCAGACAGGCTACCTCAATCCCCTCTCTATCTCAAGGTCTTTGTATGGTTTTAAGGCGTGCTCAATTGCATTTCGGACCCCACAGGAGATCCACCAACAAACCATCCAGAGTCTGGAAATAATGACTGGGCCCATTTATAGCAAGTGCTGTAGTGCATATAATCACCGTGGCAAAACAATAATTTAAGGAATTGCTATTCGGCCCATAAGGAATACTGGGGTATATGTATCAAAGGATACATTTGCGATTCTCAAATAGCGATTTTATTAGAGAATCGCTATTTGAGAATCGCAAAACGCTATGTATGTTGGATTTGCAAATAATTTTGCGAATCCTACATATTCCTTAATTGCGAATCGTAAATTGCGATTCGCAATAAAGGAATACCTCCCCATTCATTACTATGGGCCTAGAGGTCCATAGGAATGAAAGGGTACACATTCTCAATTTGCGATTCTCAATTAAAGAATCGCAAATGGAGAATGCTATTTCAAGGGTGTCAGGGTGTCAAAAGGACACCCTGTTGGACCCCTGAAATGTACATGTGTGCACATGTGGCACACATACATGCCCTAAGGGCATGTATGTGCACCACATGGCACTTTGAAAAATGCAAAAAGTTCATTTTTCAAAGAAATATCAATTTACCACCAACTTGAAGTTGTTGGTAATTCGCGATTTCTTAAGGAGAAATGGCACAACTTGGGTGCTTTTCACATAGTATTCAAGGAATCGCAAATTGCGATTCCTTAAATGCTTTCGCAAAATAAGGAATCTCACATTTTGTGATTCCCTATTTTGCGAGGGCATTTTGGGATGATACATCCCAACAGGCTTTTTCCCCTTCGCAAACGGACTGATTCTGAGAATCGGCCCATTTGTGAACGGGAAATGGGCTTCATACATATGCCCCGAAGACAAGTCCCTCCAGAATCGTGTGGAGCCGTGTATGCCCTCCACCACTCTCTCCACATTAAGTCCAAGTATTTAGTCCCCTCAGTCACCCATGGAAACCCCACCGAAGGTAACTCATCTGCTAGTCTCCCTGCCATCCTTCACAACAGGATGAATTTAGATTTTCCTGTATTAATACGGAGACTCGAGATGTCACAAATTTCTGTAGCACCATAAGGAAGATAGGCACTGTGTGTGCTGGTTGACAAAGATGCACCACTTTATCATCGGATTAGAGGAACACCACGTGATTGGTCTCCCTAAGAGTTATCCCATATTCACTCATCCCTCCATGCAAGGCAACCACAAGAGGCTTCATAGCAACTGCAAAGAGGAGTGGTGATAAAGGGCGGCTCTGGGGGGATGCTCCGGTACATAGCAAATGGATTGGAGACCCATCCCCCAACTTGTATTCAGGCTGAGGGGGCGGCATAGAGCTACTGGACCCACTAGTCTACTGAATCGAATGGTTGCTCTACGTCTGGAAGCGCTAGGGCGTAATCATCCTCCATAAAACTATGCCAATAGCCCTTCACTCCCAGGGCTTTTAGCCAGCATTTTTTTTGCAAAGACAATACCGAGATGCGCAGCCAGAACTTCAAGAATCTCACATTGCGCATACACTATCTACCCGTTGCTACATTGGAGCTGTAATATAGGTGTTGTAGGTGACTCTCATTTTACCAATCTGGCCAGCAAAGCTCCCGTCCTGTCTCCCTCCATATGCAGGCACTGTCAGAATGCAGTATACATACATTTCTCTAATTTGCGCCAGTCCTCCATCAGGGCCTCCCGGGTGGTGCATACCATGGGGGGCTGTGGGATGTCCACCTCCAAGCTTTTATGTCCTTTTCCAACTGCTGCTGGACCCCATATGATGTCTTAACACACACCCCTCTGCGGATGACCTTCATGGCCTCCCATTCAAGCGCTCGGCTCGAAGCAGACCCCAATTTTCTTCAAAATAACGTGACAAGGAATCCGAGATTGTAGCCGCAAAGGGGGGATCAGTCAGTGCCTCTGCTCTAATGCACTGTAGGGGTATCGCTGGGCGCTCATGAACCCCCCCCCCAGACTCAACAGAACAAGCGAGTGATCCGACAGGTATCTGAGTAAATATGTGATCAGGTGATCAGTTGAGAGTAAACAGTAGTCCGGGTGGCTAATGTCCCAGTCAGTCAGGGTTTATTATCTGCTCCGGGGACTCCCAGTCCAACCATCCACCAAGGACGAATATATGACATTACAATGCGAACCAATACAATGCATACTATTACAAAAACATTTTTACATTGCAAAAGTCATTACTGCGCATGTTTTTACAATGCAAGACTATACAACGCATATTAATAGAGGACCAATAATGTTACCTAAATAACGCATATGTTCACATCGCATGCTTTTACAACGCATCCTATTTCTCTTTGTAACCTATCTACTGGCAAGGGATGCAAGGGAAATAGAGGTTTTGGGTGGGATAGTAATTTTAAACTGTGTTTAAAAAAATACTCAAATATTAATATTAATTCTACGGAAATTATTATAAAAATGCTAATATTGTTCTAACCTAACCACTGGTACGGGATGCTAGTGAAAAAGCATTTTTGGGTGGGGAAGTTAATTAAAACAGGTTTTCGTTATAGAAAATACTGTAGTATTAATTTTAATATTACCAGAAGTATTAAAAAAGGGCAGTATATTCCAACCTCATCACTGATATGGGATGCGATGAAAATAGGGGTTTGGGTGGTATAGTAATATAAACAGCTTTATTTAAAAAAATTAGAATAACTCAACTATTAATAGTAATATTACGGAGAGCATTATTAAAAAGGCTAAGATTATACTAATGTAACCACTGGTACATGATGCTAGGGAAATAGGGGTGTTGGGTGGGTGAGTAAATTAAAATGGGTTTTGTTTAAAAAAAATACTGGAGTATTAATTTAAATACTGCCAGACTTTTTTTTAAAAGCTAGAATTATTCTAATTTAACTACTAGGGGCCCGATTCCAATCCAATCCGGAAAGCCCTCCATACGGCTCCGCTCCGGAGGGCTTTCCGGATGAAACGTGCTCCAGGCGTCCGAGCAAGTGAGTACAATGCGTCCTTAAGCATACAGACATGATTCGCTTGGACTGCTATTGAAGTCAATGGGAGCCTGCGTACATACACGTACACAGGCTCCCATTGCAGGAAATGGGTGGGTGGGAAACAGCGTACACCCTGTGGTGGGCATCCCATGGTGCCCGCCACACTGTGCATGCTTGGATCGGAGAGACCCATGGGCACCCCCCGTGACCGATTCGGAGGCCCAAGGTAAAAGGGGGCCTGCTATGGCCACCGAAGTATGCTTCCAGGAGCATTTTACAGTCTGAGTCTCCGACTCAATCCAGTTGATCGACGAGTGCATCGCACTTGGTCACTCGGAAATCAGACCCATTGCGCTGCGCTAGTCGACCATGTAGTAGTCGTCTGGAGGGCTTCACTGGCAGGTACGAATCTGAGGCGACCGATTTTTACATCGTACATGCTTCGGCGTACAGAGGTACGAGTCATTCCGAAACCGGGGCTACGAATCAGACTTGCTCGCTACGGATCCCGTTCGGAGGCCTTCTGAGCGAGATTGGAATCGGGCCCTAGTACGGGATACTTGGGAAATATCCGTTTTGTGTGGGGGAGAAAATTTAACCTTGAATAAATTATTTCAGTACTCATGTTTTTTAATTAAATACTTTTCAATTAAATTACATTTCAATGCTTTACATAATAGTACATCAACTTTTATTAATTTATATAAAAAATAAATTCATATTTATCCAACACATAGGTGTCGATTCCGATTCGGGAAAGAAAACCGTTCGACGTATCGTATTCGTAGCCGTTTCTGTACGAATCGTACAAACCCGTCTGAATCGCGCAGTACGATCCGTTTTCCAAAAATACGTCGGAATGTTTACGAACCATACGAAAAACAAGCGAATATCCGTATGATACGGACTCGGGAAGTGAACCGTACAATTTGTAAATATGCTGTACAACCCACCAAGTACGATCCGGACCGGGGACCGAGAACCCGATTCGTACGGGAAAACGTAGTCGCGTATGAACTGCGATTTGTACGGAAAACATCGCGTATGAGCGAGCCGCACAATCAAATAGAAAACAAACCCCCCCTCAACGAAGCGCACGCGTACCCCGTAAAAAATGTCAGATATGAGAGAGCTATACAATAAAGAACGAAACTAACCCCCTTCAATGACGCGCGCGCGTACCCCGTAAAAATGTTGCGTATGAGAGAGCTACACAATAAAGTACGAAACGAACCCCCCCTCAACGAAGCGCACGCGTACCCCGTAAAAACGTCGTGTATGAGAGAGCTACACAATAATTTACGAAACGAACCCCCCTCAACGAAAAGCACGCGTACTACTAAAACAACACAAGGAGGGTGCAAACGAGTCGCACAACACCACAAAACATGTTTCCTGTGTACAAACCATTGCAAATCAGTGTCCTGGCCAGATCCAAACTGGCAAACAGAGTGCCCTACTCCGACCCACCCCTTATAACACACCCACTACAAAATTCCAACTAAGCCACACCCACTAACTGACCAATAAAAAGGGCAAACACACACAAACCAGCATCCTTTGCAACATACCCATTTACCTACAGAGACTGACAACACACCAACTGCACACATCCACTTTCACCCATAGCCCCAATCACATTCAGACCAACATAACCCCTTCACATTCAGACCCACTACCCCCCATCCATACACCCCGTCACCCCCCAATCACATTCACCCCACAACATGTCTGCACAGAAGAATCCAAAGTTCACAAACTAGGAGAAGGAGATCCTTGCAGATGAAGTCATCAGAGTTGAGCCACAGCTGTTTGGCGCATTGGTCAGACAGACCAGCACAGCTGACAAAACATGGCTGTGGGAGAGGATCGTCAATAGGGTCAATGTTGTTGCATCCATCAGGCGCACCAGGAGGGATTGCCAAGCCAGGTGGTAAGATCTGCGGAGAATGGTGAAGTGGAAGATGGATGAGGACTACGCCCAGAGCCAGTACACTGGAGGTGGTGGTCCCCGCAGACCAGTACAGTACCATCCCTGGGAGGAGAAGGTCATGGCCCTGCTACCACCGAAGGGAGTACATGGAACTAAAGGAGTCGTGGAGCCTGGTGAGTATACAAACAACTCATGTAACATGGGGGGACTCCCAGGAGGCCAGACATATTTGTGGTGGGTGAATATGACTCCCAGCAGTGCCCAGACTCATGATGGGTGGGTGGATATAATTCCCATATGTGCCCAGACATAAGAGGGGTGGGTGCAGAGGACTCCCAGCAGTGCCCAGACATAAGAGGGATGGGTGAATATGACTCCCAGCAGTGCCCAGATATATGAGGGGTGGGTGAATATGACTCCCAGCAGTGCCCAACAGTATTGGGGTGGGTGGATATGACTCACAGCAGTGTTCAGACATATGAGGGGTGGGTGCAGAGGACTCCCAGCACTGCCCAACAGAATGGGTGTGGGTGGATATGACTCCTAGCAGTGGCCAACAGTATGGGGGTGGGTGCAAGGGTTAGGGCCAGAAGGGTGCAAGGGGGAGGACCAGAAGGCTGCAAGGGGGAGGACCAGAAGGCTGCAAGGGGGATGGTAGGAGGGTGCAAGGGGGATGGTGAAGAAGCTTTCAATTTGGCCACCCCTATCACCAATACTGTGTACACACAAGCCCAATTGCACTCATCCCATATGGCCCAGGTACACACACATGCACCATGCTCAATGTACAGGGAGTGTGAAAGTACTGACAACATAGCTGACACTGGGCCCTGGTGTATGCAGCACAAGGCCCACCTGTGACCAGTGCAAACACTAACATCAGGACAACAAGGTCAGATATCTTGCACTGGAACTCACAACCACTGTCATGGCAGCATGCTCAATGGGGGGACAGCCACACCACGAGTGAGGCCCAGTTCCAACTCACACTCCAACTACCAGCCCAGCCTGTCACACACACCCCTTACAGAAACATAGCCACCTGGGACAGGCAATGGAGTGCACCACTGTCACAATCGTCATGTAACACAACAAATACAGATCAGATGAAGTATTCAAGCAAAAAATGCACGGTGCTGATTCACAAGTCCCTTGCGCATATATCACGACGCCATAGCTACACCTTTGTGACGCAGCGGACGAACAATTATTAGCGCCATGATGCCGGGTATTAACAAGGTGATGCATCTGGTAGACGTGCCACGTTCTTAAGCCCTGCGCCAGAAGTAGGTGTACTGTTTGTGGTGTGGTCGTGGTGTGGTGGCCGGTGGCTGCCCATCACGGCGCAGCAACACCTCCCAAAAGTGGCTGAATGAAATCTTAAACATTTCACTCAGTCACTTTTATGCGCATGCTGCCTCAAAACCCTGTGCATGCCTGTAGAAGACGTAAGGATTGACACAGCATTGTGCAGATAGGGCCACACAGAGCATTGCTGGATCTGCGTTGCACCAGCGACACAACTCCAGCAATGTGCCACTTCCATGGCACAGATGCGTGTCGCAGCTGCTCTGTTATCACAATATGGTGATCCACAGTGTTAATTTGTTGCAACCATGATGGCATAGCTGTGGTGCACAATGCCTGGCAAATCCCTGCTGATATGCATGGCTGTGCCAGTCATTATAAATAGACCCTCACATGTCAATGACTCCTGAAGACAGATCAATCTGACACCACAAGTGAACATTGAATAAAATCCAAAGCAGGTGTAACAGTGATAACGACAATGTATATAAAAATGTGATTTTGCATCAAATGGCATTTACATTGTCTGTCTCTCACACTCACAGGCAAACGTGCGCAATCTACCCCCAACCAGGGGGGAGATGGATCAAGTCTCAGGCTCCCCAGGACCCTGATCTTACCAACAGCGACACCTCTCACCACTCCATGGATGACCCCCGACCAAACATCATGGAGGAATACCGGCGGGACACCAGGGAGTTCAGCCAGGGAGTGGGGGCCCTCATCGAATTAAAAGAAACAGCATGCCGAGCAACACACCAGTCAACGACAACACCAAGGACGGATGGAGGCAAGACTGGCTGAGCTCTTGGCGGTGCAGAGGGACATAAGCCATTCACTCCGTCGGATTGCTGATAACATGCAGCACCCTCCCTGTGTCACCAGGCCAGAAACATCGAGGCAAAGACTGCCAACAGGCACAGGGAGGGAGGAGGAGGTGGAATCATCTGACGGAGGATCCCAGGCACCGTCAAGGCTTGCATATGAGGGTCCCCCATGGAAGGTGGGTCGTCCACAGAGAAGATGTTGAGAGGCAGAGGGCCAAGCGCATCTCCCAGGTCACCTGGTCTGGCATCTTGCCTTTGTGTGCAACAGCATCACCTTATTGACTGTCTGACTCTCCCACATGGACCTGCTGGTCGCAGTGTGACCAATAATGCCAAGCACTGTGGTCTGGACTCTGTTGACTCAAACTGCAAGGCATCCCATCTCCCTCTGTGAACTTTGGATTCCGAGCATTTTTGTACAGTACCTAACACCTACTCACATTTCACTCATGAGATGGATAAATAAATATAACAAACACAATACGTATTGATGTTGATTTTTTTTCCCCAGAGTCAACAACATACGTGTGGGGATATGCCAAAGTATGCCTGAGTGTGGAACAAACTCAAGCCATCCATACTCTGGGATCTGAGTCCGGTTGTGGACACACATAGGTCACAATGTATGATCAACTACATACATGGAGGGAAACAATCACCCGTGATGGTTACTATCTGCTGAGGGGGGGTGGCTTGCCATACTGCTCTGACAGACAGTTAGGGAAGAGTCTAATGAAGGTGTACAGCTCATGGGTAATGTGTAGTTGTCCAGGGAGGGAGTACCAGGTCTGTTTGTTGATGTGGGAGAACTATCACCCGCATGCAGTTGTACTGTGGATGTGATGAATGTTGCCCCGGGCAAGGGTGGCTGAACGGACTACAGGCAACGGGGTGTTGGATGGGAGACGTCCATATTCGTTTTTGGGCTGTGGTTGTGGAGTGCCTACTGAGTGTGGCTGAGGAGTATGAAGGTGATCCTACAGTTGACAGTGGGACTATTGTAGGTGGACGGTCATGTGGTTATGGCAGGGGATGTTGAGGATGAGGTGTGCACATTCACCCTGGATGTGCACAAGTACTCCTGGAGTCTGGCTCTTGTTTCTGTGTGGAGGTTGTTGCCGTAGGGGAGCCGGCCGGTGTCGTGGACCTGGGTGGCTGTCTGTCTTGACTAGGAGTGGATCTATCTAAAGATCAATTCTAGCATGTGGAGGGACTTGCAGCATGAGGTAGCGATGGTGTTCATTTGGAGAACTGGATGCAAACATTAATGTACCAATGCAGGATGGTGGTGTACTTGTCCTCCAGCCAGGAGTTCCTCTACCCCTAACCCATGTATTCTGTGTAGGTGCGGGTCTGCGTGCTGATGTAGTTGTCCAATGTCTGAGGAGCAATCAGTAAAGTTGTGTCCCAGCTCAGTGGTCTCAGATTTTGACACAATTTATGGTGAAGCCTCTCAGCTCGATTAGCAGATGTGTTAATCCAGTTCCCCTACTGACCCCTTGCCCGCAAAGCAATACAACATCCTTGCAAAGATTCACAATCACCATTTAAACGTCATTTGGAACCTTTAGATCATATTGGGCTCAAATCTGGATGCGTGGAGACACACGTTCCTCCTGCCCATCTTAAGTAAGGCAACGCAGATCCTGAATAACCCTCCAATCATACACCAAACTATATTTATCAGTTCTGGCCAGGATTTCTGTGAAGTTTTCCTGGCAGCAACTGATGCCCTTTGTTGAAGATAATAGCCTCCTTCACGACTTGCAATCCAGCTTCCATCCCGGCCATAGTACACAGTTGGCCCTCACAGAAATGTCAGACCCTATACGCTGGGAGGTCGACGGAGGTTCCAAGGCGGCGTTGGTGCTGTTAGACATGTCTACTTATTTACAACAAGGGGTGGTGATGGACAGAGTCTCTGAATTAAGCAGAGTACTCTCACCCAGTCAAGAGATCAGGGCTAGATCCAACACCGTTTTTTAGCTCATTGCACCATCCCAGTTTCAGAACCTGGCTGTATGCAAATTAGTCTGTCCCTGGCCCAGTGCATCATGGGAACAGGGCAGACCAGACTACAAAAGCCAATTCTTACACTGGGAAGGAAACAAGCTTCCGGGGACCGGTTTCTGCCATTTCAGGCGTCTTCGGCCCGGCTTGCTTGAATCCTGATGGTGCAATGAGCAAGGGACTCACATCTGAGTATACCCTTCCACGCTTAGGGTGGACAAAATTATTTACAACAAGGGGTGGTGATGGACAGAGTCTCTGAATTAAGCAGAGTACTCTCACCCAGTCAAGAGATCAGGGCTAGATCCAACACCGTTTTTTAGCTCATTGCACCATCCCAGTTTCAGAACCTGGCTGTATGCAAATTAGTCTGTCCCTGGCCCAGTGCATCATGGGAACAGGGCAGACCAGACTACAAAAGCCAATTCTTACACTGGGAAGGAAACAAGCTTCCGGGGACCGGTTTCTGCCATTTCAGGCGTCTTCGGCCCGGCTTGCTTGAATCCTGATGGTGCAATGAGCAAGGGACTCACATCTGAGTATACCCTTCCACGCTTAGGGTGGACAAAATTATTTACAACAAGGGGTGGTGATGGACAGAGTCTCTGAATTAAGCAGAGTACTCTCACCCAGTCAAGAGATCAGGGCTAGATCCAACACCGTTTTTTAGCTCATTGCACCATCCCAGTTTCAGAACCTGGCTGTATGCAAATTAGTCTGTCCCTGGCCCAGTGCATCATGGGAACAGGGCAGACCAGACTACAAAAGCCAATTCTTACACTGGGAAGGAAACAAGCTTCCGGGGACCGGTTTCTGCCATTTCAGGCGTCTTCGGCCCGGCTTGCTTGAATCCTGATGGTGCAATGAGCAAGGGACTCACATCTGAGTATACCCTTCCACGCTTAGGGTGGACAAAATTATTTACAACAAGGGGTGGTGATGGACAGAGTCTCTGAATTAAGCAGAGTACTCTCACCCAGTCAAGAGATCAGGGCTAGATCCAACACCGTTTTTTAGCTCATTGCACCATCCCAGTTTCAGAACCTGGCTGTATGCAAATTAGTCTGTCCCTGGCCCAGTGCATCATGGGAACAGGGCAGACCAGACTACAAAAGCCAATTCTTACACTGGGAAGGAAACAAGCTTCCGGGGACCGGTTTCTGCCATTTCAGGCGTCTTCGGCCCGGCTTGCTTGAATCCTGATGGTGCAATGAGCAAGGGACTCACATCTGAGTATACCCTTCCACGCTTAGGGTGGACAAAATTATTTACAACAAGGGGTGGTGATGGACAGAGTCTCTGAATTAAGCAGAGTACTCTCACCCAGTCAAGAGATCAGGGCTAGATCCAACACCGTTTTTTAGCTCATTGCACCATCCCAGTTCCAGAACCTGGCTGTATGCAAATTAGTCTGTCCCTGGCCCAGTGCATCATGGGAACAGGGCAGACCAAACTACAAAAGCCAATTCTTACACTGGGAAGGAAACAAGCTTCCGGGGACCGGTTTCTGCCATTTCAGGCGTCTTCGGCCCGGCTTGCTTGAATCCTGATGGTGCAATGAGCAAGGGACTCACATCTGAGTATACCCTTCCACGCTTAGGGTGCACAAAATTATTTACAACAAGGGGTGGTGATGGACAGAGTCTCTGAATTAAGCAGAGTACTCTCACCCAGTCAAGAGATCAGGGCTAGATCCAACACCGTTTTTTAGCTCATTGCACCATCCCAGTTTCAGAACCTGGCTGTATGCAAATTAGTCTGTCCCTAGCCCAGTGCATCATGGGAACAGGGCAGACCAGACTACAAAAGCCAATTCTTACACTGGGAAGGAAACAAGCTTCCGGGGACCGGTTTCTGCCATTTCAGGCGTCTTCGGCCCGGCTTGCTTGAATCCTGATGGTGCAATGAGCAAGGGACTCACATCTGAGTATACCCTTCCACGCTTAGGGTGGACAAAATTATTTACAACAAGGGGTGGTGATGGACAGAGTCTCTGAATTAAGCAGAGTACTCTCACCCAGTCAAGCGATCAGGGCTAGATCCAACACCGTTTTTTAGCTCATTGCACCATCCCAGTTTCAGAACCTGGCTGTATGCAAATTAGTCTGTCCCTGGCCCAGTGCATCATGGGAACAGGGCAGACCAGACTACAAAAGCCAATTCTTACACTGGGAAGGAAACAAGCTTCCGGGGACCGGTTTCTGCCATTTCAGGCGTCTTCGGCCCGGCTTGCTTGAATCCTGATGGTGCAATGAGCAAGGGACTCACATCTGAGTATACCCTTCCACGCTTAGGGTGGACAAAATTATTTACAACAAGGGGTGGTGATGGACAGAGTCTCTGAATTAAGCAGAGTACTCTCACCCAGTCAAGAGATCAGGGCTAGATCCAACACCGTTTTTTAGCTCATTGCACCATCCCAGTTTCAGAACCTGGCTGTATGCAAATTAGTCTGTCCCTGGCCCAGTGCATCATGGGAACAGGGCAGACCAGACTACAAAAGCCAATTCTTACACTGGGAAGGAAACAAGCTTCCGGGGACCGGTTTCTGCCATTTCAGGCGTCTTCAGCCCGGCTTGCTTGAATCCTGATGGTGCAATGAGCAAGGGACTCACATCTGAGTATACCCTTCCACGCTTAGGGTGGACAAAATTATTTACAACAAGGGGTGGTGATGGACAGAGTCTCTGAATTAAGCAGAGTACTCTCACCCAGTCAAGAGATCAGGGCTAGATCCAACACCGTTTTTTAGCTCATTGCACCATCCCAGTTTCAGAACCTGGCTGTATGCAAATTAGTCTGTCCCTGGCCCAGTGCATCATGGGAACAGGGCAGACCAGACTACAAAAGCCAATTCTTACACTGGGAAGGAAACAAGCTTCCGGGGACCGGTTTCTGCCATTTCAGGCGTCTTCGGCCCGGCTTGCTTGAATCCTGATGGTGCAATGAGCAAGGGACTCACATCTGAGTATACCCTTCCACGCTTAGGGTGGACAAAATTATTTACAACAAGGGGTGGTGATGGACAGAGTCTCTGAATTAAGCAGAGTACTCTCACCCAGTCAAGAGATCAGGGCTAGATCCAACACCGTTTTTTAGCTCATTGCACCATCCCAGTTTCAGAACCTGGCTGTATGCAAATTATTCTGTCCCTGGCCCAGTGCATCATGGGAACAGGGCAGACCAGACTACAAAAGCCAATTCTTACACTGGGAAGGAAACAAGCTTCCGGGGACCGGTTTCTGCCATTTCAGGCGTCTTCGGCCCGGCTTGCTTGAATCCTGATGGTGCAATGAGCAAGGGACTCACATCTGAGTATACCCTTCTACGCTTAGGGTGGACAAAATTATTTACAACAAGGGGTGGTGATGGACAGAGTCTCTGAATTAAGCAGAGTACTCTCACCCAGTCTAGAAATCAGGGCTAGATCCAACACCGTTTTTTAGCTCATTGCACCATCCCAGTTTCAGAACCTGGCTGTATGCAAATTAGTCTGTCCCTGGCCCAGTGCATCATGGGAACAGGGCAGACCAGACTACAAAAGCCAATTCTTACACTGGGAAGGAAACAAGCTTCCGGGGACCGGTTTCTGCCATTTCAGGCGTCTTCGGCCCGGCTTGCTTGAATCCTGATGGTGCAATGAGCAAGGGACTCACATCTGAGTATACCCTTCCACGCTTAGGGTGGACAAAATTATTTACAACAAGGGGTGGTGATGGACAGAGTCTCTGAATTAAGCAGAGTACTCTCACCCAGTCAAGAGATCAGGGCTAGATCCAACACCGTTTTTTAGCTCATTGCACCATCCCAGTTTCAGAACCTGGCTGTATGCAAATTAGTCTGTCCCTGGCCCAGTGCATCATGGGAACAGGGCAGACCAGACTACAAAAGCCAATTCTTCCCCAGAAAGGAGCTGATCTTTGGACTGGGTAAGAGTGGTCTGCTTAATTCAGACACTCTGTTCATCACCACCCCCTTTTCTGTATCGTTTTTGGCCACTATAGGTGTGGCAGGGTATACTCAGACATGAGTCCCTTTCTCACTGCTCCATCAGGATTCAAGCAAGCCGGGCCGAAGAGGCTGAAATGCCAGAAACCGGTCCCCGGTAGCTTGTCTCCTTTCTGGTGAAGAATTGGCTTGGTAGTTTGGTCTGCCCTGTTCCCATAATGCACTGGGCCAGGGACAGCCTAATTTGCATATAGCCAGGTTCTGAGCTGGGATGGGGCAGTGAGATAAATAACGGTGATGGATCAAGCCCTGATCTTTGGACTGGGTAAGAGTGGTCTGCTTAATTCAGACACTCTGTTCATCACCACCCCCTTTTCTGTATCGTTTTTGGCCACTATAGGTGTGGCAGGGTATACTCAGACATGAGTCCCTTTCTCACTGCTCCATCAGGATTCAAGCAAGCCGGGCCGAAGAGGCTGAAATGCCAGAAACCGGTCCCCGGTAGCTTGTCTCCTTTCTGGTGAAGAATTGGCTTGGTAGTTTGGTCTGCCCTGTTCCCATGATGCACTGGGCCAGGGACAGACTAATTTGCATATAGCCAGGTTCTGAGCTGGGATGGGGCAGTGAGATAAATAACGGTGATGGATCAAGCCCTGATCTTTGGACTGGGTAAGAGTGGTCTGCTTAATTCAGACACTCTGTTCATCACCACCCCCTTTTCTGTATCGTTAGACATGTCTACAGCATTTGACACCGTAGACCATCCCATTTTTCTGAACCGCATAAAAACCATAGGTGTGTGGGCCTCAGTGCTGAAGTGTATAGTGTCCTAACTACCTGACCGCACACAGCAGGTCCGCACTTACCCGTTCTACTCCCCAGTCAAACCACAGAAGTGGGGTGTGCCGCAGGGCTCTGCTCTGAGTCTGCAGACTTTTTAAATATTTACTTAACCCCGCTGGCTGAATCGATTGCCATGTCTGAAGTCAAAATAATATCATATGCTGAGGATATTCAGCTTCTAATAACCTAAAATCCAGTCTGAGCAGCAATTTTTCACCATCTCCAAATTTGTCTCAAATTTGCAGATTGGATGGACCACATTTTCTTAAAACTTAATCCAGATAACACCTAGGTCCTATACCCTTAAACCAACCTTCAACCCTGTCTTCCAATCTTTGTTGGCCAGAGTAACTGGCCATTGCTCCCGCACACAAGGACTTGGTCAGGGATCTGCGAGTCAGATGGGACAATAAGCTATCCCATCCCACACAGGTACAAGAGGGGGGTGCCGCTTGTTTAGGCACAATTTAAAACATCTACAGATCTATTAGCTATCTGCACAATGTACCCCAGAAAACAGTGGTGTACGCACTGATCACCTCCCATTTTGACTATGCAAAATGTCCATCTGTGTGTCTCACATTAGGCTTGCTACGTATACTGCAGACGCTCAGAAATTCTGCTGAGCGCCGGACATGTGGAGTGTCAGTGTGACAACATATCTCCCCGTTTCTTCGACCAGTCCATTGGCTGACCATGGCTACACAAATAGATTTAAATGCGCTGACACTCGCCTTCAGGGCAGGGCAAGGCCGTGGGACGGACTACCTTAGGAGGAGCCTCTGTCCCGATTGTCAATCACGAACTGTACGTTCCAATGACAAGCACTTGCCCATTGGTCCTTGGTTTCATAAACCAAGATCAGGAGGTGAAACCTAACAGGTAGGAACCACCCAATGTAGGACTAAGCCACCTCTTCCGCTGCGTATAATTCTTTCTGAATGTGAGTCTTGCCAAGCCCTTCAAACCAGGTCATTTTGCCTGCTTGATTACGTGCTCCTCCGTATGCTGCATCTTTTTTGGTGCACTACAGCACTGGCACACCCCGTTGGGTTTAAAGTGCACACAATAAATGACTATTAACATATTTGTAGATGGCTTTGCAGAATTGTGTGTGTAGGCTTGGAGATCTGTAGATGATAGTTACACTGAGGGTGGTCATGGTGTTGGTGGGCAACCTGAAGTTCAGATGTTTGACAATGCTGAGTGTGTCCTTGGTGTTATGTGACTCTGGGGGTGTACCTCATAAAGTATTGGCAATCATACTCCTGGATTGTTGGTGTTGTCCCTGCGGGTGATCTAGTATCCGTCTGTGATGGCAATGTAGAAGTAGTGTGCGGGGCTTACGTACAACCAGGTCACAGTAATAAAGGTGATGTGTGGTGCTGTTGTGTTGATGAGGTAACAGTCCAATGGGGTGCTGGTGGAAGCACCGTGTGTGCAGTACCAGGCACAGGACCTGCTTGTACGGCGCTGCTGGCAGTATGAGTTGCACACACAGCCTGCAAAGCTGTCATGTGTGTGCTTAGGGGTTGCCTGATCCCAGGTGGATGATTGTCTGGTGTTCACTGTGTGGAGGGTGGTAGGAGCATGAGTCTGTTGTGTAACCTGTGTCATGTAATGACCAGAGGGTCTTGCACTGTGCACGTTGCAGGCGCTGATGGTCCTGCCTTTGGCACGGAGGTGGTGCAACAGTGGCACTGACAAGCTGCGGCCTGCCTTAAGAATGGATGGATGGATGGAGGAGCATCTTGGAGGCGTGTGTGTTGCAGAATCAGGGCACTCGGTGTTGAGGTGTCACTGGGGAGGCAGCAGTAGGAATGTGTGAACACATGACGGCAGAATGTGTGAGACACCATGCAAAACTAGCACACAAAGACAAGGATTTTTGCAAGGCACTATGTTACATGTGTATGTAAAGGAAGGAGTTTCTGGTTACTCATGGGTCACTGCAAGAAAATGGGTGAACAATCACCAAATATGACGGGCACAGGATCAGGCACCAAAAGGCCAAGCAGGGCACAGCACTAAGAGCGTCAGAAGGTGTTGCCTGCCCGTTGTGGGTATCAAGCTAAAACAATACATACACAACCATGTACGTCATGCACATTATAGACCATGAGCCGTTACAAACACCACGCATGTTGCCACAGCACACATAACCACATATGCACAATCATTGTAAAGTATGCCATAGATGACGCATGCAGACTGGCAAGAGATCTGCGGTGACAGTAATGAGGCACAATGTACTTTGGGAACTTATTTTCAACACAAATGGATCAAGTTGGTTCTGAGGCCATGCTGCTTTAGCCAATGTACATAGCCAGTGGCATTGCTCTGAAGAAAATACCAGTCATGCAATGAGGTTACCTGTAATGCTGGTGAAACAATCGCCACACGACTGCAAGGGACTGTTGGTACCTTTGATCCTCATGGTCGTGCGATGCTGAAAGGGGTGCATCTCCAGATAGCCCCTTGGTCTGAGTATAAATGACAAACTCAAAAGGGTGATCAGGCTTGGGAAGGAGAGGATGGGAACAGCATGTAGGGAGATCTGAAACAAAGGTAAACAAGCATAACTATTCTACACTTCTTGTCACTGAATCACCAATACCTCATGACCTATACTGTAACAGTTACACCTGTGAAGTTTAACCACAGCCACTGTATCCAATTTGGGATCACAGGTTTTGAAAGATACTAGATCTGAGGTTTGAACAGGGACACATAAAAGGTAGCAGAGTTTGTCACCTAAATGTAGGGGGTGTAACGCTCACCAGGCTGCTTCAATGCAATTAGAACCATGTGGTCATCAACTAAGTCACAGGGTAAGAATGAGGCTCAAAATTACAGTAAATTGAATGTGTAGCAGTGCTACTCACACAAAGGCAAAAATCCGTAGTTAGCCCTGGGAATCAGTGAGGGTCATGAAGGTCAGTTACACATCACCCGCAAGAGTCGTAATTAACTCATCTAACGAAGAAGGGAATTATCGAAACACACGGAAGCCCAGCAAGAGCAGTCATTGGCTCTTCCAAATGTGCCTTACAATGCCGAACATGACAAGCAGGTGGGACCAAACTTTACAGAGAGTAATGAGGAACAAAGCCACTAAACCACCCCTACCATGACCTGGATATGCAGATGGCACAAGAGAATCCTGGGATTAACATCAACCGACTGGTGCAGCGGAAGTGTTTACATTTGCCACAGCACTAGGTTGGGACATTATCAGTGCAACATTCCTGGCATCATGGGAATAGAAAGTTAACATAAACTTACAGAGAAGGCTTGCAAAGCAGTGTTCTCCACCGGCACTGATGTAGCGATGTGATAGTGACATTACATACTGGCACAAGGGGCAATGCATCCATACGAACAGACTCACTGGACAGTTGTCAGAACATGTAGGACATACACTGGCCCACACCTTCACAACATGTTTTTTAGTAAACCAAACTGTACTGGGCCACAAGATTAAGGGGATGAGCCAAACACATCCTGGTGCACACAGTGAGGCTGCAATTCCACACAGAGCCTGTGGTTGTGATGTTACACACAATGTCAACAGGTGACATCCGCAATGCGTCAGGCCCAAGGTTTACACACATTGATGCATTCAGCAGAGTCAATACTCAACAACAGATGACTGTCAAGAAGGGTGACTGTCCAGTGTTACAGATTCACTCGAGAGTTGATTCAGGACTTGACGGACAGGCTGGAACCACATCTCCAACCACATCTCCAACCACGAGACAGGTATCCAACTGCACTGACCGTGATGGCAGCCTACATTTTTTTGCTACAGGTACGTTTCAATTTACCATAGCTGATGCGGGGGGTATGTCACAAACCGGCTCGGCACCTCGGGGGATGCATTAGCGTATATGGCATCGCATATTTTCTGACACAATAATATCACAATAATTTCCGGATAATGTTCTTCTTCACTCTGTATGAGTGTAAAAAGTGCAAAAAACTTACTCCTCTGTGAAGGGGCTGAGAGGCTCAGCTCCGGCGGTGGGCGCGGCTGGAGTGCACAGTGGGCGGAGGCTGCTCGAGGACAGAGAAGACGCGACTCGGCTCTGCTTCTGTTCCTGTTCTGGGTTTCAGGTGTGGGAGACAGAGGCACAGACAGCAAAGTAGGTGGCGTGAGTACGGTAACGGTAGTAAAAGAGAGAGCTGCGGGGCAGAGAGAAGATATCAGGGTGGACGCCGCTGAACAGGTAGGAAGTTGTCATTTTCGAAAATACATTTTAAAAAGTATTTGTCGAAACTCCTTCAGTACAGAGTTTCTCCGAATTACAAAGAGGGGAAGACGTTCCTGGGGGTTCTGGCAGATGGATGGATGGTGATACTTGCAAGCACGCTGGATCTGTTGCACAGGAGGTCACGAAATCAGTTGAGGGAACGCCGCAAAATGAGGTTCCAGCTCAGATACAGAGTGTAAAAATTAACAGATACGCGCTCAGAGCCAGGTTGGTATTAGACCCCCTGCAGGAAAAACCTGGGTATCCCCCTCACATATCTCCCCCCATCTCTGTGGTCAGATCGAGTAACAAACGGGGCAAAAATAAAGCTTGTAAATCTGAAGAGGGCGTAGAGGACTTTGAGGTAAGAGCAAAAAAAAGTGAGACTGGTGTTAGTAGAAGGAGGGGGAAGGTCAAGAAGTGTACACTACCCCAGATAAAAGTTATGCCTTCCTGAAAACATATTACAAGGTCATGGCTACCAGTACGGCTTCAGCACCCCCAAAACCTCTAAAATCTCCTTTAATCCCTACACCTAAAAAAACTAAAGCAGAGCAAGGGAAACTCTCCTTTTCTGATATAAGTTCAGGAAACAAAATGAAATCTGTGAGTGGAGCAGCAAATAAAACCTCTAGTGATTTGGAGGGTAAAGAAGCCTTATGATGATACATCCGGATGTAAGTCTGTCAAATAAATATTCAGCTCTGGTAACTAGCATTCCCGAAGAATGTGCTACGCCTGACTACCTGCAGGAGAGCAGGAAAAGCAAGGAGTTTCAGGAGAAATATCAGGGGGAGTAGTAAATAGTGATATCACCTCTAGTGTACCTCCATTAACAATTTCTGCAAGTTCCAGTAAATAAGATGTTAGTAATTTGGATGTGACTTCATCTACATTAGCAGATATTCTCCTGACCATGAAGGAGGAAATAACTGACAGATTTACCGTCTCAGAGAACAATCAGACCGAGATGGCTAGTCGTTTCTCAACATCGGAAGCAAACCAGGCGGCAATTCAGGCCTCTTGCGAAGCACTAGCTAAGAGATTGCACGATGTTACTCTGAGAACAGAAGTTATGGAAAATGAAATTACGGCGATAAGGGATTCGCTGCGCTCTACAGAAGTGGAAGTTGCAAAATTGAGCGCACAGAATCGAGAGTTAAAAGAAGATATTCAACGCTTAGAAAACCACTCTCGGCGGAACAACTTAAAATTGCTGAATGTCCCTGAAGCCCTGGAAGGGGCAGATTTAAAAGGGTATGTGATCTCGTTGTTGAAGGGAACTGTCCTAAAAGGTGCCGAAGATGTAGACCTGGCTCGAAAAATCCAAAGGGTACATCGGGACCCTTTCCGAAGGAATCCAGCTAGGCAGAAACCCAGAAAAATTCTGATCAACTTTTTGACTTATTCAGTAAAGGATCAGATTCTGTCATTGGCCTTGAAGGAAAAATCAATTGTATTTAATAGTTCCAACCCCTTCACCTTCCGAATAAGGTCAGATATTTCTCATGTTACAGCAACCAGACAGTGGGAGTTGGGGAAAAGGTTGGAGGAGTTAAACGGACTGGGAGCAAAGGCGCAATTAAAATTTCCTGCGCACCTTAGGATGATGCGGAATAATCATATGCATATGATTAAATCTGGGGAGGAGGCTGACATTCTAATTGTGAAGATTAGGGAGGAGCAGGGAATGAAGAAGTAGAGGTCTCAGTATACTCCGTCTGAATAATGATAAGGAATGAGGAAAAAGAAAAAGAGAGGGAGAGGATGAGAGGGGAGGAAGAGAGAAGGAAATAAGAATATATATATATATATATTTATATATATATATATGTATATATATATTTTTTTTCCAGTTTTTTTTTTCTTATGTCTCTTTTTTCTCCCTTCTATATCTGCGGAATATATAGCATTTTAGAGTGACACATTTTCAGGAACTTATCCTTAGAAAAAGAAAATATATATGCATCCCGGGTGAGGTGGTAGAGTCAAATAGGCTTAGCCTATTGGATAGGAGGGTTCCTTATGGGGTAGAGGGGGACAGATGCTGGGGTCTGGGGGAGGGGGTGGAGGCGGAGCACTTGGGTGGGGAGCATTGGGTTAAAAGTAAAAAAATACTCTTATTTCACCACAGTGAAGAATTCAAGTACGATAGGCAACAGATGAGATGGTGGGGGACTAAGGACTAAGGGGTAAACAGACCATTTTTATCACTCGGAGCGTTAATGGAATGCGTTGTCCCGGTAGGCAGAGATTAATTCTTAAATATCTGGAACTGTCAAGTGCTCAAAACTGTCTACTACAGGAGACCCATCTGATCCTAACAGAAAGCCGACTTTTCTTTTTCCAAGGTCCATTGGATAAAATATTTTGCTGTGTCCCATCAGACCTCACATAATAAAGGAGTAGCAATACTCGTGAAACAAGTTATTCCTTGCACGATTAGGGGAATCCAAACAGATACATCTGGGAGGTGGTTAGTGGTTAAATTGACGTTAAACAACGTAGATACAATATGTGCTTCATTTTATGGCCCTAACGTTGATGACCCTACCTATCTCCTAAAATTACAATCAATAATGACGTTAGAGTCACCGCCCTATATTCTTGGTGGAGATTTCAATGTGCTATTGAATCCCATAAATTACAGGTCCAATGTGAGCCATTATATAGGGGCACCCAAGATACGTCCAACATTGCTAAATATGATTCACGACTTAGACTTGGCGGAATTTTGGAGACCCAAGGAAGGTACACATCAGGGCTTTACGTTTTACTGTAAGAAGTCTGGACATTCTTCCAGGATTGCCTATGTCTTCACAGACAGACAATCCCTTACTGATGTTAAGGAGATAGTTGTTAAGCCTAGTCACCTTTCAGACCATGCTCCCCTGCAGTTTGTGTTTCAGAGGAGTGGATTGCAGGTACAGTCTAGATGGACGTTAAAGAGAGCTGTGTTACTCATTGCGGAAGTAATTGATTCTATCAAGTCCTTTTCTTAAGAATTTTTTATACATAATTTTGGGTCCTCAACTTTTGATTATATCTGGGACGCATATAAGGCCTGTTTAAGGGGGAGACTACATGGCATTATATGTGCTAAGAACAGGGCAGAGGCCGAGATATTAAAGGAAATGGAGGGAAGAATTGGTCAGCTTGAGCTGGATAGGATCGGTTTAAATAGTGTAGACCGGGAACGACTCTCGCAAATCTCGCAGAAACTAGACGAGGCTAGACAACAGTATAGAGGCAAATTGGATGCGAGATGTAAAGCTCAATGGGACTCGAGTAATATGGAAAATTTTGAATATGGGGAAAAGGCAGGAGCATTATTGGCTTGGAAAGCCAGAATCGACCGAGCTAAGAATGATATTAAAGAATTAGTCATAAATAGCAATGGGCAAACATCGAGTAAAGTAGCGGATATGCAAACTTGCCTCCTTTCGTTATTCTCAGACCTATATACAGAAAATATCGCTCCATCCTCTGAAACTGTACACATATGGCTGAGCAGTAAAATATTGCCAACCTTATCTGAGGAGGGCAGGAACAGCTTGGATGCCCCTATCACTGTGGAAGAAATAGCAGAGCAGATAAAGAAATCAAAAAACAAAAAAGCTGCAGGCTCAGACTCACTTCCAAGTGAAGTCTATAAACATCTAATAGACGAGCTCTCTCCTGTGTTGGGTACAATTTTTAATTCTGTTTATACATCTACAGGTAGAGTGCCCAATTCATGGAAGGAGGCAATTATTGTTTTGATTCTGAAGCCAGGCAAGGACCCTCTACGGGCGGACTCCTATCGGCCAATCTCCCTGCTGAAGGCTGATTATAAGATCTTTATGGGCATTCTAGCAGGGAGATTGGCCAAATTGGCACCCAAGCTGATACATCCAGACCAGAAGGGGTTTGTGCCAGGAAGACATATTGAAGATCAGACCCACCTCTTAATAGGGAACATGGATCTAGCCACACAAAGATCGGAACCCCTGGCTGTAGTCGCATTGGACGCGGCCAAGGCGTTTGACAGAGTTTGTTGGGTGTATCTGTGGGGAGTCCTGGAGGCAATGGGGTTTGGTCCGGTTTTCATCCAGACTCTACAGAACTGCTATAAGGGAGCCTCTGCGCGGATCCTTCTGAATGACTTATTAACATCGGGCGTTAATGCTATTATTATTATTTTTTTTTTTAAACCTTTATTATATCGTTCAGCAAAAAATTACAGATGTAGACCTACAACCTCAGGGGCCAGTAACTACATTAGGCGATATGCATCAAAAGGTCCAATAACACAGCTCTTCAGCCGGCAACCCTGAGGTCCAGCAGCGGTAAAGGATAGACATTGCATTGAACACAGTATTGATCGCATAATATTCATAAGGTTTCATTTTACATTTAATCCCCTCTCCCCCCCCCCCCCCCCCCCCCCCAAGGACAATATGAAGAAGGAGAAGCAGGATATGCGGAGCCACACACTCGAAGGTATGATAAAGGCGGGCAGGTGTAAGAAGGTAATCGCGGAACAATTTATGGATCAGTAAAGACGCAAGCGCTAGCAAACTCAATAGAGGGCGATACTCAAAGCAACCTATCTCCTATCGTAGCCGCCCACCCTCAGACCCCGCCCATTCGTGTACTCCAGAATGAAACAAAAAATAATGCAACCAGACACTGCAAGAAGAAAAAGGGGCCATAGAACAAAACAAAGGCAAAATAACAAACCCCCCACCCTGCACCCCTGCAATGGCTACGGCCTACCCCACTAGCAGCGTGCCTGTCGCCCCGAAACACACCCTGAATAGAAAGAAGAAAGAAAGAAAAAAGGGGCCATAGAACAAAACAAAGGCAAAATAACAAACCCCCCCCCACCCTGCACCCCTGCAATGGCTACGGCCTCCCCCACTAGCAGCGTGCCTGTCGCCCAGAAACATCCCCGTAATGAGAGGAAAAGCGGAGGAGGAGAGATAAAAAATAAAAAAAAACACACCCTCCCGGACTTCCCTACCCACCACCAGCAGCAACCACCCGGAAACACAGTCAAGGCAAAATGCAGCAAAATATATAATCAATCCGGGGAAGTACGATATTAACCCTGGGCGTAGTGGGCGTAGTGGGGCTCCGCGGAGCTACGCGGAATGGGCGAGAAGCTACGCCCACTCCCGCACTCCGCGTAGCCCCACTATGCACCTCCCTCCCGCTCTCCCCTACATACATTATTTAAGCAACTACCCTGAATAAAACAATTTTAAAGCACTTACCTTGTCCGTGGCTCGTCCAGGGCTCCCTCTTTGAATAGCGTCCTTTCCTGGAACCAAATGCGCATGCGCCCGCGCATGCGCATTTCTCGGGAGAAATGCGCATGCGCAGGCGACCGCGCATGCGCACTTGTTTCCAGGAAAGGACGCTATTCAAAGAGGGAGCCCCAGACGAGCCCTGGACAAGGTAAGTGCTTTAAAATTGTTTTATTCAGGGTAGTTGCTTAAATAATGTATCTAGGGGAGGGCGGGAGGGAGGCGGGTGGCGGCCGACTCGGCTACGCACACGGAGTGGGCGTAGTGTTGCCGGCTACGCTGTCTACGCAAAATGCGTAGAAGGCAACACTACGCCTACTCCGTGGGCGTAGCCGAATCGGACGCCCAGGGTTATACGATATACACCACCCCACTCCCGTGCCTTACAGGTCACAGTCCCAGAAGCAAAATAACATATTATATCGAGCCCTAAAGAAACACAGATTAACCCTGGCCGGTACGAGTCTTCACTAGAACTCTTGTGACCCAGACCACAACAACAGTGCAAGACGCGAAGCGTTCATAAAAGTTCAGGTCCATACGAGCAAATCGAAGAAAGGATAAAAGTTCATGATATCCACAAAGCAGGTGAGGAAAAGCGTGGAAGGATAACGAGACTCTCCGATAGTCACTGATGACCTTGTTGAGGCACTCAAGGCTGTCCATGTCGATATTTAGCGGGATAGGGTTCAAGCACGGGAAGCTAACAGTGTTCACGGGCGCGCGATCTAGTATGTGGGGATCAGCAGCGCACATGGAATCAGGCTTCCGCACGGGGTCCTCAAATTCGGGCATACAATGTTCCATTGGTGCTACGACTGGCTGATAGCATGCCGAAAAGTCGTCGTCCGGTCTCCGGCAAATATTGTCCATTGTAACAGACAGTGCCTGGTATGCGACGATGATCTGCAAGTGGAGCGCCCCAATGGCGGCCATTACGGCAAGCAACGATGGTGTGCCTTCCGTCCCCTCCATCTCCTCTCGCGAAGCGACAGAGCAGGATACGAACCCCGGAGGTCGACTACTCCGGGGTAACAGGCACACTCGGAGCAAATAACAACACTGGGCGCCCTCACCTCACGAATTCTGCTCCTTCGCCGCTAGTGAGGGCTCCTGTCCGTCACCCCCGGGCGGCTTACAGTGTCCCCGGGCATCAGATCCAGGACCGCAGCATCCAACGAGTCACTCTGCAGCGTCTGCGGTGTAGACAGGACACTAAATCGCCATTAGAAACAATGAAAGTGTGTCTCCGTTCGGGAGACCGGACGAGGCCCAAAGTTATCTGCCGATGTTGTTCAACTCCAGCCCGGATGGGTTGGAAATCGAGGCCCCGGCGTCCACGCTATGTTAGGCCGAGAATGAAAAACGGCGTATCTTCGCCACCCGATGAGTTAAAAAGTTCGGGATTGCACCTTCGGAGTCAGGCGATCCTCGCGTACACGGGAGTCCGGTGTAAGAGCAGGATAAAGTACAGGATATGCAAGCTGCTGGCGGAGGTCGGCGGAGCCGGGAGCTTATGCGGCCATCTTGCTTGCTAGCGTCGTTACCCTCCCGTTATTATTATTATTAATTAATTTTATACAGCGCAACAGCTACCCGAAGGTTACCCGGCGCTAAGAACACTAAAGATATAAAGGATCAGGTAGAAAAGGAGCACGACTATTGGTTAAAAAGCCATGTTTTTAAGTCTTTGCAAAACTTTTGATATTGAGGTTCAATGCGCAAAGAGAGAGGAATTGAGTTCCAAAGTGCTGGGGCCAAATAGGAAAAAGAACGTCCTCCCATTCTTGTTCTTTTAATCCTCGGAATTTGATTAGTTTGTTGGTTGGCCGACCGAAGTGATCTTGACGGGTGGTATTGATGCACGAGCGCCTGAAGATAGAATGGTGCCACTCCTGCATTGATGCATGTAGCAGAGAGTTTTAAACTTGGTGCAATTATCAATCTTCAACCAATGCAAATCACGTAGCGCAGCTGAGGCAGATGTTCTAGCTGGGAGATTGCAAAGCATTCTGGCGGCAGCGTTTTGAATTACCTGTAACCTGTGTAATACTTCCTTTCGCACGCCAAGATATAAAACGCTACCGTAATCCAGCCTGGATGTAATGAGAGCTTGGACTACCGTTTTTTGAGTGGGCAAAGGGAGCATCCACAGGATTTTTTTCAGCCACTTCAGTATAACAAAGCAGACAGAGGCTACCTTACCGGCTTGTTGTCTCATAGTTAGTTGATCATCAACTATGAAGCCAAGATTCCGGGCTGATTGTACAGGAATTGGAAGTGGTCCCATTTGGGTGGGCCAATGTTGGGGGCCCCATAAGGTTTTATTTTTTTTCAAAGAGCAAAAGCTCGGTTTTATCACCATTTAATTTGAGTTTATTATTGTGCATCCAGTCTGCAATGTTTAACAACCCAGCTCTCAGAGAAGAGATGTTACTGTTTGGATTTGAATGACAGCTAAAGGGCTGACATAAATATTAAAAAGCAAAGGGCTCAGTATTGAGCCCTGAGGCACTCCACATTGAAACCCTCGAACCTCAGATTTGGAAGAGTCAGAGAACACCTGAAAGGTCCTATTAGTCAAGAAACTGGATAGCCGTTTTAAGGCTGAGCCAGTGACACCACACGATTGAAGAGTATTTAAAAGGATGGGGTGGGAAACAGTGTCAAACGCGGCACTTAAATCAAGGAGAATAAGTGCCACGGTTTCACCTCCATCAACTTGACAACGGATATTGTCCGTGACTCCCAATAGTGTGGACTCCGTAGAGAAGCCAGCACGAAAACCAGATTGGGAGCTATGCAGGAGATTGTGTGACTCAATAAATGTAGTAAGCTGGGCATTTATGTGCTTCTCCAAGATTTTAGAAAAAGTTGGTAGAAGAGAAATCGGACGGAAATTAGATGGACTATCCGGGTCCAGGTTCGTTTTTTTCAATAATGGCATAACCATGGCATGCTTCCATGTGCCTGGTACTTCAGCCTCTAAAATAGAAGAGTTCAGTAATTGCATAATTAAGTTTTTATTTGATGTGTTTAAAATTTGAAGCACTGAGGGAGGAAGCAAATTGTTTGGAGAGCCAGATTTTATGCTGCTCAAGATTTTACAAAAGGAGGTGATATCCATTTGAGTCCAGCAATCTAAGACAGTGTTGTTATTTGAGGCCAACATATTCCCGGGGGTCAGTTGTTTTGAAGGAGATGAAACAGCTGGTGCCTGTTTTGCAAAGTCAGTATAGATGGTACTGATCTTTCCTACAAAAAAATCTTCTAAATCATTACAGTTTTTAGTGTCCAGGCATGGAGGTTTAGGCTGACATGCAGCCCCAGAAAGCTCTTTAACTACTTTAAAGAGTACTTTTGAACAATTTTGGGCTTCCTGAATAGTCGGATTTGCGTGTTCAGCCCGGGCATTTTGGCAAAGAAGATGATAATTTTTCAAAGCAGACCTATACTGTAGTTTAATTTTAGGGTCATATAGTTTCCACCATTGTCTCTCTAAGTGTTTACATTTTGTTTTTTCATTTTTAAGGTCCTCTGAGAACCATGGAGCAGGCGTATAATGATTGTTAATTTTCCTTTTAACAAGGGGGAGACATCGGTCAATAGAGGATTTAAGCCAAGAGAGCACAGTCGCTTCTTCTTTTAAATTAGTAATTGAGTCAACTGGTTTAGTATTCTCAAGAAGTGAATTGAATTTAGTTGCATCCAAATTTTTCCAGTTCCTACCCTGTGCCTGCCCCAGTAGAGGGATATTTCGTTTCTGCTGTTGTTTAATTTTAAATTCAATCAGATCATGATCGGACCAAAGAACCGGAATGGCTGGTTTACACAGGACAGTGTCTATATTAGAGAAGATTGGGTCAAGTAGGTTTCCTGCCTTGTGGGTGGGACCAGAATTATGAAGAGTCATGTTTAGGGCAGCTAAATCCGCTATAAAATTAGCATTAATTAGTTGAGATATATCGTTTAAATGGAGGTTCAAATCACCCACTAATATAAAATTGGTGGCTTCAAGCAAAAGTGGCGAAATAAGATCTATAAAGGATGCAGCCCAGGCACTAGCTGGACCTGGAGGGCGATAAAGTAATACACCAGAAAGAGTAAAATTGGGAGAAAGATATATTTCAAAAGAGCCCGCTTCGCAGTCAGAGTAGTCCAGATAGATTTACATTTATATTGACTCTTATAAATGACTGCAATTCCACCTCCCTCCCTACCCACCCTGTTCTTTTCCAAAAGGGTGTAGTTAGGTGGGAGGGCACTGGCAATATCGGGCCCTGAGCCATCACTTAACCACATTTCCGTAAGAAAGATGGCGTCAGGTAAAAAACCCGATAATAGGTCATAAATGTCGTTCCTGTGCTTCACAAGTGACCGACAGTTAAGACTGAAAAAGATGTATTCTGAGTGTTCATAGTTATTTTTAATTACTCTAGTCTTAATGGGTTTACAGGGTGCGGATGGAAAGCCACACTCGTGGCAAAGAAAAGGCTCATCATCACAGTTTAAATATACAGAGGTAGAACGGGCATTGTGATGAAGAGATAGATGCGTCTTACGCGTATATTTGAGTAGACCTTCTGCTCCTTGGGCAGGGGGTATGGCCCCTGGCCCCGTCCCGCCACGGACGGGCGCAGACGGGCTTGCCTTTGGCGCACCTGCTGCGCGCGTCCGCTGCGCAGCCGGGAGGGGGCACACGTTATATACCTCCGGCTGTTGACGTCAGGAAAGACTGGTGCGTGAACCCTGGGCTAACCCCAAGATGGCGTCAAAGTTCCCTGGCAATCCCCGTAGCAGTGTTCAATCGGCTGCACGGGTAAGCGACGTGATGGGGAGAGGGAGGGTAAGTGCAAAGAGCGAGTGCTATGTTAAAAGCAAACAGTTTTAAAAGAAATGAGACGCGCTCCCGGTTTTTCGCCTCAAGAGCTGTCAGCGTTCTTAGTAAATTGCGCGCGAAAAAGGAAAGTGCGTCTTATATACCTCCCGCTGTTGACGTCAGGAAAGACTGGTGCGTGAACCCTGGGCTAACCCCAAGATGGCGTCAAAGTTCCCTGGCAATCCCCGTAGCAGTGTTCAATCGGCTACACGGGTAAGCGACGTGATGGACAGAGGGAGGATAAGTGCAAAGAGCGAGTGCTATGTTTTAAAAGAAATGAGAAGCGCTCCCGGCTTTTCGACTCAAGAGCTGTCAGCGTTCTTAGTAAATATACAGCGGGGAACCAGGCAGGGGTGTCCTATCTCCCTGTTGTTGTTCAATTTATATATCGAACCCTTGGCTCAAGCCATTAGGCTCGACGAATCAATAGCTCCATTCCGGTCTGGACCCTCTAGCTCTAAATTGGCCCTCTATGCGGACAACCTTATATTATATATAAGAGACCCAGATGCGGCGATCCCTCGGATTGAGGAGCTGCTGGTGGAATTTGGGTCCATTTCAGGATGTGAGGCCAACAGATCCAAAACAGAGGTCATGTGTTGGAATTTAGATCAATGGAGGGGCACTGAGAGCTCTGAGTTCAGATATTTGGGGATATATATTGTGAAGTAATTGGACCAAATCCCCCAGTTAAATCTAGATAGAATATTCAGAGAAATGGACCACCTGTTTAGTAGATGGAGCAATCTTCCATTAACCATCTATGGAAAAGTTAACCTAGTGAAAATGGTCACTCTCCCCAAGCTTTCTTATCTATTTTCTACTATAACTTTAACAATCCCAAAGAAAAACATCAGTAAGGCGCAGAGCAAGATAGGAAGCTTTGTTTGGAGGGACAAAGGGGTCCGCTTGACCTGGAAAAAGCTTAGACAAAGATTGCTAAAAGGGGGGTTAGCTCTTCCCGATATTAGCATTTATGCAGTGGCGTCCCAGTTTAAGAGCATTCGGATGCTACTTATTAAACCAGATGAGTCATCCTGGGGTAGATTGTTGGGAGAAATGGTTAGAGTTGGGGGCGGAGCTTGCCAGCGCCGATGGTGGACACTTGAGAACAGAGCTCCGCGCCATCACCCACAAAATCCTGCTTTAAATCCTGGCATAACGGAGCCCAAGCACTTTTGTTGAAGGAGAATGACCCCCGGGGACTGCCGACACCAACGTAGGTGGTCACGGTTAAGCCCTGCCTACCTGGGACCGTGTAGCGGGCAGACTAACGACCCGGCGGACTAGGCTGCAAAGCCCCGGGCTCGATTTGCGCGCTGTCCGGCGTGCGTCACCCGGCGTGCGGCGGAGGTCGCGACTTTTGGCCCGGAGGCAACGGAACACAGTGCGTGCCCCAAGTCCCTGATCCCATAGTGCACAGGAGACAGCGGTGGGAGGGTAAGACCCCCGAGGGCTGCCGACACCAGCAGAGGAGGTAACAGGGAGGTCCTGACTGCCCGGGACCAAGTGGAGCGCTACCGGCCATATCTGCGTGCTAGGCCTCAGAGCATCGGACTTGCCCTGCGAGCGGCCTGGAGTGAGTCATCAGATACGCGGCTGGGTCTGAGATGTCTGACCCAAAGACACTTGCCCACTGCTGATGCCACCGAGGGAGTGACTAAGCCCAGGAAGCGAACTGCACTACCTGCAAACTGCGGTGAATTCCTGTGCGGGCCTAGGCCCACAAGTCCTTCACCTGACGTCCAGGCTCGGCCGTGAGAGGCCCTCCACTTGCGGGCGACTGCTGAGCACTGCGGCTGCCGGGATACACACACCTGCAGCCAGTAACACCAGTGACTAAGACCGCCCGGGGGAGCTTGCGGAGGCCTGCCTCTGCCGGTCATCTACCCCCCTCCCTCCCCCTCCTGGCTAAACTATAACAAAGCGGCGGCTCTGCGCACACTGGGCCTGGTGGGTCAGGGGTGGACACCGAGGAGGCCCTGGCTCTAAATCGTTTTGCGCATACTGTGGAGTGCACTGCGGAGCACTGTGTGGAGGGGGCGAGCCTGACGCCCCTGGAAACCTGACGTGGCCCCCCTGATTAAAGATCGGGCAATTGGAGGACTGGCTGGAGAGAACATTGCTTTCTGCCCCCACTCCCCCCCTCTATTTGGAAAGCGGAGCGAAAAAATAGATCCTACCTGCTGGAGTGGGAACCCTGCGGGACAGCCGGATATGGCTCATTGCTTCTCACCCCTGTCTGGCCTGTGTGACCCTGTTTCCGGATTGGGGGGGGGCCTGATAGGCCCGGTGGAGCGACTAGGTGGTGTGCTGCTGGCGGGAGTACTACGCCGAGCCTGGTTGCCTGCGGTGAAGTTAGTGGAACTGTGACCTAGCGACCTACACCGGCAACATGGGTAAAGGAGACAAGACGCAAACCAAGCTCCCCTTCGAACAGCGCCGAGCGAAGACCCAGATCCACAGGTGCCGGAAACCGCGCAGCGAAACAGGAGCCCGGAGGGCTCAATATACTCGGATATCAAGGAGCTGCTGGTCACTATGGAGAAGAGCTTGCAGGACAGTATGGCATCGATAGGGGCAAAGATTGACGCCCTCACTTATCGCATGGACCGGATGTCAGAAAGAGTGGACAAGCATGCAGAGCGTTTGGACACGTCGGAGAGACGACTGTCCGAAGTCGAGGAGGCGCAAATGGAACTGGACAAAGATAGTAAACAAATTGGCAAGCACCTTCAGGTGATACAGGACAAGTCGGAAGATTTGGAAGCCCGCTCTCGGCGATCTAATATATGTCTCACTGGAGTTTCGGAGACGACGCACACCGGGAAAATGGAGCTATTTGTAGAGAAACTGCTGACCACTCTCCTGGGAGATGATGTCTTCTCGCCCATGTTCATAGTTGAGAGGGCACATCGCTCGCTGGGACCGCGCCCGCGCCCGGGGGCTCCCCCGAGGCCAATTATTACAAAACTCCTAAACTACAGGGACAGAGACGCCGCGCTGCGAGTGGCTAGAGAGAAGGGACAGCTTCAGTTCGAAGGTGCAGCCATCTCCTTATACCCAGACTTCACAGCGAAGGTGCAGGAGGGACACCGGCACTTTGCTCCATATAAACAACAACTCCGAGACCTGGGATTGAATTATGCTATGCTGTACCCGGCGAAGCTAAGAATCAACCGACAAGGTCACTCTCACTTCTTCACCGACCCGAAAGAACTTCAGAAGGCCCTAAAGGTGTGGACCAAGGAGCAAAGGAATAGCCCCAGAACTGGGGGAACAGGACAACGCCAGTCGCCTGGATGAGCAAGAATAGGATTGCTGTCCCATTTTTGCAGCCTGCCGTCGGAGGTGTAGTGACGAGGCCGGAGCAGGGACTGAGTGCTGGGCTCGGACTGGCTGAGTTCTCTGCCTGCCAGACCGTAGAAAGTGGAGCGGACTAAAGGTGCTGGCGAGAGCTTGGAGGTCCCGTGTTCTGGTGAGACCGTTCCATGTTATTTTTTCTATATACGCACTAGTGACTGAACTTAGTAGGCACTGTGTGGCCCCACGTTTCCTTTTATACACTGCCGGCATGTGATGTGCCCGACTGCAAACTGGGGGGGCTGGATGCACCGTTGTAGGGGGTCGCGAAAAGGTACGCAGTGGTTCACTGATCTTAGCTCACGTTGAATGCCATGATTGGGGTGATGGCGCCAGGAGCGAAACTGAGATTCATTTCAGCCTGCAATTGTTGCTTGTTCTTATTCTGGCGACCTCTGCCCTGGCGCTGTGCGCACTAATGGTTCCTGCGGGGACCTGCACGGGTTTCTTGGGAAGTTTCGGAGGGGGGAAGAATTTTCATGCTAGGCCAAGTTGGGGTTGGTGTGCTGTTGGAGGGGGAGGTGAATCTATGGGAATGGGGATGACTTGTTGTTTTAGAATGTATGCACTGTGCTTCTTGTATTCACGTTCACAATGTCTCACTATATGATGGCCCGCGTCCGCAACACACACGGCTCCAAAGATTGGCACAATAGTCCAGTCCTCTACTGGGGGCTTTGCGCCTCACACACTGTGCGAGCCACATCATGATGTCTGACAGATCGGGGGAGCAGATAAATGCACAGCCAGCCATTGTCCGCACTCTCACGTGGAATGTTAGGGGACTGAGTGATTTCAGAAAGTTAAGAAAAGTCCTGGGATATTTAAAGAGACATAATATAGACATAGCGCTGCTACAGGAAACCCACTTGCCACTCACTAGCAGGATGTTACATAGCAGAGGCCTGGAGGGGAACATAGCTGTAGCTGGGTTTACGACCCATGCCAGGGGGGTCATCACATGGGTTAACCAGGGATCGAAACTCTTGTTACAGACACTAAGCTCTGATCCAGAAGGTAGATATGCCATAGCATCCTGTAAGGGCATGGGGTTGGACTTGCTGGTTGTAAATGCTTACGGTCCCAATTATGATGCCCCAGAATTTTACGAATCGCTAGCGACTCAGATCAGCACATACGGCACGCCCCACATAATATGGGGTGGGGATTTTAACCTGACACTTAACCCAGACTTGGACAGGTCTACTGGCCCGCCTTGCAAGCCATCGTCAGCGGCGCAGATGCTCTCAGCGAGGCTTCTTATGTTGGATATGGTAAATGTATGGAGAAGCAGAAATGCGGGCCCGGGAGGGTACACACATTACTCGGCCTACCACGGAGTGCACACTAGAATAGATTATTGGTTTGCCACCTCGGGGGCATACCGTAGTACTAGACAATGTAAGGTGCTACCGCGCACGCTGTCAGACCATTCCCCCGTACTGCTGACACTGGAAGCCCCGGTTAGGAAAATCCCCCTTTCACATGGCGCTTTCCCCCATACTCGCTCCTGTACCCAGTTTTTCGCGGAGAACTGGCAGAGGCGATCAAACAATTTTTTAAAAAGAATGTTGGATCGGTAGACGACTTTCAGACGGTGTGGGAGGCGTTTAAAGTTTACATACGGGGCATTGCGATGTCAAAACATTCCAGTGTCCTGAAGGCGATACGACGCCGCTTGACAGAGCTAGAAAGCCAGCTGCAAGCCCTTGAGGCACAGCAGCAAATCCGACCGGATGAGGCCACGGAGGAGAGAATTAAACACCTCCTAGTAGAGTACCATGAGGAGGCGGACAGGGAGGAAAAGCATCTGGGCAAATATGCCACTGCCCGCACATATGGAGAGGGGGAAAGGCTGGGATCAATACTGGACAATATCCTTAAAGGTAGGAGAGTGCTGGACAAAGCACCACGGATGAGGCGGACCTAGCTACAATCTTTAGAGATTATTACTCGGAATTATACTCCTGGAAGAGCGGAGAGCTATCAGCTGAAATCCTGGATTACCTGGAACACATAAAACTCCCGTCCCGACTCCCAAAGGGAATTCCTCATGTATCCTATACAACGCGATGATATCAGGGATGCCCTGGCCTCAATGCGTTCGGGCAGCGCGCCCGGCATCGATGGCCTAACGGTAGACTTTTACAAAACATTCCAGGAACAACTGCTGCCACACATTTCCACTCTGATGAGTGACATCTGTATTCAGGGAAGCATGCCGGGCTCCATGAGAGAGGCAATGATAGTCACTATACTTAAACCGGGTAAGACACATGACGAGTGCCGTTTCGTCCGTTGTCCTTACTGAATGTAGACACTAAGTTATATGCAAAAGTACTAGCGACTAGATTAGCACTGCTGGCCCCTGAATTAGTGGCCCCAGAACAGGCAGGGTTTATACCCAGCAGAAATTTGACATACAATATAAGAACGGTATTAGGCACTATAAAAACATGTTAAGCAGGATGTGCAGGCAGTGGCTATATTTCTTGATATGGAGAAGTCGTTTGACTCGGTGGAATGGCCGTTTGTACTCCAGGTCTTGCGACGTATGGGAATCGGGGAGCCCTTACTGCAAATGATCGGCACCACAAAAGAAAGATCTGACCACTCTACCTAAGGGACACTACCCCTGTGGGACATGTTCAGTTTGCCCCCTTACTAAGAAGAGCAACAGTGTTACCTTGAGTACAGGGAAGGTGTGGTTCTTTAACCACTTTAGCAATTGTAACACCACGAATGTGGTATATAGACTGCTATGTTGCTGTGGCCTCCAGTACATTGGGTTAACCACGAGAAAAAACAAGGTGCGCATTCAGGAACACCTTAGCACGATTAGGGCGGGTAAACTGACTACCAAGTTGGTACAACACTGCCACAAAGAGAAACACGATTTCACATGGACTGTGCTGGAGGTAATAAAAGGGAATCCACAGAATATGGAAACAGCGCTGCTTAGCAAGGAAGCAAGATGGATATACAGAGAACGTAGTGATAGTGTAGGCCTGAACGAAATTCTTGAGTGGAATCGAGTGAAATAGACCTTTAAGGGCTATATAGCTGCATGAAGAACTTAGGATAACCTTCCTCCCCACTCATTTTTGGTATGTGCTCCTTGTTGTCCAACCAGCATTTTTAAGGGCTGATGATTGTGCCCGTAAGTCCGTCTGGTGTGCTCTGTCCTGGATGGACCTGTACGGTATTTTACCACGCTATATGACTAAGAGATAGAGTGGTATACCAGTCAGTTTTGACAGGTGAGGCCTGGCCTCATGGCGAATCCATACCCGTTATCCAAGGATTTTGAGTTACAACATCTGAATCATACCCATCGGGTTAATACATTTTTCCTTGACCTGACTGGTTGTAAATATGTTGGAAATATGTTGTAAATGTATATGCATATATACTCCCGTCAGGGTGGCATTTCCCTGCCTTGTTCCCTGGTGAGTGAGTCTATGTTTTGGCACTGTGCACCTATTGCCCAGGTCTGCCGCAGGAACGTGCGAATCTATTAGCATACAGAATGTCCTATAATGAGACAGCACAATATACTACATCACACATTAAATTTTAAATTTTCCCCATTCTAAGATGGCGCCACGAAGGTATTACCTAGTCTCAGACCACTACCTTGTGGGTTTATTGGCAATTAGATCATCGGCACACATATACATACAACACATTTCGTTACATCTTACACTAATTAACAGTTTGGCCCATGGGAGGACGAAAATGGCACTAGGGCGACTATTTGTAAGCATTTGATAATGAATTAAGTCGTTCCTCGGCACCGGTCTAAGATGGCGCTACCGTTCCACTTAGGAACGTTTCCTTGTGCGCATGCGCGATACATCACGTGACCGGACTTTGCCGGTACGCTTTAAATGCAGACGCCAGTGAGAGCGCGGTGTTCCTGGGATGATATATGGTCCTGGTTCCGTACTGTACGGTGAGGAGTGGGGGGCTTAGACGTATGCATGAAGCTGGAGTTTTAAACAGGCAGTCACACTAAGTGACGTCGAAATGAGCGATTGCCAAAGAAAGTGAGCGGTGTGCACTACGTTCGGGTGCTCTGTGCCCCACGCATTGTAAAGGGAACTATGATGACATTATGCATTTGACTTTGAGAGTCTTGAACCCGCCCGCTTTTCTTTGGGATACCACCCGGTGAGGGTTGCCACTGGCCCTTTGTCCTCAATACTATTGCATAAAAAAACACAGAAATTAGCGCTGCTGTGTAATTCCGATTTACAAATGCTGGTTGTTTCATAAAATCTCTCTTCACTCCCCATAGATTGATATCTCAATCGTTTTTAAACGAATCGAAGTGTGATTCGGTCAGCCGGTATGAGCTGCCCATGCTGGCATGGGGTAATTATATATAAATATAAGGATTTTTGCAACCATTACTCAATTGTGGAAACCTAAGAATTTATATTGATTACTGGGTGTGTCTCTGGTTTTTATTTGTGTCTCAATTCAACAGTGTCCAGAAAGGATGTTCTAAAAATTGGTGCAGTGACCGAGTGTTGAATACCCTTATGAATCTGCCGAAATTACTGGGGCAGTGAAACATGTCGGTATCAGGTACTGGTAGGCGATACTAAGCTACCAACCTCTTTTTTAATTCATCAGTTCACACTAAAACGAAGAATAAAGTAATTGAGTGGGTGTGTCTGTTGATTTTATGTCACTCTGTCCTTTATGAGTTAATGTTGTAAAAACTCTTTATTTAGCACCTTTACACGCATTTCATTTTATGTGTTGTACCCAGTTTGTTTTTCTTTTGGGACTGGAAGGCAACCGATGATGAGACAGGGGCATTGAGTTGGTAACATCTGCCAACATCCCCGAGGGTTGTTCGCCCGTGAGGTGCCTTCCGCTCCACCACACATTGTTTCCTTAAGGTTTGTGCACATGTGGTTGAGTGTGGTTATATGTACTGCCAGGAAAGAAGGCAGACATTTGTTGGACATTGTCCTGGACACTGTTTGAGTTGAGAACTTAGTAACCTTTTTGGAACAGTAGATCTAGTGGGGACAATAAGACATTAGAGGATCTATACCTCACTGCGATAGATAGCAGGGGGTCACTCTGGTATGTTAATAAAAAATACAACCTGAGTGATGTGTACTCATGTCTACTAAATGTATTAATCGTCCCAGGTATAGGGATCTTGGTGTTTATTGATTGCTTAGAGTGGAGGGCGATCCCTTACATACCTTTCCATAACCCTCTTGGCTCCTTTTTGCTATTGTCCCTGAATTAGTGGCCCCAGAACAGGCAGGGTTTATACCCAGCAGAAATTTGACATACAATATAAGAACGGTATTAGGCACTATCCAACATGTTAAGCAGGATGTGCAGGCAGTGGCTATATTTCTTGATATGGAGAAGGCGTTTGACTCGGTGGAATGGCCGTTTCTACTCCAGGTCTTGCGACGTATGGGAATCGGGGAGCCCTTCCTGCAAATGATCGGCACCCTTTACAAAGAGCCCTCGGCTAGAGTGTGAGTAGGTAATGCGGTCTTGCAACCCCTTCACATTGGCAGGAGTACTCGCCAGGGGTGCCCCCTATCCCCATTGCTATATGCACTAGCAGCAGAACCTTTGGCCTGCGCACTAAGAGAATACCACGGCCACGAGGGCATACGCTTCCTGACCTACAAAACAGTAGTGTCCATGTATGCTGATGACACGCTGCTCTATGTGCAAGACCCTGCGACGAATCTTCCCCCGCTGCTGAGAGAAGTGGTCCACTTTGGTGCGCTCTCTGGCCTTAAAGTCAACTGGGCAAAATCCATTGTTTTCCCTCTCACACCTGTGACTGGGCAAGTAGAAACGGAAAACCCCCTTCAATGGTCTGAAGAACCGATTAGGTATCTTGGAATACAGCTCCACACGGAACCAAACCTGCTCATCAGCCAAAACTACGGGAGAGCAATCAACAAGCTGGAAGATGATATAGCGCTCTGGAGCAAACTGCCTCTCACTTTGATGGGCCGCATAGCCATTATGAAAATGGTGGTCTTGCCGCGGTTCCTATTTCTCTTTAATGCCCTTCGAATAGTACTATCTAGGGCCTTCTTTCAGAGGCTGACGAGTCTAATGATTAGCCTAGCGTGGGCGGGAAAGCCGCCCAGGGTCAAGTGGTCGACCCTTACTCTGCCTTACAGCATGGGAGGCCTCTCGGACCCCTGACCTTGAACTTTATTACAGAGTAGCTCAGGAGTCGCACCTGCACACTTGGATACACGGAGACAAGATGATCCCACATGTTCGTATGGAGCGACTCTTTGCGCACCCGCAGCCGCTGCCGGCTAAGATTTGCAAGCCTTTAGATCGCAGAACGGGAGTCCTGGACTCCATAACTGCTACCACCCACGCATGGCACTCGCTCCTACAGCATCAGGGAGGTGCGTTGTTATATTCACCAGATATGCCGCTGGAGTGGATGCTCTGGCTCCCACCTATGTCGTGTTTTGGCAGCTCCTGAGTTAGCGTTTAGCACAGCTACACGGTCTTTTCTGTTAACTTGACCAAAACGAACGGGGGCCATTTTGAATCCCTCTGACTTCCGTTTCCTATGAACACGCTGCCTCGTGGTCAGTGTGCCCTTTCGTCCTTTCTCGATACCCATGGTCACTAGTCTGCTCGGCAACAGGCTATTTTTAGTACTGGTCAAGCGCACATGCGCATTACGCACCAATTGGTCACTCTTTAGGAATGTTCACACTAACTGACCAGCGCTGTTGAAACTCCTCCCACACGTTGGCTGTGTTCCAAAAATGACCTTATATGTACCTAAAATGTGTAACTTGTAACCGCCTATCTTTTTATTACTATTAAACTGTATAAAAGAGGTCGCGCACCAATGTTCGGTGTGCTACTTCTTACATTGCCGAAGGGTGCTGTAGGAATGTATCACCACCCCATGGGGTCTTAATAAACTTGTCTTTTACCTTTTCCAGTGTCCGTGCCAACTTCTATACTAAGGTGTTCGAGAGTTTAGCAGAGTATGTAGGCCTGATTTGAACCCAACACCACAATTGGCGACCACGAAGGGACTCATCGGCGACTCGGATGCCCGAAGGAGAGGTCGTGACGAAGGTTAGGAAACTCGCCATGGACGCGATCGCTGCCATTGAGTGACCCGAGTCCCGGCACCCACGGTGTGCTTTCCCTTCCTTCCGATCTGACCTTCCAGGTGGCGCCGGTCCTCGACTGAGATTCTGATCTTGGATTGTCGTGATGTGCCGTTTTGGCTGATTTGACCACAGAACTTGGCAGTTGGACTTTGGACGTTTGAAAATATTTGGTAAGCTTTTGAGTGGTGAAGTAGTCTACTGACACTTACTGTGGCTTTTTGAAACTTTGAATTTGAATTTGAATTTGTTAGCTAACGTTTTTGAATCTTTGAATTTGAATTTGAATATGTGAAGTGCACCTCACATAGGCAGGCATGTAGGGATATTTCTCTGATTTATTTGATTTGAACAGTGCACCGTGTTAGGTGGCATTTTTGTAGTATCACGTTTTCGTGGTACTTTTTGAAACATGCCTGTTTTTAGCACACTCCGTAGGATGTGCTGTTCTGAAAATGGTACCAATTATCGATTAAGTGCAAAACAGCCGGCTCCCCCAGAGGGGACTCCAAATCGTGAAATGTATGTCAAATTCGGTATTCCACCAATAATGTATAGTACATTATGGCATAAGTATACTAAAACTGATCGTGAATTACAGTGGCCACTATATGGGTCGTTTGACCTTCGAAAGGTACAGTATGTAGAGCAGTGTTTGTTTCAGCGAAGGTCTAGACAAGATATGTTTGATTGTGTGCGTATGTGGGAGAAAGAGGTGCGTGAACGAGTGAAGCGTGAGGAAGCCTTGGCGGAGAAAGTGCAGCGGAAGGCTGCACATGACAAAGCTTTACAGCTACAGGAGAAGGAATTACAGGAAAAGAAAGAGAGGGAGAGACGAGAACGTAATTTACAGGTTAATGGTCAATTCCCTATCAGGCGTCCTCTCTATCCAGTCCTTACTAATGAAACGGATGATTTTTCATTACTAGATCGTTGTCCGCCTCCGTACGTCGCACCCACGGCTCCGAGCGAGGGATCAGACGAGGATAGTGATCGAACACAGCGTACCAGGTTACATGCGGAACGAACTGCGGAATTACGTTCGTTGGCACGAAAGCTAAATATTAATACTGTTACTGTTTCTGACATTGCTGTAAAAATGGAACAGTGGCCTGATAAGGAACGACTGTATTTTTTAGATCATTTTGGAGATGAAGTTGTTGAGCGGTATAGAAAATATTCTCTCGAGTTAGAACCCAAGGAGATATCCGAGGGCCGTGAGAATTTTCGTAAAGGTCTTTTTGTTCTTTCAGATGCGGACGATTTCTTCAAGCGTTTGATTCAACTACGAAATGAGGCGATACGACTACGGGAGTTGGGAACGTCGAAGAATTCGTCTGCGTCCGGAGCGACGGGGATATCCAAAGAATGCCCTATTTTTGAAACAGATAAGATCGCTGCGATTAATGTTAGACCCATGCGAGAAGCTGCGCCTTTATATGTCCCTCATAAAGGGGATGGCACAGATGATGATAAAAGTTCTAAAGATGCGAAAGGGTATTTTGTATATAATTGGGTTTATACGCCTTGGAATAGAGCAGATGTCATGGCGCTTAAGAATGCTTTACCTGATCCCCGTAAAAACCCTGCGGCTTTTTATGAAAATGTTGAAAGTGCAATTTCTTCATGTATCATGACGTTAGTTGATATTGATCTATTTTTCGGGTTGATATTGCCCCCTGATATGTGGAGAGTGATTCGTAGGTTTGATGACCTCACGACCCTCGGGGCCACTTGGAAAGATCTTGTTCAGGCTGATTTAGATAGAGAACCAGCATGTAAGCCGTGTCAATTAATATTAGACCTTCCAGGGGCCATACTAACAAAATTAAAGACTCTTGCTCCCGCTAAAAAGATTGATTGGACTATATTAGCCTCTTGTAAGCAGAAAGCGGATGAATCAGTTTCCGATTTTTTCTCTCGCTTCGAGGAAGCGTTCCATGATTACAGTGGTCAATTATTGACAGAAGATACTGGCAGGCATTTATTCGTTGATAAGTATGTGGCTAATCTCCTACCGGAGATTGCGAAACGATTAAAAGCGAGTGAAAGTTCATGGACCACAGCAACCCCTGCTTCTTTATTGACTATGGCTCAATATTATGAAAGACAGGAATTGGAGGCGAAAGAAAGTAGTGAAAAGAAGGCGAAGGAATTGAAAACGAAGGTAATGTTAGCTCAGGTTCAGGCTACGAGAGGGAGCAATAGAGGGGGACGAGGATCGTACAGTAATACTCCTCCCCCTCGTTCTGACATTTCTGTGAATCAATGTGCATACTGCAAACAGTTTGGGCATTGGATTGCAGACTGTCCGGTGTTTCGAGAACAGCGTAATTTGAGGGGACGAGGAAGTGGAAGGTCTAGAAGTTATTATGGAGGGACAAGAGGAGGTTATGGCACGAATGATCGTGGAGGATATGGAGCAAGGGGTCGTGGTCAGTCAGATTATAATACGTTTGATAACCGCAATCAATATCAGATAAATGAGGGTGGTCCTGCTGAAGCACGGGATGAGCATTACGCATAGGATTGCGTAGGATGGGGTGTGGAATCGGTTGAGGTACCAGTTGATCAGAGGGGTCCATACATAGAAGCACATGTTTTGGGTTCTACTGATCAATTTCTGGTCGATACAGGAGCTACTCGTAGCGCTTTGTCCAAACACTTGGTTCCAAGGGCTCCCCTGTCTGGCGAGGTAATTACAGCTATAGGGTTCGATGGAACGCCTACTTCTAGCCCATTGTCTCAACCAGTTACATTCCATGTCGATAAATTTGCTGCCCCATGTCCCTTTTTGTTGTCTCCAAATACACCAGATAATATTATGGGACTCGACATGTTAAAACACTTTCGAGCTACTATTCGCTGTGCCCCAGAAGGAGTGCGAGTTGTGTTGAATGAGAATTACCCAGACTTTGAGCGAGTGTGTTTTCTCCATGAATCTGAAGTATTGGCCTCCTTACCAAAAACGTTGTGGGCCACTTCTGACACGGATGTAGGACGAATGATAATTCCTCCAGTGCATATTACTGTAAAGGAGGGAGTATCTCTGCCACGTGTCCCGCAATATAAGATTTCTAGAGAAGGTGAACTTGCTTTAATACACATTGTAAATGATTTGATTTCGGCAGGAGTAGTCGAGGAAGTTCCTTACAATGTTTGCAATAGTCCAATTTTACCGATCCTTAAGAGAGATACAGATGCTAAGGTTTACCGTTTCATTATTGATTTGAGGGAAATAAACAAGATAGTAGTGCCTCAGTATCCAGTGGTATCTGACATCACCACATTGCTTACGTTGGTTCCACCGACGGCAACTACTTTTACAGTCATTGATTTGAAGAACGCCTTCTTTTCGATCCCTGTACATCCTGACAGTCGATATCTATTCGGTTTTACATTAAATAATAAATCGTACAGATTCTGTCGAGTTCCTCAAGGCTATACTGAAAGTCCTAGCATTTATAGTCAGGCATTAAAAAGACAGCTTGATTCCTTTGACTTACAAGAGGGAGTGGTTCTCATTCAATATGTAGACGATATCTTACTTGCTGCAGACACACCAGAACAATGTGAGAAGAGTACCTTTTCCTTGCTTTCCTTCCTGGCTAAGCATAATCATAAAGTCTCGAAGAAAAAACTACAATATTGTAGACCAAAGGTGACCTACCTCGGTCATCTTTTGTCTAAGGAGGGCCGTGCATTGACACCAGATCGAATTCAAGCAATCCTAGATACTCCAGTCCCTCGCACTCAGAAGGATGTTCGCGCCTTTATAGGTTTGACGTCTTTTTGTAGGCAATGGATATTGGGTTTTTCACATATCGTTAAACCATTGTTAGCATTGTTGTCTAAAGATACACCGATTCCCATTGAATGGACGGATGAATGTCAGAATGCTTTTGAACAATTGAGACAAGCTCTTTGTTCTGCACCAGTGTTAGGTACACCTGATTACACGAAGATTTTTACATTATATGTACACGAGAAAGATGGGTGCGCATTGTCAATGTTAGTGCAGACACACGGAGACAAACAGAGACCTTGTGCATACTTCTCGGCGGTACTCGACCCTGTGGCTCGAGGATTGCCTGGATGTTTTCGAGCAGTTGCAGCAACAGCAGTAGCGATACGACAAAGTGAGGGAATAGTTTTGTCACACAAATTGTTGGTGCTAGTTCCCCATGCAGTAGATGCGTTACTGAATCAAACGAAAACACAGCATCTAACTAGTGCCCGTCTGACAGGATATGAGCTAACGTTGTTGGCGCCGCACATCACACTAAAACGATGTGCAACACTAAATCCTGCTACTTTATTGCCGGATCCTGTTGCTGAGACCCAGAAGGAAGAACAACATGATTGTGTTTTTCTGACTGAGGAACAGACAAAGGGTCGTATCGATTTACAGGATGCGCCATTTCCAGATGTAGATGGGGAACTGTGGGTTGATGGGTCATGTGTGAGGTTACCAGATGGTACGACTTCCGCAGCCTATGCGATCACGACACTTAAGACTGTGGTAGAAGCAGCACGGATACCCCAAAAATCAGCTCAAGCGGCTGAGTTGATAGCCTTAACGAAGGCATGTGAGTTAAGTGCTGGACTGTGTGTGAACATTTACACGGATAGTCGTTACGCTTTTGGAGTAGTGCATGATTTTGGCCTACTTTGGAAGGAACGAGGATTCCTGACTTCACACGGAGTACACATCATGCATGGAGAATTGGTACGCGATCTCCTGAATGCACTGTTATGCCCAAAGAAAGTTGCAATAGTCAAGTGCAGTGCACATAAAAAGGTGACGGACAAAATAGGACAGGGCAATGCTTTTGCAGACCGCATTGCGAGAGAGACCGCTATGCTGCAAAATAATTTCCCCATGTATGTGGTGAAGTCACAAGCTGAGCGGTGGCATGATGCTAGAGAAGAAATACTCGATATACAGAAGTCAGCATCAGAGGCAGAACTTGTGAAATGGGCCACCGAGGGAGTATTGGATGATGAGGGTTGCTGGCGTAGTAAAGATATGGAGAGATGGAAACTACCCATGGCCTATTTACAAACAATGGTGCAAATGACACATGGACTGGCACACATTGGAGCTCTCGCAATTACTAAATTGCTTACACGAGTTTGGGACAATGCTGACATTGCTAGCACGGCTAAGAGAGTAGTGCAGACCTGTCTGATATGTTTGCAGCACAATCCTGGACAAGGGACTCATACTCCTAAAGGTGGGTTTGTTCCACCTACTGCACCATTCGAAGTATTGCAAATGGATTACATCCAGCTGGAACGCTGTAATAATCTCAAGTATGTCCTAGTGGTGGTGTGTGCCTTCAGCAAATGGATTGAGGCTTACCCTACGAAAGACAATACAGCATTGACAACAGCTAAGGTGCTACTCAAGGAGTACTTCCCGCGCTATGGTGTTTGTAAACTTATGTGGAGTGATAATGGCCCTCATTTCATTGGAAAAGTAGTGGAATATGTCCTGAAAGGATTGGGAATCAAACAAAGATTCCATGCTGTCTTTCATCCGCAATCGGCAGGTTTAGTAGAGAGATACAATGCAACTCTGAAGCTGAAGCTAGCAAAGATAGTGGCATCGACATCTCTGAAATGGCCGGACGCTTTGCCTCTGGCATTGCTGTCCATTAGATCAGTGCCCCATTCTCGGTCTGGCCTCACACCCTATGAAGTGGTGTTTGGAAGGCCTATGAATATCTGGGGAGTTCCGAAACCTCGTTTGATACATGATATGCCTTGTATAATGATGAACGATTATCTGGCACGATTAACAAATGATTTGCTTTCTATTCATCAACAGGTTCGAGAGGCGCTCCCTGATAACTCCACTGGTGAGGCTCACGATCTCCGCCCTGGGGACCACGTGATGGTCAAAGTCTTTGAGCGATCCAGCAGTTTGGAACCGAGATGGCATGGCTCTGAGCAAGTGCTGCTGGCTACGCGAACTGCTGTGAGAGTCACCAACAAGAAGCGGTGGATACATTCTACGCACTGCCGACGTGTCTCTCCGGATCTGGTGAGCCCTGTGGTGCTATCCGACTACAGAAAGATTTTGGATACAGAAAAGAGCCCAGCTGTCACGCCTGATGAATTGGAGGGAGCCTTCCCGGACCACGTTGTTTCTGATAAAGTGAAGTATAATCTACGCCCCAGGAAATAAGATTTCTTTTGTGCTCTTTTTGAAACTGGTTGGTGACCGCTCTGAGGTTTGTGAAACGGAAGCCGGGAATATCAAGGGGGGGGATCAGTTCTGCCCAGTGTAGCGACACCCGTCTTGAATCCCGGAGAACAAATCAACGGCAGCCTCGGTTCAGAACCATCGTTTTTATTTTTCCCGCTTAGTGTTGTTTTTAAAGAGTATTGTTTTATGAACTATGGCATCTCCTTCGACACGAAAGAGGAGAATTCTTGGTGTTGTTTTGTTTGTCTTGACCATAGTGGTGATCGCAGTATTAGCTTGGACTATAGAACTGTTGTTTCCTGTACGAGAACATTTACTGCCCACCACTCCAAGTCCGTCTGAACATTTTCATTTCACTCTGCCTTTTCACGAAGAAAGGCATAGGCAGACTTATTTGAATAACAGTTTTATTAAAATTTTGCATCATACTCATAACATGACCAATACGTCCAATTGTTGGGTATGTGGAATGTTGCCCGGACACCAGAAGAAGGGAGGAACACCACTCATTCCTCTCCCGTTTTCTCATAATGGTTCTTGTCATGCTTGGTACACTCTTCTTTTTACTCTGCGATGGCCGACGAAAGGTGGATTACTTTTTCGGTTGAATAAAATATGCTATAACGATAAAGATGGCTATCCACACGCTGAAGGAACTAAATTCGAATGGGAAGAATATCGTCCGGACAATGTTTCTACACCTCGTGTATATACGAATCAAAGACTTATAAATGTGACGAACTCGCATATAATAACCGTTATCGATACAAAAGCAGATTTGTGTATTAGAAATAAAGGTACAATCCCTGTAGGCCGCAGTGAATGTAATATTACACTTACCTTTGATACACCGACTGGAATTGCATTTGTAGCTTCACATAACACATATTTCGTTTGTGGAAATAAGGGATACCATCGTCTACCATTGGGATGGTTGGGAACGTGTTATATAGCATTTGTATTACCACCTGTGTTTATTGCTCCTCCCATGTATCACAATGATTATGTTTTGTACCATGATTTCATATTGAATAGAGTGAAACGAGCACTAGATCTTGATGAAATAGACCAGACTGATACCACTTTACAACAATATGTAGATTTTAATTTGGGGTTATTTTCATTTGTAGGAGCTGCACTGAATAGCAGGAAGATAAGGCGGCTTACACGTGTAGTGGAAGCCGTCGCTAACGAAACTGCCTCTGCTTTAGGGAATATTACTGAGGAATTACAAATTACCAGAATTGTAGCGCTCCAGAATCGAATGGTTCTAGATGTGATACTAGCTGATAGGGGTGGAGCATGCCGCGTCATCGGAAGTAGTTGTTGCGTGTACGTACCAGATAACTCACCTTCTGTATATGATTCAATTACAAAATTACATAAGATAGCTGCTGAGATCCACCCAGAAAATGGAACATGGACCTTTTCTGGTTGGTTCTGGACCCTGCTTAGTACTTGGGGTTGGAAATTATTAACGATTCTCTGTGTTTTTATTGGAATACTATTTTTTCTTTGTCTATGTATTCAATGTGGCCCTACATTATGTTCTGTATGTATCACAGCCTGTATTCCGTCCAAACGAGCTATTGTTAAGCAAGAGAAACTGATCAATGATGAAGTATTGAAAATAATGGCTATTAACATTGAGGATGAACATTCTGACTATGTCCACTATGAGGTAGCTTTTGCTAAACGCTAAAAGGGCCGTCTGTCGTGTTTTGGCAGCTCCTGAGTTAGCGTTTAGCACAGCTACACGGTCTTTTCTGTTAACTTGACCAAAACGAACGGGGGCCATTTTGAATCCCTCTGACTTCCGTTTCCTATGAACACGCTGCCTCGTGGTCAGTGTGCCCTTTCGTCCTTTCTCGATACCCATGGTCACTAGTCTGCTCGGCAACAGGCTATTTTTAGTACTGGTCAAGCGCACATGCGCATTACGCACCAATTGGTCACTCTTTAGGAATGTTCACACTAACTGACCAGCGCTGTTGAAACTCCTCCCACACGTTGGCTGTGTTCCAAAAATGACCTTATATGTACCTAAAATGTGTAACTTGTAACCGCCTATCTTTTTATTACTATTAAACTGTATAAAAGAGGTCGCGCACCAATGTTCGGTGTGCTACTTCTTACATTGCCGAAGGGTGCTGTAGGAATGTATCACCACCCCATGGGGTCTTAATAAACTTGTCTTTTACCTTTTCCAGTGTCCGTGCCAACTTCTATACTAAGGTGTTCGAGAGTTTAGCAGAGTATGTAGGCCTGATTTGAACCCAACACCACACCTATGGGTGAGAAGGGTGTCACTAGAGAGTTGGCGAAGCTAGGTCTTCATCGAGCGGTCGACCTCTTTCAGGATGGCGTGGCCAAAACCTGGGATCAAGTATGCGGCGACCGCAGAGAGATTCCTATGCTGCAACGCTTTCAATTCCACAGGACGCGAAGTGCACTCATGGAACTGCTTGGCCCGGACATGGCAGAGCCTCCAGACGTCCTTGAATTGACATATGTCATCAAGGCTAACGAGCCACGGAAGCTCCTCACAAATCTGTATAGGGTTGCTAGGTCGCAAGGAGAACATCAGCTTATGAAAGCGGGACTGGCATGGCAAAAAGACCTGGAGAAAACGCTAGACGACGCGATATGGCGGTACTGCTGTGAAAACACGAAGCGGATATCGCTTAATGGACGGCACAGGTTGATTCAATTTAAGTTTCTGCAGAGGGTGTACTACACTCCGGAGAGACTCCACAGATACGGTCTGAGGCAAACGGCAGACTGCGAACGATGCCACGCTGCTAATGCTGACTTCATGCACTTGATATGGAACTGTCCGGGTATCCAGTCTTTTTGGTGAGATATCTTTGCGGAAATGAGCAAAATCCTGGAGGTAGACATGACCCTGGAACCGGGATTGGCGCTCATTGGCAATTCCAAGCGGCTCCCAGTTGCAATCCGCAGACTCGCGGATATGGGGATGCTAACGGCTAAGAGAGTGTATCACTTTGTTGGATGAGAGGACCGCTCCCAACCAGAACCAGATGGGCACGAGACATGTTGTACTGTAGCACCCAAGCGGAGAATTATAGCGAATTGCTGCCCCCCAAGAGTCGTCCTAAAAGTTTCTGGGCACTGTACCGCACTTACCTTAATGGAAGGGAGCGAGAGGAATCTAATAGTCAGGAGCCACATGATTCAGAGACGGCATCTAGGATCCTGACAGGGGCGCAGTGTGAAGTAGGCACTGGCTAGGTGGGCGGGGTGGCACCGCGGACATACTGTTTACCCTAGGTCTGGCTGAGACATCGCAACTGAGACAGACATTTAAGCTAGGACAGCTTAGATGAGGCACAGACATAGCTCAGGAGCACGTTTGGAGTAAATGTGGCTGGGATGTTGGACAAGGCATCATTATAGCAATTACACCTTTATTATACACAGTGAACATAAGGAGGGAGGGGGGGGGGGGAAGGACCGTTAACTGAGTTGGGAGTTATTATTGGTTAAGTTATGACGCCAACGCATTTGTCTCTAATCTAAGCTGTAGCACTGAGGGGAGGCAGGGTGGGGACGAACTGTTGGTGAAAAAAAAGAAAAACACACATGACAACTGCACCCAGCTCTTTTGGCATTGAAATCTGTGAATTTAATAGCCCCTTCAAGGAATACGCCGCCGGACCCCCGGGTTGTCGGCTGATGGGCTGTGTCTGCATGTGTCTATTGTTTACTTGAAATATGTGTACTGCGTCCGGCCCTAGAGGCTGTAGGCTTGGAGCTGTGTATCCGAAGTGCGTGGCAATAAAATAATTTAAAAAAAAAGAAATGGTGAGAGTTTAAGGGGGAAGTTGAGGTGAGGCTTTCCTGTATAAATTTGGATCCCCGAGATTCTTCAAGCGGGTTCGTCTGAAGATTCTAAAGGCAGCCCTGGAGGTGTGGTACAGGGTAAGGGTCAGCTGGGGGATAGGTTATTATTCAGATCTACCTCCTGTTTGGGACTCACCCGGAACTCCGGATTGTTTGAGAGATGCTTTGGCAATACCAATAAAGAGGACATGAATCACTACTTGGGTGGAATTGATGGATGTCGAGGGGGTACATCCATGGGAGTATTTGAGGGCAAAGGTAGGGATTGGACTATCGAGATTTAAATATCTTCAGTTAGTATCCTGGCATGCTTCGGAACAGGATGGGATAAAAGGCAATGGGGAAATTGAGAGGTTGTGCCAATCTATCCTACCAGTTAAAAAAGAAATCTCTGTATGGTATAATTATTTATTAAAGGTTGAAGATCTTTGGATCCCTCCCTCAGAGGCAACCTGGAGCCAATCCCCTATGGCATCGCAGGCAGAGGCTTTGTTTGAACCATCTTTAAAGACATTATATACGTTTATAAAACCTGCCTGCTTGATAAAGAACGATTTTTTTGTCACCAATAGACTTTATTATACTCCTTATAAAATTGCAAAAATTTCCCCAACACCCCCTCCTAAATGTCCTAGATGTCATATCCCGTTAGCGAACGATATACACATTTTCTATGAATGTAAAGAGTTGGAACATTTCTGGGGAGAAGTGGAGGATACACTATTGGGAGTATTTAAGACTAGGGTGGAAGTCAACCTCTCCCTGATCTTATTTGGAGATGATGGTCTTTTCTGTCAGACTGCCTCGTGGCAGGACAAAGGTCTCTTACTTTATATGATTCTATTGGCAAGGAGGGAAATCTGCAGGAGATGGAAAGATCCCCATCCCCCGAAAAGAGAGGACTGGCTTAAAGCATCATTTGTTATGGCCCGACTGGAAAATGAGAGAGCAGAGGATAAGCCATCTAACATCTGGCATCCTCTTATGAGTTGGGGAAGAAGCCTAAGACTCACCTAGTTGGTCCAATGATTACACCATGTCCGCGTACCAAAAGGGGAGAGGTCAGGCGACCCAAGTGAATGCGGTAGGCCAAGTGGTCCCCAGTTAGTGAACAAGACTGTACAAGTTCCGCAACGACTTGACAAGGCGAGATGAGGACAAAAACAAGAAAAAAAAACAACAGTTAACAGATGTAAAGGGGGAATTCTATGCCCTGGGAGGGATGCCACATGTCATTGGGTCCATTGATGGAACACATGTGGCTTTGGTGCCACCACAGGCTCAGGAGCAGGCCTACCGCATAAAGGAAACATTACCACTCAATAAATGCCCTGGTGGTGTGTCTTGCTAACATGCTGATTTCCCATGTTTGTGCACGTTTTCCAGGATAGTGCCATGATGCATTCATCATGAGGCGTAGCAGGGTACCACAGATGATGCTGCAGCTGCGCAACGATCGAGCATGTCTTGTTGGTGGGTAAACTCTGTTTGTCCTGTATGTCTCATTTTAATTGTTTGCTCTGAGGGCATCTCATTACCAAATTATTTACATGATGTATATTTGTAGGAGAAGCGGGATATCACCAACATGCCGTGGCTCATGACACCGCTCCGCAACCCAAGAACAGCTGCAGACCAGCGGTACAATAATGCATACGGGCATTTGGACTCCTGAAGAGTCGATTCCGGTGCCTCGGTAAGACCGGCGGATCCCTCCCATACGCCCCGGTCAAGGTGTGTAACATCTTCATCATGTGCTGCATGCAGCACAACATGGCAGTTGTGAAGGCCATGCCACTCATCCTGGATCCTGAGGAGCTAGAACATCCACCCGTTGAGGAAGAAGGGCTTGGTCATGATGAAAGTGATGAGGAGGAGGAGGATGATATCCGGAGTCAGCTCATACGCAACTTCTTCTCTTAATGGTGAGTCACTGGGAATTAGTGTGCAAGCTTGTGGCATAGAGTGGCATGTGTTGCATACTGTGTATCCAGCTGACTGTATACAAAGTCACTTTGATGTTTGTTGTGATGTGTCGCACAAGTGTTGATGTCATGCCACACGCATATGCGCAATGAGTGATCTTGGAATGTACATGTGTTCAACATTGTGATTTTTTTTACATGACCATGTCTGTATGGAAATCTTTTGAACGTGTCTCCTTGTGTGCCTGTCATTCCCAGGTTGCTCTGCCTGTTGTCTGTTTGTGTCATCTTAGTACTCCTGCTATTCATCCTGATGATTGCAATGTGTACCGAATCAGCGTTCCATGCGCGGACATGTGGAAATGTCAGTTCGGGTAAGAAATTAAAACAGGCTTTTTTGGGTTGGTATGGTTTGGTAATGTGTGGGAACTGTTTATATGCATGTTGTAGGACCATACATACATGTCTCATTACCATGGATCAAATAGCATGTTGCAACACTCACATCATTCCCAACACTGGACAGTCAGCCTGAACTGCCAAGCCATGTCTTCCCTGGACCGGAAACAAGCATCCTGGGACCGGTTTCGGATTCATAATCCTCATCAGCTAGGCTATCTTGAATTCAGTGGTAGAGTAGCAGTTCAGGCTGGACTGTTCCCATGAGGCACAGGGTCAGACTGATTTGCATATGGCCATGTCTGAACTGGGGTGGTGGAGTGAGCTAAAGAATGATGATGGATTAAACGCAGATCAGTTGACTGGGGATGAATGTTTGATTTGCTCAAACACTCCGTCCATCATCCCCTTTGGTATCGCTTTGTTCGCCCTGAGTTGGCATGGTATGCCCAGACGTGGGTCCCTTGCTCACTCTACCACTGGATGCAAGATAGCCTGGCTGATGAGGATTATGAATCCGAAACCGGTCCCAGGATGCTTGTTTCCGGTTCAGGGAAGACATGGCTAGGCAGTTCGGGCTGGACTGTTCCCATGAGGCACAGGGCCAGACTGATTTGCATATGGCCATGACTGAACTGGGGTGGTGTAGTGAGCTAAAGAATGATGATAGATTAAACCCAGAGCAGTTGACTGGGGGTGAGTGTTTGAATAGCTCAAACACTCCGTCCATCATCACCTTTGGTATCGCTATATTTTATAGAACAGCAGACCGCAGTCAGAGATCTTACCAACTTTTGATGATTCAACACAATCAGGTCTTACAGTTGGGGATGCCAGTATACTTCAAACAGTTCTAGACTTAGGAGGACCATCATGGGCGGATACTGAAGAACAAGCAACACTTTTTACAGACAAAGCAGCATGTACAACATTTAAACCAAGCTCTGTATTTTATCTGATTTTGCCCCATGATTCCATCAATACCTTTCATGAAGTTGTTACTAAAGAAGAATTGATTAAACAAGAAACATAGTGTGGGAAATAACAAGGTCACCAGTTACAACCTGTCACGCAAACAACGTAATATTATCATATCATTGTCAAAAGATACAAGCATGGTAATACATCCATCTGATAAAGGTGGAAATATAGTTTTGTGGTACAAACAACTGTACATCAAGGAGGCACAAAAACAACTTAATGATGTTAGATTCTATTGTATATGTGACACAGCCACTTATAATGCAAGTATAACCACCACATGGGAAACACTTTCTGAATGGTATGAATTGAGCAATAATACATGGCATGAATACTGCTTTTTGAAAAGAGACTATCCAAAGTTGCCAATCTTATATCTTCTACCGAAGATTACCATCCCCCCGGGAGGTCCATAGTATCCTCAGCGGGCAACGTTCTTGAAAACATCTCCAAATATGTTGATCAGTTTTTTGAAAGAACATGTTACTGAACTACCATCTTATGTTAAAGATACTAAAGACTTTCTTAATAAAATCGAGAGTCTTGTTTGGGAAGATAATTTTTCTCTCATTCCCCTGGATGTGAGTTCATTATATAGCATCATTGATCACATCCAGGGTAAGGAAGCATGCATGCATTACCTAGGGAAAAGAAACATCATGTACTTAGAACACATACGTATGCTTGCTGACATGATGATGCCATGCCTCAAAAAAACATTTTTATGTTTGATGGGATGTTGTATAAGCAGGTGCGTGGGCACAGTGATGGGTACGTGCTTCGTGCCTCTGTGAACCTCTCCCTAGGCAGATGGGAAGAAGAAATTCACTCTGATATGTCCCTTACCAAAGATTTTGAGTAAGTAGCAGTGTGGCTTAGATATATCGATGATTTGTTTATAGTATGGAAAGGCACAGAAACTGAAGCCATAAATTTCATTGAGAGGCTGAATAATAACAGGTATAATATTTTTCTGACACACAACATTAGTAGAAACTGTGTAGAATTCCTAGACACCAAGATTGAAGTCATAGGAGGTAACCTTGTAACAAGCTTGTACACAAAAGAAACCACAGGTAACAGCCTCCTTCATGCGCTCAGTGGCCACCCAGAGGCCCTGAAATGGAGTATTCCATATCGGGAGCTACTAAGGGCAAAAAGGAACTGCAGCACTAAGGAGAAATACTTACAGGAACAGAAGATCATGTCAAGAGGTTTAGACAAAGAGGGTACCCTGAATGGGTCTTGAACAAAGCACTTGAGAAAATAAGTAATGTTAGTAGAGAGAAATCACTGGAACAGACAAGGAAGACAAACACAACAGAATCAGGCACCAGGATTATTACTACCTACAACAGTCAGTCTTAGAAAATACGTAATATTCTGGTAGACAACTGGAACATTCTCCAAACAGACACCGTTGTTGGTCCTGCGGTAGGTGAGAGACCATCAATAACCTATTGAAAAGGTAGAAGCCTTTGAGATATCCTTGTTAAAGGCTTTTTCCCTTGTGTCACTGTAGAGCATGTGAATCTAGTCATTCAGTGAAAGGGTTTATCATTCCACGACTTGTGCAAAAGAGGAAAATAAATCAATTTCTCACCTGTAGTTGCAATTTCACCATGTACATTCTAGAATGCCCCAGCAAACTTTGGTATGTAGGGAGTACTGCGTGTATGGTAAAGAAAAGAATTATGAAACACCTTGGAGCAATTACTAATGTAGATAACACTACCCAATTGCCAGACATTTCCAAAAGTCCAACAGTTAATTTCTTAAATTCTTTGCAATTGAACAGTTAATTCTGGGCAATAGAGGAGGCAACAGGGAACTGGTCTTAGAAAGAAAGAATCCAAATGGATATTGAAATTAGAAACCAAATTCTCGGGAGGCCACAATCTGGATGACGAATTGGCTACACAGCTTCATGTTCAATAGTAACTAACTAAGATTTTGTTTCATAGAGTACTGCTATTGTATGATACTGTTTCATTGTTCAGTAACTTTGGTTTTAATTGTATATTTTATATAAAACTGTACTGACTATGTCTTCTATCGTTGTTCTTTTCTTTCACAGGAGGAAAGGAAGGGACCCACCACGTTGCATGGTCACTTGACGGGTTCCCTACCCTTTTCTTCCCCAGGCTCGGGTGAACACAGAATCAAGATAAGAGACTTTTTAAATTAAAATAATTTAAATGTGACTTTACGTTATATATTTTCATTAGTTACCCTGCACGATTTCACGCACATTATCAATGCTGGACTAAGACTTTATCATTTAGCCACTTGGCAAGTGAATATATCTCTTAGGTGCATCTCCAGTTTTCTACTATACGCAGTAGAAAACGCATAGTTCACTTAGAAACTTACTCCTTATTCTCTATCTGCAATATTCTCAATAAACAGTGGTTTCCGTAGATTTTGCTATGCCACCTGTACTCAGTTAAGCCACTTGTGCGAATATAGTATATACACATGTATTATAATCACGGAGTACAGAGTTAGTTCGTAGGCAGTGAGCCACTAGTGCGATATGAAATACTCCAAAATCATCTCTTTCTATCAAATATGCATCTGGACGAACTTTCGTAATGATGTGTTGTATTTATAGCAATGAATGTGTTATTACAGTCATATTTTGCTTTATATATAAAATGGCCGATACAGGAGATACTAAGTGAGAGTGAAACATGTAGTCCTTTGCCCATTATCATGATTATTTACGCATGCTGTAGTTGTTACATTATTTTGTACAATATGATATTCAACTGAAATTCTCCTCTTAATTGTGTAAATATGCACTCTGATGAACCGCCGTAATGATGCACTAAATGTATAGCAATGAAAATGTTGCAAAAGGATGGGTACAGGGGATATGAAGTGAGATTGAAACTTGTATTCATTTCTATTTAAGCAGGTTCATGTCGCCAAATTAATTGATGTGAAATGAAATTCTACAATACTCCTTTGTATATATAAACTTGACAAACCCTGTAATGAGGTGCTGATTTTAAAGCAACAATTGTGCCAATATACTCATACTTTGCATGTTACAAAATAAGCAACACATTGGATCCGCAGTGAGAGCAAAACTTGTAGTCCTTTGTCCTTTATTATGTTCATTTATGCAGGCTCATTTTGCCACACATTTCGTGTGACCAAGACATTAAGTTGTCGAAACGCGTAACGAGCAATAAAGAGCTTTCTGCTTGGCATCTAAGACTTTGAGAGTGCGTCTATTTGAGGAAAACTGTGGGAGTACTACAGCCGGTTTTGGGCATACCGGCATCACACTCCACCTGACCACGGAATTACCCTTTTGTTGTGGATTTGGAAAAAACACAGGTTTCACACACGTTATAGTTAGGGATTAGCATTTAAAAAACCTTAGAAATTCACCTAAAAAACCATGGGTTTCACACATGTTATAGTTAGCTGGACATTTCACTCATACAAAACCATTGAAATTCCCCCGATATAGTTAGTTCAGCTAACCATAACTCGCGCACCTGCAATCCACCGCTGATGGCGTCACATATTACATCACTCATGACATGGTCAGTGACATCATTCATGACATTACTGATGACATCTCAAATGACATCGCTGAAACCTGTGTTTTTTTCAGTGAATTTGCAATGTTTTTTACATGCTAATTCCTAACTATAACGTGCCTAAAACCTATGGTTTTTTCAGTGAATTTTATAGGTTTTGTAAATGCCAATTATTAAATGTATTAATTGTTATATTTATTTTTTGATACTAATTTACTACATTTTTTACAATATTTATTTTTAGGTATTTTATTTTTTAAATTACATTACATATTTTTTATGTAAAATAATTAAAAAAATGTTTTTTATTTTATATTTTTTTAAATATATGAAAATTAATTTCCATATTTTGTTAGCATTTTTTTGTGGTAAACGTAGGGTACGCGTACCGTCCTGTCACACTACAGCACAACTGTAATTGTACTTTACGCGTACCCGCGCATACGTCACAGATACTTTTAAAGCACTGCATTCCCTAAAGCCTGCCTCACTACATGAGTACATGCTTACTGAGTGACTGATTACATTAATATAAGTAAAGGCACTGAGTGAATTCTTAATTGGTTCACTTTTACTTTACTGAATGAATTACAAAAAAGGGAAGTTACTACAAAAATAAGTCGGAAAAAAAAGGGGAATGAATGTTAATACTCTTATTAAAAAACAGTAGCCTATAGAAAAGCATTTTAGAAATTAAACCAAAGTTAAAAAGTATGAAAAGAAGCACATTTACATAAACACATGATGCACTAAAACAGTGGAAATCAGAACACCTGTCAACTGAAAAACGTGACTTAAAAGTGGGAGGAGCTATAAATTAATCCCATAGACTGTTAAGTAACCAAAAAGTATGTAAACCACACCCGTGAGATAATTAGTTTCGTTTCAGAGAATCAATATGGGCAAAGAAACTACGAGCAAGGCAATGATTCAGGACTGCAGAAGCATCTAGACAATATCTTTCATTTCCTCAGAGGGAACATATTGTTAATATATATTTAAAAATACATAAAACATGATATCCCTTTCAGAGGAATTGGATGAATTTCGACGGAGGAAGGAAAGAATATCGAAGAGAGGTAAATTATCTTAATGGGTACATGTTTTATATATTTAAGAAAGAAAGCAAAAATATTTAAATGATTATAGAATGTGATATGATTACGTTTAAAAGAAATATAATAACGAGTTCAGTAAAAAAACATTACAAGAAATATAGGTTATTTAAGGAAATACTACGGTCAAAGTAATGATTAGAAGCGATGTCATAATCTTCAATTTATCTTTCATTTCCACAGAGGGATCATATTGTTAATGTATATTTTAATTTATATTAAACTTTATGATCCTTCAACTGGAGTTGGATGACTTACAACCGAGAATTTTTTTTTAGTATAGAAGTATTTCTTAATGATTGAAAAATATAGTATAAATAAGGTTACGAGAAAATACTTAGCAATAAAGGAGAATACTCTTTAACTTCTGAAGTGAAAATGGGCTAAAAGTATTTATATTGAGTAGTGCTTTTAGTAATTTTCAGTCGTGAAAAAAAAGAGGATTATCTTCGCAAGCACTTTTCAACAAAATAATATAATTTTGTTTTCAAATGTTAATGTGAATATTAATTCTTTCAATTTTTAAAAATGATTGTAAAATGTAATAATGACATTAAGGGCCCCATTAGGATGGCGGGCGGACTTTGCCCGCCCGCCATCCTCACGGTACTAGGGACCGGCCGCCATGAGGGCGGGGGTCCCGTTGGCAGCATTAGGATGCGCCCGCCACAGTGGCGGGCGCATCCTGTATTCCCATCATTGTGGCGGGCGGTGCACTCTGCACCGCCCGCCACAATGCTGAAAATGCTTTGCAGCATTTGCATGACGAAAGCGGCAGGCACCGCGCGGTGCCTGCCGCTTTCATTATGCAAATGCAGGGGGGTACCGTAGGTACCCCCCTGTGTGCACCCCCCTACTGTGCTTCACTCTGGGGGCCCGCAGGGGGCCCCCAGAGTGAAGTCCGCCTGCCTTTCCGTGGCGGCATTGCCGCCACGGAAAGGCATTGTCAGATGCCTATTCTAATATGGCTGGCGGTGTCTGATAGACACCGCCACCATGTTATCACTTATCCGCCCCGGCCGCCAGGCGACCGGGGCGGAAAACAGGCGGGCGGTGTTTCCCACCGCTGCGGTCCCCTCCGCCATCGTAATATGGTGGGGGGGAATGCAGGGAAGGATGTCGGGCGGATTGCCTCCGCCAGGGTGGCGGTGGCCACCGCCACCCTGGCGGAGGCAATCCGCCCGACATCCTAATGGGGCCCCAAATGTACATTAAAAAAAAGATGAAGTAGTGAGGGAGTGTTTGTCTTAGCACTTCTATTCTACTTTATCTGAAAGTAAAAAAAGCCCAAACATTTAAAAAAAGATGATGGGGCAACACTTATATAATGTAAACTTAAGAAAGGAGTGCTTATGATAAAATAAAAGAAATGTGGTTCAACCCGTGATACCAATGAATGGAAAAAAAAATTGCATTTCACCCATATGATGAATATAAAAGACTCAATAAAAATATTTTGAAAACTTGTGCATATTTTTAGATACTTTTACAGTCAATAAACTTGTAAGCAGAGTACACAGTTTAAGTTAAAAACACCCTACTACAACTAGTTTTTGAAACGCATTGTAAAATAAACTGCGTCACAAAATGGGCTACATACATGGTGAGTGTATCGTAACGTCACATAGAAAAAAAAACAATCAAAATTAGGGTCAGGAAGGTAGACGTAGCCACACAACAGCCAATCAAATGTTTTTCAAAATCTGCGCAAGGAAAGGGATTGGTCGCTAATACGTCTTCTTACAATACTTCACAACCAATCAAAAAGAGGTGTTGAAAGTTTCTGTTTTTAACATTCGAGCAAATCAGATAAACATGCAAGTACACGCAGCGCGAGGCAATTATTAAAGATAAATTGCTTTCCCAAGACCCCGAAAGACTTCTTCCAGAACAAGTACGCACTTCACTGCCAGAGCCCATTTAATGATTATCCAGGCTCTCAAGCCTAAACACGTCACAAATCATCTCTCATCACTTTCTCTTCTTTTTTAGTGTATTGTGTAAGGCAGACTACATGACCCTATGCCTAGAGCCCTCGAAGGCCCTGGAGACTGCCACGCCCCAGGGCCAGCTCCTGCAGTGTCCCAGAGCCACGCGGCCCCCCCTCCCAACATTTAAAGGCCCCGAGGGGTGGTGGTAAATTAATCGAGGCTGAATACGTTACTACAGCCCACTCCGCTTACGCTACCAGGAAAACACCACAACACTACATGGCCCAGATTTCCATTGTACTGATTTCTTAGTTCCAGGTCTAGTTGTCAGATCGGCATACACAGTCCCTCATGGCTGGTATACACCCACACCACACCCATCCCGCGTATCCGTTACTACACACGTGACCCTACCTATAAAAAAGACAGGACGCACGTGCTGTACGCCATTTTAGAGTTGCTACCATCGCAAGCGCTGTGATGGCCCGTCCTGGTGGTTCACACGCTTCATGTAGGCCCAAACTACTAAACAAGGGGGCCCACTGCCACATGCATGGACTCTTTGTTCACTGAGTTAGCGGTACCCGAAGCACTGAGCGGGTGAAGAACCTGCAATGTAGATGATAGGAGCACAAGTATGTTGTTAGCCATAGAGATATCAAGACTCTGCACCATATATGAGACTTCTTTGAGGCAGATCGAGACTAAGGGCCATATGTATCAAGGCCAAATGGGTTAACCAACGCCGAAATTCGCAGAATTTCGGCGTTTGCGAGCCCATTTTTGCAAAATGGTATGTATGAAAGAATTTGGGTGCAAAATAAGGAATCGCAAAATTTGCCATTCCTTATTTTGCGATTGCATTTAAGAAATCTCAAATTTTGCGATTCCTTAAATGCAATGTATTAAGCAAAAAAAAAATCCAAAATGCCCTTAAGGAATCGCAAATTACCACCAACTTGTAGTTGGTGGTATTTTGCGATTTCTTTTACAAATGCACTTTATGCAATTTGTAAAGGTGCCATGTGACGCTCATACATGCCCTTAGGGCCTGTATGTGCGCCATATGCGCACACATGTCATTTTCAGGGGTGCAGCAGGGTGTTCTTGAGACACCCCTGCACCCTTGAAATTATTCTCAATTTGCGATTAGCAAATTGCGAATCACAAATTGAAAATAATTTCGCATTCATTCCTATGGGCCTCCTGGCCCGTAGAAATGAATGGGAAATTATTCCTTTATTGCGATTAGCAATTTGCTAATCGCAATTAAGAAATTTTAAGAAATCGCTAAAAAAAAGAGAATTTCTACATACATACCATTTTGCTATTTCTAAATAGCGATTCCTTAAAAATCGCTATTTAGAAATCGCAAAAGGGAATGTTGATACATATAGCCCCAAATGATGCAGAAGGTGTCCTGTCCACGAAAAGGTGAGCAATGAGGCCTGGGTACGCATCGGAGGGAGTCGAAGGGCTGTAGCAGACTGGATACAAAAAAGCGACGCAGCGATTTAGAAAAATGCAGTCCTATATAGTGTATCAAATTACATGTATATATTTTTTTTCCAATAGCAGGAACGTTTTTATAATCGCTCAAACGTCCGGAATATAAACTATACAAATTGTTATTTTAAATGTGAGAAGGAACGTGTGTGAAAGGGCGATGTTATTCAACTCCACATTAAGATAGTAACAATTACCAATCATAACATCTTTCTTTTACTATCTTTAAGATATAGAGCTTCAGGGTGCATTATGTCCCAGCACGTAGTGGAAAACACACTGGTGACTGAAAGTTGAGCTGGGAATATTCTTTGCAGTCACTCTCTCACTTCCTTGATCCTTTGATAAAAAAATGACACAAAATTTTAACTTTCTTTTTATCTTACAGGTAGTGTATTTCAGAAATTGGCGTCCCCCTCAACACCTCTAAAAGTCAATGTTCGAGGATTCTGCGATGATGCGTGGCCATCGTAACAACTTCTGAGAAAGCTGCTTCGACACATAGTGCACCCTCTTTGAATCACGCCAATGGCACTAGGTGAGCAAAGAAGCTTGTTTCCGAAACAATAATCCTGAGTAGTGAGAATAGGTAGGTTACAACAGTCTGACGAACAGATCTACAAGCTTCTTGCGCCACTTTTGTGTCACTTTTAGCATGGGAAAAGTAGCGCAAGGAGCTTGTAAATCTGCCTCTGACTTCTCAAGAAAAACACTCATCTTCAGACTCAGCGAGTCAATGAGGTGCAACAGTCTAGGTACGCAGGGGCAGCCGCGGTTGGCAGTAGAAGTTCCTGCAGGGCGGTGACGTGGGGAGGGTGAGGGGCAGGGTGGGGGTTGGTAATGTATGGATTACGGAGTTTAAAAGGTAAGTAAACATGTAAATAAATAAAACAAATTTAGTTGCGCGCACTGCATCGCATTTGGTGATCCCCTGTGCTCTCCCCTCCGCTGGTGGACAAACAGCTGCCATGCGCCGGCGCAGGCACCCATTCACCATGGTGCAAGGATGCCTGCGCCAAGGGGAGATTGTTTTAGTACAGGAAGGGGCACCTTCCTGCACAAAAGCAATCACTAAAGGATTTTTCTTATTTCAATGCGTGCGTAGAATGCAGCATGCATTGAAAGAGGGAAAAAAACGAGGAGAAATGAAAACATTTCTCCTCGTTGTGCCTTGCTACGCCACCTCTAGGGTGGCATAGCATTCAGACACATCTCCATATTTACGATTTCGCGTAAATCTGGAGATGTGTCTTGTTCCATGGGTGTTGCGTTGAAACATCCACAGAAACACCCATGAAACGCCCCTTTACTGCAAAGTGCTGCGTGTGAAGGGGCCATATTTACAAGGAGAGTAAAAGTCACGCCGGGTGGCTATTCCTCTCCTTGTAAATATGGAGGAGTCCCCTGCGCCACCAGTACGTCACAAAAAGTGATGTACTGGTGGCGCACGGGGCTTGTAAATCTGCCCTGCAATATTGAGAACTCACAGCTATGCAGTGGGAGTGTATGTGATATAGTACTTTGGAAGAAAAACAGTGCACAGACACCTCCTTACAGTGTAAGTTGAAAAAATACATTATCCTGAGTATACAAAAAAATAAAGCAAACATATACATGTGCAGTTGTATGGACTATTCTATTACTAACTCTTTATACTATCTTTCAGATCACTAAACTGGAGGGTGCACTATGAAGCAGAACATCCGTGGACACACAACGGAGGCAAAAGGTGAGCTATGAGTATTTTCTCCATTATTATCTGCTCCATCTATAACTTTCTTCCACGTTTTAATGTCATCTCTTTCTCACTCTCTCTCAAATCATTTCTCTTTCTCTTTTAAAATAATGGACGCTGCTGTCCACTTTGCCGTGTAGAACCAAAGCTGAATTCAAGTGGTGAATTCTGCTGGTCACAGAGTTTACACAAGGTAAGCAGAGCGGCCTAGATATAGAATCCCTCCAATTAAATGCATTAGAAATAAGAGCTTATTTACAAACCCCTTGCACCACTTTTGCGTCACTTTCAACATGGGAAAAGTAACACAAAACTGTTGCAAGAGTCTTGTAAATAAAACCTAAAGAATATTGTCCTGCATAATGACTTAATCTCTCACCTAATTCTGTATTGTCTCTGAATCATTTTAAAGACCTGTTGATCTGTAAATTAAAACTGATGCAGTAGGCACTTCCATACAGACACCGCTTAAACGCGGTCCTATAACACAAGTGAAATGTACCAGGCACACTGCACACGTAAAAAGAAGGAAATATCGTCAAGTGTTACCTTGACTTGTAATGTTTGACCTCATTTAGTCACATCGATCTAATTTTACAGATTAATTTTCTTTTTTGTTTTGCAGATTACCTACCGTACGTCTATTGGAGTCCACATAATATTTGTTTATTGTATTGTTTTATTAAAGTTATGTTTCTAGTTCTTTATTGTATGATCTTTAAATTACGTTTCCAGTTATTTATTGTTGTTTTAATAAAAGTTCATTAAAAACAAAGTATATACGTCTTTTTTTGGGGGGCGATCCCCAATAGAAATGATATTTATAATTTGAAGTATAATTCTGAGGCTAACTCTTTACAAGATCTTTACCAGAGTCTATAGCTATGACTAACCCTTCCAATTACAAAAGATGTAAAACTCCACAACAGTAACTTTTTTCAATTACCAACATAGTGTGGCAAACTTCTAACCTCTGTGCTCACGTAAGTGTTCCATAAACTGTTACTATGGTAACAGACAGAAAGCCGTTTGGGGGTAGAGTTGAAAGGTACTAGCTGTACAAAAACCGTTATATTTACCCTGGATCCTCTACAAGACAGAAAGGAAAGCAAAACAAAACACTGTGTACCAGATTTACAACCCCCTTACGCCACTTTCGTGTGCAAGCCCCCCCCCAACAAAATTAAAAGTGTGTGGGCCTCAATGACTCAATGACAATGAAAAAAAATAAAAAAGAAAAAAAATGACGCCCCTCAAACCCCGGAAACAACCACCCCCCGGAGATTTCTGTTTTGTGTGAGGGGGGTTGCATGGCCCTCTGCCTGGTGCCCTCAAGAACCCTGGAGAGTGCCACGCCCACAGCCGGCACCTTCAGCGTCCCGGGGTGCCCACCCCCGGGACACTGCTGTTTGCTATGAGAAGGCGGAAGAATTGCGGCTCCCACCCTCCCATAGCAAATTAGTTTGCATTTTGAAAGACAGAGCAGTAAAATCTGTTCTCACTTTCAAAATTCAAACAAGATTGCATTTCCACATGCAAGTTAGCATCTCCCCATGTGTAAAAGCAATGCCGGCTCCCTGAGAACGCGTGAAGCCGGCCGGACCGTGGGGCCATAGTGGCTCCCCTCACGGTCCCCAACATTTTTTATAAGACCCGGGGATACTATCCCCAGGAATATTAGAAAGTTCTGATAGGGGCTATTTTTTAACAGGAAAAGTAAAAGTTGCGCACCCAGCTCAGTGCGGACCCCTCTTGTGCATGCCCTGGATGCACGACTCATAATCCCACGATTTAAAATGAATAAATAAATAAATACATTTTCCCTTGGGGGTCCTTGTGGGACCCCATGAGCAGGCCTAGGTGGTCAGATTGTTTCTACCCTGGCCCCTTTGCGTTTGTTGCGCACTTGTTTTTCAGTTTTCTTGTGCCTCAATTCTACCGAGACACAAGATGGCTGCCAACACTTCCTGTTTTGGTGTGTTGACAAACAGCCAATTAGCATGCAGCTCGTGCTCGTAAAGGTACGCGTATATTGCTCAGACGGTACTTCGTCTATAGATATATCTATGATTTTACTTTTGATTTTCTCAGGAACTACTGCACAGATTTACACCATTGAACAAAAAGCATCATCTGCAAATCAAACTCTACCTTTTTGCCAAATTTGGTGTAATTCTGTTCAGCAGTTCGAGCTGTAGCCCGTCTTTAAGGTCCCAATGGAAAATTGCATGGGGAAAACACGTTTTGGGCCCCCCTTTTTTCTCGGCCCCCGCTTCACGAATCACCCCAAACTTTGAGGGAAGGACCGGAGCGGAGCAGGCCTTCTTCTTGGAGAACTTCGCGAAAATTCGTCGACCGGCGCCAAAGTTATTCCACATAGAATGTTGCGGATTTCCTATGGAAACTAGGTCCTAACTATAACTATATATTACCTACTGGCGGTCGCCAGTAGGTATATATAGTTAGGATTTTTTCTCTATGGGATTTTTGAAAATTCTATGTCTAATAACTTTGGCGTTTGTGGACGGAATTGGCTGAAATTTTCAGGAAAATTGAACATTTTGTTTCTGGGCAGGCCCTGAAAATTTGGGGGGGCTTCGTCAAGGGGGGGCCGAGAAAAAAGGGGGGTCCCAAAACGCGTTTTTCCCATGTTAATTTCCATAGGGCGGTTGGCCTCACTTTTAGCCCGAACGGCTGAATGGATTTGCACGAAACTTGGCAAAATTGTAGGGACTGTTAGCCCGACGTGCCTTTGCCAGGTCTCAATATATGTGCTCCAGTGGATTTTGAGAAATTAAATTAACGTTCAAAAAAAGATATATATCTGTAAGCGCGCTCCGGGCAGCGCCCCGGTTCGCGTACTTGACGCGTAACGGAACTTCGCGAAGCGAAGCTGATTGGCTCTTCGGTGTCTGTCAACATTCTAAACAGTCCGGAGCGGCCGCCATCTTGTCTCTCGGTAGGATCGAGAGACAAGAGGAGGCCAAAACAAAGGCGAAAATGACCATAAGGGGGCATAGTAGATCCTCCCTGACCCCCTAGGTTTGATGTGGAGGCTTTTAAAGGGCCCCGCGGGGCAACAAAAAATAAATAAAAATTGTTTGTTTTTTTGCGTGGATAGCGCCCGGTTCGCGAACCGGGAAGCGGCCCGGGGAGCGTACTATGAGGAAAAAAGAATGATAGACTTTTCAAATACTGTATGTTAATTGATTGTTGGTTTTGTTGATTATTATTTTTTTTTTTTTTTAAGCAATTATTTATTGTGTTTCAAAATTTAATAAAATGTCTAACATTTCACTGTCTGAAATGTCGTTATTTTCATTGAACATAGCTTGTAATGTTTGAGTGTGTAAAATGTCCTCATTTTCAAGGAGGACATCTACTGCTTGCACACATTGCAGTAGTTCTTGGTCCCAAGTTTCATCCATAAATTCTATATAATTTGGATCAATTATTTCTTGGTTGGTCTCTTGCAGGACAATTTCAAATGAAACTTTGTGTTCGCCTTCCATTTTGTCTGAAATTTGGATAAAAAATATATTAGTAGAGATAGGGCACTGTTGGGATTAATTTTAGATAGGCAGTTTTTAACAGTGAATTTATCTTTTGGCAGTGTATAGTATCAGAGTGGAAGTAGGAATATAAAAAAGTGTATGTGATTTAACGTAAGTAAATTCATAATTATACAAGAGAAACCTAACTCCATCCATAACTATAACAGAGAAGTCTATCTAAATCTATAACTACTACAGAGGGATAGTATATAACTATCAGAAAAAGTTTACCATATTAACTTATAGTGCACAATATACTTCAGTTTTTAAAATAACAACTTACTTATAGTGCACAATATACTTCAGTTTTTAAAATAACAACTTACCTTTACAAAGAAGTTGAAGTGATTAGTGAAAATCCTATTGAAATGTACACCAGGAAGTAGTAGTCAAAATGGCTGTGTTTCCTTCTCTTCCTTTATATATATTCAGGTACATAACCAATCAAATGTCAGGTAAAAAAAAAATAGAAAATGAAAGTAACATTTTAATTGGTTGTGAATTCCAACACTTCAGATGTGTTTTGTGAAGTAATTTACCTCAGGGTATTTAGAGAGGTCTACAGGCTAAATGGCTAAATGGAATTTCAACCAAATTTGTGAAAATGGTAGGGATTGGTATGTAGTATGAGCAAATCTATATTTGGTGAAAGTGTCTCAAGGGTTTCTTCTGTAAATTACTTTCCCACCTTTTTTAATGGAGCGCTTCCCGGGGAGCGCCCCGGTACGCGAACTGGCGAGCGCCCCGGTACGCGAACCTTAAGCGTTACGGGAGTCCACCATTTTGTGTTTCGGTCGAATTAAGATACAAGATGGAGGGCACATAATGTTCAGAATGGGTAGAAGGGGACACGGTAGACGTATTTTGACCCCCTAGGTTTTCTGAGGATGGCTGAGGAGGCCCATATGTGCGAAAAAAAAACATTTTTTAAAAAAATTTCGCGCGGTTAGCTTCCGGTTTGCGTACCGGGTAGCGATCCGGGGGGCGTACTTTGTTGAAAATTAGTAAAAAAAGTTAGAGTAAAATAATAATTGTGAGTGATCAGATGTAGGGTAGCTCTGAGAAGAGCTTTTGGGTTTATGGTACATTTAGGTACTTATAAGTAGGTACCAATGCACATTTTTAAATTCAGAATGAAAACTCTGTTCCCTTCATCTGAGAAGTGAACTCCATCTCCTCTGTAGATATCTTGCATGTAGTAACGCAAGTTATTGTTGTACACGGAGCCCATTCCATGGTCTCTCATGTAAGCTGAAACAGATTTGTTTACATGCTTCCTCGACTTCTCAATTTGTGGACAAAATTGGTTCGACCACCTCCATTTCTGTCTTTGGCATATATTTGAATATACCAAGGCAGTTTGAGGAAAAAGTGCCATTAATTGCTCAAAGGTGTCCTTTAAAAGCATTTCCAGACCTACTCCAGTCAAAGTGCCCAAATCATTACCTCCACAGTGCACAATTAACAGGTCAGGTTTTGGCAAATGCATAAAGGTTTTCACCAATGGTATCAATTGGTGACATTTTAATCCTCTGTGGCCAAACCACTTAATTTCCACATCTTGTAAATTGAGGTTAGGTAAATTTCTGTTCTCAGCATACCTCTGAGCCCAATAGATGTAACTATGTCCAACAATCCAGACAGAAAACATGGTGAGAGAAGGTTCTGCTGCAGTCAGATGAAGTGTGGTAATGAAATGGCAGTTGAATAAATAAGAGTTTAAAATGAAAAAAACTGTGGAGTTTCTGTGTTAATGAAGCAGTAACAGTGATTGGTGGATTTTGATTGCTGAAAACAGAAAGTTAGGGTGCATGGATGAGTTCATTGAAAGATGTAATTTGAATGGTCAAAAAAAATCATTTAATGAAAGATTGCACTGGATACGCAGGTGCACTGAGAGTTCAGAGTTCAATTGAAACATTGTTGTGTGAACTTGCAAACACCAGAGGTCTTCCAGGAGGTGGTTGCTATGCAAAAAAGGCAGAGAGGGCAGAGGGGGGAAGGGTTTTGATTTGAAAAAAGTGAGGGAAGAGTTTTGATTGGGTGACATGAGAGATATGTGTGAAGAATTACAGCATTTCTGTGCTTTCTATAGCTGCAGCCTCTGGAGTGCATACCCTTTGTTCTGCTGAAGACAAATTGGTGTATTTCTGAGACTGTTTTGAAACTCATAAAGTATTTGCTAAGGTGAGAAAAGATTCATTTAATTTAGATAGAGAATAGTATGGTTTAGGGAGAAAATTATGAAGAAAGTTGTGTATTTAAAATGTTGCTTTGTGTCAAGTGTTTTACAAATAGATTTTGTTTCTTTGAGTTACATAGCCATGTTAAAAGTGACCCTTAAAAAAACGCTTTCATGTGTCTTAGGGCATTGTAAGTCATGTCCCGATGAATGTAGGTATAAAATTGATTTCTATGATGTGTTTAAAATCGTTTTTTTAAAAATATTAGGTTTCTTGAAATGTACTGTTAGAGCTTCATAGGTTGCTTGGGGCATATTTATAAGGCATTTGAGTCTCTCTGATGTTATTTTTCCCATTTTAATTTAAGACCTTTCCCCGTGGAGCAAGGTCCTTGTAAATATGCCCCCATCTGTGCCTGGCAAATTTAGATTTTAATTCTTTGACTAACATAGCCATGTTAAAAGTGACCCAGAAATGGTGCAAGGGCCTTAAAAAAACGCTTTCATGTGTCTTAGGGCATTGTAAGTCATTTCCCCTTGAATGTAGGTATATCATTGATTTTGTTGATGTGTTTAAAATCGTTTTTTGAAAAATATTAGGTTTCTTGAAATGTACTGTTAGAGCTTCATAGGTTGCTTGGGGCATATTTATAAGGCATTTGAGTCTCTCTGATGTTATTTTTCCCATTTTAATTTAAGACCTTTCCCCGTGGAGCAAGGTCCTTGTAAATATGCCCCAATCTGTGCTTGGCAAATTTAGATTTTAATTCTTTGACTAACATAGCCATGTTAAAAGTGACCCAGAAATGGTGCAAGGGCCTTAAAAAACGCTTTCATGTGTCTTAGGCCATTTTAAGTCATTTCCCCTTGAATGTAGGTATATCATTGATTTTGTTGATGTGTTTAAAATCGTTTTTTGAAAAATATTAGGTTTCTTGAAATGTACTGTTAGAGCTTCATAGGTTGCTTGGGGCATATTTATAAGGCATTTGAGTCTCTCTGATTTTATTGTTCCCATTTTAACTTAAGACCTTTCCCCGTGGAGCAAGGTCCTTGTAAATATGCCCCCATCTGTGCTTGGCAAATTTAGATTTTAATTCTTTGACTAACATAGCCATGTTAAAAGTGACCCAGAAATGTGTCATTCAAATGCATATGATGGCTGTGCGCCTCTTTTGCGCCGCTGTGGGTCACTTTTGGGTAAAAGATGCACCATGTTGCAAGATAGGTTTCAGTTCATCTCCAGTAAGATACCATCAGTTTAACATGTATATAATTAGCAATGTGTAGGGGGCATGCAGAAGCTGAAGCTTTTGTAAGTGTCAAAGTTGTTGCATGCAGTGATGCACTTCTGGGTACTGTTTCATATGCTGGACTACATCTGCACTATGAGATACCTAAGCAAAGGAAACACAGGTGATGTGATTGTGAAATGAGGAAAAGAAACTCCACATTTTTCAATTACATCACCTGTGTTTCCTAAGTTTACGAATGACATTGTGCAGATGAAGTTTAGCTCTGTCCACGGACACAAAAGAGGTCTGGCCTTTGTTCAAGAGTGAAGTGGACATGACTTACTTCATTGGTAGGCTTTCACATGTATTATCTCCTTTGTATTCTTCAACAAGCGTAAATTTGATCTGCAACTCTGAGTAGGCCTCACCTTAAACAAACCTCTGGAGAGGCCACACCTTATCGTCATCCTGAATTAACCATTTAAAATGTTAGGGACAGATTTATGATAGGTGTATGCCTCTTTTGCGCCACTGTGCATCACTTTTGTGACGCAGTGGCGGTGGAAAAGATTTGCTATGAGGTGACAAAATTACAAATTGATGCATCTAGGCAGATGTGTCATGCTGTAAAAAACCCGTGCCACATGAAACCGATGCAGCAGTGATGCAAAAGATGCACCATGTTGCAAGACGGGCCTCACTTCATCTCCAACAAGATAAGAAGCTTAGGGGCAGATTTATGATGACTGGCGCATCCCCAGGGATGCGCCAGTCATCCTGCACCGCTGCTCCGCCACCCATGGTGCACCACATTTACAATGCGGTGCACCATGGGGCAAAAACGGCACAGATGTGTGACGCATCTGTGCCATAAAGGTGGTGCATTGCTGGAGCTGCATCACAAGCGTGACGCAGCTCCAGCAAGGCTCAGGTGTGCCCCATCTCCACAATGCTGCGTCAAGACCTATGCCTGCTTCAAGCAGGCGCAGGGTTTTGGTGCAGCATTGTCCTAAAAGTGACTGAGTGAAATCTCATAGATTTCACTGAGCCACTTTTAGGAGGCGTTCCTGCGCAGGAACGCCCCCTCCTGCGCAGGAACGCCTCCTTATGGCGCAGGGCTTTACAACGTGACGCATCTCCTAGATGCGTCACGTTGTAAATAGGGCGCATTGTTTGCGCTGCCGTTGCGTCAAATAAAGTGACGCACCGGCGGCGCAAGGCCTTCATAAATCTGCCCCTGAGTCTTCTGTAAATGTCAAAATTGTTGTATACACTGCTCAACTTCTGTGTACTCTTTGATATGCTACACTCCATCTGCACTATGAGATACCTAAGCAAAGGAAACACAGGTGATGTGATTGTGAAATGAGGAAAAGAAACTCCACATTTTTCAATTACATCACCTCTGTTTCCTAAGTTTACGAATGACATTGTGCAGATGAAGTTTAGGTCTGTCCACAGAGACAAAAGAGGTCTGGCCTTTGTTCAAGAGTGAAGTGGACATGACTTACTTCATTGGTAGGCTTTCACATGTATTATCTCCTTTGTATTCTTCAACAAGCATAAATTTGATCTGCAACCCTGAGTAGGCCTCACCTTAAACAAACCTCTGGATAGGCCACACCTTATCGTCATCCTGAATTAATCATTTAAAATGTTAGGGACAGATTTATGATAGGTGTATGCCTGTTTTGCGCCACTGTGCGTCACTTTTGTGACGCAGTGGCGGTGCAAAAGATTTGCTATGTGGCGACATATTTAAAAATTGATGCATCTAGGAAGATGTGTCATGCTGTAAAGTCCCGTGCCACATGAAACCGATGCAGCAGTGATGGAAAAGATGCACCATGTTGCAAGACAGGCCTCATTTCATCTCCAACAAGATAAGAAGCTGAATCTTCTGTAAATGTCAAAATTGTTGTATACACTGCTCAACTTCTGTGTACTCTTTCATATGCTAGAGTCCATCTGCACTATGAGATACCTAAGCAAAGGAAACACAGGTGATGTGATTGTGAAATGAGGAAAAGAAACTCCACATTTTTCAATTACATTACCTGTGTTTGCTAAGTTTACGAATGACATTGTGCAGATGAGGTTTAGGTCTGTCCACGGACACAGAAGAGGTCTGGCCTTTGTTCAAGAGTGAAGTGGACATGACTTACTTCATTGGTAGGTCTTCACATGTATTATCTCCTCTATAGTCTTCAACAAGTGTAAATTTAATCTGCAACCCTGAGTAGGCCTCACCTTAAACAAACCTCTGGATAGGCCACACCTTATCGTTATCCTGAATCAATCATTTAACATGTTAGGGACAGATTTATGATAGGCGTGTGCCTCTTTTGCGCCGCTGTGCGTCACTTTTGTGACGCAGCGGTGGTGCAAAAGATTTGCTATATGGCAACATATTTAAAAATTGATGCATCTAGGCAGATGTGTCATGCTGTAAAGTCCTGTGCCACATGAAACCTGCGTCAGTTTTCATATAGGTGTTTTGTTGCAAGGTATGCATTAATTTGCAAGAAAGCCCTGTGAAAATTTAGAAGATTTCACTGAGTCAGCTTTATAGCATTGCTGAATGAAATCCTTACGCCTGTTTGAAACAGGCATAAAAAATGATACACCATGCAATGTGAGGGTTCCTCCTGTGCATTGCAGTAGACATGTCACGCTTATGACGTGATTCCTGCAATGTGCTGCTTTTGCGGCACAGATGTGTGACGCATCTGTGCTGTTTTTGCTCAATGGTGCTCCACATTGTAAATTCGGCACACTATGGCTGGCAGAGCAGCGGTGCACATTAACTGGTGCATCCATGGGGATGCGCCACTTAGCATAAATCTGCCCCTGTACATTTAAGTATGAGCAGGGGACACAGAGTCGGTGAGGCTTATCCAAGGTTAAGAAGAGATGAGTCCTGTTCACTGAAAACTTGGACATAGGCCTCACCTCCTCAGCATCGCTGGACATGGATAAATAATAGCTGCAAAATGTTACTCTTGTTAAACAATTTTACTATTATAATCTCTGAGATTTGTCTCTTACTCTGCAACATCTCATTGTTGTTATCTTTCTTTAAAGATAACGACAACATCAACATGAGCGACAATCAGCAATCATTTGATCTCGACCTCATCATTGAACTCGTAATTGAAACATCAGTGGAAGTAGATCCCTTGGATGATTTAAATCCTGAGGATGAAGAAGAACATGATGAGGATGCAAATTTGTCAGAATTGTATGACATAGGGTGGGAAGCTGACCTGCTTGAGCCTATGGAACTATAAACATTTATTTTTAAAATTTACAATAAATGAAAAGTAAAAATGTAAACTTTTTAATTTTAAATTAAACACACCTTCAAAAACAGGTTATGTGTAGTGTCTTCAATAAAATATTAAAATATGCTCATAAAATTAGATCAGATTCACATATAAAACAGGACAGGTAAATGAAGAAGAATTCCATTTCTTTTCTGCTATTTCTGTATTCTAAATTTGCCAACGCACTAAAAAATATTCTATGTAAAAATGTCAAGTAGTGTGTTAAGTTTTTGACGACTGTTATTGATTTACTGTTTGGTAATAGTGGTTAATAACATTTTTTATTATATTTTACCACAGATTCAACTGCAGACCATTTCAAAATTTGAAAATGCCAACTAAGGCTCGAATTAGAAAGGCTACAAAACGTCAAAGACAGCAGGTGTATCAAATACTGCAGCAGTCCTCTACAAAAAAAAGTTGTCAAGTCACCAAGAAAGCACCGGGTAAGACCACGAAATCATTCATAAGTAATATTTGTAGTAAAAAAAGTATTACTACAGAAAATGTTTCAGTCCAGAAAAAGAGAAGCAATTTAAACGGAAAGGAAAGGCCAATGAAAAATGTTACTGCTAGAGCAAGAGATAACTCTGTGCATGATAGTAGAAGGAAACAACAGTTTAGGGACATTCGTAAACGAATGTTCCGCAACAGGATAATTGGCAATTTGTTAAAAAATATTAAGAAAGGTCAACAGAAAGTGGTTTTTTATAAGAGAAAAAAAAAAGTTGAGAAAGTTATTGATCAGGCATTTGAAATTAAACGTAAGTTATTTATTTTGATAATCAATAGAATTAGGAAGCTAAACAAGGCAATTTATGATTTCAAAAGAAATAGTAGATGGAAGAGAATAGTTAATCGTAGTAATTTTTGTGAAGTTTTTTCCGGAGAATGGATGCATAGTTCATGTTGTGAGGCATTTTTCAATGAGGAGAGTTATTTCCAGGATAATGATTTGGTGCATGCAGTTGACACCAGCGGTCGAGCTTATGAGGTGAAAGATGGTTGTCCAGTTGAAAAAGAAAAACTTGTGACAACAGAGACAGAAGAGGTGTTAGGTAATGAGGTTTTAGGAAGACGTCCTAAGGGTCCTGTGTACACCTGGAAGTGTAGTAGTATTTGCAGTGTGCGACAGGATTCCATCAATTTGCTTTGTGATTTTGTACGGACATTTAATAAGAAAAGTTTGAAGCAGAAAATGAAGTTGTTGCAAGAATTAGATCCTTGCAGAGTGAGAGAAGTGACAGGTTTGCATGGTCATTCACTGGCTTGTCTTTCCAGGAGAGTATGCCAGAGTGTTTTTCATCATTTCAGGATGCTAGCAGTGCATCATAATAAAGTGAGGAAATTAGTTAGAATGTTGTATTATGCTAAGAGTCCAGCAATTATGCTTAAACAATTATGCGCTGCTCTTTTGCATGGTTCAGAAGTAGATGTGAAGAATATTTGTGCAGAAATTGAGTTTTGTTACTTTGGAAGTAAAGAGGAGAATGTTGAAATTGACCAAGAAGAAGAGGGTAATGTGGAAGATATTGTACAGGTTTCCAGTACAGATAATTTTCAGAGGGAAATTGCGACGTTTCAGGTGAAATCAAGTGAGAGGCCTAATTTCACTTGTGTGTGTTGTCGACGCACTTATTATAAGAATCAGACTAAGTTAGTGGATTTATATGCAAAAAGTGAAAGGGAAAATAATAGTGAATGGAAGGATTTCACAACATCCTTGATGGTAGAAAATTGTTTTGATTTGGGATCGGATCAACGTGTGTGTACTTATTGTTGTAACAAATTAGATCAAAACCAGATGCCTGCTAGAGCAGTTCATAATAATCTGGAATTGGTTGAGATTCCTTCTGAATTGAAGGATTTAAATACTTATGAATCTATTTTGATTCAAAGTATCCATCCCTTTCAGGCTATTGTAAGAATGGAGCCAAAGACAGGGAAATTGCCTCCATCAGATTTACAGAGAGGATTAAAGGGAAGAGTTGTTTATTTGCCTCTAGATTTGAAGAAAAACATTAACACAATTGGAGTAGAGAAAGTGGAAGAGGAACCTCTGGTTATCTTAGTTAATGGGGTTCCGACAAAGAATAAGAAAATATGGCAAGATTTAGTGGATGTTAGGAAAGTCAAAAAGGCAACATTGTATTTGAAAAAAAATAATAAGTACTATAAGAATGTATATGTTGCAGAAGAGGAAGTAAGTGAGGAAGAGGATAGCGATTTGTGTGCTGGTCAAATTGAGAAAGTAGAACCCTCTACTAGTGAAGAAATATATGAACATTATAGTGTTCATCCTTTGCATTCCAAGGAAGTCATGGGGAATGCTATTGAGTTGTTTCAAATGAAACAAGCCAAAGGGAGTCCCATTAGTGTTTGGGAGGAAAGTTTGGAAGCTCGGTGTTTCCCACAGCTTTTTCCAACAGGTCAGGGAGGAAGATATGATGAGCGACCTCATCAAATTCCTGCTTCTGAATACCGGACTTTGCGATTGTATGCAGGAGATGCTAGGTTTAGACAATGTATTCCCTATTTGTTTCATCTCCTGTTTGAAAGCGATCTGTCTGGACTGTCATATGCAGTGAACCACATCTTGAAAAGTGGTATACACATGCAAAACATCTCAGCAAGTGACTTTATGGTTAAAGTCAATGTCCAAGACAGTATTTTGGATTGTCACCTGATTAATCTCATGGCGTGTCAGCGTGGTACTAATGAGTACTGGTACCGTTGCCATGGTGATTTAAAATGTATGCTGAGGAACTTAGGAAGTCCCACATGGTACCTCACTCTGAGCTGTGCCGAGTATGGCTGGGAAGACTTACTTGAATTTCTACGAGAGGCAAATGGAAACATTGAAAACATCGAATTCAAGACACCCGGAGAACTGTGCTCTTTGGATCCAGTCAATGTTGCAGGTACTTCAATCATAGATTTGAAGCTATGATGTCTTTCATCATGAATAAGAAGAATCCACCTCTTGGAGAGGTGTTGGATTTCTTCTGGAGAAAGGAGTACCAAGCAAGAGGTGCTCCTCATATACATATGCTGCTGTGGATCAAGGATGCACCTAAATTTGGAACAGATCCAGAAGACTCCGTGATAAGTTTCATACAACAGTATTCTACGTGTGCTGTTCCAAACGCAAAGGAGAAGAAAAGCCTAAGAGAAAAAGTTCTACGTTTCCAAAGCCATCGTTGTGGAAAGTACTGTCGTCCTAAATTCCGAAACAAGGACAAGTTCTACGCCAAATGTCGTTTCGGCTTTCCACGACCGGTGATTTCTAAAGGAAGAGTAAACAGTTTGATGTCTTCGCTGCGACATAATGTGATGAAGAAATCACCGAAAAACACATACAATTTGAAGAGGAACGAAGAGTCCAAGTACATCAACGACTACAACCCAGTGATTTTGTCCATGTGGAATGCTAACATGGATGTACAGTTTGTGGCTGATAACTGTATGGCTGTGGCTCGGTATGTGACATCTTACATCACCAAAAAAGAAAAGACAGAATTGAAGGATATGTGGGAGGACATTTCCCATGAAAAGAGCCTCAGTAAGAAGTTGTACAGTTTCAGTCTGAAGATGTTGTCGCATCGAGAAATCGGAGCTTACGAATGTTCTGACCGGTTGTCTTCAGCAAGTCTCTATGCCAAATCTAGGAGTATCGTTTGGGCGAGTCTTGGTCTTGCTGCAACGCGTAATCGAGTTCTGAAACCTGTGCGGGAAATTGAGTATTTGGCGGAAAAGGAGCCAAACAGTACCGACATTTTGAAGACCAACATGTTGGATACATATTATCCAAATCGAAGCAGTCACCTCGAGAATGTTTGTCTCTATGAGGTTCTACAAAATTACATATTCAAGAGGAACATCAAAGAAGATACTGAGAAAGGAGTGTATGCTGTAATTGGAAGTGAGGGATGTCTGGTCAAGCAAAGAAAATGCCACTTGGTAAACCATCGAAAATTGAGTGGCGAATCTCCTGAAAAAAAGGAGTTTTTCTATTTAGCACTTTTGCAACTTTTCAAGCCTTGGCGTGCAGAAGAGGAACTGCTTGGAGATTTCCTCTGTTACGAAGACTCTTTCACTGCCGCCAAGGAGACCATAGAATGTCCTGCTTTTCCCAAATATGTAGAAATGTTGAATGCGGAAATCGAGCAGGAAGCAACGATTGCAGCCGAGATTGCCAGAGACAGTTCTCAGGACAGTCAGAGTTCTGTTTCATTGAGTCAGGATCCACTAGGAGGACCTGTTATCGAAAACAAAGCTGCCACTGCCATGAATGAAGTGGAAAGAGCCATGGCACATGCTCAGGAAGATGCGGTTAACTTAGAAGACTTGGAAAGACAACTCAACGTTGAGCAGAGGAAAATATATGACGAAGTTACCAAGCAAATTGATCATGGATTAAGTCATGAGAAGAAAGAGTGCTCATGTACGTCGTTGAAGCCTGTCCGACTGTACGTGAGTGGAGAAGCGGGAACTGGAAAAAGTTTCCTCATTAAAGCAATTTCATGTTATTTGCAGGAAAGGACAGAGTCATCGCTGTCTTGTGTTGTCACCGCTCCAACTGGACTGGCAGCACATAACATTAAAGGGATTACTTTACATCGTTTACTGATGCTGCCAGTGGAGCATGACAACAAATTACAATATCACAAGCTATCTGGAGATGCTTGTTGTGAAGTTTCAAGAGTCTTGAGGAAAATGAAACTTCTTATCATTGACTAAGTAAGCATGGTTTCCAATGTCATGCTTGCCTTTGTGCATTTGAGAATGCAAGAAGTTCTCAAAACAGAGTATGATGTGTTATTTGGTGGCAAACACATCATTGTTTTCGGAGATCTTCTGCAGCTGACACCAGTGAAAGGACAACCTGTGTTCAAAATGCTCACGCATGAAGATACCAGGAAGTGCCTAGGGAGCATTGGCAACGTCAATATATGGTTAAACTTCAATTATGCTGAACTGCATGAAAATATGCGTCAGGCGAAGGATGAAGTTTACAAGAATATTCTACAAGATGTTAGAATTGGAAAAGTGACCGAGCATGGGAAAGAAGCTTTACATGCACGATTACTGTCAAATTTATATCCAGAACAAGATGTTGTGTCTGAGAATATTTTTCAGAAAATTACTGAGAAGAAATCTGGAATATGTTTGATGCCAACTCTTGCAGAATGTGCCATCTTCAACAACAAAATGTTGCATTTAGAAACCAAGAGATTGTGAAACTGGAAGCTATTGACAGAGTAGAGCATATGGGATCAACAATTATTGTGTCTGAGAATTTGAAATCAAAATTGGATTCATTAGAGAAGACTATATCTAAAACTGCAGGTTTTGAAAAGACTCTGAATGTGTGCTTAAACTGCCGTATAATTTTAAGAAGGAATTTACATGTTGAAAGAGGTCTGGTAAATGGATCAATGGGTAATGTTGTTGATTTTGTGAAATACAGAAATAGAGATGGAATTGAATTTTTAAAACTTAAATTTGATGGCATTGAGGAAGTACAGCTAATTGGTCGTTGTTCTGCTAGATTTTTGCTTGTAAAAGACTTATATGTTCGCCGTAAGCAGTTTCCTGTTTGCTTGGCATATGCGGTGACAATCCATAAATCGCAAGGTTTAAGTGTAGACAGTGCATTGGTGAATATTGGCAGTTCTGTGTTCAAGGAGGGTATGGCATATGTGGCATTGTCACGAGTTAGAACTTTATCAGGATTGTACTTGATTGAGTGTGATGTCACAAACATTTGTGCGGATCTAGATTGTGTTAAGGAATACAATAGGTTAAGAAGAGAGTATGCGCCACATTTGCCTCAATATCCTTTGTTTGAGAAACGTGTGGTAGGCCGGAAACGAAGAAATGTGACCAATACTAGGGAGGTTGTAGCAAAAAGACTAAAAGTTGATGAACCTGAAATTATAAGCAGAAACAAAAAGGATTCTGTTGAAGATGTTGTTGGTTTTCAATTTGAAAACAGTTCTGGTGTCAACTGCTATGCTAATGTAGTGGTTAATGTTTTGTTTTCTCTAGAAAATGTAAAAGAAGAGATTGTGGTCAATTCTGATCAAAGATTTTGCAGTTTGTTAAATTCTGTGTTAGAGAAATGTAGCACTGATAGAACAAAAATAGAAAGTGTGTCTGAAATTCGAAATCTGTTAGCAGATGTTCAGGTCAAACACAATTCTCTCAAAATATTAAGCAAGATTGTCAGGAGTTTTTAATGTATATGCTTGATGTATTGCATGCTGAAGGTGTAGATGTAGATCACCTGTTTGGGCTTTCTTATCAATGGCAGCATGACTGCGAGAACTGTAGGGTATCAAGTACTACTAGTGTAGACTCAGAAAGATTTATATATTTAACTTTGCCAGACAGTAAATCAGTCTCTTTTAATAAGCTAGTAAAAGCAGCTGATCACAACATGGAGTGTAGCCAATGTAAATCTGAAATGATGTCAACATTATTTATACGAACATATGGCCAGTATGTCATTTTAATGTTCCAACGATGTAGGCCTGATGGAACAAAATTGACAACTTTAATTAAAAATGTTGTGGCTTCACAGTTGTCAATATCAGGAAGGACTTTTGTAACTGCAGCAATTATATATCATGACGGTCCTTCAATAGCATCAGGACATTACACAGCTTATTTAAAGTCTAGAAATGGCTGGTCATTCTGCAACGATTCTGTTTTAATTTTCACAAAAAAATTGCCGTATGACCTTAAAAATTCTTACCTGGTGTTTTTAAAACCAAAATTTTAGGGAAAGAATCTCGGGATGTGCTCTGAGGAATTTCAAGAAGTTCTAATGGCTCCTACACGATTTGGCCTTGAGGATAAGTGTAGTACAGAGACATAACTTCTTACCATAACACTTGACGTCATGGAAAAATAACTGCACTTTGAATGAGTTCAGAAAAACTGTTTCTTTTTATAAGCTAATTGAAGCAGCCAATCAAAACATGGAGTAGAGGGAATGTAAGTCTGCAATGCTGTCTACTGTTTGATATTGCTTTGTGATTAAAAGTGATGTAGAGAATTAAATAATTGTAGTAGTCATAGAGGTAGTGTAAGTCTGCTTCATAGTAAGCAGTATCAGTGTCATAGGAAATGTAGAACATGAGTGAGCAAGAAGGGTAAGATATTACTAGTCCAGGATTGTGAAAATGATCTTCAACATTTTAATTCTGAAAGTTGCGGAAATACAAAATGACGGGATTGGCTTACAAGAATTCCAAGAGTTATAAATGGCTCTTACATGATTTGGCCTTGTGGAAATGTGTGGTAGAGAGCGAGAAGTCATTTATTGTATGTAACATATTTTTCAAAACGATGGAGGTTTTCTTTCAGAAATTGGCGGGCTGAAAGTAATAATAGCACAACAGAGTGTAAGCTGTTCATAGGACATCCTTCGACGTCATGGAAAGTAAGTTAATTTTAAGGAGTTCTGAATTCTGATTTGTTATGTTGTATGTTTTTTTTAAACACAATCATTTTGATTGTGTTTTTTTCCCCGCTGTTATATGATGAATACCTTCAAGTCACTGTTTTTAGTGAAATTTGATACATTCTGAGAACAGCAAAAATAAACCATTTAACATGTATAATTAATTATGTACTGTTTGCATTTATGATGTACATTTAGAACTGTGTAGGAGGCATGGAGAAGGAGAGGCTTCTGTAAGTGTCAAAGTTGTTGCATACAGTGCTCACATTCTACGTAGTCTTTCATATGATAGACTACATTTCCACAATGAGATACCTAAGCAAAGGAAACACAGGTGATATGATTGTGGAATGAGCAAAACAAATTGCACGTTTTCCTATTATATTACCTGTGTTTCCTAACATTACACATCACATTGTGTAGATGAGGTTTAGGCCTGTTCCAGGAGACAGAGGAGGTCTGACATTTGTTCAAGAGTGCAGTGGGCATGACTCACTTCGTTGGTAGGCCTGCACATGTATTTTCTCCTCTGTATTCTTCAACAAACCTAAATTTCATCTGCAACCCTGAGTAGGACTTACCTGAAACAAATCTGTGGATAGGTTACACCTTATCGGCATCTTGAAACAATCATTTAAAATGTTAGGGTCAGATTTATGATGGCCGTGTGCCTCTTTTGCGCCGCTGTGGGTCACTTTTGTGTAAAAGATGCACCATGTTGCAAGATAGGTTTCAGTTCATCTCCAGCAAGATACCATCAGTTTAAAATGTATATAATTAGCACTGTGTAGGGGGCATGCAGAAGCTGAAGCTTTTGTAAGTGTCAAAGTTGTTGCATGCAGTGCTGCACTTCTGGGTACTGTTTCATATGCTGGACTACATCTGCACAATGAGACACCTAAGCAAAGGAAACACAAGTGATGTGATTGTGAAATGAGCAAAAGAAATTGCACGTTTTTCAATTACATCACCTGTGTTTCCTAAGTTTACGAATGACATTGTGCAGATGAAGTTTAGGTCTGTCCACGGACACAGAAGAGGTCTGGCCTTTGTTCAAGAGTGAAGTGGACATGACTTACTTCATTGGTAGGCTTTCACATGTATTATGTCCTTTGTATTCTTCAACAAGCGTAAATTTGATCTGCAACCCTGAGTAGGCCTCACCTTAAACAAACCTCTGGAGAGGCCACACCTTATCGTCATCCTGAATTAATCATTTAAAATGTTAGGGACAGATTTATGATAGGTGTATGCCTCTTTTGCGCCACTGTGCGTCACTTTTGTGACTCATTGGCGGTGGAAAAGATTTGCTATGAGGCGACAAAATTACAAATTGATGCATCTAGGCAGATGTGTCATGCTGTAAAAAAACCTGTGCCACATGAAACCGATGCAGCAGTGATGCAAAAGATGCAGCATGTTGCAAGACAGGCCTCACTTCATCTCCAACAAGATAAGAAGCTGAGTCTTCTGTAAATGTCAAAATTGTTGTATACACTGCTCAACGTTTGTGTACTCTTTGATATGCTAGACTCCATCTGCACTATGAGATACCTAAGCAAAGGAAACACAGGTGATGTGATTGTGAAATGAGGAAAAGAAACTCCACATTTTTCAATTACATCACCTGTGTTTCCTAAGTTTACGAATGACATTGTGCAGATGAACTTTAGGTCTGTCCACGGACACAGAAGAGGTCTGGCATTTGTTCAAGAGTGAAGTGGACATGATTTACTTCATTGGTAGACCTTCACATGTATTATGTCCTCTGTTCTCTTCAACAACTCGAAATTTCATTTGGAACCCTGAGTAGGCCTCACCTCAAACAAACCTCTGGATAGGACACATCTTATTGGCATCTTGAAAAAATCTTTTAAAATGTTAGTGTCTTGCGACACTTTTGTGAGACAACAGCAGTGCAAAAAAAGCACCATGTTCTAAGATAGGCCTCACTTCATCTGCATCAAGATACTGTTAGTTTAAAATGTATATCTTTAGGACTGTGTAGGGGGCCTGGAGAAGCAGAAGCTTCTGTAAGTGTCAAAGTTGTTGAAAAACTGTTTCTCCTTCAATCTTTTCCCTTGTCTTTTCTAATTTTTAAATACATGTTTTAATATTTTTCAAATGTTTGTTCTCTCTTTCACAGATTGAAAGTATAAAAATAAAAAGTGAGTAATTTAACGACAATTATAAGGTAAATGTTTTGTAGTATTTTCGTTACATTTCTATCACATTCACCTACTATTAGTTCCACAGCTTCATTTCTTTAACCCTCAGTTTCCTGCCTTTGCTACTTCCCTCATTCCTTTCTCTATTACCTACTTACTCTACTCCTTCCACTCCTTTTCTCAGTCCCTTTCTTCTCATAGTTCCTCACTCTTGTTCACTCACTCCGTCTCTATTACTCTTAGTGTCTTTGACTGATCACTCTTTCACTACTTGTTCATTATGCTTTTTCTGTGTAGTTGAAGCACACTAAGGGGCATATTATGAACACAGCCAATAAAATTATTGCTGTTTTTATCGGCAGAAAACTGCTGCAAAAGTGGTTTTAGCTGCAGTTTTCTGCCGCAAAAGCGGCTTAAGCGACACATTTCTGCCGATAAAAGCTGCAAAACTTTTATTGCCTATGTTGATAATATGGCCCTATGTTATTTACATTTCTTTGCTGTTTCAATTATTCTTTTTCTGTTACTTCTTCTTTTCTGCTTTCTGTTTTTTCTCTCTGTTATTCCACATGTTTTAATCTTATTTTGAACATTCACTCATATTCTCTAAGAAACTCTTCTTTGTTATTGTTCTACTCTCTTTTTTTTCTTTCACTTCCTTATCTATTTTGTTTTTCACAATTATATCCTCTTCCCTCTTTTCTTCGGTAAATAAATCTATTAAACAGTATCTCTGGTTTAGACCCTATAGCTGTCTTTGTTTTAACATTACTCTCTGTTTACTTCCCTTATTGTTGGACAGGCCCCATGAAGGGCTCGCTCCCTCCCCGCATGACAGGGCCCTGGTACCGGCCTTCCAGGTACTACCCGCAGAAGCAACCCCCAACCCGTCCCCCATGGGACGTCTGCTCCTGGGAATCCCTGTGTCCCTGGCCTGGGCCACCGTCAGCACCCTTGCCCGGGCCAGCCGCCATCTTAGACACTGCGCCACGAGGCCGCGTGGCCTCAGCTCGACCCCAACCTCGGGCCTGGCCAGGTCCCGACATCCCGGCACCACCATCCACCCAGGAGGTAAACGGACCACTTGGCAGGTCAATGGGAGTAAGAAGTGTCGATGGCTCTCTCCCGCCAGGTGCCGATCACCCCCAGCCCCCCGGGCGCTGGCTCCACCCCCCTGCTGGGTGTCTGGACTCCCTCATCCCGGACCTCCCGACCTCCAAGAGCGAGGGTCCGGACATCAAAGAGTGCCAGACCTATAACTGAGGCAGCCCCAGAACAGGAAGGCAGTTGTATCCTGGAGTCGAGAGACACCGCGACGAACTCATCCTTGACGGACTGCTGGCGCTGCCGCAGCCCTGCCTTGTGAACTATTGTCCTGCCTGCTGGCGCTGCCGCGGCCTTCTGCAACCTTCATCCTCGTGGGACCTGCTGGCGCTGCCGCGGCCCGTTGTAACCTTCATCCTCGTTGGGACCTGCTGGCGCTGCCGCGGCCCATTGCCACCTACGACCTCTTCGGGACCTGCTGGCGCTGCCGCGGTCTGACCCGTCCGAACACCGAGCTCGAGGATTGTGAGCTATCACCGTTCCACCGCCGTACCTACGGGTACCAAGACTGTCCCGCTACCCCCTTTCCCTACTAGAGACTAGAACTGAGAGGACCATCGTGTCCTGATCTCCTTGTATCATACTGCCTCATTTCAAGAACTGCCTATAAAAGGTATTAATCTGATCTTCGTGTGGTGTCCATCTGTGGGGGGGAAGTTACCTGTCTGTGCGATCGCTGGAGACGGTCCTCACTGGAGGCCTCTCCCCTTGTGCTCGGCCGACCCTCCAGGTCCCCGTCTAACATTGGTGGCCAGCGGCGCGATCCGAACCAACGCATACCGTACAGACAGTAACTCACCCTACGACTAAACCACAATGACGACCAAAGAGAGCGGATCGGCAGAGAAGTTCCAGATGGAAAAGCTGGAAGAATACAACCACCGAGAGCTAAAACAATTTTGCATGGACTTAGGCATTGCTACCACCGGGCTAAGCACAAAAGAAGACTTCAAAAACGCCCTAGAGGCCTGGACAGAGACGAATACCGCCACCCCCCGGGACCCCGAAGCCCCGGAAGTCAACACCACCCTGACGGAAGAACGGAGAACAGGCCCCTCCCGAGAAGAGATTCAGGAGCGGGAAAAAAATAGACTACACGAGTTAGACTTGGCACGGCTCAAATTAGACGGAGAATTGAAGCTGGCGGAACAAAAAATAAACTTAGAACACTTACGGCTCAGAGAAGAGCGAGAGGAAAAACAGAGACAGAGGGATCTCGAAGAAAAAAGACTGGCATACGAACACGAGTGCAAACTAGCAGAGATAGAAATGCGCAAACTGAACAAAAACCTAGGGGTGCCCGAGCCACCGCGCTCCCCGGGTACTACCGAGCAGAAGGTCCACATCCCCAAGGATGTGGTCCGAGAATACCACCGAAACGACGACATACAGCAGTGGTTCAAGGCCTATGAGATCGCCATGACTGCCCACCGGGTCGCTCGAAGTGACTGGGGAGCCGGTCTATGGGGGAGATTCGTCAATGAGGGCCGTGATGCCCTGCTGCAGCTTCCGGACCATCAAATGACGTCCTATGACCACATGAAGGCCGCCCTCCTCAGTCGATATGGGCTTACGCCCGAAATGTACCGCCAGAGGTTCCGCAACTGCACCCGGATCCCAGGTACAACTTGGTTGGAATACGTGAACTATTTCAGCCGGGCCTTCGAGGGATGGATCAAGGGTAACAACGTAACCACTTACGAACAACTCTTCAATCTCATTGTGTGGGAGCACCTCTCCAACAACTGTTTCGTCGAGCTCAGGCAGCACCTCCTCGACAGTAAATTGACTGAACCACGGCAGCTCGCCACCGAGGCGGATCGGTGGGAGAGCACCCGAGTGGCCCGGAGTGGGCCGAACGAGCAGAACAGAACCAACCAAGGTCATCATCGTCCCCGGGGAGGAGGAGGAGGACAGGGCCGGGGCAGAGACGCTGTCCCAGTCACTCCCGCTAACACCACCCCGCCCCCAGCAGGCCGGGGAAACCCCCCGATGCGCCCGGGGTTCCGAGCCAACGTTACGTGTCATCGATGCCAGCGAGTCGGCCACTATGCCAGTGACCCGACCTGCCCGAAGAACCAGGTTCCCGGGCCCCGCCAGGTGGCGGCCGCCGCCCTAGGAGAAGAACAAGTCTCCGAAGACCCTGAAGCATATGAGTCGGAGCAGTTCGAGTGGGAACCCGCCGCCATGACCCTGGCCTGCCTAGGAGGAAGAGACATGGTCCCGCAGACTCCCCTGCCCGCCAACACTCGGAAGTACAGCCAATGGGTGAGCATAAATGGGCGCAAGGCCGAGGCACTGCGTGACACCGGGGCCAGTGTGACGGCCGTCCGTTGTCACCTGGTGACCCCAGAACAAATCCTGCCAAACGTGCTTTGCCCCGTCCGATCGGCAGACAATTCGGAGAGCCTGTGTCGGATGGCCTGCGTCCCCTTCGAATGGGGAGGAGTGTCCGGCATGCTGAAAGTAACTGTCCGCGACGATGCCCCCGTGGACTGCCTCCTGGGGAACGATCTCGAGAGCTCCCCGTGGGCAGCTGTTGAAAGAAGAGAGCATCTGGGGATGTTGGGTCTCCCGGACTGGGCGTGCGTGACCACCCGGTCCATGGCCATCCACACCATCCCTAGACCAGAAGAACCCGAATGGTCAGCACCTCCGCCCTCGATCGCTCCAGAAGAAGACTTCATCCATACCGACCACCCGGAACCCACCCCAGAGGGGTCCGCACAGCCCCCCGAACTTCCCGACCTGGCTCAGTGGCATCAAGAAGGGGGGCCCACCCAAGAACAATTCCGGCAGGAGCAAAAGACCTGTCCCTCCCTCGAGGGACTGCGACAGCAAGCGCTCGCCCAGGGCCAAGGAGACACCACCGGGGCCCGCTGGGTTTATTGGGACAATGATCTCTTGTACAGCGAGCAGAGAATAGCAGAGCTGGGGGCCGGTCGAGTGCTGGTGGTGCCCCTCCACTTCAGAGACTTCCTGTTGAACTTGGCCCATGATGTCCCCCTGGCTGGGCACCTGGGGCAAGACAAAACCTACCACCGCCTGGTGACGCACTTTTTTTGGCCCAAAATGAGAAATGACGTCTCCAACCACTGCCGGTCCTGCCCGACCTGCCAGGCCAGCGGGAAGAGCGGCCGCAAACTCAAGGCACCCCTACAACCATTCCTCGTGGTGACCACCCCGTTCGAAAGGGTGGGAATAGACATTGTGGGGCCCCTGGACCCCCGAACAGCACAAGGGCATCGCTTCATCCTGGTCCTGGTGGACCACGCCACCCGCTATCCTGAGGCGGTCCCCCTTCGTACTATAACAGCCCCAGTAGTGGGTCGAGCCTTAATGGGGATCTTCTCTCGAGTGGGCTTCCCCCGGGAAGTCGTCAGCGACAGGGGTACGAACTTTATTTCAAAGTATATGAAATCCCTCTGGCAGCAGTGCGGGGTCACTTACCGATTCACAACCCCCTATCACCCCCACGGAAACGGACTGGTCGAGCGGTTCAACCGCACTCTCAAGGGGATGATCATGGGGCTAGAAGAACCCCTACGCCGCCAGTGGGACGTGCTACTACCGTGCCTCCTCTTCGCCTACCGAGAAGTCCCCCAGAAGTCCCTCGGCTTCAGCCCCTTCGAACTCCTGTACGGACACCCCGTTCGCGGGCCTCTCAGCCTAGTGAAGGAGGAATGGGAAATGGCCCCCCTAAAAACCCCTCCAGACGTCTACAAGTACCTCCTGACCCTCCGCAATCAGACCCGGAAATTCAGGGAGATCGCCAAAGCCAATCTTGAGGCCAGTCAAGAGGACATGAAGAAGTGGTACGATCAACATGCCTCCTCCATCGAGTTTGAACCGGGTAAGCAGGTATGGGTGATGTCCCCCATCGAACCGTGTGCCTTGCAGGACAAATGGACAGGGCCCTTCAAGGTGATCGAGCGCAAGAGTCCCGTCACCTATCTCATCGACCTGGAGTCCCCCCGTAACCCCCTCCGGGTTCTCCACGCCAACAGACTCAAACCCCACTTCGTGCACTCAGAGCTCAGCCTGCTGATGGCTACCGACAGTGGCGCAGAAGGAGACTCCGAGCCCCTCCCTGACCTACTGAGGACCCGTGAAAGAGATGGTTCGGTGGACGGGGTCCGACTCTCCGAGGCCCTGACCCCAGAGCAGCGTCAAGATTGTCGGGCCCTCCTGCTGCCGTTCGCAAACCTGTTCTCCCTCGCACCCGGAGTCACCTCCTGGTGCCTGCATGACGTGGACACTGGGGACAGTCCTCCTGTCCGACACCGGGCGTACCGAGTACCGGATCGGGTACGTACATGCATCCAAGAAGAAGTCTCCAAGATGCTCGCCCTCGGGGTCATCGAACCTTCGGACAGTCCCTGGGCCAGCCCGGTCGTCCTGGTCCCCAAGGCCGCGGCCCCGGGCACCACACCGGAGCTCCGATTCTGCATCGACTATCGGGGTCTGAACGCGGTCACCCGAACCGACGCTCACCCTATCCCCCGAGCAGATGAACTAGTCGACCGCATGGGGGCAGCTCGCTACCTAAGCATCTTCGACCTGACAGCGGGCTACTGGCAGATCGGCCTCACCCCCAGGGCCCAAGAACGTTCCGCTTTCTCCACCCCGGATGGGCACTACCATTTCAGAGTGATGCCCTTCGGCATGAAGAACGCTCCAGCCACTTTTCAAAGACTGGTGAACCAGGTATTGGCGGGCCTCGAAGAATTCAGCGCCGCCTACCTGGACGACATCGCGGTATACAGCCGCCACTGGACAGACCACCTCCACCACCTCCGAGTGGTCCTGCAGGCCCTCCAACAGGCCGGCCTCACCATAAAGGCCAGCAAGTGCCAAATCGGCCAGGGGTCCGTGACCTACCTCGGACACCAAGTGGGGAGCGGTCTGGTGGCCCCCCTCCAACTCAAGGTAGCTGCCATTCAGTCCTGGCAACTCCCCGAAACACAAACCGAGGTCCGAGCCTTCCTGGGGCTCACCGGATACTACCGGCGGTTCGTGAAGGACTATGGCAGCATTGTGGGGCCCCTCACGGAACTCACGTCTAAGAACCACCCAAAAAGAGTCAACTGGACTCCCGACTGTCAAGCGGCCTTCGAGAAGCTGAAGGCCGCCATGTGCACTGCTCCTGTGCTCCAGGCCCCCGACTACAGCCGCGAGTTCATCGTTCAGACCGATGCCTCCGACCATGGTATTGGGGCCGTCCTCTCCCAACTGAACCCCGAAGGAGTCGACCAACCAGTGGCCTTCATCAGCAGACGCCTACTGCCCCGAGAACAGCGCTGGAGCACCATTGAGCGAGAGGCCTTCGCAGTAGTATGGGCCCTCAAGAAGCTCCGGCCGTACCTCTTCGGAACCCACTTCCGGGTACAAACAGATCATCGGCCCCTGCAATGGCTCATGCAAATGCGGGGGGAGAACCCCAAACTATTGCGATGGTCCATCTCCCTGCAGGGGATGGACTTCACTGTAGAGCATCGCCCTGGTCAAGACCACGCCAACGCGGACGGCCTGTCCCGCTTTTTCCGCCTCGACGAGGAAAGTCCCCAAGAGGATGGGTGACTCTCCCCGCCTTCAGCTGGGGGGGACGCATGTTGGACAGGCCCCATGAAGGGCTCGCTCCCTCCCCGCATGACAGGGCCCTGGTACCGGCCTTCCAGGTACTACCCGCAGAAGCAACCCCCAACCCGTCCCCCATGGGACGTCTGCTCCTGGGAATCCCTGTGTCCCTGGCCTGGGCCACCGTCAGCACCCTTGCCCGGGCCAGCCGCCATCTTAGACACTGCGCCACGAGGCCACGTGGCCTCAGCTCGACCCCAACCCCGGGCCTGGCCAGGTCCCGACATCCCGGCACCACCATCCACCCAGGAGGTAAACGGACCACTTGGCAGGTCAATGGGAGTAAGAAGTGTCGATGGCTCTCTCCCGCCAGGTGCCGATCACCCCCAGCCCCCCGGGCGCTGGCTCCACCCCCCTGCTGGGTGTCTGGACTCCCTCATCCCGGACCTCCCGACCTCCAAGAGCGAGGGTCCGGACATCAAAGAGTGCCAGACCTATAACTGAGGCAGCCCCAGAACAGGAAGGCAGTTGTATCCTGGAGTCGAGAGACACCGCGACGAACTCATCCTTGACGGACTGCTGGCGCTGCCGCAGCCCTGCCTTGTGAACTATTGTCCTGCCTGCTGGTGCTGCCGCGGCCTTCTGCAACCTTCATCCTCGTGGGATCTGCTGGCGCTGCCGCGGCCCGCTGTAACCTTCATCCTCGTGGGACCTGCTGGCGCTGCCGCAGCCCGTTGCAACCTTCATCCTCGTGGGACCTGCTGGCGCTGCCGCGGCCCGTTGTAACCTTCATCCTCGTTGGGACCTGCTGGCGCTGCCGCGGCCCGTTGCCACCTACGACCTCTTCGGGACCTGCTGGCGCTGCCGCGGTCTGACCCGTCCGAACACCGAGCTCGAGGATTGTGAGCTATCACCGTTCCACCGCTGTACCTACGGGTACCAAGACTGTCCCGCTACCCCCTTTCCCTACTAGAGACTAGAACTGAGAGGACCATCGTGTCCTGATCTCCTTGTATCATACTGCCTCATTTCAAGAACTGCCTATAAAAGGTATTAATCTGATCTTCGTGTGGTGTCCATCTGTGGGGGGGAAGTTACCTGTCTGTGCGATCGCTGGAGACGGTTCTCACTGGAGGCCTCTCCCCTTGTGCTCGGCCGACCCTCCAGGTCCCCGTCTAACACTTATACTTACTCTTCTTTTTTTTTTTGGTTCGCTCCCGGTTCGCGTACCGGTGAGCGAACCAGGAAGCGAACCAAAAGAAATACAGCTTGCCAGAGTGCTAAACATTCTAGCAATTTTTTTTGAAAGGGGAGGTAGTTCTGAAAAGAACTTTTTTTTTAATGTTTTTGTTGTTTTATATATATATATATATATATATATTTTTTTTTTTAACAGTTTTAAGTTTTTTTTGTTTTTTTTGGAGGGGAAACAACAAAAAACAGGCATTGGAAAGGGCTCAACAGGAGCAAAAAAATTTTTACTTTCTGGGGCGTTTAGAGCACTTGTGATTTTCAAATGCTCTGTTGATTAAGTTAATGCTTATATTGGCACATGACAGTAATGTACCGCAATACAAACAGGTAATCTTCATATGGACAAAGTTGTCCTGAATGTTTGGCACGGTTTCCCGTGCCTCTGGTCCTGACAAAGATACCTGTGTTGATGTCGTGGCCACAGGAGTTGGTGGGTTGTCCTGCAGGTCACGCATCTCTGCCCGGCTGTAGTTTAATGGATGCCACCTGTTCATGTGACGGTGCATGGTGTAGTTGCCGAAGCTATACTTTTTTAAGGTGCCTCTAGATAAGTCCTCTTTACATATGAGGCACGTCACATATCTAGCATTAACTTTTTTCTGCCCTTCAGGGATTGAAAAAAACTGCCAAATAAAACTAGTTTTACGATGAGAAACCCGGGGCTCCTCTACTAAAAACTGTGGTCCCTCTGTCTCCTCTTCCTCTTGTTCATCCTCTTCCTACTCTGTGTTGCTGATGAACTGTGGAGGTGGTCGTCTCTTCCCATGAGGAGGTGGTGGTGGTGGTGGGGGTCCACCAGCTGAAGCTACCAATGAAGCCATTGCTCAAATATCAAAAAAGGTCTTCCTCTCACAAAGATGAAAGTCAGAGTGAGGAAAGTAGGAGGGGTTTTCATCATTTGGGAAAAACAATAGTTCTAAACCAATGAAAAGTGTTATTTTTAGGTCGCCTGACCTAGCCTTACATCATTAGGAAACCAAAAGTGAAATGAACCAATGAAAAGTTTAATTAACAAGTCACATGACCTGTTACGCTTATGTTACGCGCTGCGGAACGTGCCCCGGATCGCTTCCGGGTCGCTGCGCTTCGCGCCTCGGTTCGCGCTCCGGAGCACTTCCGGGTGCGCTAACGCGGCGCGTCATAAGACGCATTACGCGGCAACGCGATACGTCGCGCTTTCGCGACGCGCCCCGGATCGCTTCCGGGGAGCTGCGCTTCGCGTCTCAGTTCGCGTACCGGAGCACTTCCGGGTGCGCTAACGCGGCGCGTCATAAGACGCATTACGCGACAACGTGATACGTCGCGCTTCCGCGATGCGTCACGATGTTGATTTCTAACGCGGCAGTTGCGCAAATGGAACGTTTACCGGTTCGCGGACCGGGTCGCGGCATCAAATTGAGCTAACGGGAAGCTTCCCGGTTCGCGAACCGGAAGCGAACAAAAAAAATATTTAAAAAAAAATTATTAATAAACATATAAAATATATTTTTGGATTTCAAGAAGAATACATTTTACAGCTACAGATATTAGCTTTTAAAAAACCAATGAAATTCACTGAAAAAACCATAGGTTATAGACCATATATAGTTAGGAATTAGCATTTACAAAACCTTGAAAATTCACTGAACAAACCATAGGTTATAGACCATATATAGTTAGGAATTAGCATTTAAAAAACCTTATTTTACTCACACAAAACCATTGAAATTCCATATATAGTTAGTTGCACTAACTATATATCGCGCACCCGCAATCCACTGCTGATGATGTCACATATTACATCATTCATGACATGGTCAGTGACATCACTGATGACATCACTGATGACATATATATATATATATATATATATATATGTATATATTCTGGCAGTCGCCAGTAGGTAGTTATAGTTAGGACCTAGTTTCCATAGGAAATCCGCAACATTATATCTGGAATAACTTTGGCGCTGTCATACACCCAGTACATGTCCTACCTTTCACATAAACTGCACCCTGCCCTGGGGATACTTTGGGCCTACCAAACTGGTGCCTTACATGTAGAAAAAGGGAATGTTAGGTCCTGGCAAGTGGGTGCACTTGTCCATTCAACATGGCAGTTAACAAGTGCACACACACACTACAGTGGCAGGCCTGAGTTACCTTTTCAGATCTACTCATGTGGGTAACACAATCAGTGCTGCAGGCCGACTAGTAGCCTTTAATTTACAAGCGCCGGCACATTTCAGTGAACTTTACTAGGGACTTACTAGTAAATTAAATATGCCAATCAGGGAGAACCAATTATAACAAGACTTCACACAGGGAGCACTTGCACTTTGACACTGATCAGCAGTGGCAAAGTGTCCAAAGCATCTAAGCCAGCAAAAACGAAATCCAGCACAGCATCAAAAATATAGGAGGAAGAGGCAAAAAGTGAGGGGGGACCACGCCAAAGATGCCAAGTCTAACACTCATCTATCAACATTAGCCAAAGCTGTTAAAGCTGTCAACAAAATGTCGCCCTACCAGCTTTGACTTCTCTAAAGGGGCCTGCGTCTCCTTTCCTCTCCTCGCAGAATCACCCTGGTTCTCTTACTAAGTCTCTTTTACATAAAAAAATACAAGAGGGTTTGCAGTAGCCTACCAAGCAAGACTCTAAAGAGCAAATAATCATGCATCATGTCTAAACTTTGGCAGAACATTTGCATAGGCTCCTTATCAAACAACAGTCGAATTTCAACATGGTGTTGCATCAACTTATCGCAAAGGAATGCTGATGTTTTACTATCTAACCAGAGGCCTACGTTTGCCTACCATTAAGTACAGATGTTATGGGACAATCTCACTTTATTGCCAAGGCATTATCCATGAAAGCGACTTCCTCTGCCATTGTGTCACAAAGGGGCGACAAAGAATGCTGGAAATAAGGGAAAACATACAGTTTACTTCCGGTGCAGGGGCTGAAAACAAACGACTCTTGAGCTCTCCCTTCTTTACATGCTGCAAATGCACTTAAAAGTAGCTAAAAGTCAGCACTGGGACATTTGTAATGTACAATTAACACAGCCATAAGCACAATTATGCTAATGTGAGCGTTAGCAAATACTGAATTAGACAGTATCCCAGAGAAGAGCAGCATTTCTACATAGGTTCATAGAAGATGTACAATGTTTTTTGCACAGGCATGGGACCTGCCCTATACAAGTTTAATGCATGCTCTTTCTTGTATCACTCTCCATGTTCATAATTTCCAAGATTAAATAGGTGAGCTCAGATGACCTGTGGTTGAACAAGAGAGGGACGCTCATCATCAAGAACTTGCAAATCGCCACTGTTTAGTGTATTTCTTAGTGATTCATTCTGTTACTGAGGCTGCCAAACTATGTCCTATTTCACATTATATTTTACATGACTGCTCTAACAAAATAAGGTGGTAACCAATCACAAATCTGAAGTCAACATAACTAATGCCAAAAACAATCTCATAATCAGCTAAAAGGTCGTCTGTGATGCCGTTTAAACGTCATCGATGATGTGTGAACTGTCCTGATCTATTACCTGTCTTCCTTTATTTATTCAAGATCACCCTCCCGCTTTCTTCCAGAAACAAGGACTCCTTGTTTTAGAGACCTTTCTTGTCTACTTCTGATGAATTTTATTAATGAAAGCCTGATCCTTTTGTCGGAAATAAGATGAAAGTGTTTTGTAGCCAAGGCTGTCTCACGGAAAGTGCTGTAAAGTTCAGTTTTGACCCAACAGCCCTTCTCTCTGTATTCAACCCTTTCCCTACATCAGTTCAGTTCATTGACAACTTTATTCGGTTTTTTTAACCATAAAAGTAAAATAGACCACATTTTAGGCTAATAATAAAAAACAAACAGATAAAAATTCAACAAGATAAAAGAACATTTCTTACATCTTATCTCCTCTCTATGGCAGGATGCGGTGTTTAGACGGAATATCGGAACGTAAAATATTTTGGGACAAACTCTCGTCCAAGAATATCGAGGACAAAAATATTGTGAAGGTTCTATAGGTAGGCAAACTTTTACTATATATAACTCAACATATATATATACCTTGATGATATGTATATATATATATATATATATATATATATATTTAAGGTACATAGATGCAGAGTTAAGATTAGTAAATCTATACTTACCCATTTGCACTTACCTTCTCAATATGTCTGCCCTCGCTATTTTTGACACAATATTCTGTCCATACAATATTTCTGTTTCCGATATTCTGTCAGCGATCCCTACAAGGCAGAGTCTAATTGTTATTATGTGTTCTGGAAATGTAATTGCCCTTGTATCCCCTTGATGTATTAAACGTGCAAACACCTCACATTGGGGCCGATTAACAAACATTTCGCTGTGACAGCCCTTTCAAGTGCTTCTGGCCTACTACTGAATCCCAGGGGTAAGTCATGAGTACTACAAGGGTAGGTCGCAGCTACTCAAAGGAAAACGTTTCCAATCAGGCCCAGTTGACCAGGTAGAATTTGGAGTTTTATGAGTTGTTATAAGTTTCCCTTTGCTATCACTGCATGTATGTATCATGTTGACCTTTTCGCTGATTTCTAGTCTGTTTGGGAATGTGTGTGGTTGTGTAGGTTAGTGAACCGATGGAGGGAATTTTTTTTTCATTTGTATGTGGAGCATTGAAGCTAGGCTCGACACTTCTGCCATCTTTCGAAATGAGTTTATCAAGTTTAAGAAAGAAAATGTGAGTCAATTAGGTCAAATTATGTGCTTGGTGTGATCCTCCAAGGATAACTCTGTTCCTCTCTGCTGGTCAACTTAGAGACATCTAAAACTGGGGATGAAACAGCCAATTTTTAATCTACAATCTCTAAATAGCGGATCATATTTCCACCGTCAGTTTTTTTTCTTGAAGTAACCTGGAAAATTATGAAAACCAGAGCCACTACAGACAATTACGGTAGTAAAACCAATGTTTCAAAGGCAGAGTGCCAACAGAAACTGCAGCGCCCGGACCTACATCAATGTTCTCCTGAGCATACATTTATGCATAACTGTATTCTGCGGGGAGAAACTATAGCAGCTGCAATGGAGTCTCAGTCTGATTCTGCTTGATTTTTGATTAATGTTGACCTGAGACTCAGCTCAAACATTGTCAGATCAACTACACTACTGATGGAGGTATTCTATGGATTGGAATAACAACACACATTTGTCCTCGAAGGTTATTTAAATTCTCACAAAATGGTGTGTGTTCGGCCATTTTGTTATTTATTTAAAAATGGTTTCCATTTGAGTTCTGGGCAGCAGTCAGGTAAATAGCATTTCCTTTTCTTAATCTACGACTTGGAAGTGGTCACAATATGCTCTAGTACTTCCTAAGCATGGTGGTGGATGACTGCCTCAAATTAATTTCACTTTTAATGCACATGCAGTCTTAGATGTGAAACCCATGAGTAATTCTGAATCTAACTACATTTAATTCCAGAAAATATATATTGCTACTTCTGGCATGTCAAGTTTATTACAGATTTTAATTTTAAGACAATCTTTTGTATGTATGCATGTTTGTCTGGTGTTTTATACAGTTTAAACCTTGTCAATAGGCAGCGAGCAAGCAAAGATACCGTCAGCGAGTAGTTGGAAGAGTATTTGAGGAATGATCGTGGACAACCTTTACTGTGTCATGATGTAGTTTCTTTAAATAGATGTACCTTCACCTTTTCCTAAACTGGAGCAGGCTAGTGGGTGTCCTGATGGATTAAGGGATGACTTTCCAGATGCTAGTGCATGACGTCAGAAGGCCTACTACCTTGATTTTTATGTATTGTTCACTTCTTCATTTCCATTCAGAGGGTGCCCTTGCGCTGATGGTGGTGAGAGCCATTGGATATGGGGAGTTCTTCAACCGGATTGGGGGGTGGGGTTTGATGGCATCCACCATGGCTTTGTAGATTAAGTTTTATATGTAGACCCTTGTGCTAACTATGGGAACACTATATCAACTGAATTACATCCGAGTTTACCAATACTGCAGGGAGTCAGTAATTCAGGGATGCAGAACACCCTCTCTATTCCGAGTTAGGAATAAGTGGAGGAATAACAATTTTTGCAACAATTCTTGCAAGGTTTTACTCTATTTTGGGCCATTTTTCAATGCACCTTATGTTAGATTTTTCGTTGTTTAATGCACTATATGGAAGCACTGCAGAGTGCATTGTGTTCCTGCACATCTTGTAATCTCTTGCGTCACTGGTGATTCTTACCATCAGCCAACTCGGGATTCATTCGATGACCGGTCTGGACTGGTGATACGGGCACTGGGTGTCTTCCCAGTGAGCTTGCAGGGTGGTGGCCAATATTACTGCTGGTGGGGTCTGAGCATGTTGCTGGGGTCGAGCAGGTCTCATTTCCTGACTGCAGACCTTCGACACTTTACAAACAAACTATGCAAAAAAATTGTTTTAAAGTCTGCCAGTATGACTACGCTCACTTACGCTCACTTCAAAACCATTTGATTTAGCGTTCGGTTCTTACCCATCTCCTGCTGGGAGACGAGCAGACGTTACATTCGGGCTTTAGCGGGATGGTGGTGAGGGGTCTGTTGTTGCTTGGCTCAGAGAGTCCAGTGCATGTTTGATGAAATTAAATAAACAGTGAATTTCTTTAAAACGCAACCACAGCTATCTATGTCAGTTTAGCATACGAAATTATACCATTGCATTGAGTGACAATGGTTAGATGTGACATGAACTGCGCTGAGGATGATGCTATCAGGGAACCAAGAGGAAAGTCCGCTGCCTTTTGATTCCTCTATGTGGTCTAGGGTGTTTCTACAGATGGAGTAACATTATAGTTTTTTATTTTTGTACAGCATACACTCTGAACTGATGTCTTTTACAGAACTGTTATTTGATGATGAAGGAAAAGAAGGCCCTGCGAAAAAAGTAATTGCCTAGCATCACAGAATGTGATCAGGGGTTAACCAGGATTGATACAAGGTTTCTTGGTTTCACCACCCGAGGGGATATTTCTTTCTTTTTCCTATTTTTGATCAAAGCATGGGGCTGATTACGATGGCGGACGGACTTCAGTTGTACACCATCGTATTGGGTAGTGGGACAGCCCGCCTACAAGGTGACGGTCCCACAGTGGTAATTACAATGCGATCACCACCATGCTGGTCGCAATACCCATATTTTACATTGCGGCGGTTGCTGTTGGCACTAGCACCTGCCGCAATGTAAAAAGGAGACATGTAACATATCCCTGCACTACGTGGCAGGAACATGGTACAGGCATGTGTAGGGGTCACCTATGGTGACTCCCAGAGGCCAAATGTGGGGTGCAGGGGGAAAAGGGGCCTGCTACAGGCCCCCAAAGTCCCCTAACGCCTGACTTTTCATGGCAGGTTACCCACGATGAAAAAGGCAGGCAGAAAGGGACATCATAATCCCTACAGCGGTGCCTGGCAGGCACCACAACCGTTGTAGGGATATGATTCCGTTCCAACGGTCTGACGGCCTCCTTGAGCTCGTCAGAACCGTGACCAACCACCAAAGATACGCCCACCATTGTAATGTTGCAGGCGATACAGTGGTGGTGAAACTGCCACGACAGGCTTACAGTGGCTGTTTCACCACCATCGTTATCAGGCCCTTAATACTTTGGGGTCCATTAGGATGACGGGCGGACTTAGTCCGCCCACCATCCCATCGGGGGAAGGGACCGCCCACCATAAGGGCGGGGGTCCCGTGGGGGGTATTATGATGCACCCGCCACAGTGGCGGGTGCATCATGCATGTTTAACATTGTGGCGGGCGGTGCTCTCAGCACCGCCCGCCACAATGCTAAAAATGCTTTTGATGCATTTGCATACACAAAACGGCAGGAACGCGCGATGCTTGCTGATTTGTGTATGCAAATGCAGGGGGGTACCACAGGTACCCCCCATGTGCACCCCCCACCTCGCCTTCATCTTGGGGGCCCACAGTGGGCCCCAAAGTAAAGACCGCATGCCGGAAAGTCATCTGAATGAGGCCATCATAATATGGCTGGCGGTGTCTGATAGACACCGCCAGCCATATGAACCTTTTCCGCCCTGGCCGCACGGCGACCGGGGCGGAAAAGCGGCAGACGGATATGTTAAATGGCGGGCGGGAAATAGGTGGCGGGCGGTCACAGATGTCGGGCGGACCCCTTTCTGTTTACTTCTATGAGGAGCCAAATCAGTGCACTGTGTTAAATGCCTCCAGCCTATGTATGTTTCACAAGGATTAGTGGGTGTGGTGTGTGGGGAGTGTGGTGGTTTAATGTAGAAGCTAATATGAAAGCTAAAGCACCCACCCTTGGTCAGTGGTTTGAGACTGTTTGCTCCCAAACGTTGTCTTTTTTCATTTAATTCATTCATCCTCCCACTTCGCACCCATCCAGCTATTTGTTCTATCATTGAGCCTTCATGCATCCAATCTCTATCCATTGAACAAGACTATGCAAAGTTCTATAATGAAAAATGTGCTCCAAAACGCACCATATTTGTGTTTTTTAGTAACGATTTCCTGGTTGCAAACTCCAATCTCGCCCACACACCAACCTTCCTTGCAGAGGTCAGGCTCACACACTGACCTTGCTCGCTGCCTGCAGTATGACGGATGGTTTGACACAATTTTCCAGGGCTGCTTTTTGGTTCCAGTCCAGCTCTGCTTGACAATAGTAATGGCGGCCTGTAAGGTGACATCAGAGGTACTGAGAAGACGCTTCACTGAAAATTGCACCATAGTCAGGGCTTGCAGAAATTATTTCAACAGAAGTTGTTTTGCAATACACAATAACTCTTAATTGACCAAAATGAACAGAGGACCAATGGAAAAGGTTTAACCATGTACGTGCGCTACTTCCTCTTCTGGCTTCAGAGACAATTCAGACATTTGTGTTTTATTCGAGTAAATCGACGATGACGCTGTAAACAGTGGGGTTTTCCCATCCTGGCCTGCCTTTTCAGTCCAGGTCCCAGTCAATTGTTGAGCTTTCACTTCCCTGTTAATAAGGTTACGTTCTGACATGAGTTACCGGCTTGTCAATTCATTATCTACAGAAATAAGACAGGGTCTGTGGCGGAAAGACATTTACTTGAGTGTGTTCTGACAGGGTGCATTGTCTAAGTATAGATTCTGTAGTAGTCGCCGGACCTTAATGTTCCCATCTGCTGACACGCGCCACCTTGCATCAATACGGTTAAATAATATATGAACCGTGCTCGGCAGCGTTCAACGCACGCCGCGAATATTCGGTTTCCTCATTGTAAAGAGGCAGCAGTCACCTTGTTCGAACACTTGTAAAGCAATTGAAACGGATTTCCTTGAATAGTTAGTATTTTGCCCGGTCTAAACCAGCAATGTATAAACTGGATGTGGAAGATAAAATTATTTTCAAATGTGTATACAACGAAAAGAGGTGCCCCACCTCAGCCCTAAACAAAAGATACTCCACGTGTCAGCAGTTAAGCATCTAGGGCCTCATTTATGAGGCCATGCGTCAGTTTTGCGCTGCTGATGCGTCACTTTTTGTGACGCATCGGCAGCGTAAAACATGCGCCTTGTTGCGCCATATTTAAAAAGTGACGCATCTAGGTAGATGCGTCACTTTTTAAACCCCTGCGCCACATTATACCTGCGTCAGGTATAATGTATGCAGAGGGGGCGTTCCCCCGCAAAAAGCCTCGTAATAGTGACGCAGTGAAATCTATGAGATTTCACTGCGTCACTTTTAGGACGCTGTTGCGTCAAAATCTTGCGCCTGCCACACAGCAGGCGTAAGACTGACGCAAGCCCTTTCACATGGGGCTTTCCCCATGTGAAAGGACGCATTGCTGGAGTTGCGTCACTTTTGTGACACACTCCAGCATTGCGTCACTTTTGCGCTTACAGATACATCAGAAATACTGACGTATCTGTAACTCCTTGCGACATGATGCGTCATACATTAAATATGACGCATCATTGGTGTCGCAAGGAGTGCGCAGTGAAAAGTGACGCATCGCTGTTTTCACGCAGCGATGCGTCACTTTTCATAAATAAGGCCCCTAGTATACACTGGCGCGACTCAAACAGCCTGTGTTAATATGTGTTTGTTCAGGTCTAGCATAATTCACATTAGACCCTACTATATTCAATATCGCAGCTTGAAACATTGCATAGGTTAGTTTGTTCAATGGCCATTGTGCCCCAATTAGTATGGTACTCTACGATAGAACACAATATCCACCCAGAATGTGGGCGAAGCCAGTTTGGAAAGTTGAAGGAACAGGTAAGCTGTGCCCTTAACAGGCTAGCTTAATGTGGAAATGTGTGTGTCCCTCATACAGCTTTGCCTAGTATTGATGACTTTAACTTGCGGCACCAGCTGCTTGCCTCTGCCTCAGAACCAAGTCACACAGAACCCAAGAGGCGAGGGAGGAATTCTCTGGAGCCTCCAAAGGGAAATAAATTCTGCTGAACAGAATCTGTGGACGATTCCTCCATTAAGAGGGGATGCCAAGGAGATTCAGTGAAGCCATCCCATCATGGATGCTTGAGCCAACGTTTAGAATATAAGAGAGCATTTCTAGTAGAGACCAAAGTCTAGAGTGGGATGACCAGGACCAAAGCCAGGTGGAGCTCTGCACAACATAAAATCATGATCTTAGACTTCTGATGCCTGGAACAGTGTTTGTTTTGATGCCACAGATCACGTATCTCTGAAAGGAAATGCCTCTCTCCGCTGCTTAACTGAGAGTGTAAAATCACAGAAATGTATAAGGAATTGCTACATCAGACAATCTTTGGGAACTGGCTTAGACTTTAAATGACACTGCTTGATCCACTAGAAATCATAGAACCCATAAGGCTCTTCATACCATCTGCATGCTTTGCTGTACAATTTCTTTCTAACAGGGGAAACGGCCTTTACAACGAAGCCGTTTCCACAAAATCTTTAACCACGCATGCAGTACAACGCATGCGTGGTTACCACTAAAACCTTTACCACGCATACCTTTACTACGAGTTTTGTAGTAAAGGTATATGTGGTAAAGGTAAAAAGTAAAACGGGTGTGGCTTGGGGGGGTCTCCCCCCAAATAAAAAAACTCACCAGAAGTCACGTCGGGATCTGCATATAATCAGCGTCGTTTAAGAGAAATCGGAAAAAAAATCTGTTTCCTCTTAACGACGTATGACGTCACCACGCATGTAGTCGAGGTAAAGGTTATGCGTGGTAAACGAATTCGGTTGTAACGCATGCGTGGTAAAGGCATGCGTTGCAACGGAATTCGTTGTAACGTCATACATTCTTCTAACAGCCATAGAATACTGGAGAGAGGTTTCTCCTGCTCTGTCTGAAGTTGAACTTTGGGTATTTTGTTCCAGGATTGGCGGCACTTGTCCAACCCTAATCGACAAGTGTAAAGAAAATCATGGTCTCACCACTGAAGCTTGTTTGTTCCCACATAACTTCTCTTCTGGTGTTAGTGTTGTGTAGTTCCCATAGAAAATATACAGGATCTGTACATTTAGACAACATTCACTGTATGATTGGTGTTGGACGAACTCTGACCACCACCACCTGGTATGTTGGCCCTTTTGTACAAACTAGCTCACAGTGTCATCAGAGTCTCCTCTTACCAAGGAGAGAATATTTCTTGGCAACCATCGAACATGACAACCCTGATCCCTCAGGACTGTGGAAACAATATACTACTTTTCGCTCAGTCACTCATGCTTACTTAGGTTGTCTCAGAAAGATACACCGAATGAAACAAGCTGGGCATTTTCAATAATCATTTATTGAACAGTTGTTATTCTGATATAGAATAGATGTGCTGCAACAACCGTTAGACAGTATATGAGATAAATAATTAACAGTATTACAAAGGTAAAAAGATGGTAGAGTTGTACCATCTTACTAAAATCATGAATACATTCGAGTATATTGAACACATGATAAAATATGTGTACTCCTACGATGCCTCCCTAACTATATGTACCTAAGTGTACCTAGCATGGGTGTAGGTGTTAAGGTGTTAAGAAGTCCTCTAGGATTTAGTCAACCCCATTACCTTAAATGAGACTGTTGGGCCCTGTCCTGGTCTCGAGCTGGCCCCCCTGCGAGGGATGTTAGACCAGTGCGAGCTAGAGTGTCTGCATGCAGGAACCTCATCATCTCTGGTCAATATCTCGATCTCCTCTAGCTATCTGAGCAAGATGTGATGTATATATACCCATTGGTCTCCTCGGGGGTCTTACCTTGCTGTGTTACTGTGTCGGCCAGAGGATGACATTGGGCATGAATTTTATACATAGATTTTATACTGGATATGATGAGCCTGCCGTGCTTCCAAGAATCGTCATGCATAATGTATGAGATTTCGAACTGGGGACAACCGCAATGAATGCAGTGTAATATCTAGGTAAAAGGTCAGTCCCTGCAAACCCTGACAAGTGTAATGTAGGGGTAGAATATAGGTGAGGGGTAACAAGTTTACCGGCCGGTTCCATGTTTAAATATCGATTACAAAAATGTAGCTGAAAACAATATCGATGTAAATATATCGATTACAAAAATATGGAATCCCTATACTTAAACAGGTAAGTACAGTAATATCGACTCAAAAATATTGATGTAAAAAATATAGATGTAAAAAAATCAACTTGAAAAAAATAACATAACTTAAAATAAATTAATTAAATATTATTAATATTAACAAAATAAATTGATTATATATTTTAACTAATTATAACAAATAAACGAAATTTAATAAACATAAACACAAAAAATTTGTACATATACATATATTTACTTAAATACAGTTTATTAACTATTATCTTTATTTAATTTATAAACGTTTTTAATTATATACAAATAAAATAAACTCATATATAAATAATTTTAAATAAAATATTCTATATTTAATTAACACATTAAACTGTTCAAAAAAAATGATACATGCATTTAATAACAAAATAAAAACATTAGTAGTTAAAACATTGGATAGCGAAGTGGTAAAAATTACTAATCCCACTCCAGTGAGTGCAACAGTAGGGAAAGCGCTGGATAGCCTCGGAGTAAAAATTACTATTCCCACTCCAATGAGTGCAACAGGAGGGAAAGTGCTGGATAGCCGAGGGGTAAAATTTACTATTCCAGTGAGTGCAACAGTAGGGAAAGCGCTGGATAGCGGAGGGGTAAATATTACTATTAAAACTTCAGTGAGTGCAACAGTAGGGAAAGCGTTGGATAGCTTAGGGGTAATAAAATACTATTCCCACTCCAGTGAGTGCAATAGTAGGGAAAGAACTGGATAGTGGAGGGGTCAAAAATACCACTCCCACTCCAGTGAGTGCAACAGTAGGGAAAGAGCTGGATAGCGGAGGGGTAAATATTACTATTTCCACTCCAGGGAGTGCAACAGCTGCGCGGATGAACTCGCCCCACTGAGGACCCCGCCCAGCAGACCCGGCAGCAAGAAGGCCCCATGGTTCACCGACGAGCTCAAGAGCTCCAAGAAGAACTGCCGAACCCTCGAGAAAGCCTGGAGAAGGGAACCAACACCGAACAACATGACCACCCTCAAGCTTGCCACCCGGAAGCACCACCAACTGATCCGCGCCACCAAGAAAACAGCATTCAAGGACCGGCTGGACAACAACGCACACAACTGCAAGGAACTCTTCAACATCGTGAAAGAGCTCTCCAACCCCAACGCCGGAAACAACGACATCACCCCATCGCAAGACCTCTGCAACTTCCACAACAAGATCGCGGACATACACAACAGCTTCAGCACTCAACCGACGCACGCCACGAACGATCCACCGCCCCCCACCACCACCCTCCGCGCCTGGACGCCGATCAGCACCGAAGACACCGTCCGCATGATGAACTCCATCCACTCCGGATCTCCCACCGACCCCTGCCCTCACCATGTCTTCAACAAGGCCGACGCTGTCATCACACCCCACCTGCGGGACATCATCAACACCACCACCTTCCCGGAGAGCTGGAAGCACGCCGAACTCAGCGCCCTTCTCAAGAAACCTACAGCGGACCCCACCGAACTCAAGAATTACCGCCCCATCTCGCTCCTCCCGTTTCCAGCCAAAGTCATCGAGAAGACCGTCAACAAACAGCTGGCCGCCTTCCTCGAGACGAATGGATCCCTCGACCACTCACAGTCTGGCTTCCGAGCCAACCACAGCACCGAGACCGCCCTCATCGCTGCCACCGATGACATCCGAGCCCTGATGGACAACGGGGAAACTGCGGCCCTCATCCTCCTAGACCTCTCCGCAGCTTTCGACACTGTCTGCCACCGCACCCTAGTGCAGCGCCTCAGCAACGTCGGAATCCAGGAGAAGGCACTGGAATGGATCATCTCCTTCCTCGACGGAAGAACACAGAGAGTCCGTCTACCACCGTACAAGTCAGAAGCCACCGAAGTCATCTGCGGCGTCCCTCAAGGATCCTCGCTGAGCCCCACCCTCTTCAACGTCTACATGAGCCCCCTCGCGGCCATCGCTCGCCAACACAACCTCAACATCATCTCCTACGCTGACGACACCCAGCTGATCCTCTCCCTGACCAACGACCCCGCCGCCGCCAGAGCCGACCTTCACGAAGGGATGAAAAACGTAGCCGAGTGGATGACGACCAGCCGCCTAAAACTGAACTCAGACAAGACGGAGGTCCTCATCCTGGGCTCCTCGCCCTCCGCCTGGGACGACTCCTGGTGGCCCCCCGCCCTGGGCCCCGCACCCAAACCGACAGACCACGCACGCAACCTGGGCTTCATCCTGGACTCCTCCCTCTCCATGACCAGACAAGTCAACGCCGTCTCCTCGTCGTGCTTCAACATCCTGCGCATGCTACGGAAGATCTTCCGTTGGATCCCCACCGAAACCAGGAAGACGGTCACCCAGGCCCTCGTCAGCAGCCGACTGGACTAAGGCAACGCCCTCTACGCCGGAACCACCGGCAAGCTCCAGAAGAGAATCCAGTGGATCCAGAACACCTCAGCCAGACTCATCCTCGACATCCCACGACACAGCCACATCTCCGGACATCTGAGAAACCTGCATTGGCTCCCCGTCAACAAAAGAATCACCTTCCGTCTCCTCACCCACGCACACAAAGCCCTACACGATCAAGGCCCGAGCTACCTCAACAACCGCATCAACTTCTACGCTCCCAAGCGCCATCTCCGATCAGCCAGTCACGCCCTCGCCGCCGTCCCCCGCATCCGAAGAACGACAACAGGAGGAAGGTCCTTCTCCTACCTGGCCACCAAGACCTGGAACTCCCTCCCTCCCGACCTGCGCCTGACCCAAGACCACCTCTCCTTCAGGAAGAAGCTCAAGACCTGGCTGTTCGAGCAGTAGCAGCACCCCCCCCCCAAGCGCCTTGAGACCCTCCGGGTAAGTAGTGCGCTCTACAAATGCCTTGATTGATTGATTGACAGTAGGGAAAGCACTGGATCCCAAAACAATAAAAAACAAAACCATCAACATTTTTAGTAAATTCATTTTCCAATATTAACATAATTAATATATAATTTTAAATATATTACTATTAACAAAGATAATAAAAAAACATTCACAACTCACACCTACAATTAAGTACACAATTATATTTAATAATTACTAATTAATTAATGAAAATTAATGTATTATTATTAATTATTTAATCGACAAAAAATTAATTACTTACCACCTTTCACACCATGTACACATATAAACAACAAAACACACACCTAAAAATATTTACACAATTACAATTCATAATTACTAATTATTAATGGTAATTCATTTAAAAGTATTTAATAATTAATCAATAAAAAAATCATTTACACATATAAACACCACAACACACACCTACAATTAATTAAACAATTAACCCAATTGTTTATTAATTGACTAATTGAAATTAATCAACGACTAATTATTAAACTATTATTAATTAATCAATTAAACACATAAATTATTCAATACATTTTATAAAATGAAATTACTTCCCACCCTATACCCCTATAAACCCACAACCTGCTACGGAACTAAAAACACAGAATTAAACAGAAAATAAATTAATAACTAGTAAAACTCTAAAACATATAATAAAATGACAAACAATTCTCATTAAAAACACTAAAATACATAAAATTATTATTAAATTGATATTTTTGTAAACTATATTTTTGTAAACAATATTTATTACAATGATATTTATGTAATCGATATTACTTACCTGTAAGTCAATATTCTTGTCAACTATATTTTTGTTGTCGATATTTCTACCCCACGATATTTCTACGGCGATATTTCTGTTCCACGATAATTATGCAGCTATATTTCTACCCTGCACCACCTGGGCCTCAATTATAGTACCTATATGGAATATAACATTAGTGGGTGCAAAAGTTCCTGAGAGAGAGGAATGGCTATAACTTGGCAGTCCCAGTAGACCATTTGGTACTGGATATTTCCTATGAACCTGGAAGCTGTGTTGTGAGGACACTACTGCAATTGAATGAAGTGGATCGGATATTGAGGTGCCCGTCCTGAAAATCTGATGGCTATAGGTAGCAATGTAACCAGAACATGTGAAACATCTTTAGACTGTATCACATACAAAGAGATCAGCAATATTATTTTCTTGGGCTCCTTGTGGGAAATACAGAGCATGACTCCTAGGGCCAGATGTACGACCCATTTTTTCATGAGCAAACGAGTTTGCGAACCTGTTTGCGCATGCAAAAACATATTGGGCCATGTACATAGCCTATTTAGCGAGTCACATTTTTTGCGACTCACTATTTGGAAGGGTTGTTCCCTTACAAATAGCGAGTCTCAAAGCAATGTACTAATTTATTGCGACTGCAATTGCGGTCGCAAAATACTCGCAATTACCACCTACTTAAAGAAGGTGGTAATGCATTTGCAAATGGGAAGGGGTCCCCAGGGGACCACTTCTGCTTTGCAAATGGATGAGAAATAATTTTTTAAGAGCAGGCAGTAGTCCCTGGGACAACTGCCTGCCCTTAAAAAATAAATGAAAAGAAAACATTTCATTTTATTTTTTTTAAATGCAGCTCGTTTTCCTTCAAGGAAAACGGGCTGCATTTAAACAAAAAAAAAAGCTGCTTTCTTAAAAAGCAGTCCCAGACATGGTGGTCTGCTTAGCCTAGCAGGCCACCATCCCTGGGATGACTGGCATTCACAATGGGCTCGCAAATTGCGAGAGGCTCATTAATTTTAATCAGCCTTGCGATTTGCAACCCCATTTGGGAATCGCAAAACATTGTAAACACACTGTTGTACATTGAATTTAGCTCCTCGCAATTTGCGACTCACAATGTGTTGCAAATTGCGAGGCGCTAAATGAACAGGGTCGAACATCTGGCCCCTAGACCCTGCTACATCACATTGTGAAGATCTTGCCAAGTACTGCCGCCAGGTTGCCCCCCTGAAGATATTCTTCCTGTATATTTTTGTATGTCTATAGGTAAGAATTTTCAGAAGGAGCAACCACCAGCTTGTATCTGTCTGCAGTCTCAAAGGGTGACTTGGTCCCAGTCAAACATATTTCCCATAGGTTAACAGTGAAAGCTTTTTTACAATGCTTTTTTATGGGGCAGTTTTTGTTTTGTACATAACATTTGATTCCTTAATCAAATTGTCTTCATTTGGTTGTTACTTTTGTCTGTTTGAGCAATTTGTGTTCAATCTTTTAAGTTCTCTATTTATTAATCGGCTGTGGTTCAGATTGCCTGGGACTTGTGGAAGCTCAGCGACAGCTCACATAAAGCCCAGGCACTGTCCTTCATAGAACATTCTCTACAGGAAGTAAGTCCTATTATGTGTATTTGCAAAGGTATGTTGGTGCCAAATAGGTGTGTGTGCCTAGCAGTAGCTACGTTGGTTAATTGAAAAGCCAGGTCTTCAGCTTCTTTTGGAATTTAAGAAGAGAGGAGGACTCTGATGTAGAGACAGAGGTTTGCTTTAGGAGCGATGTTAGACAAAGTTCATCCTCTTGATCTGGTTCTGAAAGCAAGTAGGAGCCATGCAGATGTTCTGGGTGTGGGTCCGTGTTCGGAACGACCACTAGTTGGAGTACCATGCTAAGGTGTTCTTGCCTAAGATAACTACTTCTGTCTTTTCCGTGTTGAACTTAAGACAGTTGGCTTTCATCTAGTTAGCGAATTCAGTTATGCAGGTCGTGAACTTGTTTCCTGTGTTGGGTGTCTTGTCCAAGAGGGAGAGTATGAGGTTTGTGTCGTCTACATAGGAGAAGATGTTGATGTCTTGTCATGGATTACATTGGCCAGAGAGATCATGGATGCATTGAAAATGGTGGGGCTGAGCGATGAACCTTGAGGGAATCCAAGGAGAGAGGATGTGGCTTAACTGCTAGGACAGTCGACCTCAAATCTGGGGATCCGGGTTCAAGTCTTGGCAACGACGTTCAACATCCTGTGATTCTGGGTAATTCACTTAATCTCTTCGTGCCTAACAAAATTGAATGTGTCCATCTGCAATGAAACTGGTGCTCATGTAAAGCGCTCTGATACCTGATACCTTCAGGTCAAATTAGGGCTATATAAAAGTCTGAAAAAAAGAACTTGTCCACTATATTTTGTATAAAAACATATGGTAACATTAACTGTTTGTCTCCTCACTACTTTCTTGCATTGACATCAATAGGTGTGCAGCATGATTTGTAAATTGATTGTGCTTATTACACCTACATTATCACTTTTCTTCATTGGCTTATTCATGTTGACAATCTCCAATCACTCCCCACTTGGCAAGTGAAATAAGCATTGCTCCATATCACCATCTTATCTAGCCATCCCTACTTGAGCTTATCTACTCCAATGGTCACTATCCAAAGGGTCACAATACATACTCCTCTGTAGGGCCCAACTGTAGCATTACCACTATAAAAAAACTGCAAGTTTGTTTCCCTAAAATAGTGACTATAAGTCAGGAATGTGCACCCTTAGAATTACTTCTATGTTTACATCAAAGTTCTGATAATTATGAAGATGTAAAATCATTACAGGAGCACCCCTGTAAAACTACATTAGCCATAGTTCACCAAATTTGAAATCTGAAAATCTAAATTTTTATGTGCTTTTATCCTCGTTCAAAGTATGAAAATGTACTGAAACCTATACTTGACAGGAAAACAAATGTAAAGGTAGAAAACTCTGCTACGGATGTGTGAATCCCCAAACATTTTGTAATTTGTAGATGTTCACTAACGTGCATGAATGGACTGTTTTGAAATGCATAAAACCTACTCCTAACCCTTGTGAATGTGGAAGCCCACCATATTGAGATGGTGGAGGAGAGCTGGCCCCCTGCTGAGAGCCAGATGAAGGAAATGGGAATAATAAAATAATAAAACCATTTTATTATCATTTCATTTTTCTTTCCGCACTCGCTATAGCCAACCAAGTCAGGGTGGGGCGGGGCTATGATGATAGTGGAGGAATAGTGCACACTGTAAGTGAGCATGATGGTTTGGCCAGCTACCTAAGGCTGGCCAAACCGTTATGCGCACTTAGATCTCTTTCTACTCAGCACAGCTGAGTGGAGAAGAGGCATATGCTCCTAGAACCTGAACAAGCATAAAACCAGTGTGCTCAGGCCAATCACAGCGCTGCTCTGAGAGCAGCGTCTTGATTGGCGTTTAGGCGCCTGCGTAGTTTGCACCAGCCCATGGAAATTGGAGTCAGGATCTGAGCAGAAGAACCGCGAGATGGCAGCTGCAGGTAAGTGTTTTTTTCTTTTCTTTTATTGTATTATTTAACCCCACCCACCTGCTCCACCACTTGTAGTGAAAAACAATCATTACTGATTTCCATACTCCATATTTTGCCCTCACAAATAAAAGTATTTGTTCTTGGACGAGCAAATATATTTGTGAGCTAGGTCCTCTAAAATGAGTAAATTAATTTCCTTCCCTGTGTTTTAAATTATAATAAACAAACATGGTCTTGTTAGGTTTGCAGAGTTGCCACCAAACATGAAAATCATGTTTACTGATAATCATTATTGTAAAATGGTCTCATATATATTCTTGGAGGTATCCTGCACATATGGCTGGATGTATCTAATCAGTAGTTTGATGAACCTAAACTTATAGACTAGTATTAAGTAAATCACAAAACATTGTTGTTCCTGTAAATCAGTCTCAATATGTTTCCACATACAGCACTTTTTCTCGGGATAAGCCTGCTGCAAAACAAGCGTTGTCTGGAAAGCACTCCACTGTTCCTTTGAGCTGGTCCTTCCTATATTACATTTGAAAAAAAACAACCTTCTAATTTCCTGACACTGAAATCTATGTGGGTTTGAAGTTATGAATTGCCTATTGTAATTTGTATACACCGAAAAATGGCACAACAATTATTTCTCGTCTTTTGATCCACTGCATACATTTTGCATCTGCTATTTGCAGTAGAACTGCTTGAACATTTCAAGGTCTTACTTTCGTGTGAATTATTCATCAGTCTACTTAGTTTACAGTAGTCATCTAATTCATTGATTTGATACTGAGATGAAACTTGTAAGAAAATACCTACATCTCCTGCAGGTTATTAGAAACTTAGGATTACATTACCGTTTTTAAGACAAAGCTGCATTATTTTATCCAACTGCAGTGCATTGCTTTTATATCCTAGAACAGCAGTCACATATCAGAGAAAATCTGTTTCTGTCCTGGCACTGAAATAAATGTGGGTCGGTACTACAAGCTATTTGGGAGATGTATACTAATAAATGTAACTAACACATTTTTACCTACAATACGGCTTGCCCTATGATTCGCGCGCTGCTAGTGTGTGTGTGATTGCCTCTAATTTTTAAAACAACTTACTTTTAATACTTGCTAGGTCTGTTGCAACATTGTATTTTTATCCTTGATGTTGCACGAAGTCTGAGCACTTTTTTAGCGTGTGTCAATTACCTGCTGAACAGTTGGATGAAGCAGCCTTTGCACCTCCCCGGTCCACCGCAGCCAATAGCGGGCTGATTGTTGTGGAGGGAGCACTACTCTGGCCCGGCCTGTGGGGTCTTTTTTATTTTCCGGTTTGCCATCCCACGGCCGCCATCTTGTAAGGGAGGCGGGCTAGTCTTTTCCTCTCCCGGTCCCGGTCTCAAGGCTTCCTATTTAACCCTTCCATGGTGCAGGAGCGCAGTGGGCACGCCGGCGGCGCGCCGAAGGCAAGCCCGTCTGCGCCGTCCGTGCCTGAATGCCACCAGAGGCCAGACACGCGGTGGTTCCCAGCCAGGGGCGCTGAGTTACACCAGGGAACACTTGCTGTCCATCGGTCTGCGCAGTGGATCCTGTGATCTGCATCAAGGGGTTGGAGAGGTAGGCCCTTTTTGCTGTCCTACATGCGGTTATAGGGTTCAATTTCCTGGGGCCTCCGCTCCTCTTAGACCTACCGCGAAAATGTTACTTTTAAATGTCCGGGCAATTGGTAAAACATTATATGGAGGTCTTCGACCTAATTTAGGATGAGTCGCCTGATGTGCTGTTTATTACCGAAACTTGGCTGACAGATGCCTCAGTGGCTGAACCTGGTCTTGTCCTTCCCCTGGGGTTTAGTATTCTAACCCTTAATAGGGAGCCCAAAGGTGGGGGTCCTGGTCTTGCCCTTCCCCTGGGGTTTAGTATTCTAACCCTTAATAGGGAGTACAGAGGCGGGGGTATAGCAGGGATTTTTAAAACTTGCTATAATTGTACTTTCGTCAAGGAGGAGGTGGCTGGGTGCGAATGCGCCCATTTTGCCATCTCCTTTAATGCTCACTCATCCATCTCTGGCCTTCTAGTTTATCACCCCCTGGGCCCAGCAATGACTTCAAGGCAGCCATTATCGATGTCCCCGGCTCACTGGCGCTTAAGGCATCAAACTTCTGCCTGATCAGGGACCTTAATCTGCATTTTGACCTCCTTTACGATCCCAAAATCAGCAGCTTGCTCGCCGATTTCGCGGCTTGCCAATTAAAACAGTCGGTAGTGGGCCCCATTCACTTAGCTGGGCATTTACTTGATCCTGTGTTTTCCAACATCCCTGCTCTTATGGTCAAGACACCCAGCCCTACCTGTTGGACTGATCATTTTTTAATCACCTTCTTTGTCCCCCTCTCCACGGTCATTCCCAGAGCCAACCTCAAGGCCACTATTAGACGTTGTTTGCATAAACTTAATATAATAGATCTGTGTTCCACTCTGACATCCTCCCGCCCTGTTTTAGACACTAACCCCGAGCAAGCCTACAACACATTTTGTGACTGGATACTCCAGGCTCTAGACTCCCTGATTCCAGCCAAATGGTCAAAGGGCCGTTGCTCGAAGTCGAATCCCTGGTTTGATGACTCCTTGGCCGCTCTACGCAGCTTCTGTAAAAAGCTTGAACGCGCTTGGAGAAAGGCCTACGACCCTGGGGCAAAAAAGCTTTATCAGGAAGCGATTAAATGCTACCACAAGGCTATACATCAGACCCGCTCTGCCTTCCTCACCAATGAGATTAAGGCCAGCAATAATCAGGTCAAAAGCATTTTTAAATTACTCCATGATTTCAAAACTAGGAAAGATCCCGCCACGACATGTATCACGGCTGAACAACAATGGGAGGATCTAGCCTCTTTTTTGTCAAAAGGTTGAAACTATCTATAAATCTTTTGCCACTGTCCCGACGGACCTTGCTCCCTCTACTATTCTTCGGTCTACTACTATTCTAGCTGTTATCCCTCCTGTGTCCCACGACGAATTCCTTACGTTAAGTAAGAGGGTCAAATCTGGCTCTCCTGTCGACCCAATGAAACCTGTCCAATTCAGAGATGCTCTATCTGTGCTATTGTCACCTATATGCCAGATTATAATTGCTTCTTTTACTACAGCAGTTGTGCCCATGCCTTGGAAAACTGCGAGGGTGGTCCCCCTGCTGAAAAAACCTTCTCTGGACCCTGCTAAGCCAGAAAGCGTTCGCCCCAAATCCCTGTTACCCTGGGTCGCAAAAATTGCTGAAGCCCACGCTAACAATATTCTCTCTGGCCACCTGAGCAACACTGGCGCCTTAGATCGCACCCAGTACGGGTTCCGCCCGGGCCATAGCACCGAGACCGCACTTATAGCAGTGTGTGAACATCTACGTACCATCCTGGACGAGGGCCAGACTGCGGCGCTCATCCTGCTCGACCTCAGCGCTGCATTTGATACGGTCTCCCATCAGATTCTCTTACGCCGCTTGGAGGAAGTGGGGGTGGTAGGGCTGGCCCTGGAGTGGTTCCGTTCTTTTCTTTCTGACCGTGCATTTCAGGTCATGGCCCTCCCTTCCTCTCCCATGCTCATGCCATCAAGCAGGGGGTCCCTCAGGGCTCGGCTTTCAGCCCGGTCCTGTTTAACCTTTATGTGCAACCTCTGGCGGCGGTAGCAAGGGACCATGGCCTGCCCATGATTTCGTACGCTGACGATACTCAGCTGGTGGTGGCCCTCTCTGAAGATCACACTCGGGGTGCCGCGCAGTTTCAGGCTGGCCTTGTAGCGGTCGCGCAGTGGATGACCACTAACTGCTTGCAACTCAATGCTAATAAATCAGAGGTGCATCTGGTGGGGAAAGATAAGGGACTCTGGAGCAAACATTGGTGGCCGGATTCCATGGGTGGTGCCCCCACCCCTAAGCCGGTGGTAAAAAACTTGGGGGTCTGGTACGACACCAAGCTGGATTTCCAAGAGCATACCAAGAAGACCGCTGGTTCCTGCTTCGGTCTTCTCCGAGGTCTACGACTTATGCTTCGTTTCTTTGACCCTCCCACCCGCCAGCTGATAGTCCAAGCAACTATCTTGTCCAGGCTGGACTACGCTAACTCACTTCTATTAGGAGCCGGTAAGGCGGAAGTAACGCTCCTCTTAAGGGTCCAGAATGCAGCTGCCCGAGTCGATCTGCGGCTCCCTAGAACGTGCTCTGTGACGGATGCGTTGCCGCACCTGCACTGGCTGCTTGTGCCTCGAAGGATTCATTTTAAGGCCCTTTGTTTGACCTATAAAATTCTAAAAAAATCCTCTACTGAGATTCTGTTCAATCTACTGATCCCCTATGTACCTACTCGCCAGCTACGCTCAGCCGAGCACTGCCTTGCCACGGTTCCCCGGGTGAAGCGACTTAGAGCTGGGAGTCGGTCCTTTCGGTCCCTTGCTGCCAAATTATGGAATTCTCTGCCTGTGCAGATCCGCCATTTAGACTGCCTTCTGTCCTTCCGTACAGCTATTAAAACTTTCTTATTTCCCAGGGCCTAGCCTCCTCTCTTAGGGTCTAGCTTCTGCACTCTGTTGGCATGACCTGAAGCGCCGGAACGCCCCTTCGCTGAGGCATCTGTTGCGTTATATATAATTTCCAAATAAATACAAAAGTAAAATTCCAGGTTATTACCATAGTACAGCTTAACCAACTGAAAAAAATCACATTTTACTGCCACATACATTGTAGGTTACAATTACTGAACAGAGGGAAGCAATATTACATGTGAGTAAGTCTGCTCAAATTGGCTTTCTCAGCTCATTACCCCCTGGACATTTTCTCAAAGTTGCTGCTGCCAAGTGTAGGATCAAATCTATTTCCAAGATGTTTTGAGCATTGCTAATCCCAAACCAAAAGCACACATTCAACATACTATAACAACTGGTTTTCTGCATCTAAAACTATTCATGTAAAATAACAACACATTGAATAGGTAGGCATATATTGGCTACATTTGTATCTAACAGAGTGTGGGTGGTACCTATATAGGTGTGTGACTGGGTGTCTCAGTGTTTTTTATGTTGTATTAGTGGGTGTATAAGAGGTTGTATGGATCTATAACTGGGTGTCTAAGAGGCGGTATGGGTTGCTGAGTGAGTTTGTGAGACTGTGACTGAGTGAGCGAGTAGGTTTTTGACTAGCTGTATGGGTGTGTGAATAGGTGTGTCACAGACTAGATAGGGGTGGGAGTGGATATGTCAGTGTATAACTGAGTGTCTCTTAATGGCTGTGTAAGTGGTAATATGTATATACGAGTCACTGTGTGAGTGGTTGTATGAGTGCATGAGTTTGTGTGTAGTGGTTGTATGGGTGTGAGTGACTGTGTCAGAGGTTGTACGCATGTGTGAGTGAGTTCGTGAGTAGCACTATTTGTGTAAGAGTGGGGGGTGTGGGGCAGTAGGTATGTGAGTAACTGTTGGTGTGAGTTGGTGTATGAGTAGCATTGTGGGTGTGAATAGCTTTGCAGGTTTGTGACTGGGTGAGTGAGTGCTTCTCAGTGAGCCACTGGCTGTGTGAGTATTTATGTGGGTATGTGAGTATTTGTATGGATATATGAGTCGGTGTGCGAGTGTCTGTGTGGATCTGTGAGTTGGTATATAAGTATCTGTGCAGGTCTGTGAGTGGCTGTGCGAATCCCTGTGTGGATCTGTGAGTAGGTCTGTGTGTCTCTGGGTCTTTGAGTGGGTGTGAGTATATGAGTAGGTTTGTCAGTGGGTGTGTGCGTGGGTGTGTGAGTGGGTCTGTGAGTGAATGTCTGAGTGTCTGTGTGGGTCAGTGAGCGGGTGTGTGACTGACTGTATGGTCTGTGAGTGGGTATGTGAGTACCTCTCTGAGTCTGTGGCTGGGTCTGTGAGTGCCTGTGTAGGTCTCTGAATGGGTCTGTGAGTGACTGTGTAGGTCTGTGAATGGGTCTGTCAGTGCCTGCGTGGGTCAGTGAGTGGACCTGTGAGTGCCTGTTTGGGTATGTGAGTGCTTTTGTGAGTGGCTATGTGGGTCTGTGAGTGGGCATGAGAGTGTTGGTGTGGGTCTTTGAGTGGCTATGTGAGTGGCTGTGTGAGTCTGTGAGTGGGTATGAGACTACCTGTGTGGATCTGTGATTGGCTGCATGATCTGTGAGAGGGTGTGTGAGTACCTGTGTGAGTCTGTGAATGGGTCTGTCAGTGCCTGAATGGGCATGTTAGTGGGCGTGTGAGTGACTGTGTGGGTCTGTGGCTGGGAATGTGAGTGCCTGTGTAGATCTGTGAATTAGGCTATTAGTGCCTGCATGGGTATGTGAGTGGAACTGTGAGTTCCTGTGTGGGTATACAAGTGCTTTTGTGAGCAGCTGTGTGGGTCTGTGAGTGGGTGTGAGTCTGTGAGTGAATGTGAGACTGCCTCTGTGGATCTGTGAGTGCCTGTGTGGGTATGCAAGTGCTTTTGTGAGTGGCTGTGTGGGTCTGGGAGTGTGTGTGTGAGTGCCTGTGTGGGTCTGTAACGGTCTGTGAGTACCAGACTAAGTCTATAAATGGGTCTTTCAGTGCCTGAATGGGTGTGTGAGGGGGAGTACGAGTGCCTGTGTGGGTCTGTGAGTGTGTTAGTGAGGGGTTGTGGGGGTTTGTGAGTGGGTGTGAGAGTGTCTGTGTGGGTCTCTGAGTGGGTGTGTGAGTGGCTGTGTGGACTGTGAGTGGGTGTGAGACTGCTTGTATGGGCCTTTCAGTGGATGTGTAGGTGCCTGTGTGGGTCTAAAAGTATATTTTTTTCAAATTGTGTCAAGAATGCAAATCCCTGACAGATTTACATCTGGGCCGTGCTGAGCCTCGCGGGGTATTCGTGGATTGCCGAAGTGGAAAAGACCCTCAGAACTCAATTTTGTACCCAACATAGGTCCCTCTGACACTCCTCTAACATATGTCAAACAACAGAAGAGTGTCGTCAGAAGAGAGTTTAGTTAAGCACAGTTTATGAGAAGGATGAAATCAACCTTAAAGTTCACAATGGAAGTCACTTAGGGATTTCTCTAGAAGCCCTCACTCACCACCCTGGGTGGTGACATGCTTCATCATCGGGCCGAATGCTTCCCTGGTGTGCTAAAAACGGCAGGTTACTGTGGAGCTGGTTTTTCGTGACAATAGTGTGAAAAAATAGGTGAATTAAAAAATGCCAACAAGCTGTCCCATACAAAAAACTTTATTCTGTGGTCAGCCAGGCATTAGTTAAAATATATGTGTCGGGAAATTTACCAACTAATGTGTTGGGTATTTCCACTTAGAGTGGGGTCTGCCCGTATATGTGTAGATTTTACTGGGCTTTCATCAGGACCGTGTAGCAGTGTACCTTGGTGGTGTGGGCGCGCTAAGGCCGACCCTTACCAGAGGACGTGAAAGTTAAAATTCTGTGTAAAAATAGGTGCAAAAAGAACAAACCAGAAAAAGTGAGTGTTCCTTCGGAATTTGAGGAACCTGTGGTCTGAAAGAAAATGACAAACACACAACGAAGACAACAACATGACATTAACATTGTAGCACTGGAATGTATTTTGCAATAACTGATCTCAGTGCACTGTGCTTGGGCTAGTCAATATGCGTGCCCGTGGTGCCAAATAATTCTACTTTAGTGCCTGAAACGCTGTCCTGGAATATAGGCAGTCTCGGGGCATGCAATGAGGCAAAGAGCACGATCGTCGACTGTCAGGATCGTTAATTTAACATCACTCGTGGTTCAGCGATCAATGTGCCCGAATTGTGGGCTGGTGGTGGTATAATAGATGGTTAACTCTAATCAAAAGTTTAAAATAAGTAGAGAAGTTCTCACTTGTTATTTAAAAGATCCACACCCCATGGGTCTCGGGAGGGGGGTGGTGGCGACAATGGCACACCCTGGGAAAGGATATAGAGGTTAGATGCATATTTAGAGAAGGAACACAGGTTACATATTACTTAGCTGAGCACTGATCTGAGAGGTGGTCTTACGCCCGCAACGCCAAACACCCGCTCGGCACCTAGCGACTCCTTCTACCGGATCCCATGGATGGGAATCCGGAAGCGGAGTGATGGTAATGAGGAGTGTTCGCGGGGCCGTGGGCGTGGCTAGGTCTGGTGGAGCGAGGCGAGGCCAGCGTGTGATGACCCTAGCGCATGGGCCTCCAATCACCAAACTGATTCAAAGCGAGGCTTGGTTCGGTGAGGGCGAGGCAGGGCAAGCGTGTGATGACCCTAGCGCGTGGGCCTCCAATCAACAAACAGATTCGAAGCGAGGCTTGGAGTACAAGCCCTCGCGTGGTTGTCAGAGTTACCGCACAATGTTAGCGCGGATCGGGGTTAGAAAGGGCCATGTTGTCACGTGGGAACAACGTAGACCAGGCCAGAATGTTGAGAAACGTGAGACCGATAACATAACCATGTGGTCAGGGCAACTCCACAATGACCCCTTAAATCACTTTTCAGAAGAATTCTTAGGCCTTGAGACTGTCCCCGATACTTAAAATGATGCCTACAACCTCCCAGTCAGATAGTGGTCAGCCAATCACGGCGTTACTCGTGGCACGTGGCACGTGAATACGCAGTGGGAGATCCGCTGAGGGCCCGCATCCCTATATAACTATGTTTTGTTTTTCTTTATTCGCCCCACAACTACTGAACGGATTTACGTCAAATCACAAAAAGGGCTCTTTCTTTACCAACAGCTACCTCTCAAATTGGTGTCATTCCATCTAGCAGTTTGGTTGTAGTCACGTTCAAAATCTCCATGGGAAGTTGCATGGGAAATACACTTTTATTCACCCCCTTTCTCTCGGCTCTTGCTTAACGGAACACCCTGACACTTTCCATGCAGGGTACTGTTTTGGGGAAAGTTTGTGAAGATTCCTTTAAGGGCGCAAAATTTATAAGCCAATCTAAAAAAGACTTTTCCAATGGAAACTAGGTCCTTCATATGCCTACCTAATGGCTACCACCAGCAGATTATATATATATATATATATATCCAGCTCCTCCAAACGCCATAGGCGGGGCACTACGTGGTCGGGTGCAAAAAACGCGGTGGCGTCCCGCGATAAATATCCAAGCTTCAACAATTTCCTCCTTCAGGAAATAAATAGCACTCACGAGTATTCTATAGCTCAGCAGCAGTTTATTCGGGACAAACGCGTTTCGGATTTACATCCTTCGTCAGTGTCTTAATCGCTGAATTACATACTGGCGGCCATCTTTTTAATAAAACATAGTATGTCACGTGTCACAAGTGGTAGTAAAGAACGGACTCGGCGACCAAGTGATGCACATGAGCGCCATCTTAATACAGTATATACTGTCCAACTTTACTAAACTGCAAAACTGCACCCGAATATAACATAACATTTTGGTGCCAATTTTGCGTTATAATTACACATCATCGAAAAGAAAAACATTAATTTTGATACAGTTCGATGGATCATAATTTAGCCGTGGATCGGCAAGGCAGCCTTCTTACAAGAAAGGCTGCTAGTCCTGTTTACCCACTAATAATTAAGCCGTGTATCGGCTATGACAGTGACATGTTAAAAAGGGACGAAAATAATTGCAGGTAAAGTTTCACAAATCACATTCATATTACACAGTATTTCACTTATTCAAATGAACAGCCAACTCCTCCCCACCGTTCAACCCTTTCGGTATCTTGGTTCCCAAATCGATAATATAGCGGGATTCCAACCTCCTTAATCTGAGCAAACGATCCCCACCTCTAATATCCGGTGGTAAGTAGTCCAAACAGTAGTACTGCAACAGATCCCTATTGCTCTTATGTTGAACTGAAAAGTGCCGTGCTACTGGGTAGCTAAAATCTTTGTTCTTAATGGCACGCATATGCTCAAGTACCCTCAGTTTTACCATATTGATCGTGCTCCCTACGTATCTGAGTCCGCAGGGACACACCAGGCAATACACTGCAAAGCTTGTTTGACAGGTCATGAATTTATTGATCTGTTTATTTTGTTTCATGCCTTCTATCTTATAAGATCTCACTCTTTTACTTGCCACGCACGCCTTGCATTTCCCACAGGGGAAAAAGCCCTTCATTTCTTTGAGGGTATTTTGGGTTTTGGGAATGGATTTCTCTAAATGACTGGAAACCAGGTTATCTTTGAGGGAACGTGCTTTCCTAAAAGTCACTAGGGGATGAATAGGAATATCTGTGGCTATCACGGCATCTGTTTTTAATATATGCCAGTTTCTTTTTAGTATATTCCTAATGGTGTTGGACTCATTAGAGAAGGTAGTGATCATTCTAAACTTTCCTGTGTCTTTAGGAGTCTTCTCTTTTTTCTTTAACAGATCTTCTCTGTTCAAGCTTAGAACCTTTCTCCGGGTACTTTCCAATAGTGTAGTCTGATAGCCTCTAGCTTGGAAACGTTTTACACTGCCATCCAAAGCTTCATTAAGATCTTCCTCATTCGAGCAATTTCTTTTTAGCCTCAAAAACTCCCCATAAGGGATGCTATTCTTAAGTTTTTGAGGATGTCCGCTATTCGCGTGCAGAATACTATTCCCAGCTGTGGGCTTTCTATACAAAGAGGTATTGATTTTTCCATCCTTGACGGTTAATTTCAAATCTAAGTAGTTTACTGTAGTTGTGCTGATTTCACCAGAGAATTGGAGGTTAACTTCATTATCATTCAATAATTCTATGTACCTCTCTGCCTCGGCCTTTGTCCCATCCCAGATTAAAAACAGATCATCAATGTATCTGTACCAAGCCACTGTTTTGTTGGTCCAATTCTGGTTCACCCTGCTCCAGGCTACCTGCTCCTCCCACCAGCCCACGAACAAGTTCGCGTAGCTGGGGGCGAAGCAGGTACCCATCGCGGTCCCCGATGTCTGTCTGAACAGTTCCCCATTAAAGGTGAATATATTATTATGCAGACAAAATCCTATAAATTCCAACAACATAGAATTGTGAGTGGCAAATCTCAAAGATTTCTTATCCAGGAAATAGTTTATGGCTTTCTGGCCCATAGTGTGATCAATGCAAGTATACAAACTTGTTATATCGAGTACCACCATACAGTAGGTCGGTTGCCAAGTAATTTGTTCAATATGACAAATAAAGTCGGTGGTATCTCGTATATACGATTTTAGTTTTACTACAGCATCAAACAAAAAATAGTCAAGGAATTTGGACAGATTTTCAGTAAGACTGCCCAATGAGGACACTATAGGTCTGCCCGGTGGTTCCCTTTCATTTTTGTGAATCTTGGGGAGATGGTAGAAGGTAGGAAGGGTAGGTTCAGGAGTGTTTAAGAACATATATTCGTCACCATCCAACATCTGTTTGTCGTGCCAAAATTTAATCAAAGCATGAAACTTTCGAATACTTTCTTGATAAGTCAGTTGAGTACAGATCTCATAACAATTAGAGTTTTTTAATTGTCTGTAAGCTTCTTCTTCATAATATTTCCGTGTCAAAAGAACTATATTCCCTCCCTTGTCTGAGGGTTTAAATATAGTGTCCTTATCTTCTTTTAGATTCTTTAATGCTTTCTTTTGATCTACACTGAGATTATCATTTTTATAATTTTTAGTCGACTTAGATGTCATTTTTAATTTCAGTAGATCCTTTGTAACTGCTTCTGTGAAAGTATCGATGGCATCATGAGGCATTAAAGGAAAAAATTGGGAAGGGGATTTCAATCCACTCGTAGGTGCATCTTGATCTATTTGCACAGTTCTTATCCTCTGGCTTAAAGTTTCTTCATTGTCTGACAGAGTTGGATCCTCATCCTTACGTAAGTTCTCCAGGATTTCCAAAGTCATCAAATCGTTTATTTGCAACAGATCCATATCTTGTTTTTGTGTTTTTAATCGTTTTGCTTCTTTCGAAGTAGGTCGCAATTTGAAAAATTTATGGAGTTTCAGTCCACGAGTGAATTTGAATAGATCTATTTTAGTCTGTGTGAACTCGAAACTCGTTTGAGGGCAGAAATTTAACCCTAGCTTCAACACCGATTCTTCTGTTTGTGTCAGCACTTTATCAGTTAGGTTAACGATGGTTAAGTTGTCACCAGTTTCTACCATCGATTGCCTCTCCTGCTCCTTGTGACTCTGGTCGTGGGTTGGGGGGTTTTTCCTCGACCCCTTCCTCTTCCTGCCCCCTCGCCTTGTTCTTCTTGTTTTTCCGGGGGTCTGGTTTTTCCCCCTCGCAACCATGTCTGTTGCATTAGTTGAAATTCCTGTTGAAAAGGAGTTTCCTCAACGTTTGATGAGGTCCCCGGTGTATCATCTCCTGACTGGTCTGCATCAGTTACCTCTGATTCAGAGGTTTCCACTTGTGTTGTTCCTCTAGTAGGGGCATTTTTGTTCTTCGCCATTTCTTTGCGAGGTTGGTCATATTTTTTAGAGAATGTGAGAATACGACCCAAAGCATAATCCCTCTCATCGCGGTCGAATTTTTCCTCTTTGCGTTGGCGGATTTTCATTTCATATTTCGCCAGTCTATTTTTCATCCCATCTCTTAGTTTTTCCATCGTTGTTTTTCAAATTGCGACCTACTTCGAAAGAAGCAAAACGATTAAAAACACAAAAACAAGATATGGATCTGTTGCAAATAAACGATTTGATGACTTTGGAAATCCTGGAGAACTTACGTAAGGATGAGGATCCAACTCTGTCAGACAATGAAGAAACTTTAAGCCAGAGGATAAGAACTGTGGGAATAGATCAAGATGCACCTACGAGTGGATTGAAATCACCTTCCCAATTTTTTCCTTTAATGCCTCATGATGCCATCGATACTTTCACAGAAGCAGTTACAAAGGATCTACTGAAATTAAAAATGACATCTAAGTCGACTAAAAATTATAAAAATGATAATCTCAGTGTAGATCAAAAGAAAGCATTAAAGAATCTAAAAGAAGATAAGGACACTATATTTAAACCCTCAGACAAGGGAGGGAATATAGTTCTTTTGACACGGAAATATTATGAAGAAGAAGCTTACAGACAATTAAAAAACTCTAATTGTTATGAGATCTGTACTCAACTGACTTATCAAGAAAGTATTCGAAAGTTTCATGCTTTGATTAAATTTTGGCACGACAAACAGATGTTGGATGGTGACGAATATATGTTCTTAAACACTCCTGAACCTACCCTTCCTACCTTCTACCATCTCCCCAAGATTCACAAAAATGAAAGGGAACCACCGGGCAGACCTATAGTGTCCTCATTGGGCAGTCTTACTGAAAATCTGTCCAAATTCCTTGACTATTTTTTGTTTGATGCTGTAGTAAAACTAAAATCGTATATACGAGATACCACCGACTTTATTTGTCATATTGAACAAATTACTTGGCAACCGACCTACTGTATGGTGGTACTCGATATAACAAGTTTGTATACTTGCATTGATCACACTATGGGCCAGAAAGCCATAAACTATTTCCTGGATAAGAAATCTTTGAGATTTGCCACTCACAATTCTATGTTGTTGGAATTTATAGGATTTTGTCTGCATAATAATATATTCACCTTTAATGGGGAACTGTTCAGACAGACATCGGGGACCGCGATGGGTACCTGCTTCGCCCCCAGCTACGCAAACTTGTTCGTGGGCTGGTGGGAGGAGCAGGTAGCCTGGAGCAGGGTGAACCAGAATTGGACCAACAAAACAGTGGCTTGGTACAGATACATTGATGATCTGTTTTTAATCTGGGATGGGACAAAGGCCGAGGCAGAGAGGTACATAGAATTATTGAATGATAATGAAGTTAACCTCCAATTCTCTGGTGAAATCAGCACAACTACAGTAAACTACTTAGATTTGAAATTAACCGTCAAGGATGGAAAAATCAATACCTCTTTGTATAGAAAGCCCACAGCTGGGAATAGTATTCTGCACGCGAATAGCGGACATCCTCAAAAACTTAAGAATAGCATCCCTTATGGGGAGTTTTTGAGGCTAAAAAGAAATTGCTCGAATGAGGAAGATCTTAATGAAGCTTTGGATGGCAGTGTAAAACGTTTCCAAGCTAGAGGCTATCAGACTACACTATTGGAAAGTACCCGGAGAAAGGTTCTAAGCTTGAACAGAGAAGATCTGTTAAAGAAAAAAGAGAAGACTCCTAAAGACACAGGAAAGTTTAGAATGATCACTACCTTCTCTAATGAGTCCAACACCATTAGGAATATACTAAAAAGAAACTGGCATATATTAAAAACAGATGCCGTGATAGCCACAGATATTCCTATTCATCCCCTAGTGACTTTTAGGAAAGCACGTTCCCTCAAAGATAACCTGGTTTCCAGTCATTTAGAGAAATCCATTCCCAAAACCCAAAATACCCTCAAAGAAATGAAGGGCTTTTTCCCCTGTGGGAAATGCAAGGCGTGCGTGGCAAGTAAAAGAGTGAGATCTTATAAGATAGAAGGCATGAAACAAAATAAACAGATCAATAAATTCATGACCTGTCAAACAAGCTTTGCAGTGTATTGCCTGGTGTGTCCCTGCGGACTCAGATACGTAGGGAGCACGATCAATATGGTAAAACTGAGGGTACTTGAGCATATGCGTGCCATTAAGAACAAAGATTTTAGCTACCCAGTAGCACGGCACTTTTCAGTTCAACATAAGAGCAATAGGGATCTGTTGCAGTACTACTGTTTGGACTACTTACCACCGGATATTAGAGGTGGGGATCGTTTGCTCAGATTAAGGAGGTTGGAATCCCGCTATATTATCGATTTGGGAACCAAGATACCGAAAGGGTTGAACGGTGGGGAGGAGTTGGCTGTTCATTTGAATAAGTGAAATACTGTGTAATATGAATGTGATTTGTGAAACTTTACCTGCAATTATTTTCGTCCCTTTTTAACATGTCACTGTCATAGCCGATACACGGCTTAATTATTAGTGGGTAAACAGGACTAGCAGCCTTTCTTGTAAGAAGGCTGCCTTGCCGATCCACGGCTAAATTATGATCCATCGAACTGTATCAAAATTAATGTTTTTCTTTTCGATGATGTGTAATTATAACGCAAAATTGGCACCAAAATGTTATGTTATATTCGGGTGCAGTTTTGCAGTTTAGTAAAGTTGGACAGTATATACTGTATTAAGATGGCGCTCATGTGCATCACTTGGTCGCCGAGTCCGTTCTTTACTACCACTTGTGACACGTGACATACTATGTTTTATTAAAAAGATGGCCGCCAGTATGTAATTCAGCGATTAAGACACTGATGAAGGATGTAAATCCGAAACGCGTTTGTCCCGAATAAACTGCTGCTGAGCTATAGAATACTCGTGAGTGCTATTTAGTTCCTGAAGGAGGAAATTGTTGAAGCTTGGATATATATATATATATATATATATATATATATATATATATATATATATATATATATATATATATATATATATATATATCCACCATACCAGGAAGCACCAAGGAGGGAGGCTGCAGGAAGCACTTGTGGTTCAATCTTTTATTGTCAAACCCTTGCCAGCAGGCGTCTAACCAGGATGAAGCATTAGAGTCCTTATTGCCAGCCAGACGCGTTTCAGGAATACAATCCTTTCTTCAGTGACGCTGCAGTGAAATGAAATATTGCGCTGTTCGTGTGCAGTAAATAAGTTCCCAACAACTGCCTCAGTAGGCGTGGCTATCACCATAGCCTTCTGGTTGTTGTAGTCTGGTTGCGTAATTATTCCCAGTGGATGCACTATCATTAAACTTCTACCTGCAAAAATGTTTTCATCAAGTGGGCTGATGCACATAACTCGTAGGGCGCCTGACTTGCTTTATAGAGATTGACTTGAACATCATCTAGGCGGCAACCCTGAATTACCATCCTACACCTCTTCCTCCCGATGTTTCTGACTCCTGTTGTTGTGCTGAAGTCAGAACGAGCCCGCCGACCCATGGTAGGCCTCACTCCGCTGCCGTGCAAAGCCGTACATATCTACCATAGCAGGAAGCACCAAGGAGGGAGGCCGCAGGAAGCACTCGTGGTTCAATCTTTTATTTTCAAACCCTTGCCAGCAGGCGTCTAACCAGGATGAAGCATCAGAGTCCTTATTGCCAGCCAGACGCGTTTCAGGAATACAATCCTTTGGTTACCCCTAGTGAAGGCCCAAGGTACCCCCTTGGGTAGGGTGCAGGGTATGTGAAAGGTGGAGCATGCACTAGTGCAGGTGACATGCTCTGGTAGTGAATTATAACCATTTTCGTTTTTCACTATTGTAAGGCTATCTTGCCTATAGACTATCATGGGGAATGCTGGCTACAGTGGTTACCTGCATATCTTCCCTAGCACCTGGGCATGAATAGGGCTGTGCCTGCCTTCCACAATGCTGGCTCCACCTCCTGCTGGGCGGCTGACGACCCTGCCCCTCTCTCTGAAAGGAAAGGAGAGGCCAGGAAAACAAAGTGCTCAAGGAACACCGAGGACTGGTTGAGACCGCGTTCAGAGCCCTCCTGCACAAAGGGAACAAAGACTTTTAGGGGTATAAGTACAGGACCCCAGACTACAGAAAATTAGATCATCCTGGAATCAAGAAGGAACCTCTGCTAAGGAGAAAGCTGGAAGACTGAAGAGGAAGGACTGTCCTGTTGTGTGTTTGTGGGCTGACCTGCAGTTGCTTTGCTGCCAAGGAGAGGGGAAGTACTTTGCTTTGTGCTGTGTCCCCTTGCTTGAAGAGATCTCCAAGGGCCTGAGTTGAGCTGGCTCCCTGTTAAGAAGTCCCACGAACAAAAGGACTTCACCCCCAGCTTCCCTGAACTCTACTGAGAGAGTTCTGTCCTTCCCAGAGTGATTGGGTCAGTTGTGGTGCCTCTGGAGGGTGTACCTGTGTTTGGGAAGCTGGAAAAGAAGATAATAAAGACATTCTACAAAGTTTCACGCATCGCTCGCTTGCGGAGTGCATCCCCGTCAGTGCGAAGACATTCCTGCCACTGCGAAGTTCGAGTTCGTCGCAGCACCTGTGGCCACTGCAAGAACCGATGCATCCTTCGCTTGCGGAACGCATCGCTCCGGTGCGGAAAAAGTACCATCGCTGCGAGTATCGTTGCAGAGCCTGTCGTCACTGGGTGCTTGCGGACCGCATCACGTCGCTGTGAGAGTCGTCGCAGAACCATCACATCAAAGGGCCGCTAGAGGAGAAGATTGACGCTGCGACGCACATCGCCGCCGCACCTGAGATCATCGCACCGTACCTTTTGCGTGACGCTTCCCATGAAACCTGCGCACCGGATTCCATACAAGGTATCGCCTCCCTCCCCATACAGACCAGATTTGTCGCAACACGCCCGCTGCATCGAGCAGGGTTGTCCCAGGGTCTCAGGAGTGATGCCTCGCTTGTTTTCAACGCTGCAGCCTTCACTTGGATCTTTTGTCGCATCTAAAGGTACTGTTGGCTAAAACGCGACACAACGGCGGATTATTTTAACGCAACCTTAAGAAATCCTTTGAAACCATATTCTTGAACTGGGTATGTTGGATTTTTGTCATTTTGCTCTTGTTTAGTTTAGATTAAATACTTATATTTTTCTAAACTGTTGTGGAGTCCATTTGTGGTGTTTTACTGTGTTACTGTGTGTGTTGGTACAAATACTTTACACATTGCCATTGATAAGCCTGACTGCTCGTGCCAAGCTACCAAGGGAAGGAGCAGGGGTTATCTAAAGTGTGTATACTCCTTACCCTGACTAGAAGGAAGGGTCCCTATTTGGACAGTGGTACCTACCTCTGACAACTAGAGACCCCCAGATCTAACATCCTGTTACAGGAGTAAGTTGCAGTAGATCTCCAAAAATGATGACATGTTTTCCTCCAAATAACACTTCGTACTCTGTTTTAAGAATTTGCTGCATTCTTAAATGCACAAAAGCAAGCATTATGTTTGAGACCATGCTTTCCTCATCAATAATCAGAAGTTTCATTTTCTTCAGCACTCTTGAAACTTCACAACAAGCTTCTCCGGATAGCTTGTGATATTCCCATTTGTTTTCATGCTCCACAGGGAGCATCAGTAAATGATGCAATGTAATTCCTTTAATGTTGTATGCTGCCAACCCAGTTGGAGCACTTACAACACAAGACAAATTTGAATCAGTTGTTTTCTGTAGATAACTGGTTATTACTTTAATTAAGAAACTTTTTCCTGTACCAGCTTGTCCACTGACATACATTCGGATAGGTTGAAATGATGTGCATTCTTTCGTTTCATTAAGAAATCCATGGTCAATCTATTGCTTCACTTGCTGATATATTTCTTTCTGTTCAACATTTAGTTGTTCTTCCAAGCTTGGTAAGTCCATTACGTCTTCTTGAGCTTGATGCAATGCTGTTTCCACCTCATTTATAGCGATTGCTGCTTCATTTTCAACAATTGGTTGTCCTAGTGGATCTTGACTCAGCGGAGCAGAACTTTGACTTTCTTCAGAATTGTCTCTAGCAATCTCAGCTTCAATAGTAGCTTCTTGATCAATTTCATTGTTCAACATTTTCACATAATTTGCAAAAACAGTGCATTGTATGTTATGTTATGTTAATAAAGCATTTATTAAGTGCACTATCACCGATTGGTTTCTTGGCGCTGAGATCAACAGTAACATAATCGTGGATGAGTGATGGGAAGTTATTGGTAAGCTTGTCTATAGAGCCAGGTCTTCAGAGCTTTCCGAAATGAGAGGAGGTCCTGGCAGGACCGGATCTCAAGAGGGAAGGTATTCCACAGACAAGGAGCCAGTGTTGCAAACCTACGACCTCCAAAGCGCTTGAGTTTGAAAGGGGGCATCTGGGGGAGGCCAAGATGGGATGAGCGGAGGTTGCGAGATGGAACATACTTTGTAATTAGTTGATCAATGAATTTGGGACTTTTGCAATGCAAGGATTTGAAAATCATGCATCCTGTTTTAAAAGCACAACGTTGAGTCACTGAAAGCCAATGGAGTTTCATGAGTAAAGGGGTGGCTGCATGCCACCTAGGTTGATTCAAAATCAGTCTAGCGGCATAGTTCTGTACCATTTGGAGGCGTTTTAACAAATAGAGGGGGAGACCTAAATAAATGGAGTTCGCGTAGTCCAAGTGGGACAGAACGGTGGCGATCACAACCTGGGTAATCGCATCCAAGGTAAGGAGACGCTGGACCTTTCGAATCTTTTTTGATTGGAAAAAGCATTTAGAGACCAACTGGCCCACTTGTGCTTTTAGTGAAAGATCACAGTCCACGGTGACCCCGAGTGTTTTAGCCGATGGTGAAGGGGTCGGGGCTTGACCCAGATCCAATGGCCAATAGTGGGGACTCCAGTACTTGGCGCTGTCTCCAGTGAGGACCAACTCGGTTTTTCCCGGGTTTAATTTCAGCTGGTTTTGGTCCATCCATGCTTTAATAAACCTCATGGTCGATTGAAAGTGCAGGATGGAAGTTTCAGAATTATAGATCATAAATAGCAGCTGTAAATCATCAGCATAGTTGAAAGCCTTCACTTGCTCCTCTCTAAGGGCCTGAATCAAAGGGAGGATGTAGAGATTGAACAGGTGGGGTGACAGGGAGGAGCCCTGTGGAATTCCACATGTAATGGACTGTTTTGAACCAGCTAGGTCTCCAAGGCGTACTGCTTGAGTGCGGTTCTCCAAATAGGACATCAGCCAGCAGGCCGCCATGTCCCGGATGCCGGCCTGTCCGACACGGTCGATTAGGATGTTGTGGTCGACCGTGTTGTATGGTATCTTTACAAGCATTGAAGGAATATTCATAGCTCTGAACATCTCCAATTCTGAACGCCACGGTTTGAACAGTTGCAAAAGGGCTAAATAGTAAAATTCCCTTTTATCAGCAGTGTCGCAACCCAGTTTCCTGTGATTAATCAAATTTCCTTTCGTTTGTTTCACCAAACATCCTTCAGAAACAGTCACTCCATATTTTCCATCATTGATGTTCTCTGTAGTACTCCGTTTAAAAGTGTAGTTTTGCAGCACTTCATAGAGACACATGTTCTCAAGATGATGACTTCTGTTTGGGTAATATGTGTCCAACTTATTCGTTTTCAAAATATCTCTATTTTCTGGATCTTTTTCTGCTAAATATTCAATTTCTTGTACAGATTTAAGTACTCGATTTTGCATTGCAGCAAGACCTAGACTCACCCAAATGATTCTTCAAGATTTGGAGTATAGACTTGCAGATGATAACCGATCTGAGCATTCATATGCTCCGATTTCTCGATGGGATAACATCTTCAAACTGAAACTGTATAATTTCTTACTTAGACTCTTCTCGTGAGAAATCTCTTCCCACATTTCTTTCAATTCCGTCTTTTCTGATTTTGTAATGTAGGATGTTACTTATCGAGCAACAGCAATGGAATTGTCCGCAACGTACTGAATATCCATGTTAACATTCCACATGGACAGAATAACCAGATTGTAATCATTTATGTATTTTGATTCTTCGCTTCTTCTCAAATTGTAGGTATTTTTTGGAGACTTTCTTGTGATGGTATGTCGCATAGCTGACATAAAACTGTTCACTCTTCCTTTGGATATTACCGGACGTGGAAATGAAAAACAACATTTGGTATAGAACTTATGCTTAGACTTGTACTTTCGTCAACAGTATTTTCCATATCGATGGCTTTGGAATCGTAGGACTTGTCTTAAATTGTTTTCTTCTGTGCTTTTGGGTATAGCACATGTAGCATATTCTTCAATAAAAGACAAAACAGTATCATCTGAATCTGTTCTGAATTTGGGGGCATCCTTGATCCATAACAGCATATGTATATGAGGAGCACCTGTCGCTTGATACTCTTTTCTGCAAAAGAAATCCACAACTTCTCCAAGAGGAGGATTTTCTCATTGCAGATAAAAGACATCATAGCTTCAAATCTATGATTGAAATACCTGCATACATTAACAGGATCCAAAGAACACAATTCTCCTGGTGTCTTGTATTCAATATTTTTTATATTGGAATTTGCCTCTGGAAGAAATTCAAGTAAATCATCCCAAGCGTACTCAGCACAGCTTAGGGTAAGGAACCATGTAGGAGTTCCTAAGTTCCTTAGCATACATTTAAGTTCTCCATGACCATGGTACCAATATTCATTAGTCCCACGCTGACATGCCATCAGATTAATCAGCTGAGATTCTAAATGATCATCTCTCTGGGGCGCTTTATCCATGAAATCCTTTGCAGAAACATTTTGCAGATGTACTCCTATTTTCAATATGTGATTGACTGCATATGAGAGTCCAGACAAGTCAGTTTCAAACAAAAGATGAAATATATATGGGATACATTGTTGAAATCTTGGATCTACTGCATACATTCTTGTTGTCCGATATTCAGATGCAGGAATCTGCACAGGCCGTTCATTATATCGTCCTCCTTTTCCTGTTGGGAACAACTGCGAAAAACAACGAGCTTCCAAGCTTTCTTCCCATACACTCATGGGACTTCCCTTCGCTTTTTTCATTTGGAATAACTCAATAGTATTCCCCATCACTTCTTTTGAATGAAGTGGATGTACACTGTAATGTTCATAGATTTCTTCACTTCTTGACATGTCCACTTTTTCAATTTGTCCACTAGACGTTTCAGTATCTTCTGCTAAAAGTATTTCTTCTATTCCCATATAAACATTTTTATAGTACTCATTGTTTTTTTATCAAATACAAAGTTGTTTTTTGCACTTTCCTAACATCCACTAACTCCTTCCAGATTTTTTTACTTTTAGTAGGCACTCCATTAACTAGAATGACTAGTGGTTCATTTTCTACATACTCTACACAAGAGGTCTTCAAACCTTTTTACTCTGAGCCCCCCTAAGAAAAATGTTTAGAGGTCTGGCCCCCCTCCAAAACTTTATGGCAAGGATTGGGGAGCGGGAGGAACATGGCTGCGTGCAGGGAGCAGGGCTTATGAGATGATTTCAGGAATACTTTTTCTCTAGCTTATGAACGGCACCAAATATGAGACTTGTAAAACAGCAAATGCATCATACAAAAACAGATATTCCAAACAAACTGCTCCCCACAATTGGGATGTTGTGAGCCCCTCACACTCTTTGACCCCAAATCAACTATACATGTGGCACCAATGATAACTGCAGTCTTGAGTAGCAGGCTATCTCCTCTGCCTCTTTTACCTCTTCCCCACCATGATGGATCATCACCTCTGTCCTAATGCTTGAAAAACTAATAAGTCTGTAGACAGTCATAATTGTGATGCAGTGGAACCCCAAATCCCTGGGCCCCAGTCCTGCTGCATCTGCTCCTTTATGATAACCAGCAGTGGCCACTTACACACTTGGCAGCAGTACTAGCTTCACTACTAAATGTCCCTTTTAAAAAAACAAAAACACTTATATTGTCCCCTTCTTTGTGGTATCTCTCTGAAGAAGCGATCTCTGTACGTTTGTAAACATAAAATGGAGTCTGCATACAGTGCTCCCTATTCTGGGCCTTCTCTTTGACAGTATCTATGAATCTCTCTCCTTTCCTCTGTCTCCTAGACAATTACTGTGAGGCCCCAGGGATCGAGAGGATTAGGGTTCTGCATCTGAATGTAACCCTGCTGGTCTTCTACCTGCCACCCCAAGGACTCAGCTTTCACCAAAAAACTGCCCCTGAATGGTTAATACAGACTTTGAGATGCCTCTGCCTGAAATCAAAGTGTGTGGTGTTGCAGATAGTTAAAAAAGAAACCATGGAATTATGAGTTTCTGCAGCAGCAGCGTTTTCCACATAATTATCAGTTTACTGAATTTGCTACATAATCTGCAGATTTCAACAAAAAAACTTGATTCTAGCTCAAATGGAACAAATGTTACTTAAAGCGTGACAAAGTGTTCCGGAGCAATGGAAGGCCCTTTGCAAAAATTGACTGGTAATCTTGTAGTTGCTTACTGCTGTATTTGGGTGCTACACTGGTACTAATGAGGTAAAATATTTTCCCTGACAGCGTTACCGTCTTCATTTACATGTGCTTGCAGTGGCCTTTGCGCCCCCCCTGGGAACCCATCCACGCCCCCCAGGGGGGCGCGCCCCACAGTTTGAAGACCTGTGCTCTACAGCAATAGTTTCAACATTTTTCTTTAAATCTAGAGGTAAATATACATATCTCCCTTTTAATCCTCTCAGTAAATCAGAAGGAGGCAATTTACCTATTTTAGGCTCCATACGACAATAGCCTGAAACGGGTGTACACATTGAATGAGAATAGACTCATAGGTATTTAAATCTATCAGTTCTGGAGGAATAGCAACTAACTCTAGCTCTAGCGGGCATTTTATTCTCATCTAATTTGTTATAACAATATTTACGAATACGCTGATAAGAACCCAAATCAAACCAATTCTTTACCAACAAATAAGTTGCAAATTCCTTCTACTTATCATTATTTTCTCTTTCACTTTTTAAATACAGATCAACAGTCCTAGTTTGATTTTTATAGTGAGTTCGCAGACAACAAATACAAGAATTTGGCCTTTCACCTGAAATCACCTTAAACTTTGTAATTTGTTTTTCAACATTTTTTGTAGCAGTATGTTGCACAATCTCTTCAACATTTTCTTCTATTAATGTCTCAGTTTCTGCACTCTCTTGTTCAGGACCAAAGTAACAAAACTCACTTGCATCACAAACCTTCTTCACATCTGATACTGACCCACGCAAAAGAGCACTGTTCAACTCATTTAATTTTAGTGTTGGACTTTGTGCATAATACAGTCTTCTGACTAACTTCCGTATTTGAGAATGGTGTACTGCTAACATCCTGAAATCATGAAAAACACTTTGACATACTTTCCTAGAAAGACAAGCCAGAGAATGACCTTGCAAATCAGTATTTTTTCTCACTCTGCAAGGGTCTAGTCCTTGCAACATCATAATCTTTTGTTTAACACTTTTTTTTTTACTATATTCTCGTAAGAAATTGCATAAAATATCAATAGATTCTTGTCGTACACTACAAATACTACTACAATCCCAAGTGTACACTGGGGCTTTAGGACGTCTGCCGAGAACTTCATCAGCTATCACTTCTTCTGCCTTTCTGGGAACCATCTTCTCTTTCTCAATTGGACAACCATTTCTAACCTCATGAACTCAACCACTGGTATCAACTGCATGCAATAAATCATTGGTCTGAAAATAACTCTTCATTAAAGAAAAGCTCTGAACTTGAACTGTTTTTCTATTCAGCCAAAAAAAATCACAAACATTAGTTCTGTTAATTACTCTTTTCCTCTTACTTTTGGCCTTCATTAAATGGATTGGTTTATCTAGTTATAGAATTCTGTTTAAAACTAAAATGAATAGTTTCCTTTTTACTTCAAAAGCCTTTTCAACAATGGATTCAATATGCTTCTTCTTTTTTATAAAATAGTGCTCTTTTTCTATATTTCTTCATATCTTTGAGCAAATTATGTAGTACTCTATTATAAAAAAAAATTTTTGCGTATTTCTTTATACTGATTTTGTTTTCTTTTACAATACGTCGTATCTTTTGACTGTACATTTGCTTTTTTTTCTTTCCTGTTATTCTGATTATTTTTTCTGCTTGAAGCATTGTCAGTAGTTTCAACATTCTGTACATTGTTTCTGGGTCTAAAAAGTTTTTTAATGAATTCCTTGGTTGTCTTACCAGAAGACTTCTTCTTTTTAGCCACACGTAGTTGGTCATCCAATACTTGTTGTTGCGTTTTTGTCAAGTAACTGTCTTTAGCTCTCTTTTTCTCTTTCTTGATTTTTCAGGCATAATAACTTCATTTTAATGATGAAAAACAATATCTGTAAAAAATAAACATAAATAAATGTATATTAATAACTTTATGAATTATACATTTTTATTACTATACAAACACATTCTATATAAAAATCATTTAACTACTTTCTTTTTTCATCACTAATTGAAATTGTAATTCAAGGTGTACACATAACTGTGTAGGAATGCAAGGAGAGTAACAGGGTGTTTCCTGCAGTGTATATATACTGACTGAGGAATTGTAGACCAGAAACACAAATGTGATGCTGGTTAGAGCACAACATGCATAGTGCATAGGAGTTTGAAGCAGTCCATGCCCTAAAACCTGGCTCACTGCATGAGTACATGCATACTGACTGAATGATTACAGTACTATAAGGAAAGTCACTGGGTGAATTTAAAATTGGTTGAGTTTTACTTTAGTGAATGGATTAGTACATGTAGCTGAAAGGGTCACTATGGGATTGCAAGAGCACTGACAGGGGGTTTGCTGGAGTGTAAGGATACTGACTGAGGAATTGTAGACCAGAAACACAAGTGTGATGGTGGTTAGAGCACAACATGCACAGTGCATAGGAGTTTGAAGCAGTCCATGCTCTAAAACCTGGCTCACTGCATGAGTACATGCATACTGACTGAATGATTACAGTACTATAAGGAAAGACATTGGGTGAATTTATAATTGGTTGAGTTTTACTTTAGTGAATGGATTAGTACATGTAGCTGAAAGGGTCACTATGGGATTGCAAGAGCACTGGCAGGGTGTTTGCTGGAGTGTAAGGATACTGACTGAGGAATTGTAGACAAGAAACACAAGTGTGATGGTGGTTAGAGCACAACATGCATAGTGCATAGGAGTTTGAAGCAGTCCATGCCCTAAAACCTGGCTCACTGCATGAGTACATGCATACTGACTGGGTGAATTTATAATTGGTTGAGTTTTTCTTTAGTGAATAGATTAGTACATGGTACTGAAAGAGCCACTATGGGATTGCAAGAGCAGTCACAGGATGTTTGCTGAAACTGCATGGATACTGACTGGGGAATTGAAGGCCTGAAACACAAGTGAAAAGGTGGTTAGACCACTACATGCATAGTGCATAGGAGTTTAAAGCAGTCCATGTTCTAAGGCCTGGCTCGCTGCATGAGTACATGGATACTGACTGAATGATTAGACTACTACAAGGAGAGACACTGGGTGAACTTATAATTGGTTGAGTTTTTCTTCAGTGAATGGATTACTATATGTAGCTGAAAGGCTCACTATGGGATTGCAAGAGCAGTGACAGGGTGTTTGCTGGAGTGTATGGATACTGACTGGGGAATTGTAGGCCTGAAACACAAGTGAAAAGGTGGTTAGACCACCACATGCATAGTGTATAGGAGTTTAAAGCAGTCCATGTCCTAAGGCCTGGCTCGCTGCATGAGTACATAGATATTGACTGAATGAGGTGGCAGATCATTTAATTAAAGTAGAAGTGGACTACCCGCAAATTGATGGTATCGCAGTGCCTATTTTACTTTACGCTGATGATGCGGTCATAATGGCGAGAATCCAAGCAGGCCTCCAGAAGGCACTAACTAGTTCCTCAGTGTTTATTGGATCAAGGGGCCTTAAGATTAACATTGGGAAAACCTTCACCATGTGCTGCTCATCAAAGAAAAAGATTTCTTGTAAAACCTTTTTAGAACAGTCAAAGATAGGACTAACTTGTACCTTTTCATACTTAGGGATTGTTTTTATTAACAGAGGTTCTTGGACCACGGCCATTTCTACAAGGAACCTAGCTTTTTCACGTGCTATTGGCGCAGTGAAACAGTTCGCGAACAAATTGGGGGGTAGGCTTGTGCGCATTTTGCTAGATATTTACAAAGCCAAATGCATATCAACTGCTATTTATGGGGCAGGAATTTGGGGGGTTGCAGATTGCCAGGAAATTCAAGCAAAGGAAAATGCCTTCCTACGCTACCTATTAGCCATCCCCAAATCTACCTCCACTTATGCTTGTCAAAAGGAACTTGCTGTGGTTTATATAGTCGATTTAATCAAGATGAGCCCCGTGCTGTTATGGCACAAGGTGTGGACTTCAACTGCAACTGATTTTAATAGGGCGATCATTATGGACTGTATTAAACACAAGGGGTCTAGAAATAATCAGTGGCTTTCCTATGTTAAAAAAATTCTAACTAACATAGGACACTCAGAATTTTATGATACGCCATCTTTATTATCCTTAATTTCTAGAAAGGCATTGAAAGAATGTTGTTATGCCTTTCTTGAGGATCAACGTTGGTGTTCAGAGGGAAAGAAATCGACTGTAATTCAACATGACTTATTGATCCAAGGACCGGGTTTACAGTCTTACCTGTCGCTAGAACTGTCTAGTTATACTAGAATGCTATTAGCACGTCTGAGAACTGGTAGTTATTTCAGGTTGTTAACTTTTCTAACTACTAATGACTGGTCAAAGAGATTAATTAAATGCCCATGCGATGATTCTTCTATGCAATCCACCATACATTGTATCTTATTTTGTAATTTTTATGTATGGGGAAGAAAGAGATATTTAACACCTTTGCTGAAAATCTGGGGTTTGAGGCAATGTAGACCAGCTCTATTTAGGTTGCTTTTGCTACATGATGAAATGACTATATGTGATGTTTCTAACAGCCTGATTCATGTAGCCAAAAGCGCTCGCAAAAGGGCCAGATTCTGAGAATCTGGCCCTTTGCGAGTGCGATTTTTGCATTTGGTATTCACAATCCCAAATGCAAAAATCGCTATGTAAGAATTTGCATATTTGCGAGGAATGGCATTTAAGGAATCTCTAATAGAGATTCCTCAAATGCTATTCATGACACAAAAAAAATTTGTGATTTTGCACTTTTGGGCCGCTATTTACCGAGAGGTCAGACCTCTCGGTAAATAGCAAAAACTAAGAAAAATGCTTTTAAAAGCATTTTTCTAAGTTGCATGTTGCACACACACATGTCCTTTGGACATGTGTGTGCGCAACACCTGTTCAAATGTGCATTTTAGGGGTGCTACAGGGTGTCCTTTGGACACCCCTGGCACCCTTAAAATCGCTATCTGATTTGCGAGTAGCAAATTGCTACTCGCAAATGAGGGATACTCCCCATTCATTCCTATGGGCCTTTTGGCCCATAGGAATGAATGGGGAGTTATACCTTTTTTTGCGAGTAGCAATTTTCTACTCGCAAATAGAGATCATGTAGGAATCGCTATTTATTTAGCAATTCCTACATGAATGCCGTTTTGCGTGTCCTCAATAGAGAGTCGCTATGATTCGCTATTAGGGCCACGCAAAACGGCCCGTACATGAATCAGGCTGTAAGTTCCTAAAATTCTCTATTAGATGCAGATCTACGCTTGTTTAAGCTTTCTTTTTCTTGAATTTTAATTATGATGTCCCTAGTATGCGGTAGTTTATTCAAGTGAAACGATGTATAGTAATTAATGTAATTTTATCTATAGACTACATTCCAGAATGTACTAAGATATGTGGTATGTTCTCTGATTCATTCTTAAATATTTTTGTATGATATGTGTTTTAATGTGCTTTTATGGTTTTTAATTGAAATCGAATAAAGCTATCTTTGACTTGACTTGACTTGACTGAATGATTAGAGTACGACAAGGAGATACACTGGGTGAATTTATAATTGGTTGAGTTTTACTTTAGTGTATCGATTAGTACATGGTACTGAAACAGTCACTATGGGATTGCACGAGCAGTCACAGGGTGTTTGCTGGAGTGAATGGATACTGACTGGGGAATTGTAGGCCTGAAACATATTTGAAAAGGTGGTTAGACCACAACATGCATAGTGCATAGAAGCTTAAAGCAGTCCATATCCTTAGCTCTAACTCACTGCATGAGCACATGGATACTGACTGATTGATTAGAGTACTACAAAGACACATGAAGTTACCAAATGCTTCTCTCACAATGGTCCTAAATGCACACACACTCACAGTGTGATTCTAGACAACCAACACTATTCACTAGTGTAGAAAAGTTAAGTTCACTGCTCACATTCCACATACTTCATTACTGCACTTTAGAGTAGAAACCTGACACATTTTCAAATACCTAAGCAATGAATGCTTTCAAATTCTACCAAAACTTGTCAACAGGATACATTTTTAACCAGTTATGTATCTACAATCACATGAAGTACCCAAATGCTTCTCTGAAAACGGTTCCCAAATGTACACAGACTCACAGTGTGATTCTAGACAACCAACACTATCCCTTGGAATTTATCAAAACACCATTACTGATCTAGAAAAAGTAAGATGACTGCACACATTCCACATTTTTCAGTACTGCATTTTAGAGTCAAAGCCTAACTCATTTTGCAAATACATATGCAATGACTATTTTTTAATTCAACCAAAGGTTGACAACAAAATAGGTTTTCAAGCAGTTATGTGTCTGCAAACACATAAAACGATCAAATGCTTCTCTCACAATGTTTCACGAATGCACACAGACTCACAGTGTGATTCTAGACAAATAACAGTATCCCTTGGACTTTACCAAAAATCACTTACTAATCTGGAAGAGGTAAGATGACTGCACACATTCCACATATTTTAGAACTGTAGTTTAGTGTGGAAGCCTGGTTCATTTTGCAAATACATAAGCAAGGACTGGTTTCTAATTCTACCAAAACTTGAGAAGAGCATAGGTTTTTAAGCAGTTATGTATCTGCAAGCACATGAAGTATCCAAATGATTCTGTCGCAATAGTTCCCAAATGCACACAGACTCACAGTGTGATTCTAGACAAGCAAGAGTACTCCCTGGACTTTACCAGGAAAAAAACACATTAATCTTATTAAAAACAAAGACACCACATACAACCCCTCACAAATTATTAACTCACCTTTCAAATTGATTTGTAGATTAAGAAGTATGTCAGCCACACACAAGATTTTCTTATTCAGAATATCTGGACTGCACTGCTCTTATCAAAACCAAACAATGGCAAGGTTTTCCTCACATTCTGCACACATATACATGTAAATATCAAATCACATTGCTTCCCACATTAATTCAAAAGCCAACACACATTTCTAATTGTTACACATTGCAACCCTTTCCAATTGACATAAGTTTGAACCCTTCCCCCAATCTGCTTACTGCATGTTACCATAGTTACAGTTCATGGAACACTCAACTGAGCACACAGGTCACAAGTTCAGCACACCATGTTGTTAATCTAACAAGTGTGCTTGACTTTTCAAATATCAGCTTATTCCTTCTAATGTTCCTTTCAAACACCTCTCTGGGCCCCCCATAAATTTTATATTTTTCCCCCGGGATTTGGCCCCCCCGGTGGCTAATTACTAATCCGACCTTTGTTTTATTTTTATCTTTTTTACGGCAGAATCCGCGCACCCTGCATGTATTTTTTAAAAAGAAAAAATGTTTTGGGGACCCCCCGAGCAGGTCTAGAGGGTCAGGGTATTTCTACTCTGCCCCCTTTATATGTTTTGCACACTTGGTCCACTGACTTCTTCAGCCTTGCTACTACCGAGACACAAAATGTCTGCCAACACTTCCTGGTTTCGAATGTTGACAACCACATGACAGCCAATTAGCATTCAGCGCGTAATCGGGACGGTGCACTTAGGGTGCACTGAGGATGAACGGATCCACCACGGCCATATATATATTTGTGATTTTACTTTTGATTTTCTCAGCAACTACTGAACGGATTTACACCATTTAATCAAAAGGCACGAGTCTTTGCCCCTTATGCTGTGTACTCCCTGGTGTGCTCATGCGGGCTACACTATATAGGCAGTACCATTCACCAACTGAAAATCAGAATTCTAGAACACCTGAGGGCCATAAATAAAGTGGATCCTGCATATCCTGTGGCACGCCACTTTGCGGAATTCCACCAGAGCGATAGAAATAAACTACAATACTATGGCCTGGATTTTGTTCCAACAAATCCAAGAGGAGGTGACACGCTTGGAGGCACGGTATATTATAGACCTTCTTACGAAACTTCCGAGAGGAATGAACAGTGGGGAGGAATTAGCTGTACATCTGGGGCCACAAATGTAATGCACTATGAACTGTAGTACGAAATAGCTGTGTTGGGTTTTAGTAATGTGTAACATAGCAATATGGATTGGTTGATGAAATTAATGAAATATATATATATATATAGCAAATTGAATTTAGTTCAGTAATGAAGTATTTGAATTTAGGCAAGTCTAAGGAATATCCCTGGACTGACTGGTGGACAACAATTGATAAGACACTTACACCTAGATCACATCTCATCCATGCATGTACTCATTAGAAAGAGGCCAAAAACTAAAGTGTAACGTTTACATTCTTTTATTCAAATACAGTCTGGTCATTCTTTTAAAATTTCAGAAAAGGCAAGTAATCTGAAAGCATACAATGTAAAGACATCTCATACATTTAAATAAAATACATTATACGTACAATACATAAAAAAAGCACCCTAATCTAATAGGTACCTTTCATAATAAAATTCATTACCATCAATCAAAAACAAACAGAAAACACCTTATATTCAGATACTCGAATGATGTTTCTACAGATTGGTAAGATCCAATAGCCTTAAACAATTGATATGTGGACACCAGAGTTCCTGGATTGATACGTAACCGGTACCCTCTAGGCTTTTGCTGGTTTCTCTATTTACGCAGTGCGTCGACGCGTTTCAGTGTTTTTTCCGTAGATATGGTCACACCTTCCTCAGGACATATATATGCGGGGTCGTCAAATTCCTGTCACTGGTATCCTTCTATATATTAGAAAGATATCCATCAGTACACAATCATGCCTATATATAACAAACGGCGCATTACAATTCATAACATCATTTGATTTAAGTTAAATCCTAGTATGCAGGGTCGTCAAATTCCTGTCACTGGTATCCTTCTATATATTAGAAAGATATCCATCAGTACACAATCATTTCTGAAATTTTAAAAGATTGACCAGACTGTATTTTAATAAAAAAATGTAAACGTTACACTTTAGTTTTTGGCCTGTTTCTAATGAGTACATGCATGGATGAGATGTGATCTAGGTGTAAGTGTCATATCAATTGTTGTCCACAAGTCATTTCAGGGATATTCCTTAGATTTACATTGTCACTTAGTACCCTGTTCCCTGGAACACGTGGGGTCTTCTCTCTTTCCTTGACCTGTATTTGAATTTAGGAACAGTAAGAAGGGACATTAGCCGATCCACGGCTAGATTAAAACAAAATACTACATGACATGTGGAGTAGTAAGGTAAACGCCTATCTATGACAGAATTAATTGATAGTCAGCCTTATGGTTTGATTTCAAAAGACATTTTCTTATGAAAAACATGAGTATTATGTATATATACGAGCGAATTGTGGATTTCAATGAGAAATCAGTATATGTATAGAATTCCAAAATGGCACCCACGTTAACAGATCGATGTATGTCCCTTCTTTGTTTTATTGCACGTGAGAAATGCTTTATTTACATACCTCCTTGAGTGTGTCATGAACACTGAGGAAGGCTTTACGCAGAAACGTTTGTGTTTTTGGCTGCTGAATAAAGTTTGGGGGTACAAAAGGGGGTGGTGATGGACGGAGCATCTGAACCAATCAAACACTCACACCCAGTCAAAAGATCTGGGTTTAATCCTTCACCGTTCTTTAGCCCACTCTGCCACCCCAGTTCAGACATGGCTATATGCAAATCAGTCTGACCCTGTGCCTCACGGGAACAGTCCAGCCCGAATTGCCAAGCCATGCCTTCCCTGGACCGGAAACAAGCTTCCGTGGACCGGTTTCTGGCATTACAGCCGTCTTCAGCCCGGCTTGCTTGAATCCAGTGGCAAAGTGAGCAAGAGACTTACGTCTGAGCATACCCTGCCACACTTATGGCGGCCAAAAGCGGTACAAAAGGGAGTGGTGATGGACGGAGCGTCTGAACCAATCAAACATAACGTTTGGAAGCACTCCAGACCCCCCTCCCCCGCGAGTGCGGTGATTTCTTCGGTATTCGAAAGGATTGGAGCGTAAATATAAATATATAATATAAATATTGACATTAAGCACTTATGTCTTTCTTTACTTTTTTGAAACTTTATTGAAAATTGTGTGTAAATACTTGAACAAACTACAGATCCCATAATGCCACTTAATGGAAGATATGGGATAGTATAAATGTAGAAATCAAGGAAGGACTAACCAACCGTGACCAAAGCCTAGTGGGGCTGAAACGCATTGGTGGGGTGAAATGCTGAATTAAAAAGATGAAAAACCACCCGGGAGTGCCGCCTCCTTTGTTCCAAATATATTTATATATCTATATATATTACCTACTGGCGGTCGCCAGTAGGTATATATAGTTAGGATTTTTTCTCTATGGGTTTTTTGAAAATTCTATGTCTAATAACTTTAGCGTTTGTGGACGGAATTGGCTGAAATTTTCAGGAAAATGGCACATTTTGTTTCTGAGCAGCCCCTGAAAATTTTGGGAGGGTTCGTCAAGGGGGGGCCGAGAAAAAAGGGGGGTCCCAAAACGCGTTTTTCCCATGTTAATTTCCATAGGGCGGTTGGCCTCACTTTTAGCCCGAACGGCTGAATGGATTTGCACGAAACTTGGCAAAATTGTAGGGACTGGTAGCCCGATGTGCCTTTTGTAGGTCTCAATATATGTGCTTCAGTGGATTTTGAGAAATTAATGTTCAAAAAAAGATATATATCTGTAGCAGCGGACTGGGCAGCGCTCCGCTACGCGTACTTTTCGCGCAACGGAGCTTTGTGAAGCGAAGCTGATTGGTTCTCCGGCGTCTGTCAACATTCCAAACAGTCCGTAGCGGCCGCCATCTTGTCTCTCGGTAGGATCGAGAGACAAGAGGAGGCCAAAGCGAAGGGGCAAATGACCATAAGGGGGCATAGTACATTGTCGCTCACCCCCTAGGTTTGATGTGGAGGTTTTAAAAGGGCCCCGCGGGGCAAAAAAAAATAAACATAATAATAATCGAACAGCTGAATGGATTTGCACGAAACTTGGCAAAATTGTAGGGACTGGTAGGTCGATGTGCCTTTGCTAGATCTCAATATATGTGCTTCAGTGGATTTTGAGAAATTAATGTTCAAAAAAAGGTATATATCTGTAACAGCGGACTGGGCAGCGCTCCGCTACGCGTACTTTTCGCGCAACGGAGCTTTGTGAAGCGAAGCTGATTGGTTCTCCGGCGTCTGTCAACATTCCAAACAGTCCGTAGCGGCCGCCATCTTGTCTCTCGGTAGGATCGAGAGACAAGAGGAGGCCAAAGCGAAGGGGCAAATGACCATAAGGGGGCATAGTACATTGTCGCTCACCCCCTAGGTTTGATGTGGAGGTTTTAAAAGGGCCCCGCGGGGCAAAAAAAAATAAAAATAATAATAATCGAACAGCTGAATGGATTTGCACGAAACTTGGCAAAATTGTAGGGACTGGTAGCCCGATGTGCCTTTGCTAGATCTCAATATATGTGCTCCAGTGGATTTTGAGAAATTAACGTTCAAAAAAAGGTATATATCTGTAACAGCGCACCGCTTCGCGTACTTTTCGCGTTACGGAGCTTTGCGAAGCGAAGCTGATTGGCTCTCCGGTGTCTGTAAACATTCCAAACAGTCCGTAGCGGCCGCCATCTTGTCTCTCGGTAGGATCGAACAGCTGAATGGATTTGCACGAAACTTGGCAAAATTGTAGGGACTGGTAGCCCGATGTGCCTTTGCTAGGTCTCAATATATGTGCTTCAGTGCATTTTGAGAAATTAACGTTCAGAAACAAGATATATATCTGTAACAGCGCTCCGCTTCGCGGAGATAAAATTATATGTGTATTACCTAGCTGTTGCTAACACCAGTTAGCGACGGCTAGTAGAAGATAGCGACCATCTTGGGCCCCACTTTGCATGTGAGTGATATTTATCACTAATGACATGCAAAGTGGGCATGCCAAGATGTTAGCGACTGGAAACAGTCGCTAACATCGCTATCTCCTATTATCAACTTTTGGAAATATTCGAGATAAGGGCGAATATCTCCAAAAGCTACCACCTGCCCTGAGCAGTTCTTAGCCATGTTATCCAATGGGAGGTGGATAACATGGCTAAGAGCATTAGCTCGGTAATGCATGAATATCGCTGAGTTTTCAGCGATATTAATGCATTGCGGTCGTTTTTTATCGTATTTCCGATAAACCTTGATAATAGCAAGGTTTATCTGCGATAATTTCTGACGGTAAAAAAATCGTTGCTAAGCATCGTTAGGGATAAATATCGCTTAACTTTGGTAATATGCCCCAACGTCTGTTAACGTTCGATTCGAAGGAAATCAGGAAGTGTTGAAAAACATTGTCTGCGCCATCTTGTCTTTTTTCAAATGCCACACTTTTGTCGTGCACGGCAGCCATTTTAGATGCCTTGACCAGACCCACTCTGTGCACGCTGTCGATCCTTAGCATGGCTCCCCACCCTCGCAAGCATCTCCCCCAGGCAGTGGTCACCCCCGCTCTCTGTCTTATGCATGGGTAATAAACCTCCCCCATCTGCGCTGCTGTTCCCTGAGAATCACACCCTGTGCCCGCCCGACACCTCCCTTTCGCCCTATTCACTACCGCACCCTCTGACACTCCTTTTCCTCTGTGTCCGATTGTCCAGGCTGGTCCTAGGGTATCAGCTAGCCCTGCAGATGTAGTTTATGGCCACAGCTGTAAAGAATCACCCCTCTTCAAAGGAGTTATAGTAGATCAAGGCCCACACTCGATGAGATCCGTCACAGCAGAAGCGTTGCTATTATCTGAAAACCATCCTGTATTGTGATTGGGGAGGGGACCGAGCCTGAAGCGGAAGATTCCAGGGATGACTGTTTGTACATCAAAGTTTTTACAATTATGTGTCACATTAAAAATATATAGCACTCCGACAAAGTAGTAAGATTATAAAACTTTAATAATTTATAAATATATACAAGAAAACAAAAATAGTAATAACATATAAACATTTTTAGGGAAAAACAACGAAGTAGCGGTCGGCTGTGCGAATAGTCCCAACGCAGCACAACGTCCAGATTTCCGGCGTGGGGCGTCGCGGGGGGTGGGTCATCAGTAGCAAACTGTTGTGCGAATAGTTCCAAGGCAGCAGAACGCGCCGAAATCTAGATGACACGAAAGTGATGTCTAGTAAGTTGCCACCCAGCAAATAACGGCATGGGGCGTCGCGGGGGGTGGGTCATCAGTAGCAAACTGTTGCGCGAATAGTTCCAAGGCAGCAGAACGATGGCACCAAGGTGATGTCCAGTAAGTTGCCGCACTGGTTTTGGTATCCTACAATGCTGCTCCGAATAACGGCGTGGAGCGCCCCGGGGGAGGCGGCGTGGACGGGCCTCTCCAGGTGGAGTGTCATCTGTTGTAGTGGGGCGCCCCTTTACCGTTTCAGTTGCCATTCCGTCCGTTTTTGGTCCACTGTGTCAAAAGCCGCAATTCAGCTGAGTTGCGCCCACTCTTGCGGTGCAGCGATAGGCGGCTGTCACAGGACTCTCAAAATGGCGGCAGGCTGTTTCCTTTTTGGGCCTGGTCCACTGAAATGGCCCTGGGACACCTTGGAAATCGGACGCTTGTCTGCTAGGTCTTGGACCCCATTCTCGAAAGCGTCCCCTCCGCTTTGAGAATTCATCAAAAGTTTTGGGGGCTCCGACTCCTGCAGGCTTCTGGTGGGGAGCGGCTGCCATGATTGCTCGCGGAATGACCACGACGGAGCCACGAGATGGTGGTGCTTTCATGCTGACGCCAGCTTCAGTCTGAAACATCCAGAAACAAGGTGGGGCTTTCATCGTTTGGGAAAAAAAAAAAGTTTTCATCCTATGAAAAGTGTTGTTTTTAGGTCACATGATCATGCCTTCCATCATTAGGAAACCAAAAGTAAAATGAACCAATGAAAAGTTTTATAAACAAGTCACATGACCTGTTATGCGGCATAGGGTATAAAATGCGGAGAAAATACGTTGGCACGTGAGGCGGCGTCAGTAGCGGACCGATGTGCGAATAGGCCGAAGGCAACACAACGCGCCAAGATCCGGATGGCACCGAGGTGGTGTCCAGCAAGTTGCAGCACTGGTGTGGCCATCCTACAATGCTGAAAGTCGGCGTGGGGCGCCCCGTTGGCCTGTGAGTTTGCGTCAGTAGCGGACCGATGTGCGAATAGGCCGAAGGCAGCACAACGCGCCAAGATCCGGATGGCACCGAGGTGGTGTCTAGTAAGTTGCCGCACTGGTGTGGCTATCCAACAATGCTGAAAGTCGGCGTGGGGCGCCCCGTTGGCCTGTGAGTTTGCGTCAGTAGCGGACCGATGTGCGAATAGGCCGAAGGCAGCACAACGCGCCAAGATCCGGATGGCACCGAGGTGGTGTCTAGTAAGTTGCCGCACTGGTGTGGCCATCCTACAATGCTGAAAGTCGGCGTGGGGCGCCCCGTTGGCCTGTGAGATGGCGTCAGTAGCGGACCGATGTGCGAATGGGGCCAAAGGCAGCGCAACAATATTTTCTGATTTGAAGACACCACAAGGCGCTGAGATGCCAAGATCCGGATGGCACCGAGGTGGTGTCTAGCAAGTTGTGGCACTGGTGTGGCCATCGTACAATGGTAAAAGTCGGCGTGGGGCGCCCTGTTGGCCTGTGAGATGGTGTCAGTAGCGGACTGATGTGTGAATGGGGCCAAAGGCAGCGCAACAATATTTTCTACTATATTTTCGGAGTAGAAGACACCACAAGGCGCTGAGATGCCAAGATCCGGATGGCACCGAGGTGATGTGTAAGTTGCGGACCGATGTGCGAATGGGGCCAAAGGCAGCTCAACAAAATTTTCTGAAGAGAATACACCACAAGGCGCTGAGATGCCAAGATCCGGATGGCACCGAGGTGATGTCTAAGTTGCGGACCGATGTGCGAATGGGGCCAAAGGTAGCGTAACAAGATTTTCTGTATGGAAGATACCACTAGGCGTTGAGATGCCAAGATTCGGATGGCACCGAGGTGATGTCTAGCAAGTTGTGCCACTGGTGTGGCCATCGTACAATGGTAAAAGTCGGCGTGGGGCGCACTATTGGCCTGTGAGATGGTGTCAGTAGCGGACTGATGTGCGAATGGGGCCAAAGGCAGCGCAACAATATTTTCTGACTGACACCACAAGGCGCTGAGATGCCAAGATCCGGATGGCATCGAGGTGATGTCTAAGTTGCGGACTGATGTGCGAAAGGGGCCAAAGGCAGCGTAACAATATTTTCTGTATGGAAGATACCACTAGGCGTTGAGATGCCAAGATTCGGATGGCACCGAGGTGATGTCTAGCAAGTTGGTGTGGTCATCCTACAATGCTGAAACTCGGCGTGGGTCACCCCATTAGCCTGTGAGATGGCGTCAGTAGCGGACCGATGTGCGAATAGGCCGAAGGCAGCACAACGCGCCAAGATCCGGATGTCACCGTGGTGGTTTCATAGTTGAGAGGCACTTCATCTGCAGTGGGGCGCCGAGATCCGGATGGCACCGAGGTGATGTCTAGCAAGTTGCTGTACTTGTGTGGTCATCCTACAATGCTGAAACTCGGCGTGGGTCGCCCCATTAGCCTGTGAGATAGCTGTTCTTTGGATTTGGGCCTGGTCCACTAAAATGGCCCTGGGACACCTAAGAACTCGAACGCTCGATTTTTTTTTCCTTTCCTGTACATGCAAAAAAAGGTAAATGCCCGGTATGTTACACGCTTCATCTGCCACGATGAACTCTCCAGAGGAACCGAAAAAATATATAGTTGTGGTAACTATACCATGCATCGTCATATGGAGAGGTGGCACCAATTAATTATAGTGCTGCATAAAAGAGAGATTTGGAGGAGAACCCCTGACCTGCTAGTACATTCATCAAAGAAGTGGCACTGAGAGCTTCAGAGGCAAGGGAAACGGTCCCAAATATTTAGAAGAACTTTGGAAAGATTAAAATGACATGTTTAGATTGTGGTAAATTAATTTCATGTGGGCAGATGAGTGTTACTCTAATAAATACAGCATATGAACATCATCATAGTCGATGGTTGGTAGAGACATTTTGACTATATCCTGGACCTGCCCGTCCTCGCCCAAAATGGCGCCGGAATAAATGGGACTCGTAACTCCTTGTTGTGTACTGGTTGCAGAACCTTGAAATCACGAGATACGTATGCAGTTTTGAAGCACATGGCGGGCGGGGACGAGAATTGATTGAATATTTCGACATCCCTATTGATATTAAGTTCTGATGTGTTATTGATTACTGTACTGTTGAAAATTCGAATTAACGTCACCCATGGTACTTGCCCGCAAATGTATATCTAGATAATTTTATTGTAACTGGCCCTGTCGTATTTTAATTATAAAATGTACGTCCACCGATTCCGTAACTGTTAGACACCTTAGTTTTTGCAACCTAATGGCCCGCCCGTTACGTTCCTCTACAGTGTAAATGTCTATTCATCATATACGATTACAGTTTGCTCCGTGGCAGGCCCACGTGGTTATAGGCTCGTATTTGTATAATGAAATTTTCACAATAAAGGTTTTTAAAAGAAAACATGGTAGTAGTGTATACATTGGTAAAGTTTTTAATAATAGTCACTGTTTTAGAATCATTAAAAGGCAAGTGAAATAAAGCAGACCAATTACATGAAGGGTAAAAGGTATAATACGAAGGAACGCAGTAAAGATAAATGGTCAAGGGCTGTTGTGTTTTCTATTCCTGCAACATAAAGTGATCGATAAGAATCTCATATTCAGGCGTATCGGCGACTAAGACAGCAGGTCGACCCTCTTTTGCTCAACGGCTCCGTCATGGGACGAAGAAACGCTCTTTTTCTCGAAAAAAGAATATATTTTACTTGCAGGACAGTTGTAAAATTTCCGGGAAAGTACATTAGCCTGGAACATTATAACATATATTTAAGAGAAAATAATGTTCGGAAGTAATTAAAAGCGTAATTTTTAGGTGATATGACCAAGGCTTTCATCATTAGAATAAGAAAAGTAAAATGAACCAATGAAAAGTTTTATTAACAAGTCACATGACTTGTTATGCTTACGTTACGCGCTGCGCGCCCCGGATGACTTCCGGATGCGCTAACGCGGCGCGTCATATGACGCATTACGCGACAACGCAGGTCCAGAATATAGTCAAAATGTCTCCACCAACCAGCGGTCGAAACACAACCCCTTTCAGCAGGCTAAATAGTTCTGTTAAATGACAACAGAAGGGACAGGCAACAAGAACCATCAGTCAAAGAGGGGAGGGCTAGTTCTTCTCTACCGGGTTACATTGGGGCGCTACCGGAACTGATCGAATTGGTAGTCTACAGTGTTTCTGGATGTTTCAGACCGAAGCTGGGGTTAGCATGAGAGCAGCACCATTTCGTAGCTCCGTTGTGGCCATTCCGCAACCAATCATGGCAGCCGCTTTTTATCGTTATTTTGGGCGGGGTGGGTGGCGGAGCCGAGCTGTTTTGCAGCCATCATTGTGTGGAGTTCAGTTCATCTCACTAGTTTTGTATTTGTCATGAGGGGTTGTTCCTAATGTTTCTATTTTAGCGAGGTCAAAAAGAGATCCCATTAGTGGCCTACTGATTTTGCTCGATTCCTTTTCTTTTTTTTTACACGATTTTTCGTTATCTGCAAAGACTAAACAGAGTATTGCGACTCTGTGTTTGTTTGTAAATAGAGAATGAACCAAAGAGAACTAATTCTAAAACAGTAAATACTTGGATAACAATCAATCAAATGGAGAGAGAAGCAGGCACGACGGATTACAACGGGGGCAAAGGCCTGCGTTAACTACCTTTCACTATCTGCAAAGAGAGAGTACTCCTAATAGAAATGAGGGGGGGGGGCACCATTCAAAGCAGATCAGTGTGCATAAACACGAAAATGTTTTCACTTACCACGTACTTGACATTCGACAGCTTATGATATTTGCTATTAAAAAACCATTGAAATTCACTGAAAAAACCATAGGTTATAGACCATATATAGTTAGGAATTAGCATTTACAAAACCTTGAAAATTCACTGAAAAAACCATAGGTTATAGACCATATATAGTTAGGAATTAGCATTTAAAAAACCTTATTTTACTCACACAAAACCATTGAAATTCCATATATAGTTAGTTGCACTAACTATATATTGCGCACCCGCAATCTACTGCTGATCATGTCACATATTACATCATTCATGACATGGTCAGTGACATCACTGATGACATCACTGATGACATCTCAAATGACATCACTGATGACATCACTGATGACATCTCATTTGACATCAATGACCACATCACTGATGATATCATTCATGTGACAATACAATGCATCTCCTCACATTTTAATATAACCTCTGTTTCACCCAGTGTTAAATACAGAGTATAATTTTTGAAACCATTGACACACCAATACTAGTTACTACATACGTACTCACTGATTCCTACGTCTACACACACATTCACTCATTCACCCATACAATCATTCATACATACAATCACTCATCTTTACAACACTATCATATGCACTCATACACCTATGCAGACACTCACACTCTGCCACTCATCCATGGAGTTACTCACACACCTAGTCAGTCCTGTAAAGAATCAATCACACTTCCATTTTCTTGTCTATACAGTTAAACATAGAGCACCTTACATTTTCAAACATATAGTAACACATACTTACTTTCTTATACAATCATTGATACAAGTACACATTGATCTGCACAGAGTCACACACCTCCCAGCCAGCCACACACACACTCAGTCTCCCATACAAATACTTGGACAATCAATCAATAACCCATATAGTTAATCATATAGCTACTGATCAACACATGCAGTAGTTTACAGAACAACAGACATAATGATGCACAAATTAAGACAGTTTAGTCACTAACCCATGCACTCAGTGAGACACATTTAATCACTCACTCATACATTCAGTCATGCACCTACTAAATCCTTCGTCCAGACAGTTATACATCTACTCATTCTTCAATATCTAAAACATATTTAAACTTTACAGAAACACACAGTCACTGGATGATGTCATCAGTGATGTCATCAGTGATGTCATTTGAGATGTCATCAGTGATGTCATCAGTGATGTCACTGACCATGTCATGAATGATGTAATATGTGACATGATCAGCAGTGGATTGCGGGTGCGCAATATATAGTTAGTGCAACTAACTATATATGGAATTTCAATGGTTTTGTGTGAGTAAAATAAGGTTTTTTAAATGCTAATTCCTAACTATATATGGTCTATAACCTATGGTTTGTTTTTTCAGTGAATATAGATATATATATATATATATATTCTAATATTCTAATTGCCACTGGTTGTTATAGTTAGGTAAGTGTTTATATAGGAAGTTCGTTTTTTGTGTTGCTATTAACTTTGGCAGTTTGGCAAATCTTCATGAAACCTTCCAAAAAGAGCTATTGTTTGCCTAGTGTGTGCATGTAAACCTATGGGCAGATTGTTGAAGCAGGGGGCGAAAAGAAGAGGGGGTGCCAAAATGCTAAATCTCCATGTCATTTCCATAGACTTCTTTAAGAAGCACTATCGCAGACACTGCAGAACGGAATTACACCACATTTGGCAGGAAGATAGATGTTGGTCCACAGAGCCTGATTTTTGTGATATGGTGTAAATCTGTTCAGTAGTTTTTGAAAAATGAAGGTTCACAATATTTGTTTATCTGGACAGTTGGGACCACAAGAGACTTGCAAGATTCTTCTGGGAGCACCAATTTAAAAACAGAGTGTTCTGATTGGAGCAAAGAGTTTTTTCCCTTGGGCCAATTCGCTCAAGTGGGAATCAGACTGCGAAGGAGAGAGCACTCTTTTTGGCCCCAACAACATGAGAACATTTTTTCTGTCAGCGGGACTCCCATGGGATCGCAGCAAACACACACAAAAAAAATGGTGTCAGCCATGTCTTTTACAAATTTGGGGACGGGTTCGCTGCTGCCCTCCCCTAGCCTCATTAGGCCCCGTTGACCCTATCCCCCGGAACCGTTAGTTTAAAAAAAGGGATGGAAGACATGGTGCCCCTGGGATCCCATCCCTGGAGCCAAAATGAAAACAAAAAGGGGGGGGCATGTGCTTCCCCTCCTGAGCCCTACATAGGCCTGGATACCCCATCCCCCAGGGCAGTAACATCAATGGCATGGCCACATGGCACCCTTCCCTGAGCCTTTTATGACCCCTTGTCCTGGCCCAGCTCACTTGCTGTGTCCAGGGGATACCACCCCGTGCACAATAGTTTCCCTACCTGCAATAGCATGGGCAGAGAAATGCCTTTGCTCCCACTTGGCAGGAGCAGTTTATAATTCTCCGGCAATATGGGAGCAAGAACTAAGTCTGCTCCCAGCTGGCGAGAGATTTAAAAATGCCCCCGAGACTGGGAGCAGACTTCTGCTCTATTTCCCTGCCCACACTGAAGCAGGCAGGGAAACATAGCTCATATTGCTCCTACCCAGAGGGAGCAGCATAAATAGAACAATGCCAGCCCCTGCAACATGCGTGTAGCCTGCTGGGGTCACAGGGGCAATAGGGCTAAACCTGTGTTCCCAACGATATCCTTCATGGGTGCCCTAGGTCAGTATGCATTTGTCACTCTAAGTGGGATGGCTATGCCCAAATATTGGTCCCACATTCACCATGCCATGAGTTAAGCAATCCTCGCTGATGAGCGGAAATACCCTGAAACTGGTCCCAGGATGCTTGTTTACAGTTTGGGGAGGGCTTGGCCTGACAGTTCTTTTTTTTTTTTTGTAGAGTTTTATATAGCGCGAACTAGACCCGAACCGAATCAGGTTTCAGAGCGCCTTACATAGCACAAGTTATGTTTTTACATGAGGACACACACTATAATTTTTTTAGGCACGGGGAGATTAAGTGAGTTGCCCAGAATCACAGGAGGTTTTTTTTGGCGTCGTTACCGAGACTCGAACCTAGATCCCCAGGTCCGAGGTCGAGCGCCTTAGCCGTTAGGCCAACTCCTCTCCCCAGTGAGCAGGGTCACGATTGATTGGCTAAAACTGGAGTTGTTCCGTGAGCAAAAAAACAATGGATTTAGGTCCAGATCTCTGTTATGAGTTAAGTGTTTGACATTGTTCAGCATTCTATCCATTATTATTATTTTTTTTACATTATTAACCCTAAGTGGGACGTGTATGCCAAGATGTGGGTCCCATGCTCACCATGCCACTGGAGTCAAGCTATTATGGCTGATGAGGGGTGATATCTCAAAACCAGTCCTAGAATGCTTTTTGCGGGTCCAGGGAGGACTTGGACTGGCAGTTTGTACTGGACTGTTCCCATGGGGATCAGGGTCAAGACTGATTTGCATATGGTTGGGACCAAAGTAGAATGATTCTGTAAGTAAAAAATGACAGATTTAGGTCCAGATCTCTGTAGAGTAAGCTATCCTTTATGATGAGGGGTGATGATACCCTGAAACCGATCCTAGGATGCTTTTTTCCTGTACGAGGAGGACCTGGCGTGGCAGTTTAGGCTGGACTGTTTCCATGGGGAGCAGGGTCAAGATTGATTTGCATATAGCTGATTCCAAAATGGAATGGGTACTGAGCAAAAAAACAATGGATTTAGGCCTAGATCTCAGTACATGTGTTGAGTGTTTAACATTGTTCAGCATTCCGCCCATCATTTGTTCTTTTTGCATTTTTCGCTCTAAGTAGGATGGGTATGCCCATATGTGAGTCCCATGCTCACCATGTCCCTGGTCAAGCTATCATAGAATTCTTATTTCAGGTCCGGGGAGGATCGGACCTGGTATATCGGGCTGAACTGTTCCCATGGCAAGCTGGGACAAGATTGATTTTCATACGTCCGGGTCCAAATTGGAATGGCGTGGTAAGCAAACAATTGATGGATTTAGGCACAAATCTCTGTACAGAGGGGAGTGGTTGACATTGTTCAGCATTCAGGTCATTATATGAATCTTTTTGTATTTTTCGCCCTAAGTGGGACAGGTATGCCTAGACGTGAGTCCTGTGCTCACCATGCCACAAGAGTCTAGCTATCCTGGCTGATGTGGGGAGATACCCCGAAACCGGTCCTAGGATGCTTGTTTTCAGTCCGGGGAGGACCTGGGCGGGAAGTTCAGGTTAGACTGTTCCCGTGGGGAGCAGGGCCAAGCCTGATTTTATTATATCTGGGTCCAAACTGGAATGGCGTGGTAAGCAAAAAATTGATGGATTTAGGTACAAATCTCTGTACTGGGGGGGTGTTTGACATTGTTAAGCATCCCATCTATAATTTCTTCTTTTTGCATTTGTCACTCTAAGTGAAACGGGTATGCCCAGACATGGATCCACCTGCCACTGGAATTAATCTATGCTGGCTGATGAGGGGTGATACCCCAAAAGCGGTCCTGCGACGCTTGTTTCAGGTCCGAGGAGGACCTGGCCTGGCAGTTCGGCAGGACTGTTCCCATGCGACGCAGAGTCAAGACTGATTTACATATGTCTCAGTCCAACTGGAATGGCATGGTGAGCAAACAAATTATGGATTCAGGCCCAGATCTCTGTACTGGTGGTGAGTGTTTGACATTGTTCAGCATTCTGTCCATCATTTGTTCTTTTTGCAATTTCACCTGAAGTGGAAACGGTATGCACAGACGTGGGTGCCATGCTCACCATGCCACTGGACTTAAGCTATTCTGGCTGTTGAGGGATGAAGCCCCGAAAACAGTCCTAGCATGCTTGTTCCCAGAATAGGAGTGCCTAGCTTACAAGTTCGGGCTGGACTGGTCCCATGGGGAGCAGGGTCAATACTGATTTGCATATGGCTGGGTCCAAATTGGAATGGCGTGGTAAGTAAAAAAGTGGATGGATTAGGCACAAATCTCCGTACTGGGGGTGAGTTCTTGACATTAGTCAACATTCTGTTCATAATTTCTTCTTTTTGCATTTGTCGCCCTAAATGGAACTAGTATGCCCAGATATGGGTCCTGTGTAACCCTGGGCGTAGGACTACACTACGCTATGGTCACGTAGTTTGCGCAAGTACGCGCTACCTGAATTGCAGGTAGTGCAGTGCAAAAACGCGTAGCGGGCATTTTTTGCTTTGCTCGCGGCCCTCAACGTCAAGTTGGCGACAGCGAGAGAGCAAAATAACATCCCGGCAAGACTTTTTCCTAATTCGTGATCAGAAACATCAAGTTACCGATTGCGAGCGTGGAAAATAAACCTCCCGGCGAGATTCTCAACGTGGGGAGGTCAGGTTTCTCATTGCGAGTGGTCGCATATGCTCACGACCGCTCGCGATGAGAAACTACCAGTCCGCGATGAGAAAGCTGCCACTCGAGTACAAATCTACTTGAGCGGCAGAAAACGACTGTTTGCACTGTGCAAGATGCGGTTTGCAATGATCAAACAGTGCGGACAAGCATCCGGCACTGTGCAATCAGTGCGAACAGTATTTTGCCCAGTGCACTATGCAGTTCGCATAGCTACGCGTAGCTCGCGTAGTGCAAAGTGCACTTCGCTTAGCTACGCGTAGCGCTACTACGCGAACTACGCCCAGGTCTATCCTGCGCTCACCTGCCACTGGAGTGAAGCTATCCTGGCTGATGAGGATTATACCCCAAAATTGACCCTAGGATGCTTGTTTCCTGGCTAGGGAAGACCTGGCTTGGCAGTTTGGGCTGCTATGTTCCCATGGGGAACAAAGTCAAAACTGATTTGCTTTTATCTGGGTCCAAACTGGAAAGGCAGTTATGCAAAAAAGTGATGGATTTAGACCTAAATCTCTGTACTGAGGGAGAGTGTTTGACATTGTTCAGCATTTCGTCCATAATGTGTTCTTTTTGCATTTGTCACATTAAGTGGTACGGGTATACTCAGATGTGTGTCCCGTGCATATATTGCCACTGGGGTCAAGCTATTCTGGCTGATGAGGGTTGAAACCCTAAAGCCAGTCCTAGGATGCTTGTTCTCGGTCAAGGGAGTACCTGGCCTTGCAGTTCTGGTTGACTTTACCCATGGGTAGCAGGGTGAAGAATGATTTGCAAATTGCTGGGTCCAAACTGGAATGGCGAAGAAAACATGGATTTATGCCCAGATCTCTTTACTGTAATTATTCAGCATTTTATCTATCATTTGTTCTTTTTCCAGGTGGGCACTGGGGGACACATCTGTACATGATGGGGGCCCCAACAGATAGGGTCCCCGGGGCCTGAGAGGGCACGGGAATGGGAGCTGCTTGGCCCCTTCACCTTTAAAGAAACACATGTCCCAAGGGGATAGAGCCCTCAGGGCCTAAAAAGGTTCAGTGAGAGATCCCAGTGGCTTATTCAGACTCAAGAAGGGGGGATGCATGGTCTCCTCTCTTTTTATTGTATTTGGCCCCAAGGAATGGGGGCCCATGGGCCTAGTAAGGCTTGGGAAAGAAGGCTGTATGCCTTCCTCCCCTCAGATCTTGGCTCTGGGTATGGGATCCCTGAGGCCTAAGAAGGTTCAGGGAGGGGGAGCTCCATGCCCCCTCCTCTGTTTGATTGCATTTGGCCTAGGGATGGGGTCCACTGGGCCTTTTATAGTATGGGGAGGGGCTATATGGTTCTCTCCCCTTTATACTAGAACTGACCCTGGAGGATGGAGTGCCTGGGGCCAATTAAGGCTCTGAGAGGTGCACGCCCCCCTTCCCTTAATATATGTTTTGGCCCAAGGGGATGGGGTCCAACGGCCAAAGTTCAATGCTATGTTGCACAGGCCAAAGGCTGTGTGCAGCATGGGGTTGGCAAGCCATCTGGGGGTTTGGTCAGAGGGCCTAGAAGCAGGTCAGCAGCACATAGCCAAAAGCCATGCACAGCTTGGGGTTTGGGTGTCTGCGTGGAGGTGGAAGCAGTGCCTGGCTGCAAGCTGAGTCCTGTGGCCAAACCCATGCCATGCACAACCAAAGACCATGCGCAGTTTTGGGTTGGCTGCCTGTAGGGAGATGGCGGCAGGACCAGGCTGCAAGCCTGGCCCCGCAGCCAACCTCACAACATGCACAACCAAAGGCTGTGCATGGTGTGGGATTGTTTGCCTGTGGGGGGGAGTTTCCAGCTCTCTCGTGTACACAGCTGAAGGCTGTGTGCAGTGTGGGGCTGGCTGCTTGTCGGGGGTTGGCTGCAGAATCTGGCCACAGGTGAGGCCCGGCCATTAATCCCCTGCTGCATACAGCCAATGGCCGGGAGCAGAGTTTGACTTTTTGTCTGGTCATATAATTTTACTTTACGTTAAAAAAAACAATACATTCACTGAACAAACGATAGGTTAAAGTAACGTTATAGTTCAGTGCAATAAAAAATATCTGTTTTTGTTTTGATTAAATCCTTAGAAATTCACAGAAAAAGCCAAAGTTTAAAGTGACGTGATAGTTATTTGAATATGTCAGTGACAGAATAACATTTGGAACACAAAAACCACATAAATTCACCAGTTATATTTAGCATAGCTAAATATGACTTTCACCCCCACCATGCACTCCTTATGACCTCACATATTATGTCAAACATGTTCTATGACATCATTTATGACAGACATCATTGATGACATCTCAAGTGACATAATTAATGACAGGCATCACTGATGACATCATCCAAGCACCTTTTGTACATATAACCCTATAAAAGAGTATGACAATAGAGGTCTGAAAGTAAGTACAAAATAGCTCAGAATAATATGAATCATCCTTAATGCCATCACACATACAAGCCCCTTAGGTGAACCAAGCTTGTGACATTGAACCTATACCATACACTTTATGGGTAGGCGAGTTTATATTAAAAATCAAGTACAGATAGATCAGTAACCCCTACTGAACATGGTGTTCAATCTGTATACAGCTGTTCATAGAAACCCTAGGGGTATATTTAAGAGGATTTAATGCCACCATAGCTCAATTTTTGTATGCTACAACAGTTTTTTTATTGCCCTATTAACAAATTGGAGCAAAGTTCTGTTAGCAACAGTTTACAGATTAAGTGGCAATTTCTTATAGCATCTATTCAGTTTGCGCGACTTACTGAAAATGAGATGCAAGGTAGGTGGACCGCATTGATACTCCCGCAAAACACACAATGCAATATTTACTATGATTTCCTTGCACATCGCTAAAAAAGAAAAACTGCTGCTAAGTCACATTAGCAGCAGTTTCTTACCACTAGGAATTACCTGATCTTAAAAATGACGCTAACACACTTGTATAATAGGGGCCTCATTTATGAGTGTTTGGAGCAGGGCAGTGCCGCAAGGAATCTTGCAGCTATGCCCTGCATCAAAAGAAAAGGGCAGGAATGCGCTGTTTAGATAAGATACAGTGAATTCCTGCCCTTCTTCCCAGCACTGGCGCACAATGGGCTGCCATGCTCCAGAGGCACCCTTGCACTATGGTGCAAGGGTGACAGCATTGCGGAGCTGATTGATATTGTGCAAGAATGAACACCTTCCTGCACAAAATCAATCACAAGTGGTGATTTCCTTTTTCTAGTGTGCTGCAAAATGCAGCACACATATAAAAAGGGAAAAATGAGGAGAAATGAAAAATTTCTCCTCGCCGTGCCTCCCTAACGTTAGATTCTGAGGCATTTCCAGGTTTACAATTTCTCGTAAATCTGGGAATGATTCAGATTCCATGAGTGTTTTGTGGAAACCCCCACAGCAACACCCATGGAACGTCATTTTCACACAGTGTTCTGCGTGAAAGGGGCACATATTTACAAGTCCATGACAAGCCATGTAAAGTGGCTTTACATAGTCTTGTAAATATGACGGGGCAAATTGCGCCACCGGAAATTCAGCAACAGGAAGCCGGAGACAGAGAATCACGGAAAGCCTGAGACTCTCTGGAGCAATCGGGAACTGTGGAAGACGGAGAGATGCACAACCGGAAACCGCTGGGGGGAGCCGAGACTCCCAGCGAGGAAGAGCATTGCTGAAGACGGGAGACACTCAGGTAAAGTAGCTTTGACAAGGGCAAGAGCATGCAGATAGTTTGAGAGTCTTTTATATTCTTGCGCTCAAGCTGCAGCATGTGGAGGTATTCTAACAATGTCTCACCATCAATTAGGCCATGTGTGTGTGTCTACGGTTTTGTGGACACATGCCATGGTTGCGAAATCAACATGCTTAATGTCTTTTGCGTAACTAATGTTCCTCATGCATACAATCATTGTTGGACATATCCAGAGTGCACACACATGTAATTGATGGAACAACCACTGCCACCAGGGATTACTCAGGTAAGTTGAACGCATGATACATTGGGACAGTTAAGCTACCAACATTCAGTCAGTTCCATAATATTAGCACTATTTACACTCCAGGTTGGACAAGCGTGAGTGCACAATGTTAAAGGAAAGGGGGAAGGAGGGTGATGACAACCACCACCACCACCATGGCAGTGTCCTTAAAAGGAAATGGATCTACCGCCAAAGGATCACCCTCATTCACCTCTTGCAAGAGGAGGTCATAGCCCATTACATCCTTAAGAAGGGGTCAATTATCCACCTCTTGAACCAGGTAGCACCTGTCCTGCAGCCCATATTCCAGTGCTGCACCAACATCCCTCCGCAGACCAAGCTGCTCACTGTTCTTCATGTGCTGGCATCAGGAACTTTTCAACATACCACCGCCAGAGTGGTAGGAGTATCACAGGCATCCTTTTCATGGTTCCTCCCCACTGTTCTGGATGTCAACATAAGCTGACAGCTAACAGCTACATCTCCAAGGGTATGTCATGAGTGTCAAAAAAGAAATCTGCACTGATATTGCCAGTGCAGACACACAACAAATGGATACCAAATACTGTCAAAGCTATGGCCTACACTGGCCCAAGGTGTTTTGCAGTGCAGTGTATGCAGGATACTTGTTCAATGGTTCAGGGCAACCTCACAACATAACTACTAACTTCTGTATAGCGTCCCTACAGTGGACACTGTGCACCACCATGTGTCATCAAATATCTCCCAGGGTAACATATATCTACTTTCATGTCCATGCCTCACACATTGAAACAGCAAATTCCCAATCAGAATTGTTAGGGGTCATCTATGATGAAAGGTCTGAGGCTGGTGTTGTGCAAACATTGGTAGCATGGAGCTTTATCTTGTCTCAACACACAGGGATGAGGCATATGTACCATGATTTATGGTGCATCCCTGTGCGTGCCCTTGCGCTGGTGCAGTGCCAGTGCCGGCATACTTGTGCCTTGTAGCAAGGGTGGCTGTGCTGCAAGGTTATTTATTCTGTGCATGAAGGGACACCTTACAGCCCAAAAATAATCTAGAAAAGGGATTTGCCTCATCCATGTGTGCTGCAGTATGCAGTAAACATGAAATGAGCTGAAACGCACAAGAACTAAAAACATGTCTCCTAGTCTTGCCTGTCTAATGTTGCATTTTCAGAGCTGTCAAATTTGACAGCCCCAGAAATGGGTGCTTTGGTGGAATGTCCAACCCAATGCCAATGGTCCACCCCTGTGCTGTAGCGGACTGCTGTAGTAAGGAAAATATGAGCAAGGTGGATTAAATCAAAGCTAACTGGCTATGTGCAACCCTGTAAATATGAGGATGTTTTTAACAACACAAGAACATAAACAAACATGATGTCCCATTGGCGTTTTTTCCTTGTATGCATGCCCCCAAATCTTTGACACCAGTAGTATATGCTTGGTTGACACATGAGTGTGTCTCAACCCCATGACAGTGGTAGACACCTTACTGGATTGGGATAAGTACCTGCCACATATGTAGTCACACGTATAACATATGGAAAACAGTGTAACTTGTACCATTGCATTCATTGCTAATAAAACATCATGAAGGTTTGCATGTTGAGAGCCCAGACACATTTTGAACCAAAGACATCTGACCATTGAAAGCCATATACACAACATATGTCTCTTACCATAGCCATTGACTGTTGCCAGGCATACAACAGCTAAAAAAACAAAACAATTATAAAAATACAGGTCAAATACCACTAAGCATTATTAACCGCATTACACATTAGGATGACATTTTCGTAGAGGGAATAAAAAAAACCTCAGAAAGCACATGAGTTGTTAATGGAAATTCAACCCATTACCGTTTGCGGCACAAAAATTCAAACAAACTACACCGGACTGCCAACTCTGGTCTGCAATGCTGCCTTTCTGATTTCTCGCCAGTTTCTGCTTAGTTTTGCACTTGGCATCATGCCAGCACTTCTTGCAGTCTGTACCTGTCCTCTTGACTTCTGCAATGGAGTTTATCTTGTTGACAATGGGCTGGCATATAGAGTTTTTGGTCCCCAATGACACCTTGGAGGCGAGGAAGGGCTGGTGTTGATGCTCCCTCACCTCCGCAATCAGGATCTCATTCTCCTCCTGACTGAATCTGTGTTTTCTCTTCCTCTTCCCCTAGGAATGTGGCTAGTCATCCTGGCTGTTGGGTGTGTTTTTTTGTCCTGTGCAACACTTGGTCCCGGCAGCTGAATTCTGCAGTCAGATAATAAATAAAAAAATCCTTAGTTGCGTAATTGTACGCTTTTTCGCCGCTAGATGCTGAAAAGTGATGTTGGGCTGACTAGCGTAAACTTCTTTACTTCTATTTTGCCGTCCGTCGCTTTTTCCACGCTAACATGAATTTTCTTATCGCCTTGACGTTAGAGTTAGCGTCCTTTTTCATGGCCGCTAGTTGATCCAAACACCACGGAGCAGATTTACAAGCCCTTGCGTCACTTTTGCGTCACTTTTAACATGGGAAAAGTGACGCAAAAGTGGGGTAAGGGGCTTGTAATTCTGCCCCTACGTTTGTATATATGTCGCAAACACAGCGTTAGGGTTTGGCAATCGTCAGCTGTAAGAAAATTGCTGCTAATCAGCGTGAAAACGGCTAGGCTGCAATTCTTGGAAACATGCCCCCAATTTCCTCCGGATACTCAACTTCTGTCACATAACTAATGCCCTACTATCAACAGCCTTTACCTGTATCAAATCCTTCACAGTCACCAAACCAACAGTGAGAAAAGAAGTGGAAATGAATAGAAAAGTGAGTACTGTAAACAGTGTTTACTCTATGGAGAGATTTTAATCTGTACCACAATGTTCGCAGACACGGAAACTCTAATGAGATATATCAGAGAGAATTAAGAAGAATCTAAGACCAGTTCAAATACCCAAGGTCTGAACCTGCTAAAGATCATGCTACCAGCAACCTTCATAGTGTGGTGAAAACACTACACATAGCCCATCTCCTGAAGCTAAACACGAACATGTACATATTTAAGAACCTGGTGCATAGTCTTCAATGTAATGTTGAAATTGTAATGCTGAGACTATTGTGACTATTAACTCAAGACTACTTATAATACTTAGAGCCTCATTTATTTTTGGTGTAGGGTAGCACAGTAAGGCACCTTGCTGCAAGGGTGTCTCCTTTGCAGGCAGGATTGTTTTTGTGCAGGAAGGGGTCTTCCTGCACAAAAACAATCCGATGAGGCATTTTCCTCTCTCTAATGTTGCACGGCGATTTGCGCTACGTCGCCTTCCTCATGATTATGAGGCCACTCAAAGCCACGCTGGGTGGCCTTGCAGGGCTTCATAAATCTTTATGAGAGCCCTGCGTCACACATCTACCACTTTAAGTGGAGCAAAAGTGATTCGGGGCTTTTATAAATAAGCCCCTTAGGATCTAGTTTGTAGAATCTTTGTGCTGTTGGAAACTTTGTCCACAGAACCAAAAAAAACGAGTGGGGAACGTACTGGCACAAGTTGTTAATTGTCACCTTCACACAGATGTATTCTTCAATACAAAGATATATAATGTGTTTAATACATTTACACACTTATGATGGATTAGGATCACGTGAGTTTTGTAAACACTTACACTCATTTAGCAGTAAGGTAGAGAAGTAATATTGTACTTAACAGCCTCTATGCAAACTATAAAACAAACTGACACACTCATTTGAGATTTCATCAGTAATGTCATAAATGATAGATATCATGAGTGTTGTACTATGTGAGGTCTTAAGCAATGCATGGTGGGAGATCAAGTTATGGTTAGCTGTGCTAACTTTAACTGGTGAATTTCTGTGTTTTCTTTAGTTCAAAGTGTTAATGTCGTCACTGACATATTCACCTAACTATAATGTAACTTTAATCATTGTTTTTTTCAGTGATTATGTACTTATATAAATATAGACAATGACACACAAACACACATATATAAAAACATGAGCGTAGGGATTTCACTTACTTTATATATACTTACCATGCATTGTAAAGGCATACGTGGTAAAGGTATGTGCATGGTAAAGGCTTGCCTGACAAAGGCAATGGTTGGTAAAGGCCTTGTGTGGTAATGGATTTGTGGTAAAGGCATGCGTGTAAACACATGAGTTTTAATGTCATATAATCTTGTGCTATATATGTTTATTTGATGTGTGGCTAGTTTCCCACTCAGTTGCTTCCAATGTATGATATCTCAACAAGTACATGCACCATCTTTACTTCCAGATCAAAATAGCATCTTGGGATTCCTTCTGATGAGGGATGATTTTCACCTCATATTCCATCACTACACTGGAGTTAGCAATACAAGGATTATATGTAACTCTGAGTGGCAGAAAACTCCCAATTTCAGGATTATTTGGGAAATAGCAAGGGGTGTTGTTGTTTCTACACCAATTTATGCATATTGTTCCATGATATTTTATTTTAAGATCTCAGCTGCTTAAAGTTAATACTCAAAATTTGTAATCATTGTGGGGTTGTTAAGTCAGTTACCAGCCCCATTCACATTACTGGATGAGGGAGAATTCCTCAAAATGAAGGACAGGTATCAACGCCTTCTGGTTTTCAGGGCATGTGTTTTTAGCTGTAAGCCAGATTTAGTTAAACCTGTACATGTGCTGATGTTTCCTGAATACATATTTACAGAAGAGGTTTTGGTGAGAGAGGGTAATAAAAAAACATGCATAATAACACCATGCATCTTCTTTAAACCTATTAAATGAATTATGATAAATATGATAGAAGGTAAATATATTAGGGTCACTTTGTAAGAAAAATGCATGCTCTGGTCATTAGAAGCACAAAGTCCCGGTTTAGTTTGCACTGAGATCTTTATGAATGATCATACTCTGCCCGTCACTCACTCAGATTGGCATGCCCTCCCCAGCCTTACACCTGTAAATGTACATTTTGTCATGTTCTGTCTACTTTCAGACTCCAAATATGGACTGTAGTTCATTATATGAAACATAGAATTGTTTACCCAAAATGTAATTGTTTTAATGCTTTTCTCACTCATTAATTTTTTATAATGATTGGAAATCAAATATTCATTATGATGGGATTCTTCTTCAGTGCCCTTCAAATAATCATATTGCCATTTATTACGATCAAGACATGACACTTTTAAAAAAAAAGGGTTGGTTCAATTCTCTTTTCATATTACTGAGCACAGTGTTATCATCGTGTTGATGTCCAACATTTACTATTAGTTAATATTTCTTTTGGATAATTCTACCATCTCCAGGATCGTATTGTCGCCAAGTATAACGTGTACTGTCTTTCTTTGCACTGCACCTGTGTAGATGCTTTTACATAGCCTTCTGTCACTAAATGGTCTTCCTGCTATGTAATTGAGTCTAATCAAATTATAATGGCCATGAGGATTCAAACATATGATGGTAGAGTTTACAACAAATTGCTTTTTTAGGACGAGCCTGAGCAGCGCAGCGCATGCGCTGCTCTGTGAAGCATGCTGTATTGAGGTATGAAATAGAAGTTTCTACCATTTCCCGCTCATTATTTCAATTGTCTTCTGTTGCTGTCCTTTCAAAATCGTTGCTTTTGATTGATAAATAGACTTAGTAGTCCCTCCTTACTACTGCATTGTCTGCATTTGTAACCTTTCAGAAGGACAGGACTTTTTACTTGTGTTGTTACACGGTCTGCTTTATCTACTGTATGAGCACTATTTTCTTTTAGGATCTTCCAGTATTCCACCCAGGACATGCTTTCCTACAAGGCTGCGTGCCGCCCGCTTTTATATTCTTAATAGTAATAGCTGTGGGTCTGGTTTAAGTATAGCAGGCACGTTTATTTATCATTTTAATTTGTAGTGCAGTCAACCTTAACTATAGTGGCCACGCTTGTTTGCAGCGCGATGCGTGTAAGTATAGTGGATGTGATTTTTTATTTATTTAATTTTCCAGAGCAGTCTGCTTTAGCTGTAGCAGCCGCGCTACAGAACCCTTATTTCTTTGTTGGGTGAAAGCCGCCCATACCGCTCTTTCACTTTAATGTTAGACGCTGCTCACGGTAACCTGAATACGGCAAGCAGCGTCTAAAGAAAGGGGCACGGCCACTATTAAAGTGGTCTTGCATTTGCGAAAGTTTTAACTATTGGCATTATAAATAACAATGCCTTTTATATGTGTGTTGGGTTTAAAAACACATAAATAAAAGGCATTTTCATTTACAGTTGCTTAAACTCTTGCAAATGCGAGACCTATTGTATTGAAAATGCTTGTTGTACTGTATGTTCAAGTAATCTGAAGCTCTTTCTGTCATTAAACCTAATCTCACGGTTATTAGTTCACCAGGCAATGTTTTTAAATCATAGAGGGTCCGATTCACAGAACTAACTTAAGACAAAATCCTAAACTTACTACCGTTTTGGTATTCACAGAAGGCACTTACTCATTTCGGTATTCATAGAGGGCATTCAGGAGTCCTAAAGTTAGGAGTCCTAACTTTACAACTCCTAAACTGAGAAAAATCCTAACTTTAAGACTTTCGGTATTCACAGAAGGCATTTAGGAGTACTAAAGATAGGACTCCTAACTTTACTACTCCTAAACTGAGAAGAATCCTAACTTTAAGACTTTTGGTATTCACAGAAGGCATTTAGTAGTCCTAAAGTTAGGACTCCTAAATGCCTTCTGTGAATACCGAAAGTCCTAAAGTTAGGATTTTTCTCAGTTTAGGAGAAGTATGGAGCTAAAAATGTGCTCTTCCCTTTCCTGCAAAACCGTGGTCATTTAATCCATACTTTGTCCCTCATGCACCATTCATACTTCCTTACTGGATTCTTCCCATCAATCCTTTCCTTGTACTTACTTTGATGGTTAACGATTCTTTCCTGAAACTTCTTTGATTAAACCAAACCCCATACACACTCTTCAACCAACTTGGAGGAAATTATTTCCCCGATCTTCTTCCTTTTATATCCAGAAAGGAACCAAATTCGTAATTACCCGCCATTCTGTATGCCCACAACCTTTCTCTAAGTAACTCTTCTCGTGAGCTCCCAGTGTGTTCAGCCCGTTGACCACAAGCTTGTACCAAACGGTTCATACATTGCATTAATCCATTGGCCTACGGGATAAAGTCCAGTTCTCATATGACTCACACCAAAATCATTCAAAGATTCCTGCATCACATCAGACGTGAATTGCACCCCATTATCAGTCACAATACTCTTTGTCACACCTTCTCTGGTAACTTCCTGGGTAGTGACCGTGTTGACACACTCTGATAAAATCCACTTGGAAATGTAATCCGCCAGCACAATAAAAAACCACTCCGAAGTCCGGAACTCATTGAAAGGACAACAATATCCAACCCCATTTTATACAAAGTCCACTAGTTATTTCTACTGGTGGCAAAGGAGCTTTCTGTGTCACCTTAATTTTGTCATTGTGTGCTCACAATGTGCAATCATTTACTATGCTTTCCATCATTTGATCAATCTGTGGCCAACAATAAGTCTCCCAAATTCAGACTTTAGTCTTGATTTTTTTCCAGATGACCTTCTTGAGCTTAATTAATAATCTTCTTATAAAGAGCTACAGATGTACAACATCTTACCACTTACTGATATCTCATCACTCACTGGCCAACATCCATCCACCTTTCCTATCCCATCTTTCCGTACAGGTCATCATCCTTTAACCACATAGTCTCGTACAACTGACAACGTGCTATCCTCACCAGCTGCCTCTTCCGACTCCATTTTGGATAAAGCATCCTCCTGCACCAAAAATGCACTGTTTTCTTCCTACTCAGTCTTAACATTACTTACTAGTTGGTTGATGATCTGTCCTTACCACGAATCACAAACCCCAAAGACCTTGAAATGATACCCCACATGCATGCTAGAGCCTCTCTCTTGCTTGCAAAATAGTTTTCCTCAGCTTTTTTCAATGCCCAGGCGGCAAACACTACAACCTTCTCTTCTCCATCAATAACCTGAAACAACACAGCCCCCAATCGCTTTATGCTAGCTTACGTGGTCAAACAGTTTCAAAATTTTTTTGATGCATTAAAATGTCCAAGAGTAGATAACTTACCAATACACAGCTTAATAAACTCAAGTGCCTGCCTACACTCTTTGGACACTTAATAAGAGGAGCATGACGACCTACTGGCAGGAACTGAAATAATACCCTACTGGAGGATTGGTGGCTGTGTGATCTTCATGTTGGACCACTGGTTAAAAGGACAAAGTGGACACCGTACCTGTAATATAATTAAACAGCAAAGAGAAAAGTGTTCTTTCGACTTTTAAACAGTGAAATAATATTTTGGTGGAATGAATACATTTTTGGGGGGTTTTACATTTAATGAAACCTGCTTTATGAACATTTTCATTAATAATGTACTAAGGGTTGTTTGTGGAGAAAGGTATCCTTTGCAAATAATTGTTTTGGCCACATAATACGACTTGTCCAATACAACATTGGTATTGTTGACTGAAAAATTATGTTTTTAATTTTGCCCAACTGAGAACCCCCTCTTTTGTGCTACACTATGTGTCCAGGTTCTGTTAGCCTGTCATACAGCTACCCATTATTTTGCTAAGACACAAGGTCATAAAGCATGCAAAGAATCCTATATGTGGGTTGACAAATCGAGTCAAGTGCCTGGATTCCTCACTCAACTGTATCTGATAAGAAGCAGCAGATAAACCCATTACAATTAACATACAAGCACCTTTTCTTCTTGAATTTTTCTGTTAGAGTTTCAAGATACTATTTCCTTCTTCATATGAAATAAATCACTCACGGGTCCTGGAAAGGGGGAAAGGTGAATCTGGATGTATCATGAGATTCTGCCTTAATTTTCTAATAAATGCAAAAACAACAGTTGATGGACAGAATGCAGAACAATATCGTACATTCACCCCAGTACAGAGATCTGGGCCTAAATCCATCTGCTTTTTGCTCACCACACCACCCCAATTCAGACATGGCCATATGCAAATCAGCCTTGACCCTGTGCCTCATGGGAACAGTCCAGCCCGAACTGCCAAGCCATGTCTTTCCTGGACCTGAATCAAGCATCCTAGGACCGGTTTCTGGCTATCAGCCAGGATAGCTGGACTCCAGTGGTGTGGAGACCACGGGACTCACGTCTGAGCATACCCGTCCCACTCGGGGTGACAAATGCAAAAACAACAGTTGATGGACAGAATGCAGAACAATGTCATACATTCACCCCAGTACAGAGATCTGGGCCTAAATCAATTGTGTTTTTGCTCACCACACAACCCCAGTTACTTAGCACAGTGTTATTACTGAGCACAGTGTTATCATCGTGTCGATGCCCAACATTTACTATTAGTTATTATTTCTTTTGGATAATTCTACCATCTCAGGATCGTATTGTCGCCAAGTATAACGTGTGCTGTCTTTCTTTGCACTGCACCTGTGTAGATGCTTTTACATAACCTTCTGTCATTAAATGGTCTTCCTGCTATGTAATTGAGTCTAATCAAATTATAATGGCCATGAGGATTCAAACATATGATGGTAGAGTTTACAACAAATTGCTTTTTCAGGACGAGCCTGAGCAGCGCAGCGCATGCGCTGCTCTGTGAAGCATGCTGTATTGAGGTATGAAATATAAGTTTCTACCATTTCCTGCTCATTATTTCAATTGTCTTCTGTTGCTGTCCTTTCAAAATCGTTGCTTTTGATTGATAAATAGACTTAGTAGTCCCTCCTTACTACTGCATTGTCTGCATTTGTAACCTCTCAGAAGGACAGGAATTTTTACTTGTGTTGTTACACGGTCTGCTTTATCTACTGTATGTTATAATTAAACAAGGGAACCCAAAGAATACCTATGGACCATGGGTAACTAATTTTTTAAGACAACAAAGGTCCTTAGGACAACCAAAATAAACACGAGGAAATGAAATTATAGACCACAATCGGTACTACAACCAGACTTCCACACCCAGCCGGGTGAGGAATATTTAATTTATAGATAGAAAAGAATAGGGTGACCAACCTGTGGTCAATTATACACACTTTTGATAGGGTACAGTCCTGTACCTATCTTTACAAGGAAAGAAACAAAGTTAGCAGGCAAGTGGTTTTGGAGCCAAAATGTCGCTTGTAGATTAGTGATCAATACATACAAGTTCCGACATACAGTATGTACAGATTAGCATACAATTGAATTTGTCTGAACTACTGTTTTAACCGTCAACGTTTCGATCCCCTGGCTCCTAATGAACCGGGATCATCATCAGGACTATTACAATCATTTGCCTGTGTTCTAAGAACGCCTGTAGAAATAAGGGAGACAAGAGAGAAGGGGTAGAGAACATAAGAATCTCATATACAGTAGGAAAAGTTATTTACACGTCTTTTTAACAGTTTGCGTAGCGAGAATTACTTACATTGTACATGCTTGCATTCTTGGTCTCAGGGGTGATGTTTAGGTTCACAGGGAGATAACCGTGCCGTGATGTGAGGGCAACTGAGTGGTCGGCCATGACAAAAAATGGTGTGATTGCATCAAAGAATCAACTAGTGAGTGGATTTGGTGTTGTCCAAATCATGCTGATGTGCACTAATGTGGACCCGTGGTTTGCACATAACGTGACAGGCGTGGGAGCATGGTCATTCAAACACGTTTAGATAATACAAGGTTCGTGACTTAGGTGACACGCAGTTTTAATTAAACGTGTGCCCGCGATCAATTGAGACATGCACTATGGAATATCCGGTGAAGTGAGGTGAACGTGCCGGTGTGGGCGAACTGACTGGGATTAGGGTGGACCAACCTGCCAGGTAATTGATTTGCTTAATTCTGGTCAGGTCTTGAAAGGGAGGAAAAGGCAGCCGAGTAGTGCCGGTGCCTAAGGGGGAAAAAAACAACGTTATCTATGTGGCAATAATTGCCTGTGTCTCACGGAGCTGGACTCGCGGCGCGGTTTACCTTATCTCAGGGCTCAAATGTGGAGCCTTAGCGGCGCGTGCTCTGGATGACACGTAATTCTGCAATGTATTTACTCAGCCGAGTAAATAACGTCTTAAGGGTGGGACGAGGCCAATGCATCCCGGTTCATTAGGAGCCAGGGGATCGAAACGTTGACGGTTAAAACAGTAGTTCAGACAAATTCAATTGTATGCTAATCTGTACATACTGTATGTCGGAACTTGTATGTATTGATCACTAATCTACAAGCGACATTTTGGCTCCAAAACCACTTGCCTGCTAACTTTGTTTCTTTCCTTGTAAAGATAGGTACAGGACTGTACCCTATCAAAAGTGTGTATAATTGACCACAGGTTGGTCACCCTATTCTTTTCTATCTATAAATTAAATATTCCTCACCCGGCTGGGTGTGGAAGTCTGGTTGTAGTACCGATTGTGGTCTATAATTTCATTTCCTCGTGTTTATTTTGGTTGTCCTAAGGACCTTTGTTGTCTTAAAAAATTATCTACTGTATGAGCACTATTTTCTTTTAGGATCTTCCAGTATTCCACCCAGGACATGCTTTCCTACAAGGCTGCGTGCCGCCCGCTTTTATATTCTTAATAGTAATAGCTGTGGGTCTGGTTTAAGTATAGCAGGCACGTTTATTTATCGTTTTAATTTGTAGTGCAGTCAACCTTAACTATAGTGGCCACGCTTATTTGCAGCGCGATGCGTGTAAGTATAGTGGATGTGATTTTTTATTTATTTAATTTTCCAGAGCAGTCTGCTTTAGCTGTAGCAGCCGCTCTACAGAACCCTTATTTCTTTGTTGGGTGAAAGCCGCCCATACCGCTCTTTCACTTTAATGTTAGACGCTGCTCACGGTAACCTGAATACGGCAAGCAGCGTCTAAAGAAAGGGGTACGGCCACTATTAAAGTGGTCTTGCATTTGCGAAAGTTTTAACTATTGGCATTATAAATAACAATGCCTTTTATATGTGTGTTGGGTTTAAAAACACATAAATAAAAGGCATTTTCATTTACAGTTGCTTAAACTCTTGCAAATGCGAGACCTATTGTATTGAAAATGTTTGTTGTACTGTATGTTCAAGTAATCTGAAGCTCTTTCTGTCATTAAGCCTAATCTCACGGTTATTAGATCACCAGGCAATGTTTTTAAATCATAGAGGGTCCGATTCACAGAACTAACTTAAGACAAAATCCTAAACTTACTACCATTTTGGTATTCACAGAAGGCACTTACTCATTTTGGTATTCACAGAAGGCCCTTACTCATTTCGGTATTCATAGAGGGCATTCAGGAGTCCTAAAGTTAGGAGTCCTAACTTTACTACTCCTAAACTGAGAAAAATCCTAACTTTAAGACTTTCGGTATTTACAGAAGGCATTTAGGAGTACTAAAGATAGGACTCCTAACTTTACTACTCCTAAACTGAGAAGAATCCTAACTTTAAGACTTTTGGTATTCACAGAAGGCATTTAGTAGTCCTAAAGTTAGGACTCCTAAATGCCTTCTGTGAATACCGAAAGTCCTAAAGTTAGGATTTTTCTCAGTTTAGGAGAAGTATGGAGCTAAAAATGTGCTCTTCCCTTTCCTACAAAACCGTGGTCATTTAATCCATAATTTTTGTCCCACATGCACCATTCATACTTCCTTACTGGATTCTTCCCATCAATCCTTTCCTTGTACTTACTTTGATGGTTAACGATTCTTTCCTGAAACTTCTTTGATTAAACCAAACCCCATACACACTCTTCAACCAACTTGGAGGAAATTGTTTCCCCGATCTTCTTCCTTTTATATCCAGAAAGGAACCAAATTCGTAATTACCCGCCATTCTGTATGCCCACAACTTTCTCTAAGTAACTCTTCTCGTGAGTTCCTAGTGTGTTCAGCCCGTTGACCACAAGCTTGTACCAAATGGTTCATACATTGCATTAATCCATTGGCCTACGGGATAAAGTCCAGTTCTCATATGACTCACACCAAAATCTTTCAAAGATTCCTGCATCACATCAGACGTGAATTGCACCCCATTATCAGTCACAATACTCTTTGTCACACCTTCTCTGGTAACTTCCTGGGTAGTGACCGTGTTGACACACTCTGATAAAATCCACTTGGAAATGTAATCCGCCAGCACAATAAAAAACCACTCCGAAGTTCGGAACTCATTGAAAGGACCAACAATATCCAACCCCATTTTATACAAAGTCCACTAGGTATTTCTACTGGTGGCAAAGGAGCTTTCTGTGTCACCTTAATTTTGTCATTGTGTGCTCACAATGTGCAATCATTTACTATGCTTTCCATCATTTGATCAATCTGTGGCCAACAATAAGTCTCCCAAATTCAGACTTTAGTCTTGATTCTTTTCCAGATGACCTTCTTGAGCGTAATTAATAATCTTGTTATAAAGAGCTACAGATGTACAACATCTTACCACTTACTGATATCTCATCACTCACTGGCCAACATCCATCCACCTTTCCTATCCCATCTTTCCGTACACGTCATCATCCTTTAACCACATAGTCTCGTACAACTGACAACGTGCTATCCTCACCAGCTGCCTCTTTCGACTCCATTTTGGATAAAGCATCGTCCTGCACCAAAAATGCACTGTTTTCTTCCTACTCAGTCTTAACATTACTTACCAGTTGGTTGATGATCTGTCCTTACCACGAATCACAAACCCCAAAGACCTTGAAATGATACCCCACATGCATGCTAGAGCCTCTCTCTTGCTTGCAAAATAGTTTTCCTCAGCTTTTTTCAATGCCCAGGCGGCAAACACTACAACCTTCTCTTCTCCATTAATAACCTGAAACAACACAGCCCCCAATCGCTTTATGCTAGCTTACGTGGTCAAACAGTTTTTACATTTTTTTGATGCATTAAAATGTCCAAGAGTAGATAACTTACCAATACACAGCTTAATAAACTCAAGTGCCTGCCTACACTCTTTGGACACTTAATAAGAGGAGCATGACGACCTACTGACAGGAACTGAAATAATACCCTACTGGAGGATTGGTGGCTGTGTGATCTTCACGTTGGACCACTGGTAAAAAGGACAAAGTGGACACCGTACCTGTAATATAATTAAACAGCAAAGAGAAAAGTGTTCTTTCGACTTTTAAACAGTGAAATAATATTTTGGTGGAATGTATACATTTTTGGGGGGTTTTACATTTAATGAAACCTGCTTTATGAACATTTTCATTAATAATGTACTAAGGGTTGTTTGTGGAGAAAGGTATCCTTGGCAAATAATTGTTTTGGCCACATAATACGACTTGTCCAATACAACATTGGTACTGTTGACTGAAAAATTATTTTTTTAATTTTGCCCAACTGAGAACCCCTTCTTTTGTGCTACACTATGTGTCCAGGTTCTGTTAGCCTGTCATACAGCTTCCCATTATTTTGCTAAGACACAAGGACATAAAGCATGCAAAGAATCCTATATGTGGTGTGACAAATCGAGTCAAGTGCCTGGATTCCTCACTCAACTGTATCTGATAAGAAGCAGCAGATAAACCCATTACAATTAACATACAAGCACCTTTTCTTCTTGAATTTTTCTGTTAGAGTTTCAAGATACTATTTCCTTCTTCATATGAAATAAATCAATCACGGGTCCTGGAAAGGGGGAAAGGTGAATCTGGATGTATCATGAGATTCTGCCCTAATTTTCTAATAAATGCAAAAACAACAGTTGATGGACAGAATGCAGAACAATATCGTACATTCACCCCAGTACAGAGATCTGGGCCTAAATCCATCGTCTTTTTGCTCACCACACCACCCCAGTTCAGACATGGCCATATGCAAATCAGCCTTGACCCTGTGCCTCATGGGAACAGTCCAGCCCGAACTGCCAAGCCATGTCTTCCCTGGACCGGAATCTAGCATCCTAGGACCGGTTATTGGCTATCAGCCTCATTAGCCAGTATAGCTTGACTCCAGTGGTGTGGAGAGCACAGGACTCACGTCTGAGCATACCTGTCCCACTCGGGGTGACAAATAAAAAAACAACAGTTGATGGACAGAATGTAGAACAATGTCATACATTCACCCCAGTACAGAGATCTGGGCCTAAATCCATTGTGTTTTTGCTCACCACACCACCCCAGTTCAGACATGGCCATATGCAAATCAGCCTTGACCCTGTGCCTCATGGGAACAGTCCAGCCCGAACTGCCAAGCCATGTCTTTCCTGGACCTGAATCAAGCATCCTAGGACCGGTTTCTGGCTATCAGCCAGGATAGCTTGACTCAAGTGGTGTGGAGACCACGGGACTCACGTCTGAGCATACCCGTCCCACTCGGGGTGACAAATGCAAAAACAACAGTTGATGGACAGAATGCAGAACAATATCATACATTCACCCCAGTACAGAGATCTGGGCCTAAATCCATTGTGTTTTTGCTCACCACGCCACCCCAGTACAGACATGGCCATATGCAAATCAGCCTTGACCCTATGCCTCATGGGAACAGTCCAGCACGAACTGCCAAGCCATGTCTTCCCTGGACCGGAATCAAGCATCCTAGGACCGGTTTCTGGCTATCAGCCGTCATCAGCCAGGATAGCTTGACTCCAGTGGTGTGGAGAGCACGGGACTCACGTCTGAGCATTCCCGTCCCACTCGGGGTGACAAATGGAAAGAGGGAGAGGTGAATCTGGATGTATCATTAGATTCTGCCTTAATTTTCTATTAAGCATTGATGCGCAGATCTGTTTGCTTCCTCTGTTGCATATTCTTCTGATGTATGAAAGGTTGCTATTCTTTAGCAGGTGGCTTTAGATCATACTGTTAGCAACTTCATAGGTGGCTTCTAAATCATTTACGCAAACATGTCTTTAATACTGATTTCTTTATACATTTGTAAATATCGGTACTTGAGTTATTGTAAGCGTCTTTTCATTTGTTAAGTCAGTTAAGGGAGAACTTCCAACGTAATGTTTAGTTAAAAGATTTCACATGTGTGCTGATACAACAGGCATAGCACTGGGTCATGTTTTTCCACCTGTATGGGCCTTCTTGTTGATGCAATGTGTTCTTTTTACAAAATATGTCAGAAAAGGGGGGAAGAGGTTTTCGCCGGGTTCGTTCTCCTCAGTTAAACGTATTAAATCAAAACAGAGAACTCAGTAAATACATATACTTTAATGTGTCTCTTGTGGCAGAAAAAACACTGTTTCTCTGTAAAACCCTCACCCACCAGGGTTACCCCTTGGTGGCATGCTTCATCGTCAGGTCCATCCCGATCCGTTGCAGATCGGGCATGCTGCAACCGACGAACTACGTGGGAGCACTTGTTGAGCTTTATATAATGATAAAGGAGAGGCATATATCTGGAAGGGGAGGGAGTGGAGAAAGTTAAAAATAGCTGGCTAGTAGGTATATCTATTTTATTCCTGCGTCTAGTCGATATGATTAAACGTTAGGGGTGATTAGCAACACGAGGTTGGTAAAGCACCTGCAGTCCTATGGGTCAGCATGTTTCAAGCCATGCCCCTATCGCTCTTCTTCAGGACCATGGGAGCCTAGTTCCTTGGTACCACCCCTGTATGCTTAATCACATAAAACATGCTACTTGCATGCTATTACACTTACATATAGATTCATCAAAGTGCCATTCTGCGAATTTCAAATAGCGAAAAATAGCGAATTGCAATTTGAAAATCGCAGAATGGCATTCATGAAGAAATGCGATTGAAAAATGCGATTTGCAATCGGCCGCAATTTCCGATTGCGATTGTGCCACAATCGCTTAAATTTCGCAGAATCGCCCGTTTCTCATGTTGAAATTGCGATTTCGCAATTAGTGAAATCGCAATTTGCGATCTCACTAACTGCGAGATCGCAAAAACGGGAAGTCGCATTTCGAGCCCATTGATGACATCACAACCAGGAAGTAGGCTTTTCCCTCCCACAAACAGATCACTGAGCCAGACAGTGGAAGCAGCATTGTGAAGAGCTCAACTACAGTGATTTTGCAGCACCCCAGCAGGACACATACCACCAACATGTCCCAGGAAGCAGCAGGGAGCAGTGGCCAAGGCAGGAAGAGAAAAATAAAGTTCTCTGAAAAAGAACTTGAGTACCTCATAGAGGAGGTCTGTAATGACCATGGACGCCTCTTCGGCAAGGACTCCCGGAGGGTGCCAGAGGCAGACAAGCGCCTAATCTGGTTGCGCATCCGCGCAAAAGTAAATGCAGTCGGGGTGACCGAGCGGTCAATCGACGACTTAAAGAAGCGCTGGTACGACCTGAGAGGTCGTGCAAAGGAGCGCATTGCGGAGAGGCTTGGGGAGCGAGTTGCCACCGGTGGAGGGGATCCAATTGCCACACCCAACACTCCATTGGAGGACCGTGTCGAGGACACCCTCACACCAGAAGCCTGCGTCGGAGTTACTCAGCTGGACTCGTCCTGACCCAGTCAACAATAACAAGGTAAGTGCATGCGACTGCGACCCCGTCCCCTAACAATGCCCATGACTCCTGAGCTAGCAATATGACATCCCCAGTAATGCAGGCCATGCACACCTGAAACGCCCCAATGCAGTGTGGTAGTTGTAGTGTAATCATAATTCCCCGGATAGCCCAACACAGCCAGACCTGTCAAATCCAGTCAGGGAAAGCAAGCCTGCATGCATGTAGCAACATCTCATGTGCAAGATACATATCATTAATCATGCACCCTTTTACATTACAGGTGCTGCCGACCAACCCAGCACTGACAGCGAGGCCCTGCATATCGAGGAGTTACCGGAGGACACTGAGGGTGAGGGCCAATCTGACCAACAACCAGGTCCATCCCAGCCACCTGCAGTGATTCCACCACCACCACCCCGTGTGGACAGGGCCACCCCTGCACCCACAGGTGTCCAGCCACCGCCCCAACAGACACGCACGGCAGTTGTACAGGCCACACCACCAGCAGCTAGGAGGCAGACGAGGCGCACAGCCGGAGCAAGATCCCAGTCCAGCGGACTGAGGCGACAGCAGCGTCAAGCCTCAACAGGCACAGGCAGGGCACTCCATCTACCTGATCCTGGCCTGGCCATTGAACGCTGCATGCTGACGGTAACCAAACACAGGCGCGTCACCTGGCAGCGATACATCTTCAGCTGCAGAAGACTGCCAAAAATGTCGGACAGATGACCGCAGCTGTCCGTGAAAATAGTCAGCTGCTGGTAGCCCGGCAGGACATGACCCACCGCCGCCACCGCCAACTACTGGCCCGCCTGTCGGCCTACACCAGGTCAAACCACTTAGTAGGCAATGCTACATCGCAACTATCACGCAGATCACTTGCCATGCAGGGGCAAATGGTACAATGTTGCCTGGATGTGGCTAGGTCACTTGAACAGCTGACAGCAGCAGTGCTCGGCATGCAGCCCACTGCCCATGGTGAACCAGGGGGGGTGACGATGTCAGCGAGGTCGCGTCGACCAACAGCAGCATGTCCTTGCCGCCGGTGCCTGAACGCCGCCGCAGCAGCAGGCCCACAGCAGGATCACGGGCCAACACCGTCCCTCAGGACCCTGAGAGATGACTCAGTGCGTCTGGACGTAGGCGCCAGTGACACCTTGAACACTGTCTATAGGGCCATGCTGGACCCCTAAGTAAGTACTCTACCCCTGCATGGGGAGGTATGAAGCAATACTGTCCTCATGTGACACCAAGGAAATCAAAGGCCACATTATTGTGAATTAACAATAAAAATGTATGGTCTCACTTAACTCCAACTCATGTCATTATTACATTTGTCATGCATGAGTGCAGTGTTGTGTGAGGGGGATGGGTGCACTAGAAACAGTTAATAGTGATGTGGTTGCGGCGCCTGTGTCCTTCTGCAGGATTTCCCCACGTGCATGACACACATGTGGAGGTGGGCGGTTGTCCCCTTCCGACTCACTGCCAGATATCTCCACTGGTATCCTGCGCTTGGTAGCAATGTTTTGGAGTATTGCACACACGGCCACGATGCGGCAGAAGACCTCAGGTGTGTATTTGATGGCCCCACCAGTCTTGTGAAGTATTCGGAAACGGCTCTTCAAAAGGCCAAATGTCCTCTCAATGCAATTTCTTGTGCGTATGTGTGCAGCATTGTAACGCCATTGCTGTGGTGTGGCAGGGTTGAGGTATGGGGTGAGGAGGTACTCACGGAGACCGTAGGCGCTGTCACCTGAAGGAAAGAAGCATAGGGTGAGTGCCTGTTCTGCGCAGATACATGATCACAGTGTACTATTTGGGGGCATGTGTACTTACCTAGTAGGTGTCCTTCGCCAAAGTCTCCCCTGGCCAGTCGTATGTGCATGCCGCTGTGCCGGAATATGAAGGAGTCATGTGTGCTCCCCGGATATTGTGCCACTATGTCTGTGATGATTGTCTTGGCGTTGCACACCAGCTGGATATTGAGGGAGTGGTAGGACTTGCGATTGCGGTACATGTATTCCGTTTGTGCTGGTGGGCAGATGTGGATGTGGGTACAGTCAATGCATCCTATTACATGTGAGAATTGCACGATGTTGTAGAACTGAAGCTTGGTGTCATTCAAGTCCTGTTGGGTGGTCGGGAATGAGATGTAGTGGTGTAGCCGGGTCAGCATTGCCTCCAGGAAACTCCTTAGGCAGCGGGACATGGTGGGCTGGGATATCCCCCCTGCAACAGCGACTATCCTCTGGAAGCTTCCGGAGGCCAGTAGGTGCAGGCTGCACAAGACCTGGACATGGGTGGGCACGGCATTGGTCCTCCTTGTTGGGTGCTGCATCAGGGGGTCTAGGTCCTTGATCAGCTTGATGATCATTGCCCCATTCAGGCGGTACTTAGAGTAAATTTGCTCATCAGTTTGGCCCAGAAGGGTGACCCGCTGGCGGAATATTCGCTCCTGGATCCTGCATCTGTTCCCTGCTGCTCGCTGTAGCCTTCGCCGCCTGACCACCATGTAGAGTCCTGGCATTGTGAGAGTCCTCATGCTCCAGCTGCGTTTCCTTAAGTCTAAGTCCAATTGGTCGCACACTGCTTGTCCTACCTGCGTGTTGCCCCAAAGCATTGTGGTCAATGAAGTAAGCATCCGCGGGTGCGCCACTGCCAGAGTCTTGAGCAAAAATCACTCTCGCGTTGGCCATCCCTGGACACGTGTTTCGAGGTTGTTACCTCTCGTCAGCAGGGAATAGGTATATATGTAGGGGTGCTGCGTAGGCTGGCAAAAAATATTCTCAGGTCCGGTAACGCTCTTGGCACGCAGGTGCGTAACCCGGGCTCGTCAGCCCCACCAGCTCAAGGGAGCTTGAATATAAAAGAAAGTCCAATTGGTCGCACACTGCTTGTCCTACCAGCGTGTTGCCCGAAAGCATTGTATGATGCCTTAATAGTGTATCATGGACTTTGGGTCCACAATGGGCGATACTGAGAGGGTTTGCCTTGATGCATGTGTTACAACAGGCTTCCCTTCACCCTGGAGGAACCATGATGTAGAGTAGAGCAGTTACAAATGGCAGGGAAAAGGTCTGCGTATAAGAACCATACAAGATCTGTATGTAATGATGAGGAATAGACAAGGGTCAGTGGAGAGGTTCGGGGCCTATTAGCATGGCGGGCGGACGACCGTCTGCCATAGGTGCACGATTTAATGAGGCATATCCCTATATTTCATAACGGCTGAATATTTGAAAGCACAATTGCAGGTGATTATTATGGGGCAGATATCTGTGAAGAGAAGTGGAATACCTATCCAAATAGCTTGAAAGACTGTGACTATTTGAAAAGTTGGGAAAGTAGAATTTCAGCTACATATTGATGTACAGAGGGCATGCAGAATAAAATAAGAAGCCTATAAAAATCAAACGACCCATGTACCATGGTTGCCTACTGGTAGTATATTCATCAAAGTATGCCAATCATTCACAAGGCAAAAAAACAGCGAAGGGGTCCTCCACTTTGAATTCCAAACTTTTACATCTTAGGATAACTTCCGTAAATGACAATGATTAAAAGGAATTCCTGGCCATGTCCCTGGTCCTGCAGAAATGAGACTAATGGAACATTTTTTGGAACCAGCTAATATGTTGGCGGAACAAGAAAGTGAACTAAATCTATGAGACACCGTGTTTGCAGATTTTCTGGGTGAACAGGGGAAAATTGCTTGCTGCACATCCCTATCTACCTTGGAATTAAAGGAGAAAAAAGTGAAGTGCTATTTAGAATTCTAAAGTTTTAGAATTGACTCTACTTATTAAACAGAAAGCACCTTCCATGCAGACTGGTTAAGAAAGAGGACGCGGAACACATCCAGACGGGAATGGGAAGAGAGAAATTCTGTTCACTCCCCCCAAAACACTCAAACAAGGAAAGGAATTAATTCCCTGGAAATAAACACAAAAGCAGAATAGTAAGTCCACAATTGTCCATAACACAAACAGAGAAATAAAAGAGATCAACCTGAGAAGAGAGGCTGGATGAGCCCTTTCAGAATTTAAGACATTTCTTAAAGGGGCTAATAGATTTTTCACACCGCTATAGAAGACCCTTACCTAGATGGAAGATTAAGCGAACAGGTTGCATTTAGGGGGCCTTTACAGGGCACAATTCTACATGAAGGAAACAGACCAAGGAGAGCATAATATAAACAGATCAGGAGCATGACATGGGAATTCCAGGGACTCACCACCCCCTGCAGAGCAGAAATAGGCAATGTAGGAGTTTGGATCATTTATCGCATAGTAATCTCATTTTAAAAGATAAAAAATAATTAAGCCATCTACACAACCACTACCTGCCTAATTTGTATAAGGGCTACCCCTCCAAAACATAGAAAGTAAGATGCTGACCTCTAATAGAAGGTTTGAGTTTTTCATTTAGGGGTAAGACTTCTGGCAACTACTATAGTCAGAGGAGCCTCTGAATAGCCCAAAACAGCTGCAAAAAGAAGACAGTATGTTTGTATCTGGCATCCCAAAAACAGTTATAATCCTCAGACACAACATTGCTGTGATGACTGAGAAAGCAGGAGGAACTGAAAATGAACTCATTCATGTAGTCAACTTACAGAAGTCAGTATGAGGGGAAAAAACTACACAGTGACCATCCATACATTTTTGTTGTTGTAATGTAGCAACAAACTTGGAAAGATAGGGCAGGGTGTGTGGCCTGGTCTCCTTGAGCAGCATGAATATAGCCCGAACTACCTGAACAAGTACTATCTCCGGAGCTGGGAAAGTAAGTCAGAGACTGTACACAAGAATACTGATAGATAACTATGGTTATGGGACACAGCCAGGTAGGTACACGTTATCATGCACATTGGCTCACGTAACAATCTGGTTATTCATTCCGGACTCCTGAAGTCCTCCCTGAACAGAATAGTAAAGTACGCCAAGTACGAAGGCAATCTGACAATTTGTGACTTTGTGAGAGAAGACTCATACAAGAAAGGCGATCATTTTACAATATAGTGCATCTACACCAAGCCCAATAGAAGGATTCTCACTTTGGAAATCTGATGTGATACAGAGAGGATGTACTGTGCATTCAGAGGGGGTTAGTTTATTTAAGAAGAACTAGACTCTGAGATGTATTTTGATTGCACACTTGCTTACTTGTAAATGAACACGTAGCTTGCAACAAATCTTGACAACATACTGAAGAGGGAGTTTGTTACAAAAAAGCACTAGATTTATGACTTTGGCAGTATCCAGAAGTAATTTGTGCATTGGCTGACTAGAAAGTCAAGAGGTAAAGTGTGCAAGTGTACATAGGCACCTGATGAGAATGCACAGAAGCACGCAAGACAGCAAATGACAAAGTTTAGATCTCCCAAACAAACTGTAACATTTAGGTTTCCCTTTAGTTGATTTTTCTGGTGAATAACGTATCACATAGGTGAACACAGTAGAAGCATAGTCAAAGAGGATACAGTTATAACCATGAAAAGGAGGATTAGTTGTCATACTAAAGCTGAATTAGGTGACTAAGGGGCATATGTTTCAATATCCCGTTTTGCGAATCTCAAATTGCGAGAATCCGCAATTCGCAGTTTCAGATTTGCAAAACGGGACGAATATAAAAAAGCACAAGTTTTTTGCGATTTCATAAACCTCGCAAAAAAATCTCAGAATGTTGTTTTGCGATTCCTTAATAGCAAAATTTGCAAATTAAGAAATTGCAAATCCGGGAATCTGCAATACAGGTGCAGCTTGATGACATCACAACCAGGAAGTGGGAGTGATTAGCTGCACCTGTTTGACTAAGCCACAGTTAGAGGCAGTTTAGAGTGTGTTTGGAGGATGCACAGCACATCAAGAACCCTAATGGAGTCTCAGAGGCCACAGAGGGGATGGAGGGTGAGAAGAGAAACAAGAAACACACATTTTCAGAGAAAGAGCAGGAGGTCCTCAAATACGGGAGAAGGTGAATGCTGTGGGTGTGACCAATTGTACCATCGAAGAACTGCGCAAGAGGTGGTACGAAATGCGCCAAAGGTCCAAGGAGAGGGTGGCAGCCACATTGAAGGAGTCACGGAAGACTGGGGGAGGAACATCCACAGCAGGACAGCCAACACCCTAGGAAGAGCTGGTGGAGTGCACTCTCCTGCGTGAGAGTGTAATTGGTGTGGCTAAGATTGTCAGCTCCGACCCTACATCCAGCAGTCAAGGTAATAAGCATGGCAAATAATCTTTGTATACCTCCCCATAGCATGCACACTGTGTAGAATGTGTTACATAAACATAACACTTGTCACTCCGGTCCACTCCTTACAACACACACAGCAATGCATCATGGGAGTTGTAGTTGGATGTAGGATAGTTTGTGAATGAGACATAGGAAATCATGCTTAAAATGTGGGTTGCAGTTAAGGCAAAATGACAGTGTCAGGAGTCAGACAATTTAAAAGTTGTAGACTTTATTGAGTCTAAAATGCAGACAAAACACAAACTCATCTGTCACCCTTTACCTCCACAGCACAATCCAGGGCACTTGAGGAAAATGCAGAGGGAGAAGGTACACCAATTCATTTGGAGCACTCCGAGGATGGAGACTCAAACGATGACTCACATCAGACACACATTATGTGCAGGAAGCGCACATATGTGCCCTCACTGACTCCATTGGAGGACGACTTAGACGCCACAGGGGAGGCAAGTGAAGATAGAGTAGAAAGGCAGGGAGTGTCTGACAGTCGTGGACATGGAAGACCACAAAACAGTGTGGCAGCAATTGAGGCACGGAGGTCAAGGCCCAGGAGCAGCACTGGCACTGAACAGGAACATGCTCTTTTTGCTGGACTTGAGCAGAACATGCTTGAAGTTCAGCACCTGCAACACAAAACATTACGTTCAATTAACAGGCAGCTGAGCACCCTCAACAAAAATCAGCAGAACATGGGGGAGGGCATCATGGCCATGGCAGGTGCCATACAAAACCTATGCGACACACTACACCGTAATGAAATTGCCAGGGACAGGGCTGCCCAACGTGCCAATGCACGACTGCACAATTATACTAAGGCGGTGAACCGCCTCTGCACCACCACCAGCAACTTTACCCGCAGAAGCATTACAATGCGGCTGCAAATGACACACTGCTGCCAGGACATTGCGAGAGGGCTGGAACAGGTAACAAACCCAGTGGAATTAATGCAAACTGCAAACTCTGGTGGCAGCACAACCATGGTCTCTGGGGAGAGCGAAGAGACCTCCAGTAGAAGCAGCATCACTCCTACATTGACTGATGCACGACGTCGCAGTGGCAGACAAGGTGCAGCAGCTAGGCAGACAACGGAGGGCACTCAGGCAGAACACCGACCTGCACCAAACCGTCACTGGAGGAGGTGAACTAGACATTGACACTTTTGTGGCAATGGGTGAAGCAACCCACCGAAACAGATTATTGCCCATTATTGATCAGTACCTTCACTGTGTACAAAACATGTGTTGGGTACTGCAAAACTTATTGAGTGTGTAGTGTGAATAAACACATCACATGTAACAAAAAGCATTTGGGCTCATCACCTTTATTTCTTACCTAAAAGTAGTGTTGTGTGATCTCAGTCCGTCTCTGACGTCCAGCAGCTGCCCGACTCCTGCTGCTGCCCTGTGAGGGGAAGGTGGGCAATCATCATTCGATGTGTCTGTGTCGCTCACATCAATTGTGGTGCCTTTCCTCATAGCCATGTTGTGGAGCATTGCGCAGCTTGTCACGATTTTACAGCATGTCTCAGAGCTGTATTGCAGTGCCCCTCCACTTTTATGTAGGCATCTGAACCAGCTCTTCAGTATTCCAAAGGTACGTTCTATGACGCTGCGCATTGATCTGTGTGCCCTGTTATACCTCCTCTCCCTTGCATGTGCTGGATCGAGATACGGGGTTCGGATGAAGTCTTGCACCGCGTAGGCACTATCACCTGCATGGAAACAGATAATAGGTGAGTCAATGTTCCGCCCCCAAAGAAGTAGGGGATGTATGTATCTATGTTATTGATTTACCTGTTAGGTATCCCTCTCCAAACTCTTCAGCACTCAGACGTCTGTGTATCTCACTATGTCTGAATATGAAAGAGTTGTGTGTGCTGCCAGGGTATTTTGCTACAATGTCATTGATAATGTACTTAGCATTGAACACAACCTGTATATTCAGGGTATGGTAGCATTTTCGGTTCCTGAACACATATTCTGTTGCTGCTGGGGGTTTAAGGGCCACATGGGTCCCATCAATGCAGCCAATGACATGGGGGAAACTTGCAATTTGATAAAAGTCAAGTTTGGTTTGCTTTACTGCCTGTTGGGTGCTGGGGAAGTATATATGATGTGCTAACCTCTGCAGCATTGCATCCAAAAAGGCATGGAAAAAAAGAGAGAGTGCACTCTGTGACACCCCGACAACCTCTGCTATGACTCCTTGAAAATTCCCTGAGGCTAGGAGGTGCAGTGAGCACAGGTCCTGCACATGGGTGGGAATTGTTTGTGTCCTGTGCGTTGGGTGTTCCAAAAAGGGTTTCAGCTCCTCAATCAGGTCTGTGGGTGCAGGCTGTACTTCTCATGGATGTCCTCTTCAGTCTGCTGGAACAGCGTGAGGCGCAGCCTGAACTACGCTCCTCTCTCAGTCTCCTCTGTGCAAGGGCACGGATACGCAGCATCCTGGCTACCACATTGAGTGCTGCCATTGTGGAAGTTTCAGTAGCATTGTGGGCTGCTTTTTATACCTTGCACCTGGTTACCACCTGCGTGCACTTGGTGGTAATTGTGATTTCTTAATTTGCGATTTGCGATTTTTTGTTACATTTCATTGCGATTTCTTATTATGCGATATCCAGTTTGCGACTTTCGCAAACAGAGAAAATCGCAAATTAAGAAATCGCTAAGAAATTTGCAGTATTCATGTTATCACAATTTCCTATTTTGCGATGCGATTGTGCCTCATACATCGGAAATAACAAATTTTTTGTCGCAAACGCTGTTTTTTGTCTTTCGCAGCATTTGCGACTAAAGATTTGGTTGATACATATGCCCCTAACTCCTAACTTCTTTGGTTATAGCCAATGGTTTCCACTATAAGCCAACCAAGAACACCAAGAAAGGTGAGTAACCAAGACCTTTGGCAAGAGGGGACAGCATTTTTTATTTATTATTTTCTATGGGGATACTGAGCCTTCACTCTGTTTCCCATGTGGTCAAATGCAGGTAATTGGCAGGATGAAACTAACAAAAGGTTTATATCTGGGAAAAGGTGTTTGCCTTTGGTTCTTTGTATGCAACTTCTTTGGGGCAAGAACAAGACCAGCAATTCTTAAAGTAAACTAACTGTGACATTATAGTTTATTGGATCACTCATTAACACTGTTAGACTTCTCAATTCAACGGAATGGCTACCACCAAATATAATCCATGAGCAAAGGACTGTATATGAACCCATTATAATACAATGGAAAAAATGGAAAAAATACCCCACATGACAATGTAAAAACATTTTACGTGCTAAATCCTCTTATCCCTCATACCTCAATCATACAGCAAACACAAAATACTGAACCCAAGTATATGCAACAATGTTATTGTTTATTCTTACTATACCAATATTCATAAAACCAATTCAGAAATAATAAAAACACAGTTTTTTTCAGATAGAAAAGGGGGCTTTCTCTTTTCTATTTAGGCCGCCTCATTCTCCTCTTTGTGCAAATACATTTCATGCATCAAATGCCGTAAGTTAAAAGCTTGAATCATGAAGAAAACTACACAGTAAAAGTCGTTTACTGTGTAGTTTTCTTCATGATTTTGATCTTCAACACTATGTGTTGCAATTCATGCATTGTGTTAATTTGTGTATATTTTATTGATGTCCAGTTTTTATAAAAAAAACTTTTTTAATGATACAGAATAAATTGGTAATTTGAATTTCATTTATTTTGTCTTTTGATTTTGTTTGAATATATTTAGTGTATATGTATATAAATTGTTATACTGCTACAGTACTTTGGCTCAACACATGATCCGTATATTTTGATTAGGGACTTTTTTGTTTTCCTATTGGAGAAAATGTGTCATTAGGGTTGGGCTTCTCTATGACAAACCAATGTAAAGATGAAATATAGAGGGGAAACAGGATATGGGATCACGTAGGATGAGGCAGAGAGGTGCTCGTTTTCATTTTTATTGGCCTGAGAGAACCTTATAATAGCCATCAGCATTGTTCCCCTATGTTCCCTCTAATTTGCAAGCCTGAGCAGACCCGCAGCATCTCTCACCTTACCATACAATTAAATTCCCGAAGCGTGGATACATTTATAATTCACTTCAGCCTTTAAGTGACTGTGTCAATGTTGGCTTTTCATTTGAAGAGTGGGTTAAATCAATCCCACCTCCCGCTACCAAACACTAGGGCACCTCAAAATACAACTCTAATCATCTAGGCAAGATTTGCATTTAAAACAATGCTTTTCACCTTTTCTACACTGAGAAACAAAGTGCTCATTCCAAGGCTGGTGTGCACACATTATAAAAATATATTTGCTGTTATTAGGAGGTGGAATGCAGAGGAAATAGTTTCCTCCTTTTTAGGCCTTACGTAGGCAGTGCATACAATGTCTCTTCGAGACATGCTGTTCCTGGAACCTGGTCTTTAAGCAGTGTCCATCTTTTTAATTGCCTCCTCATACTGTCCTTTGTAAATGCCGGCTTTTGATTGGTGAATGGGCTTAGTAGTCCCTCCTTTTGGACTTTTGTACCCTCCTATGAGAACTGCCCCTGTTACAAGTGCTCGTACTCATGAGGTTAGTTAGGAAACTTGGAGAACACTCCTATTTTTTGTTGACCTGCCTCTGCTCTTAGCAAGTATTCTGGTTACATCGTGCACGGGGTTCATGAAACGCCACTTCATTTGCAGTACTGTTTGCCTATCTTCGGTGTTTCAGCTTTGCCACTACTTAATCTCCCCATGCCAACGCCCCCCCCCACCAAGTCACTCCCCCACAACACTGTTTTTTTCAGGTTTTATTTTTTGGCAGTGTTATATAGTGAAAAATCAACCACAAGGTATTATAGCACTTTACATGACCACCAGTTGCATTGCAGATAGACAAATTAAATTTTCAGGCGGGGTCGACACCGAGACTTGAACTGGGTTTCCCAGCATCAAGGTCCGCTTCTCTGGCCATCACTCCACATCCAACCGCCTATTGGACAAAATGTTTTCATAGCAGTTTTATCAAACAGACATGCTTTTTGATCTCAGTCAAGTCATTTTTTTAAAGTTTGCATACATTATTATATATAATCAGATATCAAAAATATATAATAAAAGTACTTGAAACTACTAATTGTGATGAAAAAAATACAAAAAAGGACTGCAAGTTTGTTCATTCTGCTAGTGTGGACACTAAAATAACGCAGTTTAAAGATGGCCACTTGGTTTGCAGGCCTCCTTCCCTCATATATGTTTACACGCCCAGGTGGGGATTCTTCAGCTGAGTAGTCGCTTCACAGTTTGCAGGAGGAAGGAAGACAGCTGCTAGTGCCGCTCTCCAGAGCAGGAGGAGTGGTGTTCTGTGATAACTGGCCCAGACTATCAGGAAGGAGCTTGAGGCTGCAAATGCTGGGTATGGTTCACATGCTAGTACCTTCCTCCAGCTCAGTCAAAAGAATCCTCTGGTAGACAGATAATAGTGTCCTTGCTTTTTTTCTGCCAGTGGGGAAGTGAAGATAAATTTCCCAGACAAATGACTTAACACTTTACAGAAACACATATTAGGACACGTGAGACAGTGAGGGGCATACAGGCTGATTCCTGCTACAATACACGCGCTGACATTTAGGGACATGTTCTAGGGTAATTTTGCAGTGTGCCTTTCAGTGTAATGGAATTTATGAAAATTTGTGAGGTTTCCCCAAAGATTCTTTCTGATACAAAATTCTGTTTCCGTAGCATTTTACTGAAAAATCAAAAACATTTAATACTTTCAAAGGCATTCTCTAAAGCAGGCAGATGTCATCACTTGCTGCTTTATATACTACGTTGAAACAGGCAAATGGTATGGATGGATTTAACATCTCGAGGAGACTGCATTGAAAATTCAAGCAGTTTTACTGTAAATGACACTGATATTTGAGCAATTTAATTTCACTTCTCTACAGGTTACTTAACAATGGAATTAAGACACTCCAAACTTTTGCATGTCCCACAACATGGCACAGAAATGTTTACACGTGCTAGATGTCCATACTTCTTTCATTAATTCCTCACGCTGGAACATCTAAATGTAACAAAGGAGCAATTATGTGGAGGTTACAATCTTCAAAGCTGCAGCAGGCTTGTGCTATTGTAAAATGAGTTATCTGTGCCAGGATTACATTCGCCGCCATTTTGTGTTGCCTTTACACAGGCTGCTCGATGAAGGAAGTGTCTCTGCCCTTTTGGACTGCAACGTGTCGAAAACCCCCCTCCGTCCTTGTTTTTAAACCAATCTCAGACACCAGCTGGCCTAACTAATCCTTTTCTGGACTACCTAATCCCTGTATCGACTATCTGTTAGCCTTTAGTATTATTCTCTTGCCATATCTTATCTTCTGGCCTTCGCTATTCTCTCCCTGTGTTTTCCTATTTCACAACCTTTCTATTGAAGCATACAGACATGTCCAGCCATTGCAACACTGAACCATGGGTACCAGTATTGATTAACTTTGGGGGCTGGATAACACACAACATGTAAGCAGACAGCATTCTGGTTGCACAACACCTTGTTTTCAAACTCTTCTGATTGGCTAAAACTTTGTGCATTGGGTGTATGTTTGTACAGATGTGTTTTGACGATAAAAGCTTGTGAGCCACGGAGTAAAGTGGCAGTCTCCTGAGAACCTACTTGATGTACTTCTTGGACAACTGTGCTTAGCTGCAGCTAATAAACTTGGTTTTCTACACCAACAGAGTATTCCGTGTCTCTGTGCAACAAGGCAGGTGAATTCGAAGATTTCAGGCGTGCCCTGCGTCGCCAGGCCCAAAGGCCCGGTTCTTCAATTGGCGCCCAACGTGGGGCGGCTTCAGAGGTAGCGGTTCAGCCCAAGGATCGTGAGGAGCCCCGCAGGAAAATTCCAGAGGAGGCGGCCCCACACCAGCGACTCCTGTATGTCGAAAAGTGGACCGATGGTCTTTTGAAGTGTGGCTTCTCCTTTCCAGCGGCTGCTGGTGACTGCTGCCCTGACTACCGTCCTGCCTTGGTCCCTTTTTGGTGATGACTGGTATTGCGAGACGTTAGACGGACTTCTGTTGGCGTGAGGAGACATTTGGTTAAGTACTGGTGGGTAGCTCCCACTTCTTTGTTTTTGGGTTCTTAGATTCAACAATTGCAATTTTCGAAGCCAAGGGGCGAGTACGTTTGTGCTGTTTTGATTAGCCCCTTGTTGTTTGTAGGAAGCCAGTGAAGTAACAATGCCTGGTTTCAGTAAGTTTCAAAAATGGTGTTGTTTTTGTTGCGATATGGACTCCCGACTGGAGGACTCTTCTCCAATTCCTCCGGCTGGAACTCCTACTTATGAGCTTTACTCTAAACATGGTGTGGGCCCCATCACCTTTAATGAAGTGTGGGTCCGCTATACGAAGAAAGATGGTATTTTACAGTAGCCACATAATGGTAGTTTTGAGCCTGATATTTTATACAATTTAGAAGCTACTTTGTTTAAAAGAAAAGCCCGGCCGGCTATGTTTGACTCTTTTCGCCTTTGGCGCAAGGAAGCCAAACAGAAAGAAATTAAACAGGCAAAAAGAGCTAGGAAAGAAAGAGGCATGACTGTTATACAGGCTGCCCAACAGTTTAAAGATAATAAAATAGATCATGCGATAGAGATTTCAGATAGGCAACATCGCATGGCGATTGATAAATGTTACCCAGTGCTGCCAACTTCTTCCCCAAATCCCGATGCTGATCTTGAGAAGGATCCTTTAATGTCTCACTTGTTAAGATCATCCCCACCCTATGTACAAGGTGCTAATGCACCCCCGCTTTTGTTACCCGTCCAGCAACATGTTATTTTCCCACCAGCTCCAGCTCCTGCACCTCCACCACAGCCCTTTGTGGCACTACCACTCCCGCCATTTCCTTTGCCTCCAGCTCCCTTGCTTCCAGCTCCTCTGCCTCCGACTTCTTTGCCTCAGTCTCCTTTGCCCTCGACCTCCGTTCTACCTGTTGCCTCTTCTCCTGCTCCGTCTCATACCTTATCTCCTGTTTTTCTGCCAACTTCCCCTTCTGTCCGTCAGAGGATGGTTGAGACTGTTTCTGGTCTCTTTTCTTCTCTCTTTGGGTCAGTAAGTCTGACTCCTGTTCTTCCCCGTAGGCAGACCCGTAGTTTACTTCCTGATTCCCAAGAACGAGATGAGTTAGCTCTCCTTGCTCGCAGATGGTTCATGCAGGATCCCGAGTATACCGTGCAAGATATCATGGAAACGTTTGAGCAGTGGGATGCCCCTACACAGAGGTTTGTTTTTGACGCCATGTGTGGCATTTTAGGTCAGGAATGGGAGGCTATGGGATTAGGTTTAGCTCCCAAGGGTTTGCTGGATATTAGGACTGATTTGATGAAGGAATTATTGTGGGTCCTGAGGTTGAGAATGCTGTACGGACACTTATCACTTTTAGATCAATGTTCTTTTCCCGGTCTTTGTCTGAACCTGATCCTTCTGTTAGGTGCAAACTGAAACACTATCCTATGCGAGAGGTTCCCCCAGTGTAAATGTAATGTAAATTGATACTTGTATAGCGCACTACTCACCCGCAAGGGTCTCAAGGCGCTTGTACGAATACCGCTGTGGAACCCATCCTGGCTTTCCCTGTGAGGTGTCCACTCCTGGGCACCCTCAAGGTGGAGGCCAGGCATCCTTAGCGTTGTGGGGGCCGTTGTGGAGATTAAGCAAGCTATTGCCCAGAGTTGCAGAGTGGGACTCCATGATTGGAATAGGCACCGAGGCGAGAATTATCAGGTCCATGGAATTTTTGAGCCCAAGACCCGCCGAGGCGGGGAATTGAACCCTGGTCCCGGGCTAGACCTCTGCATCAGGGTCTGCCGCTCTAACCATTGAGCCACACTTCTCCAATGTAGAGAGAAGCGGTTGCAGCCCAGGAAGGGACTTAGCCTATACCAGCTCACTTCCAACGTATATGGGTACATGTACGTTGGAAAAGATCTGAAGTGCTGGCCCTTTAAACAGTCCTTACCTGACCCCTGTAAAAACCCTGCTGGTTGCTACAAAGAATTATCTCAGACTGTTGATGCTTGTATTATGAATTTGGCTGACATAGATATGTTGATGGGAAATGTTGTCCCACAACCATTGTGGGCTAAGATTCGGAAAGAGGACCACGCCCAAGAATTGGGAGGTGATTGGAATGCTATACTGGCTGCTGATAGACTCCAAGTGGGTGGTGCTAAACCCGATAATTTAGTTGCAGAACTTCCTGGTAGAATAATCACCTTAATGAAAACTATGATGCCCGCTCTGCAAGTTAATTGGGATAAGTTAGCTGCCTGTAAGCAGAAGAAGGATGAGAGTGTCTCCAACTTCTGTACTCGTTTCGAGGAAACGTTTCTTGATCACAGTGGTCAGGATATGAGCACAGAGGGGGGACAGCGATTGTTCGTAGATAAATTTGTATTTAATTTGCTTCCTGAACTCTCTAATAAATTAAAGGATTCCGAAAGTTTATGGGCTGTTTCCTCTTCAGCCCAGATATTGGCTACTGCCCAATATTATGAAAATAGGGATAGGGAGGAGAAGGACAAATTGGATAAAAAAACTAAAGATTTAAAGACGAAGGTTCTTTTGCAACAGGCTTATCCTCCTCGTCCTGCTCAGCGCCAGTTTCAGCCGACTCCCCAGTTTCAGAAGGTGTTTCAGAAACCTGAGCCCTTTGTTCCACGGCCTCCACTGGGTCCTAATCAATGTGCCTATTGTAAGGAAGAAGGTCACTTCAAGAATAATTGCCCGATTTTATTGCAGCATGCTGGTGGTACGCCTGGGCCGCGAGGCCGAGGTGGCTTTCAGTCAACACCTAGGGGGAGGGGGCGAAGTACAATGTCCCAGGATCAACGCTCCTTTCCGCCTCAAAATTCCATGAATTATTTTGATCAGCAAAATACTCAGTCTGCCCATTATTATAATGACGATTATTATATGGAGGATGAGAATCAGGATTTTAACTCCAGCTAGGACAGCCATAGACAAAGTGAGGGAGTCTTTTAGTTCCAGTGGACCAAAATGGGCCTTATGTTGATGTTGTTGCGCTTGGTGTGTCAGAGCCATTTCTCTTAGATACTGGTGCATCGAAGAGTTCTATCATCCACTCTAAACTCCCTGGGGCACCATTTGTCTGGCTTAACAAATGTTTCTGTAGGATATTCGGGCGCCCCAGTTCGTAACACAGTTTCTTGTCCTTTGCCTATCTCCATTGGTCCTTATGATTTGGAGGCTCCGCTTATTTTAACAACTGGTTGTGGTGAGAATATGTTGGGTTTGGATTTGTTAAAAAGACTGTATGCGACCCTGCATTGTTCTCCTTCTGGTGTACATCTTACTTTAGGTAAGAGATTGACCTCCCCGACATATTTGTCTAGAGACCAACTCCCTTCTGAATTACCTTCCCTGCCTGCTACTCTTTGGGCTGCAGGCCCCAATGATGTTGGTCTCTTGCAGATTCCACCCTATGTTGTTACCCTCAAGTCTAATGTTAGGTTACCTCGTATTCCTCAGTACAGAATTTCGAGTGATGGTGAGAGAGCACTGATGGCTATCATTTATGATTTGGTTGAGAAAGACGTGGTTGAAGAGACTAGAGGAAATGTGTGCAATAGTCTTGTTTTGCCTGTCCTTAAACGTACTGACTCTTCCCAGCCACCTGTTTATCGTTTTGTGATTGATCTCCCGGAGGTCAACAAGATTGTTGTACCCCAGTTTCCTGTCGTCCCAGATATCACTGCTTTATTGACAATGATACCTGCTTCGGCTGCCTGGTTTTCGGTTCATTGACCTTAAGAATGCTTTCCTTAGCATTCCCATTGCTGAGGAAAGTAGGGATATTTTTGGTTTCTCTTTGGGAGGCCGCAGTTTCCGGTTCAAGCGTGCACCTCAAGGCTATTGTGAAAGTCCCTCCATTTATAGTCAGGCTTTGAAAACTCAGCTCGATGCTTTCACTTTGCCTCCAGGTGCCACCCTTATTCAGTACGTAGATGATCTGTTGGTTGCTGCTGATTCTGAGGACGTTTGTAAACAAGTTACTGTTTCACTGTTGCATCACTTGTCTGACCTTCATCATAAGGTTTCGCCCTCTAAATTACAATATTGTCGCCAAGAGGTTACCTACTTAGGTCATCTCTTGTCGAAGGAGGGACGGCGATTGACCCCAGAAAGAATCCAAGCAATTGCACAAATGTCTGTACCATGCACACAGAGAGAGGCGAGTGCCTTTTTGGGCATTACCTCTTACTGCAGACAATGGATTCCGAATTTTTCTTTGTTAGCGAAACCTTTGTTGGCACTTATCCTAAAAGATACACCCCAACCTCTCCCTTGGACAGAGGAATGCCAGAAAAGTTTTACTGATTTGCGTACTTCCTTGTGTTCTGCTCCTGTGTTGGGTACTCCGGATTACAGCAAACCTTTCACACTTTATGTGCACGAGAGAGAAGGTTGCGCGTTGTCAGTTTTGGCGCAACAATTTGGTGACAAGCAATGCCCGTGTGCTTATTTTTCGGCTACGTTAGACCCTGTAGCTAAAGCATTAACTAGTTGTCTGAAAGCTACAGCAGCAGCAGCAGTTTCTATTTGCCAATCTGCTGGATTGGTGCTAGACAATACGCTTATTGTCATGGTGCCACATGCAGTGGATACACTTCTAACCAGGACAAAAACTCAGCATCTTACGAGCGCCCGTTTATCGGGGTATGAGCTGACGCTCTTGGCTAGTCACGTGCACATCAAGCGATGTAATACACTAAATCCAGCTACATTATTACGAATCCCATTAGAGAAAGATATTCAAGAGCAACATGATTGTTTTCTCCGTACAGAGGAGGAGACAAAAGGTAGGATTGATTTAAAAGATACGCCGCTCCTGGACCCGGATGGGATCCTATGGGTGGATGGTTCATGTTTTAAGCTCCCCAATGGTGAAACGACTGCAGCCTACGCTGTTACCACTTTGCATACAATTGTGGAGACAGCATGCATTAGGCAGAATTCAGCCCAAGCAGCTGAATCGATAGCTCTAACTAGAGCTTGTGTATTGGCTAAAGGGAAGAGAGTGAATGTGTTCACCGACAGCCAATATGCATTTGGGGTGGCCCACAGTTTTGGCCGCCTTTGGAGGGAAAGAGGATTCTTTACCTCACATGGTACTAAAATACAGCATGGTCAGTTAGTGAATGACCTTTTGGAATCACTTGCTTTACCCACTCAGATAGCAATTGCGAAGTGTAGTGCGCATAAGAGGATCACTGATGATGTGGGTGAAGGAAACGCTTTTGCGGATCAGATAGCGAAAGAGACAGCGAGAGATGTGACGAGTCATATGTATGTTGCTGGACCTGCTAGATGGGTCAGTCAAGGAGGAATGTGTGAGGACACAATAGAAAGTGTGAAAATGATTCAGGAAGAAGCTGCAGAGAAAGAATTGAGTAAGTGGAGAGATGGTACGGGAATGTTGGATGCAACGGGGTGCTGGACAGAATTGTCGGAACACCAACGTTGGCTGTTACCAGACACCTATGTACTTCGAGTAGTGACTATGGCGCATGGTCAAGCCCACATCAATGCGAAAGGAATATGCAAGCTTTTATCTCCGGTTTGGCAGAATGCATGGATCCCTAAATGTGCAGACAACCTTGTTAAACATTGCATTGTTTGTTTGATGCACAACCCGGGAAGAGGGACACCAACCCCAGCAGGCCATTTTGCTCCCCCAATGAATCCTTTTGAGGTATTGCAGATAGACTACATTCATATGGAGAGATGCAATAACCTAAAGTATGTCCTTGTGGTGGTGGGTGCCTTTTCTAGATGGATAGAGTCCTAACCCCTAAAGGATAATACTGCCTTGTCTACAGCCAAGGTCCTTCTGAAAGAATACTTCCTGAGGTTTGGTTTACCTCGAATTGTCTGGAGTGACAATGGAAGTGAATTTGTGGGTCAAATCATGCAGAAAGTATGTGCAGGGCTTGGTATTAAGCAGAAATTCCATGCGGCAAACCACCCTCAGTCAGCGGGTTTGGTAGAGTGCTATAATGGCACTCTCAAGCTTAAACTTGCGAAGATACAAGCCAGGACAGGTCTTGCCTGGCCCGATGCTTTACCTTTAGCCCTCTTGTCAACTCGAACAACTGTTCATTCTCGTGTGGGACTTAGCCCATATGAGATCGTGTTCAGACGCCCGGCTAATGTCTGGGGTGTCCCTAGACCCAAGAAGTACTCTGACATAGAATACCCAATGTTAATTGACTATTTGCATGACCTCACCACTAAATTGCCTGTTCTCCATCAGCAGGTACAAGACACCTTGCCGCAGGCTTCCTCGGATCCTGGGCACACCCTCCAACCAGGCGACTGGGTGTGTCTGAAAAAGAGGAATTTGGAGCCTCGCTGGCGGGAGCCGAGACAGGTCCTGCTGACAACACGTACAGCCGTGAAAGTTGTTGGGAAAAAGAACTGGATCCATGGTGTGCACTGCAAAAAGGTGCCCTTGCCTTTGCCTTTTGATCAGTGGGTCTGGGAAGGTATAGGTGATTGTGAAGGAGAGAGGGTCCCCCGGTTTGTACCTTTCGGTGATGCACACCTAGAATGGACTCAGTCTGAGAAAGAGGACAATGACATTTTGCAAAAAGCTGTACAATCGCATCTCAGAATAGATACAACTGATCCAGAGACACTTTTTCGAGACCAAATTGTGCCAGATAAGGACAGATATAATTTGAGGCCTAGAGTGGCAAAAGACATTTGAAACATTTTCTTTTTTTTTAAATTGCATTTGAAAAATCTGAATTATATATGTGATACTGGACTCATCCTATTTTATGTTGTAGGGTCGTGGTAGGAGACTTGGGTTGTGACCCGAATAGTGGCAATAGGTCTGCAGGACTTGCAGTGTCATAGGACGGCTAATAACCACAACTGAGTGAGATAGGAAGATTGCCACGAGCAACACTTTAGGGGATGACTTCCGGTGAATCAGAAATTGATAAAAGAACCAAAATGAAGAAGAAATATTGTAAATTATTATTTAATAGATGTGGCGTAGTACTATATGTTTTAACTTTGCTAGCTGTTTTATTAGCTTGTGTGGGTTGGGTTACTCACACTTTACAGTCAACATCTGTACCTACACCTACCTCTCACTCTATGTCTTTTCGCACTACTGCTTCCTCACACCAATTTCATACGCTACCAGAGCATGAGCAAATTAGGAGAATGGAGTATGTCAACAATTCCTTCATTCAATTGTTACACCAGCATCAATTGGTGATCAATACCACCGATTGCTGGGTATGTGGACTTTTACCCCATAATACAGATAAAGGAATGCCATATTTAGTTCTACCCTTCTCCCTAAAAGAATCTCCTTGGGCTTACACCTCTATGTTTGCCAATGCCCATGAGAACCAACATCGACATCCTGTTGGTCCGTATAGGGATGGAATTGACGTTAGTCATGACGCACTAATAAAAGGAATAGTGGCTATGTCAAAACATTGTGAGAAATTTAATGAATTCCCCACTGACGAACGACAAGCGTACATTGACTGGAATGTGACACATTACGTCACTAGTCTTGCAGACAGAGCCAAAAGGAAAATATCCCCACCTATATATACTGTACCCCACCAAGGTCACCTATGTCTCCAAGCAAATGGTCAAAGTTCTAAGGCTCAATTAGGAAAGAGCACTTGTAACATTACCTATATCTATACATCCCGAACGTCTCCACCACTGGTAGCGTCTCAAGGAACATATTTCGTTTGCCATGACAGAGCCTATACATGGCTACCAGTCGATTTCTCAGGAACTTGTTATATGGCTTTTCTCCTCCCTCCAACATATACAGCTCCTTCGGGACATCACAAGACAAGGTACGGTAGAGGGGTTATTGCTTTGGAAGACACAGTAGGACAAGAAGGAGGCGATTTCCTTAAAGGATTCCTCCCATTTTGGGGCCCCATGGCCAATAGTAGAAATATCAGGCATCTCATTCGAGTAGTTGAAGCAACAATAAATGAAACTGTCGGATCACTGAGTAATATCACTGCTGAGCTTCAGGCGGATCGTCTTATGACATTACAAAACAGAATGGTGTTAGACATCATTCTTGCAGATCGTGGTGGAGTCTGTAAATTGATCGGATCCAGTTGTTGCATTTACATACCTGACAACGCCCCTACAGTATACCAGGCCATCTCTAAATTACACCACATTGCTGAGTCCATCCACCAGGACAAAGGAAATTGGTCTCTGATGGGATGGTTTTGGGGATTACTGTCCACATGGGGATGGAAGGTATTGACTTTTGTTGGAGTAGTTTTGGCCATCATCTTTTCGTGTTGCCTTTGTTTGCAATGTGGCCCCGCAATCTGTGGTCTTTGTGCTACTATGTGTGTCCCAAGACCCATGTCACAGAAAACGGAGTATACAAAGATAATGTTGCAGCAACAGCTTGACGACCTCATGACCATCGACATTGATTCAGATTAACGTGAGTCTTTGTGTATTGCCTGCGTAATGGCAAAAGGAGGGGCTGAGGTTCTTTAATTTCGACTCCATCTTACATTCGCCGCCATTTTGTGTTGCCTTTACACAGGCTGCTCGATGAACGAAGTGTCTCTGCCCTTTTGGACTGCAACGTGTCGAAAACCCCCCTCCGTCCTTGTTTTTAAACCAATCTCAGACACCAGCCGGCCTAATTAATCCTTGTCTGGACTACCTAATCCCTGTATCAACTATCTGTTAGCCTTAAGTATTCTTCTCTCGCCATATCTTATCTTCTGGCCTTCGCAATTCTCTCCCTGTGTTTTCCTATTTCACAACCTTTCTTTTGAAGCATACAGACATGTCCTGCCATTGCAACACTGAACCATGGGTACCAGTATTGATTAACTTTGGGGGCTGGATAACACACAACATGTAAGCAGAGAGCATTCTGGTTGCACAACACCTTGTTTTCAAACTCTTCTGATTGGCTAAAACTTTGTGCATCGGGTGTATGTTTGTACAGATGTGTTTTGACGATAAAAGCTTGTGAGCCACGGAGTAAAGTGGCAGTCTCCTGAGAACCCACTTGATGTACTTCTTGGACAACTGTGCTTAGCTGCAGCTAATAAACTTGGTTTTCTATGCCAACAGAGTATTCCGTGTCTCTGTGCAACAAGGCAGGTGAACTCGAAGATTTCAGGCGTGCCCTGCGCTGCCAGGCCCAAAGGCCCGGTTCTTCAACCCCTAAGCAAAGCCTTTCTTCAGGGGTGTTTTAAAAGCAGTAAGTACAGTAGTGTTTCTTTGTCTTTTTATTTCCTCTTCTTCACACGAGATTAGATTATCTCAATACATTCTGTTGTTACTTTGATCAATCCAGTAGCCAACACGTGTTTTGTCATTAGGTACATAAACCTCTGACTTCATCAAGGCTATTCTGATGTATATTTTAGTATAAAGTAACGCTGTTGTAAACGTATGTCAGTCTCAAGCGTCCTCGTAGACCAGTCATAAATAAGTAGTAATATTTCTCCTTTTGCATGTATTTTCAGTCCTACTGACAACGTATCAACAACCTGTTTCTTGATTCCCGTAGCAAGAGGATAGCTAGTACTCCTATGTTGTGTGCAAACCAGCGTGTTCCAGTAATGCTCAGGCCAACCAGACTAAGGGGTTTGCTTGTTTCACTATTCACTCAAACAAAGCTTGCTTGGTGGAAGCATTACTATAAAAAAGTATCTGCCAGAACTTAGTTAACCTCCTCTGTTCAGTCTCTGGCACTTTCACAAAGGACATGAAGCTCAAGTGCCTAGATTCAGGTCATTGTGAGGCACTATACAAATGCAATTTTTTATTACTTTTTGCATTGGCTTAGATTTTCCATGTTTATTGTATATTGATGATGTGAAATATGCCACTATGAACAATGGTGGAAACCGATTGATTAAAAGATTCATTGACATTTTTGGGGGGACGGTTACAAAAAATGTTTGAGAGTTAAAACAGGATGCCATTTGAAACTGTATGCACTTTTACAATTTCCCATGCTATTTGTCAACAAAATATCTGTTTGCATAAGCGTTTGGGTGAAAATACTTTCTAATCGTACCATTTTGCAAAATGAAAAAATGTCTAAGGGACGCGTCCTATATTCCTTATAACCCAAACCATAGTCTAGCCAGAAAAAAATAGGAGGCTGACATAATGACATACACTCAGTTTTGCACATGGCCGATGGAAGTATGCACACAGACAGTCTCTTGCTACACGTGGAGAAATAAAATTAAAGGAAACATTGGCCATCAGATATGAGGCAGTTATTGGAGGGATGCAATTCCCACAGAGAGAAATAAATACGCGTGGCCTTAGAGCACATGAACAGATTAATCACGAGAGACAAGCTTTAAAGGGATCTAAAGTGCACAGGGAGAAATGAAGCATGCTAAAAAAGAGTGTTATTTATAAACATGTTGGCAGGATGCCTCTATGAGTTGAATGCTCACAGCTGAGTGAGATATGCACTGATCTACGGTTCACAAGATTGACTCCCAGCAATTCTGACTCAGCATGCAACTCCTTTCGAGGTACATAAATGTACTGACATGAATTGGGGAATGGTAACACCAGCAATTTACAGTGCTTAGAAATAGTGAAAGCGTGGGATGTAGAGCTATGTCAAAAAAGACAAGTTAGTTACATACCAAATATATATTCTGCCCCCAACATCCTTCGTACCAAGGCAGTTAAAACCACTCCGAACTTTGCATTCATCTCATGATATGAGCCATTTAGCAGATACAAGTGTTTTACTAGGCCTGCAAGCTTCTACATATGTAAACGACTACAAGTGTCACTGGGCACATAGACATAATGTTGCTATTTTCTACATGCTATACATTAGAAGGCAATCTTTTTGCTATACCGACAAGACTATGAGCACAGTAAAAGCAGCACAGTAAAAGTGCCACAGTTACTGCCTCAAGCAGATTAGAGTCCTCTTGTTACAGTGCTATGCCTATGCCTATGCCGAGACTCAAACCTGGTTCCCTAGGTCCAAAGTGAGCAACCCTTTAATCAAGAATTGACCCAGAAGTCCAGTGGAAGGAATAATAATCAAGTAGCCACAAACATGAAATGAGCAGGAATATCTACTCCAGTTACGTGGGACTGATGGTTTAATAAGAAAACTACCCCAGGGACTACAAAAATAAGGGAAAATAAAGAATATATCTAAAACCTAAAGACAGGGTTCTCCAAATAGTAAGAAGAGGAATCCCATGTCCAGTTCTCGACACATAGGTGCGAAAATATGGGTAAAGCTGATTGAAAAGGAGAAGTAACATTAATTTGTCCTGAGGAAGGTGGTTAAAATAATTCAAACACCGCCGAAACGCGTCGACGCCTTATTACAAGTTAAATTTATAGTGGTCAACATTCACTAGGGGATGAGGAAATGTTACCAAACCTTTTGTTGAACCAACTGTTTATAAATTAACTGAACATAAGACAGATTTTATTGTCTTTTAGTTGTGTTTTCTCCTGTACCATTGTATGTTTTGTCGTATTTATTGTGTTTATTGATTCGTTGTACATATAATTTTGTATTCAAATATGTGTTTTTAATCTTTTTTAATAAACTATATATATATATATATAATCATATCTATATATATATTTTCAATTAACTTTGTTTTGATAACCTATTGTTTTTGTGAAACTTTCACTGTAGAACATCAGGGTATATGACTGTGATTGAATGATTCATGGCTAAATGTGTTGATAGGACCTTATGATATAAGCTTTCGTACCCTAAGGGATAATTTTCTGTTTATTGATCTATCAGACACTGCCAGCCATATTAGGATGGGGCAGAAAACATGCTTTTCCGCGGCGGCTTTTCCGCCGTGGAAAAGCATGTGGTCTTTGGTGTTTGGGGGCCCGTTGCGAGCCCCCAGGGTATTGGGGGGTGGGAGGTGCACTTGGGGGGTACCAATGGTACCCCCTGCTTTGGCATGCACAGGGTGGCAGGCACCACACAGTGCCTGCCAAGTTGGGCATGCCAAGGCTACACATGCATATTTTACATTGCGGCGGGTGCTGCTTGAAGCAGCACCCGCCACAATGTAAAATATACGGGAGGTGACCGCCAGGGTGGCGGTCACATCCTAATTGCACAGGAGGGACCGCCGCTGCCCCTGCGGACGGTCCCTCCACCTCGGGGTGGCGGACGGACGCTGGTCTGTCCGCCATCCTAATAGACCCCTTAGTTCTGTTATAGGCAGTGATAATAGGAGCAATGGCCCGTGCATGCTGGCTCCTGACGAGAGCCCCAGCACTTATTTGTTCCCAAATTAAACACTGCCCCTAGGTCAGATAGTTAGGGTTGCATTTATTGTTTGATCATGATGGAGCTTCCATCCCACCCTAGTCGTGGCTTCCCTCCCCTTGTTTAGTGTTGGGGAATCACTGGGTGAATCCTAGCAGGGGGCACATCCCGTACCACAGGTCAAGTACTAGTAGGACTAGCCTTTTTAGGGTGGGGCTACTGCCACTGATTTTCCTTTCTGGTGTTCTCTATGCCTAGCTTAGCACCAGACAAAGAAAGCATGCAAAGGTTCCTACAAGCAGGGAGTAAACTACCCAAGACCATTTCTTTTTGTTTTTATGAAACAAATTTATCCTTTGGAAGTTTGTTTAAAAAAAAAAAATGTAAAACATGAATGCTTGGGGGGCTAAACAAACACTATACCAACTTGAGATTCATATGTATCTTCAGTGCAATCACTCGTGTGGCGAATGCACTGAAGCCACAGAGACGCCTCCCAGTCAGGAGGGGATCTCTCAAGAGAGTGGACAGCATTCTGCCACAGGAGCGGATGTGGTGAATCAGCTTGCTACCTACCAAATGTTTAATGAAGCACTTTGACATATATTTTGAATTTGGATAGCGCTGTTTCAGTAAAGAAGATTATGGGCTTGATTTATTCATGCATTGCATTTTGACTGCACCACATTTGTGGTGCACCATTAGCACAAAATGCTAGTAGATATTTACAAAGCCACACAAGGGCCGGTGTGCACCACGGTGCTTGGCTTTGTAAAAAAAAAAAAAAGAACAACGTAATGTAGTGGCATGCGTTACATTACATTTCATTACGGGAGGTGTTTCATGGGAGTTACATGGATGTTCTCATACATCCTCAATCCCAGAATTGCAAAGGTTTGTAAACCTGGGATTGAGTGAAATCACCACACCTCCCACAGGATGGCATTTTTCCTCTTTCTTCATGTGTTGCTATCATAGAAAGAGGAAAACGCCTCGGAATATTGTTTTTGTGCAGGAAAGTGCCCCTTCCTGCACAAAACAATTCTCCTTGTAACGCAGGCACCGGTGCCTGTGTTGACGGTAGGCAGCCTGAAGTGCGCCAGCCCAAGGAAAAGACAGGAATGTGCCATATGATGTTAAATACTGCACATTCCTGCTCTTTCAAACAGTGCAGAGCAGCAAGGTAGCTTGCTGCATCTCAGTGTGTGCAGGAATGTTAAATATTACCCTATGTCTGCCTCTCTGATTCAATTTCTCCTTAGAGATTCTCAGCCTCTTGTTTTAAGATTTTCATTTGGCCAAAGAAATTATCCACTTTAGGGTCAAAAGTAAACTGTTATGTTTTCATTTTGTGGGCTTGAACATAGAGAATTTGAGGCTGAGAGAAACAATCTTCCTAAACAAGAGAATAATACTTGCCTTTAGTAATAGTCCTGGGTCTGTAACTGTGGAGAGCTAATTAGCAGGCGCACCTCTAAGCCCTCAAAGTATGTAGTTAGATGAATATTCCATTGAGGCGCCTGGGTTTTTAAAGGACCTGAGGGGCTGTGTGGGAATGATTTACAGATAATAGGGGAAGGTGGTTTCAGTCTAGATCCCTCTGGTCTCTGACTGATCTCCAACATTCCCTCTCTTTGGCCAATATTCTCTGGACTGCAGCCCAGGGTGGCCGCACCCATAAGAAGCCACAAAGGCTGAACACTAAACTCTAAGAGATCATCTTCACTCTCCTAAGAATCTTCCCTTCATGAGTTACTGCACTACCAGGGCTGTCTTATCTGGCCACCCACCTCACATGAACAAACCTCTCCCAGGGATTACAGAAACCCATGCTCCAATGATGGAGGTCACGTATCAACCTCATCAGCACGTCACACTCTTGTCATTGTCCTCACCTTCACCACTTTAAAGATGCTAACTTTTATTTTCTATCATTTGAAAATAACCCATAACATCTAGTACAGTTCATATGTTATATTCTACAAGGATTGCATGAAACCACATTTCAACAAGAAGCACTGTGCAGCATTTTAACCATCATTAATGCTCACTGCTAGTTATGTGTTTTCTTGGTCACTGCTGATGAAGGTCTTCGGAAAACAACAATTAGTTTTACTGTAGCCGTAGGTATAAAAAGGCAACAGTCTGAGACCAACAAATTGTTCCAAGAAAACAGTACCTGTTCATAAATGTTACTGCAATGAGAAAGAGTACTCCACCAAGCTGAAGGGACCGTATTCAGGGATGGGCAGATCTTCATTGTGTCGACATGAACCTCTGACGTCCTGATGGAGTAAGGGCCATAGGAGATTAGGCCAGAGTCCACCCACCCGATTTGGAATGATCGAACACAAGGCCAGTTTTCGCTGTCCCTCACCACCAGGAGGCGGACATGGTGAGGGCAATACTGATTTTTTTTATTTTCCTAACCAAAGTCCCACTTTGTTTTTTTGTTTCGCAATATAAGAAAAACTTTGTAAGTTTGACATGCAGCTCTTTAATATTGATAGCGATGTCTATCAAACTTACAATTCATTGACAGGAACCTCTGTAATGGCGTTTCTTGCCAATGCTGGAGATGTCCTCTGGGCTGGCAGATGTTTCACAATTGAGCAGACAGGGACTCTGTTAGGGGGACAGAGGGGCATATTATCAAGGGGGTTTATCTCCACTTTTTTGGCTTTAAAAGCCAAGAAAGCGGAGATAAAATGATCTCCCTATTACCTAGCTGTCGCTAACACCAATTAGCGACAGCTAGTAGGAGATAGCGACTATCTTGGGCCCCGCTTTGCATGTCAGTGATATTTATCACTAATGACATGCAAAGTGGGCATGCCAAGATGTTAGCGACTGGAAACAGTCGCTAACATCGCTATCTCCTATTACCAACTTTTGGGGATATTCGCGCTATGCGCGAATATCTCCAAAAGCTAACACCTGCCCCTGAGCAGTTCTTAGCCATGTTATCCAATGGGAGGTGGATAACATGGCTAAGAGCATTAGCTCGGTAATGCATGAATATCGCTGACTTTTCAGCGATATTCATGCATTTCGGACGATTTTTATTGCTTAGAAGATAAACCTTGATAATAGCAAGGTTCCTAAGCGATAAAAATCGCCGCAGCTCGGCGATAAAAATATTGCCGCTAAGCCAAAGAGTACTTTACTCCAGCGCACTGATAGAGTGAACATCTGCCCCCATCATCTAATTCAGGCCCGAAGTTTGAAACATATGCGAGACTGTATTTTTTTTTTAGCTTTGTTACAAGCTGTTTGATGAACTGTTTAACAACATAATAGGCAAATAAACTGTAATTTATCATTTTAGCAATTCATCAATTTTAGATCCTCAAACAGTGTTTTCCCACGACTTCATGGGGAGACAAATATTCCAAGAAATAACAGCAACAGTCTCTATCATGAGTATTATTGACTTCTTCCCATCTTTCTTCCTTCTAATATTAAAAAGTACTTCTGAGAACAAGCAGGTTAAAATTATCTACCAACTGGAGCGCTGCATTAGGAGAGCGTGAGAATGTTCAATGTTGACATAATGCAGAGTACTTATCTACTATGTCAGCTGTACTAGTGTGCCTAATTTGGCATCGTCAAAATGCTGTTGGTTTATCCATCCAGGATCCTGTGTATGAAATATATTTAGATTGATATTGACACATTTTCTTTTTCTGACTCGTTATTTTCCAATTCTTTCTTTCTTTGCTACCAGGCATAGTACAACTTAGGAAGTGTCTAGAAAAATCAGGTCTACAAGTAAATAAAATTGTAAATTGATTCTTGTATAGCGCACTACTCACCCGCAAGGGTCTTAAGGCGCTTGTACGAATACCGCTGTGGAACCCATCCTGGCTTGCCCTGTGAGGTGTCCACTCCTGGGCAACCCCAAGGTGGAGGCCAGGCATCCTTAGCGTTGTGGGGGCCATTGTGGAGATTAAGCAAGCTATTGCCCAGAGTTGCAGAGTGGGACTCCATGATTTGAATAGGCACCGAGGCGAGAATTATCAGGTCCATGGAATTTTGAGCCCAAGACCCGCTGAGGCGGGGAATTGAACCCTGGTCCCGGGCTAGACCTCTGCATCAGGGTCTGCCGCTCTAACCATTGAGCCACACTTCTCCACAAGTAGGTATTGCGTTTCAGTTTCCTTTACAAATATGCACAAAAGTGCAACTATAACAGTATACTGGTGAAGAATACCAACGTGCACCTCACAGAACATGACTGTTGACACAATGGCGCTTATGCACAATGTGATAGCGCCACCTGAACATCACTTTTACCGATGTTGCGGTGGCACAAAGCCCTGCTCCATATTTATAAAGTAACGTTAAGCTAATTTTTGTGGCTTAACACTTAATCCTGGGCGTAAGACTAAACTACTCTCACGGAGGGTGCATAGTTTGCGCTACAACCCGCAAGACTTTTCCCTCGTTCGCGATCAGCAACATCAAGTTGCTGATCGCGAGCGTGGATAATAAACCTCCCGGCGAGATTTTCAACGCGGGGAGGTCAGGTTTCTCATTGAGAGTGATTGCGTATGCTCGCGACTGCTCGTGATGAGCAACTACGAGTCCGCGTTGAGAAAGCTGCCACTTGAGTACAAATCTACTCGAGCGGGAGAAAACAACCGCTTGTACTGTGCAAGATGCCGGTCGCAATGATTGCACAGTGCCGACAAGCATCCGGCACTGTGCAATCAGTGCGAACAGCATTTTCCCTACTGCACCACGCAGTTCGCATAGCTGCGCGTAGCGTGCGTAGTGCAAAGTGCACTTCGCGTAACTACACGTAGCGCTACTATGCAAACTACGGCCAGGGTTATTAACGCTACTTTGTTAAAATGGTACCCTTTCACACAAGTCTCTGTGTGAAAGGGGCGTGCAATGGGTGTTGCTGTGGGCGTACCACCGCAACACCCATTGTTTTTTGATGCTGCCTCAAATTCACAAGGATCTGTAAATCTGAGTGAGGCCAAAATCTAACATTATGCAAAAGCAGACATTGGCGCAACGGGGAGAAATACCTTTATTTCTCCTCTTTTTTGCTTTTTTTTATGTGTGCTGCAGAATGCAGCTGTTTGAAATGGGATTTCTGGTTGGCTAAGGCTTGCGCCAAAGCCGGGCAGAAACCACCACTCTAGTCAGGGCAAGGGAGTTACACACTGAAGATAACTCCTACTCACACCCTTGCTAGCTTGGCAAGAGCAGTCAGGCTTATCTCAGAGGCAATGTGTAAAGCATTTGCACAACACACACAGCAACAACATACTAGGCACACCTAAAAAGGAACTCGACACAGGTTTATATCAGAAATAGACTTTGTATTATCAGAAACACATTAGGATAGTAGTCACACAATATACACTGTGCCAACTGGCACTGGGTAATATTTACAGGGGATTATACACACATGACAGGGCCACTTAGGCCACGGTGAGAACCATCAGATCAGGTAAGTCAATGCAAAACACAACCAGTAATTACTGGTACATTAATGACCTCAGCATTATCACATTAGACATAAACCCACCTTAGGTCCAAACCTCATCAGCATAAACACATTACGCAATGGGCCTCACCAGCAGAACCACATTATGCAGAAACCCCATAAGCAGAAACACATTAGGCAAACAGGTACTAGCCCAAAACATCATAGCATGACATTAGGCATTAGCACATTACGCCCAAACCTTATTAGCATAACACATTATGCAATAAGCATCACAGTAGGCATCACAAGCATAAATACATTATGCAATACCTGTAAGCATGAGCACCATCACCTAAACACAACGGGCATCACATTAGGGCCTTGCGCCCTACCAATACTCAACTGACCCCCTGGCCAATTGGCCTTCCAATGGGGCTCAAATACCCTATGTCCAGAAATGTCAGGGCTTTGGGCTGCATTGAAGCAATCTCCCAAGAGGTGCGCAAGTGTGCTGGAGCATGAGGTGCACTCACCCCTTCCTAATTATCCAAAAGAAGTGACCACCTTTGTTGCAGCTTCCCACGCTCTTGCGGTGCAGCTGAGGAATCACGCTGGCACCAACTTGCCTACTGAGCCCCCACTGGGACTCTGTAAATGCTTTGCCTCCAAATGTTGCAGCTGCACACTGTCAAGCGGGGCAGCTGGGTAAAGGCACCATCCATGCGGGCACTCAGTACGCCCTCCGAGCCCCACTGGAACTCCAAGTAAAAGTATGCCCAAGGTTGCAGCTGCCCACTGTCAGGTGGGACAGCTGGAAAACCAGCGCGGGCACCAGAGTGCCCTATGCATGGTCACGGGGGGCGGGCACTGGTTATGTGCCCTGGCACAACCCCCAACCACCATGCAACTGAGCTCCACTCACCGGGCTCTTTTTTGGCTACTGCAGGCTCAGTCTCTTCTGGGCTCCAGCCAGCTCAAAAACATGCGGGGCTCTCTCCGCTCATGAGAGCCCTGCCTTCACGTGGGCACAGGCACTGAGGATCCTTCTCACGTCGCCCGGTCCCTCTCACCAGCTCCGCAGGCTCTGTGGGTTTTCTTACACAGGGGAAGACTCTGCTATTCGCCTCACTTCACCTGGGCCCCCTCTGGGACCCGAAACTCTGCTGGTGAGTCCAAGAGGCTCCAGGCAGGTTTTCCGGCGGCTGGCGGGACTTCTTGTGCGTGTCCCACCCAAGACCAGGCAACTTGGCCTGACTTCCCCTTTTCGCCCGGGCTGCAGCAGTGATCCTCAATTTGGGTAGGAACCCGCCAGAATCCAGCATAAGCACCCGAAAAATAAATAATAAAGCGGGGTGGGCTCCCGCTCAACGGCATGTCATTGTGGGGTGGGCACCCACTCCAAGAGCAGCATCATGGGGGGAATCCCTACGCCAGGGTTTCCCTCTTCCTGGACCACAGTGCTAAAGTGCTCAGAGGCCTAAGATCACCAACACCAGGTTACAGAAAAAGGCTAGGAGAATGCAAAAAGTTTCAGGGTGAAACTGCCGAAAGGACCAAGTCCAACAGCAGCTCACATAGAAGAGCAAAACGCCATTAATGATTGTTTTTGTGCAGGAAGGTGTCCCTTCAGGCACAAAAACAGTAATTAAATAATGGCGATTTGCTACTTCTTTGTGTGCTGGCAGAACGCAGCACGCATGGAAGTACCAAATCACCATTATTGATTGTTTATGTGCAGTAAAGAAGAACTCCCTGCGCATAAACAATCTTGCCTGCAACACAGGCACCCTTGCACTATGGCACAAGTGTGTCTGTGTTGGTGCTAGGCAGCTATTTATTGCGTCAGCACTAGGGAAAGCACATGGGTACACCCTATTCCTTTACATTGGGCACATCCCTGCATTTTGGAAATGGTGCAGCGTGGCGCTGCAAAATTGCAGTGCCATTTCCTTGTACATATGCCCCTATGATCTTAAATGAAGCAACTTCATTTCACTTTGAACTTTAATTTCATCAGAGGAAGTGACACAACGATTAATGAAAATGAAAAAAACTATTGTTAACCCATGACATTCCAGGTGCAAATCTGTCATAGACTAGAAGTACAGCAGTTGTGTACACAGGTTGTACAGCCATCACCCGACTAACTACACTCAATTTATGCACAAGTACAATACCTCGTTATTATCCTGATGTTGTGTACATATTCATGCATGCCTCTGTAACAACTGTGTTAGACCAGTCATCTATCGTATGAGTATATGAGTCAGTCATATATTGCGCATGGACTGCAGTGTGGCTTTGCACAACATATAAGGGGTATCTTAAAACCTGGCACCAGGACTGCTTCTAGCATCGTTTTATACAATTATTTAAAAAAGGACACCTTGTAGTCCCCGGGAAGATAAGAGGCTGGCATTTCTCTGCAGGAAAACAATGGAAAAGGGTTTCCTTAATGCACAGGCTGAATGGTTTCTAGGAACATTTGTGTAATCAAAAGGAGGACACTGTTCCAGCACAGGGGTACAACATGTCACACACACGTGCTATGAGGAAAATGAGGGAATGAGGAAGTGGGGGAGAGAAGAAAAGTATAGAGACTCTTAGGTGTTAGCACCCACTTGTAAGAGGGAAGAACTAGTCTTGCCTCTTGTTTCCCTCACATACCTCGAAGGATGTTATGCTTCATCATTGGGTATTTGCGCATCGTCGGGCCGGCGCTGCAATGCCCTACGGGTCACCCGAATGGTCACTTTGGCGGAGATATTTATATAGAACAGCTGTTTGATGCATGTGGGTGTGTGGTGGTGGGTCCTCTTGGAGGGTGGTGTAACGCGTCAACATGAGCTAAAACTGCCTAAGGGTTACCAAAAAATGTTTCATGTGGCGGTACCCTTGACAGAGTAAAAGAACACGTAGGTTGTGTGTTACCGCAATAGGCTTAATATGACCAGGTAACTAGAATGATAAGAAGGTCAACATGTTTCGCGCCTGTATGGACTCAAGGATCCATGGTGCTTCTTCAGGACCGAAACAAAACAAGGTGAGGTAATGTGCACGTAAAAGGTGAATTGTCTAATGGTGTCAGGGCGGCCCAAAGAACTGTGTTCACTCTAGTGTGGCTACAAAGTAAACAGTCATTACCGCTCCTGAACAAACCCTAGGAGAGAAAACAACAAACAGGACATATGTCAAAACAGCCTCTGTGGCATCATATTGTGTCCCAACAGAGGATTGCCGCATTTTACACATCCCATAGGAAAACATGAAGAAAATTAGAAAAACACAAGACAAGGGGGCTCAGAATGATGCCAATAACGCAAAAATCCCAACAAGGTGTCTCAGCCCCGACAGCCTGGCAGACCATGCACACCCCGCACCAGAAAGCATGGCCGTTGTGTGTGTGGCCCCGTAGGTATCCAAGGAGTCACCTGCACTGGGTATTAGGCTAAAGGAAGAGGAGCCCTGCGTTATGGGCTATTACTTGCATGTAGCATATTGAGTTTGCGAACAAAAGAAGCAAACCTCTGAGCCATGTGGACAGGCAGTGGGAAGTTTTCTGAACTCTTGTAGCCGTGAATGACTGCCACACATGTATAATTACAATTGTCCGAGTCTAGTGAGACAATGTAGGAATAAGACACAGGCCCCCGTGGAGGAGTAAGTGATATTCTGTATACCTTACCTAAAATTCAAAGGAGAGTTGCTCCGTAGGCTAGGCATGTAGGGCACCCGTACCTTACCGGGCTGAAGAAAAAAGGCAACAGGGGACACAAACATCCTCCTCCCTCCTTAGACTTCTCCCCCTTCCCCCTCTCACCCCCCCCCCCATTTTCCTTTTGTCACCTCCCTTCCCCCTCCCCTCTCTTTACCACCCACTACCTACTATGTCCTTTAAATCCACCTTGACATTCTATTACATTTCCTATCTACAATAATATTCTGGTTCCTGAAACTTGCCACTCTATCTCTTCCTATATGTGCCTTTAATCATTATTGATTTCCCTATATTATTATTTGTATTTTTTATTGGTTTTAACACCTGTATAACCGTTTTTGGTCAACTACTATGATTGTTTTTAGGTCGAGTGACCTGTCTCAATGCGCATGCGCATTGAGCGGAGCGAGAGATAAAGGGGCTTAAACAGAGCTTACCGAGATTGGGCGATTCCATGCAGTGCCCGTGAAAAGGAGCTCAATGCGCAAGCGCATTGACATAGAAAAGCGCGTGCACAGGAAAGACAGCCATCTGCCGCCAGCAGCTTCACTTCAAAGAGATCATTTCGCACTCTCAGGCATTTCTCCTCCCTAATTTATTCACTGCCGACGGCCAGCCGTACTTTCACTTTGACGGCGCCAGGCCGTCTCTTGTTTATTTTGCTTCGTAATCAATTAAATTTTTTTCCCTCCCTGCGGTTTAACTAAAGAGACTTTGGGCCGAGTTTTCTTTAACAAGGGCAAACGAATACGTGGTTTAATCCCACCTCTACCAGTCCTTTAAAAAGATAATCCGGATTTATATTTTGGATATTGCCATCTGCTTATTGCAGCAATTTCAAATTAGTTGCGCTGGCTTTTCAGCTGAAGCCCAAGTGAACCACGTTTTTGTTCAGTGTCTCGCCCGATGAAATTTACCTGACGCATCTTTCTTTCTTTAGAAGCCTCTGCCATTTCCTGTCGTTTTTCGACTTTCACAGTTTTTTTTTCCTAACAAAATGCAGCGATTTTCCTGAATATGCTTCCTTTTCTATTTATACAATGAAATAGAAGATGCCTCATCTCAGTCTCAGGCTCTCCTTAAACGTATCTGTTAATGGCGCTGTGTGGATGGCAGGACTTCATTCTAGCAGCCTGCGCATGTGAACATAGGCATATATACCACTGCCCTTCAGTGCATTTGCCCTTTGAAGTAAAATCATGTGATTTTAGAACTCCATGAAGTGAGCTAAGCACCATCTGATCACACAGCTGACACGGAACACAAGAGTTTCAGCTATTGGCATTCTAAATACCAAAACCTTTTATTTGTGTCTCAAAAACTTGCAAGCTTGCACCACTTGCAGGTTTTCAAAACCCATAAATAAAAGGCATTGTCATTTACAATGCCAATAGCTCAAACTCTTGCAAATGCGAGACCTATTGCATTGCAAATGCTTGTTTATTGTGTACTTCCATTGCTCATGTAAAGCGCTCTGATACCCTCGGGTGGAGCTAGCGCTATATAAAACCATCAAATAAATAAATAAATAAGAAATAGTACCCATGGTTCATACACAACAGTGCGATACACAGAACTTACTGTGTGGTCTCTGTGGTCCCCATCACGGCGTTTCTACTTACAAATGTGCTTAGGTGCCGGCTCAGTCTCACCTGCCCCGTCCATACGTCTGCCTGAAATGAGTGACCCAGGTGGAGACTGTTTCAAATACTGTGGCTCATTGGTTACTAGAGAGGTCTCTCTTCCGGTAAGCCCAGTCACATAGCTGCTACGCATGTGTGGAGAGAGCAGCGGTCATGCGCATGTGCATTGGATGATTCAAGTTCCTGATGACTGTGCAGAGCGTACCGCACAGAGCTTGGTTGTCATGGTGATTGATGACGCCTGGTGTGCGGAGCCCGAGTATGAACCTGAGTGCTTTCCCACATGCGGTGGAAAGAGACCACTGAAAGGAGGTAAACCTGAGTGTGTGATCTAATTAAAGTGCAGGATTACTCTTATATACACCCTACGCCTCAGAGTTAGGTGGTTGTCGCCTAGTAGCCCTTGTGGGTTGTGATGCTGTCAAAGCATGGCAGGCCTGCCTCTAGTTAGAGAAACTTACACTGAAGTGTTAGTGGGCAGGGTGAGGGAGGGGACAGAGAAGAAATGTTTAGCTTGTGAACTGGCCCATCACTATATCCTCATGTCAGAGAGATCGTAGGTCAGAATATCCCATGCACCTAGGTAGGGGGTGTTCATGTTGTAGTGATGTCCTCAAAAGGTGGTATAGTCCCACCCCTAGTGTGCTGAGTGAGTTAGAGTTCCACCCAGTGAATCTCCTCATTGAGACCCTCTTCATGTTTGCGAAGACGGTGTAACCATCGTTGCTCGTGGCGTAGAAGAGAAGCGCTGCTTCACATCTGATTTGACTCTAATATCGTCCATTGTATGCAATCACAGGTGTGGCCTTTCTCGATGTAATGATTTGTCGTTTTGGTAGTCCTGTGGCCACGTCTGATAGTGCTCTTATGTTCGTTCATCCTTATTTTGACTGGTCGGGTCATCATTCCCACATACCTCAGTGAACACGGGCAGGTAATCAAGGAGACACAGTTCGTAGTGTTACAATTGGTGTGTCTACGCTATTCCCATATGAAGTTGCCCAGATTAAGGTTTGTGGTGTGTCGAGTGGAGGGACATGCACTGCATGTGCCACAGTGGACTGACACTGGTGGAAGGTTCCATAAGGTAAGGTCCCGACGTTTGCTTTTTGTTAGGGGTCTATTGTTGACCAGTTGATCCCGCAATTTCCTAGTCAGTTTGAACGCAAACCTTGGTCAGTCTAGATTGAGGGAACCGGTGTTCAGGATCCTCCAGTTATGTTTGATGATGTTCTTAATTTTGTTTGACATTGGAGCAAAGGTTGTGACGCACATAACCACGTCACTTGGTTGTTTCTCACTTGTCTCAAGTAGTGCCTGCCGGATTGTTGTTCCTGGCGCGTTTCCTGGCATTGCGGATAACCCCCTGTGGGTAGTCTCAGTCATGTAGGTTCCTGGCAAGTGCCCCCGCTTGAGCATCATATTCCTGGATGCCACTACAGTTTCAGCGTATCCTCAGAAATTGGCCGTACGGGAGGTTCTCCCTAAGGGCCTTCGGGTGGTGACTCTTGAAGCTGCGGAGGCTGTTACAATCAGTCGTCTTCTTATAAGTTGCTGTGTGGTGTGTCCATTTTCCAGGGTAATAAATAGGTCCAGGAATGGAATCGCCTTATCGCTGGCTTTCTTTGTAAAGCGAAGGTAAGGGTTAAAGTTGTCAATCCACTCATAGAACCTGATGCTGGTCTCCACATCAACACTCCAGGGGATCAGGACATCATCGATGGATCTCTTCCAGGTAATGAGGTTGTCTTTGTGTGGGTTACTTTCCGTGAATATGTTGGTGGCCTCAAAGCATGCCATGTACAGACCCGCCAGACTCGGCGCAAAGGTGCTGCCCATGCTGGTGCCCTGTACCTGATGATAGATGGTGTTTTTGTACATGAAAAAGTAATTTTTGAGTGCGATGGTGATGATATAGGAGATGAAATCAGCCAGCGTGTTGGTAGGGCAGTCAGTTTTGTGCAGTAATTTACCCACCACCTCAATGGTGGCATCCTGAGGAATGTTTGTGTACAGTGCCTTCACTTCGAGGGTGAGAAGAAGGTTGATTGCCTCGGTGTTGTCATTGTTAATATCCTTAACCAAGTTAAGGACATGTGTCCTTCAGGTATGCCAGTGTTGCTTGGATCAAAGGGCACAAGAAGTGGTCACTGAAGTGGCTGAGTGGTTCAAGTAAAAGGAGCCTATGCCGGAAACAATTGGGCAGCCAGGTGGAGGGACGATGCCTTTGTGAATCTTTGGCAGGAGATAGAAATACGGTATCCTGGGGTTCTCATTCACCAGGAATGCTGCCTCCTGGGGAGAAATCCATCCCTCAGTTGCTGCCTCATTCACCATGTCCGTATACAGGAGAGTCGGTCTATAGGGTCTATCTCCAGTTTGTGATAGTACTGGGTGCTGTTAAGTTGCGAGTGCATTCCCTTTTGTAGTCTTCGATGTTGAGGATAACGGTGCCACCCCTTTTGTCCGCTGGTTTGATGATGATTGCTTTGTCATCATTGAGTGAGCGTGGCGTAGCTTCTTGGGCATATTGTCATATGTAGGTTTGTCTCTGAGGCAGATGGCCTCCTTCAGTACAGCTTTTTTGAATGTAAGTACTTCGTTGGGTATCATTCCTGCTGTGGGTGTGCATCTGGAGGGCAGTCTTAGGCCCGTGTCTTGATGCTCCGGTATCAGATTGTTATTGAAGAAAGACTTCAGTCTTATCTTGCGGAACAATTGGTGAAGTTCTTCATTCATAAGAAAATTATCCTCTTTTGCGATGGGTACGAACCCTAAGCCCATCTCCAGGACTGTGACCTCATCTGTGCTCAGTTGTCTCTCCGATAGGTTGACAATCAGGGTCTTGGGTACATCATGCTACTCGTCATTCTCTGTTGTGCCTCCTTGTCCTGCCATTGTACCTGAATGTGCCCTCTTCTTTTTCTTCTGCCTCGCCCCCTGCCTCTGTTCTGAAAAGGAGGAGGTGGGTTTTGGAAAAAAGGTGGCTGGAATCCCTGTTGGGCCCCAGGGAACGCCGGGTACCACATGGGTCCTTGTGGAGGGTAGGGTTGGTGGGGGTACCCATACATGAGTGACATAGGGGGAGGTGGGAGAAGTCCTTGTTTATTTTGGTTTCTTCCCCAGCTGCTATTGCTTGAGTTGCTGTACAAGGAGCGCCCCAAATTGGCTGAAGTTGATGAGTCATCATCAGACAAGGCCTCAGTGTTAGATGGTCAGAAATCCGCCTTTGTGTCGGGGTGTATCTTCTCCCTATCAAATTTCTTAATGTCCTTCTGCAACTTGGTGACCTTCTATTGCAGAAGGTAATCCCAGTGGTCTGACATTTCTGCATTAATCTCAGCCAGCCGAGTTTTATAGGCGGAGAAGCTAATACCCGTCTTGAGGTCATTCTCTGCAATGTTGATTTGAATAATTAAGGCCTCTGAGAGACGTTTGGCCGTGCCAACGATCAGGATGAGCCAGTCACGGGTGCATTTCCAAGCAATCCGGCTCCATTCCCGTCTGAAGGCTGAGGGGCATATTCACAAGGAGCTATCACGGAATTAACTGCCCTATATTGCAGCCTAAGTCTTGATAAATTTACCCCGCCATTCACAAGCAGGTGCTAACAGCCCACAGCACCACTTTTTCCGCAATAACAGCTGCGAAAAACATCACCACAGAGGACCCCCGCAACTATCGCTAATGAGATGCAGAGTAAGCTTGCCTGTGCAAAAACCCGCGACAACACCACACCTCAACATTCACAACAACCAGACAGATCGGCAATAAGAACACAAAATACACGATAAGTCGTGTTAGCAGCAGGATTTTTACACCTGCTCTGACCTGGTGTAAAGTCGGACGGCAGTCTGCACCAGAAAAGGAGCCATGCCCAGGGCGTCATCAGAAGGGCACAAGATGCCATGGAGCAACTGCAAATGCAGCACGGACACCCAAGAGGGCCACAACATCCACCCGGAACCCCCCCCAGGCCACCACCGGGGCAGCGCAGACAATTACAGCGGTCCCCCAGGAAACGCACCTGCCTCACAGGACCAACATCTGACAATGTCACTGTCCACTACATCCTGAATGGAACATCCATCCTACGCATCCTGGCCATCATCGCCTAACAAGCCTACGGCACCAACACAGCGGACAACCAACATCCCACCCCACACCAAGCTGCTGGCTGTGCACCACCTGTTGGTCCCTGACACACCCGAAACAAAACCCGGCGGAGTCTCACAGCCAGCCACATCCAATTCCCCCACACCTGTCCTGGACATCACCATCATCCTGGCACCTCAGTCCCTGTAAGGCCAACACAATGCACAGGATCCGCTGGTGGCCAAGCACGGACCATACGCCATAGCCGTATACACGCACATTTAGGGGGCAATCCACTGCACACATGTCCCAACTGTGCCCCCTGGTGACACCACACAATCAGCGCAACAGGAAGCACACAACACACATTAATGTGCAGGCAACATCCAAACACAATGGGACCCTAACCAATGTCGCCTCCAAATACACAGCCTGTTGGATGAGCCCTTCACCCTCTGACAGTCCAAAAGCAACCAGCCATCCCACGATCGCACAAAGGGAAATGCACAGCCCCTTGTCAACTTCCCAATTAACACCCCACTCACCTCACCTCAACTCCAGAGCCATGAAATCCTCAACTCTGGCAATGCACACATCACAAAATAACAACAAAATGCCAACACACAAGACATGACAGAACAACTCACAATGGTAACCTGGGCACGCTGTGAACATGAGCCATCAACGGCATGGCACCTCAGCCACACAATAGCCGAATGTGGGGAGAGGTGTCAACCAGGCATGTGTGAAGGATGCAGTTGAAACATGATTGGGAGAGTACACAATGCCAAGAGTGCGGCGAAGTACTGAACAAACCGCAGTATGCAGAACACACCCATATCCATGGCGACATACACCTCTGGTGAATGGAGTGCAGTGGAGAGTGGATGCAACCATGTCACCCCAACCAGTGGGGGTCCTTGCAGAAATGTTGCCTGTTACGTCCCACCCGTAAGCGTGAGCAGAGTGGGATGGCCCGGCATACACCAGGCAAGCGTAGTGGTGTGAATAAAAAGCACATAGCCCTGGGCGTTGTCCTCTTCCAGAAAGCCTAACATCTCTGCCAGGGCGGTGCCTCCCACCCCGCCACGAGGCTGATGCCTTCCTCGTAAGCGGAGTTGCCTGAGATCCCGTGTGCCTGACATACCCTGGCCCGCTAGACCACAAACCCGTCAGGCCCAACCCTATCGAGCCATGCTGCCACAAACCCTGTCCAGTGCCAACCGGTGAGCTGTGCTGTCACAAACCCTGTCCAATGCCATCCGGTGAGCCGTGCTGCCACAAACCCTGTCCAACGCATTCCGACGAACCATGGATGAGGGACCAGGACAACCCTGCGAAACAGTAGGTCTCACATCCAGCACCTAGTCGAGAATCACGATTGGCTGAGTCGGACGCTTTGAGAGGAATAAGAGGAAAATGTGGCTCAGTCAGGACGAAAGGCGGGTCACCGTCACGGAGGTGACCGAATATGTGGTACCACTGAACCTGAACTACGCAGGCCGGTGGGGCCAACAACCTATGCCAGTAACACTTTGTGAATGGCCTTTGCTGTCCGCTGCCTCCGGCCTACACTGCTGTCGGCCTAAGCTGTGCTGAAGAGGGCCATAGATTTGGAACTGAACTTCGAGTGTGCTAAAGCTGATTACACATCATTGCATGCAAGAGGAGGTCTAAGAGGATGTTGCCGTGCATCTTGGCAGAGAGAAAGGGATCATCGTCACTAGCACTGTGCATCACAAGGCAAAGACATGTGGCTGTGGGCTACTGCTGACCGCTGCCTACGCCCTACACTGCGGTCCAATAGGTCACAGAGTCATGATTCAGCAATGGCGGAGTCCATATCAGTGTACCAGCATCATCGCAGTCTGCATCCCAACTCAGCCCCAGTGCCACTAAGGCTGCTCCCCGACATTCATGGACACTCTCTGGATGAACAGTGGTGGCGCCTGGGCCTATGTACTAGGGGGCAGTTTTCACCCCAATGTGGCTGATACGGAATTGGTGGTGGCAACAGGCTGTCGCATTCCACTTCTCCATTTGCTGCTTACGGATAAAATCAAACCTTTCGCTGTCCTGACCTGGAGGACACCTTCCACTGTCCCAGAAACACTCCAAAACATACACCTCAGACAATGATGGTTACCCGATCAGGTCGCATGGCCCATCTGACTGCACTGCAAGTCACCGTCCCGTGGCTGGCTGCCTAGACCTGCCACAGTGCATCCGGGGCCAGTAACTCTGTGCTGGTCAAGTCCGGGACCCCTTCTCCGGAGACATAGGCTGGGCCCTGAGGCGTGGGCCTTTGGCTCATCACCGCCATGACTCTGTGGCCTTGCCCTGTACGCAGCGTCCAGGCCCACATGCATCCCACCAGGTGAGTCCAGACTGGCTCGGACGACGCATCACTGCAGGAGGCACACACCACCACCGCAAGGACCACCTCCAAACGTCATCTGCTAGAGTTGAAGCGGTGGTCCTGACAGACTTTGTGGTTGCTCAGGCTTGTCGTGGTTCCCATCATCTGCCTGTTACCCTGCACAGCACTCCAGGTGCCACTGACTCAGTGCACTGTAGGCCATTGTCCGTAGCTGATTGTGTTTTGTGCTGTGGAGCGATTAAGCAGGTATGTCACCTCAAACAGTGTGGGGGCCCTGAGACGTTGATGGTGAAGATGATGCAGGTCTGACACACCCCACTGCATCTGCATCAGGAATATTTCGTAGGGACACAATCCGAGACTTTTTCTGCACATGAGTGCGCTCATCTCTAGTGTCCACAGCCCAGTGCACTGCGACTCAAGGACACTTCTGTTTACATGTTGGCTGTCCTCTGGACTTTATCCGGATCACCCCATGTTGCTCATCAGTTGACTCTGTATTGCATGTGTTTCCTGTTTGCGTTCCACTGATGTCCAATGTCCAAGTGGTTGTCAACACCAGATATTTCGTGCGGAATGGCTTACACTCACCCCACACACATCCAGCATAGATGTCCCTGTACATGTGGCCCTGCCAATAAATGTGCACATGCCTTTAGCCAGTTCAACAGGATCTCTGCATGTGTCCCTGTGGTCTTGTAGTATGCATGTGGTCCCTGGGCCCTACGACTTTATATTGTGCGGTGTACCACGGATGCAGACATGTCACCGGAGGCAGCTGTTTGGGGCCTGGACATGTAGCTTTGTCGTCGCCCACTCCATTCCTGAGTCCAACATGTGTGTGTGACTGCTAATTGTGCGCCCCTGGGCGTGGTTCTGTGCTGTGCAAGTGCATCTGCATGTCTCTATAGCAGCATGGGTCTCTTTAGGGGGTGTGGGTGGACCCTGTAGGGTGATCGACCCCTACTTATGTGCCCTGGTTCACATTCCATGGGTTCGGTCCCCTCTGACACCTGTTGGGTCACCTCCTTTTGGTGTGCTGGCACATGCTATTGGGGTGCCATGTGTAGGTGGGTGAAGTGTCGTGAGCCAGCTGTGCCTGCGGGTGCTTCCTGATTTGTGGTCTGTTGCAGGCTCGGTGTTCTCCTCTGGGTCTCTTGGCTGTCCTTATCCTGGTGGGGGGTTGTGTGGGATGTCCATGGGCTGTTGTAGGGCGTCGGGGTCGACGGTGTGGTGGTCCTCTCCGGCATCACTGATGCGTTGTATTATGTGCTCAACTGCAGGTGTTGTGTGCCCCACTGTGATGTGAAGGGGAGTTGAGTGTTGCCTTTGTGTTGGCATATATGTTGGCGCATTGTGCTAGTTTGCATGCAGACTGTACGGCGGTGTACATTGTGTCTGTTTGGGGGGTGCTGGATTCCTCTGCTTGTGGGTCAGTTGCTGATAGTGTTCTGTCACCTCTGTGACGCTGGTCTTGTTTTCCTGCGGTCTGCACCTCGCCTTCCTCTCCCTCTTCTCCTTGGCCTTCCCCGCCCCTTTGTTCCTAGCTGGTAGTCTGTGGGGGTTGTGGGGTTCGAGTTGGGTTCTGCGCTGGCTCAGGGTGCATACATGTTGCTCTGTGCTTTGGCTTGTCTCTGGTGTGTTTTTCCTGGGGTTTTTATGGTGCATTGTCCCGCCAGACACGTGGGATTTTCAGGCCTGTGTCCATTTTTTGCTACTTTTTGTACCGAGGTTGGCTTCCTCGCATGTTTTTTTGCGTTCGCCTATTGCATTTTTGCGGTGTGGCGCTGATTTTCACGCAGACATTTGCTGCGTTGTCTGGTGTCTGTCTCATGCTACTGCTGTGTTGTGAATTCCATGTTGTGACAGGGTTATTTTCCTGGGATGGGCTGTGATGTTGAAAGTTGCGTTATGCTACTCTTGCGGTAGTTATCACACCTTCTTGTGAATATACCCCTAAAACATCTAGGAAGATCCTTGGTGCTGTTTGTATTATTAGGCCATTGGGTGCCGCATTAGCTCGCAAGTATTCTGCCATAATAGACCCTTGTAGGGCTATTTTGATCTGTAGTTTTTTCAAAGAGACTAGTGAGTTCCAGTCGCCTTGTAGGCTTGCGCTTGCCATATTGCCCTCGCTCTGCAGTAGTGAGGGGGTTCTAAGGATCTCGGCCACAATGTCGTCGCCGAAGCTGAGTCCTAAGTTCTCGCCCATTGTAGAGGTTGTCGTGTCTTGTGTAGCAGAAAGGGGAGAGGAAGCAAAAGGATAGAGGTAGGGTCCCTCGGCTGTGCTGCTGTGCTTAAAATGTATCAATACGAAGAAGGGAGGACCAGGAGCCAGTTATGGTCCAGTGCCCGTGCTCCTAACATGAAAGGTGTCATCAAAAGGTGGACACTGCTCCTGCAGAGGGGTACAACATGTCACTCACTCGCTATGAGGAAAATTAGGGAATGAGGAAGAGGGGGAGAGAAGAAAAGTATAGAGACTCCTAGGTGTTAGCACCCACTAGTAAGAGTGGAGAACTATTCTTGGTGAGACTGAGTCGGTACCCGAGCACATTTGTAAGTAGAAATGTCATAATGGGGACCACAGAGACCACACAGTACGTTCTGTGTATCGCACTGTTGTGCATGAACCATGGGTACTATTTGCTGTTTGTGTCTAATGTTGTCTTTTTTCTTCAGCCTGGTAAGGTGCGGGCATCCAACATGTCTAGTCTATGGAACAACTCTCCTTTGAATTATAGGTAAGGGATACAGAATATCGCTAACTTCTCCATGGGCTGTGTCTTATTCCAACATTGGCTCATCTGACTCAGACAAATGTAATTAGACATTTGTGGCAGTCATTTATGGCTACAAGAGTTCTGAAAACTTCCCGCTGCCTGCCCACATGGCTCTGAGGTTTCCCTCTTTTGTTTGCAAACTCGATGTGCTACATGCAAGTAATAGCCCATAATACTGGGCTCCTCTTCCTTTGACATAATGCCCAGTCCATGTGACTCCTTGGACACTGGTGGGGCCACACACACAACGGCCATGCTTTCTGATGCTGTGTATGCCCGGTCCACCAGGCTGTCGGGGCTGAGACACCGGGTCAGGTTTTTTGCGTCATTGGCATCATTCTGAGTCCCCTTGTCTCATGTTTTCCGATGAGATGTGCATAATGCGGCCATCAACTTTTGGGAAACAATATGATACCAACACAACCTACGGGTTCTTTTATTAGGTCAAGGGCACGCCACATTGAGCATTTTTTCGGTAACCCTTAGGCAGTTTTAACTCACGTTGCATGCATTACACCACCCTCCAAGAGGACACACCTGCATGCATCAACCGGCTGTTCTCTAAACAGATCTCCATGAAAGTGACCCTTTGGGGGACCCGTAGGGCATTGCAGCACTGGCCCGATGAGGAGCACACGCCCGAAGATGAAGCAAGACATCCTTCAGGGTGTGTGAGGGCAACAAGAGGCAAGACTAGTTCTCCCCTCTTACAAGTGGGTGCTAACACCTAGGAGTCTCTATACTTTTATTCTCTCCCCCTCTTCCTCATTCCCTCATTTTCCTCCTAGGGAGTGAGTGACATGTTGTACCCATTTGCCGGAACAGTGTCCCCCTTTTGATTACACGTTTCATGTTAGGAGCACGGCCACTGGACCACACCTGGCTCCTGGTCCCCCCTTCTTTGTATTGATACATTCTAGGAAAGTTTGACTTCTCTGCCTGAGCCAGGTTACCTCCATAATCTGGCCTTGATAGGTTCTCTCCTCCTACAATGACATTTCTCCAACTCCAAACCTGACCTAAATTAGGTGTAAAACAACCTTATAAGTTCGGAAGAACAAAGTATCATCTGCAGCAGCTGCCCTGTTGAAGGATTGCTAGCTGGAAGACCAAACAAATCAGAGGAACAGCAGCCAGTATGTATCGAGCTAATGTCAAAGCAAAAAGAGTAAATTCCATTAAAGAGCCTCACAAAAGCACAGGCAGTAGCACTGCAATTCATCAAACGTCGTGTAAGGACAGACGTTGTGGTGCTCCTACAGTCTCCAATTCAGAACACCTATGTTATTGAAGATAATCAAGAAGAAAGAAGAGAGAAAGCCTATATCATGTCTGATGTCTGCCTCGGACAATATTGGGGTCTTTAATTGTGATGTCCTTCATATGTATGACAATTATAAGTGGTTCATAAGGGGTCAGGAAACCTGGCTTCTGTGGGTTGTAGGGCATAAGATGGTAACCTAGGAGAAGGAACCACCACGCTCAGTCAGGCTGGACTTTGATTGTGTCTCTAACATGGGTAGAAAAGCCTCCAACTTAGATCTGTGATATAAGCCTTAGCCCTTGGGATTTGATGTCAAAATATGGACTAATCTTCTTCTTCAAATGTGTCCCTTCACTGTTCATGTTGTATGTGCACTCACTGAATTGGGCACTGCATCCACTGCGCTGCCTAGCACACTTTGTTGCAATGTTTAACACACTGTTCTTTGAATGCATTGGCTTAATCTATTGATTTGGCTGTGTCTCCTCATTAAAATTAAATTTGGTGCGCATTTGTGACCACCATACATGTGCATTTATTGCTCAGATATGAATTTACCCTATTAAATTAAATGACAATAAGCATTTGGCACAACTTGGTTTAATTATATGCAGCATCTGGGAGAGTACCAACAGAGTAGCATCTGAAGAAAGTCTCTTTTGTACAGAGGTTTTGGCCAACCATCTATACAGTTCTTGAGGTACAATACATCATTCCAAGTAGTGCGCACTGCAGTCCTAATAGCCAATGTGGTGTTAGGCCATATTTCACAATACATCATTCCGGCATTCTTGGCCTGTTCATAAACAAGTACAACCATCTGAGGGGACACAGGTGGCTCTCAACAACGAGGAGAGAGCAAGTGTGGGCCAGTGTGTAGGTGCCCAGATGTCTGGTGTGGTGAGCGTATGATCACTACGTGTAGTGTGTATGCTGTGTCCTTATTGGCTGAGTGCTCTTACCTGTATGTGGCATCTATCTTTATGGTATTTTGGAAACCCATGCCTTTGAACAAACGTGTTTTTTTTTGGCGGGGGGGGGGAATTTCCTCAGATCTCTTTGTGGTGCAACTGCCTATCCGTGGGATCGATCAGGGTTTTCCCTGGGTGCACTTTTGTCTTTGGGCTAACTGCAACCCCACCTGTGACCTGTCAATCATTAGGCTCTGGTTTGGGTCCCAGGGCCTATCTGACCATGTATCTCTGACTCAGGGTTGAAGGGAAGGTGACCTTGGGTGAATCCAACAGCAATGATATGAGTTCATGCAAATGTGTACAATTAATATTGCAGTCATTGATATCATTTTTACCGAAATCCTCAGTACTGTGTGTACAGTTTTCATAGCGTACATCGATATTATCTTTACTGATATTGACATTGTTATGCATGCATAGATCATGGCATACATTGAAATTGTTTCTACTGGTATCAACATTGTTATGCAAGCCCATTTTATGGCATACATCTACATTGCATTTATTAGTATTGCTGTGGTCGGGCCTGCATATATCATGGTGTGTAATGACATTGTATTCACGGATATTAACACTTTCTTTGACCAAATCAGTATTTGGGGAAATTAGGGATACCGTTGTTTCTTACATTCATTTTTGCCTTTTCCACAGGTAACAATGTTGGCCAGGATGCTATATTTAGAGAATATGGTTCTGTAATTGGTAATGGGTTTCACTTTGTAGCTGTATAGTTCAAGGGGTCATACGTCCTGTTAAATATTATATTACACATAATATTGAATATAGCAATGCCGGGGAAAACATGTTAAATTGATCCTGTGGAGAGTTCCGACCTATTAAATGGAGACAAATCACAATAGAGCATTGCTCCTGAGAAAAAGACACACGAAAAGTGCAAAATCTACACCATGGGTAAATCCAGTGTTTTAAATGAGAAAAAATAAGTGCAGGCACTCATTAAAAGAAGCTAGAGGTGTGTCAAGTAGGCGTGGCTAGGGGAAGGGCTAAGGGCAAGACATGATTATACACAATATGATATATAACAGTAAATAAAAGTATAAATCATTCAATCACTTCAAAAGTGCAAAAGTATTTCCGTATACATACATATATATATTTATAAACGATAATGAAAGTTAACAAGAAATACAGCATCTTTTGAACTCTGCACTAATTTGTGTTAAAATGCAATTTTTAAACCCCTATTTCAGAACTGAACAAATATCTGGTACTTTTAACTGAAATAAAGTGCCAATCCTAACTTCAGCTGTCACCTCACCTTTTTACATCCCTCTCTCCTCTTCCTTCTATGTTCATCATCTCGTTTCCCCCCAGCCAGATCCATTGCCAGTTGTCACAGGAGGTCATTTCTGGAGTGCTCCAGCATTCCCTGCTATGCATTGCTCTTTGGACAGGGCTACTTTTATACCCATGGATCCCTCGCTGTTATATAGATGCAGCAATTAGATGATGGGGCACACAAAGGGAAGCAGCTCCTGTGCAGTAAAAAACAAACATGAAAAGAAAAGGTTGATGATTGTGTTGAACTGCCACTCGCTTAAGTGTGGCCAGTGCAGCACCAGCCAGGCTATTTCATGTACCTGACGGAGAGGGAGCTGGGGGGGCTAAAGCATTTGTAGCTGAATTGTCGTTACACGCTTAATCAACAGTGTAAGGTCTGGCCCCTGCTCTGTTAATCGCAGTATGTGACGCAAGTCCTCTCAAACCCTTGCAGTGTGAGGAATTGCAAAGGGGTGCCTCTCGACTTTACCAGCGTCTCTGCAAAAGTCGATGTCATGGCTCAGTGTGATTGTGAGATCCGGAAGCAGAGCAGCATCTGTCCTGCGGTGTAAGGGACATGGATCCCGAGCCTGCCATGCTACCAATCAGGGTACCGGTACTCTCCCTGACTAAAGAAAAGTGCCGGCACTGAGGGCTAGAAAATTTGGAATCACCGGTACTCAGTACCGGTGAGTACTGGCCCATTTAAAGCACTGGGTAAAACATTATCCCAAATTCCACTTGACGATCCAACTCCTTTGTTGGACGATATTTTCTCATACCCCTATCGCCCACACAAGAATCCAAAACATCTTAAAATTCACCGTCACTTGGATGATGGCCAACTCCCTCAAAATTAATCCTGACATGACCAAGGTTTTGGCCGTCACCACAGACTACAATCTGTGGAGCGATCGCTTTTGGCCTCACGCGCTGGGCACTTACCCGGAATTGGACCCAGCCGTAAAAAGCCTGGGCATCAAAATTGATGCCAATCTTTCCATGATCCAGCAGGTGTTGGCAGTAGTGGGAACGTGTGTGGGCATACTGAGACAGCTGTGAAAACTTGCCCCCTCCTCACCTTTGCCACTTCAACACTAGCGGTATCTGCTATGATACTGTCGCGGCTGGATTATGGCAACTCCCTGTATATCGGCCTCCCGGCAAAATCATTTGCAAGACTGCAGGTCATTGTAAATGACGTCATCAGACTAATCTTTAGAGCACCTAGACGAGCCCACGCCACCCCACTATTACACCAGCTGCACTGGCTTCCGATTAGGCAAAGAACAAAGTTCAAGGGCCTCTGTATCGTACATTCAGTCATTTATGGCCAGGCCCCCAGATATATCAAAGATCGTTTAGTCAACTCCACTCCTAGCAGGGTGTTACGCTCCTCGTAGGCTGACCTGCGGGCCTGCCCCTGCTTCAGCTTGTTTTCCAAGGGTGGGAGAGCATTCTCAACCTCCATCCCCCAAATCTGGAATAATTTGCCGGAAACTTTATGTAAGGAACATGACCTTCTTCCGTTCAGGAAGAAGTAGAAAACAGTCCTTTTTTCGGAAGCCTGGGGCACTACTTGAATTTGCTCCCCTCAGGTGCCAGTGTAGGCTCTCATTTACAGCGCTTAGAGACTTCATCGTGATAATGCACTTTAATAAATACCAATTACAATTACAATACCCTGTTTGCTGATGGATGAACTTCCTGTCTAGTGCTATTTGTTTACGTTTTTTTGGGGAGTTAAAAGCTGGAAAGAATCTTGTTGGTAAATAGTGCAAAATTAGAAGTTTGTGCTCTGTGCCAACAAAATTCTCGGCAGGTTATACCTTCAGAAAACTTGTCTGCCATTACCGCAGGAATCAATTTCCAGGTGTGAACCCGACATATGTTCAAGCACCAGTCAACTTGGAAGTTTGTATCTGAAATTGAATTACCGTCAAGGCTGTAATTAAGGCCTAAATTCACTGATTTGTACAATAATAATGCTCACCTGTTTTAGATAGCACAATACACCACCTCCTGCTGCTTCAGCGTACAGTAAATGACAGGTGTCAATATTTCCTATTTTTAACCTGCCAGGATGACCAAATGTGTGTCGGAATTGTCAAGGTTCTAACTCCTGTGGGCTGTACCATGATCAGAGCACTGGTTCAGTGCAGAGCAGAGCAGAGCAGAGCCTTGTGTCTAAAGTTCATACATATGATATAACTCAGAATCTCTGTGCTATACCGCTGTCTCTGGATGGGGCTTATGCCCCTACTCCATTTGTACAGCCCACCTCGTGCCCCACCAGCACACTACCGTACCTTCTGATTGCGCCAGGAGGCAAAAAGAAAAGAAAACCAGACACTGCACCTTTCCCTCTCATTAATCAGACCAACTACCTTTCAATGCAAAGCAGCGTTGTTTGCTTAAAATGTTTGTTTGTCTATGTGTGTGTGCGAAATTGCTGCTCTCTTTTTCTGACCTATTTTGGCTATTTTCATGCAATAACTCAGACACATGCCAGGGTATTTCTATGAACTTTACGCTCTTCACACATAGAAAAGCAAGCTCCAGGCGCTGTGCTCAGCCAGCGCAGCCTTGGTCTACAAAGCTGAGTCGACGGGTGAGCGCACCTTCAACTCGTCTTACAACACCTACAGAACTGTCACAAAAATAAATTGCGATGTCAAATGCCGAAAGGAATGTTTTCTTTTTATTACAAGGCATTCCTCAAGACTGCCCGCGTTTCCTCCTCCCCCGTTTACCTCCCTTCTTTTCTTTGCGCGTCGAAGGTCATTAAAATGAAGGGCAGAAATGTGTCGAGTCCCCTCAGACTTGACACGAAGGGATGCCACAAGCTGTTTTCCATCGTTCGCTTTGGGGGCCCTTCCTGTCGGACAGTTTCATTTTATTTACTTATTTTTGTGATTTTAATTGGAGCGAACTTGCTCTTTACTATAGAGCCGAAACATATCAGTAACAAAGGGATGATGCAAAGATACACCCTGGGAGGAGTTATCAGTTCTGTTTTGCATTTGCACAGTTGTAAGAAAAGTCTGCTCCAGAATGTAAATAAAAAGACCATATGCTCCTAATGCAGAAAACGTGCTCCGTGCAGTCAGAGTTCGGGGTCCTGCGGGAGAGGGTAAAGTCACCAGAGGAGGGGACGCCATCCCCTTTCTCACGATACGGTCCTTTTACTTTTCATCTTATTCCAAATTATAGACAGCGTGGCCGCTGGGGTTAGACGTTTTAAAATCGAGGCCCGTCTAAGATGTATGCCATGTGAGACAAGAAGGGAAAGCCCATTGTGAAGCAATCCGATGTAAAAAGTCCCCAAGAAGCCATTTCATAAGTAAAGCTTTAAATAACCTGGAAGACGTCTTGCGAATAAAACCACAGACCCGCCCTGAGCAAACAGCAGACAAACCCTTAAACGCGCTCAACGCGTCGAATTCGATTCCTGACATTGACCGACCAGTCCCAAAAATGTGTCGAAATTAATGCAACAGGATTAACCAAAAAATGCTCTAAAACCGAAAAAGAAATTAAAAAAAAGAAGAAATCCTCAGTATGATTTTATGTAACCATTATCAATATCTGGCTCTGGTGTGCATTGTGCGTAGGCAGCATACAGTCTGCATAGAAAAAGTGCCAGCTGCAAAAACAGAGAAGTCAATTAGTGCATTGTGCAAGATGAGGTTATAAAGGGAAGGGGGGGGGGGCGAAGGGGTGGGGGCAAAGAGCACTTTGCACGCACCCAAAAAGAGGTCTCGAGGTGCACCCACCCTTTGGGGGAGGCTCTTTCCTTTTTCTTTTAAATTTATGTTCGTTTTTTTTTTAAAGTAACCTGCTTGTTATTTTTGGGGGGGGAGACCCCCCCCAACCCCCCTCCGAGCCCCCCCCCCCCTCTGCCCCCCAAGCCCACGCAGAACGACTTGAAGGAATACCACGTCTCCCCCCCAGCCCGTGGTAAAGACGTCGTGGAAGGCACCCTGCGTGGAAGGCACCCTGCGTGGTAAGTGTCACGTGGTAAACGTTAGTAGTGGTAATGCATTCGTGGTAAATGATGTTTCCCGATTGATATCTGACTTTTATAGGCCCTGGAGGAAATGAACAGCTTACAAAACACTTGGTATTACAAGAATGCACACTTGCACATGGGAAGTTGCTAAAGAGCTCTTGAAGGAGGGATGCACACAGAGAGAAAGTTGTTTTAGTAGCAAATCTGCTTGGGGGTTTAGGTGTGGGAGGGTTGGTCTTTCAATTACTAAATGGAATCGTAATGCTTGGTAAACATCCCTTCATTCGTCAGTGCTTACCCGCATGGAATACCACGGTTCAGGACTTTTTCCACACAAGTTACTACAGTGTAATCGAATTTTATTGAAATCATTGACATGGAATCGTAGTAACTGGTAAACATCCTTACATTCTTCAGTACTTTCCCTCTGGTAGCTTGGCACAAAAGGAGTAAGGCTTAACGTGCAGGCAACGTGTAACTTATTTATGCTGCACATAAACAGAAATAAAGTGAAAACCCACCACAAAAAATGCCAAACCAATTTAGGATACAGAGGCCCAGATTCTGAACACTGTTACGTAATGCAGCACAGCTTCCTAAGAGGCTATAGAGATCGATATGTAGTTTTAAGGTCTCAGTACTGTCAGTAGAAAAAACATTAGAGCACCACCAAAATCAATAAACACTTAAAACATTCGGCGAACAGGTATGACGAAATGGAGGTATCAATGTGTCTCCACCTTTCAATATTGGTTTTCTATCCCCGGAGCATGGGTTATATTTGTCGATGCTGCCTTTTTCCTGGAGCAATCACTAATACGGACCTCTCTTGTGAACAGTAATAAGTTTTCCTTTCATAGAGTCTGTATATTCCTTATTTTTGAGACTCGCTACATTGTAGACGAAATAGAGAGTATATCCACGGATTAGCACTCTACAATAATCGGAAATACCAAAAAACAACAAATTTAGACCGCACCTTGAGTCCACATTAAAGAATGGTGGTAAATAAAAAATACAAATGTCCGGCAGACGTAGATAGAAATAGCAACGAAAAGAGTAGCCTAAATAAGGTCTTTTCACACCGTCTAAGAAAATTTAAATAACAGAAATGCAGAAATGTTTGAAACAGGCATTTCCTCTAAAGTTTTCCTCAAGATGTTATCAGAATTTTGTATATACACTATATTAGTCACTTGGGATTATGCAATCTTTTTACACACTCCACATTCTTTTCACGTCACCAATATTATTTCTTGCGGCTAATGTTCTCTTGTCTACAGATCATATCGAATAGTCAGATTGCATTCTAGTTCACAAATGTCACTGAATCAATGATCTCGATGCACTTTGCCATGTAGTCACATAATGGCATGCTTTCTCCACAACGGGTGACACTATCAAGTCACCTTCTTATACACTTGCAGTACAAGCAAGATCATAAATGTAATCTTTATGTTTCTATTCAGCCCTGAAGATTCGCAGTCTGTTTCCCTGCGATGAAACACGTGTTGGCCCTTATGTAGGAACAATAAACAGAACTATCACACCAACAACGGAACTCATTGATACCTCCATTTTGTCATACCTGTTCGCCGAATGTTTTAAGTGTTTATTGATTTTGGTGGTGCTCTAATGTTTTTTCTACTGACAGTACTGAGACCTTAAAACTACATATCGATCTGTATAGCGCAGGGGCATTGTTGTTTTCTCATGTTTCGTATGGGTCTATCTTGGTCCATCCCTGAACGGTTGTGAGGATTTACCGTTCGCCTCATTGCCTATACTAACTACTAAGTAAATTTTCCTATTACCTTACGGGTACTCTGGTTGTGCGCCTGGAACTTCTGGAAAAACTAAATAACCTCATAGCTGTATAATTTCCTAAGAGGCTATGCCAGGGCCGGACTGGGAACCACAACTGGCTCTGGCAAAGTGCTCGGCTGGCACCCCCACCCCATTCGGGGGGGTTGGAGGTGCCGCCGAGCTCTTTCCCGGGCCGGTTTTCGGCCGATTTTGGTACAGGGCCCATTTTGCAGCTATGCTACCAGCCGCGGGCCGTGGAGGGAGTTACGGTGGGGCAGGGAGGCAGTGTGCGCTACGAAATTCGTTTTATTATTTAAATTGTTTACTTACCTGTAATTATCCATATGCCGGGTTTTAGCCCTCTCCACCCTGCCCCTCCCCCTCCCCGCCTCCCTGCCCCACCGTAACTCCCTCCACGGCCCGCGGCTGTATGCTACAAAAACGGCCCTGTAACAAAAACGCCCCCCAGGGGGCCAAAGTCGGTCCCCACCCGTGCGGCGCACCGGGGAATTGCCCGGTGCCGCTATGGCCAGTCCAGCCCTAGGCTACGCTATGTTGCGTGACAGGGAGCGAGCTGGAGAGTGTCACATTCACATATCCAATCTCCCTAGCACCGGCTCTGATTTCAGCAGGCGTGTGCCAGGCACATCCTTTAGCGCCATATCGCTAGGGTGTGTGCCTGTGTCTAGCATAGCTTTTGTACAGGAAGGGTACCCTTTCTCTCCAAAATACTATGCCTAGACATGTCCAAAAGCCTTTCCTACTTTGAATGTGTGTTGCACAGTGCAGCATGCATGCAAAGTCATAAAAGCACGGAGAAATGTAAACATTTCTCTATTTAATGCCTGCTTTTCAGCGGCGTTAATTTTTGCCACTATACCCTTTCGACTAATGTTAGTGAATAGAGTTTTGCATCTAAGGGCATTGGTGGTTGTATGGGAACGCCCATGTGCCACCCATGTAACACTCCATTAACGCAAAGTAATGCAGAGCAACGTTTTGCGCTGCTTTGCGTTACTTTACCATACAAACTAACACAAATATTTATTTGTGTTGGTTTGGGACTCCCAAAACAGGTTTAGCGTCGGGTTAGTGTTAAAAAAGTATTGCTAACCTGACGTTAAACCTTCAAGAATCTGGGCCTTAGAATAAATTATAATAAATAAAATGAAAACAGAACAACAAAAATCCAATCAGTAGCACCATAGAAATTTTAGGAATGTATAGCACCTAAAAGCACAAAGCGCCACTCGCCGTCATTTGGTTGTGCTAGAGCATGGGAAAGTCACGCGTTCCTGCAGACCGTGATGGAGTTGATACAGGAACCAGGTTAGTATCACTGAAAAAGTTACCTTCTCAAAATTGAGGTGGAGGAGGCCATGAGGAGTGTCGCAGATGGTCATCTCTGCTGTGGGAGGATCTGGTTGGGTGACGTTGACTGTCATTGCTGAAGTTTTACATTGGCAGTCACCACGGGTTGTTATTGTGGTAGTGCAAAGTGCAGATCTTGTGTTGTTGGTCGCTGATGGTGGTTGCTGTAGTGCGAAGAGTGGTGTTTGGACAAAATATCTATTTAAAAATATCAGCAGACAGAAATATTGGAAATTAAATATCATGACCCACAAATAATGTAATGCGCAAATGTCTTTGACAAGAATATTGTTTTTTTAGGGAAGTGTTATCATTGTAAATAACATGTATTTATTTTTATTTAGCAGTATTTATAAAGCACAAACAATCATCCCCTAGGGAATACTACAGCGCTATTGATGCCACATTGAATTACTAATTCACTAGAGGAGAGTCCAAAGAAAAAAGAAATTAATCAGGAAAAAGCCAAGTTTTGAGCTTCTTTCTCAAGCTAAGGTAATCAACTGAAGGTCCATGGGTTCCCGCAAGATGAGTGAAAGATCAGCCTACGGCTCTAATGTTTTTGATCTGTATGGATTTGGCCAAGGCTATGTTAATGAATCTCAGGTTTCTTTAGGGGGTATAGAACTCCGTTTTGGCATGCAGAATCACAGGCCAGTGTTATATAAAGTCCTGTGAGCATGTCCAAGAAGTATACATTTCTCCTTTTTTCGATGGGAAGCCAATGAAGAGTTTTTTAGCAGGTTAAGGTGGAACTGTATCTGTCTTTTATGATTTATGCATGGTCGAGGGCCAGGTAGAAAAGCTAATGCTTGAATTGTCTATCCACATTAGTGGGGCAATGTCGATGTTATTTATGACCTCAATATTTAAGAATAACAAATCCAATGTATAATCAGCTGTGTGTGTAAGGCCGGAAATTCTTTGGTTAAACTAAAGAATGAGCATGTCATTTTCAAGTTGTTTACAAATGGGGTCCTCTAAATTCTCAAAGTGTGCATTAAAATTGCCTGTTACTACATAGGGCTTGATTACGAGTTTGGCGGTGCGGGAGCGGGAATGCCCCGCACTCACAAAGAAAACCTGTGGTTGAACTGCCTGCCAGATTAAGAGTTTTCTCCTGGTCTGGCAGGCGGTTATTTGTCCTTCCCACAGCGGTGCCTATGAAATAGGAACCGCAATGGGAATGCCAATATCAGTACCTGCATGGCATTGACTACTACAGTCAATGCCTTGTAGGTACTGGGGTGCATGCACACAGGGTGGTGCAACATGTGCCCCCCTTGATGCGTCTCCAAGCCCAGTGGCAACAGGGGACGTTTCCTCTCCACCACAGTCTTTATGTAGGTGAAACCTCAGGGCAGCCAGGCCACCGCCATCCCTGGCAGTTGCAGCACGCCCAGGGTAGCCTGACCACTCTAGTTGTAAAAGGGCAGATGGAAGACTGCTGCCACCGCAACCCTTTCGAGCTAGACAAAGTATACAGAGCGCCATCCTTCAAAGCCACGATTAGGGCGGGCCCTCGCCAAATAATATGCAAACACTACAGTCACAGCATGCTGAAGCCATATTCGGGGTAGCGAGAAAACCCCAGAATATGCAATGGAACGATCACAGAATAATCCTCACACAGGATTACTCCAAGCCCACTGTTGACATAAGAAAGGGTTTCTTGGCCTTGAGGGACAAACTAAGGAAGGAGAACATCATCTTCTCATTTGTGGGGCCAGCAAAATTCAGAATCAGTGACAAAGGGAAAACACTCGTCTTCGAGAACCCAAAGGAGCTTTCCAGATACCTACAAGGCCCGGCGTATCAAGAGATGGAAACTGCACAACCAGGAACAGGCAAGAGAAGAGCATCACCGGAACCAAGAGTGGAATGATCTGGGGGATCAAGGATCTGTAACGCTCACCCAGGAACTGAACCGAATCTTCCTCAGAATGCAAGATTATACCTCAGTACCAAATCAATGACAATGTCAATGACAATGACACAGCACATCTACCTCAAAATGGAGAACTGCTTTTATTGAACTGCTTCTTCGAACAAAACCCATAGCTTCACCTGCCTCAGTATTCACAGCCAACAGTGACAGGGGAAGCTAAGATAACTATATATCCTTTAATTTTGGGGTTAAAAAGTGTAAACACTGGGAGGGGTGGACAGGGGGGAGTAGGGCCTAAAGATAACGGAACACTCAGTAGGGCTGACCAAGACCCAAAAAACAGCATAATCTTAGTAGAGATAGCGAAAAGAGGAACAATAAGGGAATTAGGAGAAAACAATGCTAGCAGCACAAATATAAGGAAGCAAAAGTCTCCCAGGGGGGACCGAATGGGGATCTTGCCATAGTCCATAATACGATGTACGGAAACAGGGGAGGTGGGGCGGGAGTTAGGGAAGGAATGAGGGGAGGGATGTTTGTTATGTCTGTACTGTCTGTACTCTATACTTACTCTGGATCTATCCACTGTCTTCCATCCTATTCTAATTCCTATATCTACATTTCCGCACACAAGAAGTAGCATGAAACTAGGAGCTGGCGGGGGGGTTACGAGAGTCAAAAGGAGGAGGCCTAAATACTATCCGACAACTAGCCTGAAAGGTCATACAAGAAGAAAAGACAAGAACGCTCCATGTAGGGAGGTAAAGTAGAACGGCGAACACCCACCATAGCCAATGACACAAAATAAACTAAACTCCCCACTATCTAGCCTAAAGATAGACTCCCTAAACGTCAAGGGCCTCAATCACCCAGTTAAGAGGAAAGCAATTCTAGACTACCTAGCAAAGACCAAGGGTGATGCTTTCCTGCTGCAGGAGATCAGGCTGTCTCTGGAAGATGCTGAACGCCTTAGGGCGTGGTGGATCGGTCAGGTCGCCTGCTCTCCTGCAACAGCAAAGAGTGGGGGTGATCACCCTTGTAAACAATAACTCCAAGATGACATCAGTAGACCAATAATGTGACGAAGAAGGAAGGATACTGGTAACACAGCTGAAAAGGGGGAACAATACCATACACGCGGTGAACATCTATGGGCCAAACACAGACAACACCGATTTCTGGAGGCAGTCGCTAAAAGGCTGGAGGCCATCCTCCAGAACGACCTAACAGTCATGGCGGGCGACTTCAATTTAGCGCTAGACTACACCCTAGACAGGCAATCGCAGTGCCACTCACTCCCCCCAAACATACACAACATACTGAAAAACATATGCACCAGATTCAACCTCAAAGACCCCTGGCGCCTTCAACACCCCGACACTAGAGACTACACTGTTTACTCCAACTCACACAACTCTTATAGCAGGATAGACTTCATACTAATCTCAGGCACACACACTCACTTAGTAGAGCATACTGACATTGCGACTAGAACTATCTACGATCACTTGTGCATCAACCTACAGCTGTGCGGACGGCACAACGAGGACCTACTACTATGTAGGTGGAGGTTCAATAGCGATGTCCTGAAAGATCAGGCCAACAAAATCAAAATAGAAGAAGTCATTGAAGAATACATTGGACTTAACGATACATGCGACATTGACCCCAAGATCATGTGGGATGCACTCAAGGCAACAACCAGGGGCACAATAATAGATATCAAGTCCAAAATGAACAAAAGTGCTAACCTACACCTGAACCAACTAGAAAAAGACATCCGAAGCTTAGAGTCGATTCACGTCACAGACACAAGAAACAGTAGCGCCCTAACGGAGCTCACAAAAAAAAATATGAATGTAACAAAATCTTGAGCGAGAGGGTCGGGCAAAAGGCAATTAACCTCTGCGAGGCGAACAAAGCAGGGAAAATACTAGCTTCATATCTGAAACACAAACAAACACAATACACCCTCTCATCAATCACAGACTCACAAAAAAACACACACACAAGACACAAGGAGATCCTACGAACATTCAGAGAGTTCTACAAAGAACTGTACAGAAAGAACCATTCGCTAGACCAGGAAGGCTGTACAGGTTACCTAGACAGAATAAACCTCCCAAAGATAACTAATGAGGAAGCTCAGGCATTGGGATGGGAAATAACCTCAGCAGAAATATAAACGGCAATCAAGTCACTCAAAGAGAATAAGGCTCCGGGGACGGACGGATACACAGCCACTTTCTATAAAATGTTCTTCCCACACCTGCTACCGCCCATGAAAAAAGTGTTCAACCACTGCGAGTTTCTGGGAGTGGTTTCACCAACAATGTCAGAGGCAAATATAATAGTTATCCCAAAGGAAGGCAAAGACACTCAGCTACCTCACAACTACATGCCCATCTCATTAATCAATGTAGACTGCAAGGTGTACACCAAAATTCTAGCATCAAGGCTAAACAAGGTACTCCCATGACTGACTGGCAACTCACAAGTAGGTTTTCTAAAGAACCGTATGGCACATGACAATACCAGGATCTTGTGTCACATACTAGAACGAGCATCAAAACATGAAGAACCGGCAGTGACTATCACACTAGACGCAGAGAAAGCGCTTGACAGAGTATCCTGGAACTTCTTAGAACAATGCATGCAGGCATACAACTTAGGAGAATCATATACACAGAAGGTAATGACACTCTACAAGAACCCCAGAGCCCGGACAGTAGTCAATGGGGCTGTCTTTGAACCCTTCATCCTTCAACGGGGGACAAGACAGGGGGGCCCGCTATCCCCGTTGCTGTTTCTCCTGGCCCTGGAGCCTCTGATCAGAGATATCGGGACCAATGAGGAGATGAGGGGGATCACCATCAACAATACCACAGTCAAACCAGCCGCTTATGCGGATGATATCCTCATAGTCACAGAGAAACCCAGATCCTTCATCATGACCTCATGGAGACCATAGGAAAGTATTCAAGTCACTCAGGCTACAAACTACACATGGACACATCGGAATGTAAACCACTTAACGTCCTCACCACTAGAGATATACTGGGAAACTCGGGATTGGCCTGGCAAACTGGGTACATCAAGTACCTAGGAATTCATTTTGGCAAAGACCTCAAAAGCACACTCAACCACAATGAAAAGTTACTAATAGAAAAGACAAAGAAGCTGTTGGAGGCCTGGTCAGCCAAATTCATGACATGGTGGGGAAGGGTTGAGATAATAAAGATGATGATCACTCCAATGGTCAACTACCTGTCGAGTATGCTCCCTCTTACACTAACTGACAAGTTCCACCGCAAAATTGACACGATGGTAAATAATTTCCTATGGCGAGATAAAAAAGCGAGGATAAGCCTTAAAAAGTTAAGACTAACCAAGAAACTGGGGGGCTAAGTTTGGTGGATTTCAGAACTTTCCAAACTGCCTGTTTAGCGAAACAGGGGCCCTACTGGGTCCTACCCGGCCAGGAGTATACGCTGGTCTGTCTTACCATTGAGAGAGCCATACTAGGCAACCTAGAACCAATAGCTCTCCACGTGGAAATCACTGTGGGTTAACACAAAGATAAAAAACAGGGGGAAACCCCTCTCCATAGATACACAGAAAAGGTGTGGTATCACATACCCGGCACAACTGGAAGAGGGTGGAAGCCCCTCCTCCTTCAACATGCTAAAAACAAAGCAGAAGCTACCCGACATAGAACTGTACAACTTCCTCAAAATCAAAACAGCCCCGACCAAAGCGAAACTCGCAAAGCACAAGCCTTCTATCACCCAATACATTGCAAACCTCAACAATATAGGCCACCAGGTATCTCACCTCTACAAGCTACTACAACCCAGAGCCACCAAACTTAATGACAAAACAATCACGTACTGGGAGAAACAACTTGGTTCAACAATCAGCGAGAAAGACTACACCTCCTCTGGGCCTCTCCCATGCCAAACAAAATCTCCCCGGTCCTAGCGCAGACAAAATTCTGGTTACTGCATAAAGCATACTGGACCCCGGCTCACCTAGCAACTCTGGGCCTGAGAGAAAATGGCAAATGCTGGAATTGTGACAAAGAAAAGGGAGACTTGGCGCACCTTGTCTACCACTGTTCCAAGGTAAAAAAATTCTGGGAAAAAATATTCACCTTCATAAACAAAACATTAGGGTGCTCACTAAAAGCAGATTTGCCACACTCACCACAGCATTTATGACAACTGAATTAGACTCACAACAGGACAGAGACCTACTAGATCTCCTACTAACAGCAACAGTTAAATTAGTACTGACCAAATGGAAGGACACCTCCAAGGCAACTTTCAAGGGTTGGCTCAACTGGGTGACGTACCTTAGAGGTGCAGACAACACTGCCCTGCGTAACTCACCATGGAGACAACCTAACATGGGGATATGGGCATCCCTTGACAAACTTCTAGACCCATATGAACCACCTTGAATACTACTAGCAAAAAGCAGCGTGTGGCTCGTTAGCTCTCCCTCACTGGTTCAAGGCAACAAGGAGCTAACTTCTGTATGCTATCTCTTCTCCTCTCCACCTTAACCCCTTTCCTTTCCTTCCCCCTTTTATCACACCCCTCTCCTCTTACGGAGAGAGTGAATAGGGGGCAGCCCAGCTTGTACATGGCGACAATGTACTTCCATTAACACAGCCAGTCTGGGAGGCCACCCTGCAATTACAAAGCGGTGATGACTATATGTTATATGTTGTATGTTGTATAAAAACAATACAACTTATTTTGAAAAAAAAAGACACTGTTGAAATGCCTGTGTGCTGGATTCAATAGAGCCTGTGTACATATCTTCAAAGACAGTGGCTAAGCCACCACTCTGTCGCCCTGTTCTATCATATTTCATTATCTTGTAGCCTAAGGGCAGTGAGATGGCAATATCCAGAAGAAAGTGCTCAGAGAGCCGCATTTCAGTAATAAAAATTACCTTTGGGTAGAATCTATAATAAGGTCAGAAATCTTGAGACAGTGTTTAGATAGTGATCTTGCATTAATGCAAACATTTTAAAATATGTGCAGGTGAAGAATGAGATAAGTTCAGCGGGCTAAATAAAGGTGCCTCGATTGGCCACCCATCCCATTTGCAATTCAGACAAGAGAATAGGCCTTTAATCTGCCCTAGAGTACCTACCATACAAGCCCAAGGTGTTGTGCTGTGGGCTTCCTCAATGATAGCAGGGTGTCCTGCTAATAAGAACATTTTACCTAAATGTCTGCACTCTATTCTGCAGGGGTTCTGGCATCTGGCGTCGTCCAAGTGCGGACAGGCGCAGATGGGCTTGCCTCAGATGCGCCTTTGGCATGCCAGCAGCGCACCCGCTGCGCTGTGCCCTCATTTAAATTTTTGCTCCTCTTCAGAGGCGCTAAATCGCTGACCCCAAGATGGCAGTTCTCAGCCCGAGTACTGGCATTCAGCCATGTATTTAGCGATTGACCAAATATGTGGCCAGAGATGAGCCAAAATATCAATGCTTTTAATAATGTCTTCACTAATATAGTGATTAAGATATAGTTTTTAAAATTATTTTAATTTGTTTTGAATGATATATATTAATTTTATATGTTACTATTGTTTATTGTGACTAATTGTTTAAAATATAGCTTGTAAATGTAAGTGATGTAGAAATAATTTGTATTCATTTTTTATAGAAATGTATAGTGTTGCAGCAGGTTGTTGGGTCTGTAGTAGGAAGTTAGGATGTGAAGATAATTAGGAAATAGTTAATTAAGAATTATCTAATACTTTTTTTGATTATGTGATTGATATTTTTTAGATAAGTTATATAATACTGATTTATTTTCATTACATGCTATTTTCGGGCTGTTGAATTTGTAGGGGTATAGGGTGGAAAGTTAATTAAGGAATAAATTACCAAAAATGTACTATTAATTGTTAATTAATTAAATGATTTATTTTTAATAGTGTAATTAATGCAATACTTATTTATTTTACTTATATTTCAGTTTCGGGTTGCTAAGTTTGTAGGGGTGTAGCCTGGGAAATTAATTAGACAGTAATTGACAATTTATTGATTGCTAATTATTGAACTGAATTTTAATTATGAAAAATATTGAATACAGATTGTTTTACTTATGTTTTACTTGTGAGATGGTAGCTTTTTAGTGGTATTGGGTGGGACGTTAATTAAATAGTAATGTATTAAATATTAATGACCTCTTGTTAAATAATTATTTTATTTTATTTTTAATATGCAAATTGTGAAGTACTTATTTAATTTCATTTTATTTGCAGGATGCTAGGTTTCTAGGGGTCCGGGGTGGGAAGTTAATTAAGTGATAATTAATTTATAATTATTATTAATTGCTCATTAGGTAGTTATTTAAATATTTAAGTCATGGAATTATTATTTTTTTATTTATATTTTAGGTGCAGGCTGCTAGATTTGTAGGGGTATAGCGTGGGACGTCAAATAATTAATAATTGAATAACAATTATTTAGTAATTGAAAATTATTTATTTTCTTTCAAGAGTGATTATTTAAATTGACTATATTTAGATTTTTATCACACATACTTATATATCTATATTGCATGTTAATGATATTTTTTATTGAGTTTAATATTTTTTCTACATTCACTACATTCATTGGCTTACTAATATATGTAATGCATTTAAATGGAGGTGTTTTTCTTACTCTTTCTTACACTGCAGTGGTAAAATTAACCTCAGTGCAGTTAACTATTTCCCTACTGTTGCGCTGTTAGGATTGGGAATAGTAAATGTCACCCCTCCGAAATCCAACACTTTTCCTAGTCTTGCATAAACTGGAGTGGTAATAGTAAATGTTACCCATCCAAAGTCCAACACTTTCCCTATTGCTGCACTGTTTGGAGTGGGAATAGTAAACCTCACCTCCCCGAAATGCAACACTTTCTCTACTGTTGCAGATACTGGAGTGGGAAAAGTAGAATAATACATTTTGTACCTCCGAAATTCAATGCCTTCTCTTCTATTTCCCTGTTTGAAATGAGAGTAGTATTTTTCACCCCTCTGAAGTCTCACACTTTCCTTATTGTTGCACAGTTTGGAGTGGAAAAGGTAAATTTCACTTAACTGAAATCCAACGCTTTCCCTAATGTTGCTTAAACTGTACTGGGAATAGTACATTGTATCCCTTCGACGTCCAATGCTTTTCCTAATGTTGCACTGACTAGAGTAGGAATAGTAAAACTAACTCCTCCGAAGTCCAACACATTCCATATCACTGCGGGGACTGGAGTAAGAATAGTAAATCTAACCACTACGAAGTCCAACACTTTCCGCACTGTTGCGTAACTAGAGTGGGAATAGTATGTTCATAATAGTGGATGAACAGATTTTATAAATGTAATTGTTTTATTTTTTATATTTTATATTTTTTATTTTAAATCTATTTAAATGTTCACAGTATGTTTTGTAATGTATTTTGTATTTACATTTATTTAGGATCTTACTTATTGTCTACATCAGTTAACATTTATTTGTACTCATTTGTGTATATTTTTATAGTTTTATTGTATATGTATGTTATATGTGTATAACATAATTAATACAAATATGTATTAATAATTATAATAATGTCATGAATATTTTAAATGTAGTCTTGCTAATACACATATATATTTACATATTAATGAATTTATAATATGAAGAATTAATACAATGTAACATAAATATTTTTATTAATGATATTATAAATATATTATAGATACTCAATTTATTAAAAATAAAAATATATAATGTAAAATAAATATGTTTATTAATTATGTTACACTATATATACATATTACTGAGACAATCATGAGTTCACTCACAAAATTCAAATAACATTATACATTGACTTAAAAAACCAAAGGTCATATGGACATTATTGTATAAAGACAGCATTAAAAACCCTTAGAAATTCACAGAAAAAAATAAAGGCTACAGGGAAGTTATAGTTAGACTCAGATGTTGCTGTGAATTTCAGCAGTTAGTAAGCTGAGCTAACTATAACTTACGCCACTGCAATGCACTACTCATGACCTCACATCTTACATCACTCATGACATCAATGATGACATCTCAAATTACATCAATAATGACATCATCCAGTGAGTGTGTTTCCTACAAGATTATGAGTGCTAAATATATTTACCCAAGTACTACAAAAGGTAAATAGTATACTTTCTGTACTACTAATCAGTGATACTGTTTCTAACATACATTATGTGAGTAACTATGTGACTGTGTATCTTTGTGTTTGAGTGGGTGTTTGAGTGCCTATATGGGTGTGTGAGTGGCTGTATGGGTGTAGAAGCAGGTGAGAGAGTAGCTGTGTTGGTGAGTGAGTACCTGTGTGAGTGGCTGTATGGGTGGGTGAGTGGGTGTGTAAGTTGCTGTGTGGGTAAGCGAGTGGATGTCTTAATGGCTGTATGAGTGAGTGACTGGCTGTTTAAGTGGCTGTATGGGTGCGTGATTAGCTGTTTGGTTAAGTGAGTTGGTGTGTGAGTGGCTGTTTTGTAGAGTAAGGGCATAATTATAATTCTGGCAGTCCATGCACCACCAGGCTAGTTGGGGTGCTTCGGTGGCAGTCTCCAGTACACCCTATTTCAATTAGGGAGGTTGTCCGCCATTGCCCCACCGCAGCTGCCAGAGATCCACCCTGGTCCAGCCAAACATATTACGAGTGTCCTCTATGCCCCGGTTTTCATGGTGTTTCCACCACCATGAAAACTGTGGCAGAGAGGAAACTAGGAATCTCGGATGCATTCAGGAGGGCACAACATGTGACCCCCTGTGAGTATGCACCGCAGTTCCTGCACAGGATGGACTTAACAGTCCATGCCGTGCAGGAACTGTTTTTGGTGTTCCCATTGTAGTGCCTATTTTCAGGGCACTATCGTGGGAACGTAGAAAAAGACCCCCAGATGTGAGAATTACCCGTAATATGGCGGGTTGACTGACCGCAGGTTTGATGGTGAATGGCGGGGCGGACCCGGTGCCGCACCACCAAACTTGTATTCAGGCCCTAAGTGTCTCTGTGAATGGATGTATGGGTGAGTGAGAAGATGTATGAGTGATTGCATGGATGCAAATGGTAAGTGGTTGTGTGGGTTTGTGAGTAAGTGTATGGGTGCTTGTATGGGTGAGTGACTGTGTTAAGAGCCTGGATGCGTGAGTAAGTGGGTGAGTGAGTAGCTGTATAGGTAAAAATGTGGGTGTGTGGGTAGATGTATGGGTGAGTGTGTGGCTACGTGAGTGACTGTATGGGTAAGTGACTAGTTATATGAGTAGCTCTATGGATGAGAGTGGTGTGTGAGTACTTGTATGGGTCTGTGAATGGGTATGCACGTGGTTGTGTGGTCATGTGATTGGGTGTATGAAAGGTTGTATAGGTGGTTTGTGAGTGCTTCTGAGAATGATGTCATCAGGGATGTCATCAGTATTGTCACAGACTCTGTCATGAGTGATGCAATATGTGAGGTCAAATAGCACTGCTTTGCTGGGGCATAAGTTATAGTTAGCTCAGCTAACTATAACTGCTGAATTTCACTGGTTTTGTCTGAGTGAAATTTGAGCCTACCTATATTTTCTCTGTAATCTTTGTTTTTTTCTGTGAATTTCCAAGTTTTTGTAAAATTCAGTTTCCTAACTGCAACATCCCTGTAATCTTTTTTTCAGTGAATTTCTAAGTTTAAAAAAATGTTGTTTCTTAGCTATAACGTCCCTGTATTTTTGTTTTTTTAAGTATATTTCTAAGGTTTTTTAAATGTAATTTGACAAAAGTAACCACTTACTTTTGACTATGAGTGAGCGCATCTGTGTCTCAGTAAGCCTATGAGTGGGTGTGTAAGTGCTCTCTGTTTTTCCCTCATCTGCTCTGTTTTGACATTTCTGCTTGGTTTTCAGACTCTGTTTTGTCATTCCTTCTTGTTTTTCTGCCCTCTGTTTTGTGCCTTTCTGCTCGTTGCTGACCTGCATTTTGCCTCTGTCTTCTCATTTCTCACCTTTATTTTGCTTCTTGCTGCTGGTTTCTGACCTCTATTTTGCCTCTTTTTGCTCATTTCTGTCCTTTATTCTGTCTCTTTCTGCTTGTTAGACCTTTATTTTGCCTCTTGCTGCTCATTTCTCACCTTTATTTTGCCTATTACTGCTCGTTTCACACCTTTCTTCTGTCTCTTCTTTCTGCTTATTTCCCCCTTTATTTTTCCTCTTTCAGCTTGTTGCTGACCTTTATTTTGCCTCATTCTGCTAATTTCTCACCTTTGTTTTGACTCTTGCTGCTGATTTCCGAACTTTTTGAATGCCTCTTTCTGCTTGTTTCTCACTTATATTTTGCCTCTTTCTGTTAATTTCTCACCTATATTTTGCCTTATGCTGCTTGTTTCTGACTTTTATTCTACCTCTTTTTTCTCAATTCTGACCTTTATTGTATTTATTTAGAGAGTTTTATATAGCGCGAACGTGTCCCTTGGGTATCAGAGTGTTTCAAAGTTACTTGAGGTAGTTTAGATATACATTTATATGGCATAACCATTCAATATTATGAGGTAGGTTAGGTATAAAGCTATATAGTGAGCGTTACACAGTGATATGAGGTAGGTTCGGCATACATCTATACAGTATACATAAATTTATACAATGACGAGGTATAATTAGGCTATTACATGAAATTAGACCTTACATATATCTCTAAAATACTTATGTATGTCTATCTTCAAAGTTACCATAAATGTTATTCTACTGCTTACTGTACTGTATACTATACTCCAATACAGTAGTTCTGAATTGTCTTTTTCCGTGCATTCTTCATCCATAAGTCTGGTTTAGTATAGTACCGCCAGGTTATCCCCCTTATAGCTGGTGCCTTTCTCTTTACTTACATTTGTTGTTCAGTTTTGGAACATCTAAGTTGCGGTGGCGGTGATTACCTGTCTTGTCTATGTAAGGAACTTACTCATTAGGAATATCTTAGCTTCCTTTTTGAATGTTGCGGTGTTTGCAATTTTCCTAATATTTGAAGGGAGTGAGTTCCAAATTCTGGGGGCAGCTCCGGAGAAAGCTCTGTCATATGTTTTCTTCTTCCTGAAGATGGGTGGTCTCAGCAGCAGCTCCTTGGCACTCCTGGCTGGTCTGTATCCTCCAGGTATCTCTATCTTCTGGGCCAGGTATCTTGGTGTTTTGTAGTGGAGCGCTTTGTGGGTGATACATGCCATTTTGAGTTGGATTCTGGCTTTGTATGGTAACCAGTTTAACGACTTCAGGTGTGGCGAGATGTGATCGAATTTCCTCGATCAAGTGATGAGTCTTGCGGCTGCATTGAGGCATGCTTTTAGTGGTGCTGTGGAAATTTTGGGTAGCCTTGCTAAGGTTGTACAACCGTATTCAATCCTTGAGATAACTAAGGATTTTACTGCCAGTTTGAGATCCGTCGTAGAAATTAATGGTTTCACTTTCCACAGGACCCTGCAAGGAGAATCAAGACCCCCACGGTCCCAGATGTCTCCCTACCTCCAGTGGGAGCTGGCATTGCTGCTGCATAGAGGGAGCTGCTGGAAAGGCATCTCCTTCCATGCAGGAGCAATTGTTTCATCTCTTTCCCTGCTTGCATGTTTATGTTTATGTTTGTGTGATTTGTATAGCGCGCAAATACCCTGGGGTGTCTCAGCGCTTATGGGCTTAGAATTCAGGCAGGAAAAATACGCTATAGGGCGGTTATTGGTTAAAAAGCCAAGTTTTTAATTGTTTCCTAAAGGCGATGAGTGTGGGACTGGTTTTGATGGGGAGAGGGAGGGAGTTCCAGAGTCTGGCTGTGGAGACTAGGAAACACCTATCACTCCAGGAGGATTTTATGGTGCGTGGGACAGGGAGAAGGTAGGCTGTAGAGGAACGAAGTGGTCTGTTGGGTGTGCATAGGGAAAAAGCCTTTTTTAAAAACTGGGGTCCTGAGTTATTGATGGCTTTGTAGGCAATGCATAGTGCTTTGAATTTGGTACGGCTTCTGATAGGCAACCAGTGAAGTTGGCGCATGGCTGGTGTGATGGATTTGAGCTTTGGAATGCCAAGCAGTGTTCTGGCTGCCATGTTCTGAACTGATTGGAGCTTGTTAAGGCATTAAACAGGAGGCCATTACTGAAGTACCGAAAAATTATTATCACCCAATAGAGCTATACTTATGAATAGCCCCAATACCAATTTACCAATAACCAGTCAGTTGGCAGTGTAGAAGGTTCAATCGTTTATTATACAAACAACTCTGCCAGAGTATATATATATATATATATATATATATATATATATATATATATATATATATATATATATATATATATATATATATATATATATATATATATATATATATATATATATATATATATATATATATATATATATATATATATATGTATTACCTACTGGCGGTCGCCAGTAGGTAGTTATAGTTAGGATTGTTTTCGATAGGAAAACGCAACATTCTATTGGGAATAACTTTGGCGCCGGTTGAGGAATCTGCCTGAAATTTTCCTCAAATTTGCCTCGCGGCTCTCCGCTCCTTCCCTGAAAGATTGGGGGGGATTCGTCAAGCGGGGCCGAGATAAAAGGGGGGGTCCCAAAACGTGTTTTCTCCATGTTAATTTCCATAGGGCGGTTGGACTCACTTTTAGCCCGAACGGCTGAATGGATTCCCACCAAACTTGGCAAAATTGTAAGGACTGATAGCCCGATGTGCCTTTGCTATGTCTCAAGATATGTGCTCCAGTGGATTTTGAGTAATTTAGGTTCAAAAAAATATATATATCTATAAGCGCGCCCCGGTACGCGCACCGGGGAGCGCTCCGGGCGCGCCACGCGACTTGCGTACGGAAAGCTGATTGGCTCTCGGGTGTCTGTAAACATTCCAAACAGTTCGGAGCGGTCACCATCTTGTGTCTCGGTAGGATCGAGACACAAGAGGTGGCAAAAACAAAGGGGGAAATAACCAAAAGGGGGCAGGGTAGACCCCCCCTGATCCCCTATGTTTGATGTGGGGGCCATAAAAGGGTCCCGCGGGGGGAGCGCCCGGTACGCGCACCGGGGAGCGTACCAGGGAGCGTACTTTGGTGAAAAATAGTGAAAATAGTAGTGTAAAATAATCATTTTTAGTGATTAGAGGTAGGGTAGCTCTGAGAAGAGCTTTTGGGTTCTGTGGCTGTTTTAGGTACCTACAAGTACGTCCCACACACACCCATACGCACACAACCCCACACCCCCACAGCCACACACTCCCCACACATACCTCACACACGCACACCTCCACCCACACCCAAACACCCCACACCCCCACACCGACACCTTACACATCCACACCCACACCCATACACCCCACACACCCACACACACACCTCACCCCCAAACACACACACACACACGCACACACAGATACCTCACAGACACACCCCACACATCCCACACACACACCTCCCTCCCCCCCACAGACACACACACACCTCACAGACACACCCACACATCCTACACACATACCCCCCACACCCAAACACCCCACACACACACCTCACACACCCACACCTCCACCTACACCCAAACACCCACACTCCCACACCCACACCCACATACCTACACACACCTATACACCTCACCCCCCCCCCAGACACACACACATACACACACCTCACAGACACACCCCACACATCCCCCACACACACCTCCCCCCCACACATGGGGAAAGCTCAGTGAAACAGTAAAATAATAATTTAAAGTGCTTAGAGGTAGGGTAGCTCTGAATAGAGTTGTTGTGTTGTGTGGGTGATTTAAGTACCAACATGTAGGTACCAATGCAGAGTCTTAAATTCAATGTACACCTTTTTTTCTGTAGATATCTTGCATGTTGTTACAGAAGTTATTGTGGTATTTGGAATCCATACCATAGTCTGTCAGGAAAGCAGAAACAGATCCTTTAAGTACTCCCTGAGAAGACCTAGGGGATCATGGGTAGTCTACCCTGCTCCCTTATGATGTTTTAAAATTGCACAGTATACTGTAAGTTTCACTTTATACTATAATATAAACATAATCATTTTGGTAGTACTTCATGAATTAGATATAAAAATGAATAATGTCTCAAACAATTTTTAATTATTAAATAAAAATGTATTGGTTAGAATTTTCATAGTTCAATAAAACTTCCAGCATTAGATCATCTGGAATCTCTTCAAAAATGCATGTTTCTATATCTTGTAAACATTCAATAAATTGTTGATCCAAAGACTGATCCATAAAATCTTCTTCAACAAAATCTTCATTAAGAATCTCCTCATATGTAATCTCGAAGGAAACATTGATGTTTTCTTGCTCCCCTTCCATTTTTTTGCGGTAAATTGCATAAAAAATAACTATATCAGTAGAGTTAGGGCACTGTTGGGTTTAAGTTCAGACAGGTAGTTCTGATTTTTTAACAGTGAAGTTAACTTTGGGCAGTGTATGGTAACAGGCAGGAAGTAGAAATATAAAAAAGTGCCTGTGAAGAAGCGTAAGTAAATTCATAATTATAGCAGAGAAGCCTAAGTCAATCCATAAATATAACAGAGGAGCCTATCTCTATCTATAACTATAGCAGAGGGACAGTAAATAACTATCAGAAAACGTTTTTACAAATTAACTTAAAGTGCCCCTTACAAATTAACAACTTACTTTACAGAGAGGTGAAGAAGAAAAAATGCGAAAATCCTTTCAAGATGTACCTCAGGTAGTTGTAGTCAAAATGGCCGTGTTTCCCTCTCATTTTTCATTTATATTCATGTACATAACCAATCAAATGTCAGGAAAAAAAAGTAGAAAATGAAAGTAACATTTTAATTGGTTGTAAATTCTAACACTTCAGATGTGAATGAATGAATGAATGAATGAATGAATAAAATTTTATTTGTGGTTACTCAAAACCAATAAATAGAGCAACAAAATTACAGATAATCGTTATTATTAAAAGGAAAAAAAAGAAGAAAAAAAAAAAAAAAGAAACTTAAAATGGGAGCAACATAAACATAGTTAAAACTGTAAGGTTCATTAGGCCATTAGTGCTTGCCCACAATTCTTGCCTGATCTCATAAGGGCTAGATTGTCTCTGAGATGTGGGAGTTCGCCATCTGGGCCAATGTCCTAGCTATGGGAGTTCATCAATTTCTGGCGTGTCTCTTGAATGAATTTACTGAACGTAGCCATGTCTTTCACTGTTTCCATTGTGAATAGGTGGTAAACGGCCTCCTTTATGGTTCTGATACCGTGTTTCAGTAAGGTTGGCTTTAGATAGAGATTACGCTCAGAGGACAATGCTGGGCAACAGAATAAAATGTGTGCAAAGCTCTCATATTTGTATTTACATAGCCGGCACTCCGAGTGCTTTATCCAAGATGATCCCAAGGGGTAGAGATCTTTAAGTGGGAGAGAATGTAATCTAAGCGCTAAAATCCTATTTAACGCCTGTTTACCCACCGCCTGGGTCAGATGGAGTTTGGAGTTCCGTTCTGTGTGAGGCAGTTTTAAGGACTCGTGAAAGCCTCTTGATTCCAAAGATTCCAGATCCGAGGTGCGCGAGCAGAGGCGAACCTGTTTTTTTATCGCGCTTTTAATAGCAGCGTACTTTATTGATTCAGGGTCCCAGTTTTCCACTGCGAGCTGCAGAGCATCTTTGGCGACACAGAGGCTATTTGACCATGGATTATCTGGTTCCAGGAAAATATTTTTTATAAAAAATTTCAGAGTGTTTTCCCTTGCCGCAATGGCAAGGAAGAAGTATTTGCTCATTGCGGCCAACTCTTCATATTTTTGTTGGCTTAGGTCGAACTGCAGCCGCACTAAAATGTTTTTGGTGCGAGCGGGAAGATGAAATAACTTTTTATATGCTGAGCAGTGGATTTTTTCAAGTGTGTTTGATAATTTACCAGGGAAGGCTTGCTGTGCGTAGTTCAGTGAAGGTATTAGCTTTGCCCTTAGTACTCTTCGAATTGCTGTCGTTGTAGGGCTATGTAAAGTGGCATGCAGTTTGCTTAGGGCATATGTAATGCTTTTCCCTTTTGCCCGAATTTTATCAAGGTGTACTCCTGGGCGCCCTGTCTCGCTAAGCCAAACTCCCAGGTAGTTATAATTTTGTGTGCAGTCCAAAGACAACTTTCCTATCCTCCATTTTGTCAGTTTTTTTTTCGGGTAGGGTCCAAAGATTATTATTTTTGATTTGGATGGATTTACAATCAGTTTGTTCTTAGCATTGTAATTGTCCAGGGAAGATAGTGCCTTTTGTAGGCCGATTTTAGTGTGGTCTAAAAGCACCAAATCGTCAGCATATTGCAACAGTTGTATCTTCGTATGACCGAGCCGTGGTGTTGCTAATGATGCTCCAGTCAGAGCTTTGCCCAGATCTGCGGTGTATAAGTTAAACAGCATCGGAGCTATCACTCAGCCTTGCTTCAGTCCGCGGTCTGTGTCAATTTTCTCCGAGGCTGCCGTATTTGATAGTTTGATTCTAACCCAGGTGTTTGAATATAGTGATTCAATGGCTTTTAATAAGAGGGGGTCGATGTTCCAACTTTCCAATTTCTGCCATAGGATCGAGCGGTCCACGCCATCAAATGCCGCCGTGTAATCAATAAAGCAAGCAAAGATCGGGAGGGTTTTTCGGGCCACGGCCCTCTGTGCAAGATATGAGAGCACTATGATATTGTCCACTGTAGAGGCTCCTGGTCTAAACCCTGTTTGGTAAAATGGTAGGAGGCCCTCCTTGCTGACCCACTTTGAGAGGTCCAGTAGCAGGGTGCTTGCGTAAGCCTTACCTTCAATATCGAGCAGGGCAATCATTCGGTAGTTTTGTGTGTTGGATTTCAGCCCTTTCTTATAAATGGGGTGAAGTAGTGATCCTCTCCACGAGTCAGGGACATTCCCCATCAGTCGACATTCGGCGTATAGCCCAGTCAGCTTGTCAGTCCAGAAGTCTATGTCTTGCCTGAAGAGAGCCCCCGGCAGGCCGTTAAGTCCTGGCGCCCCATTGGGTCTGATTTAAAAAAAAAAATTTTAACTGTCATTTTGTCAGATAATGTCGGCTCCTTCACATTTTTTGTGGGAGTAGTAAAGTAGGTTAATTGAGTCAATATATCCAGGTCTGTATTTAATGGAGTTATAGTGCCTTCCTCGTTATACAATGTTTTGACATGGGCTACCCAGGTGTCAGAATCGATTGAATTCTCCCTCTGATTGCCTCCTTGGTTTAAGGTGTTAAGATAGTGCCAGAATTCTTGTGTTTTGCTAGGACTCAGTAGACCAAAAATCTTTAGCCATTTCGCCTCGATGTGACCCCGTTTTGCAGCCCATACTCGCTTCGAGTGCATTTTTGCTATTTCTTGAAGTTGTCTTTTGTCCAAAGGGGAGCCAGTTTTCAGGTAAGCCCTTTGTTTTGTTCTTAATTTTCTCGCACTTTCTTTGATTGGGGAGATGTGTCCAAGATTATGCATGGGGCGTGTATGGGTTTTGTTGATTATTCCTCCTTGTAGATGTAAAACTAGGTTGTGAGCCAACTGGTCCCATTCTCCTATTTTGCTCCTTTTTGTTTCGTTTAGTTGCCCGTCTGCCCACACTTTTTTCCATTCTTCGAACTTGTTAGTAGGCACCATGCCCCATTTGATCCTCCTCATCAGGGTAAACAGTTCAGCGCCATCCGATGAACCTACACATTTTACCGTAAAGTGGTTATCTGCTGTGAAGTTTAAGTTAATTATTAGTGCAGCATGGTCACTTGTTCAACTTTGTAGTCGGTCATTAACCTCTGTAGTTGACTGCTTACTAGGATATAGTCAATGGTGGTATGATTGTTATATGTAGGCGGACATAGGATTCCAGGAGTGTCCCTTAAAAATAAAGAGTGGGCTGATGACAGCTGATAAGAAAGCAGAAGTGTATTAAAGGCCTCTGTGGCTAAAGAGTTCTTGCTTTCTGTTGACCTGACCCCAATGTTGTGGGTGTTGAAGTCCCCAAGTATTATTGATTCCATTTGTGCAAATTGTAAGAGAAGATTTTCTATATGACATATTTAGTGGGAAAGTTTGTCCTTGGCTCTCGGGCCATGCGGGTTATAGTAAACGTTGATTAATAATATTGTTAATGGGCCCTTGGTTGTTGAAAAGCCTTTCAAGATGCCTGCCATGTACATATTTGAATATGTTTTTATTTCACTGTATTGTATTTTCCGAGAGAGCCTAATGTAAATTGAAATGCCTCCTGACGGTCTGCCGAACATGTTCTCCTTGACAGCTGGTAGGTGGTAGTCCGCAAATCCCCTAATTGAAACTGGTTTAATGGCCCATGTTTCTTGAATACACATTATGTCCACTCCTTCATGGAACGGTGGGGTCGTCGTGTCTTGTAGTAATTTTCTAATCCCTGCTACGTTCCAGGACATAATGGTCACGCTCTGTCTGATGATTTTCTCAATTTTATTCTTGGCTGGTCGCTCCACTTGCCAGTGCAGAGGGCCGTTCTTGGTTGCGTAGGGGCAGGAGTTAGGAGTTATGATTTAAAGCCCTTGGCACCCAAGACCAGTCTTCACTAGAATTGTTTTGTATTGAGCAGCACCGGGTACCTTTGCCCGGTTTTGTCGTGACTTTAATTAGGCCATAACTTGGTAGAAATGTGTTTATATCACTATTAGTTCCTTGAAGAATGGACCGTGTTTTTGTAAGAGGCTGCGATGGCTCCAAAATTGGGGGCTTCCTTAGTGTGTCCAGGGTCTGTGGGGCGTTTAATTGCTTCAAGTGGCAATGTTTCAGTGGCATGGGATATTTACCGCCGCCCGACTCGTGATCTTTATGCCCCAGTCTTCTAATTGATTTTTGTTTCTTTTCAAAGCGCTAGCCATGTCTGGGTTGGAGAAGAGCAGTTCTGTAGTTTCGTTAGTGTCACCTGGTCCTTGAGTAAGGAAGGACACGCTTTCGATGTCTGTTGTTTTTATAGTTTCCAGACCTGGAATATTAGCGCAGAGTTTTAATATGTTACTGCGATTTAGTATGTCCCACTTACCCTGGGAAACATATTCCGGATAGGGATATAATTTCAGGTCGTCCTGTGTAAAGGGAGTCAGATTCTTATTTGTTGCCACTGTCTGCGATTCTAGAACGTTTGGGTCATTCAAGAGTTTCAAAGCCAAAGCATCGATGTTGCCCTCTGCATAATTTGTGCTGGCTTGAATCAGTTGCTCTGTGTTGTCCAGCTTTACTAGCTCGGGCGGTGCTTTCCTCGTTCCGTGTGTTACACTCTTAGTAGGGTCTTGGTACCCCCTTCAGCCTGAGGGGTGATTAGTTACTTCTGTTATGGTGCTAATCGTGCCGACGAAGGCTTCATTGACCATTTTCGTCCGCGAGGGGCTCCCTGGATGGAATTCATGAGATCCTCGGGGGGCTTGCCTACCACCCCAAGGTGTCTTATCATGTTGAGTGTTAGAGCACCCACCGATTTTTTCGTTGCTTGTGTCCCTAGCTTTGGGCCGTTGGCCTATGCACACCTCCATGTTGTCCCCAGGAGTTAATTGGCCTGTGCACACCTCCATCTTTCCCCCAAGAGTTGATTCAAGTTTAGTTTTATCTAAGTCCGATAACCTGATGGCATTTTCATCAGGAATGTGCGACTTTAATGGGGTGATGGCCTTAAAATCGTTGTAACTGGAAGTCGCTTGCTCTTTGATTTCCGGTAATAGCCACTGTCTAATTAAGCCCTTTTGGTTGCAATTGTTTTTTCTTTGTTTGTTCAGTTTTTTTAGTTTTTTCTTATTTTTTCGAGAGAGGTGGCTGGTGTCTGGGATTGACACGTGCGTAGTGTTTGAAGTTTCTTGATCTTTATCTAGAGCACTGCACGCGTCTGTTGTTGTTTCTGGCACCCAAGTTAAGTGCTCTACCGCCGTCCTAGTAAGATCTTTCTGACGGGCGTTGTCGCTGGGGTGGGGGATTTGCGGAGTTCCAGTCGAAGTGTAATCCTTGTTATTTGGCTGGGGGAGTGCAATGTTCCGGTGCCTGCTAGTTTCTGTTTTTAGATCTTCGATTAGTGTGTTCATTATCCCGGGGAGCTTTTCCAGGTTGCGCAGCACCGGACTGCATCCGCAGTCCTGCGGTTTGAGTATGACTGATGTATTTGCTTGAGCTCGTTGGATCAAGGAATTCAAGTTCTCAAGTTTGGAATCTATGCCTGAAATCAGGCCAGCGACTGTGTGGAGAAGACTTATCTGAACATCCAATTTGTCGGCATGCATTATTGCAGCATTTACCATTGAGGACAAGACGTCATTAATTAATGCAAGATGATGGTCCAATGTGCCCGGTAGTTGTTCCATGGAAGTTTCCACCGCCCGTCCTTCTAGGCTGAGTCGTGCGCTTATGTTGTTAGGTGCGGGGCAGCCTGGGTTCGAGGGGTGGGTTGCTGCTGCTACAAATGGTTCAGCATGCACGCTAAGTGCTGGAGCGCTGTTCGCACTAGCTCCTTCAATATTATTCAGATCCATTGCCCAAGGTTCGTCGATCTCTCCTTCAACCGGAGTACCTGATTGCATGTCACGTGTCCATTCGGTTCCTAAGTTGAGTGGGCTATTTTTGCTGGTGTTATTGCTCCGCAAATTTGATGTTGTCGTTACTTGGGGTATTAAGCCGCCCGACACCATAATTATTTTGGGTGATAGTGGGATGACCGAGCTGACCGAGCTACTAAGGGGGTTGGATCCTGGTGGTGTAGTCAAGGCAGCTGTGTTAGGACTAGTTATGGTATTCTTGTTACCTACCGCCGTATGCCCAGAGTTCGGCGTTGTGTGACACAGAAAAGCTCTTATGTCTCTCTCTATTGCCCTCAGTATTGGCTGATGTTTTCCTGTCACCTCTTGTAGTTGGGCACTTATTTGGCAAGGGTGACTGTAGAGTTGCGTCCTGGTCTTCCTCCACCTCCACAGGCCCGTCTGTGTGGCATGCCCCCATGTTAGAAGGTGCTCTACCCGTGGGATAAAGCATTTTTTCCTTTTGGCGTCTTGCTGACTTATGAGGGCGAGGGTTCTCCTGGCGGTATAGAAGGTTTGAATTTCTGGTTCGCATCTTTAAGGGTTGATCTAAGTCTGAGTCTAAGGAGAGGGGGGGGTCTCCCCAATGCTTGTAAGGCCCCTCTTGCTCCCTGGCTTACTACTTTCTGCGTTTGGAACCAGAGCGTCCACCTTACTCCTTCTCCGATCTTAGATCTTAATAAGTTGCTGACTGGATGGTTGCTGGCTTGCTGAGTAGGTCTCTCCTCTACCTCTCCTCTGCCTCGCTTCTGCTGATGAGTTAATGCCACGTGGGCCCTCCTGAAAATTCTGCTGCCACCGTAATATGAGGGTAGCACGCGGCTCTTACTATGCTGTGAAGTAAATTGCGACTGTCCGCCTCACTGTCCACCTCACTAGTGGGCTTCTCGCAGCTTCTCACGACTTCTCACCCCTAGGCAGCTCACGGTTCTTGCCTGCGCTGTAAGGTGATTGCACTAGGGAATTGCCACAGTGTGGAGTAATGACAGCTACTCACCGCGTCTCAAAACCGTCGTGCTGTGTGCTCTCTGCGTGCACTCCGCCTACAGCAAGACAGCTCGCGGTTCCAGCCGCTCTGATTAGTTGTTTAAATGTTTGGTTAGTGAGCTCTCCACCGGCTCTCCACCACGCCGGAGGATTGGTGGCGGCTGCTCTCTGCCGCGTCTCAAATGGTTCGGCTGGAATGCCGCCGCGCCCTCGACCCCTCTGGGGGCTTCCCTCTGGGGCTTCCCGCAGCGTCCCACGGCACCCTGCAGTGTCGGAGCCCACGGGACTCCTAGGGCTTGCAGAGCTCGCAGGGCACAACAGGCGAGGGGGATCACGGTCCTGGTCCCAGTGCTACAGTGCACCCCCCCCCTGCCTGGATAGCCTTTCGTTCTTCTTTTCGCTCCGCGCAGGATGGCAGAGCACGCCCAACAGCCGCCGTCCAAGGCACTGCCTCGGGAGGGGCACGAGGAGCACGAGGGGCACAGATGCAGATGCAAGGCTTCGGGATTCTGACCAGCTCTCCTAGCGGCTTCTCATGGTGTCTCTGGTAGCGATAGCGTAGCGGTGTCTGCTGCTGCGCTTCCCGCTTCCCGACTGCTCTGCTCCCGACTGCTCCGATCGGCAAAGTTGCAAAACCAGGACTGGACTCTCTCGCAGAGATTCCCAATATGGGAGTTCAAGGTCCTTCCCCAAGACTGTGTGCCATCACTTCAGATGTGTTTTTGTCATGTCATTTACCTCAGGATATTTAGACAATGCTACAGCTCAAATGGCTCAATGGAATTCCACCAAATTTGGGAAAATGGTAGGGATTGGTATGTAGTAGGGCCTATTCTATATTTGGTGAAAGTGTCTCCAGTGGTTTTTATGTAAATTAACTTTTAAACATTTTTGGGAGCGCTTCCCGGTGCGCGCCCCGGTACGCGTACCGGCAGCGCTACGGGAGTCCTCCATCTTGTGTTTCGGAAGAATTGAGACACAAGATGGAGGACAAACAACGTTGGGAATGGGTAAAAGGGGGCACGGTAGACACTCTCTGACCCCCTAGGTTTTCTGAGGGGGGCTTAGGAGGCCCATATAGGCCCCAAAAAACCAATTTTTTTTTAATTTTCGCGGGGGAGCGCCCGGTACGCGCACCGGGAAGCATACCGGGGAGCGTACTTTAGTGAAAAACAGTGAAAAAAGTTAGAGAAAAATAATCATTTTGAGTGATGAGAGGTAGGGTAGCTCTGAAAAGAGCTTTTGGTTTCTGTGGCTGATTTAGGTACCTACAAGTAGGTTCCAATGCACAGTCTTATATTCAGGAGGAATATTCTATTCCCCTCATCTGAGAAGTGCACACCATCTCCTCTGTAGATATCTTGCATGTTGTAACGCAAGTTGTTGTTGTATATTGACCCATTCCATAGTCTCTTATGTAAGCAGAAACAGATTTATTCACATGTTTCCGTGCTTTCTCAAATTGTGGACAAAATTGGTTGGACCACTTCTATTTCTGTCTTTGGCATATATTGGAATATACCAAGGCAGTTTGAGGAAAAAGTGCCATCAATTGCTCAAAGGTGTCCTTTAAAAGCATTTCCAGACCTACCCCAGTCAAAGTGCCTAAGTCATTTCCACCACAGTGCAGAATTATGAGGTTAGGGTGTGGCAGATGCAAAAAGGTTTTCACCAATGGTATCAATTGATGACATCTCAATCCTCTTTGGCCAATCCATTTTATGTCTACATTTGGTAAGTCAAGGTTGTGAAAATTTCTGGTAGCTGCATACCTTTGAGCCCAGTGGATGTAGCTATGTCCAATAATCCAGACAGAATACATGGTAAGAGGAGGTTCTGGTGCAGTCAGATGAAGTGTGGGAATGAAATGGCAGTTGGAACAGTATGAGTTTGCAAAAAAAAAAACTGTGGAGTTTCAGTGCTCTTCAATCACAAGCAATGATTGGTGGATTCAGATAGTTGAAAACTGGAAGTTATGGTGCATGGTTCTGTTCTGTGAAAGCAGCAATTTGAGTGGTTAAGAAAAAGTAATTTAAAGAAAGATTGCAGTGGATAAGCTGGTGTATTGAGAGGTCAAACATCCTTGATTAGTTCATTTGCAACATTGTAGAATAGACTTTTAACCCTGAGAGCTCAGTGAGGAGGGAGTTGCTATGGTAACAGGTAGAAAAGGCTGAGGGGGGGAAGGGTGTTGGTTTGAAAATAGAGAGGGAAGAGTTTTGATTGGTTACCATGTGCAATATGTGTGTAGAATTAGAGGTACTCTGTACCATTCATGGTTGCAGTGCCTGGAGTACATACCCTTTGCTCTGCTAAAGAAATATTGGTGTGTGTGTCTGATACTGTTCTCAATCTCCTAAAGCATTTGTAAAGGTAAGTAATGATTCATGTAATATACATAGAGACTTGTATACTCTATGGAGAAGATTTTGAAGCAAATTGTGTTTTTTTAATGTTGCTTTGTGTCATGCTTTTTGATAATGCTTGGTAAAAAGTTTTTACTGCATAGAGGAATTGTATTTTGTAAAATTGTGAAGTTTCAGTAGTGACATGGAATTCTTGTACATAGGACCTGTGCTGTGTTTCTTAAATGTGATGTCAAAAACGATTTTGGGGAAAATGAATGGCTTTTACATTTTTTAGAAGGAATAAATAATGTGTGCATGCTTAAAGAAATACTTTTGACCCTTTCACAATGATGTTACCTGTGTTAACTCAGTGTAGGAAGCACATTGAGTTTCTTTGCATAGAGGAATTGTATTTTGTAAAATTTTGAAGTTTCAGTAGTGTCATGGAATGCTTGTACATAGGACCTGTGCTGTGTTTCTTAAATGTGAAGTCAAAAACGATTTTGGGGAAAATGAATGGCTTTTACATTTTTGAGAAGCAATAAAGAGTGTCTGCATGCTTACATAAAATTTTTTGACCCTTTCACAATGATGTTACCTGCGCTAACTCAGAGTAGGAAGCACATTGAGTTTCTTTGCTGTTGGTTTGTGTCATTTTTTTTGATAATGGTTGAATTACAGTAGTGAAATTGAATGCTTGTACATAGGGCCTGTGCTGTGTTTCTTAAATGTGATGTCAAAAACGATTTTGGGGAAAATGAATGGCTTTTACATTTTTGAGTAGGAATAAATAGTGTCTGCATGCTTAAAGAAATACATTTGACCTTTTCACAATGATGTTACCTGTGTTAACTCAGTGTAGGAAGCACATTGAGTTTCTTTGCATAGAGGAATTGTATTTTGTAAAATTGTGACGTTTCAGTAGTGACATGGAATGCTTGTACATAGGACCTGTGCTGTGTTTCTCAAATGTGATGTCAAAAACGATTTTGGGGAAAATGAATGGCTTTTACATTTTTTAGAAGGAATAAAGAGTGTCTGCATGCTTAAAGAAATACATTTGCCCCTTTCACAATGATGTCACCTGTGTTACCTCAGATTAGGAAGTAGATTGTGCAGATGAGGTGAGGCATGTCCAGAGGGACAGAGGAGGTGAGGCCTTTGTTCAAGACTGTAGTGGGAGAGAGGGCTTTCCTGGGGAGCATAGGTGGTGAGGCTTGTGTCTAAGAGTGCAGTGGACTAGGCTTCATGAAGCCTATCCCCGACTGCACTCTTAGACACAGGTGTCAATTTGACTCTTTACAATGATGTTACCTGTGTTAACTCAGTGTAGGAAGCACATTGAGTTTGTTTGCATAGAGGAATTGTATTTTGTAAAATAGTGAGGTTTCAGTAATGACATGGAATGCTTGTACATAGGACCTGTGCTGTGTTTCTTAAATGTGAAGTCAAAAACGATTTTGGGGGAAATGAATGGCTTTTACATTTTTGAGATGGAATAAATAGTGTTTGCATGCTGAAAGAAATAAATTTGACCTTTTCAGAATGATGTTACCTGTGTTAACTCAGTGTAGGAAGCACATTGAGTTTCGTTGCATAGAGGAAATGTATTTTGTAAAATTGTGAAGTTTTAGTAGTGACATGGAAAGCTTGTACATAGGTGCTGTGCTGTGTTTCTTAAATGTGATGTCAAAAACGATTTTGGGGAAAATGAATGGCATTTACATTTTTGAGTAGGAATAAATAGTGTCTGCATGCTTAAAGAAATAAATTTGACCTTTTCACAATGATGTTACCTGTGTTAACTCAGTGTAGGAAGCACATTGAGTTTCTTTGCATAGAGGAATTGTATTTTGTAGAATTGTGAAGTTTCAGTAGTGACATGGAATGCTTGTACATAGGACCTGTGCTGTGTTTCTTAAATGTGATGTCTAAAATGATTTTGGGGAAAATAATGGCTTTTACATTTTTGAGAAGGAATAAAGAGTGTCTGCATGCTTAAAGAAATAAATTTGCCCCTTTCACAATGATGTCACCTGTGTTACCTCAGATTAGGAAGTAGATTGTGCAGATGAGGTGAGGCATGTCCAGAGGTACAGAGGAGGTGAGGCCTTTGTTCAAGACTGTAGTCGGAGAGAGGGCTTTCCTGGGGAGCATAGGTGGTGAGGCTTGTGTCTAAGAGTGCAGTGGACTAGGCTTCATGAAGCCTATCCCCGACTGCACTCTTAGACACAGGCGTCAATTTGACTCTTTACAATGATGTTACCTGTGTTAACTCAGTGTTGGAAGCACATTGAGTTTGTTTGCAAAGAGGAATTGTATTTTGTAAAATAGTGAGGTTTCAGTAATGACATGGAATGCTTGTACATAGGACCTGTGCTGTGTTTCTTAAATGTGAAGTCAAAAACGATTTTGGGGAAAATGAATGGTTTTTTCATTTTTGAGATGGAATAAATAGTGTTTGCATGCTGAAAGAAATAAATTTGACCTTTTCAGAATGATGTTACCTGTATTAACTCAGTGTAGGAAGCACATTGAGTTTCGTTGCATAGAGGAAATGTATTTTGTAAAATTGTGAAGTTTTAGTAGTGACATGGAATGCTTGTACATAGGTGCTGTGCTGTGTTTCTTAAATGTGATGTCAAAAACGATTTTGGGGGAAAATTAATGACTTTTAGATTTTTGAGAAGGAATAAATAGTGTCTGCATGATTAAATAAATATATTTCAATCTTTCACAATAATGTCACCTGTGTTACCTCAGATTAGGAAGTAGATTGTGTAGTTGGGGTGAGGCATGTCCTGAGGGACAGAGGAGGTGAGGTCTGTGTTCAAGACTGTAGTGGGAGAGAGGCCTTTCCTGGGGAGTATAGGTGGTGAGGCCTGTGCAGTGGACTAGACTTTATGAAGCCTATCCCCCACTGCACTCTTAAACACAGGTCTCACCTTCTTTGTACCCGTGGACAGATCTCTCTTCCACTACACTCTTCAATACAGGCCTCACCTCTCCTGCACCCCTAGACAATCCTCACCTCATCTGCAACCCCAAATTAAAACTTAACGCAAACAAAACAGAAGTGATCTTTTTTGGGAAAGGCCTCCCTCCACCCTCAGAGCTGTGGTGGCCAGCGGAGATGGGACAAGCCCCCTCACCTAGCCAATCGGCAAATAATCTGGGAGTGCGGTGGGATGACAGTCTGTCTTTTACACCGCACATCCAGCAAGTAGTTGGCTGCTGTCTGAGTAAGCTGAGGAATCTCCGTAAGATTCTGCGACTTCTACCAGAGGGCTGTTGAAAAACAGTAATTCATGCCACAGTGACATCTAGGCTGGATTACGCCAACGGACTCTATCTGGGCTTACCAAAATATCTAATTCAAAGACTACAACTGGTCCAAAATGCGGCTGCGAGACTGTTAATGCGGATTCCTTTTAAGCATTCGGTCTCTCCGTATCTTCTGTCACTCCACTGGTTACCAGTAGCCAGCAGAATCAAATTCAAGGCACTCACGTTGGCCTTTAGATGTCTGTTTGGCACCTGTCCCAACTACTTGAAAACTAGGCTTCCGAGATATACCCAGGCCCGCTCTCTTCGATCCAACTGCCGCGGTCTGCTTGCCGTTCCATGAGTAAAAAGGGCGTGTTTGGGAGGACGTACCTTCTCGGCCAATGTAGTGACACTTTGGAACACTTTGCCCCCCGTGATTCAGCAAGCCCCCTCCGAGCTCTGCTTTAAGCGGATGTTAAAGACCTGGCTTTTCACCCAACCGTGCTAGGCGTTACTACACCAGCCCTCGTGGTCATAACTGTTCTTCAGCACCGGGACACCTCCAAGTGAGGTAGCTGTTCGCGCTTTATAAAATGCAGTATTAATATTATTATTAATAGACTTCAACTAATCTGTATCCTTAGACAGGCCTCAGCTTATTTACACCCTTGGACATGCGTCACCTCAACTGCACCCAGTTACCATCATTTATACTCAATACATTGAGGCCTGTCCAGAGGACACAGATGAGGTAAGGCTTGTCCAAGAGTGAGCGGAGGTCAGTCCTCTCCCCTGTACTCATGGACACTGAAGGCTTGTACATAGGACCTGCACTGTGTGTCTAAAATGTTATTCAAAAAACGATTTTGGTGCAAATCAATGACTTTTAGATTTTTGAGAAGGAATAAATAGTGTCTGCATGATTAAATACATATATTTCATCCTTTCACAATAATGTGACCTGTGTTACCTGAGATTAGGAAGTAGATTGTGCAGATGAGGTGAGGAATGTCCAGAGGGACAGAGGAGGTGAGGCCTGTGTTCAAGACTGTAGTGGGAGAGAGGCCTTTTCTGGAGAGCGTAGGTGGTGAGGCCTGTGTCTAAGAGTGCAGTGGACTAGGCTTTATGAAGCCTGTCCCCCACTGCACTCCTAGACACAGGTGTCACCTTCTTTGTACCCGTGGACAGACCTCTCTTCCACTACACTCTTCAATACAGGCCTCACCTCTTCTGCACCCCTAGACAATCCTCACCTCATCTGCAACCCTGAATAGACTTTAACTAATCTGTATCCTTAGACAGGCCTCAGCTTATTTACACCCTTGGACATGCGTCACCTCATCTGCACCCAGTTACCATCAATTATACTCAATACATTGAGGCCTGTCCAGAGGACACAGATGAGGTAAGGCTTGTCCAAGGGTGAGAGGAGGTCAGTCCTCTCCACTGTACTCATGGACACTGAATGCTTGTACATAGGACCTGCATTGTGTGTCTAAAATGTTATTTAAAAAACGATTTTGGTGCAAATCAATGAGTTTTAGATTTTTGAGAAGGAATAAATAGTGTCTGCATGATTAAATACATACTTTTCATCCTTTCACAATAATTTCACCTGTGTTACCTCAGATTAGGAAGTAGATTGTGCAGATGAGGTGAGGCATGTCCAGAGGGACAGAGAAGGTGAGGCCTGTGTTCAAGACTGTAGTGGGAGAGAGGCCTTTCCTGAAGAGCGTAGGTGGTGAGGCCTGTGTCTAAGAGTGCAGTGGACTAGGCTTCATTAAGCCTATCCCCCACTGCACTCTTAGACACAGGTCTCATCTTTTTTGTACCCGTGGACAGACCTCTCTTCCACTACACTCTTCAATACAGGCCTCACCTCTTCTGCACCCCTGGACAATCCTCACCTCATGTGCAACCCTGAATAGACTTTAACTAATATGCATGCTTAGACAGGCCTCAGCTTATTTACACCCTTGGACATGCGTCACCTCATCTGCACCCAGTTACCATCAATTATACTCAATACATTGAGGCCTGTCCAGAGGACAGAGATGAGGTAAGGCTTGTCCAAGGGTGAGAGGAGGACAGTCCTCTCCACTGTACTCATGGACACTGAATGCTTGTACATAGGACCTGCACTGTGTGTCTAAAATGTTATTTAAAAAACAATTTTGGGGCAAATCAATGACTTTTAGATTTTTGAGAAGGAATAAATAGTGTCTGTATGATTAAATAAATATATTTCAACTTTTAACAATGATGTCACTTGTGTTATGTCAGATTAGGAAGTAGATTGTGCAGATGAGGTGAGGCATGTCCAGAGGTACAGAGGAGGTGAGGCCTATGTTCAATACTGTAGTGGGAGAGAGGCCTTTCCTGGGAAGCATAGGTGGTGAAGCCTGTGTGTAAGAGTGCAGTGGACTAGACTTCATGAAGCCTATCCCCTACTGCACTCTTAGACACAGGTCTCATCTTCTTTGTACCTGTGGACAGAGCTCTCTTCCACTACACTCTTCAATACAGGCCTCACCTCTTCTGCACCCCTGACGAATCCTCACCTGATCTGTAACCCTGAATAGACCGTTTGCTTTTTGTCATTGCTTTGTTGTTTGGTAATAGTGGTCTATAATGTGCTATTTTTTTCTTTAACACAGATTGAAATCAAGATTTCAAGAGTAAGGAAAGATGCCCTCAAGGCAAAGGAGAAGAAAACATGATAACCGCAAAAAAACAAAAACAGCAACGGAATTACAGCACTCTTCCACAACAAATACTTCAAAAAACAGGAACAAAGCTCCTGGTAAGACAACTAAGTCTTTCTTATGGAACATATGTAGATCAAAAAAAAATGTTGGACAGCATGTAGAAAAAGAGAATGAGAGAGTAAATTTGAAAAGGAAGGAGAGACCCTCAAAAAATCTTACAACTGGAGCAGGAGAGAATAATATGTATAGGAATAGAAGGCAGAATCAGTTTAGAGACGTTCGTAAATGAATGTTTCGCAATAGGGTGGTTTTAAATTTGTTAAAAAACATTAGGAAAGGTAAACAGAGAGCTGCTTTTTATAAGAAAAAGAAAAGTGTAGAGAAGATTGTTGATCAGGCTTTTGAAGTTAAGAAAAAATTATTTATTTTAATATTCAATAGAATTAGGACACTTAACAAGACAATTGATGTTTTCAAATCAAACAGTAGATGGAAAAGAGTAATTAATCGGACTCATTTTTGTAACGTTTTTTCAGGAGAATGGATGCACAGTTCAAGTTGTGAGCCATTTTTTAATGAGGAGATTTACTTCCAGGAGAATGATTTAGTGCATGCAGTTGACACCAGTGGTCGAGCATATGAAGTGAAAGACGGTTGTCCGATTGAAAAAGAGAAACTTGTGCCTAGAGAACCAGAAGAGGTGTTAACTGATGAAGTTTTAGGGAGACGTACTAAGGGTCCAGTGTACACTTGGAAGTATAGTCGTATTTGTAGTGTGCGACAGGAATCAATTGATTTGTTTTGTAATTTCTTACGTACATATAGTAAGAAAAGTCTAAAGCAGAAAGTGAAGTTGTTGCAAGACTTAGATCCTTGCAGAGTGAGAGAAAACACAGGTTTGCAAGGGCATTCACTGGCTTGTCTTTCTAGAAAAGTCTGTCAGAGTGTTTTTCATCATTTTAGGATGTTAGCAGTGCATCATACCAAAATGAGGAAATTAGTGAGAATGTTGTATTATGCAAAAAGTCCAGCACTTAAGCTTAAACAATTAAACAGTGCTCTTTTGCATGGAACTGAATTAGATGTGAAGAAGATTTGTGAAGAAATTGAGATTTGTTATTTTGGTGAAAAAGAGGACAGTGTAGAAATTGACACAGCAATTCAAGGTAATGTGGAAGACAATGTACAGATTTCAAGTACAGAAAAGTTTGACCAGGAAATTACCAGGTTTAAGGTGAAATCGAGTGAAAGGCCGAATTTTACTTGTATGTGTTGTCGACAAAGTCATTATAAGCATCAAACTAGATTAGTTGATTTATACGTAAAAAGTGAAAAGATAAATAATTATGAGTGGAAGGATTTTGCAACTTATGTGTGGGTGGAGAATTGTTTTGATTTGAGTTCTGATCAGCGTATTTGTAAATATTGTTATGATAAATTAAATCAAAACAGAATGCCTGCTAGAGCTGTTCATAATAATCTGGAGTTGGTAGACATTCCCCGTGAATTGATGGATTTAAATACATATCAGTCTATTTTGATTCAATGTGTCCATCCTTTTCAGGCAATTGTTCGCATGGAGCCTAAGATAGGGAAATTGCCTCCTACAGATTTGCAGAGAGGATTAAAGGGAAGAGTTGTTTATTTGCCTCTAGATTTCAGAAACAATATTGATACAATTGGTATAGAAAAAGTAGAAGAGGAACCTTTAGGTATTCTAGTTAATGGGGTTCCGACAAAGAGTAAGAAAATCTGGCAAGATTTAGTGGATGTTAGGAAAGTCAAAAAGGCAACGTTGTATTTAGTCAAAAACAATGAGTATTACAAAGATGTATGTGTTGCAGCAGGGGAAACAGCTGCAGATGAAGACAGTGATTGTTCAGGCGGCCAAATTGAAAAAGTTGATGTGTCTAGAAGTGAAGATATATATGAACATTATACTGTTCATCCTTTGCATTCCAAAGAAGTAATGGGGAATGCAATTGAATTGTTTCAAATGAAAGCAGCAAAAGGAAGTCCCATTAGTGTATGGGAAGAAAGTTTGGAAGCTCGTTGTTTTCCACAGCTATTTCCAACAGGTCGAGGTGGACGATATGACGATGGACCACTTCAAATTCCTGCATCTGAATATCGAACTGTAAGATTATTTGCTGAGGATCCAAGGTTTCGTCAATGCATTCCCTATTTGTTTCATTTACTGTATGAAAGTGACTTGTCTGGGCTTTCTTATGCAGTAAACCATATACTGAAAAGTGGAGCACATCTGCAAAATATTTCGGCGAGGGACTTTATGGAGAAAGTGAATCTGCAAGATAATATTTTGGAATCTCATTTAATCAATCTCATGGCATGCAGACTTATTTGACCACTGCGCGCTGCTGTATCTAGCGCTGCATTGCTGCTGCTGTTTTAAGCATTTTTAAATAAAAATCCTATCTATTGTATAGCGCGTGCGCGCTGCTGCCTCTGGCGCTATTTCACCTTAAGCGCTTTGCTGTGATTCCTCCCCTCTCACTTGCACCTTAAATCGTGCCCCTCATTCCGCATTTAGCGGGAAACTGACCAGCTCAGGGAACCGAGGGCTCCTGGAGACATCGCGCTGGGGTGTTTGCAGCCGCCATCTTGGGTGAGTGAGGGAAGCCAGGGAGTGCCGAATTGCGGGCGCCATCGTGGCTGGGGGGTCTAGTGCTCGCACTACAGGACTGCAGTGACTGGAAGGGCATAAAAAGCAGAATCTCCCTCGCGTGGTCAGACTTACTTGACCACTGCGCGCTGCTGTATCTAGCGCTGCATTGCTGCTGCTGTTTTAAGCATTTTCAAATAAAAATCCTATCTATTGTATAGCGCGTGCGCGCTGCTGCCTCTGGCGCTATTTCACCTTAAGTGCTTTGCTGTGATTCCTCCCCTCTCACTTGCACCTTAAATCGTGCCCCTCATTCCGCATTTAGCGGGAAACTGACCAGCTCAGGGAACCGAGGGCTCCTGGAGACATCGCGCTGGGGTGTTTGCAGCCGCCATCTTGGGTGAGTGAGGGAAGCCAGGGAGTGCCGAATTGCGGGCGCCATCTTGGCTGGGGGGTCTAGTGCTCGCACTACAGGACTGCAGTGTCTACGGCTATTTAAGATGGCTGCCCTACAGGCGCGCAGCGGGAGCGCAGGCGGAGCGCCGGAGGTGCGCCAGAGGTAAGCCTGTTTGCGCCCGTTCGCGCACAGGACGCGCCGACGGCCGGACGGACTGCCTCTGGGAACGCAGGTGCTCCCCTCCACTCGTACTCTCGCGAGGAGCTTCTGAGTTTCAACTCTGGTTATGCCAGTAATTTAAAGGACAACCCCTCCAGCAAGCACCCAGCGGCGGTGTCCTGTGGACTGCTGAATGTGCGGTCACTCGTCAAACACTGCGACGAGATTGCGCTACTTATAGAGTCTCTGCATATTGACATACTTTTTATGACAGAGACGTGGACAACATCTACTAGCTCTGTGGAATTAGGGTCTGCGTGCCCCCCGGGCTTTAAAATTGTGCATATTCCTAGAGCGGGAGGTAGAGGAGGGGGAATTGGCATAATCTTCAGACAGACCCTACATCTCGTTCAGCACAATGTCAAGGCTATTGCTGGATGTGAAACACTGGCCTTTTCCATCAAGGACCCGGGAGGTGTGCTACTTACAGGTCTACTATGCTACAGACCCCCAGCCTGCCCGTTAGCTGCCGTCCCTGAGCTCATTGACCTGATATACGATCTCTCCCACTCCCACACTAAGATGATGGGATTTCAATCTGTGCTCAGAGGGTTCAACTAAGTCGGCCTATGAAGAATTGGTACAAGCTTGTCTCAACATCGAGTTACAACAACTAGTACTCTCTAAAACCCATGTAAAGGGTCATATACTTGATCTACTCTTTGCTGATGCCGGTAGTACCTCAATTCTTGATGTCCTGCCGCAGTGTTGGACGGACCATGCTCTTGTCCAGTACTCCCTTTCGTGTACTAGCACCCCTCTGAAGAAAGGGAGTGCGGCGGGCACGAGAACGGGGAGACTGTGGTCCAGACTCCTCAGACAAGCCACTCTGCCTTCTCTGTTGCCGGATGGCTTTGTGCTGGTAGGGAGCGTGGACGAGAGCTATGAGACTCTCTGTCAGAAAATCTCCACTGCTCTGGACTCTGTGGCCCCGGTGAGGAGAATCAAAGATAGGACCAACCTTGCCATGCCATGGTACTCGGAAGATCTCCGGCAGCTCAAGCTACAATGCAAACGGGCTGAGCGAACCTGGAGGAAACAGTACCTGGAATCGCATAGGGTCCTCTTTAGGCAAGCATTGGCATTCTACAAGACCCAGATCAAGTCGGCCAAAGCCAGATTTTTAGAAGATTCTTTGCTGGCAGCGGCTAACAAATCCCAGGCCCTATTTAAGATCGTAAAGGACCTGGCCCACCCCGGCTGTACCAAAAATGCCATCCCGGCCTCACAAGCTCTTTGCGATCAGTTAGCACTAGCCTTTGAGGATAAAATTACCAACATCTTAAATAACCTCCCCCCCCATCTGGCAGCACTATATACGATTCCATCCTACCAGAGAATGGGAAGGAGTGCATTAAACCTGTGGAGCTAAGCATGTTCCCTCTACCATCCTTTGAGGACTTCTGTTCTTTGGCTGATGGGGTGTCCTCTGGTTCACCTCTTGACCCTCTACCACCCAGATTCTGGAAACTCTGTCGTGAAGAGCTGTTTCCACCATTGTTTCTCACCTGCTGTCAGTCCCTCACCTCGGCACGGGTGCCAGACTGCAGGAAGCTGGCGGTGGTTTCCCCATTGCTTAAAAAGGAAAATCTGGATCCCACATGCCCAGCTAATTTCAGGCCCATCTCCCTCCTGCCATTTCCCATCAAGATCCTAGAGAAACTGGCCACAAAACACCTATCCAACTTTCTTGAGAAGAACGATTGTTTGGACGTGGCTCAGTTTGGGTTTCGACCGGCACATGGGACAGAGTCAGCTCTGGTGACTGTTCTTGATGATCTTCGGACGCGGGCCGACATGGGTCAGGCAACCTTTCTAGTGCTGCTTGACATGTCGGCCGCGTTCGACACGGTCAACCATGCTACTCTGATCAGGAGATTGTCGGAGGCTGGGGTGTCAGGTTTGGCCCTTGAATGGTTGGTGTCTTATCTTGGGCAAAGACATCAGGTAGTTGCACTACCTCCCTACCAATCTAACATCAAGAGGGTGGGACAGGGAGTTCCCCAGGGCTCGGCCATCAGCCCTATCCTCTTTAACCTGTACCTCCGTCCCCTGATCACACTGATCAGGTCGTTTGGCATTACAGTTACCAATTACGCTGACGACACCCAGCTTATCTTCTCGTTTGAGGGTAAGGGTGGGGTGTCACAGGAGGTGTTCCACCAATGTATGAGGGCCACGGCAGAATGGCTAGGGAAAAACTCCCTTCAATTTAACAGCTCGAAAACAGAGGTATTACATTGCTCCTTGGACCGGATCTCCAGACCCCTTCCACAGGGTTTTTGGCCTCCTGACTTCCTGGGCTCTAATCTGCCTGCTGACTCAGTTCGGAATCTAGGGGTCATGTTTAGTTCCGATTTACAACTGGACACCTCAGTAAATAAGACAGTGGCTACGTGCATGGCTTTACTCGGATCCCTGAGAAAGATTCTACCTCTGCTCCCGGCACCGGTAAGACCAGAAGTAGTGCGGAGCATAATCCTTAGTCGTCTTGACTATTGCAACGCACTGCTTCTGGGGGCTCCATCTACCGTGCTTGGGAAACTCCAGCGGATTCAGAATTGTGCCGCTAAATTGGCACTTTCGCGACGCCGCTCGGACTCTTCCACTAAGGTGCTCAGGGATCTTCACTGGCTCCCAATCCCTCAACGGGTGAATTTTAAGGCTTTGTGTATTGTTTTTAAGGCTTTGCACAGTCTAGGCCCGGATCCTTTACAGGATCTTTTCTCTTGGTACACTCCCGTAAGAACACTCCGATCAGCATCGGCACACTTGGTGGCGGTACCCAGGTTTCGGAGGACTCGGATGGGCGGACGCTCCTTCAGAACTGCCGCGGCACGACTGTGGAACTCCTTACCGCTGAGTCTTAGGAGCCTGGAAGAACTCCCCATCTTTAAAAAGGAGTTAAAGACCTACCTGTTCCCCAGGACAATGTAGTAAGATCAGAAGTTGGTAAAATCTCGCTCTGTGTCAGAAATAGTCTTAGCGCCAGGATGCCCGGTGGGTGACAGTGATAGCGCTTTATAAGAACGCCTATACATACATACATACATACATACATGTCAGCGTGGTACAAATGAGTATTGGTACCGTCGTCATGGGGAATTGAAATGTATGCTAAGAAACTTAGGAACTCCTACATGGTTCCTCACTCTTAGCTGTGCCGAGTATGCATGGGTCGACTTACTTCAATTTCTACGAGAGGCAAATGCAAATATACAAAATATAGAATTCAAAACACCTGGAGAACTGTGTTCTTTGGATCCAGTGAATGTATGCAGATATTTCAATCATAGATTTAAAGCTATGATGTCTTTTATTACCAAAAAAAAAATCCTCCCCTTGGAGAGGTTTTGGATTTCTTTTGGAGAAAGGAGTATCAAGCGAGAGGTGCTCCTCACATACATATGTTGTTGTGGATTAAAGATGCACCCAAATTTGGAACAGATTCAGATGAGACAGTGATGAGCTTCATTGAAGAGTATTCAACATGTGCTGTTCCGAAAACTACCGAAGAAAACAGTTTAAGGCAACAAGTTTTACGCTTTCAATCCCATCGTTGTGGAAAGTACTGTCGTCGAAAATTCAGAAACAAGGACAAGTTCTACACAAAATGTCGTTTCGGCTTTCCACGACCAGTGATTTCTAAAGGAAGAGTAAATAATTTGATGTCTTCTCTGCGACATACTGTGACGAGGAAATCACCAAAAAATACATACAATTTAAAAAGAAACGAAGAGTCCAAGTACATCAACGACTACAACCCAGTGATTTTGTCCATGTGGAATGCTAACATGGATATTCAATTCATTGCTGACAACTCTATTGCTGTGGCTCGATATGTGACGTCTTACATCACAAAAAAAGAAAAGACAGAACTGAAGGAAATGTGGGAGGACATTTCACATGAAAAGAGTCTAAGCAAGAAATTATACAGTTACAGTCTGAAGATGTTGTCGCATCGAGAAATTGGAGCATATGAATGTTCTGATCGATTGTCATCAGCAAGTCTCTATGCCAAACCATCATTTGGGTGAGTCTAGGTCTTGCTGCAACACGAAATCGAGTTTTGAAATCTGTACAAGAAATAGAGTATTTGGCGGAGAAAGAACCAGAAAGTACAGATATTTTGAAGACAAACATGTTGGATACATACTATCCAAATAGAAGTAGTCATCTTGAGAACAGTTGTTTGTATGAAGTTCTGCAAAACTATATTTATAAGAGAACCATCAGAGAAGATATCAACAATGGAATATATGGAATCATTGGGTGTGAAGGATGTCTAGTGAGACAGAGAAAAGGCCATTTGATTAATCATCGAAAATTGAGTTGCGAAAATCCAGAGAAAAGGGAATTTGACTATTTAGCTCTTTTGCAACTCTTTAAGCCATGGCGTACAGAAGAGGAACTACTTGGAGGTTTTCTCTGTTACGAAGATTCTTTTAATGCAACCAAGGATACCATAGAATGTCCTGTTTTTCCAAATTATCTGCAAATGTTGAACGAAGAAATAGAGCAAGAAGCCACAATTGCTGCAGAGATTGCTAGCGACAGTTCTCAAGACAGTCAGAGTTCTGCTTCATTGAGTCAGGATCCACTTGGAGGACCAATTATTCAAAATGAAGCTGCCACTGCCATGGATGAGGTGGAAAGAGCTATGGAACAAGCTCAAGATGATGTATTTAACTTAGAAGATTTGGTGCAACAACTAAACCTTGAGCAGAAACAGATATATGACGAAGTCACAGAACAGATTGAACATGGATTCACTCATGAGAAAAAAGAGTGCTCATGTACATCATTTAAACCAGCCCATCTGTACGTAAGTGGAGAAGCGGGAACTGGAAAAAGTTTTCTGATTAAAGCAATTGCAACTTATCTGCAGAAAAGGACTGAATCACCGCTATCTTGTGTTGTTACCGCTCCAACTGGGCTGGCAGCACATAATATTAAAGGGATTACTTTACATCGTTTACTGATGCTGCCAGTGGAGCATGATAACAAATTGCAATATCACAAGCTATCTGGAGATGCGTGTTCCGAAGTTTCGAGAGTCCTGAAGAAAATGAAACTTCTTATCATTGATGAAGTAAGCATGGTGTCAAATATAATGCTTGCTTTTGTGCATTTGAGAATGCAAGAAATTCTTAGAACAGACTATGATGTCTTATTTGGAGGAAAGCATATTATTGTTTTTGGAGATCTACTGCAGTTGACTCCAGTGAAAGGACATACCTGTGTTCAAAATGCTCACGCATGAAGATACCAGGAAGTGCCTAGGAAACGTTAATATATGGTTAAACTTCAAATATGCAGAACTGCTTCAAAATATGCGGCAGGCAAAGGATGAAGATTATAAAAATATTCTACAAGATGTAAGAATCGGAAAAGTAAGTCAGCATGGGAAAGAAGCTTTACATGGACGATTAATTTCAAATTTGTACCCAAATGAAAACATTCTTCCAGAGAATATTTTTAAGAAAATTAACGAGAGGAAATCTGGCATATGTTTGATGCCAACTCTGAAAGAATGTTCCATGTTTAACAACAAAATGTTAAAGTTAGAAAATGAAGAGATAGTGAAACTGGAAGCTACAGATATAATAGCACATATGGGAGCAACAATTATTTTGTCTGAAAATTTAAAATCAAAATTGGATTCATTAGAGAAGACTATATCTAAAACTGCTGGTTTTGAAAAGACTCTGAATGTGTGTTTAAATTGTCGTATCATTTTGAGAAGGAATTTAAATGTTGAAAGAGGTATGGTAAATGGAGCAATGGGTCATGTTGTTGGTTTTGTGAATTACAAAAATAGAGATGGAATTGAAATTTTAAAAATTAAATTTGATGGCATTGACGAAATAGAACAAATTTGTCGTTGTTCAGCTAGATTTTTGCTTGTGAAAGACTTATATGTTCGCCGAAAACAGTTTACTATTTGTTTGGCATATGCGGTGACAATTCATAAATCTCAAGGTTTAAGTGTAGATAGCGCTTTGGTGAACATTGGAAGTTCTGTGTTTAAAGAGGGTATGGCATATGTGGCATTATCACGAGTCAGAACTTTATCAGGATTGTACTTGATTGAGTGTGATGAAACAAAGATTTGTGCAGATCTAGATTGTGTTAAAGAATACAATAGGTTAAGAAGAGAGTATGCTCCACATTTGCCTCAATATCCTCTGTTTGAAAAACGTGTGGTAGGCCGAAAAAGAAGAAATGAGAATAATTGCAGTGAGGTAGTAGCAAAAAGACAAAAAGTAGATGAAACTGTATAAGGAGAAAGAAAAAGGATTCTGTTGAAGATGTTGTTGGATTTCAGTTTGAAAACAGTTCTGGTGTCAACTGCTATGCTAATGTAGTGGTTAATGTTGTTTTTTTTCTTCAAAATATACAAGAACAGATTGTTGAAAATCGGGATCAAAGATTCTGTTGTTTGTTGAATTAAGTGTTTGAGAAATGTAGCAGTGATAGAGCAAAAATAGAAAGTGTTTCAGAAATTCGAAATCTTCTAGACATATGTTCTGGTCAAAATCAATTTTCACAGAATATTCAGCAGGATTGTCAGGAATTTTTAATGTATATGTTTTATGTATTGGAAGATGAAGGTGTAGATATAAAAAATCTTTTTAGCCTTTCTTATAAATGGCAGCATGACTGCGACAACTGTACTTTATCAAGTAGTACTAGAATAGACACTGAAAGATTTATATATTTGACTTTACCAGACTGCAAATCAGTGCCTTTTAATAATCTAGTTAAAGCAGCGGATCACAATATGGTGTGTACCCAATGTAAGTCTGCAATGCTGTCCACATTATTTATACAAAATTATGGTCAGTATGTCATTTTAATGTTCCAACGATGTAGACCTGATGGAACTAAATTGATAACTTCTATTAAAAATTTCGTGGCTTCTCAGTTATCAATATCAGGAAAAACCTTTGCAACTGTAGCTAATATTTATCATGACGGTCCTTCTACAACATCAGGGGGCATTACACATGCTATTTAAAAAGTTGTAATGGTTGGACCCACTGTAAAGACACTCATTTGACTTTCAAACAACGTTTGCCTTTTGACTTAAAAAATTCATACCTAGTGTTTTTGGAACCAAAATTTAAGTAAAGGTAATTGGCCTATGAAGACGAGAGCAGTTAATAAAGGTTATTTTGCTGTTTAAAAATATATTCTGTTTAAAAGTGATCCAGGTAATATAAAAATTTGACTTGTCATATAGGTACTGTAAGTGGATCTCATAGTAAGTGATATTAGTATTATACAAAGTGATGAACATGAGTGAGTCAGAGATGGTTTTACAAATACTTAAATATTGTGAAAATGTTGTATGAGCCTTTCTTTCAGAACCTCGGAAAAAAGGTAATTTCAGAGTTTCTTAGAATTAATTTGAAAATATACTCATACATCTGACACTATTTGGCCAAAAGGAAAGGTACAGGAATGAGTAAAGAGTCATGACTGAAAAAAAGGAGTATATGAAAATAACGAAAATATTTCAGATGTTCTTGGAGCTTTTCTTCTAGAAAGTCGATGAAATGGATTTTTTAGTGAACAGCAGAGTACTTTGCAACGAGAAAAGGACCTGGATGATATACTATTTGGCCTCAAGGAAAAGTAAGTCAATCAAAGATTAGTGGGAGGAGCTTTGCGCGCATCCGTGATGGCCGCGTGAGCACAGGGCTCCCGAAGACCCTCGCTGCCTCCCGCATTTATCCTGTACAGTATCCTGATTTGATTGAAGATCATTGAAGACACAACCCGGCTGATGTACTAGCAGTTTTTTTGGTCAAAATCGGACGCAGGGTCCCTGAGCTTTGCAGTCCTGAACTTTGCGGCCTTCTCAATGGAGCAGCCTGGACCTTGAGTGGTGGCAGTGCCCGGGTCGTAATTTAACAACAACGGCTTGAGGGGATCGGACCACAGCCTCACTTCACTTTCGGTTTCGTTTCTCCGGCGCACTGCCTCATATATGCGGTGTGTCTGTTGATCGGACGAGCCCCGACGCCAGCTCATTGAGTTTCGGGCGGGCGACTGTCTGGCTGTGGTCTCCACTTGGCTCAACTTTGCCTCCTGTGTTCCCGTGTGTGACTTTAAGGAGCCATTTGGACCAGATCCCAGGCCTCCCTTCGGGGCACCCGACCCGCCATAACGGGCAAGCCTGAGGGTGAGAAACGGAAGGTCAAGACCACCATCCGTGGAGGTTCTACCCAGACGAACGTCATGGATCGCTATACACTTTCTAAAGGATCCCCTGGCGGCACACCTAAGACCCGGGAAGAGGTTGTCGACGATCCTGCTGTGTCGGCGGACTTAACACTACAAGACGTGATGGGCGCCATTGCTGGCATTCAGTCCTCTATTGGCCAACAGTATGAAGCCTTGGCCTTGAAGTTGGACACTGTGGCTATTGATGTCAACCTCATTCGCACTGTCTTGGCCAAGACGAATGAGAAAGTGAAGTCATTAGACCTGAAGACATCCAGCCTTACCACGGACGTGTCCGACTTGCAAACAGAAGTGCGCAATCTTCGATCTGCTAATGACTTTTTGGCTCGTCGCTTGGAGGATTTTGAAGGCCGTGTACGGCGCAATAACGTGCGTATTATTGGGGTCCCGGAAGAATGTAGTCCACTCGCCACTGATCTTCGAGTGGAGGACCTCATTCTTAATCATCTGGCACCAAAGGGCCTGAGCAAATTCTTTGCCATCGAACAGGCGCACAGAGTGCCAGGGGGACAGGCGAAGCCCTGTTTTCCCCCCGTCTGATCTTTGCACGGATCTTCAACTTCAGAGATCGCGACGCCATTATGCAGGCGGCACGGACAAGTGGCCCTACGCAGTTCGAGAACGGCGCTGTGAATTTTTATCCAGATTTTTCTCAATCGGTCCAGAAACAACGCATGGGATTTCAAGGTGTGAAACGGCGACTAAGAGACATGGAACTAAAATACGCTATGTTATTCCCAGCCCGACTGCGTGTTGAATATGACAATCGAACATTTTTCTTTACCAGGCCTGAGGAAGTGAGTGATTGGTTGGACACTTTGCCGACTCCCCGCACTGGCCAGGAACCTGCTGGTGGTGCGGAAGGGGGACTGATGGACCAAGAATGATTTCGGTGCCTGTGTCCGGAACAATTTTCAGCGTGATCAGCCAGAGTTCACTGCCTTTTATTGATCATTCCGTTTGTATCCTCGGGGGTAGCGGGGATAGCGGGACCCTTTCCTCCTCTGGGGTTTTCTTTGTGTAGATTAGTTCATGTTTGTAATTGCTAGGGCGACAGGCACACTGCAAATTGGGGTGGCTTTTGAGTCGGTGCAGGGGTGCAGGGTGGGGGGAGTTGTGTTGGGAACCTTGGGGGGAGGGGGGACGAGTTCTGGGATTGTTTGTTCTTTCTTTTTCAAGGCAAGGTACTTTCATTATCTTTGACACTGGTGTGATGCTCGTTTTGCGATGGGAGTTCATTTTGGACTTGGATGGGGGTAGAGGGTTGAAGGTATTATGCTGGAATGTGAATGGGTTGGGTGATCGTATAAAGAGAGGGGTGGTCATGCAGCTGTTGCGGCGCCTTTCGCCTGATGTCGTTCTGTTACAAGAGACACACTTGATAGGAAACACTTGTCACGCTCTTAATAGAGGGGGTTATCGTCTTGCTGCCCACTCTGGTTTTACATCTAGTTCTAGAGGAGTGGGTATTCTGCTTAGGGTTTCCCTTCCCCTCAAAGTTGACGATGTGATCCTCGATGCCAGGGGTCGATATGTTGCACTTGTCGGGCGGTGGGAGGGAAAGCCAATCTCGTTGGTGTCAGTTTATGTCCCCCGGGGCTTGCAATCCACGACATTCATGGACCTGGGGCGGATGGTGCTGGGTCTCCCTGAGGGTGTTACTGGGTGGTGATTTTAACTCCGTCATTTCTGGCAGGAGAGACCGCTATTCCCCCCGAGATCTTCCTGCTGCGCAGTCCTGGTTGGGCGACTTCCTGGAGACATTGGGCCTCATAGACTGCTGGAGACTAATGCACCCAGAGCAAACGCAGTTTACTTTTCACTCGGGAGCTCATGGCAGTCTTTCTAGATTAGATTATATCCTGATACCTGCGGCACTGTCCCCCTCGGTTGGAGAGATTAGACACCTGGCCCGGGGCATATCGGATCATTCCCCTATTTGGTTTCATTTTAATCTTAGCATCGGGGCTGAAGGCAGGATGGCTCCGATTAACCCATGGTATCTCCTCAACCCCAAGACACGCGCTGAATTGATTAAATCATTTGATCTGTACTTTACTGAAAATGTTGGTTCTGTATCCTCACCTGTCTCGTTGTAGGAAGCTTTTAAGACTGTGATCAGGGGACAGGCATTGTCTTTGGTGGGATGTGCCAAGAAATGTAAGAACGAGGCAATTGTTCAGCTCGAAACTGAAATCACAGACCTGGAGACTGCATTGGAGCGGGGGGTGTCTCGAGAAGCATTACATGTCCTCCACCGTAAACAATTAGAATATAAAACTTTGGTTACTGATGCGGCAAAGACGATGAGTAGGGAACAGCAGGGACGGCTCTATGATGTGGGTGATAAAGCAGGAAAATTGATTGCCTGACTGGACAGAAGAGAGAGAGCGAATCGAGTGGTTCCGGTGATTGTGACATGTGATGGTGTGAGTGTAACTGATCCTGTTGGCATTGTTGAATGCTTTGCTGATTATTTTCGAGAGGTCTATACCTCGGTGTCCGACAGGCCTGAAGAGGATTCGCATTTGTTGCTTCGGGACATCACGCTACCCTGTTTGTCGGAATCGGAGCGTGATTGCTTGGATGCCACGCCCTCGGTGGATGAGGTGGCTCTCGCACTGCGCTCCCTTCGCTCCGGCAAGGCTCTGGGTCCCAATGGCTTTCCTGTGGAACTGTATAAGTTGCGCCCTGATACTTTGGCTCCCCATATACGTGCTATGTTTCTGGATGCGCGAGATAATGGTTCCCTCCCCAGAGATCAGCGTCTTGCGACCATTGTGGTGATCCATAAGGAGGGTAAACCACGAGATCACTGCTCGTCTTACAGACCCATTTCGTTTTTAAATGCGGAACCCAAGATCCTCGCCAAATTGCTTGCTAATCGTCTGATTACGGTTATTGGCGACCTGATTCATCCGGATCAATCGGGTTTTATCCCGCACCGTAACACGGCCTTACATTTGCGACGTCTGCATGGTGTTCTCGCGAGGGCCCCGACGCTGCGTGAACCGCCCATCTTGGCGTCCTTGGACACCGCGATGGCCTTTGATACAATCGAGTGGTCTTATCTCTGGGCGGTACTCGCCAAGTTTGGATTCGGCGTGGGCTTTATCGATTGGGTCAAACTCCTGCATGAAACACCACTAGCCCAGGTGGTGGTTAATGGCCGCGTCTCTGTGCCTTTTACTCTCGGTAGGGGCACACGACAGGGTTGTCCGTTGTCCCCACTCCTTTTTGCTTTGGCGTTGGAGCCTCTTGCCGCCTGGTTACGGTGGGAACCCTCGATGAAGGGTATACGCTGGACGCCGGAATTTGAGGATCGCATTTGCTTATACGCGGATGATATTTTATTGTACCTTACCTCTCCCCAAAAATCGCTGAATGTGTTGTTTGACGTACTTACCTCTTTGGGAAGAACTCGGGCCTCATCATTAATTGGTCGAAATCCTACATTTATGTACTGGCGGGTGATGTCTCTCGTTTGCCAAGGGGCTGTCCCATCCAGTTGTCGCAGTCTGGCTTTAAGTACCTGGGTGTGTTTGTCTCCATGGAACCGGCGGTTCGCTACAAACGTAATTTACTCCCTCCACTCCAACGGTTACGCTCCGACGTGGCGCGTTGGCGTAAATTACCGTTGTCTCCCCTAGGACGTGCGGCCCTTTTAAAGATGATGTCCTTACCTCGGTTCCTATATGCCCTCCAGAATAGTTTTGATGTTATCCCGTTGACATATTTTCGGGAAGTAGAATCGTTGCAGAGGCAACTAATATGGGACGGACGTTCGCGCATAGCTCTTCCGAAATTGACACTCCCCTGGTATGATGGCGGTATAGCGCTCCCGGATATTCGTAGGTATTACTGGGCTTCCCACCTTGCTGCTATCAACCACAGGATGTATGGCCCGGCGTTGAATCCAGCATTTGAAATGGACAAGTGGCTGCTCCCGGGTGGTAATTACTATAGGGCACTTTACTCGGGACCCTCCCGTTCACAACTTACGGGACCTACTGCTATAGCTGTGCGGGTATGGCATAGTGCGACGGCGGCTATGGGCTGGAGTGACAAATTAACGGGTGCGACACCGCTCTATGTCTCTGCGAAGTTGGGTGGCCTATGGAGGACAAAGGGATTTGATAAGTGGGACATGATCGGTATTGGTAAAGTGCGTGATCTCTGGGTTAAAGGAAGGGTTAAGGCCTTCTCTGAACTGCAAATGGAGTATAAGCTGAGTGACAGGGAAAGATTCCGTTACATCCAGGTACGTCATGCTCTGAATTCTGTGTTGCCAGTGGGTAGTGCTGTTCCGGATTCCTCCCCCCTCGAAGATCGTATACTAGATGGCTACGTGCTGGATAGTACTATCTCACTGTTCTATAAGAAAATGATTAATGACCGATCGGGTCTGCTTGATCGCCTCCGTGAGGCCTGGACTGCTGATGGTATTGAGCTGGATGATGAGGATTGGCAGTCCGCGATCTCCTCTCCCAAGGAGGTGGGGATTCCGGCCCGCCTCCGTCTGGTCCAACTCAAGATCCTCCACAGAATCTATGTCACTGGTCCCCGTCTAATTCATATGGGCTTCTCTATGGATGGTATGTGTCGGCATGGGTGTGGTCTCCTTGGCACCTATCTCCACATCATATGGGAGTGCCCTGAGGTGGTGCGATTCTGGAAACGTATACATGAGATTATGGGTGATGTCACGGGTGTTGTTATGATGCCGGAAGCCCGACAATGTTTATTGAATGTATGGGGTCCGAATGACTATGACGTGTCGCAGCTTCGGTGGGTGACTTTGGCAAATATGGTTGCGAAGAGAGATTTTGCCCAGTTGTGGGGATCCCCGAGACCGCCTGTAGTGACTGCTTGGAAAGAGAGTCTGGACTGGTGCATGTTTCGTGAGAAAACAGTATACACTGCAAGAGGCAGGCCCAAAAAATGGGGGAAGATTTGGAATTCGTGGAACTCATACCGTGGAGATATTTGTACACCCCCGTTCACCGCTATCCAGAGCCCTTCCCCGTCGCCCTAACCTATATCCCTTCCAGCTGTGGTATATCGTACTGCTCATTTGCAACTCTGCCTCCGCCCCCCCATCTGTATTCAAAGACTTTTTTCTCCTGCTATCGTGCGTCTCCCGTCCTCCTTGAGCACAGACCTAATGACTGTATTGTTACTGTACTGCCTTGCTTGTTTGTTTGCTGTATTGTCTTTTTGTGTTTCAAATAATAAAAAGTTACAAAAAAAATCAAAGATTAGTGTACATTTGTCATTTGTCAGTATCTAAGTTTTTTAAAAAAACACAATCTTTTAGATTGTGGTTTTTTTCCCGCTGTCATATGATGAGTAATTTGAACTCACTGTTTTATGTGAAATTCAATATATTCTGAGAACAGCAAAAATAAACTATGTAACATGTAATACAAGTTATTCTATACTTTGGATTGTGTAAATTAAATTGTATTCCCATTGTCTGACACTCACTTTCCTTTTTCCTTCCTCTTCCAGCTCTTTTTACTCACTTATAATGTCTTTCTCTCACTCTCTGTAACCCCCGTTCCTTTACTCCACTTCTTTGACAACCCCTCATTCTCATTTCAACTGTCTGCATCCCCTCTCTCCCTTGCATAACTTTTCAGCTTTCAGTCTCTCTGCTTTACTTCCCTTTTCCGTATTTTCCTCCTTTGCTCTTTTAGTAATTCCGGTTTACTCACTCAGCAGTATTATCGCACTCTATCACTATAAATCACCCACTCTCCCTCGCTTATCTTTGTTTGCCCCTTTCTTTTTACCTATTCTCTCTATTTTCCATTCACTACCTCTATGTCCTCAGTGCCTCACTCTCCTTGTGTTATGTTCACTTGTGTTTATCTACCTTCTATCGTTTCTCTTACAACAACTTCACTGCTCCTCTCTCATCGTTCTTCATCCCATTTCTTTTACTCTGGTTCCATTACTATCCCTCATTTCCTTTCTTTCAATGTCCTTCTCTTTACTTTCATCACCAAATTATTTTCTCTCAGTACCACTGTTTTAGTCGTCTTCTCCTCTCTCTCCTTTTTTTGCTCCCTTACTCATTTCCTTTTCTCACTCATTGTACTCCTTTGTCACTCAGTTTTTCTCTTAGTGTGTCTGTCTACTAACTTCTTCACTCCATTTCCCTCAATCGTTGTATATTATCCTCTCTCCCTTCATCCCTTCACTCTATGACTGTTCTTCACTTACTCTCAGTTATCTTCTATTCCTCATTCTTCTAAATGCATCCTTAATTAGACTCTTTTCTGTCTCAGTCATTATCTTTTTACTTACTACTGTTTCCTGATTTAGTTTTGCTAACTCACATTGTTTTAGTATCTTTCTTACCTTCAGTTCATTTCTCTGTTCTTCTCTTCCTCTCTGTCAGTGAATCTATATTACTTACTCCTAGTAATTTGCTCTCCTTCTATTTCTTTTTCTGTCTTTTTGTCCTTCTACCTTACTTTATTTCCCTTTCTGTGTCCTTCACTCTTACTTTATTTCTAAATACACTGTTATGATTTTTAACCTCTTAATTTGTATCTTTTAATTTAAAATACATGTTTTACTAATTATAACTTTTTTTTCTTCTCTCTTTCACAGATACAAAGTGTAGTAAAAACATGTAATTAAGTTTACATTAACTATATGGTAAGTGTGACTAAAAAATGTAGTTTGCCATCACCCTTTGCTTTAACCTCACTAATATTTTCACAACGAACCTCACTCCTGTTTCTTTACTCTGCTTCCCTCACTTATTCTCCATGTTTACTCCTCTTTCCCTATTTCCCCTCTCATTTTTTTTAAACGGTTTTTATTGCAGATTGAGCATCACAGTACACTCAGTAGTACGTAATCATTTCTATACGGCCTCCTCCATCCCTTGCTTCCGCGCCTGGTTAGTATACACAGCCTTTCTGCCCACATCCCGAAGGCCGAGCGGCAACATTTATAGTCTCAGTGCATGCTATAATGGCTCTTATACTTAATCTTTACATGAGGCATCCTGCTGTCTGATTTTTGGGTTATTATTCCTACTCCCCCCCACCTGGGCAACATTCCCTCAACTCCCTGTGGTCTGTACCCGTAAACTTGCCCCCCCCCCCTCTACCCTTCAGTGTCCCCACCTATGCCTAACTTTGAGTGGATCGAACCTGTGGCAATGAACAGAATCACTGTGTTGTTTACTGTATGTGTATGTCTGGTGAGGGCGTCGGTCCCGCGGTAGACTCAGTAGGGTCTCCAGGGGCCTCTTGGTCCAATTCCCCTTCTTCCTCCACTGTACTGTCTCGTAGCGCCTGCACCATCACCTCCCACACCATCGCTGCTTCCTGTGCTTGCTTGTCTGATCCACGCCGGGCTAGCTGGTACCTGATCGTGCTCTCAGCCGCTGCCCATTTTAGAAATTTATTTAGCCATCTCCGGTGTGTCGGCCCTGTTTTGGATTTCCAACTCTTGGTCAATTCTCTTTTCGCTAAAATGAGGCCCATGTCAATGAACTTGCTCGACATTTTATTTGTGGGCGTATGTGGGAACCAATGTAGTATGCTAACAGCCCCATCATATTGCAGGTCCCTATCCGTCACCTCATTCAATGTGGCACCAATGTCCCTCCAGTAGTCCTGTAGGTGGGGGCAAGCCCTCAGCATATGTATCAGATCCGCACTTATCTTATTACATCTGGGGCAGGCTGCGTCTTCCGCTCCGAAGTATTGTGCAATCTTGCCCGGGGTGAGGTAGGCCCTATGTATGATATACAGATGAATGAGTTGGAATCGCGTGTTTCCAGTGCTCTTTCTAGCCCTCCGCACTAGCTGGGACCACGCAGCATCTGGGATTTCCATCTGTAAATCTGTTTCCCATTTGGCCTTCAACGCCGCCAGCGGCTGCAGGGATTCCCTTAACATTCTTGAATAGAGACACGTTACTGCTTTAAAGGTGCCCGCTGCCATCATTGTGTACTGGCATGCTAGTGTCGTCGGTGGTTCGAGCAACCCTTCTCCCCAGTGAGCTTGCACGGCCCTCACCACTGCGTGTAGTAGGTAACCTCCCCTCGGGAGGTCATAACGCTCCTGTAGTGTCTGGTATGGGGTCAGCACTCCATCATCGTAGAGATCCCCCACCATCTGTAAGCCCGCCTCCTCCCACAGCTGGAGCCTCGACCAGTCACCTCCATGAGGGAACGCTGTCACCATGCCCAGTGGTATCTCAGGTGCATACGGGTGCTTGACTCCCGCACGCACCCGCGAACGGTTCCAACATAATCGGAACGTCCGTTCCTCTTGGGACAGACCACTGAGACCCAGCATTTGGTGTAATACGATATAGGACAGCACGTGGCGGGGGTTCCGTCTTCCCTTTCCTGTTCCGGACCGCGAAAAGCTCTCGCCACTTCCTGTGTAAACGTTTGTAGTTGGGCAGCCAAATAGTAAAGTTCGAAGTCCGGGACCGCTAGCCCCCCTTCGTCTTTGGGGCGGGTCAGTGTTGTCAACGCAATCCTGCGTCTGCCCTTACCCCATAAGAACGAGATTATCGCTGTTCTCAACTGTTGGTAGACTGCTCTAGGCACCCAGATGGGGAGAGTCCTGAAGTAGTACAGCAAGCGCGGCAAAGCAATCATTTTTAAAAGAGCCACCCGACCGGCCACCGACAGAGTCAGGGTGGACCAAAAGGACATGTTGGACCGGAGTGCCCGGATACAGCGGCCCACATTGCCCTCCAGCATGTTCGCCGGCTCGTGGTAAATTTGCACCCCTAGGTAGGTCATGCAGTCAGGTTCCCATCTAAGCAGTGGGCGGGCCGGGGGTTGGATCTCCTCTTTCCGAAGGGGGAAGAGGCAGGTTTTAGCCCAATTCACTTTCAGGCCTGATAGGGCGCTGAAGCGCGCCAGTAGCCTCTCTGCACCTTCCACGGCCCTCTCGGCATCCTCCAAATAAAGGTGAATGTCGTCCGCGTACAGCGAAATAAAGTGTTGTGTCCCCCTAAACCCCAACCCTTGATAATAGGTTCCCCGTCTGGCCATCGCTGCCAGTGGCTTCACCGCTAGTGCAAATAGCAGGGGAGAGAGTGCACACCCCTGTTTGGTACCCCGATGCACCTGGTATTGATGTGAGACCAGGGCGCCAACCCTCCCTCTTGCTCTCGCCGCCGTGTATAAAACTTTCGTCCATGTGATATATCCGTCCCCTAGGCTGAACCTCTGCATCACTCGATATAAGTACTCCCACTCAAGGCTGTCAAAGGCCTTCTCTATATCCACAGCTAACACGAGGGGAGTCCTTGCTCCTGGGGGCGGGTTGTCCACCAGTCTGAGCAGTCTTCGGATGTTGTGAGTTGTCTTGCGGGTGGGTATAAATCCGGACTGGTCTTTGTGAACTAGGTCTTGCATGTGGGTTAGTAATCTGGAGGCCAATACGGTGCTCAGTATCTTATAATCTGATGTTAACATGGACAGTGGCCTATAAGACGCTGGGTCTGTGCTCTCTCTAGGCGGCTTGAGCAGGGGAATCATTATGGCCTCACACATTGACTTGGGGAGACGGCCTCTGTGTTTGGCCTCATTGTATATCATTTGGAGCTTTGGGGCCAATTGGTCCAGATATCGTCCGTAGAACTCGACGGGCAGGCCGTCTATTCCCGGAGTCTTGTTACGAGCCATTCGTTTCACTGCTCCCCGTATTTCTGCCATCTCTATCGGGCCCCCTAGAGCCTCTGCCTGTTCCTGCTCGAGCTGCGGCAATTGTAGTTCCGCCCGAAAGGTGTCTATTGCCTCCGCCTGATCCCCCAGCGCGCTTTTGTATAACGTTTCGTAATATGCCCGAAAGCTGCTCAATATATCCGATTGCGTGCTACAGATGCGGCCTCCTTCCCCCTTCAAGGCCAGGATCGGGTGACCACTCCTAACGGGGTTCGCCAACCAGGCCAGGAGTGCGCCAGTTTTATCCCCCTCTGTGTGTGATTTCGTTAGGTACTTTTTGTAATCGAAACTGCGAAGGCGCTCCAATTCCACTGCTACCGCTTCCCTCGCCTCGCTAACCGTCCCCTGCCACTCGGGTCGGTTGGGGCTTGTCCGTTCGGACTCCCTTAACTTGCTCTCGGCTTTCTCTAGGTCATCTAGCAGGGACTTGCGTACCCCCGCGTACTTCCCGATACAATGTCCTCTCACTACAGTTTTAAAGGCGTCCCACTCCACTGCCCTGGTTGTAGCGGACCCCTCGTTCTCTGTAAAGTATTGGCAAATCCTCTCTTTCAGTTCCTCTCGGAAGGGCGGGTCATTTAGCGTGTCCGGCCACAGCCGCCACGTCGGGATCAGCGATGTCTCAGCCATCCAGTTCAGCGTCAGAAGTAGTGGGTTATGGTCAGACAGCGTGCGCGCTAGATATTCAGTCCCTGTCACTACAGGAAGTACCGCATGGGAGCATAAGAAGGTGTCAATGCGGACATGGAGGTCAAGTGGGCTAGAGTAAAATGAATAATCTCGCTCCATCGGGTGTTAAATGCGCCATGCATCTATTAGTCCCCATTTTTCTTGCCAATCTGTCCTGCATCTCGCTAGTCTATGTATTGGGGATGAATGCAGTGGTGGATGCGACCTATCTAATATCGTGTCCGCTATGGAATGAAAGTCCCCTCCCATCAGAACAGGACCTGTGAGGTAAGTGGCCAGTTCCCCGGACAGTTTTGTAAAGTAGTTTGCTTGGTCTACATTGGGTGCGTAGATACTGCCAAGTACTATGTGTCGGCCTCTAAGCGTACCCTCGACTATCACAAACCTCCCTTCAGGATCCACTGTATGTCTGGTTACTTGAAAAGGCGTGCCCGCACGTATCCATACTAACACCCCTCTAGCAAAAGCAGAGTAGGTGGTGGTGAACAATTGCCCTCTCCATCTACGCTGCAGCGCAGTCCCTTCCTTCCTTGTCAGGTGGGTTTCTTGTAGAATTGCTATTTGTACCCCTCTTCGAACCAAATAGGCATGGACCTTGTGCCTCCTTGCCATAGTATGCAGCCCCCTCACATTCCAAGACACACATTTTATCAATCCCGCATTAGCCATTATCCCACAGTGACCGGTTCAAGTCAAAGAAATATCGTCTCCTGGCATCAGGCGTGACACTGATCCCTCCCCCCCAACGAACTTCCCCTACCCCCCCTCCCTCCCCTACGCCTTGACTCCCCCCAACTTCTCCAGGCCCTCCCTCCCCCAGAACAGGACCTAACCCCGATAGAGCAGCTCCCATCCAAACTAAGAACAAGCAAACGTGCTCGCAAGTTCTACTAATCCGCAGTCTGCACCACGGAGGCCGTAAGGGCCCTAAGGAGCGTGTACTAGGTGCGAGTACTAAAATCCCAGTTCCCTTCCCCCGCCCCACAATTCGCAATAGCACTCACGATGATCCAGTCTTACAGCCGTCTGCTCAGGCGTTCACAGCGGGAGTCCCAATAGCCTCAATTCCAGGAGAAGCTCTATCGCTCGATTTCTCAGCCCTCAATAATGATCTCCGACGTCTGTGACGTGACCGTCGGGCCTCTCAAGTCACCAAACTCCGATTGTTCTGTCTCTGATCCCGTTCCTTGTTCATCTGAACCTGAAACTCTCCCCGATTGGGCGAGCGCCGAGCCCGAGACATCCATTACAGCCTGCAACGCTGCTCTCCTCTCGTCCTCCGTTTGGGATTCTGTAGGTTTCCTGGATTTCTGGCTGCGCCCTCGGTGCCTCCTTGATTTCTTCACCAGCTGTCTCTGACGTTCCTCCTCCGCTCTATAACGGGCCCGTCTGTGCCCGCTTTGTAGCTTTGTAAGTGTCCCACCAGGCCAATGCGTCCGCTGCTGTGGGGAAGAACAACGATTTTTCGTCCACTATGATTCTAAGTCTGGCCGGGAAAAGGAGCGAATACTGGATGCCTTCAGTCCGCAGCTCTTTTTTGATGGAGAGGAAAGAGGCCCTTAGCTTTTGTGTTTCGAATGTGTAGTCCGGGAACAGCGTGACTCTACTATTGTCCACTTGGAAGGGGCCCTTTTCCCGGGTTCTCTGCAGAAGCCAATCCCTGTCTTTATAGTGCAGCAATTTGATGACCACTTACTCATTTCCTTTTCTCACTCATTGTACTCCTTTGTCACTCAGTTTTTCTCTTAGTGTGTCTGTCTACTAACTTCTTCACTCCATTTCCCTCAATCGTTGTATATTATCCTCTCTCCCTTCATCCCTTCACTCTATGACTGTTCTTCACTTACTCTCAGTTATCTTCTATTCCTCATTCTTCTAAATGCATCCTTAATTAGACTCTTTTCTGTCTCAGTCATTATCTTTTTACTTACTACTGTTTCCTGATTTAGTTTTGCTAACTCACATTGTTTTAGTATCTTTCTTACCTTCAGTTCATTTCTCTGTTCTTCTCTTCCTCTCTGTCAGTGAATCTATATTACTTACTCTTAGTAATTTGCTCTCCTTCTATTTCTTTTTCTGTCTTTTTGTCCTTCTACCTTACTTTATTTCCCTTTCTGTGTCCTTCACTCTTACTTTATTTCTAAATACACTGTTATGATTTTTAACCTCTTCATTTGTATCTTTTAATTTCAAATACATGTTTTACTAATTATAATTATAATTTTTTTTTTCTTCTCTCTTTCACAGATACAAAGTGTAGTAAAAACATGTAATTAAGTTTACATTAACTATATGGTAAGTGTGACTAAAAAATGTAGTTTGCCATCACCCTTTGCTTTAACCTCACTAATATTTTCTCAACGAACCTCACTCCTGTTTCTTTACTCTGCTTCCCTCACTTATTCTCCATGTTTACTCCTCTTTCCCTATTTCCCCTCTCATTTTTTTTTTAAACGGTTTTTATTGCAGATTGAGCATCACAGTACACTCAGTAGTACGTAATCATTTCTATACGGCCTCCTCCATCCCTTGCTTCCGCGCCTGGTTAGTATACACAGCCTTTCTGCCCACATCCCGAAGGCCGAGCGGCAACATTTATAGTCTCAGTGCATGCTATAATGGCTCTTATACTTAATCTTTACATGAGGCATCCTGCTGTCTGCTTTTTGGGTTATTATTCCTACTCCCCCCCACCTGGGCAACATTCCCTCAACTCCCTGTGGTCTGTACCCGTAAACTTGGCCCCCCCCTCTACCCTTCAGTGTCCCCACCTATGCCTAACTTTGAGTGGATCGAACCTGTGGCAATGAACAGAATCATTGTGTTGTTTACTGTATGTGTTTGTCTGGTGAGGGCGTCGGTCCCGCGGTAGACTCAGTAGGGTCTCCAGGGGCCTCTTGGTCCAATTCCCCTTCTTCCTCCACTGTACTGTCTCGTAGCGCCTGCACCATCACCTCCCACACCATCGCTGCTTCCTGTGCTTGCTTGTCTGATCCACGCCAGGCAAGCTGGTACCTGATCCTGCTCTCAGCCGCTGCCCATTTTAGAAATTTATTTAGCCATCTCCGGTGTGTCGGCCCTGTTTTGGATTTCCAACTCTTGGTCAATTCTCTTTTCGCTAAAATGAGGCCCATGTCAATGAACTTGCTCGACATTTTATTTGTGGGCGTATGTGGGAACCAATGTAGTATGCTAACAGCCCCATCATATTGCAGGTCCATATCCGTCACCTCATTCAATGTGGCACCAATGTCCCTCCAGTAGTCCTGTAGGTGGGGGCAAGCCCTCAGCATATGTATCAGATCCGCACTTATCTTATTACATCTGGGGCAGGCTGGGTCTTCCGCTCCGAAGTATTGTGCAATCTTGCCCGGGGTGAGGTAGGCCCTATGTATGATATACAGATGAATGAGTTGGAATCGCGTGTTTCTAGTGCTCTTTCTAGCCCTCCGCACTAGCTGGGACCACGCAGCATCTGGGATTTCCATCTGTAAATCTGTTTCCCATTTGGCCTTCAACGCCGCCAGCGGCTGCAGGGATTCCCTTAACATTCTTGAATAGAGACACGTTACTGCTTTAAAGGTGCCCGCTGCCATCATTGTGTACTGGCATGCTAGTGTCGTCGGTGGTTCGAGCAACCCTTCTCCCCAGTGCGCTTGCACGGCCCTCACCACTGCGTGTAGTAGGTAACCTCCCCTCGGGAGGTCATAACGCTCCTGTAGTGTCTGGTATGGGGTCAGCACTCCATCATCGTAGAGATCCCCCACCATCTGTAAGCCCGCCTCCTCCCACAGCTGGAGCCTCGACCAGTCACCTCCATGAGGGAACGCTGTCACCATGCCCAGTGGTATCTCAGGTGCATACGGGTGCTTGACTCCCGCACGCACCCGCGAACGGTTCCAACATAATCGGAACGTCCGTTCCTCTTGGGACAGACCACTGAGCACCAGCATTTGGTGTAATACGATATAGGACAGCACGTGGCGGGGGTTTCGTCTTCTCTTTCCTGTTCCGGACCGCGAAAAGCTCTCGCCACTTCCTGTGTAAACGTTTGTAGTTGGGCAGCCAAATAGTAAAGTTCGAAGTCCGGGACCGCTAGCCCCCCTTCGGCTTTGGGGCGGGCCAGTGTTGTCTACGCAATCCTGCGTCTGCCCTTACCCCATAAGAACGAGATTATCGCTGTTCTCAACTGTTGGAAGACTGCTCTAGGCAACCAGATGGGGAGAGTCCTGAAGTAGTACAGCAAGCGCGGCAAAGCAATAATTTTTAAAAGAGCCACCCGACTGGCCACCGACAGAGTCAGGGTGGACCAAAAGGACATATTGGACCGGAGTGCCCGGATACAGCGGCCCACATTGCCCTCCAGCATGTTCGCCGGCTCGTGGTAAATTTGCACCCCTAGGTAGGTCATGCAGTCAGGTTCCCATCTAAGTAGTGGGCGGGCCGGGGGTTGGATCTCCTCTTTCCGAAGGGGGAAGAGGCAGGTTTTAGCCCAATTCACTTTCAGGCCTGATAGGGCGCCGAAGCGCGCCAGTAGCCTCTCTGCACCTTCCACGGCCCTCTCGGCATCCTCCAAATAAAGGTGAATGTCGTCCGCGTACAGCGAAATAAAGTGTTGTGTCCCCCTAAACCCCAACCCTTGATAATAGGTTCCCCGTCTGGCCATCGCTGCCAGTGGCTCCACCGCTAGTGCAAATAGCAGGGGAGAGAGTGCACACCCCTGTCTGGTACCCCGATGCACCTGGTATTGATGTGAGACCAGGGCGCCAACCCTCCCTCTTGCTCTCGCCGCCGTGTATAAAACTTTCGTCCATGTGATGTATCCGTCCCCTAGGCCGAACCTCTGCATCACTCGATATAAGTACTCCCACTCAAGGCTGTCAAAGTCCTTCTCTATATCCACAGCTAACACGAGGGGAGTCCTTGCTCCTGGGGGCGGGTTGTCCACCAGTCTGAGCAGTCTTCGGATGTTGTGAGTTGTCTTGCGGGTGGGTATAAATCCGGACTGGTCTTTGTGAACTAGGTCTTGCATGTGGGTTAGTAATCTGGAGGCCAATACGGTGCTCAGTATCTTATAATCTGATGTAAACATGGACAGTGGCCTATAAGACGCTGGGTCTGTGCTCTCTCTAGGCGGCTTGAGCAGGGGAATCATTATGGCCTCACACATTGACTTGGGGAGACGGCCTCTGTGTTTGGCCTCATTGTATATCATTTGGAGCTTTGGGGCCAATTGGTCCAGATATCGTCCGTAGAACTCGACGGGCAGGCCGTCTATTCCCGGAGTCTTGTTACGTGCCATTCGTTTCACTGCTCCCCGTATTTCTGCCATCTCTATCGGGCCCCCTAGAGCCTCTGCCTGTTCCTGCTCGAGCTGCGGCAATTGTAGTTCCGCCCGAAAGGTGTCTATTGCCTCCGCCTGATCCCCCAGCGCGCTTTTGTATAACGTTTCGTAATATGCCCGAAAGCTGCTCAATATATCCGATTGCGTGCTACAGATGCGGCCTCCTTCCCCCTTCAAGGCCAGGATCGGGTGACCACTCCTAACGGGGTTCGCCAACCAGGCCAGGAGTGCGCCAGTTTTATCCCCCTCTGTGTGTGATTTCGTTAGGTACTTTTTGTAATCGAAACTGCGAAGGCGCTCCAATTCCACTGCTACCGCTTCCCTTGCCTCGCTAACCGTCCCCTGCAACTCGGATCGGTTGGGGCTTGTCCGTTCGGACTCCCTTAACTTGCTCTCGGCTTTCTCTAGGTCATCTAGCAGGGACTTGCGTACCCCCGCGTACTTCCCTATACAATGTCCTCTCACTACAGTTTTAAAGGCGTCCCACTCCACTGCCCTGGTTGTAGCGGACCCCTCGTTCTCTGTAAAGTATTGGGAAATCCTCTCTTTCAGTTCCTCTCGGAAGGGCGGGTCATTTAGCGTGTCCGGCCACAGCCGCCACGTCGGGATCAGCGATGTCTCAGCCATCCAGTTCAGCGTCAGAAGTAGTGGGTTATGGTCAGACAGCGTGCGCGCTAGATATTCAGTCCCTGTCACTACAGGAAGTACCGCATGGGAGCATAAGAAGGTGTCAATGCGGACATGGAGGTCAAGTGGGCTAGAGTAAAATGGATAATCTCGCTCCATCGGGTGTTAAATGCGCCATGCATCTATTAGTCCCCATTTTTCTTGCCAATCTGTCCTGCATCTCGCTAGTCTATGTATTGGGGATGAATGCAGTGGTGGATGCGACCTATCTAATATCGTGTCCGCTATGGAATGAAAGTCCCCTCCCATCAGAACAGGACCTGTGAGGTAAGTGGCCAGTTCCCCAGACAGTTTTGTAAAGTAGTTTGCTTGGTCTACATTGGGTGCGTAGATACTGCCATGTACTATGTGTCGGCCTCTAAGCGGACCCTCGACTATCACAAACCTCCCTTCCGGATCCACTGTATGTCTGGTTACTTGAAAAGGCATGCCCGCACGTATCCATACTAACACCCCTCTAGCAAAAGCAGAGTAGGTGGTGGTGAACAATTGCCCTCTCCATCTATGCTGCAGCGCAGTCCCTTCCTTCTTTGTCAGGTGGGTTTCTTGTAGAATTGCTATTTGTACCCCTCTTCGAACCAAATAGGCATGGACCTTGTGCCTCCTTGCCATAGTATGCAGCCCCCTCACATTCCAAGACACACATTTTATCGATCCCGCATTAGCCATTATCCCACAGTGACCGGTTCAAGTCAAAGAAATATCGTCTCCTGGCATCAGGCGTGACACTGATCCCTCCCCCCCAACGAACTTCCCCTACCCCCCCTCCCTCCCCTACGCCTTGACTCCCCCCAACTTCTCCAGGCCCCCCCTCCCCCAGAACAGGACCTAACCCCGATAGAGCAGCTCCCATCCAAACTAAGAACAAGCAAACGTGCTCGCAAGTTCTACTAATCCGCAGTCTGCACCACGGAGGCCATAAGGGCCCTAAGGAGCGTGTACTAGGTGCGAGTACTAAAATCCCAGTTCCCTTCCCCCGCCCCACAATTCGCAATAGCACTCACGATGATCCAGTCTTACAGCCGTCTGCTCAGGCGTTCACAGCGGGAGTCCCAATAGCCTCAATTCCAGGAGAAGCTCTATCGCTCGATTTCTCAGCCCTCAATAATGATCTCCGACGTCTGTGACGTGACCGTCGGGCCTCTCAAGTCACCAAACTCCGATTGTTCTGTCTCTTATCCCGTTTCTTGTTCATCTGAACCTGAAACTCTCCCCGATTGGGCGAGCGCCGAGCCCGAGACATCCATTACAGCCTGCAACGCTGCTCTCCTCTCGTCCTCCGTTTGGGATTCCGTAGGTTTCCTGGATTTCTGGCTGCGCCCTCGGTGCCTCCTTGATTTCTTCACCAGCTGTCTCTGACGTTCCTCCTCCGCTCTATAACGGGCCCGTCTGTGCCCGCTTTGTAGCTTTGTAAGTGTCCCACCAGGCCAATGCGTCCGCTGCTGTGGGGAAGAACAACGATTTTTCGTCCACTATGATTCGAAGTCTGGCCGGGAAAAGGAGCGAATACTGGATGCCTTCAGTCTGCAGCTCCTTTTTGATGGAGAGGAAAGAGGCCCTTAGCTTTTGGGTTTCGAATGTGTAGTCCGGGAACAGCGTGACTCTACTATTGTCCACTTGGAAGGGGCCCTTTTCCCGGGTTCTCTGCAGAAGCCAATCCCTGTCTTTATAGTGCAGCAATTTGATGACCACTGGGCGAGGCGGGAGGCCCGCTGTGGGGGTTTGGCTGGTACTCGGTGTGCTCTTTCCAATGTGAAAAAGGGCGAAAGGCCCTCAGGGGCCTCCACCGTCTTCAGCCATTCAGTCAGGTATCCCACCATGTCCGATCCCTCTTTTTTCTCAGGAAGGCCCACCAGGCGCACGTTGTTCCTCCAACTGCGGTTTTCGGCATCCTCTGCCCGTCTTTCCAGGGCCTGTATCCGTTCCAGAGCCTCTGTGAGTAGCCCCTCCATGGTCTTGTGCGCTGGCGCTATGTCCTTCAGGGTGTCTTCCGCAGCTTTGACCCTGTCCGCAAGCTTTCCGTGATCAGCTCGCAAGAGTCCCAATCCTGTCGAGACTTGCACAATATCTTGATGCAGAGCGTCTTTCGTGGCTGCGATGGCCTCTAGGATACGGTCCTGCATCTGCTGTAGTTCCGTCGGGGTCTGCGAGACATCTTCAGGTGTTTCGGTGGGTGGGGGTCCGTCTCCCTTCGCACCCCTGGGCTTCCCCATCTCGTGGCGGGACGGTTGTGCCAGGGTCCCAACGAAATTTGCCGGTGGGCGGGCAACAGTCAGGTATGTCCCTGGTTGAGAGCGAGCGCGGGCTTCTCAATTCCCACTGGCCTCCCACGCTCACGTGTCTTCTAGGGGGCCCGACCAGATCAGCGCGGTGTTGGCCCCAGGCGCAGGTCCTTCTCAGCTGAGCGGGCCAGCTTCGCCGCCTCACCTGCGGTCTTGGTCAATGGTCTCCGTCTGCGCCGTCTAGGGTGACACTCGGGGTCCTGGGCGAGCGATGGGGCTCAGGGGCAGAAGCGCGCCAGATACACAACGATCCCACTGCCCTCAGGTATCCTTCCCAGTTGAGCAGCTGCTGGGTTTGCAGTAGCACCGTTAAAACTTACGTTGAGGGGGCCCGCGCTGAGTTTGGCGTGAGTGATTGTCCAGGCGGTTAAGGGGTGCCGCCTCTCACTGCAGTCTCAGGTCCCAGTCGCCCAGGAAGGGAGCAGGTCCGCCACCACCCCGGCGTGCTCCAGAGATCCGCGAACGCCGGTCGTGTTCAAGGTCAGTGGGGAAGTGGTCCGTGTCTCGATGTGAGGTCTCCGATCGAGCCCAAGCCGTCAGCGGTGGTCCCCCAATTCTCGCTGGAGGTGTAGCCGGGAACCCACCGATCCCCGGCGGTCGGGCGGGTCCGAGCCTTGGCCCGAGGTAGGCCCCAAGCCGGGGGGTCGCGTGGATAGGTAACCCGGCCGGGGGAGGTCTCGGCGGGTCAGGGCCGCGCTCTTCAATCGGTCCTCCGTCCGGCCTCCTTCCTCCATGCCGCTCACAGGTGGGGTCCCGTCGGTGGCAGTGTGAAGCTCGCTGAGGCCGCGCTAGGCATTCAAGGCAGTGGCCGTCCACCAGAGCTTGGTTCCAACTGGGCCCAGAAGCCGGGGAGTCCCTTAGGTCGCTCGGGTAGGCAAGGGGCGCATTGGGACTCACCCAGATCAGGGGGCCGAACCCTCCGGGCTCGGGTCAGAGCGCGCCTCCGTCGGACCAAGTTCGCCTCGGGCAGGGGTAGACTCCACTGCGACAGCGCCTCCTAATCTTCGGGCTTCAGGCAATGCCAATTACGCACTCTGGGCCTCGATGCGGTCGCCCTTTTGGTCGGCACCGGGCGCTCCACTCCTCGCCGTTTTTGAGCCGTGTACAGCGATCGGTCGGGAGCCGTCGGCCCCCAAGCAGGCACTGAGGTCCGCTGGCGGAGTGCCCCCCGAGTTTCAGGGGGTACGTCCGTGTGCTCAGTTGATTACTTGCAGGATTAGCGGGCGGAGGTCGGGAGCCGCTTTAGGCAGCGACCATCTCCGTTGGCTGCTAGCCACTCCCCCTCCCTATTTCCCCTCTCATATTCAACTTCTTTCAGTTCCCATTCTTTAATTCACTTACCCTCTGTTCCCTTCCTTTACTTCTTCACTCGTTCTCTTTTTCTTAATTATTTACTTCACTCCTACACACACACCTCATCCCCCTCCCAACACATACACACACCTCTGACATACACCCCACACACACACCACACACACACCTCATACACACACACCCCCCCACACACACTCCTCACACACACACACACATTCCATACACACACATACATCCCACACACATACCCCCCACACCCACACACCCCTCACACATATCTCACACACCCTCACCTCCACCCACACTGAAACACCCCACACACCCACACTCACAGACACACCTTACACACCCACACCCCCACCTACGCCCACTGACTCCTTATAAGTCACACACACTGCATTACTTACCTTTCTTTGCTGTTTCACTCAGACCAATTCAGGCACTGTTTCCTTTACTCTATCTGTCCTTTCTCTTTGTCACTCCCCGTGTCTTATCCTAATTCAATTTTTCACCCTCTTTCACCCGTCTTTACTTACACTCACTGCTCTTTTTTCACCCTCCCTCACCATTGTTCATTCATCTCGGTTCCGTCACTACCCTTCATTCCCCATTTTTTAGTGTCCTTTCTTTTTCTTTCAACAGCCACTCACATTCTCCCACTATTTCTACTTTAGTCTTCTAACTCTCTCTTCCCTTCTTTCGCTTCCTTATTCATTTTACTTTTCTCATTTTCACCCTATTACACCTTCTCTGTTTTTTACTATGTAATAAACAATCCCTCTGTGTTTCTCCCTCTAGCTCTCTTTCTCTTAACTTTACTCTCTTTGTGTTCTTCCCTCATGCTAACTCCTTCATGAATTTTTTTTTCTTTTTTGGGGGTGCGCGCCCCGGTGCGCGTACCCTGAGGAAAAAAAATTAACAGAGATTCTTTAAAAATATAGGTTTATTTTTATAAATTAAAGGTAGTTCTAAAAAGAACTGTTTTTTTTCTTCTTTTTGTTGTTTTATATTTTTTTTATTGTTTTTTTGAACATTTTGTACTTTTTTTGGCTTTTCTGAACAGTTTTATAATTTTTTTGTAATTTTTATGGGGAGAAACAAAAAACAGGGAATTGTAAATGGCTCAACTGGAGCAAAAAAAAAACAGGAAAAATTAGTGTTTTTTCGGACACTTATGGTTATCACCAGCAACGATGAAAAGTTCTATACTTTGCTCACCATAGCAAAGTGTCTTGTTACAGTATTTGCACACGATTTTGTAATCGCCAAACTTAGGTTGAATAGTAGCCATTGTGTCTCTTGCTCCCGGACCCGATGGAGTGGGTTGTTTGGATGTTGAGGGTCTAGATGTTGATGAGGGTAGCTTACTGCAGAGGTCCCTTAACTCTGCATTAGAATAATTGTTTGGATGCAAACGCATCATGTGGCGAATCATGGTATGATTCCCAAAGGAATATTTTTTGTTAGGGTTCCCCCTGGACAGCTTAGCACCACAAATCAAGCAAGTCACCTTTGCAGCGTTGACTTTTTTAAAACCCCTTGGGATTTTGTAGAACTCCCATATAAAGTGCTCTTTTGGTTTGTAGGGCTGTTTATGTTCAGGCAGGAAATGCTTGTCTGTTCCTCATCTTCATCATCCTCCTCCTCTTCCTCTTGACCACCAATGTAATCTTCTGTTGGTCTTTTTGGTGGTGGTGGTGGTGGGGCAGATGCTCCAGCTGCTGCTGCTAATGTAGCCATTTGATACTAGTAAAGAGTAGAGATGGAACTCCAAACAGGTCTTCCTCAGTCAAAGGACAAAGTCAGAATAAGGAAAAAAGGTGGGGGCTTTCATCATTTGGAAAACAAAACTGTTCTGGACCAATGAAAAGTGTTATTTTCAAGTCACATGATCCAGGCTTTCATCATTTGGAAACCAAAACTGATCTGCACCAATGAAAAGTGTTATTTTCAGATCACATGACCCGACGCGCTTACGCTACGCGCCCCGGGGCGCGTAGCGTAAGCGCGTCGAGACGTTGCGCGATCGTATGCGCTCGCGTGCTTCCGGGTGCAGTTACGCAGTGCGTCATATGACGCATCACGCGACTGCGCGATACGTCACAATGTTGTTTTCATTCGCGGCAATAGCGCTATCGGGACGCTCACCGGTACGCACCCCGGGGCGCGCCGCAACACTGCGCTTACCGGGGAGCGCATCAGTACGCGCCCCGGGAGCACTCCGGGCAAAAAAAAAAAAAAACATTAAAAAAAAAAAAAAAACTATAACATAATTATACAATATAAAATTCGTTATAAAAAAAATATTACTCTTCATACCTATAGAGATTTGCTATTAAAAAACCATTGAAATTCACTGAAAAAACCTTAGGTTTCACACCAGTTATAGTTAGCTGGAAGTTTTACTCGCATAAAACCATTGAAATTCCCACGTTATAGTTAGTTGGACTCACTGACGAAGCTAACTGGCGAAACGCGTCTGTCAGGGGTGAAGGGGGGTTTGGATTCGAATAAACTTTAATCCATCACGACATCGGAGTGCTTGCCGTTTTTCCGACCTGGACAGGTTGGATTGTGTAGCTATATATATATATATATATATATATATATATATATATATATATATATTTATATATTACTGACTGGGGGTCACCAGTAGGTAGTTATAGTTAGAACCGAGTTTCCATAGGAAAAGCATTTTTTGATTTGCAAATACCTTTGGCGTCGTTTGACGAATCTTCACGAAATTCTCCAAAAAAGGTCTATTCAGGTCAGCTCCTATCCTGAAAGTTTGGGGGTGATTCGGCAAGCGAGGGCTGAGAAAAGAGGGGGGTCCCAAAAAGTGTTTTCTCCATGTTAATTTCCATAGGAAACTTTAGCCAAGGCTACAGCCCGAACTGCTGAACGGAATTACAGCAAATTTGGAAAAAAGGTAGCGCTTGGATCAGAAAGCAACCTTTTTCTAAATGGTATAAATCCGTTCAGTAGTTGTTGAGAAATTCAAAAAATAAAATTCTGAAAATCAGTTTCCCATAGGAAACTTTAGCCAAGGCTAAAGCCCCAACTGGTGAATGGAATTACCCGAGAATTGGCAAAAAGGTCGTTCTTGGTTCAGAAAGCGACCTTTTTTTTAAAATGGTGTAAATCGGTTCACTAGTTGCTGAGAAAATCAAAAAATAAAAATATCTATATCTATGGCCGCGGTGGGTTAACGACCCCACCTGACCATGAGCTTCAATCTAATTGGCTGCCAACACTTCAAACCAGGAAGTGTTGGCAGCCATCTTTTGATTCGGTAGAATCGAGGCACAAGAAAACATTAAAAGAAAGTGAAAAATGAAGAAAAGGGAGAAGGGTAGAAACACCCTGACCCCCTAGGCCTGCTAAGGGGTTCCCACAAGGACACCCCAAATGTATATATATATTTTTTTTAATGTCTGAATGCGCTCTGGGTGCATGAATCTGGACACATTTAAAAAAAAGGTAAGCAGGGCTCCCCCACTTCATTTAAATGAGCCCCCAGGTGGGCCAGGTCCCGGGGCAATCATATAATTATACTGCCACCTTCTCGGGCTATGTAGATTAGATGCAGGAGGGCACACTGCCCTCCCACAGCTCCGGGGACCACCACCACCCCGGGCTTTGAAAATAGAGGGTGGGGGCTGCCCGGCCCCCCTCCTGGAGTACTTGATGGCCCTGGGGACCGCCACCCCCAAAGGCCAGCTCCTGCAATGTCCCAGGATATCCACCCCCAGGACATTGCCGTTTTCTATGACAGGGTGGGAGCATGGCTTCCACCCTGTGATAGCAAACCCTGGTTTGCTTCATTGAAACGAGAGGAGGAAAACCTCCTCTCGCTTCAAGAAAGGAAAGGAGAATTGCTTTGGGGCAAGGGAAGCTGCATGTTAGCAGCTCCCATTGCCCAAAAGCAATGTCGGCTCCTGCAGGAGGCGGGGTGCCGGTGGGACCGTAGGGGCATTGTGGCTCCTCCCACGGTCTCCAGGGATTGGGTCCCCGGGGCCAGAAGTGGCCTGGGAGGGGGACCACGCGGCCCCACACTCCTTTAATAAAAATATGTAGATGTGGGCATGCTTTGGGGGATGGGGTCCCCGAGGCGAATGTAAATTAATGAAAGTGAACTTTAAAAAAAAAAGAAATTTGGAGTCGGACCCTAGCATGGCTTTCAGAGCAGCCCCCCTAATGTGAACACGGTTCTCAGCGCGGCACCCTAGTGTGAATATGAAGGGTGCGCAGCTCTCAGCGTGGCCACCTAGTGTGAACACGCTGGGTGCGGGGCTTCTAGCGTGGCAATCGAGTACTTCTCAGGTCTTTAAAACACCAAGGGGCATATTCTCAAGGACACATCACTTTATTGCAGTCAAAATGGTGATAAATTTCACAAACCATTCACAAGCTGGAGCAAACAGCTCATATCACCAGTTTACCCGTGATAGCAGCCTCAAAAAACATTGTCACGGATGACCCCTGCAAATATCGCTAAAGAGATGCGGAGTAGGCGTTCCTGTGCAAAAAGCAGTGAACACACCACTTCGCAACATTCTCAACGACCAGCAAGATCAGCGAAGAGAACACAAAACAGGCGATAAGGTGCATTAGCACCAGGAAGTTTACACCTGGTGTAAAGTCGGACTACAACCTGCAACATGAAAGGGAGCCCAGCCCACAGCCACACCTGAATGACAACAGATGCCATGGAGCCAACTATCATGCAACTCGGACACCTAACAGTGCCACACCACCACCCCCATGTCCGCCATCCCCCCTTGATCCCCCGACAAACAAATGTGACAGCAACCTTCTGAAGTCTGGAACGTAATAAATCATCTGATGTCGCACAATTTTAACAGATGCATGTGAGGTTGGACAAATGAGAATCACAGTCATCTACGGATTTACATATAATACATTTTATTTAAACAAAACAACAAAATAAAACTAGGTTCGGCCATGGCGTGTCACCCCTCGACAATCTGTGAATCACAGCCTGCAAGAGAAAAAGCAAGACAAGATTGTCCGTCATGCGCCCATCAAAGGATAGAGAGGTAGAGAAAGAGAGAAAGAGTGATAGATAGAGGAAGAGAGAGTGAGAAAGAGAGAAATAGTGAGAGAGAGAAAGAGTAAGAGAGAGAGAGGAAGAGAGAGAAAGAGTGAGAGAGAGGAAGAGAGAGAGAAAGAGTGAGAAAGAGAGGAATAGAGAGAGAAAGAGTATGAGAGAGAAAGGAAGAGATTTTATTTCACCAGAGGTGAAATAACACACAAAAGATTCTAACTTAAAAGGTCATGAATTGTGGTGCACTGAGGTAGGGGCAGCAGATCTGAAACCATACACAAAAGATTCTGTCATAAAGGGTCCATGAGTTGTGGTGCACTGATGTAGGGGCATCAGAAGCATTCAGCGTGTGAGCAGCCAGCGTTGATGCGAGTTGCGGACGGGCCGCACTGGGAGCAATGTCTCTTGCCTACTGGACTGCGTCATCTGCAATCGCAACTCAATCTGAATTGTGCGCCCTGCTGTCCGCAGTGTAGATCGAAGGCAGCAGTCAGCACAGACATCAAGGATTGCTTTTTGTCACGTTCTCTTGACAAAATCTGAGGACATAGAGTACAGTTCACTCTTCAATTAATACATCAAAACTGAATTTGAATTGTGAGCTCTGCTGTCCGCATTATAGAATGCCATTCATTGTTCATTTGAACTTGCAAAATGAATTTGTCATTGTACTAAAGCTATAACTGATAGAAAACCAGTTCTTGAAGCAAGGATACTAAAAGGATATTGTTTGGATAAACTTAGAATACATTGACTTTGTTTTTGGTGCACCTTCCCTTTTGTACATGGATTACGTTATAGTTAGTTGCCTACTTGACTGTGAAATTAATGAATCAAGATTGCATTTGAATTGTGAGCCCTGCTGACAGCAGTGTAGGCCACAGGCAGCAGTAAGGAAGGGCCCACTGCCATGTGGCATTGACTTGAGCTGCACAGATTGGGAGCATTTGGTCTTCTTAACCGAGTATAGTCTCTTACACAATTTGCACCAGTACTAATCTTGAATTGTGAGCCCTGCTGACCGCAGTATAGGCCAGAGGCAGCTGTCAGCAAGGCCTCACAGCCATGTGGCGTTGACTTGAGCTGTACAGTTTTAGTGGTACCTGAAGCACTCAGCGTGTGCGCAGCCAGCGATGATGCGTGGATCCGGGCGGGACGCATTGGTAGCAATGTCTGTTGCCTACTGAACTGCGTCATCTGCAATCACGACTCTATCTGAATTGTCAGCCCTGCTGACTGCAGTGTCGGCCAGAGGCAGCAGTCAGCAAGGGCCAACAGCCTTGTGGCATTCACTTGAGCTGCACTAAGTTAGTGGTACCTGACGCACTCAGTGTGTGCGCATCCAGCGATGATGCGTGGTTCAGGCGGGCCGCACTGGGAGCAATGTATTTTGCCTAATTAATTCTGCCTCAATAAGGCTCTGTGGCAGTGACATGTGGTGCATTGAGTTAGTGGCACCTGAAAGACTCAGCGTGTGCACAGCCAGCGATGATGTGTGGTCCGGGAGGGCCGCTCTGGAAGCAATGTCTGTTGCCTACTGGACTGCGTCATCAGCAATAGCAACTTGATCTGAATTGTGAGCCATGCTGTTCTCAGTGTAGGCCAGAGGCAGTGGTCAGCAATGGCCCACAGCCACGTGGCATTGAGTTGAGCTGCACAGTTAGTGGCACCAGAAGCAATCAGCATGGGCGCAGCCTGCGATGATGCATGGTCCGGGCGGGCCACACTGGAAGCAATGTCTTTTGACTAATGAATTCTGCCTTAATAAGGATACCTCGCAGTGACTTGTGGTGCACTGAGTTAGTGGCACCTGAAGCACTCAGTGTGTGCACAGCCAGCGATGATACGTGGTCCGGGAGGGCCACAGTGGGAGCAATGTCTGTTGTCTACTGGACTGCGTCATCTGCAATCGCGACTCGATCTGATTTGTGAGCCCTGCTGTCCGCAGTGTAGGCCGGAGGCAGCGGTCAGCAAGGGCCCACAGTCTAGTGGCGTTGAAATTGAGCTGCACAGTTAGTGGCACCTGAAGCACTCAGCGTGTGCACAGTCAGTGATGATGCGTTGTCCGGGAGGGCCGCACTGGGAGCAATGTCTGTTGCCTACTGGATTGCATCATCTGCAATCGATCTGCATTGCAAGCCCTGCTGTCCGCAGTGTACATCGAAGGCAGTAGTCTGTACAGACATAACTCTGCGGTGCTGTGCTACTGGGTTCGCAGGGGGTCTGTGTCAAGGAGGTTGGCGGTCACGAAGGCGGCCTCGTCGAAGGGTGAGGGCCGCTGCTCTGGCAGACATGTTGGCCTTCCCAGAAGTGAACCACCCCAGTGCCCGTGCCTATTTATTCACACTCCTACGTTGGAGTGGCGTACGTTGGACCAGCCCACTCTGCTTACGCTTACGAGGACGACGACACAGCTACATGACCGAGATCTTCCCCACTGCCTGAGGTAACATGGTTGCGTCCACTGTCCACAACACTACAAGCACCAGCAGTATATTTACACATGGAGAGGTCTGTGCTCAGCATAGTGAGGTCTGTCCAGCACATCACCACTACACATGGCATTGTGTGCATTTTTATTGATGGGTGACTTGCCTCCTTCACACATACTTGGTACCCACCTCTCCCAACATTCAGCTATTGTGTGGCCTAGGGGTCATGCCATTTTGGGAAGGTCCGCTGTCCTGTTCTGAGCTGCCTCATTGGTAGTAGGGGGGGAGTCGTCCGGGGAAGGTCCTGGGGGCGGTGACGGGAGGTGTTGTGGCCTTCTTGGGTGTCGAAGCTGCATGATCAGTAGCTTAATGATATGTGTTGGTCTTCAGCTGTTGTTCTGGGCCGGGCTCCCTTTCATACTATAGGTAGTCGTCCTGCTTTGCACCAGTAAAAGGCAGATGTTAAATTCTTACTGCTAACACGGCTTATCACCTGTTTTTGGATCGCATCACAGATTTGGCTGGTCGTTGAAAATATCGGGAATGGTGTTTTGTGTTTTTTTGCACGTACTCTTCATATCATTAGCGTTAGTTGTCGCTTTCATTTGTGACTATATTTTTTGCGGAAGCTATCGCTGAAAAACTGCTGATATCAGCAGTTTCCACCAGGTTGAGAATGGGATGATAATTCTGTCGCCACTTTTGCTGCGCTAATGTGCAGATAACTCGGCGATAAGTCCTTGAGATTGTGCCCCATCTTTTTTTTTTTTTTTCATCCTGATTCGTGCACCCAACCGCTTTTTAAAAAAAAGTAGTAATAATTTCTTTGCCCCGGGGGTTTTGTCGGATCCTCTGAGCAGGCCTAGGTGGTCAGGGTGTTTGTACCCTGCCCACTTTTCTTGTTTTTTGTGATTCGCATGTTGCTACAACAAAGTCCTAATAAACACAAGGGCTTGTTTTAGAGTCCCCCAACAACCCAACAGTGAGGACGTATTACTGAGTTATCTGCACTTTAGCGCAGCAAAAGTGGTGAAAGAATTATCGCCCCATTCTCAAGTTGGTGCACACTGCCACATTGTCCACAGGAGGACGGTACCAACACAGCAGACAATCAACATCCTTTTGCAGACAAAGCTGCTGGCTGTGCTGCAGCTGTTGCCCTCTGATACCTTCTAACTAACAACTGCCAAAGTCGGAGGAGTCTCACAATCAGCCCTATTAAACTTCCTCACACGTCTTGGATGCATGTCCACAAAAGCAACGTAGGGCTCCTGTATCCGCACCACTCGCTCGTCCCAATTTGTAGTATTCCAGCACAACTAACCCCAGCCGTTGCTTGATGCCTCTGTGCTCCAGATCCAAGATTGTAGTCACTGAAATGGGGGTGCCCCAGGTCATAACGTGCAGTAGTCAACAGTAGCGGAAAAACAGAACTTTATTACAAAAACAAATTAACAACACAAAAACATCAAATAACGAGTGACATTCCCAACGTGGAATATCAAAAGGGCAACTTGTGGATCAAAATAACTGCAGATCGTCCTGGATATCCCCGTACTCTACATTCAGAAACCTGTTGGATAAATGGTGAGAATGGTCAAGCGTTAGTATGGTCCCAAAGTTAACATGGTACAATGTATTGCACGTTGACAAACTGAAATGCTTACAGGTATGATCAATCCTGCACATAATGACCGTAACAGACGTTTGTGTGGTCGTAACCTTCGTCAGAAAGAAAAGGAATGTTACAACCACACAAACTTCTATTACTGTCTCATTATGCAGTAGTTATCATACCTGTAAGTATCACGGTTGTTTTCAGCTTGATACACCTGCATCTTCATTTCACGCACACTGCGCAAGAATAGCTGGAGACCAAGCAAGGTAACCATGCTTTAGCAGGCTTCTTGCACATGTTGTGGGCAATTGACTGCACATATGTACTACCTGTGCCTGCTTTCAACACTGTACACTATCACCGCAACAGAAACCACACACATTCTATGTGCAGGCAGAACTGGACCACCGGGGCCTGTACACTAATATTGTCGCAAATTTCTCAGGCAGTGTGCATGATTCCTATATCTTTTGCAAGCATCCTAGCCCTAGTCCCCAGGCCAGTCTGCCGCCCAGCAATGACTGCCTGACCCTGCGCACCCAGACCTCAATGCTCGACTGCCACTACCGGCGTGTCTCCAAGAGGGCCCACCACGTGCTGGAGCAACCTCCTCAGCCGTCACTGTATTCCACCGCACAGGCCCCCAGCTCATTCTACTGCACCGCACCGAGGAGTCATGTCAGTGTGGCGTACATGCAGTCGAGCTGAGCTCACAATTCAAATTGGGTCTTGATTGCCAGGATGGTGTATCGAGGCCTATGCATCATCGCAGGCTGCACACCCTCTCAGCTCTGGTGGTACTAACTCAGTGGAACTCAAGTCATTGCCACCTGGCGGGAGGCCTGCGTCGGGCACAGTGCCTCGGCTGCTTTGTGTACTTCAAGTCTGTGGAGAGAATGAAAATGGCCTCCAGCACGTGCGCTCAGTCCTTTTTATTGGCTGGGTGACATGTCCTGTAACACCAGTGCTGCATGGGTGTGGTGTGGGTGTAAACTAGCCATGAGGGAGTGGCTGTGGCATGCTGACAACTAGACCTGTGATCGCAGATCACTACAGAGAAGACCTGGGACATGTAGCATTGTCTTTCCTTCCCTGTAAGCGTAAGCTGAGTGGGCTGGCTGAAACATGCATCCTTCACAACTTCACCAATACGACGGTTTGAATCTGCACACCCACAGAGATAGGTACACGATGGGTGCGCGATTCCACTTTTTCACAAAAAAAATATATTTTAGTATTTAATAAAAAAGAATACATAACATATTTTTAATAACAAACACGAAAAATTACAAAAACTATTTTTAGGATATTAAAGTTACAAAATATCACCCATAAAATGTCAAAATTACTGAAAAAAACATAGGTTTAATTAACATTATAATTAGAAATAAGCATTTAAAAAACATTTGAAATTCACAAAAAAACCATAGGTTTCAGGGACGTTATAGTTAGAAAATAGCATTTTAAAAACCTTAGAAATTCACTGAATCAACCATAGGTTTCAGGGACGTTATAGTTGGTTGGATATTTCACTCGTACAAAACTAGAGAAATTCAGCCGTTATATTTAGTAGAGCTAACTATAACTCACGCCCCCACAATGCACTGCTGATGACGTCACATATTACATCACTCATGACATGGTCAGTGACATCACTGATGACATCACTGATGACATCTCAAATGACATCACTGATGACATCATCCACATGATCATTTTATGCACCTTCTCATACTCTAACTCTAATACACCCCTCTAAAATACAGACTACCATTTTTGAAACCATAGACAAACCAATAGCAGTTACTACATACCCACTGACTGATTCCTAGGTATACAACTACATCCATTCATTCACCCATACAGTCACTCATGCTTGCAGTCACTCATCAATACAACACTGTCATATGTACTCATATACCTATACAGACACTCACACACTGCCACTCATCCATAGAGTTATTCACATACCTAGCCAACCATGTAAAGAATCAATAACACTGCTATTTACTCACCTATAAAGTTACACATTTACTACCTCACCTATTCATACAGATGCTAACATATACTTACTCTCTTATACAATCACTGACACAAGCACACACTCATTCATACAGCCACTCTCACAATCACTCACTCTCAAATATAGTCATTTATATACTACAACACTCACATATACTGCCTTTCACATATGTAGTTACTCACACATACACCACTGAGACATCCATTCACTCACCAACACACCCATACACACACTTACACACCCATACAGCTATTTCCACATGCACTCAAGTCAAGTCAAGTCAGAGAATTTATATAGCGCGCTACATACCCAGAGGGTCTCAAGGCGCTTGAGGAGGGGTGGGGAATTACTTGTCAAATATCCACGTTTAAGTTGCTTTCTGAATGCTAGGTGGTTCTGGGTAAGGCGAAGGTAAGTGGGAAGTGAGTTCCAGGTTTTAGCTGCCAGGTAGGAGAAGGATCTACCTCCCATGGTGGTTTTGTTGATGCGAGGTACAGTGGCAAGGGCTTGGTTGGATGATCGTAGCTGGCGGGAGGGGGTGTAGAAGGACAGTCGTGTGTTGAGGCATTCTGGTCCGATTTCGTAGAGTGCTTTGTGTGCGTGGGTTAGGAGCCGGAAAGTGATCCTCCTATTGACGGGAAGCCAGTGGAGGTTTTTCAGGTGACCAGAGATATGTTCTTTACGCGGGATGTCTAATATGAGCCTGGCTGAGGCGTTTTGGATTCGTTGGAGTTTTTTCTGGAGTTTAGCGGTAGTACCGGCGTAGAGGGTGTTTCCATAGTCCAGTCGGCTCGTGACCAGAGCGTGGGTGACCGTTTTCCTAGTTTCGGTGGGGATCCAACGAAATGTTTTTTTGAGCATGCGAAGAATGTTGAAGCAAGATGAAGAAACGGCGTTGACTTGTCTGTTCATCGAAAGGGAGGAATCCAGGATGACGCCCAGGTTCCGTGCGTGGTCTGTCGGGATGGGTGCTTTTCCAAGGGCTTCTGGCCACCAAGAGTCGTCCCATGCAGAGGGGGAGGTACCTAAAATGAGGACTTCTGTTTTATCTGAGTTCAGTTTCAGACGGCTGTGTTTCATCCATTCGGCTACTTCTTTCATTCCTTCGTGTAGGTTAGTTTTGGCGGTGCTAGGGTCATTGGTGAGTGATAGGATCAGTTGAGTGTCATCCGCGTAGGAGATGATGTTGAGGTTGTGTTGGCGGGCGATGGCCGCGAGGGGGCTCATGTATACGTTGAAAAGGGTGGGGCTGAGTGAAGATCCTTGTGGTACGCCGCAGATGACTTCAGTGGCCTCTGACTTGAATGGTGGAAGGCGGACTCTCTGGGTTCTTCCGGTGAGGAACGAGGTGATCCATTCTAGTGCTTTTCCTTGGATTCCGATGTTTCTGAGGCGCTGTAGAAGGGTGCTATGGCAGACTGTGTCGAAGGCTGCGGAGAGGTCGAGGAGGATGAGGGCGACTGTGTCTCCATTGTCCAGTAGAGTTCGAATGTCGTCTGTTGCTGCGATGAGGGCGGTCTCAGTGCTGTGTTTTGCTCGGAAGCCGGACTGTGAGGAGTCGAGGGATCTGTTGGCTTCGAGGAAGGCGGCGAGCTGGTTGTTGACAGCTTTCTCGATGACTTTGGCCGGGAATGGAAGGAGCGAGATGGGGCGGTAGTTTTTGAGTTCGGTGGGGTCCGCTGTGGGTTTTTTCAGAAGGGCGCTGAGTTCAGCGTGTTTCCAGCTTTCCGGGAAGGTGGCAGAGTTGAAGGAGCAGTTGATGACGTCTCGGAGGTGCGGTGCTATGATGGAGTCTGCTTTGTTGAAGATGTGGTGAGGGCATGGGTCTGTGGGGGATCCTGAGTGGATGGAGTTCATCAGGCGGATGGTGTCCTCAATGGAGATTGGGTTCCAGTCATTAAGGATGTTCGAGGGGGGTGAAGGTCCAGCAGATGGTTGGGTGGGTTGGTCTCCGGGTTGGTTGTCGAAGCTGTTGTGGATGTCTGCAATTTTGTTGTGGAAGAATGAGGCTAGGGAGTCGCAGAGGGCTTGAGAGGGGGTGATGTCGTTAGAGTTGGCCGAGGGATTGGTAAATTCCTTGACGATGTTGAAAAGTTCCTTGCTGTTGTGGGCGTTGTTATCTAGTCGGTCCTTGAAGGCGGTTTTCTTGGCCTTTCGGATCAGTTGGTGGTGTATGCGGGTGGCGTTTTTGAAGGCGTCCTTGGTGCTGGTGGTTGGGTCTTTTTTCCAGGCCTTCTCAAGGGAGCGGCAGAGTTTCTTGGATTTCTTAAGATCATCGTTGAACCAGGAGGCCTTCTTGCTGCCAAGTTTGCTTTGTCGTTTTTTCAGTGGTGCTAGGATGTCGGCGCTGTTGGATAAGCATAGGGTGAGGTTGGTGGCGGCTTGGTCGGGGTTTGAGGAGTGGGCTGGGGGGTTTAGAAGAAGCGATGAGGAGATCTGGTCGATGGTGATTTTGTTCCAGTTTCTTTGCAGAGTTGGTTGGGGGTGGTTGTTGGGTTTGGGCTTGTTGTAGGTAAAGTGAACACAGCTGTGGTCAGTCCAGAGGAGAGCCGTAGTGTGGCTGAAGGAGACATGATTGCTGGAGGTGAAGATAGGGTCGAGTGTGTGACCTGCGATGTGGGTGGGGGAAGTGACCAGTTGTTTAAGTCCGAGGTTGGCGAGGTTGTCCAAAAGGGTGGTGGAGTTGTGGTCGTTGTTCTTTTCAAGGTGAAAATTGAGGTCTCCCAGAAGGATGTAATCTTTGGAGGGGAGCGCGTGTGGAGTGATGAAGTCCGTGATGTCCTCACTAAATTGTGCGCGGGGTCCTGGAGGTCTGTAAAGGAGTGTGCCTCTGAGTGTGGTCTTGGGGTCGATGTGGATCTGGAAGTGAAGGTGTTCAGAGTTGGTGAGATTGACGTCAGAGCTGGTTGAGATGTGGATGGATTTTTTATGGACGATAGCGATTCCTCCTCCTGTGTGGCCGGTACGGTCCTTGCGTATGATCTTATAATCTTTTGGGATGGCAATGGTGATGTCTGGGGCGGAAGAGGCGTTCATCCATGTTTCTGTTAGGAAGGCGACGTCTGGAGAGATGGTGTCTAGTAGAATCCATAGGTCAGTGGCGTGCCTGTGGACCGATCGGCTGTTGAGCAAGATGCATTGTAGGTGGTTAGGGTCGGGAATCTGTGGTGTGAACGTAGCGGAGTTGATGTCGGTGCCGATGAATTTGCAGGAGTAGCATGAGAAAGGACCATGGGTGTGTCCAGGAGCGGCTTGGACGCAGTTGGGGGAGCGGCCGGGGTTAAGGGCAAGGAGGTCGGTGGCATCGTAGGTAATGCGGGAGGGCAGGGCAATGCGAGGATCAAGGGGACTGGCGCTGGGCGCGGTCCAGGCGCGGACGGGCGTAGACGGGCTTACCTTTGGCGCACCTTCGGCGTGTACGTAGCGCGTGGACGCTGCGCGTGGGACCATCTGACATTTATGGACAGTGGAGGGGGCGGAGCGTGGGAGGGGCAGCAGGCTCATGTGGAATTCAAAATATGTACATTGTGGCTATATATATTCACTGAAAAAACCACAAGCTTCAGGTACGTTATAGTTAGTTCGACATTTCACTCGTCCAAAACCAGAGAAATTCGGCCGTTATAGTTAGTAGAGCTAACATGACATAGTCAGTGACATCACTGATGACATCTCAAATAACATCACTGATGACATCTCTGATGGCATCATCCAGTGAGTGTGAGTTTCTATAAAGTTTACATATGTCTTATATATATGTCAAGGTGTATTGAAGAATGAGTGGGTGTATGAGTGACTGAATGGATGATTATTTAATAGGTGTGTGACTGTATAAGTGAGTAATTAAAGGTGTCTTACTGAATGCATGGTTTAGAGACTAAACTCTGTGAATGTCTTTAGTAGTCTGTTAGTGTATAAGCGGCTGCATGACTTGGTGAGTAGCTACATAAGTGTCTATATGGGTTATTTATTGGTTGTCTGAGTATCCGTATGGGTGCCTGAGTGTCTTTGTGGATGGGTGGGGGGTTGTGTGACTCTGTGCATAGATATGTGAGTGTTTGTTTCACTGGGTGTATAGGTTCAAGAGTGCATATGTAAACACCTGTATGGATGGGTGAGTGTGTGTATGGGTGTGTTGGTGAGTAAATGGATGTCTCAGTGGTGCATGTATGAGTAACTACATATGTTGTAAAGCAGTATATATGAGTGTTGGAGTATGTAAATGACTATATCTGAGAGTGAGTGATTGCAAGAGTATCTGTATTGATGAGTGTGTGTTTCTATAAGTGATTGTTTAAGAGATCAAGTATGTGTTAGTATCTGTATAAATAAGTGCAGTGGTGTGTGTATGACTGTATAAGCAAGGAAATGGGTGTGTGATAGTTTCTTTGCATGAATGACCAGGTGTATGAGTAACTCTTTGGGTGAGTGGGAGCGTATGAGTGACTATATGGGATTATGAGTGGATATATCAGTGGCTCTATAGATGAATGACTGTGTGTATGAGTGACAGTAAGGGTTAGTGGTTGGATGTGTGTGTAGACATATGAATCACTGAGCAGGTATGTACTAACTGCTATTGGTCTGTCCATGGTTTTGATATTGGTGGTCTGTATTTTAGAGTGGGTGTATGAAAGGTTTTATTAGGGTATGAGGAGGTGCATCAGATGATCACGTGGATGATGTCATCAGTGATGTCATTTTAGATGTCATCAGTGATGTCACTGACCATGTTATGAGTGATGTCATATTTGACGTCATCAGCAGTTTATTGCGGGGTGTGAGTTATAGATAGGTCTACTAACTATAACGGCTGAATTTATTTTTATGGTTTTATAAGAGTGAAATCTCCAACTAACTATAACGTCCCTGAAACCTATTTTTTTCAGTGAATTTCTAAGGTTTTGGAAATGCTAATTTCTAATTATAACGTGCCTGTAACCTATGGTTTTTTCAGTGAATTTCAAAGTTTTTTTAAATGCTAATTTCTATCTATGCCTACAGAGGTAGGAAATATGAAGAAAGAGGAAGACAAGTGCATAAAGAAGCAAGACAAATGCTGTAAGAGGCAACATTAGTCCGGAAAGATGAAGAAAAGTGCATGAAGAAAAAGAGATGTGCAGAAAGAACCAACAGAGGAGCAGAAACAGGCCTTGTTGCATAATCATCCTGTGCCCACAAACTTTTCAGACGGGTACTGGTAGTAACTGACTCTGACTAACCAGGACTAGAGCCAGTACTATGCTAAAAGACACTTAGTATACAGTGAAAACACCTACATATACTAAGGAACAGTTGTTTTTTGTTGCCGCCGCCGCCGCCAAGAGTCACAATTTGCCAGAAAGGAGTAGCGAGGACCTACCTCATCGCCACCACAGCCCATAAGCGCCACAGACCTCGCCGCAGCCACGCTGGGACCGCAATACCCAGCAGCCCCAGCGGTGCGGCGCAACTGATGCCACAAGACCGCGCCAGGAGGCGCTCTTATGGAGGACAGTACCTAAGCTCTGTGGCAGAGGGCAGAGGTGACTGCGCGCTGAGCGCTAACTTTTAATTTTAAATACCTGGAGATCTCTGCTGCTGACTGCGAGCAGATTCATGCTTGACCGCCCCGCTGAATGCGAGCGGCCAGCGGTAACTGGAATTATTTTAATTCACTTCCTCCCTATCCCGCCCTCTTGACTCCTCCCCTCACTGGCGGCACCGCCTATATAGGCTCCGCCCATCTTGCCTCGCGCTGTAGACCTAAGCTCTGTGGCAGAGGGCAGAGGTGACTGCGCGCTGAGCGCTAACTTTTAATTTTAAATACCTGGAGATCTCTGCTGCTGACTGCGAGCAGATTCATGCTTGACCGCCCCGCTGAATGCGAGCGGCGAGCGGTAACTGGAATTATTTTAATTCACTTCCTCCCTATCCCGCCCTCTTGACTCCTCCCCTCACTGGCGGCACCGCCTATATAGATGGCCCTTATGCGTCAGCGCAGCGGACGAGCGCAGCGGGCGCGACGTAGGCGCGCCGGAGTCGTGCCAGAGTCGTGCCAGAGTCCTGCCCGTCTGCGCCCGTCCGCGCCGGCACGGGCCTAGGGCCTAGTCTCTCTGCCCCTAATTATGTCACCTATTCCCGGGATGCTTTATTGCAGCTGCGGGGACCACGTTGTTCCTCTAATGCCATTTTTAACTGTCACAATGCACCTACTGTTTGCCCGACCTGTCTCCTTTCACTTGATTCCTCTGTTTCAAAGTCAGACTATCTGTCTTCTTCCTGTTGGAAAATGTCATCTTTAAACCACAATCCTTCCCTTACTGTGCCTAAATCCTGCCCCACCTGGAAGTTTATTAGTATTAACTGTCGATCTCTCGTGAAGCACAAGAGGGACATTTTTGATATACTGGAGACCGACAGTCCAGCTGCCATGTTTATCACCGAAACCTGGTTAACGGATACCTCTGGTCCGGACATCGCCATGGCTCTTCCCGCTGGTTACACCTATGTCGGGCGTAACCGTGTTCTTAAAGATGGTGGGGGAATTGCTATCATTTTCAGGAGAGAATTCTCCTGTAAATGGGATGATCTCGACCTCCCGAATTGTGAGGCGGGTTTGTTCAAGCTCTTACTCTCCCCTCAATTTACCCTAACGGGGACGCTGATCTATCGTCCACCAGGTTCCGCCAGTAACTGGGCTTCCTCTTTCCCAGAATTCATCTCCCCATTTCTGGCGCAATCAACCAACTTTATTATTATTGGCGACTTAAATATTCATTTCAATTCTGAATCGTGTGCCATCGCTGCACGCCTCTTACAGGATCTGGCAGCTTTAGACCTCCATTTGCACAATTTTGATCCCACTCACATAGCGGGCAATCTTTTAGATCCCATTATTTCTAATCTTGTTGGCATCGCCTATCAATCCTCGACACCAGTCACTTGGTCAGATCACTTCGTTGTTAATTTCTCAATTACAATTGAGATGGTAAAACCCTCGATTCATGCTCTCCCTCATAAAGCTAGTAGGAACTGGAAGCATTTAGATATTGACAATCTTAACTTCACTCTTATTAAGGATAAATCTGTGCTTTCCAGTATAGCAACAAAGGACTTACCCATTATCAGACGATGGTTGACAACGGCCTTAGACACCTGTCTTCCAGCGCAAAAAAATAAACCTCAAATTCTTCATCCGCCAGCACCTTGGTTTACGGACGCGCTTCGTCAAGAAAAATCATATTGTAAAAAACTGGAGCGCATTTGGCGTTCCAAGTACAACGCTGACCATAAAATAAAATACAAGGCAGCCCTTAAAGCCTATCATTTGTCTTGTGACGCCGCCAGAGCCAATTTTGCCAGTACTTCTATTCTAACGGCACAAAACAGACCTAAGGCGCTCTTTAAAATTGTTAAAGAGCTCTCTGGTGCGTCCACGGCACCTAAAGACCCTTGTCTAGATACTGATCAATGTGAGGTTTTGGCCAATTTTTTCGTTGAAAAAATTGATAAAATCTATGCTACTTTTAATTCTAATTCTGCGGTGTCTACTCACTCCGCTCCAACTGCATGCATCCCCACCCTTGATACTAACCTTGGTTCGTCTTCTGCTTGTCCTCCTCTGCTCGTCTGGGACCCCATTTCTCCTACACTCTTAAAAAAATATCTTCAAGATATTAAATCTGGCTCCCCCCTCGATCCAATGCCCCCACAAGTCTTGAGATCCTTAGATCCAGCTTTGCTTCAAATGATTTTAAAAATTCTGAATGCGTCGTTATCTGAAGCTATTGTCCCCAATGAATGGAAGCATGCTATGGTGGTTCCACTATTAAAAAAGGCCAATGCTGATCCTAATATTCCATCGAACTTCCGCCCCATCTCTTTGCTTTCATGCTTTTCCAAAATTTTGGAGAAACACGTTAATTCATTACTTTCTTCTTATGTTGAAACTTCTAATTTTCTTCACGACTCTCAATCCGGGTTTAGGGCTGGTTTTTCAACTGAAACCACGCTCCTTGGAGTATCGGAATCCATTAGACAAAAGGTGGACAATGGGGAGTCAGTGGCACTCATATTACTTGATTTGAGTGCCGCATTTGACACCGTCTCCCACTCCATCTTGTTGTCCACCTTGAAATCTATGGGTGTCGGTGGCTCGGCCCTGGCCTGGATTGCTAATTTTCTCCTTGATCGCACTTTTCAAGTGTTTTCTCCCACTTCTGCTTCATCCATCCTTCCTTCTAAACACGGTGTTCCACAAGGGTCCATTCTCAGTCCCCTTTTTTTTAATTTATACGTGAGACCCCTGGCCTTTTTGGCAGAGCAGGCAGGTCTCACGATTTACTCCTACGCTGATGACACGCAAGTCATCTATTCACTCTCCGCCAACAAAAATTCTTCTTCCTCGTCTCTTCAAAATGGACTTCGACAAATATCTGCATGGATGCATGATCATAAATTAAAATTAAACGGGGACAAGACGGAATTGCTTCTGTTTGGTCAAGATATTTCGTTATGGGGCCCACAGCACTGGCCTCCAGAGATGGGTCCTCTTCCTACTCCAACTACGAATGCTCGTAATCTTGGAGTCCTCCTCGACAACCAATTGTCCTTTAAGCAGCATGTAGTGAAAGTATCCGCCACCTGTACCAACATCATTAGGTGGCTGAGGAAAATCAGGTGGATGCTGCCTGCTGACACCCTGAGGACGGTAGTCCAGGCGCTTGTCATCTCACGCCTGGACTACGGGAACATCTTACTCTTGGGTGCCAGTAAGGAGGTAACTAGGAAATACCAGGTGGTACAAAATATGGCGGTTCGCCTTATTTGTAACCTTCCTATTAGAACTTCGACCTCGTCTCACATGCGCAACCTGCATTGGCTGCGTATTGAGAACAGGACTAAATTTAAGGCGTTGTGTCTCATGCACAAAATCTTGACTGGAACAGTCCCCAACTATCTATCTGTTTTAGTGCAGCGTTATGTTCCATCTCGCGCACTCAGGTCCTCTACCCAAAATAAAGTGAAAGTACCGCGAATCAGGAGAGCCAAAATGGGTGGTCGGTCTTTTTCTTTGCTAGCCCCCTCTCTTTGGAACTCCTTACCTTTATTTCTTCGATCGGAAAGGTGTTTTCTGACCTTCCGTAAGGGTATCAAGACCTGGCTATTTGATATGTAAGCTTCTGCCTTTCTGTCTCCTTACCTTGTGTCTACTTTAGCGCCGGGAAACCTCCGGGTAGCTGCGCGCTTAATCAAGTGTAATTATAAATAAATAAATAAATAAATAAATACCTGGTGGAGCGGGGGAGTTGTTTTTCGTTGCCACCGCCGCCGCCAAGAGTTACAATTTGGCAGAAAGGAGTAGCGGGGACCTACCTCATCGCCACCACAGCCCATAAGCGCCACAGACCTCGCCGCAGCCGCGCTGGGACTGCAATGCCCAGCAGACCCAGCGGCGCGGCGCAACTGACGCCGCAAGACCGCGCCAGGAGGCGCTCTTCAGGAGAATAGTACCTGGTGGAGCGGGGGAGTTGTTTTTCATTGCCGCCGCCGCCACCGCGAGTTACAATTTGGCAGAAAGGAGTAGCGGGGACCTACCTCATCGCCACCACAGCCCATAAGCGCCACAGACCTCGCCGCAGCCGCGCTGGGACTGCAATACCCAGCGGCGAGGCGTAACTGATGCCGCAAGACCGCGCCAGGAGGCGCTCTTAAGGAGAAAAGTACCTGGTGGAGCGGGGGAGTTATTTTTAGTTGCCGCCGCCGCCGCCAAGAGTCACAATTTGGCAGAAAGGAGTAGCGGGGACCTACCTCATCGCCACCACAGCCCATAAGCGCCACAGACCTCGCCGCAGCCGCGCTGGGACTGCAATACCCAGCAGCCCCAGCGGCGCGGCGCAACTGACGCCGCAAGACCGCACCAGGAGGCGCTCTTAAGGAGAACAGTATCTCGTGTCACGGAACGTGCGCAGGACGAGCCAGGCGAAGCCCGGGCTAAGGGCGGGCCCGTTTAAGCCCATTCAAGACCGGAGAGGCCGGGTCGGGCCACCCCCCTTCCATCTACTACTCAACATACCCCTGTGAGTACTTTGCCTATGTACATTGTTGTATTTAACTGGGAAGTTTGCCATGCTGCCTAAGGAGGCCAAGGGGATAACGGATGCTCCTAATTTCACGGGAGCTATGGACCAGTTCATAACAAGGATGAACAGTGCTGTCGATGAGGGGATCACTATAATGGAGCGACGTGTCTCACATGAGTTGGCTATCGCAAGAAGGTCTTCTATGGGACAAATTGCGAATGCACGGACTCCTGATAACTTGAATGCCAATAGTGGCTTAAGTGCCTCCCCCATTTTAGAACTCCCTATCCCACAGCTTCCCGTTTGTAATTTGTCACAGACTTCCCTTAGTAATCAGTCCACAGCCTCAGAATCACTGTTGTTATCCCCCCAAAGGTTTCCTACTGTGCCCAGCATAGCGAGGGTGTATAATACTAGGCAACAGTGTGGGAAAGACCCGGGGGCAATCCCAAAAAATACGCAACAACTAGTAAATAATACTGGTGGGAGAAAAAGAAAAGGTCGAAAAGTCATGAAAGTAAACCCACCTATTGTGGAGCAACCTGTTGTAAATTCTGCCCATGGCTTGACTGATTCTTCCTTGCCGTGTAGGGTGACCCAGGTTTCAGGCGGTCTGCCTATCCAAGAAGAACGGGAGGGGGTGCCGGAGGTTGAGTCAAATGCCATCTATGAGACTCTCAGGCTCCTTTTAGCCCCATTAGAGGAAAGGCTGAGCAAGATTGAGGTCCACTTAAAAAGGATTGAGCGTGACGTCAAGGGCCTCGTAGAACCTACTCTAAAAGTTATCCCCCCTACCCCCCCTACAGTTACTAAATCATTGGCTAAAAACTGCAAGGAAAAGGTTGTTGTTCCAGCAACCCATAAAGAAATAGCAGCTTCAAATACAGTCCATTCGGTTTTACCTACTCCTCTAGCTACCCCCCTTGTTAAAGAAATAGTACCTGCTAATACAAATAGCTCATGTCCGCATAAGCAGATTCCACCACTAGACATGTCAGGAGGGGAGGCCCGCACTACTCAATTTAATATGGGGAAAAAAATCTTAAATTTACCCCCTGAGGTCTGTCCATTTGTGGTGGTTCTGGCAGGGGTTCCAAAACTGGGCAAAAATGAGGTGGAAAGCCCCACAAAACGATGGAACAGGGTCGTACACTTGGCTAAAAATATAAGGGTTGAGCGTATCCTGATCAATTTTAACGACCCCAGAATTGTTGATTACATCTGCAATTGGAGATACCCTAGTACAGGTACGACCATTCATTCCCTCCCACTGACCTATTTCTATCCCCCTGGTCATTTTGCTGCACAGCTTGACGGATGGACAATGGTTCAGCGGGGTGGGAGGGGACCAGGTCAGAGAGAATGGCTTATGCCCCCTTTTAACATGGATAGTTTTTCTAATTATAACCGTTATGACTGTCTGGAGGCAGTCGATTGACCCGATGCTGGAGTAAGAGAATCAAATATCTCCCCTTCCCCCCCGGGTGGTTTCTCTCTAGACCCACCTGTATTACGACAGTCTGTGGGGTACAAGCCCTCTGATACAGCCCTGGATATCCCGAGTATTATTAACACTGATGCCAGCCACGTCTTAAAGAAACCACAAGTGTCCCAGTCCCCAGTAAGGTTTATATTAACAATCTCAAAATTGTTTTGTGTAATGTGGCAGGTCTGCGAAACAAGCTTTTGTTACCAGATTGGAATAGTTTTATTGATGGGTATGAGATATGTATGTTTCAGGAGACATGGAGTTATGAACCGTTGTATAAGCAGGGATTTTCTTGTTTTCATGTACCTGCTACCTCGGTTGGATGGGGCCGTCCCTCTGGAGGACTTATGGTATGGGTATGGGTCGACCTTAATCTTAAGATTACTCACCACACTTCCTCTTGTTTGGATGTTATGAGACTCTCTATTGAGGGTATGAATGGTGTCCCCGCTTGGGAATTCTTTAATGTGTACGCAAGAGGCACCCAAGGGGGGGCCAAGTCCCCTACTATTGACATTTTAATTGACTTGCTGAAACTGTGTTCTCCTGTCTCTTTAGTCCTGGTAGCAGGGGACCTTAACTGCTCATTTGAACCTTTGGCAGTAGATGATATCCTTGGAGTGCATGAGGATGATGCACAATGGGGTGTCCCGCCTCTCACCCTCACGCCTGTGAGGAGATGGTCTCCCGTAGTCATTCAACTGAATGCTTTAATGATCGAAACAGGTCTAAGAGCTGTGAACAGTCGTACTATCTCCGATGCTCAGGAGGCAAACACATACAACAGAGTATCATGTGAGAGTAGGATTGACTACATAATGGTAGACAGGAGGGCCTGGAAGTCAGTGTTGGATATGGTCATTATACCATCGGTGGAGAGTGACCATAACCCTCTGTCCCTTACATTGGTAGATCCGTGGCAGAGAAGGGAACGCACATCATTAAATAGTGGGGGGTTAATAACCAAGCAAATTATACCTTCCAACTGTAACAGATTCCTTAAGTGGCCTACGTTTTGCCTGGATGAACCTAGACTGAGTGCGCTGGATGGACTCCTTGGCCAGCAGTCATTAAGGCTATCTGCAGTATGCAATGAAGTGGCTGGGCCCGTAGAGGTAGAAGCCATTTATACTGCTACTATGGATCAAATTGGCAAACTGTTCATGGTTCCAGTTAAAAAGAACTTTACAACCATCAAACCAGTCCAGAAATGGTTTGATAGGAACTGCAGAAGGACGAAAAATAATCTAATTATTGCCATTAAATCTCGCAATTCAGTAACTGTCCGGCTGGCCAGACTGCATTATAGACAGGCTATAATAGCCGCCAAAAGGGATTGGGAAGAATCCCATTGGGAAAGCCTCAGAGATGCAAGCAAAACCAAGAATGGTAATTTATTCTGGGCATTAGTCAGAAGATCGACTGGCTGTGACTCGAATCCAATTCCCAATCATATTACAGACAGTGAATGGTTTGAACACTTTAGTAAACTCTATGGTGGTAATGAACCGCCCGGAGCCCCAGGGCATTTGAGCGGTGCTCTGGATGTTGGTTCTCGGCAGGGTCTTCCCATTAGAGTTGATAAAAAAGAGGTCCTGACGGCAATAGCTAAAATTGTACCTGCTAAAGCCCCAGGACAGGACGGTGTGCCGGGTGACCTTTTTAAAGCTAATTCTGATGGTTGGGCCATTTATTTTACTAATTTGACAAATGCACTGTTTGCAGGTTCAACTGTTCCTAATTCATGGAAGGCAGCCGAGGTGATCCCTATCTACAAGAAGGGCCCCAGGGAGGACCCTGCCAACTATCGCCCAATTAGTCTTATAGACGCAGGGCAGAAATTGGTTGGCAGGGTTCTCCTGGAGAGGATCCTCTCATGGGCAGAGGAGAATAACATCATCTCACCCTTTCAGGCAGGTTTTAGGGCGTGCACAGGTACGGTTGACCAAGCATTTAGGTTGCTACTCCTTCACTGGAAGGTGGTTATCATTGGCAAAGGCGGTCTTTATCTGGCATTTATTGACTTAAAGACCGCCTTTGACCTGGTTCCTCGAGACCGCCTTTGGTTAATCCTGGAGGAGATGGGGATTCCCCTACCAATCCTGAATCTCTTGGCACGTATGCATGATGGTACCTACGCCCGCATTAGATGGGGATCTCAAGACCAAAAAACGGACAGAATTCCTGTGAATCGAGGGGTACGCCAGGGCTGCGTGTTAGCCCCAACACTCTTTTCGTTATTTGTGAATGGTGTAGTCTCTTTTTTACTTGAATTAAACGCCGATGCTCTGGTCCTGGCGGGTGACAAAGTGCCCACCCTCCGTTTTGCAGACGATACGCTGCTGGTTTCAAAAACCCCCGTAGGTCTGCAAAAGTTGCTGAACCATTTTTGTTTGTTTTGTAAGCTCAGGGGCCTTGTCATAAACACCTCGAAAACTAAACTTCTTTACTTTAATCCAAGTAAGTCTTCCAGATCCACCCTTTCCCTTGACGAGGTGTCACTGGAACGCGTAAAAGAATTTGACTAATTGGGAATCAGAATTTCGCATAATTTAAAGTGGCAGCCTCACATTGATAAAATGGTATTAAACCATAAAAGGGTAGTCGGAGCATTAGGGCGAGAACATCGTACATCCACCTCCAAGCCCATTGCTCCTGCCTTGGACATCTATGCTGCAAAAGCTGTGGGCTGCGCCCTTTATGGCGCAGAGCTGTGGGGTTTCGATTGTGTTGACGCCCTGACCACCTCTGAGAATAAGTTCCTTAGGGAGCTGGTATCGCTTCCGAGGGGTACTCCCATTAAGCCATTATTGAGTGATCTGGGTCGCCGCTCCATTCAGGATCTAGCTAGGCTACGCCCTCTTTTATACTGGGCTAGGTTATGGCGGACCCCAGAGCTCTCAAAGTATTTAGATGGCTTGAAAGAGGTCATGAATCTTAATGGTGCTCACAAAATCAGCTGGATTCGCAATATTAAGAAGCTTTTGCACGAATCCGGCTTGCCAACCAATTGGGAACCTGGGGTCTCTTTATCCAAGGCTGAAATTAAGCGAGCCTACTGGACTTGGGTTGATGATCAAGAACTAAGGGACCCAAACCAAGGCAGGCTGACTGAAGCGTTTAAACAACATAAACCAAAGCCTCGCTTGGAGCCTTACTTGGATTTCATTAAAAAACCAAGAGATAGATCTCTTTTCATTTAGTACAGGCTGGGAAATCTTCCCCTCCGTGATTATACCTGTAAGTGGAAGCCCCCGTACCAAACCTCATCTGACTGCCCAATCTGTGAAGGTGTCACTGAAAATATCGCCCATGTCTTCTTTGTATGCCCAGCCTATGTAAAACTCAGACAGAAATGGCTTAAACCTGTGTGTTTACTGCTTGGAACAAGGGATCATTCCTCTGCACTCAGAATACTCAAGGCTGACACTAGTACAACCTTAGTGTGTGGGGTTGCCAAATTTCTGAGCTGGGCCTGGCTGATTAGATGGAAGGCTACTAGATGACCTTAGTTTTAGCTGAATCTTTTTAATACTCACAAAGCTGTTAATGTTTAATATGCTTTTAAAATTATTTATTGTAACATGAATGGTTTTATTGTAACTTACTTTAAAAAAAATGTAATTTTTATGAATTGTGGTTCTATATTTGTAAGTACTTTTATGATATTCTGTATATCAAAATAAAGCTTTGATGATGACTAAGGAACACTATGCATTGGGGTACCCCTGTGATTAGCATGACCTCCTCTGTAAGGCCCTAGTACATAATAGGGCAGGGGGATTAAAACTACCTCTAAGTCAGAGGTGCAGAAATATGCTACTTTACCTAGTAGTCACGTTTGCAGAGTGGTGGAGAAAGGGTGCCGGGCGTCCAAACATTGCTCAGGAATTCTGCTGCATAGGACTTACAAGAGGTACCAGGAGGGAGTATTGGCCCCCAAACTCCCTCAGGACTAAATTGGACTTCATCCCCATCCGGTAGTCTGCCACGAGGCACATTTGCAGAGTGGTAGAGAAAGGGTGCCATGGCCTCTAAAGACGTCTTAGCAAATCCACTGTGTGAGACTTACTGGAAGTATCAAGAGGGGTAGTTGGCCCCCAAGGACATCCTTGGGGCCATCTTCCCAGACTATTACCTCCAGTCAGTGCCACACAGCGACATTGGTAAGTACTCGTACCAGGTCATGACCTCTTCGCCCAGCACTCTACAAACGCACTTCCTTTTTGAGCCAACTAGCCTACCTTTTATCTCCAGTAAGCCCCACGCAGTGGGATTGGTGAGAGGTAGACAAAGGCCATTACCCCTTTCTCCACCACTCCGCAAACACACCCCTTGGCACGTTTTAAGTTGGGAGATTAGGTCCCCTTCAATCCTGAGGGTCCCTGGGGGTCAACTAGCCCACCAGGTACCTCCAATAAGCACCAAAGAGCTGTGTTGCAGAGAGGTGTTAAAAAGGGCATGGCCTGGACCACCTCTCTGCAATGCAGGCCTATGGCACTTACTGGAGGTACCTGGTGGGCTGGTTGGCCCCCAGGGGCCCTCAAGGTTGAAGGGGAATTAATTCTCCAACTGAAAACGCGCAATAGGGTTCGTTTGCACACATGTCACCTCATGCCCGCCCCCTGCCTTCACCACTGTGCGAATGCACCCTGTAGAGCGTTTTAAGTTGGGGGATTAAGTCCCCTTGAATCCTGAGGGTCCCTGGGGTCCAACTAGCCCACCAGGTACCTCTAGTAAGCGCCACAGAGCTGCTTTGCAGAGGGGTGTGAAAAGGGGCGTGGCCTGGACCACTTCTCTGCAACGCAGGCCTCTGGCGCTTACTGGAGGTACCTGGTGGGCTAGTTGGCCCCCAGGGGCCCTCAGGATTGAAGGGGAATTAATTCCCCAACTTAAAATGTCACACAGGGCATGTTTGCCTACATGTCACCTCAGACCCCACCCCTACCCTTCACCACTCTGCAAATGCACCCAGTGGCACATTTTAAGTTGGGGGATTAAGTCTCCTTGAATCCTGAGGGTCCCTGGGGTCCAACTATCCCACCAGGTACCTCCAGTAAGCACCACAGAGCTGCATTGCAGAGAGGTGTAAAAGGGGGTGGTGCCTGGATGACCTCTCTGCAACGCAGGCCTCTGGCGCATCTTACAGGTACCTGATGGACTAGTTAGCCCCCAGGGGCCCTCAGGAATGAAGGGGAATTAATTCCCCAACTTAAAATGCGCACAGAGTGTGTTTGCACACATTTCACCTCAGGCCCTGCCCCCTCCCTTTACCACTGTGCATACGTGCCCTTTTACGTTGGGGGATTAAGTCTCCTTGAATCCTGAGGGTCCCTGGGGTCCAACTAGTCCGCCAGATACCTCCAGTAAGCGCCACAGAGCTGCGTTGCAGAGAGGTGTAAGAAGGGGCGTGGCCTGGACCACCTCTCAGCAACGCAGCCCTGTGGCATTTACTGGAGGTAACTGGTGGGCTAGTTAGTCCCCAGGGACCCCCAGTACTGAAGGGGACTTAATTCCTCAAAAGCTCCTGCCGCTTTTGAAGAAACCTGGCCTGGAAACCTGGCCTGGATGCCACTGCTCCAGGAAACTATCGTTACATTTCCCTTTTGCCCGCATTGGCTAAAATATGCGAGAAAGTAGTCTTTCGCCAACTGGAGAGTTTTGTAGAGTCCTCTAACGCTCTGCACCCAGCCCAGTCAGGCTTCAGAGCGGCCTATAGTACGGAGACGGCGCTGGTAGAGATGACGGAGTCGATTCGGGAGTGTCTGGACGGGGGCGGTAGAGCGGTCCTGATTTTGCTGGACCTCTCTGCCGCCTTCGATACCGTACCCCACGCGCTCCTCATCGCCAGACTATCCACAATTGGCATTGGCGGCAATGTCCTAGCCTGGCTGTCCTCATTTCTTTCTGGGAGAACTCAGCAGGTCTGGATGCCACCCTATACCTCTGAGCCTAAACCACTTCGTACTGGGGTTCCACAGGGATCCACTCTTAGTCCCCTACTGTTCAACATTTACATCACCCCCCTGGTTTATCTAGCGGAACAGTACGGGGCTAAGATTATAGGGTATGCTGATGATACGCAGCTGCTCTTTACTTGGCCAGACGATCATTTGGACACTTCTATGGTCCAGCTCTGCCTGTCCTCAGTATTTCGTTGGCTTACCCTGGCACAGTTAAAATGCAATGAGGATAAATCGGAGGTCCTCTATTATTTATTTATTTATTTATTTGCACACTTGTACCGCGCTGGGAATCGACTCCCTAAGGAGTATCTCCGCGCCGTTGGCAGCATCTCAGAGCACAAAAGCCCTATCCTATAATTTAATAATTGTCCAACCAGAGCTAGTAGTTAAACAGGAAAGTTTTTATTTTTTTCCTGAAGGGAAAGAGTTCCTAACATGATCTAAGTTCATAAGGAAGTTCATTCCAGAACTTCGGGCCTGCTACTGATAGCGCCCTTCCCCCTTGTCTTGTCTTCCAGAACCTGGGAACAACTAACAATTCACGATCTCCAGATCTCAGAGATCTTGAGGGGATGTAAGGACTAAATTTTTGTGATAGGTAATGGGGACCATTACCCGTGATGCACTTGTGGATGATGCAACAAGTTTTAAACAGCACTCTCTGTTTCACTGTGAGCCAGTGGAGTTTATTTAGTAGTGGTTTAGAGGGAGTGCGAGCCGGGGCATTGAGAACAAGGCGGGCAGCCGTGTTCTGCACCACTTGCAGTCTGGCCGTAATCCCCTCATTGGCGGCTAGCAGCAAACCATTACAATAGTCCAGTCTACTCAACACGAGCGACTGAACTAGAGTTTTCCTGGTGTTATCAGGTAGCAGGGGAAATACCCTTCGGAGAAGCCCAATTACATGGAAGCAGGAGCTTACCACTTGATTAGCATGATGTTTAAGGTTGAGCTCCTGGTCCAGTTTAACTCCTAGATCTTTCACAACCACTTTGGGTTCGGGGACTGGGCCTAGGTCTTGAGGCCACCAGTCAGGAGTCCACAAACGTTTGGTTTCCCCAAAGAGCATCACCTCAGTCTTAGAGACGTTACACTGGAGAAAGTGTGCTGCCTTCCAGTGTGCCACTTCTTTCATCCCTTGGGAAAAGGAGCTACGTACTTCCGGAGTCATGGTTTTAAACGGAAAGAGGAGTTGGGTATCGTCTGCATACGATACGGGAATGAACCCGTGGGATCTCATGATGTTAGCTAGGGGTGCCACGTAGATGTTAAATAACGTTGGGCTCAAGCAGGAGCCCTGTGGCACCCCCTTAGAGATCTCCACCTCCTCAGACTGGTAGGGACCCAGTATGACTCTTTGGGTACGTTCGGTGAAAAAACTCCTTAACCAGGCCAGCGCCTTGCCTCCCAGACCGATGTCAACTAGTCTGGAGGTCATGATCTCATGTGACACAGTGTCAAACGCCGCTGACAGATCTAAAAGCACCAGGACAACGGAGTAACCCTTATCCTGTAGCATATGAAGATCGTCAGCGACGGACAGCAAGGCGGTCTCAGTGCTGTGCCTTGGCCTAAACCCTGATTGGGATGGATCCAGTCCCCCCATACTTTCAATATATTTAGATAAGTGCTGGTTTACAAACTTCTCAGTAAGCTTCCCTAAGAAAGGGAGGAGAGAGATGGGTCTCAAGTTTGTCAGGTCGGTCCACGGAATGGAATTGTTTTTCCGCAGAGGCCGTACCAGAGCATGCTTCCAGTCAAGGGGAACTACCCCTGTACTCAAGGATAGATTAACGACCTGCTGAATTCCAACACCCAGATCGTCACTCAAGAGTGACATGACCCGTGCTGGAATAATATCTGAAGGGCACCCACTTTTTATTTGAGTGATTAGAATGGTTATCTCCTTCAAAGATATTGGTGGGAATTCAATAAGTCTGTTGGCCTTGTTATCTGCTATACTGAGGTGTGGATGAACCAGACTGTCAACAGTTCCAATGTTGTTGGGGATGGTTTTTGAGGTCAGGATCTTAGTATAGATACCTTCAATTTTTCTAACAAAGAACTGTGAGATGTTATTGCAGAGTTCCTGGGACTCAATCCCCTCAGTTTCACATGCTATGGGCTTAATAAACGTTTGTAAAATTTGATAGAGAACTTTAGCATTTTTCCCAGCTGCTGATAATTGGGCTGCTATATGATGTTTCCGTGCAGACCGAATAGCTTTATGGTAGCTTTTTAGGGAGATATTTTAGTTATCTCTATCCTCAGCCTTGCGTGTGACTCTCCATCGTTTTTCTAACTTCCTCGCAGTTAGCTTTAGTTGTCTGAGATCGTCCGTAAACCAGACTTCTTGTTTAGGGGCAGGCCGTGGTTTATAAGTCCTAAGAGGGACAACATGATTTATAGTTGTGATTACAGCTTCATTAAACCTGGCTAATGCAGTGGTGGCGTTGTCGCCACATTCATCCCAGTTGGGTTCTATATATTTCCCCCTAAAACTCTCGGGTGTTAGTTTGTTCCAGGGTCTTCTGACATCCGCCATAGTCCTCTGAATGCCATTTACCCTCTGATTAGAACGAGTATAGAACTCTATGATGGAGTGGTCAGTCCAGTCCACTTGAATGGGGGGCAGACATTTAATCACTGAAGAAGTATAAAGCACAAGATCTAGTGTATGGCCAGCTATATGTGTGGGTCCCTGATTCATTTGGTTAAAACCAAGTGTGGCCAAATCCGCCAATAATGTCTGTGCCTCCACGCAGGTATCTATTTCGCTGTGGACATTAAAATCCCCTACCAGAATAAAATCTGAGTTCACCTGCATATGGGGAGCTAAAGCTTCAACAAGATGAATGGAGAAATTCTCCGGAGGACCAGGGGGTCGATAGACCAAAGCTCCCTTCCTGGTTTCCCTAGAACTAGGGTTAATAGTGAAAATTAGTAGCTCCATTTGTGGGTTGCATACCGTCTCGGTAACCACCACCTCCATTTCCTGTCTGAAAACAATGGCTAGCCCACCTCCAGTTTTAATAGGGCGGTCCATCCTGACCATTTTATATCCTGACGGCACCCCCAGTGTAATAGCCGGAACAGTGTGGGGCTTAAGCCAAGTCTCAGTCAGAAAACAAAGATGTGGGTTCTCTGATGTTAGGAGATCCCAAACCTGAGTGGAATGAGTAACCAAGGAGCGAACATTATGGCTCCTTCCCTCCTGATTTCAGGAACTCACTGTGGCCCCCGAATATTCCCTGCCCCAAGGTGACGGGCGGCCCTGCGAAAAATCTTGGGATCTGGTTTGGGGAGGATTTAAGATTTGAGGACCACATTAAGAAGTTATCCGGGACCTGTTTTGCTACCTTAAGAATGCTTAGAAAATTTTTTCCACTGCTTCCTAGAGAGGCAAGGGAGACTGTCACTCGAACGCTCATCTTAGCAAGGCTGGACTATGCGAATGCCTTGTTTAGTGGCATTCCTGCATATCTAGTTAAGTGTCTGCTTGTCATTCAGAATGCCGCTGTCCGTCTCTTTTGTAATGTCCCGAGATGGAAGAGCGCCCGATCTCATATGTCCAGCCTCCACTGGCTTCCCATACCACAACGCATTCTTTTCAAATCCCTAGTGCTGTCATTTAGAGCCACTCACGATCAAGGACCTGCCTATCTGAAGAAGAGATTTACTCTCTATGCCCCGACAAGAGTTCTTAGATCGTCCTCTTTGTTTAAAATGACCCTTCCCCGGTTTAAGCGAACCAGGCTAGGAGGCCAGTCCATAGCTGTAGTAGCAGCCCGAGCTTGGAATGCCCTTCCCTTTCACTTACGTTCCAGCCAATGCTTAGCCCAGTTCAAGAAAAATCTCAAAACACATTTGTTTAAGAGTGTGATATAAGCTGATTTTCTGTTTGCTTTCCTTTTGCTCTTTCCTATCGCGCCAGGATACTCCCAAGTAACAGAGCGCGTTACAAAACAATTTATACATATACATACCACAAGGCGCGTTTGCAGAGCGTTTCTGGAAGCGGACGGGGCCTCTGGCACAATTGCGTCTTCTTTATTTTTATTTGTTTTAGAAGGGGTGCTGCGTGGCACCCCTTCTTTTCCCTTTTTTGGGCCCTGGGGACCCCTTCCCCTAGGGACTGACCACTAAGCATGGGCGTAAAATCCGTTCCGCTCGTGGATTTTGCAGATTTTCGGTAAATTCGCAATCCGCGAACTCTCGCGAACTTGCTGAAAATTCGTAAAATCCGTGCGAAGCGGATTTTTTGCTTGGTCGCACTTGCCAACTAGAATACTATACAATTTCGCGGGAGTAAACACTTGCGAACACGTAGATGCGGCGGGCAGCGACAATCTCGCAATTGCGAGATTGCAAAATTTGCAATTTCGCACAAGAAATCCACCAGCAGGCAGCATAAACCTTGAAAATTATGATTTTTATCAGAATAACTCCTCAGGTTGACATTTGCCTGCACTTTTTCTTTGCAAGGAGTCCATTTTGGGGGGTGGGGGTGGGAGGAAGGAAGTGCCCCACAGTCTCCAACTTCCTGTTCCTGTCCACCAGGCTCCTCCCAGTGCTTTCTTCATGTGCTGGTCACTTTGATTTGGATCTTGACCTGGAAGGATTACTTTTTGTGGATGCTGCTGGATATTTGGATTTTTGCAACACTGAAAGCACTCAGCAGTTGCAAAAGTTCAATCTTATCATTAGTAACCATTCCCTGTAGTGCTTCCTGAGGGGCCACTTCAGAGTTCATTTGCCTACTTGCAACTATTCTATGACCCTGCGCTGACCCTCACAGCAGGCTCAGAGAATAGCTACAAGTATACAACAAAGGTCCTGTTAAAAAAATTACACTGCAACAGAAAGCAATTACAGACAAAATTGAAAGCACTCAGCAGGTGCAAAAGTTCAATCTTATCATTAGTAACCATTCCCTGTAGTGCTTCCTGAGGGGCCCCTTCAGAGTTCAGTTGCCTACTTGCAACTATAGGCCACAAAGGTCCTGTGAAAAAAAAGTGCACTGCAACAGAAAGCAAATTACAGATAAGGAAGCAGGTGCCAGCCAGACTGGAAGTTTAAATTCAGTGAACCATTAATCAACCCCAAATTAATTCATGTCAGTTGAAGCAGGGCAGGTGTGCTTGCTTTTTTTCACCCCATGATCTACAGTGATAAACCAACCAGAGGGTGGCAGTGATGTACCAGAGGGTGGCATGGGTGTACCAGAGGGTGGCAGTGGTGAAACAGAGGGTGCTGTGAACCTGTGATGATGAACCAGATGTAGAAACAACATAGTCGCGGCCGTTGCGAGCCGACAAGTAAGTTCGCAATTGCGAACTGGTACAGAACCCTTGCGAACTGGCAGAAATCCTTGCGAACACAAAAAAAAAAAAAAATCACGAGAGTTCGCGGATTTTGCGGATTGCGAATCCGTAAATACGCAAGTTCGCGGATTGCCAATTCCCCAAATCCACCCATGCTTACTGACCACTTAAAAAAAAAAAGAAGAACAGGAAGGGAGCCGCATGGGCCCCTCTCCCATGGCCAATTCCGGCCTCAGGGACTTCATCCCCCGGGGCATGGCCAATTTTTTTTTCTTTTGTCTGGGGAGGGGAGCTGCGTGGCCGCCCTCCTGAGGCCTCTACTGGCCTGGGGACCCCATCCCCCGGGGCTGGCATTTATTTATTCATTTTTATTACAATGTGAAATTTTGGGATGGGGGCCGCGTGGCCCTCCTCCCGGGCCACTTCTAGCCCCAGGGACCCCATCTCCAGGGCAGGCCCTATCCGTTGGGGACCATGGGGGGATCCCCAATGCCCCCACGGTACCTCCGGTTACCCGCATCCTACAGGAGCCGGCACTGCGCCTCCACATGGGGAGCTGCTGACATGCATCTTACCTTGTGGAAAAGCAATATTCTTTGCTTCATTGAAGCGAGAGCAGGTTTCTCTGCTCTCGCTTCAATGAAGCAAAGCAGTTTGCAATGACAGCACGGGAACCGCGCCGCTCCCGCCCTTTCTTTGCAAACAGCAGTGACCCGTGGGGTGGGAACCCCGGGACACTGCAGAAGCCAAATCTGGGGTTGGCGGTCCCCAGGACCATCACTGGCTCCAGGAGGGGGGCTGCATGGCCCCCCTCCCAACATCTGCACAAGTGGTGGTCCCCAAATTAGCATTTTTTGCCCTGGGGAGGTGGCGGTCCCTGGGGCATGTGGGGGGGGCTCGAGCCCCCCTCACAGGTTAATTTTTCTTTAAAAAAAACACCCGGGTGGTAGTGGTCCCCAGGGCTGCGGGGGGGCCATGTGCCCCACAAGTAATTAATGAAAGCCCCGGGGGTGGCAGTCCCTGGGGCTAGGGGGGCCTTGGAGGCCACCCAACACATCAAAAAACAAATCCCTGGGGGGTGGCGGTCCCCGGGGCTGCTGGGGGGCTGTGAGCCCCCGCAAATATTTAATAAAAGCCCAGGGGACTTGGCCCACCCGGGGGCTAAAAAATAACGGAGTCCGCGCTTCGCTTTTTTAAAATTTTCAGCTGAAATTTGCACTGGGAGCGTGAATCTCGCCGATTTGTTTTTTTAAAAAAATGCTTTTTTTGGCCCTGGGGGTCCTTGTGGGACCCCCTGAGCAGGTCTAGTGGGTCAGAGTGTTTCTACCCTGCCCCCTTTTCTTGTTTTTTGCCTTTGTTTCCCTGTTTTCTTGTGCCTCGGTTACCAAGGCACAAGATGGCTGCCAACGCTTCCTGGTTTGGAGTGTTAACAGCCAATTAGAATAAAGCTTGTGGTTGGGAGGGTACGCGGATCTTCCGTGCCTCTTTATATCGAAACTTTTATTTTCTCACGGATGTACACCATTTAAGAAAAAGAGTTCTCTCTGAAACAAGGGCTACCTTTATGCCACATTTGGTGTAATTCCGTTCAGCATTTCGAGCTGTAGCTGTGTCTAAAGTTTCCTATGGAAAATGCAGTTTTTTTATCTCTTTTTTTTTATTTCTCAGGAACTACTCAATGGATTTATTCCACTTGAGAAAAAATGTCTTTCTGAAACAAGAGCTACCTTTTTGCCAAATTTGGTGTAAATCCGTTCAGCAGTTCGGGTTGTAGCCGTGTCAAAACTTTCCTATGGAAAATAACACGGAAAAAAGATGTTTTGGGACCCCCTTTTTCTCGGCCCCCGCTTGGCAAATCACTAACCCTGGACGAAGGACTTAGTGTTGCCTACTTTGCCCTTTGCAAAGTAGGCGAAGCAGGCAACACTACGCCCACTCTGTGGGCGTAGCAAAGTTGCCCGCCACCCGCCTCCCTCCCGTACAAGGTAAGTGGTTTTTAATCATTTTTAAAAGTTAATTTAAGTATTTAAAAGTTAATTTAAGTATTTAGGGAGGGCGGGAGGGAGGCGGGTGGCGCGTAGTGGGGCTACGTGATGTGCGTGGGTGGGCGTAGTTTCTCGCCCACTTCACGTAGCTTCGTGTAGCCCCACTACGTCTACTACACCCAGGGTTACAAATCACCCTGAAACTTTTAGGATAGGAGCTGACTGGAACGGGCCACAAGTTTTGACAATTTTGCGAGGATTCGTCAAACGGCACTAAAGTTATTGGGAAAACAAAAAACGCTTTTCCTATGGGAACTAGGTCCTAACTAGAACTATCTACTATCGACCGCCAGTAGATAATATATATCCAAGCTTCACTGTTACTCCTACAGAAACAGAAGCCAGCACTCGCAGGGTGATTTAAAAATGTTTATTTCCTTAACGCAGCAAATTGATAAATGTTTATTTCCTTAACGCAGCAAACAAACGTGTTTCAGCTTTGTGATTTTGTCTGCGCAAAGCCGAAACGTGTTTGTTGTGTTGAGGAAATAAACCTTTTGTAATCACCCCACGAGTGCTGGCTTCTGTTCACGTAGTACGTAGTAGGAACAGTGGAGCTTGGATGAAATTCATGGTACACCACAGCGACGCCAGCTAACCATTTGAGAGTGTTCCAGTATTGAGGTGGAAACGGAGCAGAAAAAAAATATATATCAAAAGAACTCCACCATTCCTTTGGCAGTCAACTTTAGAAGCTGTAGCACGGACCGCAATTTGGTGCAGATTCAGAATTTTTATTTGCTCTTCCCAAAAGCAGCCATGATGCGTTTCGACAACGGAGGGTCTTGATCACATGTGTACATATATATGTATATATTACCTACTGGCAGTAGCCAGTAGGTAGTTATAGTTAGGACCTTGTTACTATTCGAAAGGCTTTTTTTCTGTAGCCAAGATCTTTTGGGCCGTTTGGCAAATCTTCGTGAAATCTTCAAAACTAATGGCCCACTCACTTTAGATGCTGATTTGAAAGTTTCGGGGTGATCCGTCAGATGGGGGTCAAGAAAAATGGTGATCCCAAAACATTTTTTCTTATGTTAATTTTCATAGGAAACTGTTGACTAGGGCTGGGCATAGTTGGCGAAGTAGCGTTATGCGAAGCTAAGCAAAGTGCACTTCGCACTACGCGAGCTATTCGTAGCACTACATAAACTGCGTAGTACCCTGTTCGCACTGTGCAAGATGCTATTTTCAATGATTGCACAGTGCGGACAAGCATCGGGCACTGTGCAATCATTGAAAACAGCATCTAGCGACTACTAGCAATGAGAAACCTGACCTCCCCGCATTGAGAATCTCGCCGGGAGGTTTATTTTCCACACTCGCGATCAGCAACTTGATGTTGCTGATCGCGAACAAGGAAAAAGTCTCTCCGGGATGTCATTTTGCTTGCTCCCGGTCGCCAACTTGACGTTGAGGACGACAAGCAAGCAAAAATTGACCGCTGCACTACACTACGCTACGCCTGTTTGCACTGTGCTACGTGCTAGTGCAAACTTCACAAACTACGCGAGCATACCGTAGTGCTTTGCCCAGGGTTACTGTTGACGCAGCGACAGCCCGAACTGCTGAACAGAATTACACCAAGTTTGGCAGAAAGTTTTTTTTAAATGATGTAAATATGTTTAGTAGTTCCTGAGAAATTTATATATTTCTCAAATACAAATATGGCAACAGAGGATCCGCGAACCCTCCCGATCTCGAGCCTGTGATCTGATTTGCTGCCAACACTTCAAACTAGGAAGTGTTGGCAGCCATCTTGTGACTCAGTTGAACTGAAGCTCAAGAAAAAAGGTTAAAAAAGTTCAACAATAACAAGAAAAGGAGGCAGGGTACAAAAACCCAGACCCCCTAGACCTGTTAAAGGTGTGCCACAAGGACCCCCAGGACCCAAAAAAGCATTTTTTTGTACTTTTCAGTGGGAATTGCAGTGGATCCGCAAATTCCGACAAATTTTTATTTAAAAAAATGATGCAGGCCTCCCCCTCTTTGTTTCCTTTAGGTCTCCGGGTGAGCCAGGTCCCAGGGACAATTAACTTAATAATACGAGGGCCCTGCGGGCCCCCATAACCTCCCCGGGACTGATTACATTTAAATGCAGGGGACCACGCACCCCTCCACTACCCCGATGACCACCAACTTGCCGGGGCTATAATGCATAAAGGGCTCCAGCCCCCCACACAGCCCCAGGGACTGCCATTTGCCTGGGGCTATTTACAGTAAAATGCAGGGGGCCACATGCTCCCCCAGCTCTCACAGGGACAACCACCTCCCGGGAACTACATTACAACATGTGTGGTTGGGTCCTGCCCCCCACGCAGCCCTGGGGACCGCAACCTCCCAAGGGTACAATTATAAAAAAAGATGGGGGTCCGTTGTGGACAACTGGCCCAAGGGACCACCACCTCCCTGGGGCTACAATGTAGAAGAGAGGGGGCCTTGTGCCCCCCCTCCAGGAGCCCTTCATGGACCTGGGGATAGCCACTCCCCAAGGTAAGCTCAGCAATGTCCCGGGGTGCCCACCCCTGGAACATTGCAGTATGCTATTGCTTGGTAGTGGAAGGGGGGCCTGGCTCCAGGGGATGTGGTCCCCGGGTCATAAATTGGCCTCAGGATGCTCCCTTAATTGGCTGTCTGCAAGATGGATAACCTCTTGTGGCAACCATTACATGACTCAGAGACATTGTTCCCATTGAAATGCATTATAGTTAATGCTGAGTTTTGAGTGTCACAAATAGGAGCACATACACAGAGTGATAACAGATTTTAGTGACCTTGTAAATCATATTAGTGCAACCAATCAATCTGCTATTGGCTGTAATACTAATTTTAGGAATTGTGGTGTTTTCTAGGGTGATTTTACACAGTACAATGCTGGTGGAATTTGAAGAACCATGTTTGAAAGAAAACTTTTTTTCCTCATGATTTTTCATAGAGGATATAGAAGTTGCTCCAGAAGCTAAAATGAGAGCACATTCTCTACAAATTAATACTAGCTTCCTCAGCCATGTGAGAACAAAGTCATATATGTTGAGTAAACCATGATTTTCAAACTACACCTGTAAGTTATTTCCCCAATATGTTGCTGCAGTTTCCCACAATGGTCTGATGAACAACTGGAGTGCCAACATTCTGTATTTGTGGCACAAGAGTGACATACCTGAAGCCATCTTGATGGAATCAAACATGTAAAACATAAAGCATTTCCTTTAGAAATAGAAAAAATGAGGAGTTTCTTTTTGTCATAGAAATCATGGTTAGCGCTCTAGAAAGCTAAAATGAGATCATACTTTCTATGAGTAGTCGTCCATTTCAGTAAACCGGTATTACATGCAGAGACAATCATGTACTTCCAACACCAGCAGCAATCTGTCAGTTAACTCCATAGTAATCAACTGTGGCTATACCATTAACCCCTTCGGGGCTGATGACGAGCTGGGCTCGTCATGGCGTAGCCTCCTCGCACGCTCATGACGAGCCCAGCTCGTCATGAGCCCCACCCTCGGGGGAAGCGCCAGCGCTCCCCCCGAGTCAGCCCGATTTTTTTAGTTTCTGCGGGGATGGCAGGGGAAGACCTTCCCCTGCCTCCCCCCGCCCTCCCCGCCCGCGTCATCAATGACGTCAGCGCGCGAGGCGCGCTGACGTCACCGGAGGCTCCTTTTGTTTACCGACGCGCAGGGAAGCCATTTGCTTCCTGCGCGTCGGATGGGAAAGAGGTTTGTTTTGCGGCTGGGGCGGGGGAGATTGCTTGTAACTTCTAACGAGGGAAAGGAAAGGCTTTTCCTTTCCCTCGAGGGCACTTTAGAGGTTTCTTGCTGCACGATCGTGCGATCGTGCAGCAGGAATGTTAGGGATTTTTTTTTTTTTTTTCATGGATGATCAATTTCGTAGTTCGGGGAGCGGCCCCTTGGGGAAGGGTCGCTCCCCTTGTTGGGGGAACATTATCTATGAAGTCTTCTCTTTGCTGCAATGTTGTTGAAAGGCCGTTTTTTCTACAAAAATGCCGATGGGGGTCATTTATAAAGTAAAATAATAGTGCTCATTGTAATGAAGGATGCAAGTGCCTCTGTCCTTCATTACTTATACTGATGTGTGTTTCTGAAGTGGCTAAAAAACACACCTGTGCTGCCTAGGCAAAGCTCACTAGTGTTTTTGGCCTGATGAATGTTTTTTTTTTGTGTGCTGCTTTTCAAACACATGCTTTGTCTCCAGTGACCATGTGTGTGTTACTATGCCATGTGCGAAGGGGTCCCTTGAGTGAGCTGTCCATCATAGTGGGAAGCTCACAAATGTTTTTGGGCTGTTGATTGTTACCTGAATTTGTGCTGCAACTCTAGCGCCATCTTTGTCTCCATTGACCATGGGTGCGTTACTATGCAACTGCACAAATGTGCGCAGGGGTCCCTTGAGTGGGCTGTCCATCATAGTGGGAAGCTCACAAATTTTTTTGTGTTGATGATTGTTTTCCTGAGTTTGTGCCGCAACTCGAGCGCCATCTTTGTCTCCAGTGTCCATGTGTGCGTTACTATGCAATTGCACAGATGTGCGCAGGGGTCCCTTGTGTGAGCTGTCCATCATAGTGTTTGGGGTATGCACGAAACATGTCGACGATAGGAGTTGATAGGTACATCTGGACACATTACGTTTAGGGCAGCCTATCTTTCCACCCCGTTTATTACCACCTAGAGGCAAGAATAAAGTTTATTGTAAACCTACTGGGCAGGTATTTCACACATCACATAGTCCACTCCTCAAATACACATGCACCACACATAGTCTAATAAAGTGCTCCTACGTAACTTTCGCAAGTCGCAGCACGCCCCAGCCCGTAGAGGACTGGGATGGCCCCAATGATGAAGCATGTCACCGTGGGGCAACCCTGGTGAGTGAGGGGACACCTAAAAGAGGAGCATTTCTCCCCTTTTTTGTACACAATACCATATTTTCACAATCGACCCCAGTGTGTGTTGGTTGTTATCTGAATAAACTAGCAACGCTCTTAGGTATCTGGAAGCAGAGACCATTTGTTCATCATAGTGGGAAGTTCACAAATGTTTTTGGGCTGATGATTGCTTTCCTGAGTTTGTGCTGCAACTCGAGCCCCATCTTTGTCTCCAGTGTCCATGTGTGCGTTACTATGCAATTGCACAGATGTGCGCAGGGGTCCCTTGTGTGAGCTGTGAATCATAGTGGGAAGGTCACAAATGTTTTTGGGCTGATGAATGTTTTTCTGAATTTGTGCTGCAACTCGAGCGCTTGCTTTGTCTCCAGTGTCCGTGTGTGTTACTATGCCATCGCACCAATGTGTGCACAGGTCCCTTGAGTGAGCTGTCCATCATAGTGGGTAAATTTAGGAAAGATGGTGCACTCCGCTAGTTGGTGGGCGTTGCCAATAGGGGATCTTCTGTGTGAGTTCACATGCCTCTTATGTGTATAAATGGTCAGAGACTGTTGAGAGCAGCAGATGGGGAGAAAGAAGCTCCTGGTCATAGGAACTGTTTTAGGATTGCGCTTGTGAAAATCAAGGATGCAAGTGCCTCTGTCCAGCATCGCAGTTAACCACAGTAATTCTGTTGTCCCCCTCCCCATGAGAATCCCTGATGATGTCAGCGCGCACAGCACGCGCCAACATCTTCAGGGATTCCCAGGCGGTCGGGAAGCCATTTGCTTCCTGCGCCTGGAGGTGTTAGGTTGGTTTTGAGATATTTGGGGGGGTTTGCAAAGAGGCTTCAGGGGAGAGGTAAGTGATTTTCCTCTCTTCTGATGTCTCTTTGCAGGGCATTTCTGGCTCACGGTCGCGCACAGCATTGCGATTGTGCGGTGGAAATGCCCTCACTAGCACCAGGGATTTTATTTTAGATTGTAGGAAGTGACCCATTGTGCAAGGGTCGCTTTCAGGTGGGTCGGATTTTAAATTTAGATGTTCTGGCCCCCCCCCCCCCGGTGGGCAAATCAACCCGTACTTTTGTCCGTTTTGCCCTTTTTGATGGCCCATCTGTGTGGATGTGATTTTGGGGGTAAATTTGTGTATTGTTTATTCATTTGTTATGTTGTTTGTGAAATGTAGTATTAAATTATTTTTTTTCTTCTTTGTTTTTGATCCAGGCTTTTGCTGTTTGTATTGGTGTAGGTTGTGGTTCGGTTAATGCTGGTTTTGCAGCTTGTGTAGTTGCATGTGCTTGGTAAGTAAATGTTTTTTGTACTATTTTTCCTAGATAAATGTGTTGTTATGAAAAGTGAAGTTATTGCTGTTTGTGTGGCTTTGTGTTTCTTGATTGTTAACTTTTTTTTTGTATTGCTGCTTGATGTGTACTTTGTCTAATCTATACTTGTTTTTTTTTCTTTCCAGTGGGATTTCCTTTCTTTTTGCTGTGTTTCAGCAGAGTAGGTGCTGGTGAGTCTTCTTATATTTGGTTAGATTTGAATTGTTTTTGAGTGTATTGATTTTTGTGTGAAGACTCTACCTTGTTTACTTCTTCCTTTGCACAGTGTAGGTTGTTGTTCACTTGTGTGTGTAGTCTTCTTGATTTGTAAGGATAATGGCTGCTCGCAGGATTACTGCTAAGCAGGTTGTTAGTTTGCTTTTTGAGTCTTCCTCTGACCATGGTCCAGACACTGACTCCGATTCGGAGCTTGAGTTAGGTGCAGAAGATTCAGGCAGTGAGTTTTCTCTTCGCATGGTATCATCGGATGATGATTCTTCTTCTAGTGCTGATGAAGTGCCTGTGGTAGAGAGGGACATTGATGTGCCGGTAGAGAGGGAAGAGCCATGTGAGCGGCAGCCTAGGTCCTCAAGGTTTCCCTTTTTTTCTCGTCAGGAACAGGCAAGTGTGGTAAAGGCTGCGCCCAAAAGGTTTCACATTGCTGTGGTGCGCCAAAGGTTATCTGGTGCTGCTAGTCTTCCTGTTGTTGAGCAGCATGAGGCATCTGGTGCTGCTAGTCTTTCTGTTGTTGTTGAGCAGCAAGTGGCATCTGGGGATGCGAGTTCTTCTGTTGATGTTGAGATGCAAGAGGCAGCTGGGGATGTGAGTTCGTCTGTTGGTGAAGAGATGCAAAATGTATCTGGGGATGCTAGTATTCCTGTTGGTGTAGTGAGGCAAGAGGCATCTGGGGATGCTAGTGTTCCCGTTGATGTAGTGCAGCAAGAGGCATCTGGCCTGCAGGCTAGGGTGGCTTCTTCTCCTCATGTTAGTGATGACGTCTGGGTTGCCCCTGGCATGGTGCAGCCGGAATTGCCAGACTTCACTGGTGTTCCAGGGTGTAGAGTGGATACTGACAATTTTTTGCCAATTCAATATTTTCAATTGTTTTTTGACGATGAGTTTTTGCAGGAGATTGTGGAGCAAACTAATTTGTATGCAGAGCAGTATTTGAGGGACCACAGTGCCAGCCTTAAGCCCCATTCCAGAGCTACCCATTGGTCTCCCACATATGTTGAAGAGATGAAGAAGTTTTTGGGATTAACTTTTTTGATGGGCTTGCTAAGGAAGCCATCAATGTCTTCTTATTGGTCCACTAGTCCCTTGATGGCAACATCTATATTTCCAGCACTTATGACTCGTGATCGATATATGCTTCTTCTTCGCATGATGCATTTTGTTGATAATGATTTAGCGTTGCCACGCGATCACCCTGATTGTGACCGTCTTTTTAAGATTCGGCCTGTCCTTGATCACTTTGTTGATCGTTTTCCTGAGATGTTTGCACCTGGAAGAGAAATAGCTGTGGACGAGTCTTTGGTGTTGTTCAAGGGCCGCTTGGTTTTTAGGCAATACATTCCTAGTAAGAGGGCACGCTATGGCATCAAACTGTATATGCTGTGTGACAGTGAGACTGGATATGTTTATAATTTCAGGGTGTACACCGGTAAGGATTCCAGCATTAACACTTCTGCTTGTCCGTCCACTTTTGGAGTGACTGAGAAAATTGTGTGGGAACTAGGTAGACGATTATTTAACAAAGGCCACCATTTATATGTAGATAACTTCTACACTAGTGTGCGTTTGTTCAAGGAGTTGGCCAAAGTGGGCACTGTTGCATGTGGCACGATGCGCAGTAACCGGAAAGGTTTTCCAATAGAACTTGTTTGCAAAAGGCTTGTGCGGGGACAGTCTACTGCATTGCGATGTGGGAAGCTTCTAGCTGTGAAGTTTTCAGACAGGAGAGATGTTTACATGCTGACTACTATCCATGACGAAAGCACTGAAGCTCTGCCAGTTCGGGGTGAGACTGCTGAAGTGCGTAAACCTGTGTGCATTTTAGACTATAATAGGCACATGGGTGGTGTTGACAGAGTAGATCAGAGGTTGGAACCTTATGCTGCTCTTCGAAAGGCTTACGTTTGGTACAAGAAGTTGGCTATCCATCTTTTCCACTTGGCATCCTTTAATGCTTTTGTTGTTTTCCAGAAATCTTGTCCTGAGTCAAAGATGCCTTTTGTTAAGTTTCAGGAGACTATAATAGGCAGCCTTGTACTAGTGGAACAGGCAAGTGTGCCAAGATTTGGAGTGGTGGAGGAAGTGGCTAGACTGAAAGATCGCCACTTTCCAGAATACATTCCTCCCACAACTGCAAAAGACAAACCCACTAAAAGATGTAGAGTCTGTTGGCGAAGAGAAGTGCGGAGGGAGTCTCGTATGCACTGTCCTGACTGTCCTTCAAATCCTGGATTGTGTGTGCCAGCTTGTTTTAAATCGTACCACACACAAAAGAAGTTTTGGGAGTTTCATTGAGCTTGTAAGTGTACTGTCTGGTTTGTTTTCTGTAATATTTTTTTGTTTGCTTTTAGGTTTGCATTAGTGCAAAGCATTTAGGTTTTGAATTTGTGTTAGCAGATTTGTAGGTTTCTACATTTGATTTGTGGTATTTCTTTAAAAAATTCTAATTTTGATGGTGGTGTGTGCAGGATTGTGCTTGGATTGTTGGTGTGCGTGGACAGGCGCTTGGCTGGTGGTGTGCGTGGTCTGGTGCTTGGCTGGAATAGTGCATGGATTGGAGTTGTGCTGGGGGGGTTAGTGGATTTTTGCTTGGCTGGCGGAGTGTATGGTTAGGTGCTTGGCTGGCGGTGTGAGTGGAGTGGTGCTTGGCTGGCGGTGTGTGTGGAGTGGTGCTTGGCTGGCGGCGTGTGTGGAGTGGTGCTTGGATGGTGTTGTGTTTGTGGAGTGGCGCTTGGCTGGTGGTGTGCGTGGAGTGATGCTTGGCTGGTGGTGTGTGTGGAGTGGTAGTTGGCTGTCGGTGTGCGCTGAGTGGTGTTTGGCTGGCAGTGTGCATGGTCTGGTGCTTGGATGGTGGTGTGGGTGGACTGGCGCTCGGCAGGCGGTGTGTGAGTAGTTACTTTCTGTTGGTCACTACACACACTGCTAGTTGAGTGACACTCCACACAGTCCATCATTTTGTGTAGTTGCAGTGTCAGAAATGTGGGCGTGTGAAAGTGATGGGCCCTTGAATGGCGCTGTTTGCTGGTGTGAGTGTTGAAATGTGATGGGTCCGCGGCTGGCGGTGTGAATGTTTTGTATGTGTCACGCGTACGAAAGGTGTATGAATGGCCTGTAAAGAGGTTGGTGCCTTGACGTGGCTTTACAGCTCACGAGCTGCGAGTCAGTGGTTCAGTTTATCATACTTTCAATTATACGCAGTGTATTTCATTTTTGATGAAATTACTTGCGTATCCAATTGTATGTACTGAATCATCACTCACCCTCGTGCCAAATCCAACCAGTATGTGTGTGTGCTTGCGGATTAGATGGGTGTGCAGTAATAATTGTTTTTTTTCTAATTTCTGCAGTAGGGTGTACCTTGCCCCTTATTGTGATTGTTGTTATGTGTTGCTTTTCCATTCGGATGGTGTCAATGGTCTGGTTTGTATCAGGTATGAAAGGTGCGTGAATGGCCTGTAAAACGGTTGGTGCCTTGTCGTGGCTTTACAGCTCACGAGTTGCGAGTCACTGGTTCAGTTTTTATGCATTTATTTATTGACAGAGCATTTCATTTTTTTGAAATATCTTGTTAATAAAATTTTATGTACTGAACCATCACTCGCCCTCGTGCCAAATCCAACCTGTATGTGTGTGTCTTTGAGGAATAGATAGCCGTGCTTGAATGTTTGACTTTTGAGTAACTCTGTTAAGGTGTGGTATCCTTTTACTTGGGAGAACAAGGGGAGCGCAGGGTGGTAGGACTTTTTTGCCGGCACGGCGATCCCACGCCAAAATGTTTGGAAAAGTGCTATTTTTACCTATTTTTAAGGTTTGCAAGGAGTTCTGGGTAGGAAAACATTGGTGGACCCACACATGCCATACCTCCCTGGACTCTCCCGGGTGTCTAGTTTTCAGAACTGTTTGGGTTTGCTACTTTCCAAAGAATACCACCCATCCCGGGCCAAAAACTCAGGTGCCTCCCCCCCAAAAAATCAAAGTTATATTGCTTCAGGGTATTTTATATTCACCACTGTTAGATTTGGACCTTTTCCTGTTGCAGCCACTATGGCTACCCACGCAAGTGAGGTACCGTTTTTATCGGGAGACCTGGGGGAATGCTGGGTGGGTGGAAATTTGTGTGAGCCCAGTGATGCCACGCTTTCCCAGACTACAACGTGTGAAAAAATTGATTTTTTTCTGCTAAAATTGAGGTTTGCAAGGGATTCTGGGTAAAGGAACGTTGGCGGATCCACGCAAGCCATACCTCCTTGGAAGCGCCCGGGTGTCTACTTTTCAGAAATGTGTGGGTTTCGTAGGTTTCCATAGATGGCTGTCTCGCACGGGGCCAGAAACCCAGGTAACCCCTAAGTCCACCAGCTTTTGCAAGAGGGGTTACCTGGGTTTTTGGCCCCGTGCGAGACAGCCATCTAGGGAAACCTACCAATCCCACACATTTCTGAAAAGTAGACAACCGGGGGCTTCCAAGGAGGTATGGCTTGCGTGGATCCTCCAACGTTCCTTTACCCAGAATCCCTTGCAAACCTCATTTTTTGCATGGTAAAAAATCAGTTTTTTCACACGTTTTAGTGTGGGAAAGCGTGGCATCACTGGGCACACACAAATTACCTCCCACCCAGCGTTCCCCAAGGTCTCCCGATAAAAATGGTACCTCACTTGCGTGGGTAGGCATAGCGGCTGCTTTAGGAAAAGGCCCAATTCATACTGTGGAGACAAAAACTTTACCTTTAGCCAAATAATCTTATTTTTTGAGGGGGTCACCTGAGCTTTTGGCCCGGGGCTTGGCAGGCATCTTTGGAAACTACCAAACCCAAACAGTTCTGAGAACTAGACACCCAGGGGAGTCCAGGGTGGTATGGCATGCGTGGGTCCCCCAATGTTTTCCTACCCAGAAACCCCTGCAAACCTGAAATTTTGGTCAAAAAACCCACTTTTCCATACTTTTTTGGGTGGGATCTCGCTGCCGGAACAAATGTCCTACCACCCAGTGTTTCCCTTGTTCTCCCGAGTAAAATGATACCTCACTTGTGTGGGTGGGCCAAAGGCATGTGACTTAGGCTGGGGTGCTTAATTTGTAAAACGTAAATATGAGTAAAAACTACTTTTTTCAAAATTTATTTTTGGCGTATTCTGCTTTGGGGCACCCACACAAGTGAGGTATCCTTTTACTCGGGAGAACAAGGGGAACGCAGGGTGGTATGACTTTTTTGCCGACCCGGCGATCCCACGCCAAAAAGTTTGGAAAAGTGCAATTTTTACCTAATTTTAAGGTTTGCAGAGAGTTCTGGGTAGGAAAACATTGGGGGACCCATGCATGCCATACCTCCCTGGAGTCCCCCGGGTGTCTAGTTTTCAGAACTGTTTGGGTTTGCTACTTTGCAAAGAATACCACCGAGCCCCGGGCCACAAACTCAGATGCCCCCCCCCCAAAATCAAGGTAGTTTTGCAATAAGGTAATGTAAATTCACCACCGTACAATTTGAACCGTTTCCTGTTGCAGCCACTATGTTTACCCACGCAAGTGAGGTACCGTTTTTTTCGGGAGACCTGGGGGCACGCTGGGTGGGTGGAAATTTGTTGATCCACGCAGATTCCAGAACTTTCCACCACAGAAATGTGAGGAAAATGTGTTTTTTTGGTCAAATTTTTATGTTTGCAAGGGATTCTGGGTAACAAAACCTGGGGGTAGGCAGGCGAGTCACCCCATCCTGAATTCCCCTGGGTGTCTAGTTTTCAAAAATGTATAGGTTTGCTAGGTTTCCCTAGGTGCTGGCAGAGCTACGGCGCAAAAACAAAAGGTAGTCTTTTTGTCCGAATCGTGCTAAATTTCACTGGGAAATTGAGGTGCGACCATGCTGCGTTTTGCGCTGTTTCATGTCGCAGCCACTATGCCTACCCACGCAAGTGAGGTACCGTTTTTTTCGGGAGACCTGGGGGCACGCTGGGTGGGTGGAAATTTGTTGATCCACGCAGATTCCAGAACTTTCCACCACAGAAATGTGAGGAAAATGTGTTTTTTTGGTCAAATTTTTATGTTTGCAAGGGATTCTGGGTAACAAAACCTGGGGGTAGGCAGGCGAGTCACCCCATCCTGAATTCCCCTGGGTGTCTAGTTTTCAAAAATGTATAGGTTTGCTAGGTTTCCCTAGGTGCTGGCAGAGCTACGGCGCAAAAACAAAAGGTAGTCTTTTTGTCCGAATCGTGCTAAATTTCACTGGGAAATTGAGGTGCGACCATGCTGCGTTTTGCGCTGTTTCATGTCGCAGCCACTATGCCTACCCACGCAAGTGAGGTACCGTTTTTTTCGGGAGACCTGGGGGCACGCTGGGTGGGTGGAAATTTGTTGATCCACGCAGATTCCAGAACTTTCCACCACAGAAATGTGAGGAAAATGTGTTTTTTTGGTCAAATTTTTATGTTTGCAAGGGATTCTGGGTAACAAAACCTGGGGGTAGGCAGGCGAGTCACCCCATCCTGAATTCCCCTGGGTGTCTAGTTTTCAAAAATGTATAGGTTTGCTAGGTTTCCCTAGGTGCTGGCAGAGCTACGGCGCAAAAACAAAAGGTAGTCTTTTTGTCCGAATCGTGCTAAATTTCACTGGGAAATTGAGGTGCGACCATGCTGCGTTTTGCGCTGTTTCATGTCGCAGCCACTATGCCTACCCACGCAAGTGAGGTACCGTTTTTTTCGGGAGACCTGGGGGCACGCTGGGTGGGTGGAAATTTGTTGATCCACGCAGATTCCAGAACTTTCCACCACAGAAATGTGAGGAAAATGTGTTTTTTTTGGTCAAATTTTTATGTTTGCAAGGGATTCTGGGTAACAAAACCTGGGGGTAGGCAGGCGAGTCACCCCATCCTGAATTTCCCTGGGTGTCTAGTTTTCAAAAATGTATAGGTTTGCTAGGTTTCCCTAGGTGCTGGCAGAGCTACGGCGCAAAAACAAAAGGTAGTCTTTTTGTCCGAATCGTGCTAAATTTCACTGGGAAATTGAGGTGCGACCATGCTGCGTTTTGCGCTGTTTCATGTCGCAGCCACTATGCCTACCCACGCAAGTGAGGTACCGTTTTTTTCGGGAGACCTGGGGGCACGCTGGGTGGGTGGAAATTTGTTGATCCACGCAGATTCCAGAACTTTCTACCACAGAAATGTGAGGAAAATGTGTTTTTTTGGTCAAATTTTTATGTTTGCAAGGGATTCTGGGTAACAAAACCTGGGGGTAGGCAGGCGAGTCACCCCATCCTGAATTCCCCTGGGTGTCTAGTTTTCAAAAATGTATAGGTTTGCTAGGTTTCCCTAGGTGCTGGCAGAGCTACGGCGCAAAAACAAAAGGTAGTCTTTTTGTCCGAATCGTGCTAAATTTCACTGGGAAATTGAGGTGCGACCATGCTGCGTTTTGCGCTGTTTCATGTCGCAGCCACTATGCCTACCCACGCAAGTGAGGTACCGTTTTTTTCGGGAGACCTGGGGGCACGCTGGGTGGGTGGAAATTTGTTGATCCACGCAGATTCCAGAACTTTCCACCACAGAAATGTGAGGAAAATGTGTTTTTTTGGTCAAATTTTTATGTTTGCAAGGGATTCTGGGTAACAAAACCTGGGGGTAGGCAGGCGAGTCACCCCATCCTGAATTCCCCTGGGTGTCTAGTTTTCAAAACTGTATAGGTTTGCTAGGTTTCCCTAGGTGCTGGCAGAGCTACGGCGCAAAAACAAAAGGTAGTCTTTTTGTCCGAATCGTGCTAAATTTCACTGGGAAATTGAGGTGCGACCATGCTGCGTTTTGCGCTGTTTCATGTCGCAGCCACTATGCCTACCCACACAAGTGAGGTACCGTTTTTTTCGGGAGACCTGGGGGCACGCTGGGTGGGTGGAAATTTGTTGATCCACGCAGATTCCAGAACTTTCCACCACAGAAATGTGAGGAAAATGTGTTTTTTTGGTCAAATTTTTATGTTTGCAAGGGATTCTGGGTAACAAAACCTGGGGGTAGGCAGGCGAGTCACCCCATCCTGAATTCCCCTGGGTGTCTAGTTTTCAAAAATGTATAGGTTTGCTAGGTTTCCCTAGGTGCTGGCAGAGCTACGGCGCAAAAACAAAAGGTAGTCTTTTTGTCCGAATCGTGCTAAATTTCACTGGGAAATTGAGGTGCGACCATGCTGCGTTTTGCGCTGTTTCATGTCGCAGCCACTATGCCTACCCACGCAAGTGAGGTACCGTTTTTTTCAGGAGACCTGGGGGCACGCTGGGTGGGTGGAAATTTGTTGATCCACGCAGATTCCAGAACTTTCCACCACAGAAATGTGAGGAAAATGTGTTTTTTTTGGTCAAATTTTTATGTTTGCAAGGGATTCTGGGTAACAAAACCTGGGGGTAGGCAGGCGAGTCACCCCATCCTGAATTCCCCTGGGTGTCTAGTTTTCAAAAATGTATAGGTTTGCTAGGTTTCCCTAGGTGCTGGCAGAGCTACGGCGCAAAAACAAAAGGTAGTCTTTTTGTCCGAATCGTGCTAAATTTCACTGGGAAATTGAGGTGCGACCATGCTGCGTTTTGCGCTGTTTCATGTCGCAGCCACTATGCCTACCCACGCAAGTGAGGTACCGTTTTTTTCGGGAGACCTGGGGGCACGCTGGGTGGGTGGAAATTTGTTGATCCACGCAGATTCCAGAACGTTCCACCACAGAAATGTGAGGAAAATGTGTTTTTTTGGTCAAATTTTTATGTTTGCAAGGGATTCTGGGTAACAAAACCTGGGGGTAGGCAGGCGAGTCACCCCATCCTGAATTTCCCTGGGTGTCTAGTTTTCAAAAATGTATAGGTTTGCTAGGTTTCCCTAGGTGCTGGCAGAGCTACGGCGCAAAAACAAAAGGTAGTCTTTTTGTCCGAATCGTGCTAAATTTCACTGGGAAATTGAGGTGCAACCATGCTGCGTTTTGCGCTGTTTCATGTCGCAGCCACTATGCCTACCCACGCAAGTGAGGTACCGTTTTTTTCGGGAGACCTGGGGGCACGCTGGGTGAGTGGAAATTTGTTGATCCACGCAGATTCCAGAACTTTCCACCACAGAAATGTGAGGAAAATGTGTTTTTTTGGTCAAATTTTTATGTTTGCAAGGGATTCTGGGTAACAAAACCTGGGGGTAGGCAGGCGAGTCACCCCATCCTGAATTCCCCTGGGTGTCTAGTTTTCAAAAATGTATAGGTTTGCTAGGTTTCCCTAGATGCTGGCAGAGCTACGGCGCAAAAACAAAAGGTAGTCTTTTTGTCCGAATCGTGCTAAATTTCACTGGGAAATTGAGGTGCGACCATGCTGCGTTTTGCGCTGTTTCATGTCGCAGCCACTATGCCTACCCACGCAAGTGAGGTACCGTTTTTTTCGGGAGACCTGGGGGCACGCTGGGTGGGTGGAAATTTGTTGATCCACGCAGATTCCAGAACTTTCCACCACAGAAATGTGAGGAAAATGTGTTTTTTTGGTCAAATTTTTATGTTTGCAAGGGATTCTGGGTAACAAAACCTGGGGGTAGGCAGGCGAGTCACCCCATCCTGAATTTCCCTGGGTGTCTAGTTTTCAAAAATGTATAGGTTTGCTAGGTTTCCCTAGGTGCTGGCAGAGCTACGGCGCAAAAACAAAAGGTAGTCTTTTTGTCCGAATCGTGCTAAATTTCACTGGGAAATTGAGGTGCGACCATGCTGCGTTTTGCGCTGTTTCATGTCGCAGCCACTATGCCTACCCACGCAAGTGAGGTACCGTTTTTTTCGGGAGACCTGGGGGCACGCTGGGTGGGTGGAAATTTGTTGATCCACGCAGATTCCAGAACTTACCACCACAGAAATGTGAGGAAAATGTGTTTTTTTGGTCAAATTTTTATGTTTGCAAGGGATTCTGGGTAACAAAACCTGGGGATAGGCAGGCGAGTCACCCCATCCTGAATTTCCCTGGGTGTCTAGTTTTCAAAAATGTATAGGTTTGCTAGGTTTCCCTAGGTGCTGGCAGAGCTACGGCGCAAAAACAAAAGGTAGTCTTTTTGTCCGAATCGTGCTAAATTTCACTGGGAAATTGAGGTGCGACCATGCTGCGTTTTGCGCTGTTTCATGTCGCAGCCACTATGCCTACCCACGCAAGTGAGGTACCGTTTTTTTCGGGAGACCTGGGGGCACGTTGGGTGGGTGGAAATTTGTTGATCCACGCAGATTCCAGAACTTTCCACCACAGAAATGTGAGGAAAATGTGTTTATTTTGTGAAAAACTTAGCTTTGCAAGGGATTCTGGGTAACAAAACCTGGTGGTAGGCAGTCGAGTCACCCCATCCTGAATTCCCCTGGGTGTCTACTTTTCAAAAATGTATAGGTTTGCAAGGTTTCCCTAGGTGCCGGCAGAGCTAGGGTGCAAAAACTACAGGTAGGCACTTTGCCAAAAAAGGGTCAATTTGTAACTGCTAAATTTAGGTGTGACCACGTTGCATTTTCCGCCGTTTCCTGTCGCAGGCACAAGGCCGACCCACACAAGTGAGGTACCGTTTTTATCGGGACACTTGGGGTAATTCAGATTTGTAAATCAACTGTTATTACCAATTGAGCTTTCATGCATTTCTCCCTTTGAATGAAAGACATTGAGTAAAAAAAAAATCTTTATGAAAAATGACCAATAATTCTCATGCTAGTATGAGTATTCCCAACTTTGAAAATGTGCAATTATATACTGTTTCTGAAGTCTATAATTTGTACCCAATTCAGAAATACATAGGTGTCTTTCATACAGATTATTCCATGTATACATTTTCCAAGACAAAGTGCACTATACCCAGTAAATGAAAAAATACCATTGCAAGTTGCTGCTCAGTTTTTGGATCTGGGTTCGTCGGGTTCTTGGTGAAACTACAAGTCCTATATATCCCCACAACCAGGAAGGTCTAACGGATGTAACGGTATATTGCTTTCCAAGAGCTGTCAAAATTAGAAAAAGTTATAGGTGAAAACGTTGAGACAAAAGGCTGTTTTTTTCAACAAAATTTCAAATATTCCAATATCTAACTGTTAGTTTCTATAACGAAACCTTCATGGATTTAGACAAAGGACCCCTTTCTGAATTCAGAATTTTGTCTACTTTTCGAAAATGTAAAGCTTTCCAGGATCCATTATTGCTTTCAAACTCATTTCTACCATTAACTGGAAGGAGGTGGAAAGCTCTAAAAATAGCAAAAATAGGCTATGTCCCAGAAAAATGCCAAAACTGAGTGAAAAATTTCGGTTCTCTGACAAAAGTCTGTCATTCCCTGAAAGCTGAGAAAATGGAGATTTCAGCCCCACAAACCTTTTTGTGATACCATTTTCAGGGAAACACCCAGAGGCTTTCATTTGCAGCCCGTTTTTCCCATTTTTCTGAAAAAAACAAAAAAATCACTATATTTTGCTAAATTTCTGGGCCCCCTCCAAGGGAATCCACAAACCCAGGGCGCCTTTAGAATCCACATGATGTTGGAAGAAAAGGACGCAAATTTGGCGTGGATACCTTATGTGGTCAAAAAGTTACAAGGGCCTAAGCGCGCACTACTCCAAAACGCCAAAAAAAGCCTCAGCACAGGAGGGGAAAAGGCCTAGCAGCGAAGGGGTTAATGAACAAGTAGGGCACTAACATTTTATTTTCAAGAAACAGGTGAGGTACTCCTGGATGCCATATTCTTGGAATAGGAGCTGTTGAATGTAAAGTCTTTCCTGAATAGCAGGACGAAGTAAATGATTATTGAGAAGTTAATGCAGGCATGAAACTAGAGGGCTAAAATATGAAGGGGGTCCGGCTTCTTCATAATTTGAGGCCTAATGTATTTTTAAGGGGTATACAAATAGTTAAAGAGATGCCTGCAAAAGTACAGCTGTGTTTTACATCAGTTTACTCAGTCTACTCATCTTCTCAGTCACTTAACAGCTACCTAATTTTGAAATAGTGACATTTTAGTAGACAAATGTATAACATATTAACTGAATAAACAGAAGTTAAAGTGATGCTATTGTGAGGTATGCTAATAAGATCTTATCTTACTTTTTTTTAAAAAGAACTATAGTCACTGTAAAGAAACAGAGGTTAACGTGATGTAGTTAGTTGTTGAAATATTTATATTTTCAGAATTTGTAGAGTGCCTGCTTATTCCCAAGGAGTATCCCCGCGCTAAGCAGTAGCCTCATATCATGGTCAGATAGAGTCAGAAATGGTTTGGCCCTGTGCTCCTACTAACTCTGCCTAAACAGCTAAGTCTTAAGGTTTTTTTGGAAACTTGCCTCAGAAGGCTCGAGTCTCAGGTTGAGTGGCATTGAGTTCGACAGCTTGGCCACATGGAGACTAAAGGAGCTAACGCCCCCAGTCACGTATGACACACTCTAGGAATCACTTCCAGAGCTGCTTCACCAAATCTAAGATCTCTGGAAGGGGTTTAAGCTTTAATCAAGGGACATAGGTAACTAGGACCCCTCCCATCAGTATCCTGTGCATAAAACAGAGAGCTTTGAATGAGACTCTGTGCTTAATGTGGAGCCAGTGTGTCTCAGCCAGACCAGGACAAATGGTAATCCATTTCGAAATTCTCAGAAGCATTCAGGCTGCTGCATTTTAAACTCTTTGAAGCATTTTCCGTCTGCCTTTGGAGACCCCTAAGTAGAGCACCTTGCAGTAATCAAGCCGGGACACCAACAGAGCCTGGGTTATCCTTTTTTGTGCTGAGTCTGCTATAAGCCCTAGAATCTTCCTCAACAGCCTCAGCACTCTGAAACAGGTGCCCACCGTGGCCCTGAGCTGCCTTTCAAATGATAGCTGTGCATCAAAAACAATGCGCAGATTTTTCACTTTGTGTTTAGGGATTGGGGTGGGGCCCAGTTCACCTGGCCATCATGCGGAGGACCAAATTGAAGGCTGTGTCTCAACCACCAACACCCCTGTTTTGTTCGCATTTAACTTCAGACAGCTAGCCTGCATCCATGTCACCAGGTCAGCTAGAAAAGATTTAAAATTTTCTGCAGCACTGCCGTCATCGTGTGCTAATGTGATGATTGGTTGAGTGTCATCAGCATATGACACCATTCTCATGCCGTGGCCCTCAATTTCATCTGCTAAAGGGCAGAGATACAAGTTAAAAAGAGTAGGACTCATTGCTAATACCTGTGGCATTTCCCTGCTGCAAGGGGATAATTTCAGAGGTATATAGCTTCTGAATTACCTTGTGAAGGAAATCTGCAATCCAATCAAAAGCTCTTCCCTTTATGCCCTGTGTCCAAGTCATTCGAGCAGCACAGCATGCGAGACTGTCGAACGCTTCACTGAGGTCCAAGATGATAAGAGCTCCAGTTTTCCCTTCGTTGGCCACTCTGCGTAAAGTCTCCTAGGCTAGAAGCAAGGCAGATTCCATGCTATACTGTGGCTTGAAACCATATTGAGTCTCATGGAGGAGACTGTTCTCTGTAATAAACTCCATCAGTTGAAAATTGACCGGCTTTTCAGTCAATTTTGACAGGAATGGAAGCAAGGAAATTGGGTGAAAATTCTCCGGTTGAGAACAGTCTAGAGATGTTCTTTTGAGGAGAGAAATCACCACTGCGTGCTTCCACTCAGCTGATAGTGAACCGGCTTCAAACGACAGATTAAGCATGGTCCGTAATCTAGGAGAAAAGGCAGTGAGCTGACGTTCCAGGATAGTCGGGGGTGCAGGGTCTAACGGAGAACTCGATTTGATTTTGACCGGAGGGTAGCATAGGTTTTCCACTGAGATGCTCTTAATCATAAAGGAGCCATCTGGGGAGGGGTCAGCAGTTCAATTTGGTGAAGAGAAGCAATAGTTCTTAAAATTGCAGGGAAGGAATTATATAGAGATGAGATTTTATCAGGGAAAAGTGGGCAATCTCATTACAGCTACTCATACTAGGTGCTCTGGCAGCTGACACTGCGTCCAGAGACGGAAGAGATTTAACAATTCTGAAAATCTCACAAGGAGCATTTTTAGCCTTGTCTATCTTTTGTGTGGAAAATAGTGTCCGCCCCAGTAAAAACTATCATTTGAAAACCAAAAAACCTCCAAAATTCCCCAATTTTGTGATTAATGAGCTAACTATTTATTGAATTTTATTTATTTGCAGAGTTTTATACAGCGCTGGCTATACCCGGAGGTATCAGAATGCTTTACATGAGGATCAGCGAGTTACAGGTTACAAAATGACATCAGTTAGCGGAGCCAAGTATAAACATAGGAGAAAAACATTGATTACACAAAACTCAAAACTGTGACTCAAGCAATCAGGGGTTTATAAAGCACGCTACTCACCCGTGAGGGTCTCAAGGTGCTGGGGGAGGGGGCAAGAGGTGCAGCTCTGGATCAGTCGAAGAGCCAGGTCTTGATACTCTTCCTGAAGGTGTGCAGAGTGGGGGAGCGCCTGATGTTGACTGGGAAGTCCTTCCAGGTCTTTGCTGTGATATAAACTTCTCTACCCACGGTGAAGGTACCAAAAGTATCTGAATGGTGTTGGACCTTCCTTGGACACAAAATTCAAAGTTCTTCAGCTCAGTTCTTTCCTGCCAAAAGTTTTCACTAAGATCTCACCTGGCGGCTATCCGACACTGTGAAGCCCTTTTCGGACACAGCCAGCTGCGTTACCCCACTGAGTATTTTGGACTTCCATTTCAGAAAATAAGTCTGCAGGTAAAACTTCTGATTGGGTTGAACAAGGTACCTGTTTATGACCCAAGCTTCAGCGTGGTTGGCCTTAGTTTGCGCCTAGGTACTGATCAAACACAACCCAATGACAGAAGTTGGCGCTTCACACTTTTTGATGCAATTTTTATATTTATATTTAAAAATTCATAACTCCAGTTTATCTAATTGGATTTTTGTCATTGTTGTGTCGTTGTATCCATTACAATTTACACTCCTGAAGTGTTTATCACTTTCTGTTTATCTAGTCCAGATTCTTGGATATGAGATGTCTTTTCTTGGTGGGCATTCTGCACAGTGTTTCCTTGAAATTGGCGCATACCTCTTCGATTCAGTAACTGCAATATAGCAATTCTGGTACTCTGTGAGGCTTGCTACGATTCCCATGTTTCAAATGATGCAAAGTCAGCACGTTTTATGTGGATTGAAACCATTTGCTTCTTGCTTGCTGATTTTTGGGCACATGCAACTATTTATGTATTTAAACGAAACCTGGTGTTGAAGTGTTAGGAGTCCGATTCCTCCTTTTACCAGAACACTTGCTCAGTGCCAGCCATTACCGTGAGAACAGTTGGAAGGTCTGACATCTTTGGAGTTATAGCCTCTGAGACAGTGGTTAATTACATATAATCGAATTCATCTTTTCGGGTTGTCATGCAGTAACCTTCAGCCTGCTGTGCCCGGGGTGGTTTCAGGTGACCTTTCCTGCTGTAGTTGTGTTTCTAGAGCCAACATTCTGAATCTGAAGCACTGGTACCTTACTGTATTCGCAAAATGCCAGCGTTAACACATAAAAGTTGTAATGTGCTGCAGCCGTAGATACATTTGCATTTCATTTCATGGGTTAGAAGCTGCAAACAAACGGAGGAGAACACTTTTAGGACAGCTTTAAACGGTTTAAACATTTAAGATCGTGTTATTATCATGGCTGTGTTGATTAAGTTAGATGGTAGCAAAGTGCAAGGCCTGCATTATGTTATTTAGAAAGGGATCACAAACCCCGTTTCCTAGGTAGTGCTGGTTTTGTTCTGTACCGTTAATATTTAGATATTATTATTATTATTTCATGTTTTTAATGTTAATATTTTTCTCTTACATAATAAATGTTTGATTATGCAAGCAAGCAATATCAGTTCATGTCCATTCAGAGAAGATCAAAATGGGTGGAACAATAAATGGGGAGTTGAGTTCAAATGAAGGATACTAAACTAATGAGCTAGGTGTCAAACTGCACCACTCGGGTAGAATGATTAACTCGTATGGTGAAAACACAAATGCCTCACCGGTCAACCCCACACCATTTCCCATCTGTCATATAATAGCTGTGCAGAGGCTCTTGATATCACTGCAACTGGAACAAACACTATATAAGTTCAATTCAGTCAGGCCCGGGTCCTGCTGGTGCTCAACACCAGCCGTTCTAAAAAGCAGGTGCGAGACGGGTCCCTGTCGGGATCTCCGTTTTTGCTCTCACCCTCGGGGTGGAAAAAAAATCTTACCTCTGTAGCAGTACCACTCTTGACTACCTTTGATATAAATTAAAAGAGACTCCACGAAGTTATTCACTAAGCCCAGGGCTCGTAATACTCTTCTAGAATATTCGAGTAATCATGCACGGGGGTTGAGGGACAGGCTTCCTTTTGGACAATTTTTACGGATCAGAAGAAATGGTGGTTTTAAAGATGACTATTTTCGGGAGGCCGGTATTTTGTCCAAAAAATTGTTACAAAGTGGTTATCCCCGGAAACTTATCACACGCTCAATGAAACGGGCAAGGTATAACCATCGGGATACCTTGTTGACCCCCAAAATCAAAGCCCCCATGACCAGAATTCCCTGTGTGACTACGTTTGGGACTTGCAGGCAACCAAATTTCTAGCATTATCAAAAAACCCTGGCCGCTTGTTGTGGCCATGGGCATCACACAAGAGCAGCCATTGTTCTCTTTTAAGCATGGCAAAAATCTTCGCGACCATCTAGTGCGAGCTGCTTTACCTCATGTTGAAAGTCCCACATTAACAGCCATGTGGGGACTTAACAAAATTGTTGGACACTACAAGTGTGGCGGCTGCCTCATGTGTGCGTCCTGCTTAAACACCAAACAATTTGTGCATGGCACCATTATACATGATCTGCGCGATTTGTCAAATTGCACTACGACTAATGTTGTATATGCAATTTGTTGTCCATGTGATCTGATTTATATAGGTCAAACGACACAGAAAATTAAGATACGACTTGGACAACACAAGAGTCGTCAAACCGAAAATGCTCCCTCAGTGGCACATTATTAACAGCTTAACCACGCCCCTGAAGATATGCGTTGGTAGGTTATAGAGGTAGTAAAAATGCCTGAAAGGGGAGAGAGTATTTCTAATATTTTGAACAAAACTGAATGTCGGTGGATGCTCCGCTGTAATAGCATCAATCATGGCCTTAACTCTATGGAAGAATGCCATTCAATTATAACTAGTTGAGCTGCTTATCTCATATTTTGTTGAAATCTTGTAGCTATTTTGTAATTATTGATGGCATATTCTACTGGATGAAAATTAACTTGCAATGTATCTCCCAATTGGTTAATATGACAGCTTGACACGATATGTTTGTAATGTTTATAATTACTTTTTCGATGTTTTTTCCAATGATTTTTCCATTGTTATACAGGCTATATTGTGATGCTCTGTGAGTATGCTATTAGTGTGATCTTATGTAACTAGACCTGTTCAAAGGAAAACATTTCTTTATAGGATTTTATATTTCCTATTTGATTTTATTTTTTGGTGTTGGGTTTAATTTTCACATTTCGTGTCCTTCCTTAACACTATTTTTGTGTATAGGGTACGTAGTAACATCTATTTTTGTGGACACATTTGCTGCCCCCTTTTTGTTTGTTTTTCTAATTTGACATTGCCAGTACTAACAATGTCCTTCCAAGCGAATGTGTAACTTATTCCTCCTTTTTGCTGTGGACATACTTCATTTTTATGGACCTTGTGTCCATGTTCTTGTTCCCTTATTGGGTGAAATAGATTGTGTGTGACTTACAATGGAGATGGTTGAGTCATTCTTCTTTTTCTTTTCCTTTTTTAATTTGTGACAGTAGTATCTTACACTGGTTCGGTTAAATTAAGTTACTAGATTTGATAGGACTGTAATGAAACAAGGAACCGTTTTCTTGCTTTATATCTGGTTGATCAGCACTTATTCAAGATGGCGCTCTACTTTGCACCATCGCCCGATCCAACATGTCCGCCACGGTTGATTTGCGTGGCCGCTCTCTATTTCTACAAGCCATGCCGCCATTTGTGTATGTAATCAACAAAACAATTGCCAGTACTGCTCAGTTAGTTGAGACCTGTAACAAAATGAGCACCTAATCTCTCATTTCTATAGACCACTCTTTCAGTCCAAAATTCAATCTCAACATTTTTTTATTTTGTTTTTACCATTGGTTAGAATTCATTTTTATATATTGCAAGAAGACTTAGAATATTTGGCTTTGTCACTCAGTCCAAAATATCCTTCATTAATACATAGGAGGGGGGGGGGGGGACTCCTAATACTAAAATCTATGTGTGAGTATTTACAAGAACGTGATACAAAAGTGAAATTAGGAATAGGAACTAGCAAATATACTATTCTGCTCAGAGTCGTGCAGCAACTTCATACAACGTTTCATTCACAACCAACATACATGAGTAAAAGGACTCGGAAAGAAGAAAAAAGGGTGAAAAGTGTATGTGAGAATGATGTCCGTGCACTGATTCTATTTTTATCGGGCAGGTGACAAAAAACCACAAAGACGAAATTCAAGATTGCTTTTTTTGTTACAATCGACTATTAAGCCATCATACAATTTTAACATTAACCAGTGTTTCAAATGATTGGCCTAAATGAAGAAAAAGATAGACGCGTTTCGAATCCCCAAGAATAGTGGGATTTTCCTCAGGACCATATGTGCAATCAATCTGATCGGCTTCTGATGTCTTGTTTAAGGGGGAATAGATCGGCAAAGATAACTTCTTAATTGGCCTCCATGGGCCATGGTATACTGATTTTTTCTTAATCCAACGGAATTGAAAGTTTCACTTGAGCCTTATTATCGTACCTTTAGTTTAAGACGTGGAGTCTCCCTGCGGCATTGATTGAATCCCAAAACGCCATTTGTGTATGAACGCCTCGTTGGAGTCTCGCGTCGCGTGTACATCTCTATATCCCTAATTGGTAAGTGGCCTGTGTATATTAACAACTTTTATTTGTGTGGCCTATACTGCATATGACTTAAGCGGCTTACAACTTAATGCGTCTCCAATATAACGGATACGCTGAGACTGGTTTTAACGCTGCGACTCTTTGTATGTTACATCAGCATATTTGCTCTGTGACCTTTTTGCTATCTGCATTGCATTGAGCGACATAATGGATATTTGAATCATTGACCAAGGACAATTAGGTGCTTCACGTGCTGCTGGGTAAATCCTTTACTCGTGAGGCCAAGATCACAATTGATTAAAGCGGTTTGTAAGTGTATTGTTGAACGCATCTCCTTTATAGTGGATACGCTGAGACATGATTTAACGCTGCGCCTTTTTGTATATCACACCAGCATAAACGCTTTGAAAGTTTCTTGTTTCCTGCATTGAGTTGAGCGACATTATGGATATTTTAATTAATGATCTAGTACAATAAGGTGTTTTTCGTGTAAGTCGACTTCACTGTGATGCAGCAGGTAGTCAGCTTATTACCACCTCAGATGTTTTTCAGCCGATTTATTTGGTTTAATGTTGACACACTATGTTTTGCCACCTATAAGAATGACCGGTTTAGCGTTTTCCGATGATATGTTTTGAGTTGGGCTCTATGTCATGCTGCACTGCCCTTTACTCACTATTTATGAGGGCAGAGTATACAATTTTTATTCCTCTTGCCACCAACATATATATGAAGCGTGAGTGTGGCTAGTATAAATTGCATGACCACACAAATCCGATGAGATGCCAGCTGGTATTTACGTGATTAGATACTCAGTATACCTTTTTAAGACTATTTACTCTTCTTTTTGTGTTTTATAGCTCATTAATTGGGCAGATTGGTTGGCACGATTATAGGCCATCCACCACATCCATTTTCTTGGAGAAACCGGAAGGCAGTATTCACACGCCCGAACCAAAAATAGATGATTGCTCCAGGGTATTTACTATTCGGAGTAAGTGTAGCATTCCAATCACTAATTTTTAGTACCGTTCTGATGCACTGGCGGTTTGTTATTAAATACATATCTGCTCTATTTATAGATTTGAAAGCTTCATGTATATGCCATTTCGTTTATGACTGGCTGGTTTTATATTCAGGTGACTAATTCTATTTTCTATTTTTTAGGTAGATGGAATCACGAGCAGCCGCGGGCCGTGGAGGGAGTTACGGTGGGGCAGGGAGGCGGGGAGGGGGAGGGGCAGGGTGGAGAGGGCTAAAAACCGGCATATGGATAATTACAGGTAAGTAAACAATTTCAATAATAAAACGAATTTCGTAGCGCGCCCTGCATTGCAAAATGCGATGCAGTGCGCGCTATGAAATTCGTTTTATTAATTAAATTGTTTACATACCTGTAATTATCCAGGTGCCGGTTTTTAGCTCTCTCCACCCTTCCCCTCCCCCTCCCCGCCTCCCTGCCCCACCGTAACTCCCTCCACGGCCCGCGGCTGATCACGAGTGGTGTGGTGTTTGTCCTTTTTGTTTTTCGGTTTTAATTAATTTCACTTGGTGGTTTCTTTCCCCCAGCCTTTTCCTTTGAAGAAGTCTACTCCGTATATGCATTGTAATTCTATGAATTTTTATTACACAGAAATTATACGCTCAAAAGTACCTGTTGTCCTGAAGATGACCGCATATTTACCCAGCGGTTGAAACGCCGTTGATGCTATTTGTGGCCATAATCTGTGAAAGGAATTATAATTTATTTGGTTGTTCCTTTCTCTATATTTTATGTCTGTTTGTCAGCCACTTGTTTGGCATTTGAATTGTTTGTTTTTGTTTTGCCAACATCCCCTTTTTTGAGCGTGACTGTTCTTTCTAGGAACGTTTTTTTTTTAAAAAGTATACTTATAATAAATTATAACTGTTTTGTAAATTTGTTAATGTGTGTGCACAGGCTTCTTCATTTTCTTTCGTTATCTATTTATTGTTTATTGTCTAATTGTTGATTTTGTATTTTTCTCCTGAACCAATTGTTAGGTGTAATAATATCTTATCCCTGGTTCAGGGATGTTGGACAGCCCCTGTAGTTTGTAGATTATTATGCAAGCAAGCAATATCAGTTCATGTCCATTCAGAGAAGATCAAAATGGGTGGAACAATAAATGGGGAGATGAGTTCAAATGAAGGATACTAAACTAATGAGCAAGGGGTCAAACTGCACCACTCGGGTAGAATGATTAACTCGTATGGTGAAAACACAAATGCCTTACCGGTCAACCCCACACCATTTCCCATCTGTCATATAATAGCTGTGCAGAGGCTCTTGATATCACTGCAACTGGAACAAATCCTAGATAAGTTCAATTCAGTCAGGCCCGGGTCCTGCTGGTGCTCAACACCAGCCGTTCTAAAAAGCAGGTGCGAGACGGGTCCCTATCGGGATCTCCGTTTTTGCTCTCACCCTCGGGGTGAAAAAAAAATCTGACCTCTGTAGCAGTACCACCCTTGACTACCTTTGATATAAATTCAAAGAGACCTGTTTACGTTATTTTACAGTCTCATCATGTCAGAACTGAGACATTTTCAATATCATATACAATGAAGCCATAGTTGTTGCTTAGTTATCTCATGCAACTAACAAACATTGATAAATCCAGTAGTCCTAGCTTCTTGAAGGTGTAATGTTACTTGTATTATATATCTGGGTGCAATGACAGAAGCAGAAAAATACCAGAGGGGCAGCACACTAAACTAAGCACAGATTTTTAGTAGGTGTTTTTAAACCAGGCCCTTAATTACATCAGACACGCCCATTTGAGCGACCCCCCTCCCTCATTTTTTTCATCACACTTAAAGCCCTGATTTTGGTCATGATCAGTCCTACCCAGATCAAGGCAAACATTCCCACCTGGCTAGATTTGTCATGGCCAGGTCTAATTAGTTTGGTTAAGAGTGTAATCTAGTGGTACACAGATGTCCAAAGATGTGCGAAATATCATAGTCCAATGGAAAAAATACTTAGCTTATCTAGAAGGTGAGTACAGCTGACATTTTAAAGGGACATTCTGAGCAGGGCACTACAGTGCTACTGTTACGTTTTCACAAGTGTTTTATGAACACCAACCAGTCGATCCTTTTTAGCCAAATGGCACGCTCTGATATAGACCAACTTAGCCCTTTGGCAAGCTCTGTTATGGATGAACCTGAGTGGAGGGAATAGACAAGTTCATGCTACTTACCTGGAGATAATGCATAATGGTCATGTAACGAGCAGTCAGAAACTGACATTTATATTTGTTTTGTGGTTCTCAACACACACGCACAAGCAATTCATATTTTAATTTTAAGGCAGTTCTAGTGCAGAATTAAGGAAAGCGTATAATTGCAGAAATAAGTAAAATCATAGCTTGTGCAAAAGCACAGAATGTATATATAAGGAATGCAAACATAAATTACACAATGTATTTTTAGGGATTGCTACATACCTAGGGCCTCATTTATGAGGCTAAGCGTCACTTTTACGCCGTTGGTGCGTCACTTTTTGTGACGCACCAGCGGCATAAAAAATGCGCCTTGTTGCGCCATATTTACAAAGTGATGCATCTAGGTAGATGCGTCACTTTGTAAACCCCTGAGCCACATTATACCTGCGCCAGGTATAATGTATGCATGGGGGGCATATTGACGCAAGAAAGGGTCGTAGGAGTGACGCAGTGAAATCTATGTGATTTCACTGCGCCACTTCTGGGAGACAAATGCGTCAAACTGACTCAGGCCCTTTCACTATCTGTAACTCCTTGCGCAATAATGCGTCATACTTTAAATATGACGCATCATTGGTGTTACAAGGGGGGGCGCAGTGAAAAGTGACGTATTGTTGTTTTCACGCAGTGATGCATCACTTTTCATAAATGAGACCCCTAGTGCCTCATTTATGAAGGCCTTGCACCACTGATACGTCACTTTTTCCCATTTTAAAAGTGACGCACCAGCGGCGCAGGACCTTCATAAATAAGGCCCCTAATATCTAAGCATCAAAGATGTTACCGGAATAAGGGCTCAGTATATCAATAAAGTCTGGCGGGCCATCATTGGAACTCGTTACCCTGGCACCTTCGCATTAATACCTTCGCCTTAATTCCAATATTGGTTGCTTCCTTAAAGTGTTTGAAACCTGGTTATTAAAAAAATCACCAGATTCTACTCTCTACTCTTTTTGAATACATCTCCGATTACCTCTCGCCCTTTTTTCTATCTAGTGCCAGGATACCCCATATGGGGTGTTTGCCGCTATACTTTTTTTGTCTATGGGCCTGTGCACAGGACAAGGCCAAACTATGGGGTCGATTATGATGGCGGACGGACCTGGGTCCGTCCGCCACCCCTGAGGTGGAGGGACCGTCTGCAGGGGCAGCGGCGTTCCCTCCGTTGTAATTAGAATGTGACCGCCACCCTGGCGGTCACATCCCGTATCTTTAACATTGCGGTGGGTGCTGCTTGAAGCAGCACCCACCGCAAAGTTAAAAATGCATGCTGTGCATTTGCATGCACAAAGCGGCAGGCACCACGCAGTGCCTGCCGCATTGTGCATGCAACTGCAGGGGGGTACCATAGGTACCCCCCATGTGCACCCCCATCCCCCTTCACCCTGGGGGCCAGCAAGGACCGTATGACTTTTCGTGGCAACATTGCCGCCACGGAAATGCATAGCCCCCACCACATCCTAATATGGCTGGCGGTGTCTGATAGACAACGCCACTATATTAGAGCTTTTCCACCACGGTCGCAAGGCGACCACGGCAGAAATGCGGCGGACGGTCTTCAGGTCCGCCACGGCCCCCCCGCCATTGTAATATGGCGGGGGAAATAGGTGGCGGACGGGCAGGGATAGCGGACGGATCGTCACCACCTGCATGGTGGTGGCGATCCGTCCGCCATCCGTCCGCCATCCTAATTGATCCCTATGTCTGTGCAGGAAAAATGTTACATGACAAAATGGCACAGGTGATCTTGAATTACTCAGTTTTGAGCCATGCTGCTCTGCTGCCTGGAATTTCACCGGATTCCCTGTCTTTTACATGGAGATGGCTGTGAACAGCTCACTTATAACATTTATATTGTTTATTTTGAGAAAAATAAACATTGTGATTGTTGTATTCAATGACAGAAATATTGTAAGAATTCCCTTGCACACTTATGTAAAGGCCTGTTCTGTTTCTTAGCGCCAGCTCTTCAAATGAATAAATTAACTATAAGCATAATATTAAATCACATGAAAAATGTAATGCATATTGTTGCATTAATTAATTAATTGTGGGTTTATATAGCGCTAGAATCAACTCCCGGAGGAGTATCTCCGCGCTTCCACCGCTGGGGAACCCGTCCTGGCTCACCCTGAGAGATGGTCCCTAATGGGTATCTCTAAGGTGCGACCAAGCATCCCCGGCGGTCTGGGGGGCCGTTGTGAAGATGAGGCAAGCTAATGCCCAGAGTTGCCGAGTGTGTTCCCTGACTGGAGTAGGCACCAAGGCGAGAATTATCGAGCCCGCTGACCCTGGTCCATGACCCTGCCGCGTCGGGAATCGAACCCTGGTCCCGGGCCATCCTCTGCTTATGGGTCTGCCACCTCTAACCAGTGAGCCACACCACTCCACTGCATATTAGTGACAAAAATGCATTAACCATTGAAAATGAATAATCGCTTATAAGGCCTGAAGGCCTTCATGAGCAGACATAAAAGAGCACAATAGACGGGGGGATGCTCCTTATATGCATATACATCAAAATATACGACATCACATTGACATTCTATTCAGTATATAGGGCAAATATGAGATTCTGCTGTAGTCTTCCAGTTTCAGGATTAAACCAGAACAAGGTCACATGCTACTTCCCATTGCCCAAATGGTGGTTATTATCTACAAGATAATAGGAGCAAAAGAGGTTCCATTATGATAATATTTTGTATTAGTAGTGAAGTATATGAAAATTCCTAATATTTCAAAGTAGCTACTTATTGATTGATTGGTTGAGTCATTCATTCATTCATCATATTTCAAGAAATTCAAAATTATATGGATCCAAATAGGCGATGTCTGCCTCATGGTTAACAAAAGGGCAATGAACTTATTAGGCTGATTCCCGTTGTTATTCCCACTCTTACACCTCAACAGTTATCGGTTGTTCCTTGGGCCTGGCAAATCAAGATGAGCGGTTGATCAAATAAATTACCAACGGGGGCGGATGAAATCATCCTCTTTCTAAATGAGCAGTCGTCTGAATATTCGAGCTCCGCCCTTTTGCCTCCTGAACTGGCCACTCAGGGATGCAAGTGAAACATCAGTCCCCCTGAGTGGGCTGTCACTCTTATGGACTGATCACTTCTTTTCAACTGGAGAACTATACTGTTAGGTGGAGAAACAAAGTTGTCATACATCCTGATAATCCCCAGAAGTTGCCATCATGATTACGAGAAGAAGCAAGCAAGAGAAATGTTGGCAGAGACGGAGTCTGTTGTCTGTATAGATGTCAGTGAAAATCAAATAAATAAATGTTTACCTTAGGTGGTCTGGCTTCTGAGTATTCCACCAAGCATACAATTTAGTCAACTTAAATTCAAAGCAGGAGTCTGGGTGTACTGCCTTAAACTGAAACAATGGCTTCCATATACTTTTTGCCACACAAGTTCTTTTGACAACTCCGTCAGGTTTTAGTGACAAATCGGATGCCTGTATAACGGTATAACAAACATCCTTGTAATATAAAAGCTTGAAGATTAATATTCCGTCCTAAGTGCACCAAGATCCCATTAGCTGCAGCCATGCTGAGTTTAATTTCGGATGCATACTTCCTGACCGTGGGGCACAATTAAAATCGCTTCTGGGAATAAAAAATCGAGTATTTACGATCTGGGCATCTGGGGTCATCACTCAGCACTTCAGGCCATCAACAAAACATCTTTTCCGTTAGCATGGTTATTGCCTCTACTCTTTTCCCCTTCTTATGAGTTCCTTTGCTTGCAATACGCTGTGAGGCAAAATAGGACAAAAATAATAGTGCAAATTGCAAGGCCTTTTAAAGCTGCATGCTACTGACAAATGGTTCTCTTCTGTCATTTGCGAGAGAGTACAGGAATATCAGGATGCTTATCTTTGCAGCCACTCAGAAATTGAATTGATACTATTTATTTACACGTTTTTATATAGCGCAAACCTTACCCGAAGGTGACAGAGCGCTGTACAATACAACCAGATACTTTTTTTTATAAATCTTTCTATTAAGTAAACAAACAAAGGACCCGGCAGTGCGTCCATTAGCATATACGTTTCATACACTTTCAAGGCTGTCCGTCACACCATCTATGCACCTTATTGTACACAATGCAGAGATATATCAATAAAGACAATTTTGGGTACGTTTACAATGCAGTACAGTAAATGGTGTTCCCCCACCACTCCCCCTACCTATTGCTCTAATAGATATCTCAGAGCCCTCTGTACTGTGTCCATTTACCCCATATTTTGTCCTATTTCCTCTGGCATCCCCTGCCCTGGCACACCACTTTATCAGCATTGCAACACCAGTCTAAGTCTTCCTTCCACTTCACAAAACTTGGTGGCTGACTCACACCCAACTCTCTTGCTATATTTCATTTGGCTTCTATGCCATCTTAGAGTATTTCGGCGATTTGCCTTCTCCGGTCACGCAAATAATATGCCATTTTAGCTTCATATGTGACCTCCGGGTCTATCACTTCTGAAATGGTCTCTATTATTTCCCCCCAGAATTGTTGAATTATTGGACATGCCCACAGTGTATGGTGAAAGGTGTCTACATTCCAACAGACCCTTGCACCCTGATCCAAGTCGCTTCATCCTATACAATGCAGAAGTGCCCTTGAGGTGTTCGATCTATGTAATATGCACAGCTGTATCAGGCGGAACCTTGCTCTAATTGCTTCCTCCCTCTGACTCTGTATCGCTTCTGTCCAATCATCATCTTCCAGTATCTCCAGGTCCTTTGTCCAAGCTACTAGGAGAGCTGTGAGGGGGTCTGCGGCGGTAATCATTACTTTTTTGTACACTAGAGAAATGGCTTTCTCTTGCTTCGGGTTCATAAGTAATCTATCTTCGAGTGGAGTGAATTCCACTAATTGCTCCCCCTCTGGAATATGTCCCCTTAAAGCATGTTTTAGTTGTAAATATCTCAGAAATTACTTATGAGACATTTTATATGGCTCTTGTAGGTCTTTGAAACTCATTAGGTTTTGCCCCCTCCATAGACCCCCTAGATATTCGATTTCTTTGATTTGCCATTTCCGGAACCCCTTCAGCTGCCTCACTTCCCGCAGTAGGTCACCTTCCCACAAAGGTGTTTGTCCATTTACAGGCTCAGTGTTGGAGTCCGCTTCCACTGCATCTGGCGCTGATGTATTCTTCTCTCGATGTCTTGATTTCTTTACTGTCCTCCAGCCATCCAACCAGTCTTGTGCCTCCTCGGGAGTTGTGAACCACCATATCTTGCCCTCTGCCATCACTATGAGGGTTGCTGGGAAAAGCATGGAGTACTTGATGTCCTGTGCACATAGAGTCTTTTTTATCTCTAGGAGCTTCATCTTTTTTGCTGTACTTTCGGTGTTAAATCTGAGTAGAAGGTGACAAGAGTATTCTCATATTTCAGTGGTGGGGCGCTTCTAGCTGCCTGAAGAACTACATCACGTTCACAGTAATTAAACAGTCTCGCTATTATGGGTCCAGGCCGGGACCCTGGCCTTGGCTGCATTCCTGGCATACAATGGGCACGCTCCACCGAGAAGAATTTCGACAGGCCTCTGAGCTGGAGCGATTTCATTATGAGGTCTTCAACAAAGTGGTCCACTGCTTGTCCCTCCGCTCGTTCTAGCACCCCAATTATGTGGATATTAGTTTGGTAGGAGTGCCCCTCTTGGTCCTCCAACTTGTCTTCTAACTCCCTTGCCGTCTTTGTCAGCTCTCTGACTTTGCTCGGCCACCAGTCCAGCTGTTGTTCCTTCTACCTCGGATACTCGATTCCTCATGTTGCAGAGGTACACTCTGAGTAGTGATACCTCCATAGTTACTGCATCTATTTTGCTAGCCAGAACAGGTTTTTTTATCCCTTGGATAGAGCCGCTGTCTGGGGCATTACTGTTTATGATCCACCTGCATCTGCTCCTTCTGGACTGGTCATTTGGTCCTTCGGTAGTGTAAATGTGACCAATTTGGTCTGCGGGGTGGCTTGGGAGCTTCTGCCCCCCCCTTCATCTCCCCAGTATCGTTAGTGTGTGCGGAATTTGGGGCAGGCAGGACCAGCCTGTTGATATTTTCTCCATCGGTTTTCCTCTCCTACAGTGTGGGTTATGGTCCTGCAGTCCAATTGACCACTCTGCAACCCCACCCAGTGCTGTTGGTTCCTTCGCACTCTCTTGCCTGTGCCCAATTCTGAGATTGTCCCTTTTTCCAGACTGTGCTAATGTTTCACCATTGGGGAGGCAGTTACCTCAATTTATGTAGAGTATAAGGAGGGGGCGTGCCCAGCAATTGTCATTTCTAGTGCTCGTTTGGGCTCCCCCTCTTTATGCATGCACCCACTCCCCCTCACCACTCATGGGTCTCCTCTTCACTGTTTCCCTGCACGTTTTCAGTGGTATAGCCTCTGTTTTAAGGACCGCAGTCTCACGTGCGGCCGCTAACGGGTCCGCACCACGCCCAATGCCCCTTTCCTGCCGAACCAATGTGTATTCTGCCTTTCACCGCCATGTTATGCGGATGAGTTATGCCTCAATCTCCCTCCTCTGCCTCCTGCGGTTCTGTCTCGGCCCTGGCCTCGGTGTCAGGTTGCTCGCTGATCTGTCTCTTGCAGAGCCTGGACTCCGCTGTAGCTTGCGGCCATCGTCCAATGAACTATGGGCCTGTGCGGGTTTCTGCCATTCTGCCGCTTGGGTGACTCCATTCGCTGCTCTCTTCACTGCTGGGTCACCCAGTGAGTTCTGGGCGGGGCTTACCACTGGATCCTCCCTTTGTGCGCTGCACTTGTTTCCCGGCTCTGACACGTAAGCCCGGGCATTCTTGCTGCAGACATGCCGCTCGTTGTCCTGCCTCTGTCTCGGGTCTGTTCCGCTCCTTCAGGGCTGAGGTCACACCCAGGCACCGAGTGGGTTTTGGGTACCTCACTCACACCCTATCCATGAATATTTACATGGATTAATAGAGAGATATGTGAGGTACCCAACAGAGTCACTAGATCAAGCTGCCATTGCTCTCGGCAGCAAGCCACGCCCCCCAATAGAACCAGTTACATTACATGAGGACTTCAAAGTACATTAATTACATAAAGTATCCGAAACAGATAAACTCTAAACTCACATAAGAATGGTAGTAAGTAGATATGTCTACTGCAGTTACTAGTGGTTATAGTTACAAATATACAAGTTGGAAATTCACTCAAGATTAAATTTTAAGGAAAGCTGAAGCAATTAGGGTTGGACACATATATATTACATTTTTACAGAGCATGAACTTATCGCCATTGCTGGGATTCTTGCATTCCTCATTCAGCCAGGCCATCAGGGTGCAGGTGAACTCACGGACGTAGGGGCATATTACCAACAACTAGCGATAATTTTTGTCTCTAACTTGTTTAGAGACAAAAATTATCGCCGCACATCGGCGATTTTTATCGCAGATAAACCTTGCTATTAGCAAGGTTTATCGCAAATGCGATAAAAAACGGCCGCAATGCATGAATATCGCTGAAAAGTCCGCGATATTCATGCATTATAGAGCAAATGCTCTTAGCCATGTTATCCACCTCCCATTGGATAACATGGTGAAGAACTGCTCAGGGCAGGTGTTAGCTTTTGGAGATATTCGCGCTTAGCGCGAATATCTCCAAAAGTTGGTAATAGGAGATAGCGATGTTAGCGACTGTTTCCAGTCGCTAACATCTTGGCACGCCCACTTTGCATGTCATTAGTGATAAATATCACTGACATGCAAAGCGGGGCCCAAGATGGTCGCTATCTCCTATTAGCTGTCACTAACTGGTGTTAGCGACAGCTTGGTAATAGGGAGATAATTTTATCTCCGCTTTCTTGGCTTTTAAAGCCAAAAAAGCGGAGATAAACCCCTTGATAATATACCCCGTGGTTCTTGGGGCTGTAGGGATCCCAGAGCTGGTGCTGGCTGTAGGGGTAGAAGGCTGGTTGATGGTGGTTGAAGGCAGCATGCAGTAGTCTGCAGGTAAATCTTTCTCTACTTGGGGGGAATCAAGCCAAGTTGTAGAAATCTTGCTCCGAATAATGTGACCTTTATTTTAACCAACAAAGTAAAGGTTTATTGGTGTAGTGTTAAAAAAGTAGTAATATCTTGCTGAGTATCTTGGATCAGGTAATCTATCTGTTAATTCACTTCAGTTGTATTTAATCCGTAGATGTACTAACCGTTGCACTGCGTTTGCTTCATGCAAATGACTTAAATCTGTGCAATGAGCTGCTTTGCGATTTCCAGTGGAAATTCTGAAGTGTATTTTGTGTTACTTTCCCCTACTTTGCATCAACGTGCTGATCATGGGATGGCCCATGGGCAGTCAAATGTAGCCACTCATGTATTTTGATGCAAAGCCCTGTCCAAAAAATAATTGAGACAGGACTTGGCACCGGAAATGATCGCATCCACCAGTCTGGCATAAAGGTTGAGATAGGTTTTCCAGCTTTACATGTGTGCTGGACGTGTTAAGCTGTGTCAAAGCATACTACCAAAACCTACGCTTGACACCATCCCCAGCAACTGAGAAAGAGGGAAGCTCTTGTCTGAACTTTTGTTGCTGTGCTGCAGTGAAAGTAAATTTAGTAATCGGTCCCTTAATATGTTAGGACTATTCAAGAAAGATGAATTTTGTGTTTTTCAGATCTGCCGTTTTGCAATTATCGCTTGGAATTGTTAATGGCATAAAACACATTAGGAATGTGTGTGTAGCGGTACAGTATAGCAAACCATTGCCTCTCAGAAATCTAAGCCAATTTGTGGCAGTTGTTGCAGGTGGTGGCACCGACATTCATTTGGGGATCATCAGATTATGAGAGAGAAAGAAAGAGAGAAAGATGGAAGCAGAGAAAGATAGGAAAACAGTGACAAAAAAGAAAGTATGGGCACAAAATAACCTGTACGAGTGGGGTAATAAAGCAGGACAGGTGCTAGAAACAACTTCCCTGCCATCACGCGCATTACCTCTGTTTTTAACTTGCACAGCTCGACTATTTTAAATTTGCGTCGCCGTATTTGCGCTGCTGTATTTGTTTTTTCTGGGCGCTTGTTATTTCTGTCACCTGGGGATTAGATAGGCTTACCTTGCATCTAAATTGTACCCCCACAAGCCGCGTTTGCGGGACTGAGTTAGAGGGGTCCCTGGTCCCGGTGATTCGGCCGCCATCTTGAGTAGGTCGTGACGCTCTGGGAGATTCTCAGGCGCCATATTGGTTGGGTCAGAAGCTCGAGCAACCGGAAGCCCGCTCGGCGTAATACCATAACTAGGATGTGTAGGCAGACGCGCAGCACATGCGTGCAGCGGAAGCGCCGTAGATGCGCCGGAGGTGCGCCAGAGGTAAGCCCGTTTGCGCCCGTTCGCGTCCCGGGCGCCCCTGGCGCACCTGCCTCTCCATACCCTGCTGATCCCCGCCCTGTACCCACTGAGGACTTAGAGCCCGAGTCCACTCGTATCCCGCACAAGACATTGTCTTGCGGCTTGTTGAATGCACGTTCTTTGATAAAGCATCACGCTGAGACTGCTCTATTAATTGAATCGTCACAGCTAGATATACTATTTGTGACTGAAACGTGGGCCACAAAGGACTGTGGCATGGAACTGGGCTGGGCTTGCCCGCCAGGCTATTTGATAAGGCACACTCCTCGTACCTCAGGTAGGGGTGGTGGGGTAGGCTACATTTTTAGAGATTCTATCTCCTTGACCGAATTGGTGATTACGGAGGTAGCAGGGTTTGAGCTTAAGGGCTTTTCCATCGTGGCTCAAGGAGGTACTTTAGTAGCAGGTCTTTTATGCTACAGACCGCCCTCTCTGCCCACGACAGCCCTTCAATCTCTGATTGATCTGATCTACGACCTTTCCAACTCGCATACCAATTTCCTAGTACTGGGTGATCTCAACCTGTGGCCCTCTGGCCCCCACGACTCGGCCTTTCGAGAACTGTGCCAAGCATGTAGCAATATCCAACTTGCTCAACTGATCCAGGTACCCACCCATGACAGGGGACACATACTAGACTTGGTATTTGCTGATAAGAACTTGGTTGTGGTAGATAGGGTCGAGGCCCAGGGTTGGACCGATCATTCCCTGATTGTTTTGTCCCTCCTTATGCCTGTCCCATGGAGACCCAATAAACCGACTGGCAGGAAGTTGAATCGACAATGGAGTCGTCTCCTTAGGGAGCCGATTCGACCCACACTGCTACCGGGAACCTTTCAGATGGAGGAGAATGTGGATAAGAGCTATGCTTCCCTCTGCCGGCATATTGTATCATCTCTTGATGACCTGGCCCCTTTGCGTAAGGTGAGAGACAGGCCCAGAGGCCTAAATGCCTGGTTTAGTGAAGAGCTGGGGCACTTCAAACTTCGCTGCAAACAGGCGGAGCGCACATGGAGGAGAGGATATAGGGAGCGGGATAAGGCGGCTTATAAAGCAGCCCTGCACGAATACAAGGCCCAGCTAAGAATCGCAAAAGCTAAGTTTTTGGAAGACACTCTGGCGAAGGCCTCTAACAAATCTCAGACCCTGTTCAGACTGGTTAAGACTTTGTCTGACCCGCCTTGCATGGCATCTACTATCCCGGCCTCGCAGGCATTGTGCGACTCGCTGGCCCTTGCATTTGAGGAGAAAATCAGGATCATCCTGACTGGACTCAAAAATACTGAACAATCTGTAACATCTGCAGTCTCTTTTTTGGACCCTCTTGACAACTTGGGTTCCAATTGGGCACCTGACAAGGAAGATATGCCTCAGCTGTCCAGCTTTCCCATTCCCTCGTTAGAGGAATTTGTTATCTTGGCAAGCAGTGTATCATCAGGGTCACCGCTGGATCCAATGCCTCATAAGATCTGGAAGGCCTTTCAAGATGAGCTTTTCCCTCCGCTGCATTCCATCTGCTGTCAATCATTGACCACAGCGTTAGTCCCAGACAGCTGGAAGTTGGCTATTGTAACACCTTTGTTGAAAAAGGCTTCTCTGGACCCTCTCTGTTCGGCTAATTACAGGCCAATTTCGCTATTACCATTTGCGATAAAAATTTTGGAGAGATGGGTCACAAGAGCCTTATCCAACTTCCTGGAAACAAATCTTTGTCTGGATGTTGCACAATTTGGCTTCAGGCCAGCGCACGGCACCGAGACGGCCTTGGTCACCGTGTTGGATGATCTGAGAACGCGAGTCGACAAGGGCAAGTCTGCATTCTTGGTGCTACTTGACATGTCGGCCGCGTTCGACACGGTGGACCATGAAGTACTACTTGGCCGTCTTCGGAGTGCAGGAGTGAGCGGTCTGGCCCTAGACTGGCTCACTTCCTATTTGGATAACCGACAACAAGCCGTGGCGTTACCACCATTTCGATCAGCCACTAGGCAGGTGAAACAGGGAGTCCCTCAAGGATCGGCAATTAGTCCGATCCTATTTAATATATATCTCCGTCCCTTGATAGCACTGATAAAGTCATTCGGCATATCTGTTGTCAACTATGCCGATGACACTCAGTTGATTTTTTCATTTGAGGGTTCAGAGTCCATCTCAAGGGATGCCTTTCACCATTGTATGGCAGCCACAGCAGCATGGTTGCGAGCCAATGCGTTGCAATTCAATGGGTCAAAAACAGAGGTACTCCACTGCTCCTTGGACCGAACTCCCCGTACACTACCGGCCGATTTCTGGCCAGTGTCCATCCCGGTCTCGGTGGAAGCGGCAGAGTCAGCTCGCAACCTGGGAGTTCTATTCGAACCCAATTTGCAGCTTGATGCCTCCGTAAACAAAACAGCAGCAACGTGTATGGGTTTGCTCCGTGCTCTACGGAAAATGTTGCCACTTCTCCCACGGGGCTCCAGAGTTGAGGTAGTGCGTAGTTCCATTCTCAGTAGGATTGACTACTGCAACGCACTACTTCTGGGTGCCCCGAAGATTCTGGTCCTAAAGCTCCAAAGGATACAGAATATGGCCGCTAAACTGGCCTTGTCTCGACCGCGATCCGCCTCTTCATCGGCAGCTTTGGCCGATTTGCATTGGCTCCCAGTCCAGCAGAGAATTGCGTTTAAAGCTCTCTGTCTTGTTTTTAGGGCCCTGCATGGACTGGGACCAATACCTCTTCAGACTCTTTTTCTCTGGTATCAGGCAGCTAGACCTCTAAGATCATCTTCGGCGTTCCTGGTAAAAGTCCCTAAAATCAATAGAATGAGAATGGGTGGTCGCGCTTTCAGTTTTACGGCTGCCACGCTGTGGAATACTCTCCCCCTAGCATTAAGGAGTTGCCCTGATCTGCTTACTTTTAAAAAGGATCTTAAAAATTACTTGTTTCCCAGAGTAATGTAGTTTTTATTAGATGCATGGTTAGGTCTCAGCGCCAGGATACCCTTTGGGTGACAGATGCGCTCAATAAGCAATAAAATACAAAAATACATACAACTGCTGGAAGAGCCAATAGGTATCGCCTAGGAGCCCTATTGGCTTTCTCAGTGTTTTTAGCCATGTTTAGTCATGCTGCAGTGCAACACGTCAGAAACTTAAAAAGAACAATGTGATTTGGCAGAACTCTGCATTGCTGTACAACATGGCTGAAATACTTTTAAGGACAGCTATTGGTGCTGGCAATTTGTTTTTAGCCTTGTTGTGCATGAACACAGCTGCTGTGCAACATCAAACTTCTACAAGTGTGACCGTTCAGACTATTTCAGCTGCGAATGGCTTAAGAGGCAGGTGATAGTAATTTTACTGTATATTGAATTAATAATTATCTGTTGCTGTGGTCATTTCTAAATTAGCCAGAGAGAGTGGCACCTTGTGGCAAACTATTACAATTGCTAGTTTTGACAACTAATTGCCGGTGCTGAGCACCGGAAGCCTCCGGCTCCAACTAAGCACTGGTTTCCTTGTGTCAAATGAATACATTAAATTTCGAGAAGACTTTAACATTTTTTAACATAGTGTTTGGTGCTTGGTTTACATTCCAAATAGTTGCAAAGCTTGGCTCCTGCTCAGGGTATTAGATCCATGTCAGACCCTAAGCTTGGCTCTCCTCCTTGATTTATTGGCTTGCTTAGCTTTTACAAAAATACATAGGGATGGCTCCTCCAAAATCACAGGGGAGCGTCGCCACACTGCACACAGTAGATAAACAAAACAATAATAAAACATTATCTCTGACAATGCTGCTTACGTGGGAGTGGGAGAGGCCGGGCCATGGCAGGGAGGAGTAGTGTGCACTTATAAGTGCGCATGTCAGTTTGGCCGGTCGTCTTAGTCTGACCAAACTGACATGCACAATTATGTTTCTCCATCTCCAACCCAGCTGTGTTCTGTAGCGGGCGCATTCTAGTTTATGCACGTCACGTAGACGTGACGTGCGCCGGCCATGTTGGGAGCTGCGCGCGCATCCCCCAGTGCGCGCCGAGAATAGAGAACGTTCGGAAGCGCCGGCCGGCGCTCCTCAGCAATGTTAATAATTGGCCAATAAATACTATGTTAACACCTACAACAGCATCGTGCATCTTATTGCAGGCACCTACATTACAGTGGCGACGAGGTCGGGAGGCTCCAGCTGGCCAATTCAAGAAAAAAAAAATTGAACCCTCCACCACGTGGGCTGCAACAAGGAAGGCAACTCCCTGACCACCTGGACACAGCGTCGAGCAGCCCCACAAGGCCAGAGTGAGGAGGGCACAAGAGGGCACGGCTGAGCCCACCAAGGACCGTCAAGTTGAGGAGCGTGGCAGAGCCACAACCACTGGAGGGGCGGCGAAGTGGCCGGAGAGGCAGCACCACACCCCGCAGAAGATAAACCACCGCGCAGACCTTCCCACCACACCGCGGAAGGTAGGAACAGCGCTGGCTACCAAAGGGGAGGAAGTGGGGACCAGCACTAGGAGTCCCCAGGAGGGCGCCAATACAGAAGCGAGGGACAGCGCCCCAGGGAGCCCCACCAGCAAGGACGTCAAGTCGACAGCGATCAGGGAGGTGAGAATGAGCACACCGGCGGGCTATGCAATCGCACCGGTGCAATTCCTACCGAAACCTGGGGACCCCCTGATGAAGTGGGAAGATTGGAGAGAATATATCGATAATTTCATAGGGGTCCTGGAGGATGAAAATGAAGAAACGTTCACCCCCCAAAGAAAGAAACTTATCCTGTTGTTGAACCTAGGACCGGAGGGGCTCAGGATTTACAAGAGTCTGGTGCCCAAGAAGAGAGAGGACACGGACAAGGATGTCTATGCCCATGCATTGGAGGATCTGGATGAGCGGTACCGCCCCACCATCTGTGTGTCAGTGGATAGGTTTAACTTCCAGCAAAGGAAACAACGGGCTGGAGAAACCATAGAGGAATACGTAGGGGCTTTGAGGAAGCTGGCGGCCCCGTGCAAATACGCACTGTGGGAGGACGAATTCATAAAGGACCAGATTGTGATGCACACAACAAGCACAAATGTCCAAGACAAGTTGTGGGCGAGCGGCGACACCACACTCAAGGAAGTAATGGTCATTGTCAAAAGGGCGGAACTCGCAAGGAGGTGCGCCGTGGCAACCAAGAAAGATGTAACCGCCCCCACGATGGTGAACAGGATACAAGAGGGAGACCACCGTAAAGACCAGAGAGGCAAAGACCCAGCAACCAAAGGAACCAGCAGATGGCAAGGGAAGCAAACAGGCAACGACAGCAAGAAATCATGCTACAGATGTGGCAGTTGGTCCCATGACGCACGCGATAGAAGATGTCCCGCGTTCCGAGCCAAGTGCCTACACTGTGGTATCTTGGGCCACTATGAGAAGGTGTGTAGGAAGAAACATCCCAAGGAAACGGTGAAATGCGTCGATCAAGGCGAAGAAGATCTGGAGGAGGTTGCAGAGGAAGAGGTGGTCACTGTCCTGTGCATATACGACCAGGTAATGAGCATAGAAGGGAGGAAATCTACAAAACAAATGCAATAATTTTGCTGTGTTGTACTTATGTACCTGCATGTACGGAACACTATGAGTGACTCTACATAACCCGAAACTGCGTAGGTGTAAAATATTTGTAAATAAAAAGCGGTATATCAGAAATGTGAAAATAATGTTCTACCAATAGAAAGTTGTAAACAAACTCAAACTAGTTCAGTTATATTATTCTATGATAGGAGGCCAAATAAGTAAAATATTATTATGATCTCTTTTACAGAAACTGGATGGTATATGTCCTGATGAAGACATATTCTTATGTTGAAACGCGTCGACCGGATGCCATCTAATCTCTTTTCAATTAGAATTCCTTTGTAAATACAAATGTACAAGTATAGGATTCTTTTATTAATTGTGATCAATGCACTGATTTTTAGTGTTGTCTCTTTTTAATCCAATTAAAAATGTATTTTCTCTAAACTGCACTAGTTTGTTTGTTTTATCTATTGTTTAATTGGTATATGCCTGGGAGTGTTACTCTACATATATTGTTTTCCCTGTCCCAGGATATTGATCCGTATCAGGGGGTCCTTGTTGTTAACACAGTATTTACCCACGGTTATCCGTGTGGGACCGGTTAGCTTACCTATGTATTAGTTTACCGCTGTTATACACCTATGCATCTTTGATCTGTCCTCTCTTATCCTTCTGTCCTTATCTTTCCTATTAATCCTGTCATCACCTTCGCCTTCAGATTCCAAATGGCTCAAATGGAAACATTTGGTTTCTCGGACGAGGATTTTGCCTTCTTGGTCGGTACTACTGTACCTACTGGTTCAAACCTTTTGTCAAAACCACAAAATAATAGTGACCTAGTAAAGCTGTCAAATTTGAAAAAGAAATTAATAAGGATTGAAGCACATGGAGAATTCATGTTGAATTATTTAAAAGCTGCTATCATTCCGTTAGGATTACGGGTTAGAAATATCCCGGGCCTATTTGTTGATATAAAATCATTTCTACAAAAGTGGAGCATGATAGCTAGTAGGTGCTCCAGGGACCTTATGATCCTGATTATTTCCACCTCGAAGGAGTTAGCTTCGGATATAAAAAAAGAAATAGAAGAACTAGAAAATAAAATTAAAACTTCCACGGTAATCATAGATGCTGAAAAGCAACTTGAATCCCTAAATAAAGATATCCTATCGTTTGCTGAATATCTCGCTAAGAGAAAACAGGAGAAATTCACAAAGGATAAGAGATTTTACACATTGGAACGAGCATATCCATATTTAGGTGATAGCTTTTATAAACAAGATAATCAGCAAGGGGAAGGACATTATAATCAACAGAGAATAAATAATTTCTCTGACTCCTCGGACCCGGAATCTGAAAATGAACAGAATTATCAGGATGATGGTCATTATAATCCACAGAGTGGCCGTAGAAACTTACGCCAGCCTTTTTTAGGGTACCGAGGAGCGAAACGGGGACGGCAGAGAGTGCGCTTTCAACCGTCATCCCGTGGACACCAAACATACCAACACCCCATGGAAGCTCAGCCACAGCACTATCTGGAAACCCGCAGCAGGAAATACCAGAGACAGTGGATGTGATACCGATCTTTAACCTCTCCAAATATAACCTGGGAGCTTCAGACATGTCTTTACTCTCAAAGGGGTTAACCTTTGTCCCACATGCGAATGTAAACCTATTCGAACTATACCAGGATATACACTCGTTTTTTAGGAAAATTAGACTTAAAAAATTCTTTATGGACAGAATAGAATTAGAACATGATAATACTACCAACAGCATCGTAGCCCTGCCTTCAACATTCACACCATCACTTGACCAACTTGGCCCAGAGATGGCGATGTTTGAAAAAGTTGTCTTAGCAAAGTTAGACCAAGCCCTTAGATATGTTCCCAAATCAAAATATAATATCTCCAAAGAGGAGCATGACTCGTTACTTAATCTAAAGAACAATAAATCTTTGATAATAAAAAGCAGCGATAAGGGAGGTGGCATTGTCCTCATTGATTCCACTGCATATGAGGAGAATATGCTAAACATGCTGAATGATCCCCTGTTCTATAAAGAAGTCAGAGCTAACCCGACAGATAAGGTAGTTAGGAAGATCCAGCAAACAACAAAGAGAGCTCTTGATGACAAAATAATAAACAGAAAAGAGTATGAATTTTTAAACAAATCGCAAGGGAAACTAGCATGCATTTATGGTCTCCCCAAGATGCATAAAGATCAGCTGAATCCACCTTATAGACCCATAGTCTCCACTATAGGCACCCCAACGGAAGCCCTTTCCAAGTATGTAGACAATATACTGAGACCCTACATATCATTATCCCCGTCCTATATCAAAGATACAGGAGAAATGATTGCAAAGGTGGAAAACCTTAAATTCAATGACAACAGGGACCTACCAGTTACGCTTGATGTAGAAGCACTATATAGCAACATCCCACAGAAAGGAGCACTGGATGCCACGGTGTGGTTTATAGATCTACATCAAATACCTTGTAACAAACAGTTTGTGTATGAATGTCTTTCTATAGTACTGCAGGAAAATGTCTTCCAATTCGGAGAACATATGTATCAGCAAACCAAGGGCGTAAGTATGGGGGCAGCCATGTCTCCCTCCATAGCCAATATATATATGGCCCTTTTTGAGGCACGTAACATATATAATGAGATGGCCCCCTTTTATGAGTCTGTTTCCCATTGGTTTAGGTTCATTGATGACATTTTTTTCATCTGGACCAGTGGGGAACAGACTCTGGGAGAATTCCTTGAGTGGGTCAATCTTGCTGACGAAAATCTTCACTTTACTGCCCATGTCAACACCACTAAGGTTGAGTTCTTGGATATATATATCCAGAACAATAACAATGTATTGGAAGTGGACCTATACTCTAAACCCACATCAAGAAACACCTTGCTCCACTTCTCGAGTTATCACCCTAGGAGCCAGAAGAATGGAATTCCCTTTTCTCAGTTCCTTAGGGTGAGACGAAATTGTACAAACATCAAAGACTATGACAGGCAATCCGAAAAGATGAAGCGAAAATTCCTTGACAGAGGATACCCCCATCGCCTAGTACGTGAGGCATATAAGAGGGCCCGATACTATGACCGGGACGTGCTTTTAAGACCAAAAAATGAAACCCAGGTATCTAAATTAGTGTGTGTCACACGACACTCGACACTAAACTCAACTATTAGGCAGATAGTAAATGCCAATTGGCATTTACTAAATTTAGAATCATCGGCACCAAAACTTAAGAAACCAATGTATGCACATCGGAGAAACAAGAATTTAAAAGATCTTGTAGTTAGATCAAGATATTCTGGCACCTCTGAAAGACCCCCATTTGTACAGAAATCGATACAGGGTGCAAACCCTATAAAGGGTACTTCGAGATGTGGCTCCTGCCAGTCTTGTGATGGCATCATTTTAGGTCAAACTTACCAACTGAACGGATACAATATTATAGCAAATGATCTGTGGACATGCAACACTAACAATGTAATCTATTTGCTCTTATGCCCCTGCAACTTAGGATATGTGGGCGAAACAGCAAGAACTATCAAAACCCGGTTAACTGAGCACAGGTCAGCGATTAAAACTAAGAAACTGGCTGCCCCTCTTGTTGCACATTTCTCAGATTTCAAGCATGCCCCATCTGAAATACGGTGGCGCATACTGGAAAAAATCCATACACCAAGCACAAAGGGAGGAGAAAAAATAAGAAGAAAACGGGAAGTCTTCTGGATTTTCTCCCTCAAGACCTTTAGCCATGGTCTTAATAATGAATTGCCCTGGCAAAATGCAATCGTATGACATCTGCTACAGAGAACTTGAGAAATCTGCTTCATGTAAATAAGGCCTTCCCCTTTAAGAATTCAGGTGGGACTTAAACCAATGATAGTCGTCCTTATAAAAGAACGTCTTAATTACCAACCAGGGTTGTTCTTCCTTGTATACCTGACCGACCGGCAGTGTATCCGGAATTTTCTGTACCCTCGTGGAACCTTGCCGGGTAAGAGATCACTCATGCGGTGTAGTTTAAAATTGAATTGGATCTAGACTTGGTTAATATTTTTGGTGCATACTAAGAGGCTATACTCTAATTATTAGGAGTAACGCGCGCTTGGCATTACAAAGAATATATACCAGGACGCCATCGCCGGATACTTATGAACTACGGACCACGAGGGGAAAACGGTTTTACTCGTGAACACCGCTCTATTAGATTTAGGTAAGCGGTATCACAAAAATTGGAAAGTATGTGCATCTTTGATTTGTGAACATTCGCCTTATATGCGATTACTCCCACGAATTATTGGTTGCTTATCACGTCTAGGTGTACATAACAATGCGTAAAGTGAACCTGCACATATGAATAATAAAAGAGGGAAGCTAATAGGTTGCCCTTTCCTTCATTATTAGGTGCGTTGTGCGATTGGCAGTTTAATACAACTGGAAGCAAGACGCCGACGCCATACATATCTTTTAACAATACTCAGAGATAGGATTGTCACCACGATTTGTCATCGCTCTGTGATAACTTAGGTAAGTGGTAATGATAAAACCAAGCGCAGTTAGTGTGTGAAGAGCAGCAACGTAATGGAATGTCCGCTGACTGCATTTTTATATTGTTAGGACCGTATCTACTACATCAGTCCTCAGTCGTGGTATGATATCGATAAAAAGGACCCCAGATGAAGAACGTCCCATAACTTTCTAGGGGTAAGGTAACTACTAGCATTCCTCCCTACTAAATAAATATGAATTATTATTGTTAAAAATTAAAACAACGGTTCTCTTTCGTAGGTTAAGATTACCTGCTAGGATTTTAGAAATTCAGGCTATGTATGCCTAAATGGAACCACTAACATACGTGCAAGGTGAGCGGCTATGCATATCCATTGAGTTTTAAAATGAGGAATTAAGACCGCGTGCCTATGGCTTATCCCTATGTTAATTTGTCTCTTTAGAAAACTGCTAACTAAGATATCATACTTGGAACTTGATGATACAGCCTTTAACCAGCCGTCAATACTATCCGAATAACAAAAAATAGATTTGCCTTTGTACATGAGTACAACTTTAGGTAAGAGAATGGGATGTACTTAAATAAATAATTTTTGTCTTAGGAAGCCAACAAGTAGGAAATGCCTAGGGGCATGAAATAAAGAACTGTATAGATCACCCTTACTTCCTTTTCTTTCCTTTCTTCTATCTTTTGACTTTCTATGAATCTAATATCTAGTAGGGTCTATTTGAGAGCGAAAACCACATGCAAATAATGGCAATTAAAATGATGGAAAATAACCAATATTGAAATCATCCGATCTAAGAGCATGAGACTAGGTCTTTTTGACGTAAACAATTCTAAAAATGATGAGTGTATTTGAAACGTGTCAATCTGGTATTTAGCAAATGCAATAATTTTGCTGTGTTGTACTTATGTACCTGCATGTACGGAACACTATGAGTGACTCTACATAACCCGAAACTGCGTAGGTGTAAAATATTTGTAAATAAAAAGCGGTATATCAGAAATGTGAAAATAATGTTCTACCAATAGAAAGTTGTAAACAAACTCAAACTAGTTCAGTTATATTATTCTATGATAGGAGGCCAAATAAGTAAAATATTATTATGATCTCTTTTACAGAAACTGGATGGTATATGTCCTGATGAAGACATATTCTTATGTTGAAACGCGTCGACCGGATGCCATCTAATCTCTTTTTAATTAGAATTCCTTTGTAAATACAAATGTACAAGTATAGGATTCTTTTATTAATTGTGATCAATGCACTGATTTTTAGTGTTGTCTCTTTTTAATCCAATTAAAAATGTATTTTCTCTAAACTGCACTAGTTTGTTTGTTTTATCTATTGTGTAATTGGTATATGCCTGGGAGTGTTACTCTACATATATTCTGCCTATCACCGCCATGTTATGCGGATGAGTTATGCCTCAATCTCCCTCCTCTGCCTCCTGCGGTTCTGTCTCGGCCCTGGCCTCGGTGTCAGGTTGCTCGCTGATCTGTCTCTTGCAGAGCCTGGACTCCGCTGTAGCTTGCGGCCATCGTCCAATGAACTATGGGCCTGTGCGGGTTTCTGCCATTCTGCCGCTTGGGTGACTCCATTCGCTGCTCTCTTCACTGCTGGGTCACCCAGTGAGTTCTGGGCGGGGCTTACCACTGGATCCTCCCTTTGTGCGCTGCACTTGTTTCCCGGCTCTGACACGTAAGCCCGGGCATTCTTGCTGCAGACATGCCGCTCGTTGTCCTGCCTCTGTCTCGGGTCTGTTCCGCTCCTTCAGGGCTGAGGTCACACCCAGGCACCGAGTGGGTTTTGGGTACCTCACTCACACCCTATCCATGAATATTTACATGGATTAATAGAGGGATATGTGAGGTACCCAACAGAGTCACTAGATCAAGCTGCCATTGCTCTCGGCAGCAAGCCACGCCCCCCAATAGAACCAGTTACATTACATGAGGACTTCAAAGTACATTAATTACATAAAGTATCCGAAACAGATAAACTCTAAACTCACATAAGAATGGTAGTAAGTAGATATGTCTACTGCAGTTACTAGTGGTTATAGTTACAAATATACAAGTTGGAAATTCACTCAAGATTAAATTTTAAGGAAAGCTGAAGCAATTAGGGTTGGACACATATATATTACATTTTTACAGAGCATGAACTTATCGCCATTGCTGGGATTCTTGCATTCCTCATTCAGCCAGGCCATCAGGGTGCAGGTGAACTCACGGACGTAGTTCTTGGGGCTGTAGGGATCCCAGAGCTGGTGCTGGCTGTAGGGGTAGAAGGCTGGTTGATGGTGGTTGAAGGCAGCATGCAGTAGTCTGCAGGTAAATCTTTCTCTACTTGGGGGGAATCAAGCCAAGTTGTAGAAATCTTGCTCCGAATAATGTGACCTTTATTTTAACCAACAAAGTAAAGGTTTATTGGTGTAGTGTTAAAAAAGTAGTAATATCTTGCTGAGTATCTTGGATCAGGTAATCTATCTGTTAATTCACTTCAGTTGTATTTAATCCGTAGATGTACTAACCGTTGCACTGCGTTTGCTTCATGCAAATGACTTAAATCTGTGCAATGAGCTGCTTTGCGATTTCCAGTGGAAATTCTGAAGTGTATTTTGTGTTACTTTCCCCTACTTTGCATCAACGTGCTGATCATGGGATGGCCCATGGGCAGTCAAATGTAGCCACTCATGTATTTTGATGCAAAGCCCTGTCCAAAAAATAATTGAGACAGGACTTGGCACCGGAAATGATCGCATCCACCAGGCTGGCATAAAGGTTGAGATAGGTTTTCCAGCTTTACATGTGTGCTGGACGTGTTAAGCTGTGTTAAAGCATACTACCAAAACCTACGCTTGACACCATCCCCAGCAACTGAGAAAGAGGGAAGCTCTTGTCTGAACTTTTGTTGCTGTGCTGCAGTGAAAGTAAATTTAGTAATCGGTCCCTTAATATGTTAGGACTATTCAAGAAAGATGAATTTTGTGTTTTTCAGATCTGCCGTTTTGCAATTATCGCTTGGAATTGTTAATGGCATAAAACACATTAGGAATGTGTGTGTAGCGGTACAGTATAGCAAACCATTGCCTCTCAGAAATCTAAGCCAATTTGTGGCAGTTGTTGCAGGTGGTGGCACCGACATTCATTTGGGGATCATCAGATTATGAGAGAGCAAGAAAGAGAGAAAGATGGAAGCAGAGAAAGATAGGAAAACAGTGACAAAAAAGAAAGTATGGACACAAAATAACCTGTACGAGTGGGGTAATAAAGCAGGACAGGTGCTAGAAACAACTGCTGGAAGAGCCAATAGGTATCGCCTAGGAGCACTATTGGCTTTCTCAGTGTTTTTAGCCATGTTTAGTCATGCTGCAGTGCAACATGTCAGAAACTTAAAAAGAACAATGTGATTTGGCAGAACTCTGCATTGCTGTACAACATGGCTGAAATACTTTTAAGGACAGCTATTGGTGCTGGCAATTTTTTTTTAGCCTTGTTGTGCATGAACACAGCTGCTGTGCAACATCAAACTTCTACAAGTGTGACCGTTCAGACTATTTCAGCTGCGAATGGCTTAAGAGGCAGGTGATAGTAATTTTACTGTATATTGAATTAATAATTATCTGTTGCTGTGGTCATTTCTAAATTAGCCAGAGAGAGTGGCACCTTGTGGCAAACTATTACAATTGCTAGTTTTGACAACTAATTGCCGGTGCTGAGCACCGGAAGCCTCCGGCTCCAACTAAGCACTGGTTTCCTTGTGTCAAATGAATACATTAAATTTCGAGAAGACTTTAACATTTTTTAACATAGTGTTTGGTGCTTGGTTTACATTCCAAATAGTTGCAAAGCTTGGCTCATGCTCAGGGTATTAGATCCATGTCAGACCCTAAGCTTGGCTCTCCTCCTTGATTTATTGGCTTGCTTAGCTTTTACAAAAATACATAGGGATGGCTCCTCCGAAATCACAGGGGAGCGTCGCCACACTGCACACAGTAGATAAACAAAACAATAATAAAACATTATCTCTGACAATGCTGCTTACGTGGGAGTGGGAGAGGCCGGGCCATGGCAGGGAGGAGTAGTGTGCACTTATAAGTGCGCATGTCAGTTTGGCCGGTCGTCTTAGTCTGACCAAACTGACATGCACAATTATGTTTCTCCATCTCCAACCCAGCTGTGTTCTGTAGCGGGCGCATTCTAGTTTATGCACGTCACGTAGACGTGACGTGCGCCGGCCATGTTGGGAGCTGCGCGCGCATCCCCCAGTGCGCGCCGAGAATAGAGAACGTTCGGAAGCGCCGGCCGGCGCTCCTCAGCAATGTTAATAATTGGCCAATAAATACTATGTTAACACCTACAACAGCATCGTGCATCTTATTGCAGGCACCTACATTACAGTGGCGACGAGGTCGGGAGGCTCCAGCTGGCCAATTGAAGAAAAAAAAAATTGAACCCTCCACCACGTGGGCTGCAACAAGGAAGGCAACTCCCTGACCACCTGGACACAGCGTCGAGCAGCCCCACAAGGCCAGAGTGAGGAGGGCACAAGAGGGCACGGCTGAGCCCACCAAGGACCATCAAGTTGAGGAGCGTGGCAGAGCCACAACCACTGGAGGGGCGGCGAAGTGGCCGGAGAGGCAGCACCACACCCCGCAGAAGATAAACCACCGCGCAGACCTTCCCACCACACCGCGGAAGGTAGGAACAGCGCTGGCTACCAAAGGGGAGGAAGTGGGGACCAGCACTAGGAGTCCCCAGGAGGGCGCCAATACAGAAGCGAGGGACAGCACCCCAGGGAGCCCCACCAGCAAGGACGTCAAGTCGACAGCGATCAGGGAGGTGAGAATGAGCACACCGGCGGGCTATGCAATCGCACCGGTGCAATTCCTACCGAAACCTGGGGAGCCCCTGATGAAGTGGGAAGATTGGAGAGAATATATCGATAATTTCATAGGGGTCCTGGAGGATGAAAATGAAGAAACGTTCACCCCCCAAAGAAAGAAACTTATCCTGTTGTTGAACCTAGGACCGGAGGGGCTCAGGATTTACAAGAGTCTGGTGCCCAAGAAGAGAGAGGACACGGACAAGGATGTCTATGCCCATGCATTGGAGGATCTGGATGAGCGGTACCGCCCCACCATCTGTGTGTCAGTGGATAGGTTTAACTTCCAGCAAAGGAAACAATGGGCTGGAGAAACCATAGAGGAATACGTAGGGGCTTTGAGGAAGCTGGCGGCCCCGTGCAAATACGCACTGTGGGAGGACAAATTCATAAAGGACCAGATTGTGATGCACACAACAAGCACAAATGTCCAAGACAAGTTGTGGGCGAGCGGCGACACCACACTCAAGGAAGTAATGGTCATTGTCAAAAGGGCGGAACTCGCAAGGAGGTGCGCCGTGGCAACCAAGAAAGATGTAACCACCCCCACGATGGTGAACAGGATACAAGAGGGAGACCACCGTAAAGACCAGAGAGGCAAAGACCCAGCAACCAAAGGAACCAGCAGATGGCAAGGGAAGTAAACAGGCAACGACAGCAAGAAATCATGCTACAGATGTGGCAGTTGGTCCCATGACGCACGCGATAGAAGATGTCCCGCGTTCCGAGCCAAGTGCCTACACTGTGGTATCTTGGGCCACTATGAGAAGGTGTGTAGGAAGAAACATCCCAAGGAAACGGTGAAATGCGTCGATCAAGGCGAAGAAGATCTGGAGGAGGTTGCAGAGGAAGAGGTGGTCACTGTCCTGTGCATATACGACCAGGTAATGAGCATAGAAGGGAGGAAATCTACAAAACAAATGCAATAATTTTGCTGTGTTGTACTTATGTACCTGCATGTACGGAACACTATGAGTGACTCTACATAACCCGAAACTGCGTAGGTGTAAAATATTTGTAAATAAAAAGCGGTATATCAGAAATGTGAAAATAATGTTCTACCAATAGAAAGTTGTAAACAAACTCAAACTAGTTCAGTTATATTATTCTATGATAGGAGGCCAAATAAGTAAAATATTATTATGATCTCTTTTACAGAAACTGGATGGTATATGTCCTGATGAAGACATATTCTTATGTTGAAACGCGTCGACCGGATGCCATCTAATCTCTTTTTAATTAGAATTCCTTTGTAAATACAAATGTACAAGTATAGGATTCTTTTATTAATTGTGATCAATGCACTGATTTTTAGTGTTGTCTCTTTTTAATCCAATTAAAAATGTATTTTCTCTAAACTGCACTAGTTTGTTTGTTTTATCTATTGTGTAATTGGTATATGCCTGGGAGTGTTACTCTACATATATTGTTTTCCCTGTCCCAGGATATTGATCCGTATCAGGGGGTCCTTGTTGTTAACACAGTATTTACCCACGGTTATCCGTGTGGGACCGGTTAGCTTACCTATGTATTAGTTTACCGCTGTTATACACCTATGCATCTTTGATCTGTCCTCTCTTATCCTTCTGTCCTTATCTTTCCTATTAATCCTGTCATCACCTTCGCCTTCAGATTCCAAATGGCTCAAATGGAAACATTTGGTTTCTCGGACGAGGATTTTGCCTTCTTGGTCGGTACTACTGTACCTACTGGTTCAAACCTTTTGTCAAAACCACAAAATAATAGTGACCTAGTAAAGCTGTCAAATTTGAAAAAGAAATTAATAAGGATTGAAGCACATGGAGAATTCATGTTGAATTATTTAAAAGCTGCTATCATTCCGTTAGGATTACGGGTTAGAAATATCCCGGGCCTATTTGTTGATATAAAATCATTTCTACAAAAGTGGAGCATGATAGCTAGTAGGTGCTCCAGGGACCTTATGATCCTGATTATTTCCACCTCGAAGGAATTAGCTTCGGATATAAAAAAAGAAATAGAAGAACTAGAAAATAAAATTAAAACTTCCACGGTAATCATAGATGCTGAAAAGCAACTTGAATCCCTAAATAAAGATATCCTATCGTTTGCTGAATATCTCGCTAAGAGAAAACAGGAGAAATTCACAAAGGATAAGAGATTTTACACATTGGAACGAGCATATCCATATTTAGGTGATAGCTTTTATAAACAAGATAATCAGCAAGGGGAAGGACATTATAATCAACAGAGAATAAATAATTTCTCTGACTCCTCGGACCCGGAATCTGAAAATGAACAGAATTATCAGGATGATGGTCATTATAATCCACAGAGTGGCCGTAGAAACTTACGCCAGCCTTTTTTAGGGTACCGAGGAGCGAAACGGGGACGGCAGAGAGTGCGCTTTCAACCGTCATCCCGTGGACACCAAACATACCAACACCCCATGGAAGCTCAGCCACAGCACTATCTGGAAACCCGCAGCAGGCAATACCAGAGACAGTGGATGTGATACCGATCTTTAACCTCTCCAAATTTAACCTGGGAGCTTCAGACATGTCTTTACTCTCAAAGGGGTTAACCTTTGTCCCACATGCGAATGTAAACCTATTCGAACTATACCAGGATATACACTCGTTTTTTAGGAAAATTAGACTTAAAAAATTCTTTATGGACAGAATAGAATTAGAACATGATAATACTACCAACAGCATCGTAGCCCTGCCTTCAACATTCACACCATCACTTGACCAACTTGGCCCAGAGATGGCGATGTTTGAAAAAGTTGTCTTAGCAAAGTTAGACCAAGCCCTTAGATATGTTCCCAAATCAAAATATAATATCTCCAAAGAGGAGCATGACTCGTTACTTAATCTAAAGAACAATAAATCTTTGATAATAAAAAGCAGCGATAAGGGAGGTGGCATTGTCCTCATTGATTCCACTGCATATGAGGAGAATATGCTAAACATGCTGAATGATCCCCTGTTCTATAAAGAAGTCAGAGCTAACCCGACAGATAAGGTAGTTAGGAAGATCCAGCAAACAACAAAGAAAGCTCTTGATGACAAAATAATAAACAGAAAAGAGTATGAATTTTTAAACAAATCGCAAGGGAAACTAGCATGCATTTATGGTCTCCCCAAGATGCATAAAGATCAGCTGAATCCACCTTATAGACCCATAGTCTCCACTATAGGCACCCCAACGGAAGCCCTTTCCAAGTATGTAGACAATATACTGAGACCCTACATATCATTATCCCCGTCCTATATCAAAGATACAGGAGAAATGATTGCAAAGGTGGAAAACCTTAAATTCAATGACAACAGGGACCTACTAGTTACGCTTGATGTAGAAGCACTATATAGCAACATCCCACAGAAAGGAGCACTGGATGCCACGGTGTGGTTTATAGATCTACATCAAATACCTTGTAACAAACAGTTTGTGTATGAATGTCTTTCTATAGTACTGCAGGAAAATGTCTTCCAATTCGGAGAACATATGTATCAGCAAACCAAGGGCGTAAGTATGGGGGCAGCCATGTCTCCCTCCATAGCCAATATATATATGGCCCTTTTTGAGGCACGTAACATATATAATGAGATGGCCCCCTTTTATGAGTCTGTTTCCCATTGGTTTAGGTTCATTGATGACATTTTTTTCATCTGGACCAGTGGGGAACAGACTCTGGGAGAATTCCTTGAGTGGGTCAATCTTGCTGACGAAAATCTTCACTTTACTGCCCATGTCAACACCACTAAGGTTGAGTTCTTGGATATATATATCCAGAACAATAACAATGTATTGGAAGTGGACCTATACTCTAAACCCACATCAAGAAACACCTTGCTCCACTTCTCGAGTTATCACCCTAGGAGCCAGAAGGATGGAATTCCCTTTTCTCAGTTCCTTAGGGTGAGACGAAATTGTACAAACATCAAAGACTATGACAGGCAATCCGAAAAGATGACGCGAAAATTCCTTGACAGAGGATACCCCCATCGCCTAGTACGTGAGGCATATAAGAGGGCCCGATACTATGACCGGGACGTGCTTTTAAGACCAAAAAATGAAACCCAGGTATCTAAATTAGTGTGTGTCACACGACACTCGACACTAAACTCAACTATTAGGCAGATAGTAAATGCCAATTGGCATTTACTAAATTTAGAATCATCGGCACCAAAACTTAAGAAACCAATGTATGCACATCGGAGAAACAAGAATTTAAAAGATCTTGTAGTTAGATCAAGATATTCTGGCACCTCTGAAAGACCCCCATTTGTACAGAAATCGATACAGGGTGCAAACCCTATAAAGGGTACTTCGAGATGTGGCTCCTGCCAGTCTTGTGATGGCATCATTTTAGGTCAAACTTACCAACTGAACGGATATAATATTATAGCAAATGATCTGTGGACATGCAACACTAACAATGTAATCTATTTGCTCTTATGCCCCTGCAACTTAGGATATGTGGGCGAAACAGCAAGAACTATCAAAACCCGGTTAACTGAGCACAGGTCAGCGATTAAAACTAAGAAACTGGCTGCCCCTCTTGTTGCACATTTCTCAGATTTCAAGCATGCCCCATCTGAAATACGGTGGCGCATACTGGAAAAAATCCATACACCAAGCACAAAGGGAGGAGAAAAAATAAGAAGAAAACGGGAAGTCTTCTGGATTTTCTCCCTCAAGACCTTTAGCCATGGTCTTAATAATGAATTGCCCTGGCAAAATGCAATCGTATGACATCTGCTACAGAGAACTCGAGAAATCTGCTTCATGTAAATAAGGCCTTCCCCTTTAAGAATTCAGGTGGGACTTAAACCAATGATAGTCGTCCTTATAAAAGAACGTCTTAATTACCAACCAGGGTTGTTCTTCCTTGTATACCTGACCGACCGGCAGTGTATCCGGAATTTTCTGTACCCTCGTGGAACCTTGCCGGGTAAGAGATCACTCATGCGGTGTAGTTTAAAATTGAATTGGATCTAGACTTGGTTAATATTTTTGGTGCATACTAAGAGGCTATACTCTAATTATTAGGAGTAACGCGCGCTTGGCATTACAAAGAATATATACCAGGACGCCATTGCCGGATACTTATGAACTACGGACCACGAGGGGAAAACGGTTTTACTCGTGAACACCGCTCTATTAGATTTAGGTAAGCGGTATCACAAAAATTGGAAAGTATGTGCATCTTTGATTTGTGAACATTCGCCTTATATGCGATTACTCCCACGAATTATTGGTTGCTTATCACGTCTAGGTGTACATAACAATGCGTAAAGTGAACCTGCACATATGAATAATAAAAGAGGGAAGCTAATAGGTTGCCCTTTCCTTCATTATTAGGTGCGTTGTGCGATTGGCAGTTTAATACAACTGGAAGCAAGACACCGACGCCATACATATCTTTTAACAATACTCAGAGATAGGATTGTCACCACGATTTGTCATCGCTCTGTGATAACTTAGGTAAGTGGTAATGATAAAACCAACCGCAGTTAGTGTGTGAAGAGCAGCAACGTAATGGAATGTCCGCTGACTGCATTTTTATATTGTTAGGACCGTATCTACTACATCAGTCCTCAGTCGTGGTATGATATCGATAAAAAGGACCCCAGATGAAGAACGTCCCATAACTTTCTAGGGGTAAGGTAACTACTAGCATTCCTCCCTACTAAATAAATATGAATTATTATTGTTAAAAATTAAAACAACGGTTCTCTTTCGTAGGTTAAGATTACCTACTAGGATTTTAGAAATTCAGGCTATGTATGCCTAAATGGAACCACTAACATACGTGCAAGGTGAGCGGCTATGCATATCCATAGAGTTTTAAAATGAGGAATTAAGACCGCGTGCCTATGGCTTATCCCTATGTTAATTTGTCTCTTTAGAAAACTGCTAACTAAGATATCATACTTGGAACTTGATGATACAGCCTTTAACCAGCCGTCAATACTATCCGAATAACAAAAAATAGATTTGCCTTTGTACATGAGTACAACTTTAGGTAAGAGAATGGGATGTACTTAAATAAATAATTTTTGTCTTAGGAAGCCAACAAGTAGGAAATGCCTAGGGGCATGAAATAAAGAACTGTATAGATCACCCTTACTTCCTTTTCTTTCCTTTCTTCTATCTTTTGACTTTCTATGAATCTAATATCTAGTAGGGTCTATTTGAGAGCGAAAACCACATGCAAATAATGGCAATTAAAATGATGGAAAATAACCAATAATGAAATCATCCGATCTAAGAGCATGAGACTAGGTCTTTTTGACGTAAACAATTCTAAAAATGATGAGTGTATTTGAAACGTGTCAATCTGGTATTTAGCAAATGCAATAATTTTGCTGTATTGTACTTATGTACCTGCATGTACGGAACACTATGAGTGACTCTACATAACCCGAAACTGCGTAGGTGTAAAATATTTGTAAATAAAAAGCGGTATATCAGAAATGTGAAAATAATGTTCTACCAATAGAAAGTTGTAAACAAACTCAAACTAGTTCAGTTATATTATTCTATGATAGGAGGCCAAATAAGTAAAATATTATTATGATCTCTTTTACAGAAACTGGATGGTATATGTCCTGATGAAGACATATTCTTATGTTGAAACGCGTCGACCGGATGCCATCTAATCTCTTTTTAATTAGAATTCCTTTGTAAATACAAATGTACAAGTATAGGATTCTTTTATTAATTGTGATCAATGCACTGATTTTTAGTGTTGTCTCTTTTTAATCCAATTAAAAATGTATTTTCTCTAAACTGCACTAGTTTGTTTGTTTTATCTATTGTGTAATTGGTATATGCCTGGGAGTGTTACTCTACATATATTCTGCCTTTCACCGCCATGTTATGCGGATGAGTTATGCCTCAATCTCCCTCCTCTGCCTCCTGCGGTTCTGTCTCGGCCCTGGCCTCGGTGTCAGGTTGCTCGCTGATCTGTCTCTTGCAGAGCCTGGACTCCGCTGTAGCTTGCGGCCATCGTCCAATGAACTATGGGCCTGTGCAGGTTTCTGCCATTCTGCCGCTTGGGTGACTCCATTCGCTGCTCTCTTCACTGCTGGGTCACCCAGTGAGTTCTGGGCGGGGCTTACCACTGGATCCTCCCTTTGTGCGCTGCACTTGTTTCCCGGCTCTGACACGTAAGCCCGGGCATTCTTGCTGCAGACATGCCGCTCGTTGTCCTGCCTCTGTCTCGGGTCTGTTCCGCTCCTTCAGGGCTGAGGTCACACCCAGGCACCGAGTGGGTTTTGGGTACCTCACTCACACCCTATCCATGAATATTTACATGGATTAATAGAGGGATATGTGAGGTACCCAACAGAGTCACTAGATCAAGCTGCCATTGCTCTCGGCAGCAAGCCACGCCCCCCAATAGAACCAGTTACATTACATGAGGACTTCAAAGTACATTAATTACATAAAGTATCCGAAACAGATAAACTCTAAACTCACATAAGAATGGTAGTAAGTAGATATGTCTACTGCAGTTACTAGTGGTTATAGTTACAAATATACAAGTTGGAAATTCACTCAAGATTAAATTTTAAGGAAAGCTGAAGCAATTAGGGTTGGACACATATATATTACATTTTTACAGAGCATGAACTTATCGCCATTGCTGGGATTCTTGCATTCCTCATTCAGCCAGGCCATCAGGGTGCAGGTGAACTCACGGACGTAGTTCTTGGGGCTGTAGGGATCCCAGAGCTGGTGCTGGCTGTAGGGGTAGAAGGCTGATTGATGGTGGTTGAAGGCAGCATGCAGTAGTCTGCAGGTAAATCTTTCTCTACTTGGGGGGAATCAAGCCAAGTTGTAGAAATCTTGCTCCGAATAATGTGACCTTTATTTTAACCAACAAAGTAAAGGTTTATTGGTGTAGTGTTAAAAAAGTAGTAATATCTTGCTGAGTATCTTGGATCAGGTAATCTATCTGTTAATTCACTTCAGTTGTATTTAATCCGTAGATGTACTAACCGTTGCACTGCGTTTGCTTCATGCAAATGACTTAAATCTGTGCAATGAGCTGCTTTGCGATTTCCAGTGGAAATTCTGAAGTGTATTTTGTGTTACTTTCCCCTACTTTGCATCAACGTGCTGATCATGGGATGGCCCATGGGCAGTCAAATGTAGCCACTCATGTATTTTGATGCAAAGCCCTGTCCAAAAAATAATTGAGACAGGACTTGGCACCGGAAATGATCGCATCCACCAGGCTGGCATAAAGGTTGAGATAGGTTTTCCAGCTTTACATGTGTGCTGGACGTGTTAAGCTGTGTCAAAGCATACTACCAAAACCTACGCTTGACACCATCCCCAGCAACTGAGAAAGAGGGAAGCTCTTGTCTGAACTTTTGTTGCTGTGCTGCAGTGAAAGTAAATTTAGTAATCGGTCCCTTAATATGTTAGGACTATTCAAGAAAGATGAATTTTGTGTTTTTCAGATCTGCCGTTTTGCAATTATCGCTTGGAATTGTTAATGGCATAAAACACATTAGGAATGTGTGTGTAGCGGTACAGTATAGCAAACCATTGCCTCTCAGAAATCTAAGCCAATTTGTGGCAGTTGTTGCAGGTGGTGGCACCGACATTCATTTGGGGATCATCAGATTATGAGAGAGCAAGAAAGAGAGAAAGATGGAAGCAGAGAAAGATAGGAAAACAGTGACAAAAAAGAAAGTATGGGCACAAAATAACCTGTACGAGTGGGGTAATAAAGCAGGACAGGTGCTAGAAACAACTGCTGGAAGAGCCAATAGGTATCGCCTAGGAGCACTATTGGCTTTCTCAGTGTTTTTAGCCATGTTTAGTCATGCTGCAGTGCAACACGTCAGAAACTTAAAAAGAACAATGTGATTTGGCAGAACTCTGCATTGCTGTACAACATGGCTGAAATACTTTTAAGGACAGCTATTGGTGCTGGCAATTTGTTTTTAGCCTTGTTGTGCATGAACACAGCTGCTGTGCAACATCAAACTTCTACAAGTGTGACCGTTCAGACTATTTCAGCTGCGAATGGCTTAAGAGGCAGGTGATAGTAATTTTACTGTATATTGAATTAGTAATTATCTGTTGCTGTGGTCATTTCTAAATTAGCCAGAGAGAGTGGCACCTTGTGGCAAACTATTACAATTGCTAGTTTTGACAACTAATTGCCGGTGCTGAGCACCGGAAGCCTCCGGCTCCAACTAAGCACTGGTTTCCTTGTGTCAAATGAATACATTAAATTTCGAGAAGACTTTAACATTTTTTAACATAGTGTTTGGTGCTTGGTTTACATTCCAAATAGTTGCAAAGCTTGGCTCATGCTCAGGGTATTAGATCCATGTCAGACCCTAAGCTTGGCTCTCCTCCTTGATTTATTGGCTTGCTTAGCTTTTACAAAAATACATAGGGATGGCTCCTCCGAAATCACAGGGGAGCGTCGCCACACTGCACACAGTAGATAAACAAAACAATAATAAAACATTATCTCTGACAATGCTGCTTACGTGGGAGTGGGAGAGGCCGGGCCATGGCAGGGAGGAGTAGTGTGCACTTATAAGTGCGCATGTCAGTTTGGCCGGTCGTCTTAGTCTGACCAAACTGACATGCACAATTATGTTTCTCCATCTCCAACCCAGCTGTGTTCTGTAGCGGGCGCATTCTAGTTTATGCACGTCACGTAGACGTGACGTGCGCCGGCCATGTTGGGAGCTGCGCGCGCATCCCCCAGTGCGCGCCGAGAATAGAGAACGTTCGGAAGCGCCGGCCGGCGCTCCTCAGCAATGTTAATAATTGGCCAATAAATACTATGTTAACACCTACAACAGCATCGTGCATCTTATTGCAGGCACCTACATTACAGTGGCGACGAGGTCGGGAGGCTCCAGCTGGCCAATTCAAGAAAAAAAAAATTGAACCCTCCACCACGTGGGCTGCAACAAGGAAGGCAACTCCCTGACCACCTGGACACAGCGTCGAGCAGCCCCACAAGGCCAGAGTGAGGAGGGCACAAGAGGGCACGGCTGAGCCCACCAAGGACCGTCAAGTTGAGGAGCGTGGCAGAGCCACAACCACTGGAGGGGCGGCGAAGTGGCCGGAGAGGCAGCACCACACCCCGCAGAAGATAAACCACCGCGCAGACCTTCCCACCACACCGCGGAAGGTAGGAACAGCGCTGGCTACCAAAGGGGAGGAAGTGGGGACCAGCACTAGGAGTCCCCAGGAGGGCGCCAATACAGAAGCGAGGGACAGCACCCCAGGGAGCCCCACCAGCAAGGACGTCAAGTCGACAGCGATCAGGGAGGTGAGAATGAGCACACCGGCGGGCTATGCAATCGCACCGGTGCAATTCCTACCGAAACCTGGGGAGCCCCTGATGAAGTGGGAAGATTGGAGAGAATATATCGATAATTTCATAGGGGTCCTGGAGGATGAAAATGAAGAAACGTTCACCCCCCAAAGAAAGAAACTTATCCTGTTGTTGAACCTAGGAAAGGAGGGGCTCAGGATTTACAAGAGTCTGGTGCCCAAGAAGAGAGAGGACACGGACAAGGATGTCTATGCCCATGCATTGGAGGATCTGGATGAGCGGTACCGCCCCACCATCTGTGTGTCAGTGGATAGGTTTAACTTCCAGCAAAGGAAACAATGGGCTGGAGAAACCATAGAGGAATACGTAGGGGCTTTGAGGAAGCTGGCGGCCCCGTGCAAATACGCACTGTGGGAGGACAAATTCATAAAGGACCAGATTGTGATGCACACAACAAGCACAAATGTCCAAGACAAGTTGTGGGCGAGCGGCGACACCACACTCAAGGAAGTAATGGTCATTGTCAAAAGGGCGGAACTCGCAAGGAGGTGCGCCGTGGCAACCAAGAAAGATGTAACCGCCCCCACGATGGTGAACAGAATACAAGAGGGAGACCACCGTAAAGACCAGAGAGGCAAAGACCCAGCAACCAAAGGAACCAGCAGATGGCAAGGGAAGCAAACAGGCAACGACAGCAAGAAATCATGCTACAGATGTGGCAGTTGGTCCCATGACGCACGCGATAGAAGATGTCCCGCGTTCCGAGCCAAGTGCCTACACTGTGGTATCTTGGGCCACTATGAGAAGGTGTGTAGGAAGAAACATCCCAAGGAAACGGTGAAATGCGTCGATCAAGGCGAAGAAGATCTGGAGGAGGTTGCAGAGGAAGAGGTGGTCACTGTCCTGTGCATATACGACCAGGTAATGAGCATAGAAGGGAGGAAATCTACAAAACAAATGCAATAATTTTGCTGTGTTGTACTTATGTACCTGCATGTACGGAACACTATGAGTGACTCTACATAACCCGAAACTGCGTAGGTGTAAAATATTTGTAAATAAAAAGCGGTATATCAGAAATGTGAAAATAATGTTCTACCAATAGAAAGTTGTAAACAAACTCAAACTAGTTCAGTTATATTATTCTATGATAGGAGGCCAAATAAGTAAAATATTATTATGATCTCTTTTACAGAAACTGGATGGTATATGTCCTGATGAAGACATATTCTTATGTTGAAACGCGTCGACCGGATGCCATCTAATCTCTTTTTAATTAGAATTCCTTTGTAAATACAAATGTACAAGTATAGGATTCTTTTATTAATTGTGATCAATGCACTGATTTTTTGTGTTGTCTCTTTTTAATCCAATTAAAAATGTATTTTCTCTAAACTGCACTAGTTTGTTTGTTTTATCTATTGTGTAATTGGTATATGCCTGGGAGTGTTACTCTACATATATTGTTTTCTCTGTCCCAGGATATTGATCCGTATCAGGGGGTCCTTGTTGTTAACACAGTATTTACCCACGGTTATCCGTGTGGGACCGGTTAGCTTACCTATGTATTAGTTTACCGCTGTTATACACCTATGCATCTTTGATCTGTCCTCTCTTATCCTTCTGTCCTTATCTTTTCTATTAATCCTGTCATCACCTTCGCCTTCAGATTCCAAATGGCTCAAATGGAAACATTTGGTTTCTCGGACGAGGATTTTGCCTTCTTGGTCGGTACTACTGTACCTACTGGTTCAAACCTTTTGTCAAAACCACAAAATAATAGTGACCTAGTAAAGCTGTCAAATTTGAAAAAGAAATTAATAAGGATTGAAGCACATGGAGAATTCATGTTGAATTATTTAAAAGCTGCTATCATTCCGTTAGGATTACGGGTTAGAAATATCCCAGGCCTATTTGTTGATATAAAATCATTTCTACAAAAGTGGAGCATGATAGCTAGTAGGTGCTCCAGGGACCTTATGATCCTGATTATTTCCACCTCGAAGGAGTTAGCTTCGGATATAAAAAAAGAAATAGAAGAACTAGAAAATAAAATTAAAACTTCCACGGTAATCATAGATGCTGAAAAGCAACTTGAATCCCTAAATAAAGATATCCTATCGTTTGCTGAATATCTCGCTAAGAGAAAACAGGAGAAATTCACAAAGGATAAGAGATTTTACACATTGGAACGAGCATATCCATATTTAGGTGATAGCTTTTATAAACAAGATAATCAGCAAGGGGAAGGACATTATAATCAACAGAGAATAAATAATTTCTCTGACTCCTCGGACCCGGAATCTGAAAATGAACAGAATTATCAGGATGATGGTCATTATAATCCACAGAGTGGCCGTAGAAACTTACGCCAGCCTTTTTTAGGGTACCGAGGAGCGAAACGGGGACGGCAGAGAGTGCGCTTTCAACCGTCATCCCGTAGACACCAAACATACCAACACCCCATGGAAGCTCAGCCACAGCACTATCTGGAAACCCGCAGCAGGCAATACCAGAGACAGTGGATGTGATACCGATCTTTAACCTCTCCAAATATAACCTGGGAGCTTCAGACATGTCTTTACTCTCAAAGGGGTTAACCTTTGTCCCACATGCGAATGTAAACCTATTCGAACTATACCAGGATATACACTCGTTTTTTAGGAAAATTAGACTTAAAAAATTCTTTATGGACAGAATAGAATTAGAACATGATAATACTACCAACAGCATCGTAGCCCTGCCTTCAACATTCACACCATCACTTGACCAACTTGGCCCAGAGATGGCGATGTTTGAAAAAGTTGTCTTAGCAAAGTTAGACCAAGCCCTTAGATATGTTCCCAAATCAAAATATAATATCTCCAAAGAGGAGCATGACTCGTTACTTAATCTAAAGAACAATAAATCTTTGATAATAAAAAGCAGCGATAAGGGAGGTGGCATTGTCCTCATTGATTCCACTGCATATGAGGAGAATATGCTAAACATGCTGAATGATCCCCTGTTCTATAAAGAAGTCAGAGCTAACCCGACAGATAAGGTAGTTAGGAAGATCCAGCAAACAACAAAGAAAGCTCTTGATGACAAAATAATAAACAGAAAAGAGTATGAATTTTTAAACAAATCGCAAGGGAAACTAGCATGCATTTATGGTCTCCCCAAGATGCATAAAGATCAGCTGAATCCACCTTATAGACCCATAGTCTCCACTATAGGCACCCCAACGGAAGCCCTTTCCAAGTATGTAGACAATATACTGAGACCCTACATATCATTATCCCCGTCCTATATCAAAGATACAGGAGAAATGATTGCAAAGGTGGAAAACCTTAAATTCAATGACAACAGGGACCTACTAGTTACGCTTGATGTAGAAGCACTATATAGCAACATCCCACAGAAAGGAGCACTGGATGCCACGGTGTGGTTTATAGATCTACATCAAATACCTTGTAACAAACAGTTTGTGTATGAATGTCTTTCTATAGTACTGCAGGAAAATGTCTTCAAATTCGGAGAACATATGTATCAGCAAACCAAGGGCGTAAGTATGGGGGCAGCCATGTCTCCCTCCATAGCCAATATATATATGGCCCTTTTTGAGGCACGTAACATATATAATGAGATGGCCCCCTTTTATGAGTCTGTTTCCCATTGGTTTAGGTTCATTGATGACATTTTTTTCATCTGGACCAGTGGGGAACAGACTCTGGGAGAATTCCTTGAGTGGGTCAATCTTGCTGACGAAAATCTTCACTTTACTGCCCATGTCAACACCACTAAGGTTGAGTTCTTGGATATATATATCCAGAACAATAACAATGTATTGGAAGTGGACCTATACTCTAAACCCACATCAAGAAACACCTTGCTCCACTTCTCGAGTTATCACCCTAGGAGCCAGAAGGATGGAATTCCCTTTTCTCAGTTCCTTAGGGTGAGACGAAATTGTACAAACATCAAAGACTATGACAGGCAATCCGAAAAGATGAAGCGAAAATTCCTTGACAGAGGATACCCCCATCGCCTAGTACGTGAGGCATATAAGAGGGCCCGATACTATGACCGGGACGTGCTTTTAAGACCAAAAAATGAAACCCAGGTATCTAAATTAGTGTGTGTCACACGACACTCGACACTAAACTCAACTATTAGGCAGATAGTAAATGCCAATTGGCATTTACTAAATTTAGAATCATCGGCACCAAAACTTAAGAAACCAATGTATGCACATCGGAGAAACAAGAATTTAAAAGATCTTGTAGTTAGATCAAGATATTCTGGCACCTCTGAAAGACCCCCATTTGTACAGAAATCGATACAGGGTGCAAACCCTATAAAGGGTACTTCGAGATGTGGCTCCTGCCAGTCTTGTGATGGCATCATTTTAGGTCAAACTTACCAACTGAACGGATATAATATTATAGCAAATGATCTGTGGACATGCAACACTAACAATGTAATCTATTTGCTCTTATGCCCCTGCAACTTAGGATATGTGGGCGAAACAGCAAGAACTATCAAAACCCGGTTAACTGAGCACAGGTCAGCGATTAAAACTAAGAAACTGGCTGCCCCTCTTGTTGCACATTTCTCAGATTTCAAGCATGCCCCATCTGAAATACGGTGGCGCATACTGGAAAAAATCCATACACCAAGCACAAAGGGAGGAGAAAAAATAAGAAGAAAACGGGAAGTCTTCTGGATTTTCTCCCTCAAGACCTTTAGCCATGGTCTTAATAATGAATTGCCCTGGCAAAATGCAATCGTATGACATCTGCTACAGAGAACTCGAGAAATCTGCTTCATGTAAATAAGGCCTTCCCCTTTAAGAATTCAGGTGGGACTTAAACCAATGATAGTCGTCCTTATAAAAGAACGTCTTAATTACCAACCAGGGTTGTTCTTCCTTGTATACCTGACCGACCGGCAGTGTATCCGGAATTTTCTGTACCCTCGTGGAACCTTGCCGGGTAAGAGATCACTCATGCGGTGTAGTTTAAAATTGAATTGGATCTAGACTTGGTTAATATTTTTGGTGCATACTAAGAGGCTATACTCTAATTATTAGGAGTAACGCGCGCTTGGCATTACAAAGAATATATACCAGGACGCCATCGCCGGATACTTATGAACTACGGACCACGAGGGGAAAACGGTTTTACTCGTGAACACCGCTCTATTAGATTTAGGTAAGCGGTATCACAAAAATTGGAAAGTATGTGCATCTTTGATTTGTGAACATTCGCCTTATATGCGATTACTCCCACGAATTATTGGTTGCTTATCACGTCTAGGTGTACATAACAATGCGTAAAGTGAACCTGCACATATGAATAATAAAAGAGGGAAGCTAATAGGTTGCCCTTTCCTTCATTATTAGGTGCGTTGTGCGATTGGCAGTTTAATACAACTGGAAGCAAGACGCCGACGCCATACATATCTTTTAACAATACTCAGAGATAGGATTGTCACCACGATTTGTCATCGCTCTGTGATAACTTAGGTAAGTGGTAATGATAAAACCAACCGCAGTTAGTGTGTGAAGAGCAGCAACGTAATGGAATGTCCGCTGACTGCATTTTTATATTGTTAGGACCGTATCTACTACATCAGTCCTCAGTCGTGGTATGATATCGATAAAAAGGACCCCAGATGAAGAACGTCCCATAACTTTCTAGGGGTAAGGTAACTACTAGCATTCCTCCCTACTAAATAAATATGAATTATTATTGTTAAAAATTAAAACAACGGTTCTCTTTCGTAGGTTAAGATTACCTGCTAGGATTTTAGAAATTCAGGCTATGTATGCCTAAATGGAACCACTAACATACGTGCAAGGTGAGCGGCTATGCATATCCATAGAGTTTTAAAATGAGGAATTAAGACCGCGTGCCTATGGCTTATCCCTATGTTAATTTGTCTCTTTAGAAAACTGCTAACTAAGATATCATACTTGGAACTTGATGATACAGCCTTTAACCAGCCGTCAATACTATCCGAATAACAAAAAATAGATTTGCCTTTGTACATGAGTACAACTTTAGGTAAGAGAATGGGATGTACTTCAATAAATAATTTTTGTCTTAGGAAGCCAACAAGTAGGAAATGCCTAGGGGCATGAAATAAAGAACTGTATAGATCACCCTTACTTCCTTTTCTTTCCTTTCTTCTATCTTTTGACTTTCTATGAATCTAATATCTAGTAGGGTCTATTTGAGAGCGAAAACCACATGCAAATAATGGCAATTAAAATGATGGAAAATAACCAATAATGAAATCATCCGATCTAAGAGCATGAGACTAGGTCTTTTTGACGTAAACAATTCTAAAAATGATGAGTGTATTTGAAACGTGTCAATCTGGTATTTAGCAAATGCAATAATTTTGCTGTATTGTACTTATGTACCTGCATGTACGGAACACTATGAGTGACTCTACATAACCCGAAACTGCGTAGGTGTAAAATATTTGTAAATAAAAAGCGGTATATCAGAAATGTGAAAATAATGTTCTACCAATAGAAAGTTGTAAACAAACTCAAACTAGTTCAGTTATATTATTCTATGATAGGAGGCCAAATAAGTAAAATATTATTATGATCTCTTTTACAGAAACTGGATGGTATATGTCCTGATGAAGACATATTCTTATGTTGAAACGCGTCGACCGGATGCCATCTAATCTCTTTTTAATTAGAATTCCTTTGTAAATACAAATGTACAAGTATAGGATTCTTTTATTAATTGTGATCAATGCACTGATTTTTAGTGTTGTCTCTTTTTAATCCAATTAAAAATGTATTTTCTCTAAACTGCACTAGTTTGTTTGTTTTATCTATTGTGTAATTGGTATATGCCTGGGAGTGTTACTCTACATATATTCTGCCTTTCACCGCCATGTTATGCGGATGAGTTATGCCTCAATCTCCCTCCTCTGCCTCCTGCGGTTCTGTCTCGGCCCTGGCCTCGGTGTCAGGTTGCTCGCTGATCTGTCTCTTGCAGAGCCTGGACTCCGCTGTAGCTTGCGGCCATCGTCCAATGAACTATGGGCCTGTGCGGGTTTCTGCCATTCTGCCGCTTGGGTGACTCCATTCGCTGCTCTCTTCACTGCTGGGTCACCCAGTGAGTTCTGGGCGGGGCTTACCACTGGATCCTCCCTTTGTGCGCTGCACTTGTTTCCCGGCTCTGACACGTAAGCCCGGGCATTCTTGCTGCAGACATGCCGCTCGTTGTCCTGCCTCTGTCTCGGGTCTGTTCCGCTCCTTCAGGGCTGAGGTCACACCCAGGCACCGAGTGGGTTTTGGGTACCTCACTCACACCCTATCCATGAATATTTACATGGATTAATAGAGGGATATGTGAGGTACCCAACAGAGTCACTAGATCAAGCTGCCATTGCTCTCGGCAGCAAGCCACGCCCCCCAATAGAACCAGTTACATTACATGAGGACTTCAAAGTACATTAATTACATAAAGTATCCGAAACAGATAAACTCTAAACTCACATAAGAATGGTAGTAAGTAGATATGTCTACTGCAGTTACTAGTGGTTATAGTTACAAATATACAAGTTGGAAATTCACTCAAGATTAAATTTTAAGGAAAGCTGAAGCAATTAGGGTTGGACACATATATATTACATTTTTACAGAGCATGAACTTATCGCCATTGCTGGGATTCTTGCATTCCTCATTCAGCCAGGCCATCAGGGTGCAGGTGAACTCACGGACGTAGTTCTTGGGGATGTAGGGATCCCAGAGCTGGTGCTGGCTGTAGGGGTAGAAGGCTGGTTGATGGTGGTTGAAGGCAGCATGCAGTAGTCTGCAGGTAAATCTTTCTCTACTTGGGGGGAATCAAGCCAAGTTGTAGAAATCTTGCTCCGAATAATGTGACCTTTATTTTAACCAACAAAGTAAAGGTTTATTGGTGTAGTGTTAAAAAAGTAGTAATATCTTGCTGAGTATCTTGGATCAGGTAATCTATCTGTTAATTCACTTCAGTTGTATTTAATCCGTAGATGTACTAACCGTTGCACTGCGTTTGCTTCATGCAAATGACTTAAATCTGTGCAATGAGCTGCTTTGCGATTTCCAGTGGAAATTCTGAAGTGTATTTTGTGTTACTTTCCCCTACTTTGCATCAACGTGCTGATCATGGGATGGCCCATGGGCAGTCAAATGTAGCCACTCATGTATTTTGATGCAAAGCCCTGTCCAAAAAATAATTGAGACAGGACTTGGCACCGGAAATGATCGCATCCACCAGGCTGGCATAAAGGTTGAGATAGGTTTTCCAGCTTTACATGTGTGCTGGACGTGTTAAGCTGTGTCAAAGCATACTACCAAAACCTACGCTTGACACCATCCCCAGCAACTGAGAAAGAGGGAAGCTCTTGTCTGAACTTTTGTTGCTGTGCTGCAGTGAAAGTAAATTTAGTAATCGGTCCCTTAATATGTTAGGACTATTCAAGAAAGATGAATTTTGTGTTTTTCAGATCTGCCGTTTTGCAATTATCGCTTGGAATTGTTAATGGCATAAAACACATTAGGAATGTGTGTGTAGCGGTACAGTATAGCAAACCATTGCCTCTCAGAAATCTAAGCCAATTTGTGGCAGTTGTTGCAGGTGGTGGCACCGACATTCATTTGGGGATCATCAGATTATGAGAGAGCAAGAAAGAGAGAAAGATGGAAGCAGAGAAAGATAGGAAAACAGTGACAAAAAAGAAAGTATGGGCACAAAATAACCTGTACGAGTGGGGTAATAAAGCAGGACAGGTGCTAGAAACAACTGCTGGAAGAGCCAATAGGTATCGCCTAGGAGCACTATTGGCTTTCTCAGTGTTTTTAGCCATGTTTAGTCATGCTGCAGTGCAACACGTCAGAAACTTAAAAAGAACAATGTGATTTGGCAGAACTCTGCATTGCTGTACAACATAGCTGAAATACTTTTAAGGACAGCTATTGGTGCTGGCAATTTGTTTTTAGCCTTGTTGTGCATGAACACAGCTGCTGTGCAACATCAAACTTCTACAAGTGTGACCATTCAGACTATTTCAGCTGCGAATGGCTTAAGAGGCAGGTGATAGTAATTTTACTGTATATTGAATTAATAATTATCTGTTGCTGTGGTCATTTCTAAATTAGCCAGAGAGAGTGGCACCTTGTGGCAAACTATTACAATTGCTAGTTTTGACAACTAATTGCCGGTGCTGAGCACCGGAAGCCTCCGGCTCCAACTAAGCACTGGTTTCCTTGTGTCAAATGAATACATTAAATTTCGAGAAGACTTTAACATTTTTTAACATAGTGTTTGGTGCTTGGTTTACATTCCAAATAGTTGCAAAGCTTGGCTCATGCTCAGGGTATTAGATCCATGTCAGACCCTAAGCTTGGCTCTCCTCCTTGATTTATTGGCTTGCTTAGCTTTTACAAAAATACATAGGGATGGCTCCTCCGAAATCACAGGGGAGCGTCGCCACACTGCACACAGTAGATAAACAAAACAATAATAAAACATTATCTCTGACAATGCTGCTTACGTGGGAGTGGGAGAGGCCGGGCCATGGCAGGGAGGAGTAGTGTGCACTTATAAGTGCGCATGTCAGTTTGGCCGGTCGTCTTAGTCTGACCAAACTGACATGCACAATTATGTTTCTCCATCTCCAACCCAGCTGTGTTCTGTAGCGGGCGCATTCTAGTTTATGCACGTCACGTAGACGTGACGTGCGCCGGCCATGTTGGGAGCTGCGCGCGCATCCCCCAGTGCGCGCCGAGAATAGAGAACGTTCGGAAGCGCCGGCCGGCGCTCCTCAGCAATGTTAATAATTGGCCAATAAATACTATGTTAACACCTACAACAGCATCGTGCATCTTATTGCAGGCACCTACATTACAGTGGCGACGAGGTCGGGAGGCTCCAGCTGGCCAATTCAAGAAAAAAAAAATTGAACCCTCCACCACGTGGGCTGCAACAAGGAAGGCAACTCCCTGACCACCTGGACACAGCGTCGAGCAGCCCCACAAGGCCAGAGTGAGGAGGGCACAAGAGGGCACGGCTGAGCCCACCAAGGACCGTCAAGTTGAGGAGCGTGGCAGAGCCACAACCACTGGAGGGGCGGCGAAGTGGCCGGAGAGGCAGCACCACACCCCGCAGAAGATAAACCACCGCGCAGACCTTCCCACCACACCGCGGAAGGTAGGAACAGCGCTGGCTACCAAAGGGGAGGAAGTGGGGACCAGCACTAGGAGTCCCCAGGAGGGCGCCAATACAGAAGCGAGGGACAGCGCCCCAGGGAGCCCCACCAGCAAGGACGTCAAGTCGACAGCGATCAGGGAGGTGAGAATGAGCACACCGGCGGGCTATGCAATCACACCGGTGCAATTCCTACCGAAACCTGGGGACCCCCTGATGAAGTGGGAAGATTGGAGAGAATATATCGATAATTTCATAGGGGTCCTGGAGGATGAAAATGAAGAAACGTTCACCCCCCAAAGAAAGAAACTTATCCTGTTGTTGAACCTAGGACCGGAGGGGCTCAGGATTTACAAGAGTCTGGTGCCCAAGAAGAGAGAGGACACGGACAAGGATGTCTATGCCCATGCATTGGAGGATCTGGATGAGCGGTACCGCCCCACCATCTGTGTGTCAGTGGATAGGTTTAACTTCCAGCAAAGGAAACAACGGGCTGGAGAAACCATAGAGGAATACGTAGGGGCTTTGAGGAAGCCGGCGGCCCCGTGCAAATACGCACTGTGGGAGGACGAATTCATAAAGGACCAGATTGTGATGCACACAACAAGCACAAATGTCCAAGACAAGTTGTGGGCGAGCGGCGACACCACACTCAAGGAAGTAATGGTCATTGTCAAAAGGGCGGAACTCGCAAGGAGGTGCGCCGTGGCAACCAAGAAAGATGTAACCGCCCCCACGATGGTGAACAGGATACAAGAGGGAGACCACCGTAAAGACCAGAGAGGCAAAGACCCAGCAACCAAAGGAACCAGCAGATGGCAAGGGAAGCAAACAGGCAACGACAGCAAGAAATCATGCTACAGATGTGGCAGTTGGTCCCATGACGCATGCGATAGAAGATGTCCCGCGTTCCGAGCCAAGTGCCTACACTGTGGTATCTTGGGCCACTATGAGAAGGTGTGTAGGAAGAAACATCCCAAGGAAACGGTGAAATGGGTCGATCAAGGCGAAGAAGATCTGGAGGAGGTTGCAGAGGAAGAGGTGGTCACTGTCCTGTGCATATATGACCAGGTAATGAGCATAGAAGGGAGGAAATCTACAAAACCCATCCTGGACATGTCTATGGGCGGAATCACCATCACGGTGGTAGCGGACACAGGTTCCCCCTTTACCATCATCCAACGGGCAGTGTGGGAAGAAACGTTCAGACCCAAGTTGGGACCGGAGTTGGAAAAGCTAGACATTCGACCGGTCACTTACAATGGCGACCGCATCCCAATGGTGGGGTTCCGCCGCCTATTGTTCGAATTCAGGGGCCGGTCAGCATGGTGCAAGCTGTACATCTCAGAAAAGGGACCCTCGGTCCTGGGATGGCTAGACCAGGGCGACCTAGGAATAAAACTGGACCCAGGAGGAAAGGAGCAAATATTGCTCACAGAGCAAGAGGAATGGCCGGACCTGAACAAGTGGAAGGAGAACTACCCGAAAGTGTTTGGAGGCACGGTGGGACGGATGGAAAACTTCCAACACAAGATCGTGCTCAAAGAAGGGGCCATTCCGGTAGCTCACAAAGTGAGGAATGTGCCGATTGCGGTAAGAGAAGCAGTCCAAAATGAACTCCAGGAGTTGGAAAAGAAGGGAATAATAGAGCCGATAACCTGTGCAGAATGGTTGGCGCCTTTGGTGGTCGTAATGAAGCCAAATGGGAAGGTCCGGCTCTGTGTGGATCTGAGAGAACTGAATAAGAATATTGTTGTAGAGAAATTTCCCCTCCCCAGAATTGAAGAGATGTTGACCAAGACCAGGGGGATACAGTGGTACTCCACTATCGACTTGACCTCGGCCTATCACCAAATCGCACTTAACCCGGACAGCAAACGTCTCACATCCTTCATCACTCCGTTTGGATGTTACCAGTTTTGTCGTATGCCCTTTGGGCTAGCCTCGGCGGCTGCAGTCTTCCAGAAAATTATGCACCAACTATTCAGAGACTGTAAGGACGTCCAATATTTCCAGGATGACATCTTGGTGATGGGACGAGACAAGCTGGATCACGATCAGAAGCTGGGAAAAGTGTTGAAAACACTAGAGAACAAAGGCCTCACGGCGGAGTGGTCGAAGTGTCGGTTGGGACTGCAGTTGGTAACGTACCTAGGACACGAGATCGGACAACAAGGTGTTACCCCCAAGTTGGAAAACGTTACAGCCATTGCTGAGGCACCGCCGCCCAGGAACAAGGAAGAGGTCAGGTCGTTCCTGGGGATGGCGGAGTACTACAGCAAGTTTGTGGTACACTTCGCTTCCAAGACCCACAACTTGAGGATGTTGACCAGGGACAGCACAGTGTTCCAGTGGACACCAGAGGCCCAAGCCGAATTCGAAACCATCAAAAAGGACGTTACAGGAGCTGTTCCCCTCAAAGGTTACGACCCACAAGGTGCCACCGTACTGACGACAGATGCCAGCGACAAGGGCCTGGGCGCTGTACTCATGCAAGACAGAGGAAGAGGGGAAATGGAGACCATCAGCTTTGCGTCCAGAGCATTAACAGATACGGAGAGCAAATATAGTGTGATTGAGAAGGAGATGCTGGCGGTCGTATGGGCCATGGCTAGATTCCGGCAATTTCTGTGGGGAACACGCTTTCTACTCAAAACTGATCACAAGCCGTTGGTGAAGGTGCTAACGTCGAGCGGACACGCCAGTGCCACTCCCAGGATATCCAAAATGTCTCTAAAGTTACTCGAGTTCCGGTACGACGTTGAGTACATTCCCGGTAACCGGAACCGAGTAGCGGATTACCTGAGGAGGGCAGCTGCCATGGAGCTAGGAGAGGAAGACCCGGCCGGCAGTGGGGAGCTAGTAGCTCTCATAGAGGACCAAGAAAAACTAATCAGTCTACAAGAATGGACAGAGTCATACGAAGAGGACGTCGACATGAAGGAAGTGAAAGGGCACATTGTACAAGGGTGGCCGGACAAAAGAAATGTGAGGGCGAGCCTCAAGCCGTACTTTGAAGTGCGGGAAGAACTGTCGATAGGAGACAAAGGGGTCTTCATGTACAGAGGAGATAAGGTGATCCCCCCAAGGAACCTCACCTCGAAACTTGTGGATTTGCTACATGAGGGACACCTGGGCATGGGGAAACTCAAGGCAAGAGCAAAACAGAATTACTGGTGGCCAGGCATGGACATAAGGGCTGAAAGGCATGTCAGAGAGTGTCCACAATGTCAACGAGCGGACAAGACATTAAAACCTTTGAGGCCAGCGATAGGGAAGTTTGACCCTCCTTCAAATCCGTGGGAAGAATTATCCATAGACATGTTGGGACCGGTCTTAGATGACCAAGGCACACAGAAATATGTGTGTGTGCTCATGGATCGATATTCAAAGTGGCCGGAGTTGAGAGTAGATGAGTCCATGGACACTGAGAACATCATTAAGTTTCTGTCAGAGACTTTCACAAGGGAAGGAATACCAAAATCGATCTTGAGTGACAAGGACACCAGTTTACGTCAGAAAAGTGGAACAAGTTCATGCAAAGAAATGGCATCACCGTCAAACACACAGCAATCTACCATCCGGCCGGAAACGGTTTAGTGGAGAGATTTAACAGGGTGGTGATGGGAGCCATACAAGCAGCCATATCAAGCGAACAGAACTGGGAAAAGGCGCTAGAGAACATGGTATGGGCCTACAGAATAACCCCCACGGGCACGGGGTATAGCCCATTCCAAATATTGAGAGGACGTGAACCATTTACGCACGACAACAGAATTTGGAAGGAAAAGCTCATCACCAGTGAATGGTCCCCTGCAGTGGTGCAGGCTAACCTGGAAAGAGCGCAGAAAATTTACAGCAACCACTACAACAAACGAAGGAATGTCAAAAGTACAGGCCTGGAGAAAGGAGAGTGGGTAAGAGTAAAGTTGGCCACCCTACAGAAGAAAGGAGACAGCAAGTACAGCAAATCGTTGCAAGTGGTGGAAGTGTATGATCGAGCGGCCCTACTAAGCGATGGGAACGTGTGGTCCCAGGACCGCATGGCCAGGTGCAACAAGGTTTTGGGCTGGGAGCCACAGGGAACTGACTGGGAAGACAAGGAAGGCTCAGACGTGGAGAGGAGTCAAGATGCCGCTGAGCAGCAAGGTGGAGTGAGAGCCGGGACGGAAAGTGAAGAGGAAGGAGAAACCGGAAGTCAAGGAATGGAATGGGACAGGTTGGAGAGAAGCACGAACGAAGAGGGAGCTGTGAGTGAAAGAGCAGTAGGCCCTGAGGTGCAGAGCCAAGAGACAATGGAAAACCCAGTCAGGGTCACCAGGAGTGGAAGGCCGGTGGTAAGACCTTCCAGGTATCGAGACTTTGAATTGGACAATGAACTGTAAGTGACTCATTAAAGTTTGATAAAAGGGGGAGATATGTAGCGGGCGCATTCTAGTTTATTCACGTCACGTAGACGTGACGTGCGCCGGCCATGTTGGGAGCTGCGCGCGCATCCCCCAGTGCGCGCCGAGAATAGAGAACGTTCGGAAGCGCCGGCCGGCTCTCCTCAGCAATGTTAATAATTGGCCAATAAATACTATGTTAACACCTACAACAGCATCGTGCATCTTATTGCAGGCACCTACATTACATGTTCCACAGCAGGGTTGGCGAAACGCCACGGGCTCACAGGCACTGCCTGAGCGGCAAACGCGGTCACTCAGACCAATCCTAGCACAGCTCTATTGGTGGGAGCCTATGCCTTTCCACTTGCTGCAGGCCGTAGATAGTTTGCAGACTGCTATTCGAGACAGAGTATTGGCCGCTACAAGAACAGCTCTGCCATTGGCCAGTAAAAGATGCTTTTCAGTAAAATATTTCTGGCTTGTGAAAGTGATCCTGTCAATACTAGAGTCATCATTTGTCCGAGTTTAATCTAATCACTTCAGGTTTTTAGTATGATTCGTTCAGGTCACGGGGAATACCTTTCCTATCTATAAAGTGCACATCTAGACTTCCTTAAAAACTGTGGTAACTTTAATCTACCTCAACCTAGAATAACAATTTCTCATTCAGGATACAATTAGAAAGACCATTTTTTTCAGAATTTGTCCCACAGTCAAGACTTAAAGGCAAAAAGCACATTGAAGTAATTCCATCCACACAGATGTGCTATAAACGTCGGTTCATTCAATTCTACAGTCCTCCCTCTCACACAAAGCCTGCTCGATTTCTGTGGTTGGCAGTGAAGCGGGTTCAGGCTGTAGGGGTCGCTGATGTGTGGGTAGTATGCTTTGCAGTCTTCAGTCATTCACACTGCTCACATCATGAAAGAGCATGTTTACTGGTGACACGAGGGCACTTATAATAACAACAAAAACACTTTTGTGGGAAAACATGCACATTGAATATTTACGCTCATGCACAGAGCGTACAGCAGCTCACCTATTCAAAGTCTGAGAGAAAATGGGATGAGCGGTGACAGCTGCGGATGTCTACCCCCACCACTCTTCATGTCACAGAACACCAGAGAGGAGGGAAAGAGGAGAAATAAGCATTGTCAAAATCAACAGATCGCAGCATAAGGACTTGTGGACTTTACAATGCATGTGCGTCATAACTGCTGTTTTTTACCTACAGATCAAGATGGATCAGTACACGAAAGTTTTTTTTTTTTTAAACAAAAGTTTAAATGCAAAGTGGCTCGAGGGAATCTATGAAGCAACGCAAAGGACAAGGACGAAAATAATATGCAGAGCTGCTAAATGAGATGCACATGGCGCAAGAGAGCAGTACTGGTAGGGGCAAGGGGCTGTCAAAGGCACACAGCAAAACAGCAACGTCGAGAGTGGCACGGAGCGCAGGGCAGGTGGGGGTCGGATTTGGGGGAATTGAAGGAGCGTGCTTGGAGACATTCATAATGAGAGAGCACAAGTTTGAAAAAAATGTATAAGTACGCCATATTTACAAGCACGTAGTTAGTTTAAACATGTTTTGCACACGAGTGGTTTATATTCAGTAGTGAAACGTATAGAATGTTAAGTAGAGTAACTATAATTATAACGGTGTGAGATTAATGTAGAAATGTTGGAATATATGTGAAAACCTCATGTTCTCATGTTAAAAAGAGTCATGTCCGAATTAAATGTAACTTTGAAAATCCAGTATTATGTGTAGGCCTTAGGGCAATTCACAGCAAACCTGAACGTGCTGCTAAATTAATGTGAGATAAAGTTGACATGGTTCTTTCAAAATGTACTACTGAACTTAGGGTTAAAAGTATATGCTTTATAGATGTGTTATTTTAGAAACGTATGCTAGTTAAGAATGTTTGCTGTTTAAATCAAGTTAACGTTTTAAGAGTGCAGGAACCTGCTGCATGTAAATCAAGTAGGCCAGAGCAGATAATGTCATGTAGTTTAAATTGCCATGTGCTCGTTAGAGGAGAGGTCGTGAGGTGTCCAGCACGGAGCTTTGAGAGTGTTTTATGACCAAAGATATGGTGGAGTCTGGAATTTGAGGCCCACTGCAGGATGAGCTGTATGCAGGTGCGAGGGTCCTAATCAGCTCGAATGAAAGGGACTTTGTTCAGTGGCGCCTTGCGCAGGCCTGTAGGAGTTTCCAGGAATTTCAGGGGGTATCAGCGCACGGAAGAAGGAGCCTGGGAACCAAGGTCAACTATAACGAGTGTCTTCAAGAGTACCATCATGGAGTTTACCGCGCAAAGATGTACCACGTGAGGGGCGTCCCAAGGGGCGTTTCTATTGGAAATGTGATTTGGTATTAGGGAAAGTGACCCGGGAGGAGAGCAGAGCAGATGATTTTGGGAGCCTAAGGAAGCGGATGGGTAGGCAGATAGGCTGATCAGGAGAGACCCATTACCAGAGAAGAGACAAAGAGAAGTGCGTGATCTTCTTAGGAAGTCACCACGGCTGACACCTAGAGGGTTAAGATCTTGCTAAGTAGGGATGTCATTTAGTGTAGTGTAGGGACAGACTAACCTTAATTTCCTTTTCTGTAATGACTTTGAGGTTGCAACTTGTATCCATTTTGGCAACCCTGATGGTTTTCGAGCTTGTACTTATTATTCTGTTTTTCAGACTCAGACTATTCAAAAAGTTCATGTTTATAGTGATACCGATTTATCTTCTTAATCTCATTTTGAGAAGTTTGTATCTTCAGTTATCTTTGACTTTATATTAAAACTTTAAAACTTAAATTTGGTCAGTGGTCATTTAGAGTGGTGTAAGTTCTTAAATTGATTGATTTATTGCGAGATTACCTTTTACTCAAGACAGGTACCAACGATTCAGTCGACATAGTTTGGGATTTGGTAAGATAATTAGTAACCAGTAATCCCGCGTTAGCAGTTGGTAGCAGAGTGAGGATGGTTATCTTCTTGAGGAAGGTAATCTAGAGAGGTTAGTTTACCCCAAGGCCCGAGACGCCGAGAGACGAGCAGCGGAAGAATCGTGTGCCGAAAGGTGCAGACGGTGCGAGAAAAGCAGCAGTATCGGAGAGTGAGTATAAAAAGGGTCATGCGTGAACAGATTGCGGTGTTTTGTGTTGTATTTGTATTGTAATGTCTTGCGGAGTTGAATGCCTGTAGTGTGAATGAGAGAAGGTTGTGAGCGCGCGCAACCTGGTAAACTGGTAACCTGGTAAACGGGTTAACTGGTGAAATCTTAAGTTCAGGCCAGAGCTTAAGTGGTTTTGGGTGTATCGAACATCCAGGGTAGTTGTCGACCATAGTACGGAGGTCACGAGGTACCATTGACCGCCGTGGATCCAAGATAGGGGGAGTGTAAGAGTGAGTGTATGAGTAACGGACGCTGGTCGAAAGTTACTGTGTGTGAGTAACCTATCGGAGAAGGCGATTGTCTGGAAGTAATCGGAAAGACATTTCGCCAAGTTAAGGTGACAACTACAGAAAGACTGTGGGCGTACAGTCAAAGAAAGGTGATCGCTTGGACGGAAGTAATCATTTTTCAGAGTATGAATGGGATGCGTGCATGACCGAGGAGACGAGCTGAGAAAGGAGGGGAACTGCTGCGAAGGGGGACGGGTGACGTCGGCTAGAGCCGCGCTGTGATTGAGCGGTTGGTGTGACGTTAGCTAGAGCCGCGCTCTGGTTGGGCGGCTAGCGTGACGTCGGAGGAAAGTCGCGTACGGATAGGCCAGTTAGTGAGGACAGCGCTGAGATTGGTGGAGTGTCATCAGGAAGTAAACAAACGCGGAGAAAAGAGAAATCATGAAGTGTTTTAAGTGTTTGAAAGGGATTTTTAAACGTAAACGAAGTGAACATTATTACGGGGAAGAGGCTCCCCCAGAGGGTACGCCAGCTCATTATATGGCAACGAATGTTGGGCTGCATACGATATTGTGGATTGGGGCTTGGAATAAGCTTACGGAAGGGAATGAGGAAATGCAGTTCCCGAGGTACGGGACGTTTAAATTAGAGGTGTTACATCGGCTAAAAGCAACCATGTCCTCGTTGAAACCCTCACCTAGACCAACACAGTTTGAGGCACTTAATGCATGGATTAAGGCTGCACACGACCGAAATTTGAACAGGCGTCAACAAAGGCTGACGCGATCGGTAAGGGCAGTGCGAGATTCCAAATGGGATGAGGAGGAAAAGCGTTGGAGGGTACAGACTATCGAGGTGGAGAAAATGTATCCGATGAGGGAGGTGTCAGGAGGAGGAAACCTCATGGAAGAAGACGAGGAAAGCGAGTCGGAGGACAATCTGATAAACAGATTGTTAATGGATAGACCACCTCCGAGAGTGGAGTTAATAGAAGATAGAGGGCTCGCAAGGGAAGATGGGAATGACATAGAGGGATATACACCACTCCCTATATCGGAATGGACACCTATCAAAAGTGGAGAAACACCTCCAAACAACACTGTACAGAGTGTAGTGGGAAGGTTTGTGGTGCAGAAAACGCCAACCACAGAAAGGGTTGAGTCTGTGGGATTGCCAGACGCTCTTCAAGTGCCTGTTACCATAGGACCCATAGTTTCGATCTATAATTCTGAGAGAGATAGAGGGGAACAACAAAGGCAATTGGATAGGGAGAGGATTGAGATGGAAAGGAGGAATAATGTGACAAATGCATGGAAACAATTGCCAGGATCAGTAACATGGAATACCCCATTAGACACAACTGTCGGTCCCAATTCAGAACAGGGAGGTCCGAGAGGACCAATGGATCTAAGGGGACCGCGGCCAAGATCTTTTTCAGAGTTAAGAGCTGATTTGAGGGAATGGGACGGGTCCATAGTATCTCCGAGTAACAGGACAAGAACGGAACCAGAGTGGGAAAGCAGGGGTAACGGGACTGTATCTCATTGTGGGGCCAGCGAAAGCAGTCAGGGCCGGGAAGGCCAAAGTCAAGAGAATAGAGGGGATGCATGTCCTACAAATCAGAGAGAACAGCCGGAACAAAATACTAGGATTGTAGAATGTGAGGAAATGTCCCGTCTCTGGGGGAAGGGAGGAGATGAGGCGGTACGGGCTTTTCAGAATAGGTTTAGGTGCCTTCATCATACACTCGGGGAAGACGTTCAACATTGGAGAAAGGAGAACAGCGATAGGTCCCGCCACGCCTCGAATAATCAGGAATCACAGGGAAGTAGGGAAGAAAGAGGGAGTAATGGAACATCTTACCCTGCATCCCGTGAAACTAGCCCGGAGGGGGAGAGAGGGGCTATGAGGCATGAAGGAGTGTTTCACCACCCACCCCGAGAAGACGGAAAGGCATGGGATCTAGAGAGATGGGAACAGGGGAGGACTCCCTATAATTCACCAATACCTAAACGTAGATCTCGGAGCTGGGATGGGAGAGATGCGGATGGAGGAGCTAAATTGAGTGTCTTGAAAGCTGAAATTAAGGCAAAAAGGCTTGATGTTACCAGTTTAAAATCAGATGTTGATGAGATAATAGATGGAACATTGCCTTTGGAAAGGATAGAATTGTACGAACAGGATGAGTTATTGTTCATGGCAAAGGATATTACTAGGAAAGCTAGAGCGTTTTATGAAAAACTGACTGATTTGGCAGACAAGTATGCCGTGGATTTGTCTAGGACAAGGGCATTGCAGAGTAACCACAGATTACAGTACGCAGACCAGGATCTAGATGAGAAGAGAACTACTGGATTAAAAACACACATAAGAGAGCTGGTAACAGGGATAAGAGTGTGGAGAGAACTGGATAAATGGGAAGAAAGGTGGTCGAAAAAGGGCACAGTTAGGCGAAGTACAAATGTGATGACCCCTGAGGGAAGGGTAATGCAGATGGAGGCATTCCCTTTGCGAGAAATATCAAATGGAAATTATGTACATGTGCCCTGGAGTAGAGGAGACTTAGCCGCATTTACCAACTCATTTCCGAAGTTGCGGGACAATCCAGTCGAATGGTATAAGCAGGTAGAGAGGTTTGTTAAAATCTCGAAAGTACTGTGGATAGATTTGAACACGTTGTTTGACATCGTGGTCCCATCTGATTTGTGGACCCCGTGCAAGACTAGTGTCGAATGGCCAAATGCTGAACCATTGAGGGATGCTCGAACAAATGGACCATCTGAGATTGTCATGCGAAAGTATGAAAGGGTAATAGCATGGCTGAAAGATAAGGTACCACCACAGGACATAGATTGGGTAAAAATAGACCGAACAAGGCAGGAACCCAAGGAGACAGTTCACGAGTTTTATGAAAGATTGTTGAAAACATTCAAGCAATACAGTGGACTAGATGTAATGGATCCCAAAGACATAGGGCAGTTCGTGTCAAAGTTTGTCTTGGGGTTGAGACCTGATATTTGTTTGATGATACAGCAACATTTAATCTGTTGGCAGAACAAACCATTAGATGAGATTTTACGATATGCGAGGTACTGCAGTGACGAGATAGATTCTAAAGCCAAGAATCTAAAGGAGAAATTGATGGTGGTGCAAATGCAGTCCGCTGGGAAGGGTGGCCAGCAGAAGCAGGGGATGGGACGAAAACCAAATGGTCAGAGCAAAGATAATGAAGAAGGGCAGAGACCTAGGATAGACTTTGCCACTTTAAAGAAAACGACAAAGTGTCATCAGTGTCACCAGGTGGGGCATTGGCGACGCGAGTGTCCCTTTAACCCTGAAAATGGAGAGCTAGAAGTAGAAGAACAGGTCCAAGAAGTCCCAGTGCAAAAGGTGACAGTTCCAGGAGGCAAGGTGACCAAAGGGGGGACTTTGGCTCCACGGGCCCAATTCCCACAGCCACCGAAGATAACAGCTGGAGGAAAGGTCTTTAAACAAATGCCTCTGTTTATTGAGGAAGAAAAATGTTATTACATTGATCCATTGACAGGACAACGGGTGAGCAGTGAAGAGGACTGTACCCTCGGGGCAGTTCTAGAAGTGGATCAGAGAGGGCCATTTGTTGAGGCAGAAGTGGCAGGGTGTCCCACTACGTTCTTAGTGGATACTGGGGCTACTCGTTCGACTCTGAGATCAGCGGTGGTTCCAGACTTGCCGATGTCAGGGGAAACAATTCAGGTGGTAGGAGTCGCAAATAAAAGAATGACTAGTCCGTTGACAGAACCAGTATCTGTGAAAATAGGCAATCATATGAACGAACATCAGTTTGTGGTTTGTGACTCGAGTCCGGTATGTCTGTTAGGAAGGGATTTGTTGTGCAAATTGAACTGCACCATATACTGCACCCCGCAAGGAGTGGAGGTACAGACTACCGACGATGATGCTACCTTTAAGGTGGCCAATTCAAAATTCTGTGTAGAACTATATCCTACTCTGACTGTAGAAGATCTTCCACAAGATTTAAGAGATGCAGTGGCGTCAGAGGTGTGGGATTTCACAGGAGAAGATATAGGATTGATTAAAGGGGTAGAACCGGTAAAAATATTGGTAAAACCAAATGTTGAGTTTCCAAGAACGCCTCAATACAAATTGTCACAGGAAACGATTGCAGGAATAAAGCCTGTGATCGAGTCAATGATACAGCAGGGAATACTGAAAGAAATCGTGGGTAGTCCTTGTAACTCCCCGATTATGGGTTTGCAGAAACCTAGCGGGAAGTTTAGGATAGTTCAGGATTTACGAAAAATTAACAACATAGTCGTTTCATGTTGTCCCGTGGTACCGAATCCATCAGTAATATTGTTTCAAATACCATGTCAAGCAGAATGGTTCACAGTGATAGATCTTTGTCAGGCTTTCTTTTCAATCCCATTGGATGAAGAGAGCAGGTACCTTTTCGCTTTTAAAATGGAAGATCGCGTTTTAACATGGTGTCGAATCCCACAAGGATTCACAGACAGCCCATCCATCTTTAATCAGTTGTTGAAAAAGAATCTTGAGAATCTAGTACTGCCACAGAACTCGGTTCTGGTACAGTACATAGATGACCTACTTGTTGCGTCAGAAACAGAGGAAGCTTGTAAAGCAGATTCAATTGCCTTACTGAATCATTTAGCTGAAAATGGACATAAGGTATCTCCGAGCAAGTTGCAGTATTGTCTGACAGAAGTACAGTATCTAGGGCACAGGTTAGAAAAAGGGAAACGTAAGGTGTCCCCAGAGAGGATTGAGGCGATAATGAAAATGAATGCGCCTACAACACAGAGAGAAGTTAGAATGTTCCTAGGAATGGTGGGTTACTGCCGACAGTGGATAGTTAACTTTTCACTGAAAGCAAAGCCCTTACAGAAACTGACGCACAAGGAGGTGAGTGATCCGGTACCATGGGATGAAGAATGTCTGGTGGCGTTTTTACAGCTGAGAGACGATTTATGTCGTGCTCCGGCTCTGGGAATGCCAGATTACGAAAAGTCATTTTCACTCTATTGCTGTGAGAGAGAGGGATGTGCTTTGTCAGTCTTGGCACAGACCCACGGTAATGCCCGTAGACCAGTTGCATATTTTTCGGCTACATTAGATCCAGTAGCCGCAGCGTTGCCCGGATGTCTCAAATCCGTTGCTGCAACGGGTGTCAGCATTGAAAGGAGCGAGAGTATTGTGATGGGACATCCAGTAGTGGTGTATGTACCACATTCAGTTGAATTGTTAATGACCAGGACGAAGACGCAGCATCTGACCAATAGCAGGCTCACGCGTTACGAGCAAGTTATACTTGCCGCAGAAAACGTGACTCTCAGGAGATGCTCTGTCTTGAATCCTGCTACTTTGATGCCATTACCTACGGTAATAGAAGGCGAAGGATGTGAAGACCACGATTGCCTTGATGTGACTGAACTATGCACGAAACCCAGACCAGATATTGTGGATGAGCCATTGTCAGACCCCGATGAAATTTATTTTGTTGATGGCTCATGTTTAAGAGACGATACTGGTCGGTTGAGAGCAGCTTATGCTGTTTGTACTATTACTGGAGTTGTAGAAGCCGCTTGCCTGGAAGGAGTACATTCCGCACAGGTAGCAGAGATTATTGCCCTAACTCGTGCCTGCATAGCAGGAAATGGAAAGAGAGTCACCATCTACACGGACAGCCAATATGGTTTCGGTGTGGTTCATGATTTCGGGCAGTTGTGGTCTCAGAGGGGTTACATGACCTCCTCTGGTTCGCCCATTCGAAATGGAGAATTTGTGCGATTGCTGATAGAAGCATTACAAGGTCCTGTTGACATCGCAGTAGTGAAGTGTGTAGCTCATACTAAGAATACAGATTTTGTGTCACAAGGTAATAGATATGCTGATGAAGTCGCACGCTATTGTGCGGAACAAAGTTATTCTTTCTCAAAGGTGGAAATAGAAGGTGCAGAAGAAAAGACTGAATTAAGTATGATGTTAGAAACTGTAGACACTTGGGAGGATTTAAGAATAATGCAGGAGAACGCACCTGAAACAGAGAAAAAGGCATGGGAAATAGCAGGTTGTGTGCGAAGTGAAATGGATTTCTGGGTTTCAGCAGATGGGAGAGCTGTGTTACCTGAAGAATTAGCTAATCCCATGGCGAGAGAAATACATGGTCCAGTACATCTAGGAAGGGATGCTATGATGAGAGTGTTTAGGCAAACTTGGTATTGCCCTAAATTTAGAATAGCAGCAGAATCAGTATGTAAACGATGTGTTACTTGCCAACAGCTGAACGTAGGCAAACGAACACCAGTCACACTGAGTCACATTGGGAGGTCGGGGGGGCCTTTCAATAGAATGCAACTAGATTTCATCGAAATGCCAAGAGTCAATCGCCTTCGGTATGTGTTGGTGATTGTATGCGTATTTTCCAGATGGGTTGAAGCGTACCCTACACGTAGGTGCGATACACTCACAGTGGCTAAATTGTTGCTCAGGGAGTTGATACCGCGCTTCGGGGTGCCTGCCTCTTTGGAATCTGACAGAGGAAAACATTTTAACAGCGAAATAGTGAAGATGTTGTGCTCCACACTGAATATCGATCAAAAGCTGCATTGTAGTTATCGACCAGAAGCTTCAGGAATTGTGGAACAAGTGAATGGCACTTTGAAGAATAGATTGGCTAAAGTAGTGGCATCCACATCCTTGAGTTGGCCAGATGCTCTTCCTTTAGTGCTCATGAGCATGCGCAGCACACCTGATAGGAGGACAGGTCTCTCTCCCCACGAGATCCTGATGGGGAGGGCCATGAGACTTCCTACAGTTCCAACTACTGCTCTATTGAATATTACAGATGATCTGATCTTGGATTATTGTAAAGGACTGTCTGACGCCATCCATTCTGTGTCCCTTCAGGTGCATGCGGCTGAAGTTCCAGCAGCGAGGAACCTGTGTCATGACCTGAACCCAGGGGACTGGGTCTTAGTTAAAAAGCACGTCCGGAAGAACTGCCTAGATGTTCGCTGGCGTGGGCCCTTTCAGGTAATCCTGATAACGAACACCGCGGTGAAGTGCGGGGGGCTGCCAAATTGGATCCATGCATCCCATACTCGAAGAGTTCCAGCACCTCTAGAAGGAACAGCTCCCATCCCAGACGAAAGCCCGGAAGTGGAAGAAGAGTCGCAAGAAGGGATAGAGGCAGCTGAGGGGGTGTCGGAAGAAGTTGGGAACGCAACGGATTCAGAAGAAGAGCGAAGGCAGGACGGCAGTGAGACAGAAGACGCAACTGAAGGAGAGAGCAGAAGTGAATACGACTCAGACTCAGATCCGTATCGGAGCGACCAAGAACCAAGTGGGAGGACAAGAAATAGGAGAATAAGGCTTGGAGCTGCCACTTGGCCAACAAGGAGAAGAAGGCTAAGTTTGAGGTCGGCCCAGGAAGAAACGCTTACTCCTATATCCGAAGACTCAGATCCAGAAGAAGATATCCAGGATCAAGCCGAGGAGGGTCTTAGAAGATCAAGGAGGGTGCGAGTGCCTAGTAGAAGATACTCTACTCCCGACTGGACCTACCTCGTTGCAGATGTCTGGGAGACACAGAACAGGGAGGATCAGGGAAGTGGAACTGATCAGAACTGACCCGATCATCACAGTGCAAATAAGGTTTCTACTGCCAGGAGCGGAGACCGAAAGGTTGCTGACACTCAACATCGTTCATCCTGCTCTCCTGAGTGGAATAAGAAAATTGATTTTAGAGACAGTTGAGTTTCCAGTTTGCTGTTCACGATATCCAATATTGGAGGGAACTCTTCTTCGTTTGGAAATGCTTGAGCGAGTAGTAGAAATGCTAGGAGCGCTTATTGTTGTGGATTAATACCATATTGTGAATGTCTTCAAAGGGGCGCAGAACTGGGAAGGTGAAGAAAGTGATCTTGATTAGAACGGACCCCTTTGTAATTGTGGATGTAGAACTGATAGTACCAGGAGTGGAAATTGAAAAAACGCTAACTCTCAATTTTGTCCGTCCACTTGTCTTGAGCGAAATAAGGAGAATAATCCTAGAAAAAGTTGACTTTCCATGTTGTGGTACGAACTGTCCAGAACCTGAGGGAATGATACTTCGGATGGACATTTATGAAGAAGTAGTGTCACTCCTTGAGCCATACATAACTTTAGATGAAAACAAGACTTTTGAAAAGAAATTGTAAACTTGCTGCAAGATAACCTAGCGCCGAGTGGAAGAAGAAAAGTGATAGGGGTTTCATTTTAGTGGATGGAGAAGGGCTAGGGTTGTCTATTTTCTACTGGACTTTGAACTGTTTTGCGGAAACAAATTGTCAAGCTTCCAAGTGTTCAAAGAAAGACATTGCAAGAGAAAAAGACTTTGTTTGAAAAGAAGAGGAAGTGAATGCTGGAAGAAAGTCAAAACTACACTGTTTGAGAACATGGAGGCTGGCAACCCGAACCGCAGGGCAAAATGTATAGCTGTTATACTTTTAGGAGTAGTGGTTTCTCTTATAATTTTAGTGGTAACTGTTTCATTCCTAGCGGGACACGAAGGGGATGAAACCGCAGTTAAGGAGGATAAGGGAGTGTCAACACCGAAAACTACCGTTATTAAAGAGAAGGGAAACATCAATGAAAAAGACAAAGCATTGTTAGATGCAGAAGTAAAAAGGTTACACATGGATGAGTCACAGGGAAATTACAAGTCAAATGCTTATGCTAAATTGCTTTATGAATATGTTGATGCCATGGAAGTAAAGGATTGTTATGTTTGTATGCAGTTACCAGCTTCAGTGGAGGAGGGTATCAGATACCATCATCTTCCGTTGACATATGGAATAACGTGCAGTTTATTGTTAAGTATGTTTTATGGACGAGACGGATTTGAGTATTACTTCTCGAATTTCGACTCGACATTGCCAGAGGTTCCGAATTTCAAGCATTTGAACAAATGGGACTACTACAAAAGCGAAGACAGATTACACAAATGGTTTATTCCATGGAAAACGTTAGATACTTCACATGCTCGAAGGAACAATCTGACTTGTCAAATATCAGAAGTTTAGAAAAAGTTTATAGCACAGGTAGATACTAGATACAGGAGGCAGAAGATATTGAAGGCATCAGGACAAGGGGAAACAGATTGGACCAAGGAGGAAAGGGCACAACAACGAAAAGGTAGTATTGGTCCAATTGCTTTGGATAAGGAGAAACGGGGGAAACTGTGCATTCACAGGAGTTACTCCTATTATGAAAACGTTTATGTAGGACAAGTCAATTGCGAACATGCCTTTCAATTGGAGTATTACTCTAAGAACTTCATGAAAGGGATGCAAGCAATACCAAATGTATATTTTGTATGTGGAAGATATGCCTATGTGAAGTTACCAGATAATTGGTACGGATCATGCTATCTGGCTGTTGTCTTTCCTAAAATATATCATGTTGAGAATTTAGACACGCCTAAGAAAGAAATATCAACTAGATGGAAGCGAGGGCTGGGTGCAGCAGAAGTAGTTGGAGATGTAATAGGTGCTGCATTCCCTTTCTTAGGATTGATAATGAATGACATTAAGATCAGGAGGTTAGCTACAGTCGTAGATAGGCTATCTGCCAGTACTGCAAGATCCTTGATGCTGATAGAAGGGGAGATGCAATCGATTAGGGCGATGGTTCTTCAGAACCGACTTGCTTTAGATGTTCTGTTAGCAAAAGAGGGAGGAGTCTGTAGGGCCTTGAAGGTCCAGGAATGCTGTACTTACATTCCAGACAATTCAAAGCCTCTAGAGAAGTATATACAAAACATCACTGCCATACACTACGAAATTGAGGACCTGGCAAAGGTAAATGTGTGGGAAAAAGTAGGCCATGGAATGGGTAAAGTTGGAAGTTGGTTTGCCAACTTAGGAAAGGGTATCGTTTGGTACATACTGAAACCCATCATCATAATTGTGATTTGTGTAATCACTTTGTGGGGATTGGTGCGTTTGTATCAATGTTATAGAGCAAATAGGTTACAGAGAGCTATGAAGAAACAGGAAGAAGAGTTGACAGCGATGCAGGACACTCAATATAAGAGTCTGAAAGCATTAGAGAGTATGAAAAGAAGTGGTACTGCCCTGTCTTCACTTTAAAAGGTTCTACATTTTTAGTGTCTTGGTGATGATGACCCCTGAAGGTCATCAAAGGGGGGACTGAGAGAGCACAAGTTTGAAAAAAATGTATAAGTACGCCATATTTACAAGCACGTAGTTAGTTTAAACATGTTTTGCACACGAGTGGTTTATATTCAGTAGTGAAACGTATAGAATGTTAAGTAGAGTAACTATAATTATAACGGTGTGAGATTAATGTAGAAATGTTGGAATATATGTGAAAACCTCATGTTCTCATGTTAAAAAGAGTCATGTCCGAATTAAATGTAACTTTGAAAATCCAGTATTATGTGTAGGCCTTAGGGCAATTCACAGCAAACCTGAACGTGCTGCTAAATTAATGTGAGATAAAGTTGACATGGTTCTTTCAAAATGTACTACTGAACTTAGGGTTAAAAGTATATGCTTTATAGATGTGTTATTTTAGAAACGTATGCTAGTTAAGAATGTTTGCTGTTTAAATCAAGTTAACGTTTTAAGAGTGCAGGAACCTGCTGCATGTAAATCAAGTAGGCCAGAGCAGATAATGTCATGTAGTTTAAATTGCCATGTGCTCGTTAGAGGAGAGGTCGTGAGGTGTCCAGCACGGAGCTTTGAGAGTGTTTTATGACCAAAGATATGGTGGAGTCTGGAATTTGAGGCCCACTGCAGAATGAGCTGTATGCAGGTGCGAGGGTCCTAATCAGCTCGAATGAAAGGGACTTTGTTCAGTGGCGCCTTGCGCAGGCCTGTAGGAGTTTCCAGGAATTTCAGGGGGTATCAGCGCACGGAAGAAGGAGCCTGGGAACCAAGGTCAACTATAACGAGGGTCTTCAAGAGTACCATCATGGAGTTTACCGCGCAAAGATGTACCACGTGAGGGGCGTCCCAAGGGGCGTTTCTATTGGAAATGTGATTTGGTATTAGGGAAAGTGACCCGGGAAGAGAGCAGAGCAGATGATTTTGGGAGCCTAAGGAAGCGGATGGGTAGGCAGATAGGCTGATCAGGAGAGACCCATTACCAGAGAAGAGACAAAGAGAAGTGCGTGATCTTCTTAGGAAGTCACCACGGCTGACACCTAGAGGGTTAAGATCTTGCTAAGTAGGGATGTCATTTAGTGTAGTGTAGGGACAGACTAACCTTAATTTTCTTTTCTGTAATGACTTTGAGGTTGCAACTTGTATCCATTTTGGCAACCCTGATGGTTTTCGAGCTTGTACTTATTATTCTGTTTTTCAGACTCAGACTATTCAAAAAGTTCATGTTTATAGTGATACCGATTTATCTTCTTAATCTCATTTTGAGAAGTTTGTATCTTCAGTTATCTTTGACTTTATATTAAAACTTTAAAACTTAAATTTGGTCAGTGGTCATTTAGAGTGGTGTAAGTTCTTAAATTGATTGATTTATTGCGAGATTACCTTTTACTCAAGACAGGTACCAACGATTCAGTCGACATAGTTTGGGATTTGGTAAGATAATTAGTAACCAGTAATCCCGCGTTAGCAATAACACATGCACTCTTGTGGAGTGCTCAATCATAACGAAAACAAGAATTTGCAATGCAATAGGTCCCGCATTTTTGAGCTATTGGCATTGTCATTGACTATGCCTTTTATTTATGTTTGGTTTTTAAAACATACATAAAAGGCATAAACTCTTGCAAATGTAAGACCTATGCATTCCAAATGCTTGTTTGTAAAAGCGCCCTATGCCGTGCTTTCACTTTAATGGTGGCCAGACCCCTTTCTTTAGATGGGGCTCATCTAAAGCAAGGTGCAGCCGTCATTAAAGTAAAAGCGTGGTATCGGACGCTTTTACCAAAAAAAGCATTTGTTAAGTGGCATAGTGTGTGCAGAAGTGCCGCGCTGTGCAGAGAGAATTTTTGAAAAAGAAAGCACAGCATCCATAATCGGGCGCTGCTCTGTCATGAAAACAGGGTGAGTTAAGGAGAGCCTAGATAGATTAAAGACATTATAGAAAATAGTGCTCACAGACTGCAGATAAAACAGAACATATAACAACACAAGTAAAGGGTCCAGTCCTCATTGGAGGTTACAAATGCAGACAGGGCGGTAATAAGGAGGGATTACTAAGCCTATACATGAATCAAAAGAAAGGATTATGCACTGTCCAAAAGGCTTCGACCTAAAAGGGACATGCATGGAATCCAAAGGTATTCTTGGCATTTGCCTACCATTCCATTGTTTTGAGCACCCCAGAAAAGAATTGGCCACCGCATTTTTATTTACATAACTATTACGCACTGACCTAAGCATAAAAAGGCAAACATTTACTATATCTAAAAAAATTGCGTTTTTCCAAGCACACAAATTGGTCAGAAGTATGTTATGTGAATGTTTACAATTCTACATTCAATAAAGACATGCTTGAATGTTTGATACGATATGGAAATAGCTGCATGGTTACCCGTCTGCATCTGGTAAACAAGGACTTTCTGCCCTTAAATTACACTTCTTAGTTGTTTCACTTGTCCAGCAATATCTGCAGAATGAAGTCGAATTTTGTATAATTTCCTGCTCCTGGTTGTCCTGTTTTATAGTTTGATTTACAGACTTGAGTTGAAAGTTTCTTTGCTCTTGAGGTTTGTGGAAGGGCTTTGAAGTGGAAAATTGATTTGTTTTAATCTGAAACACAGTGTACTGTTCTGCAGCTTGGTTAAACACACACCAACAAAACGCCAATCAAATATAATAACATTTTCAATGTTTCCTGGGTCTGTCACTAGTAAAAAGTAACACTACAATCTATGGGGACTCTGCAGATGATTTTTAACACGCAGGGGAAAGTTTAACGAACTCATACGACAATACAGCACTTTATTGTTAATTTACAAACATGCAAATTACAGATCAACTGCACTAATGAAATATTGGTGTGATATTCTAAACATGGAGCAATGGGGATAATATATCGACCTAAGGTGGAGCAAATATTGAAACTAGCAAAATGAGAGATAAAAACACTGGTCTATAGCATACAACTATCATAAACGTGGAAAATATCAACAAACTGACTAACAATAAAACAATTTTATCTTCATCAATGTCTACAAAATACTCAACTCTGAAGCTGAGCCCTAGGTGGCCACTGAGCCAGTGGGTGACCTCGAGCTGAAGGCAGAAATAGAAAATAACTGAGGCTTTTCACTTGCAAATATAGTCTCAAGTAGGTGGGTTGGGTCTCTTTTTCTTAATTCCCTGTTTAGAATCAGAGTGGCTTACACTAGGGGCCAGATGTAGGTAATTCTGTTTTACCGACTCATAAATACCGAATTTTACCGATTCGGTATTTATGAATTGGTAAAATAGAAGGAGGGAGATTTAGGTAAATTCGGTAATTGAATTCCCGAATCTGTAAAAATCAGTATTTACCGAATCGGTAAATACCGATTCGGTAATGCCCATTGATTCCTATGGGCATTGAAGTCCATAGGAATCAATGGGCATTACCGAATCGGTATTTACCGATTCGGTAAATACCGATTCAAGCAAGGGTGCAGGGGGTGTCACTTTGACACCCTCTAGCACCCCAAATACAGGCATGTGTGCCATGTGGCACACAGACATGCCCTAAGGGCATGTCTGTCTGTCACATGGCATAGGTGTTCATGCACACATGTGCATGCACACCTGGATTCGGTATTTTACCACCCAATTGGATTGGGTGGTAAAATACCGAATCTGAAAGGCCTTTGGGACTCAGAAGAGTCCCACCTACATCTCGAAGTTACCGAATCGGTAAAAATACCGATTCTGCATTTTACCGATTCGGTAAATTTACCGAATCGGTAAAATTGGCCCCCTACATCCCAAATACCCATTTACCGGTCGGTAAATGGCCACCTACATCTGGCCCTAGATCTTTAACACTATTCATTTTATTCAAAGGGTCTTAGACTAAGGGTTGCACAGGTACTCACGTGGCACTGCACAACTTGTGCTGCATTCCTACTGCGTTCCTTAGCCTTTTAACGGTACATAAATCAAAGCAATACTTTGCCTTGCTGAAGTTTGCTATTAAAATGGCGCCTGAGCAAAATGATTGTAAACACCTCACTATGGGGTCTATTAGGATGGCGGACAAACTTTTGTTCGCCCGCCTCCCTAAGGCTGCTGGGACCGGCCGCCAGTGGTGCTGCTGTCCCGCACCGGCAATCAGGATTCTACTGCCACAGTGCATTCAGGATGCCACTGCCACGGTGCACCTTTCAAAAGATGCGCTGGGCACAAGCAATGAAAATGTGCCCCATTATGGTGTATGCGCTGCCTCCAGGGCAGCCGCGACCTCGTGCTGCCCTCGGGGGCAGCGCATTCATGTGAAAACAAGGAGCAGCTGCTCCGTGTTTTCACAGTGCAGGCGGCACCCGCCTGCACTTTCAGAGGGGATTAGAGATACACTTGCAGGCGGGTACAGTCAGTGATTGCACCCACCTGCAAGAGGATGTCTGGGGATCCTTGGTACCCTCTTTACCCCCTGCAGAGGGCTGCTCTCAGGGGGCGCACTGACAGTACACCACATTTTAAATGGTGCACTGTCAGTGCACCTCCTGAGGGCTTCTTTGACTCTGACCCCGCGTCTGTCATATGGCGCGGGCGCAGAGTCAAAGGAATTCCCTCATTTGCATAGGACATGCCCCTATGTAAATGAGGCAATACCCTCTGAAGCTAGCACTGGCGCATTATTGGTATTATAGAAGGGAATGCTCAAGCATCTGCGCCCCCGTCTATAAAACAAAAGTGCCCCGGGGACGTGTAAAGGAGGCGCAAACGCCCGTTGTTCCCCCGTGGCATCTTCTGTAATACGGCCCCAGGTCTTCTATATATTTTTATCTAACTTATTTAAATATGCACCCAAATAACCCCCTATAATGAAGAAACTGTGATAGTTCTGGCTTGTAAAACTCTGCGGATTAAAGCACAATAAGGAATGAACATGAATATTTTAGTAATTTTAATAACAGTTTATTTTTATTTGAATATATTTGGCATGAACTACTTCCTGTGTTTTTTGATCTCCTGAATATGAGGTTCAGAAGTTGCCCTAGAAGTCAAAGATCCTTATTCAGCTAGTGTTTACCTGTACTGGCAAGATTTTGTAACAAAACATGGGACAGAAGCGGAGTTACAAAAGTTGAGAACTAAAACAACACAAAATGCGTACGCACACTTGACCACGATGGGTTATTAAGAAGGCCTGTTAAACATGGGAGCTTGCAGACCTGACTGCTTTCTTCATTTGTTCTTTCTTTCAAATGTGCATCTCTCCCTTAATAACTATTATACCAAGATAGTTCTGTGGTATTGAATCTGTAGCAAGGCAAATGTTCATACGACACCAAAAAATACATACTTTGGAACACGCTTGAAAATAAGTTGTTGTGTGCAGTAACACATGCCTAGACACAGCGTGATTAACTTTTGAAATACGTTTAACATTATTAAACAGAACGTTAATAGATGGGGCACATGTATGTCAATCTGAATATAGAGAGTTGGATTAAAACAGCACAATAGAGGGCAGAAAAATATACTGTATCTAAGTTGTACCCTGCAGACCAATGTAACATAGCGCTTAGAAGGAGTACATTTAGAATACTGCAACAAACATGGATTGCGCTTGTACACCATCCAAATGGGGCCCATGCAGGGCCGGACTGGCTACCGGGCGTTTTGGCATGCTGCTGAGTTGTGGGATGATTTCGTTGATGGGGACCTGCGTGTGAAGAAACCGCAGCCAGTCCATGGCCACGACAGCTGTGAGGAGCAGGACAGGCACAGACAGCAGTGCCCCCTGCTCTGAGGCCTGGCTCTGCTGTGAGACGGCTGGAGCCCCATGACTGATTGGGAGGGGGGAGGGAGAGCAGAGAAAGAGGAGCCTGGAAATACACTATAAAAAGGAAACCAGCACAGTGCTGGTGAAATGCTAGCAGTGCTGATAGATAATTCTGATAGATAATGTTGACAATTATTAACAAGCAACCAAACGGGAGGCAGGGCAGGGAAGGCAGCAGTAAAACAACTGTGGTGTTAAGAGGGGTGGGAGGAAGAATGCTTTATTTATTTATTTATTGTGTTTTCTATAGCGCGAACATGACCCTGCAAAGGGTATCAGAGCGCTTTACAACGTATTTTGATATTTATACCTTAAATAATACAAATCACTAAATCTTTCCATCAATACGAAGCTAGTGCACTGAAGGTGAACACAGACAAACAGACAAACACTAACAGAGCAGGAAACCAAGAAAGAAAAGAATCCCCCAGAGAACAGATAAAGAACCATCGTGGAATGAGAAAGTGCTTAGTCCCTGCTGCCTGGGAGGAACGGAAGAGAGAAAGGAGTGACAAAGAGGCAGGACTGACCACTGGCAAGCAAGGACTTTTGAAGGACACTGACACAAACAAATCAAAAGCTGGGGGATGTCTTTAACCTAACATAAGAAATTACAATAGGTCTCAAATGCTCGACCTAAAAAAGAATATTTTTTCTAAAAAATAAGATGAAGATATCAAAATTAACTGAAAGGAATCATAATAAAAAGTAGTTTCAGATCAGATTGTTTAGGTCTTTTTGGTCTTGGTATGAAAGGATGATTGAATGAGCATCAGTACTGGCATACTTTGTGGTTTTCTTCTCTTAGTCTGAAAGCACCTCACGATTTCCAAGTTATTGCTCCATAGATGTCGCAAAACATAGAAGAGTAAAGAATGTTAGCATTCTTACAAATTATACATAATTGCTGCTTACTTAGCCTCTTCACTGCAGCGCAAATTCCGCCGCATTGCTGGACATTCCAATCGCGGGCGTGGTCATGATGGCTCCCAGCCGTCATGAGCACACGCCCACCGTGACTCATGACGGCCGGGAGCCGTCATGAGCATGGAAGAGGTTAAAGAGATAGGTGACAGGGACAAAAAACTAAAAGGAACGGCTAGTACTAAAAAACCTTTGTTGTAGAAATGTTGCTACCTTGGGGTTTTCCCTTTGAAGAGTCAGTCACATCTTCACTTTGAAAGCAGGAGCGGTAAAAAAAAATGCTCCAATGAGAAATGAAATCTTCCAGCTGGCTCCTCAATACACTCAACACAGCCACTCATAAAAACAAATTAAGTAAATTATAACCAAATGTATCTGCTAGTACTAGAAGAAAAAAACAAAAAACGCTGTATTCACCTAAAAAAAGTGACTCCCTAGGTCATGTATTTTGTTGTGCACAAGCTTCTGCATTGTTGCTTGCTTTTCAAGAAATTAATATATTTTATTTATCTAATGCACACTTAAATGTCTGTAATGAACCAAATAATATATTGTGATGCGTCCATTATAATATTTTGACTCGTTTTTTATGTTCAAGTTGCATTCTGTACGAAGTCATATGCACAGACAGAACAGATTAGTCAACCACATTGTGAAGATCAAAGAACCTCTAAATTAACGAGTAGTTGACGGCAAAGGTTAAACCATGTACTTGCAAACTCAGGGGAGTACAGAAATTTCACCTTGAGGAAGCAGGGTGAAGATTGTCCTCTTTATGCCACTTCACTGAGGTACAGAATTTCTATTTGCCTCCTGCACAACTGGGCTGTTTTTCAGCAACAGGATATCCCACAACTGAAAGGCGAAATAGCCTGCAACTGGATAATGGTAAAGATGATGAGGTTGGGCCAAGGGACGTGGCGGGGCTCATATTTGAGTTCAGAGGGATTGATCTCCAGAGATGGTGCGCGGGGTTGGGAATTTAGTGCTTGCCAGGGCGGAAAGAGAAGACGGGCTGGAAATTGCAGTGGCGGCTCCTCCGGTCAGGGAGAGGAGCGTTGCCCCACTGAACAAAAGGAAATAAAATGATAATAACTATTGTTATTATCATTTTATTTTTCCAATATAATTCAGTGTCTCTCGGGCGGGTTGGCGCTGGCGGAGTAGGGAGAGGAGTGGTTTTCACTCCTGATGTGCTCAGGACTGCTTGGCTGGCCCTCTATGGCCTCTCTAAGCAGTCTGGCACACTTTGCAGGTCCCAAACCAGGCTGCATTACACAGCCTGGTGAGGAGCATGCAAACCCTCCCAGTCCTCGTTTGAGTACTGATCCATGGCGCCCAGACCAATCACAGCTCTGCATTGCAGGGCGGGTGGTTCCTGCTGCTGGCCGGGGCTCGCCCCTGCCTCACCACCCGGGTCCGGTAGCAGCCGCTACTGGGAAAATATGCAAGAGATAGTGAAAGTGATATATATGGGATAGTGGACTGGTTTTTGATGGGGCTCTAACAGGGGATGGAGGATAGCAGCGTCCCTAGCGGCCCATCGTGGTACACCACTCATTAAATTTGGTAGATTATAAATACAGATTTACCACAGTTGCCATCGTTGCCTTCTAAGTGTTCTTTAACTACATGCGCGCTGCGGGTTTCCCCGCTGTGCGCTGACATTTACGAAAACCCGCGTATCATGACGAGCTCAACTCGTCATGAGCGTACGACAGGCGTAACTAATGACGAGCTGAGCTCGTCATGAGAGCGTCGAAGGGGTTAAAGTGAGCAAAGGGCAGCCTGCTGTAACCACATACATATACACAAAGATAGACAGCAACAGTGATGGAATATTGTCCACTTATCATTGATAACTCAACATAATGATCTGATTCAGTGTATAATATTCATTGGTTTGTGTAATCACTAAGCTGTTAGATGTTCTGAAATAGTTTTAAAATGTGTTTATGTAATGCGCTCCTATTGCGACTGGGCGATATCCCGTGCTAGGACTACACATGTATTGATTTCAGATGTTATTTTTACTTTAAAATGCTTTTTAAACAATGAGTGGTTAAGGAAACATTTAATATAGGTTTAGTGTTTCAGATGGAGCATCAGGTTTAAAAACTGCATCTTGAAATGAATATTTTAGTATATTTAGCTGTTTATAGGGCGCAAAACGTAGCTTTATTCTTGATTTGACACACATGCTTTGCACATAAACTCGCGAGCATGGGTGTAACATTTGTAGGTGTAAACATAAAATAAGGTTGTAATCAGGAAAGCATTTTGTACGGAAATGTAGTAGTCTGGACTCGCAGTGCTCAGGATGTTCTTGACATAGTCACACCTTAGATAATTTAACTTCAAGGGCAAGCACATTACATACAGGTGAGTCATACCCCTCGGCAGCCCTTTTGCCACAAAGCCAAAAAACCTGTGGCAAGGCTTAATTTCTTAATCACAGAAATAATTGTAACAATGTCAATATGAGTGCCAAATGGAAGCTTGCTTTTTGCTTTTGCTCATAGACATCAAAATATTTGCAGTTTTGGCCGCCCAAATCCAAGCGTAGGAGGTAAATGCATTTCCTGCTCCCCCAGAAGTCTTAAGAAAAGAAGAAACACTGAGCTGCCGACGATACGTGATTTCCAAGTCAGCTACTTACAGAAATGCATTCTGTGGCCGTTACGCATTCGCTATGAAACATCCAAGATGTTATTAGTATTTAAATATTGCAACTTGTACCATCAGGAATCACCTTACTGAAGTAGAGCTACTGTACTAACTTTCTATCTACACGGCAGGACGAATTATGCGGCAAATGCATTTGGCATGAATTCTGGTGTAAGAGAACATAAAATAAATAAATACATATATATATATATATAATTTTTTTTTTTTGGTGCGCCTATGCTCGTATCACTTGATCCTCACTTATTCATCCAAAGAATGGACCAACAAAATACTGTACCTTGGAAATAACACATTTACTAATTGGAAACAAAGGTTTTCCTGACAGTGATTAATACCTGGTCGCACTTTCATATGTAAGGGGGTTTGAACAGTGCAGAGATGTCATCTCACTGCCAATTGAGAGCTCCAGGGTCGTATACATATACAAAACACAAAACATAACACTCTCAGTGTTCCAGAAGTCATGCTTTTAGACTAACAATGAAAACGAGCTGCTCAAAAACAGTAGTGCCATATTTATTTATAGAAGAGGTATAATAGTTAAAGGCCATTTCATTAATAGTAGGATTATGGATCAGAGGATAGTGCCAGTTAGAAAGTCCAACCATACCATAACTATGCCTTTTTTGGACAACATTTTGCTTTTTAATTATGTTTTATTTATTTATTTGGGGTGCTGCTAGTTTGGGTACAAATGATAGTAATCCTAAACAGAGATCTTATAACAAAGATACAGCCATTCGGGGAAGGTACAAAAAATGAGCCATTTTGATGGTGAGGCTGGTTTTAGAAGTCTAACAGTCAGCCGAAGGTGGTGGTAAGAAAGAGGTTAACCACAGCATTTTCCACTGTTGGAAGGGGCGAGCTCAGAGGGCCAGGTTGTGCTCACCCGACCACCCCAGGCCCCACCTCTCCCACAGATCTTGCCGAGTCTTATCGTGAGGTCCTCACCGGGGAGGACTTCGAGTCTAGGATCGTACACACTGAGCTCACACCACACTTACGAACAGACACCACAACGTTGGATTTCAGTAACAAGTACTTTATAAGCAGTAAAGGAGAGTAGCACTCTTATGTACACAATGATCGAGGGATCATAAAGTCTTTGAGGGTTCAGGGAGAGGGAAGCGGGACAGTCTTTAGCCTTTGGGCCAGTATGAGGCGTACCCTGCGCTCAGCTCTCAATCCTCGAGCCGGGGGACACGGAAGATGATGGTCGTACTGGCTGCCTCACTCACGTCGGGTCAACTCGGTCGTGATGACGATCTCGATGGTCCAGCCGGACCAGAGTACTCCTCGAGCCGCGACGAGGTCAGCAGGGCTCGATCCGGAGAAGTTCTTAAGGAGCCGCGACAGCGTCAGCAGGGCTCAGGTGGTCACAAAGTCAAGCTCGAGTCGCGACAGCGTCAGCAGGGCTCCGAGGTCTTAGAGAGGACTAGCCGCGACAGCGTCAGCAGGGCTCCGATGGTTACGAGTTCAGCTCGAGCCACGACAGCGCCATCAGGGCTCCGAGGTCTTAGAGAAGACGAGCCGTGACAGCGTCAGCAGGGCTCCGATGGTTACGAGTTCAGCTCGAGCCGCAACATCGTCAGCAGGGCTCAGGTGGTTCAGTTCCTTGTTGCGAAGAGGGAGCCGCGACAGCGTCAGCAGGGCTCAGCGATGCGAGGTTGAGTTCTTCTCAGGGTCAGCCGCGATCAGATCAGCAGGCTTCAGGTCCAAGATACAACTGCCCGCTAGTTGTCGGGCGGGCCCAGATATAGTCCGTTGGCCGTTTGATCTCCGGACCCTCGCAGACGGGGGTCTCAAGCCCTGGGGGCTGGTCGTTAGCGAGGTCCGGCGGTTGGCTCATTGATCTCTTTGGAGGATGCGTCCGGGGATTCCCAGATGCCCAGCGGGTCTGGAGCCAGCCCTCGGGGAGGCCAGAGGTGCAATCGAAACTGGCCCCCAGGGGGAGGCCAAAGGTGTGACAGATACCAGTCTCTCAGGGGAGGCCGGAGGTGCCATCTAAACTCCCTGGCTTATCTCACTCGAGGAGCGCTTTACCCCCCATTCGGGACTGGCGTGTCTTTGGAGTCTGGGTTTCGCTGGGGCCGGGGTCACGCTAGGCCCAGGGAGTCAGGGATCTTGGGAAGGGAAAATGGCTGCCGGGCCTTGTGGGGCATGCAAGGTTAGGCGCTCGAAGCCGGGAGCGGGACGGGACATGCGGGCCTGGTCGTGGGGTACGGGGTCTGGGTATACAGGGACCAGGACGACCAGGGCACGGGGTGCAGGCTACACTAACGGGGATGCCGCGCAGGGAACTCAGGGTGCAGGCCTACGCTCACAGGGTGCGGAGGAACAGCGGCGAACCACGCCACGAGGCCGGGTGCAACACGCGTCCCCCCCAGCTGAAGGCGGGGAGAACTACCCATCCTCTTGGGGGTTCTCTTCGCTGAGGCGGAAGAATCGGGACAGGCCGTCAGCGTTGGCGTGGTTGACACCAGGCCGGTGCTCAACAGTGAAATCCATCCCCTGGAGGGAGATGGACAAGCGCAACAATTTGGGATTCTCCCCCCTCATCTGCATTAGCCACCGGAGGGGTCGGTGGTCGGTCTGGACCCGGAAGTGAGTACCGAACAGGTAGGGCCTCAGCTTTTTCAGGGCCCAAACCACCGCGAAGGCCTCCCGCTCGATGGTGCTCCACCTTTGTTCTCGAGGGAGTAGCCTCCGGCTAATGAATGCCACTGGTTGGTCTAGGCCGCTCTCGTTCACCTGGGACAGAACTGCTCCGATGCCATGTTCGGACGCGTCTGTCTGGACTACAAACTCTCGGGAGTAGTCGGGGGCCTGTAGGACTGGGGCAGTACACATGGCGTCTTTCAAGGTTTCGAACGCCTCTTGGCAGGCAGGGGTCCAGCTGACTTTCTTCGGCTGGTTTTTGGAGGTTAACTCCGTGAGGGGGACTACGATGCTGCCGTACCCTTTGATAAACCTTCGGTAGTACCCCGTGAGCCCTAGGAACGCCCGCACTTCTGTCTGGGTCGTGGGGGCCTCCCAGGCCACGATCGCATCTATCTTGGGCTGTAGGGGGGCTACGAGGCCGCTTCCGACCTGGTGCCCGAGGTAGATCACGGACCCTTGTCCGATCTGGCACTTGCTCGCTTTAATGGTGAGACCGGCCCTTCGTAGGGCTGTCAGCACCGCCCAGAGGTGCTGGAGGTGCTCGGGCCAGTGGGAACTGAACACTGCGATATCGTCCAGATACGCAGCGCTGAACTCTTCCAACGCAGCCAGTACCTGGTTAACCAGCCTCTGGAAGGTGGCGGGGGCGTTCTTCATTCCGAAGGGCATCACCCGGAAATGGTAGTGACCATCCGGGGTGGAAAAAGCGGATCTCTCTCTGGCCCCTTCGGTGAGGGCGATCTGCCAGTATCCGCTGGTCAGGTCGAACGTACTGAGGAAGCGAGCAGCCCCTAGGCGATCAATAAGTTCGTCTGCTCGGGGGATGGGATGCGCATCAGTTCTGGTGACTGCGTTGAGCCCGTGGTAGTCAACGCAGAACCTTAGCTCGGGAACAGCACCGGGGGCGGCTGCCTTCGGAACCAGGACCATGGGGCTAACCCATGGGCTGTCAGACGCTTCGACCACCCCGAGAGCTAGCATCTTTGATACCTCGGCCTTTGATGCAGGCCCGGACTCGGTCAGGGACGCGGTAGGCTCTGTGCCGTACCGGTGGGCTGTCCCCGGTGTCCACGTCATGGACGCACCAGCTGGTGACGCCGGGGGTGAGGGAGAAGAGGTCCGAGAACTGTCCCAGTAACTGGCGACAGTCCTCGCGCTGCTCGAGAGAGAGAGGGAGGAGGAGAGACTCACTCCCTCTACGGAGCCATCTTTTTCTTTGGCGCACTGGAGATCGGGGAGAGGCTCTGTTTCTTCTTCTTCTCCGTCGTCCGTGGCGAGGAGCAAACTCAACTCGGACCGGGCGAAGTGGGGCTTGAGGCAGTTCACGTGGAGGACACTCAAGGGGTTCCTGGGGGACTGCACATCGATGAGATAGGTCACCTGACTCTTGCGCTCCACCACCTTGAAGGGCCCTGTCCACTTGTCTTGCAGGGCACAGGGCTCCACGGGGGCCATCACCCAGACCTGCTGTCCGGGTTGAAACTCGACCAGAGTGGTATTCTGGTCATACCACCGTTTCATTTCTTCCTGACTGGCCTCGAGGTTGGCCTCGGCCAGTTCTCGGAACTTCCTAGTCTGGTTCCGGAGGGCCAGGATATATCAAAAAATGTCCAGAGGGGGCCCTGGGGCCGCCGTCTCCCAACCTTCCTTGACCAGGCTGAGGGGTCCTCGGACGGGGTGCCCGTAGAGGAGCTCGAAGGGGCTGAACCCCAGGGATTTCTGGGGGACTTTGCGGTACACGAAGAGGAGACAGGGAAGGAGGACGTCCCACTTACGCCTCAGGGGCTCTTCGAGACCCATGATCATTCCCTTGAGGGTCCGGTTGAATCGCGCCACCAGACCGTTACCCTGGGGGTGATAGGGGGTGGTGAACTTGTAGGTCACCCCACATTGTTGCCAGAGTTACTTCATGTATTTCGAGATGAAGTTGGTCCCTCGGTCGCTGACGACTTCTCGGGGGAATCCCACCCGAGAGAAGATCCCCATGAGGGCCCGCCCCACTACGGGGGCCGTCACCGTTCGGAGGGGAATGGCTTCGGGGTAGCGGGTGGCCTGGTCCACCAAGACAAGGATAAAGCGGTGACCTAAGGAGGTCCTGGGGTCAAGAGGCCCCACGATATCTATTCCCACCCGCTCAAAGTGGGTTCTGACCACGGGGAAGGGTTGGAGGGGGGCCTTGCGCTTCCCTCCGCTCTTTCCGCTGGATTGACACGTGGGGCAGGACTTACAGTGGGCCTCCACATCGGAGCGCATGCCTGGCCAGTAGAAGTGGGTGACCAGGCGATGATACGTCTTGTCTTGTCCCAAGTGTCCCGCCAGGGGCACGTCATGGGCCAGGTTCAGGAGAAAGCCACGGAAGCGTAGGGGTACCACCAGCACTCGGGCTGACCCTAGCTCGGCAGACTTTTGTTCGCTGTATAAGAGGCCGTTTTCCCAATAGACAAAGTGGGAGCCGGACTGGTCACCAGCGGCCTGGGCGGCGGCCTGCAGCCGCGGTCCGACCAAGGACGGACAGTTCTAGGCAAAATTCTTCTCGGGACGGTCCTCATTCCTAGCGCCACTGGGCCAGCTCAGGAAGGTCGTCCAGGCTCGTGGTCGGTTCGACGTCAGGGCCGAGGGGGCCCGCGTCGGAGGGGGAGCTCTCTCTGGGAACAGCTCGGTGGTTTCAAAGGACTCGGGGACCTCGGGGTCCTCAGGGGTTGGCGGTGCGGTCTCCAGGTTCACCCCCTTGAGGTTAGCCACCCGGGCGGTCATCGACCGGGTGCTCACACAGGCCCATTCGGGCAGGCCCACCATCTCCAGGTGGGTCCTTTTCTCAACCCGCTTCCATGGGGAGCTCTCTAGATCATTGCCGAGCAGGCAGTCCACGGGCATGTCTGAACGGACCGCCACTCGTAACTCTCCGGAGACGCCCCCCATTCGAAAGGGACTTGAGCTATTCGGCAGGTGCGGACGGAGTTGTCAGCTGAGATCACCCTGCAGGAGATGTTGGGAACAATTTGGGCTTCGGTGACTAGGTGACGTTTGACTGCGGTGATACTGGCCCCGGTGTCTCGGAGCGCCCCTATGTGGTGGCCATTGACAGTCACCTGCTGTTGGTACTTTTCCGTGTTGTCGGGCAGGGGGGCTCCTGGGACCATCTCCCTATCTCCCAGGGAGACTAACATCATGGCGGCAGGGTCAGCCCCCTCGAACTCCTCTTCCCCCTCCTCTTCTAGGGCTACTGAGGTGATGTGGCACGCTGGGGGCCCCGCAGCGGCGGGCTTTTTGAACAAAGGGCATCGGGGGTCATTGGCATAGTGCCCTGGTTGCTGGCAATGGAAGCAGGCTTGGCTGACTCGCGGCCCTGGTTTGGTTGGGGAGAACCCTGCGCGCGCTGTGGGAGGCGAGGTGCCGGGCTGGTTTCTGAGGGGACTGCGCGGGGACCCTACGTGGGATCCCCTCTGTCTATTCTGACTCCCCCCTCCCCTCTGGCGGGAAGATCCTTGTTCATTTCAGCCAGAGTCTCCCCGCGCCCCCGAAGGACTCTGGTGCTCACCCAGCGATCGGCCTCGACGGCCAGGTTCCGGGGGTCAGCCAACCTGCTGTCCAGAAGGTGCTGTCGGAGTTCCACAAAGCAGTTCAGGGACAAATGTTCATAGGCAATGAGGTCGATGAGCCCCTCGAAGGTGGATACTTTGCTGCCCTTGATCCACCCTTCCAGGGCCCGGCTGTAGAAGTTCACATATTCCACCCACGTGGTGCCGGGGATCTTCTTGCAGTCTCTAAAGCGTTGGCGGTACATTTCAGGGGCGAGCCCGTACCTTGTGAGAAGGGCCTCTTTCATGTGGCTGTAGGAGGTCTGTTCGGCGTACGGTAGATCGAGCAGGGTGTCTCTCCCTTCACTCAAGAATCGCCCCCACAGCCCGGCTCCCCAATCCGTCCGCGGGACTCGGTGGGAGGCCATGGCGACTTCGTAGGCCTTGAACCATTGCTGGATATCATCATTCTTATAATATTCTTTGACCACATCCTTGGGGATGTGGACCTTGGGTTCTATCGGGGGAACGGACTCTCGGGTCCCCGTCGTTCGGTTGTCTTCGCTCCGGGCCTTTAGTTCGATCTCCTTCAGGCCGCGCTCGTGCTCCAGCTGGAGTCTTTTCCCTTCGTGTTCTCTCTGGAGTTTCTTCTCCTCCAGTTCTCCTTGCAGCCGCAACTGCTCGATGGCTAGCTTTTTCTCGGCCAGTTTGAGTTCTCCTTCTATCTTCAGACGCGCTAGTTCCAGCTCGTGGTTTCGGTTGCGTTCTCGGTCGGTCATCTCTTCTCGAGACAGACCTCTCTCCGTGCTGGGACTCCGCGTCGGGGACTCAGATCTCTCATGCTCTTGGGCGTGGGTTTCGGTCAGGGGTGCTCCCTCTCCATCGACTTCTGTCAGTGCTGGAGGTTGTGCTCCGGCCTCCACCCAGGCTGTTAGGGCTTGTTGAAGGTCTTCTTTGGTGTTTAATCCCGTTGTCGGGATATGGAGATCTTTGCAGAATTGTTTGAGCTCTCGGTGCGAATAGTCTCCCAGAAGCTCCATCTGGAAGGTGGTCTTGTCATTCGTGAGACTCATGGTTGTTCTTTGTTCGGGTAGTGTGTCAGTACTGTACGATCCCTAGACGTAGGTTCTTATCGCGACGCTGCCACCAATGTTGGAAGGGGCGAGCTCAGAGGGCCAGGTTGTGCTCACCCGACCACCGCAGGCCCCACCTCTCCCACAGATCTTGCCGAGTCTTATCGTGAGGTCCTCACCGGGGAGGACTTCGAGTCTAGGATCGTACACACTGAGCTCACACCACACTTACGAACAGACACCACAACGTTGGATTTCAGTAACAAGTACTTTATAAGCACTAAAGGAGAGTAGCACTCTTATGTACACAATGATCGAGGGATCATAAAGTCTTTGAGGATTCAGGGAGAGGGAAGCGGGACAGTCTTTAGCCTTTGGGCCAGTATGAGGCGTACCCTGCGCTCAGCTCTCAATCCTCGAGCCGGGGGACACGGAAGATGATGGTCGTACTGACTGCCTCACTCACGTCGGGTCGACTCGGTCGTGATGACGATCTCGATGGTCCAGCCGGACCAGAGTACTCCTCGAGCCGCGACGAGGTCAGCAGGGCTCGATCCGGAGAAGTTCTTAAGGAGCCGCGACAGCGTCAGCAGGGCTCAGGTGGTCACAAAGTCAAGCTCGAGCCGCGACAGCGTCAGCAGGGCTCCGAGGTCTTAGAGAGGACGAGCCGCGTCAGCGTCAGCAGGGCTCCGATGGTTACGAGTTCAGCTCGAGCCGCGACAGCATCAGCAGGGCTCCGAGGTCTTAGAGAGGACGTGCCGCGACAGCGTCAGCAGGGCTCCGATGGTTACGAGTTCAGCTCGAGCCGCGACAGCAGGGCTCAGGTGGTTCAGTTCCTTGTTGCGAAGAGGGAGCCGCGTCAGCGTCAGCAGGGCTCAGCGATGCGAGGTTGAGTTCTTCTCAGGGTCAGCCGCGATCAGATCAGCAGGCTTCAGGTCCAAGATACAACTGCCCGCTAGTTGTCGGGCGGGCCCAGATATAGTCCGTTGGCCGATTGATCTCCGGACCCTCGCAGGCGGGGGTCTCAAGCCCTGGGGGCTGGTCGTTGGCGAGGTCCGGTGGTTGGCTCTTTGATCTCTTTGGAAGATGCGTCCGGGGATTCCCAGACGCCCAGCGGGTCTGGAGCCAGCCCTCGGGGAGGCCAGAGGTGCAATCGAAACTGGCCCCCAGGGGGAGGCCAAAGGTGTGACAGATACCAGTCTCTCAGGGGAGGCCGGAGGTGCCATCGAAACTCCCTGGCTTATCCCACTCGGGGAGCGCTTTACCCCCTATTCGGGACTGGCGTGTCTTTGGAATCTGGGTTTCGCTGGGGCCGGGGTCACGCGAGGCCCAGGGAGTCAGGGATCTCGGGAAGGGAAAATGGCTGCCGGGCCTTGTGGGGCATGCAAGGTTAGGCGCTCGGAGCCGGGAGTGGGACGGGACATGCGGGCCTGGTCGTGGGGTACGGGGTCTGGGTATACAGGGACCAGGACGACCAGGGTGCGGGTTGCAGGCTACACTAACGGGGATGCCGCGCAGGGAACTCAGGGTGCAGGCCTACGCTCACAGGGTGCGGAGGAACAGCGGCGAACCACGCCACGAGGCTGGGTCCAACATCCACTAATGAGTTTAAAGTACCTTTATGATTCTACTGAAGTCAGATTCCAATCTCAGATGCTTTGGAAGGAAGTTTCTAATGGATGCTCCCTATGTGTGAAGAGCTCTGCCTCCAAACCTCCTGTGCTGGTATGCTTGAATCAATCGTAAGCATGGGTAGGCTTAGCCCTCACACTGGATGCTATTTGCAGACTAGATAAAGTGTGCCTGTAAATAGGATCTTGTGTTAACGCTGATCCTGGGGATTCTGTAGCCCCCTTTGTTGACTGTGTGAAGCTAAAGCATTTTGCTTCTCTAAACCCAACTTCTCTTGTACTGTTGGCATAGGTTTTGCATGAACGGGGGGTGAAGCCATTCTGTTGTGATGAAGACCCCGCTTTCAAGCAGTAGTAATGGCAAAACATCAATAATTTCAAGTTTTGACTGGATCAAATGCTTTTTATAGCAATAGAATTACAATTAAAGATAAACCTGCCCCTGTTAACCCTCTATGTACAATTTAAACTTACCTTAATAATTGTTCTAGAGTTTCTATGATTCATTCACTTTCTCACAACTCGGGAGGATCCTGCTCTTTGTCTCACTTGGAGCACTTTATATGACTGTTATATGCATAATTCTATATAAATACTATGCAAACTATTTGACTTTTGTGACTGTGAGTTCCCATGTATGGATTAATCAGTTGGGAATGCATTCCTAAATCTCCTCGGGGTGATAAAATTTACAAATGAATGACTCTGAAGGAACCATTGGTTTATTATTTCTTTTCCAGAGTTTTATATAGCGCGAACTTGATCCGAAGGTATTGGGTGTCAGAGCTCTTCACATGAGCACCAGTTTCGTAACAGATGGACACATTCATTTTTGTTAGGCAAGGGAGATTACATGATTTGCCCAGAGTCCCAGGTTGTGAGCGTCTTTGCTGAGACACGAGCCCGGTTCTCCAGATTTTGAAGTCGACCGCTCTAGCCATTAGGCTACATCCTCTCCCCAATTATTGTTCCTGTACATGAAACCCTGGTTAATAGGAAAACAGTGGTGCCCCCTGATATGTTTTACCCTGTGTTTTAGAAGTCGCAGGTCTACCGTGAACCATTGGTTAAGGCTTCCGCAGTTTCAATTTTCGTGTTGAAAGTGGAGCAAATATATCCAGTTTGATATAAATCTTCTTCTACAGTCCTCAGTAGAAGCTGAAAGTGTCCAGGGATGTTCAGAAGCAATTGAAAGAACTCCTCTGGTTGCCCAATATTTAGGATCCTCGAGGATTATTTGGAATCTGGGATTGAATTGCAGTATTTCTTGCTGATAAATTTGTAGTCTGAGATAAAAATAATAAGGCAATCATCAGGCCAAGAAACTTTGATTACCACACTTGCAGATGGTGCGTTAGATGTGACAGCAGTGATATCCTCACAGTGGCCTTCACGGGCAAACGAGGTTGCCGACTTTTACCAGCGCAAACCCTGACGGGACGATTGCTGCAACCTCATCTATATCGCCATAGTCGCACCCTCTAGCATATGAGGTTGACGACTTTTCTCAACACACATACATCTATATCTTTATGGTGGCCCCCTCTGGCATATGAAGTTGCTGACTTTTCTCAGCAAACAAGAGGATAGCTCAATCGGTGCAACAACATCAACATCTACACAGCTGCAGCCTCTGGCATATGGGTTTACTGACTTTTCTCAATACACACAAGGTATAGCCACAGCTGACTGTTTGAAAATTAACACTTTGGGATACAGATGCTCCCATTTTTATAACTCATTTCCAGACACAAATCTGATTTAATGTCTCATGCATTGAAATCCATGCTGAGGGGTGTCTACTTTGAAGTGCCCACTTCTTTGTCCTGTCCTATACCCAGGAAGCAATCTGTCACAGCAGGAGTGGCTCCAATCCAGATATCCCCACAACACAGGCAATTGCTTGTACATCACACCTGAAAGTCAGCCTCACTGACATTTGACTGAAAAGGTTAAAAAGTCCCATAGCCATGCTCTTTATGATTCCCTTTTTAGCCCCATCTCTACTCTAAGATGTTCTCGTGCACTTCTGACCAGTGACCTTTCCAGAATCAAAGAGACTGTTTGAAGTGCACAGGAGAGACTGGTTCTCCCTTCTTCCAGTGTGGGTCCCTCCCAACTTCAGGAAACTTGCAATCCACAAATCTGCCAGGAGGCTCAAAACCTCCACATTCCATGCCAAGGTCCCGGGTTTCCAATATGGAAACCACAGGATTCCATGTATTGTACAACTCACCAACACACGTACATCATAGCACACACACACACATGAATGTGCTGCACACGGCAACATACTGACATGATAAATGCCATGGGTGAGTTAAGCATAAAGCACTGGAAATGTACATTAGCGGGTCAGTAGGCCTGACTCTAGTTACACAGGTAAAAAAGTCTGTTTGCACTACTGATCATTACTAAAACCCGGTATACTGCCACCACTGTGTTTGTGTTACTTAACTCCTGGTAAGTCCTTTACCAATAAGAACATAGTACTGTGGGTGCCCCTCCTGATCCAACAAGATCACAATCTGTGAGACAGGCCTAGGCCATCGCTCACATGCATGATCTCTGTTCTTTCATGACTAAAAGTCAGTGCCATAGTCAGATATATTGTTGCAGCTGTTGCACTCATGGAAGGTTTGCACATCTTTCAATATGCAATGGACTTTTCTGTCCCTACATACACACACATGCACACACATACATCCACATAGTCACATCATGTAGGCATTGGAGTGCAAGCCTTCCGTCTCCACACCATAGAGGTATCACATGCACTAAGAGAGCAATCTTTCATCACTCACTGGAAAGGTTATGGGTAGGCAGCAGCAGTGGCCAATTTCCACAGACCAAACTTTCCTCTCACACAAAGAACAGCGACTACATGGGGACCAGTAGTCTAACAGTACTGTACACCCAGCAACTAGTACAGACTGAGAATATCAACACACATTTCTCAAAATATATTACATGAAAAACAACAGCCCTGTAGTCACTGTTAGCAAAACACTTACTTGTCACGCCTCTCATCAACGGAAGAGAATGACAGTGAAGATGTGGGTCCAGATTGGGGCAAAATGTTATATTGTTGACACATGTAGCATCCTTGTTTGCATGGACACTAAGAGGGTATTTGTAGGAGAAAAAGACAAGAGTGAGATGGGGAGCAATAGAACTCGGGCAAAGGTTGAGTTACAGGCCCATACAGGAGTCACAGTCATTTCATTTGCAACAGTATGAAAGATGAAGAGGGCAGCATCAGGTGGTATGCTTCTCATGCAGGTGAGGACGACAGGACACAAAAGCTGCTGGAAGCCCTGGTCATTGTTCAATCAGACTAAACCTGCCCTGTGGAGGTAGACACCATATCATATATATCGCTCAGATCTAATTGCAAGGTAGGACGTCTCCACTGGGCATGCACAAGCAGAGAATCAGCAAAGATGTAGTATCTCAGGATTTACATTGTGGAGATAATCCAATTGCACACAGTCGAGCATTAAAGAGTTATATAAACATTATAAAGTTTGCTTGTCTCCAACTAATCAAAGGTCACCACACTGTCACTTTACTATTATTTATGCACTATATGAACACCCTTGGGGGCCTTATAAGATGTTGGGTAGACGACACCACCTCGGAACTGGGACCGATCGACCTCCAGTCGGCAGTCCCGACCTCCTGATTAGGACGTATACTGGCTGTAGTACATCTGCCCATAGGGAAATGGGAGGTGGTGTTAATCCCTGCACCCTGGGACAGGCACCTCGAGGTGCAGGGATTAACAGGAGGGTGCCATAGTTGTCCCCTTAGCTCCCAACCCGAGCCTTCGCAAACAAGGGGGCCCTGCAAGAGGCCCCCAAACTCGCTTTCCAACAAGGTCTCCATGTTGGAAAGGCCAAGGGTGGAAAGACTGCTCTTTGGGATTACTGGCTGGCCTCCAACTGGCCGACAAGCTCCTTGAGCCCGTCCGAAGCCAGCCGGAATGACCAGCCAATTTAGTTTCTGACCATCCAGCATTGTAATGCAGCGGTCGTAAAGTAAACCAAGATACGGCCTGGAAAGATGGTCATAGCTTTTCCCGGCAACATCATAATCGTCCCGTTTTTGTACTACTAGTGTTTTACAGATTTTATGTACGCTTCTACATGTTTGGTTGTGTGCTCCTTCAAAGCACAAACACTAGCTGTGGTATCTCTAATTCTCTTACATGTTATTGCAAACGTGTTCCATTTTCCTTGCAAGTGAATGGCTAGTGATGCAGTTCTTATGAACAGAGAATTTGTTAAGATGACAATTTCATTGAGAGAAGTAAGGCAGGCAAGCTCATGGAGACAACACATATCTAAATACAAGAGTGTTAGTACACTCTGTTTAATTCTAAATGCAAAGGAGAAAGAGAACTCTGCTTGTAAATACAAATGCATCCTTAGGTCCTCTTCTATATCTCTTACATTGCACTTCACCCGTCTGATACAAATGCACCTCTATTTCAAAATGCAAAAGTAAAAGAGTGTTTGGGGACGACAGATGACAGGTCCATACATTCTTAGAATTATAATTATTTCCTCTACTGTGTGTTTGTCCACCCTTCATTGGCTACCAATACCCAAGCTCTTATTTAATGTGTAATGAATTTGTCATTGCATGAATTACAAAACTGGCCCCATATTTATCCAACATAGATTATATCTTCTAATTTGCCCACTGAGACGCTTTTTCCACTAATGACAATCTGTTCATTCTTTCTCCAGTTAAAAGGGCTCATCTGGCTACTTCTTAACTTTTCGACATTGGAATACTCTTTCTCATTACATCTGCAAGCACCTAATTCATAAAAAGTTTAGGAAAATGTAAATACTAGGTTCTGCTCTCAATGGATGTACTTGCTTTGTCCACTGCTTACTAGTGCCACGGCCCCATGGAATACCAGGGCACTTTACACATTATTTGCATTTAATTTGTTTTATTTACGGTTTAAGAACACAGTTCTGTGACATTATAAAGGAACTCAGGTATGTGACTAATTGTTCATGAAGTTCTTGGAACTCGTTACTTGCAATATTCTTATTAATTAAGATAGAGAATAACGGGCTTAATGTAACAGGATTTGTTTTGAAAAAAGAGTTCATAAAATGTGTACTGATGTTTTGCGAGTCGAATCAGATTTTGCGAACTAATATGTACTAACAAGTTGTATCAAAAAGGAATGAATTGCAAGGGATTGGAAAAAGGCCTGCTTAAATTAGTATTCATTATGCAGGTTGCCATTTGTGACCCCCTGTGATTGGCAACAAACACGGGGTATTGTCCTGTAAAGGACAAGCAACCACTATTGTGTTGACTGCATTCCAACAAGGAAAACTTTTTATTTACACCAGCCCAAATCATTAGAGGACCAATGGCTGCTATAAAAACAAACAACGTGGGAGTTGATAACTGATCAATTGTTTCCAATCTGATTTCCAATTGCATACCATTGATACATAAATTACTGGCTTGCAATTTAGAGGTAACTCCCCTTACACAAACTGTGATTCAGTATGCGTAGGGAACCCAATATGTGACTCTGAAAAACATTTATGAATTACGATATATGTGGTTAGGGATTTAGTTGTTCCACACCCTTGGATTTTACAAATCCCATGGTTTGTGACCCCACTATTATTTGGCACTTTACCCTTAGGCTTTATTTGAAAAGAGGTCAAAGTTGATTACAGTATCAAGTAATCGTTCATTAAATATTTGCTACTGATGGAGTGAACATTTATTTAATTTGTACGGGTGCATTATAATCATAGGTAGGGTACACCCACATATAATCTGGAAATGTTATTAACATGAAGTTTTAATTTGTGAAATTTATTAACATTATTACGTGATGTATTTTAGGCTTTTGGTAAGTACAATTGAGAATTAATTTAGAAAATAAATGCTCCCAGCAGAAACATTAATGTGAAGAACTAGTGTGCAATTGAAAAATATACAAGGGCACACCCACAAATAATCTGGAAATTTTATTAACATGAAGTTTTAATTTGTGAAATGTATTTACATTATTACGTGACGACGTATTTTAGGCCGTTGATAAGTACAACTGAGAATTAATGTAGAAAATAAATGCTACCAACATTAACGTTAATGTGAAGAACTAGTGTGCAACTGACAAATATTCAAGTATTAAATATGCTTATTAATTATGACATTTCATACGTAGGTTAATGCATTAGTTGAAATTGCATAAATGGTTATGTGAATTCATAAAGCTTACATGGTGTTTTCTTATATTAGCTGAAATTATAGGGCTGAATTGCAAACCCCTGACAACTCTCACTTTAGAATTAATAGTTACATTTCATGTGTGCTGTCAATCTTTTTTTCTCATGTTCTGAATTGCAGGTGAAGAAGCACTCTTTTGGGTAGAATAATGTCTTTGTTTTACAAGGTAGGCTAGGAGGGAATAAGTTACAATGGTGTGACTTGGGCCGATAATGGATGGACATTACAATTCGCACAGGAGAAGGTCTGGTAACCAAGGACATATTGTTGCGAGAAAGGTACATGGACGACATTGGTGAAAAGTACATCCAGGACTGTACCCAGAATGGATGGCGTGACCAAAGTGCATTATGGAAGTTCTACCTGTGGATAACTGATTGTTGGAACTAGGGAAAGTGCCGACTTCTTTCTTGCCTTCTGAGAGGGAGCATCGTAGAACAAGCTCTTTTTTGTGATGGTATCTTTATGCTAAATGACTCATGGAGAGACTTCTTTGGAAGACTCCACACACTGACACCTTTTATCTGTTTATCTTGGAATGCTTATGTAGGGATGTCACCTTAGATTAGAGTAGATATAGATTCAATGCTTTTCGCTCACCAGCCCGCGATGCAGGGAAATTTGGACTCATGCTTCCTGATTTTCTGTATTTTATTGCTTGAGTCGATTTTCTTGTTCATGCTGCACCATCTAAAGGGGATGCACAGATTTGGCTTCATGCTAAATACTTTGGGGCAGATTTACAAGGACTGGCACATCTCTGCATATCAGCAGGGATGCGCCAGTAAAGATGCGACACACAATTCTACCCTTGCGCCACCACGGATGCGTCGCATTTACAATGCGGTGCATTGTAGCGCAGGGATAGACAGATGCGTGTCGCATCTGATGGTGTAAGGGTGGCGCATTGCTGGAGTCGTGTCGCAAGCGCGACGCAACTCCAGCAATGCTCAGGGGCCCCCCTACCTAACGTGCTGTGCCACTCCTTATGCCTGCTTGAAGCAGGCGTAAGGTTTCATTGCAGCGGCCTCTGAAAAGTGACTCAGTGAAATTCTCTAGATTTCACTGCTTCACTATTACAAGGTTTCTTCCAACGGAACGCCCACCCTACGTACATTAAACCTTATGCAGATTTAATGTGAGGCAGGGCTTTACAACGTAATGCATCTCCCTAGATGCGTCACATTGAAAATAAGTCACAACGTGGTGCATGGATGATGCCGCCGCTGCGTCACAGAAGTGACGCAACATGGGTGTAAATGTGTCGCAAGGGGCTTGTAAATCTGCCCCTTTGTATTTCTATACCCTTAGGTTAAGGTGTCTTTATGCCAGAAACCGGTTCTCGGAAGCTTGTTTCCAGTCCAGGGAAGGCATGGCTTGGTAGTTCGGGCTGGACTGTTCCCATGAGGCACAGGGTCAGACTGATTTGCATATCGCCATGTCTGAACTGGGGTGGCAGAGTGGGCTAAAGAACGGTGATGGATTAAACCCAGATCTGTTGACTGGGTGTGAGTGTTTGATTGGTTCGGATGCTCCGTCCATCACCACCCCCTTTTGTACCACTGAGGTGTCTTTCTGTCCAGTTATTTTGACTTTGTAATAAACTAACTAATCTTAAGTAATTGTCTGTGGGTTATTATGTGTCAAAGAGAATTGTTGGCTAATTTAGTTTTTCCTAACTGCTTTTCTTCCCTTTACACTTCCATGCTAAGAAAAAGAACCCATTGGAGTGTTACTCTTGAGCAGGTCTAGACCTTATAGGCCCTGCTCTTTCACTACTCATATGTTTGTGGCTCGTCACATGTTTAATCACCACACAGCTAAATTGACATGGTATATAAAGCTTTATAAATGTTTATATGATCGTTGAGGCAATATACGCAGCAATATATATGTATATGAGATTTCTACAGGAATACAGAGATGGCACAATGGACGTCTGAACACTGTTTAAAACTAAGTGCAGGGAAATCAGAAATCCAGATCTTCGGAGGAGCCAACTTAATATGGGATGCCACTTGGTAGCCTCAAACCGTGGGAGAGGCCCCAGCAACCAAGCAATGTGCCAAAAATCTAGGAATCCTCATTGACAACACCCTCTCCATGAAGGACCATGTGGGGGCCCTTTGTGGAAGAGGCTCTGCAACTCTGAAACTACTGACAAGACTCTTCCCTTGGATCCCATTGGACTGTAGAAGAACTGTCCCACAGACCCTGCTTATAAGTCAGCTTGACTATGAAAACGCCTTATTCGTAGCATGGCAGAGTAACTTTCCACACACTTACAAGTGTTTCAAAACGCTGCAGCCAAACTGGTGTGAAATAAAAGCAGACTGAGCTCAGCATCAATGGGCATGAAAGATCTTCATTGGCTACCCATGTGACAAAGAGCGATGTTCAAACTACTCCGTTATGCACATAAAGCGCGGCATCAATATGGCCCCAGAACATTACAAAACAAAACTGAATTCTATGTCCCCACAAGGAGTCTACAGTCACTTCATCAAGCGCTGGCCAGGACAAAGCCTATTAGGAAAGTGAGGGCAGGAAGACATTCATTTTCACATCTAGCAGCTAAGAAATGAAACAAACTCCCCCAAGATCTACGCCTCACGAACAACTACCTGTCTTTTAGGAAAAAATGGAAAACTCATCTGTTCCCCAAGGCCTAATACCCAATACATTTCCTACTTCACCAGCAGCCCTGCCACGATTTCTCGCTATTCAGCGCCGTGATATCCCTTAGAGGTTTGTGCTTTGTAAATAAATAAATAAATACAATACAATCATACATTCGCTAACACTCTAGAGGTTCATCAGAATCTAAAATACAGCTGTGACTGGAAAACTCATATGATTGTACTACAATCAGCTCTCACATAATATCTAAAGCATGGAGGTTTTTTGGTGGCTTTATTCAGATGGGATAAAGGCCGATTGTATGTTGGCAGTGAACACATTGCGAAAGAACAGGAAGTTAACCAACAGGTGGGAAGGGAGTACTGAATGCCATGGGGAAGACAACAGTATTCAACAACTCCTGCGAGGGTAGCCTGTAAAAATATTGCTCTGAAACTAAAAAAAAAACAATGTTCATCCTTAAATCCCCACCTACTTAACATCTTAAGCTGTAAATAAATTTGAAAACGTAACAATGGATGTACATGCCTTAATAGTGGCTAATGCATTGATGTGAAGCTCTTGACAAAAAATTGCGGTTCAGATGAGGTGTTTTATAGGCTAATCCCATTAAGATAAATATAGAACAAATACAATAATGGAGGGTTTTCAAGATTTAATACATTGCCTATCACATTAATATCTGCTGGAAATTGGGTTAATGGTTGAGGGAGTAAAACCTTGCTCAAGCAGCAATCACAACTCTTCTCAGGGTGAAAAATAAGCAAATCCCAAATTAACCTGTGCTTCACCCTCTGGTAGCCTGATACAAAAGCAACCAGGCTTAACTTATAGGCAATATGTAAAGTATTTATGCAGCACTTCAAACAGTAATAAAGTGAAAATACAATACAAAAAAAAATCCAGCACCAATTGAGAAATTTAGAGTAAACTTTAATACATAATTTAAGACAAAACAACAAAAATCCAATTAGTAGAATGAAAGATTTGCAATTCCAAAGATTTCAGGCAAGTATAGCGCCTAAAAGCACAAAGCGACACTCGCAGTTATCTGGTCATGCAAGACCGAATGAAAATCACAAATTCAGGCTGACGGCGATTGAGAGTGGACCACATACAGGGATCTGGTTAGTATCTCTGAAAGAGATACCTTCCAAAGTCTAGCGCAAAGAGTTTCAGTTGCTGTGTAGGAGGCATTTAGGAGCAAGGTGAGCATTGCAGATAGTCTAAATGGTTAGCGCAGGCCCAACTCAAATGCAATTCTGAACTACTCCTCTATGGGTCCTTCCTGCTGATTTTTGGGAGGACCTCTGGCCCAAAGGTCACCCCATGCCTAAGTCAATGGGGAGCCCAGTAAAAAAAAGTTGGGAATCTGGTTCAGTGAGGACCTCAGATTCCTACCGCAGATTAATAAATTAGCCGGAGTGTGCTTCGGCACACTGAAACTCCTTAAGTCATTTCTGCCTCTGCTGTCTAAAGCTGCAAAAGAAATGGTGACCCGCTCTCTCATTCTCTCGCGTTTAGACTATGCCAATGCCCTTTACATTGGTCTTCCTGGATATCAGCTAAAAAAGCTACAGATCTTCCAGAATGCGACCGCCAGACCGCTACTGGGTATTCCTGGTAAGTCTAGCACTAAGCAACTTCTCCTGGATTTGCATTGGCTTCTGGTGGGCCAGTGTGTTTTATTTAAGGCTCTTACTATTGCTTATGGTGCCCTACACAAATCGGGGCCCATGTATCTCAGGAGACGCTTTGATTTCTATGTGCCTCCCAGACAACTTTGCTCCACAGGGCAATGCCTTGCTGTTATTCCTCGCTACCGCCTCGTTAGAATGGGAGGTAGCACCCTCTCTGTCAAGTCAGCCAAGGCCTAGAATTCCCTGCCCTTTGAGCTTTGGAACATCCCGGACCTTAGGCTGTTTAAAAAGCAGTTAAAAATGTTGCTTTTTAATTACCCACCCAGCCTCGGTCTACGTCTTCCTGTCTCCGTTAATTGGCTTCCGCGCTGGGACACATCCAAGTATCCGTGTGCACTATAAATGGCGGATAACATAACATAACATAGTCGTCACTGTAGCATGAAGAGCACAGCAGGCGTCCCAGACTGACATTGCTGTAGCGCAAAGATATTGTCAGGCGCCACGGACATTTGTTGCTGGAGATTTGCGTCAGCGGTCACCGAGGACTGTCGATGCTGCAGCGTGAAGTGTATATCTCACATTGCTGATAATCACTGGCAGTTGATGTGGTGCGAAGAGTGGGGTTCACCAGAGCTCCATATTTGGTGAGTGGCATAGGCACAAGATCTTGCCACAAACAGGGCTGTTTGTGGTTGTGAAAACAAACCCTAAAATGTCTGCTTTTCTATAAGAGGGAATTCAAATGATGCCACACTAAGTGTCCAGGACCTGAGGGGCAACCTTTGGGGATCAGGGTCTCATTCCAGCAGATACCAGCAAGGCTCATCTGGGTCCAGTTGCAGGTCTAGGAGGTAGGTCAGCAAGGCAGTTGCAGAGAGGCCTCTGGAGCTTATGTCATGTCCCTGTAGCTCAGAACAGGATGTAAGTCAGCTGAACCTTTGAGTCACTTAAGCCTGAGATGAAGGGTGAATGTCCAGTCTTCCTTCTCAGCAAGCAGGGTAGCAGAGCTCAGGGCAGCTGAGTAGCAGGGCAGCAGAGTACCAGACCTTCTGGCAGCAGGGCAGCATAGCATTTTACTGGAGAGTTGGGTCTGGGGGACCAATATTTATACTTGGTGCCAACTTTGAAGGAGAAGGGTCTGGAGGTTTCCACCCTCGGAGGAGTTTGGAATTTCCTGCCTCCCTGCCCTGTCCTCAGCTTACCTGGGGACACAAAACACTAGTGTGAAACACTATGGGCCAGATGTAGGTAATCTCAATTTACCTACTCTTAAATACCGAATCATACCGATTTGGTATTTAAGAGTAGGTAAATGGGATGTAGGTAATTTCTCTTTTTAAATTACCGAATCGGTAAGATTAGGTAATTACCAAATCGGTATTTACCGATTCGGTAATTGGCATTCATTCCTATGGGCCTGAAGGCCCATAGGAATGAATGTCAATTACCGAATCGGTAAATACCGATTCGGTAATTGGGGGAAACATTGAAGGGTGGCAGGGTGTCACTTTGACACCCTGTTGCACCCCTCAATCGTGTATGGGTGCACATGTTGCAGACATGCATGCCCTTAGGGCATGCATGTCTGCAACATGGCAGCGTTTGAAAAGCAAAAAAAATGCTTTTTCAAGGCTTTTCATTATTTGCCACCAACTTCTAGTTGGTGGTAAATAACGAATTCTTAAAGCCCTGTAGCACTGATTACAGTGCTACCTACATCTCATAATACAGATTCGGTAACTTTACTGAATCTGTAAAATTACCGAATCTGTATTTTAGGTGACCCTACATCTCAGTATCCAAATACCGGTCGGTAACGGCCGAAAATCTGTATTTTCGGCCGTTACCGACCGGTATTTGGATACCTTCATCTGGCCCTTTGTGAGTAGAATTAGACAGAGGCTTTGTAATGTGCAACTGTGGTAGGTGACAAGTCCACCCCGTATCAAGTCAGAGATGGCCCATCATGCCAAAACCTATTCTATGTCTTACTGTCTGGGAGCAATACACAAAGGGTCTGTGCTAGGGTGTAGTCAGTGTTTAGACAAAGAAAAAGAAAAAGATGAAATTGTGTCTCTCAATAAAGCCCCAAAGGGGAGCAATGCCTTTCAGGGCGAATGCCTTCACCCAATATAGGTGGCATGCTTCATCATAAGGGCTTCTCCTCCCAATGGAAAAAAGCTAGTCCCATTGAGGGCTACAACTCCCTCACTATGATGTAGGAGCTCTGGGATATTTCCAGAATGTCCTAAGTTGATGAGGATGCTAAAATCCCATATGTGAGCATAAGGTGTCGTGAGGGTGAAGCACAAAATATGAATGAAAAGGTAAATGTGATTCTAAAACTACCTAGTGGGGCCAAAAAACTATTTATTGGCTTGTCCGGACTGGCAGGGTTAAAAAGCAGTATAGATTCAAACTGCTAAGATGTAAAAGACTGTCAACATGTTTCAGCCTATCTGATCTATAAAAGTACCCATGCTTTCATCAGGACCAGAAAAGTATATACAAAGCTGCTGCTGTGTGAAGGAAATAGTAGAAAATAATAGAAAATAAAAAATAAATATGGTGATAGACAACCAGTAATCAAATGTAAAGTTCGATATTATTGAATCTTATCTGCATATGTGAGACACAAAGACAAAGTGAAACAAGTCAAAACAACATTACAATACATTGTTTTCACATTGTCAAAGCTAGTGGACATGGATTGTTATAATATCCAGTCCAATACATACATGGTACTCATTTCCAAACTACTCATCCAAACCGAAGGATAAGTAGACCCACCTCAACCAGGTAACAACTCAGGGATGGGGGCCCGCTCTGTCATGCGTCACACAGTAGTCATACGGAGTGTGAGAACTTCTCTAGTAAAAAGAAGGGATGTGCTGGTGGTGAACCTCTCAATTAAAGCCACTGTGAAAGACAGACTTAAAACAGATGATTGTGCCTCACCCTATCGTTACTGGCCAAGGCTATTTTTAAACAAAGTTAAGGGAGTTGTGTTGGCAATGTAGACCTACCTATTGCATTATCAGTGACAACTCAGTGCAGGATGATATTCAGTAGCATTTATGTTGAAATACATGTGTACTCGTTTGAAAGACGTGAAAGCATAATGCATGCTGTTCGGAGAGACAATTGCCTATAACTAGTGGTCCAACAGAACCTGAGCACTCTGTTATGGTGTTGGTTGTGAGGGAGCGCTAGCAGTGAACTGTGACTAGCAGTGCAATCGAACCGAAGCACACTGTTAGGGTGCAGGTTGTTGAAACGCGCTGGATTAATACACACTGTGGAGGGTAAAAGAGCTGTGGCCAGAGATACAACTGGATCTGAATAACATTATGCAGTGCGCTCTTTGTCATGCCTAAAATCTGGGCGACTCAATTAACAAATGCACCTCAAAGTAGCGTAATCATGGAATCATTTGTTCTTAGTACGCAGTATAGGTAATACAAAAGAAGATCTTCAATAGTAAGTGAATGGATACAAAATTACAGTTCGAGCTAGTTAAAAAGTCTCTTAGTTCAAACACTAGTTGTGAGTGTTTAGTCTAATCCTGTTCGGGTAGAGCTAAGCCTTCACTAAGTAATTGACCATACCAACAAAATTGCTTGTCAAACTCACCTCTCTATCGGTACCCCGTTGTGGTACATGAGCTGCAACCGGAGGCCCCAACGGGAGGGTTTTGTGGCATTTAAGTACTAGTAAAAAGGCTGTGTCATACTATGAAAGGACTTGAAGTGTGTCCCAGCACTTGCCCGTTCGCATGCGCAATTGTGTATCAATGCTGTTCACTTTGAAGTGCTTGTGGTTGAAGAAAACCTTACTTTGGAAGCATGTACGTGTGTCTATTGCACATGCGTGGTTTTATAACAGTGCAATTTTGAACAACCAAAGCTTTATCGACATCAGTATCAATAGGATGCCCAAAGTCATAACAATATCAATATGCCAACATAATTGTCAAGAGTAAAATCTATGGTAATTGTGATATAGAATAGTGGCCGCTGATAACTGGAGAGTATCTACATTGTTTTTTCTCCACTTGCATTATGTAAACCCTCTGTTCTTGGTTTCAAGAGTGATGGTATGCTGAGTGATAATTAAGAACAGGGTTTGTTATTAAAGGATTGTGTCATGTAAAATGTGCTGGTGACATTGGATCTGCATGTGATGGCAGATCATGGTAGGCAGTTACTAACTATGTCTGCTCAGTGATAAGCTACTTTTGTTAATGTTAATGTTATTTGTATTTATAGAGCGCAGACTGATACCCTGAGGTGTCCTGGCGCTGGGAGAAGACCTACCGTGAGCTGGACGCAGAGACATCCAGTTAATTTGAGAAAGGCCATGTTTTTAAAGCCTTTCTAAAAGGCAAGTGGTTAGGTATATTTCTGATGTTTAGCGGTAGAGAGTTCCATGACTTACCCGCATTGATCATGAAACTCCTACCGCCCCAGTTAGCTTTTTTTACCCGAGGAATGCTGATATGATTTTGGTCGGCTGACCGTAGTACTTTCTTAGGCATATACTAGGTAAAGCGATGTTGTAAAAATTCTGGTCCAATATCATGAAGAGCTTTAAATACCAGGCACAGGTTCTTAAATTGAGTATGTTTACTGACTGTCAGCGAGTGAAGTTGTTTTATTTTGTCTGAGATAGATTTGTATCTAGGTGTAGCTATTATAAGTCTGGCTGCCGCATTTTGTAGCATCTATAGCTTATTCATCGACCCTTTATGGACGGTAAGATATAGACTATTACAATAGTCTAGTCTAGACATTATAAGGGCAGAGACTACTGTATGTTGTGTTTCCTTCTGCAACAGGGACATTCTTTTTTTGCATGATTTAGGAATGTACGAGGTAGTGGAGGCAACATGGTTGATTTGATCCCTAAAACTCAATTTATCATCAATCAAGATTCCTAGGTTCTTGACCTTTTTATTTGGCAGAGGTAATGGTCCCATCTCATCTGGCCAACTACTAGGGGTCCAAAAAGTGGGGTTATTTTCAAAGAGAACAACTTCTGTTTTACTGGAATTAAGCTTCAGACAGTTCTGGAAAATCCAGTCTCCCACAGCTTTCATACATTCCTGCAGTCTTGTTGTGGTTTCCTGTAAGTTCTCTGGTAGTAGTGTCACAACAATTTGGGTGTCATCAGGGCCGGACATTAGTGTAAACCCAAAACTCTGAATTAGGGGAGCTAAAGATGACACATAAACATTGAACAACGTTGAGCTCAATGATGAACCCTGTGGTATACCACACGGTAGGGAGAAAGATTTAGCTTCAAATCCATCTAATGTCACAGTTTGGCTTCTGTCAGTGAGAAATGATTTGAGAAGCTTTCACGCATTTTTTTTTTATCCCTAACTTGTCTAATCGGTCCATCAACAACGTGTGATGGACCATGTCGAAAGCCGCAGACAGATCCTGCATGATCAATACGGCTTTCCCCCCTTGATCCAGAATAGTTCTAATTTCTTCTGTGTACTTCAGAAGTGGCGTTTCTGTACTACGGGCCTCTCTGAACCCATACCGGGTTGGGTCAAGGGCCGGTGAGTCCTGCAGAAACTTGTTGAGTTGGGAATTAAAATTACTTTCTATGAGTTTGGCAGGAAAAGGTAGCCTAGAAATAGGTCTACAGTTGTTGGGATCCCTAGCATCCAAAATTAAGCTTTTTAATGAGAGGGCATGTTTCCATTCCTTGGGGAAGTATCCCTCTTGATAAATGTTGTTATTAATATAGGTCAATTGTATTGCAAAAGGCCCAACTGCCATTTTTAAAATTGAGCATGGACAAGGATCGGTTGGGGAGCCTGATTTAACTTTTTCCAATAGTTTGTAAGTATCTGCTACCTCTAAACCAGAGAAAAGGTTGAGAGCTGGCATATCAGGATTAGTACCCTGCTGACATTCAGTTAGACTGATACCATGGCCAGACGAGGATTCTAAAAATGTTTAAAAAAATACTGTTAACTTTGTCATAGAGACTTTGAGCAATTTTATTACATAGCTCTTGACTGGCCACAATAGAAGGAGTCTGAGGGTGAGCCAAAGAGTTTACTATTTTGAAAAGCTCTTTAGGGGAATTTTTAGCTGATGTAATTTTGTTGCTAAATTATTCTTGTTTTGTGTTTTTAAGTAGTTGTATGTATAGTGCCAAACCTGTTTGTATACCTTTTTGTCATTTTCCTTATACCCCCTCTCTATAGTCTCTCCAGGCATTTGCAGGCCAGCTTTTGGTCCTGAGGAGGGATGCTGTCTGGTATGGCTAAAGCTTTTTAAAGGAGCTAACTTATTCCCTACAGTTTCCAGCCATTTAGTGTATGCTCTGGTTGCATCACCTAGATTGCTAGGAATAGGAGGGATGGTGTTGGTTAGCGTTTGAAGTGGATCCTTTGCTTTTATCTTGTTCCAGGCTCTATTCTTAGAGTGGCTTAGAGATAAATTCTGTACTTTGTGGTCTGCTATTGAGAGCTCAAAGAAAACTGCCGAATGGTCAGACCAAACTAGCGGCAGAGTTTTAGTTATTAAAAACTGCAAATAATTTGAGAAAATGCCATCTAAGGTATGACCGGCTAGATGGGTGGCACCCCTGACCAATTTGATTTTTAGAAACCTTGACCTATTTGACAACCTGATCCCCACCTTCAAAGAATACATCTCCAAGGCTCAGATCCCACACCTTCCGGCCTCCAATCCCAACATCCTCAACCCCACAACACCTCCTACCAGTAACACGCACCTCCTCCCTCCCCCGGTACTCTACTCTATCACCCCCGGCTACATACACCTCACACTCCGCAATCCCAGACGTGGATCTCCCCCCGTCACCAACACCCCCACCCCCTCCACCCCACTCCCACATAACCAGAACCCCACACTTCCGACTAGCTTCTCAGGACAACCAACCTCACCTGACTGCACCCAACACAACATGACTCTCTCCCAACCCATCTCCCCCCCACTCTTTGCACTCCCTCCACTCCTAGCCCTCACTCTCCCCCCAACCTCCCCCCCCCACTCTTTGCACTCCCGCCACTCCTGGCCCTCTCTCCTCCCTCAACCTCTCCCCCCCCACTCTCACTCCCTTCTACCACACTGTCACCCTCGCAACACCCAGCCTCCACAAGTCCCGCAATTGCCTCACCCCCCCTATCATTGATTCCCTGTCCAATAACACCAACACCATCGCTACTCCTATCACTCCCCCCTCAACATCCCTTCCTACCCGAACATCAACACACTCACTAACACCTCCAACTACAACTCCAACTCCAACCACTCTAACACCCCCACCACTCTCCCCCCCCACTACTCCAGTAACCTAGACACTTGCTCTCCATCAATGCCCACCCCCAACTCCTTACCCAACCCCACGCTGGACACGATCATGTCCACCCTCCTCCAAGTGAGAGAAGAACTCAGCACCCTCAAAGAGTTACTCCTCAAACACCCCAGAAACCCCCCTACCGCCTCCTCTTCCCAACCTAACAACATATTCCCCTCACATCCTACTCACCCCCTACATTGGACCTCTATCCCCTCTCGCAATACCTCCAACCGCCCTCAACTCGGCACCCTCAAAGAGTTACCCCTCACACACCCTAGACACCCCCCTCCCACCTCCACTTCTCAACCTAACAACATATCCCCCTCACATCCTACTCACCCCCTACATTGGACCTCTATCCCCTCTCGCAATACCTCCAACTGCCCTCGACGCACTAACAAGACTCTTTCGGACCTCGACATACACACCCTACTCCGCACATATGCCCCGACTCGCCAAAACCCTGGCTCGCCATCCACCTCCATCTTAGCCACCACACACATGTCCATTCCTACGATTCTCTCCAACCCTCTCAGACACCCCACACATAACAACAGAAGCTCCGTCCTCAACAACCTCACTAAAGTCCCCCTCACTTTAGATCCCTCCTCCTCCCACTGCACCCCCAGACTCAAATGCACACTTCTCAACTGTAGATCGGCCCAAAGACACTCCTCGGAGATCGCTGATCTCATCACTTCCTTGAACCTTGACCTAGCCATCCTAACGGAAACATGGTTAACTGAATCTTCTACTCCTATCATGGATATCCTAGTCCCCCCCAACTACTGCATCATTAGACTTGACAGGTCCAGGAAGACAGGCGGTGGAATCGCATGCATTTACAAGAGCAACCTTTCAATTAATAAAGTCACCGCCCTTTCTCTTACCTCCTGTGAATACATCGGCCTTGATGTCATCAGTGAAAACAAACCAGTATGTTCACTACACATCATCTACCACCCACCTGGGGACAACCTCACCTTCTCCCAACAACTCATGGACACAATCTCAATCAACTCAGGACGGCAAAACACACAAATTTACCTTGGCGATTACAATCTTCACTGGAATGACTGTAGTGACGCAGTGGTCAATAACCTCAAAAATTACCTCAATGCTTCTGACCTCACCCAAATTTGCAACAGCCCGACCCATGACAAAGGCTCTATCCTCGACCTTATCATCTCCAAAGAAGGTCCTACTCAACTTGATTCAATCCAACCATGTGACTGGTCAGATCACCACATTGTCACATTATTCATCAATGAAAAAGTTAAACGTATCCCGGACCAATCCTCCAAGCCCAAAGTATGGAAAAGAGACTTGAAGAAACTCAATCCAAACTCTCTACCCTCTACCAGCTGCAATCTCCTTCTTCCCCCTACCGGCGTTACTGACGTTCAGTGCTTAACCGACCACTTTCTCAACGCCATGACCTCAATAATCAATGAGGCTGCACCGTTGCATCTGAAAAGAGTCTCCACCAAGATCTCCAACCCGTGGTACGACGGGAGCCTCAATGAAGACAGACGGGCCATGCGAATGGCAGAGCGCACCTAGAGATCTGTCCCCTCGGCACTGCACCTAAAAACTCTAAAGAAAAAGAGAAACTCATACTTCAGGAAAATAAAACGCTCAAAGTCAGATTTCTTCAGACTCCAGCTCAACCAAGCAAAAAACCGTCCAAGAAAACTGTTCGAGCTAATCCGATCACAATCCAAGGAACAACCCCAAGCAGTCGACACTATGGGCAATGCACCTTCTTGTGAAGATTTCTCTGCTTTCTTTAGCCAAAAAACTGACAACATAAGGAGCGATCTCCTCATTGACGCAATCCTTTACTCCAAACCCCACTGCATAACACCCAAGGAACCAAAAAACAATGCGACATGGTCATCCTTTGGTACTTACTCTGAAGAAGAAATTGACAGACTACTCAGCACCCTGAAACCATCCAATCACCTCAATGACCCTCTTCCTGCTAACACTGTAAAATACTTCACCCCTTTGCTCCTCCCACTCTGGACTACAATTATCAATAGCTCACTTCAACAAGGAACCATCCCTGACTCCCTCAAAGTTGGACAAGTTACACCTTTACTAAAGAAACCAACAGCCGACCCCACTGATCTAAACAACTACCGTCCTATTACCAACATTCCCACTCTCGCCAAACTGTTGGAAAAATGCGTTCAACTAAAATTGACAAAGCACATAGAACAGTTTGATCTCCTCAACCCTCATCAATCAGGCTTCAGAGCAGGGCACAGTACCGAAACTGCTATGACTCACATAATTGACGACGCCCTCCAAATTTTAGATCAAAATGATACCTGCCTCCTCATCCTTCTTGATCTCGCCTCAGCATTCGACACTGTGAAACATGAGAACTTACTCAAACTCCTAAACACAAGAATGGGTCATTCTGGGACTGTTCTTCAACGGTTCACCTCCTTTCTACACAACAGGTCTCAGAAATTCAAGAGCAACAACCGGATGTCCTCTCCAGTACCTGTATCGTTAGGTGTCCCTCAAGGATCCTGCATATCCCCTACTTTGTTCAACCTAGTTATGGAACCTCTCACCGCATTGCTACAAGCATCCAATGTACACTTTCACATGTACGCCAATGACACTCAACTATATCTCAAACTACAATCACCCAAAGACATTATGCGTCTGAACTCAGCAATCAGAAGCACACAATCCTGGCTGGCCGATAACCACCTCAAACTCAATGCTAGGAAAACTGAGTTCCTTCTGATCTCACCTCCCGCGAAAATCTCTACCACTCAAACCTGGCTTAAACACCTAACTGCACTCAATGTCCAACCGACAATAGTGGATTCAGCAAAATCTTTAGGCATAACACTTGACGCCAATCTCAATATGCAGCAGCATATAAGCAAGGCAACTAAGGGAGCGAACTTCCAAATAAATACCTTGAGGAAACTTAAACCCTTCCTCCCAGCTGAGGACTTCCAAACTGCAGTACAAGCACCAATCATCCCTCGCATAGACTACGGCAGCATCGCCCTCTGCGGTCTCCCCCTAACCACAACTGCACCCCTAAGAGCTTCACTTAACGCGGCAGCGAGACTCATCACTGGATCAAAAAAACACTCACATATCTCCCCTGACATTATATCCCTGAATTGGCTGCCTTTTGAAGCCAGAATACATCTGAAAATTGCCTGCTTGACGAACAAAGCCATACACCTGAACTCACCCGGCTACCTCACTCAGAAGCTGACAATTTCCGGTGGCTCCAGAACCACCAGAAGTACAAACAATCTTCTGCTGAAGCCTCGAAGATTCCGGAAGGAAAGAACTTACAAACGCTCCTTCTCAGGAATGGCGCCCTGGATCTGGAACTCACTCCCTCCTGAAACCAGGCTCATCCCCTCCACTTTTCTTTTTAAGAAGGAAGTTAAAGCTATCCTCATGGCTAAATACACTTGAACTACTACTTCGGATCTTCTAAGACTGTGCGTCGATCTGTATTACTTATTTGATCCCTTGCACATGTGTTTTACTTGTATTAATGACCCTACCCGATTGCTCATGCTCCCTCCTATTTGTACTACTTGCATTGACGACCTACCTTCCTAACTATGCTCCCTCATGTACCCACCCTACCCCTTACCCCCTTGCCTATGTAAAGCGCTCTGTTATCCGCAAAGATCTTGTTTGCGCAATATAAAACTTTCAAAGTAAATAAATAAAAATAAAGAAATCGCTTGTTATTTATCATGTACTAATGACCTTGGAGCTATTCGTGATGGCAGGTAATCAAGGCAGGATTTGCAAAGTGAAAAGTCCATAGCACACTGACAGAGTCATTAGAAATGTCACTAGTGACGTAGTCTATGATGTCATTTAATATTACATTGTTGATGTAATGTTAATGTTATGGATTTGTAAAGCGCGACAGATGTCATATGGTAGGTCAAAATCAGTGCATTACGAGAGCAAGTCATAGTTGGCTCTTGTCACTAAATTGTAACTGCTGAGTATCATTTTTTTTTAGTTTTTCAGCATAAGTTCTGGCGTTTTTTCAACACCTAACTATAATGTCACTTTCCGCTCTTTTTTTGTGAACTTTATTAAATGTGTGTTAAGATCTTATCATCATACCCAACTGTAGCGGCACTTCAACCATTGGTCCTTTTAGTGGATTTCTGAGGCTTTTGCTCATATTCTAAAAGTGACCCCTGTAACATCTTCTTCAGGGTCAGCCTGTTTAGTACTTGGATGGGAGATCACCTGGAAATACCAGGGTTTATAGGCAATGTGACATGCGCTGCAGAGCCATCTTCGTCCCTCCCTACTTTGCGTTTTTCATTTGAACAATTATTATTACATTATGTTTTAAGGTTAAATATTTCATAATCGACCGGTGTTTTCGGTATGGCGTGGCCAGGTTTGCAACCGAGGTGCCAGAAGAAGAGGTTTCAGTCATTTTGCGGTATCAAATATATTGTGGTCCATACAATAAAAAAACATATTTTTTATTGGACATATGGGAGGATCTGTTTGGGACCCGTACATTGACCCTGGGATCAGTGTGTGCCCACCCTGACCAATTTTACGCCTTTTAATATTCTTTTTGAGGACTTGAGCACCAAGTCTCTGGGTTCTTTAACGGTTGCAACAACATAATCTCCATGTTGTGGCTAGCCAATCAAGATCCATCAATCCACTTTAAATGGAGCAGTCAGAGCAGATCTGAACACCAATTGTACAGATGGCTCTAAGTTTCTGCCAGAGCTAACCCCTTAATGCCCACCTACAGCACTTTTTACCAGAGCTAAACCCTTAATGCCCACTCACAGCACTTTTTTAAAGGCTAGTTTCCTGAAAACAGCAGCACAGACTTACACCAAATGAGAAGCAAAGCGCTTTTTGAGTAAAGTTCAAACATTTTGCCAATTTGGTGTAATTTCGGTTGGGTGTCTTTCTATATTGGAGAACAAACTTTCCTATTGGAATTTTAAAAGGGTTTCACACTTTTGGAACTTCCCCTTTTTCTTTGAATTTTCACAAAACGTTTTACAAAAAAAGGTCATGCCTACTTTTTGGCTTCCTGAAAAGTTTAAGGTTATCCATCAAGCAAGACCCGAGACAAAGGGAGGGGTCCTAAAATGTGTTTGTCCAATGCATTTTCTACAGGAAAATTGAACAGTGATATGGCAAAACCTGCTGCACAGAATAGCACCGATTTTGGCAGAAAGCTTGATAGTTTACCTAGAAGTTGTAATTTTTGTGAATTGGTGTAAATCCATTCAGATGTTTTTGTGAAATTAAGGCTAAGGTTTGGAGAGAATAAAGGGTCCAAATTTGTAAGTATCAGGGACAGTATTACGGAAGTGCCCCTGGGGCGCAACAGGCGTTAGCGCCTGCTTTGTGCACCGCTAGGGCACTTTGGTATTACAGAAGGGGCAGCAGACGCTTGTGGAGCCCATCCTATAATACAGATATCGCTGGTGCACATATAGTGTCAGGGCTTTAACCAGAGGGTATCCTCTGATTTGCAGGGGGGCGTGGCCCCATTTTAATGAGGGAATCGCTTTGCCTCTGCACCCGTGCCATATCATAGACGTGGGCACAGAGGCAAAGAGCTGTCAGGAAGCGCACTGACAGTGCGCCACCTAGGAGGTGGCACACTATCAGTGCGTCACCAAATGGCAGCCCTCTGGAGGGGGAAAATGGGGTCCTATGGACCCTCAGACATCCCCTTGCATGCATGTGGAATCACTGACTAGCCCTGCCTGTTAGGGGATCTCTAATTTTCCTTAAAAGTACAGGTGGATTGCACCCTGCACAGCTTCAAAGCAGCTCCGTTTTTTCACTTGAATGTGCTGCCCCCAGAGAAGCTAGAGTTCGCAGCAGCTACCCTGGGGGCAGCACATTCAATGTAATAGGCCGCACTTTCCCTGTTTGAGCCTGGCGCACCGGTTTTACATAATACATAATGTGGCCCCTTGACGGTTGGGTTTGTGGTAAGCTTGTGGGAAAAAACAGAGGAATACAATTGGTTGGGAGGGCTTTTTTTCACATCAGCGGCCTCTCTCTAATGATCTGATTGGCTGCCGCAATCTGAACACAAACTTTTCAGCCACCTTTGCAAGACTCAGGGACTTGGTCCCCGTGTCTATAAAATAAAATAAGGCATAAAGGGGATAAGGAGTGGGGGGCACATGGGGGAGCACGCTGAACCCTTGGAACTTGTAGGACAGGTCCCAGAAGGAGCTTCCTGGGCTCAAATAAAAAAAATTTTTGGGGTGTGCTGCAATCGCGCACTGGCCTCTAAATCCCACTGGAGTTCTATGGGAGCCAATACCGTACCCTGGTTCCTGCAAGAGTCTCACACGGTCAGAAAATCAATATTTAAAAAGTGGGTTAGTGTCCATCAGGTTTTGTGTTTTTTCAGTGAATTTCTGAGTTTTTTAAGGTAAAGTAATATATTATTTGCATGCCTGATACTTATATGAACCTTGCCTTGTTCATTGACTTTAATATGTGTATTGTGAGTTCATAATCACTGTCATAAACTACGAGGCCGAGGAAAATTGGTTTGCATTCATCATCAAAATCCAAATATGACAATATAGTGGCATATTACCCATGTTTTCTATACATTTCCTGTTAATTTTAGGATAGTTAACTTGGAAACTTTGTTTTCATCAAAGTGTAGATAACAGTCAGCACTGACTGGAACTAGAGTATTCAGGATTTTGTTTTACTGTTATGAATACATTCCTGATAAAACAACGAGGGTCTTTGGATTTATCTGATTCTGTGGCTACGGTGTTTACTGCATCTTTATTGACTTTCCTCATTCGCCACCAAACTTGCAGGATTCTTCAGAAAATGTTGTGAGCTCAGTCGATATAAATTCTACTGCCAGAAGATGTGAGCATACTTATTTTCATATTTCAAAGCTCCAAGAATGTTACTCAGAAAACGTGCATTTTTTGGATTACTGCAAACCATTTCAGCAATTTTTGAGGAATTTGCTAACGGCGGTTTGCAGTGCAGAATCACTATATGGCAGGTGACTGCAATACAACATAAAAAAAGACTGAAAACATTTCTGAACAAAACACAGTTTGTTAGTTACGATTCAGTGAACACAAACCTGGAAAACCCCTGAAATTCCACACTCATGTTATGGCACACACAACCTACACTATATCTCATGCTGCTCGCCATGTCCAATACACCACTTTGCTGATGGAATGTGAAGAAGCAAAACATTTATGTTGCTGTGACTTATGGTATCCGTTGTGGATCACATACTGAGAGGAAATGTGGTTTATTACATGTATGGTGTGCTTTGGGCACCGAACTCTGGGAGGGAGCTAGTAATGGGGGTAAGTAAGTCTTAGCAGGACAGTTATCTTACAGTCAAAGCAGTTTCAGTTCGGTTCCTGACTCTATGGGCCAACTCCCATAGACTTCAAAGAAGTAGTCCTGATGCAAGAGATACCTAATGTTGAAGATGCTGACGATGCTAATCAGATGGACGGGGGTCATTCTAGGGCCATCACTAAGCCCACAAATGCAATGGGGCAACTTTGGACACAGAGGTCGATGTTCCTTGAAGTCCAGGCGAACTACAGACAAAGCTCAATTATGATCAGTATAATGGTCTTCGGTCACCATGAAACCAATGATTCCCTTTAACTATAGCTAGTGTCCATCCTGGGAGATAAAGCTGCACTTGTATTACTCTCCCTGGTCGAGCAGATTTGCTTGTAGCTTTTGAGTTTCAGGATTCAAATTCTCAAGCTGCTCTTTGGTAGGTCGCGGAAAACAAGCATTTGTGGCTACCAACTCTGCCACATCTGTTTCCTAAGCTATTGCCCTGGTGCTGCAACCGGAAGTTAGCCAACTGACTCTTGGAATTCACCTCTTCTGTCTGAGGCTTGGAGATGACTTTTTTTCTGGAGCTAGGCACCATAGGTACAGTCCTCTCTTTGCTAGCCCAGGAGCAGTGGTTGCAGTCCGGTCTTTGGTGCAGCCTTTCTTTGGCAGGTCCAGTGAACAGCAGAGCAGTCCCTCCTCGTGTCCTCTCTCCAGTGTGGATGTTATCTGAGGTCTGGGTGCCAGGAGTGTTACTATTCTGCCCACAACTTGTTCTCAGGGAATGCAGTGACTACTAGTCAATGGGTTACCAGGTTCCTTCCCACCTGATTGTGACTTCCTGCAATGTGTGGCATCTAGCTATCCCTCAGTGCAAATTTATGCCCACTTCCAAGATGGCAGGACCCTCTCTCATGTGTGGAGCTTGGTAGCCATGGATGTGTGGCTACCTGAGGATTACACACTCATGAGAAAACACTCTGGCAACTGTTTGTCCCTCTCTATTCCCTATGCCAACCTGTCTACAACGAGCAAAAGAACATTCCCTTTGGTGTGTGTCCACCATTTGTCCTTTGATGTCAACTTCCACTTTGAAGCTTGTCTTTTGAGCTTACAGCTTGTGTGAGTTCTTGCCAGGGGGAAGTAACACCTTTTTCAAAAGCAGGCCTCAAATATTTCCTTTCTAGGGATATCCACACTTCTCTCAAGGAGGAGAGATGGCTGCCTTGTGGCCAGCATCTGCAAATGATCACTGGGTCAACAGTGTGGCAACTTTATAAAGTATCCTTTTAGTCAAAAGTTACATCCTAATTTTAAGACTTTCGGTATTCACAGAAGGCATTTAGGGGTCCGAAAGTTAGGAGTCCTAACTTTACTACTACTAACTTGAGAAAAATCCTAATTTTAAGGCTTTTGGTATTCACAGAAGGCATTTAGGGGTCCTAACTTTACTACTACTAAATTGAGAAAAATCCTAACTTTAAGACTTTCGGTATTCACAGAAGGCATTTAAGAGTCCTAAAGTTAGGACTCCTAACTTCTGTGAATACCGAAATGAGTAAGTGCCTTCTGTGAATACCAAAATGAGTAAGTGCCTTCTGTGAATACCAAAATGGTAGTAAGTTTAGGATTTTGTCTTAAGTTAGTTCTGTGAATCGGGCCCACAGAGTCTGTACACTAGTCTCCCGCATGCGGAAACCCTCAAAATAAGAGAAGTACTGTTTGAGGAAAAATGGAACCATCAGACACCAAGGAACATGGTTATGGAGTGCTGTAAATGGGCACTCACAAGAAACTTTTTTCAATTTGAGGAAACACTATCGGCCAGATGTAGGTCACCAAATACCGGTCGGTAACGGCCGATTTCAGCCGTTACCGACCGGTATTTGGTGATCGAGATGTAGGGGCCATTATTTTACAGAATTGCTAAATTTACCGAATCGGTAAATTTACCGATTCTGTAAAATACCGAATCGGTAATTTTACCGATTCGGTAAATCCATATGTAGCTGACACTCCTAAGAGTGCCACAGGCCCTTAAGAGTCGGTATTTTACCACACAATCGTATTGTGTGGTAAAATACCGAATTCAGGTGTGCATGCACATCTGTGCATGCACACCTATGCCATGTGACACAGGTGACACACAGACATGCCCTTAGGGCATGTATGTGTGCCACATGTCACACAAGCCTGTACATGGGGTGCTAGAGGGTGTCAAAGTGACTCCCCCTGCACCCTTGCAGGATTCGGTGTTTACCGATTCGGTAAATACCGAATCGGTATTTCCCATTGATTCCTATGGGCTTCAAAATTAAAAATTACCTACATCTCCCTCCTTCCAATTTACCGATTCATAAATACCGAATCGGTAAAATTCGGTATTTATGAGTCGGTAAATTAGAGTTACCTACATCTGGCCCTATATCTACAACAACACGAAAGAGGCATGGGAAGCACTTTTGCTCCAAGTGTAGCTATCATCTATGTGCATCACCTAGAAACACATAGTATCCTGGGTCCTCTCAACCCTTTCTTAAAACATTTCAAACAATTGAAGAAATATATTGACGATGGCAAGGACTTTTCTAACATAGCTCTATACACAGAATGAATTCGTAAGATTTACCAGCACCATGAGCAAGAAGCAATTAATGTTTTTGGATCTCAATGTAATACTGGAACAACAAGGAGATCTGAGAACCACTACACATGAAAAACCCACAGCAAAAAATTGCCCTTTGATTAAATGACAGCGTCCACCCCAGGCACCTGAAAGAGAATCTGCCTTTCGGACAGTTCTTACGGCTCAGAAGGAACTTTTCTGAACTAAAAGATTACAAAACCCAAGCCAACCACCTTGCAGCTAAACTGATGGCTAGTAAGTACCCTAAGAAAATAGTATCACAATCAAAGAACAGGGCACAGGATAACAACAGAGAAGTGCCTTTGATGCCACCTTAATTGAAAGAAAAAGAAGACATACCTATCTGCATCACCACATGTGGTAACTGTAATGTTTGCCATTTGACAAACCCAACTAAGACATTGTTTTTTAAAAAACAGATGTTATGGCAGCTAAGGAATTTAATGAACTGTAATACACAAAGAGTAGTGTACATGATCACTGTCCCCTGTGGTCTCTATTACATAGAGATAACGACAAGAAAGATAAAAGCCAGGATCTGAGAGCACCGCAGCAACCTACAATGGGCACGTGTAACAACTAAAAGGTCAGCACGCTATATAGAAAAGAAACATACAGTAGAGGACTTCCATTGGGTCATCCTGGAATCCCTAGAGGGAATAGGCGAATGAAAACTGTTTGAGAAAGAACAACGGTGGGTTTCAAAATTCAAAATGCATACAGAGGGTTTGAACGACAATATTCCATGGAGCCAATTTGTGAGTTAAAACACAACTGACCATTGGGCCAGAATTCCCATAGCTCAGGGCATATATGAACAAGTTAACAATTGAGAGAGAGAGAGGTACAGTATTGTATTACCAAGAAAGTAAAACATCATGGTAGTCGGACAATACCTACTTGAATAAAATCAAGGGGAACCAAACATACGATCCAAAAAAAGGACAATACTCTGCATAGACATAACAAAGCATTTCACAAGGGGTACACACGAAGTAACCTGAAAGGAAATATGCAGAATAGTCTGAAGTACAATATCATACTACAAACTGGCCACACGTGCATTTACACTTGATACTGGTATTTTCACACAAAAGAGGCCATAATGGTCGATACGGATCAAACCAGGAAACTATAGTATCTACACATGACTATGTGAGGGTATACACTATAACCCCATAATGGTGTACACTAAAGACCGACTAACATATTAGTATCAACATAAATTTAGATTTAAAACCAACTGTCCTTGTAAATGACTCATGTTTTTGGATATGCCTAATCCTACTGTGATCAACCACGCTTTGTTGTGATATTAAATCCCCCGCAATCCGCTGATTGTCCCTGCACTTATTTACCAGAATCTTTCTCTTTTCCCACATTTCTCACTTATAATGTAATTTACTCCCTGTTTTTAGACACATGAAAAGAAACGTATTATAACTTCTCGCGTAAATCCGCCAATGGAACTGTGTGAACGTTCCATTTCAAGACCCCCATTTTCTTTTCTTATGTAGCTGTCTAGTTATTGGAGCATACGGACACAACATACGAACGTTCTCACTCTCATTTAACCAACTGGAAACTGGAGACCAGCAATATGCAGTTCTCCAGCGGCTACCAAGTAGGTAACACAGCAGAGTAGCAGTCTTGAAGAGGTAAGCACAGCGCATATTGCTTTTTCCTGACAAAAGTATACAGCAGGGAAGAGTCTACGGAGGATTTTCCTTTTTGAACATACATTGCGCTCACTTAATGAACTTCTTATCTAACAAACTAAGATGCAGTTGCTCCTGCTATTTTATAATACGCTCTCTCCCACAGTGTGACAACAGACTTCACTCTCCGCAGGAGGAACCATGAAGCAATAGCTGAACTATACCAATGTATGTGGTGTGTTATGTTCTCTATCTATAATGCCTTGTGTGTTTTAAAAAAATCTTCTGAAAAAACTCAGCAATATTTCCATTGGGATTACACTAGATGGGCCACTGATAGCCACATGTTTGTTCTAAACAAGTCACAATTTTTCACCCAGAAGGTGCTCACTAGTGGAACAATGTGTAAGTAAATCTGGGAGCTCAATAGGAGCCCGGATACTGAGGAAGTCTAAATCTTTCCTATGTATTTTCACACAGCTCAATAAGCGAGCACAAGACAAGTGGTATGAGTATATGTACCTTTTCTAAATATGAGTCCAGTGTATGACGACAGGAGTGGAACCAGGTTATTATAATAAATAAGTGAATTTTCCTAGGTCCTGAAGAATAGCCAATATGGGTATGACTAGAAACATGGCGACCATTAGGAATTAGGAACATTACTCCCTCTTTCCTAAACATGACCCTATTTTTTAACCATACCAACTAGGGGTCAGAATAAATAAAACAAACCTACTAGGCTGGTATTTTTGAAGTTGTTTTCCCCTTCCCCACTACTCCCTCCAAACCACCTCTTATTTAATTTACTTAATCATTAAAAGTGCTCCTGAGCAATCGTAGGTTGCAGCACGCCCCATTCCGCAGTGGAACGGGATGGACCCAATGATGGACCCAATGATGAAGCATGCCACCACGGGGTAACCCTGGTGGGTGAGGGTTTTACAGAAACTTTATGTTTTTTCCCAGGCAATGGTTAAACTTTCCTAAATGGCTGGGTGCCTACTTTTTTGTGCTGCACCTAAAGAGCCCTGTAGAATACAGCAAAGATTTTCACAATTCTTGTGGCAATCGGGGTGTGTGGGATGGTTTTGGTTTGGAAGGAGCAGCATCGCAATACATTGGGGCTTGGAAATGTATTCTGTGGAGCTGGACCTGCAGCTCATGGACCATGTAATAGAGAGGTGGTAGCACAGCTTTAATCTACCCTGTGTGTCAACTGCATGCAGCATGCATTTTTGGAGAACACTGAGCTCCAAACAAATCTCTTCTGTTGTGCGCTTGCGCCCCCCCATACACTTCTATTTATGTGGATTGGCAGGTACATGAAGCATATATTTCCTTCTACCCTACTAGTAGCTGTTTTTTTCAGGGTATAGTAATGTTTGGGACAGTATGTGGCATAACAGTCAGAGCTGCCAACTTTGGAACTGGGGAGCCAACATCCAGTGATTCTGGGTAAATCACGTAATCTCTCTGTGCCTACCAAAAAACAAATACATCCTTGTGTAACGTAACTGGTGCTTATGTAAAGTGCTCCAACACCTTCTGGTTGAGTTTGCGTTATATAAACAACAACAAAAAATATTTCCCGCCCCTTATAGTCAATATGTCAAGCAAAGCCTACGACACCCATTTTTGCGTTTTAGTTAAATATTCGCTGGTTCTCACTCATGGCACTCTCTTCCAACTCGTTTGACTACTCTCATGTTAACTGAATGTTCTTTTCTTTGCCTTGATTTAAGTGGATCACATATCAGAATAATCTATGAATGAAATGCAATTACCTCGAGCCTTGATACATCTTTTATTGGGTAACGTGACGGTTGTAAATAGGGCCACTAGGAATTCTAAAACCGTGGCTTCCATAGGCCAGGTCACTAACAGTGGGCACCGCTGGTTAATTCAGATCCTGTAACCTGATGCAAAAATGACTTTGTGCAATCTGCAGTTGCAGTATGACTCCTAGATTTAGGACACTTTGTGCATTGAATGACTTATGGAAAAAGCGTATCCAGACGTTTTCCACATTTATGGCTAAGGAGCTTCATTATTATGGCATTACTGCATCCGAATTGTGATATTAGCACATTTCCCAATATGCTGTGGTCCCAATTTTATGCATCTCACTGTAGGTAACGAAAATACCTTTCAATTTGAAACTAGCATTTCTGACAAATAATCATGCCCGTCGACCTGTACCACAAACAAGGACAAAAACATTATCTGAATATCACAGAACATATGTAATGAAGAAATGCACCGTTCTTATCTGGCACTCAGTCTTCTCTAACCTAATCCCTTTAAGTGTCCCACTCATTTTCCAAACATCTTCCTAGAAGTGCAGCCTAGCAATCGTACATGCCATGTCTCTATTGCACACAATTGCCTTGATTTAAACATGAGTTTGACCTGTCAGGTCGTTGTCTTTTTTGTTCTTAGTTCTATTGACACCTGCAATTTGTCATATTTTCGTGCGGGTCAGCAAGACCTGAAAAACGACTTTCTTTTGTAAACAGCCCTCACAGACACTTATGCTTGTTTGTAGGCAGGAAATGGGTACTGTGAAGTCGGAGGAGAAAAAGAAAACCGTTTTAGCTAACAGACGTGTACATTAGGTGCTCTACCTTTCAAATGCATATTATTCTGTCTACTATCATTCTTTTCACTTTTATAGCTCCCTGCTACTTTGTATCAACATGTTCTATTAAAGATTTCCAGGAAATGGACTTAAATTTACTCCTTTCTTTAGTTAGTGTGACCTCATTGTTAAGTGTAAAAATGCCAGCGTTATTAAAAGAGCAGGGTCGGAACTGAAAATCTACCTAATAAGGGCACCTTCGTCAGAATTGAGTGTTGTTTGCTATTGTCAGTTTGTCAATAAACGTAGTTTACCAATACAGGAGACATGACAAGTCGTGTATAAAATGTAGTAGATTATATTGACAGTAACAGTTTTAATGACGTTTTCTTTTAAAGTTAATCTTTCCTTAAATATTCCGATTCCACATTCCTCGACCAATTACTTATTAATAAGCAATTAGAGGCGTTTCCTCAACCAAGGCACTAGTAGCAAGCAACCCTTTTTCCTAACTCCATACCCAAAATGTCCACCTCTTATAACTATTAAAGTAGAAAACTCCCAGAAGTCTTCCTAATGTAAGAAGCACACCACGCCATTCGTCCACCCAAACATGATTAATGGGACGAGGAATGTGGAATATTATTGATAAATAATCTAAAGCATTACCATCCTCAATCACATTCCTTATCCCACTCCTCACTAATTATTGGAACACCAAAACAGCAATCAAGGAAAAAATAAGACATATATGATCAAGTTCATGCTGCACACCAATTATTCGAAACATGTGAAATTGTTCTACAGCAAGGCAGCTTATAAAACTGTGCTTTCCAAAATCTTATAACCAAAATGTAATCCAGATTCTTGTGCCGAATTCAGTGTATGATGGCTGACAAAGGTAGACTGTCTTTTCCAGGTTACAGCTACACAAACATCAATGATGGAAACCCTCCTCCTTCTGCCAATGATGCGGCCATATCTCTAGTCAAACAGGTCTGAACCACCTTCGGGAGCATGTGAACATTTTCCAAATAAGACATTGCAATTATCCCCTTTACTCAATGATTTAATGTGTACAGAGATCACTTGCTACCATCATTAGCCTAACAAATAAACAAACAAGAAATAAGTCTTTCTGAAATCTGCTTGCTGTTCCTCAAAGGTAACTTAGCAGCCCTGACAACATTTAGAGAGTCTATAAGATCTTTATCAATACTGGATCAAGATCTGGAAGAACAATGTTGTGAGATCTATGAAACTGACAATTCACAAGATTGACCTAGCTGGTATACGCCCCACCCCCCCACCTTGCACACATGTCCATCCTCACAGTTGTAAGCGGCCACTTCGCTTGCAGCACACCTTTACGTTCTTTCCAGCACCACTAGAACAATACAAACACAGGGCCATATGTACAAGGACTGGCAAAGACTACCGCTAACGCCTGTTATCGACTGTTTTCTTACCACTGCGTGCCACGCCTTGTTAGCGACGTATGTACAAGATGTCGCAACAGGGCGATAGCTTCAGGGATCAATGGTGAAAACTGCTGCTAACATTAGCGTGATGGCCATAGGAATATCGGTGTTAGTGGGCGAAAAGCAACAAATTGGCCATTAGTGGCAAAAAAAACACACGTTAGTCAGCCAAACATGAGGTTTGTTGGCTCTATTGGAAAAAAAGCCTATTAGTCGACCTCCAATAGAAAATAGGCAAAAAACAATGAAATGCAGAATGAAGCAGCCAGAGACAAGTGTAGCACACATCAACAACCCCCTCAAGCCACCCAACATCCAGGATGACCAGGATGAGAACCTGGATGCCTCGCAGGATCTGTTCTTGGAGCCTGGATGCCTCACTGGACCTGCGTCTGGAGCCTGGATGCCTTGCTGGACCTGCGTCTGGAGCCTGGATGCCTTGCTGGACATGCGTCTGGAGTCTGGAGGCCTTGCTGGACCTGCATCTGGAGCCTGGATGCCTCACTGGACCTTAGTCTGGAGTCTGGATGCCTCCTGGACTGGCGTCTGGAGCCTGGATGCCTCACTGGACCTGCGTCTGGAGCCTGGATGCCTCGCTGGACTGCGTCCGGAGCCTGGATGCCTTACCAGACCTGTGTTTGGAGCCTGGATGCCTCGCAGGTCCCGCAACTGGAGCCTGGCTGACTCACTGGACCTGCCTCTGGAGCCTGGAGTGGGATGCAGAGGAGCTGTGGAGTTGATGAGCCACGGCTGTAGAAATTGAGGTGCGGCGATCGCCCGTACCTGGTGGTGAAGTCTGACCAGTCACATGGAGACACATTGCTGACCTTTGTGAGAAGACTGCCTTGCGCCACTTGGAGCTGTGAATGGTAGGGAAATCTGCATCAAATACTACGATCCAACACTACACTGGGGTGCATGGAGGGGATTACTAAAGGTGGGTGGCAATTCTCTGCATCACAGGCCAGATGAGGTTGGCTGGCCGGACGCTGTGGAGTGTGAGGCCCCTGAGCTGCGCCAAACTTGTGGTGCGGGAACGCTGCAAGTTCACGCCTAAGGGGACACTGCTGCATCAACTGCTTCAGAAGGTTCACCAGCAGACTTGGCGGCGACTGCTGTACCCAGGATTCTGCAATCCCACCTGGCTGAGTCTCCTGCTGACTGAGGCAGAGATTGGGAGAGAGTTTAGTGGATTGCGCCACAGTGTCAATGTCCAGGTAAGGAGAAGGTGGGACACGTAGCGGAGGAGGCCATGCGCAGCGGGCATACCCCCTGTGTCGGCTTATCTTAAGGAAGAAGAGCGTCGCCCCACTGCTTTCAAGCGGTGCAAGAATAGGAATAATCATCACATGATAACTTATTGATTTAATCATGCCATGGTTCCTTTGCGGGAAGGAGGGTGGGTAGGGCTGCTCCACTCACGGAGCAGGGCAGCGGCGGAGTGGCATGCCCACTCAAGTGCGCAGTAACTGTTTGGTCTGCCTGCTCAGGCTGCACAAAGCAGTCATGCGCTCTGTCCTGTTCACAATGCAGGCTGCATTACAGCCTGCATGGAGATCATGCCCACACCTCCAGCCTCTGGTTGAACGCCTCGTCCCAGCGCCAATGACCAAGCCCAATGCTGCATTGAAGCGTTGTGATTGACTTAGGGGAGGGAGCCTGGCTGCCTACTTCCTGTTCCTGGAAGTGGACTCAGGAGAGCAGGAGCAACGAAGACACAGGACCCGGCCTCGAGGTAAGATTTTTCTCATTTAAATATTTACAACACTCGCTCACACACCCCTGCGTCCACGCCCCTTCTAGTGTTCTTTCAGGCGTTTTCCACCTCCCAGCTGTCCAGTCCCCCCGCAGCACTTCTCAATGGTGGCCATGCGCAGCGGGCATACCACTGGTGTGCCAAAGGAAAATAGGGAGTTACGACGCATACCATTACATCACATTCCATTACAATGCATACTAATATGAGGCATATTGCAACAGTAGGGAAGGTGTTGGATTGCGGAGATGTAAACATTACCATTCCCACTTCAGTGAGTGCAACCCTAAAACCTTGCACCCCAAAGCAAACCCTGAACCCTAAAATTCATCATGATCCCCCAAAACACACCCTAAAAATCATATTTGACCCAAATGCACACCCCAATTTTCATATTTGACCCAAATGCACACCCCAGTTTTAATGATTGAACCCAAAACACAACCCAAATTTAATATTTTACCCCATAATACACCCGATATTTCAGCTCTCACACCTGAAAACCATAGTCATCGTCAAAATTAAAAATACCCCATTACTGACCTCACAATGCGTTGTAATTGAATGCAATGTAAGGGCACCTGCATTGTTGGTTTTGCATTGTAAAGGCATTACGATGTAATATCTGCGTTTTAATGGACATCTCCCGTACCAAAAGCAATCCCGTCTGTGTCCATCTGCGGCTGGACCGCTCTCAGCATCAAGGACCCTTCTTCTCACATATTCCACTCCTAAGGTGCCCCTAAGGCCAGCATGGTCCTCACCATCAACCCTGGATGCCACATCACATGCCAGCACCAACATCTGCTACGGACCAGACATCACCATCGCCATCACTGACGGGTACTAAATCACCCACAAGGACCACCCCGACGGTCCAGGAAAAGGCATTACCGTCACCTACAGAAGCACACTCCAACTGATCACACACTCTAATGACCCAATGGTGACCATGGAACACCTTAACTTCCAGATATGGACCAACCCTAACCCCATCCTCTGTGGCACCCTCCTCTTAAGCCCCCCGGGCCATGGACACCCATTCTCCAATATCATTGCAAACCTCATTGCACACCAGGATCTCCCATCCTCCAATGACAACCTTCTTGGTGCACTCAAGTTCCACCTGGACAAGTCCAGTGAACAGAACACAACCCCCTCCTGGGGTAGCTCACCAACATCAGACTCAAGCAGCTAGTCACCGCAGCAAGCCACATAGCTGGGCACACGGTCGAGCACGTCTGCTCTGCCAGCAGGACCTTCAACTACAGCCACACCACCGGACTCCCCTGGACCGACGATCATTGTATACATCAGGTCTTCCCCATGCCCACCTTACACAACCACCATCATTGCCCCCCTCACAGCTGGATCAAGGCCACCGAAGTACATCTCGTCAACTCCCTCTCACCACTACTCTGCCATTGCTTACAGACGATGACACTGCAGCGCGCAACTACCACCGATGGATCTCCAACGGGGCAGACACCCGGGCACCTCTTAAGAATGGCACTGCGTCAGTACCTTACGCCTGCATGATGGCAGGCGTAAGGTTGACATAGTGGCAAAGGGATAGGCTGACCCCATGCATTGATGGAGTTGCGTCATGGTTGTTACTTGACTGCAGCAATGCGTGACTTTAGCGCATACAGATACATCAGGATTCCAGACATATTTGTCATTACTTGTGTCATGGAGCACTGTCCAGTGAATACAGCACATCCGGGGTAGTGAAAAGTGCTGCAACGCTGTCTTGTCGCAGCGCTGCAACACTTTTCACGAGTGAGGATCAGAAATGACACTATCTTATTGATGGTGAGCAGTTCTGCCCTGTAGTTTTGTCACAGGGCAGTTCAGCAACATTGCTTGCAGCGCGGTCCAGCAACACAACCTTCTGAAATGAGGCCCCAAGGGTTGTCTCTATTTTTAAGACCTGCAATTTTCTGTTCTTAAAAAACTGTCTCTACCCGCAGTTAGAGGCAGTTTATTGGTCCTCCAAACTTAAAGAATCCCCTTGTAAATATCGCGAAGTGGGGTTAGCGGCCGTTTTCTCCCGGGAACACCTCCCTACCAAGTCCTTATCGCTAACAGAAGTGGCGATCTTTATAATGGAAGTTTTTTCCGGAAAAGTGAGGTTAGCGGCAGCTTATACATAAGGTGGTAAAAATCTCACCGCAAAACTGTCGGAAAAGTGCCACTAATGCGGCGGTAACTTTTTGTACATATGCTCCACAGTGTTTTCCTGAACAGTGATATATGCCTGGGCTGTTCAACGTCTTCTGTTCCTTGTCATTACATTACGTCCAGGGCGTGTGGTCCAATTTCCATTGTACATTGCGGAATGTCTGTATGCTTTGCAATTTCCTATGTCAATGCAATCATATGCTGTAGATCAAGTCATGAAATGTGGTGCTGTTCTGTTGTTTGTACATGAAAATTATAAATAAAAAGTTTAAAAAAATGAAATGGACAATATACCTTTGGCATAAATTGTGGACCTAATCACACCACAAAGTGATTCTAAAAAAGTCTAATATAAGGCAGAAAACACATTAAGTCTGTCAACTCCCCTATATGCTTAACCTTGGCTAAGGTCACTAAAAAAGCCCCTTGAAGGTCAAACATGCTCCAAAGGCTCCAACGGAGCTTTTCGTAAAGCTTCTAAAACCAAAAAACAGATTCCAGATTGGAAAGGCATTCCTAAATTTAGGCCTCAGAATTACTATACCTAAAAATAATATGGAAACAGTCCGTAACAGAACTCCATGGAGCACAAAAGCACTAATGACTGCACCTTTGTAATCTATGCCTTCAAATACACCATCCCTTTGCAAAACCATCCTGCAAAAATTGAAGGATGATTTCGGGAACACTTAGGAGAAACTCTATCAATATTTCACTTTGAGAATGGTAGTTGCCATGCCCACCTACTGGTTTCTGTTCTTGAAGCTTGGGAAGTCTAATTGTTTTTCCCCTCGAGGTGGTGGCCAAGTATGGCTCCTCCTCCTCCTGCCACTGTAAGCATTGCAAAAATCTAAGGGTCAAATTCGACACTGATCTTTCTTTCTTGACAAAAGCCTCGGATATTGCAGGAATGTGTTTTAGACTCATAAAAGAACATTTCTCTACTTCTTACCTTTAGTAGCAAGAAAAATTGGAGCTTTTGCCCTTATCTCTTCAATATTGGATTACTGTAACAGCCTCTATGCTGGCAGTATGTCTTATTCATAAATTGCAGATGGTCCAGAATGCAGCAGCTACACTGGTTCTTCAACTTCCCAGTAGGAGCTCTGCTTCTTGCACTCTCCATAGTTTGAACAGGCTTCCAAGCCATAAATGCATTCTGTTTAAACTACTCGTCTATAGAGCATATTAAATAAAAAAGGGTCTAAATACCTTAAAGACCGGTAATGCCACTATCTACCACAGCAGAGCCTAACATCATCCGCAGAGGACCTTCAGAGACCTTCTTTCCGCCTAAAATCTTGTTCTATAAAGTCCTTTGCAGTTCTAAGCTCTAAAGCATGAACTTTTCTTCCTCATAGCATGCATTTTACTGTATCTGAAGCACATTTTAACCACTTCGCTGCTAGGCTTCCCCTCCCTCCCCCCCCGTGCTAAGCCTTTTTTTGGCTATTTGGGGTAGTCCGTGCTAAGGCCCCTGTAACTTTTTGACCACATAAGGTATCCATGCCAAATTTGTGTCCTTTTCTTCCAACATCATTAGGATTACAAAGGTACCCAGTGTGTGTGGATTTCCCTGGACTAGTCCCAGAAATTAGCCCAAATACAGCTACATTTTAGTTTTTTGGGGGGAAAATGGGAAAAAAGGGCTGCAAATGAAAGTGTCTGGGGTTTTCCCTGCAAATGGTATCAAAAAAGGGGCTGTGTAGCTGAAATCACCATTTTCCCAGCTTTTAGGGAATGACAGACTTTTATGAGAAAACCTAAATTTTTGTTACACAGTTTGGGCATTTTTCTGGGACATAGCCTATTTTTGCTCTTTTTTGTACTTTCAACCTCCTTCCAGTTAATGGTAGAAATGGGTATGAAAGCAATAAAGAATCCTGGACAGCTATACATTTTAGAAAAGTAGACACAATTCTGAATTCAGCAAGAGGTCATTTGTGTAGATCCATCAAGGTTTCTTCATAGAAACGAATAGTTAAATATAGGAACAATTAAAAATTAGTTGAAAAAAACAGCCTTTTGTGTCACCGTTTACACGAGTAACTTCTTCTAAATATGACAGCTCTTTGAAAGCAATATGCTGTTACATCCACTGGACTTTACTGGTTGTGGGAATATATAGGACTTGTATGTTCACCAAGAACCCTACGAATCCAGAGTCAAAACCTGAGCAGCAATTAGCAAGTTTTTTTTTTATTATTTACAGGGTATATAGCAATTAATGTGGGAAAATTTATATATGGGAAAAATCGGTATGAAAGACACCTATGTATTTCTGAAATGGGAACAAAATATAGAGTTTAAAAACAGTAGATATTTGCACATTTCTGAAATTGGGAATACTCATACTAGCATGAGAATTATCGGTCATTTTTCAAAATGACTTCTTTTTTACACAATGACTTTCATTTGGAAGGCAGAAATGCATCAAAGGTCAATAGATAAGAACACTTGCTTTTCAAATATGAATGACCTAAGTATCCCGATAATAATTGGTACTTGACTTGTGTGGATAGGCATAGTGCCCGCAACAGGAAATGGCTCAAAACCCAACGTGAACACACCACATTTTCATAATGAAAAATTACCCTTTTTTGCAAAGTGCCTAGCTGTGGTTTTTGAACCCTAACTCTGCCAACACCTAGGAAAACTTAGCAAACATATACATTTTTAAAAATAGACACCCAGAGAAATCTAGGATGGGGTGACTTGACTACCTCTCACCAGGTTCTGTTACCCAGAATCCTTTGCAAACCTAACATTTTATCCCAAAAAACACATTTTCCTCACATTTCTGTGGTGGAATCTGTGTGGATCCACAAATTTCTACCCACCTCGTGTTCCCCAAAGTCTTCCGACACAAATGGTACCTCACTTGTGTGGGTAGGCCTTGTGCCCCCAACAGGAAATGGCGCAAAACACAACGTGGACACACCCCAGTTTCACAGTGAAAATGACCTTTTTTTGGCAAAGTGCTTAGCTGTAGTTTTTTAACCCTAGCTCTGCTGGCACCTAGGGAAACCTAGAACACCTATACAGTTTTGAAAACTAGACACTCAGGGAAAACCAGGATGGGGTGACTCGCCTGACTCCCACCAGGTTCTGTTACCCAGAATCCCTTACAAACCTACAAAATTGTCAAACAAAACACATTTTCCTCACATTTCTGTGGTGGAAAGTTCCGGAATCTGCATGAATCCACAAATTTCCATCCACCCCACGTTGCCCAAAGTCTTTTGAGAAAAATGGTACCTCACTTGTGTGGGTCGGCATAGTGCCCGGGACAGGAAACGGCGCAAAACGCATCATGGACACACCCCAATTTCGCAGTGAAAATGACCCTTTTTTAGCAAAGTGCCTAGCTGTAGTTTTTGAACCATAGCTCTGCCGGCACCTAGGGAAACCTAGCAAACCTATACAATTTTGAAAACTAGACACCCAGAGAAATCCAGGATGAGGTGACGTGACTGCTTCCCACCAGGGTCTGTTACCCAGAATCCCTTGCAAACCTAAAAATGTTTCCAAAAAACCAAATTTTCCCCAAATTTCTGTGTTGCAAAGTTCTGGAATCTGCGTGAATACACAAATGTCCACCCACCCTGCGTTCCCCAAAGTCTTTTGAGAAAAATGGTACCTCAATTGTGTGGGTTGGCCTAGTGCCCGTGACAGGAAACGGCGCAAAAAGCAGTGTGAACACACTTCAATTTCGCAGTGAAAAGCTACCCTTTTGTGGAAAAGTGCCTAGCTGTAGTTTTTTAACCATAGCTTTGCGGGCACTTGGGTAACCTAGCAAACCCATACATTCTTTAAAAGTAGACACCCAGGGGAATCCAGGATGGGGTGACTTAACTGTCTCCCACCAGGTTCTGTAACCCAGAATCCCTTGCAAACGTAAAACATTGTCAAAAAAGCCACATTTTCCCCACATTTCTATGTTGGAAAGTTCTGGAATCTCCATGGATCCACAAATTTCCACCCACCCCGCGTTCCCCAAAGTCTTGCAAGAAAAGTGGTACCTCACTTGTGCGGGTCGGCCTAGTGCCCGTGACAGGAAATGGCACAAAACTCAACGTGGACAGACCTCAATTTCGCAGTGAAAAATGAGCCTTTTTTGGCAAAGTTCCTAGCTGTAGTTTTTCAACCGTAGGTCTGCTGGCACCTAGGGAAACCTAGCAAACCTATACATTGTTTAGAAATAGACACCCAGACAGATCCAGGATGGGGTGACTCCCACCAGGTTCTGTTACCCAGAATCACTTACAAACCTAAAAAATTGTCCCAAAAATAATTTTCCCCAAAATTTCTGTCTGGGGTGTAAAGTTCTGGAATCTGCTTGGCTCCAAAAATTTCCATCCACCCCACGTTGCTCAAAGTCTTTTGAGAAAAATGGTACCTCACTTGTGTGGGTCGGCATAGTGCCTGCGACAGGAAACGGCGCAAAACGCAACGTGGACACACCTCAATTTCGCAGTGAAAAATGACCCTTTTTTGGCAAAGTGCCTAGCTGTAGTTTTTTAACCGTAGGTCTGCTAGCACCTAGGAAAACCTAGCGAACCTATACATTGTTGAAAAATAGACACCCAGGCAAATCCAGGATGGCTGGACTTGACTGCCTCCCACCAGGTGCTGTTACTCAGAATCACTTACAAACCTAAAACATTGTAAAAAAAAACACATTTTCTCAAAATTTCTGTGGTGTAAAGTTCTGGAATCTGCTTGGCTCCAAAAAGTTCCATCCACCCCACGTTGCTCAAAGTCTTTTGAGAAAAATGGTACCTCACTTGTGTGGGTCGGCATAGTGCCAGCGACAGGAAACGGCGCAAAACGCAACGTTGACACACCTCAATTTCGCAGTGAAAAATGACCCTTTTTTGGCTAAGTGCCTAGCTGTAGTTTTTGAACCATAGCTCTGCCAGCACCTAGGGAAACCTAGCAAACCTATACATTTTAGAAAACTAGACACCCAGGAAAATCCAGGATGGGGTGACTTGACTGCTTCCCACCAGGGTCTGTTACCCAGAATCCCTTGCAAACCTAAACAATTGTCCAAAAAACACATTTTCCCCACTATTCTGTGGTGGAAAGTTCTGGAATCTGCATGGATCCACAAATTTCCACCCACCCTGCATTCCCCAATGTCTTTTGAGAAAAATGGTACCTCACTTGTGTGGGTCGGCCTAGTGCCCATGACAGGAAACGGTGCAAAACGCAGAGTAAACACACCTCAATTTTGAAGTGAAAAGTTACCTTTTTTTGGAAAAGTGCCTAGGTGTAGTTTTTTAACCATAGCTCTGCGGGCACCTAGAGAAACCTAGCAAACCTATAAATTTTTTAAAAGTAGACACCCAGGGAAATCCAGGATGGGCTGACTTAACCGCCTCCCACCAGGTTCTGTAACCCAGAATCCCTTGCAAACCTAAAACATTGTCAAAGAAGCCACATTTTCCCCACATTTCTGTGGTGGAAAGTTCTGAAATCTCCATGGATCCATATATTTCCACCCTCCCCAAAGAAACAAGAAAAGTGGTACCTCACTTGTGTGGATCGGCCTAGTGCCCGTGACAGGAAACGGCGCAAAACACAATGTGGACACACCTCAAGTTCGCAGAAAAAAATTATTCCAATTTTGAAAACTAGACAACCAGGTAAATCCAGGATGGGGTGACTAGACTGCCTCCCACCAGGGTATGTTACCCAGAATCCTTTGCAAACATGAAAAATTGTCAAAAAAACAAATTTTCTTCACATTTCTGTGGTGGAAAGTTCTGGAATCTACGTGGATCCACAAATTTCCACGCACCCCGCATTTCCCAAAGTCTGGTACCTCACTTGTGTGGGTTGACCTAGTGCCCGCGACAGGAAACGGCGCAAAATGGCAGCGTAGACACACCTCAATTTTGCAGTGAAAAAATGTCAATATTTGGGCAAAGTGCCTAGCTGTAGTTTTTTAACCCTAGCTCTGCCGGCACCAAGGGAAACCTAGCAACCCTATACATTTTTAAAAACTAGACACCAAGGGGAATTTAGGATGGAGTGACTTGACTACATCCCACCAGGTTCTGTTACCCAGAATCCCTTGCAAACCTAAAGAAGTTTCAAAAAAACATTTTCCCCACATTTTTTGGTGGAAAGTTCTGGACTCTGCGTGGATCAACAAATTTCCACCCACCCTGTGTTTCCCAAAGTCTTTCAAGAAAAATGAAACCTCACTTGTGGGGGTCGGCTAGTGCCTGTGACAGGAAACGGTGCAAAACGCAGTGTGGACACACCACAATTTCACAGTGAAATATTACCCTTTTAGGGCAAAGTGCCTAGCTGTAGTTTTTTAACCATAGCTCTGCTGGCACCTAGGGAAATCTAGCAAACCTATACATTGTTGAAAAATAGACACCAAGGGAAATCCAGGATGGGATGACTTGACTGCCTCCCACCAGGTTCTATTACTTAGAATCACTTGCAAACCTAAAAAATTGTAAAAAGAAACACATTTTTCCAACATTTCTGTGGTGTAAAGTTCTGGAATCTGCTTGGATCCACAAATTTCCACCCACCCCGCATTTCCTAAAGACTTTTGAGAAAAATGGTACCTTACTTGTGTGGGTCGGCCTAGTGCCCACGACAGGAAACGGCACAAAACGCAGCGTGGGCACACCTCAATTCCGCAGTGAAAAATGACCCTTTTTTGGCAAAGTGCCTAGCTGTAGTTTGCGAACCATAGCTCTGCCAGCACCTAGGGAAACCTAGCACACCTATACAATTTTAAAAACTAGACAACCAGGGAAATCCAGGATGGGGTGACTTGACTGCCTCCCACCAGGGTATGTAACCCAGAATCCTTTGCAAACCTAAAAAATTGTCAAAAAAACACATTTTCTTCACATTTCTGTGGTGGAAAGTTCTGGAATCTGCGTGGATCCACAAATGTCCACGCACCCCGCATTTCCCAAAGTCTTTCAAGAAAAATGGTACCTCACTTGTGTGGGTGGGTCTAGTGCCCGCGACAGGAAACGGAGCAAAATGGCAGCGTGGACACACCTCAGTTTTGCAGTGAAAAATGTCAATATTTGGGCAAAGTGCCTAGCTGTAGTTTTTTAACCCTAGCTCTGCCGGCACCAAGGGAAACCTAGCAAACCTATACATTTTTAAAAACTAGACACCAAGGGGAATTTAGGATGGGGTGACTTGCTTACATCCCACCAGGTTCTGTTACCCAAAATCCCTTGCAAACCTAAAGAATTTTCAAAAAAACTTTTTCACCACATTTTTTGGTGGAAAGTTCTGGAATCTGCGTAGATCAACAAATTTCCACCCACCCTGTGTTTCCCAAAGTCTTTCAAGAAAAATGAAACCTCACTTGTGGGGGTCGGCCTAGTGCCTATGACAGGAAACAGCGCAAAACGCAGTGTGGACACACCTCAATTTCACAGTGAAACATTACCCTTTTTTGGCAAAGTGCCTAGCTGTAGTTTTTTAACCATAGCTCTGCTGGCACCTAGGGAAACCTAGCAAACCTATACATTGTTGAAAAATAGACACCAAGGGAAATCCAGGATGGGATGACTTGACTGCCTCCCACCAGGTTCTATTACTTAGAATCACTTGCAAACCTAAAAAATTGTTAAAAAAAAACACATTTTTCCAACATTTCTGTGGTGTAAAGTTCTGGAATCTGCTTAGATCCACAAATTTCCACCCACCTCGCGTTTCCTAAAGTCTTTTGAGAAAAATGGTACCTCACTTGTGTGGGTCTGCCTAGTGCCCACGACAGGAAACGGCGCAAAACGCAGCCTGGGCACACATCAATTTCGCAGTGAAAAATGACCCTTTTTTGGCAAAGTGCCTAGCTGTAGTTTGCGAACCATAGCTCTGCCGGCACCTAGGGAAACCTAGCAAACCTTTACATTTTTAAAAACTAGACACCCAGGGGAATCCAGGATGGGGTGTCTTGATTGCCTCTCACCAGGTTCTGTTACCCAGAATCCCTTGCAAACCTAAAAAGTTGTCAAAGAAACATTTTCCTAACATTTCTGTGGCCCATATTGTACAGTGGAGACTTCAAAATCACCTATAGCAAAACTACATATTTTTTGGGACGGGGCACCTGGGATTTTGGCCCCGGGACGGGGCACCTGAGATTTTGGCCCCGGGGGGTTCGGCGGCCATCTTGTGAAAGTACCAAACCCGAACATTTCTGAAAACTAGACACCCGGGGGAGTCCAATGAGATATGGCTTGCATGGATCCCCCAATGTTTTCCTACCCAGAATGCCATGCAAACCTAAAATTTAGCTGGAAAAAACACATTTTCTACATATTTGTGTGTGGAATCACTGTGCACAAATGTCCTACCACTCAGCAGTCCCCTTGTTCTCCCAAGTTAATGATACCTCACATGTGTGGGTGGGCCAAAGGCCTGTGGCTAGGAAGAGCCCAAAACATAGGGATTTAGAGTATAGCACAGAGAATTTGAAGCGCTACATTCTTTTAAAAATACGTTTTTAGCCAATTCTGCTTTGGACACCCACACAAGTGAGGTATCATTTTACTCGGGAGAACAAGGGGAACGCTGGGTGATAGGACATTTGTGCTGGCATGAATTTGAGGTTTGCATAGCATTTTGGGTAGGAAAACGGGGGATCCATGCAAGCCATACCTCATTGGACTTCCCCGAGTGTCTAGTTTTTGGAAATGTTTGGGTTTGGTACTTTCCTAAGATGGCCACCGAGCCCGGGGCTAAAATCTCATGTGCCCCCTCTTCCAAAACCAGGTAGTTTTGCTATAGGTAATTTTGAAGTCTTCATGGTACAATTCGGGCCATCTCCTGTTGCAGCCACTATGCCAACCCACACAAGTGAGGTACCATTTTTATTGGGAGACCTGGGGGAACGTTGGTGGGAGGAAATTGGTGGATCCATGTAGATTCCCGAACTTTCCCACACAGAAATGTGAGAAAAAGTGATTTTTTTGGCAACATTTGATGTTTGCAGTGGATTCTGGGTAGGAGAATGATGGGGGACCCACGCAAGCCATACCCCGATGGACTCCCCCGGCAGTCTAGTTTCCAATAGTATGTGAGTTTGGTAGGTTTCCCTAGATGGCTGCCGAGCCCCGGGCCAAAAACTCATGGGACACCCATGCAAAACCACATTTGTTTCTGATTGGTAATTTTGATGTTGCCTCAATAGATTTTGGGATCTTGCCTGTCGCGGATCCTTGACCCACCCAGCCAAGTGAGGTACCTTTTTTTATTTTGAGACCTGGGGGAATGCTGGGTGGGAGGAAATTTGTGGATCCACGCATTTGAGAAAAAAGTTAATTGTTCAGCGAAATTTGAGGTTTGCAGAGGATTCTGGGTAGGAGAATGATAGGGGACCCACGCAAGCCATATCTAGCTGGACTCCCCTGGGTGTCTAGTTTCCAGAAATGTGTGGGTTAGGTAGGTTTCCCTACCTAGAAACAGAACAAAAAATATTAAACAAGAGAAGCTAGGAAGTTCACTTTACCACTCATGGAAGCTCCCAAAAATTATTTTGCATGTGGTACATTCTAAAACAATCAGACACACACAGCCCAGGGTTAGAAGGACACTCGGGGCAGTACATACGAGTCTCCTGCATACCTCTTAGCTAACAGACTCTACATCTCCTAACGGGAAAGTCTTTTGAGGGTGTGGGAGGAATGTGATCAGGAAAGTGGCGATCTTTCGAACTAGCAACTTCCTCCACCACTCGAACTCTAGGAACACTTGCCTGTTCCATTAAAACAAGGCTGCCTATTACAGACTCCTGAATCTTAGCAAGTCATCTTTGACTCAGGACAAGAATCCTGGAACACAACAAAAGCATTAAAGTTTGCCAAGTGGAAAAGATGGATAGCCAACTTCTTGTACCAAATGTAAGCCTTACGAAGAGCAGCGTAAGGTTCCAACCTCTGATATACTCTGTCAACACCACCCATGGGCCTATTATAGTCTAAAATGCACACAGGTTTGCGCACTTCAGCAACCTGACCCCAAACAGTCACAGGTGCAGTGCTTTCATCATGGATGGTAGTCAGCATGTAGACATTTCTCCTGTCTGAAAATTTCACAGCTAGAAGCTCCTCGCAACGCAACGCACTGCACTGTCGCTGCACAAGCTTTTGACAAACAAGTTATTTTGGAAAACTTTACGGTTAGAGAGTATTGTGCCACAAGCAACAGTGTCCACTTTGGCCAATTCCCTGAACAACAGCACACCAGTGTAGAAGTTATCTACATATAAATGGTGATCTTTGTTAAAAAATCCTCTACCAAGTTCCCACACAATTTTCTCAGGCACTCCAAAAGTGGACGGACAACCAGGGGGGTAATCCTGGATTCCTTACCGGTGTACACCCTGAAATTAGAGACATATCCAGTCCTACTGTCACACAGCTTATACAGCTTAATTCCATAGCATGCCCTCTTACTAGGAATGTATTGCCTTAAAACCAAGCGGCCCTTGAACAACACCAAAGTCTCATCCATTGCAATTTCTTTCCCTGGTGCATAGATCTCAGAAAATCGATCAACAAAGTGACCAATGACAGGCCGATTCTTAAAAAGACGGTCACAATCAGGGTGATCTCGTGGCAACGCTAAACCATTATCGACAAAATGCATCATCCGAAGCAGAAGCAAATACCTATCACGACTCATGACTGCCGGAAATATAGCAGTTGCCATCAAGGGACTAGTAGACCATTAGGAAGACATTGAAGGCTTCCTTAGCAAGCCCATCAAAACATTTAAACCCAAGAACTTCTTCATCTCTCCCAGATTTGTGGAAGTCCATCAGGTAGCTCTAGAGAGGGGCTTAAGGCTTGCACTGTTGTCCCTCAAAAACTGTTCGGCATACAAATTAGTCTGCTCAACAATCACTGCCAAAAACACATCGTCCATGAACAACTGAAAAAATTTATTGGCAAAAAGTTTTCAGTATTTACACACCCTGGAACACCAGTAAATTCTGACAATGCCAGCTGCATCATGCCCTGGGCAACCCAGAGTTCAGCACTTTCAACGGAAAGCCTTGCAGCCTGCAGCCCAGATGCCTCTCGCCGCACTATACCAACGGGAAGCCTTGCAGTCCCAGGCTGCAGCCCAGATACCTCTTGCCACACTATCGGCACATCAATGTCCTCCTCTAACACAGTCACTTCATCCGCACTAAGAGTAGCTTCATCCGCACTGAGAGTAGCTTCATCTTTCGATGATGCCATGTGGAGAGAAAACTCACTGCCTGAATCTTCCCCTGCCTACTCTGCCTCAGATGCAGAGTCAGTCTCTGAACCAAGGTCAGAGGAAGACTCTAAAAGCATGCCAACAACCTGCTGAGCAGTAATCCTGCAGCTAGCCATTATCCTTTCTAAGAAAGGAGACTGCACAAACAAGTCAACAACAACCAACACTGTGCAAAATAAGTAAGTAAAAAAAATGTGTACCTTTATCACAAAGATCAATATACTCAAAAACTATACGATTCACTTGCAAGAGACCGCTACACTCACCAGCATCTACTCTGCAGAGAGACAGCAAAAACGTTATCCCACTAGAAAGAAAAAAATCAAAACCAATTACTCACAAAACAACAAAATACACAAATGCAAAAAGTTTTTGACACACAAAAAAAGAAGCCAAACATACTGCAAATATTATACCATTTGCAAAAAACACTTTCATGCAGAGAAATGAAAAACATTTACATTGTACCAAAAAAAGACTCTTACCAAACACAAGCAACTACACAAACAGCAAAACCAAAAGTAACGAAAGCGCAACCTATAACAGTCGAAACAGCAAAAGCTTTCAACTAGAACAAAAATGGAGAAAAAAAGCATTACAATTGCAATTCACAAGCAATAAAAGAATTAACATTATAACACACTACGTCATTGGTCAATCTGCCAGATGGGTCTTCAAACAGGACTGTGAAAAAATTGGGGGTGAACTTGCCCAAAGGATCGGGTGACCTTGTCTGAGGGCGGGGCAGAAAACAGCAGACAGAAATATGCCCCCCTTGCAAAAGAAATAAATCCCTGGTGCCTAGTAGGGTTTTCTGCCTCCCCCTCCCACCTATGGCAAAAAGGCCAAAAGAATGGGGCAGATCTATCCCCAGGAGGGGCAGAAAAAACATTACCCACATTTATAACAAAAATATGCCCCCTGGGAGCGACCCTTGCCCAAGGGGTCGCTTCCATTTTAATTTAAAATAAGTCCCTGGTGTCTAGTGGGGTATTCTGCCCCTCCCCCCCTGCCCCCCCCCCCCGTGGGCAGAAAGGCCAAATACACCGGCCGATATGTCCCGGGGGGGCAGAATACACATAAAAAAAAGGAGGCCCATGGAAGTGACCCTTTCGCAAGGGGTTGCTTCCATTTATTTAAAAAAAGGTCCCTGGCTCTAGTGGGCTTTTCTGCCCCCTCCCCCCCCCATGGGCCAGAAAAGCCAAAACAACCAGGCAAAGAGTCCCCGGGGGGGCAGAAAAGACTTTAAAAAATGTGGCCCTTGCCCAAGGGGTCGCTTCCTTTAGATAATAAAAGGACTCCCTGGTGTCTAGTGGGGTATTCTGCCCCAACCGGGGGCAGAAAGACCAAATGCACATGTTCAATTTATTTGAAATTCCTTAAAATGAATAAAAAAGTATTTATAAACTGCAGCTTCCACCCCAAGGAGCATCCTTGGCCGATCTGCTCCCGGTGAGGCAGAATTCACATTACACCAAAATTAGGGCTTGGAAGCGACCCTTCCCAAAGGGGTCGCTTCCATTTTTTTAACCCCTTGCATGCTGCCACAATTCTGCACCTGTGCTGCAGTTTTATTGAGTGGGCGGGTTCATGACGGCCCCCAGCCATCATCAGCACAAGAGCGCCGTAGTGCATGACGGCTGGGGCCCGTCATCAGCATGCAAGGGGTTAAATAAAAAGTCCCTGGCTCTAGTGGACTTTTCTGCCCCCCCTTGGGCCAGAAACACCAAAATACCAAGGCAATCTGGCCCAGGGGGGGTGGGGGGGGGGGGGGGGGGCAGAAAAGTCTTTGATTAATGTGCCCCCTTTAGGAAGCGACCGTTGCCCAAAGAGTGGCTTCCTTTCACACCAAAAAACATCCCTGGTGCCTAGTGGGGGCTTTCCTGCAGCACGATCGCGAGGCTGTGCGCGATCGTGCTGCGGCAATGCCCTGTGTTGAGACATCAGGGGAGAGGAAATACTCTTTCATCTCCCCCGATGCTTCAATACATTAAAAAACTCGCCACACCGGAGCACACCAACTTGCCTGCTTCTCCTGGACGCGCTGGAAACCTGGAAACAAATGGTTTCCAGCGCGTCCAGCGCTTCCTGATGACACTGACGTGCACTGCGTGCGCTGACATCATGGGGAAGCGTGGGGGCAAGATCGATGCCCCAAGGGGGAGCGCCAGCGCTTTCCCCAGGGGCTGTGCTCATGACGCAGTGGTACCGTCATGAGCGCAGCCCAAACAATGCTCATGAGGGAACCGCTCCGTCATGAGCATCGAAGGGGTTAAAAGGCAATTAAAAATGTGGTTATTTTCAGACTCTTTGTGCCATTTTCTAATTTTGGGACAACTGCATACCTTTCTGGATTTGTGGCAATTTTCCAGTATAGCGCCAGGATGCTCCTTGGGGTGGAAGCTGCAGTTTATAAATACTTTTTTATTCATTTCAAGGAATTTCAAATAAATTGAACATTAAAGGAAACATTTCAAAGTAAAGATGATTGTAAGGAAAATTGCATAAAACGTGAGTGGAGTTCAGGACTAGTGAGGTGTTGGATGGGTAATGTTTAGGGGTTATGAGGGATTTTAGTGTCCATGAATGGGTGGAGTTCAGGGATAGAAAAGCTTTAATTAGGGTTGAGGCATGGATGGAGGTTAGGGGTGGTGGGGATATTTAGTGGAGTTTTGGGGTCATGAAGGGTATTTAGAGCTCATAGATGAGTGGAGTTTAGGAGTGGTGAGATGTTTTTAGGGTTCATGATTAGGCAGAGCCTTTACAACTGGCAAGTGTTTTTAAGGTTAAGTGGTGGGTTGAGGTCATGAGAGGTAAAGAGGTATTAGTGTTCAGAGTGGAAAGGGGTTTTTAAGGTTATAGAGATGGGTTGAGTTTAATATAGAAAGTGGGTATTAGAATTCAGGTGTGAGTAGAGTTTAGGTGGTGAAAGGTTTTTAGGAGTCATGGTTGGGTGGTGTTTCAGGGTGGCAAGGTTTTTTAGGGTTCATGGATGGGCAGAGTTTGGGGATTGTAAGGTATCAGTGATGGGCGGAGTTTAGGCTAAGAAAGGGTTTTTTGTATTCTATATTGGGTGCAGTTAAGAGGTAGGCAGGGGTTTTATGGTTCAGAGATGGGTAGAGTGTAGGGGCAGAAAGGGCGTTTAGGGTTCAGGGATGGTTGTAATTTTGGGGTCAGGTATTGGTGAACTTTAGCTGCAGCGAGAAGTTTTATGTTTATGGGATGAATGTACTTTAGGGATAGAACGTGCTTTTTGGATTCAGGGATGGGTGTAGTTTTGGTGCGGTGTGGGGAGTTTAGGGGCAGGGATGGATGGTGTTTAGGTATTGAGAGGGGGCAGGATGAATGGTGTTAAGGGGTAGGAGGGATCACAGAACTAAAAGCCTCTGAAGCTATTGTTTTGCAATGTTACAGGTATAAATCTAAAATGAGGTCTGAATGAGGTCCCCTTAAGTAAAGTACAGAAATAAATGAAAGTAAGACCTTCACCATTGCATGTACACCTTAAAAAGATAGCACAAGAAAACCAAATTCAATCAAAACAAAATGTTAAGTGCATTCATCTGAAAATTTCCATTAAATAGTTTAGGTAAAATGGTTTCTCAGTAATGGTATTCCATTAAATAGTTTTTCTATAAAATCACAAACAGCTGATAAAACCAATGCTTCTGGGCGAAAATGGACAAATCAATATTACATTTTAATCCTCCCTCCAGATTTTTACTATTAAATGAGAAATTGGAAGAAGGGGAGGAAATTAATACAACAAGTTCTTTGGCCAACGACATGTCAATGCATCCAGTCCCAGAGTCATATAATGTTGTAATCTTGAAACAAAAATGTGCAGAATGGCTTTCTGGTGAACTGCAAACAAGTCTATTTCTGGTTTGCCTAACCTGTGACAAATCCCTTAAATGACCTGATTCAAAAGCTTCACATTCTAAAATAAATGAAACACTTTGTTTCGGGAATCCACTAGGTGATTGTTTTTCCCCTTATATGAATCCGCTCAAGGTAACAAGATGCCCTTCTGCCCAGCTGTCAATCCCCCAAGCCATCTGTGTCTGAGACAATGAACCTGTGTCAAATTGCCTTGTCCTATAACACATTGTTATTACATTGTCTGTCCTGATCACAATGTCACAACCTCGAAGATCCTCCTAAAGGCATTGCAGGGGTTTCTAAATTACCATTAGCTTCCTCAAGTTTGATGAGTGAAAATCTTGATAGACCGATCACAGACCTTGGGTTGTTATCAAATCACATATACTCCCCATTCTCTCTTGCTGTCATCTGTGGCCACTGTCTCTAATAGCTGCAGTGCTTTACTGTAAAGCTACCTTTTGGGGTTTAGTCACTGTAGGTACATGCCAATATTAAATTCTTGCATGCACCATTTTTAAATACTAGGCACCCTACATGTGAGCTACAAGGCATAGATAGGGGTGACTTATTCAATATTTTAAAGTAGAGTTCTTTCCTGACAAAAAGGGGGTTTAAAGGGTGGCCTGCAGTTGTAAAAGCTGTAGGAGTCAGGATAGACTGGAAGCTATGAGACCATTTATTTATTTATTTATTTTGTAGAGTTTTATATAGCGTGAACTAGACCCGAGAAATCGGGTATCAGAGCGCTTTACATGAGCACCAGCTTCAATACAGATGGACACACTCATTCTTACCATGTTTCCTTTGTCAGTCTAGTGGATGGCACACCTTACGCTGAAGTCCACAAGTGACATTTAACTTTTCCATACCATTCATTTATTCCCTGCACAATATGCTATTGCCTTTCTGGGAAGCAAAATATGCCAAATAGGAGTTAGTCAATTTAACCATATATTAGGGGTCAGAGCTCATACATTTGTGACTGGACAGCAGTGCTTTAATGGCCAGAGCTTAAAGCTAGCATCATGAGTAAAGAAAAATGGGGGGTGACCAGGCAAAAAAAGTAATGGTCGGCAAAAATTGCAGTTTCACTTTGTGGAATTGCACAGCATTATAGAACAAGCTTTGGCAAAGCCAATAGGTTTCGCCAATGGTTTGTAGCCACGCTGCACAGCGTCCACAATGTGCAACATAGCTAAAGTAAAATGTAAAAATACTTTCCATGACTGCCAACCTCATTGTGTAGGCACCATTCATGTTCGTGTCAAAATGACAGGGACACTTTCTGTTTTTAGATATTGATCAAAGTAAGATTGGTAATCAAAAATAAAACATGCAAAAATGTTTTTTAATACTTTTTAAAGCAATCAGGGAAATAGAAACAAACGGGAGAGCAAGGGCTGAAGCAACATGGGGAGGGCAGGGGAACACAGTAGAAACACGGGGAAAGGCAGAGGGACACCAAAGCAATAGGAGGATTGCAGAGACATGAAAGCAAGATGGTGAGGGCAGGGCACACAGAATCAACAAGGGGAGGGCGAGGTAGACACAAAAGTAACAAGGGGAGGGCAGGGGGCACTGAACCAAAATGGTGAAGGGCTGGGTGCATGGAGGCCACAAGGGTAAAGAGTAAGGTACAGTAACAGCATGCAAAAGCACACTGTTATGTGCAACATAGAGGGTGTCCAGGGACAAGCTGTGAAGACAGACTACAGAACAAGAAGGGTGAAGAAGTATATGAGGGGGATGTCCCGAAAACACCTGAACTCTCTGTGAGTGTTTACACAAAAGAACAAGCCAGTAGAAGCTTGAACAGGTCATAAGAGAGTGAGCAAGCTGCAAAGGTCAGGTATGCATCACATCTCCCAGTGCGTGAAGCATATAAAGGTATCCTGTGGCACTGTGATCTCCGGTGTAACTGATGCAAAAGCCATGGAGCCTCAGAGCCATGTTTGGAGCAAAGATGTATGGTAGCAGCAGTAAGTGGCCGGTTCGACATTCCTGGAGCCAGTGCTGCAAACGGAAACTGGTCTAGAGTATTGGGGCCTGTTACACCTGGCATCATTGGCGTGGGTCTCCCTTCCTCTTTTGGCTTCCTATCTTTTATATTGGCTAGATTTAGATGCTCTGGGCACTGTGCCACTGCTAATCAGTGCCACAGTGTGAATGCTCCCTGTGTAAAGATGACTGTATGAATTGGTATAACCATAATGCCTAGGTCTGTGCAGCAAGTTCTAATAGCGAGTTACACTCCATTTCACTGTTTACTATTGTGAAGCTATCTCATAGGCCGGAATGGGCAGGCTGAGGATTACCTTCCATAATCCTATCTGACCCCAGGAACCTGATAGGAAATTAGAATTTGATATGTTTAAGCTCAGGACAGTGAGATACACCTTTTTAGTAAGGACCATTTATATATCCCATGTTTCGAAAATGTCTCTTCTGGAAACGAGGTATTTTCTTGCGTAAGCTTTCCTGTAGGCTTTGCTAGTATGTGTATTGGCCGTCTGGTTTTAGAGCAGCAGGGCCAGCTGGGTCAGACCTGGCTGGAGAAAGAGATCGGCATGCAGAGCATGGGGAGGGGTGACTCTTTGATCTGAGCAGGGCCGTGCCTGGCAAGGGGAATGATGGCTCCACCTCCCACGGGGCGTCTGACAGCAGACCCCCTCATTCTGAAAGGGCAGGATGTTGCCTTGTAACCCAAGTGCTCCCCAACCCCAGTGAACTGGTTCTGGCTGGATTCAGTGATGTGTGACTTTAGATAACAAAGACTTTTTAGGTATAAAATGCTGCGCTGAAACCTTTTTCAAGTGTGTTCCTTCTGGATGTCAAGACGAAACTCTGTCCAAGTGAACAGAGGAAAGGACTTTGAAACTACCACCAAGCTTGCTGAAGAAACTACCAGAGGGCATGAATCGAGAGCGCCTCCTGCTGAAGTCTCAGGGACATTAGACTTCACCCCGTCAGCCGTCGGAGTTCCTGTGCGATGAATTCTTCTTGCAGGTGAGGGCTCCGTCGAGAAATCCGGAGCCTCTACTTCTATTGAGAGGAACGCAGACTAGTAACCCTTCGCTGGATCTGTGTGGGCCGCTGCAGCTAAGAGAGAGCTGCTGCCGCTGAGAGCCCGCCTTAATTTGAACCTTCAGAACCTTCGCTTGATCTGTGTGGGCCGCTGCAGCTAAGAGAGCTGGCGCAGCTGAGAGCCTGCCTTACTTTGAACCTTCAGAACCTTTGCTCGATCTGTGTGGGCGCTGCAGCTAAGAGAGAGCTGCTGCCCCTGAGAGCCCGCCTTAATTTGAAACTTCAGAACCTTTGCTGAATCTGTGTGGGCCATTGCAGCTAAGAGAGAGCTGCCGCCGCTGGGAGCCCACCTTAATTTGAACCTTCGGAACCTTTGCTGAAGATATGTGGGACCTGAGAGCTGTAGCTGCTGAGTGCCCACAGTTGTGCCAGCCTGGTCGAGATCATCCTTTGTCCTGTGGGCCGCCACAGCTAAGAGAGAGCTCCTGCCACTGAGTGCCCGCACCACACCTTGGTCAACATTGCATCATCACGAATTGTCCTGTGGGCCACCGCAGCTAAGAGAGAGCTTCTGCCGCTGAGTGCCCGCACCCTTGCCAACGTTGCTTCTTCGTGATTTGTCCTATGGGCCACCGCAGCTAAGAGAGAGCTGCTGATACTGTGTGCCCGCACCCTTGCCTACTTTGCCTCATCGTGATTTGTCCTGTGGGCCGCCGCAGCTAAGAGAGAGCTGACGCCGCTTGGGGGCCCGCACCTTGTTCACCATCGTAAAAGATTGTCGCTATCGTCTTGTGGGCCGCTGCAGCTATGAGAGAGCTGCTGCCACTGTGAGCCCACCACAGAGCTGCACAACGCCAGTCATCGCCACCACCAGCCGGGGCCGCCGCATCCGCATGCCGCTGCCGCTGAGAGCCCACCTGTCCCCGAGTGCCTGAATCATTGTAGGTGCACTCTGTGGACCACTGCAGCCAAGACTTGTGGTCGCTGGGAGTCCCCCTGTCACCGTCTCCGCTTCTTCGAGAAGCTGCGTGCTGTGTCTCCTTCCAACGGCAGGTACCTGGTGCGCAACGGGTCGCGTAGGCCTTGGCCTTGAACTCAGTCAGCGCCATGTTCTCGTGGATACGTTAGTGTATTCTGAAGTCCCTACTGATTTTCGTGCATTGTGGCTTGTTAAAACGCTTTGAGTGCACCCGGGTCTGCAAAGGTTTTGTGGGAGACTTTGCCAGAGGTGGGCAGGGTCCCCAGCAGAGAAGTGGGGGGACAAGGTTAAGCTGAGGGAGTTCCAGAGAGGGTTCCAAAGTAATTCCCAAGGGAACCAAGCAAGGCTGGTCACCCACGTCTATTGACCCTAGATGCGCAGGAGCTCAGATGCTCACTGCAGGACGTGTGAAACTTGCCAGGCAAGTAGGAAGAGAGGGGGAAAGATTAAGGCCCCACTACAGCCCTTTCCCATTGTGAGCACCCCATTCGAGAGAGTGGGCATTGATATTGTGGGGCCTCTAGTTCCCAAGACAGCCATGGGTAACAGGTTCATCCTGGTCTTGGTGGACTATGCCACCAGGTGCCCTGAGGCCATCCTGCTCAGGACAGTGACGGCCCTGTGGTGGAACAGGCACTGATGGGGATTTTCTCCTGCGTGGGATTCCCCAGAAAGGTGGTGTCCGATAGGGGTACTAATTTCATCTCCAAGTACATGAAGTCTCTGTGGGAGGAGTGTGGGGTAACGTATAAGTTCACCACTCCTTACCACCCCCAGGGTAACGGGCTGGTTGAGAGATTCAACTGAACCCTTAAGGGCATGATTACGGGCCTAGGTGAGCCCATGAGGCGTAAGTGGGATGTTATGTTATGTTATGTTACGTGAATTTGTACTGCGCACAGCTGCCCCAGCTAAGGGGCGTCCCGGCGCACGGCAAGGTACCACGCAACAACCACAAGAAACACAACAGCTGTTGCCATGCCTGTTGTTTGCTTACCGTGAGGTGCCACAGAAATCCTTAGGGTTCAGTCCCTTTGAGCTGCTCTATGATCACCCGATAAGAGGGCCTCTGAGTCTAGTCAAGGAAGGCTGGGAGCAATCTCCCAGGAAAACTCCCCAGGATGTGTTTAGTTACATGCTGGCTTTCAGAAATCAGACGCTGCGTTTCAGGAAACTTGCTGAGGCAAACGTGGAAGCCAGCCAGGAAGAGAAGAAACGCGGGCATGATCAAAATGTCACTCTGATCGAGTTTCAGCATGGACAAAAGGTTTGGGTCATGGCCCCAGTGGAGCCCTGTGTGCCTACGTGGTGGACTTGCAATCTCCCAGGAACCCCTTGCGGGTCCTGCATGTTAACCGCCTGAAGCCCCACTTTGAGAGGTCTGAAGTGGGCATGCTTCTGGCCACAGATGCTGAGATGAAGGAGAAGAGCGAGCCCTTTCCTGACCTCTTGTGTGCAGGGGAGTGACTCTCCACCACACTGACTCCTGAGCAGCAGGGTGATTTTCACCAACTGTTGGGACAATTCAGGGATCTATTCTCCCTGGTGCTTTGTGTCACTTATTGGTGTGTCCATGACGTTGACACTGGGGACAGTCCTCCCATTAAGCACAAGGCTTACCGAGTGACTGACTGGGTAAGGGCCCCTACATTAAGGATGAGGTTACCAAAATGCTTGCCCTTGGGGTGATTGAGTCCTCTAGCAGCCCTTGGTCCAGTCCTGTGGTCCTGGTCCCAAAAGCTGCAGCACCTGGTGCCACCCCAGAACTTCGGTTCTGCGTGGACTATCGTGCCTCAAATCAGTCATGAAGACTGACGCGCACCCCATCCCTAGAGCTGATGAGCATGTCGATTGGTTGGGGACTGCAAAATAACTCTGCACATTCAATTTGACGTCTGGGTATTGGCAGATCGCCTTGACCGAGGGAGCAAAGGAGAGGTCAGCATTCTCCACACCCGATGGGCACTACCAGTTCCGGGTGATCTCCTAGTATGATGTAACTTTCCAGTGCTGTTTGTGCTGTATGTGTGTGTGAATGAGCGTTAACTGCTCGGCCTGTGCTGTACTTATGCTGTTTGTTTGCATGTGTGTGAAGGAAGCCTGTATTGCTGCTATAACTGTGCTGTCTGCTAGACTGGCAAAGCAAAACAATAACGAATTTCTTTCAATTTTCAATGCATGTAGGCAGTAAAGAATGCAATATGTGATAATTAAATGTTATTTTGAGATGTAAAATAGTCCCTCATGTACTGTACTGTAAGCAATCCATGGAGGCAAAATGATACACAAACAACCAACAGTATGATATGACATGGAAATAGTCCTTGAGCCCCTCCAAATAAATTTAAAAAGAAAAGGCAGCAATAGGTCACTCTTAAAGCTATACTGTCAGGCCTGATTTTAAAATTTAAAACAGAATACTCATCAACACCAGAATGGTTGTTGAAGTAGTTGGGCCTCCATTGTGCAGGCCTTTATATGTGACTGTGATGAGTTTGAAGAGTGCATGTTTGTGGACAAGGAGCCAGTAGAGGCCTTTGAGGTCCTGGGTGATATGGGTGTATGATGGAACCTGAATTTGAGTCTGGCTCCTAAGGTTTGGATAATCTGAAGTCTTGTCAGGTAGGTGTCAATTACAACTTAGAGTGTTTTTCCATAGTCTAGTAGGCTGGTGATGAGGGCCTGAGTGACGGTCCTGCATGTGTTGATTGGGAGTCATTTGCACTTTTTTGAGCCTTTTGAGGGTGTCGAAAGTTGAGGTGGTCATTGCATTCAGTTGGCTGGTAATGGTGAGATGGTCGCAGATCATTCTTTGCTTGGGTTGCTGGATGAAGGGTGGGTTAAAGTTGTGCCGACCACCCAGTGGAGTTCCATAGTAATGTGTCTCTTCTGAAGAGTATCATTTCTGTTTTGTCTGTGTTGAGTTTGAGACAGTTGGTTTTAACCTATCTTGTGACTTCAGACAGGCAGAAGGTGATGTTGGTCTGGGTGCCTGGTGTTTTGCTGTAGAAGGAGAGGATGAGCTGGGTGTTGTCTGCATAGGAGAATATGTTGATTCTTTTTTTTAAATAATTTTTATTATTATTGCAAGAAGAGCATCATCATTTAGCATACATAAGTAAGAATAACAAAATACAAATTTTCCAACTTGTAGTTGAGACAGAGGAATACAGTACATAGTTAATGGATATTTGAATATAAATACGGATACACATACAAATTAGACTGGTCTCATCAAATAACTTTACGCCGTATCAAATAAATGTTCCCCAAATTTTTCCCTCCCTTTCAGTGCCCTGGGACCTCTTAATTTTGGTAATGCTAACTCCATTGTGTGTATTTCATTAATGAGACCCCACCACTCCATAATGCGGGGAGGTTCCTTGGATATCCAGGACCTAGCTATGACTAGTCTTGCCCAGGCAAATACTACAGATATCAGATCTTTATGATTGCTATTAATGTCTTGTATATCGAACAAAATCAACAGAGCCGAAAGTGATGGGGATACTATTTGTTTACTGTTAAGAACGTCTGTTATTCCCTTCCAGAACAGGACGAGCTCCGGACAATGGAAGAACATGTGCTCAATGCCTGCTGCTTCCAAGTTGCATTTTGGACATTTAGTACGATCACTAGCGAGGTTTCCCAATGTCCATCTAGCGATTCTTTGAGGTGTATAATATAATTGACTGACAGTTCTATACAATTGCAACCTTAGGTTAGAAGATTGTACTACCTGATTGATTTGGCGAAGTGATGCTGAAATCTGATTTGGACTGATATTAATTCCTAATCTGTTGGACCATTTATCTGCCATTTTCCCACAATCGTCTATCTTGCCTAAGCTTAGACACCCATAACTCTCACTTATGAGTGACTTAGTTCGATCCGAATAAAGACATTTTAAAGTATCTGAATGATCGACTTCCTTAATTTTCATTTTACTGACTAAGAAATCCCTGTTCTGGATGTATTTAAAATACATACCGTCATTTAATTTATATAGGAGTTTTAGTGTGGTGAAGCTTAGGAAGCCATCTGGACCATATAAACCCCCCAAAGTATTTATGCCATACCCTGCCCATTGAGTTCCTGCTCTGTCAGAGAAAATCCCTGGCAATCCTGGGTTCCCCAATGGTTGAAGTTCAGCATTAAAGAAAGAAATTTTATCTAAAATCATAATTTGGTCCCAAATTGTTTTAATGTGTCTGGCGGTCTTAAATGTTACTCTCTTGAAGCAGTTTGGGTCATGTACACGAAACAAAAATTGGTTGCAGTCTGATCCCAACATAAATTGATGAAAAAATAGCGAACTTTCGTTTTTTAGGAGACTGCGTACACGACGAAAAAAGGTTGCAAAAAAATATAGTGTAAAATCCGGAACATTTAAACCTCCTTTTTCAATTGGCAACTTCAAGAGAGTGATTGATCTACGCGCTTTTTTATATCCTCATATGAAACTACTACAAATGCCCTCTAGTTTTAAATAAAAAGATTATTAAGTTGCAGTGGGATGGATCTAAATAAATACAAAAATGTAGGTACAATCTTCATTTTTATTAAGTTTATACGTCCTACCAAACTAAGTGGTATCTTGTGCCAATTTCTTAAAGATTCAGTTACTTCCTTCAGCAGTGGCTCATAGTTCAATGTTAATATTTTGTCAACATCAGCCGCTATCCTTATTCCTAAATAAATAGCATTTGAGCAAAGATCCAGTATCAGTTGAGCGGGTTTATAATTAGCGATGACTTGAGTTTTGGTCACATTTAATTTGTATCCTGACACATCTCCAAATGTTATTGCTTCCTCAAATATCTCTGGGATAGCCTTAACTAAATCTGTGGTAACTACTGCTATATCGTCCGCAAAAGCGGTTACTTTTCAAACTCTTCCCACCATGTTGCACAGGGGTGATGTTGTCTTGAGCCACCAGCGCATTTAAAAACGGCTCCAAGGATAGGGCGAAGAGCAGGGGGGACAACGGGCAGCCCTGCCTTGGTCCCCTCTCTATTGAAAAATTCAGTGAGTTAGTTCCTGCATAACTTATCTTCGCCGTTGGATGGCCATATAAAGAACGGACCCATCCAAGATATTGTCCGCGTATGCCAAATGCCCTCAATACTGCCCACAAGTACTCCCACCCCACTCGATCAAATGCTTTTTCTGCATCCAACATAACCATTCCGAGTGGGGTGAGAGTAGTTGAAGCCACATCTCCAAATGTTATTGCTTCCTCAAATATCTCTGGGATAGCCTTAACTAAATCTGTGGTAACTACTGCTATATCGTCCGCAAAAGCGGTTACTTTTCAAACTCTTCCCACCATGTTGCACAGGGGTGATGTTGTCTTGAGCCACCAGCGCATTTAAAAACGGCTCCAAGGATAGGGCGAAGAGCAGGGGGGACAACGGGCAGCCCTGCCTTGGTCCCCTCTCTATTGAAAAATTCAGTGAGTTAGTTCCTGCATAACTTATCTTCGCCGTTGGATGGCCATATAAAGAACGGACCCATCCAAGATATTGTCCGCGTATGCCAAATGCCCTCAATACTGCCCACAAGTACTCCCACCCCACTCGATCAAATGCTTTTTCTGCATCCAACATAACCATTCCGAGTGGGGTGAGAGTAGTTGAAGCCACATCGAATGCTGTGATGGCCGTATTAACATGGGCAGTGGTGTCTCTCCCCATCACAAACCCATGTTGATGACCATTCACTAACTCGGGCATAATAGGAGCCAGCCGGTTTGCTAAAATTTTGGCGAAGACTTTAGGGTCCGCATTGATCAATGAAATGGGCCGGTATGACCCACATTCTTCTGGAGATTTACCTTTTTTTAGAAAAAACATTATTTTTGCAGTTTTCCACGATAGAGGAGTATTTCCTGTTTCCCCAATATAGTCTATTACTCGCTGTAAAAGCGGGATCAGCTCCTGAGTACATATCTTGTAGAGCTCTATAGGTAGGCAGTCTTCCCCAGATGCCTTGCCCGAGGGTAATGCCTGAATAGCAGTTTTTATTTCAGTAGCTATTATTTTAGAGCTAAGGTGTTTCATAGCTTCATTGTCTGGTTGGATGGGCATATATTTCTCTAAATATTGAAAGATATTTTCTTCAGTGGGAGTTTTTTCCGGAGTGTATAGATTACAGTAGTATTTAGCGAATTGATCTAAAATCTGCTCCGGTTGGTTATAGCTGAGAGAATTTGAGCCTTTTATTGATTTAATAGTTGTTTTAGCTTTCTTATCCGCTACTTTATAGGCAACAACAGCAAAAATTGGTAACGGTTAGTAGGAGCGCACAGCAAAGTACAGGTAAATATTCAGTAACAGCGATGCAAGTAAAGTCGGTGCTCAGGAGGAGATTAGAGATCGGTTACCACAACCTCAGAAGAAACCATAGGTCAACATATAGGTGATCCTCCGAGCACTCTGTATATAAATCTCTAGGTCTTATACAGTCTTCAATCACCAAATTAATGTCCTTCCCTTTGAAACCTAGTAATTTCCAAGTCTTCCATAAGTTGCAACATAGTTATAGGGTCATCTTCTCTTTCAGTTAGTGACAATAAAAGTTGAGTATCTTTCAATTCCTGTATAGTCAATTCACTCAATACTTTATTAGAAGATTGTTTGTCTTTCTCAGGTACATTGGCAAAGAACTTCTTTAACTTCAAAGTTCTAGTAAATTTAAACAAATCAATTTTAGCCATACACCAATCCAATCGAGTTGCAGGACAAAAACCCAAACCCTTTTTGAGAACAGATAACATATTATCAGACAAATCACAAGAAGATAAATTGATCACCTCTATGTCACATGCTGTGGTACCATCATTAGTTGTTATTGTTTCCAAGATCTTAGGGTTCTTATTCTTGCGCCCGGATCTCCTGCCGCCCCTGCTGCCTCTCCTTGTCTTTTTACTGTCGAATCTCGACTCCTCAGTTCTGAGTCCCGATTCCCTCTCCTCAACCTCTGAACTTCCTCTAAAAAATTGTTAGTATTAACGGTCGTGACTATTTCTTGTGCATCTTCATTCTCACTGCTCGATATTATTGAAGAAGCATCTGTATCACTCATCAGGGGGGTGCTGCCACTAATAGTATTTGGGGAACTCTTTTTCATCAAATAGTCAAATCTTTTGGCGAATGTATACACTCGTCCCATTCTATAGTCTTTCTCATCACGTTTCAATTTGTGTGCCTTCCTTCTCTTTATATCCATTTGAAGGTCATTTAATTTTTCATCAAGAATTGTATAGTTCTTGATTGTGAGTTCAGGTAGATTCATTTCTTTAATCTCATCCTCTAATTTATTAATTTCCACGAGTAGTTTGGCTATCTTTCTATCTGCATTATCAATCAAAATCTGAATGAGATTACGCGAGCTATTATTTAGCTCCTTCTCCCATATATCGTACAAATCGGGTTCCAAATCTTCATAAGTTGGTATTATATTGGATCTGAGTCCCCGTGGTATCCTATTAAGAATCAAATATTGTTTTAAAGTGGCCGCATCCCACCATTTATTGAGTTCAGTACGTTTCAACAGTTCTAATTTCGCGAATTTGGCTCTAAGGCCTTCTTTCTTGGTACTAGTAGGAGGACCCACTAGTACCAAGAAAGAAGGCCTTAGAGCCAAATTCGCGAAATTAGAACTGTTGAAACGTACTGAACTCAATAAATGGTGGGATGCGGCCACTTTAAAACAATATTTGATTCTTAATAGGATACCACGGGGACTCAGATCCAATATAATACCAACTTATGAAGATTTGGAACCCGATTTGTACGATATATGGGAGAAGGAGCTAAATAATAGCTCGCGTAATCTCATTCAGATTTTGATTGATAATGCAGATAGAAAGATAGCCAAACTACTCGTGGAAATTAATAAATTAGAGGATGAGATTAAAGAAATGAATCTACCTGAACTCACAATCAAGAACTATACAATTCTTGATGAAAAATTAAATGACCTTCAAATGGATATAAAGAGAAGGAAGGCACACAAATTGAAACGTGATGAGAAAGACTATAGAATGGGACGAGTGTATACATTCGCCAAAAGATTTGACTATTTGATGAAAAAGAGTTCCCCAAATACTATTAGTGGCAGCACCCCCCTGATGAGTGATACAGATGCTTCTTCAATAATATCGAGCAGTGAGAATGAAGATGCACAAGAAATAGTCACGACCGTTAATACTAACAATTTTTTAGAGGAAGTTCAGAGGTTGAGGAGAGGGAATCGGGACTCAGAACTGAGGAGTCGAGATTCGACAGTAAAAAGACAAGGAGAGGCAGCAGGGGCGGCAGGAGATCCGGGCGCAAGAATAAGAACCCTAAGATCTTGGAAACAATAACAACTAATGATGGTACCACAGCATGTGACATAGAGGTGATCAATTTATCTTCTTGTGATTTGTCTGATAATATGTTATCTGTTCTCAAAAAGGGTTTGGGTTTTTGTCCTGCAACTCGATTGGATTGGTGTATGGCTAAAATTGATTTGTTTAAATTTACTAGAACTTTGAAGTTAAAGAAGTTCTTTGCCAATGTACCTGAGAAAGACAAACAATCTTCTAATAAAGTATTGAGTGAATTGACTATACAGGAATTGAAAGATACTCAACTTTTATTGTCACTAACTGAAAGAGAAGATGACCCTATAACTATGTTGCAACTTATGGAAGACTTGGAAATTACTAGGTTTCAAAGGGAAGGACATTAATTTGGTGATTGAAGACTGTATAAGACCTAGAGATTTATATACAGAGTGCTCGGAGGATCACCTATATACTTTATAGGCAAGCACATTGCCGATTCTGTCCCCCCCTTCTTATTGTGCCACATGATATTTGCGAATTTTAGCACTGAATTTCTCCCTGAACATCTTTTTCACTGCTGACTGCAATGTCACTAACTCTTTTCTTAACTCCTCGACATTTGATTTCCCTTGTGTGAGGGCCTCTACTAACGGTTGTTCCACTAGTAAGATATTAGAGGTGATTGATTTTATATCCCTCCGATTCTCGGCGTTCTTTCTTAAGATATATTGTTGGGTAAAGCCTCTTATACTACATTTACAAGCGTCCCACACAAAATTGATCGTTGTAGAATTGATGTTAAATTCTATGAATTCTCTTATATGTTCTTTTATGTAAGATATAAATACAGCATCCATAAATAAATGTCTAGGAAATGTAAAATGTCGGGGTGTTCGCTTCCTGTCAAGGATGTTAAATTCTAACAGTATAGGATTGTGATCTGATGAAACTCTTGGGCAGAGTTCTATAGTACAATTCTCCAGAATACTATCTGTTGCCCACACCATATCTATTCGGGAGCATACTTTATGGGGTGCCGAATAATACGTATACCCTGCTACGTTCAAATTATGTAGCCTACCCAATTCTACAATTGCTGCCCTAACTTTGCGCATCCTTATTGAAGTACCTTGTCTTGTAGAGTCTATCTTGTAATCCATCACACAGTTAAAATCCTCCATTGTCAGCAATTCACCCTCCCATTCCAATAGCTCAATGGTTAACTGTTCATACAGCTTAGGCTCATCAATATTAGGCCCATAAACCAGACAAAATACATAGTACTTATGTTCTAATTGCACCTCGGCAATTGCCCACCTCCCCCTTGTATCAGCTGCTGTTTTGATAGTTTCCATCCTTAAATGTTTCTGTTTCAGAATTGCCACCCCCCGAATTGATGCCCCTAAAGTTGAACAAACAACAAGCTCATACCCCATTTGAGACAGAAGTTTACGATCTTGAAACCCAATATGAGTTTCTGAGATTAATGCTATATGAGGTTTATACATATTTAATTCTTCCTGTACAAGTCTCCTCTTATATTTACTCTTGAGACCAGCAACGTTCCATGCTGGTCTCAAGACATCTAAAGAAAAACATGTCTTATAGCTGTATGTTTAGCTTTCCTCTGTATATCCAATATATATAAAAAAATATGTTTAACTTTATTAATGTTAACCATCATTCCTTCTTGCAATAACATTTTCTCCCTTTTAGACCTAATTAACCCACCCCACCCAAACACTCCCACCCCACCCACGAGTTCCTGTAGGGAGAACACCCCTCTATACCCTGCTGCCGCTGGGATGGCAGCATCGCGAAGCGACAGGCACAAAGGCTGGCACCGACTGTCCCCCAAAAAAACCCATATCTTTTCTCCTCATAAGGAGAGAGTGGGCAAGTATCCAAAACAAAACAAACGTGCGTCAATTCTTATGTTGTTAACTTGTTAACTAATTAGTAAGCTAATCCCCCAAGAAAAGCAAAAAGAAGAGATAATAGAAGGAAAAGAGAGAACAGATTATCATTCACAGCATCTGCTGACCATCTTCAGGTGCTAAATTTGGATAATGCCAGTTCGGCCTCCTTTATGTCCATAAAGAAATACACTTGGCCATTTCTGAACACCTTGAGGCGAGCTGTCTCCTGCAGATAAACCGTACATCCAATAGCTTTGAATGAATCAATTGACTGGCGTAACTGCCAGCGCCTATCCATGGTATCTTTACTCAAGTCTGAGCGTACAAAAAAGTTAGATTGTAGACTGTTAGAGGATTATTATGGCTTTTAGAGAGACCGCCTGCCTCAACAAGAAATTCCCAAAGTTTATCAATAAGGGCCGTGGAAATTTACTACTTTTGTTTCTTTGAAAGATAGGCAGTCTATGCACTCGTTGTAATTGGTCCCAATCCCAATCTGATAAGTCAATGAATGCCTTCTGGAACAGTTTTACCACATAAGATCGGGGGTCAGCACCTTCTGACCCCTCCGGGATCCCAAAATGTCTGAGATTGGGCCTTCCTGCCCGATTTTCCATGTCCTCTACTTTAGCTTCTAGTTTGGCAATTCGTTCAGTATGTGAATGAACTAGAAAATCAGTTCTGGCAGCCCCTTCTTTCACCTCTACTACTCTTTGCTTAATCTCTTCGATTTCTTGGGTTACCCCCCCCCCCCAGTTTGCTAGATACTTCCATCATAAAAGTCTGTAGTTTAGTGTTGTCTTCTCGCAGCTTGAGGAAATATTGTTGCCCTTCTTTTTTTTTTTTTTTCCTCATTTGCCATCCCTTGCTCCAAAAAGAGAAATAGAAGCACCGACCACCGTATGTGTCCATTAGGAACCATGGTGGATCCTTCTCCATACCAAGTTTAGGACAAATATACCAGACTGGCGGAAGATGATTACAAGGGATTTTTATTTGCTCCATCTTAGGCACGTATTTGCCTGCTGGACCAGGTTGGTTGTCGAACTATTTGCGCCCTGCCACTACCATGTCCATGGAGTATATAGGCATAATCATCGGACCCGGGGAAAATAAAAAAAAACCCGGGCTGTTCAAATGATCATTGTTTTCTCCATTGCACCAACAAATTCCAAAATGTAAGATTACGTTTACTGCAGGTTCTGGCCATGTACGCTTTTGATGTATCGTATAGTGACATTAACCAGCCAGCATGGGATGGAGCCTTGGAGTCAACCCAGTATTTACAGATCTGTCTTCTTGCAAGCAGGATTGCATAGAATAGAAACATTTTTGCTCGTCCAGATACCGTATCTTCCAGCCCAAAGATTATTAATGGCAGGGTGATGGCGATTGATGTTTTAAGGATTGAATCCAAGGTAACCTTAACTTCGTCCCAGAAATCAGTTAGATGCGGGCAATCCATGAACATGTGTATATCAGAGGCTGCGGGGAGAAGGCATTTGTTACAACACTTTCCTGGCAGGAATTTGGAAAGCCTTAGAGGCTAGAAATAGGCGCGATGTACTGTGTACAGATGGTTTCGCCTAGCCACGCTGGTTTTACCGTTTTATAAAGAAGGGAGAAGGATCTGGTCCAAAGGTCACCCTGTACACTCATGTCCTGGCCCCACAACTCCTCAGGAAGAGAGAAATCCCCATCTACCTCCTCTAATATTTTTTTTTTTTTTTTTAATTCTTTTTATTGTTGCATCAGTAGTATCACCTCTATGGAAAAAGGCAGACAGACGGTAGGGTGTCAACATTCCGCCCTATCCGCCAGGAACGCAACTTTTCTCAGTAATTACATCATATCATACCCTGCAGTAAAAGATTTGCTTTCAAACTAGCAAGAGTAAGAACAAAGAAACCAAAACCCAACAAAATCCCCGGAACAGCTTCCCGCCAACCCTTCACACCCCCCCCTACCCCTTGGTCCCCACCCTCTCTCGACGTGTCTCACCCGACAATCTCGCACACAAGAACAGGTATTAATGTAGTCACATAATACTCATGAGTCCCCACTGTGCACACCATCTCGTCCAGGTGGTCCCCACCCACATTTTACTAGTCCACAAGGTCTCAGTCTAGTCCATGGAATTGTCTCCATTTAGCCCATATTCTCCTGAATTTTTTGGGGCAGCCCCGTGCACGATAAGTAACTCTCTCCGCCGCCATGTACAGATCCAATCCCCTCCGCCATTCTTCCATATTCGGCTTTTCGGGCGCTCCCCAGCATCTTGCGATGTCTCTTTTTGCTACCACTAAGGCCAGTACCAGAAAGATAGTCAAGGGGCGGGGCAGGTCCACCTCTGTGATCGTACCCAACAATGCCAGTCTAGGGTCACGTGGTAAGGCCACCTCCAATACATTCTCCAGTTCCCGGAACACCTCCTCCCAGTATTCTTGAATTATTTCACACCCCCATAGTGTATGGAAGAAATCACCTGTGTGTCGATGGCATCTAAGGCATGTTGTGTCTGGTATCCTACCCATTTTAAAGAGTCGTACCCTGTCAAAGTAAGATCTGTGCAGTATTTTAAATTGTATGAGGCGGAGTCTGGACTTAATAGCCACCTCACGGGGGTGCATGAGGGCGAGTTCCCAGTCTAAATCCTCCATATCCCCCACATCCGCCTCCCATCTATCTCGTAGGGCTTGCAGGTCACCCAGCATATTGTTGGTTAGAGTCTTATACGTTAGGGATATCGCCCCACCCTGCATCTGTTCCTGCAGCAGTCTACCCTCCAGTGGTGTGTACTCTGGGAGATCTGCCAGTGTAATGTTTTGTGCGCTCCATGCATGTTTCAGTTGTAAATATTTGTAGTACTGAGTAGTGTGTAGGCCAAATTCTGCTCTGAGTGCCTGAAAGGTCTTTAATTCCCCTTTTGCAATCACGTCTCCTACAGTGGAGATGCCTATGTCATCCCACCTCCTAAAGCCTTTCAGTTTATTCAGCTCTCCTAGCCACTTGCAGCACCACAGTGGTGTCTGACGAGTAACCCTCTTGTCCCAACCCATTCTTTTTGTTGCCCTACGCCACGCCGTCAACGTTATCCTAGTGGCGGGAAGGAAGTGCCGGCCTACCGTCTCCCCATAGAGGTAATGTAATATAGATTTGCGTGACCATTGAGACCTTTCCAGTGCATAGGTGGGGTGATCGGCCGCCGCATGTAGCCACTCGTTAATCGGGGCGAGGTGTTCCGCCCAGTAGTACGCCTCCAGGTTGGGAAGCGAGATACCCCCGCTATATTGGTGGCGCTGCAGCGTGGTGAGGGCTACACGAGGTTGTTTTCCCAGCCACAGGAAGGCGCGCAGGTCCGCATGTATTTTAGTCAAAGTCGCCAACGGTAGGGGATAATACTCATTCTGGAGTGCATAGAGAAACTTGGGTAGTAGGACCATTTTATACAGTGCGGCTCGACCCAATAGGGTGAGCGGGAGTTGCCTCCATCTGTCCATTTCTGACTTTGTTTCTACCATTATCCGAGCTACGTTTGCAGTGTAGGAGCGTTCCTTGTCTAGCGTTATATATACGCCCAGGTATTGGAAGCCGTCTTTCGTATGAATAAGCTGCCCTGGAAGGCACTCATGACGCTCCTTGCCTTGTGGGTCATAAAGGACCGATTTGTGCCAATTGATCGTGTGTCCCGCCCTCGCCCCGAATCCGCCTAGCTCCCCGAACAGTGCTGGAATTGTCCTGTCTGGGTCGGTCACGAACAATAGTACGTCATCGGCATACAGAGATATTTTTTCCTGCGTGCCGTCAGTATTACCCCATCTAAAACCTCTGATATCCTTATTCTGTCTAATCCGTATCGCTAAAATTTCAATCGTAAGGGTAAACAGGAGGGGGGACAATGGACAGCCCTGGCGTGTACCCCTACCAATGGGGAACTCACGGGACAACCGTCCATTGATCCGCACTCTCGCCCTCGGGCTGGAGTACAGGAGCCAGACCCACTGCATGTATTTGGGTCCAATCCCAAAACTGCGGAGGGTCTCCATCAGGAAGGGCCAGTGGACTGCATCAAATGCCTTCTCCGCATCCAATGAGAGGAACCAGTGGGGTTCACTTCTCTCACGGACCTCCTGTAGCCAGTTGTGAGTGCGACGGAGATTTAATTTGGTCGCCCTATCCGGAAGGAAACCGGACTGGTCCATATGCACCAACTACGTTATCACCTGTCGTAACCGCCGAGCCAGGATAGTGGCCAGTATTTTCGTCTCCGTATTTAGGAGGGAGATTGGGCGGTAGGAGGAGCAGTCGTTTTTGGGTTTGCCCTCTTTGTATATTGGGATAATAGTGGCCGAGGCTAGATCTGTCGGAAAACTCCCTGCATGGTATGCGTCCGTGAAGAGAGTCTTCATGTGTCGCTGTAACAGATCCGCCGTACGTTTAAAAAATTCTGCCGGGAAGCCATTGGGCCCGGGAGTCTTCCCCGGTTTCAACGCCGTTACAGCTTCAGAGATTTCGTCCAGCGTCAAATCCGCCTCCAGGGCTGCAGTAGCCTCTGCGGATAACGTCGGCAATTCCATATCACCTAAGTAGCGTTGGGCTTCCTCACTGTCGCCCAGGTCCCTGGCCCTGTAGAAGTCCTCGTAATAGGCCGCGAAGGCCTCTGCTATGTCTCTATCCGTGTTTACCTGCCTGTTCCCTGTTAACGAGATCTGATCCACCCATCTCGCTGCAGTTTCCCTCCTACTCAGCCAGGCTAAAAGTTTGCCCGACTTGTCACCGACATCATATAGCCGATGCAACGTCGCCAGTGCCTGAGTGCGCGCCTCATCCGTGACTAATTCCCTGTATCGTCTCTGTGCGTCAATCAATTTCCTGAGGCGGGCCTCGCCCTTCTGTTGGTGATACTCCGTTTCTAAATTTAAAATGGAGACCTCTTCACTCGCTACCTGACCCTGACGCGACCTCCTAGCATCTCCCAGCCTAGTTTGAATGCGGTCTCTCAGGACTGGTTTCATTGCCTCCCAGAGGGTAACACCAGAGTCCACTGAACCCTCATTTTCGGCCATGTACACCCGTATGTCCGCACGCACGCCCTTAAGTATTTCCGGAGTTTGGATGTCCCATGCCGCTAATCGCCATTGTGACTGCCTCTCCCCTCTGCCTCGTCCCACCTGCACTAATAGGGGGGAGTGGTCGGAGATCCCCCGCGCCTTGTATTCTGCTAGGTCTCCGACCGCGATATCCTGCCTGGACATAAAAATATAATCCAACCTGGAGAAGACCTTGTGTGCCCCGGAGTAAAAGGAATAGGCTACCTGTGTTGGATGGAGCCAACGCCATATGTCGGTGAGGCCGAAGGTATTCATTTGCCGGGCTAGGGCAGTTGTGGACCCCATTGAGCGTGAAGTCCCCGATCTATCTTGTGTGGTGCACATGACATCATTAAAGTCCCCCCCCACTACTTGAGTTGTGTCAGCCGTGTCCAGTAGGATAGTAGCAACCGCCTTCAGTGTGAGAGACTGCAACTTCGGTGGGGCGTATACTGATATTATCGTGAACCTACGTCTTCTCCACAACCCCTGGACTCCCGCATATGTGCCCTGTGGGTCTAACCAAGTGCGTGTAATCGTGAATGGCGCCGACTTTTTTATAAGGATCGCCACCCCCCTGGAGTCTGCCGTGTATCCTGCATGAGCCAGGACAGTATATCTTCCTCGCGCAATAAATGCGCACTGGTTCCCTCTAAGGTGTGATTCCTGGAGGAGGACGACGTCTGGTGTCAGTCGTTTGAGGTACTCACTAACTAAACCTCTTTTAATTTTCGACCCCAGGCCATTCACATTCCAGCTTAGCACCGTGAATTCTGTGTCACCCGTGGGTGTGGCGTCTAGTGTACTTGCCATTGTGTTGCTCTAAGCCTTCCCTGGGTGGGACCGTGACTTAGGGATGTCACCAACTGTGGGCTGGCATGTCTCTGCTGTTCCTGAACGGGCTCCCCCCTCCCCCCCATAACCTTTGTAGACCCCAACCGGGGGCAATACAAGAACCAACTCCCCTCCGCTCCCCCCTCCCCACCTCCCTCCCCTTCCAGTTGCATCCCAACCCGGGCCTGAACCATCCAAGGGAGAAGGTCTGTCGCCCTCCCGCACATCCCTCCCCACGCTAAACAAGAACCAACACTGAGAACTTAAATAACAGTAGGGGGGTGCGTGTCAACTTGCTTGCTCCGTTTCGCCGAGCCGTCATCTCCTCCGATCCCCATTCAGCCATGTTCACGAATGCGAGTCCTGAGTGTCCGTATTCATCTCTTGGCCTGAAGACTCTTGTTCCAATTGCTGGATCACCGTGACCAGCGGATGTACCGAGTTGTCCATTGGTATGTCTCCTTCTCCTTCAGACATGTGGGCTTCCGAGTCCTCCACCTCATCGCCTTCAGATCGGGTTCTATTCCTCAGGCAGCTGAATCTCGAGCCCGCCACCAAGTCATTGCTCGGGGACGCCGATCTGTTCCCTCTCTCACCCTCCTTGTCTCGCGCGCGGTACGGCGTCGCCGGGGCTTTCTTCTGCACCCTCCGCGCACCCCTTCGCTGTGGTTTCGGCACCTCCCAGAGCGGCCCCTCTCGTATCGTCTTGTCCAGAGCAGCTCGGCCTGCCGCCTCTCTACTATTCAGAATGGGCCTCTCTTCGAGCCATTGCCACACATCTTCCGGGTGGGCAAAGAAGATGGATTTGTCTTTATAGATTACCCTGAGTTTGGCAGGGAAGAGGAGCATGTAAGAAATGTTCAAAGACCTCAGCTTTGCCTTGACCGAGTCGAACGAGCGACGCTGCTTCGAGACCTCCTGACTGTAATCTGGAAAGATCATGATGGAGGCATTCTCCAGACGGATTTCCCCCAACTTCCTGGCCTCGCGCAGGATCAGGTCTCTGTCCGCGTAGTTCAAGAAGCGCGCTATGACAGGTCTCGGCCGCGCTCCCTCCGGAGGTTTGGCGAGGAGCGCCCTGTGCGCCCTTTCGATGACGAAGCACTGGGAGAATCGTGCATTTGGGAAGGTAGTTTTCAGCCAGTTCAGGAGAAAGGCGGACATGTTCCCATCCTCAATCCCTTCTCTAAAGCCCACAAAGCGAAGGTTATTGCGTCTGGACCTATTTTCGGCATCATCCACCTTCCACAGCAGTTGGCGATGAGAGGCCTGCAGTTCCGCCATGTCCTTCTTGAGTGTTGTAATCGCCTCCTCATTGTCGGTCAAGCGAGATTCGGTCACCGTAACCCTCTCGGTTAAGTTGCGGAAGTCCTGCCGTAGTAGCGTCACCTCGGATCGCACCTCTCCAATCTTCGTTTCCAGGGCCGTCCGAGATGCCTGTATATCGGTTCTAGACGCTTGGATGGCCTCCAGTAGCATGGCCGTGTCGTTGCGCGCGCCGTTCTGCTGAGACTGCTGTGCCGCCCCGGACCGCGTTGCAGTGAAGTCGTCCATGGGGCCCCGCTTCGAGGCCCCGGGAGTCCGGTCACCTTTCCCCATGCTGATATCGCGTCTCTCCGGGCCCTGCGGCGCAGATGTGCCCAGCCCCGGGCAGCGGGTGGCAGTAAAGTCACTCCGGGTGGCCCCGTTTGCAGAGACTCGCCCGCGGGTCCCCTGGCACCTCTCTCGCCTCAGTCCTGAGGGTCCCCTGACTGCTCACCGTGATCTGCTGGTCGTCATGCGTAGGTTGGGGTCGTGTGGTCAGGACCTCTCCACGGGCCCCAGCAGACTGCCTCCTCACCGGGGGGATCTAGGTCTCCTCACCCCTCGTGGCACTCGCCCCTCAGGCACACACCCTCGATAGTGACTGTCAAGCTGGGTGACAAAGCAGCTCGGCCGCCATGTTGGTAAAGGCGGGCACCGAGTGCAAGTCAGAGGCAGACTCCCGGCTCCTGCGTGGTCGGCTCCCGGCTCCTGTGCCTCGGGCTCACCTCCGTTGCGGTCCGTCTGTGTCTCCCCGTTCGTCCGCCACTTGGGGATGGCCGCGGTGGGGACTTCCCGTCTGCCTCGTCCACCTCACACTCCGCCGGCCGCCATCTTGGTGTAGGTGGCCGGTCGGCTGTGTCCGCCTCGGATTGCCCTCCTCTCTCCAGCGGCAGAATCCAGGTCCCGCTTGGCCGCCAGGGGGGGGCGGGGGGGTCACGGCGCCCCCAGTAGCCGGGCACTGTGCGGTAGGATTGGAAGGTGAGGCACTAGGGGCGCCGCGTTTCACCGCGCGCCGCGGTCGTCAGCATGGCCGCCGGGGAGCTTCTGTGACTGTAGTGTCCGTTATTCGGTGGAGACAGCTCCGCACTATCACTGGGGGGATTCCTCCGGGTATCAGGACGTCGTTTCTCCGTTGTGGCATGTGTTAGGGCCCATGGGTGATCTATAGTGTCGGATAATCGTGCTGCTCGGCCGGAGCTCCGGCAAGGCACGTCTAGTCGGCCATGTTGCTGGCCACGCCCCCCTACCTCCTCTAATATTGTCCAATACCATAGTGCTACCTCCTTTCTTCCCCCTTGTTTCTCTACCAATTCTTTTTCTGAGAGGCAGTTCTTCCCTATTGGAACCTTTTTCCTGGATAGCTCCCGGACCCAGCTAACGAGTTGCATATACTTAAATCTTGTTAAACCGGGGCCAACCTTTTCAAATAAGTTTTCCCACTCCACCAGCATTCCTCCTGCTAATAGGTCACCCCATCTACAAATGATCGGGACTGCTAGGCTATCATTCAGGCATGGGGGAAGCCCCGGGGAGTCCCAGATCGGGGCAAAGTTTGAAAAATAGGCCATTCCTAGAGTTGTTTTATTTGCACCCAGTCCTTTACCAGAGATTGTAGAGTCTTTAGTCTTACTTTTTTAAAGAATCTCTGGTCACCAAACTTAAACAAAAATCCATCTAGTGGCTAATTAGCCCCAACTAGCATGGCTTTAAACATTTTCCCGTTTGAGGAGTCTGATGGAACTTTTAATAACATCCTTGAATGGGTCAGTTGAAAAGCCCAGGCGTAGTACTGCAGGTAATGCAGTGCCAACCCTCCCTTTTCCCTCCTCCTCCTTAGTTTCTTCCATGCCAGTCTGGTTGCTTTATATCTCCAGATAAAGTAGTTGATTTCCTGTTGGCATTTTTGAAGCTGTTTTTTGTCATAGGTTAATGGGAAAGAATTGAATATAAACGTATATTTGGGGAGGATGGACATTTTTACCAGACTTATCCTCCCAAGAAGCGTCAAAGGGAGAAAAGACCAAGATTTTAATAGTGCCCTACATTCTCGAGAAACCCGGTCTAAGTTAGTCTGAGCTAGTTTGCTAATATCCTGAGTGATCTTTATACCCAAGTATCGCATGGAAGGAGTCATTGTAAGGTTTAAATTATCTAAATTCCAAGTCATGATCTCCGTCTTTCCCTCGTTGATTTCATATCCGGTTATCCGCCCGAATTCCTTTGCCCTATTTACAACAATGGGGAATGCTTCAACTGGGTTAGTTGTATAGACAAGGATGTCATCAGCATAGAGTCCTACCCGCTTCCCCCACCCTCCAAATTCAAATGGTAGAATGTTAGACTCTTCTCTGAGAACTTGCACAAAAGGTTCTATGTATATATTAAAAAGGAGTGGGGAGAGCGGGCAGCCCTGCCTAGTGCCCCTCTTAATTTCAAAAGGCTCAGTACAGGCGCCGTTAATCGTGAGCCTGGCTTTTGGGTCCCTATACAGGAGGCTGATGACTCAAGAGAACCTTTCCCCAAACCTAAGCTTTCTCATGACAGCAGTCAAATAGGGCCAGTTGACTCGGTCGAAAGCTCTGGTGGCGTCTAATCTCAGGATACCCAGAGGAGGAGAGAAGGTTGAGGCGATGTTGATTGTGCCGATCAGATCATAAGTAAGGTCTGCCAGCTGACGCCTCTGTATAAATCCCTTCTGATCGTCGTGTATTATTGAACCGATCTCGCTCCCCAGCCGCGTTGATAAGATGGCAGCGAAGATTTTATAGTCATCGTTTAGGAGCGAGATCGGCCGATAAGACCCACAATCAGTCGGATCCTTTCCTGGTTTGGGTATCAATACGATGGTTGCCTCCTTCCATGACTCAGGTGGAGCAGCGCCTTCCATAAAGATGTAATTAAAGAGGTTCCTTAAAGTTGGAATAATAGCGGGACCCAGAACACGATACAACTCCCCTGGTAGGCCGTCTGGTCCCGCCGCCTACCCTCGTTTTAGTCGATTGATGGCGTTACGGACTTCTAGCTCAGATATTTCTTGGTCCAGGCTGTCCCTTTGTTCTAGTGAAAGAGAGGGCAATTCAATCTTATCTAACCAAGCCTCCCGGGCCATTACATCATCCGTGATCTCCTCCTTGTAAATATCCCTAAAAAATTCATGGAAGGCACTTCCAATTCCTAAGTTTGAGGTTCTAGCGGTCACTTCCCCCCCCACCTTTATTTCCCTAATATATTTTTGGGCTTGGTCTGATTTAATTTTCCAGGCCAAAACCTTGCCTGCAGCCTCTCCATATTCAAAGTGTTGAAGCTTGCTAGCCTCCCACCTCTTAGCCACTCTACTTTGAAGTATGTTTTCTAAGTCTTTCTTTAACTCCTCCCACCTCTTTTGATCCGTAGGGGATGGAACGGTGGATCCACTCTTGTGATCTATAGTTGCTAATTCTTGCTCGATATTTGTAATTGCTTCTCTGTATTTCTTCGCTCTATAAGAGGCTCGGTTGGTTATACATCCCCTTAAATAGGCTTTGAGTGTATCCCATACCGTAGCAATCTTGGCAGAATTTAGATTAAGTTCCAAGAACGAGGTGGCCTCCGCAATGAGAAAACTAGACTCTTCCTCCTCTAGCAGAATTGTCCAATCAAACGACAAGGTAGTGTGTCTTGGCTGCTGAGAAAGGGTTAAGGTGAAGAGAATAGCTGAGTGGTCTGATAGGTGCGATGGCAAATAAACCAGGTCCTTGACAGCGTCTTTGAGGATGTAACTGAAAAGAGCGTAGTCTATTCTACATTTATGATTATATTTGAGGTTCCGGAAAGAAACCCCCAAGATGTTACCCGCTCTCTCCCTCCATACATCCGCAAGTCCCAAAGTTGTCATAATTGCTAACAAGGTTTGCCTGGAGTTGGAGTGCGTCACTGCTCTGGAGTTGGGGGACTTGTCTAAAGTTGGGTTTAGAACAAGATTAAAATCTCCTACCCATATCACCGGATCTTGGGAGGAGATCAGGTGGCTCTGGATTTTATTCAGGTGTAAAGGATCATCTAGATTTGGACCATAATACCCTACCAAAATAAATGGTCTACCGTCTAACCGTATTTTGGCTATAAGCCATCTCCCACTAAGGTCCTTCTTGTCTTTGCGCCATTAAAGTCTGCATGATTAAGTCAGTAGAGGAGGTCATTGAGTGTTCTATTCCCCCTGCTTCTATCCCAGACACCAGCTCATTAGTAAGCGTCGAAGCTAAAGTGGATACTGGAGCTATAGCTGGGGTGCAAACAGTTGACTGTATGATGGTGTCAGTGTTGGCATTGATAAGAGAGGTAGCCAAGACGGGGGTGTTAGTTTTATCTGTATCAATGCTGGCCCCCTCAATATCGGTAGCAACAGTGGGTACAGAAGAGCAAGACACATCGGTCAACAACACTGGGGAGCTAGAGTCCCCAGATTTTGGAGATGGATTCCCTTTGCCCCTTAAGTTTAAGTGTTCTTCTGGGCTTGTGCCTGATAGTCTTAGGGCCATATTTTTGACCCCTCCTTTCGCCTGTATCCATTTCCTTAAGGGGCTCTCATCTCTAATAGCTTTGTTACCTCTATTAGTCGAAGAGGTGTCTTTAGTCGTAGTCATAGAATTGCCACCGATTTTCTTCAGGTTAGATTTCGCTTTCATTTTCCCCTTTTTCAAGCCGGGTTGACTAGAAGCATTTGCTCTACTATTGGCAATTCCCGTCTCCTCCTCATCAGGGATCTCTTCGTATTCTATGCTTGGACTCTCGTCTGATTCTGCTTCCTCTAGCCCCACAATGGGACCGCTATCATTATCTGGGATAATCATCTCCTTTGCTTGTGGCTGAATGGCAGGAGTATTTGAACTTAAGGGTAACAAAGACTCGGTCTGACTGTCAGGGTGGTCCTCACTCGAGCCGGTAATACATAGGGGGACATGGTTTCCCAGGTCCTTTAGCAAGCCCAAGGCATCCCCAGTAGCACAGCCAGTTTCACTTAAACCTTCATTAGTTAAATCGATTTCTGCTTCATCAACTCGTTCCATTGCAATACATAGCTCAGTCTCCTTGCGAGACTGCTCTTGAGAAACCGAATTTTTTTTAACTTCTTTGTTAGAGCTGAAACTCTCAAGCCCTGTTAGGGTTTCCTTAGCAGACATGTTATCTAATAAAATCTATGTTAAACCTGGGTTATTAGTATGGCCCTTGTTAAACATGCCATATACAATGTTACTGCCATTCATATTACTGTTACATTGTTTCAAGTTTGCAACAAATGAGGGAGGTCGCATCAATGGGTTAGACACCCCCTGGGCTATGATCTGAGCAGCTGCCCCAACCGGCTCCGAGTGTTCAATTACTTTACTCCCATCCGCAGTTGCACAGGATTCCCCACTTATTACCTTGACGGCTGTGTTTATTGTAGGTGGAGAGTCGATCTTGGCGTTTTTCACAGCCCAAGTCGACTGTGTGTTCTGTTTTGGGGCCATGGTCTCCTCCGCTCGCCGCTTTGCCTCCAGTTTTGCCTCCAGCGTTTTACGGTTTGAAGAGCTCTCTCGCTGACCAGCGCTGGATAGAGCAGGGAGCAAGGCGAGGCCCGCCCACCAGGTCCACCGACCAGCAAGCGGCCGAGTATGCAGCAGTCTCAGTGCCGACAGCTTCTGCCAGTTTAAACGGAAAGAAAATCTCAGCATCCGCGTTATCACAGCCTGGCTCACAGGTCAGAAAAGCACGGTGATTCGACTTCTCCGATTCCTCCTATTTCCCTGTGAGTTTTTGCGGCTTCTATAAGAATCAAACCGCCTTCTCTTCATACATCAAAAAAGGGGAAAGTCGGGAGCCTCCGGCACTGCCTCCTTCGCTCGGCGGAGTCAATCCGCCATCTTGATTCTCCCAAAGCAGGACAAGGACCCCCTGAGAAGATGTTGATTCTATGGGTGTGGATGCTGGTGGCATGGGGGTCATGTATGGGGCTAAGTGATGATCCTTGGGGTCAGATGAGGTTGGTGGAAGATGAGGTGAAGGGAGTCAAGCTGGTTGACTGGGTCCTATATGTTAAGAAGGAGCAGATCGAGTGAATCGCGGGCCTTTGTTTGCTGGCGTAGTGGAGGCATTGGAGGAGAATGAGGTTTAAGATGGTGTGGAAAGCAGCAGATAGGTCCAGGAGGATAGGTCTCCCCTGTCTATAGATAGTCAGATGGCATCAGTGGTGGCTATGAGAAAGTCTCAGTGCTATTGGTGAGCTTGAATGCACTTATGGTGGTGTCAAGGAGGTGGTTGTCATTGAGGTGGGTAGTTCTCTGTCTATTGATGATGTTCCCTTAGATCTTTGCTGTGCATGGTAGTAGGGAGATCAGTCAGGAGTTGGCTAACACCTCTGGGTCTTCTGAAGTTTTTTTCAGAAGGGGGAGTAATGTGACATGCTTCCAAGCGATTGCAGAGGTGGTTGTGTTGATCGATTTGTTTACTCTCAAGATTATGTCTGCAACAATGGGGTGCCTTGGCGAAGATGTCGTGCAGGCAGAGGTCCGAAGGGTTCTACAATGTATGGACTGCATGGTTGATCCGATTTTTTCTGCATGGCTGATGAGGTTTCTTCCGAGGTGATGGTGGGCCAAGTAGTCAGGTTGGTTTTCTTGGGGTTGGTCTCGATGGGCAGGAGGACTAGCTACAGGAGAGGTGATGTCCTTCACAATGGTGAAAATTTCCTTAATGCCATTGGTGCTGTTTTCAATACAATCGGTGAGAGTGGCTCTTTTGTTGGCTCTGATTCATTGATGGTTCTGTATGGGGGCATACCTGTATATGCTCTTTTCCGTGTCAACATGCCTCTGCCTCCATCTGCATTCAAGCTGCTTGCAGTGCATTTGGTGGCTCTGAGTTCTCCTGTATTTCAACTTGCATGTGCCCTGGTAGTCTCAGAGTGAACCCAAGGTGTCTTTTCAGGAGGTGAGCCAAGTGTTGAAACTGTAGAAGATTGAGTGCAATTTTTATGGTGTTGCAGGAGGTGGTTTTAGAGATTTAAAGATCAGCTTTCTTCTGAGATCTTGTTCCTGTCTTGTGTAGTTAATTTCACAGACTGGCCCCACAGCAGTGATGGATGGCAGTGAACAAGGGTATGGTTGATCCAGGTGTGGGGAGTTGACTCATTTGCTGTGATTTCGTTGAAGATGGTGAAGATGTGTTCCAGTAGGTATCCATTAGCTCGGTGAGTCTGAGGGTCACCATGTATTCTAGAAGGTTGGTTGCGTTTGGGGTCAGTATGGTCCTCCAAGTAGTAGCTGAGGTTGCTGAGGAGGATGAAAGCACTGGAGTGGAGTGCTGGGGGGTGATAAAACCCACAACAGTGCTGGTAAAGTTAGGCACAAGTTCTGGGAGGTCAGTACATGAGTGTATTGCTTAGAGTCTAGTTGTTGGCGATGTGCAGTTTGGAGGTCATGTGCTCCATGCTCTTGTTTGTATTCATGATGGTAGTGGTAGTGCAGTGGATGTGCTCTTTACAAATTATCTAACAACAATAGGGCAACCAAATCTTCCTCAAGGAACTGGGCATAATCAATCACATAGAAGATGATCCTTGAGGAATCATTCATCTTAATATTTCTTATTCAAGTATTGTCACAATCCTGAACACACAATTCATTAGAACACATGACAAGGTTATATCAAACATGCTTCTTTTATCAAAAACTTTTTTTCTCATTTCAGTATTTTTGTGAAGAACATACATACATAAATTCATATAAGGCAACCTAATGACTACTGTCTTCGTTTTTTCAGTATCTACAGTAGTGTCTTACACCCTTTGTATATTCGTATGGACTAAATAAGTGGTTGGCCATACATTATCAACAGTTCTCGATGTTTTCTAAATGATTCAGTTTCCATCAATAATTTCATGCAAACAAATGGTGTAATGGCGTCGACGTTTCGGTCTCCGACTTTGATTAAATCAGTCGTCCAACATTCGGCTGTCGCCGTTATGCCGAATGTCGGACGACTGATTTAATCAAAGTTGCTGCATTCAAAAAGAGACTATATACATTGAAGAGAGCAATCAGTGCCTAGTGAAGAGGGTATTTCTAGCAAGTGGTTACTTGCTGGAGGATTAAGCAACGTAGTGACAACTAGCGCTTTGAATTTATGGTGCAACATCTATCGTCCTGAGGATGGTCTCGTGGAATTAATTGTGTTGGAGACCGAAACCTCGACGCCTTTACAAATTATGGCAATTTCTCCTCCGGTTCTGTTCACCCTGTCCTGTCTTAAGATCTTGTTTACTAGTGGTGATGTCGGGAGCTGATATAGCTCTTAATATAGTTATAGACCAACAATAGGTAGGATCACTATGGAGAAAATAAACAACAAGAAGCAGTACAAGGCAGTAATAGGCAGTAGAAAAAGTCTGAATCTGTTGCACTGCAAGCTACGCAAAGTTGTAGTGCAACAGTTTCTGTACTTTTTTTGCTCCCTTATTTTGCATTGCATCAAAGTATTACTAACAAGGCAGAGTAATTTATAACTATCACCTGAACCCAGAGATAGGAATATAGGACCATAATACACGTTACTTTTTGTACTGTATTCTTCTATATCACCATTCCAATTATTGCATTTAGTACGCTTTAGAAAGGTTTGGGACGTTTTTCATTTATTATTCAATGTTTGCCTGAGACTGCAGATATGCCTGTCAATGTTCTGAGTAATGTATATTTTTTGCTGGGAATGGTATGCCAATATTTAAAATGTGTTTTTGCAACAATGTGTACTATTATAAGCTACATTTTAAATGCTAAGCACATTGTCAGGAAATTAAAAACATGCATTCTAAAATATGTTCTAAAATGTGTTTGACTCCTATATTGAGAATATAGAGTAGGTTTAGCATGACATATATAAAGAAAGGAAAAAAAGTGCAACTCCTTGCTGACATGGTTCTGTATTTACAATGTTTATTGGTAGATGAGTGAATCAAGGATGGGCCTTGTTAGAAGGTGGTTCTGACACTCTGAGCCGCCCGGATTTGTAACTTTCTGAGCACCTATTTGTTGATCATTTACTGTGGGAGAGCCTCATATACTGGGACTCACTCACAGTGAATTCATGACGAAAGAGACTGCATGTGGATTTTAACGGTGTCCCCCTAGCTTTTTTAGGCTGCTGCGCTGCAGTTGGAGTAAGGGGCACCGGGCTGGTTACATGTAGACACTTGTGTACATGCGTGCGCATACGTGTATGGGCTGCGCAGGTAAGATTCCTGGTGTGCGCAGCCCAGGAGCAGATACAAAGTGAATTGTGTGGCAGTACTTATGCAGAAGTGGGTGGTGACATGGAGTAGGCTTTATACAGTGGTAAAAAATATGCCAGGGAAAGTCAGTGTGCTTTACAGTGTTTATTCCATTATTCTCTTATGGGGATAGGGAGCACGTGGGCTAGTTTTACTTTCCTAGGGCCTACAAATTCCAGACACGCACCAAAGTTCACTGCAACCTATGTGAGACAAAGTATTCCACAGAGTCCAAGGTCATATTGTACTGCTTTTGCGTCATCCAGAAATGTTATATTTCTCTGAGTCAACTCATAGCCAGGGCCTGGCTGGGGGCTGACACCAGCAGGCTGGATTAAAGACCTTTTTTACAAGAGCGAAGACCTCCTCTCCAAGAAGAGAAGATGGGTGGATGTTAGACCTGACACCTTTGGCGTGGTTTTCCCCCCATCTTTTTGCCTCTGACTCATGTATTTTTGATGCTGTGCTGGATTTCGTTTTTGCTGGTTTAGAGGCTTTGGACACTCTGCCACTGCTGATCAGTGCCAGAGTGTAAGTGCTCCCTCTGTAAATTGTCATATTGATTAAATATACCTGATTGGCATATTTGTATCACCATGAAGTCCCTAGTAAAGTGCACTGTGTGTGCCAGGGCTGGTGATGACAGATGCTACTAGTGGGCCTGCAGCGCAGATTGCGCCACCCACATGAGTAGCCCTAAAATGGTGTCTCAGGCCTGCCAGTGCAGGGCCTGTGTGCAGTCAGTGGACTGCACTGTCCCCCTAGCCAGTGTCTCCACTGGCTGGACCTAACCATTCCCTGTCTGTGCACATCAGTCACCCCTATGGAAGGCTCCAGGTACCCTCCTGGGGAGGGTGCAGTGTATGGATAAGGTAGAGCATGTACTAGTGCAGGTCACATGCTCTGGTAGTGAGCGGCAGCCATTTTGTGTGCTCACTGCTGTAAGGCTATCTTGCTCCATAGAGTAACATGGGGGAGGCTGGTCCCAATGGATACCAGCCTATCTCCTCATAGGAACAAGATGGGACATAAGTGAATGATATCCCTGAACTCAGAATTTAATAACACATCTTTTAGTGAAGGTTGTTTTTAGATCCTGTGTTTGAGAATAGTACTTTTAGAAAGTGGCTGTTCTCTTGTCTAAAACCTTTCTGTGTGCCTGGGCCTGTTTGTGGATTGACTGTCTGGTCTGGGTGTGACAGGGGCTGCAGAGCCCCCGGAGGGAGGGGGTCGGAGTCAGCCCGTGGATGAAAGGCCACATCTGCTGCCAGGGAGGCGGGAGGAGAAAGCGCCTGATAGTGCCGGGCTGTGCCTGCCTGACCACCATGCTGGCTCCCCTTCCTGCCGGCCAAACTGTCACCTCTGACCCTGAAGCTGACAGGAGAAGGAAACCAGAAACACCCAGCGCTCCAGCAACCCCCAGAACTGGTTTAGACCGGGCTAAGGGCCCACTTGCACAAAGACTTCAAAGGACTTCAAAGACTTTCAGGGGTATAAGGGAAGGACCCCTGACTACAGAAGTTTAGATTCCAAGATTCTACAATCAAGAAGGAACCTCTGCTGGAAGAAGGACTGCTGGAGAACTAAAGGAAGATTGCCTTGCTGTGTGCTCTAAGGGCTGACCTGTTCTGCTGTGCAACTGAAAGCTGAGGAGAGAAAGGGACTTTGCTGTGTGCTGTGACCCTGCCTGCTTGAAACTACCAAGACTTTGCTGTGTGCTGTGTCTACAAACTTGAATCTCCAAGGGCCTGAGAAGAGCTGGCCCCCTGTCTGCAACCCAGGGACATAAAGGTTGCCCAAGGACTACGAAACTCTGCTGTGCCCCCCGAAGCTGCTGTGTGGTGAAGAGATCGTGAAACACTGTAGTTTGGCTGTGTAGCGCACTGGCTGCTCTCTAATCTGAGTGAGGGCGCCGCGCTGACCCAGCCTGCTGTGTGGCCGAGATCGACGTGTTCATCGACACGTGTGGGGTGAAGAGTGGAGGTTTGTGGGCCTTCCCAGTGCAAGGCGCACTGAAAACAACTGTGGGCTGCGTCACGGCCGCTGCCCGGGGGCCAGGAATATCTCCAGAAGATTGCCGATCGCTGGGGAGCTGCAGCGGCAAAGATCGGAACCGCCGCGCTCCCATTGGCTGAAGGAGCCGAGCCCCCTCACCAACGCCGTGACGGGATAGGCCCGTGCGGCGCAGCGTCATCGCTGTGGCTGAGCAGTGATTGGGCGAGAAGCGGAAGCGTCACGACAAGCCTGTCCCGGGAGCCGCACTGCCATTGGCTGACTCCCGGGTGTACCAGAGGCTCGCCCCAGATGCCGCGACAGGATTGGTCCCCGTCATCGGGACCTTCGGAATTGCTGTGTGATCCCCGCCGGGACCGGGGAAGACTGAACCGACCTCGCCGAGGGAATCCGCGAGGTGCCCCCAGCCCCCGGCCTGCCCGTCTATGCTCCCCGCCGCTCCCTGAAGGACTGAGAGCGGGCGGAGAGGCTGCTGAGGCTGCTGAGACCGGCCGGGGCTGAGAGTGAGTGTGCTCTGCTCGGTGCGGGGCGCCTGAGGGGCGAGGACACGTGGAACGGCAAAAAGGAGTCCCCAGGGAATCTGGGGAGGCGCGCATCTCGCGCTTGGGCTGCAATTCTTCAGAGAAGGTATTTACCTACTGGCATAGCGTGGGGTGCTCATTTTGAGAGACCATATTTTTGAAGGCTGATTTAAGTGACTTGAGACACTTTTTGGATATACGAACCTCCTGAAATTAAGTACCACCTTAAAGATTAACTGCAACCATTAAGATTAAGCGCAACATATTCTTGAAAAAGTGATTATCGTGCAAATGCTTTATTTACTTGCTGAAACTAGATAAAGATATATATTTTTATAAAATATACTTACCTGTGTGGTCTCAGTTTGTGGTGGATTGGGGATTATTGTTGTGTTAACTGCAAGTACTATCCACATTGCCTTTGGTTAGCCTAGACTGCTCGTGCCATGCTACCTAGAGGGTGAGCAGGGGTTATCTCAGAGGGTTATTCCTTCACCCTGACTAGAAGCAAGGGTCCCTACTTGGTCTAAGGTACTTACCTCTGCCAACTAGAGACCCTCAGATCTAACAGTGGAGCTACAGGCTAATCCATCTGCAGCTGTCACCGGGTGCCAGGCACCAGGCTGCAGAAGGGAGAAGTTAGCGCGGCAGAAGGGGCTTTCAGAGATCATGTGGCAGGAGACCCCTGGACGATGCCATCTTGAACCAACCCAGAGGCCTGGGCAGGAAGGAGGGAGCAGGGGCAGTAGAGTGATGTGTCGCTGTTTGATAGGACAAACAGAGACTTCCTGCCAGTCCCCTCCACAAACTTTAAAAAGTGTTTGCACAGGAAGAGAAGCTCTCTCTGGGGTGTGGTCTGCTGAGGCAGAGGGTGCTGGAGCCTGGCACAATTGGCAGTTGTAAGGAGGAACCCCCTGACTGTCCCAGGATCCTGAACAGCACCCGGAGAAGAGACCAAGACCAGGGCTCAGAAGCAAGGGCCTCTGTGCAGGGAGAAGAGAGGCCCAGGAGGAGAGCCAGGCGAAAGGCTGGTGCAAGGAGCCAGTGAAGACAGCTCCCTGCCGAATCCACCCTCTGTGAGACCCAGAGGGCAAAGGAGAGTGCTCCCAGTGGCTGGGGAGCGCCACCAGGAGCAAGAGGAGGTGGAAATGGTGCAAATCGGCAGCCTGGGGGCCGAGATATGACCGCAGAAGGTAGGTGACCTTCAACCTCCAAGAAGACCGATGACGAAGCGTTTGAGGCTCCGCGCCAGTCTTAAACGGGCTCCCTCGGTGGGTCAGGTCCCTGTGGCTGCCCACAGAAGAAGTGAAGTCGGGTGCACGGTTGCGCACCCCGTAAAGCTGCCCCCGCGGGGTGCCAGGAGCCCACCCTGCCACCGCCAAAAATTAAACCGGGGCGCGCCATTGTGCTCCCCGTGAAGATTAGGGAGAAGGGCCTGGGATCCCAACTCCGGGCCTTGTGTGAGGAGGAAGAGGAGGGGAGCACCGTCGCGCTCCGCGCTAAGTGGTCTTTTGGGGCCCGGGTCCATATCTCTGGGCCCCGAAGCAAAGCTGTGGAGCGCCGCCGTGCTTCCAGTGGGGATTTTGCCCACGCGGTGGCCGCAGCTCACCCTGGCCCCTGGCGAAGAAGCACAAGACTGTGAAGAGAGGCACGGGACCTCATCTCAGGGCTTGAGGAAGAGCAAGTCAGGGAGCGCCAGCGTGCTCCCCGTGAAGAGGAGGATGGGCCCGGGACTCCATCTCCAGGCCTCGAAGTGGAGGAAGGACGGGAAGTGCTGTCGCACTCTGCTGCGGCTGCCAGGAGGAGGGGGGAGTGCCGTTGCACTCCCCCGAGGCCAGCGGGACCAGCGCAAGCCTACGGGTCTGCTTGGCGGAGCGGGCAGACCAGAAATGCGGTGCCCGCTCTAGCAGCAGCACACAAGGGTCTTGGCCATGGAGGGACCCGGAGAGAGCCACCGGGGGTGGACTCCCCAGGTGGCTATCCATCGAGGTGGCAGTGCAGGGGCCTGGGTGGGACCGCGCCCCGTGAGAAGAAGAGCGGCCAGGGGTGGGCTCCCTGAGCTGCGATGTATCCCCTGGGGGTCTGGGTGGGACCAGGCCCCCCACCGACGAGCGGGATGCAGCGAAGCCACCAGTGGGGTGATCCCGGCTCTCCCTGGTGCAGCGGGGGAGCCGCTACTAGAATATGCACGACAAAGCGGAGAATCGCCCCATAATGCCTTGCAGTCCTGAACAGTCCTGCAAGGGAAAAACAGCGTTTTCTCTGGTTGTGGTGGCCCCAGGAGGACGGGGTCACCACCAAATGAGTGCCAAGGTGCAGGGAGAGCTGCAGGAGCAACGCAGTCTCCCCCAGCACAAAAATGAAAAGTCCCTCCCTAAGTCTCATGGAACCGAAAATAATAACCCCTCTAGGGCTCAGCCAGCATTTTAACACCTTCTGGGTTGCAACCTTTGTTCTACAGCTGGGTGTGTAAGGAGAAGTGCTCTAAGGGATGAAGGACTGAGCTGTGGATGTCTGGAGGAAGGCATCCCCTGGAGGTGAAGAGGTGTAATTGCACCAGAACTGCATTTACTAATGTTATTTCTTTTTAGTGGGACTGCAGGTCAGATGTGTAATGTGAAGTACCTGTGTAAGGTGATGCCATAAGCCAAATGGGGTTATGTTGCTCAGACATTCCTGCTAGGGTGTCTGGCTGTATATGCGTAATCCAGTGATTTAATCTGTGATGTCTTTAGGGGCTGTAATTGCAATGCATTCTAATGATCCACAAAGATGATGCGTACTGTCATTCTAAAGTGATGCTTAAACATGTATTCTTGCCGCTGCGCTTAGGTGAAGAACACATAATGGTTGACCCTTAAGACGTAGAGGTGTGTACTTCATGGTCAGTAGGAAATGCTTAGTCAGGGTTGTGTGTCACCAGGGCAGGTGTGCCTATTTTAAATGCTAATGCTTGTTGAGGTAATGGGGTGGGTCGCCACCGGGATGATGCCAGTGAGCAGGGCCCTCACTCCAGGTTATGTTCAACTAACTGCATTTGGGGGCAAGATGATGAGCATACATGGGAGTGGTGGTACTAGACCCCACCCCCCTGTGGGAGGGGTGGAGATGTTATACAATGTCACAAAGTAATTCCCCTAAAAAAGAAGAGAGGGGTCCAACACTCCAAAGGGACAGGACACCCCAAAGACGATTAAGTCTAAAAATAACTCCCTTTGGGGCATTATATCAGCATGCCAACCATACATTCACCACACACATATCATTCAAATGTCTACGGGTCCGTTAATCAAAGGCCAGAAAGTTAATTCTTAATCCAGTTTTTCGTAAAATATATAGACGTTTTATTTTTTGTGTTTAATAAATGTACTCTTACTTTTATAAAGCAACTAGCAGCCTGTCCCGACGTTGTCCGGGTATGAATTGCTGACGGCCAGTAGTATATTGTTTTGTAGGATTTCGTTTTGATAGCATTTCTTATCTGTGACAGGCCTGTGAAACGCTCCTATTCACAGTGCACTGCTGATGCACTTAAGAGTGCGCGTTCAGTAGTGTGTGAACTCGAGTTTCCCTACTTTATTTTTCCTTGCAATATTATATAGCGCGAACTCGACAACATAGATTGAGCACAATTTACATTACAGAAGAACACATTCAATTGTGGTAGGCACGGGGACACAAAGCGATTTGCCTGGAATCACAGGATGTTGAGTTGATGCCGAGATTCGAACGTAGCTCCCCAGCTCTAAAGTTCGCAATTCTAGAACTTGTGGCAGGAGGTGTGTCTAAAAGTGTACGTCAGTGCTGGCCATCAATGAGAGAGACCTGTGCATTTTTCAAATGGGTGGTGAAAAAATATGAGTATGTTGCTGGAGATGTGGGCTGCCGTGCCACCAATGTACTTACCGGGGGAGGGTAAACACCCATTATTCCGCAACTTTCTTTCGCAATACCATCACTCCGCATACTTTCATTACGAAAGTACCATGACTCCGCAATGCCATTATAACGCATGGCATTACATTTTATATGCTGTTACCACGCATACATTTACAACGAAATTCGTTGTAAATGCATGAATGGTAAAAGCATGTTTTTTTTTAAATGTTTAGATAAGGTAAGTATGGGTATAGGGGTATATGTTTTGGGGTACTGATGTTTATGTTTTGGGGTGTTTGGGTATTTTAAGGGTTCAGATATAGTTTTGGGTTATGGGGTACAGGGGTAGTTTTAGGGTTTAGGGATAGGTATGGGTTTTGGGTTACAGGGGTATTTTAAGGGTTCAGGGCTAGGTTTGGATTTTGGGGTACAGGGGTATTTTTAGCGTTAAGGGGTAGGTTTGGGTTTTGGGGTACAGGGGTATTTTAAGGGTTCAGGGTCAGGTTTGGGTTTTGGGGTACAGGGGTATTTTAGAGTTCAGGGGTAGTTTTGGGTGTTGGGGTACAGGGGTATTTTTAGGGTTCAGGGATAGGTTTGGGTTTTGGGTTACAGGGGTATTTTTAGGGTTCAGGGGTAGGTTTGGGTTTTAAGGTACAGGGATATTTATAGGCTTCAGGGCTAGGTTTGGGTTTTGGGGTACAGGGGTAATTTTAGAGTTTAGGGATAGGTTTGGGTTTTGGGGTACAGGGTATATTTATAGGGTTAAGATGGGTTAATGTTTAAGGGTGTTGGGGTATTTTAAGGAGTAAGGATGGGTTATGATTATGGGGTGCAGGGGTATTTAAAGGGAGCAGGGTAGGATTAGCACACGATAAGAGACATGGCATCAAGGGCGGAACGTACCACACGCCCCCAGCGCTTGTCACGCCCGCAGCACACGCCCACAGCACAACGCAGACACGCCCACAAGGGACTACTTTGCTGGCACGGTTCTTTTACCTTTTAAATGTATATGGTGGGCGTCTGCATAGTCTATGTCCTTCTGCTGCAACTGCCCTTTCCAACGCTGTATTGGGTGTTGTGATTGGTGCTGTGGTTCCTGAAATTACCCGCCTCAAAGGTTTGGGCTCTCTCTTTATTATATTAGTATGGATGTTCAACAGGACCTAGAACAGAACTCACACTACATTACACTATATTCCTCTCACACTGTACTTTTTTTAGGTTTGAGGTTTTCACAACATTGGAGATTATTCACAAAAGCATTTGTGAGTATGGGAAGGAAAATTACATAAGAACTCTTTTGCAAACCTTTATGCACTTTTACATGCCTTGTGACTCAACCCTAAAAAATCCAATTCTCTATCAGTAAAAGTGGAAATGAGGCACAGTCCTTTCTGTTTTTCCTAACTGTATATGAATATTCCCATTTTATTCACTTTTTATTACCATTAAAGATGTCTTGGTGCCAATTCACAGAGGCATGAAAGAGTGCATTGCAGAAGGCCTCCGTTACTGCTCACACTTCTCCTGAGGCGGAAGCCGGGAGACTTTTAATCAGATAGCGTTTTTAATTTTGTACTTTGCTCTTTGCTGCTGCTCCTTTGTGTCCGCTCCCCCCCCCCCCCTTCCTGTCACTTAGAGATCACGGATTTTATCATGACGCTCTATTTACTTCTTACCATTCCTGGTTGTGGCACGGACCCCCTAGCACCTTGCACTTTATTCCGCCGATAACCAGCATCATTTCCCTGACTCACACACCTCAGGCGGCTCTCGGACGATTGAAGGGCTGAGGCTCCGGGGCTGTGCAAATCGGCGGCGGCCATCTTACATTGGGCACTCGTCGATCGGCGCTCTAGTCGCCAGCACTTAAACAGCCCCCAGAGAGCAGGCGAGAGATTACTGCTCACACTTCTCCTGGGGCGGAAGCCGGGAGACTTTTAATCAGATAGCGTTTTTAATTTTGTACTTTGCTCTTTGCTGCTGCTCCTTTGTGTCCACTCCACCCCCCCCTTCCTATCACTTAGAGATCACGGATTTTATCGTGACGCTCTATTTACTTCTTACCACTCATGGTTGTGGCACGGACCCCCTAGCACCTTGCACTTTATTCCGCCGATAAGCAGCATCATTTCCCTGACTCACACACCTCAGGCGGCTCTCGGACGATTGAAGGGCTGAGGCTCCGGGGCTGTGCAAATCGGCGGTGGCCATCTTACACGGCTGTGGGCGTGTGCTGGGGGCGTGACAAACGCTGGGGGCGTGTGGTACGTTCCGCCCTTGATGACATGTCTCATATCGTGTGCTAATCCCACCCTGCTCCCTTTAAATACCCCTGCACCCCATAATGATAACCCACCCTTACTCCTTAAAATACCCCAACTCCCTTAAACACTAACCCATCTTAACCCTGTAAATATACCCTGTACCCCAAAACCCAAACCTAGCCCTGAACCCTTAAAATACCCCTGTACCCCAAAACCCAAACCTACCCTTGAACCCTAAAAATACCCCTGTACCCCAAAACCCAAAACTATATATGAACACTTAAAATACCCAAACTCCCCAAAACATATGCCTCAGTACCCCAAAACATATACCCCTATACCCATACTTACCTTATCCAAACATTTTTAAAAAAAACATGCTTTTACCATTCATGCATTTACAACGAATTTCGTTGTAAATGTATGCATGGTAAAAGCATATAAAATGTAATGCCATGCGTTATAATGGCATTGCGGAGTCATGGTACTTTCGTAATGAAAGTATGCGGAGTGATGGTATGCGGAAAGAAAGTTGCGGAATAATGGGTGTTTACCCTCCCCCGGTAAGTACATTGGTGGCACGGCGGCCCACATCTCCAGCAACATACTCATACTTTTTTCACCACCCATTTGAAAAATGCACAGGTCTCTCTCATTGATGGCCAGCACCGACATACACCTTTAGACACACCTCCTGCCACAAGTTCTAGAATTGCGAACTTTAAAGCTGGGGATCTCGGCATCAGCTCAACATCCTGTGATTCCAGGCAAATCGCTTTGTCTCCCCGTGCCTACCACAAATGAATGTGTTCTTCTGTAATGTAAATTATGCTCATGCCATGTTGTCGAGTTCGCGCTATATAATATTGCAAGGAAAAATAAAGTAGGGAAACTCGAGTTCACACACTACTGAACGCGCACTCTTAAGTGCATCAGCAGTGCACTGTGAATCGGAGCGTTTCACAGGCCGGTCACAGATAAGAAATGCTATCAAAACGAAATCCTACAAAACAATATACTACTGCCCGGCAGCAATTCATACCCGGACAACTTCGGGACGGGCTGCTAGTTATGTTTATAAACAAGAAAAAAACAAAAAAGTTTTCCAGTCAGTCACGCTGTCACTGATATGCAAATTAGGGTGTCTTTCCTCATCTAGGTCTTCTGTGATTGGTGCATGTAGAGCAACCTGCTGCCCTTTGATGCCTCTGAGTGCCTGTATGTCTTTTCAAAGCAAAACCAAAGGGGATGATGGATTGAGTGTTGAACATTGCAAGCACTCACCCTAGTCAACAGATCTGGGTTTAATCCATCATCATTCTTTAGCTCACTCTGCCACCCCATTTCAGACATGACCATATGCAAATCAGTCTGACCCTGTGCCTCATGGGAACAGTCCAGCCCGAACTGTCAAGCCATGTCTTCCCTGGACCGGAAACAAGCATCCTGGGACCAGTTTCTGGCTAATCAGCCGCCATCAGCCAGTCTAGCTTCAATCCAGTGGCATAGTGAGCAAGGGACCCACGTCTGGGCATTTCCTGCCAACTTAGGACAAACAAAGCAAAACCAAAGGGGATGATGGACGGAGTGTTGAACATTGGAAGCACTCACCCCCAGTCAACTGATCTGGGTTTAATCCATCATCATTCTTTAACTCACTCTGCCACCCCAGTTCAGACATGGTCATATGCAAATCAGTATGACCCTGTGCCTCATGGGAACAGTCCAGCCCGAACTGTCAAGCCATGTCTTCCCTGGACCGGAAACAAGCATCCTGGGACCGGTGTCTGGCTAATCAACCGTCATCAGCAAGCTAGCCTGAATCCAGTGGCAAAGTTAGTGCCCGGCACAGTTTATTAGAGAGGTAAGGGAAATAGTTAGAATTTTCAACTCTAATGAAAAGCTCAAGGAGATTAGAGAGAATGCCATATTACAAAGGACAATCACGTTACTCTGATCTATGCCCCTTTCAGTGGAGCATGGAACCAGTGGAGGCTGGTGACATTCAAAAGTGTTGCGGTGAGTGCCCAGTGGCGAGTCAGCTTAATGAGTGAGCCCGGCAGCCATAAGGAGGGTTCAGGTGTGGTGGGGTCCTCTTCGCCGTTTTTGTTATCAGCGTAGTAGATTATGCGAGACAAGCAAATGGCCACACATGTGGGTTGGGCTGGAGTTGGGCCTCACAATACAATCTCTCTCCTGTGAGGCAGATTCCCTGAAGTACTACATAAGGCTGCAAAAAGCTGAAGATAACACTCTTAACCGCTTCGCTGCGGCGGCTTTTCCCGCTGTACGCGGTAATTTTGAAATTACCGCATTACATGACGAGCTCAGCTCGTCATGAGCACACGGCAGGTAACGCTCATGACGAGCTGAGCACGTCATCAGCGTGGAAGGTGTTAAAGGTTGCTTGAAAGAAACCTTTGTCAGTTTTGTGAACCCATGGAATCGTCAAATTGTAAAGGCCATAAGATCCCTACAAATTGATGAATCAACATTGACAGCAGACTCTATTTCTCCCTCTATTGCCTCTCCCAATCTGGTCCCTGCTCCTCAAAAACTTATTGCAGACTATTTCACAGTATGTTCTAGTGTTTTCTCACTACACTAAGCCATAATGTTCATTTTATCTCTGTTTTTATTGCATTTTTTCTGTTGGTAAGGCCACCGTATAAGATTGCCTTGTCTGAATAATGTGTTTTAAATCTGATGGTCAGTTCCGCTCTGCTCTTAATGATGCAAAGATGTTACGGAGGCATCTCCATTGCAATGGTTTTAATTAACTGTGCAAAGTCTAATAAATCAAATCAAATTACAGATGGGGGTACGAAGGCAGCAATGGAAAGACTAGTCACCAATACAATGATCTCTCATTCTGCTGTTTGTCTAGCGGCTGGATACCCTCACGGCTGACAAGTAGCACTCCATAAATCTACTAATAGATCATAATTAGCAATTTCCCGATTCACTCTGATCCACCAACTCAAACATTTTCCTAATAGGTAAACAATTCATTTTCAGCAAATAGCTCAAGGAAGTATAAAAGAATAGTATTCAACAAAATTCCAAACTGCTTACAACGCTTGCTTGGTGGTGAGTACTTGTTGGCTACGCTGAGACCTGAACGGCACCAGCAGCTTCGGGCGCGGTCAATCATAGCAACAAATTATCTTTCCATTGTGGGAAGACACACCCTTTCGGAATATTGTAGGATGGAAAAGCTTGCATACACGCCTGGTACGTGCAATGTGATACCGCAATCTTAAAGCATCATGCTCAGAATAGGCAGCAAGATAAATGCTGCAGCACCAGCCTTGCATGCGAGCCTAAATCTGAGAACGAAGGTCTATAATCTAGACTCTAGATTGTGGATCAAATACAGAAAATACCATTTTGTAAGGCACAAAGACAGTTCCAAAATAATATTAAAGCATTGTTTAGTTTTCTTTTTTTTTTTTTTTCTTTCAATTCTGTATTTTTTTATTGTGTATAAAAAATATATATTTACATGGAGCATGGACTATACATGAGTGGAGGAAGAAGGAAGAGAAAAAGGAAAAGGAAAGAAAAAAGGAAAAGAGAAGGCGCGGGGGGGGGTGTTTGGCCGCCGGTCTTCCGTGTCTTTGCGGTAGTTCGATGGTTCGAGTAGTTCGAATAGTTCGGATGTCAGATTTCCAAGTCCTGCTTGTCGTTGTTTCCTGCTGCCCCCCTTCTCGATGCTAGGTTGGTATCCTGTCTAACGCCCTGGACCCTAGAGGGGACAGAGAAGGATAGAAGTCGGAAATGAAAGAGGTGAAGAGCCTCGCAAACTGGTTCCCTTTTAGTTTTCTAAACAACCACGGGCCCTCGTTTAACCCTGGGCATTTTATATCACATGCAGGAATTAACCTTTGAAAATTGAACCTTGTTACACGAAGGACAGCCTCGTGTTACTACAGATTTTTTTCAGTCAACATGTAAAGCGACACACTTAAAGAGGCCGTAAAGTAGCCTTAACACACAGCTACGTGCCTCTGACAGCAGTTTTCACCTGATGAACCGACCGTGATGGATGCAGGGAGGGGGATAGCTGCCCTGTCCTCACGGGTTGACGGCCCTAAGTCACCATTCGCCAGAGAGCTACACGGCACTACCCACAGGCCAGGAGATGCCACTCAGAAGACTGGCATGCTGCCATATGCCAGTGATGCTTTTACACTCTGACTGGGTATTGTCTAAATTCTGGAAAAACAAAAACACAGTAACTACTGCACTGCCAATTGTGACAAGGACCGCCGGAACCCGCAGTGAAACAGAGCAACCGAGCATGCTCAGTGCCACAAGTTCTGGCCAATCAGTTGCAGCTCCCTTGCTGAAAGCATCGCCAGGATTGGTTTGGCAGGTGGACCCAGCGCTCATTCTGAGTGCAGGGTGCTCACTATGAACAGATAGTGAGGCTTCCTCTGCGCATGTCGGACTGACCGCAGAAAGGCAGCCGGCCAACCTGACATGCACACTTTGAAGTGCAAATGTGTGTCGAGGTATGTCTAAGCCCCACCCACTAATCAACCACTAATCACCAAGCAACCTGGTTCCAGCGACTCTTGATGAGCAAAAATAAAATGCATAGCACCTGCGGTAAGAAACACACAGCGACCATAATTATAATTTACACCAAATTAGGGGGGACCAAACATAGGGGGGCAACGCCCTGACACTCACACAGAGGAGCTGCTGCTGCATAGAACGCCAGCCAATTGCAAACTCTGCAACTTCACATTTGCCCCCTGTCTCCCACAGATGGCCCCTGGCATCTGGAAGGATCTTACCTCTAATCACGACCCAGTAGGCCCTCCCGACTCACCCCTTTGTGAACGCCCACAAACTGATAAATGTAACAATCATCCTCCAAATAAAGACCTATATTGTAATGCTCCGTCCTTCCCAAAACCCGCCACTGAAATATGGGACCTCATTACAACCCATCAACCAGTGTATGCTTCTTCACTGAGAATTGCTCTAATAATCTGCTTCACCCTGTATTCCCATAGCCATTTATGCGAACTACAACCTGACTAAACTGGATAGGGAGACAAAAAAGGGGGCAGAGTTGCTATAACATTCTGCAACCCGGTTAAGGATGCTTTACTAGAAACCGTTCATGATGATTGGGTAGAGCTCTGCATTTTTAACTTGGAAACTGCCTGGTGACTCATGGAAGTGTCCCTTAATATATCGTCCCCCCTCGGATCAAAAATAGACTTCAGCCACTAATTAACTGAATTTCTTGCCCCTCATGTACTTGCCTGCTAGTGGTAGATTTCAACTTCCACATTGATCTAGCTTCAGACCCAGAAACACAACTACTACTCTCCTATTTGGAGATATTGGAACTAAATCAGAAGGTAATTAGCCCCACACATATTGCCAGGCATACTTTAGACTTTATTTTTACTAATGCCTCAGACCTTCAGGTCGACTCACCCTTTCTGTAATTTGGACTGAGCATTCATTTCCCAATAAGCTTTCAGTTCCCTTTTAAAGGGAAACAGCTCAATAGAAAGATAAGATATCTCAGATAAGGTCCTGGAAGAAAACCTCCAGTTCCTCATACTCTACCATTTTTTGCACCCAATATGTCATTATGAATAGTGCTCTCACAGATTTCCAAGAATCAATTCCTCAGGCCCTAGATATAGTTGTTCTTGCAAAACTAAGCCGTTCTAACATCACGAAGACTCACTCCCCCTTCTTCTTGCATGAACTTGAACAGGAAAAAATCAGCCTGCAGGAAATTTGAAAGTAGATGGCACGCTTCCAAATCCCTCCCTAACAAACTGCATACAAATCAGCAAATCAGCAAAGTAGGTATCATAAATAGCTCAGAGTTGCTCGGAAGTCCCACGTTGATAACAGAATCAACAGCGTGGGGAATTCAGCCAAAGAACTATTCAAAGTTTTAAATGAGTTCATGAGGCCCACTGCCTGTGCTTTATCCATCCTGGCCTCTCAGGAATTATACGATGTTCTTGCATATTATTTCCAAGAGAAAATCACTATTATCGATAAGAACCTCTCTCACTACCTCCACCAACTGACACCACTCCCACCATTCCCTGGATCACCAATTTTCTCAACTTTTTGGGGTATTTCAAACCCCTCACTTTGAAACAAGCTTTGGAAACTATGAACAATTTCGAATCAGGCCGCCCCTTTGACCTGGCCCCTCCCCACATCACGGTGACACTTTCCACCACTCTACTTCCAGCCATCACTGCACTGCATAACCTTTCTCTAAGTACTGCGACTGTACCATTAGCTTGGAAATCTGCACAATTCATAACAATTTGAAAAAAACCTAATGTGGATTCCCTGAAACCTGTAAACTACAGACCCATATCGCTTCTTCCCTACCCAAGCAAAAACTTGGAAATCATAGAAAATAAACAACTCTCCGGCTACTTGGAAATTAATGCCATCCTAGACCCTTCCCAATCAGGTTTTAGAGCCTCACATAGTATAGAACATGCACTGATGGTGGTGCTGGACACCATCAGACTTTCTCTTGATGATTCTTTTCCTTCTATGTTGGTGCTACTTGACCTATATGCCACGTTCAACTCCATCTGTCGTTCCATCATGGTCGAGAGATTTACAGAGATTGGTGTCAGGGAAAAGATCTAGGGTCGCTCTAGAACTTCCTTAGCAATCGGACCCAGACAATACACTCCAGACATTAAAATCTCATATCATGTCACTAGGCAAAGGGATACCACAGGGCTTCTACCTGAGCCCCATGCTCTTTAATATATATGTTGCCCCACTAGCTCAAGTGGTAAGATCTTGTGTTCTGGATGTCATCTCATACACAGATCACACACAATTGATCATCTCCATGGGTCCAAACCCCAAATCCACAAAACTCAAATTTGGAGACTGTAGGACCAAAGTCGCCCCCTACATGTCCCAGAATTACTTACAACTGAACAGCGACAAAACAGAGATTCTGCTGTTTGTCAAGGTCCACGTGTACTGGTGGAACGATTGGTGGCCATTCAAACTGGGCATCACCCCACATCCCAAAAAGGTGGTAAAAAAATCTTGGCATTCTGATTGACAAAAACCCTACCATGAGAAAGCAGGCTGGCCCCATTTGCAGCACCTGCTTTGGAATCATGCACATGCTTAGAATGGGTTTTTCTGTGGTTATCTTTTCACACTAGAGGAACTCCCACTCAGGCTATTATGGTCAGCTGCCTGGATTTTGGAAACACTCTTTTGGTTGCAGTAAATGAATCACTGCTATCAAAGCTTCAGGTGGTACAGAACACTGTTGCTCGCCTAGTCTGCAAACATCCTTCTCGATCTCCCTCAGAGCCCACTCTAAAATCTCTTCATTAGCTTCAAATACGGAAATGTTCCATCTTCAAACTCTTGTCCCTGTCTGGCAAAGACCCTGTATATCTTAACAACTAATTTCACCTATATCTCCCTATCAGAAATTTGAAATCAGAAGACTAGCTCCTGCTCTGTGCCCACCGTATTCAAGTAGCTGGATATGACGGCCGATCTTTTTCCTATCTCGGTCCACATCATTGGAATAGGCTATCCCTGCACATCTTTGTTTGTCCTAGTTTTAACCACTTCAAAAAGTTCCTCAAAACCTGGGGCCTCATTTATGAGGCCGTGTGTGAGTTTTGCACTTCCGATGCGTCACTTTTTGTGACGCATCGGCGGCGTAAAACATGCCTCCTGATGCGCATTATTTACAAAGTGACGCATCTAAGCAGATGCGTCACTTTGTAAACCCCTGTGCTACATTATACCTGTGTCAGGTATAATGTATGCAGAGGGGGCGTTCCCCCGCAAAAAGCCTCGTAATAGTGACGCAGTGAAATCTATTAGATTTCACTGCGTCACTTTTAGGATGCTGTTGCGTCAAAATCTTGCGCCTGCCTCACAGCAGGCGTAAGACTGACGCAAGCCCTTTCACATGGGGCTTTCCCCATGTGAAAGGAAGCATTGCTGGAGTTGCGTCACTTTTGTGACACACTCCAGCAATGCGTCACTTTTGCGCCTACAGATACGTCAGAAATACTGACGTATCTGTAACTCCTTGCGACATGATGCGTCATATTATAAATATGACGCATCAATCATGTCGCAGGGAGCGCGCAGTGAAAAGTGACGCATCGCTGTTTTCACGCAGCGATGCGTCACTTTTCATAAATGAGGCCCCTGGCTTTTTAAATATTCTAATCTTCCAATCCTTCATCTTTACCTGGATTACGCTCCAGCGTCGAGATATGCCTTCAGGGGTGATTTGCTGCGCTACATTAAGGGGCAGATTTATGAGGCCCTTGCGCCACGTTTACGCCGCTTTTGCGTCACGCAAGGCGGCGTAAACGTGGCGCATCCCTACGAACGATTTACAACGTGACGCATCTAGGCAGATGCGTCACGTTGTAAAGCCCTGCGCCGCTTGTGGGCGTTCCGGCGCAGGGGGGGCGTTCCGGGGCAGGTGCGCCTCGCAAAAGTGGCTGAGTGAAATCTATGAGATTTCACTCAGTCACTTCTAGGCCAATGCTGCGTCAAGAGCCTGCGCCTGCTTGAAGCAGGCGTAAGGCTTGATGCAGCATTGTTAAGATGGGCACCCCGAGCCTTGCTGGAGCTGCGTCGCCTTTACGGCACAGATGCGTCACGCATCTGTGCCGTTTTTGCCCCATGGTGCGCCGCATCATAAATGCGGCGCACCATGGGTGGCGGAGCAGTGTCGCACTGTGGCGCATGTTAACTGGCGCATCCCTGGGGATGCGCCAGTTAACATAAATCTGCCCCTTAGTGTATATGACATAATATGAGGACCCTGTAGCCAAAACTATCGTATTTTGGTTTTGACTTATTCAAGACGTGGGTCATTAAAAGATCTTTGAAAGGTTGTCCCACCCTCAACTTATCGAAGCTTCATAATATGACGACTTCTCATACCGGGGTAGGAGCAATGCCACCCCGGCGGACTCGACTGAGAGAAGCTAATATAAATACTGGGAATTCTTATAAATCTTTTCTCAGGACTTGGAGGAGGTAACCTATTACAAGTAGCCGGGACTTTATATTCTAGCTCAGCGCAAAATAAAGCTCTATGGATAGAACTTGAAAAGGACAAAAAATCAGCCTATAATGAATTTCTTTCCACTGCGTTAAGAACAACTTGCACCAACGACTTGTGGAATAAAAATCTGCCCTTCCCATCATTTATTTATTTCATTCCTTAATACTGGATAAAAGCACCTTTAGCCTCAGATCCCACACATGGATGGTGATCAACAATTACAAGACTCTCAATCCAGCTGTCTATCTAGATCACACATTTTCGGTATACCTTAAAAAAACACCTGATGGCACTCCTGTTCGGTAAGCTTCCCTCAGCAGTGGACTACCCAAACGGGAAATATAAAGGGTATATTGCGTGTCGACACTGTAGCAGTGAAAAAGAAGACCTCATTAACCTGATCTGCATATGTCCAAAACTGCACAGAGCACGAGCCACTTTACTAATAAAAGCCCTAATAGACAGAAGAATAAGGACCTGCAAAACAGTTGATTTCTTTTCTGATATTTTACACTAAGCACAGTTAAAAGTGAAACAGGTGAGGATGCTTATTTATTACGTCTATCAAATAGGTTACCCACCTGATGTAACTATAAGATAAAAGATCCCAAGGTCTCTGTTGGGCTAAATTGTGCCTCTTTTGAACCAAACATTATTAATTTTGTTAAATTACTTTAGACTAGCGATGTAACTTTGCTGAGTATTTTACCTGTAATTTTAGGACTTTATAATGCAAAATTAAGACCATATTCTAGGATCATACACTCAAATATGCATTGTCTGAATCATGTTTATACTGTGAAATGTTTTATACTGCAATTTATCCTTTGTCCTTTTGTCTGTTTTAATTTGTTGATTGTTTTAATTATTTAAACAATAAAATTACTACTACTACTATTCTCAGGACAATTTTTCGGGGTCCTGTTTTTTGGGGCAAGAGACAAATCTGTATAAAATATACCTAGACGCATATTCAAAGATTTTATTTATTCAGCGAATACCTCTGATATGTTTAAAAACACTAAAAGTTGGTCATATGGTGAATCACTAGACCTTAAAGAATGATATAGTTATAACAAATCCTATAATTACCAACATGTTCAGACAACTATATAACCCAAACCAAGTCTCGGGTCTTCATGGTAAAAGAATTCCAAACTATGGTATACCCTCAAACCATGCAAATAGGTAAAAAATAAAACCTTAACGGTGCCTCTATTGCATCAGCAAACATTAGACATACTAAACTACGGGCTCCATACCATCGATTTCTAAACACTTGGGGGTCAATTCCGATTCGGGAAAAAGTTGTCCGAATCGTCGTACGTAGCCTTTTTCCCATACGAATCGTAGGGAGAAGCGTACCCGTACGTACGATGTAGTACGATGTGTGCACAATGCAGTTCTCCGTATGAATCGTACCAAAGCCCGTACAAACCATTAATCTGTACGAATCGTATTCAGAACACGCAGTACGCCACATCCGTACGGTCCGAAGCAGCATTTTCCGACCCGACGAGTACGATTTGTGTCGATAGCACTCCGTACGACACTTTTGCTACGGGAGTATTAAACGTCCATAAAACCAGATTTTGGGTTGAAATGCGTACGGAACGGACACCCCGTGTACGGTGCGTACACCCCATCATTGCAGGGGTACGGTGCGTTCGGGTACTGCGCGTACACCCCTGTATTATGGGGGTATGGTGCATAGGGGTCCGGTGCATACCCCCTCCCTGACTGCAGGTGTACGGTGCATAGGGGTACGGTTCGTACCCCCCCAAGCTCGTACGTGTACGGTGCGTACACCCCTTGAATTTAGGGGTGCGGGGCGTCTGCTATTGTGTGGCTCTCCGTACGAATTGCCTATACGCGATGTTTACCATATGAATCACATACACGGTCCCCGGTCCGGATCGTACTTGGCGGGTCATACGGCATGTTTACAATTCATACGGTTTACCGTGCAGGTCTATGTTGTACGGATTTACACTTGAATTTCGTACGGTACGTGACGATTCATATGTATTTCGGGCCTACGCATCGTACTACGCGATTCGGACGGAGTTTTACGATTCATACGGAAACAGCTACGAATACGATTCGTCGTACTGTCACGTTTCCCGAATCGGAATCGGCCCCTTGGTGATCCTCTTGGTAACACTTCATTTTATTGTTTTTATCTAGTCAGTAAAAGAATAGCCACGAAGATGTATTTCAGCCAAATTAAGCAGTCACGAGAACACAATACATTCTAGAAGTGTTTCAACCATATTGAGCCTCATGTGTGAGACACAGACTGATGCTCTTGGGCACAGTGATATCAAGACAATCATCTGGAATAGCTTCCCATCCAAAGGAGACTCACTGAAACACAAAATGGTGAGGAATAAACCAACTATTCTTATGCGCTGGGAAATCTTCTGAGTAGCATCCCATCTATTTTCTATTTAGTGTGTCTGCTTTACAAGTAGTAGTAGTAGTATTAACCATATGCAAACTCATGCTCTCTCTGCACTGAGAGAAGAGGAACCCCATATGGTATGGGTCTCAACGGAAAGGGTCATTATGAGTCCACAAACACAACAGGTTAGATAAGCCTCACTGAACATGCCATTTCTTGATTGGATCTTAATCAGATATCCTCTACACCAGGCAAATGCCTCCTGCAACATTTTGGTTGACTTTATAGGACACCAGCTAGATAAAGATAGCTGGAAATGGGGATTAGTGCAGATCCCGATACCCTTTAGGAATTCAACCTGTGCATGGATTTCAGAACTAAACAAAGGGATTCAAAAATCCTGTTGTGTTCCAACTGATTTCTTTTAGCTCATACACTTTGCTTAACAGGGAACAAACAGTCTTGGACAGTGGGGCTAGAGAAGGAACATTAAACTAATATTAAAACAGTAAACAGGAGAGGCTAGTTGCAAAACTCAATTTTCCTTCTAAATGCAGGCCAGGACAAAGGTAAATTGCATGAATGACTCTGAGGTGGATAAGCGGGCTGGACCCATTTTCCTGGAAACCAAACTCTCCACATACACACACAGAGGTAGGCCCAAATAAACAAGCACAAATAATGATATTCATAATGAAGTACCCCTTTAAAAATGTAATGCATCCCTAGTTGACATGACACAGTACCTATATTGTAAGCCTGGGCGGAGCAGGCGTAGTGCCTCTACGTGGAGTTCCATGGAGTTGGAAAACAACTCTGCTCCACTCCGCCTCCTCCCCCTCCCACAATATTTATAATGTTAAAAAAGGCACTTACCTGCTGTGGCTGCCTCCTCCTCGTTATGGCCACTCTCCTTCCTCGTCCTCACCATCCTTCTTCTTAGATTACCCCTACGTTGTCCGTCTTGCACATGCGCACATGCACAAGACGTACAACGTATGCGTTATCTAAGAAGAAGGACGGCGTGGACGAGGAAGGAGAGCGGCCAGGGCGAGTAGGAGGCAGCCATAGCAGGTAAGTGTCTTTTTTAAAATATTATGATTACTTTTGGAGGAGGAAGGGGCCATCTAACTCCGCTCCGGCACGGAGTCAGAGTTTTGCCTAAACTATATATTTGCAAAGGAACGCAGAGTAGGTAAAACTCCGGAAACTCCACTGGCGGAGTGGAGTTACCCACCTGGGGTTACTATATTGCAAAAATGGTTTGGATGCACTGATATAATCCTATTTGCTAATTCTGTGAACATTCAGGGAGTTGCAAAGACTTTGCTTCCCAAACTTTGCTAAGCTTCTTTTAAAACATAAAAAGCTCTTTGAAGTTCATAATCACAAAAATAGGATTTCCAAGGAAGAATCCATTCAAACCACCACTTATATGGATTTCAGCTGCTGCCATCGGTGATAGCAGGCAATTTCCGTAGGGAGAGGCACTGGGCGAAGAGTTATAAATGTTGTGGAGACAGAGGATTTGAGTGCTTGGGAACCTGAGCAGGAAGATGAGCTAACTAACTGGAGTAGGGTGGCAGGCACATTGAATAGGACCATCAACAGCCCAAAACATTTGGTGTTGTGGAAGTAACCCCTGGGGCAAACACATATCCTGGAATATGATGAGTCAACGCCAATCCAATTTGAAACTGAATTTCGTAACACACCTTAAACCTGCAGGAAACTTGGGGTTGTACTGATTTTTCATTAGATAAATATTTAGTTTTTTCCTTGTGCAGCCAAACCATCCATAAAAGGCCATGCTAGTGGTGGAATTGCTATTTTACTTAAAAATAAAACCAATTGTAATCCAAAGGGGGATTTTCCTGTGGTTATAATTGTAGAGGACTTTAATACTAAAAGTATTAAATTCAGCTTGTATAACTCTCTGTAATATCAAAATGAATGAGGTATGGTGTATCCCAGATGCGATTTTACCAGAAAAAGTTACATCAGATAGGCATGGCTTAAGTTTCCTGGAAAGTTTGAGAATGTATGAATTTGGTATTTGAATGGCAGTTTCTCTGAAGACTCTCCAGCTTCCTTTTTGCTCCTCTTGTGGTGAATCCTTAATTGATTATCCCATCTAATGTTCAGTGCCTCCTCACAGTTGAAGATCTTGAGGACTGATTTAAGTGATCATAGTATTCTTTCTTTGTCCATTGATTTAGAGATAAAGGCTCATGAATCCTAGAATTCTAAAAAGGCACAATTTTTGGCCATGTAATTATATAAAGGCTTTAGGACAATGTCTTAAAATAGAACACTTGGGCCGACCTGAGTTTTCATTACTTGATCCCATCGCCTGGTATGAAAGTTAGTTGACCTACTTCTGGGCTTTTGGGAGCAAAGTTAGAGGTAAAAGATCTACATCACCCATTAAGATCTTTTGGGCTGTAAAAAAGATAAATCACAAAATAAATTCCCTTGTTAGAAAGCATTTACATTCTTTATGATCTTGAGACAGGGGGAACTCAATTGCCTTAAGTGTAAGATAACAAGACTGAAGATGGCAGAACATAGAAAGGAGGAGGATAGGAAGTGGGTTAATCTGAGGAAAGTTACTACTTTTAATATTTCACGTAAAGATTGGACTCTAATAGCACAATACTGTGACTCTAGAATCACAGCCTAAGTAATCCCGATACCGGATGATGTGTGGATCCAGTACATTTCTCAATTATATGCTCGCAATTCAAGTAGTAGTGTTTTGCCTGTTTTAAGCGTTGAAGTAGAATCCATTGAATTGTATGGTCCACCTTCTGGTAAAGAGATTGAGAGATTCATCAAAGGGGCAAGAACTTTGGGTGCCATGGGCCCTAATGAATTCCTGATAGCTCCTATTAATTAGGAAGCCTATTTATGGACTATCTTTTTATGTCCATTTTTTCGGTATTGCTATCTGACCTGTGATATTCCATGCTCCTGGAAGGGAAGTATTATTGTTCCCCTACATAAAAAAGGACCAACAACTTCCCCCGCTAGCTATAGACACATTGCTCTTCTGGATGCGACAGGCAAATTATTTGCCAAAAGCATTTTACTTAATCTCCAAAAATCGACATTTGGTATTAACCTCATACTTGTAGAGCAGGTGGGCTTTCGTAAGACTTGTGGTAACCTTGATAACATTACTGCCCTACAAGCTGTTAATAAAAAGTAGCCACAGCCCAGAGGCATGCCCATGTAGTTTGCCTTTATTGATTTCTCTACAGCATTTGACAGTGTTGACCAGGGGACGCTGTGGAGAAATTTGTAAGCACTGGGAATTCCCACTCATCTTTTGAGGCAAATAATTGCTCTTCACTCCTCCACCTGGACTCAGGTTTTGATGGGTGGGAACAAAGGCCTGTCAAGAAGAGTGGTGACAAAGAATGGCTAATAGCAGGGGTGCCTGCTGGCGCCAATTCTCTTTTCACTCTACACTCATGATTTGCCTTGCAGAGATGGCCTGGTTGAAGGAGATCCTCTGAAACGTGGTCAAATTAATGTTGACTGTCTTCTTTATGCTGACAATGTTACTTTGTTGGACCTAACTCCAATAGGCCTCAAAAGATGTCTTCAAGCTTTTGAAAAAATAATAAATGCATCCGAGAGCAAAGTTATGACTTTTGGAAAGAAGGGGGTTAGGGTTAGGCAGAACTTTAATTATTTCCTAGGGAGTGCAAAGAGGAAGCGGTACATTTGTATTCTCATATGGGTAGAATCGTTTCAATTGCCTGAAAAAACCCCATTGTAAAAGTAAGGTATTGTCCTAGGCCACCGCTCTCTATAGATTGTATAAGTATTCTGAAAAAATGCATTTTGCACAATTCTTATCAGTGTACATGATACAATTCCCGCCCACACTGAGTTTTGCCTGTGAAGTGATGGACATGTAGGGCTGGACCTTCTTTGAGACAGTAGAGAGGCACATATGGCATCACATTTGCAATTTGAACTGTTTTGCTTCCCCGTCTGCTCTTTGACTTGAATTTGGGTTACCCTCTAAAACTGTGCTCGCTATGGTAGCTGTTCTGAGGTAGGGGAACAGTTTGGTGGGAAGCGAAATAGGTTCCATTCGAGCTACATTAAAGCATGACATTTTCCATAGTATGAAAGAAAGAAGTGCACTTTATTATTTTTATATAAAAGCATTGGAAATATTCAAGATTGTCCAGAGTGGGGATTTATCGTTCACTAAACCTTTTTTTTTTTTAAATCTGATACACAGTGAGTAGGAAAAGGGATATTTTACTCAGTTTACAGCATCCTAGGAATGAGATCACAATTGAAAGCAGCATCTGTAAAAATCCCCAACCCTATCTCCCTTGGAATCTCTCACATGGTGTATGGAGTTTCATCTTGTTATTAAGATTAAAGTTGCTCTCTCTACGAGTTATCACAGGAATAGGGGAAGATACTTTGAAGGATGAGAGGTTCTGTGATCTTTGCCTTAACATTGTTCAAGACTTAAATGACAATTTGTGTATATTCATACATTTATTCTGCACGTCACCCCTTTTTGATACCATGGGGCATATTATCAAGGGGGTTTATCTCCACTTTTTTGGCTTTAAATGCCAAATAAGCGGAGATAAAATGATCTCCCTATTACCTAGCTGTCACTAACACCAGTTAACGACAGCTAGTAGGAGATAGCGACCATCTTGGGCCTCGCTTTGCATGTCAGTGATATTTATCACTAATGACATGCAAAGTGGGCGTGCCAAGATGTTAGCGACTGGAAACAGTCGCTAACATCGCTATCTCCTATTACCAACTTTTGGAGATATTCGCGCTAAGCTAACACCTGCCCCTGAGCAGTTCTTAGCCATGTTATCCAATGGTAGGTGGATAACATGGCTAAGAGCATTAGCTCGGTAATGCATGAATATCGCTAACTTTTCAGCGATATTCATGCATTTCGGCCGATTTTTAACGCTTAGGAGATAAACCTTGATAATATCAAGGCTCCTAAGCGATAAAAATCGCCACAGCTCAGTGATAAAAATATCGCCGCTAAACCAACATAGCGATAATTATCGCTAGTTGTTGGTAATATGTCCCCTAGTTTTAAGAAACATAATATAACTTCAGCAGTTGAGGGTCACCAATGTTTAGTTGCTCCCCCAACTTAAATGGCTTGTGCAAAAATGTTCAACTTTTTAGAAATGCTTTTAAATGTGTTTTAATCTTCTGTGTATCTGTGCATTGGCTCTTCTCACTTTGTTCTGATTTGCACAGAATCGCAAACTGTATTATCCATTTGTATGTTTTGTTAGCACTCTATATGCTGTAACCTATGTTGGGTGTTTGCTACATATACATGCATTATTGGACTTTGAAGTGGTCTGAACGGTATATTCCTTCTTGTAGTCGTTTTATCTGTCTCAATTAGACTGTTTTGCTCATTTGCACTTTTAGGTTTTCACAACTTTATCATAGAGTGTACTGTATTTTGTGTTTGTTCAGGGTATTTGCACATTGTAAGTGTGAGAAGTTGGCCTGGCATATGCTGTCCACTATTCCAGTGGGCACCTTGCACCAGTCCAAACGACCCTTATTGATGGTAGGTTTAAAGACAGCCTATATAGAAAGCTATCCTAGTGGTAGCTGTGGAGAGCAGCCTTCTTTTTTATTTATTTTTTTATAATTTTTTTTTTATTTTGGCAAGCATGTCATACCAGAAAAAACAGCATTATATCAATACACATTTTGGAGTGATTTCAGGGAGAAGTTCAATATACCGATTATGCAAAGTAAAACATAATATTCCTACACATGATATCACAACAGCCTAACATAAAAGAATACTAATACAGAATAGCAGAATATATACAATATATAAGAAATCAGTAGAAATAAACCAAAACCATTCAATCTGCAAAGTACAAAGACCCTAGCCATTCATCTTATTTCCTAAAAAAGAGTTATACAAAATTAGTCCATATCCTTTCCATTCTTTCTGCTGCCTTTTGGCTGTTATTCTTAGCAAGAGCTTTTTCCATAGAGTATATTTCATGGATTAAAGTTAACCATTCTGTCCTACATGGTGGGTTTGGTGAAATCCATGCTCTAGCAACCACCAATCTAGCACAAGACAGTGCTATGTTTAGCCAGCCGGTATGATTGTTACTACTCGTATTTAAAGCAAGTAATACCGTAGGTGCCGTGAGTGGTTGGTAAATTAATTGTTTTTGAATTAGAAAATTTTCTATTTCTTGCCAGAATGAAGCCAACACAGGGCACAAATAGATCATGTGAGTAAGATCTGCTGCCACCAGATCGCATTTGGGGCATTTAATACGATCACTATTTTGTGACCATTTAGAAATTTTCTGCGGGGTATAATAAAGTTGGCTGACCGTCCTATATAATTGAAGCTTTAGACTCGAAGAGTGGACTATTTTGTTAATATTAATTAAAGCACTAGATATGTTCTGTGGTGTCACATTTGTTCCCAATTCTATAGTCCATTTTTGTGCCAAGGAGAGCAGCCTTCAGGCTAAGTCTTGAAGGAATGTAAACCAGCTTGTTTTACCAGTATTTAATCTCATGAATGACCAAATGAAAGGAGAACCACACCAGGTATATATATAAAATATATGTATTTATTCTAAACACATCCCTCTATTCTCTTTATGAGGCTATAGGCAAAAGTACATACAGTAAACTTATTTAGCACACAGTAAATTAGCCCAATATGCGTTGAGCCCTAGGGGCGTATCAAACCATATATTAAGAAAGTGGTATAAGAACCACGACTGACATAGATACAAGGCCTAGAGCCTTTAGAACTGCTGGGGTCACCAGGAACCACCCATAGTAGTGACACAGGGGACCCACGGGAGACTTGTGCAGTGTCTAAACACAGCCACGAATCACCACTAACTTCTACGGGGAAATTCGCAGTTGGAAAATTACAGATTAAGGACACTTGGAAGAGGACTTGGAGCAAACCCCTTAAGAACTAGGCAGTTCTAAAGTCAATACCCACAGGAGCACCGGAGTACTCGAGTTACCTCACCCAGGGAAGCGGGTTGCATAGGTGTCTTTTGATGTTGGATTTCGTCGTCGTTTTCAATGGTGATCTGCTGCAAAGAGGCTGCTGGCGACCAAGTCGAAAGTGTCCGGATGGATCCAAGGGTAGATTGGAGATCTGAAGAACCTGAAAGAAGAGGGGACAGAGTCTGGGTCACTGGCCAGTGACCAGGAAGGCGATGAGCGGATGCCCACCGATGTCGGGTGCTTTCAGATAAAGAAGGTGAAGCTTGACTCTTCAGCCAGGAGGACCAGGAGGTGTCAATGACAACCAAGAGCTGGATTTTCGCTGTCCCACAAAGGATGTCAAGTGCTGTGGTGTCAGTATCTGGATTGGACCCAACAAGCCTTGGTGACAGCAACCCATGCAGAAAGCAAAGATTGGCTTCGGTGCAGACCAACAAGATCTGAGCAACTTACCACTCGGTGGTGAGTCAGGGCATGTCTCAAGCACCCAGGAAAGCCCAGAAATAGAAGAGTTACCTTTGTGGGGACCCACCATTCGACAGACCAGAGATTGCCAAGGAGCCTCAAGCGGAAATGCTAGAAGGCGGCCCACGGAACACTTGTGGACTGTTGGTCCACAATCTTTGGTGGAAATGGTGCTCGGGGCTTGGACTACAAGTAGCTCAATGCACAATTTCAGGAAAGCTCAGTAAGTTGCACTTACAAATGTGCACGGTGTCCAGGAGTTCCGGTTCCACGTCACTCGTGAGGGCTGCAGGTCTCAGCTTTGCTGGGATCTCGTGTCGGCCTCTGAGAAGTCTGGAAGTCTGTGTCCTGGGTCACAAATCTGTCGGGATCCGGTAGGAGCCTTGGAAATGCAGACCGGCAAGATGCTTTATTGGTGCCTGTTTGAGCAGGGAAGTCTCTCCTTGACCCCAAGGGAGATTCTTCCGTCTTCTAGTCGAAATAGGATGTTGAAGTTGCAGGATATATGTTGCAGAGTTTAGTCCAGCTGTAATCTGAAGTTCTATGGACTGGGTTCCTATACTAAGTTAGGGGGTTGGACATTCTCTAGGGACCCACCTATGGGAGGGTCTGGGAAGAGGGGTGGTTACACCCATTCCCTTTGTCCAGTTTCGCACCTGAGCAGAAGCTGAGTGCCCCTGCAACTGCTTTGAACTGGAGTATGCACAGGGACACCAAGTGCACTCCCAGCACTGTCTGAAAAGCATTCTATGAATGCACCCACTCAGCCCCAATACACTAAATCCTGTCTGGGAGGTGGTTATACCTCCCTGTGACAGGAAACCTATTGTCCAGGCCTCCCCTGACGGAGTTTCATCCACTCTATAAGCAAAAAGTGGTTCTGCCACTATTAGAAATCAAAAATTATTTTTATACAATTATGTCTCTCCAAATGGATGAGAACAGTCAACAAATGAGAGAGTGAAAATGTACCTTATGTCCAAACCAAGAAGCGCAAAACTCTTGTATTATTTTTCACAATATATTTTTATGAAAGTATGACGTTACTTAGCATGCTATTACTTAGCATGCCTTTTCTACGAAGTTTTTACTTCGCAAATGCCTTTACTTAGCAGTATTTTATTACGCATACCATTACTTTGCAAAATGAATTAAAAGCATTAAATTGGCATTACTTAGCAGTACATTACTTCGCAGGATTTACTATGCATAAAGATTCTTTTTTAATTTTTTCCCTACACACCAACACTACACTCCACGCCCCCTACACTTCCCAAAACCCTAAAACACTACCCTACACTACACCTACACTACAACACTACCCTAAACCCTAAAACACTACCCGCTACACTACACATACACTACAACACTACCCTAAACCCTAAAACACTACCCCCTACAATACACATACACTACAACACTACCCTAAACCCTAAAACACTACCCCCTACACTAAAAGACAATGCTAAGTAAAAGATGCTAAGTAAAAGAAGTGCGAAGTAAAAGATGCGAAGTAATGGTTGTTTACCATTTTTATATCAGTATTTTGAAAGATGAGTGTAAACTTATTTCAATACATATATTTACATACACACCGAACAGTTCTTCTGCAAATATTTACATGTCACAACACATTACAAAAAATACATGGACATATACTACAAAGAAAAATTATTTCTTAACACAGTGCGAAGTTTTGAAGAAAGAAGAAATATCCACCCAGTGAGCAATTAATCGAATTATTAGTTTGTTATTCTGGGCGATAATCAACACTTGACAATAAAGCGTCGACGTTTCGACCCCTGTAAAAAGTGCGATATTCTAACTGTCTTGACGGAGTCTTCCTCGGGACTAACTGGAAGATCTGGATCACTGACAGAATATCGACAGACAAAATTTCGACCTACCAAAATATCGAGGTAAAAATATAGAATGCCAGAATATCGACTGCCTATCTACAACAAGGTAAGTACAAAAATATCGACTCCAAAATATCGATTGTAAAAAATATAGACTGTCAAAATATCGATTTTTTTAAATGTCTTAAAATTAATTTAAAACTAATATAATGATAAATATAATTAATTTAAACATACTTAAAATAATTGAATAAATGTTAAATTAATAAATAATTAATGTCACTTTAAAATAAAAAAAATTAAAAAATGTAATACAAATATATATATATATATATAGATATATATATATATATATCTATATATATATATATACATATTACTATCAAAACATATACAATATTTTTACCGTAGGATAGCGAGAGGGTTAAATTTAATACAACCACTCCAGTAAGTGCAACAGTAGGGAAAACATTGGATAGCGTAGAGGTAAAAATTACTATTTTAACTCCAGAGAGCGCAACAGTAGGGAAAACCTTGGATAGCGTAGGGGTAAAAATTACTATTCCCACTCCAAAGACTGCAACAGTAGGGAAAGCGTTGGATATCGTAGGGGTAAAAATTACTAATCCCACTCCAGTGAGTGCAACAGTAGTTAAAGCGTTGGATAGCTTAAGGGTAAAAATTATTATTCCCACTCCAGAGAGTGCAACAGTAGGGAAAGCGTTGGATAGTGGGAGGGTAAAAATTACTATTCCCACTCCAGTGAGTGCAACAGTAGGGAAAGCGTTGAATATCGTAGGGGTAAAAATTACTATTCCCACTCCAGTGAGTGCAACAGTAGGGAAAGCGTTGGATAGCGTAGGGGTAAAAATTACTATTCCAACTCCAGAGAGTGCAACAGTAGGGAAAGCGTTGGATAGTGGGAGGGCAAAAATGTCTATTCCCACACCAGAGAGCGCAACAGTAGGGAAAGCGTTGGATAGCGTAGGGGTAAAAATGACTATACCCACTCCAGAGAGCACAACAGTAGGGAAAGCGTTGGATAGCGTAGGGGTAAAAATTACTATTCCCACTCCAGTGAGTGCAACAGTAGGGAAAGCGTTGGAAAGCGTAGGGGTAAAAATTACTATTCCCAATCCAGTGAGTGCAACAGTAGGGAAAGCGTTGGATAGCGTAGGGGTAAAAATTACCATTCCAACCCCAGAGAGTGCAACAGTAGGGAAAGCATTGGATAGTGGGAGGGTAAAAATTACTATTCCCACTCCAGAGAGCGCAACAGTAGGGAAAGCGTTGGATAGCGTAGGGGTAACAATTACTATTCCCACTCCAGAGAGTGCAACAGTAGGGAAAGCGTTGGATAGTGGGAGGGTAAAAATTACTATTCCCACTCCAGTGAGTGCAACAGTAGGGAAAGCGTTGGATAGCGTAGGGGTAAAAATTACTATTCCCACTCCAAAGAGTGCAACAGTAGACAAAGCGTTGGATAGTGGGAGGGTAAAAATTACTATTCCCACTCCAGAGAGCGCAACAGTAGGGAAAGCGTTGGATAGCGTAGGGGTAAAAGTTACTATTCCCACTCCAGAGAGTGCAAAAGTAGGGAAAGCGTTGGATAGTGGGAGGGTAAAAATTACTATTCCCACTCCAGAGAGTGCAACAGTAGGGAAAGCGTTGGATAGCGTAGGGGTACAAATGACTATTCCCACTCCAGAGAGTGCAACAGTAGGGAAAACGTTGGATAGCGTAGGGGTAAAAATTACCATTCCCACTCCAGTGAGTGCAACAGTAGGGAAAGCGTTGGATAGCGTAGGGGTAAAAATTACTATTCCAACTCTAGAGAGTGCAACAGTAGGGAAAGCGTTGGATAGTGAGAGGGTAAAAATCCGTATTCCCACTCCAAAGAGCACAACAGTAGGGAAATCGTTGGATAGCGTAGGGGTAAAAATTACTATTCCCACTCCAGAGAGTGCAACAGTAGGGAAAGCGTTGGATAGTGGGAGGGTAAAAATTACTATTCCCACTCCAGAGAGTGCAACAGTAGGGAAAGCGTTGGATAGTGGGAGGGTAAAAATTACTATTCCCACTCCAGAGAGCGCAACAGTAGGGAACGCGTTGGATAGCGTAGGGGTAAAAATTACTATTCCCACTCCAGAGAGTGCAAAAGTAGGGAAAGCGTTGGATAGTGGGAGGGTAAAAATTACTATTCCCACTCCAGAGAGTGCAACAGTAGGGAAAGCGTTGGATAGCGTAGGGGTAAAAATTACTATTCCCACTCCAGAGAGTGCAACAGTAGGGAAAACGTTGGATAGCGTAGGGGTAAAAATTACCATTCCCACTCCAGTGAGTGCAACAGTAGGGAAAGCGTTGGATAGCGTAGGGGTAAAAATTACTATTCCAACTCCAGAGAGTGCAACAGTAGGGAAAGCGTTGGATAGTGAGAGGGTAAAAGCCCAAGCCAGAGTCATTACTAAATTACAGACCATTCAAAATGCCGCAGCACGCCTGCTTGCTGGCAAAACCAAATTTGAATCCATCTCCAATAGCATTAAAGACCTTCACTGGCTCACTGTCCAGAAAAGAATCCAATTCAAAGCCCTATGCATTGTGTTCAAGGCACTTAACAACCAAGGCCCCCAGTTTTTAAGAGACCAACTTCAACTGCACAAACCTTCCAGAGCCTTAAGGTCAGCCACACTAAACCAATTAGTTACCCCACGTACCAAAACTGTCACCTGGGGCGATCGCCGTTTTCTGGTGGCCGCCCCTAGGCTTTGGAACACTCTGCCTCTCAACATCAAGCGAAGTTCCACCCTCCTTCAATTCCGTAAGCTTTTGAAAACCTGGCTGTTCACTCAATAGTCAATTAGCTCAGAGGCACTTACAAATAATTGGTTTACAGCGCCAAGACGCCCAAGGGTATAAGCAGCGCTTTAGAAATGTTAAAAATAAATAAATAAATAAATAAATAAAAATCCGTATTCCCACTCCAAAGAGAACAACAGTAGGGAAATCGTTGGATAGCGTAGGGGTAAAAATTACTATTCCCACTCCAGTGAGTGCAATAGTAGGGAAACTAAATACTTCATATATAAATATAAATAACATAAATATTAATACCAATTACAAATTAATTAAAATATATTACAATTCTATAAAATATATTAATTAATCAATAAAAATAAAAAATTAAAATTAATTAATATTAAAAATAACCTACTAATACTAATGATTTACCAATTAACCATAAATTAATTTACAATTTAAAAATGTTAATTACTTACTATTAAATTACTTTCAAAGCTGTTCCCCTATAAACCCACAACCCACTACAGAAAATAAATTACTAAAATTAACATATTTATCAATTAATCAATTATAATTAATTACCAATTATATTTTAATTAATTACCAATTAATAATTAATTAACAATTAATTCTAAATAAATACCAATAAATAAAATACCATATTTAATTAATTATATTTGAATTACTTCCCACCCTATTCCCCTATAAACCCACTACCCGCTACAGAATTATATTACACAAAAATTTAAAATTAATATTAATTTACCTTAATTTCGATATTTTTGTTGTCTATATTCTGTCTAGTCGATATTATGTCCATTCTATATTTTGGAATCGATATTATTGCTATTCTATTCGATATTAACATTTTATAGTCGATATTTTGGTAGTCTATATTTTGTCTGGTCGATATTATGTCTATTCTATATTTTTAACTCGATATTCTGTCTAGTCGAAATAAAAAACTCGATATTTTGACTCTATACCGGAAGATCTGTGTGTAGCCTTTGTGGGGCTTCCACCCTGTCATCTATTCGTGGCATGGTAGTCCTAGTCATGTGCTACTAGTGATCTTGTCACTTCAAAGATTAATCTTGTATGCCATTCCTCTGGCATCTGGCGCACGGGGCTCCATGGGGAAATCTCTTTCAAAAAGGCAGGGTGACTCCAACGGGCCTTCCACCTCCTCACACGGCCCTCCTATCGTCTTCAAAGGCCTGTAAATCGCCTTTGGAAACTGCTTGGATATAAATGTTTCCTTTTTCTTCAGAGCGACGGGCAACCCTCGTCCTCTGTATCTGTTCGTGAAGCCCAGCAGCAGGAATTCAGACTCGTGTCTGTGGCTGAAGCATCCATTTTGTGATGCTGGTGAGGCTCTTTTAAACTATTACCGGTTAGGTTAGTGTGTACATGTCTTCTCCCTCTAGAAGGGTGGAATCCTACCCCTGCTGCCAGGACTGCCCCCCCCCCCGCAGTGGGGGTGGGGGGGTTGTATTCCAAAGTGTTTGACACCAAACAAGACATGTTTCCATGCTCCCCTTCCAAAGTTAGCATTTATCGCGAGGTTATAATGCACTTAAGAGTATATGGTCTGGCTGCATCACAGAACAGCATCAGAGAATAGATTCTGAAAGCTGCAGGTGGGTCCTGCTCATGCATGGGCACCCTCTCACACAAGACCAAGCACTCTGCCTTCAGGATTGATAAGGCCTGCCATAGGAGTGACTTATAGGTTTATATGTGTCAGTGAAAAATGGTAGATGTAGGTAACCTATATCTTAGTACGGGGTGCGTGCACCACCTTACCCAGGCTGCAGTAGCATACCTGTGGTGCCATTTTGAAAGGCTTCCCAGGGGTGGCATAATACATGCTTCAGCCCCTGGTGGGCCTTTGGGGTACCTATGCCCTTAGTGCATTAGGTACCATATACTAGGGACTCACAAGGGTAATCCAGTAGCCAATCTGGAGTGTACCTAAAGTACATGCAATCAATTTAGAGAGGAAGCAGCTAGGCTGGGGCCCTGAATAGCAGGATCCCAGACAAACTAAGTCAAAAACCATCAAAACACCAGAAAAAAGTGGGGACAACCATGTAGTCAGGTTCCACCTTCCTACAGTAAGGTTCAGTACTTTACTATGGAGTGTACTGCACTATACTCATATTTGGTTTCTTGACGGACATGTATTTGTAATTTTGTAGCCTGATATCGAATAGATGAAACAGTACATTTTACTGTAGTAGTCATTTATATTTTTTTATGAATATGCCCTTTCCATGAATGTTTTTATTATATTGTAATGTTGTTTGTTTTAATGATGTATTTCTGTATTCTTTATGTGGATCTAAGTTAAGTTCCAAAACATAAATATTTTAATTCAATTGATAGCAGACAGCGGTCCCATAGATCGCTGCATTCTTCCTCTGAAATCTCCTAATATGCCATGGTTATATAGTATGGCTTCCTCTGTCCCTTTAAGAGACATGGAATACAATACTTGCACCTTCACAATATGAATAGTTCTGATGTCCTTTACAGGCCCCCCTCACTGCGTTCCTAGGCATTCACCAGGATTATTAGAGGAAAGATTGCCCCGAGAATAGAATTTCGGTGAATCCTGTTTGTTCTGTAGCGCCGCAGCAGGCTAGTAGTATAATTGCAACTCAGCAGCTGTGCCTGAACAGCGACCCTCCCACTCGGACATCTGTCCCTAAGCTTCTGTACTAGGGCCACATTTGATGCACAATTTATGTATTTCATGAAATGTTACTTTATTCTTATACAAAAACACGTTTTCCTATAACAAGTTCTGTTTTTTGTGTAACGCGCCTTTTGGTTGTTGGATGCATGTTTTACTATTATAGGAAAACTTTGGAGACTAAAAACGTGTTTTATTATGTAACATTCTTTTTGTGTTTAGCGTTAATGATGTAAAGCCAAGATGCATTTCTAGCTGGTAAAAGGCAAAGCTGCTTTCCAGGAACATAGCAAATTTCTCCTTAATATTTTCACTCAATACTTTTCTCGTGTTTCTATTTTCAGTTCGGCTTTCTTTCCTGCTTGTTGAAACTGAACAGAACACCACCCAAGAACTGCTTGCTTGTGTAACAAGATACCGTAGGCATGTGAGGAATCTAAATCTATGGAACAGCAGCAGGTTTCCTATGACCCTGTATTCTTTTAGATGTTAGAATTAAACATTTTCCGTCTTTGAGCAGAATGTTTCAATGATGTTCAAGTACTGTTACTGAAGGAGCCACTTGCTCCAATAAAAATCTATGATTTATTAATATTTACTTGAAAAAACCGATTAAGGACTAAAGTATTTTCTTATCAAAACTAAAATGGTTAAAACTAAGTTAGACTTTGACAGCTCTTGTAAACTATGTCTGTACTGTGTCTGGAGTCCCAGCACTCTTTGAACTGTAAAGCATTAGTCCACACATAGGCAAACTTTATTTCCGCTAACGAAAACGAGTTTTTTCCCAGAAGGGTTTTAAAAACAAGCATTTGCAATGCAATAGGTCTCGCTTTCACGCGAGTTTGAGCTATTGACATTGTAAATAACAATGCCTTTTATTTTTGTTTTCGTTTTAAAAACATTAATAGAAGGCATTATCATCTACCATGCCAATAGCTTAAACTTGCGTAAATGCGAGACCTATTGCATTACAAATGCTTGTTAAAAAGGGCAGAGCCAGTGCCAAGGGGTCAACTTTGCACATTTATAATAAGAATAAACATCTGACGCTAACTGGATTTCTCAGTTTTTGGATGTGTTTAGTGTTTTTATCCCACTCACTTTATATATACCTCTCAGTTAACCGTGCATTTCAATTAATGTTAAATAAAACAATTTTATCTGCTCCAGTTGGAAGACCGTTGCTAAGAAGTCCTCTTATAAAGAACTCTTCTTGGCTGCATATGTTTTTTTTTGTGCGAACATATTCAAATAGTCTGGTAATTGTTTTAGCTAAAAACAAAATCATTACTGCAGTAAGGAAACTTTGCCAAGGTGGAATTGGCCGCCTCCAGCTCTCAAACCCAAGGCTCATGCAGCCAGGTGGCCCCGGCCACACAACGAACCCCAACATGGTCAAGTTAATAAAATGGCCCTTGCATGTCCTGCCCTTTTCAAGAAAGCCCGTTTTGTCTCCATTGTTTTAAAATCCGATTTACTTCCGAGCTCCATTAAGTGAGTAACAGCGATACTGCAGCAATCTGCTTAGTGTACACTTTAATTATATTAATGCAGTAACTTTTACTTAATTAAAGTACATTATTGGCTAAATACTTTCCCAATGTTATTTCATAAAGCAATACAAATACAACAGGCCCTTGTGATGTCTCGCATCGACTATGGCAATGTGCTCTATTTAGGAGCAGACAAAGTCACAATCAATAAACTCTAGGTTGTACAGAACTCAGCTGCGCGCTTGTTGCGCAATGTTCCACGGAGAACGTCCGCAATGCAAGCTTTGCGCGACCTCCACTGGTTAAAAATTTCTGATCATGTGGTCTTTAAAACTCTGTGCTTCCTATTTAAGATTCGTCAGGGTTCTGCTCCTAGGTACCTGCTCAATCTTGTCCAGCCATATCAGCCTGGCCGCTCTCTTAGATCATCCAACAACAACAATCTCGTGATTCCTAGGATTCGATTGACAAAAATGGGAGGCCGTTCATTCGCATATCTGGGACCCAAAATGTGGAATACTCTCCCGTTGGCGCTAAAACCAGAAACTAGCCTCTCTGTTTTCCGTAAAAAATTAAAGACTTTTCTGTTCTAATTTCTTTTATTTTGTTTTTATCTCTCAGCCACTGCTTGTCTTTCTTCTCTAGTCTGTCCCTGGCGCCGGGAAACCCATTGCAGGTAGCTGTGCGCAATATAAGTTCAATAAAATAAAATAAAAAAATAAATGATTTTGTTCACCTTAAAATGCTGCATGATAAACAGCCAGATTGGTTGAGCTCCTGTCTTCAAGCTGTATTAGTGAGTTATTGACAGCCAGGCACTGAATACAGCCCGGAGCTCACTTTCTGCGCTGCCAGGGGCGCTTTTCCTTTTCCTTCCAACTTCAGGCAGTTTTTCGACCTTCCCTGCATGCCTGCCATTTCACCTGTATGTGTGCAAAGTCACCCGTGCACCTACCAGGTTACCTATGTGCATGCTAGTTTGGCGACATACGGAAGTAAAGTGAAAAGATGTGGCCTGACGGCTAGAGTGACCGACCTAGATCTTGGGGGAGCGGGTTCGAGTCTGGACAAGGGGCTCAATGTCCTTTGATTCTGGGCAAATGACATAATCACTCTTGCCTAAAAATGAATGTGTCCATATGTAACGCAAATAGTGCTTGTGTAAAGAGCTCTAAGACGGCTGGTATCCATCGTTTGTTCTGTCATTTACCGCTTGACCCTTCGGTGCCATGACTTGGAAGGGCTGCTAGAAACTCTCTCGAACTGTGTTCATGAAATAAAACGTAATAATTAAAAAGAAAACTCTTGTTGCTCAAAGAGAGGACAGTCAGAGGAGGAGAAGAAAGAATAACAAGCATTGCGGGACAGCAGGGGGCCATCTGTTTTCACTCAGCCGCGCGTGTTTATATTTGCATCGCACTTTCACTTTCACTTTCAGTGATAGCGCGATGCAAAATAAAGAAACACGGGCTGAGTGAAAACATATGGCTCCCTAAAGATAAGAAAATACTTTGCGACAGCCGCAAAGCAGATGATCCAGTCCAGATGGGCTGGACAAAAAGGCGAAAGGGCGGAAACCAAAAAAGCTAATTTCCAATGGCAGGCCACCATTTAGTATAAACGGTGATGCCACCAATGGAAATGAGAGGTGGGGCTTCAAGCCCCTTCTGAAAGTCCTCATCCACAATATCTCTCGCCAACGAGCAGCGCATGCACGCTGCAACGCTAGGAGAGACCTAATAAGGGCTACCTCTAGTACATAAGGAGCTGCAACAATCAATGTAGAATCGGAAATAATCATAAACGCAATTTCCAGTGCAACCAAGGGCACTGTGTGTCTAACGTCAGGCATCCCACGAAATCATAACAATTGGCTGGTGTTGTTACTTTACTTTGCAAATCTCAGCTACAGGGGGAAGAGAAAAATGTACCATCAACTCACACCAGGAAATAATTATGTTCAAAATATAAAAGCCACACCCATAATGGAAGACATAACTCAATAATGGCAGTCCAGTGTGCCATAATGTGACATATGAGGATTTTGACAGAACAACGGGGAGGTAGAAGAGAATGATGATCATTTGTATAGTAAGGGACCACCTTTGTGGTAGCTTGAGGGGATAAAAAAAGAAAGGTACAACCTTAGCAGGTAGGTCAGACTCATAGAGAACTTAAGGGAATATTATCAAGGGGCCGCGATACAATTATCGCCGCTTTAGTGTCCGTTTTCGGACAAATAGCGGCGATAATTTTATCGCATTATCAAGGACACGCTAGCATGTGTTTCCTTTACTTAGCTCCCGTTTTTCACATGCCTCGCCTCGCATCGATAATGAGATGCAAAGTAGGCGTGGCTGTGAAAACAACATGGGTAAATATTGCGAAGGCAGCTTGCGATTATACCAGTCGTAGCGATAATTTAAATTGCGCTAACTCTGCCTTGACTCAGAAATTTAACGAAAACCAGCGATGCTCCATGGACAACCCCACTATCTCTGGAATATTTATCACCATAGCGCTAAGTGTTAAAAATACAGCGCTAGCTTGGCGATATATTCCAGCGATAGCCGGCGATAATTATAAGCGCGCTCAGCGTTGATTATTGCTGGGGCTTGATAATATGCCCCTTAGTTCATTGCTAGGGAGGAAGAGAGAACAGGCAGGCTCTACCAACACAAGTTTATTGGCCCTTCCGCTCACAGCTGGCTAATGCTATTAACAGTAGTTACTATTACACAGGAAGTTTCTCAGGGGCCCACGGAAAGGCATTTTTTAAAACCCAAAAGAAATACATACCGTTCTTGAAACAGCTGCTGAGATAGATATGCAGCATACCAAGCAGCAATCATTTGCTGTAGCTTCTTTTCCTAATATAATCAGTTTTATTATATTTGCATTCACATTTCCTTGTATAGAAACCTTCCAAGCATTAAAATGTTGTTCTACATATAAGAGTCATTGTTTATGTAATGTATTCTTGGTCATGAACTCCACCCACTATCTAAACCCTCGCTGTGCCAGGGAAATGCAGGACATATACTTAGTTACTTTTTAAAAGAATTCGAGGCAGATTTATTAATTTAAAGTATATGGAATTCTGCAATCCCTTTATAAACTCCTGTCTCCAATTCCTTTATAATCAGTGACTTGTGAGTTGTGGCATATTCAGTTGTTGAGTACAAAAAAATGAAGTCAGTACTCAACTTTAATAGTTTATTACAGTTGAGTTCTGATGTCACAATGCCTGCTGCCAGCAGCCAAGGAGAAGGGCAGGTCATAGAGCATAATTAAAGTAGCTGTTTCTAGATTTAAAACAAAACATGGATTTTCTTTCTTTTGCTCTGTTTTTCTAACTGTACAGCGACAACCAGAAAGGCGATATTTATGACAACATGTTTAGTTTTTGTACCCCATAGGCAGTTATAGAAACGTTTGAATCTTTCAGCATGTTTCTATACATTCCGTGCTACAGTACCATTTCAAAAAATTATTTGTATTGAACTATTTCTAATATCTTTTTGCAACAAAAATCTAAAGCTTTTTTGATGTGTTTAAATTTTCTCTCGAGATTCTATTTTTACTCTTCATGTTATAATACAATGGAGCCCATTTATTTTCTGTTATGGCTGTCAGTACTGCCATTACACCACTAACATTAAAAGGAAATGGGGCTCAGTCCTCCAAAGAACTTTATCTGAGATCTACAAATATTTGGAGATACACTTTCTTATGATTACTATCTCAAAAACACAAATCTAGTTAAGGCTAAATGTTAAATAGCAAAGTGCTGTAAGTGGTAGATGCATTATACCAAAATGTACACAGCCTCTGAATTTGTATGTTTTAGATCACTGTTCAAAATATGACAAGTCCAGCCTATTGCAAGCAGCAGGATGCTAAGGCATAGTTGCATGTGACTGATTAGGCTCAATTTAAAAAAAAAGGTTGGTGTCCACACATAAGAACGTCAGAGAATGCAAACATCTCCTCCTACTCTACTTTACTGTCAATATATTGGAGGTAAATAAGGTGAAGAGGTGCTTATATCAGACAATTTGGGGCACTGTTGTGGTCAGTGGAGCTAACAGGGTGAGCCTACTACCAACGTATGGCCCTGAGCATGGAGGCTGCACTATCCAAAGAAAGGGCTGTATGCAGCAGCCTGTGAATGGCAGAGGAAGTTGTGAATCAACAGCAGCCTTTGTTGTGTCAAGAGGTGGGGTGGTGTCCATTTGGAATTGGGCCATGCTGCTCACATCTTCAGTTAAGCCACCTAAGGACTGAAAATGTTGTGACACTCTATAGGGACAATGAATGAGTCCACGCACCTTGGATCCATTTTGCCCTTGGAAGCTCCCCTTCCAATTCTGCCTTCGAGAGTAAATAGACAAATGCCAACTTTCAATTACTGCCCTGTAGGTTGATGCATAATGTGAATGATACTTCCAATAAGCAATGGAAGAAGAGGGTAAAAGCAATTCACTTCTGCATGTTCATTGACTATTGTTTTCTTCGGTACTTGACTTCTGGCTGATAGAGAATACTGTACTTAATCTCAGAACACAAACAATGAGAGTAAAGCATGTAATGCATTCCTGGATAAGTTTATCCTCGAAACAGTACATTTTATACCATTTTAAAAACGATTACCATGTACCAATGTTTTAGGCTTGCCTACCCCATTTTGAGAAAGATATGTGCATTCAGTATTCTATAATTTCAGGACTAATAGACTTGTGGAGCCTAATCTGGCTTCCAAAATGTACTTATAGGCTGAATGGCAAGGATAAACAAGAAATTCCTTTGGCTTTTTTATGTACAATGGGACTTTTGCTTGTTTGTTGTTTACTGTGAGATTATTTCCAAATGACAACATAGCAGGTGTAAAGCAGGTGGTCTGTCAAATTTGCATAACAGTATTGAATTGTACAAACCTAATTCCAAAGACGTCTTTATAGGTTACTAATTACTCCAAGGATTACATAACTTTTCTTAAAAGTAAGAGACTCCCAGGCATTTGTTTAGGTTTGTGCTAGAAATGACCTATGTGTGAAAACTTCACATTTGAATAAAATTAACTAAGGTCCATATTTAGAGTATGGTGGCTGGTCTGTCGGGCCCACAAGGGCAGTGGGGGGATGTGCATAGCTGCACTGGTAGGAGACCTTTGCAATACTCAGAGATATCCTCCGGGCAGGCAGAGATCCCTGTTCCTTGAGCAGAGCCGTCCTTACAGTGTCTGACTTGGAGGCTGCCACTTTGCTGAGTGTGCATCATGTGCAATGCTCCTCCACAGCAAAGCCTTTTGCTCTTCAGAAACAAACTCCCATAGTGGGAGTTGGTTAATGAAAAACAATAAAAGACATATCCCCGATACACTTGGTACTAATTGCTCCACGGTTATAGGTCACGGCAAGCGGAGCACCAGACCTGCGTTAATCATCAAATGCATTTCTCTTGACATTAGTCAGTCATTTAATGTGAGAACTAAAATACTAGGTAAAGGCTTTCTGCATCCAGAGTATCAGGTGAAATGTTTGCACAAATAATAAAGACATGTAGGACTCACGTGCAAAGTGCATGTTCATTTTATGTGTCAGGCATCAGTCGTAATTAGGTTTTGTGTCGCTGCACCACTTTTATATTGAGCCGAAGGCGGTGCCTAACTAACAGCAGCTCAGTGAAAGTCACTGGTCAGTGAAAAATGTTTTCCTGTGATTGCTGGTCTGTCAAAGGCCATGCTAAAAGTAGAATTTGGTGGTTAAGGCATGTAGCCTGCCACCTGCAACTTTCGCCTTCCTATCAAATCATCATTTCACTGCCTTGCAATTGTCTCTAAAGACCCAGGTAGGCTGAAAACTGTTGACATAACAGCAGTGGGGGACAAGTTTTATTTGCCACTGTTGTTACATCATAACACTGAATAATCGGATTTCATCCTGCTTAATCACTCTAGAAGCTCTCTGTAGGAGTCATATTTAACAATGTGTTTGTTCAAAAACATTTCCATATTCTTGTTGATATCTAACACTGACACTTTAGTGATATGAGTTTTTTCATAAACTGGCCTGCAAAAAGCCAGCATGCACCTCATTTTAACTTCTCATACATTTTCTTTGCATTGTTTATACATTTTTGCAAAACTCATTTCTTGCATCAAGCATTAATCCATAAATTTTCTATTAAAAAATCTGTGCGAATTTGGTGTGCAAGTAGGTGTCACACATTCTCACGTCATTTTTATTGTGACAACATTTTTAATGTGCTAAATATTTTATGTTGCGATTAGGATGGGTAAGAAATTAGAATATTATTTGGAGTGGGCAGCCACCCTTCTTAAGGAATATTAACACTAACTTGTCAGGGTGAAGCCTCCAAGTCACCAAAACCTGAGCTCAATCAATTGGTAGCTATGTGGGAGAGCAGACAGGTTTAACCTAGGGCAATGTGTAAAGTACTTATTCAGCACCAAAACAGTAATAAAATAAAAACACAAAATAATAAAAATCCCAACCAAATTATAAAAATAGAGTAAATTCTCATGAACAAAATGATACCAAAATACCAAATTCCAATAAGAGCACTGGAAATGTGATTTTTTTAAATTGAAGTTAAAAAAATAGCACCAAAAAGCACTAAGCTCCAATGATTGTCTGTGGAAGCAGTAGTCGGTGCCTAGGGACAATTTCAGGCCGACAACAATGGAGCACGGGACAGATACACCAAAGAGGTTCCTCCCTGTCAAAGATTTTCCTTTCAACTTAGAGGCTGATATAAATCCTGGAATATGGCCCATTTCTCCACTAGGGGGACTGAGTGCATTACTCCATCGCCGTGATGGAGATACCGCCTACCAGATTTATAAATGACCACCAAGCTGGTGGTCATTTCAAAAGCACTGTCGGGAACCGTCTTCACAGAGGTTCCTGTCAATGTATTTCGCTGTTTGTTGCAGGGCAGCATCAACATGACAGAGCCTTGCACTAAGCAGTTTTCTTTTTTCTTTTCAAAGAGAAAATCCCAAAACATAATTTTCTTTTTGAAAATAAAAAAGATAATGCCCCTCTGGTCATGGGAGTCATCTCCCTTGACGAGAGTGGCATTATTTATTTTTTACTGTTCCTCACCACAAGGAATTGCCTGGTGATGAGTGACTGTAAAAAACAGCTATATGTCCGCCCAGCCTAATTGCTCAGATGACATATAGCCAATTGTCAGACAGCCCTTAGTCCTTGGGCCATCTGAGAAGCTTAGCCAAAGTGGTAACAAAATCATCATCTTAATTGGGCGGGCACACCACTGTGATGATGGGGAAGGGAACTCTGTGCCAACATGTAAATCAGGCCCTTAGGGTTTTTTTGGAGCTCACAATCCTCGAGCGGGAAAAGCCTCTAGCTATATCAGAGGATGGTGCATTGAAATTAAATACTTTTGAGGGCTCTGGTGGTCTTTAAATTAGTCCAAAATATTTGAAGCCCCAACTTTTCAAGTTTTCTGGAGCATTTCCTTTCGGTCATTTCTAAGGCTTCCAGTCATATAAAATCTAGGGGTTCCCTAGAGATGCATGGGTTGAATTCCCAATCTTCTGATGCAATAACTAAGTTTAGTGCATTAACGTTGAGTTAGGAAGTCTGACCCTAACACCAGCCCAGTGTACAAATACTTTGCAGGCCATGTTTTTGGGGTTATTTTCAGTCCCTCTAGCAGACTTCAGGTACACAGAAGTAATGCAAACAATCGTTTGCTTATGAATAACACTCTCAAAAATAGCACAAAGAAAGGGAGGCATGTACTTTAAAATGTAGTGATACATGTAATGATCAGCGAAACCACGAGAAAGGTGTCTAACATTATTTCTAATATTATTAGCAAGGTTCTGACATCCTAACACTCTGAAGGTATTTCTAAAGGCTGTTTTAAAGCTTGGCTAAAGCATTAAATAGCAAAACATGCCTTTGAAATGTAGAGTTTCTTAAGATAGATCTTACAGCAAACATTTGAGTAGCAGGCTGCAGCTATTGCTTATCAGAGCTCAGTCGAATAAGAAAAATATGTGCTCTCATGAAGGACACCTTTGGCATGGCTTCTTGAAACAAATCTCACTTGAGAGTGGATGTCCTCAAAATCTTGCTTGACCTCTGCTGATAATTATGTCCCATGGACCACTCCTAATCAATGGTGAAATCATAGAGATCAAATACCACTGACCACTGATTTTATCTCATATTCACAAAATTAAAAAAAGGATTTGGAGACAGTAAAGCTTCTCTGAGACTAAACTACGCAAAATACGACAGGTTCATCCACCTGTTAACATTAAGCCTCCATCCTTGTAAACAACAAATTTTCACTGCAAGGGGCCATATTGGAATAAATGCGCCCATTAATATATGTTGGAGTAAATAATAGAAATTGTAGACCGAATGGGACAATATTGTTGCAAATGATATTCAGTCGATATTTTGCCTATGAAATTGTGAAATACAACTCTGTGAGATTTCTGGCTTAATTTGACAGGCATTGTTGATTGTCCCTAACATTGTTCATATTATAAAATTCATGGTGTTGGAACCATCACTTTGTGGTTGGCTAAAGGAAGGCTCCCAGCCAGGCAGAACCTACAGATCCCATCAAGGGTGGGTGATTATGCTCGCTGTATAACCTGTGCTCACCCTTGGTTGTCTTGGCACTGAGCAGTCAGGCTTATTTCGAGGCAGTGTGGAAAGCAAAGGCACAGCTGTCACACGTGATAAATACACTGAGCGTCACAAAGGAGACTTCACACAGGATATATGTAAAACTGTTTGTATTCAACACATAATTCAATCTTTATAACATGAACATTATATACTTTTGGGCATAAAACGCATTTGGAACTATTACTAGCAGAACTCGGCCCACTTGCATTGTTATGGTTTCTATAGTATACACCCTGTCGACAATTCCTAATCTAACCCCCCCCCCCACAGAGAGAGCACCTTTATGTGTAGTGACAAGCTGTCCACCCCAGGTCCATCCCAGCAGCCCTGTTAATACAATCCCAATCGGTTATAGGATACACCCCGGGTCACAACGATATCAAAAATATGTACATGTATGAAACAAGAACACTTTCTAGCAGCAAAGCTGGCCGGAGCCACACGGGTAACACCAATGTCAAATGTAGTGTGCTTTTGGCATGAAATCAACATATAAAGCAGCACCACCAGCCAGTGTTGTGAATCACACTCCCAGTCACACACACTCAATCCAAACCGCTACACAATGTGACAGGTATCAGCCCAGTCCGTACGGAAGGCTTGTGCACACATAAGCACTCACCACCCTAATGTTAATGGCTAACACCCTGCAGACTCCATGGTCCCAGCCTCCTTCCACCCTCTAGTTCACCCTGATTGTGCTAGACCCCTGGATGGAAGATAACTAGCCCGCCTCCCGGAAACTAGGCTGAATGCGGCCAAAGTAACACTCAGCCTGGGTCCTCGGGAAGCTGGTGGGAATGTGTAGCCAGATTTAATTAGGAAGTAGATGTAAACAAGGGGAATTCAGCAGCCACTCGGGAAGTTCACCCACAAGTTTCAAAACACAATGGAGTCATGCAGTCTCTTGACCCTCTTATGAACTGTCTCAGAAAGGTTCCTTCAACCCAGTCAATCTCTCTCGCTACTATTTGACACCAAGATGTGTTCGGGAGGGGCCATGTGTGGAGGGGTCAGTTTGTCCACCGGGATGAGGATCAAAAGGGAACAAGCAATGAATGGAGAGTAACACAGGAGAGCTCCTCAGTAGGAGAAGGATCCCTGAAGGTACATGATGTTCAGGGTCGTGTCCATGCACTCTTGGCACAGCACCTGGTGCACATTGGCATGAGTTGCACCAGGCCCTTCTGGTCTTAAACAGGAAGAGTTGCAAATTCCGTAACTCTCTGGAAATGAGGCACAATGGCCAGTGCACAATGAGATGGGTTGCATCAGGTAATTCCGGTCACACACAATGAAGAGTTGCAGATTCCGTACCTCCCTGGAAAGGAGGCACAATATCTGGTGCAAGTGGTATAGGTTGTACCAGACCAGTGCAGTCACACACACAAGTGCAAGTTCAGCGGAGCCTCATGAGGTAGAATGCGGCACACCCCCACCACCGAGTGTCTCACCCTGTGAATTAGACACTGCATGCAATGAGCATTCAGTCAGCTTGTTACATGAGAGAGATGTGACATGATCAAGGAAACAGACCATGTGGGGTCCTGCAACCGGTGAATTCGCTCACCACCAACTGGATGCTTATGAGTGTCATGGACCCCGCAGTACAGGAACCACAAGCCTTAGGTGTGGGCAAGATATACTAGGCCATCAGGTCCTAAGATGCACGTCTTAATTACATGCTCACCAGTGGTGGCCACCACTAACAAAGCGTGGTGGGCGGGAGGAGGGAGCACAGGGGATAGCACGCGGGGGTTGTTAATAGTAAAAAATAATAAAAAACGTACCTGATGCCACCGGCTGTCTCTTGAAATTAGCCTGAGAGGGCAGGAAAGGCGTTCCGCTCAGGTCATGGAGTCTGTGGGGTTCTCCAGCCCCTCTGATTAATGCAGCCGAGCGCGAAAAACCTCAGTGTACATGTGTGTTTTGGCAGGCCTGAGACGGCAGGCCAAACACATATGTGTACTTTGGGAGTGCACAAACACTCCTCCTCCCCTTTCATGCCTTGCCCCTCTATGCACGAGCTGGCTTAGAGCTGGAAAACGAAATTGTTTCATTATTCATTTGATGGCTCTGCGCCAGGCAGGGGGCGATGCTCCTCCACCATTGAGGAGGAGCTGACACTGACGCTGACACTGACACAATGCTACCAGTTGGGATTCAGTAGCTAATGAGGGCAATTGAGAGGACACTGCTCTACAGATGTCATACGTAGTTCATGTTGGTCCCTCGTGAGAGATCTTTGATGTCCTTGAGATCTACAAGAGGCCAACGGGTCCTTGGAGAGCACACTCCGGGTGCCCCACACTTCAGGAGTTCTTCAGCCCAAGCCAGCCACTATTCAGAAAGGACACACGGTCCCCTTAATGGGCAGTAATCCTCCATGTGCACAACAGGGTCCTCGGGCATGGTGCACCACGCAGTTTGGGTTCTCAGGTCCCGCGTCCTCACAAGTGTATCTCCCCCTTTGCTGAAGTAGTTATACTGTTGTGTGTCTTTGAAGTGAGGGGTGGATTAAGGGGCTTCCCTTTGAACCACCAATATCTCCCCTAAATTGTAGGACTGTCTGCCAAGGAGCCGTGGAATGCAGATCCTAATCTTTAGTGGGGCCATAATCTAGCCTTCAGAGTCTGTGTCAAAACCTCTCTCTGTAATCTATCCCATCCCGCCTTCAAATGGCAGAGGTCTTGTTGTTCCAGTGGTATGACCATGGTTTATGGGGAATGCACTGATGTGCCCCCAGAACCGAGGTGTCCACTGGAGCCAGGTACCATGGCACAAAGACCCTTAGAGCATAGAAATGTCCATCTTGTATAGGTGGCCTTTCTAAGCGTGTTATACCAAAAGACCCTTTAACATTTGAAAAGGTTTGGCATTTCGAATCCATTGAAAGGACACATCATGAGGCTGCTCCATTGCTATCCACTATTGCAGCCCTAAGCAATGGCTACCACTACCCCATGATAACCTAAGTGAAGAGTAAGCCTCATAGGTAGTGAAAACGCACACAGGTCTTCCTCATTACCAGGGTGCACATGCCCTAGTGTGTACACAGACCTGTGCTGGCAGGTCGGACACATAGCCCAAGTGCGCCCTCTCCAGTCAGCAACAACAGATTGGACACAGGTTTAACGAATTTGTGTGACAGTGCGCACGCACATGCCTGTGATGGCAAGCATTGTGCGGTATCACGGATACCATTGTTGTGGGTGTGCACATACAATAGCCTACAATGACAGGATCCTCATGAGTTTACTCATGATAGATGCCAGTGCAAACAATCCAGTCGGCGAAGACACGCCAGTCACAGGGGATAATCCAAGCACCAGCACCTTAGGTGTGAATGTGTGCACAGGTACCTTCCCACTAGCATCATAGGGGCAAGCGCGCAGACATAGTCTTGCAATGGCAGGTCTTAACCTGGTGATAAGACACGATGGCAGGCTGAGCATCTATCCGAAATGCCATAGGTGCTAGGGCACAACCTCAAGCTTGCGATGGCAGGTCAGACACGTATTCGAAACAGCCTACAGTCCAGTGTGCACACCCAGGCCTGTGATGACTGGCTGGGTGCATAGTTAACACCTCAAGGGTGAGAGTATGCAGTCTTAGATCTGTATTTGGCAGACTAGCCCATAATACCAGGTCAGCGCCTCTTCCTAGCCTTTGTAGGAAGGTGCACACACTTCACACTACCTTGACAGAGTGGATTTGCCCAGGGTCCTGAGGTCCCACAAGACAATCAGGAACACCCCAGGAGTATCCCCTTGGAAGAGCTAATCTCTAAGGCAAGGGAAGCTCCACCAGGGGGGTTCCTCACTACCCGGGCAGGAGATATCCATATGTACCCGCCCAGCCTTCATCCTACCATCTCCCCCTCCACCCGTCAGGGCTTACCTGGGTGGTGCCCTCATGGTATGAGATGACCCACTCAGGACTGGCTGAGGTGTATATGATGCCAACCTAGGCAGGGGTGCAATGGTGCCCCCTTAGGTTTGCAATGGCAGGCCTATTACAGGGTTGGCAGACTATCCAGTGGGGGGCACACTCTGTGTTATGACCCACTACTAGTCAGTGCCACATCCACCCTGGGTATGTGGGGTACCTGGTTATGGGGCACATGGAGGTCCGGTACCTAAACCCATCACGTACGCCACCCATGTCCCATGCAGAACAGTGGGAAGGTGCCCAGATTATTAAAGTTGTGTGGAAAGTCAGCAAAGACTAGGAGGAAAAAGCAAAAGTTTTTGGGGAAAATTCCCCTAAGTAGACAATGTACAACACATGGTGTAGCCATACTGTTTCATGTAGTATTTCTTTCGTGTCTGTACAACTCAAATGGTAAATGTATGGAAAGGGATCACCTCCAAATTTTGGGACTGATGCTTCTGGTTTTTAGACTCTGCCTAAGGCTCAGTGCATGTGCTCTGACTACTCAATGCTTATGTTCAATTAACTAATCTTTGATTGGCATACTTGATTTACCTATAGGTCCCTAGTATATGGTACAAAATTTACTCAGGTCTAGTAAGGTAAATGTCACATGTGAACTGCTGTAATTATGTCACCACTGCTGTGAAAATTGGAAACACAGCAGCAAGTCTGCCATCACAGCCTAGTTGGGCACCTTTTTAACTGCCAACTCAGTATGGTAAACTAACCCTTTTGCAATGCCTAACTCGTCCTTTTTAATATTTGAAAGTCACCCCTAAACCAAGCTTCTGTCGCCCCTAAAGCAAGGTGACAGATTTTAAAGAGAATTCATGTTGAATTTAAACTTTACATGTCCTGACGGTGACAATTCAAAATTGTCATTTTCAGTGTAGTAAGTATGTTGCCCCACTGTTGGCTAACATAGGGTTTCACTAGAGACACGTTAACTACTAATGTTGCTCGCATATGAATTTACCTTGAACAAATGAAAAGACAAGGAGTTTGGCAAAACAGGAACAAGTTGGTTTAATTAAGCAGTTGGGAGAGCATTGACAGATTCATGTCTAAAGACATTCTCTAGGGGCCCGATTCACAGCATGAATTTAAGACTAAATCCTAAACTTACTACTATTTGGTATTCACAGAATGCACTTACTACTTTCGGGATTCACAGAGTGAACTTACTACTTTCGGGATTCACAGAATAAACGTACTACTTTCGGTATTCACAGAATAGATTTAAGACTACTAACTCTAAGTCCGAAATCGGGGAGTAAATTCCGGCCCCGAGGCGGAGCTTACGGCCCGGAGGCGGAGCTTACGTCCCGGAGGCGGAGCTTCCGGCCCAGAGGCGGAGCTTCCGGCCCGGAGTCGGAGCTTCCGGCCCGGAGTTGGAGATTTCAGCATGGCAAAAATCCCCACCTCTGAGCCGGAAGCTCCGCCTCCGGGCCGTAAGCTCCGCCTCCGGGCCGGAATTTACTCCCCGATTTCGGACTTAGAGTTAGTAGTCTTAAATCTATTCTGTGAATACCGAAAGTAGTAAGTTTATTCCGTGAATCCCGAAAGTAGTAAGTTCACTCTGTGAATCCAGAAAGTAGTAAGTGCATTTTGTGAATGCCAAATAGTAGTAAGTTTAGGATTTAGTCTTAAGTTCATTCTGTGAATCGGGCCCAATGTACAGAAGTTTGGACGGAAATATATACAGTTTGTGAGGCTCAAAAAAAATATTGCACAGCATGTAGATCCGGGCCTGGTCATAAACCATAAATACAACCATCTTATAAAGGGACACAGGTGGTTCTCGACTTTGGGGAGAGCTGGTATGCGCCAGTGTGTATGTATCCACATGTCTGGCATGGGGAGCGCGTGATCACTGCTGTGTCCTGATTGGCTGAGTGTTTCTAACTATATGTGGCATTTGACTTTGCGGCATTTTGGGAACATGTGACTTTGGACAAACATGTTTTATTGGGGCAGTCCCCACCCTGATAAATGTTTTATTGATTGATTATTTAAAATCTTTACCAAAAACGAATACACAATATAACATTTCAATTAGAATACAGTAAAAGGGCGGTAATTTTAAAAATAAGCAATCATTTCATAATGTTAAAATTTCAGAAATATAAACAGTATAATAGTTAATGCTTTAAAAATTCCAGTTTTCTCCATGCACTTATTAAGAATTTTGAGAGGGCAGAGTTAATATATATATCTTCCAAGCAAAGACACTGGATTAGTGCTTGTCTACATGTCCTTATTGATCTTTTGTTAAAGTGCCTTTTTAAAAGTATTAATCTTTCATTTTTTAGTTCTGGGCAGAGGCATAATAGATGTATGATATTTTCTTCTCCTGTATTACACAGCCGACATGATATGTTGTTTTCAAGCTTTTTCCATGGCAGCGCATGAGATTCTCCAGGCAGGATTCCGAACCGGGCATTCATGAATATATTTTTATATTTCCAAGTCCAAGCTGTATTTAAATATTGTTGCGGACTCTTTTTTTTATAACTATTTATTATAGACCAAGCATGTTTCCTTTTAACCAGGGACTCTTTGTCACTTATTATAGATAGGATATCAGTTGTCTTATTTACAATTTTTTTTAAAGATTCCTGAGGAATTGTGGTCATCCAAATCTCCTTCAGCCCAAATTCATCCAAAGCCTTCTCGAGATACTTCCAAACAGATAGTTTATTATTGCCCTCTACTTCTTTCCATAAAAGCTCCGAGATTAAATTGTCCTTGTCATTTTTTACCCTATACCATACTTTAATTGTGTTACCCATCCGAGCATATAGTTGGTTATTCAAGCCAAATTCTAGTCTAATTTGGGACTGTGAGGCATTTTTTGGTAAACAGAAAAGAGATCGAAAAGTTTTCGAGATTTCTTTGTTTATTGTTATTGCGTCCTTTCCGTTCAATGCTTCGCTGCCGTAGGTTAGGGAGGGTAGCAATTTTGCAGATATGACCTTGAGTAGCGGCTGGTAGGTTAAGTTACTGGTGGATTTTTTTATCATACCAAATGCACCTGTTAGGGAGTTCGCCTTCCGGGTGATGTCCAATATCTGGGGTTTAAAGCTACCATTGTCATCAAAAACCAGTCCTAGGTATCTATAGGTTTTTGTTTGCTCCAATTTTTCCTTACCTAAGAACCATTTCATATTGTATTTCCTTCTTAGATTTTTTGAGACAACCATAACTTTAGATTTGGATTCATTTATTACCATTTTATTTTTTATTGCGTACTCCTGTGTAAGTGTAATTAACCTTTGCAAGCCTACCTTTGTTCTACTTAAAAGAATAACATCATCTGCATATAGCAAATTTGATATGTGCTTATCTGCAAGTTTCGGTGGATGGGCATTTATCTTATTCAGTGTTTCAGTTAGATCAGTTAAAAACAGATTAAATAATAAAGGTGCCAATACGCAGCCTTGCTTCACGCCGCCAAGAGTTGGTATTTCCTTAGTTAATGATCTGCCGTTCCCAATACAAACTTTGGCCCAAGTTTTTGTATACAGGAGACTGATCAGGTATATTAAAGGCTGAGGAATCCCTTGTGCTTGCAACTTTTTCCATAAAAGATCTCGGTTGACACAGTCAAAAGCTGATTTAAAATCAACAAAACATAGAAACAGTGATTCACCCTTTAAGATTGCCTTTTCCATTAAAATAGATAGTGCCAGGATATTAGAGGTAGTACCAAGTCCTTTAATGAAGCCGGTTTGGTTTGGCGGGAGGATGTTATACTTTTTCACCAAGTCAGATAAGATTGTTAGCAGATAGGCTGCAAAAAGTTTTGCATCAGTGTCCTGTAGCGTTATTAAACGGTAGTTTTCAGGAAGCGCCCAGTCTCCTTTTTTAAAAATTGGGGATATTAAGGAGCCTCTCCAGCTTTCAGGTATCTCCCCTTTAGTAACTATTTCTTTAAAGACCTTTACAAGTACTTCGGCCCATATTTCCGGATCGTCTTTGTATATAGAAAAGGGTATCCCGTTCGGTCCTGGTGCTCCATTTTTCTGCTTCTTTATTAGTTTAACAATCTGCTCCTGTGTTATCTCCATGACTGGTTCTTGATTTGTTATTGCAGTTTCATTCCATGTGCTATGGTCTTCAATTGCCTGTACTGCTGGATGGGGATTTAGATGATGGCTTAAAAAATTTACCCATTCTGTTTCAGTCAATACTGATGAGACTATTGCTTTATCCGGCCTATTTAGGGTATTAACCATCTTCCAGAACTCCCTCGAATTTCCTAGGTTACTAGCATAAAATATACGAGTCCAAAGAGCGTTATTGGCTTCAGTTTTTTCATTCCATATTATCTTCTTTAGATTTTTGTTTGCCACTTTCAGGGCAGTTCTAGTTTCTTCTTTATCTGGAAATTTAGTCAGCTCTTTCCTTAATCTATTTCTGGTTCGTTTCATTTTCTGCACTGCGCGTGTGAGGTTGATATTGGTTACCCTCTTTATCACCTGAGTCATTTGGCCATCTCTAATGATATTGGAATTACCTTTACTAGTAGACAGTCTGGCAGTGAAACTGGCCCATTGTTCGATTACTGATGCAAATGGTGCCTCTTCGCTGCATTCCTGTAGCCGTTTTAATGCCAGATCACTTGTCAGTTGGTTGTTTCGAGATTCTGTTTCCCAAGTTAACTTTTTATAATTAGTGGTTCCAATTTGACCTTCAGTTGTTAAATAGATTTGGTGATTTTTATTTTTGAATGTTGTGGTAATGATTTGCTGACAATGATCACTCTCCAAGACTTGCTTTAGATGGTATGATGTACAGTTGCCAAAGATATTTAGTGATACCATAGTATAATCTATGCGGGATTTAGTACTGTGGGTGTAATAGGACCATGCCGGTGGTGAGTCTGTTGAAAATCTTCCATTGAGTGTTCGTAGCCCCAAGGCTTCCATATCCTTTATAAAATTTATACCTAATTGTTGAAGGCCTTGTTTATTCAAAGGGTCTGTTACCTGAACCGGGATTGACCATTGCTGGTCTTGCGATTGCGTTAACATGTTTTATTGGGGCCAATCTCCTCATACCTGTTTGTGGTGTGACTGCTTATCTGTGGGATCACGCAGTGTTTTCCCTGTTCTCGTATTTGTCTTCGGGCTACGTGTAAACCCCAACCTGTGACCTATCAATCATAAGGCTTGGGTTTGGGTCGCAGAGCCTGCCTGAACACATATTTCTGACTCAGCGTTGATGAGGAAGTTATCTTGGAGCAATTTGACAGCAATAATATGAGTTTGTCATTACGTGTACATATAACATAGCGGTCACTGATATCATTTTTACTGATATTCTCATTAAATGCATACATTTGTCATAGCGTACATCAACACTGTTATGTGTACATGGATTATGATGTACATCGGCATTACATTTACTGAAACTGGTGTTGTTATGCGTGCATATATCATGGTGTAAATTGACATCGCATTCACCAATATTAAAATCAATTTCCATTTGGTACCACTGAATATAGTACTTCAATGTATCAAATTAATTGTTACAATAAACCTGGCTTATTGCGGAAGTCGGATTTAGGTAACTTTTAATACAAGGGTGACTTTAGAAAGTCACCACTATCTTTCCCTAAATTTTTTGTAGTTGCTTCTGATTAACTGCAGCAGTTGTCACAAAAGAGGCCTGCTGCCCTCCTGTAAAAAGATGTTAAGTGATTCCAGGAAGAGGAAAAAGGGTCTGCTGGAGGGAAGAGGTGTGACTTTTTCCTGCCAAGATGTCTCAAAGGTGATGGCCACAGATGCCCCATCTTTAAAGGGGCTACAACCGCTGAGAGGCAAATGTGAGACACACCTTTGCTTGCTTACTCCTTTGTGTAGGTAATATGTATAGCAAACAACAATGCCTCAACAGGTGTTACTTAGAAGACATTTTTACTTACAGAGAAGCATGCACAAAAGAGTTGCAAAAGGAACAGGGAGACAAAAACCCCTTATATCCAGTAAACACAAAACTTAATGTGTATTGAGCGGAAAAAGGTAGGGCAAAATGCTGGCACTCAGTTATAATAAATGTTTATATAGCTTGCACAGAAGTGTGCACATTGATGCTTGTGATAAGTAAAGAGAGCGGCGCAAGTGACTAAATCTATACAGCGATAAAACCGTGCAAAAAAAACCTATACGAGGGACTATTGGTGGTTCTCAAACGTTAGTACATTTCAGAAAAATACAATTAGTTACATAGAACCGTGAGGGTAGCGCCAAGAATTGCGCTGAAGGGTCGACGGCGCTTCGACCTGTTCGAAACTCAGGTCATCATCAGGACCAGGTTGACGAGTTTGTAGGAATGCATGAAAGAGACCAGGAGCGCAAGTCAGGTCGGGTCAAGGCACACAAAAACAGGGATCAGGAGAAGAGACTAATATCGAGTGAAGCGCAGTTAATTAGTGGAGATGCGGTAGCATGAAGCCAAGGATTTACAAATCAATCAAGGTGGAGGATTGAATTGGAGACGTCCTCAGCAAAGAAGATAAAGCCAATAATTGAAAGCGCAGGATGCGCTTGGTCAAGGTGGGGAACTGGAGGTTGGGAGTGGGTCTCAATCCTGGGTGGATCGTAGTCTAACAGGCGTGAGCCCGAAGAGGACTATGTCTAGAAAGACAGGCTAACATCTTCTCCAAATGAAGAAAATCCATTGCATAATTGGTTTTCTAGGAGGGTGGGTCATTATACTGGAAACACTTCAGGAGCGTGCCGATGGCTCTGTCCCAGGCTACAAGGGTCCAGATTTGTTTGATTTGGGCAGAACAAAGCATTGTGGGGTTGTCCTGTGATAATAGTAGCCCCATTGGCTAGTGAGTTCTCCCCACCCACAAAATCCAAATTGACATCAAAGTGGCACCCCTGGCTTCCAACCTCTGCACACCACTGTCCTCAAAAAGAACAGAAGAAGGATTGCATCTACGGAACAGGTGGCCATGAGAAAGGAAGAATGCACCAAGGAAGATTGCGCCTGCTGCACCTACTGATCCATAGCAGAAATAGAAGGGCAGCTTCTGCTTTTGAACCTGTGGAGAGAGATCCCAGGAGCTGGAAGAGCTCCCACTCATGCCAAGTTCCAGTAAATGGACTTGAAGGTCTAGTTAGCTAACCTGCTGTTAAGCTTCAAGGACACAAAAGCTAAAGATTCCTTGCACATGCAAAGTGCCCAGCTAACAAGTTTGCTGTGTGCATGTCCTGGTCTCTGGTAGCCAAGAGGTGGAATTCCAGTTCGCAAGAGATCCATGCAGGCCCTGGACTCTGAAGTCATGCTCATATGGCAGTGGCGTAGCAATGGGGGTGGGAGGGGTGATCCACCCAGGACGGCATGAGTTTTGGTGGCAGCCTCACCTCCACCCCTGCTCTTACCCCTGTGGCTATGCGGGTCGGCAGACACAGGACTCTACAGCACCCCCCTCCCCACTCTTACATGCGGCCTCAGGCAGCAAACGCAGTGACCGCCGCGGCAGCACAATGTCTAGCTACGCCACTGTGGTGTGGACTCTTTCTCACCAAAGGACTACAAATTGTGAGCCAAATCCAAATATAACAGTTTCCGAGCCCACAGTACGAGACTCATAGTCTACTGCTACTTATGCGTTTGTAGGTAGCCTTGAAAGCTGGTGACAACCGATCGAGGCTTTCACCAAAACCCTGGAATCTCCCAGCCCATCGACATCAAACCCAAAGCCAGACTTCAGCTGCATATGGCCCGCCAACCTTACTGTCAAACTGCTTCTAAGTGCAAGGTAAAATCTTGAACAAGGCCAACCCTGTGCCCCTATCCCCTCCCGACTGCCCTTGCAGTCGACGTGAAACTTTGACTTTGCCCAGCCCCTCGTGTTCTAAGCTCATAGACTAGCACTTCCAGTGTCAAGAAGTGACTTACAAACTTTTTTAAACTTTTCAAATTTCCAAACTTTTTGGAGTAAAAAGCAGTCATGTATGAAACTCTTGCAAAAATCATAACTCCAGTTACCTTCATCTGTTTTTTGTCATTTTGATATCTAATTGAAGACAAAAATATACTATATTTCTATAAATTGAAGTGGGATTTTTATTGTGTCTTGTATCTTACCTATTGATTGTTTTGGTACTGATAAATGTTTTACACTTGCTCTCCTTTGATTTAAGCCTCACTGCTCTATGCCATGGCTACCTAGGACTGAGCTATGGTGTGATGTAAATAACCCTGACTGGACCTGATACAGAGTAATGACATTATTGCTTGGTGGGGTTTCACTAGCAACCAAATAAATAATCCACTTTTCTCACAGTGTACCTCAGTTTTTTTCCTCTGTTTTACCCTCTTTTACTGTTCAGTACTTTGATGCCTATGCTGCCCAGGCCCAATCTGAGTTTAAAAACCAATATACACCTCATATGTGTAGTCCAACTTTGCAGTGTACAGAGAGGTGAGTGGGAAAGAGTGGGAGCCTGAGTGGAGACTCATCAAAGGCACAAGAAAGCACTTATGGCCACTGCCCTAACCTGTGATATAAAGCTGAACATAGCATACTAAAACACAGACCAAACCAACTAAATAGGCCAGCTTGCACATTACGATAATGCCTACATCTATGATTTATTAGGCCAAAATATTTATGTCAGACCCTATTCAAGGCAGTGGCTAGTGTGCCACAAACATGGCACTGTTGTCCTTTCCGCACTTGAATATCAACATAGTGAAGATGATCTGTCAAAGCATCTCGCAGGTGTAGTGTGGGTAACAAGAGCAGAGAACTCAACAGTGATCCAACAGGTGCTATGTAGTATTGTCCAGCCAAGTGCTTATCTTAGTAAAAAACAAGTACTTTAATCTGAAAGCAAAAGAAAATACTGCACAGTTTTAATACGGATATAGCTACTGTAGAAAAGTCAGCCCACATCGCACCCGATGCCCAGGCTGCTGGTGCAGGGCGACTCTTCGTTTCCATCTTGAATAATTACCAAATAAAGAGACGGGCACTGGAAGCAGGAAGACAAGGAAAAAGGTTTATTTCTCATGAGGAGAGCATGTCATTTGGGACACTCGCATAGTGTCTTCGGGAGGTGCTCTAACAAGTTTCTCTGAGGCTTCGTCTTTTATACACAGGTTTATGACACACACACATCCTTCATTACAATCAAGACATTGTAAAGTATGAAGATATTCCAACACGTGGCTACAGTAGGGGCCCTTATCCTCCATGCAATAGGAGGGGGCTGTCATGCAGCTGAGTGGGCTGTTGATTCCGTTGGAGTGTGTGCTCCTGATCGAATCTCAGGGGGTGAGGTGGTCATGATCAATAGTGGCTCCTTTCAAGAGAGGCGAGTGCATACAGTAGTGGGCAATGAACTGTATCCTCAGGCTAAGGGATGACCAGCGGTCCATGTAGACAATTAGGTTCAGAGGAAGAGGTCATCAAAGGAGGGGTATTCATGGAGGGACAGGAGGGGTTTGGTCAGGCGCGGGGTGCGATTTCTCAGAGACAGAGTCATGCGGGAGGGGAGGGCTCATGACTTGTGCATGTGAGAGCGGGGGCAGTCAGGGAGCATGGGGGAAGCTAGCAGGGTCAGGGAAGGGGCACTGGTGATCGATCGCAAACTGGGAGACCAGGATACCTAAAATGGCTGTCGCGTACGTGTGTGCATGGGTCTATGCTAGCGGGATAACACAGTCAGTGTTTTAGCGATATCCGTTCTGCTTACAACAAGGGGTACAGTGAACACAAATGAACGCTGCTTATGTGTATATACAATGCCAATTTCAACACCACATGGTTAGAATCCTATCTGTCTCCGCACTTTGGGAACGCACCAACTGTCTATGGTCCCTTGTATGAAGTATAGATATAGGCATTGATTAGGCACAGGTGAAGTCCAGTCTGGAATGCTCTGAATGGCTAATGTGGAAATCAGTTCAACAGGCCGTGCCACTACGAGTTCACAAATTCAGATGGGCAAGCTTGCAGTAGATTTCTCTGTGTGCATTAATTGTCTCATTCTTTTCACAGCTAGCCATGCTTTGCCTGTTTGGGAAAGATGTGGCACTTATGGAGCTAGTGGGTGTGTTCTGCAAACCTACTCCTGTCTTAGCGGCTTTGATGAAGTGGCAACGCGGCAGACACATCCTTCAGCATACAGGTCACTGTGAGATCAGAGTGGTAGACCTCCATAGCAGGCGCTCATCTTCAGTAGTTGCAGCCTCACCTGCAGGACACAGACAGGTGCGCCATCTCTGCATTTGTAGCCTCTGGGCTGGGTCTTCAGACAGTGTTCGACTTCAGCAGTTGTAGCCTTCCAGCCTGGATCTTCTGCATTGGTGTCAACAATGGCCATCCTTGTGTGGCAGCCCCAATATCAGGCAGCAGCACCAGTCTTTAGGCCCCTGGCAGGGATGAAGACAATATTGCTCTCTAGTTTAATCTTTTGTCATAGTTTCACTATGAGAACTGGTCAGGCAGACAGGAGACACCTCATGACACAGATTGGTTCCTATCTTTGGTCTGCCTGGCGGTCAGCTTTTCCTGGATGTTCCTCACACTGGTAAAATGGTGGCCTTGTCTTGTTAAAAGTCTCTCTTCTTGCTGGACCACACCCTTTCCTTCCCTCTCTGAGCAGCTAGCAGGCTTCTAAGTGCTAAGTGCTAAATAGACCCTCTTCCCTCCAGCAAGAAGTGAAGACTTCAGGTGATGCCATCTTACCTCTGGAAAGCTCGTTGTCAAGCAAACACCAGCCCTGGTCACACAGCAACTCTTTCAATTCTCTGCAGAGCGCACATTCCCTTCCTTGGTAAAGAGGAACTTCGAATTGGAAAATATTGGTGTGGTTTCAGTTCCACTTTTCTACACATTTTCTAGTAAGGAGATGAGGACCCACTGTATAAGGTTCCAGAAAAGGTTTGGTTGGTTGTCTTGTAAAATACATTTTCTGGCTGCATGCAGATACAGTCTATGTGCAAGGTGATGTCTCCAGCAGTCAGGAAGCAATGGAGGTGGTTCCAAGCAGGCATCCAAAACAAGAGCAAAATGAAGTGCGAGATCTCTGCAACTAGCGGTCATCAGCATTCCTGAAGCAGTATTCAGGAACAAAGAAATGTGAGTCCCTGTCTAGAAATGTTCATCGCCTTTAACTCACCTGGCCCACCCCTCACAAGTACCATCTACCAAATAGCAGTGCTCAGGAAGTACTAATGAGCAGCCATTTGCTAACAAGGACCTCCTTGAATTTGCAATATTCCTCACTTTAGTGTCTGGGTCTTCAGGCTACAGCCATAGGGATGCCGTCAATGTACACTATATTGTGCGATGCCAAATGAGTGGTCATCCAAGTGCATCCCCGTTATCTCAGCACTCAGACTCTTACCACCCATTGAGCGTGATTACTACACACATGCTATACATCCACTGCACATACACGCACATGGAATGTTAGCTCAAGTGTCTCTAAAGTGGAACTTTATGAGAGTGAGGTGACTGCACTCTCCCTTAGTAGAGAATAAGGTCGGGACAAAAGTAACTTTTCAGAATATACCGAATGCTGCCATCACTGCTCAACCCTGGACATGGACATTAGTCCAATGGCAGTTATGAGCACATGCTTGGTGACCCCTCCAGGTCACAGAACACATCCTGAAACTTCAACAGACAGGTCCAGGCCTCTGTACACGTTAGATTAGCATGGTTACAAGGCGAATACAAAAAAGGCAGCATACCAGTTTCACATGCAGTTGGAAACTCAAGGTTGGGGTACAGGCCTCTAAACTATGCAGGGGACATTCCCGTGCCAACAGTTTGCTTGATAATAGAGGCAATTCGCCTTTCACAAGGGGAGCTTGTGTTATGAAACCAAAATATAGCAAATATCCTCTTTCTATCAAAACCCAGAAAATGCTGTCTTTGTTTATTTGCACTGATCAAAGGCTGAAAGAATGATTACATTGAATAATTAACAAAAGAGATGCATCTTACTCTTGAATTTTCCAAAACTGTGACTGCGACCTTAGATTTAACACAGCGTGACAAGGGAAATCATTGCAGTTCAAATGTTGATCCTGCGTTGTCTGCAACACTTACATCACCTTAAGTGAAGTAAATGGAAAGTAAAATTAATTAATTAGCTGTACTTTAAGTGCAAAGTCTGGGGGCAGATGATAGATAAAATGTGTCTGAACTGTATCCGCCATTTCTGTCTTTTGTCACTTAGAAACACAACAGCAATTGCTAGTTAGCCATGTAAACACTAAAGAGCAGGCATTGCAAGCATTTGAACTCGATGTTATTAGAAAGGTTTAGTATTTTACACTGAAATCTGATCATAAACATGCAGGTAACATACATGTTTATAGAGAGAAGACGGAAGTGTGCCGAGTGGAGATAATAAACAAATTATAGTGGCATATCTCAGTTGTGGAACCTAGCATAACCTAGTGCTATTTTTAAAAACCACAATGTAGGAGAATGCTTTTGGTCGTCATGGCTTTTATTTGCTAGTGCACTCGGCCTCCCCAGCACCTGTATACAGAAAGTTGACAACTTCCTTTGGGTCTCACAAATGGTAGATACATACATGTAAGTATTTTAAGACCTTCCATTTAGAAGCTTAGATTAACATAAACATGTAAACATATATAAAATGTGCAACTTCCAAATCTGAAATTAGTTTGGCATGGACTATCTTCTTAACAGCATTTCTCCCAGATCCTTAAATGATACTTAAATATTTATTTTATTCAGTCACCCTAATTCAAATGACTAGGTCTATGTTTAATTGATGTATCAATAATTCAATGGAAATTCTTATGAAATTCGTTAGATTAGCTGACCCAAATTGGATAATTAGCCTTAAATTAATTATTTATCTTTATAGGGCTAATAGCATGTTCTAGAAAGTGCACCAATAGGCTTTTATTTTTTAGATGCTGCTTCTGACTTTTTATCAGCTCTGGATATTTTAGACTTTTCTGATTTCTAACACAAAGAGAAGACCTGATACCCATTTGACAGTCTCCTTGTTGAACAGATCTTGCCGTCCAGGGTGGAAAAGCCACGCCCCAAAACACCTGTTGGACCAGCAGTACTTAATTTGAGCCGTGATTGCCAGTGGGCACCACTGTGCTTACTGTAGGGATCCAGACACTCAATATTTGCCTTGGCCTACCGTTCCAATTATCAAAGATTAAATGTATTTGAACACTGCTAACTACAATTCTGTTATTCGACTGTCTACATTGAATCACTGGTATGAGAGCTTTGAACTACAACGTGGCATAATTACAAACTGCAGCTTAGTAATTAAAAATGTAATGAAGACACTAACCATTAAGTATTCTTAGGAACCTATTTATATTTAAACCAAAACAGTACTTTAGTTGTGGCTAGTTGTATTATGGGCCCTAAAGTCCGCTATCCAAGGAACAATTAGGCCATACAATAGGTAGGCTCTTATATATTAATGGCCCATGCCAGAGGGAGAAGTAAGCCATACCAAAAGTGGAAGTAGGCAGGGCCCCTCGAAAAAAATGTTTGGGCACCCACATATTTATGGTTTTATTTATTTAGTTTAAAAATTAGGCACTCATGAACAGTGTTGTGCTATGAGCTGCTTCATTGGCTGATGCTGGAGTCTGCGCGTGACTGAAAAAATGCCTGAAATGGTAGCCTGAAAGTGCCCAATGAAAAAAGGAAAGACAGAGACTGCAATGCACACTCTTTGAAGCCAGACACACTGACACTTCGTTAAGAGACGGACAACAAGAAGTGGGAGGAAGGATGTTACACCAGGGTAGCCTTGAATAGGGGACGCAAGGTGGGAGACAAGCTGCTCCAGAAGCAGAGAACAACTGTTATTTAGGGCTTAGTTAATAAAAAGTCGATAAATAATTTATATAACCTGTTTCTGTGTTATCCTTCATTCACCACTGCTTCTTTCACCAAATGGATAATGTTTCTTTAACAAAGGGTGATCATGAGGTAGGACAATGTTTTTGTCTTCTTCATGTGAATGTGTATTAGCAAGTGAGTTGAATGTGATTACTGCTGTAGGCGTGGAAATCTATACCATATTCAAATTCATAGGTCTCACCAACATCTAGGGCCGGGAGCGGTGTAGTCCCAATACAGTCTTTGGTGCTTCCCAATTGAAACCATCTCTCTAGTTAGGAAAACATTCTCATAAGAATAACAAAGATTCTCTTTTCAATGCTTTATATAAGAATTAATTGGAAAATGATTGTAAAAAGTACCACGAAGAAATTAGCAGCAATGCGTATAAATCATAAGTACAAAGAACTAGGTACAGTTCTAAATGAAATCTGGCATAGATTCGTCTTCTAAGATAGGGCACAAGGTGTCTCTCTTACTAGCAAAATCCACACTCTTATAAAGGGCTTTAGACACAGAGGTTCTTACGTTAGATGAAGATAAATAATTCTAATGGATTGGACCAATAGGGAACGTCTTAGAAGAAACATTTTACTACTGAATACATTTGATGATTCTCTCGACAGAAGGGTGCATTAAGATTCACCCGTTCTCACAGTCTTAACGGTACATTTGAGCTGATACATTGTTAACATAGCCTGACACACTAAGAACTGTTCTTGATTGAGTGCAACAAAGAAATATCTCTGAGAACATTTACTGCTCATTCAAGTAAAAGCAGACAAGTTTTGTTTAGAAACAGAATCAACACCAGTTATCACGTGATATTCTGTGACGTTGAGGCAAGATGGAGGATTGTGTAAACACAAGCTAAAGATAGCACAAGCTCAAATCCCCTAACGTTAGCCCACAACTTTTAGTGCTCTTTTTCTTAACTGAAAATCAGTGCTCACCCTGCTATATATAGAGCGTTATTTAGAGTTCTGGGGGTCAGTCTGTCTGCACGCCAGGGCACCTGAGGGATTTACTCCACTACCCTTGAGGAAGACCGAGTGACATATTTAAAAATCTCAGCCAGGCAGACAGAGATCTCTAGGTCTTTAGCAGAGCTGCAGTCATGGAGGCTCCAGTGAAGAAAGTTTGCTGAGCCCTGTCTACGACATATGCTCAGAAAAGTTTTTGTTCTTCAAAAAAGCAAATGTCCCTAACACAGTTGGAGTTTTCTTCCAACATGTGAGAGGGATCGCCGCTGTTTCTCTTGTTATAGGAGATACTTTGACCAATGGACCAATGTTCCTTGAGCCAGCGTTCAAAGAATTCCACTGGCAGGGCCTGCACAGGCTTCATTGGTGGAATTTGGCAGTTACCCCGACACTAAACATAGTGGGTAGACCATGTGTGTCAGACTAAGTACTCTGTCAGAGTACCCTACCCACCAAACTCTACATAAGGCAGATAAAATTGAGGATTGCTATGAATTACTGTATACTACACAGGGAGCTTTGACGAGAATATAGTTATTTAAATACATTTTCATTTAGTACTTCGATAATGATTGCAGTGCTCAAGTTTTTTCATGCCGAGCAATGATGGGCATTTTTGGAGGAGGTCTGTGAACAGCAGGCTCCCATCTAGGCTGTATATTCTTTTTACATTTACAAATATATTCTTTTTAAGTTTACAAATGCTTTATATCTAGGGGCATCTGCACTTGGCAGATGGCAGAAGACAGTAATTTGTCTGATCATGTCTTTTACTTGGTTTTTATAACACAGGGGCATATTTACAGGGAATTAATGCCACCAGAACAGCACTTTTGGTGACGTTCTGGTGGCGTTAAGTCCTTTGCCTTATTTACCAGGCAAAGTTAAGCCACTTAGCACGGCTTAATGCCGCCTTGTAAATAATGCCCCTGGTCACACAACACTTAGCGTGAAAGGGGCGGGCAACGGGTGTTCCTGTGGGTATTCCGTTGCAACACCCATTGCTTTTTGATGCTGCCCCATATTTACAAGGTATGGGGCAGCTCCAAAAATACGGAAAAACCTTGTCTTAACAGGCGATACGAGGAGAAATGTTTTATTTTTCCTAGTATATTGCTCTTTCCATGTGTGCTGCATTCTGCAGCAGACATAGATAGAGCAAATCGCCTATTAAGATTGTTTATGTGAAGGATGGTTTCCCTTCCTGCTCATAGGCAATCCCCCTGCAGCACAGGCACCCTAGCAAAATGGCGCTTGGGTGTCTGCGCGAGGCAGCTCTTTAGCGCCAGTGGAAACGCAGCGGTGCATCATATTTTTGTAAATAGGGCGCATCCCTGAGTTTTGAAACTGACAAAGCACGGCGTTACAAATTTTTACGTAACACCGCGCTTTGCCAACTTCTTATACATATGCACCTACCCACAAAGCCTTGCACTCCTCCTCTCCTCGCTACCTGGCGAACAAGCTGAAACTCTCTGGAGGCTCTAGACCTGCACGTAATGCGGAAAATCTACTGCTTGAACCTCCCACTTTCAAGAAGGAAAGATTGATGGCCCAATCCTTATCAGGCAACCTCCTCAGCTCCGGACCACCACCTCCTCCCAGGTATTCAAAACGGACCTCAAAGTTCTCCTCCTCCAAAGACACCTCCTAAAGTAATTCACGTTCTCTCTATTATCTGAAGGAAGACCTCCCATCACTGAAAACTATTCTCCATGACTATGGAAGTGCCTTCCCAGTGTGTTCTGGTAGTTTGAGTGCTTACCATTTATTGCAGTACTAGCAGCCCGTCCCGACCTTGTCCGGGAGCATTCAGGCTTCACCTACCCCCGCCTGCCGCGACATTGCCCAGCAGCCCGTGCCCCCGCCCGCCCCGACCCCCGGCTGCCCCAGTGTAAGGTGCGTTCACCTGTCTTCGTGGTGGGGTCTGATCCCCGTCCACCGCCAGGCCCAACACCCGCCTGCCCCGACATTTTCCCCGGAGGCTTACCTGATCTGCCACTCCTCAGTTTACCGCTGCTCGCCTCTCTGCTCCTCACCGCGGCCCGACACCCGCCTGCCCGGACATTGTCCCCAGAGGCTTACCTGATCCGCCGCTCCTCAGTTTCTGCTCGTCGCCTCTCTGCTCCTCACCGCCTGCCCGCCGCCGCTCCTCCCCCGCGCCATGTCCGCCGCTCCTCGGACACCGCTCCTCCCAGTGCTCCTGACGTGAGCACGCACGTCGCGGCCGGCGCTACTTTTGAGGGACTACTTTTTTTTTAATATAAATTTTCTAAATAACGTTTATTTTTTAAATTTATATAGCCTATTTCCTTCTGCTTGCCCTGACGTTTTCAAACATGTATTGGGTGTTTGGATTGGTGGTGTACTTTTCGAGTTTACCTGTCTCAAAGGACACAGTTCTCTCTTTATAATAGTAGTATAGATTATCCTCGTACCTGTGTATGGTACCCTTTTGTAACTTGCACACGTCACTTTTCTTTAGTAACACACTGTTTGCTACCTGTCACATTTTGTTTGCTTTTGATATTTGCACAAGTGCCACCATTGCCTACGTAACGTTTGTTCTTGTGCCTCTGTGTCTAGCATATATTGCAGTATTATACCTCTAAATGTACTTTGTTTTCTCTTGTAACCTGCACACTTGTCATTCTTTCCTCCTGTAATGCACTGTTTGCTACCTCATGTATTTTGTTTGCTCACAATTGTCACTTTTACTTCATGTAACTTATCGTCTGCTTTTGTAATTTTTGTTCATTTGTAATTTTCTGTTCCTATTGTGAAGCGCTCTGACGCCTTCGGGTAAAGTCCCCTCTATATAAAAACGCATAAATAAAAATAAATAAATAAACAGTGTCTTAGTATCGGGTTAAGTTTCGAGGTACTGCTGACAGTGTGATAGCTCGAGACCTGCATCCTGTCACGCGCGCTCGGTCTGTAGGGTCCATTAGCTCACTGGGGTCACACAAAGTTCAGCTGTTAATGCAGTTTGCACGCTAATTGATAGCTCATCAACGTCAAAATGGAGGGGCAGATTTATGAAGGCATTGCGCCGCCGGTGCGTCACTTTTTCCCATGTTAAAAATGGCGCACCGGCGGCGCAAGGGCTTCATAAATCTGCCCCGGAATGTCCCTGTTCGTGACAGTTGACAGCTCCAAAAACGCTCCAGAGGACAGGGCTGTTTTATAAAAACAAATTGAAAAAAGCTTAGCGTGACTGTGGCTCTATTAGTTAAACATTCTGCAACTATCATTCAGGAAGACGTTATGATGCTGAGGAACACCACTGACATTGCCCGGTCAGGTGCGTTTTCCTGCATTTGTTTGTTCTGACCTACCTTCTTCAGTTTGTTACAGGTGATAAACGTGCACTTTAATTCTAGTCCGCGCTATGACATTATTGGTGAAGATATAACACTGTCAGCCAGTTCTCGCTTCCTACCCGTACTGACAGTGTTAACATTGAGACTACAAGTCCCAGACTGCAACATGCTTTTAGCTAAAGGGCCAGAAGTAGGTCCATGTATTGCACTAGTGTGGCCAGTTGACAGCCATGATACCGATGCTGATTGGAAAGTCATGTGTGCTTGCACATTAGTTACATTTTCCTTTGAAAATGGTCAATTATTGTTGGCCTGCCAACAGGCTTGGTTGAACCAGGAGCAAAGAACAACAGGTAAGTTAAGCCATACAGTAAACATGCCTTTGATCATTCTAAATCAAATACGATGCCTCACGTTTTAGGCGAGGCCCTGCAATAGCAGGAGTTGTCTCGTGCACATCGTGTAACCAGACAATGCATCCATATAACATGCACAAAGATGCTTTGGGTCACTCTTCTTGTTCATTTCCTCTGCTCAGCTGTCACTCACGTTAGCTTCCACTCAGCACATCATCCAGCATCTAGCAATGGGTCAGACCTCTGCAGTAGTCAGAAGAACACAATCTACACACCCTATTCTAAAAGAGTACAATTCCATTCATGCTAATAGTATAAAAGTCAGGGTGATCCTATTTTTTTATGTTGTTTTACGATAAAAGGACTTAAGTGTGACTCAGACAATAATAATAATAATAATCCACATTTGTAAAGCGCACGATCACCCGTAAGGGTCTCTATGCGCTGGGGGCCGTCGGGAAGATTAAGCGAGCTATTGCCCAGAGTCACATGGTGCTGGGCTAACCTGCCGCCGGAGCCGGGGATCCCCAGATTCCAGCGTCAGTCGCCCTGGCCGCGGCGCCACACCTCTCCCTGCAATGTGACAGGCTTCATTCAAGGACTGCGGCTGATCATGATGCAAGTCCAAGGTGGGCCTTTTCGGGCTCTTTGGTCCCCTGCCTAGATACGCCCTTCTTGGAGTATTTCTGTCGTTATTTTACTGGCTGTAGACATTGTTCATTGGTGAATTAGGACGATTTACTCATTACTGTTAGTTTAGCATCACCACTTTCACAAGACAAAAATCTAGTAGGTCATTATCACCTTTCTTGTTAGATAATCAGCATGTTTCTGCCTACAATTGATGCACCATAGAGTCGGTAAGCTTTCCTCAGGACTGAGGCACTCATATTCATGATGCGAGACAGAGGCTGACAGGTGCACACACTGGCATTACCAAACTGCAAGACAAAACAGATCTAAACTTCCCATCATCCAAGCTATACAGAGGAGTACCAGGACAGGTTAGGACTAAGACCAAAACGCACCATGAAAGTAGGTAACATGCTCTGTGTATATCAACTTTGTCAAAGAAAACTATTAGAGTCTCAGTCCTGTTTTGAAATTGTTTATTAGCATTTATTTAATATATGACAATAAAATATATAAAATACAGAAATGTGCAATATGATAACATATATTACATTGGAAGTAATGCATATAGTTAAATATATATGAATTCATGAGGATGAAGACTGCATCTTATTTAAATACAAGTAAAACATTAATAAGATGGAAGGAGGATAAAATAATTCAGTTATGAATAAGACAATAAGCTATTTGATTGAAAAAACTAGTGACTTTTGGTGAGATAAAAAGTAATTTTAAAGCAAACAAGATCAAGAACTTGATAAAAGGTAAAGCACAAAATTGCAAATGAATAAGCGAGTGAAGGACAGGAAATGTGGGTAGAAAGAAAGTGAAGAATAATAACGGAGATATCAATGCAGTAAAATATCAAAGAACAGTATAGAAATTTATATAGGGTAATTACCCAAAGATAAAAAGGAAGAAATTGGAGGAGTCCTGATGAAAGCTCAGTGGCCTTAATATGTAGCATATTTCGGAAGAAACAAAGATATTCCCAAAGATTATCAGCTAAATGTGTAACTCTATCTGACTTGCAGCCCCGCAGATCCAGGACTCCAACTTCTGATTATTTGGGTATTCTGGGGCCAAATATACCACTGCCCCCACTGATTCCTTTGTGATCAGTTAGATATGACCCCCTCAGATTCCTCTCTAACAACATTTCCAGGTGAAATGAATGCTCCTGATAATACCTGCTAAAGGCTGTTGTGTGGAAAGTGACCTCAGTGTCTGGGAAAATGATTCAACAACCTCATGTGTCCAATGGCTCCTTATGAACAGGCACCTGCACTTCTATATTTTGTAAGGGAAATTACCTGCACTTCTCAGCACTATTCCAATAACCTTAATTCAAGAGTGTGGGCACTTCTCAGGAGCAATCATGCACTCTAAACAGTGAGCACCCGCACTTTTTTATTTCTATATAACGGACTGTATGTGACAGCAGAAGAGGTGGATGCACCCCAGGTGCTGCTAACAAAATGTGTCTTCTCTTCATCTTCAGGATAAATGGGGCCCCTGTGACAGTAATGAAGATGTTAGTATTACAAAGAGGAAAGATCAATGCACGTGGAGGGATGACGGTTCCCTCGTCGATTCAATTCCCAGAAGTGTTTAGCCATAGCAGCAAGAATAGTAATCAATACTTTTGGATGACAATTACAAATGATGGGAAATATATACTTATAATTTGAAAGGTGATCGTCTTTAACAGATTCACGTTAAAAACATCAGGGACATTAAGATACATTGTAGATTGAGCTCATGGTATTTTTTGACAGACTTAACATAATAACTGCATTTAAAAACACCTGACTAATAAATAATTATATCCACATTATTATCGGTTGTGATATTAATGAACTAAGTGCAAATGTATTGAACTAGCCTGTGTTAGTGAGTGTATTAAATTTTTTTTTTTAAATTTATTTATGCAGTTTTATATTGAATGAACATGACCCGAACCCAACACACTTGTTTACCCTCCATCTTCAGGTGACCCATCACTAGGGTACCGCTCATCCACTATGCATGCATTGATTGGCTAAACAATGCTTAAAGAAAAAAACATTGACAAAGGGTATCTCTTCATCAACCAACAGATCTTCGCACAAATTAACAGGGTTGAATGGCAGAAATGCAATATGTTACACAGGGCACTAATAAACTCACGTCTGAATGGCAGAAATGCAATATGTTACACAGGGCACTATTTAACTCACCGGTACAAAAGGGGGTGGTGATGGACGGAGCATTTGAATCAATCAAACACTCACACCCAGTCAACAGATCTGGGTTTAATCCATCACCATTCTTTAGCCTACTCTGCCACCCCAATTCAGACATGGCCATATGCAAATCAGTCTGAACCTGTGCCTCATGGGAACGGTCGAGCCCGAACTGCCAAGCCATGCCTTCCCTGGACCCGAAACAAGCATCCTGGGACCGGTTTCTGGCAATACAGCCGTCTTCAGCCAGGCTTGCTTGAATCCAGTGGCAAAGTGAGCAAGGGACTCATGTCTGAGCATACCCTGCCAACTTATGGCGAATAAAGCAGTGCAGAGCTACTGGGTTGGGGTGACAGAGAATATGGCTAGGGTCACGGCTGGATGGATGCAAAGTGGTTACTCTTAGGGATAAAGGGGGAAGAGAATTGCCCACAGTACTCAGAAATCTGGCAATGGCTGGCAGCTGGAGTTGCCGAAGGCCACATAGCAAAAGCATGGGGGGATGCAGCCCCATCTGGAATAGCGGAGTGGGAGGGAAATTTGAAATGGTGGCAGAGGGTAGAAAGGTTATCTACAGGGCGAGAGGCTGTCCAGAAAAACTGGAGAAAATATGGGGGGCATGTAGGTAGTATAGGGGGTCTGGGCGTTTGGATGTCGATGGAAAGATTCAAGGGAGGGGGCTGTCGGGCTGATATGTGCATGTTGCAATTTATTGGGCCACAAAAGCGCCATTTCTGTAAAGTTGGGAAATACCAACCAGTCAAACGACGTACTAATGTTAGTTGTATGTGGAACGATTGTCATACCTCTCTCCATAAAATGACGTACGAAGCCTACGTTTTTCAATGAAAATAATTAAAAAATGAAAAAAAAGATTGAAACACTGAAATCAAAGAAGCTATCCTTGACTGTATTGAATTTAGATGTAGATGGTGAGACAGACAGTCTTGCAGCCATACCTGAGGTATTTCTAGTTTGTATTTTTGGAGACGGCATGTCCACCCAGAGACCAGCTGACTTTCTTTTTGATCTTTCTTCTGAACACCACAACCTGAGTTTTTGCCAGATTGACAGCCATTTCTTTCTCAATGCAATAGGTGTGCAATTTGTGTAATAACCTCTGCAGTCCTATTCTGGTCAGGTTGATGAGAACTACATCATCTGCTTATTGCAATGAAAACACCTGGCACAGGCACTGGCTTGGCGGGTAAGATTTGACTGCATTCAGGTGTGTTCCCCAATCTGAGAAGATAGGATTGAAAAGCACTGGGTCAAGGATACACGCTTGCTTCAGGACGCTCTTGATTATTATTTTGGAAAACAGAAATTGGTACAGGCAAAGTTTGACCTTTGACCAATTGTTGGAATAGAACATTTGAATCAATCAAACACTCACACCCAGTCAACAGATCTGGGTTTAATCCATCACCATTCTTTAGCCTACTCTGCCACCCCAATTCAGACATGGCCATATGCAAATCAGTCTGAACCTGTGCCTCATGGGAACGGTCCTGCCCGAACTGCCAAGCCATGCCTTCCCTGGACCGGAAACAAGCATCCTGGGACCCGTTTCTGGCATTACAGCCGTCTTCAGCCAGGCTTGCTTGAATCCAGTGGCAAAGTGAGCAAGGGACTCATGTCTGAGCATACCCTGCCAACTTATGGTGAAAAAAGCAGTGCAGAGCTACTGGGTTGGGGTGACAGAGAATATGGCTAGGGTCACGGCTGGATGGATGCAAAGTGGTTACTCTTAGGGATAAAGGGGGAAGAGAATTGCCCACAGTACTCAGAAATCTGGCAATGGCTGGCAGCTGGAGTTGCCGAAGGCCACATAGCAAAAGCATGGGGGGATGCAGCCCCACCTGGAATAGCGGAGTGGGAGGGCAATTTGAATTGGTGGCAGAGGGTAGAAAGGTTATCTACAGGGCGAGAGGCTGTCCAGAAAAACTGGAGAAAATATGGGGGGCATGTAGGTAGTATAGGGGGCCTGAGCGTTTGGATGTAGATGGAAAGATTCAAGGGAGGGGGCTGTCGGGCCGATATGTGTATGTTGCAATTTATTGGGCCACAAAAGCGCCATTTCTGTAAAGTTGGGAAATACCAACCAGTCAAACGACGTACTAATGTTAGTTGTATGTGGAACGATTGTCATACCTCTCTCCATAAAATGACGTACGAAGCCTACGTTTTTCAATGAAAATAATTAAAAAATGAAAAAAAAAGATCGAAACACTGAAATCAAAGAAGCTATCCTTGACTGTATTGAATTTAGATGTAGATGGTGAGACAGACAGTCTTGCAGCCATACCTGAGGTATTTCTAGTTTGTATTTTTGGAGACGGCATTTCCACCCAGAGACCAGCTGACTTTCTTTTTGATCTTTCTTCCGAACATCACAACCTGAGTTTTTGCCAGATTGACAGCCATTTCTTTCTCAATGCAATAGGTGTGCACTTTGTGTAATAACCTCTGCAGTCCTATTCTGGTCAGGTTGATGAGAACTACATCATCTGCTTATTGCAATGAAAACACCTGGCACAGGCACTGGCTCGGCGGGTAAGATTTGACTGCATTCATGTGTGTTCCCCAATCTGAGAAGATAGGATTGAAAAGCACTGGGTCAAGGATACACACTTGCTTCAGGACGCTCTTGATTATTATTTTGGAAAGCAGAAATTGGTACAGGCAAAGTTTGACCTTTGACCAATTATTGGAATAGAACAGTTGAATGGTACGTAACACTGTGGGCATATTCCAGCAGGCCAACTTTCTACATAGTCAAAGAATTTTTAAACAGGTGTACAACAGTTGTTTTTTAAGAAAACATTTCTCAATTATCATGAACAACGTGACCAAGTTATCCATCCTAGTGGACACGGCTCAAAATCCCTTTAGGTTAAATGGGAGGAAATTATCTCTTGCAGCCCATTCCTCCAAATCATTTAGTAGCAGACCAGTTAAATATTTTGAGTCTGTATCCAAGATAACTATCTGGGAAGGCAGAGTGACCTTTCTGATAGATCGGTTGCAAAATGGCCCGGCTCCTTGATTCTGGTATGGCCTATACAGATAGGCAGAGATTAAACAGTGTATGCAATCGGGCACTCCAGAAATCACAGTCTTGTTTGTGTATGGCTGCTCGTAGTCTGCAGACCTGCATAGACACTCTTTGTTCAATTTATTGATGGAACTGAATTTAGAAATTTGAATGGGGATTCGCCAGCTTATGTCCGCTTGTCTTAGGCTGCCACTTCTTCTCAGGTGATTGACTACATTAAGATTAAAATCTCCAGTAAGTATTCATGAATTCCTCTGTGCGTTGCTTATAGTTCCCACGAGATGATTTTCTATCTTCTTTATATTGCGTTGCTTTAGTAGAGAGTTTAGATTAACATATGGATTTAGAATGATGATTGGGCCTATGGTACTTCCAAAGTTCCAATTGTGTATTATCATGCCCAGCATATGTGACAAGTGGAATTCCAGGCGGCTTAAGTTGAATGTTTTGGCCAACATCACGTAAATTGATAGACCACTCCTTGGGAGGCCATTTTTCTTGGCTTTTTCAGTTGAAGTGAAAAATTCCACGTATTCCCCCAGCGGCAATTTCTCCTCTTGCAAGGTCTCTGGAATACAGACCAAGTAAAACCTCCTAAATAGTTTTCTAATTGTGGGTCTGAATTGAGTTTTTTAATTCCCACAATGTTTCACAATATGATGAACGTTGATGGGGGTTTCTTAAGTATGGTATAAACATGGTGATGAGATGGTCTTTTAATACAACAGGAGTTTGTGACACATACATAGATCATTGAGTCCTTTACCAATTAGTTCTCCACCACCACTGACAAATTTCATCCCTGCCTCTCTGCTTTTGAAACATGGATGACGACCAACTCACCCAAGCTAAACAGTGACAAAACGGAGCTGTTGCTCTATGGTGGTGTTTCCCTTATGCGGTCCCCCCATTGGTGGGCTCCTGAACCAGGCTCCACACCTTCCCCCTCTGACTCTGCCAAAAACTTGGGCAACAATAAGAATGCCTTGCTGACGTAAAGCTGATCAATTCACTTGCATTATAATGTTATTTACTAACTGCATATGCATATGCTAGGTAAAATAGTATCTTTTCTCACTATGTACTCTCACACAGCGGTGGCTGGCATGGCAGAGAGGGTCCCATGCATGGGGGCGGTCGCATAAAGATCTGCGAAATAAAATCTTTTTTTACTTATGTTACCGCCGGGTGTCGTGTCTCTGCCCCATGCTCTCCTCAAGGATCAGGAAGCACAGCCAGGCCCCACTGACCGATCACAATGCTGTGATGTAGCATTGTGATTAGTAGGCACCCAGGCTCTCTTGACCAAGCACGTCACTACAGTGCAGCATTGTGATGGGTTTTGAGCGTCCTGGTTTGACGATCTTCCAGGGAATGGGGGCCTGGGCATGTTCTCCACAAAGGCTATACTGCATCCTGCATGGAGAACAGGGAAAGTGCGCATAACTGGTTTGGGCAACCCAAGAGGGTGGAGCAAACAGTCATTGCGTACTTAGGAGTGGGCAAACCACTCCTGCCCTGCTCCGGGAGCAGAGCAGCCCTGCCGCCTGCCCGCCCCCAAAGCAGAACAAACCTAAAACTGCTTTCTCCCACTGCTTGTAAGCAGTGGGGTGACGCTCCTCTGCCATAGTGGAGGAGCTGCCCCTGCTCTCACAAAGCAATGGTTCAAATCATTATTTTATGGTTGATTGACCACTGTGACTCTTTTTACTTGGGCCTGCCTAAATTCCTGAATCAGAGCATATACCTTAATCAGAATGTTGAGGCTGGGTTCCTTTCAGACCTCTCTCCATACTGTTCTATTTCTGATCATCTGGGGGTTCTTCACTAGCTTCCGGTGGTGAAGAGTCTGCATTTAGGGCAATGCGGATTTGCCATGGAGCAGTGCAGGACTTTGGCCCCATCTTCCTTCACTCAAGAATCACATTGTATATTCAAATGAAAGTGGTGTTCAGCTGAAACTTCTCTGGCATCTGTCCCTCACATTAGCGAGGAAGGGCCTTTTACGATCTCTCCCCGAAATGCATTACCGATTCACCTGCAGCAAAAAGCTTGCTATCTTCAATTTTGAAATAGTCTGGCTATTATGTTGATCTTTTGCCTGTGGAGTTCCTATTAAGGCTCTTAACACCAGCAAACCAATGTTTGGGCATTTGTTGCAGTCTACAAATACAATCATGAACATGGTATATGCATCAACTCCATTCCACAGTGCATTAATTTCACGGCTGGGTTTAGAGTATTGGGGGAGCATTGTATGTTCCCCATGTGAACATCAACCTATCCACACAGGTATGGATTGACAACATTTAGGCAGATTTCTAATAAGAAGGATTGCTTTTCTACCCATTATCAAAATATGGCCCACCAGCAGCATATCCATCTCATGTAGTTAAGAAATGGAGTAATTTGCCTATGGTTAGGATGGTTATGTCAAAGTTTAGTAGTCCCAAATGGATCTAAGATATTTTTTCAATGCAGGAGGGAATCTCAGTCCATCATGGTGACACACGTTTACAATAAAATAGCATACCTATAGGTTTGCCTGTACATTTGCTACTGTTCCAGCATTTTTCATCAGTTAGAATACCAAATTTAAGGAGCCTGAAAGTAGCCCAACAAATCATTTCTATTGATAATAATCTACATTTTGAATGTTGGTGTAATATTTTAAAGTGTGGAAGGCAGACCATATAAGATTCCATGATTTTTCACGTCAAAAGGAAGTTTGTTGATTTTTAGCAGTAGTGTACTCCATTCATTCGGTAATGGGCTGAGAATTCCAGAATTTGGGATGGAAAATGCCATAAACCTTTTAGAAGCAATGTGACCTTGTTTCAATAGCTTAGCCTAATAAGGCGGATCCGACACATACAGACATCCAATTTGGCAAAGTGAAATCTTAAGCACTACAACTCTTTTAATGGACTGCGAAAGTAAATTTTAATTGCAGGATGGCAAAATTAAGTGGTAAGCCTGATTCCAAATGAGAGACCATACTGTTGCTCTTCCTAGCCCATCACCCCAGAAGATAGTTTAACTATCCAGTTTAATCTATCTGTTATGCCATAATGACATGTGCACTACACCTTTAAAATGGATAGGGCATTTCATGTCTATTAATATGGAATTTGAATAGCTAACCTCGATGCATGCTAGCACAAAAATGGGTAGGATTTAAAATGAAGTAAAAAAAGTGTTTCTTGATGACTTGCCATATTAGATAATCCGAGACTAGCTCAGTAAACCATTGTGCCCTATGCCTACCAAGATATAGCAATTGATATGATTAAAATTTGCCATATCCATTCTGCTTCTCACCTTGAGGCAGCATGAGTTTTGGGAGCAGCAGCCTCTCCTCCATTTCCTGCGGCTGTCGCTGCAAAACAAACACAGGAACTGTCAGAACACCCCCACTCTTCCATTCAGTGCGCTGCAAGGGGCAAAGGCAGGGACCGCCACGGGTAGCAAAAGGGCTAGCTACGCCACTGTACTTGCTAGTCCAATTTATTTGTGTTTATCAGTCTTGGATTTTTCAGTTTGACTTACAAAGATATTTAAGTTGTCCAAGAACCAGATCACCAGAAATGGGATGAAAAACAATTGCCCGCATTGACCCATATTGCCTAACCTTTGTAGATTAATAATGGATACAGTGGAATGACTTTGATTTCTCTTTGATTAGGGTATAGCGCAAGATGCACAATTCATTATGTTGAGGAGGGCAGGAATAGATTTGCAGGTATCTACTGAATAGAAGGATATGTCATCAGCATATGTTAACAGTTTTATGTGTACCGAGTTTAAAGATGATCTCAGTGAATGCAGGGTTCCTCAATATTATGCAGAGTAATAGCTCAATGACTAACAGAAACAAGCGAGAAGAGAGATGACGTCCCTGACATGTACCTAGCCCAAATTATATGTAGTTTGATGGAGTGCTGTTGACCCTGATCTTAGTTATGCATGCATCATCGATTGCCATGATCATCTGAATGTATTGATTACCAAGAGTGAATCTATAAAGTGCTGAGTACAGAATGCTCCAATAACCTTTATTCAATACTTTAATTGCATCCAGCACCACAGCTTCTCCTGCTGTATTGTTCACCTTTCTTCTTTCAGTGATATGACAGAGATGTGTGTGTTTTGTACAGCTAATATACCCTTTAACACTCTAATCTTGAAAGGAAGGATTGAAGAGAGAATGGCCATCTCAAGGCTTATTGCTTATTGTTAGAAATTGGGTTTCTGGTTGACTAGAGCGTGAACCCTGATCAAGCAGCAACCATAAATCTAGTCAGGGTAAGGCATGAGTGTTGGACCCGGTCCTTTGAGCAGGTTCACCCCGTGACTTTTTGCTTTTTCCTAGCCTGTTTTTGGAACCTGGGTTGGTGATTTTTAGGCCTCTGCGCACTTTTTCACTGTGGTACAGTGTAAAGTGCGTGTGCTCTCTGTGTGTGTGGTGAGTGGCCTGCCCTCCCATAGGAATGAATGGGGAATATGTATGCCCATGGTAGATTCCTGATGCATGGGGATTGCAGGGTCGAGTTTGATATGTATGAACTCGTGAGAATGAATGCTGCAGAATGGTGTATGCGGCATGGCTGTGTCTAGTCTAGAAGCGCCACTTTTAGAAGTTGGCATAATTGTGTAGTGAGTCTGCTGGCACGTGATTGGCTGATGAGCCTGGGCCTGCTGGTGGATGGACTGTCTGTTTGAGTAGGATGGGGTATGCCAGGCCCTGGAGGAGGTGGTATGAGTCAGCCGTAGATGAAAGGCCCCCATCTGCTGTTAGGGAGGGGAGGAAAGAGCGTCTGGTGGAGCCAGGCTGTGCCTGTGGGCCCACCCTTGATGGCTCTCCCTCCTGATGGCCCCCTGTCACCTCTGACCTGAGGCTGACAGGAGAGGGAAACCAGATACACCCAGAGCTTAGGGCTCGCTGACACAAAGACTTCAAAAGACTTCAAAGCCTTTTCTGTGTATAAGAAGGGGCTGTGTTCCCTTCCAATTTGTTCTTGTCTTGTTCTTGTTTTCTGGACTTGAATCTATCAGGGGTGGGCGCTGCCCAGCCCCTGGATGCCTGGACTCCTGGGGGACCCCTCTGCCCTGCCTGGGCTGAGGGGGGGACTTGGCTTTACCCCTGGGAAGCTCTGGGACCCTTGGCAGCATGGAGAAGCTGCATCTTCCTGGGGAGGAGCGCTGGAGCTGTACTACTAGCGCCTGGAAGCGCTCTGCCTGTTGTCTAGCGCTTTGGAGCGCTTCATTTTTCCCCAAGCGCTTGAGAGCGCTTTGTCTGGACTTTTCCTAGCGCTGAGGAGCGCTTCATTTTTGATTATAGCGCTGGTAGCGCTCTGCTCATTTGCCCTAGCGCTTAGAAGCGCTCTATTCCTATGGCCGGTGCCCACCCGGTATCTGGCCTGTAGGAGGAATCAGCCCCCGCCTGCCTGCCTAAGGATCGGGCCGCCGCGCTGCCCGCGGCGACCCGGAAGTGACTGACCGGCCGGCCAATCCTGTCGCGGCCGGCCGGAAGTCCCGCCCCCGGCAGTCCGAAGAAGAAGAAGGAAGGCGCGGGAGATGGCGGCGGTGGACGGGGCTCCTCTCGGCTGAGGGAGCCCCAAGGAGACGAGGCGGCCGGCTGGCAGGGCTCCCGTATGCCGAGGGAGCCCTGCAGAGGAGAAGACTCGTGGTCGGCTACCCGGGGCTCCCGTGCGCGGAGGGAGCCCCGGCGAGGAAGATGGAGGGCCGGCGCGAGGCTCCCCGCATGGAGGGAGAGCCTCGAGGCAGCAGAGACGTGTCCCCGCCCCGCCCCCGATGGGCTGCCGGTGAGTCTGGGCAGAGGGGGACAGAGGACAGGAGGGGCGCCGGGGCACGGTGATGGTGTCCGCGCCCCCCCCAGTGGCGCGAGCTCGCGCCTGTGGCCAGTGCGAAGCCACGAGGGCTTCAAGGGCGGCCCCAGATGGCAGTGGGTCGCCCCAACGCTTTGTGAGCCCAGAGAGGCTCAAGGGGCTCGTAGGGGCATACTGGACTTTGGCGCATTTAGGGCGGCCCCAGTGGGCAGTGGATTGCCCCAACGTGCGTGAGCCCGGAGAAGCGCGGAGGGGCCATATTTTGTTTAAGAGCCTGTTTGGCTCCAACGATGGGGCCAAGTTGTTTTTAGAGCCTGTTAGGCTCCGGGGGCATTGCAGAGAGTTTGAGCCCCCCAGAGAGGGACTCCCACGATGGCCGCATTTGTTTGTTTAGAGCCCCGAGAGGCTCTGGGCCATTTTTTAGAGATCGAGCCCAGAGGAGGGCTCCAACGACCCCCACAGTTGTTTTAAGAGCCTGCTAGGCTCAGGGGGCATTTCTGTGGACAGAGCCTGTGTGGCTCCAACGGAGTTGCGAAGTTTATTGTCAGAGCCTGTGTGGCTCCAACCTTTTGCGCAGTTCGTTCTAGGGCCAGTGAGGGCCCCAGCGCAGGTTTGAATCTCCAGCTGCCCAGCAATTAGTGGGCAGCTGCACCGTTTAGGCGCAAGAGGGAGAGAGAGTCCCTGCGTGGGACAGTGAGGGCACAGTGGTGCCCGGCCTTCACAGCTGCGCAGCACTTAGTGCCAGCTGCAGCGTTTAGGCCCTTGTGAGTGTTCCCAGGGGCCCAGCAAGTAGTGGGCCCCTGCATCATTTAGGCCCCTGACATTGAGACTCAGGGCGTTCTAGCCCCAACAAGGCCAGTTGGCCTAGGGACTGCCACAGGTGGTGGCTTATGTATATTGTGCGCAATTGTATGGTTATTGCACCTCTGAATGCATTTCCTTGCATCATGTTTTATTCCTGCACCTCTGAATGTTTTAGACATCATGTGACTTTTGCGCTACTGTATTATCCTGGTACCTCAGAATGTAATTTTATTGCATCATGTGCGTTATTCTTAACACCGCTGAATGTGTAGGTTTATGCATTATGTGTTTTTCCCTTACTACTCCTCTGAATGTGTTTTATGCATCATGGGTAATGTGTTCTTTCTTAGACCCCTAAATGCTGTGTGGTACTTAGGTGGTTTTCCTTTACTACTCCTCTGAATGTGTTTTATGCATCATGGGTAATGTGTTCTTTCTTAGACCCCTAAATGCTGTGTGATACTTAGGTGGTTGTTCTTTTTAGTACAGGTGGTCCTAGTGAGGTCCTGGTCCCCTGCGTGACAGTCTCCTAAGGGTTTAGGGTTGCGTAGGTGGTACTTACCTGTTCCCAGTAGTTACTGGATGTGATCTATATCTGTTACTTTGTGTTACAGTGAAGTTTATATACTTATATTCTAATTACTGACAAGTATTTCTATATCTGCAAAGTGTTGATTCAGACAGTGGCCCATGTGGCCCTGTCTTGTAAATAATCCCTTGTGAATATTGCCGTGCCAGTTGGCACAATGTACATGTGTGATTTCTATCTGATATGTTTTGACAATACAAAAGTTATTTTAATATAACCTTGTGTGGAGTCTCTTTTGTGGTGTGCCTAGTATGTTGTTGCTGTCGTGTGCTGACGCAAATGCTTTACACATCGCCTCCGAGTTTAGCCTAGACTGCTCGCGTCATGCTACCTAGAGGGTGAGCAGGGGTTATCTTGGCGTGTGACTTCCTTGCCCTGACTGGACTGGTGGTTTCGGCCTGGCTTTGGCGTCAGCCTTAGCCTACCCGAAATAGCCGGTTTCCAACATTGGTGGGTCAGCGGTGCGGATTTGGACTTGCGTTTGCCCAGTGCCATAGCGACAACTGGCTACATTACAAAAACTCTGCGTTTTTCAGATAGTCACATATTTGGGATTATTGTTTTTGATTTTGTTTTTCCTCAAAAGTGTCATTTTCAGATGGTGTTCCTGCGCTTTATGTTTAGTGGCAGATGAGAGACAATGACAGGCCGGGACGCCAGTAGATAGGGGAGGTTCCCATAGGTTAGGAATCCCTTGCTTGGTCCAATGTCCAATCCCTATTCCTGTCCCTGTGTGGGTAAATGGAAGAGAAGGAGGGTGGAGGAGAAATTGCTTGCTCAGGAGGGTGGTTATTCCCTGAGTGAGGTGTGTGTGTCTGGATTCCCCAGTATGGTAGGATCCAGTGGTGGCAGCTTAAATGTGTCCAGTGCCTGAATTCCCATTCCCAGTTCCCAGAGTATGGTGCCTGGTGCTCAGTAAGAGGGTGACAGGTTGAGAGTCGGAGGCAGTGAGGAACTGTCTCACCAGTCTGGAGGGGGATTGTATGGATGAGTGCTGTGTTGAACTGGAGGAGTTGTGTGAGTTTTTTTTAAGGAGCTTGCACGTGAGGTGGATGTCTGGCGGTGTGCTGGATGTCGGGCAGAGACATTAGAAAGTGATTCTAAAAGTAGTGGCTTGTGTATCTGATGATCCGGTGTAGGTGAAGAGGTTCATGTGTAGCCCAGCTATGTCCCATTAGGATGGTAGTGGTGTAGGGGCTCACGTCCTGTCTCAGTGGAGGCGGAGTGAGCGTGGGACGGTGTGTCCCACGTTGGCCCGAAACCCTGTCTCAGGGCCTGGAGGGTTCCCTAAGGGAGCGCCAGGTCAGGGGCCTAGGCTGTACTTACAAGTCATTTGAGGAGGATCTTCCTGTGTCTAGAGGACGGGGAGTGTCTGTAATCAGAACTCCGGCGGTCCTATATTGGGCAGTACCGCTCCTAAGTGAAGGGTGCAGAAGTCCTGGTTCGCTGGGCATTTGACCGTCTAGAGTGCTTGACCATTTGTGGGGCCTCTGGAGGTCGTTCCCCGAGGAGGGGGAAGGCCAGGTTCAGGTTCAGCCTGACCTGGAGGGAAGGGCATCTGTAGTCAGTGTCCTGACCGGTTGTTGGCTTCCAGGGGAACCACTCCCAGGTGGGAGGGTGCAGAACTCTGGAGGGGGTGCAGAGGGACGGTGTCCTTACTTCTGACCCCGGTGGGAGGAGAGTGTGTCGCTGCTACGCCGCTGGCGTGTGCTCTGTCTAGCCTGAGACATACTGTGCCTGTGATCATGGAACTGGAAGGGGGTGCAGAAGGACGGTGTACTTCTGACCCCGGTGCAACTTAAGGGTGTAAATCCTAGGTTGGGAGATTAGGAAACTTCTAGGTCAAGAGGAACTCTACCAAAGTGAATCAGCTGAAGAGACCGAGGGGGCTGCCCTTGCTGTGTGTTCTGGGGCCCGCCTGCAGTTTGTTGTTTCCACTAAGGTAGAGGAAATGGGACTTTGCTGTGTGCTGTGTCCCCCCACCTGCTTGAAGAGGGACTGTGCTGTGTGCTTTGTACCTCAGAAGTGGAATCGTTTCCAGGTGATAGACCAGTGACGGAGTGAGGTCCTGATCTGGTAGGAGAGTTGTGTTCTGGTGAGTGCTTCCCTGTGAGGGTTATTCCTTCACCCTGACTGGAAGCAAGGGTCCCTACTTGGTCTAAGGTACTTACCTCTGCCAACTAGAGACCCCCAGTTCTAACATTGGTGGAGTAGAGGTAGGATCGGGCATTCTTGCCGTGACCTCTAGTCAGCCTGAGGGTGTGGTCCCTAGGTTGTAGGATCAGTGGTAGTGTAGCTACCCTGAGAGAGAGAGTGGAGATTGGCTATTGTGTGCCAGGGGCTTCTGCCCCCACTCTGTGGATTGGTTAGGACCTGTGATCTTTGGATGGCCTAGGGCCTGGTCCTGACTGTGGATGACTAGTGTGTACCAGTGGGGTATCCTAGTTGTGCCAGAGAACTTTTGGTGAGGGAAATCTATGTGGGTTCAGAGTGGCGAAAAACTGGAAGGTCCCTGCCGTGAAGGCCCGTGTCCGTGGGTTTTGTCGCCCAAAGCATTGAAGACCATCAGTGTAGTGATTGGTCTACCCTGCGTTTTGGCTGGAAGGGGGATGTGTTGGACCCGGTCCTTTGAGCAGGTTCACCCCATGACTTTTTGCTTTTTCCTAGCCTGTTTTTGGAACCTGGGTTGGGGATTTTTAGGCCTCTGCGCACTTTTTCACTGTGGTACAGTGTAAAGTGCGTGTGCTCTCTGTGTGTGTGGTGAGTGGCCTGCCCTCCCATAGGAATGAATGGGGAATATGTATGCCCATGGTAGATTCCTGATGCATGGGGATTGCAGGGTCGAGTTTGATATGTATGAACTCGTGAGAATGAATGCTGCAGAATGGTGTATGCGGCATGGCTGTGTCTAGTCTAGAAGCGCCACTTTTAGAAGTTGGCATAATTGTGTAGTGAGTCTGCTGGCACGTGATTGGCTGATGAGCTTGGGCCTGCTGGTGGATAGACTGTCTGTTTAAGTAGGATGGGGTATGCCAGGCCCTGGAGGAGGGGGTCTGAGTCAGCCGTAGATGAAAGGCCCCCATCTGCTGTTAGGGAGGGGAGGAAAGAGCGTCTGGTGGAGCCAGGCTGTGCCTGTGGGCCCACCCTTGATGGCTCTCCCTCCTGATGGCCCCCTGTCACCTCTGACCTGAGGCTGACAGGAGAGGGAAACCAGATACACCAAGAGCTTAGGGCTCGCTGACACAAAGACTTCAAAAGACTTCAAAGCCTTTTCTGTGTATAAGAAGGGGCTGTGTTCCCTTCCAATTTGTTCTTGTCTTGTTCTTGTTTTCTGGACTTGAATCTATCAGGGGTGGGCGCTGCCCAGCCCCTGGATGCCTGGACTCCTGGGGGACGCCTCTGCCCTGCCTGGGCTGAGGGGGGGACTTGGCTTTACCCCTGGGAAGCTCTGGGACCCTTGGCAGCATGGAGAAGCTGCATCTTCCTGGGGAGGAGCGCTGGAGCTGTACTACTAGCGCCTGGAAGCGCTCTGCCTGTTGTCTAGCGCTTTGGAGCGCTTCATTTTTCCCCAAGCGCTTGAGAGCGCTTTGTCTGGACTTTTCCTAGCGCTGAGGAGCGCTTCATTTTTGATTATAGCGCTGGTAGCGCTCTGCTCATTTGCCCTAGCGCTTAGAAGCGCTCTATTCCTATGGCCGGTGCCCACCCGGTATCTGGCCTGTAGGAGGAATCAGCCCCCGCCTGCCTGCCTAAGGATCGGGCCGCCGCGCTGCCCGCGGCGACCCGGAAGTGACTGACCGGCCGGCCAATCCTGTCGCGGCCGGCCGGAAGTCCCGCCCTCGGCAGTCCGAAGAAGAAGAAGGAAGGCGCGGGAGATGGCGGCGGTGGACGGGGCTCCTCTCGGCTGAGGGAGCCCCAAGGAGACGAGGCGGCCGGCTGGCAGGGCTCCCGTGTGCCGAGGGAGCCCTGCAGAGGAGAAGACTCGTGGTCGGCTACCCGGGGCTCCCGTGCGCGGAGGGAGCCCCGGCGAGGAAGATGGAGGGCCGGCGCGAGTCTCCCCGCATGGAGGGAGAGCCTCGAGGCAGCAGAGACGTGTCCCCGCCCCGCCCGCGATGGGCTGCCGGTGAGTCTGGGCAGAGGGGGACAGAGGACAGGAGGGGCGCCGGGGCACGGTGACGGTGTCCGCGCCCCCCCCAGTGGCGCGAGCTCACGCCTGTGGCCAGTGTGAAGCCACGAGGGCTTCAAGGGCGGCCCCAGATGGCAGTGGGTCGCCCCAACGCTTTGTGAGCCCAGAGAGGCTCAAGGGGCTCGTAGGGGCATACTGGACTTTGGCGCATTTAGGGCGGCCCCAGTGGGCAGTGGGTCGCCCCAACGTTCGTGAGCCCGGAGAAGCGCGGAGGGGCCATATTTTGTTTAAGAGCCTGTTTGGCTCCAACGACGGGGCCAAGTTGTTTTTAGAGCCTGTTAGGCTCCGGGGGCATTGTAGAGAGTTTGAGCCCCCCAGAGAGGGACTCCCACGATGGCCGCATTTGTTTGTTTAGAGCCCCGAGAGGCTCTGGGCCATTTTTTAGAGATCGAGCCCAGAGGTGGGCTCCAACGACCCCCACAGTTGTTTTAAGAGCCTGCTAGGCTCAGGGGGCATTTCTGTGGACAGAGCCTGTGTGGCTCCAACGGAGTTGCTAAGTTTATTGTCAGAGCCTGTGTGGCTCCAACCTTTTGCGCAGTTCGTTCTAGGGCCAGTGAGGGCCCCAGCGCAGGTTTGAATCTCCAGCTGCCCAGCAATTAGTGGGCAGCTGCACTGTTTAGGCGCAAGAGGGAGAGAGAGTCCCTGCGTGGGACAGCGAGGGCACAGTGGTGCCCGGCCTTCACAGCTGCGCAGCACTTAGTGCCAGCTGCAGCGTTTAGGCCCTTGTGAGTGTTCCCAGGGGCCCAGCAAGTAGTGGGCCCCTGCATCGTTTAGGCCCCTGACATTGAGACTCAGGGCGTTCTAGCCCCAACAAGGCCAGTTGGCCTAGGGACTGCCACATGTGGTGGCTTATGTAGATTGTGCGCAATTGTATGGTTATTGCACCTCTGAATGCATTTCCTTGCATCATGTTTTATTCCTGCACCTCTGAATGTTTTAGACATCATGTGACTTTTGCGCTACTGTATTATCCTGGTACCTCTGAATGTAATTTTATTGCATCATGTGCGTTATTCTTAACACCGCTGAATGTGTAGGTTTATGCATTAAGTGTTTTTCCCTTACTACTCCTCTGAATGTGTTTTATGCATCATGGGTAATGTGTTCTTTCTTAGACCCCTAAATGCTGTGTGATACTTAGGTGGTTTTCCTTTACTACTCCTCTGAATGTGTTTTATGCATCATGGGTAATGTGTTCTTTCTTAGACCCCTAAATGCTGTGTGATACTTAGGTGGTTGTTCTTTTTAGTACAGGTGGTCCTAGTGAGGTCCTGGTCCCCTGCGTGACAGTCTCCTAAGGGTTTAGGGTTGCGTAGGTGGTACTTACCTGTTCCCAGTAGTTACTGGATGTGATCTATAACTGTTACTTTGTGTTACAGTGAAGTTTATATACTTTTATTCTAATTACTGACAAGTATTTCTATATCTGCAAAGTGTTGATTCAGACAGTGGCCCATGTGGCCCTGTCTTGTAAATAATCCCTTGTGAATATTGCCGTGCCAGTTGGCACAATGTACATGTGTGATTTCTATCTGATATGTTTTGACAATACAAAAGTTATTTTAATATAACCTTGTGTGGAGTCTCTTTTGTGGTGTGCCTAGTATGTTGTTGCTGTCGTGTGCTGACGCAAATGCTTTACACATCGCCTCCGAGTTTAGCCTAGACTGCTCGCGTCATGCTACCTAGAGGGTGAGCAGGGGTTATCTTGGCGTGTGACTTCCTTGCCCTGACTGGACTGGTGGTTTCGGCCTGGCTTTGGCGTCAGCCTTAGCCTACCCGAAATAGCCGGTTTCCAACAATGAGCAAACCCCAAACTAGCCTGTGCTCAACCCCCTGGTATCTTGGCACAGAGAAGGCAGGCTTAACTTAGAGGCCATGTGTAAAGTATTTGTGCAACACTTTAAACAATAAAACTGTGAATACACAACACAAAAAAATCCCACACCAGGTTAGAAAATAGAGCTTAATTTAATAAATGAAACAGGCCCAACACAACAAAAATCCAATCATTAGAACTGGAGGCAATGAAGTGCCTAAAAGTATAAAGTGCGAACCACGACCATCTGGTCGCGTGGGAGTGGATCAAATTAAAAAGCTCAGGCCGACCGCAATAGAACGTGGGTCGGATGCAGTCCCAGGTTCAACCTTCTGAAAGTTTACCTCCTGAAGTTTTGTGGCAAGATTCTCATTCACGTTGGAGGGGTCTGCAGGAAACAAGGAGAACATCTCTGATGTGACGGTGGTCAGCATGATGCGAGGAGCAGGCTGAGCATCTGGAAAGGTGGGCTGGAGATTCACGTAGGCAGACCTCCTTGGTGATTGATGCATTCTTGGTCGAAGAGACAGGCTGGTTTTCGGTGCAAGCTGAGCTGTTCTTGTGCGAACAGGCCCTTTCATGCTGAAGAAAATCCCAAGAGCTTGACTTAAGAGCCCTAGAGCCACACCAAGGATCCAGGACCTGAGAGGCACCATTTGGGGGTCAGGAAGTCACTGAAGACAGGTGCAGGAGCTGTTGGGGAGCCTTTTATGTTCCTGAGGCTCAGATCAGGAGGTTAGCAGACTAGCTTTCTAATACCCTCTGTGGTCCTGGGTTTTAGATGGGTTGCAGGTCCAGTTATCCTCCCCAGGCAGGAGGGCAGCAGGCAGCAGTTCAGCACAACACAGTAGCAGCTCTTTCAGAGTGGCATCCAGCAGAGCGACAGTCCTTTCAATGGCATAGCAATCCTTCTCCCTAGAAGAGTATAGAAGTGACTCCAAGCTACAGGGACACAGCAGGCTACAAGAGACTTTTACTACAAATTCTATGCTATCCAGTTGCAAACTTACCTGCCCTGGAACCTTCTGCTTGCCTCTGCTGAAGTGAGTCTTGACCCCCAAGTGCTGTTCCCAAAGTCTTGGACCCGTGTCAAAGTATACTCATCCTAATATTTACCAAAACCTGGGACTTAGAAGCTGTTTAGCATCAAAGACCTCCAAAAGACTTCAACCAACCTGCCAATCAGAGTCAACGAAGGTGAGTTGTTGATGAGCCAGAGATTCAGATTGCTTCTGCTCTGAGTTTTTCTGAAGGAGCGGGACCTCTGGGAGACAGTATCTAGCCTCGCAGAGCCCTGTTCAGCTACTACATGCAGTCGTGCATTGCTGTAAGTATCTAAGCTCCAAAAACAAATTCTGAAGTTTGAAAGCTTCACTGAGAGACGTTATCTATCCAGTGAAGGACCTTTTATGGGTGCAAAAATCAAACTTTTCCCACTAAGAGTTACCGGGCCAAAAGTCTGTGGCTTCACTGAGACCTTGTCCAGCAGCTATCCAACAACATGAAGTCCTCTTTCGCCACAGCATACTGCCTTGCCCGGGGAGCATTTGTGACTTAAATTTCAGAGACTAAGGGCCTCATTGCGAAGTCGGTTGAGGTCCGACCGGCGCATTATGATGCGGCGGTTGGAGGCAGCAGGCAGAGGGACCGACCCCTACTGTTATATGGGCTCAAGGACCTCATTAGCGCAGCGGTCAGAATGTATTCTCTACAAAAAGGGCGGTACCTGCTGTGGTACTGCTGTAGGGATTACGATGTTTCTTTGGCATCCCGACCACCGTAGAAAGTTAGACATAAACAGAATTTGTGGGCCCCTAAAAGGCCCACGTACCTCTGGGGCCTCCACTATGGTGCCCCCCTAAACATCCCTGCACCATGTGGTCAGTACCACATAGGGCTCTTAGTCTAAAGGTAAAACCTCCAACTGGGTCAAACCTGGTTTCTCCGACAGGCTCAGGCTCCATTGTGGTTGGCCTTTACTTGCACCTATGTGCTAGTCAAGTAAGATCAGATGTTCATCGTTGGAGAGTAATGCTTTTTGAAGCTATTTTCACATTTGAACTTAAAAATGTCATATCTCTGGTGTCCCTTATCAATTTTTTATGTTTTGTTGTAGTTTTATTGGTTAAAATGTACTTTATTTTTCTAAATGTATTTTGGATTTTTCTTCTGTTATGTTTTGACTTTATTAATGTTTTCGTGCTGGCTTTACAAAATGCATCTAACTTAAGCTTATCTACTCTGTGCCATAGCTACAAGGGAGTGGAGCTCAGGTTTTGCTTTGTGATTTTAAGGTTCCACCTTAACAAGGTTTGAGGTTTTTACTTGATGTGGTTACTCACCTCACTCAGCTAATACCCCAGTTTCTTACAACATCATTATGTGCTACCTTGCTTCACATTATACCCCCCATCATTCAATTCCCTCCTGGCAGGCATAACCTTCTGTCTCCTACTGCACACCCATTTCTACTCTGAGACACATCTCCCAGAGCTTGACTACCCAAAAAGCCCAATGCTTCCTTGGTGCATGTTGCACATGTGGCACATGGTCCCACTCTACACCAAAGTGCACACTCAAATCAATGAGCAGTGTCCAGTGTGGAACAGTGCGCCATATCACAGATGCACTGTTTCTAGTGCAGGGGCGAATCCGTGGCTGAAGTGAAATGCTGTTTGATGCCCTCGATCTGCCTGTAACTGTACAGGTGGCAATATGGACAGCATTTGAAAGATGAAAAGAGATCCCTATGCAGGCAGGTGAAGCGAGTGACTGCACTCCTCTGTGGGGAATGTCTGAGACATCAATAATACTCCCATTTCCATCTTTTAAGTGGTGCCCCATGGTGGACAAACTAATCGTGTGCCACCTCAATGTGGTGCACCTTTGGTAATTCCTTTGCCTCTGCACCAGTGTCTGTAATACACCAGTTCAGATGCACAGTGCTTCCTCATATGCAATAGGTCATGCTCCTATAAAAAAGGAAGGCACCCTCCTTGTTGCAGATCATCATGTGCTCCCTTAAAGCTCTCTATTGTGCTCAACCTACTGTCTACGGTTAAACATCATTGTCCATATGTGTGCACATACTCCAGAGTGATTGCTGCTCTTTAAGCATAGGTGCCTCTATGTCGATGTGTCTATGTGTTTTATTATCTTTAGTTTTGTTGGCTTATGTTCATTTACATACTCTCTATATTCCTGTGTGTCCTTACAAATTATTAACTTAAACGCAATTAAAACTCTTTGTTTATCTGGTGTACAAAAGTCAAACCTATTGGGGTGGTCAGGGCTTAATAACTATTTTCATTAACAACATTCCATTGCCATCGGCTGTCTGGAAGGTGAATTTCTCACTGCTGTGTGTTTACTTTATGATGTAGACTAATAGCTGGCCTTTGAGATTGCACAGGAGTATGCTGTGTGGGAGTGCACACAGATGTGTCATTACCGCTATTAGGCCACCTGAGTTGCCTTATCGTTTATTACATCACTCTGAATAATTTCAAGCAAGTCCATGCCACGTACACATGAAGCCAGAGGCATACTGTGAAGGCTGAGCGTATCCTTCAGATTAGAGTGCCTATTGCACATCTAAAGTATCCTTTCTGTCTCCATGCAAGAATGTGGTAGACCAGGGCTTAATTTGCAAAAGAATGAGTACCCGGTGCCTAAAGCTCTGCTCAGAAGCCCCGAATATGAAGGTTGCATGCGTAGTCTAGAATCCACCTCATGCCCCTTTAATCTGCTCTACTCCCTATCCCGTAGTCTTACACTTGCAGGTCCCTGCTTTCCCCCTTTGTGATTGTTTTCCGTCTTTCTCTTACTCCGTCCTTCCCCTTTGTGTGTTCTCTCTCTTGCTCTATGGAAAAAAATAAATGCTGGTCCACAAAAATTAGTTCGTTCATAATTAGTGTAGTTCCAGTAATGCATCACATAACCAAGCATCCTCCTTAACTGCACCATCCCATGCATTGTATTGGGAGGTAGTTAGCTAATTTATATTTTTTACATTATTAATTGATATGATGGTTGAGAAGACAATATTATTTTGTATATTTGGCTGAATTAAATTGGCAACATGAAATGCAGATGGCCGGGCCTGGTCACTGACTTTTTGAAGAGGAAATGGCATTTTGTGTTGCACTGTTGCCTTTTGATCTATCAGAGTTTAATGTTATATGGAAATTTGTAGCGCGCACAACTGCTCTAGAGTATCCTGGCGCAGATGGAGAATGCTCCAAGAGTAATCAACAATTTGCTTTGATATTTTGGCTGCATTTTCTATAAGTCGAATGGCTTAACCTGTGGAAGATCCTGGGAGACTAATATATACTTTCCTAAATCTTTGGAGCTTTTTGCAGCGGGTGGAATGAGTCAGTGGCAGATTAGGGGAGACACGATTTTGCTTTCCAGTGCGTCTTTGGTTGGCTTTGGCTGCTATACATCTGGAAGCCTAAGGAAGGTTAAGGCGGGTGTTAGACCTGGCACTATTGGCGCAGGTCTCCCTTCCATTTTTTGCTATTGCCTCATGTATTTTTGCTGGTGTTAGATGCTTTGGGGAATGTGCCACTGCTATTCAGTGCCACAGTGCAAGTGCTCCCTATTGTAAATTGATGTATGCATTAGTGATTCCATGTTTGGCTACTTTGGTTTACTTGACAGACCCTAGTCTAGGGCACTGAGTGTGCCAGGGCGTGTAATCCAAATACTGCTGGTGGGCCTGCAGCACTGGTTTTGCCACCCACAGAAGCAGCCTTGTAAAATGTCTCTAAGGTCTGCCATTGCAGAGCCTGCGTGCAGTCTGGTACTGTCATGCTGACTGGGCAAGTGCACCCACTTCCCAGTCCCTAAACCTTCCCTTTTCTTATCAGTAACCCCTATGGTAGGCCCAATGGCAGGGTGCACTGTAAGTATAAGGTAGGACAAGCCCTGGTGTGTGTGGCATGTCCTAATAGTGAATTACAGCCATTTTCGTTTTTCATTATTGCAAGACTACCTGTCCTCCATAGGCAAGAATGGGCTGTTAGAATTGGTACATTTTATAATCCTAACAGGCTCAGAGAACATGGTAGAAATTCGAGTTTAGTATGCCTGAAATCAGAATAAAAAATACATCTTTTAGTAAAGTTTATCTTAATATTCTGTGTTTGCAAGCGACGCAGACAGCGATGTCGCCGGGCAGCTTGCGTCCCCGTAATGTGACAAACTTACCGCATTTTCTCCAGCCTCTGCGAAGTTTCCTGCTATATAATCTCTGATAATTTGTCTAAGTACCGATGGCGTGGGGGGGAGGGGTGGTGTGGATAGAGGGAGGAGGGAGCACTTCCAGCTTCCTACTATACTATTGTTCCTTAGAGCTTGTTGCTTAGCCACTGGACCTCTGGGTGCGTTTTGTTGGGTTAGGAGGGGGGGGAGTTTTATTTCTTTTAGAAAAGCAGATGTGGAATTTTGAAATAGCACTGGTCGTCTTTGGGTGTCCACAGGATCCACACTAACGATTCACCTACGAATTGCCGCCCGACCCCCGGGTTGTGGGCTGAAAGGCCGTGTAACAGTGTTACTTTATTATGGATGTACCTGTCACTGAGTGCCACATCATTGACCATTGTACAACTGCTGTTTATATCTGCAATAAAAATATATTAAAAAATATATATATATATATATTCTGTGTTTGCAAATGCCACTTTTAGAAAGTAGGTATTTGCTTGTCTAACCATTCAAACCTGCCTCTGCTAGTTTGTGTATTCCTATGCCTGGTTTCTGTGAGTGACAGGGCTGGGGAATTCCAGGAGACATGCTGAGTCACCCAGTGGTGAATAGAGAGATCTGCATCTAGATGGGAGGGAGAAGTACACCTGAACTCTGAATAGGGCTGTGCCTGCCTTCCACAATGCTGGCTCCACCTCCTGGGGAGCGGCTGATGTCTCTGCCCTGCACACTGAAAGAAGAGAAGGAGTCCTGTCAACAAAGTGCTCCAGGACTGTACTTGCCTTCCAAAATGCTGGCTCCACCTCCTGTGGAGCGTCTGATGTTTCTGCCCTGCACTGTGAAAGGAAATGAGAGGTCGGGTAAACAGAGTGCTTCAGAACTGGTTTGGACTAGGCACAGGCCCCTCTCGCCACAGAGAACAAAGGATTTTGGGGTATAAATATTGGGACCCTGCTCCCAAGAAATTAGATCACTTTTGATCTAATTTCTTGAGTTAGAGGCTGGCGCTAGCTCCTGAGGCGAAAAGCCGGGAGAACTAGTTGGCACATTTTAAAACTCTTATCTTTTATTTGTGTTATGTTTGCATTTTACTCTGTTTTAAAAACTACGTAGACCTACCTCCTTGCATTTGTCAGCCTGCAGATTCCCCCCACAGCCGAGTAGGTGCTGGGACGGGGAAAGAAAGACGCCGCCATATTGGGGGTAGCCCCGGTTGCTGCACTAGCTGTTGGGACCTCCCGACCCCTACCCACAGTACTTAAATCACGCTGAATACGAGTCGCGTTAGTTAGAAGCTGGCGCTAGCTCCTGAGGCCAAAAGCCGGGAGAATTAGTTGGCACATTTTAAAACTGTTATCTTTTATTTGTGTTCTGTTTGCATTTTGCTCTGTTTTAAAAACTACGTAGACCTACCTCCTTGCATTTGTCAGCCTGCAGATTTCCACCACAGCCGAGTAGGTGGTGGGACGGGGAAAGAAAGACGCCGTCATATTGGGGGTAGCCCCGGTTGCCGCACTAGCTGTTGGGACCTCCCAACCCCTACCCACAGTACTTAAATCGCTCTGAATACGAGTCGCGTTAGTTAGAAGCTGGCGCTAGCTCCTGAGGCGAAAAGCCGGTAGAACTAGTTGGCACATTTTAAAACTGTTATCTTTTATTTGTGTTCTGTTTGCATTTTGCTCTGTTTTAAAATCTACGTAGACCTACCTCCTTGCATTTGTCAGCCTGCAGATTCCCCCCACAGCCTAGTAGGTGCTGGGAAGGGGAAAGAAAGACGCCGCCATATTGGGGGTAGCCCCGGTTGCCGCACTAGCTGTTCGGCCCCTCCCTCTATCTCTGCATATAATGAACACCCTACGCCGGCTGCCCAGCAGACGCGCGCAGTGGGTGTGCCGAAGGCGCGCCTAAGGCAAGCCTGTCTGCGGCCGGATGGGGCCAGGGGCCAAAACCCCTGCATCATTTCCTGCACAGAGAAGGTATTATAGTTCTGATTCCCTTCTTAGCATGAGGACCAGTACAGAAATTAGCTGTGCGCACGCTTTAGAGCTGCCCGCGGTTTGTCCCCTTTGTAAGTACAAGCTGAACACCACCCGATATCAGGATGGGAAGCGGGACAGCAACATGCTGCTCTTAAATTGTAGGTCTTTACCTAAACATAGCATAGAAATTGCCCTATTGCTGGAGGAACATCTGCCAGACGCAGTCTTTTTAACGGAAACCTGGCTGATGCCAGATTCCGAACCAGACGTAATACAGGAATTACCTCTGGGCTATCAGATCATGCGGAAAGACCGCGCACTAGGGAGAGGAGGTGTCGTGGCCATTATCTATAAAGAACAGTACACTTGCCGATGTTCTCCTGACTCTATCCCAGACTGTGAAAGTTTATCTTTCAGTATTGATTTTTCCCCCAACAATTGTTTTTCGGGCACTCTTATATACCGCCCCCCAGGTCCCCCTAAGCAGTTTCATAAAGCTTTACCTCCGATTGTCGCCGAGTTGGTCACAATTCCTGCCAACTTTACGCTACTATGCGACCTTAACATCCATTTTGACATTACCACTGATCGCACTGCAATGGAGCTGGCGAACGACCTAGCCGAAATTCAACTGGAACAACTGGTGGTCTCCTCAACCCATAATAGGGACCATCTTTTGGATCCAATTTTCGGTAATTGCTCGGAGCTCAGAATTGGCTCTATTATCTGGCTGCCTTGGACTGACCACTCACTGATTCTTCTTAAATGGTCTATAAGCAAGCCATCCTCTTTGATTCCTACTCCACGGAAAGCTAGAAACTGGTCCAGACTCCCTTTGGAACAGTGGACCGATGCTCTTATGACCTCTAGACCCTTACCTAATAAGGATCCCTATGTAGCCAACAGGGAGTATGATGAGTGGATTCTAAACTCTCTCGAGGCTACACTTCCCCTCTGTAAAACTACTTTGAAGCGGTCGTCGAAAACCGCCCCTTGGTACTCAATGGAGCTCAGGTTAAAAAAACGACAATGTAAAAAATTAGAAAGAAGGTGGCGCCTGGAATTCGCCTCCTCTGATAAAATTCTATATAGGGAGGCGATACGAGCCTACAAACAAGAGATAATAAGCGCACAAGCGGCTTACTTTACAGGAAAAATTACGTTGGCTAAATCAAACCAAAAGATATTTTTCAAATAGTAAAGAGTCTTACTAAACCTTCTCCTCCCCCTGTGTCCAATTGTAACACAACGGCTCACTGCAATAATTTGGCAGAATTCTTCTACCAAAAGGTGCATCAAATCTATGTATCATTCACGGTGGTGGACCCAGACCCTTCTGGTCAATAAGCTGTCCATCAGGCTCTAGCCACTCTGGACCAGTCCCCTTTACTTGATCAGTTTCCTTTACTTGATCATGAGACCCTTGAATTAATGATGCTTCAAGTAAAGTCAGGCTCCCCTTGTGACCCAGCCCCACCGAACGTACTAGTATCGATAAGCCAGGTTGTCCTCCCCACTGTTATGAACCTTCTTAATGCCTCCCTGTCTTCCGGGATTGTTCCACCCACCTGGAAACAAGCCATGGTGCGTGCACTTTTGAAGAAATCAAATGCAGACCCTGGTCATTTTAATAACTATCGTCCCATCTCCCTGCTCCCCTGGGTGAGCAAAATTCTTGAAAAACTTGTTAATATACACTTAATGAACTTTCTCGAAAGTAACCAATTGCTTGATGCCACTCAGACGGGTTTTTGTCCCAAACATGGCACGGAGACCGCTCTCCTAGCAGTCATCGAGGAAACCAGAGGGATTCTGGACCGAGGAGGATCAGTGGCAGTGGTCCACCTCGATTTGAGTGCGGCATTCGACACGGTCAATCATGACACGCTACTGTGTCGCCTTTCTGATTTGGGAATATCAGGAAGAGCAATAATCTGGCTCAAATCCTTTCTGAGTAATAGGACTTTTCAGGTCTTTGAGGGAGATACGGTCTCCTACAGCAAACCACTGAGTTGCTGGGTTCCGCAGGGTTCATCTTTGATCCCTGCGTTATTCAATGTTTATATGAGACCACTGGCTGAGGTCGTCCGTCCATTCGGCATTAAGATCATTACATATGCTGACGACACTCAGCTAGTGGTCTCCCTCGCACAGGAAGACGGCCAGCCCACGCTGAGTGTCCTGATGAAATGTCTGGAGGAAGTAAAAAACTGGATGACGATATCCTGTCTCAAGCTCAATGGAGACAAAACGGAGCTGATGCTCCTTGGCCCTGCTGCACTATCTAATATGAACTTTCCATGGCCCCCCAGCCTGGGTACACCACCTACACCTAAAGACAATATAAAAAGTCTAGGGGTATGGTTGGACAAATCCCTGACTTTTAACACCCAGGCAATCAAGCTATCAGCAATCTGTTTTGGTCTTCTCAGGATACTGAAAAAAGTTCTTCCACTTTTACCTTGGGAAGCCAAACAGATAGTCATCCAAGGTCTGATCCAGTCTCGATTTGACTTTAGTAATTCCCTGTACCTAGGTGCGCCTGACTACACACTGCGGAAACTGCAGATTATTCAGAATTGTGCTGCCCGCATGCTGCTTCAGCTGCCCCGCAAAGTGTCAGCAAAGCCTGAGCTTAGGAGCCTACATTAGCTGCTGGTGCGGGAAAGAATTTGCTTCAAAGCAATGTGCATCTCCCACCAGGCCTATTGGCAGTCGGGCCCGGTAATCAGCCGTGGGCTGATCATACCTACCACCCCAGTAAACAACTCCGTTCAAGTCAGGCCTTTCTGGCCACAGTACCCCGAGTTAGGAGTACTAGAGCAGGTGGTAGGCTGTTCTCTTACAACGCCGCCAAACTGTGGAATCAACTCCCACTTCAGCTCAGGGCTAACCCTAATTAGCTTTCCTTTCGTAAGCAACTAAAAACTTTTCTTTTTAACACATATAACTAGTTCTCTGTGACTATTGGTTCAGCGGTTAGCACCACTTCTTTAGGGCTTAGACGCCCCAGGGCAGCAATCGCGCTTTATAAATCCTCTTTTCATTTTCATTTCATTTAATTTCATTTCATTTCATTTCATTTTGGACTACAAGAAGAAACCTTTACTGAGGAGAGGAACCGGAAGAAAATGAGGAGAGACTATTCCCGAAGTTGAAGTGCTGCTTGGGGGATTGGCCTGCAGTGGTTGCCTTACTGCCAAAGGAAGGAGAAAGAAACTTTGTAACTTTGCTTTCAACTTGTGAAGGATCTCCAATGGCTTGGAAAAGAGCTTGCCTCCTGCTGAAGTCTCAGGGACAACATACTGAACCCCGAGCTCCCCAGAGTTCTTTTGGAAGTGCCTGCTGCTGTTTTGGGCCTTCTGAGGAACTGCGTGCTGCAAGGAGCTGGAAGCGCGACTCAACGAGAAGAAGCGTGTCGCCGTCGCTGTGACTGCTGTCGCAACTCCGGAGAAAGGAGGGTGTCACCGCTGGAACTGTCCCACTGCACCACATCGGAGAGAAGCATGCCGCAACGAAGAGGAAGCGTGTTGCCGTCTCTGCTGCTGCCGTCACAACTCCGAAGAAGGAGGGTATCGCCGCTGGAGCTGTCGCACTGCACCGCATCAGGAGAAGAATCTCGCAACGAGGTCGGAGCGTGTCGCCTTCACTGTGCCTGCCGTCGCAACTCCGGAGAAGGAGGGTGTCGCTGCTGGAACTGTCGCACTGCACCTCATCGATCAAGAGCACCATGCATCCCCGAGAAGCGCGCCGCCGTCGGAGCTGCTGCCGTCGCATCTTGGATGTCGCCGCTGTAGTTGTCACATCGAGCGGAAGCTTCACGCATCGTGGAGAAGAGCGTCGCTGCTGGAGCTGTTGCCGTCGCATCGTAATGGTGTCGCCGCTGCAGTCCACGCATCGAACCGAGGACTTCTCGCATCCCCGAGAAGCGTGCCGCATCTGGAAGATCTTCACGTGTTTATTTCTTTGTATCTGAATTTTGCCGCATTTCCCATTGCTGCGACATTGCTTGTCGTGGAAGCGCAACGCAACTTAAGGTATATTGACGCAGAGTGTCGCATCTAAGAAGTGAACTGAACTGAAATAAGCTTAATCTACCATCTTAAAGTAATCATAGTGTGTATTTTGTCGTTTATGGTCTCGTGGTAACTTTAAATAAAGTCTACTTACTTTTATATAAAACCTGAGTGGTGTCCATTTATAATGTTGTCACTGGGTTACTGTATGTGGTCACAACTGCTTAACTTACAACGCCTCTGAAATAAGCCGTGAGTGCTCGCCCCACGCAACCTAGAGGGTGAGCAGGGGTTATTTTAGGAGTGTAATCCTCTGTCCTGACTAGAGGAGCGGGTCCCTATTTGTCACAAGTACCTACCTGTGCCAACCAGAGGCCCCCAAATCTAACAGCCGGGCTTCTGGATTCATTCTCAATCTTTTGACAATTGACTTTTGCAGTTGTTGGTTGAGCAGTGGCCACAGAATTGCTTCAAGATGAATTTATGCCCAAGCGTGTGTTTGTCGCCATTTTTTTAGGTTGAGCATTCGAGACCTCTTGTATATACTTTAGTATATACTTATATGTGTATGTACTTTGTGGGCTCTGGAGATCAGCCCTGCTTCCACGTAGGGACTTTTTTTCTGTTTAACTGCCTCTAATTATCTATCTTGATAGAAAATTACCAGAATTCGTTCTGCTTGTTCAACTGCCTCTGTGTAACTGTCTTGATAGAAAAAAACGACCAGTAGAGTTCAGTAAAATGTCATAATTGCTCTCTGCTGAGGGACTTTTAAAAAAAAAAATTCTGCCAACTGCCTTTATTTAACTTTCTTGATACACAACGATCAGCAGAGGTCAGTACAATACCGGAATCACTAAAGCATTCTCTAGATTCCAGTCAATAGAAATTGTCTTCCTTAAGCACCCGTAGATAATAATATTTTTTTCAAATCTTGGTTTTCAGTGATATGACCACCGAGGGCCCTGATTTTATTTATAAAACAAAGCTTTGGACTATACCATTTCCCGCTGAAACCAAATATTTCTCTCCATGGGTTCCCATACCTGGCATGTGACACAGTTTGGTGCTTACTTTCCCTCCATGTTAAAGATGAGTAGATGTTTCAGCACCCAGGCTAATGTGCTGCATAGCTAAATACATATAAGGTTCCAAAGACGAGACCGATTGCATTGCAAAGGCTTGTTTCTATCATGCTATAATGTGTTTATGCAAAAAGGTCTGGCACCCATTTTGTGTTTCATAGTATTTTGTGTGTGCTGAGTGTCACAGTAATTTTGTCTACCATGTTATTCCTTGCACAAGCAATCAATCAATCAATCAATACATTTGTAGAGTGCACAACTTACCCGTGAGAGTCTCAAGGCGCTGGGTGGGGGGGGGGGGTTACTGCGATACTGTGATTGCTCAAACAGCAAGGTCTTGAGGAGTCTCCTGAAGGCCAGCAGGTCCTGGGTCTGTCATAGGTGGATGGGAAGAGTGTTCCAGGTTTTTGCGGCGAGGTGAGAGAATGATTTTCCGGCGGCGGTCGCTGAACGGTTGCGGGGGCGGTGGCGAGGGTGATGTCAGCGGAGCGGAGCTGGCGGTTCGGGGTGTAGAAGGTGAGTCGTTTGTTGAGGTACGCTGGTCCGGTGTTGTGGAGAGCTTTGTGAGCGTTGGTGAGGAGCTTGAAGGTCAGGAATGTTTACCTTACTTTAATTGCAAAGATAACCATGGATGCCATTCTGTCTGCTATGTTGTTGTGTGTGTCTTTTTATGACGCTTGCCCACATTGTGTTCATTTCTTCCTATAGGCGCTATGAGCCTAGGCTTCACAAGAGGATTTGGCATATTCCTTGGCATTTAGTAGGTTTTCATGGCCTTTTCTGATGTAGCTGCCTTAGGCTATGTTTATGGTAGTACTGTCACTCTATCCATAAGCCATTGACAACAAATCAAGTCGTCTCAGAAGGATAGTCCTAAGGATTCTCTAATCATCAGGCATAAAGCCAGTCTGGGTCATTGCAGTCAGCTGTAATCAATTACAGCTGAATGCAACGACACGGACTGGCACTATGCCCGATGATTAGAGAATCCTTAGGACTATCCTTCCAAGACGGCTTAATCTGTTTTCAAAATAATTCAACCGCCCTGAGGAAGCCCCGGGACGGATGGCCATGTAAAGGGTTGAAACACGTGTTGGCTGTTCCTTCACTCACTCTTATGGATAGAGTGACAGTACTACCATAAACGCCTTCCAAAAACCAGTGCTGGAATAGAATTATTTTCCCAGAAAAAAGTAATTAACCCCTTCCGTGCTCCTGTCAGCCATTGGCCATCGCAAGCACTACGTGGATGGTGCTGGGAACGGCCAACGGCTGACACGGCCCCACCCACTCCTTAGAACACCCGCACTGCGCCGTAATAACGGCCACGGAAAACGGGTTAAACCAATCTTGCCCACACAATCCTGTTGAATCTTGTTTATATTAGGGGGTCATGAGTTTCCCCCCTGTTAAAGGCAAGATACAAAAAAGAGAATTCCCGCTCATTTTTCAGCCAGTAAGGGATCGGGACCAGTTACCCCTCATCTTCCAAAACTGCCTTAGGCTATGTGCTGGTGGAAGAATTATTATAATTTGTATGCACTGAGTGCTTGATGTCAGAGGCCTGTGTAAAGATTTGACTTCACTCTCCATTGTATTTTTAGCTCACCTTTCTATGAATCTGTGGGACATGTTGCATGATGGAAGGTTCTTCAGGATTTTCGTTTATGTTTCTGGGCATTTTTCTGTGGATGCTATAAGTCAGTCGAACTAAGGAAGAATAGCAGATACAGGTTTTCTGGTGATTCTGCGAGAGAATATGAGATGCATCTAGATGGGCCTTTTTTGTTGTCAGTGTTATGTGTATCCGTGTCTGTGGAAAGATAGCGGAGCTCCATGATTATTCTTGTTTTTGTTTCTTCTCTGATATTGCTGCTATGAGTCAGAGGTTTAAACATATTATTTCTCGATGTTGTTAAATTATCTAATCCTTATTTTCTATTGTTCTACACTAGTTGAAGTTTTTCAGAATTGTAGAGCATTGTGGCTGTTGTGCAGCATGTGGAAAAGTTACAATAAAAAAGAGTTATAAGCATTTTTGTTATCTTCTATATAACTAAGAAGACAATATGTACAGCTGAACGACCCAATTAAAAAAATAATTAACTAGAAAATGTCTTCTACTTTTTTGTCCTTGCAATGCTGGCAACTTCTTCCTAACTGTTCTAAAGCTTTTTTGTGATAGCTTTTTTTTGTATTGTGGTGGGGGCATAATCAATGGGAGGGTGGAGGTTGGGAAATAGTAACTGAATTACAACACAGGCAGCGGACGGACATTAGGGGAGAATCAACAGATGACAGTTTCTGAGGGAAGACTAAGGTGGTGCTGAGTGATACTGAGGTGGTGCTGAGGGGGTGGTGTGCTGGTGTGGAGGTGATGTTCAGGTGACCCTGAGTAATATCGAGGTGGTGCTGGGTGATGCTGAGGTGGTGCTGAACGATGCTGTGGTGCTGCGTAATGCTGAAGGGGAGGTGTTGGACTGGTGCTCAGGTGGTGCTCAATGAAGCTGAGTTGGTGTTATGCTCAGTTGGTGCTGCGCTTATGCTGAAGTGGTGCTGCACAGATGCTGAACTGGTTCTGTGCTGATGTTTAGGTGGAGTTGCACTGGTGCAGAGGTGGTGCTGTGCTGGCACTTCTCTGTTCTGAGTTGGTGCTGCATTGGTGAAGGTGTGCAGATGAGGAGGTGGTGCTGTGCTGATGCTGATATGGTGTTTATTGCAAACACAACAATGATGGACAGAATGTGGATCAATGTCACACATTCACCCCAGTCCAAAGATCTGGGCCCAAATCCATCGTTTTTCCACTCCACACCACCCTGGGTTAGACAATGGCGATATGCAAATCAGCGCTGACCCTGTGCCCCATGGGAACAGTCCAGTCTGAACTACAAAAGCCATGTCCTTCCCAGAACGGAAACAAGCATCCGAGGACCGGCCCGGTTTCGAGGTAACACCTCTCTTCAGCCCGGCTAGCTTGATTCCAGTGGTGTGGAGTGCCTGGGACTCACGTCTGAGCATCCCCAGTACACTTAGAGCGGTAACTGCAACCACAACAATGATGGACAGAATGTGGATCAATGTCACACATTCACCCCAGTCCAAAGATCTGGGCCCAAATCCATCGTTTTTCCACTCCACACCACCCTGGGTTAGACAATGGCGATATGCAAATCAGCGCTGACCCTGTGCCCCATGGGAACAGTCCAGTCTGAACTACAAAAGCCATGTCCTTCCCAGAACGGAAACAAGCATCCGAGGACCGGCCCGGTTTCGAGGTAACACCTCTCTTCAGCCCGGCTAGCTTGATTCCAGTGGTGTGGAGTGCCTGGGACTCACGTCTGAGCATCCCCAGTACACTTAGAGCGGTAACTGCAAACACAACAATGATGGACAGAGTGTGTGACATTGATCCACATTCAGTCCATCACTTGTTGTTTTTGCAATTGCCGCCCTAAGTGCGCTGGGGATGCCCAGACGTGGGTCCCAGGCACTCCACACCACTTGGAGTCAAGCTAGCCGGGCTGAAGAGAGGTGTTACCTCGAAACCGGTCCGGTCCTCGGATGCTTGATTCCGTTCTGGGAAGGACATGGCTTTTGTAGTTCGGACTGGACTGTTCCCATGGGGCAACAGGGTCAGAGCTGATTTGCATATCGCCATTGTCTAACCCAGGGTGGTGTGGAGTGCAAAGAAACGATGGATTTGGGCCCAGATCTTTTGACTGGGGGAGTGTGTGACATTGATCCACATTCAGTCCATCACTTGTTGTTTTTGCGATATGGTGTTTATGACAATGCAATACAAGTGGCTCATTATAAAGTGAACCATGAAATGAGCAAATGTCGCAATAACAGACCTGAGTGTCTGCTGTTAATTGGCGTTGGTCACTGTCCTTTTCAGCATTCCATTGATTCCAAGCACTGCATCTTCCTCAGAGAACTCAATTTTCACCTCGTTGACCTCAACAACAACAGCAACCTCCCAAAGAGCATAAACAACATTGGCCTCACACAGTTAGTCACCAACCCCACACATCACGGGACACACACTCAACCCAATCTTCACAGACAAAGACAGAGTCAAGTACAGACATATCACTGAGCTCACATTGACAGACCATTCCATTGTCCTCTTCACCATCACAGGAACACCCGGTACCACCACCAAGCAGCCCAGCACCTCATAGCACAGCTGGAACAAAGTATTAAAGAGCCAGTGGGCCCATGCCATCAACACCTCCCACCCTGACACCGCAAGCAACCGAGAACAAGCTGTCAAGGCGTTCTCCGCCTGGATCACCTACTGCACCAACAGAGTACTCCCTGTCAAGACCACCAAACTCAAGAGATGCTCCAAACAGGCAAATTGGTACACCACTGAGCTGAGAACCCCAAAACGCAACTCCAAACGAGGTGAAATAAAATGGCACACCATCAAGCAGCCTATAGACCGAGCCACATTCAAAGCATCCCTGAACCGATACCACCAACTCCTGAAAAATTAAAAGCAGCCCCCTTGCCGACCACATCAAAGCCAGCCCTAACTACAGCAAAGAACTCTTCAACATCATCAGAGAGGTCTCCAACCCCTCAGCCACCGAAAACATCATCACCCCTCCAGAAACTCTGTGACACCCTGGCGGGCTTCTTCCACGACAAGAGCTTCACCAGATACTTAAACATTAAGCTACCAGCCCACCGCCATCGACATACACAACCTCCTTCATCCCTTAGATGCTAACCCCAATCACATTGTGGAGAAGTGTGGCTCACTGGTTAGAGGAGGTAGACCCTGAAGCAGAGGTCAGACCCGGGACCAGGGTTCAATTCCCGACGCGGCAGGGTCTTGAGCCCAAAATATCCACGGACTCGATAATTCTCGTTTCGATGCCTACTCGAATCACGGATTCACACTCTGCAGCTCTGGGCATCAGCCTGCTTAATCTCCACTACGGCCCCCCTGCGGCGGAATGCCTGGCTTCCACCTTGGGGATGCCCAGTATGGGTATCTCAAAGGGAAAAGCCAGGACGGGTTCCCAAGGCAAGCGCCGAGATGCCTACGGGTAATCGAGCGCTATATAAGAACGCATAATAATAATAATAAATAAAATAACATGCTCACCATCTGGCACCAGCTCACTAACCAAGACATCACAGACACCATGAACTCCATCGACAGCAAGGAGCTGACTGCCATCTTCAATGCATCCATCACCACAGCCACTTTCCCTGCAGAATGGATACACACAGACCTTAGGCCCTTCTTGAGAAACCGCCCACCAAACCCAGCAACTTCAAGAATCACCATCCTATCTTGGTTCTCCTCTTTCCCGACATAGTCCTTGAAAAGGCTATCAACTGCCATATCAAAGAACACCTGGAGAACAACAATCTTATGGACACCTCCCTATCCAGATTACACACCAACTACAGCACTGAAACCACCCTGATTGCTGCCACAGATGGAATCAGAACCCTCCTTGACTAGGGAGAAACGAGGCCCTGATCCTCTTTGACCCCTCAGCAGTGTTTGATACTTTATCCTACCACACCCTTATCAAGAGATTTCACCACATTGGAATCCAAGGAGACACCCGCCAATTGATTGCATCCTTCCTCATTGGAAGAACCTATAGAATCCGCCTACCACCTTTCACCTCGTAACCTAAAAACATTATCTGTGGCGTCCCTAAAGGCTCGACCCTCGGCCCTACACAGTTCAACACCTACATAACCACCCTGGCCAACATCGTCAGAACCTACGGACTCAATATCATATGCCATGCCAACAACACGCAGTTCAAACTCTTCCTGACAGAAGACCCCTCTGCCACCATGGGCAACTTCCACAGGTGCTAGACGAGTGTTGACGATTGGATGAAAAACAACTGCCTGCAACTCAACACAGACAAAAAATTATCTTGAGTAACAACACCGCCCTGTGGGACAACTTGTGGTGGCCTTTCGAACTAGGACCCTTACCCACTCCCACAGACAATACCTGCAACCATGGCATCATCCTGGACAGCAGAATCACATTGAAAAGCCAGATCAATGCAGACTCCTCCACATGCTTCGTCATTCTTCAAATGCTCCATAAGATCTGATAATTGCTCCCTGCCAGCACCAGACATACTGTCACTCAAGCCATGGTCACCCGTTGCCTAGACTACAGCAACACATTTGAAGTAGGAATAACCTCACACCTCCTGAAAAGACTGCAGACCATACAGAACACAGCAGCCAGACTCATCCTTGATATCCCAAAGGGACCCACATCACCCCCCACCCCCACCTCAACAAGCGATGTCAAATCAAGATGCTGAGCCACATAAAAAAAGCCCTACATGACCTAGGACCAACATACATCAATCAACACCTGAACTTTCACCAACCCTCCAGACAATTGTGCTCTGCCTCCTTGGATGTGAATAAGAACACTCCCTTAATAAAAGGGTTCTCAGTGCTGTGGATATCCTCATGGTGATTAGATGAGCTTTATAAGTCTGGTTTGATTGATTGATTGATTGATAAGTAGAGCAGTTAATACACTCCCTCCTTCCAAGCCAAACATTATAAACAAAATAAACAACAGTAAAAGTGTAAGGAAAACGATGAGAAAAGGGGAAGAGAGACCAAGAGGCAGCTTTACAAGGTGGGTGCAGGATGATTTACGATTGATGGAAAGCATTATCAGAGATCTTGCTGTTATCCATATTGCACTTGAAAAGAGGTATGGGGACAGATGTATAGCATATGACCCTCCTAGCCGTTTACAAGAAGCTGCTTAAAACCTGGTTATTCTGCAACTAATCTAGCTATTTTTGAGGTTCTGCTTGAAACCTGTTCTTTCTGCATCTAGTGGTGTCTGCAGGATAGATGGGAATCATTAGCACCGGGACACTCTTGTTGAGTAGCTGTGCACTTTATAAATTAACTCATTCATTCATTATCTAGAAATACAAGTGGGCACCACTCAAAACCAGCCAGGGCCAGTTGGTCTTCCTAGAAAGTGCTAGTATTCCATGCATGTAGCAGTGCACCAGGCCAACCAGAGGAGGGGAGGAGAAAGAGGAAAAAGGAAGGGTGGGTCAGGAGTATTCCATGGAGATCAGTCAAAAAGGTGTAGTGCCTTGAGCCTCTGCGATGTGAAGAATCGGTGTTCCAGCTGGGACTTGTAGTCAATAAGAGGCTGCCAAGTGTAAGTAAATTTCTCATCAGTGTGAGCAATCTTATGTGTCTTATGTGTTATTTGCCCCATGGCCAGAACCTGCCACATCTTATGAAGCCTTAAAGAGCTGGATTGTTGTTTCTTCCAGTAGAGGGCAATCAACTGTTTGGGCACAACTGACATAAGTTGAATGGGCACCCAATCAGATGCCGTTATGTCTTCCTTGTCTGTTGGTCTCAGTCCCAGGATTGCTAGGGTCTGATGGGAAAGGGTAGCTCAAAGTTCCTTTAATGTGCTCAGTATCTCCTTCCATAACATTTGAAGGATATATACATGTAAAAACATACCCATTTCTTGGTTGCAGGTCAGCATAATGCCGGGACTGAGAGATACATTCAATATCGTGTGCTCAGGGTTAGGTAGCAATGGTACATCACTTTATCTGCTGATTCCCCCTGGAGAATGATTCTGAAAGATTTTGACATGTCCCTCCACAAGTGATTCCAGTCCTTAGTTGACAGTTCCTTTCCCAAATTAATTACTCATCATCTTTGGCAAGGATGGATAACAAACGTTGTGGAATCCTGAATGATGTGATAGGTCCTAGAGACAAGGCCCTTTTTTCCTCAAATGCTTGTAACAATTTATCAAAACGTGGGAAAGGCCCCATGGCTGCCGTGTGATTTAAAGTGTGTAAAACACTCTGCCTGAGCTGGCAGTATTGGAGTCAAGTCATTTTTGTAATGTGGAAGTCTTGCTTACCTTGTTCAAAAGACTTGATGTTGTCCCCTGGGAAAAGAGCTTGCAGGTTCTCCACCCATTCAGAAAACAAAGTGGGGCTCAGAGCAGGTGTGATATTGGGATTCCTAGAGATTCAATCAATCAATCAATCATTTGTAAAGCGCACTACATACCCACGAGGGTCTCAAGGCGCTGGGGAGGAGGGAGGAAGCGCTACTGATCGAACAGCCAGGTCTTGAGTATCCTCCTGAAGGTCGGCAGGTCTTGGGTCTGTCGTAGGGCTCAGTGGGAGAGTGTTCCATCTCTTGGCGGCGAGGTGGGAGAAGGATCTCCCGCTGGTTGTTCTTCGGATGCGCGGGACAGTGGCGAGTGAGAGGTCGGCGGAGCGTAGCTGGCGGTTGGAGATGTAGAAGGAGAGCCTTCTGTTGAGGTAGGCTGTCGCCTATTGGTGTACTTAGAGTGGGGAAGTGGTGAGGCCTTCCTTTATATCTATTTGGTCCCATATTTCAATAACTGTTTTAGCTGGGGTTTCAATGTAGGTGCTCTTTGGTCAGGTAGGCCAAGGAAGCCCAGTTAGGTCTAACAGTGGGCAGCAAGTTAAAGTTTGGTCCGTGTGGAACAAGTGTTTTTCACTTTCTCTCACAACCCATTCTGAAATATATCAGAGGTGTGCTGCCCAGCAATACTCTAGAAAATTAGGGCAAACCAGGCCACCTTTGTCATTAGAAAGCATAGGGATTGTATTAAAGATAATGTATTTTACAGCCCCATATGAGAAAGGATATTTTGGTCAGACGGTAAGCAATGTGCAGCAAAGGTATAGGAATCGGAAGTGCCTAAAAGGGATTCAAAATTGTAGGAAGGATAATCATTTTAATGATGTTGATATGCCACAACCATGACAGGTGTGGGGGTCATAATCTCCTTAAACCCTAAAGAATGTTTTTAGGGATCCCTACTCATTTGGCACTTGTCCATCCTCCGAGGCAATTCGTGATGAGGAGGCCCAGGTATCAGATGGAATTTGTAGCCTACTGGAATGGTGTCAATGTTTGGAAGGGGAGGAGATCTGCTAGAGGGACAGTTAGATTGTGGATATGAGCTTAACACGTCTTCAAATTCTTCTAGGGCTCTGATAAGGGTTGCAATGTATTCTGAGGGATTGGTTAGCGTAAGAAGGACATCCTCTGTGAATCCATTGATTTTATGCATCCCACCTCCAAATGAGATGCCCGCTATTGATTGTGCTTGCTGGATCATGTGTCCAAGGGTTTGACCACCAGAGCGAAAAGGAGGGAAGGAGAGGATACACCTACCTGATGCACCGAGCTAGTGTAATATGGTTTGTGCATTTCCCATTTATCTGAATGAATGCCATAGGGGTTGCGTATGGTGTCATAATTTCGTCCAACATATTGGGCCCAAGTTGAAGTTTCACTACAAATGGTTTCAGCACTCTTATGCATCAATATTAGTATGTCATATTAAAGTACACATGTTTCGAACATGATACTTTGACTTCAGTGACGGGCGGTTATCAGGCTGCTGAAAAATTTGGGAGCAATATAGAAACATTCTCTACTGGATTAGAAATACTGCGAGTTGTTATGCGATGTACTTTGTGCCAAACATTCAAGCCCTGAAGAAGTCTCTCAGTAGACGAAACACGTTGGCTATGTTCTATGGAATTGTGAAGTGAATCTATTGATGAAAAATAAAGTGAAAGCTGAATTTAAAAACACATACTACGGAGTTGGACAATTCTTTACTGTGCTGTTAATTTGTGCACTTTAATATGACAAACTAATATTGATGCATAAGAGTGCTGAAACCATTTGCAGTGCAATTTGTTGTGGGACTCGGTCTCACATTGTGGGGAGTATAGAGGGAAGTACTCCCTGGTTTCGTACACCTTCTGGTACTTTAGGAAACAATTTAATTTGTTGTGTGCCATTCTAAATAGCCTCTGCCCTCTGCCTGTGTGTTCCCAAGTTGAAGTTTGTTTAACACTGTTTTAAAAAAAGTCCAGCTTGCATGGTCAAAAGCTTTCTCTGCATGAAGCAAGAGCATTAAAGACCGGGATATTATGTTTATGAACTTTTTTAACCAAGCAGCAATTGTTATAAGCTCACTGTCTGCTACAGACAAAGCCCTCTTGGTCAATATCTATTAGAAGAAGGGGGTCCAGGGGGAATGCTAACATTTTTGTCTTGAGTTTCGTATCTGTATTTAGAAAGGCAATATGGTGATATGACGCACATTTAGATAAGTCTATGCTCACTTTGGTGATGAGCAAATGTTGGGAGTTAGGCTAGAGCTCTGCGAGAAGGCGTTGAATACAGAGAGAAAGTGATCCTGAATGGGACCAAAAAAGTATTCGATAAAAAAACAATGTGAGACCTTCAGGGCCAGGATTGCAGGACTTGTCGCAGCTAAACAGCATCTATGAGAGCTTCGAGCAGCTCTCTATAGTCGGGTGGAGTAGGCAGCCAGTTGCATAGGCTCAAATAATTCTTTATATCCTAGGGGTTCTGATGACCTTGTTTATAAAGATTTTGCTAGACGTTACTGAAAGCATCACATTTTTCCCTCTCCTGGCTTCCTAGCGGCCCTCCTTTTTTTGACCTGCAAAATGTATGATTTGTCCCTTTTCATTCTAAGCTTATAGGCCAGTAAAGTTCCCACCTTATCCCCTTTGTCATAGGATGCAGAAAATGCTCAGCATGGTTGGTTCTATGCATGTTTAGTTGTTCCTTTATGATTTCATATCAAGATTCATTTGCATTTGTTAAGAGAACCACAATGCAGGGTGTTTAAGTTTGAGATAATTCTATTTTAAAGGGACTGTTTCATTAATGATCAAGGACATGGTGTTTGGATATTGATTGCTCAAGATTTCCACACCTTGAGATGTTGGATGGCAGCGAGCGCTGTGGAAATGGTGGTAGAGGAGTCCTTTAGAGTGGTATATGTGTAGTCTCTGACCCACTGTTTAGGGTGGTTAGCTTGCCCTTTGATTATTGTTTTGGAAGAAGATATTGAGAATAGGGTTAGAAAGTGATCAGACCAGTCAACTTGGTTAGGAGATTTGACTTTGATTAGGTCATCTATAACAATCATGAGGTCAAAGATTGCACCTTTTTCATGGTTGAGAGGGATGCAGAATTGGGAGAGGTCATTGTTGCAGAGGAAAGCAGTCAGACGAGAGACCTGACTTTCTGTTCCCCAGAGCAGGTTGATGAGGTTTGGTGGGGTTGGGCGGTTAGTTTCTCAGGGATATGTTTAGTGATTTGCTCTACAAAGGGTTGCTCTTCATGGGTGGTGGTTGGTAAGATTGAACGGGGAACATACTTTACAACGCAGTAATGACACCGCAGTGCCATTACAACGCGGGTTTCACAACGCGAGCCATTACCACGACTTGCGCTGGAGGGCGCTCTAGGACAAGGAATAGTATAATTTACTATCCAACACCTTCCCTACTGTATGTAGACTGGAGTTGGAATAGTAAATTATACTACTCCTAAGCCCAGCGGCCTCCAACGCAAGTCGTTGTATCGACTTGCGTTGTAAAACCTGCGTTGTGATGGTCTGCGGTGTTTTATACCGCATTGTACCGTCATATATCCGATTGAACTTAGTTAGGTTAGTATCCAGTCTTTCAATTTCAAGTGACATTGAATAGTGTGAAGGTTTATGATATTTTTCGTTTCTTTGCATTGGATTGAGTTTTTGTACATAGTAGCAACTCCATCCCTTGTTTTTTTTCAATTCTATCCAGGCAAACGATAAAGTGATCAAGGGGTATTATGAGGTCCAACACTATTTGATATGCCTTATTGAGTAATGTCTCAGTAAGAAATAGAAGGTCAATATTTGCAGTGGCGATAAGGTCTGATTTTTCAATGTTTTGCAGTTGACCTGCAGTTGTAGAGAAAGTATTTGAGAGATTTTTGGGTATGGTAAATGGAGGGTGATGTGGAATTTATTTTGATTAAGTTGCCTTGGTTGCTTCCTATAAAGTTGCTGGGTAGCTGAACCTTACTGCAAATTGAGATGGTAGGTATACTTTGTGCTATTTGAAAGTGTGTCCAGCAAGTTTTAGAACTGGATTTTGCTAGAAAAGATTTTATGTTGTCCTCAGATAGGTCTATTGATGAGCCCTGTGTTCATATTTCTTTGTTGTTCCTTGAAGTGGTGATGAACTTGGGCCGCTTGTGGTGGGGTGCTAAGGGCAGAGACATGAACAGCTTAGACAGTTGAACAAATCTATTTTACTTCAGGGGACACGATATGGTTTCAACATTGCTGTAGAGCAAATTTAGATTGAGGGGAATTGAGGGGAAGTGGATAGGTGTCCCAGGCAGAATGTGGTGTCTTAGTAGCTTGGTAGTTTGTGAAAGTTCATGAAGAAATTGACGACAGATGTGTCTAGAGGTAAGCTTGAGTATAGATGTGAAAATTGTCAGAAGGTGGAAGGGGAGTGATGGAGGGTTGAGGGTAAAATGTGAGGGAGGCTTGATACTGTTAGAGTAACACAATAGCTAGGTAAAACCAGCATGCACAAACGTAGGCCTCCAAGGTTAGGTTTGTATGTTTGCAGCTGATTCATCATATACTAAGCTAATATACGATGGCTGTAATTAGAGACGTGAAAATTAGACAAGGATCTCTATAACAAACCTATGATCCCACTGAGCTATGTTACTGCCAGTACTGATAAGTGGCTAGTAATTGGCCTACACACATTGATTTACACCAGGCAAATTAATCTATTTTATGGTCACTCTTGTCCAAAGATTGCACTTGGATCTCTTTAGCACATGAATTTATATTTACTGCCTTAGCAGTATTTTATCATGAGACTTGCTAAATAAACACAGACATCCTCTGTAGGTGTTTAAGCCCCCAAGCTATGGAAATATTTATACTGTTTGTGACCAATACAATGAGCCAGAAAAACTTTACTTGATATTCCCTTATTGTTAGTTTCTTTGGCGGCAGCATGAAAATAAAGAGTATGCACTGGTAAGCCATAGCTGACGCTGCCGATGCTCCTACTCATGAGACCATCCTTTATCCTGCTCTGTTCTGCCCAATTTGCAGCTTACTGGAGTAACATTTTGGCTTTTACAGCACTAAGGGCCATATGTATCATACTTCCGTTTAGCGAATTCCAAATAGCGAATTTTAAGGAATCGCTATTTGGAATTCGCAAAACGGTATGTATGTACAAAATCGCTTTTCAATAGCGATTCCTTAGCATTCCTAATTTGCGATTAGCAAATTGCTAATCGCAAATTACCCATTCATTTCCATGGGCCAGGAGGCCCATAGGAATGAAAGTGCAATTTGCGATTAGCAATTTGCTAATCGCAAATTAGGAATTTTTTCAAGGGTGCAGGGGTGTCACAAGAACACCCTACTGCACCCCTGAAAAAGACATTTGGGGCATATGGCGCACATACATGCCCTAAGGGCATGTATGGGCGTCATATGGCACCTTTGTTTTTTTGTGAAAAAGCTTTTTGAAAAGAATTCGCAACTTACCACCAACTAGAAGTTGGTGGTAATTTGCGAATCCTTAATGGCAATTTTTGAATATTTTTTGTTTGATACATTGCATTTAAGGAATCGCAAAATTTGCGATTCCTTAAGTGCAATCGCAAAATAAGGAATAGCAAATTTTGCAATTCCTTATTTTGCATCAAACATGTTTGATACATACCATTTATCTAATTAGCATTCCCAAAGGCCGAAATTCGCAGCTAATTAGCTTGATACATATGGCCCTAAATGCAGTAACATATGGGAACTAACACTACATCTTACCAGGACAGAGGGAGATACATATTTCAGAGTGATTGTGGTGAACAAGAGCAAGTAGAAGCAAGCAGTATCAAGTGCAGAGACTTACCCAAGCCTATGGACGCAATGAAATCAATGCAGAATGTTTAAATTAGTGGAGCATTTTTTGCGATTCACGAATTAAATATTCATTAGGCTCATTTGCAAATCAGGGCAAGCTTCTGCTTAGCAAATCAAACAAAGGTCCTAGTGTTGAACCAGAGATCGTTTGAACTGACCTGCACTGCAATCAACCATTACCTCCATTTGACATGTGGAAATGGAACCCTTTTCATAAATGTCAACCATATGTTTTACTCAAGTTACATTGAACAGCTGCAAATAATTTGTTTGAATTTAGCTGCACAAATGTATTTCTCAATGTCAGCTTTCATACATTATTCATTATTATTCCTTTAGAAGTATGTTCTCAACCCTACTTGACCATCTTAAGTTATTCAAGTGTAACTATTAATTTTATAATTATCTTGATATTCACATCACCTAATGTATTAGGTCCTAATTTCTATGGTTCTTAACCTGTTCATTAATTCATCCTATCTCTTACTCATTATCAGGGCCACTAGAAAAGCGCGGCAGAGAAGGGCCAAATTATGCAGCAGAGTTAAGTAAATTATATGGCAAGAAAAGGCAAATTAAGTGGCACATTTTATGATCACAATCCTTCATTATTTTGTCGTGTCTATGCTTGTTAACACTATCTTCGGGTTGGTTGCACCTCATTTGTACTATTTTAACACCTAAATATAGCAATAAGCATCAGAAAGGTGGCCAGTGAATCTTTGCCAAGGACTGGTCACTGCATGGTAAAACATGTCACTGCGTTTTAGTAACTTTTGAACCATTTGAGCTAGAAACAAAATTTTTGGGGTTAATATCTGCAGATTATGCAGTAGATGATAGATTATGGTGTGAATGCGGTAAATCTATAAATATACGAAAAACACTATGCGGCATAATCACATAATTCCAGTGGCCTTGTACATTACCCATTCTCTCATGCTTATATATATTTCCCGGCTCCTTATCTCTGTTCCATTCTGCCTTCTTTTCCTTATTATGGATCTTCCAAACTCAAGATAAAAAAATCGACATACTCATTTAAAGTTAGAAACAGTGGACGGAACAAACTTGAAGTAATCTACCCACCATGTTTGTCAAAAAGCTACAACCCATGCTCACACCTCAACGCCTGAAGCACTTTTCATTGACAATTATCACACACAACACCATGAAAAATATAAAGACTGATTTCCTATTCTTCGACATTATATTGAGTTTGGTTAAACATTGCTCAATTGAGGATTGCAAACTCTCTCACTACAACACAACATCCAGCTCTGGTTATCAAAATCAAAACTGTGTTTTCGTGTCTGCGTCTATGATAATGGGAAAATGAAGCTGCAATCCACAGACACAAATCTGCAAGTTTTACCCACCATCTTTCATACTATTAAACCCTTTCCTAACCACTGAGATATTAAACTCTATCTAGCATGCCTAACCAGGCCAATGATACATTAATATTAGAAGAAAGGACTATTGAATATTAGCCAGTACCACCCAACCAGTGGAAGCCAGACGAAACTTCCCCCTTTCATGTTGAATCAGTAGACCATATTTTAGTCATGTCGCCCCAGGGGGCATATTCTCAAGGAACTATCGCCGAGTTATTGGCAGTTTATCGCAGCCAAACTGGCAATAAATGTATCACCCCATTCACAAGCAGGTGATAACAGCCGACATCACCAGTTTACCCGCGATAGCAGGTGCATAAAACATCACCTCAGATGACTCCGGCAACTATCACTAATGAAATACAGAGTAGGCGTTGCCATGCCAAAAGCCACGACAACACCACTCCGCAACATTCTCAACAACCAGCCAGATCGGCGAAAACACCACAAACCATGCGATAAGGTGATTTAGCAGCAGGAAATTAATACCTGCTCTGACCTGGTGCAAAGTCAGACGACAGCCTGCTCTACAAAAGGGGGCCCGGCCCGGAGCCACACCTGAAGAACAACAGGTGCCATGGAGCCACTGAACATGCCCGCCTGGACACCAAAGAGGGCCACAACACCCACCGCCACCACCCCCAGGACCACCCCCAATGCCCCCGCGGACCTCACCCCTGGCACTCCCCACCCCCCCCGGACCAAGATACTGCACATCAATAATAATAAGGGAAATTTGTAGAGCGCCTGGTTACGCGCAACGGCGTGTCCCCGCGCTGTAGTGAGTGGAATCAACAGAGTCACAACCGCCGAAGTCGGCACGGCTTACTGCGTGTAGAGGTGAGTTTTTAACTTCTTCCTGAAGCCCAGTTCAGAGGGCTCTAGGCGAAGTTCCAGTGGTAGGGCATTCCAGCTTTTCACGGCCAGATATCTAAAGGACCTACCCCCATGCATGCCTTTTTTATCCTGGGGACCTTCAATAGCCCTATACAGGAGTAACGCAGAGCGCGCACAGGCGCGTACCGGGTGACCAGGCCCTGGAGTGGAGCCGGTGCCTTACCGCACAAAATGCGGTGGTACGTACAGAGAGCCTTAAACTCAACCCTGCTCCTTACTGGGAGCCAGTGAAGGGCCCGGAGGGCTGCCTTTGACGGCGATCTTTTAGGATGCTTCAAGACCAAGCAGACCGCTGCATTTTGCAGCACCTGGAGGCGGTTGATGACCCTTCCATTGGCCCCCAGATAAAGCAAATTGCCATAATCCAGGCACGATGTGACGAAAGCCATGCAACAGCGTCTTTCGGGCTGCCGTTGGAAGTAGATCAAGAACTTTCCCCAGGCTTTTCAGGACGCCAAAAGATACCCCCACCACACGGCCTATCTGAGGTCCAAAAGACAGATCGGCGTCAAACCACACCCCAAGATTTTTCGCTTCCTGACAGGGTGTGGGAGCATCCCCCAGACAGGGTGGCCACCATGCCGATAACCAAACAGACGGGCCCCCACCCACCACGAGCACCTCAGTCTTGCTGCCGTTTAACTTCAGGCAATTGGCGGACATCCAGGTAGCCAGCTCCTGCATGCAGGCTCTGAATCTGTCCGCCGCAAGACTGGGCGCGCGCGTTAGGGAGATGACAAGCTGTATGTCATCGGCATAGGACACTATGTGCAGGCCATGGCTTTCGACAATGGACGCCACCGAGGAGACATACAGATTGAATAAGGTTGGGCTCAGGGACGAGCCCTGAGGCACGCCCTGGCCCAAACCAATCTCCCTTGAGTAGCAGTCTCCCTGATAAACCTGAAAGCCTCTCCCTGTCAGAAAAGACTGGATCCATTAGAGCACAGCCCCTGATATCCCTCCATCATTCAGACACTGTAGCAAGGTGGTATGAGCTACAGTGTCGAATGCTGCACTTAGGTCCAAAAGGATGAGAGCCATAGTCTGGCCCTCATCCATCCCCTGGCGTATGGTCTCCACCGCCATCAATAGCACCAATTCAGTAGAGTGGCGGGGACGGAAACCAAACTGGGTCTCGTGCAGGAGGGTAGCCTCTTCCACAAAATCCATCAGTTGGGTATTAACCATTTTCTCCGCCACCTTAGCCATGTAGGGTAAGAGGGAAATTGGCCGGAGGTTCTCCAGTTTTTCGAAGCTGATGTTAGGCTTCTTTTGGAGAGGAAGCACCACCGCCTGTTTCCAGTCTCTGGGCACAGTCTTGGTCCTGAAGGAGACGTCCAAAAGATGTCTAATGTAAGGCTCCAGAGCCGGCAGGCTGCCGACTAGCCGTTTTGGCATTGTCAGATCCCGAGGGGAGCCTGACTTTACTGACCCACAGATTTGCCTGAGAATCTACGGGGATGGGGTAACAAAACTGGTCAGCATGTATTGGTCCCCCCTTTCCCTAGGAGATTCTACAAACTCAGACCCTGTTGTAGGATGGCTAGGGAAGGCAGAGTATATTTTTGCTACTTTTTCGGCGACGAAGTCCGCAATCCGATTGCAAGACTCCACTGAGCAGTCATCTGACACAGTGGAAGACTTCCCACCCGAAAGAGTTTTGTATATTAAAAACAATTCTTTCATAGAATTCTCCGCCTCCCTGATCCTGTTGGCATAATATGCCGCCTTGGCCTTCCTAATTAACCCATGATAAGCACGCCTCCCTGTTAAATATTCCTCCTTGGCTTGCGTGGCAAATGCCACCCGCCACTGCCTTTCGGCGCGCTTAAGTACGGCTTTAGCCACCCGAAGCTCATCACTATACCACGGGGCCGTTTTTTGAGTTCTGCGACCCAATTTTGCCAGAGAGAGTGAGGCAGTACAGTCTAGCGCCTCGGTAATGCGCTTGCATAGATTAGTATTAGCTGTTTCCACATCATCCCCCCCTGGACTCCCCCCTTTAATAAGTGCCGCACTGAACTTAGCTTGGGAGAAAGGGGCCAATCTCCGCCTCGGTTGGATCAAAGGAGCTGGCTCCGGTAATCTAACCCCTGGGATCCGTATAGTAAAAGGTACCAGATGTTGGTCCGACCAGGGAATAGGGATAGGAGTCAGAGCGTCTATTTCCCCCCAGTTGGCAAATATGGGGTCCAGTAAGTGGCCTCGCTGGTGGGTGGGATCTTTTACTTTCTGATCCAACTGAAGGGCACGTAATTCTTGGCAGAGATCCATGGCGGCTTTATCCGTGGGGTCATCCAAATGCATCTTAAGATCCCCTAGCACCAGGAACTTATCCCTGCACAGCGCAGCCTCTATAATGCCTTCTACTAGGCTGTCTCCAAACCTGGCAAGAGTGCCAGGAGGTTTATAAATCAGGAGGCCCTTCATGGTGTAGCCATCATTCACCTTAATGGTAAAAATACTAAGCATGGGCGGATTTTGCGGATCCACGATTCACGAATTTGCGGATTCACGGATCGTGGATCCGCAAAATCCGCGGATTTTGCGGATCGGCGGATTTGGGGGCGGGGCTTCCTCGAGTGTGTGGGCGGGGCCAAACGGACGGGGCTTCCATGCGAGCGCGCATGCCTCTTGTGTATACAAAAGGTCAGAGACCGATCAGAGCAGCAGATTAAGAGACAGAAGCCCCTGGTCACAGGAAAGGCACGGGGATTGCGCTCGTGAAAGTCAAAGATGCAAATGTCTCTGGCCAGCATCACGATTTTTTTTGACCTGATGAATGAGTCACTGCATTTGCGCTTCAACTAGTTCCAGCGACCAAGTGTGTGTTGCTATGCAATCGTGCCGAAGTGAGCAGGGGTCCCTTGATTGAAATGTCCATCATAGTGGGTAAATGGCGGGAAGACGGTGCACACCTCGAGTGTGTGGGCGGGGCCAAACGGACGGGGATTCCATGCGAGCGCACAAGGCACACCTGCCCAGCCTCCACAACGCTCACGATTATTTTTTGGCTGATGAATGAGTCACTGAATTTAAGCTGCAACTAGGGCACATGCGTCGTGCCAGAATGAACCCTGCCCTTCAGACACCATGTAAATAATTTACGATGGCGCCGGCAAGCTGCCAGCGCCATCCTGCAAAAGTTACTTAATTAGCTTCACCAGGAAGCTCCAACTGATAAAATAAAGCAGGCGCTCGAGCCCCTGCTTTATCTTATCTGTTAGAGCTTCCTGTCGAAGCTAATTAAGTAACCATTTGAGGATGGCGCTGGCAGCTTGCCGGCGCCATCGTAAATTATGCAGGCTTGAACTTTTGACCGCAAAATCCGCTCCGATCGCGGATTGCGGATTCTCGGTAAATCCGCGAGAGTTCGCGGATCGCGGATTTACCGAAAATCCGCAAAATCCGCGATCGGAGCGGATTTTGCGCTCATGCTTAAAAAATACCCGCCTCGCTATCCATAGTGGCGATGTACTCTAAGTGTCAGCGTAAGCGTTGCTTGGCTACGATAGCTATCCCCCCTCCTCTGCCGGTAGGTCTATCCTGCCTAATCATAGTGTAAATTGCAAAAAACACAGTTGATGGACAGAATGTAGAACAATGTCATACATTCACCCCAGTACAAGGATCTGGGCCTAAATCCATCGTTTTTTTGCACTCCACACCACCCTGGGTTAGACACTGGCTATATGCAAATCAGCTCTGACCCTGTGCCTCATGGGAACAGTCCAGTCCGAACTACCAAGCCATGACTTTCCCAGACCGGAATCAAGCATCCAAGGACCGGTTTCTGGCTATCAGCCTTCATCAGCCTGGATAGCTTGACTCCAGTGGTGTGGAGAGCCTGGGTCTCACGTCTGAGCATACCCAGCCCACTCGGGGTGAAAATTGCAAAAAACACAGTTGATGGACAGAATGTAGAACAATGTCATACATTCACCCCAGTACAAGGATCTGGGCCTAAATCCATCGTTTTTTTGCACTCCACACCACCCTGGGTTAGACCCTGGCTATATGCAAATCAGCTCTGACCCTGTGCCTCATGGGAACAGTCCAATCCGAACTACCAAGCCATGACTTTCCCAGACAGGAATCAAGCATCCAAGGACCGGTTTCTGGCTATCAGCCTTCATCAGCCTGGATAGCTTGACTCCAGTGGTGTGGAGAGCCTGGGACTCACGTCTGAGCATACCCAGCCTACTCGGGGTGAAAATTGCAATAAACACAGTTGATGGACAGAATGTAGAACAATGTCATACAATAACCCCAGTACAAGGATCTGGGCCTAAATCCATCGTTTTTTTGCACTCCACACCACCCTGGGTTAGACACTGGCTATATGCAAATCAGCTCTGACCCTGTGCCTCATGGGAACAGTCCAGTCCGAACTACCAAGCCATGACTTTCCCAGACCGGAATCAAGCATCCAAGGACCGGTTTCTGGCTATCAGCCTTCATCAGCGTGGATAGCTTGACTCCAGTGGTGTGGAGAGCCTGGAACTCACGTCTGAGCATACCCAGCACACTCGGGGTGAAAATTGCAAAAAACACAGTTGATGGACAGAATGTAGAACAATGTCATACATTCACCCCAGTACAAGGATCTGGGCCTAAATCCATCGTTTTTTTGCACTCCACACCACCCTGGGTTAGACCCTGGCTATATGCAAATCAGCTCTGACCCTGTGCCTCATGGGAACCGTCCAATCCGAACTACCAAGCCATGACTTTCCCAGACAGGAATCAAGCATCCAAGGACCGGTTTCTGGCTATCAGCCTTCATCAGCCTGGATAGCTTGACTCCAGTGGTGTGGAGAGCCTGGGACTCACGTCTGAGCATACCCAGCCTACTCGGGGTGAAAATTGCAATAAACACAGTTGATGGACAGAATGTAGAACAATGTCATACAATAACCCCAGTACAAGGATCTGGGCCTAAATCCATCGTTTTTTTGCACTCCACACCACCCTGGGTTAGACACTGGCTATATGCAAATCAGCTCTGACCCTGTGCCTCATGGGAACAGTCCAGTCCGAACTACCAAGCCATGACTTTCCCAGACCGGAATCAAGCATCCAAGGACCGGTTTCTGGCTATCAGCCTTCATCAGCCTGGATAGCTTGACTCCAGTGGTGTGGAGAGCCTGGGACTCACGTCTGAGCATACCCAGCACACTCGGGGTGAAAATTGCAAAAAACACAGTTGATGGACAGAATGTAGAACAATGTCATACATACACCCCAGTACAAGGATCTGGGCCTACATCCATCGTATTTTTTGCACTCCACACCACCCAGGGTTAGACACTGGCTATATGCAAATCAGCTCTGACCCTGTGCCTCATGGGAACAGTCCAGTCCGAACTACCAAGCCATGACTTTCCCAGACCGGAATCAAGCATCCAAGGACCGGTTTCTGGCTATCAGCCTTCATCAGCCTGGATAGCTTGACTCCAGTGGTGTGGAGAGCCTGGGACTCACGTCTGAGCATACCCAGCCCACTCGGGGTGAAAATTGCAAAAAACACAGTTGATGGACAGAATGTAGAACAATGTCATACATTCACCCCAGTACAAGGATCTGGGCCTAAATCCATCGTTTTTTTGCACTCCACACCACCCTGGGCTAGACACTGGCTATATGCAAATCAGCTCTGACCCTGTGCCTCATGGGAACAGTCCAGTCCGAACTACCAAGCCATGACTTTCCCAGACCGGAATCAAGCATCCAAGGACCGGTTTCTGGCTATCAGCCTTCATCAGCCTGGATAGCTTGACTCCAGTGGTGTGGAGAGCCTGGGACTCACGTCTGAGCATACCCAGCCCACTCGGGGTGAAAATTGCAAAAAACACAGTTGATGGACAGAATGTAGAACAATGTCATACATTCACCCCAGTACAAGGATCTGGGCCTAAATCCATCGTTTTTTTGCACTCCACACCACCCTGGGTTAAACACTGGCTATGTGCAAATCAGCTCGGACCCTGTGCCTCATGGGAACAGTCCAGTCCGAACTACCAAGCCATGACTTTCCCTGACCGGAATCAAGCATCCAAGGACCGGTTTCTGGCTATTAGCCTTCATCAGCCTGGATAGCTTGACTCCAGTGGTGTGGAGAGCCTGGGACTCACATCTGAGCATACCCAGCCCACTCGGGATGAATATTGCAAAAAACACAGTTGATGGACAGAATGTAGAACAATGTCATACATTCACCCCAGTACAAGGATCTGGGCCGAAATCCATCGTTTTTGTGCACTCCACACCACCCTGGGTTAGACACTGGCTATATGCAAATCAGCTCTGACCCTGTGCCTCATGGGAACAGTTCAGTCCGAACTACAAAGCCATGACTTTCCCAGACCGGAATCAAGCATCCAAGGACCGGTTTCTGGCTATCAGCCTTCATCAGCCTGGATAGCTTGACTCCAGTGGTGTGGAGACCCTGGGACTCACGTCTGAGCATACCCAGCCCACTCGAGGTGAAAATTGCAAAAAACACAGTTGATGGACAGAATGTAGAACAATGTCATACATTCACCCCAGTACAAGGATCTGGGCCTAAATCCATCGTTTTTTTGCACTCCACACCACCCTGGGTTAGACACTGGCTATATGCAAATCAGCTCTGACCCTGTGCCTCATGGGAACAGTCCAGTCCGAACTACCAAGTCATGACTTTCCCAGACCGGAATCAAGCATCCAAGGACCGGTTTCTGGCTATCAGCCTTCATCAGCCTGGATAGCTTGACTCCAGTGGTGTGGAGAGCCTGGGACTCACGTCTGAGCATACCCAGCCCACTCGGGGTAAAAATTGCAAAAAACACAGTTGATGGACAGAATGTAGAACAATGTCATACATTCACCCTGACCCCTATCCCCCAACCCACCCTCTCGAACCCTAGCACTCTCGGACCCACCGCGGATGCCCACATCCCCTTCCTTGAGGCCATATCAAAACGGCTCGCAGCCCTGGAAAACCAGGTCAACACTATCACCCATGGTCTTTCAGAAATCATCTCTAACCTTGGAATAGTCTGTAATCCCTACAAACTCTCCCCCCGGACCTCCCCCCACGTCAAAACGTCCTTTATTTCCTCTCCCACTCCAGTGGGCTCAAATCACCCGACCGCCAGGCCCCTTAGACCAGAAGCTCCTATGTCAGACAGGGAAGCAGCCTTACTTGCCGCCACCTATGACTCCTCCCCTACGGAGTCACCCAAATCTAAAATTCAAGTCATCACAGGTCACCGGAAAGACCGACCCATCGTCAATACACAGAGATTACCAGTCCTCACCGCTATACCTAGAGAGACTAAAGAGGGAACCACCAGTAATCAGGAGAAATTCACCAACTGCCTCCTAATCAACTGCAGATCGGCTTCTCTACACGCAACGGACCTAGCCGAAGCCATCCTCACACATGACATTGACGTTGCGTTCCTCACGGAGACTTGGCTTAATAAGACATCCCCTCCCTGCCTAGACATGCTGGTTCCACCCGGCTTCTCCCTCATCTCCAAAGATAGGATTGAACAACGAGGAGGTGGGGTCGCTATCATCCACAAGGACAGCTGGAGCATCACAGAAACCGCCTCCTTCGAGTATGACTCCTTTGAATGCCTATCCACTGTCATCAAGACAAAAGACAATGACTCTCTACTGTGCCACCTACTCTATCACCCCCGGGCAGAAATAACGAGTTCGGAGACCAACTATCAAACCTGATTGCACAAGACACACTGGGCGACTCCAAAAACTTAATTCTTGGCGACCTGAACATCCGGTGGAATGAGACCCACAACCCTCTAATCAAATCGCTATCTAGCCTCCTTGATGAGAACAACCTCACCCAACATTGTACTGAGGAGACTCATTACAAAGGAGCCACACTGGACGCCATCATTGCCCAAAAGAATTCTATCACGGTCAACCACATACTACCAGTTGACTGGTCAGATCACCACATGATCTTATTCCACATCAATCACCCCATCATCTCGCTTAAACCTCCGCAAGACCCGCCTAAATGGTCGAGAAACCTCTCCCAAGTACCCCAAGACATCTTGGAAGGTCAACTAAGCGCTCTTCTTTCAAATAACACTATGCACCACTCGACCAACGACCTCGTCGACCACTATAACTCGGGGGTAGTCGCCATACTTGACAATCTAGCTCCTCTAAAGCTCAAAAGAAGCCGAGCCACTCCATCCAGAACCTGGTTCACTGCGGACCTCAACGCAGAAAGAAGAAACCTGAGAACCAAAGAAAGAAAGTGGAGAAACAACCCAACCGCCATTCTCCGCCTTCAACTAAAATCAGCCCGTAGGAAGTACAACAACCATATCAAAAACAAGAAATCCAGCTTCTTCCGCGAGGCATTGGTCAAATCCAAAAACAGACCCAAAGAACTCTACAACATAATCAGACAACAAACAACAAAGCCCCTGCCCTCAACCCTACAGGCTTCCAAAGAACTCTGTGACAACTTTGCCAACTTCTTCAACGACAAAGTCCAAAAAATCGAACTATCTCTAGACATCAACAACCCACACCTCCAGAAGAGCTACTCGACCTCCCCAGTGGCACTCCCATCCGACTCCTTTCCCTCCCCCTGGTTAAGCTTTCGCCCCGTCCAGGAAACTGAGATAATCGCGCTGATCTCGACCTCCAAACCTTCAGCACACATCTCAGACCCCATCCCCCCATCTTTAATCAAACAAATGAAGCTTACCTTAGCGCCCATCTGGGGAAGAATCATAAACAGCTCCTTACAAAGCGGTGTGGTCCCCGATTGTCTAAAAATGGGACAAGTCACTCCCCTCCTGAAAAAACCCGGTCTCGACTCAACTGACTTGAACAATTTCAGACCAATATCTAACCTCCCTTTACTCTCGAAAACACTTGAACGCTGTGTACTCCTGCAACTGACGCAACACCTGGACAACATCAATCTCCTGGACCCCCTCCAATCTGGCTTCAGACAAGGCCGCAGCACTGAAACCGCGATGTTGAACATCATAGACAACATCCATGGATCTCTTGACGCTGACAAGTGCTGCCTCCTCATACTCCTTGATCTCTCAGCAGCGTTCGACACGGTGGACCACAAGCTCCTCATCATGACTCTTCAAGAAAGAGCCGGCCTTGGCGAGGTAGTTCTCAAGTGGTTTTCTTCCTTTTTACACAACCGTTCGCAACTAATAAAAATCAAGAACTTCACCTCCGATACCCAGCAAGTCAACAAGGGTGTCCCTTAAGGATCGGTGCTCTCCCCCCAGCTCTTTAACATCTACATGGAACCACTCGCTAAGTTACTCAGGAACGCCAACATCAACTTCCACCTCTACACGGACGACACGCAGATTTACCTGGAAATCTCCTCTCTTAAAGACATCCAGAGACTCAACGATGTCCTAAATGAAGTTCAAGACTGGCTGACAAAGAATCACCTGAAACTCAACCCCGATAAGACAGAAACACTCCTCATCTCAAACAAAGAAGATAACCCCCAAATCACCGAGTGGCTAAAGTCGATCGATGCTCTCAAGGGTAACCTCACGCTAGCCGACTCCGTTAAATCCCTGGGCTTCACCTTACCCCCTAAACTAACCCTGACAAATAACATTAAGAACTCGGCGAAAAGCGCATTCTTCAACCTCAGACTTTTGAACAAAATTAAACCTTACATTCCCAACAAGGACCTCAAACTAGCCACGCAATCTCTAGTTCTATCAAGACTGGACTATGGAAACTCAATCCTAACAGGCATCCCCAAATCCCACCTGGCTCCACTAAAAACAACACTTCACGCGGCAGCAAGAATGATCACAGGCTGCAAAAAATATGATCACATCTCCCCGGCTCTCAAAGAACTCGAATGGCTCCCTGTGGAAATGCGAAGTACCTTCAGAACGGCCTGCCTAACCCACAAGGCCCTCCACACCGGCAAACCGGAATACCTGGCTAACAAGCTCAAAAAAGCAGGCCAAGCCAGAAATTTGAGAAGCTCTAATTCCCTGCTGCTCATCCTACCAAAAACCAGAAGGAAGAGAACTGCGGACTGCTCTTTCTCAGGAAATGCCCCCAAAATATGGAACGCCATCCCCCCGCACATCAGAACTCTACCGTCCTATGCAGAATTCAAGAGCCAACTTAAATCCTTGTGCCTGATCCGCTCCCTTGGTTATGGATAACTTGGAGCTGCAAACGTCTCAGAATCCATGCGGTATTGTTGAATCCAGTACTGAGAAGCCCTGCTGTCCGAACTTTTCTTCTTTCCAAATTGTCTGTCGCCGATTGCTTTTATTGGGTTTGTTTCATGTTGTGCTCTTTTTCATGCCCACTACTGTGAAGCGCTCTGATACCTTCGGGTCTTGTTAGCGCTATAGAAAACTTCTAAATAAAATAATAAAAATAATAATTCACCCCAGTACAAGGATCTGGGCCTAAATCCATCGTTTTTTTGCACTCCACACCACCCCGGGTTAGACACTGGCTATATGCAAATCAGCTCTGACCATGTGCCTCATGGGAACAGTCCAGTCCGAACTACCAAGCCATGACTTTCCCAGACCGGAATCAAGCATCCAAGGACCGGTTTCTGGCTATCAGCCTTCATCAGCCTGGATAGCTTGACTCCAGTGGTGTGGAGACCCTGGGACTCACGTCTGAGCATACCCAGCCCACTCGGGGTGAAAATTGCAAAAAACACAGTTGATGGACAGAATGTAGAACAATGTCAAACATTCACCCCAGTACAAGGATCTGGGCCTAAATCCATCGTTGTTTTGCACTCCACACCACCCTGGGTTAGACACTGGCTATATGCAAATCAGCTCTGACCCTGTGCCTCATGGGAACAGTCCAGTCCGAACTACCAAGCCATGACTTTCCCAGACAGGAATCAAGCATCCAAGGACCGGTTTCTGGCTATCAGCCTTCATCAGCCTGGATAGCTTGACTCCAGTGGTGTGGAGAGCCTGGGACTCACGTCTGAGCATACCCAGCCTACTCGGGGTGAAAATTGCAAAAAACACAGTTGATGGACAGAATGTAGAACAATGTCATACATTCACCCCAGTACAAGGATCTGGGCCTAAATCCATCGTTTTTTTGCACTCCACACCACCCTGGGTTAGACACTGGCTATATGCAAATCAGCTCTGACCCTGTGCCTCATGGGAACAGTCCAGTCCGAACTACCAAGCCATGACTTTCCCAGACCGGAATCAAGCATCCAAGGACCGGTTTCTGGCTATCAGCCTTCATCAGCCTGGATAGCTTGACTCCAGTGGTGTGGAGAGCCTGGGACTCACGTCTGAGCATACCCAGCACACTCGGGGTGAAAATTGCAAAAAACACAGTTGATGGACAGAATGTAGAACAATGTCATACATTCACCCCAGTACAAGGATCTGGGCCTACATCCATCGTATTTTTTGCACTCCACACCACCCTGGGTTAGACACTGGCTATATGCAAATCAGCTCTGACCCTGTGCCTCATGGGAACAGTCCAGTCCGAACTACCAAGCCATGACTTTCCCAGACCGGAATCAAGCATCCAAGGACCGGTTTCTGGCTGTCAGCCTTCATCAGCCTGGATAGCTTGACTCCAGTGGTATGGAGAGCCTGGGACTCACGTCTGAGCATACCCAGCCCACTCGGGGTGAAAATTGCAAAAAACACAAATGATGGACAGAATGTAGAACAATGTCATACATTCACCCCAGTACAAGGATCTGGGCCTAAATCCATCGTTTTTTTGCACTCCACACCACCCTGGGCTAGACACTGGCTATATGCAAATCAGCTCTGACCCTGTGCCTCATGGGAACAGTCCAGTCCGAACTACCAAGCCATGACTTTCCCAGACCGGAATCAAGCATCCAAGGACCGGTTTCTGGCTATCAGCCTTCGTCAGCCTGGATAGCTTGACTCCAGTGGTGTGGAGAGCCTGGGACTCACGTCTGAGCATACCCAGCCCACTCGGGGTGAAAATTGCAAAAAACACAGTTGATGGACAGAATGTAGAACAATGTCATACATTCACCCCAGTACAAGGATCTGGGCCTAAATCCATCGTTTTTTTGCACTCCACACCACCCTGGGTTAAACACTGGCTATATGCAAATCAGCTCGGACCCTGTGCCTCATGGGAACAGTTCAGTCCGAACTACCAAGCCATGACTTTCCCAGACCGGAATCAAGCATCCAAGGACCGGTTTCTGGCTATCAGCCTTCATCAGCCTGGATAGCTTGACTCCAGTGGTGTGGAGAGCCTGGGACTCACATCTGAGCATACCCAGCCCACTCGGGATGAATATTGCAAAAAACACAGTTGATGGACAGAATGTAGAACAATGTCATACATTCACCCCAGTACAAGGATCTGGGCCTAAATCCATCGTTTTTTTGCACTCCACACCACCCTGGGTTAGACACTGGCTATATGCAAATCAGCTCTGACCCTGTGCCTCATGGGAACAGTTCAGTCCGAACTACCAAGCCATGACTTTCCCAGACCGGAATCAAGCATCCAAGGACCGGTTTCTGGCTATCAGCCTTCATCAGCCTGGATAGCTTGACTCCAGTGGTGTGGAGACCCTGGGACTCACGTCTGAGCATACCCAGCCCACTCGGGATGAATATTGCAAAAAACACAGTTGATGGACAGAATGTAGAACAATGTCATACATTCACCCCAGTACAAGGATCTGGGCCTAAATCCATCGTTTTTTTGCACTCCACACCACCCTGGGTTAGACACTGGCTATATGCAAATCAGCTCTGACCCTGTGCCTCATGGGAACAGTCCAGTCCGAACTACCAAGCCATGACTTTCCCAGACCGGAATCAAGCATCCAAGGACCGGTTTCTGGCTATCAGCCTTCATCAGCCTGGATAGCTTGACTCCAGTGGTGTGGAGAGCCTGGGACTCACGTCTGAGCATACCCAGCCCACACGGGGTAAAAATTGCAAAAAACACAGTTGATGGACAGAATGTAGAACAATGTCATACATTCACCCCAGTACAAGGATCTGGGCCTAAATCCATCGTTTTTTTGCACTCCACACCACCCCGGGTTAGACACTTGCTATATGCAAATCAGCTCTGACCATGTGCCTCATGGGAACAGTCCAGTCCGAACTACCAAGCCATGACTTTCCCAGACCGGAATCAAGCATCCAAGGACCGGTTTCTGGCTATCAGCCTTCATCAGCCTGGATAGCTTGACTCCAGTGGTGTGGAGAGCCTGGGACTCACGTCTGAGCATACCTAGCCCACTCGGGGTGAAAATTGCAAAAAACACAGTTGATGGACAGAATGTAGAACAATGTCATACATTCACCCCAGTACAAGGATCTGGGCCTAAATCCATCGTTTTTTTGCACTCCACAACACCCTGGGTTAGACACTGGCTATTTGCAAATCAGCTCTGACCCTGTGCCTCATGGGAACAGTCCAGTCCGAACTACCAAGCCATGACTTTCCCAGACTGGAATCAAGCATCCAAGGACCGGTTTCTGGCTATCAGCCTTCATCAGCCTGGATAGCTTGACTCCAGTGGTGTGGAGAGCCTGGGACTCACGTCTGAGCATAGCCAGCCCACTCGGGGTGAAAATTGCAAAAAACACAGTTGATGGACAGAATGTAGAACAATGTCATACATTCACCCCAGTACAAGGATCTGGGCCTAAATCCATCGTTTTTTTGCACTCCACACCACCCTGGGTTAGACACTGGCTATATGCAAATCAGCTCTGACCCTGTGCCTCATGGGAACCGTCCAATCCGAACTACCAAGTGGTGATGGATTAAACCCAGATCAGTTGACTGGGGGTGAGTGTTTGATTTATACAAACGCTCCGTCCATCATCCCCTTTTGTTTCGCTTTGTTCGCCCTAAGTGTGGCAGGGTATGCTCAGACGTGAGTCCCTTGTTCACTTGGCCACTGGATTCAAGATAGCCTGGCTGATGAGGATTATGAATCCAAAACCGGTCCCAGGATGCTTGTTTCCGGTCCAGGGAAGACATGGCTTGGCAGTTCGGGCTGGACTGTTCCCATAAGGCACAGGGTCAGACTGATTTGCATATAGCCATGTCTGAACTGGGGTGGCTGAGTGAACTAAAGAATGGTGATGGATTAAACCCAGATCAGTTGACTGGGGGTGAGTTTTTGATTTATACAAACGCTCTGTCCATCATCCCCTTTTGTATCGCTTTGTTCTCCCTAAGTGTGGCAGGGTATGCTCAGACGTGAGTCCCTTGTTCACTTGGCCACTGGATTCAAGATAGCCTGGCTGATGAGGATTATGAATCCGAAACCGGTCCCAGGATGCTTGTTTCCGGTCCAGGTAAGACATGGCTTGGCAGTTCGGGCTGGACTGGTCCCATAAGGCACAGGGTCAGACTGATTTGCATATAGCCATGTCTGAACTGGGGTGGCTGAGTGAACTAAAGAATGGTGATGGATTAAACCCAGATCAGTTGACTGGGGGTGAGTTTTTGATTTATACAAACGCTCCGTCCATCATCCCCTTTTGTATCGCTTTGTTCGCCCTAAGTGTGGCAGGGTATGCTCAGACGTGAGTCCCTTGTTCACTTGGCCACTGGATTCAAGATAGCCTGGCTGATGAGGATTATGAATCCGAAACCGGTCCCAGGATGCTTGTTTCCGGTCCAGGGAAGACATGGCTTGGCAGTTCGGGCTGGACTGTTCCCATAAGGCACAGGGTCAGACTGATTTGCATATAGCCATGTCTGAACTGGGGTGGCTGATTGAACTAAAGAATGGTGATGGATTAAACCCAAATCAGTTGACTGGGGTGAGTGTTTGATTTATACAAACGCTCCGTCCATCATCCCCTTTTGTATCGCTTTGTTCGCCCTAAGTGTGGCAGGGTATGCTCAGACGTGAGTCCCTTGTTCACTTGGCCACTGGATTCAAGATAGCCTGGCTGATGAGGATTATGAATCCGAAACCGGTCCCAGGATGCTTGTTTCCGGTCCAGGGAAGACATGGCTTGGCAGTTCGGGCTCCCCTGTTCCCATAAGGCACAGGGTCAGACTGATTTTCATATAGCCATGTCTGAACTGGGGTGGCTGAGTGAACTAAAGAATGGTGATGGATTAAACCCAGATCAGTTGACTGGGGGTGAGTGTTTGATTTATACAAACGCTCTGTCCATCATCCCCTTTTGTATCGCTTTGTTCGCCCTAAGTGTGGCAGGGTATGCTCAGACGTGAGTCCCTTGTTCACTTGTCCACTGGATTCAAGATAGCCTGGCTGATGAGGATTATGAATCCGAAACCGGTCCCAGGATGCTTGTTTCCGGGCCAGGGAAGACATGGCTTGGCAGTTCGGGCTGGACTGTTCCCATAAGGCACAGGGTCAGACTGATTTGCATATAGCCATGTCTGAACTGGGGTGGCTGAGTGAACTAAAGAATGGTGATGGATTAAACCCAGATCAGTTGACTGGGGGTGAGTGTTTGATTTATACAAACGCTCCGTCCATCATCCCCTTTTGTATCGCTTTGTTCGTCCTAAGTGTGGCAGGGTATGCTCAGACGTGAGTCCCTTGTTCACTTGGCCACTGGATTCAAGATAGCCTGCCTGATGAGGATTATGAATCCAAAACCGGTCCCAGGATGCTTGTTTCCGGTCCAGGGAAGACATGGCTTGGCAGTTCGGGCTGGACGGTTCCCATAAGGCACAGGGTCAGACTGATTTGCATATAGCCATGTCTGAACTGGGGTGGCTGAGTGAACTAAAGAATGGTGATGGATTAAACCCAGATCAGTTGACTGGGGGTGAGTGTTTGATTTATACAAACGCTCCGTCCATCATCCCCTTTTGTATCGCTTTGTTCGCCCTAAGTGTGGCAGGGTATGCTCAGACGTGAGTCCCTTGTTCACTTGGCCACTGGATTCAAGATAGCCTGGCTGATGAGGATTATGAATCCGAAACCGGTCCCAGGATGCTTGCTTCCGGTCCAGGGAAAACATGGCTTGGCAGTTCGGGCTGGACTGTTCCCATAAGGCACAGGGTCAGACTGATTTGCATATAGCCATGTCTGAACTGGGGTGGCTGAGTGAACTAAAGAATGGTGATGGATTAAACCCAGATCAGTTGACTGGGGGTGAGTTTTTGATTTATACAAACGCTCCGTCCATCATCCCCTTTTGTATCGCTTTGTTCGCCCTAAGTGTGGCAGGGTATGCTCAGACGTGAGTCCCTTGTTCACTTGGCCACTGGATTCAAGATAGCCTGGCTGATGAGGATTATGAATCCGAAACCGGTCCCAGGATGCTTGTTTCCGGTCCAGGTAAGACATGGCTTGGCAGTTCGGGCTGGACTGGTCCCATAAGGCACAGGGTCAGACTGATTTGCATATAGCCATGTCTGAACTGGGGTGGCTGAGTGAACTAAAGAATGGTGATGGATTAAACCCAGATTAGTTGACTGGGGTGAGTGTTTGATTTATACAAACGCTCCGTCCATCATCCCCTTTTGTATCGCTTTGTTCGCCCTAAGTGTGGCAGGGTATGCTCAGACGTGAGTCCCTTGTTCACTTGGCCACTGGATTCAAGATAGCCTGGCTGATGAGGATTATGAATCCGAGACCGGTCCCAGGATGCTTGTTTCCGGTCCAGGGAAGACATGGCTTGGCAGTTCGGGCTGGACTGTTCCCATAAGGCACAGGGTCAGACTGATTTGCATATAGCCATGTCTGAACTGGGGTGGCTGAGTGAACTAAAGAATGGTGATGGATTAAACCCAGATCAGTTGACTGGGGGTGAGTGTTTGATTTATACAAAGGCTCCGTCCATCATCCCCTTTTGTATCGCTTTGTTCACCCTAAGTGTGGCAGGGTATGCTCAGACGTGAGTCCCTTCTTCACTTGGCCACTGGATTCAAGATAGCCTGGCTGATGAGGATTATGAATCCGAAACCGGTCCCAGGATGCTTGTTTCCGGTCCAGGGAAGACATGGCTTGGCAGTTCGGGCTGGACTGTTCCCATAAGGCACAGGGTCAGACTGATTTGCATATAGCCATGTCTGAACTGGGGTGGCTGAGTGAACTAAAGAATGGTGATGGATTAAACCCAGATCAGTTGACTGGGGGTGAGTGTTTGATTTATACAAACGCTCCGTCCATCATCCCCTTTTGTATCGCTTTGTTCACCCTAAGTGTGGCAGGGTATGCTCAGACGTGAGTCCCTTCTTCACTTGGCCACTGGATTCAAGATAGCCTGGCTGATGAGGATTATGAATCCGAAACCGGTCCCAGGATGCTTGTTTCCGGTCCAGGGAAGACATGGCTTGGCAGTTCGGGCTGGACTGTTCCCATAAGGCACAGGGTCAGACTGATTTGCATATAGCCATGTCTGAACTGGGGTGGCTGAGTGAACTAAAGAATGGTGATGGATTAAACCCAGATCAGTTGACTGGGGGTGAGTGTTTGATTTATACAAACGCTCCGTCCATCATCCCCTTTTGTATCGCTTTGTTCGCCCTAAGTGTGGCAGGGTATGCTCAGACGTGAGTCCCTTGTTCACTTGGCCACTGGATTCAAGATAGCCTGGCTGATGAGGATTATGAATCCGAAACCGGTCCCAGGATGCTTGTTTCCGGTCCAGGGAGGACATGGCTTGGCAGTTCGGGCTGGACTGTTCCCATAAGGCACAGGGTCAGACTGATTTGCATATAGCCATGTCTGAACTGGGGTGGCTGAGTGAACTAAAGAATGGTGATGGATTAAACCCAGATCAGTTGACTGGGGGTGAGTGTTTGATTTATACAAACGCTCCGTCCATCATCCCCTTTTGTATCGCTTTGTTCGCCCTAAGTGTGGCAGGGTATGCTCAGACGTGAGTCCCTTGTTCACTTGGCCACTGGATTCAAGATAGCCTGGCTGATGAGGATTATGAATCTGAAACCGGTCCCAGGATGCTTGTTTCCGGTCCAGGGAAGACATGGCTTGGCAGTTCGGGCTGGACTGTTCCCATAAGGCACAGGGTCAGACTGATTTGCATATAGCCATGTCTGAACTGGGGTGGCTGAGTGAACTAAAGAATGGTGATGGATTAAACCCAGATCAGTTGACTGGGGGTGAGTGTTTGATTTATACAAACGCTCCGTCCATCATCCCCTTTTGTATCGCTTTAATCATAGTGTAGCCTTCCGGTAACGCCTCCATAATATCCGGGGCCGAACAATCATCAAGCCAAGTTTCCGTGAGAAACACTAGATCCCACTGCTTCTCAATGAGCAAATCGTACACATCCAGCTCATGTTTCCGCAAGGAACGTACATTCAGCAAGACTCAGGCCAGGTCGGGGTGCTCGCTCTCAGCCTCCATTTCCAAGTTGTAGGCTAAATGACAGTGCTCACAACCCGCATTCTCCTCCACCCTCATACTGTGCAGGCAGGAGCTTGAGATGGCATTACGGATGGACAGCATCTGCGACCTACTCCAATGTAAGTGCCTTCCCATTGGGGAGGGGTAATGGCCCTGGCCCCCGCTCGACCGCGGACGGGCGCAAACGGGCTTGACTTTGGCGCGCCTCCGTTGTGTCCGCTGCGCTCGCCCGCTGCGCTGTCGAATCGACATCCGCCTTTTATCCCCCCAGCGTCCTAACAACTAGAGCGCTGCCCGTCCTCCTCTGCACACCGGAAGTGGCTGGCTCGGACCTTCCACGCCCTCTGCTCAAACGGTGCTAATCACCGGCGTCAGAACGAGGCAGGAAGGAGGGACGAGCCCAGCCCTTCTGCGTGTCGCACGAAAACATGAACAAAAGCACCCGCCTGATGTTGCACAATTGCAACAATCAACATACATCTGAGTACTGAAATTCTGATTCATTTATTCACCATTGAAAGACCAAACAAAATGTCACAGTCTAATTTGTCTCCAAACAACTATTTTGAAGAGTCATGGCGCGGTATCCCTGGACAATCTGTGACTCACCGCCTGCAAGACTATATCCAAAATAAGAAGGTGTGCCCGGCACTCATCAAAGGACAGGGAGAGAGAGAGAAAGAGAGAACGAGAGAAAGAGAGAGAGGGAAAGATACAAAAATACAAAAGGAGAAATCATTTTATAATGATAGTGGAACCAGGTCTATAGTGCCTTGTGTACCACCCTCCCCGTGCTAGGAGCTAGCTATTATAATAATAGAAAATCTCTAGGATAAAATGGGGAACCCCATACCTCGAGGATCAGGTGAAGTGAATCATATCCCAGGACAAGCACAGCTCCCTGTAGATGGAAAGGTTTTCTCCAAGTGCTTCTGGCATGCATGCAATGCAAAATGAAAGGCACCGAGTTTGTTATTTGCAGCTGTGTGCGTGTTATGTCTATATATGTCCAATAAAGTCTACGCAAACTTCACCGGTGTCTAACTGTGATGAGTGTTGATTAGATTGGCAACTCGTGTGCCACAATGAGCATCGTCCCAACACAGGGAGGGACTGACTGATGAATGTACAATGGGGGTGGGTCCTTTTTGACAGCTCCACCTCTGTGAGCCAGACATTGTTTTGGGATAGCTGCTGGCAGACCTGTGCACTTACGTGTCTTCAGCAATGTGAGTATGGTGTCCAACCTCTGACCATGTGGAGCAATGTTATAAATCATAACAGAATGTGTCCACACAGATGTGTGTAAGTAGGTATGCGGAGTGAAGTTCTGTTGTCACATGTGATGTAGGACACTACTCCTGGCCTGCTACCGATTTGGTCATTCCAACACAGCCCTATTCAATACATGGATGTGTGCCTAAGTTGGGGGTTGTGAGATTGTTGTTAATGTGCAATGGGGATACAGCTAGTACTCACCCTCACAGTCATCCAATTGGCCATGTGGCTCAGGGTTAAACGTGCGCATTGATGTCATTTACCAGCATGTACCTTCTTGTCCAATAATTTTCCCTACATACAGCCATACTTTCATACTTGAGTGAACATAGTCATGACACATCTGTGTGATGTCAAATGTTTTATTCACATTCTGGTGATTGACGGAGCTGGAGCTGTACATGGCCATCCAAGCCCACCTTACATGGAAGCCCAGTGGTGGGCTAACCAGAGTCTTTTGGAGATTGAAAAGTGATTTGAAAGAGGGAGAGTGCAGTCCTTAGCAGGATTGCTGTGTAATTGTCAACCAGTGAAGATATGGCAGTCCATGTCGGGGGCCAGGTGAATGTCGCAGAGTGTTACGGGGGTCAGTGGAAGGTGTTGTCCCAGGACATGATGCATAGGGCAGAACCAGGCAGGGATAGGACAAATAGTGGTGATGGATGCTACTACTTCCTTCCTCACCTAGTAATTACCATTCACATCTTACTCCTCTGATATTTATTTGTGTCCGGTGTTTCCGGCGTGTGTGGCGGTGTAATGGCTGCATCACTGTGTGCCACTGACACATCAGGGTGCGAAGGTGATAGGGCTGCATCACTGTGTGCTACTGACACATCATGGGTCGGAGATGTGTGTGTGTCAAAGTTCCCACTGCAGTTATCTGGGACAGGCTCAGTGGCAGCAATGGCAAGATGATGAACTGCAAGGCATGGAAGATCCCAGCTACATCTCGCTGGTGTTCAGCTGTGGCAGCCATACTTCCAGCCTGCATCTGCTCCATGGTCTCCATTGTCCTGTGCATTTGTGCCAACTCTGTGCTGTCATCGCTGGTCCCTGTCTGACTAGACAGTTCTTGTATCCGAGTAATGGCTCCAGCGATGTCAGACAAGGATTGTCGGGGAGCGTGGTGCGGACAGTGGGTGTCCGTTATGGACTGTAAGTGGTCCCTGATGGGACTCAGACACCATGTTTGGCATCGAGTTTGGCTGCCACGAGCTCGAAACCCACCCGCAGCTGATCAGCCAACTCCACCTGGCATCCCAAAACATGCCATTGAAATTCCATGTGTTGTTCGTGGGGGTCCTGGGAGAGAGCCACAGTGGTGTGTTTCCTGCTGTGTGGTTTGTACAGGTGGTGGGGTCACCTCGAGGCAGATGGGCTGCCCTGCTCCTGGGTTTGGGGTGTGGAGGCTGTCCATTATCCGTTGAAGAGTGTCTGAACATATGTGCAGGTTGTCCTCTTCATCATCACTGATGGGATTTGTGTTCTGCTCTGCAGTAAGTGTTGATTGTCCCTCTGCAATGTTAAGGGGAGATGCAGGTTAACAGGGTTTCCCATGTATGTTGACGCGTTGCAGATGTTTACATACAGGCTGCATAACAATGCACATTATGACTGTTTTGTTGGAGCTGGCTATTTGGTGGCAGATAGTGGGATTTTCGACTACATGACAGATGTGTGGTAATAACCGTACATTATCATCACACAGTGTCAGGCAATGCCAGATGTGGGTGGGCAGTTACTACGCACAAGAGGAACCAGTGTTGTCCTCCGTCCTGTGGTGTAGGTGTTGCACTTTGTACCACATTGCCGTCATTGCTGATGTTCTGTGATTGCTATGTGTGTGTGCTGCATTGTGGGGAAGTCACCACTGCAGCTCTGATTTCATGGACCCTTATCCCTTTGAGGTGGTGTGCTTTTGAATTGTGTGATTTTCGGGGGCTGAAATGTTTGCGACTTGGGTCATCTGTGCTCTTGGACAGATTTTGTGGCCTTGTACATTGTATGTCTGCTGCATGTATTGGACGCATGGGTTGTGGGTGCATGTAGATATGTCAGAGTGTGACCTGCTCCTTTACGGATGTGATTCACAGTGGGCCACCTCCATGTCGAATTGTGCACCATGTCATGTACTTTGGCTGCTGCCATGCTATCGGTCATGCAGTGTCACTTGCATAGTCAGTGTGGCACACACAGCCACAGCTTTTCTGCATTCATCACATGTGCATGGATAGGTTGTGTCATTAGTGATTTGGAGGGGGCCCATATGTGCACATGGTGGACGGGGGGCTAATTGGTGTTTGTATGTGTGCTACAGTTTGCAAAGGGTATCAGGGACATGTTCCACAGTCATTGTGCGTGTGCAGTGTGCTACACCTGATTGTGCATGTGTGCCACTGTGCCCATCCCCCCTGTCTCCCCAGTCCCTGGTCGTTACTCACCCTGTTGCTGTTGGGTCAGGTCATATTGAGCTGTGTCCAGACCCCCAACTCCTGCCACCATCTCCAAACTGGTGACTGTGGCCACCATTTCCTCCAGCTCATCCAGCTCCTCCTGTGGCGCAGGACTCACACCTCCAGTCGCCGTTGCTGCCTTCCTGTTGTTGGCAAGTTCTGTTTGGTCTGACTTTGCACATCATGCCAGCGCCTCTTCACCTCCTCTATTGACCTCCTAGACACTCCATCTGCATTGATGTTGGTGACAATGGTCTGCCATATTTCCTTTTGGGTTGCCAGTGCCACAGTGGAGGTGATGAACAGTTGTTGATAGTGTTCTATCACCTCCGTGACAATGATCCGGTCTTCCAGGTGACTGAACCCCGTCTTCCTCTTCCTCTTGCCCTTCCCCGAACACGGGATTCCTTGCTGGTCCTCCGTGGGGCTTGTGGGGTTCGGCTTGTCCTCTGCACTCAGTCCGGGTCTATCCATGGTGCTACGCAGTTTGAATTGGTTTTGGTGTGGTTTTTTGGGGCTTTCATAGTGCATTTTGCTGCATGACGCGTGGGAATTGCAAGCCTGTTGCTGGTATTCACAGATTTTGGTATCACGCTTTGGTCATCGCAACTTTTTTGGCATCCATGTTTTGCATTTATTGTTTGTCATGTTGATTTTTATGCAGTCATTTGGCACGTTATCACGCTACTATGGCATGGGTTGGGAATTGGACGTTTAGACAGTGTCTTTTTCTCTCGATAGACTGCGATATGCAAAGTTGCATTAAGCTTAATTTGCGATGGTTAACAGTCGTTCTTGAGAATGTCCCCCCAGGTGTGTCTCCTCTAGGAGGATATCAATTCATTGAAACCTCTGCAAGTCAGCTCAGATTTCACAGCAATCTTATATGCCGACCCACTTAACATGAATGTGAGCATTGGAGACTTGCAGGGGTCTTCAATTCCTATTCATGAATAGATGAAGTATTTTCAACGGACAGTGTATTATTGTGTGTTGTGCTATAAGAGGGTGGAAGTCTGGCTGTAACTTATTACATATTGCAGTTTTCATGAATTCTAACTGGTACATGTCAATACAATAATAAAAGGTATCCTTTTCAAATGCATCTTACTCAGAACAAAACAATATTGACAACTTTGGCACATTTTTATAACCCAAAATGAAACCTCATTAAAATTGAAAAAAGTTTTCCTTTACAGAAAGGTGTATTAAACTAATCAAATCCCTGCTGGGTGCTGTTCACTGACGAGCAGGAATACAAACACATAATTAGGAATTATATTATAAAGGCATATAGAAACAATAAGAAGCATAGCTATAAGACAGGATGGAACATGGGCATTTTACTGATCATTGCTGCCAACAGCAATACACAGGTTCAACCCTGGCTAAAAGCTGCCAAAATTCTCAGTTGCCAGACCATCATTGTTGATAGTGTGACATCTCCAGGCTTTCAACTTGACAATAATCAGATTTTTCAATCCCATATAAAAAAAAACTTCGCTAAAGGAGTTCTACGTCAAATTATACGCTAGTGTGGACTGAAACATCTGCTCCCATCTGGACATTTCAAACACACTGTCTAATCCCAGCCCTTTTCAGATTAGACTATTGCACCTCGATAATAAAGGGACTGACGAACTCCACCTGGTTCCAGTGAACGCTTCTCTTTATCATGCTGCAATATAAGTGGCGAGCTCCAGTATGTATGATCATATGACTCCTTTCTTGATATCATTGAACTGCCTCCTGACTGAAGCAAGAAGCAACATTCTCTACAAGCAAAGTCCTCCTTCTAAATCTCTAAGAAATTGGACATATCTAGAGGGCATCAACACATTTGTTGCACCAACACCCACTTACTAGAAGTCTCCTATTAGAGAAAAAGAACCCTCAAATAAGCTTTCAGAGGATACGCAGCAAGGTTGAGAAATTCCATTCCCCCACCAATCAGAACTAACTGCTCTCTCCAGGTCTTCATGGCTGAAGTGAAAAGTCTGTGTTTTGAAAACTTTCTCCAAGTGGGGACTGTTACATTTTCCATACAGCCTGCCTCTCATTGAAACATAGATTTGTGTGAAAGGAGTCAACACCTATCTAAAGTACCTCTCTCAACCATCAGGCAGGAAGACTACGGGCCATATGTATCATCATCACCATTTGCGATTTCTAAATAGCGATTTTTAAGGAATCGCTATTTAGAAATCGCAAAATGGTATGAATGTAGGAAATCGCTTCTTTTTAGCGATTCCTTAACATTCCTAAATTGCGATTAGCAAATTGCTAATCGCAAATTTCCCATTCATTTCTATGGGCCAGGAGGCCGATAGGAATGAATGGGAAATTTGCGATTAGCAATTTGCTAATCGCAATTTAGGAATATTTTCAAGGGTGCAAGGGTGTCACAAGAACACCCTGCTGCACCCCTGAAAATGACATGTGTGGGCATATGGCACACATACATGCCCTAAGGGCATGTATGAGCGTCATATGGCACCTTTGGATTTTAAATAAATTGCTTATTTAAAAGAATTCGCAACTTACCACCAACTAGAAGTTGGTGGTAATTTGCTAATCCTTATGGGCATTTTTGAATTAATGTTTCTTTGATACATTGCATTTAAGGAATTGGGTCGCAAAGTGCAATCGCAAAATAAGGAATGGCAAATTTTGCGATTCCTTATTTTGCAGCCAAAATGTTTCATACATACCATTTAGCAAATTAGCATTCGCAAAGGCCGAAATTCTGTGAATTTCAGCCTTTGCGAATGCTAATTTGCTTGATACATATGGCCCTACATCTTCCTTTTTTTTCCTTGTCTAAGTGGGAAGTCATCTCAGTGTATATAGAAGGACATCATTACTGTTACTCTCTCTGTAACATGAAGCCCTGGCTGGCACACACACTGCTGAACTATGTTCATACCTCATGCTACACTATTCTTTGAATTATTGAATATAGTCCCTTGCACAGCTATTTTACTAACCCTGGGCGTAGTGCGCGTATTCGCATTACGTGAAGGTACGCGAAGCTACGCGAAGATGTTCTTGCACTGTTTCTATTTTATTTTTGCCTTCAAAAATGCATAGATGAGATGGAGGACACATGCATACATTTATGCATACACCAAATTGTTAGTTGGTTGCGTCTGATGTTGTTCTGCTACTGACTGACACTGCTAAGGCTACCACTTACTAAACAAACTACAAAAGGTTCTACGAAGGACTGGGGTAAGCATTGCAGCACTCAGTGACAGAGGAGGCGTCACGCAGATCGTAAAAGAAATATGAACTAATTCTAAGTAAACCTAGTATCCATCCACCACTATTTCACAGAAGGACAATGGAAGGACTAGACTCTCTCTAGCAATAGCATTAACTAACTTCAGTTCTCTAAAGTAAACTCTTACATTAATCAGCCCAAGCAGACTCACTGATCAATTGGCCCATCTGGAATAGGTGGTCTAGGTCAGGTGGTACTTAGGCTTCGTTAGTATTCTGGAATCAGAATGATTATGGAACATTTGATTAGTGTTCATAAATAAGTAGACGGTCCATGAATCCTTCAAGCCAGTAGTCGATCTGATAAGATAGGTCAATTTTTTTGCAATTGTTGTGTCCTAAAATGTTTTGTGAGCGTTTTTTAAATGATTTATTTGTTTTACAGCACTCATTAATGTTTGTCTCTTTCTTTTATTATATCTCACATGATCAGCACCACCCAGGGGCAAGAAGACGGGGTCCGAGTTGGCGGGACACCCACCAGAGGACCGCTCCTCTACCGAGGGCCTTGCTGTTGGCCCCAGTCCTCCAGTGGTTATATTAACAATTATATTTCCCTAACTTTTACAGCACCTTATTTTTTTCTGAAATATTAATTACGATTCCACTTCCTAATTAATTTTTTTACAAAAGCTTCTTTGACCTTGACCATCTGTTTCCAAATTCTGGTTATCCCTGCATTTAAGTTCCTTCTAACTGCCTCTGCTATGACTCTCTGTATTACTACTGTAGCTACGCTTGCCCAGTTGGCCACTCTTTATTTAATGTTTTCTTTTGAAAAAAACTCATATTAACCAATAGCTCTAGCCACTGGGTCCTGTACTTTGGGTTATCCTCTTTAATCTTGAGGCTTTGACAATTCTCACCAACAAATTGCCCAACCAGATATTTGACTAGTATTTTTGTTTGGATAGTAGTACATAATACTACTGTTGTGGGGATTCTGCCCATCCACATACAGAACTATGGATGTTGGTGATGGGAGGTTGGACCTTACTCACACCTCAGTCAGAACTCAGAACCCACAATCCCCTGACCGACTAGCTACAGTGTCATATTAGGTGCTGAACCCCCACACGAAGATACCCAATGATTACACAACCCAGAACATAATACCCTTTCGCTCACTCACTCGTGTAAGTCCACAACACCACACCAAATACCACAGAGTCTATGTGTAAGTTCAAAAGGTTTATTTATTTTCAAATAACAAGCTTTGTACGCTGTTCTATGACATTACTACAGCCATCTCCAACAGCAAAATGCATAAGATTAAAACAGTAAACATTTGTTACAAGTGCATGATAGAAGACAAAAGATCTGTGAGAATTCTGGGAGACCCCTCACCGTTGAATGTAGAAATACTGGTTACATGCATCGTAAGCTCTGCAAATCTCTGTTTTTTAGAAGGGAATCTTCTGCCTATTATGAGAAAAATGGTGCACGTTAGACAGTATAATGCAATTATTTTGCAGTCAGGCCAAAAAGTGTAACATTATGGCTAAGCAATCGGTAGTAACCGAACTCCATAAAAAAAAGTGGCTTGTTTTTCGACCTCTTCACTTGTACGCAACACTCATGTGGCCTCAAAGGCGTCTTACTGCACAACAAGCTGCAAGGTAACATGCTCAAAAGAGTAGACATGAATGTAAAATGGTTACATGGCTCAGGCTAACTTTCCAAAGAGTAGAGAAGGAGTAGAGATGGCCCTAGGGACCATAATACTACCAATATCTGTCTACTAACTCTACTCTAGTACGCAATTTGGAGTAGTGATGATGTATGTTGTACATGTTGTACTATTAACTGTTTTTTCAATCTTCCTAGTGAAAACAAATAAAATAGGGGGAAGTATACAGGCATCTAAAATGTGTAAAAAAATTCTAGGCGTACTACCAGTACCAATCACCAGTGCCAGCGGGGCCAGCGGCGATGATGATGCTGCCATTCCGGAGGGGGCAGGAGATGCGGCACCTGCAGGAGCTCCAGGGGGTTAGCCAGCAGCATTGGTGGGCGGTAGTAAGTTATATTCATACTTATTGGCATTACTACTAGCTGGAAGGGGAACACTTCACTCGCTGTACTGTGAGACTTATTAAGTATGAACTTGAAGTTGTAGTGAACAATAAACAACGGTTGAAGAAGACACCCTTTACTTAGCATTACCAATGCGTTAGCAATAGCATTACCAGCGTGAGTTGAGTAACCAATGGCCTAAGTCATAAGTCATAAGTCAGACCGTTAGGTCTCAGGGCGCTTTGCAGTAAAGAACAACAACCTTGACCTAGGCTAGGGCTGATAAGTAGCAGTTATTTCGGAAAGAGCCAGGTTTTAACGTTTTTTCGAAACAGCTGGTGGTTGGTAATTGACAGAAGATGGGGGTAAGTTTATTCCAGAGATGGGGAGCCACATAAGAGAAGGACCGACATCCATTACGCGACGTCCAAGCCCGTGGCTGAACTAAGAGAGATTTTGAGCTAGATCTTAATGATCTAGTGGGACGATACCAGACCAGTTTTTTTGCAAGTTAAGCAGGCCCGGTACTGTAACGAAGTTTGTGGGTCAGACTTAGAACTTTAAATGGCTTCTCTGGTGGATTGGCAGCCAGTGTAGTTGCTTGAGACTCGGCATAGCGGCTGATCTGGGGGGAAGGCCAAGCACCAGTCTTGCCGCAACATTCTGCAGAGTTTGTAGTTTAGAGAGTAAACACTCATTGATTGTTGTAAACAGAGCATTGCAGTAGTCCAAGCGGCTTATGATAAGACCTTGCACCAGTGGTTTTCTGGTTTCCAGGGGTAGCCATTTCAAATTTTTACGCAACTTATGCATGATCCCGTAGCAGACCCCGGATACTTGGTTAATATGGGTTTTCATGGAGAGAGAGCAGTCTATCATGATTCCCAGGTTACGAACTACCTCCTTGGGTGCGGGGCAGGGTCCCAGTTCTTGGGGCCACCAGTCCTGTGACCAAACTTCATTAGCCTTACCGAACAAAATGATTTCTGTTTTGCTGTAGTTCAGTTGAAGTTTGTTGTCACACATCCATTTGCTGATGTCAATCATACACTTTTTAAATCTAATACATGTTTCATGAAAATCAGCTTTACAGGTGATAAGCACCTGAGTGTCGTCGGCATGCAACACTGTTGTGAAGCCATGGGCTTTTATTATATTGGCCAACGGAGTAAGGTATAGATTTAATAACATGGGGCTGAGAATTGGCCCCTGAGGGACTCCTACAGTAAGAGGCAGACTACTGGATACGAGGGTGTCAACCTTAACGGAAGTGAAGCGATCCGCCGATAATTTTCAAACCAGGATAGGGCCTTGCCTCTGACACCTATCTCCCACAGCCGATGTTTCAGAATGCTGTGGGAGATGGTGTCAAAAGCAGCCGATAGATCCAATAGAACAAGAATTGCGGAATCGCCTTTATCTAGGGTGAGTCTAATATTGTCCACAATCTCCATTACAGCTCTCTCAGTGCCATGAGCGGCTCGGAACCCCGACTGAGAGGGGTCCAGGAGCTTATGCATTTCAATGTGGGTAGTGAGATGGTTGTTCAACAAATATTCTAATACCTTCCCAAAATAGGGCAGTAGAGAAATAGGTCGATAGTTAGTCGGGAGGGTGGGTCGCTGGATGGCTTTTTTTAAATGGGTTTGACCAGGGCGTGCTTCCAACTTCTGGGTATGAGGGCTAGCTCAAAGGAGGTGTTAAAGATGATAGTTAGAGAGCTAGCCAATAGCGGGAGTATCTCCGAGCAGTTACATGGAGACAAAAGGTCAGAGGAAGAGCCGGATTTAATTTTCCTAAGGCCTTCAAGAGCTTCAGAGGGGGTGATGGGATCAAATTCAGTGAGATATGGTGTATCCGAGGCTACATTGATAGTGAATTTGAGCGAGGGATCGTCATCAACAAGTGGTGATGAGTCTTGACTAGTGTCCGGAAATGCGGAATAGATCAACTTAATTTCATGATCAAAATAGGAAGACAAAGAGTTTACCCATTCCACCGTGGGAATAAATACTGATTTTTCTACCTGGGGGGCAGTGAATTCCTTCAGGATTTTATAAAGCTCTTTACTAGAGTGGACCGCTTTATTTATTCTTTGCGTAAGATAGAGTTTTTTCGCCGCTTTCATATTTTTTATATAATTGGAGTGAGCCAGTTTGTAACTCTCCCGGTCCTCCCCTGTTTTCGTTTTTCTCCACTGGCGTTCTGCAGATCTGCTGATCAGCTTTTCTTTTTTTAGGTCAGCAGTGAACCATGGTTTTAACATTCACACTGGTTTCAGGTATTATTTTGTCCAGCGTTTCCCCGATGGAGGTTTCTAGCTGGGTTAACATTTGTTCAACATTGTTTGATTGTTCTGTGAGAGGTTTAAAATAAGTCAGAAAGGCCTCCAAAGTCATTTTACGCCACGGTCGCACTAGGACTGTTATATTTTTATGGTTCCTAAAGATCATCCCATTGGGTTTAGGAAAACTAAATTTTAAAAGAAAGTGATCAGTCCAGATCATGGGGAGCGGGGCTTCATTGATTAAGTAAGGCAGATTGGTGAAGATCAGATCCTGGGTGTGCCCGGCCTGGTGTGTTGGTCCTGTTACCCTTTGAGTTAGACCCAGGGTTTCCATGGTGTTAACCAGGTGGCTGGTATCAGGATCTAATGATAGTTCAGCATGATGATTAAAATCTCCTAATAAGATAAAATTATTGTTTGCTAATATGTTTGCGGATATAGTTTCTAGAACACATATAACAAATTTGGACTGGGCACCAGGGGCCTATATACTAAAGCTACTCTCCCAAAAGCAACCTTGTTAAACTTCATATTAATAATCAGAATTTCGAACATAGGGTTGGAAAAAGATTCTTGTAAGGCCTCTGCTATCTGACTCCAACTCAGCTGTGAAAGTTTTATGTAGAAGACTAAAAGTCAGATCAGATGACCTTGATGGATGTGTTCAACAAAAAGGGAAAGAAGGGTGGAAGGAGGAAGGACGGGCGAGATGTAATACGACAAGCAGAGAAGGATACTTTGGAAGCAGCAAGCAGGTGGCTGATAGGAATCAGATGCATGGGTTGTTGAAGGATGGGTGGAAGGTGAAAGAAGATGCCTGCCTGGGTGGGCGACACAGTATGGGTGGATACTGGATAGCAAGAATCATCTGCGGTGTTTGGGTCAAACTCAAAACCAAGGCAAGGAAGGAGTGGACGCATGCGTGGTTGTTGATGAAACCAGCTAAGGTTTGTGAAAGGATATATAAAAAAGAATGATAGACATTTACTTTTAATGGATGGATGCCTGGATGTATTGATCATAGACAGCATAGGTGGAGACTGTCACTGGATGCAGAGTCTTACTTTAAAGAGAATGTAAAAGAAACTGCGCCAGAGTAGCAAAGCGGAGGGGAATATATAAAAGTAGTATTTTTAGAATACAGTTGACTCAGTAGTTTGCAAGCACATCATACATCTGACTCCGAGGACCACTTCCTACCTATGCTAATTTATTTACGATTGTGTCAGCCAGCCTGCAAAGGGTGGCCTATCTGTTGGTTACACAATCAATGAACAAAGTACCTTATGCAGTAGAGGTCGGTGGTGGGAGTGCTGGCGGGCGGTGATGTGGGGAGGGGGAGGGGCAAGGTGGGGGTAGTAAACTATGGATTATGAATGCAGTGCGCGTGACAAAATTTGTTTTATTTCTTTATATGTTTACTTACCAGTAATTGTCCACAATACATAGTTTACTACCCCCCACCCTGCCCCTCTCCCACCCCACGTCCTCACCCGCGAGGACTACCACCACTGACTGCTACTCTACTGATATGTCGTTGTTCCACATATAAGCAATGATCATTGGATCGATATATAATATTAATCTGCCTTTTTGTAGTAGCCAGGGCAGAGTGAAATTGAGCAATTGCCCTTCATGTAACAGAGAGAGTATGGCCAGTGCCACCCGTAATCGAAAAATACAAGCTTCCTGTTAGAACTGGCTATTTCTGGTAGGCTAAGGCTGACGCCACAGCCAGGCAGAAACCACCATTCTAGTCAGGGCAAGGAAGTCACACGCCAAGATAACCCCTGCTCACCCCCTTGGTAGCTTGGCACGAGCAGTAAGGCTAAACTCGGAGGCAATGTGTAAAGCATTTGCGCCAGCACACAACAGCAACAACATCCTAGGCACACCACAAAAGGAACTCCACACAAGGTTATATTAAAATAACTTTTGTATTGTCAAAACATATCAGATAGAATCACACATGTACATTGTGCCAACTGGCACGGGCAATATTCACAAGGGATTATTCACAAGACAGGGCCACATGGGCCACTGTCAGAATCAACACATTTAGAAATAGTACTTTGTAGATAATAGAAAATAAGATATAAAACAAAATACCAGTTATAAATCACATCCAGTAACTACTGGGAACAGGTAAGTACCACCTACGCAACCCTAACCACCTTAGGAGAATGTCACGCAGGGGACCAGGGCCTCACTAGGACCACCTGTACTGGAAAGAACAACCACCTAAGAATAAAATACACTTAGGGGTATAAGCAAGAACACATTACCCATGATGTATGAAACACATTCAGAAGAGTAGTAAAGGAAAACCACCTAAGTATCACACAGCGTTTAGGGGTCTAGGAAAGAACACATTATCCATGATGCATAAATATACATTCAGAGGAGTAGTAAAGGGAAACACATGATGCATAAACCTACACATTCAGCGGTGTTAAGAACAAAGCACATGATGCAATAAAATACATTCAGAGGTACAGCGCAAGAAGACACATGATGCCTAAAACATTCAGAGGTGCAGCGCAGGGAAAGACAGACACATGATGCATAAAACATTCAGAGGTGTAAATTCCAGGAAGACACATGATGCATTAAAAACATTCAGAGGTGACCCAACCGAACTCAATAGCGCAAAAACACACAATAGACAATTACCATCCTAAACATAGCAGGTAACCACATTGCGCAAAACTTACATACCAGCCCCCATCCAATAAAGGGCCTACAGAGCCCTGTGTCCAAAAATGTCAGGGCGCGCTGCCATGCAGCGCCAGTCAGGGGTGCGCCAACGGCGCAAAACCTAAACGTTGCAGGTGCCCACTACTTGCTGGGCACCCGGGAACATCCCAAGACCTAAACGGTGCAGCTGCCCACTAATTGCTGGGCAGCTGGAAATAAACAAAACTGCGCCAGGGCCCTCACTGACCCTTAGGCGCAAACTGCGCCACTGCTGGAGCCACACAGGCTCTGAACTGCGCACTTGGAGCCACACAGGCTCTTAAACAATTATAGGCCCCTGGATCCCTCAGGCTCTGAAAACAATGGTGCCCCCTAGAGCCTCACCGGACTCTAAACCTAACACTCACAGGCAGGAGGGGGCGGGCACCGGCAATGTGCCCCGGCGCCCCCTCTAACTAAAAACAATGGTCCCAGAGCCTTCTCAGGGCTCTCCAAACGTTGGGGCGACCCACTGCCAACTGGGGCCGCCCTTGAGGCCCTCGTGGCTTCACACTGACCATAAGCGCGAGCTTGCACTACTGGGGGGGTGCGGACACCGACAATGTGTCCCGGCGCCCCTCCCTTTCTTCTGCCCCACTCACCGGTTTCACGGGGGACTCCTCTTCATCCGGGCGGACTCTGGCTGCACGCGGGGCTCTCCTTTCTGCACACGAGCCCCGCCAGTCACTGCAGCACTCCTCCTGTCTCGCGGAGGCACGCGGGAGCTTCCCCCAGTCGGCGGCATCTTCTCACGCTGCAGGGCTCCCTCCTCTCTTCTTTTCAGGCAGCTTCACTGGCGGTGGGGGCGGGCACCGGCAATGTGCCCCACGCCCCCTCCGCCCTCTCCTTACTGCTGGCTGGTGCCTGCGGGGCTCTCCTCAGCAATGGGAGCCCCGCACCGGCGGCAGCAGCCGCCATCTCTTGAGCGCCTTCCTCTCTCCCCCGGGCTGCGGGGCGGGACTTCCGGCCGGTCGCGCCAGGATTGGCCAGCCGGCCAACCACTTCCGGGTTGCTGCGGGCAGCGCAGCGGCCCCGCTTAGGCAGGCAGGCGGGGGATCACTTCACCGAGGGATGGGCTCCCTCGAGGTGAATTAAAAAGTTGAGATTAGCGGCATGGCCGCGGGGCAAATGCCGGGTGGGCACCGGCTTCACTAAATAAAGCGCTGCCCAAGAGCTAAAGGAAATTGAAAGCGCTCCATGCGCTAAAAATAGCAAATCAAGCGCTTCCAAGTGCTACAACGGCAAAATACAGCGCTCCTAGCGCTAGAAGGACAATAAAGCGCTCTCTCTCAGCGCTACAGGAACAAGTCCAGCAAAGTCCTTAGCAGTCCTGGCAGAATAAAGATGGAGTAACACAGCTCCCAGCAGGGAAAGTCCATCAGGAGTCATGGGGCTGGGCAGGGCTCAGGGAAGCAAGCCTTCCCCTGAGCCCAAGCAGCAGCACGCCCCTGGCAGATTCAAGTGAGAAACAAGAACATTTTGGAAGGGGACACAGCCCCTTCTTATACAGTGAAAAGTATTTGAAGTCTTTGTGTAGGCAGTGTGAGAACCAGCTAGGACTGGTTATAGGGAAGTCCCTTCAGTATCAGGGACAGAGGTGACAGTCGCCCAGCGGGGGGGTGGAGCCAGCATTGTGGCAGGCAGGCACAGCCCTTCACTATCAGGTGCTATCTCCTCCCACTTCCCTGGCAGCAGATGCTGCCTTTCATCCAAGGGCTGACTCAGACAACCTCCTGGGGGCTCTGCAGCCCCTGTCACACTCAAACCAGACAGTCAATCCACAAGCAGGCCCAGGCACTCCTGGGCCAGGCTCACCAGCCAATCACCTGCCAGCAGACTCACTACACAAATATGCCAACTTCTAAAAGTGGTACTTCTAGACTAGACACAATCATGCCGCATACACCATTATGCAGCATTCAATCTCACGAGTTCACACATATCAAACTCGACCCTGCACTCCTCACACATCAGGAACTACAATGGGCATCCATATTCCCCATTCATTCCTATGGGAGGGCAGGTCACTCACCACACATACACAGAGAGCTCACGCACTTTACACTGTACCACAGTGAAAAAGTGCGCAGAGGCCTAAAATCACCAACCCAGGTTCCAGAAACAGGCTAGGAAAAAGCAAAAAGTTTCGGGGTGAACCTGCCAAAAGGGCCAGGTCCAACACTTCCCCACCTGCAGACAGTAGTAAATAAAAGTAACAGGAGTCTGCATATTGAGTCGTATGTTGGTCTTAGATGCAAGCTTAGCTGACTGAGCTGGCATGCCGGCTACAACAAGGTTATGTAATGTGGCTAAACTAGAGATAAGAAAAAGACTGGTATTCTGTGTACTGGAGTCCATAGTACTAGGGCAAGTATAATGCCTGAAAAAAACTCCAACTAATGTTAGAAGCCGAGGAAGTAGGAGTATAGATACTTACCATAATTATTATGTACTGCGCTTGCTAGTGCTACTGTGCCACTATGTGATTAATTAATTTTGTGTTACCGTTTTGCTAAGAGTATTGGTTACAATTCTGTTTCTTTCTTTATAGATCCTCCTTCTCATGAAAACCAATGGGGAAGGAGTTGGCAGCCAGGGCCCTGCGCGGGAAACTGGAGGCCATCTGCGAAGAATACCGTCGGCTGGTGGCTCAGCAGAGGAGGAGGAAGAGGAGGCGGCAGCAGCTGGGGCCTCTTCCAATGCCCCGGGCCCCAACCAGGCCCAGCCTCCAGTGGTACGGCGCCGCGTTCAGGCAGCCGGCCACCGACGCACATTTTCAAGCACTGCTGCCCCCTACCCTGGATGCAAGTGCAAGTACAGGGCATTTCTCCGCCAAATTCTCCTCCAGATGGCACAGCTAAAGGAGCATTTAGAGAAGCGAGTAAAGATCATGGTGGACAAACACCTGAAAGCCTGCCGAATGTAGAAGGACCCCGTTAAATTACCCCTTTTTTATTACTTTTGTTGGTGGGTGAGAATTAGGTGTTTGGGTTTCTGGACATTGTTTGGACTTTTTTCGTTTTGGACATTGGTTGGGGTTAGGGAAAGGGGTGGATCAGGTATGGGATAGTTTATTTTTGTTAGGGAAATACATTTTATTTATTTATACTTATATATATGATGTTAATGTTTTGTGGGGGGTTACTTTTTTACACATGTATTTATGTCACATGGTTTCCTTGCTGCTGCAGGCCAGGAGCCAGTGTTGGATTTAAATAATCTGCCAATTTTGTAACACGCAAACAGATAGATGCGGTACCCCTCACTGAGTTATGTTTGTCCTACTATTACTGTCAGTCGCTCCTCCTAGTCCATTATACCTCCCAGCAAACTTATCTTACCTGTGATTGATGATGATTAAGTCCGGCACAGCAATGGCAGCATGGTTTCCCAAGAGAATGGAGAAGATGCCATGGTTGTGGTGGTAGTAGTAGACAATGTCACTATCATTTGCAAACAAAAAAAAAGAGACAGTCACTTGAGACTTGAGAGACTGTGGGAGGAGAATTAGAACGTAGTAAAGTACAGTACAGAAGAAGACTGCCAAACAAACAATATTGCAACTGCTAAAGTAAAATAAAACATAATGGTGGCGGGGGCAGCCTAGTATAAGAAGTTAAAACTGTAGTTGTGTTGAGTGAGTGACTTAACACAATCGTAATTCGTAAACTTTACTGCTGTGTGGTAGGATGTTGAATTTGATGATGAATTCAATCAATGCTGGCAATTAAATATGATGTATTAGGTGAGTCCTTTTGGAAATAAAAATGGCTTGTACAAAGACTGAGCATGGGTGGGCAAGCAGAAGAAGATTCTCGCCCTGCCTTGAAATTGAATCAGTGTTGCTTTCGGCACATCTGCCCCAACAAGCGTGTGATCAATTGTTGGTGTACATTTAATGTAGTCACATCACACCTCAATATAAATCACACAGCTCGGGGGAAGAAGGTTAGGGTTTGATGAATGGATGGCAAGGGAGGTTTGGGGAAAGGTTTGACAAAGAAAAACATGGACACAACAAAAGTAAAACACAATCTTTGAAGACGACGATGATCCACTATCCAATACATCTATAAAGGGAGAAAAAGGAAATGCATGATAGATTAAGATAACTTGATGGTTAATGAGTAGTACTTACTATCTACTACTACACAATTAGACAGTACAGGCCAGCAGTATTATATGCAATTTGCCTTGCCTGTATGCCCTCAGAGAGACCCAAATTACCTGCTGTACCGAGCTTACTTTTAAGGCTAGCAAAGAAAATTGAAAAATAGTTGTACAGATCAATTAGCAAACAAACAACAACACAACACCACAACAATACACATTGGTAATGATTGAAGAGAAAATTATGAATATGATACTAAAGTTACTGTATTATCCAGGTCCAATTGAGGAGTTGCATCGCGTCATTCATCTTGGCCCTCCCTTTTATGGATACTCTGCACATCATTCTTTGAATGCCATTGCCTACCTGATGCGGATTGGTAAGGTAAGTGTGAGTTGTTGCTCCCAGAATATTAGCACTGGGTAAAGGCCGACCTGTTAGTGTAGATGGAAAAACAAAATGGGTATTGAAAAATAAATGAATAAAAAAGGCATCAATAACGGTGTAGTGCAAGAAGACAAGACTCTTGAGCGAGAACACTTTCAGAATGAGGCAGCTTGGATACACCGTGTCTACTCTATTTACACAGCATTAAGCTACAACAACAACAGGACAGGAGCCAGCACAGAACAGGCCCACGGCACCGGGGCATGACCCAACCTCCATTTACCTTAAATTTTGACAGAGCCAGACAAAAGGCATATACAGCAACCTAGCATTTTCCAAATCAAGTGACTAAATCAATGCGCCACTGTCAGTCATACCACTATTCGACTCCACCACTACACAGACATGTAGCCTAGGTCTGCTGTGGTTCTTGTTGAATTGTTGTGTTTACCTTTTATGCCAGTTCATGAAATGCAGTTCTTCCATCAATCATCTCCGATCCAACTGACTGACTGCGTGCAAAGACAGTATGGTCATCATCATCATGGTGTGGTACATGTACGTGTTGTCCAACACCAACACAGTCTGTAGTGAGTGACTCCGATTAAGTCCAGACTGCACCTGCAGTAGTAGGAGTACAATGTGGTTATTAAACAACAAGGAAACATTGACTGTCACTTGAGTCACTTTTACTTTGTAGATTAACTAGTATAGTTCAACTTCATGCACATTCGCTCAGAGTCAGCAAGCATCGAATGCAATGCATGACAACATTCATTAATCATACCTGTCTTGCTCTTCTCTTTGGCGGTCAGATCAGATGCTGAGCCTTCTGACAGTGATGAGTTTACTTTTGAATGCCTGCTCAAGCTCTGACAGTGAAGAGTTGTGGATGCCTGCAGACAGAGGCGGTAGCCTTAGGACAATGATGAGTTTCGGCTCGGAAACAAAACAGAAGATAGCTATAGTCATGTACGTTTTACTTCTTATGGAGTGTTAGAGGCAACATTTATTGTACTATTCTCCATCTCCATCCAATGTCTGGCTTGATGGAAATATATTTAGGGTGAGTCAGGAAGATGGAGCAGGACTCTGAGGAGTGGAGTGGACAGTTAAATGCACAGACGTGCAACTCCAATTGGTAAATAAAACAAGCATTGGCCATGCCAATTGGTCTCGGCATATTAATGAGTTTAGTGGTGTAGCAGTTACAGCATAGTTACCAGGACAGCATTAATAACAATATAAGCAGGATACCTGCTACATTAGAGTTAGTAGGATAACAGAGTGAGCAGTACAGCAGTGACAACAGATTTATCATGATAGTAATGTGAGCAGTGAGAGCAGGACTTTAGTGACAATTAAATTAGCAGGACACACTAACAGCACAATTAACAGATTAGTAGTAACAGCAGTGTGAGGAAAACAAACAGTAGCAGGAAAGCAATAATAGGAGTGTAACTACAGCAACGGCAGTAGGACAATAGTGTGAGCAATATTATTAAAATACTGACTGGAGTAGGAGTACAGCATTGGTAACAGTAGGAGAGAAGTGAGAGCAGAACATCAGTGTTAGCAGGATTGCAGTGACAATAAAATTAGCAGGACATGCTAACAGCAGAATTAGCAGGATAGTAGTAACAGTATTGGGACGAGAAAAAACTCAGTATTAGGAAAGCAATAATAGGAGTGTGAATATAGATGTGATGTATGGGGGTCAGTGCGGCTGCAGACAGAGGTTTAAAAGGCCAAGGGCTGTTTTCTGTCATTGTGACTCTGAACTTCGGCAGTAGAAACAATGTACTTCAGGTCTTTAACTTAGCTTGTTCACAGACAATGCATTATTTTTCAGTAAGAGGACCCCCGGTTAAAGGAGCAGTTGTGAGATAACGTGTTCTTTCAGTGTACACACACACACACACACACACACACACACACAGACTCTTGCACTCTCTCAGATACACAACCTCTGGTCCGGCATTCTCCCTCCTGTTAGCCGCCTACAACAGAACAAATTACTAACCATGAAAGTGGGCATAGGATGTGGCTAATGTCCAGAGTTGCCAATGGATCTAGTGCACATCTGGCGAGTTCAGCTCTAAATTGGACCTTAGGCCTGCTCACATCATGAGGCAAAAGAGGCTCATTTTTTTCAAGGCTCGTCTTTGAAAGCATTTGGAGCTTAAGATACTCATAAATTTAAAATGTAAATGTCCAGTATTTGAAAAGCACGAACAATTACCCGAAGGTGTCAAGGCGCTGGGGGCCGTCGGGAAGATTAATCGAGCTATTGCCCAGAGTCACATGGTGCTGGGCCGATCCCCTACCACCGGAGCTGGGTATCGAACCGTGATCCCCAGCGTCCAGTGTCAGTCGCCCTGGCCACTGCGCCACACCTCTTTCACCTTGAGCCATTGCAGGTGCACGGAGAATGGTGCCCACCCGCACATTCCAGGGTCCCATACCACAGCCAAAAATTACTGCGGATCTGCATGTGGAGAGGTGTGGTGCAGCGGCCAGGGCAGCTTCCTTCAGAGCACATGGTTCACGGTTCAATCCCCGGCTCCAGTGGCAGCTCAACCCAGCACCATACGACTCTGGGTAATAGCTCACTGAATTTCCACTATGGCCCCCAGTGCCTTGAGACCCGTAGGGTTGAGTAGTTCGCGCTTTCCAACTACGGATTTTTTTTAATGTGTATTTTGGGAAGGGTGCGACTGTCATTCAACATATTCAGTCCCAGTCCAAAATCTTTCACTAGCAGAGGGTACACAGCAGGAAGAACACTTTGCAACAAAAGCTGCTATGTGCATCGAGCATGATAAAAAGGCATTGGTTAGTGACCTGGCATAGGGAGCGCTGCAGAGTTTCTGTGGCGGTCTCTAGACCATCACAAAAAATGCCTTCGTAAAACTGGCTTTATATAATGAAATTAACATAACTACTTTATTGTACTCTCTAGAAAGTGTAGCACATTTGTAGTGTCACACATAAGTACCCTGAAAACAGCGAAATGTCTCCTACACTTACTGAAAACCTGGCAGCTATGGTACATTTTACTAGTGTTTACCAGTTGCTGATAATCCATCGTCCTGTCAGTCACTGATCTTTAATTTTCTTTTTTGGGCGGGGTGCGGGGGGGGGGTGCATCACCCATTATAAGTTTTACACCAACCCAGATCATTGTAGGATCCACATTGTTACTGAAAGCAGATTCAAACAAGAAACTTGAAAAATCAAGCCAAGGCTCAAACCCGGGTCCCCAGCTCCAAGGTCAGCAGCTGTAGCTGTAAGACTAGAAGCACCTGGAGGCAACTCCGTTCAAAGTAGGCACTATACAAGAGCAATGTGCTACGCGAAAAAATAGTAAAACACAACAGGACATAACATTCTTGGGGAATGCAAGAACAACGTGAATTATAAATTACCGTTAACATTCCTTGTGCACAAACTGATCATTTTGTTTGTCAGACGGTGAATAGTAGTGTTCCACAGCAATCCATTTCAGTGTGCGTTTTAAATTACTAACGAGACTGCGGCAAGACGCACCCGGGCCACCTAAAGCCGTGGGCCTAAGTCAGTCATGTGGACTCATTCCCGGGTCAGTATGCGCCTGGTATGTGACTGAATCATACCAGCCCCTCTGGCCTTTACGAGGTATACCATGTTATATGGAGCGACAGATGTCACCCCAAACCCAGTCGCACAGCCAAATTGTGAGTTCACAATAATACTCAAATTTCATCATTCACTTTGCTCAATTTACACAGTATTTAACTCCGGTTTTTGCGTTCTGTTTTTCCATAATTTAATCCACATGTAGGTACTCATGTCATGTTTTGTTAAAGCTTCAAATGCTCAAGATGTGCCAATCCAGGCCTCTGTCAAGAACACGAAAACAAACGCATGATTTATCCAAAGCAGTGTTCTTTATTTAAACCCAATGCAGTTCGGGCTTCAAGATCCCTTCTTCGGAGGTAACTACAAATATCAAAAAGGTCAACATTTCTCCATCACCGTTCATTTAAAATGTAAAATAATTTATACAATAATCTGTGTTGTGCATGTTTTGATAATTAACCCAAAATCACTGAATGAATGTTACAAAAAAATGAAACCTTTTGTTCTCTCAATATTAGCAACTTGTGCTCAACCAAATAATGTATGCTACCCCAAGTGTCACACTACTTCAAATTCGTGCCTTCTCAACCCCGAGATTAATTCTCCGTCCCATCTTCCCTCCTACTTCCATTCTACACGCTTTCAACTGCAAACTCCCAAGTCTGACTCCTTATGCTTTCAACCTGTACTGATAACCCTAACACTCATACACCGTACATCAGAATACCATCATGCTCACACTCCTCACACTGCATGCACTCTGTCTACCCATTAATCTCCACCCTATGCATGAAACACGCAAATCTCTCCCCTCATTCTTACCCTTTCTGAATACTCTTCACACTCATACCCCATTCACCTGATCGCCGCCATGCTCACACTGCTATCACTGCATTCACCCTCACTAATCTTTAACTCCCCGGCTCAACCAACTCATAATTACACCCACATCAAACCTCTCATCTTCACACTCTTCAAACTCCCCCTATTCATACGCACAAACCTCTTTTAGTTCCACAAGCTCGTACCATCCTACAACCGTCGCTGCCACTAATTTTCACATACCTACCAAAACCAGCTTTACGCGTTCATGCCAACAACCGTTTCGGTGAAAAATGTTTCCTCCCCACTTAACCATCTGTATTTAAACCAAAAACCAACGCCCAAATCTCTCCCTCATTGGTGCATACTAATTACCATCTAACTATACGTGACTTAGGTCTCCAAGACTACAATTCCCATAACTCCATCGGGTCCTGTGGCACATCTATCAAATACTTATTAACAGCAAGGCAAGTTAGGAGCGAGGGGCAGAAGCGTGCTTTGATGTAACAGGTAAGCAGCTATCATCTGTGTTTCACAAAGATTATTGTCTACGCAATAAATCTCCCATGTGTCTTCACTCAATGTAAATGTGTGCTCAACATGCATATGTCAAAAAAATAAATGAACAGCCATTAAAACTACTTTTTCTTGTTGAACACAATGCAATAAGTGTGGCTCTCTAAATAAGTAGATCAGGGTTGTTTTTGCACAGAGATTTCCGATCCATGGGTGATTATGAAACTGAAAAACATTAACAGTTGTTATTTACCTCAGTAGGCAGGACTAACAAGACAAACGCCAATCATAAACCAGAATTTATGTATAAAGCCTGCATTCAGACCAGGTGCCAACAACCTATATCTTACTATCAGAACAGTACGGGCAGTATTTGGCGCCTTGCAGCTTGTGTACCACCTGACCATTGATAACATGCGAGACGTGCACACGCCTGCCCCCTCGGAACACATCATAATTACCAGCATTCTGCGCCGACTGTAGATCTGAAATATTTTTTCATCTGAAATGATAAGTTAACGTCACCGCAGCAAGTTCGAAGCATTTGAGATTTATAACAGAGAAGGTATTATCCCATCTTCCCTAGCAGGTGTGTGCTACCTTCGGCACAAAAATACTCTGCTTATCAGCAAGGAACAAAAGGAATGGAAAATTATTTATGCTGCACTGAAACCTTCAGTAAAATGTTAGGCAGCAATTAGAAGTTCCGGCATAAATCTGACTGCAAGCAGGAACTAATTAGATGTTTAGGTGATCGTTCTTACACTTATCTTGTTTGCTGCAATATTGTGATTACCTAGTCATTTGCACATTTCTCTATAAAAACACATCAAGTTATTCAGTGCATTTCATTTAGGAATAATTTGAGAGCAAAATATTTGCGTGGATGATTTATCTATACAGAAACACCTATATTGTGGAGTTACCCGGCACCTTAATTTTTGCCGGGAAGAGGTCACACGTAGGGTTGAATGAAATGATACGTTTTACACTGTTTGCATTCATTTGATAGCATATGAATATATGGAATATGCGTTGCATTTGTAATGACCTTTTTACGTGTGCCAATGGGTTCAGCTAATTGCAAAGGATGACAAACACTGAAATGAATGGTTAGTGTTTTCACTGCCAAACAGCATCGCCCCATTAAGAGAAAAAGAGGCTCTGGTAATGGAAAATGGAAAGTTGGTATAAATAGTACGGAAGCAGCATCATGAGAAGAGGTATTTTTTTCTGTTTGTATTTCAGTTTAAAAGCATCGTGTTTTGGTACTGCAGTCACTACTTTTTTTTTCAACCTTGGCTTTTATGAAATAACAGCTACTCTAGTCTAAATCTGGACAAAAGACATTTTATTTAAAAGGAAAGGGAACACGAAAATATGTTTCACTAACTTTTGGAAGGGATTTAAAGTGTCAGGTCAGGGCAACCCCTTGTTGTATACACTGGCTGGTCTCTGATCTCCAGGGAAGCAAAAGCACCAACAATCCGCAACGACCGGTCTGCGAGGCTCCGATCCCCCTCTGTGGCTATGGTGCAATTGGGGAAGCTCAGTCATCTTGTGGCCGGTGTGCGGGACTCTCCTCGGTGCATGGGAGCCACACCCACACTGAGATACGAGACGCCTCACTTCTGGTCTTTGCAACTACGTTTTAGGAGGTGGGTGTGCTAGTGACTGCACACTATTTTTAAACAAGCTTTTGCAATGAATTATGACTCGCATTTACGCGAGACATATTGCATTACAAATGGCAGCTTTGATGTTTCAAAAAAGCACAAACTGGAGTGGGGAGGTGAGGGGGGGCGAAAAAACTGTGAACTGCGTGAGGGGGACAGGGGGACACACAGGGAAACAAATACTGTTTGAGTAAAGGGGCTGATAGCCTCAGAAGGAGCAAAATTACAACATAGGCGTCAGGAGGCGGGACTAACAAGCCAAACACCAATCACAAAACAGAATTTATTAATAAAGCCAATCAAAAAGATGGGCAGAAAGTGGGTGGAGCTTCCCCCACTATAGTGTATACAGCATCTCTCGAGAAGACAGCGCATGCGCTGCCTAGCCCGAGACCTAAATATGAGACGTGGTGATGGATTTGTTATGATTTGATTTGAACCAGAAAGACAGATACACACACAAATAAAGGAAGGAAGAAAGTAATAACAATTTGAAAGCCTAGTTGTCAGGGAAGAGGAGCTCGTCCTTAAACTCTGGTGGTTTGGACAGAAGTAGGTCATGTAACCCACTAATGATGTCTTCAAAGTCGCTCTCCTCTTCCTGCTGTTATTAACATATTTTGTACTCCAGTGGTATGAAGTGCTGATTCAATTTGATCATGGTTAACCTCTCCACGCTTTTGGGCGAGAGACTGGTCCTTTTCAAAGTTACAATGGCACCAGCAGCACTGAAAACACGCTCAGAAGAGACACTTGCAACAGGGCAAGCCACATACATTATCACCAGCCTGCTGAGCTCTGGCCATTGGCTTCTTTTCCCATACCAATACACCAATGGGCTTTGCTCCATGAAGACCTCTGTTGTGTCATCCAGATAGGCCTGGACCATCGGCTCAATGTTCCGGGGTGCTCCGATGTGCTTGGCCTCTTTTGACTTTGCATCAGCAATGGACTTACCCATCCCTTTCCGTAGAAACCAATCAGTTACCATTTTTTTTGATGTGGCTGATGATCCTGTTGGTACTGTTGTTGATGTTATTATTGGTAGTGTTGGTGACTGCTGGGAGGCAAACGCACTGCTCTCAGGCTCTGAAGTAGAACTTGACTCTGGATGCCCTGAAGTACCTGCTCTGTCCTGGGGTGGCAGGCCTCTAATTAAGAGCTGTTTGTTTTCTAAATCAGTGGCTTCCTCAGCTATCAAAGTTTTGTACTTGGCAACATCCACTTTTGAAAAAGGAATTACTGCATTACTGTTCAGAAATAATTTGTACCGTGTATCCAAAATTGTGGCAGTAATGTAATGTTGATGTGACAATCTTATTTTGAAAACTTGTATTTTCAGATAAGTGAACGGCTAAGGTGTCCGCCAAATAACATTCGTCTACTTTGTCATCCACACCTTCGTAAGTTTCAGACACCTCCTTCAGCTGTTGCTCTAGCATGTACAACAATGGGTTAGCGTGGCCCATAGTACAGTCCTCCCTGCTAACTTCACATGTGAACACCTCAAAAGGATCTTCTACACCCCCAACCGCCAGCTACTCTCCGCTGACCTCTCACTCGCCACCCTCCCGCGCATCCGAAGAACAACCACAGGCGGGAGATCCTTCTGCCACCTCGCCGCCAAGACATGGAACACCCTCCCACGGAGCCTACGACAGACCCAAGACCTGCTGACGTTCAGGAGGATACTAAAGACCTGGCTGTTCGATCAGTAGCGGCCCCCACCTCCACCCCAGCGCTTTGAGACCCTTGCGGGTATGTAGTGCTCTTAACAAATGACTGATTGATTGATTGATTGAAGTAGCATCTCTATCAGGCATTTAACGATGTCCCATTGGCCCATCTCAACGGTCATGGCTTTCACAGTAGGATCCCCTACTCTTCTTGTCATGACATAAGCATTAAGTGGTATGTACTGCTCAAACAGACGATCAAGCATGTAATAAGTTGAGTTCCAACGTGTTGGCACCTCCTGGATGAGTGCTTTGACTTGCATTTTATGCTCACATCGAGTTTGAGTTTGAGTTTAAAAGTTCTTGTAAAGCGCGACGTATACCAGCGGTTTCTTGGCGCTATAGCTAACGGGGACTGAGGTTTAAAGGGAAGGAAGGAGAAGGGAACAGTTATTCAAAGGATTTGGTGAATAAATGGGTTTTAAGGCATTTACGGAATTGTGAGTAGAGGGGGATGGAGCGAAGGTCAAGGGGGAGAGAGTTCCAGAGGGTGGGGGCAAGGAAAGCAAATTTGGAACCACCCCACTTCTTTCTCCGGAAACGTGGGATAGAAAGGAGGGACTGGGAGGAGGAGCGTAGGGCCCTGGTGGGGGCATAAGAGACAATCTCAGAGGAGATGAAGGCCGGCGCCAGACCTGATCGAGCCAGGAAGGTGATGGATGCGAGCTTGAATTGAATTCTAGCTCGCACGGGGAGCCAATGAAGAGATTTCAGGAGTGGGGTAGAGTGGTGGAACTTGGGGAGATTGAAGGCCAGGCGGGCCGCTTGGTTTTGTATTTGCTGTAGGCGGCGTAGGCTGTAGGCAGGGATCCCAGCATATAGGGCGTTCCCGTAGTCCAGGCGGGACACCACCATGGCCAGGATAATAAGTTTGAGGGCAGAAAAAGTGAAGAAGCGGGACACCCTACGTATAGTACGCAGTGAAAGGAAAGAGGAAGACACCACAGAACTAACCTGGGAGTGTAGGGTGAGTTGAGAATTAAGTTTTATACCCAAGGTTTTAACTGAAGAGGAGGGAACAGGAGAAGAACCAAAAGAAGGGGGCCAAAAAAGAGGGGACCAGGGACTGGACGAGCCACCCGTCAACACCAACTCTGTTTTATCAGGGTTGAGTTTAAGGTGGTTGTGGTTCATCCAGTCCCTGATGTGAAGCATGACAGTTTGAATGACCCTTAGCTGCTTCCAGGCTTTAAAAGAATGGTTGAAATGTGTGCATATTCTTCTGCAGGTGGTCAGTAAGTTGCTGACTTTTCTTTCATTTTTCAGAAAGTCTTGAACAACAATGTTAATGCAGTGTGCCAAACACGGGACTCTGAAATAGCCACCATCTTTCAGGGCCTTAACTACATTACTGCCATTGTCCGTGGCAGCAAAACCAATGTTACGTCCTCTTGTTCACAGCCACTCAAAGACCTTGCTGTTAAACTCATCCAAAATGTTTGCAGCAGTATGAGATTTCTCCATAGCAAACATGGCTACAGTTGCATGTTTGCGAGTGTCATTAAAAATCTCAGCAGTCTCAACACCTGCAGATATCTTTTCTTTAACACCCGAAAAAGAGATCCAGTGTGCAGTGATGCACATATAATCAGTGGCTTGGCAACTGGTCCACATGTCTGTTGTCAGGTGTCTACTATGAACAGCACTCTGTTATAAGGCTTTTCCAAGCAATTCCAGCACGTCGTGATGTAGTGCTGGAACAGCAACTCTGGCGAAATAGTAGCGGTTGGGAACCTTCCATTTTGGGCAGATGGTTGTCACAAATTCCAGAAACCCACCCCTTCAACAAAATAAAAAGGGAGAAGGTCCAATGATAATATTTTAGCCAGCTTCGCATTGTACAAACGTGCTATTGGGGGGTTGCATTCGTTCGTACTGTCCCTCCTGCCTAGTAAACATGCTAATAATGGTAGGCTGAGTAGTATTCCTTTCTGTTCGGCTCGACGCGGCACTTATTTGCATTGCAGTACTCTGGCTGGTCCCACAAAATGTACGCCACCACATGGCCAGGCCAACCACAATAACAAGAAAGTACACACAATGAACTCAAGGAGGCCTATTCCACTATATGGACTCCTAGGGTTACCTATTGGCTGAAAAGCCCTTATTTTATTAACACACACCTAAAAACTGAAATTCCACTTCAAAAACCAAATTTTGCAATTCAATCCAATGCCATCCATGATGTTAAAAACTTGAAATTCAACAGACACCACATGAAACATGGCTGGACCGGCTACTGGCTAAAATTTCAAAGAAATACAACTTGGCCCCTACTGAAAGTACAGGCCACCCGCAACAATAATTTTTAAAAACGATGACAATCCCAGAAAACTGTAGGTAAAAAAAAGCCCCTATCAAACAAACATGTACACCAATTCTCCAACTGTAAAATGAAATCTCAAATCAAAACTGCCATCGGAAGGAAGATAGCGCGTCCGAATGACGTGTTCCCGTTCACACAGTCTTGCGGATTCATGCGACCGAATTCCAAACCTCGTGGCGCACCTGAACGGGATAGAAAATCGAGTTGGCAAACGCAGAATCACAGTAAGTCATTACTGCGCCCGCGAGAACGTATATTGAGCACGCGAGGAAGAAAAACAACTACGCTACCCTGTAGATTGCGTAATAGTCGGCAACTTTGCGCTCTACGCGAACCGTGAAGTTACCGAAACTTCGCAAGCTCCGCGAGGGGAGCGTAGTTCACCACCCAGGGTTATATTTTACCTACTTACCGTGCACTGTACAAAGTACCTGTCACTACTGTTGTTCTTTATCTATAGTGTATCTTTGTGAAACTCTCCACACTAAATGGAAACCTTAATAAAGATTTAGAAAAATATATATGTATAAGAAAAATAAATTAATTATTCTTTGCATGTTAAATTATACCTCTAAAATATGAAACACTACAACTTCTCTAAGAAAAAGACACTTTAAATAAAAAGTTTTCAACAGTCTCCACCTGATGCTTAGCATATCTAAAATAACTAAACAGAATATTATTAAAACAGCACAAATGGATTAGGAAAACAACGAGAATAGAGTGAACATTTCAACCATCGTTAAAATGTCTTCCATCAACCTAATATCCCAAAACCAACTTCTATGCACTATATTAGAAGACCACAGAGTAAAGTAACTTGCATCCAGAGTTTCCAAGGGAGAATCAATGCACTGCATACCTGTTTACAGCAAAACACTGTAGTTATCAGAAATCGGGAGCCAGTGTTCCCTCGAAACGAAAACACACACCAAATCAGTTCATCTCCTCACAGACTTTGCTCTGTATCAGATTTTAGTCCAGAATGGGAGGCAGGAGCATCACAACAGCCTGAAGACCTCCTGGCAGTATCTTGAGTGATTATCTGGAGTGAAGGACCACTCCTCTCAAGTAGTCAATTGACTTTACTTTTATACTATATCTTGTCTGAGATAGGAATGTCTGACATAACCTATGTGCATCAATATGCATGTCTTAGATGTATTCTTTCAAACAAATAAGATAAAAACAAGTACATTCAAACTACACTGTTTATTTTATCATTATTATTATTTCCTGACCTTAAAAAAGATATAACAAGGCACTTGTCCCAGACTGAGGCTGCATCCGCATCAGTCAAGATTGTGTAGTAACCTGAGTTTGTTATAATGTCTCAATAGTTTCTGAGTTCCCTGCTGCTCAGCCAGTGTGTGTGTGTGTGCGTGTGATGTAATGGTACGTTGATGAGTGTCTGTGCTTGTAAGAGTGCCAGTTGTAAAGAGTGGGCTGAGCAGTGAGCATGCTACTCCTGGTGTGTCATTTATATATAACCTGTAACCTAAAAGAAATCTTCTTCAATAAGTCTATATCTTATAACCTATGTGAACAGGCTAAACTGTCTTGGAAAGTTCTTCTGCATCAAAGGCAGACATGTCAATGATTTTGCAAAAATTGAGAAAAAGGAGTCTTCTCCTGCGCAAGATGTAGTCTGGCCTTAAGGAATTTATTTTATCCAGACTCACACACAGCATCATTCTCTCTGCTGTCACTCTCTTATATATCTGAATAAATTAGTTTTTTAATCTTTAATAATCTGAAATGTATCAGTTATATAACCTGTATATCAGTGGCCTCACGACTGCTTTAAGGGTCATCTGAACTAGCTTTTCAAGTACAAAGCCCTACTGGACGGCATTGTTAGATTTGTGGGGTCTCTAGTTGGCACAGGTAGGTACTTGTGACGAATAGGGACCCTTGCTTCTAGTCAGGATAAGGAGATTACACTCCTAAAATAACCCCTGCTCACCCCCTTGGTAGCTTGGCACGAGCAGACATGCTTATCTCAGAGGCAGTGTGTAAAGCATTTGTGACCACATACAGTAGACCAGTGACAACACTACATATGGACACCACACAAGGTTTTATATCAAAATGAAGTATTCTTTATATAGAGTTACCACAGGAACATAAACGACAAAACTACACAATACTGGTACTTTAGGATGGTAGATTTAGCTTAGTTTAGTTCAGTTCCTAAGATGCAACACTTTGCGTCAATGTACCTTAGGTTGCATTGCGCTTCCACGACAAGCAATGTCACAGCGAGGGAAATGCGGCAAAGTTCAAGTACAAAGAAATAAAGACGTGAAGATCTCCAGATGCGGCACGCTTCTACGGGGATGCGAGAAGTTCTCGGTTCGAAGCAAGGATTGCAGCGGCGACACTCTTTTTTTTTTTTTTTTTTTTTTTTTTTTTTGAAAACCTTTATTGACAATGAAAGCTCACAAATACTGGCCTACAACCCCACGGGCTGGCCAGAAACAGAATGGTCAAAGAACCAGCATACAAAAAGAAGATCTGCACAGGATATAACATCAGGAGCACTGGTGAAACAAGAAAAACCATCGAGCGTTCAGCAAGAGCAGGATAATAAAGGTTAAGTTTTCTAGCACGGGGAGGGGACCAAAAGAATAACGGGCCGTATATGAGAATACAAGGGAGGGACCGCGGCAAGCCGCCATTTTATAAACACAACGTAGGAAAATGAAGCCATACAATCAAATCGAGCAAAGGACAAAACAGAATCAGACCATCAAATAGCGACAGTGGCAACAATCAATCGCGCTCACTCACCTCCGCCCCCACCCGAACATAGCAGACGTGGTCAAAAAGCCCCATCACAAAGACTATGCAATACGCACCCCAACGGAAAAAGGCACCTCCATAAAGGAGGAAGGGAAAGAGGGAAGAAAGACAACAGAAGGAACACCCGCCAGGCCATGCATCCTCAGGGGGAAAAACAGGACAATAAAACCGGCATGCGATGTAACAGAAACATAATACCAGAATAGGCAGCAAACCCCAATCAGCCACACACCGGAAGAAGGACAGAAAACCCCCGGGGGAGATACAAGGTGACAGAGTCCCGAAAAAGTGAATACACAAGAGCCATAGAACAAAAAGGGAAAATAAGGGGGGAAAAAGATCCCCCAACACAAACAGACCCCCCCCACCCACCCCTAAGCCCACCCTGCACCCCTGCAGAAGGCTACGGCCTACCCCCCCGCAGCGTGCCTGTCGCCCTAAGTTGAACCCGAAATTTAGTGGAGCAAGAAAAGTTGGAATTAAAAGACAAAAAAAAAAAAAGGGGGGGGAGGGAAAGGGAGGGAAGGAAAGAAGGGAGTAAAGACATACAAACACACACATGGGGGAGGGCCAAAGACAGGAGTAAATGCACCCATCCACCCGCCCGGGTTAAGGGTCCAAGTCCTCGGGAAGCCAAAGAGTATCAGGCCAAAGTCCAGGAGCACTAACCAGTTACACAGAACCATATCAGGACACAGAGATCATCCAAACCGTTCATGAACCACCGCATATAGGAGCCAGTTTTCATCAGCCCTGACCCTTTTTATCCAAAGCAGTAAGGGTCCGATCCAACGAGGACCCTGCCAGAAAGAACAGAAGGCAGGCAGCAGGAGAGTCCAACGGCAGTCCAAAAAAGTCACAGGAAGAAAAGCACGGAAGATCCAGGAAATACACAGAATGTAGCAAACGATGCAGGCACAGTTCCAAGGATATATCCATAAAAGCCGACCCATCCGGGCCGGCACAGGAGACGTCATCGGGCAGTGGTGATTGAGAGGGACCAGGAGAATCATGAAAGTCCGGCAAAACAAAATCCGGCTCCCGGGCCAAGGGCAGAGGAGGCAGCACAGGAGGAGAAGGCGCCATCAGGTTGCGCGCCTCCGGGGCAACAGCCGGGGCCGAGTCCGCCAGGAGAGTACCAGCCACACCCCGCGATATCAATGCCTCATCCGGTCGCGGGGGCCCGGGAGGCCCGCAGTGAGGAACCGTCTCGAGAGCCAGGAGTGGCGCGGCCACCGATAGCCGCCAGGATAGCAGGATGTTCAGGATCCCCTTAAGTGCAGGAAAACATTGACAGTATCCGACACCCGGGCCTTGTGGCGGGCCCCCAGTGCTCGTCTGGGCCCGGCCCAAACAAATGGGGCTGGTCGCCATCTTGAGAGCCCGAACAGGCCGCGCGGCCAACAACCTCCGCCGGGGCGGCAGTAAAGCAGATGAAGTCCCGCCGACAGGCCGAAGAACACCCCGGACAGGAAGGGGGGCCACCAGAAGAAGGAGATTCGCCGGCCCCCCAATGTCGCCAGTCCAGTTCTCCGCGTCCGGGCGGCAAAGAACAAAATGGCCGGACCGGAGAACAAAGGGGGAGGAAGCCGAACACACGAGGAACCCCAATAATGAAGGGCAGCGTCACCATCCAAGGCTGCTGCCACACAGGAGTCTCTCAGCCAGGAACCTCCGGCTCACACGAACAGCGGCCCTCCAATCACCTCCAGCGTGCCCCGAAGGGCAAGCCCGCAGGCTGCATCCGGCCCAGGAGCCGGGACGAAGAACCAGGCCAGTCCGCTCTCGAATCCCGGGAACGGTCGGGGAAACTGCACCGGACCCACAGCAGCCAGGACAACCGGAACAAGTGGTAAGTGCCTGCAGTGCGTCGTAGTAGTACCACACAGCAAGGAGGGCTTCCCGGGGCAGGATAAATGCAGGATAAATGTGAAAAACACAGGCGGGCGAACGGAGCCGAGCTAAAGCGCGGCCATCTCGGTCGCGAGCTAGGCTCCTCGACCTGCGGCGACACTCTTATTCAGCGATGCGGTGGCAACAGCTCCAACTGCGACACTCTTCCCCCACGGTGCGTGAAGCTTCTGCTCAATGCGAGAACTATAGAGGCGACATCCACGATGCAACGGCAGCAGGTCCAATGGCCACGCGCTTCTCGGGGGATGCAAGGCGATTTTCTTCGATGAGGTGCAGTGCGATAGTTCCAGCGGCGACACCCTCCTTCGGAGTTGCGACGGCAGGCACAGCGACGGTGACACGCTTCCTCTTCATTGCGGCATGTTTCTCTCGATGCGGTGCAGTGTGACAGTTCCAGCGATGACACCCTTCTTCGGAGTTGCGACGGCAGGCACAGTGACGGCAACACACTTCTTCCTCAATGAGTCGTGCTTCCAGCTCCTTGCGACACGCAGTTCCTCAGAAGGCCCAAACCAGCAGTAGGCACTTCCAAAAGAATTCTGGGGAGCTGGCAGTTGAAGTCTGTTGTCCCTGAGACTTCAGCAGGAGGCAAGCTCTTTTCCAAGCCCTTGGAGATCCTTCACAACCTAAAAGTAAAGTACACAAAGTTCCTTTCTCCTTCCTTTGGCAGTAAGGCAACCACTGCAGGCCAATCCCCCAAGCAGCACTTCAGCTTGGGAATAGTCTCTCCTCAGTTTCTTCAGGTTCCTCTACTCAGTAAAGGTTTCTTCTTGTAGTCCAAAGTGATCTAATTTCTTGTGATCAGGGACCCAATATTCATACCCCAAAATCCTTTGTTCTCTGAGGGGAGAGGGGCCTTTGCCCAGTCCACACCAGTTCTGGAGCACTCTGTTTACCAGACTTCTCCTTTCCTTTCACAGTGGAAAGCAGAAACATCAGACGCCCCACAGGAGGTGGAGCCAGCATTGTGGAAGGCAAGTACAGTGCTGGAGCACTTTGTTTACAGGACTCCTTCTCTTCTTTCAGTGTGCAGGGCAGAGACATCAACCGCTCCCCAGGAGGTGAAGCCAGCATTGCGGAAGGCAGGCACAGCTCTATTCAAGGTTCAGGTGCAACTCATCCCTCCCATCTAGAAGCAGATCTCTCTATTCACCATTGGGCTGACTCATCCTATCTCTTGGAATCCCCCAGCCCTGTCACTCACAAAACCAGACAAGGAATACACAACCTAGCAGAGGCAGGCTTGAAAGGTTAGGCAAGCAAATACCTACTTTCTGAAAGTGGTATTTGCAAATACAGAATGTTAAAACCAACTTCACTAAAAGATGCATTTTATCATTCTGAGTTCAGGCATTCTAAACTCGAATTTCTACGATGCTCTCTGAGTCAGTTAGGATTATAAAATGTAATAATTCTAACAGCCCCTTCTGGCCTATGGAGAACAGGTAGCCTTGCAATAGTGAAAAACGAAAATGGTTGTAATTTACTATCAGGACATGCCACACATATCAGGGCTTGTCCTACCTTATACTTACAATGCACCCTGCCCTTGGGCCATCCATAGGGGTGACTGATATGAAGAAAAGGGAAGGTTTAGGGACTGGCAAGTGGGTGCACTTGCCCAGTCAGTATGACAGTACCAGACTGCACGCAGGCTCTGCAATGGCAGACGCTGGACACATTTTACAAGGCTGCTTCTGTGGGTGGCACAACCAGTCCAAGCCCACCAGCAGCATTTGGATTTACCCGCCCTGGGCACACTCAGTGTACTAGACTAGGGTCTGACAAGTAAACCAAATAGCCAAACATGGAACCACTGATTAATACATCAATTTACAATGGAGAGCATTTGCACTGTGGCACTGGACAGCAGTGGCACATTGCCCAAAGCATCTAGCACCAGCAAAAATACATGAGGCAACAGCAAAAATGGAAGGGAGACCCACGCCAATGGTGCCAAGTCTAACACACATTAACAAATGCTTTGGAGGCAAATTGAAGGCATGTCTCAGATGGTGTAGTGGTCCATCAACCAGTGCCCACACATATAATGCTGCAGCAGAGTGGCACAAGAAGTCTGTGTAGCATTTGCCAAATACCACAAAATACCTTGGTTGATGAAGCGTGTGACTGCATGAGAACTTAAACATGGTTGTGTTTTTTAAATCTTAATTCATCCTTTTTCACCATTAACCACTGACTACAATACATACATAAAACAACTCAGCTCAGTCTGTGTTTTACATACCAGTGGGCACACATCTGTAATCAGATATTAAAAAAATTCTTACATTTTCTGTGTAGAACTTCATAAGGGTTAACTCAGACCTATCAAGAGATTTCTTTCAGTTTGCTCCCTAACATCATCATTAAAAACCCTGAAGTCTCCCTCACTGCACATACCAGCAAGTGATGCCTCCACTGAGGCCAGAGGGATCACCACCAGTCACCCACCAAGAAGACAGGACATCTAGACACTCATGATTCTGATAGGGACCTTGTTGCATGCTACCCCAAGAGTTCAGACATTTTTATGTCACATGAGTGATGAGGTGCTTCTTCTTCTCTCCAGGTCCAATATTACATATAGGGTTAACTATCCTTGTTAGCCCTATGGTGCACCTTTAAGTAGGTGGGCCAGAAGTACAGACTGGGGCTGATAACCCTATTCCAATTAAGGTGCTCTCTCTCCCCTGTATAGTAGCAAACCCACATCTTCCCTTGAAGCAGCACTTTGATTTAAAGCAAAACTGCTATTTTATGATAGATGTCTGTGTTGTACTGATCAGACCTGTCTGTGAAGAGAAGCAGAGATGGATGCAGTGAATTACTCCATCTGCCTGTAGGGGCATGTCTGCTGGATCCAGAGGCCCTCATTTACTCGTGTTCAGGGGACACTACTACCCTTTGCCCCTCTGTCTTGTTGTTTACACAGCACTGATGCAGAGGCACTGTGTTCCCTAATTTGCCATGCCACTATGCAAACAAGAAGATGTGCCTTCGGGGTTGTACCAGAACATAATATGTGCAAATGGAATCTCTGATATATAAGGTCCACCACAAGCATCTGAGGCCACTTCTATAATACCGCAGTGCCACACAGGTGCAAGAAGCTGGCGCAAAAGCCTGTTACTCTCAAACGGCCCCTGGCCTTAATTAAGTTAGCTCCCTCCTTGACTTAGACAAGGGTGCAGTAGGAGGACAAGAGACAATTCTAATATTCAACTGATATACTCACCATCCTAAAGCTGATCACAGCCTGTTCCCACACCACACTTTAATTTCATTTGCCTGATTTGCCATTTTTATTTTAGCTTTAAGGTTTTCTACTAGTCTATATGACCGACACATTATTGATTCTTTGATAGGGCTACAGTGTCAATTATTAGCTTTTGACCTATATTGTAATGAGGAATAAACGTATAATCAACAAAATATCATAGGATGTAGAGAGGGCAAAACAGGTTTGAATGGTTAATTGGGGACTCAAAACTCTCTATGGATGGCTCTTGAGTATATCTGGGCATAACCTTTGAGAATAACATAAGGTGTTTTGTTCATAGTGAAAATGGATTACCCCCTCGTCATTCTTCCTGCCCCAGTCCTTACGTAGTGAGCAGTTCCTCTGCTCCACAAACACCTATTACTTATACAAACTAAAAAAAGTTGCCCTAAGATGGCTGTAATATCCGACAATAAAGAAAAGTAGAAACCTGGATTGACCACTTCCTGTTTTTTTCTTTCTGAAAATACGGGATCTATTGCTTTTCACCTGGACATCTGGAGTGTTATTTTATCCTCTTCTTGGTACAGAAAGCATCTAGGGACTTTCCTTCTGTGTTGGATCTAAAGGGGGTGAACCAACATATTTGTTACAAACCATTCAAGTTGGGGACTTTATGAAGCATCCATCACTTGATCAATCAAGGAGACTTTCTGGCATACCCGAATATGCTGCATGCCTACCTTCACATCCCCCTTCAATAGAACATCAGAAATATCTTCGCTTTACAGTGGAAGGGATCATTATCAGTTATATCCCATTTGGCCTTTCCTCAGTACTAAGTGTTCTTACCAAGCTCTTGGCCCCATTGGTGAATATTTTACATTCCAGTGGAATACAGTACTACCCATCAGCCGCGGCCCGTGGAGGGAGTTGTGGTGGGGCAGAGAGGTGGGGCGGGGGAGCATTTTGCGATGCAGGGCACGCTACGAAATTCGTTTTATTAATTCAATTGGTTACTTACCTCTAATTATCCATATGCCGGTTTTTAGCACCCCCTACCCTGCCCCTCCCCCGCCCCGCCTCTCTGCCCCACCGCAACTCCCTCCACAGGCCGTGGCTGCTACCCATACCTGGATGACTGGCAAAGAGCGCCCCCTTCTTTTCTTAAGGCAATGGAGGGCATACAGCAAGTCTGCAACTTTTTAATCTAGTGTGGGTTCCTGCTGAATTACAAGACATCCAGTCTTCATCTATCCAGGACTCTCCAAATTATCAGGGCATTATTGTGGAACCACTTGGGGGAGGTTTTCCTCATGAATGAAAGACAGGCAAATTACTATTGCATTTCGTTGCACACACTGCATTGCATTTGCTAAAGTCCGTAATCCATACATTACTACCCCCCACCCTGCCCCTCCCCCTCCCCATGTCACCGCCCGGCCGGTACTCCCACTACCGGCCGCGGCTGGAAGAATCCTTACTGCAAAGGACGGAAGTAGAAGGAAGGGCAAGTGGCAGGGTGCATGAGGGAGGGTAGAGACGGGACCTAAGCCTAGAGGCCAAAGTAACAAACTGAAAAACAGGAAGTGGTATATAGCAAACCTCTGTGTCTTAGAGGAGTTATTACGTAACCCATAAGCAGTGGAATGATTGCATCTGCACTTGAAAGGCTATCTCCACTAGCTCCCCCACTGGACGGTTTGACCCTGGATTGGATACAAAAGTAATTATGTTTCTTTTCATTAAGCTTCTGGTTCTATGGCATGTGATGACATCAACTATTCTTTTCTTGTAGCCAACACCGTATTGTATTCTGAAACGTGGAATTTTGCTTTTAATACTGTCATTATGGGCTCAAAAGTTATGCTGGACAAAAGGCCATAATTGATTGGGTGCCACACATCATATTGAACCACTTAGTATGTTTTCCATTTTTACAAAGTATTAGTTTTTTCCATTTCTAAATCCGTCTTTGTCTGCGTTTATGAGCTCTCTACAATCCCCGCCTCACCCTATCACCACACCAGCTAGTGCTGAGGTTTATCGTGACATTCCCAAACCACTCTTCAGGTGACCTTTGCTGGGAGGGACCGGACAACTTGGGACTCGGCAGTAGTCAACAGAGAGTAGCAGTCTGCGTCTCTCTCCCAAAACTGAGAGAGGGAGGGTCTTATTATTATTTTATTCATTTATTTTATATATTTTTAAAAGGTTTATTGAGACAGAAGAAATCAACATACATTGCAAAATAAAAACAAGAAATAAATTAGCATACAAAGACTCTAATCAATACAAATATCAAGCAGAAAAAAATAGCTGGTACTGGCAGTCTTGGCAGCGAAGCTTTACCGTGTGTCCTCTAGGGTATGGGACATAGTAGGGGGCATAGAGAATTTGACAACATTTGTATTTCTGTGTCACGTGGCAGTAGGGGGGAGTCTGTTCTCATCGTTCACAGGGAGTTCACAGGCTCTGTAGTCGATGCTTGGGCAGTGTCATGAACCTGTTGCAAATACGTACGGTAGACACACCTTATGTCTTTGGGTCGCGAGGTTGGAAGTTGAAGTAAATATCAGTGTGTAAGCTGCAATGGCACATGCTACATATCCATGCTGCCTTCGTAGGTCTTTGTTTACCCCCCGATGTACAAATTGACGGTAACAAGGTTTAATACGGTTGACCAACCCCAACAAGCCAAATCGTGGAGAGGGAATGAGGGGTGCGCCGATTATTTTAGCTATTGTTTGGAATACCTCTGTCCAGTAGGGCATGATTCAGGGACACGTCCAAGTCATATGTGCAAAGTCAGTGTCTAGTGTTCTTCACTTAGGGCAATTGGATCGTTTGGTAGGGTCAAATCTGGCTAGTTGTTGTGGGGTGACGTACACTCTATGTATAAATTTGAAATGGAGAAGTTTGTACTTATGATTGGGAGAGACCTTCTGTGTTTTATTAAGGCAGAATGCCATTCTTGATATGTTAGCAAGTTCCCCAAGTCCTCTTCCCAGCGTTGTTGGACCCCTCTGTCCGAACCTGTCGAAGTGCCATGCAAGCCTTGTACAGTTTTGTAACCAGATGTGTACCTTCCTTGTCAGATATAAGCAGAGCGAGTGGGGTTGAAGTCTGCCGGCGGGGACAGGAAGGAAGCTATAGTGGAGCGAAGTGTACCCAAGTGTCTGGCAACTATGAAATTGTCCATATATGTCATTCCAGGACGTGTAGACAGTTCTTTTAGGGTGTGTGCTCGGTCCTCAGAGAATAAGGAACCTCGGGTGTCCAAGCCTAGTTTGGTGAGGGTGTACTGAACTACCTTTTTGAAGGTAAGTGGGAGGAATGTGTTATTGGATAGGGGAATGGCCGGGGAATAAAGAGGGCCGTCACCCAGCAAAATGTTAAGTTTGCGCCACGCCAAGCAGGTAGTAGAAAGGGGCTGAATGTCATGTGGATCTAGTGGCACACCCTTTGGGAGCAGGGCTTCTAATGGCATGAGGGCTGCTAGCTCATGTTCTGGTTTCGTATAGGGAATTTAGGCATCTAAATGGAACCAATGATGGGCAAATTGTGACTGCGCTACTGAAAAATAAAACAGGGGGTCAGGGACTGCAAACCCGCCTCTGCTATATGGGAGTGTCAGAGTGTCCCAGGAGGCTCTCGGACTACGTCCTGCCCAGATCAGTCTGATAAGTAGAACAACAGTTGACTAAAGAAGGCGTTGGTGAGCGGTAGAGGTATAGTGTTGCAGAGATATAAGAAGCGGGGTAATACCTACATTTTGATAAGGAAAATGCGACCGGCCATAGATAGGGGTAGTTTAATCCACTGCTCTATCTGTGTAGTAAGTTATTCAATTGCAGGTCCATAGTTTAAGCGTATGTCCTGCTCTTTGTCTCTGTGGAGGTGGACTCCAAGGTATTTAGCCGTGTCACCTGCCTTCCACAGGGGTTGCTCGGTTTCGTCCGCTATGGGCGCATTTGTGATAGGGAAATGACTGATTTTTCCCAGTTTATTTTTAGACTGGACATGTCCCCATATCAGCCAATCTCCTCTATGACGGGTTGTAGGTTATCATTAGGGTGTCGCACAAAAAGCAAAATATCATCTGCATACATGGACATTAACAGGGGGCCCTTGGGGAACTGTTGGTCACAAAACATGTGTTTTTCCTGCATGTGGTGGACCAGTGGGTCCAAAGCAATCATGAATGATAACGGAAATCCCAGTCGCATCCCACGTTTAATCGGAATGGGGGACGACAGAGAGCCATTCACCCGAAGCCGAGCAGTAGGGGACGAATAAAGCAGTACAATCAGTGCAATGAAATTGGCTGGGATGCCTAGTTCACGCAATGTGGCAGTGAGAAAAGGCCATTTGAGTGAAGCGAAGGTCATTTCTGCGTATAATAGGGCCACTGCCGCGGGTGTAGTAGGTTCAATACAGTTTATGACTGAAAAAATAGTTCTTAGGTTTAGGACAGTGGAATGATGCGGGATAAAAACAGATTGCACTGTGGAAATGATTTATTCTAACAATAACGACAATCTAGAGGATAACATTTTGGCAAGGATTTTATGGTCAAAATGTATTAAGGAGATGGGCGGTAGGATGAACAATTTGTGGCTTCTTTACCCGATTTAAACAGTAAAGAGATAGCTGCCTCTCGCATGGATGGGGGAGGGTACCCATCTCCAGGGCCCCAGCATAGACCTCTAGGAGCTGTGGAGCTAGACTGACTTTGAAAGCTTTATAAAAAACACCAGAGAGACCATCTAAGCCTGGTGCTTTAGAGCTGGTGAGTGCATCTGTAGCAAGCGTAATTTCCTCCACTGTGAAGGGGTCAGCCAGAAAATCTGCTTGCCCTTTAGTAAGTCACACCATTGCAACCTCTTCAAGGTATGCCAAGTGTTTAGAAAAGCCTTTGGGGAGAGTGGTGGAATAGAGAGAGCGATAATATGCAACTAGTTCCGCTAGTATGTCAGTGTCTTCTGTTGCTAAAGAATCGAGTGCGCGTGTTATTGCAGCTATGTGGCCAGACCCCTGGGGTGACGCACCAGACATGCCAATGTTTTTCCAGGGAGCTCCCCCTCACCATATCTCGGCGCTGTATGAAACTTGCCAAGCAACAACGCTTCCCTGTCAGCATGTTCATTAAATTCCAAAAGGAGGGCACTACGTTGATTCTGGGCTTGTGTGGTGTTGCCGCATCTAATAATGCCAATTCAGCTTCGACTTTAGCGAGGCTTCCTCGAATCACCCGGAGTACACCCGCCTGCTTAGATATGAGGACGCCCCGAATATAAGCTTTAAAGGTGTCCCATAACTTATAGTAGTGCTCTACCGTGCACGTGTTCAGATCAAAATATTCAGTAATAGCCTCCTGTATTTCCAATCTGAAGACCTCAGCCAGCAACGCGGAAGCTGGAAACAACCATCTACGTTCCCACCCAGCCGAGTGTGGGACTTGTAAGTGTAGCAACAACAGCGAATGATCCGACAGAGTGCGTGGGAGCGTATCTATACCCTTGGTCCAGTGACATCCCAGTGCGTTTGTCATTATATAGTCTATGCGAGTATAAGTGGAAAGTGGTGCAGAAGGAATACCTCCCATGAGGGTCCGTTACGGTCTCCTTATGAGTGAACGGGAGTCCTCGATTGATAGGAAGGCAGACCCCTCTGGAATAAGTGCTACAACATGTGAAGAATGTAAGAGATCCCCACGAGGATGCAAAGGGAGGGGTCCCCTGCATTGGGAGGTAAGTCGCTTGTAAAAAGGCTATTTTACATTGTGTCGTCGGATGTATGCTAACACCAATTTGCACTTCCTCTGATTATTAAGCCCCCATACATTCCAGGTGATAATGTTAATATTTACCATAGGGGCTACAGCCATACCAAGAAATAAAGGGGTTTGTAACCACCTAACCAGGATGAGTAATACCATATGGAAGCAATAGGAGATGAACATTTACATAGGGTGATACATGAAGGGAAATACCAACGGAATATATCAAAATAGGTCCCATTGAAAAAACATCTCAAAACCCACCCACCACCCACACTTGGGCTCATAGGCCCTGTGAACCTCGTCCCTCCCCAAAGAACACGAAAAAAAGAGAGAAAGAAAAACCCTAATAGGATTGAAATCGGAGTCATCCTAGGGAGGCTGGCAAAACCTCAGACGTCCGTTCCCCATACCAAAAACTACACAGCATTAGCAAAGTATAAGAATCGAAATAGCAGAACAGATTTCTAGGCATATATATTTCCATCAAAAATAGAAAAATAACATTGCATTGTTGCATATAAACAATGTAACCAACACCCAGGTATTAGAAACTGGATTCTAAGTTCTTAGTCTGCAGAGAAGAGATCAGCACTGGCGGCCAAATGTCTATCCGGGGAGGAATGTCCAGAGGACTGCGCCAGGTTCCTGCGTGTCGCACCTTGACGCTGCTTACAGAATGCCAGAGCATCAGTAGCATTTTCAAAAAAGCGTGGCTTACTGTCAACTATCACTCTCAATTTTGCTGGATAGAGCATGGCTTAGTTGAGGACAAGGTGCGAAGTTGTCGATTAGCGTCCAAGAATTTCCTCCGGGCTTTCTGCACAGTGACAGTGTGATTGGGATACAAAGACAGTACAGTCCCCTGGAATTGTGCAGGGGAGTTCTCCCAGGCCAGTGGAGGACCGTGTCATGGTTTTTGTAAATGAGCAGTCCAGGGGGAGGTCTCGGGCCAAATGATAGATACGCCCTTTCCACCACAAAGTTCTCAGAGAGGTTCTGTTGGTCTTGGCCCTTTTGGCAGGTTCACCCCTAAAATATTTGCTTTTGAATGTGACCTGATGTTAGTTGTTTTTGGCTTCTGCGCACTTTAACAGGGAGGGAGAGCCCCGTGACGGTGCCCCAACAAAGCTTTCAGGAATCCCAGAGGCAGGGCTCCCGCAGCCGCGGTGTGAGCCCTGCGTGTCCAGTTGTCAAAGGACGCCCGAGAGCTTCGGTGAGTGGGGCTTGGTAGGGGGCGCAGTGCTGGTGCTCGTCGGATACCCGCCTACTCGTCCCCTGTGGTGTCTGAGCGGCCCTGCAGGATAGCGGACCTCTCCAACGTGGGCATAATTATTTTCAGAGCCCAGGGGTACCACAGTCTTTTGGGGTAGTCTTGATTTAATAGCCCCAGTGAGGCCCAGCGGGCACAGTAATGCCAGGGCCCATTGTAGAGCCACAGCTGCGCCGCACCAGCGCGGGCAGATGCATCGTTTTTGCAGAAATTCATTCAGAGTCCCAGTGAGGGGCTAAGGGGTGACGCTGGTGCCCAAGCTCCCAAACACAGCTGCCCAGCACTTAGTGGTCAGCTGCAACGTTTAGGTTGTGCACATGTGCCCTTTGCTTTAGCTGCCTAGGCAGTGCGCCCTGACTGTTTTGGACAGAGGTTGCCAGTGCCCGTCTGGGTGATTACACAGCTGCCCAGCAATTAGTGGGCAGCTGCCACATTTAGGCCTGTTCTTTTGCATTGTTGCTTTTGCCTGCATGCACAGCCAGCCCTGACTATTTTGGACATAAGGCGTTGGCGCCCTGTGAGAGGCCAGTTTGCCTGGGGACAGTCTACATGTCTTGTGCCCTCGCTTGGGCCACACTGTTTATGCCTGAATGTGATGTCTAATGCGCAATGCCTTTATGCCTGTTCTATACCTCTAAATGTGTTTTATGATTAGGAGGTTGTTTGGCATAGTATGGTTTATGCTAAAAAGTTTGTTTCACTGCATGACCTATTCCTGAGGTGATTAGTATTGCGTAGTGTTACTGGTTGCCTCTACAATTAATATTTTGTGCTTCAGTTATTCTATGTTCTACATCTAATATTTCTACTAAGTGCTGATTCTGACAGTGGCCCATGTGGCCCTGTCATGTGTGTATAATCCCCTATACATAGTCTGCCCAGTGCCAGTTGGCACAGTGTATATGTGTGATTATGATCTAATGTGTTTATGGTAATAAAAGGGCTATTTTTATATATAACCTTGTGTGGAGTTCCTTTTTGTGGTGTGCCTAGTGTGTTGTTGCTGCTGTGTGTGTGTGTTGCGCAAACGCTTTACACATTGCCTCCGGGATAAGCCTGACTGCTCGTGCCAAGCTACCAAGGGGGTGAGCAGGGGTTATCTTTGGCGTGTAACTCCCTTGCCCTCACTAGAGTGGTGGTCTCTGCCTGGCTTTGGCACAAGCCTTAGCCAACCAGGGATCCCCTTTCTAACAGGTTCTCATTGCCAAATGGTTCCGTTAGCAAGTTTTTAATGAAGGGTTCTGGATGGCTCATGTTTGTGGATTCCGCAAGCCCTTTATACAGATATTATTCCTGCACGATCTGGCCTCTAAGTCCTCATTCTTGATCGTATTGTTTTCAACCGCCTCTCCACCCGCTCAAACCTGTGATTGGTGTCAGTAGCCCGGTCTTCCAGGGCTGATATTCTTTGTTTGGCCTCAACCAGCCTGGTGGTGTGCCTGTCCAGACGTTCTCCAATTTTGTCGAGCCTGGAGGACAGGGTGTCTAACCGAGTGTCTATGCCCCAGAATCCCACCCGGAGCTCCGCCATTATAGCAGCAGCCCCATCCATGGATTGTTGGGGGGAGTCGGTGCAATCTACGTTGTTTTCCCATTCAGGATCGCGGTCGGGATCCTGTGGCATCTACCCTGTTAAAGGTAAGTTTGCGCTGTTTGGGGTCTCCTCACCCCATCGCCGTGGTTTGCAACAGGAGAAGTGATAGCCAAAAAGAGACCGGCACCAGTGGCAGCAGCAGGTGCAGGGATAGAACATGCAATCACCCCCAATGGATTTCTCCTCCTCGCCAAGACCTGGTTTTCATGGGGCCCAAACTGTAGATGCTGGAAAGGAGAACAAGGGAACCCTACTCACTGGGAGCCTGGGTATAAAGTTTAAGAAAAGAACAACGACTCCTGTGGATAAATATGTAACACTTATGGTAAGGATTATGTACAATGACAGTGTGTCCCAAGTGAAAATATCATAGAACCTACACTACTTTAGTGACAATAAAATAACATATAGGAAGGAGGGAGGTTTCTATTTTTGTTTGGTTTCATCAGAAAGAGGCGACCAAGTAAAGTACATCTAATTAATCTACCACAGTTGGGAAAATAGGCAACTATTGTTATCGGTCTGTCTCTTTTAACTGTCGATGGCGTTTCGACCCATGGTGGATGTCGGGTCTCCCAAAGACTGGTCAATGTGGGGACACCTATGAAATATAATAGTGGGTAAATGTTAGCTAGTGGGCCAGCGGTGTGGAATGCCATTGTTACACTATGTATGTAAATATCCTGTTTATTATGTAAAAAATATTTGTTATGTGTATATAAACTATGCAATGCCCTACCAAACTGGTTAAGTGAGTAGACAGCTTCCTTCTTTGACGTCCAACTTACCACCCACAATGCCATTGTGCATAATCCTTACCATAAGTGTTACATATTTATCCACAGGAGCCGTTGTTCTATTCTCAAACTGTAGATGCAGCAAAGCCGGGCAATATAGCAGGCTTCTCAGTGACGGGCATCCCCGCAGGCCTCAGATGCATCACAGATGGTAGTGCCTGGGTTTCTCCCTATCCAGCAACAATAACATCAAGCCCCTCGAGGGGGGAAGGGTCACTGAGCCGATCCCCACCGCTCCCAGCCCTCAAGGCCTCAGGTGTGTGTCTGCAAAAAAAAGGGGGGGTGTTAGCGATCAGGCCCAACAACTCCACAGACCTTGTTCCCAGTCTCCAGGCTCAGTTGGTCATGGCACAATGAGAGATGGGGGTGCCCAGTCTTCCTCTCGTGGCGTGTGGTGCGCAGAGCAGAGGCAGCTGTTGTTGAAGCATAAGACACACCTACTGACCTAAGGAATGGCCCAAGCTCACCATACGGGCCGCCACTGTACAAGGCTCACTATCGCCGGGCAGATCTCCTCTGCATCACCCAGGGAGTGCAGTAGCGTTGGAGGACAGGTAGGAGGTGGGGCATGATAGTAAGAGCAGGGGGGTGTCCATGGACGCCGGCAGTGGCCCACCGCAGCAAGTGGCAATATCGCCGATTGAAAACCACTGCGGCTAGGCCCAGTCTGCCATCCCCCGTCCCCCTCACTCACCTGACCTTCAATCCAGACAGCACAATCAGTATCCGTCTGTGTCCCAAATAGGGCCCGCTCTCTGCAAAAAACTGAACTGGGCTTTGCTGGGAGGTGGCGGGACCCGGCGGAGTACCGCTACTCCGGGCTCAGGCTCACCCATGGACCCTGTCCCCACCGAGCCTCCGAGGCGGGCCAAGCCTCACAACACACCTCCCAATGCTGTCTGCTGGAGATCGATGCTGGGGGAGCCTCTTTGCACCGCGTCGTCAGGCTAGATGGTGTCTTGGCACATTCTGAAGGCTCCGACAGTGGTCTTATCACGGGTGGTGAAGAAATGCTGCTGTTTCAGGGCAGGCACAGGCATCGGGCGCTGGAGCTATACCACCGTGAGGCCATTGCGGTTGACGACTTGGCCACGCCCCAGGAGGGTCTGATCATTGATATGACACAGTAACCATTGGCAACTACTTCTCCTGTGCAAGCACTGAAATCTAGGCATCGTCAGCTCAAATCTAGCAAATAACTTAAAAAATCAGCTGCTTTTTTCAACGACTGACACTGACTGACTGAGGATCTTTGACTTGTGTGACGCAAAAATTAATGGTCAGATGCACTTCAACTGTCACAAACATTCAAGTTCAGCGTTTGCAACCATTAAAATGCTTTTTCTAATGTACTAATCCCATTTAAGGATACTGAAGTGGTATCTGGAAGGGGCGTGCTGTGGACGCCCCTTCCAAATAGCAAATCTATATCCTATATATCAATATTTTGTGACCGAAATCTGGTTGCAAAACATTGGTATTTCATCAACACCTTAATGAAGGCAATAATGCATTCTTAAAATGAAAAGGTTCCCTGTGAAATCCCACCCCATTTGAAATGTTAAAAACAAAATGTTGAAGAGGAGGCACTGGTCCCAGGACCACTGGCCACGGATCTGGACTGCCAAATCTTGAACAAAGAAAACCAAGTTCACTTTTCTGTTTTTTAAACACAGTCATATTTCTCTTAGGGAAAAAGAGCTATATAAAAAAATAGATTACTTTCTTGAAAGACTATCACAGACATTGTGGTCTTCTGTGCTCTACAGGCCACCGTCTCTGTGATGGCCTCAAAAATAGATTACTTTCTTGCAAGACTATCACAGACATTGTGGTCTTCTATGCTCTACAGGCCACCATCCCTGTGATGGCCTCAAATCATAGTGAGTTACAATTCACAACCTACTTTATTAATGTTCATGTATTAGGTGGGATTACAGTCCACTGCAATTTTACTGCTACATAGGTTGGTTCCTAAAAACCTTTAATGTTTGTAAAAAAAAACTGGTCACACTTTTGCATCCAGTATTTTGAGACTAGATATTAGTACATCCTCCCTTAGTGTCGTAATGCCAAACAACAGCCTAATTGATGTATTCTAACCTGAAATAAATACAACTCTGAGTGCTGTTGTCACTGGCTGTAGCTCCTGTTGCTGTCATGTCAAACAGTGTTACTGCTGTTAATAACTGTAAATCCTACCGCTTCCATTCACACTTACATGACAGTGAACATAGATCTCATGGGCCTAGGATGAGACCTTTCCTATTTGTCTTTTGAAATGGCAGACTGTAGAGGACATTATCCAGTAGAAGCCTTTAAACAAACAATGAAATAACAACAAAATGTGACAATGTGTTGTACTTCGGTGCTTGTCTTTGCTTACTATGAAAAATCATTTCTCTTACTTTCTCTCTATTCATTCTTTCTCCATCCATGCCTCCCCTTTTTCTTTATTTGCATCTCTCGCTCATTGGCTCTGTCTCATGTTCATCTCTCCATCTTTTACTTATCTCTCTTCTCAATCTTTTTCCATTTTCCTCTTCTTTTACCTTCATTTACATTTTCACACACTTCTCTCACCGCTGCATCCGTCAAACTCTCCATTCACTCCTGCCTCTCTTTCTCCACATTTTCTTGTGATATACTCCCTTACATATACTTTGGCACACGCGTTCCCTGCTCTCTTTTTCCCTCTCCCACTCTATGACACTCTTATACCTCCTCTTGAATGCTGCTTCTATGTCCATTTTGATCTTCCAGAGCAAAACCTTTTGTCACTCAATATGAAGGCACATCTTTCTGTACCATCACCACTAACAGTGGTAGCACATGTGCTGCTTGTTTTGAGAATCTGACGCCCCTTGCTTGCGGCAGTGTAGACCTCTAGGGGCAGATTTACAAGCCCCTTGCGCCACTTTTGCGTCAATTTTCCCAAGTTAAAATTTACGCAAAAGTGGTGCATGGGGCTTGTAAATCTGCCCCCTAGTTTTCAGGTCCCCAAAAATTAGCCCACCTTCTGCTGTCTCACAGCATCTTCTTAATATCCCGCACATTTTGCTTTTCTCTCTGCATCTCCGTTTCTTATAAACCCTTCCTTCCTGCCGTTTCATTGCATATCATTGATCGAAACAACATATTTCACACCATCTTCTATCACCTGGTCCTTCCCTCTCACTTTCATCTAGTTAAAAAACACATACACACACACTTCCCGATTATGTCACTGTCCTTTGTCATATTCGTCTTCCTCAAACATTTCTCGAACATATCGTCAAGGATTGCCTTCTTCGCACACCTTTTTATCTATGAAACTCTTCCCGGTCCCACATGCACTTCTAACCATCCTATTGCCACTTACATGCATTCTTATACCCTATTTCTTTTTTTTTTAGAGTTTTATTTAGCGGGAACTAGACCCGAAGGTTTCGGGTTTCAGAGTGCATCACATGAGCACCAGTTTTGTTACACAAGGACACATTCATTGTTGTTAGGCACAGGGAGAATACATGATTAGCCCAGAAACACAGGATGTTGAGCGTCGTTGCCGAGACTCGAACCGGGTACCCCAGCTTCGAGGTCGACAACTCTAGCGATAAGGTTACATTCTCTCCCCTATGCTCTGCCTTCTCTTTAGATGTCCCTGTCCTTCTATCCAACTTTTTCTCACACTCTTACTTTTTTGCTCTCTCACACAGACATGCACATACCAGAATGGCTGTGTTGATGTGCTCTTTTTGTCACCAGTGCAAATGTTGAATGATTTTTCAATTTCAGATGAGGTCGGAAGAGAAAATCAATGCAATGCAGTGATGATTTCAAGATTAATTCGCATATTTTCTAAAAATTAAGCCATCTTAAGTTTTTGGGAAGTCTACAAACTACTGGACATTTAAGTGGCAGCTTTGGTGTCCTAGGGGCACATGCATCATTGGAAATTGCATTCGCAAATGGTGCGAATCGCAAAATTCGGCCGTTTGCGAGTGCAATTCCCGTTTTTGGGATGCATTATCATTTTTGTAATTTTCGCAATTTAAATTGCGATTGCATTTAAGGAATCTCAAATTGAGATTCCTTAAATGCAATGCATCAAACTTTTAAAATTTGCAAATTCGCAAATAAGGAGAGCAAATTACCATGAAGTTGACCTTCATGGTAATTTGCGAAAACTTTGAAAAATGCACTAAAGTGCATTTTTCAAAGTTCCATTTTACACACACACATGCCCTTGGGGCATGTGAGTGTGAAAAATGTACTTCTAAGCAGATTTCAGGGGTGCAACAGGGTGTCCTTTGGACACACCTGCACCCTTGAAATTGCATTCTTAATTTGCGAATTTCTAATGGTGAATTGCAAATTAAGAATGTCTTTCCATTCATTCCTATGGGCCTCTAGGCCCATAGGAATAGATGGGGAGGTATTCCTTAATTGAAATTCTCAATTAGAGAATCGCAATTAAGGAATTTTAAGAAATCGCTATTTTTTTAGCAATTCTTGATGCATTGCAGTTTGCAATTCCTTAATTGCGATTCCTTATTTTTCGCTATTAAGGAATCGCAAAATGCAATATTGATGCATGTGCCAGCTAGTGTCATGGGCTAGACGCTGAGTACACTTTTTCTAGTGGAACTGTCTGAGATATGGATGACCCTCTCCAATGGCCACAGTGCTGTCCAGTTTGAGAGCTCCACTGGATAACTGGTGCAATCCAGAGAGATCACCCAAGGAAATCAAAAGCCACAAGGGCAGAACATTTTTTCAATAAAGTTAGAGCTGTAGAATGACGTCAGAAGGAAATGCCAGGGAATTTTTAAGGAGATAGTCCAACAAGCACAAAAGAAAAATGATCAAAATAAGGCGAAAAGGGAAGAGAGGAACTGAAAGGACAATGAACACACTGAAAAATACTCCAAAAGGTTTGAGCCTACCTTCCTCCTGAATATTAATGCTTAAATACTCTCCAGACAGGCAAGAATCCTCCACATCCTTATCTTGGTTTGGGGAGAACTGTAAGAACTGTAAGGGAAACATTCAAAAGCCATCTTGAATGGGTCCATTGAAGAGAGACTCCATTTCACTGTCTACACGGCATGTTAGTAACAAGATGACTTGGACGCCACAGGATAATCCAGACGAAAAGGTAAGTAATGGAGCCATATGTGCAAATGCATTTTGCTTCCCCTAACGGTGCAAATCACAATTTTGGGCTGTTGAGAAATGCAAAATACAATTTCAGAATGTACAAAAGGCATTTGCAATGGTGCAAAATTAGATTCCTACCTAGTAGAAATTACATTTTGGAAATTGCAAAATAGGAACTCACAAATAGGGATTTCCAAATTGTAAAATGGATTTCCTAATTGCAACTTGTCGTAAAATGGCCATTTAGTAAATGCTGTTACCATTGATTTGGATCAGGTCGTAACCACGTGCAAACTACCAAACGGCACCCAACATGCATCAGGCTCTTTCACAGTAATCGCTTTGTACATCCTGGAAAGGAGGATGAGGGCTTTAGCCATTAGGTAGAGTAGGAGGAGGAGACAGGAGAGGATATTCAGGGTGAGGATCACCCTGTTTCAAGAGCATGAGAAGGAGTTTTATGAGAGGTGCAGACTCAGTAGCCAGCAAATACTTGACTTAATTGCAACCTCAGCTACAGGTCCCAAAACTCAGAAGCAACACAATTCCCCCACATGTGCAGGTATTTGCTGCCTACATCTCCTACCTTCTGCCAGTTACCGGGGTTTTTCTGCAGGTTTGTGGACATCATGGTGAGCAAAGTTAACCAATGTGTATCACTTTCCAATACCCTTCAATTATTTCAACAAGCCACATGGCTCCACTGGCTCCCAGTAGGCCAAAGAATTAAGTTGAAGGCTTTGTGCCTTACTTTCAAAATTCTTAACTTGGCCTCCCCTCCTATTCTTACCCAGACTATTCTTCACTATGTTCCCTCAAGAGCCCTTCGGTCTGCAGGGTCAAATTTGGCCATTATTCCTCGCTTTAAAAAATCCAGAATGGGCGGCCGTTCCTTTTCGGTGATGGCGGCTACATTATGGAATTCTTTGCCTGCTTCACTTCGTGTCATCCCTGATCTGCTTCAGTTCAGGAAACAATTAAAAACTCATCTATTCTCCTCTGGTTAGTCTTAGTGTCATCTGGTCTTCTCTGTTGTGTTGTGTGTTCCATCTTCAAAAGCGCCGGGACGCCTCTTGGCTGCGGCATCTGTGCGCTATACAAAATATAATAACATAACATAACATAACATAACATTGATGTACTACAGGGTGGCACAGTTCAGCAATATCATAGGCTGTGTTGATGGCACACATGTTGCCATGTCTCCCCCCTGAACAACTGAATACATCTACACGGAACAGGAAAGCCTCACACTCACTCAATGTGCAGGCAGGGTGTGATGCCTCCTGTATCAGACCAGACCGTGTGGCCCGATTCCCAGCTTCACCCACGATTCATTCATGTTCTGCTACAGTGGAATACAAAAATTGCTCGCACAAGGTGAATTTGGCAATGGTTTCCTACTAGGTAAGAGAATCGCAGACTCAATGAATACAGTGTCCAGGACAGTGTGCCTAATGTGAACTAATGGTGTTCTTCTCATGCTATTAAGAATACAGTGCATATGCCTTATGTCTCTGGATACTCACATTGTACCTGAGTCCAAGGTAAAGAAGTGAAAAGCAGTACAACAGGGCATACAGGACAACTCGTTCTATCATAGAGAGGACCTTTGAGATCCTGAAGTCCCAGTTTCGCTGCCTCCAGAAGACTGGTAGGGCACTACTGAACAGGCCGGATACATGCTGCAAGATCATCGCCACATGTGCCATACTGAACAATATTGCAATGAAGAAGGGTCAGCATGATATCCCAATAGAGCCTGATTCTGACTCTGATGATGAGTTACTACCACTACAGGTACAGCAGGAGGGTAAACATGCAGTAGAGGAATCTGCGCGTTGCACAAAGATTACCAACAATTATTTCTGAGGTAAGAGTAATTAAAACATCTAATAATGAGTCATCACAAATGATGGTAATGCTTGGTACAGAACTGAGAGACCACCTTTTATTCAGGTAGTAACAACATTGTTTCACTCAAGGGTCAACTATATTGTTGTGGAAGAAAGTAAGTTTTACCAAACAAATGTAAGGTGATTTATTCCTCTGAGTTTACAGTGGTTCACTTGTTATGGCCTCTGAGGTTGGGTGCCTTGTCAGCAACACTGGTCAGTGGGACTGTTGACATGTGAGTCCCAGAAGTGTGTCGGCATGCCTCCTGAATGGACATGCCCCTGAGGCTCGAGCTCTGGTCACTATGAGGTGAGTGCAGGATGTTGGGGATAGAGCGGTTGTGGGTCTGGATATTCTCAAGGGCTCTTGAGAATATCCAGACCCACACACAAGATATTCTCTCACTTGCACTAGCCCACGTGCAACATCCTGACAGCAGTGCCCCATGTCAGTCTGAATGTTCACAGCAGCTTTGCTAGCATTGTTGTGGCTACTGACAAGCGGTTGATGGACCGGGTAAACAAATCAAACCTTGCCAGGTACTGCCTGTGGCTCTATCCCTGTACACTGTGCTCCTTCTCCATTGCTGCTAGCCACCGGTCCTGCCCTTTCTCCAATTTCTTTTCCAACATTGACATTCATAGCAAATGCCAACTGGAAGTCCCTATTGATTTTGTCTGCAGGCGCTGGACGGAGATAATGGACCTCTCCAAGCCACCATACACAGGAGAACTCTCCTACATGGTGTATGGAATGTTACCGGTAGGGATTGCTGATGTTTGGACTCAGCGCTGTCTGTGTGTCTTGCCCTCTGATGTTGTGTGGATTGTCCCTCATCACTGTTCGCAAACCCTGCCGGTGATGAGATGGCTGGTGTCCTGACAGTTGGAGTAGGGGCGATGGGCTGGGGGGATGGTGTTGTTGTGTCCTCAATGACACTATAAAAAATGATCCCTTTGGGCTCTTTTAGGCATACACCACAATCACACCCCCTCCAATCATGAATCTTTCACCAGCACCAATTAGACCCCCAGAACATAATTAATAACAATAGTCAAATTGCTTGATATCAAAAAAGGACTATGAGTTTCCAAACTACATTCTTTGTTCCAAAATTGGTGCTGGACATACTCTTACATGTCACTCATTCACCAGGCTTACTTACATCCTTCCTTAAACTGCATACAATTTACATTCATGTTAAATAAAATAACATCAAATACCCACCCCTTTGATTGGTGAGTTGAAGGAGGATATATATCTCTGCTTATCAATAAACCGGTTGTCTTATTGAATCCACCACAAATAGGACACTTGTGGTAGGGGCCAACCTGACCTCCCTAGAAAGGCAAATGAAGGAGTGTCAAAGAAGAGAATCTGGATAAATATTAAAACAAGCATTTGCAATGCAATAAGTCTTGCATTAATTTAGTTTGAGCTATTGACATTGCTAAATATTGCAACACCAATTGCAACAAAAGTCTATAAATTGTAGGCCCAAAAAATGTGTATTTATTTTTGTAGCAATGGTGGCATGCTGCACTTTAGATAAATATGTTTAAAAGTAAAGTGTGCCATACTGCGATTGCTACAATAATTAATTGTGAATGGGTTAACAATTGGTGTGTGCACTGATGGCTGGTGGTGTGTGTGCTTGTAGAAATTGTACACTGATGGCTGGTGGTGTGTGTGCTTGGTGACAGTGTGCAATGCCAGATGGTGGTGTGTGTGCCTGGTGGAAGCGTACACTGACTGCTGGTGGTGTATGTGCCTGGTGAAAGCGTGCACTGATGGCTGGTGGTGTGTGCCTGGTGAAAGCGTGCACTGATGGCTGGTTGTGTGTGTGTGTGTGTGTGTGTGTGTGTGTGCCTGGTGAAAGTGTAAACTGACGGCTGGTGGTGTGTGTGTGTGCCTGGTGAAAGTGTGCACTGACGTCTGGTGGTGTGTGCCTGGTGGAAGCGTGCACTGACGGCTGGTGGTGTTTGTGCCCGATGAAATCGTGCACTGACGGCTGGTGGTTTTTTTACCCGGTGAAAGCGTGCACTGACGACTGATGGTGTCTGTGCCTGGTGAAAGTGTGCACTGACGGTGTGGTTGTGTGTGTGGTTGTATGTGTGGTTGTGGTCGTGTGTGTGGTTGTGGTTGTGTGTGTGTGGTTGTGTGTGTGTGGTTGTGTCTGTGTTGTTGTGTGTGTGGTTGTGCGTGTGTGGTTGTGTGTGTGGTTGTATGTGTGATTGTGTGTGGTTGTGGTTGTGTGTTTGTGTATGTGTGGTTGTGTGTGTGGTTGTGTGTGTGGTTTTGGTTGTGTGTGTGGTTGTGTGTGTGGTTGGTTGTGTTGTGTATAGTTGTGTGTGTGGTTGTGGTTGTGTGTGTGGTTGTGGTTGTGTGTGTGTGTGGTTGTGTGTGTTTGTATGTGGTTGTCTGTGTGTGCTGGTGTGTGTGTGTGGTTGTGTGTGTGTGGTTATGTGTGTTGTGTTTGTGGTTTTGTGTGTGGTTGTGTGTTTGCTCGTGGTTGTGTGTGTGTGTGTGGTTGTGTGTGTGCTTGTGGTTGAGTGTATGTGGTTGTGTGTGGTTGTGTGTGTGGCTGTGTGTGGTTGTGTGTGATTGTGTGTGGTTGTGTGTGGTTGTGTGTGTGGTTGTGGTTGTGTGTGGTTGTGTGTGTGGTTGTGAGTGTGGTTTTGTATGTTGATGCGTGTGTGGTTGTGTGTGTGTGTGGTTGTGGTTGTGTGTGTTTGTGCTTGTGGTTGTTTGTGTGGTTGTGGTTGTGTGGTTGTGTGTGTGTTGGTTGTGGCTGTGGTTGTGTGTGTGTGTTTGTGTGTGTTTGGGTGTGGTTGTGTGTGACTGTGTGTGTGGTTGGTTGGTTGTGTGTGGTTGTGTGAGTGGTTGTGGGTGTGTGTGTGGTTGTGTGGTTGTGTGGTTGTGCGTGTGGTTGTGTGTGTGGTTGTGTGTGGTTGTGTGTGTGTGGTTGTTTGAGTTTGTGTGTGTGCTTGTGTGTGGGGTTGTGTGTGGTTGTGTGGTTGTTGTGTGTGTGGCTGTAGTTGTGTGTGTGTGGTTGTGTGACCGGCTGCAATCAGATGTTCGCCAGCCCGGGAAGCTGTCTCGGCACGGGCTGGCACACACAACGGGAGAGAGAGTGGTGGAGATATAGCTCTGACGCGTGGCAGAGCATATTTGGTCCCTCTTTGTGGAGAAAGTCTGTTACAAACACAAATTACCATCATGAGATTAATGAGATTATGAAAAACAAGTTTTTGGAGCAAGCCGGGGGGGAGTGTTTATTAGTGGCTGGATATTACGCGGTGCGAAGTCGGGCTGTTTCTCCATGTGTGTTGTTATCTTCAAGCTTTGACCAGTTAGGTGAAAAATTGACATGCAATGTAACTATGGGAACCAGCAGCTCTCCCGGCCTGTGCTTTAAGCCTGGGAAAAGAAAGGGCAGTTGTTGAAAAAGAGGTTTTCCCTGAGTGTTTGTGTTAAAATACCACTTTATATTGGTGGTGCATTCTCATTAAAAGTAAAATTATACCAACATGCACATGTCTGCTTTAACGCTGTCCAAGCGTATACAAGTCCAAATATAAATTTATAAAGGTACCGGAAATTAAGAAAATATGCACTTTGGAGTCAAGCGAAGTGAATTACTTCAGGTGAATTTCGGATAGAAACAAACTATTTAAACTGGTGGCAGTTGTGCTCAAGAAGTGGGAGAACCACAAGATCAATGCTGTGCCATATAGTTATAAATGAAATGTAGAAATAGAATAATTGGGCATTGTAACAAGTGCAGGACAGCCTTTTAAGGGAAATGGACAACTATATCAAGTTCCAGTCCTTATGAGGGCGAGGGTGCGTTATTCAACTAGGTTTCATGCAGTACCAGGCAGAGTAACAAGATCTTCAGTAGTGGAATGCCTATGCAGTTGTGGTATGAATTTCGAAAGGGTGCCTTCAGATGTACTGCTTTAGTGCCCTTTGTCAATTTGACGTAGAGTGGATTTTTTTTCTGATGTGTTTAAAGTTCTCCTACTTAACAGCTGCATGGGAATGGATTGCATCTTGCTACACTATATTAAAGTAGATAAACTGATTTGAATATATGCAATCAAAATGGCAAGTAACAATGTCTGTGTTGGCAAATAAAATTCTGTGCACATCGTAAAAACGCAAAATTAAACATATAAACTTTTTTAAACGTTTCCGTGTGATATTATCAATTTTTTTGTGCCGAGTGTGGAGAAATATTTGGGGGCCTGTTGCAAAAAGAACAGCTTGGCATCTATAGATAAAGTGGGAACAGTAGAAAAAATCAATGCAATGATGGTTTCAAAATTAATTTGATATTTAATCGGGAAACTGAAGAAAATGAAAGCTTGGCACAATATACAAAATCCTGGAGTTCGTGTTAATTATTTGGTTTTCCACGTATCGAGATGTTACCCTTACCTAGCAGGTCATTGTTAATTGAAGTAGTCCCTGTGCTGCACCTGTTCAATATGTCCAGGGTCACACGGGATTCAACGCACCAGATAGGGCAAGCTGAGAGCGTGCATGAGGGAGGCGAATCCGAGCGAAAGAGAGTGAGAGGGTGAAACAGTGTCTGACTGTGAGAGAAGTGAGCGCGTCTGAAAGAATGTGTGAAAGAAAAATGTGTTTTAGAGAAATGTGTTTGAGAGAAATGCGTGCGTGAGAGAACTTGGGTGCGTGATAGACAACTTGAAAAAAAGTTCAGATATATGTGTGTGTGTGTGTGATAAAGTGTGTGCGCAGCACGTGCAGGAACTGCGTAATCGCCCAACCACAAGCATATAACCCAACACGCTACTAAGTCACCCCCCCCCTGACCACACAACCCACCCCACACAAGGGAGTTGTGAACTCTGCTCCTGGTTTACAATGGGTGGCAGGTACCGGTCGATGGCGCCGCTCCTGGGTTCTCAGCCAAGGTGCCCAGTCTCCCGTATGAAAGTAATTCCACCCCTAGGGGCTGATGCTGAGTGCCCCCTGTAGAGGGCCTCCGTCACCACTTCACGAGACGGGGGTAAGGGGTGCCGACGCAGGCAGCAAAGACCTATGTGTATGGACAGAACAACAAAGGGGCTGGGAAGAAAAGAAACACGGAGGAGCGCTGATCTGACAAGTATTAAAAACAAGTAGAAAGCTTAGAGTTTTTGAGTGAAAAATAGAGGAAACCCATGGAAAAACGGAAGGAACAATTAGAAATCAGAAGAAATGACGAAATCTTGTTTGGGACGTGCAGCCCAGTGCTCCCTGCTTAGAACTGCAAACATTGAGAGTCGCACGTTCCTTTTATATAAAGATCGTTTCTTAATCAAAAAAAAAAAATCCTAAACTTTTGTTGATTGAGCCTATATGATGAATTTCGATATTGTTAGCTTAAGACTAATGTCAAAAGCTGAAACAAGTTGAAGTAAACCGGGAATGGATGAGAGGTCTTGAAATTGACTTAAGACATGGACACAATCAATAGTCAAAGTGCATTAAAAACAAGTAACCGGAGACTGGAAGGCAGCCTCCATCTGGCACACTGTGCGCAGACGCTGATAAAGACAAGCAGGAAGTGGGATATGGGAGGGGTGGTAAATGGTGAGCACTTTCGCGGCCGCTTTGATGTTCTCAGTGGCCGCACGGCTCACAGAGAACATCAAAACGGCCGCGAAAGTCCTCCCAAAGGCTGCAGGCAGACAAATGGTGCGCGCGCCCGGCGCACATGCACTGTGCCCGATCCGCCTGCAGACTTTGGGGGCATTTTTGAAAGCCCTTACTTAACTCTTGCAGAGCAATGCATGCGCGTTGGCTCAGCGAGACCTAAAAAGGACTCAACATTTCCTTATTATGCTTACATGTGCCTTAAAAATGTAGGTTGGAGCTGAACTCAGCCAGATTAACTGAAGTAAATATGTATAATTATACAGGGAAGAACTCTTCATTGTGAATCTAAAGTAGGTGAAAATATAAAAGAATGATACCTTAAAATCTCTTTTTAAATCAATTTGAATGTTAGAGAGGCACCTCGAGAAGAAACAACCAGGGACCACCGCCTCCTTGATTGAACTAAAGGTAAAAACGTGAAGTCATTGTTTTAGTCATTTAATCTTGCTAACAAGAATGCTTCCACAAGCACCCTACGTATTTCATGCGGTACCTGTTATGTAAGTCCCGATTATTAAGACCATAGGCGCTACGGCCTCCACTCCGTCAAGGGTCGTAAAAGGCAATCGGGTGTGCCAACTTTCGCCTATTTGACAAAAAGCGCAATTCATTAATAAAGCCAACCTAAAACCTCACATTGGGCCATATGTATCAACAAACTATTTTGCATTTGCTAAATAGCGATTTTTAAGGAATCGCTATTTAGGAATTGCAAAATGGTATGTATGAAAAAAATCGCAATTTTTTAGCGATTCCTTAATCTTCCTTATTTGCGAATTCGCATTTTGCGAATTCGCAATTAAGGAATAATTTCAAATGCATTCCTATGGGCCAGAGGCCCATAGGAATGATTGCGAAATAATTCACAAATCGCAATTTGAGAATTATTTCAAGGGTGCAGGGGTGTCTCAAAGACACCCTGCTGCACCTCTGAAATGTACATGTGTGTGCATATGGCGCACATACATGCCCTATGGGCATGTGTGTGCATCACATGCCACCTTAAAAAATGCCAAATATGCATTTTTTGAAGAATTCGCAAGTTACCATCAACTAAAAGTTGGTGGTAATTTGCGAACTCTTAACCATAATTCTCTAGCCAAAAATGCTACATTCATAGCATTTAAGGAATCGCAAAATTGTGATTCCCTAAATGCTATGGCAAAATAAGGAATCGCACAAATTTGCAATTCCTTATTTTGGGAATGTTTCATACATCCCAAAACATGCAAAACGGCCGTTTGCGAGTCGCAAAGGCCGAAATTCTGCAAATTTCGGCCTTTGCGATTCAAAAACGGCTTGATACATATGGCCCATTATGTCTAAGCTGCTTTATTTAATCACAACACTCTACTGAGTAGCCACTGCTTTCACTTCGATATATATAAAAAAATCCATCGTAAATAATAACGCAAAGCGTTAATCCTTAATTTAGTCAGAGACACTCACAAGATGAAAAGCGACTTCCCTCGTCATCTACAACATTCCTCTATGCCCCTGTTCCGTGTAGTGTTGTGCTAGGTGGGCGCAACCACCCCGCCCACAAACAGCGTTACTGTATTTGCCCTCTCCCCCCCTAAGCGTATGTTAAATGTCTCCGCCCGACGTGCAGACGGAGGGCACGTTCCATAAGTAATAAAAAGCCCTGGACCCTGGGCATGGGAGGCACTTGACTGACCACCAACAGTACACACGTGTGGTCTCCTTTTGTACTCACACTAAGGCCTAGTCACGACACCACATTCCGTGTCTCTGAGAGTAAAAAAACCTCCCGTTGTTGGAGTCTAAAATTCCTTTACAAGATGCCTAACATCCGCATCATTGTTACATATAGACAGCCCCACTTTGCTCTAACAGTGTGGCCTATCCATCTTTGCAACCTTCATGCTGCCAAAGCACAATTGGTTTACCAATCGCTCAAGATTCTCCCCCCCAAAAGGCAACAGCCATGGTTTATTAGTGCATTAGATCGCATCAAAGCTTTAGATAAATGGCTTCTTCCTCGCCAGTTATAGCAATTACTGTCTCCGGGCTATAGTATCCTAAAGTATTGCTATTAATCTCCCCAACTGAGCCATGCTGTCTTACCGGGATTTTTGCGTCTCCTGGCCTGCTCCTACTTTCCCACGTAAATGTTGAAAGGCTGGCAAGTTGTCCACTCTGCTTTTAAAAACACCCCTCACGTCCTTCATCAACAAAATTGATCATAATATAAAGCGGACTCTACAACGTGCAGGTTTTTTCACACAAAATGGAATATGGTGAATATATTGCACGCTTTAACAATGAACAGCATCGTGTTCCATGGTAAATTACCGAGCTATTATTCGAAATGCCCTTGGATCTTAGAGGCTGACTATCATCTTCACCCTACTACCTATTTATAGTTTTTAACGCAGTAAAAGATGTTAATACGTTACACTGCATAAAAACTGCATTGCCCCACTCGAAACGATGTAATATTGTTATATGCTCTTTCACCTGTTTTCACACTAAGTAAGTCCAGTCTTAAATGGGGACGCCCAATGTCGTAGTGCCATATCGCTATGCTAATTACACCTAGGGGTCAATTAGGATGGCAGGCGGACTTTGTCCGCCCGCCACCCTAACGGAGATTGGGACCGCCCGCCTAAAGAGCGGGGGTCCCGACATTGGCATTAGGATGCGCCCGCCACAGTGGCGGGCGCAGTCCTCAATTTAACATTTTGGCGGGCGGTGCTCACTGCACCGCCCGCCACAATGTTAAAAACAAATGCACGCATTTGCATAATCGAAGCTGCAGGCACCGCGCGGTGCCTGCCGCTGCGATTATGCAAATGCAGGGGGGTACCACAGGTACCCCCCCGTGTGCCACCCCCCTTTGGCCGTCACTCTGGGGGCCCATAGGGGCCCCCTAGAGTGAACACTGCATGCCGGAAAAGCATTGCAAAATGCCCATTGTAATATGGCTGGCGGTGTCTCATAGACACCGCCACCATATTCAACATTTTCCGCACCGGCCGCAAGGCGACCGGGGCGGAAAATTGGCGGCCGGTGTTTTCTTCCGCCGTGGTCCCCCCCGCCATACTAATATGGCGGGGGGGGGAATTCAGGGAAGGATGTCGGGCGGATTGCCCCCGCCAGGCTGGCAATCTGCCCGACATCCTAATGGGCCCCTTAATGTGCAGATCAAATAAACCAGCAAAACCACTAGTGATTACCTATTGTTACATAAAACCTGCATGTTTAGTAGATTTACCGTAACCCTATACTGATACTAATTGCATGTTATATACAGACAACTTAAGCTAGCAAAGTCTCAATATTATTTATTTAAGGAGCTTGTACCATTCGTCTCATGTATTTAATGCTTCTCTTATAGTATTGAGAATAGAGATGTACCATTGCTCTCTTGCCCTCCTTTTATCCTCCATATTGCCTCCTCTCTTATTTAAAGTTATTTTTTCCAGAATAAACCAGGTAAAGTCTGTTTCTTTGTGTCCATGTTCCAAAAAGTGGGCCACTAAAGGAGCATTAACTTTCCTAGTCTTGATGGCATGTCTATGCTCCAAGAGGCGTATCCTCAACTCTCGGCCGGTCTCACCCACATAGGCTAGTCCGCATGGGCATTTTAGACAATATATAATATTTTTACTGTGGCAGTTGTTCAACTTATGTGTGACCAAAGTTCTGCCATAGTATTTTAACTCCGCCACAATATATTGTACACATAAGGAACAGATACCACATCTGGTATTGCCTATTGCTATTGTGTTATCAATGGTCCTTTGCCTTTGAACTGGTTCCTCCCTGTATGTATGGACCAACTGGTTCCGCAGATTGGAATTGCGTTTATAGGCAAAGATTGGTCTCTCAAGTCTCACAATCTCATCATTATTTAGTATATGCCAATGTTTATTTATCACATTTTTAATCGTATTACTGACCTCAATAAATTGACCCACAAACACTACTTTAGTCATAGTCTCTTTCTACTTGGGTCCCTCCAACATCGCCTCTCTGTTATAAAATCGCACTCTTTTAAATTAATGTGATATCAACTTTCTTGGGTAACCTCTGTCTTTTAATTTAGTTTTAAGGACCTCTGAGTGCCTGTAGAAATCCTCTAATTCAGTACAATTTCTCCTTAAGCGGAGAAACTGGCTAAACAGAATAATATCCTTTTGGGGCTTGGGGTGGAAGCTGGAGTAATGGAGCAGAGTGTTTTTGTCCATAGGTTTAGTAAACAGTTCCACCTCCAGCTTCCCAACCCTTGCCCCAATGGTAATGTCTAGATAGACAACGCTCACTTTGCTGTAGTGTGCTGTGAATCTTAAATTATTATCTCCTAAATTTAACTAACTGAGGAAATCATCTAGTTGTTCTGTGGGGCCAGTCCATATGAAGAAAACGTCATTGATAAACCAATGCTGCTCTCTGACGTTCTCAAAGAACGTTGCCAGCTCATTGTAAATGTGCTGTTTCTCAAATTCTCCAACATACAGGCAAGCTAGACTTGGGGAGCATGTTGCGCCCATGCTGGTACCCTTCTTTTGGTGGAATAGTTGATCTTTAAATAAAAAGATATTATTCCTCAACACTAGGTCTGTACATTCAATGATGACCTCTTTGCTCACCCCTTCCATTGGCATATTTTACCTGCACATTGGATTCCTGAGGTATGTTAGTGTATAAAGCCTCAATGTCTCGGGTTACTAGACATTGAGTAGCTTCACAGAAAGGCTTATTCTCAACCAAACTGATGATATGGGTTGTGTCCTTGACATATGATTTAAGCTGACTGACCAACGGCTTTAGAAAAAAATCAATGTATTTACTAAAGGGTTCTAATATGGAACCTATGGGTGTCCTCAATGACCACATCAGTGTCAGAAGCCCCTTCAGCTGCAATGGTTCCTGACACGTCCAGGCTGTGAGCTGTGGCAATGCATGTGAAAAGTTCATCTACATAAATGGTTAATGGTGGCCCACAATGATCTTGTTACTCTGTTTCATGTGTATGTTTCATGTTTATGTTCTGCATATATGTTTGGTGTAGTCATCAACAAACAGTACAGCAAGCACACCTCCCAGGATGCATTGCCAGGGTGAGGCAAGCATCTCAATGGAGTTATTTGTGCTGCGATATATGATATATGGTTTGCTAACATATGTTTTCGACGGGAAAGTAGAGAGAATATGACTCACCCTGCCTAGTGCTTGCTGGATTGAAGGTTTCAATTCCACCACACTCTCCGGTTCCAGGGTCCCCCTATGAGTGTCTTCATGGGAGTCGAAGGGGGGGGGGGTGTTTTGAGTGTCTTCCGCCTGTTTCATGTTCTTCAGCCATCCTGCTGGCCACCTTCTCCTTCGTGCGAGAACTCAGGTCATACCACATTTTGAGGATCTCAGGGATAGTCCTCAGAGTGACTCCTAGGGATTTAACCTTCTCCAGGATCCTAGTCCAGATCCTTGTTTTTTGGGTCACTGGGACTGTGCAGGAGGCCTTAACCAGACTGTTGGTCCATATGGGAGACACATTCTTAGAGCTCTAGTTCCTTCTTAGCAAATTATCTTCCTCTTCCTGCTCCTTTTTCCCAACTTCTGTAGCCATGGTGATATCCAGGAAAGGTGTGATGCACTGGCAGTGGTGATGCAGGAGCACTCCTTTCTTCCAGCACCTTCCCAGGGGGTTGTGGCCACACTCTATATTTGTAAACTTCCTGGTCTTCATCCAGAAAGCTCTGTTTCCCACTTAGCGATTTCCTATTTACGAATGCAAATCCATAGGAATATATATTTGTGGAATCAGCGGTTAAATACATACCATTTTGTGATTCTCAAATAGCGATTTCTAAAGATTCGCTATTTAGAAATTGCAATTCCGAAATTTCATACATTTGGCCCCAATTCCTCTGCAGATTAGGCGTGACAGGAGCAGTGAGAGACAACATGCTAGAGACAAGGACCACTGGCAACAAATGCAAATAACTCCACAGAAGCACCCTGTAGTATGGGAGAGTACCATTGGACAGAAATAGTACCTCTTAATAGCATATGTCCTAATAACAACTATGTTCTGAAACCACCAGCAAATAAAAGGTGAAATCCACTAAAATATCAATGTTGGTTTTAAAATTCTGCAGGGACAATGTGCATTATAATATACAAAATGTGTTACAAATTTCTCAGAATTTCTTTTAAGAAGAATTACCTTATTCGCTGCTGTCCTAAATATCTATACTAATTATAACATTTAGCCTGGCCTGGATAGAGAAATATACAATATTGAAAGGGGCACAAGACAGATACCAGGCCGACAAAAATGGCCACCTTGTTTACTGTCTTTGGATTTACAGAGAGAGAAAGAGGGAGAAAAAACACACACGGCAAACACTAAAGTAAATTCTAAATCTGTCTAAAATTGCAATGGGCCATCTTTTAGTGCCTGAACACACTCACTAAGTATATTGAAAACCTATACATGCAAGATATGACTTAAGTTGAATTGTTATTTATAAAGTGCAAGAAACGCCCAACGGCTTTGTGATCCTAAACTGACTAGAACCATCAGAAAAGATATCAAGATAATCAATAAAGCAGATAAATTTTAAGTGCTTTCCTAAACAGACAAGATGAGTGAACTCCAAACAGAGGCAGCAACAAAAGAGAAGGAACATGACTCTTATTCCACCACTTCCGTCCATTGAGCCTTTTTCAATCAAGGCTTGAATGCAGGAGGGAAGAACCAAAATGAAGGTATCACTTAGACTTAGAAGCAAACACATACGCAGCATGGGTTCTGTTTAATGGACCCTTATAGAAACTGTCAACCATTGCAGTTTACTGGGAACCTCGAAGAAATTATCAAGTTACCAGAAACTCATTACAAGTCGCACTGCCATATTTAGGACATCTTGAAAGTATGTAAATAGTTGTCTCTGGAAGGATGTAGGAAGCATTGGCGTAGTTCAATCTAGAAAGAAAGGTAGCATTAATACCACAAGCTTTTTAGTGGCATAGCCGAAAATGAAATTGTTTCTTGAAGCTCCTCATTTGGAGGTAACAGGATGACATAACTTCAACAGCAAAATGAGACAGATGTTAATGCAAATATTGTAATCTTGTCTGATCTCATTCAATATAGCCACATTAGTAGTCGCATAGCTTAAAACAGGCCTTCATCTCATCCGGCTAGCATCTACTAACTGATGCCCTTCAAGATGTTTCAAACGTTGAAGAACCACAATTTACCCCCAATTATAGTGACTGCTGACAAATGAAAGATGCGCCTATAGTTAGCTTCTGTCCTACAGTCCAAGCTTGACTTCTTTAAACTTCAAAATTAGTTTGAAGAACTCTTTCTTCCATTTACTGGCACAGTGCTAGATTATGAGAAATTAGGTTGTTGATTAAGAGGGGCCTTCTCTAGCAACAGCCACAATCCTAGTCCATTCACTAAATTAAACTGTGCTTAAACCTCTGGTAGCTTACCACAAAAGGTGTCAAGTTTAACTTAGAGGCAATTTGTGAAGTATTTATGCAACACTTAAACAGTAATAAAGTGGAAAACACAACACAAACAAATCTCACACCAATTTAGTAAATATAGTGAAATGTAATAATATTTTTGACACCATGATGACAAAAATGCAATCAGTATAACCAGAGTTATGAATTTTTAAAGTTTCAAGTGAAAAATACAGTCTAAAATATCAAAGCACCAACTGCGGACATCTAGTCAGACAAGTCCAGGGCAAAGTCAAAAGTTATGGCCGACCAAGAAGAAACACGGTTCGGATGCACTAAGTGGATTGGGTCAAGTCTCTGCTGACCTTTGGACAAGGAAGACATTTTTAGAAAAATGTCTTGAGAAGGTAAAGTTCAGCGTAGCAAGGCAGCAACAGTGTCCAAGGAGGAGGTGTCGTTGTGGGGGACCGCTGCATGATGTTGCATGATGTTGCAGATAAGATTGCTTTGTTTGGACTTAGCCTCTTTTTCGGGAAATAAAAAATCACCAGTAAGATGAAGCTTCTTGCTATAGCCAATATATGAGTCAGATACCCCTTTTGCAGGGAGCCGCTGAACAGGAGTTGCTGCAGAAGAAAAGACCACTTTGGGTGCTACCACAAGTCAGGCCAACTGACGATGCAATTTGGGCTGATCTGCGAGCAGGTAGGTCCTGGTCTTCTCTCGGTTCTCAGGGCACTTTTTGGATGAAGAATTTCCCAAGTTTTGGATTTGGACTATTTGGGCACCTTTAGCACCACTTCCAAGAGTCCAAGACTTAAAGGGTACCACTTGGAGGATCAGGATCCACGCAGGCTGGGTGCAAGTGTAAGTTCAAGTTGGTTGGAACTTTTTTTGTCCTTGTGGCTCCGCTCAGTAGGCGAGTCAACTAGCCCTTGGAGTCACTCTGGAAGTCCTGCGGTCAAGCAGAGAAACAGGTCTCAAGCAGCAGCTCAGTCGTCTGGCACAGGGCAGGCTTCATGCAGCAGGGCCATTCTCTAAGTGCAGTAGGGTAGTCCTCTGAACTACAAAGCAGGTTGCAGGCAGCAGGGCAGTCCTCTGAGAATCCTCCACAGGTCTGAAAGTGAACTAAAGAGTGGGCCTGAGGGTCCTAATTTTAAAGCTGGTGCCCGCTTTAAAAGTGAAATAAACTAATGGGCTTTACCCCCACAGATGGCGTTGGAATTTCCTTCATCCCTGCCCTGTTTCCTGGATTTCTGTGGGCACAAAAGGCTATTTTGAAGTTCTTTGTGTGAGGACTGAGGCAGCTGCTATTAATTGCAAGAAAGGCTGTGTACAGCTCCGCTCCCCATCCTGCCAGGATGGCTCATTATGATGACACCCAGTTCTTTTATTGTGTGACTGTCTGGAGGAAATACATAGGCTGCAGGCACCAAATGGTTATTACAAGAAAATCGCAACTTTCTAAAAGTGGCATTTTCAGAATTGTGACAAACTCTGGCTTTACCATTTCCTAGCTCAAGTCTTCTTTGAATTTTTGTTCTACATTTGTGCTTCTTTTATAGTTGTGCCCAAATAGAAATTGATTTCTACACTCTACCCAGAGCTGGGACTGTAGTCCTTTCGGCAGCCGACACGCTATTGACCTTTTTGAAATGTCAACATTAGATATGCATCTAGGTCAGTACTCTTTCCTCTCTCCAAGCAATCTCTTCAGCGGGGGGCATGCAGTGCAGGCATACTAATGTCTTTCATTCATTATTTTAGACCCCACGAATACCCCTGGATTGAGTAAATTCACTCTCACCTTCACACTGTGGAGCCCCTCTTACAAATCTCTCCGTAGGATGGAACCTCCAGGAACCATCCCCTCACAGACATCCGTACCCTCGTGGATGTGAGCAGGCAACTGTGGCCTCAACTACTGGATTCTCAAGCTCTGCCAAAATCGACCTATGTAAGCGCCCCTCAGGCTTTACTTTTTTTTTCAAGGGCCGAATATTTGACAACTATAGTTAATGCCACTCCCACACTTTTTGTCTTCTCTAAATCTACAGGTACCTACGAAACCTTCCAGGTACTTTTTATTAGTTCTTCGTTTACTCCATGTACCTGCTTCACTCGGTCCTCCAATCTTTACCTCTTCTGTCTTTTTTCACCCATTAGCCAATTATCATCCAATGTTGTGTTGTTTGTGTCCTGATGATGACCTCAAGTCATAAATGTCAAAATTCCGTCGACTTGCCAAAGCTAAATTTGGACTTTTTATTATGACATGATTTTACACAACTTCTTCATTAAGATATTGATTCATGCATAACTTCGTCTTGAATCTTGTAGAATTGCTTATTGTTGTTTCACTTGTGCCATCTAATATGTTTTCCAGAGCACACAGTGTTCCCCTTTTCACTTAGCTCACAACTTAAAAAGCATGGTTGATTCTGCATTTTTGATTTGTGAAATCCAATCTGCATTCCTTTGCTGGCAATGGAATTGCATTTAACTATGTCACTGAGACTATTTGTCATTATTTAATGTATGCAGTATAATTAAATAATTCTTTATATCATATCCCCTCATTGATTCCCATTTAGACATTGTTGCATGTTACTATGCTTTCTAAAACTGGCATTTTCCGAAATGTGACATAAAATCCGACTTTGCCATTAAAGAGAATTTTAAATTACAATCCCTTAGACACCAAACATGACATTTCTACCTACGTTATCATTTATGAAATGTAATACGGTTACCCAATGTGATCCTAAGGGAGAGGTAGGCCTCCCCGTAATGAAATACAAATTTGTGAGTTTTTCACTACAACTACATGTCCCACTTTTTAAATATAACGCACCTGCCCCTTGGGCGATTTAACCCTGCGCCTGAAGTAACTTTCATGGATTAAAAAGGGAGTTTTCAGCCTGGCAAAAGGTTTATTTTGCCAAGTTAAATTGCCAGTTTAAAACAGCAAACAGCCTGCAATGGTAGGCCTGAACCATTTTTTAAGAGATTATTTAAGTGAATGGTACAATAAGTGCTGCAGGTCCACAGGTTGCATTTAATTTATTTACCTGGCTATATGGTATACCACTTTACTAGAGACTTTTAAGCAAATTAAATATGCCGCATAGGTGTAAGCCAATTTTACCATGTTTTAGGAAGTAAGCACTGGTTAGCATTGGTAAAATGCACAGGGTCCTAAGGCCAGCAGAAGCAAATCGAGCAAAACTGCAGGGGAGAAGGCAAAATCTTTGATGGAAGACCACCCTGTGGCTGACAGGTCTAACAGAGATGTAAACAGGTGTTAAGGATGAAGGTAAAAGCATGTATAACAACCACAGACACATATTTATATTTCTGACTGGACATACATCATCTGGGGAGGCCATCTTTAGGAAGAGAAACAAGGAGGAAACCTCCTCCTCTTCTTCAATCACTGAAGAAGCTGGGAGAGGAGTGACAAACAAGGACAAAGGGTTGTAACCATGCTGCACAAGACAAAATAAATCCGGATGCTGTGCAATACAATAATAAATTGCCTTGATCTTCTAATAGAAAAAAAGGATGCGGAATTGTCACATGCAACATGGAAGGGGGACAGTCATTCTGACAAATGGCAGATTATTTAAATTGGGCACTGCCTGTTAATTAACCCTTGAGTTGTCACAGGCCTGATAAATCGACTTTGAAATAAAAAAGTAGCAGTAAGAGAAAATTAGCAATGCTTCGGTTTTTGACATTCATGTAATGCTTTCAAAGGCGTGTGTGTGTGTTTGTACATTCATGTTTTGTGTGTGTACATACAAGTTTGTGTTTTGCTAAATGCAAAATTGTATACGTTTGAAATAAATAAATTGATGGGCTTAATCCTTGTTTCTCTTTCCCTGATGACCGGATTTCCATAAACTATCTCCAGCCTTTCTTACCTCTAAAGAATGATGGTTTGCTGTTTATCAGTTTATTGTTGGTGTTTTCTTAACCTCTGTATACCACATGTCGGCAGCTTCAAGGCATGAGAAGCAAAGACAGAAGTGAGATTACTGACCTAATTTACAGTTTGGCAGCGGGGAACCATTGCCTTAACTCTGTAGTGCATCGGCACTGCTAAAGTCAACATTTCCCTACTCTGTTTCGAGTTGGTGGAAAGGTTGTATTTATACTAGGGGAGCATCAGTTGGCTCTGCTGATGTAAACCTCTGACCTAGCGGCTCATCTGCTAACGGCCACCATGTGGCAATGAAAAAATTGAGGGTGGAGCTACCATTACTCAATTTCCCTATCCGATGCATGGTGGATACAAGCAGGAAAAATGTAGGGGGTCCCCAACACACAGGGAGAAACCTCCTTGCATGACAGGCCTCCTGCGTTTTGTATTGAGACAACAAACTTCTACTTTTAGAGTTTATTTTCTCAATACAAAGAATTTTCTAGGTTCAAATTTAAAACCTCTGCCTTCTCAGCATACCTGCAGTGCTCAAAGGGGGCTGGAAGATGCCCTCACAGTCAGAAATCCTGGCAAATACCATAGATGTTCCTCTGCCTGTGTAGGATGTTATTGGCTTATGTCCCTGGCAGATCTGCTGATTGCTAGCACGTTCTAAATGACCCATCAAGGATTGTCCACAAGGTTATAGCAGGCAGGACATTTGACATACTAGGTCAATCTCGTGGTCTTTGCCTATAATCAATAAATAGGCATGCTCTTGATTATCTATTCACCCCTATAATTATACTGCCATAGCAAGACAACTTTGGTGACTACAGACAAATCTGCAGAACAGGTGGGTCCACTCACTGCCTCATTCCCCACACATAAATCACCGTTAGAAGGCTAGATCTCAGTAGTGCCACTGTGATTCATCTGAACTCCATCATAGTCATCCCTTCCCTGTAGATTACCTATCCACCTGAGAATGCATCGGAATCAAATGTTTTACAGCAACTATGTCACTAGCAAACCTACACCTCATATGCAAACCACCAGGGGTTAACAAAGCCTTTCTAGACCACATAATGGAAATAATTACAGTTCACTCCTTGTTACATCCAAACACCGTCTTTCTAGGGGATTTTAACCTCCACTAGTCCCAAGAGGACGACTTACAGGCCTCCACTCTAAAAAACTTCCTCACGTATGAAAACCAGTGCAAGCATGCACAGAGCCGTTCAGATATCAAAATATTCAAGAAAGGCATGCTCACCATTTAAGCATTATCTCGATAGAATGGTTCGACCACCATCAGAACATATTCAACCTCACAGCATCAACGCAGAAAGATAAAGGTCAAGAAATAAAACACAAAGACAGGTTGAGAGACATTTGAAACTTAAACATATATGATCTATCTGCACTGTGCCAGAGAAACTTAATTCCCTCGAGGGAAGTATGTAACGTTAATGAACTAACTGAGCACTACAACAGGAAAATGGCAGATATAATGGAGGTAGTGGTCCCATTTAACCTAAAAAGACAAAAACCTCCCACAACAACCAAAATCTACATTAAAAAGGGAGATGTCTTAGATGAGCAGATAGGCTGTAGAGTCAAGAATGTTCCCCAATGCATCCATGACAGCTGCAGCAGAGAAGAAACAATTACAAGAAGATAATTTGGAATGCTAAAGCCTCATACTTCAGATCACAATGGTTGTAACGCAAAAAACTGACTGGGTAAACTCTTTGAAATTTTGAAATACCAGAGTGGCTTGATAACACCATAACCATCAGCAGCTCCTCCAAAGAGACATGTGCAGCATTCTCAACCTTTTCAAAGAGAAAATAAGAAAAATTGAAATGTCAATCATTGTCAGACTTAATGACGATTCAGGAAAGAGGCTCAGACATGCACCTCCCCTGGCGAATATTGGTAATAACCAATATTACTAAAACTAGCACCCATCCCAAAATGACTAAAAATGCGACCACCAGTATGAATTCACAACCTTTAGCAAGTGCGGGGTACTATAGGTTATAACAGCAATGAAACCAAATTCGCATTTCAGCAATCCTATTTTGTTGAAAATCACAAAGGAGCTCTGTCATCTTTTTGCTCGCATCTGGACGATCATCATAAACTTATCACTAACCCAAGACACTATCCTAGACAGCCTGAAGGTCAGGCAAGTGGCACCTCTATTGAAAAACACAGGCATGGACCGGACTGATCTGAATTAATTTTGACCAGTTTCAAATACCCCCTTGCTAGTGAACCTGCTGGAGAAATGTATATACAACCAACTGCCAGTACATTAGTAACTTCAACCTATTCTACAAGTTACAAAGTGGTTTTAGATCTGGCACAGCAAAGAAATAGACACCATACATATAATGGATGAAGCATTCAAAATCCTGGACCAGAACAAGCCATGCCTGCTCATCATCCTCTATCTTTCCTCTTTGTTCGACACGGTCCACCTCAGCAGACCCCTAGATGTGTTTGATCAAAGAATGGGAATGCCAGGAAACATTCTAAAATGGTTCACCTTCTTTCTAAAAAAACAATCACAACTTTTCAAATTAGGTAGCTCACTCCCTAACCCATCTTCAGTCCAACTGGAAGTCCCCCAAAGATCCACAATCTCTCCAATGCTTTTCAACCTCTATGTGGAACCACTTACAGAGATTCTGAAACAGGCTAACATAGCCTGCCACATTTATGAGATATACTTTCTAAAATATCCTTCCTAAAATATGTAATCCTTCGTCGCGATACCTCCAACTAAATTCTATGAAAACTGAATTCCTGCTTATCTCTCCCCTCCTCTACAAGAATGGCTCAATCATCTGGATGTTCTCGACTGGAAACACACAATCGTCAAATCGACAACATTCCCGTGTCTAATGCTCAACAGAAATCTCAACATGCAAACCCACAAGAATGAAATATACCTATTAACTATATATTCATCAATTACAAAATGCAAGAAAACAAATAAAAGTGAGGTGTCTGTACCGAACATCACTAATTGTAATTGTTCCACCAGCTTCTATGACACTGGGCAGGTGGCCTTCCTTGTTTGTGTGCTACCACTTGGCTTCTGTTGATTTACTCTCTTGTAGCCATGTTATATCTTTATGTGAGTCTGGCATTGGTGCTTACTTTGTGCTTTTTACATATTAACCTTTTGTTTTGTTATTCACTGTAACAAATGGACATCTTTAATGTCTGGCTGAGACTTGATCTAAAAACAATGCATAAACAAAATAATATTATTTGAATTACTCAAGAAGCACTAAATAGGCTGGTATAAGTTTGCTGAAGCAAGACTTAATTTTAAAAAGAGAAAAACGAAATTCAATAATATAACAAGAGGTATTTGCTATTTCATGAATGCGAAAAGGTATGGTGATGTGTGCTTGGCATTTCCGCTCCTAATCACCTGATAAGTTAGTTATATCTGAATGTTATCACGAAATTATAGCCTTTTGACAGGTCTGACCTCATTGTAGCAACATTCACGCCATGGGAAGGGTGCAGGTGGCGTCACTGCATTCTTGTCAAGGACATTTGACCTACTGTGTACAAGTATACATAGGTTAATAATTGTACATCACCTCTGAGCTGGGAGTCCTCTATAGTAACACAGGATAAAGCTCCATTAAATCAATGATGCAAGAGGCAGTGTTGTGGCTATGAGTAAGCAGGATATTTAGAGAAGTGACTGTGGAGTGAGTTGAACAGAATGGGGCAGTTAACATAAAGAAATGGACATTTCCTTGATTAACTGAATGATTTTATTCAGTTTTTAAACAGAAGTCTTTTATGCAAAGTTCATTAAAAGAAATCTCATAACATATTATATAAATACAGAAGGACATGTAAAACATTAATGTTTGGGAGGGAAAATAAACCAGCACTCCTTAGTTCATACCAATGGGATTTGGTGGAGACTGATCTTGATGTGGCCTGGTGTAGGATGTTACCTCCCTCACTAAGTTTTCTTGCATAACAGCAAACAGGTGGACTCTACTACTGTTTTAGAATTTGCTTGTGCTTATTGTTTTTCTTTTTTAGATAGATAATATGCAGTGAAAGTATCTACAAGTTTCAGAGTAGTACATTAAATAGAACATTTACATTGCAGCAGAACTAACTTAACTATGAGTTTCTGGATACAGAACATCTTGTGTGTGATTAGAAGTAGGGGGTGCAAACTTAATTTCCATCGCAATATACAATCCAGCATAATGTTTTTTTAACATTGTACATGTTTACTTCCTATTTTTCCTGCATGCATTACAGTATACATACTTAACATTTGATACACAAACACAGAATTAAATGAGATGGAAAAGGTGGGGGATCTGAATGGGGCATGGCCTGCGCACTGTAACTTATAAATAATAGAGGTATGTAATTATGAGCATGGCCTAAGAGGGTTAATTAGTAGTCTATGTTTGACAAATGAACAATAACCACAATCTACACACAACACATTTGTTTCTCATAATGTTGTAAGAATGTGTGTTACTGGTTGAAGGGAATGAAACTTTACTCAAGCAGGAACCACAATCTTTGTCAGGGTGAAGTCACAAGCAACTTTAAAGTAACCTGTGCTCAACCCTTGTGTGGCATGTCACAGAGCAGTCAGCACACCTCAGAGGCAATGTGTAAAATAATTGTGCAATTCTTCAAACAGTGCCAAATGAAAATACACAACAAAAGGATCCCACACAACATTTGAAAAATAGAGTAGTTGTAAATAAATACAATAAGACCAATCAACAAAAGCCCAATACGTAGAAACAAAGATATTCAATTTGAAAGATTTCAGTGAAAATAGCTCCAAAAAGCACTAACCAAATGCGGATACCTGTGCGCGCCGGATTGGCACAAAGTTATAAGTCCAGGCTGACCATGATGAACTCTGGGCTGGAAACAGGGACCAAGTTAGGCCTGCTGAACAAGAGTGTTTCAAGGTACCATGTTGAGCATGTGCTGCACAACTGAAGTGATGTGTTGTTTCCGAGGAGCGGTGAAGCTACGATGCAAGGTCTTGCGTCATTGCCGAGGATCTTGTCAACAAGCGCTTGTGATGTGAAGTCTGGCATTGAGGATGCATTGCGGAGTTGAGGTGATGCACCAGTTTTGAAGAGCTATGATCACCAAAACAACTAAGTTAAAATGTATATTGTATACTTGTAATTTACAGGTATATTTCATTATTATTATGAAAACCTGCAATTCACACTAATCCTTGCACAAGCCGGGTGATCCACCGTCAGTGACTCTTGGCAGTGAATCACTCTGCTTGCACATCAATGAAGAATGCAGCTTGCTGCGAGAATGAGTGTGAATTGCAGGTTTTCAAAATAAGAATGAAATAAACCTATTATCTATATATTCATCTACGAAAAAATGCAAATATACAAATGTGAGGTGAACATCAATGTGTTTGTACTGTCGAAACATCTCAAATTATAATTCTTACACCTGCTTCTATGACACTGGGCAGATGGACTTGCTTGGCTGTGGGATATCATTTGGCTTCTGTTAATTTACTGTCTTGTAGCCAAATTATGTGTGTGTCTGTTATTTTGTCATATCAATCTTTGGTTTTGTTATTCACTGTAACAAATGGATATCATTAATGTCTGTATGGGACTTGATATAAAACCATGAATAAACAAAATAATAATATAGAATTTCTCCAGGAGTACTAAATATGCTAGCAATTGGTTTGCTGAAGCAAGGCTTCCTTTTAAAAGAGAAAAACTAAATTCCATAATAAAACAAGAGGTATGTGCTTCTTCATCAATATGAAATGTATGGTGGGGCTTGCTTGGCATTTCCGCTCCTAATCACCTGATATGTTAATAATATCTGAATGTTATCATGAAATTATAGCCTCTTGACAGCTCTGACCTTATCATAGCAGCCTTCACGCCATGGGAAGGGTGCAGATGCCGTACAGCATTTTTGCCAAGGACATTTGACCTACTGTGTACAAGGATACACAGGTTAATAATTGTTCATCAACTCTGAGCTAGGAGTGCACTACAGTACCACAAGATAAAGCACCAGTAAATCACTTATGCAAGAGGTAGTGTTGTGGCTATGAGTAAGCAGGAGATTTAGAACCTTGGCAGTGGAGTGAGTCAACCAGAATGGGGCAGTTAAAAAAGAGCAATGGACATTTCCCTGATTCACTGATTGATTTTTTCGGTTTTTAAACAGATGTCTTTTATGCAAAGTTAAAAGAAACCACATAACTCATCATACAAATATAGAAGTATTTGTCAAACATGAATATAAAGTAATTAGGAGTTAAGGATAGGGTTGGTGTGGGGACAGTGGGAAAAGAAATGGATTATGATTACAGTCTGGGATCAGTAGAGAGGAAAGGGACGTGACAGGGGATAATAAACCAGCACTCCTTAGTTCCTCCCTATAGGTTTTGTGGAGACCAACCCCGATTTGACCTGGAATAGAATGTTAGCCCCCTCCATTTGATTGGCAAACTAGGCCCCCTACTGATCAGCATTCGGGTTGACTCCACTACTGTTTTAGAACTAGTTTGTGCTTACATTTTCCTTTTTTGGATAGTTAATATGCAGTGAAATTATCTACGAAGAGCAGAAAGTATTTTCAAGAGAACATTTTCATTGCAGCAGAACTATCTTTAATATGAGGTTCTAAACATAGAACAGCTTGTGTGTGATTAGAAGGAGGGGTGCAAACATAATTTCTATGGCAGTATACAATCCGGTATAATGTTTCTTAATATTGCTCATGTTTGTGTATTTATTCTTAATTCATGCATTACATAACACACATTTAAAATGCGATGCACAAACACAGTAATAAATTAGATGAATAAGGTAGGGGCTCTATATGGGGTGTAGCCTGAGCAGTGTAATTGATAAATAATAGTGGTAAGTAACTATGAGCATACCCTAATAGGTGTTAATGAGAATCCTATGCTTGACAAATGAACAATAACCACAATTAACACACAGCACATTTGTTTCTCATAATGTTGAGGTGGGGGAAATCTGCTCAAGCAGGCACCACGATCCATGCCAGGGTGAAGTCACAAGCAACCCCAAAGTAACTTGTGCTCAACCCTTGTGTAGCATGGCAAAGAGCAGGCAATGTGTAAAATATTTGCGTAGCTCATTAAACAGTAACACAGCAAAAATACACCACAAAAGGATCCCACAACAGATTTGAAAAATAGGGTAGTTTTAATTAAATCCAATAAGACAAAACAACACAAATCAAATATGTAGAACCAGAAATGTTCCATTTGAAATATTGAAGTGAAAATAGCTCCAAAAAGCACTAAGCCCCAACTGTTTATAGCTGGTCTCGTCAGACCAGTAAAAAGTCACAAGTCCAGGCTGATCGTGATGGACTGTGGGCCGCATACAGGGACCCAGTTAGACCGGAAGAACAGAGAGTTTTGAGGTCCCACATTGAGGTTGTGCTGCACAGCTGAGGTAAAGCGTTGTTTTTGAGGAGTGGTGAGGCTACGATGCGAGGTCCAGCGCCATCTTCAATGGTCCTGATGAGAGCTTGCGATGTGAAGTCCAGCATTGAGGATGCATTGTGCAGTTGAGGTAATGCGCAGGTTCCGAAGAGCTGTGAGGCTGAGATGTGAGGACCAGAATCATTGTCGAAGCTGCCATTGACAAGGGATTTGTGATGTGATGGCCTACTTCAAGAAACCTTTGACCGGTGGTGGTTACAAAGCGGGCTGTAGGGTTGATGCGGAATCCTTCAGTCTGTAAAACCCTTGCAGCAGAGGTGTGCAACAGTTCAGAAGGAGAGGAGTTGAACGGCAAAGTTGATGCATCAAACAGCAAAGGCAATCTGTTGATTAGCGATCGCGAGACCTTGAACAGGAAAGGTGATGCGCCAAAAAAACAATGGTCCTCAGATTGGTGAGCGGAGCACCTTCAGGCCCACTTCCAAGGATCCAGGACCAGGGTGGCACCACGTGGCAGGGTAGGCCTCACAGAGGACAGAATCCAGGTGCAGGGTACAAGGTTTTTGGAGTCTTCTGCCCCAGAAGCTCTAGTCAGGCTGACAGCCAACGAGCCCTTGGAGTCACTTTGTGGTTCTGGGATCAACAGATGCAGGTCCAGTCCTTCACACATAGACAACAGAGCAGCAGGCAGAAGGTCAGCACAGCAGGGCAGCAGTCCTTCAGAGCAGCAGTCCAGCAGAGTGGCAGTCCTTTTAGCAACAGGGTAGCCAGAGGTCCATAAGTGTGCTCAAGAGTTGGTGTCTCAGGTCAAATTCATATCAACCTCTGCCTTCGAAGTGTAAGAAGCCTCTAGAAGTTTTCCTTTGAAGTCTCCAGGCATCCTGCCTTCCCTGTTTTGGAGCCAGATTAAGTGCAAGAGGTATGCAGCCATCTGTTTGGAGGCAAGACACAGCCTATTCAAGTGTAAGTAGGGCTGCCCCCAGCTCTGCTCTCCCAGACTGCCAGTGATGGCCCATCCAGGCACACCAAAGCTCTCTATTTTGTGTGGCTGCTGTGTGGCTGTCTAGGAGGTATGCACAAAGAACAACTGCCAGCTACACTCAGTCATGTGATCCAGAAAGAGAAAGGCTGCAAGCCCTAAATGGCAAAAGGCAGGAAAATGCCAACTTTCTAAAAGAAATACAAAAAGATGATGGACGGCATGCTGAACATTGTCAGACATTCACCCCCAGTCACACATCTGAGTTAAATGCATCGATGTTTTGCTCACCATGCCACACCAATTTGGACCCAGCTATATGCAAATCAGTCTTGACCCTGCTCCCTATAGAAACAATCGAGCATCGATTACCAAGCCAGGTCTTCCTTGGACTGGAAACAAGCAGATTGGGACTGGTTTCAGAGTATCACCCCTCATCAGCCAGGCCAGCTTGAATCTAGTGGCAAAGTAAGCACAGTCCCCACGTCTGGGCATACCCTTCCCACTTAGAGTGATTACAGCAATACAAAAAGATGATGGACTGAATGCTGAACATTGTCAAACATTCACCGCAGTCATAGTTCTTGGTCAAATCTATTGTTTTTCTGCTCACCATTCCACCCCAGTTTGGATCCAGTCATATGGAAGTCAGTCTTGAACTGCTCCCCATGGAAACACTCCTGCATGTACTGCTAAGACAGGTCTTCCCTGGACTGGCAACAAGCATCCTGCAACCAGTTTTTCGCATTTTTAAAATTGCAGTTCAAAATTCGACTTCAATATGAGAGAGGATTTTTCATACAATTTCGAAGATACCATAGACGAACTGGCTACCTGTACCCATTCGGAAATTACAGCTATGTAATAAGGTAACTCCAATGTTAACCTATGGGAAAGGAAGGCCTTGCAGTAGGGAAATAACACATTTAGGAGTTTTTCACTACCAGGACATGTAAAACATAAAATGGCATATCCTACTTTTTAAATACACTGCACCCTGCCATCTGAGCTGTCCAGGGCCCATTATAGGGGTGACCTATTTGGATTAAAAAGAAAGTTGTGGGCCTGGCAGAAAGTTGGTAGTTTAAAACAACACACACAGGTTGCAAACGCAGGTCTGATACATATTTAAAAAGGGCTACGTACGTGGATGGCACAATAAATGCTGCAGACCCACTAGTAGCATTTAATTTACAGGCCCTTAGTAAATGTAGTATGAATGTACTAGGGACTTATAAGTAGGGTCCCGGTTTTATGGTATTCATTTTATTGACATTTCTATCTGTATTTATCCATATTTATTTTTTGTCAACTTTATCTGTATTTATCCATATTTATTATGGGTTTTTGTGAGAAAAATAAAGCTAAAACTGGTATATTTCCACCTTTATTTAACCAATAAATATGCAGTTATGCTTGAATGCCTGCCAGGATACAGTGATATGAACACCCCTAGAAGATAAATCAATGCACGTATATGAAAATTGTTACAGCAAACAAATGATGGACGGACTGCTGACAATGCAAACACTCTCCCCCAGTCAAAAGATCTGAGTTAAATCCATCGTTCTTTTGCCCACTACGCCACCCCAGGTTGGAGCCAGCCATAAGCAAATCAGTCTTGACCCTGTGCCCCATGGGAACAATCCAGGCCGAACTGCCAGGCCAGGTCCTCCCTGGACCGGGAACAAGCATCCAGTGTATTTAGAATCACTCAAAAAGCACCCAATTTCCATATTTATACACATTTAAAAATAAATACAGACAAGACAATAAATGGTTTTCTAAATGTATTTATCTGTAGAAATCAGTAAAACAGAAAATAGGGAGAGTTACTTATAAGTAAAGTAAATTAAATATGCCAATTGGGGATAAACCAGTGTAACCATGTTTTGAGGAGTGAGCACATGCACTTTAACACTGCTAACCAGTACTAGAGTCCTCAGGCCATCAACAACTAGATCAGCAAAAATGGAGGAGGAAGGCAAAATGTTTGGAGTAAGACCACCCTAAGATTGACAGATCTAACACTTGCCATATGCAGAAATATCTTCTGTATTAAATATCATCCCCTAAAGATCATCATATACATTTCATTAGCTGCAGACTTTCTATTATTAACTCCAATGGGGTGATATTTTTGTCAGACTTTATTCTAACCTGATACCACACCCATTGCACAATTTCCCAGGTTATAGTCAATAACACACTCAACAAGGTAAATAGGTAAGTGTCACTTCGTCAGCTTGCTCTTTCTACCCTTTGAGAGACATGTTTACCAAGGAGTTAACTTATTTCAGTGGAATATAATATTGTTGACTGTGGGACACCAGTGATATCCACCTACTGCCAGAGGACGCAGATAACTCACTGCACAATCTCCTTCTGCCATGAGTTCTTTTTTGCAACCAATGAGAGAGACATAAAACAGACTCAATCGAGATAGTTATATTATATGAAAGAAAGATATTGGGAAATGGTTCTGATGTCAACCTACCGGTCCGGTATGAATACTAATTTTACAGGCTGTTTTTTAGATCATAAATTTTGGCCGGCCTGTGAAGCATACTGGGATTTAATTGAGAGTGCCCTCGATCGAAAATTGGACTTTCAATTTAGGATAGGAACCTTACCCATAAAAGCTTTCACTCATAAATGGGCGCTCTCCCAAGATGAAAAATGTCATAGTTGTCTAGATATGGCAGAGACTATAGCCCATCTATTTGTTGTTTGTCCCCTATGTGCAGCCCCACGGCGCAAATGGTTGAGACCTATCTGCTCTTCCTTGGGCACTTTGAGGCTTATAGAAGCTTTAAGGATATTAGGTTCTGATTGTTCTCCACCTATAGCCATTGCTCTGGCTAAATTTCTAAGGTGGGCTTGGTTTATCCGTACACGCACTTTATTGTCATCTGCTACTAGTCAGTCATAAGGATATATTGCTATTTTTAAGCTGGTATTACTTTATGAAGTCATTTTAATGTATCAAACATGAATCTTAATAGTTTCTCTGATTCGATAGTAACCAAATGGAATTTAATATTTTTTTTAATCGTGTGTATTGTTATGTACTATTTATTGCGTATTGTGATAGTTTTGTGTATTGTATGTGCTTTTATGACTTACTGTCGAATAAAGCTTTTTGAAAAGATGATTATATTCTTTTAAGAAAAAAAACTGATTGGAAGTGGCCAATTCACTGGAGTGAATGTGCAGCATTACCATCACGTAAATATGTGGTCTGATAGACTTCACTCCTAATACTAGCTGTCTTGGCCTTCAGAAGAGTGGAATTTCTCTATTGCTGAACATGTTGTGTTGCTGTCTTGCTTCTTCTACTCAGTGTTTGATCGTGGTTAAATGATGTTGGTATCACCCCTCATCAGCCAGGCTAGCTTGAATCCCATGGCACAGCGAGCATGGACGGAATGCTGAATCAATCAAACAAGTGCCCAAGGCTATGCCCAGACATTGGTCCCTTGCTCACTGTGCCACTGAATTTAAGCTAGCCTGGCTGATGAGAGTTGTTACTCTGAAACCCGTCCCAGGAGGCTTGTTTCTGGTCCATGGAGGACCTGGCCTGGCAGTTCGGGCTGGACTGTTCCCATGAGGAGCAGGGTCAAGACTGATTTACATATGGGTGGGTCCAAACTGGGGTAGGATAATGAGCAAAAGTACAAAGGATTAAACCCAGATCTCTTGACTGGGAGTGTGTGGTTAAAATGTTTTAGCACTCTTTCCATCATCTTGTTGTGTTTGCTATGTTTGCTCTAAGTGGCCAAGGGTGTGCACAGACATGGGTCCCTTGATCGCTGTGCCACTAGATTCAAGCTAGCCTGGCTGATGAGGGTTGATACCCTGAAACTGGTTCCAGGATGCTTGCTTCTGGCCCAGCGAGGACCCGGAATGGCAGTTCGGGTTGGAGTGTTACAATGAGGAGCAGAGACAAGACTGATTTGCATATGACTGAGTCCAACTGGGGTGCCATAGTTACCAAAAGAATGATGGATTAAACCTAGATTTCTTGACAGTTGGTGAGTAGATGAGAAGTTTCAGCACTCCGTCATCTTGTTGTGTTTGCTGAGGTGACCAGTGAAGCATCAGGTGATTAGTTTCTCTAAGACCTAAGGTATTGTATGAGGGAGTTGGGTCTGTAGCTGGAATAAGTGACTGGGTCAGCAGATGGTTTCTTGAGCACAATCATGATGGTGGGATGTTTCCAGGTGTACATCCCAACAGCTTTTCGTATTTTCATAGTAATGTTCATTGTAGATGTTTGCTTTCTCTTGAATCTGGCTGCTAAAACCCGCTAGTGGCCCAATTGTGGTATTGCAGGTTGTGCTTTTCAAGTGTGATGATGCAAAGTGGCGTAGGTGTGAAATCTGAAGATCTTCTAGGCTGGCAAAGAGAAAGGTAGCCAACATTGCAACAAGGTATATTGGTTTTCATTCTGTATCTTAACATGATTTCTAGTCTTTGACCTATTCAGTGAATCATTCAGCTTATTTTAATTAGCTTAAGGCTTCACTTAATTGGAGTTTCAACCCGATTATGGGTTGGTCTTGGTTAAGTCCAGAGATACGAGGTTGATCCAATTAATTATTCTGGTTCAACTCCGCGCACATGGTATTTTACAATAAAAATATGCATCCTGGACCACATATGAGGGCACAGACTGAGGCTGAAGGGCAATGAGCCCGTGATAATGGTTGCTAGCGATGCAGAGCGTAGAAAACTTCTTGTGGAACATCAGTTTAACATATTTTGTCTTGTTTTTCGGCTGCAGTATAAATCTGGAGGTAAAGTTGTCCTAAGTCGGTTTTTACAGCAAGCTGGTACACTCTTTCAGAGAAGGTTTATTGCCCACCAATGCCTGAATAACACACTGTACGCGATTGACGAAAATAGCTAGAATTTAACATATGCCCAGATGTTGAGACTGAAGGTAATGCTATCCAAAAACAAGCTCTATATCACAGTATGTTTACGCCATCAGCAGTGGTCAGCTCATTAGAGCAGAGAACGTCAACCCCCTGCTGACAGGGGCCCGACGCTCCCAGACTTAGCAGCATTTGGGGGCTGGCTGCTGCTGACGGGCAGCAGGGGAGTGGGGCTCACTCCACCAGTGAGCATGATGGCTGGCCTGCAGCGTAAACCTCTCCACATAGCTGTCTCAGGCAGCTGGTTGGAGAGTAGGCACAGGACCCCTCTGCCTGGTGGACCGTGGTGGCAGCCCGCTCCAGCCAATCCTGATCTGCAGCCTGAGAACAGCATCGTAGTTTGCAGGAGGGGGCTGCCTAAGGCTCTATGGGGTGCCTTCGAGCTGACTCCAGAAAGAGGAAAATGCAGAGGGAAATACAGGTAAGTCATTTTTTTTAATTATCTCTATGCCCCCCACTGGGTTTGTCTGTCTCCCCCCACACCATGTCCCTCTAGTGTTGCGTGTCATGGCCTGTCCCTGTTCGCCGTGTTTAATGCCCGGCTCTTTCATCTATAGTCATCTCTTTTCAACTAAACCACAGTAAACAGGAAATAAACAGGGTTCTTCATTCTGTTGGTAACAGGAGCACAAAACGAACAAAATACATGTGAGCATTTGTCAAGTGCGCGTCATTCAGCTGTGCTGTGGTCGTCAGTCTCTTTCCTGTTGTCGGTTCCCAACAACTAGACTAGCAAAGCAGTTTTTTGGAGCAAAACAAATATGACGTCAAGAAAGCATATATATGTGTTTGTTGTTTAAGCAAGTATCAAGCCCCATGGCACGGCAGAAGAAAAGTCATTTCACACTTAATGTAGCAATATACTTTCACTCTCTGCAAGAAAATCTCATCTGTGGATGTCTTTCCCTGCACCAATCGCTATGCCTTTTCATATTAGCCATTAGGTAGTCAGATCAGTGCTCCTGCCCATGATAATAATAATCATTCTAAGTATCTAGTTGACAAATTCTCTCAGGACAGTGACCCTGTTCCTCTGTCATCTCCTTGTGTGGCCAATGCGGCGCACAGAACACCTTTAAAGGAGTTCCTGGATGAGTACTTGGAGATCTCTATGGAGAAAGTTAGGGCCACCCTGACCACCTTAAGGGTGGAGCTTGCACATTTAGGGGCCTGCCTTGACATGTTGGAAGGTAAATTAGAGGCTCTAAAGGCTTCAGTAATCTCTGCTGTAGGGAAGGGATCTTCCATCTACCTCAGGGCCCCATGACCCACTAATGAAGCGGACATAAACTAGATCAAATTCTTTCACCTCATATAATTTGTCACCGACATTAGAGCCCAATGGTAGCCAGTGTCTAGTGGGCAATTTGGGGTGGCGAGGTAGAGTTACCAAGCTGGTTCAACCCCCAGGAAGAAAGGGCAAGCCTTCCTCAACTACTTTAACTATCCATAATGGCAGACTCCCACCCACTATCCACAACTTCTTCCAGAGTACACACCATATCTGATTGTCCTTAGAGGTGTCTTTGAATCACCTACCAATATACCCAATGATTTTGAGAACTTGAGGATAAAACTGTGCACTGGTTGAATACCAATATGAGGTGGCCTCATGACCTGGCCCAAGAAATTCTAATAATGGCTTAGTATTAATCCCAAATATTGCCTGTGGGATTGCGTACAGGTGAACTTTAAGGCCCTACTAACTGTGGAGCTTCTACTGGGTCAACTAAATCAGGTGGCATCCTCATCAGGCCACATTAAGTCTTTCCCTCAGTTTTTTTGTACAGGCCTCTCACTTTTCTGAACACCGTAAGGGTCGTGTCTAGGTTGGACATTAGGCCGGCTTTCCTGGCAGCAAAATTACTTAGCCCTACAGAAAAATTGCAGAGCCAATAAAATTGTGTGGACCATCCTGAACCCAAGTCATCAACTTTCACCTGCGCACAGAGTTAGTCTTCAGTACAAAGATTGATAACATGTTTACTACATCTACAAACGTAAGGTGTGTTTTGTAAACACTTACATCCATTAGCTGGACACAGGTTGTACAAAATTAGGTAGAAAAATAATATGGTAGTAACCTGTCACTATGTAATTTATTTTAAAAAGCTAGCACACTTGTTGGGTGATGTCATCAGTCATGTCATTGATGATGTCTTTTGAGATGTCATAGAACATGCCATGTGTGATGTAATATATGAAGTCATACGCATTGCATGGCAGGGGCGTAAGTTGTAGTTAGCTCTGCTAACTATAACTGGTACATTTCTGTGGTTTTTTTGTTCAAATTGTTAATGTTGTCACTGACATATTCACCTAACTATAACATTACTTTAACCTGATTTATTTTGTATAAACATCATTTGATTTTTTTTCTATTTTGTGGATGAAAGCCCCATATTCCCCTGTTTTTATTACCCTATACACACAAAACCTTGATTATTTAAACATAGACTAACACATACTTAATATATTTTACAATCACTGATACAAGTACATATTGATAGATACAGTCACTTATGCAATCACAGGCTGTTATATATAGTCATTTATATATGACAACTATCACATGCACTGTGTTTTATATATGTACTTACTTGGACATGTAGCACTGAGATATCCATTCAGTCACCAACACACCTATGCACACAGTAAACCGCCTGTACAGCTGTTTACTCATGCACTCTTGAACCCATACACCAAGTGAATCAACTGCTCACACATCTATCCACAGAGTCACACACCTCCCAGCCACCTCCACTCACACTCACACTCTCATACAAATACTTGGGTTATCAAAGATTAACCCATATAGCCAGTCATATAGCTACTAATCAATACATGCAGCAGGTTACACAACAACAGACATAATGATGCACACATTCTAAAACTTTAGTCACTAACCCATGCATTCAGTAAGACACATTTAATCTCCCACTCATACAGTCAGTCACGCACCTACTAAATCCATTATCCAATCTCATACATACACTCATTCTACAATATGTTAAACACATTTTTAATTTTAAATTTACAGGAACACACAGTCACTGGATGATGTCATCAGTGATGTCATTTGAGATGTCATCAGTGATGTCATTTGAGATGTCATCAGTGATGTCATCAGTGATGTCACTGACCATGTCATGAATGATGTAATATGTGACATCATCAGCAGTGGATTGCGGGCGCGCGAGTTATAGTGAGTCCAACTAACTATAACGTGGGAATTTCAATGGTTTTGTATGAGTAAAATGTTCAGCTAACTATAACTGGTGTGAAACCGATGTTTTTTTCAGGGAATTTCAAAGGTTTTTTAAATGCTAATTCCTAACTATAATGATTGTGAAACCTATGCTTTTTTTAGTGAATTTCAAAGGTTTTTTAAATGCTAATTCCTAACTATAACGATTGTGAAACCTATGGTTTTTTCAGTGAATTTCAAAGGTTTTTTAAAAACGAATTCCTTTATTTATCGAGTTTGTAACTTACGATTTTTAAACTGTTTTTTTTATTAGCTGTTTTTTTATAACTATTAATTTCAATGTATTTTTCATGTTTTTTTTAATCATTTTTTCCTGGGGCGCTCAGGGTGCGCGCACCGGTAAGCTTACCCGTATCATTTTGACTTAGAGCGCTCAGGGTGCGCGCACCGGTAAGCTCTCCGGAGAGCGCTATTTCTGCGCTCGTAAAAAAAAATATGTATGAAAACGCCTACGTTCGCGCCGAGTAAGCGCCCCCGGAAGCGCCTACGTTCGTGCCGCGTAAGCGCCCCCGGAAGCGCTCCGGTGCGCGCAGCGTAAGTGCGTCAAGTCATGTGACCTTAAAATAACTCTTTTCATTGGTTGTTAACAGTTTTTTTTACAACTAATGAAAATCCCACCCTTTTCCTTCACTTCTTCTTTCACTTTGGAGACAGCAAGACTTGTTTTTTTCTGTCCTACCATTTTGTGTGAAGAATGGCTGCCAGAGCACCCAGCAGCAGTGAGGAGTCAGATGGTTTCATTGATGAAGAGCCTACTCAGCCAAAGGTCAAGGAACATTTTATTTGGAAAATGTTTTCAATACCTGAAGGATTAAAAAAGGTGAATGCTCCCAAAGTTGAACGTAAAGTCTGCCAAACTGTGCTTTCCCGAGGAGACCCCAGAAGGAAGTACAGTTTTGGAAATTCAACAATGATTCGCCACGTTCAACGCAGGCATCTTCAGAACTATGCCCGGGAGAGTGTCCGAGACCTGGCACATAATCCCCCAAGGGATGGTGCCTCTACATCAACAGGAGGAGCCACAACTTCAGGGAGAGGACGTGCAGCGGAATTAGAGATAATTCCGAACATTCAACCTGTTTTTAATGACATTACTATAAAATGCAGGCAATGCGATGAATTGCTCTGCTATGGTGAGCAGAGCATCAAGATCATTACACGCAGGAGGCAAGAACACTGCTGCCCTCCCCACCCCTAATTTTTCCCTTTTTTTTTGCTCCTGTTGAGCAGTTTTGCATTCCCTGTTTTTGTTTTTGTTGAGAAAAAAACGAAAAAAGAAGAAAAAAAAAGTTATTTTGAGAACTACCTCCAATTCTCAAAAAAGAGCTGTATTCTTAACGAATTCAAAAAGAGTAACTGAAGTGGAGTGCAGTGAGAGAGGAAAGGAAAATGAGTGAGAAAGCAAAGAAAGGGACGAGAGGGAAAGGGAAGTGAAGTAGGGGGACTGAAAGAAGGTGAGTGTGGGAGGTGAGTGAGGAGAAGGAGAGTGAACATGGGGAATGAGGATAAGTGTAGAAAATGTAGTAAAGGAACGGGTGTGTGGAAGGGTAAGAAAAGAGCATTGATGTTGAGGAAAGAGTGGAGATACAGACTGGATAAAGGCAAGTGAGTGTGAGACAAGGTGAGTAAGGGAGTGAAGAGACAGAGAAAGTGAAAGAAAAAGTGAGAGTAGAGGACTGAGTGAGGGAGGAAAGAAACATAAGTGAGGGAGTGTGGCTGTGTTATAGGGAGTGAGCGTGATAGAAGAGGAGTGACAGACTAAGCGGTCAGAGAGAATGAGGCTTACAGAGAGAGAATGAGGGAAGGGGAGTGTAGAAGTAAAAGGACAGAGGGAGTAAGAGAAGGAGTTAGTGAAGTGGAGTAAGGAGAGTAAGGGAAGAGAAAAGAGTGAAGGAGAAAAAGAAGGAAAAGAAGGAAAGAGACAGGAAGGAAAGTAAAGGTTAAGGTCTGAAAGAAGGTGAGTGTGGGAGTATGGCTGAGTTATAGGGAGTGAGCGTGACAGAAGAGGTGTGAGAGACTAAAGGGATGGATAGAATGAGGCTAACAGAGAGAGAATGAGGGAAGGGGAGTGTAGAAGTAAGAGGACAGAGGGAGTAAGAGAAGGAATTAGTGAAGTGGAGTAAGGAGAGTAAGGGAAGGGAAAACAGTGAAGGAGCGAAGGAAGGGAAGATAGAGGAAGGAAAGTAAAGGAGAAGGTCTGAAAGAAGGTGAGTGTGGGAGTATGGCTGAGTTATAGGGAGTGAGCGTGACAGAAGAGGAGTGAGAGACTAAGGGGACAGAGAAAATGAGGGTAACAGAGAGAGAGTGAGAGAAGGATGGGAAGAGAGAGGAAGGAAAGTAAAGGAGAAGGTCTGAAATAAGGTGAGTGTGGGAGTATGGCTGAGTTATAGGGAGTGAGTGTGACAGAAGTGGAGTGAGAGACTAAAGGGACGGAGAGAATGTGGCTAACAGATAGAGAATGAGGGAAGTGGAGTGTAGAACTAAGAGGACAGAGGGAATAAGAGAAGGAGTTACTGAAGTGGAGTAAGGAAAGTAAGGAAAGGGAAAAGAGTGAAGGAGCGAAGGAAGGAAAGAGAGAGGAAGGGAAGTAAAGGAGAAGGTTTGAAAGAAGGTGACTGTGGGAGTATGGCTGAGTTATAGGGAGTGAGCGTGACAGAAGAGGAGTGAGAGACTAAAGGGACGGAGAGAATGAGGCTAACAAAGAGAGAATGAGTGAAGGGGAGTGTAGAAGTAAGAGGACAGAGGGAGTAAGAGAAGGAATTAGTGAAGTGGAATAAGGAGAGTAAGGGAAGGGAAAACAGTGAAGGAGTGAAGGAAGGGAAGAGAGAGGAAAGAAAGTAAAGGAGAAGGTCTGAAAGAAGGTGAGTGTGGGAGTATGGCTCAGTTATAGGGAGTGAGTGTGATAGAAGAGGAGTGAGAGACTAAGAGGACTGAGAGAATGGGGGTAACAGAGAGAGAGTGAGAGAAGGGGAGTGAGTAAGTTAGAGGACAGAGGGATTGAGAGAAGGAGTTACTGAAGTGGAGTAAGGGGAGTAAGGGAAGGGAAAAGAGTGAAGGAGCGAAGGAAGGGAAGAAAGAGGAAGGAAAGTAAAGGAAAAGGTCTGAAAGAAGGTGAGTGTAGGAGTATGGCTGAGTTATAGGCAGTGAGCGTGACAGAAGAGGAGTGAGAGACTAAGAGGACGGAAAGAATGAGACTAACAGAGAGAGATTGAGGGAAGGGGAGTGTAGAACAAAGAGGACAGAGGAAGAAAGAGAAGGAGTTAATGAAGTGGAGTACGAAACTGCACATTTTAATTGGTTGTACTTTTGAACACTTTCAGAGTCACATAACATTCACCCATCCCCCCAGTGCTCATTCCCCTGTTACCATGGTAACTCCCTCCTCACCCAGCACAAAGTTCAGAAGTTCATCATACTATGTTACAAAAAAATGCAGCAAGGGTGTTTGACCACTCAATGTACCAGCTAATCATGTGCAATGTTTCATGAAATGACTTTTCCTCAACCATTGAAATGACTTCTTTCAAAAAAAAGCATGCACCCTAATTTTCAGTGCTGAATTTTTAGAAAGCACCAATCATTTTTTGTTTTTCAAGTGCACTGAATCTCAACCACTTTTTTACATAACTCCTACTTTCAAACTGCCATTTCATTTCCACAACTCATCTGAATACAAGCACATCTACCTTCAAGATGCCAAAAGTCTGGTTTGTGGGTCATAGCTTTGTCCACTAGAGTCAAAAATACGCAGCTAACAGAGGTATTTACAACCTTGATTTACCAAATGTGGACATTGTATGGATTGGACAGAGAGGATTCAGAAGTCACCAACTGATACCATTGGTAAAATCCTTTATGCATCTACCACACCCTGACCTCATAATTGTGCACTGTGTTGGCAATGACCTGGGCACTTTGACTGGGGTAGGTCTGGAAATGCTTTTAAAGGACATCTTTGGGCAATTGATGTCACTTTTTCCAAAAACTGCCTTGGTATTTACTAATATATTCCAAAGGCAAAAATGGAACTGGTCCAACCAATTTTGTCCACAGATTGAGAAAGCAAGGAAACATGTGAATAAATCTGTTTCTGCTTTCCTCAGAGACTATGGTATGGGTTCCATTTACCACAACAACTTGCGTTACAACATGCAAGACATCTATAGGAGAGATGGTGTGCATTTTACAGATGAGGGGAATAGAGTTTTCCTCTTGAATATAAGACTCTGCATTGGTACCTACTTGTAGGTACAAAAAACACCTTACACATAACACAACAGCTCCGTTTCAGAGCTACCCTACCTCTAAGCACTCTAAATTATTTTTGTACTATAATTTTTTACACTCTTTTCCCTGTGGTGCGCTCAGGGTGCGTGTACTGGAGCGCGCACCTGGGAACGCACCCAGCGCTTACCCCGCGAAAATGTTTTAAAAAAAACAAACGTTTTTTTGCCCTTCAGGGTGTCTACTCTGCCCCCTTTTAATTATTTCCCCCTTTCTTTTTCACCTCTTGGGTCTCGATTCTACCGAGACACAAGATGGCGGAATCTCCGGACTGTTTAGAATGTTGACAGACACCCGACAGCCAATCAGCTTTCCGCTCGCGCACTCCCGTAGCGCGCCGGGTGCGCTCCCCGGTATGCGCACCTGTGAGCGCTTGGAGCGCGCCTATAGATATATATGTGTTTTTGAAGTTAATTTTCAAAAAAAACACTGGAGCAATTTTCACCAAATATAGCAAAGGCACATCTGCGTACCAGTCCCTACAATTTTGCCAAGTTTGGCGTAATTCTATTCAGCGGTTCGGGCTGTAGACTTGTCAGACCGTCCTATGAAAATTAACATGGGGAAAACCCGTTTTGGGACCCCCCTTTTTTCTCAGCCCCCACTTCACAAATCCCCCCGAAACTTTCATGGAAGGAGCAGAGCGGAGCTGGCCAAAATTTTTGAAAATTACACGCAGATTCCTCAACCGGCGCCAGAGTTATTCCCAATAGAATGTAGCGGATTTCCTATGGTAGCTAGGTCCTAACTACAACTACCTACTGGCGACCGCCAGTAGGTAATATATATATATTTTTATGTGATCTAATGCCAAAAACCATTATCTAAAGATGAAAGTAACAAGTATATAGAAATATTCTACTAATATTCCAAAAATGACCTTAAGTTTCCACGTCTATTGTACAGAAAACACATTAAAAATATATTTGGTATTCTCTATATAATATGTACAAGGAATATCTGTGAGCTACTTAAATATGATAAATACAAAATGTAGAGGGAAGGGGCTGCTAGAAGCAGACTTGCAGTCAAATGAGTAAAGGTTCTGGGCTCAGGCCTACTCTGTCATAGTAATTTATACATATTTTTAGATTGCACGGAAATGCACTCTAAAGCACATTTATATACTTTGTTTTATAATAGTAGGAGGGACTAGGCTGATTAAGTATCAAGAAATGGAATTTCTAAGGGATTTAACCCACTATTTTCAAATTTTCTTGATGTCAAAACAGTATTGGGATTTAACCTGTTATATCAATGTAAATGTAAATATAAATATGAATTTAAGCATGATTTTATACCAATATGAAACTGTTATACGTATAATTGTATCATGCATCAACCACGGTTAATGACATACCTTGAAATAACTGTGAGTCTTTCTCCTATATTCATGAAAAAGATTATCCAATCATGAAGCAGCACTGTGCACTTTAAATAATCACTGTGAATGTTGTTGCGCTGTCATGTGATCAAGGCTTTGTGCCGAAACGTTATGGCGACAGCTGAATAAAGATTAACAGCATTCGAAAATGTTGGTCCGAGTCTGTGTCCACAGGCGTGGTCGTGGAAGAACGATTGTGCGAAGGAGACGGTGGTTGCCTCATATATATATATATATATATTGGTGAACAATATATATATTGTTCACCAAAGTGCCAAGGATTTTGAGAGGCACACTGCGGGACTCTTCCCTCCGGGCTTTTCATGTCAGCACGCCTCTCCGCATTACAATCCTCTCTAATGCCCGACGCATTTCAGGGGGCCTCCCCCCACCTCAGGGGCTGCTTCCAAATACACTCGATGAAGCATCACATGTTTTTTTTGGCATTTTTATTAAGACAAACCCCCTGGTAGGCGTGTGTTGAGTACACCGTCATACCTTGATTTGTGGGATTTGAAGTCCTTGTGATGCAAATTAAATATTCACTTTTCAGTAAAGTCGAGCGTCTTGAATCATTAATGCATTTCTTTAACCTTTAGTAGGCTGTGTTGCGGTTCAGCGCGCTGTGTTTTGACAAAGAGTCCTGGGCTCATAGTACCTCCAAACAGTTTAGAAGTCCGAGCCTCATCCTGCTGACGGTCAATCATCAACCAACAGGCGATGGTGCTCTCTCCACGGTAAGGCTACCGTGCGATAAATTGTTCACCAAAGTGCCAAGGATTTTGAGAGGCACACTGCGGGACTTCCTGAATTCGGTCTAGAACAAAATAAAGTAACGTCCTGATTAGTCTCATTTGTTCCCAGTATATGCACAAAATCTGAACAGTATCATCAAGTATACTGGAGCCCATAGGCAACAAAGTTACTAGTTATGTATCTTAAAAGCAACCAAAATAACTCTTACCTTAAGTAAAAACCACAGAAACTCCTCTATTCCAAAATGTGTTATAACGCCACTATAAAATCCAAATCAGGCCGATATTATGGACTACAAAGTCCCGTATATAACAATAGCACTGTAAGACAATATCCTCGTTCACCTGTAACAGTAACGGAGGAGGGGGTGATCAAAATAAGTTCTTAAGTCATAATCCCAAAAGAAAATATCTAAGATTGTGTCACGGAAAGATATACCTTACCTCGTATCAAGAATAATGTAAACCTCTCAGTCGCGTTCAGCCCGTGTACAGGCGAGCACCTCCGTCTTCCGGGTTTGCGCTAATGAGGTCTTACGCAAACACTGAAAACAGACCTCATTCTCAGTCAGTCATTATTGGGTGCCATCTTAGACTAGTGTCCGTAATTAAAGTTTTAGAGGCCATAACAATAAAGTCTGGAGATATTAACCATATGATGCCAAAACATATGTAGTGTTATTACACATACAAGAGCACAGTGAATTCTGTGAAGTAATATCGCAAATTCGCTCATAAATACTTCCAATAAGGGAGTTAAATGTTATGCGCCATCTTAAACTAGTAGTATCTTGTACATAATATATGTTAACTTCTGAAAGATAATTATGGTACAAATCAATTAATATTACAAGATTTTCAAAAACTATATCCAGTTCTACAAACCTCATTGTTTGCCCTTATCGGGTAGCTGGTAGTCAAGAGATATCCTAATTTCCAAGTCATATTCGTGCCACTGTTCTGTCCCCCTGAATAACCTTGAATAAAAATAACGATTCACAATGGGCCTGAGTTGCAGAAGTCTTTGAATAACTTTAGACTAAAAATAAACTTTGACCAGGAGCTTTAATACTTCCAATGAGACTGAACTGATTTATGAAATACGAATGATTTAGTGACTTAATATTGGGTTCAAAACATGTTCCATTCAACACTAGCTATGAAATGGTACAGGCAAGAAGCTATAGTACCAATGACTACGGGGTGAGTTGGTAATGTGATCACCCACCCTTTATGGATAATGTACTCAGGCTTTCCTGACTATCAGTATGTACATCCCTTAATGGGTTATATGGGATGTCTATATCCCTGGGATACAGACAGAAAGCTATTGACTAAACACCACCAATACTTATAGAATCACTAAGATTCTCAGGAGTTAATTTTTTGTCTAAAGTTATTCAAAGACTTCTGCAACTCAGGCCCATTGTGAATCGTTATTTTAATTCAAGGTTATTAAGGGTTTATTCAACATTTAACTTATTGGAAGTCTGTTTATGAGCGAATTTGCGACATTACTTCACAGAATTCACTGTGCTCTTGGATGTGTAATAACACTACATATGTTTGGGTATCAGATGGTTAATATCTCCAGACTTTATTGTTATGGCCTCTAAAACTTTAATCACGGACAACAGTCTAAGATGGCGTCCAATAATGACTGACTGAGAATGAGGTCTGTTTTCAGTGTTTGCGTAAGACCTCATTAGCGCAAACCCGGAAGACGGAGATGCTCGCCTGTACACGGGCTGAACGCGACCGAGAGGTTTACATTATTCTTGATACGAGGTAAGGGATATCTTTCCGTGACACAAACTTAGATATTTTCTTTTGGGAGTATGACTTAAGAACTTATTTTGACCCCCCCACCTCCGTTACTGTTACAGGTGAACGAGGATATTGTCTTACAGCGCTATTGTTATATACGGGACTTTGTAGTCCATAATAACGGCCTGATTTGGATTTTGTAGTGGCGTTATAACACATTTTGGAATAGAGGAGTTTCTGTGGTTTTTACTTAAGGTAAGAGTTATTTTGGTTGCTTTTACAATACATAACTAGTGACTTTGTTGCCTATGGGCTCCAGTATACTTGATGATACTGTTCAGATTTTAGGCATATACTGGGGACAAATGAGACTAATCAGGGCGTTACTTTATTTTGTTCTAGACCGAATTCACTGTTTATATTTGAATAACACGTGGAAACTGTTCATTAGACTTTGAAGTTGTGACAAAATTATTATGAACCTTTGAGGACGGAGATAACTAGCGTGCAAAAACTCCAGCGGGGTAGGACCTTTTGTTTTGGTCGCACATGGTAATCTTGAGATAGATAATTTCTTAATAAAACTTGCCTCGCATACTCCGTTTCGTAACAAGCAATTTTCCTCTACTCCATTTAGGAAATATAACTGTGAGCGGTAATGGCATCAAAATTGATGCACGATTTATATATTTTTAAACATGGGTTACATAAATTAAAAAAACTTTGGTCATTGAGGTTTTCAAAATAATGGATAAATGATCAAGCTGTCACTTTGAACTAGATGTTAAAGACATTACCTGGATGTGTTTGTATTCTTCAGATTTATGTTTACGCTTTTACGTTGTGTGTCTGATACTAGATGATTAGAGAAGACTCTGAAATATTATACGCTGCACACTTTGACTAGTTCCTTTGCACTTGGTTGCAATGATGTGGGCTCTAACAGCATAGACTTAAGGAGCTATTTTTGTGAATTACAAATTCTGTATTATTTCCAGCCCTGATGAAGCCGCAGGTTAACCCAACCACGGCGAAACGCGTTGGCACAAAGGGATTGGAATGTGATGAAAATAAAGAAAAGAACTACAAGAGCCCCACTGTTTATCTTCGACAAATTAATTTTGTTATATTTGCATAACCAAGACTCTAATGTGTGCTTGTGTGCTCCAAAAAACCATTGTTTTGTTACTCACACACATACTCACACATGCAAACAAAGTATCAAATATCCATATACTTGCATCTACAGTTATACACACACTACCACACTTACCTTACAGAAACTTACACATACTTACTCTCTTAAACAATCACTTATAGAAACACCTGCTTATTTGTACAGGAACTCCTCCAATCTCTCACTCTCACATATACTCACTTATATACACCAATACTCACATATACTAGTTTAAAACATATGTAGTTACTCATAAAGACACTATTGAGACAGTCATTCACTCACTAACACACCCATACACACTCTCATCCACCTATACAGTCCTGCACACATGCTGTCTTCAACACTTACAAACAGTGAGTCACTCATTCATGCATCTATGCACTAAGTAATACCCCCCACCGAACCATAGACACTCATACTGATACTCAAAAAACAACTAAAAACCCATATAGACACTCATGTAGCTACTCACCAACCCATGCAGCCACTTATACACAAAGCGAGAAACTGATACAGATATTTACATATTTCAACATTACTCACTAACCCATGTATTCACTAAGATACACTTAATCAGTTAGATATACAATCAATTTTACAAAAAAAATCATCTATTTAGCCACTTATATACCCATTTATTCTTCTATCGACTTTGAGATATACATATATAAAACATATTTAATTTTCAGAAAAACACACATTCACTGGATGATGTCATGAGTGATGTCATTTGAGATGTCATCAGTGATGTCATGAGTGATGTCACTGACCATGTCATGAGTGATGTAATATGTGATGTCATCAGCAGTGCATTGCGGGCGCACGAGTTATATAACGGGGCAATTGTTATGTACGAGTGAAATGTCCAACTAACTATAACGCCCCATAAACCTATGTTTTTTTCAGTGAATTTCTAAGGTTTTTTAAATGCTGATTTCTAACTGTAATGTGCTTGAAACCTATGTTTTTTTCAGTGAATATATATATATATTTATTATACTATGTATACATGTAAAAAATGTCTCGGTCTGCCCGTTTGCCTCGGTGGCACAGAAAAAATGGGTGGAACTGATGTCAGCACACTGACGATGTCCTCTTATGGCTCCGATGACGTCATATGGTGTTGCGAGCAGAGCCGAGCTATTATGACATCCTCGTCGACTTTGGAGAGCTAGGAAAGAATTTCCGTGGAATGCTGGTGCAGGGGATATTCACCTAAGTGTTCAGGCTAGTCCTTTGGGAGCAACTGTTTATGATGCCACTCCAGAAACCGAAACCAGTGATACGAGGGCAGAGGCCCTGCAGATGGCAGACGAGGAGGGGTGCCCAGTCATATGCACCGGCGGGGCAGCGAAGTGACAAGCACCACAACCCACAAAAAAGGTAACTAGGGCACTGCGTAACACAGGATCTTCTCTTTGTATCTGGCAGGAACAACAAAGTTAAAATGTCCTAGTACCAAAATGTAGAATAAGTGCTACAATGGTCTTCAAGAGGACCTGCGATGCCGCTTCTGCCTCCCGTATCCTGAAGGCGACACATGGGTCACGCGGTATGGTCATACAGCGGTGGGACGCCCATTCGTTGACCTCTCATGGCACTGCTCCACACTTCAGGGAGGACGCTTTCCATTAGCTATGTTTTCTGATGGCTTGTCATGCCGGCCCCGTCCAACAACAGAGCTCCTTTAGATCCAAACAGACTCTTCCACTTTCTCACCAGAAGAGAAACCAGACCACGCGGACACTTTCACAATACAACAGCTGGGAATGCACTTTTCAGTAAAAAAACACATTCCTTCCTCCTAATTATTCAAATAAACTTTCACTGAAGAACAGGGCCAGCTTCGATCAGTAAGCAGCCGTTACAACAACTTTTTTACTTCGCAATATCATTACAACACGCAAATTACCATGCATGCGATGTACATCGCGAAGTCATTACTACACATTTTTTTAGAACTCATGTTCCTTTACCACGCATGCCTTTGCAACAAATTTTGTTGAAAGGTATGTATGTTAAATGACCGTGCATTCTAAAAAACATGTAGCCGATCCTCGTTGTTGTAAGGAAACAGAGGCTGTTCCGTTTCCTCACAACGACGTGCAGCGCCCCTCAGAGACGACGTGAAGCAGGAACCACGAGGAGAGAGGAACCACGAGGAGTGAGAGGTAAGGGGGATTGGGCATGAGGTATGTTTTTTTTTCTAGGGTTTAGGGTAGTGCAGTGGTGTTTGGGTAGTGCAGGGGGTCGTGCTGGGGGTAGTGTTTTAGAGTTTAGGGTAGTGAAGTGGTGTTTGGGTAGTGTAGGGACTTGGGCTGGGGGTAGTGTTTTGGGGTTTAAGGTAGTGCAGTGGTGTTTGTGTAGTGTAGGGGGTTGTGCTGGGGGTAGTGTTTTAGGGTTTATGCTAGTGCAGTAGTGTTTGGGTAGTGTAGGGGTAGTGCTGGGGTAGTGGTTTAGCGTTTAGGGTAGTGTAGTGGTGTTTGTGTAGTGTAGGGGGTCGTGCAGGGGGTAGATTTAGTGTTTAGGGTATTGCAGTGGTGTTTGTGTAGTGTAGGGGGTCATGCTGTGGTAGTGTTTTAGGGTTTAAAGCAGTGCAATGGTGTTTGAGTAGTGAAGGGGTTCGTGCTGGGGGTAGTGTTTTAGGGTTTAGGGTAGTGCAGTGGTGTTTGTGTAGTGTAGGGGGTTGTGCTGGGGGTAGATTTAGGGTTTAGAGTAGTGCAGTGGTGTTTGGGTAGTGTAGGGAGTCTTGCTGGTGGTAGTGTTTTAGGGTTTAGGTTAGTGTAGTTATGTTTGGGTAGTGTAGGGTGTTGTGCTGGGGGTAGTGTTTTAGGGTTTAGGGTAGTGCAGTGGTGTTTGGGTAGTGAAGGGGGTAGTGTTTTAGGGTTACAATGGGTTGCAAAATGGGTGTTACAAAGCCCGTGTCAGAACAACTTCAGGTTAACAGAATCGTAAAGTTCAATGTTTCGCAAGATCAATCTCATGTACTTCGTGCAAAATACGCAATAAGGGGTCCAAGTAAGATGTAACGCTCCAATACCTGACCAGTTTGCACTATATAAAACTGCAGAAAAACTAAAAATAAAATGTGTTTTGCACACTTCTGTCATTGGGCTATATGTGGGCTACATCTGGGTGATATTTGTGCTACATTTGGGCTCTTTTTTTCTCTGGTGGCCATCTTGGGAGACTTATTTGTTATGAAGTTTCCTAATTTCCTCATTTACTGCAGTCTCCTCAGTAGGAAATGCTTTCAGTGTTTTACTTTGATTCCATCAACAAGGCATTCAGATGTGTCACACATTTACCATAAATTCAGAATGTTAGCACTCTAGTTGTTCATTAGGTCACTGTAGTAAAGCTACTGCTCACCAGGGAGTTAACTGGAAGTCTACTGCTGGTATTGAAAGTTATTGTTTCAGGCTACATGTCAGAATTTTCTAACGAAATAGAAGAGGATTTGAGATCTCATTTAAACATGCCCTACATTTTCTTTCTGCAGCACTAACCATCATTTCTATGGCAAAATGAACCCCTTAATTTTTTTAATTTTTAAATTAAATGTTTTAAGTGTTACCAGTCTATTCCAATCAAGATGGCCAAAGGTGTGCCATCATTTTGTCATAAGTAAGACTGTTAGCGCTCTAGTTGTTCTTTAGAACACTCTGGGAAGCTGCAGTAGATCACAAAGGCATCAACTGACAGGCTGCTCCTGTTGAAATATAATAGGAAGATATTTGAGATCACACTTGAAACATGTCCTAATTTTTCTTTCTACAGCACTAACCATAATTTCTATGAAAAAATGAGCCCACTCATTTTGTTCCTTTTTAAATTAAATGTTTTAAGAGTTACCCGTTTATCCCAGTCAAGATGGCTTCAGGTGTGCTATAATTTTGTCATAAGTAAGACTGTTAGCGCTCCAGTTGTTCTTTAGAACACTCTGGGAAGCTGCAGTAGAACACAAAGGCATCAACTGACAGGCTGCTCCTATTGAAATATAACAAGATGATATTTGAGATCTCACTTAAAACATGTTCTAATTTTTCTTTGTACAGCACTAACCATAATTTCGAAGGCAAAATGAACCCCCTCATTTTGTTCCGTTTTTAAATTAAATGTTTTAAGTGTTTTTTTTTATTTTTTTGTTTTTTTTAAAACATGTTTTTATTGTTGCATCAGCAAGCATGAAAAGAGAAAGAATCATCAGCTGACGTGGCGTCAACATTCAGCCACGGTCAGCAGTTTGCGCAACTTTTCTGTAACAAAACCTGGTCAATATGACATTTCATCCACTGAACATCACAGACCGTTCAAACAAATATTCAGGTTAGTACACAGGAATTAAACTCCGCATAGGGGACGGAGATGAACAATAGACATGCGGGTCCCTGCTATGGGGGACGTCGGATCAGGGTCTGTGCAGTTCGCAAAGTGGTGGTGCCAGGTAACTGGGGGGACAGAACTGTGGGGGGGGAGCATGTAGGCGGTAGCAAGAGCGTAACAGGAGGAGACAGATGTCGGGCAGTGGGTAGCGGGGGGGTCCGCAATATTCATTCACAATGGGGTAGAGCGGTCAGAGGGTGGAATCGGCTCATGTATGGGGGTAGCGGGGCGGTCGGCATGGGGGGGGCCTGATTCGATGGGGGGCGTTGGGTACCGGGCTCGGCACAGGTAAAGATGGTAACAATGGCAGTCAGAGATTATGGGCTCAATCGGGCGGGAGGGGGGAAGGAGGAGGGGGGTTAGGCGTAGGCGGGACATCAGCGCGTGTGGCCTGCCGGAAGCCATGTAGGAGCATGGCCCATTCCATAGAAATGGGGTGTTTATGCACTCCCTTGGCCTCATCTTCCCGAATGGCGCCTTCTTCGGCCGCCGCCCATTTACAGACTGCCCCTGTCCATGCCGCTATGGGGGGACCCTCCGGAGATCGCCAGTGCATAGCTATACACCTTTTCGCCAGTAGCAGCGCCAAGGACACAAAGCGTCTGTGCGTAGGGGCCCGTTTATATATGTGAAAAATACCTAGTGCGCTGGATTCCCAAGAGGTTAGAGTCGTGAGGCCTGTGAGATCTGTTAGCATGTCGTGTACCGTCCGCCACAGGGGTTGGAGGCCAGGGCAGTCCCAAAACATGTGGCGGAAGTCTATTAAATGTTTTAAGTGTTACCAGTTTATTCCAATCAAGATGGCTTCAGGGGTGCCATAATGTTGTCATAAGTAAGACTGTTAGCTCTCTGGTTGTTCTTTAGAACACTCTGGGAAGCTGCAGTAGAACACAAAGGCATCAACTGACAGGCTTCTCCTGTTGAAATATAACAGGAAAAAATTTGAGCTCACACTTGTAACATGTCCTAATTTTTCTTTATACAGCACTAACCATAATTTCTATGACAAAATGAACCCCATCATTTTGTTCCTTTTTAAATTAAATGTTTTAAGTGTTACCAGTGAATTACAATCAAGATGGTTTTAGGTGTGCCATACTTTTGTCATAACTAAGGCTGTTAGCGCTCTAGTTGTTCTTTAGAACACTCTGGGGAGCTGCAGTAGAACACAAACGAATCAACTGACAGTCTCTGCCCTTGTTGGACGTACATGATTTACTGAGAATGACAGACTGCATTCTCACATGACTGAGAAAGATAATGTGAATTTACAGAAAACATGCTCCCATTTTAGCTTCAGGTTTCTCTCAAACATGATTCGTAATATCCCATCAGAAGGTTTTTCACAGGGTAAAATCGCCTTAGAACACACCACAATTCCTGAAATTAGTATGGTACCATCAAGAAATGAATTCTAATGTAACTAAAGTCTTTTATCACCCTTTATAGTTCTCCTTTTGGTAGCCCTCAAAATCTTCGATTTACTACAATGCATTTCAATGGGATACTTTCATGTATATGGTCCCAGGATGGCTGCCGGCAATTCCAGGATGAAGTGCTGACAGCCAATCAGATCTCACGATAAGATGTGTCGTTAGGCTCCACCCAGATATTGAAACTTTTTCTGTTTCTAATTTCTCATGAACTACTGAACAGATTTACACCATTTCACAACAAGCATTTACAATGCAATGGTCTCGTCTTTGTTAAAGTTAGAGCTATTGGCATTACAAATGTTATTTTTATTCATTTTTTTTTTTTTTAAACCGATAAATATATGGTATTGTCATTTACAATGGCAATAGGTAAGCATTAGAGAGTAAGAGATCAGCACCATCTGCGCCAACTTTGGCGAAACACTCGACTACATTTCTACGAGGCGAACTACCAGAGACTGCATTACCCAGAATGCCAGGGGTGAACCTTGTCTGATAGGTGAGCGGTGTGCTCCCAGACCTGCTGTTTATTTAAAAGCATTAGAGAGTAGTAGAGAGTATTAGCAGTGATTAATTGTTAGTAGAGAGTGACTAGTTGATTAATAGAGAGTATACTTGCATAGAGTAGTGTAGGAGTGAGTTTTAGGCAATAGTACTTAGTGAAAGTGTAGATTAGTGGAGAGTAGTATAGAGTGAGTAGTAGATAGTGTGTAGAGAGCGTGTAGGAGTTAGTGAGTAGTAGAGACAGAGTAGTAGTGAGTAATGAAAAGTAGTAGATATAAATAGATGTAGTATAGTGAGTCATAGATAGTATATGGAGTAATATATCTATTTAGTATAGTGAGTAGCGAATGACTTAAAATAGAGTATATATTAGAGAGCAGTAGTTAGTTAGTACTTTTTAGTATTAGAGTGTTGTAGAGAGTAGTAGAGTAGTAGAGAGTGAGTATAAAATTGTGGATTGTGTAATTTAGTGAGTTGTGAGGAGTGTGACCTGTATGTAGTAGAGAGTAGTTAGAGGGTGTATTAGAGTGTGATTAGTTGAGTTAGTAGTAGAGTGTGAATTGATAGTATTAGAGAGTAGTAGAGATTGAGAAAAGTGTGAGTAGCTTACAGTAGTAGTAGAGTGAGTAGTTAGTATAGTGTAGTAGAGTATTATAGAGTTTTAATAGAGTATTATAGTGAGTATGAATGAGTGAGCAGTAATTTGTAGACATAGTTATTAGAATGTTTTTAGTAGGGTATTATAAATTGAGTATTAGAGAGTTAGTAGTAGAGTGAGTAATAGTGAGTAGTAGATAGTTTTATTTAGTGTGTAGTAGAGTAGTAGTAAGTACTATAGAGTAATAGAGATTAATATTGTAGAAAGTTAGTCGTATAATTATTTAGAGTAGTAGAGAGTGTGTAGTAGAGAATTCCTATTAGTGAGTAGAGTAGTAGAGAGTATTAGTATTAGGGTATTATAGAGTAATTCAGTGAGTAGTATAGAATATTTGAGGTGTGACGAGTTAGTAGTATATTGTAGATATAGTTATTAGCATAGTGTGAGTAGGGTATTATAAAATGAGTAGTAGAGAGTTAGTAGTAGAGAGTGAGTTGTAGAGTGATTAATAGTGACTAGTAGATAGTTTTATTTTAGAGGAGTATAGAGTGTGTAGTAGAGTAGTAGTGAGTACTATAGACTAATAGGCATTAATAGTGAGTATTATTGAGTAATACTTTTTTTAGAGTAATTGTGTAATAGTGAGTTGAGTTAGCTGTATAGAGTGAGTAGACAGTGAGTAGTGGACTTATTAATTAATTTTAGAAAGTTGTATTATAAGTAGTAGAGTAGTATAGTGAGTAGTAGTGAGAGTAGTACTTTTATTTTTTGCACACATATACATATACACATACAGAGGCATGTACATAGAGCCACACACACACAAACGCAGAGCCACACACACACACACATAGAGCCACACACACACACACACAGAGCCACACACGCACACAGAGCCACACACAGAGCCACACACACACAGAGCCACACACACATAGAGCCACACACACACAGAGCCACACACACAGAGCCGCACACAGCCACACACACACACACACAGCCACACACACACACATACAGAGCCACCCACACACAGAGCGCCACACACACACACAGAGCGCCACACACACAGAGTGACACACACACACACAAAGCGACACACACACATAGAGCCACACACACACACAGAGCGCCACACACACAGAGCGCCAGACACACACAGAGCACCACACACACAGAGTGCCATACACACAGAGCGCCACACACACAGAGCTGTTGCATTTGAGCGTTACTAGCATGCACGGACCTGAAGCATGCTTGTCAACATTTGGGAACCCCTAATGGCAAGAATTTTCTGCAGAAAAGGAGGGCGGTTTTCAAGCATTAATACTTTTGTTAAAAAAAAAAGAAAGCTGTCAGAGCGGGGTTGACACACAGACCACCAGTGGACACCTCAAGGTTTCTCCACACTGGAGGTGAGTCTCACACCGCGCGGCAAATTAACTCTTGGCATTAAATGTGAGACCCACACCCTGGAGCAGTCGATGTGAGTCTCACACTTTGCAGCAGTTACTCTTTTGCATTCATGAGTCTCACACCTAGGCTTGGAGCAGCCAGTGTCTTAAGGGACCACTGACTTTAATTAATATTTTTGGACAGCAACCACACATTTTCGCTAAAACTAACTACTGAGTCAATATTCAACAGCACACCCCTTACCCCCGACTAAGAACTGATCTCTTGCAACATGGACAGTGTAGGGGAAATACCTACCGAACGCAAACAATACTTTCCAATTGAATTAAGAAGGAGTGGAAATAGGACCCCGAGGGGGACAAGAAAGAGGTGTCGTCATGCTGCGGGGGGAGCGGGGACTCAGGCTCCCTGCTCGTGGCCTGCCCATGCTGCGGCCGGGGCAGCAGGGTGTGGTCTAGCCCACTGGCCCCCGAGGATACCAGCTTGGGGGACTCCCTGCGGCGTGGTTTGGGAGGGGCCCTGGGGTGCAGCTGGCTGGTAGAGGTGCGGCTTGGGGGGCTGCACGGAGTCGGCAGTTGGCATCTCGGAAGAGCCTGCCAGCCGAGCCGGGGAGAGGGGATGATGGCAGCGGGGATCAGACCCGGCGCACTCCAGCTGTGCAGCGGGGGCGGGTACCCTCTGTTCCGGCGGGAGGATCCCTCCCCTCCTCTGCCCGGTCGGCACAGCTCTCGGTTCTCTATCAGAGCCTCCTTTGTGCTGGCGTCCATGCCGGGTCCCTGCGCCGCTCTGGGGCCGACGGTGCCTGCTCTGCCCTGGTGCTGCCGTGCACCACCCTGGAACCTCCTCTGGCCCCGGCAGCGGTGCAGCATAAATGAGCAGCCGGGCAGGGAGCTCCAGCCGCCGCCTCCCACACTTCCGCACCAGCCCAGCTGTCCCCTCCCAGCCCGGGGCAGGCTCCGCATCGACGGAAAGTGAGGGGGCAGTGGCAGCCCCCTGTCAGCCCCGCTCCATGCCAACCCCAAACTTTAACCCCTCCGCTCTACCAAGCGTGGCGTTTATGTTCTCATAAACTTAAAACCCCAGGTTTGAGGTGATTCGGAAGAGCGCCTCACACGCTGAGAGGTGTCAGGAGAAGTGGGGTCGTGGGGGTCTGGGCGGCGCGCAGAGGAGGAACACATCGAGAAGGACCCATGGTAAAAGCCCGGTCTTTTATTAGAGGGTCTCTATTGTGTGTGTGCTAATTACAAAACCCTGTCACAAGGGTGAAGCGCGCCCACCGCTGAAGAGGGACAGGGAAGGGCGCCTCGTGCTTCAGGCAGATTCTTGGCACTTGGACAAGCGCCACTGCCCACTACGATGCTCCGGCCGGACTCATGCCAACCTCGCAGCAAGGGCGCTGCCCTCCCTCCGTGCCCCTGGAAAGCGCTGCCTGTCAGGTGCCCGGTCACAATCAACCACCTCCCTCAGACGCCAGTTAGACCTGTGTTTTTGTAAAGCTTCGCACCTAGTTTTATGTGCTAGAATTGTCTATGTTAAGAACAATTGCTCGCCATGTCTGTGAGCCCCGTCCTTTTGCGATTGGGGGGCGTGGTTTTCTTTCTCCCCTCTTCTCCGTTGGCTGGAATGTAAACAACGAGCATGTTTTTCACTTGTTGTTTACCATTCCAGCCAATGGAGAAGATGGTAGAACAAACCTAAAAAACACACCCCGAATCCGAAAAGGACGGGACTTAGATGGAGAGAATGACGACACTGAGACCTCTTCTCCAATGGCTGGCTGCCATTTAGGAGGCCAGCCAATGGAGAAGAGGGGCGGGGTTTACCCTCGCTACTCTGAGTCATTAAATCTCGCCAGCGAGACTGCGCATGTGTGCAGCCTACACTAGCCGAGACCTAAAAAGGGATCTTTTTATGAGTGATGTCACTGACCATGTCATGAGTGATGTAATATGTGACTTCATCAGCAGTGCATTGCACGCGGAAGTTATAGTGAGTCCAACTAACTATAACGTGGGAATTTCAATGGTTTTATGCGAGTAAAACTTCCTGCTAACTATACCTGGTGTAAAACCTATGGTTTTTTCAGTGAATTTAATAGGTTTTTTAAATGCTAATTCCTAACTATAACTGGTGTGAAACCTATGGTTTTTTCAGTGAATTTCATAGGTTTTTATAATGCTAATACCTAACTATAACTGGTGTGAAACCTGTGGTTTTTTCAGTGAATTTCAATGTTTTTTTAATAGCAAATCTTTATAGGTATAAAAAGTGAAAAATTTTAAAACAAATTTTATATTATATAAATATTATAATTTTTTTAACATTTTTTTTATTTTTAACCCCGGGGCGCTCCCGGGGCGCGTACCGGTGAGTGCACGGGTAAGCGCAAAATTACGGCGCGTCCCAGGGCGCGTACCGGGGAGCGTCCCGGGAGCGCTATTACCGAGAACGAAAACAACATCGTGACGTATCACGTACACGCGTGATGCGTCATATGACGCACAGCGTAATCGCAACCGAAAGCACGCGATCGCATACAATCGCGAAACGTCCTGACGCGCTTACGCTACGCACCCGCGGGCGCGCCCCGGAGCGCGTAGCGTAAGCGTGTCGGGTCATGTGACCTGAAAATAACACTTTCTATTGGTGCAGAACAGTTTTGGTTTCTAAATGAGTAAAGCCTGGGTCTTGTGACCAGCCTGGGTCTTGTGACCTGAAAGTAACACTTTCTATTGGTGCAGAACAGTTTTGATTTCCAAATGAGTAAAGCCTGGGTCTTGTGACCTGAAAATAACACTTCTGATTGGTTCAGCACAGTTTTTTTTTTCCAAATGATAAAAAACCCCACCTTTCTTCCTTACTCTGACTTTGTCCTTTGACTGAGGAAGACCTGTTTCATCTACAGGGACAATTCTTTTGTACTTTGAAATGGCTACTGTAGCAGCAACAGCTGGAGCATCTGCACCACCACCATCACAACCACCAAGAGGACCACCACAACAATACATTGCTGGTGACGAAGAGGAGGAGGAGGAAGAGGAAGAGGAGGAAGGGAGCAGATGGCTGCCTGAACAAAATACCCCATACAAGCCAAAAGAACACATTATATGGGAGTTTTTTTCATTTCCAGAGGGCAAGAAAAAAGTTAATGCCGCCAAGGTAACATGTCGAATCTGTGGTGCAGAACTCTCAAGGGGGAATCCAGATAAAAAATATTCATTTGGTAATAATACCATCATTCGGCATATGACCCGGAAGCATCCTGCTAACTATTCTCTTGCAGAGATCAGAGAACTAGCCAGTCACCTCCCCCAGTGTTCAAGGACCAGCTCCAAAAGAAAGCAATCCACTCAATCGGGACCAGAAACATCAGAGGTGATGCCTTGTATCCAGGAACGATTTGGTGATTTTAAAGTCACTTGTACTGGATGTGGCAAGCTTATGGCCTATGGGGAAAAGAGTGTAAAGCTCATCGTCCTTGCTGGTGACAATCACGATTGCCCCAAAAAAAAGAAGTAATTTTTTCCTTTTTTTGTTTTTTGCTCCAGTTGAGCCAGTTTCAATTCCCTTTTTTTTGTTTCTCCCCATAAAAACATAAAAAAAATATAAAACTGTTTAGAAAAGCCAAAAAAAGTACAAAATGTTCATAAAAACAATAAAAAAAATATAAATATAAAACAACAAAAAGAAGAAAAAAAAAGTTCTTTTTAGAACTACCTTCCATATTTTTAAGGGTACACGTACCGGGCCGCTCCCCCCCCCAAAAATAGAAAAAATTTTTTAATGAAGGAGTTAGCATGAGGGAAGAACACAAAGAGAGTAATGTTAAGAGAAAGAGAGCTACAGATGAACACAGAGGGATTCTTTAATACATAGTAAAAAACAGAAGGTGTAATAGGCTGAAAGTGAGAAAAGTAAAATGACTAAAGGAGCGAAAAAACTGAAGAGAGAGGAAGAAGACTAAAGTAGAGATAGTAGGAGAATATGAGTGGGTGTTGAAAAGAAAAGAAAAGTTACAAATTGAGAATGAAGTGTAGTGGCGTAACCGGGATAAATAAAGAACGGTGAGTGAGGGTAAGAAAAGACCAGTTAGTGTAAGTAAAGAGGAGTGAAAGAGGGTGAAAAATTGAATTAGGATAAGACATGGGGAGTGACAAAGAGAAAAGACAAACAGAGTAAAGAAAACAGTACCTGAATGGGTTTGAGTGAAACAGCAAAGAAAGATAAGTAATGCAGTGTGTGTGACTTATAGAGAGTCAGTGGGTGTAGGTCGGGGTGTGGGTGTATAAGGTGTGTCTGTGGGTGTGGCTGTGTGGGGTGTTTTGGTGTGGGTGGAGGTGAGGGTGTGTGAAGTATGTGTGAGGAGTGTATGGATGTGGGGTGTATATGTGTGTGATGTATGTGTGTGTATGGAATGTGTGTGTGTATGTGAAGAGTGTGTGTGGGGGGATTTTTTGTGTGTATGAGGTGTGTGTGTGGTGTGTGTGGGGGGTGTATGTTAGAGGTGTGTGTATGTGTTGAGAGGGGGATGAGGTGTGTGTGTAGGAGTAAGGTAAAAAATTAGAAAAACAAAATGAGTGAAAAAGCAAAGGAAGGGAACAGAGAGTAAGTGAAGTAAAGAATAGGGATTGAAAGAAGTTGAATATAAGAGGGGAAATAGGGAAATTGGAGTAAACATGGAGAATAAGAATAAGTGAGGGAAGCAGAGTAAATACACTAATATTAGTAAGCTTTCAGCAAAGGGTGATGATAAACTACATTTTTTTAGTCATACTTACCATATAATAAATGTAACTTTAATTATTCTTTTTTTACTACACTTTGTATCTGTGAAAGAGAGAAGAAAAAATAACTTATAATTAGTAAAATGTATATTTTAAATTAAAATATACAAATGAAGAGGTTAAAAATCATAACACTGTATTTAGAAATAAAGTAAGAGTGAAGGACACAGAAAGGGAAATAAAGTAAGGTAGACGGATAAAAAGAGAAAAAAAGAAATAGAATGAGAGCAAATTACTAGGAGTAAGGCATATAGATTCACTGACAGAGGAAGAGAAGAACAGAGAAATGAACTGAAGGTAAGAAAGATACTAAAACAATGTGAGTTAGCAAAACTAAGGGGCTCATTAGGATGGCGGACGGAAGAGCCACCGCGGCCCTGGAGTAGGCGGAAAAAGCCTTTTCCGTGTCCGCCTGCCGCGGATACTCCGTCCGCCATATCAGGATAGGAAAACGTGTCAAATTTCCGTCCGCGACGGAAAAGCACGCACCGCCGCCGAACTACACACGACCACGTGGCGGACGGAACACATCCGGAGGCCACGCCGTACGTACTGACGTCTAAGACCGTCCCCCAAATCAAGATGGCGTAAAACACACATAAAAACGCAGCGGAAAAACAACCTGTCTGAACACGGCGGAATCCCCACAGCGAACATAGGTGACATAGCAGAGATACCCACCGCAAGCTGACCACCACCATGGACCCAGCGCTACACGCTTTCCCGATGCTCTTCGCGATCCACCACGTCCTAGTCATGGCCCACTATGGACGACGACGCAGGTAAGGCACAAACCATTGGCTGTCTGGAGGGGAATACCAGCAAGGGACGTGACGTAGGGAGGGGGAGTGTCATGTTACCGAAACCACTGATGAGAAGCATATACGAATACACATTTGTAGTACGCAAGCAGGAATGACAACGACAGACCACGAGACTTGATAGACTACCTTTATTGTACAAAATAGGGGTATAATCACAGTGTATGCGTGAGCATGGGCAAAGTGGGCACCAGAGCAGCTACATCATTGGCAGTTAACGAGAGGGCAGAATGCAGTATCAGAGCATCAACAGGTCATTGTAGAGTACAGAGCAGGTACATCATAGGCAGGTAACGAGAGGGCAGCATGCAGTATCAGAGCATCAACAGGGCATTGTAGAGTACAGAGCAGGTACATCATAGGCAGGTAACGAGAGGGCAGCATGCAGTATCAGAGCATCAACAGGGCATTGTAGAGTACAGAGCAGGTACATCATAGGCAGGTAACGAGAGGGCAGCATGCAGTATCAGAGCATCAACAGGGCATTGTAGAGTACAGAGCAGGTACATCATAGGCAGGTAACGAGAGGGCAGTATGCAGTATCAGAGCATCAACAGGGCATTGTAGAGTACAGAGCAGGTACATCATAGGCAGGTAACGAGAGGGCAGCATGCAGTATCAGAGCTTCAACCGGGCATTGTAGAGTACAGAGCAGGTCCATCAGAGGCAGCACGTGAGAGGGGCTAAGTGCATCAACAGTCCATTGCACAGAACAGGTCCATCAGAGGCAGCACGTGAGAGGGGCTAAGTGCATCAACAGTCCATTGCACTGAACAGGTCCATCAGAGGCAGCACGTGAGAGGGGCTAAGTGCATCAACAGTCCATTGCACAGAACAGGTCCATCAGAGGCAGCACGTGAGAGGGGCTAAGTGCATCAACAGTCCATTGCACAGAACAGGTCCATCAGAGGCAGCACGTGAGAGGGGCTAAGTGCATCAACAGTCCATTGCACAGAACAGGTCCATCAGAGGCAGCACGTGAGAGGGGCTAAGTGCATCAACAGTCCATTGCACAGAACAGGTCCATCAGAGGCAGCACGTGAGAGGGGCTAAGTGCATCAACAGTCCATTGCACAGAACAGGTCCATCAGAGGCAGCACGTGAGAGGGGCTAAGTGCTTCAACAGTCCATTGCACAGAACAGGTCCATCAGAGGCAGCACGTGAGAGGGGCTAAGTGCATCAACAGTCCACTGCACAGAACAGGTCCATCAGAGGCAGCACGTGAGAGGGGCTAAGTGCATCAACAGTCCATTGCACAGAACAGGTTGATAAAAGGCAGCACATGAGAGTGCAGAATGCAGTATCAGAGCATCAACAGGGCATTGTAGAGTACAGAGCAGGTACATCATAGGCAGGTAACGAGAGGGCAGTATGCAGTATCAGAGCATCAACAGGGCATTGTAGAGTACAGAGCAGGTACATCATAGGCAGGTAACGACAGGGCAGTATGCAGTATCAGAGCTTCAACAGGGCATTGTAGAGTACAGAGCAGGTACATCATAGGCAGGTAACGAGAGGGCAGTATGCAGTATCAGAGCATCAACAGGGCATTGTAGAGTACAGAGCAGGTACATCATAGGCTGCACAAGTACGTGTCCCTACCAACCCGTCACAGGAACCACAAGAGTGCCACGCAGTTCTCAATGGACACACCATGTGAAATAACATTTGAGTGAAGTGTTCAGCACCTCACATCACAGAATCAGGGGGACTGCGTGAACTACCTGCCTCGGACACACTGGCAGCACCAGCAACAGGAGTGTAAGACACAGCCACAGCCCGAGTGACACACACATGGGCCACGGACCCAGACACACTGGCAGCACCAGCAACAGGAGTGTGAGACACAGCCACAGCCCGAGTGACACACACATGGGCCACAGACCCAGACACACTGGCAGCACCAGCAACAGGAGTGTGAGACACAGCCACAGCCCGAGTGACACACACATGGGCCACGGACCCAGACACACTGGCAGCACCAGCAACAGGAGTGTGAGACACAGCCACAGCCCGAGTGACACACACATGGGCCACGGACCCAGACACACTGGCAGCACCAGCAACAGGAGTGTGAGACACAGCCACAGATGTAGTCACTGACACGTGAGCCACTGACACAGACAGACTGCCAGCACCAGAAACAGGAGTGTGCAACACAGCCACAGATCTTCTAACTGACACGTGAGCCATAGACCCAGATACACTGCCAGCACCTGCAACAGGAGAGGGCACAACTGACACTGTGCCACCATCTGATACATGAGAGTCAACTGCACCAGCGCCACTGGGACAACTGAAATGATGAGCCACAGGGCTGTATGGGCCAGGAGGCAGGGTGGGCCTGGGAGCTGGGGATAGCTGACCTAGAGCCAAATCGGGGTTGGCAGGTGTCAATGGTGTGTGTCTGCGTTTCTTAGGGATGTGTGAGTGCACCCTGGACAGGACAGGACTGCCAAGTGGTGGGGACTCCAAACAATCACCACCCATCATAGGTGGAGCATCTGCTGCCGGGGATCTGGTTTCTGGGGACGTGCTGGAGCCTGCTTGTCGTTTGCTCTGTGCCTGCCGCCTGGACTCGGAATCATGTGTAATGGGGGATGCAACAACAGGGGACACCCTCCTCTGCTTCTGACTGGCCTGGATGGGAGTGGAGGTATGGGGGGACTCCGCCGCGGAGACATCAGTTTGGCGTTTAGTAGAAAACATCAGCCTCAGTGCAGCCAGGGGTGAAGTATGCCTGTCCTTGATTGCGCCATTGTCCATGCTAGATGCCTTGTCCGTAGGATGTGCCTTATCCTTAGGTGGAGTGTTGTCTCTGGATGTAGCCTGTGCACTGGTCGCCGCCCTGTTCCTGCCAGCAGACTTGTCGTCTGTGGTGCACCTGTCTCCAGTAGACACCTGCTCTCTGTGTGTGTCCCTGCCCTTGGGAGATGGACCTTGCTCTGCTGTGGGCCTGCCCTTGGGAGTCTCCCAGCTCTTATTAGGTGCCTTTGTCTTGTCCCTGCCCTTGGGAGTGTCCCTTTCCACTGCTGTGGGCCTGCCCTTGGGAGTCTCCCTGCTCTTAGTAGGTGCCTTTGTCTTGTCACTGTCCCTGGGAGTGTCCCTTTCCTCTGCTGTGGGCCTGCCCTTGGGAGTCTCCCTGCTCTTAGTAGGTGCCTTTGTCTTGTCACTGTCCCTGGGAGTGTCCCTTTCCTCTGCTGTGGGCCTGCCCTTGGGAGTCTCCCTGCTCTTAGTAGGTGCCTTTGTCTTGTCACTGTCCCTGGGAGTGTCCCTTTCCTCTGCTGTGGGCCTGCCCTTGGGAGTCTCTCTGCTCTTAGTAGGTGCCTTTGTCTTGTCACTGTCCCTGGGAGTGTCCCTTTCCTCTGCTGTGGGCCTGCCCTTGGGAGTCTCCCTGCTCTTATTAGGTGCCTTTGTCTTGTCCCTGCCCTTGGGAGTGTCCCTTTCCACTGCTGTGGGCCTGCCCTTGGGAGTCTCCCTGCTCTTAGTAGGTGCCTTTGTCTTGTCACTGTCCCTGGGAGTGTCCCTTTCCTCTGCTGTGGGCCTGCCCTTGGGAGTCTCCCTGCTCTTAGTAGGTGCCTTTGTCTTGTCACTGTCCCTGGGAGTGTCCCTTTCCTCTGCTGTGGGCCTGCCCTTGGGAGTCTCCCTGCTCTTAGTAGGTGCCTTTGTCTTGTCACTGTCCCTGGGAGTGTCCCTTTCCTCTGCTGTGGGCCTGCCCTTGGGAGTCTCCCTGCTCTTAGTAGGTGCCTTTGTCTTCTGACTGGCCTTGTCCAAGGTACAGTCCATGGACATGTGAGTATCCCTTGCCTTGGGAGTACCTTTTGTGTTGAATGCCTGTGTAGCTCCTGAAGGCATGTCCCCCAACAACACTTGTGGATCCTGTGTGTGTACTCCAGTGTATCTGACGTCGTCTACTTGAACAGATTTAGCTGATCTAGGGGATGGGGTCTGTGCCCTGCGTGCCCTGACGTGCTGTCTGACGCTGCTTCTAGTGCAATAACCTATATTTGAGTCCTGCTCAGAATAATCACTACCCCCTGAGACATCCAGTGGTGTAGATGGGGAAACAGAAGTAGCACCCTGTTCATGCGACTGTACTATTGCAGACGACACACTGCTTGCCAATGACTGCACTGTCCTGTGTAGACCTGCAAGATCGCCATGCATCCCTTCCATGAAAGCCACCACCTGCCCCAACTTCCTATCATGGTCCTGGAAAGCATTTGTCATATTGGTCTGCCCCACACACAGCTGTCGCAGCAGATCAACGGCCTCAGCACACAGTGCATTTTGGCTCACCGTGGCAGGGGCAGCGGTGCCTGCACCGAACGCCACTCTGCTCCCCCTACTCCTCCGGCCACGAACAGTACATGGTGCAGTTGGCGGAAGTGTGGGCCCTGTGTGCTGTCTTCCGACAGAAGGTGATGAGTGCCCACTCCCAGTCTGTGACAACAGTGCAGGCTCACCAAGAGTGTCCGACGAGGAGGACGATGGTGTCTCCACATGCGAGTCCTCAGGGACGGTCCTGTCCCCCTCTCCGGCGCTGGCCTCCTCTGTGTCAGTCTGCGTGTGTGCGAAGTCTGAGCCGGACTCATTTCCTCGACTACTCTCCACCGTCTGTGGCTGAGTGTCCTCTGTCATAGCTGAAATGCACATAAAAGATGTGTGAGTCATGGGCAGACTGACGTACAGAAGGAACAGGATTGCCAAATTACATAGCTGACAAACATTTTGTAGCCCTCATCCTGCACATGGCCCACCTCTACCAGTCATCCTCCCATTTCCTGCCATGGGGCCATGGACCACTAGGGGATGTGCTTCAACACTCAACTACTAAGCAAGTGGCGTGTCAACATGGCGGACCTGGATGTCAAATGAGAACCACCCAATGGGACCAAAATGGCATCACAGACATACATACGCAACACGGAACTCAATAGTGTGTCTGTGCACCAATACATGCATAGCACTCACAGGTTTCCTACACAGACAGTATGCTCACCGCTAGTTTGCTGTTGATTGGCACTCAGACGTTCGGCCAGTTCAGGATGCGTCACTGCAATGATACGGTGCATGAGAGGGGTCATGGAGCGTCGGGCCAGACGGGGCGTCCTTGGAATCAGGCCCAGTGTTACTTCCGCTACATTCTTGCTCAGCCTGGAAATGTCGCCCCAGCGTTTGTGGCAGTGTGTATGTCGTCTGTTGCACACCCCCAATGCCCGTACTTCCCGTGCTATGCTCCTCCACAGGTCCTTGCGAAGGTGCAGCTTGACCTACCATGATGGGAGACAAAAGGGTTTAAGTCAGTGGACAGGTGGCCTGTCACACACATAGGGGCAAGACGTAACTGTCAGCAGCCATGCACAATCAGGACCATATGTCTAGCCCACACTACACAGCTAAGATAGAAATAGGCCAGATTATTTGGCCCCCTCATGCACACCAACATGTCCCACACTGCACTTACCACCCGTCCTGGTGTGCCGTAGAGGCGTCCATAGTTGCGGAGTACACCGTCCACGAGGACATCAAGCTCCACGGCGGTGAAGGGTCGAGACCGGATCTCTTTGCCTCTCGACATGGCAAGATCACGGAGTATGGCACTAGTGCAGCAGTCGGTGGTCAGCTCAGCAGCAGCAGCAGGTCGAGGTGATGGTCACAGGCAGCAGTCGGTGGTCAGCTCAGCAGCAGCAGCAGGTCGAGGTGATGGTCACAGGCAGCAGTCGGTGGTCAGCTCAGCAGCAGCAGCAGCAGCAGCAGGTTGAGGTGATGGTCACAGGCAGCAGTCGGTGGTCAGCTCAGCAGCAGCAGCAGGTCGAGGTGAAAAGGCAGCACTGGTCCCCAGGGTAGGAAGTGTCATTTTGGCCAACACACATATATAGGGCCCTCAGCACGTGTCAGTGGCATACGTCGCCAGCAATTGGTCAGCCCTGGAAGCGTGATCGTGAAATGGGCCAATTACTGGCCCTGTTGTTGCGGTGCACAGCTTCCGCTACTTGCGATTGGCCATATGCGGCCAGCGTCCCTCTTCCCATTGGCTGCATGTGCAGGGACCGTCACGGGCACACATCGGCAACCGCACGTGCAAGCCTCAGGCACGGATGCTTCAGTTGCAACAATGTTCTATCACTGGCGCCTCCATGGCGGTGCACGTACTCAGCGGGGGAGGAGCAGGCCTATACACCCTGTAGATGTACTCAATGGACATGCCAGTTCATGATCCCCCTTACAGTCACCTTGCATCATCCACCGTACACCGGCCGGAGCGGCCAGGCCTAGGACCGCCGTGCCCGGCCATGTACACAACCGCCGTGCCCGGCCATGTACACAACCGCCGTGCCCGGCCATGAACACAACCGCCGTGCCCGGCCATGAACACAACCGCCGTGCCCGGCCATGAACACAACCGCCGTTCCCGGCCATGAACACAACCGCCGTGCCCGGCCATGAACACAACCGCCGTGCCCGGCCATGAACACAACCGCCGTGCCCGGCCATGAACACAACCGCCGTGCCCGGCCATGAACACAACCGCCGTGCCCGGCCATGAACACAACCGCCACGCCAGGCCATGTACACAACCGCATGGCCAGGCACGGCGGTTGTGTTCATGGCCGGGCACGGCGGTTGTGTTCATGGGCGGGCACGGCGGTTGTGTACATGGCCGGGCACGGCGGTTGTGTACATGGCCGGGCACGGCCGTCCTAGGCCCGGCCGCTCCGGCCGGTGTACGGTGGATGATGCAAGGTGACTGTAAGGGGGGTCATGAACTGGCATGTCCATTGAGTACATCTACAGGGTGTATAGGCCTGCACCTCCCCCGCTGAGTACGTGCACCGCCATGGAGGCGCCAGTGATAGAACATTGTTGCAACTGAAGCATCCGTGCCTGAGGCTTGCACGTGCGGTTGCCAATGTGTGCCCGTGACGGTCCCTGCACATGCAGCCAATGGGAAGAGGGCCGCTGGCCGCGTATGGCCTTTGGGAAGTAGTGGAAGTTGAGCACCGCCATGGCGGCGCCAATTATGTTATCTTGTCAGACGCTGCACCGTGATGTGTTGTGTGCAGTTGCGTCATGAGGGATGTGAGCGTGATAGGGAAAGGTCATATGTCATACAATATAGCATGTGTGTCCATACAATGCCCATCGGTCGGCACACAATGGGCAACAGATGTGCATTTGTACGTGTTGACGTCGGGTGTGACCCTACAGACGTTCTTACATCTTCACAACTACACAGTACATCACGGCTGTGTGGCCAACTTATGCATCTGTTGTCTGTGTCTTGTTCTGGCGAGGTGACTACAGTGGTGGTGGTACACATGCATTCCGTGTATGTGTTTTGTACGTTGTGTCACCATGCATGTAATTACCGTATGTACATCATTATTGGTGTTGGCATTTGTGCTTGATGACATGGTGTGTGTATAATTATCGTTTGTGTGCATGCAGTTGCATGTGTGTCTGTGATGTGGCTACTAAACATTAGGGTGAAGACTGAAGTTTTGTCAGTAAGGTTCACATGTGATGGAGTTGTACACGTATGCGTCGTTTGTAAGTTGACCTAAGTTACATCTCTCTCCCACACAGGAGGGCTCCAAATGTGCATCGGCCATACACTGTGCTGGAGGATATGGTTGACGAGGAGGTGATTCGGAAATTCCGGCTGGATCGACGTCGGTTGCTGGAGCTTGTGGCTCAATTGTCTCCTCATCTGCAGCCACGTAGGACGTATCCTGGGTCGATTACACCCACTGCAAAGGTCATGGCGGTACTACATTTCTTTGCTACTGGCACATTTCAGTACACAGTTGGACATGCCGGGGGGATGTCACAGGCCATGTTCAGCACGGTTCTTCGGGATGTCTTAACAGCTATGATGCTGTACAAGAATGACTACATACATTTCCCACGGCCGGAAGAGTTGCCAGCTGTCAAAGCTGATTTCTATGCACTGGGCCACATACCTCACGTTGTGGGCTCAATTGATGGCACACACATCGCAATCATTCCACCACGGGCACGGGAACAAGTGTTCAGGAATCGCAAACACTTCCATTCGCTGAACGTGCAGGTGGTGTGCCTGGCAAACAACATCATCTCACATGTGTGTGCAAGATTTCCTGGATCCGCACATGACGCCCACATCATGCGGAGCAGCAATGTCCCACGACTCATGGCTAATCTGCGACCCGGTCAAGCGTGGCTTGTTGGTGAGTGTGCAGTGGGGACTCTTGTGATCTCTGTGTTGCATGGGGTACCCACCATATCTTGTTGTGATGTTTGTCTCTGTCATTCCCCTACATAGGCGACTCGGCTTACCCAAACCGGCCCTGGCTCCTCAGTCCCCTACGTAATCCTAGAACAGCGGGTGAAATGCGGTACAATGAAGCACATGGAAGGACACGGAGAGTCATCGAACGTACCTTTGGACTGCTAAAGTCTCGGTTTCGGTGCCTCGATAAGACCAGAGGGGCCCTGCCTTACTCACCAGGAAAAGTATGCAGGATCGTGATTGCCTGCTGCATGCTCCACAACCTGGCAGTACGCAATGACATTGAACTGCTGTTGGACCCTGAAGACGAAGGAGTTCCTCGGCCTCCCATCCCACCCATGTCGACTGATGAGGATAGTGGTGAGGAGGAAGGTGTGGACCAGAGGCGCCAGCTCATAGATCGCTACTTCCCTTGAATGTGAGTAACTACCTCTAGTGGCAGTTGACAATGCCTCATGTATGTTTGCTGGTGTTGTGTGGATGTGGGGTTAATCAGCTGGGTGTTGTTTGTGATGGTTGCATATGTGTGTCTTCATGTCTTTGGACATACAAGTCTCCATGATGTGTGTGCTCTCATCCCATGCTTTTGTGATGGTTGTCGTTTGTGTAATGTTGCTGTGCATTGTGTTGTGATGTGTGTGAATCTGTTTCCTGACGTGTGTTTGCTGTCTCTGATTTTCTCTAGGTCACTCCCGCAGCGCCATGATCATGTACGACTATGATCCCTGAACCTGTTTACGTCTGTTTCTGAAGGCAATCATGTGAATAAACATGGAGGCAAAACATCATTGTGTGAGTAAGTGCAATTTATTTACAGGTTGTGCTTCTGTGCTGGTGAATATTTACAAGTAAGTGGGGTGGAGGGAGTTGGAGTTGAAGGTAATGGCAGATAAATGTCCGTGCTGACACCACATTGGGGGGTGTCAGGGTAGTCCAGCAGACCAGTGGGAATGATTGTCTGTGGGACAGGATACTTAGCTGGGTGAATGTCTGGCACAGGCAGTGACATTGTCATGGTCGTCCCCTCTTGGAGCGTGTGGATGGCGCTTCAACACTGCTCTCAGCCACTTCCTGCCTCGGCCGGCCCCTCCGTCTCTGAGGTGGAACAGAGTCAGCTGGGAGGGCAGGTTGTTGATGGGCCACATCCGTCGCCAGGGGCACAGGTGGTGGTGGCGGCGGTGGAGGCGGAGGTGACGGTGGCGGGGGAGGCGGAGGTGGCGGTGGAGGCGGAGGTGACGGTGGCGGTGGCGCTACGACACTTGGTGAAGGGGGGGGGGGTTGTTCTGGCCAACCCATTCCCTCCACATCGTTGCCTGCTGGCCCATGATCTGCAACATCTGGCCAAGGATGCCACAGATTTCGCGCTGGATGTTGGTGTTGTCCACTGAGTCCTGGTGTGCACGATCAGCGTTTGCCTGGGACCGGTCGTATGACGCCTGGCACCTGGCAAGGGCTTGTAGGGACTGTGCCACTGGCTGGGGTAGCTGTCCTTCCTCTGCACGGCGGTGTGTGGCTCGCCTGATTGGCTGATGTCCCGTTGCCTGTGTTTGTGGCCCACTCACCCTGCTTGTGTGTGAGGCCGATGGACCAGCGTTGTGCGCTGGGTTATGCTGGGTGGCACCGGCAGGAGTCGTGGTGCTGGTGGTACTGGTGGTACTGGTGGTACTGGTGGTACTGGTGGTGGTGGGGACTGTGCAGATCACAGAGACAGGTGTCGCTGGAGTCACACATGCGACGTTGGTCGGTCCCAGGAGTCCCTGTGAGCCAGATGGCCCTGGCTGCGTGCTTGGTCCCGCTCCATCCTCCGCACCGGAGCTGCCTGTGTCCTCGTCACCAGAGAGTCCTGTAGGTGTGGGAGGCGAGGCTGGCGGCCGGGTACTGGTTTCCCCAGTCAGTTGACGATCACCTGAGGGACAAGATAGAGCTGGTCAGTGATGTGGACATTACATGGTTATATAGATTTTTAGACATTTCTGTTTCCTGTCGCACACACCCCACCCTCCACCACCACCACCACCACCACCCTCCCCGTGAACATGGGGGCCTGTTGGGAGTTGTAGTTTGGGCCTCTCACACACCCCACCCTCCACCAACACCACCACCACCACCCTCCCCGTGAACATGGGGGCCTGTTGGGAGTTGTAGTTTGGGCCTCTCACACACCCCACCCTCCACCAACACCACCACCACCACCCTCTCCGTGAACATGGGGGCCTGTTGGGAGTTGTAGTTTGGGCCTCTCACACACCCCACCCTCCACCAACACCACCACCACCACCCTCCCCGTGAACATGGGGGCCTGTTGGGAGTTGTAGTTTGGGTCTCTCACACACCCCACCCTCCACCACCACCACCACCACCACCCTCCCCGTGAACATGGGGGCCTGTTGGGAGTTGTAGTTTGGGCCTCTCACACACCCCACCCTCCACCACCACCACCACCACCCTCCCCGTGAACATGGGAGCCTGTTGGGAGTTGTAGTTTGGGCCTCTCACACACCCCACCCTCCACCAACACCACCACCACCACCCTCCCCGTGAACATGGGGGCCTGTTGGGAGTTGTAGTTTGGGCCTCTCACACACCCCACCCTCCACCACCACCACCACCACCCTCCCCGTGAACATGGGGGCCTGTTGGGAGTTGTAGTTTGGGCCTCTCACACACCCCACCCTCCACCAACACCACCACCACCACCCTCCCCGTGAACATGGGGGCCTGTTGGGAGTTGTAGTTTGGGCCTCTCACACACCCCACCCTCCACCAACACCACCACCACCACCCTCCCCGTGAACATGGGGGCCTGTTGGGAGTTGTAGTTTGGGCCTCTCACACACCCCACCCTCCACCAACACCACCACCACCACCCTCCCCGTGAACATGGGGGCCTGTTGGGAGCCATGGACATGTTAGTGAGTTGGTGTCCAACGTGCATGGGTTGGAGCGTAGGAGATGTTTCTTCTCAGTTGTGTGAGCCTGACCATGTCGTGCTGATCGTGGTGCTTGGTTTGTACTCACCAATCTCTTCTCCTTCGTCAAGTCCGTCTAGGCTCTCTGGGTGTAGTATCACCAGCACGTTCTCCTCCCAATCAGTGTAGGGTATGGGCTCCGGGGGTGTGCCACCGCCAGTATGATTGGCTCTGGCAAAGTTTTTAGCTCGGATGCCCTTGACCCTGGTCTTCAGGTCATGCCACCGCCTCTGAATGTCATGCTTCGTCCTCGGCACAGTCCCCGACGCATTCACCCGAGTGACGATCCTGTCCCACATGTGGTTCTTTTGCGCCACGGACGTCTGCTGGACTTGGGCCCCGAAGATGTGGGGCTCAACACGGATTATTTCATCTACCATTACCCTCAACTCTGTCTCCGTGAATTTAGGTTTTTTTTTGGGTGCCATGGTGTGTGGTGCTCAGTGTGTGAGTTGAGTGAGTTGGGGGGTGCAGGTGTGTGGTGTGTGATGTGTAGGATTTGTGTGGTGGGTGTTTGTGTGGTGGGTGTGGTAGGGTGGTGGTTGTGTGTCTTCTATGTGAGTTTGCAGTATCTCGAATTGGGCCTCTTGCTAGCAGCAATGCTGTGATGCAAAGGATTGTGGTAGCGTGTGGGTGTCATTTTATAGGCGTGTCTCAATGGTTGTTGGCAGTCAGGTGGTAGGTGGGCGTGTTGACTAGTGTGCATTATTGGATAATTGGGACGTGTCATGGTGGCTTGTGCTTGATGTTGGTGTGTGGGGGGGGCGGGCGTTGACAATGTTCGTATGTTTGCTTTGGACTTGCGGTAGACTTTCTAACATTTGTTTGCCGCTAGGGATGTTGTGCGTGTTGGCCTTCCGCAGTGATGCTGTGGTTATCGTAGCATTCTTTCCGCCGCGGACGTGGATGGCTGTGAGTTCCGTGGTACGGGCGGATTTATCCTAATTGCGGCCACGGAGCATTCACAGGTATGGCGGTACATGTGTTATTTTCCGCGGTCATTTCCGTCCGCGGCAGTGGTTGTTCATTGGACTCCGTCCGCCGCGGACGGAGTTGGATGTGTTCCGTCCACCGCGGACGGTGTTGGTTATGATCCGTCCGCCGCGGTCGGAGTTTCATGACATGATTATCCTAATCCCAACCGCGGAATCTCCGCGGCGCTGCCGGGAGTAAAATTTCCCCCACCATGGCGGACAGTACCCATTTCCGTCCGCCATCCTAATCGACCCCCTAATCTGGAAACAGTAGTAAGTAAAAAGATAATGACTGAGACAGAAAACAGTCTAATTAAGGATGCATTTAGAAGAATGAGGAATAGAAGATAACTAAGAGTAAGTGAAGAACAGTCATAGAGGGAAAGGATGAAGGAAGAGAGGATAATATACAACGATTGAGGGAAATGGACTGAGGAAGTTAGTAGACAGACACACTAAGAGAAAAACTGAGTGAGATGGAGTACAATGAGTGAGAAAAGGAAATGAGTAAGGGAGCAAAAAAAGGAAAGAGAGGAGAAGACGACTAAAACAGTGGTACTGAGAGAAAATAATTTGGTGATGAAAGTAAAGAGAAGGACATTGAAAGAAAGAAAATGAGGGATAGTAATAGGACCAGAGTAAAAGAAATGGGATGAAGAACGATGAGAGAGGAGCAGTGAAGTTGTTGTAAAAGAAATTATAGAAGGTAGATAAACACAAGTGAACATAAGACAAGGAGAGTGAGGCACTGAGAACATAGAAGTAGTGAACGAAAAATAGAGAGAAGAGGTCAAAAGTAAGGAGCAAACAAAGATAAGCAAGGGAGAGTGGGTGATTTATAGCGATAGAGTGCAATAATACTGCTGAGTGAGTAAACAGAAATTACTAAAACAGCAAAGGAGGAAAATACGGAAAAGGGAAGTAAAGCAGAGAGACTGAAAGCTGAAAAGTTATGCAAGGGAGAGAGGGGATGCAGACAGTTGAAATGAGAATGAAGGGTTGTCAAAGAAGTAGAGTAAAGAAACGGGGGTTACAGAGAGTGAGAGAAAGACATTATAAGTGAGTAAAAAGAGCTGAAAGAGGATGGAAAAAGGAAAGTGAGTGTCAGAGAATGGGAATACAATTTAATTTACACAATCCAAAGTATAGAATAACTTCTACAACATGTTACATAGTTTATTTTTGCTGTTCTCAGAATATATTGAATTTCACTTAAAACAGTGAGTTCAAATTACTCATCATATGACAGCGGAAAAAAAAACCCAATCTAAAAGATTGTGTTTTAAAAAAAACCTTAGGTACTGACAAATGACAAATGTACGCTAATCTTTGATTGACTTACTTTTCCTTGAGGCCAAATAGTATATCATGGAGGTCCTTTTCTCGTTGCAAAGTACTTTGCTGTTCACTTAAAAATCCATTTCATCGACTTTCTCAAAGAAAACCTCCAAGAACATCTGGAATAGTTTCAATATTTTCATATACTCCTTTTTTTCAGTCATGACTCTTTACTCATTCCTGCACCTTTCCATTTGGCCAAATAGTGTCAGATATATGAGTGTATTTTCAAATTAATTCTCAGACACTCTGAAATGACCTTTTTCCCGACGTTCTGAAAGAAAGCACTACAACATTTTCACTATATTTAAGTATTTCTAAAACCATCTCTGACTCACTCATGTTCATCATTTTGTATAATACTAATATCACTTACTATGATATCCACTTACAGTACCTATATGACAAGTAAATTTTTTATATTGCCTGGATCACTTTTACTCAGAATATATTTTTAAACAGCAAAATAACCTTTATTAACTACTCCCGTCTTCATAGGCCAATTACTTTTACCTAAATGTTGGCTGTAAAAACACTAGGTATGAATTTATAAAGCCAAAAGGCAAACGTTGTTTGAAAGTCAAATGAGTGTCGTTACATTGGGTCCAACCTTTAGAAGTTTTTAAATAGCATGTGTAATGCCCTGATGTTGTAGAAGGACCGTCATGAAAAATAATAGCTACAGTTGTAAAGGTTCTTCCTGATATCGATAACTGAGAAGCCACAACATTTTTAATAGAAATTGTCAATTTAGTTCCATCAGGTCTACATCGTTGGAACATTAAAATGACATAGGGCCAGATGTAGGTAGGGTTTTACCGGTCGGTAACGGCCAAATTCGGCCGTTACCGACCGGTATTTGGCATTTGATATGTAGGGGCAGGTAAACAGGGAAAATCGGTAATTTTACCGATTCGGTAAATATACTGGTCGGTAAATTTACCGACCGGTATATTTACCGAATCGGTAAAATTGATATGTAGGTGGGACTCTTCTGAGTCCCACAAGGCCTACAAAATCGGTATTTTACCATCAAATTGTATTTGATGTTAAAATACCGATTCAGGTGTGCATGCACACGTGTGCATGCACACCTGTGCCATATGACAGGCAGACCTGCCCTTAGGGCAGGTATGCCTGCCATATGGCCCCCGAACCTTTTGTGGGGGTGCTAGAGGGTGTCAAAGTGACACCCCCTGCACCCTTGTCAAAATCGGTATACCGATTCGGTAATGCCCCATTCATTCCTATGGGCTTCAAAGCCCATAGGAATGAATGGAGCATTACCGGTCGGTATTTACCGAATCGGTAAATACCGATTCTTAACGATTCGGTAAATGGAACATCTGGATGTTCCTACATACCCCCACTTCTTATTTACCGATTCTTAATTACCGAATCAGTAAAATTCGGTAATTAAGAATCGGTAAATAAGTTTTACCTACATCTGGCCCATAGTGACCATAATTTTGTAGAAATAATGTGGACAGCATTGCAGACTTACATTGGGTACACACCATATTGTGATCCGCTGCTTTAACTAGATTATTAAAAGGCACTGATTTGCAGTCTGGTAAAGTCAAATATATAAATCTTTCAGAGTCTATTCTAGTAGTACTTGATGAAGCACAGTTATCACAGTCATGTTGCCATTGATAAGAAAGGTTAAAAAGATTTTTTATATCTACTCCTTCATCTTGCAATACATCAAACATATACATTAAACATTCCTGACAATCCTGCTGAATTATCTGTGAAAATTGATTTTGACCTGAACATATGTCTAGAAGATTTCTAATTTCTGAAACACTTTCTATTTTTGCTCTATCACTACTACATTTCTCTAACACAGAATTCAATAAACAGCACAATGTTTGTTCCCGATTTTCGACAATCTGTTTTTGTAAATTTTGAAGAAAAAAAACAACATTAACTACTACATTAGCATAGCAGTTGACACCAGAACTGTTTTCAAACTGAAATCCAACAACATCTTCAACAGAATCCTTTTTCTTTCTCTTTACAATTACACTTTTATCTACTTTTTGCCTTTTTGCTGATACCTCACTGCAATTACTCTCATTTCTTCTTTTTCGGCCTACCACACGTTTTTCAATCAGAGGATATTGAGGCAAATGTGGAGCATACTCTCTTCTTGACCTATTGTATTCTTTAACACAATCTAGATCAGCACAAATCTTTGTTTCATCACATTCAATCAAGTACAATCCTGATAAAGTTCTCACTCGTGATAATGCCACATATGCCATACCCTCTTTAAACACAGAACTTCCAATGTTCACCAAAGCACTATCTACACTTAAACCTTGAGATTTATGAATTGTCACTGCATATGCCAAACAAATAGGAAACTGTTTTCACGAGCAAAAATCTAGCTGAACAACGACAAATTTGTTCTATTTCATCAATGCCATCAAATTTAATTTTTAAAATTTCAATTTCATCTCTATTTTTGTAATTCACAAAACCAACAACATGACCCATTGCTCCATTTACCAGACCTCTTTCAACATTTAAATTCCTTCTCAAAATGATACGACAATTCAAACACACATTCAGAGTCTTTTCAAAACCAGCAGTTTTAGATATAGTCTTCTCTAATGAATCCAATTTTGATTTTAAATTTTCAGACAAAACAATTGTTGCTCCCATATGCTCTATTTTATCTGTAGCTTCCAGTTTCACTATCTCTTCATTTTCTAAAGTTAACATTTTGTTGTTGAACATGGAACATTCTTTCAGTGTTGGCATCAAACATATGCTAGATTTCTTCTCGTTAATTTTCATAAAAATATTCTCTGGAAGAATGTTTTCATTTGGGTACAAATTTGAAATTAACCGTCCATGTAAAGCTTCTTTCCCTTGCTGACTTATTTTTCTGACTCTTACATCTTGTAAAATATTTTTATAATCTTCATCCTTTGCCTGCCGCATATTTTGAAGCAGTTCTGCATATTTAAAGTTTAACCATATATTAACGTTTCCAATGCTTCCTAGGCACTTCCTGGTATCTTCATGCGTGAGCATTTTGAACACAGGTTGTCCTTTCACTGGAGTCAACTGCAGAAGATCTCCAAAAACAATAATATGTTTTCCTCCTAATAAGACATCATAGTCTGTTCTAAGAATTTCTTGCATTCTCAAATGCACAAAAGCAAGCATTATATTTAACACCATGCTTACTTCATCAATGATAAGAAGTTTCATTTTCTTCAGGACTCTCGAAACTTCGGAACACGCATCTCCAGATAGCTTGTGATATTGCAATTTGTTATCATGCTCCACTGGCAGCATCAGTAAACGATGTAAAGTAATCCCTTTAATGTTATGTGCAGCCAGCCCAGTTGGATCGGTAACAACACAAGATAGCGGTGATTCAGTCCTTTTATGCAGATAAGTTGCAATTGATTTAATCAGAAAACTTTTTCCAGTTCCTGCTTCTCCACTTACGTACAGTTGGACTGGTTTAAATGATGTACATGAGCACTCTTTTTTCTCATGAGTGAATTCATGTTCAATCTGATCTGTGACTTCGTCATATATCTGTTTCTGCTCAAGGTTTAGTTGTTTCACCAAATCTTCTAAGTTAACTACATCATCTTGAGCATGTTCCATAGCTCTTTCCACCTCATCCATGGCAGTGGCAGCTTCATTTTGGATAATTGGTCCTCCAAGTGGATCCTGACTCAATGAAGCAGAACTCTGACTGTCTTGGGAACTGTCTCTAGCAATCTCTGCAGCAATTGTGGCTTCTTGCTCTATTTCTTCATTCAACATTTGCAGATAATTTGGAAAAACAGGACATTCTATGGTATCCTTGGTTGCATTAAAAGAATCTTCGTAACAGAGAAAATCTCCAAGTAGTTCCTCTTCTGTACGCCATGGCTTAAAGAGTTGCAAAAGAGCTAAATAGTAAAATTCCCTTTTCTCTGGATTTTCGCAACTCAATTTTCGATGATTAATCAAATGGCCTTTTTTCTATCTCACTAGACATCCTTCACATCCAATGATAGCATATATTCCATTGTTAATATCTTCTCTGATGGTTCTCTTATGAATATAGTTTTGCAGAACTTCATACAAACAATTGTTCTCAAGATGACTACTTCTATTTGGATTGTATGTATCCAACATGTTGGTCTTCAAAATATCTGTACTTTCTGGTTCTTCTCCGCCAAATACTCTATTTCTTGTACAGATTTCAAAACTCGATTTCGTGTTGCAGCAAGACCTAGACTCACCCAAATGATGGTTCTAGATTTGGCATAGAGACTTGCTGATGACAATCGATCAGAACATTCATATGCTCCAATTTCTCGATGCGACAACATCTTCAGACTGTAACTGTATAATTTCTTGCTTAGACTCTTTTCATGTGAAATGTCCTCCCACATTTCCTTCAGTTCTGTCTTTTCTTTTTTTGTGATGTAAGACGTCACATATCGAGCCACAGCAATAGAGTTGTCAGCAACGAATTGAATATCCATGTTAGCATTCCACATGGACAAAATCACTGGGTTGTAGTCGTTGATGTACTTGGACTCTTCGTTTCTTCTTAAATTTTATGTATTTTTTGGTGATTTCCTCGTCACAGTATGTCGCAGAGAAGACATCAAATTATTTACTCTTCCTTTAGAAATCACTGGTCGTGGGAAGCCGAAACGACATTTTGTGTAGAACTTGTCCTTGTTTCTGAATTTTCGACGACAGTACTTTCCACAACGATGGGATTGAAAGCGTAAAACTTGTTGCCTTAAACTGTTTTCTTCTGTAGTTTTCGGAACAGCACATGTTGAATACTCTTCAATGAAGCTCATCACTGTCTCATCCGAATCTGTTCCAAATTTGGGTGCATCTTTAATCCATGACAACATATGTATGTGAGGAGCGCCTCTCGCTTGATACTCCTTTCTCCAAAAGAAATCCAAAACCTCTCCAAGGGGAGGATTTTTTTTGTTGGTAATAAAAGACATCATAGCTTCAAATCTATGATTGAAATATCTGCATACATTCACAGGATCCAAAGAACACAGTTCTCCAGGTGTTTTGACTTCTATATTTTGTATATTTGCATTTGCCTCTCGTAGAAATTGAAGTAAGTCGTCCCATGCATACTCGGCACAGCTAAGAGTGAGGAACCATGTAGGAGTTCCTAAGTTTCTTAGCATACATTTCAATTCCCCATGACGATGGTACCAATACTCGTTTGTACCACGCTGACATGCCATGAGATTGATTAGATGAGATTCTAAAATGTTATCTTGCAGATTCACTTTCTCCATAAAGTCCCTTGCCGAAACATTTTGCAGATGTGCTCCACTTTTCAGTATATGGTTTACTGCACAGGAAAGCCCAGACAAGTCACTTTCATACAGTAGATGAAACAAATAGGGAATGCATTGACGAAACCTTGGATCTTCAGCATATAATCTTACAGTTCGATATTCAGATGCAGGAATTTGAAGTGGTCGATCGTCATATCGTCCACCTCGACCTGTTGGAAATAGCTGTGGAAAACAACGAGCTTCCAAACTTTCTTCCCATACACTGCTTTCATTTGAAACATTTCAATTGCATTCCCCATTACTTCTTTGGAATGCAAAGGATGAACAGTATAATGTTCATATATTTCTTCACTTCTGGACACATCAACTTTTTCAATTTGGCCGCCTGAACAATCACGGTCTTCATCTGCAGCTGTTTCCTCTGCTGCAACACTTACATGTTTGTAATACTCATTGTTTTTGACTAAATACAACGTTGCCTTTTTGACTTTCCTAACATCCACTAAATCTTGCCAGATTTTTTTACTCTTTGTCGGAACCCCATTAACTAGAATAACTAAAGGTTCCTCTTCTACTTTTTCTATACCAATTGTATCAATATTTTTTTTGAAATCTAGAGGCAAATAAACAACTCTTCCCTTTAATCCTCTTTGCAAATCTGTAGGAGGCAATTTCCCTATCTTAGGCTCCATGCGAACAATTGCCTGAAAAGGATGGACACATTGAATCAAAATAGACTCATATGTATTTAAATCCATCAATTCACGGGGAATGTCTACCAACTCCAGATTATTGGGAACAGCTCTAGCAGGCATTCTGTTTTGATTTAATTTATCATAACAATATTTACAAATACGCTGATCAGAACTCAAATCAAAAGAATTCTCCACCAACAAATAAGTTGCAAAATCCTTCCACTCATAATTATTCATCTTTTCACTTTTTACTTATAAATCAACTAATCTAGTTTGATGCTCATAATGACTTCGTCGACAACACACACAAGTAAAATTCGTCCTTTCACTTGATTTCACCTTAAACCTGGTAATTTCCTGGTCAAACTTTTCTGTACTTGAAATCTGTACATTGCCTTCCACATTACCTTGAATTGCTGTGTCAATTTCTACACTATGCTCTTTTTCACCAAAATAACAAATCTCAATTTCTTCACAAATCTTCTTCACATCTAATTCAGTTCCATGCAAAAGAGCACTGTTTAATTGTTTAAGCTTACGTGCTGGACTTTTTGCATAATACAACATTCTCACTAATTTCCTCATTTTGGTATGATGCACTGCTAACATCCTAAAATGATGAAAAACACTCTGACAGACTTTTCTAGAGAGACAAGCCAGTGAATGCCCTTGCAAACCTGTGTTTTCTCTCACTCTGCAAGGATCTAAGGGCCCGATGTAGGTCGGTCGGTAACGGCCGAAAATCGGTATTTTCAGCCGTTACCGACCGGTATTTAGTAAATGGTATGTAGGGCCCAGAATTTTACAGATTCGGTAAATTTCCGATCGGTAAATTTACCGAATCTGTAAAATACCGAATCGGTATTTATACCTATTCGGTATTTTTGATATGTAGGTGGGACTCTTCTGAGTCCCACAAGCCTTACAGAATCGGTATTTTACCATGAAATCCAACTTCATGGTAAAAAAACGATTCCGGTGTGCATGCACATGTGTGCATGCACACCTGTGCCATATGACAGGCAGACCTGCCCTTAGGGCAGGTATGCCTGCCACATGGCCCCTGAATCTTTTTTGGGGGTGCTAGAGGGTGTCAAAGTGACACCCCCTGCACCCTTGTCAAAATCGGTATTTACCGATTCGGTAAATACCGACCGGTAATGCCCCATTCATTCCTATGGGCTTCAAAGCCCATAGGAATGAATGGGGCATTACCGGTCGGTATTTACCGAATCGGTAAATACCGATTTTTACCGATTCGGTAAAAGGAACATCTGGATGTTCCTACATATCCACCCCTTATATTTACCGATTTTTAATTACCGAATCGGTAGGATTCGGTAATTAAAAATCGGTAAATCTATTTTACCTACATCTGGGCCTAAGTCTTACAACAACTTCAGTTTCTGCTTTAGACTTTTCTTACTATATGTACGTAAGAAATTACAAAACAAATCAATTGATTCCTGTCGCACACTACAAATACGACTACACTTCCAAGTGTACACTGGACCCTTAGTACGTCTCCCTAAAACTTTATTAGGTTAACACCTCTTCTGGTTCTCTAGGCACAAGTTTCTCTTTTTCAATCGGACAACCGTCTTTCACTTCATACGCTCGACCACTGGTGTCAACTTCATGCACTAAATCATTATCCTGGAAGTAACTCTCCTCATTAAAAAATGGCTCACAACTTGAACTGTGCATCCATTCTCCCGAAAAAACTTTACAAAAATTAGTCCGATGAATTACTCTTTTCCATCTACTGTTTGATTTGAAAACATCAATTGTCTTGTTAAGTGTCCTAATTCTATTGATTATTAAAATAAATAATTTTTTCTTAACTTCAAAAGCCTGATCAACAATCTTCTCTACACTTTTCTTTTTCTTATAAAAAGCAGCTCTCTGTTTACCTTTCCTAATGTTTTTTAACAAATTTAAAACCACCCTATTGCGAAACATTCGTTTACGAATGTCTCTAAACTGATTCTGCCTTCTATTCCTATACATATTATTCTCTCCTGCTCCAGTTGTAGAATTCTTTGAGGTTCTCTCCTTCCTTTTCAAATTTACTCTCTCATTCTCTTTTTCTACATGCTGTCCATTATTTTTTGGGGATGTACATATGTTACGTAAGAAAGACTTAGTTTTCTTACCAGGAGCTTTGTTCCTGTTTTTTGAAGTATTTGTTGTGGAAGAGTGCTGTAATTCCGTTGCTCTTTTTGCTTTTTGGCGGTTATCTTCTTTTCTTCGCCTTTCCCTTGAAGGCATTTTTTCTTACTGTTGAAATCTTGATTTCAATCTGTGTTAAAGAAAAAAATAGCACATTATAGATCACTATTACCAAACAACAAAGCAATGACAAAAACCAAACGGTCTATTCAGGGTTACAGATCAAGTCAGGATTCTCCAGGGGTGCAGAAGAGGCGAGACCTGTATTGAAGAGTGTAGTGGAAGACAGCTCTGTCCACAGGTACAAAGAAGATGAGACCTGTATCTAAGAGTCCAGTAGGGGATAGACTTCATAAAGTCTAGTCCACTGCACTCTTATACAAAGGCTTCACCACCTATGCTTCCCAGGAAAGGCCTCTCTCCCACTACAGTCTTGAACATACACCTCACCTCCACTGTCCCTCTGGACATGTCTCTCCTCATCTCCACAATCTACTTCCTAATCTCAGGTAAAACAGGTGACATAATTATGAAAAGATCAAATTTATGTGGCCCTGCGTCAGTTTTGCACTGCTGATGCGTCAGTTTTTGTGACGCATCGGCGGCATAAAACATGTACCTTTTTGCGCCATATTTAAAAAGTGACGCATGTAGGTAGATGCGTCACTTTTTAAACCTCTGCGCCACAATATACCTCTGTCAGGTGTAATGTACACAGAGGGGGCATTCCCCCGCAAAATGCCTCGTAATAGTGACGCAGTGAAATCTATGACATTTCACTGCGTCACTTTTAGGACACTGTTACATCAAAATCTTGCACCTGCCTCACAGCAGACATAAGACTGAAGCAAACGCTTTCACATGGGGCTTTCCCTATGTGATAGGATTCTGACACCTAAGCAGCAGTGCGGATGAGATAAACACTGTCCAGGGGAGCACAAAAGGTAAGGCTTGTGTCCAAGAGTGTAGTGGACAGGACTAAACTGGAGTAGTGTGCAAAAAAAGATGAACCTCATTTATGAGGCCCTGCGTTAGTTTTACACTGCTGATGCGTCACTTTTTGTGACGCATCGGGAGCATAAAACATGTATCTTTTTGCGCCATATTTAAAAAGTGACGCATGTAGGTAGATGCGTCACTTTTTAAACCTCTGCGCCACAATATACCTCTGTCAGGTGTATTGTACACAGAGAGCGTGCATTCCCCCGCAAAAAGCCTCGTAATAGTGACGCAGTGAAATCTATGAGATTTCACTGCATCACTTATAAGGACACTATTACATCAAAATATTGCACCTGCCTCACAGCAGGCATAAGACTGAAGCAAACACTTTCACATGGGGCTTTCCCCATGTGATACGATTCTGACACCTAGGCAGCAGTGCAGATGAGATGAATCCTGTCCAGGGGAGCACAAAAGGTGAGGCTTGTGTCCAAGAGTGCAGTAGACAGAACTAAACTAGCCTTGTTGCGCCATATTTAAAAAGTGAAGCATGTAGGTAGATGTGTCACTTTTTAAACCTCTGCGCCACATTATACCTTTATCAGGTGTAATGCACACAGAGGGGTCATTTCTCTGCAAAAAGCCTCGTAATAGTGACGCAGTGAAAGCAATGAGATTTCACTGTCTCACTTTTAGAACAGTAATTTCAAAAGGGGGTGGTGATGGACAGAGTATCTGAGTTAATCAGAACACTCCTACCCAGTCAACAGATCAGGGCTTGATCCATCACTGTTTTTTAGCTCACTGCACCATCCCAGTTCAGAACCTGGCTACATGCAAATTAGTCTGTCCCTGGCCCAGTGCAACATGGGAACAGGGCAGACCAAACTACCAAGCCAATTCTTTACTGGAAAGGAAACAAGCTTCCGGGGACCGGTTTCTGGCATTACAGCCGTCTTCGGCCTGGCTTGCTTGAATCCTGATGGTGCAGTGAGCAAGGGACTCACATCTGAGCATACCCTTCCACACTTATGGTGGCCAAAATAATTTCAAAAGGGGGTGGTGATGGACAGAGTATCTGAGTTAATCAGAACACTCCTACCAAGTCAACAGATCAGGGCTAGATCCATCACCGTTTTTTAGCTCACTGCACCATCCCAGTTCAGAACCTGGCTACATGCAAATTAGTCTGTCCCTGGCCCAGTGCAACATGGGAACAGGGCAGACCAAACTACCAAGCCAATTCTTTACTGGAAAGGAAACAAGCTTCCGGGGACCGGTTTCTGGCATTACAGCCGTCTTCGGCCCGGCTTGCTTGAATCCTGATGGTGCAGTGAGCAAGGGACTCACATCTGAGCATACCCTTCCACACTTATGGTGGCCAAAATAATTTCAAAAGGGGGTGGTGATGGACAGAGTATCTGAGTTAATCAGAACACTCCTACCCAGTCAACAGATCGGGGTTTGATCCATCACCGTTTTTTAGCTCACTGCACCATCCCAGTTCAGAACCTGGCTACATGCAAATTAGTCTGTCCCTGACCCAGTGCAACATGGGAACAGGGCAGACCAAACTACCAAGCCAATTCTTTACTGGAAAGGAAACAAGCTTCCGGGCACCGGTTTCTGGCATTACAGCCGTCTTCGGCCCGGCTTGCTTGAATCCTGATGGTGCAGTGAGCAAGGGACTCACATCTGAGCATAACCTTCCACACTTATGGTGGCCAAAATAATTTCAAAAGGGGGTGGTGATGGACAGAGTATCTGAGTTAATCAGAACACTCCTACCCAGTCAACAGATCAGGGCTTGATCCATCACGTTTTTTAGCTCACTGCACCATCCCAGTTCAGAACCTGGCTACATGCAAATTAGTCTGTCCCTGGCCCAGTGCAACATGGGAACAGGACAGACCAAACTACCAAGCCAATTCTTTACTGGAAAGGAAACAAGCTTCCGGGGACCGGTTTCTGGCATTACAGCCGTCTTCGGCCCGGCTTGCTTGAATCCTGATGGTGCAGTGAGCAAGGGACTCACATCTGAGCATACCCTTCCACACTTATGGTGGCCAAAATAATTTCAAAAGGGGGTGGTGATGGACAGAGTATCTGAGTTAATCAGAACACTCCTACCCAGTCAACAGATCAGGGCTTGATCCATCACCGTTTTTTAGCTCACTGCACCATCCCAGTTCAGAACCTGGCTACATGCAAATTAGTCTGTCCCTGGCCCAGTGCAACATGGGAACAGGGCAGACCAAACTACCAAGCCAATTCTTTACTGGAAAGGAAACAAGCTTCCGGGGACCAGTTTCTGGCATTACAGCCGTCTTCGGCCCGGCTTGCTTGAATCCTGATGGTGCAGTGAGCAAGGGACTCACATCTGAGCATACCCTTCCACACTTATGGTGGCCAAAATAATTTCAAAAGGGGGTGGTGATGGACAGAGTATCTGAGTTAATCAGAACACTCCTACCCAGTCAACAGATCAGGGCTTGATCCATCACCGTTTTTTAGCTCACTGCACCATCTCAGTTCAGAACCTGGCTACATACAAATTAGTCTGTCCCTGGCCCAGTGCAACATGGGAACAGGGCAGACCAAATTAGCTTGGTAATTTGGTCTGCCCTGTTCCCATGATGCACTGGGCCAGGGGCAGACTAATTTGCATATAGCCAGGTTCTGAACTGGGATGGTGCAGTGAGCTAAAAAACGGTGATGGATCAAGCCCTGATCTGTTGACTGGGTAGGAGTGTTCTGATTAACTCAGATACTCTGTCCATCACCACCCCCTTTTTGAAATTGTTTGGCCACCATAAGTGTGGAAGGGTATGCTTAGACATGAGTCCCTTGCTCACTGCACCATCAGGATTCAAGCAAGCCGGGCCGAAGACGGCTGTAATGCCAGAAACCGGTCCCCGGAAGCTTGTTTCCTTTCCAGTGAAGAATTGGCTTGGTAGTTTGGTCTGCCCTGTTCCCATGATGCACTGGGCCAGGGGCAGACTAATTTGCATATAGCCAGGTTCTGAACTGGGATGGTGCAGTGAGCTAAAAAACGGTGATGGATCAAGCCCTGATCTGTTGACTGGGTAGGAGTGTTCTGATTAACTCAGATACTCTGTCCATCACCACCCTCTTTTTGAAACTTTTAGAACAGTGTTACGTCAAAATATTGCGCCTGCCTCAGAGCAGACATAAGACTGAGGCAAACCCTTCCACATGAAGCTTTCCCCATGTGAAAGGATGCTGGAGTTCAGGCATTTCATTTCAGTACTGAAAACTCAAAATTTTTCAAAATACATTTCCTCTCTCTTGCAAACAATCCTACCGCATATCCAAGGCTCTAAATAAGCTGAGGCTTGTCTAAGCATGCCAATTAGTTGTAGTCTATTCAGGGTTCCAGATGAGGTAAGGATTGTCTAGGGGTGCACAAGAGGTATGGCCTCTATTGAAGAGTGTAGTAGAAGAGAGATCTGTCCACGGGTGCAAATAATTTGACACCTGTGTCTAAGAGTGCAGTGGGGGATAGGCTTCATGAAGCCTAGTCCACTGCACCCTTAGACACAGGTCTCACCACCTACGCTCTCCAAGAAAAGCCTCTCTCCCACTACAGTCTTGAACACAGGCCTCACCTCCTCTGTCCCTCTGGACATTCCTCACCTCATCTGCACAATCTACTTCCTAATCTGAGGAAACACAGCTGACATGATTGTGAAGAGGTCACATTTTTTATGTAATCATTCACACACTATTTACTCTTTCTCAAAAATATAAAACACATTATTTTGCCTCAAAAATATTTCAGTAGTGTAATGAAAAGCTTATACATATCACCTATTCTCTGTTTTTCCAATCTTATTCTAAAAAAAGATTATGAGGCCTAACCAGGAGTGCAGATGTAATGAAGCCTCTACAGGGGAGCACAAAAGGTGAGGCTTCTGTCCAACAGTGCAGTGGACAGGACTAAACTGGAGTAGTGCACAAAAAAAAGATGAACCTCATTTATAAAGCCCTGCATCAGTTTTCCACTGCTGATGCGTCACTTTTCGTGACGCATCGGCGGCATAAAACATGTGCCTTGTTGCGCCATATTTAAAAAGTGACTCATGTGGGTAGATGCGTCACTATTTAAACTTCTGCGCCACATTATACCTTTATCAGGTATAATGCACACAGAGGGGTTATTTCTCCGCAGAAAGCCTCGTAATAGTGACGCAGTGAAAGCAATGACATTTCACTGTGTCACTTTTAGAACACTGTTACGTCAAAATATTGCACCAGCCTCACATGAGGCATAAGACTGAGTCAAAGGCTTTCACATGGGGCTTTACCCATGTGAAAGGATGCATTGCTGGACTACAAGCATTCCATTTCACTACTGAAAACTCACAATTTTTCAAAATACATTTCCTCTCTCTTGCAAACAATCCTACCGCATGTCCAAGGCTGTAAATAAGCTGAGGCTTGTCTAAGCATGCCAATTAGTTGTAGTCTATTCAGGGTTACAGATGAGGTAAGGATTGTCTAGGGGTGCTCAAGAGGTATGGCCTCTATTGAAGAGTGTAGTAGAAGAGAGATCTGTCCACAGGTGCAAATAATTTGACACCTGTGTCTAAGAGTGCAGTGGGGGATAGGCTTCATGAAGCCTAGTCCACTGCACTCTTAGACACAGGTCTCACCACCTACGCTCTCCAAGAAAAGCCTCTCTCCCACTACAGTCTTGAACACAGGCCTCACCTCCTCTGTCCCTCTGGACATTCCTCACCTCATCTGCACAATCTACTTCCTACTCTGAGGAAACACAGCTAACATGATTGTGAAGAGGTCAATTTTTTTATGTAATCATTCACACACTATTTATTCTTTCTCAAAAATATAAAACACATTATTTTGCCTCAAAAATATTTCGTAGTGTAAAGAAAAGCTTTACATATCACCTATTCTATGTTTTTCCAATCTTATTCTAAAAAAAGATTATGAGGCCTAACCAGGAGTGCAGATGTAATGAAGCCTTGACAGGGGAGCACAAAAGGTGAGGCTTCTGTCCAACAGTGCAGTGGACAGGACTAAACTGGAGTAGTGCTCAAAAAAAAGATGAACCTCATTTATAAAGCCCTGCATCAGTTTTCCACTGCTGATGCGTCACTTTTTGTGACGCATCGGCGGCTTAAAACATGTGCCTTGTTGCGCCATATTTAAAAAGTGACGCATCTAGGTAGATGCGCCACTTTTTAAACCTCTGCGCCACATTATACCTCTGTCAGGTGTAATGTACACAGAGGGGGCATTCCTTCGCAAAAAGCCTCATAATAGTGACGCAGTGAAATCTATGAGATATCACTGCGTCACTTTTAGGACACTGTTACGTCAAAATCTTGCACCAGCCTCACATGAGGCATAAGGCTTTCACATGGGGCTGTCCCCATGTGAAAGAATGCATTGCTGGAGTTGCTTCCTAATCTGAGGTAACACAGGTGACATGATTGTGAGAGCTTCAAATTATTTTATTTAATCATGCACACAATTTTTATTCTTTCTCAAAAATATATAAGCTATAAATTTTCCCCAAAATCGATTTTTCAATAACATTTTAAAAACACAGTGCAGGTCCTATGTACAATCATTCCATTTCAGTACTAAAAAGTCACCATTTTACCAAATACATTTCCTATCTCTTGCAAACATTCCTACCAAGCATTTCCCATAAAAATGAAACAACCCAACAGCAAAGAAACTCAATCTGCTTCCCAATCTGAGGTAAAACAGATAACATGTTTGTAAAAGTTTCAAATATTTTTATGTAATTAAGCACACACTATTTATTCCTTCTTAAAAATGTTAAAGCCATGGATTTGCACTAAAATCGTTTTTCATTTACCATTTTGGGAACAGAACACAGGTCCTATGTACAACCATTCATTTTCACTACTGAAACCCATTAATTTGCACTAAAATTGTTTTTCAATTACCATTTTAGGAACACAACACAGGTCCTATGTACAAGGATTCATTTTTACTACTGAAACCCATTGATTTCCACTAAAATCGTTTTTCAATTACCATTTTAGGAACAGAACACAGGTCCTATGTACAACCATTCAACTTCACTACTGAAACATCACTATTTCACAAAATACAAATCCTCTATTTTACAAATATAGAAACCATGCATTTTCAAAAAACATCATACAAACCAACAGCAAAGAAAATCAATGTGCTTCTTAATCTGAACTCTCTATCCAAATGAATCATAACTCACCTTTACAAATGCTTTAGGAGATTCAGAACAGTGTCAGATACACACACCAATATTTCTTTTGCAGAGCAAAAGGTATGTTCTCCAGGCACTGCAAACCTTAATGCACAGAAAACCTCTAATTCTACACACATATTGCTCATGGTAACCAATCAAAACTCTTCCCTCTGTATTTTCAAACCAACACCCTTCCACCCTCAACCCTTTCTACCTGTTACCATAGCAACTCCCTCCTCACTGAGCTCTCAGGTTTAAAAGTTTATTCTACAATGTTGCAAATCACCTCAGCAAGGATGTTTGACCTGCGAATACACCAGCTTATCTGGTGCAATGTTTCTTTAAATGACTTTTTTTTAACCATTCAAATTACTTCTTACACAGAACACAACCATGCACCCTAACTTTCAGTTTTCAACTATCTCAATCTACCAATCATTGCTTGTGATTCAAGAGCACTGAAAGTCTACAGTTTTTTTTGTTGCAAACTCCTATTGTTCCAACTGCCATTTCTTTCCCACACTTCATCTGACTGCACCAGAATCTCCTCTCACCATGTATTCTGTCTGGATTATTGGACATAGCTATATCCACTGGGCTCAAAGGTATGCAGCTACCAGAAATTTTCACAACCTTGATTTATTAAATGTGAACATGAAATGGATTGGCCAGAGAGGATTGAAATGTCACCAATTGATTCCATTGGTGAAAACCTTTTTGCATTTGCCACACCCTGACCTCTTAATTGTGCACTGTGGAGGAAATGACTTGGGCACTTTGACTGGGGTAGGTCTGGAAATGCTTTTAAAGGACACCTTTGATCATTTGATGGTACTTTTTCCACAAACTGCCTTGGTATATTCCAATATATGCCAAAGACAGAAATGGAAGTGGTCCAACCAATTTTGTCCACAATTTGAGAAAGCACGGAAACATGTGAATAAATCTGTTTCTGCTTACATGAGAGACTATGGAATGGGTTCAATATACAACAACAACTTGCGTTACAACATGCAAGATATCTACAGAGGAGATGGTGTCCACTTCTCAGATGAGGGGAATAGAATATTCCTCCTGAATTTAAGACTGTGCATTGGAACCTACTTATAGGTACCTAAATCAACCACAGAACCCAAAAGCTCTTTTCAGGGCTACCCTACCTCTGATCATTCCAAATGATTATCTTTTTGTAACTTTTTTCACTATTTTTCACTAAAGTACGCTCCCCGGTACGCTCCCCGGTGCGCGTACCGGGCGCTCCCCCGCGAAAATTTAAAAATATATATATATATTTTTTGGCCTATATGGGCCTCCTAACACCCCCTCAGAAAACCTAGGGGGTAGGGGAGTGCCTACCGTGCCCCCTTATACCCATTCCCAACGTTGTTTGTCCTCCATTTTCTGTCTCAAATCTACCGAAACACAAAATGGAGGACTCCCGTAGCGCTGCCGGTATGCGTACCGGGGCGCGCACCGGGAAGTGCTCCCAAAAAATGTTAAAACTTAATTTACATAAAAACCACTGGAGACACTTTCACCAAATATACAATAGCTCATACTACATACCAATCCCTACCATTTTTCCAAATTTGGTGGAATTCCATTGAGCCATTTAGCCTGTAGACCTCTCTAAATATCCTGAGGTAAATTACTTCACAAAAACACATCTGAAGTATTAGAATTGACAACCAATTAAAAAGTTACTTTCATTTTCTACTATTATTTCATGACATTTGATTGGTTATGTACCTGAATATATGTTATGTTATGTTAATCAAATTTTTTGAGCGCGCAGCTGCCCCAGCAAAGGGGCGTCCCGGCGCTATATCAAACAAAGTAACACAACAGACAACAACTAGGAAAAGAGCTGGCTTTAATAGGGCAATGGAAAAAGATAGGTTTTAACTGCTTTCCTGAATGAAAAAAGATCTTCTAGAGATCGAATATGGACAGGAAGCGCGTTCCAGAGCTTGGAAGCCAGCACTGTAAACGATCGACCACCCGATCTACATTTTTGGAAACGTGGGACAAGAGCTAGTTTCTGACCTGCAGAGCGCAGACTGCGTGAAGGGATGTACAGGGTCAAAAGATGCTGAAGGATGGTAGGGGTCTCAGTAATAAGAATTTTGAACGCAAAACAAAGAGTCTTAAACTCTATGCGTCTAATTACTGGTAGCCAGTGCAGTTTAGAGATTGTACTGCGGGCTGAACAGAAGCGAGGTAGGCCCACCAGAACCCTGGCGGCCGCGTTCTGAACCCGTTGGAGTCGCATAATCTCCGCCTGGTTGGCGCCTAAAAACAGCGTGCTAGCATAATCCAGCCTGGATAAAACACGAGCTTGGATCACCATCTGGCGTGTGGGGGCATCGAAGAATTTGAGGATAGGCCTCAAACCCCGCAGGATGCCGAAGCACATGGATGCTACCTTCTTAGTATGACATGCGAAGGTTAGTTTAGAATCTAACCACACACCGAGGTTTTTTAGCTCGGTAACGGGTTTTGGGGGAGGACCCAGTTCATTAGGCCACCAACTCGCACCCCACAGATCAGGGCGGTTCCCTATTACCATCACTTCGGTTTTGAGGGCGTTAAGCTGTAAACAATTGGCTGTAAGCCAACTGGCAACAGCCCTCAAACCATCCGCGAAGTTAGATGCCGATGTATCAAGGTCCCCGTTGAGGACCACCGCCAGCTGGGTATCATCGGCGTATGATACCATTGTAAGACCCCAACTCTTCGCAACCTCCGCCAAAGGTTGTACATATAAATTGAAGAGAGTGGGGCTCAACGCCGATCCCTGCGGAACTCCTTGGGTGATGGTGTGAGACTTAGATCTGAAAGGTGGAACCACTACCTGAAAGGATCTATCCGAGAGGAACGATTGGAACCAATCCAGCGCCTTGCCAGATATGCCCGCCTCACCAAGCCTTTGAATAAGAATGGCATGGGATACAGTGTCGAAGGCGGCACTAAGGTCTAACAAGACCAGTGCCGCCGTTTGACCTGCATCTAGTACAGAGCGGAGATGTTCAATCATGTAAAGGAGTGCCGTCTCAGTACTATGCCCAGATCTAAAACCATTCTGTGTAGGATCCAGTAGGAGTGCAGAGGTCAGATGTTTTGTTAAGATGTTGTTTACGTGAGCCTCTGTGATCTTTGTCACCCATGGAAGGAGGGAAATAGGTCTGTAACTCTCTGGTTTAAGCGGATCCAAACCAGGCTTCTTTATGATGGGCTTGACACAAGCGGCCTTCCAGCTGGGTGGGACCAACCCGGTGGTAAGGGATTGATCCACAAGCTGTCGAATAGGAGGAAGGATAACCGACGCAGAGTCCAAAAACTGGACTGGTCTCAGAGGGTCATCTGGTGAACCAGACTTGACCTTGGCCGCAAGGAGGCTGAACTCCTGCTGTGAAGGTAAAAAGAACGAGCCCAAGCACTGTGAGGTACGCAATGTAAAAGACGTACTGTCAGGATCGACTTTGGGAAAAGAGCGATAGATAGCATTTACTTTTTCCACAAAGAAGCTGGCTAACGACTCACAGTGAGCAAGGGAGCAAATCTCCGTGCTGGGAAGTCTGTTCAATGTGAGCTCCTTCAAGACTTTAAAAACCAGTTTGGATGGATTGGGACTCGCCTGGAACTCCAAAGCATAATAGTCAGCCCGAGCCCGGCAGACAGCTCTGTGATACACCTTTACCTCAGCAAGATAACGCACCTTCAGATCACCGTCGTAGTTCTTCCTCCAAGCTCTTTCGGCTCGACGGCAGATGGCTTTGGCCCTCCTAAGCGTCTCCGAATACCAGGGAGTAGGCTGAGAAGAACGACTTCTACTCCAGCTGGCCGGGATTAGTGCATCAAGCACTTGAACGAGCCAATCGCACAGGGCGTTATACCCCGTTGCGACGTCATCCGTAAAAACCAGAGGTGAAATGGCCAATAAATGATGGAAGTCCTCCAATTTGAGCTTTTTCCAGGGTCGCCTGAAAGTTGTTTTGTCGGGCTTCCCTGTAGAACGTGTTGGCATTGTAACAAAAAGCTCAATGAGGTGATGGTCGCTCCAACCCATAGGTCTGGGGGGAGAAACTTCGGCCAGTTGAAGATTTGTAAGAACCGGGTCAAGAATATGACCTCCCTCATGGGTAGGATGACGGACCAGTTGGAGCAGTTGTACTGCTTCAAGATCGTCAAGCAGACCTCTAACCATTGGTAACTCCGTGGCATCAAAATGGATGTTAAGATCGCCAATGATGGTGATATTGGAGGAGAACAAAGACAGAAAGCTGACCAGCTCAGGGAGAGCTTTCCTGAAAGCGCAGTCACTTCCCGGGGGACGGTATATCAAGAGGCCCGACAATGTTTGGGTCTGACCGATGCTGATGGAGAATTGGGCGCACTCGGCGCCAGCCAGGTCCATGGGCTTCCAGATACAGGCATAGCAGGTTTTAAAGGCCACAGCTATGCCACCTCCTCTCCCCTTGCGGTTTAGTGTATATATTGCATAACCCGGGGGAAGTGCCAGATTGATGATGGCTGTGTCTTCATCTCCTAGCCAGGTCTCCGTCATAAAGAAGACATCAGGGCCTTCTAGCGAGATAAGCTCAAAAATATCTCGGTGATGTTTTGGGAGGGATCTAACATTATGGTGCCAGATTTTAATGGCATTAGGAGGAGGGAGTTCCTTCCTCCGCTGTGATAATGCCTGACTAGGGGCCATCACTGGTGTCGGAAGTTCCCACCGACCACATGGGCAGGTATAGGGACCACTCAGAGGATGATGGGACGAGTGTGAGCAAATAGGCAGATTACGTCTAATCTGGCAAAGGGCATGACTAGAATATCGATAAGTCATGTTAAAAATAAACCACAGAGTCCGGCCACGACCCGCGCGTCCTAGCGCGGACGAGCGCAGACGGGCAGGACTCTGGCACGACTCCGGCACAGCGCAGGCGTCCCGCTGCGCGTCCCGCTGCGCGGGGGGGGACGACTTTAAATAGGCACTCCCCGGAAGAAGGACGGGCGTAAGAACGCTCCAAGATGGCGCCCGCCGATTTGAACTAGTGCCCAAAGCAAGATGGCGCTAAAAAACGAAGCCTCAAACCTCCCAAGGACCCACCAAAACGGTGGTGAAGCTTCCTTTAAATGCAGTAAGTGGAGGGGGGAAATGGAGACCAGCGTGGTCTGTTTAAAACCAGGGGGAATGTAAATAAAATAAACAGAGATACAAAATAGGGAATTTAAAATTTTCAAAGCGCCAGCAGCAGCGCGCTATCAGCAGTGATACCAGTGTATATAAAGAAAGAGAGGGAAACACAGCCATTTTGACTATTACTTCCTGAAGTACATTTCAAGAGCATTTTCACTGACAACTTCAACTTCTTTTTGAAAGGTCAGTTGTTATTTTGAAAACTGAAGTAAGTTGTGCACTTTAAGTTAATTTGGAAAACTTTTTCTGATAGTTATATACTATCCCTCTGTAATAGTTATAGATTGAGATAGACTTCTCTGTTATAGTTATGGATGGATTTAGGCTTGTCTTGTATAATTATGAATTTACTTAGGCTTCATCACATACACTTTTTTATATTTCTACTTCCAGTCTGATACCATACACTGCCCAAAGATAAATTCACTGTTACAAAATCCAAACTACCTGTCTGAACTTAAACCCAACAGTGCCCTATCTCTACTGATATATTTATTTTGTATGCACATTTCAACACGAATATGGAAGGACAACAAAACATTTCCTTTGAAATTGTCCTAGAGAGCAACAATTAAGAAATTATTGAACCCAATGATAACTTGGAATTCATGGATGAATCACGGGACTATGAACTACTACAATGTGTAGAATCAGTGGATTTGCTCATTCAAAATGAGGACATTTCTGACAGTCAAATGATAGAAGTTATGTTTAATTTGGAAAAAGAATCTGAAAAATAAATTTATATTTAATAATTCTAAAAATGTTTGAGACATTATTCATTTTTATATGTAATTCTTAAACTAGTACCAAATTGATTATAATGTAAAGTCAGACTTATAGTATACTGTGCAACTTTTTTATGTTACATAGTAATTTTGCTCATAGATACTTCCTTTCTCCCACTATATTATCTCCAATGTGTATTTGACATCTGTTTTTCATCTCCTGCCTCCATGTTCTTTCTGCTTTCCTGACAGACTATGATATGGATTCCATATAGCACAACTTCTGTAACAACATGCAAGATATCTACATCGGAAATGGTGTACATTAAATTTAAGACATGTTGATACTTAAAACACCCAAACAACACAACAACTCTATACAGAGCTACCCTACCTCTAATCACTTTAAATTATTATTTTCCTGTTTCACTGTGTTTTTCCCGTGGTACGCTCCCCGGTGCGCGTACCGGGCGCTCCCCCCACGAAAATCGGAAAAAAATAATAATAATTTCGCCCCGCGGGACCCTTTAATGGACCCACATCAAACCTAGGGGGTCAGGGGGGGTCTACCCTTCCCCCTTTTGGTCATTTCCCCCTTTAATTTTTGCCACCTCTTGTGTCTCAATCCTACCGAGACACAAGATGGCGGCCGCTGCGGACTGTTTCGAATGTTTACAGACACCCGAGAACCAATCAGCTTCCCGTGCACAAGTCACGTGGCGCACCCCGAGCGCTCCCCGGTGCGCGTACCGGGGCGCGGCCATAGATATATACATTTTTTTTAACCTAAATTACTCAAAATCCTCTGGAGCACATATCTTGAGACATAGCAAAGGCACATCGGGCTACCAGTCCCTACAATTTTGCCAAGTTTGGTGAAAATCCATTCAGCCGTTCGAGCTAAAAGTGAAACAGACCGCCCTATGGAAATTAACATGGGAAAACACGTTTTGGGACCCCCTTTTTATCTCGGCCCCCGCTTGACGAATCCCCCCCAAACTTTCAGGGAAGGAGCGGAGAGCCGCGAGGCAAAGTTGCTAAAAAATTCAGGCAGATTCCTCAACCGGCGCCAAAGTTATTCCCAATAGAATGTTGCGATTTCCCTATGGAAATCAATCCTAACTATAACTACCTACTGGCGACCGCCAGTAGGTAATATATATATAAAATTTCTATGGCAAAATGAAACCCCTCATTTTGTTCCTTTTCAAATTAAATGTATTAAGTGTTACCACTTTATTCCAATCAAGATGACTTCAGGTGTGCCATACGTTTGTCATAAGTAAGACTGTTAGCGTTCTAGTTGTTCTTTAGAACACCCTGGGACATTCTGTCATTGGGCTATAGTTGGGCTACATCTGGCTGATATTTGGGCTACATTTGGGCTCTTTTGTCTCTGGTGGCCATCTTGGGAGACTGCATATCAGAATTTTTTTAATGAAATATAAGAGAATTTGAGAAGTCACTCAAAATGTGCCCTAATTTTTCTTTCTTCAGCACTAATCATAATTTCTATGGCAAAATGAACCCCCTCATTTTGCTCCTTTGCAAATTAAATGTTTTAAGTGTTAACACTTTATTCCAATCAAGATGACTTCAGGTGTGCCATACTTTTGTCATAAGTAAGACTGTTAGCGCTCTAGTTGTTCTTTAGAACACTCTGGGACATTCTGTCATTGGGCTATAGTTGGGCTACATCTGGCTGATTTTTGGGCTACATTTGTTTTTTTTGTCTCTGGTGGCCATCTTTGGGCTACATTGGGCTACATTTGGGCTCTAACATATATATAGCCCAATGTAGCCCAATATATATTTTTCAAAGTTAATTTTCGTAAAAAACCACTGGAGCATATATCTTGAGACATAGAAAAGGCACATCGGGGTACCAGTCCCTACAATTTTGCCAAGTTTGGTGGAAATCCATTCAGCCGTTCAGGCTAAAAGTGAGTCCAACCGCCCTTCGGAAATTAACATGGGCGAAAACACGTTTTGGGACCCCCCTTTTATCTCGGCCCCCGCTTGACGGATCCCCGCGAAACTTTCAGGGAAGGAGCGGAGCGCAGCGAGGCAAAGTTAAGTAAAATTACAGGCAGATCCCTCATTGGGCACCAAAGTTATTCCCAATAGAATGTTGCGGATTTCCTATGGAAAACGATCCTAACTATAACTACCTACTGGCGACCGCCAGTAGGTAATATATATATATATATATATATATATATATATATATATATATATATATATATATATATATATTACCTACTGGCGGTCGCCAGTAGGTATATATAGTTAGGATTTTTTCTCTATGGGATTTTTGAAAATTCTATGTCTAATAACTTTGGCGTTTGTAAACGGAATTGGCTGAAATTTTCAGGAAAATGGCACATTTTGTTTCTGAGCAGCCCTCAAAAATTTGGGGGGGGTTCGTCAAGGGGGGGCCGAGAAAAAAAGGGGGGTCCCAAAACGTGTTTTTAACATTGAGTTTTCCATAGGTCGGTTGGCCTCACTTTTAGCCCGAACGGCTGAATGGATTTGCACGAAACTTGGCAAAATTGTAGGGACTGGTAGCCCGATGTGCCTTTCCTAGGTCTCAATATATGTGCTCCAGTGGATTTTGAGAAATTAACGTTCAAAAAAAGATATATATCTGTAACAGCGGACCGGGAGCTTTGTGAAGCGAAGCTGATTGGTTCTCCGGCGTCTGTGAACATTCCAAACAGTCCGTAGCGGCCGCCATCTTGTCTCTCGGTAGGATCGAGAGACAAGAGGAGGCCAAAGCGAAGGGGCAAATGACCATAAGGGGGCATAGTAGATCCTCGCTGACCCCCTAGGTTTGATGTGGAGGTTTTAAAAGGGCCCCGCGGGGCAAAAAAAATAAATAATAATAATAATCGAACAGCTTAATGGATTTGCACGAAACTTGGTAAAATATTAGGGACTGGTAGCCCGATGTGCCTTTGCTAGGTCTCAATATATGTGCTCCAGTGGATTTTGAGAAATTAACGTTCAAAAAAAGATATATATCTGTAACAGCGCTCCGCTTCGCGTAACGGAGGTTTGCGAAGCTGATTGGTTCTCCGGCGTCTGTAAACATTGCAAACAGTCCGTAGCGGCCGCCATCTTGTCTCTCGGTAGGATCGAGAGACAAGAGGAGGCCAAAGCGAAGGGGCAAATGACCATAAGGGGGCATAGTAGATCCTCCTTGACCTCTTAGGTTTGATGTGGAGGTTTTAAAAGGGCCCCGCGGGGCAAAAAAAATAATAATAATAATAATCGAACGGCTGAATGGATTTGCACGAAACTTGGCAAAATTGTAGGGACTGGTAGCTCGATGTGCCTTTGCTAGGTCTCAATATATGTGCTTCAGTGGATTTTGAGAAATTAACGTTCAAAAACAAGATATATATCTGTAACAGCGCGGAGATAAAATTATATCTGTATTACCTAGCTGTTGCTAACACCAGTTAGCGACGGCTAGTAGGAGATAGCGACCATCTTGGGCCCCACTTTGCATGTGAGTGATATTTATCACTAATGACATGCAAAGTGGGCATGCCAAGATGTTAGCGACTGGAAACAGTCGCTAACATCGCTATCTCCTATTATCAACTTTTGGAAACATTCGCGATAAGCGCGAATATCTCCAAAAGCTAGCACCTGCCCTGAGCAGTTCTTAGCCATGTTATCCAATGGGAGGTGGATAACATGGCTAAGAGCATTAGCTCGGTAATGCATGAATATCGCTGAGTTTTCAGCGATAATAATGCATTGCGGTCGTTTTTTATCGTATTTGCGATAAACCTTGATAATAGAAAGGTTTATCTGCGATAATTTCTGACGATGCTTAGCGGTAAAAAAATCGTTGCTAAGCATCGTTAGGGATAAATATCGCTTAACTTTGGTAATATGCCCCAACGTCTGTTAACGTTCGATTCGAAGGAAATAAGGAAGTGTTGAAAAACATTGTCTGCGCCATCTTGCCTTTTTTCAAATGCCACACTTTTGTCGTGCACGGCAGTCATTTTAGATGCCTTGACCAGACCCACTCTGTGCACGCTGTCGATCCTTAGCATGGCTCCCCACCCTCGCAAGCATCTCCCCCAGGCAGTGGTCACCCCCGCTCTCTGTCTTATGCATGGGTAATAAACCACCCCCCATCTGCGCTGCTCTTCCCTGAGAATCACACCCTGTGCCCGCCCGACACCTCCCTTTCGCCCTATGCACTACCGCTCCCTCTGACACTCCTTTTCCTCTGTGTCCGATTGTCCAGGCCGGTCCTAGGGTATCAGCTAGCCCTGCAGATGTAGTTTATGGCCCCAGCTGTAAAGAATCACCCCTCTTCAAAGGAGTTATAGTAGATCAAGGCCCACACTCGATGAGATCCGTCACAGCAGACGCGTTCCTATTATCTGAAAACCATCCTGTATTGTGATTGGGGAGGGGACCGAGCCTGAAGCGGAAGATTCCAGGGATGACTCTTTGTACATGAAAGTTTTTACAATTATGTGTCACATTAAAAATATATAGCACTCCAACAAAGTAGTAAGATTATAAAACTTTAATAACTTATAAATATATACAAGAAAACAAAAACAGTAATATCATATAAACATTTTTAGGTAAAAACAACGAAGTAGCGGTCGGCTGTGCGAATAGTCCCAACGCAGCACAACGTCCAGATTTCTGGCGTGGGGCGTCGCGGGGGGTGGGTCATCAGTAGCAAACTGTTGTGCGAATAGTTCCAAGGCAGCAGAACGATGGCACCAAGGTGATGTCCAGTAAGTTGCCGCAATGGTTTTGGTATCCTACAATGCTGCTCCGAATAACGACGTGGGGCGCCCCGGGGGAGGCGGCGTGAACGGGCCTCTCCAGGTGGAGTCTCGTCTGTTGTAGTGGGGCGCCCCTTTACCGTTTCAGTTGCCATTCCGTCCGCTTTTGGTCCACTGTGTCAAAAGCCGCAATTCAGCTGAGTTGCGCCCACTCTTGCGGTGCAGCGATAGGCGGCTGTCACAGGACTCTCAAAATGGCGGCAGGCTGTTTCCTTTTTGGGCCTGGTCCACTGAAATGGCCCTGGGACACCTTGGAAATCGGACGCTTGTCTGCTAGGTCTTGGACCCCATTCTCGAAAGCGTCCCCTCCGCCTTGAGGATTCATCAAAAGATTTGGGGGCCCCCGACTCCTGTAGGCTTCTGGTGGGGAGCGGCTGCCATGATTGCTCGCGGAATGACCACGACGGAGCTACGAGATGGTGGTGCTCTCATGCTGACGCCAGCTTCAGTCTGAAACATCCAGAAACAAGGTGGGGCTTTCATCGTTTGGGAAAAAAAAAAAGTTTTCATCCAATGAAAAGTGTTGTTTTTAGGTCATATGATCAAGCCTTCCATCATTAGGAAACCAAAAGTAAAATGAACCAATGAAAAGTTTTATAAACAAGTCACATGACCTGTTATGCGGCATAGGGTATAAAATGCGGAGAAAATACGTTGGCACGTGAGGCGGCGTCAGTAGCGGACCGATGTGCGAATAGGCCGAAGGCAACACAACGCGCCAAGATCCAGATGGCACCGAGGTGGTGTCCAGCAAGTTGCAGCACTGGTGTGGCCATCCTACAATGCTGAAAGTCGGCGTGGGGCGCCCCGTTGGCCTGTGAGTTTGCGTCAGTAGCGGACCGATGTGCGAATAGGCCGAAGGCAGCACAACGCGCCAAGATCCGGATGGCACTGAGGTGGTGTCTAGTAAGTTGCCGCACTGGTGTGGCCATCCTACAATGTTGAAAGTCGGCGTGGGGAGCCCCGTTGGCCTGTGAGATGGCGTCAGTAGCGGACCGATGTGTGAATAGGCCGGAACCAGCACAAGGCGCCAAGATCCGGATGTCACCGTGGTGGTTTCATAGTTGAGAGGCACTTCATCTGCAGTGGGGCGCCGAGATCCGGATGGCACCGAGGTGATGTCTAGCAAGTTGCTGTACCGGTGTGGTCATCCTACAATGCTGAAACTCGGCGTGGGGCGCCCCATTAGCCTGTGAGATGGCGTCAGTAGAGGACCGATGTGTGAATGGGGCAAAGGTAGCGCAAGAATATTTTCTGAATAGAAGACACCACAAGGCGCTGAGATGCCAAGATCCGGATGGCACCGAGGTGGTGTCTAGCAAGTTGTGGCACTGGTGTGGCCATCCTACAATGGTAAAAGTCGGCGTGGGGCGCCCTGTTGGCCTGTGAGATGGTGTCAGTAGCGGACCGATGTGCGAATGGGGCCAAAGGCAGCGCAACAATATTTTCTGACTAGAAGACACCACAAGGCGCTGAGATGCCAAGATCCGGATGGCACCGAGGTGATGTCTAGCAAGTTGCTGTACTGGTGTGGCCATCCTACAATGCTGAAACTCGGCGTGGGGCGCTCCATTAGCCTGTGAGATGGCGTCAGTAGCGGACCGATGTGCGAATGGGGCCAAAGGCAGCGCAACAATATTTTCTGAATAGAAGACACCACAAGGCGCTGAGATGGCAAGATCCGGATGGCACCGAGGTGGTGTCTAGTAAGGTGCCCTGGTGTGGCCATCCTACAATGCTGAAAGTCTGCGTGGGGCGCCCCGTTGGCCTGTGAGATGGCGGCAGTAGCAGACCGATGTGCGAATGGTGCCAAAGGCAGCGCAACAATATTTTTGGAATAGAAGAGACCACAAGGCGCTGAGATTCGGTTAGCACCGAGGTGGTGTCTAGCAAGCTATGCAGCTGAGTTGCGTGCGCACTTGCGGCGAATAGGTCGAAGGCAGCACAACAATGTTTTCTGAATAGAAGACACCACAAGGCGCTGAGATTCGGTTACCACCGAGGTGATGTCTAGCAAGTTGCCGCACTGGTGTGGCCATCCTACAATACTGCTCCGAATAACGGCGTGGGGTGCCCGAAGGGGGGGGGGGGAGGCGGCGTGAACTGGCCTTCCTAGGTGGAGGCTCGTCTGCTGTAGTGGGGCGCCCCTTTACCGTTTCAATTGCCATTCAGCTGAGTTTCGGCTGCTCTTGATGCTACAGCAACAGGCGGCTGCAACAGGACTCTCAAAATGGCGGCCTGTTCTTTGGATTTGGGCCTGGTCCACTAAAATGGCCCTGGGACACCTTAGAACTCGGACGCTCGATTTTTTTTTCCTTTCCTGTACATGCAAAAAAGGTAAATGCCCGGTACGTTACACGCTTCATCTGCCACGATGAACTCTCCAGAGGAACCGAAAAAAAATATAGTTATGGTAACTATACCATGCATCGTCATATGGAGAGGTGGCACCAATTAATTATAGTGCTGCATAAAAGAGAGTTTTGGAGGAGAACCCCTGACCTGCTAGTACATTCATCAAAGAAGTGGCACTGACAGCATCAGAGGCAAGGGAAACGGTCCCAAATATTTAGAAGAACTTTGGAAAGATTAAAATGACATGTTTAGATTGTGGCAAATTAATTTCATGTGGACAGATGAGTGTTACTCTAATAAATACAGCATATGAACATCATCATAGTCGATGGTTGGTAGAGACATTTTGACTATATCCTGGACCTGCCCGTCCTCGCCCAAAATGGCGCCGGAATAAATGGGACTCGTAACTCCTTGTTGTGTACTGGTTGCAGAACCTTGAAATCACGAGATACGTATGCAGTTTTGAAGCACATGGCGGGCGGGGACGAGAATTGATTGAATATTTCGACATCCCTATTGATATTAAGTTCTGATGTGTTATTGATTACTGTACTATTGAAAGTTCGAATTAACGTCACCCATGGTACTTGCCTGCAAATGTATATCTAGATAATTTTATTGTAACTGGCCCTTTCGTATTTTAATTATAAAATGTACGTCCACCGATTCCGTAACTGTTAGACACCTTAGTTCTTGCAACCTAATGGCCCGCCCGTTACGTTCCTCTACAGTGTAAATGTCTACTCATCATATACGATTACAGTTTGCTCCGTGGCCGGCCCACGTGGTTATAGGCTCGTATTTGTATAATGAAATTTTCACAATAAAGGTTTTTAAAAGAAAACATGGTAGTAGTATATACATTGGTAAAGTTTTTAATAATAGTCACTGTTTTAGAATCATTAAAAGGCAAGTGAAATAAAGCAGACCAATTACATGAAGGGTAAAAGGTATAATACGAAGGAACGCAGTAAAGATAAATGGTCAAGGGCTGTTGTGTTTTCTACTCCTGCAACATAAAGTGATCGATAAGAATCTCATATTCAGGCGTATCGGCGACTAAGACAGCAGGTCGACCCTCTTTTGCTCAACGGCTCCGTCATGGGACGAAGAAACGCTCTTTTTCTCGAAAAAAGAATATATTTTACTTGCAGGACAGTTGTAAATTTTCCGGGAAAGTACATTAGCCTGGAACATTATAACATATATTTAATAAAAAATAATGTTCGGAAGTAATAAAAAGCGTAATTTTTAGGTCATATGACCAAGCCTTTCATCATTAGAATAAGAAAAGTAAAATGAACCAATGAAAAGTTTTATTAACAAGTCACATGACTTGTTATGCTTACGTTACGCACTGCGCGCCCCGGATGACTTCCGGATGCGCTAACGCGGCGCGTCATATGACGCATTACGCGACAACGCAGGTCCAGAATATAGTCAAAATGTCTCCACCAACCAGCGGTCGGAACACAACCCCTTTCAGCAGGCTAAATAGTTCTGTTAAATGACAACAGAAGGGACAGGCAACAAGAACCATCAGTCAAAGAGGGGAGGGCTAGTTCTTCTCTACCGGGTTACATTGGGGCGCTACCGGAACTGATCGAATTGGTAGTCTACAGTGTTTCTGGATGTTTCAGACTGAAGCTGGGGTTAGCATGAGAGCAGCAGCATTTCGTAGCTCCGTCGTGGCCATTCCGCAACCAATCATGGCAGCCGCTCTTTATCATTATTTTGGGCGGGGTGGGTGGCGGAGCCGAGCTGTTTTGCAGCCATCATTGTGTGGAGTTCAGTTCATCTCACTAGTTTTGTATTTGTCATGAGGGGTTGTTCCTAATGTTTCTATTTTAGCGAGGTCAAAAAGAGATCCCATTAGTGGCCTACTGATTTTGCTCGATTCCTTTTCTTTTTTTTTACACGATTTTTCGTTATCTGCAAAGACTAAACAGAGTATTGCGACTCTGTGTTTGTTTGTAAATAGAGAATGAACCAAAGAGAACCAATTCTAAAACAGTAAATACTTGGATAACAATCAATCAAATGGAGAGAGAAGCAGGCACGACGTATTACAACGGGGGCAAAGGCCTGCGTTAACTACCCTTCACTATGTGCAAAGAGAGAGTACTCCTAATAGAAATGAGGGGGGGGGGGCACCATTCAAAGCAGATCAGTGTGCATAAACACGAAAATGTTTTCACTTACCACGTACTTGACATTCGACAGCTTATGATATTTGCTATTAAAAAACCATTGAAATTCACTGAAAAAACCATAGGTTATAGACCATATATAGTTAGGAATTAGCATTTACAAAACCTTGAAAATTCACTGAAAAAACCATAGGTTATAGACCATATATAGTTAGGAATTAGCATTTAAAAAACCTTATTTTACTCACACAAAACCATTGAAATTCCATATATAGTTAGTTGCACTAACTATATATCGCGCACCCGCAATCCACTGCTGATGATGTCACATATTACATCATTCATGACATGGTCAGTGACATCACTGATGACATCCTAACTATATATGGTCTATAACCTATGGTTTTTTCAGTGAATTTTCAAGGTTTTGTAAATGCTAATTCCTAACTATATATGGTCTATAACCTATGGTTTTTTCAGTGAATATATATATATATATAACGTCTTTATCATCGGCATTTTATATATAATGATGATAAAGACGTTTCCTTTGGAAATGGGACACTATTATGTTGGTGAGTCCAGTTTAAACCAGATTAATGAAATGAGAATGGGTTTCTTATTGACAGTAGAAATCTTTACAGTTTTTTTTATACATTTCAAATTTACATTGCATTATACTTATTTATAATTTGATATGCAGGAAAATAAAATGCTCTTCCCAAATTTGCACAACATTTGGTTAAGTATTGAAGCCAGGATTTGAACCCAGGTCACCGGTATGGAAAGCAGATAGCAACCCTGCTGGCCAAAGTGATATGCTGTTAAGACTGCAACATTTTGCCTTCACAGGAGAAAAGTCACACTCACACCTGACCATTATTGACAGATGTATAGGTTGCATGTGCTTGTCTTATTGGTAAGTTATTTAGACAATGTTTTGTTTTTATAACAATTGTTGTGTTCCATCATGCAGTCAAAGTCTTTACATCACGTCTAAACAAAATTGTATGAATGTGTGAAGCTGTGTACCTAAGGCAATACATCTTCCCTTTGAAATCTTGCACCATCCCCTTTACTCACACTTCACAGATGCAGCGATACACTCAGTGTAGCAAGATGTTTGGCAGCAACTCCTCTGTAGCTGTAGGTACAAATGACACCCAGACAAGATGAGATCATACATTATACGGTTCTTCACACGTAAATGTGGTTATTCATTGAGTATGAGGGGGAATGCATCATCAAATGCACAGACAGGTTTACTGTTTATGGTACTGCTCCTCAGAGTAAGCAGATGCTGTTGGACACAAAATATTGCCCACAATCATCAGGCACATGATAGCCTAATGCCATCATGTGGCTGTTTTAACCCCTTGACCGCGGCGAAAATTCCGCCGCGGTGCGGGTGATTTATGGCGTGGGCGTGGTTCGGACGGCCCCCGGCCGTCATCCTCACACGCCCACCGTGACGTCGGACGGCCTTAGAACTCAGTCAGTTCTCATTTTATCCACCATCCTGGCAGCAATAACAAGTGCCCCCAAATTGTGCACTCATTTCTTCACTTTAACAACCCAACAATGGAGAGCTTTTCTTTTAAGGGAGGGAGCAGGAGGGCTACTACAACCCCTATAAGTCACACTTTTCCATAGCCTATGCAGTAAGGCACATCCTTTTTTGTGATCAGAATCTACAAAGTTGATATTTTGAACACTAGGAGTAAAGGGGATTACTGTATTACACCCGGACAGAGATAGCAGGCCATGCAGGAGTTAAAGCCGAACACCTTTCTGTACCTTCGCCAGCAGAGCTGGAATGAAACATAGATATGAAATACTTAATCATAGCACCTTCGTGGCCCTCGATGTTGTTAGTTCTCTCCTACGCAGAGCATGTGCTGTTCCTTTGAGACCTTTTGTTTTCAATCAGTGGGCTTAGAAACTGCCCATTGCTTACCATCGGTTGTCTTCACTATCACTCCCATTTGCTTGCTTTTTATTGGTCACCTGGCATAGGCTTGCTTACTCTGTGGGTACCTGTGTCTTGACTGGAGAATGGACACATTGCTTTTTTACTTTCACTGCTCATTTCTTTAGGTACTACTTTTTTCCGTGGACTTAATCACTCCACCAGAGTGCATCTTTTTCAGCTGGCTCCCTTGTGTACTTCTTCCCTCTATGAGTTCCAGCCCCAGCAAATCTGCTCACTCCAATCCACATGCCCTCCCTCCTTCTGTTGTCCATGTTGGTTTGTACCCAACTTCCCTCGCACCATTTGCTTGTTGTCCTTTTTAGTTTGCTTCCAATTATCTGCCCCTCCGGCCCTTGTCTGTATTGGCTTGCTCACACCCTTTCTCCCTTCATTTATTGTTTATATTGGCATACCACCACCATCTCTCCCCCCATTGTGCTGGGCTCACCATATCACTTATTTAACTTTCAATAGTGCTGCTGTAGAACATGTCTAAACAACACTGACTTAGTCAATACCTCTTGTTAGCAAGACCTATGGGCTTTGCCGATGGTTGTTTTAGTTGGTGGTAGATAGGTTATGAAGGTGTTTTGCCCAGCTGTCTTGCTATATGCACCTGCACAAACATTTTTATACCAGCTATGCATTTTCAGATTCAAAAACATCAATCCAGTAACCAGACCCTTAATACTAATTAATTGTGTATTGTAACGAGTAGATAAAGTTATAGGCAATTACATCAATTTGATAAGAGTTGTTACACAGGGAGTTCTATGTGGGTTAAAATTGGGAAATTAGTGCAACCTCTTACATGTTGCTTTGCTTCCCTGGCAAAGCCACATGGTATCTCCAGTGAAAAGTTTTTATAAAGTCTAGCATTAAATCATCTTTGGTGGTTTTGCTTGTGCAGCAAAGCAAATCTTAAAAAAATAAGTTGTTTGAAGTGAAAAAATACAAAGATAAAAGAATGCAGATAAAGTACATAAAGCCCCAATCCAAATTTAATTATAAATAAAAACATCTGTATTGTCCCAGAAATTCTTAAAAACGGAAAAGATATTCAATATTCCAATCAATCTTTGTACATTCTTGTTTAGAAAACAAGGTGGAGTAAAAATGTTTTTTTTAATGGGAAGAATCAGAAAGCATTTCTGAGAGGGGCTTTAGGACCTTAGATATGCTGAGAAGAGTCATTGGTGAGATTTAGATATCTAGGGGCTTATTTACAGCCCTTTGCGCCACCCTTACGTCAATTTTCCCATGTTAAAAATGACGCAAAAGTGGTGCAAGGGGCTTGTAAATCTGCCCCCTAGTGAGTAAATACAGAGCAGGGCCTTCTAATGGCTGACTAGCTTTGCACAACATGTAGATCATCCCTTGTCTGGTTCTTTGTTTTCCGATTTATGGCAGCTGAATCCAAGTCAATGTGTAATGCTAGAGGGCACAGCCTAGGAAGACATGCTTGAAGCTGAATACCTTTAGAATAGTGTCGATAATGAAGACGTAATTTACGGTGAACACATTTCCCCTGTATGACATAGGACTAGCAAGGGCAAGACACATACTCAAGAGGTTTGAGGTTGTTTGCATGTCTAACAAAGCCATGCCTGTTTGGGAAAGGAGAGCAGGGTTCACTCTGAGAATGTGAAAGTTGCAAAAATGTTATTTGTTGTCATAAAAAAGAAGCGTGTTCCACATTCTTGATTAACAACAGTAACGATTTTAGGACACTTTATGATGTTGCTTACTCCATGCCTAGATCCCTTAAACCCATCAACTTACAGAAAGGTGTTGTAGAGGTATACTTAAAACTGGCTGTTTCACAAAATCGGTCCAGTAGATCACAACTTACACGACAATTTTCAAACCCATCAGCTGGCTCTCTTTGCAAGCTTCTCAGCAGGCAAAAGAGACGGTCGGCGACAAACTAATCGGGTCTTTAGACTCTGCTAGGTGGTCCACGAGCCCAGACGTTCTGGGCTCTGCTTCCACAGCAGTTCGACGCCCCTCATATTTTGAGGCCCACACGTTGCTGGCGAGAATCTCACTGGCTTCAGAAAAATTGAAGGTTGGGTGTTAAAATTATTTATTTTTCAAAACAAACTTAAAGTCTGGAGTTTTTTTGTTTTTTAAAAAGTGATGTTGTATACTCAGATCAGGGAAAAAATATGTCCACACCAGCCGCGGTCTGTGCAGGTAACAGCGCTGGGGCGGAGGGGCCAAGTAAGGGGGGATTTCGAGGGATGAAACAAAGGTAAAATGAAATAAATAATTAATTTTCCTTCAGCATCAAAAAACATTTCCAACATTCTTCAAACACCATTAACCTGAGCCTCCATAAAATCTGTTGGAAGATCTCAACTTTATCGGGCTCTTCATACAACCCATCACATCAACAGAATAATTGACTGAGTTCAAGTTCAAGTTCAAGAATTTATATAGCGCGCTACTCACCAAGAGGGTCTCAAGGCGCTTGGGGGTGGGTTCATTATTTATCGAATAGCCAGGTTTTAAGTTCTTTTCTGAAGGAGATGTGGTTCTGTGTAAGGCGGAGGTGGGTGGGGAGTGAGTTCCAGGTCTTGGCAGCCAAGTAGGAGAAGGATATACCTCCCATGGTGGATCTTTGGATACGCGGAACCGCGGCGAGGCCTTGATTGGAGGATCTTAGTTGGCGGGTGGGTGTGTAGAAGGATAGTCGAGAGTTGAGGCATTCGGGCCCTTGTTTGTAAAGGGCCTTGTGTGCGTGGGTGAGGAGACGGAATGTTATTCTCTTGTTGACGAGGAGCCAGTGGAGGTCTTTCAGGTGGCCCGTAATGTGATTTTGGCGAGGGATGTCCAAGATGAGTCTCGCTGATGCGTTTTGGATGCGTTGGAGTTTTTTCTGTAATTTGGCTGTAATTCCGGCGTAGAGGGTGTTTCCGTAGTCCAGTCGACTCGTGACTAGTGCGTGGGTGACAGTCTTTCTTGTCTCGGAGGGGATCCAACGGAAGATTTTTTTGAGCATACGAAGTACGTTGAAGCAGGAGGATGAGACGGCGTTGACTTGTCTGGTCATCGAGAGTGAGGAATCTAGGATGAAGCCCAGGTTGCGTGCGTGATCTGTGGGAATGGGTGCTGTGCCCAAAGCTGAAGGCCACCATGAGTCGTCCCAGGCAGAGGGGGATGATCCTAGGATGAGCAGCTCCGTTTTGTCTGAGTTAAGTTTTAGGCGGCTGTTTTTCATCCATTCGGCTACTTCTTTCATGCCTTCGTGGAGGTTGGTTTTGGCGGAGTTAGGGTCTTTGGTGAGGGAAAGGATCAGCTGGGTGTCGTCAGCGTAGGAGATGATGTAAAGGTTGTGATGACGCGCGATGGATGCGAGTGGACTCATGTAGACGTTGAAGAGGGTAGGACTGAGTGATGATCCTTGTGGTACACCGCAGATGACTTCGGTGGCCTCTGATTTGAATGGCGGGAGTCTTACTCTCTGGGTTCTTCCGGCGAGGAACGAGATGATCCAGTCCAGTGCTTTTCCTTGTATTCCGATGTTGTTGAGGCGTTGTATGAGGGTGCTATGACAGACTGTGTCGAAGGAGGCGGAGAGGTCGAGTAGAATGAGGGCCACTGTTTCTCCGTTGTCCAGAAGTGTTCGGATATCGTCTGTGGCTGCGATGAGGGCGGTTTCGGTGCTGTGTTTGGCTCGAAAGCCGTTCTGTGAGGGGTCGAGGGAGTTGTTGGATTCGAGGAAAGCGGCGAGTTGGCTGTTGACGGCTTTCTCGATTACTTTTGCCGGGAAAGGGAGGAGGGATATTGGGCGGTAGTTTTTGAGTTCAGAGGGGTCTGCTGTGGGTTTCTTCAGGAGGGCGCTGACTTCGGCATGTTTCCATCTTTCTGGGAAGGTAGCAGAGTTGAAGGAGCAGTTGATGACATCACGGAGATAGGGTGCGATGATGGAGTCTGCTTTGTTGAAGATGTGGTGGGGACATGGATCGGTTGGCGAGCCAGAGTGGATGGAATTCATTAGGTGGATGGTGTCTTCGGTGGTGATTGGGTTCCAGGCGCTGAGATTGTTAGAGGGCGGTTTAGGTTCTGGGGTGGGCGGGGAGTCTTGTTCGTTGGGACTGTTTTCAAAGCTGTTATGTATGTCGGCAATTTTGTTGTAGAAGAAGGAGGATAACGAATCGCAGAGGTCTTGGGAGGGAGTGATGTCGTTTGAGGCTGCGGTGGGGTTGGTAAATTCTTTGACGATGTTAAATAGTTCCTTGTTGTTGTGGGCATTGTTGTCGAGTCGATTCTTGAGTGCTGATTTCTTGGTGGATCGGATCAGCTGGTGGTGTTTGCGGGTGGCTGTCTTGAAGGTGGTCATGTTGTCGGCGGTTGGGTTTTTTCTCCATGTTTTCTCGAGAGTGCAGCAAAGTTTTTTGGATTTCTTAAGGTCATCGTTGAACCATGGGGCCTTTTTGCTGTCTTGTTTGGTGTGATTGTTTTTCAAGGGTGCTAATTCGTCAGCGCTGTGAGTGATCCATTGTTTGAATTTGATGGCAGCTTGGTTTGGGTCCGATGAGAGGGCGGGTGGTTTTTGGTTGAGTGATGTGAGGAGTTGGTCGGTGGTGATTTTATTCCATTTTCTTCGGGGAATAGGTAGTGGGGGGTTGTGGGTTGAGGTGGATTTGTAGCTGAAGTGAACACAACTGTGGTCCGTCCAGTGGAGAGCTGTGGTGCGATCGAAGGAGATGTGTTTGCTGGAAGTGAAGATTGGGTCTAGCGTATGCCCGGCTACATGGGTGGGGGTGTCAACAAGTTGTTTGAGTCCGAGATTGGCCAGGTTGTCCAGAAGGGTGGTGGTGTTGCTGTTGTTTTTCTTTTCTAGGTGGAAGTTGAGGTCTCCTAGTAGAATGTAGTTCTCGGAGGCGAGGGCATGAGGACTGATGAAGTCAGTGATGTCTTCGGTGGATTGTTTACGTGTTCCTGGAGGCCTGTAGAGGAGGGTGCCTCTGAGTGTGGTTCTGGGGTCCGTGTGGATCTGGAAGTGGAGGTGTTCGGCGGTGGTAAGGTTATCGTCAGAGCTGGTCGTGATTTTGATGGTGTTCTTATGGACGATGGCGATGCCTCCTCCAGTTTGAATGGAGCGGTCTTTTCAGATGATCTTGTAATTGTCCGGGATGGCAATGGCGATGTCGGGTGTTGATGATGCATTCATCCATGTTTCAGTGAGGAAGGCGACGTCTGGTGATATGGTGTCGAATAGATCCCATAGTTCGGTGGCGTGTCTGTGGACCGAGCGGGTATTCAGCAGGATGCACTTCAGGTGGTTAGAGTCGGAGCTGTGTTTGGGGTTAGTGGATGTGGTAAAGGTCTTGACGCTGGTATATTTGCAGGAGTGGCAGGTGAAGGGCCCGTGAGTACGTCCCGGGGCAGCTTCGTAGCATTGGGGTGTGCGTCCGGGGTTGAGGGCTAGGAGGGTGGCTGCGTCAAACTTAATGCGGCCGGAGTGCGGTTTGTGGGGGCCAGGGGGTCTGGCGCTGGGCGCGGTCCAGGCGCGGACGGGCGTAGACGGGCTTACCTTTGGCGTACCTTCGGCGCGCATAGGGCGCGATCGCTGCGCGTGACCGCTGCACGCAAAAGCATCTGTCATATGTGGGTAGTGGGAGGAGAGGGGCGAGGGAGGGTCAGCTGGGAGGCGGGATCTGGGTAGAGGGACGGGCTGGAAGGCACAAACAAACAAGATGGCGGCAAAACAAACTAACCAGGATAGGCGCTACAGTATGCAGCAGCACACTTTGATTGTCACGATGTGGGCTGAGCAGGGAATCGTGCAACTCTGAGTCAGGCAAATGCGGCAAGAACAGCTCAAGACACTCAATGTAGTGCGAGCGCAACTCTCAAAATAATATTAGTAATGCAGTGGGGGCACAATTCAAAATATCCTCAGCAATGCAGTGCGAGCGCAACTTTCAAAATGATACTAACAAAGCAGTGCGAGCGCAATTCTCAAATGATACTAGCAGATGATCAATTACACAGATAGCGCTACGATACCACTTGCTGGAGGCAGGGAGCTGGGGGAGCGACCGCTGCTGACGAAGTCAAGAGGAAAGTGTTCCAATCCCATGATTTTTATGTCTGACTTCTCGTCAGACGTCTTTGCTAAATTATTCACCATGGGCCTGAATCACAAAGGTAAACTTTGGGTAAGTTTAGAATTGTTTGCTATTCTAGTAGTATTTTTTACGACTGCGGAATCTTTGCATTTAAAAAGAAATGATTGTCCTATCTTTTTATGTATGGAGATTCCACAGGAGCACTTTAGAATGCGTACCTTTAATTTTAAATTGCACATTTTTGAATTCCAGAGCAATTAGGCTTACCTTGGAATTTGTCTTCATGACACTTTAGGGCAATGCATGATAGCCAGGCTTCTTTTTCAATTCATGAACATTCTCAGAATCTTCAGCAGAACCAATATTGGATCCCACTATTTGCTACTTTATGGCATAAAATTATGCTGATTGTCTGGCTCAACTAAAAACATGAAGCTAATCTTGCATAGAGGAACATTTTCAGATAATGTAACAGTATTTTGGTTCACTGGACCGTTCACGCTTGACAGCACGGCATTAACCCATCATCCTAGGTTTCCTCCAGTCAGTCGTACCCGACTGCCTCGTGTATTGGACTACTCCATCTTCTTACCCTCCATTTCCTACATCCCTTCATTTTCATACGAGCACCGATTCCACATCAAACACCGCGCCGCTTGCAGCCCTGATGAGTCACAGGCAATGCCCTGTTGATGAAACACGTGTCGGCTGGCGTTTGTAAAATCTGAAAACAGAACTACATAAAGCATCACATACTGGCTTTAATAAACTACCGGTGTCAATCGTATTTGTCTCTAACTACTGTACTATCAGAATTGTTAACTATACGTGTGCCCAGTACCTGTTGAAAAAAAAAATTGTATTTTGGTTCATATTGGTCAGCTGGTTTTGGTTCTCATAACTCTTATCTCTTTGCACTGAGGAGGGATAGACAAGGTCCTTTGTGTTCCAGTGGAGCATTTGATGGCCAGGTAGGTTGCAGGGTGCATTGCAGGTGTTAGTTTTTGATCCACGTTTGACATATCTGTTGGCCAGTGTGTGTATGCGAGAAGGTGCACTGAGAAAAACACTTGTTGACTCAGACACATACATTGTCATACACGCAAGCACATCACTGTACATAGGTACACACACGTATTCGTGCATGGGTACACACACACACACACACATGCACGCAATGTAAAGATGGGCAACATTCTTAATCCTGAGATACAAAATGTAATGTGTGTCACTGCACCTTATGTAGAAGGGGTGGTCTGCAGCAGCATCAAAACTCCTCTCAGTGTCATGCCTGAGACATCAGTCAAAGTGACCTTGGAACATTTACGGTGGGAGCTGCATTGTAAGAATAATGTAAATCAAAGAATCCACTTTGCTCATTGCACAGGCTCTAATTAGAGAAGAATATCCATAGGCAAGTAGGCCACTGTGGGATGCGCTGTTCATCTACAAATCAGCAGCCATTTTGCCCACCTGCCAGGTGCCCTATGGTTGTTTGCATGGTGGATCTCATTGAAACTTTGGGCCTAGTCATAGATGACAAGTCACATATGTTTGGCCTGTCCGGCGCATATGCGGGTGTGCGCACATACACATACACACACTATGTGCATGCATCTGCTGAAACTAAGTCATTGAGGAAATCCTGAGATACTAAGACAACTGGGGCGGTTTAGGACTGTGTCTGCCAACTTAGGACATTCATTGTCCCTTTGCTATGGTTGAGGGTAGCTGCACACATTAATGGTGCAAGGGTAAACCAGCCCCTATGTGACTGCGTGTTGCTCTTCTTCCCCTGTAAGGTACTCAGAGCACCTGTGTGCACACATGCAAGGGACCAAGCATTTCTAATGGTGCCCTTGGATGCCAGTATACACATGGCACTGGGTGCATGAATGTGTGCCACCATTAATAATGTGGCCCCTGATTGGTTTGTGGAATGCGCAGGTTGCTAAGATGTGCACGTTTTAGAGAAATGTCATTAATGCTAATAAGGTAATTTGAATCATCTGGATCATGAATGCACTGCCCTGTGAAGAAGTGGTCTGTGCGTTTCTCAAAGTTCGTGCATTATACCACATTTGCATACTGGAATAGTTAGTTGAATAAAAGGAATTTCAACCTAGATTGTTTGAAATACGAAGCTGAAATGTCTTCAAAAGTATAACTCATCTCTAATCTAAAACATTTATTTTATTTTATTTTCAACGCAATTACATAGCGCTCCTGCACCAAAACATGCCAATTCAAATAAATCGATTTGGAGCTCAGAATGTTTGCTTAGAAGTGATGGGATGTGAAAGAGAAGAACAAAACAACAGGCGAGTATTTCAGAAAAATTGTATGTCATTTGCCATGATAGAGGACTGTCTGTAGAACGAAGGGGCATATTATCAAGGGGGTTTATCTCCGCTTTTTTGGCTTTAAAAGCCAAGAAAGCGGAGATAAAATTATCTCCCTATTACCAAGCTGTCGCTAACACCAGTTAGCGACAGCTAATAGGAGATAGCGACCATCTTGGGCCCCGCTTTGCATGTCAGTGATATTTATCACTAATGACATGCAAAGTGGGCGTGCCAAGATGTTAGCGACTGGAAACAGTTGCTAACATCGCTATCTCCTATTACCAACTTTTGGAGATATCTCCAAAAGCTAACACCTGCCCTGAGCAGTTCTTAGCCATGTTAACCAATGGGAGGTGGATAACATGGCTAAGAGCATTTGCTCGATAATGCATGAATATCGCTGACTTTTCAGCGATATTCATGCATTGCGGCCGTTTTTTATTGCATTTGCGATAAACCTTGCTAATAGCAAGGTTTATCTGCGATAAAAATCGCCGATGTGTGGGGATAATTTTTGTCTCTAAACAAGTTAGAGACAAAAATTATCTCTATTGGTTGGTAATATGCCCCGAAATTCCATGTGTGGGCGTAAGTCTTTTCAACTTATAGTAGGGCATCACTTTTCGTGCAAGTACAGAGTGGAAAGTGAATTCACTTAACCGGATGTTTCTCTGAGTTAGTGCTTTAGTTTCAGATAGTACGGCTCGGAAACAATGAGCAAGATGTGACACTTTCTGTTTCTGAGCTGGACTGTCTGAAAATAAATGAATCACTAACTCGGAGAATTATGGGGTCAAAGGATTTCAGTCTGGCTCTGTGGTGTGCCAGCAAGGACCATCATGCCGCGGCCCCAATGCGCTGCTTGTTTGCAAAGATATTTACGAATCAGCTACAAGGCGAAATACAGCACTAGGGAATACTTTCAAAAACGTTTTATAGTACTTTTCAAGTAAAATTAAAAAGAAAGCAGCTTTGTTCAATACAACCATATGGGATTTCTTTTCTCGAGTTTCCTGCACACAGTTAGTTATCACCGTCTTGGAAGAAGCCGTTGCCTCACTGGCAGGGCACCATAACATATTTGCCAGATGGTTTAATTGGGAAGCCAGTTGTTACAGGAACCCTTATCCGGAAAAAAATATAATGGACATCGCAGACCACCTGGGATTTTGCCAAACCAAAATTCTTGATTCTTTTCCCAATTTCATTGTAGCCTTTGCCGTTGATCAATAACAGTGGGGACAATTATATGAGAAGGCTGTACTGGAAAAGGGCAGAGAGCATCGGTGGGCAGCGCTAATGACCATGAACCATATTCAGAAACACTTCTTAAGGGCAGCTAATGCGTTCACAGGCTCTCTGCCAAGCTCCACAGCTGCAGCTGCTTGGAGCTACGCCAAACCAGAATGACTGGGAAGCAGGGCTCTATTTTAAATTGCTGCTATAGAAAATATAGCTAATCAACACATTCTGAAACATACAGATTTGATTGCAGATTCATTTAGGAAGTGCATTTAATCACTTGTTGGCAGATGCAGAAGGCCAAAGGAACCCCCCCTCCTGCAAAATGGATGAGGGGCCCCAAAGTCTCTCATATCGAGATATTGATTGATCTTGGCCTTATTGAAGGCCCCCTGCAGGGGCATGTGTTACGCCCTTGCTTGTTGGGTTTGATTTCGATAGCAGGATTCAACAAGATTTTTGGAATGTTTGTGGGAAATGATTGCTGGTGATGGAATGTGCGGTCAAAAAATGATTATGGCTCCTTCTGGTATCCGAATATAAAATCTGTTTTCCTAAACGAAATTGTAAACTCCTTTCAGCATGTGCATAGTACTCTGCAAGTGAACAAGAATGTAAAATACGACGTTCTAAACTTGTGAGCAAATCTGATGAGGGAGCGATGTATAACTATGTGGAAACAGCTGTGCATCACATTGTCTCATTCTGGAAATACAGGATAAGGGTTAATTGAAAACCCTAACTTTGACCTTGGGGGACATATTTTTAAAAGGAGCAACTTTCAAGTTATAACTAATTGTTGCGTTTAGGCATATTTACAAATGATCGGCAATGTTTTAGTCCTTCTATTTCAATCATCAGAATTGACTACTTCTGATTACCTTGCCTGATCGTAATTCACAGTTCCCTAGCATTCCGACCTGGCCTCCACAAGATCTCACCCCTGGTGTGACAAATTCCTCAAAGCTATTGCTACATGGGTTATCCTACACTTGTGTGCTCAGTACAAGTGCCTTGTGTTGATGCACTTCGTAGTATTTGCTCTCTGGGTTTGATAAAAAATTAAGTAGTGGAAGAGGTAAATCACCAATTCGTGTGTATAAATGAATAATAGAACAATGCATGCCCCAAAGATGGCACACGCGGACCCCTAGTACATGTCCCACTCTTGAGTACAGAAGATGCTACCACAGGCACAGCAGTTTGTTTATCAGCACAGTCAAGCTCCTGGAGACTGATACTGAAGGTACTTGTAGGCTGATCAAGGTGTGCCCATCTCTCTAAACCAGACTCATCCTCTTTGCCTGCCACACCCATCCTGAAGACAACCACCAATTGCATATAGAGGGCACCCCCTCTATAAAGGGCAATCTTAAAGTGTACCTCCTAGGCAGCCACTTCCCCTGAAGATTCCAAATGAACCTGTGATATAGGCCTGTGTAGAAAACTTGTTGAGAAGCACAGCTGGCCATGGGAGCAGCATGCCTCCTGCACCAGACCTGGCACGGGCAAACATGAATACTGCGTCTTTCCCTGAACCAAAACATGTATCGGTAACCCCTTATGACCTACCTGCAAAGTGGCACCCAGTTCAAAGTATAGAGGACTGGTGGTACAGCATAACTCTCTTAACCGTCTCAGCAGGTCAATGAGTTACTATACGCACAAGACCATCAAGTCCAAATAAGTAAGTAGAACAAGAATGTTCCAACCTCGCAAGAGATGAAATGCTGATCCTGGCACCTGAGGTGTAATCTCATATTGCTTTACTTCAACTGATTCTGACAAAAAAAATTGAAATTTATTAAGAAAGCCTAATTGGATATTATACGCACACAAATCAGTGTGCAGGCACTACTTTAATAAAAACAAATATCATATATCATCTTTTGAAACTGCTACCAAGGAAACATCCTATTCAGAGACTTCATGGAAGACCTCCAGTGACATGATGGAACTAGAAGAAGTTGAATAAACAGTGCTCACCTGGAAATTAATCGCAGGACTCACCAGGTCATAGATGGATTAACAAATTGCCACCCAGTTTTTATTGCTATTCAAAGTAGGTTTTCATACATAAACAAATACCCAGAAGTGCAAGAAAGGGGCAGCAATTCCAGCTACAGCATGACTATGCACAACATAGCAGACACATGACCAAACAGCCAAAGATGGTTGAACCCATGTCTTTTTGCAGATCATGTTATATAGGTGAGTGGATGATTGTTCTGCTTATCCAGGTTCATCAAAACAAGAATAAATGAAGCATATAATGTCTCTGCACACACAATACATGTGCACTAGTACAAAAGTGCATAGATTGTGATAGCACTTCTGGTTGTTCCTAGGGACAATATATCATGCAACATTTAGTAGCATAAATTGCTTGACGAACAAGATGGAACTGCACACTCATGCATGACACTTTATTCCTCTCCTTCCATGTACTCCCTTAACAAGTGTCAACAACATAGCTAACCCGCCCATACTAAACCACAGTGGAACAGCTAGAGAAGAACAAGCATTGACAATACCAATTTTTATTTATTTATAAAAGGTCTTGCATTTGAACGTTAGAGCTATTGGCGTTGTAAATGTCTTTTGCCTATGTGTTACAGAGTGGAGTAGATGTCTGTGGTGTGGAGTGGAATTATATGGGTTGGATTGGAATTGTTAGTTGTGGAATTGTGTGGTGTGGAATTTTGCAGTGTAAAGTGGATATGTGTAGTTGAATTATGTGGCATGGTGTATGGTGGAATTATGTCAATTGTAATTATTTGGTTTTAAGTGCCCATGAATTATGTTTAGTGGGATTGTTTGTCATTTAGTACGGAGTCTGCTTTGCTGATAGTTATGGAGGTCATTCGGGCAAACTTGGGTGTTGGAGACTCAGTGGCCTTGGTCCTTCTGGACCTACGCGCCGCTTTTGCGATATTCTTAAGACGCCTGCAGGAAATAGGCATTAGGGACGCCGCCCTGAAGTGGCTCCGGTCTTTTCTGGAGGGGAGGTCCTTTCAAGTTCATGTGCCTCCTTTCCACTCCCTAGAGCTTGCCTTGCCCCAGGGTGTACCACAGGGTTCAGTGTTAAGCCCCCTACTGTTCAACATCTACGTACAGCCTTTGGCCGTGATGGCGAAGGGAAGGGGCTTGTCACTGGTATCGTACGCTGACGACGCCCAGTTGCTGATCGCATTTTCCCCCAAGAGGTGCACCAATCTGACCAAGTTCAAAGAGGACCTCACTGCGATTGCGGACTGGATGGCGTTGAACTGTTTGCAGCTCAACGCCAGCAAGTCCGAGATCCAACTGTTTGGGAAGGATCAGGGGTTGTGGTCCGAGCATTGTTGGCCGGACTGCCTGAAACCTGCCCCCTTGCCCAAGAAGACAGTAAAAAACCTAGGCATTTGGTTTGATAGTGGCATGACATTTGACGCCCAATCTAAGGCAGTGGCGGGGGCTTGTTTTGGGCTTCTGCGTGGCCTGAAGCCACTGCTGGGGTTTTTTCCTCTAAAAGTTTGCCAAATCATTCTTCAGTCTACAATTTTGTCTAGACTGGATTATGGGAACTGCCCATACTTGGGCGCGAATAAGGCCAGTGTTAAGCGTCTCCAAAGGGCCCAGAATGCAGCCGCCAGCATGCTGGGGGCCCTTCCTAAATCTTGCTCTGTTTCCCACGTACTTTGGAAACTCCACTGGTTGCCGGTGGAGAAGCGCATTCAATTTAAGGAGCTTTGTTTGGCGCATAGGATCTGGTTGCTTCAGGCACCCGTGGGGTTGGCGGGGTTGCTAGAGTCCTACGTGCCACGGCGTCCTTTGAGATCCGCCGCTTCAGCTCTGGTTTTCACCCCGCAAGTCCTGAAAGCCAGAGCGGGTGGCCACTCCTTTCGCAGTCTGCCCACGCAACTTTGGAACTCGCTTCCTGTTTCCATCAGATTGATCCAGAAACACCTTGCGTTCCAGAAGGCCATAAAGACGGGGCTTTTTCGTGCATAATCCTTCTGCTCTCTGGTTCTTGCCTTGGAGTCTGCGGTTTGTGCTGGGTCGCCCCGTCACTGGGGCAGCTATGCGCATTATAAATTCGACAAACAAATAAATAAAATGGAGTGTAATTATTTGGAATGGAATTTTGTGTTGTGTAGTGGTATGTTGTGGAGTTTAATTATGTGGTGTGCTGTTGAATTTTGTGGCATGATGTGGTATTCTCTGGTGTGGATTGGATGCATGTGGCGTGTTGTCTAAATGTGTTGTGGAGTTTAATTATGTGGTTTGTCTCCGAATTATGTGTTGTGGAATGGAAATGTGTATAGTGGAAATGTGCTGCATCAACTGTGTGGCATTGAGTGAAATTATGTTGATTGGAATTAGTTGGAATGATATGGAGTGTATTTATGTGGATTGCTGCTATGTGGCAGTTGCCACTGTCCTAGAGTTGAGTGAGAGGAGTGGAGTGTCGTAGACTGGATTTGTTGGAGTAGAGTGTCATAGAGTGGAGTAGGGGGAGAAGTGTTTTAGAGTTGAGCAGGGGAGGAGAGTTTAGTGGAATGGAGCATTGTAGAGTGCAATGTCTTAGATTGCAGTGTCGTAGAGTGGCATGGCGTGGAGTGGAATAGGGTGGAGTGGGTTGGGGTGGATTGAGCTAATGGGGTAGATTGGATTGGGGTGGATTGGATAAGGGTAGCGTGGGTTGGACCGGAGTGGGTGGACTGAATGGGGTGGATTAGATTGGAGTTGGGTGGATTGAAGTGTGGTAAAGTGGATTGGATTGGGGTGAATTGGAGTGGGGTGAATTAGATTGGTTTGGGATGGCGTGTATTGGATTGGGATGGGTGGCGTGGAATGGATTACAGTAGGGTGGTTTGGAGTGGGGTGAATTTGAGTAGAGAGGGTGGATTGGACTCGATTGGAGAGTGGTGGACTGAATTGGAGAGGGATGGATTGGACTGTACTGGAGTCGGGTGGATTGGATCAGATTGGATAGGAGTGGGGTAGATTTGAGTATGGTGGGCTGGATGGATTGGATTGAGTGGCATGGACTGAACTGGGGCAGGGTGAGTGGATTGGGGCATAGTGGGGTGGATTGATTTGAGTGCAGTGGAGTGAGGTGGATTGGAGTGGGTGGACTGCATGGGGTGGGATGTATGACATTACAACGCATGGTTTTACCATGCATGCCTTTACATCGCAGTTTTTACAACGCATGCTGTTACAACGCATAGCTTTAAGGGGTGCTGGATAGTAAATAGTTTAATTTACTATTCCAACTCCAGTCCCCGTGGATAGTAGGGAAGGTGTTGGATAGTAAATTAAATCTATTCCCTATCCTAGAGCGCCCCCCAGCGCTATGCGTTGTAATAACATGCGTTGTAATAGTTGCGTCGTAAAGGCACTGCGTGGTAAAAGTTGCGTTGAAAAGGATGTTCCCCCATGGGGTGGGTTAGATTGGACTGGGGGTGGGTGGACTGGGGTGGGGTGGACTGAAGTTAAAAAAACAGGGTCATGTCAAATTTGTGGGTCAGAGAAAAGGAAGACCCAGTTAGGGCCTATAACAAGGCCAGTACAAGGGCACATATGAATCCTTGATGAGGCAGAAACTATTCCTAGGTAATGTGACAATTCCACAGATCACAGAAAAACAAAGAAAGCCCGGGCAGCGATTAATATGACTAAATTGTTCAAACCTCCTAGACCTGATGGCATCACATGAGACTTCTAAAAGGTATTTGTTACCAGCCTGGTACCCATCTTGACAAAGTGATGACTGGAGGGGAAGGTCCTACCCAAGCTTTCAAGGGTTATCACAAGCATTGGCCCTGAGGCCCAGGGTCCACCTAAACAGTGGCAACAAGCTACATATGAAGGTACTCATTTCTGGGATGGCTTATCTACTCCCAAGATGCATGAGGGTCAAACTGGCATTGTTGAAAACAAACATTTAACTTTATTATACGTGTGGCTAATTTAGTTGTGAAACCTATGCGGAGACCGCAAGAATTGGCCTTGATTTTGCTTGACGCAGAAAACCAATCTAATAAACTACATTGGTCCTTTATGATAGAAATTGACAAAGTTAATCTAGAAGACACATTTCCAAAAAGTATTCTGACATTATGGTGGATGCAAAAGGTCTGCCCTCTGCCCCCCATTTAATATTGTCATTGTATTTCACTATTTACAGATGACGTGTTAATGTCAGTGACAGACCTCTTGTGCTCATTGCATCTTAGTTGGGACTCCTCTGTAATTCTAGGAAGCTGACTGGGTGCAAAGTTAGTCGAGAAGTAAGTCTTCTTGCCAGATATATTGGATATGGCCACAAAAGAATACCTAAAACTTACAAGGCCTTTTACAAAGTCAGATGAGTCTGTGAAATATTTGGAAGAGGTTAATATACCAGAACTAATTCAACAACTTAACAAGCATGTAACCCACTAGGTGATCCACTGTTTGGGAAAACAGAGACTCAGTCTGGCCCCCTCTCAAATGATCTTTTGGAAATTAGGTGTGTGTGTCTATGAGTGAGTGTGTGAGTGTGTGCGTGTGTGTGCGTGTGCATACGTGTATGAGGCCACTATTTCAACATGCCAATGGATTCATTTTCAAAAACAGCAATTACAATGTCCAGTTATGTAACAGCATGTGTTGTGACCCCAGGAAGTGGGAAGGATCTTATTGTACCAGGTCAGAGGCTGAGGAAGGAAGGTTCATCAGCTTAACTGACCAGTTATCTTTTGGTGTTGTAATACACTTTGCTTAGTGATGATACACGTGATATGAAGATAAGTGGATGAGCCCCACCCGGAGCAGCCAGCATGCTGCTCAGCCCTATCATGACTGTGGCTTTTCTTGAGAGACACACAACATTCCGTAATAGCTCATCATCCTGTAACATTCCACTAGCAGAGCATGCATGGACAGAACGCTAGTTTACTCCATACAGTTTAGTGCTGCACTATGGTATACAACCAGGGTTGTCTGTGAGACTGCCCACCTAAGTAGCATTTTAGAGAGCACTGCAAAAAACATGCAGAAGGGACCCATTATTTGATGTCAAGTTTCATAGTGGAGACATGGCAGATGCAGAGAAGCAGTGGCTTTCAGGAGGCCCTGAATGTTAGGGAAGTTTCTTGTCACCCCCAAGAGGGCTCCTGAGAGATGCACTATTGTAGCACCATGAAATAAAAGAAAAACATTACACTGGCTGAGACAAAGGGGCAAGAAGAGGAAGGATAGGTGCTGTATTCCCCTATTCCCACAGCGGCCTCCCGTGCATCACGTTACCTCAGCCACCACTTGGAATAGCTGTCTCATGCAGTTGTGCAGAGTACAGAAGATCAGAAATCACAAGAGGAGAGAAACTGCCCTCATCTCCTTCAGAATTTGTGTGTAAAATGGATATTTCCCACTGACAGTTCTGCGGCATAGTACCAAATCTGGGCAGTTCAAGGAATGTGGGAAGCAGTAATGTACTGAGACAACACCGCTGCTCACAGAGGTTGGCTGCATTCAAGATACAGAGATCTCAGATGTAGTCACTTTTACAAATATTTATTTATCCAATTGTTCTGAGGTCTGGACTAGAAAGAGCTCCCAGAGCTTTTTAAGCACAACAAAATAAATACCTAATAATTAAAACAAGGCTTAAAGTAAAAAAAAAAGCACTATGATGTGGTAAGCGTTGCATGCGTCATAGCTTTTTTTATTGCAACAAGCAACAGCAGGGATAAAGGACAGGGAAGCACCAATAAAAAGTCTTGAGAAGGAGGTGGGTGTATGTGAAAAAGGCGCTCGGAGATGTGATGCAGAGCTTGTAACACAAGCAGGGAACACATGAAGAAAACAAACAAAAACAAGATTGGCAGGCTTGTTTTTAATCGTGATCTTCAGAGACCTGTTTTCAATGTGGCTTTAAATTAAAAGACCGGGGGAGCAGCTGTTTGACTAGAGAGCCTAACCAGAAAACCTTACCGTGCTGCCTCCAGAAACAAAAGAAAAAAGTAGTGCACACTTGCCTAAATGCACACAAGTGGAAGCTTCTGCGTCCTGGGGGCGTGCTCCATGTGAGGGAACAAATACCCAATTTAAAGCAAGGATTTTTAAAGGGCACTCAAACAAACCAATGAAAAGCAATAGGTGAGGTCTAAGCCCACAAAGCGAATACAGCATGTCTCCAAGAGACTGTGCAGGCACTGTCTAGGCTTTACCTAAAAATGTAGGAAAGTAGTGATATTAATCTAAATCAAATTGCTGCTTTGCATGTTGTATTGAGGGATGTCATCAACTCTGGAAAACTCTCAGACTTCAGCTGGAGCACAAATCAACACAAACTGCCCTGCAACTGTTCATCATGAGATAGGAATTGTTGGACTTGACCCTTTATGCAGGGTCATCCCCAAACGTTTTGCTGGAATTTTTGTTGGCCATAGGACTCTGTGCATTTTACCACTGCTATCCATGTGCTCATTCCCTAAAACATTGTAAGATCTATACCATATTTCATCAAAATGAATCAGAGTGTGAAATGCCAAAGAGCATGAATGCCAAATTAGTCAAAGCATGGCTCCCACCATGCTTTGATTAATTTGGCATTCATGCTCTGATTTATTTGGCATTTCACACTCTGATTCATTTTGATGAAATATGGTATAGTTCAGAGTGTAGGGACATTGTTTACGTTGTAAAAGAACTCTGTTGCTCTGTATTGGGCAACAAGTGATGGTCATTGATTTACCATTGCATAAACAATTTTGTGTTTCCAATTGTCCCTTGGTAACTGTATGAATTTGTTTTTTGTTTCACAATTTGTATATAAATAGTATTGTGTTTGTGAATTGTTTTTTGTAATGTCCAGTATTGTTTTGGATTTTTTTTGAAAAAATGTATGGCAAAACGTTGAGTTGATATTGCACTTTCTCTGATGAATCACAAAAAATGAATGATGGATAAATAAAATGACATTATAAACATGTCAGGATAACTAATTGAATCTTGGTTCATCCTTATAAAGAGTAATTATTTGAAATCAAACATAGAGGCATAGGTAAAATCCCCCGTTTTTTGCACCCTTGAAAATGACATGTGTGCGCATATGTCGCACATACATGCCCTAAGGGCATGTTTGAGCGTTACATGGCACCTATTGATTTTTAAAAAAATTATTTTTTAAAAGAATTTGCAACTTACCACCAAATAGAAGTTGGTGGTAATTTGCGAATCCTTAATGGCATTTTGGAATGTTTTTTTCCTTGATACATTGCATTTAAGGAATCGCAAAATTTGCAATTCCTTAAATGCAATCGCAAAATAAGGAATGGCAAATTTAGCGATTCCTTATTTTGCACCAAAAATGTTTCATACATACCATTTAGCAAAAATGGATTCGCAAACGCCGGAATTCTGCGAATTTCTGCGTTTACGAACCCATTTTGCCTTGATACATATGGCCCCAGGTCTTTTGGTTCTCGCACCCTTCTTCACATGTGTATAGATGTGAGTTAAGCTTTATTCAGACACCCTAATGTTAAATGTCAGGAATAAGTTGTTTACTGGCCAGACATCAAAACTCTTCTGGGTTCAAAGATGCTTGAACTCTGATACAATTTAAAGCCCTGAAGTGAAGAATGAACCCTGTGCTAAAATGTCAATGTGCCTTGTCATTTTTTCCTATATTCTAGAACTCTGAGACTTAACGTTCCATGAACACTGACTTTAAAGCATGTGTTCATCATTTATTGCAAGCAGAGAAAGAAAATAACAATTCTGATTGACTCTAGGCATGTTCAATGAAAAATCGAGGAAATCTTACCCAACAAAATAGCTATGGGGTTTTATTTCACAGCAAGAGCAAAGTAACCCAAAAAAGGAGTGTACCCTATTTTTATATGCTAATACCCTCTCCTGTGGGCTTACAAGGCACACTTTGGGGACAAATTATGAATATATAACAATTTGCTTTTTATGTATGGCAAAGTCATTTTCCTTTCTATGTGTTGATGCAGGGCATTTAAACTGTAGCTCTTCTAGAGTACAGTGGTGTTCCTGGCACACAAAAATGCTTGTCTGACATGTCGGTGGTATAAATACATGCTGCAGCCCACATTTGAGAATTAACCTTCCTTGCACTATATGCAATTTAGGCATCGCTACAGTGGGCATATATAGAAGTTAAATAGGCCGATCAGGAAATTTCAATGTACAAGACAGGTTTTTGGGGAAAGCACATGCACTTGACTACTGGTTAGCAATGGTAACTCTCCCAGAGTCCTATATCCAGCAAATTCAGACAGGCAAGTAATGTGGAGACATGAAACACATAAAAGGTGAAGGGAGAGATGCTTTCAATAGGTTGAACCACTGGTAATCACTCGGGATAGCATTCTAATGGTAAACGGACAAAATATCGAGTTCAAAATATCGAATGGACAAAATATCGACTACAAAATATAGAATGGACAAAATATCGAATGGACAGAATATAGATATCAAAAATATCGTTTTGAGGTAAGTAATGTTATATCGAATTTTAAAAATATAGAAAGTCAAAATATCGAAGTATATAATATAGGTTATTGAAATTATCGAATTTTTAATAATATCAAATTTTTTTATAGTGTTTTTTATGTTACTATATGTGTGAAAAGTGTGTATTTTTTTTTAAAAACCTTTATTCGATTTACACACGATACACAGCCGTCAGCCTACAACCCAGGGGGGCGGCCGCTATGACATCCAACTTTGCCTGTATCACACGATACCAGTCCTCACGGTAGTCTGTCAGGTAGAAACATTAAGCATTGTGGCTTGTACGTGGTTGAGGATAAAGAAGACTAGCATTGAAGGTTTAGTTTTAAAATTTTTGATGGTACAAAACGAACAACAGAAAACACAATCACATGGCGATGGTCGATTACTGGGAGTCAAAGGGAAAGGCGGTAGGTTCTGGGTAGCATACAATGATAAGCCTGCAATTCGAGAGGGGGGGGTAGCGAGGAGAGCAATATTATACAAAATTGCTAGCATAGACCCGCAAAGTCAACTAAGGGGACAATAAGTTGTCGACAGTGTGTTCTTGTGGGGGAGTGCACAGGTTGCCACGATACGAGTTCCATTGAGACCATATTCTACCCCATTTCTTAGGCCGACCCCTAGCCACATAGACCGTTTTCTCTCTGATCATACACCAGTCCATGTTCTCCCTCCAGGCCGCTATGGTAGGTGGTCTGTGGGAACCCCAGAGTTGCGCAATGTCCCTATTGGCCACCATGTTACCAAGAGTTGCCCAAAGAGTCTGAGCCGTGTTATAGTCCGTGGGTTCCCAGACATTGAGAAGACACCTTCTGACCTCGGGCAAGAGGGAGACCCCAGTGACCCTTTCCATGATAGCATGCACTCTGGACCAGAAAGCAGCAACAGCCGGACACTCCCAAATAATATGCAAAAAGGTTCCACTCATTCCACAGCCGCGCTTACATAGCCCATCAAGAGAGTAACCCATTCGCACCAGACGCGGACCCGTTACATATACACGGTGGAGAATCTTCAGCTGGACAAATCGGAGATGAGCAGGTATGGCCACCTCCTATGGGGAGGAGACGGCCATTTGCCAATCCTCGTCATCCAGTTCAAGGCCATCTGCGGTCCACGAGGCTCTGAGGCGCCCAAGCCAGTCAGCCCTGTTGTTGATGAGCTTCTTGTAAAGCAGCGATATGGTACTGTCAGGCAAATAGCCATCAAGGATGCGGTCCTCTAAAGGCGAGGATTCAGGAATCTCAGTCCCCGGGGGGAAAACTGGGAGCAATGCGTGTCGCACTTGAATATACCTGAAGTATTCCTTATCATCAAGCTCATATTCCAGCTTAAGCACCTCAAAAGTCTTGACGTGCCCCTTGGACCAGAGATCCTCCACTCTGCTGATACTGATCATCTCCCATTTATCGAATCCTTTCGTTCTCCACAAATCGCCCAATCGATCAGAATCATACAGCGGGGTCATACGAGTCAATCTACCACTCCATCCCGTAGCAGCAGTAGCATCTCGCCACACTCGCACAGCAATTTTTGTAGGGCCAGTCAGGGCTTCCAGTGGCTTCTTGGAATACAGCGCCCTGCTAAAATTCCCGCCCGGCAAGAGATGCTTATCCTTTGAAAAGGCGGGAGTATGGCCAGGGGCGTAAGTTACATGGTTGACGGCGCTTAGCTGTGAGGCCCAGTAATAGCGTCTGATATCAGGGAGGGCGATGCCACCGTCATACCACGCCAAAGTGAGCTTGGGTAAGGAAATACGAGCACGCCCATCCCAGATCAGCCGCCTCTGAAGGCCTTCGACTGCACGGAAATACGCCGAAGGTATAGGGTCATAAAAATTCTGAAGTGCATAAATAAATCTGGGAAGCGACATCATCTTAAACAGAGCCGTGCGACCCAATGGGGAAAGGGGAAGTCGTCGCCATCGTAGAACATCAAGTTTAAGCCTCTGGAGAGGGGCCAGAAGATTACGTTCATAACGGACATCGGAGTTTAGTGAGACATAAATCCCCAAGTACCGAAAACCAGACTCAGCCACCTGTATTGGAAATCTACGGGGCAGCGGGGGGAGATCTCCAGCCAAAACGGAGACGCATTACTTGGACCAGTTGATGACAAGCCCTGAGTTCTTACCGAAAGAGGTGAGAACATCGAAAAGCACATTCAGAGACTTTCGGGGGGAGGTGAGGTACAGAAGAATGTCGTCAGCGTATAGCGAGACACGATCTTCAAAGTCAGGGGACCACCGGATGCCCCTTATGGAGGGCTCCCAGCGAAGCCACTCAGCCAATGGTTCCAAAGCAAGGGCGAATAGTAACGGCGACAGTGGACAGCCCTGGCGGGTGCCACGTCCGAGTGCGAAAGTACCAGAGACCCTGCCATTCACTAACACCTGGGGTAGTGGTCGTTCATAAAGGAGCCGCACCCAGGCGATGAATTGAGAGCCGAACCCGAACTTAGCGAGAGCCGCCCAGAGATACGGCCATTCTATCGGGTCAAAGGCCATAGTAGCATCGAGGGAGGCCAAAATGGCCTACTCCGTAAGAGTCCCAGCTCTCGAGAGAACTCCATGGAGTCTCCTGAGATTAAGGGCGGTATTCCGGTGCGGGATGAAACCGGATTGATCCGGATGGATCAGGTCTCCAACTACCTTAACCAGTCGATTAGCAAGCAATTTAGCTAGAATCTTGGGTTCAGCATTGAGCAGTGAAATGGGCCGGTACGAAGCACACCGATCGCACGGCTTACCTTCCTTGTGAATGACAACGATGGTGGCCAGATGCTGATCAGCAGGAAGGCCACCATTATCGAGAGCCTCGACAAACATATCCCTCAAATAAGGAGCCATTTTGACAGGCCGTAGCTTGTACAGCTCAATGGGTAATACGTTGTGCCCCATGCCTTGCCCGACCAAAGCGCGCGGATGGCACCGACGATCTCATCCACTGTAATGGGAGCGTCCATCAAGGATCTATCCTCATCAGAGAGGCAGGGTAACGCGATATCACGTAACAGTAGGCGGGAATCACACTCATCCCTGTCGCTCACCGAGGCATAGACCGTCTGGAAGTGGTCCACGAAACAATCAACAATTCCAGTAGGGTCAGACACAAAATCCCAAGACGGCATCTCAATCAACTGCACCACTCGATTTGCTCTCTCTTTCTTGTCCAGCCACGCAATGAGTTTACCCGCCTTATCACCCACATCATAGAGTCTACCCTGCTGCTCACTGCACATAGCCCTAGCAGCATCGGTGACCAGGGCCCTATAGTCGGCCTGTTTCAGAGCCAGGGAGTGAAGAGTGGCAGGGGTATCGTTCCCACCCAGGGCGCCCTCGAGCACACCTATTTCATCTTCAAGGCGCGTCAGCTCACCATTCCTGGCCTTTTTAGCAGTGGCAATCAATGACAGTGAACAACCCCGAATCACAGTCTTGAAAGCTTCCCACAGTGAGACAGAAGAGGAAACAGACCCCACATTTAGATCAAAGTAGCAATCAATAGCCTTGACCAGCTCGGAACGTGTCTTGGGATTTCTTAAATGCCAGGGATTAATAGGAGCAACTCTCCCTGCACTACCCGCCCCAACAGCAACACTTAGCCACAAGGGAGAGTGATCAGAAATACCCCTCGGGAGATGACGAACATCTCGCACTGATGAAGATTGGGCTGACGGCAATAAGAAGTAGTCAATTCTGGAAAGACTACCGTGGGCCCCAGAGTGAAAAGTGTATTGTAATTGCACAGGATGTAGCATCCTCCAACTATCCACCAACCCAAAAGTGTCCAGGAGCTCGGAGAGCCACCTCTGGGAGTTCGGTAAGGCCCTGGGCGGGTAGCGATCAGAATCGCCCGAGACCACAGAATTAAAATCCCCTCCAAGAAGAAGGAGACCATCAGGAAGCTCTAGCAAAAGCCTCCCTAGGTCGGCATAGGTAGTGGCTTGTAGACCCGGGGGGGCATACAGGTTTACTATAGAGAGCCTTTTGCCCTCCCAACTCCCCGAAACTGCAACATATCGACCCCTGTCATCGAGCGCCACATCGTCTATTTCGAGGGCCAGGGAGGACCGGATCAGAATGCCCACCCCTCTAGAGCCAGAAGTGAAACCAGAATGTGCCACCAGCTTGTAGCCATGCCTATTCATTGCCTGGCAAGCATTCCCTATCAAATGGGTCTCTTGCAACAATACAAAATCAGGGAAATGGCGTCTAAGGAATTGAGAGACAACACCACATTTTATCTTATCCCCTAACCCGTTAACCTTCCAGGATAGCAACCTCAACTCACCACCCCCATCCCGGAAACGGACCATTGCCCTCCCCCCTCGACACCCAGCGACAGAAGGATAAAAGCAACGTGTACAATGCCATGTGAAAGTAACGAACACAAAAACAATAACACTTCCCCCCTCCCCCCAACCACCCCCGGTTTCAACACCCCCCACCCTGCACCCCTGCGTACGACTCGAGAGCCACCCCAACATGCAGTGTGCCTGTCGCCCCTTCATAACTACACTACACAAAGAACCCAGGAGGAGGAAGAAGAGTCCCCTTACACCCGAACCACCCTCGGGCTCAACACAAACAATAGTGTGACAAATGGCATAACTCAGCTGATAAGCAAGTAAATGAAACCGGACATCAGGAACCACAATGTCACTCCCGATCCACCGGGGCGCCCGTTCAGATCGTCTCGTTTAGGCAGTGAATCAAGCCAGTCACTGGCGCAGTCTGGTCGATCAAAGAAAAAGGCCCGCTCCTCATGTTCGATGCGCAGTCGAGACGGAAATAACATAGCATACTTAAATCCAAGATCTCGTAGTCGCCTCTTAACCCCCTGAAACCCCATCCTTTGTCGCTGGACCTGCGGAGTAAAGTCTAGGTAGATGTTGACCGTGCAGTTGTCAATATTCAAGGGGCCCCGACCTCGGGAGGCTTGCAGGATAGCGTCTCTATCACGAAAGTGAAAAAGCCGTGCGATGATGGGCCTTGGGGGGGCCCCCTGTTGAATCTTCCCGCCCGGGAAACGGTATGCACGTTCAACAGCGAAGAATTTGCTTGAGTCCCGCGGGGGCCAGATGGTTGAGGATCAGATCTTCGACAAGCAGGTCAACAGTGGTGCTATCGGGTTTTTCCGGCACTCCCACCAAGCGTATGTTGTTACGCCGGGCCCTATTTTCATGCTCGTCCAGTCTTCGAGCCATCGAGTCGTACGACGCTCTCAGGTTGCCAATCTCCGACTGCGCGTCCGCCACATCCGTGATAAGACTGGAGGTCTTCAAATCCACGGCCTTGACCCTCTAATTAGTTTTGGCGAGGTCCGCTCTAATGAGTGTAACGTCGACCGCCACAGTATCAATCTTGGAGGCCAGGGCTTCATATTGTTGTCCCATATCCGCTTTCATCACCGTGATGGCACTCATCAAGTCCTGGAGAGAAACCTCAGAAGGCTCGACAGAGTCTGTCTTGGGGTCAGCAAAAGCGCGGCTGGGACCGCCGGGGAAGCCCTTCGGTTGTGTATACAGATCCATGACATTAGTCTGAGTGAGTCCCCCGCGGACCGGCGTCTTGGTCTTGCGCTTCTCGGACTCAGGTTTGGAGGCCATATTGGGATCAGCGCCCCGAAGGGGCCTTCTGGACCTGGTGCAAATGGCCGACGCCCGCGGGATACCAAGTCCACATTTTAGGGCCAAAACTGGAAAATGCAGCTTGAGCAGTATGCCGAGGAAGTGGGGATGTGGCCGGGCACCACAGCGGTAAAGTTGCACCGCCGTGGGAGACGATCCGCTTGTAGAGCAATCACTCGAGGGTCCGGGGAGAAAACGAAACTGAAAGTGACAATCAGGCCGACTAGGGAGACGTCCCTCCGGCCGCTGTTGTTGAATTACTCCCCGGCCCAAGGAAGCAGCCAAGTCCCCGATCACGCTCGGGGTGAGCCCAGATAGCTGAAGTCGGCGTAGAATCGGTTCCCGACGTCCAAATTCGATTTCTGAAAGGATATCAGGATCAGCGAGAGTAGATCTTCAAAAGCCCATCAATAGAACCAGGATATTATAAGGATATTTGCGAGAGGGCGGCGTGGGTCTCGGGAGCTCTCTGCTCACGCGACCATCTAGGACGCCCGCGTAGCTCCTCCTCCGAAAAGTGTGTATTTATTCATTTATTTTAATTAATGATTTTTGTTATTTAATTTTTGCGTAATTTAATTCTGTAGCGGGTTGTGGGTTTATAGGGGAATAGGGTGGGAAGTAATTTAATTATGAATAATTAGATATGTAAATTTATTTATTGCTATTTATTTATAATTAATTGGTAATTACTTTTTATTTGGTGATTAATTAAATTTTAATTGCCAATTAATTTTATTTCATTGATTAATTGATAATTATGTAAATTTTACTAATTTGTTTTCTGTAGCGGGTTGTGGGTTTATAGGAGAATAGGGTGGGAAGTAATTTAATTATAATTAATTAAATATGTTAATTTATTTATTGGTATTTATTTTTAATTAATTGTTAATTAGTTTTTTATTGCGAATTAATTAATTGTTAATTTGTAATTAATTGGTATTAATAGGTAACTAATTGTAATAATTCATTTTAATTTGTATTTTTAATTGATTAATTATTATATTATATTAAATTGGTAATTACTTTTAATTCATTTTTTATAGATATTAATATATATGGTTTTTTAAAATAATATATGAAGTAGTTTTTTCCCTACTGTTGCACTCACTGGAGAGGGAATAGTAATTTTTACCCCTAAGCTATCCAACGCTTTGCCCTACTGTTGCACTCTCTAGAGTGGGAATAGTAATTTTTACCCCTACACTACCCAACGCTTTCCCTACTGTTGCACTCACTGGAGTGAGAATAGTAATTTTTACGCCTACGCTATCCAACGCTTTCCCTACTGTTGCACTCTCTGGAGTGGGAATAGTAATTTGTACCCCTACGCTATCCAACGCTTTGCCTACATTTGCACTCTCTGGAGTGGGAATAGTAATTTTTACCCCTACGCTATCCAACGCTTTCCCTACTGTTGCACTCACTGGAGTGGGAATAGTAATTTTTACCCCTACGCTATTCAACGCTTTCCCTACTGTTGCACTCTCTGGAGAGGGAATAGTAATTTTTACACTCCCACGGTAATAATATTGTATAATTTTTAATTATATTATGTTAATATATATATGTTTTAACAAATAACATTTTATTATTTTTTTATAATTTAATTTTAAATTTTTTAATTTTACATAATTATTAAGAAATTCGATATTTTTACAAAGTATATATTTTTCAACGATATTTTGGAGTCGATATTTTTGTACTTACCTGTTTGTAGATAGGACTACGATATTTTGTTTTTCGATATTTTGGAGTCGATATTTTTAGTTGTCTTTATTATGTCCCTCGATATTATGTCAGTGATCCCATTCTAATCTATCTTTCTTTTGCCTAACATGCAACCTCAGTTTGGATCCAGGCATATGAAAATCAGTCTTGACACTATTCGAATAGGAACCGTCCAGCCCAACATGCCAGGCCAGGTCTTCCCTGAATGGAAACACAAGGAACCCAAGACTGGCTTTGCGGTGCAAATGGGACTAAGCTGAAAAGTGAAGATTGAAACTTATCTTGGGTCGCTTGTGTTCTACAGTTATGGTAAACTAGAGTATATATAAATTCATAGTCTCTGTAGTTCAATAAGTGCAGTATGATGGGTCTGGGAGCCCGTACGCTGGAAGGTCGAGGCTCAAGGGTCTGGTGTTGCCTATTCACAACAAGTTCTTTTGAAGAGAGTGTGTATCAATGAATCTTCCCAAGGAATTTTTCCATGACCAACTCAACCCTTTTATAATCAGTGCAACCGTAATGTTTAATAAGTAATGGGGATCTCAACCATACTGTAAGCCAGGCATGCAACGCCCATTGGGCTGAAAGTGCTTCAGTAACCCTTTCCATTTTGTGTCTGAGCTCAGGCTGTTGCTGCAGCTCGAGCTGCTGGGAGCTCGGCTGAGCAGTGTCTGGAGTCTAATCTCCGGCACGACCGAGTTTTTCACAAGTCCTTAAAGACCATTTGCATATTTACATACCTTTGTAAACTGGTTACCAAGGCTGTTTGTTTTTGTGGTTCCATTACCACCTGGGCCCCCCTCTGCCTATTCCTTACATTTGGATTTGACTTTTTGCTGCTTTAGTGTGAGAATGCATTTCATGAAAATGAATAGAAAGTAGGGTTACCAAAATGAAATATTCCAGCCATTTACTGTTTAAAGAGCCTGCAAAGGCCTTGTCTTGACACCAAATAGCTTTCTAAATAAAATAGTATATATTCATTTGTAATGTGACTTTTCAATCATTGTTCCCTTTATTTCTCAGTAATGGATCATTTAGGCAGCCCTAGAACACAATTAAAAATGTTTCCTATTTATATTTGCCATTCCAAGTATGCACAGATAAGTGCCGAAAATAGGCTTTAGGCGACTGCTTATTTTGTACCATCTGGGACACCAATGTAATGAGCTGGCAACCCTAATCACAAGACTAGAAGTTTGTTGCAGGATGAGCACAATATTTATTTCCTTCCCCCTGGACCCTGAATAATACCATAATAGCAATAGTTTAACTTATATGTGAAACCTAACCCCAGCCCTCAATACATCCTGAATTACTTCAAGTGTCTGGGAATGCATCCTGCATTCAGACATCCCACTCCTCATTCTCACCCTTCAATTTCACACTCACCCTGCACTCACAGTGATCTCTCTGCATTCACAAAGCGATCATCACGAAGGTCGCGCAGAGCCACTATCTGTCTGGCATAGGTCAAAGCAAACTCAGTAGTCCCCAATTCAATAAATGTCGCTCATGGAAAGCAGGGCATCATTATGAGCAGTCCACAAGGCATTGGCAGAGGGGGGTGAATGGAGTATCCCATTATGTGCGTGCAGCAGAATCCTGACAGCCATTTCTACACTTGAGTGGGGAAAGTACATTTCCATTAAAAGCAGTGTTTCAGAAGCAGTGGCATTACATTGATTAAACAGTGTAATGAAGCACGAAGAAATTCACAATTCTGCACAATTTCAAGGGGAGCACAGTAAATGTGCATCCTTCTTTAGATCCGAATCAATGAATCTCCTCCACTTTGCGCACAAAGTCAATAGATAAAAAAGGCTTGAAAATAGAACCTGTAGAGAAGGAGATGTGTTTTTTTTTTATTTGGGTCATAGAATCAGTTGCTTTTCAGTAGCCATCCTAACCATCAGGCATGGAGGTTCTGTCCTGCAAGGGTTGGCTATGACCCATCATGAGAGTCTCCGGTGAGGGTCTGCTGTGACCTACATGTATGCCATTGACTTCAGAGCGATAAACGCAGTTGTCCATGGACGATGTTTGTCCATGTAATCATCCCTCTCACTTCTCTCTCTGCTTCCATCTCATCCACCATCCATTTGTCTCTTTATGTTCCAGTCCGATGTCTACGCTCCTCGGACCTTGAATTTGCAGTAGTCCCCTGGTTTAAGCGCAGCCGTGCTGGTGGCCGTTCTTTTCGAGTACGTGCTGCGGCTTTGTGGAATTCCCTTCCTGTAGAGATACGTACCCTCGGTGATCTGCTGTCGTTTCGCAGGGCCGTTAAGACCTTCTTATTTCCCTAATCTGTTTTCCTTTGGTTTCCCCTTTTAGCTGTGTTATGTTGGTACCTTGTCAGACGCCAGGACGCTCCTTTGCTGGAGCAGCTGTGCGCGTAATAAATGCTCATAACATAACATAACATAACATAACATTGCTGTTGTGCCTACAGTATTCCTACTTATGTCTAAAGCACAGTCGCTCTTCCTCACTTTTCTCTACTGGCCGGTTTACTCTAGAACCCCAACAGGATGTTCTGTTAAGAGTCCTATGGTAATAGCTGCCCTATGCAGTACTTGGGCTACCACATATTTCTGGGACTTATCCCATGCCGGACTCACATTTACGCGCACATCTCAAACCATATCACATACTCTTCTCATCCACTCTAACTATATACACCATTTTTATCAGACCCTCATATTTGCATCCTGATTTAAATCTCAATTAACCATAAATCTACTGTTTCTTCAAAAGGAAACCCTACATTTTAATGACATATGGGTTTGACAATACCTCTGATACACTGTGGTACCTCTGTCATGTAAAATTCAGGAAATTATGGTGGGTAAGACCCCAAACTTACTCATAAGTATCTTTGAATTAAAACAGCAAATGGACATCAATGGATGAATTGGGTAATGTGCGCTGACAAAGGTGTCTGTCCATCAATTGTTCTTTTTGCATTTGTCACCCAGAGTGGGACGGGTATGCCCAGACGTGGGTCCAGTGCTCTCCATGCCACTGGAGTTAAGCTATCCTGGCTGATGAGGGCTGAAAGCCCGAAACCGGCCCTAGGATGCTTGTTTCCAGTCCAGGGAGACCTGGCCTGGTAGTTTGGGCTGGACTGGTCCAATTGGGCGCAGGATCAAGACATATTTACATACGGCTGGGTCCAAACTGGAATGGCCTGGTGAGAAAAAAACGATGGATTTAGGCCGAGATCTCTGTACTGGGGCAATGTATGACATTGTTCTGCATTCTATCCATCAATTGTTCTTTTTGCATTTGTCACCCCGAGTAGGACAGGTATGCCCAGACATGGGTCCCGTGCTCTCTCCATGCCACTGGAGTCAAGCTAACCCGGCTGATGAGGGCTGAAAGCCCGAAACCGGTCCTAGGATATTCGTTTCCAGTCCATGGAGGACCGGGCCTAGCAGATCGGGCTTGACTGTTCGCATTGGGCGCAGGGTCAAGACTGATTTGAATATGGCAAGGTCCAAACTGGAATGGCATGGTGAGCAAAAAAACGATGGATTTAGGCTCAGATCTCTGCACTGGGGTGAATGTATGACATTGTTCTGCATTCTGTCCATCAATTGTTCTCTTTGCATTTGTCCCCCCGAGTGGGACGGGTATGCCCAGACGTAGGTCCCGTCCTCTCCATGCCACTGGAGTCAAGCTATCTCGGCTGATCAGGGCCGAAAGCCCGAAACCGGTCCTAGGATGCTTGTTTTCAATCCAGGGAGGACCTGGCCTAGCAGTTCGGGCTGGACCATTCCCCTTGGGCGCTGGGTCAGGACTGATTTGCATATGGCGGGGTCCAAACTGGAATGGCGAGCAAAAAAACGATGGATTTAGACCCAGATCTCTATACTGAGGTGAGTGCAGGACATTGTGCTACATTCTGTCCATCAATTGTTCTTTTTGCAAAGGTGTGTGGCAGAATTTCAGATAGCGTTTTTCTCTTTATCCAAATTGTCAAATTTTGCAAAGATCTTAATTACCACCCTTAGCAAAAGTCTCAGCATTACATAATAACTGTCACCAAAACATAGTTTACTCTGTTTGGTGTCATTACTTCCATTCCCGCAAAGCTGGAAAGCATGTGCAGCGTAGTTCTCTGCCAGTTGTCCATTTGAGGAGCTATTCTATACGCAACAGCATTGTGCCCATCAAAGAGCATTGTTTTATGCGAAGTATGTCTAAGGCAGCTGGTGTTAAATAAGAGTATGTGCAACATAAAGTGTAACATAAGTCGCGTAAATACTAAAGCAAAAAACTTTGCAACCATTGTGAAGTTGCAAAGTTTTCCACAAACATTGCATGAAAATGCAATCTTTGCATACATCTAGTTTCAGATGAACACAAAAAGCGCAGGATTTGATCTCTCTTCCAAAAACATCTTCAGCATTATCGTTTGTGTGCTGTATACATTTATCAGTAAAACAGTATGTCTGAGCAAATGCAATGCTCATTTCAATTAAAGATGTGTTGTCTGTAATGGCAGTATGTTACTACACCATGCATACTCCACTTTACCCTAATCCACTCTACTCCGCACCGTTCCATGCCACTGCACTCTACTCTGCACCACTTCACACACGCTACTCCACATTGCATCACTGCACTCTGCTCTGCACCATTCCATTCTATGCCTCTCTACTCTACACCTCTTTACTCTATGCCTATGCACTCTGTAGGAGAATAGGAACTGCTTCCTATGGTTACCCCCATTTTTTGCTGTGTTTCACTGGTTTATCGACTTTAGTCTGGCTGGGCCCTGCTAATCAGGACCACAGGCTAGCTGTGCTCTCTCTAAATTGATTACCTGTACATTAGGTACACTCCAGATTGGTTACTGGGTTACCCTTATGAGTCCCTAGTATACGGTACCTTAGGTATCAAGGGCATAGGTACACATGAGGCCTAGAAGGGGCTGAAGCATGTATTATGCCACCCTGGGAAGCCTTCCAAAATGGCACCACCGGTCTGCACTTGCAGCCTGGGTAAGGTGGTGTAAGCACCCCTTACTTAGTGATAGCATACCTATATTATTATTATTATTATATTTGGGTTTGTAAAGCGCACAGATACCCTAGGGTTTCCCGGCGCTGGCAGAGAAAAAGAAGCAGAGAAGACAAAAGAGGGGGGGGAAGGATTAGGCGGAGAACAACCAAGTTTTCACACCTTTCCTGAATTTGAGATGACATGTTTCAAAACGCAAAGGGATGGGAAGGGTGTTCCAGAGTGATGGCGCCAGGTAAGAGAAAGAACGGCCACCAACTCTAGTGCGTTTGAACCGGGGAACTGAAAAGGTACCTAGGGAGGAAGATCTAAGAGTGCGTGATGGGCAGTATGGCTGAACCAAGGTGGAGAGGTAGGGGGGGGAATTGCCAATTTTAATCGTATGCATATAACATAAGGCTTTGAATTTAGCCCTAGATTCTATACGCAACCAATGTAGGCTGTGCAGAGAGGCGGTGGCCGAGGCAGTTCTGGGCAAGTTGCATAGTAAACGGGCAGCCATATTTTGCACCACTTGCAGTTTACGTGTCACCTCCTTACAGGCACCTAGGAGGAGTACGTTTGCCGTAATCCAGTCTGGATGTCACTAGGGCCTGCACCACTGTTCTTTGAGTGTCAAGAGGAAGCATCCATGTGATTTTCCTCAGCCACCTGATGATGTTTGTACAGGTGGCTGAGACTTTCACCACATGTTGCCTCATGGACAGTTGGTCATCGAAGGTGACCCCAAGATTGCGGGCTGTGGTAGATGGAATAGGCACGGGACCCATTTGCTGCGGCCAGTGCTGTGGACCCCAGAGAGTGGTATCAGGGCTCGGTCTCATCACCGTTGAGCTTCAGTCTGTTGATCTGCATCCAGTTGGCGATGTTAGTGAGCCCAGTGCGAAGAGATGAGGTGGGGGAATGTTTATTAGAAGAAAGAGAAAAAATAATTTGGGTATCGTCAGCATACGAAAAAATGGATAGACCAGATTGCTCTGCAAGAGAGGCAAGGGGGCTGACGTAAAAGATTAAAGAAAAGGGGACTAAGAATGGAACCTTGGGGCACACCGTGGGGGGAGGAGTGGGCCAGGGAAGAAGAAGTGGGGGAAAGACCTGAAAGGTGCGTGCTGAAAGAAAACTGGCGATCCAGGCAAGGGCTGAGCCGCGAATGCCCGCCGACTTTAGGGTGGAGAGAAGGATGTCATGGGAGACGGTGTCGAATGCGGCGCTCAAATCCAGTAGGATGAGCGCCACCGTCTCCCATCTGTCCACCTGCTGTCTAATAGTCTCCGTGACTCCTAAGAGGGTGGATTCCGTGGAGAATCCTGCCCTGAAGCCAGACTGGGAAGGGTGAAGGAAATTAGTGGCTTCAATATGAGAGGTGAGGCAGAGGTTGATGTGTTTTTCTAACACTTTGGCAAAGCAGGGAAGCAGGGATATGGGTCTAAAGTTGGCGGGGTTGTTAATATCCGCATTGACCTTTTTCAGGAGGGGAACCACCATAGCGTGCTTCCAAGCTGTTGGTACAGTTGCTTCCGAAAGAGAGGCATTCAAAAGGGCTAAAATAGGAAGAAGTGAGGGAATAGCTAAGGTACTGAGGATTTGAGGAGGCATCGCATCCAGTGGGGAGCCGGACTTGATCCCGACCAGAAGTTTCAGAAAGTGTGCAGAGGAAATAGGATCCCATTTATCAATTAAGGGATAAGGGGACGAAGTAGTGACCTGGGAGAGAGATATATCGGAATCTTCTTGCTGGAGGGGGCTGTATTGAACCTGTGGAGAGGCATTAAAGCCAGCATAGATATGGTCTATTTTCTCCGTGAAGAAATTGGCAAGTGCGTTGCATTGAGTATTATCCAGACAGGGGGCTTTAGGCGCGCATGACTGTCCAGAGAGCTCTTGAACTGCTCTGAATAGGGCCTTTGGGCGGTTTTGGGCTAATAATATGGAAGTGTTAACATAGTTAGCCCTGGCTGATTTGCATAGTGAGTGGTATTTGCGAAGTTCCGTCTTGTACTTTTCCTTATCAGAGAGGGAGTAATTGGATCTCCAGATGCGCTCCAATTTTTTGCACATGGACTTAGCACATTTTAACTGCTCATTAAACCAGGGGGCGGGGGGGTGGGTAAAGTTATGTTTACCTTTACGGACTGGAAGACAGGTATCAATGGCAGAAGACAGCCAGGTATGGATTAGACTTTCATCTTTAGTAGTGATGATATTGGGGAGGGAAGGTAATGTCTTAGCAAGCTGGCCGTTAAGTTGTGAAAGATTGAGTTTTTTCCAGTTCCTACTGGGTCTAGAAGTCTGAGCATTAGAAGATGGGTGAGGGATAGCACTAGTCTTAATGTGGAATTCTACTATGTGGTGATCTGACCAAGTGATGGGTCTAGAAGGGAGGCAGGTAATTGTGTCAAGATTGGAGAAGACGGGGTCAAGTAAATTACCTGCCTTGTGATTGGGACCAGAATTATGTAAATGTAAGTTGAGGGCAGCTAGATCTTGCAGAAGGTGAGTACTAATGGGGCACAGCATATTGTTAAAATGTATGTTCAGATCACCAAGTAAAATGAAATTCGGAGATTCCATCAGCAGAGGAGCTATGTTGTCCGAAAGAGTAGTTGCCCATCCACCAGCTGCACCCGGCGGACGGTAGAGTAGGGCACCTGACAGGGTGTAGTTAGGGTTCAGTAGAAGTTTGAAGCGGCATGCTTCGCAATGTGGGATATCTAAATCCTCCCATTTACATGCGTAGATCCTTTTGTAAATGATGGCAATGCCACCTCCCTCCTTGCCAGGTCTGTTGCGACCCACGTAGGTGTAATTATCAGGGAGGGCTGTCGCAATATCAGGTCCGGAACAGTTGTTCAGCCAGGTCTCCGTAAGAAACAGGGCAGAAGGACTGTCGGAAACAAGGAGGTCAAATATGTCCCTCTTGTGCTTAGGCAAGGACCTGCAGTTCAGGCTCAGGAAGTTAAGATCAAGGGAAGGATGGACTGGGGGAGGTATCACCTGTCGAAAGGACGAGCTCCAAAAGGTAGAATTAGAAATACAGGTAATCGATGGTTCAGAGATCAGGGCCAGTGTGCATGCTTGACAGGATGTAGGAGCATCCATCCCCCGTAAGCGAGGACATATAATATTGGGAGGGGGGCGGAGGTTCCATAGTGTAGAGCTGGAATAGATGAGCCTGGAAGTTATCAACTCAGGAGCAGGGGGGGTGGCGTCTGGTCCCGGACGGGCGCAGACGGGCTTAACTTAGGCGCAACTTCGGCGCGAAGTCAGCGCCCCCGCTGCGCCCGTCCGCTGCGCCTCCACCACTTCCCCATGTTAAATAGTCCCACCGTAGAGGGCGGCTAGTCCAATCACCTGCACCGTAGCACTAAGGGCACTAGTGCCACTTCCAGGGACTCGCCGCCCTAACGGCACAAAAACCGAGGCGGATCGAGTCAGAGCGGGGAAATAGGTGCACACACAATGGTATTTGCCAAATCTATTAATCAGATTTAAAATCACAGAAATATACAATTAAAATTTCTTCCTGGGAGCGAAGTTTAGCGTGGCAGCCTGCGCTGCTTCTGAAGTCTCTAGGTGTGCAAGGTCACGATCACGTGACTTAACTAGCCAATAGGAGGCCACGAGGCGAGGGTGGCTAGTCCAATCACCTGCACCGTAGCACTAAGGGCGCAAGTGCCGCTTCCAGGGACTCGCCGCTCTAACGGCACAAAAGCCGAGGCGGATCGAGTCAGAGCGGGGAAAGAGGTGCACACACAATGGTATTTGCCAAATCTATTAATCAGATTTAAAATCACAGAAATATACAATTAAAATTTCTTCCTGGGAGCGAAGTTTAGCGGGGCAGCCTGCGCTGCTTCTGAAGTCTCTAGGTGTGCAAGGTCACGATCACGTGACTTAAATAGCCAATAGGAGGCCACGAGGCAAGGGCGGCTAGTCCAATCACCTGCACCGTAGCACTAAGGGCGCAAGTGCCGCTTCCAGGGACTCGCCGCTCTAACGGCACAAAAGCCGAGGCGGATCGAGTCAGAGCGGGGAAAGAGGTGCACACACAATGGTATTTGCCAAATCTATTAATCAGATTTAAAATCACAGAATTATACAATTAAAATTTCTTCCTGGGAGCGAAGTTTAGCGTGGCAGCCTGCGCTGCTTCTGAAGTCTCTAGGTCTCTAGGTATCTACCTATATATATAGACACATATAAACCTACAAGCCACTCCTATGGCAGGACTTGACAATCCTGAAGGCAGAGTGCTTAGTTGTGTGTGAGAGGGTGCCCTAGCATGAGCTGAGCCCCCTGCAGCTTTCAGAATCCCTTCCTTATAGTTGTTCCTCTGATATAGCCATACCATATACTCCTAAGTGCATTATAATCCTTGCGGTTAATGCTAACTTTGGAATGGCTTTATCAAAACATGTTGTGTTTGGTGTCAAATGCTTTGGAATACTCCCCCCCCACCAGTTCTGGTGGGGGGGGTAGCATTCCACCCTTCTAGAGGGAGATGACATGTACCTACTGGTAAACCTGGTAGAAGTTAAACAGAGCCCCAGCATCACAAGATGGATGCTGCTGCCACAGACACAAGTCTGACCTCCTGCTGCTGGACGAAACTCCGGCAGGGGAGGCCAGGACAATAGTTTTCCTGTCCAGGGAGGTGCGAGCACCTCCCCAGACAGGCTTTAGTGTATTGGGGCAGGATGGGTTGCATTCAGTGAATGCTTTTCAGACACTGCCTGGGGCACACACGGTGTCCCCATGCATTTCCCAGTTCAAACCGGTTGCTGGGGCACTCAGCCCCAGCTCTGGTGCGAAACTGGACAAAGGGGAAGGGGTGAAACCACCCCCTCCCCAGGTCCTCCCATAGGAGGGACCCTAGAGTTAGTCCAACCCCAAAACTTGGTATAAGTATAGGGACCCAGTTACTCAGACTTTAGATTACCCTGGAAGAAACTCAGAAACAGAAATATTGAACCTTCGACATTCCATATCGACTGGAAAATGGAAGAAATCTCCCTTGGGGTCAAGGAGTGACTCCCCTGTTCAAACAGGCACCAAAAAAGCATCTATGCCGGTCTGCATTTTCAAGTTTCCCGCCGTATCCCGAATAATCTGCGACACTGGACCTGTAGCTATCACGAGAGACGTGGACCGGAACTCCTTGACATCCTGCACATTTGCTAGTGCATCAACTTCCCAAGCTTTCCCAAAGTTGTGCATTGGGCTACTTGTAGTCCAAGCCCTGTGCACCTTTTGCATTGAAGATTGAGGGCCTACACTCCACAAGTGTGCCATGGGCCCGCTTTCAGCATTTCAGCTCGAGACTCCTTCGCAATCCCTAGTCGCAATCCCTAGTCTGTTGGCTAGTATATCCCCATGAAGGTAAATCATTTGGTTCTTGGTCTTTCCTGGTTGCTCCAGACGTGCCCTGACTCTCCTCTAAAGGGTGAGTTCCTCTGACCTTGCTGGTCTGCACCAAAGCCAATCTAGTCGTCTTGCGTGCATTGCTGATGCTAAGGCTTGTCGGGACCAATCCGGATACCGACACTGCAGCACTTAACATTTAATGTGGGACAGCTCGAATCCAACTTCTGATTGTCGTTGACACCTCCTGGACCCCGTGGCTGAAGAGTCAAGCTTCACCTACATCACCTTAAGGCACCCGACATCGGCTGGCATCTTATTGTCGCCATCCTGGTCACTGGCTAGTGACCCAGATTCTGTCCCCTCTGCTTTCAGGTTCTTCAGATCTCTGATCCACCCTTCGATCCATATGGACACTTTTCTCTAGGTCGCCTGCAGCACTTCTTTGCAGCTCTCCATTGGAAATGACAACAAAACCCGACACAAAAAGACACCTATGCACCCGGCTTCCCTGGGTGAGGTAACACGAGTACTTCGGTGCTCCCGAGGGTCTTGACTCTAGAAGGGCCTAGTTCTGAAGGGGTTTTACCGTAATCCACTCCTAAGTGTCCTTAAACTCTAAAACTTTGACTTTCACTTTCTCCATTGAGGTCAATGGTGATTCGTGGCTGTGTTAAGACACTGCCCGCGTCCCCTGTGGGTCTTCTGCGTCCCTACCATGGGAGGTTCCTGGTTGCCCCAGCGGTTCTACAGGCCCTAGGCCTTGTCTCTATGCTCACAGTGGTACTTATACCACTTTCTTAGTATTTGGTTTGTGAGGGCCCTAGAGCAAAACATATACTGTGCTAATTTACTGTGTGCTATTTAAGTTCTTGTATTGTACTTTTGCCTCTAGCCTCATAAAGAGACTAGAGGGGTGTGTTTAGAATAAATACATATATTTTATATATATACCTGGTGTGGTTCTGCTTTCATTTGGTCATTCAAGAGATTATAGACTGATAAAACAAGCTGCTTTACATTCCTTCAAGATTTAGCCTAAAGGCTGCTCTCCACAGTTACCACTAGGATAGCTTTCTATAAAGGTTGTCTAAACCTACCATCAATAAGGGTTGTTTGGACTGGTGCAAGGTGCCCACTAGAATAGTGGACATCATATGCCAGGCCACCTTCTCACACACTCTACCATACACTACTCTATTTTGCTCCACTGCACTCTATGCCACTGCACTCTACTCTGCACTACTCAACTCTATGCCACTCTACTGCATTCTGCACCACTGCCCTCTATGCCAGTCTACTCCACACCACTTTAATCTACTCTGCACCATTGCACTTTATGCTACTCCATGTGACTGTACTCTACAATGCACCACTCCACTCTACTCTGAAACAATCTACTGTGCACCATTGCACTCAGTGCAATGGCACTCTATTCTGCACCACTATACTCTATGTTACTATACTCTACTGCACGCTGCACCACTGCACTCTACACCATTGCACTCCATGCCAATGCACCCTACACCACTCTACCCTATACTACTGCACTCTACGATAGTCTGCTCTGCAACACTACACTCTCTGCCACTGGACTCTTTGCCACTACACTCTACTTGGCCCCACTCTATGCCAATTACCTCGACTACCAAGAAACCTAAAGGCCACTCTATTCTGCATCACTCTACTCTATGCCACTGCATTCTACCCTGAAGGACTCCACTCTACAGCACTTCACTCTATACCACTTGACTCTGCAACACTGCACTTTCTGCCACTGAACTCTAAGCTGCTCTGCTCCACTGCACTCTATGCCACTTTACTCTGCACCACTCTACACCAATGCACTCTTTACCACTACACTCTACATTGCTCCACTCTATGCCACTGCACTCTATGTCAATTTACTCCGAGCCACTCCAATCCACTCTGCACCACTGCACTCTGCGACACAGCACGCTATGGAACCCTACTCTGTGCACTACACTTAATGTCACTCTATTCCACTCTGTGCTATTCCACTTTATTCCTCTGTAATCCACCCTGCACTATTCAACTCTACTCTGTGCCGCTGCACTCAAAACTAATGCTCTCTATGCCAATCTAATCTACACCACTGCACTGTACGCCACTATAGTCTACTCTGCAACACTGTATACCACTGCACTCTAAAACAATGTACTCTACACCACTACTCTATGCCACAGCACTCTACCCTGCACCAGTCCAAGCCACCTCACTCTATCCTGCACCACTCCACTTCACTGTGCACCACTCCACTCTACTCTGAAACAATCCACTTTACGCCCCTTCACTATACTCTGAAACAATCCACTCTATAGTACTGCACTCTATGCAACTACGCCGCTCTGCTCCATGCCGCTCCATTCAATGCCACTCCACACCACTCTAATCTACGCCCCTGTGCACTATGCCTATGCACTTTGCACCACTTCACTCCATGGCACAGCACTCTACGACACTGCACTCTATGGCACAGCACTCTCTGGCACTGTGCTCTACTCAGCAAGACTGCACTCTCCACCACTGAACTTACCAACACTCTACTCTGCGCCACTGCACCATATGCCACTGCACTCTACTCTGCATCACTTAACTCTATGTCACTCTATGCCAATGCACTATATTCTATTCTCCACTCCTGCACTCTACACTACTCTACACCACTACACTCTGCTACTCTAGATTTATGCACTCTACCCTGCACCATTTAACTCTACACCACTTCACTCTTCCCCTGAAACAATATACTTTACTCCACTGCACTCTACCCCACTGTGCTCTACACCACTCTGCTCTATCCTGCGCCACTCCAATTTAAGCCATTGAACTCTACGTCACTGCAATCTACTTTGTTTCTCTCTGCTCTATGCCACTCTACAGCACTGCACTCTCCGACTAGGCAGTCTACACCACTTTACTCAAAATCAATGGACTCTGCACCACTGCACTCTACTCCAGTCTAATCTGCACCCCTGTGCTATTTGCCACTTCACTCTAGGCCATTCAACTCTACTATACTCTACTCTTTGACACTGCTCCACTTTACAACACTCTACACAACTCCCTCTATGTCACTCCATGCCACTTTACTATACTCTATTGTATGACACACTACTCCACTCTGCTGCATTCCACTGCTCGACTGTATGACATTCTACTCTACTACACTACTCCACGACAATATACTCTGCTCTACACCACCCTACTCTACAGCACTCTACTCCATTCTATTTAACACCCTCTATGCCACTTCACCCTTCCTACATCACTCCACGACACTCTATGCCACGTCATTCTATGACGCACTACTCCACTCTGAAACTCTTCTCCACTCGGCTCCAGTCAGCTTTACTCCACTCTACGACATTCTACTCCCTCCACAGCACTCTACTCCACTCAAAGACATTCTACTCCCTCCACAGAACTCTACTTCACGCTACCCCACTCTATAACACTCCACTTCACTCCAAGCAACTCAGCTCTACCATACACCACTCCGTGACTCTCTATGCTACTTCATAACTCTCCAGTCTACTCCACATTATGACATTCCACTCCATGCCACTCTCCTTCACCCCACTACCTTTTAGCCATGCTGAATAGCAGCCATGCTGATGTACAACATGGCTAAAACATACTGGTAAAACCAATAGGTCTTGCATCGGCGAGACCTATTGGCTTTACCAATACGTGTTTTTATAGTAGTCAATGGTCACATCACTTCGTAAATGGCAATTTGTGTATGTGCGGATCGCTGGGGGTTAAAATAAGGAGTTTTATTTATTAACCTGCAAAAATTCCACGTGCAGGCTATAAGCCACTGATGTATCATTAAGACACAGTGAAGAATGGTAAAACTAAACATCTCTACAGATAACGAAATTGGTCATATTTTGATGGTTAATATTCAGAGCACGGGGGGCGTGGCATGGTGCCCGACAGGAATGGCGGCACTCGGGTGAAGCTCCACGGGGACCTCAGGCGGCTGCTCATTTCACGCGTTGCTCCGGTACTGCAAACGGGATGCGAGGACGTCGGAACACCTCCTCCTCCCCCTAGTGCATTTGCGGACTTCATTGCCGACAGATTTGCTTCTCTAATGCTGCCGTGAGTTTCCCTTCATCGTCGCTACATCGCGACCGCCATTTTGTTTTTCTATACTCGCGCTGAAACGCGACACCGAGATGCTTGTTTGAAGGACTGTGGCATTTTATCTTATTCCACGCATCATGTAAGACTTGTTTTGGGGCTTGTTTTATTTGACTCTTTTTGGATACTACTTCATAGGACATGTATTTCTCAAAGTCCTTTACAATACTTACCTGACTGGTTTGGATGAAGCGGCCAGTTTGTGGTTTTCTTTCCTAACCTCATTATTACTTCATGTCCCTTGAACTCAGCACACCATGCCTCCTCACAAAAGCTTCTACGCTCTAAAGTGCCTCCTCTACATAGAATAAGAGCGCTGCCTATGTGGTTGCACCTACTTATATCAGAGGGATTTTCTTCAAGGAATTTTTCACTGTAAACACTGCAAACTCTCCCTCCTCTTTATAAACAGTGCTTTCTGACAATATTTCATTTAGCAACTGTCGCTCTTCTTCTTGCTATTTTTATGGGCAGAATTAAAGGCACTCATCCTACTAAGGTACCAGGAAAACACGTTTTTGTTAAAAACTCAAATTTTTTTATTGAGTTTGCCAACATCCAGGATTCTTTATCGCCTCCTCTGCCAGATACTATGGCGACTACAGATCCCGCTGCGGCATCCTCAGTGAAGTCTCTTTCCAAATGCCTAAAACAAAATCCTCCATCTCCTCCTAAAACAGCCTCATCTGTCTCAATGGAGACATTATTGGAAGATATTAGGGCTTTGCGCCCCTTCATGGAGGCAACTAATGCAAAGCTACAGGTCCTCACTGACAACTCGACACAACTTGACCATAGAGTTACTGCTGTAGAACACTCTATATCTTCCGTCGCAGCTACTGGCGCTAAATTTTCTCCTCTCCAATCTCAAGTCTCTGCTCTCCAGCGCCAAGTCGAGGAGCTTGAAAATCGTAATAGGCGCAACAATCTCCGTATTTATGGTCTGGCAGAAGGACAGGAAGGATCTGACCCCCTAACGTTCTTCAAATCTTTTCTTCCCAAAGTCCTCCACCTGCCAGAGGGCACCATGCTTAACATTCAAAGAGCGCATCGATTAGGTCGTCCTTCTTCATCTTCTTCTCCCTCTCAAAAGCCTAGAGGTGTGATCCTTTATTTTTTGGAATACACTGACTTATTAAAAGTTTTATCAGCAGCCAAGTCCTCCCAACGTATCACCTGGTCCGGATCCACCTTATTTTTTGTGCAACATTACGCCAAGGCTACTGCTAATAGAAGGAAGGCTTTCCTCAACTTGAGACCTGTTCTTCGTGCAATGGGCACTCGCTACGGTCTTTTCCACCCTTGTCTGTTTAAGGTTCCCTACAATAACAGGACAACGACCTACGAGGACCCGCTGCGTCTTCAAAGTTTCATAAACTCACATACCACAGTTGCCATGGATTCTTCTTCTTCCAATGCTGGATGATATCCGATTATTATATATTTTTTTATGTTGTCTCTCATCTTTTACTGCTCTGGTAAATAAGTGTTATTTTGTTCTGCCTATTTCATATGCTTACCGTTGTTTTTATTGTTACTGTTCTTTATTCCCACAGTTCTTTCCTCTTCTTGCTACGATGCCTCCTGGTCCTCCGTTTGCTTGACCCCGGTTGTGCCGTCCGCCCTGTATGGTACCTTCCCTCCCCTTGTTTCCTTGAATCCTCCTTCTGTAGGCATGTTTTCGCTTTATGTATTCCTCAGGTTTTTCTTCACTGACCTTATTTTAATGTTTCTCTCTACCGCTTCTTCTTTCATCCTTTCCTTTCCCCTATTTAATTTTCCTACTGCTTTTTCTCTTTTTCTTATCTTCTCATTCCCCTTTTTTCCACAATGTTCTCTTTTTTCTTCCTTCTTCCTTTCTTTTCTCTCCTTTTTCAACTTTCATCCTCTCAAGCACCTTTTCCAATGTATTTCTATTCCCAGTTTTCATTTTCCATACCTGTTACCTCACTATTGGGCACATGCATCAAAGGAAATTTCATTCGCAAATGGTGCGAATCGCAAAATTCGGCCGTTTGTGAATGCAATTCCAATATTTGGGATGCATTAACATTTTTGTAATTTCGCAATTTAAGAAATCGCAAAATTGCAATTTCTTAAATTGCGATTGCATTTAAGGAATCTCTAATTGAGATTCCTTAAATGCAATGCATCAAACTTTAAAAATTTGCGAATTCGCAAATAAGAGGAGCAAATTACCATGAGGTTGAACCTCACGGTAATTTGCAAAAACTTTGAAAAATGCACTTTTGTGCATTTTTCAAAGTTTCATGTTGTGCACACACATGCCTTTGGGGCTTGTGTGTGCACAACCTATGTGCACAGATTGATTTCAGGGGTGCAACAGGGTGTCCTTTGGACACCCCTGCACCCTTGAAATCGCATTCTCAAGTTGCGATTCGCTAATTGCTAATCGCAAATTGAGAATGTCTTCCCATTCATTCCTATGGGCCTCTAGGCCCATAGGAATGAATGGGGAGGTATTCCTTAATTGCGACTCGCAATATGCGAGTCGCAATTAAGGAATATTAAGAAATCGCAATTTAATTCGCGATTTCTTGATGCATTGCATTTTGCAATTCCTTAATTGCGATTCCTTATTTTTCGCAATTAAGGAATCGCAAAATGCAATATTGATGCATGTGCCTGTTAGTTCTTAAGATTGTTTATTACGTTGTATGCTCTTTATTTAATGTTGTTCCTCTGTCTCAGTTACATTCAGAGTTACCACATGGAATGTTAAAGTTTTAAATAATCTCATTAAAAGACAACAAGTTTAATCTCACCTGGCTAGATTACATTCTGACATTGCTATGTTACAAGAAACCCAGATGTTGAAGCCTCTAAATTATAGCGACTTTGGGTTTGTAACGTTTTCTCCTCTCCAGCTTTAGGGAAAAAGAATGGCGTTGTGATTTTAGTTCATAACAGGTTTAATGTTTCTATTGTCCATCAGGAAATTGATTCTGATGGTCGCTGGGTGATTATCAAACTGTTAATTGATAATGTACCTTTAGTTATTTTTAATGTTTATGCTCCTGTTTCTGTTGATAACACATTTTGGGTACATATTTCTGACAAATTGCTTTCCTATGATGATCATTACATTATTTTTGGTGGTGATTGTAACCAAATTCATGACCCCATTTTAGATAGACACTCCTAAGTTAAATTTGTTAATTCCAAAATGCATTCCCAATTTACCTCTACCATCCGGCGTAAATCCTTAATTGATATCTGGAGACTTTGTCATCCAGATCTCCGAGAATATAGTTATTTTTCTCCCCCTCATAAAACTTAATCCCACATTGACTATCTCTTTTTTAGTAAGTCCCTGGCTCAATGTGCCCTTAACTCAGAGATAGTCTCCATCTTAATTTCAGTTCACGCCCCGGTTTTTGCTGATTTTGATTTAATTCCCTTTTCCCCCTCCTCTGACAGATGGTGTTTTAATAATTCCCTTCTTGCGGATCCTAAATTCTCTGGCCAGTTCAGTTCCTTTGCTAATGACTTTTTTGTTACTAACAACCTCTCTTACTCTTCTCCTGTTATGATTTAGGATTCTTTTAAGGCGACCCCTAGAGGGTTCATGATTAATTATGTATCTCAGAAAAAAAAGACTTTTGAAAAACAATCTGCCCAACTTCTTACTAAAATAAAACAACTAGAACATACCTCTTACCAATCGTTCACTGACTCCTCTTTAAAGGATTATATTTCTGCCAAAGTCTATTTTAATAAATTATCTACCGATGCCGCTGCCTCTTATCTTTTGAAATGTAGCTCACGGTATTATGGAGGTCAAAACAAAATGGGGAAGCTTTTAGCTAACTATTTGAAAACTCGTCGTGATAGAACCAGGATTGCCTCCATTACAGATTCTACGGGTAAATCTCTTTTTAAAGATGCCGATATTCTACAGGAATTTGTTACATTCTATAAGCAACTCTACACTCCAGAAATTCAACCCCTCCCATCTGATTTATCCGAGAACTTTCAGTCGCTTACTTCTCCCTCCTCTCTCCACATTAATTTAGACACACTTGAAACAGACATAATTTTGCAGGAAATTTCTCATGCAGCTTCGGTTTTACGACGAGGTAAAGCTCCAGGCCCTGACGGCTTCACCATTGAATTTTATGATCATTTTTCGAAACCTTTTCTCCCACACCTTCTTCTCCTATTTAACTCTTTTATCAAGAATGGCTCTTCCCAAGGAACTTTTCAAGAAGCTATCATTTGTTTAATCCCCAAGGACAATAAGGATCCCTCTTTCTGTAAAAATTATCGCCCCATCTCCCTAGTAAACACTGATTATAAGATTTTTGCAAAATTACTAGCATTGCGTATCGATCCCATCTTACCTGAACTCATTGGCCCAGAACAGTCCGGTTTTGTCAAGGGACGCTTATCCTCTGATAACTCCAAAGTCTTCTTTAACGTACTTGGCAAAACTTCTTCTACCCACTATGCTCTTGCTGCTATCACTCTGGATGCAGAAAAGGCGTTCGATAGGATTAGTTGGGATTTTATGTTTCATGCCCTCAGATGGATTGGCTTTCCTCCTAAACTGATTTCCCTTATTTGCTTATTATATTCTGGTCCTAGAGCTTCTATCTTCGCAAATGGCAACATTTCAGATTATTTTTCCCTCTCCAGAGACGTTTGTCAGGGTTGCCCTTTGTCCCCTTTGTTGTTCAGTAGTAGCACTAGAACCCTTTTTCACAAAAGTGAGACAAGATATTCAAATTACTTGTTATAATCCTGGCCCCAACCAAGTTAAATTATCTGTTTACGCCGACGATATCCTCTTATATTGCTCTAACTCCGAGACTTCTCTTCCTTCTTTTCTCCGCCAAGTCGACAGCTTCTCAAAAGTCTCAGGTTATCGCCTCAATCGAGATAAATGTGAAGTCCTCCTTCTTAATATTTTATGTCTTTGCCATTATTTTGATCAAACAGGATTTTCTTGGCAACCGACTAAAGTAAAATACTTAGGATTATGGTTTTCCTCTTCTATTTCTGATACTTTTAAATTTAATTTCGACTATATTACCAAAAAATTAACTGATCAATTACCAGATGACACCCCCTCTTTCTTTCATGGTGGGGCAGATTGGATTCTAAAAAAATGATGTTAGCACCTATAATTTTATATTCCCTTTCCATGATACCTATTCACATCCCGAATTATTATTTTAAGAGGTTAGACTCAATTTTACTAAAATTTCTTTGGAAAAACAAACCTCCACGGATTGCCTTATCATACCTTAAAAGAAATAAGTCTAATGGAGGTCTTAAATTCCCTGACTTTAAATGTTATCATTATGCATTTTCTCTCAAACAAGCTTCTCGATGGTTATCTACTGAATTCCGTACTCACCCTCTTGTTTGGGTATCTATGGAAAAATCCCTTACATCACCGTTTGACTTTCATGAAACACTTGCGTTTACCGTTTACGGCTAATACTTCTTTTCTCCACTCTCCTATTATTGCTCATACACAGCATCTCTTGACCCCTCTTTTATCTTCTTCTTGCCCTTCTATTACTTCCCTATCTCAACAACCGATTTGGCATAATAAACTTCTTCGTATCCACAATCGCTCTTTCTACTGGAAATCTTGGAGGTCCAAAGGCTTATTGGGGATTTCTCAACTCCTGGTTGATAATGTGCCTTTAACCTTTTCTAATCTTCAATCTCAATTACTCCTTCCTAATTCTTTTAAGAAACAGTATGATTGATCTTCTACTACCAGCTCTACAACAATATCTTCAAACTCTCCCTACATCTCTTGACCTTCCTGTTCCATATTCCACACTTTCTCCGCTTTTAGATACTTCTCCTTCCGCTTCTCGTATTTACACTTGTCTTCTAACTCCTTTGGAACGGCCTAAAACAAAAACTGAATTGGCCTGGGAACAGGATCTGTCATCATCCTGGCCCGTCTCTTTATGGGATAAGATCTGGTTAAAGATTCATAAGACGTCAAGAGCAGCTAACACAACCCAAACCCTTTACTTCATTTATCAGCGTTTATTATTTTCTCCTTGAAAATTAGCTTCTTTTTCCCCAGACCTTTCTCCCAAATGTTGGTCCTGCCCTTCCCCAAATGCTGATTTGAGTCACATGCTATTTCACTGCCCTACTATTCGTGCCTTCTGGCAGTCAGTTTGGTCTTGTATGAATGTTATTTTTCAGACTAAAACCCCCTTCTCCTATTCAGCTATTTTCCTAGGCTCCCTCTTTCCATCTTTCCCTCATAACCCTTCTCACTTCAAACTACTCGACTTATTAATAGCTGTAGCTTTCCACTTAATAACCTCCAATTGGAAAGATTCAACAAAAGTTACATACTCCGCTTGGTGGAATGCCATTTGTTTTCATCATAGACTTGACACTAACTACCAGCCGCGGGCCGTGGAGGGAGTTACGGTGGGGCAGGGAGGCGGGGAGGGGGAGGGGCAGGGTGGAGGGTGCTAAAAACAGGCATATGGATCATTGCAGGTAAGTACACAATTTAATTAATAAAACGAAATTTGTAGCGCGCACTGCATGGCAAAAAGCAATGCTGTGCGCGCTACGAATTTCGTTTTATTAATTAAATTGTGTACTTACCTGCAATGATCCATATGCCTGTTTTTAGCACTCTCCACCCCGCCCCTCCCCCTCCCCGCCTCCCTGCCCCACCGTAACTCCCTCCACGGCCCGCGGCTGCTAACTACGTTACTCCTGTTTCCTTTGCAATCAAACTGGACTTATTATGGCTCCCACTTACTACATATTTGTCCATCCTCTCCTCCCCAAACCCCTCTACTACTGCTGCTTTTGCAAATAAGTCAGATGAGGTTCGCAAACCACCATGAATATTTTTGGTTGTCTTTTTCTTCATTTTTTCTTAATATTTTTTTTCTTAATATTTTTCTGTATTCCTTTATTGGTTCATTCATGCCTGAATTTATAGCATTATTTCTCTGCATACAATGTTCTATTTAAATTACTATTACTTAGAATTATTTAACTTTGATTATTGACAGCAATTTGCTGTATTATTTTCCCTATGATTCGCTATCTTTCCTTTTCCTTGATTTAGTTATGACTGTTTATTGAATCCGTTTTGATACGCATATTTATTATATAATTTCACTTTTGTGATAACAATTTTAATAGTCACAAATTACTCACTGATTCCATTTCTTTTGTTGAGGAAACAGGGACAGTAAGAATGACCTTTATCACCAAGTTACCTACGCACTTTGCACTTCAATCAATGATTTTCATCCTACTCTAAGGGGCATATTGACAAGGAGCTATTGCCGAATTGACAAGGAGCTATTGCCGAATTGACAACACTTTATCACAGCCAAAGTCATGATAAATTTACCACACCATTCCCAAGCAGGTGCTAACAGCCCACAGTACCAGTTTTCCAGCAATAGCGGCCGCAAAAAACATCGCCACAAAGGACCCCAGCAACCATCGATAATAAGATGCTGAGTAGGCTTTCCCGTGCCAAAACGCGGTGACAAGACCACACCTCAGCATTCACAACGACCAGGCAGATCTGCAATAAGAACACAAAACACACGATAAGGTGAGTTAGCAGCAGGAATTTTACATCTGCTCTGACCTGCTGTAAAGTCAGAAGGCAACCTGCACCACAATATGGAGCCCAGCCCAGGGCGTCATCGGAAGGGCAACAGATGCCATGGAGCAACAGAACATGCAGCACGGACACCCAAAAGGACCACAACACCCACCTGGCACCCCCCCGGACCACCACAGAGGCAGCACAGACAAAGACAGCGGCCCCCAGGAAATGCACCTGCCTCACAGGCACAACACCAGACAATGTCACTGTCCACTGAGGAACAACCATTATACGCATCCTGGTCGACATCGCCCAACAGGCCAACTGCACCAACACAGCGGACACTCAGCATCCCACCCCACACCAAACTGCTGGCTGTGCAGCACCTGTTGGCCCCTGGCACACCCCAACCAACACCCGCTAGAGTCGGCAGAGTCTCACAGACAGCCACATAAAAGAACCCCTCACCTGTCCTGGACATCACCATCGCCCTGGCAGCCCAGGCCCCGTATGGCCAACACATTGCACAGTAACCGCTGGAGACCAAGCAAGGACCATACGCCATAGCCGGATGCACGCGCGTGTTGGGGGCAATCCACTGCACACATGTCCCACCTGTGCCCCCTAGTGACACAGCACACAATCAGTGCAACAGGAAGCAGACGTCACACATCAATGTGCAGGCAACATCAGAACACCGTGGTACCTACACCAATCTCGCCTCCAAATACACAGCCAGTGTGCATGAACCCTTCACCCTCTGACAGTCCAACAGCAAACAGCCATCCCAGTATGGCACCAAGGGAAATGCACAGCCCATTGGCAAGTTCACAATTAACGCCCCACTCAGCTCAACTCCACAACCATGCAATCCACAAATCTGGCAATGCACACGTCACAAGTCCACAACCAACATGCACAACAACATGTCCACCCACCAGACACGATAGAACAACTCACAATGGTAACCTGGGCAAGCCGTGAACATGACCAATCAACGCATGGCACCTCAACCACATAGTAGACAAATGTAGGGAGAGGAGGCAACCAGGCATGTGTGAAGGATGGAGTAGAACCATGATTGGGAAAGTATACAATGTCAAGAGTGGCGGCGAAGTACTGAAGAGACTGCAGCATGCAGAACACAACCATATCCACGGCGACTTACACCTTTGGTGAATGGAGCGTGGTGGACAGTGGACGCAACCATGTCATCCCAGCCATTGGGGGTCCTTGTGGAAATGTTGCCTGTTACCACCCCGTAAGCGTGAGTAGAGTGGGATGGGCTGGCGTACACCAGGCCAGCGTAGGGGTGTGAATAAAAATCACATAGCCCTGGGCGTTGTCCTCTTCTAGAAAGCCCAACGTCTCTGCCAGGGCGGCGTCTCCCACCCCAGCACGAGTCCGATGTCGTCCTCGTTAGCGGAGTTGCCTCAGATCCTGCGCATCTGCCGTACCCCGGCCCGCTGGACAACGAACACATCAGGGCAGATCCTGCACAGCCAGGCCACACTGATCAGCAGCCGACACTGGCATGTGTCAAGGAGGACCCACCACATACCAGAGTAAGCTCCGAGGCCCACGACCCAGCCAGCCTTTCAGACCACCGCTGTCACCCCTACGTTAGCCCACATTGCTCCTTTCTCATTTACATATTCTACCGGCCAGCTCTGCGGCCCAGTGGGTCTCATATGTGAGACTGTGTCCTGGCTCCTGAATTGCAGTGACCCCAAATCCAGGACAAGACCCCCCCCCCCCAATCAGTGAGGCAGAGTTCCATATGGGCATCTTGTGACACATGCTGCCACAAACCCTGTCCAAAGCCATCGGGTGAGCCGTGCCACCACAAACACTGTCCAACGCCACCCGTTGAGCCGTGCTGCCACAAACCCTGTCCAACGCCATCCGATGAACTGTACTGCGCAAACCCTGTTCAACGCCAGCCGGGGACACGTGGATGAGGAACCAAGGCTACCGTGCGGACCAGTAGATCTCACATCCAGCACCTAGTCGCGAATCACGATTGGCTGAGTCCACACCAGTGATCGCACAGAGAGGAATAAGAGGAAGATGCTGCTCAGTCCGGACGGAGCCGGGTCACAGTCACGGAGGTGAGCGAACACGTGTTGCCACTAAACCTGAACTACACAGGCCGGTGGGGCACCAACCTATGCCGGCGACGCTCTGTAAATGGCCCGTGCTGACTGCTGCCTCCGGCCTACACTGCTCTCGGTCTAGGTTGTGCTTGAGTAGGTCACAGATTTGGAAATGAACATCGAGTATGCAAAGTCAGATTACACATCATTGCACGCAAGGAGAGGCCTAAGTGGATGTCACCTTGGATCTTGGGGGAGAGAAAAGGATCATCGTTACGGAGGTGTTCGTACACTACCGACAACTGCCCTGGTGTCACTAGCGCTGTGCATTGCGAGCCAAAGACACGTGGCTGTGGGCCACTGCTGACAGCTGCCTACGGCCTACACTGCGGTCCGGTAGGTCACAAAGTCATGATTCAGCAATGGCAGAGTCCATATCAGTGTACAGGCACCATCGCAGTCTGCATCCCCACTCAGCCCCGGTGCCACTAAGTCTGTACCCTGACATTCATGGACACTCTCTGGTCAAACACTGGTGGCATCCTAGCCTCTGGACAAGGGGGCAGTTTTCACCCCATGTAGCTGATACGGAATTGATGGTGGCAATGGGCTGTTACATTCCACTCCTCCATTTGCTGCTTCTGATAAAATCAAACCTTTCGGCTTCTTGCCCTGAAGGACCCCTTCCACTGTCCCCCGAAACACTCTGAAACATACACGTGGACAATGATGGTTACCTGCTCAGGCTGCATGGCCCATCTGACTGCACCACAAGTCACCGTACCGTGGTTGGGTGCCTATGCCAGCCGCAGTACATCCGGGGCCACTAACGCTGTGCTGGCCCTTTCTGGGACCCATTTTTCAAATACATAGGCTGGCACATGAGGCATAGGCCTTGGGGTCATCAATGCCATGACTCTGTGGCCTTGTGCTGTACGCAGCCTCTGGGCCCAAATGCGTCCCACCAGGGCTCACACACCAAAGCGAGTCCAGACCAGTCTGGACGACGCATCACCACAGGAGGCACACACCACCACCGCAAGAACCACCTCCAAATGACATCTGCCAGAGTTGAAACGGTGGTCTTGACAGTCTTCCTGAGTAGCTCAGACCTGTTGTGGATGCCATCATCGGCCTGGTACCCTGCTCAGGACTCCAGGTGTCAGTGACTCAGTGCACTGCAGGCCATTGTCCATTGCAGATTGTGTTTTGTGCTGTGGAGTGGTTGCGCAGGTATGTCACCTCAAACAGTGTGGGGGGCTTGAGACGTTAATGGAGAAGATAATGCAGGTATGACACACCCCACTGCATCTGCATCAGGAATGTATCGAAGGGACACAATCCAAGACTTTTTCTGCACATGAGTGCGCTCATCTCTAGTGTCCACAGCCCAGTGCACTGCAACTCACAGACACTTATGTTTGCATGTTGGCTGTACTCTGGACTTTATCCGCCTCACCCCATGTTGCTCAGTAGTTGACATGTATTACATGTGTTTTCTGTTTCCGATCCACTGGTGTCCAATGTCCAAGTCGTTGCCAACACCAAACATTCCGTGTGGGTTGGCTTACACTCACCCCACACACATCCAGCACAGGCGTCACTGTACATGTGGCCCTGCCAATAATGGGGCCAGGGGCAATTGCCCGTAGCCAGTTCAACATGATCTCTGCTTGTGTTCTTGTGGTCTTGTAGTATGCATGTGGGTCCTGGGCCCTACGACTTTACATTGTGCTGTGTACATCGCATGCAGACATGTCACCGAAGGCTGAGAGTTGGGGCTTGGACTTGTAGCTTTGTCGTCAGCAACTCAATTCATAAGGGGAGTGGCCAGGGCTGTCGTAAGCACAGCCAACATGGGTGTGTGACTGCTATTTGCGCGCGCCTGGACGTGGTTCTGTGCTGTGAATGTGCATCTGCATGTGTCTCTATGGCAGTGTGGGTCTCCTTAGTGGGGTGGGGTGGGCCCTGAAGGGTGATAGACCCCTACGTATGTGTCCAGGTTCACATTCCCTGGGTTCGGCCCCCACCCACACCTGTTGGGCCTCCTCCTTTTGGCGTGCTGACACATGTCATTGGGGTGCCATGTGGGGGTGGGTGAAGTGTTGTGAGCCAGCTGTGCTTGCGGGTGCTTCCTGCTATGTGGTCTGTTGCAGGCTCAGTGTTCTCCTCTGAGTAGCTTGGCTGTCCGGGTCCTGGTGGGGGGTTGCACGGGATATCCATGTGCTATTGTAGGGCATCAGTGTCGGCGGTGTTGTGGTCCTCTCCGGCATCACTGATGTGCTGTATTATGTGCTCTGCTGCAGGTGCCGTGTGCCCCTCTGCGTTGTGAAAGGGAGGTGTGTGTTGCCTTTGTGTTGACATACATGTTGGCACATTGTGCTAGTTTGCATGCAGAGTGTATGGCAGTGTACATTGTGACTGTTTGGGGGGTGCTGGATTCTTCAGCGGGTAAGTGTACATTTGGATTACATGATGAATGTGAGGTCGTATGCGTACATTTCCATTTCACTGTTACCAGCTCTGTCAGCTGTAGTGGGCATGTTTCGGTGCATGTGCGGAGCCAGTTGTGTTCTCTGTTCTGCAGTGTCGGCTATGTGCGCAGTTCCATGATGTCATAAATGTGGGTGTACTGTTCGTGCTATGTGTGTGTGCTGCAGTTTGCCAAGGGGATTTGGGACATGATCCTGGATGTTTGTTTCCTCTCCCTCTTCTCCTTGGCCTTCCCCGACCCCGTTGTACCTTGCTGGTAGTCTGTGGGGGTTGTAGGGTTCGAGTTGGCCTCTGCTCTGGGCCAGGGTGCATCCATGTTGCTACATGTTATGTTATAATACATTTGTAGCGCGCACTGTTACTCTAGAGTGTCCTGGCGCGAGGGAGAGCAGAGGTGGGACCAAGAATCAAATTAGCGGATCAAGCTGAACAGATGTGTCTTGAGCTGCTTCTTAAAGAGCTGAAACTCAGAGGTGAATTGGAGATCAACAGGAAGCATATTCCATGCCTCTGCAGCCTTGACAGAGATGAACTGGCCCCCCCAATCGCACTCTGCGGAAGCGAGGGACGACCATCCGGCATTGCCCTGCTGAGCGCAGAGGGCGATTTGGCACATAGAAAGCAAAACGCTTCCTAAGATAGGAAGGGCCCTGACCGTGAAGGGCCAGAGTAATCACTTTAAACTGCACCCTCTGGGCCACCGGTAGCCAGTGTAATACCCGTAGATACTGCCGTGCGCTGGATCTCGTTGGGGCATTGACATGCTTTGGCTTGTTTCAGGTGTATTTTTTTCGGGCATTTTATGGTGCATTGTCCCGCCAGACGCGTGGGATTTGCAAGCCTGTGGCTGGTTTTCACTACTTTTTGTGCCGCGGTTGGCCTCAACGTGTGTTTTTTTGCATTCACCTATCGCATTTTGGCAGTGTGGCGTTGATTTTCACGCAGACATTTGTCACGTTATCTGGTGTCTATCGCATGCTACCGCCTTGTTGTGAATGCCACGTTGACATTGGGTTATTTTCCCGCAATAGGCTGCGATATTGAAAGTTGCGTTGCGCTACTCTTGCGGTCGTTATCACACGTTCTTGTGAATATACCCCTAAGTACATTAACAATTGTACCCACCCATGAAGTCTTAAGGTAAAAGTGCGGAAATATTTCTTGGTCACAGCAATGGATAAACAATAGTGCAGGCTAAACTGTGGTGCTTATTGTTTTCTGCCTTCATAGTACTACCAAGCATGCCTTCAAGTGCAAATCTCAAGATGCTCAATGAAATGTTGCATACATTGATTTCTAAAATGCAATATAGGGAGTGCACTTCTAGGTCCACCGTGAAAAGTGCCCACATATTAAAACTTGCACATGATAAAAAATGTCTTTACATCGGTTCAAATGTCTTGTATGCATACTGCTGCTCTCTAGGAAGTTTGATGTGAGAGACAGACACATTCAAAAACTACCTGCATTTAAATCCCTAGCACGAAGAAGGCAATGTCCTGTACCACGATATTTTTGGAATCACTAATAGTAGGGGTCTTGAAACCCAAAAGGATACCTTAAATGTCTGGAGGAAAGGAAAACTCTCAGGTGACTCTAACCCCTACTACTAGGTTATGCACATAGGAAATTGGGGTGCTAGGAGTAGGACAGACCTGTAAGGGAATCTTTTTTTACTGGATGTAATGTTGCAGAGCCCAAAATCGAACTTCAGAATTAGTTCACACACATATAACGTAATGCATTGCAATGTCTTTTTCTGTTAATGTATAAATCTGGCAAACAAGAATTATCATCATAATTATGCAACTAAAAATGTAGAATGGGTTATGACTTGATTCACCCATAACATATTTCAGATTCCTCGCTGAACCCTAACCTCGTAGCCTATCTCCCTATGTGTGGCACATTAAGCTGGGTTTCAGCTTTATGTATTAACTAGCAGCCCGTCCCGACGTTGTCCGGGGATGAAATGTTATGAGTGTAATGTTTCACAGCGTTTTTTATATGTGCCTCCTTAGCTGTCCCATATTTGCATCTCCTTAGTTCTGTGTGCGTCCTCAGCTTTAAGTTTTTAAGCTTTTGTGTGTGCAACTGCGTTGTGTTTGATGTTAATGTGACCGTGCCCCATCACTTTGTAATGTTTTTGGAAGGTGTTTGTCTGGTTCTGCATGCAGTGTCAGTAAGGGCGTTGTTTATATGTGGCTTGTTAGGTGGCCCGTATTAGCGGCTCCTTCGTTGTGTGTGCGTCCTCAGCTTTAAGTAGTGTCCGGCGTGATTCTGTGCTTGCGAGGGCTGGTTTGAGGCCCCGTGCGTTGTCTTTAACGTTAACGTGTGTATGCTGAGAGTGCTCTGCGTGATCCCGTGCTTGCGAGGGCTGTTTTGAGGCCCCGTCTGAGCCCCGGAGTCCAAGTAAATTGTGAAGGGTCTTTGATTGTATTGTACACTGCCAGCCTTCAGTGTCCGCTGGAGCCATTGGAGCGTGAAAGTCGGGATCAGTGAATGTTGTGCTTGTGCGGGTCTTTATTATTTTTCTTCCTGCAGCCACTTGTGAAAAATGTAACATAACAAAATGAGTGGCGGTTTATTTTGTTAGTGTAAATTGTAGGCAGTATGTGAAGGATCCGTGAATGCGTCGCAGCTTGTTTTTTGGAGAGGTACGTGTGAGAAGTGATCAGAACGGCAAGGCGGAGCGTGAATGTTTCCGCAAGCCGTGCCCCTTTTTTTTACTTAATTGTAGTGCAACCCCCTAAGACAACGCTGACGCCTAAAAAGTTAGCGGCGCACTATATATCAGTAATGTCGCGTCATGAGAACGGCAAGGTGGAGCGTGAATGTGCGTGCACATTGCTGGCACAATCCGCGCCCCTTTTTATTATAATTTTGGTTTTCCCCGTGTGACAATGCTAACGCTTATGCCCACAAAGGTTGGTTCGCACTATATATGATTAACGGCGCCTGATGCGGCGCAGCTTGTTTTGAAGTTGGAGCATGAATGGGCTTGCACATTGCTTCTGAAAGGCGTGCTAGTGAAGTACGCGGCCATTGGCACGCCCCTCTGACAACGCTGTTCTGCCACGCCCCTCTGAGAACGGTGCATGCCCACAAATTAATAATGTGAAGTGTAGTTTGACACGCCCACGACCACGCCCACGCCCAAGTGGAGTTTGACATGCCCATGCCAACGCCCACAAGGGACTACTTTACCCCTAAGGTTCTTTGACCTTTCTAATGTTTATGGTGGCCAGGTGTATAGCCTATGTCCATCTGCTTCAACTACCCTTTACAATGGTGTATTGGGTGTTGTGATTGGTGCTGTACTTCTTGAGTTTACCCGCCTCAAAGATTTCAGCTCTCTCTTTACAATAGTAGTATAGATTAGGCATAACCTTTTCTGACTTTTGTAATGCCTCCTTCATTCCTGTGTGCTAAAAAACCTCAATCAGAGCTTCGATTTTCAGTAAATCTTTCCTAAGTAACTTGTCAGACTGCTATCCTTTTCTTACGTTCAGGCTGATGGTGCATGGGAGGATAGTTTACAGGTCGGATCTTGCAAATTCTACACAGGATAAAAGCAATAGCCAGCGTTATCAAGGGTTTACATTGCCCTTGCGCCATGCAAGGGGGCTCAAGGGTGGCACACAACCTTAATTAGATGTATAGAGCCATGGAAGGCCACCTTGCGTGGCTTGTTAAATCTGGAGTAACCCAATGCAGTGTAAAAGGCTGCCATGCAATACCGCGTGGCAGGGAAGTGTGCCATGAGTGGAGCGTGGATGTTCCCACACATCCACCCATGGATTTTGGCACATTCCCAGATTTACCATTAGTGGTGTACCTGGGAATGCGTTAAAATGCTACACCTCCCCAGGTGAGGGGAAACAAGGAAAATAACTTTATTTCTCCTTGGTTTTTTTCTCTTTCTACCTGTGCTGCATTTTACAGTACACACAGAAAGAGAAAAATGCCTCTCAGGATTGCTGTTGTGCAGGAAAATTTCCCTTCCGGCACAAAAACAATCCTGCCTACAACACAACACCCTTGCACGAGTGTCAGCATTGGTGCTAGACAGCCAAAGTAGGCTACCCCTTGTAAAGGACGGGAATGTACCATATAATGGTAAAAGCGGGTCATTCCTTCCCTTTCCCTTTCACGCAGAGCACCACAGCAAGGTGGCTTGCTTTGTTGCGCTGTGTGAAAGAATGACAAATCTGGCCCAATGTGTCTGCTAATTCCTGGGAAGCACAAAACAGCTGCTTTGTTTTATCTTTTAATTCCTCCAGTACAGAACTTGTACAAGCCCAAACTAAGCAGATCATAAGCAAGATAAGCAGCTAGTATAGTGTATGATTTAGGCCTTAACAAACTAACTATTAATGCTCACTGATCTGTGTGTCTACATGTACAAGAAAATCATCTGAACAGACTTGAAACAGGGTTCTTTATACTATGAATACTATAATATTTTACATATTAGTGGGTTCCTAGCATGCTCGGCATTAAAGGTTCATCATTTAGCAAGAAATGTCCCGGCTTCCTTACAACAATTTGACTCAGAGCAGCGTTGCACATCAATATTCTGCGCTGCCCTGTGTCAAAAGAAAAGAGCAGGGATGATCTGTATCTACTGATATGATGCATTTCTGTCCTTAGACACTGCGCTGGTGAACAAATGGCTGCATAGTGCAAATGCAGGCACCCTTGTGCCATGTTTGCAAGGGTACCTGCACTGAAATCAGATTGCTTTTGTGCAGGAAGGGACACCTGCTTTCACAAAAACACCTGTTATGCCACCCCTGGGGAGGCATAGGCTTCTGACGCATTCCCAGGTGTACAGCATGTCGTAAATCTGGGAATGTGTCAAATGCAATTTGTGTTACGTTTGAACACCAACTGTAATGCTGATGACATGCCGCCCTATCGCAGTGTGAGCAGTAGCGATCAGTGGTGGGAGCAGCTGCCGGACGGTGACTTGGGGAGGGGGAGCGGCAGGGTGGGGAGCAGTAATCAATGGATTACGGAGGATTACAGGTAAATAAACATATAAATAAATAAAATGAATTTTGTTGCACCCACTGCATCCCCAAATGCGATGCAATGCACGCAACGAAATTCGGGGAATTATATATAAAATCTCCCCTACTAGTAGCCCATTGCCTAGAAATCACCTTACAAGATTTAAATATAATTGTGTCATTAACAAGGTATAACAATATGCAGTTACTTTATAGAACCTATAAAGTACACATCATGCAAATATAGGGCCATATTTTCAAGCCCCTATCACCACAGGAATGCCACTTTTTTTATGTCCCTTCAGCGATACAGACTTCACCTTATACACACTTAACGTGGCTTAACGATGTCTTGTAAATAAGGCACCCTCTAATGCTGTACAGGCTTAAGGGATGGGCAATGGTATTGCAGTGGGCGTTTTTCCGCAACATCTATTGATTTTGATGCTTCCTAATATTTACAAGGGTGGCATTAATATGGGGCAGTGTCAAAATTAAGGCGATAAAACCTGGCCTTAACATGGAGCAATGAAGAGAAATGCATTATTTCTCCTCAATTTTGCTGTTTCTTTGTGTGCTGCATTGTGCAGCACACATAGAAACAGCAAAACGCGATGCATGGTTGTTTATGTGCAGGAAGGTTTCACTTTCCTGCACATAAATAATACTTTTAAAAATGACAAGTTGCACCTTCTATGTGTTCTGCACAAAGCACATTTAAGATTGTTTATGTGCAGGAAGGGACACCTTCCTGCGCATAAGCAATTATTCCTCCTAATGCAGGCACCCTTGCACTATTGTGCAAGGTGCCTTCGTTGGTGCTAGGCAGCTGTAATTAGCGCCAGTGCAAGGAGAAATGCAGGGCTGCACCATATTGTTGTAAATAAGGTGCAGCCCCACGTTTCAAAAGTGGCAAGAAGACTAACGCTGCACTCTGTTACTTATTTGTAAGTATGCCCCTTAGTGTTGATGTGCTCTCTTATATGACTGTCATGTGTCTTTCACATCATTAAATGCTGTTGACATGTATATTAGTTCATTCAATATTCTAGGGAACATTGCATTTTTTCACTGTTAATCATCCTAAGGAGTCTAGCTGCTTCCTTTACATAACATGATTATTTCTGCAGTAGTATTGTTACTACTATTGTTAATGAGTCTCTCCTGGATCTTAAAGTAAAGGACTTGCATTTATCTTTTGATTAATAGCGGCAAAATGACGCAAAAGTGGCGCAAGGGGCTTGTAAATCTGTCCCCTTTGCTGGCAAATAATTCTGTTACTCCTTTGGCATATCCTTTGACATATCGCTTGTGACACTCCTTTCTGTGTAAATTTAAAATGCATGTTTCTTTTGAATCATGAGTTCCTGTGTGAAACGTGCTACTTGTTAGCATTTTATTCATATTGTAAGCACTTCATTCTACCCCAGTATTAATTGGCAAACAATATTACATTTGTCTGGGTGCTATAAGCTCTACTAAATCTCTAACACTAGTGAAACCAAAACATGTTTGTTTTAAAAACTCTAAAGCCCTTAGATAATAAAATGCCGGAAAAAGAATGTCAACCCCCTGTATTTTCGAGTTTTCAGTTACCCACACCAATTGTGCAAAGCTCAACCCCCTTCTTAACATACACTGAGCCATTTTGTGACCGGAGTAATGTCAGCGCACCTATACCAAATCAATACTTGTTCAAGTTGTCCATTGTCTGTTAAGTCTCTAGTGGAGGCCACTCCTTTGGCCTTAATGGTAGTGAAATGAGTTCCAGAGCATTGAATTATTGATTTTCAGAATGGGTTCGAATAGGCGAAACAAATCACTATGTGAAAGGGGTATTTTTAGAGCATCCCTTCCAAATAGCAATTCATTATGGTATGCATCAATGATTTGTGACTGAAATCAGATAAAAAAAATATCGAAGTTTTACTGACTCTCAACATGAACAGGTAAACCATTTACAAAAGCTACTACTTCCAATTTGTGAACACAAAACATGTTTGGGAGTAACATTGGTCCTTTCGAACACCTTTACTCTCAGATAAGCGTTCAAAAAATGTGCTAATTATCTTTAACTTGCAGCCCTATTTCCGATAAATAAAACTAAATTCATTGAGCGTGCTGCATCGCCAAATGCGATGCAGCGCGCGCAACGAATTCCGTTTTATTTATTTATTTATTTACATACCTCTGTTTGGCCGCATTCCAGAGTTTCCTAGGCCCCACCCTGCCCCTCCCCGCCCCTCGTCAAAGTCCGGCAGCCCTCCCACCATGGGCCGCTACTGTCAGAATGGCTGAAACCCAATGTACCTTCTCTAATAGGATGCCCTGTCCTTTTTAATAAATAACGCTGTAAGGTTGTATATAATGTGTACTAACATAATGAACAAAACCTGTCTTTCTAGTTTGAACTACAATTCCAGTTTTCTGTGGCTGTGTTTATTGGGAACATTTCTAATCTGCAAACATTTGAAGTCTCCTCTTTTGGAAGCCATATTACAGCTATTAGCTCAAATATTTTATATGAATTAGTTAGCTGTATTGCTTACATAAAAGAAGCCAGGGACCAGCATTTGTTGGAACGTCTACACAGGATTAGGATCACTGTGACTTTGTACATAAAGTTTTATTGGCATGAGCAGTTTTTGTGAACTATACAAGGCAGTTTGAGTAGGTAACATGTTTCTATGTGTTCTACTAAAGCCACCTATTCCCATTAGGATGCACAGTAAAGACCAGCATTAACGAAGTCAGAGGGCTTCCGTTGCTTTGAAATCTACTATGAAATGACAATACTGAAGGTTGAGGTAATTTCTCGGTGAAGCAATACCATGTGATTCCAAAAAATTCCCAAAGCGGCAAGTAATAACCATTAGAATTGATTTTTCTGTACTGATTCCTACATTATTCACACACTTTAGAAAAGTTCACATTTTACTAGATTTTCCTGGTAAAATGCATTTGGGGAAAAATAAATTATGTGTGGAGATCCAGCACCTCGTTTGGCTGTGAAATAACAATTGTGGCTCCATCCTTTTATGTTTGACTGGGCCATATGTATACTTACCTTTGACATTATCTACCCATGTGATACAATGATATTAATGAGATATGGTGGACTAAAGGTATAGAAGGTGCATTTATTGTGTGTTTTTAACATGCATATGTGTGTGCATATTAATGTTTTCCTTTCCAGAGACATCTGGATTGCTGATATTAATCTTCTATGAATTTGGATTGTAAGGTGGTGCCCTAAAATTCATTTAATGCAGTGTATTTGCCAGGGATTAGTGATTATGTATTACATATGTGTGAAATATTTTCTTATAAATTGTGGCCAGTTGTTGTTTTCAGTTAATGATATGTTTTTGTTTATTTTGCCCCAGTTAAGAGTGCAGTATCATTTATTGGATTAAATCTAGGTGGTAGAAAGGTTTAAAGAAAACTGTTGAATTATTAGGATTGTGGCCCTTAAACCTACAGTTGAGACATTTAATACTAACATTAATTCTATTTTTCCGCATAGTTTTCTAAGTGCAGACCAAAGGCAACCTTTAGCTAGTAAAAAGCAAGTTGTATTTTAGAGAGAGTGAGATGAGGAAGAACTGGCAAGGTCAAATAACTTTAATGAAGAACAAAGGGAGCATTACCAGTTGGTACTATCAGATGAAGGGAGGAATCCAAGTACACCTTGGAAGCCAGATTGGAAAATAGGAGTAGTGTTCGAGGTGTCAAGTTTTTTCTTGGGAACTGGAAAAGTACTTTGATGTGTATGAGGTCATACTTCTTGAATTTTGTTTGTGCATTTTAATTAGTGAACCTATCGTGTTTCATCAGATTTTCTTTAGACTTGGAAAGGTGCAGACCTCTCCAGCCATCTCTGATTGTGTGGCTTTATTCTATACATGACTACTTACTGTAGAACTTCCATAGAGGTTCTGAAGCTGACAACATTCTTGCTTCCTTGATTCAATAGGGTTTACCTATCCTTAGTTTAGTGTAGGGCTTAGTAGTTGTTGCAAATCTTTCCCATGCATTGGTAGTAGGATCAAAAGCATTTGTCTTGTCATCAAATCCTTTTTCGTATTTTTTCCATAGCTGCAACAGAAATCCTTATATTCTCTTTGCTGTTGAGGACCAAAACTGTACGTTTATTTGGTCTTCCCTTGATAATTTTCTACTTTTACATTATGTTCTTGAGATTGATTTATATGAGCTTGTCTTTGAGTTTGTAATAAACCTTTTTGACTTCATGTTACTGGCTCACACTTTTATTGCGTGGTCCTAATGGCCACACTGTACCTTAAGATTCAATTTTGTTGCTAACCCCTTTTCCTGTCAGGATACTAAAAGGGTATATTGACCAGAGTAAATTGGAAGAAATGGCCAAGAGCATTCTCAACATTTTATTTATTTATTTTATTTATTTGATTTATATAGCGCGTAATCAGCCCAGGGTATCTAGGCGCTTTACCAGGTATATGCCAAAACAAATTTCTACAGCCGATTATCAAAAACTACAGCACACCCCATGCTTGCTGGAAAAGCACTGTTTTTAATTTTTTCCGAAAAAGCAGCAAGTTGGATTCCTTGCGCAATTCGGTTGGTAAACTATTCCAGACCGCTGGAAAGATGTTAGAAAAGGCGCGACCACCAAGGGTGGATAATCTAAAACGTGGTTGGGTTAGGAGGGTAGCATCTGAGGAACGCAACCGTCTACCAGGTTTGTATGGGGCCAGACGGGTTTTAATGTAATTTGGCGCCTTCCCATACAGGGCTTTGTGTGTAATGCAAAGCCCTTTGAACAACACCCTCTGTTTGACGGGCAGCCAATGAAGATCGCGCAATAAAGGAGATGCCTGCGTTCTCCTTGGTTTCTTAAAAATCAATCTTGCCGCATCGTTCATAACGACTTGCAGACGATTCAGATGTTTTTGCGGAAGCCCTGCATATAGTGAGTTGCCATAGTCCATCCTGGCAGGATCATGGCGGATACAGCGCGCCTCAGGGTGGCAAAGGACAAAAGTGAGGAAATTTTCCTTAGTTGTCGGAGGAGACCAACACACATGCCCACCACTCCTGAGACTTGCTTTTGCATCGTCAAACTCCCGTCCAGGGAGATGCCCAGGCTTTTCACTACTGCTGCAGGTTCCGGAGGCGCTGCTAGTTCTAATGGCCAAAACTGGTCATTCCAGGGGTTGCCCATGATCGTGATTGGCAACACCTCGGTCTTATCTGGATTGATTTTCAAAGAATTCAGAGACATCCAATTAGCTGTAAATCTTAGGATATTCTGCATTCTTGCGTGTGCACCCGGACAATCTTCCATTTGGATGATGATTTGGGTGTCGTCGGCGTAGTTGTATATTTGACAATCCAACTGGTTGAGAGCCGAAATCAGGGGTTGTAAATAAACGTTAAATAAAAGAGGGGAGAGGGCAGAGCCCTGTGGCACACCACAGGTGATCGGCACTGTGGTTGAAGATAGGTCTGCCAATTGAACTCTCTGAGTTCTCCCTTGGAGGGAAGATGAGAGCCAGACAAGTGCTGTGCCCTGGATGCCTAGGTCCCTCACCCGCGGCAACAGTTGACTATGACAAACGGTGTCAAAAGCCGCGGAGAGGTCCAGTAGCACCAGGGCCCCAGGGAGTTTCTTGTCAGCTCTGTTCCTTAGCTCATCCAGGATAGATAACATCACTAGCTCCGTGCTATGATGCGCATGGAACCCCGCCTGGTTTTGCTCGAGTGAGACAATTTTCTCCAGATGGTCAGATAGATGCGTGAGGACATGCTGCTCCAGAACTTTGGCCAAGAATGGTAACTGCGAAAGGGGCCTAAAGTTATTTCGATTTTTAACGTCCGCCCCAGTTTTTTTCAGCAGGGGGATCAGCCGTGCCTCCTTAAAGGAGGATGGGACCTGTCCTATTTGTAATGAGTTATTGAGGAGAGTCAAAACATCTTCCTCAATACCTGGCATAGCTAACTTAAATACCTCCGGAGGACAAGGGTCGGCCAGGGAGCCAGATTTAACCCGCCCCACAAGATTTGACAGTCTGTCCTTCGTAATCAAGGGCAGAGTGACCAAGGAGTAGTCGACTGGACGAATGACCGGAACAATCTGTAGAGGACAGTCCAGAATTGGGGTAGTGGCGATTTCTGATAACAGGTCTTTGATCTTAGTGGAGAAATAGTCCTGACATTTTTGGCAGTCTTCTTGCTTAAACTCTGGACCCTGCGCCTTATTTTTCCTGAGTTCCGTGAGGACCTTAAAATTTTCTTTTTGTGGGTCCGAGGCTCTGGAAATCCTGTCCTCATAGAACTCTCCTTTCCTTAAGAGAATAGCATGTTTATAAGAGGCAAGCTCCTGAATATAAAGATTCCGTGCGTTGAGACTGTAGTCCTTCCGCCATGCTCTCTCAGATTTACGTAGAGCCCTCTTTTTTTCCCTAAGGGATTCATTGTACAACGGGGCTCCAGCTCCTCTATCTACCACCTTCATCCTTTGTGCTGGTGCCACGAGATCAACTACCCTTTTCAATTTATCTGTTAAATCGTTACAGATAACTTCTGGATTATCTTCCATCTTATTAGTATGAGGACGAGCTAGGAGGTGAGCTACCATTTCATCCCCATTGATATGTTTTCATTTCCTCACAACTTTCCATCCTGCTCCGGACTTCCCCTTCTGTTCATCAACCGATATCATGCCCTTCACAAAAAAGTGGTCTGACCATGCGCATGGCTGCGCAACTACTGGGCCATGATCTCGGCCATGTTCAGGGGTTGTTATCCAAACGAGATCCAGGGTATGGCCCTTCTCATGTGTAGGGCCCATTACCCTCTGAACGAACCCGAATGACCTAAGAGCCTCATCTATCTGATAGGCTTGACCTTCTTTCGGGGACTTTACCCAATGGAAGTTTAGGTCACCCATGATAATAACGTTGTTATAGCGTGATCGGACGTCCTGGACCAACTCCAAGAATAGATCCGGAAAATCCGGCAACGCCCAGGGGGGCCGGTAGACTAAAAGAATTGTCCAACAATCCGTCCCTATCCCGAGCTTGACGCCCAAGACCTCGGCGCCTCCCAGGCTTTCAGCAAAAAATCTTTCGCCCCTCAGACGGGTGCTATATAGAAGGGCCACACCGCCCCCTCTCATTGGGCCTGCTCTATTGAGGCAAAATGCCGTAAAATTGGCCGGAATGGAGGCTACCAAATCTGGCAATGAGGAGTCCTCTAGCCACGTTTCCGTGACACCCAGGATATCCAACTCTCCATCCTGTAGCAATGAGAGCACCTCTAAGTTATGTTTCTGTAAGCAACGCGTATTTAGAAGGTCATAGAACAAGCCTTGTGCCAAACAATCAATATTAGATCGTGGTTTAATACCATGGCGTTTCAGCAGCCCTTCCTGACTAAGCTTAGCTGCACATGTCTGGCTTAAATGGAACGTCCCCAGACCTACCTCCAACAGCTCTCCTCTGGTGTAGATCTGGCAAGGACCAGGGGTCGTGGCCCCAGGCCCCGGTTGGTCGCGGATGGGCGCAGATGGGCTCGCCTCAGGCGCGCCTATGGCGCGCCTGCTGCGCGCATACGCTGCGCGTTTGCATGTGGCAGCTTTAAGTAGCAGCCGAGCGGCAGGCGCGTCATGCTGCAACTAGAATGCCGACCAGAATGGCGCTCACACACGACCCTTCCTCCCCCAAGATGTCACCCACCCAAAGTCAGCACCCAAGGCCCCGCCAAACAGCGGTGAGATTACAATTATAGTGCAGGTGAGTGGTCCACCCCGAAAAACTACTCCAAATACGGCGCAAATTATACATTTAAAAAACAAAACTGTATAAACAGATATTACACGCAATGCACATGAAGTGCTCAGTTAAAATATTTCGGCTTCAGAATGAAGGCAGTTTTAACTTGGAAGGAAGACACCACATCCAGGCCGACTTAAGTAGCAGCCGAGCAGCAGGCGCGTCACGCTGCAACTAGAATGCCAACCAGAATGGCGCTCACACACGACCCTTCCTCCCCCAAGATGTCACCCACCCAAAGTCAGCACCCAAGGCCCCGCCAAACAGCGGTGAGATTACAATTATAGTGCAGGTGAGTGGTCCACCCTGAAAAACTACTCCAAATACGGCGCAAATTATAAATTTAAAAAACGAAACTGTAAAAACAGGTATTACGCGCAATGCACATGAAGTGCTCAGTTAAAATATTTCGGCTTCAGAATGAAGGCAGTTTTACCTTGGAAGGAAGACACCACATCCAGGCCGACTTAAGTAGCAGCCGAGCGGCAGGCGCGTCACACTGCAACTAGAATGCCGACCAGAATGGCGCTCACACACGACCCTTCCTCCCCCCAAGATGTCACCCACCCAAAGTCAGCACCCAAGGCCCCGCCAAACAGCGGTGAGACTACAATTATAGTGCAGGTGAGTGGTCCACTCCGAAAAACTACTCCAAATACGGCGCAAATTATAAATGTAAAAAACGAAACTGTAAAAACAGGTATTACGCGCAATGCACATGAAGTGCTCAGTTAAAATATTTCGGCTTCAGAATGAAGGCAGTTTTACCGCCCATTACCACCTGAATTAGGATTATCTTCAAACTCAGTATGAGAACCTGCAGCAGTGTCAGGGCATGGAAGAGGGACAAAAAGTTTCCCCAAATATAAGAATTTAGGGGCATATTATCAAGAGAATTATCGCCGCTTTAGCGTCCGTTTTCGGCCAAAAAGTGGCACTAATTCTATTGCATTATAAACAAGAACACCACTCACTACCAATTGATAATTAGATGCAAAGTAGGCGTGGCTGAAAGAAACAACATGGAAAAATATTGCGAAGGTGCTTTGCGATATTAGCAAGGAGGGGTAGCGATGATAATAATCGCGCTACCTCTGGCCTAACACAGGAATTTAACGTCTGCTAAATTTCTGTGTTAGGCATACCTAACATGGGAGGTGGATTATGGGGTTAAGGCCACAGGGCCTTATCACCAAGATCATCGCCGTTTTGGGAGGGACATCGCTGTTTTTAGGCGATGTTTGGCCATTTGCCCGCAACCGCTGGAATATTTATCACCATAGCGCTGAGCGTTGGTAATACAGCGCTAGCATGGCGAGATATTCCAGCGATAGCTGGCGATAAAGAAAAGCATGCTAAGCGTGCGGGGCAATAACTATCGCCAACCCTAGATAATATGCCTCTTAGAGACCAACAGCCAGTTAATGCAATGGAGTAACCTCACTCATGTTCACTTAAGTTTATAACAATAGTAAATAGAAAGTTTGTCCAGTGTTACTCTTAATAAGAGCAGACTGGCCTGTTCAGTTATTTAGAACAAAATGAGTGGTAATTTAATTGACAACAAATAATAGGTACAGCATTAAGCCAGGGTGCATGTAGGGTGCCTCCATATTTCTGAAATATGCTAGAATGGCAAAATAAGAGGTATAAGCTTGTCACACGCTAGGCATAAACTGGCACATTTCATGCTTATTCAAATATCACAATTGTTGCCAGTGACTTTTTTCTCTGTTCGCCTCGTGACTTATTACCCATCACCCTGTCTCCCAGAAAGAAGAGCACAGCTTGCTCAGTCCGCTACCTTAGGTGGACCTGCTTCCACAATGATGTGTCTAGCAGTCTCATTCCTTTAGATGATCTTGCTGCCAATTGAACAGCCTCATGAAGATCACCTCACATTTCATAGTAGGTATCTAGAAACTGGAGGGGAATGGAGTGGGGAGGAGAATTGGAGCATAAAAATTGCTTGCTCTATGTAGTTTTAAGGACAAGTTGTAGGGAAGACCCGTTTATTAAAAACTGACAATGTAACAGCGGTAACCTACATAAACAAGTGGATGGAGAATTGAGATTTCATTAAAGACAAGGAGGCTAGCATTATTCCTCCCTCTCTACCCAAGAATGAAAAAAGCTAAAAAAGATTGGGAGGGAGTGGATGGAATTTGTAAGCTAGGGAATGCAGTTGTGAAATTCGAATTAGATTAAGTTTAAATGTGTTAGAATGAAAACATTTACAATAAGTATTGATATAGTATTTGGAAGATATAGAATTACGGGGCATAATATCAAGAAAAGTATCGCCACTTTTCCGGCACACCTCGCCGAAAAAGTGGCGTTTTTTTCCTCGCACTATCTACAAGAACCCGCTAATATGCTTTACCGCTTGTTTTCTTGAGATAGCTGCTTTATTTTTACTGCTTTGCATGTCAGCGATATTTATCGCTAATGACATGCAAAGTAGGAGTCTCCTCATCAATACTACCTGAAAACAGTCGCAAACCAAACATCGCACTATTTACAATCCTGCCCTCGACAGGCAAAGTGATATGCAAAGCCGCGCCAACCACAGTTATCGCAGGAATCTAACACCTGTTTGAAAGGTGACTTAACCACCTTTTGCATGGGAGATGAAATGTCTGGTTAGGTTCACCCTTGCATATTAGCAAGCATTTCATTAGTGCTGAGAAATCATCGCATGATTTCTCACACTATTGCTGCTTATTGTCGTATATCGCTGATTTTGACATCGCCTCTGAGCAAGGCGCTGCTAATAAGCCACTAACACGGCAATGTCAACCAGCGATAGACGGCGATACAGGAAAACGCGCTAAGCGCGATTTGCGAGATATGTTACTTGGTTTGTTTTGTTGCAGATGCAGATGCATAAGGAACAATTTTGGATTCTTAGAAAGCTGAAGAGGACGGAAGGCTGCCGGGTTTTATAGACTGTGCTCTGGAGTTTCTTATTAACAGTCATGCAATGTAATACTTTTGGAACTTTGAAGTATTTGCTGCTTTGAAGTAGTGAATAAAAGTTAATGCATAACCCTAGCCTCTTGTCTTGCCATAAAATCAAGTCATGAAAGAAATCAGATGATCTTCATTTGAAATAACAAAGATGCAGAAAATAAAGGGCACGTTATTTAAGTAGAGAGTAATGGGGAACTCATCAGGGAAAGATAAGAAAAAACAGCAATGAGGGAAGCAATTCAATCTAATATGATATGTTGAAAGAATAAAATAGGGAGCATTTACAATACACAGGGAGGTGTCCACAGTGATACTGAACTGAATGCATGGGCGTAGGAACTGTGGGGGACGCGGGGGACATATCCCCCCAGATTTTGGAGTGGGGGGGACACAGGGGACAAGGGTGGGGGGGACGAGGGGTCAAACAAATTTCCCCTCTACCTCCTGAGAGGGAGATTGGGGTGTACAGGTTGTGGCGGAGTGCAATATGGCGAGCGAGCACAGCAAGCAAACCTGACTTGCCCTGCTAATGGCTGAAGCGAATAACAAAACGTGCATATGACATTACCATGCAAAAATAACTGTTCATTTTCACCACAGGCTGCTTAATTCTGGATAGAGTCAAAACACAATTATTTTCATGTAATAACCGGAGTGCAATAATTTGGTAGGATGCACAGAAATGCTTTTCAGTACGCATCCATGAGGCCTGCCTTTACATATAGAGTAGGCGAAACAGAGATTTGGCAGGGAAAGCGCTCTATTGATTTATGGCACTCTCTTCAAAGTACCACAAGCCTGGTCCCTCACCAACACGCTAGTCCTTTTTTTCCACCTCCTCCGAGCCCAGTTGTGTTCTCTTCACACCTCCTTGTGATTTCTCTTTCTGAGCGCAGCTACCCCACACTCCTTTCCATCCTCTTGAATTCTGTCTCCAAACTCTGCTTGCCCTTTGATCTACAAAGATCCTTCTCTTGATCCTCTACGTCTCTCTATTCTGCTCATCCTCGCTTCTCTCGGTGGTGCGGATCCCTCGGCCCCTTCTGTAGCTCAAAAGTACCTCTCCGTCTGCAAACATCTGTGCACATCCTACGGGTCAAAAGCTGTGACCTTGGACTTCACAGAGGGTCAATGATTGTAAATATCCTTACAATCATTTTGCTAACAGCAGAAAAGGGGCAGGTGCTCTGTTTGCATCAGATCCCCCCATTCCAAATAGGCCTCACAAAAACCTTTGCTTTCTGCCAAATTTCAGGGCAGACATGACAGCCCTTTCCAAAAATATAAATGCACACACAGATACATGCATATACACGCAGAAACGAACCTCAATAGCATGTGTTTGCATATGTATTATTCATTCTAGGCCCGATTGCATTTTATTAATCAGTGGTCCGACAAGTGTAAATTATTAGTTAACACAAAGTTGTGATAAACGTAAAATGTCCCGTAATCATCCCTGACCAATAATTTATTCCACACATTACAAGCACCTCTCCAACACACGTTTAGCAAGGGATGGGGGTGGGTGGGACGAGGGGTAGCAGGGAAGGGTGGGAATTGGGGAATTACCAGTTATCACTAGTAATAATGACAACCATAATAAAGGAAGGTAATTCCAGACATTGCAGTACCGTCCGCGTGCCACCTCTCATTGGGGCACTGAGGCTGGTGCAGGCTTTGTGGTCACGTGCCTGGGTTGGCGCGCACCGGCCGCTTCAACTCTCTCCTCCGGTTCAGCAGCACCATTATTTTCAGAATAATCACTCCGAGCCTGTTTAAGTAATCCTGCTTTCAAAATATTCAGTGCAGACAATACCTTCAGAGTTCAGGATATCTTTAGACTTGTTAAATCAGGCCTTGAGATGCAGTTTAGAAAAATATGCAGTCACGGCCGGCATTACGGGCGCAGGCAGGTGGGGGGGAGAGGTGGAAATGGGGTCTTCGCGGGTGTATGGGGGGCTCCAGTGAGCTGTCCAGCAATGACATTACACAACATAACACAATGATGCAATGCAACCAGTGCGCTGCTGAAAGGAGGAGCTGTGTCGGCTTAGATGTTCTCATCATGTCACAATCTCAGTGCTGTTTAACTGGGCGCGCACTCATGTATTATGGGCTTAAAATAAACGACAACAGACTTACTGCTGCCATCTAAGTTATATATGTGCTGATGTACATGTCACTGCTGACTCAGCATTTCATCCTTCTGAAGTCGCTATACTGAACACCAGGCGCTGGATGTTGTGCAATAAAATTCGATTCATAGTTTCTGGTGCAATTTACATATAATTTGGTCTATTGATTTAAGAGATGAATAGACTCTATCCACACACTGACATGCACAAGCATAACCTCTCCCCCCCTCCCTCCAATCCCATAGGTTACAACATTACAGTTGCATTGAGGCCAGGCGGAGGGGTGTAAATATCACCAGAACCCCAAGACCGCTTCATTGGAGAATAACACAAGTTATCCAATAGACAGCTTTCTATTATTTGTTTGAAGCAAGTTGCACTCAAAAAATGTTTCCTCAGAAGAAAAGCATTTTTTTAAAACAATGCAACATACATAAAGAGATGATGGACTCAGTTGACCTGCATAGAATAGCGAAATAATTTGTCCTCTGCAATGAACGGCGCTAGAAATTATTTGGCTTTTCAAAATAAAGTTCATAATTTTAAAACAGATTCCTGCAGCAAGAAAAACAATTTCTAATTTGTCCGATTGCATTTTGAGATGTACGAATGTCTCTAAGAGCGTTTAGTTTATTATTCCTTTTTTTGTCCCGCCTTTGTTTTCTTGGTGCATGAAGATGCAAGATTCATATACATATTTTTTTCCCATTTGGTCTTTATTGTCAATGTAAATAAAAATAAAGCATACTTGCAGACTGTGACTAATTGCCTGCCTTTCTCAATATTTCTCTTCATAACTATGCGATTGTATACGTTTAACGCCCGTACAGTCTCGCACAATGGGCGATTTGTCTAGGGTCACTGGAAAGTCCACAAGGTTGTCCCTGTCCCCCCCAGAAATGTAGTGTCTCCTACGCCCATGACTGAATGTAATGGCTATAGAAGACTAAAGAAAGACTTAAACAATAAAAAAGAAAGGTGTGAAAATAGAGACACATACATTTTGCAGGGCATTTAAAAGGAACATGGAAACATACCTTTAAAATGGAAGTTGTGTTAGAGAGAGGTGTTAGAGAGAGAATGAAACTCCCCAATACACTACAGTCATAAATGGAAATAGTTATTAAAAATACATGGCAAACCAATAGAAAATTGAAAGCTAATTCTAGTAAAACACACAGCCAGGGTACCAATGGAAATGTTCCTCACTTGTAAAGTTAAACACAAAAGCAAACAGATACTGAAAATATTTCTGAAAGAATACACACTAGCAAAAAATTGAACCTTGCTCCAGTTATTTAGCACATGCAGGAAACACTCATTGCTAAACTATCATGCCTAAGGTTGTGGAAGTGTGTGACAAACCTTCCACGGCTATTCATTAATTATAAAACAATGCACGGGTTACCTCTCAGCTTCCCCCTATATTAAAGAAGCTACTTCCGTTTCAATTGGTACTAATAATAATATTGCCGCATCTATTTATTAGAAAGGATGCCCTTCAGTGGTAACAACTTGGCCCGCTTAGTGCATATGCGGACACGATAATGTGACTGCTTAATGTTCTGTCACGCGCACCAATTTTTAATTCGTGGTTTACGAAAAATACAGCACGCCTTTAAAATTCATGTTGAAAACGCGGGTCTTCGGTAGACGCAACCTTTGGGTTTTTTCCACGCGGTGACGCAGTGAAGACTGGACATTGTTTAGTCAAATTATTCCGAAGCAGTTGTTCGCGAAGAATGATGTCCTGTGAATATATCTGTTTCTATCAACATCCAATCACGTGGTAATCAGAGCCGGCAACCTTGCTTCCATCTGGTGTGTAATCAATAAATTGGATACACTGATTGCATTCGTGTAATTACTGCGCACCATTAAGGAAGTGTAGTGGAGTTAACAAATGGAGGCAACACCGCTTCTGATTCCAAGAATATGCATTAATAACATGAAGGGAAACTGGCATTATGCTTGCCGTCTGATATTGTTGGAGGGTATAGATTTAATTACACAGAACATGATATTACGGTTTTAGCTGGAGCAAATTACATTTAATACACTTCTTTACTTAGTAAAGGGCTTGTGATGAGTCTCTCATATCTCCTTACCTTGCAGAATGCGCAATGCACACAAAGTAGATTAAGCAGTGCCATCCCTAGTAGTTAATTTTAGGGGGCTGGGGGAGGAGCACACTCTGAGCCACATATAAAAATGGTAGATAGATAGATAGACAGACAGACAGACAGACAGACAGATAGATAGATAGATAGATAGATAGATAGATAGATAGATAGATAGATAGATAGATTTGCTGAATATGGTTAAATATGACTGTATGCATTCGTATATATACCTATATACATCTATTTAAATATAGATAGAGAGAGAGAGAGATAAACAGATCAATGTTAAGCAAACAACACTGCTTTGCAATGCAAGGTTGTTAGCCAAATTAATGGCATGATGAAAAGGTGTATTTTTTCCTCCTTGAACATTCAGCAGCTGTGGTGGTGGGGCACAAGGGGGCGCCCTCTAGAGGCACCCATTTATAGCACTATGGAGATTAAGCTCAAATAAATCGCCGCCATCAAGCTCGAGTTCCACCTCCACCATCATTACAAATGCCAAAGCAGTCAGTAGTGTCTGATACAGCTGGATCACAATACAAACACAGTCAAACACAACTGTTTTCTCACTACCGCTAACAAAAACACAGATTGGTAAAGCCTGTCTTTTCTCCACTCAATTCCTGTAACTTTGAATCATAATGCATGATATTCTTATACTGCATGCAAACACTATTTGTTCATGTGTTCTATGTATCTAGTTCAATAGTTTCACAATCACCAAGTACAGAAACCGAACAATACAAGATCATGGAAAGTGTCACCCTCCCCTTGAAGAAGAGTGCACAGTCAGCCCTGCCTCACAGCTCCCACACGCCCACAGCTGACAGGGGCCTGCTCGCATTGGCTGCTGCTCCGTGCCTGGCTTCTTACAGATTAGTCGGGCATGGACATATTAAAACAAGATGGAGATTTTACCATACTTCTGTCTTAACTTAGGCTGCTCCTCATTTTACGAATCTTCTGTCTTTGAGGAATTACCACTCAACAGAGGATTGTATCTTTATTCTCATCAAATCGAATAGTTAAATATTGGGTGATTTGCAAATCTTTGTTTGTGATTCCAAGAGCATTGGAATGGGAACTAGAGACAGGAGAATCACAGAGATCGGAATCAAGGAGCACCAGGGGACCAGCAGCAGAAGGAATAGGACCGGAAAGACCACATGTTGGAAGGACCAGGGCTAGCAGAGCCAGGAGGCCCAGAACAACAGGACCAGGAAGTATAGAAAAGACCAGGACATTCAGGCCAGTGGGACCAGGTTCAGAAGAACGATGAGAGTCTAGGAGGAGGGGAAAAGCAATTGGAAAAACCAGACCCACTAGAGGCACTATTAGAAGACCATGACAGAAAGAATCAATGTCAGATGGACAATAACAATATTTGGGACTGGGATACCAGGAGGACTAGTAGGAGTAGGATGGAGCAGGATGACTGAGGAAGGAGGAGGGCCAGGGATACCATCAGACAAATGGGTGTCTGAAGAAAGAAGCCAGGGCTATATGGAACATGGCAACTAGGAGCAAAAGGGTTATGAACAGGCAAAGTAGGGCCTGTTTTGACACTTCTTAGAGGGGCTCAAACCACCCCAATTTGTTCAAGTTCTTCCTGACCAAGGAAGGAAGTACTCTGAAGAGTACTCAAAAAGCTGCTCACTGTCCAGGACTGGTGCCTGTATGACAGCTAGTCTCTAGAAGCAAAGAAACATCATCTGAAATCTTGCTGGAGGAACTGATGGTCTGCCTGTTCCTTAGAAGACAGCTTTCCATCTGAGGGAAGGAGGGAGAGTGCCTGGCCCTGATGGGGGAAGAAACTGTCCAGGAGGAGAAGTCCAGCATGTTCCCAGCATAAGAAACACACAAACGAAACTGACTATATGAGATTGTAAATACAGAAGTCGACCTGTGTCCTGAGGGGCTTTCCCAGGTTCCCTAAGCAGCTGCCGTAGTAAACTAAAGAGCAGCATTCGGTCACCCCGCATCCATGACATGTGCTAAGGGATTGGTGAGTCTCTGCCTAGTGTCGGAGCTGCCGCCCAAGAGAAGCCGTTACGGGAGCCAAACACCAATAATCTCACGAAAACCAATATCAAACAAACCCCAAATGTACCTTACGCAGTTCCGCCTCATAAGACTTCTCTTTGTTCTAGTGGCAAAAGACTACCTTCCCCCTTAACACACACACTTAGCTGAGTAAAATCATAATTAGATATACATGTTTCATTCGGAGCTATAGTAAAACAAAATCCAAAAGGATATATTTTCTATTGAAATTTTATTCCAAGCTTCTTACATTAAATATCAACAAAGGTTTCCTGAAAATGAAATCTGTTTTTTCGAACAATAATTCCATACAATCAAATTTTTCACAAACATAAGTCCATATGTTGCTTTCTGAAATAAATGAAACCCAAAATGTGCATATTATTTCTACATGGATTGCTTTCCAAATAGAAATGTGTTCAGCACATAGTTTCCAGTCGTACAAAAGGGGGTGGTGATGGACGGAGCATCTGAACCAATCAAACACTCACACCCAGTCAAAAGATATGGGTTTAATCCATCACCGTTCTTCAGCCCACTCTGCCACCCCAGTTCAGACATGGCTATATGCAAATCAGTCTGACCCTGTGCCTCATGGGAACAGTCCAGCCCGAACTGCCAAGCCATGCCTTCCCTGGACCGGAAACAAGCTTCCGAGGACCGGTTTCTGGCATTACAGTCGTCTTCAGCCCGGCTTGCTTGAATCCAGTGGCAAAGTGAGCAAGGGACTCACGTCTGAGCATACCCTGCCACACTTATGGCGGCCAAAAGCGGTACAAAAGGGGGTGGTAGACTGGCATAGTGTGTAATAGTACAGTGGAGGGGCATAGAGTGGAGCATCGTACAGTGGGGTAGCGTCAGGTAATGTTTCAAAGAGTGGAGCAGAGAGTTTCGGAATAGAGTTTGGTGGAATAGGTTAGAGTAGAGTAAAGTGTTAAAGAGTGGACTGGTGTGGAGTGGGGTAGAGTTGTGTGACGTGTAGTAGACAGGAGTGGCGTGAGGTGGCGTACAGTGAAGTGAAGAGTCATAAATTCAGTGCAGTGAAGAGTGTGTCATACAATAGAGGGGAGTGGTGTGTCATACAGTGTAGGAAATTGTCATAGAATATCTTCGAGTGGAGTGGCATATAGTGGAGTAAAGTGCTGTAGAGGGGATTCGCGTACAATAGAGTAGACTACCTAGAGGGTGGTAGAGTGGAGAGGCACATCATGGAATAGAGTTGAATGGCATAGAGTGGCGTAGAGTGGAGTGGTGTACTTTAGACTAGTGGAGTATGATGATGTAGAGTGGAGTACTGTGCCATAGACTATAGTGGAGTATAGTGGGTGGACTGGCATACAGAGAACTGCATAGAGTGTCGTGCAGTGGAATAGAGTATAATAAAGTGGCACAGAGTGTAGTACTGTGTCAGGCAGTGGCATAGAGTGGAGTATAAATGTTGTACAGTGAAGTGCAGATGCACATAGGGGGCTAGAGTTCCATTGAGTATTATACAGTGTAGTATAGTTTTATAGAGTGGAGTAAAGTTTTGTAGAGTGGAGCAGAGTAGAATGGAGTATAATAGTGACATTGAGTTGGGTAAAGTGTCTTAGAGTGGAGTGGTAGCGTATCGTACAGTAGAATGGAGTGGTATGATGTACAGTGTTGGAAAGTGAAGAGTAGAGTGCAGTGGCATAGAGTGAATTAGCATAGATTTGAGTTGTGTACAGTGTAGTGGGATAGAGTGGAGTGGCATAATATGTAGTGGCATAGACTGGAGTAGCATAAAATGAGTGGCATAGAGAAGAGTAGCATAGAGAGAAGTGGAGTATAGTGGAGTGGGGTACAGAGGAGTGACACAGAGTGGAGTGGAATAGACTGCTGTTGTTGGACTTAGCCCTTTTGGCACGTTCATCCCTAAACTTTTTGCTTTTCTCCCTGCCTTATTTCTGACATGGTGTTGGTGGGTTTAGGCCTCTGGGCACTTTAGCACTGCTGTCCAGTGTAAAGTCCGTGAGCTCTCTGTGTACACTTGATAAGATTGGCCTGCCCTCCCATAGGAATACATTGGGGATTCCCTGATTAGTGTGTCAGTGGTAATTCCTGATATGGGAGGAGCAGGCTGGTCAAGTTTAGTATATTTGGAATTGTAATAATAAATGCTGCGCAATGGTGTGCGCAGATTTATTATGACTATTTGGGAAATACCACTTTTAGAAGGTGGCATTTCTGTGTGCTATATGTCTGCCTGCCTGATGTGAATTGCACGTCTGGCTTGTGAGTGACAGGGCCTGGGAGGTGTGTGTGGCTCCATGAGGGGCAGGGTGAGTCAGCACTAGGCTGAATGGGACATCTGCGTTGTGAGCAGTAGGAGGAGTAATCCCCTGACTCTAAATAGGACTGTGCCCAACATGTACAATGCTGGCTCCGCCCCCTGTGGTGTGTCTGATCACCTAGCCCCCCCCTGGCAAAGGGGAAGAGGAGCTTGGAAAACAAAATGCTCCAATTCCCCCTTGAACCAGTGGTATCTTGTTCCCCCATGCCCTGTACTGCAGACAAAGGAATGCTTAGTATAAATATATGGGCTGTGACCCTATGAAATGGTTCTGTTCTGTGCTTGGGCTTTCCCGACTTGCTGGGGGCTTGCAGCTGCTGGGGTCCAGGAGGAACCACATTGGGGGCTTGCCTCCCTGATGGAGGGCCCCGTGTGCTGGCCACCATGGGGCCCAGCTATGCCCCATGGACCCTGGAAGGCTCTTGCGCCCTGGGAGTGCTTTGCTTTTGACATTCCAGGACCTTCAGGACTTTGGCTGCATCTAGCACCTCGTGAGTGCTATACTTTTCTTTCCCCAAGAAGGATGAGAGTGTGGGATGCTCAGCGCTGAGCTGCCTGTCACTTTGGTGATGTGATGTGATGTGATGTGGGGATCCCCACCCTGGGAGCTGCCATGGAGCGGGTGCCCACCCCGCATTTCTGCATCCTTCAAGCAGGAGCCTGCCCCACTTTATGGGTATTATTGAATTGCGGGTGCCCACCCCGCATCTGTGCTATTTTTAAAATGCGTGTGTCCACCCCGCTTTTGGCCTATATTCAAAAAGGGAGCCCACCCCATATTGCCGCCACAAAAAGGTGCCGCCAGCTGCCGCAGCGCAACCTGGAAGTCAGGCAAGCTGCCTGACTCTGGGCGGAGTGGCGACTGGAAAGAGGAAGTGCCGCCGTCCGCCTAGGGTCATCAGGAGCCTTGCGGGCTCCACTGTAAATTCCCGGTCCCAGAAGAGGGACTGGGCGAAGAGTACGTGAGAGGAGAGCGAGTCCCCAAGGAGTGGGGACTCTCCTGAAGCACGCCGCATCCATCATCCAGCCGCATTCAGAGGAGCGCAGAGCCCCCCCCAAGAAAGCCCGATGAGTGGGGGCTTCTCCATTGTGGGTGCCGATCGCGGCATAGTGTCTGAGCGGTCCCGCCAGAGAGCAGCCCGCTCCAACGAGGGAGCATATTGTTGTTTGAGGGCCCATAGGGTCCCGTGCTTTCCCCCAATTTGGCTATGTTCACAGTTGCCCCACTTGACAGTGGGCAACTGCAACAATGGGGGCAATTTGGTTTAGAGAGGCCCAGTTGGGCTGAAGAGGCAGAGATGTGCCCGGGCCCCTTCATTTTGCGTATTCACAGCTGCACCACACCAGCGTGGGCAGCTGCAACGTTTTTGCATATTTGTCCAAGGGCACAGTGAGTGCCCAGGCCTACGTTCTGCTTCACAGCTGCACGGCAATTAGCAGCAGCTGCAACGTTTAGGCCAACATTTCTTTGGGGGCATTTTTAGTGAGATAGGACTGAGAGGAACTCCTCTGCCCCAGTGTAATTGAGCACTTGCGAATTCTGCTGTATTGGCAGCCATCCTGACACTTGGGAAATAGGGCATTTGAGCCCCCTGAGAAGGCCAGTTGGCCAGAGGGACTGTGATTTATGTGGTGCGCAGGAAATGTGATTCATGTACTGTGATTTAGGCAACCTGTTTTATGTCTCCAAATGTGGTTTATGCTCATAAGGTTATCCTCTACTGTGAGTTATGCCCCTAATGTGAGTTATACTTAGGAGGTTATAGTCTAATATGTTTTAGGTTTATGAGGTTGGTGCATAATGTACTTTACGCTTGATGGAATACTGTGCATAATATGTTTTTGTTGTTGCAGGATGATGCTGAGTACACTGTTTGCCAGTAATTACTGGTTGTGGTCTACGTTTATTATATGCTCTACATTTACTATGTTCACTTTGTGATGGTTTTGACAGTGGTCCAATTGGCCTGTCATGTGTATATAATCCCCTGTAAATATTGCCTAGTGCCAGGTGGCACAGTGTTAGTGTGTGATTACTATTCTAATGTGTTTTGTGATAATACAAAGGCTATTTTTGATAAAACTTTGTGTGGAGTTCCTTTTGTGGTGTGCCTAGTGTGTTGTTGCTGTGGGTGTGTTGCACAAACGCTTTACACATTGCCTCTGGGATAGGCCTGACTGCTCGTGCCAAGCTACCAAAGGGGTGGCAGGGGTTATCTTTGGCGTGTAACTCCCTTGACCTGCCTAGAGTGGTGGTTTCTGCCTGGCTTTGATGCAAGCCTTAGCCAGCCAGAACTCCCATTTCTAACAGCCGTCCTGTAGAGGTAGAGTGGCGTAGAGTGCAATAGCATGGAGCTCATTGGCAAATAGTGGAGTGGAATTAAGTGGAAAAGGGCACAGTGGAGTGGTGTGCCGTTGGTGAAGACAGGTGGTGTGCAGTAGAATAGTGTAGAGTCAAGTGACATACAGTAGAGTAGTGTTGAGTGGGCTGGCATAGAGTCAAATAACGTATAGTGAAGTGGTGTAGAGAGGAGTGGTGTAGAGGAGAGTGATGTAGAGTGTAGTTGCGTAGAGTGGAGCGGAATAGACCAGAATGTTATAGAGTGGAGAAGTGCAGAAAGGAGTGACATAGAGAGTAGTGGCATAGAGTGAAGTGCTTTAGAGTGTACTGGCATAGAGTGAAGTTGCAGAGACTGCAGTGGCGTAGAGTGGAATGGTGTAAAGTGTGATGATGTATACTGTTGTGGCATAGCGTGGAGTGTTATAGAGTAGAAGAGCATAGCATAGAGTGGCGCAGAGTTAAGTGGTATAGAGTGGAGTGGCATATAGCGGATTGGCATACAGTGGACTGGAGTAGAGTGGAGTGGCATAGAATGGAGTGGCATAGAGTGAAGTGGCAGGGAGTGGCATCAAATGGAGTGGTCTAGTGTTGAGTGATGTGCAATGAAATGCATGGAGTGGAGTGGCATTGAGTGGAGTAGCGTAGATTGGAATAGTGTAGATTCGAGTGGCATAGAGCGGAGTATTGTAGAGTGGAATAGCTTTGAGTGGAGGGGTATCAAGTGGATTGATGTAGAGTGGAATAGCTTTGAGTGGAGGGGTATTGAGTGGAGTGACGTCAAGTGGAGTGGTGTAGAGTGGAGTGGTGTAGAGTAGATTGGTGTGGAGTGGCGAAGAAAGGAGTGGCGTAGAGTGGAGTGACATAGAGTTGAGTGCCATCAAACGGAGTGACACAGAGTTGAATAGCCTAGAGTGGCATGACATAGAGTGGAGTGGTGTTTAGTGACATATAGTTCAGTGGCATACAGTGGAATAGAATAGAGTGGAGTGGCGTACAGTGGAGTTTCATAGGCTAGAGTGGCATGGAGTGGAGTCGTGTAGAGTGGTGGAATGGTGTAGAGAAAGAAAGCATACAGTACCATGTAATAGCCATGAAGTGGTGTAGAGCTGAATGATGTATGGTGGAGTAGCATACAGTCAAATGGCATAGAGTGAAGTAGCATACAATGGATTTGTATTCAGTGGATTTGTGTACATTGGAGTGGCGTACATTGGCGTGGCGTAGAGCAAAGGGGTAGAGAGCGGAATACCATTCAAAGCAGTGGCATAGAGTGGAGTGGAATAGAGTGGAGTACTGTAGAGTGGAGGGGCAAATACTGGGATGGCATACAGTGGAGTGGGGTACAGTGGAGTGACATTCAGAGAAGTGACTTAGGGTCTTATTACGAGTTTGGTGGTGTGTCAGTGGGCTGTCATGCCAGTGCCCCCCTGCCACATCCCCAAACTCATCCGCATACTGCCCATCAGATTAGAAGTTCATTTGTGGTCTGGCGGGCAGTGCTTTGGGGGTTCCACAGTGGTGCCTTTCAAAAGGTTCATATCTGAGGCTTAGTAAAGCACCTCTTGAAGCACCAAAGCACGTTCCAGGGAGTGCATACTGACAGATGGGCTCAACATGTGCTTCCCCGCATGCAGCCCCAAGCCCTAAGGACCCAAGGGGCCCTGTAGGGCCCCCTTAGTTTCCTCACCGCCACGCTATTCATGGTGGGATTCAAAGCATATTCAGACCCTGACTGCTGTGCAACTGCCGCAAAATAACAGATCCCTGGCAGTTGCTGTTGTGGTCCAACCTCTCAAGTTGTAATAGGGCGGGTGGACCGCCAGTCTGGCGGTCCACGGACCACCACCTCAACTACAGCACTCCATGGACCGCCGTTGTTGTAATAATGCCTGTTGGAACTGGCCCTTCTTGCAGGGTCATCCTCAAACTTTTTGCTTCTTCCTCCCTCATTTTTCTGACCCGTGGCTGTTGACAATAGGACTCTGCGCACTTTACCACTGCTGATCAGTGCTAAAGTGCATATGCTCTCTATGGAAAGTATTATTCTGATTGAATATACATGTTTGGCATATTTGTATCACCATGAAGTCCCTAGTAAAGTGCACTGGGTGTGCCAGGGCTGGTGATGACAAATGCTACTAGTGGGCCTGCAGCACTGATTGTGCCACCCACAGGAGTAGCTCTAAAATGGTGTCTCAGGCCTGCCACTGCAGTGCCTATGGGCAGTTTAGAACTGCCATGTCCTCCTGGTCAGTGTCCCCACTGACCAGGCCTAACCCTTCCCTTTTTGTGCACATCAGTCACCCCTATGGAAGGCCCAAGGTACCCCCCTGGACAGGGTGCAGTGTATGTAAAAGGTAGAGCATGTACTAGTGCAGGTGACATGCTCTGGTAGTGAATGGCAGCCATTTTCGTTTTTCACTACTGTAAGGCTATCTTGCTCCATAGGTTTGATAGAGCAAGATTTCGCATCGCGACTTGCTCGAGTCATGAACCTCGAAATCTGTTATAAACCCGTAATCCGAATTGTACGTTTTACTAATCTCCTTTATTTTGATGCATGTGTATTAGTGAAGCTTGCCTATGTGTTCTACTAATACGATTAACCCTCGTCCCTAAAAATGGCTGCCGCTTTAGAATCTGCTTCTGCGCATGCGTTAGTCACACTCACGTGACTCTACGTAGATGTAGTTCTGGAGGGAAAGGGTGCGCATGCGTAATAGCCATAAGATGGCTACTCCCTGTAATAACGTGGTGAAGATTGTGCTGTTGCTCATCGTGTCGTTATGTGTTGCACTTACTCCTAACAGCATAGTATATTTTTATAAAGATAAAACTGAAGTACGAAATCATGACATGTAATACATTCGTTTATTTCTATATGTTAATTTGTTTTCGCTTACTTTTCATGTATCGTGGTAAACGGGGGGTCCGAATGGGTCGAGAGCCATCTTGAAGGTCCTTTCTGCGCATGACCGTGCAGCCCAGGCAGTAGTAGCCTTGAGTGGTGGAACTCAGCCAGCTGGCAGTCACAGACAAGATGCTCCTGAGAACGCCACCTCTGACCCAGGAGGATAGAGAAATTGTGTTCCTAACTTTTTACAATGATATTATTCCTATTGTATTCTGCATATTCTCTCATGGGAACCCCAATCTTGCTAGGCGGTACCTTAGAATGCAAAATAGGGCTTGAAGAAGTCTATTCTGATTGGTGTGTTAACCCATCCTACCTTAGGACCAATCGAAATTGGGGATTCTGACACTTTGCAACATTGGGGGGTGGTACACTGACCCAAGAACAGTATATCTACCCTAGGTTCACCTAGGGAAATTGTCCGACTTTTCCGAATAGCTGACCTGTCACTGACCCAACGCACTCAATAGGTGACTGAATACAGAGCGCTGCGGAGCACTCTGTCCGAATTTGACCATAGACTCTAAGGTTTTACTAAACCTTAAGTGCTGGCGGAGCACTTGGCTGGGGAGTTCGCTAACCCAATCGGGGTTCTGACTGATAGCTGCAGAGAGGGTGGAGCGCAGGCATTGCTTCCAAACTGCGGGTGCTGGTCGTGTCCTGGTGGTCCTGTCCTGATCCTAATCTGGTGGTCCTGTCCTGATCCTAATCTGGAGGTCCTGTCCTGTCCTGGGGTGTCCATTCTGCACCTGCTGTCCTGTCGAGGTCTGTCCTTCCTGGGGGTATTTCCTGTCCTTAACTGACCCGTGGCCAGGGTTTGTTTTCACACCAGTCTAGGTAAATATCCTGCTGAAAACTCTAAACCTGCACCTTTCTATTTTCTGTCTTTGCTTCAATAAAGACATACCTTTGCATATGATAATTTTCCATGCTTTCCGCAACCATTGCATATCCTAAAGTCATTTCAATTTTAATTTCATAGCGTGTTCCTATGTTACCCTACCTTTTAGAAATCATTTTCTCCATTGCAGTTTGAAATTTTCTGATGTGGTCTATAATTTTCTCATATAGAACTGACTGAAGTAATTTTCTAGAGTTATAGCATATTCCACTTTTCACTCTTATTTTAGTTGTTTAGGATTCCAAATTCCCATTCATATACATGAAATATGTTCCCTGTAGTATAAATTTTACTTGCATAAACTTGTCCCTTTAAAGATGTCTATTCTTAAGTTCCATTTTAGCATATTTCCTGATTGTGCTATCATTTAGAAAACCTAAATGTTTACCTTTACTTTGTTCTTCTATGGATATGTGATTTCCGTCATCTTGATTATTGACTGCCTCTTAACTGTGAACCTTATATTTTCCGAAACTGAGTTTTAGATAAAATTCTTAAAACTTCCCAGTTGTCCGTGGTTATTTGATGAATATAAAAGTTATTAAATTAGGTTGTGTATTTTGCTGCCTTTCCTTTTACAGCTAGCTCCCTGACCCATCGTGGTCATAGGTACCCGTAACGGTGGATGGTAAGTCGGGTACACTGAAAATAATCGAAAGGGACTCAATGATTATTGGTAGTAGATTGTAAGGTCGTCCGATCAATGTATATATAGTAAATTGAAGTATATGGGCCCGAAGCCAGAGTGGCGAAATTTATTGGTCGGGTGACCTGCGATCTCTATCAGTAATTTTCTGGTAGCGCAGAGGATGGTTAGGGAATAGTTAAAGGTTAGGTAGGACTAGTTAGTCTAGCTAAGTTGGATGCTGCTAACGAGAGTAGGCAATTCGGGTGATCTGATCACTCACTTGAAGTGTTTGCTTTGGGAAAAATTATGAAATGTTTTAAAATCATTATTCTTGTTATTATATTGTTATATGTATTAATCCATTCGTATGTAAAACGTTTACTGTGTTGTCGGAATCCCCGGGGAATGGAATAGCGAGTGGTGAATAGAATCCACTTGCTTTGAGGTCACTTGTTACAAGGAAAGTTGGTGCAGGTTAGGCAGAACTGGAAGCACTAACTAGGGTTTTTCTGAATATATGCATGAGTAAATGTTAGTAACGAGGTTCATTGGCAAAATTCCTATTGTGGCATAACCTAGTAAGGGTCACACCGGAAGAGTAGCAGGTTCATCGGAGCTTGGGTGAAAGCAAAGGGGCTCGCTAGTGAAACTTTAGACTCGGATATATCCCGGAAAGGTGGATGAGTCTAGGGAAGTAGCAGGTTCTCTAATGCTCGTGTGAAGGGTAGGCAGAAGAGATCTACCCGTAGTGTATGAAAAGTAAATGGAAGTAGTTTACTTGTAGTGAAACAAACTCTTTCCTGTCTAGACACTTGAGCACGGTGGCGAATGTGTATTCGTTGTTTAATAACCAAGCACTAGCACTTTAGAAAGTAAGAAAGTTTCCGTTACCTTGTAAAGGAGGGAGTCGGTCGCGAAGCTGCTCTGACGTCACTCTGTGCCGCGCTGGGATTGGTAGACGCAGCGGGCGGGTAGCGGGGCTGGAATTGTAAAGGAGGGGTGAGCGCCGAAGCGTGAGAACTGTCTCGCGAAAAGGCCGCGCACCCATTGGTCGAAAATATTTGAACTTGTGCATTTTATTGGCCGCACGAAAATAAAAGACGCATTTTGATTGGAAGTGATTTCGTAAACAGAAGTCACTTGTAGGAATCGTATGTGGCATTCATATAGACCACATACTCGACCTGATCCACGGCATATGGGATTTGAAAACGACCAGTGGAAGGGTGTTAAAAACGACATTATGTACGGAAATAAGAGAAAATTGTCCTTAGTAAACAAAGTAAAGATTTATTTCAAAAAGGACAAGCCGATTAAAACTAGAGAAGGTGTTGTCATTCCGCCACCGAATACTCCAGCATCTTTCATGATGTTCGATAAAGGGTACAACACATGTGTGTGGTTGGAAAATTGGGCGGAATATACGAAGGATGACGGAGTATTGGCCTTTCCGTTAGACGGAACATTTAACAGCAGGATTCTATTCAATCTGAGAACCCGAATGAATGATTTACATCCTAGACCTAGATTAACGCAGTACGAAGCACTAGAGGAATGGGAAATCGAGGCTTTTGAAAGGGATAAGCCCCGAATGGATAAAGGATTAACTAAATTTTATCCAAAGTTGAAGCAGGAAGCCCGAGCCAAAAAGATGAAACAGTGGAGACAGAATATGATTGTAGAAGGGCTGTTTCCAATGATGCCAGCATGTGGCCCTCCTACAGGGGAGAAGAAAACAGAAAAATGTAAACATTGGGTACCCATTGGGGAATCGGATGATGAATTGTTAGATGACATATTTACAAGAAGCCCACCTCCTTATAATGAAGAACGTCGACCTTCTAGTGAAGGGGAAATTTTCCGAAGACCTCCTCCCCCGGAGGAGGCCAGATCTGCCAGTGCAGGAGGAGGTTGCTTCATACCTCCCTACCCCGAAAGTCTAGGTCCTGTAGAGAAGAGGGATATTTATCCAAGGATACCAGTTAGTGGGGAGGCAAGACACTCCCGTGAAAAATACTTTTGCTCTCGACCCCCTTACGGAGGTGAAGCGAGACCCTCAGGTTCAGGAATGCCGTTCCTACAACCTCATTATGAGGAGGAACCAAGATCCCTAGGCACAGGAAGTTTGTTCCCAAGACCTAATTATGGCGAGGGACCAAGTGAAACACATCCCACTGCCCCGAGTTATGCTCCCACTCTGACCCCGCAGGTGTTACATGACAAATCCTTAGAGAGATTATTGGAAGAAAAGGAGCGGGAGGTTCTAGCAAAGCAGAGAGCTGAGATAATTCAGAAAATCTCCCAGTTAAATACCAGTCCTGAAGCCTTGACAATCCCAGTAACTATCGGACCGGTGGTTCCGTTGTATGGGGACCGTCAAGGGAGTCCGAAAACTCCAGTCATTACTCCTGTCATAGCACAGCCAAGACCAGAGCCCTTAATTGTAGATGAACAGACGAGTGAGGGCGAATCTGAAGTCTCACTATTGGATCTGCCCATTAGAAATACAGGGAAAAGGATGCAGAAAAGACATAATCCTTTCAACACGAGGGAGATTCAAATGGAATCGACTTCGGGTACTAAGAGTGTCACGTTGGTAACTCCTGAGGAAATCGAAAGATGGAGTCAAGAATTAGAGAAACAAACTCCACAGACGAAACCTTTAGATCTCTACAATTGAGAGTAGAAATAGAAGAACTAATGGCAGGAAATGTAGGATTAGACAGATTAAATACCTACTCTGAAGAAGAGCTGCTGTTTATTTGCAAAAGCCTTACCCGAAATGCCCGAGTACTCCATGAAAAATTGACAGATACAGCTGCTAGCATGGGAATAGATATTTCAAAATCGAAACCTTTGCAGAAACCCTACAGAGCAGACTTTTCAGACAAAGATTTAGAAAACCTGAATGTGTCAGGAAAGAAAGTACAGGTCAAGGAACTATTGACAGTGTTGCAGAAATGGGGAGATGTAGAGAGATGGAAAGCCAGATGGGCTAGGAAAAAAGATGAGGCCAGGTCTAAGCAGGCAACTCCCGAATTCGTTCTAAAGGAAGCTGACAAACCAGAACAGTTATGCCCTATGCGCAAAGTGCCAGGTGGAAAATATGTACACGTTCCATGGTCCAGACAGGATATTGTGTCCTTTACTAATGCCTTCCCGAAATTAAGAGAAAAGCCTGTGGATTGGTACAGGCAGGTAGAAAGATTTGTAAAAGTGCAGAAATGCTTGTGGAAGGACCTAGATGGGTTCTTTGACATAGTGGTCCCTGTAGATCTGTGGACTGAGTGTAAGATCGCCACAGCTTGGCCTAGTGAGGAACACCCAAGAGATTCTAAAACAGGAGAACCCTCTAAAGAAGTGATGAGAAAATATGATCAGGTAATTCAGCATCTGAAGCTAAAAGTGCCCGCAAAGGAAACTGATTGGACCAAGATAGATAGAACAACGCAGGAAAGGGACGAGACTGTGCACTCCTTTTATGAAAGGCTGTTGCAGGTATTTAAGACATACAGTGGTATAGATAACATCGAGATGAAGGACATGACACACCTCATTTACAGGTTTGTAAACGGTTTAAGACCCGAAATTTGTCAGTGGATAAAAGATAACAACATTTGTTGGCAATCCAAAAAGATGGATGAGGTCCTACGGTATGCAAAATACTGCGAGGACGAGATGGCCGAGAAGAAGAAGGCTCTGAAGGAGAAAGTTATGTGGGCACAAGTAAAGCTCGCAGAACAGCAGGAAAAGCAATTAAATAAATTAAATAAAGCCACTCAGAACCAAGGCCCTGGGGGTGGGGGTGGAGGAAAACCCCGAGCTAAAATGAGCAGAGAGGAAGCGAAAAAGAAATTTCCCTGCCACCAGTGCGGAGAAATTGGACATTGGAGAGACGAGTGTCCATATTTACAGCATGATAATACCCAAACCCCTGATTTAATTCCACAGACGCAGAATGAAAAACCAAGAAAGACCCAGCAGCAGGTAAAAACAATTCAAGTACCCCGAGCGCCAAAGCCAAATTTTAAGGGTAAATCACCGCAGGGTGACGACATAGAGATCTGGGGAGGCAATGAGAATAGAAATGCAGCAACTTCGCAGTATCTACTGAATGACACTTTTTTCTGTGACGACCAGTACTGACGGGGCCTGAGAGGGGAGGACAAGGAGTGTGTACTTGGCGCCTCCTTGCCGGTAGACCAGTCAGGGCCATATATTGAAGGAAAGGTGGATGGAAATGATGTCACTTTTCTATTGGACACTGGTGCTACCCGTTCTATTGTGAGAACAGTGGACGTTCCAAACCTACCCCTCTCGGGAGAAGCAATCCAGGTAGTAGGGGTATCTAATCAATTGATTAGTACCCCCGTTACAGAACCCATGGAGATTTCAATAGGGAACTTTAAAGAAATGCACAGATTTGTCGTCTGTGACACCAGCCCAGTGAACTTACTGGGACGTGATTTGCTGTGCAAAATGAACTGTACCATCTTTTGCACACCAAAAGGCGTCGAAATTCAGACACCCGATGAAGATGGTATCTACAAATTAATGTTAATCAGACCTGACTCAGAAATCAAACGAATGACTATACAGGACTTACCTGAAGAACTCCAACAGACAGTGAAACCAGAAGTATGGGACTTTACAGGGAAGGATGTAGGATTAATGAAAAACGTAGACCCCATACAAATAGCAATGAAAGAAAATGCAGTGTACCCCAATACCAAGCCCTACCGAATGAGTGCCGAAGTAAGAGCAGGAGTTGCCATTGAAATACAGAAATTGCTAGAAGCAAACATCATACAGGAAGTAATGAGTAGCCCCTGTAACTCACCCATTATGGGCATCAAAAAGCCTAATGGCAAGTACAGAGTAGTGCAGGACCTGAGAAAGGTAAACAAGATAGTGGTTCCTTGTTGCCCTATTGTTCCGAACCCAGCAGTGATTCTGTATCAGATTCACTGGGATGCTGAGTGGTTCACAGTGATAGACCTATGTCACGCATTCTTTTCAATTCCATTGCATCCAGACAGCAAATTTATTTTCTCATTTGCTTTCAACAGTCACGTGTATGTCTGGAATAGGGTCCCCCAGGGGTACACAGAAAGCCCCTCTATCTTTAATCAGATCTTGAAAAAATTCCTTGAATCTATAGTCTTACCTGGAAAATCTGTTTTGGTGCAGTACATCGACGACCTATTGGTGGCGTCCAAAAGTCATAGGGACTGCGTGATTGACACCATTGCCCTACTGAATCACCTGAGTGAGAAGGGACATAAAGTGGCCCCTGAAAAGTTGCAGTTCTGTTCAAAATCAGTGAAATATCTGGGGCACCAGATAGAAAAAGGCGTCAGAAAAGTCACCTCAGAGAGAGTCAGGATAGTTCAAAATATGCAGTTACCCCGTACTCAGAAAGAAATTAGAATGTTCCTTGGAGTTGTAGGATACTGCAGGCAATGGATTGTGGGATTCGCAGTCCTGGCAAAGCCTTTGATAAAAATGACAAAGAAAGAAGCTCAGGACCCTGTGGAATGGGATGATAAAAGCTTACCAGCATTCACTAAATTACGAGATTGTCTGTGTACAGCACCTGCTCTAGGGATGCCTGATTATTCCAAGGAGTTTGCTCTATTCTGTGACACTCATGATAATTGTGCATGGTCAGTCCTAACACAGGAGCATGGCTTGATCAGACGACCCGTGGCATATTTTTCTGCCACTTTGGATCCAGTGGCTGCTGGATTACCTGGGTGCTTGAAAGCGGTAGCTGCCACTTGCACAAGCTTAGAGCAGAGTGAATCCATTGTCATGGGACATCCTGTAACTGTGTATGTTCCCCATGCAGTTGTAATTTTGCTGACCCGAACCAAGACTCAGTATCTCACCCCTAGTCGGCTGACTAAATACGAGAGGATTCTCGTGGGTGCGGCAAATATAGCCATTACTCGGTGTAATGTCTTGAACGCAGCCACTCTACTCCCTGATTCAATGATTCTGGAAGATGGGGGAGACCACGAGCATGACTGCATTAACTTGACAGAGTTCAGTACCAAGCCCCGTCCAGACATTAAAGAAACACCCTTGCCTGTACATGATGAGGAATGGTTTGTGGATGGTTCATGCATGAGACACGAACTGGTGGGTCTAAGTGCTGCCTACGCTGTAGTTGCTTTAGACAGAATTAAAGAAGCATCCTGTTTATTTGGAGTAAAGTCTGCACAAGTAGCCGAATTGATTGCCCTGATAAGAGCTTGTAAATTGGGAAAAGACAAAAGAATAACAGTGTATACTGACAGCCAGTACTGTTATGGGGTTGTGCATGACTTTGGCCAATTATGACTACAAAGAGAATTCCTGACTTCATCAGGTACTCCCATTCGAAATGGAAAAGTTATCCAAGACCTTCTAGAGGCAATCCAATTACCAAAAGAATTGGCAGTGGTCAAATGTGTTGCTCATAAAAAGGGCCTTGACCCTGTGTCATTGGGAAATGATTTTGCTGATCGGGTAGCAAAACAATGCGCTATGGATCGCATGTCAATGAATATCAGACTGGGTGGGACTGGAAACAGCTGCCAACTTATGGTGTTCGAAGAAGTGCCTACCTGGGATGAAGTGAGAGAATGGCAGCATGCTGTGCCCTGGGAAGAGAAAGAGAAGTGGAAGGAACTTGGTTGTCGGCCAAGACGTGAGGATGGTGTCGTTGTGAGCCCAAAAGGTATGCCTGTGTTACCTAGACACCTGCTTGCTCCTATGGCCAGGCTGATACATCAAGGATCACACATTGGTAGGGATGCCATGGTTCTGGTATTTCAACAGACCTGGTATAACCCGAAGTTCAGGAAGGTAGCAGAGTCCCTTTGCCAGAGGTGCATGACGTGTCAACAGTTCAACGCTGGCAAGAAAACAGTAGTTGAACTAGGAAAAATTGGAAAGTCAGGGGGTCCCTTTGTGAGAATACAGATTGACTTTATCACCATGCCTCGTTGTGAGGGGAAAAGATATGTCCTTGTCATTGTCTGCTTATTTTCAAAATGGGTGGAAGCTTACCCTGCCACACATTGCGACGCCATAACAGTAGCCAAGTTATTACTGAAGGAATTGATACCTAGGTTCGGGGTCCCAGTCATTATTGAATCAGATAGAGGCGGACATTTTCAGAATGAGGTGTTGGACCAGCTCTGTAAAGCATTTGGAATCACACAAAAGCTGCACTGTGCACATCGTCCAGAGGCTTCTGGAGTGGTAGAGCAAATAAATGGCACTATCAAGTCGAGATTAGCAAAGATGTGTGACTCGACTGGCATGAACTGGATAACTGCCTTGCCTCTTGTTCTGATGGGGCTCAGAAGCATTCCAGACCAGAGAACAGGCCTGAGCCCCCATGAAATCCTAATGGGAAGAGTGATGAGACAAGCATGGGTACCAGGATACAAACTGTTAAGTATTTCTGATGATTTGGTACTTGAGTACTGCAGGCAACTGGGTGACCAAGTGCGTTCTATCTCTCGCCAGATTGGGGAAGACGCCGTCGCCAACCCGACAACTCCAGTTCACAAGTTGGTTCCTGGTGACTGGGTTAGAATAAAGAAGCACACTCGTTCAAGTTGCCTTGCACCGAGGTGGGGAGAAAAACGCCAAGTAATACTGGTGACCACGACAGCAGTGAAGTGTGCAGGCGTTCCTAAGTGGATCCATGCCAGCCATACCCAGAAGGTAATTCCAGACAAGGAGCCTGGAGCTGAAGGTTGTCCAGCTGAGGGGTCTACGGATGTCGGTCCTGAAGTAGCTGAGGATGAACAGCCGAGCACCAGTCCAGCTGAGGGTCCCGCAGACGATGGTCCAGAAGAAGCTGATGACGAGCAGCCGAGCACCAGCCCAGATGATTGGATACCCATAATCGATCTCCCTGGAGACCCACTCAGAACAAGAGAGCGAATAAAGGAAGACAGAGAGTGGAATAGAGAGGTGGAGCTAGGCACAGGCGAAGACCCTCAGATTATTGAGATTCACATCAAGTCTGAGGACGAAGAAGAAGGTCAGACAGGGACAGAACAGGTGATTGACACACCTCCACTAACTCCTGAAGTCGAAAAGGGACAGACTAGAACTAGTGTAAAAGTTCGAGCAGAAGAAAATCAAGGGATCGAAGTGCTTGAACAGGATCAGATAGAATTAGAAGAACGTGTTCAGGACACAGAAACAGAGACATTCAAAAGCAAAAACGAAATTTCACCTGAACCAGGTCAGCTTAGTAACCAGGCAGAAGAAATAGATATAAGACCTGGGACTAGTCAGACAGGAAGGAAGGAAGCAGAAAAAGAAGTCCCATAAACAAGTGAAAACAAGAGGACATTAGAAGAAAGCCAAATCACAGTGCCAGCTAAAAGACTTCAGAAAAGGAAAAATATCGAACCAAGATATATTAAGAGACTAAGGCTGAGAATAAAAACAGTAGAAGAGAAACTTGCTGACAGAAGAAAAAGCATACGAATAGCGGAACAAGCTGGAGAAAGCTCCAAACGAAGGAGTGATCGAATAAAGAGACTGAACGAAAAATATCAAGATCCTGAGTGGACTTACTTGATTTTGGAAAATCTTGAAGATCTTGATATTACTGACGAAAGCGACGGGGAACCGATTGCTGTTTACTCTGCAGAAGAAGAAGACGAACCGCCGTGAAATTACTCAGCATAAAGCTTCCTGTGCAAAGCCACAAAGAGGGGTTTAAAACTTCTTCTGAGCCAAAATGTCTGATTCAAACGTGAGTGGTAGACCTAGCCGCAGTTGTTGCAAAACATGCTGCAAAGTATGTATATGTACTATAGTTATAGTTATATTCATTTGGATAGGCCTAACAGTTTTCATTCCTTTTATGGTAAGCAAAAGTACTAATATTAACCCTACTCAGACTACCGACACAGAAGAACTGACAACACGAAGTGTAGAAAGACGTGAAAAGGCACTCAGACAGACAAAACGAGACTTAGAAGCATCAGATGAGAAAGTTCCACATTATCATGGAGTTAAGAATCAGACTCATTTAAATGTTTTCGCAAACCTGTTAGTACATTATGTAGAAACTATGGAGATAGAAGATTGCTATGTCTGCATGAAGCTACCTACTTCTGTAGCTGAAGGCATGACTTATCACCACCTACCTTTGACTTACGGAATTTCTTGTAGTATTTTAGCAAGCTTATTTTACAAAAGAGGACCATTACAGTACTATTACTCTAACTCAGACGTGATATTTTCTGAACTTCCTATACGTGGAAATCTGAATCCTGTACATACTAAAAGTGACGTTACACGTTATATGGGAGAATACTTTCTGACTATAGGTACCATAGACCTAAATGACGCACACAGGGACAACTTGACCTGTTCATTACATGAACAAGAGAAAATATTTTTGAACAAGGGAGAGTTTCCAAAGAAAGGCAAATGACAAAAGACAGAAAACCCCAAAATGGGCTGAGGACATGGAAGGCACCTCAAATGGCGGAGCAGGGCCTGCTTTGTTGCTGGATTTCGAGAAGAAAGGGAAACTCTGTCTTCACCGCGAGAAGACTAGTTATTATAATAACATTTTCATTGGTTCCAGTCAATGTGAGCACAATTACAAGGTAATTGGAGGTTGGGGATTAAAAAATGGGTCAGAACCTGTGTTTCCCGGAATTTATTATATATGTGGAAACAAGGCTTATTTCAAATTGCCGGATCACTGGTATGGAAGCTGCTACTTTGGCATTGTTTTCCCGAAAATATACCATGTGAATGAAATTGCTGGAAGCAATGAAAACACTAATGGCTTAGTGCGTAGCAAAAGAGAAAGCGTAGGTGAAATAATGAGTAGTATTTTTAGTGCACTGATACCTGGAGTGGGAGTGGTTCTGAACACTCACAGAATTTGCAAATTATCCACAATAGTGGATGTGTTGTCTACTGACACGGCTAATGGATTTCTGCTGGTCAATACCGAAATGGTTGCGATCAGATCAATGGTTTTGCAGAACAGACTTGCGCTTGATACCTTATTAGCAAAAGAGGGCGGAGTCTGCCGGATGTTGAAGGCGCAACATTGTTGCACTTACATTCCGGATAAAAGTGTACAGCTCAAAAGATATGTGAAAAATATTACTAATTTGGAAAAGGAACTCAAACCACTCGAGGTTGACAGTGCCTGAAAGAGACTGGTTGATGGTCTCTCAAATGTAGGTCATTGGTTTGCTAGCTTAGGTAGAAGCTTACTGTTTAAGGTACTGATGCCAATTGGAGTGATAGGTTTTATCCTATTTCTCATATTCGTCTGTTGCAAATGTCGCAAACACACAAAAGAGTATCAAGTGAATGCAAGAGGAGTGAAACGGAGTGCGGATGAACTTGAATTGGAAGAAATGAATAATCAGATTTACAAAAGGGTGAAAAATTCTCACCCTACCAAAAATGAGAAAGAGAAACTAAATCGCCTGTTGGAAGAGATAGAGTTGTACAAAGTGTGAAAGAAAGTTGGCATCTGGTTCCATTATTTTGTGATGATAGTAAATATCATCAAAGAGGGGATTGATAGAGAAAGATTTCGCATCGCGACTTGCTCGAGTCATGAACCTCGAAATCTGTTATAAACCCGTAATCCGAATTGTACGTTTTACTAATCTCCTTTATTTTGATGCGTGTGTATTAGTGAAGCTTGCCTATGTGTTCTACTAATACGATTAACCCTCGTCCCTAAAAATGGCTGCCGCTTTAGAATCTGCTTCTGCGCATGCGTTAGTCACACTCACGTGACTCTACGTAGATGTAGTTCTGGAGGGAAAGGGTGCGCATGCGTAATAGCCATAAGATGGCTACTCCCTGTAATAACGTGGTGAAGCTTGTGCTGTTGCTCATCGTGTCGTTATGTGTTGCACTTACTCCTAACAGCATAGTATATTTTTATAAAGATAAAACTGAAGTACGAAATCATGACATGTAATACATTCGTTTATTTCTATATGTTAATTTGTTTTCGCTTACTTTTCATGTATCGTGGTAAACGGGGGGTCCGAATGGGTCGAGAGCCATCTTGAAGGTCCTTTCTGCACATGACCGTGCAGCCCAGGCAGCAGTAGCCTTGAGCGGTGGAACTCAGCCAGCTGGCAGTCACAGACAAGATGCTCCTGAGAACGCCACCTCTGACCCAGGAGGATAGAGGAATTGTGTTCCTAACTTGTTACAATGATATTATTCCTATTGTATTCTGCATATTCTCTCATGGGAACCCCAATCTTGCTAGGCGGTACCTTAGAATGCAAAATAGGGCTTGAAGAAGTCTATTCTGATTGGTGTGTTAACCCATCCTACCTTAGGACCAATCGAAATTGGGGATTCTGACACTTTGCAACATTGGGGGGTGGTACACTGACCCAAGAACAGTATATCTACCCTAGGTTCACCTAGGGAAATTGTCCGACTTGTCCGAATAGCTGACCTGTCACTGACCCAACGCACTCAATAGGTGACTGAATACAGAGCGCTGCGGAGCACTCTGTCCGAATTTGACCATAGACTCTAAGGTTTTACTAAACCTTAAGTGCTGGCGGAGCACTTGGCTGGGGAGTTCGCTAACCCAATCGGGGTTCTGACTGATAGCTGCAGAGAGGGTGGAGCGCAGGCGTTGCTTCCAAACTGCGGGTGCTGGTCGTGTCCTGGTGGTCCTGTCCTGATCCTAATCTGGTGGTCCTGTCCTGATCCTAATCTGGTGGTCCTGTCCTGTCCTGGGGTGTCCATTCTGCACCTGCTGTCCCGTCGAGGTCTGTCCTTCCTGGGGGTATTTCCTGTCCTTAACTGACCCGTGGCCAGGGTTGGTTTTCACACCAGTCTAGGTAAATATCCTGCTGAAAACTCTAAACCTGCACCTTTCTATTTTCTGTCTTTGCTTCAATAAAGACATACCTTTGCATATGATAATTTTCCATGCTTTCCGCAACCATTGCATATCCTAAAGTCATTTCAATTTTAATTTCATAGCGTGTTCCTATGTTACCCTACCTTTTAGAAATCATTTTCTCCATTGCAGTTTGAAATTTTCTGATGTGGTCTATAATTTTCTCATATAGACCTGACTGAAGTAATTTTCTAGAGTTATAGCATATTCCACTTTTCACTCTTATTTTAGTTGTTTAGGATTCCAAATTCCCATTCATATACATGAAATATGTTCCCTGTAGTATAAATTTTACTTGCATAAACTTGTCCCTTTAAAGATGTCTATTCTTAAGTTCCATTTTAGCATATTTCCTGATTGTGCTATCATTTAGAAAACCTAAATGTTTACCCTTACTTTGTTCTTCTATGGATATGTGATTTCCGTCATCTTGATTATTGACTGCCTCTTAACTGTGAACCTTATATTTTCCGAAACTGAGTTTTAGATAAAATTCTTAAAACTTCCCAGTTGTCAGTGGTTATTTCATGAATATAAAAGTTATTAAATTAGGTTGTGTATTTTGCTGCCTTTCCTTTTACAGCTAGCTCCCTGACCCATCGTGGTCATAGGTACCCGTAACGGTGGATGGTAAGTCGGGTACACTGAAAATAATCGAAAGGGACTCAATGATTATTGGTAGTAGATTGTAAGGTCGTCCGATCAATGTATATATAGTAAATTGAAGTATATGGGCCCCAAGCCAGAGTGGCGAAATTTATTGGTCGGGTGACCTGAGATCTCTATCAGGTTAACATGGGGGATGCTGGCTACAGTGGTTAACCGCATTTCTTCTCATAGGAACAAGATAGGACATAAGTATCTAGTATCCCTGAACTCAGAATTTAATAACACATCTTTTAGGAAAGATTGTTTTTAAATCCTGTGTTTGAGAACAGCACTTTTAGAAAGTTGCTGTTCTCTTGTCTGACCCTTCTGTGTGCCTGGGCCTGTTTGTGTATTTACTGTCTGGTTTGAGAGTGACAGGGGCTGGGGAATTCCCCAGGAGGATGGATGAGTCAGCACTAGGCTGAATGACTGCATTTGCAACTGGAGTGGTGGGAGGAGTTAGCACCTGGGCTGAATAGGGCGGTGCCTGCCTTCCACAATGCTGGCTTCACCCCCCTGCTGGGTGGCTGAGGACCCTGCCCCTCACTCTGAAAGGAAAGAAGTAGCCAGCAAAACAAAGTACTCAGGAAACACCCAGAACTGGTTCAGACTGGGCTCAGGGCCCACATGCACAGAGAGAACAAAGACTTTAGGGGTATAAGTACAGGACCCCTGACAACAGAAAATTAGATCATCCTGGAAATCAAGAAGGATCCTCTGTCAAGGAGAAAGCTGAAACTGAAGAAGGAAGATTGTCCTGCTGTTGCTCTGCTGGACTGACCTGTTGCTTTGCTGCCAAGGAGAGGGGAAGGACTTTGCTGTGTGCTGTGTCCCCTGTCTTGAAGGAATCTCCAAGGGCCTGAGAAGAGCTGGCTCCCTGTTTTGAAGTCCCAGGAACAAAAGAGCTTCACCCCCAGCTTCCCTGAACTCTGCTGAGAGAGTTCTGTCCCTCCTAGAGTGCTTGATCCAGTTGTGGGGCCTCTGGAGGTTGTACCTGTGCTGGGAAGCTTGAAACTAAGCTTGAGAGACTTTTTGAATCTGAAAAGTGTCGCATCGCTCGCTTGCAGAGCGCATCCCCGACAGTGCGAAAAGTTTCCCGCCGCTACGGAGGTCGAGATCGTCGCAGCGCCTGACGCCGCTGCCAGAGACGTCGCATCCTTCGTTTGCGGGACGCACCAGACCGGTGCGGGAGAATCGAACATCGCTGCGAGTATCGTCGCAGAGCCTGTTGTCGCTGGGTGAGAACGCCGCACCGCTTGCTTGCGGACCGCATCACGTCGCTGCGAGTGTCGTCGCAGAATCATCGCATCGAGGAGCTGCGAGAGAAAGGATCGCCGCTGGACCGCGCATCGTCGCCCCGGAGATCGTCGCAGCACCTACGAGATCGTCGCATCGTGCCTTTGCGAGAACAGACTTCCTACGGAACCTACGCACCGGAATCCATACAAGTGGCCTTCCTCCCCATACAGACCGGATTCGTCGCAACACGCCCGCTGCTGCAGCGGGGCTGTCGCATCGCCTCCCCAGGGTCTCAGGAGCAACGCATCGCTTATTTTCCCACCGCACCAGCTTCTGCTTTTGGAACTTTGTTGCAACTAAAGGTACTGTGAGTAAACTGTGAACTTTTCACGCATCTGTGGTTTATTTTACCGCAACTTGAAGAATTTTAACGCAACCTTAAGAACTCTTTTTGAAACCATATTCTTGAACTGTGTATGTTGGATTTTTGTCGTTTTGGTCTTGTGTAGTTTAGATTAAAAATGCCTTTATTTTTCTAAACTGTTGTGGAGTCAGTTTGTGGTGTTTTCACTGTGTTGCTGTGAGTGTTGGTACAAATACTTTACGCATTGCCTCTGGTTAGCCTAGACTGCTCGTGCCAAGCTACCTAGAGGGTGAGCAGGGGTTATCTCAGAGGGTTATCTCCTTGCCCTGACTAGAAGCAAGGGTCCCTATTTGGTCAGTGGTACCTACCTCTGCCAACTAGAGACCCCCAGATCTAACAATGCCCTTATAGTGGAGTGCATTAGTGGAGGGGTGTACATTAGAACAGTGTAGTGCGGAGTGGCATAGAATGAGGTGGAGTGGGTGGCATTAAGTGGAATAGCGTAGAGCGGAGTGGTGTACAGTGAAGTGTCCTAGATTTGAGTGTCCTAGAGTGGAGCATCCTAGAGTGAAGTGGCATAAAGCAGTATGTCTTTAGCTAATGACTGGTTTCAAAAGGTTTCAAAAGAGTAAAGGCAGTCATGTAGTCATGTAGTTTTGACAGTTTGTGGCTATTTCTAGGTTAGGGCCATGGATACAGGTAAGTAGCAGGTTGTATCGCTGGTCCCTACTTATTTCAACTTTTTTAAAGGGGTAATAAGTAGGGGATTTGTTTATACATTTCTATAAATGTTTTAAAATGTTTATGCAAAGTATTGAGGTATTTACAGGAAAAAAATAAAACATGTAAAAAGAAAAAATACTCTGCTGTACTCTATTTGAGAAATATAGTGTACTACAGCGTTATTGCATTTATTTTACAAATCATAGTATGTTAAGAAATATTTGTAACTAGGGCAGTTCTTTCTAGGTAGTACTGCTGTACTCCGTAAATGTTATTTTTAGAAAAGTAAATATGTAATAAATTGAAAATACGCTGTAGTACACAAAATTTGGAAATAAAGTATAGTACACTGTATTTTTTACATATTTTTGTTATTATCTTGCTATACCATCACCTTGAATATTACTAGGATTTAGGGCCAATAATAGGTAGCCCAATACCGGTCGGTAACAGCCGAAATTACCGCATTTCGTCCGTTACCAACCGGTATTTGGCATTTGAGATGTAGGGGCAAAATTTAAGGAATCGGTAATTTACCGAATCGGTAATGTAAGGAATCGGTAAATTACCGAATCCTTAAAATATCGATTTGGTAAAATACCGAATCCGTAATGTAGGGAGCACTCAAGTGAGTGCATTTCTGAGTTAAGGACTCGGTATTTACCACCAACTAAAAGTTGGTGGTAAATATCGAAAACCTTTGAAAAAGCAATGTTGTGCTTTTTTAACCGCGCCATGTGGCAGACATACATGCACGATTCAGGGGTGCAACAGAGTGTCAATGTGACACCCTGCCACCCTTGAATATGCACCCCCTATTACCGAATCGGTATTTACCAAATTTTACCGATTCTGTAAAATTTACCGAATAATTACCTACATACTATTTACCTATTCTTAAATACCGAATCGGTAAAATTCGGTATTTAAGAATCTGTAAATAGTATTTACCTACATCTGGCCCTTAGTGCCTTATAACTCCCAAATGGCTGAATATATTTTCATAAATTCCCAAAAAGGGATCTATCCCACTCCATAATCTATATTGCTGCCAAATTTCATGAAAATACATTCAGCCGTTTTGACAATATATCTATCTAAAGTCGACGTAAAAATCACCGTGTTGGAAACTAGAATTTTCTTCTTATGGTTACCCCCAATTTTTACTTGATGCGATGCTGTATTTGACTACTCTGACTGGGATCCTGCTAATCAGGACCCCAGTCTATCTGCTTTCTCCCTAAATTGGTTTGTTCAGTACTTAGGCACAGTCTAGATTGGATACTTGGCTACCCTTGTCAGTCCCCAGTATACAGTGCACATGTACCCAGGGCTCGGGTACCCCAGAGGTCTCCCATGGGCTACAGCATGTATTATGACACCCATGTACGACAATCAAAATGAAACTACAGACCAGCCATTGCAGCCTGTGTAAGTTGGTGCATGCACCCCTTAGTAAAGATATAGGTTTACTATATCTAAGGGTCACTGCACTTAAAACCTATAAGTTACCACTATAGCAGGCCTTTGCAATACTGAAGGCAGGGTGCTTGGATATAAGTGAGAGGGTGCCCCTGCATGAGCAGGACAGCCCTGCAGCCTACAGAGTCCACTTTCCTGGGTTGTCAGTGAAGCAGTAATATATTATGTAGATGGGCACCGCGTAATTACGCGACGACATCACAAAAACGGCTGCAAGAATCCTATCATGTTTGGTATCAAACATGTTGGAATCATACCTCCACTCCATAAACGGTGTGGGAGGTATGATTCAAAGCACTGGCAGAGCCCTCCATTAGGCTCTCAGTGTTCCCGGTACCAGTCTTCCAGACCCGGTCAGCACAAAATGGTTGCTGCCAACCAGAGATAAATTTCTGCCCTCCTGCTGCTGAGCCAAGCTTGAGCAGAGGAAGCTGGAACAAAAGGCATCCTGTCACAGGGAGACGTGACCACCTCCCAGACAGGATTTTGGGCCAGATGTACGACCAGCGAAATAGCACCTCGCAATTTGCATCCCACTTGCGACTCACAATTTGCGATTTGCTATTTGGCTTGTATCACAGACATGTACAACAGGTCTAAGACCCGTTTCGGCATGCTAAAAAGCGTTGTACATCTGGCCTTTTGTGTATTGGGACCGGGTGCATGAGGGGCACATTTGGAGTCTCTGTGTATAGTCCAGGCTGTTCTAGTTTGTGATGGTGGCATGGATCTTGCCACCTTACTTGTCAGTCCCAGTAACCTGGGCAAGTACAAACAACATCCTTTAAACAATGGATTAGAAGCACTGGCCTACAAGCCCAGAGAAACTTGTGTCTCCTGGACAAATCATACTTGTTGGAATGCACCAAGTGACCAATGCAAACAATGTCAGGACTGACCATTCCTTGGCAGTTGGTAATTTCAACTGGGGAGGGGTGATTGGCCCTAAAAAGGTTATGGTAAGGTCAGACCTACAAGTAGAGTGTTTGTTGAGTGATGATTTGGAAACTTCACCCTGGGCTGCGGTTGAATTTAAGACGCATATAGCAATGTTGGGCATCTCTGCCGATGTGTTTGCTGTGACTAGGTCACACGCCAAGCTGACATCCACTGAACAGGTCCTGGTTCTTGGAACAATAGGCCAGGTGCCTTCCCAGAGAAGAAGCAGGAGGGGTAAGGCTGTGGGTAAGGCTGTGTTTCCCCCAGTCGCAAAGTGAGGATCAGTCTCTTGAGGGAGATGATCTTAGTCCCTGTGAAGGAACTGCCACAGATGAACTTGAGCCTGGCCAGGTTGAGTTCTTGGGGACAGGGGGCCCTTCCAGGACAGACTTGAGTTTGAAGCAGCAAACCTGCCCCTCTCTTGAATCCCTCGGACAGAAAGATGCTGCTGGGAGTATCAGTGGGTCCCACAAGATCTACTGGGATGATGGACTCCTTTACTCAGAAGGTAGAGACCCCAAGCCTGCTGCAACAGGGAGGTTGGTTATACCTCTGAAGTTTAGGGGCTTCCTTCCTACTCACCATAGCACATGACATTCCCATGGCAGGACACTTAGGGACAGGCTTGTGCCTCACTTTCACTGGCCTCACATGTCTTAGGACACAAAGGAATTTTGTTTCTCCTGTGCCACTTGCCAAGCCTGAGGTAAGGCAGGTGTCACTATAAAGGTCCCTCTGAAACCACTTCTAGTTGTGGGGGTTCCTTTTGAGAGGGTCAGGATTCATATCATTGGTCCCATTAACCCTCCTATAGGTTCAGGGCACAGTTACATACTAGTGGTGGTGGACAATGCCACTAGGTACCCAGAAGCCATTCCCCTTAGGACCACTACAGCCCCTGTGGTGGGAAGGGCCCTCCGGGGATTTTCTTCCAGGGTAGGCTTCCCTAAGGAGGTCTTAAATGACAGAAGTACAAACGTCATGTCCAGTTATATTACTGCAAAGGGGAAGGAGTGTGGTGTGAATTACACATTCACCACACCCTATCATCCTCAATGCAATGGGTTAGTTGAAAGATTCAACAAAACCTTGAAGAGTACGATCATGGGCCTCACAGAAAAGCTTAGGCGAAAATGGGATGTCCTTCTGCCCTGCCTTCTCTTTGCCTACAGAGAGGTCCCTCAAAATGGGCTGGCTACAGCCCTTTTGAACATCTGTTTGTGCATCGAGTTAGAGGTCCCTTGTGTCTGGTGAAGGAGGGATGGGAGTTACCTCTCGTCCTCCCAAATAAGACGTAGTGGACTATGTATTTGGCCTCTGCTCCTGGATGGCTGAATACATGAAGAAGGCAAGTAAAAACCTTGAGGTATGCCAAGAACTCCAAATAGCTTGGCATGACCAAAAGGCTGTCCAGACTATCTACCATCCATGCCAGGGGTGTGGGTGTTGGAGCCAGTGGCCCCAGCAGCTCTCCTTGACAAATAGAGTGGGTGTCACACCATACTTGATCAAACGGGTGAGGTCACCTCTCTGGTGGACCTTGGCACTCCCAGGAGCCACCATAGTGTGCTCCATGTGAACAGGCTAACACCTTTTGTGGACAGGGCTGACATGGGCTTGCTCATGGCAACTGATGTGGGACCGGAGGAAGAGAGTGACCCGCTCCCTGATCGCCTCTCACAAAACCCTGATGATGGATCAGTTGGTGGAGTAGCCTTGGCAGGCAGCCTCACTGATCAACATCAGATTGATTGCAGGAACGTCCTCAATCAATTTAGGCATATGTTCTCTCTGACGCCAAATTAAGCCACCTGGGGTACCCGTGAAGTAGACACAGGTGAGAGTCTACCTGTGAAAAATAAGATCCAAAGGCAGCCTGGAAATGTCAGATATTGCATCAGGACAGAGGTCCAAAAGATGCTTGAATTGGTAGTAATTAAGCTTTCAGATATCTCATGGGGTAGTCCGGTAGTCCTTTGTGGCCATGCTACTCATGCAGCTACTGACACACCCACATAGACAGTTAGATACCTACTCAAATACTCACACACCCTCTGATGGACCCCACTCAGATACACACCCACCCGCTCACAGGCCTATTTGAACACTCTCACAGACACTCAAAGACCCACTCCGACACTCATGTTCCCAACTCACAGATACACTCAGACACTCTCATACCCACTCATAAACCTACTCAAGCACTCATGCACCCACTCACAGAACCACTCAAATACTCTCACAGCTACTCACAGACCAATCAGGCACTCATGCACCTACTCAGAGAGCCACTGAGAGACTCATGCACCCACTCGCAGACCCACTCTGAAACTCATGCACTTACACACAGACTGAATTACACACTCATGTTAGCACTCGCAACCCCACTCAGACACTCTGAAACTGACTCTCAGACCCACTCAAACACTCACTCAAACCCACTTTGATGCTCACTCACCCACTCACAGACCCACTCACACATCCACACACACACCCAGTGAGACACTTATGCAGCCATTCCCAGAATCACTTCCATACCCCCTGACAGACCCACCCAGACAATTTCCCACCAACTCACAGACCCATTTAGAGACTCGTACACTCACATACTCACTCTCAAATGTTACAAGTTACAGTTAGGAAACAACATAAAAAAACAAGAAATTCACTTAAAAACTAAAGGTTATAGAATGTTACAGTTAGGAATTAACATTAAAAAATCTGTAGAGATTCACTAAGCAATTACAGGAGTCTTATAATTAGGAAATAGAATTAAAAAGCCTCAGCAATTCACTGAAAAAACAAAGGATACAGGGATGCTATAGTTAAGCCCAGATTTAACTCACACAAAACAATTGAATTGAGCAGTTACAGTTACCTGAATTAACTATAACTTATACCCCTGCAATACACTGCTTGTGATCTCACATACTACATCACCCATGACATGGTCAGTGAAATCACTGATAGCTTCATCCACAGAACTCATACCCCTATACAACCACTCATACCCACTCAAACACAACCACTTACATACCCATTCACAGACACATACAAGTCCTCACACATCCACTTACTCTTCCATAGAGGCACTCGGACACCCACTCATTTACTCCTAAAGCCACTCACACAACCATTTACTCACCCATACAACAACTCATATAACCAGTCACTCACCTATAAAGCCACTCACACTGCCACACACAGCCATACAGCTACACACACACACACTTATTCACCTACACAGTCACTCGCGCACCCACTCACTCACCCATCCAGCCTCTCAACACAGTCACCCATTCAACCATACAAGCACTCACAAACTAACTCATACACCCATACAACCACTTAAACATTTATTCAAGCACTCCCATATCTGCTCACTCACTCATACAGCCAGCCATTCAGCCATTCACAGAGACACTCACTTTCCAGTACACCCTCTTACACATCCACTCACTTACTCATGCCCCCAATTACACACCCACTCACTCACTCATAGAGTCATTCAGACTCCTACTTACACACTCAACTATACAGTCACACACACACCCATTCACCCACCATACAGCTACTAATTCACTCATATAGCCTCTGACACAGCCACTCACATGCCAATAGTTTCTCACACACCCGTATAGCCCCTTATATAGCCACTCACACACCTATATAGCCACTCACACACCCACAAAACCACTCATATACCCACTCACATACCCATACAACCAATCAGGCATCCAGTCATACACGGATAGTCACACAGGCACTCAGATCATATATGTTAGAAATAGTATCACTCATTAGTAGTACACCTAATATACTAATCTACTTTTATACTTGGTTAGTATATATTTTTAACACTCATAAACTATTAGAAAGCATTTAAACTTGGTGATGTCATCATTGATGTAATATGATATGCCTTCAGTGATCAATATGAGTGTATATCCATGTTACGCCTAGCCAATCAGGTTGCACGCTTCTGCCAGAGCCCTCAATCCTGTGGGAGTTGGGTGGCATATGGGAAATACAGTCACCTAAACCAATCAAATCGCTTCAATTTTTGTTGTGAGACTCTTGTGAGTGTCTGGTGAAAATTTTCTGAACAGATTTACACCAAATCACAAGAAGCATATTTTCTTGTCCTGTGGGAAATTGTATAGGGACATTGCATTTTCTCGACCACTGATTAATTTATCATACTGAAACTCTCCAGGAAGGAGCTGAAGTTTTTTAACTTTTGTATGAAAGTTTTATAAAGATTCATCAAATGGTGCCAAAGTTATTGGTCAACCAAAAAACGTTCTTTAAACGGAAAAATGTTATTGCAGAGACAGTGTTCGATCATCTAAAGGATCATTTCTATAGACACCAGATATCGCACATGCCTGGTGCATTGGAATATTGGCATGCCTTGATACTTTGACGATGGTCGTTAATGGTGTACAAGGAATTGACTTCCAGAGTCACAAGGAAATAGTCTTTTTCCCAATGAATACTCTCTAGTTTCCCCAAAGAAATCCTGGGTATTTTTGACCTGGGACAGGAGATTGGGCAAAAGTCCCTCAAGAAGTGATCTACATACTTGGAGACATTCTCCAAATATGTAGATCAGTTCTTGTTAGACTTTGTATGTATTGGTGACTCTGAAGGTCAATTCCTTATATACCACTATCGATCACTGTCAGTTGAGGTGAGGTACACGTCAGTAATCACACTAGGTCGACAGTGATTTCTCTACCACTGTTCTGGGGGAAATCTGTGTTTATGTTTACTTTTGCTCAGTCTGTTCCATCCATAAGACACCTGAAAGCTTACATGACAAAGATTTTGACATTGCATTGTTATACTATGATGTTTATTTGTCACACTATGGAACCACTCAAAAATGTCCGCTGGGTGCCTGACTTCTCCAACTGTGGAAAGTTTGTTGGTCCTTTGTTGATGTTTTTCAAATATCTATTTATGTGCACTGGTTTGTTTGAAATATCATGTGATCAAGGCTGTTTAGCAGTTGAAACGCATATTGTATTGTATTGTAATGTAATTTCATTTATATAGCGCTTACTACCCCTGAGAAGGCTTCTAAGTGCTTTTTTGTTGAGTAGCACGCAACTCCAGAATTCAAAGGGATTAGTAGTGAATTAGTATAGTGAAATATGAAATTAATTTGAGTGGTGCATATGTTAGTTTGTTATTTTTTATTTAGAAGGATAGAGGAGGGATAGAAGAGGGAAAGGTTTGCATATGTATAGTGCTTGCTACCCCTGATGAGGTTTTGAAGCACTTTTCGGCAAGAAGCACGCTACTACAGAACCAAAAAAGGATTAGTGGTGAATCAGTCTAGGGAAATAGGAAATTAATTTGAGAAGGGTATATGTTAGTCTTCTATTTAGATTGTTAAGGAGAGTGTCGGGATGGAAGATGGAAGGCTTTGCATTTATGTAGTGCTTTCTACCCATGATGAGGTGTTGAAGCACATTTCGTGAGTAGAATGCTACCCTAGAACCCAAGAAGGATTAGTGGTGAATTAGTGTAGGGAAATATGAAATTAATTTGATTTGAGAGGTGGACATGTTAGTCTACTATTTGGATTGTAAAGGGATAGTGGAGGGATGGAAGAGGGAAAGGTTTGCATTCATATAGTGCTTGTTAACCCGAAGAAGGTGTTGAAGTGCTTTTTGGCGGGTAGCATGCTACTCTGGAACCCAAACAAAATTAGTTGGGAATTAGTATAGGGAAATATGAAATAAATTTGTGCTGTGGACGTGTTAGTCTGTTATTTGGATTAAAAACTAATAGTGGTTGGACAGAAGAGGACTTTTGTTTTGGAGTTCATAGCAGAGGAGGGGGTTTGGGATGAGAAAAGGGGAAGTGGAAGGGGAAGAAGGAAGGGTGTAGCAAGGCTTGTTTGGGACATCTGAATATTAAAAGAGGTTTGAGATGATAAAAGGAGGGGTAGAGGAGGGAATTGAAAAGAAAGGGTTATATTGAGGATCATCGTAATGATATGGGTTTTGGGATGAATGAGAGAGTTGAGGATATAGTGAGAGAGGTATAGTGTGAGAAATAGGGAAGTGCATTGGAAAGAGTAGTAGAATGAGATTTGAGATGAGTCCGAGTGGAGGTGGAGGATATATTGTGAGAGATATAGGGTAGTGCATTGGATATGTTGAATTAGAAGTAAAGTAATAAAGATAAAGGTACAAAAGTACAAAGACGGTATATATGCATAAGGAAGGCAATATATGTAGATTAAAGTAGCATTTAATAAACTCAGACTTTCAAGTTTTGCTGTATTTGAATTAGTTTTTGTAATTGAATAGTGAAGCAATTTTAGATAAATAGTTATGATAAAAGATATAGGGCCACATGTATCAACCCTTTTTACGTTCGCAAACGGGCCGATTCACAGAATCGATCCATTTGCGAATGCATAAAATGGTTTTCACATGTATCGAACATAAATTATGATTAGGTAACATGTTACCAAATCGCAATGTGGGTTTGCGATTTGGTATTAGGAAGGAGCGTGTGTAGGGCATTCCTTTCCTTGCATCCCTATCCAATACCAAATCGCATCGGTATGCATGAATGTTTTGCAACCGAAATGCGGTCGCGAAACATTAGCATTTTACCACTTACTTCAAGTAGGTGGTAACCCCTTTGTAAATGGGAAGGTATCCCATTCCTCGGGCCCAGATGCATATTTAAAAGGGAGAGGGGCCGTACGGCTCCCCTCCCGGAGCCATTATTGGCCCGGGCTCCCCATACCCCAGGGTGGGCTCCTGATATGTCTTGGTTTGCCCACCCTGCTTTTCCACACTGTGATTCATATTATACCCTCTTCATAGTGAACAATTAAAAATAAAAATAATAAGTTTGATACTTCAAGGGGGCGCGACTCTCCTGATAATAGCCACCTAATTGCTAGTATTTATAAATATGGGTACAAGGGCAGATATCTATAATAATACCCGTAATGAATGATCGCTAATGGGCATAATACAATACTTGTTTCCCCGTTCATGGTCTTAACCAATCACGGCTAATTGCCGCGACCCAACACAATATGGCCGCCACTCTTGCCCAATTATGGCGGCCATTTTAGAACACCCGCGGGGTCTAGCCTTGCCATCAGTAACACGCGGCAAGGCGAAACGCGGAAGTGTTTTCAAAGCATCCCTCGCCGTAGACACGCTAAGATGCGGTCCGGCGGGAAGCAGAGTAGGTGTTCCGGCGCGGCGTCCCCAGGTCTGTAGTAAGTGACCATTTTTCCTTACAGGTCCCGCGACTAACAAGGGTTTAATCAACTCCCGAAAAGCTTACAATACCGTTTCGGAGCTTTTAAAAAACGACAAATAATTATAGCTGCCATTGTTTCTCTCCTTTTCCTTTCATCCTTCCATGCTAGGATTATTTCGAAGGGAGACACGGCCCCCCCACAGAGACCATGAGGTGCTATTAAGCACATTGACAAGTAATGATTCCTGAAATACGATTCTTAATGATGTCACATGTGTGAATTAATGTATGTGTGTTATTGCTGTCATATTAAGTCCTGTGTTGTTTTTTGTGTGAATTCACGCCACAGACCACCACTTGTGTTTATTATTCTTCTAGGCACAATCACTGGAACTTTTGAGAGTTTGCACGCACCAATATGGAGCAAACAACCACCCATATTTTGCGTGCAGCATGAAGGAAGATTTGTGCACCCTCACTCAGATGAGAGGGAGGTTTTATTTCTAATGTTTTTCCTTATAATATTACAGATATACTGCGAGAACTAGGAATTGTATGTATTCATACGCATGCTTTTATTAGTAGCGGCGTTCACCTTTTCTTTATCCTTTAAACTTTGCTTTCGTATTAGGGTTCAAACAGGAGTGGCAAACACAGGGTTGCTCCCTGTGTAGTCCTGAGGAAGAGCTAGGGGAAGCTCTAAACATGTCGACCAAACACTGACTCCCGTCTAATTACAGATTGGTACACAGTGTTTTACCCCATTTTTAACCATACCAACCTAGGAGCAAGAATAAAATTGTTTAGGCCCACTAGCACGGTATTTTTAAATCACCAACACCCACTCCACCTCACATTGCACCACACATAGTCTTTCACAACATAGTGCTCCTACGTACCTTCGCAAGTCGTAGCACGCCCCAGTTCGAAGAGAACTGGGATGGCCCCAATGATGAAGCATGTCGCCGTGGGGAAACCCTGGTGAGTGAGGGGACTCAAGAAATACATTTTTCTTTCTTTTGGGATTTTTCTGACCACATTGGCTGGTAGCCTAATCACAAGCTAGGTCTTAGAATCCAATACGTTGGGCTCTGTGTTTCATGATAAAATAATGCAGCCATCAACTACCCAGTGAGGAGGTAAAGGTGAAATATGCACTATGTAGCATGTAGCATTTCACCTACTTTAATTCCTCACCCACAACATACAGAGGTAGTTTGGCAGACAAGAATACTGTAGAAATAAAGTTATTGTATCTTTTTGATGTAGAAAATATCAACCATTGCAGCTTGAGTTGCAATAATAAGTGGAGATTGAAAATTTAAGATAATTACAAACAACAACTTTCTATTTTTTTTACACAAGAATCAAATGTGCTGTCAAATTTACAACCCATTGCCTAGACCTTTGTCACTATCTACACATGCTGGAAAGTGATTTTCTTTTATTGAGGCCTTTCTCTGGATAATCGCAGGCATCGATATGACAGCCAAGCTGTGGTTACTTTTCCAAACTCATTCATCAGAAAGGAGGGATGAGGAATTTATGTCCATTCAGTTCCCCTGGAACGATACTGTGGCGATCAAAAGAGAAAGGACACTGGTATCTACTATAACCATTGGTTATATTTGACAACCCTCATAGGCGCTTAGATTATAACGATGCGGTGTATTTGTTTATCCGCCCCTTATCTAGCGTCGTGGCATAGTCATTGGGTCGTCAAAAGACGTGTTATATGCCTGCCTCCCCGAGGCAACCTCTGGTCAGAATAGAAGTGTCCAGAAATATTGTGACACCTGCAGAGGAATGATGTCAGAAGCAGTCTAGGAGGGTAGGTTAAAAAACAGTGTCACACCAAAAGTGAAAATTTATTATAAAGAGGTGGATGCTGTTGGTAAAAAGGTTAGGTATATTCGATAATCGAGTTACTGGATTATCATATGTAACATTACAAAACGGTCGACATGTTTCAGCTCGTCTGGGCCCAGCCGGGTCTAAGGAGCTTTCGTCAGGACAAAACAAATAGAGGGTACTCACACAACTTGTGTAGTGTTCACATATGGTATGGAAATGTCATACTAATATTCCTGCATTATGGGAACAAAAACAAAACATCATACTTCTCACTGAGAAAGTAAACTTGGCATATACCACATGTACAAACATTATTTGTAATTCACAAAGCAAAAGGCAATCATTTAAATAAATGGATGCCTATTTTTAGCGTGCATAACGTTAAGTGCACTAGAGCGAAAGAGCAGCAAAGAGGGGAGCAACTAGGTCCAAGTCTAAACCGATAGTCTTCACTGAGCAAGATTCAAAATGGTAAACTTGTGCCTGTAAGTATAGTAAATACAATGCACTACGTGTATCATTGGTGTAAGTATAAAGATAAAAGATAAAAGAGACCAAATATATACGAGCCCATAATGTGGTCGAGTCGTTAGTGTCTATAGTGTTGCGCGATTAAGTAGGTAACTGCAAACACAACAATGATGGACAGAATGTGGATCAATGTCACACATTCACCCCAGTCCAAAGATCTGGGCCCAATTCCATCGTTTTTCCACTCCACACCACCCTGGGTTAGACAATGGCGATATGCAAATCAGCGCTGACCCTGTGCCCCATGGGAACAGTCCAGTCCGAACTACAAAAGCCATGTCCTTCCCAGAACGGAAACAAGCATCCGAGGACCGGCCCGGTTTCGAGGTAACACCTCTCTTCAGCCCGGCTAGCTTGATTCCAGTGGTGTGGAGTGCCTGGGACTCACGTCTGAGCATCCCCAGTACACTTAGAGCGGTAACTGCAAACACAACAATGATGGACAGAATGTGGATCAATGTCACACATTCACCCCAGTCCAAAGATCTGGGCCCAAATCCATCGTTTTTCCACTCCACACCACCCTGGGTTAGACAATGGCGATATGCAAATCAGCGCTGACCCTGTGCCCCATGGGAACAGTCCAGTCCGAACTACAAAAGCCATGTCCTTCCCAGAACGGAAACAAGCATCCGAGGACCGGCCCGGTTTCGAGGTAACACCTCTCTTCAGCCCGGCTAGCTTGATTCCAGTGGTGTGGAGTGCCTGGGACTCACGTCTGAGCATCCCCAGTACACTTAGAGCGGTAACTGCAAACACAACAATGATGGACAGAATGTGGATCAATGTCACACATTCACCCCAGTCCAAAGATCTGGGCCCAAATCCATCGTTTTTCCACTCCACACCACCCTGGGTTAGACAATGGCGATATGCAAATCAGCGCTGACCCTGTGCCCCATGGGAACAGTCCTTTCCGAACTACAAAAGCCATGTCCTTCCCAGAACGGAAACAAGCATCCGAGGACCGGCCCGGTTTCGAGGTAACACCTCTCTTCAGCCCGGCTAGCTTGATTCCAGTGGTGTGGAGTGCCTGGGACTCACGTCTGAGCATCCCCAGTACACTTAGAGCGGTAACTGCAAACACAACAATGATGGACAGAATGTGGATCAATGTCACACATTCACCCCAGTCCAAAGATCTGGGCCCAAATCCATCGTTTTTCCACTCCACACCACCCTGGGTTAGACAATGGCGATATGCAAATCAGCGCTGACCCTGTGCCCCATGGGAACAGTCCAGTCCGAACTACAAAAGCCATGTCCTTCCCAGAACGGAAACAAGCATCCGAGGACCGGCCCGATTTCGAGGTAACACCTCTCTTCAGCCCGGCTAGCTTGATTCCAGTGGTGTGGAGTGCCTGGGACTCACGTCTGAGCATCCCCAGTACACTTAGAGCGGTAACTGCAAACACAACAATGATGGACAGAATGTGGATCAATGTCACACATTCACCCCAGTCCAAAGATCTGGGCCCAAATCCATCGTTTTTCCACTCCACACCACCCTGGGTTAGACAATGGCGATATGCAAATCAGCGCTGACCCTGTGCCCCATGGGAACAGTCCAGTCCGAACTACAAAAGCCATGTCCTTCCCAGAACGGAAACAAGCATCCGAGGACCGGCCCGGTTTCGAGGTAACACCTCTCTTCAGCCCGGCTAGCTTGATTCCAGTGGTGTGGAGTGCCTGGGACTCACGTCTGAGCATCCCCAGTACACTTAGAGCGGTAACTGCAAACACAACAATGATGGACAGAATGTGGATCAATGTCACACATTCACCCCAGTCCAAAGATCTGGGCCCAAATCCATCGTTTTTCCACTCCACACCACCCTGGGTTAGACAATGGCAATATGCAAATCAGCGCTGACCCTGTGCCCCATGGGAACAGTCCAGTCCGAACTACAAAAGCCATGTCCTTCCCAGAACGGAAACAAGCATCCGAGGACCGGCCCGGTTTCGAGGTAACACCTCTCTTCAGCCCGGCTAGCTTGATTCCAGTGGTGTGGAGTGCCTGGGACTCACGTCTGAGCATCCCCAGTACACTTAGAGCGGTAACTGCAAACACAACAATGATGGACAGAATGTGGATCAATGTCACACATTCACCCCAGTCCAAAGATCTGGGCTCAAATCCATCGTTTTTCCACTCCACACCACCCTGGGTTAGACAATGGCGATATGCAAATCAGCGCTGACCCTGTGCCCCATGGGAACAGTCCAGTCCGAACTACAAAAGCCATGTCCTTCCCAGAACGGAAACAAGCATCCGAGGACCGTCCCGGTTTCGAGGTAACACCTCTCTTCAGCCCGGCTAGCTTGATTCCAGTGGTGTGGAGTGCCTGGGACTCACGTCTGAGCATCCCCAGTACACTTAGAGCGGTAACTGCAAACACAACAATGATGGACAGAAAGTGGATCAATGTCACACATTCACCCCAGTCCAAAGATCTGGGCCCAAATCCATCGTTTTTCCACTCCACACCACCCTGGGTTAGACAATGGCGATATGCAAATCAGCGCTGACCCTGTGCCCCATGGGAACAGTCCAGTCCGAACTACAAAAGCCATGTCCTTCCCAGAACGGAAACAAGCATCCGAGGACCGGCCCGGTTTCGAGGAAACACCTCTCTTCAGCCCGGCTAGCTTGATTCCAGTGGTGTGGAGTGCCTGGGACTCACGTCTGAGCATCCCCAGTACACTTAGAGCGGTAACTGCAAACACAACAATGATGGACAGAATGTGGATCAATGTCACACATTCACCCCAGTCCAAAGATCTGGGCCCAAATCCATCGTTTTTCCACTCCACACCACCCTGGGTTAGACAATGGCGATATGCAAATCAGCGCTGACCCTGTGCCCCATGGGAACAGTCCAGTCCGAACTACAAAAGCCATGTCCTTCCCAGAACGGAAACAAGCATCCGAGGACCGGCCCGGTTTCGAGGTAACACCTCTCTTCAGCCCGGCTAGCTTGATTCCAGTGGTGTGGAGTGCCTGGGACTCACGTCTGAGCATCCCCAGTACACTTAGAGCGGTAACTGCAAACACAACAATGATGGACAGAATGTGGATCAATGTCACACATTCACCCCAGTCCAAAGATCTGGGCCCAGATCCATCGTTTTTCCACTCCACACCACCCTGGGTTAGACAATGGCGATATGCAAATCAGCGTTGACCCTGTGCCCCATGGGAACAGTCCAGTCCGAACTACAAAAGCCATGTCCTTCCCAGAACGGAAACAAGCATCCGAGAACCGGCCCGGTTTCGAGGTAACACCTCTCTTCAGCCCGGCTAGCTTGATTCCAGTGGTGTGGAGTGCCTGGGACTCACGTCTGAGCATCCCCAGTACACTTAGAGCGGTACCTGCAAACACAACAATGATGGACAGAATGTGGATCAATGTCACACATTCACCCCAGTCCAAAGATCTGGGCCCAAATCCATCGTTTTTCCACTCCACACCACCCTGGGTTAGACAATGGCGATATGCAAATCAGCGCTGACCCTGTGCCCCATGGGAACAGTCCAGTCCGAACTACAAAAGCCATGTCCTTCCCAGAACGGAAACAAGCATCCGAGGACCGGCCCGGTTTCGAGGTAACACCTCTCTTCAGCCCGGCTAGCTTGATTCCAGTGGTGTGGAGTGCCTGGGACTCACGTCTGAGCATCCCCAGTACACTTAGAGCGGTAACTGCAAACACAACAATGATGGACAGAATGTGGATCAATGTCACACATTCACCCCAGTCCAAAGATCTGGGCCCAAATCCATCGTTTTTCCACTCCACACCACCCTGGGTTAGACAATGGCGATATGCAAATCAGCGCTGACCCTGTGCCCCATGGGAACAGTCCAGTCCGAACTACAAAAGCCACGTCCTTCCCAGAACGGAAACAAGCATCCGAGGACCGGCCCGGTTTCGAGGTAACACCTCTCTTCAGCCCGGCTAGCTTGATTCCAGTGGTGTGGAGTGCCTGGGACTCACGTCTGAGCATCCCCAGTACACTTAGAGCGGTAACTGCAAACACAACAATGATGGACAGAATGTGGATCAATGTCACACATTCACCCCAGTCCAAAGATCTGGGCCCAAATCCATCGTTTTTCCACTCCACACCACCCTGGGTTAGACAATGGCGATATGCAAATCAGCGCTGACCCTGTGCCCCATGGGAACAGTCCAGTCCGAACTACAAAAGCCATGTCCTTCCCAGAACGGAAACAAGCATCCGAGGACCGGCCCGGTTTCGAGGTAACACCTCTCTTCAGCCCGGCTAGCTTGATTCCAGTGGTGTGGAGTGCCTGGGACTCACGTCTGAGCATCCCCAGTACACTTAGAGCGGTAACTGCAAACACAACAATGATGGACAGAATGTGGATCAATGTCACACATTCACCCCAGTCCAAAGATCTGGGCCCAAATCCATCGTTTTTCCACTCCACACCACCCTGGGTTAGACAATGGCGATATGCAAATCAGCGCTGACCCTGTGCCCCATGGGAACAGTCCAGTCCGAACTACAAAAGCCATGTCCTTCCCAGAACGGAAACAAGCATCCGAGGACCGGCCCGGTTTCGAGGTAACACCTCTCTTCAGCCCGGCTAGCTTGATTCCAGTGGTGTGGAGTGCCTGGGACTCACGTCTGAGCATCCCCAGTACACTTAGAGCGGTAACTGCAAACACAACAATGATGGACAGAATGTGGATCAATGTCACACATTCACCCCAGTCCAAAGATCTGGGCCCAAATCCATCGTTTTTCCACTCCACACCACCCTGGGTTAGACAATGGCGATATGCAAATCAGCGCTGACCCTGTGCCCCATGGGAACAGTCCTTTCCGAACTACAAAAGCCATGTCCTTCCCAGAACGGAAACAAGCATCCGAGGACCGGCCCGGTTTCGAGGTAACACCTCTCTTCAGCCCGGCTAGCTTGATTCCAGTGGTGTGGAGTGCCTGGGACTCACGTCTGAGCATCCCCAGTACACTTAGAGCGGTAACTGCAAACACAACAATGATGGACAGAATGTGGATCAATGTCACACATTCACCCCAGTCCAAAGATCTGGGCCCAAATCCATCGTTTTTCCACTCCACACCACCCTGGGTTAGACAATGGCGATATGCAAATCAGCGCTGACCCTGTGCCCCATGGGAACAGTCCAGTCCGAACTACAAAAGCCATGTCCTTCCCAGAACGGAAACAAGCATCCGAGGACCGGCCCGATTTCGAGGTAACACCTCTCTTCAGCCCGGCTAGCTTGATTCCAGTGGTGTGGAGTGCCTGGGACTCACGTCTGAGCATCCCCAGTACACTTAGAGCGGTAACTGCAAACACAACAATGATGGACAGAATGTGGATCAATGTCACACATTCACCCCAGTCCAAAGATCTGGGCCCAAATCCATCGTTTTTCCACTCCACACCACCCTGGGTTAGACAATGGCGATATGCAAATCAGCGCTGACCCTGTGCCCCATGGGAACAGTCCAGTCCGAACTACAAAAGCCATGTCCTTCCCAGAACGGAAACAAGCATCCGAGGACCGGCCCGGTTTCGAGGTAACACCTCTCTTCAGCCCGGCTAGCTTGATTCCAGTGGTGTGGAGTGCCTGGGACTCACGTCTGAGCATCCCCAGTACACTTAGAGCGGTAACTGCAAACACAACAATGATGGACAGAATGTGGATCAATGTCACACATTCACCCCAGTCCAAAGATCTGGGCCCAAATCCATCGTTTTTCCACTCCACACCACCCTGGGTTAGACAATGGCAATATGCAAATCAGCGCTGACCCTGTGCCCCATGGGAACAGTCCAGTCCGAACTACAAAAGCCATGTCCTTCCCAGAACGGAAACAAGCATCCGAGGACCGGCCCGGTTTCGAGGTAACACCTCTCTTCAGCCCGGCTAGCTTGATTCCAGTGGTGTGGAGTGCCTGGGACTCACGTCTGAGCATCCCCAGTACACTTAGAGCGGTAACTGCAAACACAACAATGATGGACAGAATGTGGATCAATGTCACACATTCACCCCAGTCCAAAGATCTGGGCTCAAATCCATCGTTTTTCCACTCCACACCACCCTGGGTTAGACAATGGCGATATGCAAATCAGCGCTGACCCTGTGCCCCATGGGAACAGTCCAGTCCGAACTACAAAAGCCATGTCCTTCCCAGAACGGAAACAAGCATCCGAGGACCGTCCCGGTTTCGAGGTAACACCTCTCTTCAGCCCGGCTAGCTTGATTCCAGTGGTGTGGAGTGCCTGGGACTCACGTCTGAGCATCCCCAGTACACTTAGAGCGGTAACTGCAAACACAACAATGATGGACAGAAAGTGGATCAATGTCACACATTCACCCCAGTCCAAAGATCTGGGCCCAAATCCATCGTTTTTCCACTCCACACCACCCTGGGTTAGACAATGGCGATATGCAAATCAGCGCTGACCCTGTGCCCCATGGGAACAGTCCAGTCCGAACTACAAAAGCCATGTCCTTCCCAGAACGGAAACAAGCATCCGAGGACCGGCCCGGTTTCGAGGAAACACCTCTCTTCAGCCCGGCTAGCTTGATTCCAGTGGTGTGGAGTGCCTGGGACTCACGTCTGAGCATCCCCAGTACACTTAGAGCGGTAACTGCAAACACAACAATGATGGACAGAATGTGGATCAATGTCACACATTCACCCCAGTCCAAAGATCTGGGCCCAAATCCATCGTTTTTCCACTCCACACCACCCTGGGTTAGACAATGGCGATATGCAAATCAGCGCTGACCCTGTGCCCCATGGGAACAGTCCAGTCCGAACTACAAAAGCCATGTCCTTCCCAGAACGGAAACAAGCATCCGAGGACCGGCCCGGTTTCGAGGTAACACCTCTCTTCAGCCCGGCTAGCTTGATTCCAGTGGTGTGGAGTGCCTGGGACTCACGTCTGAGCATCCCCAGTACACTTAGAGCGGTAACTGCAAACACAACAATGATGGACAGAATGTGGATCAATGTCACACATTCACCCCAGTCCAAAGATCTGGGCCCAGATCCATCGTTTTTCCACTCCACACCACCCTGGGTTAGACAATGGCGATATGCAAATCAGCGTTGACCCTGTGCCCCATGGGAACAGTCCAGTCCGAACTACAAAAGCCATGTCCTTCCCAGAACGGAAACAAGCATCCGAGAACCGGCCCGGTTTCGAGGTAACACCTCTCTTCAGCCCGGCTAGCTTGATTCCAGTGGTGTGGAGTGCCTGGGACTCACGTCTGAGCATCCCCAGTACACTTAGAGCGGTACCTGCAAACACAACAATGATGGACAGAATGTGGATCAATGTCACACATTCACCCCAGTCCAAAGATCTGGGCCCAAATCCATCGTTTTTCCACTCCACACCACCCTGGGTTAGACAATGGCGATATGCAAATCAGCGCTGACCCTGTGCCCCATGGGAACAGTCCAGTCCGAACTACAAAAGCCATGTCCTTCCCAGAACGGAAACAAGCATCCGAGGACCGGCCCGGTTTCGAGGTAACACCTCTCTTCAGCCCGGCTAGCTTGATTCCAGTGGTGTGGAGTGCCTGGGACTCACGTCTGAGCATCCCCAGTACACTTAGAGCGGTAACTGCAAACACAACAATGATGGACAGAATGTGGATCAATGTCACACATTCACCCCAGTCCAAAGATCTGGGCCCAAATCCATCGTTTTTCCACTCCACACCACCCTGGGTTAGACAATGGCGATATGCAAATCAGCGCTGACCCTGTGCCCCATGGGAACAGTCCAGTCCGAACTACAAAAGCCACGTCCTTCCCAGAACGGAAACAAGCATCCGAGGACCGGCCCGGTTTCGAGGTAACACCTCTCTTCAGCCCGGCTAGCTTGATTCCAGTGGTGTGGAGTGCCTGGGACTCACGTCTGAGCATCCCCAGTACACTTAGAGCGGTAACTGCAAACACAACAATGATGGACAGAATGTGGATCAATGTCACACATTCACCCCAGTCCAAAGATCTGGGCCCAAATCCATCGTTTTTCCACTCCACACCACCCTGGGTTAGACAATGGCGATATGCAAATCAGCGCTGACCCTGTGCCCCATGGGAACAGTCCAGTCCGAACTACAAAAGCCATGTCCTTCCCAGAACGGAAACAAGCATCCGAGGACCGGCCCGGTTTCGAGGTAACACCTCTCTTCAGCCCGGCTAGCTTGATTCCAGTGGTGTGGAGTGCCTGGGACTCACGTCTGAGCATCCCCAGTACACTTAGAGCGGTAACTGCAAACACAACAATGATGGACAGAATGTGGATCAATGTCACACATTCACCCCAGTCCAAAGATCTGGGCCCAAATCCATCGTTTTTCCACTCCACACCACCCTGGGTTAGACAATGGCGATATGCAAATCAGCGCTGACCCTGTGCCCCATGGGAACAGTCCAGTCCGAACTACAAAAGCCATGTCCTTCCCAGAACGGAAACAAGCATCCGAGGACCGGCCCGGTTTCGAGGTAACACCTCTCTTCAGCCCGGCTAGCTTGATTCCAGTGGTGTGGAGTGCCTGGGACTCACGTCTGAGCATCCCCAGTACACTTAGAGCGGTAACTGCAAACACAAAAATGATGGACAGCATGTGGATCAATGTCACACATTCACCCCAGTCCAAAGATCTGGGCCCAAATCCATCGTTTTTCCACTCCACACCACCCTGGGTTAGACAATGGCGATATGCAAATCAGCGCTGACCCTGTGCCCCATGGGAACAGTCCAGTCCGAACTACAAAAGCCATGTCCTTCCCAGAACGGAAACAAGCATCCGAGGACCGGCCCGGTTTCGAGGTAACACCTCTCTTCAGCCCGGCTAGCTTGATTCCAGTGGTGTGGAGTGCCTGGGACTCACGTCTGAGCATCCCCAGTACACTTAGAGCGGTAACTGCAAACACAACAATGATGGACAGAATGTGGATCAATGTCACACATTCACCCCAGTCCAAAGATCTGGGCCCAAATCCATCGTTTTTCCACTCCACACCACCCTGGGTTAGACAATGGCGATATGCAAATCAGCGCTGACCCTGTGCCCCATGGGAACAGTCCAGTCCGAACTACAAAAGCCATGTCCTTCCCAGAACGGAAACAAGCATCCGAGGACCGGCCCGGTTTCGAGGTAACACCTCTCTTCAGCCCGGCTAGCTTGATTCCAGTGGTGTGGAGTGCCTGGGACTCACGTCTGAGCATCCCCAGTACACTTAGAGCGGTAACTGCAAACACAACAATGATGGACAGAATGTGGATCAATGTCACACATTCACCCCAGTCCAAAGATCTGGGCCCAAATCCATCGTTTTTCCACTCCACACCACCCTGGGTTAGACAATGGCGATATGCAAATCAGCGCTGACCCTGTGCCCCATGGGAACAGTCCAGTCCGAACTACAAAAGCCATGTCCTTCCCAGAACGGAAACAAGCATCCGAGGACCGGCCCGGTTTCGAGGTAACACCTCTCTTCAGCCCGGCTAGCTTGATTCCAGTGGTGTGGAGTGCCTGGGACTCATGTCTGAGCATCCCCAGTACACTTAGAGCGGTAACTGCAAACACAACAATGATGGACAGAATGTGGATCAATGTCACACATTCACCCCAGTCCAAAGATCTGGGCCCAAATCCATCGTTTTTCCACTCCACACCACCCTGGGTTAGACAATGGCGATATGCAAATCAGCGCTGACCCTGTGCCCCATGGGAACAGTCCAGTCCGAACTACAAAAGCCATGTCCTTCCCAGAACGGAAACAAGCATCCGAGGACCGGCCCGGTTTCGAGGTAACACCTCTCTTCAGCCCGGCTAGCTTGATTCCAGTGGTGTGGAGTGCCTGGGACTCACGTCTGAGCATCCCCAGTACACTTAGAGCGGTAACTGCAAACACAACAATGATGGACAGAATGTGGATCAATGTCACACATTCACCCCAGTCCAAAGATCTGGGCCCAAATGCATCGTTTTTCCACTCCACACCACCCTGGGTTAGACAATGGCGATATGCAAATCAGCGCTGACCCTGTGCCCCATGGGAACAGTCCAGTCCGAACTACAAAAGCCATGTCCTTCCCAGAACGGAAACAAGCATCCGAGGACCGGCCCGGTTTCGAGGTAACACCTCTCTTCAGCCCGGCTAGCTTGATTGCAGTGGTGTGGAGTGCCTGGGACTCACGTCTGAGCATCCCCAGTACACTTAGAGCGGTAACTGCAAACACAACAATGATGGACAGAATGTGGATCAATGTCACACATTCACCCCAGTCCAAAGATCTGGGCCCAAATCCATCGTTTTTCCACTCCACACCACCCTGGGTTAGACAATGGCGATATGCAAATCAGCGCTGACCCTGTGCCCCATGGGAACAGTCCAGTCCGAACTACAAAAGCCATGTCCTTCCCAGAACGGAAACAAGCATCCGAGGACCGGCCCGGTTTCGAGGTAACACCTCTCTTCAGCCCGGCTAGCTTGATTCCAGTGGTGTGGAGTGCCTGGGACTCACGTCTGAGCATCCCCAGTACACTTAGAGTGGTAACTGCAAACACAACAATGATGGACAGAATGTGGATCAATGTCACACATTCACCCCAGTCCAAAGATCTGGGCCCAAATCCATCGTTTTTCCACTCCACACCACCCTGGGTTAGACAATGGCGATATGCAAATCAGCGCTGACCCTGTGCCCCATGGGAACAGTCCAGTCCGAACTACAAAAGCCATGTCCTTCCCAGAACGGAAACAAGCATCCGAGGACCGGCCCGGTTTCGAGGTAACACCTCTCTTCAGCCCGACTAGCTTGATTCCAGTGGTGTGGAGTGCCTGGGACTCACGTCTGAGCATCCCCAGTACACTTAGAGCGGTAACTGCAAACACAACAATGATGGACAGAATGTGGATCAATGTCACACATTCACCCCAGTCCAAAGATCTGGGCCCAAATCCATCGTTTTTCCACTCCACACCACCCTGGGTTAGACAATGGCGATATGCAAATCAGCGCTGACCCTGTGCCCCATGGGAACAGTCCAGTCCGAACTACAAAAGCCATGTCCTTCCCAGAACGGAAACAAACATCCGAGGACCGGCCCGTTTTCGAGGTAACACCTCTCTTCAGCCCGGCTAGCTTGATTCCAGTGGTGTGGAGTGCCTGGGACTCACGTCTGAGCATCCCCAGTACACTTAGAGCGGTAACTGCAAACACAACAATGATGGACAGAATGTGGATCAATGTCACACATTCACCCCAGTCCAAAGATCTGGGCCCAAATCCATCGTTTTTCCACCCACACCACCCTCGGTTAGACAATGGCGATATGCAAATCAGCGCTGACCCTGTGCCCCATGGGAACAGTCCAGTCCGAACTACAAAAGCCATGTCCTTCCCAGAACGGAAACAAGCATCCGAGGACCGGCCCGGTTTCGAGGTAACACCTCTCTTCAGCCCGGCTAGCTTGATTCCAGTGGTGTGGAGTGCCTGGGACTCACGTCTGAGCATTCCCAGTACACTTAGAGCGGTAACTGCAAACACAACAATGATGGACAGAATGTGGATCAATGTCACACATTCACCCCAGTCCAAAGATCTGGGCCCAAATCCATCGTTTTTCCACTCCACACCACCCTGGGTTAGACAATGGCGATATGCAAATCAGCGCTGACCCTGTGCCCCATGGGAACAGTCCAGTCCGAACTACAAAAGCCATGTCCTTCCCAGAAGGGAAACAAGCATCCGAGGACCGGCCCGGTTTCGAGGTAACACCTCTCTTCAGCCCGGCTAGCTTGATTCCAGTGGTGTGGAGTGCCTGGGACTCACGTCTGAGCATCCCCAGTACACTTAGAGCGGTAACTGCAAACACAACAATGATGGACAGAATGTGGATCAATGTCACACATTCACCCCAGTCCAAAGATCTGGGCCCAAATCCATCGTTTTTCCACTCCACACCACCCTGGGTTAGACAATGGCGATATGCAAATCAGCGCTGACCCTGTGCCCCATGGGAACAGTCCAGTCCGAACTACAAAAGCCATGTCCTTCCCAGAACGGAAACAAGCATCCGAGGACCGGCCCGGTTTCGAGGTAACACCTCTCTTCAGCCCGGCTAGCTTGATTCCAGTGGTGTGGAGTGCCTGGGACTCACGTCTGAGCATCCCCAGTACACTTAGAGCGGTAACTGCAAACACAACAATGATGGACAGAATGTGGATCAATGTCACACATTCACCCCAGTCCAAAGATCTGGGCCCAAATCCATCGTTTTTCCACTCCACACCACCCTGGGTTAGACAATGGCGATATGCAAATCAGCGCTGACCCTGTGCCCCATGGGAACAGTCCAGTCCGAACTACAAAAGCCATGTCCTTCCCAGAACGGAAACAAGCATCCGAGGACCGGCCCGGTTTCGAGGTAACACCTCTCTTCAGCTCGGCTAGCTTGATTCCAGTGGTGTGGAGTGCCTGGGACTCACGTCTGAGCATCCCCAGTACACTTAGTGCGGTAACTGCAAACACAACAATGATGGACAGAATGTGGATCAATGTCACACATTCACCCCAGTCCAAAGATCTGGGCCCAAATCCATCGTTTTTCCACTCCACACCACCCTGGGTTAGACAATGGCGATATGCAAATCAGCGCTGACCCTGTGCCCCATGGGAACAGTCCAGTCCGAACTACAAAAGCCATGTCCTTCCCAGAACGGAAACAAGCATCCGAGGACCGGCCCGGTTTCGAGGTAACACCTCTCTTCAGCCCGGCTAGCTTGATTCCAGTGGTGTGGAGTGCCTGGGACTCACGTCTGAGCATCCCCAGTACACTTAGAGCGGTAACTGCAAACACAACAATGATGGACAGAATGTGGATCAATGTCACACATTCACCCCAGTCCAAAGATCTGGGCCCAAATCCATCGTTTTTCCACTCCACACCACCCTGGGTTAGACAATGGCGATATGCAAATCAGCGCTGACCCTGTGCCCCATGGGAACAGTCCAGTCCGAACTACAAAAGCCATGTCCTTCCCAGAACGGAAACAAGCATCCGAGGACCGGCCCGGTTTCGAGGTAACACCTCTCTTCAGCCCGGCTAGCTTGATTCCAGTGGTGTGGAGTGCCTGGGACTCACGTCTGAGCATCCCCAGTACACTTAGAGCGGTAACTGCAAACACAACAATGATGGACAGAATGTGGATCAATGTCACACATTCACCCCAGTCCAAAGATCTGGGCCCAAATCCATCGTTTTTCCACTCCACACCACCCTGGGTTAGACAATGGCGATATGCAAATCAGCGCTGACCCTGTGCCCCATGGGAACAGTCCAGTCCGAACTACAAAAGCCATGTCCTTCCCAGAACGGAAACAAGCATCCGAGGACCGGCCCGGTTTCGAGGTAACACCTCTCTTCAGCCCGGCTAGCTTGATTCCAGTGGTGTGGAGTGCCTGGGACTCACGTCTGAGCATCCCCAGTACACTTAGAGCGGTAACTGCAAACACAACAATGATGGACAGAATGTGGATCAATGTCACACATTCACCCCAGTCCAAAGATCTGGGCCCAAATCCATCGTTTTTCCACTCCACACCACCCTGGGTTAGACAATGGCGATATGCAAATCAGCGCTGACCCTGTGCCCCATGGGAACAGTCCAGTCCGAACTACAAAAGCCATGTCCTTCCCAGAACGGAAACAAGCATCCGAGGACCGGCCCGGTTTCGAGGTAACACCTCTCTTCAGCCCGGCTAGCTTGATTCCAGTGGTGTGGAGTGCCTGGGACTCACGTCTGAGCATCCCCAGTACACTTAGAGCGGTAACTGCAAACACAACAATGATGGACAGAATGTGGATCAATGTCACACATTCACCCCAGTCCAAAGATCTGGGCCCAAATCCATCGTTTTTCCACTCCACACCACCCTGGGTTAGACAATGGCGATATGCAAATCAGCGCTGACCCTGTGCCCCATGGGAACAGTCCAGTCCGAACTACAAAAGCCATGTCCTTCCCAGAACGGAAACAAGCATCCGAGGACCGGCCCGGTTTCGAGGTAACACCTCTCTTCAGCCCGGCTAGCTTGATTCCAGTGGTGTGGAGTGCCTGGGACTCACGTCTGAGCATCCCCAGTACACTTAGAGCGGTAACTGCAAACACAACAATGATGGACAGAATGTGGATCAATGTCACACATTCAACCCAGTCCAAAGATCTGGGCCCAAATCCATCGTTTTTCCACTCCACACCACCCTGGGTTAGACAATGGCGATATGCAAATCAGCGCTGACCCTGTGCCCCATGGGAACAGTCCAGTCCGAACTACAAAAGCCATGTCCTTCCCAGAACGGAAACAAGCATCCGAGGACCGGCCCGGTTTCGAGGTAACACCTCTCTTCAGCCCGGCTAGCTTGATTCCAGTGGTGTGGAGTGCCTGGGACTCACGTCTGAGCATCCCCAGTACACTTAGAGCGGTAACTGCAAACACAACAATGATGGACAGAATGTGGATCAATGTCACACATTCACCCCAGTCCAAAGATCTGGGCCCAAATCCATCGTTTTTCCACTCCACACCACCCTGGGTTAGACAATGGCGATATGCAAATCAGCGCTGACCCTGTGCCCCATGGGAACAGTCCAGTCCGAACTACAAAAGCCATGTCCTTCCCAGAACGGAAACAAGCATCCGAGGACCGGCCCGGTTTCGAGGTAACACCTCTCTTCAGCCCAGCTAGCTTGATTCCAGTGGTGTGGAGTGCCTGGGGCTCACGTCTGAGCATCCCCAGTACACTTAGAGCGGTAACTGCAAACACAACAATGATGGACAGAATGTGGATCAATGTCACACATTCACCCCAGTCCAAAGATCTGGGCCCAAATCCATCGTTTTTCCACTCCACACCACCCTGGGTTAAACAATGGCGATATGCAAATCAGCGCTGACCCTGTGCCCCATGGGAACAGTCCAGTCCGAACTACAAAAGCCATGTCCTTCCCAGAACGGAAACAAGCATCCGAGGACCGGCCCGGTTTCGAGGTAACACCTCTCTTCAGCCCAGCTAGCTTGATTCCAGTGGTGTGGAGTGCCTGGGGCTCACGTCTGAGCATCCCCAGTACACTTAGAGCGGTAACTGCAAACACAACAATGATGGACAGAATGTGGATCAATGTCACACATTCACCCCAGTCCAAAGATCTGGGCCCAAATCCATCGTTTTTCCACTCCACACCACCCTGGGTTAAACAATGGCGATATGCAAATCAGCGCTGACCCTGTGCCCCATGGGAACAGTCCAGTCCGAACTACAAAAGCCATGTCCTTCCCAGAACGGAAACAAGCATCCGAGGACCGGCCCGGTTTCGAGGTAACACCTCTCTTCAGCCCGGCTAGCTTGATTCCAGTGGTGTGGAGTGCCTGGGACTCACGTCTGAGCATCCCCAGTACACTTAGAGCGGTAACTGCAAACACAACAATGATGGACAGAATGTGGATCAATGTCACACATTCACCCCAGTCCAAAGATCTGGGCCCAAATCCATCGTTTTTCCACTCCACACCACCCTGGGTTAGACAATGGCGATATGCAAATCAGCGCTGACCCTGTGCCCCATGGGAACAGTCCAGTCCGAACTACAAAAGCCATGTCCTTCCCAGAACGGAAACAAGCATCCGAGGACCGGCCCGGTTTCGAGGTAACACCTCTCTTCAGCCCGGCTAGCTTGATTCCAGTGGTGTGGAGTGCCTGGGACTCACGTCTGAGCATCCCCAGTACACTTAGAGCGGTAACTGCAAACACAACAATGATGGACAGAATGTGGATCAATGTCACACATTCACCCCAGTCCAAAGATCTGGGCCCAAATCCATCGTTTTTCCACTCCACACCACCCTGGGTTAGACAATGGCGATATGCAAATCAGCGCTGACCCTGTGCCCCATGGGAACAGTCCAGTCCGAACTACAAAAGCCATGTACTTCCCAGAACGGAAACAAGCATCCGAGGACCGGCCCGGTTTCGAGGTAACACCTCTCTTCAGCCCGGCTAGCTTGATTCCAGTGGTGTGGAGTGCCTGGGACTCACGTCTGAGCATCCCCAGTACACTTAGAGCGGTAACTGCAAACACAACAATGATGGACAGAATGTGGATCAATGTCACACATTCACCCCAGTCCAAAGATCTGGGCCCAAATCCATCGTTTTTCCACTCCACAACACCCTGGGTTAGACAATGGCGATATGCAAATCAGCGCTGACCCTGTGCCCCATGGGAACAGTCCAGTCCAAACTACAAAAGCCATGTCCTTCCCAGAACGGAAACAAGCATCCGAGGACCGGCCCGGTTTCGAGGTAACACCTCTCTTCAGCCCGGCTAGCTTGATTCCAGTGGTGTGGAGTGCCTGGGACTCACGTCTGAGCATCCCCAGTACACTTAGAGCGGTAACTGCAAACACAACAATGATGGACAGAATGTGGATCAATGTCACACATTCACCCCAGTCCAAAGATCTGGGCCCAAATCCATCGTTTTTCCACTCCACACCACCCTGGGTTAGACAATGGCGATATGCAAATCAGCGCTGACCCTGTGCCCCATGGGAACAGTCCAGTCCGAACTACAAAAGCCATGTCCTTCCCAGAACGGAAACAAGCATCCGAGGACCGGCCCGGTTTCGAGGTAACACCTCTCTTCAGCCCGGCTAGCTTGATTCCAGTGGTGTGGAGTGCCTGGGACTCACGTCTGAGCATCCCCAGTACACTTAGAGCGGTAACTGCAAACACAACAATGATGGACAGAATGTGGATCAATGTCACACATTCACCCCAGTCCAAAGATCTGGGCCCAAATCCATCGTTTTTCCACTCCACACCACCCTGGGTTAGACAATGGCGATATGCAAATCAGCGCTGACCCTGTGCCCCATGGGAACAGTCCAGTCCGAACTACAAAAGCCATGTCCTTCCCAGAACGGAAACAAGCATCCGAGGACCGGCCCGGTTTCGAGGTAACACCTCTCTTCAGCCCAGCTAGCTTGATTCCAGTGGTGTGGAGTGCCTGGGGCTCACGTCTGAGCATCCCCAGTACACTTAGAGCGGTAACTGCAAACACAACAATGATGGACAGAATGTGGATCAATGTCACACATTCACCCCAGTCCAAAGATCTGGGCCCAAATCCATCGTTTTTCCACTCCACACCACCCTGGGTTAGACAATGGCGATATGCAAATCAGCGCTGACCCTGTGCCCCATGGGAACAGTCCAGTCCGAACTACAAAAGCCATGTCCTTCCCAGAACGGAAACAAGCATCCGAGGACCGGCCCGGTTTCGAGGTAACACCTCTCTTCAGCCCGGCTAGCTTGATGCCAGTGGTGTGGAGTGCCTGGGACTCACGTCTGAGCATCCCCAGTACACTTAGAGCGGTAACTGCAAACACAACAATGATGGACAGAATGTGGATCAATGTCACACATTCACCCCAGTCCAAAGATCTGGGCCCAAATCCATCGTTTTTCCACTCCACACCACCCTGGGTTAGACAATGGCGATATGCAAATCAGCGCTGACCCTGTGCCCCATGGGAACAGTCCAGTCCGAACTACAAAAGCCATGTCCTTCCCAGAACGGAAACAAGCATCCGAGGACCGGCCCGGTTTCGAGGTAACACCTCTCTTCAGCCCGGCTAGCTTGATTCCAGTGGTGTGGAGTGCCTGGGACTCACGTCTGAGCATCCCCAGTACACTTAGAGCGGTAACTGCAAACACAACAATGATGGACAGAATGTGGATCAATGTCACACATTCACCCCAGTCCAAAGATCTGGGCCCAAATCCATCGTTTTTCCACTCCACACCACCCTGGGTTAAACAATGGCGATATGCAAATCAGCGCTGACCCTGTGCCCCATGGGAACAGTCCAGTCCGAACTACAAAAGCCATGTCCTTCCCAGAACGGAAACAAGCATCCGAGGACCGGCCCGGTTTCGAGGTAACACCTCTCTTCAGCCCGGCTAGCTTGATTCCAGTGGTGTGGAGTGCCTGGGACTCACGTCTGAGCATCCCCAGTACACTTAGAGCGGTAACTGCAAACACAACAATGATGGACAGAATGTGGATCAATGTCACACATTCACCCCAGTCCAAAGATCTGGGCCCAAATCCATCGTTTTTCCACTCCACACCACCCTGGGTTAGACAATGGCGATATGCAAATCAGCGCTGACCCTGTGCCCCATGGGAACAGTCCAGTCCGAACTACAAAAGCCATGTCCTTCCCAGAACGGAAACAAGCATCCGAGGACCGGCCCGGTTTCGAGGTAACACCTCTCTTCAGCCCGGCTAGCTTGATTCCAGTGGTGTGGAGTGCCTGGGACTCACGTCTGAGCATCCCCAGTACACTTAGAGCGGTAACTGCAAACACAACAATGATGGACAGAATGTGGATCAATGTCACACATTCACCCCAGTCCAAAGATCTGGGCCCAAATCCATCGTTTTTCCACTCCACACCACCCTGGGTTAGACAATGGCGATATGCAAATCAGCGCTGACCCTGTGCCCCATGGGAACAGTCCAGTCCGAACTACAAAAGCCATGTCCTTCCCAGAACGGAAACAAGCATCCGAGGACCGGCCCGGTTTCGAGGTAACACCTCTCTTCAGCCCGGCTAGCTTGATTCCAGTGGTGTGGAGTGCCTGGGACTCACGTCTGAGCATCCCCAGTACACTTAGAGCGGTAACTGCAAACACAACAATGATGGACAGAATGTGGATCAATGTCACACATTCACCCCAGTCCAAAGATCTGGGCCCAAATCCATCGTTTTTCCACTCCACACCACCCTGGGTTAAACAATGGCGATATGCAAATCAGCGCTGACCCTGTGCCCCATGGGAACAGTCCAGTCCGAACTACAAAAGCCATGTCCTTCCCAGAACGGAAACAAGCATCCGAGGACCGGCCCGGTTTCGAGGTAACACCTCTCTTCAGCCCGGCTAGCTTGATTCCAGTGGTGTGGAGTGCCTGGGACTCACGTCTGAGCATCCCCAGTACACTTAGAGCGGTAACTGCAAACACAACAATGATGGACAGAATGTGGATCAATGTCACACATTCACCCCAGTCCAAAGATCTGGGCCCAAATCCATCGTTTTTCCACTCCACACCACCCTGGGTTAGACAATGGCGATATGCAAATCAGCGCTGACCCTGTGCCCCATGGGAACAGTCCAGTCCGAACTACAAAAGCCATGTCCTTCCCAGAACGGAAACAAGCATCCGAGGACCGGCCCGGTTTCGAGGTAACACCTCTCTTCAGCCCGGCTAGCTTGATTCCAGTGGTGTGGAGTGCCTGGGACTCACGTCTGAGCATCCCCAGTACACTTAGAGCGGTAACTGCAAACACAACAATGATGGACAGAATGTGGATCAATGTCACACATTCACCCCAGTCCAAAGATCTGGGCCCAAATCCATCGTTTTTCCACTCCACACCACCCTGGGTTAGACAATGGCGATATGCAAATCAGCGCTGACCCTGTGCCCCATGGGAACAGTCCAGTCCGAACTACAAAAGCCATGTCCTTCCCAGAACGGAAACAAGCATCCGAGGACCGGCCCGGTTTCGAGGTAACACCTCTCTTCAGCCCGGCTAGCTTGATTCCAGTGGTGTGGAGTGCCTGGGACTCACGTCTGAGCATCCCCAGTACACTTAGAGCGGTAACTGCAAACACAACAATGATGGACAGAATGTGGATCAATGTCACACATTCACCCCAGTCCAAAGATCTGGGCCCAAATCCATCGTTTTTCCACTCCACACCACCCTGGGTTAGACAATGGCGATATGCAAATCAGCGCTGACCCTGTGCCCCATGGGAACAGTCCAGTCCGAACTACAAAAGCCATGTCCTTCCCAGAACGGAAACAAGCATCCGAGGACCGGCCCGGTTTCGAGGTAACACCTCTCTTCAGCCCGGCTAGCTTGATTCCAGTGGTGTGGAGTGCCTGGGACTCACGTCTGAGCATCCCCAGTACACTTAGAGCGGTAACTGCAAACACAACAATGATGGACAGAATGTGGATCAATGTCACACATTCACCCCAGTCCAAAGATCTGGGCCCAAATCCATCGTTTTTCCACTCCACACCACCCTGGGTTAGACAATGGCGATATGCAAATCAGCGCTGACCCTGTGCCCCATGGGAACAGTCCAGTCCGAACTACAAAAGCCATGTCCTTCCCAGAACGGAAACAAGCATCCGAGGACCGGCCCGGTTTCGAGGTAACACCTCTCTTCAGCCCGGCTAGCTTGATTCCAGTGGTGTGGAGTGCCTGGGACTCACGTCTGAGCATCCCCAGTACACTTAGAGCGGTAACTGCAAACACAACAATGATGGACAGAATGTGGATCAATGTCACACATTCACCCCAGTCCAAAGATCTGGGCCCAAATCCATCGTTTTTCCACTCCACACCACCCTGGGTTAGACAATGGCGATATGCAAATCAGCGCTGACCCTGTGCCCCATGGGAACAGTCCAGTCCGAACTACAAAAGCCATGTCCTTCCCAGAACGGAAACAAGCATCCGAGGACCGGCCCGGTTTCGAGGTAACACCTCTCTTCAGCCCGGCTAGCTTGATTCCAGTGGTGTGGAGTGCCTGGGAATCACGTCTGAGCATCCCCAGTACACTTAGAGCGGTAACTGCAGACACAACAATGATGGACAGAATGTGGATCAATGTCACACATTCACCCCAGTCCAAAGATCTGGGCCCAAATCCATCGTTTTTCCACTCCACACCACCCTGGGTTAGACAATGGCGATATGCAAATCAGCGCTGACCCTGTGCCCCATGGGAACAGTCCAGTCCGAACTACAAAAGCCATGTCCTTCCCAGAACGGTAACAAGCATCCGAGGACCGGCCCGGTTTCGAGGTAACACCTCTCTTCAGCCCGGCTAGCTTGATTCCAGTGGTGTGGAGTGCCTGGGACTCACGTCTGAGCATCCCCAGTACACTTAGAGCGGTAACTGCAAACACAACAATGATGGACAGAATGTGGATCAATGTCACACATTCACCCCAGTCCAAAGATCTGGGCCCAAATCCATCGTTTTTCCACTCCACACCACCCTGGGTTAGACAATGGCGATATGCAAATCAGCGCTGACCCTGTGCCCCATGGGAACAGTCCAGTCCGAACTACAAAAGCCATGTCCTTCCCAGAACGGAAACAAGCATCCGAGGACCGGCCCGGTTTCGAGGTAACACCTCTCTTCAGCCCGGCTAGCTTGATTCCAGTGGTGTGGAGTGCCTGGGACTCACGTCTGAGCATCCCCAGTACACTTAGAGCGGTAACTGCAAACACAACAATGATGGACAGAATGTGGATCAATGTCACAAATTCACCCCAGTCCAAAGATCTGGGCCCAAATCCATCATTTTTCCACTCCACACCACCCAGGGTTAGACAATGGCGATATGCAAATCAGCGCTGACCCTGTGCCCCATGGGAACAGTCCAGTCCGAACTACAAAAGCCATGTCCTTCCCAGAACGGTAACAAGCATCCGAGGACCGGCCCGGTTTCGAGGTAACACCTCTCTTCAGCCCGGCTAGCTTGATTCCAGTGGTGTGGAGTGCCTGGGACTCACGTCTGAGCATCCCCAGTACACTTAGAGCGGTAACTGCAAACACAACAATGATGGACAGAATGTGGATCAATGTCACACATTCACCCCAGTCCAAAGATCTGGGCCCAAATCCATCGTTTTTCCACTCCACACCACCCTGGGTTAGACAATGGCGATATGCAAATCAGCGCTGACCCTGTGCCCCATGGGAACAGTCCAGTCCGAACTACAAAAGCCATGTCCTTCCCAGAACGGAAACAAGCATCCGAGGACCGGCCCGGTTTCGAGGTAACACCTCTCTTCAGCCCGGCTAGCTTGATTCCAGTGGTGTGGAGTGCCTGGGACTCACGTCTGAGCATCCCCAGTACACTTAGAGCGGTAACTGCAAACACAACAATGATGGACAGAATGTGGATCAATGTCACAAATTCACCCCAGTCCAAAGATCTGGGCCCAAATCCATCATTTTTCCACTCCACACCACCCAGGGTTAGACAATGGCGATATGCAAATCAGCGCTGACCCTGTGCCCCATGGGAACAGTCCAGTCCGAACTACAAAAGCCATGTCCTTCCCAGAACGGAAACAAGCATCCGAGGACCGGCCCGGTTTCGAGGTAACACCTCTCTTCAGCCCGGCTAGCTTGATTCCAGTGGTGTGGAGTGCCTGGGACTCACGTCTGAGCATCCCCAGTACACTTAGAGCGGTAACTGCAAACACAACAATGATGGACAGAATGTGGATCAATGTCACACATTCACCCCAGTCCAAAGATCTGGGCCCAAATCCATCGTTTTTCCACTCCACACCACCCTGGGTTAGACAATGGCGATATGCAAATCAGCACTGCCCCTGTGCCCCATGGGAACAGTCCAGTCCGAACTACAAAAGCCATGTCCTTCCCAGAACGGAAACAAGCATCCGAGGACCGGCCCGGTTTCGAGGTAACACCTCTCTTCAGCCCGGCTAGCTTGATTCCAGTGGTGTGGAGTGCCTGGGACTCACGTCTGAGCATCCCCAGTACACTTAGAGCGGTAACTGCAAACACAACAATGATGGACAGAATGTGGATCAATGTCACACATTCACCCCAGTCCAAAGATCTGGGCCCAAATCCATCGTTTTTCCACTCCACACCACCCTGGGTTAGACAATGGCGATATGCAAATCAGCGCTGACCCTGTGCCCCATGGGAACAGTCCAGTCCGAACTACAAAAGCCATGTCCTTCCCAGAACGGAAACAAGCATCCGAGGACCGGCCCGGTTTCGAGGTAACACCTCTCTTCAGCCCGGCTAGCTTGATTCCAGTGGTGTGGAGTGCCTGGGACTCACGTCTGAGCATCCCCAGTACACTTAGAGTGGTAACTGCAAACACAACAATGATGGACAGAATGTGGATCAATGTCACACATTCACCCCAGTCCAAAGATCTGGGCCCAAATCCATCGTTTTTCCACTCCACACCACCCTGGGTTAGACAATGGCGATATGCAAATCAGCGCTGACCCTGTGCCCCATGGGAACAGTCCAGTCCGAACTACAAAAGCCATGTCCTTCCCAGAACGGAAACAAGCATCCGAGGACCGGCCCGGTTTCGAGGTAACACCTCTCTTCAGCCCGGCTAGCTTGATTCCAGTGGTGTGGAGTGCCTGGGACTCACGTCTGAGCATTCCCAGTACACTTAGAGCGGTAACTGCAAACACAACAATGATGGACAGAATGTGGATCAATGTCACACATTCACCCCAGTCCAAAGATCTGGGCCCAAATCCATCGTTTTTCCACTCCACACCACCCTGGGTTAGACAATGGCGATATGCAAATCAGCGCTGATCCTGTGCCCCATGGGAACAGTCCAGTCCGAACTACAAAAGCCATGTCCTTCCCAGAACGGAAACAAGCATCCGAGGACCGGCCCGGTTTCGAGGTAACACCTCTCTTCAGCCCGGCTAGCTTGATTCCAGTGGTGTGGAGTGCCTGGGACTCAAGTCTGAGCATCCCCAGTACACTTAGAGCGGTAACTGCAAACACAACAATGATGGACAGAATGTGGATCAATGTCACACATTCACCCCAGTCCAAAGATCTGGGCCCAAATCCATCGTTTTTCCACTCCACACCACCCTGGGTTAGACAATGGCGATATGCAAATCAGCGCTGACCCTGTGCCCCATGGGAACAGTCCAGTCCGAACTACAAAAGCCATGTCCTTCCCAGAACGGAAACAAGCATCCGAGGACCGGCCCGGTTTCGAGGTAACACCTCTCTTCAGCCCGGCTAGCTTGATTCCAGTGGTGTGGAGTGCCTGGGACTCACGTCTGAGCATCCCCAGTACACTTAGAGCGGTAACTGCAAACACAACAATGATGGACAGAATGTGGATCAATGTCACACATTCACCCCAGTCCAAAGATCTGGGCCCAAATCCATCGTTTTTCCACTCCACACCACCCTGGGTTAGACAATGGCGATATGCAAATCAGCGCTGACCCTGTGCCCCATGGGAACAGTCCAGTCCGAACTACAAAAGCCATGTCCTTCCCAGAACGGAAACAAGCATCCGAGGACCGGCCCGGTTTCGAGGTAACACCTCTCTTCAGCCCGGCTAGCTTGATTCCAGTGGTGTGGAGTGCCTGGGACTCACGTCTGAGCATCCCCAGTACACTTAGAGCGGTAACTGCAAACACAACAATGATGGACAGAATGTGGATCAATGTCACAAATTCACCCCAGTCCAAAGATCTGGGCCCAAATCCATCATTTTTCCACTCCACACCACCCAGGGTTAGACAATGGCAATATGCAAATCAGCGCTGACCCTGTGCCCCATGGGAACAGTCCAGTCCGAACTACAAAAGCCATGTCCTTCCCAGAACGGTAACAAGCATCCGAGGACCGGCCCGGTTTCGAGGTAACACCTCTCTTCAGCCCGGCTAGCTTGATTCCAGTGGTGTGGAGTGCCTGGGACTCACGTCTGAGCATCCCCAGTACACTTAGAGCGGTAACTGCAAACACAACAATGATGGACAGAATGTGGATCAATGTCACACATTCACCCCAGTCCAAAGATCTGGGCCCAAATCCATCGTTTTTCCACTCCACACCACCCTGGGTTAGACAATGGCGATATGCAAATCAGCACTGCCCCTGTGCCCCATGGGAACAGTCCAGTCCGAACTACAAAAGCCATGTCCTTCCCAGAACGGAAACAAGCATCCGAGGACCGGCCCGGTTTCGAGGTAACACCTCTCTTCAGCCCGGCTAGCTTGATTCCAGTGGTGTGGAGTGCCTGGGACTCACGTCTGAGCATCCCCAGTACACTTAGAGCGGTAACTGCAAACACAACAATGATGGACAGAATGTGGATCAATGTCACACATTCACCCCAGTCCAAAGATCTGGGCCCAAATCCATCGTTTTTCCACTCCACACCACCCTGGGTTAGACAATGGCGATATGCAAATCAGCGCTGACCCTGTGCCCCATGGGAACAGTCCAGTCCGAACTACAAAAGCCATGTCCTTCCCAGAACGGAAACAAGCATCCGAGGACCGGCCCGGTTTCGAGGTAACACCTCTCTTCAGCCCGGCTAGCTTGATTCCAGTGGTGTGGAGTGCCTGGGACTCACGTCTGAGCATCCCCAGTACACTTAGAGTGGTAACTGCAAACACAACAATGATGGACAGAATGTGGATCAATGTCACACATTCACCCCAGTCCAAAGATCTGGGCCCAAATCCATCGTTTTTCCACTCCACACCACCCTGGGTTAGACAATGGCGATATGCAAATCAGCGCTGACCCTGTGCCCCATGGGAACAGTCCAGTCCGAACTACAAAAGCCATGTCCTTCCCAGAACGGAAACAAGCATCCGAGGACCGGCCCGGTTTCGAGGTAACACCTCTCTTCAGCCCGGCTAGCTTGATTCCAGTGGTGTGGAGTGCCTGGGACTCACGTCTGAGCATCCCCAGTACACTTAGAGCGGTAACTGCAAACACAACAATGATGGACAGAATGTGGATCAATGTCACACATTCACCCCAGTCCAAAGATCTGGGCCCAAATCCATCGTTTTTCCACTCCACACCACCCTGGGTTAGACAATGGCGATATGCAAATCAGCGCTGATCCTGTGCCCCATGGGAACAGTCCAGTCCGAACTACAAAAGCCATGTCCTTCCCAGAACGGAAACAAGCATCCGAGGACCGGCCCGGTTTCGAGGTAACACCTCTCTTCAGCCCGGCTAGCTTGATTCCAGTGGTGTGGAGTGCCTGGGACTCAAGTCTGAGCATCCCCAGTACACTTAGAGCGGTAACTGCAAACACAACAATGATGGACAGAATGTGGATCAATGTCACACATTCACCCCAGTCCAAAGATCTGGGCCCAAATCCATCGTTTTTCCACTCCACACCACCCTGGGTTAGACAATGGCGATATGCAAATCAGCGCTGACCCTGTGCCCCATGGGAACAGTCCAGTCCGAACTACAAAAGCCATGTCCTTCCCAGAACGGAAACAAGCATCCGAGGACCGGCCCGATTTCGAGGTAACACCTCTCTTCAGCCCGGCTAGCTTGATTCCAGTGGTGTGGAGTGCCTGGGACTCACGTCTGAGCATCCCCAGTACACTTAGAGCGGTAACTGCAAACACAACAATGATGGACAGAATGTGGATCAATGTCACACATTCACCCCAGTCCAAAGATCTGGGCCCAAATCCATCGTTTTTCCACTCCACACCACCCTGGGTTAGACAATGGCAATATGCAAATCAGCGCTGACCCTGTGCCCCATGGGAACAGTCCAGTCCGAACTACAAAAGCCATGTCCTTCCCAGAACGGAAACAAGCATCCGAGGACCAGCCCGGTTTCGAGGTAACACCTCTCTTCAGCCCGGCTAGCTTGATTCCAGTGGTGTGGAGTGCCTGGGACTCACGTCTGAGCATCCCCAGTACACTTAGAGCGGTAACTGCAAACACAACAATGATGGACAGAATGTGGATCAATGTCACACATTCACCCCAGTCCAAAGATCTGGGCCCAAATCCATCGTTTTTCCACTCCACACCACCCTGGGTTACACAATGGCGATATGCAAATCAGCGCTGACCCTGTGCCCCATGGGAACAGTCCAGTCCGAACTACAAAAGCCATGTCCTTCCCAGAACGGAAACAAGCATCCGAGGACCGGCCCGGTTTCGAGGTAACACCTCTCTTCAGCCCGGCTAGCTTGATTCCAGTGGTGTGGAGTGCCTGGGACTCACGTCTGAGCATCCCCAGTACACTTAGAGCGGTAACTGCAAACACAACAATGATGGACAGAATGTGGATCAATGTCACACATTCACCCCAGTCCAAAGATCTGGGCCCAAATCCATCGTTTTTCCACTCCACACCACCCTGGGTTAGACAATGGCGATATGCAAATCAGCGCTGACCCTGTGCCCCATGGGAACAGTCCAGTCCGAACTACAAAAGCCATGTCCTTCCCAGAACGGAAACAAGCATCCGAGGACCGGCCCGGTTTCGAGGTAACACCTCTCTTCAGCCCGGCTAGCTTGATTCCAGTGGTGTGGAGTGCCTGGGGCACAGGGTCAGCGCTGATTTGCATATCGCCATTGTCTAACCCAGGGTGGTGTGGAGTGGAAAAACGATGGATTTGGGCCCAGATCTTTTGACTGGGGTGAATGTGTGACATTGATCCACATTCTGTCCATCATTGTGTTTGCAGTTACCGCTCTAAGTGTACTGGGGATGCTCAGACGTGAGTCCCAGGCACTCCACACCACTGGAATCAAGCTAGCCGGGCTGATGAGAGGTGTTACCTCGAAACCGGGCCGGTCCTCGGATGCTTGTTTCCGTTCTGGGAAGGACATGGCTTTTGTAGTTCGGACTGGACTGTTCCCATGGGGCACAGGGTCAGCGCTGATTTGCATATCGCCATTGTCTAACCCACGGTGGAGTGGAGTGGAAAAACGATGGATTTGGGCCCAGATCTTTTGACTGGGGTGAATGTGTGACATTGATCCACATTCTGTCCATCATTGTTGTGTTTGCAGTTACCGCTCTAAGTGTACTGGGGATGCTCAGACGTGAGTCCCAGGCACTCCACACCACTGGAATCAAGCTAGCCGGGCTGATGAGAGGTGTTACCTCAAAACCGGGCCGGTCCTCGGATGCTTGTTTCCGTTCTGGGAAGGACATGGCTTTTGTAGTTCGGACTGGACTGTTCCCATGGGGCACAGGGTCAGCGATGATTTGCATATCGCCATTGTCTAACCCAGGGTGGTGTGGAGTGGAAAAACGATGGATTTGGGCCCAGATCTTTTGACTGGGGTGAATGTGTGACATTGATCCACATTCTGTCCATCATTGTTGTGTTTGCAGTTACCGCTCTAAGTGTACTGGGGATGCTCAGATGTGAGTCCCAGGCACTCCACACCACTGGAATCAAGCTAGCCGGGCTGATGAGAGGTGTTACCTCGAAACCGGGCCGGTCCTCGGATGCTTGTTTCCGTTCTGGGAAGGACATGGCTTTTGTAGTTCGGACTGGACTGTTCCCATGGGGCACAGGGTCAGCGCTGATTTGCATATCGCCATTGTCTAACCCAGGGTGGTGTGGAGTGGAAAAACGATGGATTTGGGCCCAGATCTTTTGACTGGGGTGAATGTGTGACATTGATCCACATTCTGTCCCTCATTGTTGTGTTTGCAGTTACCGCTCTAAGTGTACTGGGGATGCTCAGACGTGAGTCCCAGGCACTCCACACCACTGGAATCAAGCTAGCCGGGCTGATGAGAGGTGTTACCTCGAAACCGGGCCGGTCCTCGGATGCTTGTTTCCGTTCTGGGAAGGACATGGCTTTTGTAGTTCGGACTGGACTGTTCCCATGGGGCACAGGGTCAGCGCTGATTTGCATATCGCCATTGTCTAACCCAGGGTTGTGTGGAGTGGAAAAACGATGGATTTGGGCCCAGATCTTTTGACTGGGGTGAATGTGTGACATTGATCCACATTCTGTCCATCATTGTTGTGTTTGCAGTTACCGCTCTAAGTGTACTGGGGATGCTCAGACGTGAGTCCCAGGCACTCCACACCACTGGAATCAAGCTAGCCGGGCTGATGAGAGGTGTTACCTCGAAACCGGGCCGGTCCTCGGATGCTTGTTTCCGTTCTGGGAAGGACATGGCTTTTGTAGTTCGGACTGGACTGTTCCCATGGGGCACTGGGTCAGCGCTGATTTGCATATCGCCATTGTCTAACCCAGGGTGGTGTGGAGTGGAAAAACGATGGATTTGGGCCCAGATCTTTTGACTGGGGTGAATGTGTGACATTGATCCACATTCTGTCCATCATTGTTGTGTTTGCAGTTACCGCTCTAAGTGTACTGGGGATGCTCAGACGTGAGTCCCAGGCACTCCACACCACTGGAATCAAGCTAGCCGGGCTGATGAGAGGTGTTACCTCGAAACCGGGCCGGTCCTCGGATGCTTGTTTCCGTTCTGGGAAGGACATGGCTTTTGTAGTTCGGACTGGACTGTTCCCATGGGGCACAGGGTCAGCGCTGATTTGCATATCGCCATTGTCTAACCCAGGGTGGTGTGGAGTGGAAAAACGATGGATTTGGGCCCAGATCTTTTGATTGGGGTGAATGTGTGACATTGATCCACATTCTGTCCATCATTGTTGTGTTTGCAGTTACCGCTCTAAGTGTACTGGGGATGCTCAGACGTGAGTCCCAGGCACTCCACACCACTGGAATCAAGCTAGCTGGGCTGATGAGAGGTGTTACCTCGAAACCGGGCCGGTCCTCGGATGCTTGTTTCCGTTCTGGGAAGGACATGGCTTTTGTAGTTTGGACTGGACTGTTCCCATGGGGCACAGGGTCAGCGCTGATTTGCATATCGCCATTGTCTAACCCAGGGTGGTGTGGAGTGGAAAAACGATGGATTTGGGCCCAGATCTTTTGACTGGGGTGAATGTGTGACATTGATCCACATTCTGTCCATCATTGTTGTGTTTGCAGTTACCGCTCTAAGTGTACTGGGGATGCTCAGACGTGAGTCCCAGGCACTCCACACCACTGGAATCAAGCTAGCCGGGCTGATGAGAGGTGTTACCTCGAAACCGGGCCGGTCCTCGGATGCTTGTTTCCGTTCTGGGAAGGACATGGCTTTTGTAGTTCGGACTGGACTGTTCCCATGGGGCACAGGGTCAGCGCTGATTTGCATATCGCCATTGTCTAACCCAGGGTGGTGTGGAGTGGAAAAACAATGGATTTGGGCCCAGATCTTTTGACTGGGGTGAATGTGTGACATTGATCCACATTCTGTCCATCATTGTTGTGTTTGCAGTTACCGCTCTAAGTGTACTGGGGATGCTCAGACGTGAGTCCCAGGCACTCCACACCACTGGAATCAAGCTAGCCGGGCTGATGAGAGGTGTTACCTCGAAACCGGGCCGGTCCTCGGATGCTTTTTTCCGTTCTGGGAAGGACATGGCTTTTGTAGTTCGGACTGGACTGTTCCCATGGGGCACAGGGTCAGCGCTGATTTGCATATCGCCATTGTCTAACCCAGGGTGGTGTGGAGTGGAAAAACAATGGATTTGGGCCCAGATCTTTTGACTGGGGTGAATGTGTGACATTGATCCACATTCTGTCCATCATTGTTGTGTTTGCAGTTACCGCTCTAAGTGTACTGGGGATGCTCAGACGTGAGTCCCAGGCACTCCACACCACTGGAATCAAGCTAGCCGGGCTGATGAGAGGTGTTACCTCGAAACCGGGCCGGTCCTCGGATGCTTGTTTCCGTTCTGGGAAGGACATGGCTTTTGTAGTTCGGACTGGACTGTTCCCATGGGGCACAGGGTCAGCGCTGATTTGCATATCGCCATTGTCTAACCCAGGGTGGTGTGGAGTGGAAAAACGATGGATTTGGGCCCAGATCTTTTGACTGGGGTGAATGTGTGACATTGATCCACATTCTGTCCATCATTGTTGTGTTTGCCGTTACCGCTCTAAGTGTACTGGGGATGCTCAGACGTGAGTCCCAGGCACTCCACACCACTGGAATCAAGCTAGCCGGGCTGATGAGAGGTGTTACCTCGAAACCGGGCCGGTCCTCGGATGCTTGTTTCCGCTCTGGGAAGGACATGGCTTTTGTAGTTCGGACTGGACTGTTCCCATGGGGCACAGGGTCAGCGCTGATTTGCATATCGCCATTGTCTAACCCAGGGTGGTGTGGAGTGGAAAAACGATGGATTTGGGCCCAGATCTTTTGACTGGGGTGAATGTGTGACATTGATCCACATTCTGTCCATCATTGTTGTGTTTGCAGTTACCGCTCTAAGTGTACTGGGGATGCTCAGACGTGAGTCCCAGGCACTCCACACCACTGGAATCAAGCTAGCCGGGCTGAAGAGAGGTGTTACCTCGAAACCGGGCCGGTCCTCGGATGCTTGTTTCCGTTCTGGGAAGGACATGGCTTTTGTAGTTCGGACTGGACTGTTCCCACGGGGCACAGGGTCAGCGCTGATTTGCATATCGCCATTGTCTAACCCAGGGTGGTGTGGAGTGGAAAAACGATGGATTTGGGCCCAGATCTTTTGACTGGGGTGAATGTGTGACATTGATCCACATTCTGTCCATCATTGTTGTGTTTGCAGTTACCGCTCTAAGTGTACTGGGGATGCTCAGACGTGAGTCCCAGGCACTCCACACCACTGGAATCAAGCTAGCCGGGCTGATGAGAGGTGTTACCTCGAAACCGGGCCGGTCCTCGGATGCTTGTTTCCGTTCTGGGAAGGACATGGCTTTTGTAGTTCGGACTGGACTGTTCCCATGGGGCACAGGGTCAGCGCTGATTTGCATATCGCCATTGTCTAACCCAGGGTTGTGTGGAGTGGAAAAACGATGGATTTGGGCCCAGATCTTTTGACTGGGGTGAATGTGTGACATTGATCCACATTCTGTCCATCATTGTTGTGTTTGCAGTTACCGCTCTAAGTGTACTGGGGATGCTCAGACGTGAGTCCCAGGCACTCCACACCACTGGAATCAAGCTAGCCGGGCTGATGAGAGGTGTTACCTCGAAACCGGGCCGGTCCTCGGATGCTTGTTTCCGTTCTGGGAAGGACATGGCTTTTGTAGTTCGGACTGGACTGTTCCCATGGGGCACAGGGTCAGCGCTGATTTGCATATCGCCATTGTCTAACCCAGGGTGGTGTGGAGTGGAAAAACGATGAATTTGGGCCCAGATCTTTTGACTGGGGTGAATGTGTGACATTGATCCACATTCTGTCCATCATTGTTGTGTTTGCAGTTACCGCTCTAAGTGTACTGGGGATGCTCAGACGTGAGTCCCAGGCACTCCACACCACTGGAATCAAGCTAGCCGGGCTGATGAGAGGTGTTACCTCGAAACCGGGCCGGTCCTCGGATGCTTGTTTCCGTTCTGGGAAGGACATGGCTTTTGTAGTTCGGACTGGACTGTTCCCATGGGTCACAGGGTCAGCGCTGATTTGCATATCGCCATTGTCTAACCCAGGGTGGTGTGGAGTGGAAAAACGATGGATTTGGGCCCAGATCTTTTGACTGGGGTGAATGTGTGACATTGATCCACATTCTGTCCATCATTGTTGTGTTTGCAGTTACCGCTCTAAGTGTACTGGGGATGCTCAGACGTGAGTCCCAGGCACTCCACACCACTGGAATCAAGCTAGCTGGGCTGATGAGAGGTGTTACCTCGAAACCGGGCCGGTCCTCGGATGCTTGTTTCCGTTCTGGGAAGGACATGGCTTTTGTAGTTTGGACTGGACTGTTCCCATGGGGCACAGGGTCAGCGCTGATTTGCATATCGCCATTGTCTAACCCAGGGTGGTGTGGAGTGGAAAAACGATGGATTTGGGCCCAGATCTTTTGACTGGGGTGAATGTGTGACATTGATCCACATTCTGTCCATCATTGTTGTGTTTGCAGTTACCGCTCTAAGTGTACTGGGGATGCTCAGACGTGAGTCCCAGGCACTCCACACCACTGGAATCAAGCTAGCCGGGCTGATGAGAGGTGTTACCTCGAAACCGGGCCGGTCCTCGGATGCTTGTTTCCGTTCTGGGAAGGACATGGCTTTTGTAGTTCGGACTGGACTGTTCCCATGGGGCACAGGGTCAGCGCTGATTTGCATATCGCCATTGTCTAACCCAGGGTGGTGTGGAGTGGAAAAACAATGGATTTGGGCCCAGATCTTTTGACTGGGGTGAATGTGTGACATTGATCCACATTCTGTCCATCATTGTTGTGTTTGCAGTTACCGCTCTAAGTGTACTGGGGATGCTCAGACGTGAGTCCCAGGCACTCCACACCACTGGAATCAAGCTAGCCGGGCTGATGAGAGGTGTTACCTCGAAACCGGGCCGGTCCTCGGATGCTTTTTTCCGTTCTGGGAAGGACATGGCTTTTGTAGTTCGGACTGGACTGTTCCCATGGGGCACAGGGTCAGCGCTGATTTGCATATCGCCATTGTCTAACCCAGGGTGGTGTGGAGTGGAAAAACAATGGATTTGGGCCCAGATCTTTTGACTGGGGTGAATGTGTGACATTGATCCACATTCTGTCCATCATTGTTGTGTTTGCAGTTACCGCTCTAAGTGTACTGGGGATGCTCAGACGTGAGTCCCAGGCACTCCACACCACTGGAATCAAGCTAGCCGGGCTGATGAGAGGTGTTACCTCGAAACCGGGCCGGTCCTCGGATGCTTGTTTCCGTTCTGGGAAGGACATGGCTTTTGTAGTTCGGACTGGACTGTTCCCATGGGGCACAGGGTCAGCGCTGATTTGCATATCGCCATTGTCTAACCCAGGGTGGTGTGGAGTGGAAAAACGATGGATTTGGGCCCAGATCTTTTGACTGGGGTGAATGTGTGACATTGATCCACATTCTGTCCATCATTGTTGTGTTTGCAGTTACCGCTCTAAGTGTACTGGGGATGCTCAGACGTGAGTCCCAGGCACTCCACACCACTGGAATCAAGCTAGCCGAGCTGATGAGAGGTGTTACCTCGAAACCGGGCCGGTCCTCGGATGCTTGTTTCCGCTCTGGGAAGGACATGGCTTTTGTAGTTCGGACTGGACTGTTCCCATGGGGCACAGGGTCAGCGCTGATTTGCATATCGCCATTGTCTAACCCAGGGTGGTGTGGAGTGGAAAAACGATGGATTTGGGCCCAGATCTTTTGACTGGGGTGAATGTGTGACATTGATCCACATTCTGTCCATCATTGTTGTGTTTGCAGTTACCGCTCTAAGTGTACTGGGGATGCTCAGACGTGAGTCCCAGGCACTCCACACCACTGGAATCAAGCTAGCCGGGCTGATGAGAGGTGTTACCTCGAAACCGGGCCGGTCCTCGGATGCTTGTTTCCGTTCTGGGAAGGACATGGCTTTTGTAGTTCGGACTGGACTGTTCCCATGGGGCACAGGGTCAGCGCTGATTTGCATATCGCCATTGTCTAACCCAGGGTGGTGTGGAGTGGAAAAACGATGGATTTGGGCCCAGATCTTTTGACTGGGGTGAATGTGTGACATTGATCCACATTCTGTCCATCATTGTTGTGTTTGCAGTTACCGCTCTAAGTGTACTGGGGATGCTCAGACGTGAGTCCCAGGCACTCCACACCACTGGAATCAAGCTAGCCGGGCTGATGAGAGGTGTTACCTCGAAACCGGGCCGGTCCTCGGATGCTTGTTTCCGTTCTGGGAAGGACATGGCTTTTGTAGTTCGGACTGGACTGTTCCCATGGGGCACAGGGTCAGCGCTGATTTGCATATCGCCATTGTCTAACCCAGGGTGGTGTGGAGTGGAAAAACGATGGATTTGGGCCCAGATCTTTTGACTGGGGTGAATGTGTGACATTGATCCACATTCTGTCCATCATTGTTGTGTTTGCAGTTACCGCTCTAAGTGTACTGGGGATGCTCAGACGTGAGTCCCAGGCACTCCACACCACTGGAATCAAGCTAGCCGGGCTGATGAGAGGTGTTACCTCGAAACCGGGCCGGTCCTCGGATGCTTGTTTCCGTTCTGGGAAGGACATGGCTTTTGTAGTTCGGACTGGACTGTTCCCATGGGGCACAGGGTCAGCGCTGATTTGCATATCGCCATTGTCTAACCCAGGGTGGTGTGGAGTGGAAAAACAATGGATTTGGGCCCAGATCTTTTGACTGGGGTGAATGTGTGACATTGATCCACATTCTGTCCATCATTGTTGTGTTTGCAGTTACCGCTCTAAGTGTACTGGGGATGCTCAGACGTGAGTCCCAGGCACTCCACACCACTGGAATCAAGCTAGCCGGGCTGATGAGAGGTGTTACCTCGAAACCGGGCCGGTCCTCGGATGCTTGTTTCCGTTCTGGGAAGGACATGGCTTTTGTAGTTCGGACTGGACTGTTCCCATGGGGCACAGGGTCAGCGCTGATTTGCATATCGCCATTGTCTAACCCAGGGTGGTGTGGAGTGGAAAAACGATGGATTTGGGCCCAGATCTTTTGACTGGGGTGAATGTGTGACATTGATCCACATTCTGTCCATCATTGTTGTGTTTGCAGTTACCGCTCTAAGTGTACTGGGGATGCTCAGACGTGAGTCCCAGGCACTCCACACCACTGGAATCAAGCTAGCCGGGCTGATGAGAGGTGTTACCTCGAAACCGGGCCGGTCCTCGGATGCTTGTTTCCGTTCTGGGAAGGACATGGCTTTTGTAGTTCGGACTGGACTGTTCCCATGGGGCACAGGGTCAGCGCTGATTTGCATATCGCCATTGTCTAACCCAGGGTGGTGTGGAGTGGAAAAACGATGGATTTGGGCCCAGATCTTTTGACTGGGGTGAATGTGTGACATTGATCCACATTCTGTCCATCATTGTTGTGTTTGCAGCGCGATTAAGTAGGGCTTGTAGGCGCAACACATGTAGCTCATATATTAGGCGTGGAAACTACACACATTAATGCCACAACATAGGTATACTCAACTGCTAACATGTTACAACAGCATAATTGCGCTTTAAATACCTTCGTATTGGGTAAATTACTCCTCGTCAGGGTGCGAAGAGTCGCTTTTAACAGTGGTGATTCGTACTAGAGTAATAAAAGAAAGCAATGCGCTCTGTAAATACCTCTCAGTGGCGGTAAAGCAGGACGGCAGCAGGGAGTCACAAGCGCCATTCTTACCCACGTGAAGGAGTCACTGCGCTCCTGTGCTGACTCTGCCCCTGGTGATGGGGGGCGGTCGTACTGCCTAGTCTATAGTCTCACAAGTAGACATAGAAGAGGTCCACACGTAGTCTCTGGGAAATTACCTGTAAGATGGTCGTTCTTAAAGGGTAAATACACTTGCAAAGTAGAATACAAGGAATTGTTTGTTGAAATAAACGGGTTCTAATGGTGATAACCTGGATTATAAGAAAATGAAATTAATCAAATGTAACGATGCACCGGATATTATGGAAAGTGGTGCAATGTTCAAGATAACGGTTCCAAATGTTAAAGGCTGATTTTCATAAGGCTGATGATCATAATTATCATCCCATACGGACGTATGACTGAAGAATAAAGTACAAAGTACCTTTGGACTTATCTAGTACACACTTGAGGTCGTTGTTATTCATAGAATTATTAAGACCATCTGGTTACGATTTTAAAATCTGATAGGAAATTAAAGGATCAATGGGGATTTTAATAAAACTGATGCCAGGGGATATTATCGTTCATTCCTGACACATGTGTTTTAAGGCGATTTACCCATCTTTGTTCCTTTTCGAACAAAATTTGTTCTGCATTGTTATTTTTGTCGGTCCATCTGAGATCGTCACATGTGTGTCCTGCTTCCACAAAGTGTGTACAGAGCTTCGTCGTACTCTTCTCCAATCGGACATTGCTCCTATGTTCGCCTATCCGTATTTTAACCTTTCTACAGGTCATACCTATATATTGCTGTTGGCAGGGGCAAGTTATTAGGTATACCACGTGTGTGGAATTACAGTTTGTGTGCTGGCGTTGAGTCCAAAGCAATTCTTCCGTAAGTTGTAGTGATTTGGTCGCTCTAGTAAATTTACAAACCCCACACGTTCCACATGGGTAGTGGCCAATCACAAGGGCCATGTTCACATCTCTGATGGTTGTTTTCATAAGTTTCTTCTTGGGACGTGTGTGGACTAGCACGTCTCTGAGATTCTTGGTCCTCCTGTTGGCAAATCTAGGCTTGGGCCAATTGAATACGCCTGATGTAATGATTTGCCACTTTTTCCTTATTAGTTTTTGAACCTCATAAGTTGCCGGGCAAAAAGTAGTGATACAGGTCACAAGATCTTTGATTGGTTCCTTCTGGTAGGTCTGTAGAAGGCATTCACGAGGTTGATTATGTGCTCTTTTTTTACACTTGGAAATAACCTGTGGTGTATAGTCTCTAGCTCGTAATTTTTTGCTTAGGACTTGTGCTTGGTGTTCATAGTCACTCTCTTTGCTACAGGTACGTTTATGTCGTAAGAACTGGCTATACGGAAGGTTGTCTCTCAAGGGTTGTGGGTGATAGCTCAGGTACGACAAAAGGCTGTTCTTAGCAGTTGGTTTTGTGTAGGTCTTGGTCTCTAGTTTTCCCTTTTCACAAAACATTGTCAGGTCCAGAAAGTCAATTCTCTGGGTACTCGCGGAGAACGTGAATTTCAGCTACCGATCTCGACCATTTAGCCATTCGATGAACGTTGTTAACTCTTCTTTGATATCCCAAATTAGCAAAACGTCATTGATATACCGTTTCCAGTATAATATATTGGAAACGAATGGGTTGTCATCATGTAGGACGAATTTTTGCTCAAATTGGCTGACGTACAATCCAGCTATCGATGGAGCGAAGGCGCTGCCCATGGAGGTTCCATGGCACTGTAAAAAGAGTTGGCCATTGTATTCAAAATAATTCTCTTTTAATGCCATGCGGCAACATTCCAGAATGAAATGGCGTGGGGTCTGATACGGCCATACCTCCTGAAAGAGTAGATCTTCAAGCATTTGCATTGTATCGTCTTGTGGCAAACTTGTGTACAATGATTCGACGTCTAGTCCCACTAGGATCATAGTACTCGGGTCAAAGTCTCTGTTAGCAATTTGTATCAAAAGATCCCGGGTATCTTTCAAATACGTCGGGGTTATTTGTACTAAACGTTTCAGATACTCGTCGGCAAACTTGGAAAGGGGCTCTAAGAGGGATCCGATACCCAAAACTATCGGGCGTCCCGGTGGTGGTGACTTGTTCTTATGGGTTTTAGATAATGAGTAGAAGAATGGAACTTTCGGTGTTCTTGGTGTGAGGAAATCTGCTTCCTTCTACGAAATCCACCCGTTTACCTCTGCTTCATGTGTCATTATTGCAATAGTATTAGCAATCCTCTCTGTAGGATCAGAGTCGAGACGCTTGTAGAAATTTTCATCAGACAGTAAGGCAAGGCATTGTTGATTATATCCTTCCTTAGTCAAGATAACAACCCCTCCCCCCTTGTCTGCCATTCAATCTAATGATGGAGACACGACTTTGAGAAGGAAATCAAAATTCACACCACCCAACAATGTGGTTCCAATAGAAATATTAGCATTTGAACAGGCCATCCTAAAAGGTATTGATAATCTAGATAACAAGAAGAAAAACAAAACCTCAATTATCATGAGCTCCGTGCACTTGCAGAATTGAGAGACAATGACAACATAGTCATAAAACCGGCAGACAAGGGGGGAGGGGTTGTTATCTTGACTAAGGAATGGCATTAAAAGAGAAATATTTTGAATACAATGGCAAACTCTTTTTACAGTGCCATGGAACCTCCATGGGCAGCGCCTTCGCTCCATCGGTAGCTGGATTGTACGTCAGCCAATTTGAGCAAAAATTCGTCCTACATGCTGACAACCCATTCGTTTCCAGTATATTATACTGGAAACGGTATATCAATGACATTTTGCTAATTTGGGATATCAAAGAAGAGTTAACAACGTTCATCGAATGGCTAAATGGTCGAGATCGGTGGCTGAAATTCACGTTCTCCGCGAGTAACCAGAGAATTGACTTTCTGGACCTGACAATTTTTTGTGAAAAGGGAAAACTAGAGACCAAGACCTACACAAAACCAACTGCTAAGAACAGCCTTTTGTCGTACCTGAGCCATCACCCACACCCCTTGAGAGACAACCTTCCGTATAGCCAGTTCTTACGACATAAACGTAACTGTAGCAAAGAGAGTGACTATGAACACCAAGCACAAGTCCTAAGCAAAAAATTACGAGCTAGAGACTATACACCACGGGTTATTTCCAAGTGTAAAAAAAGAGCACATAATCAACCTCGTGAATGCCTTCTACAGACCTACCAGAAGGAACCAATCAAAGATCTTGTGACCTGTATCACTACTTTTTGCCCGGCAACTTATGAGGTTCAAAAACTAATAAGGAAAAAGTGGCAAATCATTACATCAGGCGCATTCAATTGGCCCAAGCCTAGATTTGCCAACAGGAGGACCAAGAATCTCAGAGACGTGCTAGTCCACACACATCCCAAGAAGAAACTTATGAAAACAACCATCAGAGATGTGAACATGGCCCCTGTGATTGGCCACTACCCATGTGGAACGTGTGGGGTTTGTAAATTTACTAGGGCGACCAAATCACTACAACTTACGGAAGAATTGCTTTGGACTCAACGACAGCACACGAACTGTAATTCCACACACGTGGTATACCTAATAACTTGCCCCTGCCAACAGCAATATATAGGTATGACCTGTAGAAAGGTTAAAATACGGATAGGCGAACATAGGAGCAATGTCCGATTGAAGAAGAGTACGACGAAGCTCTTTACACAATTTGTGGAAGCAGGACACACATGTGACGATCTCAGATGGACCGTCTTGGAGATGCTTAACGACAAAAATAACAATGCAGAACAAATTTTGTTCGGAAAGGAACAAAGATGGGTAAATCGCCTTAAAACACATGTGTCAGGAATGAACGATAATATCCCCTGGCATCAGTTTTATTAAAATCCCCATTGATCCTTTAATTTCCTATCAGATTTTAAAATCGTAACCAGATGGTCTTAATAATTCTATGAATAACAACGACCTCGAGTGTGTACTAGATAAGTCCAGAGCTACTTTGTACTTTTTTCTTCAGTCATACGTCCGTCTGGGATGATAATTATGATCATCAGCCTTATGAAAATCAGCCTTTAACATGGAACCGTTATCTTGAACATTGCACCACTTTCCATAATATCCGGTGCATCGTTACATTTGATTTATTTCATTTTCTTATAATCCAGGTTATCACCATTAGAACCCGTTTATTTCAACAAACAATTCCTTGTATTCTACTTTGCAAGTGTATTTATCCTTTAAGAACGACCATTTTACAGGTAATTTCCCAGAGACTACGTGTGGATCTCTTCTATGTCTACTTGTGAGACTATAGACGAGGCAGTACGACCGCCCCCCCCCCGTCACCAGGGGCAGAGTCAGCACAGGAGCGCAGTGACTCCTTCACGTGGGTAAGAATGGCGCTTGTGACTCCCTGTTGCCGTCTCGCTTTACCGCCACTGAGAGGTATTTACAGAGCGCATTGCTTTCTTTTATTACTCTAGTACGAATCACCACTGTTAAAAGCGACTCTTCGCACCCAGACGAGGAGTAATTTACCCAATACGAAGGTATTTAAAGCGCAATTATGCTGTTGTAACATGTTAGCAGTTGAGTATACCTATGTTGTGGCATTAATGTGTGTAGTTTCCACGCCTAATATATGAGCTACATGTGTTGCGCCAACAAGCCCTACTTAATCGCGCAACACTATAGACACTAACGACTCAACCACATTATGGGCTCGTATATATTTGGTCTCTTTTATCTTTTATCTTTATACTTACACCAATGATACACGTAGTGCATTGTATTTACTATACTTACAGGCACAAGTTTACCGTTTTGAATCTTGCTCAGTGAAGACTATCGGTTTAGACTTGGACCTAGTTGCTCCCCTCTTTGCTGCTCTAGTGCACTTAACGTTATGCACGCTAAAAATAGGCATCCATTTATTTAAATGATTGCCTTTTGCTTTGTGAATTACAAATAATGTTTGTACATGTGGTATATGCCAAGTTTACTTTCTCAGTGAGAAGTATGATGTTTTGTTTTTGTTCCCATAATGCAGGAATATTAGTATGAAAGTTCCATACCATATGTGAACACTACACAAGTTGTGTGAGTACCCTCTATTTGTTTTGTCCTGACGAAAGCTCCTTAGACCCGGCTGGGCCCAGACGAGCTGAAACATGTCGACCGTTTTGTAATGTTACATATGATAATCCAGTAACTCGATTATCGAATATACCTAACCTTTTTACCAACAGCATCCACCTCTTTATAATAAATTTTCACTTTTGGTGTGACACTGTTTTTTAACCTACCCTCCTAGACTGCTTCTGACATCATTCCTCTGCAGGTGTCACAATATTTCTGGACACTTCTATTCTGACCAGAGGTTGCCTCGGGGAGGCAAGCAATATAACACGTCTTTTGACGACCCAATGACTATGCCACGACGCTAGATAAGGGGGGAATAAACAAATACACCGCATCGTTATAATCTAAGCGCCTATGAGGGTTGTCAAATATAACCAATGGTTATAGTAGATACCAGTGTCCTTTCTCTTTTGATCGCCACAGTACTTTTCCAAACTCAACATCCCATAAAACTTGAGGGTGTGCTTGGGGGCATTAGAGATCTGCAAGGCATATAGACCAAGCAAATGCTTTCTGCTAAGTCCATGCTATTTCTAACAACCTTCACCTGTAGGTTAATAGCATATCTCTCCAGGATGTTTGTTGAAGAAGAGAGCCTAATTAGCAGTGTCTCAAATTGCATTTTTGCTGGATCTGGGCATATTGCTCACTAACTGAGATAGTGATGTTATTGCCTGAAACACTTCATTAATACTTTGGGCCACTGAAGCAATGCCGTCCTACATGGGGCCATATTACATATACAGGCCACTTCCCTGTTTGGGCGATGGTGCACTTGTAAATAGGTGGGCCATGTATAAACAGGGAAGGTGTACCCTATTACAATGAATATGCTGCCCCCAAGGCAGCTACCAACTTGTAATGCCCTGGGGGCAGCACATTCAAAGAAAATTATAAAGCTGCTTCACAGCTGCTCTATATTTCACAGTGCAGACAGTAAGAGAGGGAGATATGCCCTTGTAAGCGGGTGGGGTGAGTGACAGTGCCACCCTGCAAAGGGATGTCTGGGGGTCCATGGGACCCTCTTTCTCGTCTCCAAATGGCTGCCTTTAGTAGGCACAGTGAAAATGCGCCAATTTTTTCGGCACTCTTTCAGTGAACCTCCTAAAGTCCTCTGCGCCCGGATACATAACATACGTAAATGAGGGAACGGCCTCTAACGATATCGCTGGTGCTACCTGTGTGTCAGCACTATCTGTATTATAGAAGGGGTTGCACAGGCATCTGCGCCTCATCTGTAATACCAAAGGGACCCAGGGACACACAAAGTGGGTGCACATGCCTGTTGCTTCTGCAGGACTCTCTCTGTAATCCAGCCCCTGGTATCCTTTAGCCACCAACCATGTGGCCTATTTGACACCATCCCTTCTGTTGTATTTCCTTCCCCCTCAAGGGCATATGTACGATGAACTGGGATAGTTTGGATTGGCTCCAAAATTGCTAATGCCATGCTCTGTCAGTTAAAAAAAGCAGGGATGCGCCATATTTACAATGATACGGCGCACCCCTGTGTTTCTCCTAACGCTGCTAAACATTTCTCCTCGGTTTGCCATGTTAAGACCAGGTTTGTTTTTGGGCTTAGTTTATTTGGCACTGCTCCATATTTACGCCACCCTTCAAAATAGGGGGCAGCGTCAAAATCAATGTGTGTTGCTGCAGAACACCCACTGCATCACCCATTGCCTGCCCCTTTCATGCTAAGTCTAGCATGAAAGGGGCCTTATTTACAAGGCAGCGTGGCTTAACGCCACCTTGTAAATAAGGCAAAGGACTTAACGCCACCAGAACATTCTAAAAAGTTACATTTTGGTGGCATTAAGTCCTTGTACATATGCCCCTCCGTTTTTTGATTTCTACACTTTAAAAATTATGTTGTTATTTTGCTGTGTGGTTTGTGAAATTAGTGCCAAAGCCATGGGTTCAGGCCCTAGGTCCTCGAAGGGCCGAACTTGACTTAACAATAAGTGCCCTATCGTCATCTGCATTTAATCAAGGACATATAGGTGAGAGAAAAAGTGAGGGTCTAGCAATAGAGGTTGCTACAGAAACATGCTAGCACTCCGTTAGCCTGTATGATTAGAGGGTTAGCTGTTTTCAGATTTGAATTTCCACAAGGGTGGATTATGTGACTCTCAATGTACTGCTGGTGGAGATGCAACTTCTTCCTGCTATGCCCCTATCCACGTTGTGGTGAAAAGTTATAACTGTCTTCGTATTGGAGGATCAGCAGGTGGAGTCATGAGACTTAGAATGGGCTACTCCTGAGGTGCAACTTCCTACTGTTGTTCTGAGCGCTGGCGGCTCCTCCGCTAGGGCGAGGAGTGTCACACCACTGCTTTTAAGCAGTGCAAAGAATAATCATAAATTTATAAGAACTTTTATTTATTATCAATTAATGCTTCATGCTGCTTTGCAGGTGGACTGGGCTGCTCTGCTGTCGGTCAGGGCATGGGAGGAGGGGGTTGCTCACTCCTAAGTGCGCAATGACTGCTTGGTTGGTGCTCTTGGGCTGCCCAAACCAGTCATGTGCACTTTCCCCATTCTCCATGCCAGCTGCATCACAGCCTGCATGGAGAATATGCCCAGGCCCCCATTCCTTTGTTGAACGTCAAACTAGGACGCTCAAAACCAATCATAACGCTGCACTGCAGTGTTGTGATTGGTCAGTGGGGCCTGCTTCCTGTTCCTCGAGTTACAAGAAGAGAGGAGTAGAGACGCGGGACCCGGCACAAAGGTAAGTTTTTTTTTAATGTGTTTTTTTTATATGCGTGACCCCTGCACACCCCTCCCAAATGACTACTGTGAGAAGTTGGCCTGATATATGATGTTTCCAATTCTGGAACCACCTTGTATCAGTCCAAATATCCCCTTATGGTGTCTGGTTGTAAGTCAACCTTATAGACAAGCTATCTTAAGGGTAGCATAGACTAAGCAGCCTTAAAGGCTTAACTCCAGAGGTCATGTTAAGCGAGCTGTTTTACCAATCACAATCCTGTAATATCAAATGAAAGGACACCACACAAGTATATATTATAAAAATATATGTATTTATTACCCACAATAATCCCCAGTACTCTTTATGAATAAAGGGGCACAAGCGTTAAATCAAAAGCACAGTATAACATACCAAGTTGCACAAATATGGATGAGGGCGAGGGGCCACTCAGACCATATACTAAACAAGTGGTATAAGAGATACCAATCGAACAGTGGTTAGGCCTAGGGCCTAGGGAATTGCTGGGAGCAGTTGGGACAAGCAATGCTGAAGTCGGGAAAAGCCCGCGGGATTCGGGTGCAGGGCTGAAAGCGCACGCATGCACCAATGTTAGTCAATGGTGCGTAAAAGTTACACAGAGAGAGGACACTTCCGCTGAACCTAGAGGGACAAAACTTAAGACACAGACCCTAGAGGTGTGTACCAGTGTGGGAACACCGGCGTTGCAATGTTACCTCACCCACAGGAAGCGGGTGCACAGGGTCGAAGTAGTGTCGGGTTTCGTCACACTGATTCTTGGTGCTTGAAGCTGAAGAGGCTGCAGGCGCTGGGAAGGAGAAGTGTCCGGTGGGATCCAAGAGTGGATCGAAGTCGAAAAGTACCTGAAAGCAGAGGGGACAGAGTCTGGGTCACTCAGCAGTGACCAGGGTGGAACCAGGACGGAACCAGGCAATGTTGGGCGCAATCAGGTGGTTGTCAAGGAGCTTCTCTCCGCTGTCACATGGGCTCTGGGGCATCTACGAAGTCCAGGAGCAGGTCACAATCTGTCTCACGCAGGCTCTCGCCGTCGGCGCTGTCGGCTTCAAGATTGCAGCAAACAACACTTGGCAAAAGCAATCCACGCGGAACCGAAAGATTGCTTCTCACTCGGACCAGGAGGGTCAGAGTGGGGGCTCCTTTTCAGGGGAGCTGGTGCAAATCTGGAGCAACCAGAATCGCAAGTCGTTTTTCAAGTTTCGTTGGCACAGGGACCACAAGCCGGCTGGCAAATGACCGGGCCAACGCGTTGAGCCAAAAGAAGCAGAAGGGCCCCACGTGGCACTCGTCAAGTGTGGAGGGCTGAACTTCGGTGCAAGAGTGGCTCAGGGTTAGGGCTTCTCAAACTCCGGTGTACAGCTTCGAGGGTCACTCGTGGGCTGCACGGTCAGCGTCTCGTGGTCTTTCCAAGATGGCGTGCCCCACGCTTCCGGTCGCCTCCACGGGTCTCAGCTCTGCAGGGACTGTGGATCGGGCTGTTAGAAGGCAGGCAAGCTTAATCTCGTTGATCTCTGTCGCTTGAGTTCTGGCGGGAACTGCAACAAAGCAGATGTCGAGGGCTGGATGGTGCCTGTTTGCACAGGGTGGTCACTCCTTGACCACAAGGGAGATTCTTCAGTCTTCTACGTTGAGTAGGATGTCGAAGGGTCCAGAGTTTTGTTTCTTATGTTTCATCAAGATAATCTGAAGTGCTTTGGCACTGCTCCCACTCTTATTTGAATCTGGGGGGCTGGATTACCTGCTAGGTCCCCTCCTATGGGTGGGACCCAGGAAGTGGGTGGATACCCCCCTTCCTTTGATTCAGGCTGCGCTGGCACGAGGGCTGGAGTGCCCCAGAACTGGTTTGGCCGGATTATGCAAGGGGCAGCCTTGTGCTCCCCATGCAGTGTCTGGTTTCTTTCAAACCTCCCTGCTACAATCCACTATCTCCTGTCTGGGGGGGTGTAACACCTCCCTGCGACAGGAAACCCTTTGTCCAGGCCCCCTTGGCTGAGTTTCGGTCAGCTTCAGGGGGTCAGACTTGTGTCTGTGGCAGAAGCATCCATTTTGTGGATCTGAGGCCCTTTTAGAAATTAATCGCATTTAAGTAAAGTAACATGTCTTACCCCTCTAGAGGGGTGGAATGCTATCCCCGTCACCAGAACTGGTGAGGGGATAGTATTCCAAATCGTATGACACCTTACACGACATGTTTTGATAAAGCCAAACCAAAGCTGCTATATAACCGCGAGGATTATAATGCACTTAAGAGTATATGGTATGGTATTATCCTGAAACAGCTTAGGGATTTGTTCCCGTCGGCTGCAGACAGGCTCAGCTCATGCTAGAGCTCCATCTCACATTAAACCACGCACTCTGCCTCCAGGATTGATAAGGCCTTCCATAGGAGTGGCTCACAGGTTTATATGTGTCCAGATATAGGTTTAGATATAGGTATACTATATCTAAGCAAGGGGTGATTACACCACCTTACCCCAGCTGAGTGATCAGCCAGTTGTGTCAATTTAAGTACCAGCCAGGGGTGGCAAAAGATATGCTGCAGCCCCTGGTAGGCCTTGGTGGCACCTATGCTGAGCACCTATAGTTCATGGTACAGGGGCTAACAAGGAGTCCATTTTCAATTGTGGTATGTACCTAGGGTACATGGAATCCATTTTAAAGAGAGAGCAGATAGCCTGGGGCCCTGATTAGCAGGGAACCAGGCCAACTAAGTCAAAAACCAGCTAAACACAGGGCAAAAAATCTGGGGTAACCATAGTCAGGTAGCCACCTTCCTATATAACCCCCCCCCAAACGAAAGGAGATAAGGCTATCCTTGGCCAGGTAAGCCTATATTGCCTGAGTGGCCATATAAGGAAGTACCTGCACTAGCATGGGTACCCCCTGTCTCATGGTCCACTAAGCAGTCCCTCACCCTTGGGGTATTAGAGGGTCTCCACCATAGGGAATCACTACCTTGGGTGTGTTTATGCAAAGTTAAAGGCTGGTTTGGATATGGAGTATTGAAGTGAGGCTCCACTAATTTAGGGATCAGCTTCCTCCAATTATCTTCCACCATGTGTGCCTTTCTTTCTTTAACTGAGTTGCACTGTGCTCTCAGGGTCAACCTCTGACTACCTAAAGCTGGAGGCTGGGTCCCTCTGTTTGGTTTGCTGGAGGGACAGTTCAGGTTTGGGCCCTTGGGGTCCCAGGTTTGGCTGTACCCAACAGAATCCATCTGTGGGAGGTCCCTAACTACTTTTAAGGGGGCTCCCTCAGGAGTTTTTAAAGTTTTCACCTCACTAGGGCTACTCGTTTTGGTGCCCCTAATCTGTTGATGGGGGTGCTTTATTTGACAGGGGGCCCTCTGGGTCTCACTGTCCTTCTTGTCCTCTGCAGTCCTGGGCTGACTAAGGCAAGGTAGAGAGGGGCAGGTTACCTGCCCCAGACTGGGTCCCACCTGAGAAGGGTCCACTGACATCAGAAGCTCTGTCAGGCTAGGCCTAACCACCTCTGGTGCAGTTCCTTCATCAGGGGTAAGATCAGTTCCCTGAGGAGGCTGATCCTTTCCTAAAGTCTGGTGAGGGGGAGATTTCTCGTCCTCCTCTGTGCTCTCAGTTTGTGTGAAGTTATCCATCATTTCAGGTTTCACAACACACATATCAGTTTGAGTTTGGGCTGTGGCCATCACAGCCCCACCAACCTTTTCAGGAGGGGACTCAGTTTGGGTTTCTGATGTTATCATAATAGCTTTGCTATTTTGTTCAGGAAGAGCTGTTGCTAAAGTTGGGGCAGAGAGTTGCTCAGCCCTACCAACCTTTTCAGGAAGGACATCTTGAATTGGGGCTGTAGCCATTACAGCCCCAATAACCTTTCCATTGGCATTTACCATTCTAGAATGGGTTTCCTGTTCAACCTCAGCCCAGGCTGAGATTTCTAAATCATTACCCAGTAGACAGTCCACAGGCAAGTTTGATGACACTGCCACTCCCTTTGGGCCAGTGACACCTTCCCAGCTGAGACTTACTACTGCCATGGGATGATTTGTTTGGATGCCATCAATGTTTTTTACCTGGTATGTGGCACCAGGTAAAAGTTGATTAGAGGGGACTATACAATCAGCCACCATGGTGATGCTAGCCCCTGTGTCTCTAAAAGCTTCAACTTTCAAACCATTGATGATGGGTTCTTGTCTATATTTGCTCAAAGTATTTGGGCAGTCAGAGAAGTTGGCAAACCCCATGCCAGTCTCATAAACAAGATTAGTTGGTGATGGGGACCTGGATAGGCCAGGGTCCACCTGTGCTCCAAAAGTAAACCCACCGAGATTCCTGGGTGTGCTCCCACTTCCTGGGGGATTAATGCTGACAGTAACAGGAGGTGTTGGAACTGGCTTTGGAGGTATATTCTCTTTATTGCCATTCTTGGGACAACAGTTGTCTGTTTTGTAATGCCCAACCTGCTTACAGACATGGCAATAGGGCTTTTTCTCAGTTGAGGAAGTGTCTTGGGACCCACCCCCATTCTTGGAGTTTTGGGGCCCTGGGGAAGTCTTTTCTTTACTTTTATCCCCACCCTTATCTTGAGGCTTGGTAGACTCCTTCTTCTGGTTACTGTCCTGATTCTTAGGCCTAATCCTGGTTCTGACCCATTTATCTGCCCTCTTTCCCAATTCTTGGGGAGAGGTCAAATCTGAGTCCACCAGGTGCTGGTGTAAGAGCTGGTTCTGACAATTACTTAGGATCTGCTCCCTCATTATCAAATTATACAATCCCGTGAAGTCATGTACTTTGCTGCCATTTAGCCAACCCTCCAGAGCCTTAGTAGCACAATCTACAAAATCAGTCCAGTCCTGTGTCTGTGTCTTCTGGGTGTCTCTGAACTTCAACCTGTACTGTTCAGTGGTTAAGCCAAACCCATCTATTAGGACACACCTCAGGACTTTGTAATTGTTTGCATCCTCATGTCTAACAGTGAGGAGCTTATCTCTCCCTTTCTCTGAAAAGGAGTACCATAAGATTGCTGCCCACTGTTCCTCAGGAACCTGCTGTACCATGCAGGCTCTCTCAAGAGCAGTTATCCACTTGTGGATGTCATCCCCTTCCTTGTAGGGGGGCACAATCTTTGTCAGGTTTCTACTATCATAGTACCTGGGTTTCTCTCTAGGAATATTGCTGCCACCAGTGGCATCTAAGCCACACATTTTCTGTTCTCTTGCCAAGGCAAGTCTAGCTTGAGGCAGGGCTACCTCCTCCCTCTCTATCTGGAGTTTGACAGCCCTCATTCTTGCCTCATGCTCTTTTTTCTGAGAAGGAGTCATCCCTCTCTGAGATTCTCTTGAGGCACTAGAAATATGTGAGTCTCCTGCTGGAGATCTCACTCTTCTGTTGCCTGGGAGAATGTTATAGGATCTGGGGAGGTGCTGGCCCTCTCCATTCCCAAGTAGGTTTAAGTTGGCCTGGCAAAGCCTGGCAACTATAACCTGGCTGTGAGAAGTTGGCCTGGTATATGCTGCTCACTAGTTCTAGTGATCACCTTGTACCATGCCAAGCAACCCTTATGGTGCAGGTTGTAAAGTTAACCTTATAGACAAGCTATCCTAGGGGTAGCATGGACTACGCAGTCTTAGGCTAAACTCTGTAAAGGCATGTGAAGCAAGCTGTTTTACCATACACAATCCCCTTGAATACCAAATGAAAGGACACCACACAGATATATATTGAAAATATATATAGATTTATTTCTACAAATATCCCCTATACTCTTTATGAGCACAGAAGCAAATGCGTTAAAACAAAACACAGTTTAAATACACAAAAGTTGCACGAATATGGATGAGCCCTAGGGGCCACCTAAACCATATACTAAAATAGTGGTATAAGAACCACTATGGGGAAAGTGAAGAGGCCTAGGGCCTGGGGAATCGCTGGAGCTGATTGGGACTAGCAGTGAAGAAGTCGGGAAAGGCCCGCGGGACTCGGGTGCAGTGCGGAAAGTGCACGCAGTACAAATGCAATGTCAATGGTGCGTAAAAGTTCCAAAGTTAGTTATTAAGGAACCTTCCGAGTGACCTAGAAGGATGAGACTTTAGACACAGACACTAGAGGTGTGTACCAGTGTGGGAACACCGGCGGAGCTGAGTTACCTTGCCCACAGGAAGCGGGTGCATAGGGTCGAAGTAGTGTCGGGTTTCGTCACGCAGGTCGATGGTTCTTGGAGCTGAAGATGCTGCAGGCGGCTCGATGTGAAGAGTTCCGGTGGATCCAAGGGTGGATCTGAAGAGGTGAAGACCTGAAAGCAGAGGGGACAATGTTCAAAGTCACTAGCCAGTGACTACCGTGGGACCAGGACGGAACCAGGCGATGTCGGGTGCAAACAGGTGATGTCGTGAAGATTGTCTCTGCAGCCACGTGGACACGAAGAGGTCAAGGACGTCCAGGAGTCGGTCACGAGCTGTCCCACGTAGGCTCTCGCTGATGGCGGTGTCGGCAACTTGATTGGAGCAAACAGGCCTTGGCTAAAGCAAGCCACGCAGGAAGTGATTCAAGCTTCTCACTCAGACCAGCAAGGTCAGAGCGGCTGCTCCTTTTCAGGGGAGCAAGGGCCAGTCTGTAACAACCAGAACAGCGGTGTAGTTCGTCGTTTTCGTTGTCAAGATGGCCGCTAGCCACGTGGCAAGTGGCCGGGATGGCGCGTCGAGTGGCACGGTGCAAAAGGGCCCCACGCAGATCGTGGAGATGCTGGGGGGCTGATCTTCGGTGCAAGCACTGCTCGAGGTTGGGGCTTCTCAAACCCCAAAGCACAGCGTCGAGGGTGCCTCTGATGCTGCGCAGTCAGCGTTTCGGGGGTCTTCCAAGAGGTCCGGTCCCACGTCTCTCGATGCATCCACGGGTCCCTTCTTTGCAGGGACTGTGGATCGGGCTGTGAGAAGTCTGGGAGTCTGAGTCTTGTCGGGCTCTGGGCTCGGGCTCCGGCGGGAGGCAGCGGCAAAGCAGACGTCGAGTTGCTGGTTGGTGCCTGTGTTCACAGGGTGGCCACTCCTTGGCCACAAGGGAGATTCTCTTCCGTCTTCTGAGCAGCAGAATGTCGAAGTCCAGTCTTCTTCTGTATTTCAAGTTGATTCCGGATGATCTGAAGTCTCAGGACACAGCTCCCACTCTTATTCGAATCTGGGGGGCCGGATCACCTACTAGGTCCCTCCTCTGGGTGGAACCAGGAAGGGGGGTGGTTACACCCCCTTTCCTTTGTCTAGTTTCACGCCAGGACTGGGGCTGGAAGGCCCCAGCACCGGTTTGAACTGGCCTATGCACAGGGACACCTTGTGTGCCCCAGGCATGTCTGATTCTATTCAGCCCTGTCCTACCCAATACACAAAATCCTGTCTGGGGTGGTGCTAGCACCTCCCAAGGCAGGAAACCCTTTTTCCAAGCTGCCCTCGCTGGAAGGACTCCCAGCAGCAGGAGGTCAGACTTGTGTCTGCGGTGGCAGCATCCATCTTGTGATGCTGAGGCTCTGTTTAACTTTAACCGGGGTTCAGGTTAGGTACATGTCTTGTCCCTCTAGAAGGGTGGAATGCCACCCCCGTCGCCAGAACTGGCGAGGGGGTAGTATTCCAATTCGTATGACACCTTACTCGACATGTTTTGATAAAGCCAAACCCAAGATAGCATTTAACCGCGAGGATTATAATGCACTTAAGAGTATATGGTATGGCAGTATCATGAAACAGCTAAAGGACATGGTTCCGAAAGCTGCAGACAGGCTCAGCTCATGCCAGAGCACTATCTCACATATTTCCAAGCACTCTACCTCCAGGATTGATGAGGCCTTCCATAGGAGTGGCTGATAGGAACATATGTGTCCATTTTAGGTTAGGTATAGGCATACTACACCTAAGTAAGGGGTGGTTACACCGACTTACCCCAGCTGAGTGATCAGCCAGTTGTGCCAAATATGGAGGCCAGGCCAGGGGTGGCATAATACATGCTGCAGCCCCTGGTAGGCCTTGGAAGCACCTATGCCCTGGGTACCTGGGGGTACACTGTTACAGGGGCCAATAAGGTGAACCAGTTCCAATGTCGTTATGCACCTAAAGTACATGGGTAACAATTTAGAGAGAGAACAGCAGGCTGTGGGTCTGATTAGCAGGCCCACAGCCACATTAAGTCATAAACCAGTGAAGCAAAAAGCAAAAATTTGGGGTGACCATAGGATAGCAGACCCTACTCTCCTACACAACCCCCCCCCAAACGCAGGGACATTAGATTAACCTTGACCAGTTGTGTCTTCATGTTCTAAGTGGAAGTACCTGGAGAGACCATCTGCATTACCATGGTCAGTCCCTGGGCGGTGCTCCACTGTAAAGTCCATCCCCTGTAGGGAAATGGACCACCTGAGCAGTTTGGGGTTTTCACCCTTCATCTGATTAAGCCATAAGAGGGGCTTATGGTCGGTCTGTATCTTGAAGTGAGTGCCAAACATGTATGGTCTCAACTTCTTCAGGGCCCACACCACAGCAAAGGCCTCCCTCTCAATGGCTGACCAACGTTTCTCTCTGGGGGTCAGCCTTCTGCTAATGAAAGCAATGGGCTGGTCTTGACCATCTACATTAAGTTGTGAAAGCACAGCTCCCACTCCCAACTCAGAAGCATCTGTTTGGACAATAAACTCTCTTGAGTAGTCAGGACTCTTCAGGATAGGTGCAGAGCACATGGCCTTCTTCAGGTCATCAAAGGCCTTTTGACAGTATTCTGTCCACTGAACCTTTTTGGGCATCTTCTTGGATGTCAGATCATTAAGAGGAGTCACAATGGACCCATAGTTCTTAACAAACTTCCTGTAGTACCCAGTCAGGCCCAAGAAAGCTCTGACCTGAGTCTGGGTAGTTGGAGGAGTCCAGTCCTTGATGGTCTGAATCCTACTCTCCAGTGGTTGAACTTGGCCTCCACCCACAAGGTGGCCCAAGTACACAACCTTACTCTGCCCTATCTGGCACTTGGTTGCCTTAAAAGTGAGGCATGCCTTTTGCAGAGCCTCTAGCACTTCCTTCAGGTGGACCAGGTGATCCTCCCAGGTGGAGCTAAAGACAGCAATATCGTCCAGATATGCTACACAAAAGTCATCCAACCCAGTAAGGACTTGATTCACCAACCTTTGGAAGGTGGCAGGTGCATTTTTCCAACCAAAGGGCATCACCACAAACTGGTAATGCCCACTGGGGGTAGAAAATGCTGTCTTGGCCTTAGACTCCTCAGCTAACCTGATTTGCCAGTAGCCAGCTGTCAAGTCAAATGTGCTCAAATACTTGGCAGAAGCCAATTTGTCTATGAGCTCATCTGCCCTTGGAATTGGGTGTGCATCTGTCCTGGTGACAGCATTGAGTCCTCTGTAATCCATGCAGAACCTCATCTCTCTCTTTCCGTCTTTGGTGTGAGGTTTGGGGACCAGAACCACTGGGCTAGCCCAGGGGCTCTCTGAAGGCTCAATGACACCTAACTCCAGCATCTTTTGCACCTCAGCCTTGATACAGTCTCTGACATGGTCAGGCTGCCTGTAAATTTTGTTCTTTACAGGAAGACTATCACCAGTGTCCACCACATGGGTACACAAGTTAGTCTGACTGGGTGTCAGGGAGATCATATGTCGATATGACTGCAAAACCTGTCTACAGTCATGTTGCTGATGTTCAGTGAGTCTGCCATCTAAGGCCACACCATCAACTGAGCCATCCTCAGGATTCTGAGTCAGCAGGTCTGGGAGAGGGTCACTCTCTTCCTCCTGCCCCTCATCTGTAGCCATGAGCAAGCCCATGTCTTTCCTGTCAACATATGCTTTCAGCCTGTTAACATGGAGCACCCTGTGGGGGCTCCTGGGAGTTGCAAGGTCCACCAAGTAGGTAACCTCTCCCTTTTTCTCAAGGATTGTATGGGGTCCAGACCATTTGTCTTGGAGTGCTGCTGGGGCCACTGGCTCCAACACCCATACCTTCTGTCCAGGCTGGTACTCAGTCAGGACAGCCTTTTGGTCATGCCAGGCTTTCTGTAATTCCTGGCTGGCCTCAAGGTTTTTGGATGCCTTCTCCATATACTCAGCCATCCTGGAGCGGAGACCAAGTACATAGTCCACTATGTCTTGCTTGGGCTTTTTGAGAGGTAACTCCCATCCTTCCCTCACCAGACATAGGGGTCCTCTTACAGGGTGCCCAAACAACAATTCAAAGGGGCTGAAGCCAACACCTTTTTGTGGGACCTCTCTGTAAGCAAACAGAAGGCAGGGCAGAAGGATATCCCATCTTCGCCTGAGCTTCTCAGGTAATCCTTTGATCATGCCCTTTAGGGTCTTGTTGAATCTCTCAACAAGCCCATTGCATTGTGGATGATAGGGAGTGGTGAACTTATAGTTGACACCACATTCCTTCCACATAGCTGTCAAGTATCCTGACATGAAGTTTGCACCTCTGTCAGACACTACCTCCTTAGGAAACCCCACTTTGGAGAAAACTCCAAGTAAGGCCCTGGCCACAACAGGAGCTCTTGTGGTCCTAAGTGGAATTGCCTCTGGGTACCTGGTGGCATGGTCCACCACCACCAGTATGAATCTGTGCCCAGATGCTGTAGGGGGATCCATTGGTCCAACAATGTCAATCCCTACCCTTTCAAAGGGCACCCCCACCACAGGTAGTGGTATCAGGGGGGCCTTTGTGGTACCACCTGCTTTGCCACTTGCTTGGCAGGTTACACAGGAGCGACAAATCTCCTTTGTATCTTCTGACATGTGAGGCCAGTGAAAGTGACAGACAAGTGTGTCCCATGTTTTGTTCTGGCCTAGGTGTCCTGCTAAGGGAATATCGTGTGCCAAGGTAAGCAGGAAGCCCCTAAATTGCAGAGGTATGACCAACCTCCTGGTTGTACCAGGCTTGGGGTCTCTACCCTCTGAATAAAGGAGCCCATCATCCCAATAGACCTTATGGGTACCTTGAGCATTCCCAGCAGCCTCAGCAGCAGCCTGCTGTCTGAGGGGTTCAAGAGAAGGACAGGATAACTGAGCCTGCCCCAAGTCTGCCCTAGAAGGTCCCCCTGTCCCCAGAAACTCAACCTGATCAGGTTCAAGCTCTATAGGGACAGTTCCTTCAGGGGTCTCAGAATCATCTTCCTGTGAAGGCTGATCCTCACTTGTAGGCATTTGGGAAGGCACAGCCTTTACCCTCCTGTTCCTTGTCTTGGAAGGTACTTGGTCCATTGTTCCAGGATCCAAAACCTGAGGTTCAGAGAGGCACTTTTTGGCCTGTGACCTGGTCACAGCAAGGACATGTGATGATATCCCTAACATCTCTGCATGAGTCCTGTACTCAACTTCTGACCATAGAGAACTCTCCAGGTCATTGCCCAACAAACATTCTACTGGGAGATCAGCACTAACCACAACTCTTTTTAGGCCAGTTACCCCTCCCCAGGAAAAGTTAACAATTGCCACACTATGTGTAGTAGTGACATTGCTGGCGTTGGTCACCAGGTAATTATCACCTGGTAGGTACTGTTCAGGGTTCACAAAGCTAGGCGTCACCATAGTGACACTGGCACATGTGTCCCTGTATGCTTGAGCCACTTTTTCATTAATTAAAGGTGTCTGTCTGTACTTGCCCAAATTATTGGGACTGATAGTAGGGGGAAAATCAATCTCCCCATCACAAATCAGAACAGCCTGTGTGGGGATTCTGACTAGGTCAGAATCTCCCTCAGTTCCCAAGGTGATACCCACTACCCCCTTAGTCTGTGGACCAACACTGCCAACTGTACTAGTGGGTGCAGGTGCCTTAGGGGCTGCAGTGTAGGGGGCTCCACCCTTTTTACAACCACTTGTCCAGTGAGTGGTGTTTTTGCAAAAGCTACACCAGGGTTTTCTTTGACCTTCTTTCTTCTTCTTCTTGGAAGGTTGGGACCCACCCTCAGTATTAGTTTGGGGCCCTGTTGAAGACTTCTGGTCTTTAGTTTTCTGCTCCCCACCCTTCTGGTCTGTTTTCTTTTGGTCACCACCCTGGTTCTGGTTCTGGTTCTTTTGCTTAACTCTGGTTCTAACCCATTTGTCTGCCCTCTTTCCCAATTCTTGGGGAGAGGTTAGATCTGAGTCAACCAAATGTTGATGCAACTGCTGGTTCTGACAGTTATTTAAAATCTGTTCTCTCATAAGCAAATTGTACAATCCTTCATAGTCTGTAACCTTACTTCCCAGCAACCAGCCCTCCAGAGCCTTAGTGGCACATTCAACAAATTCAGACCAGTCCTGAGTCTGTGTCTTCTGGGTATCTCTGAACATTAACCTGTACTGTTCAGTGGTTAAGCCTAACCCATCAATCAGAGCACTCTTCAGGACCAGGTAGTTTCTAGACTCCCCATCACTAACTGTGAGGAGTCTGTCTCGGCCTCTACCTTCAAAGGAGAGCCACAAGATTGCTGCCCACTGCTCCTGAGGGACCTGCTGTACTTTGCAAGCTCTCTCAAGTGCAGTCATCCACTTGTGGATATCATCCCCAACCTTATAGGGGGGCACAATCTTACTCAGGTTTCTATTGTCATAGGACCTGTCTTTATCCGTAGGGATAGTGCTGCCACCAGTGGATCCTAATCCACTCTCTCTAGGCTGCCTTGCTCTAGCAAGTTTCTCTTTGGCCAGGGCAACTTCTAATTCTTGCTTCTGGATCCTAAGTTCAGCCTCTCTCATTTTGGCCTCATGTTCCCTTCTCTGAGGGCTAGTCAACTCCCTTCTGGAGTTGCCATGAGAACCTCTAGAAACATGGGAAGTATTGGATTCACCTGAGTGATTCCTCCTCCTCCTATGCTCCTGGTTAAGTCCATTTGGGGGTCTGAATGGGTTGGACCCACCTTTAGTCCCAAATAAGCTTAAGTTAGCCTGGTTAAGCCTGCTGACTAACACCTGGCTATTTCTACCATCATCAGAATCACTTTCTTCCTCCTCCTCCTCCTCCTCTTCTCCTTCCTCAGGCTGAGTATTCCCAGGGGTCTGGTCTTCCTCATCTATCTGGATGACAGGGGCAGGGGCATCAGGGTTATCATCTTCAGAAGGAGAAACTTCCTCACCAGTCCCTGAGAGGCCTGGTTTGGAGTTCTTTAGAGCTTCAGTCTGGTCTAACAGCTCTCTGAGGTGTCCTGCTGTAGGAGTAGGACCTGTTTTGATTCCTCTCATGGAACACAGTTGCCTCAGTTCCTTAAATGGAAAGATAGCAAATTTGGATGGTGCCCTTGGAGGGTCACTCTCAACAGAGTTGGGTCCAGTGGATCCCTCTGCTCCAGACATTGCTCTAGTGTGGTGGATGTGTTGCAATCTACCTACACTTGTGTTTTCCTACAAAACCTATCTAGTAGTTGTAGTCAGGGTGTGCTACTCCCTGTCCTCTACAACAACTAAGTTCAGTAGAACTTAAGTATATCTAGTCTTGTTTTAGTGTACCTATCAGGTACCTGTATGATCTTTCAAATGATATTTCCAAAGATTGTAATGGTAAAACAACAGCAAGCTCAAATCCCAATCCGCTGCTCACCAATGTGAGAAGTTGGCCTGGTATATGCTGCTCACTAGTTCTAGTGATCACCTTGTACCATGCCAAGCAACCCTTATGGTGCAGGTTGTAAAGTCAACCTTATAGACAAGCTATCCTAGGGGTGGCATGGACTAAGCAGTCTTAGGCTAAACTCTGTAAAGGCATGTGAAGCAAGCTGTTTTACCATACACAATCCCCTTGAATACCAAATGAAAGGACACCACACAGATATATATTGAAAATATATATAGATTTATTTCTACAAATATCCCCTATACTCTTTATGAGCACAGAAGCAAATGCGTTAAAACAAAACACAGTTTAAATACACAAAAGTTGCACGAATATGGATGAGCCCTAGGGGCCACCTAAACCATATACTAAAATAGTGGTATAAGAACCACTATGGGGAAAGTGAAGAGGCCTAGGGCCTGGGGAATCGCTGGAGCTGATCGGGACTAGCAGTGCAGAAGTCGGGAAAGGCCCGCGGGACTCGGGTGCAGTGCGGAAAGTGCACGCAGTACCAATGCAATGTCAATGGTGCGTAAAAGTTACAAAGTTAGTTATTAAGGAACCTTCCGAGTGACCTAGAAGGATGAAACTTTAGACACAGACACTAGAGGTGTGTACCAGTGTGGGAACACCGGCGGAGCTGAGTTACCTCACCCACAGGAAGCTGGTGCATAGGGTCGAAGTAGTGTCGGGTTTCGTCACGCAGGTCGATGGTGCTTGGAGCTGAAGATGCTGCAGGCGGCTCGATGTGAAGAGTTCCGGTGGATCCAAGGGTGGATCTGAAGAGGTGAAGACCTGAAAGCAGAGGGGACAATGTTCAAAGTCACTAGCCAGTGACTACCGTGGGACCAGGACGGAACCAGGCGATGTCGGGTGCAAACAGGTAATGTCGTGAAGATTGTCTCTGCAGCCACGTGGACACGAAGAGGTCAAGGAGGACCAGGAGTCGGCCACGAACTGTCCCACGTAGGCTCTCGCTGATGGCGGTGTCGGCAACTTGATTGGAGCAAACAGGCCTTGGCTAAAGCAAGCCACACAGGAAGTGATTCAAGCTTCTCACTCGGACCAGCAAGGTCAGAGCGGCTGCTCCTTTTCGGGGGAGCAAGGGCCAGTCTGGAGCAACCAGACCAGCAGTGTAGTTTGTCGTTTTCGTCGCCAAGATGGCCGCTAGCTACGTGGCAAGTGGCCGGGATGGCGCGTCGAGTGGCACGGTGCAAAAGGGCCCCACGCAGATCGTGGAGATGCTGGGGGGCTGATATTCGGTTCAAGGGCTGCTTGAGGTTGTGGCTTCTTAAACCCCAAAGCACAGCATCGAGGGTGCCTCTGATGCTGCGCAGTCAGCGTTTCGGGGGTCTTCCAAGAGGTCCGGTCCCACGTCTCTCGATGCCTCCACGGCTCCCTTCTTTGCAGGGACTGTGGATCGGGCTGTGAGAAGTCTGGAAGTCTGGGTCTTGTCGGGCTCTGGGCTCCGGCTCCGGCGGGAGGCGGCGGCAAAGCAGACGTCGAGTTGCTGGTTGGTGCCTGTGTTCACAGGGTGGTCACTCCTTGGTCACAAGGGAGATTCTCTTCCGTCTTCTGAGCAGCAGAATGTCGAAGTCCAGTCTTCTTCTGTATTTCAAGTTGATTCAGGATGATCTGAAGTCTCAGGACACAGCTCCCACTCTTATTCGAATCTGGGAGCCGGATCACCTACTAGGTCCCTCCTCTGGGTGGAACCAGGAAGGGGGGTGGTTACACCCCCTTTCCTTTGTCCAGCTTCGCGCCAGGACTGGGGCTGGAAGGCCCCAGCACCGGTTTGAACTGGCCTATGCACAGGGACACCTTGTGTGCCCCAGGCATGTCTGATTCTATTCAGCCCTGTCCTACCCAATACACAAAATCCTGTCTGGGGTGGTGCTAGCACCTCCCAAGGCAGGAAACCCTTTGTCCAAGCTGCCCTCGCTGGAAGGACTCCCAGCAGCAGGAGGTCAGACTTGTGTCTGCGGTGGCAGCATCCATCTTGTGATGCTGAGGCTCTGTTTAACTTTAACCGGGGTTCAGGTTAGGTACATGTCGAGTCCCTCTAGAAGGGTGGAATGCTACCCCCGTCGCCAGAACTGGCAAGGGGGTAGTATTCCAATTCGTATGACACCTTACTCGACATGTTTTGATAAAGCCAAACCCAAGATAGAATTTAACCGCGAGGATTATAATGCACTTAAGAGTATATGGTATGGCAGTATCATGAAACAGCTAAAGGACATGGTTCCGAAAGCTGCAGACAGGCTCAGCTCATGCCAGAGCACTATCTCACATATTTCCAAGCACTCTGCCTCCAGGATTGATGAGGCCTTCCATAGGAGTGGCTGATAGGAACATATGTGTCCATTTTAGGTTAGGTATAGGCATACTACACCTAAGTAAGGGGTGGTTACACCGACTTACCCCAGCTGAGTGATCAGCCAGTTGTGCCAAATATGGAGGCCAGGCCAGGGGTGGCATAATACATGCTGCAGCCCCTGGTAGGCCTTGGAAGCACCTATGCCCTGGGTACCTGGGTACACTGTTACAGGGGCCAATAAGGTGAACCAGTTCCAATGTCGTTATGCACCTAAAGTACATGGGTAACAATTTAGAGAGAGAACAGCAGGCTGTGGGTCTGATTAGCAGGCCCACAGCCACATTAAGTCATAAACCAGTGAAGCAAAAAGCAAAAATTTGGGGTGACCATAGGATAGCAGACCCTACTCTCCTACACAACCCCCCCCCCAAACGCAGGGACATTAGACTAACCTTGACCAGTTGTGTCTTCATGTTCTAAGTGGAAGTACCTGGAGAGACCATCTGCATTACCATGGTCAGTCCCTGGGCGGTGCTCCACTGTAAAGTCCATCCCCTGTAGGGAAATGGACCACCTGAGCAGTTTGGGGTTTTCACCCTTCATCTGATTAAGCCATAAGAGGGGCTTATGGTCGGTCTGAATCTTGAAGTGAGTGCCAAACATGTATGGTCTCAACTTCTTCAGGGCCCACACCACAGTAAAGGCCTCCCTCTCAATGGCTGTGTAAAAACAGTTTCTGTCGGGTCGGGGACAATCGATATTTGCCCGGCGGTATTGCCTCTGTGACCCTCTAGTCAGTTAAATCAATGAAGAGGCAGGCGCTGGAGACTGGAAGGCAGGAAACAAGGGTTTTTATTCTCTCCGGAGGAGAACACAACGAAACGGACAGAAGGTATCGTTCTGAGGTGCTCTAACTTACGTTTGAGGCCTGGCCCCTTATATACAGTGTTTTATGGTTTTTATTGCAGTTTACATATATGTGACAAAGCTTTGATATACGGAAAGACATACCCGGAATCCCCCTTTGGGGCCCGTTCCCACACACATTTACAGTTGAAATCCCCACCCTAATCACAACAGGTGATGAGCATCGCGCAGCTGGATAATCCGCCGAGTCACGGGATGTGGGGAGTGTGATTGGGTCTCATGGGGTGGGGGCTTTGATCAACCCGGGGATTTCTTTGATGGGGGAAGCTTTCTATTGTACGGGGAGGGGCAAGGGTGGTATCGGCAGAGCTGGGTGTCGGCTTGGGAACGGGGAGGACAAAACGGGCACACGGGGAAAAAGGGGGTTTGCATCTAAGGGCCGGAGATCATGAAAGGAAAGCAGGGAGGTGTCGCGCTGGGAACAGGATGAGGGCCGGGGGCAGAACAGCGCCGAAGAGGGGTTTATGACTCAAGGCAGGTGCAAGCAGGGGGTGGTCAGCGTGCAGGCTTAGCGAAGGCAAAGGGCTATGTCAGGGGCTAGCGGCATGCAAAAGGGTTTGTTCTGATCGGGGCATCTTAAAATGGCGGGCGCGCACGACAAAAGTGTGGCATCAGGGGAAGAGGCAAGATGGCGCAGATAATGTTCACCAAAACGCACTAATTTTCCACAGTCCCTCCTTTAACATATTCAAGACATCTTGTTGGTTCATTTTCTACTCGGGTCTATTGTGGTGAGCATGAAAGAGAGAACGGTAGGAAACCCAAGATAAAGAGTTGTAAACAATACACTTTGAGGTTACTAGTTTTTAGGAGGTGCACCTATTTGATGAACTTTGATAAATTGGTTCAGCAGGAAAGTCATAGGAATGAAATACAAAAACGGCGAGCAGCAAGTACATATCATAACGTAAACTGGCAGGTTAATACATATTTCGGATTCGGATTGGAGCAGGATCAATACAATGGTGGCTGGGAGAGAAATGAGGCGTAGAAAAAACGGTGGTTGAGGAGGTCAAACGTTCGAAGTTTACGAGTTCTCATTGTTCTTTGTGGTCTTTCGTTGGCGCTGTTGAGCACCGGCGGTGGAGCTACGAGTCCAGCTCTGGTCTAAGTTCTGCGTTGCAGGGCACGACCCTTTCCTCGCGTTTCTGGTCGGAAAAGGTCCTTTTCGCCCCGTGTCCTTTGAGGTGATTGTCAGAAAGTTCCGATGGAAGAAGAGCGCTCAAAACGGTCTATAGGGTAGGTCAGAGGAAAAAGAGGGGGATGGAGCAAGGCCAAATTAGGAACAAACTAGGGGAACGAGAGACTTCAAATAGGCGGGCGTGTGACGGAATTCAGAGAGCGGGGACTTGTCGACAGGCACTGGACGTCGAGCAGGGGCATCAGGTCGACCCTTTCTTTTCATGCTGTCGAAAACAGTGCCTCGTCCTGCAGCTCTTTTCAGTCGTGGTCTCGCCTTGGCCAATGTCGTAGGTGTCCCTTAGTCTGCAGTCAGGCCTCGTGCTCCCACATCCGGTCGTTTTCTCCTCCAACAGCAGTACCCTTAAACAAGTTTGAAAAGACAGTCTTTTAGAAAATTTTCGGATGAAGATAATCAAAAAGTCTATTTCTCTCCCAGCTCCAGGCAAAGAATGAAAATGTCCGTCATTTTTAACGTTCACAACTGGCATATGAATGACCGGTGGCGGACCTGCTGGATTTACTATGACTTTCCTTCATAATCATTTATTACAGGCATGACAGTTCATCTGATGGTAACCCACCTTCGGGAGATAAATCTGGCAAAGGTATGCCGTTCTCTAGAGTTTCACATTTACAAAAGGGTACAGTGAGTCGTCAACATGGTACTACACAGGTATTTCGCTGAGAGACGAACATGGCTAAACATTTCCTTTCTATCAGTGCATCCTGTTTTTCAGCTACTGCGAGGTTCATTTTGACGATTTCTTTACCTTGGTCTAGTCTGTTAACCTTGTAAAACATCATTCTGGGTCCTACGTAACCTTTTACAGCCCGGTTACTTAACTAGGAAGGACAGGGGATTTATGGGAAACAACCAGGGACATAGACAGGGGAGGCAACGGGGGTGATCGTTTTTCTGGTTTGGGTATTACGACGATTCGGGGAGGGGAGGGTCGCGTATTCTGAGGTCCTTGTTTTATACTATAGGAGCCGTTGACATGTAGTTCCCTTATTTCGGGCCAGATTAGGGAACCTCTGTCGTCTTACCTGTCCTTTCCCTTACGGCCCAACCTGGGTTCATTGACTTCTAGCGGAAAAGGAGAGGTAATGACGCGGCCTCAGGGTGATTGCATTAAAGACAAATGTTTGTGCAAATACTGACGGTATTTGAAGCCAATTAGGTGGTGTGCTAGGGGTGGCAATCTGCCAATTTCGGGGCTAACCACTCGGAAGAGTGGTAGTGAGAAAATAGAGAGAGAGTGAGAGAGAGAGAGAGAGAGAGAGAGAGAGAGAGAGAGAGAGAGTGCAACGGCAGGCTAAATAGTACACGTGCAACGGAGAGGGCGGCAGTGCGTTCGAGAAAGGCTATTTAGTGCATTACACAGTAAAGGGTATTCACGAGTCCACGTTAGCTTGTAATCATGCAGTTTGAGCATTAGACAGGGTAGAGGGGACGTGCTTTGGGAAAAGGAAAGAAGAAAAAGGAGGTACCATTTTGTCGCACTTTCTCGCATTCTCGGTCCTTTGACCAGTTGGGTCAACGCCTCAGCCACACACACACACACATTCCCTCACAGTTTCGCATCATACGTAACGCGGGTTCATTCGTCCGGTCTGGTTTAAGGGTGATCACTTTTTATCAGGTTGTGCTAATTTTTCGGGTTTGTTCGATACGTGAGTAGTTTTGCAGGCGTGCTTAGACACCACCCTGCGGCGCTAGTCCGTTTCGTGCACTTAGACATGGCAAGGTCTCAGATCTTCGCCACACCTTGGCTGTAATCTCTGATGTAACCTGCAGAGGGAGGAAAAAAGGGGGAGGGGGTGGGGGAGACAGCATTCGCGCGCATACAAATACATGGATTCATAAGTCCTTTACTTACCTCTAACTCGTCTTTCCTCCTTGGGGCAGGGTCCCCGGGGATATGGTTTTCGGAGTCGAGGGGGGGGTAGTGTGTTCATGTAGGGCGTGTGCGGGGAAACATAAAAAGGAAACCAGAGGTGCCTAGTGCGAGGTATCTAGTCAAAGGATATATCTCACTATCGGGATCCTTAAACCTCTTTCAACGCCGTGGCGTTCTAAAGTTCTTCGGTTCTTGGGTCCCTGCTACTTTGGAACGTTGTACTTTACAGTATTTACATTATTTCATTTCACCCTCCTTTTACATTCCCTCATTTACACCATTCGTTTTACCCATCCTTGGAAGTCACGGTCTTCCTCTACGCGAGAGTTCATGAGTCAGTCGCGTACTTTTAAGACGGAGTGTCGTGTTGTCGATCCGATCCGTCCTCCAGGGCTGGGCAACCATCTTCCTTTAACCTTAAAGAGAGAGCAGAGTAGGGTGCACAGAAAAAGAACTTTCCTACCCATCCCATATTTGTTTTAAAATAAAGCATGCAATACCCGTCCATAGTTTCAAAGACTTTATTTTGCAAATTCATTTCAGCATATGGATTAGGAGGGTGTGGTCGTATTTGGTCGGTCGTGGCAATGGCTAAAGTGCGTGCAGCGGGGGTGTCGTTTGCAACAGTAAAAACATCGGAAAGTTTCATTCATTCATTTGTGAGAGACTAAAACGCCTATTAATTGGCTGGGGGTTCGGGGGCATATATTTTCATAATTTAGAAACATAAGCATAACAGGTGTAATCAGATTTCCTATATACATACCGTACGCATGTATCGTAAATGAGGTTTACATCAGTTATAAAAATATAATACATTGTATATTCGTAATCAATGTTTGTAACGGGGATCTTTTCATACTGTTCGTCGAGTGAGCTCTCCTTGTCTTTTCTAGCCAAGTGTACAAAGGATCACAAAAATCTCAGAACATCAAGTTTATATTAGTGCGAAGGAACACCACGAGGTGTTCGTAAGTTCCGATTGATACCAGCGCCATTTTGGGCGGGGCCGGCACAGTCCGGAAGCAGCATCAGGGGGAAATGTTTCCATTACTGGCAGTTTGGACCAGAGTCCTTTTCGGCAGTTCTAGAATTCACGCTAACAGAAGGTGTGGCAATGTCATGTTTGTTTCGTTGGCGATCGAAGCAGCCGTCCCTTACCGGAAACCTGCAAAGGCCGAAGGCTCCGCCGGGGACCTTTGTATGATCTTCAAGGCTGCGGAGATGCTGCCGGAGATGGGGGCTCGTGCTCCATGGGACAAATGTTTGAGTTGTATGGCTGGCCGAAGTTACTCTAGTGGCCGGGGCCCGCCTTCCAGCGGATCCAGACGCCATTTTGAGGCCCTACAGGGGCCACCCTCGTCGAGTTTGCAAGAATGGAAGAGACCCTTCGGAGTGAAAGGAAGAGGTCCCTGTTTTGTGAGAGCGGGACGTTCAGCTGGGGTGCAGCTGTGATTCCCCCACCTGGGGGGGGGGGCGAGGGAGACTCGTTCATATCGTCTCCTTCTCCCGGTGCACTCCATGCCGCTCCTTTTCATCGCCCTGCATGAAGGCCTCTCCACATCCGGTGTTCCCTAAGTGTCACCATCGTACGTTCGGTGCTGCGCAAATACTGGGGTGCCACCATTGTGTGTTCGGTGCTGCGCAAGTACTGGGGTGCCACCATGGTGTGTCCGGTGCTGTGGAAGTATGGGCACCATCGCCTGACTGGGGGTGTTCGGCGTCGGACTGGGGGCTGGGAAACCTCCTACCGGTGGAGGTGGGAGAGGCTCGTCCGCGTCGCCTCTCCCTCCCAGCCCAACTTGGACAAATTGTTGTGGAGGTACGTGCAGGACATCCCGCCGTCCAGGACTGCTGCGGCTGTGACAGAAGAGAAAAGGAAGAGATGCCTCGCTCTCCTCTTGACATGTGGCGGGACTACCTTAGTCTTTCCAGGCCCGTTGCGGCCGGCCAAGGAGACATGTGGCGGGACTACCTGCAAATGCCCAGGCTGCGGGCTCCTGCCTCTCCTCCGGCTCCCCCATACGTTAAGATTTCCTGACCAAGAGTTGGCGGCGGGGCTCGCCTTATATGGGTTGCCGTTGGTTGGGCGTAGCCGTAACCCTGCCCTATTTTGGAAGGTTCCAGAATGGGGGGGGGGGGGCGAATGTTCTGTTTGACTTTCATTTTCTACAGTTTATCGTTATTGTTCCTTGTTTGTTGTGCTAAATTAAAAGTTCAAGTTTATTAATGTTCTACGGATTTTGTTTTATCATTTCTTTCTTTCCAGGTTGCTTTTATGCTAAGTTTCTGTTAACAGGGGTCGAGTAACACGGAAACACGTGTAGAGGGGTGACGCAGATTTGTACATTTACATACACACGAACTCAGACGGGGGGGGGCAGTACAAGTACGACATACAAAGACCCAAGACAAATATAAAAACAGTTATCGGTCATAATTATCTCTTTCCGTCTGTAAGTTTTTAAACGAGGCTGGGTTCCCGTCTTGACATTGCCCGACCTAGGAGAACTTGATCATGCCGCTGAGATTTTCCTGGCGAAATCTGTGCCATCGGGCATAATCAAACGTGGTGGTCCTGTCTGGCCTGTCTATGTAAGTCGGGTTCTTCTCTGTCTCGCGCCTTTTCTCGTACTGTCGGTCTGTCGTTCCTGTCGGTCCTCTGCTCCTACTCACGCTCAGTAGAGTCGGGCATTGGGCTTTCCAGTGTCCGACATACCTACAAAAAGCGCATTGGTCTGACCCTAAGTCTGGTCGTCCTTGGTATAGTGTCGGGGGGTAAGTTGTGGGTAGCGGTGTCCTGGGGTTGTCCTGTCGGTATATTTCCCTACTTGGTTTATCCTCGTCTTTTCTCTGTCGTTTCGTAGCCTCTCTGCGCCACATACCGAGACTGTCGAGCATAATTGGCGTCGTCTTATTATTTCGAAGGGCTATTTCTAACGTTTCTATTTTATCAAGGTCAAAGGATCCTGCCAGTGGCCACTGTTTATCTTGGCTATCTTCGGTATACCTATGCCATAATTTATTATAAGCTATGGTGACTAACCCATAGTTTATGAACATGTCCTTATTAGGGGTGCCTTCTAGTGGAGCCATATGGTCCACCTCTAACACCCGGTCCGGGCTAAACAGGCTATTTATCAATGGGGAGAAGACAGACATGACGGCTCGTAACGAGGGACTAAAAAGTCAGCACTGCCTATCTTATCACTAGGTGCAAAGACTAGACAGAATATTTCTATTCTACGTTGTTTGCAGGCAGTGAATACCTCATGGATCCCAAAAAAACCAATAGACCAACAAAATAACAATGGGGAGAATGAGTAGGATCGCAAAGATCTGCGTTACCTACCCTTTTCACTATCTGCAAAAAGGATGGTCTCTTCCCTGCTTGCAGACAGAGAATCTCCAGGAAACAATAGTTTGTGAACAACAGTTCAGTTTCAAGCAATTATTGAGTGGGGGAGAAAAAGAATAAGCACGGCTGCTACCCTACTTATCCTCCACTGCTTGCAAAGGGAGAGAGAGCCTGTTGCTTCTCCGTTTGCAGACAGTGAATCTCTAAATAAAAATAAACAAGGCAATACTAGTATTTTGAACAATCAAACGATCAAAACAAATTTCGCAATTAGTCGTGGCAACACGACCTTACCCGGACCATGTGGACAGTTTCTTGTCTTCCGAATCCAGCGCCCGATCGTCCTCTTTTTCTCGTATTTCTCACGGCACTCCTGATGGTTCCCAGTCAGGACCGTAGATCACTCGAGAGAGGTCTGTTCGGAACTAGTGAAGTTCGGATGATCGGCTGCCAGACGAGGGTCTATTGGGCAAGAGCTCTCCCGATCGTTGCAGTCGTTCACTCTGTCGTCGGGACCTCTCCCACTGGATCCACGAGTCGCTGATGGGCCCCACGCTTGGGACGCCAATTGTAAAAACAGTTTCTGTCGGGTCGGGGACAATCGATATTTGCCCGGCGGTATTGCCTCTGTGACCCTCTAGTCAGTTAAATCAATGAAGAGGCAGGCGCTGGAGACTGGAAGGCAGGAAACAAGGGTTTTTATTCTCTCCGGAGGAGAACACAACGAAACGGACAGAAGGTATCGTTCTGAGGTGCTCTAACTTACGTTTGAGGCCTGGCCCCTTATATACAGTGTTTTATGGTTTTTATTGCAGTTTACATATATGTGACAAAGCTTTGATATACGGAAAGACATACCCGGAATCCCCCTTTGGGGCCCGTTCCCACACACATTTACAGTTGAAATCCCCACCCTAATCACAACAGGTGATGAGCATCGCGCAGCTGGATAATCCGCCGAGTCACGGGATGTGGGGAGTGTGATTGGGTCTCATGGGGTGGGGGCTTTGATCAACCCGGGGATTTCTTTGATGGGGGAAGCTTTCTATTGTACGGGGAGGGGCAAGGGTGGTATCGGCAGAGCTGGGTGTCGGCTTGGGAACGGGGAGGACAAAACGGACACACGGGGAAAAAGGGGGTTTGCATCTAAGGGCCGGAGATCATGAAAGGAAAGCAGGGAGGTGTCGCGCTGGGAACAGGATGAGGGCCGGGGGCAGAACAGCGCCGAAGAGGGGTTTATGACTCAAGGCAGGTGCAAGCAGGGGGTGGTCAGCGTGCAGGCTTAGCGAAGGCAAAGGGCTATGTCAGGGGCTAGCGGCATGCAAAAGGGTTTGTTCTGATCGGGGCATCTTAAAATGGCGGGCGCGCACGACAAAAGTGTGGCATCAGGGGAAGAGGCAAGATGGCGCAGATAATGTTCACCAAAACGCACTAATTTTCCACAGCTGACCAACGTTTCTCTCTGGGGGTCAGCCTTCTGCTAATGAAAGCAATGGTCTGGTCTTGACCATCTACATTAAGTTGTGAAAGCACAGCTCCCACTCCCAACTCAGAAGCATCTGTTTGGACAATAAACTCTCTTGAGTAGTCAGGACTCTTCAGGATAGGTGAAGAGCACATGGCCTTCTTCAGGTCATCAAATGCCTTTTGACAGTATTCTGTCCACTGAACCTTTTTGGGCATCTTCTTGGATGTCAGATCATTAAGAGGAGTCACAATGGACCCATAGTTCTTAACAAACTTCCTGTAGTACCCAGTCAGGCCCAAGAAAGCCCTGACCTGAGTCTGGGTAGTTGGAGGAGTCCAGTCCTTGATGGTCTGAATCTTACTCTCCAGTGGTTGAACTTGGCCTCCACCCACAAGGTGGCCCAAGTACACAACCTTACTCTGCCCTATCTGGCACTTGGTTGCCTTAATAGTGAGGCATGCCTTTTGCAGAGCCTCTAGCACTTCCTTCAGGTGGACCAGGTGATCCTCCCAGGTGGAGCTAAAGACAGCAATATCGTCCAGATATGCTGCACAAAAGTCATCCAACCCAGTAAGGACCTGATTCACCAACCTTTGGAAGGTGGCAGGTGCATTTTTCCAACCAAAGGGCATCACCACAAACTGGTAATGCCCACTGGGGGTAGAAAATGCTGTCTTGGCCTTAGACCCCTCAGCTAACCTGATTTGCCAGTAGCCAGCTGTCAAGTCAAATGTGCTCAAATACTTGGCAGAAGCCAATTTGTCTATGAGCTCATCTGCCCTTGGAATTGGGTGTGCATCTGTCCTGGTGACAGCATTGAGTCCTCTGTAATCCACGCAGAACCTCATCTCTCTCTTTCCGTCTTTGGTGTGAGGTTTGGGGACCAGAACCACTGGGCTAGCCCAGGGGCTCTCTGAAGGCTCAATGACACCTAACTCCAGCATCTTTTGCACCTCAGCCTTGATACAGTCTCTGACATGGTCAGGCTGCCTGTAAGTTTAAGTTTAAGTTTAAAATATTTGTAAAGCGCAACATACACCTAAACGGTTTCTTGGCGCTAAAGTGGCAAAAACAGCCTAAGTGTCGGAATCAACAGCTCGGGCGTCAAACTGAGGCAGGGGGAAAGAGGATTTTAAGACAGAAAGGCCTGGGTGAACAAAAAAGTTTTAAGGGATTTGCGAAAGGTAGAGTACTGAGTGAGGGATCTGAGGTGGAGGGGAAGGGAGTTCCAAAACGCCGGGGCAAGGGTGGAAAATTTAGAGCCGCCCAGTTTTTTTTTCCTGTAACGAGGGGCAACTAAGAGATGTTTGGCGGGGGAACGGAGGTCTCTGCTGGGAACGTATGTTTTGATGGCTGAAGATATGAAGAAGGGGGCAAGGCCTGATCTGGCCTGAAAAGCCATACAGCCTAGTTTGAACAAGGCGCGTTCCCGGACAGGGAGCCAGTGGAGGGTCTTCATTAGGGGAGAGGTGTGGTGAAATTTAGGGAGACCAAAGGCAAGGTCAGCCGCCTGGTTCTGGACCAGTTGTAGCTTGCGCATGCAGTACTGGGGGATACCGTTGTACAGGGCGTTCCCATAATCCAGGCGGGACAGGACCAGTGCGGACATAATCAGTTTGAGTGCAGGAAAAGAAAAAAAGCGAGAAATAGAACGAATAGTGCGGAGAGTGAGAAAACAGGAAGAAACCACCGAGCCTATCTGGGAGTGAATGGTGAGTTTGTCGTTGAGCTTGATACCTAAGGTATCAAGCCTGTAAATTTTGTTCTTTACAGGAAGACTATCACCAGTGTCCACCACATGGGTACACCAGTTAGTCTGACTGGGTGTCAGGGAGAACATATGTCGATATGACTGCAAAACCTGTCTACAGTCATGTTGCTGATGTTCAGTGAGTCTGCCATCTAAGGCCACACCATCAACTGAGCCATCCTCAGGATTCTGAGTCAGCAGGTCTGGGAGAGGGTCACTCTCTTCCTCCTGCCCCTCATCTGTAGCCATGAGCAAGCCCATGTCTTTCCTGTCAACATATGCTTTCAGCCTGTTAACATGGAGCACCCTGTGGGGGCTCCTGGGAGTTCCAAGGTCCACCAAGTAGGTAACCTCTCCCTTTTTCTCAAGGATTGTATGGGGTCCAGACCATTTGTCTTGGAGTGCTGCTGGGGCCACTGGCTCCAACACCCATACCTTCTGTCCAGGCTGGTACTCAGTCAGGACAGCCTTTTGGTCATGCCAGGCTTTCTGTAATTCCTGGCTGGCCTCAAGGTTTTTGGATGCCTTCTCCATATACTCAGCCATCCTGGAGCGGAGACCAAGTACATAGTCCACTATGTCTTGCTTGGGCTTTTTGATAGGTAACTCCCATCCTTCCCTCACCAGACATAGGGGTCCTCTTACAGGGTGCCCAAACAACAATTCAAAGGGGCTGAAGCCAACACCTTTTTGTGGGACCTCTCTGTAAGCAAACAGAAGGCAGGGCAGAAGGATATCCCATCTTCGCCTGAGCTTCTCAGGTAATCCTTTGATCATGCCCTTTAGGGTCTTGTGAATCTCTCAACAAGCCCATTGCATTGTGGATGATAGGGAGTGGTGAACTTATAGTTGACACCACATTCCTTCCACATAGCTGTCAAGTATCCTGACATGAAGTTTGCACCTCTGTCAGACACTACCTCCTTAAGAAACCCCACTTTGGAGAAAACTCCAAGTAAGGCCCTGGCCACAACAGGAGCTGTTGTGGTCCTAAGTGGAATTGCCTCTGGGTACCTGGTGGCATGGTCCACCACCGCCAGTATGAATCTGTGCCCAGATGCTGTAGGGGGATCCATTGGTCCAACAATGTCAATCCCTACCCTTTCAAAGGGCACCCCCACCACAGTTAGTGGTATCAGGGGGCCTTTGTGGTACCACCTGCTTTGCCACTTGCTTGGCAGGTTACACAGGAGCGACAAAACTCCTTTGTATCTTCTGACATGTGAGGCCAGTGAAAGTGACAGACAAGTCTGTCCCATGTTTTGTTCTGGCCTAGGTGTCCTGCTAAGGGAATATCGTGTGCCAAGGTAAGCAGGAAGCCCCTAAATTGCAGAGGTATGACTAACCTCCTGGTTGTACCAGGCTTGGGGTCTCTACCCTCTGAATAAAGGAGCCCATCATCCCAATAGACCTTATGGGTACCTTGAGCATTCCCAGCAGCCTCAGCAGCAGCCTGCTGTCTGAGGGGTTCAAGAGAAGGACAGGATAACTGAGCCTGCCCCAAGTCTGCCCTAGAAGGTCCCCCTGTCCCCAGAAACTCAACCTGATCAGGTTCAAGCTCTATAGGGACAGTTCCTTCAGGGGTCTCAGAATCATCTTCCTGTGAAGGCTGATCCTCACTTGTAGGCATTTGGGAAGGCACAGCCTTTACCCTCCTGTTCCTTGTCTTGGAAGGTACTTGGTCCATTGTTCCAGGATCCAAAACCTGAGGTTCAGAGAGGCACTTTTTGGCCTGTGACCTGGTCACAGCAAGGACATGTGATGATATCCCTAACATCTCTGCATGAGTCCTGTACTCAACTTCTGACCATAGAGAACTCTCCAGGTCATTGCCCAACAAACATTCTACTGGGAGATCAGCACTAACCACAACTCTTTTTAGGCCAGTTACCCCTCCCCAGGAAAAGTTAACAATTGCCACACTATGTGTAGTAGTGACATTGCTGGCGTTGGTCACCAGGTAATTATCACCTGGTAGGTACTGTCCAGGGTTCACAAAGCTAGGCGTCACCATAGTGATACTGGCACATGTGTCCCTGTATGCTTGAGCCACTTTTTCATTAATTAAAGGTGTCTGTCTGTACTTGCCCAAATTATTGGGACTGATAGTAGGGGGAAAATCAATCTCCCCATCACAAATCAGAACAGCCTGTGTGGGGATTCTGACTAGGTCAGAATCTCCCTCAGTTCCCAAGGTGATACCCACTACCCCCTTAGTCTGTGGACCAACACTGCCAACTGTATTAGTGGGTGCAGGTGCCTTAGGGGCTGCAGTGTTGGGGGCTCCACCCTTTTTACAATCACTTGTCCAGTGAGTGGTGTTTTTGCAAAAGCTACACCAGGGTTTTCTTTGACCTTCTTTCTTCTTCTTCTTGGAAGGTTGGGACCCACCCTCAGTATTAGTTTGGGGCCCTGTTGAAGACTTCTGGGGGCATATTACCAACAACTAGCGATAATTTTTGTCTCTAACTTGTTTAGAGACAAAAATTATCGCCGCACATCGGCCATTTTTATCGCAGATAAACCTTGCTATTAGCAAGGTTTATCGCAAATGCGATAAAAAACGGCCGCAATGCATGAATATCGCTGAAAAGTCAGCGATATTCATGCATTATCGAGCAAATGCTCTTAGCCATTTTATCCACCTCCCATTGGATAACATGGTGAAGAACTGCTCAGGGCAGGTGTTAGCTTTTGGAGATATTCGCGCTTAGCGCGAATATCTCCAAAAGTTGGTAATAGGAGATAGCGATGTTAGCGACTGTTTCCAGTCGCTAACATATTGGCACGCCCACTTTGCATGTCATTAGTGATAAATATCACTGACATGCAAAGCGGGGCCCAAGATGGTCGCTATCTCCTATTAGCTGTCACTAACTGGTGTTAGCGACAGCTTGGTAATAGGGAGATAATTTTATCTCCGCTTTCTTGGGTTTTAAAGCCAAAAAAAGCGGAGATAAACCCCCTTGATAATATGCCCCCTGGTCTTTAGTTTTCTGCTCCCCACCCTTCTGGTCTGTTTTCTTTTGGTCACCACCCTGGTTCTGGTTCTGGTTCTTTTGCTTAACTCTGGTTCTAACCCATTTGTCTGCCCTCTTTCCCAATTCTTGGGGAGAGGTTAGATCTGAGTCAACCAAATGTTGATGCAACTGCTGGTTCTGACAGTTATTTAAAATCTGTACTCTCATAAGCAAATTGTACAATCCTTCATAGTCTGTAACCTTACTTCCCAGCAACCAGCCCTCCAGAGCCTTAGTGGCACATTCAACAAATTCAGACCAGTCCTGAGTCTGTGTCTTCAGGGTATCTCTGAACATTAACCTGTACTGTTCAGTGGTTAAGCCTAACCCATCAATCAGAGCACTCTTCAGGACCAGGTAGTTTCTAGACTCCCCATCACTAACTGTGAGGAGTCTGTCTCGGCCTCTACCTTCAAAGGAGAGCCACAAGATTGCTGCCCACTGCTCCTGAGGGACCTGCTGTACTTTGCAAGCTCTCTCAAGTGCAGTCATCCACTTGTGGATATCATCCCCAACCTTGTAGGGGGGCACAATCTTACTCAGGTTTCTATTGTCATAGGACCTGTCTTTATCCGTAGGGATAGTGCTGCCACCAGTGGATCCTAATCCACTCTCTCTAGGCTGCCTTGCTCTAGCAAGTTTCTCTTTGGCCAGGGCAACTTCTAATTCTTGCTTCTGGATCCTAAGTTCAGCCTCTCTCATTTTGGCCTCATGTTCCCTTCTCTGAGGGCTAGTCAACTCCCTTCTGGAGTTGACATGAGAACCTCTAGAAACATGGGAAGTATTGGATTCACCTGAGTGATTCATCCTCCTCCTATGCTCCTGGTTAAGTCCATTTGGGGGTCTGAATGGGTTGGACCCACCTTCAGTCCCTCCTAATAATCCGATAAATCAGACACATTCTCTGCCTACTATCCCCCTAGTGGATGGAACAACGGAGATATCGGAAAATACGATCCCTAACTCGATATCTGTGCCTAGTTATGCAGGGCTATTGAACGACATTGACTGCCTTATAAAGGCTCTAATTTTTCCTCTTACAGAACGGAATATTAGATTAGGTGAGTGTGTTGACCAAATCCGGCAAGAGCAGAAGGGTATTTCGCCCGGTATACCTTATGTCTCTACCAATATTAGTCAGCGTATAAAAGCTCTTAAACAACCGAATACTGGGAGTAACACCCCTAAATCAAATTCTCCGTTATTAGCGGGGGCCAATAAACCAGTGCAGGTTAATAAATCCAGTGATAAACTTAAAAATACTCTCGCCACAGCTACTAACACCACAAGCAAAAATATAGGGACCCATAATATTCATTCTAATAAAACAAAGTCTTTTCCTACTGCATCTAACCCTGCCAGAAGAAGCCCAAGGGACACCGCCGATCTACCTCCAGAGAGCCTAAACTTTGTCATTGTACTTACAGGGGTTCCCCCACTGTCACCCGGCAAGTATGAACCTCAAGACAATTTAAAAAATAAGGTCATCTACTGGCTGCGGAAACATAGACCACTTCCCTCGCATCTAAATGGTGACATCGTCTCGGTCAGGCGATGTAATTGGGTAGGTACTAGACCTAAGGACGAAGATGGCGACGTGATCATTGTCAACTTCAAAGACCACAGACTAGTCACTTTTATTAGTGATTGGTTCCCCGGGACGGGTACAGGGGGGATTTCAACGCACAACTTAGGTTATTTCTATCCTGAATCTATGCTGAAGCCACCTCCTCCTAATACATTACCACCAAGGCACATAATTCCCAACCCTAGGAATAGTTGGTACCAAAAAAACACGTATGGAGCCCTAAAACCACGGCTGTTACCCCAAGTGCCGAATATGGCACAAATTCCATCTTCCTTTCAGACTAGGCTCACCCCACTTCAACCCAAGAGCCATAGACCATTTGTTCCCCATAGAATAGATTTCCCAATGATGACAAGGGGGCAGAACCCGTATGACCCTACTTACGCTTCTCATTTCCCACTCTGCCAGCCAATCCAGCAACCGCCAAAATATCAAAACCCTATTTTTGGCGGTAATTGGGATAATTCTCAATCGTATAACCCCAAGGATACCTGGAGCATACCTCTGGCCAATCTTTTTCACCCTTTTTCACAACTGGATGAAAATGAATGACTTTACGAGCAAGTTACAAGAGTAAAGCGACCGGAGGAGCCCCAGAAACATCTGTTTTCGACTATCCAATATCCTCTGGTAAGCCCATTGAAGGCGACTAGAGTTTATACGTGGCCGAGGGAAAACTCATCTGGAGATAGCCCGATGTTTAGTGTTGCTCCTTCCCACCTTCAAATAAATACCCTGAATTATTCCAGTGTCACTTCTAGGACCCCTTCTCTCACCACAAATACATCATCCCTGCGATCGCAAACTTCCCCATTTAGTGAAGGCAGCTCACTTTTGGTTGATAGCAGAGTACCTTATTTGAACACCCTTTTATCATGGAATGTGGCAGGGTTAGCAAGTAAAACCACTAACTCAGTTTGGCTGGATGTGATACACAAGCATGATATCCTGTGCTTTCAGGAGACATGGTGTAACGAAGAGCTACACTTGCTAGGGTATCAGACTTTTCATTCTCCGGCCAAGCTCTCAACATTGGGTCACAATAAGGGTGGGCTATGTATATATGTCTCAACATCCGCAGAGGTAAAGGTTAACAAAGTGCTTTCCAGCACGTTTTTCCAAATTTTATCTCTTACCTGGGGCTACAGAGGGAACATTGTATTGGTGAATTTTTACAACAATATCCCTAATAGCGAATTGGAGGTCATTATGACTAATATGTGCCGGCACATTGCTACAGCTGTTGACCTATCCAAGGGGGCAAGAATAATCTGGGTCGGTGATTTTAATTGTACCATCTGTCCACACACCGACTCGGGTCTATGCGGCCTGGACGACTATGGGCGGGAGGAACCGACACATTTTGTCCATACAAAGTTGGGGACATTGTTAAATGATATCGTCTTCAATTTTGATTTTTCCTTTGCCAATCAGAACTGTGTCCTGCCTGCATCCTTTGAGCCAACCTTTTTTGGAAGGGGCTGTAAATCAACCATCGATTTCATACTAATAGCACGTGCTAACCAAGGTTTTGTAACCTCGTGGGAAGTCGGAAAAGATGTATCCAGCGACCACTATCCCCTGATAATCAGCTTAAATATAAAAGGACGCACTGAAAATAAGGGAACTACCTACTCGTACCCATATAGGGTCGATTTATCTAAAACTAATGGCTATGTCCTAAAATGGGAAAAAATTATTCCTAGTACGTTCTTACAGAAGCTAATCACTAATTGTGCAGCGGACGTGAACGTATGTCTGGAGCAACCTGGGGCGCCAACCACTGTTATGGCAGCTTTTGCCAATATCGCTAACTATATTAAAAAAATGTTGACCCGTCCTCCCAAAAATAATCCCACTAAGTCCGAAGGATGGTTCAACGGAAAGTGCACAAAAGCCTTAAAAGCTTTAAAAGAGGCACTAGCCCTGAAACCAAGATCCCCCTGCAAAATTCGGGAGGCCAGGAAACTATATAAATCTGCAATTAATGAAAGAAGACTGGCCTTAAAAAATCAGGCCTGGGAAACACTGAGAGTTGCTTCAACACAGAAAAACAGCACTCAGTTTTGGAGGCTGGTCAAAACCCTTTACCAACCAAGGGATGACGGAAATAAAATAGACCTTGCTATAACTGCCGAAAGATGGTTTACCCACTTTAGGCAGCTATACAACCAATCTAGCATAGTAGATATTCCCTTATCCCCGGGGCATAGATCAATAGTGGATAAAAGTATAACCAGCAGTAGAGGCCCAAATTCCACGCCTCACCCATTTCCGATAGACTCAACCTTTACATTAGGAGAAGTCCAAGAAGCCATTAGGGAAAGCGCACCAGGCAAAGCAGCTGGTCCCGATTGTACTCCAGTAGATGTTTACAAGGCCGAACCAGATTTCTCGGCCCCTTTGCTCACTAACGTTCTGAATTCGGGAAACCGTAATGGGTTCATTGAATCCTGGTCGGATGCCATAGTGGTACCTATTTTTAAAAAGGGCAGGCGAGATGATCCGACCTGCTATAGGCCAATATCCCTGCTGGACGGCCTAATGAAAATAGCAGGAAGGATCTTATTAAAAAGACTCCAAGCATGGGAGGAAGACATTAATGTTGTGTCACACTTGCAGTATGGGTTTAGGAAAGGTGTGGGGACACTTGAGCAGTGCCTAAACCTTTCTCTCCTCACCTCCAAGTATACACAGGCCAGAGGTGGAGCACTCTTTATAACTTTTGTGGACCTGAGCTCCGCTTTCGACTGCGTCGACCACACTTTATTGTGGTCTACGCTGGTCGACCTGGGTATTGATGACCGAATAATCATCTTCATCAAGGAGCTGTACCGCAACTCGGGGGCAAGAGTTAGATATGGCAAAAAGGGGGAGTGTACGGACAAATTTGCATTGTCAAGAGGGGTAAGACAAGGATGCATCCTGGCGCCGTTGCTTTTTACGTATTACATAAACTCTGTGGGGCAATTTCTTTCCCTCTTTCCAAATGACTACCCCACCGTGAAAGGCTCACCAACACCCATTCTCCTTTATGCCGATGACGCGGCAATAATGTCCCAAACGCAAGTGGGCCTACAGAGGGCGGTTACCAGGTTTGCAGGTTACATGCAGGAGAGAAACCTTAAAGTAAATATAACTAAAACATACACCATGCCATGCACTAGTAAATTTAATAGGGCCCCTTGTACCATATTCCTGGATAAACAAAAACTAGCTACCATTGATAGGTTTTGCTACCTAGGGGTCGTGTTTGACAGGAGGTGTGGCTGGAAGCCGGCGATTGCAGCCAGAAAGCTGGCTTTCACCCGCTCCATAGGTGCCTTGCGCGCCTTTTCTGACAGGCTAGGTGGTAAACCAATCAGGGAGCTGATCCAGATTTACCGGGCCAAATGCGTCTCCACAGCCACCTATGGCGCTGGCTTATGGGGCATTGAGAAGGACTCCACCCTGCAGAGCAGTGAAAATCAATACATCTGCCATTTGTTGGGAGTGCCTAAAAGTACTTCTACGTTTTTGACGCATATTGAGACAGGAGTGAGACACCTGAGTGACATCATTAAGATGTCTCCAATTCTTTTATGGCACAAGGTGTGGACAACACAGGAAGCTGGGTTCAATAGGGACCTCTTAGAAGATTGCTTAGCCCTAGACGGGGTTGCTAATTTTAGATGGCTATCCTACGTAAGATCATTTCTAACAGAGTTAGGACTACAGGAATACTTTGAAAATCCAAGTTCAATGGAGGGTGTCTCTAGATCAACTCTCAAAAAAATAATAACTACACACTTGGATACTATGAGATGGAATCGTGAAAAACTTAAACTCACTGTTTTAAACTTTCAGGAAATTACCCCCAACGAAGGTTTGCAAACTTATTTGAAGGTTGATCCCAGTCCATTTAACCGAATGCTTTTGTCCCGCTTGCGCCTGGGGATCTTCTACCGTATGGTAACCCTACCTGAAGCCAATAACTGGTCGCACACTAAGCTGATCTGCCCTTGCGATAACATCGCGGTGCAATCTAACATCCATATATTGTTCTTCTGCACGCTGTACTCTAATCCTAGAAAAGTATATTTGATACCCTTACTCAAACGGTGGGGTCTAAGAAACTGTAGGCCAGCTTTCTTGAAAATGTTAAGATTAGAAAATGACCATGTGATATTTGCTGTCTCATGCTTTTTAAGATCAGTCATAAAGTATCGCAAATCTATGTGATATAACATCTCTATTCTGGGTCTTACATAGATCCCTGCTGTTGTGTGTTGATATTTTATTGTAAACTTTTTTAACGATGTTTCTTTTTTCTTTTTTTTTCTCTAGTTTATGTATATGTTTAGATGAAAATGTATTATGTAGTAGCAAGATGATGTATTTGTTGTGTTTTTTGTGCTTTTATGATTTTATGTTTAAAATCGAATAAAGCTTACTTATTATTATTATTAAAAAAGCTTAAGTTAGCCTGGTTAAGCCTGCTGACTAACACCTGGCTATTTCTACCATCATCAGAATCACTTTCTTCCTCCTCCTCCTCCTCTTCTCCTTCCTCAGGCTGAGTATTCCCAGGGGTCTGGTCTTCCTCATCTATCTGGATGACAGGGGCAGGGGCATCAGGGTTATCATCTTCAGAAGGAGAAACTTCCTCACCAGTCCCTGAGGGGCCTGGTTTGGAGTTCTTTAGAGCTTCAGTCTGGTCTAACAGCTCTCTGAGGTGTCCTGCTGTAGGAGTAGGACCTGTTTTGATTTCTCTCATGGAACACAGTTGCCTCAGTTCCTTAAATGGAAAGATAGCAAATTTGGATGGTGCCCTTGGAGGGTCACTCTCAACAGAGTTGGGTCCAGTGGATCCCTCTGCTCCAGACATTGCTCTAGTGTGGTGGATGTGTTGCAATCTACCTACACTTGTGTTTTCCTACAAAACCTATCTAGTAGTTGTAGTCAGGGTGTGCTACTCCCTGTCCTCTACAACAACTAAGTTCAGTAGAACTTAAGTATATCTAGTCTTGTTTTAGTGTACCTATCAGGTACCTGTATGATCTTTCAAATGATATTTCCAAAGATTGTAATGGCAAAACAACAGCAAGCTCAAATCCCAATCCGCTGCTCACCAATGTGAGAAGTTGGCCTGGTATATGCTGCTCACTAGTTCTAGTGATCACCTTGTACCATGCCAAGCAACCCTTATGGTGCAGGTTGTAAAGTCAACCTTATAGACAAGCTATCCTAGGGGTGGCATGGACTAAGCAGTCTTAGGCTAAACTCTGTAAAGGCATGTGAAGCAAGCTGTTTTACCATACACAATCCCCTTGAATACCAAATGAAAGGACACCACACAGATATATATTGAAAATATATATAGATTTATTTCTACAAATATCCCCTATACTCTTTATGAGTACAGAAGCAAATGCGTTAAAACAAAACACAGTTTAAATACACAAAAGTTGCACGAATATGGATGAGCCCTAGGGGCCACCTAAACCATATACTAAAATAGTGGTATAAGAACCACTATGGGGAAAGTGAAGAGGCCTAGGGCCTGGGGAATCGCTGGAGCTGATCGGGACTAGCAGTGCAGAAGTCGGGAAAGGCCCGCGGGACTCGGGTGCAGTGCGGAAAGTGCACGCAGTACCAATGCAATGTCAATGGTGCGTAAAAGTTACAAAGTTAGTTATTAAGGAACCTTCCGAGTGACCTAGAAGGATGAAACTTTAGACACAGACACTAGAGGTGTGTACCAGTGTGGGAACACCGGCGGAGCTGAGTTACCTCACCCACAGGAAGCTGGTGCATAGGATCGAAGTAGTGTCGGGTTTTGTCACGCAGGTCGATGGTGCTTGGAGCTGAAGATGCTGCAGGCGGCTCGATGTGAAGAGTTCCGGTGGATCCAAGGATGGATCTGAAGAGGTGAAGACCTGAAAGCAGAGGGGACAATGTTCAAAGTCACTAGCCAGTGACTACCGTGGGACCAGGACGGAACCAGGCGATGTCGGGTGCAAACAGGTGATGTCGTGAAGATTGTCTCTGCAGCCACGTGGACACGAAGAGGTCAAGGACGTCCAGGAGTCGGTCACGAGCTGTCCCCCGTAGGCTCTCGCTGATGGCGGTGTTGGCAACTTGATTGGAGCAAACAGGCCTTGGCTAAAGCAAGCCACGCAGGAAATGATTCAAGCTTCTCACTCGGACCAGCAAGATCAGAGCGGCTGCTCCTTTTCAGGGGAGCAAGGGCCAGTCTGGAGCAACCAGACCAGCGGTGTAGTTTGTCGTTTTCGTCGCCAAGATGGCCGCTAGCCATGTGGCAAGTGGCCGGGATGGCGCGTCGAGTGGCACGGTGCAAAAGGGCCCCACGCAGATCGTGGAGATGCTGGGGGGCTGATCTTCGGTGCAAGCACTGCTCGAGGTTGGGGCTTCTCAAACCCAAAAGCACAGCGTCGAGGGTGCCTCTGATGCTGCGCAGTCAGCGTTTCAGGGGTCTTCCAAGAGGTCCGGTCCCACGTCTCTCGATGCCTCCACGGGTCCCTTCTTTGCAGGGACTGTGGATCGGGCTGTGAGAAGTCTGGAAGTCTGGGTCTTGTTGGGCTCTGGGCTCGGGCTCCGGCGGGAGGCGGCGGCAAAGCAGACGTCGAGTTGCTGGTTGGTGCCTGTGTTCACAGGGTGGTCACTCCTTGGCCACAAGGGAGATTCTCTTCCATCTTCTGAGCAGCAGAATGTCGACGTCCAGTCTTCTTCTGTATTTCAAGTTGATTCAGGATGATCTGAAGTCTCAGGACACAGCTCCCACTCTTATTCGAATCTGGGGGGCCGGATCACCTACTAGGTCCCTCCTCTGGGTGGAACCAGGAAGGGGGGTGGTTACACCCCCTTTCCTTTGTCCAGTTTCACGCCAGGACGGGGGCTGGAAGGCCCCAGCACCGGTTTGAACTGGCCTATGCACAGGGACACCTTGTGTGCCCCAGGCATGTCTGATTCTATTCAGCCCTGTCCTACCCAATACACAAAATCCTGTCTGGGGTGGTGCTAGCACCTCCCAAGGCAGGAAACCGTTTGTCCAAGCTGCCCTCGCTGGAAGGACTCCCAGCAGCAGGAGGTCAGACTTGTGTCTGCGGTGGCAGCATCCATCTTGTGATGCTGAGGCTCTGTTTAACTTTAACCGGGGTTCAGGTTAGGTACATGTCGTGTCCCTCTAGAAGGGTGGAATGCTACCCCCGTCGCCAGAACTGGTGAGGGGGTAGTATTCCAATTCGTATGACACCTTACTCGACATGTTTTGATAAAGCCAAACCCAAGATAGAATTTAACCGCGAGGATTATAATGCACTTAAGAGTATATGGTATGGCAGTATCATGAAACAGCTAAAGGACATGGTTCCGAAAGCTGCAGACAGGCTCAGCTCATGCCAGAGCACTATCTCACATATTTCCAAGCACTCTGCCTCCAGGATTGATGAGGCCTTCCATAGGAGTGGCTAATAGGAACATATGTGTCCATTTTTGGTTAGGTATAGGCATACTACACCTAAGTAAGGGGTGGTTACACCGACTTACCCCAGCTGAGTGATCAGCCAGTTGTGCCAAATATGGAGGCCAGGCCAGGGGTGGCATAATACATGCTGCAGCCCCTGGTAGGCCTTGGAAGCACCTATGCCCTGGGTACCTGGGTACACTGTTACAGGGGCCAATAAGGTAAACCAGTTCCAATGTCGTTATGCACCTAAAGTACATGGGTAACAATTTAGAGAGAGAACAGCAGGCTGTGGGTCTGATTAGCAGGCCCACAGCCACATTAAGTCATAAACCAGTGAAGCAAAAAGCAAAAATTTGGGGTGACCATAGGATAGCAGACCCTACTCTCCTACACTGGCTACCCCTCTGATCCTGATCCTCTAGGTCCTCTACATCTGAGTCCCCCTCCTCCTCTACTTCTTCCTCTGGAGTGGTATCAGTTACAGGGGGGTTCACTCCATCTCCTAAGTCTAGGGGAGCTACACTCGCCTTAGCTAAGTCATCCTGTTCTAGAATGGCTATCAGAGCTGGAATGGTGGGACCTCTGCCCCTTTTTAGCCCTCTTGATATGCACAAGGCACACAAGTCTTTGTGGCTAAGTTTGTCATAGCTGGAAGTTGCCTTGGTAAGGTCAACTGTCACAGGCAGAGAGCCTGAAGCTTCACCTGTGCATGACATGACTGCTAGTGAGGTGTAAGTGGTGCACTTACCTACACTAAGTGTTTTCCTACTGTACCTTGCTAGTGAGTTGTAGTCAGGGTGTGCTAATCCCTTTAATCTACAACTACTAAATTCAGTAGAACTTAATATGCTAAGCTTTTGATTTATATGTACCTAAGGTACTTGATGTGATCTTTCAATTTGATAAAAAGATTGCAATGGTAAAACAAACAGCAAGCTCAAATCCGCACCGCTGCTCACCAATGTGAGAAGTTGGCCTGATATATGATGTTTCCAATTCTGGAACCACCTTGTATCAGTCCAAATATCCCCTTATGGTGTCTGGTTGTAAGTCAACCTTATAGACAAGCTATCTTAAGGGTAGCATAGACTAAGCAGCCTTAAAGGCTTAACTCTAGAGGTCGTGTTAAGCGAGCTGTTTTACCAATCACAATCCTGTAATATCAAATGAAAGGACACCACAAAAGTATATATTATAAAAATATATGTATTTATTACTCACAATAATCCCCAGTACTCTTTATAAATAAAGGGGCACAAGCGTTAAATCAAAAGCACAGTATAACATACAAAGTTGCACAAATATGGATGAGGGCGAGGGGCCACTCAGACCATATACTAAACAAGTGGTATAAGAGATACCAATCGAACAGTGGTTAGGCCTAGGGCCTAGGGAATCACTGGGAGCAGTCGGGACAAGCAATGCTGAAGTCGGGAAAGCCCGCGGGATTCGGGTGCAGCGCTGAAAGCGCACGCATGCACCAATGTTAGTCAACGGTGCGTAAAAGTTACACAAAGAGAGTTTAAGGACACTTCCGCTTAACCTAGAGGGACAAAACTTAAGACACAGACCCTAGAGGTGTGTACCAGTGTGGGAACACCGGTGTTGCAATGTTACCTCACCCACAGGAAGCGGGTGCACTGGGTCGAAGTAGTGTCGGGTTTCGTCACGCTGATTCTTGGTGCTTGAAGCTGAAGAGGCTGCAGGCGCTGGGAAGGAGAAGTGTCCGGTGGGATCCAAGAGTGGATCGAAGTCGAAAAGTACCTGAAAGCAGAGGGGACAGAGTCTGGGTCACTCAGCAGTGACCAGGGTGGAACCAGGACGGAACCAGGCAATGTTGGGCGCAATCAGGTTGTTGTCGAGGAGCTTCTCTCCGCTGTCACGTGGGCTCTGGGGCATCTACGAAGTCCAGGAGGAGGTCACAATCTGTCCCACGCAGGCTCTCGCCGTCGGCGCTGTCGGCTTCAAGATTGGAGCAAACAACACTTGGCAAAAGCAATCCACGCGGAACCGGAAGATTGCTTCTCACTCGGACCAGGAGGGTCAGAGTGGGGGCTCCTTTTCAGGGGAGCTGGTGCAAGTCTGGAGCAACCAGAATCCAAGTCGTTTTTCAAGTTTCGTCAGCACAGGGGCCACAAGCCGGCTGGCAAGGGACCGGACCAAGGCATTGAGCCAAAAGTAGCAGAAGGGCCCCACGCAGCACTCGTCGAGTGTGGAGGGCTGAACTTCGGTGCAAGAGTGGCTCAGGGTTGGGGCTTCTCAAACCCCGGTGTACAGCTTCAAGGGTCACTCGTGGGCTGCACGGTCAGCGTCTCGTGGTCTGTCCAAGATGGTGTGCCCCACGCTTCCGGTCACCTCCACGGGTCTCAGCTCTGCAGGGACTGTGGATCGGGCTGTTAGAAGGCAGGCAAGCTTAATCTCGTCGATCTCTGTTGCTTGAGTTCCGGCGGGAACTGCAACAAAGCAGATGTCGAGGGCTGGATGGTGCCTGTTTGCACAGGGTGGTCACTCCTTGACCACAAGGGAGATTCTTCAGTCTTCTACGTTGAGTAGGATGTAGAAGGGTCCAGAGTTTTGTTTCTTATGTTTCATCAGGATAATCTGAAGTGCTTTGGCACTGCTCCCACTCTTATTCGAATCTGGGGGGCTGGATTACCTGCTAGGTCCCCTCCTATGGGTGGGACCCGGGAAGTGGGTGGATACCCCCCTTCCTTTGATCCAGTCCGCGCTGGCATGAGGGCTGGAGTGCCCCAGAACCGGTTTGGCCGGATTATGCAAGGGGCAGCCTTGTGCTCCCCATGCAGTGTCTGGTTTCTTTCAAACTTCCCTGCTACAATCCACTATCTCCTGTCTGCGGGGGTGTAACACCTCCCTGCGACAGGAAACCCTTTGTCCAGGCCCCCTTGGCTGAGTTTCGGTCAGCTTCAGGGGGTCAGACTTGTGTCTGTGGCAGAAGCATCCATTTTGTGGATCTGAGGCCCTTTTAGAAATTAACCGCATTTAAGTAAAGTAACATGTCTTACCCCTCTAGAGGGGTGGAATGCTATCCCCGTCGCCAGAACTGGCGAGGGGATAGTATTCCAAATCGTATGACACCTTACACGACATGTTTTGATAAAGCCAAACCAAAGCTGCTATATAACCGCGAGGATTATAATGCACTTAAGAGTATATGGTATTATCCTGAAACCGCTTAGGGATTTGTTCCCGACGGCTGCAGACAGGCTCAGCTCATGCTAGAGCTCCATCTCACATTAAACCACGCACTCTGCCTCCAGGATTGATAAGGCCTTCCACAGGAGTGGCTCACAGGTTTATATGTGTCCAGATATAGGTTTAGATATAGGTATACTATATCTAAGCAAGGGGTGATTACACCATCTTACCCCAGCTGAGTGATCAGCCAGTTGTGTCAATTTAAGAACCAGCCAGGGGTGGCAAAACATATGCTGCAGCCCCTGGTAGGCCTTGGTGGCACCTATGCCCTGAGCACCTATAGTGCATGGTACAGGGGCTAACAAGGAGTCCATTTCCAATTGTGGTACGTACCTAGGGTACATGGAATCCATTTTAAAGAGAGAGCAGATAGCCTGGGGCCCTGATTAGCAGGGAACCATGCCAACTAAGTAAAAAACCAGCTAAACACAGGGCAAAAAATCTGGGGTAACCATAGTCAGGTAGCCACCTTCCTACAACTACCGTGCGCGACCATTCCCGCGTGTGCCCGCCCACCCACTGCCACCCGCGAGCCATGAAGGCCGTCACTGGTTCTGAGTTTGGGTTCTTATGCTCCTAAGTAGTGGCGAGAAGGGCTGCCTATTTTAAGATTTCAGTATGTGCAGCAATGAGTCATTTAGCCATGAGCAATATACCAAATGGCCTTTCACGAACGTTTTCCCTACATAATATGCATGAACCAATAAGTGACACGTACATGCACACACAGACACTGACGCACACACCCACCAAAATATGAAATGTATATGCCTTTTGAAATTGACATAAATTAACAGACAGAACAAAGTACTGATCTTATGACCCGTAATGTTTGAATAGAGACAGTTATTGATGACTTTTAAGAGGGACATGTGAATAGCGATAGAATAGGCAGAGTTCGACAAGAAACCATTTCCTTGCGTATTACTGTTCAGTTTGATATACCAGCGAGCAGGGTAGGGACGCACCTTTCGAGTTCCTCTTCTAATGGGTATAGCTGGCTCCAGCGACAAAAACAAGATAAATTGTGTCATTACATTAGTGGGCCTACCTTATGCAAACGAGCCTTCATTCACTTCTTAGAGGACAAGTGCCCTCTGAATGGAGAAAGAAGCAACGTCGCCCAAATTCAGCCATGTCGGTATTGTGCAACTTAAGTACCAATAGCACAAGGAAAATGCAATTGTTGCAATTTCTCATACCAATGAAAATCCCCAAAGTATAGGCTCCATTAAAGATATGAATAAATAATTGATGTGAACATGAATCTTGCAGCAGTACCAAATATTACACACAACTTATCCCTATTATCTTAAAGAAACAGTAAAAGGGCTTCGGTGATCTAAGCATCGGTATCATGCAATAATGAGTTTGCAAACGGTAGAGCTGGGCATCTAATTCTCCTGTTATAAAAACTGACAAAAGGAGTCTGTACAAAAAAATAATCTGTTGCTTTTCCAAAAATACAAGTCAAAGGTGCAAGTGGAATGTTAATTCATTGCTCATGGGTCTTTACCTGAAAAATGAAACGTCTTTAGAAAGAGTGGAAATATAGGTTTCAGAGTACCACTTCAGTGGGTTAACCACTAACTGACCAGGGCATTTCCATATCGACAAAATCTGTCAAACGAAAGCACTAGCCGCATGATGGCTCTTCTGAGTAAACAGGATATGATGTCTTGCACGAAGAGCGCGTGCCCTCATTTATTTTTTTTCACTCACTGCTAGGCAAGGCAGAGTTCAGCAAAGTGCCAAAGTGTTGATGAAATTAAAAGTTTTGCTTGATGGTATTTCCGCGAAAATATTTGAAATATTTATCCTGCATGGTCAAGAACATGAGCAATAAATACACCCCACAAAGCAACTAATATCAGATTTCCAAAACTGACAGCAAATTATTCCCAAAAAGTCTCATTCCAAAAACTTGCACGGTGAACAGATTCAGAAAAGTGTCTGCCCAAAGTATGTCAGAACACAACAGTTTTTGACTGCACTGCAACGGACCATCTTATTGACTGCTGTCTATTTCATGATCACCTTTTATGTTTCTTCTGTCGCTGTACCCATTTGAACTCTGTGATCACTTTACTTCACAGAGCACCATTGTTGATTTATTGTAGATCCTTTTGTACGGTGTCTGATTTTTTAATTCACACTATTTTCTGTATATAACGAACGTGTGCACTGGATTCAGGTTTTTTACTATTATTGCCAACATTTATTTGTTTATGATTGCAGTCATTGAAAATCAAATATTGACAGTATCTATGTTCGTAAATGAAACCTAGAGGGATATTTGTTGCTTCTTAATTTATTTTAGATTTTTTTTGCCTAAATCCTCTAGTAGCCTTTTCAAAGTATACCCAATTGTCACCTGGCAGCCTTCTGGGAAGTGTGACTGGCTCCCAGGAAAGGAAACAAAATGGCCTTGAGTCGGAGGAGGTGTGCCCTCACCAACTTCATAAGCTGCACAGTGGCATCCCCTGTCAGAGGCAGTTATATAACTCACACCAATGCCTGCCATTGTCCAAATACCCAGAGTGGTATCAATCCAAGTGGGAGGAAACCTGTTCTACAATTGGTTTACAGGAGGAGTTCTTGATGTCCCTAGCTATAACTCAGGAGTATGGGAGAAGAGAGATTCTGTCATGTTGGAATGTGGCAGAGCAGGGCACTGTAGCATTGTTTAGGGCCACAACTGTAGGAAATAATGTCAAAGTGGGTAGGGTTGCCCCAGGGTTGCTTTCTCTATTGAACAGGGAATTTACCCCAACCAGAAGAGCATAAAAGTGGCACCCTAAGATACCTCCTTAGAACACTGCTGGACCTGAGGAAGACAAAAGAAAGAACTCTTCTTGAGGAACCCTTTGGACTGCACCTACTGTAACCTGTGGAGATAAACATCAAGGGATGGACCTGCTCTCACTTCAACCCAGGACTGAAGAGTGGACTCCAAAGACTATTTAGGTAGCCTCCTGTTAAGCTATCGGGACACAAAAGCTGCAAGAAGTCCACCTTCCTGATAAACCCAACTGACCAATTCCTGAAGCCCTTGGATAAGTATAATCAATTTGAGGGGGGAGAGAGAGATCGGATCCTTTCAGCCCTTGGATAAGTGTCAGAGTGTAGTCCGCTGGCCTAATCCTAGAAATCCAGGCTTAGCAACTTTTTCAATGAATGGTTCCAAAAGAACCGGAGGCTATCGCCCAGCTAAAGCTGCTGACACAATACTGCCAGCCGGACTCAATATGCTGGATCCTGTCATCCCAAAAAGTTTCTAAGTCTGAAGGTAGAAACCATCACCAAGCAAAGCCACTAAAAGTATCCAACCAGTGAGGGACCTTCTTTGAGCGTGAATGTCTTACTCTTGGAGTTTTCTCATCAAAAGACAACAGGTACACCTGGAATTTGTCTAGCAGCTATCCAGTCTCATAGATCCTAACTCAGCTACAGCCTGCTGCCTTGCCCCACTTAGGATTTTTGACTTCCATTTCAAACACTGAGTCAGAAGGTACACCTTCCACCAGATAGAACCTGGTTCCTGTGTCTGACTCACACTCCATTGTGGTGTACAGTAACTTTTGGCTCTCACCCTTTCTAGCATGCCCCAATACCCACTGTTGACAGTCTGCTCTTTTTAGCCCCAAAAAACATCTAAATCGTTGGAAAAAATATTTGGTTCCCTACATCAGATTTTTTACGTTTGGGTGTCTATTTGCTCATTACATCTAACAACCCCCCTCCGTATGACTTCTGAGGTCAGGAAAAACAGGGAACCGGGAATAAAAGTAAGCATTTGCATTGCCCCATTCTTTTCTATGATGGACCTCAAAGGAATAAGGCTACAGGGAGAGGAACCACTGCAAAACCATGAGATTAAGGCCCTTATTTCAATATAGCCAGGTCAGCAGGGCAAGGTCGGTATAAAAGACAAACTTAAGACCCTCAATATAGTACCAGAGTTTCTCAATGGCCATTTTAAGGCAAAACATCCTTTTCAACAGGAGGGTAGTGGAGTTCCCTTGAGAATCATTTTTGGCGAATGAAAATAATGGAATTCTTAGTCGCCCCGGAAAGGACAGCTCCCCACCCCACATTAGAGGCATCAGTATCCAAAATAAAAGGTGTTTCAAAATTAGGGGACCGTAGAACTGTTTTGAAGGAGATGACCGGCTTTAGATTAACAAAAGCCTGGAGGGAAGATCAGAAGGGTTAGTTTAGGCATGAAGACTTTTGGACTTCTTCAGTAGATCAGTAATGGTAGCTGAAAGGTGGGACTAATTCAGGATAAACCTTCGATAATATCCCAAAAGACCCAGGAAGGCCCTCCTGTCCTGTATATATTTAGGAAAGGGTACTTCTGTTGTAGATGCCATCTTCTCCTCCTGGGGTTCAATAACACCATTATCCCAGGAGATGCCCAAGATATTTCACTTTACCATAGGCTATTTTGTATTTTTTCGAGGTAATGTGAAGCCCAGCTTGCTGGAGAATCTTAAGAATTGCTGTTAGAAGTGATCGCACCAATGGGGACCAAGTGCCTAATTCAGATCTTGGCAGGACTCCTGTTGTCTCTCCGTGGTGGAGTTTGGAAGTGCTCCGTTGAGCTAATGGATTGCAGACCACATTATTTAGATGTTGGCTGGCCGGTCCACAGTCTGCATTGACAGAGTGTTTTCCATTGAGTATACGGTTCACAGCTGTCCATGTGGCAGACTCCTCTGCTGGCTAACATTACTCTGTCACCGTCAGGGTGGCAGGATTATGCCAAGCATATTTTCTGTTTCATAGTTGTGCTGGCATTGTTCTACTGGTGGATTTCTGACGGAGTGATTATGTTGCGGGACTTGTTCAACATTGCACTATTCCTGTGGCTTTTGGATGGATGCTAGCTTAACACACCTTGAATCAATCAATTAATCAATCAGGTTTTATTTGTATAGAGTGGCTAATCACCCCGGGGGTATCCATATTCTGTGCTGCAGGTATCATTTTAAGTGCCAGGTCTTCAGTCCCTTCCGGAAGTGGTTCAGTAAGGGTGAGGTGAGGAGGTCGAGATGTAAGGTGTTCATGGCTTTGGCAGTGAGGTGGGAAAAGGAGCGTCCTCCGGAGTGACTGCGGCAGATACGTGGTGTGTGTGCGAGGGCGCGGTATGCAGAGTGGAGGTTTCTGGTCGTATGGTGGAAGATCAGGCAGTGGTTCATGTAGACTGGTCCTTGGTTGTAGAGGGCTTTTATAGGTGTGGCTGAGGAGTTTGAACTGGCATCTCTTCTGAACAGGGAGCCAGTGGAGGCCATTCAGGTGCTGCGTAATGTGTGTCCACTTGAGGAGGTTGAAGATCAGTCTGTTTGCTGCATTCTGGATTGTTTGGAGTCTTTGTAAAAGTTTGGTGGAGGTGCTGCCCTAGAGTTCATTGCCATAGTCGAGCTGGTGATGAGGGCATGTTAGAAATGGGGGTCTCTAGGTGTCAAAGTTTTCCTTATGCTGATGGGGAGCCATCTGAAGGTTTGGAGCAGCATGCAGATTGTGTGGAAGCAGGCTGAGGTGTCGGCATTGACCTGACATTTCTATGAGAAATCGCTTTTCAGTATGATGCTGAGGTTGTGGGTGTGGTATTTCTGCGTGGGGGTAGATCCAAGCTCTGTTGGCCACCCGGAGTCATTCCACAGTGCGGTGTGTCTGCTGAAGATCAGAACTTCTATTTTGTGCATGTTGCGATGTTGTTCATGCAGTTGTGGAAGTTAGTTTTCGTCAGGGTGGGGTGTGCGTTGAAAGTGCATTCTCCCCCTCACCCCCCACCCCGGGGGCTGGTCTGGCCAAATTGCCTGGGCTGCTTTGGCCCTGAGCACATTGCAGTGAAGGTCCCTCCACTCACAAACTGGGCCAGCAGGTCATGCACCATACACACAAACAGTTTGTATTTGCAGGATCTCAAGTTACTCTCAAACAGGCACAGGCCATCTACCACCCATCTTCGCAATGGATAATTAATTCTGCCTATTATTGATTAGATGACGTTTACTTGGCATAATAGCTAGAGGAATTGGGTGTACTGAGAATAGTTCAGTCAGTCTGTATTCTTGATCTCGCTTTTCTTTTTGTGTGTATCAATTATCATGTATGTCTTATCTTCTTTCAAATGTGGAAGTATGTCAGCAGTCTCTAGAACTGGGATAGCCAAAGGTTTTTTCAAGCTAAACAAATGAAAAAATCTGTAGGATCTCTGTAACTCCCTGGATTTCAAGGGTGCGAATATGCCTGTTTTTCCCGCAGCCTTTCACACCGCATGTTGTTACAACACGGTCGTTATCACGACCGCGTTGTAACAACGCATACCATTGGATACCGCTGGATGTTGGAATAGCATAATTTACTATTCCAACTCCAGTCTGTGCGGACAGTAGGGAAGGTGTTGGATTTTAAATCCAGCACCTTCTCCCCCCTCCGCAAGTCGTACTTACGACTTGCGAGGTACTGGTATGTGTTGTTACAACGCGGTCATGGTAACGACTGCGTTGTATCAACATGTGGGGTGACGGTTTTGTGGTGAAGGTTGTTCACCCAAGGGAGCTCCCCAACAAAATAAGTATTTGATGTCAAACGTTCTGAGTCAGTTAATTTTTTCGTGACCATCCCTGTGAATTCTCATAGCTGATGTATTCGAATTGGATCATATATAGCACAAACAGAGAGATACAAAACACAAAATGCACAGGAGAAGAACTAACCTTGTGGTATAATCTGAATTACTAGAGTCTTGCGGCACTGAAGAATGGAATTGCTTCCTGTGGTTTACTAAATAAAGGTGCAAGTAAAAGACAATTATGCCACAGGAAAACGACAAATACATTTTATTTTGCATTGAATAGAACCACAGGATATCCATTGAATTAGCACTGTCCTTTCAAATCTTCAAAATGAAATAGATTGTGAAAAAAATTTATGATTCAAACAGCAGCAAAGACACTTACAGGTAATCATGCCTTACAATAAAGGCGCGCCTCATATATTTGAGCATCCCAGTTTTAATTTTGGGTTTACTCTGTGTATAGGTTCTGTGGAAGCACCTCACAATATGATGGAATATCATCCCAGTATAGTATGTTTATGTACATTAAATATGTACTTTACTAGGAATAGCTTTAAGTTAAAATACATTGGACCTAAAAATGAATTGCAACGTGTTTGTGATTTTTCTGAATCTGACAACCCTTGTGAATTATCTGCTATTTTGAGATCAGTTTGTGTGAGCTAAACATGAATTTGTATAAATAATGAAGCAAAAACAAAGACAGGGAAAGAGAAATCGTTCTATCCATCATTTTTTTTTATTATTTGATTTTTTCCTTTTCTAATGAAGAAAGCAATTTCCCCATTCCATTAAATGGGGTATTAGCACTCTCAGGACATAATTGCACATTTTCAATCTGTAGCTAAAAGGTGATAATTGTAAGCTAGCAGTGTCAAGCAGGTGTTGCGTCTGTGCTAAAAAACACACGTTCTTTTTAAAATCTCTTAAATGTACAGCATAAGGAAGATTATGTGGCAATTGTGTCACATTTCATATTCAGGCTGCCTCACAAATATTTCTCTTTTGCTGGGGCCCTGGAGCTGTTGAAAAAAGTCTTAAGAAATGTATCACAACAAAACAGAAACGTGCTACTGAACAACAAACAGGAACTACAGAAAATGAAGCTAACGTTTAGCGTTTTTCAATACACACCAGTGCATTAGCAGCAAAGAGAATGGAAGGTTCTAGAACATGAGGTCTTTATCCATGGTTGTTGGATAGGTTCTATTTAACCTGAACGTTCATTTCATCCCTCAAAGAACATTTGTTTGTTATGCATGGCCCTCATAGAGAGCCTCAGTCGTTTATTTCTGTTTCTGAATCTCATAACCCACTGCTATGACATAGCAACAGCTTATAACAAAGCGGCTTACACCCGTTTGTGAGGTCAGGCTGACAGGCTTCTCTGAATGCATGTTAGCACAGCACAGTGCAGCGCTGCTTGTCTGGCTGGACTGAAAGCACAGCTGCAGGAAGGGGAAGGAAGGCAGGAAAGGTGGTGGGGGTTGGTCAAGAATGGCGGGTATTTTTTTTGTTAACCTTTGGTACAAAGATGCATAACAGAGGCCATGTTGTATATGGCTTCCCCATTGCCCTCTTGCTACCGCATAGCAGTTGAAAGCAGGGAGAGAGGATTTTGGACCAGGCATGACATAAAATTATAGATGGGTAAAAAGTAAATTACAGGGATGTTATTCACCTCGAGGTTCTCAGTGACATCATAGACAACGAGTTGTCTATTTGATGTCACTCAGATCACCTCAGTAAAAACCATCCCCGTATTTCACTGTTACCTATGTATTATTCTATATCGTTTCCCTTTTCTTTAAAGCTGTATAATTGTACTGCTTACGGTTGCATTTGTTTTTCAGAAAAGAAAGTCACATAGAAAATGATATTTTATAATTTTATATTATACCTCTATCAGTAACTCTGTAGTACTGTTCCAGATTGGCCATGAATTGTAAGACTCTGTACATATGGGACACAGACTAATCCTCTCTGTTTCCTTTTCTTTAATCCTTGAACAACCGTAGCAGCCTGGCAGGGTTCAACGCAGAAGTCCTCCTCCTTCTTGTAAATTAGCTCCTTTGTGTCCCAGAAACATCGCAATGGCAACAAGTTACTACATGGGAGATTACGTTGCATCTACCCTACAATACTTGGCTTCAGGCTAAGTGTAATATTCAGTGTATCTTTGGTCACGCTGATTTCATGTTTTAAGGCCAATAATGACCACATATGTTTACTTGTTCTACTAAAATGTCCCACTGACGCAATTTACCATACAGGTAACAATGAAAAGCTGTGTATACAGACAAGTGTAACCATTAAGGTAGCAAAAGAACCACGCATCATACAAACTAGATCTATTGTCTGATATTATGCCATCAACTCACCAGGCATGTTATGTAAATATTGTGGTATCTGTTCATGTTTTTGAATTGAGTAACACAGGACGGAAGACATGCTCAAGCATTGACAGTAAAATGCTAAATGTCAATGGCAGCATGCCCTTATGCAAATAGTGCACAGAGAGTTCATCTCTTTAGACAACGGACGGATTGTTCATTTGGGAACACTTGCTTCTTTTCAAATTATTTTTCTTGTAATTAACCACTGAAAGCTGTTTGACTCTCACAATCAGATGCACAAATTGGATTCCTGGGTTCTACATCCGCAAAAGATCAGTAATGGCTCAGTTTTGGTTTGGGCATGTGCAAGGCATTCTTTCTGCATGGCAATTGCCTGCCACATCATCTATCACCTGAACAGAATCAAATCAAATATTCAGGAATGGTGTATTATGCCCAGTTGTAACATATGTGTTACAATAGACCTGTATCAGTACATCACTATGCACTACAACAAGGTATATGTGGACGTATATGGTTGTACTCCTGCATATCAACACCATCAGTATCATGGTACACGAATATCGAAGGACAAAATACCAAAAGATGAGGGAATATAGCGAAGTATAGATTCACTATTTCTAACTCCACATCTGCACACCTTGAAGATATATGTACCGTATAGTTACATATATGTGGAGTTAGTCAAGGAAAATCTATCCTTACCTACCTGTCAATATTGTTTGCAATATTTTGTGCTCGATATTCTGTCCCACTGAAATTGAAGAGCTGATGTTCAGGGTGCATACCAACTGATGTGAATCTATGTACAGCAGTGTAGTTTTGAGTGATGTCTGTATTTCAATGGACATTTTGACGCCGTAATGCTATTTCTCAGCTGTTCTGGATTTCATGTGATTTCCATCCTGTTTTAGATGCTGGTGCTTTTCAGAGCAACAATAGTACAGTAGATAATGTCGTATGTCTGCTACGCAACTGTTATTATACAGCCATGCATCCATATATAAGCAGATCTTGTGTGTATATGAAGAACATTTGCTTCTGTACAATTCTTGAAGTACTGAGTATTATTTTGACAGGTTGTGAGTTATCCTAACTAAAAAAGAAGAGGGAAACATTTCTCTGAACAGAGCTAATCGAGTCTAAGCAGCTGGTGATCTCAGGTGACCCTCTGCCTAGGCCTAGGCCACAGTTTCCACTGATCTAGTGATCTGGCAGCACAACCACCAGGATCTAAATGACCCTGTAAGTCCATAAATAACAAGGCCAGTCTTCCAAACCATTTAAATTGTTGGAGTTTGTGACTTAGTGTTTACTTGCTCCATTCTGAATGGTTTGCAGAGTAGTAGGACATCTTGCCTGGTCTTGCCTTTGTCAGACTTGATTGCATTAAAGTATCTACTTGTTTGATTAGTAGAATAATCCTGGAACTAATCCCTGCTCACCCATCCTTAAAGGATATTTCCTTTTAGATCCTACACCAAGTTAACTAGCACATAAGAGTCCTGAATCCAGATTATTAATAAGTATTTAACCCAAGGGCGCCATCCAACCAGGACACGTTCACATGTTAAAAATGTGTCAGTCCTGACAAAGACTTTTAATATACTAGCTTTCAAGCCGTTCTCTTAATACCTTCACATTTTAGAAATTGTTCCCACAGTCAAATTAGGAATGTTAAGCTATGTGTTAACGCTAAAAATCACAATAGTAAATACACATGTGCACTCGTTTATGAATTGCATACTATGAATATCAAAGTGTGAACTAGTCAACATACATGACTGCTTGAATCTGTGTGATTCATTTTTGACACCAATGCCTAAAATAGACATGCATACGCACATAAAAAATGGATTTGTAAAGAATATTTGGGGGTAATTCACAAAAGTAAATACTATTGCAAATGTGAGTTAATGACTGAGGTTCTGAGTTATATCATGGTGGTCGGCCTGTCCATTCTCTGCAACCAAACTGTACAGTTGTCCATCGACCTGGTAGAGCAATCACCGTCTGATTTATACATTGAAAAGGAGAACTTGTGTGAGTCTTGGTGGAGGTAAAACCGTCCAACTCACAGTTGTACCACGGAGAACAAGCATTCAGTCAGCGTTGGTGTGGGGGTATTCCACTTGCCAATTTTACATATGTCTGTGGTAGGGGCGGCCTCACAGCAGTGTGCTGTTAGAGTAAATACGTCGCTGACCTGTATTATCCATGAGTCTTAAAAATGGACGTGTAAGTCACACACCTGATAATAATGTGCTAATCACACTGGCAGAGCACAGTAGAAAACACACCCGTGCCACACCATGACCCTTTGCCTTCCTAACAAGCAAATAGCATAAGCTATGTGTTTTTTTCACTTCTCAGTTTCTTTTCCTGTGTTTAGTCTTCTATATTTTCCCCTACAGTTCGATTTTTGTTCCTACAATTTTGTTTGGAGCCCTTGTCCAAAGTACTATAATCACTCAAAAAAGGACAATGCGAGAAAGAATTATTTCAAGAGTGATTGCCATAGCTAATAGCAGGCCTTCCCAGGAGGAAACTCGCAAGGCAGGAATGATCTGTGGGAGGGTAAGATCTTTGGCTTCTAAAGCTCACCTAATGGCCCGGGAGACTGCTGGTGGTTCTCCCAGGACCATGAACCTCTTATCCTGGGAGGAAAAGGAGTATGGGATGCTACTTATTGAAGGCTTTGCAGGAATCCCCAGTGGATTGGTGTCATGATCCCAGCCCTTGCACGGCCCTCTATACCCTTGAGATGTGGGTGGGCAATTCCCCATCTCCATTTTTCTTCCCATTCTCCAAGTTGCATGTTCACTCTGGGATGTGGGTTGATGTGTGTGCCTTCCTGGGTGACATGGTAGAAACTATTGGCCTTAACAGTCACCTGACTAAACTCAGTAGTCAATAGTCTAATTAAAAATCCATTAGAAGGCTCCAGAATATTGGCAACAGTGACAGGTACACCCATTAATCGCATTCACAAGGAGGAACTGTAAATCTGAATTGGTCCGCCCAATCTGAATGTTCCATGATGCTGGGGGTGCATGAGGTGAACTCCAAGACAAATTGCTCTGCTCAAGTTAAAAATTCCATGACTCTGGGGCAGGTTCACTTGCCAATGAAACTCAAGTAGAGTAAATGTAAAAAACCAACACGTGTTGTTTTCTAGAAACACGTGGCCAGCTTTTATTTAAAGGCTGCTCCCTCCCGGCTTCCTGCTTAGCCTTTTTTCCCACACTCACCTACTTCCCTGCTTCGCACTGTTCCAGCCATCCTCAGTTCTCCTCTTCAGACTGTAGCTGCACCCTGAGCTGGCCATGTCCACTGACTGCTCCACCATTGGGTTTCCTAGAAGATGAAAAAAACAAAAAAGAAAATATCTGACATCAGGTATGTTTGCTTAAAAAAACTGTTCTAATTCCTTGTACTCTGAGCTCTGTAGCGGTAGATTCTAGGAAACAAAGTGACCCTTCGATTTTTGAAGTGCCCAATAGACTCTTACACTGCCAAGAATAAAACTCCCTGATATTAAAACCTACGGTGTCCTCTAGGAATACAGGTTGGGTGGATTCCAGCCTGGCACACATACTACAGTTGGGACACCTAGACTCAGTGCATGATAAGTAGGTGTCCAGAGAGTTCTTGCACTGCACTTGGGATGCTACAGGATAATTGAGTTGACATCTATCAAGCGATTCATTAAGAATCCATGCTCCAACTTCATGATAACTCAAGCCTTCTGACCGGAAAGACAGCTCTACTAGAGGTCTGTTGGGATAGGAACTAAGGACATACAGATAGGTTTTAGGATTCTTTTTAATAACTATATTGTGAATTGAGACACTGTTCTTGCAGTTCACAGATACTTCTCTGATGAGATGTTTGCACAAGATGGGTGACAGGCCTTTTTGAGACCTTACTGTAGCTGCCACGGCGCAGCACCACAGAATCTTGCTTGTATTTCTCAATTCCAACATCCTTCCCCCTTGGGGCCTGCAACTTGTACAGTGTCAGTACCTTCTACAGACAACAACTATCACATTTGTGTTTGCAGTATACTAGATACACATTTGTCTTACAACTCAAATAAATATGCTTGTTACCTATATTTTACCAGAAATGTACGGTAATGTTTTAAAAATTGTTTGTGGCGATCACCTTCCTTACAAAACAATAATGTCTATATAACTGTTAACCTGATTTCCTTTTCAGATGTTATCATAACACCCATATGTTTTTAGGTGTTGAATAAATGTGTTATAGCGAGGTAACAAGTAACCGCTGTGTGTGAGAGTTGTATTCCTGCACTTACATATAAAATAAAAAAAATGCATGGATCTTGCCCACAACATTTATTTCCAATTTCTTAATTATAAATATATGTGTTGTAAACTTTAATACTCATTTGATTAATTGCATTGATTTATTCTATTGTGCAGTACATAACTGCTGCTACAATGTTATTGGTCAATGACTACAGCTACCATATACATGCTCTAATATTATGAAGCATATTTTCCATCATGCTTCAAAATGGAAAATATTGCGTTATGTGATGGGGCACTCTCATTATACCATTTGGATTTCATAGAAAAACTATTTGATAGAACACCATTACTGAGAAATAATTTCATCTAAACTGTTTAATGGAAATCTTCAGAATAAATGGCATTTACCTTTTCATAGAAACCATCTAATAGACTGTCTTTTTGGTAAAAATTAACTTTTTAATGCTTATTTTTTAAGTTTAATTTCAATGGCTGCAGGTCTTAATTCCAGAAACAGTTTTGTCGGAGATATTTATTTCAGATATACCTCAGTACGTTCAGTAAACTTCAGGGCACATTATTTTATATTATATCTTTTACATTATCAAGAAATTACTTTGAATGCTTTTAATTCACTGATCTATAACCTTCATAACACCATCCTTCGCTGACCCTTCACAACCCCTAAACACCATCAATCCCAGCCCCTAAGACCTCTGACCACAACTAAGCTACACTCATCCCTGAAGACTGAAAGCCCTTTCTAACCAAAAAATCCATCATCCCGGAACCATAAACTCACTCACTACTCCTAACTCTACCCATTTATGAACCCTAAAAATCCCTTTCTACGCCTAAATTCCTCCCATCCCTTACCCCTTAAAATATCTCAGCACACCCAAACTGCAACCATCCCTGAACCCTAAAGAATCTCACGACTTTAAACACGAACCACCCATGAACCATAAGAAATCTTCTTCACGCCAAACTGCTTATCTCCGAACCCTAAAAACACCTTTCTACATCTAGACCCCACCCATCCCTGAATCCTTCAAATCTCTCAGCACCATTTACTTCAACCCATGCTGAACCCTAAAAATCTTAACCATTCCAGCCGCTACCCATAATTGAACCTTAAAAACCTACACAGCCCTAAACTCTGCCCATCCATGAACCCTAAAACTACTCACCACCCCACACTCCACAGATCTCTGAACCCTAATTCCCCCTTTCTACTCCCAAACTACAATTATTTCTCATCCCTTACCATTACCCATTCCTGAACCCAAAAACACACAGTAGTCCTAAACTCCACCCAAGTTTAATGTAATTTGGGATTTTTCCTTATAATTATATTTCCTTTAAAATGTTTCATTTAATTTCAAGTTATTTTGTATTTCCTTAACATTGTTTTGCTTAAAATAGGTTGGTTTTCCATGATTTGGTTTTCTACGATGTGGTTTCTTAGTTTTTGTTTTCCATTAATTCCGACACATCAATTAGACTCATAAGACATCCAAACAAGTGTTACATTCTTCAAAAAGCCCATGTTGACACTTCACAAAACTTACATAGTTTAAGGAGAGTTACTTGTGTCTGTGGTTTCAGACTTACAATGTGTAACCTATGTTTGTTTTATGTACTTCATGGGGGCTCGTGTGCAATTAACATTCTGAATCACAAGTTATACTTCATGGCATATAAGTTACCATGATGTAGTAATCATATACGAAATACCAATTACAATATCTGAATGTGTAAGGAGCACAACATGATTAGAACTGGCTATGGCTATATCTAGGTAGATGGCTTACAAGTGTGAGGTGATAGAAAGACTGATCATATCACTTGTTGTTAGTGATGTAATGTTGGGGTTTCCGAGTCTTACTGGAAAAGTGTAAATTTAATGTATATTCACAGGTATATTTTTCTCTCCTTTCCCTGAGGAACACAGAAAGTTGAATGTTTATCACTGTTGCATTCACATTTCAGAATGCATTATTATGCCTTATGAGTGTAAAAGCTAGGCACTTGAATTTACATTACATTATTACATACAGATGTACACCTAATCAGCATGTTATTTCATATTATGGGACAAGATCCCAGAGCAGAAGTTCCTGAAACAGAACCTACCAGGCCAACCACCATTTCAACGCCTGCTGAAGTCTTCAATAAGCACTTAACTCCTGCTGGTCCAATTCCAGATGAGGAGCAGCCTGCTCCTTCAAGTAGATCTGGGCAGGCTACCATAGTGAATCTCACACTGCCTACAAGCAGTAATACCACCCATGTTTGTCTTACCTTCCTCAACATGCATGAGTTGTCACTGCTCCTTGGGAGCCAACATTGCAAACAATGTCTGCCGTGTGCACCCCTTTCCTCTTTTCTGTATTAGCAACAACAACATCTGCAGTTGAACCAGTGTGATGGTGCCAACTATACAAATTCCACAGGGTTGAGTGGGTATATGTAAGCCATTAATTGGGCAGAAGAATGAGGCCACTGATACCCTTAAGTTAAAGGGAAACCAAGGGCCATACCATTATTAAATCAGCTGCCCAGCATGGATAACAGATGGGCCAGATCATGGAAAGGATGTATGTTTAAAATCAATAAATGGTGTTAAAATAAGATTCAGATGTGTTCAAAAGGACTGTACTACAATGACAACACTTTAAAAGGGCACTTTTACTTGTAGCAATTGACAACATGACTGTAACAAATACAAGGAATCCCACTGTGCCATGTAGTAAAGACAGTGGAAAACATCACCATCTACAACCAGCTTTTGTGCATAAACATACTACTTAAGGAACGACTGCAGTTGTCTGTCACCCGCATAAACAAATTGTTTCTTTAACATTCATTTCCATTAACTGATATTTACTCTCATAAGGAGAAATTGTGGATGCAAATCATTTCAGTCTTCCTAACTACTGACATCTTTGTTTGTCAATTTTTAAACATTACCCTGGGCCTCCTCATTGTAGTCATGATCTGGGCTGAAAGGAATGCTCTATCGCTGGGCAATATTGTGCAGTGTACAACAGAGCATGATAATTTTGCACACCTTATCAGGTGAGTAGAGGAGTGTTCCACCAGACCTATCTAGACAATGGAATCTTGCTTTCAGGGGCCCACTCCACAGGTCTCTCTGAGTTCTACTATGTGCCTCATTGAAGTGGACTTCCCTGGCATTAGTGGCCGTCACCATCCATAGGAAGGTTACAACCACTAATTCCATTTTACATGCTACCAGTGGGCACCCCAAGGTTTTGAAGTGGAGTGTCCCGTATAGCCAAATGCCACAAGCTGAAAAAATCTGCTCAACAGAAGAACAATTTGGCAATGAAATGACAAAGATGACAGAAAGATTTATCCAACATGGATACCCCACATGTGTGTTGAGGGATGCGAATGAAAGAGAGTTAGAAAGAAATCAAGAGCCCAGGTACTCAGCACAACCTAGCATAAAGGAACCTTTACAGAAAAACTGGAACATCTTACGTAAAGAGGACCTTGTAAAAGACATAGTGGATCAAAGTCCTAAGATAACTTTTAAGAAAACTAAATCCTTGAGAGATATTTTAACAAGAAGCCATCTGGAACAACTCAGTTAAAGGAATTTTCTGATAAACATCACAAAGGGTTTCACCAAGTGTGGATCATGCAGAGGATGCCAGTATGGAATCAACTAAAAAACATTTCCAACACTGGATGGGAAATAAAGGGCCATACAGGACAGAATCACCTGTGCAACGGGGTTTGTTGTCTACACCCTAAAATGTAGTTGCGATGAGTATTACGTCTGCAGTATCATCAATAAACCGAGATTTCAAATATTCCAACACATCTGAGCCATGAGAAATGGGGATAAAAGTTACCCGTTGGCCAACCACTTTGAAAGTGAACACAATCACTCCTTGAAAAGATTTGGTTTCTTTGGGCTCAAACATATACCTAAGGATGCAAGAGGGGGGAGTAGGCTAAGAGAATTGAGAAGGGAGAAGTGGAAGTTGATTATCTTGATAGGTCCGGATAGGCCACATCATTGACGCTTAACTTTAGGTACACCTTTAGTAAATACAATGAACCCCTATAAAGGATATTCCCCTTCTCGCTACATAGTAGACCCCACCATGCATGAGAATTTGTAATAAGAAGAGGTTTGGATTATGATGAAGCCCCTGTTTTGAGACACAGGATAGAAAATGTTTATAATATTAATGTCTATGATAACTATTCTTCAAACTATTATTGCATGAATTGGGGTGACATGTATACATTCTAATTTTAACATGTATTTATAGATGAGGAACTGCAGAGATAAAAGCCACCTTTATAAGAGAGACTCTTGAGAACATTGTGATGGGTTTTTAACCCAGGCTTTTAAGGTGATTGGAATTTGTATTGATTAACGATTATTGTATGCTCCATTACTTTACTGAGGACTATTACATCATCTTATGTGCAATAGATCAATAATAAAATAAATGTAGTGAGAAATATGGAAACATTGATAGATGTGAACCATCTAGTATTATAATAAGTAGGAGAACAAATTATTAATGCGCACTTTAGCACGAGTCACTTTATGGATAGCAGTTCAATAATATTAATATATAAAAAAATTATCAAGTTATTTGCAATAATAGGTAGGAAAAGAAATATAGTGAAAAATATGGAAAATTTATAGGGGTGAGTTATCTAGGATTATAATAATTCGAGAACAAATTATTGATAAGTACTGTAGCACGAGTCACTTTGTAGATAGTAGTTCAATAATATCAATACATTAAAAAATCTTTTTTACCTATTGCACGCACAAGCACTTTATCAGGGTCCATTTTGAGCACATCATGTGCAATACATTGATTTGAAAGGATTGCAGAGGAAAGCAGGATAAGAATACAAGGGAGCAAATTATCTAGCACTGTAGTTAAGCATGAGCTACTTTATGGATAGAAGTAGCAGAACAAATATTGAATGGTATTATAATGTTGAACCCTCATTAAATAACCAATTATGGGAATAAAATTACAATGGGAATGACAATATTAGTAAGGAAAGGAAAGAGAGCATGGACCTCCTTTTTATGTGACTAATGGCCAGATGTAGGTCGCCCAATACCAGTCGGTAATGGCCGAAATAACCGTATTTGGCTTTTGAGATGTTGATGGAATGATTCCTGGATTCGGTATTTTACCAAATCGGTAATTTAAGGAATCGGTAAATTACCGAATTCTTGACATACCGTTTTGGTAAATTACCGAATCCGTAATGTAGGGAGCACTCAAGTTAGTGCATTCCTGAGTTAAGGATTTGTTATTTACCACCAACTACAAGTTGGTGGTAAGTATCGAAAACCTTTGAAAAAGCAATTATTTTGCTTTTACAACAGTGCGATGTGGCAGACGTACATGCCCTTAGGGCATGTATGTGTGCCACATGTGCACCCAAAAACTATTCAGGGGTGCAACAGGGTGTCAATGTGACACCCTGCCACCCTTGAAAATGTTCCCCCTATTACCGATTCGGTATTTACTGAATCGGTAATACTGAAGGGCTTTCCATTCATTCTTATGGCCTCCAGACCCATAGGAACGAATGGGAATTACTGAATCGGTAAATACTGATTCTTAATTACCAAATCCTACCGATTCGATAAAATTTACCGAATAATTATCTACTTCCCATTTACCTATTCTTAAATACCGAATCGGAAAAATTTGGTATTTAAGAATAGGTACATTGAGATTACCTACATCTGGCCCTTAGATGCTTAATCAAAGTTAAAAGTTAAATAGGGCAAGAGTTTAATCTTAAACAGGTAACAACATTTGAGTATCCATCTGTGGGACTTGGCCCTTTCCCCAGAAATTTTTCGTTTTTTACCCCTTTTAATTTAGAATGCCCCTATTGTAACAACAATGTATAGGCCTTGTGTAGTGAGGAAAGCCCTGTGTACTGTGAAACTGATGTTAAGATGCAGGTGTCTTATACCCCTAACATGGCTGCCACTGACCACTGCTGCTGCACGGGGTTAGTGGGCGCATTCTAGTGGCTAGGGCCTGGCTGGAACCCTCCAAATAATGTATCAACTTAGCCTGCCAGCCTGCCCACAGGTAGAATGGTGGAACCTCCTAGAATCCCCTGGAACCTTCTGGAACAGGTGAGGTGACACCAACTGCCACTGCCAACTGTCAACTGGCACTGTATAAGGAAAGGAAGGAAAACTTTCCTGTCAGAGTGACTGAGGGGAAGACCAGGGGAAGAACCTACGCAGGAGGATAGGCAGTGAGGGTCAGGGCAGGGTCTTACGATGCTGGAAATGACAGGGCCTAGAGTGCTGCTTTACAAGTATTGAGGCATCCTGTAATCCCCACTGACCTAACCCCGCGGCAGGGAACCCCCAGGGACCACTTGAGGGGATTGGCTGAGGAGATCTAACGCCAGCCACCAACTTAACCCCCTTCAAGGAAACAAGGAACCAAAGGGCGCAAGAAACATCACGCCAACAAGAAACTAAGCTTCTATTTACAAGGGCACAAAAAACATCACACCAAGAAGAAACTAAGCCTCTATTTACAAGAGCGCAAGAAACCTAAAGCGCTAAGAAGAAATTAAATCATCACAGGACTTTTGAAGAAGCAAACAGGTATTGGCGCGGTACTGACCCTGCGTTTCCTGATGTCACCTGGGGTCTCCCTTGCTAACCTGCTACTGGGGTGTCACCTGTCCTGTATATCTAGCGCTGCCCTTGCTGACCCTGTGAAGAGCGCTGAAGTAATGGAGGGGGTTGCTGCCTTCTGAAGCGCTATATTTGCCTGAACTGCAGCACCCTGAACTGAATGTTATTAGACCTGCTGGTCTTGCCCCCACCTCGTGTGGGCCAAAGCGCTATAGCCCTGCACCCTGCTGTCTGTGAAGCGCTAGAATCCTGGGCGTGATTCCTGCCTGAAGCGCTATATTCTGTGGTGCCCTTCAGCAGCGCTACCTGGAATGAACTGTCTGCCGAGCGCTACCTCTGCTGTGAATTGCCTGCTATATCGTAGCGCTGTGAATCCTGAAAAGCGCTATCCCCCTGAAGCGCTGTGTCACCAAGAACTTCTGTGGCTCTAGAAGTTGCTGCCTTCTGAAGCGCTGACTCCCTGCTCCCCCAACGCTCCTTTGCTGTCCCTGTAAAGAGTGCTGAGGTACTGAAGGGGGTTGCTGCCTTGTGAAGTGCTGTACCTGCAGGGTGCTATTATCTAAACCTGATTGCCTGCTGAAGCGCTGTCCCCAGCATTGCCTGTGGCCAAGCGCTGTCATGTGAGGAACTGAGGTAGTGCCCAGGGAAGCGCTGTAATTTCACTCCAAGCGCTTTCTTGAATGTCCCATAGAAGCGCTGTAATTGTGCCTCCAAGCGCTCTCTTGTAGGCCCCAGAGAAACGCTGTATTTTTTACCTTAAGTGCTCGCCTGTTGGCCCCTATGTGCCTCTAGTGACGTGGAGGCCATTAAGTTACTGTTTATGCCTGAGGACAGGCTTGCCATTCATTAACTGTTTGGGCCCTGGTTCCGGCGTAGGCCTAAAGACATACTGAGTTCACCTGCGATGGCTTAGCCCTGCATAGGGCAGTCCAAGGCATAGTAAAATGCTCATTGAGAATGCTTTACTGAATTGCTTATTGAAATGTTCACCTTAATTAACAGAAATGTTTTACTAGTCTAAAGCAAGGCCTGTGCTTGCTTAATGAGATGTTGCTCTCTAGCAATGAGTAATGTTCTATTTATAAGTTACTTAATGAAATGCCTATGCCTGATTCCTTCCCTGTAATGTTTACTCCTGATTAGGGGGATGTTACCTATGATTGGGGAAGAGTTTTGAAGTGGTTATTCCTGCTTGGAACCAGGATTATTCTGAACTATAGAAGTTTTATTACACCCCTGCCCCAGTGTTATAACCTCTACTTCTATACAGGATTACTCTTGGGTGCTGAAAGGTTTATGCCTGCTTAATGTAGGAATTAGAATGTTGATCCTGGCCTGGGGGTGGAAACGCCAACAGCTGCATAATGAACTGTGTCTGCTGACTAATGAAACATTTATTCATGTTGGTTGAAAGGCGGAGCACATGCCCACAGTTATGGAGTGAGGTGCTCCTTGCTTTAAAGAAATGTTTACATTTACTAAAAGGCTTTACATGCATAAACCAAGTCTTCTAAGCTCAGGCTTGCCTGTTAAAAATGGTTATCTCTGCCTTGAAGAGTTGTTAACTGTTGATTGCTGAGTAGGGGAACGTTAATGCTATAAGGATATAGTTACACTGCCTAATGAGATGTTTTATCCGCAGTGGCGTGTTTTTATTCCTGCCATAGGAGTTTCATTCCTGCCTAAGGAAATGGTTAATGAAATGTTTTACCCTCAGTGAAGTTTTTTACTTCTGCTAAACTGATTATCTCTATTGCAGGAAATGTTTTACCTGTAAGCTCCTGATTAATAGGGGGAAGGCCCTGCCTGTTCAGGCATCAGGTAATAGGATGGTGTGTGATGCCTAAAGAAATACTTTATGCCTAATGAAAGGTGTTGACCTCATTTGAGGCAATGTTTACTCCTGCCCAGGGAAGGGTCTCATACCCCTGCTATAACAGAGATCTACTTACACCTGCTCAATGTAGGGATTTCTACTTCCCTGATGGAATGTTGGTGTAGCCCTGATACAGTTAAACCTGCACAAGGGGATGGTTATCTAGATTGCAATGTTTTCTCCTAGTTAGTGCTGGCTAATGCAATGGTTAGCTGGGCCCAATGAGAAGTTCTCCCAAAGGGATGCCCAACCTTGTTATATGGAATAATTATTCTTAATGAAATGTTTAATTCCTATTACAGGAGGAGAGTTACGTCCACATACTTTTGTGGCAAATGAAATGTTTCATATTTAAGGAAATGTTTGAACTACACTTAACGAATTGTTTATTCCTACAGCGGGGAGATGTTTCTGTTATGGAACTGTCCCTTTGTTTACCTGAGGAAATGGATATTGATGCTTAATGCAGTGTTGTTCTTATGACTCTGAGATGTATTCCTTTCAGGTAATGACCAAGAAGCAAGGCGTAGGTCGGGCCTGTGTCCCACTAAAAATGTATTTAACTATTTATTGATCCAATATTTAATATTTATTGCAGAACGGATATTTATTCATCCAATATTGATTGCAAGTCTTGAGACACATGTATTTTAAATGAATTTATGATTTCCCTGATCCTGCTCTATCTATCTGATTATTTATCTTAATACAAATCACTTGTTTTTATACAAGCTCTGGAGTGGAGTCATTTATTGCGTGCCCAGGTTTCTGTCTCAGTGTGAGTGTGTGCTGCATGATCGCTTAACACATGTGCTTTCGGATGCCTTCCCGCTCGTGCCATGCTACCCTAGGGGACTGGTGACCCCAGTTCCAACACCATCACTTTAAAGTCTAGAGGGGGATCGACAAAACTCATAACAAGTTGGATTCATGTTATGACAAATACCTCATTGGTGAATCAGTGGAGTTTCAGATGTGATGTGATAAAGTAAAAGAATAAGTACATGGTAATATGTGCTATGGAGTGAAACATGAATCACTATAAGAGAGGAGTTTGCATTCCAGTGCTTAACTGGGTACGGAAAGAGCAAATGGAGAATAGAAAAGGGATGTCCATTCTCACTGTGCTGTAACTTTAGGCCCAGTAGAAGGCGGAAGCTGAAATGTGTCAGCCTGGGATATTTATTTATTTGCTGGTTTTGGAAATTTAATGCAATGGTGAAAAATAAGAATGGTGAAACTCATGGAGGACAGTGTTTGATGAGTTCTGTGCTGCCTAATCACAAGTTGCGATGGGAGACTACACTGTGTGTATAAATATATATAATTCACTAAAAAAACATAGGTTTCAGGCAGGTTATAGTTGGAATTTAGCATTTAAAAACCTTAAAAATTCAGTCTCTTCCCCCGCCTCCTCTTGCCTTCTGGGCCACCTTTCCCGCCGCTCGTGGCCCCCGCAGCCCCGCCCCCCACTCCCATTGGCCGCCCCGCTCCCGCCTCCCAGCTGCTCCTCCCTCCCGCTCTCCCTCATATGGAGGCCGCGCAGCGGTGAGAGGAGCGACCCTTGACCCTGTAACCAGGCAGGTCGCTCCCTCTGCCACCGCACAGACCCCCTGTGCTCTGCTGCTGCCTCTCGTGTTGTCTGCTGCCTGCAGACTGGTCATTTGCTTGTTTTTCTTACTTCTCCCTGTTTGACCATTCTTTAGACTTCCCCCTCTTTTATTTTGTGCCCCTTGCTATTTTATTGTTGATTTGTCCCTCGCCTGCCACCGAGCCACCATGAAACGCACCCACGGACCCTTCACCTGCCAAGCCTGCAAATTCACTTGCCTCCAGACCGGCACCGCACCCGCCAGGTCAGACACCAACAACAACCACCTCAAGTGTATCCTGCTCAACACCCGCTCCGTCCACAAGCACGCCGTCGAACTCTGGAACCTCCTTGACACAACAGCGCCGGACGTCGCCGTCCTCACAGAAACCTGTGTGAACGCCTCCTCAGCCCCCGACATCGCCATAGCCATCCCGGATGGCTACAAGATCGCCCGGAGGGACAGCGTCAACCAAACCGGAGGAGGCATCGCAATCGTCCACAAAAACACCATCCGCATAACGACCAACTTCGACGACACCCCCACCACCGCCGAGCACTTCCACTTCCAGATACACACTGACCCTAAGACCACCCTCAGAGGTGCCCTCATCTACAGACCCTCGGGACCACGCACACAATTCAGCGAAGCCATCGCAGACTTCATCAGCCCGCTTGCCCTCACCTCCTCAGACTACATCCTCCTAGGGGACCTCAACTTCCACCTGGAAAACAACAATGACAACAACACCACCACCCTGCTGGACAACCTCGCCAACCTCGGACTCAAGCAACTGGTGAACACCCCTACCCACTACGACAGCCACACGCTTGACCCAGTCTTCTCCTCCAGCAACCACATCTCCTTCAGCCACTCCACCGGACTACACTGGACAGATCACAGCTGCGTCCACTTCAACTTCAGGAAAACCACGAGCCACCACCACCCGCAACAGGCTCCCCGAAGATACTGGAGTAAGATCACCGCCGACCAGCTCACCACCTCCCTGAGCCAGAACCCTCCCACCAACACTACGGACTCCAACGAAGCAGCCCGCAACCTCACACAGTGGCTCACCAACTGCGCCGATGCCCTTGCACCACTGAAGATTTCTCCCAGCAGACCCGGCAGCAAGAAAGTCATGTGGTTCACCAACGACCTCAAAAACTCCAAGGAATCCTGCGGTACCCTCGAGAAAGCCTGGCACCACAACCAGTCAACAGGAAACATGATAGCCCTCAAGAACACCATCCGCATACACCACCAGCTGATCCGCACCACCTTTAGGACAGCATTCAGAGAACGACTGGACAACAACACCCACAACAGCAAGGAACTCTTCAGCATCGTTAAAGAGCTCTCCAACCCCAGCGCCAGCAACAACGACATCACACCCTCGCAAGACCTCTGCGACTCACTCGCCTCGTTCTTCCACCACAAGATCACGACATACACAACAGCTTCGGCGCCCAGACCACGCACCCAACCACTAAACCAACACCCCCCCACCACCCTCTGCACCTGGACCTCCGTCAGCACTGAAGACACCACCCACGTGATGAACACCATCCACTCCGGCTCCCCAGCCGACCCCTGCCCACACCACATCTTTAACAAAGCCAACTCCATCATCGCACCCCAACTCCGGAACATCATCAACATCTCATTCGCATCTGCCACCTTTCCGGAAAGCTGGAAACATGCAGAGATCAGCGCCCCCTGAAGAAACCCACCACGGACCCCACAGACCTCAAGAACTTCCGCCCCATCTCGCTCCTCCATTTCCCCGTCAAAGTCATTGAGAAGACCATCAACAAACAGCTAACCGCCTTCTTCGATACAAACGGCTCCCTCGACCCATCGCAGTCTGGTTTCCGAGCAAACCACAGCACCGAGACCACCCTCATCGCAGCCACCGACAACATCAGGTCCCTGCACAACAACAATGGGGAAACTGCTGCCCTCAGCCTCCTCGACCTATCAGCCGCATTCGACACAGTCTGCCACCGCACCCTAACAACCCGCCTCCACCACGCCGGGGTCCGAGGAAAAGCTCTGGAATGGATTACCTCTTTCCTCTCCGACAGAACTCAGAGAGTCCGCCTCCCCCCCTTCCGCTCTGCAGCCACCAAGATCATCTGCGGCGTTCCTCAAGGCTCCTCGCTCAGCCCCACCCTCTTCAACGTCTACATGAGCCCCCTCGCAGCCATCGCACGCCAACACAACTTAAACATCATCTCCTATGCTGAAGACACCCAGCTGATCCTCTCCCTCACCAACGACCCCGCCACCGCCAGAGCCAGCCTCCAGGAAGGAATAAAAGACGTCATGGAATGGATGAAGCTCAGCCGTCTGAAACTGAACTCAGACAAGACGGAAGTCCTCATCCTCGGACTGCCCTCCTCCGCCTGGGACGACTCCTGGTGGCCCCCTGCACTGGGCACCGCCCCCAAGCCCACGGACCACGCACGCAGCCTGGGCTTCATACTGGACTCCTCCCTCACGATGACCAAGCAAGTCAACGCCGTCTCGTCATCCTATTTCAACACCCTACGCATGCTCCGAAAGATCTTCCGGTGGATCCCCACCGTAACCAGAAAGACGGTCACCCAGGCCCTCGTCACCAGCCGACTGAACTACGGGAACGCCCTCCACGCTGGGACCACAGCCAAACTACCGAAAAGACTACAGCGCATACAGAACGCCTCTGCACGACTCATCCTGGACATCCCCCGCCACAGCCACATCTCTGCCCACCTGAGAGACCTGCACTGGCTCCCCGTCAGCAAGAGGATCACGTTCAGGCTCCTCACCCATGCACACAAGGTCCTCCACGACATGGGCCCCAAATACCTCCACAACCGCCTCACATTCTACACACCCATCGGCCAGCTCCGCTCCGCCAGCCTCGCCCTCACCCCACGGATTCGCAGAACCACCACCGGAGGAAGATCCTTCTCCTACCTGGCGGCCAAGACATGGAACTCCCTCCCCACCCACCTACGGCTGACCCAGGACCATTTTTCCTTCAGGAAGCAACTCAAGACCTGGCTCTTCGAGCAGTAGCAGCTCCCCCCCCCTACTCCCAGTGCCTTGAGACCCTTTGCGGGTGAGTAGTGCGCTTTACAAATGTCCTTGATTGATTGATTGATTGATATTACATCACTCATGACATGGTCAGTGACATCACTCATGACATCACTGATTACATCTCAAATGACATCACTGATGACATCACTGATGACATCATCCAGTGAATGTGTGTTTTTCTGAAAATTAAATATGTTTTACATATGTACATCTCAAGGTCGATGGAAGAATAAATGGATATATAAGTGTCTAGATGGATGATTTTATTTGTAAAATTGATTGTATAACTGACTGATTAAGGGTATATTAGTGAATACATGGGTTAGTGAGCAATGTTTAAATATGTAAATATCTGAATCAGTCTCTCACTTTGTGTATAAGTGGCTGCATGGGTTCGTGAGTAGCTACATGAGTGTCTATATGGACTTTAATTGGTTTTTCGAGTATCAGTATGAGTGTCTGAGTGTCTGTATGGTTCGTGGGGGTATTACTTAGTGCATAGAAGCATGAATGAGTGACTCACTGTTTGTATGTGTTGAAGACAGCTTGTATGCAGGACTGTCTGGATGGATGAGTGTGTGTATGGGTGTGTTAGTGAGTGAATGTGAATTGGTGTATGTGAGAGTGCGATTGGAAGAGTTCCTGTATGAATAAGTATGTGTTTCCATAAGTGATGGTTTAAGAGAGTAAGTATGTGTAAGTATCTGTCGAAGTAAGTGTGGTGGTGTGTGTGTGTATAACTGTATCTGCAAGTGAATGGATGTTTTATACTGTGCATGTGTGACTATGTGTGTGAGTAACTCTATGGATGAGTGTCAGTGTGTAACAGGAGGTATAGGTGTATGAGTACATATGATGAGTGACTGTATAGGACTGTTGGTGAATGAGTGATGTGTGTATAGATCTTGGAATTACTGAATAGGTTGTTTTAACTAGTATTGATATGTCCATTGTTTTGAAAATGATAATTTCTATTTTTGAGTGTGTGTATCAAAGGTTATATTAGGGTGAGAGGAGGCCTGCCACTCTATTACAAGTATGATGTCATCAGTGATGTCATCAGTGATGTCATGAGTGATGTCACTGACCATGTCAAAAGTGATGTAATATGTGACATCATCAACAGTGCATTTTGGGCGCGCCAGTTATAGTTAGCTGAACTAACTATAACGGGGGAACTTCTATGGTTTTTTTATCAGTGAAATGTCCAACTAACTATAAAGCACCTAAAGAAGCAAGACGTGCAGAAAGAACAAACATAAGAGCAGAAAGAGGCCTTGTTGCAAAATCATTCTGTACCCTCAACTTTTTCAGATGGGTACTGGTCGTAACTGACTCTGACTAACCAGTCCTAGAGCCAGTGCTATGCTAAAAGACACAGTGAAAACACCTCCATACACTAGGGGACACTATGCGTTGGGGTACCCCTGTGATTACCATGGCCTCCTCTGTAAGACCCTAGTACATAATAGGGCAGGGGGATTAAAACGACCTCTTAAAATGCACCACAGGGCACGTATGCATACAGGTGAAGGGAGGGGAGGCCTGAGGTGACATGTGTGCAAACAAACCATGCGGCCGTTTTAATTTGTGGGATGAAGTCCCCTTGAATCCTGAGTGTCCCTGGGTCCAACTAGCCCACCAGGTATCTCCCGTTAGCACCACATGGCTGTGTTGCAGAGAGATGTAAAAAGGGGCACGGCCTGAACCACCTCTCTGCAACGCAGCGCAGTGGTGACCGTCCTGATCCTTCACGAGGCGGTCGCTCCCCCACGCAGCTCCCCAACCCGACTGCAGTGGTATCGTAGCGCTTGGCATTTGACCTGATTGCTGCCTCCTCGCATTGCTCTTCTTTTTGAACTGTGCTGCTCTTATTTATCCGCGCTGCAAAATCGATGTAATTTAATTAATTAAGACTCGAACACGCTCATTTGTAACTGTTTGCTGCCGGATATTAGAAAGCTACAATTCTGAAGCGCGCAGTCAGCGAGTCCGCATTGTGCCTTAATTTATTTTATTTCAATTGAATGTATGATTGCATAGCATAGCGTAGTATTGCCCCAATCCAGTTTGGTTTGTTGCCAGCAGCCATCTTCACGTTTGTTGTCGTGCCTCCCTGCCCGTACCTACACCCCGCCCCCGGCCTCCCAGCTGACCCTCCCTCCCACTGAATCTCCTGGCCCGACCCTCCGCTATCTCCTCTGTGACCGTCCTGATCCTTCACGAGGCGGTCGCTCCCCCATGCAGCTCCCCAACCCGACTGCAGTGGTATCGTAGCGCTTGGCATTTGACCTGATTGCTGCCTCCTCGCATTGCTCTTCTTTTTGAACTGTGCTGCTCTCATTTATCCGCGCTGCAAAATCAATTTAATTTAATTAATTAAGACTCGAACACGCTCATTTGTAACTGTTTGCTGCCGGATATTAGAAAGCTACAATTCTGAAGCGCGCAGTCAGCGAGTCCGCATTGTGCCTTAATTTATTTTATTTCAATTGAATGTATGATTGCATAGCATAGCGTAGTATTGCCCCAATCCAGTTTGGTTTGTTGCCAGCAGCCATCTTCACGTTTGTTGTCGTGCCTCCCTGCCCGGACCTACACCCCGCCCTCGGCCTCCCAGCTGACCCTCCCTCGCCCCGCCCCCTCCACCATCCATTAATGACAGATGCTTTTGCGTGCAGCGTACACGCGCAGCGGTCCCGCCCCATGCGCGCCGAAGGTGCGCCAAAGGTAAGCCCGTCTACGCCCGTCTGCGCCTGGACCGCGCCCAGCGCCAGACCCCCTGGCCCCCGCCGTACCCAGCCCACTAGATTCACATATGATGCCGCTACTCTCCTCTCCCTCAACCCCGGACTCACACCACTATGCTGCGAAGCCACCCCAGGACGTACCCACGGCCCCTTCGCCTGCCACACCTCCAAGTTCACCTGCTTCAGGACCCACACCAAATCCACCTCCTCCAAACATAGCTCCGACTCTAACCACCTGAAGTGCATCCTGCTGAACACCCGTTCGGTCCACAGACACGCAACTGAACTCTGGGACCTACTCGACACTGCGTCACCGGACATCGCCTTCCTTACAGAAACATGGATGAACACCTCATCAGCACCCGACATCGCCATAGCCCTACCGGACGCTTACAAGATCACCCGAAAAGACCGCACCAATCAAACAGGAGGAGGCATCGCCATCGTCCATAAGAACACCATCAAAATCACGACCAGCTCCGACGATAATCTTGCAACCGCCGAACATCTCCACTTCCAGATCCACACCGACCCTAGGACCACACTTAGAGGCACCCTCATCTACAGACCTGCAGGAACCCGCTCTCAATTCAGCGATGACATCTCTGACATTCTTTTAGGAGACCTCAACTTCCACCTCGAAAACAAACACGACAGCAACACCAACTCCCTTCTGGACAACCTGGCCAATCTCGGACTCAAACAACTTGTTGACACCCCCACCCATGTAGCCGGACACACGCTCGACCCTATCTTCACCTCCAGCAAGCACATTTCCTTCGATCGCACCACAGCTCTCTATTGGACGGACCACAGCTGTGTTCACTTCAGCTACAAAACCACCTTGACCCACAACCGCCCACAACCTATTCCTCGGAGGAACTGGAACAAAATCACCTCCGACCAACTCCTCACATCACTCAACCAAAACCCTCCCACCCTCTCATTGGACCCAAACCAAGCGGCCACCAAACTCAAGCAATGGATCACCCACAGTGCTGACGAATTAGCACCCCTGAAAAAGCACCAGATCAAATCAGGCAGCAAAAAGGCTCCCTGGTTCAATGATGACCTTAAAAAATCCAAGAAGCTATGCCGCACCCTAGAGAAAACATGGAGAAAAAACCCAACCACCGACAACATGACCACCCTCAAGGCAGCCACCCGCAAACACCACCAACTGATTCGTTCCACCAAGAAATCAGCATTCAAGGATCGCCTCGACAACAAGGCCCACAACAGCAAGGAACTTTTCAACATCGTCAAAGAATTCACCAACCCCACCGCAGCATCTAACGACATCACTCCCTCCCAAGACCTCTGCGATGCGTTATCCTCCTTTTTCTTCAACAAAATTGCCGACATTCACAACAGCTTCGAGAACACTCCCAGCGTACAACCCTCCCCACCCCCCTCAGACCCTTCACCGCCAACTAACATCCTCAGCGCCTGGAACCCAATCACCACCGAAGACACCATCCGCCTAATGAACTCAATCCACTCTGGCTCGCCAACCGACCCCTGCCCCCACCACATCTTCAACAAAGCTGACTCCATCATCGCACCCCATCTCCGTGATGTCATCAACTGCTCGTTCAACTCTGCCACCTTCCCAGAAAGCTGGAAACACGCCGAACTCAGCGCCCTCTTAAAGAAACCCACAGCAGACCCCTCTGAACTTAAGAACTACCGACCCATATCCCTCCTCCCATTCCCTGCCAAAGTCATTGAGAAAGCCGTCAACAGCCAGCTCGCTGCCTTCCTTGAATCCAACAACTCTCTCGATCCCTCTCAATCCGGATTTCGAGCCAAACACAGCACCGAAACCGCCCTCATTGCAGCGACTGACGACATCCGAACACTACTGGACAACGGAGAAACAGCGGCCCTCATTTTACTCGACCTCTCCGCCGCTTTCGACACAGTCTGCCACAGCACCCTTATACAACGCCTCAGCAACATCGGCATACAAGGAAAAGCCTTGGGCTGGATCATCTCATTCCTCGCCGGGAGAACTCAAAGAGTCCGTCTTCCCCCTTTCAACTCAGAGGCCAGTGAAGTCATCTGTGGAGTACCACAGGGATCGTCACTCAGTCCCACCCTCTTCAACGTTTCCATGAGCCCAATCGCATCCATCGCGCGCCAACACAACCTTAACATCATCTCTTACGCCGACGACACCCAGTTAATCCTTTCCCTCACCAAAGACCCTAACACCGCCAAAACCAATCTTCACGAAGGCATGAAAGAAGTAGCCGAATGGATGAAACATAGCCGCCTAAAATTCAACTCAGACAAAACGGAGGTGCTCATCCTAGGATCCTCCCCCTCTGCCTGGGACGACTCTTGGTGGCCTTCCGCTCTGGGCACAGCACCCACACCCACAGACCACGCACGTAACCTTGGCTTCATCCTAGACTCCTCTCTCTCGATGTCCAGACAAGTCAGCGCAGTCTCATCCTCCTACTTCAACGTACTTCGTATTCTCAAAAAGATCTTCCGCTGGATCCCCCTCGAGACAAAAAAGACTGTCACCCACGCACTGGTCACGAGTCAACTGGATTATGGTAACACACTATACGCCGGAATCACAGCAAAATTACAGAAAAAACTCCAACGCATCCAAAACGCATCAGCGAGACTCATATTGGACATCCCTCGCCAAGATCACATCACCGGACACCTAAAAGACCTCCACTGGCTTCCCGTCAACAAGAGAATTACGTTCCGTCTTCTCACCCACGCACACAAGGCCCTCTACAAACTAGGACCCGAATGCCTCAACACTCGACTGTCCTTCTACACACCCACCCGCCAACTAAGATCGTCCAATCAAGCCCTCGCCGCAGTCCCGCGCATCCGAAAATCCACCATGGGTGGCAGATCCTTCTCCTTCCTGGCGGCCAAGACCTGGAACTCACTCCCCACTCACCTCCGCCTTACTCAAAACCACATCTCCTTCAGAAAAGAACTTATAACCTGGCTATTCGACAAAAAATGAACCCCCTTCCCCAAGCGCCTTGAGACCCTCTGGGTGAGTAGTGCGCTATATAAATTCCCGAACTTGAACTTAACTAGTGGCGCTTACTGGAAGAACCTGGTGGGCTAGTTGGCCCTAGGGGCCCTTAGGATTGAAGGGGAATTATTTCCCAAACTTAAAACACGCCACAAGGCATGTTTGCACATGTCACCTCAGGCCCAGTCCCCTCCCTTCACCACTGTGTAAACGCGCCCTGTGGCCGTTTTAAGTTGGAAGATTAAGTCTCCTTAAATCCTGAGGGTCCGTAGGGTCCAACTATCCCACTAGGCACCTCCAGTAAGCACCACAGAGCTGCGTTGAAGAGAGATGTAAAAAGGGGCATGACCTGTACCACCTCTCTGCAACGCAGCGCAGTGGCGCTTACTGGAAGCACATGGTGGGCTAGTTGGCCCCCAGGGGCCCTTAGGATTGAAAGGGATTTATTTCTCCAACTTAAAATGCACCACAGGACATGTCTGCACACATCACCTCAGGCCACGTCCCCTCCCTTCACCAATGTGTACTGTAAACATGCCCTGTGGCCATTTTAGGTTGGGAGATTTAGTACCCTTGAATCCTGAGGGTCCCTGGGGTCCAACTATCCCACTAGGTACCTTCAGTAACTGCCACAGACCCGTGTTGCAGAGAGGTGTAAAAAGGGGCACGGCCTGGACCACCTCTCTGCAAGGCAACGCAGTGGCACTTACTGGAAGCACCTGTGAGCTAGTTGCCACCATGGGCCCTAAAGGATTGGAGAGGAATTATTTCCCCAGCATAAAATGTGCCACAGGGCGTGTTTGCACACGTCACCTCAGGCCCCGTCCCCTCCCTTCACCAATGTGTAAACACGCCCTGTGGCCGTTTTAAGTTGGGAAATTAAGTCCCCTTGAATTCTGAGGGTCCCTAGGGTCCAACTAACCCACTAGGTACCTCCAGTAAGCGCCATAGAGCTGCATTGCTGAGAGGTGTAAAAAGGGGCACAGCCTGGACCACCTCTCTGCAACGCAGCACAGTGGTGCTTATTGGAAGCACCTGGTCGGAAGACCTTCGCCCCGGGGCCCACTGGAGGGCTGTTTTAAATACAAACTATTTATCGCATGGGAATGCGCAGGACCCACTATGGTGTAAAACTGCAAAGGGGGCATCAAAGCCTACTATAGGAAGACTACTAAAGACTATAAGTAACAGCATGCAACATTGTTACCAAGTGCCGAGTGACGGTGAAATAAAAGACGTGCTGGAAAGATGCCTTGTTTGATTTCCTGTGCCTCCCATGTATGGCTGTGAACAAGAAGCATCACAGCTCAGAAACGCGTAAGGCAGAGCTAATTTACCCGCGGGAAGGGAAGCCCCTGAGCTGCTACTAGGATTGAATTCCGGGTGCGCTTCGAAGTGTTGGTTCTTTGTAGTAAATATATATATATATATATATATATATATATATATGTATATATATATATATATATATATATATATATATATATATATATATATATATATATATACAGCTGCAAAGTTCATAGGCTATGTCCACCCAGCAAAGAACGACAGCACTCGTGGGTAGAGTCCTCGAGTTGTTTATTAAGTGCTCAGACTCTGGACACGTGTAATCGTATGGCATCTTCTTTTGCACCCTTCCAAACGCAAAAGACATGGATGACGTCTTTTGCGTTTGGAAGGGTGCAAAAGAAGATGCCATACGATTTGTCGCCACATTGAATGAGAATGAATGCAATCTAACCTTCACAAGCACCATAGAAAAAGAAATAATTGAATTCTTGGATGTGGTGGTGAAGGTGCAAAGGGACAAATTAGAGAGCAGGCTGTTTCGCAAGTTAACAGCAGGGAACAGTCTTTTGCACGCTGAAAGCTGTCACCCCAAGAATTTGATTTACAGCATACTTTATGGTGAACTTTTACGTGCAAAGAGGAATTGCAGTACTGAAGCAGAATTTGAACAAGAGATGTTAATCATGAAAAATAAATTTTGGAAAATAAAATTGTAAAGCAAGCTTGCTTTAAGGTTAAAACAGTTTTGAGGGAAGATCTTTTAAATCAGAAAATCCCTAAGGTAGAAGATGACGAATCTATCAGATTCATTACTGCATACTCAAATCAATCATGGCAAGTCAGAAAATGTTTGAAAAATACTGGAACGTGTTGAATATTGATACAATTTTTAAAAAAATCAGTGGGAAACCAACCGAAAATAACTTTCAGGAAATGTACAGCATTAAAGGACATTTTATGCAGTAGTATCTCAAAAGAAGTTGAGAATCAGGGAGCTATAAAAGGCTTTTTTACATGTAAATCGTGTAAGGCTTGTAAGATCAGTATTAACCAGAAGGAGTTTACTTTGTCAAAAAAACACAAGCCATTTGTTATTCAAAAACATCGTTCATGTAAATCTTACTACTGCGTTTATGCACTGTGCTGTCCTTGTCCCCTAGTATACATAGGGATTACCATTCATCAAGTGAAGAAACGAGTTCTGGAACACACCAGGGCAATCATTAACGAGGATAAACAATATCCGATTGCAAGACATTTTAAAGAAATGCATAATAAGAACATCAATGTCTTGCAATTTTGTGCCGTTGATAGGATTCCTAAATCGGAGAGAGGGGGGAACAGAATGAGGGACCTAAGACAGTTGGAGTCTAAAATGATTATCAAATATGATACAGTACACCCGTGGGGGCTAAATAAAGATGAGGAAATGTCAATCCATCTAGGTTAACTGCTTGTAAATAGACTCTTGTTGTACAGAGAAAGCTCAGTTGTATATATTTTGTACTGTAATGAATGAAGCCTTTGTTTGTTTGTTCTTTTAACATTCACATGTAGTATAGTGATCACACTCTTTTTTATTTTTATAGGAGACAATACTGTCAGCGCACTATAAGGAAGATCTAGATATTATCAAGAACGGCGATAAAATTATCGCCGTTTCAGCGGCAGGAAACTGCAGCTAAAGCGGCAATAATGGGCTTGATAATATGGTGTTGTGAATTCCCATAGCAGCCCAGGTTCCGGTGTTAACCTGGGCTACTATGGGAATTCACAAGGGCATATTATCAAGCCCATTATCGCCACTTTAGTGGCAGTTTCCTGCCGCTGAAACGGCGATAATGTTATCCCGTTCTTGATACTATGCCTCTACAAGTTTTGGTAACTCTACGGTTTTACGTGTGCAGTGTGACTCGTACATTCCAGTTCTGTTATAGTGCCACGTTCAAGTGGTGTCTATAAGGAAGTGCCTACTGTGTTACTGACGCCCGCTATGGCGTCTTATTTCTAATGCATTCCTATGAAGGCTTTGTAGATCTAGGCCTCTGTGCTTACCGTTGTCTAAACCTTGCGGGTAAACATTTCAGGCAGTTGGTGTCACAACTTATTTTGAACAATTCTTCTACATGTCTACACGTCGAAGACAGCAGTGTCTAAGTTTAAGAGAGAAAGAGAAATTATGTCACAGAGAGTGAGAGAGAGAGAAAACAACATTAAAACTGTGTCGCAGAGTCTGGAGTTGAGATTTTTTCTTGAAAAGTGAGATGTAGATTTACTAGCTCCTTGCATCACTTTACCCATGTTAAAAATGACTCAAAAGTGGCGTGATAAGGTTGTGGATCTGTTTGTCAGACTGTTGTAACATATCTGTTGTCACTGCTCGGAGGTAATTATAGATTTTACAGAGAAGCTGCAGTACCCTACGCACTCTAGGCCATAATATCAAGCCTGGGCGATAAAATTATCGCCACTTTATGGGCAGGAAAGTGTCGCTATGGCAATAATGGGTTTGATAATATGCTCTATGGAATTCCAATCGAAGCTCATATTAGATGTCCTTCACATCTAATATGAGCTTCGATTGGAATTCAATAGAGCATATTATCAAACCTATTATGGCCACTTTAGCTGCAGCTTGCTGTCGATAAAGTGGCGATAATTTTGTCGCCCAGGCTTGATAATATGGCCCTCTCTCGTTTCACAAATAAAGCTAACACTACAGTTTTACGAGTGCAGTGTACCTGGTACATTTTACTTGTTTTAGTGTCACGTTCAAGTGGTGTCTATATGGAAGTGCCTACTGCGTTACTAACGCCCGTTATGCCGAATTATTTCTGATGCATTCCTATGAAGGATTGTAGATCTATGCCTCTGTGCTTACTGTTGTATAAACCTTGCGGCCAAACACATAAGGAAATAGACTTCACAACTTCACTTAAACAATTCTTCTACACGTCCAAGCAGACAGCAGTGTCTAAGTTTAAGAGCGAAAGAGAAATGATGTCACAGAGAGTGAGAGAGAGAAAGAGAGAGAAAACAACATTAAAACTGTGCCGCAGAGTCTGGAGTTGAGATTTTTTCTTGAAAAGTTAGACATATATTTACTAGCTCCTTACATCACTTTACCCATGTTAAAAGTGACTCCAAAGTGGCGTAATATGGTTGCGGATCTGTTTGTCAGACTGTTGTAACGTATCTGTTGTCACTTCTTGGAGGTAATTATAGATTTTATAGAGAAGCTGCTGTACACTAAGCACTGTGGGCCATAATATTAAGCCTGGGCGCCAAATTATCGCCACTTTATCGGCAGGAAAGTGTCGCTAAAGTGGCTATAATGGGTTTGATAATATGCTCTATGGAATTCCAATCAAAGCTCATGTTAGATGTCCTTCACATCACATCATGAGCTTCGATTGGAATTCAATAGAGCATATTATCAAACCTATTATGGCCACTTTAGCGGCAGTTTGCTGCCGATAAAGTGGCGATAATTTTGTCGCCAAGGCTTGATAATATGGCCCTCTCTCGTTTCACAAATAAAGCTAACACTACAGTTTTACGAGTGCAGTGTACCTTGTACATGTTACTTGTTATAGTGCCGCGTTCAAGTGGTGTCTATATGGAAGTGCCTACTGCGTTACTAACGCCCGTTATGCCAAATTATTTCTAATGCATTCCTATGAAGGATTTGTAGATCTAGGCCTCTGTGCTTACCGTTGTATAAACCTTGCGGCCAAACACATAAGGAAGTAGACTACACAACTTCACTTGAAGAACTCTTCTACACGTCCAAGCAGACAGCACAAAATCACAATCTGGCAGATGCATCAAGCAAAATACCTCCCGGTAAAATAGCGAATCGGTAAAACAGGCCGATACCGAACGCAAAACCAGAAAATGCAATGCATCAACGTCAAATCGGTAAAAAATAAAGAATCGCTAAAAAATCCCCTCAGTAAATTACCGAATCGCAATTCAGACAATCGGAAATAACGAACACCAAAGCTGACCTCCGAAATAACGAATCGCTAATAAAGAATCGCAATGGAATGCATGAAAAATCGCAAATACGGAAAATGCCCAAAATTGCAATTTAGCATGAGCAAAATAAGGGGAATCTCAAACTGGAGGTAAAGTTATTTGAAGGAATGAAGAAAAAATATATTTTTTTTTTCCAGGTGCTAACAATCAGTAACCCTTTAAAAATGCCCCTGGAAACCCTGTAAGCCTACCAAAATGGCTGCCCCCTACGTGCTTGCTAGGAGGAGGAGTATCAACGCCCAGGCTCAGCGCAGGAGGATGATCCAGGACAGGGTCTTCAGGGTGCGCATCACATTGCTGGGGCAGACAGAGGAACAGGTGTACGATAAGTACAGACTCAACCGTGCCATGATCATGCGCCTAATAGCAGATCTGGAACCAATACTGCAGCACCAGACCCGTAGGACCAACGCCATACCAGCCCATGTCCAGGTCCTATGCAGCCTGCACCTGCTGGCGTCTGGAAGCTTCCAGGGGGTAATAGCAGAGGCCGGAGGCGTGTCGCAAAACGTACTATCACGCTTCTTCCACCGGTTTCTAGAGGCCATGCTGACATTCATACATCGCCACATCACCTTCCCCACAACCCCTCAGCGTCTGACCCGCACCAAACGGGAGTTCTAGCAGGTGGCACAATTCCCCCATGTGATAGGGTGTGTTGACTGCACGCATGTCCCCATCTGTCCTCCCTCGGCCATCGAATACATCTTCCGCACCCGGAAGTCATATCATTCCATCAATGTGCAGGTCGTGTGCAATGCTAAGCACATCATAACAGACCTCGTAGCCCAATTCCCAGGGAGCACACACGACGCATACATCTTCCGTCACAGTGGCATCCACAGGCGCATGATCAACAGTGATTTTGGAGAGGGACACCTACTAGGAACATATTGATGCATCATCGTTTACTCCATCCCCACATGTATCATTGCATTCATGCTGCTGACCATTCTCACCCCATCCTGCAGGTGACAGCACTTACGCCTTGCGTGAGTATCTACTCACTCCCTACCTCAACCCAGCAACACCTCAAGAGCAGCGCTACAACAGAGCACACATCAGCACAAGGAATGTGGTGGAGCGTACATTCGGCATCCTAAAGAGTCGCTTCCGAATACTGCACAAGACAGGAGGTGCCTTGCAGTACGACCCAGTGACCTCCTGCCAGATCATAGCTGTCTGTGCCATCCTGCACAACATCGCCACCCGTAGGGGGATACCCATAGAGGTGGACGGAGAGGATGAACTACGTGCACAGCAACCCCCCCAACACCAACTGGCACATGTGCCCAACACAGCAGAAGGGCAACGGAGGCGGACATATATCACACGGCATCATTTCTGAGACAGGTAAGAAAGAGCCTTGACAACATGATCTGGTTTGCAAGGGTTTAATGGACATGAACACCTGACTGGTGCAGAGAAATGTAACACAAACATGATGCAGCTGAAATAAATGCAAAACTTAAATTGGCCGTTTTCAACACGGGTGCTGCATGTGGCACAATAGTTGGCCCATGGTTACGTCACCATGGATAGGGAGCTGCCACATGGCTACTTGCGTTTGCCACGTACCCCCAGTCTCCTGTCCCGTGACTCCTCCACATCTCCACGATGAGTGTCAGTGGCTGTTGCGATGCGCTCACTGCACCTCCTCCCGCTGGTCTCCGGCAAGGAGACGCTGCTCACACTTGAGGCTGCCTCACTCCCCTCATCCACTCCCACACTGCTGACACTGACAGTACCAGACTGCAGATGCTCCACTGCAGTGGTCACTCTCTCGAGGGCATCCCCACAATAATGCCCTAAGTCCACCTGCAGGGACACGGACCTACGGGAGAGCACAGCTGTGCTGTTGCACAGCTTAGTGATGGCCCTAATAGTAGAATTTGTATGGAGCATGTTCTGCCTGTGCCTCCGGCGCTCACTTTGTTGGCCTGTAACAACAGCACGTGTCAGTTCCTGCAGGCATAGCTTAATGTCATTTTGTGCCCTCAGCTATGGCTGTGGTGAGCTCACGCACAGCGTCAGTCATGGTGCCAATTCTGTTGGACAGTTTTGTCATGGTAAGATTAATTGCACCCATGTGTCTCCCCTGCAGGCGCTGGACACGCAGCATCCGGGTCTCAACGGCTCCGTACACATCTGCCGGATCCACTGGTCTCGCTGCAGCCCTACCCAGGGGCACGGCCCTCTGTCTGACACACTGATGTGCTGCTGTTAGGGTGGTTGGAGTGACGACAGCCTGCCGTGGGACATTTGGGGCTGCTGTACTCTGCTCCGTCTCCATCTCGTGCAGGGAGGGGACATCTGCCCTGCAGCTCTGCAGAGTTGTCCGCACTGGTGGTGGTGGAGGTGGTGTTCTTGTCCGCACTGATGGTGGTGGTGGAGGTGGTGTTCTTGTCCGCACTGGTGGTGGTGGAGGTGGTGTTCTTGTCCGCACTGATGGTGGTGGTGGAGGTGGTGTTCTTGTCCGCACTGGTGGTGGTGGAGGTGGTGTTCTTGTCCGCACTGGTGGTGGTGGAGGTGGTGTTCTTGTCCGCAGTGATGGCGGTGGTGGAGGTGTTGTTCACGGTGGTGGTGAAGGGGAGGACATGGCTTCTTGCCCTGTGGGTACTCGGCATCGGTCACCACTGGGGTCTCAGAGATGACGAGGCGGCCGCTGTCATCAGATTCCATGGGGGATGCATCTGTGTGTGAAACAGTGCATTGTTATTATTTTGTCATTATATGTGGGTATTGCATTCTTTTGTCTATATAAAGTACATATTTGGTCTGACATTTGGCCCTTTGCTGCTGTTTTCATATCATTCACCTCTGAGGTCAGACATGCACTCATTCATGTTATGACTACAACTCCCATGATGCAACACTATGGTGAGGGTATGTGCTTTAGGCTCGGCTACATGTGCACTGTGTCTGGCATGGGGGAGTGGGCAGGGATTGACAACACGCTGCATATCTACGCTGCCATGCATCTTACCTTGTCCTCCTTCCGCAGCACCAGAGGTGTCCAGTTGGGTGACCCCCACAACAGCTTCAGGTTCAATTGTTGACTCCACAAGGTCCTCCAGGGCTGTGTTTGGTGTCATATTGGCTGACCCCCCACCTGTGCCTGCTGCATCCTTGACCCTTTCAGCAATCTTCTCCTTTGGCCTTTTACGGAGGTCATACCAACGTTTCTTCAAATCGTCAATTCTGCGGTGGGTGACTCCGACAGCATTTACCCTGTCCTTGATGCGCAGCCACATCTTTCTTTTTTCTGCCTCAGGCACCTTCTGGGACAGCTTCCCAAATAGCCTCTCATGTTTGCTGCTGACACCCTCAATTAGTATTTCAAGTTCCTTATCAGAGAACTTGCGCTTTCTCTTCCTGGGTGTGTCCTTTCCCTGCTGGAGTGCCTCCTTCTCCATGATCAAATGCTTGGCAGGTCCTGGTTGCTGCTGGTTCTGTGTAGCTCCTCAACTCCTCTGCTCTGCCTCCTCCTCTGAGCTCCTCGGGCACTGAATGGAGCATGGGCTGTCCAACTTCCTGGTTGTGATGTCATCAGCCTGCTTCCGATGCGTCGCGTCTTTTTGCGAGTTCGCAAATACTGAAATCGCATTTACCGATTCGGTATTTGCTAATTCGGTATTTGCTAATGGTGTCTCGCAATCGTAGTTTCGCTGTGGAATAACGATTTTTAGCGATTCGGTAATTATTACCGATTCTCTTGATGCATCGCGGTTTGCATGTCCTTATTAGCGATTCCTTATTTTTCGCTAATAAGGACATGGAATACCGAATTTTGATGCATATGCCCCAATGTGATTTTGAGAAAATATATTTGCTATAATATAAGTTTATTACAGTTAGAAATATATAACTGTTTGAAATATTTTTAATTATCGCTTGCTATCATATACACTTTAAGGTTATTTAGGTATAGTTTTGGGAAATAAAAAATGAGGGAATGGCATATGTGTCGTGATATCGTACGTCTATGATGTAACACAGGGCATGGCAGCGTGCATTAGTCGCATTTGGAACGCGCAACGGCTGCCACCCCATACGTACATGATGTAACACGCCGCTTGGTTGTGCGTACCGGTCGCATCCCACAGTAGCAGCTGGCGCAAACTCATACGTACATGTTGTCACGCGGGAGTCGGCGTCACAAACCCATCGGATACGAAATGCGCATCATTTAAATGCGGTGGATAGGATTTGCATGCTGATCGAGCTTGGTAGACTACCGGTACGGGACTGTAGTTTCCTCAAAAATAAATACATAAATAATATACATATTTTTGCGGGAAGATATAAAATATTACATAATTTTTAAATTTAAAAAAAGGATGATAGAGCTGCAAAATATTAATAAACAGTTAGAAAAAATATAGGTTTTATAAATATTAAAATATGAAATTAACATTTAAAAAACCTTTGAAATTCACTGAAAAAACCACAAGTTTTACAGATGTTATAGTAAGGAATTAGCATTTAAAAAAACCTTAGAAATGCACTGAAAAAACCATAGGTTTCAGGGATATTATAGTTAGTTGGACATTTGACTCATATAAACCAGTTGTAGTTAGTTGAACTATAACTCGTGCCCCCGCAATGCACTGCTGATGACGTCACATATTACATCACTCATGACATGGTCAGTCACATCACTGATGACATCACTGATGACATCTCAAATGACATCACGGATGACATCATCCACGTGATAATCTGATGCACATACTGAACCCCCAATATAAACTATTATACAAGCACTCTAAATACAGACTACTATTTTTGAAACCATACACACAAGAATTCCAGAATCTACATAGCACCTAGTATTTCCTAGGTCTATACACACATCCAGTGTCTTACACATACAGTTACTCATCAATACAGTACTATATTATGTACTGATACACCTATACATACAGTCATACTCTACCACTCATCCATAGAGTCACACACCTAGTCAGTCGTGCACAGAATGAATTACATACTAATGTACTCATGTATACAGTTGTATACACCAACTGAGTTATTTATACACACACCACATCACTTATTTATGCAGATAGAAAAGGCATACTTATTTTCTTATACAATCACTGATACAAGCAGACAGTGATTTATACACCCACTCTTCAAATAGCTTACTCTCATGTATACTCATTTATATACTCCAACACTGACATATACTGCCTTAAAACTTATGTAGTTACTTTTACCACAGAGACATTCCTTGACTCACCAACACACCCATACACACACTAAGGCATCACATTTACTGGATGATGTCATCAGTGATGTCACTGACCATGTCATAAGTGATGTAATATGTGACGTCATCATCAGTGCATTGAGGGCACGCGAGTTATAGCTCAACTAACTAAAACTGGCGAATTTCTCTGGTTTTATATGAGTTAAATGTCCAGCTAACTATAACGTCCATGAAACCTATGGTTTTGTCAGTGAATTTCTAAGGTTTTTTAAATGCTAATTCCTAACTATAACTTCTATAAAACCTATGTTTTTTTCAGTGAATATATATATATATATATATATATATATCCAACCATACCAGGGTCCCTGTTTGGTAATGACGCCTCACAAAGGTCAGTTTTCAAAGCCCGCTTTAATGGAATACAGCCCGCCAGCAGGCGCAGTTTCAGAGTTCTCAATGTCCGTGTAACAAACGCCAGACGCGTTTCAGGTGAAGTACCTTTCTTCAGTGGCATAGATAGGCAAATGCTGGCTGAGGGCGCTCACTGGGAAGCACTTCGTATTCATCCCCTGCTCAGGTAGGTGTGGCCTCATGCGAGGCATGCTGGGTGATGTAGTCCTTCCCTAGTATTACCACTGTGGGCGCGACCCCCACGCCAGCGCGGTGAGCCTTAATAAACAGGAGTCTTCTTCCCCGTACCTGCCTTGCTTTGTTGGCTGCAAACCGGAGCAACGGAGCTGGAATCCCCTGTTGATTTCAGTCTCCCCACCTTCGCTCCCAAACGACAGCACCCACTGGATACCATCAGGGATCCGCTGTTGCGACAGGCGCATTACCGCGACCAGGAGGCCGCTATAAATCCAACCATACCAGGGTCCCTGTTTGGTAATGACGCCTCACAAAGGTCAGTTTTCAAAGCCCGCTTAAATGGAATACAGCCCGCCAGCAGGCACAGTTTCAGAGTTCTCAATGTCCGTGTAACAAACGCCAGACGCGTTTCAGGTGAAGTACCTTTCGTCAGTGGCGTAGATAGGCAAATGCTGGCTGAGGGCGCTCACTGGGAAGCACTTCGTATTCATCCCCTGCTCAGGTAGGTGTGGCCTCATGCGAGGCATGCTGGGTGATGTAGTCCTTCCCTAGTATTACCACTGTGGGCGCGACCCCCACGCCAGCGCGGTGAGCCTTAATAAACGGGAGTCTTCTTCCCCGCACCTGCCTTGCTTTGTTGGCTGCAAACCGGAGCAACGGAACTGGAATCCCCTGTTGATTTCAGTCTCCCCACCTTCGCTCCCAAACGACAGCACCCACTGGATACCATCAGGGATCCGCTGTTGCGACAGGCGCATTACCGCGACCAGGAGGCCGCTATAATATATATATATATATATGCAGCAAAATCCTCAAACCTCCACACCGACAGTATGGCGAAAGAAGGAGACGGGCGCCACGACTTCAGGCAAGATGTTAGATTTTATTACACACCTTTCAAATGACGCGTTTCGAGTACCGTGTACTCTTGTTCACACACCGGTTGATCAGTCAGCCTGTTACTTTTAAATGTTCAATTTCCCTGACCCATCCTACGGGCCACACCTCCTGACGTAAGTCACATGACAGTAAGCATAGACATAGAAAAGGTGCAAATTTTTGTAAACGGGAAAGACAAACGACTTTTCATGTCATAATAACTGATTAAAAATATATATATATATATATATTCACTGAAAATAAAAACAACATTATATAGTCATTCCCCTCCATTTTTAATTTATACTTTTTTTTTAATGAAGGCCGGCCCTGGGGTAGGCTCCTCTGGGCCATAATTGGCCCCTCCAAATTTAAAAAAGAAAGAAAAGCTGGTCAGGACCTGAGGATGGGGTCCCTGAGGCCAAGAGATGACCAGGGAAATATTTTTTGGGGGCCCAGGGGATGGGGTCCCCGGGGCTGAAACTTGCTTGTGGATGTGGAGGGGGGCCCCAGAGCTACCTCCCCTTCAAAATAAAAAAAGTAAAGAGCTAGCCCCGGGGAATGGCATCCCCAGGGCCATAATCGGCCTCAGGAGGGGGGCCCTCCTATTCAATAAAAAAATGGCTCAGGCCCCGGGGGATGCGGTCCCTTGGGGGCCAAAAGGCTCATGAGAAGGGGGCCACACAGACCCCTTCTCCATGTTTGAATTTTTTTTTAAACAGCAACTCACCAGAGGCCCTGCCCTCTCCCTGCACAACTCTGAAAACGCACCTCCTGGTGCACTATGCATTGGGGGATTAAGTCCCCACCACTAGTGATGGTCCGCTCTTTCTGCACCTCTCCTGCCTGTTACAGCACCTCCCATGCCTCTTTCTGCACTTCTCTTGCCTCTTTATGCACTTCTCTTGCCTCTTTCTGTACCTCTGTCGCTTCTTTCTGCTCCCCTGTTACCTCTTTCTGTATCTCTCCTGTCCATTTCTGCACCTCTCTTGCCCCTTTCTGTAGTTCTCCAGCCTCTTTCTGCATCTCTGTTGCTACTTTCTGTTCCCCTCTTGCTTCTTTCAGTACCCCTGTTGCTTCTTTCTTAACCCTCTTCCCTCTTTCTGCACATCTCTTCTTTCTTTCTGCACCCCTCTTCTCTCTTTCTGCACCCCTCTTGCCTCTTTCTGCACCTCACTTGACTCTTTCTGCACTTCTATTCCTTTTTTCTGCACATTTCTTGTTTCTTTCTGCATCTCTCGTTTGCTTCATTATTTCTCTTGCCTCTTTCTGCACCTCTGTTGCTTCTTTCAGCACTTCTCTTGCTGTTTACTGAACTTCTTTTGCCTGTTTCTGCAACCCTTTTGTCTCTTTCATCACTTCTCTTGCTTCTTTCAGCACCTCTTTTTGCTGCTTTCTGTACCCCTCTTGCCACTTTCTGCACCCCTCTTCACTCTTTCTGCACCCTCTTGCCTCTTCCTGTACCCTCTTGTCTCTTTCTGCACCTCTGTTGGTTATTTCTGTACTTCTCTTACCTCTTCCTACACCCCTCTAATCTCTTTCTGCATCCTCTTCCCTCTTGCTGCACCTCTCTTACCTCTTTCTGCACCCATGTTCCCTCTTTCTGCTGTTCTCTTGCCTCTTTCTGCACCTCCTTTGCTGCTTTCTGCACCTCACTTGCTTCTTTCAACACCCCTCTTCCCTTTTTCTGCACCCCTCTTCTGTCTTTCTGTACCTCTCTTGCTTCTTTTTGTGCCCGTTCCCCCTTAATGCACTTTCACTGCCTGTTATTGTATCTCCTGTGCCTATTTCTGCACTTCTCTTGCCTCTTTCTGCACCATTGTTGCTTCTTTCTGCATCCCTGTTCCCTCTTTCTGTACCTCTCCTTTCTTTTTCTGCAATTCTCTTGCCTCTTTCTGTAGTTTTCTTGCCTCTTTCTGTACCGCTGTTGCTTTTTTCTGCATCCCTCTTGCTTCTTTCTGTACCCCTCTTCCCACTTTCTGCATGTCCCTTCCCTCTTTCTACACCCCTCTTGCCTCCTTCTGTATCTCACTTGAGTCTTTCTGCACCTCTCCTGCCTCTTTCTGCAGCTGTCTTGCCTCTTTCTGCATCTCATTTGCTTTTTGCTGTAGTTCTCTTCCTTTTCTATTGCCTCTTTCTGCACCTCTGTTGCTTCTTTCAACACTTCTCTTGCACTTTACTGAACTTCTTTTGCCTGTTTCTGCAACCCTCTTGTCTCTTTCATCACTTTTCTTGCTTCTTTCTGCACCTCTGTTTGCTTCTGTCAGCACCCCTCTTACCATTTTCTGTACCCCTCTTCCCTCTTTCTGCACCTCTCTTGTCTCTTTCTGTACCTCTCCTGCCTCTTTCTGCACCTCTGTTGCTTCTTTATCCACTTATCTTTCTTCTTTCTACTCCTCTCCTGCTTCTTTCTTCACCCCTCCTATCTCTTTCAGCACCCATGTTCCCTCTTTCTGCACCTCTCACACCTCTTTCAGCACCCCGTTCCCTCTTCCTGCAGTTCTCTTGCCTCTTTCTGCACTCAGCTTGCATTTTTCTGTACCTCTGTTGGTTCTTTCTGTACTTCTCTTGCCTCTTTCTGCACATCTGTTGCTTTTTTCAGCACTTCTCTTTCCTCTTTGTGTACCTCTGTTACCTCTTTCTGCACTTCTCTTGCCTCTTTCTGCATCCCTGTTCACTCTTTCTGCACCTTTTACTTCTTTCAGTACTTTGTGTGCCTCTTTCATCACCCCTGTTCATTCTTTCTCTACCTCTCTTGCCTATTTCTGCACCTCTCACCACTTTCTGCACCTCTGTTCTCTCTTTCTGCACCTCTTTTGCCTATTTGTGCAACTCTCTTGCCTGTTTCTGTAGTTCTGTTTCCTCTTTCTGCTCCTCTCTTGTCTCTTTCTGTACTTTTCTTGTGACTTTCTATACTTCTCTTGCCTCTTTCTGCACTTCATTTGCCTCTTTCGGCACATGTATTACTCTTTCTGCACCTCTCTTGGTTTGTTTTGCAATTCTCTAGCTTCTTTCTGTACTTCTCTTACCTGTTTCTATATTGAAATGGGAAGTGCAAGTTGTAAAGTTTACAGGTCTGCATGCTCTCGTGACCGAGGTATGTCTACTTGTACATGTAGTCTCATATGTGTTATGGATCTGAAGATGGTAGATCAAAAAGCAGGAGGCTTCTCTTATAGGTGGTCAAATCATCTTAGTTCTGCTCTGTCGGTTGCACAGGCAGACATTTCTTACGTATATAGGTGTTATAGAGCACTTCAAATGTACTATTGGATATGCATGTCCCCTGTGTTATGAGCAGAAAGAAATATATATACCTTCTTGTACACACATTTACAGAGTATGCTGTTAGAAACACAGACAATCAAGTATTTGTATGTTTATTGTTATGTAGCATGTCACCAGGTAAAAGCAGAGACGCAATCATGCATACCTGCACAAACTTGGTCAGACTTACAAATGTGATATGGTTAGGATTGCTGTTTTATATTTGGTAGGCCTAACATTCTGAATAGTTGATGAATAGTGAACCTTCAAGAGCAAAGTGAGGTTTAAGACATCTTGGGGGAAAGATTAGTGATTAGGCTACTTTCTATGCGCCTGTGGAAAGGTACAGTTAAGTAGGCCTCTTTCTGTACCTCTATTACTTATTTCTGCACTTTGCTTGCTTCTTTTTGCACCTTTCTTCCTCTTTCTGGACATCTGTTGCCTCTTTCTGCATTTTTCTTGCTTCTTTCAGCACCTTTCGTCCTCTTTCTGTACCTCTCTTCCCTCTGTCTGCACTTCTCTTGCTTCTTCCTGTACCTTTCATCCTCTTTCTGTATATGTTCTACCTAGGTAGGCATAGTGGGAAATTAGCATTTAAAAAAACATGGAAATTGACTGTAAAAACCACAGGTTTCAGGGACATTATAGTTAGGTATTAGCATTTAAAAAACCTTAGAAAGTAACTGAAAAAAACAGAGGTTTCAGGGACGTTATAGTTAGATATTGACATTAACTAAAAGTCGAAATTCATTGAAAAAAATAGGGGTGGGCAGAATTTGCGTAATTGCGTTACGCAAATCTCAGCGAAACTATAAAAAATCTCTGTGAACAGGCAGACATTCCCGCAACATTGTTTGTTCGTAATGCTTTTTTCCTGTTCGTAATCGCTGTTTGCATACTTGGGGGGAAATATCTCGCGAAACTGCATTTGAGAACGGGAACAACCAAAAAATTTCACGAAGTTGCGGAACGCCAAATTTTGGGCAATTTTGCATTCTCCGCGGAACGCGAAATTAACTGAATTCCGACAATTCCGTGAGCGGAACGGAAGTTACCGCCCAAGCCTAGAAAAAAAACACAGGTTTTAGGGACGTTATAGTTAGGCTGACATTTCACTCTTAGAAAACCAGAGAAATTTGGCTGTTACAGTTAGCTGAGCTAACTATAACTCACCCCCCCCGCAGTACACTTCTGATGATGTCACATATTACATCACTCAAGACATGGTCAATGAAATCACTGATGACATCTCAAATGACATCACTGATGACATCATACACGTAATATCTGATGCACCTCCTCACACCCTGATATAACTTTTGATACAACCACTCTAAAATACAGACTACCATTGTCGAAACCATAGACACACCAATACCAGGAAGTACATACCCGCTCACTGATTCATAGGTCTACACACACATCCATTCACTAACCCATACAGTGACTCATACATTGCAGTCACTCATGAATACAGCCATTGATATATGCACTCATACACCGATACAGACACACACACTGCAAAGAATCAATCACACGGCCATTTACTCACCTATACAGTTAGACACATACCACCTCAGTTATTCACACAGATAGTAACACATACTTTCTCTCTTCTACAATCACTGACACAAGCACACCTTCATCCATACAGCCACTCTCACCATCACTCACTCTCACATCCAGTCACTTATATACTCCAACACTCACGTAAACTGCCTTTCGCATATGTAGTTACTTACACATATATCACTGAGACATCCATTCACTCACCAACACAGCCATACACACACTCACTCCCATTCAGCACCTCGCAGATATACTCATGAACCCATACACCCATTGAATCACCCACTAACACATCCATGAAGGGAGCCATACCCCCCCACCCACCTCCAAAGACAGTCAAACACCCATACAGGCACTGAGGCAATAAATCATCAACCCATGTAGACACTCATGTAGCTACACACCAACTCTTATTCTCTTTAGAAGTATTTCTCTGTGAATTATGTTTTTCTCCAGTGGGTTGTCCATGATAGGTATTTCTTGGAAAGATAGCTTTTTAATGATTAAGATACATTGTTTCCACATCCCAAATCTGCCACTTTCTTATGGCTGTGACAGCAATTCTGGAATACACTGATTTGATCTAGGGGTTGTTCGACTGAATTTTGACACTAACAATATTGTGGCATGCTAATATTGAGGACAGAATGTCGAGGGACAAAACATGGAAAGGTAAGTGCATATTAGGAAGAAAATATTTACTATTTCTAATTCCACATCTATGTACCTTGAAGATATATGTACACCGCAGGTACATGTATGTGGAGTTAGCTATAGAAATTCTAGACTTAGCTGTCAATATTTTATTTTTGATATTCTGTCCCATCGATACTGTTGATTGTTGGCACACCATCCAAAGGATGCAGGCATCTACCACCAGTTATGGAACAGATTACACTATGTTTTCCATAACATGTGGAAGTCTTACCAAAAAAAACATTTATAGATATATGTGTTTAAAATGCTTTAAGAACTTGATATGAATTTTAGAGTTCTCACTTAATTCATCCATAAGTATTCCTCATCTTAGATATTACAAAGTCAGTGAAAGCATGGGAATAGGGGCTGAGAGAACAAACAAGCATTATGTAGTCCACATAAGACTTTATACCTTGATAACAGCTGATGGTCCAGCTATTGACTGGAATATCACATTCCAGTGTCCCAGATTTGCTAAGTGCTTGCTTTGCCCTTGCATCACGCATGGTTACACAACAACAACACAAGCCCTTAAGTGAGATTTACTATGCCACACTGGGCAAAAACATTCCTGCATGCAACGCTGGAATCCTTGAATCATGGTGCAATGGTGCCTGCATTGGCGCTCGGCAGTCATTAGTGCACCAGCGCAGAGAGAGAGCAGTAATGTGGTATCTCTTGGTACATATAGCGCATTCATACCCTATGGGTGCTAACGTAGTCAGAGCAGGAGGTTGCCTTGCTACAGTGCACTGTGTCAAATATTAGTAAGTTTTCCCCTAATTAACAGACTGTTGGCCCAACCCCTAAACAGACTTTCTTAATCTGTAGGTAATATGTGAATCAAAAACATAGATTAAAGAACATTGATGGCTATCTAGAACTTTGGCCCTCATGCAATAAATGAGCATAGCAATAATCTCCCACATTTAACCTCATCGAGGCTGATGACGGCTCCTGGCTGTCATGAGTCACGGTGGGTGTGTGCTGATGACGGCCGGGAGCCGCCATGACCACGCCCGCGATTGGAATGCTCAGCACTGCGGCGGAATTCGCACCGCAGTGATGAGGCTAAACAAATATGTTGATATACACCCTCATTGTATTCCCTTTATTCATGCAAACAGGAGTTTATGATCAAAATGGGATTACTGACCTGGTTTTGATTGATGACCAAGGCTGGCTGAAGTGGCAACATGTGACATTGGTTCCATTTTCATTTTTGTGTGTGATATTTGGATTCCTGAAAAAGTAAACTTTGGGTCTGCGCATAAGATAACAGCGCACACGTTGAGAGAAGGCAACCACAGTAAAACTCTATAAGCCTTTAGGAGTGTCATGGGTTCTTGGAAAAGTTAACCCTCTTTTGGTGGTGGGCTAGGAAGCATTGGCGAAGAGGGCCATACTTCCATGCCATTGTACCCCTTTAGTCTATTACCAATTTAAATCCCCCAAGATATCCTTCAGCGAGCTGGATGTGCAGTTTTGATAGCTGATCGGCAGAAAAATATGTATAGAGTTGCTCTAAAAAAAAAGAAATGGACTTGGGGGCCCCAGACTTCGAGGCATCCTCACTGTTCACACAACTTGGCGAAGAGGGCCATACTTCCATGCCATTGTACCCCTTTAGTCTATTACCAATTTAAATCCCCCAAGATATCCTTCAGCGAGCTGGATGTGCAGTTTTGATAGCTGATCGGCAGAAAAATATGTATAGAGTTGCTCTAAAAAAAAGAAAGGGACTTGGGGGCCCCAGACTTCGAGGCATCCTCACTGTTCACACAACTTCACTGTACTGCCGGATGAATACAGGGATGGCAAACTGTAGAAATAGGACTCACAGATATGCAAGTCGCTGAAAGGAAGGTAAAGGGTACCTGAGTGGGTTAAAAACCCCTAGCACCAAATGAGTTGGAGAAAAACTGTCACAGGGAAATGCACGTCCCACCCATATGCCCCTATCATACCCTTATATAACTTTTCCCAGATGAAGTTTTAACAAAACCACATAGATGTGGCCTGGGGTTTACAACAGAATATTGTCAGCAAAAGAAATGTATCACTCCAAAGCTCGATGGAACATGATAGACTGAAATGGAAGATATAGCGGAAGTGACAAAACACACCCTTTGACGTTAATAACATCATAGGAAGTGACATTATAGAACCTGTGGTCCTCAATCTTCCCAGAAAGTGATGTCACATGATCTTAAGCCTGGCTAGAAGGCAATTACTATTGCTGAAGTTTCATGATAATTTCACCACTAATATTACATAACACAAAAAAGCCTATTATAGATCCCACCTATATTTTAGTGCTGACATGATATGACTGGAATATTACTACTTTCTCTGTGTCACATAAACAATTATATGTTTGTCTTAAGAGAATATAGTGTTACAAAACACAGAACACCACTGGCAATCTAAATAATGTATAAGAGAAAAGGTTTGATAAATGAAAGGGAGAGATAAGTAAGCTTTTTAAAAAATAATAGCAGTTTTGCACTAATTGATATAGACCATAAACTGAATTTGAACTAAGCTATTGTCTTAAAGCATTCCTATTGTTAATACATTTTGTTTAATGATCATTTGCAAGGAACTATAATTCAAGCAAAGCACAAAGTTGAGGCGACATGGTTACAGAAGTGCATACTTTTCCATAAATTTGCAATAATAAAAAATATTACAGCTTGTTTAAACAGGTGTCCGTTTTTTAATCCTTTTTTATTTAATCAGAAGAGTGCACATTGCACTGTTGAGATAATTTATGTTACAAAAAGTAAAGCGTTATGTCACAGTCTCACTGAATGATGAAAGTAAACAGTGCTCATTAAGACAGTATTCACCTTCTTTTCTTGCTCTGGCAACTGGTACTCTCTGAAAGTAGTCAAGCGTACTACTGCCCTGAATTATAGCTAGTGAATGGAGTGAGGGAGCCTCCTAATTTCTTGAACAGAGAAATTGCGGGAGTTCTCACACACTGAGCAAAGTTTTAAAAATTGTGGTCAAACAGTGCATCGATATTTACTCCCCCTTACATTTGGGATGCATGACGATACATTGCGTTCTATTACAACGCGGTATGTTACATTGCAGTCCTGACAACGCAAGTGGTTACATTGACTTGGAGGGTGCTGGACTTAGGGACAGTGTGAATTACTATTCCAACTCCAGTCTACGTACAGTAGGGAAGGTGTTGGAATAGTAATTTACACTATTCCTTAGTCTAGAGCCCCCTCCAGTGCAAGTTTATATAACGACTTGCGTAGTCAAAACTGCGATGTAACTTACCGCATTGTAATTGATGCGTGGTTAAGGATGTTTTCCTACATTTGTCATGAGGAGTTGGGCGTATACTATCTAGGGGACCGTATCAGAGCCCATCCTACACTACTATGGCTGCCAATCGGGCGCAAAGAGGAGGCGGCCCTAGCTAGAGACATCATATTGGATTGCCTCTCCTGTGATAATGGCCTTCAAATCTCCTGGTTTGCGTTTGTCAAATCTGAATACTCTAGAATTGATCTGCCGAGTGCCTTTGAGAAGCTGGATACCTGTAATGCCCTTAACAAAAGGCAGGTCTTACAAGCACTTTATAACTCTAAGTCAACATGGTGCCTAAACAGCATGGCGGGACGGCACATTGTTATATCTGCTGCTCAGCCAGAGTGACTGGGGTTATGGAATGTTTGTGTGTGGTGATGCTGTGGAATGTTGGGTAAGTCAGTCAGTCAGTTGGAGAGTGGGCTGAGCAGCAGGAAGGCTGCTCCTTGTGGGGATCTTCATGACAACTACCTAATAAACTTCCATCTTAAGCTAAAATGGACTACTGGATTTCATTCAACTACATTTTATGGTGATAGCATGGTGTAATTGATAGTCCTGCCACCCTGAGACCCACAAGTGATCTCAAGACCGGTCAGCCCCACCAGGGTGTGCTTGAACTATTTACGCCATAATGCCTTTGTATAGAGTCAGTTTGCTGTGAATTAGAATGACCAAAGGTGAGCTATCTCAAGCTATTTCAAGAAGTCAAAACATGGCAGCAGTTGGTTACACCTTCTAGTCTTAAATGCAGCTACGAGTTTCAGCGCATTTGTACACAAGCTAGATACTTTCCAGAAAGAATTTTAACGGAAACAAGCGTTTTATAGCCAGCTGCATTTTGGCATTGAACTAGAAGGTGCTGGTTAGACCAGATATGATTTTTCGGGGTGATAATGCTCGGTCTTCCACCACAGGACCCCGCACTGTCAAGAATTCAAGGAATGGGACATTGACACCCACTCAGGTGATGTTTTAATTGTTACAAACTTCGGCGGTAATTTTAATCAGTTTCCGTGATCCACTGTTGCGCCACGTTCATTTTAAAAATATATGAATTAGAAGGCTCTCCTCACCTCAACTGTTTTTGCTTGTCCACGAGGTCTTCTTAACAGCTAGCGCGATCCCAGACATCAGGAGCTCGTGGAGTGATGAGGAGCCCTGACACTGTGCAGCAAGTACGTGTCTAGAGCCACCCGGGGCGCTCCTGGTGTACTTGCTGCTATCTTGTCAGTTGGTGGTGGTTCCAGATGCATGTTTCACTCAGAAATCATCTGTTGCTTCGACTCTGAGTAACACTCATCTGAAGCGTAGAAGCCATCAAGATCACAGTGGTGGCATGCGGTCACAGCAGAGCTATGGAGATCCGGTGAGGGCTGTGCTTCTGTGTGTAATGTCAATGGATTTTTATCTAGAATCGCTGCTGCTCTTGTTTGGAGTAGGACTCACTCAACTGCAAGGTTAGTGTGGGAGTGCACACTGGGAACCTTTGGAACCTTAGCAACCCTCTAGACTTTAACTATACCAGCCACAGTTAATGTAACAGACTTTCATACTTCGACTTTATTGGGTACGGGGGTAAAGGAAACAAAACAAAAATTTAAAACCTCTTGGACGTTGTGCTTTAGTTTCGCTTATAACTGTGTGGTAGGTGAAAAGATTGGCTTTTGTGTGCAAAGTGTGTTTATATTGACATTGAGGATTTTTAGCCCTATCTATATTTTTAGGGTTCTCTATAGCAGATGATTGACTATTCTCAGTGTTATGGTTGGGGTAGTGGCAGTGGATATGATTTTTCTTATTAATATTAGATTTGCTTAGTATAGGAGTTTGAGAGCACTGGCTATGCCTAGATTAAGTTGAGTGTGTCAGAAGTATGAGATCCAGAGTTTATTTTGAGCGTTACTGGAGACCAGTGTCAGATATATTCTGCATGCGTGTTTTTGTGTTCATTAAGGGTGTTTGTGTATGAAGTTTTGTTCCACCCTTACTATGGGGGGGGTCCGCTACTGCTCGAACAGCCAGGTCTTGAGCTGCTTCCTGAAGGCGAGGTGGTCCTGGGTCAGGCGGAGGTGGGTCGGAAGGGAGTTCCAAGTCTTGGCGGCCAGGTAGGAGAAGGACCTTCCTCCTGTGGTGGCTCTTCGGATGCGGGGGACGGCGGCGAGGGCGTGGCTGGTCGATCGAAGCTGGCGCGTGGGAACGTAGAAGTTGAGGCGGCTGTTGAGGTATCCTGGTCCTTGGTTGTGTAGGGCTTTGTGTGCGTGGGTGAGGAGCCGGAAGGTGATTCTCTTGTTGACCGGGAGCCAGTGCAGGTCTCTCAGGTGTCCGGAGATGTGGCTGCGGCGGGGGATGTCCAGGATGAGTCGTGCTGAGGTGTTCTGGATCCGCTGGAGTCTCTTCTGGAGTTTGGCGGTAGTTCCGGCGTAGAGGGAGTTACCGTAGTCCAGACGGCTGGTGACGAGGGCCTGGGTGACCGTCTTCCTGGTCTCGGTGGGGATCCATCGGAAGATCTTGCGCAGCATTCGCAGGATGTTGAAGCACGACGAGGAGACGGCGTTGACTTGTCTGGTCATGGAGAGGGTGGAGTCCAGGATGAAGCCCAGGTTGCGTGCGTGGTCAGTTGGTTTGGGTGCGCTGCCCAGGGTAGGGGGCCACCAGGAGTCGTCCCAGGCGGAGGGTGAGGATCCCAGGATGAGGACTTCCGTCTTGTCCGAGTTCAGTTTCAGGCGGCTGTTCGACATCCATTTGGCTACGTCTGTCATCCCCTCGTGCAGGTTGGCTCTGGCGGTGGCGGGGTCGTTAGTGAGGGAGAGGATCAGCTGGGTGTCGGGGTGAAGGGTAGTGTTTAAGCCAAGATGTTCCACCCTGCCTATGGCATAGTGGTGAAGGGCAGTACTTAAGCCCAGGTGTTCCACGCTTCCCACTGTTTTTTTCATTCGCTATGGGGTGGTTCTCTATTGCACTTCCAGTGGTTGGTTCCCTGTGTGCTGTCTCCTATGTCTACGTGGCCAGCTGGTAAGTTGGTGGCATTAGGGGTTTGGTAGAGGAGCTGTGGTGTGGTAGAGTGTATGTAGGCTGTGGGGTTTTAGGTTTAAACCTATAATAACTGATAAAACCCCACTGAAAGAAAAATAGCCCTCACCGGTGAAAACATATAAACACTGAAAAAACACCTGCACAACCACAAACTAAATGCCATTCAAAGAAAGGAAAAAGAAAGTGAGAGTCATTTTGTTCTTACTGAAGGGGTCAATAAAATGTAACTTTGTTATACAAGCTAGCAGTAAGAAAGACTGGATAACATTATTCTGCTTGAGTTTTGTTCTTTAGGGATGCCACTAAAATATTGTTTCTTCTTTCTTTTACTTTTTTCAGTTTTATGGCCTTTGGTCTAAAGATGCAGGGTTTGGTTTCATGTTTTAGGTCTAGTTTAATTATTTTATAAACTGTAGAGAATCAGGATATATCAAACTCATATTTGATATTTTGGTTGCATTTGATTCTTTCACTGATAGGTAAAATGGCTAGTTTCATAAAAATCGTTCCTAAAATGTGTCATCACATTTACCCACAGAGTATGGGTAAAAACCCTTAATACATCAGACCATAGTTTCTAGTGGGTCAGTATTGATAGTAGGTGAATTGCCAACACCTCAGGCTTTAAACATTAAATGCAAGGTATAGTGACAAGTAGATATATCACCAAGCATCTGGGATAGTGGTGAAAACGTGACACTAGACTTTTGGAAAACATGGAACGCAGTGTCACTTGTTATACTCTGCAAAAAAGGTTCTTTCCAAGTTCAACAAAGATTGGAGTGATATTGTTTGTATTTGCAGTGATTCAGCTACGTATATAAAAAATTTCTGTGATGACCTGTTAAAATTGATACCCGAGCTGAAGTGATTCCCTGTAGGAGATCCTTGCCACTTGTTAGATGGTATGCTGAAAGCATCTTTACAATCTTCAGAGTTAATGAGGGATGCTATTGACTTTTTAGTCCATTCTGGTGCACTGTTTTCTTATGCCAAGGAACTAAAACGCAAATATTTATAATTTCGTGCTTTATGTGGCATCAAAGAAAGAATCATCCCAACTGTGTCCCTAAGCTGACGGTTCTCAGCCCAAGGGGCTGTGAATGCTGAGAGGGCCTTTTCAAAGACGTTTACATGGGAAGGAAAGCGCGAGCGCACATGACCAAAGACTCACTGAAGAAGTATTGTATGGTGTACTACAATAAGAGTAATTTGCAAAAATCTCTTTGGACCTCATATACACTATACGTACACTGTCTATATACCATGTTCTTTCAGTGCAGAAAGCAAGCAATGATAAAAGCAAAACATTCCATAAACACCGGAAAAACACTTTTCTGGGTTTTTTAGTGGCGTGAAAATGTGTAACCACTGATAACAACTGTTTTTCAAGATATTGAAAACACTGACAAAAAACCACCAGAATTTACCAAAAATAGAAACTGAAAACAGGACAGCCTAAGTGTATGTTTTGTTGATTGAAAGGGGAAGATGAGTGAGGCGTGTTTGCTTTATCGTTTTCTCTGTCCTGATTGGCATGCATGTGGTAGAATACGTGTTTATAGTGTCTGGTTTACCTTTAGTTAAAATGGTAATATGCTTGCACTCAACAGGCCACTTGCATGTCTTCCATTTTACAGGTACTTCTTTATTTCTTGTATCCTCTGCGGTCAGCCTGCATGGTCTTTTACATGTATCATGTTTCATGCATGTTTTATTACATTTGTTTTTCAGACGTGTACCATTCCTATAAGTACTTTGGTGGTTTGTTGCTTATTCAGTTATCCATCGTGTGTGAGATGTTTCCCACCTGATATTTCATGCACCATTATTGCCTCCTGTATGCTATTGTGTAAACACGCATGCAAGAGTCTCTAATGTTATTCTAGCTCTTGTATGCGCTTTCCTTTCCTCTCATTCTGCTATTTGGTAGACATGCATGGAGTAGTTGCTAATGATATTCTGACTATTGTAAAGAAGGGAGATGTGTTATACCTGCTGCTCAGCTCGTGTGACTGGGGTTGCGGAATGTTGGTGTGTGGTGATGCTGTGGAATGTTGGGTGAGTCAGTCAGTTGGAGGCTGCTCCTGGTAGGGCTCTTCATGACAACTACCTAATAAATTTTCATCTTAAGCTATTATGGGCTACTGTATTTCATTCAAGTACAACACACATTTTGTGGCTTATCAGTCTCTCAATGTATTTACCTGCCCCACTGATTACCTATGGCAAGCACGAGGGCAATGGGAACATTAACCCCTTCGGTGCTGATTTATGGAAAATGTAACCCCTCTGTTTCTTGAAACTCATGTTTCTTTTATGGATTTACATTTGCATTGCTTAAAACTTTTAATGATAAATTGATTAATGTAATGTACGCTTTTATGATATCCTTGTGATAATCGAATAAAGCTTATTTTGATTTTGATTCTTTTTTACCTCCAATGTGCCACAGGTGCCCTATACCAAGCTTTTCCTCCTGTAGAAGAGTGTCAGCATTTTTCTGCAGGGGCTCCTATGCCAAGAATTGCCTTCAGTATGTTAGCACCAGCATTTTGAGTTGGGTGTCCCCATATGATAAGTATTACCTCTAGGATGTCAGTATTTTGTCACAGGGGCCTGTCATGCTAAGAATTGCGTCCATTGTGCCAATGCTGGAATTTAGCCTTGGGTGATATTATAAGCCAGATATTACCTACAGTATGCCAGTGCCAAGAGAAGACTCATGAGCATGCATTACACCACATTCTAACTCATGCTCACTTTCATTAACTCAGTCACACTATCTTTCACTCACTCTTTCTCATTAATTGTCACTCACATTCATTCATTCTCACTCCCTCACACACACATTCATTTTAACTCACTTTCTTAATTTCTCTCACTCATAATTTCTCGCTCACGCTCACTTGCACTCACTCTCAATCTAATTCCTTCTCCGTATTCTGACTCACTTTGATGCACTTGTTCTCTCTCACAGTTATACTCACTGTCACTCACGTTCATTTTGTCTCACATAGTACCATTCTCTGGTTTTCATTTATACTTCTTCATCCTCAGCCACTTGCCATCACTCTTTCTCTTTCTCTCTCTCTTTCTAACTCATTCTGGATCACTCATACTCACTTATTGACACTTCACTCGTTACCTGTCACACACTCTCCCTTACTTTCACTCACACAGCAATGCTCCCACATACATACACATACAGATTCTCTCTGTCTCTCATACGTATATACACTCTTACCCACATGCGCACACACATTTTGAAAGCTTTTTATTTAACTTAAGTCAGCTGCAAATTAAAATCCTGTTCCCGCTCCTGGTGCTCTATTTTTTGTTATAGACTATCATTATCTATTAGGGTAATAAAAATGGGCAGAAAACCAATATAGTCATAGTCATATTCCCACATCCATAAGTGTGAACCCACGCCCACCCACATTCTTCGCACTGATTTTCCCACCTTTGAGGTCAAGTGTCACAAAATCAGTGACAGAGGTCACAAGGGGCAGGCCAGATGTTGCAGCTGCAACCCCTGGAGACCCTTAAATGACATCCAACCCAAGCTCGCAGAACATTCCAAGACCGTATAGAGGTAGCTGGATTCTTATAATATGGGGTAATATTAACCATGTTTTGAAAGTCGTGGGAAGTACCAGAGAAAACTAACCACATGGTTTTCTTAAGCACAATTAATACGACAACATATTTGGTAAATGCAACAAGAGTAAAATATGAGAACAACCGGAGGTAAGGAATGTGAAGACACAGAATGGAAATTAATTTCAGCGTACAACCCTAAGGCTTCCTTTCAATATATTCAGCTCAATTTTTAACAAAGAACTTAAATCACTGCCAAGAGGCTTAGTCTAATATAGGAGTTGGCTCCTGAAGCAGGGTTTTCCCACATGGCTTGGTGCGGGGACAACACTCGGGAAAGGTCACCGAGCAACTAGAATCCACCACTTGAAGGATGGGATTATGCAGACTGAGCTGTCTCTGTTGGGCCAGTTTCAGCACTCCAAGCAGAAGAAAGCAGACATTCGGTTCATTGAGTTGACTCCGACACTAGCAAAAAGGTTTTCTTGTCACGTCAAGGAAAGCATCCAAAAACCCTACAATTAAACAATGGAGACAGTGGGTCCAAGAGTGGGTGGAGGCAGAAAGAATAACATCACATGGAGGAGAAACTAGAACACTTCTGCCCGCCAATGGGAAAATGTGTTATCTTGTCAGAACAGGACGCTTCTGCCCTGGTTAATGATTCAAATTAAACCAAGGTACAGACGGCTACCATTAAGGAGGAGAACTAAATGGGCATTGTGCTTATCAATTATGTCTTCTGCAGAAGTCAGCACAGATCATGAACTGAATGCCTTCCTCTGAATTTATAGAGTCTCTTCTGTTGAATGTGTGATAGACTATCTCCCTTTTCAATCTAACACGATGAGTGAAGTCGCTGCGATGAGTACAGGGGAGAGTTAATTGGATTTTTCAAGGCTGTTGATGTATCCAGTACTTCAATGCTTTTATCTTACAGCCATACATATTTAGGTCGGAGTTTCTTATGACCTAGTACCTAAGGTTAGCTGTGAAGGAACACTGTTTTGATGACTTTTTTGACTTAATGATGCATTATGGACCTATAGCTGTTGTTCTGATTTAGCTCAGGGAAAGTATACTGTGTTTATGTACATTTCACTATAGTAATTCACCACTAATCCTTTATAGGTTCCGAAGTAGAGTGCTACTCACCGAAAAAGCGCTTCAAACCCCCATGAAGGGTAGCAAGCGCTCTATAAAGGCAAACTTTTTTCCCTCTTTGATCCTGTCACTATCCTTCTTAATCCAAATAACTAACTAACATATCCATCACTCAAATCGGTTTCACCATCTCTTAGACTGGATGGAGGATAATGAAATCCTGAGTCCCCTCCAGGCTGGCTTCAGGAAAAACACGTCCACCATGGACCAGATTTTCCGCCTCGTTCTCCTCTATTGGAAAACTGTGAGGATTGAGGGGGGGAGGCTGTACATGGTGTTCGTGGACCTGAGGTCAACATTCGATTTGGTCCCTCGAAAGAAACTTTGGGAGGTTCTAAAAGAGTTGGGTGTCCCTATCCATCTTCTACGGGCCATAATTAGGCTCCATGACAGTAACTATGCTCAGGTCAGGTGCGGGAGGGACGGAGTACTGTCTAAAAGATTCCCAGTTCTTAGGGGGGTAAGGCAGGGTTGCGTCTTGGCGCCAACCCTGTTTTGCCTTTATGTAAATAGTGTCATATCCCACCTTGACAAAGTGGGGGATAACGACGCTCCCGTTTTGGCAGGCAGGAGGGTGCCGGCCATTATGTTTGCCGACGAAACCCTCCTGCTTTCCAAATCCCCGATGGGGATTCAACGGATTCTGGATGGATTTGGTCTTTTCTGTAGACAACACGGTCTAGAGATCAATACAGGGAAGTCCAAGTTCATGATATTCAACCCCTCACCCAAGACTAGACCTAACCCATTACTGAGCTCAGTAAGATTGGAGAGGGTAAAAACATTCCAGTACCTGGGAGTAACCCTACATGAGAACCTATCTTGGGAACCACAAATAGCAAGATCCCGGATAAAGCTTTCACAACTGTCGGGGGCAATTTTGAAGGTTGCGAATACTTCTACTTATAAACCCATCAGCCCGGCAGTTGAAATGTATAAAACACAAGCTAAAGCAGCTGCATCTTATGGTAGTGAGCTATGGGGGTATAAAGCAGGGACAGCGTTGGTTAGTGTAGAAAACAACTTTTTTAGACGTCTACTGTCCCTCCCCCGTGGCACACCTCTGCTTCCCCTCAGATTAGATGTGGGTCTCCCCTCCATTCGAGAGGATTTGGAATTAAAGCCACTAAGATTCTGGCATAGGCTCTGGTCCACCAGTGAGCTTGTACACTATAGGCAAGATCTCATCCACGTAATGAATTTGAATCAGTGCGATAGAATTCCGTGGTTGGCTTCTATAAAGAAAGAACTGTACCGGCTGAGTCTCCCTGAGCTATGTGAGGCCCCTGAGCTAGGTTGCCAAAAAGTCTCCCGAAAAAGTCTGGTAAAGATATATAAGGAGAGAAGTCTTGCTTCCCTACTGTCTGCACCCAACAATGGAATTTTAACTGATCGTTTCCTGGATTCCAAGAATTCTTATTACTTTGAAGGTTTTATGGACATCATTTTCCCGATTTTGTCAAGAAAATTGTTTATTCAAGGGAGGCTAGGTAATTTGCCCATCAAATCTTTCACATGTAAATGGACAAAGGGGGTTGATAAAACTTGCCCCGGGTGCAGCAACTATGATGAGGAGGAAATTCATGTTTTGTTCTTTTGCCCAGCCTACAATAGACCAAGGAATCATTGGCTAGTGCCTCTATGCAGGAATCTGGGCGTAAGGAGCCTTTCGACTTCCCACAGAATATTGAAAACCAATACTTCCCCTCACATAGTATTTGCAGTTGCCAAATTTATAATGGCCATGCGGCAGATCAGGAGAAAACTGTTAAAAGCCTGACCACTAAAGGACGAACACTGATATGACTGAAATGGCACTCCGCCTCTTGATTATCAAAGGGAACTGATTCTTTCCTTCTTTTTATTCTCTCAAAGTATGTTTTAATATAATGTGGATGTTTTTATGATGAAAGTTTTATATGTATCTTTTATGGTCTAATTGGCCGAAATAAAGATTTTTTGGATTTGGATTTGGATTTGGTTTCATATTTCATTATACTGATTCCCCACTAATCCTTTATGGGTTCCGGAGTAGCGTGCTACTCGCTGAAAAAGCGATTTGATGCCTCATAAGGGGTAGGAAGCGCTATATAAATCCTATTACAATTACATTTGTATGAAGAGTGAAGAGCTTGATTCCATATTGGATTCAGGTTGGGCTATTGTAAAGGTAAATGTGGAAGTAATCTTTTTCCTCTATAAATGTTATTAGTGTTTTCTTATATTATGGAACCATACATTTTTGATTGCCTGAATCTTTTCAATCTGGGAAGATGCTGGTTATTTGTCTGCCTGTGTATTGCTGTATCTAGTTTATTTTAAGTGTACACAGTAGCTCGTATGGTTTGTAAACGCATTACAGAGTTCTGTGGGGTCTTGATGACAGAAAGCAGGTGCGGCCAAATGATCAATGAACTTTTTTTTAAGCTAACAGAGTATTTTGTTTGAGAGTTGTGGGTTCTCTGCACTGATACAACTCACCTATTAGACCCTGAGTAAGAATACAGCATGCGTTTGAGCAGGTTGTTTTGGTGGGGCGATGAGATAATCAAAGATTATATGATGGAAGATTATATTATGTTTGATGTTGTTGGACCAAAAAAGATAAATAAACGGATTGTGCAATTCATGCCATTTTCAGGCTATGGTTCATTTTGGGCAGCACCTTTATTCGAGCTCCCTCAATGTATTTGTTGGCAGAATTCCAACACAATGCAAAATTCTGACTACCATAATGTGCAGCAGTTCTTTTCGAACTATTTTTGCTGCTGCTTTTAAATCAACAAGTACTGGCAAAGCCAAAAGGTCTGACCTTGGCTGCCAGCCTTTTGGCAATTCTTCCTTTTGTTTGGTAATGGTTTTTCCAGAACCTTATTGTTGAGAAAGCAGGGGCCCTCATCAATCTAAAAAAGCTTTGGCTAAAGACAAAAAGTTATTTTGGCCTCAAAAAAGCATACATTGTCATAGAACTCCTTGGCATCGAAGGGGACTACATTGTGTGAGCACATGTTCCTCATGAAATTACAGCTAGCCAAAACTCATGGGGGCATATTCACAAGGAGCTGTCGCCGAATTACCAGCACTTTATCACAGCCAAAGTCGTGATACATTTACCTCCCCATTCACAAGCTGGTGTTAACAGTTCACAGCACCAGTAAACCCGGTATAGAAGCCGCAAAAAACATCGCCACAGAGGACCTCCGCAACTATTGCAAATGAGATGCAGAGTAGGCGTTCCCGTGCAAAAAGCAGGGAAAACACAACACCTTAACATTCACAATGACCAGCCAGATCTGCGATAGGAACACAAAACATGCAAAAAGGCGCGTTAGCAGCAGGAAATTAACACCTGCTCTCACCTGGTGTGAAGTCGGACGGCAGCCTGCACCACAAAGGGGAGCTCAGCCCAGAGCGTCATCAGAAGGACAACAGATGCCATGGAGCCACTCATCATGCACCGGACACCCAAGAGGGCCACAACACCCACCCAGCAACCCCCCCCCCCCGGACCACAACAGAGGCAGCACAGACAAAGACAGAGGCACCCCAGGAAATGCACCTGCCTCACAGGCCCAACATCTTACAATGTCACTGTCCACTACAGGCTGAAAGGGACAACCATCCTACACATCCTGCCCATCATCGTCTAACAGGCCTATGGCACCAACACAGTGGACAACCAACATCCCACACCAACTGCTGGCTGTGCTGCACCTGTTGGCCCCAGGCACACCCCAACCAACACCCGCCAGTCGGCAGAGTCTCACAGCCAGCCACATCCAAGTCCCCCACACCTGTCCTGGACATCAGCCTCACCCTGGCAACCCAGTCCCCACACGACCAACACAAATGTCCAGGTACCGCTGGAAACCAAGAAAGGACCATACCCCATAGCCGGATGCACGCAATGTTGGGGGCAATTCACTGCACACATGTCCCACCTGTGCCCCCTGGTGACACAGCACACAATCAGTGCAACGGGAAGCACACATCACACATAGATGTGCAGGCAACATCAGAACACCGTTGGACCTTCACCAATGTTGCCTCCAAACACACAGCCAGTGTGCATGATCCCTTCACCCTCCGACAGTCCATCAGTAACAAGCGGTCCTAGTATGGCACCAAGGGAAATGAACAGCTCCACGGCAAGTGCCAAATGAACACCCCATTCACCTCAACTCCATAACCATGCAATCCACAACTCTAGCAATTGACACGTCACAAAATCACAACCAACATGCACAATAACATGCCCACCCACCAGATACGATAGAATAACTTACAATGGTAACCAGGGCAAGCCGTAAACATGACCAATCAATGGCATGTGGGGAGAGGTAGCAAACAGGCATGTGTGAAGGATGCAGTAGAACCATCATTGGGAAAGTACATAGTGCCAAGAGCGGCGGCGATGTGCTGGCCAGACCGCAGTATGCAGAAGACACCCATATCCACGGCGACATACACCTCTGATGTATGGAGTGTAGTGAACAGTGAACACAACCATGTCACCCCAGCCAGAGGGGTCCTCATGGAAATGTTGCCTGTTACGCCCCCCGTAAGCGTGCGCAGAGTGGATGGCCCAGCATACGTCAGACCAGCGTAGGGATGTGAATAAAAAGCATGTAGCCCTGGCCCTCTTTGGGAAAACCTAACGTCTCTGCCAGGGCGGCACCTCCCAACCCACCACGAGGCCGACACCATCCTCATTAGCGGAGTTGCCTGCGATCGTGTGCACCTGCTTTACCCCGGCCCGCTGGACCACGTACCTGTCAGGCCCGACCCTGCTCAGCCAGGACACACTGATCACCAGTCGACACCAACGTGTGTCAAGGAGGGCCCACCATGTGCCTGTGTAAGCTTCAAGCCCGAGGCTAGCGACCCGGCCAACCTCTCAGAGCATCACTGGCCCACGACGATGGCCCACATCATTCCTTCCTCATTTACATATTCCATCGGCGTCCTCTGCAGCCCAGTAAGTCCCATATGTGAAACTGTGTCCTGGTTCCTGAATGGCAGTGACCCCAAATCCGGGCCAGCCGCCACAGCACCAGACCCCCCGATCAGTGAGACATATTCCATATGGGCTTCTTGTGATATGTGGTGCCACGAACCCTGTTCAAGGCCAGCCGGCTACACATGGTGCCACAAACCCTGTTCAATGCCAGCCGGCGACACGTGGTGCCACAAACCCTGTTCAATGCCAGCCGTCGACACGTGGTGCCACAAACCCTGTTCAACGCCAGCCGGCGACAGGTGGATGATGGACCAGACAACCCTGCGGACCAGTAGATCTCACTCCCAGCACCTAGTCGCGAATCACAAATGGCAGAGTCCACACCAGTGGTCGCACGGGGAGGAGTAAGAGGAAGATGCGGCTCAGTCTGGATGAAAGCCGGGTCACAGTCACAGAGGTGACCGAACACGTGGTGCCACTGAACCTGAACTACGCAGGCCAGTGGGGCAGCCAAGCTATCCTGGCGACACTCGGTGAATGGCCCCTGCTGACCGCTGCCTTCGGCCTACACTGGTCTTGGCCTAGGCTGTGCTCGAGTAGGTCATAGATTTAGAACTGAACATCGAGAATGCAAAGGCAGGTTACATATCATTGCACGCAAGGAGAGGCATAAGTGGATGATGCCTTGCATCTTGGCAGTGAGAAAAGAATCATAATTACGGAGGTGTTCGTACACTGCAGACAACTGCCCTGATGTCACCAGAGCTGTGCATTGCGAGCAAACGAAACATGGCTGTGGGCCACTGCTGACCACTTCTTCAGGCCTACACTATGGTCCAGTAGGTCACAGAGTCATGATTTAGCAATGGCAGAGTTCATATCAGGGTACCGGCATCACCATTATCGCAGACTGCATCCCCACTCAGCCCCGGTGCCACTAAGTCTGTTCCCTGACATTCATGGACAATCTCTGGTCGAACTTTGGTGGTGTCTGAGTCTATGGACTAGGGGGCAGTTTTCATCCTCATGTAGCTGATACCGAATTAGTGGTGGCAACGAGGCTGTCGCATTCCACTCCTCCATTGGCTGCTTCCGGATAAAATCAAACCTTCCACTGTCCTCCGCAGCATACTCCTCGGACATTAATGGTGACCCACTCAGTTCCCATACACCGTGAGTCACTGTCCCGTGGCTGGGTGCCTGTGCCAGCTGCAGTGCACCCAGGGCCACTAACTCTGTGCTGGTCAGGTCCGGGACTCCTTCTCCGGAGGCATTGTATGGCCCCAGAAGCGTAGGCCTTGGCCTCATCAACGCCATTTCTCTGTGGCCTTGCGCTGTACGCAGCCTCTGGGCCCAGATGCATCCCATCAGGGCTCCCAGACCAAAGCGAGTACAGACCAGCCTGGACGTCGCATCACCGCAGGAGGCATAAGCCACCACTGCAAGGACCACCTCCAACCGCCATCTGCCAGAGTCAAAATGGTGGTCCTGACAGACTTACGAAGTTGCTCAGACCTGTCGTGGATGCCGCCATCATCCTGATACCCTGCTCAGCACTCCAGGTGCCAGTGACTCAGTGTACCGCAGGCCATTGTCAATAGCTTATTGTGTTTTGTGCTGTGGAGCAGTTGCGCAGATATGTCACCTCAAACAGTGTGGGGGCCCTGAGAAGTTGATGGGGAAGATGATGCATTTCTGACACACCCCACTGCATCTGCATCAGGAATATATCAAAGCGACACAATCCGAGACTTTTTCTTCACATGAGCGCGCTCAGCTCTAGTGTCCCAACCCCAGTCCACTGCAACTCACAGACACTTCTGTTTGCATGTTGGCTGCCCTCTGGACTTTCTTTGGCTCACTCCATGTTGCTCAGCAGTTGACTCTGTTATGCATGTGTTTTCTGTTTCTGTTGCACTGGTGTCCAATGTTCAAGTGGTTGCCAGCACCAGACATTCCGTGCAGAATGGCTTACACTCATTCCACATATCCAGCACAGGCGTCACTGTACATGTGGCCGTGCCAATAAAGGGGCGGGCGCATGTGCCCGTAGCCAGTTCAACATGATATCTGCGTTGGTCCCTGTGGTCATGTTGTATGCATGAGGGCCCTGGGCCCTACGGCATTATATTGTGCTGTGTACATCAGATGCAGACATGTCACCGCAGGCAGCGGGTTGCAGCTTGGACATGTAGCTTTGTTGTCACACACTCAATTGGTAAGAGGAGTGGCCAGGGCCAGCGTACACAGAGCCAACATGGGTGTGTGACTGCAATTTGAGCGCCCTGGGCCTGCTTCTGTACTGCAAATGTGCATCTGCATGTGTCTCTATGGCAGTGTGGGTCTCCTTAGTGGGGTGTGGGTGGGCCCTGAAGGGTGATAAACACCCCCACCTATGCCTGTTGGGCCACCTCCTTTTCGCATGCTGACACATGGCATTGTGGTGTCATTTGTGGTTGGGTGAAGTGTTGTGAGCCAGCTGTGCTTGCGGGTGCCTCCTGCTGTATGGTCTGTTTAAGGCTCGGTGTTCCTGCCCGAGTAGCTTTGCTGGCCGGGTCCTGGTGGGGGGTTGCATAAGATATCCATGGGCTGTTGTAGAGCGTTGGTGTCAATGGTGTGGTGTTCTTCTCTGGCATCACTGATGTCTTGTATTCTGTGCTCTGCTGAAGGTGTTGTGTGCCCCTCTGCGATGTGGAGGCGAGGTGCATGTTGACTTTGTGTTGACATGTATGTTGGTGCATTGTGCTGGTTTGCATGCAGACTGTATGGCAATGTACATTGCGACTATTTGTGGGGGCTGGATTTTTCTGCGGGACAGTGTACATTTGGACTACATGATGGATGTGAGGTCGTGCGTGTACATTTCCATTTCACAGTTCCCGGCTCTGTCAGTTGTGTCCTCTGTTCTGTAGGCTATACGCATTGTTCCACGTTGTCGTCGATGTGGGTGTGCTGTTCTTGCTATGTGTGTGTGCAAGCCGGGTCCTGGTGGGGGGTTGCATAAGATATCCATGGGCTGTTGTAGGGCGTTGGTGTCAATGGTGTGGCGGTCCTCTCTGGCATCACTGATGTCTTGTATTCTGTGCTCTGCTGAAGGTGTTGTGTGCCCCTCTGCGATGTGGAGGCGAGGTGCATGTTGACTTTGTGTTGACATGTATGTTGGTGCATTGTGCTGGTGTGCATGCAGACTGTATGGCAATGTACATTGCGACTGTTTGCGGGAGCTGGATTCTTCTGCGGGACAGTGTACATTTGGACTACATGATGGATGTGAGGTCGTACGTGTACATTTCCATTTCACAGTTTCTGTCTCTGTCAGTTGTGTCCTCTGTTCTGTAGGCTATACGCATTGTTCCACGTTGTCGTCGATGTGAGTGTGCTGTTCGTGCTATGTGTGCGTGCTGCAGTGGGCCAGGGGGATCTGGGACATGATCCTGGGTGATTGTGGGTGTGCAGTGGGCTACATCTTGTTGTGCCTGTATGTCATTGTCCCCATCTCCCCCGTCCCCCCAGTCCCTGTTCGTTGCACTCCCTGTTGATGTTGTGTCAGGTGCTCTGGAGCTGTGTCCGTACTCCCTACTCCTTGTACCATCTTCACACTGATGACTATGGCCTGGGTTTCCTCCAGCTCCTCCGGTGGCGCTGGACTTCCAAGTCTTGTCGCCGTTGCTGCCTTCCTGTTGGCAGCGGGTTGGTGCCTGGTTCAGGTAGTCACGTCATGCCAGCAACTATTGGCCTCCTGGATTGTCCTCCTCAGGACTCTGACTGCAATCCAGGTGGTCTGCTAGTGGGTCAGTTGGTGGTAGTGTTCTGTCACCTCTGTGAAGCTGGTCTTGTTTTCCGGCGGTCTGCACCCCGTCCTCCTCCCCCTCTTCTCCTTGGCCTTCCCCGACCCCTTTGTTCCTTGCTGGTAGTCTGTGGGGGTTGTGGGGTTCGAGTTGGCCTCAGGGTGCATCCATGTTGCTATGTGCTTTGGCTTAATTCTGGTGTTTCTTTCTGTGATTTTTTTAATGGTGCATTGCCCCGCCAGACGTGTGGGATTTGTAGGCCTGTGGCTGGTTTTTCCTCCTTTTTGTACCGCTGTTGGCCTCATCGCATGTTTTTTTACATTCACATATCGCATTTTTGCAGCGTGGCGTTGATTTTCATGCAGACATTTGCCGCGTTATCTGGTGTCTATCGCATGCTACCACCGCATTGTGAATTCCAAGGTGACACGGCTTATTTTCCCGCGATAGGCTGCGGTGTTGAAAGTTGCATTACGCTACTCTTGCGGTAGTTATCACATGTTCTTGTGAATATAAACCATAGTGTAGCGAGCCAATGACTGAAGTGGGCTGCCACATTGCCCCTTAATGCATACTAGAGTGAATGAAAGAAAAATGTAAAAGACACAACAACAGATTAATGGATGAAGTCTGTCTGAAACTTCCTATAAGTAACTGTGTTATGCACATAATTTTAGTAACATCAAAGGTTCTTGGCAAACATAGACTTAAATAAGCCAATTGGTGTGTCATTGGCTGCCAACATCTTATCTTTGAGAATGAAAGAGGAAGAAAAGAAGGAAAGAAAGAATGACAGAAAAGAATGAGGAAAGAAAGAAACAAGAAAGTACAAAGGTTAAGAAAGAGGTAAGGAAGAGAAAGAAAGACGCAAAGATAGAAAAAATGAAATAAAGAAAAGGTAAGAAGGAACAAAAGGAGTGAAAGAAGGAATGACAGAGACAGACAGGGGTGCAAAGATAGGGCATCCTCATAAGCTTATATTCAGAGTTCGAATGAGCTTCTGGTATGGTGTGTTAAAGCAGCAGTCAGATAAACAAAGGCCACTTCAAAAGGAACTTACAAGAGCATTGGCAGGACACAGGAACTGATAAAGCTGAACTCTGTTCTGTGCTCACATCTGGTAGAAGACATCCTGCTATACCAGTAGGCTTAACAAACAAAGGCAACACTAAAGAAATAATAAAAAATTAAAAAGCAATACTGGCACTGGAGGGAATACCTTGCGACATGATGTGCTGCTTGTGAATTGGCTAAATGCAGTCACTGAAAAAGGAAGCTAGGAAGTGAGTGAAGTGGGCTCACCCATTGCCCCGTACTGTATGCTGAAGTGAGCAGAAACAAAATGTGAATGACACAATAACAGACCAATGGACGAAGGTAGGTGGCTGAAAGACCCTTTAAGTCGATGTAAAATACGTATAATTGTAGTAAAATCAAAAGGTCATGGACAATGCCATATCTAAAAAAGAAATACATTAATAAATATATAAATAGAGCATAATGATGTTATGGGTCATAATGTGGGATTTTTTAGGTGATATATGTATGGGTGCAGTGGGATGTAGAATGTTTACATTAATTCTGGTATCCTGTTTAGAATTTGTGATATGATGAAGTAAGAAGATGTAGTCTGCAGTGAAATGTTGTTAGGTGATGCAGAGACATTTTTGTTGACCTGAGATTTGTGCATTACGGTACACTGTCTGGTGGTGTGACATGGAGTTGCTGCATGAAGCATTGGCTTATGATTTAGGCTATGTGATTGATATGACATTGTGTTATCGAGTTGTGATGTTAGTTGATATAAAGAGTTTGAAGTAGCATAGGCATCATGTATATATTGGAAAGAGCTAATGTGTAGATTAAACAATCTTTTGCAGTGAGGAGTACTGGGTGAAAAAAGACCTGAGAGGAGAGATTAGGGATGATAGCAGAAAAGAACAGAGAGGTTGAAATGTGGGTAGAATGAGGAAGACAATAGGAAAAAGAAAGAAAACAAAACAAACATCCACAATGGGAGCGGTGCAAAATTTAAGGGAAACGTTTAAGAAGAAAAAGTGAAGGATAAACAATTTGAGACGGAGAAGAAGAAGATATGATAATACAGAGAGAAAGGAGAACAGAGGAGTGAGAGAAGGAGCAGAGAAGAGAAAGATAACATGTTTAATGAGGGAGATTAGAATATGTAATTTATGAGAAATTCATGTTATATTTTGCCACAAAACTAATAGCTGTCTCTACTTTTCGAATGCTTTGCTCATAGTTGAAATATTTATATCTGTAATGCAATGGGGAAAATATATATGTTGTGTTTATTGATTGATTGTGTCATAGACTATTTTGAAAGTCATTCATTATTGAATCAGAATATTAAAATACTCGAGATTGATGAGAAAGAGGTCATACGTTTTTCTTTATGCAAGTCAGTACAACTGGATATGCAGCACAGAATGTTAAACATGAAGAAAAACGCCGTTCTCTATATCTATACACTGTGTGGCTGAATCCCACTGAGGGGACAAAAGAAGTCCCAATTATATTTGGGTCAGGCCAGCTGCATGAAAAATATCCTATGTTAAGTTTTCTTTAATGCGCATAGTTCCCAACATAAGGTGACGCATTACAGGCTCTAGCTTCTATTCTACCCAATGCCAAGACTTTAAAAGATACCTACAGGCAGACACGAATCCTGCTATGAAACAAAAAGAGATGAATTTGCAATGAATATTCACGAGGATGCATATCACTGCGGCGTGAAAACATACCACAAGAGGGTTGAGTCAAAATACATGTGTGTATGTTAAAGTCCCATATTGAGACACCCACAACTCAGACACTCAGGAAATACTTGCAAGGGATACACAGAAATATGAATTATTCACAATGATCAATGGGGCAAAGATGAATTTCAGACTGTGAAAATATCTCTAATGCACGTCTCGGTTGCATTGCTGGGGAAACCTGAGCATGGCACCTCAATATATCGCTACTGAGGGGAGAATATATTAAGCAACAATGGCTCAATTGTGAAATAGTCAGTAAAGGTAGTGGTTCATAAATGAATTGTGTTAACATTTGCATTGCAACCATACACCAAATGTCAACTATCGCAAAACAAAATTTTATACAATAACTTTCTTGTGAGCCAAGGTTAGACACTGATTTAATTCGATAAAGAAGTATAATGCTTGGTGCTCTTGTGATCACTCTATGAGCAGGTGACATAATTAAAAAGATATATTGTAGTGAATGATGAACAGGAATCCATGTAGTTGAAGAAGAATATTTATTCAAGTAGGATGGTACAGGATAATAGTACCTTAATTAAGTAAAAGTAAAGGAAATATAAACCCCACCAGGAGCAGGATGGTACCAGCTCAGCCCTAGCTTTCAAATCAGATTTAAGAGCACTGTAACATTCTAATACATCATCATGGTGTCAACATTCTATATTGCTGGGCAAGAGACTATGGGGAAAAAAATATGAAATGCAGTCACCACACATATGTTATGTATATATACAAATAAGACAAAAAAACACAAACTGAGACAGAATGCTACTGATGGAGCTCATTCAATTGTATACACTCAGCAATCAAAATGTAACAGAAACTATGCTCGTATAAATGACGTTTTTTTCAATGGTGTTTCGACCCTATTACAATTCTCAGTTCATCGTCAGGACGGTAGTTTCAAGCTTGAACATGCAGAAGTGTGGAGTAGCACAATAGCGTGCAGGGTCACAAAAAATGAGCCCTTATACTTCACTGGTTAACCACTATGTGGAAATAGTTTTAAAGAAAAGTATCGTATTAGGTCATAGGAGAGTTAAAAAAAGATACCCATGAAAAGAGCTGAGCATGGTATTTAAAAAGCGTATTTGGTCGCCAAGATTAGAGGAAGCACAGCGACCGTCACCATGCGCGGACATTGTCTGGAACACAAGTCAGTAAAACTTGGACATGCAGCACAGGCTTTAAAAATAAAGAAACAAAAATAACTGTATAGTATGTCTGTCTGTACATATATCTGACTAAAGTCCACTAGGGGAGAGGAAGAAGCTAGCTACATAAAAAATAGAGTATCTTAACTTCTATGATTTACATTAAATTTAACTAATAGCTGTCTCTACTTTTCGAATGCTTTGCTCATAGTTAGAATATTCATATCTGTAATGCAATGGAGAAAATACATATGTTGTGTTTATTGATTGATTGTGTCATAGACTATTTTGAAAGTCATTCATTATTGAATCAGAATATTCAAATACTCGAGATTGATGAGAAAGAGGTCATACGTTTTTCTTTATGCAAGTCAGTACAAATGGATATGCAGCACAGAATGTTAAACATGAAGAAAAACGCCGTTCTGTATATCTATACATTGTGTGGCTGAATCCCACTCAGGGGACAAAAGAAGTCCCAATTATATTTGGGTCAGGCCAGCTGCATGAAAAATATGCTATGTTAAGTTTTCTTTAATGCGCATAGTTCCCAACATAAGGTGACGCATCACAGGCTCTAGCTTCTATTCTACACAATGCCAAGACTTTAAAAGATACCCACAGGCAGACACGAATCCTGCTATGAAACAAAAAGAGATGAATTTGCGATTAATATTTACGAGGATGCATATCACTGCAGCGTGAAAGCATACCACAAGAGGGTTGAGTCAAAATACATGTGTGTATGTTAAAGTCCCATATTGAGACACCCACAACTCAGACAATCAGGAAATACTTGCAAGGGATACGCAGAAATATGAATTATTCACAATGATCAATAGGGCAAAGATGAATTTCAGACTGTGAAAATATCTCTAATGCACGTCTCAGTTGCATTGCTGGGGAAACCTGAACATGGCACCTCAATATATCGCAACTGAGGGGAGAATATATTAAGCAACAATGGATCAATTGTGAAATAGTCAGTAAAGGTAGTGGTTCATAAATGAATTGTGTTAACTTTTGCATTGCAACCATACACCAAATGTCAACTATCTCAAAACAAAATTTTATACAATAACTTTCTTGTGAGCCAAGGTTAGACACTGATTTAATTCGAAAATGAAGTATAATGCTTGGTGCTCTTGTGATCACTCTATGAGAAGGTGACAAAATTAAAAAGATATATTGTAGTGAATGATGAACAGGAATCCATGTAGTTGAAGAAGAATATTTATTCAAGTAGGATGGTACAGGATAATAGTACCTTAATCAAGTAAAAGTAAAGGAAATATAAACCCCACCAGGAGCAGGATGGTACCAGCTCAGCCCTAGCTTTCAAATCAGATTTAAGAGCACTGTAACATTCTAATACATCATCATGGTGTCAACATTCTATATTGCTGGGCAAGAGACTATGGGGAAAAAAATATGAAATGCAGTCACCACACATATGTTATGTATATATACAAATAAGACAAAAAAACACAAACTGAGACAGAATGCTAATGATGGAGCTCATTCAGTTGTATACACTCAGCAATCAAAATGTAACAGAAACTATGCTCGTATAAATGACGTTTTTTTCAATGGTGTTTCGACCCTATTACAATTCTCAGTTCATCGTCAGGACGGTAGTTTCAAGCTTGAACATGCAGAAGTGTGGAGTAGCACAATAGCGTGCAGGGTCACAAAAAATGAGCCCTTATACTTCACTGGTTAACCACTATGTGGAAATAGTTTTAAAGAAAAGTATCGTATTAGGTCATAGGAGAGTTGAAAAAAGATACCCATGAAAAGAGCTGAGCATGGTATTTAAAAAGCGTATTTGGTCGCCAAGATTAGAGGAAGCACAGCGACCGTCACCATGCGCGGACATTGTCTGGAACACAAGTCAGTAAAACTTGGACATGCAGCACAGGCTTTAAAAATAAAGAAACAAAAACAACTGTATAGTATGTCGGTCTGTACATATATCTGACTAAAGTCCACTAGGGGAGAGGAAGGAGCTAGCTTCATAAAAAATAGAGTATCTTAACTTCTATGATTTACATTAAATTTAACCCAGCAGAACGCGACACATCACAGACTTGAGCCTCTTGTAAACAAAATGCCAAGATTTCATCAAGTCCCACAGACATTAATTTTGCTGGGAAAAAATATATATATATTTATGAAAGATGTTCACCTCGGTGAATTATTATTTTGCTGCGTGAAAACACACCACAAGAGAAGTGGGTCAAAATATGGTTATTTGTGTATTTAAAGTATCCACATTGGAAAACCCAAAACCTAAATGATCATAGGAATACTTACAAATGATTCACAAGATTATAAAATGTTCACAATGATCCATAGGACAACGGGTGATTTGTTCACTCCCCAAGTCAAGGCAAGGTTACTGAGGAAACTGAGCATAACAGTTGAAGGGTGCTTTTCTGAATAAGAAAGACACGCTTTCTATTGTAATTAATTGTGACACATGAAAGAGGCTGTATGAATTGAGGAGGCTTATTGACATCAACTAGAATCCGAGAAAGGTTCTAATAGGAAAAAATACATTTTTTGTACATAGACACACACAAAAGCACACACAAACTCACATCGAGTGTGTGTGCAGTTGTTGTTATGAATATGTTGGTGTGTTATTGTTTTTAGGAGAATCATGTGTGGTTGTGTTGGTTTGTCATTCCTTCGTTGTATTGCTGTGTTGTGTTCCTGTCTTTTATTAATGCATTGCTGCTTAATGTTATCGGTTGTTTTCTGTGTAGCATTTTAATGTCTGATGCCTTGATGTGTTGTATTTGAGTAGTGTTACTGTACTGTTGTTTTATTGCGATGTGGTGTGCTAATGTGTTTGTTTTTGTGTTGTTTTATCATTGTTGTGCTTAATCTGCTGTACATTTGGTTAAACATTAGCAATTGTACTTGTGCCTTATTAACACAGCAAAAACCTACTCTGGTGTGAATTCTTTGCAATGCCGGTGCCCATACAAACCATGCAGATCAAGATATTCTCACCCCAAACCAGCGAGGCAGAATTGGGGTGCATCAGAATTTGAGTAAGAAGATTCCTGGAGGGAGTCCCGTGTTCCCGAGCACCCACCACCTCCCATAATAGTGATCACCATCAGGGGACCCATTGCAACTGGGCGGCCAAATGATACATTTCAAAGTCTTAAGCAGCCATATCCCTCTCATCAACTGACAAATGTAATTTCCTCCGGGCTACTCTACTACTGGAAGTCTCCGAGTATAGTGTGATAAGCACACAATCCAGTTCCTGAAAATACGCCCTAGGGAGCTTGACCAGCAGTGCCGTGAAGATATAAAGGAGGCACAGTAACTAGACTGTCTTGAATATAGCTATCCAACTGCGATCTAATATCGGCAAGGTACTCCAGAAGGAGACCAATTGCCATGCAGCAGATAGGGCACGGGCAAAGTTACCCTCAAAGAGAAACTCCAGAGTTCTTTACACATCCACCCTTAAATAACAAATGGAGGCATGTTCCGAATGCAGTGCCGGTATAGTAGTAGAGGAGTGCTCTTCCCTCTAGCTGCACCCCAGGGGAAAGGCACATGATCTGTGCCAGTTCATCGCCAGACTAGACAGCTGCCCAAAGGTCATAGGAGCTGTTATGCCTTCCCTCAAGTCAGAAGGTCTACCTTACATATACAATAGCATATCATCCGTGTAAAATGAGATATATACGTATGGTCAAAAGACACCTGTAGACCCTGATAGTAGTCACCCTGTTGTATCATCAAGGCAAGTAGATCTAATACCAGCACAGTTAACAGGGGGATAAGTGACAGCCCTGCTGAGCACCTTGCTCTGCGGTGAACGCTTCAGATATCACCGATCAGGTCTGAGTTCTTCCTATCGGCTGGGTGTAAACAGCTTATACATTTAAAAAATGATATCCCGAACCACATTCCAAGGAGGGCAGCTTTTAAAAATATATATATATATAGAGTGCCTCCTGTCTGTCAAGGATATGTGTCAGCTAGCGCATATTAGGCAGCGTGCTTCGGATACGTATAAAACCTGGTTGATCGCGGTGGATCGGATTGCCCATATGCATCAAAATCCTATTTGCCAGTTTCTTACTTAGGATGTGGTAATCTGCGCTGAGCATGGATAAAGGATGATAAGAGTCACCAGCAGCTGGTCCATGCCTTTATTGGGGAGGGACACTAACAAGGCCTTTCGCAGATTTCGCAGATTGTGCGAGAGAGAGCCCTTTCACCACACTCGATTTAAAAAAACATGTTAAAAATTGGGTCGCTAGTTGGAAGAGTTATGCGCCCTGTCCAAGTAGGGACCACAATCCTAGTCAGGGTAAGTCAAACATACAACTAAAATTAACCTATGCTTGACATCGAGCAGTCAGGCCTAACGTAAGAGGCAATGTGTAAAGTATTTGTGCACACTTTTAAAGTATAGTATTAGAGTGAAAATACCACAACAGGACTCCACACTGAATTAGAAAAACAGAATACTTTTTACTTTTCAAAACAAGACCAAAAGGACATGAAATCCAATAAGTATTTCTAGAGTTATGAGTATTTAAGTATGAAGGTAAATACAGTGCTAACAGAACACTTGTGACTTTTAGGCTAGTTGCGGTCATGCTAGAACATGGTAAACTGACAAAGATCCCAGCAGGGGATCGGTAAGCAAGGGATCTCAAGGTTTCTGACTAATAATATTCCACAGTCATCAAAAGAAAATGTTTCAACATGTCTCTAGAGACCAGTATACTTCCGCAGTTTCCACAGCTCGGGAGTGCACGCAGGTCGGCTACAGAGAACTCACAGGTCTCGTTACTCACAGTACCTTCTTCAGGGGGGATGCTGCGAGGTTGACAGACTCATGGCTGGGGCACAGAATGCTGCTGTCTCCTCCCTTGACCGGAGCTCCGTGTTGGTGTTATCTCCACACAGGGCTGTGGAAGGTGCACAACGTTTCTCAAACAACGTTTAGGACAAGGAGTGCAGTGATTGCGTGCCCTGTGCTGCTCCTGATCTCAGCCGAGTTGCAGCTCGGAAATGCAGATGGGTTCATTGTTGGTCGGTGCACCACGCTGGCGTGGGTGTATGTGGGAAAACAGCTGCAAACACAGCAACCTCATTTAGCCCGCAGCCAGGAACCATCAACCAATGTAGACCTTTACTACAGGGCCCCATCTAGAGGTCCAGGACTGGATATGGCACATTTGGTGTAGAGACAAAGTCATTGATGGCCCTCAGACTTCAAGAACAGGAGGCAAGTCAGGAAGCCATTGGAGAACCTGGGTGCAAGGATGTAGAGAGAAGTTCAGGCCTTCTTACTCCCAGTCAAGAAGCATCAGGCAACAGTCCAACACAGCAAAGCAGGTAGCAAAGAGACAATCCCTCATGTAGAATAGGAATCAGCAGGCAGCAGGCCAACACAGCAAAGCAGTTAGCAAAGTGGTAGTCCCAACTGCAGCACTTCAGCACTTCATCCTGGCATAATGTTCTTGGCTCCATCAAAGTTCTGGGATGGTGGTGTCAGGTGTCCAGAACTTATAAACAACTGTGCCTTTGAAGCAGGGGAGACATCAAAGAGGCCTTTGAAGTATACAAGGTCCCTGCCTTTCCTGCACTAGCACCAGACACATTACAGGGGAGTATGCTTCTCTTTGTGGGGGACATGCACAACCCTATTGAGGTGCAAGCGTCAGTTCCTCCCTCCCCATCTACCTCAAGAAGGCCATCAGCCTAGTGATGGGCAATCAGGATGCAAATGTCACACCTCTTCTCCCTTGGTGTGACCTGCACAAAGCCTACCTGTCACCCAACCCAGACGTGAATTAAGAGAGAGGCAGAGGCACAGAATAGTTAAAGTAAGAAAATTCCAACTTTCTAAAACTGGAATTTCAGACTTAGGGCCTCAGTACGATTCAGATAGGATGAACGTCCGACCAGCATCGTTTCTGAAATTAAACTGCTCGACAAGGAGTCATAGGTCCCGCTTCCCAAATTATGATGTAAATGTAAATCTAAATATACTTGTAAAGCGCACTGCCGCCCCATCTCGGGGCATCCTGGCGCTGTATACCGCTGTGGAACCCTTCCTGGCTTTCCCTGTGAGATGCTCCCTACTGGGCACCCACAAGGTGAAGCCAGGCATCCCAGCGCTAATGGGGCCATTGTGGAGATTAAGCAAGCTATTGCCCAGAGTTGCAGAGTGGGACCCATGATTAGAGTAGGCACCGAGGCGAGAATTATCGAGTCCGCGAACATTTAGCCCAAGACCCTGCCGCGTCGGGAATTGAACCCTGGTCCCGGGCCAGACCTCTGCATCAGGGACTGCCGCGTCTAACCAGTGAGCCACACTGTGGTCAGAAAGTGTATCTTTCCTATTGCAGCTTTTGTATCCATGCACCACGTGGCGGACACCACGCCTCTAAAATGCAAAATCATGCAAAAGCGTGGCACTGGGAACCGGGTCATAAAACATTTTTTTTTATTCTGTTACATGTGTGTGAACACTTTTGCCACTAGCAAATAACTCACACCAGAATCCCCAGCACTTGTGAGCTCCCCTTATTTATTGCTCGCTATTGGCAAACCCGGGAGGTTGGGCAGTCTGAGTGCATGGCCCAAGGTGAGATTCACCATTACGGGTGACTTATTTGCAAGGGTTGAACTTAGCTCTTTCCTAGGACTAAGGGAATCTTATGACATACTGGTGGGGCACTTCCTGCTGCATGGAGCCCTGACAGGCAGAGTCCATGCCTGGTGGAGGGCAGACTCTTCCGAGCCCCCAGAACATGAGTGCCTCCACTACCCGTTTCTTATCAAGGAGACAATGAGGGTGATCACCCTGCTGTATTGTGCCTTGGTAAAGAGGGCTCAGATGGACCTCTCACAGCTGCGTCTCTGCTGGGGTGCAGATTTGGGACATGTGCTCACTGATGCAGCCTAGGAGAAAATCCTGGCATTTACCCCCAAGGTGTCCCAAAATGCTAGATTCAAATTTATACAGTTTCATTTCTTACACCAGGCATATGTCACACCTCGGTGATTGCTTGCCAATTTTCCAAGGGGCTTCAACAGAGTGTTCCCGCTGTCAAACCACTGAGGCAGGGTTCTTCCATATGATGTGGGAATGTCCAATTCTAGCCCTATACTGGGCCACAGTGGTGTGTCAAGTCACGAACAGACACTTTAATTTTTCTCCTCAGCTATGTTTATGGATTTACATGCACACAGTGTGGCCCAAACAGCAATTGACAGGTTCACAGATTTAGCACTAATAATTGTCTGGTGGTTTCAAACAATGAGCTGGAACTCTGCCACTGGACCTGATCTGGGAAAATGAGGTACAGAGCTGACTAAATGGTCAGACTGTGAAGGGGGGCATTACGATGGGAGGAGGCAACTGGTATTTTGCTTGATGCATGTGCCCCTATGTTCCTGTGAGTCGCAATCCAAACCATCAATGTTACAATTCCTGTTGTTTTGTCTATTCCATGATCTACCTAGGAAGAGATTTATTTCACCATCTTTAATCATCAGGAGGTGCAGAACTGCTTTATTCTATTGTCAGTTAGTTTAGTGCGAATTTATTTGTCTGACAATGCATTATTATTGGATTCTATTAGGCTAAGGGCCATGGTGATAAAATTATACTTTTTAGTCTAACTGATGATTTTATTGCTCTTTCCTTTTTAAGTATTGTAGTATTTAAAAAAAAGATTTTAAGTGTTTTGATGTGTTTTCTTATATATTGTTGGATTATTTGTGTTTTGCTCTTTAATGTTTTTTATGAACCAAATAAATATTTACCACTACTAAACAACAATTATTCAGAGGCATTCCATGTTCGAAGTGCATAATCTAAGTACACTTTCAAAACAGAATAAGGGATTACCAGTCTTTGATCTTCATTTCAAGTTTGGTGGAATAGAATGGGTTATTTGCTTGCCATATATAGTAAATACCATTACACAGGCGGTGAGGTATTCATAACTTTTGGTAAATACCTCCAATTCTGAGTTTCTAACTTGCAAATTAGGCATAACATACACAATCAGTAATTAAAAAATGTAATTCCACACCCTCTGCCTTTTAATTGACGTCTCCCCAATGAATTTAGGCATGTTCGACCTGCTGGAATCTATCAGAGGAAAACTGTGAGGGTGTCATATTATCACACAACTTTAAATTCTGCCCCATGTGAAAACAAGCATTTCCACAGGGATTGAGATTCAGTCCTGCTGCAGTTGTAACAATGGTCTTTGGGTTCCATTTTCCAAGATACACACTGACTGAATGGTACTAGAAGCAGTTGCACTGCAGTCCGGCTCGCTATAATGGCCAAACAGCAATGTGGTGTTTTGAAGCACTAAACTCGGTAAATGTAATGGTAAAATAAACATATGCCATCACATTTTATTGTCAGTGGACTTTGTTGTGTTGTCTCAGCATACTGTTTTTACAATGTGCATTAGTATAGTCCTATGTAAAATGTGGCAACATGTTACGTGCAACAATTACACACCAGGTGTTGCTTACCTACGTAATGGCATAAAATGTCCACTCAGGCCTTACCAAACTACGACATTGTGCAGCCTCATTGAGACTTCTGCCAATACCCTCTTCCAAGCAGGCGTAAGACTGACGCAGGCCCTTTCACATGGAGCTTGCCCCATGTGAAAGGACACATTGCTGGAGTTGCGTCACTTTTGTGACACACTCGAGCAATATGTCACTTTTGCGCCATACAGATACGTCAGAAATACTGACGTATCTGTAACTCCTTGCGACATGATGCGTCATACTGTAAATATGACGCATCATTGGTGTCGCAAGGAGGGCGCAATGAAAAGTGACGCATCGCTGTTTTCACGCAGCAATGCGTCACTTTTCATAAATGAGGCCCTGGGTGTTTCTTCTCGAGCGCAACAGCCAAAGGCCTTCTTCATCACGGTGAAGGCCAGGTGCTATATTCAGCACACAGTCTCTCGAGGTGATGACCTTCATTCTGCACGAGACGCCACAGAGCACCTCTCTGGTCACAGAGTCTTCTGGACTTGTCCTGACCCAACAGTACAATTTGACAGTGCCATGTACTTCGCCCAGCTTCAATGGGGCCTGCCATGTGGCAGACAGCTCCATGCGCCTCGGTAGCTATCACAGGGATATCTGATGAAGATCACAGTGTCCATCCCAGTATCACTGAGATTCCATTGGCGCACTTGGCAAGCAAATTTTTGTCGGACAGACCCCACACCAGGTACAATTACAGCTATCCCTTACACGATCAGCTGCTCCTGCAAGGTTAGTGCTTGCTTCCCTAGCTCACAGCCAGGATAGCTTAGCACCCAGGAGAGTCCAGTAATTTCCCCTTCAGATCAATCTCCAAGTGCTGTTCTATCATTTCAGAGGACGTCAGTGCAACATCAACCCTTACTACCCTGCAGAATACCCTCTTCATGGTAGAAGAGACTACAAGACAAAGAAGGGTGGGTGTTGGGCTCGAATCTATACACTGGTTACACAGACGGATGATGTGTATTTCAGGTCAGCCTGCTTGGAACCAGTTTGGAACCAGTTTGAGTCAGTTTCCATTTCATGTGTCCTGGCCAGGCTGCCATCCAGGCCGGGCATTTGTCTGCAAGGATGCTGTGGTCCTTAGGACAGTCTCCAGGTGGAGTGGCCACCACAGAAGCACAAAGAGATGCGAGACAGCGGCACCCAGTTATTTATGACCCCTACTCATAAAGATCAGGAAGAGAGACCAGAATCTGAGCCAATTCAAAGCATTGCTTTCCCTAACAACAGATTCTCCAGGCCTCATCCTGCACCCCCTGCCATCTAACTAATACAGCTGCAGTCTGAGTCCTTTACAGCCCATTGAATCTAGTAGAGCCCTTCCACTTCTAGGAAAGCCTGTCTCCTCTTTCCTCATTAGAGCGTCTTGTGTTCCCCCTCCCACCTAGAAGATGTCAGCAATACTCATGTGCTATCTGGAGAAAGCAACCTCTCCTCCATCTTGTACTCTGGTCCAGGGTGTGGGCTTTCAAAATGCTGGTCTATCACTCGTGCAAGGCCCACTATCAATTCTAACACACACACACACACACACACACACGCACACACAAACACACGCACAAACACACACACACACACACACACAAAAGCACGCACGCACACACACACACACAAACACACACACACACACCCATATAGGATGTTGGTGATCAGGATTCTGAGTTCATAATAAGTAGCTGAACTCTTAAGTAAGTGGGCCGGTAAGAATGCAATCATGTCTTTTTTACTATGATTCACCAACCAAGGTACTGCCACCAGCACACAAAATGCATGAAACCTGTGACAGAGACAGTAATTAGCTGCCACTATGAGGGTGTGCTTGGTGGACCCATTCTTTTTCAAGCTAAGGTCCAGAACCCAATATTGTCGCAGACTGGGCCTAGGTCGAAGTACATATACAGCATTAGTATGTGGCATGACCTGAACTTAAAAAGACACAGGTTCCCGGAATGCAGTTCGGACACGCACGATAGGTGGGGTACACTTCTGTATTTCATGAAGAAGACATTCCTGTCCCAACACAAAACATTACAACAAGAGTGACCTGAATGTCCAATGGCTACTGTATGAGGATGATGGAGACATAAACTGAGCTTCCTATAAATAGATGAGAGATGTTGGAGTGTGCATAAGAAACTACTAGTCCAATTCTATATAATACAATACTATAATGATTATAAACATGGATTTTTCAATACAACTCTTCATTGTTCGGAGTTTTCGTAGCGGGGATCTGGATAAAATCCACATTTTCCGTCACGCATAGGTAATGGGTTGACTGACTGCATCACTGTTTGTCCTGTGATGTATATGAAATATGTATGTGTTGCGGCAGATAATTAAATGTTGCATGAAAGTTCGGGCACGGGATTAGTGTGGATTGAACGATGTCAGCCGTGTTCCTGGTAGTATGCTGGAATGAGTCATATGCAAACAATACAATGGAGCAATCCCTTCACTTGCGTCTGAAACCCGATAGACTGAGATTTACTCTATTCCTCCGGATGACATTTCCGAGTGATTATGTTGGGAAATACAACGTGCGCGTTGAACCGTCATTGGGTATTCCAAAGAGGCTTACGCTGGCAAATGATTTAATTGCTGTTTTTCCTCAGAAACAGCATTCCCAGGGCCACCATTTCCGGCACAATATAACAGATTATAGTAACCTGAACAATCTTTTTAAGAGTTATACTGACCTTTGAGTGACACAACTCTGCTATCATTTGTCAAATAATAATGCTATCTAGTAACATAAGTGCACATTTGCACTTTGTTGGACTGTTAGTGAAGCTCATTCCTCCACATAGCCTCTCTCTGTTTTGCCATTTTTGCGGCTAGCACACTAGCGATGGACACTGTTCAAGTTGTTGAGCAAAATTGGACTGGCAATGGTTTGCGACTGATAAAAGTACACACATCTACAGTTTAGTATATAGCACCCAATGTACCCTTTTAGAATTTTACTTTGAATTCTCAAATTCAATGTACCCTAAGACGGGTGGTACAAGTTTAAAGAAAGGTGGAATGCTGTACTAAACCCTGGCATGAAAGGTCCAACACTGGAGTTTTACACGTTTAGGATGCAGAACGGAAACCATCCATAGCTGCAGCGAAGAAAAATATTCTGGCACCATTTCCTACAGGGGAGTGAACTTAAAGGTCCTTCTATGTCCCTGGCTAATACCTTCACAGCAGGGCATCCATAATTGGGAAATACGTATTTAATTATGGAATATGTGTCACACATATCACAGTCTTAACCGTCTCTAGAAGCAATTAAACAATGAAAGCATATATAATATAGAATTCATCAATAACAGCTTAGTTACGCGAAAAATGTGATGGTCTTTTTGAAACACACAAGAGTGGGCAGATTTTTTATAGAGAAAGTCAATTCCAGAGCTTTGACGCTAAAGACAGGATCCTCAGGGCCTCTACCCTAACGTCTGGATGTAGTAGCTGTGGGAAGGAGAAGGGTATTACATTTCAGGTTCTTTTTTATTGTGAGTTTGACTGATAGGAGAGGCCCATTGTCAAAAATGCACCAGCCTTCTGCCTGCCTGCTGAGACCAGTAGACCCTGTGAAGGGAGCTCCTAGGGGAAGTGAGGCCCAGCCGGGATACTAGCAACTGGATTCTAATGTTACCCAGTCCAGTTGGGACTTCTGCAGTTGGCAACCCCTGTGTGTCAGGAAGGGAGCCACCGTGAAGTGCGGGCTGTCGCCCGAAGGTGTGCCAAAGTTGGTGACCCCTGTGTGTCAGGAAGGGGGTCACTGAAGTGTAGGCTATCGCCCATCTGCATACCACATACACCAGGAGAGGGGCCACCGTGAAGTCAGGCTTGTTGCCATGAAGCATGGTACTAAGGAAGCTGTGAGGAACACTTACCGATCACCTCGGTAGCCAAGCGAGGATGTCTAACTTTGATGCAGGCCGTCTGGAGACTAAGGAGGTTGATCCGCTATCAAGGAAATGACTGAGATTTTGCAGGCTCTCTGCTAAGGGAGACTGGAGACAGCAACGGAGTGCCCTGGAAGACCCAACAGGTTGGGTAAGACTGTTTTGGCCATCAAACCTGCTGGGAATTTGCTTAAACTTAGCAGCTGAGAGGTACTAATATTGACTGTTGGACTTGGCCCTTTTTGCAGGGTCATCCCTAAACTTTTTGCCTTTCTCCTCGCCTTTTTTCTGACATGGTGTTGGTGGTTTTAGGCCTCTGGGCACTTTAGCACTGCTGTCCAGTGTAAAGTGCATGTGCTCTCTGTGTTAAATATGGTAGGATTGGTCTACACCTGTTTTAGCCTATTTAATTTACCTGCCAGTCCCGTGTAAAGTGGTATCTCATCTACCCAGGACTGGTAAATTAAATGCTATGACGTGGGACCTAAAGTGTGTGCCATGTCCGTAATCCCCCTTTTACTACAGCAGTCACCCCTATGGTAGGCCCTAGCTAGCCCTATGGGCAGGGTGCATTGTAGATAAAAGATAGGACATGTACCTTAAGTGTGTGACATATCCTGGTAATGACAAACAGCCATTTTGGTTTCTCACTACTGTGGGGTTTCCCTCCCCTAGGAATATATTAGGGATTCCCTGATAAGTGCTTCAGTGGTAATTCCTGATATAAGAGGTACAGCGTGGTCAAGTTTAGTATGCTTGGAATAGCAATAATAAATGCTATGCAATGGTGTTCGCAGATTTATTATAAATATTTTAGAAATGCCACTTTTAGAAGTCAGCAATTCTGCGTGCCATGTGTGTGCCTGCCTGATGTGAATTGCATGTCTGGCTTTTGAGTGACAGGGGCTGGTGAGGTGTGTGTGGATCCAGGAGGGGCAGGGTGAGTCAGCACTAGGCTGAATGGGACATCTGCATTTGAAGTAGGTGGGAGGAGAAGTCCCTGGTCCCTGAATAGGATGGTGCCTGCCCAAGTAAATGCTGGCTTTGCCCCCCTGTGGTGTGTCTGATGACGAGCCCCAACCTAACAATAGAGAAGAGGAGCACTGTCAACAGAGTGCTCCAATTCCCCCCTGAACCAGTTTCTGCTGGTTTTCCAAGCCCTGTGCTGGCCAGACAAAGAGATTCTATGTATAAATACTGGGGCTGTGACCCCATGAACAGTGCTGTTCCTGGACCTTTGGGGGCTTGCTGCTGCTAGGGCCCAGGAGAAACCGCCATGGGGGCTTGCCTCCCTGCTGGAGGGCCCTATGTGCTGGCCCCCTGGGCCCAGCTATGCCCCCTACACTTTAAGGGTTTGTAGCCTGCCTGCTGGATCTCTTGAGGGACATCAAGCGCCTCGTGAGATCTATATTTAAATTACCAGCCGAGGAGCCTGTTTTCCTGCAGCGCTGGGCTGATGGAAGTGTCCTGGAGGGAACCCAGGTGTGAGGGGTTCCCCCATGCCTAGGAATGAAGCAGGAGACCACATCGCTTATTGAATATTTAAATGGCGGGTGCACACCCTGCTTATGCTTTTATTTTGAGCGCGGGTGCCCACACTGCTTCTGGGAGCATTTTTGAAAAAAGGGTGCCTACCCCACATTGCTCCTCTTAGAAAAGCAGGTGCCCACCCCGATGTGGTGGTTGCGGAAACCGCGGGAGCTCACCCCGCATTGCCCGAGAGAAGAAACCGCCAGCTGGCACGATTGGGCGGCAAAACCAGGAAGTCAGGCCAGCGCCGCCTCACTGTTGTTGGGGACGGAAAAGGAACCCGACAGCCAGTCAGTAGCCGTGCGGCCAAAGAGGAAATCTGAGAAGAGGAGGGCGGGCCCCCGGTGTACCGGAGGGAGCCCCACATGTGGTCCAACCCCGCGCACTCAAAGAAGCCTAGGCGAGAGTCTACCCCACTCTGGCAAGCACCCCTAAAGTCGCAGGTGGAGAGAAGAGGGACAGCAGCTGAGCAGCGGGGATCCCATGGTGAAGGGAGAGCCCTGTGTGTGCTGCTCTGGTGCCCCAAAGAAGAGAGGAAGTGGAAGGGAGCCTACCCCGTGCTCCGGTGCCGAAGTAGAGGCAGAGGCCACCGGAAGGAAAAAGGTGACTGCTGGCCTGAGCGGACTCCCGTGTTGTTGGCAGGATCCCCACGAGCAGCCCAGGACATCCAGAGCCTTGCCGGCTCCTTGCAGAAGTCCCGGTCCCAGGAGAGGGACTGGGTGAAAAACCGAGTCCTGCCTGAGCTGCGGAGAGAGCAGAGACGTTGCAGCAGCAGAAGGCCCAGTGAGTGGGGCTCATTGTTGAAATGGTTGTTGGGGGGTGCATTGGGGCACATAGTTGGTGCCCACCCCCTCCCCGTGGTCGCACTTAGGGCCCCGTGAGTGCCCGAGCTGTTCTCAAATCTGACCCGCATTCCAGTGGGCAGCTGCAACGTGGGGCCATAGTTGTTGTGGAGGCACAGAGGGGCCTGTGTTCTTTCCAGTTTTGGCCATATTCTACAGTTGCCCCGCTGGACAGTGGGCAACTGCAATGTGGGGCATGTGTTGCTCCAAGAGCCCGTGCCGCTCCAACGATGGGCACAATAGTTTCAGGGCCCCAGTGGGGGTCCCGAGGGTCGTGGTGCCCATGCCTACAGAGAGTTTCACAGCTGTTCAGCAATTAGTGGGCAGCTGCAGCGTTTAGGCCTGCACCATTGCCCACTGTTTATGTTGCTGCAGCGGCAGCCAAACCATGACATTGTGGTCAGAGGGCATTGGGGCCCCCTATGGGAGGCCATTTGGCCTGGGGTCCGTTTTGGTGTTGGGTAGGGCGCAAGGCACTACAAGCATTGCGTAATGTGTTTATGCCTGATCTGGTTATTGCCAAATGTTATTCCTTCACCATGAGTGTTGCACAATGTGTTTATGCTAATGCCTACTGTCATGCTTTAGTACGTTTTAGCATAAGGTGGTTATGCTTGTGAGGTTATTGCATAATGTGTTTATGTTGGTGAGGCCCATTGCGTAATGCATTTATGCTGATGAGGTTTGGGCCTAATGTGGATTTATGCTAATATGATAATGCTTTCGTCATTACGGTAAAAGTAGTTACTGGTTGTGTTTTATATTTGCATTCTGATGGTTCTGACCGGGGCCCGATTGGCCTGGTCCTGTATATAATCCTCTGTGAATATTGCCTAGTGCCAGGTGGCACAGTGTAAACGTGTGATCAGGTTTCTAATGTGTTTATGATAATACAAAGGCTATTTTTTATATAACCATGTGTGGAGTTTCTTTTGTGGTGTGCCTAGTTTGTTGCTGCTGTGTGTGTGTGTTCTGCAAATGCTTTACACCTTGCCTGTGGGATAAGCCTGACTGCTCGTGCCAAGCAACCAAGGGAGTGAGCAGGGGTTATGTTCAGCGTGTAACTCCCTTGCCCTCACTAGAGTGGTGGTTTCTGCTTGGCTTAGGCGCAAGCCCTAGCCAACCAGAAATCCCATTTCTAACATTGACTCTTAAGGCAAAACCTAGACTTTGCCGCATGTGGGCCACATCTGAGAGTCTTCCCTGTTATCATAACCAAACCAACTAGAAGGGAAAGAGGGACTCGAGATACTGCTCATTACAATGCTAGCATGCTGACCTTAAGTGACTGTAGAATGATTCAGTCTGTTGATTCTGTGCTTTGAGTGTTCACATTAAAATACTCCTTTTTTCATAAATTAAGTATTCCATTTGACAATTATCTCATGCTATTACTCTTTGTACTTTGTGTCTTGCTCATGTGTATGCCTCACATCTACCTCCCATGTTTGGCCTGTGCTACCTCTGAGATTAGAGTGCTGAAAGGGGTAGCAGTTGGCCCTGTTACTCAGTACCCATGGTAGGTGGGACCCTGGACACCTGGGGTCGCATTACACAAGTGCTCCAAGGGCAAATTGGCATTTGAGCCCACTTATACACGACCTCGGGGCACTTTAGTTTTACAGAAAGGGCTGCAAATGGTTGTGCGGCCCCTTCTTTAATACAGATAGCGCTGGCAAAAATATGGCGCCAGGGCTCTCATTAGAGAGCATTCCCTCATTTGCATGATGAGGTGTGGCCCCATGCAAATGAGGGAACCTTTTTGCACCCATGCAGTATTAATGACGTGGGCGCAGAGGCAAACATTCCATTAGAAGGCACATTGAAAGTGCACCACAAAAAGGCGGCGCACTTTCAATGCTGCTTCTAAATGCAGCCCTCTAAAAGGGATGAAAGTGTGTCCCTGGACACACAATCAATTCTTTCCAGACGGATGCACTCACTGCACCTACCTACAAGCGTGTCTCTAATCCCTTTTATCAGTACAAGCAGATTGCTATCTGTAAGGAGAAACACGGAGGAGCTTTAAAACAGCTGCTCCATATTCCTCTAGAATGTGCTGCCCCGAGTCCTGATAGGACACACTTTCTATGTTCGCGCCTGACACACCTACTTTAAGGAAAGTGCGCACTATCGGTAATATGGGCCCTGGAGAAAAACTTCTGCTTTCCCCATGACCCTTTGAAACATGTTCTGAATGCTCTCTCCTCTGCTCTGTCCTTTGTCAAAGGGGCAGTGTGCCACATCAGGAGTGGCTTCAGTTCTGATTGACCCACAACATGGGCCAAGGGAGTAATCGGAGATCACACCTTGCTGTCAGCCTCCACTAAAACATGCCTCATAAAGGTTCCAAGGCCTATGTCTTTTGCTCCTTTATGATCCCCTATCCTACAGTACGAAACTGTACCTCATATCACCTGACAGTGAGTTAGGACCCCACTGATCAGGAAATCTTTCTGGAATCAAAGAGACCTTTATTGCACAGAGAGAATGCTCTGCTCCCCTTTCTCCAGTGTCTGTGTTTGCTAACCAACCCTCAGGCCCTGGATTTTCAAAAATGGAACCCATAGGCATGCATGGTATGTGCCACACACAGACACACATACATCTCAGTACGCACATGCAGGTATTACATGGTGTCCAAAGCTACATACAGTCCATGCAGGCCAACATTGAGTTAAGTACCCAGCTACAGAATTTTACATGAGTGGGCCAGCAAGGACCACTCTAGTGACACAGGAAAAAGGCCTGTTCACACTACGGATTCCATTGAAACATAAAACAGGTATGCTGACACCACAGCACTCTCGTAATTTAACTCTAGGGAAGGAAAGTAACACTTTACCACAATGAGGGTTAAGTTTGGTGTGCCCCTCCACGGTTAACAAGACAGCATTACCATGAGATGGGCCTAGATTATGGACCCCTGTCCCCGCAAAGTGCTAAAGGATTGTAGGGACACACTACTCCCTCCTCTACTGGAGATAATGAATGGTGCCCTATCACAGGGGTTTTTTCCCTCAGTTTGGAAGAAAGCGATTGTCAAGCCACTTCTTAAAAAGCCTTCCCTTCACCCTACAATCCTGAAGAACTTCAGGCCCATCTCCTTACTTCCTGCCCCCGCTAAGATGCTTGAGGCCCATCTGAATTCGCATTTGTCTGCCTTCCTGGACTCGTCTGGGTTTTTAGATCAGACCCAGCATGGGTTCAGGAAATTCCATAGCACAGAGTCCGCACTTACTATTGTAACAGACAACATCAGAATGAAAGTGGACCAGGGACAGACAACGCTGCTAGTCTTACTTGATCTGACCGCAGCATTCGACACCCTATCTCCCTCGATCTTAACATCTCGGCTGCGGGAGATGGGAGTAGAGGGGCCAGCGTTGAGCCTTCTGTCCTCATTTTTAGAACATAGAGAACAGAGGGTCAAATTGGGAGAATACCTCTCCCCTGCTAAATCCCTACAATGTGGGGTTCCACAGGGGTCGGCCTTAAGTCCGACCCTATTTAACATATACGTGGCCCCCCTAGCGAGATTAGTAAAAGCGCAGGGAATGGAAGTAGTGTCGTATGCAGACGACACTCAGATCATGGTGTCGTTGGCCCATTCGGTTAGCACCTCAGCGTCCAGCTTCAGGAGTTGTATGCAGTCAGTCGCCGACTGGATGGTACTCAACTCCTTGAGGCTGAACGGTGATAAGACCGAGGTGATGATCTTTGGAAAGGACCAGGATGTATGGTCAAATGAATGGTGGCCGCCATCCTTGGGAACTTGCCCTGTCCCCTCACACTCAGCTAGAAACCTTGGGGTCATCTTTGATACCTCGCTGGCAATGACCCATCAGGTTAATAGAACGGTGGCCACATGCTGGGGAGTTATTAAAATTCTTCGAAGAATAGTGCATTACCTCTCCCCTGAAGCTAGGAAACAGACAGTGGTTGCGTTGGTCGGTTCTAGACTAGACTATTGCAACTCACTGTACGCAGAGGTCAATAAGGGATTGATCCAGCGTCTCCAAATAGTACAAAATGCGGCAGCAAGATTTGTACTAGACATTCCCCGCTCTTCCTCTGCAACTCTAGCCAGAAAGAGTCTTCACTGGCTTCCTGTAGAGCATCGTATCTCTTTCAAAATCATCTGTCTAGTACATAGGGCTCTGAAAGCAGGAACTTCTGATGGGTTGAGATCACTTCTCTCTGGATATGTTCCCAGCAGAAGTCTACACTCATCCCAACAGCATCTCTTGGTAATTCCTCGGACTAAGAAGACCGGATGGGGAGGAAGAGCTTTCTCTACAGTCGCCCCTCGTCTCTGGAACGCACTCCCCCTGGAGCTTAAATCTTTATCCTCACTGCCCCTCTTTAAAAAGGCCCTTAAAACATGGTGCTTCAAGAAAGCCTACCAGTAACTAGCTCTCTGGACTTGCAAATATTTTGGTTAGGCGCCTTGATGCCCATTGGGGTGAGTTCTGCGCGTTATAAATTTGTTTTCATTTCATTTCACACATGCATGGTAGATGTCCATTGAGGACCAAATTCATAACCACAGGTCAAGATATCCATGCAGATTGGGCACTCAAGGAAGGAGAGCACAGCCATTACCTTGCTTTTCCAACACTTTGTATGAAAAATTGTCTTACGTATAGGGTGCTGCATGTACTGTTTTGAGAAGATTCTGTTTCAAAATACCAGGCAGTTAGTTGTGTCATGCAAAATTCCCCTTGTATGTAAAAGCCAGTCCTTTATAGTATAACTCGAAGGCCATCACTTCATTTTGCATTTACTACAGATCATCTTTGTGCTTTCCCGGGACCCTTTTCTCTCTTGTTCCAAAATCTCCTAGACTCTTGCCAGAAAGCAGTGTTCCCTTATCCTGGCCATGTTAGAACCATGACTTCTTACGCTACCTCTAATACCCTCCTTACAAATATTTGCTGTTTCATTTCAATATAACAATTTCATTTTCAGTGAAGGTCACACTGACCAACCAATCCTTACTGTCCGTACAATGATTACATAAGTATATGGAATGTATCTAGTTCATTAATAACATAGATAATATTTGCAATACATTGTCATCTGGGTGTAGAAATGTACCTGTCAGTATATGGCTGAGAGTCCGTCCAGAAATGTGTTGTAAGCTGTGACTAAGTACAGACACTTACTGAAGCGAGGGGCACACCACTCAATTTTATGGCACATTACTCGACTGTATGCAACGCCACTCCACTCTATGCACTGCACTCCACGCCACTCTACTCCACAACACACACCAATCCACCCTATGACTCTTTATTCCACTGTACGCTACGCCAGTCCACTCTATGACACCACACTCTCCTCCACTGTGCTGTAAGATACTCCACTTCAGGGCCGGACTGGCTACCGGGTAGTTGTGTGTGCTGCCGAGCTGGGGGCTAATTTCTCTGTGGTGGGGGCTTATTTCGTTGATGGGGACCTGAGTGCGCATTGAAATTAAAAAAGCTAAACGAATTTCGTTTTTCACACGCAGGTTCCTATCAACTAAATCAGCCCCCAGCTCGGCAGCACCCACAACTGCCCAGTAGCCAGTCCGGCCCTGCTCCACTTAATGGCACTCCGCTTAATGATATTGGGCTCTACAATTTGAATCACCCACGCACACAAGGCCCTCCACAACACTGGACCTGCCAACCTAAACCACCGCCTCATGTTCCACACTCCCCAGCGCTCTCTCCGCTCAGCCCAGCTCTTCCTTGCAACGGTATCTAGGATCAAGAAAAGCAGGTCAGAAGGGCGCTCCTTCTCCCTCCTTGCAGCCAAGGAATGGAAATTCCTCCCTCTCTACCTCTGACAGACTGCATAGCTCCCTAACTTCCTAAAGGACCTCAAGACCTGGCTCTTTAATTGAACCCAATGACCTCCGGACACTGCAGTATTTCCTTTGCCCCCTCCCTCCCAGCTACTTGAGACCCGTTCGGGTGAGTAGCTTGCATTTTAGAAAACCCCTAATGATTGAATGTTTGATTGATTAATTAAATGTGGCATAGCACCTCCAAAGAACTGGGACATTGCAGTCATGATGGGTCTTCTTACAAGACAGCTATATACTTTATGATTTTCTATCTAGTGCTCATGTACACGTGAAAGAAATTGATAATTCCATTGTTTGTGAAATTATGGGTTTCAAGGAGCAGAGCTATTTTATTGTATATGTAATGCTTTACGACTAGCCTATTAATTCAAAACATTGTTGTGTCAAATACATGGATGGAATGGAATGAGGAAATATAACAGCAGTCTTAGTACTAATATGCATTTTCATATGGAGTAGATGATGACTATTAATCTGTTATTTTTATCTTCGAAATTGTCATTTGTGTTATGTGGGATACATTCATGGCAAATGTAATCTTGTCCTCTGTCAGTTTAGTCTTTTATTGTTTACTTACAATCTTGAGCCTGTGCTTTGTTTTGCTATGTCTAATTCTAAATTCATGTGGACAAATAATTGATTGTTTAAATGTATTTTGTACTAAACACAATGCATACTTTCCACGTGGTTACAATGTAATATCAACATATCAAGACAACAGTTCAACAGCTTTGGGATTCTGAGACAAATATAATAGTTCTCTTTAATCCTCTTGTCTTTCAATGAAATATATCAAGTCCCTGTGCCAGGCTGTTAGTGATAGGTCCATATTCTTATCCATCTCATCGCAGGCCCATTCCCACGAGCATTAGTGGTTATGCATGGAACCATTAGCAAGTTCTGCACTTAAAACATGCATGGTTCTCCACAAGGTCAGCGATATCCATGCAGAAGGTATGTTACCCATTTGGGGTTTCCACAATCATAAGTGTTACATGGAAGAGTAGTTAGTTGTAGTTGCCTCTAGTGGGGTGTAAGTAAGATCATGAAAATGCAATGCAAAGAATGGGAACTCTTGCACTGTCATAACTTTTATGACATTTACATGAATTTTGAATGACCTTTTCCACATTTCTTTCACTATCAAACATACCCAAACGTACCCATTTATCGGTGATACGACACGATACGTGCTGGAAATAACACAGAATTACCCTATTTTCATGTGAAATAAGAAGGAAGGTATTAAACGCCATTCAAATGATCAACAGCACACATATGTATTTGCATATTCATTAAAACGCAACAGCATTTAACATTTCAATTCGAAATGTTGCACGTAAGGGCACGGTTTCATGTTCTGCATAATTCGGCCGAAATGCCGCAAGTGTTGGTAATTCCGAGGTGTCTGAATAACTAGCATTAACGAGATTTCAGCACTAGTAACTCCCATCTGGATTAAGGGGGCATTCTCAACCAGGACCTAAATTAGCATGGTTGAATTGCGTTGTATTTATGAACACTAAAGTGTTGAATGAAAAGCCATTGGAGATAGGAGGTGTGGCGCAGCGGTCAGGGCGGCTGACTCCGGAGCACACGGGCTCATGGTTCGATCGAAAGCGGCAGATAAGTCCAGCACCATGTGACTTTGGCAATAGCTCGCTTAAAAATCCCCAGCGCCTTGACACCCTCGGGTAATTGTTTGCGCTTTACAAATACTGGTATTATTATTATTATTATATCTGACTACAATACATTGCACACTAGATTAACGTAATAGGCAAATGTGTCACTGCTTGAGGTATATCATATACATATACCGTATGTGTACAAAACTGAGATGTATTAGCACTATTATGTCACTCAGTTGGTTAGAAAACAAAGGCAGCAGGCATCATTTAGGAATGCAAATATTAATACCACACATTTTTGTATGGCTATTTGAAACTCAGACCCAACGCACTGCAGCAGTTCATCAGGTATTTACTTGAAAGCCCATTCATAAATATTTGAAAGTATAGAACGTATATCATGTATCCTGATATTTGTGGCTATGTTTTAATGAAACAGCTTGTTTAATTTTGACCTCGAACAGACGTGTTTGCAAGTGATAAGGGAATGCACGGCCATTTTATTATTCGTGCAGATTGTAACATTTTGGAAATCATGAACATGCAAATAGTTCCATCACAGTTAGGTAGAACTTAGCTGGTATACTGAGGACAAACATCTTTTGATTTGGTGGATGGATGATCACAGCCTGATTCACAGACAAAGTAGGACATGTGCACCCACAGGTTTATAAGTGTATGCGGTTGATCGTTGGAATGGATTCTCAAAAAGGTCATAGGTTACACCTGGAAACGAGTGTCAATCACAGCTTTCCAGGAGTAATCCTGGAAAAGTTTTGAAAACGCCATATACTCATGATAAAATACATGTTTGCATTAGAGTGAACAAGAACAAATACAAATGCAATTGCTACATTTTTCCCATAGATAAAATATCTGTCCAATTTGGAAAGATCTCTTTTGCTGCACTCCACCAAATGTTGGCATATTCCATTTCCCTTCTCACAATGGTCACAATGGAAAGGGATTTTGTCAGGACTAACTCTTCAACTATTTTCCGGGAGAAAAGGAAAAATATTATATAAGGAATTTCAACAACATCAATATCACTCTTGTAGAACATTTTAATTACAATATGGACTACCAAAATAACGCCAAGGTGAGACTATATCGTTATATGTTGTCTATGATATTTTTGCAGACTGGTATTAAACCCACCAGATTCTGGAACCACATTCTCGGAAAAGGAATGTGTGAATACCCTCAAATGCGTATGTGTGCGTCGGATTGCAAATTCTGGACATTCCCATTCTATAACTACAAATCCCCTCTCACAGAAAGTGGAAAGAGACATTTTGTGAATTGCAAAATTTTGTTTGCCCTTGTAAAATAATCTATTGTGTGTGTAGGTCAAATTTCCCAATGATGCACGAATACAAAGCTTTGTGAATTCGGCTTCCAGTGTTATTCTCTGCATGAGGAAACAGATCATCTTGTGCTACTGATTTGTTTGTGAGAGGGGAAGGAAGCAATCAAGCTCATAAAACAACCTGCCCGCGTCATTTGATGCACTGTGTCTGCATCACAGGACCAGTGTGGTAGTGAACCTGGGAGAGAAGGCTCGAAACTAATCGAATTTGTGTTAATATTTAAAATCCGCAAAGCTATATGTGTGCATCAAATATTCTCTTGATTTCTTCTCCCTCCTGTTGACAATGTAAACATATACATTATTACAAATGATCTGACACTGAATTGTTTCAAGGCTGTTGATAAAATCAGTCAATTATTTTAAGATAAGGGCGATACTGAGCACATTGACAGGGACATTCATATGTTTCACCTTCATGTTGCACAAAAATGTGCAAAATGAAGTGTTAAAAAACAGAACCGGTCGTCACCATTTGTACAACTTGTAACATATCAATCGAGAGTCCCGTAATAAGTCTCCAATTTAGAAAGAGCCTCTTTAAAGAACATTCCATTATCATGAAGAAGTAACAGTTCACAAACCAACTACTATGTTTATCACTTGATGATTGTGTCTTTCACACCGTACATAGTTTCACTGCCTTTGCGCCAAGTTCGAGCTAAATATAAATACACATAGCTACATATATAAATACATAGAGAGATCTGTATATATTTTGATTTTTAATGAGTTATCTCTCAACTTCAGTGCCATGGTTATTTGTAATGATCCCTTGTACAAAGCACAGTCTGCTAGTAGTATGCAATATTCCTGAATCCAGGGTTTGACATTCTGAATGTTTCTTTCACAGACTGGAGTCTGATTGGTTTCCAGAAGGTGTATGACCAGTTGCTTAGTATCTCTGCCGTAAGCTTTTTGAGTTGATGAGGCTGGAGAATTGTACCAATTTGCCTTCATATTCCCTTACTTAGTAGTGTTGCTCTTTGCAATGCAGGCAATTCTATCTCTGTGGTAGTTAGTGCAGTTGGATGCCTTGCTTACCAGTTAAGTGCATGTTTGGCTGCGTTGAGTATATGTTCAGAGTCTTGCCTTCATGTGTGCTGCTGTAAGATCATGTTTGGTATGTTCTTGGTGGGCACTGATGTGATGAGCACATGGTTGGATCATTTGCATCCAACTATTGGGCATTTTTGTAATGTGTTTTGCGTATGTACAGAGTGGTGGATCCTGTGCTCCTTTGGAGGTTGTGTTATTGTTGAGGTGCTTTGGGGCACCTTAACAGTAATGTACAGTATATATGTGTTTTGTTGGTTTTGCTTTCAATGTTCTGTTCTAACCCTACTGTTGGGTTAACCTGTGGAATAGATTAAGGAAAGACTGATAGTTTTACCAATAAACGGAAAGTAGATTACATTGAAGCCAACCCATGAAGACATAAGGCCTCATTTTGAGTTTGGCGTACAGTAAGTAAGTAAGTAAGTAATTTATTTGCACAGTTAATTAAAACCAATACGATGCGATACAAAGTATAAAATTAAAGCACAATTTAAAATCACATATATTTAAAACCATCATAGTATGAACATTTGGCGTACAGAGATTCACTGCCACTGAAGTGGAAGAGAACCATGTTTGCCAAACTGACATTCTGCCTGCTTCATTAAGAGTCAGATGGACTGTCATATTTTTGTTGGTATTGCACCCTCTGGTTATGCCAGCAGAAACCTTACATCAAAGGCCCAATCGACAAGGGCTGTTGGTTTAAGTCAGTGCTTAATTTGTAAAAACATAAGTGTCAGGGCTCTCAACAGGAGGCTACTGCAGCTTGCACCACACATTGCTCCTGCTATGCTGCCAATGAAATTACAAACACAGTTACTAACCATCACGATCCTACAAGTGTGACAAATCAGACTATTTCAGGCCCCCAAAGATACAAAAATTGCTTGGGTGGAAGGTAATAGTCATGTTTTTTAATGTGTATTGCATTCACACTTAACTTGTGTTCTGGTCATTTCCAAAATAGCTAGACAGCGCCTCCTTGTGGTAGGCTGTCTCAAGCGCCAGTGCTGAAATGTAATCCCTGGTGCCAAACACAGGAAACACACAAGCTCAAATTAAGCACTTGTTTAGGTACATCAGTCTGTTTGCTGTATTTAGACTGTATGGTCTTATGTACTTTTTTGTCTGTTTGGGACTACCAGGGAAAGTCTTGTTGCCCTGAACAGAAAATAAGAAAAAATGACTCCCATTCTCCCGGGTATAAGAATCACTATTTTTTTCTCGGAAGTTTGTTTTGAAAACCAAATTGTTTTCTGAGTGGCTGCATGAAACATGGGGTCCATTGAGTAATCTCTTTGGGCCTTCTGAGAAGCCATCATAGCAGCAGCTCCTATGGCGGCACAAAGATCTCTGCCAGACCAGCAGAGATATCTCTGTATGGCAGACTGTACTCTGCGAGGGTGGCAGACGTAGTGGCCTCCGCCACCAGGCAGACGGTGGAGCACCCACCAAACTGTAAATGAGGGCATAAACATTTTAAGGCATGGGCAAAGTGGGCCCTGGCTCATGGCCCCAGACTTTCATTGGGCCCTCTGTTGGAGCCAGCTCAGTTCTGCAGAGATTCTTGCCCTGATTGATTTAAATAATTTTTGTGTTTAATTTATTTTTAATGTGGGTGATGTATAGGAGTCTATTGCAGACAGAAAAGGGTTTGTTTTTCAACACCATGCAATAACCATAAAAAAGTTTCTTTTAGATCAAAACATGACGAGATCCCTGCCCCCAGAAATGTCACTGCTATGTATTTTGCTCATGTGTCTTCTGTTTTCTTTTATCTTTATCAACACATTGTCACCGCTATTGGCTCAATTTGTAGCACAGTTTTAAATCATCTGTCATTGTAGGATGAAAATGGGTGCTGCTTTCTGGAACCAAAGGATTTCATGTTGCATTTTACTACGCCATTGTATAACGTAAAAATGATGTTACTTTGAAAAACACTGCTTGTGACTGGTCAGTACTAAAGAAACTTGCATGAAAAATAAGTAGGAATATTTCTTGTGTTGAAAAACTGTTAATATAGAAGGCAGAACTTGAATATTTCCTGTATAATGCCATTCTTATTACAGGAATTTAAATTCCCTCAATAATTGTAGACCTTTTCTAAGCAGAATATTCTGACTATTAAAATGTATGATTTAATGAACGTTTTTTCTGCAAAAATGCCAATGATCTTGTAGACCCAACATACCTGGCAGCTCAGGCCCCATAAGGAGCAGGGCAGTACTGGGTGGCATGAGGTGGACTATGTCTAGGGGGGCAGCTGGGGTGAAAAACGCTGGGTCTGAGTGCTACACCGAGCGAATGCCAGTGGTTAGACTGCCTTCCCATCCATCTCCTGATGTATAAACCACCTCGTAGAGGTATTAACATTCCATTCCATGAGCAGAAAAGGCAAATTACCCCCACAGTTTTTTTATTTTTTCAATTCAATCCAAAATCGTAATTTGAGAGCTAAAATCAGAGTACATTTCTGTTTCAACCAAGCAACGCAAACTCGTTGCCAGCAGTGGTGCCCACAAGGCTGCACTGTCACATTTCTGCTGTATAAGTCAGGATTGCGATTCAAACTGTTAAGCTCGCAATAGTTAAGGGTTGTCTCGGAAATGCGTGGGCACTAGGGCAAAAACACTGCTGTATTTAGGTGTTATTTACAGTAATACCCGTATGATGTTGTGTACCACATACAGGACACCGTGTAAATAATAATAATACCAATAGGCACTGATATACAAACACACATACAGATGAACTTGCAGTGAAACAAGATACAGGCACTTGCAGACGCAGGTGGCTGCCGGATGCTATATAAATGGACTAAGTGCTGCTTTCCTGTACACATAAGTGGATATTTGAGTTGGATGGCTGAGTGTATGAAACAGCTGATGGGTGGGTAGAAGAATGGATGAGGTTGCATCAATATACGAGCCCAGGTGTGGACTTGGATGAATGTATTGCATTTTAGCATTTATAAAGTGCTTTACTAATCCAGAGAGGTTGCTAAGTGCTTGGTTGCAGGTGGTAGATAACATACTTTGGTGACAGTAGTGTTGAAATGATGAATGCACACCGTACCAACTCACCACCAGTCGTGGGAAATGTCTTGATGAAATAAAAATAAAAATTACTAAGTGGCTTCCTTTAATAAAGTAGCGGCTACTTCTGGGCAGTAGTGAAGGGGAGGGGGGAGCTGAAAAAAGAAAAAAAGAAAAGGGGAAAACAAAAAAGAAAAAAATATCACTTAACTCCCCATCGGCAACCTCTCCTTCTTCCTCTTCGGTCAATGAAGCAGGAAGCACCTAGGCTCCTGACTGCCCTAGCCTAAGACAGCTGGCCAAATCGTCATGCGCACTTAAGAGAGTGCCCACCACTCTTCTCCCTGCTCTCTGGGTAGCACGGCTCCATCCCACCCTCCCGCACCATTATATAGCCAATAATGAAAAATAAAATGATAAAATAACATAATTATTATCTTTTTTTTTTTTGTGGGGCGACGCTCCTCCGCCTTAGTTGAGGAGCCTCCACAGGTGCCCACCACTCCTCCCTCTCCATTGTGGGAAGCACAGCCCTCCACCCTTTACATTGCCAAAAATGTAAAATAAAATGATAATAGCAATATTATTATCATTTTATTTTTCCTGTGGGACGATGCTCCACTACCTTAGAGAAGGAGCCGCTGCTGGATGCTCAATGCTTTGTGGCAAACAATTGGTAAATTCAAAAGCAGCCAAAAATGAAGTGATTTCACGCTCCCTGCAAAGAGACTCCAGGTTGCACACTCAATGTCTGGTGTGGTATTTTAAGTCCTTTCACAGTAGAGGACTCCAAGTGTGGGAATAACCCTGAGTGGGCTTTGATCACATGGCTGAACTTGACCTCACGGACAGTCTGTAAACCCAGCAGAATCCAGGACGCATGCATTTTACAACTCTGTTCCTTCAGATGGTTGGTATTGACTCTCTTCCTGCCCGCGGAGCTCACCTTTACCTGATAGCATGTTAAATCAACACGTCCTACTAAGGCAGTAGAGTGATTGAAATACTTTTGTAGGCTGTAGTGTACCCAAAAAGTTATTAAATCAGTGGAGTTGGCAAGTATACCGCATTTCTGGGTTTTTCTTCCAGCCATGTCACTTGCTTTGCCCAGCTCTCATGACACTACACCAACTGCTTAGTGAACACATTCCAGCCTTGGAAGGGGTGTTTCTGGCCGGGGTACAGCCAGTATGTCACACAGGGATGGGCTATTGGGAATCATTGGGAAAATCCCTTGCATCCTAACAATGAGAGGACTGCGGAAGAGGATTGATAGTGTTTCGTACATTTAACACTGCGTCAGCATTGAAACTCAACCATTGGGTTTGGTAGACTAACTAGTGTGATTATCTAGTGACCTTTAATTGCACAAACCATGACTGCACAGGTAAAGACAGAAAGGACAATTAAACATGTCTTGTTACCTCAAATCTAAGCAACGGTGGCCTTGGAAAAACACAGGGGGCCTCACCTCCCCTAAACATGGCAAGATATATTTGTGCGCCATTTACATACTTGTGAGCCCCAGTGCAAATTAGACCTGAAAGTGCAACTCATAGGGCAGAACGGGTTTTAACTAGAGAAGATTAAACTATCTTGGTCAGGAACATGCTGGAGCTGGATTTAATAAGCATTTAACGGTGTTGATTAAGTGTTACTAGTGCAGACACTCCTAAAGCAGAGCAGATAAAGCCTAAAGTGGTTTGAATTATTCTTGTCTAAAGTTAGAACATTAAGCATTGGTGTATAGTCGGACCATGCTTGTGTAGATTAGGCAGCAATGGTGTATACTGGCGTATAATCAGACTGTGCTTGTGTAGTATAGGCTGCACTGGTGTATACTGGCGTATAATCAGACTGTGCTTGTGTAGTATAGGCTGCACTGGTGTATACTGGCGTATATTCAGACTGTGCGTGTGTAGTATAGGCTGCACTGGTGTATACTGGCGTATAATCAGACTGTGCTTGTGTAGTATAGGCTGCACTGGTGTATACTGGCGTGTAATCAGACTGTGTTTGTGTAGAATAGGCTGCACTGGTGTATACTGGCGTATACTCAGACTTCGATTGTGTAGAATAGGCAGCACTTGTGTATTCTGGCGTATAATCAGACCGTAATTGTGTAGAATAGGCTGCACTGGTGTATTCTGGCGTATAATCAGACCGTAATTGTGTAGAATAGGCTGCACTGGTGTATACTGGCGTATACTCAGACTTCGATTGTGTAGAATAGGCAGCACTTGTGTATACTGGCGTATAATCAGACCTTGCTTGTGTAGATTAGGCAGGAGTGGTGTATACTGGTGTATAATGAGACCGTGCTTTTGTAGAATAGGCTGCACTGGATTATAAGCAGATCATGCTTGTGTAGAATAAGCAGCACTGGTGTAGTCTGGCGTATAATCAGACCATAATTGTGTAGAATAGGCAGCACTGGTGTATACTGGTGTATAATCAGACCGTGTTTGTGTAGAATAGGTAGTACTGGTGTATACTGGTGTATAATCAGACTGTGATTGTGTAGAATAGGCATCACTGGTGTATACTGGTGTATAATCACACCATGCTTGTGTAGAATAGTCTATTGGTAACAAGGGAAGCTGAGTGTAACCTAGGACCGTGGATAAGCTTATGCATAAATAACAATGGTCCCAAGACCATAGATATAGCAACCAACGTGCAAATACATCAAATTAACAATGTATTCAATCGCATTTAAAAAAACAATAAAAACAATGTGAGATGCTCTCATACTACTCATACACACATGTGACAATGCGAGATCAAGAGTGTGTATCAAGGAAGAACAGAGCCCATTTTATTCTTTCGTATAATCAAGTTGGGTCGTAGAACCATTCGAAGTTTTGATCCTTTAGACTTACATGATACACACTCTTGATTGTGTATTGCCACACCTGTGTATCACTTGTATGAGAGCCTCAAGCATGTTTCTCACCACGCACCCACGGTGTTGTTACATTTTTTTAATGTTCTTTTTTATGTACAATTGAATACATTGAGGATTTGATGTATTTACACATTGAGTGTGATATATATGGTACTGGAACCACTGTTCTTTATGCATGTGTTGAATAGGCAGCACTGGTGTATAGTCCGACCCTGCTTGTGTAGAAGTAGCAGCACTAGGGTACATTAAGCATGTTCCAGTGCAGACAGTTCCTGAACTAGATCAGGTAAATGCTGTTCTTTTGTGGATTTTGCAGCAGAGGTTTTTAGTAAACAGCAGATGCTGCAGATTAAGCTGCCGCTAGTGTCACTGGTGCAAATGTATCCTAAATTGGTTCTAATCATGAGTGATGTATTGCAGAGTAATCTGCCACTATGACTCCTAAACTGTGGTATGTTAAGACTGCACCCTGACAGATTTCAGTGCTACAGAGGCAGATTGGAGAAGACTATTCCTGGTGCCATATTAAGATATCATCAACAGCCTGTTAACATTACCACTTCAGCACGAACATTAAATATATGTGTGTATGCATGTATAATCAAATAAGAAGTCTGACCGATGCAGGAGAGATATCCCGAACAGGCCAAACCGCTTCCAAAGTAGCTACCTTTAAAGCAACACACGTTTGTGGTCCGGACTCACAACTTGTTGTCTGCCACAGCTCATGTGAGCACAACACAGAAAATAAACATACAATACACATCATTCAGAAAGGATCTTTAGACCACACCTCTGGAGCCATTGGCTTGCTTGGTTGTACTCGATTTGTGAATTGGCTCCCTGGGCTATTAATTTTGGAATCGACAACAGCATTTTTCAGATATCTATACTGCGCAATGTTACACTGGTGAGTGAGGAGGCTGGAAAGTAGTCCACCTGTAATCTCCTGCTGCTAATGCTGGGCTGCTACTGGATAATTCAGAGTGTCCGGCAAGCTCCCTGATGCAATCGTTGCTTGACCGGTGCCCTTCAGGAGAGTCCAACCAGGTGAGCCACTATCGGATGTGACCTCTCAGTTATAAATATAAATGGCCATCATCTTAGAGGGTAGTTTTGTTATGATAAAACTACTTTCGAAGATAGCCACCATATTGATACACTTCTCACAGTCTTCAGCCCTCTTAAAGATCCTGTGGGACCTCTCCCGACAAATGCACAGCGCCCAGCAACCCCCCTTGCTGCTGTCATGTGGACCTCAGCTGCATGACGGAACACATTGACGGAATCAATGTTTCTCACAATGAGCACTAAAAGCTAATTGGATAAAAGACAAGTCATCAAGAATAGCAATCTGAAGAGTAGGTAAGGTGGGCAGTAGTTTACACTTCAATAACAACATTAGCATGCAGGGTGGGACAGTCTCTTCTGCCTATTGGGCAGCCACTAATTGGAGGCAATGGAGATTGGGTTGTGCAGGGCAAAGATGGCCCCAGCTACTTATCCCTCTCCCCACCAGGGGTTGCACCAGGGCAGGCTCGATGCTGCTGTCATGCCTCGCACATTTCATACTAGTGTTGTATGCATAGTCACGGTTGACCATGCTACGCAGTCTTCAGTACTAATGCAGATATCCATGGCGTGGCCCACCCAGAACTTCAGACCAGTGCAACCCTTTTGAAGGGTGAGATTTACTTCCATGCGCCCATGGAAGCAGAGCACACAGCTTCTTCCACCCACCAAATGCACACCAACTGGCCCTTATTTGAGTAGTAAGCAGTGCATGAAAGTGGTGAGCTGTAGTGGTGAGTTGAATTCTTCAAGTTCGAGAATCTGGAATATTGAAGGGAATGGAGAGAAAATTAAAACATGCCAGTTTGCAGTGCTCCAGACCTAGAGCGCCGTCTGACTCACATTCTCCTGTCTCATGCACTGTTGTCTCACCAATAGCCTTGTTTGGAGGCTGTGAAAAGGTCTTTAATGCTCCACTGGTGTGCTAAAGTTAAAGAAACATATAGTCATCAAAAATCCCCAGGGCGATTACACAAGCAATCCTGATTGAGAAAACTTCATTGTAAGCTCTGAAAAAACTGTGAATGTTCCATCTGTTTGATAGTCTACTATTTCTATTTAATACGTGGCTGTTTATAATACTTGACTGTTCAATTATTCTTTCCTGAAGTCGCTCTGGAGTGTTTTGTGCCTCATTTGAAGATGCAGTTTGTTATTTTTGTGCCCATGTGGATCCGTTTTTAGTTATTGCTTGACAGACAGCTTCTAACTATTTATTTGTGAAAAAAACATTTTGTGCTATATACCAAGAACTTACAGTGGACTTTCACCCCACTCCCTGTTTCCATTGGTTGGCTTCATTGTCACTCACAATTCCTTGGTTCTTATTTATCGACTTGCCTTCGTCTTCTTTTCTCTTACTTTGTAGGCTCTCTCTGTGAGTGTTTTCAAGCTCTCCCTCGTGTGTTGTCTCCCCGCCAAATACCTTTCCCACGTTTTGCGTTTCTCTTTCTGTTACTCTCTCCCTATCTTGATCTCTTTCGCCCTTTTGCGTACTTCTTCCTGCCAAGGCTCCATTTTTCCTTCTTCACTTCGCTCCCTGAAAATAAATAAATATATATATATATATATACACGGCGCCTCTGGCCGTGGAGGATTGCACAACCTTTGAAAGAAATAAGGGACTGCTGGAGGGGAAATGGGTCTCCTCTGTGTGCAGACACAGCAGGGCATCAAATCAGAAGGCGGAATGGCATCCCAAAACCCACTGGAGGCTGTTATTAAGTCCTAGATTCCGTGCGAGCACACAGAACCCACTAGAGGGAGCAAATAAGTGGCGAAATGAACTACACATCCCAGAGTGCATTTTGAGAATAACATTCACCAAGGATGACACACCTGAGGTCAATAAAAGCGTGAACACGCAGGGGAGAGAGTAGAGCCAGGAAATGCTGTGGCAGTGCAAATGCCTTTGAAGAAGAAGAGAGTTAAACTTCGAAACGCGTCAGCATGAGGACAACGATAGTCGGAATGAAATTGCGCCTTCAGCTGCAATAAAGGGTTGTTACCTACTTGTGGTGTGCGTCCTCGAGACAGGAGGGAACTTTGGAAACATATCTATATATATATATATTCACTGAAAAAACCATAGGTTTCAGGCCTTATATAGTTAGGAATTAGCATTTAAAAAAACCTTTGAAATTCACTGAAAAAACCATAGGTTTCAGGAGTTATATAGTTAGGAATTCGTTTTTAAAAAACCTTTGAAATTCACTCAAAAACTATAAGTTTTAGTGGTGTTATAGTTAGCTGGACATTTTACTCATACAAAACCAATGAAATTGCTCCTATATAGTTAGTTGTACTAACTATATTTCGCGCACCCGCAATCCACTACTGATGATGTCACATATTAGATCATTCATGACATGGTCAGTGACATCACTGATGACATCTCAAATTACATCACTGATGACATCACTGATGACATCATCCAGTGAATGTGGTTTGCTTCGTTATTTAAATATGCATTATTTATATAGCAATTTACATTGAAGAATGAGTGGATATATATAAATAAATATTTGGATGGAGGATTTAGTAGCAGTGTAATTGACTGTTTACTTGACCAATTTATAATGTCTCACTAAATATAGTGGATAGTGACTAAACTGTGTGAATATCTGTATCACTTTGTCAGTTGTTGTGTAAACTAATTCTACAGTTGGTTACTAGCTATGTGAAAGTCTATATTAGTTATTGATTAGTTAACTGAGTATTTGTATGGGAGTGTGAAAGTGTGTGTGGTTCGGTGGGGGGTGTGTGACTGTCCAAAGATGTGTGAATAGTTGATTCAGTAGATATATGAAGTTAAAACTACATGTTCTAACAGTTTGGGTGAGGGAATCTCTTTATGGGTGTGGTGATGAGCAAATATATTTCTCAAAGGTACAGGTCCAACAAACTAGAAAAATAAAAGGCAGTGTATGTGTCAGTTGTTGTATATAAATAAGTATACATAAGACACAATGATTGTGTGAGTGACTGTATGGATAACTGTATACTTGTAATAATGATTTTATAATTCACTAAGTATGACTTACTATCTAAATGAATAGAAGAAGTGGTGTTTGTATAAGTGTTTTGCTAAGAAACTATGTAAGTATGATCCATTGTTTGCATAAGTGAGTAGGATGACTTCATATGTGAATAGGATGCGTGCTGTTGTTTAATGTCGATATAGATGTATAAGTATTTTTGATAGTGTTCTATTGTTCTTTGACAGCATGTATGAGTGAATCCATAGGTAAGTGATTAGATGTGTGTATACATCTATGAATCACTGAGTGGATATTTAGATACTTGTATTGCTGTGACAATGGATTTAAATATGATACTCTGTATTTTACAAACAGTGATGAAAAATTGTAATAGTGTATGAAAAGGTGTATGTGATTGTCACGTGGATGATGTCATCAGTGATGTCATCAGTGATGTCATTTGAGATGTCATCAGTGATGTCACTGACCATGTCATGAATGATCTAATATGTGACATCATCAGCAGTGGATTGCGGGTGCGCGAAATATAGTTAGTACAACTAACTATATAGGAGCAATTTCATTGGTTTTGTATGAGTAAAATGTCCAGCTAACTATAACACCACTAAAACTTATAGTTTTTTGAGTGAATTTCAAAGTTTTTTTAAAAAACTAATTCCTAACTATATAACCCCTGAAACCTATGGTTTTTTCAGTGAATTTCAAAGGTTTTTTTAAATGCTAATTCCTAACTATATAAGGCCTGAAACCTATGGTTTTTTCAGTGAATTTCAAAGGTTTTTTAAATGCTGATTCCTAACTATATAAGGCCTGAAACCTATGGTTTTTTCAGTGAATTTCAAAGGTTTTTTAAATGCTAATTCCTAACTATATAAGGCCTGAAACCTATGGTTTTTTCAGTGAATTTCAAAGGTTTTTTAAATGCTAATTCCTAACTATATAAGGCCAGAAACCTATGGTTTTTTCAGTGTTTATAAAAAAAAAAATTGATTGGTTAACTGGCTTATTAAGTGTATCTTAGTGAATACATATATTAGCGAGTAATGTATGTATGTATGTATAGGCGTTCTTATAAAGCGCTATCACTGTCACCCACCGGGCATCCTGGCGCTAAGACTGTTCTGACACAAAGCGAGATTTTACCAGCTTCTGATCTTACTGCATTGTACTGGGGAACAGGTACGTTTTTAACTCCTTTTTAAAGATGGAAAATACTTCCAGGCTCCTAACATTCAGTGGTAAGGAGTTCCACAGTCGTGCCGCAGCAATCCTGAAAGAGCGACCGCCCATCCGAGTCCTCCGAAACTTGGGTACCCCCACCAGAAATGCCGATCGGAGAGTTCTTACGGGGGTGTACCAGGAGAATAGATCCTGTAAAGGGACCGGGCCTTGGCCATGCAGAGCCTTAAAAACGATACACAAAGCCTTAAAATTCACCCGTTGAGAAATTGGGAGCCAGTGAAGATCCCTGAGTGCCTTAGTGGAGGAGTCCGAGCGGTGCCGTGAAAGTGCCAATTTAGCGGCGCAGTTCTGAATCCGCTGGAGTTTCCCAAGCACGGCAGTTGGAGCCCCCAGAAGCAGTGCGTTGCAATAGTCCAAGCGACTAAGGATTATGCTCCGCACTACTTCTGGTCTTGCCAGTGCTGGAAGCAGAGGTAGAATCTTTCTCAGGGATCCAAGTAGGCCCATACACGTGGCCACTGTCTTGTTTACTGAGGTGTCTAGTTGTAAGTCAGAACTAAACTTGACCCCCAGATTCCGAACTGAATCAGCCAGCAGATTAGAGCCCAGGAAGTCTGGAGGCCAAAAACCCTGTGGAAAGGGTCTGGGAATCCGGTCCAAGGAGCAGTGCAAAACCTCTGTTTTCGAGCTGTTGAATTGGAGGGAATTTTTCCCTAACCATTCTGCCGTGGCCCTCATGCATTGGTGGAACACCTCCTGTGACAACCCACCCTTACCCTCAAACGAGAAGATAAGCTGGGTGTCGTCAGCATAGTTGGTGACCGTAATGCCAAAAGACCTGATCAGTGTGATCAGGGGCCGGAGGTACAGGTTGAAGAGAATGGGGCTGATGGCCGAGCCCTGGGGAACTCCCTGACCTACCCTCTTGATGTTAGATTGGTAGGGCAGTAGTGCAACTACCTGATGTCTTTGCCCAAGATAAGACACCAACCATTCCAGGGCCAACCCTGACACCCCCGCCTCCGACAATCTCCTGATCAGAGTCACATGGTTGACCGTGTCGAACGCGGCCGACATGTCAAGCAGTACTAAAAAGGCTGCCTGGCCCATGTCGGCCCGCGTCCGAAGATCATCAAGAACGGACACCAAGGCTGACTCTGTCCCGTGTGCCGGTCGAAACCCAAACTGAGCCACATCCAAACAGTCGTTCTTCTCAAGAAAGTTGGATAGGTGTTTTGTGGCCAGTTTCTCTAGGATCTTGATGGGAAATGGCAGGAGGGAGATGGGCCTAAAGTTAGCTGGGCATGTGGGATCCAGATTTTCCTTTTTAAGCAGTGGGGAAACCACTGCCAGTTTCCAGCAGTCTTGCACCCGTGCCGAGGTGAAGGACTGGCAACAGGTAAGAAACGATGGTGGAAATAGCTCATCGCGACAGAGTTTCCAAAATCTGGGTGGTAGAGGGTCCAGAGGTGAACCAGAGGACACCCCATCAGCCACAGAGCAGAAGTCCTCAAAAGATGGTAGCGGGAACGTGCTTAGCTCCACAGATTTAGTGCACTCCTTCTCATTTTCGGGCAAGATGGAATCATATGTAGTGCTCCCAGTTGGAAGGGGGAGGTTATTTAAAATGTTGGAAATTTTATCCTCAAAGGCTAGTGCTAACTGATCGCAGAGAGCTTGTGAGGCCGGGATGGCATTTTTGGTACATCTGGGATGGGCCAGGTCCTTTACGATCTTGAATAGGGCCTGAGATTTGTTGACCGCTGCCAGCAGAGAGCTTTCCAAAAATCTGGCTTTAGCCAGCTTGATCTTGGTCTTATAAAGTGCCAGTGCTTGCCTAAAGAGGACCCTATGCGGTTCCAGGTACTGTTTCCTCCAGGTTCGCTCAGCCCGTTTACATTGTAGCTTGAGCTGCCGGAGATCTTCCGAGTACCATGGCATGGCAAGGTTGGTCCTATCTTTGATTCTCCTTTTCGGGGCCACAGAGTCCAGAGCTGTGGAGATTTTCTGACAGAGAGTCTCATAGCTCTCGTCCACGCTCCCTCCCAACACAAAGCCGTCCGGCAACAGAGAGGGCGGGGCGGCCTGTCTGAGGAGCCTGGACCACAGTCTCCCCGTTCTCGTGCCCGCCACACTCTCTCTCCTCAGAGGGGTGCTGGTACACACATGGGAGAACTGAACAAGAGCATGGTCCGTCCAACACTGCGGCTGAACATCAAGGATAGAGGTATTGCCGGGGTCCGCAAAAAGTAGGTCAAGTATGTGGCCCTTTACATGGGTTTTAGAGAGTACTAGTTGTTGTAGCTCGATATTAAGACAGGCTTGTACCAGTTCTTCATAGGCCGACTTAGTTGAACCCTCTGAGCACAGATTGAAGTCCCCCAACACCATCATCTTAGTGTGGGAGTGGGAGAGATCATATACCAGGTCAATGAGCTCAGGAACGGCCGCTAGCGGGCAAGCTGGGGGTCTGTAACATAATAGACCTGTGAGTAGCACACCTCCCGGGTCCTTGATGGAAAAAGCCAGTGTTTCGCATCCAGCAATAGCCTTCACCTTGTGCTGAACAAGATGTAATGTCTGTCTGAATATAATGCCAATTCCGCCTCCTCTGCCTCCCGCTCTAGGAGTATGCACTATTTTAAAGCCCGGGGGGCACGCAGACCCCAATTCCACAGAGCTGGTAGATGTTGTCCACGTCTCTGTCATGAACAGTATGTCCATATTCAGGGACTCTATAAGTAGCGCAATCTCGTCGCAGTGTTTTACGAGCGAGCGCACATTTAGCAATCTGCAGGATACCACTGCTGGGTGCTTGCTAGAGGAGCTGTCCCTTAGGTTGCTGGCACAACCAGAGTTGAAACTCAGAAGCTCCTCGCGGGAGTACGAGCGGAGGGGAGCACCTACGTGCCCAGAGGCATTCTGTCCGGCCCCCGGCGAGTCCCGTGCACGAACGGGCGCAAACGGGCTTACCTCTGGCGCACCTCCGGCGCTCCGCCTGTGCTCCCGCTGCGCGCCCACGCTGCGCGCCTGTAGGGTAGCCATCTTAAATAGCCGTAGTCTCTGTAGTCCTGTAGTGCGAGCGCTAGACCCCCCAACCAAGATGGCGGCCGCAATTCGGCGCTCCCTGGCTTCCCTCACTCACCTAAGATGGCGGCAACAAACAGCCCAGCGCGATGTCTCTAGAAGCCCTCAGTTCCCTAAGCAGGTCAGTTTCCCGCTAAATGCGGGATGAGGGGAACGATTTAAGGTGCAAGTGAGAGGGGAGGAATCACGATAAAGCGCTTAGGTGGAATAGCGCTAAAGGCAGCAGCGCGCACGCGCTATACAATAGATAGAAATTTTATTTTTTAAAATACTAAAAACAGCAGCAACAATACAGCGCTAGGTGCAGCAGCGTGCAGTGATCAGAATGTTTAAATATTTAAATATATGCATGAGTGATGTAATATGTGACGTCATCAGCAGTGCATTGCAGACGTGCAAGTTATAGTGAGTCCAACTCACTATAACGTGGGAATTTCAATGGTTTTATGCGAGTAAAATTTCCAGCTAACTATAACTGGTGTGAAACTTATGGTTTTTTCAGTGAATTTCAAAGGTTTTTTAAATGCTAATTCCTAACTATAACTGGTGTGTAACCTATGGTTTTTTCAGTGAATATATATATATATAAAATTTCTATGGCAAAATGAAACCCCTCATTTTGTTCCTTTTCAAATTAAATGTATTAAGTGTTACCACTTTATTCCAATCAAGATGACTTCAGGTGTGCCATACTTTTGTCATAAGTAAGACTGTTAGCGTTCTAGTTGTTCTTTAGAACACTCTGGGACATTCTGTCATTGGGCTATAGTTGGGCTACATCTGGCTGATATTTGGGCTACATTTGGGCTCTTTTGTCTCTGGTGGCCATCTTGGGAGACTGCATATCAGAATTTTTTTAATGGAATATAAGAGGATTTGAGAAGTCACTCAAAATGTGCCCTAATTTTTCTTTCTTCAGCACTAATCATAATTTTTATGGCAAAATGAACCCCCTCATTTTGTTCCTTTGCAAATTAAATGTTTTAAATGTTAACACTTTATTCCAATCAAGATGACTTCAGGTGTGCCATACTTTTGTCATAAGTAAGACTGTTAGCGCTCTAGTTGTTCTTTAGAACACTCTGGGACATTCTGTCATTGGGCTATAGTTGGGCTACATCTGGCTGATATTTGGGCTACATTTGTTTTTTTTGTCTCTGGTGGCCATCTTTGGGCTTCATTGGGCTACATTGGGCTACATTGGGCTACATTGGGCTGCATTTGGGTTCTAACATATATATAGCCCAATGTAGCCCAATATATATCTTTTCAAAGTTAATTTTCGTAAAAACCACTGGAGCACATATCTTGAGACATAGCAAAGGCACATCGGGCTACCAGTCCCTACAATTTTGCCAAGTTTGGTGGAAAACCATTCAGCCGTTCGGGCTAAAAGTGAGTCCAACCGCCCTAAGGAAATTAACATGGGGAAAACACATTTTGGGACCCCCTTTTATCTCGTCCCCCGCTTGAAGAATCTCCCCCAAACTTTCAGGGAAGGAGCGGAGCGCCGCGAGGCAAAGTTAAGGAAAATTTCAGGAAGATTCCTCAACCGGCGCCAAAGTTATTCCCAATAGAATGTTGCGATTTCCCTATGGAAAACAATCCTAACTATATATACCTACTGGCTTTCGCCAGTAGGTAATATATATATATATATATATATATATATATATATATATATATATATATATATATATATATATATATATATATATATATATATATATATATATATATAACTATATATATATATATATACATATATATATATAACAATATATATATGTATATATATATATATAGTTATATATATATATATGTATATATATATATATATATATATACATATATAGTTATATATATATATTTCTTTCTTTACTGATTAAAGTGGCATCTGCCATCTCAGATCGGTCGATTAAAAAAGAAAATGGCGCCCTCATCAATCTGTAGGTGCAGACATGATGGATGATGCATACGCCACAATACTGATGCATGTCGATAAAATGACACTAGCAACAACAGCGACTGTGTCACCCCATCTTTTTTTCCTTTTCAGGGTGAGTTTAGTGCATCTGTAAATATAATTCTGCTTAAGTAATGTCATAACGAGAGATAGGTCTCAAAGCTAGACCTAATGTCTTCACCATTGCATGTTTGCAGTGTTCAAGCTGAAAGCACATAATGATATTTGTATACTTTCTTTTAATGCTGAGATCTCTACTTGCTTACTCCAAAGGTGGGGAGAGTGCATCACCAAGTTCGTTTTTTCCCTTGCATACTAATATTTAATTTGCTTTCAAACATGCACTACAAATATCCGAATGGAAAGTAAAACAGGCATTGTCAAGGCCTACAGGTCTGGTCTTAGCAAGCATAGGCAATGGTTATTCGTTTTAATACTTTTTATTACTATTTATTGCCACAAGAATAAGCGGAAATAAAAATTAAAACAGGTCACCTCCAAAAGTGACGGTCATAATCTTGCAATATAAGATTTTAAATGTAAAAAAAGACTAAATAACCATGCTCTATAATTTATACACAGTAAGCGATATGTATAACCTTGCTAGTTTTAATGCATATCGCAAGCAGGAAATATGACTCTTATTGCTTCAGAAAAAAAAGTATATTTGCTTTCGATACCTATAAACTGAAGGCATAGTTTAAACACATAACAATTTATAGAATAAAAAGGTAGTGGCAATTTAGCTGGTCACCATAAGCGGCCTCAAAAATAGCCGAGAAACTTTACTATTTACCTGGTGGCTGGCTAAATATTAGAGATTTTGCACTGCTTGGCTGCCAGCCATGCAAATAGCCAGAAAACGTCACCATTCACCCAGCCACTGGTTAAATGGTACAGATTATCCACGGTTTGACCAAAAGCCATGCAGTAAACCTAACTATTTACAAGCCTCTCGCTAGTTAGCAGAGGATGCGTATTCTTTCGCCTGCAGCCATGTAAATAGCAAAGAAATTTGATTGCTTACCTGGTCTGTTGCTAAATTACAGCCATTATGTACTGCGTTAAGCAAACAGTAAAGAAACGTCACTCATTAACAGGCTGCTGATAAAACAGCAGACATTATGTATAGTTTGGCCAGCAGCCTTGGAAATAGAATTACATTTAATTATTTACCCGGCTGCTGGTTAAATAGCATAAATTGTGCAATGTGAGCAGGTGGCCTAGCAAATACATTTCAGTGCTTCTCTAGCAGGTGGCTAAATAGTAAAACTGATGTACAGGTTTGCCTGTTTTCTTGCAAATAGTAAAGAAATTCATTATGCACATGGTGGCTCACTAAATAGCATACAATATGCACAACATAAAAACAGCAAGGTGGTGGATTGATCTCAGCCTCTCGCAATCACTCAGGAATGTATCCAAATCTTTCGTTTTTGTCCATTATGACACCTCCGTATGGACCCAGCCCTGTGCAAATCAGTCTTGGCCCAGTCCCTCATGGGAACGGTTCAGCTTGAAATAACGATGGACTGGGATGCAGCCCCAGGTAATTACCACTGGCTGAGATTGATTCAAGCATTCCATCCATCACTTTTTGAATACTTTAATACGTCGTCCTACGTGGGGCTAATATGCCCAGACAATGGTCCTCTGTACACTGTGTCACTGGAACCAAGTTAAACTGGCTAAAGAGCCTATAACAAGGGCGAAACCAGTCCTGGGTTGCTTGTGTACCGGTTCAGGGAGGACCTGGCTTGGAAGTTTGTGCTGCACTGTTCCCATTGGAGCATGGTCAAAACTAGTCTGAATATAGCTGGGTCCAAACTGATGTGGCATGGCATGCAAAACAACAATGAACTGTGATACGGCCTGAGTAATTACCTGTAGCTTAGATTAATTCAACAATGCCATCCATTATGTTTTGTATTGTTTAGTATTCACAACGTGGCCAGTAGTTATGCAAATAGCATAGTAACCTCAGTTTTTACCAGCTGTTGTCTAAATAGCTTACATTTTGAGTTATTGTTTAATTAAACAAACTGTTCTGATTATCAAAAAGGAGAACATTATTATGCCTTATTTTGGTTTCAACAGGCACTAACGACCAGGTAGAACTGTAAACAAGGATTGAGCACAATTGGCATCCACCTCCTTATGCAAGTTTAGAGTCCTGATGTACTATCATTTCATTTGCAAAAAGTGGTAAAAAATTGCACCCAGAATTTCTGTAGATGTAATAGTATTTTGGAATCGTACATATGTACTATTAGGGCGGTTCACAACATACTGAATAGAAGGGGGTTGCAGGATGACCTGCCTAGTTAATCTTCATTAGGCTGGTGGCAATTTGTGACCCTCTGTGATTGTCTGTATTCATGTGGATGGTGGCCTGCAGTTGACAGTGCACCACCATTTCTAAGACTGCATTCCAAAGCGGAAATCTTTTTTTTAAAGCAGCTCTTGATCAATAAAGGAATAAGTGCTGCTTTGAAAAAAATAAGTCTTTCATTTAGTGAAACTTCAGGGAGAGAAGATAGTGGTCCTTTGGAACATTCTGACCCATGAGGCTGCCAACATGATAACCCAAAGGAATGGGTCTAAAATAGACCCATTCCCATTTGAAAATTAGTTACTTACCCAATTTGGGGATTACAAGCTCATCAATGGTTTGCGACAGGAATTGCACTTATAAACTATTGATAAATTCCTTTCACAACCTCTTCAATGTGCAATTCAGAAACAAAACTTTTAAGAGCCAAATGAATTTTCCAACTCATAAAAAGGGCTTTTATGCATAAGGAAAAGCACTTTGTGGTCACAAACCCTGTGATTTTGTGTCTTGAGGCCTTTAGTGTTCAAACTGACTTAGATGCCAGCACTACCTCATTGACCTAAATATCTCGAACGTTTTTATGTTTCCAAGTTATTTTGACAGACCTAGCACATAATGCAACTGCATTGCACAATGGGCCATGATGCAGTGATTTTAAAGGTCATTTAGGGACCTGTCTCGTGTTCCTCAAATGCTCTTACTCCTTTAAGTTTACCTGTAGAGGTGGCCAATGACAAAGATGATTAGAACCTTGCAAGACTAGATAAAGATATTTACTCATCTACAGCTGGCTACAGTTTTTAACTCACAAAGTCATGGGATGTATGAAGGTCAGATATAGAATTGGCAAAATGTTCCATGTTATGAGAACACCTTTCTGTTTGCAGTGTATTAGAGCATTCTGGAATCCTTGGTCAGGTCAATTAAACAAATCTGATTAAAACACCTGAAAACAAATGTTTGTTAAAGCATATGTAGGTACTGAAAATGTATCCCAGTTAAATGGTGCCATCTAATACTTAGGGTGATCTTATCAAAATCGAAAGATTTGCATAGGGCCCCTTATGAAGTAACCAACAGGGTATAATTAAAGGTTGCACTGCAATCTCTTGACAGAAGGAGGTAAGAAAACCTATAGCTATGATTTGGGGACAGAATTAGCTATGTCAGGATGGCGAGGATATTACCTTTTCCATCATTGGGGGCCCGTCCACCAAATTGAGAGTATACCCACCCTAAGGACAACTTCCTTCTTTGACAGGTTAACAAAAAAAGAATGGCTTCAATACTAATTGGTAAGGTACAGAAAGGAGAAAACAGGTACTCTACAGACATATCAGGCTATCATAATGCACAAATACAATCAATACTAGTCCTCCAAGGAGAAAGAGGTCAGTTACCGATTTAACCTCATGTTACTCCACAACAAAGGGGATATAACAGAAACAATGATCAGTCCTGAGCACACCATAGTAGTTTTCTTTAAATTAAAAAAGGCAGAGTCTTAATATGCAGTTCCAATGTACTTATTCTATATTCCAATTTAGACTGGCAATAAATCCACAGCAGGATGAAGTAAGATTTTCACATAAAACATCCAACACTTGTTTCATCGTGCGCTTTAACACACAATTCAGGGCTCAATGTTCCATTCACAAGTCAAAGGAACGAGTCCCCATATGATGCAAAAAGTATAATGAGCACCTTCTAACTTGCTACATCCAATCCTTACAAGTGAGATTCAAGTAAATAGTTCAAATTACCTAATCACAATATCAAAACTTCCAAGGCTCTTGTATATATGGTGCAGCCCCAAGTAATTCTTAGAGTTCTTTCAACATACTCCAGTAGAATAAAAGTACTGACAGTCATTGAGTCGAACACGTGTTCATGACCGCATCTCTCGAGGTTCCTGTTCCAAAAATAGTATCCATTGGCGTGCACAATTACTTGGGGCTGCACCATATATACAGAAAACAACTAAAGTGTGCTCAGGACTGATCATTGTAAAAAACTAATGGCCCCCACATACTGGGAGTATTTAGCCAGGATGTGTGGTGGCATGGTTTTTATTTTGTCCTTCGCATGCAGTTTTTATTCTTAATAGATTGGACAGAGTAAAGTCCTACTAACAATGACCCCTACTCTGTCAGGCTATAAGAAACAAACAAGCAAAGGATTGGGCATATAATTAATTGAACAGAAAGTTATTGGACTATGACTGAATACATAACAAAGGAAACTGACAGATATTTTATTCATTGACTTTATTACATATATTGTAGGAAAGAAGGCAGAAAAAACACAGATGGGTTGGTACCTCCAGTCTTTTGACTTACAGATCGATCATTTCACAGTTCCACTTTTATACCCATTTTTCAGACAGGGAACGTGAATCTGTTGTTGAAGTTTCAGAAATGATATGGGGTGATTATCTTTCAAGTGTACTTATTTTCTCTCTGAAACTCAGACACAGCCTTTGTACTTTGTGATGGGTCTCACGGCAGTAGCAATATTGCTAGCTCCAAGGAGTATCCAAACCAGAACAAAATAAAAAGTGAAATCTCAGCACCATACTCTCATCAGCTTTCCTAAGTAGTCATCAGGAGCAGACAAATGGGCAGGCCTTGCCACCTTTAACAGAAAAACCCCTAAACTAACTCTACCTGTTACCAGCTACCCTATATCGTCACTCAGGAAAAACTATGCAGCTGCCCATTACTAACAAGGACCGCACATAATTTCTGTGGGTAGCCTTAAGCCTCAGGGATACTGACAATACATTTTCACTGTATAGGAAAGCTATATCTACCCTCAATCATATACCATGCTAAAGCAGGGAACATTCAAAATGTATTACACAGCTCCAGCACTTACGCATTCACCATATATGGAGCCTTATTACTGCACATGTGCTAAATATCCACTGTACACTCATGCACATGGCATGTGAGCACAATGGTGTGGGAGTCACACATTTTACTCTACTAGCACTCAGTGCCTCTTTGCTAACCATTCAAATGCTTCGCCCTCATATGTACCTCCAACCCCCTTCATCTAGCCCTGAGAGTTTCGCAGACCTCTTGCATGATGCTGAAGCTCTCACTACTGGCTTTAGTTCCCAGTGTTATCACAGCTGGCAATCAGAGCCCTTTATTACTTAGAACCTCTTCGAGCTATCTGAAAGAATCTTTACGAAACTTCCCACACTCCTCTCCTGCTCATTAGTTTCATCTTATAAGCCTGAGTTCCCTTTTTTTTCTAATTGCCATAACTCTTTGACCTCCCCCTTTGTTAGCCATTAACCATTTTAACGACTTCAACCATTTTAGTTTCTCAAACATTTTCTGCCAACCTACACAGACCAAACTCATTTTCACCCATCTACCATCAGACTAGGCCTGGGCGGTGAACTCTGCTCTGTTTGTGGCGTTTGCCGTGTTTTCCTCACTCCACAGATCATGCAGAGTTGCGAAAAACTGTGCTCTGGTTTACAGAGCGGAGTTTTTCCTCACTTGTACAAGTGAGAAAAGTCCAACACTAGACCACCTCCCAGTGGGATTTCTCAATATGGGCTGTCGCGGATGGTCGCAACCCCTCGCATTGAGAAACCATCCATTCGTGTTGGGGAAGTTGTTCCTCAAGCAGAAAATCTACTCGATCAGCAGAAAGAAGCAGTGCCGTCTTGCACTGCACATAGTGCTGTTCTCGCTGATTTTCCAGCGCAATATAAACACTCAGCGCTTAAATTAAATTTGAACGCGCATGACCTAACAAACTTTGCTGCTTTGCGGAACTCCGTGTAGTGCAGCGGAGTTTTTGGGTCACTTTGTGGAGTTCCACGAAGCAGAACTCCGGAAACTCTGCCCAGGGCTTCTTCCTACTCCTCTGCCAAGTTTCAGTCACTTTGCCATCTGATCACCCTCAAACTACTGTGCTTGCACCAGACAGTGTCTGCTATCACTGAGAGTGTAACAGTCCTAGATTAGTCTAGAGCTTACCTAAAGCAGACCTTGATGAGATACTAGCACTTGACAAAACTGCCAGACCTATTGAGTTTGCCACTGCTTTCTATGTATGCCTCAAATGTGCCCAGTAAGTCAAGTTAAATGCAAGTGAAGTTATTCACTTTATAGCCTCTTATTTTTTAGCAATTACTTATCAGTTCTAGAAGTGGGGTGAAAAAAGGGTGAGTTTCTAAGTGATGGCAGCATAAAAGCATGAATAACAACCGCCCTAGTCGGAGTGTTTGGGCCCTACTATAGTCCAGGTCCTTCTGTTCCTTGTATCCTTGATCGTTCCGTCAAGGACAGATATGAAGACTCAGCAGAGACAGGGCCTTGCCCTTTTAAAACACTGATTAGCATGTTAAAAATAAAACTACCATTTCCAAGATACATTGTGCAGGTGGCTAAAATGTCAGTGTGGTAAAGGGGCTTCTCTTGGCATGTGACCAATAAGCATCTATGCCTAAAAGTCACTTTATTTGAAAACACTCCTCCTGTAAATTATCCAGATGCAATGTTTATCTGTCTTCTGCTTTCAATTCTCTGTTCCACAGTAGCCCCATTATCATGTTTCGCTCAATTTGCACCTTCAAATGTCCCAAACCGCTGTGCCCCCAAATACCAATCACCTTTTGCATTTATACCTACATACCAATTCACGCAGGAGACTTGATTTTTAAAGCCAAAAGCCTCTTTATTTTAGCTGTCTTCCACCTGAAATTGCTTCTGTTGCAATATCAGTCGACGAGGAAAATACATTTCCCCTATTTCTTCTCTCTAGTTCCTTTTTGTCTTTCTGGAAATTATGGCATGTACGCTATTGTTAGTGTTTCTCTTTCCTTGGCCCAGATACCTAACTTTCTGCATTCCTTGGTTGCTGCTGCTTGTCAACTGCTCTTTGTTGTTAGGTCTGAAAGAAATACAATGCTCTTTAAAACAAATCTTCAAACTAGCATAAGCAATTCCACTATAAGCCCAAAAGGTGCCCAGTGCTAAAAAATCATCAAAAAGGAATATTATGTAAAAAACAATGTATTCCCTTACCATAAGCCTTATTCGTTGCCAGCAGACAAATACTACTAGACTGCAGCACAAAATATCTGTGTGCAATATCCTAAAACTCCTGAAACAGAAGTTTGATTCCTAACATTAATATTTTTATTCAAAAAAGTTAAATTGGTTTTACTGTTTTGTCATCTGCAAACCTTCATGGACTTACTGCACGTTTGTTTAGGCACATACTTTCTAATGCTTCACACATGCTGCATTCCCATTACAAGATGGACACCACCCTACCAATGCCTGGAGTCTGTTTCTTCATGTCCTGCTAGATAAAGGCATCCTCCACACTATTTGTGCTGGGTAAATATCCAGCATTTTTCCCTACTTGGCCAGGAAACAGATAAACAATCACTTCCTAAATAAAAACTAAAGTAAATGAAAGAGACAAGAAAAAAAAGAAAAACATGTTGGCACAGTAGAGTATCGGCTCACCAGCCGTGGCGCTGAATTGCACTTCTCTTTAGACACACATGCACATATGATAAGACAAAATGCCATTAGTCACAATGAAAGAAAGACAATGGCCAAGTGGGCTGACCCACTACCCCATGCTGTGGTGGGCAGAAGCAAAGTATAAATGAGTGTTGGACAGACCAATAGATGAAAAGGGCTGACCCAACATCATTCTGGTATGCCCATTTATTGTTTTATTTACGTAAGTCGTGCAATGCAGGCAATGCCGCCTTTAGAGCTTACCTAAAGCAGACCTTGATGAGACATGACACACATGAAAACACTGCCAGACCTATTGAGTTTGCCACTGCTTTCTATGTATGCAGCTTGAATTGCGCCCAGTAAGTCAAGTTAAATGCAAGGGAAGTTGTTAAAAACACTCATCACGACTACATTTCGTTAGATATTTCGGTTTATCTCTTTTTTTTTGTATGTCTTCATTGTTTTGCCGAATTGTTAAATATTTTGAAGAAAAATTTGCGGTTGTTTTCCTCTCATCCACCCGCTCTATATTTACATAGTAAAGGAAAAAGCCATAGCAACATGTCACGCGTTCTCTAAATCATTCTGCATTCATTTATTATTATTCACAAATGTTTTGACTGTCAGTATACTTTGGTACACTTAGGTAAAACAAAGGAACTGGGAAATCTGCTATAAGAAGTGCCTAGAGCAAAAAATAATTACTTGAATCAACTATATAATCAATCAATCAATCAGTACATTTATATAGCGCACTACTCACCCGTAGGGTCTCAAGGCGCTAGGAGGGGGGGTGCCGTTACTGCTCGAACAGCCAGGTCTTGAGCTTCTTCCTGAAGGTGAGGTGGTCCTGGGTCAGGCGAAGGTCGGTCGGGAGGGAGTTCCAGGTCTTGGCGGCTAGGTAGGAGAAGGACCTTCCTCCTGTTGTCGCTCTTCGGATGCGTGGGACCTCGGCGAGGGCGTGGCTGGTTGATCTGAGGTGGCGTTTGGGAGCGTAGAAGTTGATTCGGTTGTTGAGGTAGCTCGGGCCTTGGTCGTGCAGGGCTTTGTGTGCGTGGGTGAGGAGACGGAAGGTGATTCTTTTCCTGACGGGGAGCCAGTGCAGGTCTCTCAGATGTCCGGAGATGTGGCTGTTTCGTGGGAGGTCGAGGATGAGTCTGGCTGAGGCGTTCTGTATCCGCTGGAGTCTCTTCTGGAGCTTGGCGGTGGTTCCGGCGTAGAGGGCGTTGCCGTAGTCCAGTCGGCTGGTGACGAGGGCCTGGGTGACGGTCTTCCTGGTCTCGGTGGGGATCCACCAGAAGATCTTCCGTAGCATGCGTAGGATGTTGAAGCATGACGAGGAGACGGCGTTGACTTGTCTGGTCATGGAGAGGGAGGAGTCCAGGATGAAGCCCAGGTTGCGTGCGTGGTCCGTCGGTTTGGGTGCGGTGCCCAGGGCGGGGGGCCACCAGGAGTCGTCCCAGGCGGAGGGCGAGGAGCCCAGGATGAGGACCTCCGTCTTGTCTGAGTTCAGTTTCAGGCGGCTGGTAGTCATCCACTCGGCTACATCTCTCATCCCTTCGTGCAGGTTGGTTCTGGCGGCGGCGGCGGGGTCATTGGTCAGGGAGAGGATCAGCTGGGTGTCGTCGGCGTAGGAGATTATGTTGAGGTTGTGTTTGCGTGCGATGGCCGCGAGGGGACTCATGTAGACGTTGAAGAGGGTGGGGCTCAGCGAGGATCCTTGGGGGACGCCGCAGATGACTTTGGTGGCCTCTGATTTGTACGGTGGTAGGCGGACTCTTTGTGTTCTTCCGTCGAGGAAGGAGGTGATCCATTCCAGTGCCTTCTCCTGGATTCCGATGTTGCCGAGGCGCTGAACTAGGGTGCGGTGGCAGACAGTGTCGAACGCCGCGGAGAGGTCTAGGAGGATGAGGGCCGCTGTTTCTCCGTTGTCCAGTTGTGTGCGTTGTTGTCTAGCCGGTCCTTGTAGGCATTTTTCTTGGTGGCGCGGATCAGTTGGTGGTGTTTCCGGGTGGCGCGCTTGAGGTTGGTCATGTTGTCAGGTTCCCTTCTCCACGCTTTCTCGAGGGCTCGGCAGTTCTTCTTGGAGCTCTTGAGTTCGTCGGTGAACCATGGGGTTTTTCTGCTGCCGGGTCTGCTGGGCGGGGTCCTCAGAGGGGCGAGTTCGTCCGCGCAGTTGCTGATCCACTTGGTGAGGTTATCGGCGGCCTGGCTGGGGTTCGCTGAGCCGGTGGGAGGGTGCTGGCTCAGGGAGGTGGTGAGCTGGTCGGCTGTGATCTTGTTCCAGCTTCTTCGGGCAACCTGTTGCTGGTGGTGGTGGATCGTCGTTCTTTTGAAGGTGAAGTGGACGCAGCTGTGGTCCGTCCAGTGGAGTCCTGTGGCGTGGCTGAAGGCGATGTCTTTGCTGGATGAGAAGACGGCGTTGAGAGTGTGTCCGGCGAGGTGGGTGGGGGTGGTCACCAGCTGCTTGAGTCCGAGGTTGGCGAGGTTGTCGAGCAGGGTGGTGGTGTTGCGGTCGCTGTTGTTCTCCAGGTGGAAGTTGAGGTCCCCCAGGAGGATGTAGTCGGCGGAGGGGAGGGCATGCAGGCTGATGAAGTCGGCGATGTCCTCGCTGAATCGTGTGCGTGGTCCTGGGGGTCGGTAGATCAGGGTGCCTCTGAGGGTTGTCCTGGGGTCCGTGTGGATCTGGAAGTGCAGGTGTTCAGCGGTGGTTAGGGTGTCCTCGGTGTTGGTCGTGATGCGGATGGTGTCTCTGTGGATGATGGCGATGCCTCCTCCCGTCTGGTTGGTGGTGCGGTCCCTTCGTGTGATCTTGTAGCCCTCTGGAATGGCGATGGCGATGTCGGGTGCAGAGGAGGCGTTCATCCAGGTCTCAGTGAGGAAGGCGACGTCAGGGGCTGTGGTGTCGAGGAGGTTCCAGAGTTCGATGGCGTGTCTGTGGACGGAGCGGGTGTTGAGCAGGATGCACTTGAGGTGGTTGCTGCTGGTGATCGGCTTGGCGGGTGTTGGTGCAGGGTAGGTCCGGATGCAGGAGACTATAAAGATATAAAGACTATGGGGCACATTACCAAGCAATAGCGATAATTATCGCTATTGCTTGGTTAGAGACAAAAATATATCGCCGACCTGCGGCGATTTCTATCGCAGATAAACCTTGGTATTACCAAGGTTTATCGCAAATGCGATAAAAATCGGCCGCAATGCATGAATATCTCTGAAAAGTCCGCGATATTCAGGCATTACCGAGCTAGTGCTCTTAGCCATGTTATCCACCTCCCATTGGATAACATGGCTAAGAACTGCTCAGGGCAGGTGTTAGCTTTTGGAGATATTCGTGCTTAGCGCGAATATCTCCAAAAGTTGGTAATAGGAGATAGCGATGTTAGCGACTGTTTCCAGTCACTAACATCTTGGCACGCCCACTTTGCATGTCATTAGTGATAAATTTCTCTGACATACAAAGTGGGGCCCAAGATGGTCGCTATCTCCTACTAGCTGTCGCTAACTGGTGTTAGCGACAGCTAGGTAATAGGGAGATAATTTTATCTCCGCTTTCTTGGCTTTTAAAGCCAAAAAAGCGGAGATAAACCCCCTTGATAATATGCCCCTATGTCTACCCATTAGTGCATGCATCATAAACTAGTTGGTTGAAAAATGGCCTTTCAGCAAACATCGTCCTGCCTTGTCACTAAACCATGTCAATATGGAGCAATCGAAAGCCGATCTATATCAACTGTGTCAATCAGGGATTGTATAATATACTTTCCAGTGACATCATCAAATATAACGCCATATCAGTTTGCTACCCTCGTATTCTGGTACATTGACCAGTGCCAATATGGCAGTATCCCATTGTCCAATAGAAAATGAACAGTGACTAAAGGAAAAACAGACATTTGTTTTATAAAACTGCAGCGTCTAGCTTTGCTGGGATCACAGTAACAAGGTTGTTTGTGTTTTGGCAAATTATACTCCACTCAATGGATAATTTTCATCAATAAGCATTTTAAGAAACTTAGCAGACAGTGTTCTGAATAATTGTAGGTGTATCGGGGTGGGACAATGTGATCTGGGTATCAATGAAGATGCCATGCCTTGGATTTCATGCATGGTGAGCTTGTTCCAGTAAGATAAAAGTATGAAATCAATGTACATAGCTATATATCAGGTTGACCGGCATAATCACAACTTACAGCTTTTACATTTTTTAGTTTGCACTAAAGAAGAGATCCAAATGATGATTGCAAATTAAATGTATATCCCAGTCTAGGATTGCACTTTACTTATAGATTTGAAAACAAATAACATCTATTAATAATGTAAATCCTGCTTTAATTACTGTACCATTCAAAAACAAGCATTGCCAGAGCCAAAGGTTCTGGCCTTGGTTAGAGCATTGGCAAAAGGAATGGTAGAGCACACATGACAGGAAAAACCAAATATGAGAGCACAGGATGGGAGATGACAAAGAATGACATATAGCACTGGGTGGAGAAAAGCATTCAATGCAGAAAGGAGAAGGAAGGTTGGGAGAGAGAACGTCTAGACTAAATGCCCATAGCTGTGCAAACTCAAAGAGTGCAGAATTGGACAAAGAGCAAGTGGTAGAGCATAGGAAGAGAGAAGAAGAGGGGGAGAACAACATATGGGATTAGGAGTGATAAAGAGTGCAGAATGCAATAGAATATAAAGGTTGGGAAAGGGAACAGGAGGGTGAAAGCATAGGGCCTGGGATCAGAGGATGAGAAATAGTATATTGTGGGAGGGTTATTGCTGTGATGGGAGAGGGCAGGGTGGGTGAGAGTCTGTAGTATGCAAGAACAGAGTAGGGAGAGCAGAGAATGAAAGAGCTACCTTAACAAAACAAACATGGTGAAAGCACAGGATGGAATAATGGGAGGAAGTAAATGCAAGTGAGCACATGTGGCAAGAGGGGTAAACGCAGGAAAGATATTACACATAGACAGGGAGTGTATTTTTAAATTACTAGGGAAACCCATGGGTGATAAAGGACCAGGACCCTAAGTATTTCTAAAGGAACAGGAGACGCTATTGTAAAGAATGTCAAAAACAAATATACAAAGAAATCCAATGAAGTCTACTTATGGTATCCAAATGAAATAATCATAAATATTTATTAAAACAGAATAAAAACCATTGGTGTGGAAAGACACACATGCAGAAGGTCACATAAAGCTTCCAAACACAGGCACATCAATGTGACAAGAATGAGAGCTCAATGGTCAAGTCACAAACTGCAAGTACCTATGCTCAAATATAATAATGAACACTTTTAGCAATTGAGTCAAGGTACCATAGTTGACTATGTTTCAGTCCCTTAGTGAATTATTGGGATCCTCATCAGGACATACAAAGTTTTTTTCTGAGACAGTATTAGGGTTCCTACATGAGAGAGGAGAGAAAACGAGGACAGGAGAAGGAAAAAAAGGGGGGGGAGGATATTTGTTGCCAAAAAAATGAATCAAGAGGGGTAAGTTAGCCAAGGCCGACCATTATTCAAGATTGAGTTCTGACCCCACCACTGACATTCAAAGCCTCATTTTTGACATTATGGAGAGAGGAAACACAGAAGGATTTCTAAGCAAAAATGAATTTTTGTTTTTGAACACAAAATTCTCAAGGATACTTGTCAATGTACACTCTGCCCAAAGTTCACAAAATGACCTCCAGAACACCCAATGTATCGGGTTGTGATTCTATCCTTGAACCACTGAGTCGCTATGTAGACTTCTCTATTCAGGATTTTGTACCTAAAACACATCCCCTCTGACCCTAGTACTTGCAATCTTGGTACATTGGATGTCGAGTCCCTGTACACTAAGATCCCTCAGGTTGATGGTATCAAGGTTATCAAGAAAATCCTTGAGCAAAGGTTACACTTTCACTGGTTCCCCACATCCTTCATTCTATCATTCTAGAGCTCTTCAACCTGGTTCTCACTAGAAACCCATTTTATTTTGTTGTCCATTTTTATCAACCAGTTAAAGATATATCCGTGGACATCAGAAATCATATATTGATTGTAGCCAGAGTAAATCTATAAAAAATATGCTCAAAAGTGCTGATGGTGCAAGAAATCTAGAAGGGATAGCGAAAATAGTTAAGTGGCAGTGAGGTAATAACTACAGGGGACAATGGAAGTGAATGGAAGGCATGCATCAATGAGGGGAAACATCCTTTACAACGCAACTTTTACCACGCAGTGCCTTTACGACGCAACTTTTACAACGCAAACCATTACAACGCATTGCGCTGGGGGGCGCTCTAGGATAGGGAATAAGTTTAATTTACTATCCAACACCTTCCCTACTATTCACGGGGACTGGAGTTGGAATAGTAAATTAAACTATTCACTATCCAGCGCCCCAAAGCAATATGCGTTGTAATGGTATTCGTTGTAAATACCGCATTGTAAAGGCATGCGATGTAAAACCATGCGTTGTGATGTCATACATCCATCAATGAGAGTAAGGGGATAAATTGACCATGAAGGGAGCCAGTGATGACCCTTCAAAAAAAGCAACGGCATGGAAGGTCTGAACACAGAACACAAAAAGAAATAGCGCAGTATTGGGGGTTAATATATAAGGGGCAGTATGCATGAGAACTGTAATAGCGAGCAAACAATTGGAAAATGAATGATGGAATATAACAGAGCTGGGAAGAATACAGGCTGGGCAGACCTCAGGATAGAAGACTACACAAAAGCAGAGCACTGAATGTGAATGGCACATGATAGGATGTTGCACTAGAAGGGAGGTCTTGGGGTAGGAGAATGCAAGATAGAGGAGCACAGGATGGTGAGGTGCCGGATTTCTCAATGGGTAAGGGTATTATGGGACTAAAGAGGGCACAGAGTGGGACAACCCACACAACTTAGGAGAGAACAGAATGTAATGAGAATGGTAGCAAACAAGTTTTACCGGACAAAAGAAGATGCAAGAGCACGGAGTGAGAGAGAACATAAGATGGATGACAATGGTCGGGGAAGATCCAGGCACGGCAGACCACATAATAGGAGAGATCAGGAGACGAGGTACTGAGGGTTAAGGAAAAAGAGACCAGAAGAGAGCACATGATAGGAGGATATTTAAAGGGTAAGAGCACAAGATGGTAGCATCCACAATCTAAAAAACTGTGGACCGTGCAGCAATATGAGAAATCCTCAAAGATAGTTCGGTCTGCACCCCTAGTTTGAGTCATCTTTCGTTTTAAAGGGAATTCCAGAATTTTGGTAGCAAATACTGGTACCAAATTTTGGCAGAAGGGGAAAAGGAGAGAATGGGGGAATGCAAAAGGAAAGCAGGGAGGTAGAAGTAAAAGAAGATGGAGATATATAAAAAGTGGAGCTAAATATTGAAAGGTGAACATAAAAAAACAGGCAGAGAAATGTAGAGAAAAGATATATGAGGAGAATGAGGAGGCTGAATAAACATTTTGTGAAGGGCAGGCAAAGACGGTCGAAGAGATTCACATGCACCACAATAGAGGGGCTGACTATGGAGAGTAAGTCTGTTGAGGGGTGGTTGGGGTGGTTGAGAGAGTGCTTAATTTGAGCTGGTGGTTCTGGTGCTAGCAACTGGCACTTAATTGTCAACACTTGCAGCTGTGACAGCTGCTACATGGTGGCACTGTATGTGTGATTTACAGATGAGCCAAGCAACAGTTGTTTATGAATTCAATATACATAAAAAATCAACTAATGTCTGCCACCCAAGCCATTCTTAAATCTTTGGGGGCCTCGAATTGTCTGAATTGTCACACTTTAGCAATGTGATGGTTATTAGCTGTGTAGGAATTGTCATTGGCAGTGCTGGCAAGAGCAGTGGGTGGTACAAGCTTCGGTGGTCTTCTGACAAGGGCCCTGGCACTATTTCTTTTTACAAATTAAGCACTGCCGTTGGGGAGGTGAGATACAGGCCTTAACAAGAGAGTGAGAAAGCAAGGCGAGGCAAGGCCAATTGGTAAATTATTTTAAGAAATGTCAGGAGAGATTGACTTAAGGAAAAGGAGAAGAGAGTGCATAGGAGAAGGGGAAGGGGTGGAGGGAGCAAGTCAGACAACGGGTAAGGAGACAGTGAGAACATTTTTGAAGGAATTGATGAGTGGCAGAGAGAAAAGATAACAAGCTCACAATCTATTTTCAGTAAGGGAATGAGTGTTGGGTAGATGTGCTAAAGTGTAACAGGTAAAAGGGAAATGAATAGGAGAGCTCAAGGGTAGTACAAAGGTCAGAAGTAGTGGTTCTGGGAGAAGAGATATTACAAGGGTAGAGAAAATCTTGAGAGAGAGCAATAGAGAGAAAGAAAGAAAAGAAGACAGATCAAGAGAAACTCAATATGCACCTGCAAAGTCAGGAAGATAGATGTCTGAAGCAGCTCCTCTATCTACCTCCCTTCTCTGTGCCCTCTTCACATTTGGTACAGTCTGTTTTTGCCTATCGCCAGACCTTGTAATTACTCATAAGCAAGGTGCCAGATGTGCCTGCACTACACACTCCATGGGATTCTTGTTGATGTGCAGAATCACAGACACTTAGAAGGGAGCACTGACATTAGTATATATTTACATAGTACCCCAAGCCTGGCGTTCCTCCTGAGTGACCAGGTAAGGGGGCTCAAACACTGTGTTGTAAACAATCAATGTGCAGAAACACAGGTTTTTCCTGATGCCAGGAGTGTGGGCACACTCCTGGCATCAGGAAAAACCTGCTGTGCTTGCACATCTTGCCACTGTAGTGCGGACCACTACAGTGGCAAGATGTGCAAGCACAACTCGTCTTGTTTATTACAATTTTCTTCAAGACACCTGGGTGAAGGTGCAGGTCACTGACTTCGGTAGGCTATTCATGTGTTTATTGCTTTATTTTTGTATTGATTTTCCCCTGATGAAGGGCAAATTACGGCTCGAAATGCATTGGGAGAAGCAAAAATATTTACTCACTTGCATTTAAATTGGCTCTTTGGAATTGTGATATCGTGGAATGAATATTGTTTAATGAATTGAACAATGAAAAACCTCGAACAAACTACTGGATAATTTTGATTCATACATTTGGAGAAAACGTCGAATTGCATTTTGTGACCACTGCTGTGTTCTGGGGGAAATCTCCTATTCTAGGAAATTCTATCTTTTAGTTCCAAGCATAACACTCTACGACCAGAGAGTGATACTTCTGGAGCACACGACAACTAAACACTTCATTGTTCTAGCCCATAGTGCGTGTTCCATTACATTTGCTAGTGTGAACATTCTGATCCCAGAACACAGCACACCTGAACAAATAATAGAAAATGGCATATGAACATATTTCCAAACTCACTGAATTAGGAGCAGACACATTTGCTTTCGCTGAGGATGATGTTACTAAGATATATGCATTAATACAGGAGGAAACCACGATAGAAACAAGGAGAGCAACATCAGATATCTATTGTATCTCACAAAAAGATAAATTAACCAGCATTTGCACATGAGCACCTTAATAAAATATCATTGTACACAACGGATTCCACGAGATCCCTTGCAAACCCCTTTTATGCAAAAACAGTCCCAGATTCGTAGAGAAATGGTACGCTATACTCAACAAGTGTTCCTTGGACCTCATCTTATTAATCATGGAAAAATTGTCCAGAATTTATAGAGGAACTATCCAAAGAAATTACTCAAACCAAATCAGAGCTGGAGAGTATCATGGAAACTAAAGATTGGACTAAAACATTGGATAACATCAACGTGCAACTCAGAAAATATACCCAGGAGATTAACAAAAGGAAAATACGCAAATATAAAAGAGACACCATCGACTATAAACTTGGAGAAGTGTACACATGGGCAGAAGTCTATGCCAAGAGATGTCAAAATAAACCTTACAGCCAACATACAGAAAGTGAAACATCCTCATCAGAGGGAGACCCAAGATCAAAACAAGCAGAACATTCATCGAACAACCCTCTACAACAACAAACGCAGAGCTACCTCCAATAACTGGTGTCCCTGTTTTTTGAGGAAGGTCAAAAAGACAAGGACGACCCAGGTGGGGTAAAAGAAAAAGAACTGGGGAAAGACAGCTCGGACGCTAAGACACTACCACTAACGAGCAAGAGACTGAAAGGTAAAAAGACTCAGAACACAACAACATGGGGCGATATGTATCAACATTCCGTTTTGCGATTCCTAAATAGCGATTTTTAAGGAATCGCTATTTAGGAATCGCAAAATGGTATGTATGTAGAAATCAGCTTCTTTTTAGCGATTTCGTAATATTCCTTAATTGCGATTAGCAAATTGCTAATCGCAATTAAGGAATAATTTCCCATTCATTTCCATGGGCCAGGAGGCCCATAGGAATGAAGGGGAAATGTGCGACTTGAAGTTGGTGGTAATTTGCGATTCCTTAGGGACAATTAGCAATATTATTTTGCATCATACATTGCATTTAAGGAATCGCAAATTTAGCGATTCCTTAAATGCAATCGCAAAATAAGGAATAGCAAATTGTGCGATTCCTTATTTTGAACCACATTTGTTTAATACATACCATATTGAGAATTCGCATTTGCAAAGGCCGAAATTCTGCAAATTTCGGCCTTTGCGAATGCGAATTTCAATGATACATATGCCCCTTAGTCATTAACATTTCCTCTTATCAACTCAATACAGTAGAAACTAAAACGCTTCAAAAGGTACGTCATGCGTACACACTTGCTACACACACAACTTAGAGCAGGAGATCAGTCTGTTCAAACTAATGCAGAACCTGCGCTTAAGGCATTTTTTTGAAAATACAGTTGAACAACGAGAGAATAAGGATGAAAATCTTCTATGTGGTCTCAGAAGCAAAAGCACTTTTATGGCTCCCATCAACCATAAAAGTTTAGATATGTTTGAAAATCTCGTGAAAAACGACATCCACAAATTCAACTTCAAACACAGATCTAAACTCAACAACCTTTCTATGAAGGAATGAGATATGCTGAAAAGATTAGCCAACAATCCCAATATTACATGTCAGAGAGCAGATAAAGGAGGTGCATTAGTAATAATGGACACTGATTTTTACAAAAGACAAGTTTCCAATCACGTTAACGACACTGTTACCTATTGTGTACAGTTTTCCAATCTTCTGGAAAATATACTGAAAAAAACAACTGAAGATGGCATTATCAATGACAGAGTACGCAAATATTTGATGCAAGACTACCCAAAAACGCCACACATATATATGCTCCCAAAAATACATAAAGACCTATGGCATCCACCTTTTTGACCCGATTGCCTCAACTAGAGGAAGTCTACACGAACCTGTAGGCAAATTCTTGGATAAATACCTCCAACCATCCGTCATCAAGACAGGCACTTACATCAAAGACACAACAAGTTACGTTCAAAGCTGACAAAGAGATTTGGTTGTGTACCGTGGATGTAAAGTCTCTTTACACATCGATTCCACACAACCTTGGCTTAGAAGTCAATGAAGAAACTCTACCTAACTCTTATATTAATCAAGATTTTCAAACGTTCCTCATGGAACTACTGCACTTCACTCTCTATCAGAGTTATTTCAAATGGAAAGATCAGTGCTATCTCCAACTTACTGGGACAACTATGGGCAATTGCGTCACCCGAGCGTACTCAAATATCTTTATGCATATCTTTGAAGAAATAAATATTTTAAACTTAGACATCTGGAAAGAATATGCTGCAATCTTTTTGAGGTACATCGACTATATATATATATATATATATATATATATATATATATATATATATATATATATATATGAACACAGATCCTTCCAAACGAAAAGAAAACAGCGACCCAGGAGGAAACGGTGGAGACACTGGTTTAATGACACCATTGCGAATGCATTTCGGCAGCCATTCTGCCTTCTTCAGCGCCCAAAGCGTCCTACCAGCGAGATGTCATGCTGCAGGTAAGTCCCTCTTTTAACCGCCTGCTAATACAGGCACAGCTCCGCCCCTAAGGTTAAGTTCCCACACCTGTGTGAATCCCGCGTGTGGTGCAGGACTACAGATCCCAGAATGCATCCAATTGGAGCCTGGAACCTAGGTGCAGGAAGATACCGTGAATGGTGCAATGTCAGAGCGGGTGGGCAGGGAAACAGCGTGAGCCTCTGGAGTTGCTGTGTTAGAAATACCGCTTTGGTGTGCCACTTGCCCGGTGCCTCCTCCGGTCCCCCAATACCATCACAGCCACGAACACCGAAAAAGTCATTGAAGCAGGGGATGAACCACGATGTGTTCTACCCAGCATGAAATTGTCCATTTCAAGACTGCTCGCTTTTCTCCTCGGCTTCAGTGGCGGGCTTCCAGCCGGTCCAACAAACGCTGGCAAAATACACCGGACTACAGGAGTCCGAAAGTTCCAGTGAAGCTGGTCGCCCAAAACGTGACAGGGGTCATCTGCAAATGCGCCTCTGGATAGCGCTGTAGTTATGAACACAGATCCTTCCAAACGAAAAGAAAACAGCGACCCAGGAGGAAACGGTGGAGACACTGGTTTAATGACACCATTGCGAATGCATTTCAGCAGCCATTCTGCCTTCTTCAGCGCCCAAAGCGTCCTACCAGCGAGATGTCATGCTGCAGGTAAGTCCCTCTTTTAACCGCCTGCTAATACAGGCACAGCTCCGCCCCTAAGGTTAAGTTCCCACACCTGTGTGAATCCCGCGTGTGGTGCAGGACTACAGATCCCAGAATGCATCCAATTGGAGCCTGGAACCTAGGTGCAGGAAGATACCGTGAATGGTGCAATGTCAGAGCGGGTGGGCAGGGAAACAGCGTGAGCCTCTGGAGTTGCTGTGTTAGAAATACCGCTTTGGTGTGCCACTTGCCCGGTGCCTCCTCCGGTCCCCCAATACCATCACAGCCACGAACACCGAAAAAGTCATTGAAGCAGGGGATGAACCACGATGTGTTCTACCCAGCATGAAATTGTCCATTTCAAGACTGCTCGCTTTTCTCCTCGGCTTCAGTGGCGGGCTTCCAGCCAGTCCAACAAACGCTGGCAAAATACACCGGACTACAGGAGTCCGAAAGTTCCAGTGAAGCTGGTCGCCCAAAACGTGACAGGGGTCATCTGCAAATGTGCCTCTGGATAGCGCTGTAGTTATGAACACAGATCCTTCCAAACGAAAAGAAAACAGCGACCCAGGAGGAAACGGTGGAGACACTGGTTTAATGACACCATTGCGAATGCATTTCGGCAGCCATTCTGCCTTCTTCAGCGCCCAAAGCGTCCTACCAGCGAGATGTCATGCTGCAGGTAAGTCCCTCTTTTAACCGCCTGCTAATACAGGCACAGCTCCGCCCCTAAGGTTAAGTTCCCACACCTGTGTGAATCCCGCGTGTGGTGCAGGACTACAGATCCCAGAATGCATCCAATTGGAGCCTGGAACCTAGGTGCAGGAAGATACCGTGAATGGTGCAATGTCAGAGCGGGTGGGCAGGGAAACAGCGTGAGCCTCTGGAGTTGCTGTGTTAGAAATACCGCTTTGGTGTGCCACTTGCCCGGTGCCTCCTCCGGTCCCCCAATACCATCACATCATATATATATATTTGTGTTATGGAAAGGGCTGCACTCCGTACTCAAGACAGCGCTGAATTCACTCAATGATATCAATGACAGAATCTAATTTACTTTTGAGATCCATCAGAACGGCATAGTATATCTGGATGTATTAATAGAGTCAATGATAGACTTGAGACCACAGTGTTCAGCAAGGTCACGGACAGAAATAACATGCTACACTATCAAAGCCTCCATCAGAATTCTCTCAGAAACCACTTACCATACTCTCAACTCATTCGAGTGAAAAGAAGAATATCTGACCCCAGGGACTTAGAAGAACAAAATGAACTTACGTTACACAGGTTTAGCCAACGTGGATATCCTCGAAAGATTCTAGAATAAGCGAGACTGCAGAGTATGACTAAATCACGGCAAGATTTGATGACACAAACCAAAAAGAAAGAATCTTCACGCATGGTAGTTGTTTCAAAATATTCAACTATGAGCCAGCGTTTAAAAAAATCCTTCAACAAACATTGCTCCATTTTAAGATTGGAACCAGACTTCAAGGGCATCTTTGAACAGACTCCTATTTTTGCTTTCAACAGAGTCAAGAACATCAAAGAACTGATCAATCAACCATCCAAAAACGCTTTACAAACTACTCATAGAGGAGCGTCACCATGTTACAACTGCAGCAACTGTAACAACATGATTAAAGGTTCAGTTATCATCCATCCCATGAAAGGAACCAAAATTCATTGGCATGTTTCTGCTAACTGCGACACTACCAATGTCATCTATTTGTTGAATGCCCATGTGGCTTAGTATACGTGGGCAAAACATAAAGAAAAGTCAAAACACATATACATGAACATGAAAGCAGTATACATACTAAAAACCTCAGATCTGTTGTAGCCGCTCACTTCATTGAATATAACCATAATATAAGCCAGTTGAAATTCACTATTTTGGAAGTGGATGAAAAACTTGAAGCGAGAAATAATAACAGCCACCTTCTACAACGAGAGAACTATTGGATTATGTTCTTGGACTCCAAGAAACCACTTGTTCTGAATGACCGAATGGAATTTCCATGTCATTTATAATACATACATTAACCTCCTTCTGGCACCTAGACCTATGTCCACAGATTGTCTAGACACAGACAGATTCACATTCACAGTTGTTTCCTTGTTTATCATATTGAACACGCCATTCTTGACACACACTGTTTTCGCCTATCATTGATGCTTCCTGTTGGATCACCCAGGTTAAAAGACTTTTACCCCTTCCTATTTTCCGCATCTCGCTACATCTTTACTCCTTTACAGACTTTCTCATCACGCACCACACAGTATTTGCGGGTTTATAACTGGCATCAATAGTCAAATTTCTTCACCTTGGGACTTCATTGTTGAATTTACATGTATTTTGGTATCACCTCTAAAGATTTGTAATCTTTTATTGTTATCATATTGTTTTGTTACATGCATTATAATGATGACTTATCATCATCCTTCTCGAATGTCTTGAATAATAGTCATGCTTGAACAGCAGGTTAACTGACTTTGCATTATCATTTAATTCATATTTCTGTTATTGGTTGAATCCAAGGTTCACTTGTTCTTGCGACCGACATTATCTTTTTATCACCAACACACCAACTCCCGTATTATTTGATTAGTGCCTTTTGTGACTGTACTTTTTCCATTATTGACATGAAGGTATATTTTTAGATAACAGTGTGTATAGGCATTTTCTGAGTCACGAGTTATAATTGCACTTGTCAAATATGGCACGCTCATCTATCTCCACTTTAACTGTTCTACACACACAGTCCGTCTTTCAGCACTGCATTGGAGTACGTCCTCCATTTTCGCACCGGCACGTTAACTAGCCTCTCGCGCACCAAACGGTTGTTGGTATTATAGCACCATTCTCGAGTCACAGACACTCTGCTCAAGTAAGTTCACCGACTGCCACTCTTCATTCTGTTTGCTTTCGTTACCATCTTCTGCATTTGAGTCAAATAAACTGTATACGACTCTGACTAAATCTCTCACGTAATTAGAATTCTTGATCACTTACCACCTGTTGCAACAGTACGTGATCGTGTTCACTAACTTCACTTGCACTCTACCTGATGACTAGAGCTCTCACTATTTGTACTTTGGATTCGCTGCATGCTTGTCCCACACACACGCCACGGTACTTTTTACTATTCTAATTTGCATCTTGTTGAGTCACATTTTTCCATTTCTCTACGCGTTGCGTTTTCTGCCTATGGAGCATTTTCCAATTGCTTTTCCATGGTCCTGTATGTTGATTTTTCTTCAAATGCTGGGTTTTCCTCTCACAACACATGTTTTATAACCAGCACATACACTCTATATTCTATCGAATGACAACCTTTGTGACACCAGTCTTTGTCTAAATCACCCGAGAGTAAGCACAACTCGTCTTGTTTATTACAATTTTCTTCGAGGCACCTGGGTGAAGGTGCAGGCTCACCGACGTTGGTAGGCTACTCATGTGTTTATTGCTTTATTTTTGTATAGATTTTCCCCTGGCGGCAGGCAAATTACTGCCCAAACTGCATTGGGAGAAGCGGAAATATTTGCTCACTTCGATTTAAATTGGCTCTTTGGAATTGCGATATAGTGGAATGAATATCGTTTCATAAATTGAACAATAAAAAAACTCGAACAAACTACTGGATAATTTTCATTCATACTTTTGGAGAAACCTCGAATTGCATTTTGCGACCACTGCTGTGCTTAGGGGGACATCTCCTATTCTAGGAAACGCTACCTTTTAGTTTCAAGCATAACACTCTAGAACCAAAGAGTGATACCTCTGGAGCACGCGACAGCTTCACACTTCATTATTCTAGCCCGTGGTGCATGTTCTATTACATTTGCTAGTTTGGGACAAGTTACTCATGATGGCACACTGAAAAAAAGCTGAGATGCTGTTGGCTTTGTATTTTATGGGCAAGTAATGCCATTTGAGTGGAAACAAGGCCATCATTCTACCCTAGCCGATGGCACATATTCAGGCATCTTGTTAAAGGTACCCCATCCTCACTATCTACCGCACAGCACAATTTAAGGTCACCCGAATGAGGTTCTTAAAATGGAACCCTTTTATAAGGCACCATTCAAGTGATCCATATGGATTATGTTTCCCCAGAAGTGTAAAAAGGTAGTAAATAAGGAATAGGATGTTGGACTAATGTATCAGACTCCATCCTTTCCTCTCGGAACGCACAGAGATCAGATGCAGAGTACCCCAAGGATCCTCCCTCAGCCCCACGCTCTTCAACATCTAAATAGCCCCTCTCGCAACCATTGTAAAAAAACATGGACTCAGCATAGTATCCTACACCGACGACACTCAGCTCATCCTCTCCCTCACAAAGGAACCCGACATCACCAGACACAGCTTCCAGGAAGGATGTCGCACTCTGGATGAGCAGCAGGTGTCTGAAGCTGAACTCGGAAAAGATGGAAGTCCTCATCATCGGACCCACCCCCTCTGCATGGGATGACACCTGGTAGACCCCCGCCCTCAGCCACCCTTCCACACCTACGGACCACGCCTGCAACCTCAGCATCACAATTGACTCCTCCCTCACCATGAACCGACAGATCAACGCTGTATCATCCACGTGCTTCAACACCCTATGCATACTCGACAAGACCTTCAAATGGATCCCCTGAGTCCCAAAAAACATTCACCATGCACTCATAATCAGCAGACTTGACTATGGTAACGCCCTCTATGCCGTAATTAACAAATCTCTACTCCACAAACTCCAGACCATCCAGAATGCCGTAGCCAGACTCATCTTCAACATCCCAAGATAAGACTACATCACCCAGCACCTCCACTGGCTCCCAGTCGAAAAGAGTCACTTTCTAACTGCTCACACACGACTACAAAGCCCTCCACTGCACCAGACTCAATGAAAGAAGCTCCTTCCACGCCCCCAAGAGGAACCTACACTCTGCGGAACTTGCCCTGGCTGTAATTCCATGCATCCACAGAGCCAGAGCAGGAGGAAGATCCTTCTCTTACCTCATGGCCAAGACTAACCCTGGGCGTAGTACTACACTATGCTCACGGAGCGTGCGTAGTTTGCACTACTATGCAAATTGCACATAGCACAGTTCAAAAACGCGCAGTGTAGAGTAGCAGGCATTTTTTGCTTGCTCACAGTCCTCAACGACAGGTTGGCGACCGCGAGCGAGCAAAATCAACATCCTGGTGAAACTTTTTCTTTGTTCACGATCAGCAACATCAAGTTGCTGATAGCGAGCGTGGAAAATAAACCTCCCGGCGAGATTTTCAACATGTGGACGTCAGGGTTCTCATTGCGAGTGGTCACGTATTCTCGCGACCACTTGCGATGAGAAACTACCAGTCCACGTTGAGAAAGCTGCCACTCGAGTACAAATCTACTCGTGCGGCAGAAAACGACCACTTGCACTGTGCAAGATGTCGTTTGCAATGATTGCACAGTGCATAAAAGCAATCGGCACTGTGCAATCAGTGCGACTAACATTTTCCCTACGCACTACGCAGTTCGCATAGCTACGCATAGCGTGCGTAGTGCAAAGTGCACTTCACGTAGCTATGTGTAGCGCTACTACACAAACTACGCCCAGGGTTAGCCAAGACCTGGAATGAACTCTCGCTCAGCATCAGACAATCCCCGACCCTGCAAGCATTCAGGAGGAGCCTCAAGACCTGGCTCTTTGGATTAAACCACATAACCCCCCACGCCTAATGCCTTGAGACCGTCGCGGGTGAGAAGTGCGATTCACAAATCCCTGATTGATTGATTGATTAAATGTGCTCCATCTGTTTTAGTACTGAAAGTGCACTGCTTTTATTGCTGTTGCAGGATGGAATGCTGTCCTGTTATATAACAGAAAAGAGAGATCTCTGGTATTAATGCTGGTATGTGCTACAATTCATTCAAGACCACCCTGAATGTGAGTATGTATGCATCCGATTTACGTAGCATGAATCTAACTATAAACTAATTTGGAGCACGAGTGGGCAGTGTACAGAGGACTGCGATTTACCGCAAGAGTAGGCAGAGGCTTAGGCCCCAAGTACAACTTGAGTACAGAGGAATTCACCTGTGGTAATCCACTTTGCAAATTTTAAATCAGCAAATATTCCCAGCCCCCCCACCCCCGAGTTTTCTGGGGGCAAGAACACCAGACCCAAACCTCTTTGGGCAAAAGGGCTGGATTGCAGACCAGATCCATTTTTCCTGACCCTACCAGGGCAATATCTTTCAGCCCACCTCCTTCTTACCTATTTCAACCTGTCTCTTTCATAGAGCAAAGTTTCTGCTGAGAAGGTGAAGTGTGCCAGGTCGCTATCAAAGGCTACAGGTCCTTCTGCTCCTCCTATCGATGTTTGTGATAAGCCCCTTGGTGCTTGGTTCAGGGATTCACATGCTTCTAGGTCCTCCCGCTCATAGAATTCCTTGTTACATCCATCAATAGTATTAATCATTGTGTCAGGTACGAGTAGTCTTTATCTGAATGATAGACAATTTTTCTTTTTGTTATTCCTCTTGTCAGAGAAGTTGGCTACGATTATATTTTGTGATTCTCATATAACAGTGGATCATTTTGTTTTCAGGCAAATATATCACTTATTAGGTCTGCTGGTGATGTAACAAGATGGCTAGGATGGATCTTGGTTTTATCAGTCTTCGTCCGGTGGGCCTAGTGGATTCTGTGGGCCCTCTGGAACTCCACATGAGGATCCATCACATGTTTGTAAGGACATGTAGAACATTTAGTCACTCTTAAAGGCCCCTAGCATCACAATAATTGAATGATATTCTCAATCAGTCAATCAATCAATCACTGCATTTCTAAAGCGCGCTACATACCCGTGAGGGTCTCAAGGTGCTGGGGGGGCTGCTACTGATCGAAGAGCCAGGTCTTGAGAAGTCTTTTGAAGGCCGGCAGGTCCTGGGTCTGTCGTAGGCTGGTAGGGAGAGCGTTCCAGGTCTTGGTGGCGAGGTAGGAGAAGGATCTGCCGCCGGCGGTGGCTTTCTGGATACGAGGAACTGTGGCGAGGGCGAGGTTGGCGGAGCGGAGGCTGTGGGCGGGGGTTTGGAGGCTGAGTCGGTCATTGAGGTATGTAGGTCCGGTGTTGTGTAGTGCTTTGTGTGCGTGGAGTTGTTTGAAGGTGATCCTCTTGTTGATGGGGAGCCAGTGTAGGCCTCTCAGGTGGGGTGTGATGTGGCTGTGTCGGGGGACATTGAGGATCAGTCGTGCCGAGGCGTTCTGAATTCGTTGTAGTCGTCTCAGGAGCTTGGTTGTTGTTCCTGACTAGAGGGCGTTCCGAAGTCGAGACTGCTGGTGATGAGGGCATGGGTGACCGTTTTTCTTGTGTCGGGAGGGATCCATTTGAAGATCCTGCGTAGCATTCGGAGGGTGTTGAAGCAGGACGCGGAGACGGCGTCGACTTGCTTGGTCATGGAGAGGACAGAGTCGAGGATGAACCCCAGGTTGCATGCGTGGTCGGTGGGTTCCGGGGCTGTGCCTAGTGTTATGGGCCACCAGGAGTCGTCCCAGGCTGATGGGGTGGGTCCGAGGATGAGGACCTCCGTCTTGTCTGAATTCAGCTTCAGTCTGCTGTCCTTCATCCAGTCGGCGACGGCCTTCATTCCTCTGTGGAGGTTGGCTTTGGCGGTGTGGGGGTCTTCGGTGAGGGATATGATCAGCTGGGTGTCATCGGCGTAGGAAATGATGTTGAGGTTATGTTGTCGTGCGAAGGGGGCGAGCGGTGCCATGTAGATATTGAACAGCGTCCGGCTGAGGGAGGATCCCTGTGGGACGCCGCAGATGATCTCGGTGGTCTTGGAGCGGAAGCGTGGGAGGCGGACGCTCTGGGTTCTGCCGGAGAGGAAGGATGTGATCCAGGCCAGGGCCTTCGCTTGGATTCTGGCGTCATGGAGGCGTGCTGATAGGGTGCGGTGGCAGACCGTGTCAAAGGCTACTGATAGGTCCAGGAGGATGAGGGCGGCTGTTTCTCCTTTGTCCATCAGGATCCTGATGTTGTCGGTGGCGGCGATGAGGGCGGTCTCAATGCTGTGGTTGCTGCGGAAGCCGGACTGGGACAGGTCCAGGATGTTGTTGTCTTCGAGGTAGCTGGTTAGCTGTTTGTTGACAATCTTCTCTGTTACTTTTGCCGGAAACGGGAGCAGGGAGATGGGCCGGAAGTTCTTGAAGTCCTTGGGGTCCGCCTTGGGTTTCTTCAGTAGGGCGTTGATCTCGGCGTGCTTCCAGCTTTCTGGGAAGGCTGCTATCTCGAAGGAGATGTTGATTGTTTTCCGGAGGTGGGGTGCGATGGTTGTTCTGGCCGTGTTGAAAACGTGGTGAGGGCACGGGTCGGATGGGGATCCGGAGTGGATGGAATTCATGGTTTTGATGGTGTGGGTGGAGGTCGTGGGGATGGTGATCTTGGTGGTGGGTGCGGGGGTGTCGCAGTTGAAGCTGTGGTGGATGTTGGTGATCTTGCGGTGAAAGAAGGTGGCCAGGGAGTCGCACAGGTCTTGTAATGGTGGAATGTCGTTGGTGTTGGAGAGTTCTTTCACGATGCTGAAGAGCTCTTTGGTGTTGTGTGCGTTGTTGTCTAGGCGGTCCTCTTGGCAGTCCTCTTGGCGGTCCTGATGAGTTGGTGGTGTCTGCGAGTGGCGTTCTTGTGGGCTGTGAGGCTGTCTGGTGAGGAGTCGCGGAGCCATTTCTTCTCCAGCTTCAGACAGGTGTGCTTGGGGGTCCGGAGGTCTTCGGTAAACCAGGCGGCTTTCTTGTTGGCGTGGTTGGTTGTGGAGATCCTGAGAGGGGCGAGGGTGTTGGCGCAGTCGTTGATCCCCTGTTTGAGGTTGGTAGCGGCGGAGTCGGGGTCGATGGGGTCGGCGGGTGGTCTCAGTGTAAGGGTGATGGTCAGTTGATCCTTGGTGACCATGCCCCAGCAGCGGCGTGGCAGCTGCTTGGTGCGGTGGTGTGTGAAGGTGAAGTGAACGCACCTGTGGTCGGTCCAGTGGGGTACAGTGGTGAGGGTGAAGGAGACGTGGGGGCTTACGGAGAAGATGGGGTCCAGTGTGTGTCCAGCGGCGTGGGTGGGTGTTGTCACGAGCTGTTTGTGTCCGAGGTTGGCGCGATTGTCGATCAGGGCGGTGGAGTTTGCGTCGTTGTTGTTTTCGAGGAGGAAGTTCAGGTCCCCGAGGAGGATGTAGTCTGCCAAGGCGAGGGCGTGGGTGCTGACGAGGTCGCCAAAGGTGTCGCTGAACTGTGGTAGTGGTCCGGGTGGTCTGTAGACGAGTGTTCCTCTGAGGGTCGTGTTGGGGTCGGTGTGGATCTGGAAGTGCATGTGCTCGGCGGTGGTGAGGGTGTCGTCGGTGTTGGTCGAGACTCTGAGGGTGTCTTTGTGGACGATGGCGATTCCCCCCCCAACTCCGTTGGCGCGGTCACTGCGAGAGATCTTGTAGCCCTCGGGGATGGCTATGGCGATGTCTGGTGCTGAGGTGGCGTGAAGCCAGGTCTCCGTCAGGAAGGCGACGTCGGGAGCGGTGGTGTCTAGGAGGTCCCAGAGTTTGATGGCGTGCTTGCGAGCTGAGCGGGTGTTGAGGAGGATGCATCTGAGGTGGTTGGGTTCTCTGGTTGGTGGTTTGACGGGCTGGATGCTGGTGTATCTGCAGTTCTGGCAGGTGAAAGGCCCTTGGGTGTGCTTCGGGGAGGCCTGGCAGCAGGGGTGGTATCGTCCGGGGTTGAGTGCGTGGAGGGTGCTGGAGTCATAGAGCGTTCTGGCATTGCGGGGGGTGCAGGGGTTCTGGCGCTGGGCACGGTCCCGGCACGGTCCCGGCGCACCAATCTCCATAAGAGGCCAAGTGGGAGGGAGGAGCAGCTGGGAGCAGGGCGGCCAATGGGCGAGGGCACGCGACACAGAAGGCAAAAGGGGGCGGGGCCGCAGGGGAGCAGCGGCGGGAAGCGGGGAGTGGGGGGGGCACAGAGGGCAGGGGTGCAAACAGGAACGCCAAGAACAGAAAAACAAACTACAAGATACAAGTGCCAAGTTGGAGATAAAACAGGTTGGCAGTACAGAAACGAAAATGCCAAGTTGGGGAAAAAACAGGTTAGCAGTACAGAAACAAGACCAGTTACCAGGGGCACACCAGCGGCGGACCCTCGGCAACGGCAGCAATGGGGCAGAGTCACGGGCACCCAGGAGGAGCCGTGCGGCGTGGGCAGTGACCTGATGGCTTTTGTTCTCCAAGCAGAGAGGGAGATTCCTCAGTTAGAATGACAAGGGGTGAAGGGGAGGGAGGGGGAAGCTAATTAGCCAACAGATGCCATAACCACATGAAAAATAAATCACAAATATTGAGGGAAAATTATAAAAACACAATTCAAACCACAAAGTGTATGTACTTGTACAAATTTTTAATTCACAATATACAAAAGTTAATATCAATACCAGTTTAAAAAAACATAAAAATGTACTTGTAAATGTACATGGGTACAAAAGAATAATTTAAAAACACAAGAACACAAGTTGTCGACGCAGCGTTTCGGTTTCTATGATTTTGACCTTCATCAGGACAGGGTTTCTAGAAGAAGAAACATCTTATTTAGAAAAGGATCTATTACATTTTAATCATCAGTTTGTTCACACATTATTAACATTAAAAGACCCATATTATCTGGCATGATTGCTTGACAAGTACAGTGTCACATTTTTCTTTTAACATAGGTGGGCACATTTCCGCCTCTTTTATTAAACATGTGGTATGGTCTTGGGGGGAAAAAGGGGGGGGGGAAACCCTTGGAAGGCTAGGGTTTATAGAATATTACACAAACCCAGTGATTGTGGTAGGGGTAACACATGACTAATAAAATGTTGTGGCCAGTTTTTTAATAATTACTGGAGCAAGTGGCGGTTTACAAATTTACTGCCGTTACAAAAAACCCATAATGATGCAGTTGTACCAGTACCTTTGGAAAGAGAAGACAGGATCCTCTCTATTGGGTTCTGTATACGTGTTGTTGCATCCAAACTTTTGGAGGCACGTTCCCTTGAGTGATGTGGTAGTTCTAAAAAGAATATTTGTATTTATCATCTCAGGTCATCATAGGGTTTACTGCTACGGTATTAAGACAACCTGAAGAATTACCTTTACAGTTAGTCTTATTGGTGTATCCTTTAGTTCTATTCACCAATGAGATGGTTCAAGTGCGAACTCTGTAGTGGCTATCTTCATCAATTAGATAGTCTCAGTCGGAGCCCTGTGTTGTGGCAGAGAACGGATAGATACACTGTATGATCTCTCTACTAATATCTCGAGAATTTCTAATAGGAACAGTATGTTTGATTACCTTAAATGAATTCGGTATTCCTGGTATACGTGTCGATATAAAACGTTACTCAGGTTGATCAGATGGATCTCTTTAGAGGTTACTCTCGTCAATTAGTAATGCTCTGTCGGAGTCCAAAGGCGTCCACTATATTGGGAGAAGCCATATATACACTATTTCATAATTCTGGTTTGGAATAATTTAACATGTCTATAGTACTGAACTTTTATTGTAATTACCTTATGTCTTTATGGAATGAAGTGGGAGAGTGCAGGTAGCCACCGATAATTCATTAATCACTGGTCATTTCTGGAGAGGGGGTGATGGACACCAATTTAATGATTTGAACACTGTTTATATTCGCTTACAGGTAAGATCAGAGTTGTTCAACACTTACCCAAATATGTATCATTTTGAATGTATATTTTTAACAAAAATATAGTGGTCCAGGAACTGGTGTCGCGTCGCAGGAAGTAACTTGCTGCGGGGAAATGATATATCTCTGCGCTGGGTAAGTAATATCACCAGGCTGGAGAAAGACGTGCATAATATTAGTATATGCTGTTTTTTTAAAAATGTTTACAGTATACTAATTAACTCAGTGGTACTGAAAACTCTTATTCAACATGTTGAACCACCCTATTTATTATTACAGTTCCTCGCTTGTTCCTTATAGCGGGGGTATGCCAGTGTTTATGCATTATTTGATGGAGATAAGTTGATGGAGATAAGTTAGTTGGGACAGACATTTTATTTACTTTATGTCTGGCCTCTAGCAGGAGCCTATTGCTCAGCACCGTGCTTCGTTATGCTATTGCTTAAGGTTAACAGCCCCACATTGCCTGTGGTGGGAGCTTACTGCTCAGCGCTGCGCTTTGTATTACTCTTCCTTAAGGTTAACAGCCCCACATTACCTCATTTTCGTAAATTTATATTTTTAAAAGAACTGTGGTTTAGAACAGTTCATTACCGCTTCGTGTGTATGTCCTGGTTTAACCCTACCCTCGGATAAAACTTACCTTGAGGATGCACTTCGGCCTCCCTGCTACCTCGCGTCTCTCCGTCCACGAATGCAGGAGGACGGAGGTAGCCCTCTTTTTATACAACAGATCGGCACTTAAATCAGCCGGTGTTCATTAAGGATAATTCATTCACGCGCGTTTTTTAACATGCATTGGACTACTGGAGTAGTTCAGATGAAAGAACTACTCGTGTAGTTTTCCTCTCTGTCATATTACATCACTTCCTGTCGGGCAAGAATGCTTTGGGTCGTGTGTAATATTGAGATACCGCGCGCTTTCTGCTGCGCGACGGAACCGCTCCGGTAGTTCAAATGGAACTACATGAGTAGTTTGTTATTATTATCTCAAATAGAGGCTCCTCGCTTCGACATGTTAAAGTCGGGGGTTGGCCCACAAATGTTGATGTGTATTATAAACATGACAGTGATTACCTAGGTCATTGAAATTGCAAGCCCTCGTTTTAAATGAAGCGAATACAATTTCAATGAGCTGAGCCTGTCTACATTTATGAGAGCGTTACTTGAAAATGTGAGAAATATTTCAAAGGATTGTTTCCAGAATATTTTTAGTTTTCTTTAATCTGACCTAATCTCCCACACTTTTGAAGACGACTAATCTTGCCGCACTGCTAGAACTAATGTGCACCATTCTGGTTTTTTTCACAAATTGAAGCCCTGTGTTGATATAGAACAGATGGCCTTTGTCGCTTGGTTAGCCTAAGTGAGAATACATTGTTAGCGCTTCGCGTTCTCCTGGCAACACCAATTTTTATTTGGTCTATAGGGTTTTCGTACATCTATGTCGTTATCACTACATCTTAAATGCATACCTTGTTAGTTTCTATCAAAATGTAAACTGTTCATATCTATCAGGGTGCACAAGAGTAATTTATATTAGGTTTATGACGCTAATGTACATTTTTATCGTCATCGCTACGCCTTCAGTGCATATATTGTCGGGTTCTATAAATATATAGACTATTCCAAACTGTGAAGGTACACGAGGGTACCTATACATATTAGGGGGCCATATTAGATTAAAATACGCTCCCAATCTTCTTTGTTATTCAATCCCTTCTTCACTGTTTTAAATTTTGACATGAAAAATTGCTCTCTTTTCCTTCGTTTTGTTTCAGTGTCGCCTCCTCTGGCACTCATGTGTATTTGTTCCAACACGCACCAGGATAGGTCTTCCAGTGTGTGCTTGGCCTCCTGCCAGTGTTCAGTGAGAGGTGCTCCTTTCTTTTTAGTTCTTATGGCAGATCTGTGTTCATTCAGTCTTAGTCGGACCTCTCTAGATGTTTCGCCTATATATGGCAGATTACAGGGGCATTTAATCAGGTATATTAAATTTTTTGACCTACAGTTCATCATTGATTGAATTTTGTGAGTGTTTTTATTTACATCTATACAGTCACCCTTAATTATTGACTTACAGTTGCCACAGTTACCACATGGAAAAGTGCCTGTTGGCAAGGGAGCATTGTTCATGCTTTGTTGTAGATCAGGTTTTATTTCCCTGTACGTATGAACTAAACTATTTCTTATCGTTTTATTGCGTCTGAACGCAAACATGGGTTTGGGTAATTTTTCTTTGTTCTTATTGGTCACAAGGTGCCAATTTCGGTTAATGATATTCTTTATTTTGTTACTAACGGAACTGTAATTGGTCACAAAAATGAGAGGTTTGTTTGCTTCGGTTTTCTTTTGTTTATTCTGCAGGAGGTTATCCCTATTATAATATTTTGCTCCTTTATAAGCGTGTCTGATCATACGTTTTGGATAGCCACGATTGATAAATTTCTCGGTGAGGGTTTTGGCATGTTTATCGAAATCTAGCATCTTGGTGCAGTTTCGTCTCAGCCTGAGAAATTGGCCGAAAGGTATATTGTCTTTCTGGCACGGTGGGTGGAAGCTATCATAATGCAGCATGGTGTTGCGATCGGTTTTTTTAGTAAACAACTCAACTGATAGTTTATTCTCGTCATTCTTGATCAAAATGTCTAAAAATTCACACTGCTGTGTGTCATAATTAGAAGTGAATTTCAAATTACTATCACCTAAATTTAGCCATATGATGAATTCTTCCAATGTTTCTACTGGGCCTGTCCATATGAAGAAGACATCGTCTATATACCTAGACCAATTGGATATGTTCTCATAGAATGGTGCCATAGTATTAAAAATGTGGTTATCTTCGAATCTAGCCACGTATAGACATGCCAGGCTCGGCGCACATGTGGCTCCCATGCTGGTCCCTTTGGTTTGTTTAAAAAAATCGTTTTGGAACATAAAAATATTGTTTTTCAAGACTAATGTCACACAGTCGACTATAAAGGTTTCTTGAGCATTAAGGTCCCTCTCTTGACTTACAAAAAGGCTTTCTATCATTTCAATGGTACTATCTTGGGGTATATTTGTATACAAAGCCTCTATGTCGAGGGTTACCAAAAATTGGGTGTCACTGTTAAAAGGAATTCCCTCAAGTTTCTGAATAAAGTCTCCTGTGTCTTTAACATAGGCTTTTTGGTTAATGACATAGGGTTGGAGAAAAATGTCTGCGTATTGACTTAAAGGCTCTGTAAGGGAACCGATACTGGACACAATGGGTCTCATTGGTGGGTTCAAGATGTCTTTATGTACTTTCGGTAGCCCGTAGAGAGCCGGAATCACCGGATTTTCGTTGAAGAGGTATTTATATTCTTCGTTACAAATCACCTCATCTTCTAATGCTAGGTCTAGTGTTCTTTTGACTGTGGTTTTTAATTGTAACCAGTCTTCTCTTTTGACCTGTTTATAGTGATCCTGATTGTCTAATAACACACGCATTTTTTCGGTGTATTGTTGCGTGGACATAATCACAATGCTACCGCCTTTGTCTGCGGGTTTAATCGTCAGTGTTTGGCAATTCTGCAGTTTTTGTAGCGCCTGTTTTTCTTCTTTTTTTAAATTTAAGTTAGTCCAATTCTTTTGATCTAGGAGATCAGAAATACCCTTCTCAACTACTATCTCAAAGGCTTCTATATTCTTGTTTATTTGGCCTATGTTTGGGGTCCATGAAGATTTGGGTTTTAGCCCGGATTTATTGGAAGAGGGTGTTTTTTCTTTATCTTCAAAAAAAGTTAGCAATCTGACTTTCCTAAAGAAAGCCTGAAGGTCTCTCTCCAAGTTGAACCTATCTACGGGGGATGCAATAGCAAAGCCTAAGCCCTTTTCTAAAAGTTTTACTTCTATCTCTGTTAGGTTAGTCTCTGATAGATTAATTACAGGTGCTTTTTTTACGTTTCCCAGGTTTTCTGGCTCCTTGTCTGATATCGGTGATTGTATTGAGGTCGAGGGGTGTAGTTGTTCTTGCCTCTCGCTCTCCCTCGGTTGTGGGAAAAGTTTTGTCGCTGCTCTAAAAAAGAGAGGGTATCTCTCGATTGAGCTCCAGTCGTATCTTTGTCTTTTAGGGAAGAGTGTTGTCCGTTCTCAGTTACTTCGGTTTCTGAGTCAGAACTTGTGTACGAAGTGTCGAAAAACCTCACCTTTTTACGTTGGAAATTTTGTCTTTGATTTTGTGGTCCTGGTCTACGAGACTGGGGGTATTCACGTGGTCGCTCATAATAATCTTTCTGCAGATAGGGATAAACGTGTTCCGGATTATATTTTTCTATATCTTTCTTCAGTTTATTACTCTTTTTGTTTATCAGATAATCCCTATAGCCATTCACATCATTTTGGATGTCTTCTAGTTTTTTCCGAGCTTCTTCCAGACCAGTGCATTCTTCTAGTTTTTTCTCTAGGTCTTTTAGTTCCTCTCTTTCTATAATCAAGATGTCGGTTGCCGTTTCTATTATTAACAGCATCCAGTCTCTGCTACATCTGTTTGCTATAAGGGTCCAATTCTTGATGAATTTTTGATTATTTATGAAGATACCGGGCTCGTTAGCCACCTGGAGGCCTTTGGGGATAGTCCCGTGTCTGCAGTAGTCTATTAGGAAATCTGAATGTAATTCTGTTCTTATTATTCTCTTTTTGTTGTTCCACAGAATGCGCCATTCTTCCTCATCGCTGTTACTAGTATTGATAGTTGTTACATTTTTGATAGTGCTATTTATGATCTTGTTAAATTGATCCTCACTATAGCTGAGTGTTTTTAGGCCTTCCATAGTGGCCTGGGGAGCTAAATTTGCTCTGAGGTATGTTAAGAACCACCTCCCCGGTTGACAAACCGTATAAAGACAAAAAAATGAAAAGGGAGGTCTCCTCACAATCCGTTAGGGGACGAGGAGAAAAACCAATGTAACAAATGACAAGAAGTCCCTAGTTGGCCTATAGATCGGGCAGAGAGGGAGATTCCTCAGTTAGAATGACAAGGGGTGAAGGGGAGCGCAGCGCTGAGCAGTAAGCTCCCACCACAGGCAATGTGGGGCTGTTAACCTTAAGCAATAGCATAACGAAGCACGGTGCTGAGCAATAGGCTCCTGCTAGAGGCCAGACATAAAGTAAATAAAATGTCTGTCCCAACTAACTTATCTCCATCAACTTATCTCCATCAAATAATGCATAAACACTGGCATACCCCCGCTATAAGGAACAAGCGAGGAACTGTAATAATAAATAGGGTGGTTCAACATGTTGAATAAGAGTTTTCAGTACCACTGAGTTAATTAGTATACTGTAAACATTTTTAAAAAAACAGCATATACTAATATTATGCACGTCTTTCTCCAGCCTGGTGATATTACTTACCCAGCGCAGAGATATATCATTTCCCCGCAGCAAGTTACTTCCTGCGACGCGACACCAGTTCCTGGACCACTATATTTTTGTTAAAAATATACATTCAAAATGATACATATTTGGGTAAGTGTTGAACAACTCTGATCTTACCTGTAAGCGAATATAAACAGTGTTCAAATCATTAAATTGGTGTCCATCACCCCCTCTCCAGAAATGACCAGTGATTAATGAATTATCGGTGGCTACCTGCACTCTCCCACTTCATTCCATAAAGACATAAGGTAATTACAATAAAAGTTCAGTACTATAGACATGTTAAATTATTCCAAACCAGAATTATGAAATAGTGTATATATGGCTTCTCCCAATATAGTGGACGCCTTTGGACTCCGACAGAGCATTACTAATTGACGAGAGTAACCTCTAAAGAGATCCATCTGATCAACCTGAGTAACGTTTTATATCGACACGTATACCAGGAATACCGAATTCATTTAAGGTAATCAAACATACTGTTCCTATTAGAAATTCTCGAGATATTAGTAGAGAGATCATACAGTGTATCTATCCGTTCTCTGCCACAACACAGGGCTCCGACTGAGACTATCTAATTGATGAAGATAGCCACTACAGAGTTCGCACTTGAACCATCTCATTGGTGAATAGAACTAAAGGATACACCAATAAGACTAACTGTAAAGGTAATTCTTCAGGTTGTCTTAATACCGTAGCAGTAAACCCTATGATGACCTGAGATGATAAATACAAATATTCTTTTTAGAACTACCACATCACTCAAGGGAACGTGCCTCCAAAAGTTTGGATGCAACAACACGTATACAGAACCCAATAGAGAGGATCCTGTCTTCTCTTTCCAAAGGTACTGGTACAACTGCATCATTATGGGTTTTTTGTAACGGCAGTAAATTTGTAAACCGCCACTTGCTCCAGTAATTATTAAAAAACTGGCCACAACATTTTATTAGTCATGTGTTACCCCTACCACAATCACTGGGTTTGTGTAATATTCTATAAACCCTAGCCTTCCAAGGGTTTCCCCCCCCCCTTTTTCCCCCCAAGACCATACCACATGTTTAATAAAAGAGGCGGAAATGTGCCCACCTATGTTAAAAGAAAAATGTGACACTGTACTTGTCAAGCAATCATGCCAGATAATATGGGTCTTTTAATGTTAATAATGTGTGAACAAACTGATGATTAAAATGTAATAGATCCTTTTCTAAATAAGATGTTTCTTCTTCTAGAAACCCTGTCCTGATGAAGGTCAAAATCATAGAAACCGAAACGCTGCGTCGACAACTTGTGTTCTTGTGTTTTTAAATTATTCTTTTGTACCCATGTACATTTACAAGTACATTTTTATGTTTTTTTAAACTGGTATTGATATTAACTTTTGTATATCGTGAATTAAAAATTTGTACAAGTACATACACTTTGTGGTTTGAATTGTGTTTTTATAATTTTCCCTCAATATTTGTGATTTATTTTTCATGTGGTTATGGCATCTGTTGGCTAATTAGCTTCCCCCTCCCTCCCCTTCACCCCTTGTCATTCTAACTGAGGAATCTCCCTCTCTGCCTGATCTATAGGCCAACTAGGGACTTCTTGTCATTTGTTACATTGGTTTTTCTCCTCGTCCCCTAACGGATTGTGAGGAGACCTCCCTTTTCATTTTTTTGTTTTGTTCTCCAAGTCAATTGTTTTGCTCAACCATTTCTAAAGTTCATTATGACGACCTAGTCTTTGGACATCTGCTCTATATGCTCCTTCAGTAGCTAGTCTCCTGTATGTCTTGTCTGTAGAATGCAATGATGTTTGAAAAGATGACAGATTAGTTCATAAATATTTCACCTCTGAATTTGTCATTTCCGTGTCATCTCTGATTGACACTGTGATCAGTCAGGTCAGTTTCCTTAACAGTGTTCCGAGCCTGATTCCCTTTAGCATCTGTTGAGGAGAGAGTTTCAGCAGCCATAGCAAGCCTTCCCTTAACTGCATCTGTGAAGAGCAGTAGGTTGGTCTATAACTGGGTATAACTTCCCTTGTGGTTCGTGGCATCCTTTGCTAGTAAATTGTTCTACACTATTGCTGCAGCCAGGACTTGGATTTCAATTTTTAATGCAAAACCCTGTTGCTTGCTAAAGGATTTTTGTGAACAGACAATGGAATTACAAAGCAGTATCTTGAAATTCTGTTGTTGATGAAAATAATCTTTGAACTCTTCCCTTGACAATTTACCTGAAGTATTAAAAATGATTTATATTTAACCAAGGTTATCCTGTGAAGAAACAGTGAGGACTCTTAAAGTGGATTATTCCATTTGTATTTATGAATGTCATTTTTAAGGTGTTACAGTTCTAGTAAGCATATACAAGCATATACAATTTCTAAGATAGATTAGGAACCAGCAAGATATTAACAATAGTGCAGTCCTTCAGAAGCCAAGTAGAAACCCTAATTCATGTTCCATAAGAGAGCATGCTGTGTGTGAGACAGTTCTCCAAATCCTAGGGAAGAATACCAACACGCAAATATATCTGAGATGCATATTGTTTGTTAACTTTTTCAGGAATTACCCATCCCGTATTGAAGTGCATACAGTTGGTTAAACAGAGATACTGTTCTGGTATATCCATTCACACTTGCAGTTCTGTTCAGTTCTCTAAATGACAAGACACTTTAAAGATATCTTTTGCCCGACATGATTTCATTATGTTCTGCCGAAGTTACTGTCCAGCAAGTGATAAGGCAGAAGTGGTAGAATCCTGTGTCTTTGTTTACTTTCTTATCCAACTCCCTTTTCTAAGTGTCTACCACTGGCTTTCATATTCCTATATCTGTGGTCACTCATATGGGGGTTGAGAGTCATAAAAGAGCTATATTTCCATTGGATACTGCAGACTACGTTCATGCAAACTGACACAATGTGGATCTTAGTGCCCCTTAGTCTTGGGTCGTCCTACTGTCTGTTGCCTCTTTGTTGATGTATAACCTTCTGAGGTTTGACTTTGCTTGCTGTGTTCATGGTTGTCCATTGGATTCCCTGTGGAAGCTCTGCATTTAAGTCCGCACTTTTGGTAATGGGAATTGTCTTGACTTTGCTGTGGCTATATCACATAGTCTGTTGTACCCTCAACACACCTAGGGTTTTGCCTTTTTAGCTTAAATGTGGCTCAGGGCTGGAATGCTGGCAGGGATCTTGTCCTCACTGGCTCCTTGTTGCTATGAAACTGCTAATTACTCTCCTTTGGAGTTGGTCAATTTGCAACTGTCTGTTGATATGCCAAATGTTCGTAATGTAGCTGCATTCACTGGTTGGGCCTGACTGCCATTGTAGGCCTCAGGGCGATCTCTGGTGGTGTTTTTCATCAGCCTCCAATTGATCTGTCTCTTCTTGTATAATCCTGCATCTGTGTTTATTGCCGGTGTCTGACTTTGTGCCTCTAGTTGGAGTTGTGCTGTGGTGTTTGTCTTTTGTGGTGGTGCTTCTTGTGGCCTTCAGTTATGTCTGAGGCCTGTGCTGTGGTGCTCCTGTTGTAGAGTGACCAGATTTTCAGAAGCAAAAACCGGACAGCACATAGACATACATTTCCTATTCAAAGCTATTAGGACTAAAGGACTCAGATTTTCCTTTTTGCAAATATAGACGTGCGAACACACACACACACCCGCACACACACACCATTTAGTGCTAAGAAACAGCACGAAATACAGCAGTACATGAATAGCAAGTGCGAGAGGCTGTGTGTTCTTGCTAAGTATGATATCAAAATAGGATTTTTTCCTCCAAATTTCTCTTAATTACACAGTTGTTGCCAGTGCAGGTAAGCGCGGTGGGGTGGAGCGGGAAAAGGGGGAGTCAACAGACGTAAATAAAATAAAATAAATCCAATTCCCCCCGCCCGCCTCACCACGCTTACCTGCACTGGCCGCAACTGATTACATAAGCAGGAGCAGTTGCATAATTATTGGTACTTCCGCACAAAATAGTAATACAGAATTACTAAAATTGCACCGTCTTCTCCGGGGTAAATTAAATTCTGGCTAGACCTAATTTTCATTTAATTTATTTTACATCCACTTACATTTGCATTTTATATAAGTGCTTTCTTACTGTGTCATGATTTAAATTATTATTTTGTATTTTGCTGCTGTGTAGAATGCGTTGCTGTTTTACTTATTGGTTTACTTGGCACTTTTTAGGCGTGGCCAATGGCATAGGGTCACTTTGCAAGATAGACACAATCAACAACATAAAATCGCACATGCGATCACAATATAAGTTCAAATAAAAAACATGAAGAAGAAAATTTCAAGGTTAAATTCAGCGTTCTTTAAGATTGCTGTTTTTGCTGTTAAATTACTCATAAATGTTTTTAATTTTTTATAGGCTTTCTTACTTATTTCATTAAGGGTGTCATCAACTGCAGAATCTGGGCAGGTAAATATGGCTGGTTGTGATTTAGATTTTGTTGTTTATTCTCTTTGATTATTTACACAAAGCTCGGGCTCTTGTGTTTTGGTGTGAATGGGTTTGCCAGCTTGTAGAATTGCAGTACAACGTCAGAATGGTTTAAGCAAATTCAGAAGTAAAGACCGTGCCACTGTCCACTTTTTTTTCTCATTCCTGTGTAAGGGCTTCTATATCTCCTCTTGCTAGATTTGATAATCACTAAAGTTTGGCGATTATTCAATATTATTGCTGTAGGCATGTCTGGGATTTCTTAATGTTATCTTAATGATTTAACCTTTTCTATTTTCTCGGCTGGGACAAACCTATTACGAATTCATTTTGACCCAAAAAACAGCATTATGAGCCATTATGAGAAAATATATGCATCAAATATATTTGCATTGTAATCTAATCAATGTCCACAATGCTTACTCATGGTGCTGAAATCTTATCTTTGAGACATCGATTTGTACATTGTCTGCACTGCACACTAAATAATGCATTCTCCTCTAGAGTATCTATTATTGACACTAAAATATTCAAGTACAAGTTATCATGGGACAAGTTGAAACAAAAAGAAGGCTGTGCAATTTATAGCACAGTAAAAGCAATTTTTCAAGGGAAGAAACTTAATATAAGAACATTGCATTCTCTTTCTGTAAGCTTATAAAGTCGGTACAATTAACCTCATCTTACTAGGCAGTTTTCATATTTAATAAGTTTCAATGTCTGTTCTGCTGCTTTTCCAGAATATGTACTATCTGATGCTGTCAGAAAGGTGGTTATTAATTGTGGTGAATGTGACTTTACCACAGGGAATCAGAGCACCAATTTGTTGGGGTAAAAACAGTTAAAATAATTAAAACCTGTTCTCAATACTCACACAACTAAAATACAGACCAGACAGGCTTAACTTAGGAAAATGTGTAAAGTATTTAGCAATAACAAAACATTGGAAATGTCAAAACACAACACACAAAAAATCCCACAATGTATAGAAACAGGGAAAAATGTAATGAGTAAAATGACAAAAAAATGACAAAAATCCAGTGAGGGGGACCAGAGATAGGTTTTTAATGATGTAAGGCAAAATGCACCAAGAACAGTATAGCACTAATTAGTCACTGGTCACAGTTGACTCGGACCTAGGTGTGATTTCTGGCTGACGGTGATGAAATGTTGGGTTGGCTACACCAAGCGATTTTGACCAGGTCTAATATTTTACCTTCTGGCTTAGTCTGTAAAATTGAAGTAAAAATCCTCAGACAGGGCCAAGTTGCAGACTGTATCTGACGAAATCCTTTTGAAGTCAAAGAGCTGCTGGACAAGGTCCAGTTGAAATCAATGGTTTTTGTGGATAAAGCTCTGAGCAGGAGAAATAAAAATTTCATAGCTGCTGAAATCTACCTTCAGACGTAGTCCTTTTTATGGAGCTCAACATTTTACAGTTGGGCAAGCCTTTAGCTGCATCCACAAAAGTATTCTCAAAACTGGCCACTGCTGCTGCAAGGTCCCACTAAAACTCCAGAGTATTGGAAGTCCAAAAAGTGTGTAAGTCTCAAGTTTTATGACTTTCTGGGGCAGCTTCCCTTGGTCACTTCTAAGCTTTCTAAGACCTCAGCGACAACAATTTGAAGTGTGGGCTGACTCCTGCTGATAACCCCAGCATGGTCCAATCCAGTTTCAGTTGCTACTGGTCAGCTAGCAACTTCAAGAAAAAGTTATTTTGCAGCTTGTTGTGTCCTTGTAGACAGTCAACCGCCCCATGAAGTCAACTTTTTACACCTTGCAGCCCTTTAGTAGAATTTATTAGCCAATGGCTGGGATATTAAACACTGGATGCACCCTAACCAATGAGGAAAAGTTCCCAAAGGCAAACTTTCCCACTTTTGGAGCACATCTTGTTCGACGTACTACAAACTAGCACACAGTTCACTATTCTAAGGCAAATCCAACATGGCAGAACCTTTATGTCCCTGGAGGGTGCTTTTGTGCTAGCCAAGTGTGTGTTTAGTAAAATGAACAGTCCACTCCTCCTCATTACCACCAAACCTGTTCTGGCACACCTCATTAAGAGGAAGAACTGGAAGGGTTCATCTGCCTGGAGGCTGATGCAAATAGCCTACTGGAACCTCAGGTTGGTAAAGTGTTTCTTTAAATGTCACTTTTCCTAAATATGTACTAAAATCTGACTTCACCAATGAATTTCATTTGTTATAAATATATAGAATAACATATTAATTATAAAAAAATTATATGTAGCTTATCCCAATCAAACGTTAGCAGGATTATGTTTTTATTATGAACTCTCGTTTTTCTCATAGGACAGCTGCAGCTCTTAACAGTGATAATAGTTTTTGGGGGCCAGTCACTGTAGGTCTAAGCCAACATTATATTTCTGTATATACCACTTTTAAATTTGGGACACCCTCCCTTGTGGGCTATAAGGCCTACTTAAGAGTGACTTGTTTAATATTTAAAAGTATGGTTCTTTCCTGTCAAAAATGGTTATTTTGATAGGTTTGCCTTCAGATATAAAAATTGCAGGAACCAGGCTACAAAGGTAGTCCTGTAGCGATGTTTGCTTTGTTACTCTAGTGCATGGCCCAATAAGTCCTGCAGACCACTGATGACATTTAACTTTAAATGCCCTTGGTTTACTTTTCATACACCAAATTGCTGTAAATTAAATATGTCAATTAGAGATTAGCCAATTTTATTATGTTTATGGGCCTGAGTACATACACTGGGGCCTAGACAGCAGTTCCCCAATGTACAGAATAAAAAAGAAAACAGCAACACCAGTCAGCATAAAAATGGGGGTGACCATGCAAAAAGAGACACTTTCTCACAGATAACACATATAATAAAGCTAACTACAATCAAGAATAGAACCAAGTATATTTTTCCTCGGTTGAACAATACAAATTAATGAAAATGTGCTTTACATAACTACCCATAGGTCTTTGCTCATCATGCTGACTGAACTCTACTCCATTTACACTTCTGGTGAAGCATACTTCTAAACAGTGATAGTTTTACACTAAAGCTCCTGCGCGTAATTGGCATATGGTGCTCCCAAAAGGAAAAGCAAAATTAGGGCTGTCAAATGTTACAAAGTTATTTATTTCAGAAATTAGGTACATTTTTTACATATGAAAGCAGCGGTGAATTTGTGCTAAGGGATGCAGATGGTTAGTGCCAGCACAAATTTTTGGGGGACATCTTCAATACAGAGCAAAAGAGAAAAAATGCATAATGAAGAGAAAGGAGAAGGAACAGATAGATAAGAAAACAATGACAACGTGAGAAAGCAGGGATGAAAAGGCACTTGAAAGAGTTAAAGAGACAGGAAGTGTAAGGTGTTGAAGGAAAGAGGCAAGAGGTGGCATCAAAGGTAAGAAGCATTGGTATTTAGCAACCCAGTATTCAGAACTGTAAGCAGTGCGCTCCTAAAAAAAAATCGTTGTACCTAAACGTATTTCTTCTTAAATTAATACCCAGGCCTGTACTGGCAGTGAGTTGGGAAGATTAAGGCAGTTTTACCACTTATGAGGGACTTTTTTTGTTCCTAGGATGAAGTCAACTGTGTTTCATGCCTGCAGCACTTCAGTGCTTTAAAACAAACAATTCCAAACAAATGGTTTTAAAGCTTACACCCAATATGCACGCTTACTTTTTATGTAAGTCTCCAGTAAAGGTGTACTACATGTACCCAGGGCTTGTAAATTGCATGCTACTAATGGGCCTGCAGCACCCATTGTACCAACCACTTGTCTCAAGGCTGCCATTGCAGCCTGTACGGGCAGTTTTAAACTGTCATCTCGACCTGGCAAGATAAACCTTATGCCAGGCCTAAACCTCCCTTTTTATTACATGTAAGTCACCTCTAGGATAAGCCCTACAAGCTCATAGGGCAGGGAGGAGTGTATTTAAAGGGCTGGACATTTACTTTCAAGTTTTACATGTCGTGGTAGTGAACAGCTCCTAAATTCGTTTTTCACTGCTGCGAGGCCTACCTCTCCCATAGAATAACATTAGGTTCCCATATTACATTAAGTAAGTGGTAACTTTCAATTGGGAGCAGATGGCAATGTCGAGATTGTAGTCTAAAGAATTGTAGTTTAAACCCCTCTTTAATGTTAAAGTCGGATTTTAAGTCACTATACTGAAAATGGCACTTTTAGAAAGTTAGTAACTTGGTTCACATGATTAGGTGTAGCTGGCAGTTAGATTTTGTGTATTACTCCCAGACAGTGAGACAAACAGGAAATAGATGTTGGCAGGATGGTCCACCTCTGACTTCATAGGGTGGTGGGGTTGTAACCTACCACACTTGCACATCACAAAGCCTGTGCCCCAGCACACTCACAAGGATCTGAAACTAGTTTTTTATATACCCTGTCGAGCTGGCACCTGGGTAAGGAACATGAAAATTAAAACACCTCTACAGGTGGAAGCCTCTACAAACCACTTCTGCTTCAAAGTGGGCACCAATTATAAATAGTGGACACTCAGACCAAACTCTTCAGATCACTACTGGACCTGTAGATTCTGCCAGAAAGAAGAGCCGCTAAGCTGTGAAAGCTGCCCTGCTGACCTGCTTGCAGACCGGGGACTGCTGTGCTACCCAAGGACTGCAAGTGCTGCGCCTGGACTCTTCTGCTGCTGTGAACTGCCCTGCTGAATCCACCCTGCCTATGTGGACTAAGAACTCCAGTTAATCCCTATGGATCAATTGGCTGGCTCCCTGCTCTAAGTCACAGGGACATAGCAAGTTTCTTCGATGTTGACGCATCTCTCTGCATCTCGTACCACTTGCCATTGACTCCGATCCAGCTCAACATTTACTTGTGGGCAGAGTACACCCTTTCATGATGTATTTCAAGGTGCTGTCATGTAATGATGAAGTAATAGGAGGCAGTGTGAAAATTATTTTCTAGGATAATGAAATGTAGGCAAGTGGAAGCCAGGATTGATGGCCTGTTTTCCTAGTCTCATGTTGTGCCATTCAGACACTACATGGTTATGTCTTTTGTTCTACCATTTTAGTTCAAATCTTAATGCTTTTTGCTTAATACTTTGTGGTGATAAATTGGTGAACAGTGTTAAATACACCCGAGCTATGCATGTTTCACTGGATTATTGGTGGTATTGTTTGGGGCGGGAGATGTTTTATTGGAGCAATTATAATGAAGACCAAAGCACTTATCCTTGGTGTGCGCATTGAGACCGTTTGCTCCATGTACCTAAAACCTGTACTCATTGGCATCAATTTTGAAATTATTAATTCACCCACTGCTCACTTATTAAATGATTCACTCCTTCATTGAGCCGCGGAGTCATCTCCAGTCTATTCAGTCAATGATTAGACAAGGTTCTACACTGAATAATGCTTTGTAAAACATACCATATTTGAAACCCACAGGCCATTGTCACTCGAGTTCACTTATGCACTACATACCAAATCTACTAGCATACATCACACACATGCACATGTTCAGGTGCATTGTATCTCAGTATAAGGATCGCAGGTTCACTGTTTTTTTTGTTTTTTTGTTTTATGTAGCTCGTACTAGACCCAAAGGTATCAAAGCGCTTTACATCCACTACTCAAATTACTTTCATATTTCACTATACTAATTCAACACTAATCCTTCTTGGGTTCCGGAGAAGCGTGCTACTCGTGGAAAAAGCACTTTGACGCCTCGTCAGGGGTAGTAAGTGCTATATAAATGCAATTACAATACAATACAATACATGAGCACCAGTTACAGATGGACACAGGATATTGTTAGGCACAGGCAGATTAAGTGACTTGCCCAGAATCACAGGATGTTGAGCGTCCCTGCCAAGACTCGAACCCCAGCTTTGATGTCAATCGCCCTGCCGTTAGGCCACATCCTCGCCCGCTGTTAGTGGTGGATCTTTGAGCGAATGGGCCAGTAGCATTCCATTCACATGATGCAGGTAAAAAAGGACTGGTGAGACTATAATTATTACAAATAATGGTATGTTGTCACCACCACAATACATGTATGAAGCCCGTGCCAGAGACAGTATTCCTGCAATCACTATGAGGGCTTACTTGTTCTGCCCCTTCAGGTCCACAATCTATTCTGAGTCATGTGTAGACCTAAGCCTTGGTGCACAAACTGGATTAAAGTTGTGATTGGCGTGTCTAGGAATCATCTGTGCACCACTCCCAGCTAGGCTAATTCTATGAATTCAAGGAAATTACCTAACTCCTCTTCAGTGTGCTGGTTTTGTTTGCATATAATTTTGCATAGAAATCTTAAAAAGCTCAAGGATGCTTTCAGCATCAGTAGCTATTGAACCATCTTCTCTCTCCAATCCTATGGTGTCTAAATTAGTTTTTCAGACTTGCCTACGTTTTACTGGGTCTGTCCTCTTCCCTGTATGTTTAAGCCTTGGACTCCTTGCTCAGGTAGCTGAGTTCACTTTATGCTGTCTCATGATATTTATTTTGCACTCAGTGTGGCTAGAGGTGCTGTTTCTTTCCTCTCATAGTAGTAACTTTCTAGATTTCATAGATCACCTTCCAGTCTCATCAGACGAGATGTGATGTGTTTTAGTATTCCTGCTTATTTGGCAATGCATGGTCCTTTTATGACAATTAAATTATTCACACAAAGTGGATGGGCTATCAACTGAACTGGCCTAGGTAGGGGTGGTTGCTGGTCACTTTCTAAAAGAAGGGGAGCTCCCTTGGTGGGAGGGGAACAAAGACCGAGGAAGACACAAACCTCACATGGACAGTTGTTGGCAGAGGTTAAAGTTTGTTGGAGTGATCAATATCTTCCATGTATACATTCTCTGTCTGCGGTTTGAAGAGAGAAAAGGATGTGTTCCTGCATCGACAGTTGCCAAACATATTGTGCCTTTAAACTACTTTGGGAGGAAAATCCCTGCACAGCCAAGAGAATGTCCAGGGCACACACCCCCTGGAACTAGCTCCACTCCATTCCCCCTTCAGTGTGTTAACATTTACAGCAATCATTGGAGGTAACACTAAACACTATAAGGATGCAATGCAAGGAGTGCTCTGGAGGCACAATTGCATGAATCTGGACAGCATCCTCGATGCTTAAACTCAGTTCTATGTGCTACATTCCTGGAGTTTCTTCCATCACTGTGAGAGTCTAATCATTGCCGCTCATGCGTCATAATTGTTCTTCCAGATAGCCATATCTCATGGCAGATATCATTGCAGGTTTTGCCTCCGAAATTTGTTGGCTTATGTGGTGATCGAGAAAACATGTGGTCTACCTCCCATCAGGATACGGAGCCTTACAGGGTATAGCAGGCTGTATTAAGTCCCTGCTTTCTGCAGTATGAGCTTAAGTGATAGGAATTCATTGTGTGAGTGGGATTTGGCGTTCCCTAGTGCAATTTCCAGTGTCTTGGGGGGCACCGGGTGAGATTTCTCCAATGTGGGCGGGTGATTGTGGCCTTGACCATTCATGGTCAGAGAGCTGCCTCTCGAGTACAAAATCTACTAGAGTGGCAGGAAAATCAACTCGAGAAGCTGCTCCCACTGGCGTGCTGCGCTGTGATGTTCATGCTGATTTTTCTGTGCGGAACCAGCTCCCGCTGCTCAATCACAGTACGAGCAGTGCAACGGGCCTAATTCTGCCAGTTCTAAGAATTTCATGGAATCTCGCTGAGTGAAACTCCATGAGTTCTGCCCAGGCCTAGTGTTAACCTCTGGTGGTAGGTCCTGTTTTTCAATTCAGAGGCGCTGAAATACTTTTCAGAGTGGACTGCTGCTACCAATGTTACATCATTCAATTAATAAATGTTGTGAGAGATGCAAACATTATAGAAAGAACAAGTGCATCGAATAAGCAATACGTAGGAGAATATTGGGGACTGGAGCGCATGCCCAGTGTTGCATTTTGGAGCGCTTAGTCCAAAATATATCACTAACGCATGATACGGCCATTAACAGGCAGTACCTTTGGGGGCATGGCAGATGATGGACTACTAGTGTGTGAAGCTCCAGTGGTCGTAATTTGCAACAGCTGCAGAGATCAGAGGCATCTCTGCATACTCACCCCCTGGACTGGTGCCCATGTTGAGGGCAAGATGCTGTGGCTCGTACCCGCAGCCGCCCGGTGGCTTGTGACCCAATAGCTGTGAGGAGCCTTGGGTTCCCTGTGATCTCGGGCCATTGGTGGCGCAATCCCGACTTGACTGTCAGGTGTAGAGGCAGGACCGGCTCACTGGAGGACATCCTGCTCGGCCACTGGTATCAACCTGTCTGAATAGTGCCCCATCGGGACCGGACTTGCAGCATCACCTCAGCGGCAGTCTGTGAGTGTGCATTGCCCCTGCTGAGACCTGTCACTCAATGTCTCTCTCCACCTGGGGACCTGACAGTTGAGCCCTCCTGCCTCGATCCTGTCCTAGACAGCTTTGCCGGCGCTCGCCACCTCCCTAGCTGAGGCCTGCCCTGTGGCCTAGCACCAACCGGTTCTCCCCAGCAGGACCTGAGCTCTTCTACCTACATCTGACACCGCTATGGGTTGAGGGGCAGCAGATTCCACTATTGTCATCAAGATAACAGCTACAGCTTACATGCCTGCCCCCACTGGGTCCAACATCTCCCCCATTCTCCTTACGGCAGTGTGGGTCATACTGTGACCATACCCCTTCACTTAAGCCCACTGGGCTCTGCCTCTTACTGCAGATGGGGCTTGTGACATTGCTGTTTGAGCTCAGCCCTTTGAATCACTAATTTCCGACTGCACCCCCCCACAGGTGTCTCTATCCACGGTATACTCACGAGCTGGCATCACAAGCTGGTGCATGGCAATACTCTTCTACCCTCTCCTAGGACCCTGCTGATCACCATTGTCACAGTGTCCACATTGGATAATTTGAATCCTGGTCTGGCCTGCAGGATATGAACCCTCTGCCTTAGTGGCATCGACAAAAAGATATTCATATCCTACATCCTTATTTGTTTCAATGATGGGCGGAGAAGACCCTAAACAACGTAAGTTGCTCTTTGAGCAATCCACAACACTTTGCCACCAGGATACACACACTGATACTGACGAACATATCTGTGAGAAAGGCACCAACCAATATAATGAGAGTGGTACTGCAGTCATTATGGCGAAGCTTAGAGCTGGGTTCTGCTCTATAGGTTCCCTGTTTTGATGACCACACCAGCCTCATCAACTGTATGGGCCAACGTCTGGATCTTCAATCGATCAGGCCCGATGAGGCAGAGTAATGCATCTCTGGTCTGGAGGACGGTGCGATATCTACACAAAGGCAACTGGGAAAGCTAGAAAGTCTTTTGAAAATGATAGCCATTAAGAATGAGGACTGGGAGGCGTGGTCCAGAAGAAATAATATTAGGAAATCAGAAATCACAGAGACAACAAATATAGGACAGCCTAATGTGCCCTGCTGCCTATGCTCTGGGAGGCGGCACTCACATTGCTATTGAAGCCAGGTAAGAACTCACATCTATGCTCCTCATATCGCCCAATCTCCCTTCTCAGTTTAGACAGTAAAATCCTGGCCAAGACGATCTCTGTTGATGGAGCAGATTGTTTCCCCCATGCAGTATGGCTTTGTCCAACACAAGCCTACGTCTCTTAATCTACGAATGATATTTGCAGTCTTAAATAGGGTGTCCCCAAACCCCTCTAAGGTGGCAACTTTGTTCGATGCTAAGAAGGCTTTCGACTCTCTGGAGTGGCCCTTCCTTAAGGCAACACTATCGAAGCTGGGTATGCCTAACTGTTTTATTACCTCGATCACACTCCTGAACAATAATCCATTGGCACAGCTCACGATCAACAGCTCTCTCACAGGTACTTTCACCAGCACCAGAGGTACATTGCAAGGCTGCCCTTTATCTCCCCTTCTTTTTATTATAGCAAAGGCCCCCCTGATCCGCAATCTACAAGAACAACATCTGCACCGTGGCATACAACTTATCCACGGTCCGCTTCTGCTCTCTCATACGGCATTTTGCTGTTTGTGCGCCACCCCTCTGACAACCTTCCTCCCCTTCGATTAGGTGGCTTCTCGGGTCTCCTCATTAGTTGGTCCAAGTCAGAACTCTTCCCACTTACCGACAGCACCACCCTACTAAAGATGGACTATCCATTGACTTGGGTTATGGAAGTTACCAGATATTTAGGCATCCACCTCCACAGAAATAAACACCAGGTGTTTCGCCCTGCCACTGATAGACTCTCTGCACAGATAGAGCACTTGATTAAACTCCCCTTGTCTATGGCGGACCAGATAGCAATCATTAACATAGTGGTCCTCCCTAGATTCCTGTATCTTTTTCTTAATATCTCTATTCAGATCTTCACTTCTCTGAGCAGTCTTCTACTATGATGCGTCAGGGCAGGCTGCAAACCCCACATCTGTTGGGACACTTTAACACTTTCTTATGAGCATGGAGGCCCAGATTTTCACCTTTATTATCTCATAGGCCAATGCCAGTATACATATCGTTGGTACCATCCGGATGTCCGTGTCCCTTACCTCCGACCAGAGAGAGACCAGCTCGGTGACACACCACTCTCATGGGCTTTGTTCAAAGGCATCCAGGTAGATGTCTCAGACATCCAAACCATTTCCACTACCTGCTGGGCATGGGGAAAGCTCTGCAGGCTCCCAGGAGGAGGCCTCCTGTATTCCCCAGCCTTACCAATAGTAGATAACCCTTGGCTTCCTTGTGCTAGCGACAAGCTCATCAAGCGCACATTATTGTGCCATGGCCTACATACCATCGGATACCTGTTCCCTGATGGTCATGTGCTTGCACAAGATGATGATGCTCATTTTCATGATGCCTCATACATGGACTTCTTCCTTCTACTACACCTACAGGACATGCTCTGTTCCTGCATCCCACGTTTCTCCTTGCCCATGCTGACTTTCCCCCATTGACGCTTGTTATATTGGCTATCAAGCATGCCTATCCATGAAGCCCGACTCAACAAAACGTGCTAGGGAGGCGGATGCTGATTTAGGGGATGTATGACATTGCAACGCATGCTTTTACCACGCATGCCTTTACATCGCAGTTTTTACAACGCATGCTGTTACAACGCATAGCGCTTAGGGGTGCTGGATGGTGAATAGTTTAATTTACTATTCCAACTCCAGTCCCCGTGGATAGTAGGGAAGGTGTTGGTTAGTAAATTAAATCCATTCCCTATCCTAGAGCGCCCTCCAGCGCAATGCGTTGTAATGACATGCGTTATAATAGTTGCGTCGTAAAGGCACTGCGTGGTAAAAGTTGCGTTGTAAAGGATGTTTCCCTGATTTAGGTTGCCCACTGACAGACAAAATGTGCTCGTATTGCTGTTCACAGACTAAACTCATTTCAGTTTTTCATAAGCTCCAACATTTCGAGTTTCTATACAGGGCTTACATCACCCACGTGGATATTGCATGTTTTGACCCCTCACATTCCACAAACTGTCTCAGGTGCCAAGCCATGGGTGCTGACTTTACGCATCTGTCCTGGACGTGTTCACATTTGGGCTGCTACTGGTCTTCTATCTTTGCTCTTATCTCCATTATGATGGATGTCACCATTACACAGGGTCCTGTGGTGGCACTTCTGAGGTATAATCAAGATATCATCAAATCCAGCCATAGATTTGTTTCCATTGCATTCCTTCTTTCCAAATGTGAAATGGCCATTCACTGGGGCAGTGGGAGAATGCCTAGGGAGGGATGTATGACATTACAACGCATGCTTTTACCACGCATGCTTTTACATCGCAAGTTTTACAACGCATGCCATTACAATGCATAGTGCTTTGGTGCGCTGGATAGTGAATAGTTTAATTTACTATTCCAACTCCAGTCCCCGTGGATAGTAGGGAAGGTCTGGATAGTACATTAAACCTATTCCCTATCCTGGAGCGCCCCCCCAGCGCAATGCGTTGTAATGGTTTGCATTGTAAAAGTTGCGTCGTAAAGGCACTGCGTGGTAAAAGTTGCGTTGTAAAGGATGTTTCCCCTAGGGAGTCGACCTGGCTCCATAGCATGTCATGTTGCGACAAGATTAGTGAAGACTATGCACAATTGCAACCGCACATTAATATGTTTGGGAACCACTGAAAGACTACTTACTTTCATTAGAATCTGAAAACTCTAATTAACCAAAAATTGTTCTTTTAATGTGCACCTTCCCTTCTGGGTATGATCTCTTCACAATGGGCGAGATTCGGATGTTGGTTGTAACTTTCCAACTGACATCTAAGGTTTAAACTTCAACCGCCATATTACAAGGATGGAGGTCGGAGTTTAAACCAGCTGGTTAATCTGACTGGGTTCAGAACATCAGCCAATCGGAAGGGCCTTATAATCCTTAATAGACGGTGTTTCCGCCATTAGGATTATTATGGCACTTTCCATCAGTAGCTCCATGTTGGCTTTTCCGACATTGAGCTGCTCTTGGAGAGTGCCTTTGGGGGCCCCCAGCAGGGTCCCCTTGCCCACATGTTGTGGCCCTGGTGGCTACCTATGATGCCCCCTTCACATCACTGCATGGTGTGGGTGCCTGCCACACTGCACAACGATGCACAAAATCTTCAATTTTTCAAAGGGAGCAGCTTGTGCTGCAGGCGGTTTCTGCCCACTGCACAAGCTCCCATTGAAAAATTACAGTTTGCGGACACACCATGTGAGGTCGCATCCTAATTCGGTGTGTGGAAACACCGAACTAAGGTCGTGCAGTAACCTCACCGAAACTGTGTTGAGCTGATGCAAATTTGCCCAACATCATAATTAGGACCTATGTCTGCAACACCTTCCCTGTGTGTTATACTATAGGACCTTCCTCTTTCAAATGCTGTCAACACTTCCTTTAACTATATTGTTTTAAGATTTATGGACCGATAATGGACCGATATATTTGATTATCCCATGGCGATTACTAGTATCTTGCATACTGTGATGTATTTTGGTTTTCTCATATCTGTGTTATTCTTTTGTTTATTGGTGTCATTTATGTTATTGTAAAATCCAACTGACACATTTATTTTTTAAAACAGAGAGTACCTTTTACAGTGAAATAGTCTCTTAAAAGACCACTAAATTTGCACAATACATGCAGTTCTCATGTTAAATCAGTATGGTGCAGAAATGTTAATGTGTAGAATTTGGTTTACTGCATATTTATCATTGGCTCATGTCACAAGTAAAGTGTCTTTGTTATGATCGTAGTTTCCATTACACTTTAGAATTGCAAAAAACACATTGTGCTAAATGGTTCTTTCGTTACTGCTGATATATTTTGAAAAAGTTGTAAAGTTCCTATCCAAGTATTTAAATGTTGTTTCATTACAAAATTCCCTCACTTTGCAGTCAGCCAAAGGAAAAGTAAACCCAATCAGAAACCAATTGCCTTGTTGAAAACACACCAATTTGTCCCAAGATAGTGCATGATATTTGAGCCCAGCCTGGGAACTCACAGCAAATGCGACAAGATAAATACAAAAAATAAAAGGCTGATGTATCCTTCATTCTGCTTCTGACCTCCTACAAAATATTTTGAGGTGCTCCAGGAAGGTTCCATGTTCAAATATCGATTACAAAAATATAGTTTACAAAAATATAGATGTAAAAATATCGATTACAAAAATATCGACTCCCTATACTTAAACAGGTAAGTACAATAATATCGACTCAAAAATATAGATGTAAAAAATATAGATGTAAAAAATATCGACTTTAAAAAATATTATAACTTAAATTAAATAATTAAATAATATTAATATTATTAACAAAATAAATTACATTACATTTATATTTTAACTATTTATAACAAATAAACTTAATTTAATCAATATAAACTTAATAAATGTGTACATATACATATATTTTCGTAAATACATTTTATTATTATCTTTATTTAATTAATAAACTTTAATAATTATATAAATATAAAATAAAAACATATATAAAACATTTTGAATAAAATAACAATTTCTATATTTAATTAACACATAAAAGTATTTAAAAATAATAATACATACATTTAATAACAAAATTAAAACATTAGTAGTTAAAACATTTGATAGCGTAGGGGTAAAAATTACTATTCCCACTCCAGAGGGTGCAACAGTAGGGAAAGCGTTGGATAGCGTAGGGGTAAAAATTACTATTCCCACTCCAAAGGGTGCAACAGTAGGAAAAGCGCTGGATAGCGTAGGGGTAAAAATTACTATTCCTACACCAGAGGGTGCAACAGTAGGGAAAGCGTTGGATAGCGTAGGGGTAAAAATTACTATTCCCACTCCAGAGTGTGCAACAGTAGTAAAAGCGTTGGATAGCGTAGGGGTAAAAATTACTATTCCAACTCCAGTGAGTGCAACAGTAGGGAAAGCGTTGGATAGCGTAGGGCTAAAAATTACTATTCCCACTCCAGAGGGTGCAACAGTAGGGAAAGCATTGGATAGCATAGGGGTAAAACTTACTATTCCAACTCCAAAGGGTGAAACAGTAGGGAAAGCGTTGGATAGCGTAGGGGTAAAAATTACTATTCCCACTCCAGAGTGTGCAACAGTAGGGAAAGCGTTGGATAGCGTAGGGGTAAAAATTACTATTCCAACTCCAGTGAGTGCAACAGTAGGGAAAGCGTTGGATAGCGTAGGGGTACAAATTACTATTCCCACTCCAGAGGTGCAACAGTAGGGAAAGCGTTGGATAGCGTAGGAGTAAAAATTACTATTCCCACTCCAGAGGGTGCAACAGTAGGGAAAGCATTGGATAGCGTACGGGTAAAAATTACTATTCCCACTCCAAAGGGTGCAACAGTAGGGAAAGCGTTGGATAGCATTGGGGTAAAAATTACTATTCCCACTCCAAAGGGTGCAACAGTAGGGAAACTGTTGGATAGCGTAGGGGTAAAAATTACTATTCCCACTCCAAAGGGTGCAACAGTAGGGAAAGCGTTGGATAGCGTAGGGGTAAAAATTACTATTCCCACTCCAGTGAGTGCACCAGTAGGGAAAGCATTGCATAGCATAGGGCTAAAAATTACTACTATTCCCACTCCAAAGGGTGCAACAGTAGGTAAAGCGTTGGATAGCGTAGGGGTAAAAATTACTATTCCCACTCCAAAGGGTGCAACAGTAGGGAAAGCGTTGGATAGCGTAGGGGTAAAAATTACTATTCCCACTCCAAAGGGTGCAACAGTAGGGAAAGCGTTGGATAGCGTAGGGGTAAAAATTACTATTCCCACTCCAGTGAGTGCAACAGTAGGGAAAGCGTTGGATAGCGTAGGGGTAAAAATTACTATTCCCACTCCAGAGAGTGCAACAGTAGGGAAAGCGTTGGATAGCATAAGGGTCAAAATGACTATTTCCACTCCACAAGGTACAACAGTAGGGTAAGCGCTGGAACACAAAACATAAAAAAAAACTATAAAAATTGTTACTAAATTTTATTTCCAATATAAACATAATTAATATATACATTTATATATATTATTATTATCAAAGATAATAAAAAAATATTTAATTACACATTATTTAACACAATAATATCCACCACACACACCTAAAAATAATTACACAATTACATTTAATATTTTCTAATTAATTAATGAAAATTAAAGTATTTTTTTAATTAATTAATTAATTATTTAATTGACAGCTTTCACACCATATATACTTATCAACACCACAACACAAACCTAAAATTAATTACACATTTACAGGTAATAATTACTAATTAATTAATGGTAATTAATTTATAAAGTATTTAAAAATTAATCAATAACAATTTAATTACGTCACACCATTTACACATATAAACTCCAATACACACACCTAAAATTAATTAAACAATTAACATAATTAATTAACATAATTAAGTAGTTAACATAATTAATTAATAATTGACTAATTGAAATTATTTAACAAATAATCATTAAACAATTATTAATAAATTAACACATTAATTAATCAATTAATTTTATATATTTAAATTACTTCCCACCCTATTCCCCTATAAACCCACAACCCGCTACGGAACTAATAACACAAAATTCAACATAATATACATTAATAACTAAGAAAATTCTACAAAATATAATAAAATGACAAACAATTCTCATTAAAAACACTAAAATACATAACATAATTAAAAAATCGATATTTTTGTAAACTATATTTTTGTAAACGATATTTATTTCAACTATATTATTGTTATCGATATTACTTACCTGTCAGTTGATATTCTGGTCAAACTATATTTTTGTTGTCGATATTTCTTCAAATCGATACTTCTGCAGGGATATTTATGTCAGACGATATTTCTCCATCGATATTCCTGCTCTGCACCCTCCAGGAACACCCATACCCCTTCTTCCAGCTCCCTTGTTTCAGGTGACCCATCAGCATCTGCCCAGCCTTAAACTTGCCAGTTAAATCTAAATTATATAATCTTTTTTAGATGTCATTGCATTGGTAGGGAAAATGCAAATCCAAAAGTATATCTCATTTGGAAATAATCATAGTCTATTGAGAACTGTACCACTATGGGAGGAAGTGGTATTCAAAGCCTTAAAAACAAGCATTGGGATAGCCAATAAGTCTCGCTTTTGGGACCTTATAAGTATGTAGTTATGCAGCACAATATTCTTGACGCAACAACAACTGTTGCATGGCTAAATACTAATAAGGTCCCACAGGTGAGACCTATTGGCTATGCCAATGCTTGTTTAAATCTCCCACATTCCTCGCATTAAATATTGGCATGCATGGTCCATTACTAGCAATCCTCCAATGACACAAACTACCTCTTCTCCATGGCCTTCCTCCAGATGACCTCATAGCACGATGACAACCCTCAAATGGCATACGGAAATATATCAAATCTAACAACTAAGATTAACTACAATGGGAGTGTGTCGGCAGCCATCGGCAATAGGCCGAAATAAATGGTATCAGCCCTTTAGCCAGGGCCTATTTTGGGAGCTCCTGGACAAAGACTTAACACTCGGCCTCCCTCAGACTGGCTCGATTGTATCATTCCTGGTATATAAGGGCCCAGCCTGGCGGCAGAATAGAAAACTGATTTCCTACCACCGTCCTTTACTTTATTTCTAAAGAATCCTCGAGTAAACATACTGCCCACAGAGTCAACGGCTTTTCTCAGACTTTTCGAATTGCAGCCATGTTACGATGTGGTTTTCAGAATGTTTCCTAGCAGTCCTCCTCTGCAGGGAAGCTTGGGAAATGGAGAAAGTACGGGAGCAGGAGCCTCGGGGAGGGAGCTGGCACAGCAGCAGGACGAAGAGCAGGGAAAGCCATAGCAGGAGTGACTGGGATAAAAGGAAGGTAGGAAAGGGGTGGAGATTAAAAGAGGATCAGACGGCAAACACCTGAGTGAAAATTATATATTGGCAATAGATATACCGAGAGAAGGACAGATTTAGGAAAGTGTGTATGAGTGAGCCAGAGAGCATGAGAGAGAGGAGGAGAAGGAATAGAGGAGGGATTGGGGAAGGGGCTAGAATGAAAAGATACTTTGGACAAAGATGGACAAACTGCTAGCAAATAACTCGGGGTAAGAGGATTGAGGATGGAAAAAATGAAAGAGGGAGAAAAGGAGTGAAATAGACCAAGGAAGACTGGAATAAGAGGTTATAAGCTGTGATAAAATAGCAAATGATTTTGTGTGAGAGAGAGAGAGAAACAGAGAGTAGAGGTGGTAGGATCTTTAGAAAGTTAAGCAAGAAGGGTGGAGGAGGAAATATAATGGGAGAGATTAAACGAGGGGGAGAGAGTTGTGATACAATGAGAGACGAAAATTCAGAAGGCGAGACTGAAGAGGGGAAGGGGCAAGGCAGATTTGGAGGGAGGGAAATGGGGGACACGACTAAAAAGGAGGAGCGAAAGTCTATAGAGGGAGAGGAGGAGATAGAAAGCGGAGTCGAAGAAGGAGGAAATTAAAAGAGCAACTAATAAAGAGTAAGGGAGAGTGGACTGACCACTCTGAAAAACGGCGTAACGGTGGAAGCAAAGATAAGTGGAGTAAAAAGAATTGGCCGTGAAAGTGACGCGGCCGGGTGGCCCGCAAAGTAAATGTGAGACAGCGAGCCATTGACTGGAGGAAATGCAAACTCTAATCAGCCATGGCAGTGAGCGGTGACAGCCTGCAGGGCACACCGAGGCTGCAAACCAGGCATGCAGCAGCGTGCGGGATAAAAATACACACACCAACCTCTGCACTATCAGAAGCAAGGTTTCGGAGAAAAGAGAGCGTTGCACACAGAAGCAGCAGACACAATGAACAAGTGACAGGGTTTCATAGGAACGCAGATGCCTCAAATCTGTGGCAGCATTGATGGCCGCGCGGCCGTGAAAGTTATCACGATCGCGGGCTGTAAGGGTGCCCGCGAGCGATGCACTTAATGAGCCATTACGAGACAGGAAAGCCAGATGGCGCCTGTGCTCATAACTGTGCGCATAACCACATGCTCTAGGCCACACAAAAAGCTGTGGTCAGCTTTTTAAAGCCCACTCACTAACTGTCTCGCCAGAGCAGCACATGCGCTGGCTCAGGCGAGACCTAAAAACAGAAGCTGTTCATTTATTTATTATTATGCCACAACCATGATGCCTAAAGAATTGGGCCAAACTGCTTTTTCCCAGAGAGCTGGACTAATTTTGAATAAAACAGCGCTTCATCCAGTCAGGTATTTTCCCTGAATCTGAATTGGTGACATTGCTTCATTTTAGCCAGAGGTTTCTGGGGCTTGGCACCAGCACTTAATTCTCAACACTGTCACTTATGACAGTGCATCACATGGTGGTGCTGTCTGCCTAATTTTGATATGGACATAGCAGCAATAGGTTATTAATTCAATATGAATTTAATTTGAATAATAACTGCTGCCCACGCCATACGTGATGGTGTGAGAGCAGTTTCATTTCCTACCCTCACCCTCAACTATTTAAAAGAGAATTGAAAGAGGTAATATACTATTGCCATTGATGATGAGATGGTCCGCTGATCTGAAGTTGAAAGTATAGATATGAAAGCTGTCTTTTCAAAAATGTCTTACTTTGTCTTCAATTGCCAGCAGATTAGAACAAAAAGACAAAGTATGGCATGTTTGGAAAAGGTAACTGCAAGATTCCTCACTGTGTGCACAGAGAGCTCTGCCAAAATTTGCTGATTTCCTCCAACTTCACTGCATGCTGCAGTGAGATTTCCATTTCCACATAAGTTTTTGTTTAACCTGGGATGTGTCATTAAACCCCAAAGTTTTGTACAGGGCCCCAAAGTTTTGCACAGGTGGGCGAGCTAACAAATTAATGGGGAGAGCCCCTGCAAAAGCCGAACCCTGAAAATATTTAAAAGCAACCATTTGCAGCTGTGCATGGCTGATCTCCATCACTACTGACAGCGTTTGTCTGTGTTTTGATCTGTTGGCAATAAAAGGTAAATGCTGCCAAACACGATGGAGATCACCATATGCACAGATGCAGATGATTGCTTTTCAGGTTTAATTAGCCTGGTTTGTTTTCGTTTCTTGTCTGCCCAGTTTCTCAGCTTAGACCTTAATGATCTCTCCTTTGAAATGCGCGCTGCAGTGTGCCCCCTGCGCAGAAACTGATTGCTGTGTGCACGGCCTCCCAAGTGCGCACCTTAGTGGTATCAGTTTGTTCTGCAGCCCAGTGGGAAATCAGGTGAGCGAAAAAAACGTTTCTGCTTTGTCCACCAAAATACTAGAATAAAGCAGTTTATGGTGGTACTAATTCTGTAATGAGTATCCCAATGTTATAATATTGCCCACAGTTCTGGGATTTAGCAATAGAGCTGCAGGTAAATCGCACTGAAAATATGAGTTAAAACTAGCAGTAAATGCTGCTCTGGAATCAGTAGCGCGCCTCAGTACTGCCTGGTTGACAAAATGCAAAAAGAACATTCAGCTAGCATGAAAGAATGACAAAGATACAGTACTCAATGTATTTCCTTTCTTGGGGGTTGAAGGAAATCTTGATGGTCCACAATATAGATCAGTGTAAATGTACCATAATTATAGATTTCTTTATTTTCCCTTTCGACAGATACACAATCTAAAATAGCGCCAAGTACAACCAGGGAGCGTATTTCCGGGCACGTCCTGCAACTTTATTTGAGTAGATAAGTAAATACCTTGGGCCATATATACAAGGACTGGTGAAAACTACGGCTAACGCTAGTTAGCTGCAATTTTCCTACTGCTGTGTATTGGTGAAAACTATTGCCTTGTTAGTGACGTATGTACAAGATGTCGCTACATAGCGATAGCTTCAGGGATCAGCGGTGAAACCTGCTGCTAACATTAGCGTGATGGCAAAAGGAATTCCGGCATTAGTGAGCAAAAACCAACAAAAGGCCCACTAGCGTCAAGAAAATGCACCTTAGTCAGCCAGGCATGAGTTGTTTTGCCTCTATTGGAAAAAATAGCCTATCAGTCGACTTCCAATAGAAAATAGGCAAAGAGAACAATGAAATGCAAAATGGAGCAGCCAGGGCCAAGTGCAGCACACATCAACAACCCCCTCAAGCCAACCAACATCCAGGATGAGAGCCCGGATGCCTCGCTGGTCCTGGGTCTAGAGCCTGAATGCCTCGCTGGACCTGCATCTGGAACCTGGATGCCTCACTGGACCTATGTCTGGAGCCCGGATGCCTCACTGGACCTGTGTCTGGAGCCTGGAGTGGGATGCAGAGGAGCTGTGGAGTCAATGAGCCATGGCTGTAGACATCGAGGTGCAGCAATCGCCCGTATCTGGTGGTGAAGTCTGGCAGGTCGCGTGGGGACATGTTGCTAACCTGTACACTCCTGCGCACCAACATAGGGAGGTCGGCATCACATACTATGATCCACCACTACACCGGGGTGCAAGTAGGGGATTACCAAAGGTGGGCGTCGTGTTTCTGCATCACAAGCCGGATGATGTTGCGCTGGCCGGATGCTGTGGAGCGTGAGGCCCCAGAGCTGCGCCGAACTGGTGTGGCAGGAGCGCTGCAACTTCACGCCTAAGGGGGCCCTGTTGAATCACCAGCGGACTTGTCAGCGACTGCTGTACCCAGGCTTGTGAAATCCCACCTGGCTGAGGCTCCGTTTGGCTGATTCACAGATTTGGAGAAAGTGCAGCGGATTGAGCTGCAGTGTCAATGTCCAGGTAAGGAGAAGGTGGGACGCATAGCGGAGATGACCTAGGGGTCAAGTCGCACAGGCCTAGCACCTGTAGATGACACACCCCCAGTGGCGGCTCATCTGCTATGGCGGAAGAGCATCCCTCCCTGCTTTCAAGCAGTGCAAGAAGTGGAAAAATCATCATATCATGATAACTTAAGGATGTAATTGTGCTATGTTTCCTTTGCGGGCGGCAGGGTGGGTTGGGCTGCTCCACTCACGGAGCAAGGCAGGGGTGGAGTGGCATGACCACTCAAGTGCGCAATGACTGTTTGGTCGGCCCACTCAGGGTGCCCAAAGTAGTCATGCACACTGTCCTGTTCGCAAAGCAGGCTGCAATACAGCCTGCATGAAGAACATGCCATCCCTCCAGCCCCTGGCTGGACACCTTGTTCTGGCGCCAATGACCAATCCCAATGCCGCATTGAAGCGTTGTGATTGGCTTAGGGGAGGGAGCCTGGCTGCCTACTTGTGTTCCTGCAGCACTCAGTAGAGCAGTAGCAACAAAGACACTGGACCTGGCCTCTAGGTAAGATTTCTCTCATTTAAATATTTACAACACCCTCTCACACACACTCCCCCGTGTCCATGCCCCATCCAGTGTCCTTACCAGCATTTCCCACATCCCAGCTGTCCAGTCCCCCCCACATCACTCTTCAATGGCGGCTGCTGTGCGGCCATGCGCAGCAGGTGAACCACTGGTGTGCCAAAGGTATATATGAAGTTACGAAACATAGTATTACATTGCATTCCATTACAATGCATACAAATACTAGGCATATTGAACAGTGGGAAAGGTGTTGGATAGCCAAGATGTAAATATTACTTATCCCACTGCAGTGAGTGCAATCTTAAAACTAACCCTTGCAACACAAAGCAAACCATGAACCCTAAAATTCATCTTTGAGTCCCCAAAAAACACCTTAAAAATTATATTTGAACCAAATGCAAACCCCAATTTTCATTTTTGACCCAAATGCTCACCAGCATTTTCATGATTTACCCCAAAACACACCCCAAATTTCAAATTTTACCTCATGAGACACCCCGAATTTAATCTCTGACACCCAAAACCCATACCCACCCTAAAACTTTAAAATATCCCATTACTGACCTCACAATGCACTGTAATAGAATGTAATGTAAAGGCACCTGCATTGTTGGAGGTGCGTTGTAAAGGCTTTACGATGTAATGCCTGCATTGTCATAGACTTCTCCGGTGCCAAAGGCAAGCCATAGGCAAGTCTTTCTGCCTCCTTGACTTCAACCCTCGATGCCCCATTGCCTGCAAGGACCAATATCTGCTCTGGATCGGACATCGCCATCACCATCGACATGACTGACGACTACTAAATCACCCGCAAGGGCCACCCTGACCGTCCAGATGGAGGCATTGCCATCACCTACAGAAGCACACTCCGACTGACCATGCACTATAATGACCCAACGGTGACCATGGAACACCTCAACTTCCAGATCCGGACCAACCCCAACCCCATCCTCTGTGGCACCCTCATCTTCAGGCCCCCTGGGCCATGGACAACCATTCTCTGGCATCATTGTAGACCACATTGCACACCAGGCTCTCACATCCACTGACGACATCCAACTCAGCGAATTCAAGTTCCACCTGGACAATTCCAGTGACCAGAACACCAGCCCCTCCTGGGGAAGCTCCCCAACATCAGACTAAAGGAGTTAGTCAATGCAACAAGCCACATAGCAGGACACATGGTTGAGCACATTGCCTCCGCCAGAGGCAACTTCAACTACAGCCACACCACCAGACTCTCCTGGACCGACCATCATTGTATAGATCATGTCTTCATCAGGCCCATCGTAGACCATCACCATCATCACCCCCCCCCTCGCAGCTGGATCAAGGCCACAGAAGAATGGCTCATCAACTACCTCAGCACCACCACTTCGCCAACGCTTGCAGATGATGACAACTGCGCCGACATCTTGGCACCCCTGTAAATTTGACCAGGCAAAACTAGCATCACGTTGCTCCGTATTTGCAAAGTGACCCATGTAGGCATATGTGTGACCTTGTGAAGCTCTGTGCCACATCACGTGGAGAGGTGTGGCTCACTGGTTAGAGGCGGCAGACCTGTAAGCAGAGTACGACCTGGGACCAGGGTTCAATTTCCGACGCGGCAGGGTCTTGGACCAGGGTCAACGGACTCGATAATTCTCGCCTCAGTGCCTACTCTAACCAGGGAACACACTCGGTAACTCTGGGCATTAAGCTTGCCTCATCTCTACAACGGCCCCCCACAGAAGCCGGGGATGCCTGGTTTCACCCTGGAGATACCCAGAAAGGGACCATCTCACAGGAAAAACCAGGACGGGTTCCCCAGCGGTCTACAGCGCCAGGACACTCGGGTAGAGTAACAGTGCGCTTTACAAGTATCCCACATTTACATTTACATTTACATTTACATTTACCCGCATTAGGTATGATGTACCAAGGGTGTGCGTTCCCATGCAACAGGGCCTCGTTGGAGTAGCACAGTGAAATCCCTCAGATTTCACTGCCTGACCCCAAGATGGCTGCCACAGTGGTCCCTTCCACGTTGTGCTCCTATTATGGGAAATTTAACTTGACATTGACCTTTCCCTCATCCGGACATTGAATCTGTGGACTTACCCCCGACCGTGGAGACCTAGTTTTCTGGCCGACGCCCGGTGGAGCTACCTGATAGCTAAAGAGGAGATGGGCTGTGGACCTTCCCCCTCGACCGTCACCTACCCAGCTGGACGTTGGACAGATTTTTTCCTGCATCTCTTTGTCATATGCTCCCTCCTACTCCTTTACCCTACCCCATTACCCCTCTACGCTCCAATTATTTTGCCCTCTATGTACTTTAAATGTTTTCCCATTGAGACCTAGCTATTTGGCCAATGCCCGGTGGAGCTACCCGATAGCTAAAGAGGAGATGGGTTTTTGGGACTTCCGCCTCGACCGTCACCTACCCAGCCGGACTTTGGCCAGACCTTCCTTCGTCTCTCTGCCGTTTCTCCCTCCTACCCCTTTACCCATACCCCCTTCCCCTCTTCACTTCACTTATCTCGTCTTCTATGCTCTTGTAATGTTTGTCTAGCAACTGATTTAAAATGGAACTGATGTAATCTTGTAATTTTTGTGGAACCTCATGTAAAGCGCTCTGATACCTCCGGGTCTAGCCAGCGCTTTATAAAACTCTTAAAATAAATTAATAAAATAAATACGCGCATCCTTGGTGTCGCAAGAGGGGAGCAGTGAAAAGTGTTGCAATGCTGTATTGTCGCAGCACTGCAACACTTTTCATGACTGAGGCTCAGGAATGCGCACTATGTTATTGATGGTGCGCATTCCTGCCCTGTCGTTTTGTCTCAGGACCAGGCTGCAACATTGCTTGCAGCGCTGTCCAGCACTAAAACCTGCTGTAAAGAGGCCCCAAGAGTTATCTCAATTTTTAAGACCAGCTATTTTCTGGTCTTAAAAAACTGCCTCCAACTGTAGTTAGAGGCAGTTTTGTTGGTCCTCCAAACTTCAGGAATCCCCTTGTAAACATCGCGAAGTGGGGGTAGCCGCCGTTTTTGCATGGGAATGCCTCCCTTGCATGTCATTATCGCTAACAGAAGTGTCAAACTTTTGAATGGACGTTTTTGCTGGAAAACTGCCGCTAAAAGAGGTTAACGACAGCTTGTACATAAGGCGATAACAATCTTGCCGCAAAACCGTTGGAAAACTGCAGGTAATGCAGTGTTAGCCCCTTGTACATATGCCCCCATATGCTTTTGCATGGTGGCAATTTGAGGGTTATAAATCTTCAGATTCAGATGTGGCTGCACATTAAACCATGGTGAAATGCAACAAGGAGTATTACGACAAGTGAGATAAAATCACATACATGCCCATTCCACATGTTTAAGTACGTCAATATGGTAATTCCTATTACACCACATTTCAGAATTAACAAAATAGTCTGAATAAACTGCTGAAATGTCACATTAGATCCAGAGTATATTCATTTAAATAGCAGTGCCTTGGGCTGTTATGGAAATGTATCAGTTGGAACACTTCAACTAGGATGGTAGGGGAGTGATAGAATTCATTAGAGCAGGGTAGGGCCGTGGGAGGTGCAGCTTTGAAATGTGTTAAGGGGTTGTGGACCCTTGGCTCAATGGCGCCTTAGAGTGCTTACAGGTGTATAAATGTGATTTACCATTACAGTTTTTCTGCTGTCAGTATTACCCACTGCACCTTTACCACTGGAAGGGGCATCAAATGGCCTGTGACAAGAGAACAGAACAGCCCAGGAGGCCTGGAGTCAGGCTGTATTTCATGAACACAACGAGATGTGGGTATTCAAATCCCCACCACCAATAAATGTTACCCACTAGCAATGATTAGTGTGTCATATGCACTTATATTACATGGTATTCTACAATCCCTATATAAACGCCAGTCTCTACAATTGGCGATGTCTGACCACTCAGTCGCCGATCATTAAGAAAAATGTCAGAAGTCAATTGTAATAACCTATTACAGTTGAATTCTGTTTTCACAATGCCTGCTGCCAGATCCAACAGCCAGGTAAAAGGGAGGACAGGTCAATTAAAAGCCGTTTAAAGCAACAAAGTTGGTTTTCTTTCTACTGCTCTGTTTTTTTTTTACTTTACAGTGCCAAGCAGAAAGTTGATATTGATCATGACATGTTTGTTTTTTGCTCTATTTGGGGAATTAAAGGAAAGTTAGAATCTTGATGCATGTTTACCAGGGGCGGCTCTAGGCTCATGGTGGCCCTGGGCAGGGAGCGTAGGTAGGGGGCCCGGAAGAGGGCGTCCGGGCGGGGCGGAGCGCGCAGGCCAGTAAAGAGGGGAGGGGGTCAGGGTGTTTAGAAGTGGAACAGAGCCGGAGGCCGCCAAATCCCTGCCAGGGGCCACCACGCAAATATGTATCCATCCTCAGAGGATTAAAATATTAGGGATATATATTGGCGTGGTGGCCCCTGGGGTTTGGTGGCCCTGTGCAGGTGCACAGCTTGCACATGCCTAAAGCCGGCCCTGTGTTTACGCTGCATTTTTTTTTTAAACAGACTTCTATTTAACTTATTCTATTATATTATTTTCAATAGCTAGTTAGCAACTTTTTGGGATGTATTTAATTTTGCACTATTGATTCTATTGTTTTTCCTAATGCTTTCAACCATGCTCTCTGTTTTATATGAAAGAGCTACGCACAAAGGATTTAAGTGATTTATAGGAAAGTTGATGGTGTTACCATGTATAATAAGGGGTAAAGAACCCCCTGCAGTACATGATGACGATATTGCAAGTCACCTCAGAGTTCCACAGCCTTATAAAGAAACTCAGCCTTTGACCTCTTTCATTTATATGGCCAAAGAACTCCATGGTGACATGCAATATCCCTATAATATACAGATAGGGGTACTTTATCCCATATATTAGTGCACTGGTTGGCCTTGGGATGTGCTTGGAGTCTGACCTGCAGGACACCCTGCCTTCGTACACCTTTCTCAAATGTGAAGAGCATCTGAGAATGTGTGCAGGGAAGGAGTTTGCAAAATACACACCACATCATAATACCCTAGAGGGCATGCTTTTCACAAAATTAGCTGTAGAAATTTTGCTATGACACTAAGGGGGTCATTTGGATAGGGGGGGGATCGCCACCGCCTGTATGGAGGTGTCGATCTGCCCGCTGAAAACCTCCGCCCGCTTAGTATTTCCCTCCCGCCACATTACCATTGCGGGGGGACCCTGGTGGACGGACAGACCGTCCACCAGTTTTCCGCCCGGTCACAGAGCCCCCAGGGATTCTGTGGGTGGGGGGTGCACATGAGGGGTAACTATGGTACCCCCCCAGCAGTTCCATGCACAACATGGCAGTCACCGTGCGGTGATTGCCACGTTGTGCATGGAAGAGCACGACATGCCTTGTTGGCATTGTGGCGGGCGGTGCTGAGAGCACCGCCCGCTGCAATGTCAAGAATGCAGGATGCGCCCGCCAGTGTGGCGGGTTCATCCTAATGTCACGAACAGGACCCTCGCACCAATGGCGGGCAGTCCATTCTCCAACAGGATGTCCGCCCGCCATCCTAATGATCCCCTAAATATTTGTTTTATTTACTTGTTTAAAATTTATACAGAAATAAGCATTATAAAGTTGCATCTTTAAAATTTAAGGTGGACATTTCAATGTTAGAAAGCATTAAAAAATAACAATGCTACTTTTTACAGGTCTATAAAATAGCCTGACTCACATTGAAAGTAGAATTTATAATGTATATAAAAGAACACAAGAAGTTTAAACTAAGGAAACAAATGCCAAATGTATTATTATTGGAAGAATAACGGACACATTGTACTAGAAAAGATGATATATGTATCCAAGGAGACATGACAAATAATGAGCACTTTTTACAATGACAGCCAAGTCAGACATAAACAAGGAGCTCTCCCCAGGAGAGTTTTTATAGTGTTCTAAGAGAACAAGTGTCTCCACCAAGGGAACATAAACCATTTATGGATTATCAAATGGATGTGTGAGACGGATTATTTATATTTGTGTATTTATTTATGTAAGTATGTCTATATTTCTTTTTTGCTTTTCTTTTTACTTATTAATTTGTTTTTATTTATTAATTTAACCCCTTTGCTGCCAGGCCTTCCCCCTGTGCCTCGCCCTTCTTTTGGCTATTTGGGGTAGTTCACACTTAGGCCCTCATACTTTTTTGTCCATATATAGTATCCAAGCCAAATTTGCGTCCTTTTATTCCAACAACCTGAGGATTCTAAATGTAACTGGGGTTTGTGGATTCCCTTGGGGCGGACTAAGAAATTAGCCAAATTACAGCTAAATTTGGAGGAAATTGTTTAAAAAATGCTGCAGGAGAAAGCATCTGTTTTCCTTGCAAATCGCATCAACAAAGGGTTTTCTCGTGGTAAAATCACCAGCTTTCAGGAACAGGTAGAATTTTGTCAGAAAACCAAAGTTCTCCACAGTTTCGGCATTTTACTGGGACTTAGCCTATTTGTCCTATTTTTTGTGCTTTCAACCTCCTTCCAGTTAGTGGTAGAAATAGATGTGAAACTAATAATGGATTCTGGAAAGCTATACATTTCTGAAATGTAGATAGAATTCTGAATTCAGCAAGGCTTCATTTGTGTATATCCTTCAAGGTTTTCTTATAGAATGTAATAGTTGAAATTTATAAAATATTGAAATTGGGTTGAAAAAAATGCCATTTGTGCCTACATTCTCACCTGTAACTCCTTCTAACTATGGCAGATTTTTTAAAGCAATATATCGTTACATCTGCTGGACCTTTCTGGTTACGGTAATATATAGAGCTTCTAGAACCCGAGGCACCCAGAGCCAATAACTGTTTTCATTGTGTACCAGGCATACAGCAAAATATTTGGAAAAATATAAAGAGTGAAAAATAAGAATTAAGAAAACCTTTGCATTTCCAAAATGGGAACATGATGTGGTGTTCAGAAGAAGTGGGAATTTGCACATTTCTGAATTTGTGGGAACCCATACTAGCATGTGAATTACAGGGTATTTTTCTAAATGGCTTCTTTATTAAACACTGTCCTACATTTGAACAAAGAAATGCATAGAAAAACAACTGGTAATAACACGTGTTCTACTAGTCTGTGTTTCCCTAAGTCTCCTGATAAAAATGGTGCCTCACATGTGTGAGTAGGCCTAGTGCCCACGACAGGAAATGGGTAAAAACGCAACGTGGACATATCACATTTATCCACAGAAAACTGACCCTTTTTTTGCAATGTGCCTAGCTGTGGATTTTGAGCAGTAACTTAGCCGGCACATAGAGAAGCCTACGAAACCTATATATTTTTGAAAAACAGACACCCAGGGATGTAGTGACTTTTGTGGCTCTCACCAGGTTATGTTACCCAGAATCCCTTGCAAACCTCAAACTTTGTAAAACAAAAACACAATTTCCTCACATTTCGGGTTGGAAAGTTATGGAATCTGCAGGGAGCCACAAACTTCCAATCACCCAGCAATCCTCAAAGTCTTCTGTATAAATGTTACCTTACTTGTGTGGGTAGGCCTAGTGCCCACAACAGGAAATGCCTAAAAAAGCAACGTGGTCACATTACATTTTTCCACAAAAAAGACCCCCTTTTTTTCAAAGTGCCTAGCTGTGGATTTTGGGCCCTAGCTCAGTGCCTAGTGCCTGTGACATGAAATGGCCTAAAACGTACTGTGGTGTCTTGAAAATTATCGATTACATAAAAGACCTGGTTTTGAAAAGGAGTCACCTGTGTTTTTGGTCCCGGGCTCGGCGCCCATGTAGGGAAACCTCCCAAACCCAGACATTTCTGAAAACCAGGGAGGTGTGACTTGCATAGACCCCCCAATGTTTTCTTACCCAGAATCCCCTGCAAACCTTAATTTGCGCTAAAAAATCACATTTTCCTCAGATTTCTGTGTGGCAAAGTTGTCTAATCACCGGGCTGACACACATTTTCTACCACCCAGTGTTCTCCTCAGGCTCCTAATAAAAATAGTACCTCACTTGTCTGGGTGGGCCAAGTGTCTGCTATAGGGAAGGGTCCAAAACTTATTTTGGACACATCAAAATGATCTATCCCAAAACGACCTGGCTCTGCAAAGGGATTACCTGCGTTTTGATCCCGGGCTCGGCGGCCATCAAGGGAAACCTACCAAATCAAGACATTTCTGAAAACTAGACACCCCCTGGAGTCCAATAATGTGTGACTTGTGTGGATACCCCAATGTTTTCCTACCTGGAATCTCCTGCAAACACAATTACCAAATAATACCCCTCCCCACCCCTAAATGCTAAAAACCCCTAAAAAGCTTTCTCTGGCACCTTATCTCACTGACTGACTTCCTCAAATCTCCCACGTTTTACTAACTGGGGGCTCTTTGGTTCCCCCCTCCTTCATCTTTTAGTGGCAGATTTATCTTCAAATGCTTCATTTAGCAGCTATGAATATTACTGGCTCAAGCCACTAAAATATACTTTTTACTATAGGTGGAGGGCAGAAAGTCCGACAACAAGCCGCTTTTTGCATATGTCTGTATGTTAAAGAGCATGGTTTTATGAGATGGTGAAGCAGAACAATCATGTCTATGTACTGTGCGACTCGGGGCTGTTCCTGTATTATGAGGTAGATGAAAGCCGGTCTATGAGAAGTGTATGATGTGTGGGACAGGAAATGGCTGCACGGCCAAAAGAGCAGTGTCAGGATCTCAGGTGCGTTGTAGGATGTATTTGTTGGTCCACCTGAATTACCTCAACATGGAAATGGAGTAAATATGATATAGGATGTGGTATACAGATGCTGACCTTTGAATGTATAGCTGCACAATTGATGAAAAACATGGGAAGTGAGCAGCACAGTTTGTGCTTAGCTTTGAAGTTTCAGGGCGATGTCGGTGTTAAGCAGATAATCATGGGATGTAAGGAGCACTGAGTTGCTCATGAGATGTACCATAGCTGCCAGATATGAGGAGAAAGAAACAAAAGGTATGTGGGTCAGAGAGGTTCTGAGGAAGGGGTAAAATTGAACTGTGGGTTCGTGGGGTTAGAAGCTTGAAGGATTGCGTGTAGGTCGTCTAGTTGTGGGCAGAAGTATGTGTGCTCATTTAATACATCTATGCTGGATACCACTAGATGCCATTTGGCTGCGTAACATTTTGAAGTCCTGTGCAGAAGACCCAAATAAATAACTTTGGGGCATATTATCAACAACTAGAGATAATTATCGCTATGTTGGCTTAGCGGCAATATTTTTATCGCCGAGCTGCGGCGATTTTTATCGCTTAGGAACCTTGCTATTATCAAGGTTTATCTCCTAAGCGATAAAAATCGGCCGAAATGCATGAATATCGCTGAAAAGTCAGCGATATTCATGCATTACCGAGCTAATGCTCTTAGCCATGTTATCCACCTCCCATTAGATAACATGGCTAAGAACTGCTCAGGGGCAGGTGTTAGCTTTTGGAGATATTCGCGCTTAGCGCGAATATCTCCAAAAGTTGGTAATAGGAGATAGCGATGTTAGCGACAGTTTCCAGTTGCTAACATCTTGGCACGCCCACTTTGCATGTCATTAGTGATAAATATCACTGACATGCAAAGCGGGGCCCAAGATGGTCGCTATCTCCTACTAGCTGTCGCTAACTGGTGTTAGCGACAGCTAGGTAATAGGGAGATAATTTTATCTCCGCGGAGATAAACATCCCTTGATAATATGCCCCCTTGAAATTAGTTAAGGTTGCTGTAGCAGATGTTCTTTCTGAACCACGGTTTGGACTACATTTTAAAGACCTAAGTGGATGTCCGTTGTTAGCTCGCTGAACAAGATCCAGAGTTTAGCGTTCTCATGCATTCCATGCAAAATATACCACTTTCCCAGCATGGAATCTCAGTAGAAAAATAGAAATGATTTATGATTGTATGACTTCTTTAATGCTATATTTGTGAAAAACAAGTCTCGCGACCCGTCTGGCACAGTATGAATATTTAAGCATGGAACGCTTCAGACTAAGCACATAAAAGTCCCAGGTTTGACTTCTGAAGTTCGCATTGAAAATATTGGCTCGTTATCTGCCCAAAATGAACCTCTTCCAATGCATAAATTAAACTGGCATTTGTTACAAATGCATTCCTTATTTGTTATTCGAGAATCTCGTAGCGAGACCCCTCCCGCCTGAATTATCATACAAATGTAAACAGTAATATTAAATTCCGGAAAATGCAAAACACATTTGCATTCATGCAAAAAATATATTCAAATGGTTGCAAAGGTTATACTAATGACAATAAATATTAATACACCACTCTAGCAAGGGATACTATGATCGTTTTGTATAAAACATTATATTGTACAGTTTTCATTTAAACCAAGATTTATTGAAGAAAAACAATGAATCTGATTTCCGAGAAAATGAGTAGGTTTATTGGGCAAGTCTTTTATTTCCAGGTCTCCCCTAGTCTTCGAATGAGGCCTGGACCCATATGCCTTGGAACTTCACTCCAGATTGCTGCTGGACTATCTAAACCATACTTTAAGGCTGTTTGAATGACAATGGATACTCCCAAGATGTGAAACTGAGGTTTGATATTTTAGCTGAATTCTGAACAATCAAATAAAAAATAATAACTAATTAGTCAAACGTTTAAAATGGACATGATTAATGGTGTTTTCAATAGAGTGCATTGCAACCTCTAACAAATTCCAAACAGAATTCCAATATTTTTTGTACATAATCAGATTGGAAAATTGAGACGAGATTTGCAAAAAAATGCTAAATATTAATGTAGATTAATAACATAAATCGTCCTTTCACATAACATTGTACATTATCATGAGAATATTGATTAAAGCAGCAATGTGCTGCTGACAATCAATATTTGTGAGTCACTCAATTAAAAACATTTTAGACAAAAATATATGCACCGAAGAAAATACATAATTGTCAAAAACAAATCAACATTGTGCTATCATAATGTGGTTATGGATATGATGTGTTGTGAGAGGGAGTGATCAACGTTCTTAACCCCTTTGGCGCTCATGACGAGCTCAGCTCGTCATGAGCGTAACGTGCCCTACGCTGATGACGAGCTGAGCTCGTCATGTAACGCGGGTTTTTCAAAATCGCAGCGCGCAGCGGGAAATAGCTAGTGCGCATGCGGTAAACTATGTTCAGACACGTATTGTAAAAAAACGCTTTTGTGAATTTCTAGTATTACAAGACAGCTGGTTTGCTAACAACTTATAGTGGCCATTCTGAAAGCTTCACTGGAAATATATTTTGCTTGTTATTAGCTTTGTGGTTTGTAGCTCACAGTTGCTTTATATTTGCTGACTTTATTTTCTCTAGTCAGAGTTCGTCCCTTTCTGGGGCATCTATTGCTCAATGCAGCTTTTTGTGTACACGATTTCTGTGACAGACCTTTAAATCTTGTTCTTAACTTGTCACATTTTCTGTGCATTCAAGCACAGAGGTCAAACGTCAGGCTCTGTCTTCCAAGGGAGCCTTGTGTAGGAGAGGCTGTAGAATGTTATATTTTGTAGCACACAACAAAAATGAACTGTGAATCAGAAAAGTACAAATGAAGCACTTTTTTTGAAATTCTGAAGTGTGGTGGAAACACATTTTGGAGTATGATCAACACACATTAATACACTAGGTGATGACATTGCCACACATTATTGTTTGAGAGAAGAAAAACAGTATGTGTGCAAATGTAATGGTCTTTTCAATTAAAAATGTGTTGTCTGTAATGGTAGTGCGCTAACTCACCATGCATACTCCACACTATGCCACTTCACTGCACTCAATGCCCTTCCACTCTATGCCATGCTACTCCATTCTATGGCACGCCACTCCATTGTGCGACATGCCACTCTTCTCTATACCCCTCCACTCTAAGGGCCTGATTTTGAGTTTGGCAGTACGGCGGCGTGTCTGCACATCTGCCGCACTGCCAAAGCGGTGGTCAGGCCATCCACCAGATTAGGAGAGTCCTACTGTATAGAGGGCATTCTTTTGGCGTTCCCACAGCTGTGGCTCTTGAAATGGGTGCTGCAATGGGAACGAAAATAATATTTCCTGCATGGCATGGACATTTTAGTCTATGACATGCAGGAACATGGGGTGCATGCACACAGGGCATGCACCCCAGGGTGGAGAGGCACAAGGGGGCCCTGTAGGGTCCCCTTTGTTTCCTCTCCGTCAGGGTTATCATGAAGGAGGAACCACCATGAAAATCATGGCAGAGAGGAAACTCGTAATATGCTTGGTGGGTCCACAGCGATCCTGCCAAGCATACTGATGCCTCCTGACAGCAGCACCACTGTCAAGGAATGTTGGTCCCTGGAGGCTGCAGCGGGGAAATGGCTGTCCGACCGCCCTAATCATAATAGGGTAGTGAGTAGACCGCCACGCCCCCATGAGTCTGTTGGACCGCCAGACTCATAGTGGGCCCCAGATTTTTAGACATTTTAAGTGGGCTCCCCAGGGCTTCTGATGGGTCCGGGAGGGGTGGTGCCTGGCCCCTCACCTTTTTTCATGGTTTCGACTCTAGAATGAGGTCTCAGGGGCATTTGATGGAAGGAAGGGTAGTGTCTCAGGTAGGGCAGTGCCATGCTCCCCTTGCCTATTGAATACGGCTTCAAGGGTGGGCTTCCTTGGGCCTATATTTTATGAATGCCGCCCGAGCACCATTTCTTTTAATATCTCATGGGATTTGGCCCAAGCTGGAGTCCATTCGAGCCCCCTCAAGTGGCCTACCTTCCCCCTTTACATTACATTAACTTTTTTACTTCATGACAGGGGACTGAGTCCTGTAATGGCTACCAGGACTATTTTGTCATGTTGCTGGCATTCAATCAGTGCACTCACTCCCACAGAAGTCTGATTCGCATGGGAGCTACATGGCCCAAGGGAAATAAAGCTCCCTGGACCAATGACAACACTTTTAAATTGGTGCTCAGTGAGAGTTTCCTGAGTCTCTCGCTGACCCAACCATCCAGATATCCAATTATTTTTAACCTTAATTTCTGAAAAAGTATGGAATGAATTTTCACCAAATAACAAAAAATCACACTCTGCGGACCAAGATCTAGCTTTCTGACAAAATTGGTGTAATTCCATTCAGCAGTCTTTGCTGGAGCCTTTCTTAAAGAACTCTAAGGAAACTGCTTGGGGATTTTGCATTTTGTGAACCCCTTTTTCTCAGCCCTCACTTGACGAAACACCCGTGAAGCTTTCCATGCTCAAAATAGTCAAAGAGAAGCACCTTTTTTTAAAAAAAAGTTGTGAAGATTCGATGTATAATATATATCAAAATCAATCCGCTCCTCTGCCTCTGCCCTTGCTCACTGTGGCTTTCTGGATTAATTTCCATCCTTTCCTCAATAGTCAACATTGATCTAAAAAAGGAGCTGGTTTGGGGCTCAGATCCGATTCCGGAATGTTGCATTTTCAGGTCAAGGCTGCAGGTTACTAGCTATTACCTGATGTGCTTTGTTTGTCTATAGTTTTTACATATGTTGTTTAGAAAGGTGCACATCTAAGTGGTGAATGTACATTCTTTTCACGCTGCACCGCAATCAAGGTTGCTGCACTGCAAAGTGTGAAAGGAGCAGAGCAAGATAGTGTCATATCTAATAGGATATGGAACTCTTGCTCTGTTCCCAAGTGCTGGTGCACTTTCTGGCTGCCTAGCATCACACACACACCTTTGCACTATAGTGCAAATGTGTCTTAGTGAGTCTCACATGGTTTTTATATTGGAAGGGTACCGTTTGAGTGTGAAATATTATGCTTCAACTTACTTTTAAACCGTTTCCAATGTATGTGTGCTGTACAGTAAAGCACACATGCAAAGTTAGAAATGTTTGGAGGAACAAACACTTTTTGCTTTTGTAGCACCTGCCTTAAGGAGCTGTATTTTTGGAGCAAATCGCTGTCTACAAAGGTTAGTAGATAAGACTTTGTGCTAAAAAGCATGAGTGGTTGCATGGGAATGTGCAAGTAGCACCCATGAGGCTCCCTCTTGATGCAAAGTAAATCAAAGCAGTACAAAGCACTGCTTTGTGTTACTTTTAGGCAACTAGTTTTGCAGTAATTTCCTCGATCTAGTACAATCTTATGTGCTTCTTAAGGTATACAGTTAAGTATGCACAGCAGGTTAGTAAATGCTTCAATAGTTATAGCTCAGTTAAACCACCCCTCCCAGTGGGAATAAAGGCCTTACTGAAATGCATTAGGTGACACAAGGCAATTACTTCTCCCTTTGTGTTACTCCTCGAATTGCTCTAGCCTCAGTATTTTGTTTTCCTTTGAGGTAGGTTTGACCCATGTAGCACATAACAAGCTCTCCTGCTGCTCAGGGAAAGGACCCTTTGTATTGCATTCTCCTACTAGTGATCTGTGTGAACGTAACAGTCAAATGTGTGGCCGTCCATGCAAGGAAACAGTCTACATCAGTCCTCCACCATATCACTTCTATGTGCCGCCTCCATTCTCATCTTTTAACCTACTTCTAAAAAAACACACCTTTTTTTCATTCCTGTCTCTCTAACTGCCTCTCCTTGTGTGACACTCACAGGTCTAAAAATGAATTGGGCATGGTGGGATGGCCAATGGACCCGAGGATACAATAACACATATTCTCCACCTGATGATTATCAGGGCCTTCATTGCTGAATCTCCAGTCTGAGCTTTTTGAATCTTTAGGCTCTAGATCAGGATTGCTTGAACATTGGGAGCAAGGCTGCTAGGAGGTCAAGAAGAATGAAAGTGGACACCCAGTCTGTGTCTTGGGATAACAGTATTTCATAGTATGCAGGACGCAAATCATCTTGTTGATTCAGTCTTATTGCACAGGTCACACAGACTGTGGTGTGCAGTTCTAGGCGGGCTCAACAAGGAATTGCATAACGTGCTGGGAGGTGTGGTTATTAGCAGTTATGTTGTAATGAGGGGAGAGGAGTTGGCCTAAAGGCTAGGGCGGTTGACCTCGAATCTGGGGAACTAGGTTCGAGTCTCGGCAATGACTCTGAACATCCTGTGATTCTGGGCAAATCACTTAATCTCCCCGTGCCTAACAACAATTAATGTGTCCTCATGTAATGCAACTGGTACTATGTAAACCGCTCTGATACCCGATTCGGGTCAAGTTTGCGCTATATAAAACTCTGTAAAATAAATAAAATAAATGAGAGGGCAGTATGTGATTGTATGCTGGGGAATAAAGACGTACAATCCAGATCTACATGTGTGGCGTATTCCACTGCTTGCTCCAGCGGCTGGGGAGGACGATATAACTGGTCACGAATAGAAGATCTGTGCCCCAAATAAACAAGACTGCTCTCACTGAGAGTTTGTCATGCTACAGCAAACTTCCTCTGCATGCCCTGAGTAGGAGGGCATTCAAAAAGCCCAACAGAAAACCCTGTTAAGGCAAAAAGAAGAGATATTGTAACACAGCAAGACACAGAGCTATAATCGATACAAAGGGAAACGTTAAAGGCAGCCAAAACCAGGTACAATGCAGAAAGTTAAACGTAGTGATGAACAAGCACAAGAAACAGAACCGTCATTTACCGTCAAGAAAGAAGATGGTGTTTTAGGACCTCCGATTGGGCATGACGACCCAAGTACAAGCACAAGGCCATTGCTTGCGGAAAGTACCAGCCCAGAAGAACAGCAGCCGTCGTCTGAACAGCATGTACTCCCAACGGTAGTAGAAAAGAGTGCAAAGAATAATGCAGCCATGTTTCTGAAACCACCATAGCAATTCAACACCAATAAGAAGCAGAATATTGGAACCAGGTGGACTGCATGGATTGAGAAGTTCAATGACTTCATAGAAGCCCTAGAAGATGTAGATGATAAGAAAATCATGAAATATTTAAAGAACCTTTGCGGTGATGGAGTTATAGAGTGAAAGAAATGCTGAAGAAAAATCTCCCAGACTGATGCATTATTGTATCATCAGGTCAAAAAACCATTGGGAACGATATTCAGACAGAATATCGAGTTGGAAATATGGACTTACACAAATATCGAGTTGGAAATATCGTGACCCAGAAATATTGACAGCAATAATATCGCGCTCAGAAATATCAAATTTAAGGTAAGAAATACAGTTTTCAAAAATATAGAAGTCATCAATATCGTTTGCAAAAAATATATAGTTTAAAATATCAATTTCTTAATTATGTCATGTGTTTTAATTTACATTCTAAATGTATGTGATGTATATTTTCTGATAAAGTATTGTTTATTTCTTTTATATTTGTGTTACATTTTTAGTAGTTACCAATTTTATTTCAATCACATTTTGCATTTTAAGTTGCGTAGTGGGTTTATAGGGGAATTGGGTGGGACGTACTTTAATTATATTAAATTAATTATTCTTTTTTTAATTAATATTTATGTAATTCAGATTTTATAGTATTAATTATGGGAAGTAATTTATTTGTAATTAGTTATCAATTGGTTGTTAATTAATATGAATTAATTATAGTAATTGTGTAATTTTTTTAGGTGCAGGTTGTGAGGGTTATAGGGGTAAAGAGTGGGAAGTAATTTAAAAAAAAATTAATTAATAATTAGTTGTTGATTAATTAATAAAAAATTAAATGTGGAAATTGAGTAATTAATACCTTTTGGTGTGGGTTGTGGAGTGAATAGGGGTAAAGGGTGGGAAGTAATTTATGGTTAATTAGTTAATAATTAGCCGATCATTGATTTGAATTAATTAATTGAAAATTAAATATGGAAATTGTGTAAATGATTTTAGGTGTGGTTTGTGGGGTTAATAGGGATAAAGGGTGGGAAGTGATTTATGTTTAAAACATTACTAATTTGTTGATCATGATTATTAATGAATGAATTAATTAATTAAGTGATATTTGATTAGGGTAATAATTTATATTTTTTGTGTGTTGGTTTTTCTTTTATAGGGGTAAAGGGTGGGGAGTAAATTAATTTTACTTACATTATAATTAGGTGTTAAATACTAATTGAAAATAAGATTTTATTGTGTTTATCGTTTTTTTACAGTTTAGTTTTAGCTGTGGTTTGTGGGGATTAGAGGGGTAAAGGGGCACATGCATCATTATTACATTTTGCGATTCCTTAATTGCGAAAAATAAGGAATCGCAATTAAGGAATTGCAAACTGCAATGCATCAAGAAATCGCTAAAAAAAAGCCATTTCCTAAAATTCCTTAATTGCGATTCTCTAATTGAGAATCGCAATTAAGGAATACCTCCCCATTCACTCCTATGAGCCTAGAGGCCCATAGGAATGAATGGAAAGACATTCTCAATTTGCAATTCACCATTAGAAATTCGCAAATTGAGAATGAAATTTCAAGGGTGCAGGGGTGTCCAAAGGCATGTGTGTGTGTAAAATGGAACTTTGAAAAATGCACTTTAGTGCATTTTTCAAAGTTTTTGCAAATTACCCTGAAGGTCAACTTCATGGTAATTTGCTCCCCTTATTTGCGAATTCGCAAATTTTTAAAGTTTGATGCATTGCATTTAAGGAATCTCAATTTGAGATTCCTTAAATGCAATCGCAATTCAAGAAATCGCAATTTTGCGATTTCTTAAATTGCGAAAATTACATGGAATTACATGGAATTGCATTCGCAAACGGCCGAATTTTGCGATTCGTACAATTCGCGAATGCAATTTCCATTGATGCATGCGGCCCAAAGTGTGGGAGGTTCATAAATTTTATGAGTTTTAATCAATCATATTTCTTTAAATGGTAATTCATATGTTAATTATTTAAGAATATTTTTTAAAAATTAGAAGTGGGTTCTGAATATTTGGTGTTATGAGGTAGTTTCTTTTTCTAAATAATTTATAATTGGATTTATTTTATTTAATATAATATGTGTAGGTATTTGTCATATGCATTTACCATCATAATATGTTTTAAACATTTTTTTATATGAAATATATTTGTATTTTAATTTTTAACATATTTATATATGTTTCACTTATTTTGTTTATTACATATTTTTGTTGTTAATATTTTGTTTGTTTTTAATTTTGAACCAACTGCAGAGAGAATATTAATTCTTACCCCTCCGCAGTCCAACACTCTCCCTACTGTTGCATTGATTGGAGTAGGAATAGTAAATTTTAAGCAAACACAAGAAGATGATGGACGGAGAGCTGAAACTTTTCAAACACTCACGCCGAGTCACAGATCTGTGTTGAATCCATCATTGTTCTTAAGTTCACTTCGCCACCTCAGTTTGCACCCAGCTATATGCAAATGAGTCTTGACCCTGTGCCCCATGGGAACAGTCCAACCCGAGCTGCCAAACCAGGTATTCCCTGATCCGCAAACAAGCATCATAGGGCAGGATTTAGGGTCACACCCCTCATCAGCTAGGCTATCTTGAATTCAGTAGCAAAGTGAGCAAGGGACCCATGTCTGGGCATACTCTGCCAACTTACGGCAAACAAAGCAAACACTAGGAGATGACGGACTGAGCGCTGGAACTTTTCAGACACTCACCCCAGTCACAGATCTAGGTTGAATCCATCATCATTCTTTAGCTCACTTCGCCACCTCAGTTAAGACCCAGCTATATGCAAATCAGTCTTGACCATGTGCCTCTTGGAAACAATCCAGTCCAAACTGCCAAGCCAGGTCTTCCCTGAACTGGTAACAAGTAACCTGGGACCGGTTTCCGGGTACCACTCCTCATAGGCCAGGCTAGCTTGATTTCAGCGGCAAAGTGAACAAAGGGACCCACGTCTGGGCCTACCCTGCCAACTTAGGGCAAACAAAGCAAATACAAGGAGATGATGGATGGAGCACTGAAACATTAAGACACTGACCCCCATCACAGATCTGGGTTGAATCCATCATCGTTCTTTATCTCACTTCGCCAGCTCAGTTCAGACCTAGCTACATGCAAATCAGTCTTGACCCTGTGCCTCATGGGAACAGTCCAGCCCGAACTGCCAAATCAGGTCTTCCCTGAACCGCAAACAAGCATCATGGGACCGGTGTAAGGGTAACACCCCTCAGCAGCTAGGCTAGCTTCAATCCAGTGGCAAAGTGAGCAAGGGACCCACGACTGGGCATACTCTGCCAACCTAGGGCGAACAAAGCAAACACAAGGAGATGATGGACGAAGCACTGGAACTTTTCAGAGACTCATCCCCAGTCACAGATCTAGGTTGAATCCATCATCATTCTTTAGCTCACTTCTCCACCTCAGTTCAGACCCAGCTATTTGCAAATCAGTATTAATCCTGTGCCTCATGGGAATAGTCCAGCACAAACTACCAGCCAGGTCTTCCCTGACCTGGAAACAAGCATTCTGGGACTGGTTACAGGGAACACCACTCATCAGCCAGGCTAGCTTGAATCCAGTGGTAAAGTGAGCAAGGGACCCACGTCTGGCATACCCTGACAACTTAGGGCGAACAAAGTAAACACAAGGAGATGATGGATAGAGCGCTGAAACTTTTCAGACACTCACCCCAGTCACAGATCTGAGTTGAATCTATCATCGTTCTTAGTTCATTTCACCACATCAGTTCAGACCCAGCTATATGCAAATCAGTCTTGACCCTGTGCTTCATGGGAACAGTCCAGCCCAAACTGCCAAGCCAGGTATTCTCTGAACCGGAAACAAGCAACCTGGGACCGGTTTTGGGATTACATCAGGCTAGCTTGAATCCAGTGGCAAAGTGAGCAAGGGAATACATTTTATCCTGCCACTATATAACACTTTCCCTACTTGTGTACTCACTGGAGTAGGAATAATATTTTTTACCCTTCCGCTATCCAACACTTTCTCCACTGTTGCACTCATTGGAGTGTGAATAGTCATTTTTACCCTTCTGCTGTCCAACACATTCCCTATTGTTACAAATATTGGAGAGGGAATAGTAAATTGTATCCCTCCGCAATCCAACAATTTTCCTACTGTTGCACTCATTGGAGTGGGAATAGTAATTTTTACCCCTCTGCTTTCCAACACTCTCCCTATTGTTGCACTCACTGGAGTGGGAATAGTAATGTTTACCCCTCGCTATCTAACACTTTCTGTACTGTGTACTGACTGGAGTGGGAATAGTAAATGTTATCCCTCTGCTATTTTAACACTTTCCCTACTGTTGCACTCACCGGAATGTGAATAGTAAGTTTTATCCATCCGCTATCTAACACTTTCCCTATTGTTACACTCATTGGAGTGGGAACAGTAATTTTACATGTCCGCTATCCAAAACTTTCCCTACTTTTATACTCACTGGGAGTGGGATTAGTAATTTTTACCCCTTCACTAACCAACACTTTCCCTACTGTTACACTGACTGAAGTGGTAAATATACATTAAAGATAATAAAAATAGTTTAATGTTTTAATTTATAATATAATGTTTTTTTAATAGATTTTATGTTATTGGTATATATGACTCCTGCTACGATTGTGCTGCAACAGATGGTTTCTGCTGGTCGCATGCAGAGTAAAAGCACTGCAGCTTGTCACCTGACTGCTTTTACAAATAAAACCACTTGAACATCAGTGCAAATATCAAGCAGAATTGTCCACCAAGGCTTGAAAGTAAGGACTTCCAGTTTGTACATCTATATGAATTACATTGCACTGTGGGAGTTGATGTCTTTACAACTAAGTCACGTGATTAAAATCGTTTTTTTTAAAAGCACGCCTAAGCGCATAATGATGTCTTCTTCCACCTGTGAGCAAGGCTATACAGCCGAAACGTTAGGGAAATGGAAGCAGGCGCTGCTGGACTGTGCCGGAACCTGAGCTGCAGTATTGGGCTTCAAAACCTTTGTTTGCATGGCAAGTGCTTTATGGGCTGCTCCGTGCCCATTTTATTGAAGTCGCCCTGAAGGGTCCTGGGCTCCAGAAACGAGAGACTGTGTTTGTGGTATTAATTGAGGAGCCTGACTCACTCACGCACCCGACCTACAAAGGATATGCTAATGAGCAAAATGGAATGCGTGTGGAAGGGATTCGAGCAGGATGACTCCTGCTACGATCGTGCTGCAACAGATGGTTTCTGCTGGTCGCATGCGGAGTGAAAACACTGCAGCTTGTCACCTGACTGCTTTTACAAATAAAACCACGTGAACATCAGTGCAAATATCAAGCAGAATTGTCCACCAAGGCTTGAAAGTAAGGACTTCCAGTTTGTACATCTATATGAATTACATTGCACTGTGGGAGTTGATGTCTTTACAACTAAGTCACTTGATTAAAATCGTTTTTTTTAAAAGCACGCCTAAGCGCATAATGGTGTCTTCTTCCACCTGTGAGCAAGGCTATACAGCCGAAACGTTAGGGAAATGGAAGCAGGCGCTGCTGGACTGTGCCGGAAGCTGAGCTGCAGTGTTGGGCTTCAAAACCTTTGTTTGCATGGCAAGTGCTTTATGGGCTGCTCCGTGCCCATTTATTGAAGTCGCCCTGAAGGGTCCTGGGCTCCAGAAACGAGAGACTGTGTTTGTGATTTTATATATATATATATATATATATATATATATACATATTTGTGTAATTTTATGTAATTTTAGAATTGTTTTAAAGAAAAAATTATATATTAGTTACTAAGTATCTGTGTTTAACTTTTTTACATTAATTGTATTTGTTATATTTGTTAAAATGTATATTATATATATATATATATATATATATATTCACTGAAAAAACCATAGGTTATAGACCATATATAGTTAGGAATTTGCATTTACAAAACCTTGAAAATTCACTGAAAAAACCATAGGTTAGAGACCATATATAGTTAGCTGGACATTTTATTGACATAAAACCAATGAAATTCCATATATAGTTAGTTGCACTAACTATATATCGCGCACCCGCAATCCACTGCTGATGATGTCACATATTACATCATTCATGACATGGTCCGTGACATCACTGATGACATCACTGATGACATCTCAAATGACATCACTGATGACATCACTGATGACATCTCAAATGACATCACTGATGACATCATCTAGTGTCTGTGTGTTTTTGTAAAGTTTAAATATGTTTTACATATTGAAGAATGAGTGGATGTATGGAAGACTGAGTGTGTGTGTGGCTGGCTGGGAGGTGTGTGACTCTGTGCATATCAATGTGTACTTGTATCAGTGATTGTATAAGAGAGTAAGTATGTGTTAGTATATGTGTGAAAAGTATGGTGTTCTGTGTTTAACTGTATAGATGAGGAAATCGAAGTGTGATTGATTCTTCACAGGACTGACTAGGTGTATGAGTGCATATGATAGTGTTGTAATAATGAGTGACTGTATGTATGAGTGATTGTATGGGTGAATGAGTGAATGTGTGTGTAGACGTAGGAATCAGTGAGTGCGTATGTAGTAACTGGTATTGGTGTGTCATGATGTCATCAGTGATGTCATTTGAGATGTCATCAGTGATGTCATTTGAGATGTCATCAGTGATGTCATCAGTGATGTCACTGAAGTATGGTGTTCTGTGTTTAACTGTATAGATGAGGAAATGGAAGTGTGATTGATTCTTTACAGGACTGACTAGGTGTGTGAGTAACTCCATGGATGAATGGCAGTGTGTGAGTGTCTGCATAGGTGTATGAGTGCATATGATAGTGTTGTAATAATGAGTGACTGTATGTATGAGTGATTGTATGGGTGAATGAGTGAATGTGTGTGTAGACGTAGGAATCAGTGAGTGCGTATGTAGTAACTGGTATTGTTGTGTCATGATGTCATCAGTGATGTCATTTGAGATGTCATCAGTGATGTCATCAGTGATGTCATTTGAGATGTCATCAGTGATGTCATCAGTGATGTCACTGACCATGTCATGAATGATGTAATATGTGACATCATCAGCAGTGGATTGCGGGTGCGTGATATATAGTTAGTGCAACTAACTATATATGGAATTTCATTGGTTTTATGTCAATAAAATGTCCAGCTAACTATATATGGTCTCTAACCTATGGTTTTTTCAGTGAATTTTCAAGGTTTTGTAAATGCAAATTCCTAACTATATATGGTCTATAACCTATGGTTTTTTCAGTGAATTTCATTGGTTTTTTAAAAGCTAATATCTATAGCTGTAAAATATATTCTTTATTACGTGACGTATCACGTAGCCACGTGAGACGCCTCATGACGCGTCGCATAACCGTGACGTATCGGCTCTGCAGCGCAAACAAAACCCGTAACGTAAGCGTGCCGGAGCACGCTTACAGATATATATATTTTTTTTAACCTTAATTAGACAAAATCCACACGTGCACATATCTTGAGGCCTTGCAAAGGCACATCAAACAAACAGTCCCTACAATTTTGCCAAGTTTGCTGGAAATCTATTCCCTTAATTTTTTTTTTACTGTTTCTCTTGGTTTTCCCCTTGTTACGCTTACCGGGACGCTACCCGGTACGCGAACCGGACGCTCCAAAAACACAAGATGGCGGACTCCCTTTACGCTGCCGGTTAGCTGCCCGGTTCGCGTACCGGGAAGAGCCTCTACCGCGAAAAATCGCGGGGGACTTTAATATCCCCCTCATCAATCCTAGGGGGTCAGGAGTGGTCTACCTTGCCCCCTTTCCTTCATTTCCCCCTTCGTTTTTCACCACATCTTGTCTCTCGATCGTACCGAGAGACAAGATGGCGGCCGCTCCGGACTGTTTAGAATGTTGACAGACACCGGAGAGCCAATCAGCTACGCTTCGCGAAGTTCCGTTACGCGTCAGGTACGCGAACCGGGGCGCTAACCGGAGCGCTGTCAAAGATATATATATTTTTTTAAACGTTAATTTCTCAAAATCCACTGGAGCACATATATTGAGACATAGCAAAGGCACGTCGGGCAAATCATATCTACAATTTTGCCAAGTTTCATGTAAATCTATTCAGCCGTTCGAGCTAAAAGTGAGTCCAACCGCCCTATGGAAAAATGAATGGGAAAAACGCGTTTTGGGACCCCCCTTTTTTCTCAGCCCCCCCTTGGCGAAACCCCCCCAAATTTTCAGGGGCTGCTCAGAAACAAACAGTGCAATTTTCCTGAAAATGTTAGCCAATTCCGTCCACAAACGCCAAAGTTATTAGACATAGAATTTTCAGAAATCCCATAGAGAAAAAATCCTAACTATATATACCCACTGGCTATCGCCAGTAGGTAATATACATATATAAACATATATAATCTGCATATCTATATAAATATAAATGCATACATATACATATATGCATACATATGCATGTTATTTACATGAAAGTTTTAAAAACACTAATAAAAGCAAAGCTAAAAAGCCACCTCATTACAAACAGAATGGCTTTAACTTAAACGAGGGCGAGATCTATTGCATTTTCAATGCTTGTTTACTTTGGTTCTATCAAGAAGGCATTCAGATGTGTCACACATTTGCCATAAATTCTGAATGTTAGCACTCTAGTTGCTCATTAGATCACTGTAGTAAAGCTAGTGCTCACCAGGGAAGTCTGCAGCTAATCATGGTTTGCAGCCATTTTCCCGCATTTTTTATCCCGCAGACTTTCAGTCCGCATACCATTATCCCGCAAGGTCATTGACCTCGCATACCATTATCCCGCATTTTTTCAAAACGCATGTGCATTTATCGCGCATGCCTTTACAAAGAATTACGTTTTAAAGGCATGTATGGTAAATGCATTTGCGTTGTGAAAACCACGATGACGAGAGAGGTAAGTGGGTTTGTGTTAATTTTTTCGTGGGTTAGTGATTGTGTAGTGTAGTGTAGTGTTGTGTAGTGTAGTGTTGTGTTAGTGTAGTGTAGAGTTGTGGTGGTTGTTTAGTGTAGGGTCATGCTGGGGGTAGTGTTTTAGGGTTTAGGGTTGTGTTGTAGTGTTTGCGTAGTGTAGGGTCATGCTGGGGGTAGTGTTTTAGGGTTTAGGGTAGTGTTGTAGTGTTTGCGTAGTGTAGGGTCATGCTGGGGGTAGTGTTTTAGGGTTTAGGGTTGTGTTGTAGTGTTTGCATAGTGTAGGGTCATGCTGGGGCTAGTGTTTTAGGGTTTAGGGTAGTGTTGTAGTGTTTGCGTAGTGTAGGGTCATGCTGGGCGTAGTGTTTTAGGGTTTAGGATAGTGTTGTAGTGTTTGCGTAGTGTAGGGTCATGCTGGGGGTAGTGTTTTAGGGTTTTGGGTAGTGTTGTAGTGTTTGCGTAGTGTAGGGTCATGCTGGGGTGTAGTATTTTAGGGTTTAGGGTAGTGTTGTAGTGTTTGCGCAGTGTAGGGTCATGCTGGGGGTAGTGTTTTAGGGTTTTGGGTAGTGTTGTAGTGTTTGCGTAGTGTAGGGTCATGCTGGGGGTTGTGTTTTAGGGTTTTGGGTAGTGTTGTAGTGTTTGCGTAGTGTAGGGTCATGCTGGGGGTAGTGTTTTAGGGTTTTGCGTAGTGTTGTAGTGTTTGCGTAGTGTAGGGTCATGCTGGGGTGTAGTATTTTAGGGTTTAGGGTAGTGTTGTAGTGTTTGCGCAGTGTAGGGTCATGCTGGGGGTAGTGTTTTAGGGTTTTGGGTAGTGTTGTAGTGTTTGCGTAGTGTAGGGTCATGCTGGGGGTAGTGTTTTAGGGTTTTGGGTAGTGTTGTAGTGTTTGCGTAGTGTAGGGTCATGCTGGGGTGTAGTGTTTTAGGGTTTTGGGTAGTGTTGTAGTGTTTGCGTAGTGTAGGGTCATGCTGGGGTGTAGTGTTTTAGGGTTTTGGGTAGTGTTGTAGTGTTTGCGTAGTGTAGGGTCATGCTGGGGGTAGTGTTTTAGGGTTTTGGGTAGTGTTGTAGTGTTTGCGTAGTGTAGGGTCATGCTGGGGGTAGTGTTTTAGGGTTTTGGGTAGTGTTGTAGTGTTTGCGTAGTGTAGGGTCATGCTGGGGGGTAGTGTTTTAGGGTTTTGGGTAGTGTTGTAGTGTTTGCGTAGTGTAGGGTCATGCTGGGGGTAGTGTTTTAGGGTTTTGGGTAGTGTTGTAGTGTTTGCGTAGTGTAGGGTCATGCTGGGGGTAGTGTTTTAGGGTTTAGGGTAGTGTTGTAGTGTTTGCGTAGTGTAGGGTCATGCTGGGGGTAGTGTTTTAGGGTTTAGGGTAGTGTTGTAGTGTTTGCGTAGTGTAGGGTCATGCTGGGGGTAGTGTTTTAGGGTTTAGGGTAGTGTTGTAGTGTTTGCGTAGTGTAGGGTCATGCTGGGGGTAGTGTTTTAGGGTTTAGGGTAGTGTTGTAGTGTTTGCGTAGTGTAGGGTCATGCTGGGGTGTAGTGTTTTAGGGTTTTGGGTAGTGTTGTAGTGTTTGCGTAGTGTAGGGTCATGCTGGGGGTAGTGTTTTAGGGTTTAGGGTAGTGTTGTAGTGTTTGCGTAGTGTAGGGTCATGCTGGGGTGTAGTGTTTTAGGGTTTTGGGTAGTGTTGTAGTGTTTGCGTAGTGTAGGGTCATGCTGGGGGTAGTGTTTTAGGGTTTAGGGTAGTGTTGTAGTGTTTGCGTAGTGTAGGGTCATGCTGGGGGTAGTGTTTTAGGGTTTAGGGTTGTGTTGTAGTGTTTGCGTAGTGTAGGGTCATGCTGGGGGTAGTGTTTTAGGGTTTAGGATTGTGTTGTAGTGTTTGTGTAGTGTAGGGTCATGCTGGGGGTAGTGTTTTAGGGTTTAGGGTAGTGTTGTAGTGTTTGCGTAGTGTAGGGTCATGCTGGGGTGTAGTGTTTTAGGGTTTTTGGTAGTGTTGTAGTGTATGCGTAGTGTAGGGTCATGCTGGGGGTAGTGTTTTAGGGTTTAGGGTAGTGTTGTAGTGTTTGTGTAGTGTAGGGTCATGCTGGGGGTAGTGTTTTAGGGTTTAGGGTAGTGTTGTAGTGTTTGCGTAGTGTAGGGTCATGCTGGGGGTAGTGTTTTAGGGTTTCGGGTAGTGTTGTAGTGTTTGCGTAGTGTAGGGTCATGCTGGGGGTAGTGTTTTAGGGTTTAGGGTAGTGTTGTAGTGTTTGCGTAGTGTAGGGTCATGCTGGGGGTAGTGTTTTAGGGTTTAGGGTAGTGTTGTAGTGTTTGCGTAGTGTAGGGTCATGCTGGGGGTAGTGTTTTAGGGTTTAGGGTAGTGTTGTAGTGTTTGCGTAGTGTAGGGTCATGCTGGGGGTAGTGTTTTAGGGTTTAGGGTAGTATTGTAGTGTTTGCGTAGTGTAGGGTCATGCTGGGGGTAGTGTTTTAGGGTTTAGGGTAGTGTTGTAGTGTTTGCGTAGTGTAGGGTCATGCTGGGGTGTAGTGTTTTAGGGTTTTGGGTAGTGTTGTAGTGTTTGCGTAGTGTAGGGTCATGCTGGGGTGTAGTGTTTTAGGGTTTTGGGTAGTGTTGTAGTGTTTGCGTAGTGTAGGGTCATGCTGGGGGTAGTGTTTTAGGGTTTAGGGTAGTGTTGTAGTGTTTGCGTAGTGTAGGGTCATGCTGGGGGTAGTGTTTTAGGGTTTAGGGTTGTGTTGTAGTGTTTGCGTAGTGTAGGGTCATGCTGGGGGTAGTGTTTTAGGGTTTAGGATTGTGTTGTAGTGTTTGTGTAGTGTAGGGTCATGCTGGGGGTAGTGTTTTAGGGTTTAGGGTAGTGTTGTAGTGTTTGCGTAGTGTAGGGTCATGCTGGGGTGTAGTGTTTTAGGGTTTTGGGTAGTGTTGTAGTGTATGCGTAGTGTAGGGTCATGCTGGGGGTAGTGTTTTAGGGTTTAGGGTAGTGTTGTAGTGTTTGTGTAGTGTAGGGTCATGCTGGGGGTAGTGTTTTAGGGTTTAGGGTAGTGTTGTACTGTTTGTGTAGTGTAGGGTCATGCTGGGGGTAGTGTTTTAGGGTTTAGGGTAGTTTAGTTGTTTAGTGTACGCTAAAGGCATATTCGTTCTAAAAGTTTTTGTTATTTTAATTTGCGGCCTAATAGTACATGCGGGATTTTTTTTGCGGACTGATGGTATGCGGGATTTCGTCATATATTCGCTAATCATACTTTCTATGGCAAAATGAACCCCCTCATTTTGTTCCTTTTTAAATTAAATGTTTTAAGAGTTACCACTTTATTCCAATCAAGATGGCTTCAGGTGTGCCATACCTTTGTAATAAGTAGGACTGTTAGCACTCTAGTTGTTCTTTAGAACACTCTGGGACATTCTGTCATTGGGCTATAGTTGGGCTACATCTGGCTGATATTTGGGCTACATTTGTTTTTTTTTGTCTCTGGTGGCCATCTTTGGGCTACATTGGGCTACATTGGGCTACATTGGGCTACATTGGGCTACATTTGGGCTCCAACATTTATATAGCCCAATGTAGCCCAATATATATTTTTCAAAGTTAATTTTCGTAAAAACCACTGGAGCCTATATCTTGAGACATAGCAAAGGCACATCGGGCTGCCAGTCCCTACAATTTTGCCAAGTTTGGTGTAAATCCATTCAGCCGTTCAGGCTAAAAGTGAGGCCAACCGCCCTATGGAAAATTGCATGGGAAAAACACGTTTTGGGACCCCCCTTTTTTCTCGGCCCCCCCTTAACGAAACCCCCCCAAATTTTCAGGGGCTGCTCAGAAACAAAATGAAAATTTCAGCCAATTCTGTCCTCAAACGCCAAAGTTATTCGACATAGAATTTTCAAAAATCCCATAGGAAAAAAATCCTAAATATATATACCTACTGGCTATCGCCAGTAGGTAATATATATACACACACACATTGATATTTTGTACAAGTATATTTTTAAAAAATGTTCTCAATATTTTTGTACTTACCTGTATAGAGATTTGATATTTTTGCATCCTATAATTTTTCATCTACATTTTTTGCATTGATATTCTCTCAGAGAGCCGTCCAGCCATAGGACAAATGTACAAAGGTTGTAGTAAAGAAAACTACGTCATAAAGGTTGTAAAGAGAACGAGAAACTACTTATGTCACAGGATGACGAGAAAATGGACACCAGAATGTTGCAGAAGCATTCTCGCCACACCCACAAAGCGAAAGAAGCAACATCAATTACGACAAGCTGAAACCAGACAAAGATGATTGTCACCAAGTTCATCCTGGAAAGGTTTGTCAACGTCATTGTGGAGCACCAGTGAAGAAGATGAATGTGCGATGATGACATCGACAAAAGATCAACAGGCACATATAGGTGTGGCTGTTTGCAAAGAAGAACTAAATACAAAGGCAAACCACCACATGAAACAATAAACTTAATTTGGACATTACCCCAAGATTACAATACAGATCAACAGTCGCCCCATTACCTTTATCATAGACAGTGGTGCGTTGATTAACACCATGCCGGTTAACTAACTTTTTAACCGGAGCACACGTTTTCTATTATATCCCTTTAACAGAACGTTGAAGACTCAGCGCATTTGCCCACACGTGAGAATAAGCGTATTTTCTCATTACTTGGTGTTTTATAAATTGCACTGCACACGATTTCTGCATGCCATTTGCACTTCAGATACTGACTTTACTCACCGGCCACCAGCAGATTTATACTCACACATCGTTAATAATTCATGTTCACTGGGTGAGACTCACATTCTTTCCTATTTGATTGATCATAACGCGACTTATTTGTTTCATCACCTCATTTTTTAGCCACATATCTTGAGAATTCCTCTGTGTCTATACTCTTTATAACTGTATAATGCCCATACTACTGACACTGTCACTTTCTCCTATTTCTTGGGGTGTAAACTCTCTGCACCTGCATGACTACAATGACATTGACTCTTAAAGGCTACTCGAGTACTTCCTCTTTTGAGAACCCTTCATTTTGTTTTTCTTTAGATTAATCCCCTGACGAAGGGCAACCCTTATGCCCGAAATGCATTGGGATGATGGTTAAAAACTTATTGGATGTGTATACATTATGAGTTTATTCAAACCACAAAAGTTATGAAGACTGTCAAATATCAAAATATTTGATCATTGAAAATAAGTGATTTTGATTAAAGACTTCACAGTACTTAAAGACTTTGCTTTCGAAACTTCAATATAAAATGTATTAAAACAATTCCTTGTTTTATACGCTGTGCACCAGGGGGTTGCAATATTTAGTTTATTCTTGTAACACTGTGTGGTTTAGACAGTAAACCTTGTCTGCACGCGACAAATTCTCAATTTATCCAACATATGAAAACAGGCTGTGCGTATCGACCACTTTAATACTTTTCATGAGTACCATTACAGCGACACTGTTCGACATCTTAAACAGCTGAGGAGTACATTAACTTCATAGTGAGGTCCAGCACGCCAGCAGCCCTGTCCATTTAACAGATCATTGCTGCTATTAATGCTGATCCGAACCTGCTTATCCTCAAGGACATCATTTTAACTCAATTGTGCAAGAGGGATGCTCGAACCTTTGATGATGAAGTCGAATTAAAAAAATTCTAGAGTGTACAGGATGAACAGCCCATTATCATTGAAGGTGTTGTATTGAAAGGCTCACAAATTACCATTCCTTTGAGCCTTAGGCAGCAAGTCAATTAAACTAGCCCATGAAGGACATCCTGGCATTGTAGCCACCAAAAGAGCCCCGAGGGACCTAGTGTGGTACCCGCCTCTAGATTAGCGAGTGGAGAGGGAACTGAAAGATTTCCATCTTGTAACTGCCTTTCTTCTAAGGTGAAAAGGCACCCATTGATGATGTTTGACCTTCCTGCACATGCAGGGGAAAGAATTACAGTTGATTTCTTTGGACTTTTAGAAAAGGAACATCATCTTCTGGTAGTTGTTGATGAGTATTCAAGTGTTACTTTAGTAGTGGAGCAAACATCAACTACCCATGTCAAGGTCATTGAGTGGCTGAATGACATCTTAGCAGTGTGAGGTATTTCCGCTGTTCATTAGCAAAGGAATTTCTGGTCAGACTAAGGGGCCGATTACGATACAGCTCGTAAAGGCTCTGACCGATCTTCGTGGCATTCTGAGCTGCATCATAATCGGCCCATCGGTTTACTTTCTGACTGTCGCATTACAATGCTTGCAGTCGGAAACTAAACTGGCCGGTCATTCCGGATGGCTTCCAACGGGATCAAAGAGCCCATTGGCCAGTCAGAACCAGCTCGTAATCCCAAAGGGCGGGCTTTCCGCTCTTGGGATTACGATACACGGTTTCTGGCATGATTTCCATGCCAGCCTGTCCGACATGGAAACCATGTTAGAAAGCGTGTTTGGGGACCCACAGCAGGGCCCCCTTGGTGCGCGACCTCCAGTTGGGGGCTGAGGGGGCACCAATGGTGCCCCCCTGTTGATCCCTGCGCCCCGTGGCAGACAGCATGAGGATCCTGCCACAAGATGCAGGGATGAACAGCACTTCCCATTTCCCTATTTGAGCATGTATTGTGGCCGGTTTACGGCCGTAATGCATGCTCCCAAAGGGAAATGTAGGAATGCGACCAAACAGTGTTCAGTCACATCCTAATTAGGCAGTCTGGATTGCTGACCAGAAGTCGGTCGGTCACAGGACTGAGACGTTGTCGGGCAGACTCAACTCCACCTAACATCATAATTAGCCCCTAAATGTCAAGAATCAAAATGGCACACCTCTGTGGCCCTTAGCTAATGGTGTTGTGGAACGATTCATTCAATCAATCAATCATGCCATTTGTATAGCGCACTACTCACCCGGGAGGGTCTCAAAGCGCTTGGGGGGAGGGGTACGCTACTGCTCGAACAGCCAGGTCTTGAGTTGTTTCCTGAAGGCGAGATGGTCCTGGGTCAGCCGAAGTGGATGGGGAGGGAGTTCCAAGTCTTGGCAGCCAGGTAAGAGAAGGATCTTCCTCCGGCGGTGGCTCTTCGGATGCGTGGTACGGCTGCGAGGGCGAGGCTGGTGGACCGTAGCTGGCTGGTGGGCGTGTAGAAGGTCAGACGGTCGTTGAGGTACTTGGGGCCCAGGTCGTGGAGAGACTTGTGTGCATGGGTGAGGAGCCGGAACGTGATCCTCTTGTCGACGGGGAGCCAGTGCAGGTTCCTCAGGTGGCTGGAGATGTGGCTGCATCGGGGGACATCCAGGATGAGTCGGGCGGAGGCGTTCTGGATGCGCTGGATTTTTTTCTGTAGCTTGGCTGTGGTTCCGGCGTAGAGGGCGTTTCCGTAGTCCAGTCGGCTGGTGACGAGTGCCTCGGTGACAGTCTTCCTGGTCTCGGTCGGGATCCAGCGGAAGATCTTGCGAAGCATACGCAGGGTGTTGAAGCACGATGAGGAGACGGCGTTGACTTGTCTGGTCATCGAGAGGGAGGGGTCCAGGATGAAGCCCAGGTTGCGTGCGTGGTCGGTTGGCTTGGGTGCGGTGCCCAGGGCTGGGGGCCACCAGGAGTCGTGCCAGGCGGAGGGCGAAGATCCCAGGATGAGGACCTCCATCTTGTCCGAGTTCAGTTTCAGGCGGCTGTCCTTCATCCACTCGGCGACGTCTTTAATCCCTTCGTGTAGGCAGGTTCTGGCGGTGTCGGGGTCTCTGGTGAGGGTGCGGATCAGCTGGGTGTCGTCGGCGTAAGAGATGATGTTGAGGTTGTGCTGGCGTGCGATGGCTGCAAGAGGTTTCATGTAGATGTTGAAGAGGGTGGGGCTGAGTGAAGATCCTTGCGAGACGCCGCAGATGACTTCGGTGGCCTCGGAGCGAAACGGGGGGAGGCGGACTCTTTGTGTTCTTCCGGCGAGGAACGAGATGATCCACTCCAGTGCCTTCTCTTGGATACCGATGTTGCTGAGGCGCTGGACTAGGGTGCGGTGGCAGACCATGTCAAACGCAGCGGAGAGGTCCAGGAGGATGAGGGCCACTGTTTCCCCCTTGTCGAGCAGGGTCTGGATGTCGTCGGTGGCTGCGATGAGGGCGGTCTCGGTTCTGTGGTTGGCTCTGAAGCCGTCTGCGAGGGGTCGAGGGATCCGTTCGTCTCGAGGAAGGCGGTCAGCTGTCTGTTGATGATCTTCTCGATGACTTTAGCAGGAAAAGGGAGGAGCGAGATGGGGCGGAAGTTTTTGAGATCGGTGGGGTCCGCTGTAGGTTTCTTCAGGAGGGCGCTGATCTCGGCGTGCTTCCAGCTCTCCGGGAAGGTGGCGGTGTGGAAGGAGGCGTTGATGATGTTCCGGAGTTGGGGTGCGATGGTGTAGTCGGCCTTGTTGAAGACGTGGTGTGGGTAGGGGTCGGTCGGTGATCCGGAGTGGATGGTGTTCATCGTGCGGGCTGTGTCTTCGGTGGTCACCGTGGTCCAGGTGCGAAGGGTGGCGGTGGGGGGCGTTGGTTCGACGGTTGGATGCGTGGGTGGGGCGCCGCAGCTGTTGTGGATGTCGGCGATCTTGCGGTGGAAGAACGAGGCGAGGGAGTTGCAGAGGTCTTGTGACGGAGTGATGTCGTTGGTGCCGGTGCTGGGGTTGGAGAACTCCTTGACGATAGTGAAGAGCTCTTTGCTGTCGTGGGCGTTGTTGTCCAGTCGTTCCTTCAGGGATTTCTTCTTGGTGGTGCGGATGAGCTGGTGGTGCTTGCGGGTAGCATGTTTGAGGGCGGTCATGTTGTCGGTGGTCCGGTCGAGGAGCCAGGCTTTCTCGAGGGTGCGGCAGGTCTTCTTGGAGTCCTTGAGGTCATCGGTGAACCAGGATGCCTTCTTGCTTCTGGGTCTGCTGGGAGGGTTCTTTAGTGGCGCGAGGTCGTCGGCGCAGGCGGTCAGCCACTGTGTGAAGTTGCGGGCTGCTTTGTTGGGGTCCGTTGTGTTGGCGGGTGGGCTCTGGCTGAGGGAGGTGGTGAGCTGGTCTGCGGTGATCTTGCTCCAATTCCTGTGAGGCACCTGTTGCGGGTGGTGGTGGGTCGTGGATCTTTTGAAGCTGAAGTGGACGCAGCTATGGTCGGTCCAGTGGAGTCCGGTGGCATGGCTGAAGGTGATGTACTTGCTGGAAGAGAAGACGGGATCAAGCGTGTGGCCGGCGTAGTGAGTGGGGGTGTTGACCAGTTGCTTGAGTCCGAGGTTGGCGAGGTTTTCCAGCAGGGCGGTGGTGTTGCGGTCCTTGTTCTTCTCCAGGTGGAAGTTGAGGTCCCCGAGGAGGATGTAGTCAGTGGAGGGGAGGGCGTGCGGGCTGATGAAGTCTGTGATGTCTTCGCTGAATTGTGTGCGTGGTCCCGGGGGTCTGTAGATGAGGGTGCCTCTGAGGGTCGTCTTAGGGTCGGTGTGAATCTGGAAGTGGAGATGTTCGGCTGCAGCGAAGGAGTCGTTGGCGTCGGTCGTGATGCGGATGGTGTTCCTGTGGACGATGGCGATGCCACCTCCGGTCTGGTTGATGCGGTCCCTCCTGATGATCTTGTACCCGTCCGGGATGGCGATGGCGATGTCGGGTGCAGAGAAGGCGTTCATCCAGGTTGCCGTGAGGAAGGCGACGTCCGGTGATGTAGCGTCGAGGAGGTTCCAGAGTTCCACGGCGTGTCTGTGGACGGAACGGGTGTTGATCAGGATGCACTTGAGGTGGTTGCTGCTGGTGTTTGTCTTGGCGGGTGCGGGGCAGGTTCGGAGGCAGGTGAACTTGCAGGTGCAGCAGGTGAAGGGTCCGTGGGTGCGTCTCGGGGTGGCTCGGCAGCAGGCGTGGGTCCGGCCGGCATTGAGTGCGTTGAAAGTGGCGGCGTCGTAGGTCAGTCGGGTCGTCTTGCCTCGGCGGGGAGGGCCAGGGGTCCTGGCGCTGGGCGCGGGCCAGGCGCGGACGGGCGCAGACGGGCTTACCTTTGGCGCACCTTCGGCGCTCAATCGGCGCTCCCGCTGCGCACGTCCGCTGTGCGGTCGCTCTGGGGGCGTCATAAGTAAGGAGCCGGGAGGGAGGAGCAGCTGGGTGGCGGGAGCGGGGCGGCGAATGGAATCACAGGGGGGGGCGCAGGGAGGCAGCGGCGGGAAATTCCAAGAAGCAGCGGGCAGCGGGAAATTCCCAGGAGCAGCGGGAAATTCCCAGGAGCAGCGGGCAGCGGGAAATTCCCAGGAGCAGCGGGAAATTCCCAGGAGCAGCGGGCAGCGAGCGAAGGAATCTGCAGGCAGGAGGCGGCAAAGGCAGGCAGGAGCGGCAGCAGTGAGTGGGGCAACCAAGCCCTGTGGAGGGCTGAGCGGTTCCCTCAAATGGGTAAGTCAACTAACATCAACAGAGGTAATCAAGTTGAACCAGGCCCTGTGTCAAGTCATCCATGCCTATCGTTCAACTCCTCACTCCATAATTGGTGATAGTCCTGCCACCTAAGTATTTGGGAGAGCTATTGAAACCAAAGTGTCACAGGTGAGAGTAGAACAATCCTTGAATGCTGATAATGTTTGTGTCATGGGCAGATGAAAATATATGCCTATCGATGCTGATGAGCTCAGGAAACAGTCTTCGATTAAGATGACTGGGTCCTGGTCAAGTAGAGTGAAAGCAGAAAACAGACACTCCATTTCATGTCATCTTGTGAGGGTTGTGATATCAAAGAGACATATGGTGACGGCACATCAGCCCAGAAAGTCAATCACACGTGACTCATCACACTTTCAGCACTTACCTCAAACGTCATTAGCTCCTGGTATCATGATTGAGGCAACCCTGCCTGACAGTCCAGATCAAGCATCAGAATCTGTGCCATTGGTGCAGAAGCAGGGTGCATCCCTACCATTTCACTGTGTGCACTTTGACCCTTGTAGTTCTGGGCGGACTCAACAAGGAATTGCATAACTTCTGAAGGAGTGGTTATTAATAGTTATGACACAATGAGAGGGCAGTATTTGAATGTATGCTGAGGAATAAATTCGAACAAAATAAATCTGTGTGTCTGGCATATTCCATTGCATGCTCCCGAGACTCTGGAGGATGCTACACAGACAAACTTTTAATGCTCTGTGTGAATTTAATATGGATGAACTTTAACAAAGTTTTAGATAAAAGACAGAGCATGAAAGCCTACATTTGAAATGTACATACTTATCCTTGATTATAGGAAATGAGGTCAATTCTGTTTTGTGTGCAAAGAGAAGTTTACACACAAGTCAGAATTGCCAATTAAGGGGATACTTACAGCAGCGCTAGAGAATTTTATCTGGGAAACAAAATCGCCTCATTCCATTTACAGATCTCAAAATATGCAGTCTTTTACACACCCAGGACATAATGAACCCTGGGGTAAATCATTTAACCAATACAACGCATACATGCATCAAATTGAACATTTCAATACTGTTCATTAACAATTTAGTGAAAAAATAAATGTTACAGAACCCAGTTGCCACAAACATTTCCAGTAATACCTCTGTAAATTCCAGACGCACAATAGGCACTAGATATTTACATTAACTATTGACTTTGGCTCTCAATCGATGAAAAGACTTTATGATGTTTCCAGTATTGCTTCTGTGCCAAGTGCCAAGGTTACGTAACATAGTAAGCAAATATGTTCAGTTGTGCAATTGGTTGTGCAGTCCATATGCAATGTTACTCCACATGGTAACTAGCAGCAGAAAGTATTGTTTACGCGTGATGATAATGTTCTGTAGCTGATATGGTCAAGTCAGTAATACAGGATGTTTACCTCTAGGGCTGAGCCAATATTCCCACCCATGCTTTAAACAGGTGGCATTCTCTTATATCCATTGACCTGCAATTAAAAGGGGATATTCGTAAATAACTTTCACATTCCAGCAGCCTCAGGAATCACCATTCATGGGTTCTGACTTGGTTATTGTGTGTGCCTCTAGTAGTCCCAGCTATAAACAAGCATTTGCAATGCAATAGGTCTCGCATTAATTAAAAGTCTATCTACTGTAGGCCAAAAAATGTGTATTTATTTTTGTAGCAATGTTGGCATTCTGCGCTTTCGATGTATATGTTTAAAAGTAAAGTGTGCCATACTGCGATTGCTACAATAGTTAATTGTGGATGTGTTAACCATTGATCTGTGCACTGATGGCTGGTGGTGTGTGTGCCTGTAGAAATTGTGCACTGATGGCTGGTGGTGTGTGTGCCTGGTGGAAGTGTGCACTGCTGGCTGGTGGTGTGTGTATCTGGTGAAAGCGCGCACTGAGGGCTGGTGGTGTGTGGCTAGTGAAAGCGTGCACTGACGGCTGGTGGTGTGCGTGTGCCTGGTGAAAGCATGCACTGACGGCTGGTGGTGTGTGTATGTGCCTGGTGAAAGCATGCACTGACGGCTGGTGGTGTGTGTGTGTGCCTGGTGAAAGCGTGCACTGATGGCTGATGGTGTGTGTGCACCTGGTGAAAGCGTGCACTGACGTCTGGTGGTGTATGCCTGGTGGAAGCGTGCACTGACGGCTGGTGGTGTTTGTGCCCAGTGAAAGTGTGCATTGACAACTGATGGTGTCTGTGCCCAGTGAAAGTGTGTACTGACGGTGTGGCTGTGTGTGTGGTTGTGTGTATGTGGTTGTGTGTGTGTGTGGTTGTGTGTGTGTGGTTGTGTGTGTGTGGTTGTGTGTGTGTGGTTGTGTGTGTGTGTTTGTTTGTGTGTGGTTGTGTGTGTGGTGTGGTTGTGTGTGTGTGTGGTTGTGTGTGTGGTTGTGTGTGGTTGTGTGTGTGTGTGGGTGTGTGGGAGTGGGTGTGGTTGTGGTTGTGTGTGTGGTTGTAGTTGGTTGTAGTTGTGTGGGGTTGTGTGGGGTTGTGTGGGGTTGCGTGTGTGTGGGGTTGCATGTGGGGTTGCATGTGTGGTTGTGTGTGTGCGTGTGTGTGGTTGTGTGTGTGTGTGGTTGTGCGTGTGATTGTGTGTGTGTGTGGTTGTGTGTGTGTGATTGTGAATGTGTGTGTGTGGTTGTGTATGTGTGTGTGTGGTTGTGTGTGTGTGTGGTTGTGTGTGGTTGTGTGGGTGTGTGTGGTTGTGTGTGTGTGTGTGGTTGTGTGTGTGTGTGGTTGTGTGTGTGGTTGTGTGTGTAAGTGGTTTTGTGTGTGTGGTTGTGTGTGGTTGTGTGTGTGTGTGGTTGTGTGTGTGTGGCTGTGTGTGTGTGTGTGGTTGTGTGTGTGTGTGTGTGTGTGGTTGTGTGTGTGTGGTGTTGTGTGTGTGGTTGTGTGTGTGTGTTTGTGTGTATGTGTGGTTATGTGTGTGTGGTTGTGTATGTGTGTGTGGTTGTGTATATGTGTGTGGTTGTGTGTGGTTGCGTATGTGTGTGTGTGGTTGCGTATGTGCGTGTGTGGTTGTGTGGGCGTGTGTGTGGTTGTGTGTGTGTGTGGTTGTGTGTGTGGTTGTGTGTATGTGTGGTTGTGTGTGTGTGTGTATGTGTGTGTGTGTGGTTGTTTGTATGTGTGGTTGTGTGTGGTTGTGTATGTGTGTGTGTGTGGTTGTGTATGTGTGTGTGGTTGTGTTTGTGTGTGTGGTTGTCTGTGTGTGTGTGTGTGTGGTTGTGTGTGTTGATGCTGTTGTTGTGCGATAGACAGATAGAGTGAGGGCGATAGAGTGAGGGCGATAGATAGAGTGAGGGCGATAGATAGATAGAGTGAGGGCGATAGATAGATAGAGTGAGGGCGATAGATAGATGTGTGTGGTTGTGTGTGTATGGTTGTATGTGTGCTGTTGTATGTGTGTGCGTGCATGGTTGTATGTATGTGAGTGTGCGGTAACAGAAGGATGTATGTGGTAGAGAGAAGCAGATCAGCATATTATAAGAGAACAGGGAGTTAAAGAAGGATGCGTGTTGAAGAGATCAGCAGGTCAGCACAGGAGAAGAGAACAGGGAGTTAGAGAAGTAGGCGGTGGAAGGGAACAGCAGATCAGCACGGGAGAAGAGAACTGGGTTTTGGAGAAGGGGGCGGAGAGAGCAGCAGATCAGGATGGGAGAACAGAACAGGGAGTTAAAGAAGGAGGCGGGTGGAAGAGAGCAGCAGATCAGCACAGGCGAAGAAAAGAGAACAGGGAGTTAGAGAAGTAGGCGGTGGAAGGGAACAGCAGATCAGCACGGGAGAAGAAAACAGGGTTTTGAGAAGGGGCGGGGTGGAAGAGAGCAGCAGATCAGGATGGGAGAACAGAACAGGGAGTTAAAGAAGGAGGCGGTGGAAGAGAACAGCAGATAGCACAGGAGAAAACAACAGAGTTTAAGAAAGAGGTGGGGTGTTTGAGAGCAGCTGATTAGCTCAGGTGAAGAGAACATGGAGTTAAATAAGGAAGCGGGTGGAAGAGAGCAGCAGATCAGCACAGAAGAAGAGAACATGGAGTTAAAGAAGGAGGCAGATGAAAGAAAACAACAGATCAGGAGAAGAGACCAGGGAGTTAAAGACTGAGGCGGGTGGAAGAGAGCAGCAGATTACTACAGGAGAAGAGAACAGGGAGTTAAAGAGGGAGGCGGGTATAAGATAGCAGCAGATCAGCACAGGAGAAGAGAAGAGAACTGGGAGCTAGAGAAGAAGGCAGTTGGAAGAGAGCATCAGTTCAGCTCGGGAGAAGAGAAGAGACAAGGGACTTGGAGAAGGAGGTGGGTGGAAGAGAGCAGCAGATCAGCACAGGCGAAGAAAAGAGAACAGGGAGTTAGAGAAGTAGGCGGTGGAAGGGAACAGCAGATCAGCACGGGAGAAGAAAACAGGGTTTTGAGAAGGGGCGGGGTGGAAGAGAGCAGCAGATCAGGATGGGAGAACAGAACAGGGAGTTAAAGAAGGAGGCGGGTGGAAGAGAACAGCAGATAGCACAGGAGAAAACAACAGAGTTTAAGAAAGAGGTGGGGTGTTTGAGAGCAGCTGATTAGCTCAGGTGAAGAGAACATGGAGTTAAATAAGGAAGCGGGTGGAAGAGAGCAGCAGATCAGCACAGAAGAAGAGAACATGGAGTTAAAGAAAGAGGCAGATGAAAGAAAACAACAGATCAGGAGAAGAGACCAGGGAGTTAAAGACTGAGGCGGGTGGAAGAGAGCAGCAGATTACTACAGGAGAAGAGAACAGGGAGTTAAAGAGGGAGGCGGGTATAAGATAGCAGCAGATCAGCACAGGAGAAGAGAAGAGAACTGGGAGCTAGAGAAGAAGGCAGTTGGAAGAGAGCATCAGTTCAGCTCGGGAGAAGAGAAGAGACAAGGGATTTGGAGAAGGAGGTGGGTGGAAGAGAGCAGCATAACATCACAGCAGAAGAGAACATGGATCTAAAGAAGGAGGCGGGTGGAAGAGAGCAGCAGATCATCACAGGATAAGAGAACAGGGAGTTAGAGAAAGAGGCGGGTGGATGAGAACAGCAGTTTAGCACAGGAGAAGAAAACAGTGAGTTAAAGAAGGAGGCGGGGTGGAAGAGAGCAGCAGATTAGCACAGGAGAAGAGAACAGTGAGTTAGAGAAGGAGGCAGAGTGGAAGAGAGCAGCAGATCCGAATGGGAGAAGAGAAGAGAACAGGGAGTTAGAGAAGGAGGTGGGTGGGAGGGAGAAGCAGATCAGCACAAGAGAAGAGAACAGGGAGTTAAAGAAGGATTTGGGGTGGAAGAGAGCAGCAGATCAGCACAGGATAAGAGAACAGGGAGTTAAAAAGGATGCGGGTGGAAGAGAACAGCAGATCGGCGAAGAGAACAGGGAGTTAGAGAAAGAGGCGGGTGGAAGAGAACAGCAGTTTAGCACAGGAGAAGAAAACAGTGAGTTAAAGAAGGAGGCGGGGTGGAAGAGAGCAGCAGATTAGCACAGGAGAAGAGAACAGTGAGTTAGGGAAGGAGGCAGAGTGGAAGAGAGCAGCAGATCTGCGCAGGAGAAGAGAAGAGAACAGGGAGTTAGAGAAAGAGGTGGGTGGAAGAGAGGAGCACATCAGCACAGCAGATGAGAACAGGGAGTTAAAGAAGGAGGTGGGGTGGAAGAGAGCAGCAGATCAGCACAGGATAAGAGAACAGGGAGTTAAAAAGGATGCTGGTAGAAGAGAACATCAGATCGGCACAGGAGAAGAGAACAGGGAGTTAGAGAAAGAGGCGGGTGGAAGAGAACAGCAGTTTAGCACAGGAGAAGAAAACAGTGAGTTAAAAAAGGAGGCGGGTGGAAGAGATCAGCAGATTAGCACAGGAGAAGAGAACAGTGAGTTAGAGAAGGAGGCAGAGTGGAAGAGAGCAGCAGATCAGAATGGGAGAAGAGAAGAGAACAGGGAGTTAGAGAAGGAGGTGGGTGGAAGAGAGAAGCGGATCAGCACAACAAAAGAGAACAGGGAGTTAAAGAAGGATTTGGGGTGGAAGAGAGCAGCAGATCAGCACAGGATAAGAGAACAGGAAGTTAGAGAAAGAGGCGGGTGGAAGAGAACAGCAGTTTAGCACAGGAGAAGAAAACAGTGAGTTAAAAAAGGAGGCGGGTGGAAGAGAGCAGCAGATTAGCACAGGAGAAGAGAACAGTGAGTTAGAGAAGGTGGCAGAGTGGAAGAGAGCAGCAGATCTGCGCAGGAGAAGAGAAGAGAATAGGGAGTTAGAGAAGGAGGTGGGTGGAAGAGAGGAGCACATCAGCACAGCAGAAGAGAACAGGGAGTTAAAGAAGGAGGGGGGGGTGGAAGAGAGCAGCAGATTACCACAGGAGAGGAGAACAGTGAGTTTGAGAATGAGGAGGTGTAATAGAGCAGCAGATCAGCACGGGAGAAGAGAAGAGAAGAGAACAGGGAGTTAGAGAAGGAGGTGGGTGGAAGAGAGGAGCAAATCAGCACAGCATAAGAGAACAGGGAGTTACAGAAGGAGGTGGGTGGAAGAGAGCAGCAGATTAGCACAGGCGAAGAGAACATGGAGTTAAAGAAGGACGTGGTGTTGAAGAGAGCAGCAGAACAGGACGGGAGAAGAGAACAGGGAGGTAGAGAAGGAGGCGGGTTGAAGAGAGCTGCAGATCAGCTCTGGAGAAGAGAAGTGAACAGGGAGTTAGAGAAGTAGGTGGGTGGAAGAGAGCAGGAGATCAGCACAGGAGAATAGAACAGGGAGTTTGAGAAAGAGGCGAGTCGAAGAGAACAGCAGATTAGCATAGGAAAAGAAAACAGGGAGTTAAAGAAGGAGGCGGGTTGGAAGAGAGCAGCAGATCAGCACATGAGAAGAGAAAAGAACATGGTGTTAGAGAAGGAGGCAGGGAAGAAGAGATCCGCAGTTCTGCACGGGAGAAGAGAACAGAACAGGGAGTTAGAGAAGGAGTTTGTTGGAAGAGAGGAACAGATCAGCACAGCAGAAGAGAACAGGGAGTTAAAGAAGGAGGTGGGGTGGAAGAGAGCAGCAGATAGGAAGAGGTGTGGCGCCGCGGCCAGGGCGACTGACACTGATATCTGGGGACCACGGTTCGATCCCCGGCTCCGGCGGCAGGTTAGCCCAGCACCATGTGACTCTGGGCAATAGCTTGCTTAATCTTCCCGACGGCCCCCAGCGCCTAGAGACCCTTACGGGTGATTGTGCGCTTTACAAATGTGGACTTTACATCAGCACAGGAGAATAGAATAGGGAGTTAGAGAAGGAGGTGTGGTGAAAGTGAGCATCAGATCAGCTGAAGTTAACAGGGAGTTAAAATGCAATGCAATATGTTTCTCATTTGGAAAGTTTGAGCTATTGCTATTGTAAATGACCAATTTTATTTTAATGTTTTGTTGTGGAAAATAGTGAAAATAATTGCTTTGTCATTTACAATGCTAATAGTTATAACTTTTGCACATGTGACACCTATAACATTAGTAATGCAATATGTGTTGTATTTATGTGACTTACATGTATTGATATACACTGGTTTGGAGTTGGAGGGTGGAAGTGGAGATGGAGGGTGGAGTTGGAGGGTGGAGTTGGAGGGTGGAGTTGGCTTTTGATTTGGAGGGTGGATTTGGAGGGTGGAGTTGGCTTTTGATTTGGAGGGTAGTGTTGCAGTTGGAGGGTGGAGTTGGAGGGTGGATTTGGAGGGATGATTTGGAGGGTGGAGTTTGAGGGTGGGGTTGGAGGGTGGATTTGGGGGTGGAGTTCGGGGGGTGGTGGGTGAATTTGGAGGGTGGATTTGGAGGGTAGAGTTGGATGGTGGATTTGGATTGGATGTAGGATTTTGATTTGGATGGTGTAGTTGGAGGGTGTAGTTGGAGGGTGGATTTGTAGTTGGAGGGTGTAGTAGTACTTGGATTGTGGATTTGGATGGTAGATTTTGAGGGTGGATTTTGAGGGTGGAGTTGGAGTGTGAAGTTGGAGGGTCGTTTTGGAGGGTGGATTTTGAGGGTGGAGTTGGGTGGATTAGGATTGTGGGTTTGGATGGTGGTGTTGTAGCGTGGTGTTGGAGGGTGGTTTTGGAGTTGGAGGGTGGAGTGGGGGGTGGAGTTGGAGGGTAGAGTTGGATGGTGGATTTGGATTTGGATGTAGGATTTTGATTTGGATGGTGGAGTTGGATGAGTTGAAGGGTGGAGTTGGAGGGTGGAGTTGGAGGGTGGATTTGTAGTTGGAGGGTGGATTTTGAGGATGTAGTAGTACTTAGATTGATGATTTGGATGGTGGATTAGGAGGGTGGATTTTGAGGGTGGAGTTGGAGGGTGGATTAGGATGGTGGATTAGGAGGGTGGAGTTATAGGGTGGTGTTGGAGGGTGGTTTTGGAGTTGGAGGGTGGAGTTGGATCGAGTGGTGGGCGGATCGAGCGGTGGGCAATCGAGTGGTGGTGGATCAAGTGGTGGCTGATCGAGTGGTGGCGGATCTAGTGGTGGCGGATCGAGTGGTGGCGCAAGAGTGGTGGCACTAGATGGTGGCGCTAGAGTGGTGGCGCTAGAGTGGTGGGGCTAGAGTAGTGGCGCTAGAGTGGTGGCGCTAGAGTGGTGGCGGGTAGAGTGGTGACGGGTAGAGTGGTGGCGGGTAGAGTGGTGGCGGGTAGAGTGGTGGCGCTAGAGTGGTGGCGCGAGAGTGTGGGTGCTAGAGTGTGACCGCTAGAGTCTGTGCGCTAGAGTGGTGGGGCATAGAGTGGTGGTGCATAGAGTGGTGGATAGGATGGTGGATAGGGTGGTAGATAGGGTGGTGGATAGGGTGGTGGCGGATAGAGTGGTGACGGATAGAAGAGTAGAGTGTTGGTGGAGAGAGTGGTAGAGTGGTGGCGGTAGAAAGCTGTACTGTGTGTGAGAAAGAGTGTGTGTGTGTGTGTGTGAGAGAGAGAGTGTGTGTGTGTGTGTGAGAGAGAGAGAGATTGTGTGTGTGAGAGTGTGTGTGAGAGAGAGAAAGAGTGTGTGTGAGAGAGAGAGTGTGTGTGTGAGAGAGAGAGAGAGTGTATGTCAGAGAGAAAGAGTGTGTGTGTGTGAGAGAGAGAGAGTGTGAGTGTGAGAGAGAGTGAGTGTGTGTGTGAGAGAGAGTGAGTGTGTGTGAGAGAGAGTGAGTGTGTGTGAGTGTGTGTGTGTTAGAGAGAGAGTGTGTGAGAGAGAGTGTGTGTGTGAGAGAGAGTGTATGTGTGAGAGAGTGTGTGAGAGAGTGTGTGTGTGAGAGAGTGTATGTGAGAGAGAGAGTGTGTGTGAGAGAGTGTGTGAGAGAGAGAGTGTGTGAGAGAGAGAAAGATTGTGTGTGAGAGAGAGTGTGTGTGTGTGAGAGAGAGAGAGTGTGTATGTCAGAGAGAAAGAGTGTGTGTGTGTGAGAGAGAGTGTGTGTGTGTGAGAGAGAGAGTGAGTGTGAGAGAGAGTGAGTGTGTGTGAGAGAGAGTGAGTGTGTGTGAGAGAGAGTGAGTGTGTGTGAGTGTGTGTGTGTGTAAGAGAGAGAGTGTGTAAGAGAGAGTGTGTGTAAGAGAGAGAGTTTGTGTGAGAGAGAGTGTGTGTGAGAGACAGAGAGTGTGTGAGAGAGAGTGTGTGAGAGAGTGTGTGAGAGAGAGTGTGTGAGAGAGAGTGTGTGAGAGAGAGTGTGTGAGAGAGAGAGTGTGAGAGAGAGTGTGTGAGAGAGTGTGTGGGAGAGTGTCAGAGAGAGTGTTTGAGAGAGTGTGTGAGAGAGTGTGTGAGACAGAGTGTGTGAGAGAGAGTGTGTGTGTGAGAGAGAGTGTGTGTGTGAGAGAGAGAGTGTGTGTGAGAGAGTGTGTGTGTGAGAGAGTGTATGTGAGAGAGAGAGTGTGTGTGAGAGAGTGTGTGAGAGAGAGTGTGTGAGAGAGAAAGATTGTGTGTGTGAGAGAGAGTGTGTGTGTGAGAGAGAGTGTGTATGTCAGAGAGAAAGAGTGTGTGTGTGTGAGAGAGAGTGTGTGTGTGAGAGAGAGTGTGAGTGTGAGAGAGAGTGAGTGTGTGTGAGAGAGAGTGAGTGTGTGTGAGAGAGAGTGAGTGTGTGTGTGTGAGTGTGTGTGTGTGTAAGAGAGAGAGTGTGTAAGAGAGAGTGTGTGTAAGAGAGAGAGTGTGTGTGAGAGAGAGTGTGTGTGAGAGACAGAGAGTGAGTGAGAGAGAGTGTGTGAGAGAGTGTGTGAGAGAGAGTGTGTGAGAGAGAGTGTGTGAGAGAGAGAGTGTGTGAGAGAGTGTGTGAGAGAGGGTGTGAGAGAGTGTGTGAGAGAGTGTGAGAGAGAGTGTGTGAGAGAGTGTGTGAGCGAGTGTGTGAGAGTGTGTGAGAGAGTGTGTGAGAGAGTGTGTGAGACAGAGTGTGTGAGAGAGAGTGTGTGTGTGAGAGAGAGAGTGTATGTGTGTGTGAGTGTGTGTGAGAGTGTGAGAGAGAGTGTGTGTGTGAGTGTGTGAGAGAGTGTGTGAGAGAGAGTGTGTGAGAGAGTGTGTGAGAGAGAGAGAGGGTGTGAAAGAGTGAGGTAGTGAGATAGAGAGAGAGTGAGGTAGTTAGATAGAGAGTGAGGTAGTGATAGATTATTGAGGTAGTGAAATAGAGAGATTGAGGTAGTGAGGGTGAGAGAGCCTGAGGTAGTGAGATAGAGAGAGAGTGAGGTAGGCCGATCGAGAGAGAGTGAGGTAGTGAGATAGAGAGAGAGTGAGGTAGGCCGATCGAGAGAGAGTGAGGTAGTGAGATAGAGAGAGAGTGAAGTAGTGAGGTAGTGAGATAGTGAGATAGAGAGAGAGTGAGGCAGTGAGAGAGAGAGAGTGAGGTAGATGGAGAGTGAGGTAGTGAGAGACAGAGGTAGTGAGGTAGTGAGAGAGTGAGGTAGTGAGGGAGATTGAGGTTGTGAGGTAGTGAGATAGAGAGAGAGTGAGGTTGTGAGGTAGTGAGATAGAGAGAGTGAGGTAGTGAGAGAGAGAGAGTGAGGTAGTGAGAGAGAGAGAGTGAGGTAGTGAGAGAGAGAGAGTGAGGTAGTGAGCGATAGAGAGAGATAGTGAGGTAGTTAGTAATAATAGTTTAATATTGTCTACCACTAATGCATGTTTAGAAACAGTGGTTTTTTATTCCCCAAACTACCAGGTAAAGGGAGAACCGACAGACTGTGTGCAAGGCTCTCCACAAACAGAAGGTTCGACCACACTCAGCGATCCTTTGAAATTGAAAGGTTTTGTGTGAGGGCAGCGACGGGCTGCCTGCCTGCAGGAGTAAATATACATCATTTCATTAGTAGCAGGGACAATTAAGAGTTTCAAGATGAAAACCATACACAATCTTCTGATAATTTACCGGAGACTCTATACTAACGTCGTGATCAAACTAAGGGCTTGTTTTTTGAACCCATTAGTCCGCGTCCCAGTACAGAGCGGATGTAACGTGACATGAAGTGCGGATGCGCCGGAAGAGATTGTAATAGACGGACCGTTTCCGTGTGCGGCAAATACTTATCAGCAATAGGAGTAATTAAACATGTAAGGACATGTAGGTCACTGGCCGCCTGCTGGTATCTGCGACTATCCAAAGAAGTCAGAAATAACCGAGAGATGCCACAATACGTAATGTTTGCAATTTGGTGGCGAAATGTCGTGCACAGAAGAGAAGTGCAAATCAGGTGCAGAACTCATGGCCGACAAAGTCACTCAGAAGCAGAATTTCTGAATCGACCAGGAATGGCCATACTGTGCAACTCTTTTCCAAGTTTTGTAAAAGGTTGGCAAATCAAACAAGCACTGGCAAACACAATATATCTGGCCTATGAAAGCAATGGTTAATTAAAAATGTTACAATATTACGAACCCATGTCGGAAAAACAGAAAACAAAAATATGTAGCCACTTAAACATAGTTCCCGATTTAGTGTAATAAAAATCAAATTATTCTTATTGCTGTAAAGTACAGTACTATTGGGTTCCAACTAATGTAACACAAAGACAAGGTTTAAATACAGAAGTAAGGACTAAAACAAACAAGGACAATACGTCAGCGTTTAGTAAAATATCAGGAGGGAGGCAAAAGGGAATGTATGCGCCGTGAAATGGACGGAAAGCCATTTTAAAACAAGATCTCGGCATTGCTGTGGCGGGGGCGGGGGAGGCATTCTTTTGAAGTCTGATGGGCACAAATGGTGGAATTGTGGTGTGCGAGCGGCTTGATGGGGGAGTGGGGGAGCAGGGGAGCGAGCGAGTGGGAGGGAACGAGCATGGGGTGTGAGTGAGAAGTGATAGACGGACCGTTTCCGTGTGCGGCAAATACTTATCAGCAATAGGAGTAATTTAACATGTAAGGACATGTAGGTCACTGGCTGCCTGCTGGTATCTGCGACTATCCAAAGAAATCGGCATTGCTGGGGGAGGGGAGAGGGGAGCTGGAGCGCTTTTCTTTGAAGTCTGATGGCGAGGGGCGGGAGAGGCTTGAGAGCGGATTCCTCTGAAGTCGGATACGAGCCAGATGGTGTTTGGTGCGAGGCTGATAAGTTTGACGTGCACACGCGTCTCACACGAGTGCATCACATGAACTGCACGTAATCCGCGCTTAGTCAAGAGTTTGTTTCGCCTACTATATACTCGCCGGCGAGACCTAAAAATGAAGCCTATTCACAAAGGTACAGTTTGTTTAAAACATATGTTTCTTAGCTCTATTAATTATTAACACTGCATTTGCACATAGGTTTAAATCTACAAGTACAGATTTGTTACTTTTTTGTGACTTGCGCCATTGTTGTTGCAGCTTCTCTCTACTATGGATATTATCCACAGGGGGCATATTTGGGAGCATTTCATACAAAGCAGGGCAGCAGGTCAAGTTGCTGTGCTGCGTGAAATGGAGAGAGCAGAAGTTAGTTATATCTATTAAGATATTTCACACTTCCAGTTCCTCCTTGTGCTGGTACACAGTGTGCTGTCTAGTGCCAACACAGGCACCCTTGCGCCATCCTGCCAGTGTGCCGCCGGTAGGGGCAGGATTGCTTTTGTGCAGGAAGAACACCTTCCTGCACAACAATACAAAGAGGCATTTTTTCTCTTTTTATGTGTGCTACAGAATGCATCATGCATAGAAAGAGGAAATAATGAGGTGAAAAATAGATTTTTGTCCTCATTCCTCCATCTTCCGGGAGGTGTACTAATTTAATGCAATCATTTACAAACCATTGGAAATCTAAAAATCGCTGGAAATGCCCATGCTTCACCCATGCAAAATGTGCAAACTTGAAGTGTAATGTAACGTAGCATAAACCACTGTGTTGTGCTACATTCCTTTAAAAAGGCATGCAAGAAAGTGAAAATCGCTCCTTGCTTGGCTTTGTAAATCTGAATTAAGGAATTGTGCTGCCTTACGTCATCTTGAGTGATGGAAAAACAATGTGACTCCCTGATAAATCTGCCTCAGAGTGTGCAGTCACCCTCTACACTCCGCCACCCAAGGGTGAGATGGAATTTTGTGAGGTTCAATGTGATGTAGAGGTTCAAGAGCAGACATCAACAAGAGGCAAGAAGAGTAGCTAACTGAGAGGGGACAATAGTAATGCCAGCTGCGGGTAAGATAATATCTTCCTAAACTTGCCTCTACTTCAGACACCCTCACGAGGTAGCCTCTCCGAGGTAGCCTATTAACCACTGACTTTGATGGATAACCGAGAATTGGCTGCTTGACCGAAAGTAGCATAAGGGCCAGCTTCACTTCTTTTGAATCTCTCTTCAATCCCCATTGTACAGTATGGTGTAAGGTGTGAATCACAACATTACATTGCTTTCCATAATAACTTCATACAATGCAATAACTTATCAGTGGTAGTGTGTCCGATCTCAAATCTTTCACATAATAACACATAAAATGTTGGGCCTCACTACAGTAAAACTACTGCGAAGAGTGGGTGTTATTTCTTTACCTCTCCAGAAGTAGTGGGGGGAGAAGAACTAATGCAAAATCATCACTCTCAGGCCACTAGGCAATACATTTGCTCAGTGGAGCGCTGACAAGATCTTTCCAATTAAGTGAAGGTAGAGAGAGTGGAAAACCTCCTGATCGGGGTGCTGTATGCAACCTCTTTTCCAACAGGTTGGGTTGATCTTTTAGGCCCGACCACACTCATTTAGGTCTCCTGGAGTCCGATGCGTTACTCTGTTGAACGTGGCACAGGCTTAGACCAGCAAAAGGCAATGTTATTAAGTGGTGTTTTTGACCTCACGCTGTGTACATGCACTGGTGCACTCCAACAATTTATCTGTGGGAAGTCTTGAGCGCTCCAATGAGATGAGTATAGTTAAGCACTGCACATAAAACATGAGTCAAATGTAGAGGTTGGACCTGGCTTTAGGTCAGAGAGGACGGGTGATTACATCGCCCTCTAATGCTACATTGATGTATTACAACAACTATATTATATTTGTTTTAGAGCACGGGTACTCAAAGTACGGCCCGCGGGCCGGCCGTGGCCCGGCAAGCCTTCCTTGGCGGCCCGCAGACCTTACAAACATAATATCTGTGTTCTTTTTTTTTTTATAAGCGTCAGCAAACACCTCTAGTAGCAGCAGTGCGTACTGCTCTGTGGGGGCCAGGCGATTCCAGCCACAATCAGAGGGGAGCTGCAGGGAGGAAGCCCCAAAAAACCAGGGCAAAAAACCCCTGCAATAAATGATGCAATCCCACAAGGATAAAAAAAAAATAGCAGCTGGCCGCCATTTATTTATTATAAGCCTACCCCGGGCTGTGTTTATATATGGGGAGGGAGGCTGAGTGGCTCCCTCCCCGAGCTCCAGAGGCCCGGTGAGGCAATCCTTGGGGCCACAAGCAATATTTGAGGGTAGTGGGGCCACACAGCACCCTCCCTGAGCCAGGGGAATGAGGAGCTCATCCTTGGGGCCATAAAAAATATTTAAGGATAGGGGGACACATGGCACCCCTCACTGAGCCATTAAAGGCCCTGGTAGCCCAAACCCATTGCCGACCTTAATATTTGTTTGGGGATGTGAGGGATGAGTCGGAGGGTGTGGATAATGGCCTGGTTTGGCAGGATCCTGAATATCTTTCTGAGTTCACGATGTTAACGGCGGAGGACTTCAGCAGTTTGGCTCAGGGTATCTCCTCCGGCTCACCCTTGGACCCAGTACCACATAAGATATGGAGGGAGTATGAGGATGAACTGCTCACCACTCTTCGCCTGATCTGTAATCAGTCACTAGTACGTGGTGTAGTTCCCCGACAATGGAAACAAGCCTTAGTGTCCCCTCTATTGAAGAAACCATCTCTAGACCCTGAATGTTCTAAAAACTACAGACCCATTTCTTGTTGCCGTTCCCATCTAAAACAGTAGAACGTGCTGTTGGTATCACACTTTCTACGCACCTAGAACAGCAAAACTGGTTAGCGGAGGCTCAGTCTGGATTTCGGCCTGCTCTTGGGCCTGAGACGGCCCTGGTGACCGTTATGGACGAGCTTTAGAGGCGGGCAGACAGGGGTCAGGCAGCAGCTCTGGTCCTGCTCGACCTGTCTGCCGCCTTTGATACGGTAAACCATGAAATCCTGCTGAAAAGACTGAATGAGGCTGGGGTGAGAGGCTGTGCCTTACGTTGGTTTCGCTCTTTTTTGTAGGATAGACAGCAGGCAGTGTCCCTCCCCTCTTTCCAATCCGCCTTCTCTAACGTGCTGCATGGTGTTCTCCAGGGATCGGCAATCAGCCATATATTATTTAACATTTACTTAAAACCTCTGATTGCGGTGATTAAGTCTCATAACATCGATATTATAATTTATGCAGACAACACACAGCTGATCCTCTCCTTTGAGGGAGAGGACTCAACATCTGTGGAGGCGTTTCGAAATTGCCTGCAGGATATGGACTGCTGGCTCCAGGCCAATTCCTTACAATTTATCACAGGCAAGACAGAGGTGATCGTTTGTACTGCGAACAGGTTCCCTTAACTTCTTCCTGGCAATTTCTGGTGACAAAAACGACAGCCTCCTGTTTCGCGATCATTAGGTCTCTTCGCAAAATCTTCCCGTTACTACCTTCTCAGGCGCGTGCCAAGTGGCAAGGTGTACGATTCGCAGTAGGCTTGACTACTGTAATGCCCTCCTGCTTGATTCCCCTTAGTTCCTGCTGGACAAACTACAAAGGATCCAGTCAGCAGCAGCCAGATTAGTTTTAGGGCTGCCTAGAAGGTCTTCCGCTTCTGTAGCTATGGCAAAACTTCACTGGCTCCCACTGAGACGGAGAGTGCAATTTAAATCTCTCTGCCTGGTTTTTAAAGCCCTTCATGGGATAGGACCTGTGCTTTTACATAAAAAATTTGACTAGTACACCCCTACAAGACTGCTCCGCGTGTCATCTGCTAGACTGGTGAGGGTACCAAGATTTAGGAAAGTCAGGTCAGGGGGTAGATCTCCCCTGGAAGATTAGGCAAATCAAGGAACTCCTTCCCTTTAGGAAATGTGTAAAAACCTGGCTGTTCCCCAAAAACTAGCTGGCCGGACCTTGTCTCTGATTCACTTCTGCCTTTGAGTTGCTTAGCGCCAGGATGCCTGCAAGGTGATAGTGCGCTTTATAAATTGAATAAATAAAATAAATAAATAAATGTCATTGAAAATGTCACAAGTGTTGTCATATGTGAGGTTATAAGTAGTGCAAGGCAAGAGCGAAAGTTATAGTTAGCACTGCTAACGGGATTGTGAAGGGAGTTTCCACATTTTCTCTCCTATGCAGTTCGGTCTCGTAATTCAGTTGCTGCTGTGAACTAATCTTCCTGGCCTTTTAATTCAGTTGCTGCCCGATAGTAAATCGTGTTTGGTAAGTCCTCACGGGTTTATTATTGCACATTAGGGTTATTTGGGTTACTGCTTGGTTCTCTGTAGATGCAGAACTGACCCGTTTTATGCAAATTAAGGTTGTGATTTCTACATGCAGTCTCAGACACAGATTATGGAGGGAGTATGCATATTTTGTTTCCCATGCAGTTCGGAGTTTGAGATAAAATAAAGAATTATCGACATGGGATAAGTGCCACTAGACCCATTTTAAGCAGGTAATTCATGATGTATTTATCACCTTTTATTACAAGAGTGCATAGAACACAGGAGTTTGGGTATGGCATTCCTCAAGCGGCTTATGCAGTTTGATGCCGGGACGTTAGTTAGCCTTGCTTGAATTACTTCTAGCATGGTGGCGAGTAAATTCTCTTGGTTATACAGAAAAGAAGGTGGTTGGTAGCCACTAGGACTTGCAGTCCTTTTCTTAATTTCGAAAGGTTTAACTGCCGTTTACATAGTTTCATGCTTGAATGCATGTAATGATCCTGTTTTTCTTACTGAGATGCACTTTTTTCACAGTTATGGCAGACAGTAAATGATGGGAGTCGAATTGTTAAGTCCTCCCTTCACATATAGAATTATCCAAGCATCAATTATTCCTGTGCTTGCATTTCTATGATTCGAAGTAAGTGTCATGTACAATTCAAATACCTTTGCACCGGTAGTCACGAAATGATTGGCGGATATCGCGGCTTTCCTTTGGTGTTGCACAGCCCTTTCCGGTTTTCGTGCACACTTTTGTGCATGTTTTAAACACAAATTTAACTTGGTGTTTATGGTGATGGAGTTTTTTTGTCTTCATAACTTAGTCTTAGCACCCTTATTCTATTTCATTTATTTTTCTACAAAAAGACTAAAAATATTTAGTTTGGCCCATTTTTAGGAATTATTCATTGTTTGTATATAATAGATTTTTTAGCTAATTATTTGTCCTGAAGACGACCATGTACTAATGACAAAGGTCAAAACGTTGTCGACGCAATTGTGGCCGCAATTTCTGAAGGACACATTGTTTTGATTGTTGTAGTTCCAGTGTTGGCCTGGAACTCCTTCTTTTATGTAATCTCTCTTTGTATGCCACTTGTCTGGTCGTGTATGTTCACCAATTGTTATATGTACCAGCCTGTTGGACATGTCAGCCTTAGGGTGGTCTTCGCCTACCTTTTTGCCCTGCGCTTCGCATTTTCACTGTACCTTTTTGTTGAACCTAGGACTCTGGGCGCCTCACCACTGCTAAACAGTGCTGAGGTGCATTTGCTCTCCCCTAAAACCTTGTGATGCTGGCATATCTGCCACAAGCCCCTGCTACTGCAGTAAGGCTTAACTCTCCATAGGCTAGCATTGGGAACCCCCCCCATGGGATAATTTCATACAGGGACCTAATAAGTCTTTCATGTTTGGTCTTGTTTGACTCGGGGCGGGGAACCCTTTCCAATGATATATGGGGTTTGGGCACTACTACGCTAGGGATTCCACTTTTAGAAAGTGGACCTTTTCCTGCTTACACTTAGGTTGGGCACTGTAGACTCCCCCCTCCCCTCTGCATACGGATAGCTGCCTGGGTTGGGAGGTGGGAGTGGTGATTCACACCTTCTTCCCTGGGATGGGATGTGATGGGCTGCCCACTGTAGCCTTAACGGCCTGTCTCTCGTCACTGTGACAGCCAGGTCAGGGAAGGCAGGGAACATACCAGAACTCCCTGGACTCTTCCAAAAGCCCCTGCCCCAAGACCCTTCCAGAGACTTCTACCACTTTCTAGCCCCTAGACTGAAAGATATATAAGAGAGGGTCCTGGCCTCACTTCTTTGTTACACTACTGGACCACAAGGGAACTCTGCTGGAGTGAAGACTGCTGCGCCAAGAGGATTGCCACCTTTGCTGGGACTGACTGCTCCAAGGAACTGCTGCCCCAACTTGCTGCGCTGCCCTACTGCCTGCTGATCTTGCCCTGCTAAGAGAAGACCTACACAACATCTCCGGAGTGTCTCCACACACAAGGTTGACTGACTTCCTGGTGAGGGAACTCTAAACAAAATTGCAAAGACTGTCCCTGCAACACTGCATCTGAAAACTGTCTTAATTCCAGGAAGGACAACCGCGTTCCTTTTTACCCTATGCCAAAGTGCCCCTGTCATCACCACTGCTGGCGCGGGTGATTTATAAGTTAAAGTGAGCCCTGAGAGCACCACCGCCGGGCAGGGGCCAGTGAAGTGTGCTGTTGCGTGAAGCGCTGTAGAAGTGAAGCGCTGTGCCCCCCGTGAATCATCTGTGCAGGCCAGAGGCGAGATGCTGCTGGAATTACCCCCAACGTCACCGCCATCACCCGGGACCTTGCTGTGCTGTAAAGCGCTGGAAGGAGAGAGCGCTGCGTTTCTTAAGTCACCACCGCCGCCCAGGACTGGAATGCGCTGAGGGGCGCTGTGTTGAAACTGAGGCACTGTGAAGCAGAGCGCTGTCTTACACCCAGAATCACCCCGGCGGGCCTGGGAGCCTCAGGAATCCCGAGCGCAGCTCCTCTGACGTCAGAGAGGAGCCACACTGGGATTGGGCCCGGTGGAGATCGTTGCCCAGTAACGAGGGAGCATCCTCTCAGGAAGCGGGCCAGGATTGGTGCAAGGAGGAGCGGCATCGGGGAAGCGCCAGCTGAGGGAAAGGAGCGCGAGGTGTCCCGAAGTGTCCCTGTGACCCGCTACCGGCTGGCCAGGGAGAGACTGCGCCTTCTCAGGTAACCGGCCGAGGATCAAGGGGCCGTGCTGGGTTGCTGCCCGGGGTGGAAAGGCGCGGGGCTGCGGAGGAGCGCTGGAGGCCTCCCGCCAAGACTGGACACAGGTATGGGACACATTGCCATTCCTCGCTGGGGCAGCCTTAAAGGCAGCATGTCATCCGCCAGCGTGTGGTTGGGGGAGGCCAGACCCTAGACGGGTCGTCACGCATTGGGGCATGTTTAGATCGACACGACCTGCAAAGTTAGCAGCAGGGACCCTGCCATTTCGTGAGGGACACCACACATCAGAAGCGTGGGAAGGGTGTCACTAATTAGCACCAGTTTTAATAGAAGAAGGGGCCTGCAGGGAACTGTGCCCATCGGACTAGCGGAGGCCTAACTGCCAGGCTGCTGGGTGCTTAAGATCACCTGGAACAGGCATCTACCCACCTGAGCAGGGGAAACATCATGTAAGGAACTGCATGGCCTTAATGCAAAGTTCTGTTGTGCCAAAGACTGGGAACAGTGTCTAGAACTGCCGCATCTGGGGGAACTGTTTGCTTGAGAGGTTCTCCCTCTGAAGATCGAACTGTGCTAATAACAGGGGCTGGCTAATTCTGCTACCCGTAACCGAGGAAATGTTTTGCTCTAATGTTTCCCAGCTAAGAGAGCCGCCCTACTGGAATCCTTGTAACCCCTCTTCTGACTGGCATCTGTAATTGGTTATATTTGGATTCTTGCCTTTTTGGATCTTGCCTAATTTTTATATAAAGATACTTCTTATTTCTGTATAAATCACTGGTGTAGTGTCCTTTTGTGCGTGTTGTTACTGTTTCACTGCTGGGGGTGTGTTGCACAAATACTTTACACATTGCCTCTGAAATTACGCCTTCCTGCTCTGCGCCAAGCTACCCTGTCAGAAGCTGTGGTCTCTACTTGAACTAGGGTACATACCCCGCCCAACTAGAGACCCCGGTTCTAACATTGGTGATCGGTTGGTGGGATAGGACTTGTGCTTGTGTAACACCGTACAGTGACTCAGAGTACACCTCAACCCTACACCTGACTCCACTGAATTTTTGTCTACCCTCTCCAATGGCATTTTTTTTTTTAATTCTCCCTGACTAACTGTTCTTTTTAAAAGTCCTTTTGCCTAAGTCCCATTTGATTTTCTCTACAAACGTCTGAGGCCCTACCTAGCAAGATGGAATTCGGGCTGACCAACCTAGAAACTTACACAGTGGCGCAACTCAAAGAATTCTGCGAGGAGAAAGGGGTGCCCTTCAAGCGAAGTGCCAAGAAGGCAGTGCTTTAGAAAGCCTTGAGAGCATGGGTAACAGCCCACCCAGAAGGAGATGGGGACGGGAAGGGGGCCAGAGCATGACGCCACAGGAAATCTTGACTTATTGCACTTGGTGGAAAATGGTAATTCGTTACCAGGTACAAGGGTACCTTCCAGGGCAGGCAGTTGCGTGTCAGTAAGGACTCTGTCCTCAGAGGAATTGGAGGACAGGAGAGAGGAGAAACAGCTCAAATTGGAGCTTGCCAAGCTGGAAAAATAAAAGTGGGCCATGGAGCAGGATCACGAAGAAAAGCTACTGGCTATGAGGATGGAGCAGGATCGCGAAGAAAGGCGACTGGCTATGAGGGAAAAAGAACTTGCCCATGGGCTTAGCCTGAAGGAACTGGAAATCTGGGCCCTTGAAGTAAGGGCCAACAGCAACAAGAATTGTGGCAGCGCACCTATGGAAGCTTCACGTGAGTCCAGGGTCTTTATGCTTAAAGATGTGAAGGCCAGTTTTAAGGTGGGGGGTAATATTGATAAGTGGTTAGCACTCTATGAGGTGTCCCTAAGAGCCCATTGGGTCCCAGAGAGTTATTGGGGAGTGGTTTGTGTAAGTACCTACCTCCAGACATTAGGGACACCCTCCTTTACCTAGAGAAGGAAGACCAGACTAACTATTCTGTCATGAAAGCCGCATTGCTCAAGAGATTTGGTCTTACCCCTGAGAGGTATAGGCAGAGGTTTAGGAATAGCCACAAACTTCCCAAACAGAACTGGGTAGACTTCCTGGACTACACTAGTAAAGCTATAGAGGGCTGGGTGCGGGGCAGCAATGTGCATGACTTGTTTTTCAGAGAACACCCTCTAGAGAAATGTTTTCCAGAGCTGTGCCAACACCTGGTTGACCGCAAGTTGACCAATCCTAGGAAACTTGCGGAGGAGGCGGACACCTGGGTCAGTACCAGGGTGTCCAATAGGGGTTCTGGGGGGACTCCCAAAGCAGTGGTCAGGGTTACCACCAGAAGAATGAGGGGGGAGATAAAAAGGAGTTCTCCAAAGGCCCCCAAAACAATTCACAAGGGAAAGGGTCTGGGTCCCAGCCACAATCTGGCCACCAGAAGCCCTCTTATCCTGACAAAGGTCAGCAGCCCAGAATTGTCCGGTGCTATGAGTGTGGTAAAATTGGACACTACAAGGGGGATCCCAAGTGTTGCAAGAGAGCACCACAGCCCACTGGATGTAAAAACCCCGGGGTGGCTTGTGTAGCGCTTGGGGAGGAGCTGTCCCTAGATAATGGGAGTGAGGGTCAGGGTTTGTCCTAGTGTCCCTGGGAGACAGGGAGATGGTTCCTAAGGTCCACGTGCCCTCCAATACTACTAAGTAAAGGTAGTGAGTCAACCTCAATGGTCAGGGGGTGAAGGCCCTGAGGGACACAGGTGCCAGCATGACTATGGTAAGGAGTCAGCTGGTGTCCCCAGAGCAAATAATTCCAGATGCATTCCATCCAGTTGTGATGGCTGACAACAGGGAGGGTCACTATCCCGTAGCACAGGTTCCATTTGAGTGGGGAGGGGTTTCAGGCATTTTCAGAGTTGCTGTCAGCCCTGCCATGCCAGTGGACTGCCTGTTAGGGAATGACCTTGAGCACACTGCCTGGAAGGAGGTAGAGCCCAAAGTACATGTGGAGATGCTGGGGTTACCAGAGTGGATCTGTGCTACCACACGGTCCATGCGTGCCCAGAAAGGGAGTCAACCAGGGCTGGAGCCTGGAAAAATGGCCCAGCCATGCTGCTAGAAAGGGAGGAACCCGAGGGCGAGGGAAGCCCGCCCCAGGGCGGTCAACCCGTGAGATGGATGGGGCACCTGAGGAGGTCACAGTGGAGTCCACGGAGGGGGACGTTGCTCCCTTGCGGCACCTACCTACCCCTGCACAGTGGCAGGTGAAGGGAGGGCCCACCAGGGAGGAATTTTGCCAGGCAAAGAAGGAATGCCCCACTCTTGAGGGCATGAGGCGACAGGTCGAAGCCCAAGCAGCAGGCAATGCCTCGCGAAGTATCATATTTACTGGGAGGATGGGCTCCTTTTTCAGTGAGCCCAAAGCTCCTATGCATGGGTCATCAAGGGCCTTCGTGGTCCCGCAGTGCTACAGGGCCTTTCTTTTGGAATTGGCTCATGAGATCCCATTGCAGGACACTTGCGTCAAGACAAGACCTTTGCTAGGCTTGTCCCACATTTTTATTGGCCGCAGATGAGGATCTCCTCAAATACATTCTGCAGGAACTGTCTGACCTGCCAAGCTAGTGGGAAAACAGGGGCTAAGCTGAAGGATCCCCTAGAACAACTACCTGTCGCTAGCACCCCCTTTGAGAGGGTGGGCATCGACATTGTTGGGCCTATGGATCCACTGACTTCTTCTGGGCACAGGTTTATCCTGGTTCCGGTGGTCCACGCCACCCGGTACCCAGAGGCTATTCCTCTGAGAACCATCACTGCACCTGCAGTGGCCCGGGCTCTGATGGGGATTTTTACCAGAGTGGGTTTCCCCAAAGAGGTGGTGTCAGACAGAGGCACCTATTTTATGTCTGCCTACATGCAAGCAAAAGAGTGTGGGGTTACTTATAAGTTCTCCACCCCTTACCACCCACAGACCAATGGTCTCGTTGAGAGATTTAACAAGAACCTAAAGGGCATGATCAGGAGTCTGCCTGAGGGCCTGAGGAAAAAGTGGGACATCCTCTTGCACTGTTTGTTGTTCTCCTACAGGGAGGTGTGGCAGAAGGGAGTGGGCTTCAGCCCCTTTGAGCTTTTGTACGGTCACCCTGTTAGGGGACCTCTTAGTTTAGTGAAGGATGGGTGGTAGAAGACTCCAAGGAGGCTTCCCCAAGATGTAGTGACCTACATGCTGGCCTTCCGCAGCCAAATGGCTAAGTTGTGGAAGCAAGCTTCTGACAACTTAGAGGCAAGCCAGGCGGTGATGAAGGAATGGTACGACCAGAACTCTCACCCTGTGGAGCTAGAACCTGGACAGAAGGTGTGGGTCATGGAGCCTGGAGAGCTTAGTGCCCTCTAGGACCACTGGACTGGACCTTATGAGATATTGGAGAAGAAGGGTAAGGCCACTTACCTAATGGACCTTAGGACCCCAGGCAGCCCCACAAGGTACTACACGCCAACCGCCTCAAACCCCACCATGAGAGGTCTGAGCTCACCTTACTGATGGTGACTGATGGGGCCGAGGAAGAAGAAAGTGAACCTCTCCCGGACTTCTTTGCTTCTCAAGAGAAGGATGGATCGGTGGAGGGAATGGTCCTCTCCCCATCCTTGACTCCTGAGCAACAGAGGGACTGCCGCCAGGTCCTGGGGCAGTTCTCCTCTGTGTTTTCCATTATCCCTGGGATTACCCACCTGTGTACCCATGATGTGGACACAGGAGACCGCCTCCCTGTCAAGTCCAAGTCTTACAGGCTGTCAGACAAGATGAGGGCCAGCATCCAGAGTGAAGTCACTAAGATGCTGGAGTTGAGGGTGATAGAGCCCTCCAACAGCCCTTGGTCCAGTCCGGTGGTTCTGGTACCAAAAGCAGCCCCACCGGGCACCACACCAGAACTTAGGTTCTGTGTGGATTACAGAGGACTGAACTCTGTGACCAAGACTGATGCTCATCCTATCCCTAGGGCGGATGAGCTCATTGACTGACTGGGGGCTGCCCGATACCTAAGTACCTTTGACCTCACGTCAGGGTACTGGCAGATCGCCCTTACCGATGGAGCCAAAGAGCGGTCCGCCTTTTCCACCCCAGAGGGCCACTACCAGTTTAGAGTGATGCCCTTTGGGCTGAAAAACGCTCCTGCCACCTTCGAGCGGCTGGTGAACTGGGTCCTCTCCGATTTAGAGGCCTTCTCTGCTGCCTACCTGGACGACAAAGCTGTCTTCAGGTGCAGCTGAGAGGACCATCTGGGTCACCTCCAGGAAGCAGCTGGGAGGACCATCTGGGTCACCTCCAGGAAGTGCTTCAGGCCCTGAAGCAGGCAGGCCTGACTATCAAAGCCAGCAAATGCCAGATAGGGCAGGGGCCGGTAGTCTACCTAGGACACTTGGTGGGCGGGGCAAGGTGCAGCCCCTACAGGCCAAGATAGAAACCATCCTGGCCTGGGAGTCCCCCAAAACACAGACTGAGGTCAGGGCTTTCCTGGGCCTCACTGGATACTACCGCAGATTTGTCAAGGGTTATGGCACTATTGTGGCCCCCTTGACTGAGCTAACCTCTAAGAAACACCCTAGAAAAGTGATTTGGACAGAGGCTTGCCAAAAAGCCATTGACTCCCTAAAGCAGGCCATGTGCACAGCTCCTGCGCTCAGGGCCCCTGACTTCTCCAAAGAGTTCATTGTCCAAACAGATGCCTCAGAGCATGGCATAGGGGTAGTACTGTCGCAACTCAATGAGGAGGACCTGGGTCAACCAGTGGCCTTCATCTCCAGGAGGCTACCCCCCCCCCCAATAACAGCTGTGGAGTGCTATAGAGAGACAAGCCTTTGCGATGGTCTTGGCTGTGAAGAAGCAGGGACCTAATAAGTCTGTCATGTTTGGTCTTATTGGACTCGGGGTGGGGAACACTTTCCAATGATATGTGGGGTTTGGGCACTACTACGCTAGGGATCCCACTTTTAGATAGTAGACCTTTTCCGGCCTACACTTAGATTGGGCACTGTAGACTCCCCCCTCCTCTCTGCATACTGATATGTGCCAGGGTTGGGAGGTGGGAGTGGTGATTCACACCTTCTTCCCTGGGATGGGCTGTGATGGGCTGCCCACTGTAGCCTTAACGGCCTGTCTCTCGTCACTGTGACAGCCAGGTCAGGGAAGGCAGGGAACATACCAGAACTCCCTGGACTCTTCCAGAAGCCCCTGCCCCTAGATCCTTCTAGAAACTTCTACCACTTTCTAGCCCCTAAACTGAAAGATATATAAGAGAGGGTCCTGGCCTCACTTCTTTGTTACATTACTGGACCACGAAGGAACTCTGCTGGAGTGAAGACTAATGCGCCAAGAGGAATGCCGCCTTTGCCGGGACTGACTGCTCCAAGGAACTGCTGCCCCAAATTGCTGTGCTGCCCTCCTGCCTGCTGATCTTGCCCTGCTAAGAGAAGACCTGCACAACATCTCCAGAGTGACTCTACACACAAGACCGACTGACTTCCCGGTGAGGGGACTCTAAACAAAATTGCAAAGACTGTCCCTGCAACATTGCACGTGAAAACTGCCTTAATTCCAGGAAGGACAACCGCGTTCCTTTTTACCCTATGCCAAAGTGCCCCTGTCATCACCACAGCTGGCGCGGGTGATTCATAAGTTAAAGTGAGCCCTGAGAGCACCACCACCGGCCTGGGGCAGAGAAGAGCGCTGTTGCGTGAAGCGCTGTGGAAGTGAAGTGCTGTGCCCCCATTGAAATCATCGCCGCGGGCCAGATGCATGACGCTGCTGGAATTACCCTCAACGTCACCACCATCACCCAGGACCTCGCTGTGCTGTAAAGCGCTGGAAGGAGAGAGCGCTGCGATTCTTAAGTCACTGCCGCCGCCCGGGACTGGAATGTGCTGAGGAGCGCTGTGTTGTGACTGAGGCGCTGTGAAGCAGATCGCTGTCTTACACCCAGAATCACCCCTGTGGGCCTGAGAGCCTCAGGAATCCTGAGCGCATCTCCTCTGACGTCAGAGAGGAGCCGTGATGGGATTGGGCCCAGTGGAGATCGTTGCCCAGTAACGAGGGAGCGTCCTCTCAGGAGCCGTGCCAGGATTGGTGCAATGAGGAGCATCATTGGGGAAGCCGCTCTGAGGGAAAGGAGCGCGAGGCGTTCCGACCTGTCCCCGCGACCTGCTACCGGTTGGCCTGGCAGAGACTGCGCCTTCTCAGGTAACCGGCCGAGGATCACGGGGCCATGCTGGCTTTCTGCCCGGGGTGGAAAGGTGCTGGAGCTGCAGGAGAGCGCTGACCGCCTCCCGCCAAGGCTGGACCCAGGTCTGGGACACATTCCCATTCCTCGCTGGGGCAGCCTTAAAGGCAGCATGTCAGCCAGCAGCGTGTGCTTGGGGGAGGCCAGACCCTAGACGGGCTGACACGCATTGGGGCCTGTTTAGATCGACACGAGCTGTGAAGTCAGCCACAGGGACCCTGCCATTTCGTGAGGAACACCGCACATCGGAAGCGCGTGAAGGGTGTCACTAATTAGCACCATTTTTAATAGAAGAAGGGGCCTGCAGGGAACTGTGCCCATCAGACCAGCGGGGGCCTAACTACCAGGCCGCTGGGTGCTTAAGGTCACCTGGGACAGGCGTCTACCCACACGAGCAGGGGAAACATCATGTAAGGAACTCCATGGCCTTAATGCAAAGTTCTGTTGTGCCAAAGACTGGGAACAGTGTCTAGAACTGCCGCATCTGGGGGCACTGTTTGCTTGAGAGGTTCTCCCTCTGAAGATCAAACTGTGCTAATAAAAGGGGCTGGTTTATTCTGCTACCTGTAACCGAGGAACTGTTTTGCTCTAATGTTTCCCAGCTAAGAGAGCCGCCCTACTGGAATCCTTGTAACCCCTCTTCTGACTGGCATCTCGAATTGGTTATATTTGGATTCTTGCCTTTTTGGATCTTGCCTAATTTTTATATAAATATACTTCTTATTTCTATATAATTCACTGGTGTAGTGTCCTTTTGTGAGTGTTGTTACTGTGTCACTGCTGGGGGTGTGTTGCACAAATACTTTACACATTGCCTCTGAAGTTACGCCTTCCTGCTCTGCACCAAGCTACCCTGTCGGAAGCGGTGGTCCCTACTTGGACTAGGGTACATACCCCGGCCAACTAGAGACCACGGTTCTAACACAGCCTTTTTGTCTGAGCCTCACGTTACTTTTATATTGAATACATTTTTTTATGTTTTTCTAGAAATATTTGTGTATTTGCATTCTCTTTTTACTTTCCCTTTTTATAGGGTGTGCATTATAATCTCTTTTTCGTGAAACATGTTTGTGTTATGTTTTGTAAGAGTAAATATGAATGTTCTTGTACACTTTTTGAACCATTGTTAGGATAAAACACTTATTGCCCCTGGGTCAGGGGGTTAGGGCTGCCCCTGTGGTGGTTAATTATTCGTTTTTTGAGGCTTTTTTTACTGGGGAGGGGGACCACATGGCACCCCTCCCGGGCCACTTCTGTCCCCGGAGACCCCATGCCCCTGGGCCAGTCCTCTCCTTTGAGGTGTGTAGGGGGAGCCCCAATGCCCCCACTTCCCAGCTGGCTCCCCGCCTCCTGCGGGAGCCAGCATTGTTTTTCCACATGGGGAGCTGCAAACATGCAGCTCCCTGTGTGGAAAAGCAATCTGCTTTGCTTCATTGAAGCAATATCAGGTTTCCCTGCTCTCGCATCAATGAAGCAAAGCAAGTTTGCTATGACAGGGTGGGAGCTGCATGACTTCCACCCTTTCATAGAAAGCAGCAGTGTCCCAGGGTGGGTACCCCGGGAGACAGTAGAAGCCGGCCCTGGAGGGTGGCGGTCCCCAGGGCCATCAAGGGCTCCAGAATGGGGGCCGCGCAGCACCCCTTCCTTCAATTACAAAGGCCCGGGAGGTGGTGGTCCCCGGGCTCCGGGGTCCGTAACGGTCCCCCATATTTGCATTTTAGTGCCCCGGGGAGATGGCGGTCCTAGTGGCGTGTGGAGGGACTTGAACCCCCCACACAGGTATATATTTTTTAAAAATACAAGCCCCGGGGTGGCGGTCCCCAGGGTGGCGGTCCCCAGGGCTGCGGGGGTGCAGTGTGCCCCAGCAAATGTTTAATGTAAGCCCAGGGGTTGGTGGTTCCCGTGGCTTGAGGGGGCCTTGGAGGTCCCCCATACATTTATAAATGAGCCCCACGGGGGTGGTGGTCCCCGGGGCAGTGTGGGATGATTGGGGTACTCACACTTTTTTTTCTCGTCCAGATTCGCCTACCCAGGGCGAATTTGGCCGATATAAAAAAAATTGCTTTTTTGGGCCCTGGTGGTTCTTGTGGGACCCCCTGAGCAGGCCTAGGGGGTAAGGGTGTTTCTACCCTGCCCCCTTTTCTTGCTTTTGCATTTGTTTCCCTGTTTTCTTGTGCATCGGTTACCGAGGCACAAGATGGCTGCCAGCACTTCCTGGTTTTGAGTGTTGACAGCCAATTAGAATAAAGCTCGTGATCGGGAGGGTGCGCGGATCCACCGCGCCTTTATATATCGAAACTTTTAATTTTTGATTTTCTCAGCAACTACTGAATGGATTTACTCCATTTAAAAAAAGGTCTCTTTCCGAACCAAGGGCTACCTTTTTGCTAAATTTGATGTAATTCCGTTCAGCAGTTTTGGCTGTAACCGTGTCTAAATTTTCCTATGGGAAATTGATTTTCTGACCTCTATTTTTTTAATTTCTCAGGAACTACTGAACTGATATACTCCATTTCAAAACAAGCCATCTCTAAAGTTTCCTATGGGAATTAACATGGAGAAAACATGTATTGGAACCCCCTTTTTACTCGGCTCCCGCTTGCCGAATCACCCCGAAACTTTCAAGACAGGAGCTGATTGGAGCGGGCCATAAGTTTTGAAACTTTTGCAAAGATTCGTTAACTGGCGCCAAAGTTATTGAGAAAACAAACAACGAGTTTCCTATGGAAACTAGGTCCTAACTATAACTACCTACTGGCGACCGCCAGTAGGTAATATATATATATATACACAATTATATACATATGTACACACAAATATATATATATATATATATATATATATATATGTATATGCAAAAGAACTCTGCCCGATACTCAGACGAACACGGACCCAGAAGACTTCGTGCAGCGATGACAAGTGAAGATCCTGTTAACTTGGAAGTAGGTGCTATGGAACTTTTATTTGACTGCCAGCGGTTGGTCAGAGAGGGTGAGGGGGCTAGTCTAGTGGGGTCTATAAGTCAAGCAGATAATCTGTATTGTATGGATGTATATGATAGGTCTGCTACTGAATTTAAACCCCACTCTACATTTACCCCAAATACAGCAAAAGATGGCATAGATATGTTCTCTGACCTAGTGATAAAAGATCTAAAGAAACTATCAGAAACATCATCTAGAGAATTCCTGGCAAATACAATGATGTGATCATGAATGTCCAGGGTCGGCAGGATATAGTAGTAAGGCAGGCCGAAAAGGGCGGAAATTAGGTTCTTTGGCCCTTAGACGCTTATAATCGTGAAGCGATGTTACAGTTACAAGATAAGGAGTGCTATCAGAAAGTCCTCCAAAGTAATCTTGTGGAAATAAAACATAAATTTGTGAAAGATTTGTCAAGATGGCAAGGGTTGGGCCTAATAAATCTATCGGAGTACTCCTTCCTCAAAGTTGAAAATCCGGTATTGCCGATCCTATATCTAATACCAAAAATCCATAAGCAGAAAGATAAACTCTCAGGGCGGCCCATCATCTCTGCTATTGAGAGTTTATTTGAACCTACTTCAAGATATTTGGACTCATTTCTACAGACATTTGTAAAATAACTACCACCCTACATTCAAGATTCAAAGGATTTTATGAACAAAATTGCAGATATAAATGGGAGGAGTCCTACCTTTTAATCACGTTAGATGTTGTAAGCTTGTATACAAGCATTAACCATGAAGATGGGATGAGAGGGATATGGTATTTCCTGAGTAGCAGGCCATATAACCTTTACTAACACATAAATATGTTAATGGAAATGTGTAGGTTATGCCTCACAAATAATCACTTTATCTTTGGAGGGGATACCTACAAACAATTGCAAGGAACGGCGATGGGCACCTGCTTCGCCCCCAGCTATGCTAATTTGCATATGGGCTGGTGGGAGGAGCAGGTGCTCAAAGTCGAATATGACAGAGATTGGACAGATTATGTCATAAGATGGATCAGATTTATTGATGATTTGTTCATTGTGTAGAATGGATCCAGAGAGGCAGCTCAATTATTTATTGACAACATCAACGTGACTAACTTAAATCTGAAATTTACTGAGACTATTAGTGATACTAGTGTAACCTATCTGGATCTAGATGTATATATCTCTGATGGAGTAATTCAAACGCGCACTTACCGAAAGCCGACATCAGGCAATACTATTTTGCACGCAACAAGCTTTCACCCTCCTAGATTAAAAATGAGCATCCCCTATGCAGAGAATTTAAGGATAAAGAGAAACTGCAGTGAAGAGGGTGCTCTAAATGAGGCTCAAAATGCTCTAACGGAGATATTCCTTCAGAGAGGATACAGGAAGGAGACACTAAAACAGGCAAAAGAAAAGGTGAATGATATCCAGAGAAATGATCTATTGAAACCAGATAAAGAAAGGACAATGGCAAAGTGGAAAAACTCTCAGGGTCAGATAAGGATGATTATGTGTTATAATGCATACCAAGCAAGAGTAAGAGAGAGCCTGTGTAGGCATTGGTATCTTATGAAGCAGGACCCAGTATTACATGGGCAAATCTCTAAAAGACCTATGATAACATTTAACAGAGCAAAGTCAATGAGGGATAACTTATTTAAAGCAAAAGTGAAAAAGATGTGTGGGTGGTTGAAAGTCAGCGCCGGCTTCCACAAATGTTATAAATGCGAGGCTTGTTGACATGGGATAAACAAACAGCAAGTAACATCTCCCCTGTTGAACAGACCGTGGAAAATAAGAAATCCCTTAAATTGTAAAAGTGAATTTGTTGTTTATGTTCTTAGGTGCTCTTGTCCTAAAATGTATATAGGAAGTACAATTCACATGGTCCATGTCCGCATCCTACTGCATTTAAGAGCTATAAAAAACAATGGTAAAAACTATGTAGTAGCCAGGCACATCAATGAAGTGCGCAAAGGAAACTGTAATGACTTGGTGTATTTTGCGATAGACCAGGTTCCTAAAGATCCGAGAGGTGGTGACCATGAAAGAAAACTAAGAAAGCTAGAATCTAAGTACATTCTCCTGTTTAATACAAACATCCCCCATGGATTAAAATGGAAAAGGTTCTGCATGTGCACTTAGTTTAGGTAGTAAAATCCATTTCAAAGGTTTTAATTGCTTTTAGTAAATGAAATATTAGAGGAACCTAATAGACAATGGAAATATAACAAGAATGGATACATTGAACTCAGCCAATTCATGAATAAGTGTATGACCAATTGTTAAACATACAAGTGTTAAGAGATAAGGGCCAAATGAAGTATAAAAATCACCGTCAGGTTACATTTCTTTTAATGTGGTATATTGCATCAGTAAAATTGTGAAGCACTTTATTTAAAAATGCGATATGTGCACATATAATTAAATATCCGAAGTACTGTAGCACATTGGCACTTTATAAAAATATTTTGCACTATCAAGGACAAATCTTGAGAAGCACTTGCACTTTAAAGGGAATACTTGAATATTTGCGTAATTTGCACAGATCATTTTTATGTTTCCATTTTTAATAATTGTAAATATTTTAAAGTGTCGAATATGTGATAAACACCTGTACAGTCTCCCTTGACAAGCACTATTAAAATTTTATTGGTCTACATTTTTTGGCAGAAAATCGGGTACAATATGAAGTAATAGACTCTACCAAGAATTGGATTTCTAGTAGGGGGACTTGCCCAGTATTTCTGTCTGGTGAAGAATTGGAAACAGACTTAATGTGCGCCAGAATTGTATTAAAGACTCAAAATCTTCCAAAAATTGTACAGAGACTGAAAGTAAAAAAGAAAGCACACTGCCACGTGTAGTTATGCATGAATTAATGCATAAAAGGAATTAAGAAAACAAGTTGAGATGAATTTATCAATTGTTTTTATTAAATGAATAGATATGTAAATGAGTGTGAATTAATGTGCTTTGAAAAATATGAAAATTGTGAATGTCGCTGTGCATTGTTAGAGAGTCAATATGACGGATTCTTTTTCAGCTTTTAATCTTAAAGCATACAAAGTATAGTCTGTTTACTAAATCCATTGTAACAGTTGATCATGTGACTGAATCTCCTCTGGTATAAAAAATGTTTATTTTTAATGGCTGCCCATGTGAACAAGGCAGGTGTGCCGAAACGCGTCATGCTATGTCAAAATAAACCCTAAACCGGATGCCTAACCGTGCTCCTCTGTGTCGGTGTCCGGTTTTTCAAAAAAGATCGAGATTGTCTGGAGAATATATATGATTTCGCAGGATTCAGACTCAGCAGCGAGGGATGCTCTCTGAAAGTCCAAGAAAAACATCTTCTTGCATAAGAAGATAAAATAAGAAAACGTAAACAAAGCAAATTCCAGAGAGATGCCAGGGATTATGAGCAAGGACGTATCCTTACTTTTGCTCGAAAATTTGATGCCCCACGTAGAGCACTGTGAAATGTTACAAGCAAGCGAAGCATCCAGTTGCAGTCACCTCAGAATAAGATGTCACCACAGACACAGAGCAATCCGGAGATGAGAGGCCAACAACACCAAGAGAGCAGTCCCATTTTCGCGAGGAGTTTCAATTAATGCGACAGTCGTGGCTGAGGGGGGCCAAAGGCAAACCGCCAGAAAGAAGACAAGACAGACGCGACGATGAGGCTTCCACAGAGGAGTATCAAGGTTTAGCCTCATACACTGGGAGCAAGAGAGGAAACAGAAGATGACAACTCAGGAAGATCTCACAATTGTAAATTTAACGACACATAAACTTACGAAAAACAAAGAAATGGTATTGAAAAAAGGATTAACATTTTGCCCTTCGCATGACTTCCAATACAATCAGTCTAGAATTGATCTTTTTTTGTTCTGCCGCAAACTCAAACTTTGAAAATTCAACAAGTTAAGGAATACACCAAGTACGAATGTAAATAGTGCTAATCTAAATCCTGAAAAGGAAAATCTTGTTGGTGAAGACCTTAACATACTACAAGTCATGGCAAGTCACCCAACTAGTGACTTACAAGGAATGCCAGTGAGTGCGGCAGAATCGGCTACGAAATTCGGGATAAACCAAACAAGACCAAAAACTAATTTCAAACCCTGATCAAAATTCATACCAGCTATGCCATATGATACTATTGATGTATTCAAAGAATCAGTGAAAACAGACTTGGTCAAAATGAGGTCAAAAAACCCAACGAAGACCAGTAATCAACAATAGAATCTGACAAAAGATCGAGTGGCTTTAGAAAAGTTGAAATCAAACGCCAATGTAGTATGCAAGCCCTCCGATAAAGGAGGAAATATTGTCCTCATGACCCGAGAATATTATTTTACAGAAGCCTTATGCCAATTGAACAATGACACGTGTTACAGGAAAATAAGCAAAGAGGAGTATAACCACAGCATTACCCATTATCATGAGTTACTTGAAAAATGGGTCTCACAAGGCATGTTGAATAATGATGAACATACATTTTTGACCTGCCCACAACCAGTCACTCCGACTTTCTATCACCTGCCTAAAATTCACAAAAATGCTGTCTCACCTCCAGGAAGACCAATTATTTCCTCAAAAGGCAGTCTCACAGAAGCAATGTCCCAATATATTGATTTCTTCTTGATTGATTTTGTTATGACTTTGCCCTTGTATATACAGGACACCACAGATTTCATTAGAACTATTGCAAATATCTCATGGGAACCAGAAATGCTTATGATTTTTTGGAACGTCACAGGCTTATACACATGTATTTCACACCATCAGGGCATACAAGCAGTGCAATATTTTCTCAAAAGTCGATCATTGAAATATGCATTACATAATGAGATACTGACTGAGTTTGTTACCTTCTGCTTAATAATAACATCTTTTTATTTCAGAAGTAACACTTTAGACAGATCAGAGGGACGGCGATGGGAACCTGCTTCGCCCCCCAGCTACGCAAACTTGTTTGTAGGCTGGTGGGAGAAGCAGGTTGCCTGGGCCGACGAACACCAACAATGGGTTTCAACAGTTATCGGGTGGCACCGGTATATTGATGATCTTTTTATTTTTTGGAAAGGTCCCAGGGCTGAAGCAGAGGCATATATCACACACCTGAATGATAATTCATTGAATTTACACTTCAGTGGTCAAATAAGTGACACTGAAGTTGATTTCTTAGATCTGAGAGTCTCAATTAGGGAAGGTAAAATCTGCACTTCACTATTTCGTAAGAACACAGCAGGCAACTCCATTTTGGAGGCAAACAGTTGTCATCCGAAACCTATGAAGAACAGTCTTCCCTATGGGGAATTACTGCGCTTGAAAATAAACTGCACATTAGATAATTACTTTGAGAAAGCAGCACAAGAATCAATGGAAAGATTTTTAAAAAAGAGGATATTCAGAAAAGATCCTAGTGAAATCTTTTGAAAAAGTCCAGAGAATACCCAGATCGTGTCTTCTAAAAGACAAAAACAGATCAGAGACTGGTAATCAAAGCACTCTTCGCTTTATTACAACTTTCTCGCAAGATTCCCAAAAAATCCATCAAGTACTCTCACGCAATTGGCATATCCTGAAGTCAGATCACACTATTCGAACTGACATAGTAGATTATCCCAAAATAACTTATAAAAGAAACTGCTTGTTGAGAGATTTACTTGTACATAGTCACTTTGATTCTGTTCCAAGAACACCCAGATTGGCCAATCTCACCAGATTCTTTCCATGCCATGCCTGCAAAGCGTGTAGAACTAGCCCTAAAGTTACGAACTATCAAATACCAGGCAGAACCACAGGCAAAAAGATTAGTAAATTCATGACATGCACTACACCTTACCATGTTTACTACCTGGAGTGCCCCTGCAAACTACACTATATCGGCAGCACAATACATCCCGTAAAAAGAAGGATACTTGAACATGCGAGAGCCATAGAGCACAACGATCCAAATTACCCTGTGGCCAGGCATTTTGCCCAAGAACATCGGAGTGATCGTGACCTCCTCCAATTCTTCTGTCTTGATCACATCACTATGAAAGATCGTGGGGGAGACAGAGAGAGACAGCTACGTAGGCTAGAATCAAGATTTGTCATAGAGCTCCAAACTAGGACACCCTTAGGCATGAACACAGAAGAGGAGCTATCTATTCATCTGGGCTAGCAGTGTCCTGTGCCCTGTCTCCCTTCCAGTTGACTAAATTAGTAACTTGCAGATCCCTTTATATTTATTTTTAACCGGTATTGTTGTATTCTTGAAATACGAGTCAATTATTTCTGCAGTTCATTATTATTACATGTCAGGTCCACACATAAGCGTATACAAGGCCAAATTCTTTATTTAACCAGAAACAAAAATATTATTTATTATTATGTGGGTATACTTTGGCAAATACATTTCTCATTGACATGAATTTAAATATTAGATGCAAAGCGTGCACACAGAGATGTGCGAGCAAAGATTTATTGTATAGTCAGATTATGAAATGTGATGTACTAAAATTAGATTAAAAGTGTATATACTTTCTTTCGAATGTTTTCAATAATGAATTTCAAGTGCCGATTTATGACTTAATTTTGCTTTTTGCTGCTATTCTATCCAAAATGTAAAAACATATATTAAGGTGGCCGCCATGTGAATGAACTAACTGTAGTGCATCATCTATTTCCATGATTTATTCGGAAATGACATAATTGAATGCAAAAAATGTCAGAAAACGTTATTATTTAAATGATGATGAACATCGTGTATTGTAACAGTAAGATAAAGGCGCGAAGCCGAAACGCGTCCTGTTTATTGAATTTCACGGATAATAAACCCGTTTGATTTCAACCACCAGAGTGCGGTCGATTCTTTTGCATGCCGCGAAGGAAGTTCAGCCTGATATATATATATATACAAGCTCCCTAGTGGAGTGAAACGCGTCATCTTTCATTAAATATATCGCCATTCTGCAACTCACTTGAGGTTTGACTGGTTTCTTGGCCGGATTTTCGTTGCAGTGTGTGGGGCCATTGGAGGTCTAAACCTATTGGGTTCCGCCGACCACTGACGGAACAAGGATTGTTTTTTTCATATATATATATATATATTCACTGAAAAAACCATAGGTTATAGACCATATATAGTTAGGAATTAGCATTTACAAAACCTTGAAAATTCACTGAAAAAACCATAGGTTATAGACCATATATAGTTAGGAATTAGCATTTACAAAACCTTATTTTACTCACACAAAACCATTGAAATTCCATATATAGTTAGTTGCACTAACTATATATCGCGCACCCGCAATCCACTGCTGATGATGTCACATATTACATCATTCATGACATGGTCAGTGACATCACTGATGACATCACTGATGACAACATCCAGTGATTATGTGTTTCTGTAAAGTTTAAATATGTTTTACATATTGAAGAATGAGTGGATGTATAAGTGTCTGAATGAAGGTTTTAGTAGGTGCGTGATTGACTGTATGAGTGAGTGATTAAATGCGTCTTACTGAATGCACGGGTTAGTGACTAAACTGTCTGAAAGTGTGCATCAGTATGTCTGTTGTTGTGCAAGCTGCTGCATGTGTTGATCAGTAGCTATATAAGTAGCTATATGGGTTATTGATTGGTTGCACAAGTATTTGTATGGGAGACTGAGTGTGTGTATGGCTGGCTGGGAGGTGTGTGACTCTGTGCAGATCAATGTGTACTTGTATCAGTGATTCTATAAGAGAGTAAGTATGTGTTAGTATATGTTTCAAAAATGTAAGGTGTTCTGTGTTTAACTGTATAGATGAGAAAATGGAAGTGTGATTGATTCTTTTCAGGACTGACTAGGTGTGTGAGTAACTCCATGGATGAGTGGCAGAGTGTGAGTGTCTGTATAGGTGTATGAGTGCATATGATAGTGTTGTAAAGATGAGTGATTGTATGTATGAATGATTGTATGAGTGAATGTGTGTGTAGACATAGGAATCAGTGAGTGCGTATGTAGTAACTAGTATTGGTGTGTCAATGGTTTCAAAAATGATACTCTCTATTTAACACTGGGTGTAATAGAGGTTATATTAGAGTGTGAGGAGATGCATTGTATTATCACATGAATGATATCATCAGTGATGTGATCATTGATGTCAAGTGAGATGTCATCAGTGATGTCATTTGAGATGTCATCAGTGATGTCATCAGTGATGTCACTGACCATGTCATGAATGATGTAATATGTGACATCATCAGCAGTGGATTGCGGGTGCGCGATATATAGTTAGTGCAACTAACTATATATGGAATTTCAATGGTTTTGTGTGAGTAAAATAAGGTTTTGTAAATGCTAATTCCTAACTATATATGGTCTATAACCTATGGTTTTTTCAGTGAATTTTCAAGGTTTTGTAAATGCTAATTCCTAACTATATATGGTCTATAACCTATGGTTTTTTCAGTGAATTTCATTGGTTTTTTAACAGCTAATATCTGTAGCTGTAAAATGTATTCTTCTTTAAATCCAAAAATATATTTTATATGTTTATTAATAACTTTTTTTTAAATATTTTTTTTTCTTCGTTCCCGCTTCGCGAATCGGGAAGCTTCCCGTTAGCTGACCTTGATGCCGCGAAATAGACTGCGAGCCGGTAAACGTTTCTTTACCGCAACTGCCGCGTTAGAAAACAACATCGTGACGCCTCCCGTCCGCATGACGTTTCGCGTTGTCGCGTGATACGTCATATGACGTGCTACGTTAGCGAACTCGTACGCTTACCGAGTCGCAAAGCACAGGTTTCTGGAAGCAAACCGGGAGGCCCTGCAAAGCGCGTAACGTAAACACAGCAGGTCATGTGACTTGGTAATAACACTTTTCATTGGTTCATTTCACTTTCGGTTTCCTAATGATGTAAGACTAGGTCATATGATCTAAAATGAACACTTTTCATTGGTTGAGAACTATTTTTTTTCCCAAATGGTGAAAATCCCTCCTTCTTTCCTCACTCTGACTTTCATCATTGTGAGAGAAAGACCCTTTGTTACCAGTGAGCAATGGCTTCTTTACTAGCTTCAGCTGGTGCTTCCCCACCACCTCCACCACATCCAAGGAAGAGTGGACCACCTGCTAAAGTTATAATTCAGCAAGAAGAGGAAGAAGAGGAACAGGACGACCTAGATAATCTCCCTATTATGGCCAGAAGATCTGTTGTACCGGAAGTAACGGGACCAGAGGGCAGGGAGATGGTGCCAAATATACAAACGAGATTTCGTGAAGTAAAACAAGTCTGCGTACATTGCAGTGGATTCATTTGCTACGGAGAAAGTAGCATCACTCTGATCAACAGAGCTATTGACAATCATGCTCATGTTTGTCCGAAACTCCCCAAACAATAAATTCTTTTTTTTTGTTTTCTTGCTCCTGTTGAGCCCTTTACAATGAATCGTTTTCGTTGCCCCTTCCGAAAAAAAAACAAAAAAAATATAAAACTGTTCAGAAAAATTCAAAAAAAGTAAAAAAATGTTCAGAAAAATAATAAAAAAAATATAAAACAACAAAAACAATTTTAAAAAAAGTTCTTTTCAGAACTACCTCCCCGTTATTAAAAAATTGGTACAATATTTGCAACTGTAGATAAGAAATTCCAAAGGTAACCTATCACACCAACATAGATTATTCAGTAAACTTGTGTAGTTATTTCCAAATTGAACATAAAGGCACAATATGACAAAAAAATAGAGTTCATTTAATTGTAAAGACTTTTCCCTCAGTCCAGCCAACACGTGTTTCGTCGTCTGGGCGGACACCCACGACTTCCTCAGGGCTGGGAAAAAAGATACAATACGAAGATATATTGGAGTTGCGAGATACACTATCTCGTAAATAAACAGTTTACAGTTCGTCATTCTATTAAACTTAAATCCATGCTGTGAAATTACTTAGATCTTTAAGTAACGTCCCATGATGTCCATACATGCATATGGAGGGGTATACCAGATCGAACAGTTACATCTCCGCGACTAGTACAAATAACGGACTACCTCACAGTTCGTGGTGGTGATTAGCCAATATCTCGTGAAGGTATTCTTATACTGCTATCCTAAGTGCTCACCCCAGTGTTACTTCAACCAATTGGTGAATATTGATGTGCTTCATAGTGCCGGATTTGTGCAATCAAATGCCCCAATCAACGGGGTCCCGCTCTATTTATTTGGTGCTGAGTAAATATATACTCAGGCTTACCTGATAATAGGTAGTAAATGGCCTGTGTGCCTAAATAAATCAAGTCAAGACAGGGTATTAATAGTCTAGATATTTTTACATTTGAACCTCATATTGTGCATGTCAAATCAAGGTAAAACATACCTTCCAGCTGGTTATAATTCCGGCCCAGCCTAACGTGGCATGGGCAAATCTCCTTAGTTGCGCTGTGTTCGACTTATTTTCTTTGTTATTGCTAAAATCAAATTGATCAGCATTTATTAACTATGTTCTAAGTGAAAATCTGTTATACAAATTGCATATTTGTAATACCTCGAGCTTACCTTAAATAAACGGTAGCTCTAAATCATCCTGTTATGTCGGAGACCTTTAATTGTGATCCCGGGATGGGTATATTTTAAGCGACCTCCTTCCTCCAATTGTTACGGAGAAATGATAAATTTACCTGTCCAAGAAAGATCGATATTAGTAATTAGGTACTTTTAAATACCCTGGTATCCATAGTCACAACTGTGACCGTTCTGCATATGGCAGCTTACCTCCAAGTATTACGGAGTTCACAGCGCAGTCCATTCACCGGCTTTCGCCGAACGTGCCGCTCAGTTTCAGAAGCCGGCGTCTGTGACCCGGAAGTCCGATATATCAACCCCGGGTTCACAAATCAGGTCGGCCCATAGGTCTGGAAGTTTGTGTATAGATCTCGTCCTCCATATTGGAGTGGTGGAAGTACATTGCAGACACAATGTCTTCCTATGTTCCGAGTCTATACGTGCTTCTCATCATTACTTTTAATACGAATCCTATATTATTTTGTACACCAACAAGTGCAGGGAATATTAATATTTATATATCTTACTTCGCACGGGTGTTGCGCATAAATAAACAATACCGGCATGTGCCTCCATTATTAATTATTAAGTGAGACTGTCGTGTCGAAAAAAGAACTGTGAGGTTTACAGGCTAATAATTTGTTATGATTATATACCATCCTTATTACTGTATATTCACAATCACGAGTGGTATTTACAATTAAGTACGATGCAAACCACATATATGCATTACGTCCATGAATTAAAATTTACGATTTATAGTTACTTAAATATATGTCCAATATATATGTGTCACGTCCACGGATCAAATTCCCGGTTTACGGTTACTTAGATATGTACAAACAGCAAATGTGCATTACGTCCGTGGATCATATACATTTATAGTTCTCGATCCACATAAAATTATACATTGATCACCAAACGTAAACCCATTCATAAAACAAAATATTAAGGGTAACAAATTGGATGTTATGATATTTACATATTTACATATAATTACGAGTTACAGTTAGTAATTATAATATTTACATATGTAATTACAGCATTACATGATATGATGATGCCTGGGAATATTTGCTGAGCCTGTCATTATCCTTCCTATAATATGCGTCATCTAAACTGTTAGGTTCATATGTTCGTCATCATATTCTGCTTAATCCCCCAGATAATAATGTAATTCCTGATCTGAATTCATCCCATGCTCCACCGCCCGCATAGTCAAAATCCATGAGGCTTCTCTGCGTCTCAACGCCAATTCTCTGTTGCCTCCTCTTGGATCATTTCTTACCTGATCAATTGCACAGAAGCTGATTATTTTGTGTCTACCCTGTTTCGAACATTGGTTAACATGTGTGGCCGTGTTGTATCGCGTATCTTGGTATTTGATGGCCCTTAAGTGTTCATACATCCTTTCTTTTAGCATCCTCTTTGTGCTACCAATGGTGAAGCTACCACAGACACACTTGATCATATATATTACAAAACAGCTATTGCAGTTAAGGAATTGTTTGATCCTGAACTCTCTTCCCATATAGTTACTGAATGTCTTGGTCTTGTTCATTGCCATCGGACATATTTTGCAGGTACCACATTTGTAGAACCCAATGCTTTTTTGTGTTAACCAATCAGGCACTTGCTTCAATTTCGGTGGATAGGTTGGGCTTATCCATGATTTGATACTTCTACCCTTTCTGTATGTAATCAGGGGATTTTTAGTGATGTATTTGCTCAGAGCTTTGTCATTGTTCAATACCCACCAATGCTTAAGCATGCTATTCCTCAGAACGATTGCAGCATCATCATAATTGGTGATCAGTCTGATTTTATCATCACCCTTGTCAGTTTTCTGTTTATCTTGAAGTGTCAGTTCTCTTGGAGTTCTGTCAATTCTCTGTTCTGCCACGGTAATCATGTCTCTCTTGTATCCCCTAGATATAAATCTGTTTTTCATACTGTGTTTGCAATTTACAAAATCCTGCTCTTTGCTACAGTTTCTCCTCGCTCGTGTAAATTCCCCAAATGGAATGGATTGAAGTTGATGTCTTGAAGTGGAATCAATATATTATTTATTGGGGAAGATATATTGACGACTGTCTACTAATATGGTCCGGGGACATGCACAGTCTTCTGGAATTTTGTGATCATCTCAACTCTAACCAGATGGGCATACATTTGACTCACTCCATTAGTACCAATAGAATAGAATTTCTAGACCTAGTACTGTTCATCGAGGAGAATAAAATACAGAGCAGACTTTTCAGGAAACCGACAGCATGTAACTCTATCTTACATGCTGGGAGTTCACATCCAAGACATCAACTTCAATCCATTCCATTTGGGGAATTTACACGAGCGAGGAGAAACTGTAGCAAAGAGCAGGATTTTGTAAATTGCAAACACAGTATGAAAAACAGATTTATATCTAGGGGATACAAGAGAGACATGATTACCATGGCAGAACAGTGAATTGACAGAACTCCAAGAGAACTGACACTTCAAGATAAACAGAAAACTGACAAGGGTGATGATAAAATCAGACTGATCACCAATTATGATGATGCTGCAATCGTTCTGAGGAATAGCATGCTTAAGCATTGGTGGGTATTGAACAATGACAAAGCTCTGAGCAAATACATCACTAAAACTTATTACCCGTAATCCACTGCTGATGATGTCATATATTACATCATTCATGACATGCTCAGTGACATCATCAGCAGAGGATTGCGGGTAACAGTATCCCTAGTTTATTCCCTATAGCTGTGTTTCTTTTAACATAACTGTCTGTTTCCTTCCCTTATACTTACTGTTCTTTTTAAAAAAAATTTTTTAGATCAGTCAGAAACAGTGAAAGTAATGAAATATAAAAGACTACGTAGAATATGAGCATTGTATGCAACAACTTTGACACTTACAGAAGCCTCACCTTCTCCATGCCTCCTACACAGTTCTACATGTACATCATAAATGCAAACAGAACAGAATTAATTATACATGTTAAATGGTTTATTTTTGCTGTTCTCAGAATGTATCAAATTTTACTAAAACAGTGACTTGAAGGTATTCATCATATAACAGCGGGGAAAAAAAAACACAATCAAAATGATTGTGTTTAAAAAACCCATACAACATTACAAATCAGAATTCAGAACTCCTTAAAGTTAACTTACTTTCCATGACGGCCAAGGATGTCCTATGAACAGCTTACACTCTGTTGTGCTGTTATTACTTTCAACCCGCCACTTTCTGAAAGAAAACCTCCATCGTTTTCAAAAACATGTTACATACAATAAATGACTTCTTGCTCTCTACCACAAGATTCCACAAGGCCAAATCTTGTCAGAGCCATGTATAACTCTTGGATTTCTTGTTAGCCAATCCCGTCTTTTCGCATTTCCGCAACTTTCAGAATTAAAATGTTGAAGATCATTTACACAATCCTGGACTAGTAATATCTTCCCCTTCTTGCTCAATCATGTTCTACATTTCCTATCACACTGATACTGCTTACTATGAAGCAGACTTACACTACCTTTATGACTAGTACAATTATTTAATTCTCTACATCACTTTTAATCACAAAGCAATGTAAAACAGTAGACAGCATTGCAGACTTACATTCCCTCTACTCCATGTTTTGATTGGCTGCTTCAATTAGCTTATAAAAAGAAATAGTTTTTCTGAACTCATTCAAAGTGCACGTATTTCTCAATAACGTCCAGTGTTATGGTAAAAAGGTATGTCTCTGTACTACACTTATCCTCAAGGCCAAATAGTGTAGGAGCCATGAGAACTTCTTGAAATTCCTCAGAGCACATCCCGAGATTCTTTCCCTAAAATTTTGGTTTTAAAAACACCAGGTAAGAGTTTTTAAGGTCATATGGCAATTTTTTTTTTGAAAATTAAAACAGAATCATTGCAGAATGACCAGCCATTTCTACACTTTAAATAAGCTGTATAATGTCCTGATGTTATTGAAGGACCATCATGATATATAATTGCTACAGTTACAAAAGTCCTTCCTGATATTGACAACTGTGAAGCCACAAAATTTTTAATTAAAGTTGTCAATTTTGTTTCATCAGGCCTACATCGTTGGAACATTAAAATGACATACTGGCCATATGTTCGTATAAATAATGTGGACATCATTTCAGATTTACATTGCCTACACTCCATATTGTGATCAGCTGCTTTTACTAGCTTATTAAAAGAGACTGATTTACTGTCTGGCAAAGTTAAATATATAAATCTTTCTGAGTCTACACTAGTACTACTTGATACCCTACAGTTCTCGCAGTCATGCTGCCATTGATAAGAAAGCCCAAACAGGTGATCTACATCTACACCTTCAGCATGCAATACATCAAGCATATACATTAAAAACTCCTGACAATCTTGCTGACTATTTTGAGAGAATTGTGTTTGGCCTGAACATCTGTCTAACAGATTTCGAATTTCAGACACACTTTCTATGTTTGTTCTATCAGTGCTACATTTCTCTAACACAGAATTTAACAAACTGCAAAATCTTTGATCAGAATTGACCACAATCTCTTCTTTTACATTTTGTAGAGAAAACAAAACATTAACCACTACATTAGCATAGCAGTTGACACCAGAACTGTTTTCAAATTGAAAACCAACAACATCTTCAACAGAATCCTTTTTGTTTCTGCTTATAATTTCAGGTTCATCGACTTTTCGTCTTTTTGCTACAACCTCCCCAGTATTGGTCACATTTCTTCGTTTCCGGCCTACCACACGTTTCTCAAACAAAGGATACTGAGGCAAATGTGGCGCATACTCTCTTCTCAACCTATTGTATTCCTTAACACAATCTAGATCCGCACAAATGTTTGTGACATCACACTCAATCAAGTACAATCCCGATAAAGTCGTAACTCGTGACAATGCCACATATGCCATACCCTCCTTGAACACAGAACTGCCAATATTCACCAATGCACAGTCTACACTTAAACCTTGCGATTTATGGATTGTCACCGCATATGCCAAGCAAACAGGAAACTGCTTACGACGAACATATAAGTCTTTTACAAGCAAAAATCTAGCAGAACAACGAGCAATTAGCTGTACTTCCTCAATGCCATCAAATTTAATTTTCAAAAATTCAATTCCATCTCTATTTCTGTATTTCACAAAATCAACAACATTACCCATTGATCCATTTAGCAGACCTCTTTCAACATGTAAATTCCTTCTTAAAATTATACGGCAGTTCAAGCACACATTCAGAGTCTTTTCAAAACCCGCAGTTTTAGATATACTCTTCTCTAATGAATCCAATTTTGTTTTCAGATTCTCAGACAAAATAATTGTTGATCCCATATGCTCTACTCTGTCAATAGCTTCCAATTTCACAATCTCTTGCTTTTCTAAATGCAACATTTTGTTTTTGAATTTGGCACATTCTGCAAGAGTTGGCATCAAACATATTCAGATTTTTTCTCAGTAACTTTCTGAAAAATATTCTCAGGCACAACATCTTCGTCTGGATATAAATTTGTCAGTAATCGTGCATGTAAAGCTTCTTTCCCATGCTCGGTCACTTTTCCAATTCTAACATCTTGTAGAATAGTCTTGTAAACTTCATCCTTTGCCTGACGCATATTTTCATGCAGTTCAGCATAATTGAAGTTTAACCATATATTGACGTTGCCAATACTTCCTAAGCACTTCCTGGTATCTTCATGCGTGAGCATTTTGAACACAGGTTGCCCTTTCACTGGTGTCAGCTGCAGAAGATCTCCGAAAACAATGATGTGTTTGCCACCAAATAACACATCATACTCTGTTTTGAGAACTTCTTGCATTCTCAAATGCACAAAGGCAAGCATGACATTGGAAACCATGCTTACTTCGTCAATGATAAGAACTTTCATTTTCCTCAAGACTCTTGAAACTTCAAAACAAGCATCTCCAGATAGCTTGTGATATTCTAATTTGTTGTCATGCTCCACTGGCAGCATCAGTAAACGATGTAAAGTAATCCCTTTAATGTTATGTGCTGCCAGTCCAGTTGGAGCGGTGACAACACAAGACAGCGATGACTCTGTCCTTTCCTGCAAATAACATGAAATTGCTTTAATAAGGAAACTTTTTCCAGTTCCCGCTGCTCCACTCACGTACAGTCGGACAGGCTTCAACGACGTACATGAGCACTCTTTCTTGTCATGACTTAATCCATGATCAATTTGCATGGTAAGTTCGTCATATATTTTCCTCTGCTCAACGTTGAGTTGTCTTTCCAACTCTTCTAAGTTAACCGCATCCTCCTGAGCATGTGCCATGGCTCTTTCCACTTCATTCATAGCAGTGGCAGCTTCATTTTCGATAAGAGGTCCTCCTAGTGGATCCTGACTCAATGAAGCAGAACTCTGACTGTCCTGAGAACTGTCTCTGGCAATCTCGGCTGCAATCGTTGCTTCCTGCTCAATTTCCACATTCAACATTTCTACATATTTGGGAAAAGCAGGACATTCTATGGTCTCCTTGGCAGCATTGAATGAGTCTTCGTAACAAAGGAAATCTCCAAGCAGTTCCTCTTCTGCACGCCAAGGCTTAAAAAGTTGCAAAAGTGCTAAATAGAAAAACTCCTTTTTTTCACGAGATTCGCCACTCAATTTTCGATGGTTTATCAAGTGGCATTTTCTTTGCTTGACTAGACATCCCTCACTTCCTATTACAGCATACACTCCTTTCTCAGTATCTTCTTTGATGTTCCTCTTGAATATGTAATTTTGCAGAACCTCATACAGACAAACATTCTCGAGGTGACTGCTTCGATTTGGATAATATGTATCCAACATGTTGCTCTTTAAAATGTCGGTACTGTTTGGCTCCTTTTCCGCCAAATACTCAATTTCCCGCACAGGTTTCAGAACTCGATTACGCGTTGCAGCAAGACCAACACTCGCCCAAACGATACTCCTGGACTTGGCATAGAGACTTGCTGAAGACAACCGGTCAGAACATTCGTAAGCTCCGATTTCTCGATGCGACAACATCTTCAGACTGAAACTGTACAACTTCTTGCTGAGGCTCTTTTCATGGGAAATGTCCTCCCACATATCCTTCAATTCTGTCTTCTCTTTTTTGGTGATGTAAGATGTCACATACCGAGCCACAGCCATACAGTTATCAGCCACAAACTGTATATCCATGTTAGCATTCCACATGGACAAAATCACCGGGTTGTAGTCGTTGATGTACTTAGACTCTTCGTTCCTCTTCAAATTGTATGTGTTTTTAGGTGATTTCTTCATCACATTATGTCGCAGCGAAGACATCAAACTGTTCACTCTTCCTTTAGAAATCACCGATCGCGGAAAGCCGAAACGACATTTGGTGTAGAACTTGTCTTTGTTCCGGAATTTACGACGACAGTACTTTCCACATCGATGGCTTTGGAAACGTAGAACTTTTTCTCTTAGGCTTTTTTTCTCCTTTGCGTTTGGAACAGCACACGTAGAATACTGTTCTATGAAACTCATCACTGAGTCGTCTGCATCCGTTCCAAATTTAGGTGCATCCTTGATCCACAGCAACATATGTATATGAGGAGCACCTCTTGCTTGGTACTCCTTCCTCCAGAAGAAATCCAACACCTCTCCAAGAGGTGGATTCTTCTTATTCATGATGAAAGACATCATACCTTCAAATCTATGATTGAAGTACCTACATACATTGACTGGATCCAAAGAGCACAGTTCTCCGGGTGTCTTGAATTCGATGTTTTCTACGTTAGCATTTGCCTCTCGTAGAAATTCAAGTAAGTCTTCCCAGCCATACTCAGCACAGCTCAAAGTGAGGAACCATGTGGGAGTTCCTAAGTTCCTCAGCATACATTTTAAATCACCATGACGACGGTACCAGTACTCATTAGTACCACGCTGACACGCCATGAGATTAATCAGGTGAGAATCCAAAATACTGTCTTGGACATTGACTTTATCCATAAAGTCACTTGCCGAGATGTTTTGCATGTGTATACCACTTTTCAAGATGTGGTTCACTGCATATGACAGTCCAGACAGATCGCTTTCAAACAGGAGATGAAACAAATAAGGAATGCATTGTCGAAACCTAGGATCTCCTGCATACAATCGCAAAGTCCGGTATTCAGAAGCAGGAATTTGATGAGGTCGCTCATCATATCTTCCTCCCTGACCTGTTGGAAAAAGCTGTGGGAAACACCGAGCTTCCAAACTTTCCTCCCAAACACTAATGGGACTCCCTTTCGCTTGTTTCATTTGAAACAACTCAATAGCATTCCCCATGACTTCCTTGGAATGCAAAGGATGAACACTATAATGTTCATATATTTCTTCACTAGTACAGGGTTCTACTTTCTCAATTTGACCAGCACACAAATCGCTATCCTCTTCCTCACTTACTTCCTCTTCTGCAACATATACATTTTTATAGTATTTATTATATTTTTTCAAATACAATGTTGCCCTTTTGACTTTCCTAACATCTACTAAATCTTGCCATATTTTCTTATTCTTTGTCGGAACCCCATTAACTAAGATAACAAGAGGTTCCTCTTCCACTTTTTCTACTCCAATTGTGTTAATGTTTTTCTTCAAATCTAGAGGCAAATAAACAACTCTTCCCTTTAATCCTCTCTGTAAATCTGATGGAGGCAATTTCCCTGTCTTTGGCTCCATTCTTACAATAGCCTGAAAGGGATGGATACTTTGAATCAAAATAGATTCATAAGTATTTAAATCCTTCAATTCAGAAGGAATCTCAACCAATTCCAGATTATTATGAACTGCTCTAGCAGGCATCTGGTTTTGATTTAATTTGTCACAACAATAAGTACACACACGTTGATCCAATCCCAAATCAAAACAATTTTCTACCATCAAGTATGTTGTAAAATCCTTCCATTCACTATTATTTTCCCTTTCACTTTTTCCATATAAATCCACTAACTTAGTCTGATTCTTATAATAAGTGCGTCGACAACACACACAAGTGAAATTTGGCCTCTCACTTGATTTCACCTCAAACGTCGCAATTTCCCTCTGGAAATTATCTGTACTGGAAACCTGTACACTATCTTCCACATTACTCTCTTCTTCTTGGTCAATTTCAACATTCTCCTCTTTACTTCCAAAGTAACAAAACTCAATTTCTTCACATATATTCTTCACATCTATTTCAGAACCATGCAAAAGAGCAGCGCATAATTGTTTAAGCATAATTGCTGGACTCTTAGCATAATACAACATTCTAACTAATTTCCTCACTTTATTATGATGCACTGCTAGCATCCTGAAATGATGAAAAACACTCTGGCATACTCTCCTGGAAAGACAAGCCAGTGAATGACCATGCAAACCTATCACTTCTCTCACTCTGCAACGATCTAATTCTTGCAACAACTTCATTTTCTGCTTCAAACTTTTCTTACTAAATGACCGTATAAAATCACAAAGCAAATTGATGGAATCCTGTTGTACACTGCAAATACTACTACACTTCCAGGTGTACACAGGACCCTTAGGACGTCTCCCTAAAACCTCATTACCTAACACCTCTTCTATCTCTGTTCTCACAAGTTTTTCTTTTTCAACTGGACAACCATCTTTCACTTCATAAGCTCGACCACTGGTGTCAACTGCATGCACCAAATCATTATCCTGGAAATAACTCTCCTCATTAAAAAATGCCTCAGAGCTTGAACTATGCATCCATTCTCCAGAAAAAACTTCACAAAAATTACTACGATTAACTATTCTCTTCCATCTACTATTTCTTTTGAAATCATAAATTACCTTGTTTAGCTTCCTAATTCTATTGATTGTCAAAATAAATAACTTACGTTTAATTTCAAATGCCTGATCAATAACTTTCTCAACTATTTTTTTTCTCTTATAAAAAACCACTTTCTGCTGACCTTTCTTAATATTTTTTAACAAATTCCAAATTATCCTGTGGCGGAACATTCGTTTACGAATATCCCTAAACTGTTGTTTCCTTCTACTTTCATGCATAGAGTTATCTCTTACTCTAGCAGTAACATTTCTCATTGGCCTTTCCTTACCATTTGAATTCTTTCTCCTTTTCTGGACTGAAACATTTTCTGTAGTAATATTTTTTTTACTACACATATTTCTTATGACTGTTTTTCGACTCTTACCCGGTGCTTTCTTGGTGACTTGACAAATCTTTTTGTTAGAGGACTGCTGCATTATTCCATGGTCCTGCTGTCTTTGACGTTTTGCAGCCTTTCTTACTCTTTCTTTGCTAGGCATCCTAAAATCTTGAAATAATCTGCAGTTGAATCTGTGGTAAAATATAATAAAAAAATTTATTAACCACTATTACCCAACAGTAAATTAATAACAGTCATCAAAAACTTAACACACTACTTAAGTATATAATATACTGAAGCCTATCTCCAATTTTTCACTGAACAGGACTCATCTCTTCTTAACCTTGGATAAACCTCACCTACTCTGTGTCCCCTGCACATAATTAAATGTAAAGGGGCAGATTTATATTAACTAGCACATCCCCAGGGATGCACCAGTTAACGTGCACCGCTGCTCTGCCACCCACGGTGTGCCGCATTTACAATCAGATAGGACAAAGCTACATCAAAACCCTGCGCCTGCTTGAAGCAGGCATAGATCTTGACGCAGGTAGGCTGAAAGCTAAAGCAACAACTAAGTGTCGTGTGCAGAAGTTACAAAAAAGGAAAAATGGCGTTTAAACCAGTAATGAGACCATGCTAACGTAATACAGAGTAAAAATATCCAGGATCTACATCAGTTTGGGGTTCACGAACCTGGCAGGTACAAGGCACTGAGGCTTTCCACCGTGCATGTCTCATCCCAAAACATATGTTGTTTGTGAATGAAACAATTTCCCAGACCAAATGCTTTGGATTGGCTACTTCTAAAAAATTAAACACCCCTACTATCCCGGAGTTAGAGGAATATGATGGTTGGAGTAATTTTACTCGTTGTCTATTAAAGATTTACAGGCCCTACTCCGTAATTCTTCCTTTAACATTTCCAGTATAAATCCAAAAGGTTGACTGCTTTGGCAACGTGCCTTATCCACGGTTTAATAACGCTGCCTTTTGCTTTATATAAGTTTTCAAATTGTATGAAATATATACCAATAGGTCGTTATTAACCTTTAGGTAGTGGTTTTCTTCATGAAGTCTGGTCGCTTCCATACACATACAGATTTTCAAAGATGATCAAGAACTTTATCTGAATGGAGAGGAATGCACTGAGACGCCAGATCATTCACTAATGTGTAGGCACATACAGTTACACGGTTCATGCAACAAACACCGACCAAATATGGCTTGCGTGTTGCAAGGCACACCAGTTCCTGCTATCATCCCCATGTTCAAGTTCTTGGAAAATGGTAGTTATTTGATGCTCAATAATGAAGATTGTTCTGGGTTAATTAAAAGTATTCATTTTATCGTAACAGTAAATGAATGGGTTATTTGCTGCAGAAATGTTCTATTTCCTCCCACACATGAACATAGGGAGTTTTCAATCTGGCCACAAATACCAACCTTGGGAGCACATTTCAACGGCATGGCAAGAATAAGAGCTATTTTGTCTCAGAGAGAGGTGGCCTTGAGTTCGGCCCGTGAAACTTTCGTGCTTCACACAGCGAACACCCGTACAGAGGTGCAGACCCTTTTAAATACAGATTCGCCTTTCCATTTCAGCAAGATGGTTCGGACTATCTCTAACACGTCCTCCACAAAGGGCCTGGCGCACCTCCCGGGGAGGGGGAGGGGCAGGGTGGAGCCCTCTCCACCCTGCCCCTCCCCCTCCCCGCCTCCCTGCCCCACCGTAACTCCCTCCACGGCCCGCGGCTGCTTATAAGTGTTGCTAACTCTTATTCATTTACAGCATGTTAACATACTGTCACCATTCGCTTTTTATGTACTATTGACTATGCTGGTAATTTTGCTACTGATAATATGTGTACTTGTATAATCTAAGATACTACGCCTGAGAAGACGGCATTAGTAAATAAACATTTCAAATACACATGTGTTCTTCTTTCTAAGAAATATATAACGACCGACTGTTCATGAGTTCCACGTATCCTGAGGTACTATAAGTTCATATTCTGGATTGTCTAAACATTGAGAGTTTGTTATATCCAATGTGACACTGTACCTAGCTTGCTAAGGGGTTTTGATTACTAAGGTGAGTTTTGGGACACCCTAATTCGCCGAGGTTCCAATCCTCTGTCCACAGTTCTGTGTCAGAACAGAAACCCTGCGACAGGGGCACCCCTCAACCTTACTGGAGCTTCATTACACTTGCGATACAACTCCAGCAATGCACCAACTTTACGGCACAAATACGTCACGCATCTGTGCTGTTTTTGCCCCATGATGCGCCGCATTGTAAATGCAGCACACCATAGGTGACGGAACAGCGGCACAGAATGACTAACACATCCCTGGTGATGCGCCAGTCATCATAAATCTATCCCTATGCTTCTTATCTTGTTAGAGATAAACCGCCATATGTATCATCAAAGTTTTTTGCATTTCCTAAATAGCGAACTTTAAGGAATAAATAGCGATTCTTTACCATTCCTAGTTTGCGATGACCTATTTGCTAATTACAAATTACCCATTCATTTCCATGCAGCAGGAGGCCCATAGGAATGAAGGTGCAATTTGCGATTAGCAATTACCTCATCGCAAATTACGAATTTTTCCGACGGTGCAGGGGTGTCTCAAGAACACCCTGCTGCACCCCTGAAAAAGAAATTTGGGGTCATATGGCGCACATAAATTTTGAAAACATTCCTTTACCTCAAAAACGATTTTCAACTCATAATTTGAAAACACTGCACATGGGGAAATGACTTAAAATGTCCTTAAGACACATAAAAGCATTTTTTGATTGCCTTTGCAGCATGTTTCAGTCACCTTTAACATGCCTATGTAACGGAAACATTCAAAATCTAAATTTGCCATGCACAGGTGGGAGCATATTTACAAGCAATTTGCTCCACAGACAAACTTCTTACATTGAAATGGGAAAAATAACATCAGAGACTCTCAATTACCTTATAAAGAAGCAGACACCATTATGTCCTTCTCATCAATATTAAAACCATTGCTTTTTCTCAAAAACGATTTACAAGTCATAATTTGAAAACACTCCACAGCTCCTATGCACATAAAAGCCCTGTCAGTACTAATACTTCACATTTTCTCCAATTACAATTTCTCAAAGAAACAAAATCTATTTGTGAAACACTTGAGACAAAGCAACATTTGAAAAACACAACTTTCTTCATAATTTTCTCCTTAAAGCTCACTATTTTCTATCTAAATTAAAGAAATCTTTTCTCACCTTAGCAAATACTTTGAGTTTCAAAACAGTCTCAGAAACACACCAATTTGTCTTCAGCAGAGCAAAAGGTATGCACTCCAGAGTCTGCAGCTATCAAAAGCACAGAAATGCTGTAATTCCTCACACATATCTCTCATGTCACCCAATCAAAACTCTTCCCTCACTTTTTTTCAAAGCAAAACCCTTCCCCCCTCTGCCCCCTCTCTGCTTTTTCTGCATAGCAACCACCTCTTGCAAGACCTCTCACACAACAATGTTGCAATTGAACTCTGAACTCTCAGTGCACCTGCATATCCAGAGCATTCTTTCATTTAATGATTTTTTCTTCGCCACTCAAAATACATCTTTCAACGAACTCATCCATGCACACTAACTTTCTGTTTTCAGCAATCAAAATCCACCAATCACTCTTACTGCTTCATTAACACAGAAACTCCTCAGTTTTTTTCATTTTACACTCTCATTTTTTCAACTGCCATTTCATTGCCACACTTCATCTGACTGCAGCAGAACCTTCTCTCACCTTGTTTTCTGTCTGGATTGTTGGACATAGTTACATATATTGGGCTCAAAGGTACGCTGAAAACAGGAATTTACCTAACCTCAATTTACAAGATGTGGAAATTAAGTGGTTTGGCCACAGAGGATTAAAATGTCACCAATTGATACCATTGGTGAAAACCTTTATGCATTTGCCAAAACCTGACCTGTTAATTGTGCACTGTGGAGGTAATGATTTGGGCACTTTGACTGGGGTAGGTCTGGAAATGCTTTTAAAGGACACCTTTGAGCAATTGATGGCACTTTTTCCTCAGACTGCCTTGGTATATTCAAATATATGCCAAAGACAGAAATGGAGGTGGTCGAACCAATTTTGTCCACAAATTGAGAAATCGAGGAAGCATGTAAACAAATCTGTTTCAGCTTACATGAGAGACCATGGAATGGGCTCCCTGTACAACAATAACTTGCGTTACTACATGCAAGATATCTACAGAGGAGATGGAGTTCACTTCTCAGATGAGGGCAACAGAGTTTTCACTCTGAATTTAAGACTGTGCATTGGTACCTACTTATAAGTACCTAAATGTACCATAAACCCAAAAGCTCTTCTCAGAGCTACCCTACATCTGATCACTCACAATTATTATTTTACTCTAACTTTTTTCACTAATTTTCAAGAAAGTACGCTCCCCAGAACGCTTCCCGGTTCGCGAACCGGGCGCACTCCACGCAAAACAACGAAAAAAACGGTATATTTTTTTTTGCCCTGCGAGACCCTTTCAAAGCCTCCACATCAAACCTAGGGGGTCAGGGACGATCTACTATGCCCCCTTATGGTCATTTGCCCCTTCGCTTTGGCCTCCTCTTGTCTCTCGATCCTACCGAGAGACAAGATGGCGGCCGCTACGGACTGTTTGGAATGTTTACAGACGCCGAAAAACCAATCAGCTTCGCAAACCTCCGTAACGCGAAAAGTACGCGAAGCGGAGCGCTGTTACAGATATATATCTTTTTTTGAACGTTAATTTCTCAAAATCCACTGGAGCACATATATTGAGACCTAGCAAAGGCACATCGGGCTACCAGTCCCTACAATTTTGCCAAGTTTCGTGCAAATCCATTCAGCCGTTCGATTATTATTATTTTATTTTTTTTTGCCCCGCGGGGCCCTTTTAAAACCTCCACATCAAACGTAGGGGGTCAGCGAGGATCTACTATTCCCCCTTATGGTCATTTGCCCCTTCGCTTTGGCCTCCTCTTGTCTCTCGATCCTACCGAGAGACAAGATGGCGGCCGCTACGGACTGTTTGGAATGTTGACAGACGCCGGAGAACCAATCAGCTTCGCTTCACAAAGCTCCGTTGCGCGAAAAGTACGCGTCCTGGGACGCTGCCCGGTCCGCTGTTACAGATATATATCTTTTTTTAAACGTTAATTTCTCAAAATCCACTGGAGCACATATATTGAGACCTACAAAAGGCATATCCGGCTACCAGTCCCTACAATTTTGCCAAGTTTCGTGCAAATCCATTCAGCCGTTCGGGCTAAAAGTGAGGCCAACCGCCCTATGGAAATTAACATGGGAAAAACGCGTTTTGGGACCCCCCTTTTTTCTCGGCCCCCCCTTGACGAACCCCCCCCAAATTTTCAAGGGCTGCTCAGAAACAAAATGTGCCATTTTCCTGAAAATTTCAGCCAATTCCGTCCACAAACGCCAAAGTTATTAGACATTGAATTTTCAAAAATCCCATAGAGAAAAAATCCTAACTATATATACCTACTGGCGACCGCCAGTAGGTAATATATATATATATATATATATACATATATATATATATATATATATATATTCACTGAAAAAACCATAGGTTATAGACCATATATAGTTAGGAATTAGCATTTACAAAACCTTATTTTACTCACACAAAACCATTGAAATTCGCATATATAGTTAGTTGCACTAACTATATATCGCGCACCCGCAATCCACTGCTGATCATGTCACATATTACATCATTCATGACATGCTCAGTGACATCACTGATGACATCTCAAATGACATCACTGATGACTACATCCAGTGACTGTATGTTTCTGTAAAGTTAAAATATGTCTTACATATTGAAGAATAAGTGGATGTATAAGTGTCTGGATGAAGGATTTAGTAGGTGCATGACTGACTGTATGAGTGAGTGATTAAATGTGTCTCACTGAGTGCATGGGTTAGTGACTAAACTGTTTTAATTTGTGCATCATTATGTCTGTTGTTCTGTAAACTGCTGCATGTGTTGATCAGTAGCTATATGAGTAACTATATGTGTTATTGATTGGTTGCCCAAGTATTTGTATGGGAGACTGAGTGTGTGTGTGGGTGACTGGGAGGTGTATGACTCTGTGCATAGATGTGTGAGCAGTTGATTCACTAGATGTATGGGTTCAAAAGTACATGTGGAAACAGCTGTATGGGCGGTTGACTATGTGCATGAGTGTATTGGTGAGTGAATGGATATCTCAGTGCTACATGTCAAAGTAAGTACATATGTAAAACACAGTACAAGTGAGAGTTGACATATATAAATAACTGTGCATAAGAGCCAGTGAATGTGTGAGTGGCTGTATGGATCATTGTGAACTTGTATCCGGGATTGTATAAGAGAGTAAATATGTGTTAGTATATGTTTGAATAAGTAAGGTGTGTATAACTGTATAGTTGAGAAAATGGAGGTGTGATTGATTCTTTGCATGACTGACTAAGTGTGTGAGTAACTCCATGGACTAGTGACAGTCTGTGAGTGTCTGTTTACACTGAGTGTATCTAAGGTTATATTAGAGTCTGAAGAGGTTCATCGTATTATCACATGAATGATGTCATCAGTGATGTGATCAGTAATGTCAAATGAGATGTCCAAAGTGATGTCATCAGTGATGTCATTTGAGATGTCATCAGTGATGTCATCAGTGATGTCATTTGAGATGTCATCAGTGATGTCATCAGTGATGTCACTGAGCATGTCATGAATGATGTAATATGTGACATGATCAGCAGTGGATTGCGGGTGCGCGATATATAGTTAGTGCAACTAACTATATATGCGAATTTCAATGGTTTTGTGTGAGTAAAATAAGGTTTTGTAAATGCTAATTCCTAACTATATATGGTCTATAACCTATGGTTTTTTCAGTGAATTTTCAAGGTTTTGTAAATGCTAATTCCTAACTATATATGGTCTATAACCTATGGTTTTTTCAGTGAATTTCAATGGTTTTTTAATAGCAAATATCAAAAGCTTTAAAATGTATTCTTCTTTAAATCGAAAAATATATTTTATATGTTTTTAATACAATTTTTTAATGTATTTTTTTTTATTATTTTTTTTTGTTTCGCTCCGGTCCGCGAACCGGGTAGCTTCCCGTTAGCTCAATTTGCTGCCGCGACCCAGTCCGCGAACCGGTAAACGTTCCGTCTGCGCAACTGCCGCGTTAGAAAACAACATCGTGATGCGTCGCGTAACCGCGACGTATCGCGTTGTCGCGTAATGCGTCATATGACGCGCCGCGTTAGCGCACCCGGAAGTGCTCCGGTGCGCGGGGCGCGGTGCGGAACGCGTAACGTAAGCATAACAGGTCATGTGACTTGTTAATAAAACTTTTCATTGGTTCATTTCACTTTTGGTTTCCTAATGATGTAAGGCTAGGTCATGTGACCTAAAAATAACACTTTTCATAGGTTTAGAACTATTTTTTTTCCCAAATGATGAAAACCCCTCCTTGTTTCCTCACTCTGACTTTCAACTTTGTGAGAGGAAGACCTTTTTTGATTACTTAGAAATGGCAAGTCTTGTAGCTGCAGCTGGTGCACCCCCACCACCACCACCACCTCCTATGAAGAGAGGACCACCTCCTCAGGTTATCGTTCAGCAAGAAGAGGAAGAAGAGGAAGAAGAGGAAGAGGAGCAAGAGAGGCCGTTTTTGCCTGAAGAGCCTAGGAGGTCCCATGTCAAGGAAAATTTAATTTGGCAATTTTTCAAATATCCCCAGGGCCAAAAAAAAGTAAATGCCCGCTATGTTACTTGCCTTATCTGCAAAAAAGATCTGTCCAGAGGGACAGATAAGAAATATAGCTATGGCAATTACACCATGCATCGCCATATGCAGAGGTGGCACCCTAATAATTATAGTGCTGCGCAGGTACGTGACCTGCAGGATAACCCCCTCCTGTGGCCAGAACATCAAATGTAGAGGCAGTGACGGGACCAGAGGCGAGGGAGATGGTCCCAAACATCCAGCTAAAGTTTGGGATTGTCAAGCATGTGTGCATTTTTTGCGGCCAATTGATTTGCTACAGGGAGAGTAGCATCACTTTAAGCAACAGAGCTATCGACAATCATAATTGTCCAAAACACCCCAGACAATAAATTATCTTTTTTTTTTTTGCTCCTGTTGAGCCCTTTATAATGAATCATTTTCATTTCTCCCCCCCCAAAAAAACAAAAAAAATATAAAACCGTTCAAAAAATACAAAAAAAGTAAAAAAATGTTCAGAAAAATAATAAAAAAAATATAAAACAACAAAAATAATTTAAAAAAAGTTCTTTTCAGAACTACCTCCCCTTTATAAAAAATTGCTAGAATGTTTAGCACTCTGGCAACCTCTATTTCTTTTGATTCGCTTCCCGGTTCGCGCGCCGGTACGCGAACCGGAAGCGAACCAGAAAAAAAAAAAAATAGAGTAAGTATAAGGGAAGGAAAAAGAGAGTAATGTTAAAAGAAAGACAGCTAGAGGGAGTAACACAGAGATACTGTTTAATAGATCTATTTACCGAAGAAAAGATGGAAGAGGGTATAGTTGTGAAAAACAAAATAGATAAGGAAGTGAAAGAAAAAAAGGAGAGTAGAAGAATAATAAACTAGAGTTTCTTAGAGAATGTGAGTGAATGTTCAAAATAAGAAGAAAAACAGTAAAGGATGTGGAATGAGAGGTAGGGATAGAACTGGACTAAAAGAACAATCCTGAGGGAAAGTGTTAAGAAAACAGTGAGCAAAAGTAAATAGGAATAAAACAAGATGTATGATAGTGACTAAGGTTAAAACATGTGGAATAACAGAGAGAAAAAACAGAAAGCAGAAAAGAAGAAGTGACAGAAAAGGAATGATTGAAACAGCAAAGAAATGTAAATATTATAGGGGCATATTATCAACACAGGCGATAAAATTATCGCTGCTTTTATCAGCAGAAAACTGCCGCTAAAGCCACTTTTGCGGCAGAAAACTGCCGCTAAAGCCGCTTTTGCAGCAGTTTTCTGCCGATAAAAGCAGCGATAATTTTATCGCCTGTGTTGATAATATGCCCTTTAGTGTGTTTGAACTACAGGGAGAAAGCATAATGAACAAGTAGTGAGAGAGTGATGAGTCAGAGATAGTGAGAGTAATAGAGACGGAGTGAGTGAACAGGAGTGAGGAACTATGAGAACAGAGGGACTGAGAAAAGGAGTGGAAGGAATAGAGTAAGTAAGTAATAGAAAAAGGAATGAGGGAAGTAGCAAAGGCAGGAAACTGACGGTTAAAGAAATGAAGCAGTGGAACTAATAGAAGTTAAATGTGATAGAAATGTAACGAAAAGAGTACAAAACACTTACCTTATAATTGTCGTTAACTTAGTCACTTGTTATTTTTATACTTTCAATCTGTGAAAGAAACAACAAAAATGTGAAAAATATTAAAACATGTATTTAAAAATTAGAAAAGACAAGGGAAAAGATTGACAATCATCCAATTTTACAAAGAAATAAAGTTAGAGATAAACATGCAGAAAAAAAGAGAAAGAAACGGTGATAGACAGTCAGAGACAAAAAGAAATTGAAATAGAGTAAATTACTAAGAGAAAAAAAAAGAAGATACTTTCAGTGACAGAAAAGAAGGATAGAAGAGAAAACTAAATTGAAGTTGTGTAAGCTACTAAAAGAAAGTGAGTAAGGTAAACTATATAAGGAAAGGGTGAATAAGGAAAAGAGAGTGAGGGAGAGAGGAGACAGAGGAAGTGAAGGAAAGAGTGTCAGATACAGACTGAGTGAGGCATCTACACAATGTGATTCATAATGTTAGGAAACACAGGTAATGTAATTGAATAACGTTCAATTTTTTTTGCTCATTCCACAATCACATCACTTGTGTTACCTTTGCTTAGGTATCTCATTGTGCAGATGTAGTCTAGCATATGAAAGACTACGCAGAAGGTGAGCACTGTATGCAACAACTTTGACACTTACAGAAGCCTCAGCTTCTCCATGCCCCCTACACAGTCCTAAATATATACATTTTAAACTGACGGTATCTTGTTGCCGATGAAGTGAGGCCTATCTTGCAACATGGTGCATCTTTTGCACTGCTGCTGCGTCACAAAAGTGACGAAACGGCGTCGCAAAAGAGGCGCACGGCCATCATAAAACTGCCCCTAACATTTTAAATGATTGTTTCAGGATGCCGATAAGGTGTGGCCTATCCAGAGATTTGTTTGAGGTGAGGCCTACTCAGAGTTATAGATTACATTTAGGCTTGTTGAAGAGTACAGAGGAGATAATACATGTGCAGACCTACCAACGAAGTGAGTCATGTCCACTGCACTCTTGAACAAAGGCCAGACCTCCTCTGTCTCCCTGGACAGGCCTAAACCTCATCTGCACAATGTGATTCGTAATGTTAGGAAACACAGGTGATATAATTGAAAAACGTGCAAATATTTTTGCTCATTTAACAATCACATCACCTGTATTTCCTCAGCTTAGGTATCTCATTGTACAGATGTAGTCTAGCATATCCAAGAGTACGCAGAAGGTGAGGACTGTATGCAACAGAGCAATGTACATTACTCACCTCCCTTGACACTTACAGAAGCCTCAGTTTCTCCATGCCTCCTACACAGTTCTAAGTGTATATCATAAATACAAAAAGTACAGAATTAATTATACATATTAAATGGTTTATTTTTGCTGTTCTCAGAATATATCAAATTTCACTTAAAACAGTGACTTGAAGGTATTCATCATATAACAGCGGGGAAAAAAAACACAATCAAAATGATTGTGTTTAAAATACCCATATAACATAACCAATCAGAAATCAGAACTCCTTAAAAGTAACTTACTTTCCATGACGTCGACGGATGTCCTATGAACAGCTTATACTCTGTTGTGCTGTTATTATTTTCAGCCCGCCACTTTCTGAAAGAAAAGCTCCATCGTTTTGACAAATATGTTACATACAATAAATGACTTCTCGCTCTCTACCGCACTTCTCCTCAAGGCCAAATCGTGTAAGAGCCATTTATAACTCTTGGAATTCTTCTAAGCAAATCCCGTCATTTTCTTTTTCCGCAACTTTCAGAAAGAAAACGTTCAAGATCACTTTTACAATCCTGTACTAGTAATATTTTACCCTTCTTGCTCACTCATGTTCCACATTTCCTATGACACTGATACTGCTTACTATGAGGCACACTTACACTACCTCTATGACTACTACAATTATTTAATTCTCTACATCACTTTTAATCACAAAGCAATTTAAAACAGTACATTAAATTATATCAACTCCTAGAATCATTATAGGCCAGTTACCTACCCAAAATTCTTTCTTCTGAAAACAGAAAGTAAGAATATTTTTAAGTCAAAAGGCAACATTGTTTCATAGTCAAATGTGAATCATTTCCGAAACATCAGCTTTTTTTACATTTTCAATAAGCTGTGTAATAAGTGGATGTTGTCAAAGGACCATCATGTCATATAATAGCGGCAGTTAGAAATATTCTTCCTAAAATCAACGACTGTGTAGCCACAACATTTGTAATTAATGTTGAAAACTTACTTTCATCAGGTTTATATAGTTGGAATTTTTAAATGACTTTATAACCAAAAGTTTGTTCAAAAAATGTGGACATCATTGCAGACTTACATTACCTCTACTCCATGTTTTGATTGCCTGCTTGAATTAGCTTATTAAAAGAAACAGTTTTTCTGAACTCATTCAAAGTGCAGTTATTTTTCCATGACGTCAAGTGTTATGGTAAGAATACCGTTTGCTTTGGGAAACACTCTGTTGTCCTTTAACTAATCCATGCCCACCACTTTCTGTAAGAAAACCTTCTTTTTTTTCATGAACTACTTAAAACTCAAAAATAACTTTTTACTCTGTACTACACTTATCCTCAAGGCCAAATAGTGTAGGAGCCATTAGAACCTCTTGAAATTCCTCAGAGCAAATCCCGAGATTCTTTCTCTAAAATTTTGGTTGTAAAAACACCAGGTAAGAATTTTTAAGGTCAAAAGGCAATTTTTTTTTAAAAGTTAAAACAGAATCATTGCAGAATGACCAGCCGTTTCTAGACTTCAAATAAGCTGTGTAATGTCCTGATGTTGTTGAAGGACCGTCATGATATATAATTGCGGCAGTTACAAAAGTCCTTCCTGATATTGACAACTGCGAAGCCACAAAATTTTTAATTAAAGTTCTCAATTTTGTTCCATCAGGCCTACATCGTTGGAACATTAAAATGACATACTGGACATATGTTCGTATAAATAATGTGGACAACATTACAGACTTACATTGGCTACACTCCATGTTGTGATCAGCTGCGTTTACTAGCTTATTAAAGGACACCGATTTACTGTTTGGCAAAGTTAAATATATAAATCTTTCTGAGTCTACACTAGTAGTACTTGATACCCTACAGTTCTCGCAGTCATGCTGCCATTGATAAGAAAGGCCAAACAGATGATCTACATCTACACCTTCATCTTGCAATACATCAAGCATATACATTAAAAACTCCTGACAATCTTGCTGAATATTTTGAGAGAATTGCGTTTGACCTGAACATTTGTCTAACAGATTTCGAATTTCAGACACACTTTCTATTTTTGTTCTATCAGTGCTACATTTCTCTAACACAGAATTCAACAAACTGCAAAATCTTTGATCTGAATTGACCACAATCTCTTCTTTTAAAGTTTCTAGAGAAAAGACAACATTAACCACTACATTAGTATAGCAGTTGACACCAGAACTATTTTCAAATTGAAAACCAACAACATCTTCAACAGAATCAATTTTTTTTCTGCTTATAATTTCGGGTTCATCGACTTTTCGTCTTTTTGCTACAACCTCCCTACTATTGGTTACATTTCTTCGTTTCCGGCCTACCACACGTTTCTCAAACAAAGGATATTGAGGCAAATGTGGCGCATACTCTCTTCTTAACCTATTGTATTCCTTAACACAATCTAGATCCGCACAAATGTTTGTGACATCACACTTAATCAAGTACAATCCCGATAAAGTTCTGACTCGTGACAATGCCACATATGCCATACCCTCCTTGAACACAGAACTGACAATATTCACCAATGCACTGTCTACACTTAAACCTTGCGATTTATGGATTGTCACCGCATATGCCAAGCAAACAGGAAACTGCTTACGGCGAACATATAAGTCTTTTACAAGCAAAGACCTAGCAGAGCAACGACCAATTAGCTGTACTTCCTCAATGCCATCAAATTTAATTTTAAAAAATTCAATTCCATCTCTATTTCTGTATTTCTCAAAATCAACAACATTACCCATTGATCCATTTACCAGACCTCTTTCAACATCTAAATTCCTTCTTAAAATTATACGGCAATTTAAGCACACATTCAGAGTCTTTTCAAAACCAGCAGTTTTAGATATAGTCTTCTCTAATGAATCCAATTTTGATTTCAAATTCTCAGACAAAATAATTGTTGCTCCCATATGCTCTATTCTGTCAATAGCTTCCAGTTTCACAATCTCTTGGTTTTCTAAATTCAACATTTTATTGTTGAAGATGGCACATTCTGCAAGAGTTGGCATCAAACATATTCCAGATTTCTTCTCAGTAATTTTCCGAAAAATATTCTCAGGCATAACGTCTTCTTCTGGATACAAATTTGACAGTAATCGTGCATGTAAAGCTTCTTTCCCATGCTCGGTCACTTTTCCGATTCTAACATCCTGTAGAATATTCTTATAATCTTCATCCTTCGCTTGACGCATATTTTCACGCAGTTCAGCATAATTGAAGTTTAACCATATATTGACGTTGCCAATGCTCCCTAGGCACTTCCTGGTATCTTCATGCGTGAGCATTTTGAACACAGGTTGTCCTTTCACTGGTGTCAGCTGCAGAAGATCACCGAAAACAATGATGTGTTTGCCACCAAATAACACATCATACTCTGTTTTGAGAACTTCTTGCATTCTCAAATGCACAAAGGCAAGCATGACATTGGAAACCATGCTTACTTCGTCAATGATAAGAAGTTTATTTTCCTCAAGACTCTGGAAACTTCACAACAAGCATCTCCAGATAACTTGTGGTATTGTAATTTGTTATCATGCTCCACTGGCAGCATCAGTAGACGATGCAAAGTAATACCTTTAATGTTATGTGCTGCCAGTCCAGTTGGAGCGGTGACAACACAAGACAGCGATGACTCAGTCCTTTTCTGCAAATAACATGAAATTGCTTTAATGAGGAAACTTTTTCCAGTTCCCGCTTCTCCACTCACGTACAGTCGGACAGGCTTCAACGACGTACATGAGCACTCTTTCTTCTCATGACTTAATCCATGATCAATTTGGTTGGTAACTTCGTCATATATTTTCCTCTGCTCAAAGTTGAGTTGTCTTTTCAAGTCTTCTAAGTTAACCGCATCCTCCTGAGCATGTGCCATGGCTCTTTCCACTTCAATCATGGCAGTGGCAGCTTAATTTTCGATAACTGGTCCTCCTTGTGGATCCTGGCTCAATGAAACAGAACTCTGACTGTCCTGAGAACTGTCTCTAGCAATCTCGGCTGCAATCGTTGCTTCCTGCTCGATTTCCGCATTCAACATTTCTAGATATTTGGGAAAAACAGGACATTCTATGGTCTCCTTGGCGGCATTGAAAGAGTCTTCGTAACAGAGGAAATCTCCAAGCAGTTCCTCTTCTGCACGCCAAGGCTTGAAAAGTTGCAAAAGTGCTAAATAGAAAAACTCTTTTCTTTCAGGAGATTTGCCACTCAATTTTCGATGGTTTACCAAGTGGCATTTTCTTTGCTTGACCAGACATCCCTCACTTCCAATTACAGCATACACTCCTTTATCAATATCTTCTTTGATGTTCCTCTTGAATATGTAATTTTGTAGAACCTCATACAGACAAACATTCTCGAGGTGACTGCTTCTATTTGGATAATATGTATCCAACATGTTGGTCTTCAAAATATCGGTACTGTTTGGCTCCTTTTCCGCCAAATACTCAATTTCCTGCACAGGTTTCAGAACTCGATTACGCGTTGCAGCAAGACCAAGACTCGCCCAAATGATACTCCTAGATTTGGCATAGAGACTTGCTGAAGACAACCGGTCAGAACATTCGTAAGCTCCGATTTCTCGATGCGACAACATCTTCAGACTGAAACTGTACAACTTCTTACTGAGGCTCTTTTCATGGGAAATGTCCTCCCACATATCCTTCAATTCTGTCTTTTCTTTTTTGGTGATGTAAGATGTCACATACCGAGCCACAGCCATACAGTTATCAGCCACAAACTGTATATCCATGTTAGCATTCCACATGGACAAAATCACTGGGTTGTAGTCGTTGATGTACTTGGACTCTTCGTTCCTTTTCAAATTGTATGTATTTTTGGGTGATTTCCTCGTCACATTATGTCGCAGCGAAGACATCAAACTGTTCACTCTTCCTTTAGAAATCACCGGTCGTGGAAAGGCGAAACGACATTTTGTGTAGAACTTGTCCTTGTTTCTGAATTTACGACGACAGTACTTTCCACAACGATGGCTTTGGAAGCGTAAAACTTGTTCTCTTAGACTTTTGTCTTCCTTTGTGTTTGGAACAGCACATGTAGAATACTGTTCTATGAAACTCATCACTAAGTCATCCGGATCTGTTCCAAATTTGGGTGCATCTTTGATCCATAGCAGCATATGTATATGAGGAGCATCTCTTTCTTGGTTCTCCTTTCTCCAGAAGAAATCCAACACCTCTTCAAGAGGTGGATTCTTCTTGTTCATGATGAAAGACAGAATAGCTTAAAATCTATGATTGAAGTACCTGCATACATTCACTGGATCCAAAGAGCACAGTTCTCCGGGTGTCTTGAATTCGATATTTTCAATGTTTCCATTTGCCTCTCGTAGAAATTCAAGTAAGTCTTCCCAGCCATACTCGGCACAGCTGAGAGTGAGGAACCATGTGGGAGTTCCTAAGTTCCTCAGCATACATTTTAAATCACCATGACGACGGTACCAGTACTCATTAGTACCACGCTGACACGCCATGAGATTAATCAGGTGAGAATCCAAAATACTGTCTTGCACATTGACTTTATCCATAAAGTCCCTTGCTGAGATATTTTGCATCTGTACACCACTTTTCAAAATGTGGTTCACTGCATATGACAGTCCAGACAGATCACTTTCAAACAGTAGATGAAACAAATAGGGAATGCATTTAGGAAACCTAGGATCTTCTGCATACAATCGTAAAGTCCGGTATTCAGAAGCAGGAATTTGATGAGGTCGCTCATCATATCTTCCTCCTTGACCTGTTGGAAATAGCTGTGGGAAACACCGAGCTTCCAAAATTTCCTCCCAAACATTAATGGGACTCCCTTTGGCTTGTTTCATTTGAAACAACTCAATAGCATTCCCCATGACTTCCTTGGAATGCAAAGGATGAACACTATAATGTTCATATATTTCTTCATTTTTAGAGGCTTCTACTTTCTCAATTTGTCCAGCACACAAATCGCTGTCCTCTTCTTCACTTACTTCCTCTTCTGCAACACATTGTAGTGCTGATTGTTTTTCATCAAATACAATGTTGCCTTTTTGACTTTCCTAACATCCACTAAATCTTGCCAAATTTTCTTACTCTTTGTCGGAACCCCGTTAACTAAGATAACCAGAGGTTCCTCTTCCACTTTCTCTACTCCAATTGTATTAATGTTTTTCTTCAAATCTAGAGGCAAATAAACAACTCTTCCCTTTAATCCTCTCTGTAAATCTGATGGAGGCAATTTCCCAGTCTTTGGATCATTCGTACAATAGCCTGAAAGGGATGGACACTTTGAATCAATATAGATTCATAAGTATTTAAATCCTTCAATTCAGAAGGAATGTCAACCAATTCCAGATTATTATGAACCGCTCTAGCAGGCATCCGGTTTTGATTTAATTTGCAACAACAATAAGTACACACACGTAGATCCGATCCCAAATCAAAACAATTTTCTACCATCAAGTATGTTGCGAAATCCTTCCATTCACTATTATTTTCCCTTTCACTTTTTGCATATAAATCCACTAACTTAGTCTGATTCTTATAATAAGTGCGTCGACAACACACAAGTGAAATTAGGCCTCTCACTTGATTTCAGCTGAAACGTGGCAATTTCCTTCTGAAAATTATCTGTACTGGAAATCTGTACACTCTCTTCCACATTACCTTCTTCTTCTGGGTTAATTTCAACATTCTCCTCTTTACTTGCAAAGTAACAAAACTCAATTTCTGCACAAATATTCTTCACATCTACTTCTGAACCATGCAAAAGAGCAGTGCATAATTGTTTAAGCATAATTGCTGGACTCTTAGCATAATACAACATTCTAGCAAATTTCCTCACTTTATTATGATGCACTGCTAGCATCCTGAAATGATGAAAAACACTCTGGCATACTCTCCTGGAAAGACAAGCCAATGAATGACCATGCAAACCTGTCACTTCTCTCACTCTGCAAGGATCTAATTCTTGCAACAACTTCATTTTCTGTTGCAAACTTTTCTTATTAAATGTCTGTAGAAAATCACAAAGCAAATTGATGGAATCCTGTCGCACACTGCAAATACTACTACACTTCCAGGTATACACTGGTCCCTTAGGACGTTTTCCTAAAACTTCATCACCTAACACCTCTTCTGCCTCTGTTGTCACAAGTTTTTCTTTTTCAACCGGACAACCATCTTTCACCTCATAAGCTCGACCACTGGTGTCAACTGCATGCACCAAATCATTATCCTGGAAATAACTCTCCTCAATAAAAAATGCCTCACAACTTGAACTATGCATCCATTCTCCTGAAAAAACTTCACAAAAATTACTACGATTAACTGTTCTTTTCCATCTACTATTTGATTTGAAATCATAAATTGCCTTGTTTAGTTTCCTAATTCTATTGATTATCAAAATAAATAACTTTCGCTTAATTTCGAATGCCTGATCAATAATTTTCTCAATATTTTTCTTTCTTTTATAAAAAGCCACTTTCTGTTGACCTTTCTTAATATTTTTTAACAAATTGCCAATTATCCTGTTGCGGAACATTCGTCTACGAATGTCCCTAAACTGATTTTTCCTTCTACTACCATGCACAGAGTTATCTCCTGCTCTAGCAGTAACATTTTTGATGGGCCTTTCCTTTCCGTTTAAATTGGCTCTCTTTTTCTGGACTAAAACATGTTCTGTAGTGATACTTTTTTTTCTGCAAATGTTTCTTAGGAATGATTTCGTTGTCTTACCCGGAGCTTTCTTGGTGACTTGACGAGTTTTTATTGTGGAGGACTGCTGCAAGCAAGTAGTAAGCTGCTGTCTTTGACGTTTTGTAGCCTTTCTCCTTCTTTCCTTCGATGGCATTGTGTAATTTTGAAATGATCTGCAGTTGAATCTGTGGTAAAATATAATAAAAATGTTATTAACCACTATTACCAAACAGTAAATCAATAACAGTCGTCAAAAAATTAACATACTAGTTGTCAATTCTACATACAATAATTTTAGTGCATTGGCAAATTTAAAACTCACAAATGGTAGCAAAGAAATGGAATGCTTCTACATTTGACCTGTGCTCTTTTATATGTGAATCTGAACTAATTTTATTAGCATATTTCACTATTTTATTAAAGACACTTCACACAAGCTATTTTTGAAGTTGTATTTAATTTTAAATAAAACGGTTAACATGGTTACTTTTCATTTCCAGTAACTTTTAAAAATAAGTCTTTATAGTTCCATAGGCTCGAGCAGGTCAGCTTCCCACCCTATGTCATACAATTCTGACAAATCGGCATCCTCATCATATTCTTCTTCATCCACAGGATTGAAATCATCCAAGGGATCTACTTCCACTGACGTTTCAATGACAAGTTCAATGATAAGATCGAGATCAACAGATTGCTCATTATCACTCATGCTTGATGTTGTCGTTATCTTTAAAGAAAGAGAACAACAATGAGATGTTGCAGAGTAAGAGTGAAATCTCAGAGACTATAATAGTAAAATTGTTTAACAAGAGTAACATTTTGCAGATATTATTTAACCATGTCCAGCGATGCTGAGGAGGTGAGGCCTATGTCCGAGTTTTCAGTGAACAGGACTCATCTCTTCTTAACCTTGGATAAGCCTCACCGACTCTGTGTCCCCTGCTCATACTTAAATGTAAAGGGTCAGATTTATGTTAACTGGCGCATCCCCAGGGATGCACCAGTTAACGTGCGCCGCTGCTCTGCCACCCATGATGTGCCGCATTTACAATGCGGTGCACCATTGAGCAAAAACAGCACAGATGCGTCACGCATCTGTGCCACAAAAGCGGCGCATTGCAGGAATCACGTCGTAAGCGTGACATGTCTACTGCAATGCACATGGGCAAGCCACACATTGCATGGTGCGTCACTCCTTATGCCTGTTTCAAACAGGCGTAAGGATTTGATTCAGCAATGCCATAAAGCTGACTCAGTGAAATCTTGTAAATTTCACTGTGTTACTTTTACAGGGCTTTCATGCAAGTGAATGCCCACCCTGCAACAAAACGCCCACATGAAACCTGACGCAGGTTTCATGTGGCACAGGACTTTACAGCGTGACACATCTGCCTAGATGCATCAAGTTGTAAATATGTCGCAACATAGCGAATCTTTTGCGCCGCTGTGCGTCACAAAAGTGACGCACAGCGGCGCAAAAGAGGCGCACACCCATCATAAATCTGCCCCTAACATTTTAAATGATTGATTCAGGATGCCGATAAGGTGTGGCCTATCCAGAGGTTTGTTTGAGGTGAGGCCTACTCAGGGTTACAGATGAAATTTAGGCTTGTTGAAGAGTACAGAGGAGATAGTACATGTGCAGGCCTACCAATTAAGTGAGTCATGTGCACTGCACTCTTGAACAAAGGCCAGACCTCCTCTGTGTCCCTGGACAGGCCTAAACCTCATCTGCACAATGTGATTCGTAATATTAGGAAACACAGGCGATGTAATTGAAAAACGTGCAATTTCTTTTGCTCATTTCACAATCACATCACCTGTGTTTCCTTTGCTTAGGTATCTCATTGTGGAGATGTAGTCTAGCATATGAAAGAGTACGTAGAAGGTGAGCACTGTATGCAACAACTTTGACACTTACAGAAACCTCAGCTTCTCCATGCCCCCTACACTGTCCTAAATGTACACAGTTTAAACTGACGGTATCTTGTTGCAGATGAAGTGAGGCCTATCTTGCAACATGGTGCATCTTTTCCACCACTGCTGCGTCACAAAAGTGACGCTGTGGCGTCACAAAAGTGATGCAACAGCGGCGCAAAAGAGGCGCACGGCCATCATAAATCTGCCCCCAACATTTTAAATGAATGATTCAGGATGCCGATAAGGTGTGGCCTATCCAGAGGTTTGTTTGAGGTGAGGCCTACTCAGGGTTGCAGATGAAATTTTGAAATAAATAAATATATTTATTAAACCACATTCATGGGGAAGTGACTTAAAATGCCCTAACACACATGAAAGCGTATTTTTAAGGCCCTTGCACCATTTTTGCGTCACTTTTAACATGGCTATGTAACTCAAAGAAACAAAATCTAAATTTGCCAAGCACACATGGGGGCGTATTTACAAGGACCTTGCACCACGGGGAAATTACTTAAATTAAAATGGGGAAAATAACGTCAAAGTGACTCAAAGGCCTTGTAAATATGCCCCAAGCAGCCTATGAAACTCTAGCAGTACATTTCAAGAAACCTAATTGACTTCAAGAAACGTTTTTAAACACATGAAGTAAACTAATTATTCACCCAATTTCATGGGGAAGTGACTTAAAATGCCCTAACACACATGAAAGCGTATTTTTAAGGGCCTTGCACCATTTTTCCGTCACTTTTAACATGGCTATGTAACTCAAAGAAACAAAATCTAAATTTGCCAAGGACACATGGGGACGTATTTACAAGGACCTTGCACCACGGGAAAATGACTTAAATTAAAATGGGGAAAATAACATCAAAGTGACTCAAAGGCCTTGTAAATATGCCTCAAGCAGCCTATGAAACTCTAGCAGTACATATCAAGAAACTTAAATGACTTCAAGAAACGTTTTTAAACACATCAAGTAAACCAATTATTCAACCACATTCATGGGGAAGTGACTTAAAATGCCCTAACACACATGAAAGCGTATTTTTAAGGCCCTTGCACCATTTTTGCGTCACTTTTAACATGGCTATGTAACTCAAAGAAACAAAATCTAAATTTGCCAAGCACACATGGGGGCGTATTTACAAGGACCTTGCACCACAGGGAAATGTCTTAAATTAAAATGGGAAAAATAACATCAAAGTGACTCAAAGTCCTTCTAAATATGCCCCAGGCAGCCTATGAAACTCTAGCAGTACATATCAAGAAACCTAATTGACTTTAAAAAACGTTTTTAAACACATCAAATAAACCAATTATTTTCCCACATTCATGAGGAAGTGACTTAAAATGCCCTAACACACATGAAAGCGTATTTTTAGGGCCCTTGCACCATTTTTGCATCACTTTTAACATGGCTATGTAACTCAAAGAAACAAAATCTAAATTTGCCAAGCACACATGGGGGCGTATTTACAAGGACTTTGCACCACGGGGAAATGTCTTAAATTAAAATGGGGAAAATAACATCAAAGTCACTCAAAGGCCTTGTAAATATTCCTCAAGCAGCCTATGAAACTCTAGCAGTACATATCAAGAAACCTAATTGATTTCAAAAAACGTTTTTAAACACATCAAGTAAATTACTTATTTACCCACATTCATGTGGAAGTGACTTAAAATGCCCTAACACACATGAAAGCGTATTTTTAAGGCCCTTCCACCACTTTTGCGTCACTTTTAACATGGCTATGTAAATCAAAGAAACCAAATCTATTTGTAAAACACTTGACACAAAGCAACATTTTAAATACACAACTTTCTTCATAATTTTCTCCTTAAAGCATACTATTCTCTATTTAAATTAAATGAATCTTTTCTAACCTTAGCAAATACTTTTTGAGTTTTAAAACAGTCTCAGACACACACCAATTTGTCTTTAGCAGAGCAAAGGGTATGCACTCCAGAGGCTGCAACCAACAAAGGCACAGAAATGCTGTAATTCATCAAACATATCTCTCATGTCACCCAATCAAAACTCTTCCCTCACTTTTTTCAAATCAACACCCTTCCCCCTTCTGCCTTTTTTCCATAGCAACCACCTCCTGAAAGACCTCTGATGTTTGCAAGTTTACACAACAATGTTTCAATTGAACTCTGAACTCTCAGTACACCTGCGTATCCAGTGCAATCTTTCATAAAATGATTTTTTCTTGACCATTCAAATTACATCTTTCAAAGAACTCATCCATGCACCCTAACTTTCTGTTTTCAGCAATCAAAATCCACCAATCACTGCTACTGATTCATTAGCACAGAAACTCCACAGTTTTTTTCATTACATACTCCTACTGTTTCAACTGCCATTTCATTACCACACTTCATCTGACTGCAGCAGAACCTTCTCTCACCATGTTTTCTGTCTGGATTGTTGAACATAGTTACATCTACTGGGCTCAAAGGTATGCTGATAACAAAAATTTACACAACCTCAATTTTCAAAATGTGGAAATCAACTGGATTGGCCACAGAGGATTAAGATGTCACCAATTGATACGATTGGTGAAAACCTTTTTGCATTTGCCAAAACCTTACCTGTTAATTGTGCACTGTGGAAGAATTGACTTGGGCACTTTGACTGGGGTAGGTCTGGAAATGCTTTTAAAGGACACCTTTGAGCAATTGATGGCACTTTTTCCTCAAACTGCCTTGGTATATTCAAATATATGCCAAAGACAGAAATGGAGGTGGTCAAACGAATTTTGTCCACAAATTGAGAAATCGAGGAAGCATGTAAATAAGTCTGTTTCAGCTTACATGAGAGACCATGGAATGGGCTCCATCTACAACAATAACTTGCGTTACTACATGCAAGATATCTACAGAGAAGATGAAGTTCACTTCTCAGATGAGGGGAACAGAGTTTTCATCCTGAATTTAAGACTATGTATTGGCACCTACTTATAAGTACCTAAATCTACCACAGACCCAAAAGCTCTTCTCAGAGCTACCCTAACTATTATCACTATAAACAAATTTTAAATGTAATTTTTTTTTTACTAATTTTCACGATTTACGCTTTCCGGAGCGCTACCCGGTACGCGCACCGGACGCTAACCGCGCAAAAATTAGATTTTTTTTTTTCTCGCACATATGGGCCTCCTCAACCACCCTCAGAAAACCTAGGGGGTCAGGATACGTGTACAATGCCCCCTTCTACCCATTCTGAACATTATTTGCCCTCTATCTTGTATCTCAATTCTACCGAAACACAAAATGGAGGACTCCCGTAACGCTGTCGGTTCGCGTTCCGGGGCGCGCACCGGGAAGCGCTCGCTTAAAAAAGGTGGGAAAGTAATTTACAGAAAAACCACTGGAGACACTTTCACCAAATATAGATTGGCTCATATTACATACCAATCCCTACCATTTTCACAAATTTGGTTGGAATTCCATTTAACCATTTAGCCTGTAGACCTCTCTAAATACCCTGAGGTAAATTACTTCACAAAACACATCTGAAGTGTTGGAATTGACAACCAATTAAAATGTTACTTTCATTTTCTACTTTTTTTACCTGACATTTGATTGGGTATGTACTTGAATATATATAAAAAAAAGAGAGAGAAACACAGCCATTTTGACTACTACTTCCTGAAGTACATTGCAAGTGCATTTTCACTGACAACTTAAACTTGTTTTTAAAAGGTAAGATGTTATTTTATAAATTTGAAAGGAGAACTATGTTATGCACTTTACATTAATTTGGGAAAACATTTTCAGATAGTTATATACTGTCCCTCTGTAAGAGTTAGACATTGAGAAAGGCTCGTTTATTATAATTATGGATTGATTTAGGTTTCTGTGCTATAATTATGAATTTACTTAGACTTCTTCACAGGCACTTTTTAATAGTACTACTTCACGCCTGAAACCATACAGTGCCCATAGATAACTTCTCTGTTATAAACTCACAAGTACCTGTCTGAACTTAAACCCAACAGTGCCCTATCTCTACTGATATATTTATTTTTTATGCAAATTACAGCAAGAAAATGGAAGGAGAGCAGATTATTTCCTTCAAAATTGTTCTGGAGAACAACACAGAAAAAGTTATTGAGGACAATGATGACTCAGATTTCATGGATGAATCATGGGACCATGAATTAGTTCAATGTGTAGATGCAGTAGATTCGCTGATTGAAAATGAGGACATTTCCGACAATTTGTTGTTAAATGTTCTGTTAAATTTGGAAAAAGAATCACAAAAATAAATTTATATTTAATAATCAAAAATTGTTCGAGACTTTAATCATTTTTATATGTAATTCATAAACTAGTACCTAATTGATTATAATGTAAAGTCAGACTTATAGTATACTGTGCAACTTTTTTATGTTACATAGTAATTTTGCTCATAGTTACTTCCTTTCTCCAACTATATTATCTCCAATGTGTATTTGACATCTCTTTTTCATCTCCTGCCTCCATGTTCTTTCTGCTTTCCTGACAGACTATGATATGGATTCCATATTCCACAATAACTTCTGAAACAACATGCAAGATATCTACAAAGGAGACGGTGTATATTAATTTTTTGACTCTGCATTGGTACCTACATATTGCTACTTAAATAAAAAAAATTAAAAACAAAAACAAAACGAACAATCAATAAACATACAATATTTGAAAAGTCTATCATTCTTTTTTCCTCATAGTACGCTCCCCGGACCGCTTCCCGGTGCGCGTACCGGGCGCTCCCCACGCAAAAAAAACGTTTTTTGGGGGTTTTTTTGCCCCGCGGGGCCCTTTTAAAGCCTCCACATCAAACCTAGGGGGTCAGGGAGGATCTACTATGCCCCCTTATGGTCATTTCCCCCTTTGTTTTGGCCTCCTCTTGTCTACCGAGAGACAAGATGGCGGCCGCTCCGGACTGTTTAGAATGTTGACAGACACCAAAGAGCCAATCAGCTTCGCTTCGCGAAGTTCCGTTACGCGTCCGGTACGCTAACCGGAGCGCTGTTATAGATATATATATTTTTTTGAACGTTAATTTATCAAAATCCACTGGAGCACATATATTGAGACCTAGCAAAGGCACATCGGGCAAACAATATCTACAATGTTGCCAATTTTCGTGGGAATCCATTCAGGCGTTCGAGCTAAAAGTGAGTCCAACCGCCCTATGGAAAATTGTATGGGAAAAACGCGTTTTGGGACCCCCCTTTTGTCTCGGCCCCCCCTTGACGAAACCCCCCCAAATTTTCAGGGGCTGCTCAGAAACAAAATGTTCCATTTTCCTGAAAATTTCAGCCAATTCCGTCCTCAAACACAAAAGTTATTCGACATAGAATTTTCAAAAATCCCATAGGAAAAAAATCCTAACTATATATACCTACTGGTGACCGCCAGTAGGTAATATATATATATATATATATATATATATATATATATATATATATATATATATATATATATATACATATATATATATATATATGTATATATATATATATATATATACATATATATATATATATATATATATATTATCCGACAAAGTTGCTCTCACAGTGAGGACACCCACACAACGTTTAATTTCACCTTCTTTATTTGGGAGGCAGCAGCAAGGAAAGATAGTCTTTGTCAACGTGAATTTCGCACCATCTTTGCCATACGCGTTTCGGAATATTGTTTCCCTTCATCTGTGGCGTGGCTCATCTGAAGGAGAGAAGATCGCGCTTTCAATTATTCAGGTGATTCTTATAGGTATTTGTCCCGCCCCATTGGGCGTGTGCGCGCTGAGCACTGTGGTTCTCGTAGTCTTGTAGCAAGTTTGACATTCATAGTGATTATCGCTCTCTCTCTCCTTTCACAATATGCTCCCGTCGGGTCGTTGCCTGGACCAGCCCTCCTTGATGCTCGACTTGTGCCAAACCAAACAGGTACGTTGTTCCGTTGTTGTGCCCTGTAACATAAGACACACGGATCAGCTGAGGAGCAGTGGGGTTGTCCTCGTGGCCGGAGCAGGCCACTAATATTATCCGACAAAGTTGCTCTCGCAGTGAAAACACCCACACAACGTTTAATTTCACCTTCTTTATTTGGGAGGCAGCAGCAAGGAAAGATAGTCTTTGTCAACGTGAATTTCGCACCATCTTTGCCATACGCGTTTTGGAATATTGTTTCCCTTCATCTGTGGCGTGGCACATCTGAAGGAGAGAAGATCGCGCTTTTAATTATTCAGGTGATTCTTATAGGTATTTGTCCCGCCCCATTGGGCGTGTGCGCGCTGAGCACTTTGGTTCTCGTAGTCTTGTAGCAAGTTTGACATTCATAGTGATTATCGCTCTCTCTCTCCTTTCACAATGTGCTCCCGTCGGGTCGTTGCCTGGACCAGCCCTCCTTGATGCTCGACTTGTGCCAAACCAAACAGGTACGTTGTTCCGCTGTTGTGCCCTGTAACATAAGACACACGGATCAGCTGAGGAGCAGTGGGGTTGTCCTCGTGGCCGGAGCAGGCCACTAATATTATCCGACAAAGTTGCTCTCGCAGTGAGGACACCCACACAACGTTTAATTTCACCTTCTTTATTTGGGAGGCAGCAGCAAGGAAAGATAGTCTTTGTCAACGTGATTTTCGCACCATCTTTGCCATACGCGTTTCGGAATATTGTTTCCCTTCATCTGTGGCGTGGCGCATCTGAAGGAGAGAAGATCGCGCTTTCAATTATTCAGGTGATTCTTATAGGTATGATGCACAGCCTGCGTGTGGAAAGAGACATTTAAACGGACTAAATTACCATAAAAATACGCTACTGGCAGCAAGAGTAACATCGTTCAACTGCGCAGGTAATGGAGAACAACACTCAAAATATAAAACATTACCTTTCAAGTATGGCGGTGATATGGATTGTATATCGTGAGTCCTGTTTTCATTGCCACACAGAGTTATGTAATATGTGACGTCATCAGCAGTGCATTGCACGCGCAAGTTATAGTGAGTCCAACTAACTATAACGTGGGAATTTCAATGGTTTTATGCGAGTAAAACTTCCAGCTAACTATAACTGGTGTAAAACCTATGGTTTTTTCAGTGAATTTAATAGGTTTTTTTAATGCTAATTCCTAACTATAACTGGTGTGAACCCTATGTTTTTTTCAGTGAATTTCAATGTTTTTTTAATAGCAAATCTTTATAGGTATAAAAAATAATACATTTTAAAACGAATTTTATATTGTATAATTATGTCAATTTTTATTTTTATATTTTATTTTTAACCCCGGGGCGCTTCCGGGGCGCGTACCGGTGAACGCACAGGTAAGCGCAATATTACGGCGCGCCCTGGGGCGCGTACCGGGGAGCGTCCCGTTAGCGCTATTCTCGCGAACGAAAACAACATCGTGACGTATCGCGTTGACGCGTGATGCGTCGTATGACGCACAGCGTAAGCGCACCAGGAAGCACGCGTGCGCATACGATCGCGGCGCGTCCTGGGGCACGTACCGGGGAGCGTCCTGTTAGCGCTATTCTCGTGAACGAAAACAACATCGTGACGTATCGCGTAGACGCGTGATGCGTCATATGACGCACAGCGTAAGCGCACCAGGAAGCATGCGTGCGCATACAATCGCGCAACGTCTCGACGCGCTTACGCCGTGCGCCCCGGAGCGCGACTACGGGCGCGCCCGGGGGCGCGTAGCGTAAGCGCGTCGGGTCATGTGACCTGAAAATAACACTTTCTATTGGTGCAGAACAGTTTTGGTTTCCAAATGAGTAAAGCCCTGGTCATATGACATGAAAATAACACTTCTCATTGGTTCAGGACAGTTTGGTTTTCCAAATGATGAAAGACCCCACCTTTTTTCCTTATTCTGACTTTGTCCTTTGGCTGAGGAAGACCTGTTTCAGCAATAGAGAGAGAACTATTTTGTACTTTCAAATGGCTACTGTAGCTGCAACAGCTGGAGCATCTGCACCACCACCACCACCACCACCAAGAGGACCACCACAACAGTACATTGGTGGTCAGGAAGAAGAGGAGGAGGAAGAGGAAGAGGAGGAGGGGAGAACATGGCTGCCTGAACAAAATACCCCATACAAGCCCAAGTCACACATTGTATGGGACTTTTTTTCACTCCCAGAGGGCAAGAAAAAAGTGAATGCAGCCAAGGTAACTTGCCTAATCTGTGGCGAACAACTCTCAAGGGGCAACCCAAACAAAAAATATTCCTTTGGTAATAATACCATGATTCGACATATGACCCGGAAGCATCCAAAAAACTACTCTCGTGCAGAGCTCAGGGAACTGGCCAGTAACCTCCCCCAGTCTTCAAGGACCACCTCCAAAAGAACACAACCCACTCCATCGGGACCAGAAACAACAGAGATGATGCCTTGTATTCAGCCACGATTTGCTGATTTTTGCTGGTGACAATCACAATTGCCCCAAAAAAAAGTAATTTTTTCAGTTTTTTGTTTTTTGCTCCAGTTGAGCCATTTTCAATTCCCTTTTTTTTGTTTCTCCCCATAAAAAATACAAAAAAAATATAAAACTGTTTTGAAAAGCCAAAAAAAGTACAAAATGTTCAAAAAAACATTAAAAAAAAAATAAAACAACAAAAAGAAGAAAAAAAACAGTTCTTTTTAGAACTACCTTTCAATTATAAAAATAAACCTATATTTTTAATGAATCTCTGTCAATTTTTTTTTCTTAGGGTACGCGTACCGGGGTGCGCCCCCCCAAAAAATAGAAAAAAAAATTAATGAAGGAGTTAGCATGAGGGAAGAACACAAAGAGAGTAATGTTAAGAGAAAGAGAGCTACAGGATGAACACAGAGGGATTGTTTATTACATAGTAAAAAACAGAGAAGGTGTAATAGGGTGAAAGTGAGAAAAGTAAAATGACTAAAGGAGCGAAAGAAGGGAAGAGAGAGGAAGAAGACTAAAGTAGAGATAGTGGGAGAATGTGAGTGGGTGTTGAAAGAAAAAGAAAGGACAGTAAAAAATTGACAATGAAGGGTAGCGGCGTAACCGGTATAAATGAAGAACGGTGAGTGAGGGTAAGAAAAGACCAGTTAGTGTAAGTAAAGAGGGGTGAAAGAGGGTGAAAAATTGAATTAGGATAAGACATGGGGAGTGACAAAGAGAAAGGACAAAGAGAGTAAAGAAAACAGTACCTGAATGGGTTTGAGTGAAACAGCAAAGAAAGATAAGTAATGCAGTGTGTGTGACTTATAGGAAGTCAGTGGCTGTAGGTCGGGGTGTGGGTGTGTAAGGTGTGTCTGTGGGTGTGGCTGTGTGGGGTGTTTTGGTGTGGGTGGAGGTGAGGGTGTGTGAAGTATGTGTGAGGAGTGTATGGGTGTGGGTTGTATATGTGTGCGATGTATGTGTGTGTATGGAATGTGTGTGTGTATGTGAAGAGTGTGTGTGGGGGGATTTTTTGTGTGTATGAGGTGTGTGTGTGGTGTGTGTGTGGGGTGTATGTTAGAGGTGTGTGTATGTGTTGAGAGGGGGATATGGTGTGTGTGTAGGAGTAAGGTAAATAATTAAGAAAAACAAAATGAGTGAAGAAGCAAAGGAAGGGAACAGAGGGTAAGTGAAGTAAAGAATAGGGATTGAAAGAAGTTGAATATGAGAGGGGAAATAGGGAAATTGGAGTAAACATGGAGAATAAGAATAAGTGAGGGAAGCAGAATAAAGACACAGGAGTGAGGTTGGTTGAGAAAATATTAGTAAGCTTAAAGCAAAGGGTGATGACAAACTACATTTTTTTAGTCATACTTACCATATAATGAATGTAACTTTAGTTATTTTTTTTTACTACACTTTGTATCTGTGAAAGAGAGAAGAAAAAATAAGTTATAATTAGTAAAATGTGTATTTTAAATTAAAATATACAAATGAAGAGGTTAAAAATCATAACAGTGTATTTAGAAATAAAGTAAGAGTGAAGGACACAGAAAGGGAAATAAAGTAAGGTAGAAGGATAAAAAGAGAAAAAAAGAAATAGAATGAGAGCAAATTACTAAGAGTAAGGCAGATACATTCAGTGACAGAGAGGAAGAGAAGAAGAGAGAAATGAACTGAAGGTAAGAAAGATACTAAAAGAATGTGAGTTAGCAAAACTAAATCAGGAAACAGTAGTAAGTAAAAAGATAATGACTGAGACAGAAAACAGTCTAATTAAGGATGCATTTAGAAGAATGAGGAATAGAAGATAATTGAGAGTAAGTGAAGAACAGTCATAGAGTGAAAGGATGAAGGGAGAGAGGATAATATACAACGATTGAGGGAAATGGAGTTAGTAGACAGACACATTAAGAGAAAAACTGAGTGAGGTGGAGTACAATGAGTGAGAAAAGGAAATGAGTAAGGGAGCAAAAAAGGAAAGAGAGTAGAAGACGACTAAAACAGTGGTACTGAGAGAAAATAATTTGGTGATGAAAGTAAAGAGAGGACATTGAAAGAAAGGAAATGAGGGATAGTAATGGAACCAGAGTAAAAGAAATGGGATGAAGAACGATGAGAGAGGAGCTGTGAAGTTGTTGTAAAAGAAATGATAGAAGGTAGATAAACACAAGTGAACATAACACAAGGAGAGTGAGGCACTGAGGACATAGAAGTAGTGAACGAAAAATAGAGAGAAGAGGTCAAAAGTAAGGAGCAAACAAAGATAAGCGAGGGAGAGTGGGTGATTTATAGTGATAGAGTGCGATAATACTGCTGAGTGAGTAAACAGGAATTACTAAAAGAGTAAAGGAGGAAAATACAGAAAAGGGAAGTAAAGCAGAGAGACTGAAAGCTGAAAAGTTATGCAAGGGAGAGAGGGGATGCAGACAGTTGAAATGAGAATGAGGGATTGTCAAAGAAGTGCAGTAAAGGAACGGGGGTTACAGAGAGTGAGAGGAAGACATTATAAGTGAGTAAAAAGAGCTGAAAGAGGATGGAAAAAGGAAAGTGAGTGTCAGAGAATGGGAATACAATTTAATTTACACAATCCAAAGTATAGAATAACTTGTACAACATGTTACATAGTTTATTTTTGCTGTTCTCAGAATATATTGAATTTCACTTAAAACAGTGAGTTCAAATTACTCATCATATGACAGCGGGAAAAATAAAACACAATCTAAAAGATTGTGTTTTAAAAAAAACCTTAGATACTGACAAATGACAAATGTACACTAATCTTTGATTGACTTACTTTTCCTTGAGGCCAAATAGTATATCATGGAGTTCCTTTTCTCGTTGCAAAGTACTTTGCTGTTCACTAAAAAATCCATTTCATCGACTTTCTAGAAGAAAAGCTCCAAGAACATCTGAAATATTTTCATTATTTTCATATACTCCTTTTTTTCAGTCATGACTCTTTACTCATTCCTGTACCTTTCCTTTTGGCCAAATAGTGTCAGATGTATGAGTATATTTTCAAATTAATTCAAAGAAACTCTGAAATGACCTTTTTTCTGACGTTCTGAAAGAAAGGCTCTACAACATTTTCACAACATTTAAGTATTTGTAAAACCATCTCTGACTCACTCATGTTCATCATTTTGTATAATACTAATATCACTTACTATGAGATCCACTTACAGTACCTATATGACAAGTCAATTTTTTATATTACCTGGATCATTTTTACTCAGAATATATTTTTAAACAGCAAAGTAACCTTTATTAACTGCTCCCGTCTTCATAGTCCAATTACCTTTACCTAAATTTTGGTTGTAAAAACACTAGGTATGAATTTTTTAAGCCAAAAGGCAAACGTTGTTTGAAAGTCAAATGAGTGTCGTTACATTGGGTCCAACCTTTACAACTTTTTAAATAGCATGTGTAATGCCCTGATGTTGTAGAAGGACCGTCATGAAAAATAATAGCTACAGTTGCAAAGGTTCTTCCTGATATCGATAATTGAGAAGCCACGAAATTTTTAATAGAAGTTGTCAATTTAGTTCCATCAGGTCTACATCGTTGGAACATTAAAATGACATACTGACCATAATTTTGAAGAAATAATGTGGACAGCATTGTAGACTTACATTGGGTACACACCATATTGTGATCCTCTGCTTTAACTAGATTATTAAAAGGCACTGATTTGCAGTCTGGTAAAGTCAAATATATAAATCTTTCAGTGTCTATTCTAGTAGTACTTGATAAAGTACAGTTGTCGCAGTCATGCTGCCATTGATAGGAAAGGCTAAAAAGATTTTTTATATCTACACCTTCATCTTCCAATACATCAAACATATACATTAAAAATTCCTGACAATCCTGCTGAATATTCTGTGAAAATTGATTTTCACCAGAACATACGTCTAGAAGATTTCGAATTTCTGAAACACTTTCTATTTTTGCTCTATCACTGGTACATTTCTCAAACACGGAATTCAACAAACAACAGAATCTTTGATCCCGATTTTCAACAATCTGTTCTTTTATATTTTGAAGGAAAAAAACAACATTAACCGCTACATTAGCATAGCAGTTGACACCAGAACTGTTTTCAAACTGAAATCCAACAACATCTTCAACAGAATCCTTTTTCCTTCTGCTTACAATTACAGTTTCATCTACTTTTTGTCTTTTTGCTACTACCTCACTGCAATTACTCTCATTTCTTCTTTTTCGGCCTACCACACGTTTTTCAATCAGAGGATATTGAGGCAAATGTGTAGCATACTCTCTTCTTAACCTATTGTATTCTTTAACACAATGTAGATCTGCACAAATCTTTGTTTCATCACACTCAATCAAGTACAATCCTGATAAAGTTCTGACTCGTGATAATGCCACATATGCCATACCCTCTTTAAACACAGAACTTCCAATGTTCACCAAAGCGCTATCTACACTTAGACCTTGAGATTTATGAATTGTCACTGAATATGCCAAACAAATAGGAAACTGTTTTCGGCGAACATATAAGTCTTTCACGAGCAAAAATCTAGCTGAACAACGACAAATTTGTTCTATTTCATCAATGCCATCAAATTAAATTTTTAAATTTCAATTCCATCTCTATTTTTGTAATTCACAAAACCAACAACATGACCCATTGCTCCATTTACCAGACTTCTTTCAACATTTAAATTCCTTCTAAAAATGATACGACAATTCAAACACACATTCAGAGTCTTTTCAAAACCAGCAGTTTTAGATATAGTCTTCTCTAATGAATCCTATTTTGATTTCAAATTTTCAGACAAAATAATTGTTGCTCCCATATGCTCTATTTTATCTGTAGCTTCCAGTTTCACTATCTCTTCATTTTCTAACTTTAACATTTTGTTGTTGAACATGGAACATTCTTTCAGAGTTGGCACCAAACATATGCCATATTTCTTCTCGTTAATTTTCTTAAAAATATTCTCTGGAAGAATGTTTTCATTTGGGTACAAATTTGAAATTAACCGTCCATGTAAAGCTTCTTTCCCTTGCTGACTTACTTTTCCGATTCTTACATCTTGTAAAATATTTTTATAATCTTCAACCTTTGCCTGCCGCATATTTTGAAGCAGTTCTGCATATTTGAAGTTTAACCATATATTAACGTTTCCAATGCTTCCTAGGCACTTCCTGGTATCTTCATGCGTGAGCATTTTGAACACAGGTTGTACTTTCACTGGAGTCAATTGCAGAAGATCTCCAAAAACAATAATATGTTTTCCTCCAAATAAGACATCATAGTCTGTTCTAAGAATTTCTTGCATTCTCAAAAGCACAAAAGCAAGCATTATATTTGACACCATGCTTAATTCATCAATGATAAGAAGTTTCATTTTCTTCAGCACTCTCGAAACTTCGGAACACGCATCTCCAGATAGCTTGTGATATTGCAATTTGTTATCATTCTCCACTGGCAGCATCATTAAACGATGTAAAGTAATCCCTTTAATGTTATGTGCAGCCAGCCCAGTTGGAGCGGTAACAACACAAGACAGCGGCGATTCAGTCCTTTTCTGCAGATAAGTTGCAATTGCTTTAATCAGAAAACTTTTTCCAGTTCCCGCTTCTCCACTCACGTACAGTTGGACTGGTTTAAAAGATGTACATGAGCACTCTTTTTTCTCATGAGTGAATCCATGTTCAACCTGATCTGTGACTTCGTCATATATCTGTTTCTGCTCAAGGTTTAGTTGTTTCACCAAATCTTTAAGTTAACTACATCATCTTGAGCTTGTTCCTTAGCTCTTTCCACCTCATCCATGGCAGTGGCAGCTTCATTTTGAATAATTGGTCCTCCAAGTGGATCATGACAAAATGAAGCAGTACTCTGACTGTCTTGAGAACTGTCTCTAGCAATCTCTGCAGCAATTGTGGCTTCTTGCTCTATTTCTTCGTTCAACATTTGCAGATAATTTGGAAAAACAGGACATTCTATGGTATCCTTGGTTGCATTAAAAGAATCTTCGTAACAGAGAAAATTTCCAAGTAGTTCCTCTTCTGTACGCCATGGCTTAAAGAGTTGCAAAAGAGCTAAATAGTTAAATTCCCTTTTCTCTGGATTTTCGCAACTCAATTTTCGATGATTAATCAAATGGCCTTTTCTCTGCTTCACTAGACATCCTTCACACCCAATGATAGCATATATTCCATTGTTGATATCTTCTCTGACGGTCCTCTTCTAAATATAGTTTTGCAGAACTTTATACAAACAACTGTTCTCAAGATGACTACTTCTATTTCGGTAGTATGTATCCAACATGTTTGTCTTCAAAATATCTGTACTTTCTGGTTCTTTCTCTGCCAAATACTCTATTTCTTGTACAGATTTCAAAACTCGGTTTCGTGTTGCAGCAGGACCTAAACTCACCCAAATGATGGTTCTAGATTTGGCATAGAGGCTTGCTGATGACAATCGATCAGAACATTCATATGCTCCAATTTCTCGATGCGACAACATCTTCAGACTGTAACTGTATAATTTCATGTGAAATGTCCTCCCACATTTCCTTCAGTTCTGTCTTTTCTTTTTTTGTGATGTAAGACGTCACATATCGAGCCACAGCAATAGAGTTGTCAGCAACGAATTGAATATCTATGTTAGCATTCCAAATGGACAAAATCACTGGGTTGTAGTCGTTGATGTACTTGGACTCTTCGTTTCTTTTTAAATTGTATGTATTTTTGGGTGATTTCCTCGTCACAGTATGTCGCAGAGAAGACATCAAATTATTTACTCTTCCTTTAGAAATCACTGGTCGTGGAAAGCCGAAACGACATTTTGTGTAGAACTTGTCCTTGTTTTTGAAGTTTCGACGACAGTACTTTCCACAACGATGGGATTGAAAGCGTAAAACTTGTTGCCTTAAACTGTTTTCTTCGGTAGTTTTCGGAACAGCACATGTTGAATACTCTTCAATGAAGCTCATCACTGTCTCATCCGAATCTGTTCCAAATTTGGGTGCATCTTTAATCCACAACAACATATGTATGTGAGGAGCACCTCTTGCTTGATACTCCTTTCTCCAAAAGAAATCCAAAACCTCTCCAAGGGGAGGATTTTTTTTGTTGGTAATAAAAGACATCATAGCTTCAAATCTATGATTGAAATATCTGCATACATTCACAGGATCCAAAGAACACAGTTCTCCAGGTGTTTTGAATTCTATATTTTGTATATTTGCATTTGCCTCTCGTAGAAATTGAAGTAAGACGTCCCATGCATACTCGGCACAGCTAAGAGTGAGGAACCATGTAGGAGTTCCTAAGTTTCTTAGCATACATTTCAATTCCCCATGACGACGGTACCAATACTCGTTTGTAACACGCTGACATGCCTTGAGATTGATTAGATGAGATTCTAAAATATTATCTTGCAGATTCACTTTCTCCATAAAGTCCCTCGCCGAAACATTTTGCAGATGTGCTCCACTTTTCAGAATATGGTTTACTGCATAAGAAAGCCCAGACAAGTCACTTTCATACAGTAGATGAAACAAATAGGGAATGCATTGACGGAACCTTGGATCTTCAGCATATAATCTTACAGTTGGATATTCAGATGCAGGAATTTGAAGTGGTCGATCGTCATATCGTCCACCTCGACCTGTTGCAAATAGCTGTGGAAAACAACGAGCTTCCAAACTTTCTTCCCATACACTAATAGGACTTCCTTTTGCTGCTTTCATTTGAAACAATTCAATTGCATTCCCCATTACTTCTTTGGAATGCAAAGGATGAACAGTATAATGTTGATATATTTCTTCACTTCTAGACACATCAACTTTTTCAATTTGGCCGCCTGAACAATCACTGTCTTCTTCTGCAGCTGTTTCCTCTGCTGCAACGCATACATCTTTGTAATACTCATTGTTTTTGACTAAATACAACGTTGCCTTTTTGACTTTCCTAACATCCACTAAATCTTGCAAGATTTTCTTACTCTTTGTCGGAACCCCATTAACTAGAATAACTAAAGGTTCCTCTTCTACTTTTTCTATACCAATTGTATCAATATTTTTTTTTGAAATATAGAGGCAAATAACCAACTCTTCCCTTTAATCCTCTCTGCAAATCTGTAGGAGGCAATTTCCCTATCTTAGGCTCCATGCGAACAATTGCCTGAAAAGGATGGACACATTGAATCAAAATAGACTCATATGTATTTAAATCCATCAATTCACGGGGAATGTCTACCAACTCCAGATAATTATGAACAGCTCTAGCAGGCATTCTGTTTTGATTTAATTTATCATAACAATATTTACAAATACGCTGATCAGAACTCAAATCAAAACAATTCTCCAACCACAAATACGTTGCAAAATCCTTCCACTCATAATTATTCATCTTTTCACTTTTTACGTATAAATCAACTAATCTAGTTTGATGCTTATAATGACTTCGTCGACAACACACACAAGTAAAATTCGGCCTTTCACTTGATTTCACCTTAAACCTGGTAATTTCCTGCTCAAACTTTTCTGTACTTGAAATCTGTACATTGTCTTCCACATTACCTTGAATTGCTGTGTCAATTTCTACACTGTCCTCTTTTTCACCAAAATAACAAATCTCAATTTCTTCACAAATCTTCTTCACATCTAATTCAGTTCCATGCAAAAGAGCACTGTTTAATTGTTTAAGCTTAAGTGCTGGACTTTTTGCATAATACAACATTCTCACTAATTTCCTCATTTTGGTATGATGCACTGCTAACATCCTAAAATGATGAAAAACACTCTGACAGACTTTTCTAGAAAGACAAGCCAGTGAATGCCCTTGCAAACCTGTGTTTTCTCTCACTCTGCAAGGATCTAAGTCTTGCAACAACTTCACTTTCTGCTTTAGACTTTTCTTACTATATGTACGTAAGAAATTACAAAACAAATCAATTGATTCCTGTCGCACACTACAAATACGACTACACTTCCAAGTTTACACTGGACCCTTAGTACGTCTCCCTAAAACTTCATCAGTTAACATCTCTTCTGGTTCTCTAGGCACAAGTTTCCCTTTTTCAATCGGACAACCGTCTTTCACTTCATACGCTCGACCACTGGTGTCAACTGCATGCACTAAATCATTCTCCTGGAAGTAACTCTCCTCATTAAAAAATGGCTCACAACTTGAACTGTGCATCCATTCTCCTGAAAAAACTTTACAAAAATGATTCCGATTAATTACTCTTTTCCATCTACTGTTTGATTTGAAAACATCAATTGTCTTGGTAAGTGTCCAAATTCTATTGATTATTAAAATAAATAATTTTTTCTGAACTTCAAAAGCCTGATCAACAATCTTCTCTACACTTTTCTTTTTCTTATAAAAAGCAGCTCTCTGTTTACCTTTCCTAATGTTTTTTAACAAATTTAAAACCACCCTATTGCGAAACATTTGTTTACGAATGTCTCTAAACTGATTCTGCCTTCTATTCCTATACATATTATTCTCTCCTGCTCCAGTTGTAGGATTCTTTGAGGTTCTCTCCTTCCTTTTCAAATTTACTCTCTCATTCTCTTTTTCTACATGCTGTCCAACATTTTTTTTTTGTTCTACATATGTTCCGTAAGAAACACTTAGTTGTCTTACCAGGAGCTTTGTTCCTGTTTTTTGAAGTATTTGTTGTGGAAGAGTGCTGTAATTCCGTTGCTGTTTTTGTTTTTTGGCGGTTATCTTGTTTTCTTCTCCTTTCTCTTGAGGGCATCTTTCCTTACTCTTGAAATCTTGATTTCAATCTGTGTTAAAGAAAAAAATAGCACATTATAGACCACTATTACCAAACAACAAAGCAATGACAAAAAGCAAACGGTCTATTCAGGGTTACAGATCAGGTGAGGATTCTACAGGGGTGCAGAAGAGGTGAGGCCTGTATTGAAGAGTGTAGTGGAAGACAGCTCTGTCCACAGGTACAAAGAAGATGAGACCTGTGTCTAAGAGTCCAGGAGGGGATAGGCTTCATGAAGTGTAGTCCACTGCACTCTTATACACAGGCTTCACCACCTATGCTTCCCAGGAAAGGCCTCTCTCCCACTACAGTCTTGAACATAGACCTCACCTCCTCTGTCCCTCTGGACATGCCTCACCTCATCTGCACAATCTACTTCCTAATCTCAGGTAACACAGGTGACATGATTGTGAAAAGGTCAAATTTTTTTATGTAATCATGCACACACAATTTATTCTTTCTCAAAAATGTAAAAGACATTATTTGCCCCAAAAATGTTTCAGTAGTGTAATGAAAAGCTTATACATATGACCTTTTCTCTGTTTTTCAAATTTTATTCTAAAAAAAGATTATGACGCCTAAACAGGAGTGCTCATGTGATGAAGCCTGTTAAGGGGAACATAAAACGTGATGCTTGTGTCCAAGAGTGCAGTGGACAGGACTAAACTGGAGTAGTGTGCAAAAAAAAGATGAGCCTCATTTATAAATCCCTGCGTCAGTTTTGCGCTACTGATGCGTCACTTTTTGTGACGCATTGGCGGCATAAAACATGTGCCTTGTTGTGCCAACTTTAAAAAGTGACGCATGTAGGTAGATGCGTCACTTTTTAAACCTCTGCGCCACATTATACCTCTGTCAGGTGTAATGTACACAGAGGGGTCATTTCTCCGCAAAAAGCCTCGTAATAGTGACGCAGTGAAATCTATGAGATTTCACTGCGTCACTTTTAGGACACTGTTACATCAAAATCTTGCACCTGCCTCACAGCAGGCATAAGACTGAGGCAAACGCTTTCACATGGGGCTTTTCCCATGCGATAGGATTCTGACACCTAAGCAGGAGTGCAGATGAGATGAAGCCTGTCCAGGGGAGCACAAAAGGTGAGGCTTGTGTCCAAGAGTGCAGTGGATAGGACTAAACTGGAGTAGTGTGCAAAAAAAGATGAACCTCATTTATGAGGCCCTGCGTCAGTTTTGCACTGCTGATGCGTCACTTTTTGTGACGCATCGGCGGCATAAAACATGTACCTTTTTGCGCCATATTTAAAAAGTGACGCATGTAGGTAGATGCATCACTTTTTAAACCTCTGCGCCACATTATACCTCTATCAGGTGTAATGTACACAGAGGGGGCATTCCCCCGCAAAAAGCCTCGTAATAGTGATGCAGTGAAATCTTTGACATTTCACTGCGTCACTTTTAGGACACTGTTACGTCAAAATCTTGCACCTGCCTCACAGCAGGCGTAAGACTGAGGCAAACGCTTTCACATGGGGCTTTCCCTATGTGAAAGGATGCATTGCTGGAGTTGCGTCATTTTTGTAACACACTCCAGCAATTCGTCACTTTTGCGCTTACAGATACATCAGAAATACTGACTTATCTGTAAGTCCTACAAACATGATGCGTCATACATTAAATATATTGCATCATTGGTGTCACAAGGAGTGCACAGTTAAAAGTGACGCATCGCTGTTTTCATAAATAAGGCTCTCAGTGTGCTTCCTAATCTGAGGTAACACAGGTGACATGATTGTGAAAGCTTCAAATTATTTAATTTAATCATGCACACACTTTTTATTCTTTCTCAAAAATGTAAAAGCTATTAATTTGCCCCAAAATCAATTTTTCAATAACATTTTAGAAACACAGTGCAGGTCCTATGTACAATCATTCCATTTCAGTACTGAAAAGTCACTATTTTACAAAATACATTTCCTATCTCTTGCAAACATTCCTACCAAGCATTACTTAAAAAATGAAACAAACCAACAACAAAGAAACTCAGTCTGCTTCCCAATCTGAGGTAAAACAGATAACGTGTTTGTAAAAGATTCAAATATTTTTATATAATTATGCAAACACTATCTATTCCTTCTTAAAAATGTTAAAGCCATTGATTTGCACTAAAATCGTTTTTCAATTACCATTTTATGAACAGAACACAGGTCCTATGTACAAGCATTCATTTTCACTACTGAAAGCCATTAATTTGCCCTAAAATCGTTTTTTATTTAATACGTTATGAACAGAGCACAGATCCTATTTACAAGCATTCATTTTCACTACTAAAACCCATTGTTTTGCACTAAAATCGTTTTTCAATTAACATTTTAGAAACACTGCACAGATCCTATATACAAGCATTCATTTTCACTACTGAAACCCATTGATTTGCACTAAAATCGTTTTTCAATTACCATTTTAGGAACACAACACAGGTCCTATGTACAAGCATTCATTTTCCCTACTGAAACCCATTCATTTACCCTAAAATTGATTTTTAAAATAACATTTTAGATACAGAGTGCAAGTCCTATGTACAACCATTCAACTTCACTACTGAAACATCACTATTTCACAAAATACAAATCCTCTATTTTACAAATATAGAAACCATGCATTTTCAAAAAGCATCACACAAACCAACAGCAAAGAAAATCAATGTGCTTCTTAATCTGAACTCTCTATCTAAATGAATCATAACTCACCTTTACAAATGCTTTAGGAGATTCAGAACAGTGTCAGATACACACACCAATATTTCTTTAGCAGAGCAAAAGGTATGTTCTCCAGGCACTGCAACCATTAATGGCACAGAAAACCTCTAATTCTACACACATATTGCTCATGGTAACCAATCAAAACTCTTCCCTCTGTATTTTCAAACCAACACCCTTCCCCCCCTCAGCCCTTTCTACCTGTTACCATAGCAACTCCCTCCTCACTGAGCTCCCAGGGTTAAAAGTTTATTCTACAATGTTGCAAATCAAATCAGCAAGCATGTTTGACCTCTCAATACACCAGCTTATCCACTGCAATCTTTCTTTAAATGACTTTTTCTTAACCACTCAAAGTACTTCTTTCACATAACAGAACCATGCACCCTAACTTTCAGTTTTCAACTATCTGAATCCACCAATCATTGCTTGTTATTCACGAGCACTGAAACTCCACAGTTTTTTTTTGCAAACTCCTACTGTTCCAACTGCCATTTCAATCCTACACTTCATCTGACTGCACCAGAACCTCCTCTCACCATGTACTCTGTCTGGATTATTGGACATAGCTACATTCACTGGGCTCAAAGGTATGCAGCTACCAGAAATTTTCACAACCTTGATTTACCAAATGTGCACATAAAATGGATTGGCCAAAGAGGATTGAGATGTCATCAATTGATACCATTGGTGAAAACCTTTTACCATCTGCCGCACCCTGACCTCATAATTTTGCACTGTGGTGGAAATGACCTAGGCACTTTGACTGGGGTAGGTCTTTAAAACTCTGCATTGGTACCTACATGTTGGTACTTATATCACCCACACAACACAACTCTATTCAGAGCTACCCTACCTCTAAGCACTTTAAATTATCATTTTACTGTTTCACTGAGTTTTCCCCATGTGTGGGGGGGAGGTGTGTGTGGGGGATGGTGGAGTGTGTCTGTGAGGTGTGTGTGTGTATGTGTCTGGGGGGTGAGGAGTATAGGTGTATGTAGGTGTATGGGGTATGTGGGTGTGGGTGGGGGTGTGGGTGTGTAAGGTGTGTGTGGGTGTGTGGGGTGTTTGAGTGTAGGTGGAGGTGTGGGTGTGTGAGGTGTGTGTGTGAGGTGTGTGGGTGTGGGGGGTATGTGTGTAGGATATGTGTGTATGTGCAGGATGTGTGGGTGTGTCTGTGAGGTGTGTGTGTATGTGGGGGGGAGGTGTGTGTGGGGTGTGTCTGTGAGGTATCTGTGTGTGCGTGTGTGTGTGTTAGGGGGTGAGGTGTGTGTGTGAGTGTGGGTGTGTGTGGATGTGTGAGTGTGGGTGTGGATGTGTAAGGTGTCGGTGTTGGGGTGTGAGATGTTTGGGTGTGGGTGGAGGTGTGCGTGTGTGAGGTGTGTGTGGGGACTGTGTGGGTTTGGGGGTGTGGGGTTGTGTGCGTGTGGGTGTGTGTGGGACGTACTTGTAGGTACCTAAAACAGCCACAGAACCCAAAAGCTCTTTTCAGAGCTACCCTACCTGTAATCACTCAAAATGATTATTTTACACTATTATTTTGACTATTTTTCACCAAAGTACGCTCCCTGGTACGCTCCCCGGTGCGCGTACCGGGCGCTCCCCCCGCGAAAATCAAAACAATTTTTTTTAAATGTTTTTACACGAGGGACCCTTTTATGGCCCCCACATCAAACCTAGGGGGTCATGGGGGGTCTACCCTGCCCCCTTTTGATTATTTCCCCCTTTGTTTTTACCACCTCTTGTGTCTCGATCCTACCGAGACACAAGATGGCGGCCGCTCCGGACTGTTTCGAATGTTTACAGACACCCGAGAGCCAATCAGCTTTCTGTGCGCAAGTCGCGTGGCGCTCCCGGAGCGCTCCCCGGTGCGCGTACCGGGGCGCGGCTATAGATATATAAAAATTTTTTAATCTAAATTACTCAAAATCCTCTGGAGCACATATCTTGAGACAGAGCAAAGGCACATCAGGCTACCAGTCCCTACAATTTTGCCAAGTTTGGTGAAAATCCATTCAGCCGTTCGAGCTAAAAGTGAGACCGACCGCCCAATGGAAATTAACATGGGGAAAACACGTTTTAGGACCCCCTTTTATCTCGGCCCCCGCTTGACGAATCCCCCCCAATCTTTCAGAGAAGGACCGGAGCGCCGCGAGGCAAAGTTGAGGAAACTTTCAGGCAGATTCCTCAACCGGCGCCAAAGTTATTCCCAATAGAATGTTGCGATTTCCCTATGGAAATCAATCCTAACTATAACTACCTACTGGCAACCGCCAGTAGGTAATATATATATATATATATATATATATATATATATATATATATATATATATATATATATATATTCACTGAAAAATTCAAAGTGTTCAGGGACTTTATACTTGGGCTCAGATTTCACTTCTACAAAACCATCGAAATGGGAACCTGAGCTAACTATACCTTGCATGCCAAAATGCACTGTTTGTGACCTTACATAGACCACACATATTACATCACTCATGACACAGTCAATGACATCACTAATGACATCACTGATGACATCATCCTGTAATTGTGAGTGTTTACTAAATATTTTTGTGTGTTAAACATATAAACTAAGGTACCATAAAACTGTTCCTGCAGGGTTGGAGCAATGCTGGCTCACTCTGTACCCATGATTGGTGCAAGCAGGGGAGCTAGTAGGGCTGAGAGAGTCCTGGACCTCTACCCATTTCCCCAACAATGGATGCACTGTGGGGTACCTCGGGTAGACACCCTACACGTTTTTTTTTTAATGAGAGAAGTTGTGGCACGGGGCAGGCCACTTAATTTTTAAGAAAATGCAGGTGGGGCAGTGGGGGCACTGAAGCTCCCTCCCCACAGCTCCGAATGATGGATACACTGTCAGGTGCCTTGGTTGGCATCTGGACACCCTACTAAAAATTTAAAACATTCAGGAGAAGTTGTGGCATGCCCTGGGTGAGTCATCTGGGTCACATCACTAATAAAAAAAAACCTATGGAGCCACAGGGGCCCAGGGGCTCTGTTCATGGCCAACAAAAATAATTAGTGGTCTGGGTAGCCCCGGGTGGGTGCAAGGATACCCCACTTTGAAAAAATAAATAAAACAGTGATTTGGGTAGGCCCCTGCATTCTGAGTAGGCCCGGGGTCACGTCACTTTAAACAAAAACATGTGAGCTCCTAGAGGGAGTCATCGGTGCTGCAGGGATCCTGCCCCCCCGCCCCCCCAAACAGGGTAATTAATTGTTGGCATGACCTGGGTAGGCCCCTGGCACGCCCCCTATAACATTGAAAAAATGACATTGCTAGCACCTGCAGGAGCAATGACCCGGAGGGACCAGAGGGGACTTGGGGCCTTGGGGCTCACCCCGCAGCTTCCTATAAAAGATAAAACAGTGGGTGTCCCAGGTCGGACTGGGACATCCAGAAAAAAAAGATAAAAGTGAATAATTAATCTAATAATTTAGTATCCATTGCTCCTTTATAGAGCACCTTGCAGTGCCCTAGGAGGGCTATTTCTGAATAATTTAATTTTGTTATGTCCCCTTTCTTTAATGTTGTCATACGCTGTAGGGAGTTCTGCAGCCTCCCCAGCAATACCAGAAAAAAACACTATTAGCCTTTTGAGTCATTGGAACCAAGACCCAGGAGAACTTACCATATTTTCAAAAGCATTTCCCAGGACGGAGCTTTTGGAAACTAAACTTGATTCTCTCATCTCTTCCATTTCCCAGCTTGAAGCGTCCATTTCACTCTTATGTACTAAGATATCCCGCTCCACGAATAACCTCCCGAGGAGCTCCTTCCTCCCGTGCCCAAATAAAGCCAACCACGTTCTGTCCTCCACAGACATCACCAACTTTCTGGCTACCTACAAGACCTCCAACGTCAATTTCCCTCCACTCGCCTCTCCTAACAATTCTACTAAATTTACCATTCAGACCATCTCTTCCGTCAGAACTTACCAGCCTCTACCACAAGGGGCACCCTCATTCAAGTATCTAATTTCTATCCCCCTCATCAGTCCGGACACTCACATCGCCAAAACAGTTGCGTAAGAGCTACACTGTATGCTCCATAACTGCAGATCTGCGACCAAACACACACTGGAAATATCCGACTATATCACCCACCACAATATTGACATGCTCTTTCTCACTGAGACCTGGTTTAATGACTCCTCCCACACTTCATTTGATCTTTTGATACCTACTGACTACTCTATCCTCAGAAATGACAGAACAGACAAGATCGGGGGAGGTGTTGCGATTATCTTAAGAAACTCCCTCCGAATCAAAGCCTTTCCCACTATTCTCTTTTGCACCTTTGAATGCCTTTCTCTAGGACTCCAAGTTCATCATGGCTCACCCTTCAGGTTCCATGCCATCTACCACCCGCCTGGTAATTGCTCTTCCTTCATGGAGGAACTCATCAACTTCATTAGTGAACAACATTCACAAAGCGACAAGCAGATCTTCCTAGGTGATTTCAATCTCCACTGGGGCTCCGTGGATGACTCAGCTGCCAACAAGCTTGCAACCTTTCTCTCAGCTAATGATCTTGTCCAATACTGCTCGGAAATTCCGCACGGCAAGGGCTCAATTCTGGACCTTGTTATTTCTAAATCAGACCAGCTTACCACTACTCCCCCATCCGTGTAGACTGGTCTGACCATTTCCTCATTCCTTTCCGTTTTCACCTCCCGCACATTATAACTCTCGGCCAACCTAAAAGAGCCACTACTTGGTTCCGCAAACCAAAAAACATTGATCTTGGGACTCTATGTGATTCTGCAAAGCGTTAATTTCCAAGTCTAGACCCCAATAAGGATGTCAATGAACTCACTCCCCATTGCCTCTCAATCCTTGCTGTCGAAATTGACAAGGTTGCTCCACTACAAAGCAAAAGGAAAAGACCCACCCCATCAGCTCCTTGGTTCAATAAAGCTCTCAATGACGAAAGGAAAAACCTTACAATCTTGGAGAAGCATTGGAGACAATCTCCATCCACCTCCAACCTCTCCCTTTTACGTTTAGCAAGATCCAAATACCACAAGCACATCGTCCAGGAAAAAACATCACATTTCAGATTCCTCCTCGACTCAGCTAAAAACAGACCCAAAAAACTTTTCGACCTCATCAAAAACCTAAATTATTCCCCCCAAACCATCAAGCCTGAGAATGCTACAAAAAGAGCAACTGAGTTAGCTATATTCTTTGATCAAAAGGTAAAATCTCTGGTGGAACAAGTCACCCACCCCCTGCCCCCATCTAAGAGCGAAAATCCTTAGTTACTTGGCAGAACTTTGCGGCCATCTCGGAAGATGATCTACTCAAATGCATCCTCGAATCCAAACCCTCCAACCATTCTTTCTGACCCCATACCCAGTGGCATTGCCATTGAGTTCTATACCAACACTCTCTCCTACTGGTCCAGGCTAGTCAATCTCTTCCTTAGTCAAGAATCCCTCCCAGTTGTTCTCAAAACAGGACAGGTTACCCACCTTCTAAAAAAAGCCTCTGCAGATGCAAACAACCTCAATAACTTCCGCCCCATCACCAATCTCCCTTTTCTTTCAAGGATCACAGAAAAATGCGTTGCAAAACAACTTCCCCAACACATTATGGACAATAATCTCCTCGACATGCTCCAGTCAGGCTTTATTAAAAATTGCAGCACTGAAACAGCCCTGCTGCGAGTGATGGACGATGCACTGCATATTCTCGATTCGGGGTAATCGTGCCTTCTGAATTTTCTTGACCTCTCTGCAGCCTTTGATACTGTTTATCACAACACCCTCCTCAACACTCTTCAACAGAGAATGAGCTTGGAAGGCACAGTCCTCAAATGGTTTGCCTCATTCTCTAGGACAGATCCCAAATGATCAAGATTGCGAACAGTCTCTCGTCTCCATTGGTGGTTGGTCAAGGCGTCCCTCAAGGTTCTATCCTTGCTCCCACTCTGTTTAATCTCTATCTGGAACCATTAGGGAACCTCCTAAGCAAATCTGTAATCCTCTACCATCTCTATGCGGTTGACACCCAAATCTACCTCAAGGTGTCTTCCTCTCATGATCTCTCACTACTCAACTCTATTCACAACTGGATGTTAGTTCACCAACTCATTCTCAATCCCTCCAAAACGGAATTCCTCCTCTTATCTAGCTCTCTCTCCCCACCTCCTGTTCAATCCTGGATGGATCAGTTGAATTTACTCAACAGTAGACCGGTAATTGTGGACTGCGCTAAATCCTTTGGTGTCATACTTGACAAAAGACTCAACCTAATCTCACACATCAATTCCATTGCCAAGAGCACCCGTTATCAGCTACGCCTTCTAAGGGGGATTCATTGGTTCTTCCCGGAGAATGACCTAAAAACCTTGGTCCAATCGCTAGTTCTCTCTAGACTGGATTATTGTAATTCTCTTCTGACTGGCCTGCCCAAATCTCACCCCCTCAAATCCGTCCTTCATTCAGAAGCTCACTTCATTTCAGGGTCCAAACGAAGTGACCACATCACTCCTATCCTGTTCTCTCTCCGATGGCTTCCCATCGAGGCGAGAGCTATCTACAAAACGGCGTGTATCACCCACAAAGCTTTGCACTCTTCCTCCCCTCGCTATCTGTCGAATAAACTGAAATTGTCTGGAGGCTCAAGAGCTTCTTGGAATGCGGAAAAGTTCCTGCTTGAGCCCCCCTCCTTCAAAAGGGAAAAACTGATGGCACAATTGTTCTTAGGTAATGCGGTGAGAATGTGGAACTCACTTACTCCTTTGCTCCGTGCCATCACCTCCATCTAGATCTACAAAGCAGACCTCAAATCTCTTCTATTCCAAAGACACTTTCAGAACTAATTCCCTCCTTCTCAGACCCCGCCAGGAAGTTCCTTAGTTTTTTTTTGTACATTCTGTGCTTGCTGTGTTTGTTATTCTGTTCCTTTTGCCTGCATTGTTTTGATTCTATGGCCTATTTATCACCAGGAAGTTCTTTAGTCATTGTAAATTTGTCATATATACTCAAATATTTTTGTTCGTACATTCTGTGTTCAATGGTGTGTGCCTTTTGCCTGTGCTGTTTTGACTCTATGGCATGCTACCTTTATTTGCTCTATTCCTGTAACAGTTTTCTCATGTAACATAACTAGTTCTATTGTACAGTGCTCTGACACCTTCGGGTAAAGTCCACGCTTAATAAAAATGGATTAAATAAATAACTAAAATAACTAAATAAACAGCAGGGTTTGTAGTGCCACCTAGGGGCTTGTTGTATGGCTGCAGTAAGTGATACATTGTATCATATAAAATACAAGGCCTTAATGTGGTTATTTTTATAATTGCATTTTCTGGGGTTTAGAATGTTAGAAAGTAAAAGATATTGTATGTTTTGCCTATTTTCACATTTTTCACACCAAAATTGTAATGATAAAAGCTATGTAAAAAAGAATCACAGACTTCTAGTTTAATAAAACTTATTACAATATTTTTTAACTAATCAGGAATAATAGTCATTGTATTGTGTATATTATTGAACTATAAATGTGATTAAATTACTGCAAATTTTTGTAAAAAGATGATAGATCTACTTTATATATAGGGTGTTGCGTAGAGGGAAGGGGGTTAGCCATGGGGCTTGGCCAAATTCCATGCGTGGAGGAGGGTTAGCTTTACGTACGGTGATAGACTATTGATTTACACTAAATTAAACCCTAGAAATTCACTGAAAAAAACAAAAGTTAAAGTAATGTTATAGCTAGGTGAAATGTTCAGTAACAATGTAACATTGTAAACTTTCAAAACCACAGATATTCACAGTTATAGTTATCTCAGCTAACTATAATTAATGCCTTAAGGTAACTATAACTCGCACCCTCACCATGCACTACTAATTTCACCACATATTACATCACTCAGGGATTCTTCTATGGCATCATTGATAATATCACTGCAACATTTGCAATTAAATTATTGAAGAGAAAACTGTACATTGTTGGAGCGGAGTTATTGATACCTTAGGGCACAAGGTGCGTACAAACCCGCTACCAACCTACCTCCCTTTTGGTTGCAACTATCCGCAAATTGAGTCCAAAGTGGCATTCAAAGAGAGCAACAGGCACTCTCGCAACAAGGCTAGTATATGTTCAGGGGATGGAGAGATGTTAGTTTAATTCAGTTAGATGTCATTCCAACTTAAGAACTACAAGAATGTGCACACTAGCCACCTACCAGCGAGTTCAAAATGTTCGCACTCATTGTTGGAATACATCTAAGGTACCATTTGAGGTACACCCTGAGGAATTCACTTTCCATCCACAAAACGTATGTTGTTTTTATAGGTGCAATAAGGAGCCATCATTTAAACATATGTTTGATCTGTATTAAGTAATATGATTTGTAACTAGGTAACATTTCCTGTTTGCCTTCCAGTGGAACCCAAATCTGACTGAGCGCGCCTGAATCATCGAACCTAAACAGTTGGCCATTTGATTAACTAGAGATGTAGTCCAACAACAAACTTGCTTCTTAATTCTACTGCTGCCTGCATAGAACTCTCTCTACCTGAATTTCGACATAATTGTGTTTTTAATTATTTTTAGTAATCATGATTTTTCCTGGCCCAATGATTGGGAATATTTCAGTATAGGCCCCCCATTTCAGTTTCTAGTGCTAGTAATCAAGAGTTCACGTTTCATAGCTCACTTAACTTTTGTGACAATTAGAATAGGTTAACCTCGTCATACTTTCTCCTCAAGATCTTGAAAATATTTGTTGCCTGGTCCCTACAGGTAGACAATTGTCAAGTTTAAAGTTCTTTTGAGGTTTGACTATTGCAATATACTTTTATAAGAAATGTGGTTATGGGACTTGAAGCTGCACTCGCTTAACCTATGGTAGCTTGGCACAAAACAGTCAGGCGTAACTTAGAGACAATGTGTACAGTATTTCTGCAGCATAAAACAGTAATAAAGTGAAAACACAACGTAAGAAACTTTAATAAATAAAATGATACTAAAATGACAAAGGTCTAATCAATAGAACCAGAAATATTGAATTTTAAATATTTAAGTAAAAATAATGTCAAGAAACAGAAAGCGCTGGGTTGGACCACTGAGAATGTTACCTTCTGTCCTTGGTGTGAGATCAGCACTCTGTTGCTTTGCAAGGCTTTGCTTCCTCCAGCGCCGGTTACGATAAAGCAGTGAGGTTTGTGGGACTTTGCCTTGCTCAGCTTCTGTTCCTATGAAGCTTTCGCCTGTGGGGCATTACTTTGTGTAACTTTGCTTCACTTCGTGAAGGATTTGATGGAACCTTTAGTTAACAAGAACGAGTGTTCTCTGGTGCCAGCCAAGGGTCTGGGATATGGAGAGGTACCTGGAAAGGTACCTCTTGGGTATCAGGGACTGACTCCAGCAGAGGCAAGTAGGACTCAGGCAGGTCCAGTTCTAGGTCCAGGCAGGTCCAGTGCAACAGGTCAGCTGGGCAGTTGAATGGAGACCACTGGAGTGTGTTGTGTCCGTATATGTTCAGAACAGGTGGTCTGTCAATTGACCTTGGAGTCACTCAGGTTAGCCTGGGATGAAGGGAAGCAGGCCCAGTCTTCCTTCTCACAGGGCAAGGCAGGCCTCAAGCAGCAGTGCAGTCCTCTGAGGAACAAGGTAGGATCAAGCAGCAGGCCAGTCCTCGTTTTTTAATTTAAATATCCACAGGTCCAGATGTGAACTTAAGTGGTGTTCTGAGAGTCCAGAATTTATACTTAGTGGCAATCTTTGAATTGCGGGGACTCCCTATACTACCCCTACATCTGGTTCTGGAAAGTTATTCCTTTCTTCTGACAAGACTCCAAAAAGTCTTGGGTGACAAAAGGCTCGCAACAACTTCCTTCAAGTATGCGGTAAGCAAGCCCTATACAAAGTCTCCTTTGTCTCATCATCTGGCCGGAATACACACACCTCAACAGCAGTGCCATTCACAGTCATGTGACACAGCACACTGGCAGAAGGCACTAATGGTTAAGACACGAACATGCTAACTTTCAGAATTTTGTCTTAAAATGCGACTTTACCATTAAAGAGAGTTTTAACTTACAATTTGTTAAAGACCAAACACAATATTTCTACCTGCTCCCCATCAAAAATATCACTTATTAAGTGTAATAAGGTAACCCCATTTAAGTCAATGAGAGAGAAATCATTGCATTAGTGAAAAATGAATTTAGGACATGTAAAACATAAAAACTCATGTTTTACTTTTTAAATACAATGCACCCTGCCCTATGGGATTTTTAGGGCCTACCTTATCGTAGGGGTGTGTTAGAGGTATTAAATAGGAAAGTTTAGGCCTGGCAAAAGTTTAATTTCCAAGGTCAAAATGGCAAATTAAAACTGCACTTCAAGCTGCAGTGGCAGGCCTGAGACAGGTTTTTCAAGTGATACTTTAGTGGATGGCACAATGAGTGCTGCAGGTCCGCTAGTGACATTTAATTTACAGGCCCTAGGTATCTATAGTGCCATATACTAAGGGTACACAATCACTGCCAGACCTGCCGTGAGGGGAACGGCTGAAGCATCAAAAGTACTCGCACCTTGCTGGGAGCCTCGGAGACACTATTTCCACGCCATTAAGCTGGCGGAGCAGCCGCGAGGGGAACGGCTCGGCGTGCTGCCACACTACAAACCCCAGAAGCCCCTGCTAGGCACAGGGAACGTGACGCTGCTGGAGGGCGTCAGAGGCCCTCATAGCCGGCCTGGCCCTACAGTAGCGTGGGACACAATCACTGCTAGACCTGCCGTGAGAGGAACGGCTGAAGCATCAAAAGTACTCGTACCTTGCTGGGAGCCTCGGAGACGCTATTTCCATGCCATTAGAGCCGTCGGAGCAGCTGTGAGGGGAATGGCTCGGCCCGGCGAGGTGCAGGGAACGTGATGCTGCTGGAGGGCATCAGAGGCCCTCATAGCTGGCCCGGCCCTCCCGCAGCGCTGGACACGTGCGGGCGTGCCCGGTCGTTGCTTTGCCCGGGCCAAAGGCGGGCCCATCCGCGCCCGTCAAAGCCCAGAAAAGGCCGGCTGGGCCACATCTCTTGGCAGTGTGGTCTTATTATACCACCTTGGACTTACTTAATATTTGTGGTAAGATTGAACAGATTTACTTTCTTGATCCACTATTCCAAGATGAATATATTAGATCTCCATGATTTTTGTTAAAGCAATCTGGACACCAGACATTGTTTTTTACTTCAAGCATCATTGATTCACATTTTTATGTTTTTAAACTATATGCTATATTGATTTTATTATTTGTTTCTTTTTAATTCTTGATTGTTACAGGTAATAGTTTGATAACGGTAATATGATATAATAATAAGTGTCTGCTAAAATTGGTAGAATAGGATAAAACTGTACTTGCAAGTATTATACCTTGTGAATTTATTCCATCCTAAATCCCGTTCACTTATCCTCTGATTAAACATCTGACGCAGAAACCTACACCCAACTAGCTAGGATAGTGGGGAAGAGGAAAGCAGCTGATGTGATTACTGGGAAGAAAAAAATAGCAAAAATCCAAAAGCCAGTTAAATCAGCAGCTGATAATTGTACCCTTGACGCCATTGATGAGCTAATTGAGGAGGTTGAAAGTATGCTCTCATCCGAGAAGGGGAGCACTACCAAAGGGAAAAACAAAATGTCCTCCTATTATAATAGGAAAGAAAAATCGAGTATGGCAAAGGTTAACTGTCAAGCTATTACTGTGCATCAGCCTTACAATAAAGATCTAGCCCTATTACTAAGTGAATCTCGAGTAAGATCTGGACGGGCTACAGGTACAACTCCCTCACCAGTATAAAGTAGTTGCAGCAACTCAGAAAGGATCAATATAGCACTTCACATAATGAAGTAGTGAACCTCGAGTATTTGAATAGGTACCTGCCCTTAGCGGATAGCGAGGTGGAAGCTCAGGTAGTACTTGCAGCAAAAGAAGTTCAAATCAGACCAACAATCCCAGATCTAGCAGAGGGAGATCTGAAGAGCATAGTTAATCCTAAACAGAAATTGGTACAAGACCTATATGAAAAACGTAATATTGTACAAGAACAAGTTGTAATTATTAAAAAAATGATTCCACCAATAGATCTAGGAACAGCAACTACTGATCGAGAGGAAAAAACCAATACAGGGAAGAAAGTTGAATCCCCTAATATAAGGAAATGGGTACCTAAAATACCGGTAAGATCTATTTCAAGTCAAAACATGACCTATCCCGCTGTTCAAAACACCAACCTTATGCCTAGGATATATACTACACCACAGGAACCCCCTAAGAGAATTGGTACTACTAATATGCTTCCTCGTGGGGTTTGAAGTAGTCAAGCAAATAGAAATTTAGGAAACTCGTACCAATCTAGGCCTGGGACGGGGGTGCAAAGTTCGGGAAGGGTCCCTGTTCTTGAAGGGGGGGACATTTTAGAGTAAGTCAGAGCAATTACACAGCAGCTAGAAAGGAGCAAAAACTGTATAATGTATTCCTGACCAATGTTCCAGGGCTAGCTTCGAACAGCAGAGAAGATAGGGACTCACTCGTAAACAAAGTAACACACTGGTTTAGGAAAAAAAGACAATGCCTCTCAATAATAAGATCTGACCTAAATGATGTAGAAAGGATCCCCCAAGGTCGTGGAAACCTAGATGATATAAGAGTATCGTATTCGTCAAGAGACATTGCTGAGAATCTAATTGTTATGAACCTAAGATCTCATTCTCTTTTCCAATCAAGAATTACTATCAGGCAAAGTAGAACTGAGGGAACCAGTGAATTTAAACAATCAATTGATTCAAGAGCCTTGATTGACAAATCTTGTGGTAGTCAATAGATTGACTACCACAAGATTGTAATTTGTACCCTGTAGTGAGCGGTTCAATACAATCAATGGATCAGGTAGATGGTGTCCTTCAACTTGTTGAACAATCAATAATGCATTCCCCAGGGGAAGGTCAAAGGCCCGGGGAAATTAATCGGAAGGACAGTGAACCACCACAAGGGTCTGCACATTTTATTAATCCTGATCCTAGATCTGAAATACGTACAGATTCTATCAATACATGTGATAACTCTGATAATATAAGATTGCCCTTAACTCTCTGTCAAATAAAGGTTGCATCCTGGAACATAGCAGGGCTTTCAAGGAAACTCCAAGAACCGGATTGGCAGATTTACATTGATTCCTTTGACATTTGTCTCTTTTACGAAACCTGGGCAAGAGAACCTTTATTTAAAGCTGGTTATAGAACATTCAGCTTAGAGGTGCGACAATCAGTTAGAGGAAGACCATCTGGAGGCCTCTTAGTTTGGATAAGAAATAACATCAATCCATCGGTAGCGATTATTCCAACTGCTACTGATGATATCCTGGGACTTAGTTTTAAATTTCCAAACAAGCACCGGTTTTACTTGTTTAACATATATATAAGACCCAGCGAATCCTCAAAGGAATCAATAATATTTACCCAACTAGAAGAAACTCTTCACAAGATACAATCTAAAGAGCTTATCTTACTTGGAGGTGAATTTAATTGTTGTTGTGAGCCTCTACAGGGAGTAAATATGGTTATTGAAGAACAAGATCTTGCTATGGGCATTCCCTTATTGGAGACAGAGGAAATGGTGAGACTCTCTGCCTCGGCCCTGCAAATTTTTTACTTTACTATTGAACATGGATTTAGATCATGTAATGGTAGAACCCCTTTTGATCTTAAACCTTCAATTACATTCTCAAGAGGGGCATCATCTTCCCGTATAGACTATATCATGATGAGTACCCGTCATTAGGACCTTGTCCAAAATGTCAGGGTAGATAGCGACAGAAGAGAAAGTGATCACTTCGCCTTGTGTTTAGAAGGGGAAGTTTTTATGCTGCATTCTTCGCCTGAAATGGATAGGGAATTAGATGTGATACAGCCTCAGCTTTCTAATAACAGGAGGGCCCTAAAGTGGCCATCTATTCTGGGCAAGATCAAACCTCTGATACATGTTTACAATATTTTTTCTGATTTAGTTTTATATTTCATGGAAGAGTGCTCTAATGGGGTAACAATAACTCAGATTCATCAATTGTTGATTGAGATTATAAAGCCTCATTTAACTAAACCAGTACCCACGAACTCTATTTTTTGTCAGGGCGGTCGACCCTATGGTTCGACACAGATTGTGCTCTTGCTAAGAAAAATCTAGTTAGAGCTCTAAAGACTAAAAATATTGCTCTGATTAGGCAAATTAGGGACGTATATAAAAAAACTCAGAATGTTGCACGTAGAAAATGGGAAGATGAAAGCTTGGAGGACTTGTTAACAGATATTAAAAGGGGTGAGCAGTTCTTGTTCTGGAGGATCATTGCAAATGGCTCTAAGGCAAATGTTCCTGCCCAAGATTTTTACCTGGATCCTAAGACTTGGTATAACTATTTTGCCTACTTATATGCTCTCCCTATCCAATCGCCTGTAGTTCCCTTAGTTAATATTGATACCCTTCTTTCATCCAATCAAGCTATGCCTCTTCAATTCAGTATGGCTGACACATTAAAGGCAATAGTGGCTATAAAATCTTCTAAAGCACCAGGACCTGATAAAATCCCGGGTGATTTATTTAAACATGAAATAGATGTTTGGGCTCCGTACATTAATCTCCTCTGCAATGAAATTGCTAGAGGTCAACCCATCCCAGACTCATAGAAAGGAGCGGAGATCGTCCCGATTTTTAAAAAAGGCAGTAGGGACGATCCCGCTAATTATAGACCCATTAGCCTGTTAGATATATTACAAAAGGTCTATGCAAAACAGATCTTAGACAGGCTTAATGAGTAGATTACAGATAACAACGTGCTCTCCCCATGCCAAGCTAGGGTCAGAAAGAAAACCAGCACCTTAGATCAGGTCCGTAGACTAATAATTATATCTTGGATATATACACGGTTAAGACGTGGGCATCTATATGTGGCCTTTAATGATCTAAAGGCCGCATTCGATTCCATTCCTAGAGACCTACTATGGGCAAAATTACTTCAACAGGGGGTTCCCAGCAACATTGTAATTCAGTTAGTTAGGCTCCATGATAACACATATGCGAAAGTGCGATGGGGTAAGGGGGAGAATTGACGGAAGAGATACCAGTAAAAAGGGGCTGTGTCCTGGCGCCAACCCTATTTCTCTTGCACGTCAATGATATGGTAGAGGCCCTCAAAAATGCTAATCATGACGCCCCGAAATTGAAAGGCGAAGACATCTGTGCGCTAACTTTTGCTGATAATACCATCTTGTTATCCCAGACACCTAGGGGTCTCCAAAATCTTTTAAATTCAATGGGTGTGTACTCCAGGCAAAAGGGGCTGGAAATATATCTGAAGAAAACTAAATACATGACCATCAGACCCCATAAATGTTTTAAAAATAAACTGCAGTTAAATGGAGTAACCCTTGAGCGTGTTCCAAATTGTGTATACCTTGGGGTAACTGTTGATTCCAAATTATTCAGGAACCCCCAAATAGGGAAATCCAAATCTATTCTTATACAAAATGCGGCCCCGATTACAAGACAGCTTTTTCCTACCACGTCTAAAGCTATCATCCCTGCACTCCAAATCTACAAATCTAGGGTTCAAGTAGCCGTTTTGTATGGTTCAGAGTTATGGGGGGGGGGCGGCCCTCTTATCACTTGCGATTGAGGAAAATAAAATCATGGGAAGATGTATTCATGGGAAGATGTATTGCCCTACCGCAGAACACACCTGTGATCCCTCTGATGCTGGATTTAGGCATTAGGCGGATCAAGTATAGGGCTATTTGGATGACCCTTTCATATTGGATCAGAGTATGGACCACGGAAGAATTGTTAATATACAGACAGGCTCTTAGTGAATTGATTACCTTGTACACTTTGATTACCTTTCCATGGCTGGTCCATATTCGTAGATGGCTTTTGGATCTGGGCTTGTCCAGGTATTGGGAACACCCTGACCTGCTCACCCGAATCTAAACAGGAACGTAAAACCATTTTTGGGAATTACATCGAGCAAAGTGCCACATTAAACTGTAATAATGGCCACTCATTACCCAGTTCCTCAGTTTTAAAACAAGCCCTGGCTTTGAATGAAATTGAGCCCTTGCTTGCTAAAGTGCTGTACCTAAAATTTAGATACAGCACATTGCAAATAAAGACGTTCACATCTGGGTGGGGGTAAAAGGATGGTGAGGCCAATGATGCTATTTGTAGCCTCTGCTCTCTGGGAAGAATTGAGGATCTTGCCCATGTACTATTCTTTTGTCCGCTATATGCAACACCAAGGGGAAAATGGATAAAACCCTTGGGTAGGAATTTGTGTATTAGGAAATATACCCAAATGTTACGCATTTTAAAGACAGACACTTCTCAGTTGATTGTCTTTGGTATGAGTAGATTTCTACTGGCAGCAAATTTTATTAGACTAATGCGAGGTTTAAAGCTCTAATTGAAATTATAATGGAGAAAAGATTATTCCTGGCCTTATGACTTTGTACAAAGATTGTTACCTCACATGGGATTTGTATATAACTATAAATTAATTACCTTTAAATTTGACTGTCAACATTATAACTAGCAATATACCTCAACGTAGTACTTGCACTTTATGTAATTAAAATGTTGATATCTGGATTGGATTTATTGACGCCTGAACTGGGCTATTAATTGTTGAGTTCTTAGCTTTTCCTAAAGTTTTGCTTTTGCTGCTGAAATTATAAAACGTTGCACTTTATACACTGTAATGATAGAGACTTTCAACTTAAAAATCCAATGTTTGTGCTGCCAAGACTTTTAAATTGTATTCTAGAAATTCCTTGTCATCTGTAATAAAGATGAATCATTCCTTTTTATACAAAATATTTTGGTAAATGTATTGTTCTTAAATGCTTTGATGAATCAAATAAAGATGCTTATATATACTAAGGGTTTAGACATAAATTATATGTTTCGATCAGATGTAGGCCAATTTTTCTATGATTTAGGGAGAGAGCACTTTAGCATCGGTTAGCTGTGGTAAAGTCTTCAAGCCAAGAAAAGATGATTTTCAGAAAACAGGAGGGGATGAAGGCAAAACATTGGTGGATGACCCTGCAGAGAGGTACAAGTACAACAACTATTGTTAGGTTTGCCTTGTTATCTTAAGTCTCACACTACGTTTTGTATTAAAATTCTGCTGCTAGCCTCATCTTTGGTGGAAGTAGGAGATCTCATGTCAATGAGCAAATGCCTGCTCTTCAAGGCTATGGGAATCTACCTTTCAATAATAAAAGTCGTGTTTTATATGTAGAGTTTTCAACCAACAACTTCCTGACCCTACTAATCAGCTCCTCATTTAAGTAAAGCTCAAATAGATGCTCTTTCTCTGTTTTTTCACATTAGAAACCCTGAAACTCCCTTCATTTGAGTTCAAGAGATACTGTCAGAGTTTTTGTTTGAACAATAAAAACGTTTCTGTTCCTATGCTGTATTTTTATATTTTTGTTTCAGTATCATCTTTGTGATTTATGTTTCTCAACAGTACACCTGGTACCTGGGTAGCAGTTTGAGCTCACCTTACATTCCAGGCTATCACGCTACAGATAAATATTTACCTAGGTGATGGTGCGAGTATACCATCTGTAAATAAAGATGTCTAAAACAATGATAAAGGATATCGAACAACACATGTAATGGTCATCAAAAACAAATGATGGCAATTCATCAATTACCCCCATTTCCATATTAGCTATGAGTGCAATTGAATGTTCCAGTGGCTTTTTGATGTCCATTATTAGCAAAGTCTGATGCTACTATATTTGCCCTATAGAGGTCCTGTCAAAGGACAATACATGGGTACCAGTGTCAGTTCTCACTACTTCTGGTATTTGTTGCTGATCTTAGAGGTTATGCTAATGCTAGTTTGAGTTCTAAGTCTTCCGCAATTGAAATACTTCGGATAACTCTTGGTGTTTTTTCCGCTGCTAATGGGGTCTACTGTCTCCTTGAGATGCTTGCCTCATTTTCACCCAAATGCACGCTTTGGATTACGTTGTTCTTAGAAGGAGATCCCGATCATTTCTTGGTGATTCATGGACAATCAATTCAAATGCTTAAAAGGTATTCAGTAAAGATTGTTTTCCTTGGATAAATGCAGCTATAAATTGATATATATCAAAATAATGATACGCACAATCTGCACTCACAATTTACAGCTGTACACTGCTTTTCAAACGTGCAAAGAAAATGTTTCAAGAACTAGAGCCTGATTTACGTTTGGGTGGGTGGCCCTTCTTTCATAAAGGTGATGGAGAAATGTTGGCGCATATTTACAAGGGCATTGTGCCACTGGAGCGTCAGTTTTTGTGAAGCTCTTGTGCCGCTGTGCTCTGCTCCATGTTTACAAGGCAGCACTAGGGCACTTTGCTTGGCTTAACGCTGCCTTGTAATATGGCCCTCCTCAATTCAGTTACCTGTGGCAAAGGGGTGTGTAATGGGTGTTGCTGTGGGTGTTTCCACACAACACCCATTTGTTTTTGACACCGCTACAGACTTACAAACCGGAGTAAATCTGAGACAGCGCCAAAAATATACACGAACGTGTGCAGTGAAAATGCGCTGAGTAAGTGTGCCTGCAGTGGTACATTACACGGAGGACCCAGGGTTCCATTTTGGGAAGCCCAGAACTACCAGCTGAAGACTTGATGAGGCAAGGAATCCCCCCCAGACATATGCGTGCATTGATTCATTCCTGTGGGCTTGGTGTGACACACACTGGAGGGAAAGAGAAGAGACTCCTGCTACACTCTATGATTCAGTGATAGATCACAAGCAAGTCATCTGGGCACATCTCAGGAAGGGGGATGGAGTGGATATGGAATCATTAAGAGTTGACCTGTGGGTCTGAGATTAACCTTCTGATGCACACATCACTATGACTGACATCCAGGTGTGAACTCTGGTCACTCCCATGAATTGTGTTGTGAGACAATCAGCTTCAGAGTCTTGCCTGCTGTAATAGACCTCTTTCATGAGGAAGGAATAAGTGAAGTGTTCACTTCAAAAGAAGCAGAACCCCCAACATAAAACTTCAAAGACTCAGATCCAAATTCACATTTGTTGTCTGGGAAAGGAGTATAAATAAGAAGGGGTGGTTAAGTCACCCAAAATGTGTCCTCTGTTAAGCAGCCAGATGACTGTGTGAGAGGAATCCATTGTAGGATGTGCCCCAGGACATCACAAGTAAAAGGCCTCAGCCAACAGGGTTAGGCTCAGTAACCCCTGCATGCCCCATAAACTTCTGGAAGGGGTTCTTACATTTGACAATTAGCTGACAAGATATGTTCTGACTTTAGAGTTGATGGTACTGTGGGCTGGAAGGGGATAAACAAAACTCACCATACGTTTATTTCCTGTTTTGTTTGGCATGACTCCAATACTAATTTCTCACTTACAGTTAAACTCATTGTTTGAGAACAGTTAATATTTGTCTTGCAGGATCAACCGAGCTGCCCTTTTCTCCCTATTGTATTTAACCAAACTCACTTTTCTGTAAAGTCGCATTAAGCTGGTGACTCAGTCCGTTAATCTGAGATCCGAAATATATTTAATTAAATCCTTAGGCGTCTTGTGTTACTGTAGACCTTTGGAAGTGGCTGTACGTGGTAAATTGAAGTATATTTCCAGTAATAAATAAAGTCAGACAGACTCTACCTTGTAACCACTTCAGAAAACTTTTACCCAAAATGAATGCGCAATAAGAGCTGACATATGCAGTACAGTCTATCATTATTTAAAATGTGTTCTTAATGCTTGCATTTAAAATAACCAGTTATGAGACAGAGAGGCAACTTCTACATTTCTCTAGAGGGTATTTTTTACCACAAAGGCCACTTTTCCCACCTGCAAGCATTTCATTAATATTTCATTTGTTTTGAGAACACAAAGAACGTCTATGTGTTCACATTTAAAAAACACTGTGCTCCATCCAGTTTGTTGTCTCTTAGCATCCCATTATGAATATGAGAATTAAATCAGCAAAATGAAGGTATTAGAAGCAATATTGAAGATGGTGGTTAGTAATGTTTTTTTGCTAATACAAGCATCAAAGATTGCTCTGGTAGTTTGTACAGACATCCATGTGAGAATACGAAGGAGCACCAACATATGTATATATGTAAAACAAGAATGACAAAACAAAATCAGTTCATATATATATATATATGAAATAGCAAACGCCCTGGAGCTTGGAGGCGCACTCGACGATTCTCTCCCTTCCAGGCTATAAATGCTGCCTGCCAGACAAAGTACATGTTTCATTAAAGTTGTTGCCGACGCGTTTCAGGGCCATAAGCCCCTTCTTCCTGGGCATTGAATGATACACATGAGGTCTGCATTTCATTTCCGGCATTTTTATTGAACCATACCTCCCACATGGGCGTGTCTTGCATTACACACTCCGTCGTGCATTATGGGGCATGGAGTCCTTTATGCAGAAAAAAATTTATTCTCTCCTTTAAGTAAGTTCATGCGTATGTTCAAAGTCATTATCTTTATATTTTCTCTGAGTGAGTCACCTTCTTTGAAAGCAGGTTTTGTTCGCATTGTTGGAGAATCGTGCCGTTCCCCATTCTGAGCAGTTCAGATCGTCGGCCTCAAACAGCTGGGAAAACGCAGTCAGTCCCAGTTGATGATGTTGCTGCCTCCCACGGCCAGAACACCGTGTATAAATGAAATAGCAAACGCCCTGGAGCTTGGAGGCGCACTCGACGATTCTCTCCCTTCCAGGCTATAAATGCTGCCTGCCAGACAAAGTACATGTTTCATTAAAGTTGTTGCCGACGCGTTTCAGGGCCATAAGCCCCTTCTTCCTGGGCATTGAATGATACACATGAGGTCTGCATTTCATTTCCGGCATTTTTATTGAACCATACCTCCCACATGGGCGTGTCTTGCATTACACACTCCGTCGTGCATTATGGGGCATGGAGTCCTTTATGCAGAAAAAAAATTTTTTATTCTCTCCTTTAAGTAAGTTCATGCGTATGTTCAAAGTCATTATCTTTATATTTTCTCTGAGTGAGTCACCTTCTTTGAAAGCAGGTTTTGTTCGCATTGTTGGAGAATCGTGCCGTTACCCATTCTGAGCAGTTTAGATCGTCGGCCTCAAACAGCTGGGAAAACGCAGTCAGTCCCAGTTGATGATGTTGCTGCCTCCCACGGCCAGAACACCGTGTATAAATGAAATAGCAAACGCCCTGGAGCTTGGAGGCGCACTCGACGATTCTCTCCCTTCCAGGCTATAAATGCTGCCTGCCAGACAAAGTACATGTTTCATTAAAGTTGTTGCCGACGCGTTTCAGGGCCATAAGCCCCTTCTTCCTCACTCAGAGAAAATATAAAGATAATGACTTTGAACATACGCATGAACTTACTTAAAGGAGAGAATACATTTTTTTCTGCATAAAGGACTCCATGCCCCATAATGCACGACGGAGTGTGTAATGCAAGACACGCCCATGTGGGAGGTATGGTTCAATAAAAATGCCGGAAATGAAATGCAGACCTCATGTGTATCATTCAATGCCCAGGAAGAAGGGGCTTATGGCCCTGAAACGCGTCGGCAACAACTTTAATGAAACATGTACTTTGTCTGGCAGGCAGCATTTATAGCCTGGAAGGGAGAGAATCGTCGAGTGCACCTCCAAGCTCCAGGGCGTTTGCTATTTCATTTATACACGGTGTTCTGGCCGTGGGAGGCAGCAACATCATCAACTGGGACTGACTGTGTTTTCCCAGCTGTTTGAGGCCGACGATCTGAACTGCTCAGAATGGGTAACGGCACGATTCTCCAACAATGCGAACAAAACCTGCTTTCAAAGAAGGTGACTCACTCAGAGAAAATATAAAGATAATGACTTTGAACATACGCATGAACTTACTTAAAGGAGAGAATAAATTTTTTTCTGCATAAAGGACTCCATGCCCCATAATGCACGACGGAGTGTGTAATGCAAGACACGCCCATGTGGGAGGTATGGTTCAATAAAAATGCCGGAAATATAATGCAGACCTCATGTGTATCATTCAATGCCCAGGAAGAAGGGGCTTATGGCCCTGAAACGCGTCGGCAACAACTTTAATGAAACATGTACTTTGTCTGGCAGGCAGCATTTATAGCCTGGAAGGGAGAGAATCGTCGAGTGCGCCTCCAAGCTCCAGGGCGTTTGCTATTTCATTTATACACGGTGTTCTGGCCGTGGGAGGCAGCAACATCATCAACTGGGACTGACTGTGTTTTCCCAGCTGTTTGAGGCCGACGATCTGAACTGCTCAGAATGGGTAACGGCACGATTCTCCAACAATGCGAACAAAACCTGCTTTCAAAGAAGGTGACTCACTCAGAGAAAATATAAAGATAATGACTTTGAACATACGCATGAACTTACTTAAAGGAGAGAATAAATTTTTTTCTGCATAAAGGACTCCATGCCCCATAATGCACGACGGAGTGTGTAATGCAAGACACGCCCATGTGGGAGGTATGGTTCAATAAAAATGCCGGAAATGAAATGCAGACCTCATGTGTATCATTCAATGCCCAGGAAGAAGGGGCTTATGGCCCTGAAACGCGTCGGCAACAACTTTAATGAAACATGTACTTTGTCTGGCAGGCAGCATTTATAGCCTGGAAGGGAGAGAATCGTCGAGTGCGCCTCCAAGCTCCAGGGCGTTTGCTATTTCATTTATACACGGTGTTCTGGCCGTGGGAGGCAGCAACATCATCAACTGGGACTGACTGTGTTTTCCCAGCTGTTTGAGGCCGACGATCTGAACTGCTCAGAATGGGTAACGGCACGATTCTCCAACAATGCGAACAAAACCTGCTTTCAAAGAAGGTGACTCACTCAGAGAAAATATAAAGATAATGACTTTGAACATACGCATGAACTTACTTAAAGGAGAGAATACATTTTTTTCTGCATAAAGGACTCCATGCCCCATAATGCACGACGGAGTGTGTAATGCAAGACACGCCCATGTGGGAGGTATGGTTCAATAAAAATGCCGGAAATGAAATGCAGACCTCATGTGTATCATTCAATGCCCAGGAAGAAGGGGCTTATGGCCCTGAAACGCGTCGGCAACAACTTTAATGAAACATGTACTTTGTCTGGCAGGCAGCATTTATAGCCTGGAAGGGAGAGAATCGTCGAGTGCGCCTCCAAGCTCCAGGGCGTTTGCTATTTCATTTATACACGGTGTTCTGGCCGTGGGAGGCAGCAACATCATCAACTGGGACTGACTGTGTTTTCCCAGCTGTTTGAGGCCGACGATCTGAACTGCTCAGAATGGGTAACGGCACGATTCTCCAACAATGCGAACAAAACCTGCTTTCAAAGAAGGTGACTCACTCAGAGAAAATATAAAGATAATGACTTTGAACATACGCATGAACTTACTTAAAGGAGAGAATAAATTTTTTTCTGCATAAAGGACTCCATGCCCCATAATGCACGACGGAGTGTGTAATGCAAGACACGCCCATGTGGGAGGTATGGTTCAATAAAAATGCCGGAAATGAAATGCAGACCTCATGTGTATCATTCAATGCCCAGGAAGAAGGGGCTTATGGCCCTGAAACGCGTCGGCAACAACTTTAATGAAACATGTACTTTGTCTGGCAGGCAGCATTTATAGCCTGGAAGGGAGAGAATCGTCGAGTGCGCCTCCAAGCTCCAGGGCGTTTGCTATTTCAAATATATATATATATATATATATAGAGGAAGATGTAATCAGGAAACGGAAAACATTCAAATTCCAGCGAGACAAGACCGATTACAATGAGGGCCGCATCTTTACATTCGCTCGCAAGTATGATGCCATAAAAGCAACCAAAGCAAGAAGTTTGCGAACTGCGGCAAGTACCTCATCATTAACTGCACCAATACGTTCAAAGTCACCCGACAACTCAACCAACACAGACCTCAGTTCGAACATGGACAGTGGTTCTGAATCTGATGCATCCAGAGGGGAGCCGCGGTTGGGGTTTACCCGGTACAACTAGGTCAAAAGGAAATCCCTGGGTATGCACTATAGCTACTACTTGCTATATTTCTATTTAGACTCTAACCATTCATACGGTCATTCATTCTAGCCTTCTAACACGGGCAGAATACTCCAGCGAAGGGGAACATTAGGTAAAGAGTTCCACACTACAAAGTGAACGTTCACAGTCTGTTTATTTTCAATAGGTTAAAAGCCTCTGGTTACACAAAATTACACAAAATTTTGGTTAAAAATTCAAAGATAATTCTTTGAACAGGTACAGTAAAATAAATCACAGTTCATTACACAAAGAAAACAATATCACAGTCAATTAAATCACAATTCTTTACACAAGGAAAAATAAAATCACAATCAATAAAATTGTACAGCACAGAAAAAAAGTTTTTATAATCATTACTCGTCCAATACACATACAAATAAATTCTATTCACAAACCCCCTATCACTGTGGCCTTAAGATACTCCTGCCACCTTTCTAGATCCACTGGCCCTTTCTTAGATATTAGTGGTAAAGTATACAGTATTAAAGATACAGTAACATCTGCTACTCCCTTGGCCTTGTTGGGATTTTGGTAACAAATGCGTCGACGCGTTTCGGTGTTGTACTACTCGATGTTGTAACACCTTCATCAGAACTTGCCGTCTCTTTGGGGTCACCGGCTTGTGGATATATATTTAAAAGTCTCTGTGTGGATATACAGAGAAAGAAACAATATCAATATTCTGGGGGCATATTGCAACATACCACTTATTCGGCATCTTGGTTCTTGTCCCACCTTCCCCACAATCAAACGTAAAGCACATTCTTGTGATAGGTGGGATTTTATACAGACTCTACCACGTATTCAGCCAGTTCACAGTTTTTGACAAACATTTTTTACCCTTTTTAGTTTATGGCTAATCAGACAGTAGCATTCTCATTCTCTTTTAGGACCATTTCTGTTTGTTTAGCGTTCATTTTATAACCGTCCCGTCGACCCTCTAATATTCAGGTAACTTTTATAATTTTAAGCTTTGCCCTCTGTTTCTTTTTAGTGTGGAAGCAGAGAAGCAGCTACATGGGGCATACATTCACCCTCAGATTCATTATATAACTCATACATCCGCCATTTTTGGCTGCCACTAATCATGGTGTCACTCTTACCCCATGATTCCTGTGGCCAAACCCCTTGGGGAGAAAACAGCCGTCCGTGAACCTTCTCTGGACTGATACTGTAGGTTTTTTTTGTTTTACCTGTGGGGTGAAAATTAAGTTTTATTGACATCTCATGATCACTGTATTCGGATTTATGGGGTCATTTCTCCTTGTCTCTATTTACCTCGGGGGTGATGCCACTTCTCCTAGTAAGTAGGTCTTTCTTCTATATATTGGTTGGGTCGGTCTCCTCTTTAAATCGGATCCCTTTTAAAATTTGGCGGATATGTAAATGTAATGTAATGTAATGTAAATGACATTTATACTGCGCAGCTTCCACTCCAAGGAGTATCTTGGCGCTCACCAACTCAGATGGACCGGTTGGAAACGGAAAAGAATGTCCTAGTTTCTGCACACACATTACACTGAGGTCCTGCAAAAGGCGTCAGGCAGAGAAAAAATCCAAGTTTTCAGTGCTTTCCTGAAAAGGGCTTCTTGTGGAGTAGATCGCAAGGAGAGGGGAAGTTTGTTCCAGGCTTTGGTTCCCAGTACAAAGATGGATTTGCCACCCTTAGTGACGAGTTTGAAGTGGGGTAACGTGAGCAGGTTCTGATTTGCAGATCTCAGACAGCGCGCTGGATAGTATCTTTTAAACCCATTTTGAAGATAGGATGGGCCACGTTTGTAGAAAGCCCTAAAAGTGATTAAAAGAAGTTTGAATAAGATTCTTTTCCCTATTGGCAGCCAATGTAAGGTGTTCAAGGCTGCTGAGGCTGACGATTTACGAGGCAGGCGTAGTACGAGACGTGCTGCCGCATTTTGGACCATCTGTAGTTTATGAAGGACGATTTTATTTGCCCCGACATAAAGTCCATTACAGTAGTCCAGCCTAGAATTGATTAAGGCTACAGCGACAGTTTTTCTCGCCGATAAAGGCAGAAGGTCAAAAAACTTTCTGGGTGCTTTAATAATTTGAAAGCACATGCCTGCTACTGCTACAGCTTGGGGTTTAAAAGATAGATGGTCATCAAATTTAACGCCCAGATTGCGGGCGGATGCAATTGTATTAGGTGGCACTTCAGCATCTGGAGGCCAGCATGCTGTGGGGGAAAAAAGGTTGAGATTACCCATTGGTAGAATTTCCGTTTTTCCGGCGTTGCACTTCAAATGGTTGTTGTTCATCCATTTGAATATTGCTGCAAGACAATCCCTAAGATCTTCTTCGGCACCTGGTCGTTCCCTATCCAACACCAAAATCAACTGGGTATCGTCAGCATAAGAGATCGAGCTGATCTTGAATGACGCGATCAAACTCATCAGAGGTGCCATATAAAGATTGAAGAGAACAGGGCTCAAACTGGAGCCCTGTGGCACTCCTGAGCTGACGTTTTTAGCCTCAGATTGATATGGGCCTAACGCAGTTATTTGGCGCCTATCGGTAAGGAAATTTCTACACCAAGCCAACACCTGTCCTCCTACTCCTGCGGCAGCCAACCGGTCCATTAAGATGTTATGGGACACGGTATCAAAGGCTGCCGATAGGTCAAGTAGGATAAGGACGGCCTGCTTTCCTTGATCCATTGCTGCCCTTAAGGTTTCAGCGGTGAATAATAGGGCTGATTCGGTAGAATGTTCTGACCGGAATCCTGACTGGTTGGGGTGGAGAACGTTATTCTTCTCCAGAAAGTTAGTCAGTTGGCTATTGACAAACTTTTCAGTCAGCTTAAAAAGAATGGGTAACAGGGAAATCGGGCGTAGGTTGGAAAGGGTGGTAGGATCAGCGATGGCCTTCTTTTGAAGTGGCTTCACAGCTGCCAGTTTCCAATCATTAGGGATGCTTGCAGTTGCTAGAGAGGAGTTAATAATATTGTTAATCATAGGATTAACCATCTCCATAAAAAGATGCAACACCGGAGGGGGACAGGGGTCAAACGGAGAACCTGATTTGCTGGCCAGGATGGCTTTAGCAGATTCTTCCAGGGATACTGGGACAAACTCATCAAAGTGGAGAGGGGAAGTCATCCTCACAGTCTCGTCAGCAGCTATTGTTGTAGTAGTTACAGGCGGAAAAATCTTTGTGATGGTCAGGATTTTATTGTCAAAGTAGTCAGATATCGCATCACAGAGATCTTGCGATGGAGGGATCTCTTGCGACAGAGCTGAAGGATGCATAAAATCTTTGACAATCTTAAAGATTGCTTTTTGTTCCTGGCCAGCGGAAGAGATAGCCTGTAAATAGTATGTTTTTTTTGCTAATTTTATCTCTGCGTGGTACTTCCGTCTCGCTGCTAAATAGGTAGCACGAGCAGCGGTGTCGTAGTTACGACGCCATCTTCGTTCTAATGTTTTCACCTTGCCCAATTCAAGCTTGAGCATTGGTGAAAACCAAAGGGCATTTTTCTTTGTCATCCTGGGTTTAGAGTTCTCGTTTCTAGATGGTTTGAGTAACGTGCCCACTCCAGTGATCCAATCACAAAAGATCTGATAGTCCGGCGAAGTACAACCAACAAAGGCTGGTAGCCTATTCCTAAGTTCATCAGCAATATCAGATCTGCTGGCTAATGCCTTCCAATCTGGAATATGTTTGGTGTAAGATTTATCATTACATTTTAAAAAGTTTATAGTGGGTTTCCGAGCCCCAACTATATAAAAAGGAATAAAAAAATGATCTGTCCATAACTGGGGTCGAGGGGATTTGATTGTCAGACTAGAAAAGTTGGAGCAGATACAATCAAGTAGATGCCCTGCTTGGTGAGTGGGTTCCTGATTCACAAGGGTGAGACCCAACACTTCAATTGTGTCCAGGAAACAGCTGACTCCAGGGTCATTTGGGGACTCAAGATGCAGGTTGAGATCACCCAACACCGAAAAGTTAGAGAACCTAAGGGTCAGATCACTCAACACACCCCCAACGGAGTCCAAGAATGTAGTGGAAGGGCCTGGGGGGCGATAAATGAGAGCACCGGAAAACACAAGTGAGTTGTGGATAGTCATAGAAAAAGCCAATGCTTCTGCTTCCTTTATTTCCGTCAGTTGTTCTATAGAGCATCTAAGAGTGTTCCGATAGATAATTGCCAGACCCCCTCCCCGTTGTTCATGTCTATCCAGCCGCTGGATAAGATAGTCTGGTGGGAGGGCTATGGCTAAGGCAGGATTACACCATGGCTTCAGCCATGTCTCTGTAACAAAGAGGCAATCCAGCTGAAATTCAGTAATTAAGTCGTAGACGTTCTGGGCGTTTTTCACTAAGGAGCGTGTATTGATTAGCCCGCCCCGAAGTAACATGGCGTCTATAGGTGTCGGAATTGGTAGCGAAGGACTTAGGGTCTGATGGCAATGGGCACAGCTAGCTGGACCATACCAGTCTGACGGGACTAAAGAGTCATGACAGAGGGCCTGAGGATGTTGAAACGATAATAGATAATCCCGTGACATACCTGAATCTGACATTTGCGTAATAAAACGAACAAAGGAGGCTCAGAGTCTCCCGCCTCTCGCGCCTCCTTAGCACTGACGGGCGCAGACGGGCAGACTCTGGCTTGACTCAGGCGAGAGTCAGGCGCTTCCGCTGCGCGTCACCGCTGCGCGGGAGGGTGTGAGCTTTAAATACAGGCTCACCTGATGTCACGCAGAGCACTAGAGCGCTCTGACAAGTGGCACACTTAATCCAAGCAGTCCCAAGATGGCGGCCGGGCGCCTCGAGCAACACTAATTAAACACGGTAATCCGCTCTAGAAGCGGTGGGGGCACAGTTTAAGTGCAGGTATGTGGGCGGGCTGATGGGAATTAAAAAACAGAGATTGCAATTTTAAATTTTACACAAATTGTAAAAACGATAATTTTTTTAAAAAGTTACAGCGCTGCGCGCCTAAACACACGCTAGCACTAATGCGCGCTTTGAAAGAAGGTACAGCTTTCCCTAAGGTCGAGCCACACTAGGTGCTCGCCTTAAATACAGGCTCACCTGATGTCACGCAGAGCACTAGAGCGCTCTGACAAGTGGCACACTTAATCCAAGCAGTCCCAAGATGGCGGCCGGGCGCCTCGAGCAACAATAATTAAACACGGTAATCCGCTCTAGAAGCGGTGGGGGCACAGTTTAAGTGCAGGTATGTGGGCGGGCTGATGGGAATTAAAAAACAGAGATTGCAATTTTAAATTTGACACAAATTGTAAAAACGATAATTTTTTTTAAAAGTTACAGCGCTGCGCGCCTAAACACACGCTAGCACTAATGCGCGCTTTGAAAGAAGGTACAGCTTTCCCTAAGGTCGAGCCACACTAGGTGCTCGCCTTAAATACAGGCTCACCTGATGTCACGCAGAGCACTAGAGCGCTCTGACAAGTGGCACACTTAATCCAAGCAGTCCCAAGATGGCGGCCGGGCGCCTCGAGCAACACTAATTAAACACGGTAATCCGCTCTAGAAGCGGTGGGGGCACAGTTTAAGTGCAGGTATGTGGGCGGGCTGATGGGAATTAAAAAACAGAGATTGCAATTTTAAATTTTACACAAATTGTAAAAACGATAATTTTTTTAAAAAGTTACAGCGCTGCGCGCCTAAACACACGCTAGCACTAATGCGCACTTTGAAAGAAGGTACAGCTTTCCCTAAGGTCGAGCCACACTAGGTGCTCGCCTTAAATACAGGCTCACCTGATGTCACGCAGAGCACTAGAGCGCTCTGACAAGTGGCACACTTAATCCAAGCAGTCCCAAGATGGCGGCTGGGCGCCTCGAGCAACACTACTTAAACACGGTAATCCGCTCTAGAAGCGGTGGGGGCACTGTTTAAGTGCAGGTATGTGGGCGGGCTGATGGGAATTAAAAAACAGAGATTGCAATTTTAAATTTTACACAAATTGTAAAAACGATAATTTTTTTAAAAAGTTACAGCGCTGCGCGCCTAAACACACGCTAGCACTAATGCGCGCTTTGAAAGAAGGTACAGCTTTCCCTAAGGTCGAGCCACACTAGGTGCTCGCCTTAAATACAGGCTCACCTGATGTCACGCAGAGCACTAGAGCGCTCTGACAAGTGGCACACTTAATCCAAGCAGTCCCAAGATGGCGGCCGGGCGCCTCGAGCAACACTAATTAAACACGGTAATCCGCTCTAGAAGCGGTGGGGGCACAGTTTAAGTGCAGGTATGTGGGCGGGCTGATGGGAATTAAAAAACAGAGATTGCAATTTTAAATTTTACACAAATTGTAAAAACGATAATTTTTTTAAAAAGTTACAGCGCTGCGCGCCTAAACACACGCTAGCACTAATGCGCGCTTTGAAAGAAGGTACCAGCAGATAAATCATAGTTAGCTATTGTCCCTTTGCAGTTCTCTGCCTGTTTTTTTAGACAGAACCCTTGGCTTCTTACCTTTATGTGAGTTAAAAAGTTCTCATGAACGGGCATATAAGGATTCTTCTCTTTCACTCGTGGACCGGATATGTCCTATAAGTAAGGAAAGATACTCTCAGTTTAAGGTTTTCCAAAGTTCTAATTCGAATCTATTTCTATTTAATGCCACTGATTAGTTCTATTCTTGGTATCTCTTTCTTTGATATAAATCTCCAGTCCTATTTACTCATTGTAAGTCCCTCTTAGGTATTTACAGGTCTTATGGCTGAGCTACTTCGCACTATGTTAGCCCATTTTCCTCCATACAACTGGGGGCAGACTAACTGACTGGCTCTGTTATAACATTTCTAATTGCATGGACTGTCTTAGGGATTAATATTTCTCCACAGGACAATACCCCACAATATCTTATTGTTAACACGACCTCTACACTATTTTCAATTTAGGTTTTACCGTTTAAATTTGTAACCGATCAGGTTTACCCGAGTCATTTAGAACGGCTTCCCTACCCCTGATCACCGGCCCTCTCCTTCACTCGAGTAGCGGGAATCCTGATTAAGAGTCTCCCCCCTCTGCTTACCTGTTCGAGAGTTTAGTAGAGCCTCTGCCGCGTTCTTCTCCCTCTATGAGCCCCTGCTGTACGCGTGTTGTTTATATAATACGGGTGATTTGACAATTGCGCTCAGCTGAGAACTCGCGCATGACTGATTTGGTTTGTTAGTGTCCTCTAATATGTGCGCCATCTTAGTGTGGTGCACGCTTTCGTTTAGCGAGATTCGAGTCATTTACGATTTGTCCTTTACCCTTCTAGTGTAAGCTCCTAGTTCCATTATTTTATTGTATTATATAAGTCTATACCGCTGTACCCTGATTCCTATTTTTGACATAACTTTTTCACTATTTTCGATTACCCTTTTATTTACGGTTGTGTTGTATTTGGAATATGAGCGTTTTCGCTATAGCGCTTAGCTCTAGCTCGCGCATGCCCAGTTTCTGTTTGTTGTTAACCTTTAGTATCGGGGAAGAGTGGGAAACCTTAATCTAAGATATAATCATGTATAGAAAATTTAGAGAAAAATATGGACAAAGGAATACATATCATGATGAACAAAATGAGCACGATATAAATAAAGGGATAAAAGCTAAAACCATATATGAAGGAACAGTAGAACTCACACAATATCATATAAAACATTAAGTTATAGGGTAGGACCTCGACCACGGGGACAAGATGGATAAATAATCATAAAGGGACCTTCCCCATGGGCTGTTCCTTGCTCGCATAGTAAAGACAATTTCGAGTGCATCTATAGCCTCAATAGTTAATACTATAAAATATAGGAGATCCTATTTAGAACCTTATAGTAGAACACACACGCTAAACAAACATATTATATTACATGTGGGTAGGGGAACACTGCTCCTCATGAGAAGATATAGAAAACTAACTGAAATTCAGAGGTTTAACAATTGTGCTTTATTTAATCAGAAATATAAGGACAAGTAAAAATAACAAAAAAACTATGTCACAAACATTATCCACCCAGCTAAAATAAATATCCATATAATATAATAAAATTTGGTAAATAGGAGTACGCACTATTAGGGGTTACAGGACAGAGTACAAATAACTATAACATCGCTAAACACAAGCACACCCCACACCAACAGGGCACCGATACTAAAGGTTAACAACAAACAGAAACTGGGCAAGCGCGAGCTAGAGCTAAGCGCTATAGCGAAAACGCTCATATTCCAAATAGGAATCAGGATACAGCCGTATAGACTTATATAATACAATAAAATAATGGAACTAGGAGCTTACACTAGAAGGGTAAAGGACAAATCGTAAATGACTCGAATCTCGCTAAACGAAAGCGTGCACCACACTAAGATGGTGCAGATATTAGAGGACACTAACAAACCAAATCAGTCATGCGCGAGTTCTCAGCTGAGCGCAATTGTCAAATCACCCGTATTATATAAACAACACGCGTACAGCAGGGGCTCATAGAGGGAGAAGAACGGGGCAGAGGCTCTACTAAACTCTCGAACAGGTAAGCAGAGGGGGGAGACTCTTAATCAGGATTCCCGCTACTCGAGTGAAGGAGAGGGCCGGTGATCAGGGGTAGGGAAGCCGTTCTAAATGACTCGGGTAAACCTGATCGGTTACGAATTTAAACGGTAAAACCTAAATTGAAAATAGTGTAGAGGTCGTGTTAGCAATAAGATATTGTGGGGTATTGTCCTGTGGAGAAATATTATTCCCTAAGACAGTCCATGCAATTAGAAATGTTATAACAGAGCCAGTCAGTTAGTCTGCCCCCAGTTGTATTGAGGAAAATGGGCTAACATAGTGCGAAGTAGTTCAGCCATAAGACCTGTAAATACCTAAGAGGGACTTACAATAAGTAAATAGGACTGGAGATTTATATCAAAGAAAGAGATACCAAGAATAGAACTAATCAGTGGCATTAAATAGAAATAGATTCGAATTAGAACTTTGGAAAACCTTAAACTGAGAGTATCTTTCCTTACTTATAGGACATATCCGGTCCACGAGTGAAAGAGAAGAATCCTTATATGCCCGTTCATGAGAACTTTTTAACTCACATAAAGGTAAGAAGCCAAGGGTTCTGTCTAAAAAAACAGGCAGAGAACTGCAAAGGGACAATAGCTAACTATGATTTATCTGCTGGTACAGATATCCGCCAAATTTTAAAAGGGATCCGATTTAAAGAGGAGACCGACCCAACCAATATATAGAAGAAAGACCTACTTACTAGGAGAAGAGGCATCCCCCCCAAGGTAAATAGAGACAAGGAGGAATGACCCCATAAATCCGAATACAGTGATCATGAGATGTCAATAAAACTTAATTTTCACCCCACAGGTAAAACAAAAAAAAACCTACAGTATCAGTCCAGAGAAGGTTCACGGACGGCTGTTTTCTCCCCAAGGGGTTTGGCCACAGGAATCATGGGGTAAGAGTGACACCATGATTAGTGGCAGCCAAAAATGGCGGATGTATGAGTTATATAATGAATCTGAGGGTGAATGTATGCCCCTTGTAGCTGCTTCTCTGCTTCCACACTAAAAAGAAACGGAGGGCAAAGCTTAAAATTATAAAAGTTACCTGAATATTAGAGGGTCGACGGGACGGTTATAAAATGAACGCTAAACAAACAGAAATGGTCCTAAAAGAGAATGAGAATGCTACTGTCTGATTAGCCATAAACTAAAAAGGGTAAAAAATGTTTGTCAAAAACTGTGAACTGGCTGAATACGTGGTAGAGTCTGTATAAAATCCCACCTATCACAAGAATGTGCTTTACGTTTGATTGTGGGGAAGGTGGGACAAGAACCAAGATGCCGAATAAGTGGTATGTTGCAATATGCCCCCAGAATATTGATATTGTTTCTTTCTCTGTATATCCACACAGAGACTTTTAAATATATATCCACAAGCCGGTGACCCCAAAGAGACGGCAAGTTCTGATGAAGGTGTTACAACATCGAGTAGTACAACACCGAAACGCGTCGACGCATTTGTTACCAAAATCCAAACAAGGCCAAGGGAGTAGCAGATGTTACTGTATCTTTAATACTGTATACTTTACCACTAATATCTAAGAAAGGGCCAGTGGATCTAGAAAGGTGGCAGGAGTATCTTAAGGCCACAGTGATAGGGGGTTTGTGAATAGAATTTATTTGTATGTGTATTGGACGAGTAATGATTATAAAAACTTTTTTTCTGTGCTGTACAATTTTATTGATTGTGATTTTATTTTTCCTTGTGTAAAGAATTGTGATTTAATTGACTGTGATATTGTTTTCTTTGTGTAATGAACTGTGATTTATTTTACTGTACCTGTTCAAAGAATTATCTTTGAATTTTTAACCAAAAATTTTGTGTAATTTTGTGTAACCAGAGGCTTTTAACCTATTGAAAATAAACAGACTGTGAACGTTCACTTTTTAGTGTGGAACTCTTTACCTAATGTTCCCCTTCGCTGGAGTATTCTGCCCGTGTTAGAAGGCTAGAATGAATGACCGTATGAATGGTTAGAGTCTATATAGAAATATAGCAAGTAGTAGCTATAGTGCATACCCAGGGATTTCCTTTTGACCTAGTTGTCTTTGTACCCTGTTCCCTGGTGACAGTGGGGTACTCTCTCTCTTATTTACTAGTTTACCCGGTACACCCTGGCCCAAGAACTGGAATGTATTCGCCAGGTCAGATGGGATACATTGCGCCCCAGAAATCCACCGCAAACAAAAGTGCAAGCACCAAGCGACGAGAGCGCAGGAAATGTAACACAAGGCACGAAACCCAAGAAAAAGAACTACAAACGGTGGAACTCCAAAAAGAAGTAAGCAATGTATCTAATACACTTGAAAATGGTTTGTCTGTGATCAATCTTACATCCACTGCTCTTACTGACTCAGAGATTCGAATTTTGTCGATGGGCTTGTCCTTTAGTCCCCCGAGCGACTTTAACTACGCTAATACTAGAATAGACCTTTTTAAATGTACGCGCAAGTTAAAGTTGCAGAAACACTTTGCCAATAGCAAGTTACGTAACACAGCAGGAAGATCAGTTGCTACGTCAATAAATATGGGGTTAGTGGTGAATGATGTCCCTTTAATGCAGGATCTGGCAGCGTTGAGATCGGAAGAATCTTCCTCACAAAACACACAGGAGGAGCCAACTGCCCCTACTGGCAGACTAACTAAATTCAAACCGCGTTCCACATTCACACCCACAACGCCCTACGACAACATCGACATTTTTCACGATGCCACTATTAAAGAAGTCAAGACATTGCATGCAAAGACATTGAAGTCTAAACGACTGAAATTAAAGGCAAAACGGTCCTATAAGTCAATAAATTAAGTTTTTGACTTATAACCAAAGGTGCAACAATGAATACTTTGCACTGGTCAAAAGAATTCAAAAGGATGGCAACATGATAGTCAGACAATCTGACAAAGGCGGTAACCTCGTGCTCTGGCCTAGACATTTTTACATGGAGGAGGCGCTCTTGCAACTAAATGATTCAAACTGTTACAAGCATTGTGATGTAGGGGTGATGAGAAAAGCACAATTTGATTTTTATTCCATGTTAATGGGTTGGCGGTCGTGTGGGCTCATCAGCATGGATGAGTTGAAATTTTTAAAGAATGACCACCCAATCACTCCTGTCTTGTATCTCATCCCCAAAGTGCACAAAAATGCCGCCAAACCGCCCGGAAGACCCATTATTTCGGCGTGTGGGGGGTTGCTAGAGAATGCTACGATCTACATAGAGTCATTCCTACAGGAATATGTTGCAGCACTCCTATCTTACATCCAAGATTCAAGTGACTTTTTGAGAAAAATCAAGGATGTAAAGTGGGAAAAAGATTATTATCTAATAACACTTGATGTAACAACGCTTTACACCAGTATTGTGCATGCAGATGGAATGAGAGCCATTCAATTCTACCTGGGCCAGCGCCCGATTGAGTTTGTTGAACATAACAAAATGTTGTTAACCATGACCAGTTTCTGTTTAAATCACAACCATTTCATGTTCCTCAACCAATATTACCAGCAGGTCAGGGGAGTAGCCATGGGGGCCTGTATTTCTCCTAGTTAAGCCTGTCTGCACATCGGCTACTGGGAGAGACAGGTCCTCCATGGTGATCACCATGATATCTGCACCCGTCATATCATAAGATGGTATAGGTACATCGATGATGTCCTGATGATTTGGCGAGGGTCTTATGAGGAGGAAATTAACTTTGTCGGTTTACCCGAGTCATTTAGAACGGCTTCCCTACTCCTGATCACCGGCCCTCTCCTTCACTCGAGTAGCGGGAATCCTGATTAAGAGTCTCCCCCCTCTGCTTACCTGTTCGAGAGTTTAGTAGAGCCTCTGCCGCGTTCTTCTCCCTCTATGAGCCCCTGCTGTACGCGTGTTGTTTATATAATACGGGTGATTTGACAATTGCGCTCAGCTGAGAACTCGCGCATGACTGATTTGGTTTGTTAGTGTCCTCTAATATGTGCGCCATCTTAGTGTGGTGCACGCTTTCGTTTAGCGAGATTCGAGTCATTTACGATTTGTCCTTTACCCTTCTAGTGTAAGCTCCTAGTTCCATTATTTTATTGTATTATATAAGTCTATACCGCTGTACCCTGATTCCTATTTTTGACATAACTTTTTCACTATTTTCGATTACCCTTTTATTTACGGTTGTGTTGTATTTGGAATATGAGCGTTTTGCTATAGCGCTTAGCTCTAGCTCGCGCATGCCCAGTTTCTGTTTGTTGTTAACCTTTAGTATCGGGGAAGAGTGGGAAACCTTAATCTAAGATATAATCATGTATAGAAAATTTAGAGAAAAATATGGACAAAGGAATACATATCATGATGAACAAAATGAGCACGATATAAATAAAGGGATAAAAGCTAAAACCATATATGAAGGAACAGTAGAACTTACACAATATCATATAAAACATTAAGTTATAGGGTAGGACCTCGACCACGGGGACAAGATGGATAAAATATCATAAAGGGACCTTCCCCATGGGCTGTTCCTTGCTCGCATAGTAAAGACAATTTCGAGTGCATCTATAGCCTCAATAGTTAATACTATAAAATATAGGAGATCCTATTTAGAACCTTATAGTAGAACACACACGCTAAACAAACATATTATATTACATGTGGGTAGGGGAACACTGCTCCTCATGAGAAGATATAGAAAACTAACTGAAATTCAGAGGTTTAACAATTTTGCTTTATTTAATCAGAAATATAAGGACAAGTAAAAATAACAAAAAAACTATGTCACAAACATTATCCACCCAGCTAAAATAAATATCCATATAATATAATAAAATTTGGTAAATAGGAGTACGCACTATTAGGGGTTACAGGACAGAGTACAAATAACTATAACATCGCTAAACACAAGCACACCCCACACCAACAGGGCGCCGATACTAAAGGTTAACAACAAACAGAAACTGGGCAAGCGCGAGCTAGAGCTAAGCGCTATAGCGAAAACGCTCATATTCCAAATAGGAATCAGGATACAGCCGTATAGACTTATATAATACAATAAAATAATGGAACTAGGAGCTTACACTAGAAGGGTAAAGGACAAATCGTAAATGACTCGAATCTCGCTAAACGAAAGCCTGCACCACACTAAGATGGCGCAGATATTAGAGGACACTAACAAACCAAATCAGTCATGCGCGAGTTCTCAGCTGAGCGCAATTGTCAAATCACCCGTATTATATAAACAACACGCGTACAGCAGGGGCTCATAGAGGGAGAAGAACGGGGAAGAGGCTCTACTAAACTCTCGAACAGGTAAGCAGAGGGGGGAGACTCTTAATCAGGATTCCCGCTACTCGAGTGAAGGAGAGGGCCGGTGATCAGGGGTAGGGAAGCCGTTCTAAATGACTCGGGTAAACCTGATCGGTTACGAATTTAAACGGTAAAACCTAAATTGAAAATAGTGTAGAGGTCGTGTTAGCAATAAGATATTGTGGGGTATTGTCCTGTGGAGAAATATTATTCCCTAAGACAGTCCATGCAATTAGAAATGTTATAACAGAGCCAGTCAGTTAGTCTGCCCCCAGTTGTATTGAGGAAAATGGGCTAACATAGTGCGAAGTAGTTCAGCCATAAGACCTGTAAATACCTAAGAGGGACTTACAATAAGTAAATAGGACTGGAGATTTATATCAAAGAAAGAGATACCAAGAATAGAACTAATCAGTGGCATTAAATAGAAATAGATTCGAATTAGAACTTTGGAAAACCTTAAACTGAGAGTATCTTTCCTTACTTATAGGACATATCCGGTCCACGAGTGAAAGAGAAGAATCCTTATATGCCCGTTCATGAGAACTTTTTAACTCACATAAAGGTAAGAAGCCAAGGGTTCTGTCTAAAAAAACAGGCAGAGAACTGCAAAGGGACAATAGCTAACTATGATTTATCTGCTGGTACAGATATCCGCCAAATTTTAAAAGGGATCCGATTTAAAGAGGAGACCGACCCAACCAATATATAGAAGAAAGACCTACTTACTAGGAGAAGTGGCATCACCCCCAAGGTAAATAGAGACAAGGAGGAATGACCCCATAAATCCGAATACAGTGATCATGAGATGTCAATAAAACTTAATTTTCACCCCACAGGTAAAACAAAAAAAAACCTACAGTATCAGTCCAGAGAAGGTTCACGGACGGCTGTTTTCTCCCCAAGGGGTTTGGCCACAGGAATCATGGGGTAAGAGTGACACCATGATTAGTGGCGGCCAAAAATGGCGGATGTATGAGTTATATAATGAATCTGAGGGTGAATGTATGCCCCTTGTAGCTGCTTCTCTGCTTCCACACTAAAAAGAAACGGAGGGCAAAGCTTAAAATTATAAAAGTTACCTGAATATTAGAGGGTCGACGGGACGGTTATAAAATGAACGCTAAACAAACAGAAATGGTCCTAAAAGAGAATGAGAATGCTACTGTCTGATTAGCCATAAACTAAAAAGGGTAAAAAATGTTTGTCAAAAACTGTGAACTGGCTGAATACGTGGTAGAGTCTGTATAAAATCCCACCTATCACAAGAATGTGCTTTACGTTTGATTGTGGGGAAGGTGGGACAAGAACCAAGATGCCGAATAAGTGGTATGTTGCAATATGCCCCCAGAATATTGATATTGTTTCTTTCTCTGTATATCCACACAGAGACTTTTAAATATATATCCACAAGCCGGTGACCCCAAAGAGACGGCAAGTTCTGATGAAGGTGTTACAACATCGAGTAGTACAACACCGAAACGCGTCGACGCATTTGTTACCAAAATCCAAACAAGGCCAAGGGAGTAGCAGATGTTACTGTATCTTTAATACTGTATACTTTACCACTAATATCTAAGAAAGGGCCAGTGGATCTAGAAAGGTGGCAGGAGTATCTTAAGGCCACAGTGATAGGGGGTTTGTGAATAGAATTTATTTGTATGTGTATTGGACGAGTAATGATTATAAAAACTTTTTTTCAGTGCTGTACAATTTTATTGATTGTGATTTTATTTTTCCTTGTGTAAAGAATTGTTATTTAATTGACTGTGATATTGTTTTCGTTGTGTAATGAACTGTGATTTATTTTACTGTACCTGTTCAAAGAATTATCTTTGAATTTTTAACCAAAGATTTTGTGTAATTTTGTTTAACCAGAGGCTTTTAACCTATTGAAAATAAACAGACTGTGAACGTTCACTTTTTAGTGTGGAACTCTTTACCTAATGTTCCCCTTCGCTGGAGTATTCTGCCCGTGTTAGAAGGCTAGAATGAATGACCGTATGAATGGTTAGAGTCTATATAGAAATATAGCAAGTAGTAGCTATAGTGCATACCCAGGGATTTCCTTTTGACCTAGTTGTCTTTGTACCCTGTTCCCTGGTGACAGTGGGGTACTCTCTCTCTTATTTACTAGTTTACCCGGTACACCCTGGCCCAAGAACTGGAATGTATTCGCCAGGACAGATGGGATACATTGCGCCCCAGAAATCCACCGCAAACAAAAGTGCAAGCACCAAGCGACGAGAGCGCAGGAAATGTAACACAAGGCATGAAACCCAAGAAAAAGAACTACAAATGGTGGAACTCCAAAAAGAAGTAAGCAATGTATCTAATACACTTGAAAATGGTTTGTCTGTGATCAATCTTACATCCACTGCTCTTACTGACTCAGAGATTCGAATTTTGTCGATGGGCTTGTCCTTTAGTCCCCCGAGCGACTTTAACTACGCTAATACTAGAATAGACCTTTTTAAATTTACGCGCAAGTTAAAGTTGCAGAAACACTTTGCCAATAGCAAGTTACGTAACACAGCAGGAAGATCAGTTGCTACGTCAATAAATATGGGGTTAGTGGTGAATGATGTCCCTTTAATGCAGGATCTGGCAGCGTTGAGATCGGAAGAATCTTCCTCACAAAACACACAGGAGGAGCCAACTGCCCCTACTGGCAGACTAACTAAATTCAAACCGCGTTCCACATTCACACCCACAACGCCCTACGACAACATCGACATTTTTCACGATGCCACTATTAAAGAAGTCAAGACATTGCATGCAAAGACAATGAAGTCTAAACGACTGAAATTAAAGGCAAAACGGTCCTATAAGTCAATAAATTAAGTTTTTGACTTATAACCAAAGGTGCAACAATGAATACTTTGCACTGGTCAAAAGAATTCAAAAGGATGGCAACATGATAGTCAGACAATCTGACAAAGGCGGTAACGTCGTGCTCTGGCCTAGACATTTTTACATGGAGGAGGCGCTCTTGCAACTAAATGATTCAAACTGTTACAAGCATTGTGATGTAGGGGTGATGAGAAAAGCACAATTTGATTTTTATTCCATGTTAATGGGTTGGCGGTCGTGTGGGCTCATCAGCATGGATGAGTTGAAATTTTTAAAGAATGACCACCCAATCACTCCTGTCTTGTATCTCATCCCCAAAGTGCACAAAAATGCCGCCAAACCGCCCGGAAGACCCATTATTTCGGCGTGTGGGGGGTTGCTAGAGAATGCTACGATCTACATAGAGTCATTCCTACATGAATATGTTGCAGCACTCCTATCTTACATCCAAGATTCAAGTGACTTTTTGAGAAAAATCAAGGATGTAAAGTGGGAAAAAGATTATTATCTAATAACACTTGATGTAACAACGCTTTACACCAGTATTGTGCATGCAGATGGAATGAGAGCCATTCAATTCTACCTGGGCCAGCGCCCGATTGAGTTTGTTGAACATAACAAAATGTTGTTAACCATGACCAGTTTCTGTTTAAATCACAACCATTTCATGTTCCTCAACCAATATTACCAGCAGGTCAGGGGAGTAGCCATGGGGGCCTGTATTTCTCCTAGTTAAGCCTGTCTGCACATCGGCTACTGGGAGAGACAGGTCCTCCATGGTGATCACCATGATATCTGCACCCGTCATATCATAAGATGGTATAGGTACATCGATGATGTCCTGATGATTTGGCGAGGGTCTTATGAGGAGGAAATTAACTTTGTCGAAACCTTGAATTGCAATGCCTTCAATTTGGCATTCACATCTCATCTCAGTCAGTTTCAAGCACACTTTCTGGACATCACGATCGAGGTCATTCAGGACAGGTTGGACACAAAACTGTACAGAAAGCCCACTGCGGGCAATACTGTACTGCATGCTGATAGCCACCATCCCCCGCACCTAATCAGAAGCATCCCCTATGGGGAGATGCTTAGAATCAGGCGCATTTGCAGCACAGATAACCAATGAAAAGTGGCGCAGGCAGCTAGTAAACAACGGTTTCTAGCTAGAGGGTATAAAGAGAGTCTAATTGACACAGCTATCAACAAAGCAAATGCCCTGTCCCGTAATGACGCTCTGATCTGTAAAAAAGCTCAGAGATCCACAGATACTAAGGTACCTCAACCACTAAGACTCATCTGGACCTACAATAGACAACATGGTGCAGGGAGATAGTTAATAAACACTGGAACCTGATTAGGTTAGATCCAGTGATTGGTGATCACATGCCTAGCAAACCAGCGATCACTTTCAGGAAGGCGTATTCCATGCAGGATGCCTTAGTTAAATCGAGTCCTGAGGTGATCCCTCCTAGAAACTGGATGGCCGCCAGTAAAGGTTTTAGAAAATGTTCCAGCTGTAAGGCATGTATGCACGGAATTAACAAAACTGAGTTCCTAACTGCATTTTCCATGGTGCCCCGTAAAATTAACAAACAACTCTCGTGTAAGAGCGAGTACGTGGTATATGTGCTGGAGTGTCCGTGTGGCCTGCAATATATTGGAAGTACCAAGTTGCAGGTCCACAAGAGGATACTCCAGCACATAAGGGCCATCAACACAAATGATACCACGTACCCAGTTGCTAGGCATTTTAAGGAGTACCACAATAACAACAGTGCACTCCTCAGGTATTATGCCATAGACACGGTGGGTCCGCTGAGGAGAGGTGGTAACAGGGATGGCATCTTAAGAGCTTTGGAGACTAGATACATTTTAGAAATGGATAGCAAGACCCCTTATTGCCTCAATTCCACAGAGGATTTGTATACTTGTCTCTAGTCAGTTTTCGATGTCTCCCAATGAGTTGTTACCCCTCATATTGCATGAGATATATTTTTTTCAGTTGCTTACCATGATAATATTTGTATTTCTCCACTGTTACAACTATATATGTATTAACAGCTAGGTTGGTTAGTGGGGTACAAATCAAATGAATATGCCTGGTTCATTTTTATCGGAATTTGTATCACATTGCACATTAGCTATAGATCACACATAATCTATATGTAAGATTTTACCGTAACCGGTTTTTATCAGTACATACAATTTCACAGCAAGTCATTTTTGATTCTTTTTTCACATATGTACAAACAATTGGCTGTCCGTGGCTAAATAAATGTGGGAGGTAAACCCTATCTCCAAGATGGGTTTGGTGGCCCTGTAACTGCTTAACACCAGCAGAGCCATAATTACCTAGAAATGAGAGGACTAAGCTAGGAGCAAAGGGGTCATGATTTCCTTGGCTCCATATGCCACGTATTTAAAGTATAGAAATTGATATCAATGTTAATTGTGTATTTAAACACTATATCCCATGAATTAGTGTGTCAAGATCAATCAAATTTAATATAATAATTTTTTAACATGAAATTATTTAATGGTTTTTATCCTGTTATTGTACTGCATGAAATATAGGTTTTGCACCTTGTTCCATCATTATCAGATTATTACATGTATTTATACAGTGATTGTTGACAATTCTCTGGGATTACCCTACCATTGCACTTTAAACAACGTGTTTTCTATGTCCATTGTCATAAAACACACCCCCATTACTGTGTCAGCCAATGAAATGTACTGTTACGTTTGCACTTGCACTTTAAATTTCGCTCACTTCTCTCATTGCGTCATGTGACCAAAGCCTCTGGGCAGGCCGAAACGTTATGCTGACGAGGTGTGCCTAAATAAAAAACTCACCTGCATCTTGGGTCTTCTGTTTCTCTTTTTGCCGCGGTTCCTGATTGTGGGCGTGCTGCTGATTGGAACGAACAGGCATATATATATATATATATATATATATATATATATAAATATATCTCGTGTCCTGAAAAAGCAATAAAAGAATATCAGCAAGAAATCTGTGTCCGCGTCCCGCTATCAGCTGACAGCGCTGTGGGAATTGTGTTTGGAGATTATATATATATATATATATATATATATATTTATATATATATATATATATATATATATATATATGTATATATATATATATATATATATATATATATATATATATATATATATCCCCGCTCTTTCTCCGTATATCGATACTAAAGTTAGGCACTCACAACGGTTATTTTTTGGTTAATCCGCTTTTATTTGCAGCAAACACAGCGCTTTTCAGCTTCCGCCTTCGTCAGGTGTTTTGCTCGTTCGCCAAAAGAGCTGACATTTTATATGTTTATTTCAGCAACCATACTTGCGATATCATGATCGGTTAGGGCATGAAAATCAACGATGGACTCAGATGTTACCGCCATATTGGAGTAATTCCCATCCGTATATACAGATTATAATCCATTATTTCATACATTTACACAATTCATTTGCAAACATTACATGCACAAATTTATATATACATATTTACAAATTTACACAATTTAAAGTGCCATCGCATTTATCTTGCCCTCTTATCTTGAATTCTTGCCGTGTATCGGCTAAGGTGCCTTCGAATGTCCTCGTTGGCACTTCCATCACTACTTCAAATTATTAGTGACTATAACTCGCCGTGTATTGGCCTATTCTCCTATGTGTGATCGTCAGGTGGTTGTTGTTTTTGTATTTTTCTTAAAACCAAGTTTCTATTTCCTTCTCTTACTTTTGTTCCTTTCAGACTGGAGTTCATACTACACTATTCTAAACTCATCTATTTACCTATGTGTACTGCCAATTCCTCTCCACTGTTCATCCCTTTTGGGAATTTGGTTTCTAGATCTATTATGAATCTCGACTCAAGTCTTCTCAACTTCTTTGTTCTATCTCCTCCTCGTACAGTGGAGGGTACCTGATCCAGTCCAAAATATTGCAATAGATCCCTATTGCCTTGGTGATGTTCCGCGAAATGCCCCACCACAGGATAACTGGCATCATTCTTGGCAATCGCTCTTGTGTTCTAAAATTAGATTTTTCATAGGGTTGATAGTACTTCCAATGTACTTATGTCCACATGGACATATTAGACAGTATATTAAATGTGAGGAGTTACACGTTAGAAACTTGTTAATAGGCCTCAGTGTTTTTCGTCCTGGTACGTGATATGTAAGTGTCCTCCTGCTTGCCACAAAAGCCTTACATTTCCCACAGGGAAAAAACCCTTGCATCTCTTTGAGTGTTCCTCGTGTCTTCAAAGCTGGTTCTAAGTGGCTATGTACTAGGGTGTCTTTTAACAACCGTGCTTTCCTAAAGGGGATCAATGGTTGTGCGGGTATATCCTGAACTATCACACTATCAGTTTTTAAAATATGCCAATTCTTTCTGAGAATTTTCCTAATACTGTTGGCATTGTTAGAAAATTATGTGATTAGTCGAAATCAGTTTTTTTCATCGTGTATCATTTTCTTAGCTTTAGGTTTGATCAGTTTCTTTCTGGGTATATTCTTCACTCTGGCCAGAGTTCTATTCAAAAGGCCTGCTTCATAACCTCTTTTTTCAAACCTGAGCTGACTACCTTCTGCTGCCCTTTCGAAGTCACTCTCTTTGGTACTATTCCTTTTAATGCGTAAGAATTCCCCATAGGGGATACTCTTGATTAATTGTGGGTGATTATTGCTCTTGGCTTGTAAAATAGAGTTACCCGGCGTGGGCTTGCGATATAGTGGCATATGTGGTCTCCCTTCACTGATGTCGATTTGCAGATCTAGAAAATGTACTGTTTGTCCACTAATTTCTCCAGTGAATTTTAGATACTCTTGAGTTTCTTTATATTACATTCACTCTCCCAGGATTAAATCTTTGCCACTGCATCCTCCATCACAGAAATCTTGCCTGCCATCTACTTCATGGTGAATATTACGTCCTGAGAGAGCTTAAAGATGCAGACTCGCAATGTGTCATGTTGGCAAGACAGGGATCTTGTGATTCTGAGTGAGATTCTTCCTGAAACATGGTGGCTTTGGCGTTAAAGAAATCCATCTTGTCTCACACAGGTTTACTTCGTTTGACTTACGAGACATCAGCACCTACATCGGGTAGGGTCACTCTGGTTACGCAGGAATTACTCAATATTGTTCACAATATTGGGCAAACGTGCTTCTACTGCTTTCTCTCTCTATGCTGTTGTGGTCACACTGCTGGAGCATCTCTGATTGGCACCGGGCCCATTAGTTGCAGCCTGAGTCTGTCCTTTAGTGCACCTGTACTCTTTCCCTCACTAAGGGCCACCACTGCTCTCCCACTCCAAACAGTGTGGCACCCCTCAGGAGACTCAGGATTGCTATAAGGATCATCAGTAAATCCCATGAACGATCATCAGCGCCCAGATCCTTCCACTCTAAACTGCCCTACATACTTTGTGCCTACAGTAGCAGAAAAATCTTGAAGGGGCTCATCACCTCTGTCTCACTGAGGGCTCCTACTGCTGGCTGGATCCTGGTGTCAGGTGCACCCGCATAGCATAATGATGGCCCCAGAGCGACTACCCCTCGCACATCCACTGCTGTCCCAGGCACTGAGTGGCACCGCTGCTGACAGCCTGTGAAAGTGAGAAGCACCAGAGCTTTAGAAGAGAGCCTTAAGTTACTCTTTTAGGCCTGCTTCTTCATCATGGAAACTCTTGATTTTTTGTGGTATTTTTTATGCACTAGGTTGTGTTTGAATTGTTAACAAACGTCCATATGACATACTTTTTGGATGTTAGTCCAGTTGGTGCATTAGTTGCTCTTGGCATTCTAAAATGTTTACATAACCTATCTGTGCCTTTATTTTTATGGGAAAGTAGCCTTTCAGGGACTGAACACTCCCATTATATTTGTGGTGTACGTTTGAGAACATCATGGACTAACGGGTGCCCATGTGTGTTTCTCTACAGATATCTTGCAGACCAAGTAGAACAACTCTGTCTTGGCAGTATTTCCACTGTAGCAACACGGTATTACAATCGGTGGAGACTCACACAAATAAATATCCAAACAAAAATATCATGAATTCCAACTCTTTTTATGTGCCAGTTTCTTATATCAATACATAGTAAACACACATCGTAATCAACAATGAGGTATATGACATAGGCAAATAAAAAAAACTAGAACAGGACAGAAAAAGAAGGCTGTGTTATAAAACCTCAGTCTAATAACACATACATCGTTTTAGTTACAGGTTGGACAACCATCCCGTGAAGTCTCAATCTTGAATATTAATTTTATAACAAAATATTCTCACATTTACGTTTGAGCGTATACTGATGGGATTGTAGAACAGAACTGATGGGTCTGAAAAATACAGCTGGACAACTTATCTTTCACAGTACCAAAGCACTGTTTCTTCGGTGCTAATTTCAATATTTAAAATTATTCAAAAGTGTAATAATTTGATGAATAAATAAAAATAAAAGTAGTACGTAGTGGTCACAACCATGCAAACATGTAGATGAGATGATAAATAGTTTCCAAAAATACATCATGCTTTCAACAGATCTTTCCAGTACACTGAGGAACCACCATATCACAACAAGCCCACAACACACAAAGCACGTCAACATCTTTCAAAATGGCAGAAACCGTAATCGACGAAACGTTACCTTTCTCTCAAATCAATATCTGTCTTAGCAGTGTTGAGGGAGTTTTGATGAAAAAACATTGCTGCCTCTCGATCTATCAAGACAAGATCCTCAATTAATTAAAGTACCCTATCAGAAAAGACTCACTTTCCCCCCTGTCTACACCCTGTCCTGTGTACAAATGGATGTTTTTTGGCATTTGTGACACTGGAAGACATGTTGCTGCTAATGGTGTTTGACGTTTTTAACATTTCAATTTACCAAAACATATGTTTTTCTCAATTATTTGCAAGTGTATTTCGTTTAATTCATTTACTTTATACTTGGGTAATTAAAACCATTGCATATAAAGATAATTTATTGTAAAAAAAAAAACTAAAAAAACAGTACAACATATTATATTCGTACAGTGTTCGAGGTAATAAAACGTGGTCCCTCATATGGCTTTAAAGACAGTTTTTTTTCAGCTATACACATGAGCTTAACAAAACGGGTATATAAGGTGGCATTGCTCTTTAGCAGGGAAGTAAAAATATGGGCTAAGAGGATGGCCACTCTCCTTCCAAGAGTGATCACACGCCTTGTCCACCCTGACCAATTTGAGTTTATGCCGGAAAGGGCTACCCAACATGATTTATGTCGGGTTCATAGCGCTATTGCCAAGAGTGGGGACTTCTGCTACCATAGAGCCCTCCTCTCCATTGATTTTCAAAAGGCGTTCAACTACGCGAATTGGGAGAATATGTTTGCCCTGCTCACTCGAGTAAGGTTTGGACCCAAGCTACTTATGCCTTCACTATACTAACTTGATAGCCAGAGTACAGATTGGGGTGGCCTCAGAATGGTTCCTGGTGGAAAGGGGCACCTGCCAGGTCTGTCCCTTGTCTCCTTTTCTTTCGCACTAGTAATTGAGCCCTTGGGTGAAGGTGGAAAGGTTTATAAGAGAATTTCAGTGGTCTTGGGAGGTGTGGATATACTATCGCTCTATACCGACAACGTCCTTCTATTTCTCGATAACCCCAACATCTCGGACCCTAGGACTCTCCAGATTTGTTATGTCTTTGGTTCCTACTCCAGTTTTCAGATCAATCCCCAAAAATCTGCCATATATCCCATCACCCTGTGCCCAGGGGAAATTTCTAGGGCGGAGGGCATCCATGTTCTTCCCCAGTGTTTTAAATACCTGGAAGTATTTGTCACTAGAGACAGAACACGCTCCTTTGAGCAAAACCCGGCACCTCAGTTGGCTTCTCTCGGCCATGATGTGAAGTTCTAGTCTACCCTGCTGCTTTCACTTCTGGGTCACTCAACAATCTTCAAAATGGTAGCTTTACAGCATTTACTTTACCATCTTCAGACTCATCCATTCCAGATAGATAGAGCATTCTTTGCAAGGTTTATACACTGATCGGACTACTGCTTTGGGGGGAGGTACACCGCGTATTGCTCTGGCAAAATGTTGTCAACCGACGTTAGACAGAAGGATGGTATTATAACTCATGCTAAGTATTTGGTAAGTTATTAAATATTTTATTGTCAGAGCATATCAATTAGCTTACTGACACTTTCCATCCCCAGTCTTCAACTGCCATGTAATCTATTAAAAAAAAACAACCTTCCAAAGCAGAACACCATTAGAGATTACTTCACAAAGTATCACTACATCACATCATTACAGATGGCTACTCCAGACATTCTGCAATATTAATGGGTGGCGCATGTGCTGGTTGTGAAAGAGTGGTGATTCAGGGATTTTGGGGACCCTGCTTACGTGGTAGAAGGATGTCTGCTGGATGACCAAGACCTCCCTCACTTGCTGTACATGGGGAGGGCCACTCTGGCTCTCCACTGACTACACGAGTGGTGTTGGATGTATGGAGTGTGGCCATGAAGGTAATGTGATGTGCGGACTGCCTTACCTTGGAAACTACAATGTAGCGGGGTACTGGACTTACGCCAGTGGCAGTGCTGAGGGGGTTCATGGGTTGGGAATGATAGACACCTGAACAGGGACATACTGCATGGGGGACAATCAAGTAATTTCAGGACGAATGTGCTTTGCATAGGGTGCAGTTCTTTAGGTATCAGCAACTGCATCATGCCCTCCTCCCTCTTGTGCGGTCTGCCAAGGATATTCCTGAGTTTTTCCTGATGGAAGATAAAATTCTCCTCACAAATCTTAAAGAGCATAAACTATTGTAAATTTATAAAATGCTCATGCGCAATGTTTAAGATTCAATGGTGGGGTTGCAACAGGCATGGTGAGTGAACTGCGTGACTTGGCAGATGATGTTTGCAGAGAGGTGGTAGAGGCACCCAGGGAGGTGGTGATAGCTGCTCAATTTAGATTGATTAAACTAAAGATACTTCAGAGAATTTTTTATAGTAGGGATCGATTGTGTTGCATGGGCCTGATCCCCTGCGGTAATTGTCTAAGGTGTGATAACCCGAGGGGAGACTTAGGGGGTCATTAGGATGGTGGACAGACTGGAGTCCGTACCCCATCCTGGGGGAGACCAGGACCATCTGCCATACATGCGGCGGTCTCGCACACCATATAAGGATGCGACCGCCACCATGGCGGTCCCATCCTGCCATTTAACATTGCGGTGGATGCTGCTGACTGCAGCACCCGCCTCGATACCACAAAGGCAGGATGTGCAGTTCACTGCACTATGTGGCAGGCACCATACGGTGCCTGCCACATAGTGCTGTGAAATGTAGGGGGGTACCATGGGTACCCCCAGAGCACCCACACCTCCCCCCAACACAAGGGGGACCCACAACAGGCCCCGTAACTAATCCCCACTAGCCTTTCCATGGCGTTATCGCCCCCATGGAAAGGCCAGCTGTAGCCAGCATCATAATTTGGTGGACGGTGACTGCTAGGCACCTCCACCATTTCATGCTCTCTGGACCGTCCGCCAGGCAATCTGTATGATTGCTTTTGGTGGACCAGTGGTGGACAGTCGTTTGCGTCCGCCACGGTCCGAGCGCGATTCCCTCTGCCATCGCCATCGGAATATCATGGTATGATTGTGGAAGGACCGCCACCGAATGGCTGGCAGTGATGGGTCTTCATCAATCATAATCGGCCTATTAGTTCACACATTTTGGCACTTCGGGGTGATTGTTTTCAACCCTTTGAACCCTTTGTACACACGAGCCGTTTTACTCACGAGCCTCTTTGCTTTTGCGCATTTGGTGCACACGAGAACATTAATTTCGGCTCACTTGAGGAAAGCGCCGTAGCGCTGAGCCCACGAGTCTCCAGGCATTCCAGGCACTCGGTCCACCCCGCCGCCGCTTACCACCGCGGCCGCAGAGCGGGGGGATTTCAGAGCCCAGAATCCCCGGCAGGACCACGCCCACCAACCACAGCAGACGCGCCCGGAGGCGCACAAAAGGAGTGCAGCTGCAACAAGGGAGTGGGAACCCTTTGTACACACGAGCCGTTTTACTCACGAGCCTCTTTGCTTTTGCGCATTTGGTGCACACGAGAACATTAATTTCGGCTCACTTGAGGCAAGCGCCGTAGCGCTGAGCCCACGAGTCTCCAGGCATTCCAGGCACTCGGTCCACCCCGCCGCCGCTTACCACCGCGGCCGCAGAGCGGGGGGACTTCGGAGCCCAGCATCCCCGGCAGGACCACGCCCACCAACCACAGCAGACGCGCCCGGAGGCGCACAAAAGGAACGCAGCTCCTCCCGCCACACGGGACACGCGCGGGAGCAGGCCGGGCTAAGCCCGGGCAAAGGGCGGGCCCTCTGTGGCCCTCAGAGGCCAGAAGAGACTGGACTGGGCCATACCCCCTGGCCGTGGAACTAATCTGAAGTAAGTTGTGTAAATCTCTTGTCTCTTGGCATTTTAGCCAATGTCTACTATCGGGCAAAATCCTCCCTCTGTTATTGCCCCTGATAAAGCAGGGGGCCTGGTGAATGGACCCTTGACAACTATTTTTCTAAAGCCACCTTCGAAGGAACAAAAGACTTATCACTAGCAGAACGCCGGGCTGACCGCCGTCGTTCTATTGAACGTATCAAGAACAGGGCATTTTCAGAGCCTATTCCTAATGTCTCAGCAGATAATGACTCGAGCGTCGATATTATGGACGTTACATCAACGGGGGACAGTGTACCTTTACTGTTAAGGGAATGTTTAGCACCTCCTACTGGTTCAATTCAAACCGAACCAGCTATTATCTCTCTTGATCCCTCTGGCACCCCCAATGTATCAAAGATTATAATTTCACCAACATCCAGGCCAGGGAAGGTAGTAAGAGGGAAAATAATGAGGCCCTTGCCATATAAAATCCATGGTCCTCCACCTACTAAAAAGAGACGCCACAGACTGGATCCAACCAAGCCAAAGTTGAGTCATTCTGAGTTTGGGAAGAAATCCAATTCTATCTGCACTGAAGCTACAGGATCTATTGTTGCCAAGGAAGCTGCAGAAACAGCGTTAAACCTTTCAGCACCCCTACTATCAATTCCTCATTTGGTCACTGAGTGCAACACTGTATATGCTCCAAATGTAGAAGGGTCCTCATCTATCCCCTCCAGTAACTTACTAGACAATATAGAACTTATTGTGAGGAGTTACACGCTAGCTATAGTTGAAAGATTAAAAGGAGTGGAATTAAGACTGGGGAGAATAGAGGCAGATCTGGCCAAACAAAGTATCTCCTCCAGGGCCATAGAAACCAAGGGTCCAACCACAGCAACAATCCACAGCCAAGCATCCACATCGGCGCATACTCTTTCATCTGACGTCGTTGTGGCAACATCTTCCACTACCACCCCTTGTAATAATCTGAAAACAGCCGTACCAGCTGCAAATAAAAACAAGCCTATAAGTTCTTTATCTGTACCCGTACCTAAACATCACCCTAACCCCAAATCAATCCAGACTAAAATACCAACATCAATATTAGCCACAACTTTGAATCACATTCCGGACACTGTTGTTGATAATAATTTAGTAAAGGAACTGGGTAACTAATTTAATGGGCTGGCAAGATTGGAGGTGGATGAAGCTAGTCATACAAGAGGAGCCCAAGGCAGGAGACCACCTACAGAACTCCCGCCAGAAGCCGTACCCTATGTGGTGGTACTCACTGGGGTACCAGAACTATCAGGAAACAAGCGGGAAGGCTTCTACCAACTTAAGAACAAAATCATGCACTGGCTAACTTCATATAGACCAAAAGCCAGTAATATTAATGGCGAGATAGTTCATGTCCGACGCTTGCCTTGGTTAGGTGGAAGACGTAAGGACATAGGGGGAGATGTGGTTGTGGTGAATTTTAGAGACAAAAACGCAGTTCAATACATACTGTTCTGGCCACATGGCAATGAGAATAACTGCATTATACCACGACCTCTAACCTATTTTTATCCAAGATCCATAGTATTCCCACACCAACCGGCAACTATCAAAGCCCTTTTTGATAACTATTTTCCCATCATGGAGCATGCTAGAAACCCTGTTCATATGTACCAACCAGCACCTGCCCCTGTTTCATCTTGCTGGAACACCATACCCCCGAGACACATCACCAGTGAATACAGAGGAATGGCTCACCTATTACCATTCACGCCACTGGAAATATCGAATAGGTTTGATGTATTCAGTGGTCTAGATGAATGTGACTGAAGTTTAATGAACAGGGAGGGAGACAGCGGAGGTGGAAATAATTGTAATACTGATGGAGCTAAGGAGGAAGAAGGTAGTAGATCTTTGAGGGCAGAAAATATTGTTACTGCAATTGGGGCTGGGGTTAATAGCAGCCCATCTCCACCATTACCAGGGGGCAATTGTGGGTCACACGCTACATTAGTTTCATTAGTTTCATGGAATGTAGCGGGAGTGCGTGCAAAAATATGTGATCCTGATTGGAATAATTATGTGAACACTTTTGAAATTTGTATGTTACAGGAGACATGGGCTACGGACCAGGTCCATAGAGTGGGATATAAAACATATCAAATAGAGGCTGTGCCTTCAACAAGAGGACGAGCCTCAGGAGGCCTACTAATATGGATCAGTGTATCTATCAATATCGGTATAAAAATTCTAAATACCGATTCCTTAGATATACTTGGTCTGGAAATAACTACTGAGGACAAAAGGGTGATTAACCTTATAAATGTGTATAATAGTCCTCATCCCTCTCATAAGGTGTCGCCATGTATTGAAAAATTGGAGATTTTCATGGACACCCTAGAGCCAGATGCAAGTGTAATCCTATGTGGGGACATGAACTGTAATTATGAACCGATTACGGGTATGGTCAATTTGTATGAAGATGAGGATATGGCCAATAAGATACCCCTCCTGACTGATAACGGAACTGTAGCCGGGTCTACATTAGCCCTTCAGATCACTAGGCTGTTAACAAGCCATGGTCTGAGGGCTTGCAATGGGCGTATGCCATCAGATAGCCCAAAAGCACCTACTTTCAGGAGGCGAGATTACAAAAGTAATCTAGATTATGTTATCATTTCCTTTGATTTGTGGCCATACACAACTGATCTAAAAGTTAAGGAGAGGTTTGACAGCGACCATTATGCCCTTAAAACTAGCTTCCTTACAAGCTTATTAAAGGGGTTGGGAAACATAGAGGGAGGTGACATACAAGTACAGTTACCAACACTAGATAACATCATAGTTAGTAATAATCGAAGGGCTGTCAAATGGGCATATATATTGGAAAGAGAGGACCTCTTATCCAATATTTATCACACTTTTGTAAATACATTTGAATCGTACTGTCCACTAAGATGTGAATCTGGGGAATTTATCAAGTTACACAAGCTCCTCTTTAGTCAATTGTTAGACCTTTTAACAAAAAGATCAAAAAAAGGGACTGGTACAGCAAATGCAAAACCAGTCGGGAAACCCTGGTATAACAAGGAATGCCGTGCTGCTAAAACAGCTTTGATTGAGGCAATCAAAAGAAAAAGTCCTGAGGAAATTAAAGACAAAAGGAAATTACACAACAAAATATTGGTACAAGCAAAATCTTCTTGGGACGAGGAATTATGGTCCAGCATGCTACAAGCAGCTAAAACTAAGGACCAGAGGCATTTCTGGGAACTAGTATCTAAGGGGAACAAACGTGAGAAGGGCTCTAGAGAGGTTTTTTTAGATGAGGCCACATGGGTAAAACATTTTACAATGTTGTATGCAGCTAAAACCACTGAGGTCATTTTGCCGGGTGAACCGACTTTAATCCAGTCAGTAAATCCAAACCCACCGATAGTCTTTGACTTACACGAAACTGAGCAAGCACTTGCTTCAGTCAAACAAGGTGAGGCACCCGGACTTGATAAAGTCCCAGGTGATCTTAATTTGCATAACACTGATGTCTGGGCACCATATTTAAACCATTTATTCAATGCTATTGCGGCTGGTGACCAAATCCCAGACACCTGGGAAGGAGCAGAAATTATCACTATTTTTGAAAAGGTTGATAGAGGCGATCCAGCTAACTATCGCCCTATTAGTCTTTTAGATATAACTCAAAAGATATATGCCAGGCACATATTAAATCGTAAAAACACGTGGTTAGATGAAGAACTAGTTGTATCAAAATACCAGGCGGGGTTTAGGGAAAAAACTGGGACCATAGACCAGGTATTAAGGCTATGCTGCTTGTATTGGAAATATGTCATCATCCGCAAAGGCCACCTGTATGTGACCTTTGTGGATCTACGAGCAGCATTTGACCTGATACCTCGTGATTTACTTTGGAAATCCTTGGAAAGGCAGGGACTACCTGGGGGACTCCTAAAACTGGTGATGGGCCTGCATCAGGAGAACTATGCTAAGGTTAGGTGGGGCCCAAATGGGGAACTTACAGACCCAATCCCAATAAAAAGAGGAGTACGCCAGGGATGCGTACTGGCTCCCACACTTTTCTCCCTCTTTGTCAACGACATTGCGGCTTACATGGAGAACTGTGATAATGATTCGCCTCGACTGGGAGGGGAACGGGTACCGTCCCTCCTTTTTGCGGATGATACGATTCTCATATCACAAACGTTATGTTATGTTATGTTAATCAATTTTTTGAGCGCACAGCTGCCCCAGCGAAGGGGCGTCCCGGCGCTATATCTGACAGGTAACACAACAAACAGAAACAAGAAGAGTAACTGAATTTTAATAGGGCAAGGGGAAAAGATGGGTTTTAACTGCTTTCCTGAAAGAAAAAAGATCCTCTAGAGATCGAATGTGGATAGGAAGCGCGTTCCAAAGCTTGGAAGCCAGCACCGTGAATGATCAACCACCTAATCTACATTTTTGGAAACGTGGGACAAGTGCTAGTTTTTGACCTGCAGAGCGAAGACTGCGTGAAGGAGTGTACAGAGTCAGGAGATGTTGGAGGATAGTGGGGGTCTCAGTAATAAGAATTTTAAACGCAAAACAAAGGGTCTTAAACTCTATGCGTCTAATTACAGGTAGCCAGTGCAGTTTAGAGATTGTACTGCGGGCTGAACAGAAGCGAGGTAGGCCTACCAGAACCCTGGCGGCCGCATTCTGTACCCGTTGGAGTCGCATGACCTCCGCCTGGTTAGCGCCTAAAAAAAGCGAGCTAGCATAATCAAGCCTCGATAAGACGCTAGCTTGAATCACCATCTGGCGTGTGGGGGCATCAAAAAATTTGAGGATAGGCCTCAAACCCCGCAGGATGCCGAAGCACATAGATGCTACCTTCTTAGTATGACATGCGAAGGTTAGTTTGGAATCTAGCCACACGCCGAGGTTTTTTAGTTCGGGAACAGGTTTTGGGGGGCGACCCAGTTCGTTGGGCCACCAACTCGCACCCCACAGATCAGGATGGTTCCCCATAACCATCACTTCGGTTTTGAGGGCGTTGAGCTGTAAAGAATTGGCTGTAAGCCAGCTAGCAACAGCCCTCAGACCATCCGCAAAGTTTGAAGCCAGTGGGTCAGGGTCCCCATTGAGGACCACCGCCAACTGGGTATCATCGGCGTATGATACCATTGTGAGACCCCAACTCTTCGCAGCCATCGCCAAAGGTTGTACATATAAGTTGAAGAGAGTGGGGCTCAACGCCGAACCCTGCGGAACTCCTTGGGTGATGGCATGAGACTTAGATCTGAAAGGTGGCACCACTACCTGAAAGGATCGATCCGAAAGGAACGATTGGAACCAATCCAGCGCCTTGCCAGATATGCCTGCCTCACCAAGCCTTTGAATAAGAATGGCATGGGATACAGTGTCGAAGGCGGCACTAAGGTCTAACAAGACCAGTGCCGCCGTTTGACCTGCATCTAGTACAGAGCGGAGATGTTCAACCATATATAGGAGTGCCGTCTCTGTACTATGCCCAGATCTAAAACCATTCTGTGTAGGATCCAATAGGTGTGCAGAGGTCAGATGTTTCGTTAGGATGTTATTCACGTGAGCCTCTGTGATCTTTGTCACCCATGGAAGGAGGGAGATAAGTCTATAACTCTCCGGCTTCAGCGGATCCAAACCAGGCTTCTTTATAATGGACATGACACAGGCGGCCTTCCAACTGGGGGGGACCAACCCGGTGGTAAGGGATTGATCCACGAGATGTAGAATAGGAGGAAGGCAAACAGACGCAGAGTCCAAAAACTGGGCTGGTCTCAGAGGGTCATCTGGTGAACCAGACTTAACCTTGGCCGCGAGGAGACTAAACTCCTGTTCTGATGGTAAGAGAAACGAGGCCAGGCACTGTGAGGTACGCAGTATAAAAGACGTACTGTCAGGATCGACTTTGGGAAAAGAGCGATAGATGGCATTTACTTTTTCCACAAAGAAGCTGGCTAACGACTCACAGTGAGCAAGGGAGCAAATCTCCGTACTTGGAAGTCTGTTCACTGTGAGCTCCTTCAAGACTTTAAAAACCAGTTTGGATGGATTGGAACTCGCTTGGAAACCCCTCGGGGCCTTCAAATTTTATTAGATAGGTTCCAGCAATATTGTACCTTAAAAGGGTTGGAAATTAACATAAATAAAACCAAATATATGGCACTAAACCTGCACAAAAGCTTTAAATTTTTTTTAATGTTAAACGGTCATAAGCTTGACTATGAACAGAGCTTTACATATTTAGGGGTATTATTAGACTCGTCAATGGGATGGAGACCACAGTTAGAAAAATCAAAAATAGTGTTCAAACAAAACTGTCTTCCAATATTAAAAAAGATATGATAAATGTGTGAACAAGGCAGTTACTCCAGCACTAGAGATTTTCGGATATAAGGTTCAATCAGCTGTTCTGTATGGAGCTGAACTATGGGGACCAGTATGTAGGAAAACCTTTGAAACACTGGAGAACAAGTTTATTAGGGGATTACTAAAAGTACCCATTAATACCCAATTGGTACCATTATTTTTAGATTTAAACATTAAGCACACTGACCATCATGCTAGGTTGAGACCATTATTATTATGGGTTAGATTATGGACAACCCCTGAACTGACTGACTACAAAAATGGGTTGAAAGAAGTATTGGACCTAGACAGTGGTAACCACATTTTTTGGTTCAAACATGTAAGAGTCTGGTTATCCAAACTAGGTCTAACCCACTTCTGGAGTGAGCCGGAGTCCTTAATTATGGCCTCCAAGAAAATTGTTAAATTGCCCTTTTGGTCTTATGTGAGCCATGACTCTGCGTATGTTAGAATGCATGGCCCTTTGACCGAAAAAATTTTAATGGTTAAAAATGTGGCTTGTTTTGAATCATTTCTTGATGAGATTCAGCCGCCATTGGCCAAAACCTTGTACCTAAAATACAGATACGGAACACTGAGAACTAAGGTAATTGAGAAAAGCTGGGGGAAGACAAACAGTGACTACTGCACTTTATGTTCTAACAATATGATGGAAGACGTTTTTCACATATTGTTTTTTTGTCCCAGTTACGGTAAAGCCAGGAAAAAATGGATAGTGCCTTTATGTCGCATTATTGGCTTTAGATCCCACAAGGAAGCTGGTAGAATTTTAAAAACGGATACCAGCCAAGTAATTGTGTTTGGAATTAGTAGATTTCTTCTGGCTGTATACTTTATTAGACTGAAAATGTCCCTCCCATTTTAAACAGTATACCATATGTATTGATCAAACCACGGATTAAGTTTTTTCTTATTATTTTTTCTTTTTTTTTTTTTCCTAATTTTAAATTTTATGCCTTGGCTGTTATAAACTTATTTAATGTCTTTTTAACTTTGTAATAATGTTTTTTAAACTATTTATTAACTTCGTGATAATTTTATATTATAATAGATTGTTCCAAAGCGATGACGCGTAGTATTGATTACTGGTTCTGTGTGTAATGTTTTTTATGATTGTATTATTGTATATCTTTTATGTTGCAACGCAACGAAATAAAGATTTTTGAATTGAATTGAATTGAATTGTTTGGAAGACCAAGGCGTATTTTACTACAATAACTGATGATTTGGGTGGTTCTTGCTAACAGAGGGCGCTTTTTTGTCTGTGTCTCGTAGCTGCGAAAAGAGACATTGCCAGGGCACTAGTGAGCATGCGCACCAAGAGCATGGACCATTGCATGGGTCAGGAAAGGACAATATATTTGTTAAGGGGTTGCTTTCAGAAACATTTTAAGATTTGGAGGGAATGGGCAGAGTACAGAGGGATACATCTGGAGCTATGTGCAGCAAGACACTGGGAGGATGGGGGAGTCAAAGGAAGGGGAGTTGGAGAGCCAGTAGCCTAAAACATCATGCACAGTGCTGTATTTTTTCTTTCTGTGTCTGTCTGCAGAACTGCAATATGTATAGAGCTCTTTGATTTGGTGTTGTGCTCACTGTGCTGGAAGTGTAATATCATTAACAGGTTTTTTTTTAAGTGAGCCCTTCGTAGGCCTTTGGGATGGACACCAAGGAGAGAGTTGTAGTAAGGTGTTATCCACCCCTCTAAGAAACGTGAGTCATTCACCCCACATATGGAATGAAACTGTGCTAGAGTTCTTCTAATTAGTGAAAGTCAGTTTGCAGGCAAAGTCAGCCTAAGGTCTAAAATAGATTCATCTTCTTCATTTTTTATTTGAGGGTAAAATCTAACTTAGTAGTATACATGAGAATTTTGCAAGAGGGATTGATAAATTAAAAATGTTATCCGAATAATTCTGGAGTATGGGAAAATAAAAGAGCATATGAGCCATATCACCTTGTGTAGCCCACACTTCTGCATGTGGAATCTTGTATGAAATTAAGTTTGTGAAGTTTTTCGGGGATCCAATATCATCTGTGAATGATCATTAACTTGGTTTGGGATAGCATTGATGATGTCTAATTTATAAGTGGATCTGTAGATACGTTTCCAATCAAATTTTATATTGCTTTAGGATTACTCTGTCTCCCAATTTCACTTTGTTTGTGTGTCAGCTTTGGGGGATGTAGTTAGGAGTAAATTATATACATTGGATTCTTCATGGTACGTTTTTTCACAAGGTACTGATTAGAATAGGAAGTTATGGGTTATTCCTTAATGTTGGATGTTTCGATATTTCGGCTCTGCCTCAAAAATGTATAAAATTGAGGTTATCAATCCTGAAATATGATTGTAAGGTGGAGAAGCAGATTGGGAGATTGCCATCAAAGATGTGTTTGATCAAGTTTATTCCTTTCTTCGACCAGTCGGGCCACAACACTGGATAACTATCAAGTTTAATTTTGGGTTTGAGCCATATGGATGACAATTTAGAATTGCGGATCATTATTTTCAAATGGGATTCCTTTCTTAGAATAGCCTTTTTAGTGATATTCATAATATATTTAGAATGGGTCGGTGCAAATTGTCCATCATTAGAAACGGATTCATGGGTTTACCATCCAGCAGTGATTTTTCTAGTTTTAACCAAACTGGTAAGTAATGTGCAGAATCAAGGAACCAGTTAGTACCTTGCTTTAATAAATCCACTGGTTGGTAATTCCTGAAGTTAGCGAGCCCTATATCATGTTTATCTTTAGAGAGCCTTCATTTTTTGTGAGATTCTAGGTTTCTTGCCTTGCCATAAAGATTTATTGAAAGTGTTGTCTATTTTTGTTTAACCAAAACAGAAAAGATACATAAAAAGGTTTTTAAAAACAAAGCCGGTTTTCTTCATGATCAACGTAAATGATTTAAAAATAAGCTTAAACATATGTTGCTTATTTTGTATGCGTTGAGACAGTCTATTGCGCCCAACCATGTACATGACACCACACCGTGAAATGACGAAACACCCAGCCGTACAAGGGTGTTCATCGCTATATACACTCCAGCAGCTTCCCAATAGCCTCCCCAGTTTACCCCTCAAAAGTTGATTGTTCTTCCTCATCTTCCTTATCGGCAGTTCCGAAACCAATGGGTATTCAGAAGGGTATGCATTCCTCAAAATCGCATATATAATGGCAGGAAAATGTAACGGTGGGGGATACACCATTAATACACAGTCATTGAGAACTCATCGAACCAAGTACTGACAAACAGACACAGCATCGGGCAAGGGGGTAGCGCTCACAATACTCTACTGTGCTATACTCAATGTTTGTCATATGCCGTAATGTAGTAACCTCTATGACCTTTAATCACTGTTCAACTTCTTGTATATGCTTGTTGTTTTTGTAACAATGGTATCTTCATTTGTAACATGAAATGCTAAATACCAATAAAAATACTTCAACAAAACAAATGATTTTGGTTGTTTTGTATGTTATTGACAGCATGCTCAGTGGGGGACAGTAAGCTCTGGCCAGGTCATGCATCCAACCTGCCGGTGGCCAACCCCCACTATAATTTTTTGGGCTGAAAAATATTTAAAAAAAAATCTCACAGGCATGTTTGTTTTATAAAAGAAAATTAAAACACGGTTTCTGATTATTCATTTTGACATTTTTCACCCACAAAATGTAATAATCAAAGCTATATAAAAGGAGGCACAGTTATTCTTTTAATTAAAACTTTCTTAAACAGTTTTAGAGAAGTCAATATTAATACACATATTCGTTTATGAATTGATAAGGAGATTGTGCATGGCAGGGGTGCAAGTGCAAGTCATGTTTATAGCCTTACTGATAGAAACAGGAATTTGTTTGAAACAAAACATTTTCTTCAGCCAGGCAAAATCAATTTTTTCATCCTATTTAATGTATTCTATCTATCTATCTATCTATCTATCTATCTATCTATCTATCTATCTATCTATCTATCTATCTATCTATCTATCTATCTATCTATCTATCTATCTATCTATCTATCTATCCATCTATGTTTTCAATGTTGAAGTTTCTTAACAGATCGAATATAAACATTCATTGTCAACACATAGCGACAACCATATAACATTTACCTTAAAAGAAATTAGAGGACAAAATAAACAAAAATAGGTGAAAGCCAACAGTTTCAATAAATGAATACTGAACACTTCAGTTCAGTTCAATACACATTATTTGGTTTAGGTAAAAAAAAAGCCATAAAAGCAGTACATCAAAGTATTCAATGTTTTAAAATAATCCATAAAGGTACAGAAAAAGTTCATATTAATAACAAATACAAGCCATCCCATAAAAGAACCAGATTTCAAATTATAGGAACACTGTAAAGGATTCACTGAAAATAACTCTACTACATCAATTCATGAGTTATTACAGTACGTTCTTTGTGTCATTTCCTTTTCAACATTAATCAGTGCTTCCATTATGCAAAGAACCTTTGAAAAGAATATGGCTATATGGTAACATACTGACACATCTTTTAGGTCATGCATGCACTGCAAGTCCTCGTAATAATTGGCAATACCGTCTTTAAAAAATGGGGTTTAACATATTGCTTCCTAAGTGCAAGATGAAAACTGCAAAAAAGTGTGATGCACTGAGTCCTCTGTTCTGATCTATCATCACAGGGACATTTGTGGACCAAAGGTCCTGAACCATTCTTTTTGGAGCATATCAACGAGATAATTAACGAGAGGAGTGATCATCAATTTGAGTGACTCTGCCCTACCCCCCCCATGAAAGAATTTTGGGTAGCCTGCCATCCAGGAGATTGCTAATCATTTTAAGTATTGAATCTTCATTATCCTTTAAAGTAATGATAAGGTAATTGGAAAAATAAATTCTTAAATATTTAATGCAGCCTGGGTTCCAAACAAGGGCCGAATCATCTAGAATATCTTTAATTCCAATACTTTAGAAAAGTTTAACCTCAGACTTGTTCTTTTTAGTGTATAGCCTGATACATCTGCAAATTCTTGAATCAATATCATTAAGGTGGCAATGAAGGTGGGGGCAGATGCAGCTATTTTTTACAGTATTATCATCAAACGTTACCCCTAATATTCCTCCATTTTCCCTCAGGTGATGTAGAAATTACTCTAATGTTAAGAGAAAGAGAGGAGGCAAGAGGGGGCGGCCTTGTCTGGTTCCTTGTTTCAAGGAGAATGTGCAACAGATAGCCCCCCCCCACTCTCACTCTAGCGGTTGGGTTGTGGTAGAGTGCCATAATCATTTGTTTCAGGGACTCACTCAAATGAATCTTCTCAAGGACTGAATTTAAGTAGTTCCAATCAACTTTGTCAAACACTTTTTCTGTTTCAAGCGCAATTGCTGCAGTAGGTGTCTTTTAAACGTGAAAAAAAGATTGTGTGTTGTTGCTGGATAATCCTTTCTTCAGAAATACAACCTGTGAGGGGTGAATGAGTTTATATATGTATTTTGAAGCCTGAAGGTGAGTATCATGGCATATATTTTGCAATCCAGATTCATTAATTATATTGGTCTATAGTTTTTGAAAGCAAGGTGTCTTTCCCCTCTTTAGGGAATACAGTTATGATAGCCTAACCAGGGGTATCCGTGACTTGTCCAGAGTTGGCAAAGTGGGCATAGAGTTTTACTACATGTGGAATAATTCTTGCGGAAAATGATTTAAAGAATTGTGCAGTATACCCGTCCAGGCATGGGGCTTTGCCTGTTTTGAGTTTTTCATAGGTATAGGCTATTTCTTCTTCTCTTTTTGGACCATTCATCATTTTAATTTCCTTGACTGTTAGTCTGGACAAGTTGGCCATATCTAGATAATCTCCATATTTCTTGTGATCTAGTGAAATGCTGATTCTGTAAACAATTTGGTTAAAATAATCTTAATAATATCTGCAATTTTATTATGGTTAGTGTGGAAAAGGCCTTTGCCATCTTTTTTAGCATTTATAGCGTATTTTTATCTATTTTTTTTTATTTATTTATTTAGAGTTTTCTATAGCGCGAACAAGACCCAGCGTAGGGTGTCAGAGCGCTTTACAGTAGAGTTTCATCAGTTGTTAATGTTTCATACTTCAGTTTAGCATATTGCCATATATACATTCAATAATACAGTTGTCGGGCACAGTTAAAATACATGAACATCTTTGTTCATGATCCATTGTGGAGTGACATAGCTTATACAATATTGTTTAATCCGTCATAACGAAAGCACTTCGGTATAGTATATAGATATATATACATTCATTAATAACTTTGGCAGTTAGGGATAGCAGGCCTCCCCTAAGGTCCTTATGGAAGGACCGTATCTTTGCAGTCTATGTATTAAGTATGATGCTAGAGGTTCTACCACTTTGTTAGCTTCACGTATTGTTTATTGACCCAGATACCTGCTATTGTGCTTATCATTTTATTATATTCATATTATTTCTTGACAATTTCATTTCATATGAGGTTATCTTTAGAGGAAATATGGAATTTTTTTTAATCAATAATTTGTTTCTCTCATTCCAAGAGCCTACTGTTAGCTTCTTTGATCATATTAGATCAAATTTTAATAATCACACCTCCTACTATTGCTTTCAGGGCTTACCATATGGTGATGTCAGGTGAGTCGCTTTCCTTGTTGTCTTTGAGGAAGTTCTATATTGAGTATTCAATTAATTGTACATTATTTTGGTGTTTTGAGAATTTCGACATAGAAGCTCAAATGTGTTTGTTTTGTGTCTGATGAGGGGTCAGTGATATATGTATATAGTGATACACAAATGATCTGATATCAATCTTGGCTCAATTGTTGTTTGGTCAACCTTTCTATTGGAGAATCCCAAAATTAGCAAGTAGTTTATTCAAGAGTATGAACTGTGAGGGAATGAGTAAAAGGTATAATCCTTTTCCTGTGGGGTTGGGATTCTCCCTGTGTCAATGCTGTATCTAGAGCATAGGTTCTTTAGAACTTCATGGCTTTTGTTAGGGCAAAATTTAAATTGTGAATTTCTGTCTAATGTAGAGTCAATGGGCAGATTAAAGTCTCCTGCAAAGATGGTCGTGGCTGAGTCTGGTATCATTTTAAGTTAAGTAGAAAGCTCATTCCAGAAGGATGGGTCGTCCAACGTGTGTGCATATACATTAATCCCAAATAACTAATTATTGTTTTTGGAGAGTTTTGCGATGATCTATCTACCCTGCTATTCACAAAGATTTGACACCATGCCTATATTTGACTTCTTACTGATCAAAGTTAGAACACAATTTTTTGCTCAACTGCGGAGGAGCATGCTGCGCTTCAAAACTGAATATTTATGAAGGATGTGATGTGTGTTGAATCAAGCTGGGTTTCCTGAAGTAAAATAATATCTCCCCAAAATGTATATTGTTAGTCAATGGTATTCCTTTTTAGGTCTCGCTTGTGTAGCGCGCATGCGCTGCTTAGGAAAAAGACCTTTAGCCATCGCTTCACTTTTGCAGGCAAAACATGCACGCGTTGCATAGCTGTCAATGGCAATACGTGCATATTTGGTGATTCCCTTGTGGGAGCGAGCTTTGGTGCCATGTGTTAGCAATTATCGCTCCTGGCGCTGCACGCGCGCTTGTTTTTCTGTATCTCTTGGCTCTGTACGTTTTTACATGGAAGGCTTTTTTTTTATCCCCAAGGACTATCCCCGAGAGAAGCTATGGATTTTCTGCTACCAATAGTTGCTCCCAACGGATACATCCATTTTATATTGTAACATGGATAACAGGAGCTGTCTGTGATGTTTCGATATATATCTGGACTATTTGGCCCTCATAGGTGGCATCATGAAATCAATGACTGCTCACCCTAGTGAGGTCTTAGCCCGTGACAATTCAGGCTAACCGTATCTGTCTTTGGTGCTGTTGGGATAATTCTAATATCTGTGGATACCCACGTTCTGATAGACGGATATTTTCACAAAACTGCTGTGCATGCTGATGCCAGACTATCCTGCGATATCTCACTAACTGTAGTCGCTCACAGTGATGTCACGATAGACTCCTCCCCCAGCCTCTGCTCACAACCTTAGCCCCGACCAGCATTAATTAATTTTATTTGTACTGACATGCCACCTCCCTTCTCCTTTCTACATGGAGCCCGACCAGGGAGCCTGCCCTTCCATTAGGGACAGGTTTCTCATCAGCGCGGGCGAGGCGAGGGCATGCCAGTGGCTGGTAGAACAGTTGTGCTATGGCGTGCACAGCAGTGAGTGTGTGGTGGCTGCCGTGTTTGCTCTTTAACTCCCTCCCCCCCACATGAAGAGATTTCTAGCGAGCCTTTGAAAACAACCTCGGAAAACAGACACAATGACGTTCAACAGGCCCACTGAAGGGGGTCCTCTCAGGACAGGATGGAGTGGGGGCGCAGGGAGGGTGGGGGTCAGATTTTCTTGAAACAAAGTAAACAAAGGGAAGGACGCCGCATTCACCCACTCCACAGATAGCCCCCCTCCAGGGGGGTTTACAGCCTGGCCAGCTCACTGTCGCTTTTTGCTGTGCGGTAATTACACAGTGAGTTAATATGTTCAGAATGCAGTAACCAAGGTGTTTTGGGAACTATCTTCTTGCTTTGTGCTCTGTTTGAGGGCAAATAGTGGCTTGAGGCATTTGACTTGAAGGGTATCACAAGTGAAGGCTGCAGACGTGCACCATTGCATTCTCCTGGAGTCATTTGCTTTTGCTCACGGTGCCTGTGCACACACTGTGGCTGGTTTTATGATGCCCATTCTTGCCACACTTACGTGCAACCCCGGCCTATTAAATGTCTTGAATTTAATGCACATGCCTTGCACTAGAGCCTCTGAAACTCCTCTGTATTTCAGGGCGCACACCGTGGATGGCTGAAGACTGCTCCTCCAAGGGCTGCGTCCTCTTTGTATTCTCATATTCACACTGGTTTAAATTGCATGGTGCCCATCTATCCACGATTGTGCACCTGCATGAATGCACAAGGCTCTTCTCACACTGTCGCAATAGCAGGACATGAGCAAGGCCACTGGAATTATGCGGTGTTGGTGACTACATTGTGCCACAAGAAAAGGACAATTATGTGGTATAAGGTGGCACTTTTTTATAGTATGACTTATTTTGTAACTTTTAGACATGATAATACTATCTGGACAAGGAATGCACCTCGTTAATGCCAGTTTACCAACAAAATACAACAAGCATTGGCATAGCCAATAGGTCTCACCTTTGGTACCTTATAAGTGTTTAACCATGCAACAGTTAATGTTGTTGCACCAAGGATATAGTGCTGCATAACTAATTACTTATAAGGTCCCGAAAGTGAGACCTATTGGCTGTGCCAATGCTTGTTTAATGGGGTGGTTGATCTCTTTTATGGTTAGTGATATTATCTTTATTTTCTATTTAGAATTTGTCATGAGTGAGGGTATGGGACTATATGGCTTTTTACGGGGCCTAGTGGGTTAACTCCGAATGTTGAAATGGAGTATGTATATAAGCTGCAGAGAGTTAAAGTCATTGTGTGTCATTTGTAGCATGACAGAATAACAGAGATTAGTGGCATAACAGAGAGTGATGCATTTCCAAAGATTACTTCCTATGTTGTGGAGTTGTGTCCAGAATGGAGTGTTCTTAATGCCCAATTTAGTATGAATTGTTAGTTCGCAGGAGGCATTTCCTTCCCTTGATAGTATTGACAAATAATAATGATGTGAAAAAAGTACAACATTGTAAATCAATATCAAATAAAACAACATTTTCACACAGTCCCTCCCAGGCATTAATCCCCTCCCTGCCACAACCTCTCCCCCTCAAGTATACAAGAGGAATGGCGAGAGGAGAAAACACTCCTTCAGGGAAACTTAGAGTCAAGAACAAAACAGTACCCACACTTTTTATTGAAATAGGTGTACATTTCACAGCTCATAAGGCAAAGGGAAAATTTAGAATTTTAGAATTATGATAGCACACATGATTAGATAATGTAACAGTAAACTATAAGTGTTCTCCATATAGAGCTTCACATCGGAAGAAAAGTGTTCAGGAAGTTATATGTTATGTTATGTTATAAAGAATTTGTCGCGGGCACTAATACTCTGGAGTGTCCTGGCGCGGAAGTCAACTGGGTTGAAGGTGAGAGCCAGTCAGATGGTCTGACTAAACAGATGGGTTTAAGTGTTTTTTGAAAAGTTGAAAATCTTGAATAAGCTGAAGGTCCGCTGGGAGCGAATTCCAGGTCACTGCTGCTTTAACAGAAAGCGACTGGCCTCCCATACGAGTTCTGCGGAAGCGCAGGATTGCCATCCGGCGGAAGTTAACTATAGTACTATTTGTTGTAGGAACATCAGACCAAGAACATATGCATTTAAATTATAACAATTATTTGAAAACCCTTGGAATAGCAATTTTACATTTACTTATTGTTTTGCAATAGTATTGTATTTCCCATTCACAATTGTAGTGTTCTCATACATTATTTCTGTTGTCAGTAAAGAGTCTGTCAAAGGCACAATATAGAGAGATTACTTACAAATGCAGAGGGTATGTTAGGATACTTGCTAACGGTCTTTAGTCATTGAAGTAAGGGTGACGAAAACATCAGAGTCTGGAGCTGAGCTGCAGGCTCATGCCTCCATCTTCTTCCTTGTCCAAGCCATGCCCCCTCAAAGGTATCACTTATCAACATCTAGTAGATTATGAATTGGCTTCCAAGTTATATAAAGGAAACTATGGGGCTTATAAACTCAGGTACAAAATGCACCATTGATCATTTGCAGACTAACCATTTTATAAGCATATTTGAAGCCAACATCCTACATTCTAAGGGCCAGATATACATAGAACTGATCCAAAATACTAGTTGCAATTTGTGACCAGTATTTTTGCAACCAGTATGATAATTTGCGAAGTGCCCTATGTACTATTAATTCAGTTTGCAAATCCAATTCATAGTGGGTCGCAATTCTACCTATCTAATGAGGAAGGGTGCAAATTGTGACCTGTTAGGAACCTCAGCCATCAAAGCGATGATGGCCCCCTGAGGTCAGCAGATCACCATGTCTGTGTTTGCTTCAACAAAAGCATTTTTTTTTCTTTGAATGCAACCTGTTTTCCTTAAAGGAAAATGGGATGCTGTTGAACAAATAAATGAAAAGGGTAATTTTAATTTTTTAACATTCACAAAGAGGAAGGCGTCCTTTAGGGGCCTCTTCCGTTTGTGAGTGGGTTAACATCTCCTTTGCCGTGTCTGTAAATATTATTGTTTGGAACTCTATTTCGATTGCAAAACATAAATACATACCACCACCGTTTAGAATTTAGAAGTGATACCCTAAATATGGCACTTCCGAATCCCTAATCAGTATTTGGTTGCAATCTCAAATTGTGATTAGGTAACAAGTTACACAATTTGGGGATGTATGACGTTACAACGCATACTTTTACAACGCCTACCTTTACAACGCGGTTTTTACCACGCATACCATTACAACGCATAGCACTTTGGGGTGCTGGATAGTGAATAGTTTAATTTACTATTCCAACTCCAGTCCCCGTGGATAGTAGGGAAGGTTATTGGATAGTAAATTAACCTATTCCCTATCCTAGACCGCCCCCCAGAGCAATGCGTTGTAATAGTTTGAGTTGTAAAAGTTGTAAAAGTTGCGTTGTAATGGTAGGTCGTTGTAAAAGTTTCGTTGTAAAGGTTACATACCACAATTTGGTGTTTGTATATTTAAAAAAGCATTTTTGCAGTCGCAAACGACCCATTTCAGCAAATCAAGTCATTTATGGCTTTAAAAATGCTTTGTCCATCTAGCCCAACAATTGCTAAGAAGAAATGAATAACTCTTACCCAAAATTTGAAAGTGAGTCAACTCAAAATCCTCCCAGGAAGCGGTAAGCCAATAGTCATAAATGAATTAATGAGTCCCTTTCTGTAAAAGGTTTTCTCAAACTGCAGTTGCTCTTGCATCTTACATAAAAGCAGAAGGGAGGATAGAAAACCAGCCCCCTGCTACGTAGACCAAATAAAAATCCCTAAAAGTAAGCTAAATCAAGCAGAGCATACTGAAACATTGATGAAGCAGCTATGGTATGCTTAAGAACCATTAATACATACATTCCCCAGGGACCCGTTTCGAATATGAGTGACCCGGGGACCTTCCTTGGGACAAGAAAAAGAACACAGAGACTAGGAATATTGCCTGCCCCCTTGCCTGTGTCTGGGGGAGTCAGGTGGGACACAGGATTAAAGATTGGCCTGGTGCCGGCTATCTTACCACCCTGGGAGGCTCACGGAGAGCCAACTGGCACCACAGGAGCCTTGAGGCTACCCCCATGGTCCCTAATGACCGCTACCTGAACTGTATGCCCGGTGGGCACAGGAATCCAGCATTTAGGCATAAACAAAACAAAATTAAAAGCAATTGTGGCTTTAAGATTTTGGAAGCCGCTTATTATTTATTCATTGGACCGGGAAAATTATAGCCCATAATGTCCAGTGGGAGGGGCTAAATTTGGATATTAGTCTGATTGTGGTGGCTCTAAGATGGCCTGGGGCACCACCAACAATTTTTACAGTATGTATAGGGGCTATAGGGTGCACAGCAGCCACCCAATAATGAATTAAAAAACCTAACCCGAAGTCCTCTGGGGCCTTCAAACTTTCTCATGATTTCAAGCACTCCCAGAGCTGAAGCCTTTGGTCTAGGGCTCTGGAGTGCAGAGCCCCCTTCAGATTGTTCCTATGGCTGCAGTGTTAGTCTAACTGTAATAAAAAGAAGACGCTGACGCATCTTTTTCAAAGTTAAAATGTTTTATTGACCACATTGATATTGACAATGCTATGTTTACCATTATAATTAAAGCTGTTGATTATTAAACACACTACATAATTTTCTACTTTTAAAGGGCAAGTTAAATCCTCCAGAAGTAGTATATTTAAGACATCATACAGACTCCCCAAAATGTTATCCATGGATAAACTTACGGACTGGGGCTAGTTCTCAGACTCGCTTAAAATGGCCGCCACATACAGAGTCTGGAAATCCCAAAGTGACAACAGTAGGGCTTATGTACAATAGCAGCAGGCCCTGGAAATGTAAAGGTTTGTGGACTAATAAAGAGAGGGAATCTGCCAGGAGGTAGGGGACATTTAATATGAGGGCAAGCAGACATGTTAATTTTTCTGTAAAACCAGTTGATGTATGTTATGTTTTTTTCTACAAATGGAAATACATTTCATGGGTTACTCACAAAAGTACAGCTAAATTGCTTTACTCTGGTTTGTGGGGCATGCTAGATGAATTAATAGTTCATCCTTTTAAGGTTGCATTTATTTAGTTTTAAGAAGTTGACATTGTAGGTGTTTCTCCTAGCTCATAATAAGGCATACATCATCTTTTGTAGACATGAAAAAACACAACTGACTGAGCTCAGAAGCTAAGGATCCCCTCCCTCGGCAATATTATCTAATTCACTCACGCCAGTGTTTCAGAACAATGGTGACTGGTAGCTTCTGGGTCAATGGCCAGCGGCATAAGTCACTCTTCCAACCGAAATAAAAGAACAATGTCGCTATTGTAATCTTCTTGCTCAATCCCTTTGCAGTTAAATTACCTTACAAAATAAAACGCAGTAAGCCTCTCAGAAACAAGTGACAAATTACTTCAAATGGGAAAACCCCACGAAGAAATTGAAACGTGAGCTCCAGTAGGAACGTGAGCTCCGAATGAATGAAAGCATATTTTGTGTAAATGAGTGGCATTTTGAAATCTCCCGGACAAGGAAGATAGATAGGTTGCGTCATATTGAAATGGAAAGTTATACAATGTGGTTGCAAAATATATATTTACCTACCCCCTTTCACAACTAGCTAATCCCTTCCTCTACATTCTAAAGCTAACATAATAAGCTCAATTATGCTGGCAAGCAGATAGGTTGGTTGGCATGCAAAAAGGTATTGGCTAGAGAAAAGAGTTTAAGAGCCACTTACATAAAGATACGCCTAAAACGAGGACGGTGTAAAATGTTATGTTTCACAAAAATCTATTCATTGAAAGTCATTACTATTTCATTGTAGCGAATGGACACCTAGGAAATGAACAAAGCAACGACACAAATTGAAATTGGAAATTATTGGAATAGGGGCACCGTAAAGTATGTGATTACCGGCTCGTTTATAGAGTATCATGCAGACATCTCTCTCAGTGCCCCTGTTATTTTGGACCCAACCAAGAGGCCACATCTGCCTTGCATTTTTTCAACGTTTCTGATCTTAATTTTTAAGTCTTCATTTTAAAGTGTTCCGTGAAGAACAATTTGAATATTTAGCAGATATGAAAAGATGCGGCAACGCCGTGTAGAAGTTTGCATGCTTATTTCAGATGTTATATTTTAAATAATTAGTGCCAAACAATTACCCCTGGGACGTGATTATTTGTATTTTCTTACAAAAAGGAATGATTGCATTCGCTTGCTACAATGCAGGCATACCTTAGTAGGTAGCACAACCCGCAATAGTGCTGGAAAATGAATACTGTGGCCATATTGCTGGTCAAAGAAACTGGGGTGGTGAGGCTGATGTGTATTGCGGCTGGCTGCATGTTACCTAGGCTATACTGAAAACATGGAAACCAGCAGCTGACTTTTCCACTGAGGGTCAACATGAACCCTATGGCACTAGTGTGGGACTGACATCTCAGGGCAAACCATGCTCGCAAACACTGCAGTCACCAGCAAACATAAAAGACATCAGTTATGAGACACACAGCTCCTGGGCCGCATTATATTGGACTTTGCAGTGTAGCGCAGAGGCGAGCATATGTTTTATGCACCTCTAGAGCGTAAAGGTAATTTATTTAACTCGGTATATCTTTGAGTTAGTGATGTATTTTCAGCTACTACGACTCGGAAACAGTGAAAAAGGTTCCCCTCTTTCTGTTTCTGAGCTGCTCTATCTGAAAATAAAGCGCTAGCTTTGAGAAAATATTGGTTGCGTGTTCATTGCTGCCAAGGTTTCAGATTGCAATGTGTGACATTTTCTTAAATTCAGTGTAATTATGAGTGACTTTCAACGACTATGAATGACACTTTCTCGCAAGCAAAAATGAAGCAATGAAGACGAGGGAAACATATTAATATCAGAAATTACACCTATTTGAGTAACCCAGAAACTCTAAGATCTTAACTGCTGCACCAGTCCTGCTGGCAAATTTACATCTGTAACTGGCTCTGCGTGAGACCGTGATTGCACAGAAGCAGAGCACCTACCTGCTCCCACCCACTCCTCTAGTGGTCTCAGAAGGATAGTGTATTAAACAAACATTGACATAGCCAATAGGTCTCGCCTTTAGGACCTTATAAGTGTTTAGCAATGCAACACTTGATGTTGTTGCACCAAGGATATTGTGCTGGATAACTAAACACTTATAAGGTCCCAAAGGCGAGACCTATTGGCTATGTCAATGCTTGTTTCGAAGGTCCCTACTCCACACCCTCACAGATTCACCTTTGGTTTCACCAGAGGTCTATTCACCATTCATACTGCTATGAATGCAACATTGCGAACAGAGTCATGTTTAAACAACACCCATTAGTTGCCTTTCATTGACACCTACTGGTCACAAGAAAAGCTGGAGCAGCAATATTGAAGATACAACGTCAATCTTCACAGACCTTGAAGTCAACTTTAAACAAGCATTGGCAATGCCAATAAATATTGCTTGTATATAAAGGTAAGCAGGTTAAATCAGGTTGAAACATTCTGGAGCAACCGATTTATTCTGAGAAGAAGTCAGTTTAAACTACACTGCCAGTGGTACTGTGGGTTCTTCATGTTACCGTCAGTGCTTAATTTGTGCCGGTGCTTTCCAGTGCTTAGCACCAGCACTTATTTCTTAGCGCCGGGTGTACAGCGATATCGATTTGTGCATAAAATATTTAAATTTGGGGGCGCTGCTGCCTGCCTTCAACTGCCCGGGTGAAGACCCTGCCTCAACAGGAACAATTAGCAATATTAGTAGCGTTAGTGCTCGATCACTGAAAATTGAAAAATGCGTTAGCCCGGCCCTGTCTGTTCCTCCTTGGCGCGGAATCGTCTTTCCTCTTGAGACGGATCAATGCAGTTTAGACTAGTGTTTTCACTTTCGCTTGCTTTACCGAACTGCGCAGCTGCAGCAGTGCTAGTCAATCAAATGAATCGAGTGAATCGCCTCAAAAAGTAAGGAGCGTGTGTTGCGATGACTCGAGCAGCAGCAGGCCTCAATAAACCCAAAAGGCAAAGTAAGTGATTATTTTGTTTTAACATCCACTAGTAGTACTGTTGTGTGAAGCAAGTATGTTGTTTTTATTGGCTGAGGTACGTGCCGGGAAAAGTGCACCTCATTTGCTGCGCATTGTAATTATGTAAATGATCTTATGATGCGAACACTACAAATATCTCTTGGCTCAAGAAAAACTGCAATATAAACAGCGATTACAATTAATTGCCCTGAACACCACCATGGGATTCACGAGGGCTCAGATTCATAGTATGAATAAAAAAATGTTCCTGCCTTCCTGAACCGTGAAAGGTTTAACTTTTGGTTGGTATCCTCTGGTAATGAGCCCCATATTCGAGGGCCTATGACTGAAAATCTTCGATTTCCCTTGTTCCAGGGCAACTCTGTACTTGGAAATTCCAAGAGCATTTGATTGACCTCTTGGTCAGCCCTGGGATATATCTATATTTTATTTACATGTATAAAAATCGTACTAGTCACAACCACTTTCATATCACAACACAAACACACACCGTTTCAGTATCCTACACTCATTACGAGACACACACTAACATGCCATCAAATCATATTCTCTTAGTAGCATACACTACCACAAAATCTCAGTGTCACCCTAACATACACTGACCCCAGCTCTGATAGTTGGTGCACTTACTGGGTGTGTGTAGAAACGTTCCACTGCTGCAGCAAGTTTCGTAACTGTTGCATTTATGCAGGAAAAGCATGCACTGGTGCTGGTCACTTTACTAAATAGGTTTGAACAAGTGGCCACTGTTGCAGCCTGTTTTGTAACTGCTTTGTTTGTGGCACAAAAGCCTGCACTGTGGCTTTGTGTGTGTGTGAAGACATGTGCACTGTAGCGGTTGCTGTAACTGGTCTTTTTATGCAGGAAATCTTGTACTGCTGCTTTACGTGTTCTCTGGGTGTGAGGAAGTGTGCACTGTTTTGTCAGTGTTGTACCTGGCCCTTTTGGCAGGTTCACCCCAAAACTTTTTGCTTTTGCCTAGCCTGTTTCTGTAACCTGGTGTTGGTGATTTTAGGTCTTTTTCACTGTGGTCCCGTGTAAAGTGCGTGAGCTCTCTGTGTATGTGTGGTGAGTGACCTGCCCTCCTATAGGAATGCATGGGGAATATGTGTGATCATGGTAGTTCCTGATGTGTGGGGAGTGCAGGGTCGAGTTTGGTATGTGCGAACTCGTGAGATTGAATGCTGCGCAATGATGCATGCGGATGATTGTGTCTAGTGTGGAAGTGCCACTTCCAGAAGTTGGCATGTTAGTGTAATTTGTGTCTGGTGTGTGATTGGCTGGAGCTGGCTGGTGAGCCTGGCTCCAGGAGTCAGGATGGGTCTGCCCCGGTGGTGAATGGAGAGATTAGCATGCTGATGTGAGGGAGGGGCTGCACCGGGGACCTGAATAGGGCTGGGCTTTCCCCATACATTGCTGGCTCCACCCCCTGTGGTGAGTCTGATGTTCCTAGCCTGGCCAGTGAAAGGGAGTTCCCCATAACCAGTTGCAGCTGGTACTCACATTGCCTACACCCTGCTAGACAAAGGATTTTGCTGTATAAATGAGGGGCTGTGACCCCATGTCAGTGTTCTTTTTTTCTGACTGGAATCAACCAGTAGCATGCTGCTGCTGGGGCCCAGGGGAAGGCTTGCCTCCCTGGGCCCTGCCCAGCCCCCGGACTGCTGATGGACATGGATGCCTGGAGGATCTTTTTACATGGGGTCCTCTTTGCTCCACTTTGCCCCAGGACCTTTTTTTTCTTTGAATCCTGAGTTGCTGGGACCCTTCTTGATGCAGGGGTCATCTCTGGGGACTTGTGGGGCTGTCCGTGCCCCCAGCACGATGTGAGCGCTTTATTTTTGGGCAGAGCGCTGTTGGTTTCCCTCGAAGGGAAGCGCTCCTGCCCTTTTGTGCCCCGAGTGCGCAGGTGCCCACTCTGCATCTTTATTTGCCTTTTGTAGGTATTGTCATGGGTGCCACCCCGTTTATTTAGTTATTTCATGGGTGCCCACCCCGTTTCTAATGTTGTTTTATGCTGCGAGGGTGCCCACCCCTCGTTGTGCCCCCGATCGACGCTGCAGCCCGGCCGCGGCCGCCCCGGAAGTCAGGCGAGTCGGTCTGTGACGGGGGCGGGGCCGCAGCAGGACCGGAAGCTGTGCAGCGTAGGAAGAGGAGCATGGCCGCCGAGGGTGCAGGCGGGGCTCCAGTGGTTGAGGAGAGCCCAGCGCTGCCCAAAGGAGACCGAGCCTGAAGATGTATGAGGAGCCCCACTGAGGAGGGCTCCCCCGTGCCGCACCCGCGCCGTGAGGAGAAGTCGTCGCACAAGGAAGAACACCCCTGGGCATCCCGGTGAGTAATCAAGGGCTGGGGGTGCCGTGTGGACGAGTATTAGTGCCGGATCGAGGCACAGTGAGGCTGAACACTAAGAGCGGCCCCGGATGGCAGCGGGCCACTCCGCCAGTTATAGCCTGCAATTTTTTAACTGTATAGAGAGCCTGTGTGGCTCCAGCTGGGCCATATGTCTTTAAAGGGTCCCGTGGGGGGGGGGCCCGTGAACTTTCACAGAGCCAGAGGGCTCCAACGGGCACAGCATTAGTTCCTGAGCCTAGATGGCTCCAGAGGGGACACCCTATCCGTCTAAAGGCCCATGTTCTTCCCTACAGTTGTGTCTCACGATTTAAAGGGCCCAGTAGGGTCCTCAGGGGTCCGTGTCACCCCAGTTCACGCGCCCGTTAATGTGTGCCATGGCGCAGAATGTTTCTAGGGGCCAGAGTGGCCCAGGGGCAGGAATTATCTTTAGAGCCAGATGGCCCCCTCAGGGGACATGTGTGTTTATAGAGCCAGGTGGCTCCAACGCCCCTCAGCTGTGTCAGAGCCTGTGTGGCTCCAACCCCTGCGGCACAGTTTCTCAGAGGGCCAGTGAGGGCCCATGCCGCAGTACACTTCTCAGCTGCCCAGCAAGTAGTGGGCAGCTGCACCGTTTAGGCTTTTGTTTCTGTTAGGGGGACCTGTTCTTTGTGAATCAAGGAGTGAGTCACACTCCCTTCGCCCCTACCTTGGCCTTTCACAGCTGCGCAGCACTTAGTGCCAGCTGCAGCGTTTAGGCCCCTTGTGATTGTCCTCAGCTGCCCAGCAATTAGTGGGCAGCTGCAACGTTTAGGTTTGCGCCAGTGGCGCACTCCTGACTAGCGCTGCGTTGGCAGCGTGCCCTGATATTCTGGACACAGGGCATTTTGAGCCCCTTCTTGGGATGGCTGGTTGGCCAGGGGGCTGGTATGTGGATAGGGCGCAAGGCCCTAATGTGATTTTTGCGCAAGGTGATTACCTAATATTTTAGTGATTATAATTGCCTAAATGTCATTTATGCGCTAATCTGATTTAAATGTGATATGTGCTTTAAATGTGGTGCTAGGAAATGTAATGCATCTAGTATGTTTTACGCACCCTGTGTTTTATACCTCTAAACTTGGGTTTATGATTATGAGGTTATTTTACCTATGTAGGTTTATGCTAGTGAGATGTTTTTACTCTGTGAGTTACGCCCCTAAATGTGGTTTCTTCTTAGGCGGCAGAGTCTAATGTGTTTAGACTAGTGAGAGATTGCCTACTGTAGTTATACTAGTTAGGCCTAATGTGATTGCTGCGTAATGTGCTTTGCCTTTATGCTTGTGTCATACTTCTAAATGTGCTCATGCTTAGAAGTTTACTTTGCCTGGTATGTTATACTAGTGAGTTTGTGTCCCTACGTGATCTAGGCCTACGGTTATTAGTATTGCGTAGTGTGTACCTACCTTTACCAGTGGTTACTGGTGGTGTTCTACAATTGTCAGTTTGTGTTACAGTTATTCTAAGTGCTAGTTCTACTAAGTTCTGAAAGTGGCCCACGTGGCCCTGTCCTGGTGTAAATAATCCCATGTGAATATTGCCCGTGCCAATTGGCACAATGTCTATTGTGTGATTACTATCTGATGTGTTTTGACAATACAAAAGTTATTTTTATATAACCTTGTGTGGAGTTCCTTTTGTGGTGTGCCTAGGATGTTGTTGCTGTTGTGTGCGTGCGCAAATGCTTTACACATCGCCTCCAGGATAAGCCTGTCTGCTCGTGCCAAGCTACCAAGGAGGTGAGCTGGGGTTATCTTGGTGTGTGACTCCCTTGCCCTGACTAGAATGGTGGTTTCTGCCTGACTTTGGCGTAAGCCTTAGCCAACCAGAAATCCCAGTTCTAACAGTCAGTGTATGGTAGGGAAGCTTGCACTGCCATGTTGCTTCACTCTACACCAAAGACTGATCAAAGAATATAAATGTTTTAGAAAGGCGGAATGACAGGAAGACAAAAAGAATACTAAAGCTAGTTAGTGCAGTGCAGGTGGTGAAGAAAAGGAATGACGATCTGAAGAAAAACAGACAATGAGTGCATGCGAATAAAAATGAGAACGGGAATAATAGTAAAATAGCATAATAAATCGAGAACGCATATGGTTATTTTCATTCGCTCCGGAATGGACCATTATTTTAAATACGCATGCAACAAAGTGCTTCTAGGAAGTTAATTGGAAGTACAATACCTCATAGGTTAAAAAAAATAAAAAATCTAATGAAAAGCAGTGGGCGGGACGTGTAAATTAAAGTAATCTGCACTCGGCTAAATGATAAACTGTCACGGGCGGAAGGTGAAAGCAACATGAGCATTACTAAATGCACTCACCCAATGTGGAGAAACTGGGAGCACATCAGCGCCGGTGCCAGGCTGCTTTTGCTGTCCGTAGGATGCAGTCACTTATTGAGAGAAGGAGGAAGCCCTGTGACTGAAGCAGCTGGTTTGTGCAAGAAAGGGAGGCAGTAATGTGGTGGACCCTTCCGTGGCGAGAGAGTTGCAGACTGCAGCAGAGGAGCAGCAGTGGCTCAGCCATAACTCTGCTTTCAAGAAGCAAGCACGAGCACCATTACTGCAGTTCCAGAATAGTTAGAGAGGGCGGCGCAATCAAAACAAACTGCGACGGGTGGAAGGGCGAAAACTATACCTGTGCTAATAGGAAAAAATGCTTGTTTTATTTTGCCTACACATGCCACATGGTTGAAAAACAATTGTGGGAGAGCTGTTAAAAGAATACGCTGTCCTCTGAAGCACTCTTCCTGCAATTTAAAAAACAAGCACTGTAAAAACAAGCACTCGAGTGGTGCACGCGCGTGCCACAGCGAGACATCTAGTTTCAATTATCGCGCCCGTGTCTGGGCACGATAATTGAAACCACATATCGGCCGTGTGGGTAACCGCAAACAGTAGGCCATGGGCAGAGCAATGCGCCCACCTTTGGCCAATTGCATGCTGTCTTTCTTAAAAAGACACACGCAAAGGGCAATAGCGTGGGCCAAAACAAAAAGCACACGCACAAGCGTGTGCGATTCTTAGGTTAATTTTCAAAAGCCCTTAGTCTTCGCCAGTGCATGTGCGCTGTTACAGGCTTGACTTAAAAAATGGTAGTGGTCGGAAAATACAGACATTTACAGCTTGTATGATACAGCTATAGTTAGTGGAGCGCTGTAAAGCTTTGCAGACCAATGGTTTGTAAAATGTCAATGATTTCCTAAATGGACTGAAAAGTGCCCAGATGCATTTTAGCTTGCAGAGCAGCGCTATAAAAAGTACGCAAATAAAATAAATACAGTCAATAAAAGTGTATCATAATCATTTTGGGGAATTATTGGTTCCAAATAAAGCATTAATGTGAGTCGGGCCGCCCATAATGGTATATGCTCAGTCACTCACTGCTTTGGCCGGTAACTCACCAGAGTGCCACCGCTGTCATCACTGGGTTGATATGTAAGCAGACCAAATCAGAATGTTTAACTTGTTGCTTCCTCGAGTGCACACTTTGGTTCTGAAATCCCCACGTATGTAGAGCTGCCAGTAAGCAAGAACTAGGAGAAACATCACAGTGAGGCTGCTGCATTAGTCCCTGGTGGGGCGGGGAGATTTGCATGGGAGGCAATAGAAATGCATTAATGCATAATAAGGTTGCTTCTGTTAGCAAGACTTTGTATGCCAGGGCTCAGCGCGCACGCCATTGCGTGCTGGCAAGCCAGCTAGTTTCAGTCAGCATAGAGGCGCCTCAGCTTGACAGGCAAGGCAGGCGCTATGCCTATAATGCGTGACTTCGCATTTCAGTGTGGTGATGCGGATCACCACACTGAAATGCGTTAGTCTAAAGCCTGATGCATGGCACTTGGCAGGACTGCGTGTTGCAGGAGCATAGAACAGGAGCTCGGCTCTGAGCTGTGTCAGCCTAGCCCATCATGGTATGGCCCTTGAGCATTGGAAGCACCAGAGATCACAGTGGGACCTACAAGTGACCATCACAAGTCCTCTTCCCTCAGTTTCTGGCCCTGCTTTTAACCCCTTGCATGCTCATGACGGCCCTCACTGTCATGAGTCATGGTGGGCATGTGCTCAAGACGGCCGGGGTCCGTCCGAATCCTGCCCACTATGTAAATGACCCGCACAGCGCGAAAATTCGCTGTGCATGTAGGGGGTTAATTTTGAGTAGCAGTTGAGGCTAACGCTAATGTCCAGTCGAATGTATTTGTAACCTGCTTCAGACACACTGCAACCTTAATTTATTTTCTTGCAACACAAGGCAACATGCATAAGCTATCCATCTTATTTCAATGCAAGTAGCACTATACGTGACACAAGCCAAACGGCCAGCAAAAATAACGCTTAACTAAGCTGTTCAGAGCTGAAGCATCTATCCTAGTGTAGGTCACAAGGCAGGTATTTAAATGTGGGGTGGGTCGAAAATTTACCATGTCCCCACTGTGACATTACCCAAAACGCTATTTTCAATGGGATATTCTTAGATGTAGATGAATAGAGTGCAGATTGAAATATTTGTACTGTTTTTTAACTGGGAGCAGCTGGAAAAAAATTAAACAACTATTTTAATAGTTATTAAATTACAAGTCAATATTGTAGGAAATTGTGTTAATGGGTCAGGGCAGTCTAAGCCCCACTTAGGCAACAACCAAATGCTTGGCAGGGTGAACCCCAAACGTCACTAAATTAATCGGTGCTTAACTCTCTGACAGCTTGGCACAAAACAGTCAGGCTTAAGTTAGAGGCACTGTCAGAAGTATTTATGCAGCACACAAACAGTAATAAAGTGAAAACACAAAACAAGAAAATTCCCAAACCAATTTAGAAAAATAGACTAAACTTTATCAAATCAAATGATATAAAAACAACAAAAATCCAATCAGTAGAACCACAGTTGAGTTAGACCAGGAGAAAGTCATACATTCAAGCCGACAATGATGGAGCGTGGGGCGATACAGCAATCAGGTTAGTCCTACTAAAAAGTTGCCTTCAAGTCTGGAATAAAGAGTTATTCATGGGGAAGGAGGCTTCAAGGCAGAGGCTGAGCTTGATGGATGTTTTATCCTGTGGTCTCCCAGTTCCTTTCTGTTCAGCCTGTGAGAGTGTGATGCAAAAGAATGTTCATGAGTGCATGGTTTGGATGAGTGGGCAGTTTGAATGAGTAGGCTGAGCAGCAGGATGCTATTCCCGGTGGGGCTGTACCATCTTACCTGTTACTGAATAAACCTACATAATCTACACTACTGACTGCTGGACTGATTACCTACAGGGACTTTACTTTGTTTACAAAAGTGGGGACAATTTTGAAAAGAACCACCCGTGAAGAGACATAAAATTAGACAAAAAACTAAAAAGGATTTTGCCATAGTCTGAAAAGATGCCTGAAAATAAGCCTGAGCAGTGCCTTGGATGCCCCACCTGTGTCTTCCAAAAAAGACAGTCTACACATAGGACGTTTTGGGCATTAGACTTTGAATTTCTTGAAACCAGCCAGCCTACAGACAGTCTACAGAATTAAAGTTACGGATGTTGAATCATTGTGCCTTGAAGACAAACTCCCTACAGACATTTTAGCTGTGTGGCTTAAAGCAAACTGTCTGTTGGATTGTAGTTTGGGGCATTTAACTCTACCGGCTGGAAGGCAGTGAAACCTGCAGTCATCTAAAATGAGAACTGGCAGCAAACATTAACCTTGAATTGGGGAAGACTCAAGCAGTGAGTTGCTTTAAGTGCATGCAACGGCCAGTATGCGTTCTATTTCGATCACTGCTGTAACTAGGATTCAACTCGCTTCCTCTGTCTGTGTTGTGAAACCGTTTGGGGAAATCATTAAACTTCAGTGTTGAGCATTAACAATAATCTGAAAGCCTTTTGGTATTGGGGGCATAAATTGGGGCCCAGGGAGTGTTCGGCTGGGCGTTGGTTCAACTGTGCTGGTTGAAACCATACTGTGGATATTTAAAATTTGAAAGACGTGCTCCTAGCAACCATAGTTGTCTAAAAGAATGTTCACGCTGCTACATGATGGTCTGGCATGAGCTGTTTACCTGGGGAGTTGCGGAGTAGTCAATGAGCAGCAGATCTCTAGTTGGTAGCTGCGGGCTCCGGAGGGCATAAGAGCGGCTTCTGTCTTTGGTTGTGTTTCCATGGCGACCATTTTTGTTATGCAGAACTACTGAATCTGTGGTTACACAGAAGCAATCTCTGTCATGTCATTGTCCAGTATGAACTTGGAGCAGTCGACTGAGTTAATGCGCCATGCTTGCCACGTTACCACCTTCATTTAATTACAGCACATTGTGTTGGGGCAAGGTAAGACGTTGTGACTTGGTGACTGCTGTGCCACATTCTTCAAACATTGGTTATGCCAGTCAGATGCGCTGACAGTCGTCAAGTGGAAGAGTTATTCAGTGTCATGTCACTGCACCCAGGAGTTCAAGGATCGTCGGCTAGAAGAGAAATGACACTTGTGCTCAGCATTGTGGTGAGAATTGCATGTTGGTCCGCGGCTTCAGGCGAAGTCATTCTGTTGCTATTTGGGAAGGCTCGGTGAGAGGTCGCTCTCCTGACTTTTGGACACATTTTTTTACTGCCTGTCACGTCCATTTTGGCATTTTTTTCAACTTAATGCTTATGCCTGTGTATTTGTATGATTGCTTCTGTTGCACTAATTGTGCACCAAGTTTACATCATTTGCTGTTTGCAGTATTGCTTATTAGGTGGTGTTAAAGAGAGTATTGCATTGTGTTATCCATTGCAGTGTGGTCTATATAGTGCATATTTTGGAACATTGAATTTCTTTATGCATTGTGTGTGTTGGGTTAGGTCTCATGAATAGACTGTGTGGCATGTGGGTTAGAATATATCTCCTCAGTGTGAGGATAGATGAGTGTGAAACATACCAAGTTTTATGATTTTCTTTTAGCATAGATGTTGTGTTGGATGATATTTTGAGCAAGTGATGAGTTCCTTCTATGTTGAAAAGTCTACGGTTGGAAGGTACCATAGTGTGCTGTAGTGGGAACATGTGCGTTCCTTTGTCCAGCGAGATGTTGTGTGCTGTAGTGGGAACAGGTCTGTTTCTCTGTGCAGCGAGATGTGGTGTGCTGTAGTGGTCCCGCAGTGTGTACAGTTGTGGGTTGTGGAGGTTGCATCCTGCCACATATATATATTTGGTGTAGACAGACCACGCACACAACCTTGGCATCATCCTGAACAGCACACTCACCATGAAACACCAGTCTCCTTTGCCTGATTCCACACCCTTCCCATGCACCGAAAGATATTTATATGACACCCTGACAACAACAGGAAAACACAGAAAATGCCGAGCACCAAGACGCGCATGAGCTCTAACAAGTGGATCTAGAATTGGAACTCCTTTTATAAGAATCGAATATAAGATATGATGTAATATCAGAAATCACCCTATTCCATGATTAACCAGTCGCAAAATTGGAACAATAGGCCCTGTACCTATTTATGTTAGTCCTGAAGAAGGTGGTTGGGCAATAAGCATAGATACCACCGAAACGCGTCAACGCACTCGCTAAGAATTCACCACTGAAGGGTTTTTCAGGACAAAAAGAAAGTCTTTTGCCGAAATTACCTTTAAATCATATATCAACTTTGGATCTATAGTCTGGCTACAACTGAACTTTATTATCGTGTTGCTGGTGGCCATAGGGTCTTGCACTTTGGTTTTATGAATTTTTTACAATATGTTGTGTTATTGTTTTTCATTAAAAAAATTGTATGTTTTTAACGGACTAGCATCCTCCATCTACATGTGTGTAGGAGCTGTTCTTTTTAATATTTTGTATTGATACAATTAAATATTTGTCTAAACTGCTTTTTTTAAATGAAAACAAATATATGTTAGCACTACTTTCTAGCTTTGTTATAGATTTTTGCCACAATGGGGAATATTCTGTAAATTGAAGGAAGAGAGAATGTTTTGTGCAGAATTACTTGTGAGTGAACAATAGAATTGGATGTGAATTCCTACCTACCATTGGAAAGTCCAGGGGAGCCTTTTCTTGCTTTCCTTAGACTAGGCTCAGCCCCCTGGGATCGAGTGAGCCACCTCTCTCTTTTTTAACACTAGGAAAACTGTCATTTAAGCCCTTGTCACCAACAAGCTGGACTATGGCAACACGCTCAACCCAGGAATCACCACCCAACTTCCAAAGAGACTCCTGGTGATATAGAATTCAGCTGCCAGAATCATCCTCATCCTCCCCAAATGGACCCACATCACCCCATCTCAGGAACATCTACTGGATCCCCATCCTGACAAGATGCCAATTCAAGATGCTGACACATGCCTACAAGGCCCTCCTTGACCAACCACCACATAAACTTCCACCTACCTTCAAGACACCTATGCTGTACCTTCCTTGCCCCGCTGACAGTCCCCCCAAATGCTCCTTCTCTAACTCAATACCAAATCCTGGAATAACCTTCCCCCTCACTATTGAACATCAGCCTCCCTCCCTGAATTCAGAAAGGGTCTCAAGACTACAAAGGGAACCAAAATAGGTCCAAGAGGGCCTGACTACAGTGTAAGTGGAACTGGGGACAACTCATCCCCTGTCATCCTGTCAGGATAGGCCATCCTGTCCACACCTAAGGTCCCTTTGGGTTACTGTTTGGAAGCAATACACAAACCCCAACAGCAGAGACATTCACAGTCATGTGACCCAGGACGCTGGCAGAAGGCACAAATGGTTGGGAGGAGAAAATTCCAACTTTCTGAAGTGGCACTCTCAAAGCTTTAACTTAAAATCCGACTGCACCGTTTAACAGGATTGTTAATTACAATTAATTTGAGTGTAAACAGCATATCTCAACCTGCTCCAAATCCAGAGGTAGCACTTATTAATTGCAATATGGTAACCCAGTGTTAGTCAATGAGAGAGACATGTACATGAACAACTGAAGTACACCATTTAGGGTCTACCTTAGGGGTGACATAATTATTAAAATGGACGTTTTAGGCCTGGAAAAAGGTAACTTGATCAGGTCAACTGCATGAAAGGTGGAAGTAGCAGCCCTGAGATGTTTTAAAGGTGCTACTTTACTATAGCATCAGCTCTGTGAGGCTGACATTGGCTGCTCTCACTTTTAGACTAATTGCCATCATCCAAGGCAACCGCAGTGTATGGCGGACTTCAGCAGCCCATGCTTTTTAATATTGCAGCGCTTTACCGGACACCATCCAAAAGACCATCAGGCAGTGACTTGAATTCTGACACAGATTGTATGTTGATATCCTTTTGTACATTACATGGCTCAGTTAGCATGCCACCCTCCTAGCCAGTTTATAATACCTCCCCTCACTGGACGTCCAGCTGGGCCCAATGTGAGTATCATACCCCTCTATACCTCACTCTATTGGTGTGCACTCCTTCAAATCTGGTTTGGTCATTAATCAGCCGTCCCTTATCTCTAGGTCCTGATAAGACCCCATATTGGTTTCTCTTGGGTCAAAATGTCGTCAACTTTCATTTAAAACAAACCTTTACCGGCCTCTCCAAAAAATAATACAGAGGCTGTTATATGGATATTGTTTTAAGGTCGTTTTCATGTATTATGAAACCTTGTTGTATATTGCAGTCAGTCACTAATGTTATGTGGTTTCTATTTTTTCACTTAGGACAAAGAGCACAGTTGATATGTCTTTTTAAATAAAAAGTTATTTTGAGCAAACAGTATCTATTTTCTAGAGTATGCTTTTCATGTGACATCATTTTTCCAGTAGCTAAATGCTATTATGTTTCCTTTTATTGATTATCCATTCATTGCCTCCAAGAACCATTGTTTCCCTATATATATCTACTGTACTACGTGGCACATTGCTAGAATATAATTTACAGGCCCTAGGCACATGTGGTCCCATCCACTAGGGACTTACAAGTGAGTCAAATGTGCCAATTAGGTGTAGGCCAAATTTCCATGTTTTACCCCTTTCCTACTAGGCCTTTCGCCCCCGGTGCTAAGCCTTTTTTTTACTATTTGGGGTAGTTTGCGCTTAGGCCCCTGTGACTTTGTGATCACATAAGGTATCCAAGCCACATTTGCGTCCTTTTCTTCCAAAGTCATGGGGATTTTAAAGGAACTCAGGGTGTGTTGATTCCCCTGGAGGGGACCTAGATATTAGCCAAAATTCAGCTATATACAAATGTTCTACCACATAGTGTTCCCCTTGGTCTCCCGAGTAAAATGATACCTCACTTGTGTGGCTGTCCAATGCAGAATCAGCTAAAACATATTTTTAAAAAAAATATAGTGCTTAGAATTTGCAGTGCTATACCCTTCTCCCTCTGTTTTTGGCCCTTCTCAGTCACAGGTCTTTGGCCCACCCACACAAGTGAGGTATCAATTTACTTGGGAGAACAAGTGGAACGCTGGGTGGTAGGACATTTGTGCGGGCACAGTGATCCCACACAAGAATGTGCGGAAAAAGGGATTTTTCTTTAGCTAAATTTGAGGTTTGCAAGAGATTGTGGGTAGGGGCAATTTAGGGGATACATGCAAGCCATACCTCACTGGACTCCCCAGGGTGTCTATATTTCAGAAATGTGTGGGTTTGGTAGGTTTCCCTAGATGGCCGCTGAGCACGGGTCAAACACCCAGGTGCCCTCCCCTGCAAAAAAAGGTGGTTTTATGATAGGTAATTTTGAAGTCTCCACAATATGATTAGGACCCTTGACTGTCCTCTGTACTTGACCCACCCACACAAGTGAGGTACCATTTTTATTGGGAGACCTGGGGAAATGTTGGGTGATAGGAAATATGTATCAGCCCGGTGATCTTACAACCTTCCCACACACAAATTTGGGGAAGTGCAACTCTGCGGAATTCCGCATAGTGCAACTCCGCAAAATCTGCCCACCCTTATTTTCAGTTAGGAATTAATTTGTAAAAAACGCAGAAATTCACTGAAAAAACAAACGGTTACAGGGACATTATAGTTAGGAAATAAAATTTGAAAAACCTTAGAAATTCACTGAAAAACCAAATGTTACAGGGACATTATAGTTAGATATACATATCACATGCACAAAACCATAGAAATTCATCAGTCATAGTTACCTGAGCTAAATATAACTTTCGACCCACAATGCACTGCTTATGACCTCATATATTGCATTACACATGACATGGTCAGTGACATCACTGAGGACATCTCAAATGACATTACAGATGATATCATCCACCAATGTAAACTTCAATATATTTTGTAAAATACCATTGCTTTTTAAAAAAAATAATGAAAGAAGAAGGATGACAGACATACAGCACATGTCCCACTGTAAGAGTAAGTACTTCACTCAGCTATTACCCAGGAGAGAGTTGTTTGTAGATAGTCCTTCTTCTTGAAACACTTTGCTCTAATGACTAATCACCAAAGTAACAAACCAACCATAAAAGTTACTCTATCACAAACCAGAAGACCACCATTCATCAACACAGAAAGATATTTTAGTGGATATCTCTGTTGTACACATAACACTACAACAAACACCCAGTTCAGAGGTCTTAGATGACAGGGCACTTTTCACAAAGCACTAGTAAAAACATTCTTGATCCTAGACAAAGGTGTGAGCAAAGAAGTAAGTCTGTTGAAAAAGTTTGCTACACTGAGTAACCACCCTAAAGAACGGTCTCAATAAAGAAAATAATTTTTAATAAACTACTAGTATAGTCATTCATCACAAAGGAAACAGGTCTAAGGAAACTGGTCAGTATGTCATACAACAGAACTTTACTGAGCCACCACAATAGTGTGGAGTCTTAATGAACAGATTATACTGTCACAACGTACTGCCATACACATTGATAACTGTGGTAAATGTATCTTTCTATGACTTCTATTGTAGTTTCTTATTAACTTAGGTCAGTATGTACAGTCTTTGGTAAAAGAATTGTTATACATCATATTAGAATGTTTTGTATGTAATGTATAACGTGTTTGTGGGGAGCTTAGGTTTGATTGCCAGAGAAGCAGTTGGAGCTCCTCCGCTTTTTACAATAACCAGGGGACACTTGTCAGTGTACAGACTAGTCCAGTGGTAAATAGTACACCCACTTTAAAAGTAGAATTATACTTAATATACTATGCATCAAAAATACTAAAACTCAATAATACTATACAAAAAATATTAACTTAATTACCCCGTACATCATTATATGTTATTCAGTGTGAAAATGTTTTGCGAAACACTCACACTTACTAGACATCAATGATGACATCAGTGATGTCATTTGAATGTCATCAGTGATGTCACTGACCATGTCATCAGTGATTTAAAACGTGAGCTCATAAGCAGTGTATTGCATGGGCGTACGTTATAGTTACCCCAGGTAACTATAACTGATGAATTTCCATGGTTTTATGCATGTGAAATCTGTACCTAACTATAACGCCCCTCGCCCCTGTAACCTTTGTTTTTTTCAGTGAATTTCTAAGGTTTTTAAAGACAATTTTTCTACCTATAACATCCCTGTAATCTTTGTTTTTTTTCAGCGAATTCCTACCTTTTTAAAAAAATGAATTCCTAACTATAATGCCCCAGTAACCATTTTTTTTTCAGTGAATGAATATATATATATATATGTATCGATAGATAGATAGATAGATAGATAGATAGATAGATAGATAGATAGATAGATAGATAGATAGATAGACAGATAGATAGATAGATAGATGTACACAATATTTAAACAACACCAAACCAAACACAACAAATATATTAAAAAGAACAACAAAACAAAATGTTTCTAAAAATAATATACATATAAAAAAATAATGTTGACGAATAGAGACATTTAAAATTAAATAACAGTAGCAAAAATATGTACTAACTCGAGTGCAAACAAAAATTGGAAAGCTGTTACAACTATTGCACATCATATTTACTATTCTGACTCCAACATAAGCAAATGCTAGGAAAGTAGTGGGCTATGGAGAAGTTACATTTACTATTCATATTTCAGTCCTATTAACAGAAGGGAAATAGTTAGCCTTACGGAGGGGTGATATTTACCATTCCCACTCCAATCTAAGCTACTCTAGGGAAAATGTTGGACTTCAGAGGAGTTAGAAGTACTATTCATCTTCTAATCTAAGCAACAGAAGTGAGATTCCTGGACTTTGGAAGGGTTATATATAGCATTTGAACTCATAATCATTTTCTAAAAACATTGATATATCTAATAACAGTAAATTGTTGAATCACATTTTAAATTATAAACACACACAGTATAAATCATAAAAATACAGTATGTTGTTAAATATTTTGCATACCTAGATGAATTGAAATGAAATTCACTTCCAGCCCTACATTAATTAATGAATAACATACATTTTCACAAATGCTGTTATACAGTATAGATCAATAAAATATTTCAAATGACATAATACATAATTTACAGAATAATAAATTAATTTAGAAACTGACATAATTATCAATTAAACATTTGACGACCATAAACAATTAATTTATAAGAAACAGTTACATTTAAAAGCCTTACCATACTATTCCCTTACAGACTGAATAACTTGATATTAAAATATAAATTATTAAACAATACAACATAAAATACACATTAATAAGGAGTTGAAATTATATTAATGAAATAACAATTAAACAATACACATTTTCATCATTATTAACCATTTAATTATTTATTTTACAAACAAAATTGATGATACACAATAAATATATTATAATTTAATTAACTTCTCAGACTTTTCTCTAAAAACCATCAACCCACGACAACATTATAAATTACTTAGCAAATTAAAAAAATAAATTACAAACTTTGTTTTAAAACAAATTATAACAATTGTACGAGGTATACTAGCACCTAAGAATAATATGCAACCCAATATATATTAACACCCAATATTTGTCCATCAACAACAGAGCTGAGTCTCAGGCAAGATGGCGTCGGTGAGTGCAGTCGCTGACTGAGCGCTCTCCTGCTCTCCTGAAGCCTTGCGTGAAACCGAGAGAAATGAGAGGAGTTAAACGTGCCGATCCGGTCATCACAATGACTCGTGAAAAAAAAAGACCCGTGAAAAGAACTGCGAAAAGACTGTAGCTGTATTCATCATAACTCATGGTTTCTTGGCTTTTGATACTGTTCACATCTGAGATATTGCAAACACCTCGGATACCTGGGGATACTACCGGTCACTTTCAGATACTGCCGGCTGCCGGCTGATGTCTCCACAGGAGAGCTCTGAGAAAAGCTTCACCGGAGATAACCCAGAAAACTCTTAAGGATTCCGACGGCTTTACTTTACTCCCCGCCCTTACTCCATTCCATGTTTTCAGCTGTTGATCCTGCTAATCCTCGACTCGACTCTGTGATCAGCCTGATCAGCCTGGTGATCGGCCTGGTGATCGGCCTGGTGGAGGTGGAAGGCAGAAGGTGAGGAGCGGGGGTGCATTGCATGGCGGCGTTCACAGCGATGCTGTTACTTGATTGTCAGTGAATGCTTGTCGGGGGTGTATAAGCTCGGAAAAAGTGGATCCGACGCTGCTTTGTAAAACCCATCCCGTCGGTTCATTGAGTCTCAGAAGCTCTGTTGGGGGTGAACAGCGGGACGCTAACAGCAGTGTGCAGTTTATCGGCTTCAGTCACAATTACAGAGGGCGCCGCTGAAAGGACATGAGAGGAGAGCCAGGGGATCCTGCTGAGTTTGCCGCTTTGATCTGCTACATCCCCTATCCCCTCATTATCAAGCAAGCAAGGAGCAAACATACAAGGCGCAGTAGTGAGTGACAGACATTAGACATTAGACGCTGAAGAGCCAACTGCTAACTGTTAACTGCTAAATGCGATGCAATGACCCTTTTGGCTCTTGGCTTTGCTCTGCCGCTTCTGTCAGGGCTGCAGGGGAGGCTCTGATTCTGTCACCAGTCACTTGTTCGAAGATTAGTCTGAGCGTTTTGAGGGGAAAAACCTGACTTTACAGTTTAAAAAAAAAATGCCCAATATCCTACAATGCGAGGGGGGCCTCGGTGGAAAACCCAAGAGCGTTATCCTCGGTGCCTAAACATTTCTACACGAAAGCAGCTGGTGGAGGGAGAGATAAACATTTTTATATCGTGTTCTTTGAATGCCGCAACCGGGCTTAAGGAATCTCTCAAGTGCCTACAATCTGACAAGCAACAGGCACAAATAAAACGAAATCTTGAAAGTGGAACTATTAGACTCAATCCTCTGTGCCAAGTGAAATACAAACAAAACGCACAAGATCGGCGTATCACAGTGAGCTTTTTGAGTGTATTGAACATATTACACGTACTGCAACTGCAACTGGCAAAACCGGCTAGCTCAGGGCAGGGAACAGCCGCATTACAATCAGCTCAATCAGCTCATACAATATCAACTGAGCAGAACAAGAAAAACAAACCTAACAAGCAGATTATAGGGCAAGAAGAGACAGGGAAAATGCATGAAAGGGGCATAGAAAGGGTGGAGAGTGTCCAGCATGATCAGAAGGAGCTATGTGTTCAAAGTTCAGTGCCTGATCTAACTGATCCACCTATGCCCCGATCAAACACCCTGGATGTCATGGGCACCCAATGTATTGAAGAATTTGAATCTGACGAGAAGGTACAAGATGCACAGAACCGGATAATGCTCGTTTATTAAAGCCACTGCAGCCTGAAAAATCTAAAAAGGAGAAGAAGAGTGATAAATATGCAATTAAAGTTAATGGCACAGAACTAGAGAAAAAGAAAGAAAAAACCAAGGAGAAATATAAGGAGAAGGAGAAAGATTCTGAAGACATGGAAGAGATGGAACTAATGGTAAAAAAAGCAAACGGTTACAAACCATCAAGGATTTGAAAGCAAACGCAAAAGCGACTTTGACGGGACAGTCAACTACATCACAGCCTAGTATAATAAATATCTTTAGCCCATTATCCAAAGTGGGGGCAAATAAAGGGCCAAGTCACGAGCTAGTGGTCCAGGATGCAACGATAAAGAACGGGACAAGCCAAAAATGTGCTCAGGCAACACCGAATCCCCCTGCGGACAAATTGCCTTCACTAGAAACTGATTCACACTCAGATGAATCTGATGCAGATATATACGAAACCGGCATCTCAACTTCTAGTGAGGCAAGCGATGTAAACAAAGTGCAAGGCCAAGAAGTATCAACCCAGGAAATATCAGGTTGTTCTGGCATAAGGAACACAAGTAATCTTGGGCAAGGTAATACACCAAGGAAAAAAATAGAGAAAAGAAAAATAAGGAATAAAAGATTAAACAAATGTACCTATGAAGAAACCACCAATCAAGGAAGTAACCCAGAATCCATCAACCCTCGAAAAAACTTAAAACCTAAAAATAAATCAAAGGAAATAATACAGGCTCAAGAAAGTGGGGAGGATTCAATTGGGGACATCTCTCAATATGATGATGAAATAGGAGAAGCGGCGGAGCCGTCATTGAAAGATATATTAAGCTCAATAAGAAAACTCCATAAAGATGTTAAAACGGACACTCAAAAGCATCATTTAGCCATCCAAAAGCTGCAAGGTGCTGTAAATAAGGTGGGAAGCACATGTTTAGAGATATCTGAAAGGATGGTGTCAGTTGAAACACGAACTGACCATCTTGAGAATGATGTTACTTATCTTCAAAAGCAGGAAAAAACCAAGAAGGAATTATACAGGATCTATTGATAAAGGTCGAGGACCAGGAGAACAGATCAAGGCGAAACAATCTGCGCTTCCTGGGGCTCTCAGATGGCGTAGAGGAAAATGACCCTTAAATCAGCCATCCCTGAACTGCAAACCTGGGAACTAGAGAGAGAAGTTCAACGCGCCCATCGATTCCCCCTTATTCAGTCGTAGAAAACACAGAATCAACCTAAATTTCCAAGGGCAATGTTGGTGTTTTTTGGAAACTTTTTACTGTGGGACACTATCTACGAACTAGCTCGTCCTACAAACAAAAAAGAATATAATGGCACCATATTTTTTGTAAGACCGGATTTTGCCCACGCAACCGTTGAAAGGAGGTGGAGGTTGAGACAGCTATTTACTCCTTTTGAGCAGATCGGCGCTAACGTTTTTTTACAGAACCCTGCCTGACTGAAAGTAATTTTTAGGGGATCAACCCATAGTTTCACCAGCGAAATACAGGCTGAAAATTATCTTAAAGAAATCTCAGAGCTTGCAAAAAAATAATATCGGAAAATGATCACGAACTAAATATTTTATTATGATGTGCACCGGACAATAAGTTTCATTTTAAAAATGTTTTTTTTGTGAATAATATGGCGAGTTTAATACCATTCATTAATCAAATACGAAGTAATACATGATTATATCAAAACTAGGTGTAAAACTCTTATTTTCACAGATTTCCTCCCAATCTAACTATAATATTCACGCATGGATGGGGGGGAGCGCACTGAGGCGTACTGGTCAACGGACGCCCACACCTGGATCCGGCTGGACCCAGGATGCCTCAAGGGGAGATAAAGGGGGAGTGGAGGAGGTGGGTGGGGGGCGGTGGGGAGGGCGAGGGAGACCGGTTCCAAGGGTTTCAATGGTGTTTATTGGGAAGCTGAGATACATGCGGAGAAACATAAGGAAAGAAATTACCAGTTGGCAACCTTATTTTAAAACTCTACACATAAAACAATTACAGTGGAATAAAAAACAAATGGTATGGCTAAACTAAAAATACTCTCAATGAACATATGCGGCCTTAATGACATAAAGAAAAGGCAGAAAGTGGCAGAGGGACTCAGGCTTTCAGCTGCCAACATTATTTGTCTGCAAGAGACACATATTGAGTGGGCACAAAAGCATCTACTTCAAACACTTGGCTACAGGCTTATTTCCGCTACTACACAAGGTTCACGTACCAAGGGGGTGGCTATTTTAGCAAAAGGGGCCGGGGTGCAGTTTTCAAGATCAATTGCGGACAGACTCGGACGCGATGTTATAGCGGAGTGCGGATATAAAAATGGGAAGGATAAACTAACTCTCTGCACTATATATGGTAATATTAGTGACGATCCAGACGTACTAATTACTATCTCTAACGAACTCGTGCATTGGCCCCTTCCATTGGTTGTGTGCGGAGAACTTAATATTCATCTACCAAGCAATTGGTCCATGGGTCCAGAATTTAAATTTTGTGGGAGGAAACATAAAGTTTTTTTAGCGTTAAAAGATATGTGTGGGCTACATGGCTTGGTAGACGGATGGACAGCGAACCACCCTGGGGATCCCGGCTACACCTATTACTCTCACCCGCACTCTAGGCATGTGAGGCTGGATTATATGTTTATATCTAATGCACTTAAATCAATATGTCAAATAGAGAAATTATCAAGAATCCTCTCAGATCACAACCCACTACTGCTTAGTCTTACGTGCAGCGCTGATAAACCTTCATTAAACACCTGTACGTTTGAAAAGGCACTTTTGTATAACGAAGGATATTGTCAACATATGAGAACCTGGATTCCGGCCTTCCTGTCTGAATATATGGGGTCTGCAACAGTGGATGTAGTGTGGGATACCCTGAAGGCCTGTATTAGGGGTGAAACTATTTGCTTTTCTTTTCACTTTAATAAAGAAAGGAGGTTAAAAATGACAGCTCTTGAACAGAATTTACGCAATGCAGAGGAGGACCTGATTAAAGCGGTACACGAAGGCAGGGAATTAGATCCTATAGTAAGTAAGGTAGCAATCGCGAAGAATTACATCTTGGAAATTTTAACTGAGAAAGTGATTAGCAGGGTAAATTCACAGAAAGAGAAAATGTATGAGTTGTGAAAGGGTAGGTCACCAATTAGCTGTCAGAACCCGGGAAGAGTCATCTGTCACTACAATAAAAGAAATCATTGATCCTGTAAACGGCCTGAGGGTAGAATCCTCAGATATTAGATTTGCCTTTCAGAAGTTCTTTCAGAACTTATACCATGAAGCTGAAAATGAGTGCAGTAACCCTGATTCATATCTAGCTCTATCGGCCATAGATCAGCTGGATATAGATGATCGGGAACTACTAGATTGCCCCATTCAATGGGAAGAAATTGTATTATCGGTAAACTCTATGCCTAATGGTAAGGCCACGGGTATGGATGGAATACCCACAGAATTTTATGTAAAGTTTGCGTCACAAATTAGGGGGATCATCTTAGAACTTTTCCAACACATCGAGCAAGGGGGGACCCCACCGAATTCATGGTCATTAGCTAAAATAATAATCTTTCCCAAGAAAAATAAAAATCCACAGGAAATGGGTTCTTATCGACCAATCACCTTGATTAACGGGGATTCAAAAATCTATTCTAAGCTATTAGCGGCACGACTGGCACCGATGATTCATAAAATAGTCTCTGAGAGGCAACATGGGTTTGTGCCAGGAAGGTCTACGATCGACCACATACAACAAGTTATTTCTCTCTTTGACTACACGGGAACAACAGGAGACCCTATGGCACTTATCCTGCTAGACGCGGAGAAGGCGTTTGATAGGGTCTGCTGGAAATTCCTGTGGGAGTCAATGGCAAACTGTGGTATTGGTGAGAAATTTATAACTGCAATTCAACGGCTGTATGTAAACCACAGGGCAAGTGTCTTGATTATTACAAGAGGGACAAGACAAGAGTGCCCCTGTTTGCCCCACCTATTTGCTATTTATATAGATACATTTATTCGTAGGCTGGAAAACAATGTACTAATCTCTCCCATCCAAGTGCGTGATATGGATACAAAATGTTTGGGATACACGGATGACATCGCCATTGTGACTGGGGACCCTATAAATGCTATGACTGCGATAGAAACAGAAGCCCTACTCTTTGGTAATGCTTCTGGATACAAATTGAATGCGAGTAAGACACAGATTGTGCTGAATAGAAAGGTCATGATGAATGACCCTAGAGTAACCGACAAGGCGACATATCTGGGGGTTAACATCTGTTTGGATATTGAGTTTATCATCAGCAACAATATAGATCCGCTTATACAACGCACTAACGCACTAAGAAAGAATTGATTGGATTGAACAACCTACACCTAACTATTGGTGGTCGAACTAATGTAGTAGAGATTTTGTATTTACCAAAGTTTCCAGATCATTTGACTGGGGGTGAGTGTTTGATTTGCTCAAACGCTCCGTCCATCATCCCCTTTTGTATCGCTTTGTTCGCCCTAAGTTGGCAGGGTATGCTCAGACGTGAGTCCCTTGTTCACTTGGCCACTGGATTCAAGATAGCCTGGCTGATGAGGATTATGAATCCGAAACCGGTCCCAGGATGCTTGTTTCCGGTCCAGGGAAGACATGGCTTGGCAGTTCGGGCTGTACTGTTCTCATGAGGCACAGGGTCAGACTGATTTGCATATGGTCATGTCTGAACTGGGGTGACTGAGTGAACTAAAGAATGGTGATGGATTAAACCCAGATCATTTGACTGGGGGTGAGTGTTTGATTTGCTCAAATGCTCCGTTCATCATCCCCTTTTGTATCGCTTTGTTCGCCCTAAGTTGGCAGGGTATGCTCAGACGTGAGTCCCTTGTTCACTTGGCCACTGGATTCAAGATAGCCTGGCTGATGAGGATTATGAATCCGAAACCGGTCCCAGGATGCTTGTTTCCGGTCCAGGGAAGACATGGCTTGGCAGTTCGAGCTGTACTGTTACCATGAGGCACAGGGCCAGACTGATTTGCATATGGTCATGTCTGAACTGGGGTGGCTGAGTGAACTAAAGAATGGTGATGGATTAAACCCAGATCATTTGACTGGGGGTGAGTGTTTGATTTGCTCAAACGCTCCGTCCATCATCCCCTTTTGTATCGCTTTGTTCGCCCTAAGTTGGCAGGGTATGCTCAGACGTCAGTCCCTTGTTCACTTGGCCACTGGATTCAAGATAGCCTGGCTGATGAGGATTATGAATCCGAAACCGGTCCCAGGATGCTTGTTTCCGGTCCAGGGAAGACATGGCTTGGCAGTTCGGGCTGTACTGTTCCCCTGAGGCACAGGGTCAGACTGATTTGCATATGGTCATGTCTGAACTGGGGTGGCTGAGTGAACTAAAGAATGGTGATGGATTAAACCCAGATCATTTGACTGGGGGTGAGTGTTTGATTTGCTCAAACACTCCGTCCATCATCCCCTTTTGTATCGCTTTGTAAACATTACAACAGCAGAAGTCATGTTAGGTGTTTCAAACATTGAAAGGCCAAAACACTTACAATGGTTAATCTTTGTTGCGATGGGGGTGTTCCGGCTGTGTATCGCATCAGCCTGGCTTGATCCGATACCACCATCATTTATACAGTGGAGGGCCAGACTATTAGCGAGATGTAGCCTGGAAGTCGCCATCTACAGGAATAAAGGGTATAACATGCGCAGGAGAGGAATGAAGATATGGGACCCTCTACTTGACTGGATTCGAGAGAATGACTAGGGGGGACAATTGTGGATTCTTAACATGGGAATAAGATGTCTGTTCTATGTGGTATTTCTAACCCTGGGCGAAGAACTACGCTCCGTTCGCGGAGCTTGCGGAGTTTCGGCAACTCCGCGTTCTACGGAGAACGCGTAGCTGTCGATTACTCCGCGATCCGGCGCGTAGCGTAGTTCTCGCGTGCTGAATAACATTATCGCGTGCGCGGCAATGGCTTACCTTGGTTCTGCATTCGCTTTTTCCCGGTCGCGTGTGCCACCATGTTTGTAAACACTCTCGCACAATCCCGTGCGACTGTGCGAACGCGATAACGTCATTTGGATGCGCGATAGCGTCATAAGGATGCGCGAGGATGCTTGTTGGTAAGATCGAGTTGCCGAACACGCAGAAACTGCATTCTTGCACAGAATAACTCGCGAGCATGTTAAAACCATAATAAATTACCATTTTGGTTAGCAAAAAAATGAAAAAACCCTTGAAGTTGTACCTTTGGCTGTATTTTTTTGGGGGGAAGGAGTCCTCTTTTTGTTTCTACTCTTTTTTTGAAGAGTAAGGAGGAAGGAGGAAGGGCCCTTGAGTTTACAACTTCCTGTTTCTGTCCACCAGGCTCCTCCCAGTGCTTTGTCCATGTGGTGCTCACTTTCCTTTGGATTTTGAGCTGGAAGGATCACTTTCTGTGTGTGTTGGCTGCATTACTGATTTTTCTTTGATTTATTGAGGACTTTTGGATTTGGAATTCTCTTTTTCAAGTAAGTTTGTGTAATGTATGAGTGAGTATGATGTAGACTTGTGTTTGTTTGATTTGAGGTTTTTTTTAACTACAGTATTCAATCCTGGAATTAAATTATTGATGGAGGCCTGTACTTTTATGAGGTCCCAACTTGTATTTTTTTTTAAATTTCATCCAGGCTACATAGAGAGGTACCCATGGGTCCAATCATGTTTCTGTGGTCTGTGTTTAAATTTGTATTCCAGTTTGTAAACAAACATCATGGATGGCATTGGATTATGTTCATTATGCAATAGCAATGTCTGTTGTGGAATTTCTGTTTGTGGAATTTAAATGTTTTTATTTTTTAAGCCAATAGCTGACCCTAGTACTCCATGTAGTTAGTGTGTAGGCATGCTTGAGTTCATTGTATTAACTTTCTGTGGCTGGCCTGGCCATGTGTTGGCGGCCATTTTATGTTTCCAGCCACTTTGGTCTTGCCATAGGCCTCCAACCTTGTGGCCAACTCTGCCAGTAGGCCAGAGGTACTACTCATAGGGTCATGAAAGTTAATCAACTGTTTTTGTGGTGTACCCTTAATTTGAAAATCATGGATGGCTTGGATTGATGTAGAAAATCTTATTTTTATGTGTGGGGTATTTCAGGTTTTGGGTGTGTTTAACTACTCTGTCAATTTCTGCCATTAGGTAACCCTAGGAATACAGCTTGGGTAGTTTTGGTAACTTCGCACAGTGTGAGAACGTGACCTTACATTTTTTGTCTTGTTCGCGCACTCAATGTACTTGCTCGGGAACGCGAAAACGACGTTTTATTCCATTTGCGCTGCCGAACACGCCGAAAATGTTTAATGTGTTTCTTGTGCTACAAAAAGTCCTCATTTATGTTGTCATTTGGTAGTAGTTTTCTCTTTTTGGAGCATGGACCACTTCCATTTTCTGTCCTCTATGTAATGATTTCTTGTTTATGGGTGGGGTGACCAATTTGGGCGGTGGTGTGGTGTGTCCATTTTGTGAAGCAAAGCATTGTCCCTTTGCCATAGGCATTATTGTCTGCCTTCTCTTTCTTTTCATGTTGTTGTTGGTGGCCAGGCCATGTGGTGGCGGCCATTTTGTGTATGCTTCCTTTGTGATTTTGCCATGTTGTTGTTGGTGGCCAGGCCATGTGGTGGAGGCCATTTTGTGTATACATCCTTTGTGATTTTTCCATGTTGTTGTTGGTGGCCAGGCCCTATGGTGGCGGCCATTTTGTGTGTCCTTCCTTTGTGCTTTTGCCATAGGCATCCAAGGTTTTTGACTATTCTGGCAGTAGGGCAGAGGTACTACTACTCATAGCCATAGGTGCATTAAAGTTAATCAACTCTTGACACGCGACATTACATTTTTTGTCTTGTTTGCGCGCTCAATGTACTTGCTCAGGAACGCGATAACGACGTTTTTTGCATTCTCGCGAACAATATGTCCCGAGTTGCATAAAAGTTTCTCGAAAATGTTAAATGTGTTTCTTGTGCACCCAAAAAAACTGAAGTTGTCATTTGGTTGTATTTTTTGGAGCCTGGAACAATTCCTGTGTCTGTCTTCTGGTTTCTGGGTGGGCTGACCACGTGGGCAGCGGTGCAGCTACTTTGTGAAGCAAAACAAAGCATTGTCCCTTTCCCATAGGCATTTATTGTCTGTCTTCTTTTTTCTCTTTCTTTTCATGTTGCTGGGGGTGGCCAGGCCATGTGGTGGCGGCCATTTTGTAGGTACTTCCTTTGTGCATTTATCATTGGCCTCCCAGCTTTTGGTCTGATCTGACAGTAGGCCAGAGTCCCAGAGGTAGTAGTTAGCGGGGGTGCTGCCTTTATGTAGCTGTTTCCATTCGGTGTATTCAATTAACATCATTAGGGCATGTGTGTATGGCATTGCATTCCAAAATGTGTTGTCTGGGCAGGGGTGTATTAATAAATTTATGCCTTTGTATGTGTTTTTGCGGTGTAGGTTTACAACCTCTTAGCCATGGGTTATTTTTATTCCTTGCATTAACCTGTCATGTGCAGCAGGCATCCTCCTTTTTCTGTCCATATTGGTATATATAGGCCTGCTTGACTTTATTGGTTCTTTCTGGACTTCATGTGGCTTGGATCTGTGGTGCTGGACTGGTAGTATTAGTCTTCTGTTTTGTCTTTTATACATTGGCCTGTGTGTCTTTCAATTGCTCATGTTGGCTTACTGCTTGTTTGACTGATGTTGTTCTGCCTTCTTTGCTTGTAGGTGCACAAAAAAAGACTGATGAGGTGCTGGTTGTTTTCATCCATTGCCCGTTCTACTGCCAGACGGACGTCCTTCAGTTGTACGCCACGTGTGGTGTGTGACTCATCTGACCAGACATCTCTGCAATTTGTGCTGCTGTGTGCTGACATCAGAAGAAGATGGGCCCTAAGAAAGCTACCAGGTCCTCCACCACCAAGAAAGTTGCTGAGAAGAAGGAACAGAAGAAGGAAGTGTCACTTAAGTCTGGTATGGACCCCAAAACCTTTTTTGGGACCCCAAAAGGTACGCCTGAAGCAGCGGTGTCTGGGGTGCAAGCTGGGACCAGCACATCCGCATTAGTGGGGGCAAGCCACCAACCCAGGGCCAAGCACATGATGAGGGTCGAAGAGGTAGCCAGCCTAATGTTTGCAAGCAGTGATACTGAGCCTGAACTAAACTTATCGCTGTCTCAAAGTACTACACAATCCACGCAAGATGGAAGTGCTCAACAACCACCGCCAGCAGTAGATGTTCTTCAACCACAACCACCGCCCGCAATAGGAGTTGTTCACCCACAACCACTTCCCGCAACAGTTGTTGAACAACCACAACCACCGCCCACAACAGTTGTTGAACAACCACAACCACCGCCCGCAATTGGAGTTGTTCAACAACAACAACCAAATCCCACAATATTAGTTGTTGAAGAACCACAGCCCGCAATAGTACTTCCTCAAGAACAATAACCACCATCTCCGCACGCAATAGTAGTAGTTGTTCCTCCCGAAGTCGGGGCAGTTCAGGAAGTAGAGCCTCATTCCGAGCAAGAAGAAGAGGAAGCCACTTCTGGAGGTGATCTATTGTCTTTCAATTCACCAAGGGAAAGGAGGGTTAGTGCATCGAGTTCTTCGCCAAGCATCCCTTCCGATGACCTTGATAAGGATTGGCAGCCACAACTATCTGAGCATTCAAAGGAGAGACATCCCAAGACCAGGCTAGGAAAAAGGAAGTTTCCAGCAAGGCTTGAACTTATGGAGGCCGATGTAGGTGAGCAGGATACTGCTGGTGATAAAGACGGGTCTGACACTGTCATCATCACGAGCGTTATTCCTGGTGCAGAGGATGTAGAGACCAACATTTTCACCCTATCCAGAAAGGCTGCGATTAGTGATGAGCAGGTAGCACGCATAACTCCTACACACTCAACACCCAAAGTAACACCAGCTCCCATTTTTTCATCAGCGAAGGCCCGGCAGCATCCGACATCCAGCAGAAGCGCCACTTCATCAGAAGGAGGTAGTGGCAGTACTAGGACTGAGCTGTCACATAGGGAAATTCAACAAAAATCCTCCAGTCCATCCGGCATTAGAAGTGGGTCCTCCTCTTCCTATGGCAGGAGACAAAAGTTTACCTCCCCAGTGTGGGACTTCTTTACGGTTCACCCAGATCAGGAGAACATTGCTATATGCACCATTTGTCATGTCAATGTTAGTCGTGGTAAGATTGGTACAAACTATGGTACTGGAGGCCAAACGACCCATTTGAAAAAAACACACTTAATCAGGTGGGAGAACCACCTTGCAAGCTTAAAAAATGTGAGCACTGGTGTTGGTGGGGATACAGTACTACAAGGTCCACTCATGGTTGACCAGGAGGTAGAAGAAGAGGGAGACAATGACCTTCTATCTGGGAGTGGTACACAAATGAGCCCTGTCTCCAGCACTGGAGTGGTAAAGTCCACATCCTCCGCATCAGCAACTTCTCAGTGGCACCAGAGTCAGATGGAGACACCAAGGAGTGCAAAGTCTGCGATGCAAGGTGGTCCGTCTAGCATAACTGAAAAAAATACAAAGCAGCGTACCATTACTAGCATGTTTAGGCAGGAGGGAAAGTACGAGCGGAACCCCCCAATAGCACATTTGTACAATGCGAAACTTGCAAAAATGTTGGCACTGGACCTTCTCCCATTTTCATTTGTTGAGGCTGTGGGATTTCGGGAATTAGTGGCAACCCTCTGCCCAAAATGGAACGTTCCCAGTCGCTACTATTTTGCCCGAGTTGCTGTTCCAGCACTACACCACGACGTGCTGGAATTGATTGGGAAAGCCTTACAACAGAGTGTTGTCCATTGTATCCACCTGACAACAGACATGTGGAGCAGTTGCGATGCTACAGATTTCATGTGCATCACCGCACACTGGATCTCTTTTGCAGGTGTTAAAGACAAGTTAACTTCAGGCCTTGACGTTGCTGGGATTTTTAATGATACGCGCAGACATGCAACTGTAGCCATGTTTGCTATGGAGAAAAGTCATACTGCTGAAAACATTTTGTCTGAGTTTAACACCAAGGTCTTTGAATGGCTGCAACCAAGAGGCCTTAAGATTGGTTTTGTTGCCACCGACAATGGCAGTAATGTAGTGAAGGCAATGAGAGAAGGACATTATTTCAGGGTACCCTGTTTGGCACACTGCATTAACTTAGTCGTGCAAGACTTTCTGAAAACTGAAGCCAAAGTCAGCAACATACTGACCATCTGCAGAAGAATATGCACGCATTTTAACCATTCTTTTAAAGGACGGAAGCTGCTACGGGTCATTCAGCGTGAGCATAAATTGCCAGTCAAAGCACTGATCCAGGAGGTCCCAACACGTTGGAACTCTACTTATTTCATGCTTGAGCGTCTCTTTGAGCAGTACATACCACTGAATGCTTATGTCATGTCAAGAAGATTAGGGGATCCTACTGTTAATCTTAAAGCCCTGACCGTTGAGATGTGGCAGTGGGACCTCATTAAATGCATCACAGAGATGCTACTACCCTTTGAGGTCTTCACACGTGCAGTTAGCAGGGAGGACTGTACTATGGGCCAAGCCATCCCATTGTTGTACATGCTTGAGCAACAGGTGAAGGAGGTCTGTGAAACATACGAAGGTGACGAACAAAAAGTTGATGCATATACCTTGGCCAAGGCCTTAGCCAACCGCTTATCTCTAAACGCAAGGCTTCAAATGATTGTGTCAGGTGAACATTACATAACTGCAACAATGTTGGATCCACGGTACAAATTATTTGTCAGCAGTAGCACAGTAATTCCTTTTTCAGATGGGGATGTTGCCAAGTACAAAACTTCCATAGCTGCGGAAGCTAATGATTTAGAAACTGAACGGCTGTTACTTAAAGGCCTGCCAGTGCCAGCCCAGGCCAGTCAAAGTACTCCTGACGCAAGTTCTTCAGAGCATGAGAGCAGTGCGTCTGCTTCCCAGCAGGCACCAACAGTACCAAAAGCAGCACCTACACGATCTGATTCAGCAGACACAACCAAAAGCATAACTGCTTTTTTTCTACAGAAAGGGATGGGTAAGTCCGTTGCTGTTGCAAAGGTGAAAGAGGACCAGCAAAGCCGAGCCCCAATGAACACTGAGCGGATGGTTCAGGCCTATCTGGATGACACAACAGAGGTGTTCATGGAGCAAAGCCCATTGGTCTATTGGTATGAAAGAAGGAGACAGTGGCCAGTGCTGAGCAGGCTGGCGATAAAGTATCTGGCTTGTCCTGTAGCCAGTGTCTCTTCTGAGCGGGTTTTCAGTGCTGCTGGTGCCATTGTGACATCGAAAAGGACTAGTCTCTCCCCCAAAAGCGTGGAGAGGCTGACAATGATAAAAATGAATCAACACTTCATACCACCAGACTATAAAGTACGTGAATCAGAGCAGGATGAAGAAAGCGAGTCCGAATACCTCATCACTACTGGGTTACATGACCTACTTCTGTCCGAACGCACAGAGTTTGAGGACGAGCTCCTCTTCCCTGACAACTAGGCTTTTAAATTGTTACTTTCTCCCTTCCTTTATTTGTGTTGTTTTCTTATTAACATTGGCTTTCTGGTGCAAAACTGCAAATAAAAACCACAACCAAATCCATCCCCACCACTGATTCTTTTTATGTACCTACTGGAGTTGCACGCCTGTGCATTTATTTTCACTGTATCTTTTTATTTACCTACTGGAGTTGCACGCCTGTGCATTTGTTGACTGCAGCACTCCTCAGAGTCTTGCTCCATCTTCTTGACTCCCACTCAAGTCAATACAATTCCATCTTGCCAGCCATACATTGGATGTTATAGATGGAGTATAGTACAATAATGTAGCCTCTAACAGTCCCTCCATAACAAGTGAACCGTACAGTCATGACTACAGCCATCCTCTATTTCATTTGAAATCTGCAACTCATCACTGTCTTACTCTTAAGGCTACCACCTCTGTCTGCAGGCATTCATAGACAACTCTTCAGTGTCAATACTTGAGCAGGCATCCACAACTGAAGTCAACTTGTTGTGACTCGTCATTACTTTTAAAAGGCTCGGCAGCATCTGTGATCAATCATCTGACAGTGAAAGACAAGAGCAAGACAGGTATATTAAATGAATGATGCAATGCATTGCATAGGATGTTTAGCTGACTCTGAGCAAATGTGCATGGAATTGAAGTATACTAGTAACTTCAGACTCACGTGATAGCCAATTTTTCCATGTTATTTAATAATATAAATTATTTACGCACTTGTGTTCCTACTACTACAGGTGCAGTCAGGACTTAATTTATCGTTCGTAGTCACTCACTACAGACTGAGTTGCTGTTGCTGTTGGACTAGACGTGCCACACCTGATAATGATGGTGACACCACCCATATCTTTGCACGCTGTCAGGCAGTTGGATCTGAGCTGATTGATGTACGATGTTTCTTGGAGTGGAATACAAGGTAAATACAAATAAGAGGCACAGTAGACCCAGGCTACTTCATGTGTGTGCACTGTGCAGTGGTACAGTACAATAGTGGTATGATTGATGACTGAGAATGACGCATTGATTTTGTCGATTAATTTTGAAAACGCTAGGTTGCTTTTTTAATTTTTATGCCCCTTTCTCTGGCTCAGTCAAATTGTTAGGTAAATGCAGTTTGTGTTACTGGCGACCCTGTGTCGTGGGTCTGTTCTGTGCTGGCTCCTGTTTTTTCTTGTACTTCTAGATTAATAATGATGTGCAACTAGTAGACTTATACATAACATATTGTATCGAAGCCGCCTCAGTCTGAAAGTCCTCTCTTTACGACTACTCCGCTTGTATTATTTTTTTGATCTTCACTGTATTTCAAATACACTTTGTTTAGGTCATTCACATTCTTTTGTATTTGCCTTTTCTTTTTCAATCCACACAGGCTGGACGTTTTTCACTCACTGCTATTATACTATGAGCATCTACTCACCATTACCACTAATCATCATCAGCAAGCAATTGGATCGCGGGAAACCAAGAATGATATTCAGCGTATCCTGTTTCTACGTTTATTCCTTACATTCATTGGCTAGTGGATCAAATTCAACATCATAAATCATCGTCTTCATTGTTTTGCTTTTGTTGTCTACATGCGTACTGTTTTTCTTTCTCAAACCTTTCCCAAAACCCCTGTACCCATCCATTCAAGAAACCCTAACCCTCTTCCCCCGGGCTGCGTGGTTTCATTGAGGTGCGTTGTTTGTTACATTAAATATACACCAACAATTTGATCACGCGCTTGCTGGGGCAGATGTGGTGAAAGCAACAATAGTGTAATTTCAACAAGGCATGGCCAGGATCTTCTTCTGCTTCCCAACTCAAGCTCTGTGTATAATGCCAAATAATTTACCATTACCATCAAACAATGAATACGTAATGAATTGGCGTCATTGTTTGGGTTTAAGTTTACAGCATTATGATTTAGAAAAGTTTGACGTTGACGTGAGTACTACAACTACAGTTGAACTTCTTATCTTCTCTTGCACTTACTTTCCAGTCCCCAAAACCATTGTTTTGTTTCAGTTTAGCAGTTGCAAAATTGTATTAGGTCAGTCGTGTAATGTACTGTACTTAATACTTATACTACCCCCACATTGTCTATCACGCAAATGACTGCCTCTTTCTTTTTGTCTCAAAATGCTACTGGCAGGGTCTGTCTATTACTACTATCACAGAAGTTCAGAACAACATTGTCTTGGGAAACAAATGCAGCCCACTTCATCATCAGCAATCACAGGTAAGATAAGTTTGCTGTGAGGTATAACGCAAGACAGACTGGTAGTTCTTCTAATACTACAAATATAACTCGGTGAGGGTTTACCGCATCTATCTGTCTGCATGTTAAAGATGTGGCCAATATATTTTTTTATTCGAAAGCACTGTCCGCTGACCTGCATGGCCAATTAAACGTTGCGATGTTGCACAACGTACATTATTTGGTGAAACAGTCCCCCCCTGCACCCCCCCAACAAACACAAATGAACTTCAAATGTTTTCTCTTGAAAATAACTTTGTGACTCATTTTTATTTTAACATAATATAAAGAAAGATGATACAAAAATAAAATATATATGAAATCTTACCCCACAGCTGTCCCTACCCTAACCCCAACAAAAATTTAAAAGTTAAATGTAAACCCCAACACCCAAATCCCACCCACCAACAAAAGGATTGAAAAAGGGGCAAACAAACAGGGTCCATCTCAAAGCCGGCGGGCTTTCAGGTGTTTGATCACAATGAGCTTAACCCGCTCCTCTATTCCATCCTCAAGCTTCACCCGCTCCTCTATTCCATCCTCAAGCCTCGCTACCCGGCGGAGAATCTTTTGTTGAAATTGCCGGCACCTACATTGGCATGCATGTTGTGGGGGGGCGGCCGATGATGTAAAAATCCGTCGGCGGGCGGCTGCCTGACCACGGCGACGTACTCCTGCAGGCTTGGGGGCCGGGGCATTGGAAGAGGCAGCAGCTCCTGCCGCCGCCTCCTCCTCCTCCTCCTCGGCCTGAGCCACCAGCCGGCGGTAGGCCTCAACGATGGCCTGCAGTTTCCGCTGCCGGGCCCGGACTGCCAACTCCTTCCTTGTTGGTTTTGAAGGAGTAACTATAAAGAAAGAAACAGAATTGTTGTAATCCAAAATCCCAGCAAATCAAGAACACAAAATTGATTCAACACATAGTGGCACAGTAGTACTAGCAAGCAAGCTGAGTACAAAAAATTGTGTTGCATCTATCTTGAACATTCTACGGCCTATATAATTAATTTGTTGGACTTTTTGGCACGGCATTATGCCTGCCCTAGTAGCATGGGTGTACTTCAACGGTCACACACATACGAACACCTGTCTTTTTCATATCTCGTTTTATATCATGTACTCTGCTTCCGGGAAGGCGGGAACAGTCTCAAACTAACATTAATTAACAGGGGCCAGCTAGTAGTAAATGTCTAGTAGAGACTATCATTCTTTATATCACGCAACAAACCTTATTTGGTTTGTGTTTCACCAGCAACGACCCATGCATCCAGTCGTCCCCTCCTTCCCTTGCCTTTGGGTTTGACCAAAACACCGCTGCTGCTGAGACTATCCACTAACCACCGATATTGGGTGTGTCTCCCAACCACGCAGGCAGCTGTGTTTTCCCCTTTCCATGCTTCAACAACAACCCATGCATCCGACTGCTATCAGCCACCTGCATTACTGTAGTGGTAATGCTAAGCATGGTAATGACAAGTAAAGGTGGCGTCATATATTGTCCAGTAGAACTTCAAGTTCTTAATTCTCAGAGTACAGTGAGGAAGTTTTCCCCTCCCACCAAGTAATGCGGATCACTATTGAATGTAACTTACCATCGCCCACCGCTGTTGGCTCCTCCCCCACTGCTGCTGGTGCTGGTGTAGGTGCCTCTGGTCCAGTCTCCTCCGGGATCGCCTTTGCTGACGCTGCGCCGCTGTCCCCGTCGGCACTGGTGGATGGTACGGGTTCTGCACCTATAAAAATAAGTACACCTTTTTAGATGGATGCACAGCCCCCATTGTACTTGTTCACCAAGAATGGAGTTCTGCAAAACAGTTAAGTACAACGTACGTAATCAGTAGTAGTCCACATTGCATAGTACAGCAGAGTCACTACACATATTAGCATTCATTTGTTATGGTATGGTACCCAAGCTCATCTCATCTGTACTGCTACTCTAGTCCTTGGAAATTTGAAGTGAACTATGTAACCTTTGTACATCAATGTATCCAGTTTTGCGCATGCTACCTCGCAGCTTGTTGCGCAGTACGAGAAGACGCCTTTGAGGCCACATGATTGTTCAATGCATACACCTGAAGAGGTTGGAAAATAAAAAGGCCCGTATTTACGTTTTGTATGTGGATTGTGGAATCGAGTTTGCTTACAGGTTACAACTTTTTTTTAGCATGGCTGCAAAAAACTTGCCTAAATGTATTTCATACTGTCTAACGTGCACCACTTTTGTCATTATTTTTCGGCAGATGAGAAGATTTCCTTCTATGAAGCAGAGATTTCCAGAGCTTACCAAAAAGAGGCATATGTAACCAGTATACGTTCAATGGTGAGGGGTCTCCGACATTTCCCACATTTCCCTATCGTGCACTAGTAGCTGTACAAATGTTGATTACTTTATTCAGCCTTTTTGAACTCTGGATTTTTTCTGGTGGGCCCCTCGACGTATTTCGCGGAACAACTTAAAAACATTGATGTTACTTACTTACTTCTAACAAAATAAAGCTTTTGAAGTACCACTTTGACTCTGAAGTATATTTTCAGTGTCTGTTGTCTTGTAGACTTACACGAGTGAGTGAGCAAAAGGGGGTTACTTAGGTTATGGATTGTGTAATAAAAGCATTGGGCATCTTGGTATTGGGGTTCAGGAGTGTGATAATTGAATAATTGACCAATGACTGAGCCCATATAGGTTGTCGTTCAGTGAATTGTGGGTTCCTCAGAGTTCTGTGACTGAGGTGTAAGTAAGGTCCAACCTGCCTATCACCAACATCCAATTTTCTGGTGCATACATAGTTATGTATGTGACTCCATAGAAGATAGAATACCCACAAGAGTAATAGTGGTATACTAACGTTTACAAAATACTAGACCAACATCTGGATGCATACTTGGTTGGTGTCAATTGCCAAAGCAGAGACATTACAGAGGAAAAAGCATAAGACAGGAGTGGACCCTGTGCCTACAGCTATTCTAATTTTTATCACATATTTATGGAAAAGATTAATACCTTAACTAAAGAGTCAAAATGTATTTAGGAAGTAAATGTAATTAATCGGTTGAAAAAAAAAAGCTCTGTTAGAAAGTTAGGGAAATATCATTGTTCCAAAAGAAAGCACTGTTGGACTTACTGGGGACAGCAGCAGGATCCTCAGTAGAGGAGCTCTGTGCCTGTGGTGGTTCACCCGCCGACTCGGTTCCAGCCTTCTGCTTGCCCCTGGCTTCTGTGGTTCATGTAAGAAATAATAAACAAAGAGAAAAACATTGAGTACTGTGAAACATAGACATCATTTCAAAAACCACTGCTAGAACATTAAAAGAAACAAACATTGATCTACCAAATGACTACTGCCTTGCAGGATTCACTGACTGTATACTTGGAGAAAACAAATCAAATGTTCCATAAACATTCTGATTGCAGATTACTAAGTAACACAGAGGCAGTAACACCTGAACAACACCACCGATTCAAGATTCAAGAATGGGGTAATAAATTATCTGTGAGTAGGCATTTCTTTTTTATTTTTGCCAGCAAAATGCATAGATCACAAGGAGGAGACATGCAGAAACTTTGTGCATACACAAAATTGTACGTTCGTTGCATCATATTTTGTTCTGCTACTGACTGAATGCTACTGCTACCAAGCCTACCCACTCATTAAACAAACTACATCAGTTCTATGGAGGGCTGAGGCAGGGGTGGCTCTAGGCTCATGGTGGTCCTGGGCAGGGAGCGTAAGTAGGGGGCCCTGGAATAGGAGGTCGGGGCGGAGCACGGAGGACAGTGAAGAGGGGGAGTCCGGGTGTTTGGAAGTAGAACAGAGCCGGAGGCACCAAATCCCTGCCAGGGGCCGCCACGCAAATATGTATCCATCCTCAGAGGATTATTAAATTAAGGATATATATTGGTGTGGTGGCCCCTGGCGTTTGGTGGCCCTGTGCAGTTGCACAGCTTGCACATGCCTAAAGCCGGCCCTGGCTGAGGTAAGAAGAACAAAGTAACTTTAGCATTCATTGCCAGAGGAGGATTCATGCAGAAGAGAAGGCCGTGAAAAAAATGATACAATATGCAAACTACGTACAATTATCCATCCACCGCTATTTCACTGACGGACAAAGGAAGGACAAGACTCTATTAATAGCATTAACTAACTTCAGTTCTCTACAATAAAGAAAATCTCACATCAATAATCAGCAAAAGCTAGCGCCAAGTTGAAACAACACGCAAGAGTCAGTGAAGAAGAGCAGTGTCATACAATTACAGTAGATATAACAGAATACATCGGAAATGTAACTAGGAGCAACAGTCATCGCGTTACTTATTCAGCCAAGATTTAGAAAGATACAATAACAATATGTATACTACTATATATATATATATATATATATATATAAATATATATATATATATATATATATATACACACACTTTTTTTTTGGGGTAGCCACTCACCAAGACCCACGACCTCGACACCAAGCAGGTCCAACAGATCCTGCTCCCGGTCCAAAATGTCGGCCCAGCGGTGGGACAGCTGATGGTGGGTACGCCGGATACCGGAGCAGCGGAAGACTGCCCGGCGCACCTTCGCCCACCGCCGGAGACGCTCTTCAATATGGTAGCCGGAGCCGGGCCTGCCGCCTGCTGCCAAGGTCAAGGAGAGGTGGCGCTGGAGAAAAAAGACCAGGGCAGCCACCTCCTCTCCCCAAAAAGTTGGCGGGCCGTCACCCCTGCGGGGCGCATTCTGCCGCAAGGCAGCCGTTTTTTTTTGGGCACAGCCGCCTTGCCCTTTGAGCCGCCGATGCTGCTGGCGCCCTTCACCATGGTTCTGGGTGGAGGGGAGAAGAAAAGTTCAAGACAAAAAGGTAGGGGAAAGAAGAAGCAAGGTAAAAGAAGGAAGTAAAATAAAACAAGAGAAAAGTTGAAAAAAAGTTGTAAAAGTAGAAATAAAATGAAAAATATAAACCTAGGCACAGAGAGAGATAGGTAATAACTAAAGAAAGTTTGAAAAAGTGGGTGAAAAGACCAGGATTGAAGAGATAGGAGCTAGATGCTAAAGTAGGCCCAAAACCATAGCCAGAGTGTGAAATCCAAGATGGCTCCGCCCGTCGCGACCGCCTGGGTAGGTTCGCGCAATATTTAGCGCGATCACGCACTTTTGTAGTGCGAACGAGAAGATGAGTTCCCGAACATGTGTTGCACAACGCGAACACGTTACTTGTGACCCGGAACAGGAAATAAGGGAACGCAAGCGGGCGGGACAAACCTCTTGGGTAACTTAGCACGCTAGCCATCTCGAGCATGCAGGCAGCGCCCCGAACACGCGCACTGTGCTCCCGAAGACGAAAAACGTCGCGCTAACGGGTCTAGCAAGCAACTACGCATGTCCGCGGAGCTACGCGTAGGTCACGGAGTGCAAGTGCGTCTTCGCGTAGCTCCGCGGAGTGCGGCTCCGCGAACTACGCCCAGGGGTATTTCGCCTTGCTGGTTTTTTCTTATTTGTTTTATATTTTCTTTTCTCAGAAAATGATCAAAGTGTAATTTGTATCTACTTATGTTTGATTTCATAAATTGGTACCTGGTCTCGTGGGGAGGAAGCGGGGGGGGGGGGCCAGTTGTAAATGTTATTAAAAAATGTGTAATAAAGATTGTTAAAAAAAAAACAATATTTGTTACAGCTATATTGAAGTAAACATTATTCAATTCATTAATATTACTGAAAATGATATTATATATAAAAAAAAACAATATTCGTACCTTAGATTCCTACCTTAGATTTTATGTTCCATGACATTTTTGTAGTAATGATAGTTTAGATACAAATCGTCACACAATTTGCTTTTTTAAACAATACTTGTGTCATTCACCATTAGAATTCGTTTAATGTATTTCAGACTTAAAAAGGGCTGTAGCTCAGACTAGAGTAGAAACATGCAGATATATTTCTTTCTTTTCTGTAATGAAGTATGTGCAGAAAATAGATCTCTTTCCTCATGATCACTGTTCATTAAAAAAAATAGACCTTAAGAATGAAATACTAGGTCTCGTTTTCTTTATTTAAACTGGGGGTGCAGTGATACTCTGTGATCTGCTTTTCACATTCGCTGCTGGCTCTAAAAGCAGGTAATAATAAATCTCAACTGTAAAAATGATTACAGATGAACAACTACGCCATTAACTACTAAATTAGATATAGGGTTTAATACTGGGATTACAGGCTTCCCTGTATTTAAGATACCTTCATGCCACATTTCTGCCACTGCTAAGAACTGTAAATAGCATGTGTTACTATTATTCAATTATGGGTACAGAGTTTACCAAATTTACCAATGGAAGGATGAAAGGTTGTCAGCCAAGGCACGATCACAAATTGTGATATTTAGTGGTCAAATAGTCAAGTCACTGACTCATCCTACTGAGCATAAAAAAGAAGTGTTCAGGTAACACATTTCAGTTTGAGATCATAATACATTTTGTTGGTGTCGCTCTGCCAGTAGCTACTTCAAAGAATTGCTCAGGAGGAAGGAAGCCAATTAGAGCTGACAATTGGTATGGCAGTGTTTAAAACGTCCTCTGTTGAATCTTTTACAGTCAGGGAGCCATCCAATTGCACTGGAACCAGGCACTCCAGGAGCCATCTGTCAATGGATGGCTCAGGAAAGGAAATTCCTATTTAATTCAGAAAATTGACGTGAGATAGCCGAAGAATGATTTGGGAAACAAGAGACATTTCCATACAGCTGAGGCCATGAGTCATTATTTTGCTTTTTGGAAGCTTGTAACTCTGAAAACAGGAAGCCGATAAAAGTTTTTGTGAATGTCAAACTTTAAATACCAGTGAATTACTTATTTACCCTTCCAAATGCCTCCCTTTACTCACTACCAGGAGATAATTTGATCAGAGCTAAAGAAGAAAGGATTTGTGTGCGTGCTGAACAGAAAGATGATTGAATATTCACATACAGCAGGCCACAAGCTCTTTCCTGAAATTGTGTGGTATTCCAGCTGTTGCCCTTGGTTACTTTTCCTGTACCTAGAACTCCGTGATGTCACAGGGGAGCTGAGCTCAGGCAATGGAATGTTGTGATTTGAAGGGAGTGGCAGTTGCTGGCTGTCCCTTGACTGGGATGTTGGGTGGGATTCTTTCCTCCCAATAAAACTACTTGCTTTTGCCTTATTCTGGATCTTCATCTCGTAATTTCATGAAGAATCTGCCTTGTCACACATGGCAAAGGGGCTTATTCCTGTAGAAGTAACCTTGAATACATTTGCACCATATTGTGAGGAGACATCAGTTGCCAATTGCAGCCTGCAACCTCCTTGCTGTGATGCAGCCAGTGTGCTTGGTGTGCTTTAGCTGCTGGGGAACTCAGGACTCTGTAAGAGGTTTCTCCGATGTCTTGTCACACCCTGCCATTTTTGAGACCTGTTCCAATGCTCCAATAAAATGGGCATTATGGCAAAGATGAAGCAGTTCCTAAAGCATGAGATGTCGTGCTTGCTTACACAATCTAACCTATGTTTTACAGCACAACCAAAATATTTTTGATGAGCCAAGGCAAAGGTTGCATTTATTCTGTCCTATACAACTCCTTAACTGCGGAGGCTTTTGCAAACCACTGCTGAGCCCTTTTTTGCCATTCAGAGTACTCTGCGCTTACACCTTCATAACTTTTTTGCATATGGTATCCACACCTAATTTGCATCCTTCTTTCCCCTAACATCCTAGCGTTTCCATAGTTACCCAGAGTTTATAGATTCTCCTAAGGGAATAAAGAAAATAACTAAAATTCAGCTAAATCTTTAAAAACAAAGTGCTGTGCAAGAAAGCATCGTTTTTTTCTAAAATAGGCATCAACAAAAGGTACGCTGTTCTAAAATCCCCTCATTCCTGCTTTCAAGAACAAGGAAAGGTGTGTCAAAAAATCAACTAATTGTTACCACAGATTTGGCATTTTTTTAAGAGATAGTGCATTTTCCATAATGTTTGTGATTTCAACCTATTTGCAGTTTGTGGTTGAAACAGGTGTGAAACTCTTGAACAGCTATAGAAAGTAGAAAAGATTCTGTATTCAGTATGGGATCATTTGTGTAGATCTCACAAGGCTTTCCCAAAAAAGCCAACAGTTGAAATAAAAAATAATTACTGTAGGCAGGAAAAAACAGGCATTTGAGATAACATTTTTATCTGTACCTTCTTATCAAAATGTCTAATTTAAAAAAGCAATATATCATACGTGTGATAGATCCTTCTGGTCGTGTGGCTATACGTGGTTTGTAGGTTCATCAAAAACACACAATTCCAAGAGCCAACAACTGAGCTGCACCCTACAATGATTTTTCATTATGTACCAAGTGTACAGCCATTCATATGGACAAATATAAGGAAAGAAAAATGGGAATGAGAAAATCTTTACATTTCTGAAATGTACACAATATATTCAAATTTTTGGAACAGTGGTTATATTTACACCTTTCAATTTGTGGGTACCCATACTATCGTGATTTAGAAGGCATTTTGCCAAATGTCTCTTTTTTTGCACGTTGGCCCTCATTTGCAAACCACATATACAAAGAAATCTAATTGGTAATAACAAACGTTCTACTATTATATATTTCTTCCAAATTAAATGGTCCCTAATTTGTGTGAGTGGACTTAGCCCAAAACACAACATTGACATATCAAGTGTTTCCACCCGAAACCAGTGTTTCTTTGGAATGTTGGTAACTGTGGTTTTTGGGCCTGGGGTTGGCTGCCACTCAAGAAAACCTCCCAAACTCAGATACTCTGCTTAAGAAACAGAAAATGTAGTCAAGGTGACACTTTCTTAAACATCACTACCATCTAAGTCCATTACTCTACTACATCAAATTAAAACTGCCAAAGTATTCAGCAAGCCTAAGCTTGGAAGGGTTACAACATTGTACCCATCGAAGAGCGAAACGAATGGAAGACCATCCCTTATGGATATTTTGAATTGCTGGTTATGCCTTTTGGATCAGGTAATCTCCCTGTGGCATTTGGCACTTTGTCCATAACATCTTTAGAGACATTTTGGATGCTCATGTCATCATTTACTCAGTTTATAGTTTGGTGTTGTTTCTTGGAAAACAAGCAATAAAATTAGATACATATTATGGAAGTCCTACAGCATCTAAGAAAACATAGTCTGTACAACATAGTAGAAAAATGTATTTTCGAAGCCTCTGAAGTAACCTTTTTGGGGTGTTTGATATCTAAAAGAGGTATCAGTAGGGATTGCGATAAGAGCAAGGCACTACAAGAGTAACAATGCCAAAAATATGAGGGAGACCCAAAGATTTACGGGATTTACAATCTTCTACTGTCACATCATACCAAACATTCCTGGTATAATTAAAGCCATTCTAACCCTAACTAAGAGGGGAATTGTGTGGGTACCATAGCAAGAGGTTGCTTTTCAAAGAATAAAGACTGCTTTCACTATGGCACTGTCTTAAGGCATCCCAATACCAATATATAGTTCAATGTAGAGACCGATGCGGCAACAGTTGCTACACTGTCAATTTTGTCTCGAAGACAAAGGATCCATAACAATACTAAAATTAACTATTCTGTTAATATTCGAGAACTCCTGGTAGTCAAGGAGACTTTGCGAATTGGAGCCACTATTTGGAAGGAGCATTACATCTTGTATAAATTAGGACCGATAATAAAAAGCTGCAGCATTAAAAGTCTATAAACTGTGCAAGATGGTCATTGTTTTTTCCTTGTTTTCAACAGAACTCCTAATGTCCTGGAAACTGACATGGAAAGGTTGATGCCCTTTCCCAAAAAGCAGATAGGTTTGATGGAAAAATGCAGGCTCACTCTATTTTAACAATGTCATCTTCCTCCCTTCAAGAAGATAACATGTTTCCGAAAGCAGTTGAAAGATGTAGGTGAACTGTAGTAATTCAACAATGGATTTGCCTAATTCCAGTAATAGGACATTTCAAGGACTATTATTAATTTTTGAAGACTTGGGGGCCCATTAGGATCACGGGCTGACCGCCACCGCCCGCATGGCAGTGGCGATCCACCCATGATTTAACCCCGCCCGCTACCCAATCCCCCCGCCATATTACTATGGCGGGGGACCGCGGCGGACAGAAAGACCGTCTGCCGCTTTTCCTGCCCAGCAACGAGTTGACCCGGCAGAAAAGGGGTTTAATATGGTGGCGGTGTCTGTTAGACACCGCCATCCATAATACTATGCAGGCGGGGACATGTCTTTCCGTGGCGGTGTGAAAGGCATGCGGTGTTTCACATTGGGGGCCCGTTGCGGGCCCCCTGGGACTCTGGGCTGTGCACATGGGGGTACCTATGGTACCCCCCAGCAGTTCCATGCACAACATGGCAGGCACCGCGGTGCATGCCATGTTGTGCATGGAAGTGCACAACATGCCTTCCTGGCATTGTGGAGGCCGGTGCTGAGTGCACCGCCCGCCACAGTGACAGTAATGCAGGATGCGCCCGCCACTGTGGACCCCCCCCCATGCCCCCACGGGACCCCCGCCCTTATGGCGTTTGGTCCCATTTTCCGATAGGGTGGCGGGGGGACAAAGTCCATCCGCCATCCTAATGACCCCCTTGGTGTCTTTGCCTATATGTCAAGTCAGAACCATTCAATGGTGTCATGATTTTCCAGTGGCCAGACAGCAAGGGGAAAAGAAAACTATGACTTTTCTTACCTGACACATTTGGTGATAATTATAGCTGCCTGTAGATGAGACCTAAAATAATTGATGCCAGTGGCATTTCTTCACTTTGGCTATGATTGCCTTTGCCTCAGATGTCCCACCAGAGTGGCTCTTCCACACCCACACAATTGTCTTCTCCTATTGCTGCCCTAATGTTTTCATCATACCTGCTATGGAATTTGCAATAAGAGAGTTTAGACCCCATGGCCATCTACTGACCTGTGCAGGCATAAGCAAGGATGATCATTGCCATGTTGTTCGTAGCTTACCATATTCCAGTTCTCTCTCTTGCTCACTCTCCTTTTTCCTTTCTAAATCCTTATCCATCTTTGGCCCTCTCTGCAGCATATTTCTCTCTCTCTCTCTGCCCAGCCTTACCCTCTTCACTTTCTATATCATTAATACATAGTCCCAATTAGAATTTTCTTTTGCATGTGTAGCTTTTACTCCATCATTGTTGCTCTGTGTTTTTCTTTTCTTACTCTCATTTATCTAGCTCTTACTTTATGTTATGCACTCTTCCATTGCCTTCTCTTGCATCCTTTCTCACATGGGGCTTTAAATCCTACAACTTCCTTTACCCTTTTCTCGTTTTCCTTCAATTCTAGCCCTACTTGTGTTGTATGTTCTCTTTGCCTCAGCTATCTAGCCCTTCTTAATGTATACACTCTTCCATCACTTCTCTTGCATCCTTTCTCACCAGGGGACTTGAATCCTACAACTTCCTTTGCCCTTTTCTCATCTTCCTTCAATTCTTGCCCTACTTGTATTGTGTGTTACAAAGCAGCTAGAGTCAGGGGACATCAAATGGATCATGCACAGTTGCCTACTGCTCTAGTCCATATGTCTGTGCTGGAATGCTCTCATGAAGGAGGTAGGCTGTACAAAAACTCTTAGACAACCAGCATTTAGGATCAAATATCATTTCGGAAACGTTGCATTTAGACACAAGATGACTTCCTTACTAATGCATGTTAACGGAACCTTTACAGTAGACCAACCTAGTATTGTCATCTCACAACTATAAAAGCTATAAAATGGTGTTAACTGGTTAATAACTAACGCCTCCAAAGACCCTGGTGCTGGCTGGAAATATCCATGAGCCCAAATATTGCCTTGTAAGGACACCACCATTAGCTAATAACTATACAAGAGTCAAAGTGATTGGTTGGTATTGCCTTTTGTTTCATTAGCAGTTATACTTTGCCAATGCTCTGCTGTTTCAGTATCTTCATACAAAGTAGTGAATCATATGTGAATGCTGTAACATTCAGGATCATTTCTATCCTAGCTGTTCTAAAATTCCACTCAGACTTGAGAGCAGTGTCACTTTTGAATGCCCTTACAGTGTTATGAACTACAGTAGGAAGGACATTTATTTACAATGAAAACTGTAGGACCTTGCTGTCACTGTAATGGAAAGACAATTTGCCAAAAGATTACTGGGCTTGCCAAAACCAGCTTCCAAAGCATATTTACATTATGCTCACAGCCAAAGATATATGAAAGGATTTGCAAGGATTGTCCCATTTATACTTTGATGGAATTAAAGATATGAGAAGATAAAGAAATCAGCTAGCAGAGGGATCTACAATAACTCTATTCCAGACAGGCTTTTAAGAATAAATGGATACGATCTCTATTTAATAGACTCATGTATTGCACACACGATATCTGAATTATGAGGTTTCTGTGATGTTAATGGTAAGAAAAATACATCCCTATTTCATTAAATGTTAAGAGAAAAACTTCTTTATTTAAATTATTGGATAGAGAAATTGATTGGAAGTGTTTTTAATAAAATGCATTTGATGATTTAAGTGAGGCTATGCATGAAAGATGAAGATACTTATCCTAGCAGATAGTGAGGTTTTTATCTGCCCTTAGGTAAAGGCAGAACATCTAACTTAAACTTGGATACTTGGTGGAAATATTTAAGGAGATAAATTGTGTACTTTAAGAGTAGTGTATGACACCTGCCATATTTCACTATTACCAATCAAAGAGAGAGAGAGGGAAAAAGGGTACACTCTCAGTCCCCCTATAAGACTAATATCAACAACAGAAGAGTGTAAATTCATAGAAAACAAAACAAAAACCAAAGAGCATTAAACAAAGTATACAAATCAAATTGTTTTGTATAGAAGGCAATTTGATTTGTATACTTTGTTCCATGCTCCTTAGTTTTTATTTTGTTTTCTATGAATTTACACTCTTCTGTTGCTGATATTATACCTGCCATATTTCACCACCATTAATTCTGTTTCTAATGTGAGAATGTCAAATTGAAAACATCCCAAGACACAACTCACAGTGGACATCGAATTTACTGCAAGATAATCCACATAAACATATCATCATAACTACCATCACCATCAAACCATAATCAAGACTTGAAGAAAAAATAAAATATATATATAACCTACTAGGAGTTGCAAGTAGGTAGTTATAGTTAGGACCTGGTTTCCATAGGAAAAGCGTTTTTTGATTTGCCAATATCTTAGGGGACGTTTGACGAATCTTCGCAAAATTTTCAAAACTAATGTGGTGGTCAGGTCAGCTGTGGTGATAAAGTTTCAGGGAGATTCGTCAAGCAGAGGCCAAGAAAAGGGGGGGCAGACACTTTTTCTCCGTGTTAATTATCATCAGAAACTTTAGACATGGCTACAGCCCAAACTGCTGAACGGAATTACACCACATTTGGAAAAAAAGAAGCTCTTGGTTCAGAAAGCACTCTTTTTGATAAATGGTGTATATCTATTCTGTAGTTCCTTAGAAATTTAAACAAGTTTCAGATATACAAACGGGGACACGGAGGATCCACAAACCCTCCCGATCTAGTGACTGCAATCTGATAAGCTTCCAAAACTTCAAACCACAAAGTGCTGGCAGCCATCTTGTGGCTCGGTTGAACAGAGTCACAAGAAAAAAGATTAAAAAACAAAAAATGGGGGCAGCGTAGCAACACCCTGGCCCCCTAGGCCTCCTGAGGGGGTACCACAGGGACACCAAGGGCCCAAAAAGCATTTTTACATTTTCGGCAGGATTTGCAGTGGATCCACGAATCTGGCCGAACACTTTAAAAAAAATGAAGTGCAGGCACCTACGCTTCATTTTCTTTAAGCCTCCGCGTGGCCAGGTGCTGGGGTTAATCATGACATGAGATGGTACAGCCCGTGCTAGCCCCCGCATGCCCCAGGGACTACAACCTCCCCGGGGCAACTACTAGGACCCCCGCAGTCCTGGGGACAGTCACCTCCCTGGAGCTTTATTCTTTTAAAAATGCGTGGAGGCATCCTTCCCCCCATGCAGCCCCAGGGACCGCCACCTCCCCGGGGCCAATTATCTTACATGCGGGGGCAGTGCAGCCCCATGCAGGCCTGAGGACCGCCACCTCCCCAGGGCTATATTTAAAAATAAATTACGGAGGGCTCCAGCCCCCTCACAGCCCCGGGGACCGCCGCCTCCCTCATGGAGCCATAAGTGGCCATGGGGACGCCACCCCCTTGGGCCAGTTCCATCAATGTCTCAGGGTGCCCAACCCCCTGTGACATTGCAGGTTGCTATGGCTTGGTGGGAGCACTGCTCCTGCTAAGCCATATGAAACTCTGGTCCACTTCAGGAAAAATGCTCTCACTTCCATGAAACGGAGCAGAATTGGTTTTGGGCAGAGGCAGCTGCATGTTTGTAGCTCCCTCTGCCCAAGAGAAAGTTTGGCTCCCCCAGGAGGCAGGGAGCTGGCATGGACTACAGGGTCCTTGAGACTTCCCCCGCGTTCCCTAACATCGTGGCCATGCCTCGGGGGTTGGGGTTCTCGGGTCAATATCAGCCCGGGTTGTGACCCCCTCTCCTTTGAAAGCAAAAAAAATAATAAAGGCCATGACCCGGGGGATGGGGTCCCCAGGAGAGAAATCAGCCTCGGGAGGTGGGTCACGTGGCCTCCCTCCCATTTCAAAACTCTTTAAAAAAATAATGTGTCAGGCTCCGAGGGTTTGGGGCACAAAAGGGTAAAGAAAAGGGGGGCTACACAGCCCCCTTCCTAAAATAATTTATTTTTAAACAGTAGCTGGCAACTCGCAAGAGGCCTTGCCCCATTTCTCCACTACTCTGAAAATGTGCCTAATGGCACTCTCTTGGTTGAGGAATGAAGTCCCCTTCCCTGCTGAGGGTCCTTAGTGTCAACTAGCCCACCTGTTACCTCCAGTAAGCCCCACACAGTGGGATTGATGAGAGGTGGTCTGAGGCCACGCCCCTTTTTCTGCCACTCTGCAAATGCGCCTCTCCACGCACTGCTGGTGGGATATAGGTCCATTTGCAGAGTGGTGGGGAAAGGGGGTGTGGCCTGTGACCACATCTCAGCAATCCCACTGTGTGGGGCTTTCTCAAAGTCACAGGTAGGCTAGTTGTCCCCTAGGGACTCCCAACATTGAAGGGGACTTCACACCCCACCCAAGAGTGCGCCAAGAGGCATGTTTTCAGACTGGTGGTGAAAGGGGTCATGGCCTGCTATCAGAACTCGATGAGTTATAACGGGGAAGGCCCTACAAACTCTCTGACCTGGGTCAGTTAAGCAAGTGCGTGTGAGGATGGTCAGAGACTATAGATTTTTAAACATCAAATGTCAAACATAAGCAAAACATAACTTAAATCATCATGGTTCATAGATCCAGTGGGTATTTTATTTTCAAACATAGGTAACTGGATATTCGATATAATTCGCTAAGTACCCAAAAACATTGGGTTGCAAAGTTATACATACAAGCATATCCATTAATTTCATAAGTCAATTAATATTATGCACCTGAATGAGAAACAAGGATTGTTCACGATTCTTTATACGGATAGCTTGAATTTTGTAAATTAACATAGCATAGTATTCACATTTCAAAACAATGAGCTCAAAGTTAACAAGAAAGGAGGTAGTTAGAAGGAATGGGTGTGATGGAAAAAGGTGAGGACTGGGTAAAGGTGTTGTGATCCTGTTACAATCACAGTAAAATCAAGTGAAACCTTTACAGTCTAGTTTAGATCGTAAGTTCCATGAAGCTCTTAAACATAGGATCCGTATTTTTCATAGTTTACTCCTATATTCAGAGCGATGGCATGGTCTGGTCGTCTACGTTTCGACCCCTGGTTTAAGGGTTATTAGAAACCTCATGCTGGGGTCTTCATCAGGACAAAAGGAACAGGAGCGCTTTACGTAAGGCCATCCAGTGGCTCTTAGGTTGGAATCATCAATGGTTCATGTGAGGAAAAGTACTGGGTCGGTGGGGCTTTCAAGTCTCTTTCATCTTGTAATCCACTGGTAAGTTGTGTTCAGACGGTATCCAGGAGGGTGCGTTAAGCGTCACACTCTCTGTTTGTATCTCATCTCTTAGGAAGCGTGCCTGTATCTGTCATCACCGGCTGCAGGAAACAGTCTGCGCTCCTGTTCCTTTTGTCCTGATGAAGACCCCAGCATGAGGTTTCTAATAACCCTTAAACCAGGGGTCGAAACGTAGACGACCAGACCATGCCATCGCTCTGAATATAGGAGTAAACTATGAAAAATACGGATCCTATGTTTAAGAGCTTCATGGAACTTACGATCTAAACTAGACTGTAAAGGTTTCACTTGATTTTACTGTGATTGTAACAGGATCACAACACCTTTACCCAGTCCTCACCTTTTTCCATCACACCCATTCCTTCTAACTACCTCCTTTCTTGTTCACTTTGAGCGCATTGTTTTGAAATGGGAATACTATGCTATGTTAATTTACAAAATTCAAGCTATCCGTATAAAGAATCGTGAACAATCCTTGTTTCTCATTCAGGTGCATAATATTAATTGACTTATGAAATTAATGGATATGCTTGTATGTATAACTTTGCAACCCAATGTTTTTGGGTACTTAGCGAATTATATCGAATATCCAGTTACCTATGTTTGAAAATAAAATACCCACTGGATCTATGAACCATGATGATTTAAGTTATGTTTTGCTTATGTTTGACATTTGATGTTTAAAAATCTATAGTCTCTGACCATCCTCACACGCACTTGCTATCAGAACTCAGCAATACTGCTGTGTGGGACTTACTGAAGGTAACAAGAGGGGTAGTTGGCCCACAAAGACGTTTTTGCGGACAACCACCCCACTTGTTCACTCTAGTAAGTCCCACATAGTGTATTGCTAAGAGGTCTTTGGAGGCCACACACCCCCCTTTCTCCACAACTCTGCAAATGCTCCTCCTGACGCACTACTGGTTAAAGGATGATGTCCACTTAACCTCTGAGAGACCTTGGGGGCCAAGATGCCCTCCTGGTAACTCCTGTAAGTCCTACACAATAGAATTCCTGAGAGCTGGCCGGAGGCCCAGACCCCTTTCTCCACCACTTTGCAAATGTGACTACTACTTAAAATAAACCTTAGAAATTCACAGGAAAAACAAAGGTTACAGGGATGTTATACTTAGGAATTAGGATTTAAAAAACCTTAGAAATTCACTGCAAATAACATTGGTTTCAGATACGCTATAGTTAAATTCACTGGAAAAACCACAGGTTTCAGGGATGTTATAGTTAGGAATTGGCATTTAAAAAACCATAGAAATTCACGGAAAAACCACAGGTTACAGGAACATTAAAGTTAGGCTAACTATAACTCACGCCCCCGCAAAGCACTGCAGATGACGTCACATATTGCATCACTCATTACATGGTCAGTGACATCACTCATGACATCACTCATGACATCTCAAATGACATCGCTGATGACACCATCCACATAATATCTGATGCACCTACTCTCACCCCAATGTAATCTTTCATACACCCACTCCAAATATCAAACTACCATTCTTGAAACCATAGATACACCAATAGCAGTACATACAGAGCCACTCACTGATTCAAAGGTCCACACACACATGCACATATTCACCCATACAGCCACTTATACACCCAGCCACTCACCAATACAGCTACTGATATATACACCCATACAGCCACTCACACACCCCCACTCACCCACAGAATTACTCACACACCTAGTCAGTCACCTAAAGAGTCAATCACACTGCCATTTACTCACTTATCCAGTTATATACACACCACTTCATTTATTCATACAGATACTAACACATACTTTCTCTCTTATACAATCACTGGCACAAGCACACACTTATCCATACAGCCACTCCCACAATCACATACAGTCACATATATAATCCAACACTCACATATACTGCCTTGAACATGTGTAGTTACTTATAGATATACCACTGAGACATCCATTCACTCAACGACACAGCCATATGCACACTCACCCATACAGCACCTCGTGAATGCACTCATGAACCCATTCACCCATTTAATCACCCATTCACACATCCATGCAGGGAGTCACACCCCTCACCCACCCACACAGACATTCAAGCACCCCTACAGGTACTCAGACAACTAATTAATAACCCATATATACACTCATGTAGCTACTCACCAACCCATGCAGCCACTTACACACAACTGACAGACTGATACAGATATTTACCCAGATTAGTCACTCACCCATACTTTCACTGAGACATTTATAATCAAGCACTTATACAGTCACCCACCCACTAAATCATCCATACAGACACCCATACACCCACTCATTCTTCAATATATATATATATACACACACACATCAAACACCAAGTTTGCCTGCTGTAAGGACGCCACAAACAGGTAGGTTCAATCACCCCGGTTTTTATTCACTGAAGGAGAACAGTATTCATGCAGCTACAGCACCTCGCAAAATTAATGTCCTGCCCAACGCGTTTCATGATACAAATCACCCACAGCGTGAGCCTTGCGGCTCAGGCGGGGCCGCAAAAACATCAAACACCAAGTTTGCATGCTGCGAGGATCGCCCAGCTGCACTCTGTGCAGTCCTCTACAATGCCAATCGACGCTGTGGGTTAAGGAACAGGTTGGCCCACGAAGGATCTCACAAGCATGACAGTCATATGTAGCAGCACCGCAACCCACTGGGGATTTTAATTTTGCGAATTGATGCAAGTACACGGCGATCCACCTGGAATAATAGAGTTGCACTACAAGTGCCAGCATGCCACGGGGTGGCCATGCCTATTTGGGCTGGTGAATTGACTTTAAAGCCGAGTGCAATTAAGACTGCCGTGTTTCTTCACAGCACAATGCCCGCAGCCCCTGAGGAAGTGATTTGTCTCATGAAACGCGTTTGGCAGGACATTAATTTTGCGAGGTGCTGCAGCTGCCTGAATACTGTTCTCCTTCAGTGAATAAAAACCGGGGTGATTGAACCTACCTGTTTGTGGCGTCCATACAGCAGGCAAACCTGGTGTTTGATGTTTTTGCGGCCCCGCCTGACCCGCGAGGATCGTCCAGCTGCACTCTGTGCAGTCCTCTACAGCGCCAATCGACGCTGTGGGTTAAGGAACAGGTTGGCACACGGAGGATCTCACAAGAATGACAGTCTTCTGTAGCAGCACCGCAACCCACTGGGGATTTCAATTTTGCGAATTGATGCAAGTACACGGCGATCCACTTGGAATAATAGAGTTGCACTACAAGAGCCAGCATGCCACGGGGTGGCCACGCCTATTTGGGCGGGTGAGTTGACTCTAAAGCCGAGTGCAATTAAGACTGCCGTGTTTCTTCGCAGCACAATGCCCGCAGCCCCTGAGGAAGTAATTTGTATCATGAAACGCGTTGGGCAGGACATTAATTTTGCGAGGTGCTGCAGCTGCCTGAATGCTGTTCTCCTTCAGTGAATAAAAACTGGGGTGATTGAACCTACCTGTTTGTGGCGTCCTTACAGCAGGGAAACGTGGTGTTTGATACACACACATATATATATATAACATTCATAAACTTTTTAGAAACACTCACAGTCACTGGATGATGTCATCAGTGATGTCACTGACCATGTCATGAGTGATGTAATATGTGATGTCATCAGCAGAGCATTGCAGGGGCGCGAGTTATATTTAGCTCACCACTGAAATGTCAGCCTAACTATAACGTTCCTGTAACCTGTGTTTTAAGAGAACCTTACATCTGCACCAGACCCTGGTAGTCACTAATTAAGATCACTGAATGGCTCCTGACAGACATCACATTGTATTTCATACATCTGTAGGATTATACATACACAACAGACATTTATATTTTGTTACTGTGATGTTTGTGTCACATGATACCTAGATTTAACCTACACGTCCTTTCTTGGGTGAATCATTGACTGCTCATCAACAGAGACCCAAAAGTCAGAAGGTTTCAGTGAGGACCAAGCACTTTGAGTTTAGATTGATAGAGACTCTGATCCTTCTCTAATTTTGAGAAAACAATAGTGTTTCTAATTCCCAAGTGACCAGCCTGACAATCTTAATCTATGTCATTTTTTGTGTGAGCTTTGTTTGTCTGTCTACACTGACTTCACCTATTAATTGCATTGTTTCAGTTTTGAGTGGCTGGTAGCTGACTTGTTTGACCAGCCTACCTTAACAATGTAATTTAAGTAGCAACTTTTTTGTTTTTCTAATAATAGATAATAATGGAATAAAAAATGTAAACGTATGCTGTGAAGCGAAGGCATTCAGTGTTATTTTTCTGATTTCTGTTGCATGTGCATAAAGCCTCCTCCACCAGTCATCAGACAGATTGTCCAGGGGTCTCCTAACCTTGGTCTTAGGGCCCTCTATGTCTCAGGGCCTCCCCTTTGCGATGCCTTAATGCTCACTAACATTAATTCAGCCTCACTCATTCTCACTAATACATTCTCAGTCTCCCTCACTTTCTACTATACTCATTTGCATTTACTTTCTCACACTCATTCTCCTTTGCTCTGACCCACACTTACTTCCATACACCGTAACTGATTTTCGTTCACTCACATTCCCTCTCACTCACACGCTCTTGCACTCACTCTTACTTTTTCACTCTCACTCAATCACCCCCATTATTATTCACATTTACAGTTACTCACTGTAAGCTAATTCGACTCACAATCCCTCTTTCTCATTCATTCATTCACTCCTTCACTCACTTGCACTCACTCTTTTTCTCACTCACTCATTCTCACTAGGTCTTATATATTCTCACTTGATGGCTCTCACTCATTCTCATTCACAACCTGTCACTTACTTACAGTTGTGAAGACCATTGGTTCCATCTGAAATGTGTCCCTACCATCTTTTTACCAAAGGACTCCTACCGATCAGCGAAGCTCTAACCCAATCGACTCAGCCACATTCCCAGACACCATGCCCCTACTCAAGCAACGATCTGCTGACCCAGCAAGGCTTTCCAAATACAGACTGATCTCCCTCTTACCATGCCCGTCAAAGGACTTAGAGAAATTAATCAATCAATGCCTCACCAACCACAAACTCCTCAATGGCACATAGTCCGGTTTCATGCCAAACCACCCAAACAGCACCCATTGCCGCTACAAGCGACATCTGCATGATCCTTGACAGAGGCGATATGACAGCCCTCATTCTCTTGTACTCTATGCAGCATTTGGCACAGTGTCGCAACTCATTCTCATCAGGCACCTGCTTGAGATTGGCATCCGAAGACCAGCTCAATGCTGGATCTGCTCCTTCTTAATGAATAGAACACAAGCCGTCAGGCTGGCAGCTTACACCTCAGAAACCCACAAACGCATCTACGAAGTGCCACCAAGGTTCATCACTCAGCCCCACCCTTTTTCATAGCATACATGGCCAATTTCATCCATGCACACAACATCAACATCCTCTCTTACGCAGATGGCTGGCAACTCATACTCCCTCTCGATGACAAGACTCCCAACACAACAAATAAGTTCACCGCCAGCATGACCGTAGTAGTTAACTTAACGAAGGCCATCTGTCTCAAGCTCAACACTGACAAGACAGGAGTAGTGATCTTCGGCAAGAACACCACACCATAGGTCTCTAACTGGTGGATGGCCTAACTCGAACGCACAGCCACAACTCACACCAGGAACCTCAATAATCATCAACAGCAAACTGGGTTTAAGTGAACTCCATCACTTCATCCAGCTTATACACCTTGAAGATGCGAAGGGAACTTTTCAAATAATTCTCAAGCAACATTATAAACTCTGTCATTCAAACTCTGTCACTCATGTCCAAGTCACCAGCAGATTGGACTATGGGAACACCCTCTAGGCCAAGATCACCAACCAACTTATCTGAAGACTGCAAACTATCTAGAACCAGTACCCTGACTTATCCTCAACCTCCCACTCAGAATCCACATCACAGCACACCTCGTGGAACTACACTGGCTCTCAAAACACATATACTCTCAATTCAAACTCCTCATACACACATTCAAGGCACTGCACAACTCAGGCCTCAACTACCTGAACAGTTGCATCTCCTTCCAACAAACTAATGAGACTCATCCGCTCCACACAAATCTTTCTTGCTCACATCCCACGCATATACAGAATCAGATCAGGAGGACAGGTGGTGTTTTACATAGCTTCTAAAGCATGGAACAGGCTCCCACTACACAGCAGAGCCTCCTCCTATCTTCTTGAGTTCCGCAATAACCAGAAGACCTGCTTTTGAAATAACCAACCTACCATAGGCAGGGTTTGGCAGACACACTTGCTTAGCTCCAGGATAACCTTGCGGGTGATAGTGTGCTTTATACATGCACATAACATAGAATCACATATGTGCACACACACACTCACATGTAGCATGCTCAAAACATAGATTTGAAAGCATTTTGCACACATGCATTTTCAAGCATTTTTTTAAATACCTCAGTTGCCTGCACTGATTCCTTTCTACCTTCTGGTGGTAATTCCTGGCATAACAGGCACATGGGACAGAATGCTGGCAGTATAATACCAGAGGTAATTTTTGGTATATGGGGCACCACTGGTAAAATTATGGTGCTGGCATATTAAAGGTAATTCTTGCCATACTAGAGATCATTTTTTGACATATGGATTACAGATGTTTCTTTGCGAAAGGGGGTAACAATGGTTTATAAGGGGTGCCCTTTACAAAATTCTGCCCCTGCCACAATTAAGGTAATTATCAACCAAGGGGGCATAAACTGGAGTGAAAATAATGGGGTCAATTATTGGGGACCACCAGGCTTCTTTCACTTGGCCTTTGAGCAAGTTTAAGTGAGAATTGTGCTTGCTAATGCATTATTTGACTCTCATTTTTCTAACTTTTTTTGGGAGGAGAACTCCCCTGAAGGTAGAAGAAGTTAGACCTTCCCACGTTGCTTATTCTCTGGAACCTAGGGCAAGTATTACGCCCCATCACTCCCCGAGGTCAGAAGCTGCCACTGCGATCTAAACAGATAGCTTTATGTGGCCATCTCCTGGCAGTTTAATGTCGAAATATCGTTTTCAGAACTATCACATGACATATATATCTATTCCTATATATCACTCAAACCAAATAAATATCGTCTCACTGGGTTCAGATGTTCCAAATATTAATCCCAATGAGGCGATCGTTATGTTTGTGAAGAATATTAATTCCAATATATGATGTCACCTGTTATTCTGACAGTGTTATTCTGGTACCCTACCCTGCTGATGGGCGGAGTAGTACGTGTTACTTCATTTTGAGGTCTCAGTTGTGTTGAACTATTTTTCCAATTTCGCTTCTCGGTGCTCCCATCCAGGTGCAAGCGCTCTCTCTGTGCTGCTCTACTGGCATGTTAAATCGTTTTAATTACACCCTAGCATGCATTACAAACTAACATTGTATTGGCTTACTGCAATAAGTGCAATTATTATCAGACTCAATGTTTTTGATCTTATCATAGAAATATGTGACTGGGTGGACCTCGACCACTGATAATCAAAATTGTGACTGCTGGCTGCACACATATGGGAGAAGCATGTGTGCGGCTCTCTGGACTTTTACAGGAATGACGTCGCTCTCAATATGCCTCGTGACTGTGATTCATATCAAATGTATGCTGCTTTGGGGTCTTCTCTGCCAAGAAGGAATTGCATGTGCAATTTCCTTTCCCAGCTCATTGAAGTGTTCTTATATAATTCATGTTTCCTGAATGACCGCCTTGCAAAACGTCTTGTTTCACACTCCCCTCGACCACACTGCTTCTCAAATCCCTAAACTGCGCTCCTCCCAGAATCTCTTTCCTGGCACTACCTTCGCTCGCTCGCTCGCATCCCGTAAACTCGATCACAGGCGTCCAGCTAGGATGACTAACAAGTCCGCAGCAGGAAGCATTTTGCTGGTGGTGTAATCTGATGCCTTTCTGCAAGGTTTCAAAGGGCTTTATTCATATGATAAAAAGTATGAACCAATTTAGGCTGCCAGCCTAGAAATATATAATTTGCAGCTCAGCTGCTGAGCGTGAGGAGCATACTGTCCAGTAGTGACTATATAGCAAGGTTTTTTCCATTAGGGTTTGTCTACCTGAGTTAATAACTGCAGTTATGTTTACAAAGTAGTTCCACTGCTGCAAGAACATAATTCTCACAAATTCTCAGGGCTATGACATTCGACTTCTTATCATAATTTAACCCCTTGCACCTTGATTTTATTTGAATACCTTTTATTAAGACAAGTACAAATGAAGAAAGACTATGGCAGAAACCATGTATGAAGAGTGCTAGACATGGCATATTGTGGTGTGGCTTACCCTTTCTTTTTGCTTCAGACCACCTGTTTTTGACTGTGAGCTGAACTTTGTTTTTGCTGGTGTTAGGACTCTGGGCACATTTGCACTGCTAACAAGTGCAAAAGTGCATGTGCTCTGTGTCTAACATGTAATGGCATTTGGTTTCACCAAGATTGTCATATTTGGTTTATTAAAATGACCCTAGTACATTGCACTACATTTGCAAAGGGCCTGTAAATCAAAATCTACTAGTGGAACTGCAGCAATGATTGTGCCAGCCACAGGAGTAGCACTTTAAATACATCTCAGGTCTGCCACTTCAGAGCTGGTGTGTGCAGTTTTAAACTGCCATGCCGATTTGGCAATTCACCTACTTGCCAGCCCCAAACCTTTTAAGCGCCGTTAAGTTAGGCCCTAGGTAGCCCCACAGGCAGGGTGCAGTATATTTAAAAGGCCGGACATGTGCATTTAAGTTTTACGTGTCCTGGTAGTGAAAAACTGCTACATTCGTTTTTCACTACAGAAAGGCCTCTCTCTCCCGTAGTTTAGCTTTGGAGTGGCCTTCTAACACTTTACAAGTGTGTCTTGCTATTCGGAGCAGATATACATTTTGAGATTGGTGCCTCTGGACACATCTTTTAGTGAAGTTGGTTTTTAAATTGCAGGTTGACATTTTCCTTCCCTAACCTTTCTGTGCATCTGCCTGTTCCTAGAATACACGCCCGGGTTGGAGGACAAATGGGCTTTGGGAACTCACTCTAGGCAGTCACACACAAAAGGAGTTAATGTGTGCCCTGCATATCCTGATGGCCCATCGCCAGACTGATGGGTCTTCCTGAGCCAGAGTGGTGGGATGAGTCAACACTTCCACCTGAATACTGAAGCATCAACTCTGCCTGCACCAAAGCCATGGACACTGCTCACTGAGTGCATTACACAATGACCTAGACTTTCAATGCAACCCCAAGTTTGCAAACACGCTTCTCAAAAGAATCGCCGTTGCTTGAGTCTCAAGCAGCACTTCACCGAAGTCTGTGACACATTGTTCAGACGCAGCCTCGGCCCTGCATGGATTTCAACTGACACATCTTCAGCCCAGCAGTGCAAATTTGACACCGAAGAATAGGTGCACTGCGCTCTTGACATCGACGCATCATCAACACTGCATCCTTTTCACAAACCGGGGTCTTGCACCCATAACCTATGCATCACCTCCCCTGCACAATGCTCCCAAGTGGACACAGCCCTCCACCAGTGGGCAGTCACTGGGAATGGCTACTGTAGCGCTTGGGGAGGAGTTGGTCCCAGTTCATAGTGGGGAGCCAACCGAGATAACCCTAGTTTCCCTTGGTGACAGCAAAAGTGTCCAGAGAACACTGATGCCTGACAACACTTGGAAGTACCACAGGCAGTGGATGACCATTAATAGGAGGAGGGTTGAGGATCTGCGAGAGACAGGGTCCAGTAATACAATAGCCCGGTGTAATCTGGTGTCTGCAGAGCGGGCAGTCCCTAATATGGTCCACCAAGTAGTTGTGGTAAACAACTGTGAAGGCCAGTGTTTGGTGGCCCAGGTTCCTTTTGAATGGGGGGGTCTCAGGATCCTTGCCGGTTGCTGTGAGTCTATCCATGCTTGTGGGTTGTCTGCTGGGCAATGACCTGGACCATACCGCCTGAAAGGTGGTGGAGCTCAAGTTACACTTGGAGATGTTGGGATTGCCTGAGTGGTTGTTGCTGACCACAAGGTCCATTGCAGCACATAAAGGTAGTCAGAAAGGCCGCTCCAGAAATTACCACTGTCAGAAGGAGGCTGAACCTTGGGGGGAGCCCTGGAACCAACAGGGAAAGAAGTGGCCAAACTGAGGAACCTGCCTGAGTTGTCCCAATGGCAGCAGGACAGAGGTCCCTTCAGGGAGTAATTCTGAGTGGCGCAGAAAGATGCCCTACTCTTGTGGGTCTTCGGGAGCAGGCCCATGCAGCTGGTGATGCCTCTGGATCTCAGTTGATTTATTGGGAGAATGATCTCCTCTATAGTGTCCCTAAGTCTGCTGATTCTGAGGCAGCCCATGTTTTTGTGGTACCCCAGGACTTCCAAGCCTTCCTACTGGGTCCAGCTCATGAGGTGCCTCTGGCAGGTAATTTGGGGCAGGACACGACCTTTGAGAGGCTTGTCACCCACTTATATGGACTCAAATGAGGAAGGTCTCAGATAGGTTCTGTAGGTCATGTCCTAAATGCTAGGCAAGTGGCAAGACAGGAGGAAGACGTAAGCCTTCCTTAAAATGGTTTCCTGTCATGAGCACCCCTTTTGAGCGGCTGTGCATTGACATTGTTGGGCCTCTGGACCCCAAGACAGCCATGGGCAACAGGTTTGTCCTGGTCTTGGTGGACCATGCTACCGGGTAACCGGAAGCTATTCCTCTGAGGACTGTGACTTCACCCACCGTGGCCAGGTCACCGATGGGGTTTCTTTACCCATGTGGATTTCCCCAAGGAGGTGGCATCTGACTGCAGTACCAGCTTCATGTCCATGTACATGAAGGCGATGTGGAAGGCATGTGGAGAAACCTACAAGTTCTCTACGCCTTACCACCCCCAGACCAATGGGTTGGGTGAAAGATTCAACCGAACCCTGAAGGGCATGACTATGGGTCTTTCTTAACTCTTGAGCCATAAGTGGGACATCCTCTTGCCATGCTGACTGTTTACTTACAGGGATAAACAGCAGAAGGGGGTTGGCTTTAGCCGGTTCAAACTTCTGAAATGGGCACCCTTCTGAGAGGACCTTTCAGTTTGGTGAAGGAAAGCTGGGAGTGAGCTCCCAGGAAGCCACCCCAGGATGTATTCAGCTACATGCTGGCTTTCAGAAACAAAACAGCCAGCTTCCAGAAACTCACCTAGGAGAATCTGGAAGCTAGCCAAGAAGATATGAAACATTGGTATGCCCAGAATACCACTGGTTGAGTTTCAGCCTCGTCAAAAGGTGTGGGTAATGGCACCTGTAGAGCCTTGTGCTCTGCAAAACCACTGGTCTGGCCCACTTGAGGTGAAGGAGCGCAAGTGTGATGTCACCTACCTGGTGGACTTACAGAATCCTAGGAAACATTTGAGTGGCCTACACGTGAAACGACTCAAACCACATGAGAGGTCAGAGTTGACCATGCTCTTGGTCACGGATGATGGGGTGGAACAAACAGTGAATCTCTCCCTGACCTCTTCTCTTCCAAAGAGCAGGATGAGTCAGTGGAGTATGTAATCCTCTCCCTACACTGACCCCAGAACAGCAGAGACACTGTTGCCAGGTACTGGGACAGTTTGCTTCACCTTTTTCACTCATCCCAAGAGTCACCTATTGGTGGACCCATGACATTGACACTGGGGATAACCTTCCTGTGAATCTTGCAGATTGTCTGATAGATTGAGGAACAGCATCAAAGAATAAGTCTCTAAGATGCTGGAAGTAGGAGTTTATGAGCCTTCCAACAGCCCTTGGTCCAGTCCAGTGGTTCCGGTCCCCAAGGCTGCTCTACCTGGAACTCCAGTTCTGTGTGGACTACTGTGGGCTCATTGAAGTCACTAAGACTGATGCACAACCCATCCCTTGAGCTGATGAGCTCATTGGTTGACTTGGAGCTGCCAAGTTCCTCAGCATGTTTGATTGAATATCTAGGTACTGGCAGATTTCCTTGACTGAGGGAGCACAAGAGAGGTCAGCGATCTCGATACCAGAAGGGCACTACCAGTTCCAGGTTATGCCTTTTGGGTTGAAGCGCACACCATTGTTTGAGTCTCTTGTATCCATTTGCAATATTAATCTTTCTGTTGCGTGCAGCTTGGACAACGTGATGCCCTGGTGTCACGAAGGAGAATGCTTCAGTAGAGATGGAGGGGGGATTCCCTCCAAGTCCAGTGCACGGCATGAAGAGCAGTGATCATGAAATATTATCAACAATGGCTCAGTTTCAACAAAATAGTTCCTGGTAGACGAAAATTTTAATGTAGTCTTATTTATTATGTAGTTTAAATCACTCATGCAGCATGTTTATTTTTACAACTTCTCATTCCCAGATATGCCCATCCGAGACTTTTTCTGGACACGCTTAGAATAAACATAAACTAACTTCATTAGCGAAATAGGTGTTTCCCAATGCATTTCGAGCTCTAATCATGAGCCCTTCCTCAGGGGTTTCACTAAAATTGAAAAAAACATCACAATTAATAGGTGGCCTTAAACCACGCAATTCAACATACCTATTGGTGTTATATAATCTACATTACTAGCGCCTCCGCATCAACTTTAAGAAGCACTTTCCCTCTATGCGCCATGCGCTACCACTATCTCGCTACAAAGGCCCAACATTTAAACCTCCTAGCTTTAATGTGCAGCTGTAAACCCTCCTCTGCTACGTCCGACCTACAGTACGTCACCCGTCTTCCCGCCAACAAACTTATCTGGACCGTGACCCCTGTCTAAACCCTCCGGCTTCATGCTGTATACACTCGTACCTCCGCGTCTTGTACTCAAGTGAATCTCGTCCAGATGGTTCCCTTTTCCCGTGTTAACAGCCTGCCTTTACGTCGACACTCACAGTTTAACCCCTCCCTCCAGCTGCAAAATGCGCCTATCACTATCGTTCTATGTGAATCTAGTGAGCCCTGAAAACTACAAGCCCCACAATACCCCTCGGTGCAATATAACGAGGTTTCAACAAACAATTGCCTTTGACAAAAATTACTGAAAGGTTTTGTGCCCCTTTTGCCTTCTGTTCCACTCATTTTTTTGTGCCCGTCTGCCTTCTGTGCCACTCGTTTTTCCCCTCATTTTTGTGCCCCTTTTGCCTTCTGTTCCACTTGTTTTTTGTGCCCTTCTGCCTTCTGTTCCACTCATTTTTGAGCCCTTCTGCGCCACTTGTTTTTCCCTAATTTTTGTGCCCCTTTTGCCTTCTGTTCCACTCGTTTTTTGTGCCCTTCTGCCTTCTCTGCCACTCGTTTTCCCCTTGTTTTTGTGCCCCTTTTGCCTTCTGTTCCACTCATTTTTTGTGCCCTTCTGCCCTCTGTTCCACTCGTTTTTTGTGTCGTTCTGCCCTTTGTGCCACTCATTTTTCCCTTGTTTCGGTAACCCTTTTGCCTTCTGTTCCACTCGTTTTTTGTGCCCTTCTGTCCTCTGTTCCACTCGTCTTTTTTGCCCTTCTGCCTCTGTGCCACTTGTTTTTCCCTTGTTTCTGTGCCCCTTTTGCCTTCTGTTCCACACGTTTTTTGTGCCCTTTTGCCTTCTGTGCCACTCGTTTTTCCCTCGATTTTGTGCCCCTTTTTCCTTCTGTTACCTTTGTTGTTCCTCACCGCCCTCGCCACTGAATCTCCTGCGGCCCCGCCCCCCTGACGGCCCACTGCCCATTCGCTGCCCCCGCCTCCCGCCTCCCAGCTGCTCCTCCCTCCCACCTCGCCATATAGGCCGGCCACGCTGCTGGCGCCCCGAAGGCGCGCCTAAGGCAAGACAGTCTGTGCCCGCCCTTGCCTAGACTGCGCCCAGCACCAAAACCCATGGCCCCCGCACCCGCAACGATGACCGCCGCCACTACGACACCAGCACTCTGCACACTCTCAACTCCGGACGGAGCCACACTTGCTTCAAGGCATCCCCGAAACGCACACACAAACCCTTCACCTGCCGGAACTGCAGCTACACCATCCTCAGAGCCGACGAACCACCCGCCAAGAAAGACCCCAACCACCTCCGATGCATACTACTGAACACCCGCTCCGCACGCAAGCATGCCATCAAGCTCTGGGACCTGCTCGACACAACATCCCCGGACGCCACCTTCCTGACAGAGACCTAGTTTAACGACTCCTCCGCACCCGACATCGCCACAGCCATCCCAGATGGCTACAAGATCACCCGTACAGACCACACCAAACGGAGTTGGAGGAGGAATTGCCATCGTCCACAAGAACAGCATCAGAGTCTCGACTAGCACAGACAATAAGCTCAGCACGGCCAAACACATCCATTTCCAAATCCACACATACCCTAACTCCACACTCAGAGGCTCCCTCGTCTACCGACCCCCCAGACCCTGCCCCCAGTTCAGCGACTCCATCACCGACTTGATCAGCACACACGCCCTGATCTCCACCGACTACATCCTCCTCGGAGATCTGAACTTTCACCTTCAGAACAACAACTCCACAACTCCACAACCCTAATCGATAACCTCGCCAACCTCGGACTGCAGCAACTCGTCACAATGCCCACCCACTCCGGAGGCCACACGCTTGACCCCGTCTTCTCCTCAAGCCCACACGTCTCTGTCAACCACACCACGAAACTCCTCTGGACCGACAAAGGCTGCATCCACTTTGCCTTCCAGAAGCCCCCCCACACACAACTGCACCCAACAGATCCCCCGCCGCTGCTGGAGCAAAATCACCGAAGATCAAATACAAGCAAATCTCGCTCTTAGCCCACCTACCGAACCCTCCAACACTGACGACGCTGCCCACAGCCTCAGATGCTGGATCAAGGACTGCGCCAACACCCTCACCTGCTGAAGAAACCCCCCCACAGAGACACCAGCAAGAGGGACAGCTGGTTCACCCCAGAACTCCTAGCCTCCAAGCTAGCCTGCCTGAAACTGAAGAAGAAATGGCACAGTGAACCAACTCCGGATAGCCACGCAGCACTCAAGGATGCCATCTGCAACTACCACCACCTCATCAGGGCGGCCAAGAGGACCTCCTTCAAAGACCGCCTGAACAACAACGCGCACAATAGCAACATGGTGAAGGAACTCTCCAACCCCATCTCCAACAACAACGACATCCCGCCGTCGCAAGCCCTGTGCGACTCCCTCACAACCTTCTTTCACCGCAAGATAGCAGACATCCACAATAGCTTCAACACCCAGACAGCCCCAACAGACAGCAACACACAGACCCTCCACACACCATCAACCACGAACCCCCTGCTAGCCTGGGCCAGCGTGAGCATCGATGATACCATCAAGACCATGCGCACAATCCACTCCGGCTCTCCATCAGACCCATTCCTGCACCACGTCTACAACAGAGCAAGCAGCGTCATCGCACCCCACCTGCGCAACGTGATCAATCTCTCCCTTGAGACCGCGACCTTCCCAGAGATCTGGAAACACGCCGAGATCAAAGCCCTACAAAAAAACCTAAGGCAGACCCAAGAGACCGCAAGAACTTCCGGCCTATCTCTCTGCTCCCCATCCCGGCCAAGGTCATCGAGAAAACCGCCAACAGACATCTAACCCGATATCTTGAAGAAAATAGAATCCTCGACCCTTCCCAGTCAGGTTTATGCAGCAACCACAGCACCGAGACTGCCCTCATTGCAGCCACCGATGACATCAGGACCCTGCTGGACAATGGCGAGACCGCAGCACTCATCCTCCTAAACCTTTCTGCCACCTTCGACACCGTCTGCCACCGCACACTACACGCATGCCTCCACGCCGCAAGGATCCGAGACCAGGCTCTGGATTGGACCGCCTCCTTCCTCTCCGGCAGAACCCAGAGCGTCCGCCTCCCCCATTCCACTCCAAAACCTCTGAGATCATCTGCAGCGTACCCCAGGGATCCTCCCTCAGCCCAACGCAGTTCAACATTTACATGGCCCCGCTCGCACACGTAGCCCGACAGCACGACCTCAACATAATCTCCCACACCGACGACACTCAGCTGATCCCCTCCCTCACCAAGGACCCCATCACCGCCAAAGCCAACCTTCATGAAGGAATGAAGGCTGTTGCCGACTGGATGAAGACCAGCTGTCCGACGCTGAACTTGGACAAGACAGAGGTCCACATCCTCGGCTCCAACCCTTCAGCCTGGGATGACTCCTGGTGGCCGACCGTACTGGGGGCAGCCCCGACACCCACCGACCATGCACGCAACCTGGGAATCATCCTCGACTCAACGCTCTCAATGACCAAGCAAGTCAACGCCGTCTCCTATGTATGAGAGTCCGTATGTCTGAGAAGAATGAATGGTGAGAAAGGCTGAATGAAAGTATGATATTGATTTCACTTGAGTCTTTTACAACTGTTTTGTGGGTGTCATTGAAACAATAACTCATGAAATTGTAAAACTATCTGATGCTTTCTTCCTTTTCACACATGTTAATGCAATGATGTATAAATTAATTTTACAAAAAAAAGAAAAAATAGATACATACATACAAGAAAAGAAAGAAAAAAAATTATTTTGATTAATAAAACATAATTTAATTGAAAGTCACGTTTTCTTGAAACTTTATATCTGTGCTGTATACTTGAAATTATTAGCAGAGTCATAACCTACTGGCAAGTTAGATAGGTCTGACAAGAGGTTTTGCATATATTGTGTACCTTTTGTTCCCCCTCATCTTGGACCTTAAAGCAATAGGGGGTACCTTAGCTCAATAGCCTTTCTCTGCAGTTTTTACCGTAGGTTTTGTTGTCTTAAAAGTAACCTACAGATAGTGTGCTAATATGTGACCCTACTCAATATTTTTTGATTGTTTGATTAGTCTGTTATTTTGTTACACATTTGCTATCTCTTGACTAACTCATTCACTTCTTCTCTTTAATTTTTTTCTTTCATTCATTATGGAGGCCCTAAAAACCTTTGGCTTCTCTGATGAAGACTTTGCTACCATGATAGGTCACATAACAGGTAACAGTACAACCAATGTCAACCCTACCAATAACAACAATGGTGAATGGTTGAAACTGCTGAATCTAAAAAAAAAAAGGCTAAACGCAAGGAATCACAAGCCTTTTTTATGTTGGAGTATCTAAAAGTAGGAGTTATACCATCAGGCCTTAGAGTTAGAAATGTGCCGGCTCTCTTTGTAGAGGTGCGCAAATTTCTGGAGCGCTGGTCGCTCATTGCGAACCGATGCTCCAGAGATTGGATGCTACTCATTGTGGAGACGGTACGGGAAATGATAGTGATTTTACATCAAGAATTCCTAGACTTAGAAGAAAAACTCAAAGCGAGCCCAGCCCTAGAAGATGCCAAGACAAAATTACAAAACATAAATCAAGAGATTCAAGAATTTGACAACCATCTAATAAAGAAAAAAACTGAAAAACTTAAAAAAGATGTCAGATGGTTTTCTCAAGAAAAAAATCTATCCCTACTTGGTGACTAACTATTACCAAGAGGGACCATCTGAGCAGGACCAATACAACTCAAGACCAAATAGACGTGGAAAAACCCTTACTTTTTGTGACACCAATTCCTTAGACTCAGACTTTGATTGATTAGGAGGAGTGGAAGATCCTAATTAAAATTATCATGACAGGAATCAGAGAGGCCATTTTTCTGGTCAATACGCGAGAGCCCAAACACATTCTCCTTTTTTATCGAGAGGCAGAGCCAGAACTCGCTTCCTAAGGACAGACAGGAATTTCTATCAACTGACAGACCCTCTACATCCACAGCCATACATGCAAACCAGGAACCATCAATACTTGAGACAGTAAGCACACCTAAAGATTCACAAATCCCCATTTGCAATCTATCAGAACACACCTTGTCCACACATGAAGTTAGTGTGTTAAGTAGGGGGTTATCATTTGTCCCAAGCACTCACCTCAATCGTTTCAAATTGACCCAAGATATGTTTTCTTTTTTTCGAAAAATAAGACTGAAAAAATTCTCTTACACCGTTGAGGATAGAGAGGAAGAAATAAATGCCTCAGGATGCAAACCACCCTCCACTTTCACACCCACATTCGACATGGTAGGCCCTGAGGTAGGAATTTTTGAAAAAAGTGTCATTAAAGAACTAGAAAAAATTATGAAATTCATTCCCAAACCTCAACCGAATTTAGACAACACAGAAAGAAATGCTCTTAAGACCTTACAAGACAATCAGCTTATCACTATTAAACCTTGTGATAAAGCTGGTGGAATAGTGATAATGGACACTGTCATATACACAGAAAAAATTAACAATATGTTACAGAAACCAGAACACTACAGGAAAGCCAGTAATAAAGCTCTTACAATACTGAAAACGAAAATAGAAACCACAGTACAAAAAGCATTTACTGATGGCTTTATTTGCCAAAAGGAAATGGATTTCATAATTAAAGCTAACACAGTGCCACCTGCCCTTTATTGAATACCAAAAAAATGCACAAAGATGTCTCAGATCCCACTCTGAGACCTATTGTCTCCTTAGTACCGAGCCTCTGTCACAATATATTGATACCTTTCTATGCCCTCTTACCACCCACTATGCTTCTTACATTAAAGACACAGGGCACATGATAGCCACCTTAGAACAGGCCCCTTTCAACAATGAAACACAACTACTCATAACTCTCGACATAGAGTCGCTTTATACCAACATTTCCCAGGACCTAGCCATTGAGTCGGTGGCAGCGCTCTTGGCTAGGACACCGGGTGATAGACCAGACACCTTCATTTTAGAGTGCCTGACGATAGTACTACAAAACAACTTTTTTTAATTTAAGCAGGACCTATACCAACAGGTCAAGAGTACCAGCACGGGGGCTTCTTGTGCCCCTAACATTGCGAATATCTTTATGGGTGAGTTTGAACGGAAACATGTCTTTAATGAGGCAGCCCCTTTTTATGAAAATGTAACCAAATGGCATAGATTTATTGACGATATCTTTTTTTATTTGGACAGGCTCTGAACCAGATCTTCAAGAATATGTGTCTTGGCTTAATCTAACGGACTACAACTTGACCTTTACGTGTAACTTTTCATCTAAACAAGTAGAGTTCCTAGACATTTGGATTAAAGGCATAGATGGCCAACTGGAAGTTAGCCTTTTTAGAAAACCAACTGCTATAAACACCATATTGGAACATAGCAGCTTTCACCCTCCATGCCAAAAAGACTCCATCCCTTTCTGGGAATTCTTACGAGTACGAAAAAACTGTACTCACATGAAGGACTTCATGTACCATGCAGAGCAGCTAAAAAAAACGCCTTATATTGCGGGGATACCCAAGAAGATTAATATGACCGTCCCTAAAGAGAGCAAAATACTACAATAGGGACGCACTGATCACTAAAACCCCTAAGCAGACTACAGACAAATTAGTATGTGTAGTGGATCACTCCAGTTTAAATTATAAAATCAGACAAATACTGGAAAAGAATTGGAAGATTCTCAATACCAATGAAGAGGAAATCACTCTGCAAAAGCCCGTGGTGGCTTTTAGGAGAAACTCCAACTTAAGAGACAAACTGGTACATAGCAGATTTAAACCACACACAGAGATTAGACAAACTACTATGGATGGGTTACCACCGCCAATGGGGAATCACAGATGTGGCAACTGCCACGCTTGTGAGTTTGCTATAACCACTCAGACATGGACATACGGAGAGAAATAAGGGAACATCAGACATATGTCAAACTGCAAAAGTTCCAATATTATCCATCTCATATTATGCCCATTCGGTCTTTGTTATATTGGAGAAACCTCAAAGGAGTTCCGGTTCAGATTCTCGGAACGCAAGTCTGCAATAGAAACTAAAAAATCCCAAGCACCTATGGATGCCAGGAAAAGACCCTGTGAAAACAAAAAAACTAAGAGAAACCTACTGGATTTTCTCATTGGACACGGTTCGCAAGGGACTAAACGAAGAAATAGTATGGGTAGTAACAACCAGAAATACACACCATCTTGGTTCTGACATGTTGAGATCCCCTGTATATTTTGTCAGACCGTCCTTTTAAGTATTTGGATAGGTCGGTACGTCAGTCAATATCCCTTCTGTGGATATACATCTCAGACCCACTTTTCTTTAATAGTAGATCTCCAAGCAGCGCCATCTTGAGATCACTCTGAGTTGCTCAGGTATAGGTGTTGAGCCTAGGTTATAAGCGGACTTATTTGAACTTAGGGTAACAAGACACATGTTCATGCACCTAAAATAAATATTCTTTATTCCTCTTAAGAATTACTATCTCTTATCTTACTGTCTTTGATTGGAATCAGAGATATAGTATTATTACTCTGGACTTGAGATAGAGATATTCGGTCTGAGCTTTGTAATAAGGAAGTAACAATATCAGCTCATAATCTTACATGTTTTAATATGGCAATTTCTTGTCTTATAGGGAACTACCACTTTTTATGCACTGATCATAGGTCCCTGTGCTCTGACTCATCTCTTCACCTCAGGACTTATTTGGACATAGGGCAACAAGATACATGACCATTTAACCAAAGTAAAAATATTTCTCATTCTTCTTAAGTATAATTATCTCTTATTTTACTGTTTAGATCAGGAGCGGAGCTACAGTTACACAATTCTGGACTTGAGATAGTGATATCTGATCTGAGCTTTTTAATAAATAAGTAACAACATTAGCGCATGACCGTACACATTAAAATATGGTGCTCAATGTCTTGACATAGTGTGTTACTATGCCACGATGTTTTACACCTTCATCGCAAGCATATCACCCAAGAATTGAAGTCCGTCACCAACAGAATCTTTTCCTGTTATTTTAATCCCCATTCCAATATGGCCTCTTACGTGCAACGTGCTACTAAAATCACGATGTTTCCGTTCGTGAAATCGAGTCCGTCGTCCCTCTTTCAATTTGACGCTCCATGCGTAGCGTGATGACATATCGCGATGTTTTTAGATCACCGCGAGAATACCACACATAAATAAAGCTTGTCTCCGACAAGTACCGTCCCTGCTAAATCGTACCTGGACGCAGAATAGGAGGTTAGGAAAACTACTAAATTGGGTGAGTTTACCTTCACTGTGGGACTTCGTGGTAGTCTGGCATGTTGTTTTGTATTTTGTTCTTGAATTAGGACCACACTCGCACAGTTGACACTTTGGACAGAGCGATTAATGGTAGTAAATGGTCAGGCGATAAAGCAAGGTCACCGGCTTGCCCATCTCACCATGATATAAATATATGTGTACATCGTCCTAAATTAAGTAGGATAGTTCAATGGGAAGTTTCTCGTATTTACAGTGTGAGAGTGAAAAAGTTTAATCATGTCCGTTTTTATCGGTATCTGTTTTGCTTCATTGTAAATACAAGGGCATTTGAGGAGACGTTAGTCGACCATTTGTGCTAACATTGTATATGCCACACTTAAAGTATTAATTAGTACAACCTATGAAGGTCTCTTTTAATAGTTAAGTTCCAAGCCTTTTTGCATTACAAGCCCTCTGGTATTTTGACTCAGACAGATTTATTCCAAAATGCTTATCTCGCGCATATATACACACAAGCATAGAGCGATAATTTATCCTTATCTCGCACATACATACACACAACCATAGCACGATAATTAAACTTTATCTGTCAAGGTGCATGCATCGATGACAGCCTCTGTGTGTTTAAGGATACATACATAGTAGTCTCCATCATTAAGAGAGGTCTTAACTTGCATCATCTAATAGTATTCGCAGTACTTCTAAATACATCTTTTAATCTATTTTGGCTTATACCTTTATGTTTTTGTAGATTGGTTGCTCACAGCATACAGAATTAACCACACATCTTATATAATAATAAGAAAAACGATATAGGATCTGCAAATATATTACCTATTATTCATAAATAGGTAAGAAAGTACTATATCATCATAGCTTGTGAGAACTAGACAACTTGTACTATACCAACTCTTCATTCTCAGAAAATTTACCCTTATAGGATTATTTGGGACTATTTGACCAATATTATATCAGGATTTAACGGATTGAAGGATGTACTGGACATCCCTGATGGCAAATATGTAATACTAAGAAAGAGACCCACTACCTCCTGAGTCAGTTGTAAGTAGGCTCTCCTAGGAAAACTATTCCCCCAATAAAAGCAATGAAACTTACAGATAACTAACCGTTAAGTCTGTGTTTCTTTTCTCATAGTTAAATGCGCTGCTTAACACGGCGATATTCCAAGCCAAACATATAGGAAAGACACCTACCTTTTTTCTGAAAACATGTAGGTCATATTAAGAATTTTTATCTACTCTTGGTGTATGATGGTAAACAGCACAAACTATGATATCTGCACATGTGTCATCAACTAGACTTTGCCTAGATCTTGGGGATCTCTGTTTCTTTTTTCTTTTTTCCTACTCTTCTCACTATCACACTTTATGAGGTCCAAGACTATGATGTGGAATCTTAAGGTTATTGCATTGGTCACAATTCTTGTTCTTCTTTAGCACACATACATATGTTTAGAAATGAAATCATAATGTTTTTTGTTATAGATACAGCACAGAAATTAATATACTTATTGTATTATTGCAGATATCAAGAACCCCCAGTTTTTAATTGGAATTGTATGTTTTTCGGCCCTGATGAAGGTGATAACATCTAGCTTTCACCGAAACGTGCGTAGGCCAATTACACACATCTGAGAATTCTATCCAAGGATGATGTCAAGATAAATGATCAATTAGAAAGTAAAATAATGGACTAGTGATAGTACAGATATAGAACAAACAGTATTTTTTGTAATAGGTATTTGTCTCAGATGTTGTTTTTCTTCATTATTACATTTGCACAGTATGAGAGTCCGTATGTGTGAGAAGAATGAATGGTGAGAAAGGCTGAATGAAAGTATGATATTGATTTCACTTGAGTCTTTTACAACTGTTTTATGGGGGTCATTGAAACAATAACTCATGAAATTGTATAAATATCTGATGTTTTCTTCCTTTTTTACATGTTAATGCAATGATGTATAAATTGATTTTACTAAAAAAAGAAAAAATAGATACATACATACAAGAAAAGAAAGAAAAAAAATTATTTTGATTAATAAAACATAATTTAAATGAAAGTCACATTTCTTGAAACTTTATATCTGTGCTGTATACTTGAAATTATAGCAGAATCATAACCTACTGGCAAATTAGATAGGTCCAACAAGAGGTTTTGCATATATTGTGAATGCCGTCTCCTCCTACTGCTTCAACACCCTCCGCATGCTCCGCAAGATCTACAGATGGATCCCGACAGATACAAGAAAAACAGTCACCCAGGCCCTCGTCAGCAGCAGACTCGACTACGGAAACTCCCTCTACGCTGGAGCCCCGACCAAGCTCATCAAACGACTACAACGCATCCAAAATACCTTGGCACGACTGATCCTCGACGTACTATGCCACGGCCATATCACCCCCACCTGAAAAACCTGCACTGGCTCCCTGTCAACAAGAGGATATCCTTCAAACTCCTCACCCACGCACAAAAGGCACTCCACAAGACCGGCCCAGCCTACCTCAACAGACGGCTCTCCTTCTACATCCCTAGCCACCAGCTACGCTCTTCCGGCCTCTCATTCGCCACCGTCCGGCGCAACCGAAGAACAACCACCAGAGGGAGATCCTTCTCCCACCTCGCCGCCAAGACATGGAACACCCTCCCACTGAGCCTACGACAGACCCAAGACCTGCTGACCTTCAGGAGGATACTCAAGACCTGGTTGTTCGATCAGTAGCGTCCCCACCCAGCGCCTTGAGACCCGCGCGGGTATGTAGTGCGCTTTACAAATGATTAATTGTTTGATAGGTTAGCATTGGAGCTGTCCTGTATCACTTTACAAGTGTATCTTCCAATTGGGCGCAGATAGAAAATTGGAGGTTGGTGTCTCTGATCTCACTATTTAAAAACACATATTTTAGTGATGTTGGTTTTTAAATCGCAGGTCTGAAAATATAATTTTTAGAAAGTTGGCAATACAAAGAGCTGCATACCCTGCAGGGTGTCTGATGTCAGGGACAGGAATAATTGGGTTGTTTGCACTACAAAGACATTTCTTTGTAGTCTAATGACTTCAAAGGGTAAAATGGGTATAAATACTGTACCTCTGACACTGTATACGCAGAACACTTCTGGACTGAGTACATTCTGCCAGGAAGAAGAGCTAGTATACTGCCAAGAGAGACTGCAACTTTACTGCTTGCTTAGCTGTGTTGGCCTGCTGTCTGCTGCCTCTTGCCCTGGAGTGGACTTTACTCTCTGCATCCTGCTTTCTATAGTTTTCCGAGGGCTTGACTGAGCTTTGATACTTCTCCTTCCTCCTGCTACCAGGACCTGGGCTCCTCTGCTTTGAGTTCTGACCTGCCAAGTGGTGCCAAATCCTGTCCTAGGCCCTTGGAGTTTACTCTGGTGCTGCAACCAAGAAATTGACACATCGACTTGAAAGCATCAGTTCGGAACTGGCTCATCCCTGTGAAATCGACACATTACGCTGCCCGCACTGAAGCTGTGGACACCACTCATCGAGTGCATGATGCAACAACCTCAACTTTCAACACAAGCTGGACTATGCCAATGCAGCACCTCCTAAGATCCACCACTGTGTGAGTCTCAAGCATCAGTTCACCAAAGTCTGTGAGGCACCACTCCAACTCTGACTCAGACCCAGCCCTGTCTGGCTTTCGACCAACATATCATCTCAGCCCAGCGGTTCAACTTCGACGCTGAAGAATCGACGCACCACACTTGTAACATCAACGCATCATCGACACACACCCTCAACAGATGCATCACCTCCTCTCTGCAACACATCATCCTGGAGCGGCAAACCTTCAACAACCCTGCACCGCCTTAAGGAACTGAAGCATCACTGCCCTCTGCTTCACCTCTCCTCCTTTGTGTGACACATCATCTTTTATTTCTGCTGTATCAAAGGTAATGTTAGAGAGTCTGCGTGATTCCTGTATCCGGCCCGCTCCATTGTGATCGGACTGAACTTTTGGATTTGTCCCAGTCAAGATTAAACTGATAGCCACAGTTGGAGCTATAGACTCCTAAGCACTGCATTTTATTTTAATATTGAAAAATTCATATCTTGACTTGTGTATGTTGGATTTTTGTAGTCTTGTTTTACTCAGATAAATATTGGCTATTTTGTTTAACTGGGCTAGAGTATTTTCGTGGTGTTTTCACTGTGTTACTTTGTGTGTTTGCACAAATATTTTACACATTGCCTTTTTAGTTTAGCCTGACTTCTCTGTGCCAAGCTTCCAAAGGGTGAGCGCAGGTAAACTTTTAGGGCCTGATTACGAGTCTAACAGTCTGAGGACCGACAGACTCATGTGGGCGCAGCAGTGGCGATCTCCCGAGCAATTATGACTTGGGTGGTGGGACAGCCACTAGACTGCTGACGCCACCTGGGGACTGCAATTTTCTGGAGTTGGTGCAGTGGTGCTGGGGCCAGGCCCTCAATATACTACGCTGTGCTACTGTGGTTCCACCAAGCATATTAAGAGTTTCCACTTCTCCAGGGATAACATGGCGGTTCCTCATCTATTTAAACTCTGTCGGAGAGGAAACAAAGGAGGCCCAGGGCCCCCTTGTGCCTACCGCTGTGTGGATGCACACATGGGAGCACATGATGTGCACGGCATGGACTTTTAAGTCCATGCCATGCAGAACTGTTTTTGACATTCCCATTGTGGTGCCTGTTTTTAAAGGCATCACTGTGGGAACATCAAAAAAGCCTGCCAGACATGAGAAAACTCGTAATCTTGCGGGAGGCCTCACCACGGGTTTGGCAACGTGGACCCCTGGATGCACTGCCAAACTTGTAAGTGGGCCCTAAGTGTGCAATGCACTTACTCTGACTAGAATGGCGGTTCCTGCTTGCACAGGGTGTTTACTCTGACAACCAGAAACCCAATTTCTAACACAGAGGCACAAAGTATAATATGTTATTTTGTACCATTTTTAAAGGAAGAGAGAAGCCTCATGACTCACTTTAGGCTTCACCTATCATGAATCATGGTCCCTCCTCCACACTGTCAACAATAGCATTTTACACTCAGCACATCTGCATACATACTATATATTACACATTGACAGTAGTCACTGTGCAGTTATAGCTTACAGACTTCCAGTGAAAGGGGATTTCTTAATTGTTATATAACTATTGTAACTGTGGATAGTCTAGCACAAAAGTTGTCTGTCCACTAACTCAGTGAGCTAAGTTTTGGCATACCAAGGTTTATGAAGGTCTGGAGAAAAAAGTTAACTGGGGTGAAAAAAAAGTGTTTTCCCATTTTATCTCTCCTAGGAAATGTTGCTCACATCTACAGCCAGAACGGCAACGGATTTACACCACACCTGGTATGAAGGTAAAGCTCCACAAGTTCAGTAAGTCATTTTTGTAATATTAGCATTTTAAAAAGTTGCAGGGCAGGCTTTCATGTGTAAAAACTTTTTTAAATTCCCAGCTGTTGGGATTCACTAATCTAAGCCTTTTTTCCCTGCGACCCTTCTGATGCCACACTTCCAAAGTGAAAACTGCAGTACCAAAGGATCTGAATGGTTGATACAAGAGAAACATTTCTCAAATGTAGCACTCCAGTTACATCCCCGTGTCCTACAGTTTTACAATAAATGACCTGCGAGGGGGCACTGAAGGCAGACCCTGATAACCAAGCCACAATGGAAGACTCTCAAAAGCCCCATCTAAGGTTCTAATAAAAATAAAAATGGAAATAGTTGTGGGATATTTATATAATGTTTTGGAAAAGCAAATCTGCGACACTCATAATGTTGGTCAAGTACGGTGGTAATTGTCTTGGTATTACATGCCACCATATTTGATGTCTCTGAAATTCAACTGCCTTTCAAATGCAAGGATCAAGGAGTAAAGCTTTGTAGATTTGCAAATCCTAGTAGGATTCGAAAAGCAAAAAACATTTTAGAAAAATCCTCGCCAAATGTCAGAGCCTATGGCCCAACCCTTGGGATTTGGTAAAGGGCAGGTCCTGCAAAGATCATTAAAAAACAATGACATTTACTGAAAACTGAGTTATGTTTCTGGCTCAAACATATAAAACCACTGACAACCATAGAAAAAACCTGAGTTATGGTTCTGGGCAAACGTGTAAAACCAATGAACTCCACAAAACCTCTGGAATTCACCAGTTATACCTATCAGTAATAATAATATTAATAATAATAATAATAATAATACATTTTTAACTGTGTGTTCATTAGTACAGTTGCCCTGAAAATAACATTGATACACATTTATTTTCATTGCCAAGGCATGATTGTATGGACGGAAATATAACAATTCTAGTTTAGTCAAATAAGTGTACCATGCACCTCATCATGCACTGCTTATGACCGCATATATTACCTTGAGGACTGCGGTAGTAATTTGCACTGCATGGTTCTTTAAATCTAAGTAGTTATATTATCAATTATTCTTTAAATCTAAGTAGTTATCTCATCAATTATACCATTTACCATGGCATGAGTGATGCAATATATGAGGCCATAAGTAGGGCATGATGTAGTTGACTAAACTGTAACTGTGTTAGGTTATTTAACATGAGTTCTTTCCTCATTTCAACACCTAACTAAAACCACTTTAATCTTTTTTTTTTTCTGTTATTTTATTATCATATTCTAAAGTAGCTCAGCACCCAACCTTCCACAGGCTTAGACTCACATTCAGGCCCTGTTCCCAACCCCAGCTGCGCACAGCTGTGGCTGTGTGCCGTGAAAGTTGACCACTGAGCCTGCACCAAATTATCTGCGGGCATCCCCTTGCAGGCGCACAACCATCACTACAAACAAAACATGTAACAAGAGTTGCTCAGGCTTGACCTTAGGGATAAGCCCTGCAGTCAAATCAAATCAACTCAAATCACTTAGGGACCCATTAGGATGTCGGGCGGATTGCCCCCTGCCAGGTTGGAGGTAGCCACCGCCGGCCTGGCGGTGGCAATCCGCCCGACATCCACTCCCAAATGCCCCCGCCATATTAGTATGGCGGGGGGACCGCTGCGGACGGAAAGACCGTCCGCCGCTTTTCCACCCCAGATTAATATGGTGGCGGTTCTAATAGACACCGCCAGCCATATTATGATGGGCCAAATTGGATGCCTTTCGGTGGCGGCGATGCCGCCACGGAAAGGCATGCGGTCTTCACTCTGGGGGCCCGAGAGTGAAGGGGGGTGGGGGTGCACACGGGGGGTACCTGTGGTACCCCCCAGCATTTGCATGAACAAAGCGTCAGGCACCATGCGGTGCCTGCCGCTTTGTTTATGCAAATGCACGCATACATTTTTTACATTGTGGCGGGCGGTGCAGTGAGAACCGCCCGCCACAATGTTAAAAATGGGGGATGCACCCGCCACTGTGGCGGGTGCATCCTAATGCATACATCGGGACCCCCGCCCTTAAGGCGGGCAGTCCCGTTTTCCGCACCGCCCGCCATCCTAATGGGGCCTAAGTTAGGCTTTTGCAAAAAAACATGAAAGTCAAATAAACAATATATGTACAAAGAAACCTATAGTTAAAAATCTCTACTAAATGACATTAAATGCTGCATACAAGAATACAACATACTATTACAATATATGTGTATAATATACGTTTAAAAAAGAATAAAAAAGAAATACATAAAACTAGGTATAAGATAACAATACTTCCAAGATCACATCGCAACCAGCCCTCATATACATCCAACTGTTAGTCACAGCAGTCAACTCTGCACTAGTGAACAATCCTGATGTGCACAAAGTTGTCCACCAAAATATTTACCATTTTAAAATTAGGGAGCTGTTAAGCAACTGAGAGGTTGGCTAGGGTGAGTGTGTTCATGTACTACAGCCTGATCATCAGGAAAGGATATCAATTCAACTGCTCCTATTACAACAAAATGACATTCAGAAGTGTCGCCCTTTTGTCTTAAATACAAAATGTTGGCCCTGTAGTTCATCACTATGGAGTTAACTGACTGCTGCTATTGATGGAAATACGTGTTTCACTCTGCATGTCAGAATGTTTAGTGACATGGATGAGGAAGGGATTCATGAACAGAGACAATGTGTCCTGATTTTAATTTTCTATAGCAAAAACCCTAGTTTCTATGACGAAAAGAAGCCCCTCATTTCTTAGTTTACTGCAGTGTCCTCTGCAGGAAATGCTTTCCGGTTTAGAGCTTTGATTCAGACAAGATAGTATTCAGATGTGCCACACTTTTGTCATACATGCCTAATGTTAGCACTCTAGTTGTTTAATAGAACACTGTCGTAAGGTGCAGAAAAGCAATGGGGAGCAAGGTCACAGGCTGCTACTGGTGTTAGAAATATGTTTCACTCAGTTTTTTCAGCTCTTTCTTATGATATGGATGAAGATATTCGTGAAATTATGGAAACTGTATCCTCATTTAAGCTTTCTAATGCATTAACATTCACTTCTATGACAAAGCAAAACCCCTCTTTGCATCCATTTACTGCAGTATCATCAGCTTTAGTTTTAAAGCTTTGATTCCATCAAGATGGCATTCAGGTGTGCCACAATTTTGTTATAAATACAGAATATTAGCACTCTAAGGGGTCCATTACGATGGCAGGCGGACAAAGTCAGCCCGCCATCGCAAGGGAACCAGGGACCGACTGACGAAGTTGTGGCGGTCCTACCATTGGTATTAGGATGCGCCCGCCACACTGGCAGGTGCATCCTGGGCCTTCTACATTGTGGGTGGATCTGCTGGCTGCAGACCCACTCACTATGTAAAAGTACTGTGCACAGCATTGCCATGCATTACATGGCAGGCACCATGTCCTGCCTGCCACGTAGTGCATGGCAGTGAGGGGGGGTAACAAAGGTACCCACCAGGTGCACCCCCCACACCCCCTACACTCTGGGGGCCCGCAATGGGCCCCCTACAGCAAAAACCGCATGCCTTTCCATGGCAGGGATGCTGCCATGGAAAGGCTGTTCTCGGCCTGCATTGTAATATGGATGGCGGTGTCTTGCAGACACCAGCACCATATCATGCCCCTTTTCTGCCCAGTCGACGATTCGACCTCCGGAAAAGCGGCAGACAATCTTTCCATCTGCTGTGGACCCCCAGCCATACTAATATGGCTGGGGGTCTTTCAGGTATGGATGGCAGGTGGATCGCCCCCACCATCGTAATACGCCCCTAGGTGTTTAGCACACTGTGCTAAAGCTGCAATAGAACACAGGAGAATCAACTGACAGGCTTTTGCTGTTATTGTAAGTATGTTTCACTGAGAAAATCACACTTTTCTCTCAAATGGCTGAGGAAGATAGCGTGAACTAATAGAAAATGTGTTCTTATTTTCGCTACTGGAGAACCATGCATAACCTCCATGAGAAAATCGGCAAAAGAAACCGTTTTCTCTCAGACATGGTTCATCAAATCCCAGCAGAGGGTCAGCATTTTTTACAGAGTAAAATCATCTTAGAACACACCACAATTCCTAAATTAGCAGGTACTACCAACAAACAATGTATATTGTAGCTAAAACCTGTTATCACCCTTTATATGGGTTACTTTTTGTGACTCTCAAAACCAAGGCTTTCACTACAATGCATGTCATGTCCCTGACAATACAATCTACTGTTTATGTTGTTGCCAGTGTTCTGGGTTGACCAGTCCCATTTTAAACGGCCAACCATAGCATATTGGGACATGAATGGTCCAGATATCACTGACCTTTTCTGCTGGTTACCATCATCATGCCCACCGATCACCTTTTAAAATGCTAATTGCTCAACAGATGTACAACAGAAATAAAAAACATCCTTTCTGAGCAAAGTTCTAACATTATGCCAAATTTGGTGCACTTAATTTGTTTCTGTATCAGAGAGGAAACAGAGTAAACGTTTCTATGGGAAATAATATGGGACATCAACAATTTGGAACCCGACTTTTTTCTCAGTCATTGCTTGATGAATCAGCACAAAACATGCCATGAGGGAGCCAAATTCGATGAAACTTTTTTGGGCAGTTTCATTACACTTTAGTGTTGAAAGAACACAATAGCTAACATTTAAAACCAAAACAAATAGAAATGTGCCATTATAATTTATTCATCTAACGATAACTTGCACCCCTGCCGTGCACTTCAAATATCTATGTCACCCAGGACATGTTCAATTACTTCATTGAAGACATCACTGATGACATCTCATATTCCATCATTAACATGTAATATGTGAGGTCATAAGCAGTGCATGGCACTGGGGCAAGTTATAGTTAGCTTATTAAGATATAATTGTTTTAAGTTTTTTTTTAAATGCTATGTAATGTTGTCACCTGGGAGGGTTTCCAGGTGCCATAAGAAGAGGGGACTGCCCTGTCTGGGTAAATTGGAAGAGCCAGGTATTCAGGTAAATTGTAATGGCGATTGGTTTATCTATGATTTGCATAGTTGAGTTACTGGGAAGTCCCTAGTAAAGTGCACTGTGTGTGCCCAGGGCCTATAAATCAAATAATACTGCAGCACTGAGTGTTCCACCCACAAGAGTAGCCCTGTAACCCTGTCTCAGACCTGCCGCTGCAGTGTCAGTGGGTGCAGTTTTAAACAGCCATGTCGACGTGGCAAGTGCACCCACTTCCAAACACATAAAAAGATGTAGGAGAATAGAGAAATATACAACACAACATGCGTTGTTTGTAAAAACTGCCCTCAACAACAATTTATGGCATGCTTCTTCATTGGTCCAGTTAACAACATCCCTGTGCAGACCAATAAGGGGGTTGGGAGCACACTGGCTCACAGTCCCAGCACAGTTCGCCCCTTTGCATCCTTGTAAATGCAGTACACAGTTCAAACTTACTTCAAAATTAGCTGGAGTTTTTCACCAAAGTTGGTGCAGACATTGATGTATATCTCTAGACACGTGTTTCTGGGTTGAGCCCGTCATCAGTAGAGAGCAGCAGTATTAGAGAGCAAAGAAAAAGCATCTGGGGTTGCTGGAAATGCTGCCGAGGTCCTCTCAGGTCACAGTACCACTCACAGGCACACAGGTGCATCTCCAAAACCCGTCAGTTTGCTGGCTCAAGGGAGCCTTTTGAACAGAAAGGGGGTTGGGAGCACACTGCCTCACAGTCCCAGCACAGTTTGCCCTTTTGCATCCTGGTAAATGCAGTACACAGTTCAAACTTACTTCAAAATTAGCTGGAGTTTTTCACCAAATTTAGTGCAGACATTGCTGTATATCTCTAGACACGTATTTCTGGGTTGAGCCCATCATCAGTAGAGAGCAGCAGTATTAGAGAGCAAAGAAAAAAACATCTGGGATTGATGGAATTGCTGCCAAGTTCCTCTCAGGTCATAGTACTACTCACAGGCACACAGGTGCATCTCCAAAGCTCGTCAGCTTGCTGGCTCAAGGGAGCCTTTTAAACAGAAAGGGGTTGGGAGCACACTGCCTCACAGTCCCAGCACAGTTCGCCCCTTTGCATCCTGGTAAATGCAGTACACAGTTCAAACTTACTTCAAAATTAGCTGGCGTTTTTCACCAAAGTTGGTGCAGACATTGCTGTATATCTCTAGACACGTGTTTCTGGGTTGAGCCCGTCATCAGTAGAGAGCAGCAGTATTAGAGAGCAAAGGAAAATCATCTGGGGTTGCTGGAAATGCTGCCAAGTTCTTCTCAGGTCACAGTACCACTCACAGGCACACAGGTGCATCTCCAAAGCTCGTCAGCTTGCTGGCTAAAGGGAACCTTTTAAACAGACAGGAGGTTGGGAGCACACTGCTTCACAGTCCCAGCATAGTTGGCCCCCTTGCATCCTGTGCAGACCAATGCCTGGGATGGAGAAAAAGGGAAGGGAAAGACAATAAAAAAAATAATATCAGGGATCGAAAAAAAGATATAGTGCAGAGATTAGGTTAAAACTTGCTCTGGGAATATCCGCTCTATGAGGCTCATTAGGATGGAGGAAGGTCCGCTACCGCCAGCCATGTGGTGGCAGCCGTTCTGTCCTCCGACCGCGATTTCGCCAAATTAGGATGGCGGGGGAATCTCACCATGACCATGGAGGTCGAAAATACCGTCCGCCATGGAACCGCCACAGGCAATACTTATGATTGCCTGGTGGAGCGGTCTTCATCAGTAATATGGCGGAAGTGCCTAGCAGGCACTGTCCACCAAATTACGATGTTGGCTGTAGACAGCCTTTCCATGGCGGAACCGCCATGGCAAGGCTGGGGGTATTGAGTTTGGGGTCCTGTTGCGGGCCCCCCTTGTCTTGGCGGAGGCGAGGTTGCACTTGGGTACCCCCTACATTTCACAACACATGGTGCCTGCCACTTAGTGCTGTAAAATGCACAACATGGCATTTTAGCATCGCGTTGGGTGCTGCTGTCAGCAGCAACCGCCGCATTGTTAATATGTAGGATCCGACTGCCATTGTGGCAGTCACATTCTGATCGGGTGTGCTGGACCTCCGCATGCATGGCGGATGGTCCCGGTTTACACCAGGATGGTGGACGGACTCCATCATAATGAGCCACTATTGTTATTCCTGTATTTCCTGGTACAGGATTGAAATATATATAATATAGGATGGCAGTGTCTGGACAAGTTAAAGGAACTATAGTCCTCCTATCTGCATGTCTGTCAACATGTTTCAGCTGATTTGATGTAGCCCAAAGAGAGTCTCCTGGCATTCTTCTGGACCTTAGATCCCCTATACCCCCTACTCTCCTACCTTCCTTTTTTGGCAGATTGAGGTCCGACCCATTCTGGTCTGGAGCCTTCTGAATACACTGCTGTAATACCTATAATGCAAATTTAACCCTTGTGGCCACAGACACATCTGAGAGGTTTGACTCTCAGTCAAATACACAAGACAAAACAGACCACGGATGCTTTATAAGAAATGCAACACAACCACACACTGTTTTCTTCCCTACATGTACCACATTGTGGTGGTGGGTTTTTAATCATTTAATTGCAGTATACCACAGAGTGACCCTCCAACACCCTCAAATCGAGTGTGCTGAAATTAGCACTGTGTATCATGGAGACCACACTCAGACTCACCTCCAGTATCATATTTAAAAACGGGGTGAGACATAGCCTTGATATGTTAAAATCTTACAGAGTTTCACAGGAGTACTTGCTCATATTGTGGTGCCAGTGGGAGCGTCTCCCTATGAGCAAACACTAATCGCTAGAGGAACACGTTTTTAGGAATTATTTTGTTTCTACAGGAAATGCCCTCTACCTGGGAAAATGTAAAGCAGGTACCGCGAACAAATCCTTGGGTGTCACTCTTCGTCAAGGTGAGACCACCACGGCCACAAGCCTCTCTGCACACTGTGAAGGTTCAGGACGGCTGTCGCAGCCTTCTTACTGTACGTTCTGGCTGTGACCATGTGATCACACGTAGTGGTCACATGGTCACAATACCCATACCTGTGCCTCGGGACGTGTACGTAATAGCATCCTTGTTTCTCTGCCATATTGAGTCTTAATGAAAGACAATTACAACGAAAGGAGTAACCTCTTTAATTGCAGGCAACACCCAGAACATCGGCCTGGTTATAACGGTCTCCCCGCTCAGGGCGAGTGCATTCTATGTAAGGAAATGAAAGCAATGCTTCTCTTCAGTAAATTAAGAAATAATCATGACTTTCTTAAATTGGTATCCTCTGCACAAAGCGGTGTTGTATTAAGCTCTAGGATGGACAGAAGTACGAATAGTGTCACTCTTGGTATTTACACTTTTATTCATGGGTTCACTGACACAATATAGATGTTGCAAGTATCGATGTGAAAAATATTGATTAAAAAATATAGAATACAAAAATATCGACTCCCTACTTAAACAGGTAAATACAAAAATACCGACTAAAAAATATAGATGTACAAAATATTGATTTTTATATTTATATAAAATAATATATATTAATATAAAAATTCATTTTCACAAATAAAAATAAATGTAATAAACATTTTAACAAAATATAACCAATTTACTTAATCACAAAAAAATTAACATACACACATAATTATTTATGCATAGATATATTTACTTTAAAACAATAAATAAACTAATATTTTTTAATTCATTTTAAAATTAAAAAATGATATAAATATATATATTACCTACTGGCGGTCGCCAGTAGGTATATATAGTTAGGATTTTTTCTCTATGGGATTTTTGAAAATTCTATGTCTAATAACTTTGGCGTTTGTGGACGGAATTGGCTGAAATTTTCAGGAAAATGGCACATTTTGTTTCTGAGCAGCCCCTGAAAATTGGGGGGGGGTTCGTCCAGGGGGGGTCGAGAAAAAAGGGGGGTCCCAAAACGTGTTTTTAACATTGAGTTTTCCATAGGGCGGTTGGCCTCACTTTTAGCCCGAACGGCTGAATGGATTTGCACGAAACTTGGCAAAATTGTAGGGACTGGTAGCCCGATGTGCCTTTTGTAGGTCTCAATATATGTGCTACAGTGGATTTTGAGAAATTAACGTTTAAAAAAAGATATATATCTGTAACAGCGGACCGGGCAGCGCTCCAGTACGCGTACTTTTCGCGCAACGGAGCTTTGTGAAGCGAAGCTGATTGGTTCTCCGGCGTCTGTAAACATTCCAAACAGTCCGTAGCGGCCGCCATCTTGTCTGTCGGTAGGATCGAGAGACAAGAGGAGGCCAAAGCGAAGGGGCAAATGACCATAAGGGGGCATAGTAGATCCTCGCTGACCCCCTAGGTTTGATGTGGAGGTTTTAAAAGGGCCCCGCGGGGCAAAAAAAAATAATAATAATAATAATCGAACGGCTGAATGGATTTGCACGAAACTTGGCAAAATATTAGGGACTGGTAGCCCGATGTGCCTTTGCTAGGTCTCAATATATGTGCTCCAGTGGATTTTGAGAAATTAACGTTCAAAAAAAGATATATATCTGTAACAGCGCTCCGCTTCGCGTACTTTTCGCGTTACGGAGCTTTGCGAAGCTGATTGGTTCTCCGGCGTCTGTCAACATTCCAAACAGTCCGTAGCGGCCGCCATCTTGTCTCTCGGTAGGATTGAGAGACAAGAGGAGGCCAAAGCGAAGGGGGAAATGACCATAAGGGGGCATTGTAGATCCTTCCTGATCTCTTAGGTTTGATGTACCATTTTGCCAAGTTTGGTGTAATTCCGTTCAGCCATTCAGGCTGTAGACGTATGTAAATGTCCTATGGAAAATTGCATGGGGAAAACACATTTGAAAGTGTTGAAATTTAGAACCAATTAAAATGTTACTTTGGTTTTGTATTTGTGTGTGATGAAAGTTAATTGGTTATGTATATATGTCAAATGAGAGGAAACCACAGCCATTTTGTGATACTACTGTCTGAGGTACATTTGTGAGGAATTTTTGGTGGTGAATTTCTGGTGTTTGATTTACACAGTACTAACACTTCTCCTACTTTTAAAAAGGTGAGTTGTTAATTTGTAAGGGGAACTATGTTGTACACTTGAAGATAATTTGAAAAATGTTTTCTGTTATTTATTTGCAGTCCTTCTGTTATACTAAATACTTGATAAAGTTAGTTTTATATTATGTATTACTAAAAACGATAAATGAAAGTGATTATTTTTTTCTGCAATTTACAGCAAGCAATTTCAAAATAAAATGGCTCACAATGAAGAGACCGTGGCAATTTCTTTTGAATTGTCCACTACATTGATTGAAATTGAGAGCACCAATAATGAAATATTGTCACAAGGAGGAGATGACTTGTATGATTCCATTAGATTGATTGAAATGGACAGCACCAATAATGAAATATTGTCACAAGGAGATGACTTGAATGATTCCACTACATTGATTGAAATTGAGAGCACCAATAATGAAATATTGTCACAAGGAGGAGATGACTTGTATGATTCCATTAGATTGATTGAAATGGACAGCACCAATAATGAAATATTGTCACAAGGAGGAGATGACTTGAATGATTCCACTACATTGATTAAAATTGAGAGCACCAATAATGAAATATTGTCATGAGGAGATGACTTGAATGATTCCACTACATTGATTGAAATTGACAGCACCAATAATGAAATATTGTCACAAGGAGGAGATGACTTGAATGATTTTTTTGATCAATCTGTTGATGGCGAATTTATCGAATGTTTGGAGACCATAGAGTTAGAAGAATCATCATTGCAGACTTTTCATGAGGAAATTGCTGATGAGGACATGTTACTAGCTCTTTCAAATTTAGAAAATTCTGAAGAATAAATTTATATTTAGAAATCAAAAATTGTTTGAGACATTATTCATTTTTATTTTTAATTTATGAGGTTGTAGCGAAGTGATTGTAGTATAAAATTAGACTTATAGTATAGAGTGCAAAATTTTTATGTTACATGGTAAGTTTACTCATATTTACTTCCCTTCTGCCACTATATTATCTCCAATGTGTATTTGACATCTCTTCTTCATCTCCGGCCTCCTTTCTCTCACTGTGTGTCTCCGATGCATCTTATCGCTGCTATTTTGTGTAATTACAGAAGAGAGTAAAATAAAATAGTTCGGAACGTGAAAAGGGGGCAAAGTAGAGTACCCCTCACCCCCTAGGCCTTTTTAGGCGGTCCCAAAAGGATCAGTTTCTGCTTTCCTGAGAGATTATGGTATGAGTTCCATATACCACAATAATTTGCATTACAACATGCAAGATATCTATCTCCTATTACCAACTTTTGGAGATATTCGCGCTAAGCGCGATTATCTCCAAAAGCTAACACCTGCCCTGAGCAGTTCTTAGCCATGTTATCCAATGGGAGGTGGATAACATGGCTAAGAGCATTAGCTCGGTAATGCATGAATATCGCTGACTTTTTAGCGATATTCATGCATTGCGGCCGTTTATTATCGCATTTGCGATAAACCTTGATAATAGCAAGGTTTATCTTCGATAATTTCTGACGATGCTTAGCGGTAAAAAATTCGTTGGTAAGCATCGTTAGCGATAAATATCGCTTAACTTTGGTAATATGCACCAACGTCTGTTAACGTTCGATTCGAAGGAAATGAGGAAGTGTTGAAAAACATTGTCTGCGCCATCTTGCCTTTTTTGAAATGCCACACTTTTGTCGTGCACGGCAGCCATTTTAGATGCCTTGACCAGACCCACTCTCTGCACGCTGTCGATTCGTAGCATGGCTCCCCACCCTCGCAAGCATCTTTCCCAGGCACTGGTCACCCCCGCTCTCAGTCTTATGCATCGGCAATAAACCTCCCCCCATCTGCGCTGCTCTTCCCTGAAAATCACACTCTGTGCCCGCCCGACACCTCCCTTTCGCCCTATTCACTACCGCACCCTCTGACACTCCTCTTCCTCTGTGTCCGATTGTCCAGGCTATCACCTAGCCCTGCAGATGTAGTTTATGGCTCCAGCTGTAAAGAATCACCCCTCTTTAAAGGAGTTATAGTAGATCAAGGCCCACACCCGATGAGATCCGTCACACCACACGTGTTCCTACTATCTGAAAACCATCCTGTATTGTGATTGGGGAGGGGACCGAGCCTGAAGCGGAAGATTCCAGGAATGACTCTTTGTACATCAAAGTTTTTACAATTATGTGTCACATTAAAAATATATAGCACTCCAACAAAGTAGTAGGAATATAAAACTTTAATAACATATAAATATATACAACAAAACATAAACAGTAAAAACATTTAAACAACGAAGAGACCGTGGCAATTTCTTTTGAATTCCTGATGAGGACATGTTACTAGTTCTTTCAAATTATGAAAATTCAGAAGATGTTGCCTGGGGGTGGGTCGTCAGTAGCAGTCTGTTGTGCGAATAGTTCCAAGGCAGCAGAACGCGCTGAAATCTAGATGGCACGAAAGTGATGTCTAGCAAGTTGCCGCCCAGCAAATAACGGCGTGGGGCGCCGCGGGGGTGAGTGAGTCCAGTAGGCACCACAGCTATTCTTACCGGCATTGCAGAATTACTGCTGGGGACAATGCCTGTGCTGTAGCAGGGTCACAGCAGAAACAAAAAGGATTCTGTTGAAGATGTTGTTGGTTTTCAATTTGAAAACAGTTCTGGTGTCAACTGCTATGCTAATGTAGTGGTTAATGTTTTGTTTTCTCTAGAAAATGTAAAAGAGGGGGAGGCAGTCCAAAGTTCCGTTAAAAGGGCAAAGGAAAGGATCGGTGGTTTGAACTATCAGTCAAAAAGGGGAGGGGGTGCAACAATTTTTCCTACCGGGTCACACTGTGCTTTCACCGGAACTGAGGTCTGCAGGATTCTAGTAATTCAAAGTGAGGCTGGCGCCAGCATGGGAGCGCCGACGTCCCGCGGATACAGTTTCGTCACTCCACGGGCGATCATGGCAGTCATTCCCCATCGGGGGTCGGAGACTCCCGCGGCTCCTCTAGAATCTTCAAAGGTCGTGGAGGACTACGGTGGTGGAGTCAACCAGTGACCGGGCCATTTCTTTATGCTGGGCCCGCTCTTGCCAGGTCGACCGCCATTTTGAGAGTTCGGTAGCTACTGGCGATCGCGGGGTCAAATGAGCGGACGGGCTCCACCCTGCCGGGCGAGACGTTGCAGCATGGCCACAGTGGAAGAACCCTTTTCCGGGCGCCTGGAGCGCTGAGGGTGCAGCTGGGAAGCCTCCACCTGGGGAGGCGGGAGAGGCCTGTTCGCATCGTCTCTCCCTCCCAGTGCACCCCACGGCGTCTCGCTTGAGATTTGTTATGGCCGGACCAGGCGATGAGGACGAGGGGGGGGGTCGGAGGCATGTGCAAGACATCCCCCCCCAGTGTTGTCGCAGCCATTATTCAAGACAGAAGAAGTGTCCCGTCCGTCTTCGGGCCGGGCTTCCGGTGGATGTCGGCCGGACGCCCCTGGCTCTGGCCCCATGAACGGGTTCCTTGGTTTATCGGCTGCACCCGGATCCCGTCGGCCTCGGCCCCCCGACCGTTGGTGGCCGGACCGGAAGAGCATGTGGCGGGACTACCTGAAACTGTCAAGGGCCACCGCGGCTGGACTGGGAGAGAGAGGGGAGGGTCGAGGAGATATTCCCCCCCCTGCAACTCTTCAGCGTTGTAAAGGCAATCCCCTGGCCGGGTCCCGCTGGCCTCGGCCTCTCCTCCGGCTACACCCTACGTTAGGATCTCCTGGCCGAGGCGTGGCAGCAGGACCCGCCTTATATGGGCTGCTCCCGGCTGGGCGTAGCCGCAACCCTGCCCCACCTTGGAAGTTTCCAGAGTGGGGGCGGATGTTCTACTGACTTGCATTTTCCCTAGTCTATCGATTTTTTTGGCGTGGCAGGCGGTGGGACAGCGAGGGGTGATTTGGTTTCTCTTACTGTTTTTCTGGTCTCTCACCACTGGCATATTTTAACGTTTTCTTGTTTCTAGGACATTAATAGGTTTTATCATTACGTTATGTTATCGTTTCTTTGTTCGTTGTTTAATAAAAGTTCATGTTCATCAGTGGCCTACTGTTTTTCGTTTTCCTATTCTTTTCTTTCCAGGTTGTTTCATGCTAAAGTTTCTGTTAACAGGATACAGTGATCACTTCGTTATTATTGCATATGTCCTTTTCACTAGGGGTGCTCTCTGGTCGGGCCAGATGACGTATCTCTAGTAAATGGTCCGGGTGAAACAGGTGCATCAATCAGTGGGGAGTAGATAGGCATGACAGATTACAACGGGGGAGAAAGGTCCGCATTACGTGCCCTTTCACTATTTGCAAAGATTTTCCTACGTATATTTGCAAACAGGGAATACCTCCAAAAAGAACCAATTCCCAAACAGTCAATGTTTGGGGAAACAATCAATCAATGAGGAACGAAATAGGCACGACGTGTTAAAGGTTTGCGTTACCTACCCTTCACTATCTGCAAAGGGAGAGAGAATATTCCTATTCTTCCTCGTTTGCAGGCAGAGAAGATTCTTAAGAGAATCAACTTCGAACAATTCAATGCTCGATTCAAACAATCAACAAGGGGTACTGTGAACACAAATGAACGCCGCTTATGTACATACACATTGGTATTATCAACAGGTTGTTCCTAATGTTTCTATTTTAGGGAGGTCAAAAAGAGATCCCATTAGTGGCCTACTGATTTTGCTCGATTCCTTTTGTTTTTTTACACGATTTTTCGCTATCTGCAAAGACTAAACAGAGTATTGCGACTCTGTGCTTGTTTGTAAATAGAGAATGAACCAAAGAGAACAATCAATCAAATGGAGAGAGAAGCAGGCACGACGGATTACAACGGGGGCAACGGGGGCAAAGGCCTGCGTTAACTACCCTTCACTATCTGCAAAGAGAGAGTACTCCTAATAGAAATGAGGGGTGGGGGGCAGCATTCAAAGCAGATCAGTGTGCATAAACACGAAAATGTTTTTACTTACCACGTACTTGACATTCGACAGCTTATGATATTTGCTATTAAAAAACCATTGAAATTCACTGAAAAAACCATAGGTTATAGACCATATATAGTTAGGAATTAGCATTTAAAAAACCTTATTTTACTCACACAAAACCATTGAAATTCCATATATAGTTAGTTGCACTAACTATATATCGCGCACCCGCAATCCACTGCTGATCATGTCACATATTACATCATTCATGACATGGTCAGTGACATCACTGATGACATCACTGATGACATCTCAAATGACATCACTGATGACATCACTGATGACATCTCATTTGACATCATTCTTGTGCTAATACGATAAACCTCTTCAGACTCTAATATAACCTTAGATACACTCAGTGTATACAGACACTCACACACTGCCACTCATCCATGGAGTTACTCACACACCCAGTCAGTCATGCAAAGAAACAATCTCACCTCCATTTCTTCAACTATACAGTTAAACACACCTTACTTATTGAAACATATACTAACACATATTTACTCTCTTATACAATCCCTGATACAAGTTCACAATGATCGATACAACCACTCACTCATTCAGTGGCTCTCATGCACAGTTATTTATATATGCCAACTCTCACATGTACTGTGTTTAACATATGTACTTACTATGACATGTAGCATTGAGATATCCATTCACTCATCAATACACTCATGCACACAGTCAACTGCCCATGTAGCTGTTTCCACATGCAGTCTTGAACTCATACACCTAGTGAATAAACTGCTCACACATCTATGCATAGAGTCACACACCTTCCAGCCACCCCCACACAAACTCAATCTCCCATAGAAATACTTGGGCAACCAATTAATAACACATATAGCCTCTCGTATAGCTAATGATCAACACATGCAGCAGTTTACATCACAACAGACATAATGATGCACAAATTAAGACAGTTTAGTCACTAACCCATGCATTCAGTGAGACACATTTAATCACTCACTCATACAGTCAGTCACGCACCTACTAAATCCTTCATCCAGACACTTATACATCCACTCATTCTTCAATATGTAAGACATATTTTAACTTTACAGAAACATACAGTCACTGGATGTTGTCATCAGTGATGTCATCAGTGATGTCATTTGAGATGTCATCAGTGATGTCATCAGTGATGTCATTTGAGATGTCATCAGTGATGTCATCAGTGATGTCACTGACCATGTCATGAATGATGTAATATGTGACATGATCAGCAGTGGATTGCGGGTGCGCGATATATAGTTAGTGCAACTAACTATATATGGAATTTCAATGGTTTTGTGTGAGTAAAATAAGGTTTTTTAAATGCTAATTCCTAACTATATATGGTCTATAACCTATGGTTTTTTCAGTGAATATATATATATATATATATATATATAATCAATAATTTAAAATATAATTAAAGAAATATCCTATAATCAATTAAAACATTAAACAATCAAAAAATATTTTTACTTAAATTTCCCAAAACATTTCTGTAGGGAAATTATTGGATAGCGGTGAGGTAAAAATTATTATTCACACTACAATAAGTAGAAAAGTAGTGAAAGTGTTGGATAAGGAAAGAGCAAAAATGACTATTCCAACTCCAATGAGTGTAACAGTAGGGTAAGTCTTGGATAGCAGAGGGATTACATTTACTAATCCAACTCAAGTGAGTGCAAAGGTAGGAAACTTGATGGATAGCGGAGGGGTACCATTTTCTTTTTCCACCCCAGTGAGTGCAACAGTGGAGAAAGTGTAGGATAGGGAAAGAGCAAAAATGACTATTCCTACTCTAATGAGTGCAACAGTAGGGAAAGTGTTGGATAGCGGTGGGGTAATTTACTATTCTTACTCCAATGAGTACAACAGTAGGGAAAGTGTTGGATAGGGAAGGGGTAAAAATTACTATTCCCACTCCAGTGAGTGCAACAGTAGGGAAAGTGTTGGATAGCGTAGTGATAAAATTTACTATTCACACTCCAGTAAGTGAAACAGTAGGAAAAGTGTTGAAAAGCATGGATTTAAAAATCACTATTTCCACTCAAAATAAAATCTTCCCAACCTTTACACCTATAAACACCAAAACGAAAACCTAAAATTAATTACACAGTTACCATAACTAATTACAATTAATCAATCTAATTTAACTACTAATTATTAATTAAATAATAATACATTACTTTACACATTTTAAACTATAATGTCTCAATTAAATTAATATTATTGTTAATTAAATAAAAAATAATCATTAATTTAATAAAATTAAATTACTTCCCACCCTATTCCCCTATAAACCCACAACCCGCTACAGAGCAAAAAAATGCAAAATTCAAATAATTCAAACACATATATTAAAAATATATAAACAATCTTATACAAAAAAGTAAATTGCATACATTTAATAAAACCCATACTAAAAATACATCACTAAATACAAAATTATATTTTTGCAAACGATATTAAACATTCAATATTTTTAAAATCGATATTACTTATCTTAAGTCAATATTCTTGACCACAATATATTTGCTGTCGATATTTCTTACTCACGATATTTATGACACGATATTTCTGCCAGTCGATATAAAAATCTCGATAGTCTGTCCGCACACCTTATTCATGTAGCCCTACAGGGGAATGTCTTCCTCCAATATTACTGTTCCACTCAGAGGAATAGATATGATATAGATATATAGTATAGATTCTAATATTATCTGTCCCCTATTACCCTGGGGGTTTTATACTGTGGGTGGTTCCCACAGACAAACCAATTCTATGGTTCCTTCTCATATTCCCCAAGGGTGGTGTAATTTTGCTTTCAAGTCCCTCAACCAATATGCTAGGTGCATGGGTTCAAATTTTGGCTCACAGTCTAATCAACAGGTTCCACGGGATGTCATCGTCGAGGCTTATCTCATTACTACAGACCCTTTATAGCCATTTCTGTTCTCTCAGTAGTAGGAGCTTCTTAGTATCTTTTTTTTTTTATCATTTTCTAGGGATGTTCAGTTTATCCATGACTGTACAGAATATGTCATTCACTGTGTGCTGTTTCTCCGAGTATTGTGTGGGGAATTTCTTCATGGCTTTTTTGCGTCTGATATCACTCCTATGCTTCATGCTCCATGATCCATATTTTTATTTTCCGAATTGTCATCCCTATGTACTGCAGATCACAGGGGCATTTGATAAGGTAAATGACATTCTCAGTGTTGCAGTTCGTATGTTTCTACTGAATCCATCGGTTCTTCAAACCTACGTCAATATATTTGGTATGACTAGTTAAACTGCACACATCACATGGTCCACACTTACGGCCTGATTCTGATGTGGTTAGGAAAGCCTCCTAACGGCATTTGCTCTGTCCTAATCAGATCGGGACTGTGTCTTTCCAACTGACTCTGAAAGGTTTCCATTCAACCGAGTATGATACGAGTGAGGCGTTAGGAGTATCCCAATCCAAACCCGATGGCTTTTGGAATGACCAAGTTGTACGGAGCAGAACTGTAGGTCTCTACGGGCCTCGTTTCCAAACGACCGAGTATGATACTGGATTCGGACAGGCTTTCCGAATTGTGCTGTCCGACTAGAATCAGCAATCGGAATCAGGCTTTGGGGGCCCGTAGTGGGCCCCCTTGCACCTGGAGCCTTCCCAATGAGGTCAGTGGGGATACTCATGGGTCTTCCCTTACCAGCCATGCACAGAGTGGTAGGCACCAGGGGTGCCCTCCCCAGGGTGCTCGATTTTCCCCAGCCATCCCTTTCTTCAATGGGAGCCTATGCATTTGTTCTGAACAAAGGCTCCCATTGAAGTCAACAGGAGTCCAATTAAATCGTATCTGGAAGCATCCGGATATATCGTACTCGGTTGGTTGCACTCTCTCGATCTGATTTGGTTGGAAACCATTCACAAATGCATTTGGTTGGGAAGCTTTCCAAACCGCATTAGAATCGGGCCCTTAGTGTGTCCAGTCACCGGTGTAAGCCCCCACAATCTTTATTGCTGTTCCGGGTTTGTTGTCGAGGTCTAGCATGCACTAGCAGGTCCCTTAAGTTTACACTTCTCTTGAAGGAGAACAATGGATTCTCGAGATTGAGACCATTGGAGTTTAAGATGCACCAGTTTTTTGCTATAATACATTTTATACAGTTTGATGCTGTGTTGAATGCGGTGACACCGATCGTGTTTGTCACCTCAGGTTTCTCATTTTTATCCTATAGGGCTTCCATATTGCACCTGGATGCTCTCTTTTGGACTTTCTTATTCACTCTTTCTGGATAATCCCTCTCTTGCAGTTTGTCAAAGAGTCAGTTGGATTCCTTTTTAAAATCCCTTGTATTTCAAAAATTCCTCCTTAGTTGGAGGAATTGTCCTCCAGGTAAACATTCCCTGAGGGATTTGAGGTGGAAACTCTTGAATGACAGAAGCCCATTACTGTCAGTAGGTTTGTGGTAAACCTGAGTCGTTAACTTGCCCTACACCTTGCTACAATCACCAGGTCTAAGAATGGGAATGAGGTCTGTGTGATGGTAGATGTGAATGTAGTAGGGGGGGTCATGGCTATTCAGCCATTCTAAAAAATCATCGATGGCTGTTTCATCTCCCCTTTAGATGAGAAAGTCATTGTCTCTGACGCTGTGCCAAAACCTTATCTGACCAAGCCATGGACTTCCTTGTGCAAAGATGTATTCCTGTTCAAAAGCTGCCACACACAGCCCTTCCAGGCTGGGAGCAATCATGCTTCCCATGGATGTCCCGTGGGTTTGAAGATAGATTGTGCCCTGGAATTCAAAAAAGTCCTTAGTCAGTGCTATTTCTGCTAAGTTCAATATGAAGGATCTGGGAGTATCAAATGTCCAATCCTGTGCATATAGTATGTCCTATACAACCCTCAGGGTTTCTCTCTGCGGTATGTTGGTGTAGAGGAAATCGATATCTAACCCCACTAGGTATTCTCTGGTAGGGTCAAGTTCCATATCATTTACAAGGTTCAGGACATATCTTGTCTCCTTCAGGTATGCCTCCCTTTTTTTTACGAGTTTAAAGAAGAAATCACAGAACACAAAAAACTGTGATTCAGGTTCTAGTATAGAGCCAATGCCTGATACTATTGGTCTAGGGGTTGGGGTCTAGTGGGTTTGTGCATCTTAGGCAGTGTATAGAAATATGGGATAACTGTATTCTCTCCATGCAGGAAGAGGCCCTCCTGGTTTGGAGATCCAGCCATTATTCACCACTTCATCCACTAAGGTGGCTATCTCAGTTTTTATTTCCGGGGTGGGATCTCAAGTCAGGATACTATAGTTTCTGCTGTATGATATGAGCCGTAAGCATTCGCTCTCATAGACTGTTTTGGTCTGGAGGACTATGGCTTCTCCCTTGTCCACCATTTTAAGGATCAGGTTGGTGTTCTGTCTAAGTTCTTCCACTACCTCCCTTTCCAGTCTGGAGAGGATTCTAAACTGGTTGGTTTCATTTTTGGTCATCTCCTCTACTTCGTATATTATTGCCTGCTCGAACGCAGCCACCTCCAGGGGTAGTTTTGAGTTTGTGGTATGAAGTTAGACTTGGGACGGAAGGTGATATCACCTCTCAGTGTATTGTCCTCTTGTTTGCTCTCAAAAAATATCTTCAATCGTATCCTCCTGAAAAAATCTGCAAGTTCTTGTCTGAGCTGAAAACTGTTCAACATATTAGTTGGGACAAATCCTAGACCCTTTAAAGCCCTCTCTTGTTCTGTGAGAGTTATGTCTGTCAGGTTCATAACCAAGGTATTCCTCCTCGTTCCTGGCACAAAGTCCTGTCACATACTTCTGGTTACCCGGTGATTCAGGTCTTCCCATTAAACTCTTTGTGCTCCTTAAGTTTTTTAAACTCCTCTGCTGGGAATTTTGATCTGCCAAGTGGTGTTAATTCCAGTTCTGGGCCTTTGGCGGTGGCTTTTGCTGCAAAGAAGGGAAGAAAATACACAAATCACCCTTCAGAGCTTATTTTTTCTGACGCAGCATCATCTTGTGGCTGAAAAAGCAACCCATTGCCACACTGCATCCAAAGAATTTATGCAGAGCCTGCTATGTGGATGAAAGATCACTGCATCCTCAGTCCTGAGCACTGTGTCTTCGATGACCGAGGCATAGACTCCAAAGCAGGCCCCGCTGTGCAGCTGAAGGAATCGATGCATCACCTTCCACACAGCACCCGTGCACCAAGTTCTTCATTCCCCAGCAGTAAGGAACCGACACACCACCTCCCCTCAAGTAAAGAATTGATGCATAACCTCCACTGCCAGTAAGGAATCAATTCACAACCCCCTCTGCACCACATCAAGGAATCAATGCATCACCTCCTCTAGTAGTAAGGAAGCAACACAGAACCTCTGTAAGGAAGTTGAAGCATTGCTTTGTTTTCTGGAGCCTCATCTCCCCTGCTCCTGTTTTCATCTTGCTGGTCTAAGTTATGCGCGCTGACTACACCACAGTTTTCTAGAATTTTATCAGTACTGGCGAGTTTTAAAATGCGTTTTTAATAATCAAAAATAAACTTGTATTCTTTTTAAACTTTGTATCCCCATATACCTGATTGGCGCTTACTTGCTTGTCTTGCCGCATTTCATATTGCTGAGCCGCTTTCCGGTCCACAGCAGCTGGTGCAATTTAAGTGGAGAAAGCAATTGGTTCACTTCCGCCCTAGGCAGGTTAGCGCTCTAGTTTCTGGCACACCCATGCCTTTAAAACCAATGCGGCGACGGATGCGCAGCAGACGCGGGCGCGCCAAAGGCACGCCTAAGGCAAGCCCGTCTGCGCCCGTATGCGCCGGCCAGTGGCCAGAGGCCAGGACCACTGGCCGAAAACTGGTTTACACCAGGGAGGAATTCAGAATACCTAAGAGTACACTCCATATCAAATCATGGTCCCCGGAGGACCTTCGTCCACCAAAGTTGTTTAAAACCATCATTCCAGTGATAGACGATGAGGTGTCTGTCTTTGGCGACAGGAAGGGTACCTCAGAGGTTTAAGAAAGCCTTGGTGATCCCGTTGCTGAAGAAGGCAGGAGTGGACGCCAAGATTCTCAAAAACTTCATCCCTATTTCCACCTTCCTGGCTACAGTCCTTGAACAACACGTACTCAGAGTCCTCTTGTCCTTTGTCGAACAACATTGGTTGTTACACACTCGGCAAGCCGGTTTCAGGGCACACAACAGCACTGAGTTGTTGTTGCTCTCATTGCTGGATGATCTGAGGCTTGCAGCCGATAAGAAGACTCCCTCAGCCCTAATCCTATTGGACCTCTCAGCTACATTTGATACAGTGAATCACTTGCAGTTGTTAGCCCGTGTCTGGTGGCTGGGAGACACAGGGATAGTACTCCAATGGATTACTTCTTTCCTGGAGGATCGGCCTCAAAGAGTTCATTTAGGAGATCACATGTCTAAGCAAGGCTACTTACAATGGGTGGTTGCACAGGGCTCTGCATTGTCCCCTCAGCTTTTCAATATTTACCTTCAGCCTCTGATAGACACACTGGCCAGAACAGATTGTCAGGTGTTTAATCACGCTGACGATACTCAGCTAATTGTGCGTATTAACACTTTTCCTGATTCACAGTGTAACGTCCAGAACATCCTTTGGTTCACCATGAACTGGATGACCTTTAATTCACTGAAGGTAAACCCAGATAAAACAGAAGTGCTTGCTCTCACTTCAGGGGGCTCGCCCTGGTCCAGTTTTTTTTGGCCTCAAGAGCTGGGTACTACACCAACGCAGGTGCCAGCAGTGAGGAGCCTGGGTATAAAGCTGGGCACTGTATTAACCCTAAATAACCAGGTATCTGCTGTCGTGAGGAGCTGCATTGGCCTGATGCGCAACTTTGGAAATTGGTGAGATTGCTGTCTTCTCCCACCCTACAGACAGTCCTGATGGCATTAATCCTGTCACGCATAGACTATGGTAATGCAGTCTACACGCGGCTTCCCGAAAAACACCTGGGGAAGCTCCAAGTGGTTATGAATGATGCGGCAAGGTTGATCTATAAACTGCCAAGAAGAGCCTACGCCACCCCTCTGCTGCAGCAATTACACTGGCTTCCCATCAAGCAAAGGGTTAAATTCAAGGGGCTGTGCATTGCACACAAGTCTCAGTTTGGAGAGGCACCCAAATTAATCAAAGATCACCTGAGACCTTATGTGCCCGGATGCTCTCTTCGGTCATCAGAGTCTTGCCTGTTAATCTGTCCACGTTTCAATAGAATGACTCTAGGGGGTCGGGCATTTTCAGTTACCATCCCCAGATCTGGAACAAACTACCAGATGGAAAGCATAAGGAAACCAGGTTACTACCATTCCGGAGGAAATTTAAAACCCTTCGGTTTAAGGAGGCGTTTGTATAAGCTTCTCTGCGCTATAAGTATTCTGGACCTCTGATTTATGTTACAGCGCTTAGAGACCCTCCGGTGATTGACGCTCTATAAATATAATTTAACATAACGTAACATCTTTGATTTTTGATGCATCCCAGGAACTTTGTCATAAAAGTGATCAATCCATAGTTTCGTATGGACTGAACTGTTCTGAAACTTTTAAAAGTGATAATTTTGTTTGTATATGTTGTGTTTGATCATTGAATTTCTAGGATTTTTTTTTTAAACATAAGCTAAGTTCCTATTACTACCTAACTATAATGTCACTCTAAACTTGTTTTTTTTGTCAGTGGATTACAGTTTTTTATGACAGTTAAGATCTTAATTTCATACCTAAATATAACATCACCTTAGCCTTTGTTTTTTTCACTGATTTTCAAGTATTTTGGTTCATAATCAGCCAACTCTTTGGCTGATGATGGTTCTGGTATGAGAAAACACAGCAGAGGGGGGCGAAAGAGGTGCAAAGGAGCAAAAAACAAAGCTAGAGACACAAGTGAAAAGTGCGAGAAAAGAGGACAGAGTGAGAGAGTTGAAACAGGGTAAAGTGCACAAAGGTGTAAAGGATGCAAGAATTGGCAAAGCTGAACCGAAAGAGCAAAAAGAGGCAAAAGGGAAAAAGAATATAAAGGAGTCATAGCAAGAACAATAAAGCAAAAGGGGCGCAAGGTGCAAAAGAGTGTAAGAGTGTCAAAGCAAGAGGGGCAGTGTAAAAAGAGGTAAGAGGTGAATAAGCAAAAAGAGCAAGAACAAGCTTGACGAAGTGAAAACAGCAAAGATACAAAAGGCAGGGGAGAAAGTGTGGGGTGAAGAGGCATCAGTCAAGTAGAGGGAGAGAGAGATTGAGGGATTCAGTCCTGAGCATCAGTAGAGTGGGGTCCACAGGTTTTGTGGGAGGCAAAGCAGGTAGAGCCAGGCATGACCAGGCAGCACCTACTTAAATGTTACATGTTAACTTGTTTCAACACCTAACTATAACATCACTTAAACCTTATGTTTTACCAGTGCATTTCTAGTTCTTTTTAAACATAAGCTGGGCAAATATTACGATACCTAAGTATAAGATAACTTTAAACTTTTCTTTTTTTAATGAATTTAATTTTTTTTTTTAAATGTAAGGTAACATCATAACACCACCTAAGTATAATTTCACTTTAACTTTTATTTTTTCAGTGAGTTTCTCATATTTTGTAATGATATTTCATCAATTTCCCAGCTGAGCATTACTTTCACTGGTTTTGCATGAGGGAAATCTGACTTTAACGTCCCTGTCACCTTTGTTTCTTCAGTGAATTTCTAAGGTGTTTTTCAGATCCAATTCGCAACTACAACATCCCTGTAACCTTTGATTTTTCAGTGAATTCCTAAAGTTTTTCAAAATCTATTTATTAACTATACTATCCCTGTAACCTTTGGTGTTTTTTAAGTGCATTGCTATACTTTTTTAACTGGTAATCGCATTTGCAGAGTGGTGGAGAAAGGGGGCGGGCCTCGGACCATTTCTCAGGAATCGCACTGTGTGGGACTTACTGGAGGTAACAGGAGGGGTTCTTGACCCCCAAGGACCCTCAGAGGTAAAGTGGACATCATCCCTCAACCAGTAGTGCCCCAGGAGGTTATTTGCAGAGTTGTGAAGAAAGGCAGGACGTGGCCTCCAAAGACCTCTTATCAATCCACTGTGTGGGACTTACTGGAGGTAACAAGAGGGGTAGTTGGCCGCAAGGACGTCCGTGTGGGCCAACTACCCCTCTTGTTACCAGTAAGTCCCACATAGCAGTAATGTTGAGTTCTGATAGAAGGCCACGATCCCTTTCACCATCAGTCTGCAAACGCGCCTCATGCTGCGCTCTTGATTGGGGGATGAAGACCCCCAACCAGTATTGCATCAAGAGGTGCATTTGCATAGTGCTGGAGAAAGGGGATGGGCATCCGACCAGCTCTCACCAATCGTACTGTGTGGGACTTACTGGAGGTAACAGTAGGGGTTCTTAGCCCCAAAAGACCATCAGCATCCAAGGGGACTTCATCCCCCAACCAGTAGTGCATTAGGAGGCACGTTTGCTGAGTGGTAAAGAAAGGGGGCATTTCCTTTGACCAGCTCACGGCTATCCCACTGTATGGCACTTACAGGAGGTAACAGGAGGGGTTCATGGCTGCCAAGGAACCTCAGCATCCAAGGGACTTCATACCCCAACCAGCAGTGTACCAGGAGGTGCATTAGCAGAGTGGTGGAGAAAGAGGACGTCTCAGCAATCCCGCTCTGTGAGACTTACTGGAAGTAACAGGAGGGCTTGTTGGCCCCAAAGACCTTCTGGAGCCAAGAGTACTTCATCCCTCTACTATAAGTGCACCAGGAGTGTAGGTGAAAGAGGGCGGGCCTCCATAACTTGCAGTTTTTCCTAAACAAAATGTTTAATTTGAGGAAGGTGCTCTGTGGCCCCATCTCCTGGGGCCAGGCCATTTTGTAATGGAATGGGGTAGGAGGAGCCAAGCGGCCCCCGCTCCCCATCTCGGTGCCCAGCCTCTTTTTAATTTTTTTTAATGAAATATGCGGAGGGGGGCATGCAGCTCACCTGCAAGGATGATTTCAGCCCCAGTGACACCATGCCCCAGGACCCATACTCTATGTGGATGCCTTGGTTCCACTTAGGGCACCCATTTTCAATTCTTGGAGACCGTGGGGGAGCCTCAAGGCTCCTGTGGTCCCTGCCAGCTCCCTGCCTCCTGCGTGAGCTGACATTGCTTTGACAGAGAGGGAGCGGTAAAGCTCCAGTCAATCCATAGCAAACAGCTATGTCCCAGGGACGGGCACTCCAGGTCATAGCAGGAGCTGGCCTGCAGGCCATCTTTGAAGTGGGGCTGCACTCCCTCCTTTATTTTTCATATGCCCGTGGACAAAATTACAAAAACGCATTTTACCACTTCAGGCACAGCATTACAGCTTTGGATTGGTAAAATACCATCCACGCCAACCTGAAATTAATGCCACGCCAACCTGGAATAAATGCAAGCCCCAGACACATGTGTTTTTATCCAGTTAGAGCTTATCATTGCTGTTTAGTTTTTTCCAGATACAATGGGAGCACCTAGTATAAGTCTGGCTAGAGAAACATACATTTGAGGTGAAAAGATTCAGCGTGTCAATGGTGTTGTTGGGTGTTCCATATAAAGAGCCAATCTACACCTAAAATCTGGATCTAACCAGAGTTCCTTGCTTCTTTTTTTGCATAATTTATGTAGTCTCTAAGCCTACAAAGAGGGGGGAGAGAGAGAGAGACAGTAAAACAGGAAACTGTGTAATGTTTAAATCAAGAGGTTCTGGTGACATCATAAACCATGAGGACAAAGGCCCAGTTGTTTTAATTGTCATCCGAACCCGATATGGAAATACAGGAGAATATTAGTGATATTACACACATGCACAAATTCAGTGTGAAACACTCTTGAAGTGTTGGGTTTTTATTTCCAGTCCTATATGCAAGATGTTCTAGAGACCCAAGTGTTAGGCAATGCCCCACATTTTGAAAGCCTTCACTTTACTCATTGTGCAATGGCGTCTTGAGCTTTGCTTTGCTGACAACAATGGAAGCATTCATAGTTCGGTTTATGGTCACTTTCGATTGTGAAAGGGGCCCTCTTGGTGTTCCACGTTGGATGCTTTTTTTTGGTTCCTTTGGTTCTCAAGCTCTGCGAAGCAGCTGCATGAAACCATCAGTTTCTGGAAGACATGTTGGCCTACGGTTTCCTTGCACTCAGTCACTCTTTTCTGCTGACAGATGAAATTAAAATTAATAATAGAGATGTTAGCATAAACTACAGAAGATTAAATGCAAAAAAGGGGGAATGCACAATTATTGAGGAGTTGAGCAAGGGTCATATCTTGGACAGCTATTGAGTAAGTGGGTGATTCACAAACCCATATGTTATTGCCAGTAATGTTAGGGAGCACTTGCATAGCACACAATGTGCGTGTATGAAAAATAGAGTAGAAAAAAACTGCAAGAAATTAAAATGAAAACAGACAAGCTGAATGAAGGCGGACGCTCCAGAGTAGAGATTCCTGTTGTATGGAGATGAAATGGTCAAGGAGGTGGACTCAGCTCCCTTCACACTGGAGAGAGATTAGGGCAGATGCTGCACTGATAAGGTTGTTATTTCACATCATGCGAGCACATTTGGCTTTGTCATGTCCTTCTTACCCATGACGTGTTCTTTCCCCCTCACCCAACACAATCTCTCCCTCTCTCCTCTGTAATGTACGGTCTCTGCATGGAACACCGCTGTATATCCATATTCCCCCTACATAAATCCACATGCGTACATACATACATGAAATAAATAAATAAGTAACTACAAAACCTGAACGCTTCATCTTTAATGAACGTACTTTTGAACCAGGAGCTGTGACGAGCGCCTGGAGTTATCCATTCGATGTTCGTTCATCAGAATAAAAAAACTTTTCCTGGGAAGCAGACTGAATGTAAGATGCTTCAATGAGCGTGAAAGAACCAACCGAGGATGCATGCTCTTCTAACAACAAGCATTTGCAATGCAATAGGTCTCGCATTAGGAAAGTTTGAGCTATTGGTATTGTAAAGACAAATATTTTATTTATGTGTTGGTTTTGAAAATAGTGAAATTAATAGCTTTGTCATTTACAATGCCAATAGTTTTAACTTTCGCAAATGTGACGCCTATTGCATTTGTAATGCAATATGTGTTGTATTTACGTGACTTAGATGAATTGATATTACAAATAACAATGGCTTTTAATTTTTTTTTTTATAATTAATACCTAAATAAAAGTTATTGTAATTTATAATGGCAATAGCTTTAACTTTTGTAAATAACGTTTGTGAAGATTATGTTCAGTGTATTTTATTGTGACGAAAATGCAAGAACAGAAGTGAAATATTAACATCTTTTTGTGACATTTGTAATAAAGCTTGAAGCATTGAGAAAACATATTTGAACCAGTTGTTGAATGGTTGCACAGATTCATGCTGTGGTGGCGCTGATTGATGTTGTGGTTGCGACGAGTGATGCTGTGGCGTTCAGTGATGCTGTGGTAGAGCATAGTGATGTTGTGGCGCCCCTGAGTGATGTTGTGGTGCCCCTGAGTGATTCTGTGGTGGTGCTGACTGATGCTGTGGTGATGCGATAGATAGAGTGAGTGAGTGCGAAAGATAGATAGAGTGAGTGCGATAGATAGAATGAGTGCGATAGATAGATAGAGTGTGATAGATAGATAGAGGGAGGGCGATAGATATATAGATAGATAGATAGATAGATAGATAGATAGATAGATAGATAGATAGATAGATAGATAGATAGATAGATAGATAGATAGATAGATAGATAGATAGAGTGAAGGAGATAGAGTGAGAGCGATAGTTAGATAGACAGATAGAGTGAGAGCGATCGATTGATAGATAGAGTGATGGCGATAGACAGAGTGAGTGCGATAGATAGACAGCTAGCGTGAGGGCGATATAGTGAGGACGATAGATAGAGGGCAACAGATAGATAGAGTGAGGGTGATAGATAGTTGTAATTTAAAAGTGTAAGAAGCACTGAGTGATGCTGTGGTGTTGTTGAGTGATGATGTGCTGGCCCTGAGTTATGCTGTGGTGGCGTTGAGTGATGCTGTGCTGGGCTTGAGTGATGGTGTGGTGGCCATAAGTGATACTGTAGTGGTGCTGACTGATGCTATTGTGATGCTGTTGTGTTGCAGAGTGATGCTGTGGTAGTGCTTCATGATGCTGTTGTGGTACTGAGTGATGCTGCTGTGTTCCTGAGTGATGCTGCTGTGTTCCTGAGTGATGCTGTGGTGGGGCTGAGTGATGCTGTGGTGGTGCTGAGTGATGCTGTGGTGGAGGTGAGTGAGCCTGTGGTGGCCCTAAGTGATGCTCTGGTAGTGCTGAGTGATGCTGTGGTGGTCCTGAGTGACGCTGTGGTAGTGCTGAGTGATGCTGTGGTGGTGTTGACTGATGCCGTGGTGAAGGTGAGTGATCCTGTGCTTGCCCTGATTGATGCTGTGGTGGCGCTGAGTGATGCTCATGTAGCCCTGAGCGATATTGTTGTGTGCTTGAGTGATGCTGTGGTGGTGCTGAGTGTTGCTGTAGTTGGGCTGAGTGATGTTGTGGTGGCCCTGAGTGATGTTGTCATGGTGCTGAGTGATGCTGTGGTTGTGCTGAGTGATGCTGTGGTTGTGCTGAGTGATGCTGTGGTTGTGCTGAGTGATGCTGTGGTTATGCTGAGTGATGCTGTGGTAGTGTTGAGTGATGCTGTGGTGGTCCTGAGTGATTCTGTGGTAGTGCTGAGTGACGCTGTGGTAGTGCTGAGTGACACTGTGGTGGTGTTGCCGGATGCCGTGGTGGCGCTGAGTGATGATGTGGTGGCCATGAGTGATGCTCTTGTGGCCCTGAGCGATATTGTTGTGTGCTTGAGTGATGCTGTGGTGGTGCTGAGTGTTGCTGTAGTTGGGCTGAGTGATGTTGTGGTGGCGCTGAGTGATGTTGTGGTACCCCTGAGTGATGTTGTCATGGTGCTGAGTGATGCTGTAGGTGTGCTGAGTGATACTGTGGTGGTGTTGAGTGATGCTGTGGTGGCGTTGAGTGATGTTGTGGTGGTGCTGAGTGGTGCTGTGGTGGCGTCGAGTGAAGCTGTGGTAGTGCTTAATGATGCTGTGGTGTTTTTAAGTGATGCTGTGTTGGTGTTTTTGAGTGATACTGTGTTGGTGCTGAGTGATTATGTTGAATAAAGTGTAAGAAAATTAAAAAAAGCAAAAACCCGTCGGTGAACCCCCATTTTAGCCTGAAATAAAGCTTAAACAGTTCCACTCACAGCATGAAGGTGCAGGCTCCCAAGCTCGTCATGCTCGTCATGCTGTGAGTGGAACTGGTCCTGAGAGACAAGGCAGCACGCACTACAACCTATGAACTTTGCTTTTTCCCTACTGATGAGTGAAGAATCACGAAACACGTGTCTAGGGATATGAACTGAAACTGATAATACAGCACTGGCTACGAACACTTTGAATTGAGCGAGAAATAATGAACTTCATGTACCATCATGCTAAGAGGTAATTTCGTTGGGGCGTGTCTGGTGCGCTCTCCACCCCTTGAACTGTTTACATTTTGTGAGCTGACGAGCTCGGGAGCCTGCACGTTCATGCTGTGAGTGGAACTGGTCCTGAGAGACAAGGCAGCACGCACTACAACCTATGAACTTTGCTTTTTCCCTACTGATGAGTGAAGAATCACGAAACACGTGTCTAGGGATACGAACTGAAACTGATAATACAGCACAGGCTACGAACACTTTGAATTGAGCGAGAAATAATGAACTTCATGTACCATCATGCTAAGAGGTAATTTCGTTGGGGCGTGTCTGGTGCGCTCTCCACCCCTTGAACTGTTTAAATTTTGTGAGCTGACGAGCTCTGGAGCCTGCACCTTCATGCTGTGAGTGGAACTGGTCCTGAGAGACAAGGCAGCACGCACTACAACCTATGAACTTTGCTTTTTCCCTACTGATGAGTGAAGAATCACGAAACACGTGTCTAGGGATACGAACTGAAACTGATAATACAGCACTGGCTACGAACACTTTGAATTGAGAGAGAAATAATGAACTTCATGTACCATCATGCTAAGAGGTAATTTCGTTGGGGCGTGTCTGGTGCGCTCTCCACCCCTTGAACTGTTTAAATTTTGTGAGCTGACGAGCTTGGGAGCCTGCACCTTCATGCTGTGAGTGGAACTGGTCCTGAGAGACAAGGCAGCATGCACTACAACCTATGAACTTTGCTTTTTCCCTACTGATGAGTGAAGAATCACAAAACACGTGTCTAGGGATACAAACTGAAACTGATAATACAGCACTGGCTACGAACACTTTGAATTGAGCGAGAAATAATGAACTTCATGTACCATCATGCTAAGAGGTAATTTCATTGGGGCGTGTCTGGTGCGCTCTCCACCCCTTGAACTGTTTAAATTTTGTGAGCTGACGAGCTCGGGAGCCTGCACCTTCATGCTGTGAGTGGAACTGGTCCTGAGAGACACGGCAGCACGCACTACAACCTATGAACTTTGCTTTTTCCCTACTGATGAGTGAAGAATCACGAAACATGTGTCTAGGGATACGAACTGAAACTGATAATACAGCACTGGCTACGAACACTTTGAATTGAGCGAGAAATAATAAACTTCATGTACCATCATGCTAAGAGGTAATTTCGTTGGGGCGTGTCTGGTGCGCTCTCCACCCCTTGAACTGTTTAAATTGTGTGAGCTGACGAGCTCGGGAGCCTGCACCTTCATGCTGTGAGTGGAACTGGTCCTGAGAGACAAGGCAGCACGCACTACAACCTATGAACTTTGCTTTTTCCCTACTGATGAGTGAAGAATCACGAAACACGTGTCTAGGGATACGAACTGAAACTGATAATACAGCACTGGCTACGAACACCTTGAATTGAGCGAGAAATAATGAACTTCATGTACCATCATGCTAAGAGGTAATTTTGTTGGGGCATGTCTGGTGCGCTCTCCACCCCTTAAACTGTTTACATTTTGTGAGCTGACGAGCTCGGGAGCCTGCACTTTCATGCTGTGAGTGGAACTGGTCCTGAGAGACAAGGCAGCACGCACTACAACCTATGAACTTTGCTTTTTCCCTACTGATGAGTGAAGAATCACGAAACACGTGTCTAGGGATACGAACTGAAACTAATAATACAACACTGGCTACAAACACTTTGAATTGAGCGAGAAATAATGAACTTCATGTACCATCATGCTAAGAGGTAATTTCGTTGGGGCGTGTCTGGTGCGCTCTCCACCCCTTGAACTGTTTACATTTTGTGAGCTGACGAGCTCGGGAGCCTGCACCTTCATGCTGTGAGTGGAACTGGTCCTGAGAGACAAGGCAGCACGCACTACAACCTATGAACTTTGCTTTTTCCCTACTGATGAGTGAAGAATCACGAAACACGTGTCTAGGGATACAAACTGAAACTGATAATACAGCACTGGCTACGAACACTTTGAATTGAGCGAGAAATAATGAACTTCATGTACCATCATGCTAAGAGGTAATTTCGTTGGGGCGTGTCTGGTGCGCTCTCCACCCCTTGAACTGTTTAAATTTTGTGAGCTGACGAGCTCGGGAGCCTGCACCTTCATGCTGTGAGTGGAATTGGTCCTGAGAGACAAGGCAGCACGCACTACAACCTATGAACTTTGCTTTTTCCCTACTGATGAGTGAAGAATCACGAAACACGTGTCTAAGGATACGAACTGAAACTGATAATACAGCACTGGCTACTAACACTTTGAATTGAGCGAGAAATAATGAACTTCATGTACCATCATGATAAGAGGTAATTTCGTTGGGGCGTGTCTGGTGCGCTCTCCACCCCTTGAACTGTTTAAATTTTGTGAGCTGACGAGCTCAGGAGCCTGCACCTTCATGCTGTGAGTGGAACTGGTCCTGAGAGACAAGGCAGCACGCACTACAACCTATGAACTTTGCTTTTTCCCTACTGATGAGTGAAGAATCACGAAAAAACGTGTCTAGGGATACGAACTGAAACTGATAATACAGCACTGGCTACGAACACTTTGAATTGAGCGAGAAATAATGAACTTCATGTACCATCATGCTAAGAGGTAATTTCGTTGGGGCGTGTCTGGTGCGCTCTCCACCCCTTGAACTGTTTACATTTTGTGAGCTGACGAGCTCGGGAGCCTGCACGTTCATGCTGTGAGTGGAACTGGTCCTGAGAGACAAGGCAGCACGCACTACAACCTATGAACTTTGCTTTTTCCCTACTGATGAGTGAAGAATCACGAAACACGTGTCTAGGGATACGAACTGAAACTGATAATACAACACTGGCTACGAACACTTTGAATTGAGCGAGAAATAATGAACTTCATGTACCATCATGCTAAGAGGTCATTTCGTTGGGGCGTGTCTGGTGCGCTCTCCACCCCTTGAACTGTTTAAATTTTGTGAGCTGACGAGCTCGGGAGCCTGCACCTTCATGCTGTGAGTGGAACTGGTCCTGAGAGACAAGGCAGCACGCACTACAACCTATGAACTTTGCTTTTTCCCTACTGATGAGTGAAGAATCACGAAACACGTGTCTAGGGATACGAACTGAAACTGATAATACAGCACTGGCTACGAACACTTTGAATTGAGCGAGAAATAATGAACTTCATGTACCATCATGCTAAGAGGTAATTTCGTTGGGGCGTGTCTGGTGCGCTCTCCACCCCTTGAACTGTTTAAATTTTGTGAGCTGACGAGCTCGGGAGCCTGCACCTTCATGCTGTGAGTGGAACTGGTCCTGAGAGACAAGGCAGCACGCACTACAACCTATGAACTTTGCTTTTTCCCTACTGATGAGTGAAGAATCACGAAACACGTGTCTAAGGATACGAACTGAAACTGATAATACAGCACTGGCTACGAACACTTTGAATTGAGCGAGAAATAATGAACTTCATGTACCATCATGCTAAGAGGTCATTTCGTTGGGGCGTGTCTGGTGCGCTCTCCACCCCTTGAACTGTTTAAATTTTGTGAGCTGACGAGCTCGGGAGCCTGCACCTTCATGCTGTGAGTGGAACTGGTCCTGAGAGACAAGGCAGCACGCACTACAACCTATGAACTTTGCTTTTTCCCTACTGATGAGTGAAGAATCACGAAACACGTGTCTAGGGATACGAACTGAAACTGATAATACAGCACTGGCTACGAACACTTTGAATTGAGCGAGAAATAATGAACTTCATGTACCATCATGCTAAGAGGTAATTTTGTTGGGGCGTGTCTGGTGCGCTCTCCACCCCTTGAACTGTTTAAATTTTATGAGCTGACGAGCTCGGGAGCCTGCACCTTCATGCTGTGAGTGGAACTGGTCCTGAGAGACAAGGCAGCAAGCACTACAACCTATGAACTTTGCTTTTTCCCTACTGATGAGTGAAGAATCACGAAACACGTGTCTAGGGATACGAACTGAAACTGATAATACAGCACTGGCTACAAACACTTTGAATTGAGCGAGAAATAATGAACTTCATGTACCATCATGCTAAGAGGTAATTTCGTTGGGGCGTGTCTGGTGCGCTCTCCACCCCTTGAACTGTTTAAATTTTGTGAGCTGACGAGCTCGGGAGCCTGCACCTTCATGCTGTGAGTGGAACTGGTCCTGAGAGACAAGGCAGCACGCACTACAACCTATGAACTTTGCTTTTTCCCGACTGATGAGTGAAGAATCACGAAACACGTGTCTAGGGATACGAACTGAAACTGATAATACAGCACTGGCTACGAACACTTTGAATTGAGCGAGAAATAATGAACTTCATGTACCATCAGGCTAAGAGGTAATTTCGGTGGGGCGTGTCTGGTGCGCTCTCCACCCCTTGAACTGTTTAAATTTTGTGAGCTGACGAGCTCGGGAGCCTGCACCTTCATGCTGTGAGTGGAACTGGTCCTGAGAGACAAGGCAGCACGCACTACAACCTATGAACTTTGCTTTTTCCCTACTGATGAGTGACGAATCACGAAACACGTGTCTAGGGATACGAACTGAAACTGATAATACAGCACTGGCTACGAACACTTTGAATTGAGCGAGAAATAATGAACTTCATGTACCATCAGGCTAAGAGGTAATTTTGTTGGGGCGTGTCTGGTGCGCTCTCCACCCCTTGAACTGTTTAAATTTTGTGAGCTGACGAGCTCGGGAGCCTGCACCTTCATGCTGTGAGTGGAACTGGTCCTGAGAGACAAGGCAGCACGCACTACAACCTATGAACTTTGCTTTTTCCCTACTGATGAGTGAAGAATCACGAAACACGTGTCTAGGGATACGAACTGAAACTGATAATACAGCACAGGCTACGAACACTTTGAATTGAGCGAGAAATAATGAACTTCATGTACCATCATGCTAAGAGGTAATTTCGTTGGGGCGTGTCTGGTGCGCTCTCCACCCCTTGAACTGTTTAAATTTTGTGAGCTGACGAGCTCTGGAGCCTGCACCTTCATGCTGTGAGTGGAACTGGTCCTGAGAGACAAGGCAGCACGCACTACAACCTATGAACTTTGCTTTTTCCCTACTGATGAGTGAAGAATCACGAAACACGTGTCTAGGGATACGAACTGAAACTGATAATACAGCACTGGCTACGAACACTTTGAATTGAGAGAGAAATAATGAACTTCATGTACCATCATGCTAAGAGGTAATTTCGTTGGGGCGTGTCTGGTGCGCTCTCCACCCCTTGAACTGTTTAAATTTTGTGAGCTGACGAGCTTGGGAGCCTGCACCTTCATGCTGTGAGTGGAACTGGTCCTGAGAGACAAGATAACAAGCACTACAACCTATGAACTTTGCTTTTTCCCTACTGATGAGTGAAGAATCACAAAACACGTGTCTAGGGATACAAACTGAAACTGATAATACAGCACTGGCTACGAACACTTTGGATTGAGAGAGAAATAATGAACTTCATGTACCATCATGCTAAGAGGTAATTTCATTGGGGCGTGTCTGGTGCGCTCTCCACCCCTTGAACTGTTTAAATTTTGTGAGCTGACGAGCTCGGGAGCCTGCACCTTCATGCTGTGAGTGGAACTGGTCCTGAGAGACACGGCAGCACGCACTACAACCTATGAACTTTGCTTTTTCCCTACTGATGAGTGAAGAATCACGAAACACGTGTCTAGGGATACGAACTGAAACTGATAATACAGCACTGGCTACGAACACTTTGAATTGAGCGAGAAATAATAAACTTCATGTACCATCATGCTAAGAGGTAATTTCGTTGGGGCGTGTCTGGTGCGCTCTCCACCCCTTGAACTGTTTAAATTGTGTGAGCTGACGAGCTCGGGAGCCTGCACCTTCATGCTGTGAGTGGAACTGGTCCTGAGAGACAAGGCAGCACGCACTACAACCTATGAACTTTGCTTTTTCCCTACTGATGAGTGAAGAATCACGAAACACGTGTCTAGGGATACGAACTGAAACTGATAATACAGCACTGGCTACGAACACCTTGAATTGAGCGAGAAATAATGAACTTCATGTACCATCATGCTAAGAGGTAATTTTGTTGGGGCATGTCTGGTGCGCTCTCCACCCCTTAAACTGTTTAAATTTTGTGAGCTGACGAGCTCGGGAGCCTGCACTTTCATGCTGTGAGTGGAACTGGTCCTGAGAGACAAGGCAGCACGCACTACAACCTATGAACTTTGCTTTTTCCCTACTGATGAGTGAAGAATCACGAAACACGTGTCTAGGGATACGAACTGAAACTAATAATACAACACTGGCTACAAACACTTTGAATTGAGCGAGAAATAATGAACTTCATGTACCATCATGCTAAGAGGTAATTTCGTTGGGGCGTGTCTGGTGCGCTCTCCACCCCTTGAACTGTTTACATTTTGTGAGCTGACGAGCTCGGGAGCCTGCACCTTCATGCTGTGAGTGGAACTGGTCCTGAGAGACAAGGCAGCACGCACTACAACCTATGAACTTTGCTTTTTCCCTACTGATGAGTGAAGAATCACGAAACACGTGTCTAGGGATACGAACTGAAACTGATAATACAGCACTGGCTACGAACACTTTGAATTGAGCGAGAAATAATGAACTTCATGTACCATCATGCTAAGAGGTAATTTCGTTGGGGCGTGTCTGGTGCGCTCTCCACCCCTTGAACTGTTTAAATTTTGTGAGCTGACGAGCTCGGGAGCCTGCACCTTCATGCTGTGAGTGGAACTGGTCCTGAGAGACAAGGCAGCACGCACTACAACCTATGAACTTTGCTTTTTCCCTACTGATGAGTGAAGAATCACGAAACACGTGTCTAAGGATACGAACTGAAACTGATAATACAGCACTGGCTACTAACACTTTGAATTGAGCGAGAAATAATGAACTTCATGTACCATCATGATAAGAGGTAATTTCGTTGGGGCGTGTCTGGTGCGCTCTCCACCCCTTGAACTGTTTAAATTTTGTGAGCTGACGAGCTCAGGAGCCTGCACCTTCATGCTGTGAGTGGAACTGGTCCTGAGAGACAAGGCAGCACGCACTACAACCTATGAACTTTGCTTTTTCCCTACTGATGAGTGAAGAATCACGAAACACGTGTCTAGGGATACGAACTGAAACTGATAATACAGCACTGGCTACGAACACCTTGAATTGAGCGAGAAATAATGAACTTCATGTACCATCATGCTAAGAGGTAATTTTGTTGGGGCATGTCTGGTGCGCTCTCCACCCCTTAAACTGTTTAAATTTTGTGAGCTGACGAGCTCGGGAGCCTGCACTTTCATGCTGTGAGTGGAACTGGTCCTGAGAGACAAGGCAGCACGCACTACAACCTATGAACTTTCCTTTTTCCCTACTGATGAGTGAAGAATCACGAAACACGTGTCTAGGGATACGAACTGAAACTAATAATACAACACTGGCTACAAACACTTTGAATTGAGCGAGAAATAATGAACTTCATGTACCATCATGCTAAGAGGTAATTTCGTTGGGGCGTGTCTGGTGCGCTCTCCACCCCTTGAACTGTTTAAATTTTGTGAGCTGACGAGCTCGGGAGCCTGCACCTTCATGCTGTGAGTGGAACTGGTCCTGAGAGACAAGGCAGGACGCACTACAACCTATGAACTTTGCTTTTTCCCTACTGATGAGTGAAGAAGCACGAAACACGTGTCTAGGGATACGAACTGAAACTAATAATACAGCACTGGCTACGAACACTTTGAATTGAGCGAGAAATAATGAACTTCATGTACCATCATGCTAAGAGGTAATTTCGTTGGGGCGTGTCTGGTGCGCTCTCCACCCCTTGAACTGAAATAAAGTTGTTTGCCTACTCAATTTTATGTTCTTTATAATGAAACGCCCCTCGTGGGACTTAAGCTCGGGAGATTCTATGTAACCAGGTGTATAGTTCAGAAACGTAGTGCATGTTAACTGGATAAAGTAGAACACATTTGTATTTGGTCAACACATGGTATAGCAATTCAAGACAAACTGTGCTGCAATCTGGGGTTTTCATTAAGCAACCACTGCATTATAGAAATAAGTGACTTCACCTGCGGCCAGAGAAAATGAGGAGCAGAGAGCTTGGCTCTTACATTACTGCATACACACTGTTCCAAGCCAATCATCTCATCACCTTCTTTTGGATGTAAACAATCCTTCCTGTGCTGCCATGCATATTTAATATATAATAAACACTTCAAATATCTCACTTTAAGTAGCGCTCCGAGCAAGATTTTGCTGTTACGGCGCGCTAGCGCTTCGAACAACATTTGTCTGTTACGGCGAGAAGTGAAAAACGTATTATTGTCAAGAAATTAATTTGCACCCCTTTTTTCAAGCAAAAAAACAAAAAAAGACGGTGGGAGCAAGAATTTTGTATCCCATAGGTATTATCAATGGTAAAGGTTTGAATTTTCGTAATGCGTCACAACACCCAAGGACAAAGCTTACGCCATGCAGAATAACTGCTGAGTCACTCACAACCTCTGGAATTCTAAACAATGACCTACAGTTTACAAAGAGATCTCTGCAGGCGGCGCATGAACCCCTTAGGCTGCTGAGTGGACAAACGTGTGCAAATGGCCTTGAACCCCCCCCCCCTGCCCACCAGGACCCTAAAATAGGGTGTGCCTGTGTTTAACACTATACTTAATAGCAAACTGATTATGGCTTGATTTAACCAGGATCGCACAATGGGCGATACCAAGGGACAGGCTTTACACATCCTGGGTAAGCTTATTATATTCCCTACTAATTATATCAAAATGGTGTGAATCGCTTGAAAGCCCACAGAAGGTTTTCACACACACAATTATCCATATGTATCCCTGTTCTGTAGTTGACCAACAATGTTCCCCGTTTTCGGCCCACGCCATCTACTGTAATCAATACTGGTGTTTACTTGGGGTACAGTGCAGCCCAGTTAGTTACTTGGATCACTAAAGACTTTAAAATGCTGACCTTGGCAGTTTGGCCATTTTCAGAAAACGTTCTCTGTCGGTGGCTGACTGTGGTGAATCACACAACGCCATTGCGTTATCTCAACAGTTCCAATACCAGCTCCCTATAAAGTGTCTATTTTGGGGTAATTTATTGGGCTCCAATAAAATAAATAAAAGAAACCCTTAAGTATGTGTGACCAAACCAGGAAAGTGGGAGTGAAAAAAACTACGCTAGCTTGCAATGTAAAGTGCTATGCAAAAACGAAGTAAAAAGTATTAATTATAACAAGTGGTGATAATGTACAGAGAAAGGCAAAATAAGTAAAACAACGGGATATATTTTATAAACAATAACGAAACAGTACTGGCTTAAAAAAAACTTTAAAAAAATTAGAATGGGAGGAGCGAAATGTGGCATGCCCCAGGAGGTATTAGCGGGGGAATGGTACAGCACGGGATACGGGTGACAACCCCCGGGAGATGGTAGCAGGGTAATGTCACTGCATGGGCTGAGTGGCGGGCCGTGGAAGGTGGTGTCGGGGGAAGGCTACCGCACGTCCCAAGAGTGGTGCGGTGGGGGAAGAGCAACACGCGGGGAAATAGATAGTGAGAGCAGGGGCACCGAAGTCAGGCGCTGTGCTTGTGGTGCAGGGAAGGGAAGCAGAAACAAGACAAGGAGTTGAAATAAAAAGGAAATTTAAAATAAGGGCCAGCTGTTGGTACCAAAATGAGAAAGAGCCTCAGACCTTAAGAATGCTCACAAAAAAACAATCACTTACCTTCCCGGACGCCTTCATTTTATCTCGGGGTGCAGATTTGACAAGTGTTGTTCCAAGACCTTCTTTGATGTCTATGCCGGTAACGTTGAGCGCGCGTGGTGGTCTGGTGAGTTCTACCGCTCATGAACATCAAAAAGGGACGATGAATGCCCAGTGTGACGTAATTCCAGCTGTGACTTCAACGGAGCGTTTCGTCATTGCGTTACAGCTTGAATTGTGTGACGTCACAATGCTAGCCAGGGGTGCCCTGGCTCCGGACCGGAAGAAGCAGTGCTCCACTAATGTCCCACCATGAGCTGCCCTGGCGGGCTGCCCAGCCTGCTTCTTGTCCTCCTGTCTGCCCCTCCGTGCCATGGGATCACCAAGCTCAGCACTTCATGAGTTCTGCTTCCCTACTGCAGGGAAGTGCGGGTCAGCATTATTCCTCCGGGCGCCTGCTATAGCTGGTGAATACCAGAAAGCGGCGGACGTGCTGACACATTATTAAGGGGGGTCGACAAGGCTAATTAATCAGAAGAGAGTCCAAAAGTCTTTAAAGCTGTTGAAAGGGGTGCGGTTTATGGAAATCATATAGACTAGTAAAACACTACCCAACACGTACGTCGCACTTTTTTCTTGTAACGTGACTGTGCTGGTGGCTGGTGGCTGGGTTGTTACGAACCTTCACTAGCCGCGAAGTGAAAATAAACCTCCCAGGGGGGCAGTGGCATCACTAGGGTTGGTGTCACCCCCTCACGACTTCCCTTTGTACCAGTACCACGTTTAACAGATCAGTGGGAAACTTTCTAAGAGAGCTTGTTTTTTGGAACATTTCGTGCAGTCACACATAAATAATGTATCAAACACGACCAGCTCTGAAATAAATTATGATGAGAGATCGCTTCTTGACATGTCTCTTTAAAGCTGACTGCTGAAGCACTCCTAATTTAGAGCACTGACTGTCTGTGAAGACTAAGAGTGCACAAAAAAAGATAATTCACCCGATAAATTGGTAATTGCTGTTTTCGTATGTCGGAGTTGGAAATAAGGCAGGCAGCCGGCCTCTGTTCTCAATGGCCATCAGCTCCCAGTGCTGTGCTTTTAATCACCAAGGTGTGGGCAGCTCAGAAGCGATGCTTTCGAGGCCTAAGTCCTGACTCACACTCGCAGAATAGAAATGAACCAGATCGCTACAGCTTTATTCATAGTTCAAACATATGTGACTCACACACATGTTCGTTGAACACCTTCTCGTGAGCCCAAGCCCATGACTCGTTCTGACTCTGAGCGTTATCTTCCGTTCGAAGATTAAAGCATCGTTATATATCTAACTTCTTATTCCATGGTAGAAGCGTATATTAAATCCAGTCGCACATATCTTTTACCTACACGCCGGGCGTCTTCTAATTGCTAACCTGTGATGCGTCATTTTTTGTTTATATAGCGGCAAAACGACAAGCGTGACGTGCTCTTGCCGACGCTCTTGCCTGTGCCTGGTCTGGTCTGTCTTCTTGGGCCTGGGGCCGGCCTTGACTGTCTGGGACTCTGGAAATGCGATTATTGCAATCTGAATCTAGTGAACTGTGTGCCTGCCCTGCTGCATTTCTAACTTCATTGAGTTAAAAACTTCATTCTAAAAATGATATTTCTCTCTTTCACCGTCCGTGACCGACTGCCTCCGGACCCAAGTCAGTCCCAGTCCCAGGCCACTGTCCCAAATTTGAAGGGAAGACGACGGTGCTTCTCCGCTCAGGATATCAAAGAAGATGGCTCAGGCTGCTGGCACACATTAATTCTTTATTTCTAGCAGCAGCGCCCAGCACTGCCGTCTCGTCTCCTCCCTGGCGTGTGACCGCGACACGTCAGAGGAGCACAGCGCGCGGGGGCTGTCCCGGGGCCGTCATTGGTAGCGCTAAAGATTGACGGCCCTGGGACCCAAACTGGGTACGCCACGCATCCGCATCATCACCGACACCACCGGTGCACAGTGTGCGTGCGTGCGTGGCCAGTGGCGACCTGCTGCAGTGCACACTCACTGCACTGACTGTAGAGTATAATATTTTTATTTTGTAAGCAGGTGCGCAACTCGGTGCGCTAAGACAAAGTTGCGGCGGGCGGCGGCTTCAAGGCTTGCACAGATGCACTATAAATAAAAAGCAGTGAAGCACTGGCAGGCAGCCGCAGCAGAGAGGTACCGTGAGGGCGAGGCTGAAGCTAACTAACCAAATTGGTGTGGTGCGGTCTGCACCCCCTGCAACCCACTAGTGACGCCACTGCAGGGGGGCTCCGCTGCCGAGACAGCGCAGAGAGCTGTGAGGGCCATTGAGGCCAAGGACACCGAGCTCTGCGAGAGCCTCATCTTGTGGGTGAGTGACGGGACGGGCGCAAAAGTGGAACTGTAGGCTGGCTTGCCAGCGAAAGCGGGACAGGCGATGTGCGCGTGGCTGGACGTGCGCGTCCACAGACCACAATCTGCGCGTGCCCCGGTCTGTCTCCCTTGAGAGGCATCTCAACGACAATAGGTCTCGAGAGCGAGACCTAAAAATTAAAAGGAAGCTCAGGTTCACCTGGTACAACTCCCCCCCCACCACACACACACACACACACACACACACACACACATACTACTATTTAGAAGACAAAGAAACATCACTGGATGAAATAGTAAGATGACAGTCCCACACTTAGACATAGTCTTCTGTGTGTTGGGAGTTTACAGGGAACTTTGGCGGGCCAGGAAGAATGGCTACCAGAGTGTCTAAGTCTAAGAAGTGTCAAAAGATGAACAAATAAAGTCCAGTAATGACATTCAGAAAAATCGGTATACAGCCTTTACAACAAAACTTTTACAACGAACTACAATTACAATGCAACTTTTACAACGCAAACTATTACAACGCATAGCGCTGGGGGGGCGCTCTAGGATAGGGAATAGGTTTAATGTACTATCCAACACCTTCCCTTCTATCCACGGGGACTGGAGTTGGAATAGTAAATTCAACTATTCACTATCCAGCGCCCAAAAGCATTATGCGTTGTAATGGTATGCGTTGTAAAACTTGCGATGTAAAAGTATGCGTTGTAACGTCATACATCCCGAAAAATCACGACAGATTAACTTAATGAAAGGAGAAAGTTGGCACAAAAGGTGGAAGCAATAAACATATACCTTCTGTTTATACATTGCTTAAACCTTAGTCTATTCAAGGGCTTGTTGTCTTATGTTGTTACATTGTTTAATCTCCTTCCTGGGGGTGTCCATGCTGCAGGTATATTGAAAATTGCAAAAAACACAGTTGATGGACAGAATGTAGAACAATGTCATACATTCACCCCAGTACAAGGATCTGGGCCTAAATCCATCGTTTTTTTGCACTCCACACCACCCTGGGTTAGACACTGGCTATATGCAAATCAGCTCTGACCCTGTGCCTCATGGGAACAGTCCGGTCCGAACTACCAAGCCATGTCTTTCCCAGACCGGAATCAAGCATCCAACGACCGGTTTCTGGCTATCAGCCTTCATTCAGCCTGGATAGCTTGACTCCAGTGGTGTGGAGAGCCTGGGACTCACGTCTGAGCATACCAAGCCCACTCGGGGTGCAAATTGCAAGCCGGGCTGAAGATGGCTGGAATGCCAGAAACCGGTCCTCGGAAGCTTGTTTCCAGTCCAGGGAAGGCATGGCTTGGCAGTTCGGGCAGGACTGTTCCCATGAGGCACAGGGTCAGACTGATTTGCATATAGCCATGTCTGAACTGGGGTGGCAGAGTGGGCTAAAGAACGGTGATGGATCAAACCCAGATCTTTTGACTGGGTGTGAGTGTTTGATTGATTCAGATGCTCCGTCCATCCCACCCCCTTTTGTACCGCTTTGGCCGCCATAAGTGTGGCAGGGTATGCTCAGACGTGAGTCCCTTGCTCACTTTGCCACTGGATTCAAGCAAGCCGGGCTGAAGATGGCTGGAATGCCAGAAACCGGTCCTCGGAAGCTTGTTTCCGGTCCAGGGAAGGCATGGCTTGGCAGTTCGGGCTGGACTGTTCCCATGAGGCACAGGGTCAAACTGATTTGCATATAGCCATGTCTGAACTGGGGTGACAGAGTGGGCTAAAGAACGGTGATGGATCAAACCCAGATCTTTTGACTGGGTGTGAGTGTTTGATTGATTCAGATGCTCCGTCCATCACCACCCCCTTTTGTACCGCTTTGGCCTCCATAAGTGTGGCAGGGTATGCTCAGACGTGAGTCCCTTGCTCACTTTGCTGCTGGATTCAAGCAAGCCGGGCTGAAGGTGGCTGGAATGCCAGAAACCGGTCCTCGGAAGCTTGTTTCTGGTCCAGGGAAGGCATGGCTTGGCAGTTCGGGCTGGACTGTTTACATGAGGCACAGGGTCAGATTGATTTGCATATAGCCATGTCTGAACTGGGGTGGCAGAGTGGGCTAAAGAACGGTAATGGATCAAACCCAGATCTTTTGACTGGGTGTGAGTGTTTGATTGATTCAGATGCTCCGTCCATCACCACCCCCTTTTGTACCGCTTTGGCCGCCATAAGTGTGGCAGGGTATGCTCAGACGTGAGTCCCTTGCTCACTTTGCCACTGGATTCAAGCAAGCCAGCTGAAGATGGCTGGAATGCCAGAAACCGGTCCTCGGAAGCTTGTTTCCGGTCCAGGGAAGGCATGGCTTGGCAGTTCGGGCTGGACTGTTCCCATGAGGCACAGGGTCAGACTGATTTGCATATAGCCATGTCTGAACTGGGGTGGCAGAGTGGGCTAAAGAACGGTGATGGATCAAACCCAGATCTTTTGACTGGGTGTGAGTGTTTGATTGATTCAGATGCTCCGTCCATCACCACCCCCTTTTGTACCGCTTTGGCCGCCATAAGTGTGGCAGGGTATGCTCAGACGTGAGTCCCTTGCTCACGTTGCCACTGGATTCAAGCAAGCCGGGCTGAAGATGGCTGGAATGCCAGAAACCAGTCCTCGGAAGCTTGTTTCCGGTCCAGGGAAGGCATGGCTTGGCAGTTCGGGCTGGACTGTTCCCATGAGGCACAGGGTCAGACTGATTTGCATATAGCCATGTCTGAACTGGGGTGGCAGAGTGGGCTAAAGAACGGTGATGGATCAAACCCAGATCTTTTGACTGGGTGTGAGTGTTTGATTGATTCAGATGCTCCGTCCATCACCACCCCCTTTTGTACCGCAGGTATATTGAAAGCAGCAGAACATGATGAGTTTGTCAGCAATATTGGAGGGAGTCGTGGTTGTGATTTCCAGCTAGTCTTGAAGATGGTGTGTGTAGAAGTGAGAGCCAGTGAAGGTCCAAAATTGTGGGGGTGATGTAGTTGCTGCAATTGAATTTTGTCTTTGTTGTGCTGATGAAGAGTATAAGGATGAAACGCTGGTAAATAAGTACTGTCAGTAGGATCAATGCTGGATTTCCTCAGGAATGGGAGGATCTGATCCACCTTCTGTGTTTCTAGGAAGAAGCTTAGTGTGACGGAGGCATTGAGGATGGTTAATAAGCGTGAGAGGGCTTCTCTGGAGAAGGCTTAGATGAACCATGAGGGTAAGACGCCATCTTGATAGCAGTTGGCTTTGAGGGAGATTATGATGCAGCGAGGTCTATAAGGGAGGGAGAATAAATTATGACAATTATGGGACTTTGAACAGAATGGCGGTGCCCTGGGGGAGTAGGATTTTTGCTGTTTAAATGCTATTGGATATTTTGTGTTTTCAGTGAAGAAGAGCATTGTATATGTTTTGGTAGTTTGGGATTCAAGGATCATGCCGGATTTTTCTGCTATGGTTGATTATCTTGAAGAGTCTTCTGCTTCTGTTGACTTAATTGCTGGGATGGTATTTGACTTTTGCAAATGTGATGAGGTGTCTGCATGTTGTACGAGTTACTTTAGTCCTGCTAAGACTTTCAGGGATCTGATTTTCTACTATTTTCATTCAGTCTGTGAATGTTTCCTATCCCTTCTCACTCTTTTCAAAGGTATGAAAGCACTTATGGTTGGAGGAAATTTAATCTAAGCAAGATCTGTAGAGGCCCAGACATTTGAAAAAGCAGAACACGAATAAATGTTAGCAATAAAGTAGACACTAATATTGCCATTTACATCATTGGGACGTTGTACCTTAAACCTACTTAGCACACACTTCGCAATTTAGGTAACAGAAACCTTTGTTATACTGCACGATTGTGTTTCAGGCACATAGTCATACATTGCTGAGAAGAGCTTTGTGAAGGTGCACAAAAAAACAACTTGATCGAATTGAGTAGTGTCCATAACTTGTCCAGAGGGCTCCCCTAGACAGATATTAGAGGCATGCGTATAAGGAAAAACGGGTGGTATGTACAGTTTAATTTATAGTGTAGACGCAAGTACAGAACCAGTTGCTCAAAGAATAAAATTGGAGCATACTTGAATCACGTGAGACCTTCATTAAAGCAGCATTGGGGTAAAAAGATCCTTCTTCTGTTATGTGAAGAGTATGCTAGATCCTTATGCTATATAGACACTAGATTAGCATTTAGCCAGATGTACGAATAGAAGTGTTGAATTGCAGACCCTATGTTTGGACGGCATCGGTGTTGTAGCTGGCCTCTCTGCTTTCCCATAAATAAGATAGATGATAGATAAGAACTTTGAGAACAATAGGAAAACGTTTAATTTCAGTAAGGTCATTCTTACCCTGCCATTGTTTTATTTATTTTGTGTAGCACAGAAAGCACAGTTTCTGAAAATGGCCTATTCAAGAATAATTATCACGTAATTATCAGATAAAAAATGTAATGGTGCATTTTTGCTGTGAAAACAGCCGGACAACAATGTCCAGCTGTGTGTTTCTTTTAGTATAAGAAAACCACTGCGTTTCAGAGCAAAATATATTTGCAATGAACATGCTGCCACCATAGGCAAATGAGACTTCAATAATTCAAACTGCTCTTTGGAATATTAGGGATGGTACCCCTTTAAAATGAGCCCGGGGATACAGTGTTTATGGAATTTATTCTTTATCAGCTTCTGCAGTGCACTGCTCTGTAAAAGACGATCCCAGAAACAGACACTGGGGGGCATATTATCAAGGGGGTTTATCTCCGCTTTTTTGGCTTTAAAAGCCAAGAAAGTGGAAATAAAATTATCTCCCTATTACCTAGCTGTCGCTAACACCAGTTAGCGACAGCTAGTAGGAGATAGCGACCATCTTGGGCCCCACTTTGCATGTCAGTGATATTTATCACTAATGACATGCAAAGTGGGCGTGCCAAGATGTTAGCGACTGGAAACAGTCGCTAACATCGCTATCTCCTATTACCAACTTTTGGAGATATTCGCGCTAAGCCCGAATATCTCCAAAAGTTAACACCTGCCCTGAGCAGTTCTTAGCCATGTTATCCAATGGGAGGTGGATAACATGGCTAAGAGCATTAGCTCGGTAATGCATGAATATCGCTGACTTTTCAGCGATATTCATGCTTTGCGGCCGTTTTTTATCCCATTTAATACCAAGGTTTATCTGCGATAAAAATCGCCGCAGCTCAGCGGTAAATTTTTGTCTCTAACCAAGCAATAGCGATAATTATCGCTATTGCTTGGTAATATGCCCCTGAATTTTTTATACTGTATTCGCCCTGAAGATATTCTGTACTCTCGACTCATATCTGCTTTGTTTCGGTCCAATGTGAACTACATTAGCATAGGAACCATCCCTAAGTAGTCTACATTTTGAGAAAATAAGGAAAGTTGGACTCTTTGCGCCTGATTCACAAATGAGAGTTCTCATTACGAAGATTCCACCCGAGTGCGGAGACTCCCCCATCACTGCGAGGCGTCCGCTACGAGTGCGGAAGCCCTTTGTGAAACAGGCCCTACATTTTTTATTAAAGTTTGTCTTACATAGAGATTTTAGTTCTCATTAATCCATTAAACTGCGGAATACTCATTGGTGCCCCTGAATGTTTAACTATATTATGCAATCAACCATCAGAAAAAGCATGCCTCGGGTGACATCCCACTCGATTTCGCGCCCTTCAGTGTTGTATTTATTGTCTCACAAGAATGCTCCGTACTTATATAGAATGTTTCTCTTTCGTGCATTCTCGACGTAACAGACATTGAATTTACTTTGGCTTTTCGTACTGTCGTGTGATAATTACACCATCTCTGTCAATATTGGTGGGATGTATGCAGTCATGAACAAAGAAAGCCGGGGCTTGAGTGATGCTTTACACAGTTAGCCACAACTGGGGAATGTTATTGTTTTTTTGGTCTTTGCAGGTAAAACATTCATTTGTTATGGACCATGTAAACCATAAAGTACTTTTAACAGTGTTTTTTAAATGAGTCTTGGGGATCTTCCACAATATACTGCACCTGTCTTCTCGGCCTACCAAATCAGGCTGTGCAAAGTTGGTGTGGGTAGGACAAATGACTAAATACTGCTGCACAGATGTATGTATGGACAGACTGCGACTAAATCAAAATCACGTGACAACATTGTAAATTTGTCTCTAATTAACCACGCCCCAAGCTATCTTCTTCACCCCTAGAGTCAAATTTGCATAGCTTGGTGCAAAGGTGTTGTCCAAGGCAGTGACACATGCTTGTTTATATAATTATTCATAACATTTGGGACGGTGGGAGAAGGACATTGCTTGAAAGAATACATTGAAAAACTATTGGAAAAGGAGGTTATGTAGCTTAATGACAAAAACACAACGCTAAGGAGGGTCCAAAGGGGAGAAAGATTTAATGACCAAAGTGCACCCTAATCTTACTTACAATAAACACACAAAGGGGGTGCTACTAGTCAGAATAGGCTAGAAAGTGTCTGCTTTCTCATAGAGGATGTGTGTGTGTAAGCTACAAAATAAGAAGGGTGAAAGAAAGAAAAACCCATCAGCCCACCCATTGGCGGAACTTCATCATCTGGGATTTTTGGAATGCAAAATGGTATGAAATTAAATGAAATGAAATGAAAAGAGAACTTGGTTAAGCGCACTGTGGCCAAGCGGCTTCCTGGCGCTGAGGACTTGACTAAGCTCACAGAAGGAACCCCGGGAGGCTAACAAGGAAATGCCTGGGAAAACAGAAAAGTTTTAAGGGCTTTACGGAAATGGGTGTAGATAGGGATGGATCGAATGGAAAGAGGAAGGCTGTTCCAATACCGTGGGGCCAATACCGAAAGACGGGTGCCCCCAGTTCTTGATTTTACGGAAACGAGGAACATGCAGAAGGGAGAGAGAAGAAGAACGGAGAGTGCGAGTGGGGGCATAAGGGGTAATGAGAGATGTGATGAAACGGGGAGCGGAAGGCCAAGCAGGCTAATTTGAAGAAAGATCTGAAGTGCACGGGGAGACAATGGAGGGACTTAAGTACAGGGGTAATGTGGGAGGATTTGGGGAGGCGGAGAATGAGGCGGGCTGCCTGATTTTGAATGGCCTGAAGGCGACGGGTTTCATAGGCTGGTATGCCCACGTACAGGCCGTTCCCGTAATCAAGGCGAGAGATGATAAGAGCCATGACGATAGTTTTGAGGGCATCCGACGAGAAGAACCGGGAAATGTTACGAATAAGACGGAGGGACAGAAAGCAAGAAGATACGACAGAGCTAATTTGGGCATGCAATGACAGATCATGACTGACCTTGATGCCCAGGGTTCGGACGGAGGAAGCGGGTGAAGGGGGGGAACCAAAGGACAGGGGCCAGTGCGACGGGGACCAAGGGTTAGAGGGACCACCAGTGAGGACAAGCTCCGTCTTGTCAGGGTTAAGCTTCAAATGATTGAAGCTCATCCATTCAGATATGAAGATTAAAGTGGAGCAGAACTTAGGAAGGGACTCAGACGGGGAGGAAAGATCAAAAACGAGCTGGAGGTCATCCGCATAGTTATATACAGAGACCCCCAGCTCGAGAAGAGAAATAATAAGAGGGTAGATGTAAAGATTGAAAAGAAGAGGGGAAAGAGAAGAGCCTTGGGGAACCCCACAGGTAACCGGGCGAAGGGGGGCAGAAAAGCCAGAAAGGTGGACCACTTGGGACCTGCCTTGAAGAAAGGACGCAAGCCAAGACAGGGCAGTGCCCCGTATGCCCGCTGCGCTGACACGGTCGAGAAGGATGGAATGGTCGACCGTGTCAAACGCAGCGGACAGATCAAGGAGGACCAGGGCTTGGGGGAGATTGGTGTCAGCTTTCCCCTTAAGTTCGTCCAGGACTGCGAGGACCACAGTCTCCGTGGAATGACCTGGGCGAAATCCCGCCTGATGGGAGGCCAGGAGGTGGTTCTCCTCGATATAGGTGGACAAACAAGATGTTACATGGCTTTCAAGGATTTTGCCGAGATAAGGGAGTAAGGAAATAGGTCTGAAATTAGGGAGAAGTGAGGGATCAAGGCCAGTTTTTTTAAGAATAGGGAGAACTATAGCCGATTTAAAAGGTGACGGCACAGAACCCGAAGCCAGCGAGGCGTTAAGAAGGGCAAGTGGAGGGGCAGGACAACCAGTGAAAAGGGTTCTAAGGATTCGTGCAGGGGCGGAGTCCGCCGGGGAGCCAGACTTGACTTTTATAAGCAAGTTGAGAAAGCGATCCAAATTAATAGGTGGAAAATGATCCAAGGAAGCAGAGGGCGATGGAAGAGGGCAGGAAAAACCAGGTTGAGGCACGGCAAGAATGTTTGCCTTTATGTTAGCGATCTTGTCAATAAAGTAATCATTCAGTGAAGAGCAGAGAATCTGGAATGGAACAAGACTGGTGTTAGTGCGATCAGAGGTGGCAAGATTGTGAACTAAAGAAAAAATTTCTCGAGATTTATTTGCAGCGAGGGAGACTCTCCCAGAAAAATATTTAGTTTTGGCCGCGAGGATCGCACGTTTGTAATCATTGAGGAGGAGTATATATTTAGCACGGAGAGTGGGACAATAGTTACGTCTCCAGTGGCGTTCCGACCTCCTGAGATCGAGTTTGAGGGCTTTGAGCTCGGCGGTAAACCATTTGTGCGCATCATAAGGGCGGACGGTTTTAACCTTTTTAAGCGGGGCGACCTGATCGCACGAAGAGGAAAGCCAGGTGCTAATGGCATCAGCCTGAGAATCTAGAGAAAGATCGGTAAGATCAGGAGCTGAGGAAACTAGGGAAAGTGCAAGAGAGTTAAGGTCGGTCTGGTTCCAACTACGAGCCATAATATTTTTGGGTGGCGGAAGCTTGCCGGCCAAGCCCAAGAGGATGGAAAAAGAAATCAAGAAGTGGTCCGACCAGATGCAGGGGAGTACAGAGGGAGGGGTGATGTCGCAGCGTGATGACCAAATTTGGTCCAGGGTGTGGCCCTGGACATGGGTGGGGGCCGAGACATGGGATGAGAAATTTAAAGACTGGAGGGTGGCAGAAAAGTCTTTGGAGGACATATCCTCCCTGGGGTCATGTGGCCAATAATTAAAATCACCAAGTAGAAGGACCGAAGAGTTATTAACCACCAACGTGGCCAAAAGATCCTGTAGGACAGTTACATATGAAGGCATGGCTTGAGGGGGGCGATACATGAGGACTACAGTAAGAGGTATGGAAAGATTAAGAGATCGTGCTACCAAGTAGTCCACGTTAGGTATAGGGGGGGTGAGCAAGAAGTTGGAATTTCAGAGTGGAGTGGATAATCATCGCCACACCTCCCCCAGCCTTACCATCTGGACGGTCTGCTCAAAGGGCATAATAGGTGTCAGAGAGGATGGCCAGCAGATCCGGAAGGGAGTCAGTGGAGAACCAGGTTTCAGTAAGGAATACGAAATCAGGAGAGTCAGTGTTCAGGAGATTAAAAAGTTCCGTCTGGTGCTTGACAGCAGAGCGGGTGTTGAGCAAATAGGCAGAAGCTGACGGGGGAGCAGGAGAAGGGTGGGGGATAGAGGACAGATCAGAAGGGGGGGAGGTAGGGCTGTGGATAAAGGAGGGCAAGCAAGAAGGACGGGGGGCAAGGATACCAAGAGAGTCAAGTCGATGCAGTAAAGTAGGGGAAAGGGAAGAGATAGCAGGATGAGCAGAGAGTTGAGCCGAGGAATAGACCAGAGAATGAGCAGAGTCAGTGGCCCCTGGTCCCGGCCCGTCGCGGACGGGCGCAGACGGGCGCAGACGGGCTTAACTTAGGCGCAACTTCGGCGCACCTTCGTCGTGCCCGCTGCGCCCGTCCGCTGCGCCGCCGGGGCTGCGTGACCAAGATATAGGGACACATGATGGGAAAAGGTCAAGGGGTGTGGCAGTGAAAGGAGGGGCCAAGAGACTGCAACGCTGACCCTAGGGCCGCCCAAGATGGAGAACTCGCCGTCCCTGCTCCGTGAGCCAAACCGGCAGGAGGGGACGATCAGCGGGAGGCGCTCTGGGGCGCGAGCAGGTAAGGGGCAGCTAAAAGAAAGCAATGCGCGGTGTCCAATGCGCGACCGGCACACACCGGCAGACACAAAGTTCCACTAGGTTACTCACTGTTGTTATTGTGAGCAAACTCTAGTAACGGCTGTGGGAAGAAAGAGTTGCAGTGCTCGAAAAATGTGTATGTGCTAATAGAATAATGGTGTGTTAAAATTGACTAACATGGTGCCAACATTTTTTTTTATTATGGCCCAAGGTTACCATGTCGACCACTTAACATTCTATCAAGGTAGTAGTATTTGTTAAACTCTATCTACACTCTGCTTTTAACCTTGGCACCATGGGGACCGCCATAATAACATTTATTTTTGGCACCATGTTAGTCAATTTTAACACACCACTATTCTATTAGCACATACACATTTTTCGAGCACTGCAACTCTTTCTTCCCACAGCCTTTCATACCACCACTCTATGGCTTTCCATCACTGGCGGATCCGTTACTAGAGTTTGCTCACATAACAACAGTGAGCAACCTAGTGGATACCAGTTTGCATTTCAAAAATCCCAGATGATGAAGTTCCGCCAATGGGTGGGCTGATGGGTTTTTCTTTCTTTCACCCTTCTTACTGTGTAGCTTACACACACACATCCTCTACGAGAAAGCAGACACTTTCTAGCCTATTCTGACTAGTAGCACCCCCTTTTTGTGTTTATTGTAGGTTATGTAGCTTAGTTGTATCCGTCAGTCTATTTCTAAGATGGAATTACAGTATACAAAATTTTCAAAAAATAATGACAGTCAATAATTACATCTCTAATTTTACATACGAAATTAGTGAATAACAAGTGATTCATTTAGATACTGAGCTACTTAGATTGATGTAGAAGCCAGAGAACTTCAATATTATTACGCTTAACATCAACTAATAGCAAACTTAATGCAAAAGGCCACCATCAAACATTATTGAAATGGAATTTAGCATTCTGTAAACTATAGCAAATAAAAGAAAATTGATCCAGTGCATAGCAATATAGAAAACATCCAAAGGAATAAGTGAGGATGTTTGACAAAAATGGTTGCCTTTAAGCCTGGGCGGTGAACTCAGCTTGGTTCACGGAGTTGTTAGCACTCTGCACTCCACGTATCTCATGGGGTCCCGAAAAATTCCGCTCTCCCCATCGGAGCAGAGTGTTTTCCTTTCTCGCACTCGCCACTGGTAAGTTGGCTAGTATGACCGAGGTAATTCAACCTTAGACCACTCTTAGCTAATGAGTTGATGTGGGCTTGCATGTTCAGGCTCTGATCAATAGTAGTTCCTAGTGATTTGGTTGAATCCACCATGTTCGGGGTGCAGTTAAGTGCGGTGATAGATCTGGTCCATTCTTTTACTGCAGTCAAATTTTTAGTGAGAGATATATGGCGGAATTCTGTTTTTTGCATGTTTAGTTTGAGCTGATTTCTGGTTAACCATAGCATTGTTGCCTTTAATCCCTCATTCATTGATTTGATCTCCTCAAAAGATGAAACCTTCATGTAAATCTGAGTGTCATCAGCGTACATGTAGAATGAGATGTTGGCAAGTCAGTATATATGTTAGTGGTTCCATGTATAGGGTCAATAGTGATGGAGAGAGGGTTGAGCCTTGTGGAACTCCGATCTGAGTGGGGGGAAGAAGCTGATAGGTTATAATTCACCAGAAATCTCTGTGTGTTCTGTTCCTCAAGAACGACTTGAACTATTCTAAAATTTTCCCTGAGAAGCCCATCCTGGATTCCAGATCATCTTGCAACAGCTCGTGGTTAACTGCGTTGAATCAATCAATCAATCAAGAGTATTTGTAAAGCGCGCTACTCACCCGCTAGGGTCTCAAGGCGCTGGGGGAAGGGGGGCTGCTACTGCTCGAAAAGCCAGGTCTTGAGTTGTTTCCTGAAGGAGAGATGGTCCTGGGTGAGTCGTAGGTGGGTGGGGAGGATGTTCCAGGTCTTGGCCGCCAGGTAGGTGAAGGATCTTCCTCCGGTGGTGGTTCAGCGGATCCGTGGGATGGTGGCGAGGGCAAGGCTGGCGGAGCGGAGCTGGCGGGTTGGCGTGTAGAACGTGAGGCGGTTGTTGAGGTATTCAGGGCCCAAGTCGTGGAGAGCCTTGTGTGTGTGGGTGAGGAGTCTGAACGTGATCCTCTTGCTGACGGGGAGCCAGTGCAGGTCCCTCAGGTGGGCGGAGATGTGGCTGTGTCGGGGGATGTCCAAGACGAGTCGTGCTGAGGCGTTCTGGATGCACTGGAGTCTTTTCTGTAGTTTGGCGGTGGACCCAGCAGACAGGGCGTTCCCGTAGTCCAGATGGCTGGTGACGAGGGCCTGGGTGACCGTTTTCCTGGTTCCAGTGGGGAACCAGCGGAATATCTTATGGAGCATGCGGAGTGTGTTGAAGCAGGAGGAGGTAACGGCGTTAATTTGCCTGGCCATCATGAGGGAGGAGTCAAGGATGAAGCCCAGGTTGCCTGCGTGGTCCGTGGGCTTGGGTGGGGGGCCCAGAGCAGAGGGCCACCAGGAGTCGTCCCAGGCGGAGATGGATGGGCCAAGGATGAGGAATTCCGTCTTGTCTGAGTTCAGTTCAGGCAGCTGAGCTTCATCCAGTCTGCGATGTCTTTCATTCCATCCTGGAAGCTGGCTCTGGCGGAGGTGGGGTCGTTGGTGAGGGAGAGGATCAGTTGGGTATCGTCGGCGTAGGAGATGATGTTGAGGTTGTGCTTGCGTGCGATGGCTGCAAAGGGGCTCATGTAGACGTTGAAGAGGGTGGGGCTGAGCGAGGAGCCTTGAGGTACGCCGCTGATGATCTTGGTGGCTTCTGTGAGGAAGGGCGGGAGACGGACTCTTTGGGTTCTGTCGGAGAGGAAGGAGGTGATCCATTCCAGGGCCTTTTCTTGGATCCCGGCGTGGCGGAGGCGGGTTGTCAGGGTGCGGTGGCAGACCGTGTCGAATGCAGCCGAAAGGTCGAGCAGGATGAGGGCGGCGGTTTCTCCGTTGTCCAGCAGGGTCCGGATGTCGTCGGTGGCCGCGATGAGGGCGGTCTCGGTGCTGTGGTTCGCTCGGAATCCAGACTGCGATGGGTCGAGGGAGCTGTTCGTCTCCAGGAAGGCTGTCAGCTGTTTGTTGATGGTTTTCTCAATGACTTTTGCAGGGAAGGGGAGGAGCGAGATGGGGCGGAAGTTCTTGAGGTCTGAGGGGTCTGCGGTGGGTTTCTTCAGGAGGGCGCTGATCTCTGCGTGCTTCCAGCTCTCCGGGAAGGTGGCGGATATGAAGGAGTTGTTGATGATGTCCCGAAGTTTGGGTGCGATGATGGAGTCAGCTTTGTTGAAGATGTGGTGTGGGCAGGGATCAGCTGGGGAGCCCGAGTGGATGGTGTTCATCGTGTGGGTGGTATCTTCCATGCTGACCTGAGTCCAGGCACACAGGGTGGTGGTGGGGGGTGTAGGTTCGGTGGTGGGGTACGAGTTCTGAGCGCCGAAGCTGTCATGTAAGTCGACGATCTTACGGTGAAAAAAGGTGGCCAGAGAGTTGCAGAGGTCTTGAGAAGGCGTGATGTCGTTGTTGCTGGCGTTGGGGTTAGAGAGCTCTTTCACGACGTTGAAGAGTTACTTGCTGTTGTGGGTGTTGTTGTCCAGTATTTCTCTGAAGGATGACCTTTTGGTGGTGCGGATCAGCTGGTGATGTTTGGGGGTGGCGTTCTTGAGGGATGTCATGTTATCCGTTGACTGGTTGTGGCGCCAGGCTTTCTCAAGGTCACGGCAGGATTTCTTGGATTCTTTGAGATCGTTGGTGAACCACGCGGCTTTCTTGCTGTTGAGGTTGCTGGGAGGGTTTTTCAGTGGAACAAGGGTGTCGGCGCAGTCAGTGATCCACTGTGTGAGGTTGCAGGCTCCTTCATTGGGGTCCGTGGTGTTGGTGGGAGGGTTTAGGCTCAAGGAGGTGGTGAGTCGGTCGGTGGTGATCTTGCTCCAGCATCTTCGGGGGGTTTGTTGAGGGCGGTGGTGGGTTGTTGTTTTCCTGAAGTTGAAGTGTACGCAGCTGTGGTCGGTCCAGTGGAGCTCGGTGGTGTGGCTGAAGAGGATGTGGTTGCTGGAGGAGAAGACGGGGTCGAGCGTGTGGCCGGCGTAATGGGTGGGGGTGTTGACCAGTTGCTTGAATCCGAGGTTGGCGAAGTTGTCTAGTAGGGCGGTGGTGTTGTTGTCCTGGTCGTTCTCCAGGTGGAAGTTGAGGTCTCCTAGGAGGATGTAGTCGGGGGAATGATGAAGATTGGTCAAGAAGGATTAAAATGCATGTTTTGTTCAGGTCAAGGGCGAGTAATGCATCGTCTACTATATGTAGTATTGCTGATTAAGTACTATGATTAGGTCTAAATCACGATTGGCAGATGTCTAGTAGATTACATTTGGATATGTGTTGGCTTAGTTGTTGCTGCACACACTTTTCTATCACTTTTGCTAATAGGGGGATGTTTGATACCGGCTTAAAATTGTCAGGATCTGCAGGATTTTCTGGTGTTTTTTTTTTATGGGAATGACTTGGCCCATCTTTAGACCATCTAGGAAAGAACCCTCAGATAGGGAAGCATTGCTTATCAATTTCCAGCTGGGGATGATGGCATGATCTATGGCCGACACAAATTTTGCTAGGAGTGGATCATTGTAATGGTTTCTTGGTTTTATGGCCGACAAGGCTTTGAAGATGTTTTTGTGGTGGTATAATTTGAAGGTGGACCAGTGAGCTTCGTTTTTTGGTACTGACTGAAGAAGTATTGTTGGATCGATTTGATGCAATGCCTCCAATGAAGCTGCTGCTGTCTTAAGCTCACTTTCCATGGTCTCTTGCCTTTGTTGTGAAGAAAGTAGAGCATTCTTTGCAGCTGATTTGAGGTTTTGTTTCTTCTCATGTGGGTTTGGCCATTTTGTTCGATTGATGTTTCACCAGTTCGAAGAGCTTTTTAGTTCTATTTTCAGCGTTCTCCAATTCCGTCCTGAAATATTCTTTTTTTGATTTAGGAATTTTTTTATTGTAGGCTTTTCTGGATTTTCTTAGCAGTTTTAGCTGTGGGGAAGATGGAAGTTGTCTCCATTTCCATTCTGCAAGTCTCAGCTTACGCCTTTCTTCACTTAATGCTCCGCTAAACCAGGGTTTTTTATCTTTGATCGGAATGCGTTTAAGTTATAATGAAGCTATTGTGTTCATTATCTCTGACATCTTCGCATTCTAGTGCTCTGTTAGCTCACTAACATTTGTCATATTCCGTGGAGGGGGAATACCCCTCCTGCACAATGAGGCTAGCTTCTCATTGTCCACACCCTTAGAGTCCCTTATCCATTGTTTGAGTTTGATTGATTGAGTGGGTTTTTTCTTTAATATTCCTGGTATTTGGAAAGTTATTAGGTAATGGTCGGACCAGTCGCATGGCATAATTGAGGTTAGGTTCACCATTTTCTTCTTTGGAGATGACCAAGTCTAGTGTGGAGCCTCTCATGTGAGTTGGCAGGGTACAGGCTTGGGCTAGGGTTTGATCTGCTAGGAAGTCTTTGAAGATGATGACCTGGGGGTCGCTAGTGTTGTTCCAGTGGAGGTTGAAGTCCCCTAGGAATATGTCATTGGAGTGAGGGAAGGAGTTTGTTGTGATGATCTCCATTAATTGGTCAATAAAAGGTTTCTTCTTGCCTGGTGGGTGATAGAATGAATGGATTTTGTGAACTTGATTTTCTGTGTTATTTATGGAAACTGTGAGGTATTCACATGATTCCAGAGGGTCGGCCAGTAAGGGGTAACCATGAAGTCAGAGCGATGAATGAATGCAATATCCCCCCTTTTCTCTTTTGCCAGTCTAGTCTCACTATGTTATAGTTTGGGGGCACCAATAGATCCAGACATGTTGAGGATGAGCCTGTGAGCCAAGTTTCTGCTAGGATCGCAACATCTATCTCCAGACTCAAGATATGATCGGTGATGTCGGACGCGTGTCTCACTGCTGAGCAGTAGTTGATTAGTAGACCTGTGATCGGTTTCAGGTTATATGTGTTTTACTTTCTGTTACTTTGGTTTGTGTTCTCTGAAGGTGTTGATTGGGACTGAGCTGATTGAGTTTACCTCGCTTTTGAGCGCTAGATTGGAGGTAGTCTGTGTTTGAACTTAGGCGTGATTTAGAGAGTAAAGATAATTAGGGTGTTTGCATGGCTGATGTTGTCTCTTTGATAGCAGCATTGGTTGCATCTGTGTAATATGCTGTTGTGAGATTACTCTCTTTTTTTTTTTTTTTGAAAATCTTTATTGACATGAAGGCACATTAAGCATTTATTTCGGTACAGTCTTCCATAACTTTCCTTTTGCCATAGCAACAGTCCTGCATCATGTATCATGTAACATAAAATTCCAAACAGTGCTTTTATCTACCCCCCCTACGATGAGTGAAATCACTCGCGTGTGCTTCAACCATCTTCGCTGGATGTTACCAATAATTGTCATGGTTGTGCTGTTTAACATGATCCCCCGTCTTAATGAACCTAGTGAAACTACCCCTCCCCCCCAAACTTAAGCCATCACGTCTCTTTGCGATACCACCTCATTCTGTCCAAAAGTAAGCCTGCATCCCCTCCCATCACTACTCAGTCTCCACGTTTTAGGCCACCATTACAATCGGCCCTCATAGGCGATCATCTCTTTGTCTTTCCATTACTCATCTTCCCCTTCGGAGTCTACATCATCTCCTTCTGGCAGAGGATCACATATCTCCCCTCTATAGACATTCCATGCTGCCCAAACCTTGTTCCACTTCCGGGGGGAGGCTCTAAGGACATAAACCGCCCTCTCCATAACCATTAGCGCATCCATATTTTTAGCCCATCTGTTCACCGTGGGTAGTTCCGGAGCCCCCCACTTTTGTGCGATGTCTCGCTTAGCCACCGTCATGGCCAGTGTAGCCCATATTAGTCCATATCTGTCCATGTCATTGGGATCCCAGATATTTAGGAGGCATTTGCGCGGTTCAGGCAAAGCAGTGATTTTAAGTGTTTGGGAGATAGTGCGCATTACTTGTTTCCAGAACTCTTGTATACGTGTGCAGTCCCATAGTGTGTGGAACAGTGTTCCCTCCTCCCCGCAGCCCCGCAGGCAAAAGGGGTTTGGTGCTCTATGTATTTTATGAAGCAATGTTCTAGTATAATAAATGCGGTGTAAAAGTTTTTGTTGCACCAGTCGGAATTTTGCCAAAATTCCCACCTCTCTAGGGGAGGCTAATGCCTCATTCCATTCTGATTCATCCATCTCACCTATTTCCCTTTCCCATTTTTCTTTCAGTTTCAGCGTGGGGTCCTCCAGGTTGTTAATTAGCTTTTTATAGTTAAGGGAGGTCGCTTTGCATGGCATAAAATCAGTTAGTAATCTATCCTCCAGTGGCGAGGATTCCGGTAAGTCAGTGCCCGCTGGAATCGCCCTGAGTAGTGCATGTCGGATTTGGACATATCTATATGTCTCCGTGGATCTAAGGCTATATTGTTGTTGAAGCTGTGGAAACGTTATCACTGTGTCCCTGTCCCACATGTCCCTACTGTGGAAATGCCTATAAGATCCCATTGCGCAAATCCTTTGCGTATTCTCAGGGACCCCAGTGCCTTTGTATCCCACAATGGTGTCATTTTAGTGATTTTCCCTTTCCAGCCCAGTCGTGCCTGTGCTATGTGCCACAGTGTCGCTGTGTGACGTGTCGGGCCAGTCAGGTGACCAAGCTGCGGCTTATTATACAGCACCGAAAGCATGCAATCCGTCCCCAGCTGCGACCAGTCTGCTCGATACGCTGGGTCGTCTCTCGGGGCGTGGAGCCACTGGTTGATTATTTTAAGTTGGGCTGCCCAGTAATATAGCTGTATGTTGGGTAGTGCAACCTCCCCCTCATACCAACTTTTTACCAGTTTATCGTAGGCTATACGTGCCGGGCCAGCGTTCCAGAGCAGGTTGGAGACCAACTCCGCAATTTGCTTAAAGTATCGTGGTGGGACAAGATACGGGGTGTTTTCTAATACATAGAGAAACCTGGGCAGTGCCATCATTTTATATAATGCTTCCCTCCCTAGGAGGGTCAGAGGCAGAGCTGCCCAGTGCTTAACGTCTGCACGCAGGCGTTCCATAGGTGGTTTCAAGTTGTTAAGAAAGAAGGCCGGCGCATCCTGTGTGACGACAATGCCCAGGTATTTAAAGGAGGACGTCGATGTTGCTAAAGGGCAGTCTTCCTGCAGGTTTGGTGCTGGGCCCTTCAGTGTGTATATCACTGATATTGACCAGTTCAAGGTATAGCCCGAGGACTTCCCGTGCGTGTTGCAAAGATCCAGCAGGGCTGGGATCCCGACATCAGGGTCGACCATATAGACGAGCATGTCGTCTGCATATAGTGATACTTTGTCTTCCCATCCGTCCTCCCATTTAATTCCTCTGAATAGGGGTGTCGTCCGAAGCAGGATCGCCAAGGGCTCGAGTACCAACGCAAACAGTAAGGGTGACAAGGGGCATCCCTGTCTAGTCCCTCTGCCCAATGGGAATGTTTGCGAAATGCGGCCATTGGCTATCACTTGTGCCATCGGTTTCGTGTATAGGAGTCGTATCCAGGCTATGTATTTCGGCCCAAAGCCCATACGTGCAAGAACTTCAAAGAGATATTCCCATTCTACTAGGTCAAAAGCCATCTTGGCGTCGAGAGAGATAATTACTGCCTTCTCCGAGAGGAGGTGCGCATGAGCCATCACCCCATGGACCCTCCGTAGGTTCAACGCTGTACTTCTATTAGGCATAAAGCCTGACTGGTCAGGGTGGATCAGGGCCTGCAGGTGTGGCAACAAACGGTTAGCCAGAAGCTTGGCCAAGACCTTGGCCTCCACGTTAAGCAGGGATATTGGGCGATATGAAGCACAATCAGTCGGTGGTTTTCCCGGCTTTGGTATAGTTACGATCGTGGCCGTGCGTTGGTCAAGTGGTAGTTCCGCCCTGTCCCTGCTCTCCTTATACATTGCTAACAGGGGTCTACTAATCTCCGAGGCCATTGCTTTGTACCACTCCACGGGTATTCCATTAGGGCCCAGTGCTTTGCCTGACTGCAATGCCTGAATCGATAACTGTATTTCCTCCTCTGTCGGGTCTAACTCTAGGTCTTGCCTAACCTCATGTGGTATACTGGGGATGTCGATTGCAGTTAGTGATGCCGATGCCATTTGTGCAGTGATTGTATGTTCCGGGGTGTACATGTCTCGAAAGTGATTCGCCAAAGTGTGCACAATTTCCTCCGGGTGAGTCAGTACCTGGCCGTCAGGAGTGTGAAGCTTCTGAATACCCCTTGCACCCCCCTTTCTCCAATCTAGCCATGCCAGCATTCTTCCCGCTTTGTCGCCTACATCGTAAATTCTGTGTGCAGTGTTGGTGATGTAGCCCTGAACCGTCGTTTTGAGATGGGTCTGGTATTGCTGCTGTTTTAGTTGCAATGTGTGCGCCGTGGCTGGGGTGGGATTCGCCATGTGGGCAGTGTTTGAATCGTTGAGTGTCAGTTCCATCTCTGTGAGTTCTCGCCGGGAGTCTCGTTTGTGTCCCGTTATTGATGCTATCGCCGCGCCCCTGAGGACCGTTTTGTATGCTTCCCATAAGACTGACGGTGAGGTTACTGTGCCCGTGTTTTCTGTGAAATAATGTGTCGTCGCTAGTTTTAGCTTCTTCCGGATCTTAGGGACTTTTAGGTAATTCGGATATATTGGGTAGATTCTAGCGCATGTCTTTTCCCCGGTGGCGAGAGTCAAGGTGAGTGGCGAGTGGTCAGATATACCCCTGGGCAGGATGTCTATTTTGTCCACCGCCCCCAGCCCAACCCCCAGGAATAAAAAGTAGTCTATGCGAGATAGGCTATTGTGTACTGCTGAGTAATAAGTGTATTGCGTCGCCGTGGGGTGCAGATGCCGCCACACATCCGTGATGCCCAAGGCTTCTAGAAAGTCGGGTAATGATGCGTTCCTTCTTGAACTGCCCCTGGTGGGTAAGGCATCCAACACCGGGTCCATTATGGCATTCAAGTCGCCCCCTATGATTGTTTCCCCTTCAGGTAGGTCCAGGAGGAATTTACCTAGGGCAGGCAGCGCTACTGAGTGGAGTGCCGGGGGTATATAGACAGAGACTATATTTAGCGGCTTCCCCTCCCATTGGCCATGTATAGCTGCGAAACGACCATGGTCGTCCGCCACACGGTGCGTGATGATAAAGGGCGATGTCTTTTTCATTAGGATCCCTGTCCACCTGGAACCGGTGGTAAATTCTGCGTGTATCTCCATTCCATAGCCGCGCCTATCAAGCGCTTTACAGGTTGTCCCCGCCAGGTGTGTTTCTTGGAGTAGGACTAAATCCGGGCTCTGTCGCTTAATGGCTTGCAACACCAACCCCCTCTTTATTTTGTCCCCTAGTCCTCTGACGTTCCAAGAGATTACTCTCTTTTGAATATTCTTGATTTTGGAATGGGAGTTTTCAGTGAAGCGTGCAATTTTCTTCAGATCGAGTATAGCCTTGGTGATGGTATGGAGTAGGTTGTTGGACTGTGGATTCAGGGAGTCTGGGGTCCCAGTTGATGTAGGAAACATGAGGGGTGAGTTCTGTGTACTTGAGGTTTGAATGTTTGGTAATTCGCCATCAGTTTTTTCTGTGACAGTTAACTCTGACGCAACCTTGTTTCCTTCTTTAATTTTACTTCTGCCCTGTGAGGGTGCCGTTGGGTGATTTATTAGATTAGGTGGAGAGCTCTGGCTGTTCAGGGAGTTAGATGCTATAGTGGCTGTCTGTGATGATTGGATGGATGTGGTAGAGTGATCCCCTTTGTTGTGAGGTATTGTCTTGTCTTTTCTCTGTCTATTTCTTGGGGATTGTGACTACTAGCTCCAAACTTGGAGGCCATTGTGATTCAAAGTGCGGGGAATTGACTTTTGTTGTTACTGGTGCTAGTAGGAGTTGTGTCCTCTAGTTGTAAAAAGCCCCTGATCTTCCCTGCTGAGTTTGTTGAGGAGGGATTCAATCTCTGGGATTCTTGTGCTTTCGTATGGTCCGCTCTTGGTGTGACTTGATTATGTAGAGCACTTGACTGTGAGCAGGGACTTTGTTGGTTTTTGGAGTTAGTGATGTTGTAGACTTGTTCTTTTGGAGAGTCGAAGTATTCATCAAATTTTTTAGATCCTTATCCTCTGTTTGGTTAAGTATTGTACTATTTTTATAGATTGTTATATTTAGTACAGCTTTCAGCCTCCAAGAGGGGGCAATCGATAGCTTGATGCCATATGGGATATTTTTTGCTTCATGGGTGTTCAGTAACTTTATTATGGTCTTATGCCATGTTGCCAGCTTTTTTGTGAAGAATATTAGGTCGTTGACTAAAATGCCTTTCTCTGAGTTGAAGTACGGGTCTAAGAATAGTGTGTCTATGTCTTTTTTCAGTAAGTTGTGCTTAAAAGATTTTGCTGCATTTCTAGATATGTTAGGGGGTAAATTATATTGAGGAGTTCCTTCCTGCTTTTTGCAGCTCTTCTGGCATTTTATTTATTTTTTATTATTATTTACTTATTTACCAGCCAACCTTCTTTCCACAATAATGACTGTTCACTAAGTGTCTGATAAAATAAGTCATGGTTCTCTAAGTATTTAGCCCCAGATCGTTAATTGTGTGGACCAAGTGGCCTAAACTCCTTGGCCTCGACACCGTTCCAATATGGCTGCTTATTTGCTCTCACTGGAGATCACATTCATGCAGTCCTGATTTTGATTCTAGTCTTGTAGATTGCAAGTCTTCTTTCACTTTCTTTTTAATATGTGGATGGGGCTTGCCTCTGCCATTTGGTAAGACCAGGGGTCTTTTTGTGATATAGGGGAATGGCTGATGTCTCAAAAACATAGACTGGTCCTCCCTCTTTTCCTAAAGCAGTTTAGGAGTTCCCCTACCCAGAAGATTTAGCTCCGGAATCGGCATTGTGATTCTATATATCTCTGGGCATCCGAGGGTAGCTGAGAGGGACTGGGGGGAAGTTCTCCACCCTCTTGTTCTCTCCTGCCAAGGCTTTAAGTACACACTGCTGGATCTGTCCCTGGTCGATCGTAGGACTCCCAGGCAGCTTTCTCCTTCCTACCTTGTCCTCCCGCCTTCCCTCCGACTCCGCGTCCTACCATTCTATGCGGAGTGTAGAATGGGAGCTTGTGACTCTGCTAGTATAGCTGGCACGCAGAGCAGAGCCTCTTTTGGTCCTGCCTCGGTTCCCGCCTCAGATCTATCCAATCCTCACCTTCCGGTGAGTGCTTACAGACGGCGGCAAGACCACTGTAGCCTGTTGAGAATAGGAGCTTGTGGGAATAGTGCGCAGAGATGAGCCTCTCGCGGTCCTGCCTCGAGTCCCATCTCGCTCTGGCTACAGTTTGCAGTTCGATCAATGTAGCCCGCTGGTGATTCCTCTTCATAAGGTATGGTTCCCTCAGTTTTGCGCTCTTTCTTTTCCTCACCTTCTTTCTTGATTACTTCTTTTACTAGTAGGGATTTTTGCAAGGAATGCTATCCCTAGTAGTACACAAACTAAACTAATTTAACTTTTGTGATATCTTAGTATGTATGTGTAACACTTTGAAACTTTTAGAAAACACTCACAATCACTGGGTGATGTTATAATTGATGTCATCAGTGATGTAATTTGAGATATCATGAGTGATGTTACTGACGATGTCATAAGTGATTTAATACGTGAGGTCCTGAGCAGTTCACTGCGGGGGCGTAAGTTATAATTAGCTCATGTAACTATAACTGCTGAATTTCTATGGATTTGTACAAGTGAAATGTGAGCCTAACTATAATGTCCCTGTAACCCTTGTTTTTTGTCAGTGAATAAATATGCATATACATTTATAGATGTGTTTCTTCACTGTCTTGTAAGCCTGTACTTTTAAAGCAGTGCTCTCTTCTTTGTTGGTTTGTGAAGGGGAACAATTTATCTGATGTTCCCTTTAGCATAGATGCTAGCTGTTCCACATTTTGAATGAAGAGTGTTTTGTGCTTGGTCTTCAGAGGCCAGTGGAAATCACACCCTAGCTCTGACAATTCTGCCTAAGCCTTAATGGCGCCTGCGTGAGAAGCTAGTGCTAATTGAGACGCTGATGATCCTACGCCTGCCGCACCCGCGAAGGAGCAGGAATGTGCTGACGCTGCCCAACCCGGCATTCTTACAGAGACTACTCCCACTTTAACTTCTAAGTTCAAAACCTTTTTTAAAGATAAACTGTGTCCCTCCGCCCAGCGCAGCACCCGGCTTTTATAGACAAATGCCAGATACCTTCCGCTGTCTGATCTGTTTCACACGAGGTTCTTTCATTGTACGTCTCGCGGTACCAGCCGATTCCCTTGAGCCACTTACGTTCGCTCCTTGCCTCGAAGTTGCATTATCATCTTAGAGAAGCCTGCCCCCACCTGACCCCCTTGTGACTAGTTCTCCGTCACTCGGGTGTGTCTGAGGCCCTGACGAGAATCCCTCATGAATAGAAAGGGATTTGAAATGCGTAGGCCATGTTTCAACTGGTCTGCTTGAGCTTCTAGGAGTTTTTATTACTCTTGGATCCCTCATCATTTTTCTGTACATTACCTATGATTGAATTAATCTTCTTGAATGGTGTAAAATTCAAAAGACTTACTGGATTGTACTGTTTTCAAATATTTGTACTGAATTAGTGTATAATTGTTTTGCAGACCTAGTTTGTATTTCTTTTTTAGTGTAGTATTAGTATGTGGTATGTGTGATGTTAATCAGGTATGAATGTGTCGAATGCTTTTGACTGTGATATGATTGAGGGTTTAGGATGACTGAAGCTTCTAGTGAATGTAGTATGGTGTGTCCTTGATTTTTCTTATGCTTCTCTTTTTTATGAAAAGATAAATTATGTTATGATCGTTGAATTTCTATAAAATAAAATTGTGACTAAATAAGCAATACCCTATCTTGAATTATTTTTCTTGATGTGGATGATAAGTTTAATTATTGAAATGATGTTATCAGTATTGCCAACTTCTTTTGTTATTTGATATGTAGGCTCAGCCTTGCTGATTAGAGCCAACCCCACTCTGTTTGACATAAGCCTTAATGGCGGCAGTAGCATAGTGGTATATGTATATAAATGAAAATGGGACAAAACAGTATTCTCTCTATTGTCCTGTTGAGTTATATGGAAAACTACAGACTGGTGATTGGTCAGGATTTTTCACATACTTGATTTGTATCTTACATTTTTAACACATTGCTATTATTACATCAGATTTCAGCATAGCAATTTAATTGTAAAATTCAACATGATGCAATAATTTAGTATAAATGTTTTACTTTCTTAAACAGGATCACAACTCCCACAATGCATTAGATTGTTAACTGGAACAAGAAGTCCTGTATTTTATGGAGGCCGCTTAAACACTAGATTGGAATTACTTTGTATCTGAAAAGGATGATGTTAACCCCAACCCTCTAACACTGATGCACATATCAAGAAATAGACACCTTGTTCGGCGGACTTAAAAATCCATAAGGGAATGATAACATTCGTGTTGCCTCTATGAAACTATTTTAATGAAGCAGGCCAGATATGGAGTCCATTTTGGATTGCAGATGTGTTGCTCATTCCCACACCAACTGCATACAGTGGAAGGGTTGAATTCAAAGTAGTTACCCTGTGCAAGCTTGGTGGGAGGCAAAGGCACCTTGGCACCTCTTCCCTAAATAATGTCATGATTTACCCATCCTTAGCTCCATAAAGCAGTGAAAAGATTGACAAGCATACAGAAATGTCAATATATATATATATATATATATATAGCACTTTGCCATAACTCCTTTATGAAGGCCACGGGCACATAGGGGCCTGATTGGTGCACAGCCAAATCCTCACACAGGGAGTCCTCATGGGAGAGCTCCTCACTGAACCTTTCTCTCTCCAATGCTCTCCTCTTCCTCACAGGGCAAACTGGTCTTAACAAGCAGGAAGGCACTGGTACTCCAAGTTCCTGGGTTGGTGGTCTCGGCTTCAGTCCCCTCCCCCAACAGGGAGACTTGTAGGTCTTTGCCCCCAGTCCTGGTAACTGGCTGAAGTCTTGCACATCTTCCCCTTTTCACACAACCTTGTTGCTTGGAAGATGACAGATGTTTGGGGGCTCAACTGCCCCTTCTTTTATTCATTTTTCCAGACCACTAATGTGAATTTAGATCTGAGTCTTTGAAGTTTTATGTTGGGGGTTCTGCTTCTACTGAAGTGAATACTTCACCTTTTATTCTTTTCTCATGAAAGATGTCTATCACAGCAGACTCTGAAACCGATTTTGCCATAACACAATTCATTCGAGTGACTAATGTTTACATCTGGATGTCAGTCACAGTGATATGTGTATCAGAAGTTTAATCCCAGACCCCTTGCCCAACTTTTTACGACTCCTTATGAGATCCATCTCCCTTTCCGAGATGTTTCCAGACCCCTTCTTTGTGATATGTTACTGAATCAAAAGCATACATACACCCAGCACATACACAGCACAGTATTGCTCCATCATTGTTCTGTAAGCTTCCCAGACACACATACAACCAATACAGAGTCACTGCTCCTGTGCTGCACTCCACATCTTATCTGATGTAGGCCAATGTGGGTTAAGATTACAACAGCGGAACTTTTAAAAAAGTGAGTGAGCCTACAAGCCTCACTCCAGTGACACAGGGTAAAAATGTTCTACTGGTCACTACACAGTATGCTGCCATCATCATGCCCGTGCTGTCTAACTCTTGGTAAAGGTGGCAGCCTTCCACCACAATGAGGGTAGTGCTTTGGGAGCTCCTTCCAGTCCAAGAAGATAGCAATCCATGAGAAAGGACTGTGACATGGCACGCATGCATGACCCATGTTCATCTATCACAAAACAAATATCAGCATTAGGGATCCAGACAACAGTACAGTAGGGTGCTCAGGGCAGTGGTAAATGTCTTTATCATGCAGAGGAATTTTCTGTCCAAGCTTACTTAAATCTTACAACCCTGTACCGTAGGCATGAACTACGTATCATGGGTGTGTGGATGTTTGTCCAGTTATGATACTGAAATCTTATGGAGCACATTGTCGAGCCTTTAAGGGCATTGTGATACTACAACCAGAGTGAGAGAAGAATAGGAATCAGAGTGGAAAGCTACTTATCATGGGTAAGCGAAATGTATGGCCTTTATTTTCTGAAGGCTAGGTGCTAGAATACAAGGCAAGAATGTGATGACCATATGGTTATAAAAGATTTTATATGTGCATAAGTGTACCATACTGATGGCCAAAAATAAGCTGTTTCCTATTGTGTGGAAAGGGCTATGATGCCTTCAGACTTTAAAATCCTGGCACACCTACCATCCTCTTCATGAATAGCTCTTGGAAAATGATTGTTTTCTGGGATGGGTGAACATACACATTGTTATGTGGAAATTGTTCTGTAAAATTCTTCATTTTAGCCTATTTTTTAAAATATTGTCTTTTGGGAATCATCCTCACCTCTCCAAACCCCTTGAGGTAGTCAGTCTCACCCGCTCCAATGTATCCAAGGTAGATATTTATGCCCAGTATTGTTCACCAGCCACCACTGCTCCCCAGCAATACAGTGTTGCACAAACGATGTCAGAATAAAACAAGAATTGCCACGGTCAAAACTCTAGCTGCTAACGCAAGACCTATTGGCTTCGCCAATGCTTGATTACCAAGGTGTAAATGCATTCCCAGGGGCTGAGATTACAGTGCAGATATATCAACAGTCATAAATTCCACACAAGGTGTGAGAAAGGCATGGTTTTCTTGGAAGTTTGGAAACTCCCACAAACCCAAACCTTTGCTCATTTCTAAACTCCAATCCACATTCATTCGATCATGGAGTGGGTCATGCTTTTATTCTAGCACAAGGTTTGAGTAAATCCTCTTCCAGGCTGAGAAGTGGAATAGTTGACCTCTAGATTTTCTTGGTGTGTAGAGGACGGGTTTTCTCCACAGAAGTATTTTCCCCAATGAGAAAAAGGGGGGCCTGTGCTAGGATTTCTAGCTCTCCTGTACAGAGTTCTCTGCTATGAAGGACTCCATACACTGGGAGTAGGAACACACCGCAAATGTCACATGACATTCCCACAGAAGTCTTAGGTGCTGGGCACAATTGTCCGGATGTATGACGTTACAACGCATGCTTTTACCACGCATGCTGTTACAACGCAAGTATTACAACGAAAACCTTTACAGCGCATTACACTTGGGGGTGCTGGATAGTGAATAGTTTAATTTACTATTCCAACTCCAGTCCCCGTGGAAACGAGGGAAGGTGTTGGATAGTAAATTAAAACTATTCCCTATCCTAGAGCGCCCCCCAGTGTAATGCGTTGTAAAGGTTTTCGTTGTAATACTTGCGTTGTGACAGCACTGCGTGGTAAAAGTTTTGTTGTAAAGGATGTTTCCCCAATTGTCCATGCCTACTGCTGGGAATGTCTGTTAATTGGCAACACTCACAATCAATGCGTTCAGACAAAGGTGGAGATCTCTGTATTTTTTCATTTCTTTTGTGTCCTCAAGTTTACAAAGGCGGTCGGTCTTTTGAAAAATTCATGTCAGTGTGTCTAGATTGCATAGTCTCCTTTCATTTGATAAGCGTGTGGTGCAGTTATAATATCTTTATATTTGGCACACTACTTAAGGCATATGTTCCAATTTCCTGTACAGGAATTGAGCATTTATTTTTCTATAATGGATGGAATAAACGTTCAAACTAATTGTAAGTGGGCTGATAGTGGAGAACACCCTTGTTTCTATAAATAAAGTACAATCTAATAAAATTCCATTCATAGTGTCCTCCACAACAAGGAAGGAACAGTGGTGTGAATCCCATCTTTGGATTCTCCTTCAGTTTTAGCATTTCACTCAGAAATTCTAAAATGTTCCACTGTTAACAAACGCTAAACAAACCTTCACAAAGGATATCAAATGTAACAGTGCCATGCCGGGATATATGAGCTCAGAATTATAAAACTTTGCCGCATCATGATGCAAAGAAATGTAAAGCCGCTCATGCTATTTACTATACTGTACAAAATGTGATTTGCTTTTGAGAAATTCATATTAATTTATAGCGCAAAACTGCTTTGTGCAAATTTATATCAAGGGGTCATTACTGTTGGAGGATCCACACAGACTGCCATAGGTTTTGAGGCAAAACATGACCTACAGAGATAGGCAGATGGGGCCTTGCCTCAAAAACTAATGCCTACTGGAAGCGGGTGCAAACTAGGGGGAATACAGTGATTTCCTGACACAGTGCATGTGTGCTGTAGTGCTCAGCACACATTAAATAGGCCTGTCCCTTGTTTGATTGATTAAATATAGGAAACGGTACTGGAAGGGTATGATTCCAGTATAAATGGTGCACTAGACAGAGCACACTCCCCACTGCGCCATGTTGTGAGGTTGTGTGTTGCACATTGAAGTCTTTTGGTTTACCAGCGCAAGGGGTGATACCAACAGCAGCACATTTTTAGTACACATACAGCCTCATTTACGAGGAATTGGTGTAGGGCAGCGTAGCACTTCTTGCTGCGCTATCCTACGCCAATGTGAAAGGGCAGGAATGCAAGGTATTTATGAAATATGGCGCATTCCTGTTCTTTCTCCTGGTGTTGGGGCAAAAATTGTTGCCTAGCGTCAAAGTAGGCACCCTTGTACCATGGTGCAAGGGGGCCTCCGTTGCAGGCAAAAATATATTTGTGCATGAAGGGACACCAGTTTTTCGACCTTATCCCCTTCTCAGCAAGAAAAATGGTTGCAGTAGCACTTATAACATCACCCCTCGACTACTGCAACAGCCTATATGCAGGCACTAACAGAGCAGTCTGCCACAAACTGCAAATGGTGCAACATGCAGCGGCTAGACTGGTGCTAGGATGGAAAAGGAGGACCTCAGCCACAGAAGCAATGGACATTCTGCACTGGCTGCCAATCCACAAGCGGGTGCTTTTAAAATCCTCCTAATTACCTTCAGGGCCTTCAATGGAAACGGACCCAGCTACATTCAGAGTATGTTCCAACACTACACTCCCTCGCGATTTCTGAGATCCCAAAATGCCAACCTCCTCACCATCCCCAAATTCAGACTTAAAACTAGAGGAGGAAAAGCTCTGGCAGTCTTGGGCTCCAAAGCCTGGAACATACTCCCATCACCCCTCCGTCAAATCACCACAGAAACAGCTTTCAGAAAGGCCCTCAAAACCTGGATTTACACCTTATCTGACTCACAATGTAAAAACTTAATCTAAACCTACCAACCTATCTCACTACATGAACAAGGCCTCCTGTTTGTTCCTCTCTAAAGCGCCAAGATGCTCCCTGGAGTGTAGTCCGCGCTATACAAGAACCCTTTACATTACATTACATTACATTACATTACAATAACTATCCCGAGAGGTATTTTCCTCATTCAATGAGCACACATGGAAAGAGGTAAAAAAACGAGAAATACAAAAGAAATCAAGCTTGTTTCACCTGCTCTGGGGAGGCGCAAGATTTTGCCCCCCCATATCCCCCCCCCCCGCCCCGCCCCAGGTTTACATGATTTTGTAAATCTGGGGCAGTGTCAAAATCCATGGGTGTTGCGTGGAGACACCCATCACAACGCCTATGGAACACCTTCTTGATGCAGAGCGAGGCAACGCAGCGCTTTGTGTTGCCTTGCCGTACTCCATATCTTTTTGCCATGCAAAGCCATGAAGGGTGGCTTTGAGTAGCCTCAAAGATATGATTGAGAGGCCTGCGCCACAGGCGCTTAAAAAACGCGGTGCTCCGGTAGTGCAGGCCTCTTGTAAATAAGCCCCATAGTTCTGTGCTCTTTTTTTAATTTGCATTTTAGTGCACCAAAATTGGGCCTTGGGCTGCGTTGCTTTAGATCTTAGTAAATCCGGGCCATAGTGCTTGTTTCATCCTCATAGCACTATGGTAGGATTTAAACGAGAAAATATAGATCTTTACAGAAAAGGAAAACTGTGTTTGACACGAATACTCTACTGCCGCCTCAGTGCAAACGTATGGGATATTTTATTAGCAAGTTCGATTTGCCCAATGCTTAGACTTCCAACCCCATTGCCATGAGAGGGCTGACATTTTGGGCCACTTTCCAGCTGTCATTACGGATCAGTTCTTTATTTTAAACGACCATAAATGTTGGCAATGCAAATGCAAACATAGTCACCAGCATATTACAATCCGTGAAAATTAAATAGGCATTGTTTATAGAGCAGGTTTTTTATACTGTTTAAGTTATACAGCAATAGCTTTCCTTCCCTTGTGCGGAGTCATAACAAGGAAAAAGCTTACACTGCTAAAAGCAAAGCTATTTGAAGTCATCGATGTATTCCAGCAGTCACTTGGAAGAGTAAGATGTAAACATCTCTTCAGCAGGAAGTTGTTCAAGTAAATTATTATTATGACGAAGAATGAAGGTCAATGTATATAGCTAACAAGGGTCAACAAGGGTTGCTCTCCAGTTCAAAACATGTAATAAATAAATTAAATTCAGCGCTTCGGAAGCCAAACAGCAGGGGGTGGGGTGGGGGACAATGCCTGAAGAAAAGCATGTTTTAATACTTAACTGAGCGTTTGTAAAAAATTGAAACAATGCTTAAAATATTTAGATATATGACAATATTCAAACGTGGCTTTTCCGAGTCACTAGTGTTTCAGTGTATCACAATGCCACGTGGTGTTGAAGTGCAGACAGAAAGTAATGCCCGCCACATGCAAGCACGCGCCCTGCCAGCCCATGGCACCGGCACGGGCAGCGCAAAGGGCTTGTTAATAAGACCCCCACTGTGTACGGCGCTTGAATGGCTAAGAGGAAACCGGCCTCCTTCATTCCTGTTTTGAACTTTTGTTTGGCGGTTCATGGACGTAGCTTGGGTCGCAAACCCACGCAGACTCCTGGGCCCTTGTTGACTTCCTCGGTCCTAGGGATACACTCCGGTAGCCCTCCAATCGTCTTTGGATAACTTTGCATCATTTATTGGGGGTTTAGATCTCAAAGTCAATCTAGGAATGACATCGATCACAATATGTCAGTCCGATCCATATGGGGGTAAGGGCAGTGGTGGCTCTTGACATTTAAAAGTGGTGAGGCATAAAAGTTCGCAATGTGTGCCCTGTGGCGAGCTCGATTGGCTTAAGAGGGATTCGGGCGGTTCGATCCCTCCAAGAACATTTAGAACGAAGACTGGGCAAATTGGATATTTTCAAGTAAATATGAGAACGAAAGAAGTTGAACAATTTAATTGTTAAATTGGAACTGACCGGTGGGATGAAGTGGACACACTGTAAATGCAACAATACTACATCCTATGGCATGGCACTCCAAGCCCCCTCTCTAAGGAGTGTCCAACGCAGGTCCAGAAAAAGACATCAACACAAATATATGGATATTAAATTAACCTAAATGGGACACATTTATATAGTGAGAGGTTATCCTGAAAATGTGACATGGTACCAGCCCTCCTGGGTCTAGACTGGAGTTCTGGACACCGATGACCTCGATAAGAGTAACAAGCTTCGGCATATCGAATAGGTCTCACCTTTCAGACCTTATAAATGTTTAGCCATGCAGCACATTATCAGACTACCCAATGCGTCACAAAACCTAAAATTATTAAATGATAACGGTCTGATAATCATCAACCACCTTCCAGAAAAAGCTTTTGTTGATGTGCTAGGTATATTATGACTGATGTTCAAAGAAGGCAGGGCGGATAGGTTATACCATTCTCAATTCATTGGCTCACTGACCCAATAAATAATTTGGTTCCCTAGGAAAAAGACCTATGAATCAGAATGGTGTAATGGATTGCTAAGTCTGTAAGAATGCTTTCAATTTGCATATTACCTACCAAATATAGTTCTTGTGGCTATCAAGTGTCGACCCAAATACAGGCAAAGTATACATGCGGAGCTCAGCAGAACGCTGATCAAGACACCTTCAAATGCAATAGAACACAGCTGCCCTAGCACTAGCCAGATTAAAACAAAAACACCAGGGTGTCTCATTGTCCAATACTAAAAGCCAAGAAACAATTCTATAGCAAGCATCTTGTAAAATAAAACGGTGCATGGGCTAGGGTTAAAAACTCAAGACTAACTGCATACCTATGCTGTGATCAAGCCACTCTGCGCTATTGATAAGTTAGAAACGGGTCCAATTCGGAAAGCTCTACTGACCGAGTCACGCCACTGTACTGCTGTCTGAAAGTATTGCCCACAGCGCCTTGCCTACTAAATTTGGCACCAATACAAGCTCGTCACCTTACCTGAGCAGGCAAGCCAGAGGATGGAACTCCTGGGCCGTAACTGTAAAATATATGTTATGTACGCACTGGGCGTGCACTGCAGAGGTCCTGTGAAGCACTGACTGATTAAAAACACAATGAATGTGACATTGTATAATGTAACTAGTGCTCATGTATAGCTCTGCAATGCCTACCAAATATATAAAACTGCAAAAAATGAACTATTTTCAGGCAACACCACTTAACCCTTTTCTGCCTCATATTTTCCCAAAATATTCGAAGTGAGCATGTACAACATGTACATATTTATGCCATTTTATGCAAACCGTGGAGGATTTGGAAGGCATTGAGTATATGTTGGCACTGTGTTTAAAAGGGAAACCAGCCGACGCCGGCATGACTCATGTGTGGGGTGGGGGGGTAAGGTGTTCGTGGGGGGGGCGTATGGGAATACAAAAATAAAAATAAAACTTTCCCCTTCCGGGTCCCACGCCGCGTCTGCTCCCCTCCTGGCAGGTACAGCGTTTTCCTGCTGCTTTCCTGCAGGAAAAGGAAGAAGCCAGCAGGCAGCCTCCCTCCCTTTTCCTAAGCCAATCACAATGCTGCAATAGCAGCGTTGTGATTGGTGGGGACGGCACCCAGCTGGACGCCTATGGAGAGGCCATTTTCTTTATGTAGGCTGCATGGAGGAGCCGCCCCTGGAAACATATACTTTTTTCATTCTTGGGTGTTCATTTCAATACTGCTGGCTGCTGGAAACACCAAAATAACATCAGAAATTAACAATTTGGGAAGGCCATTAATCCTTTATTTGTTTTCTCTGCCAAACCCAGCCTCAAGCCCATCAAAGAAATTGCTATCATCTTTCGGGCATCCATCGCTACAAATGACTCGGGTATTTGGGGACATGTTAAAGCACGAGGATATAGCTCCCTGAAAATGTCTGTTTAATGAGAATGCTCTCATTGCCTAGAGCAGCTCACCCTACATGTGTCATTGAGAATAGAGCCTGTTGTTCAATGAAGATCTTATACAGCTCCAGTCCCTTTTAGTAAGGCACAGGGTATGGACGGAAGAGGACACCATCTTGAATAGATTGATTCTGAAGAACTGTCTAGAGCTAGATCGGGCTCAGGAAATCCCTGGATAGGGTACATTAAAAACGTATGCACTAAGTTAGAGATACCCCAAATATTTGATTTCAAAACTACTTTCACGCAGTTGGGAAGGATAGAGCTTTAGCATTTGTGTCTTCATCTGTTCAAGGAGGAAGACAATGACAACCATTCCCGAATATTTACGTTTATACCAATTGATGGCTCAAGATCCTGCTTGGCCAACACTCCGGCCTCCCAACAGAAGTCACTATTACCCAGATCTTGCCTGAACATGTCCCATCGTAAGGTCTCATTCCCCTGTTGTAATGGCAAATCCAAAGTTTTAGACAACTGCCCTTGCAATATTTATTTTAAGGCACCCTGCACTTATGTTCTTCTGTTGTTTATATGGCGGACCAGAAACATTTTTCTCAAACCTTTATTAAGCAGATACCAGTTTAGGGATTTCTGCTGCAGATTTTTACAGACGTTAGAGTCAACCGAGGTTTGGCTTACAGGACCTGTGTACATTCCTACTGCACATTAGGATACACCTTAGAGGCATGAGTGTGTCTTCCTAGGTTCGTTATGGATAGATTATTATGAAAGCGGAACTGAAGTATTGAATGTTATCATGCTATGAATATTTTAATTGTCTTTCTTAATAATTTAGGATTTTAAATCATGCATGCACTTACTATTCTGATTATTATTTATAAGTTGCATCTATCTAAATTTTGCTTTGTCTTTACTAATGTTGTACTTTTATGGTTTTTAAACATATAAAACCGAATAAAGTTTTATCGATTTAAATTGACTTCCCCGGTCAACGGATGCCAAATACCAGTCCGTGAACCCAAAATGTAACCAGTTTCAAGAACCATCCATAAATTATTGGTCCAGATACCTTTAATTGTTTTACTTTTTAAAGCACACTCCAAATGTTTTTGAAGAAAATATACATTTCTCAAACACTACTGAAAAACCAAGCTAAGAGACATCCATTAGTAAAGTTCTGCTATGATGCAAGTTAGGTGTGGTTCTGTTCATTGTTCTTGAAGCAAATATTGCTATGGGAAAAAACATGGAAAAAGTTACCTTTTGACATACCTTTTTATGCCCCCAATCTATCTGCATAAAACTGGCCACGATGATGCCAATTTGGATGGACTTATTTAGCTTTTTTTGTAGTTTTGTTAAACAACAACAAAGTTATATACAGAAAAAATGCCATTTTAATAAAAACTTCCACAACCTCTGTATTTGTGTACATATTCTCTGTAAAAAGGGATAGTAAAAGCATACAGTCTGGTTATAAAATAAACTGCTAAAAATCACTGAAATATGCCAATTATAGTTGAGTGAACTAACCATAGCTTGCACCCTATAATGCACTGTTCCTGGCCTCATGCACTAAATCACTCATTACATGTTAAATGACATCAGTGATGACATCAATAAGGACATAATCCATGATACTACTGTTGACATTAGTATCAGGTTTTGGAATTATGTAAATGAGGAATTTTGACAAATTTAATTTCATATAATATAAATAAAATCAATTTTTGTAATATCAGGTTCTGGATCTACTGTTTTGGTCACAGAACAATTTAAAAATAATCAACAGTTTTACCCACCTTTAATCCCAATGTCGATGCCATGGAAAATGACATTGCGGACTGGCTAAGATTGGCTAGTGACAGACACAGCCCCTCGATTAAATTCTCTCGTACCAGACACCATGATGCTCATAAATGGTTTACTATCGAATTAAGGGACCAAAAACTCAAGCTCCGTCAACCAGAGAGGAAATGGAGGCATTGTTATAACATGGAAGACAGACATCAGTTTCTGCTGGCTCGTACAGAGTATAAAAAGGCTATATTATCTGCTAAAGCTGCTTACTTTTCAGCAAGAATACTTAATGCCCATAATAAACCAAGGACATTTTCAAAATCGTCAATGATCTTAGCAGTGATGAGAGAATATTACCTAACCAGGCCCCCACTCAAGAGATGTGTAACTCTCTAAATAACTATTTTCTGGAAAAAATTGCCATCATTAAGTCCAGTATTCCCCTCACTATTAATATAGAATCACAGGATGACATTTTCAGAAACTCAGTCACTATGAACCACTTTGCAGCTTTATGCCCTAAACCCCTGTCTGACCTCCTGACCCGCGTTGTTGGGTTCCCCTAATGACTGCTGCCCACCCTCCATTCTTAAGGACATATTTTCAGCACTATCACATAGCATCCTCCCCTTTCTGAACAGATCTCTCGTCAAGGGGGTGGTACCCAGTGCCTTTAAGAATGCTACGATAGTCCCTCACTTGAAAAAGCCCGGTGCAGACCCTCTAACTACCCCCCCATATCCCTTCTCCCTTGTTTGGCCAAGATCTTTTAGGCCCATGTGGCCAGATGCTTATCGAATTTTATCGAACATACGAAATATCTGGAGCTAAATTAAGCGGGCTTTCGGCCAGCCCATTCGACGGAGTCTGTACTCCTCGCAGTTCTGGATACACTAAGAGCTAACTTGGATAGGGGGACCCCCCCAGGCCTTGGTGCTTTTGGATTTGTCGGCGGCGTTCGACACGGTCGACCATAACATTTTGTTGAACCGTGTCGAACAAGCAGGTATCCAAGGTCCTGCCTGTAACTGGATCAAGTCGCTCCTCACAGGCAGAATGCAAGCAGTACGTCTTGGTACCCTTACTGCACCCAAAGTGACCACCTCTTGTGGTGTCCCGCTGGGCTCACCCCTGTCGCCATTGCTATTTAATCTCTACTTGAGGCCTCTGCTCCACTCACTAAAAAATCGGAAAATAACCATCTTTAATTATGCAGACGACCTCCAGTTAATTTTCCCTCTGGACTCTCCTAACGCTGCTGTGGAATTTCAAACCACCATGCTCCACAGTCAGCGTTGGATGGATAGCAACCATTTGAAGCTCAACCCAGGCAAGACAGAACTTGTTTTGCCTGGGAAGAGCAAGGACTGCTGGGGACCGCATTTCTTGCCTTATATTCTTCCAATGTGGTTTGACGTTGTTATTAGTTTTAATGAAATTCAGATTAGGAATCACTGCAAATTAAGTTTAATGTTTTTGTATTCGATTATGCAATGGTTTTAGGTAATATAACGCATTAATAAAGTGAATTGAATTGTTGTGATGGTGCATGTATGCTAGTGAGGTAGTGGGTGTCTTTTTTAAATGTTATTTATTTTACTGTGGTTTATAATAGTGATGGACTTTCACGAAATTGTTTTCCAATACGTTTATAGTGGGTTAATGTGTAAGGAATAGTTATATTTTATTAGTCCTTTATTCATCAATATTTAATGGGGTATTAATAGGCAAATGTTTTTTTTCAAACGTTCTGTAAGTTTTTAATTATTAGCTATATCCTTAGTGTTGTGAATTATATAGTAAATAGCGATGAACTTTAAATTGATTATATTAAAATAATATGATCAGCGTATTGGTACCATTGGATGTTGTCACCTGTGATATCACATCATTTGCGATGTCATCAATGATGTAATTTAAAGTGTTATGAGTGATGTAATATGTGAGGTCATAAGCAGTGCGTGGCAGGAAACGTTATGGTTAGCTTACTGAACCGGAACTGCTGAATGTCAGTGTTTTTTAGGTATTATTTTTTAAACAAAGCTGTATTTTTACTGGGTTTTTTCAGTGAATTGTAGATTTAAAAAAACAAACATATTTAATGGTGTTATCAGCAAAGCTAACCATGACTTCACTTTAACAACATTGCCTTTAGCCATATGAAGCAGGCGTATAGCAAGACCCAGTGCCCACCTTGCACTAGTGACTGTCAAGCCCAATGCTTTTTCTAAAGTGCCAGAGATGGCTAAACTGCACATGGTCTTTGGCAACCCATCATGCACAGAAAGGCGAGTGGTCCCCACTGTGCATGGCCTTTGGCCATATGCAGAGGGAGTGGTAGTGGGTCGCAGTGCCTGGTCTCTTGCCAGGCCTTGTGACCTGTCCTCTGCAGGTAGGTAGCTTACCCATGCTGTGCACAGCTCTTTACTGTGTGTAATGGGATGCCCACAGGGTCTAGCCTTTGGCCTGAACCTGAACCAAGTAAAACATAGGCAGCCGAACCCTGCTGTGTCAGGCTTATTCTGCCTGGCCTTTGGCTGCAGTCCCTGTGTCCATCCCTCAAATGCAGCCAATCCCAGTGCACAAGGCTTTTAGCTATGCACAGTTGGGGTTGGAAATAGGGCCTAACCTGCAGCCAGAGCCTGAGCCAAATGCAGCATAAGTTGGCAATCCCGTGATGTACGCCCTTATGCCATATTCACTGGAGGTTGCCTGAATGGACCAGCCTGCAACCGAATCATGCAGACAACCTACTGCGGGCAGTCAAATTCTTTTTATTTTTTGTAGAGGGTTGTTTTTGTGTTTTTTTGTTGACAAGGTTCTTGTTAAGGAATCATTACTTTTTCATTTTTTATGTTAACGTTTTTTTTAAAAACCTTGAAACCCAGGGAACTGAGGAGTTATTCTGGGGACCACAAAGTGTCAGTGAATTCCAAAGCAAAACCAGTACTTTTACTATAAAAGGGCTCACGTTGGGACTCCCTCACATGGGCCGGAGGATCAGGGTGTGCTCTTTAAGCTTTATTTTCAGGACAATGGGACATAGTCCCCATGTCCAGTTATGGCAGCCAAAATATTTGTCCCTGACATTGCTGCTAGCAAATCAGCTAGTTCTGGTTCAGTGGTTCCAAAATGGCCAGAAATCCAGTCAGATTTGAGTAGCTGTTTAATTTCTGGAGCAGCAGAGCTTCAAGGTCCTCAATTCGTTCAGATCCACAATGTTACAGTCACGATATCTCTAAAATTGTACCTCTTCATGCCCAGGCACTTTTTAAATGCAATTTCTTTTTAAACTATCAAACACATTTACACCAATAGAAGCAAAGACACTGCCTTCAGTAAAGTTCTACCTTCTGATCTGCACAAACTTTACCATTACTAACTCAAAGTTGATGTACTTTTTTAATGTTTCATACAGATTTGTTGAACAGCACCGAACAGCACTAATATTCCACAGATCAATCTATTATTTGCAGGTAGGTTTTATGTCAAAATATCATTAGCAAAAGTATCCTCTAAGATAGTGACTTATCTATCATTAAAAAAAATTGCCCCAAACTGCTGTAGATGATTTATTACAAGTGGGGCAATGTTTTTGTAAACTATATTAAGAAAATAATATTTCTGTCAATCAGTGTATTCGTTATGATATTCTGGTACTATATACTCAGGGAAAATTTGAAGTCGAAATTGCAATTAAAGGTTGAAGTTACAGTGATCCAAAAACTCATTTTGTGTGCTTCCCCTTCGTACAAGTTTCCGTTTTTCATAACTTTGTGAAAAAAAGAATCTAGCACAGTAGGTAAACTGGAGTAATTAAGTTTTACTTAGTTGAGTAGACCTTATAGACCAAGTGCATCTATGAATCTCAATGTTGAAGGGAAGATCTACATTTTTGACATGGGGTTAGTGCCTATTTTGTGGCACAGGGCACTCAAAGTTGATGTACTTTTTTAATGTTTCATACAGATTTGTTGAACAGCACCGAACAGCACCAATATTCCATATATCAATCTATTATTTGCAGGTAGGTTTTATGTCAAAATATTATTAGCAAAAATATCCTCTAAGATTGTGACTTATCTATCATTTAAAAAAATTGTCCCAAACTGCTGTAGATGATTTATTACAAGTGGGGCAATGTTTTTGTAAACTATATTTAGAAAATAATATTTCTGTCATCCAGTGTATTCGTTATGATATTCTGGTACTATATACTCAGGGAAAATTTGAAGTCGAAATTGCAATTACAGGTTGAAGTTACAGTGATCCAAAAAATCATTTTGTGTGCATCCCCTTCGTACAAGTTTCAGTTTTTCATACATTTGTGAAAAAAAGAATCTATCACAGTAGGTAAACTTGAGTAATTAAGTTTTACTTAGTTGAGTAGACCTTACAGACCAAGTGCATCTATGAATGTCAATGTTGAAGGGAAGAGCTACATTTTTGACATGGGGTTAGTGCCTATTTTGTGGCACAGGGCACCATTGTGTGTTTTAAATGGTCTGTGTGGATAATTTAGGCATGGCCATAGAGTCAAGGACAGTTGTGAGCAAGCTGCTCAGAAGAGCGGCAGAGAGAAAGATGCAGTTTCCTAAATTCAGCTGTTTCAAGTACCTTTAATCCATCACAGGTCATCAGGCATGTCTTGACTGCTTCATCATTGCCAACAAGGATTCCCAAACTGTTTTTTATTTCATGGCTGTAAGAAACCATGAACTAAAAAAACAGTTTGGGAGTGATTTCACAAGTGTAAGAAGGAAGGGGAAACATACTGCAGATTTGGAAAGGGTAGTTCTTGTGTCAAAAATAACAGGTGTTGCTAATTATCTTGCCTTCTACTGCAATCTAAACAAAGAAGAAACTATTCTAATTTTATGACTTTGACTGTTGTTAATGTGAATGGGAGGATATTATTAAACAGAATCCAAACCTGGGCCAATTAAAGGGGATTCTATCTAAAACTCTTTATGGGTTCCTGGCCGGAATGGGACACTTAAGAAGTGTTTAAATCTATATCTCGTTAGTAAATATGTGTCTGTTCTTGGGGTGTCTTTGCACTTAGCCGTCATGGACCTTAGGTCACAACTTGACTGTATTTATTGTTTCAAACTATGGTCACTCTTAGAAACTATGAATTAGAATCCAAAATTGTCAACTTTTTTAAATGCTTGCATCAGGATCTTGTGACTAGGGTTAAGGTTAATAAGTCTAAAATGTGTGTTTTTCCAGTGAAGCCAATAAGTAGGATGGCTGGGCTCGAAGAACTTGAAATTTGTGGGGCTCTACATACCTTTAAGTACTTGGGACTGAATATATTCAATGAAGTGGATGTCTTTAGAGAATGGAATCTGGGTCGGGTAATGAGAACGCTAAAGAATATGTCTTTATGGCATTCCCGGCGTTTTGCAAGTATAACGAGACGAGTGCTCGCTAAAATGTTCATCTTCCATAGATTATTATATCACTTTATAAATCTACCAGTGTGGATTATGGCAGTCTGGTTTAAAGTGCAGGATTTTCAGGGATCTGGTCTGTGATGGTGGTCACAAATGGGTCTTGTTAGAAAACACATAAGAGACCAATTCTAGAATGTAGCTTAGGAGCACCAGACTATGAAGGGTACTATCTGGTAGCCCAGTTGTAGGGGTGGCAAGGGGACTTGATTGGGATGTGCGGAGGAGGTGGGCCACCTGGGGGAGGGCCTAATCAAGGTGCTTTAATAGCACAACTGATACAGGCCAAACTCGAAACCGAAGAGCATACACTGTTACTGTCTTCAGCACTAAAGTTTTGAAAGAAATGCCTTAAGATAACATCAGAAATGCCTCAATATAACATCACGATGCTTCCTATGGGCCTCAGCATTGCACTAATTGGGCTCCTACATTTTGACCCATCTAATTTTTCACTCCATACAAACTTTCACATTAGCCTGTGGCTGGTATATTGATACTGGGAGATTGTTACTCAACTGGGACAGTTATCCAGTGCCCAGGACCTGCCCCCTTGATTTACCTGAGACCAGTCTTCCCACCGGTCGAGGCCTTTGAAGACCTGGGTTTTGCACCTTGAAGGTACCGCCTTCTCTCCCGCTCATGCTTTCTTTTGATCACCCTTGTGCCTGTGCCATCTGCCTCTTTGTTCTTTTGTCTCTCACCCTTTTACTTTTCACTAGTTCTTTTGCTTTTTTGCTCTATCTCACACGTTTGTGCCTTTTTGCTCTTTTGATTCTTATGTGCTTTTTTGCTCTTTTCCACCCTTTTGTTTCCTTTTTTTTTACTCTTTTCGCCCTATATGTCTTTTTTGCCTCCACCCACTCACTCAGCAAGCATGCCACGGAAATCTGGGACAACTTGGATGGCAACGCCCCAGACTTCCTTTTCCTTACAGAAACATGGCTGACCTCCGAGTCAGCACCTGACATTGCTTAGTCCATCCCGGCAGATTCAAGCTCTCCCTCCAAATACTTCATGACCTCAACCTGCTGACCCATGCAATGTGCCATGAACGCCACTTGGAAGTCCTCCCATCCATTGTGTGTGTATATGTGCTGTGGTGTTCCTGTTGTGGAGAAATCATTCTCTTGCAGCGTCAATGAGTCACTGTACATGGGGTCATGAGCAACTTCAAACATCGTTTTCAAATGGGATTGGAGCTAGTTTCCTCTCCTAACTCATTCATATTACTTGTGAATTATGGTCAGTGAAAATAAAGGGTAATATACCCACCTACCTGTGGCGAGACCAGTGACTTGTCCAAGTGGTCATATATGTTGTATACCGGGGAATATAAGGAGCATTTCCTAACTTCACTGTTCCTCTGTTTCCACACATCTTGGAGGTCTCAGTTATCTGCCCATTTTCTAAAGTGACTTGTTACCCTGTTAGTCATGGGGTCTAAAGATCGAGGGATCGAGCAATAGAGGGCTACGTCTGCAACACAGTTAAAGTCTTCACCCAGGATTTGGGCTGCAGAGAAATTGTTACTTAATTGCAGAGTTAAGAAATCCAGATAAACTGTCTAGCCCACATAGGGTACACATATAATGCCTATAGCTAACTAAGCCATCAAGAACCCCTTTACAATGGTGTATCTCCCCTCCCTGTCTATGTCTTACGAGGGACACACAAAAGGAACACCTACCTGTATCCAAAGTAAAGTTACCTGAGTGTATAATGTGTAGGTTGCAGCAACCACTTGTCCCGCCACCTTCTCTTTAACCCAATGAGCTCACTCCCCACCAAATGTGTCTCCTGAAGGAGTGAAAATCCACACTTTTACGTTTCGAAGTGTATATCTTATACCTCTTACTAAGAAAGCTCATGCCCCTCACATTCCACATAAGGACGGTGTAGTAACGTACAGAAGGAGCCAATGTGGAATAGAATATGTCTCAATATACGGGCTCCTACTGCGTACCAGTTATAGGATGTTCCTATCCTCACCCATCCAGATTTCACCAGTCATACATCCGCCTTTCTATGATCACATGCACCTTGAAGTATAGCATAGATATGATGTCTAATAAACGCATAGCAATAGTTCCCAAATCCCACTCTCCAGGACATCTTCACAATCATCAGATGTCTACAACTTGAAAAACAGTAAATGTACTGCAAACAATTGTGCATCTTTCCTGGTGAGCCCCAGAGCTCCAGGAGGGGGTGTGGGCCAATCTCCAGCTTCCTCAGTTCCCTGTCGCCTCCATCGGCACCATCCCATATGAATTTGTTTTTATGCAGCTTTAACTGTCTCAGACCTAGCAGCGGTAAATTCCACTGATGGAACCCAGAAGCACTCAAAGTTCAAACAGAGACACAGAAATGGGCCAGAAGTCATAAGTCACCAGCTGAACGTGGAGTCAAGTTTTCCTGATGACATGATCCTACTGAAGTCCAAGTCTAAGCTTCCTGTTGTATACATGTAAACACTCAACTTCTGTGGCTGTGAACCAAGGATCAGGCTCACTGCCCCAACAGCCAACGCCCTATCCTTATGCCCCTGTCATTTGGAATTGTCTCTGCAGTGCCATCTGCACCTCTTTGGGGGTGGTAGGGGCCAGGCTGCACCATTGGTGCCGTTTCTTTGTCTCTCCAGCCAGTCCCACTCATTTGTGGGAACATCAATCAATAGCTTGCGGTGGTCTATATTGATTTTCAGACGTGCCGGAAACAAAAGCATATATGAAAGGCCCATTTCACTAAGCCTTTGTTTAACTTCTATTTTAAGAGGCTCACCTGAGTTATACTGCTAAAATGTAGTCGGAGAAAAGGCTACAGGAAAGCCTCCCTGTCTCTGTTATTCAACAGGTGGGACACCAGTAGTCTTGGTGGAGGCTTTGCTAGCATTCTGTGTGCTCTTTCTGGGGAAATAAGGAGTGGGGCCCTGTGGGCCAATGTTTCCAGAAAATATTTTTAAAGGTATGACACCATATTGATACCCTCAACTCCCTCCAGACGGCCCACCACTCTTGCATTGTTACATATATTGTGGACTTCAGCATCCTTTCCTCTTTTATCTAACTGGTCAACCTTTTCAGTGAAAATGTCCATTTGAGTCTTCTGCCCATTTTTCAGTGGGCCTATGTCCTCAAGAGAGGTTTCATTCATTTAAACTTTGCCGGATAGTTTATGGTGATCATCTCTCAGGATATTTAAACTGAGCATTTCCCTCAAGGTATCAATAATCTCCAATATGTGATTGTGTTTAGCGTCCGAGATGGCGGCATGCCCCCAGGTCTTTTCCCTTCCAAGTTGTAGCTCCTCATTATGAGGCGGGGTACTGTCAGGGCCTGACTGTTAGCTGCTTGAAGGGTTATTCACTAACCTGGTCTGACCCACCTCAGAAATACTGCTGATGGGCAGCCTCAGGTCCTTCCCAAAACTGGTGTAATTCTTACAGCCCAGCACCTGGGTGTGGTGACACCCAAATCCACTCTCCGTGAGGCGATTCCCCCAGCAACTGGATCACACAAACTATGCCCTCACAGCACAAAAGGCTGGTTGCCCACAGGCTTGGGAGCCCCAGACTCATGCTTTCCACACCCTTCTGCCTCCCCCTCACACGCAGACTGTAGCGCTCTCCAGATACTGGAGACTAAGTTTGTTGTGCATCTGCAGATGTCATTATGAAATGCATGACATATGTTACTTGGTAATAGGAGGATACACACTCCAGCACAAAGCCCCCTGGGGTCTTTGGAGCTGGTCACAAAAGATATTCTTGGACCCTCTCACGAACAGGATAGCCTGGAATGTGTTCCAGGCAGGTGGAGCTCTCTAAATTGTTGCCACCTACCTGTACGGTTTGGCCATGACCACCATGAAGAAATGTTGCTCTCACCATTTTAGGACTTGGGCCCTACCACAATCCGGTCTGGCCACTGCACCCAACTTCTCACTTCCCATTGCCCAAAGCTATGCTCAGTGAGGGTGTAGGTTGAATATGACAAAAAAAAGAAATTCACAAAAAAACAAAGGCTAAAGTGACATTATCTTTTGGTATTGGAATAAGAGTCTACTTTACATTAAAAAAATCTTAGAAATTCACTGGAAATAAAAAAGGTTAAAGTGAAGTTATAGTTAGATCTTGTAATCAGATTTAAGCTTACATTTTGAAAAAACTGAAATTCTCTGACAAAAGTCATATTTAGGTCTTGCAATACTATAAAAATGTACATTTTAAAACCAAAACAAAAAATGAAATTCACCAGTTATAGTTTACAGAGCAAACTAATAATTGCGCCTGCCATGGTCTGCTTATGACCTCACATATTACATTACTCATGACATGCAAGTAAACCTATTTCAGTTAATTAAAACAATGAGCATTTACATGCAATTGAAAACACATTCATAAAAACCACTGCAAAAGCCTGTGGCATGTTAAATCACCTCATTGATGGCATGATAAAATGGAAGGGGCAGACATTGCATTACCATTATCTTAACTGCCTTCTCAGGAAATCAAAATGAATTGCAAAAGTCCCACATGTAAACTCTATGCAGTAGAATTACCTTCCTCTGCTCTAGTGTTCTGTCCGGCAGCTTTCATACATTTGTAATGCATTTCTATTGTTCTATTTATTTGTATCCACTGAAATTACTTTCTTATGAAAAATCCTGCTATTACCCTCATACTTGTCCATTCCTTGGAAAATTTCAAGAGCAAAAGTTTCCATGGAACAAATTAGTGTTATAAATTAAAAGCAATGTAACATGCCTTTTGTTGCACTAAACCGTGTGTATTTTTGTATTTTGATATCACATTCTGATCATTAAGATAAGCTAAAATTAAAATGAGTTTCCCTTTTCGTAATTCTTAGTTAAAATGTGTTCATTACTCCCTTCTGTGGTTTGTAGTTTTGCCAGTTTGGATGATAAGCTGTGCACTATCTGATGTTTTTTTTTTGCCTTCGTCAGTTAGGATGGCTCCACCCATTGTGCAATGCAACATCACAAAAAATGAAAGTCCATAATGAAATTATAATAACCACACTATTCACCTGTAATTCCATTGTATATTTTATTACATTTTAGTATTCCATCACAGTGCCTGATACCCCAGCGCTAATAGAGTGAAAAGGTGAAATGACCCCTACAACTTCCTGATTGCACATCTGAGAAATTTTCTTAACACCAACAAACTCTCACAACTTTGCAAAGAACGACCTGATGCCCATGAAATAAACAGTGCCAGCTTCTCTGATAGGGCAGTGGAGCGTTGACCCACTGCTTTAAAACTGTGCAAAGGAAGGATAAAATGATAATAATAAAACCTTATTATCATTTCATTATTAGTGTGCAGTTGTACTGCAGCCATGTTAATCCAGGTCGGGGCTGGGCCAGGCTCTTGTGATGTCGAGGGAGGAGGAGTGGTGGCTGCATCTTAAGTGCGCATGATGGTTTGGCCGGCCATCTTGAGCCGGCCAAACTGTCAAGCGCATTTTGCATGTTCTCCACCAGCCTCCCACTACCTCTCTGAGTGCCGAACTACGGTGCTCAGACCAATCACAACACTGTTGTAAGGCAGCATTGTGATTGGTCAGGGGAGCCAGCGAGCCTGGGTACATCCTGGTTCTTGCGTCGGAGGAGAGGCGACCACCAAGTACATTTTTCTTTTCTTTTTCTTTTTTCCTAACCTCCCATCTTCCCCCGCCCCGCTACAATAGATATTGCTATAAAACCTCCACTGACATAGATTGTATGCTACCTTCAGACTGGTCGGAGTACCACATCATCATATTCCACCTCACCTCACAAATCATAACAGTGAAATATCAGTCATATAGACTGAAGTGGTGGGTCAGGAATATAAAGCAAATTGACCTAGCATCTAAAGCACTGCACACCTCTAATCCTCTGCGGACATGCGCACAGCAGTGGAACTAACTGCACACTACAATGAAACCATGACAGGCATACTTAACCAAGCAGCCCCAATGGAACCTAAGAGGCTCAGGGTTAATCATTCATGCGTATGGTTCAACGAAGTGGTGAATGAATAGAGAAGAAAGCTCAGAATGTCTGAAAGAACATGGAGAAAACACCTACAACTGCACACCTTGCTCTTTTACACTATTAAAGAAACACATACAAGAAAACTGTCGTAGGGGCATAAGCCTCCTACTTTCATTCACTACTAGACAAAGCTATAAAGTGCCCAAACCAGCTATTCGATATCATCAAACAACAAACATCGCCCACCAATGTCCAAGCATTAAACTGTTGCTCAAAGAGCTGTTGCTGGACTTCCAAACATTTTGCATTTGCCCCCCACTTTTTGCTGAATTCATTGTTTTGGGCCTTAGGACTTTGTTCACTTGAACCAGTGCTAACATGCTTGCGCTCTATTCATAAAACATGTTGGATTGGCTTAATTAAATTAATTAATTAATTGTGGATTTCTAACGCGCTAGAATCGACTCCCGAAGGAGTATCTCTCCGCTATAGACCGCTGGGGAACCCATCCTGGCTTTCCCTGTGAAATGGTCCCTACTGGGTATCTCCAAGGTGAAACCAGGCATCCCCGGCGTATGTGGGGGGCCGTTGTGGAGATGAGGCAAGCTAATGCCCAGAGTTGCCGAGTGTGTTCCCTGGTTAGAGTAGGCACCGAGGCGAGAATTATCGAGTCCGCTGACCCTGGTCCACGACCCTGCCGCGTCGGGAATTGAACCCTGGTCCCGGGCCGTCCTCTGCTTCTGGGTCTGCCGCCTCTAACCAGTGAGCCACACCACTCCATACCCAATTGGCGTATTTAATTTACTGGTAAGTCCCTAGTGGAGTGGTACTTACTGTGCCTATGGCCTACAAATTAAATATTACTAATGGGGCTGCAACACTGGATGTGCCACACACTTGAGGTACCACTTTAAAAATGTCTCAGACCTTCCATTGCAGCCTGTGTGTGCAGTTCTTAAAGTGTTATTTTGAGCTAGCAGAGTAGGCCTTTTGTGCCAAGCTACCCAGAGCACAGGTTTATTCAGGGTTTGCTTGTGCCTTACCGTGACAAGGATCGTGGTTAATGCTTGACCAGGGCTCACACCACATTCAAACATTAACACAATTTCTCACAGCTTTGTAGTCTTTGACAAAGACTTTGCTGGCAATGAATACACTATCTATAGTCAAGACCCCATACTCGAGCCCCCATGCCCACACCATACCCTTAAAACCGTATCCACCTATACAGAGACTTACCATTTACTACTAACCCAGAAATAGCCCCCGGAAATGAATTCAGGGCGCTCACAGAAAAGGAATCCACCAAAATCATAAGCAACGTAAAACCCGCAACTCACCTTTGAGACCCCACCCTCTCATCCTTGGTAAGGTACTCATCCACCTCATCTCGCCCTTCCGGATCAAAATAATCAATGCGTCACTAGTCCAAGATATAGTCCGGGATTGCTTAAAATTATCACAGGTCATACCACTTCTCAAAAAACTGCTTATTCATTCTCCTTGACATTTCAACTGCCTAAAAGGTGTAGCTAAAAAAGCTTCACAAAGTAAGCGTTTGTTGCTATGGCTTTTGTCAAAGAAATGTTTCAGTGTTCTAAACATCTTAAGCATTAATATTGTAGGACCTAGTGCGATTTCGTGTAGCCCTATGAATATCAACACATCCTTCATAAGACAAGAATTCAAAGTCAAACCCATGAAGAATGTATTAAAAATTAGGATCATTACAGAAAGCAACAGATATGTTAATCAAATCATTAATTAACTTAAATCAAAATAGTCAAAGCCAAAATCTGCAAAAAGTTTATAAGGTCTTCCTCAAAAGTAAGGCTCTATATGGCGTAGTTATGAGACTGCACTAGACAACGGCAATCACATAGCTTGCAACTATAAAATACCTTGTTTTCCTATTTACAAAACCCTGTTATGAGTTGTCACAGTCTTTCCCATTTGTTAAAGGTTTTTTTTTACACTGACTGAATGACAAATTGGTGGGGGGGGTGAAAAGGTTACCCAGCTCTTATCTGCAATTCAAAGAGAAATGTATCAATGGTTTGTGACTGCAACTGCAGTTGCAAAATGTTGAAAAGATGTCAATACTTCAAAGGGGTTGTCATTTGAGTCACACAGAGGAAGCTTTGGGAAGTGGGACTGATGACTCTGGGTTAACAGGCACTGTACCACTGCCTGCACTCCCTGATGTCTCCCCCCATGGCAATATGTTTTGTTTTTTATAGCAGCACCAGTTCCTTCAATGGGAAGGGCTGCTTTAAAAAAATGTTTCCAGTTTGGGAGTGGAAGTTCAGGGACAGAGGCCTACTGTACTTTGCAGGCCTCCATCCCTTCATTTGCAGCCAGGTACAAAATGTGATCCGTCTAATTAATATACATTCGAAAAGTTGATGTGTGACTAATGAGAATATACAAATTGTGATGTGAGCTAATAGTATATAGGTTGCATCACAAATTGCATTCCCGTTCACTTATCATTCAGTGGACACATTGCACATCCGAAATGGAATAGTACATCAGACACAATATCACAAAGATTTAGCAACCATAAAATTCTCTTAAGAATTTATACTAATTAAAACGTGTCTCTTACAAAGCACATCTTTCTCTATTATTTACTACTGGAGAGTTTTTCCTTTGACGTTCAGCTAAAAGGGGGTTCTCTGCGCTCCAAGTTTCGAGGGGAGTCAGTAGCCAGTATTCTCGGCTCACTTCTCCCTCCCCCGCCTACCAGCCTCCCGCCACCTTGCCAGGGAGCTTGGACGGCCGATATCCTGCTGCTTGACTGGTTCAGTGGATGAGCGGCCTTTAGCAGGTCAGCTTGGTTCACAGCACCTGTGATGGCAGCAGGGGTTGCTTGAACAACGAGCCCAGTGCGAGGGTTGCATAAGTGTGGAAAGGCCATTGGGCTGTGGCCCACTGCCGGGAGGTGCAGCATTAGGGCAGTGAGCTTGTGTCTCACTGGTGCATGGTTGCTCACTTGCTCATCTGTGACAGTGTACCACTCCAGTCGTCCCCAGTCTCAACTGGCGTTTTCTGTACACTCAGTACATTAGTACTTTGGTACATTCTGCCCTCCTTGTCCAACCTTGCAGCCCACTGCAGCTTAACAAACTCCTTTTTAGTAAGCTGCATTATTATTCTCATCTCCATGCTGCATTGTTGAAATCTTCAGCTTGCATATTGGCAGCAATCGTCCTAATCTGGGCTTTTCTGGAAGTCATCCTCGCACTCCCTCTCTCAAATGTTTCTAATTTGCATCAGTCTGTGATCCACTTCACACTTGTCTGTTCTCTCCAACTCTCTGCCTTTCTGGGCTCGCTTTTTAATTGGTCTCTTTCTCCCTTGCTCACTTTGAGCTATCTCTCAACAGCCTGCTTGTTTGTCTCCCCTCTCTCGCTGGCCTCCATCATCTCTCGCCTCTCTGACGCTGTCACTTATTATACCCATTCAGTCTTTTTCCTGTCTATTTGTCTCTTACCCCTCTCACCTGGCTCACCTCTGCCATGCATATCTCTCTCAACACAAGCCTTCTTCGTATTGGTGGCTCTCATCTGTTTGTTTGCAGTGTCCTGTTTCTCTCCTTCATTCTTTCAGTTTTACCTGGTGCTCTCTCTCGCTGGCCTCCTCTATATTTACCATTTCCTCCCGGTAACCATAGGCAATCAGAGACATGAAACCACCTTTTTACAAGTTTGTTACATTTGTTTTTATGATTTGTTCGTGCCTTGATATACAGGTTACCAGTTGCATATAGGGCAAGCATGGGCCCTAGCTCAAGTAACGAAAATAGGCCCCTAGACGGCTGCAACAATAATGAAATACATCATAGATTCCTGGGCCCCGGTGCAACTGCACCTGCTGTATCTCTGGTAGCTATGCCTCTGTATGCCTCAGTATACGGGCACCTCAGACGTGAGCCATCAAGTCACAAATAGTGTAAAATGGCAGACTTTTGTTTTAGTGAATGTGCTTTACATGTTACATTATTTTACCAAACAGAAAAATGCCACGTTCTCAGCAGGATACCAAATGTGACCAAAGCTCAGAGAGCCCTGTTTCATTCCTGCTTCTTACACTGCCTTTACTACCTCTAAGGCCAGGGCTCGCAAAGCCAGTGGTCGCAGCTGCAACCCCTGGTAGCCGATAAACTACGTCTATGCATGATCGCTCTTTCCAGAAGCTTTCTACATGATTGGGGGTCTTAATCTTTCATATGAAAGGATAGTACAAGAGATGAAGAATAATAGCAGAATCAATAGTGTGTAATTAAAAAATACAGTGATTAATTTGTAGTAAAATCAGATTAAAAAAGGATGTAGCTCAGACTGAGAAGTAATGATGGAGCAAGGATTTGCACGTAAAGCGCCTTGCTTGTACTCATGAACCTCGAATAAAATTAATAATGTAACCAACATGTTTGTTTTACTAAATTTACATATTTTCACTTTACACGGGGTATCCGAGTAAAGCTTGCCTATGTGTTTACTAATCCTAATACGCTTGCAACCTAAAATGGCTGCTGCTACGCGGGGATTTCTACTGCGCATGCGTCGGTCATACTCACGTGACGTGACGTACTCGCAGTTCTGGTGGGAACTGTTTGCAGTTCTGGTGGGAACTGTTTGCATCTGAAACAGACGGATTCCTCCCCTGCCTTCCGCGGGAGTACCAGCTAACGCTCTGATTTATTTTAATCACACTCAGCTAGCATAGCGCTCGCTTAGCGCTTTATTTTAAATTACCCTCACCTGCATCCAGGGACCCCTCCCTGTCACAGCCTTCCCGCGCAGCCGAGCTTGACGCTGCAGCGGACCCAGGACTCCCCGTTCGCCGCCTTCAGCGGCCGCTCCCCCGGCCACGCCCACTCTTTCTGGACACGCCCCTTTGGGACCTTTAATAAGGAGCTGAATACGAGCTCAAACAAACAGACGGATTCCTCCCCTGCCTTCCGCGGGAGTACCAGCTAACGCCCTGATTTATTTTAATCACACTCAGCTAGCATAGCGCTCGCTTAGCGCTTTATTTTAAATTACCCTCACCTGCATCCAGGGACCCCTCCCTGTCACAGCCTTCCCGCGCAGCCGAGCTTGACGCTGCAGCGGACCCAGGACTCCCCGTTCGCCGCCTTCAGCGGCCGTTCCCCCGGCCACGCCCACTCTTTCTGGCCACGGCCCTTTGGGACCTTTAATAAGGAGCTGAATACGAGCTCAAACAAACAGACGGATTCCTCCCCTGCCTTCCGCGGGAGTACCAGCTAACGCTCTGATTTATTTTAATCACACTCAGCTAGCATAGCGCTCGCTTAACGCTTTATTTTAAATTACCCTCACCTGCATCCAGGGACCCCTCCCTGTCACAGCCTTCCCGCGCAGCCGAGCTTGACGCTGCAGCGGACCCAGGACTCCCCGTTCGCCGCCTTCAGCGGCCGCTCCCCCGGCCACGCCCACTCTTTCTGGACACGCCCCTCTTTAGCCCTACTTATCATGTGCTTCCACCGCACGCGCAGCGGACGGGCGCAGCGGGCGCGCCGTTTGCGCGCCGAAGGCGCGCCTAAGGCAAGCCCGTCTGCGTCCGTCCACGACCGGCCGGGACCTGGGGCCATAGATCCTGCCCAATTTGTGTCCTACACCTCCGCCCAATTATCCGCACTCATGGCTCCCACCTCTGTCCCTCTCCCGTTAGCCTTACGCATTGCTTCACTCGGCATTTCTGCACCTTCCTGTTCAACTCTATCCCCCTCTTCTTTACCCTCCATCCCCCCTCCAATGGTTTATCAGGCAACCCCTTCCCTTCCACCGTCACCCCCTGTAGCCTCGGCTCTTCTGTTAAACACCCGGTCAGCTGTTAAGCATCAAATTGAACTCTTTAATCTTCTCTCCACAGATTCCCCTGATTACCTTTTTCTCACGGAGACATGGTTTTCTTCTGATTCTCTCCCCGACCTTCTAACTATCCTTCCTGACACACATTGTGCCCTTCGAGCGGACCGACCGGCCAGTAAAACCGGCGGTGGAGTGGCAATGATTATTCGGTCTACGCTGAAGTTTCAGCTTTTTGACCACTCTCCTATACCCAACGTGGACTTCCTGGTCGCTCGGTCCACCAATCTCATTGACCCCCTCACCTTTGTCCTTGTCTATCGGCCCCCTCTGCCTATGCCTCAATTTGTTCCCCTTTTTCAAGATATCTTGGCCACTTTATCAGTAAACAACTCGGCAGTTGTCCTATTAGGCGACTTCAATTACTGGCCGGACGATCCTCGAGAAAGCCCAACTTCTAAAGACTTTTCTGCAACTCTTCACTCTTTAAACTTTTTTCCTCACGTCTTCTCACCCACTCACGTTAAGGGTCATACCTTGGACCAAATCAGGTCCCTGCGTTGCCCCCTCTCTGTTCTCTCCACTCTTCCCTGTCTCTGGTCAGATCACTTCTTAATTTCTTTTAACATTCCCCTTTCCTCTCATCCTAAAGTCCCGCGCCCCAAAAACTTGACAGCCCGCTGCTGGAATCAGACAGATCTCTCCCTTCTTTCTTCTTCTCTGGCCTCCACTACACCTGACTTGACCGACCTCTCCCTGGAAGATCAAGCTGATGCTCTTTGTGCTTGGTTATCCTCCTCCTGTGACCTCGTCGCCCCTCTTAAAAACATCAAATCTGGCCAGCCCCATGAGGCCCACAGATGGTTCACTAGTGAACTCAAAGAGTTAAAACTCAATCTCAGGCGATCAGAGCGCCAATGGAGGCATCACTACTGTCCTTTTCTTCGTACTAAGTATAAATCATTACTTAACGACTACAAAAAAGCTATCACCTCGGCAAAAATGGAATACTTCTCCGAAAAAGTCGCCCGCTCTTCCAACAAATCCCGAGAGATTTTTTCACTCGTAAAACAACTTGCCACATCCGATCGTACTAACGTTAGCGTCGCCCCTTCCCTCTCATTCTGTCTTTCCCTCAACAATCACTTTATCGACAAAATTTCTGCTATTAAAGCCAATATTCCCGCAGTCTCTCAAACCCTGGTTATCCCCCCTCTGCCCCCCCCGCCTTTTATGTTAGACCTCTTCCCCCCCATCACTGCTGCACAATTCTCTGCTCTGCTGGTCAAGGTCAAATCGGGATCGCCAGCTGACTGTGCGCCGGCCCAGATCCTTCAAACCCTTTTTTCTCACTCTCCTGGACCCCCTCTCACACTTCTTAATTCATCCCTGGCCCTAGGATCTGTTCCCTCCTCTTTCAAAACGGCTATTGTTCTTCCTATAATAAAAAAACCTGGCCTGGACCCTTCTTCACCTTCTAACTTCAGGCCTATTTCCCTCCTCCCCTACCTGGGGAAGATTGTGGAAAGCCATGTCACCTCCTGCCTCTCCTCACACATTGAGAGGCATGGCCTCTTGGCTTCCCACCAGGCGGGCTTCCGCCCGGGTCATTCTACCGAGACGGTCGTCACTGCTGTCCTGGACGAGCTTAAGGGAAGTCCCTCAAGGATCCTCACTGAGCCCCACCCTCTTCAACGTCTACATGAGCCCCCTCGCGGCCATCGCACGCCAACACAACCTCAACATAATCTCCTACGCCGACGACACCCAGCTGATCCTCTCCCTGACCAACGACCCCGCCACCGCCAGAGCCAACCTGCACGAAGGGATGAGAGATGTAGCCGAATGGATGACGACCAGCCACCTGAAACTGAACTCGGACAAGACGGAGGTCCTCATCCTGGGCTCCTCGCCCTCCGCCTGGGACGACTCCTGGTGGCCCCCCGCCCTGGGCACCGCACCCAAACCGACGGACCACGCACGCAACCTGGGCTTCATCCTGGACTCCTCCCTCTCCATGACCAGACAAGTAAACGCCGTCTCCTCGTCTTGCTTCAACATCCTGCGCATGCTACGTAAGATCTTCCGGTGGATCCCCACCGAGACGAGGAAGACGGTCACCCAGGCCCTCGTCACCAGCCGACTGGACTACGGCAACGCCCTCTACGCCGGAACCACCGCCAAGCTCCAGAAGAGACTCCAGCGGATCCAGAACGCCTCGGCCAGACTCATCCTCGACATCCCCCGACGCAGCCACATCTCCGGACACCTGAGAGATCTGCATTGGCTCCCGGTCAACAAGAGAATCACCTTCCGTCTCCTCACCCACGCGCACAAAGCCCTACACGACCAAGGCCCGAGCTACCTCAACAACCGGATCAACTTCTACACTCCCAAGCGCCTCCTCAGATCAACCAGCCACGCCCTCGCCGCCGTCCCCCGCATCCGAAGAGCGACAACAGGAGGAAGGTCCTTCTCCTTCAGGAAGAAGCTCAAGACCTGGCTGTTCGAGCAGTAACCGCACCCCCCCCCCCAACCCAGCGCCTTGAGACCCTACGGGTGAGTAGTGCGCTCTATAAATGACCTGATTGATTGATTGATTGATTGATTGATTGATTCCAACCTCCCCCAGGCGCTGGTGCTTCTCGACTTGTCGGCTGCGTTTGACACGGTTGATCATGCCATCCTTCTCGACCGTGTCAGCGCAGCCGGCATTAGGGGGTTAGCACTATCCTGGCTGAAGTCCTTCCTTCAGGGTAGGTCCCAGGCAGTCCAGCTTGCCGGCTTTTCCCTCCCCCCCGCCCTCTTGTGTGTGGGGTCCCCCAAGGTTCCTCCCTCTCCCCTCTTCTTTTCAATCTTTACATCTACCCTCTTATCTTTTCCCTCCGCGAGCTGGGGGTCTCCGTGTATAACTACGCTGACGACCTCCAGCTCATCTTCGATCTCTCCACTCCCGACTCTTCTTCCTTTCTTAGTTCCACTTTAATTTTCATTTCGGACTGGATGATCACGAACCACCTCAAATTAAACCCCGACAAGACGGAGCTTGTCCTCACTGGTGGCCCCTCTAATCCCTGGTCCCCTTCTCACTGGCCCCTCTCTTTAGGCACTCCCCCTACTCCAGTTCCCACTGTTCGCACTTTAGGCCTTAAAGTCAGCAGTGACCTTTCCATTCACTCCCAAGTTAGCGCTGTAATTTCATCTTGTTTTTTATCCCTCCGCCTTATCCGCAAAATTTCCCGCTTCTTTTCCACTGACGCCCTCAAATCCATCATCTCAGCCCTTATCACCTCCCGTCTCGATTACGGGAATGCCCTCTATTCCGGCATCCCCGCCTATGAAATGCGCCGGCTCCAGGCCATCCAAAACCAGGCCGCCCGGCTCATCTTTCACCTTCCCAAATTTTCCCACATCACGCCTGTTCTCAAGTCCCTTCACTGGCTTCCTGTACGCTTTCGTTCTTCTTTCAAATTAGCCTGCCTAGCCTTTTTAGCCTTCACCCACTCTGCCCCTCTGTTCATTGTTTCTTTGATCACTCCCTACACTCCCTCTCGCACTCTTCGCTCGTCCTCTCAACTTCTTCTTCAAGTCCCCCGCTACCGTAAAGCCCGCATTGGTGGCACCCGTTTCTCGGTTCTGGCCCCTCAGTATTGGAATAGCCTCCCATTCTCCATCCGATCAATTCCTACTTACCCGGCTTTCCGAAAAGCATTAAAAACTTGTCTCTTTCTTCAGGCCTTCCCTGGTTAGTTCCATCGTTTGCAGTGCTGAATCCGTTTTTCCCTTCCCTCCCCTTTCCCTTCCCCCCCCTTTCCCCCTTTTCCCCCCCAGCGCCAGGAAGCCGCTAGGCCACAGTGCGCTTAATTAAGTTCCTTTTTTCATTTTCATTCATTCATTGCACTTGCGCATTAGAGCTAAAAATGGCTGCTTTGTGTTCTCACATACGAGAAGCTTGAAGTGCTCATTTGCTATGCTGTTCGTTCTGCTTAATCACTAAAGCTATAGTTATTATAAAGTAATGGGTATAGAGTAGAGATTCATGGTATACAGTGTATTCATTTTTTCTGCATTTTAAAACTGTTTCCTTTCCATTTCATGGTACATTGCGAAACATGGCCTGCGGTCCCTTGCTGTACTCCATTTTGCTTGAAACTGAGTCTGCGCGAGATCAGCGAGTCTCCACAGCAATGACCTTTGGAACTTTGCCAGATGGCAGTCCCAGCCAAGATGCGCCTGGGAAGAGCACCCTCACCTAGTCGAAGAAGCAGAACTGTACCCAACAAAATACATTGTATACAATGCTAAATTCACCATTGTTATGTATAAGGCATATGTCATGTGAACCCAAATTCGATGGGCGGGAATGAAAATTCTAATGAGGGGCTTGAGAAAGCTCAAATCCTAGGTGGTGTGATGACCTGTTCTTTCTTTTGTCCAATCGAAATTGGGGATCCTTACACTTGCAACATTTGGGGGGTGGAACACTGACCTGGAAAACAGTATAACTAGTCTAGGTTTAGCTAGAGAAATTGTCCGACTTGTCCGAATAGCTGACCTGTCACTGACCCAACGCACTCAGTAGCTGATCGAGAACAGAAGTGCTGCGGAGCACTCTGTCAGACAGACTCACAGACCCAATCGGGGTTTTGGGAACCTTTGGGAACCTTAAGTGCTGGCGAAGCACTTTGCTGGGGAATTCGATAACCCACTCGGGGTTCTGACTGATAGCTGCAGAGAGGGTGTAACGCAGGCGTTGCAACTGAACTGCGGGTGCTGGTCTCAACTTTGGTGGTCCGGTTAAGATCCAAATCTGGTTTTCCTGTCCTGGTTTCCATACTGCACCTGCTTGCCTACTGGCAACCGCTTTCCTTGGGGCTTCTTCTGTCCTTGACTGACCCGTGGCCAGGGTTGGTCTCCACACCGTTCTAGGTAAATATAAATCTGTTAGGGAAACACACTTGCATTCTTTATCTAGACCATTTCCTAAATCTTGCTAAAAATATAATTGCACATGTTACTCTTCCTTTGGGACAAAGTACTAAGCTGTGAACTTCTCATTATTAGCGTGTTCCATCTTCTCCCCTCCTCCTGTAGTCTTGAATGAAAAGTATTAGTTTTACTTTTTAATAAACAGATGTTCCTTCTTTTTACCTTTCCCTTAGACAAACTGAAGTGGTTATTCTGATTTAATCAGTGTGTTCCTTTTCATTATCCTCCCTTTAGCTACATAATAAACTCAGTTTTGTCATTATAGTTTCATGTTCCCTCTTCTTACCCATCCTGTAGGAAACGATAAACTGTGACATTCTAGCATATCCCTTATTTTTCCCGTCCTTTAGAAAACTCCATTTCAAGTCTGATTCCTATACGTCCGTTTTAGTATGTTCCTTCTTTACCTTTCCCTTTAGCCCTCTAAATGGTTGGCATAATCTATTTTCTGCATGGTTATACGATTTTCATGATTTTGGTTATCAATAGTTTGCTTGCTGTAAACCTTATGATTTCTAACCTCGAAGAGGACTAGATAAAGGTTTTCAAAACTTCCCGAGTCTGTGGTTATTTTATAGATGCAAATATTATAAATGTTATTTTAGACTGCTTTTCTTTGCAGCTAGCTCCCTGATCCATTGTGGTCATAGGTGCCATATGTCAAGGATTGGTAAGTCCACGGTATAGGAATTAGTTAGGATTCTAAATTACTGGTAGTAGAGTGTAGGTTACCCGATTAATAAATATGGTGAATTGAATCTATGGGCCCAGATGTGCATATGGTAAAATTATAGTCGGGTGACCTGCGCGCTCTATCAATAACATACAGAGAGATTCCATTTTCCTTTATTGGAGTATATGCAAAAAATAAATGTTGTCATAAATTCCTCCTTTCTTCTGATCATTGTTCATTATAAAAAACAAATCACAAGAAAAAAAAGCCAGATTTTGATTTCTTGTTTAAACTACAGCTGCAATAACGCTCCGTGATCTGAGTTTCTCCTTGGATATTGGGCCTGGAAGCAGGTATTATGACATCACAATTTAACTTTAACAACTCATTAGTGTGCAACTATATCATTTTCTCATTACACGTGCCTAGAGACATCAAAACTCAATTGTAATAAAGAAATTAAAGACAGTTGTTTCTGGGATTGAAGGCTCCCATGCAATATATCCCAAAGCAGGAGGCTATACTGGCCATTAAAGACCAAAGTTAACAAGCATTTGCAATGCAATAGGTCTCGCATTACTGAAAGTTTGAGCTATTGGCGTCGCATTATTATTTTAAGCGCCAATAGCTCAAACTTTCAGTAAAGTGAGACCTATTGCATTACAAATGTTTGTTTAGTATTGGTCTTCCGTTACTGAGGATTGCTCGGACTACACCAACAAGCATTGGAAATACAATCAGTCTGGTCCTGCCCGCCATGCATGCGAGCTCCAAGGCTAGGGGGGTGGGGAGGGGGAGGTGTATGCTGAAGTGAGGAGAAGCACCCAGAGTGGCCATTACGAGTGAGCAAGCCACGGAAAAAAAACATAGACAACACGAGGGGAGCGAGGAATTTACAAATTGAACAACATGAGGAGGGGAGGGAGGGGCAAAAGGCAACACGACCGGGTGAATGAAAAGTGGAATGTGGGGCAAGTTTGGAGTAGAGCAACATGGAAAACAGGAGGGGAGTGGGAAATGTACAACTTGAACGGCATGGGGTGGGTGGGGCTAAAGGCAACACGACACGGACACCGAACTCCAGGTGAAAGAAAAGCAGACTGCGTTATATGAAAAGTGGGCAGGCTTGGAGCAGGCAATTAACATTTTAAGCCGAGGTAAAGGAAACAAGTTATGGCGACTGCTGAAAATACCAACCACAGCTGCCATGACCTCGCATAAACCAGCATCCTCCCCACTTCAGCAGCACTGCAACTATTCCCTGCAACAATCACTGCTGTACTACAGTGATGAAACACATCTGTTAAGATCCTGTGAGCGGTGCCCACCCTCTGAAAACAGCTCTTGTCCGTTGATGCAGAGGAGAGACATTTGGTCAAGACAGTTGCGCGCTCGGTGGGCAGATGGGTACAAATGACTCTAATTAAATGAAGAGCAGGGCAGTGGGAGCGCGCTGGTTTTACTTTCATAGTGAGCGTATGCGATTACTATTCGCTTTAAACTATGTATTTGGCTGGTGTTTTCTGGAATTTATGAAAGCGGCAACTTGGTTGTGAACGTAAACATATCACTGGAATACCAGCGCACTCCCACTGCCCTGCTCTTCATTTAATTATAAATCCAGTGATATGTTTCTGTTCACCACCAAGCTACCGCTTTCATAAATTCCAGAATACACCAGAAAAAACTACATCGCTTAAAGCGAATAGTAACCGCATACGCTCACTATGAAAGTAAAAAAATCCTGGTTTTAGTCCTTGCGCCCTGGAAGGGACAAACACAAGATTGGCAAGCTGCACCATGAATGAGAAACAGGCATGAGGGTAATAGGAAGGCTAACCAATAGCATGCAAAGTTCTAGGTAAGCCACAATGTGCCTAGCAGTAGGCGTAACCTACAGATACACTGAGGACATACCAGGAAGGTGTTACGCTATAACTAACACACCGAAAACAAAAACAGAGCCCAGAATGGTCAAATACACAAAAAGCAAGGCAAAAATGGGCAAATATACAGACACTTTACACAAATCATAATTATAAGGATACAAAGAATGCAACCCCAACGTGAGATATCCACAATTCACAAACAACATTGCAATGTAACAAATAGCGAGTCACAGGCAGTCCAAAATATATCTACATTAGAAGTGTTGTCAAATAGGGTGGATGAGTTTAGTACCTGCCGTCCCTTACCTTTGTCCCCACGCACTTGTCAAGAAACTCCCTCAGCTCTCTGGGCACAGCCTCCCGGAGAACATTGAAATTCACTCTCCCATTGGACAGGTGAGCCGCCATCTCCCACAGACCAAGGAAATGACAGGTCAGGTGACCAGAACGTCACATGATTCTACTGGGCGAACTGGTGCGCTGGGAAGATGTAGCATTTAGATAATGCCCAACATGGTGGCCATTTTAGACCGCCACGCAATAGAAACATTTATCTTCAAACACTTAAAAAACAAGTATTACCCCTCAGTAGCACCACAAATAAAGTGCACGTTCCCGTCATGTGTGCCCTGGCAGTGCCAATCATTGTCCTCGTATGAACAGCCAGGGTGAAGCAAGCGGTACCGTTGTAGTGTGTTTATCTAGGTACCTATATTGATACTCCTATTTCTGACCCTTGTCCGGTTAATAATTCACTAATGTCCATACAACGGCACAGAAACCCGTTTTCAGATTAGGTCATAGCGCATGCTGTCACATTAAGCAAGCACTATCCCTCCAGCCCCCTAGAAAGCACACCGAGTTCTCAAAACAAACCAAACCTCCAGCAGACCTGGGAAATCCCCCGCAGCTATTGTTTTGATTTTGCTCGAGAACTCCTGAAAAGAATGTAGGAACGATCAGTCCTTATGACATTCTTACTGACGTCTTATGTCCATCCTTACGTCAAACTCGGCACCTTTCAGGTATAAATATACCAACGCTGCCCTAAGCAAACACACGGTGGTGACGAGCTTGGAGGAGCGCTACTTGCCGGAGAGCCCAGCTGATGCAGGAAGCCCACGGACGCTGCCCCTCCCTTTTGACGCGCTGAGAGAGACGCTGCCTTTTCTCCTGCCGAGAAATCCAGCCTCCGGCGTTTCCAGCCGCCCTCGCGGGTAACTGGGATATCGAGTCCTGAGACAGAGATACCAACCCTCCAGCCTTCTAAATCCCAGGTACTGAACTGACTAAACCCTTGCAGAGAATTCTTGAGTCAGATTCTTGGCGAAACAAACTTAACTTAAACTGCTACTTATTTTCTCCCGCCCACGTATTAGGCTTAGGTCAGGTACACCGGGGTAGGCGTAGTTAGAAGCACCAGTTAAGTACGATTAGTCAAATGTATATATGTATGTATATCTTTTATCCATTTTAAATATCATATGGCTAAGAAACCATATCAATGCTTTTACAGTATTATTTTATAATCCTGTTTTTACTGTATGCACTTTACCTAACTATAAGTATTGCAATAATAGCGATTCATTTCTCTTGTATGAGAAAAGAGACTGATCAATAAATAACATCTTTTATTGAAACACGCCCATCTCTTATTTCTCTACAAACTGGTGAAACTAAGAATGCACGTACTGACTGAGTGAAATAGTTGTCTTTTGTTTTCACACGACTCTAGAGATATACTGTTGATTAGGGGGGAGCAAAGTTGTCATGTTCTATGGTTGTCAGAAACTAAATCCCTTCTTGTCTATCCAGGGAGGTTAAACTCCTCCTTGCCTATTCGAGAAAGTTTCTAGTGAACTCTGAGCTAGCTGGCACACATAACTTTAAGTCTAATATCGTCAGTAGAAGACCTAGTTAACCACAGTCCTACGTCTATACTATTGAAGATATTATTCCAATGCGCAGAGCCTATTGGGAATATAGGAACTACACTACATGGCGCCCAACGGTTTGGATAGGCGATAAATCTAACGCAAGACATTAGAGTAACTCAGTCGTGCTTTTTCACACAGACCCCTTTTTCCCATAAAACCTCCAAAGACGTCTGGAGTGGGTGAAAGGTCAAACCCGCCAAACTTAGTAGGAGGAGACTCCCATGTATAGTTTTTGGTTTATTCAACGTTGAAGGATACAGTGTTCCAAAATATTGTGCACCTAATCTTTGTTTCCGTAGAAACCTGATCTGCAACAAAAACAAAAAACCTTGCTGTCAGTAAAATGTCAGACAGCGAGGGAGAAAGGGAGGCGGCTAGAATAGCAGCTCAACTCCTAAAGGATGACACAAGTCTCCTGCAGACTGACCCGGACACAATACTCATCCCGGTCAGCATAAGAAAAACTATAACACTTAAACTTATAGAAAATGGACTGACATCAAGAGGTGGTACAGTCATATTCGTAATTGAGGCACATGAATATCGGCAGACAGAGGTATTCTATTCATGGATAAACTTTCCAGCAGCAAACGCTGTAACAAAGGAATTCCACTATTACAAGATAGAGGAACCTCCGGATGAGTACACTCCTTTCGAGGAGGTGGAAATACCACTAAAATACCAAGAGCACCTGCTCTGGTTTAATGGCGCCCTAAAACATAAAGATCACATCACCAGGCTCGGTCCACTAGGTAGACCAGGAGCAACGTGGCCGGTTCTAGCCAGCTACACACCACATCCAGACATTGAAAAAATGTCAAAACCAGAACTTTTAACACAGTTAAAACAACTGATTAAAATACACAGACAATTAGTCCAATATGTAATGCGGACTTACACAGTCCAATCAGCTATTAAAATTCCACAGCTGACCCCTCATCAGGGGAACACAAATAAAATAACACCACAGAACATACAGTCCTGTCTAGGTAAAGTACCCATTAAAAGGGAACAAATTCCATTCTGGTTAGCACAAAAAATCACTCAAATAGAGGCGGTATTTTCCGGATACCACCCCAGTTGAAAAACACAGAATTCTGACTATCTCTCTTCCAATGGGGATCGCACCACATGTGGAAGACTGTGACACTTGGGGCACAGTCTTTGCTTCCATTTACACAAAAACACATGGGGGTCGATTCCGATCCGGTAAAATCCCCGTCCGTACGAATCGTATCCGGAGCCGTTTCCGTACGACTCGTACGGACGCCGTACGACCGGACATCTCCGATCCCGATCGGCTGACCGGGACGCGATTCGTACAGTACACGTCGATTCGTACGGAGAAGCGCACGATCACCTACACACCGTACGGCGCGTACCCCCCATGATCGCAGGGGTACGCGCCGTACCCCTGTGATCATGCGGGGTACGTGCCGTACACCCAGCGTACATGGGGGGTACGTGCCGTACACCCAGCGTACATGGGGTACGACACGTACCCCATGTACGCTGGGTGTACGGCACGTACCCTCATGATCGCAGGGGTACGCCACGTACCTCTGTGATCATGGGGGGTATGCGCCGTACCCGGGGGGGGCGTTCCGTACCTGTTTCGGGGCAAACTCTGACTGTGCGACAGTTTCCAGCTCCCGCAGAAAAAGGGTCGTACGGAGTGTACACAACACGGATCGTACTTGCTGGGTCGTAAAAAGCAGCCGCGAAACGTATGAACGTCGCGTACAGCGACTTCCGAGGGCGATTCGTACGGGAATTTCATTCGTACGGTCCCTGGTACGATTCGGACGGATAGCTGCATCAGGAGTGGAACGTACTACGTTGTTCGTACGGAGACGGTTACGGGTACGATTCGTACGGAAAAAAATGCTCCGTACGACGATTCGGAGCGCTTTTTACCGGATCGGAATCGACCCCATGGTGTTCCGTCCATGTCGGTAATACCAGAGGTGCTAAAACAAATTCAAAATGAATACGGTCCAGAACCTGCTTTAACTCTGGGTATGAAATTACTGAAAGACTTCAAACAGGTCTCGGCAATATTACTAGCAAACATAAAGGGGGAAGCAGCAAATGTGGCGATCCGCCAAAGATTGAAAGAAACAGATATAGCAGAACAACCTTTTGAACTTGCCAGAATCATAGAAAAATCCTATGAAGAACTAGGAAGAGATAGTTTGGGTGGGAAACCAGTGAAACCCCAACTAATTGAAAATCCTGAAAAGGTATTTATTAAAAAATAATCTAAACACTCCAAAAAAGAGCTGGGATGGAAATAAACAATCCACTCTGAAAGAAAAAAGATTCCAAACCAGAGGAAGGTCTCCTCGGCGGAGAGAAAGATCTCCGGATCAAGGACACAAGTCTCCCCAGAGGGAGCCCTCTGAGAAAAAATACAACCTTAGAAATAGGGATAATCTGAAGAAACCTGATAGATATCAAGATATTGATACACGTCCATCTTGATCTTTTCAGACTTCCTCGCAGAAATCGGAAAGAAGAGGACGGTCAGAACACAGGGAAGAGCACGTCAAATCCAAAGACAAAGAACCTGCTCACCAAAATAAAAAGTTACAATTTCCAAAGAAAAAGGTAGCCAGCATCAAAGTAATCAAACATGCCGAGGATCCTGAGGACTCAGCTGAAAAACGGAGAGTGGGCTCAGACAATGCTAGACAGCGCAGCAGAAGTAAGCATAGCTCGCAAGATCCTGATGAATCATCTGGAGACAGTGGACACGAATGAATACATTCAGGTGGAAACTGCCGATACCAGAGTTAGCAAACCTCATAAAATATATGAAATAACATTACGTATAGAGGGAGATAAGACTAGGAAAATAAAGGGTCAATTTTGGGATAATCTCTCCAAGGGTTATGACATCCTTCTAGCTGAAAAAGACTGGCCACCAGAGTTTGTCAGGGAGTGCCCTCATGGCGAAGAAATGATTATGCCTGCCTTCTCAAAACACATTCCAATACATAAAAAATATACACTTGCAAGAAAGTGGGCAGTAGCCCAAGTTCCTGCATTATATAAAAACCACGTAGGATGGGATGAGGACTCACCTCCTCACAAAATCCAGTTAAAATCTCAACCAACTGCACAGAGGCAGTACCCAATTAAGCAAGAAGCTAAAAAACAGGTCAGGGAGATATTAGATCAACTTGAATACCAGGGGGTGATTGAAACGGATCACTGAAATATTATCGACGGCCAAAATATCCAGTTGCCAAAATATCGTTGACTAATTATCGACTACAAAAATATCTAGTTTATATACTTATTTAACTAACTACAAAAATATTGAGTAAATAATATCGAGTCTATAAAATATCGACTTCAATAATATAGACAAACAATATATCGACTACAAATATATCGTTTGTAAGCTAAATAACCCTAACACTACAAAAATATCGACTACCAATATATAGACTACTAAAATATCGTTTTTGTGATTTATCGACTTCGGATTATACACATTATATATGTAAAATTATACATAAATAGTCTTGTAAAATACATTACACAATCCTAATTATATATTATATATTAAAATACATTTTTTAAACACACTTAAATGTGTAAACATTTTTCCTACATATCATGAATACTTTGAAAATAATATATACATTTGTCGAAATTTTTCTACATATATTATCACATTATTAGTACATATATTTAAAAAGATTTAATGAACTAACCTGCTTTAATGCAAAACTCTTCACAAATGACCATTTCCACTTAAACAAACAAACCAATTAATTGTGAAAAAATTCAAAGTAGCCAATAAAATGCTCTCTTTCTTAAAACATCCAATGACAATAGAGAACACAAAAAATACACACTATAAAAGGAGTACATGCCTACTACAATTTGTTGCTGCACAAGCTATAGAAAACAGAAGGCAACTCTTTGATCAAGTAGTTCCTGATAAATCGAGATTACTATTCAAGATTGCTACAAAATTAATTAAGTAAGTGAAAATGTATTATTATAATACACAAGTACTAGGCTAAAATTGTATATATTTCTCCTAACTGTTTAAATTACATTTATTTTTCTCTTTTAACATTTGGTTTATAGACATCTCCTAAACACATCAAAATACATGCTCCTAGTTATTTACCACTAAATACTATTTGTAAGTATATGTAAATGTTCTCTAATACACCAACTGCTGTTCTTATTAACTATTTTCTAATATCCTTTCTCTATTTACTCTATCTTCTTAACAGAATTTCTGATAACATCCGCATTCTACTCAACGAAATGTAAAGACTACACAATTTAAACAAGTAAGTATATGTGTACAGTTCTAAAAGGCCCAAAAATACTAAAACTATTTTCTAAACACCATTTCTTGTTTATTCTATCTTCCTTACAGATATTCTAAACACATCCTACATCTACTAGACTAAAGGCAAAGACTACACAATTTAAAAAAGTAAGTATATTTGTAAAATTCCTGAAAGGCCCTAAAACGCTAAAGCTATCTTCTAAACACCATTTTTTATTTCTTCTATCTTCTCTACAGATATTCAGAAAACATCCTACATCTCCTCTACCTAAAGCTAACACTACAGAATTAAAACAAGTAAGTATATTTATTAACTTCCTCAAAGTCCCTAAAGTTATAAATCTATGTACTAATAATAATTTCTTGTGTATTATATCTTCTCTACAGATAATCACATTACATCCTTCATCTACTCCACCAAAGACAAACACTGAACAATTTAAAAAAGTAAGTATATCTAATAATGTCCTAAAATTGCCTAAAATGCTAAATTTAATACTGCTTTCTCCCAAAAAAATGCTAAACATTTTTTAAAAATGGCTTATAATTTTTTACTTTGCCTACCAACAGGAAAACAAGAAGAACATACTAGAAATAAATTGAAAATAACAGTTTCTGCATTTCTCAACACCAGATTTACTAACTGTAAGTATAAACAGTGAAACATAAATGTGTAAAACACTACCAATAATATTTTACATTTAAACACGTTTCTTTCTAATCTTTCCTAGAACAAGTAATACAAAATGACTGAAGGTGCATAATTTATTATGTCACAGAAAAATAATTTGTTGTTATGTTATATGGGGTATGTTTATAATCAAGAAAGACAAACAGGAAGAAAAGTATTCTGGAAATGTACCAAATACTATTCAAACAAATGCTATGGTAGGGCTACTACTGAAGACACAAATGTATTATCTACCAGAGAACATAATCACCCCCCCCCCAATGTCACAGAGATAGAGATAAGGGATGCTTTAGAAACTATAAAAACAGCTAGCACAGGGAGTGACAAACCTACCACACAAATCCTAAAAGAAGAACTGTTAAAAATTCCTGCCCATGCTTCAGGGCAGCTACCCTCAATTGACTCCCTTAAACGCACAATAGCACGCACTAAAAGATTAACTACCACTACTCAACCTAACCCTACAACTTTTGAAGAAATAATAATTTCCCCAGAAATGAGCGTAACACACAGTAATGAGAAATTTTTACTTTTTGACAATGAAAGCCCCACCAACAGAATTATCATGTTTGCAACTGCAACAAATTGAAGAAAAATACAACAATGCGACCAATGGATGATGGATGGGACTTTTAAACCATGTCCCAAACCATTTTATCAACTATATACCATTCATGAATTATATCGTCACTACAATATCCCTTTTATTTACTGTTTGTTACCTAACAAACAACAAAATACATATATAGAAATATTAAATGTTATCAAAAATGAAATCAATAATTATTTTCCCCCAAAAATAATTATTGATTTCGAAATTGCTATGATCAATAGCATTTTGAAAACATTTCCCCACACAGCTATCCAAGGTTGCTACTATCACTTCAACCAAAGTATATGGAGACATCTCCAAAAATCAACTTTAAGCATTCAATACTCAACTGATAGCAACTTTGCATATCAAGTTAAAAAATTAATAGCACTAGCCTATGTTCCAATTACTGATGTAGCGGAACACTATAACTTACTAATTGACAGCACATACTACAAAAAGTATGAAGACAAACTGGCCCCACTACTGGACTTTTTTGAGGATACTTGGGTGGGAAGGTTACATAGATCTGGGCACCGACGCCAACCTAAATTCCACATACCTTGGTGGAATGTATATCTAAGTACATTAAACCAAGAGGCAAAAACGAATAACAGTGTGGAAGGATGGCACAATGCATTCCAAGCTACCACTAACAGAGCAAAACCCACCTTCCTAAATCTAATACAATCTTTAAAAAAAGAACAAAGCTACCAAGAACTAAGGATAGAACAATCTGTTACACAAATTGGCCCTAAACTAACAAAACAAACAAAACAAATGTTCAGACTCCTGCAAAGCCAAGTGACCCTATATCCTTCAACCAGAGGTTTAGAGTACCTATCACTGATAGCTAAAAGCCTACTATAAAGTATCATACCAAAACTAACAAAAACGTCTGATAATTACAGAAATTGTGAAATGCATAACATTTTCCATTTAATCATAAATAATACATATTTGTTTAATATATTTGTTAAATTTTAAAAAACATTTACTTAACAAATATGCAATATTTATAATATTAAACATTGCAATGACATTTAAATCGACATTTCCCACCCAAATAAAATAAATGTGAAAAACTTACAATTTATGTAGCAGAAGAAGAGGTCATCCAGCCACGTATAATCCATACAATACCTTACAATCCAGTACAAATCCTATTTCGGACACCCTCAAAAACCCGAAAATAATATAATTTTTCTTAAAAACGCTCCAGGAAATCCCGATAATACAAGTGTGGACACTTTAATATTTAAAGTGATATACACACACCTTGTAAAAAATAAATTACGCATATTCTTCTCCCAATGCAATGCAATACCCTACAAATATCCCGAAAATTAGTAAAAGATTACAAAAATCGCTCCAGTAAACGCGGAGTAAACAAAGTGTGTTAAATTCATTTAAAAAATGAACATACACACACTTATTTAAAAAAAATAAGCACTATGTTATCGTAATCCATTTCAAATGAACAACCATAAAAACCCGAAAAATCGTGAAAAAGATTAAAAATCGCTCCAGGAAATCGCGAAAAAAGGAGATAGATGGTAAAATATTACATTTATTTGCAATACAAGCTTATCTCAACAAAAAAAATGCATCCTTCCATGGAATAATACTGCGAAGTTCCGGTACCTGTAAAAAAACATACATTAAGTAACCCACCCACACAAACACCCAAAGATTCCAAAATACACATTAAAATTTATGTAAAACATGTTCAAACACATATCCTAAGCATAAAAAAACACTAGGCCTCTAACATACACGACGCCTCGGTAAATACGAAGTTTCACCTAAAACATACCAAAACGACGACTACATACATACAATAACTCTAAAAACGTCGAATATAGTCTCAAACACTACTACTCTCTACGAAATATTAGTTAAAATTCCCCTTACCTTTCTCAACGCGAAGCAGCTTCCAACCGCGATCTTCTCCAGTCCTGAATGAAGCAAAATAACCTTACGCGGTCAAAAAGTAGTCCCCTTAAACTATATTAGAAAGGTAAACATAATAAATACAATGTTCTAATAAGAAATAAAATACATACACAAACTTATAATTTCTAATAAAAATGTGTAACACTAATTACCATTTATTTATCTTACATATCCGTTCTTAATTAATATTAAATAATATTTATAGAATATTATTTAATATTAATATTACTTTAAATATATAAACTTTATAATACATATCTTTTAAATATTTAATGTTAAATGATATTTATTATAAATAATTTTTCCTTTATTTAAGTAAATGTAGAAATTTATTTCATTTGTAAATTAATAGTATAAATAAATAATTTGTATTATTTATTTATATTATTAATATAATTTAAATACATCAATAGGAAATAAATACTATGACAACTCTAAAATTGATTTACTATTTTCAGAATGTATATTTTTTATTGTAACAAATGTTATAATTATTTTAAAATTGTAAATTAATTTTAATAATTAATATAATATATTAATTATTATTATTAATTATCCCAACAATGTATGTAAATTTAAAACATTTATTTTAAAACATTATATCCAACTAAGTCATTGTTTTACTATTTCATATAGTATTAGGAATAATGTTTTTCTCCTAAATATTTGTATATATATAACAAGAATTATTAATTTTTTATTGTTTATTAAGAACATGGTATGTAATATCTATCAAAGTATTTTACAATGTTTTTTGTATAATATATTTACTTTCTTATGAGTTTATAATAATCTATATATCAAACATGTATATTTAATAATATTAATATATAATATATTAACATTTAATTAGTATTAATATTAGACTTAGCATTAATATTAGACTGCCCTAATTAAGGCGGCAGATGAAATCAGGGCTACAATGGACAAGGGTGGTCAGGCTGTCCTGATTTTGTTGGACCTGTCGGCGGCTTTCGACACGGTCGATCATGTAACTTTGATCGGCCGTGTCGAGGCCATTGGTGTTAAACATAGAGCCAGGGACCTTATCACATCCTTCTTAACCGACCGCAGACAAGCAGTTAAGCTGGGCACCTTCACCTCACCCACTTTCAGCCTTCCCTGTGGAGTCCCTCAAGGTTCCTCGCTAAGTCCGACCCTCTTTAATATCTATGTTTCGGACTTAGCGAGGGTAATAAAAGAGTATAACATCAATCTGACAACGTACGCCGACGACACCCAGTTGGTGTTATCCATACATAAGGACGGACCCTCTGTGGCAGCAAACTTCAAGAATGGTATGAGGGCTATTAGCAGTTGGATGGCCTCCAACTGCTTAAAACTCAATTCGTCCAAGACGGAAGTTATGCTTTTTGGAAAGATTCAGCCTTTGTGGTCTCCCTCATGGTGGCCTGAGGAATTGGGAACTCCACCACAACCTGTTAGCAAAGTCAGAAATTTGGGAGTGATATTTGACAACAAGCTCCTCTTTCATCACCATGCGAAAGCGGTAGTCTCATCTTCCTTTAACATCTTAAGGAAAATAAAGAAAATACTACCGTACCTTCCCATAGCCACGGGAAAAACGCTAATATCCACACTGGTGTTTTCGCGTATTGACTATTGCAACGCACTCCTCCTCAATGCCCAAAAAAAGGTTATTTCTAAACTGCAATTAATACAAAATGCCTCTGCCAGAGTTCTTCTGGGGATTCCCAAATATAGCTCGGTTTCCAGACATCTAGACCAACTGCACTGGCTTCCAGTTAGAAGCCGTACGAAGTTTAAGACCCTCTGTATTGTCTATAAGGCAATAAAAGACATAGGACCTAAATTCTTGAGAAGTTCTTTTAAACCTTTGGCAACCCCGAGAACGTTGCGCTCTAACACAGCTCACATGCTTCAAATTCCTAGAACAAGGACAGTTAACTGGGGAGATAGGTGTTTCACCATAGCAGCAGCTAAACTGTGGAACTCCCTTCCCCTTAACATAAAGACCAGTCCATCTTTAATAGTTTTTAGAAAGCAGCTAAAGACTTGGCTGTTTTCTTATCGACAGGATAAATAGATCCTTTACTGTTGTCCCTTCGATTCATCACTGGATTATTTTAGATTTAGCCTCAGCGCCGAGACACCTACGGGTAATTGTAGCGCTTTAAAAATTGCAAAAATAAATAAATAAATAAATAAATAAATTATTAAATAAATATTGAACAGTCTGTTAAAAAAATTGATTATAATTTGTTCTAAATATTACAATTTGACACCCAAATATGAATATGTTACAAATTATTATGTTTTGTATACATACAGTACAAAAGATATGTTTAGAAAATGTACATTTATAAATTACAATAAATGTAAATGAACACATCCTATTTTCCTAACTACTTATATTAAATATTAATTGTTTTGACTATTGTACTGTACATGTTATAAATACAAATTGACAATAAAACTTTTAAAAACATCCATGTGTACTTATTTTCCTAAGATTATAACACAGTCATGTAAATTTTTCTGTGAGGGTGCTGAACACTGACCAATTATATTTTACTATTCCTAGTCCAGTCAGACAAATATCAGGGAAGGTGCTGAACACTGACCAATTATAATTTACTATTCCAACTCCAGTCAGACAAATATCAGGGAAGGTGCTGGACACTGACCAATTATAATGGATGTATGACGTTACAACGCATACTTTTACAACACATACCTTTACATCAAAATTTTTACAAAGCAAAAACCATAACAACGCATGTATTTACAACGCATGTTGTTACAACGCAGTTACCTTTACAACGCATACCATTACAACGTAAGTATTGTAAAGTATATATTAATTATTTAAATGTAAATTAATTGAAAATAATATAATTTAATTTAATTTAATTTAATTTAATTTAATTTAATTTATTTAATTTATATTTATTTTCATATTAGTTTTTTACCCTGTACCCCTGTACCCCAAAAACCCAAAACGGACCTGGCCTGCACCCTAAAAATACCCCTTTACCCAAAAAACCCAAACTGACCCTGAACCCTTAAAATACCCCTTTACCCAAAAACTAAAAACTGACCCTGAACCCTAAAAATGCCCCTTTACCCAAAAACTGAAAACTAACCCTGAACCCTAAAAATACCCCTTTACCCAAAAACTAAAAACTGACCCTGAACCCTAAAAATACCCCTTTACCCAAAAACTAAAAATTGACCCTGAACCCTAAAAATACCCCTTTACCCAAAAACTAAAAACTGACCCTGAACCCTACCCCTTTACCCAAAAACTAAAAACTGACCCTGAACCCTAAAAATACCCTTTTACCCAAAAACTGAAAACTGACCCTGAACCCTAAAAATACCCCTTTACCCAAAAACTAAAAACTGACCCTGAACCCTAAAAATACCCCTTTACCCAAAAACTAAAAACTGACCCTGAACCCTAAAAATACCCCTTTACCCAAAAACTAAAAACTGACCCTGAACCCTAAAAATACCCCTTTACCCAAAAACTAAAAACTGACCCTGAGCCCTAAAAATACCCCTTTACACAAAAACTGAAAACTGACCCTGAACCCTAAAAATACCTCTTTACCCAAAAACTAAAAACTGACCCTGAACCCTAAAAATACCCCTTTACCCAAAAACCCAAAACTGACCCTGAACCCTAAAAATACCCCTTTACCCAAAAACCCAAAACTGACCCTGAACCCTAAAAAAACCCTTAAAAAAACCCAAACATATGACATTTTAAATATAATTATATACTTACCAATACTTACGTTGTAATGGTATGCGTTGTAAAGGTATCTACGTTGTAAAAACATGCGTTGTAAATACATGCGTTGTAATGGTTTTTGCGTTGTAAAAGTTTTGTTGTAATGGTAGTGCGTTGTAAAAGTTGCGTTGTAAAGGTTGTTTCCCATTATAATTTACTATTCCAACTCCAGTCAGGCATATATCAGGGTAGGTGTTGGACACTGATTCTAAATAAATGTTCCCACATATTATTTGTGATTTACACTATATATAATATATTTGATCATTTAGTATTTTTTTTATAAAAACGTTTATTTTTGGTAATAATTTATTTGAAAAATATTACTTTTAAATAATATTTTTATTCTAAATGTTTTAAATTTATGTGCAAATTTGTATCTTGTATGACCTATTTTAGTAATTATTTTTCACATATTTAATTATTTTATTTGTGTTATAAAATAATATTTATGTTATTTTCTGATAATTTTTATTTGTATTTGTATCCTTTTTATTTTTTTATAATCTGTTTTTAATGTATCTGTATATTGTTCTAAAATTAAATAGATTTAACTATGTCTTACATATTTTATGATTGTAATTCTTATATAATTTTTCATCTTCTTTTATTAGCAACATTTTTTTTATTAATATTTGATAAAATTATTAATAATTATTTTTAAATATTATTTTATTTTATAAATATTTTATTAAATTAATAATTATTTATAATTATAATTTTTTTTGAAAGTATTTGATTAAATTATTAATATTTATTAATAAATATATATTTTTTTTAATTAGGTATTTTACATATATTATCCCATATTTATCTTTTTTTTGCTATTTTAGAGAAGATTTTTATATAAAATGTTTAATTTTTAATAAATATTTTATATAAAATAATTATATTTATAAACATTTGTATTTTTTTAATTTTATACTACATTTATAGATTTTTACACTTTTTATTACATATTTTTAAATTACTCCCCACCCTTATCCCCTATTAACCCAACATCCCGCTCCTAAACATTAACATTAATTTCTATATTTATATAAATATATATCTAATTTTCTAACATATATATTTTTTTTTTCCAATTTTTGAGTAGTTTTTATATTTTTAAATAAAAAAAACATTTTTTCTGTAATTTTTTTTTTTTTTTTAAACATACAAATATTTTATAGATTTTTACACTTTTTATTACATATTTTTAAATTACTCCCCACCCTTATCCCCTATTAACCCAACATCCCGCTCCTAAACATTAACATACATTTCTATATTTATATAAATATATATTATTTTTTATATTTATTAATAATATTTTATTAACATTTTATCTATACTTTTTCGATATTTTTTACTATTACTACATATCAATATTAATACTACTCGATATTTTTGACTCGATATTTTTGTACTCGATATTTTTTTCACATTAAATAATACGATATTTTCTACTTCGATATTCTTTTTTTCGATATTCTCCTATACTCGATATTTTTGACTCGATATTTTGTCCTTTCGATATTTTGAAGTCGATATTATGACTAGTTACCGATTGAAACATGCACCTCACAAATGAACAATCCTTTGTTTCCTGTCTCCAAACCAGATGATACATATCGTCTAGTTTTGGACTACAGACACCTTAACTCATACTGCAAAACGTTTGCGGTACAAAACTCACACAGTGCCGCACTAATGAATAGCATAGTGCGCAAAAAATACAAAACAACATTAGACATCTCTAATGGATTCTTTTGTCAAAATATAGCACCAGAAAGCAGATATTTGACCGCTTTCTCAATAAATGGCTCACAAAACATTTCTGTCGTTTGCCACAGGGGTTCAAGAACAGCCCAGGATTATTCTCAGCGAGAGTAACAGAGTTACTACAAATGTATGATGATGAGGCATTATCTTATGTCGATGACATCTATCTAACAGATGATGACTTGGATACTCACTTGAAAAGAGTGAACACCATAATACTTGGGTTCGCAGCAGAGGGTTACAAATTCAACTTCAAAAAGTCAAGAATTGTCCATCCAACTGTCCTATTTTTAGGATATGAACTATCAAGTGAAGGCAAAAGCCTGGCAGACAATTTCCTAGAGAAATGTGCTGTAATCCAAGCACTAAGAACGCTGAAAAATTTACAATCAATTCTAGGTTTCCTGAATTTCGGAAGAACTTACATTATAAATTACGCGGAGAGGGTTAAACCTCTCTATGACCTAACAAAACCAGATTTTAAAAGAATCAATTGTACTCAAAAACACACAGAAATTTTGAGATCTTTACAAACAGACATGTTAGTTAAAACAAGACTGCAAACACGCGATAACACACGCAACCTTGTAATCCGAGTCATCCCAGGAAGATGCGGATTCACATACCTAACCTCTAATGAGGGAGAAACGGTACCAATAGCATATAAATCTCATTTGTACACAGAAACTGAAAAAACATTCAGCATTAAGGAAAACATTGTTCATGCGGTCCAAACAGCTGTAGCAAGAGAAAAAGACCAAGCTGACGGCAGACGGATTACTGTTGTAACAGCAGAATCAGCTTTTGAGGCATTAATAAGCCCATGTAATTTACCTAATATGGCATTAAATCCAAAATGGTTACAATGTGAAAATTCCCTTGATACAGACAAAGTAAATTACTACTTTGGACCGAACATGAAAAAATTAAAAAATTTAGAATATGAAAGAGAATACCCTCTGCCAATTGACATTCTGCCCATACGACAGTATGCCTGTGTAATATATACAGACGGACATGCTCAACCCTCGGTTTGGGGAGAGCGAGCATACAACGCCACATGCGAGATTGTAAAAAACGTGTGGCGCGGAGGTAAATTGAGACCTATGGTGACAAAATCACACTCGGTAGAAAATAATTCAGAACAACAGACTGAAATAATAGCGTTAAGAATGGCGTTAGATAATGCCGATCGCGAATTCCCGACACTAATAGTGTGCGATTCGTATTACTGCGTCAAATCATACAATAACGATTTACAGAAATGGATTCAAAACAACTACAAAGATGATACAGGTGCCACAATAAAGCAAAAATCGCTTTGGGAACAAGTAGTTCTTTTTCAGAAAGAACTACCAAAGACTCACGTGATACACTCACTGAGTCAACAGCATGATGGCGTTCACGCTGCAGAGAATTCATTGGCTGAAACAGCCACAGCGGAAGTAACTAAATCGGCTTCCGTAGCTACAAAAAAGCGTTCGGAAAAATACATTGATGGGGAAACAATGCTGGCGGTGAAAACGTCATCAAAAGGCGACTGCTCAGCGCTACCCATCACATATCCACTCAATTATACATACATAATCGATGCAAACTCCGTTCCTTTTGCTCAAATCCCTGGAGTGGGGGATAGAGTAATTCCAAACACGAACAGGAGAGGCTTGTTAATAGCAGACGCACATATGGGTGAGGGTCTTAGACACCTCAAGCTCAAAAATTCTCTAGAAGAATTGCAATCCACATACTGGTGGCCAGGAATGAGTCTGCAACATCACATATTTGCAAAAAACTGTCCAAACTGCAACAGAGATCGCAGTAGCGACCGAGACGGTGTTTTACCATGGCGGTTCGCTCAAGACGGGATTGAACAATAAATATATAAAACCCAGTATGATTAATGCGTCAAATTAACATATAGAGACTATCAACACTTAAAATGTAGACCCCAGCTCTCAGCTGACGTCTGAACTGTTATATAAAGATTTGCGAGTCTAAAATGGCATATACGCATGGAGCATGCTACATTCTGACCAATGTCCTACTTTTAGCTCTCGAGCTTGTGGGGGGGCATGGCCAGCATGGGCACTGCATTGCGGGACTCTTGTCACTAACCCTGGGCGTCCGATTCGGCTACGCCCACGGAGTAGGCGTAGTGTTGCCTTCTATGCATTTTGCGTAGACAGCGTAGCCGGCAACACTACGCCCACTCCGTGAGCGTAGCCGAGTCGGCCGCCACCCGCCTCCCTCCCGCCCTCCACTAGATACTTTATTTAAGCAATTACACTGATTAAAACAATTTTAAAGCACTTACCTTGTCCGGGGCTCGTCCGGGGCTCCCTCATTGAATAGCGTCCTTTTCCTGGAAACAAATGCGCATGCGCGGCCGCCCGCGCATGCGCATTTCTCGGGAGAAATGCGCATGTGCGGCCGTCCGCGCATGCGCATTGGTATCCAGGAAAAGGACGCTATTCAATGAGGGAGCCCCGGACGAGCCCGGACAAGGTAAGTGCTTTAAAATTGTTTTAATCAGTGTAATTGCTTAAATAAAGTATGTAGGGGAGAGCGGGAGGGAGGTGCGTAGTGGGGCTACGCGGAGTGCGGGAGTGGGCGTAGCTTCTTGCCCTCTCCGCGTAGCTCTGCGGAGCCCCACTACGCCCACTACGCCCAGGGTTACTTGTCACTTCCTTCCTGAGGGAAATGGGATGGTGTAAAGAAAAAACCAAGGCATAAAGCAATCTATAACGGCAAAGGTATTAGGTTCGGGAGCTGGGTGGGTCAAACATTTAATAAGTGTCCAACGTAGTCTTAATAATCTGCCAAGAAATTCTCTGAGAGGTCTCAGTCCGTACGAACTATTGTTTGGGACTAGAATGTTAATCCAGGACCTCGATAGTCAAACTTCAGTGGTTAAAGAAAAATGCTTTGATATCAAAGATCGTTTGGCTATTTTACAGGACTTAAACGAAACAAGAAAAGACCTGAGCAACATAAAGTTGAAACTGCAGCCAATAACCACTGAGGAGAAACCACCTGTCCCAGCAAGGCCTGTCTGGATTCCAAAAATCGGGGATCTGGTCAGAGAGAAGATCGCGGTGAAGAAGGAATTTGGGCCTTCTTACAGAAAAGCAGTTCCTGTCTTGTCTGTCAACGGGACAAGATCAGTAGTACTACCGCCCCTTGCTGGTAAAAAGGAGAACCGAGTTGTATCCATCGACCTGGTTAAACCACAATCATGTGGCCGATAACAAGTAGTAGGCCAAGTGGACTCCCAAGAAGTAGCAGAACACCAAAGTTTGCTACAAACACAGAGGTTCAAACTGAAAGACTAATCACAATCGATAATCCTACAGTAAAAGAACAAGGACTATGCAACAAAGCCATGGAACTTAAACCTCTGGAAACCCAAATCAAAATCTTACATCAAGAAACACCAATTTACAATGATGTAACCACAGACTATGCTAATGAAACAAAGAAAATTCCAAAAACAAAAAGGAATCCAGAAGCAATTGAAACAATTGACAGAACAGCATCAGGCTACTTCATCAACTTCGATGATTTTCCAGAGGATCTGAGTGAACCTGAGGAACAGCCAACAACAAAAACTTTTAAAGACAAAGCAAAAGAACTCTTTCATCAACTAAAAGAAACCTATCTGATTTCTCCATGGATTGAACTTTGGGTGGCACTAGGAGTATTCATCCTCATACTTTGGCTCATCATGGTACTATGCTTGGGACATTTCATTGAGGGAAAATATGTTACAATGGACACAGCAAGTCAGAATATCAACTTGGTCCTGAAACCGCACAAATCTTCACACATCGAGAAAAGAGAACTTTCTTCAGTGAACTTCACAGCCAATCCTATACCCGGTGGGGTAGCATGGGACAATACTGATTACGAAATCTATGGTCCGGTTGAGCTCTTGAAGTATCCTCATCAATTCAAGATTTCATTGAGTGACTTTGTAAAACCAAGCACATTCGCTGATGATTGGGACTTTGAAAGTATTAATGATATGATGTCTGATCTAGTGATGTCAGCTAAATTTACAGAACATGATTATTTACAGGGTTCATCTAATTATGACCAGATGTATTGTTTTAACCACTATGGTAACCATTATCTGCATAAATCTGCTCAACCTAGAAATGTTTTAAATTATAATCAATGGGAACATTGTGCAACTCCACCAAAAGGCAGTTCGAAAACTTTTTATGACAAATATTCATACTTTTCAGGGTTCAACACAAGCAATGCAGAAACATTTTATTTTAAATTATCAAATAAGACAGGAATGAAAACGATGCTTACAAATACAAAATTAATCTATTCAGAGACATTTTTTGAAAATATGAAAACATTCGGTTTTGATTTCTGGAACAAAAATATTGAAACAAAGACAATCTGGGGTACAAAAGATTGGCAGTACAAGGTATAGAATCATTATTTAGAGCCTGCATGATCCCAGAACAAATTATATTCTTGAATGATACAATTCAACAGACGACTTGTCTTGGCCTAGCCAAAATCAAAGACTTAAATAAACCGTCTATTCCAAAACCAACACCTAACAGTAATAGCACTACGGATGTTGAGATAGACATATCCTATATTTTTAACCAAAACAGAACACATCCTGATTGGAAAAAATGGTTGATCTGGCCCACAGACACAAATAACTGTCAAGATAGATTCCTGAACAAAATACAGGGGTTCACATTGACCAGGCCAGACCCTAGATATTCCCAAAGACAACATCCAGGGATAGTAACTACTTACAGTGTAGGGAAACTCTGCCTCGAATGGCTACAAACATCCACACTGTCAGAAATTAAGCAACACTTAACTTTACTTAAAGAAGGTGCTGACTTGCGTGATTTCATCATGGGACCACGCAAACAGCGTCAAAAACGTTTCATAGCGGCCTCTATATATGCAGCTTACAACGAAGCTTGGAAAGTAACTCAAATTGAGACAGCAGAAAAAATACGGGAAATTGACCGTGTTAATTTGGAAAAATCACTTTCTGTTGTAGACAATGGGTTAATGACTCTGTCTTCCAGAATATATTCACTGAACAGTATTGTATCTTCTGCAATCGATATAATAGAGCAAGACTTACTGATGTTGCAACACGGTCAGTCTCAATTACGTTCTATTGTACAGCTTGGCTGGACGTTACAAAATCTGCGTTCAGGCTATGTGCTTTGGCATTTAATCAACATAACGTCACTATTTAATATCTTTAACCTTACTGATAAACAAATCAGTTCGGCACAAAAGGGTGCTGACTATACAATTCTGTATAAAAAAGGAGAGAAAATGCTGGCCCTGCGATTTTTGATGGCTATATTTTAAGCAACAAACCAAATACTTGTTATGATTTGTATGGTCAAATTTATTTAAACCATTTACTTTTTAATATAAATCTCATAAATTTAAAGCATTAATTGCATGAGAAAAACACTACGTGCATACAATTTATACAAAAACATTTAACTCAAACACATTTGACAAAGAATTTTAACAAAAAAAACATGTGACAAAGTGACATCCAATCATTTAGTGTACATAAATATACAAATACGGTCATACGAGAAGCATCAGTCGTTATGGAATATTGAGCAATGAAGCTATTTGCAGTAAGGAGAAGAAAACAAAACGAATTATAACAAATACAAGTTTTCAACTATCTAATAAATAAATATAAATCCTTTCTGTTATTGCCAATTCCTTTCTGCTATTGCCGACGCGTTTCGAACTCGCTCTGGCATTTGGCAAGTTCTCATCAGGGCTTTCTCGTATTATTCTTCTGAAAGTTATGTACAAAGAAAATGAGTGAGATATTGTAATCCTCATTTTCATCCCCTATATACATTGCCCCCTACCAAGACTTTCTAGAAAATATGTACCTTTATTTTCAAGTTGGCAGCGGGTTTTCCGTTTTCAAGAGATCTTATTCAGTCAATGTAGATTCGTTTCTAAAAAATTAATTACAACGAACCCAATTACAATATAGTGATAGTCGGGACAGCCTACGCCTAGATAGCCAAAGGACAATCTTGGAAAATTACCTTCAATTCAGTAGTCTGCACTTCTGTTTGGTAAGTATTCAATTCAGCCGTGCGTGGGACAAAAATCAACTCCCACCCGCCAGCCGGCGGTGGACACGTCTTATTGCACCTACAAGAAGAGTTTGGAGTAACTCGACTATTCCAATGAGTTTTTACAAACAGCAGTTAGAACGGGTGGGCCGGGTTACAAAACCGGGTGCCTACCTTATAGTTGGCGCTTTGGCTGTTTCACTGCAGCTCTCCTGTTTTTCTGACTTCTAGCCAGTATCAGTTCGATTTTTGTTTTCTAGAATGACAAACACGGACAGTAAACTCCAGGGTTTGGAGTGCACTTGGGAGCGCGTGTATTTTCAAGATCCCCAACATTTAGGTAAGGACAAAGATAGGCAAAACTTAGTGATGCCGCGCTTGACACAGGAGCGGGCATATACTGTCCGTGTTTGTCATTTTTGAAAACAAAAATCGGGAAGGTAATGTTTAGTGATACCGCGCTTGACACAGGAGCGGGCTTTTACTGTCCGTGTTTGTCATTCTAGAAAACAAAAATCGAACTGATACTGGCTAGAAGTCAGAAAAACAGGAGAGCTGCAGTGAAACAGCCAAAGCGCCAACTATAAGGTAGGCACCCGGTTTTGTAACCCGGCCCACCCGTTCTAACTGCTGTTTGTAAAAACATACATAACTTTCAGAAGAATAATACGAGAAAGCCCTGATGAGAACTTGCCAAATGCCAGAGCGAGTTCGAAACGCGTCGGCAATAGCAGAAAGGAATTGGCAATAACAGAAAGGATTTATATTTATTTATTAGACAGTTGAAAACTTGTATTTGTTATAATTCGTTTTGTTTTCTTCTCCTTACTGCAAATAGCTTCATTGCTCAATATTCCATAACGACTGATGCTTCTCGTATGACCGTATTTGTATATTTATGTACACTAAATGATTGGATGTCACTTTGTCACATGTTTTTTTTGTTAAAATTCTTTGTCAAATGTGTTTGAGTTAAATGTTTTTGTATAAATTGTATGCACGTAGTGTTTTTCTCATGCAATTAATGCTTTAAATTTATGAGATTTATATTAAAAAGTAAATGGTTTAAATAAATTTGACCATACAAATCATAACAAGTATTTGGTTTGTTGCTTAAAATATAGCCATCAAAAATCGCAGGGCCAGCATTTTCTCTCCTTTTTTATAAATTATTCTATGGTCCAGCTGACCCTGTGTCCCGGAACCTAACTCCTCATTTCTTGCAAAAAAAAAAAAAAAAGACTATACAATTCTGAGCATTGAAAAACTTGAGAGATTACCATTGACAATGTCAGAACGACCTGTCATTGAATGGATAATACACGGAATTATAACTATTCCAATAACGACTTTCCAGTTTCAATACTGCCAAAAATATATACAGGCAGGCCAGTATGAAAGGTTGGGTAAAGGATACATTAAGTCAACATGGAACTTACCCTATACACACACATGTGTCAGTAATAAAGGACAGAGTGTATTTCTTAGTGGTAATAGTTGCGAAAAATCACTAAGTGGTATACTTCTGTGTAAAGGTATAAGTTTGCATGGGGCCTGTGAAGGAACTTCAAATAACCTTTCATGTCTCCAGTTAGGCACACCTACAACACAAATAGAACCATTCTTTAGAAGACTTTCTAACGGGAGTTACATTCTAATTGTAGATCACAGATGTTGTGGCTTGTTGCCAGGAAAACCTTATCTTGTAAGCGTGACTTCCAGGGTCATGTGCTGTGAAAGAGTATTGTTCCCGAATGATGCTCCAGACAGGGAGGGAAGGTTATGGCCCAGTTTGAAAATCTCTTCTATTCGAATAGATACTTTAAGCAGAATGAAGACTGTGCTCCTACAGACGCCAACCCATTTGACGTCATCAAAAGAAACGTATGATCTCCAAGTTGCAAGGACAACGGCAGAGATTCATTCAATGTTATCAACAAATTGCCCCCTACACTTCGCAGAAATGCTGAACGAAATCTTAAACATTTCTGATACAATTGGTATCGCAAGTGTATTTAAGACAGTTTTTTCGGGACTGTTAACCCCATTCAAAGCAGTCCTGGGTATTTTTCCTAATTTCGTCCATTCCATCTTTGGCGGACTTCCACTCCTGTTGGGACTCGTAGCAGGCATTTTATTTTTGCTACTCTTGCTTCGTTATGGCAAACCATGTCACAGACAAGACTCCAGCAACAATGGAAGAAACGATCCTAGCTATCCGCTACCGGGACCGCATAACTAAAGTCCTTGGCTTAGCCTGGCTACGAGATCTAAATATGACCTGGTTTCTTTCATTCAGACCCATCTGGCAGAATTGTGTGATGCCTGTATTAAGATGCATGCTATGCGGCGAAGAATGCGTGTTGGACACCTGTCTTACACTACAATCGGACGTAGCATTGGATGCAGATACTTTGTTGGGTCCAGTAAAGGCTCATGCATTGTGCTGTCCCCAGCAGCTACCAATCTTGATGACGGCATTCGTGGAGACTTCACCACTACAATTGAAGGGTAGTGAAGTACATGATGAAAGCAGCACCGACCAGGTACGAACTTCTGTAAGCAGTTCTGATCGAACCATCATCGAAAGCAACCATGCGCATGACTGCATGATAGCGTCATTTTCCAACCTAGTCGAACTTTCACCAGAAGCTGTAGACTGTTTTTTCGAGAGTCTGTCTGAAATTATGTTTTCACCAGAACAAAGAGAATAACTTTAAACAAACTGGCACACGGCGTTCCCTGAACTCTGAATTGTGAAAACAAAGCGAATGTGAACTATTTTGTTTTTCTCTTCTCCCCGGAAAAGCGAAAACTTTTTCCAAATCCAAAATATTTACCTTTTTGGCACTTATCTTCTGCTTAGAGTACAACTATTCCTAGAGAACAGAACTTCTATTCTTAGGAACTCTAGAGACATTACATTACCTCAAACTCTAGCTTATATGCAAGCAATTGTATTTATATGTGATGAGATGGTCTCGCATTTTTTTTTCTGTATTAAGAGCCATTTCATGTGTAATTTCGCAAATCATTCATGCTGATATAAAATGTGCATCTCCTTTTTGAATGATTACACTGCTTAAATGCATACAGTACCTATACTCATTCCGTGTATTTCGCATACGCCATTTTTAGAAATACAAAAATGTATTTTGGGGTGGTTCGGTATACACATACACTGCTAGTTATGTTTACTATTGCTTAGGTTAGTAAATATGTACATAAAATCGTGGAGTGGGTGTAGTGTGTTTATCTAGGTACCTATATTGATACTCCTATTTCTGACCCTTGTCCGGTTATTAATTCACTAATGTCCATACAACGGCACAGAAACCCGTTTTCAGATTAGGTCATAGCGCATGCTGTCACATTAAGCAAGCACTATCCCTCCAGCCCCCTAGAAAGCACACCGAGTTCTCAAAACAAACCAAACCTCCAGCAGACCTGGGAAATCCCCCGCAGCTATTGTTTTGATTTCGCTCGAGAACTCCTGAAAAGAATGTAGAGACGACCAGTCCATATGACATTCTTACTGACGTCTTATGTCCATCCTTACGTCAAACTCGGCACCTTTCAGGTATAAATATACCAACGCTGCCCTAAGCAAACACACGGTGGTGACGAGCTTGGAGCAGCGCTACTTGCCGGAGAGCCCAGCTGATGCAGGAAGCCCACGGACGCTGCCCCTCCCTTTTGATGCGCTGAGAGACGCTGCCTTTTCTCCTGCCGAGAAATCCAGCCTCCGGCGTTTCCAGCCGCCCTCGCGGGTAACTGGGATATCGAGTCCTGAGACAGAGATACCAACCCTCCAGCCTTCTAAATCCCAGGTACTGAACTGACTAAACCCTTGCAGAGAATTCTTGAGTCAGATTCTTGGCGAAACAAACTTAACTTAAACTGCTACTTATTTTCTCCCGCCCACGTATTAGGCTTAGGTCAGGTACACCGGGGTAGGCGTAGTTAGAAGCACCAGTTAAGTACGATTAGTCAAATGTATATATGTATGTATATCTTTTATCCATTTTAAATATCATATGGCTAAGAAACCATATCAATGCTTTTACAGTATTATTTTATAATCCTGTTTTTACTGTATGCACTTTACCTAACTGTAAGTATTGCAATAATAGCGATTCATTTCTCTTGTATGAGAAAAGAGACTGATCAATAAATAACATCTTTTATTGAAACACGCCCATCTCTTATTTCTCTACAAACTGGTGAAACTAAGAATGCACGTACTGACTGAGTGAAATAGTTGTCTTTTGTTTTCACACGACTCTAGAGATATACTGTTGATTAGGGGGGAGCAAAGTTGTCATGTTCTATGGTTGTCAGAAACTAAATCCCTTCTTGTCTATCCAGGGAGGTTAAACTCCTCCTTGCCTATTCGAGAAAGTTTCTAGTGAACTCTGAGCTAGCTGGCACACATAACTTTAAGTCTAATATCGTCAGTAGAAGACCTAGTTAACCACAGTCCTACGTCTATACTATTGAAGATATTATTCCAATGCGCAGAGCCTATTGGGAATATAGGAACTACACTACACCGTCAGGCAGACACACGTGGAGTCAGTCTGCAAAGGCCGTGCCCACACCACAAGGGACAGTGCGCGTGGGCAGTGCCACCCTAAAATATGTACAAGGCGGAGGAGGTGAGGGGCACGCTTTCTAGACACAAAGGAAAGACAACTTTGAGAACAAGCATGGAATCGAAACCAGTGGTGTGTGCGCACCACGGAGGAACGGGGCCGGGAATCGAAACCAGTGGTGCGCGCGCACCACAGAGGAGCGGGGGCGAGGGAGTGCGGCAGCGAGGCAAACGAGCGCTGCTGTGTGTAACAGACACCAATGGGAAGTGGGCGGAGCAAAGGCGGGACTTTGCCCAATTGCGTGCTGTATTTTTTTTTTACGCAAGCAAAAGTCAATTGCAGCCGACTAAAACAAAAGCTCACGCACGAGCGTGTGGTCAGCTTTCTGAAGCCCCGACATGAGGTCTCGCGCTACGCACTGCAACGCTAGGCGCGAGACCTAAAAATGAAGGTCAGTTCAAAGAGAGCAGAAGCCTAGTGGCCAATAAAACCCACTGCTGGAGGTGTTAAGGCTATTAGAATATTCTACCTCATGCCCTAGTTCTATTTTTCAAAAATCTTTCAAAGGACACTGGGAGGGTTCAAACCCCCAATAGTTATTCACAGTTCCAATTGCCCATTTTTGACAGATTCTGCGACATGCACAATCCCAGAAATAAAAAACAAACCTGGACAGCAGGATTGTGAAAAGAAGCGCAATCTCTGTAAGCCTGATCCAGCCCAGCCAAATTATTTTCCTATATTTTGCATAGTAGGAGACACAAGAGCTGTAGAGAATTGCCCTCTTTCCTCCTCAATCACCTTAAGTGACAATTTGAACAGTAGGAGGTAGAAGGTTCAATGATTTCCATTGGCAAATTTCTGCATTTTTCAGTTCACATGCACAATCCACATGTCCAATGGTGAAGCAGTGGAGAGGGAAAATCAGATAATATAGATTATTGCAGTATCATATTGATTGCAGCAGTCCTATACCAGTGTTTATAGCCTGCTGAAGCACCATTATCTTCAATAAAGATGCACTGTAGAAAGCATGCTCTCTCTACAGCGTACTAAAATGAAGTACACTGTGTAGAGAGTCCAGTGGGTCCCCAGTTGGTTTACAAAGGCTAAAGTATATAATACTAATGCTCTCTTTTGTGGCAGTGTGGGCGAGCAGTTAAGCTTATCAGAGGGTAGGGCTAAGCATGTGTTGTACTCACAGAGGCAATAAATGAGACACACACTCAAAGAATAAATCTGATACCAAATTAGAAAAATAGCACTTCTTTTTATATATATATTGTAAACTCAAGAACTGTGTTTCAAGGTAAGCACAGTTTACAATATAAATATCCACAGGCAAATAAACTGTTCAAACCTGTGTACTTCTATGCGCAATGTAATCCTATAGGAGAAAAGTCAAAGATCCATAAAGGTAGGTACAGTTAGTTTCAGGAGTTCACCTTCTGGGATCGGAATAGTAGTGGGCCAAGGTTCAAAGTACTAACAGCAGCTCTTCAGGAGACACCTGGGTTCTACCAGGAGCAGGGTTTTGATGAGGCTGGTAGCTGGTGTACTACAAAGAAGGAGGGCCTCCTGAAAAGGGGCTGCACAGAGGTACTTGCGAACAAGTTCTAGGACTCCCAAATGGGGGTGCAAGTCACAAGGGGATTTGGAGCATGGGTGCACAGCCGGGTTATCGGGACCCAGACCGGGGGCTTGGGAGCAGAGGGGATTGGCTGACTGGGCTGAGTGCGCAAAGATGCACCTCGCGGTCAGGGACAAACAGTTGGCAGAGAAATCAAAGCAGATGGGCCACTCTCAAAATGGGTCTCAGTGATGCTGATGTCCCTCGATGGCTGCTTTGTCCTAGTCTAAGTGGGTGTCCTAACTGGGTAAGTACTGTTGGTGTTTGGTGCAGGGCGTCCGGTACCCCGGGTGGTTGATGCTGCAGGGCTCCAGTTGGTCATGATCTTTTCACACTTGGTGGGGAGACAGAGCTGATCTTCCAGAGCATGAGTACCTTCTCCTGTTTGCCTTTGGCCTCAGTTCGGCTGCAGATCTGCGAGTTAGTGGATTAGACTCTGCTTGTCGGTGCCTGTAGACTGCAGGTAAGTAGCGCCTCTAATTCAAGGGAGACTTGAGTTGTTTGTTGAAGTGCTGGCAGGCTACCCAAGGCTTGGGCAGTTCTCCAGCTCACATGATGAGTCACTCTGTTGTAATTGTTGAGAGGGGGCTGAGTCAAAAGTTCTGCTGCATTTCTCGTCCTTCATCTGTTGATCCATTGAATCTGAGCTCTTGGGTTCGAGGTATCACCTAAATACTCATGTTAGGCACGTTTACGAGTAGTTGCCAATAGGATACTTATTTTATGGTTTCTACACCTCTATATGACCAGTTCCTAGGGGCATAACCCTGATGCTAGAAAGCTAATTCCTTCCAAAAACTGCACGGAGGAATCTGAAAAATGTGGTCAACATCAGCTGGCCCACCCTAGGGGTGTTGCTCAATAAATGTGGCACACACCTTAATCTATCTAATTTTCCCACCTGTCTTGCTTCCACAAAGTGAGATCAGAACAGGGGGTTGGGCACCTCCACTACTTGGAGAGACCCAGGTCAAATAACAAAGGTGGCACGGCCTATGAAGCTTCCCACACTGGAATGCCCATCCTGCTTGGATGAGGTGTGAACACCTCCACCCAGAGCAGGCTTTGTTCCTGGCCTCCGAGAGCGTAGGCTCTGACCTCAGGTGGTCCGAAACCTGCCTATGGTTGCTGTCTGTTCGAGACCATTCAGTCAACACACTAGCAGTCAGTAGGTTTTATGGGGCACTTCTATGGTGCACTCTACATGCACAGCCCATGAACTCGTTATGGCTTCCCTGTGCACTTGTACTATCCAAGGGTGAACTTAGATATCACGAGGACACATGCACCCAGGCAGGTATGCCCACACATGGTTAAAGTGCACCCTGCCTTCGGTCTGTAAGGCCTGCTGTAAAGTTGACTAACCTATACCACATGTAGTGTTTCGCTGGCATGGCACACACGGATGTGTGCTATGTCGACTCTTCGGTTTTCTCTGCACCAAGACACACAGGCTGCAGTAGCAGTTTGTGTGAGCTTGGTAAGGGGTCCCTTAGGATGTCACAATTCGTGCTGCAGCCTTTAGGTCCAATGCTCATGGGTACAAGGGGTACCATTTACCAGGGACTTACAAGGGGGCCTAAAGGTGGTGCCAATGATGGAGCAATTGTACAGATTAGGGACAGATCTCTGGTGCTGGGGCCCTGGTTAGCAGGATTTCAGAATACTTTCAGTCAAAGGTTCCCCAGATACCAGGCAAAAAGTGAGTGGGGGGGTGGGGTACTGCAACAAAAACCCAGTTTCCTACAGTCACCAATCCATTGTTTTAATTTTCGTTATGAATCACAGAAGCAATCTCAGCATTGCACGTAGGAAGTTAATTATAAATACAGTGGCGTAGCTATACCCTAGACTGCCCGGGGCTATCCCCGCCTTTTCCGCAGCCGCCTCATTTGAGTACCAAGGGGGGTGCTGGCAGATTGGCGCTGTGCAGGCTGCATGGAAGAGGGAGGGGTGGAAAGTGTTATTGCTGGCAATTGCCACCCCAAGACAGCAGGCAAGAGCTGGGGAGGCCGCCGCCCACTGAACCCTTGCAGCCTGGGGCAGTCTGCCCCCTTGCTATGCCACTGTATAAATACAAATAAAATAATGAACTACTTTATAACACTTGATAAATCCATGGTATCTGCGCTGTTTCAATGGTAAATGCACCACCAACATTCCATGCACCAAATTCCTCATGGGCTTATCAATCGTCCCTAGACCCAAATGTCTACACTCAATAATAACCTTACATGCAGTGACAAAATCTTTGGGCAGCACACAATACTGTCTGCCTACACCATTAAAACCTCCCTTTCATCCCAACTGAATATTGCTTCAGCAAAAACAGATATCAGGAGCAAAGTCCTTGGACGTCATCCAATAAACAGGTGGCATTCACAACCTTGTTAACTAACTCACCCATTCATGTGAAGTCCTACAAATACAACAGCGCATTGCTTCAGACTCCATGCTCTTATCCAAATTAAATCTTATTCAGAATCCTCCCACACAAGCCACAGCTCGGAAAAAGTAATATATTTCACATGGTCATCATGACCATTGCAAAAGACCACTTCACCTTGAGAAAACAACTACATTTCTCTGACTTCTCTCAAAGCCTATTCGTCCTGTCCAGGAAGCTGATCGAGGTAATTAAGTTCCCAGTGAACCACTATATAAATAATCATGTTCTCATCCAATGAAGGTTCGCTCTAATGTCCTCTAGTGCTCCATGTGGTTTAGATAAAACTCTGTGAAGGGTTCTCTCATTCATTCATTGTACGGGCATTAGTCTCTCATCTCTCGGTCCAAATGCCCTTGTCAACGCAAAACTTTCGACTACCCCACATGGCTCCAAGTTAAGAATATCTTCTTTAAAAAATACGATGGGTAAGAGAAAAGTTTGGACATTTTTTCTGTAACTTTCACATCTTCCATTTAGCCTTTCTGCAATCAGCATTGTCTGATTTATTTAATGATTTGCTATTTTGTATATTTTGTTTTTACTGGTATTAAAACAATAATCTGTTGACAGTGATGAACCAAGCTATCTTGTCTGAAATACTCTAAAATCACAGAATTGATTAGGCGAAGGAGCACATAAGTCATAATGTCATTGTTGTAAAACACACAAGATGATGGACGGAATGTTGCACAATGCCAAAACATTCACCCCCAGTCACAGATCAGGGTGTAATCCATTGTTATTTTACTCACCAAGCCACCCCAGTTCAGACATGGCCATATGCGAATCAGTCTTGACCCTGTGCCTCATTGGAACAGTCCAGCCCGAACTGCCAAGCCAGGTCTTCCCTGGACCGGAATCAAGCATCCTAGGACCGGTTTCTGGCTATCAGCCATCTTCAGCCAGGATAGCTTGGCTCCAGTGGCTTAGTGAGCAAGGGACCCATGTCTGGGCATACCCTTCCCACATAGAGTGAACAGCAAAACACACAAGATGATGGACGGAATGTTGCACAATGGCAAAACATTCACCCCCAGTCACATATCTGGGTTTAATCCATCGTTATTTTGCTCACCAAGCCACCCCAGTTCAGACATTGCCATATGCAAATCAGTCTTGACACTGTGCCTCATGGGAACAGTCCAGCTCGAACTGCCAAGCCATGTCTTCCCTGGACCAGAATCATGCATCCTAGGACTGGTTTCTGGCTATCAGTCGTCTTCAGCCAGGATAGCTTGACTCCAGTGGCTTAGTGAGCAAGGGACCCACGTCTGGGCATACCCTTCCCACATAGGGTGAACAGCAAAACACACAAGATGATGGACGGAATGTTGCACAATGCCAAAACATTCACCCCCAGTCACAGATCTGGGTTTAATCCATCGTTATTTTGCCTACCAAGCCACCCCAGTTCAGACATGGCCATATGCAAACCAGTCTTGACCCTGTGCCTCACAATGTCATTGTTGTACCTGCTGCTCAGCCAGTATGAGTGTGGTGTGGAATGTTGGCGTGGATGGAATGTTGGATGTCTGTGTTTGTCAGTTGGGTATGGGATGAGCAGCTGGGAGTTTGCTCCAGGTGGGGTTTCACCTTAAAACTACTTAATAAAGAACCCTCTGTAATCTATGTTAGAAGTTCAGATCTTCATTTGAGTGCAACATTTGGCGATGATCCTGAAGAAGAATCCATGTGTGCCAATTATTGGAAACTGAAAATTACCTTACAGGAAAATTTGACAGAAACAGAAAATTAAAGTCCAAGGAAATCACAAGACAAAGGACTTATCACTGAAATTAAAAGCATGTATTTAACGCTATCTGGCACCCCTGAACCCCACCAGTGACCCTCACATCAGTCGTCCTGTAAACCAAGCATGCCAGATCCAGCAGTGTTTATCAAGGGCAAAGTATGAGCGCGAGTGTTAATATGTTGAAATATGTTAATCAGGGGAAAAGATTGGGCCCCAGTGTTAATTGTTGAAATATGTTAAACGGGGGCAAAGATCGGGCCCCAGTGTTAATTGTTGACATATGGTAATCAGGGGCAAAGATCGGAAGTGAGAAGTTTTTAAGCATTGTGAAGATTCACACGTTACATCAGGGGCAAGGATCAGGTCCCAGTGTGAAGTGCCAATGAAGAGTGTTGATCGGGGCAAAGATCGGGCCCGTTGTTAACTGATGGTGTTTGGTAGAGATGATTTACACCTTTAAATGGCAGAGATGAGTTACACCTTTGAATAGCAAAGATGATTTTAACCTATGAATATGGAGATCGTTGGCAAGGATCGGACCCCACTGTAAGCTCATACCCCTAGATTCATTATTGTCCCGTTTTGCGAGTCCTTAATAGCGATTATTAAGGAATCGCTATTAAGGACTTGCAAAACGGGATTCATGTAGAAATCGCAATTTTAATTGCGATTTCTACAGCTTCCTTATTTGCGATTAGCAAATTGCTAATCGCAAAAAAGGAATGACTCCCCATTCATTCCTACGGGCCCAAATGCCCATAGGAATGAATGGGGAGTCATTCCTTATTTGCGATTAGCAATTTGCTAATCGCAAATAAGGATGCGATTTCAAGGGTGCCAGGGGTGTCCAAAGGACACCCTGTAGCACCCCTGAAATGTAAATGTAGCCTGATGTTGCGCACACACATGTCCAAAGGACATGTTTGTGTGTAACATACCACTTAGAAAAATGCACTAAAGTGCATTATTCTAAGTTTTCGCTATTTACCACGAAGTCAGACTTCGTGGTAAATAGCGGCCAGAAATAGCGAATTCGTAAATAAAAAATGGTTAATGAATTGCATTTAAGGAATCTCAAATAGAGATTCCTTAAATGCAATTCCTCGCAAATATGCGATTTCGCTATTAGCGATTTGTGCATTTGGGATGATGAATCCCAAATGCAAAAATTGCGCTCGCAAAGGGCCAGATTCTGAGAATCTGGCCCTTTGCGAGAAGATTTTTCGTTGATGAATCTACCTGTTAATCACAAGAGTATTGCTACTTTAAAACTGTCGAGTGAGGGCTGGGATCCTGTCACGGTTTTAGGTGACAGTGAAATGTGGTGATCTGCGGCAAGGATTGTAAAGTGCTTAGTTTCCTGCTCTGTGGTATTTAAGGCATAAGGCAGTGGCTGTTTTTTGGTTACTTAGTTCATCGATTGTAAAATTACATTCTTTAAAACAAAAATGACAGTTTGGCACTCACCCCAACGGATTCTGCTCGTGCTCACTGACCTTTGAATCAGCGCAAGCCCAGTGTTCTTTTCACGCATTGTCCTGCAGCTTTCATGCTGTCCTGCATGGACGTGCCGGCAGCCACCTGGCTTAGTGTCATGAACGTGCCGCCATCTTATGGTTTGTTGAAGCACAGGAAGCTTGAACTATTCTTTAGTGTCCTGCCTTACACTTTGTTTTTTTTTTGCAAAGAATTTTTTTTTTGCTCTTTAACGTGACTGGAGATATTCTTTACCCGGAACGTTGCTTAACCTTCCTGCCGACGTCTGCCAACCACATTACTGGTATGGGCAATAGTGTTTATTTAAAGCTGAAAATTACCTGGTAAATCGCTCTGTGAATATCTGCAGCGTGCCCTATAAACCAGAATGGCAAGAGAGAGCCTGACTAAAACCAAGAGAAAGAAAAGGGACAGAGAGCCCAGAACCGTGACAGCGATTCTAGAAGCTAGAGTCCAGAGTGAGTCCGGAACAGGGATATCGATACTAGAAGCAAGAGTCCAGAGTGAGACCGGAAACGGGACAGCAACCCCAGAAGCTGGTCAGAGAGTCCAGAGTGAACCCAGAACTTGGACAGAAAAGCTGAAATGGGACAAAGGTCCCAGTACTGGAACCGGGTCTGAGAGCCCATGTTGGGGACAAATGTCCCAGAACTTGAAGCACGACAAAGAGCCCAGTCCCATAACCAGATGTGGGAGGGGACAAAGGTCCCAGATCTTGAACCACAATATATAGCCCACACAGGGATAAAGGTCTCAGAAGCAGAACCGGCTCATTGCACACAGAATGGGGGGGGGGGGGCAAGGTCCCGCAACAGGAACCAGGTTGGAGGGTTGTTGTGTATGAGATAATGATGAAATGTTAGGTCACTCATTGGTTTGATGTCGTGTATGAGGTGGCTGTGTGAAGTGTTAAGTCACATTGCTTTGATGTCATTTATGAGATGGATGTGTAGTCTTAAGTTACTCATTACAAGATATTTGTCCCTGGAATGATGGTGCATGAATAAGTCACCCATTGTCTCATTGTATTTGTGTTTGAGTTCCCCTTTTATGGGTAAGTGAGTTTAGCATTGTTTTGATGGTGAGTTAGTTAGCGAATGTCTGATGCGCTATTACAATTTTGTTGTTTAGTGCGTGTAGCAGTGTAATGAGGGTGTGGTGGTTTGCTGATGTGTAGTGCGCCTCTACATTTTGTTGTTCCCAGGCGTGCGTCTTTTAGGTTTGTTCCCCGTGTGTTGCTCTTCGTGCCAGTCTGGCCAACTGGCATGATCCGTGGCATGTAGGGTTTGGTTTGTGATGTGTGATGGTGGTTGTTTGGTTTGTGATGTGGGATAGTGGTTTAAATGGGAAAGAGATGTGATGTGATGTCTCTTGTTTAGTTCACTGTGAGATGTGGTGACGTTTTGTTATTGTTCTGAGCGAGATTTTCACAGTTCAGTGCTTTATGAAATGCGGTACAGTTCGAGATTTATTGTGATGTCTCTTTGATGTTGATGTCTCTATTATGGTTCAGTGCAAGATGTGGTGAAACGTTTCTTTATTATTCAATGTGGTTATGAGTGTGGTCTTTTGTGTACCTATTTTTGCATAGTTTCGTATGTATTAATGTATTGCATCCAATTTCTTGGGGATATGTCTATGTTTTATTTGCCATATTGTCATTATTTTAATTGTTTCATGTCATTTGTTTCACAATACATTTGTTCCCCGTAAAGAAGGGAGATGTATTTGTACCTGCTGCTCAGCCAGTATGAGTGTGGTGTGGAATGTTGGTGTGGATGGAATGGTGGATATCTGTGAGTGTCAGTTGGTTAAGTGTCAAGATTACGTTCCACAGGATCCGGTCGTTGCTATAGCGGGTCCACCTCCTAACGTTACCAGCTCCCTGATCTTAGCACACAGGGAATTGGAACCATTAGGCGAGGGAAGTCAGGAACGGGGAGGGGACTGCTGGGACAAAGGCTCTGAAACGATATAAAACAGGATACACAATTAGACACTGCATAGAAATAACATTCCTACTCTCATCAATTCTCGCTAAGAGTGGAGCGCCTACTTGCGCAAAAACACACCTGAACCACAGAGTCTATTTATACCCAGCAGGAAAAACAAGGAAGGTGTCTAAGCGCTTTCCTCTTGAAAGAGCCTCTGATTCACAGTACATGCTGAGATAAGCAACAGTAAAGAATACCAGTTCCATAAGAAACAATAAGGTTCGTGAACATCTTGATATTATAACGCCATATCCAGCTCGGGATAGAAAGAAGATAAGGATGAGGTTGCTTCCAGCAGAATACAGTGACAACTGTAGAATTGTGCAACCGCCGCTCGAATCCACTTTGAAAGTACAACAAGTCCAACCAAGGGTTCGCAGCAGCAAGTGGTTAGCCAACACACCTTGCTCCGCTACACACGCCGAATGAGCACTCATTAACGGTAGCGCGTGGCAAAGTACTCACTGCGCTCCGCTCTTAGGGATAGGAACTGGGGAAACACGGTAACATGTGGCAGCATGTGGCAGCACCATAATGTTCCGCGTTCAGGGTAATATCAATTGTGGCACTCTACAGAAATGCGTGGCCAGCCGACACACGGCGTTCTGCATAGAGAAAGTGCAGCCGCGCTGAAAAATGACCTCGGAGCCCCGAGGACTGATGCAGTAGAATGACGGTAACGTGTGGTCGGAATGACACACTACGTTCCGTTGAAGAAGTTGTGGCGCTGCAAGACACCCACTCACCCGAACAAGAAGCGAGGGCTCAGGGAAGCCTCTGGACCACAGAGGCTGGAACCAGCCACAAAGAAGAGAGAGACCCGTTCCTCCGGAGCTCCAGCAAGGAAACTGGAACTAGCAGAATTACGCGCATCTGCCCATGCGCGTGGAGTTGCTTAGTGCCTTCCCGAAGCAAAGGATCATGGGAACTGTAGTCATTTGGCGAAGGATCATGGGAACTGTAGTTGTTTGGCTGGGTAGGCGCAAGGGGAGCCCGAACCCTGACAGTAAGGGCTGAGCAGCAGGGAGGTTGCTCCAGGTGGGGTTTCTCCTTGTAACTACTTAATAAAGAACCCTAACTAATCTATGCTAGAAGTCCAGATCTTCATTTGAGTACAACACTTGGTGATGATCCTGAAGAAGAATCCACGTGTACCGCCTATTGGAAACTGGAAATTACCTTACAGAAAATTTGACAGAAACAGAAAATTGAAGCCCAAGGAAATCACAAGGTAAAGGACTTTTCAACGAAATTACAAGCAGAACCAGAAGAAAGCTCTTGCCACTTAACTTCCCTGTGTGACCTGAGGCGGGAGATCCAAGCACGCCAACGCCGACCCTAGACACCGCTACCGGGCCTCCCTCGCCGCCGCAGCCCCTGATCCAGTGCGCGGCCGCTGTGGGGGGAGGACCGAGGGGAGCTGGGCACTACATCTCCCAAGCTCCCTTGCGGCACCGCTGAGGCGAACACGCGCCAGGAGGCGCTATAAAATCTTCGACACAGTGGGTGAGCGGGGGAATCAAAAACCAGAAGAAAGCTCTTGCCACTTAAGTTCCCTGTGTGACCTGAGGCGGGAGATCCAAGCACGCCAACGCCGACCCTTGACACCGCTACTGGGCCTCCCTCGCCGCCGCAGCCCCTGATCCAGTGCGCGGCCGCTGTGGGGGGAGGACCGAGGGGAGCTGGGCACTACATCTCCCAAGCTCCCTTGCGGCACCGCTGAGGTGAATGCGCGCCAGGAGGCGCTATAAAATCTTCGAAACAGCTGGTGAGCGGGGGACTAAAAAACCAGAAGAAAGCTCTTGCCACTTAACTTCCCTGTGTGACCCGAGGCGGGAGATCCAAGCATGCCAACGCCGACCCTTGACACCGCTAGCGGGCCTCCCTCGACGCCGCAGCCCCTGATCCAGTGCGCGGCCGCTGTGGGGGGAGGACCGAGGGGAGCTGGGCACTACATCTCCCAAGCTCCCTTGCGGCACCGCTGAGGTGAACACGCGCCAGGAGGCGCTATAAAATCTTCGACACAGCTGGTGAGCGGGGGACTCAAAAACCAGAAGAAAGCTCTTGCCACTTAACTTCCCTGTGTGACCTGAGGCGGGAGATCCAAGCACGCCAACGCCGACCCTTGACACCGCAACCGGGCCTCCCTCGCCGCCGCAGCCCCTGATCCAGTGCGCGGCTGCTGTGGGGGGAGGACCGAGGGGAGCTGGGCACTACATCTCCCAAACTCCCTTGCGGCACCGCTGAGGCGAACACGCGCCAGGAGGCGCTATAAAATCTTCAACACACCCGCGTCGCGGGAGCGCCGGGCGAAGCCCGGGCAAGGGGCGGGCCCTCTACGGCCCTCAGAGGCCAGAAGAGGCCGGGCTGGGCCACCCCCCTAACTATTCTTCACACAAGGTATTTATACAACCTGACCAGTTAACGGCTACTCGAGTCTCCCACGCTGTGACTGACTGGTATCTAAGTATGAGGAAGGTAACTAAAAGCTCCAGGATGCCCACCTTAAGATCTAGTACCAAACAGAAGGTGGACACCCCACAATCAGTACCTACACTCACAGCGATTGACAAAATGTTACAGCAGACAATTGGGGTTGTAGCCACTGCGATAGCAAATACAGAAAGGAGGATGTCCCTACCACCGATGACAATCATCCAAGATACACAAGAAGTAGCAACTGATCTCTCAGTAGTCACTTTAGATGCTACAGATGACCCTGACACTAGCCTTGGTGTTACTTCCTCCTTTGCCGAGCTCCCATGTGCCCAGGCCCCTACTCGGAGCAATAGGGACACAGTTAATACTCAGACAAATTTAAGCACTGTGTGTGCCACAGAAAAGGCGATTTCAAGTAATACCGAGGGAAAAAGATCTAGAGAAGGTCAAAAACAGGGAAAAAAAGGGGACAAAATAATACAATAAATCAGAATTTAGTGGCACCCATAACTACCTCTACACCAGGAATACCCTGCTGGGTGGCAAATATGGTAGCTGACCTGAAGGCAGACCTAGAAGATACGATCACTGCCCTGATTAAACCTCTTATGTCAAAAATCGACAGACTAACATCCCTAATAAACAACAAAGGGGTGGGCCTTACTAGGCAATTGGGACATGACGGTACATTATCCAAAGCGGGACAAGACGGGGGTATGGTTAACAAGACACCAAAAGATAAGGCAGTACTAGTAAATGAACCTACTGCAAATAGACTACAGAAAGTCAGTCAAAAGAACACCCCAATAGTAGAAAAAGCCCCTATACCCCCTAACCCCTGCACCTCTAGTGCCACCCCACCGGTCCAAATAAAACAAGGCAAAGGAACCCTTCTAACCCCAAATGATAAAACAGACCAAACCCCAAAAGAAAAGACCATTACAAACCCCACTCCAGTAAAAAATGTACCTGAAAAAATAAGACTGACTCGATTCCGGACAATCAACCTCCCACCTGAAGCCTTGCCCTTTGTGGTTGTATTGACAGGAGTTCAACCCCTGAAAGAGGGAAAAAGGGAAACACACTTTGAACTAAGAAATAAATGTGTGCAATGGCTGCAGGTAAATAGACCCCTACCTCCAAATATCTGTGGCGAAATACTTGCAGTAAGAAGAGGGGAGTGGATCGGGAGAGGAATAAAAACAATAGCAGGGGACATAATAACAATCAATTTCAGAGACATTGCTGCAGTAAACTACATATGCAATGCACCTCCCAGCAGATCTCACACACAAATACACCCTTTACATTTATCATATTTTTACCCAAATATACCCCAAAGACCAATGCAGGTAAATAGAACACCCATGAGTAGGGTTCAGCAGCTGGAACCACAGCATAGATTTCTCCAATGGCAAATGCCTTGCCAAGACATCCCAGCTTATGACCCTTTTCTATCTCAGCACATGCACTGGAATAGGTTCAGTGCCCTGGAAGAGGTGGACTGACTTGTACTGGAGGAAACCAGTATTTTACACCCCACGAAGAGATTAGAGGAGGAAGGGATTACTGGGACAGGAACTCGAACACAGAGTACCCCAGGACATAGCGAAGGTAGGGGGGCCAGTATAAGGAATCTGAAAACAAAAAAAGGGGGAATAAAAACGACAGAGCAAATAGATCAAAAGATAACCCCCGTTCGAACTAGGCGGAACAGTGAAATTATACTTGAACCCCGCACCAATATAATAACAATAGGGGGAGTCAAGGAAGTGCACTCACTAAGGGAACCAAAAGGGTTTCCCTTGGGGGATAACCAGGATAGCCTTCGAATCATATCTTGGAATATTGCAGGACTGGCAGCCAAATATGATTCCCAGGAATGGCGGAAGTATATAAACAACTTCCAAATCATATGCCTGCAAGAAACATGGGCTGCTGACCCAAATCTGTATAGCATAGAGGGGTATAAATGCTTTTCTGTCCCGGCCACAAAATCACCATCGGGGAGAGCGATTGGGGGATTAATAATGTATGTTGACCTCCTCATTCAAGGGACCTGGTTTAACCATAACTGGGACTCACGAAACATACAAGCGGTAGGGTATCGCTTTAAAAGGCTCAACCTCCTTTTTAGGTCTCGGCTAGCCGCGCGAAGCGCGTCTCCGCCGAGCCCCTTTTGTCGGCATGTGTGCTTCCCAGGAGACAGTCCTGGCCGCGCGCATCGCCTTGGAGGCGATTTGAAAGTGACACGCGCACGCGAACGAGCGTTGCGGCCAGGCGCTGTCTCCTGTGAAGCACACACGCATGCGCATACACACATCAAGTGCTTCGTGAAATTGCAGATGACGGTAAGTAGATTTATTTACATTGCGTGTGTCCTCTTTTCCCGGCAATCCCTCGTCTATCCTTGCTCCCCGAACACCAGCCCAGCTCCCTCTCAAGCTCCGGCTGCGGCTTTACCTTTCCAGCGGCGCCGAGCTGGATGCAATGCCATTAGAGAACCATCATAACAAACCTTTGCGCTTACGAGGGGCCGGTTGGGCCTAAAAGTACACAGAGAGGCCCCAGAGGCCACTGGTCGGGATAGCGGGTGCAGGCGGTAGTAGGACACAAGGCACCATGTTCGTTGCACAAGGGAGCACGGTCCCCAGGGGGACGAGGATATCTGGACTCCAAAGAAGTGCAACAGGAGGCAAGAGATAGAGCAACAATACGGCTCTGCAGGGCCTCGCCAGAGGGGTTCCACTTCCAACCTGAAGGGGCAGGGAAAGTGCAGTACTTATGGTGCCTGGGGGGGTGACACAAGCGCAAAATTGTAGCGTGTTGAGAAGTTAAAAGTTTCAAGTTGTTTCCCCTACGATTCCCCTCGTGGTGTGCCTGGAGAGAGAGTACGACTGTGCCTAGCAGTGACCGATCCCTCCCCCTCACTTTCTGCCACGGGACCTGCTTCGTCCCCGGACAGACAGACCTGCGCTTACCTCTCAGCCATCTTCACATGTCCCAAGGCCCCCCCGTCGTCTGTAGGGTCCAGTCTGAGGCTCTACTCCACCACTGCCGGTCCGGGCTTCCCCTTCCTCGCGCCCCAGAAACTCCCCGGCGCGCCGGGAGTCGCAGAGTTCCTGTTCCGGACTCCCCGCTTGGCACGAGCTGTACAAGAAGTGCCCGCTGGGCGCTCTCCGTGCCCCCGCTCGGTGAACCCTGGCTTCCTCCTCCCCGCGCACCGTCCGGGCTGTCCCCGTGGCCGTCAGGGCGCCCTCGGCGTGCCGGGCTTTCCCCGCACACTATCCGGACCTTCCCTCCCTCCCTCTGGCGCAGCAGGGACTCGGAGCTCAGGATTGAAACCCGAGCCTTCCTCGCGGGAGGGGGAGGGAGTGGAGAGGATAGCTGGGAGGAAGAGGGAGGGCACAGGAAGGCAAGGTGATCGTGGCACCGCTCAGACAAGAGGAGCAGTGCAGGGTGGGGAGCCTGGGACGGGGCAGAAGTGCAGAGGGCACATGTACTCAGAATTAGAGAACTTACCCACGAGACAGTAGGGATGTGAATGTCCCCTGATTGCCATGCGGGTAGAATGGAGCGGCAGATTGCACTCCAAAGGGACAGGCGGGTAAATTGCCACAAAGAAAGGAAGGCAAACAAATCCTCGCGAGTCTCACTCACATTGACAGGCATTGAATTGTCCCCGTGTCCGCCTGTTTTGTTGTTGTTTTTTGGGCAGTTTTATATAGCACAAACTGGACCCGTAGGTATTGGAGGGTTTTACATGAGCCCCAGTGATTCTTAGAGTTTATCCATTTGTATCTCTTCCTTGAGCGACTTTACAACTTGTACATTTCCATTTTTAGGTCTCGGCTAGCCGCGCGAAGCAGAGTGAGTGTGCAGAGTGAGTGTGCAGAGTAGTGAGTGCAGAGTGAGTGTGCAGAGTAGTGAGTGCAGAGTGAGTGTGCAGAGTAGTGAGTGCAGAGTGAGTGTGCAGAGTAGTGAGTGCAGAGTGAGTGTGCAGAGTAGTGAGTGTGCAGAGTAGTGAGTGCAGAGTGAGTGTGCAGAGTAGTGAGTGCAGAGTGAGTGTGCCGAGTAGTGAGTGCAGAGTGAGTGTGCAGAGAAGTGAGTGCAGAGTGAGTGTGCAGAGTAGTGAGTGCAGAGTGAGTGTGCAGAGTAGTGAGTGCAGAGTGAGTGTGCAGAGTAGTGAGTGCCGAGTGAGTAGTGAGTGCAGAGTAGTGAGTGCAGAGTAGTGAGTGCAGAGTAGTGAGTGCAGAGTAGTGAGTAGTGAGTGCAGAGTAGTGAGTGCAGAGTAGTGAGTGCAGAGTGAGTGTGCAGAGTAGTGAGTGCAGAGTGAGTGTGCAGAGTAGTGAGTAGTGAGTGCAGAGTAGTGAGTGCAGAGTAGTGAGTGCAGAGTAGTGAGTGCAGAGTGAGTGTGCAAAGTAGTGAGTGCTGAGTGAGTAGTGAGTGCCGAGTGAGTAGTGAGTGCCGAGTGAGTAGTGAGTGCAGAGTAGTGAGTGCAGAGTAGTGAGTGCAGAGTGAGTGTGCAAAGTAGTGAGTGCCGAGTGAGTAGTGAGTGCCGAGTGAGTAGTGAGTGCCGAGTGAGTAGTGAGTGCAGAGTAGTGAGTACAGAGTGAGTGTGCAGAGTAGTGGGTGCAGAGTGAGTGTGCAGAGTAGTGAGTGCCGAGTGAGTAGTGAGTGCCGAGTGAGTAGTGAGTGCAGAGTAGTGAGTGCAGAGTAGTGAGTGCAGAGTAGTGAGTGCAGAGTAGTGAGTGCAGAGTAGTGAGTGCAGAGTAGTGAGTGGTGAGTGGTGAGTGCAGAGTAGTGAGTGGCTGGCCCTGTTTCTAGCTCAAGCGGCACCGGCACCTGTAGTCTAAAGATAATATCTCTGCCTCAAGTGAAGTACTCTGGTACCCAAGGATGACTAGCAAACAATATTATTCACAACGTTGCTTACTATTCAGCAACATTTGACAGTTTGCAATCAATCTTTATAAAACAATTCAGAGTTTGATAACAAATTAATGCAACACATTGTAATATACAATGGCAATAGCTCAAACTTTAATGCTGCGAGACCTATTGCATTGTAAATGCTTGTTCTAAATTGGTACAACGCTGTAGGCACGATGGGAAAGGGGACCGTTACAAAAAAACTGGATTCCCGCCTAGACAAGCAGGATCTACAAAATAAGACAGCAAACCCCCCTAGTATAATACTTATGGGGGATTTTAATTGCCATCTTTACGAGAACTAAGCATGGGCGGATCTAGCGGATCTCGCGTACGCGAAATAGCGGATTTACGGATTCGCAATCCGCGAAGATACGCGAACTCTTGCGGATTTGCGGATTTTCCCGTTTTTTGTGTTGGCGAGCGTTCGCGCCGATTTTGGGACAATTTCGCAATTGCGAACTTACTTTTCGGCACGCAACGGCCGCGACTATGTTGTTTCTACGTCTGGTTTATCTCACAGGTTCACAGCACCCTCTGTTTCACCACTGCCACCCTCTGGGACATCCATGCCACCCTCTGGTACATCCTCACTGCCACCCATTAGGTTTGTTTATCACTGTAGTTTATGGGGGGTGAAAAAAGCAAGCACACCTCCCCTACTTCAACTGCCATGAATTAATTTGGGGTTGATTAATGTGTCAGTTATTTAGAAAGTTCCAGTCTGGCTGGCACCTGCTTCCTTCCTTATCTGTAAATTGCTTTCTGTTGCAGTGAATTTTTTTTTCACAGACCTTTATGGTCTACTTGTAGCTATTCTATGAGCCTGCTGTTTGGGTCATAGCAGGGTCATAGAATAGTTGCAAACTCTGGAGGGGCCCCTCAGGAAGCACTACAGTGAATGTTACAAATGTTAAGTTTGAACTTTTGCACCTGCTCATTGCTTTCAGTTTAGCAAAAATCGTTTTTTCTGCAATTTCGCGCGTTTTTTGGGGCGCGAATCCGTGCGAGATCGATTTCGGAAGCCGCGAATGCTTGCGAATACACAAATTTTTTTTTTGCGACGTGTATGTCCGCGTGCTTTTGTGCGTGTTCGCGAGGCGCTTGTAGCTATACGTTTGCCAAGTTACCCTAGCGGTCGTACACGGGCGCGGCCATCTTGTTTGCGTGACGTAATTCCGTTTCCGGCCGCTATGTGTAATCTCGCAAACTGTGCTGCTCGCTAGTACAATTTCGCGCGTGCTCGCGAGGAAAATCTCGCGCGAACTTACCCACGCGGTCGTGAACGGGCGCGGCCATCTTGTTTCTCATTCATTGCTATGGTTCTGGGCATGCTTTCTGTATCCTCTCTGAATCTCTGCCATCCTTTGCTTGTTTGAAGTTTATTTAATCTATTTTACTTATTATCTATCCCTCTATTTTTCTAGCTGTATATTTTTGTGTTTTCTGCTACTTTTAGTTACTTTTAAACTACTTTTTTAAACTCTTTTCTTTTCTTCTTCACTATTCTATTTCTTCTTTATCATTTAAGTTTATTTCTGCCCAGACCATGGTAAAGGGAGCCGGGAAGCACCCTGAGAAGGGGAAGGGTCCCGCACCCCGTGCCCGGCTCCCGTGCGGGCGTTTGAGGGGGGAGCAAGTGGTGCCACGGGAGATCTTCAGTGTGGAGGAGGTGGCCGCGCTCATCTTCCACGTCCAGCGCCGCCTCCCCAAGACGATCCTGGGAGGCGGCAAGATCGCAACTGGCTATGGCATCCGGGAGCGCCGGAAGCGGTGGGAGAAGGTGTGCCGGGCCATGTATAAGCTCTCTGGGGTCCGGCGCACATATAACCAGGCCACCCACCGCTGGACCGATGTCATGGACCGGGAACGGGACTTGCTGGACGCGCTCGGCGTAGAGGTCCCCGGGCTTGGTGAGTAGTAGTAGCTATTCATCACTACTCTGTTTTATCCGGCTCTGTTATTTGCAAATCTTTGTTCTTTACCAAGAGCAATAATGCTGCCGATTACATTGTAGGTAAATTATATTTCAAAATCTTCTATGCATTTCAGGTGCACTGCTCTCCTTCTCAGTAGCCTTGCTTGCTACTATGCTTATTTGTTTTGTAAATTGTGTTCATTTCATTGGCCTGAGAAATTATGTATGAGTGTAGTGTAAAGATAAGAACTGCGTAATGCTAGACACTAAGGGTCATATATTCAATTACCGGCGCATCCCTGCAAAGTAGCAGGGATGCGGCAGTAATTGTGTGCCATGCCACCACCACCCATTGGCCCAAAACGTCACAGAAGCCTTACGCATCTGTGCCGTAAAGGCGGCGCATTGCTGGAGTTGCGTGCCAACGATGGCGCAGCTCCAGCAATACTCTGGGGTACCCTATCTCCCCAATGCTGCATCAAGCCGTACGTCGGCTTCAAGCGCGCAGGGTTTGACTCATGCATCATTGTCTTAAAAGTGACTGATTGACATCTTGTAGATTTCCCTCAGCCACTTTTAGGATTCGTCCCTGCGCAGGTACGCCCTCCCTTGCGCCGGAACGCCGCCTGATGGCGCAGGGCTTTACAACGTGATGCATCGCCCATAATTTTTTTTTTTTATATATACGCCGCACCAACACCATGGCGAGTCTTTTGTTCTGCCGCTGCGTCACAAAAGTCACGCAACAATGGAGGAAAATGAGCCGCAAGGGACTTCTAAATCAACCCCAACAGACTGAAGTCCAGTCCTTCCTTTAGACACATGGCTATAAGAAGAAATAGTGGTGGTGGTGGGTGGATTGATAGTTTGAGTATTCACTGATCTGCAAGCAGGATGGACTTTGTCTGTCACTTCGCGTGCTGCGGACTGCTGCCTGCAGTGCCAGGCCTAGGCAAACCTCTTTAGTAGTCTGTTTATTGAGTTACATAGGAACTTTCTAAGTCAACGGTCCGCAAATCAGGCAATACGAATAACGTAGTATACCACATGAGATAGATCCCGTGGAATAGTTGTCTATCTATTTGCTATTTCTCCAAAAAATGTTGTTATTGTTCTTTTGAAATGGTTGATTTGGTTGACAAATCTCATCCATGTTTTCTGGTCTTTCTTTCTTTCATGTTGTACATCAGCTCCCCCCAAGGGCAAGAGGACACAGGAGGAGGAGGGTGCTGTTCAGGATGCAGGCCAGGATCGGGCAGGCGAGGGCTCCTTTGCTGGCCCCAGTAAGTTTTAATTGTAATAAAGAGTACCTATTTTTTCCTAGCGTTCCTCATTCGATTTTTTCTAAATCGTCTTTGATCTTCTTGTAGACTGGATATAAATTCTTATCCTGGCTCGAATATGACTCCCTGTGGTATTAGTAGATTATTCTTATTAGTCTGTCTGTGTAGCTAACTAAGATTGGACATTTGGCAATTCCATTGGACTCCCATTCTATTCAGCAATAGCTCTATGCACTGTCTCCTTACTGACTAGATAGTGTGGCAGAGTCATTCAGCTCCCGAAGTCACCGATGATTGATCCCCAATGATCTCTAGATTATCGTACGCAGGACAAGAGAGTACGGAGTCACAGCACAGTCAAGAAGTGTCAGAGGCACTCATGCTTGCAAAAATTCCAAAACCTTTAGCTCATCCACTCTAGTCTGGAGGACCAAAAACCACAGAGTCTATTTAAGTTTAAAAGCTTTATTAAAAGTAAACACATTTATTAAAATCTACTTTGTCATAAAACTATTTAACTGAAAACGGAAAAGTGCTTAGTGCTGACGATTAATTGGACACATTTCTTGTGGTCGAGCCGAGCTCTCACCTGGTTTGAACTTGATCCTGGTCGTGTTCTTAGGAGTCAAGCTTCTGTCTGTTAGGAGAAAAAGTGGTGCGTGTTAAAAATAAAAAGCAAGCATTCATCAGTTGTGCATAAAAGTGCAGCAAGACAACAGCCTTCCCTGGAAAAAGGGACATTTTTACTTTAGAGTAGACAGTCACAAATTATTACATTGTATTCTGTTTTTTTAACATTTCTCCTAGACCAAATATTATATAGTAGTGAGTGGTGTATTCTAACATTCTTAAATGTACTTTGTAGGTGTAACATCTGGTGACGGGGCCAGCGCGGAGGTGGCGGTGTTGGGCGAGGACTCGGAGGACTCTGGGGAGGAGGCGGTGCAAGAGCCGGCGGACGGTCCTGTGGGGGTTCGCACGGTGGTGGCGGGAACAGGTAAGCTATATATTCCTTACTTATTGAGATTGAAGACTGCATAGTGTGCTTTCTGCACGGGTGTATTACAAATCAACCAGGTAGTAGCCTCCTCGAAATGTACTTCGACTTAGCTGTGAAGTTTTTGGTGAGAAGAATCCCAATAAGTTCTTAGACGAACGTGATGGATGGGATGAACGAAAAGCGAAAGAAGGGTGTAAGTAAGTGGGACGCGAAATTGTATGATGGCTGGCAAAGAAGAACGATATGTGTTTGCTTGGCCCCTGAGGTGGCTGGGAAGGAAAGAATATGGTATGGTGCATGGCTGGGTCAATGATGAAGCAAGGATGGGTGGAAGGACATCAGGCTGGGTGGGTGAAACAGAAACTGTATGTGTGCGTATACTTTGAATGAATGGATGCCTGGAGCATGGTATTCTCTGACTCTTAGATAGCACATGTGTATCTATAGAGAGTAGATGGTCGCTGGATGAACTAAGTGTTACCTTGAAGAGCATGTACCACCGCACCCGCACGTCCGTTCCAGTGTAGGGAAGGCAAGGAAAAGAAATTGTAAATGTGTCCAATACTACCATGAATAGTAGCAGTACTTTGTATTGCAACTGCAAGCACAGCATATATCTGGTTATTACGGTGGACACTCCGTACCTCTCTTAATAACTTTAGTTTAGTTGTAGTGCGCCATTCATGTGTGGGTGTATCACTGTTCACTCAATATTAAGCAAAGCACCTAAAGTCATCCCATATGTCATCAAATACGTCCCATGTGAAGTGATAGATAATCAAATTATTTAGCTTCTTCATTTTCCTTTTCTAGTACTCATTTGCACTGTAGGGTGAAAGGTAAATTAATTAAGCAGTAGCCCTTGTAACAGAGTATTCTCAGTGCCACCCGTAATAGAAAAGTAATAGCTTCACCACCCGCATGTACTGGACGGGTACAGTAACGCAAGTCTGTCTCACTCATCATGGTGTGCAACTGTTTTTCTCGGGTGCAAGTTCACTGTGCTGCCATTCTGCCGGCTTGCATAAGATAACGTACCAATTTTCCTAAACAAGAGAGAAGAAGAAGAATAAGACTGGTGTACTGTCATAGTCGACTGTAATGGAAGTCCATAGTGGTCGTAGAATTTGTTCATTAAACTACCACTAATGTTAGAGCAAGGATGCAGAAGTGGGAGGTTACATAGATACTGTCCTCAATAGTTATGTACTGTGCTTTCAATTTGCTACTTGTACTGTGACCCAACTTTCGGCTCAATCACTTTGTGTTATTAATGCTAAGGAGCATTGGTTACAGACTATGTCTTTCTTTCTTCATATAGTTGCTCCTTCCAAATCAACATCACGGAGGGAGCAGGCGCAAATGGCCCGGCAACGGAGGCTGGATGCCACTGTCGCCGAATATCGGCGGCTGGTGGCCCTGGAGGAGGAGGAGGACACGCAGTCGACCGGTGCAACAACAACATCCTCGACTGGGACCGCTGCATCCTCCTCCGTGACCCCACGGGACGCCAGCATGCGCAGTGCTCCAGCGGGACCGAGCCGGGCTAACAAAGACAACCGCCACCGCCAAGCAACAGAAAGACCAGCTGCCCCCCACAGGAGCTGCAAGGCACGCCAACGCCGCCTAGGAGTCCGAATGTCCTACCTGGAGCAGGAGGTCCAGAACTATAAGAACTTGGTAGAGGGCCTCCGCTTCGAGCTTGCCACCCTCCGCAAGGAGTATGATGCCCATGCCGCAAAATGCACCAGGGCCAGCACCCTCCAGTAGTGGAGTGTCCCTTGCCCTTTTTTTATAGACTTTTGGGGGGTGGGATTTGGGAGTTGGGATCGTTTTGGGACTTTTCAAAGACAATCGTTGGGGTTAGGGTGGGTCTTGAGGGAGATTATTTTGTTAGGGCTACATAAATATACATTTTTAAGCTTTATCTGACCATACCTGTTTTTTACTGCTTTTCAGTCTGGTGGGTGGGGGACGGGGGTGTAACAGTAAGTTTGTTTTCCTGAACAGTCGTAGGACTTTAGTAGTACTACCGTCAATCTCTCGTCTAGTCCTAAATAATACTCCATTATACTACCTCCCACCAAACACTTATCTTACCTGTAATTTGTGTTAGAAATTAGGGCTAGGCCCAGGGCTGGCTCCACGTGAAATGGGGATTAACGTTGGCAATCCTGGGTGGGTGAAATTTCCTCACTGCGGTGGTACTAGTGGTGTGACACAGTGGCAGTTGCATGCCTATGGAAAAAAAGAAAACGAAACCTGGTTTGTCCTTACTGTAGCATTACATCGGTTACGGTACCATCGAGAATATAGCAGGTGACAGTACACTAGAACAGTGCCATAATGTAGCCTAACAAATGGTAAAGTATTTGCTTGCAAGTATAACTAGTACTTGCGTTGAATTTCTTTGACATTTTTTCCTACTACTAGAAGATATAGTACTGAAGCTGAGTAAGTCTAGAAGATATCCTCGTATTCCTTCACCAGCCTGTTGCTATGACCTTATCCTCCCCAGCAAGTGTGTGGAATTATTGATGTCATTTTAGTCAGACATCAAGCAAAACAACACAGCCCGGGGGAAGAGGGTTAGGGTTTGGAAAATGGATGGGAATGGGGGTTTCTTTTTGGGTAGGTTTTGTTGAGAGAAGAAAAAAAAAGCACAGCATGGACAAACAATAATTGAAGATAAAGAGAATCTTTGGGTACAAACTAAAGCTAAGCACATGCAGTCACACTCATAGAATAAAACAATGGATACTGTATCTGTATTGCGTATGTTGTTGGAGTTGTCCTGTTGAATTTGGTAAGTAAGTTGCATGCAGCAAACAATTCCTCTTATTGGCGGCACTCCTCCATTCCAGCTGACGCTTCGTCCATCAATGTTGGTGACCACTGACAGAAGACACCCTGTCCACTGCCTGCCTGGCGGATGTTGACTGAAACCCGGCCTGTAATTATTGAACGGAAAACAGGAAGTGCTATTACAATACCACTGATAAATAAATGAAAGGTATGTACGCTGTGTGGTGCAAAAAGTGACACTTTTATTTCCCTAATAGACAGTACAATATTTTTGAAATTGCGTGCTCTGTCTGAGTCACCTTTTTAAGGATAAATAAGTATGGCCAAAATATTATAGCGGATCTTTCCCCTCAAGGTAGGTGTACTGTAAACTGTGTTTTAGAACAAAATTTGACCTTCCCAGCAATGCTCCCACCAAGACCCTTACTAAAGCCAGTCGCAAAAATGTAGAAGACCCCCAATCAGATCTCCAAAAACGATGCCTAGCAGAAAAATGGTGACAAAACGTACTTTGAAAGTAACAGTAGGCCCAAATACAGACCGTGGATTGTATTCAAACCACTTGCAAGCAAGCAAAAGTATCCATAGCCAGCATCGCTCCAACAGTGCTCTAAAACCCCAGAACTGCGTTGCAATAGAACCCCCCGAAACACATGCAATCCTGCTGCTAGGGCGAACCCTAATGAACCCTAACTTACAAAAAGTGCCCAAACTGGTGTTTCCTTATGGATTTTGTCCAAAACACTTCTATCCGGTATTAGGCCTTCCCAGGAATGCCCCAGGCAAGACCCGCCAACCCACCTGCAAAAAACCACCCGACAACACCCCCAAACAGCGAAAAAGCTAAATCTCATACTTACAATATCTCTCGGCCTTCGGTCCAAACGCGGCGCTGTGCAGCTAGGTCATCATCAATCATCATAACTCCTGTTTTCCACCACGGATTTCCTGAAAAGCAAATGCAATCAAGATTAGGCTGTCGCAGCAGTGCTTCGACAGAGACCCCGGCCGCAACCCACCCACGAACAGCAGGAAGCCCCCCAAAACGCTACATTGAGCAAGATGTCAGAAGAAATAGCAAAAAAAAGGCTGTTCCTTAAGGATTTTGTCCAAAACACTTCTATCCGGTATTAGGCCTTCCCAGGAATGCCCCAGGCAAGACCCGCCAACCCACCTGCAAAAAACCACCCGACAACACCCCCAAACAGCGAAAAAGCTAAATCTCATACTTACAATATCTCTCGGCCTTCGGTCCAAACGCGGCGCTGTGCAGCTAGGTCATCATCAATCATCATAACTCCTGTTTTCCACCACGGATTTCCTGAAAAGCAAATGCAATCAAGATTAGACTGTCGCAGCAGTGCTTCGACAGAGACCCCGGCCGCAACCCACCCACGAACAGCAGGAAGCCTCCCAAAACGCTACATTGAGCAAGATGTCAGAAGAAATAGCAAAAAAAGGCTGTTCCTTAAGGATTTTGTCCAAAACACTTCTATCCGGTATTAGACCTTCCCAGGAATGCCCCAGGCAAGACCCGCCAACCCACCTGCAAAAAACCACCCGACAACACCCCCAAACAGCGAAAAAGCTAAATCTCATACTTACAATATCTCTCGGCCTTCGGTCCAAACGCGGCGCTGTGCAGCTAGGTCATCATCAATCATCATAACTCCTGTTTTCCACCACGGATTTCCTGAAAAGCAAATGCAATCAAGATTAGACTGTCGCAGCAGTGCTTCGACAGAGACCCCGGCCGCAACCCACCCACGAACAGCAGGAAGCCCCCCAAAACGCTACATTGAGCAAGATGTCAGAAGAAATAGCAAAAAAAGGCTGTTCCTTAAGGATTTTGTCCAAAACACTTCTATCCGGTATTAGACCTTCCCAGGAATGCCCCAGGCAAGACCCGCCAACCCACCTGCAAAAAACCACCCGACAACACCCCCAAACAGCGAAAATGCTAAATCTCATACTTACAATATCTCTCGGCCTTCGGTCCAAACGCGGCGCTGTGCAGCTAGGTCATCATCATCAATCATCATAACTCCTGTTTTCCACCACGGATTTCCTGAAAAGAAAATGCAATCAAGATTAGACTGTCGCAGCAGTGCTCCCAGACACCAAAAATCACCCACAAACACCCGGAACCCCGCCAAAGAGCACCTCAAAGGCAAGCAAGTCAGCAAAAACGGCAAGAAATTTCCACCTCATATTTGGTCCAAAACACTTTCGTCCATTATTAGAGCTTCACAGCAATGGGCCCAAATCCGTCAACTCACCCGCAAAGAAGTACAACACCCCCACAAGTGCTGAGTCTTTCTTCATTGGGCGTAATCCAGCACTCTGCTTTGAGGGAAATCGCAGTCTGGAGGAGGAGGATAGAGGAGCATGTTCTTCAGAACTTGTGAACCTGAGGAATGTAGACTGCGGCACCTTCAAATCAATAAGCAAACAAGTGAAGACAGTTCTGCTGATGGTCTTGTTTTTGGGATTAGGTGATTAAAGTTTGAATTAAATTAACTGTGCAAAACAAAGAAAGAGAGACACACAGGAATAAAAGTGAATAAGGACGAAAAAGAAAGTTCTTTATTCATTGTCTCATTTTCAGGGCTCGGTGTCAGGGAATAAGAAGAAGATTTCGTCATCATACTCTGCGAATTCAGGCAGGATGAGGTCAGTGCCACCGAACAGAGAACAAATCCCCTCATCTACGTTGCCGTCCTCCTCGTCTTCATGCGGCGTGCTTTCTCGTACTTTGTAATCTGGTGGTATGAGGTGCTGATTCATCTTGATCATTGTCAGCCGCTCCACATTTTTGGGCGAGAGGCGGCTCCGTTTGGGAGTTACAATGCCACCAGCAGCACTGAAAACACGTTCAGAAGACACACTTGCGAGTGGGCAAGACAAATAGTTTATAGCCAGGTTGGAGAGCTGTGGCCACAATTGTTTTTTGCCATGCCAATACTGCAATGGCTCATCATTAAGAAAGACCTCTGTTGAGTCATTCATATAGTCCTGCACCATCGACTCAAGGTCATCAACGCTTCCTCCACTTTGCTTACTTTTTGCTGTGCCTTTGACATTTTTTCGAGAACCATACCCAAGCAAACTTAGCCAATCCTCCTCAGCAGCCACTGTTAGTGTTGTGTGTGGTGCAGATGATCCAGTTGCCGGTGTCTTTAACGGCTGAGAGGTCATTTGTGCCCCAGCCACAGGTGCAGAAGTGGATTCTTGTGACTGGGGATGGCCTGCTGATGCTGATGTACTGTCTTCTCCTTCAATAACCTGCCATTCTTTTTCAAACCTCTTGGCTGACCAGGCTAACCAATGTTTGTACTTTTGAACATCTGCATCAGCAAAAGGAAAGAATGCTTCGCCTGCCAGCGCCTTTTTGTAGCGTGGATCCAGAATAGTAGCACAAATGTAATGCTGATCTGACTTGATCTTTTGAAGACGTTCATCACCACGTAGGCGCTCTAATAATTTCTCAGACAAAATAAAATGGTCTTTTTTTTGTACATCTTTTTGAAACTCAGAAGACACCGCCATCAGTTGGTGCTCCAGCATGCACAACAATGGGATAGCTTTTCCCAAATTACAGTCCTCCTGGCTGACTGCACGCGTGAAGAACTCAAAAGGACGAAGCATGTCTGTCAGGCTTTTAACTATGTCCCATTGCGCCGCAGCCATCCGCAGGTCCTCCTTCTGAGTTGTACCCTCTGTTAAGAAATAGTGATCGAGTACCGTATACTGCTCATACAGACGCTCAAGCATGTAGAAGGTTGAGTTCCAACGTGTTGCCACCTCCTGGATGAGTGCTTTCACTGGTATTCGACTTTGAAGTAGCAGCCTCCTCAGATGCTTCCGGGCCTTAAAAGAATGGCTGAAATGGTTGCACATTTTGCGGCAGGTGGCCATTACCGCGAACGCTGCACTGTCTCTATCACTCAAGAATTTTTGAACTACCAGGTTGATACAGTGCGCCAAACACGGCACTCTAACATAGTCACCCAGCGACATGGCCTTAACTATATTGGCGCCATTATCCGTGGAAACATAACCAATCTTGCGTTTTATTGGAGATAGCATTTTCAAGACCTTTTTGTCAAACTCGTCCAAAATGTTTTGGGATGTGTGACTTTTCTCCAAGCCAAACATGGCTAGTGTTGCATGTTTCCGAGCAGCTTTGAAAACTTTGTCCGGGTCAACACCTGCGTTTAGCTTTGCTTTAACACCTGAAAAAGAGACCCAGTGTGCAGTGATGCACATGTAATCAGCGCCTGCGCCACTGGTCCACATGTCTGTTGTCAGATGTATTGTGTGAACAGCACTCTTCTGCAAAGCTGCCCCAATCGCCTCCAGCACATCTTCATGTAGTGCTGGGACCGCAACTCTGGCAAAATAGAACCGGCTAGGAACCTTCCATTTAGGGCAGAGCGTTGCCACTAATTCTAGAAAACCTACCGCTTCTACAAAAGAAAAAGGGAGAAGGTCCACAGCTAGCATTTTAGCCAGCTTAGTGTTATACAGACGCGTCAGTGGGTGGTTGCGTTCATATGGCACGTCTGAAGTAAGCATTGTTCTAATGTTGCCCTGGACCAAGCATTTACGGGCTGATAATGACTTCGTTGACCCAATTTTGCTCGCTGGTGAACTTTTGTGCGTTGGTGTCTCACTCGCTCCAACACTCTTAGTGTGCCTCACATTGGGTGTGCTGCTGACAGGGGTACTGGGTGTAAGGGAAGTGTTTGACACGTCTTCTTCCTCCTCGTCATCATCAGATGCAACATCAACGTTTCCTTGAATTCGGCCTTTCTTGATCGCATCTAGGTGCGCAAACCATTGGACAGTGTGCTGTCTCCTAAGATGACCTCTCTGGCCTCCGGTACCATAGTTGGTACCTGGCTTACCACGACTAACTGCAAGCTTACAAAGGGTACAAATGGCAAACTTTGGATTTTTTTGACAAACAGTAAAGAAGTCCCAAACTGGGGACTTGAAGTGTCTGTGGGACCTGGAGGAGGTGGCGATACTGGTGGTGGTGGTCATGAAGCTAATGCCAGATGAAGTGGAGAATCTGGATTGCCCAACTTTTGTACGTTGTGCACTTTCACCGCCACTAATTAAGGTCGAGGTGGATGGAGGTCTCTTCTTGCCAGAAAGAAATATGGAAGCGGGAAGAGTTGGTGTACTACTTAACTCCAATGATTGTGGTGTTTCCACTGCCTCCTCATCGACAACATCATCATCATCACGCTCAGCAGCTCTTCGGGCTAGGGTCAAAATGTCTGTTTGCTGCATGCCCGCTGGGGCTGCAGTGACCTTTATGATGACTGGGTCGTCGTTGGCAGAGTCTTCATCAGCAGCAGTATCCGCCACTTCTTGTTGAGCCTCATCACACTCCATAACTCTGAGACTTTGGACGAGCTTCCTTTTACGCTTAACTACCTTTGTCGGATCATGGTGTGCCTCACTCTCAGACGGCAGTGGTGCTGGTTCCCAAGTTTGATCCGTATCATCAGAAGGAGGTGTGCTTGAAGAAGATGTAGACACCACCCTTGATCTCTTCCTTGCTAGGGGTGTGGAAGACAATGAAGGATCATCAGGAGGAGTGGCTTCCTCAAATGATACCTCGCCTTGATTGTCGATTTCCTGATGTGCCCCTACTTCGGGAGGGACAACTATTGTGGGCACTTGTGACCCTCCATGCACCTCTGCTTGCGCATCTCCTTGCGCTGCCTCTCCTTCCACATGTACTTGGGCTTGTACTTGCACATGTGATTGTTGTTGCGGCTGTGGTTGTTCAACACTCGTCAGATGAGCTACAACAACCTGTGTTGATTGAGGGACATTGCTGCTGCTTTCTTGCGATGAGCCAACATCACTGGTCGATGGTGATTGAACAACTATACTGGCTGCCTCTGCAGCACTCAAGGGCTTGGACTTAAGTTGGCGTGGTGGTGGTGGTGGCACTGAGCCCAATGGAGCGGGGGTGCTGCTGCCAGCTTGGTCCCCAGCAGATCCCGCTGCTGCTGCAGGCATACTTTTTGTTTTACCACCAAAAAAAGGGGCGGGCGGCACACCAGTCTCCTTGGTAACTTGCTTCTTCTGCTCCTTACTGGCACCTTTCTTGCTAGAGGAGCTACGGGTTACTTTTTTTGGGGCCATCTTCTTCAGAGCAGGTCAGAACAGCAGGCAGCAGTTGCACGAGTTGCAGAGTTGTCTGTGTCCAGACGTGACGTCGCGTGACGTTATGCTGCACACACACACCGCTGCAGGACTTCTTCCTGGCACTGGTGGTTCTCTTGAGTCTTGTGCACCTAAAAGCAATGGAAGACAGAGGAACATCAGTTCAGTTATACACCCCAAAAAATCGACAAAACACAGAAAAATGAGCACAATCCCATGCCATCCATGATGTTTACATTGAAGACACCCCACAGAAAGACTAGGGACATGCAAGTATGCAACACTCACTACCCCTGGGCATATTGGATGAAAAGTAGGCAAAATAAGTGCAGGCCTCAGACACTGCCTCTCCTCAAAATGGCCCCTTACACCCCAAGCACATGTTGCCTGTACCAGCCAGCAGCACTCAAGATGGCCACCACCACCACCACCCACATGGCCAGTCCACATCAACAGTACACCCCAAAAAACACAGAAAAACAGCCAGAAATCACCCCAATCCAATGCCATCCATGATGTTTACATTAAAGAGAGTGAGACCACACTACAGGCACACTCAGTCCATGCACCACTACCCCTGGGCAAAGGGCCCCACCAGCAGCCCCAAAAAAACGACAAAAAACAATAAAATCAGCACAATCCCAGCCCATCCATGGCCTCAATGGTGTTTAAATTCAAGAAGACACCCCTCAGAAACACTAGGCCCATGCAACACTCACTATCCCTGGGCATAATGGATGAAAAGTAGGCAAAATAAGTGCAGGCCTCAGACACTGCCTCTCCTCAAAATGGCCCCTTACACCCCAAGCACATGTTGCCTGTACCAGCCAGCAGCACTCAAGATGGCCACCCACCACCACCCACATGGCCAGTCCACATCAACAGTACACCCCAAAAAACACAGAAAACCAGCCAGAAATCACCACAATCTAATGCCATCCATGATGTTTACATTAAAGAGAGTGAGACCACACTACAGGCACACTCAGTCCATGCACCACTACTACCCCTTGGCAAAAGGCCCCACCAGCAGCCCCAAAAAAACGACAAAAAAAACAATAAAATCAGCACAATCCCAGCCCATCCATGGCCTCAATGGTGTTTAAATTCAAGAAGACACCCCTCAGAAACACTAGGCCCATGCAACACTCACTACCCCTGGGCATAATGGATGAAAAGTAGGCAAAATAAGTGCAGGCCTCAGACACTGCCTCTCCTCAAAATGGCCCCTTACACCCCAAGCACATGTTGCCTGTACCAGCCAGCACTCAAGATGGCCACCACCACCACCCACATGGCCAGTCCACATCAACAGTACACCCCAAAAAACACAGAAAAACAGCCAAAAATCACCACAATCCAATGCCATCCAGGATGTTTACATTAAAGAGAGTGAGACCACACTACAGGCACACTCAGTCCATGCACCACTACCCCTGGGCAAAGGGCCCCACCAGCAGCCCCAAAAAAACGACAAAAAACAATAAAATGAGCACAATCCCAGCCCATCCATGGCCTCAATGGTGTTTAAATTCAAGAAGACACCCCTCAGAAACACTAGGCCCATGCAACACTCACTACCCCTGGGCATAATGGATGAAAAGTAGGCAAAATAAGTGCAGGCCTCAGACACTGCCTCTCCTCAAAATGGCCCCTTACACCCCAAGCACATGTTGCCTGTACCAGCCAACAACACTCAAGATGGCCACCCACCACCACCCACATGGCCAGTCCACATCAACAGTACACCCCAAAAAACACAGAAAAACAGCCAGAAATCACCACAATCCAATGCCATCCATGATGTTTACATTAAAGAGAGTGAGACCACACTACAGGCACACTCAGTCCATGCACCACTACTACCCTTTGGCAAAAGGCCCCACCAGCAGCCCCAAAAAAACGACAAAAAAACAATAAAATCAGCACAATCCCAGCCCATCCATGGCCTCAATGGTGTTTAAATTCAAGAAGACACCCCTCAGAAACACTAGGCCCATGCAACACTCACTACCCCTGGGCATAATGGATGAAAAGTAGGCAAAATAAGTGCAGGCCTCAGACACTGCCTCTCCTCAAAATGGCCCCTTACACCCCAAGCACATGTTGCCTGTACCAGCCAGCACTCAAGATGGCCACCACCACCACCCACATGGCCAGTCCACATCAACAGTACACCCCAAAAAACACAGAAAAACAGCCAAAAATCACCACAATCCAATGCCATCCAGGATGTTTACATTAAAGAGAGTGAGACCACACTACAGGCACACTCAGTCCATGCACCACTACCCCTGGGCAAAGGGCCCCACCAGCAGCCCCAAAAAAACGACAAAAAACAATAAAATGAGCACAATCCCAGCCCATCCATGGCCTCAATGGTGTTTAAATTCAAGAAGACCCCCCTCAGAAACACTAGGCCCATGCAACACTCACTACCCCTGGGCATAATGGATGAAAAGTAGGCAAAATAAGTGCAGGCCTCAGACACTGCCTCTCCTCAAAATGGCCCCTTACACCCCAAGCACATGTTGCCTGTACCAGCCAGCAGCACTCAAGATGGCCACAACCACCACCCACATGGCCAGTCCACATCAACAGTACACCCCCAAAAAACAGAAAAACAGCCAGAAATCACCACAATCCAATGCCATCCATGATGTTTACATTAAAGAGAGTGAGACCACACCACAGGCACACTCAGTCCATGCACCACCACCCCTGGGCAAAAGGCCACACCAGCAGCCCCCAAAAAACGACAAAAAACAATAAAATCAGCACAATCCCAGCCCATCCATGGCCTCAATGGTGTTTAAATTCAACAAAACAGTTGTATCATGCACCCCTAACCAACCCTGGTCCTACTGGATACTGTGGCTACCCACAATATAATTTATTTAATGTTCTGAAAAAGTTCCAAAATTGTACTTGCAGCAACTGTAATGCCCCAAACAAACTTACTTGTGAAAGTTGATTTCTAATACAAAAGTGATCCAAAGACAGTCAAAAAGGCCTCAAATCCAAATATCCAGCAGCACCCACAAAAAGTAATCCTTCCAGCTCCAGATCCAAATGAAAGTGACCAGGAGATGGACAAAGCACTGGGAGGAGCCTGCTGGACAGGAACAGGAAGTTGGAGACTGTGGGGCACTTCCTTCCCCCCCCCCCAAAAATGGACTCCTTGCAAAAAAAAAGGCCATGCAAATGTCAACCTGAGCAGTGATTCTGATAAAAATCATAATTTTCTGAAGGTTTATCCTGTTTGCTGGTGATTTTCTTGTGCAGAATTGCAAAATCTCTATTTCGCGAGTGCGAGATTGTTCCTTTCCGCCGCAACTACGTGTTCGCAATTGCGAACTCTCGCGAGGTGTGCTGTGCAAGGTGGCAAGCCGCGATTACGTATTCGCGGGCGCCAAACTCCCGCGGGATCACGCAGCAAGATCCAAAATTGAGCGGCACTCGCAAAGAAAAACAACTTGGCAAACGCTAAATGGCGGAAAGTGAACGCCGTGCACCACGCCGCGCGCCGCAACCAAGCAAAAAATCCGCCGCGAGCGGATTCACGGATTTTCGACAAATTCGCGAGAGTTCGCGGATTGCGAATTTGCCGAAAATCCGAAAAATCCGCGATCGGAGCGGATTTTACGCCCATGCTTAACGAGAACCTAAGACCATTGAGTAAGGATTGGTCGCGATGCACCGTATCAAAAGGCCCACATTTTGCACACACAACAGAGGGATGGGATTTAGAGAAGCTAACAAAAAGACATAATCTGGTCCATACTATGGACCTGATAGAGCTAGGCAGAAATGGAGACCCTAACCCAACATTCAAAGGCAGAGGCTGCCACTCGTATATTGACTTTATTTTAGTTTTACCTCTCATAAAGAGAAGTATCAGCAGCATGGCTATTGACACAAGCATTTTTAGCGATCACAACCCTCTGATCTTAGCATTAAAAGGCTTTAATTTTAAAAAACCCTCACACAGAACAGATATTATAGAAAAGGCAGTGGACCAGGGGAGGAGGATCAAGTGGGCCAAGATAGATGGAGATAAATTCTACAGAAGATTAATAACAGAAGGGCAAAACGCTATAAATACATGCCTTGATCCCAGCGTGGGGGGAACAAAGGTGGTCAGTGCATTTGAAGAAATTGCACGTCATGTAGATAATCTACTAAAGACCCCCAAAGACAGTAAAGTAGCTCTTACCCCGCGTTGGTTCGACCACGACTGTATTAAGGCGCACAAAAACCTTAAACTCAGCCTCAAGTCTCGCCCCAGGGATCACCTTTAAATTGCACAGTATAGATTAGAGTATAAAAAAGCCCTGAAATCCCGCAAAAAGAGCTTACAAATACAAGCATGGGAGGATTTAAGGGAGGCGGCAGAAAGGGGAGATATTTCAGGATTCTGGAAAGTTATTAATACACCATGTTTCCAGGACCCAGGAGTACCAAAAATAATAAATGCCATTTTACCGGAACAATGGCAGACCCATTTCCAGAGCCTCTATAACCATACAGAACAACTAACCCAGGGTGAAGGACCAAGGTTAAATACAACTACACAACTGGACTTTTCCCTGGCAGAAGTGGAACTGGCAATAGCAGGACTGAGTAAGAACAAAGCACCCGGCCCTGATGGTATACCCCCGACCTCTACCTGAGCAATATAGATCTGTGGGCTCCACTGCTCACGAGGGTTCTGAACGAGGCAGTGGTGGCAGGGCTACCTCGTTCCTGGTCAACGGCAACCATAGTCCCGATTTACAAAAAAGGGAATCGTGATGACCCACAATGTTACCGTCCTATATCCCTCATAGACGTGACGGCCAAGGTACTGGGCCGTGTTATTTTAAATCGTTTGCAGGAATGGGCGGAAAAGAACCAGGTCCTGACAGACATACAATATGGGTTCAGGGAGGGTAGATCTACCACCGATCAATGCTTGAATCTCTACCTCCTGACAGCCAAATATACCATCGCTGGCAAGGGGGCTATACACATGGGGTTCATGGACCTTTCCGCGGCATTTGATCGTGTAAATAGAGAAAAACTTTGGACCCTATTGTCAAACTTAGGAGTGGAACAAACACTGGTAGACCTCCTAAAAGCTCTACACTGGAACACTTCCGCAACAGTTCGATACACCCAAGAGGGAAGCAGGACTGAGCCCTTTTTATTTACGAGCGGAGTGAGGCAGGGTTGCATCTTGGCGCCTTTTCTGTTCACTATATACATTAATTCCCTGGACAAAGAACTACTGAAATTGCGTGTGGACTCACCCCAAATAGGACACCGAGCGGTGCCCGTATTACTCTACGCGGATAACGCGCTGCTGTTAGCCAGAACACCCTTGGGGTTGCAGAAGCTGATTGATGGCTTTGTCGATTTCATGGCTAAACTTGACCTATCGGCAAATCTGGAAAAATCTTATGTCATGTCAGCAGGAGGCAAAGAAAAAGGGAAGTTTACCTATAAAATTGGGTCACACAAGATTAGACAGGTCAAGACTTTCTCATACCTTGGTGTACTGTTCGACGAACAGTTAAACTTTACCCCCTTGACGGACAAACACGCAGCGAAATTGGTGGCGTCATCAGGGGCCATCATGGGTTATGGGAGAAGACTTGGCAGATGGTCTACAGAGCAAATGCTAAACCTGTATAGATCGGTATGCTGTGCCAAGGTCACCTACGGAGCAGAAGTATGGGGTTTCATAGATAAACAATTGCAGCAGATTCAGGTGGAAGAAAACAAGTTCTTTAAAAGAATCTTGAAATTGCCGCAGAGTACCCCGGCCTATATCATCCATGAGGAAGTAGGGGAGCCCTACATCGAAGATCGTATCAAAATTAGACCCCTTCTCGCCTGGATTAAAATTTGGATTAATCCAGAAGCGGAACTCACCAGACAAATCCTAAAAGACTGTTTGAAACGTGACAGAGGGGGCTGTATTCCATGGCTGAAGTATGTAAAGGACTCTCTTGAGGCAATTGGCTGCAAAAACTTTTTTTCTGCACCAGAATCTTTAATCGGCCAGAATAAAACAATGGTTAAAAAACTTTTTTCAGAATGGACACCTACAACTAGGGCCAAGGTGGAAAGGTGTAAGCCTACTGTTTTATCTTACTGTCTAATGACAAAGAAGCAAGGAATGGAACCATACCTTACTGTGATGCATAATGCCCAGGACCGATTCTATATGACCCGGTTTAGACTAAATATTCTACATCATCTACTTGCCGTCCCCTCTGGATTCACTCTAACACTGGAGGCGAAGGGTACCTGCAGCTGCGACGCTAGGTCTCCGCAGGATACCCTTCACTTTGTTCTGCTATGTCCCTTTTATTCTGTTCCCAGACGCAAGTTTTTAGTAGGGATCCTGAAAGAAACTAAACTCAGACAAGCAAAAATGGCCCTGAGGTTTCTCCAGGAAGCCTCAGATGCTCACACGTTGTTTTGTACAGTACGTTTTATCAGGGTGGCAATGCGGTTAAGGAACACCAGAGAAATAACTGAATGTAATGCTCCTTAAACAGAGACCCAAGTATAGAAATTTCCCCTTCTTCTTTGTAAATGAAATGAATTTTAGCTTATTTAAAAAGAAAAAAATTCATTTTTAAACTTGTTTTTAAATGTATGTATTGTGTATGTACTTTTATGGTGTCTTTTTAAGTGCCGAATAAAGATTTAAATTGACAAGCATGTATTTAACGCTCTCTGGCACCCCTGAACCCCACCAGTGACCTTCACATCAGTCGCCCTATAACCCAAGCATGCCAGATCCAGCAGTGTTCATCAAGGGCAAAGTATGAGCGCGAGTGTTAATATGTTGAAATATGTTAATCAGGGGAAAAGATTGGGCCCCAGTCTTAATTGTTGAAATATGTTAATCGGGGCAAAGATCGGGCCCAGGTGTCAAGTGGTTAAGCATTGTGAAGATTCACACCGTACATTGGGGGCAAGGATCAGGTCCCACTATGAAGTGACTATGAAGAGTGTTGATCGGGGTAAAGATCGGGCCCCGGTGTTAACTGATTGTGTTTGGTAGAGATGATTTACACCTTTAAATGGCAGAGATGAGTTACACCTTTGCAGAGATGATTTACACCTGTGAATATGGAGATCGGGGGCAAGGATTGTAAAGTGCTGAGTTTTCTGCTCTGTGGTATTTAAGGCATAAGGCAGTGGCTGTTTTTTGGATTATTTCGTTGATCGTTTGTATAATTACATTCTTTAAAAAAAAGAAATGACAGTTTGGCATTCACCCCAACGGATTCTGCTCGTGCTCACCAACCTTTAGATCTGCGCAAGCCCACGCATTGTCCTACAGCTTTCATGATGTACTGCATGAACGTGCCGGCAGCCACCTGGCTTAGCGTCATGAACGTGCCGCCATCTTGTGGTTTGCTGAAGCACACGAAGCTTGAACTATTCGTTAGTGTCCTGCCTTACACTTGTTTTTTTGTTTTTTTTGCCAATCTTTTTTTTTTTTTTGACTCTTCAACGTGACTGGAGATGTTATTTACCCGGAACATTGCTTAACCTTCCTGCTGATATCTGCCAACCACATTAATGGTATGGGCAATAGTGTTTATTAAAAGCTGAAGATTATCTGGTAAATCGCTGTGTGAATATTGGCAGCGTGCCCTATAAACTAGAATGGCGAGAGAGAACCTGACTAAAACCAAGAGAGAGAAAAGCGGCAGAGAGCCCAGAACCAAGACAGAGATTCTAGAAGCTTGAGTCCAGAGTGAGCCCAGAACCGGGACAGCAATCCTAGAAGATAGAGTCCAGAGTGAGACCGGAACCGGGACAGCGATCCCAGAAGCTGGTCAGAGAGTCCATTGTGAACCCACAACTTGGACTGAAAAGCTGAAATGGGACAAAGGTCCCAGTACTGGAACCAGTTCTGAGAGCCCATGTTGGGGACAAATGTCCCAGAACTTGAACCACAACAGAGAGCCCAGTCCCATAACCAGAATTTGGAGAGGACAAAGGTCCCAGATCTTGAACCACAACATATAGCCCAAAACAGGGACAAAGGTCCCAGAAGCAGAACCGGCTCATGGCACCCAGAATGGGGGGGACAAGGTCCTGCAACAAGAACCAGGTCGGAGGGTTGTTGTGTATGAGATTATGAGATGGTGATGAAGGGTTAGGCACTCATTGGTTTGATGTAGTGTTTGAGGTGGCTGTTAAGTGTTAAGCCACATTGCTTTGATTCTGTGTATGAGATGGCTGTGTAGTGTTAAGTCACTCATTACAAGATATTGGATGTATGATGTTACAACGCACACTTTTACAACGCATACCTTTACAACGCATTTTTTACAACGCAACATCCATTACAACGCATTCCCTTACAACGCATGCCATTACAACGAAATTTTAAAAACTACATTTACAACGCGTTCCATTACAACGCATAATACCTTTACAACGCATACTATTACAACGCATTACATTACATTGCATGTTTGATAAGTATTGGATTGTGTAGGAGTAAAATTTACTATTCTAACTCCAGGGGGTGCAACAGCAGGGTAAGTGTTGGTTAGTGTAGGGGTAAAAATTACTATTCTAACTCCAGGGGGTGCAACAGTAGGGTAAGTGTTGGATAGTGTAGTGGTAAAAATTACTATTCTAACTCCAGGGGGTGCAACAGTAGGGTAAGTGTTGGATGGTAATGTTATACGTTGTAATGGTATGCGTTGTAATGACTGAGTTGTAATGGCATGCGTTGTAGTGGTGTGCGTTGTAGTGTCATGCGTTGTAATGGTTGCGTTGTAAATGCATGCGTTGTAATGGATGTTGCGTTGTAAAAGTTTCGTTGTAATGGTAGTGCGTTGTAAAAGTTGCATTGTAAAGGTTGTTTCCCCAAGATATTTGTCGTTGGAATGACGGTGCGTGAATAAGTTACCCACTGTCTCATTGTATTTGTGTTTGAGTTCCCGTTTTATGGGTAAGTGAGTTTAGCATTGTTTTGATGGTGTGTTAGTTAGCAAATGTCTGATGTGCTATTAAAATTTTGTTGTTGAGTGCTTGTAGCAGTCTAATGAGGGTGTGTTGGCTTGCTGATGTGTGGTGCGCCTCCAAGTTTTGTTGTTCCCTGACGCACCGCTTTTAGGTTTGTTCCCCGTGTGTTGCTCTTCGTGCCAGTCTGGCCAACTGGTTTGATCCGTGGCATGTGGAGTTTGGTTTGTGATGTGTGCTGGTGGTTGTTTGGTTTGTGATGTGGGATGGGGATTTAAATGGGAAAGAGATGTGATGTCTCTTGTTTAGTTCACTGTGAGATGTGGTGACGTTTTTGTTATTGTTCTGAGCGAGATGCAGTGTGACGTCTCTTTTTCACAGTTCAGTGCTTTATGAGATGTTGTACAGTGTGAGGTGTTGTGATGTCTCTTTGATGTTGATGTCTCTATTATGGTTCAGTGCAAGATGTGGTGAAACATTTCTTTTATTATTCAATGTGGTTATGTGTGGTCTTTTGTGTACCTATTTATGTATAGTTTCTTTTGTATTAATGTATTGCATCCAATTTCTTGGTGATATGTCTATGTTTTATTTGCCATATCGTCATTCTTTTAATTGTTTCATGTAATTTGTTTCACAATGCATTTGTCCCCGTAAAGAAGGGAGATGTGTTGTACCTGCTGCTCAACCAGTATGAGTGTGGTGTGGAATGTTGGTGTGGATGGAATGTTGGATGTCTGTTAGTGGCAGTTGAGTATGGTCTGAGCAGCAGGGAGTTTGCTCCTGATGGGATTTCTCCTTGTAACTACTTAATAAAGAACCCTAACTAATCTACGCTAGAAGCCCAGATCTTCCTTTGATTACAACAGTCATTAAGCAATTTCTTGTCCTCAATCCTAATTTTAAGGTTAGCAGACATATTTTGGAGATTGAAGAAAGTCTCCTGAAACTTGGTTGAAATAGTTAGAAGAAACCTGTTCTGATATTACTTCCTGTCACGTGATAAAGATCTGCACAGGGTCCGGGTGCTCTCGCCTGGGAACTGCACCCGGCTGCAGCTGACTAGCCATCCTTACTCTTCGCATCTACAGTCCATACCCACTGAAGAATGTGACCTTTTCTAAACATTCAATGCTTTCTGTTCCCTGGAAATGTTTTTCTTGGCTGCAAATTTGCAGATCTCTTCTTTCATTACCTCTTCACATTAATTATCAAGACGTCAATGCTGTTTTTATTTATTAATGACGCGAAACACTGTAGAACTAAATTGACCAGTTCTACTTATAATCAACATTTTACTTAGTGTTCAATGACTTTTTCCCAGTAAATCACCAGGCATTAGTTAAGTGAACAAAACCAGTAAATAAAGGCAATCCTTCATCTAAAGCAGCAAATGATAGGTGGCTTCCTTTAACTTGCATTCAAAGCCTGCATGTATTGCCAAAACAAATCTTTATGAAAGAATGATTTTTTAATCGATTGAAAATTTCGAAATGTATTGAATGCATTGATATGTACAAAGCCAGACGGAACACATATATACCAAGAATAGGTTAGCCCTAGAGTCGAGAGGAACCATGGCTCTTTGCTGTGCAACGTAATGCATATAACGATCACATTAATGATCACCTATGGAATGACAATTTTCACTTTCAATTGATCGTTTTTATCTTCATTTCTGGCCCTTCCCCATTATCCAACGTGGCAGTTCTTCACCAGGTATATATTTTTAGCATTTATGAATAATGCATTGTCTTGCGTTGTTTTTGCTCATTAATGTGATCTTCCTTTGATTGTTTTGTGAATTATCAAGTCCAGCACGTTTTCACTCCAAAGAGCACTGCCTCGTTTTCTCACCTGAAACATAAACATGCATCTGTCTTGGTGGTGTCTTTCAGACCTATTGCAATATAGTTGGTAATTATAATTCATTAGTCGCTTCTGGGAGGAACCATCCTTGGATTATATTTATACACCTGATAAATAAATAACAGTGGGGCCGGACAAGAGAAGGGAATAATTCAGAAGTGTGCACATAAGATGCAGTAAACTGTCGATACAGGACAGGGAAGTTTCTCTGAGTTCAGGTCACCCTCGATAGATACAGTCCTTACTTGTTGTGAAGTTCTCTACCCCACAGAGTTATTTCCTAGCTGATAAAAAAAAGAATTGCCCTACCCAGGTGACCGTCAGCCAGCAGCCCACAAAAGAGAGTAATTTACACCAACACTTCCTGTTGTATACCAAACTTTAAAATAAGAGGAAAGCCCAATAATCAGTCCCCTGATTGAGATTCAGGGCTGTATCAACAAAGACCTGGTCTCAGAGAAATGAAGATTAATGGTAAGTAACCGAGCCATGAACTCCTCGTCTGTCTTCCTGAAACAGTCCTTACATGTTGAGAAATTACTCAAACAGAAATGATTGATTATTTAATTTTCCCCTGACCAATAAGCATAAAAAAGTCAGATATACTTCAACACCAGTAACTAATATTAAGAATTCCTCTTCTTATATCTCTTCTTAACAGAAAAGGAGAGATAGAAAGCAATGCTCCAATTACCCCCACTCCTCTCTCTGAGCATATCACTACTACAAACACACCCTTAGCTGTAACGAATTACATAGCATGGGACTCCAGAGGATTGAAGGGAGGTCACAGAAGAAGAGTGGTAAGTCCCAAAAGAGTAAAGGAGAATCAATCAGTGGCCGCTGAAGAAAAAAAATTCTCAATAGGCCGGATGCCAGGAGAACCGCAGAAGAAACACTCTTCTCTCTGAAAGCCTAGATAACCGCTCACTGGGTTCTCATGGTAGAGAGTGCTAAGCTCAACAAGAAACCATCTGTAAAGAAATCCAGAATTCTAACAGAATTTCAAGTGGTAGGGTTTGGATCCTTGCCTGCACCCTGAGTTAAAATTATGCCAGTGATGACAGTGAGATTTGTGGGTTGAAGGCCTCCAAGAAAGCTGAATACATTCTGCTACTTTGACTGAACAACTCTTAGCTAACAGGTTTAACATCTCAGCAGCCATAGCTTCAAATAATTGAGATGCTTCAGAGAGTCCTGACTCATATGGATGGACATGTTAGGAACTGCCAAGAAGGACAGACAGACATTTGAAGTAGGAGAGGATACTAAGGGCCAGATGTTGGTCGGTCGGTAACGGACGAAAATCGGTATTTTCGGCCGTTACCGACCGGTATATGGGTGACAGGTATGTAGGGGGCATTATTTTAACGAATCGGTAAAATAAAAATCGGTAAATTTACCGATTCTGAGGCACCGAGATGTAGGTGGGACTCTTCAGAGTCCCAGAGGCCTTACAGAATCGGTATTTTACCATCAAATCCAATTTGATGGTAAAATACCGATTCCGGTGTGCATGCACATGTGTGCATGCACTCCTATGCCATGTGACAGGCAGACCTGCCCTTAGGGCATGTATGCCTGCCACATGGCACCCAAGCCTGTTTTGGGGGTGCCAGAGGGTGTCAAAGTGACACCCCCTGCACCCTTGTGCAAATCGGTATTTACCGATTCGGTAAATACCGAATCGGTAATGCCCATTCATTCCTATGGGCTTTGAAGCCCATAGGAATGAATGGGCATTACCGATTCGGTATTTACCGAATCGGTAAATACCGAATTCTTCAGAATCGGTATTCCAGCACATCTGGAATACCTACATATCCACCCCTTAGATTTACCGATTTTTAATTACCGAATCGGTAAAATTCGGTAATTAAAAGTCGGTAAATCTATTTTACCTATATCTGGGCCTAAGTTTTCCTGAATAACACTGGTGCAATCAAGTTCACACTGGCCTGATACCTGACCCTTTTTCTCAGAAACCAAGGTATTAGTTGGAAGGGTGGAAAACAGTAAAGAAGTCCCTTAGGCCAAGGGATTGAAAGACCATCTTTTGCACACTTTGTTATATAGAGTACCATGGAACATATCTGAGGTCACAGGGAGTTGAACTCCATGACAAAGAGATCCAGCCCTTTCTCTTTCTTCAGAAGATATACTGCTATCAGAGAGTGGAGAGTCTGTCCGGCAACAGGCATATCTCCTGGGAAAAGAGAAAGAGAGGGTACTGCATCCCTCTCTGGTGGTTAAAGTAAGCCCTAACTGCCTGGTTGCCCTTCTAAATACAGATTGGTTGATTCTTAATCAGGGGAATGAAATTGAATTGCAGTTCCTGAACCTCAGATAATTCGTTCTAATTGGAGGAGTTGGAGATTTCTCAACTGCTCCATTTGCCCTGGGATTAGGAAGTCCCTAGAAATGCACCCCAGCCCACTCACCTTGCAACAGTAGAGATGATCACTAGAGGAAGGGAAACCGATTAATGATCTTGGCCCAGATTTGGTGGAATAAACCACCACTTAAGGTCTAGATGAATATGTGGTGTTACTGGAATCAATACCTCGTAATTCTGGGATACAGGATCCCAGTGCTGAAGAATGCTATGAGCAATAGGGTAGAAATGAAGATGGTTCCAAAGTAGAATTGAAAGTGTTGAAGCCATTTCCCCTAGACGTCTGAGCCAAAGTATTGCTGAGGCCTCAGTCTTTACTAAAACATATATTAGCTGAGATATCTGTCTGGCCCTTCTCTTGATGGTCAGAAAAATCTCTAATTACATGCAGAAGTGTGTTCCAATGAACTAGAGGGGCTGAGGTGGAAGAATGTGTGACTTTCTGTAATTCAAGAGGAACCTCTGGTCTTGCAATAGACTGCACACTTGCTGGCTTTTCTGCTCTGCTGTTAGGAGAGAAGAAGATGCAATTAGCCAGTCACTAAGATAGGGATAGACCAGAATTCCATTAGCATGTAGGACATCTGCCAAGAGGTCCAAGACTTTCCTAAAACTCTTGGTCCTGAAGCCTCAGGTGACAAATATTTTACAGACCCAGTTATCATTCCATCAAATTACAGAACTATTATGGAATAAGGTCTCACACAGAAAAAACATCATTTAGGTTACACAACTCTCACAGGCTCAGACTACAGGGGGTACATTTATGCCTTAAGTTACATATCTTACAGACTCAAACATCAATCCATCTTGTTATAGAGGTATTACAGGTACAGACTTCAGCCAAAGGAGCTTCCACAGACCTTTAAGGCTGTGGAAAGCAAACTTACCACTTGTGTTACAGATCTTACAGGAGATGTTCACAGGTACCAGCAATATCTATCATGGCACTCCAATCACACAGGGTTCAGAAAAACAAAGACATTGCTTTGGTTATATGGATTAAAGAAGCTCATGCAGATTTCTTTAAAGTTACAAAGAAGGCTCTTCGACTGAACTGCGGAACTGCCCCCACCGCTCCCAGCTCCTCAAGACCCTCACAGGGGATTAGCCGCACTCTACAAGAACCCTGATTGATTTGATTGATTGATTGGTTTTGTAGGGTGAATTCTCAGAGCTTAGTTTCAGCCTTCAGTGATTGCATAAGCTCATATTCAGACATATGAGGGGGTCCTTTAAAGTAATCTCTCAGATTTTGTGCAGCAAATTTATGTTTCATCTTGCAGTTATCAAACATGCTGAGGTCTCAAATAGAAGACGTATCTACGGCATTGTACGTATTCTACAGTCTCAGCTGTAGCACAGATATCTCTTACTTAACACACCTAACAGACACAAGGAGCACTCCCCTGTGCTATTGACATCTAATAGGGTCCAGCTGCTAAAGGGCTTATTAGGTTTCAGGTATGTACTGGCTGTGACTGCATACAGCAGCGCTATCCCAAATATTACACTGATGTCTCAGGCTACAGACAGCAAATCTCTGGCCCAGGGTACAGAGATCTTACAAGCTAAAGTCTTAGGTACATAGCCATTCACAAGTTAAATACATCGTACAGGTTTAGACATCTAACTGGAGTGCTACTCCCATTTTTCATATCTTTTACGTGCTGATCCACGGGACTGCAAATCTTTCTTTCAGCATAGAAAGATCTCATAGATTCAGGCCTATGAAAATGAAGCTACACTTAGTTGCACATCCTTTTCATAGGAACAGACATGATGCAGATAAGCTATGCCTCAGTTGCACTGACAGTGCAGGATCAGGCCCATAGTCACAGAGCTATCTTTCATGCTATAGTTATCCTGTATGCTTAAGTTTTTGAAGGCAAAGGTATGCTCTAGTTTAAACAGCTCTTGCAGGTTATGATCTCTGATGGCAGTGTAATCTATCAACTTGGATAGATCTAAGAGGCTTATACTTCAGACAACAGCTAGCCTTCATATTACAGAAACCATCCAGTTGTACAGGGGAAGCAAACATATAATCCTCTGTGCAGAGATGTAAAATGGTAAGGTGTAATATGGAAGAGCTCTCTCTTAAATTCTAGGAAACTTATAGTTCAGGATTGAAATAACAGTTTTATCATCCGGTTTACTGATATATAATAATATCTCAAATTATGGGTAATAGATATTCTAAGTGCCTGTCACAAGACCAGACTGTGAGATGCCATTGTGGATGGAACCCTTTTAAAGTCAAAAGGCATGTAATAATAAAAAGCAACCAATGTGTAAACCCCCCAATCCCAAGAAATATATGTAAAAGAAAAGGAAATCTGTTTCATATCATTTCTATATTGAGTATGTGGAGAACACATTGAACATTTCATGACTAAGAGTGTGTTTTATAATACATTTTGGTAATAAAGATGTTTTAAAGAGAAAGTAACTCTCTTAGCAAACATTTAGGGCTCGATAGATCTTGGCAGATGGGTTACTCCACCAGAATGGTGACAGATATCCTTCCAGCTGAAATATAAATCCCATATGATATAATGAGATTTATATTTCGGCCTGACAGGATATCCGTCACCATTGTAACGGAGTAACCAATCTTTCAAGATCTAAATCAGGCCCAAATTACTCTGCCAGGCAAGTTGCATTTATGGTTTGGACAGAGTTTTGCAATCTTCATGCACAGAGAACCCACTTAGCCCATGGACTTAGTCTGCAAGTTTGCAGTTGTAATGTGGCCAGATGGTTATCTGGTAATAATCTTTTTGACACAAGTACTGGGGATGGCCATCTCCCTCCACATGTGATGCAACAAATTCTTCACCTTACTGTTAAACTTCACCTTTCATGGATCCTCCATGTGTGTATAGCTCGAAAGTGCTTCGCACGAGTATATCAGTTTACGAAGTGCATAATCTCTTATTCTCCATCCACACCACTACAGGGTCTACCAGGACCCCTGGGGCACTTAACTGCTGACCAATTAGTAACCTGGTATGAGCATTCCATTGATGTAGTGGGGGGTTTGTTTCAGAATGACCACTTGCTTACATTGATCAGATGTATCAGGAATAAAGCATTCCCCCACTCATTTTCTATTGCACGAGCAGTTATTATGACCCACCAGGACATTGTGGGGTGTGATTGACACAGAAACACCAATACATGCAGTGATGCATGTGCTACACAGCTTGGGAACGGGTCTACACCTAGTCACTTGATTTTATAGAGCCATTAGGGATCACACTGGGGTCTCTCTGAGCCAACTCCATCAGGAATGGGAGGAGGATTTAGCACATGGCCTGCTTAATACTGATTGGATACTGGCCATATTCTGTATCCAGGGCACGATGAAACCTTCTAGCACCGCTTTCAAGCAGCAGGGCCGTGCTTCTAGGGCTTATCATCGAGTGACCCCAGACATGCTGGCTCAGGCTGCTCTGGATCACCCTTGCCCCCTTACGGGAGATTTGGAGAGGGATTTGGATTCTCTGCAAGTGTGGCTGCTAGATAGGCTAAATGATCTCGCCCCTGTGACGACCCCCCGATTAACACCTAAGCGGGTTGTTGCTCCCTGGTTTACTGAGGCGCTGTCGGCCTCTCGTCGGCAGTGTAAGGTAGCTGAAAGAGCCTGGCGCTCACAATATGACCCTGTGGCAAGGCTGGCCTACAGGACAGTGGTTAAGGCTTATCATCGGGACATCCGCCTAGAGAAAAAAGCCTATTTTGCAAGGAGGATAGATGCCGCTTCTAACTCCTGTAAAGAGATCTTTACTATTGTCAGAGAATTCACGGCCCCCCGATCTAACGTAACCCAAGCTGTCCCTTTGGAGTCCTGGGCTTCCGATCTTGCAAATTTCTTCACCAACAAGATAAAACGGATCCAAGACTCTTTTCCACTGCTGGCGACTGCTGTTTCGGCCAGCCCCGAGGATGGATCAGCTTTATTGGCCCCTTTGGGCCCAGTTCTGGCCGTTTTTCCATCGATTTCAGCCCCTGCTTCTTTGGCACTTATGGGCAATCTTAAATCTGGGTCGCCTCTTCACCCTTGCCCAGCCAAATTTTTGGCAAAAATGTCGGAAGTTATAAATCCGCTGGCGAATCCACTCCTGAACCTCTCTTTGAGCCAAGGAGTGGTTTCGCAGGCCTGGAAGCAGGCAATGGTCATTCCCTTGCTGAAGAAGCCTGGTCTGGATCCGGAGGTTTTGGCCAACTACAGGCCTATTTCTCTCCTCCCTGCTCTTACGAAAATTTTAGAGAAGCATGTGCATATGGTGCTTTCTAATTTCTTGGAAGCTCATGATGTATTGCATGCTACTCAATCTGGCTTCCGCCCTAATCTAAGCACCGAGACGGCGCTATTAGAGGTGTCTGAAGCCATTAAAGAGGTACTTGACTCCGGGGGCAAAGCCATGCTTGTCATGTTAGATTTGTCGGCGGCCTTTGACACTGTCGCCCACGAGGGTCTTCCCGCCAGACTCTATGAAATCGGTCTGAGGGGGACGGAGTTCAGCTGGTTTAGATCTTTCTTAGCTGGCCGTCGACAAACGGTCTGGGCCTCTTCTAACGCGGCCGTGATGCCGCCTCTGGGAGTCGGAGTTCCGCAGGGCTCTGTGTTGAGCCCGACTCTTTTTAACATCTTTATGACCCCTCTGGCGGCATTGGTGGAGTCGTTCGGGGACTGCCTTGGGGCTGTTTTTAAATGGTTCCAGCTGAACAGCCTCAAGTACAATTCAGACAAGTCTGAGGTACTCTTCTCCGGATGTTCATCGGATCCGGACTGGCAGGCATGGTGGCCTATTAATATGTTCCCCCCGTCTTGTTCGTCCCAGCTCGCTAAGAACCTAGGGGTCAAGATGGACAAGGGTCTGACATTGAGATCCCAGATCCTTGGTCTAACGGGAACATGTTTTGGCCTACTCAAGATGCTCCGGAAGTTTTTGCCTCTTCTCTCAGAGGAGCATAGGAAGATGACAGTGCAGGCCCTGATTGGCTCAAGATTGGATTATTCCAACGTCCTCTATTTGGGCTTGCCAGAATATCTATTGCAGCGGCTGCAAGTTGTTCAGAACGCGGCCGCGAGGGCCATATATGACCTAAATAGGCGAGCCAGTGCTGCTGGTCTGATGCAGTCGCTTCATTGGCTGCCTATCCGGAAGCGGATTGCCTTTAAGGCTTTGACCTTGGCCTATAAAGCCCTGCATGCTGTGGGAGCAAAGTATCTCCAAAGGAGACTTGCCTTTTACCACCCGGCTCGCTCTCTAAGATCAGAATCTCTGTTTCTTGCGGTGGTGCCGCGAGTAAAGAGAGCCCGTATTGGAGGCCGCTCCTTTGGGCTGCGGGCGCCACAGCTGTGGAACACTCTGCCGTTGACACTACGCGGTGCTACTAATTTGCTTGCCTTTAGGAAAGGCCTTAAAACTTGGCTCTTTGCCCTTTAGGTCATCACTTTTTCTGTCCTGTCTTTTTTAATCTGTTTTACATCACTGAGTTGTGTTATCCTGCTATAGGTCTCAATAAAAGCGCCGGGACACTCTTTTTGAGTAGCGGTGCGCTATACAAAACCAAATATAACATAACATAACATAACATAGCAGTTGAATCTCCTCATGTTATCTCTAGAAATGCTTGATTCAAGATGATTCCTTGTAGCTCTTACCTCATACCTTCTCAAATAAACCATATGTTCTCATTGGCTAATTGTACCTGCCCCAGATGCTAAGCGCTGTCAGCCGACTTTTGGCACATTCTTTGGGTGTGCCCAGTTATAGCCAGTTGCTGGCATTTGGTGCACACCCTATTAGCCACAATTACAGAGTTAACAACACTCAACTCATGGGAAGCTACAGCATTGAGCATTTTCCCAAGGAGGAAGAGCTTTACGGTGTGGGTGCACTTTGCAAAAGTAGCCCTTCTTTTAGCCAAGCACATACTAACCATGCGTTGGTGTGCCCAACACCCTCTCAAAACACCCTCTGCCTTTCTTCAGTGGTATCAAGCCTTGCTCCATTGGGGTGAAGCAGAAAGTTCTGCGCCACACTGGGAGGAAGCCCAGAGAATAAGAAAACATTCCATAGCAGCAGCCTGGGACACCGTGCTAATACAGGTCAAATAGCATATGGCAGAGTACCGCCTCACATCAGTCTACTTCTGGCAGTGAGCAAGCATCCACTAAACATCCCCTATTAAATCTTAATTACCTCCCCTCACAATCTCTTCTGATGGGGAATAAAAGGGCATACAATGGATCTGGCCTCACACTACTTATTCACAGCCCCCTCACCAGCATCCCCTCTATCCTCCCATTTGCTAATCATGCTTCCTGCTAATATATTCCTCTTTGTTGTACCCTTTTAGAGTTGGACTTCCCAAATCTTTCTTATTGTTAGACCTTGCATCCTTGGTATGGTTACCCCAGTCTTTTTGCTTCTGCTTCCTGTATTTATTTGCTTGGAGACATTAATTGAAAGTACAGATGATCGTTTGCGGCTCAATTATCAAACTAGCTAATAATGAGAGAGGGACTGGTCAACAACATGCTGGTCATAATTGCTTGAAAATAAAAAGAGCTAACTTGATATTATTAAATACACTACGCGCATATTATAGCACGACACAAAACAGGTATCCGATGTGTGAACGTACATTTAAAAAAAAAAATTAAATACTTTTTATATAAATCAGTTTTTATTTTTTATATTCCAAACAATGGCAAGTATGGCAGTACAGAAAATACCAATCATGACTAGTAATATGCACATCAGTTTAAAAAAAAAACAGAAATAGATTGTACATTTGTCCAATCGGCTGCAGGTAGGACCACATAAATTAGATTCAACATTTCACCCCTAAATTTCTCAAGTGTCTTCCTCAGAGTGGTCGTTGTTATGTTCGGGTATAGGCTCACATATGTTTCCCCGATAGACGTTCCACGCTGCCCATATTTTGGTCCATTTTTGGGGACAGCCCCGAGTAATTTCGGCCTCTCGGAATTTCGGCCTTTCGGCCATCATGGCCAAATCCATATCTTTACACCAGGTCGTTAGCGTATGCAAATCTTCAGTTCCCCATTTCTGCGCTATACTGCGCTTTGCCACCATGAACCCCAGTGTTACCCAAGTTTGTGTCAAGCGTGTGAGGTCGTTGGGTTCCCATATGTTTAGCAGGCATTTTTGGGGCTCTGGAGCCATTGAGACACCCGTGACTTGTAATAGTGTTCTCAGTATCCTTGTCCAGAAATCAGCCATTCGGGGACAGTCCCACAGTGTATGATTAAAAGGACCCCTCATCCCCACAGCCTCTAAAGCAATATGGGTGTTGTGCTCTGCCCATTTTATGCAGGGTGTTTCGCGTATGGTATGTTCAGTGCAAGATTTTCAGTTGAACTAGCCGCAGCCGCACCGGCATGCCTACTTCTTTGGGGGAGGCCAGTGCTTCCTGCCATTCTGACTCGTCCATGTCTCCTATGTTGTCCACCCATTTGGCTCTCAGTAGTGTTGTGGGGTCCGGTATGGTAATAATTAATTTACGGTAGGTAAATGACGTGGCGCGTTTCTGTAGGTGATCTGTTAACAGCCTGTCCTCTAATGGGGAGGCCTCAGGGACCTCCGTACCCTGCGGCAGTGCCGCTAGCAGTGTGTGCCTGACTTGTACATACCGGAAGGCCTCAGAGGGGGCAAGGTCATACTGCTGTCGGAGATGGGTAAACGGGATCATGTCTCCCTTGTCCCAGAGGTCGCCTATTGTGGAGATGCCTATATCGTTCCATTGGTCGAATCCCTTACTTTTGCGCAAGCGTCCCAGTTTTTGGGTATCCCATAGTGGGGTGAGGCGGGTTAGGGTCCCTTTCCACCCAAGTCGCGCCTGCGCTGCATGCCATATTGTAGCTGTATGCTTTGTTGGTCCTATTAATTTTGAGGCCTGGACTTTATTGTAAAGCACCGAGAGCATAGTTCTCGTGCCAGCTGGGCTCTGTCCGCCTTATAGGCAGGGTGGTCTTGTGGAGTGTGTATCCATTGAGTAACAATTTTAAGGTGGGCCGCCCAGTAGTACTGCTGTATATTCGAGAGCGCTATCCCTCTGTCGTACCAACTGTGATGTAGTTTGGCCTGTGCTATACGAGCCAGTTTGTTGCCCCACATTAGCGTGGACACCTGTGCTGCTATTTGTTTAAAATATTTCAAGGGCACTGGGTGTGGTATATTTTCTAAAGCGTATAAGAAATGGGGCAAAGCCATCATTTTGAATAACGCTGCTTTCCCCAGCAATGTCAGTGGGAGCAGCTCCCAGTGCACCACATCTCTTCTCAAACGCTCCAGTGGGGGTGCCAAATTTTTGTTAAAGAAATCCGCAGATTCGGGAGTGATATGTATACCCACGTCGCAATCGCGAAAGTTAAATAGGCGGACAAGCACCGGTCTGGGGGGTGTTCCCGGCTTGGGACGGCCTCCCGGCACTCGGTGGGTCCTTTCCACCGAGAAGAAGGCTGATAGCCCTTTTGGCTGTAGCCGAGTCTTTATAAGGTCCTCTACATAGAGATCCATGGCCTATTTCCCTTTGGATTCTGGAACTCCGAGGATTCGGACATTATTCCTTCGGGAGCGCCCTTCTTGGTCGTCCAGCTTCTCCACCATCAATTTGTTTTCAGCTTCGAGTCGGGATACTGTCTTGCGCGGAGAAGCAGTGTCGGTTGTCAGGGTTTTTGCGATTTGCTTAACTTCCATGACGCGGGTGGAAATCTTCTGAAAGTCGGCCCGGAGGAGGGATACTTCGGTGGAGATCGTACCCACCGTGGTCTGGATGCCGGTGAGGGCCGCCATGATGTCCTCTAATGTAACTTTTTTGGAGCCCCCATCCCCGGGGTCTGCTTCTGCAGAATCATTTTTCTCCGAGAGAGGCGGAAAGTCTTTATTATAGGCGTATTTGTCCAGCCGTGCTTGTGTGTTCTGATTTCGGGGGCCTCTGCCCGACATGGCGTCGATAATGTCCGGCTGGGCACTGTGTCGCGGTGTGCTGCGGTATCTCCGAAATGATTGTGCCCCGCAGCCCGGTCAGTCACTCAGGGCTTCTTGTGGCAGGAGGCGGGGGGGTGGGGGTCCCCGATGTTTGGGCCGGTCACTCTGCTCCGGGCCGATGTCGGTTTTCCAGCCCCACAGTTAATTGATGGGATATTGATAAAGGGAGGGGTGTCGTCTCACCGGCCCCCCGCGAGCGCAGGTGTCACCTCTTCCAACCCCCGCCGGGGTGCAGGCTGCTGTGTCCTCGTTACAAGCTAAAGTCTTAGGTACATAGCCATTCACAAGTTAAATACATCGTACAGGTTTAGACATCTAACTGGAGTGCTACTCCCATTTTTCATATCTTTTACGTGCTGATCCACGGGACTGCAAATCTTTCTTTCAGCATAGAAAGATCTCATAGACTCAGGACTATGAAAATGAAGCTACACTTAGTTGCACATCCTTTTCATATGAACAGACATGATGCAGATAAGCTATGCCTCAGTTGCACTGACAGTGCAGGATCAGGCCCATAGTCACAGAGCTATCTTTCATGCTATAGTTATCCTGTATGCTTAAGCTTTTGAAGGCAAAGGTATGCTCTAGTTTAAACAGCTCTTGCAGGTTATGATCTCTGATGGCAGTGTAATCTATCAACTTGGATAGATCTAAGAGGCTTATACTTCAGACAACAGCTATCCTTCATATTACAGAAACCATGCAGTTGTACAGGGGAAGCAAACATATAATCCTCTGTGCAGAGATGTAAAATGGTAAGGTGTAATATGGAAGAGCTCTCTCTTAAATTCTAGGAAACTTATAGTTCAGGATTGAAATAACAGTTTTATCATCCGGTTTACTAATATATAATAATATCTCAAATTATGGGTAATAGATATTCTAAGTGCCTGTCACAAGACCAGACTGTGAGATGCCATTGTGGATGGAAACCTTTTAAAGTCAAAAGGCATGTAATAATAAAAAGCAACCAATGTGTAAGCCCCCAATCCCAAGAAATATATTTAAAAGAAAAGGAAATCTGTTTCATATCATTTCTATATTGAGTATGTGGAGAACACATTGAACATTTCATGACTAAGAGTGTGTTTTATAATACATTTTGGTAATAAAGATGTTTTAAAGAGAAAGTAACTCTCTTAGCAAACATTTAAGGCTCGATAGATCTTGGCAGATGGGTTACTCCACCAGAATGGTGACAGATATCCTTCCAGCTGAAATATAAATCCCATATGATATAATGAGATTTATATTTCGGCCTGACAGGATATCCGTCACCATTGTAACGGAGTAACCAATCTTTCAAGATCTAAATCAGGCCCAAATTACTCTGCCAGGCAAGTTGCATTTATGGTTTGGACAGAGTTTTGCAATCTTCATGCACAGAGAACCCACATAGCCCATGGACTTAGTCTGCAAGTTTGCAGTTGTAATGTGGCCAGATGGTTATCTGGTAATAATCTTTTTGACACAAGTACTGGGGATGGCCATCTCCCTCCACATGTGATGCAACAAATTCTTCACCTTACTGTTAAACTTCACCTTTCATGGATCCTTCATGTGTGTATAGCTCGAAAGTGCTTCGCACGAGTATAACAGTTTACGAAGTGCATAATCTCTTATTCTCCATCCACACCACTACAGGGTCTACCAGGACCCCTGGGGCACTTTACTGCTGATCAATTAGTAACCTGGTATGAGCATTCCATTGATGTAGTGGGGGGTTTATTTCAGAATGACCACTTGCTTACATTGATCAGATGTATCAGGAATAAAGCATTCCCCCACTCAATTTCTATTGCACGAGCAGTTATTATGACCCACCAGGACATTGTGGGGTGTGATTGACACAGAAACACCAATACATGCAGTGATGCATGTGCTACACAGCTTGGGAACGGGTCTACACCTAGTCACTTGATTTTATAGAGCCATTAGGGATCACACTGGGGTCTCTCTGAGCCAACTCCATCAGGAATGGGAGGAGGATTTAGCACATGGCCTGCTTAATACTGATTGGATACTGGCAGTTGAATCTCCTCATGTTATCTCTAAAAATGCTTGATTCAAGATGATTCCTTGTAGCTCTTACCTCATACCTTCTCAAATAAACCATATGTTCTCATTGGCTAATTGTACCTGCCCCAGATGCTAAGCGCTGTCAGCTCACTTTTGGCACATTCTTTGGGTGTGCCCAGATATAGCCAGTTGCTGGCATTTGGTGCACACCCTATTAGCCACAATTACAGAGTTAACAACACTCAACTCATGGGAAGCTACAGCATTGAGCATTTTCCCAAGGAGGAAGAGCTTTAAGGTGTGGGTGCACTTTGCAAAAGTAGCCCTTCTTTTAGCCAAGCACATACTAACCATGCGTTGGTGTGCCCAACACCCTCTCAAAACACCCTCTGCCTTTCTTCAGTGGTATCAAGCCTTGCTCCATTGGGGTGAAGCAGAAAGTTCTGCACCACACTGGGAGAAAGCCCAGAGAATAAGAAAACATTCCATAGCAGCAGCCTGGGACACCGTGCTAATACAGGTCAAATAGCATATGGCAGAGTACCACCTCACATTAGTCTACTCCTGGCACTGAGCAAGCATCCACTAAACATCCCCTATTAAATCTTAATTACCTCCCCTCACAATCTCTTCTGATGGGGAATAAAAGGGCATACAATGGATCTGGCCTCACACTACTTATTCACAGCCCCCTCACCAGCATCCCCTCTATCCTCCCATTTGCTAATCATGCTTTCTGCTAATATATTCCTCTTTGTTGTACCCTTTTAGAGTTGGACTTCCCAAATCTTTCTTATTGTTAGACCTTGCATCCTTGGTATGGTTACCCCAGTCTTTTTGCTTCTGCTTCCTGTATTTATTTGCTTGGAGACATTAGTTTAAAGTACAGATGATCGTTTGCGGCTCAATTATCAAACTAGCTAATAATGAGAGAGGGACTGGTCAACAACATGCTGGTCATAATTGCGTGAAAATAAAAAGAGCTAACTTGATATTATTAAATACACTACGCGCATATTATAGCACGACACAAAACAGGTATCCGATGTGTGAACGTACATTTTTTTAAAAATTTTAAAATATTTTTTATATAAATCAGTTTTTATTGTTTATATTCCAAACAATGGCAAGTATGGCAGTACAGAAAATACCAATCATGACTAGTAATATGCACATCAGTTTAAAAAAAAAACAGAAATAGATCGTACATTTGTCCAATCGTCTGCAGCTAGGACCACATAAATTAGATTCAATATTTCACCCCTAAATTTCTCCAGTGTCTTCCTCAGAGTGGTCGTTGTTATGTTCGGGTATAGGCTCACATATGTTTCCCCGATAGACGTTCCACGCTGCCCATATTTTGGTCCATTTTTGGGGACAGCCCCGAGTAATATAGACCGTCCTTTCGGCCATCATGGCCAAATCCATATCTTTACACCAGGTCGTTAGCGTACGCAAGTCTTCAGTTCCCCATTTCTGCGCTATATTGCGCTTTGCCACCATGAACCCCAGTGTTACCCAAGTTTGTGTCAAGCGTGTGAGGTCGTTTGGTTCCCATATGTTTAGCAGACATTTTTGGGGCTCTGGAGCCATTGAGACACCCGTGACTTGTGATAGTGTTCTCAGTATCCTTGTCCAGAAATCAGCCATTCGGGGACAGTCCCACAGTGTATGATAAAAGGACCCCTCCTCCCCACAGCCTCTAAAGCAATATGGGTGTTGTGCTCTGCCCATTTTATGCAGGGTGTTTCGGGTATGGTATGTTCGGTGCAAGATTTTCAGTTGAACTAGCCGCAGCCGCACCGGCATGCCTACTTCTTTGGGGGAGGCCAGTGCTTCCTGCCATTCTGACTCGTCCATGTCTCCTATGTTGTCCACCCATTTGGCTCTCAGTAGTGTTGTGGGGTCCGGTATGTTAATAATTAATTTACGGTAGGTAAATGACGTGGCGCGATTCTGTAGGTGATCTGTTAACAGCCTGTCCTCTAATGGGGAGGCCTCAGGGACCTCCGTACCCTGCGGCAGTGCCGCTAGCAGTGTGTGCCTGACCTGTACATACCAGAAGGCCTCAGAGGGGGCAAGGTCATACTGCTGTTGGAGATGGGTAAACAGGATCACATCTCCCTTGTCCCATAGGTCGCCTATTGTGGAGATGCCTATATCGTCCCATTGGTCGAATCCCTTACTTTTGCGCAAGCGTCCCAGTTTTTGGGTATCCCATAGTGGGGTGAGGCGGGTTAGGGTCCCTTTCCACCCAAGTCGCGCCTGCGCTGCATGCCATATTGTAGCTGTATGCTTTGTTGGTCCTATTAATTTTGAGGCCTGGACTTTATTGTAAAGCACCGAGAGCATAGTTCTCGTGCCCAGCTGGGCCCTGTCCACCTTATAGGCAGGGTGGTCTTGTGGAGCGTGTATCCATTGATTAACAATTTTATGGTGGACCGCCCAGTAGTACTGCTGTATATTCGAGAGCGCTATCCCTCTGTCGTACCAACTGCGATGTAGTTTGGCCTGTGCTATACGAGCCGGTTTGTTGCCCCACATTAGCGTGGACACCTGTGCTGCTATTTGTTTAAAATATTTCAAGGGCACTGGGTGTGGTATATTTTCTAAAGCGTATAAGAAATGGGGCAAAGCCATCATTTTGAATAACGCTGCTTTCCCCAATAATGTCAGCGGGAGCAGCTCCCAGTGCACCTCATCTCTTCTCAAACGCTCCAGTGGGGGTGCCAAATTTTTGTTAAAGAAATCCGCAGATTCGGGATTGATATGTATACCCAGGTATTTAAAGGAGTTGCGGGAGACCAGAAGCGGGCATTCCTCATTGAGGTGTGGCAGAGGACCCCGGAGCACATACAAAACAGATTTGGTCCAATTAACAGTGTAACCCGAGACTTTCCCAAATATATCAGGATGTCGTCAGCGTAGAGGGACAGACGGTCTTCCCAGCCTGCCGTCCATCGGAGACCCGTCAGTAGGGGGTCACCTCTGATCTGTGTAGCCAGGGGTTCCAGCACCATTGCGAAGAGGAGTGGTGACAGGGGACAACCCTGGTGTGTCCCCCTCGACAGAGGGAAACTGTCTGAGAGATGTCCGTTAGCTGTCACGTATGCTCGGGGGGTGTGATAAAGTAGGCGGACCCAGGTACAGAATCTGGTGCCGAACCCCAGGTGGCTAAGAACTGCAAAGAGAAAGCTCCACTCAACCTTATCGAAGGCCATTTGTGTGTCCAATGACAGGACCACTGCGGGTTCTGTCAAGTCCTGTGCTTTGGCCAGCACCCCGTGGAGGCGTCGGAGATTCAGTGCGGTGTTCCTGTTAGGCCAACTGGTCTGGGTGAATCAAGCACGGGAGGTGTGCTATAAGTCTGTTAGCTAAAGTTTTAGCCAACATTTTGGCCTCTGCATTGATCAGGGAAATGGGATGGTATGAGGTGCATTCAGTTGCGGGTTTCCCAGGTTTTGGGATTGCCACTATGGTGGCTAATTGCTGGTCAGGCGGCAGGGCACCTCGTTCTAGGCTGTCGTTGTACATATTCAATAGGTGGGAGGGGAAGATGGCTGACAACTGTTTAAACATCTCTATTGGGATCCCATTGGGTCCTAGTGCCTTTCCTGACTGTAGTGCGCTTATTGCGGTGTGTAATTCCTCCTCTCCAAGGTCGGCCTCTAACTCCAAGGACGCCTCCGGAGTGAGTCTGGGCATGGCAATGTTACTTATAAAAGCTGCCACCTCCTCCTCCGATACGAGCGATGTTGGTGTATAAACACCGCGGAAGTGGCGTGCCAAGGCGCCCACTATCTCTCGCGGGTCCAACGTCAGTCGGTCCTCATTTGTCCGTAATTGTGCTATGCCCCTGATACCTCGTTCTCGCCTATCCCGCCACGCCAGAAGCTTTCCTGCCTTGTCACCAACTTCGTATATTTTGTGTCTAGTGGCGGTGAGATTGGACACGGTCTTTTGTCGTAGGTGATCTCTGTAATGCTGTTGTTTAAGGTGTAATACATGTGCTGAAGATGGAGAGGGATCTGCCGAGTGTTGTGTCTCGGCCAGATATAATTCCAGCTCCAAGTCCAGCAACTCTTCCTGTCTGCTTTTCTTATAACCGGTAATGGAGACTATGGTCTACCCTCTAACTACTGCCTTAAAGGCTTCCCATAGAATTGATGGGGAGCCAACGGACGCTGTGTTCTCTGTGAAGAAATGTTTCGTGGCCTGGCTGATTTCCTTACGTATTTTCGGAACCTGCAGATACCCGGGGTAGATGGGGTACGTTCGTCTATGAGTCGTGTGATGTAGTGAGAAGGTCAGCATCACTGAGGAGTGGTCCGAGATGCCTCTGGGCTTAATTGTTACGTCTATGACATTATGCAGGCTAGTGGCAGAGGTCAAGAAATAGTCAATTCTAGAAAGGCTGTTGTGGGCATTTGAGTGGAATGTGAATTGATGTGTTGTGCAGTGGTGATATCTCCAAATGTCAATCAGCCCGAGTGCTTCCGTGAAGCTCTGGAGGCGGGAGACGCCAGATGTTAGTGTCTTCACCGGGTGTCTGTCCAGGTCAGCGTTCATTGTGGCATTAAAGTCCCCTCCAATAATCAAGTCTCCCTCGGGCAGTGTCAGTAAAAATTCGCTGAGGGCTGGGAGCGCCACTGTATGTAGTGCGGGGGTATGTACACCGATATCACATTAACAGCCCTTCCTTCCCACTGTCCCTGCACCACAGCAAACCTCCCCTGATTGATCATCCTTTTTTGTTTGAAGTACTATGAAGGATGAAGATTTCCGTATCAGTATGCCTACTCTCCTGGAGCCTGAAGAAAACTCGGAATGGACAGCCATTTTGTACCCCCATCTGTCCAGTGCTCTACATGCCGTGCTCATGAGATGCGTTTCTTGTAGGAGTGCCAACGTCGGTGCATGACGTTTGAGAGCCTGCAGTACTAGACCCCGCTTAATTTTATCCCCTAGGCCGTGTACGTTCCATGTATGGAGTGTCAGGGGGGAAACCGGTGAGCCAGGGGACGCCTCCACAGCGCTTTCAACTGGGGTCAATGTCGCCATAGCTGCAGTATGGAGGGCGGCACGTGTAGTCCATCAGGTCCATGCAATGTGTGTCTCCCACAGCCCGTGGGTGTGATGTGTGCAAATCTTTTAACAACAAATTATACTGGAGGGTCTGACAGGAAAAAGTACGCAAAATGCCATAATCAAGATAGCCCTAAAACTTTCACGGACGGGGGTCCAGATGGTGAGAGGAAACCCACCGCCGATCAGTTGGGTCACAATGAGGTCTCGCCACTCAAATTGTGAGGAGCATATTTTGAAAAAAGGTGGTGACTAATGTTGCAGTGCTCAAAAGGGTGTAAACAAAAAAGTGATTCTAAAATAGGATAAGGGGGTACTAATAACTTTATTCTGGTGTTACCCACTTGTCCCAGATTAAAAAGTAGTCAGTAACAGCCACTGTATTATGGGCTGCCTGAATGTTTTAGGTGGTCGACATGTTTCAGCAATCAAAGACTAACTTGTCAATGCTTTCTTCAGGACCAATATTAACTGATAGCTACTGCATATAAAAGTGAAAATCAAAATCAAACAAAAGATACAGAGATCACCTGATCAACTAGGTGTTCATATCGTTCTCCGTACTCCGTTCCTCCCTTCAAGTATTTACGAGCTTGTAAGAGGGAAAGACCTCACCCCACCTGGCCACGGCTCAGGAGAAGGGAAGCACAGCTCTATCCGTCGGTACGCCTAGATTCGGCATCCGAGCCATAACATACGAAGATCAAAAAAGAAAGATTCAAAACCCGAACTCCCCTCCCTTGTGCCCCTACCCCCCTCCCTGCCTCCCTGCCCGACGGACCTCGAACTGCCCGCCACCCCAACTTAGCAGAGTGCTCAATCCCAAACCCAAACAGTGTACTTGCGTGAGGGGGTAAGAAGTCCAGTGAGAAGTGCAGTCCTTCCCCTTTCCCCCGAGACTGCTGCAGCCCAGTGCTCTAAACGATCAAGCCGCACCTCAGTCCAGGTTTGTGTTCTTTATTTCAAATGCGTGTGTGCCGTCAGCTTCACCCATGTCCGAGGCCCTCATCCTGGGTGTGTTGCAGATCATCTTCATCTGACAGTCTCTGTTCCTGCCTGCTCACGTCTTCATGCTCTCCGTGGTGACGTTGGTTCCCATTCCCGCGTCGTGGTCCCTCTGCTCGTCGCCAGCCCTCCAGCCAGTCAAATGCCTCCTACGGTGTCTCGAAAAACCATGTTTTGCCTTCTGCCCCACCCTGAGTTTAGCTGGGAATAGCATTGCGTATAGAAGACCTTTAGTTCGTAGTTCCTTCTTAATTTCCAGGAAGCTGTGGCGGTGTTTGGAGACCGCCGTTGTGTAGTCAGGGAAGAAGGACACGGTGGAGTTCTGAACTCGGATCGGTGGGGGCATGTGGTTCTGAAAATCTGGACCCTGTTGTTATCCCAATACCGAGGTCCAATACCCGTGTCACAAAATATCAACGTACCATGACGATTTTGGTGTCCATGAACCGATAACGATTAGGACATCATTCCTATGTATTTGCGTCACAATCGAGGGTTGCCAACACCCCTAAATCGTAGTTTCCGTCCCAATCCCTTAGACTCCATTTTGTGAACGGCATCCATCTTACGTCTTGCCCTCATGTTAAGTCAATTAAAGGTCGAGCTTGATCCAAAGGGACACGTCAACCTTCCCTGACTTCCCCCTGACCTGTCCCAACTGACTCCATGGCCTTAAGCCAAACCTGTTTGGGCAGCTCCTCGCCCAGTGACCGAATACGATAGCATCAATGCATAACATTCCACAAACCATTCACCCCATACAGAACATGCTTTCTACAAACATGCACCTGTCCATATTCCTTGTTTATGGCCAGTTTTATGACTGGGTGGTACCTGCCTTTATTGGTGTTTCATCGATATCTGATGGGAGTCCCGGATCTTGCTGGGTAATCTATCACGAACTGGACATCTAAAATGTGGGCTTGCTTACATGACTCCGCACTTTGTATTATTGCAGAAATATGTTTATAGCCATATCATAAACTCAAGAATTCTTGCTCGAAGCCATTATTTCTGTATAAAAGGAGAAGGCTGGTTCTGTAAAAACGAACACGTACAGTCTCCTGAGAATACATGACCCGTGTTTGTCGTGCTTCTAGGACACGTGTTACTTGGTAGCTACCAATAAAACTTGATCTCTGACTGCGACTAGAAGACTCATTGTTTCTGTGGTCCGGAACAAGGGAGAACTCAGAGGTCTTCGGGTGTTATCCCCTGGCATCACCGGGTTCCTAAAAACCCGGCACCTCAGTTGGCGCCCAACTCGGGGCGATATCAAGCGGCGACGGTCCAAGCCAGATGTTCGTGAGGAGCTTCGTGTGAAAATTCCGGAGGACGGCCAGCCACTTCAGCGACCCCTGTATGTCGACGTGGTTCCGAAGGTCTTTGCTGCGAGGTTCCCCGCGTCCCGACGGCTACGAAGGACTGCTGCCCTGACTATCGCCTTGTTTTGGACCCAGTGATCCTTGGTAGAGCGAAACGATAGACGAGTCTTCTAGCGACGTCACCGATCTTCAAATACTTCAGTTAAGTATAAGTGGAGCGTCTCCCAGTCCTTAGTTTGTCCTTAGTTTTTGGTATCCTTGAGATATGACTTGATTTGGTACTTGCAAGCCCCAAAGCCGAAGGACTCGTGTTTTCACGAGAAATATCGTAATAGATAAACCTTTGAAGTTTGAAGCTAGACTAGTGAGCGAAGATGCCTGGTTTTAGCAGACTTGAAAACTTGTTTTGTCTTGGTTATAATAAGGACTCCCGATTAGAGGATTCCTGTCCGGTTCCTCCGATTGGAACTCCAACATATGAGCTCTACGTAAAACATGGCGTAGGTCCTATCACATATAATGAAGTGTGGATAAAATACACCCGTAAGGATGGTGTTTTAAAATGGCCCCAATATGGTAGTTTCGACTCAGAAGTTTTAGATAACCTAGAGGTCAAACTGTTCAAGAAGAAAGCCCGACCGGCGATGTTTGACTCTTTCCGCTTATGGCGTAAAGAGGCCAAACAGAAGGAAATTAAATTAGAAAAGAAGAATAAGAGGGAAAGAGGTATTTCAGTAATGCAAGCCGCGATAAAATTTAAAGACAATGAAGAGGATCGAATAAGTGAGCAGTTGCACAGGCAACGTAAAATGGCAATAGATAAATGCTATCCTGTTTTACCATCTCTTCAGCAAGAGACAGTAAAAGAGCGTGAGAAAGATCCATTAAAGGCTCATTTGCTAAGTTCGCCACCACCCTATGCGCAAAATGCCACAGCACCTCCGCAATCTTTAGTTGCACCTCTGGTAGCTGTTATACCAGCTCCTCTACAGCACTCACCAGCTACTCTTCAGCTGGCTTCTATTTCTCTAGTGCAGCCTCCTCAAGGCTCACCAATCACATCTACTTCTCCTACTGTTCCTTCTACAACTTCGCCTAGCGCACCTTCTATTTCTTCTGATACTAGTTCTGCGAACGCTTCTGTTTCTGCTTTGCGTGACTCTGTTCTGCCACCAGTTATTCCTCCGCTTTCACCTTTCGTCTGGCATAAAATGGCCAGCATTTTTACTAACATTCCTTCACCACTGTTTCGGTCGCCTAAAACGACCCCTAATACGGGACAAAGACGAAGCCAAATGCCTGATTATCAAGAGAGGGAGTGCCTGAATAAGTTAGCACGGAATTGGGCTCTGGATACAGCCAGATATGATGTAGAGTCCGTCATGAACGTTTTTCGTCAATGGGATGAACCGACGCAAAGATATGTTTTTGAACAGATGTGTGTTTTTCTGTGTGAGGATTTGGAAGATACTGGTCAAGAGAGCAACGCTCGAGAGTTGTGTAATGTACGATTTAAATTTGGGAAAGGCATGATTGTAGGTCCCGATGTCGACAAAGCAGTTGAGGTATTATTATCATATCGAAGTACAGGTGGTAACTCTGGGTCATCGTCTGAATGTGGTACGTCTAGTAGGAAAAGAGCGAGACAGTACCCCATGAGAGAGGTTCCTCCAGTTTGGAGGGAAGGTGATGCGAATGCTAATCCACCAATTCTGCCCCATTTCCAGCGTGTATGGGTACATGTCCCATGGAAAAGATCGGAAGTATTAGCACTCAAGCAGTCACTACCTGACCCTCGTAAAAACCCCACTGGGTATTATAAGGAGTTATCGCAAACTGCAAGCTCATGTATAATGAATTTAGCGGATGTAGACATGTTATTTGGAAACGTTGTTCCACATCCTTTATGGAGCAAGATACGTCATACGGATCACGATCAGGAACTAGGTGACTCGTGGGTGAACATTGCGACTACAGATGCTAGACAAATCGGTGGTTTTAAACCTGAGCCGTTAATAGCCGAACTTCCCGGTAGAAATATAGCGTACATGAAGACAATAATGCCTGAAGTACGCGTAAATTGGGACAAGCTATCAGCGTGTAAACAAAAGAAAGATGAGAATGTGTCTGACTTTTTCACAAGATTTGAGGAAACATTCACCGACCACAGTGGTCAAGATATGGCTACCGAGGGTGGCCAAAGATTGTTTGTGGACAAGTTCGTACATAATTTGCTCCCTGAACTATGTAATAAACTAAAAGACTCTGAGAGTGCTTGGGCTGTCTCTACGTCAGCGCAGATTTTAGCTACGGCCCAGTACTATGAAAATAGGCGTAGGGACGAGCTAGACAAGGCAGATAAAAAGACGAAAGATTTGAAAACTAAGGTTCTCCTCCAGCAGGCCTATCCGCCTCGCACGGCTAGACAGCCCGACTATCAACCACGACAGCAGTATTCGAGGAACGCGCAAGGTAACGAGTTTTCCCATCAGCGTCCTACATATGGCCCGAATCAATGTGCGTATTGCAAGGAAGAGGGTCATTTTAAAGGTAATTGTCCGGCTCTTGCGCGACGTTTAAATGGTGCTCAAGGTGTAAGGGGAAGAGGTGTTCAGCATGCCCCTAGAGGTAGAGGCCGTGGAAATTTCACTCAGAATACAACTTCTTTTCCGCCTCAGAAGTCCATGAATAGCTTTTACCAACAGAATCATTCATCGTCTAAGTCAGCTCAGTACTATGCTGACGACTATTATGCCGAACACGAGAATGAGGGTATTGATTGCTAGGACAGCCATGGACAAAGAGAGGGAGTTGTTTCAGTTCCGGTAGATCAGAATGGACCTTATGTCGAGGTGATTACCTCAGGAGTGTCAGAGCCATTTCTGCTGGATACTGGTGCTACAAAAAGTTCTATTATGCACTCGAAACTTCCTGGCGCACCTTTGTCTGGCAAAATGAATGTCTCAGTAGGTTTCTCTGGCGCCCCTGTTAGAAACCCGATCTCTAGTCCTATATCCCTTTCTGTTGGCCCATGCGAATTAGAAGCACCCCTCATTTTGACAACAGGTTGTGGTGAAAATTTGTTAGGTTTGGATTTACTAAAAAGGTTATATGCGACCTTGTACTGTTCTCCCTCGGGAGTACAACTTACTTTAGGTAAGAAGGTCATTTCTTCGATGTATTTGTCAAAGGAAAATATTCCAACTGAATTATTGTCACTTCCTGATATACTTTGGGCTAACGGTTCTAATGATGTAGGTCGTTTGGAGATGACACCATATGTCATAACTTTGAAAGCCGACGTTAGGTTGCCACGTATTCCCCAATACAAAATATCTAGCGAATGCGAAAAAGCATTGTTGAAAATTGTTTATGATTTGATTGATAAAGATGTCATCGAAGAAACGACAGGAAATATCTGTAACAGTCCGGTTTTGCCCGTCTTAAAACGCACTGATCATTTACAACCGCCTGCATACAGATTCGTGATCGACCTCAGAGAAGTGAACAAGGTAGTTATTCCACAGTTTCCAGTCGTCCCCGACATTACTGCTTTATTGACAATGGTTCCAGCTTCAGCAAATTGGTTCTCGGTGATTGACCTAAAGAACGCTTTCTTCAGCATCCCGATTGCTGAGGAGAGTAGAGACATTTTCGGCTTCAATTTAGGAGGACGAAGCTTCCGCTTCAAGTGCGCTCCTCAAGGCTACTGCGAAAGCCCATCAATATTCAGTCAGGCCCTGAAAACACAACTGGACACGATTATTTTACCAGATGGTTCGACTCTGATTCAGTATGTCGACGATCTGCTGATCGCCGCAGACACTAAGGAAATTTGCAAGCGAGCTACATTGTCATTATTACGTCACTTATGTGACATGAAGCACAAAGTATCCCTTTCCAAACTACAATTTTGCCGACAAGAAGTAACCTACTTAGGTCACATCTTGTCGAAGGAGGGAAGGAGACTGACACCAGAAAGAATACAGGCAATTGCAGAACTGAGTGCCCCAAGGACACAGAGAGAAGTTCGAGCCTTTTTGGGCATTACATCGTACTGTAGACAATGGATACCGAATTTCTCACTACTAGCTAAACCCTTGCTGGCACTACTCCGTAAAGATACGCCCAATCCTATGCCCTGGTCTGAAGATTGTCAGACAAGTTTCCACAAGTTGCGTGATGCATTGTGTTCGGCTCCTGTGTTGGGAAACCCCAACTACAGTAAGCCTTTCACATTATATGTCCATGAGAAGGAAGGCTGTGCATTATCAGTCTTAACACAACACTTTGGGGACAAACAGCGGCCATGCGCGTATTTTTCGGCAACTCTAGATCCTGTGGCTAAGGCACTACCAAGTTGTCTGAGAGCCACCGCCGCAGCAGCTGTCTGCATTCGACAGTCTGCTGGATTAGTCATGAATAATACTCTGATTGTTATGGTTCCATATGCAGTAGACATTTTACTAAACAGGACAAAGACACAACACCTTACTAGCGCTCGACTATCCAGTTACGAACTTACACTGCTAGCAAGTCACATACACATAAAGAGGTGTGATACACTCAACCCTGCTACACTATTACCCATCCCGACAGAAACAGACACAGACAAGATTGATAAACATGACTGCTGCTTCAAGACAGAAGAAGAGACAAAAGGGAGAGTAGACTTACAGGACACTCCCCTTCCTGAATGCAACGATACTTTATGGGTTGATGGTTCATGTTTCAAGCTACCGAATGGTGATACGACTGCCGCATATGCCGTAACAACATTACACACCATTATAGAGACCGCACGTATTTCCCACAACTCTGCACAAGCTGCGGAAATTATTGCACTTACCAGAGCATGCGTGTTAGCAAAAGGAAAGCGAGTGAATGTGTACACTGACAGCCAATACGCCTTTGGCGTGGCTCACAGTTTTGGGAGATTATGGCGTGAACGTGGCTTCCTTACATCACATGGTGCAAAGATACAACATGGTCAGCTAGTTAATGAGCTCCTTGAATCACTGACCATGCCACTACAAGTTGCCATTATAAAATGCAGTGCACACAAGAAAATTCAAGACGATGTTGGCCGCGGGAATGCATTTGCAGACGGGGTTGCGAAAGAGACCGCAAGGAACACGATGAGTCGAATGTATGTAGCGGGTCCCGCTAGATGTATTGCTGATGAGGGAATGTGTGAGGACACCATTGAAAGCGTGAAATCTATACAAGCTGAGGCAACTGAGAATGAGTTGAATGAGTGGAGAGAAAGTAAGGGTAGATTGGATGCGAATGGTTGTTGGGTCGAATTATCGGAACACCAGCGATGGCTACTACCTAATGCATACGTACTTGCAGTAGTAACAATGGATCACGGCATGGCACACATCAGTTCGAAAGGAATATGTAAGCTATTGGCCCCAGTATGGCAGAATAGCAATATCCCAAAATATGCAGAAAATGTGGTCAGAAACTGTATGATATGTCTGAAACACAATCCCGGTAAAGGAACTCCAACTCCAGCTGGTCATTTTGCGCCTCCTACGTATCCGTTCGAGGTTTTGCAGCTCGATTTCATCCACATGGAGAGGTGCAACAATCTAAAGTATGTGCTTGTTGTTGTTTGCGCCTTTTCAAGGTGGGTGGAAGCGTACCCCCTTAAAGACAATACCGCTTTGACAACTGCCAAAGCTCTTGTCAAAGAGTTCTTCCCGAGATTCGGTATGCCTAGAATTGTCTGGAGTGATAATGGAAGTGAATTCATAGGACGAGTGATGAAGAGAGTGTGTGAGTGTCTAGGCATACACCAGAAATTCCACGCTGCAAATCACCCCCAATCAGCTGGATTAGTAGAGTGCTACAATGGCACATTGAAACTCAAGCTAGCCAAGATCCAAGCCAGTACGGGTCTTAAATGGCCTGACGCCTTGCCCCTAGCACTTTTGTCAACTAGGATGACTGTCCATTCCAGATTAGGTCCTAGCCCTCACGAGATAGGGTTTGGCCGCCCAGCCAACGTCTGGGGCGTGCCAAGACCAAAGAAACTCAGTGACATAGAACACCCCGTACTGCTTGATTATTTGTGCGAATTGACAGCTTAATTGCGTGTTTTACACCAACAGGTTCACAGTTCCTCTCCGCCAGCCTCTGACGATCCAGGTCATACAATCAAACCCGGCACGTGGGTCTTGGTGCGGAACTTCCAGCGCACCAGCAACGGACAGCCGAGGTGGACCGGACCGTATTTGGTGCTTCTTTCTACGAGGTCAGCTGTTCGGGTGGACGGCAAAAAGAACTGGGTGCATGGGACCCATTGCAAACGGGTCCCTCTGCCCCTTCCATACGACCGGTGGGTCGATAAAGGACTTGCCGACTCTGAGACTGAATCCGTACCTCGTTTCATTCCTTTCAGCGATGCACGTTTAAAAGAGACTGGTACCGAAAAGGAGAGTGATCGTATTTTGCAAGGACCTGTGTCACCGTCTATGCAGTTGGACACTACCGAACCTGAGACATTGTTTAAAGACCACACCGTACCTGAGAAGCGACGGTACGACCTGAGATCTAGCCCCAGAGACTAATAAAACTTGATCTAATGTGATTTCCCTTTTTCCCCCCAAGAACTATTTTTGATCTTTCAGCTCTCTCTAGTCCCAGGGAACTAGCTCATTTTTTGATTTTCGAACCGCCATCCGGTTCCGCTGCTAGGGTCGCGGTTGAAGTGTAGGGAGTGCAACCAAGGAAGTTTTAGGTCCACGGTTCTGGTTGGTCCGAGAGGGAGTCACCCCGGACTGAACGGAGCGCACTCCCTGGCAGAATCAACCTACCACCGCGGGCAGCAAGTAGAGGATGGAGTTTCCAAGGGTAGAGAGACCTGTCAAACCTACGAACTTTGAAAAACAATTGTGTACTATACTGTCCAAGAGAAGATTTTTAATAATATGTGTTCTAATGCTGTGTAGCACTGTGATGCTTTTGATTGGTTATGCTCTATTCGTATTTCGAGTTTCCCTATCCTCAAATGACACTCTGCCAACGCCTCCTCCCACTCTCTCCCCACACTCTTTTCACCCTCTACCTGAACACGAGTCTGCCAGAAGACTCGAATTTGTAAATAACTCTTTCATCCAACTCCTACACCAACACCAGTCTATAATGAACACATCAAACTGTTGGATATGCGGACTCATGCCGCACACAACTGATAAGGGTATCCCATACTTCATCCTGCCATTTAGTTATTATGGTTCTCTGTGGGCTTTTCAGACCATGTTCCTATTCGCCCTAGAACCATACCCGACCCGTTCCACTGAGAGCGATTCCAGTAACAAGGCACTAATAGCAGGGATAAGAAATATGAGTAGGGATATCGACACATATCTGACTATCCCCAAAGATGAACTGACTCCATACACTCGTTGGAACGTAACCAAACATGGCACTTACCTGATCAAGAGCCAAGCAGCAAAGAAATCCCGCCCAGTTTGGATAGTGCCCCACCGAGGTCACTTATGTTTACAAGGTATTGGTAGGGATCCCACAGCACAGTTAGGAAAGAGCATTTGCACAGAAACATATGTGTTCGCCTCCCGAACTTCCCCTATACTTAGGCTTTCCTGTTTTCAGTTTCTATTTTTGGTAAATTCTGGTGGGGTTTTTTCAGTGATTTCAATACCTTAAAAAACAGTTGTTATCAGTGGTTACACATTTGCACGCCACTAACAACAAAAAAAAAGTGTTTTTCCGGTGTTTATGGAATGTTTTGCTTTTATTATTGCTTGCTTTCTGCACTGATAGAACATGGTATATAGACAGTGTACGTATAGTGTATATGAGGTCCAAATCGATTTTTGCAAATTAAACTTATTGTAGTACACCATACAATACTTCTTCAGTGAGTCTTTGGTCATGCGTGCTTGCTCTTACCTTCCCATGTAAACTTCTGTGTAAAGGCCCTCTCAACATTGGCACTTGAGATGGGCAACGCCAAAACAGCCAGTACACAATTTGTTAACTCTGGCCACTGACATAGCTTTCCATGCCAATACTGGTGAAATTGAATTACGATTCTCATGGCAGGTTCTGCAACATTTGCATTGAGCTGGCGCGTATGCCCTCAGAGTTACTGAAGCAGTAAAAAATGAAGCAGCACTTTTGAAACTACGGAGGAAATTCCCCTTTACTGAAGGGATCTAGAACTCGTACCGAGTACCATAGTGAGATTTCATTGACTTCAAATGCCATTGGTGGTGAAGGGACATTTATATGCATCATTGCAAGCCATTTCTCATACATTGTAAAATAAACGTTCCTGAATTGCTCTTCAACAGTGCTTTGCTTACCAAGTGGCAAGCACTCAAACATGGAACATGTTGCAGTGCCAAAGTCACTAAAGGTGTCACCCAGCCTACTGTCTAGGAGATGTTTCACATCTACACCAATTATGCTGAACACTTGTCAGACAAGGGTTTTTCAGACTCTAGGTTTTTTTTTATCATGTCCACTACAGCAGTTTTGTTTTCCTGTAAAAATCTAATAATGCAGTAGGGTGTACTTTTTTTTTAAATCACTATCAATATGCGACCAAAGATCCTCGCATTTCTTGCCTTTGGCCTCATCACTCAGCACAAATTCTGTAAACCGTTGCCACATGGATAATATAGCATTCATAGCCCCTTGAACTGAGAACAATCAGCTAAAGGACACAGTTGGGATGACTCTTTTTTTTATGCCACACAAAGCAATAAATTATAAATATTTGCATTTTAGTTCCTATGCATAAGAAAACAGTGTTCCAGAATGCACTAAAAAGTAAACAACATCCCTCATTAATTCTGAAGAATGTAAAGATGCTTTCAGCATACCATCTAACAAGTGGCAAGGATCTCCTACAGGGAATTAGTTCAGCTCGGGTATCAATTTTGACAGGTCATCACACAACTTTTTCATATACGTAGCTGAATCACTGCAAATACAAACAATATCACTCCAATTTTTGCTGAACTTGGAAAGAACCTTTGTTTGCAGAGCATTTCAAGTGACACTGCTTTCCATGTTTTCCAAAAGTCTAGTGTCATGTTTTCACCACTAGCCCAGATGCTTGGTGATAGTGCTCTTTATACTTATACTTGTCACGATACCTTGCATTGAATGTTTAAAGACTGAGGTGTTGGCAATTCACCTACCATCAATACTGACCTACTACAAACTGTGGGCTGATGTATTAAGGGTTTTTACCCATTCCCTGTGGGTAAATGTGATGACACATACTAGAAAAGATTCTTATGAAACCAGCTATTTTACCTATCAGTGAAAGAATCAAACGCAGCCAAAATATCAAATATGATTTTGATATTTCCTGATGCTCAACAGTTTATAAAATATTTAAACAAGACCTAAAACATGCTTCTAAGCCCTGCATCTTTAGACCAAAGACCACAAAAACTGAAACAAGCAAAAGAGGACACAATATTTTAGTGGCATCCCTAAACATAAAAACTCAAGCAGAATAATGTTAGCCCAGTCTTTCTTACTGCTAGCTTGTATAACAAAGTTACATTGTATTGGCCCCTTCAGGAAGAAAAAAAATGACTCTTTCACTCTCTTTTTCCTTTCTTTGAATGACATTTAGTTTGCGGTTGTGCAGGTGTTTTTTCAGTGTTTATATGTTTTCACTGGTGAGGGCTATTTCTCTTTCAGTGGGGCTTTATCAGTTATTATAGGTTTAAACCTAAAACCCCACAGCCTACCTATACTCTTAGCAGCCAAAGGCACGTATTTCGTCTGCCACGACCAAGCCTATACATGGTTACCCCCTGACTTCTCAGGCACGTGTTTCATCTCATTTCTGCTGCCTCCCACCTACAAGGCCCGAGAAGATTACCATCGGACAAGGACAGCTAGAGGTGTCGTGAGTAAAGACTACACCGCGGGTCAGGAATTCGCTGACTTCGCAAAAAGGTTTTCTGCCATTTTGGGGGCCTATGGTGAACAGCAGGAATATTCGCCAGTTAGCAAGGATAGTTGAATCCGCCGTGACTACAACGGCCGGAGCACTTGGCAATTTGACAACCGAGCTTCAGTCGGATTGACTTATGACCCTTCAGAACCGAATTGCCCTTGATATCATACTCGCCAATCGTGGTGGTGTGTGTAGAGTCATCCAATCCAGTTGTTGCATATTCATCCCTGATAATGCGCCGACAGTATACCAGGCCATCTCTAAACTACATGAAATATCTGGTTCCCTTCAAGTTGAGAAAGGGGATTGGTCCTTGCTAGGGTGGTTCAGGGGACTGATCGCTGCCTGGGGATGGAAAGCACTGATCTTCATTGGGATGATCTTAACACTTCTGTTTATGTTCTGCCTGTGTGTACAGTGCGCTCCTGCACTCTGTGGCCTCTGTGCTACTTCATGTGTACGGAAGCCTGTGTCAAGGGACGAACTGAGCAACAGAATGATGTTACAGCAGCATCTCCACGAATTCCTTCATACAGATTTGGACTCGGATTAACATGAGTTATTGCCTTACATAAGGGCAAAAGGAGGGTCTGTGGTTCTGAAAATCTGGACCCTGTTGTTATCCCAATACCGAGGTCCAATACCCGTGTCACAAAATATCAACGTACCATGACGATTTTGGTGTCCATGAACCGATAACGATTAGGACATCATTCCTATGTATTTGCGTCACAATCGAGGGTTGCCAACACCCCTAAATCGTAGTTTCCGTCCCAATCCCGTAGACTCCATTTTGTGAACGGCATCCATCTTACGTCTTGCCCTCATGTTAAGTCAATTAAAGGTCGAGCTTGATCCAAAGGGACACGTCCACCTTCCCTGACTTCCCCCTGACCTGTCCCAACTGACTCCATGGCCTTAAGCCAAACCTGTTTGGGCAGCTCCTCGCCCAGTGGCCGAATACGATAGCATCAATGCATAACATTCCACAAACCATTCACCCCATACAGAACATGCTTTCTACAAACATGCACCTGTCCATATTCCTTGTTTATGGCCAGTTTTATGACTGGGTGGTACCTGCCTTTATTGGTGTTTCATCGATATCTGATGGGAGTCCCGGATCTTGCTGGGTAATCTATCACGAACTGGACATCTAAAATGTGGGCTTGCTTACATGACTCCGCACTTTGTATTATTGCAGAAATATGTTTATAGCCATATCATAAACTCAAGAATTCTTGCTCGAAGCCATTATTTCTGTATAAAAGGAGAAGGCTGGTTCTGTAAAAACGAACACGTACAGTCTCCTGAGAATACATGACCCGTGTTTGTCGTGCTTCTAGGACACGTGTTACTTGGTAGCTACCAATAAAACTTGATCTCTGACTGCGACTAGAAGACTCATTGTTTCTGTGGTCCGGAACAAGGGAGAACTCAGAGGTCTTCGGGTGTTATCCCCTGGCACCACCGGGTTCCTAAAAACCCAGCACCTCAGGCACCCTGGCCGTTTGTAGTATGGCGTCGCAATCGCGAAAGTTAAATAGGCGGACAAGCACCGGTCTGGGGGGTGTTCCCGGCTTGGGACGGCCTCCCGGCACTCGGTGGGTCCTTTCCACCGAGAAGAAGGCTGATAGCCCTTTTGGATGTAGCCGAGTCTTTATAAGGTCCTCTACATAGAGATCCATGGCCTATTTCCCTTTGGATTCTGGAACTCCGAGGATTCGGACATTATTCCTTCGGGAGCGCCCTTCTTGGTCGTCCAGCTTCTCCACCATTAATTTGTTTTCAGCTTCGAGTCGGGATACTGTCTTGCGCAGAGAAGCAGTGTCGGATGTCAGGGTTTTTGTGATTTGCTCAACTTCCATGACGCGGGTGGAAATCTTCTGAAAGTCGGCCCGGAGGAGGGATACTTCGGTGGAGATCGTACCCACCGTGGTCTGGATGCCGGTGAGGGCCGCCATGATGTCCTCTAATGTAACTTTTTTGGAGCCCCCATCCCCGGGGTCTGCTTCTGCAGAATCATTTTTCTCCGAGAGAGGCGGAAAGTCTTTATTATAGGCATATTTGTCCAGCCGTGCTTGTGTGTTCTGATTTCGGGGGCTTCTGCCCGACATGGCGTCGATAATGTCCGGCTGGGCACTGTGTCGCGGTGTGCTGCGGTATCTCCGAAATGATTGTGCCCCGCAGCCCGGTCAGTCACTCAGGGCTTCTTGTGGCAGGAGGCGGGGGGGGGTGGGGGTCCCCGATGTTCGGGCCGGTCACCACTGGTCGTCAGGCCTCTGCTCCGGGCCGATGTCGGTGTTCCAGCCCCACAGTTAATTGATGGGATATTGATAAAGGGAGGGGTGTCGTCTCACCGGCCCCCCGCGAGCGCAGGTGTCACCTCTTCCAACCCCCGCCGGGGTGCGGGCTGCTGTGTCCTCGTTCCGGCGAGGCCCGGGGGACTCAAGCACTCTAGTCCCCGGATGATGCTCTGGCAGTAGGCCCCACCTGGATGAGGACCCCACCAGGACCCAGCCGCGGGTCACTGGTTCGATGACGGCAGTTGGGGAGCATCGCGTCCCATTGGACTCCGCCCGAAAGTGCCCCCAGCCGTGCTCTTGCGTTGTTAGGCCCACCTCTGTGATCGCGATGGGCGCTGGGTGTAGGCCGAAATTTAGTCCCCGGCGGCCGCCCGCTCTATAGGCCTCTGGCTGACGCTCTGTCACGCTCGCGATCCCGGCTGCGGATCAGGACCGGAGTTTTCCTTGCGGCCGCCGCTTGGCTCCAGACCTCAGTGCGAGTCCTCGGGGTGCATAAATAATCGGATTTCGTGCCCGGATTGGCGTGGGAGGCCGCTGTCTCACTGGAGCTCCCTCAGGCAGCAGCCATTACAGTCGGCCGCTAGCCATGCCCCCCGCTTCCTGTATTTTTGACTGTATGCTGGACTTCATTTTTGCCGTTTTTTTTTAAAACTCTGGACACTTTACCACTGCTGATCAGTGCTAAAGTGCAAGTGCTCCCTGTGTAAAATATGATGGTGATTGGTTATCTATGATTGGAATATTTGATATACTGGTAAGTACCTAGTACAGTGCACTGCATGTGCCCAGGGCCTGTAAATCAAATGCTACTAGGGGGCCTGCAGCACTGATTGTCAAGTCGGGCCGTCGGGCCGTCCTTCCCGCCCTCTTTTTGTATTTAGATTAGCCCATCCGCAGCGCTCAGCGCCTTTAGAAGCTCTCCCTGGTGAGGGGAACTGGGGCTGCGAGCTGCAGAGCAATTTTAATCCATGTCACTCCTGATTTATGTATTTTAATAGCGTTTCTGGAGCGTTTGTTACAATTTTATAATCGCCTTATTTTTGACTGTGGGGGACTTCAAGCTAAGGGGAATTGTATTATTAGGCACTCTGACACCTTGAAACACATTTTCTGCTCGTGCCCAGCCGCTTCTTAGCCTTTCCCGGCGGCGGTGGGCGCCATCTTGTGTGAGGCAGGTGGGGACAGCGCTCAAGTCGGGCCGTCCTTCCCACCCTCTTACCTCCCTATAAATGTGCAAAGCAGCCAGACGGCGCAGCGGGCTGGCGCAGCGGGGGCGCCGGATGCGCGCCGAAGCCGCGCCAAAGCCAAGCCCGTCTGCGCCCGTCCGCGCCAGGATCGCGCAGGGTGCGGGCCATGCTGTCCAAAATCTTCCTGCCATCAGGTATGATTCCGATGCCCTGCTCCTAATACGCTTGACCAGTCCCAGCCATAGTTGTAAGGGGCACCTCTTAACTGATCATCTCTGGGGCCCTTTTTCATGCCGCCTCTGTAAATGGGCATCTCTAGGACCTCCTGACACAATCTCTCCCCCGTCCCCCCCCCTCCACATAAAACTGTCACTCTCAACTGTGGCCTGATCAATGCCAGATCCCTAACATGCCACGCGCAGGATATTCACGATCTTATACTGTCGCGTGGCCTCGACGCCATCTTCATTACCGAAACGTGGCTAAACGACGCATCTAACCCCGATTTAGCAACCGCCCTCCCCACTGATTTTTCCATCCTTAGGCGTGACAGACCCTCTGGTAGGGGTGGGGGTATAGCCATTATCGTCAGGTCGTCCCTCACGTGCCATGCATTTGATCTGACCTTTATCAAGCACTGTGAGGGTATAGGATTTGTTATTCAAATCAACCCATCCACTTCTTTCTCAGGTGGACTCGTCTATCGCCCCCCTGGGAATGCCTCTTCGTTTCTGGATTCCCTGGACGAGACCCTTGCCACACTCTTGACCCACTACCCCACCTTCACCCTTCTTGGTGATTTCAATCTCCATCTGGAATCCCTTTCAGACCCCCACACGCTGAGTTTCCAACACTCCCTGGACATTTTTGGCCTCACCCAACTGGTTTCCCCCCCAACACACCGGGCCGGCCACACGCTAGATGGCATCTGTACTAACTTGACTGCCCTAACTGTCTCGCCCCCGATCCCACAAATATGGACGGACCACTGTTTTATCCCTTTTTCCATTACAACACAACACTTAGCGCAACCCAACACCATGCGCTCTCCCGCACCCTTCCCGACTAATTGGAAGAAAGTAGCGGAACGTATTATGTTAAATCCCCGGCCCCTTGCCCCTCTTCCCACTCTTGTCAGAGATGTAACTCTAGATTCTAAAAATCTTCACTTCTGGATTGACACAATGGTCACATCCTTCTCCAACCCAACCAGCCTGAAATCAGCCCGTCGTGTAAGAAAACCCAATGCCCCTTGGTATACCCAGACCCTCGCCGAATGCCACCTTAAATGCAGGGTCCTGGAAAGAGAGTGGAGGAAAACCTATGATGATACTTCGAGATCCCACTACATCTTACAGAGGAAACAATACCTCTCCAATATAAAAAAAGCCAAAAAGGAGTTTTTTACTTCAGCTATAGAAGAAGCTAAACAAAAACAACAGACCATTTTCAATATAGTCAAGTCCTTCACCCACCCCAAGGCCCTGACAACGGAAATTCCCCCATCTCAAGCACTCTGCGATCAAATAGCTGAATTTTTTATTGACAAAATAAACACCATTCACAAAGACTTTCCCCCCCCCCCTCAATTCATACGCAAGATGCCGGCCCCATACTACCTTCACTTGACAACTTTACTGCGGTATCCCTGCTACAGACACAGAAGGCCATCATGACTTGCAAGTCAGGAGCACCTACTGACTCCTGCCCTCCGATTATTCTTCACCACCTCATCGAGGCCGTCAACCCTTCCATCAATGCCATTATTAATGACTCCCTCAGCACTGGCATTGTCCCCGCTGAATGGAAGAAGGCAATAGTCAAGCCCCTGTTGAAAAAACAAAACAAATCCCCTACAGATTTATCTAATATGCGCCCCATTTCTCTACTTCCTGTACTAGGCAAAATCACCGAGCGGTTGGTCCACGAGGAATTAAAAGCCTTCGTGGAAAACAATCACATCCTGCATCCACAGCAATCTGGTTTTCGCCCTGGCCACTCAACAGAAACTGCACTGATTGAGCTATCAGACACCATCAAGTTCCTGCAGGATGACGGAAGACATGCCGTACTCATCCTACTCGACTTAACCGCAGCATTCGACACCATCTCTCACGCTATCCTTATTAACAGAATGCGCGAGATTGGTGTGTCTGGTACTGCTTTAATATGGATTACATCATTTTTATCCAATAGAACACAAACAGTCTCACTTGGCCCTTTTCTTTCCAGCGAAAGACCCGTCACATCCGGGGTGCCCCAGGGATCCATACTTAGCCCCCTCCTTTTCAATCTATATATGGCCCCCCTCCTAACATTGATTGAATCCCACAACATCCTTGTTACTTCATACGCTGACGACACTCAGCTCGTCGTCACCATTGATAAAAAATACCCCGACACAGCTCTTAGATTCCAGAACTGCCTCTCCCAAGTCTTTTCCTGGCTCAATCTTAACCACCTAAAATGCAACAGCGCAAAAACTGAAATAATTCCACTAGGCAAAGACGTCCTTTTCTCACCAAAGGACTGGTGGCCTCAAAACTCTGAAGTAACGCCTTGTGCGGTACCTTTGGCCCGCAATTTAGGTGTCCAATTTGACTCCTCCTTGAGTTTCGATGACCATGTACGCATCACAGCTGGGTGCTGCTTTAACCTCATTCGACAGCTGAAAAAATTCTTCGACTTCCTCCCTATCTCCGCGAGGAAAACAGTCGCGGTGGCCCTAATCCTTTCCCGGCTGGACTATTGCAACGGCCTCCTGGCGGGAATAAAAAAGTCTTCTTTAAAGAAATTACAAAGCGTTCAACATGCTGCAGCCAGATTAGTTCTTAAACTTCCAAAAAGGTCCTCGGCCTCTGCAGCCCTCAACACGCTGCACTGGCTTCCCCTTCACAAGAGAGTCCTTTTTAAACTCCTTATCACGGTCTTCAAAGCCACTAGGAACACCGGCCCTCTCTATCTAGCCAAGCGCTTTCAGCGCTACATTCCATCGCGCTGTTTGAGGTCAGCTGAAGCAAATTTGATTGTAGTGCCTAGAATAAAACTAAAAACAAAAGGTGGCAAAACTTTTTCATTCCTGGCATCGAAGGTATGGAACAGTCTTCCCTTTAACCTTAGGCACGTCCCCTCAGAAAGCCAGTTCAGGAAACTCTTGAAGACCTGGATTTTCCTCCAGCCCGACTCAGCAGTTCTTGCAGCCATCTGATACACTCCTCGCCACGCTGGCTCTCTGATCGCTTAGCGCCAAGATGCTCCTTCCGGAGCGATAGCCGCGCTTTACAAGTGTCAATAAATATCAAAATATCAAATTGTGCCACCCACATGAGTAGCCATTCAAACATATCTAAAGCTTGCCACTGCAGTGTGTGCAAGTGCAGTTTTAAACTGCCATGTCGACCTGGCAATTGCACCCACTTCACAAGCCCAAACCTCCCCTTTCGTTACATGTAGTCACCCCTAATATAGGCCCAAGGGAGCCCCATGGGCAGGGTGCAGTGTATGTGAAAGGTAGGACATGTACTGGTGTGTTTTCCATGTCCTGATAGTGAAATACTGCTCATTTTGTTTTCACTATGCAAGGACTGTATCTCTCATAGGGTATCAATGGAGCTGCCATTTAACATCTTACAAGTGTAACTTTCAATTGGAAAGAGATAGAGATTTGGAGTTTGGGTTCCCTGAACTCAGGAGTGAAAGACACATCTTTCTGTGAAGGCAGTTTTTAAATTGTGGTTTGGAAATGCGAATTTTAGAAAGTGGGAATTTTCTTGCTTTACCATTCTGTACCTCTGCCTGCCTGTGGAATCCACGTCTGGTTTAGTCTGACAGTTGGGCTGTTTGTGCTTTCAGTCTAGACAGTCACACAAAGGTGGGTGAGATGTGCCTTGCATATCCTGATAACCATCACCAGGCTGATGGGCCTTCCTGAGCTAGAGTGGTGGGAGGAGTTGTCACTGACAACTGAATAGGGCTGTGCCTGTCCTCTCACAATGCTGTCTACACCCCCTGTAGTGTGTCTGGAGCCAGGTCAGGGCAAGGCAGGATTTGTGCTCTGCAAAGACTATCGGTATGCCTACTTCAAAGCAGGAAATGGGTATGCGTATTGGACCTGTAACCTAACATTTTTAGAACACTTCTGGATCAAGAGGAGATTCTGCCAAGAAGAAGACTAGAAAAGCTAAGCTGTAGGAGGAGAACCCCCACTCTGCTTGTTGCTGTGTTCTGCTGGCCTGCTGCCCACTGCTTTGGTCTTGGGCAGATGAAGGACTGGACTGTACTTTTTTTATCCTGCTTATCAAGGTTTTCTAAGGGCTTGTGTGTGCTTGTATGCTGTTGGAATTCTCAGGTCCATCAAATACTTTATACACAGCTCCCCTAAACTCCTCTACTGTGAGTTCTGCCCAGCCAAGTGGTGCCAGTTTCAGTTCTGGGCCTTGTTGCTGCTTCTAGGACTGAAAATCTATGCATTGCTCTTCAGCGCCTGTTTTTACTGCGGCAAGCTTTCCGTGTGGCTGAAATACTAATGCATCGCCATGCTGCGGCGCAAGAATCAATGCAGTGCCTGTTCGCGTGGCTCCAAACTTGCTGCACCCCGAGTCCTGAGCACCATGTCTCCAACATCTAAGACCCCTGCTCTGACTTCCCCTCAAGCCCTGCTTTGCAGCTGAAGAAATTAACATATACTTGGACAGGGTGTATAGCCAACTTAAGACCCCCATTTCTAACACTTATGTTTATTAATTTCCTCTTGCTCCATGATGGAGGACTAAAATATGTTTCAGTCGTAGTGCCACAGCTGATGAACTCAACTACTTAACTCTAAGGGCCTCATTGCGATGTTGGTTGGAAATCAAACTACCCGACTCCTTGTCGGATTCGGTTCAGAGTGACTTGTGGTTGGCAGTTCCACCCTACCGATTATGATGCTTCTGAACACCTTCCAGAAGGACTCCCATTGACTTTAAAGGGAACCTGTGTTTCGACCGACAACACAGGATCTTATGGGAAAATGAGTGTTTGTGGAAAACCTTGCACCCTGTCGCGGACACCCCATGGTGCCTGATACACTGTGCATGGTTTTCCATGGGGTCCCTTGGGTACCCCCTTGACCCCAAACTGGAGGACTCAGGATGTAGGGCGGCCTGCCAGTGGCTCCCAAAGTCAATTTCCGACAGAGTTTTCGTGTCGGACAGACCGAGTCTGAAAGGTTGTTGGAATCGTAGTCCATCAGCTGGAAACGCTGTCCGTTGAGTTTTACAAATCAGCTCTGACTGATTCTCCAAATACTGCTGGCGACCAATTCGGAATGACTGAAGGGTTCCCGTTCCGACCGCGAGCATCGTAATCAGTTGGTCAGAATTGTTTCCGGCTGAGTTGGGCAAGTTGGTTCCGACACGGTCTAGGGTAATCTGACTGTCGGTGGGAGTTTTTCCGACCAACATTGTAATTGGGCCCTAAATGAGGACAGGCACAGCCCTATTCCCTTAATGTATGTATTGCAAAAAATCTTGTCATATTGGATTAATGTATTCAATAATGTTTTTAATAAAAATATTTGAACAACTTAGAAACGACAGGAAGGATCCACCTGCGTTGCTATGAACAATTGTTCTGTAGTGTTAATTTAGAACTCCTAAGGCTAGATTTACCAAGAGAGTTTCATAATAGATAGATGTGAATTTTACAATTTCAAAACAGCCAGAGCATATTTTCAAAGAGTATTTTTAATGTCGATTGCTTTCAAATAGCTTTCTGCGCAGGGTGGTACCATGAGCAGCACTCTTAGAATGCCTTTTCCATCCTCCTGGCCAGTACCCAACGATTACACTGCCTCTCATCTGTGCCTAGCCTACCACTCGCTCTGCAAGCAGGGAGAGACATACGAGGAGCTGGCGCTTTGAAGTTTATCTCCCAGCGCTCCCTATTTCACTGTTCAGTCAATGTAGAGTCTCACAGACTGGCACTCGCCACATCTATCAAACTGAAGGGTGACCCCAAACTCACCCTTACAATTTAATGAATGAAAATGGAAATTCTAACATATCATAAGCTGTGAATCTTAATTTTGCAGATCAGGGTATCAAATTTGGGTGCAAAATGATCATTTTGTGCGTGTAAGTTAAACACTTAGGCATGCAAAATCAATGAAGTAACACCCACGAGCTTTTATTTTTTCTACCTGGATTGTTTTCCCTTGAGAACTTTTCAAATGTTCCTTTTTATCGGAGTGTGCAGATCAAGTTCTTTGGTTGGGAGAGCTTAAAGGGTGAAGAGTGCACATTGTGTGTCAAACTTCCTAATACAATGAACGCTATGACAGATGTTCTATTGTTTGGGTCACCCTCCGAAATAGGCGACTGTCTTTAAAACCATAATGATTAAACCCATTATATAAGGGCAAAATGTTCTCCTTCCCAATGCACAATGGAAAACTATTTTCATACAAAGTTGCTTTTTATAATTGTTGACATGTACCCAAAAATGTAGCTGACCGCCGTTTAAGAGACTGCAGCACCTTATCTTGATTGTAACGCAGGAACATTTGGGGAGTTTCAGCCAAATCAATGTTTTGACATTGCTGAGATTTCTTATGCAGACCTTTCAGGCTTGAATGCCTTTTAGGGCATTGATTTGTTCTGTAAACATGCACGGTAAGATGCTCCTTTTGTCCGAGTAGAAAAAGTCTTTTAAATTGAAGTGCATATTAGAAAAATGCTTTACAGTACTTAGGTTCCCATTTTCCCTGTTACAGCATGTACAGCTGCCAAAAAACGCTGTACCTGTTAAATGCGTTTTTAAAAGGCACACGATGTTCCTCTTCCAGGGAATTATGGTAGTTGGGATGTGTGCGGAAAACATGTCATTCAGTCTATTGGAATAGTTTTAATGTTGATTGCTGGTACAAACATCTTTGGAAACGAGAGTTTGCGGTAGTTCTCATAAACGCTGATCTGACAAAGGTAATGATTGACAAGTGTGTGCTACTGCATGCTGATGGCGAAGCTGCTACTCTGAGAAGCTTTAACAGAAAGTATTCCTTTCCCTATTGATCCTAAATTCGGTTGACTAAACTCACAAAAGTTTTCCTCAAGTCCAAGAACTGATTTCTCACTTTGGACTGGACTCACGCTTGGATTTCTTGCACATGTACGAGGGCACAGCACATGTGCAAACGCACTTTGGCCCTTAACCCCTTGCATGCTTATGATGAGCTCATGGGACACAGTGGAGCCGTGCTCATGACGAGCTGAGCTCGTCATAAGTGCCGTTGGCGGCCCACATGGGGCTAATTCCCCGCCTGTGCAGGCGTTCTACATGAGTGGACTGAGTCGTGACGAGCCCGGCTCGTCATGAGCACAGCTCCACTGTGCAGCATGAGGAGCCGGGCTCGTCACAAACACCACGGCGCCGTGCGCGGCCCATCCCCCACCGCTCTGAGGGGGAATTAGCCCCGCGTGGAAGGGTTTAATTACAGCACAGCAAATCATCTTGCTGCGCTGCCCTAAGCCAAAGTGAAAGGGTAGGAATGCACCGTATTTCTGCAATATGGTGCATTCCTGTCCTTTCTCCCGGCGCTAGCGCCGCTTCAGCTGTCTAGTGCCAATGCAGGCACCCGTGCACCATGGTGCAAGGGTACCTGTTTTGTCGGCAAGCTTGTTTTTGTGCTGGAAGGGGTACCTTGCTGCACAAATACAATCCTAAGAGACGTTTTCCTCTTCTGTGTGTGCTGCAGAGTGCAGCACACAAAGAAAGAGGGAGAAACAAGTAGAAATAAAGATATTTCTACTTGTTACGCCTCACCTCTGGAGGCGTAAGGATTTGGGGCCACATGTGCTAACATTTCCGTTTGCGATTTCCTAATAGTGAATTTTTGGGGTCCACTATTAGGAAATCGCAAACAGCTCTGCACAACAGTGTGTTTTACACTGTTTGTGATTCCCAGTGACCTACCCCATTAATATTCATAAGGTAGGTTACAATTTGCGACCCATTGGGAATCGTAAAAACACTGGGATGATGACAGCAGACCACCATCTTTGTGTTTGCTTTTACATTCCTTAAAGGAAAACGGGATGCATTTCAAAAAGAAAAATGTAAGGTTTTCTTTTCATTTTTTAACAGTAGTCAGTGGGCCGTGGGGCCACTGCCTGCTCTTAAAAAAATGATTTAAACATATATTCACAATGGGAAAGGGGTTCCTTGTGGGACCACTTTCCGCTTGTGAATGGGTAACCACCAAATTGAATTTGGGGGTAAAAAGCAAATGTTTTGTGACCGCATTATGGATGCAAAACATTCCTACATAGCATTGGCAGTCGCTATTAGGAAGGGATACCTTTAACACGCCCCTTCCTAATACCGAAAAGCTAATCTACTTTGCGATTCAGTAATTGGTTACCAAATCGCAAAATAGGGTTTGATACATAGAAAAAGGCTTTTTGCCAGTTGGAAACGGACAGATTCTGTGAATCAGGCCATTTGTGACTGAGAAAAAGCTACATACATGTGGCCCTTTGTGCTTCCCCAGGTTTACGTGACCTGGCAGCATCAAAACCCATGGGTGTTGCATTGGAAAACCCACCTCAACGACCATGGAATGCATCTTGAGCACAGGGTAAGGCAACGCAGCGATTAGTACTGCCTTGCCTTACTCCATATATATGAGGCATCCAAAGCTATGCATAGTGACTATGCATGGCCTCATAGATATGATTTAGTAATCTGTGATGCTGGAGCGTCACAAAAGTCACAGTCTGGCAGCAAATGCACTTGTAAATACGCCCCTTTGTGTTTAAATAGGGTAGCTGTTGGGTATGGTGTAGCAGTGTGATCATCACCATAATCTACAAAGGGTGTGACCACCAGGGGCACAACTAGACTCAACTTTTGGGGGGTAACTCTTCCAGTCATTTGGGTGGGACAAGCATTTCAAGCACTGTAGACAGAGATATCTTGATAGCTAATATGAGGCTAAACTGCAGTTTAAATTTATTGAGCAAACACAATCTTATTATGATTGACAGACTGGAGTCCTTATTTATCCCTAGATTCCTCACTTGGGCTCAGTTGTTTGGCGGTGAGCCTCTTGCTGAGGCCATATTCTTCATGGGTGGTATTTAATCCATTTACAGCATACAGATATTTTGACTTGTGATGGGTTTATTTTGCTGTGGCTAGATATCATCCATGATTTGACTGTTTGAAACACTGTCCGATTGAGTATGAGTCAAAGTCAGATGGGTTTTCATAATTAAGTACAATTTGTTTATCATCTGCTTAACAGGAGCACTTGGGATTGAAGAAGACGTTTGGGTGCACTGGAGAGCTAAAGTAAATGCTAAAGAGGGGGTAATAATGTTTGGTACATTAGTTGTGAATTGAATGGAGTTGACCTGAAGAGCGGAGTGAGATGATAATCTGTCTGATAGAAAATGTGCAATCTGCTTCCGTTATGTGCCCTACACTCTGATGTTTTCAAGCCTCTGTAGAAGCTTGGGATGATAATCAGTATGAAAGGCAAGAAAGAGTTCAAGTAATAAGTGTGACAGTGCTCCATTTTAAGGCCCTGTAGTTTTTAAATCATCCCACGTGCAAATCACTGCTGCTTCTGTGCATCAGCTATTCAATAATCGTTATGGTAGTCTGAAAGCAGGTTATTTTCTTTGAATGTAAGTATATGTTTTGATGTAGATCTTTCAATTTGTCTATCTTTTTGACTCAAAATAGTCTGTTATCAGCCAGCGGTTAGAATAGCTCACAGCCTGTTTGGTTTAGGGAGGGTTTTATGTAATGGATTTGGAGTTCCTTTGGGAAAATACCTGTATTCAAGAGTTGTTGGCTGCAGAGATAGTCATGATAACATTGGTCTGCAGGTGATTCTGCTGGCCCACAGGCATTTGCATAATTTAGGAAGGAAGGATGACGTATTGATGAGATTAAAGGTGAGTGAATGTAGATGTTTTTGTGTTTTCTTATCTGGTGAACTGTACTGAGCTTCTGGAATTGTGGTTGAGGAGTTGGAAGGGATGCAGAAGAGTGAATTTGGTGTATAGGAAGTGATGCAGGTGTGCCCTCCAAACAGAAAGGGCCTGTGATGAGGAGGCCTTCAACTGTACTGCCAAGGAATCAGAATTTTCTAAGATACTGCCACTTCAGATATTATGGTTAGCTAACCCTTTTTCCTCTCAAACTTCCCATGGGAATGCCTTTTGTTACCTTGATGCCTCTCATCAGGTCTGTAGGCCCCTCGAGAACTCCCTCTTTTCAGATCTTCTGCCCCATGTTAAGGGCTTTTGGCCACTCTCAGCTTTTCGGGGAGTAGGTAAGCCCTACATGACATAGGGCAGGTCTCCTTGAGCAAGGCAGATACCAAGTTGCAAGGATCGTTCACAGTACTGGCTCCGGTCAGCTTTGCTTGCTACCACTTTATCAGTTTTGTAAAGAAAAGAGAACATCGAAGCTACTCACTGTTTAGAGGGTGAGTAGGTGCTACTTCTTTATGCATGCACTGCGTAGGAACGAGCAATGATTGGAAATAGTGTATATTTACACCAATGAATGTAAATTGAGTCAAAAAACATGCACTTGTTTAGTATCCACAAAATAGCATATTTTAGGTGTTAACTCAACATACATGTAGTGAAAAGACCATAAGATAAGCCATATTGTTTTTGGCAAAACATAATATTGCCTGAACATGCTTTTGGACTGGGAATATTCCATGTGGGGTGTGCAGTCATGGTGGCATGTTCTGATTGCCCGACTGTAACTATTTGGTATCCCGTTTTTTGCTTTTGGCTCTAGGCTAACTCTACTATAATAGGTGCAGAAGCTTACCCCATCCCTGATACAAGCAGAGCCCTAGAACTGCCCCATAGCCTGTAGGAGTGCATCAAGCGTGCCTTCATTTTTTCTGACAATGGACTACAACCCTGTCATAGGTTTAGCATGCACAGTGGTGGTGGCAACATACTGTGTTTTTTGAATACACAGTTGTGACCCGAACTTCTATCTGTGTTTCTGGCCACACTTGTGTAAAGTTCTGGATCAATGTGTAACCTAGACCTTAGTACTAACATCCCAAGTGGAGTTTATGTGTTTGTGGCCTGTGTAGTGCATACAGTATGGGCATAAGTGAACCAGCGTAATGGAGGCATGCAGGACCCATTTTGAAAGCCCCTAGTCTGCCCCTGTGCACAAGATGCAGGTATGAGTGTTCCACAGACAGTAGAAGAGTATTACATTCGGTTCTGAAAATAGAGGGAGGAGACAAGGCTCCTTCAGAAATTCGATTAAGCAGCTCCTGCTGAGTGGAGATGCTAGTTTGTTTTCCTACGGTACTGCCATTTGGTAGGTAGTAGGGATGGGACTCTTATTTCTGTTGTTCAAGTTGAGAGATATCTTTTAGGTGAGGTTATACTTCATCTTCATCCTAATCACTGTTCAGCGTGGCTGGTGAAAAGACAGTTGGCGAGACCTTGCAACTCTTTCTGCTCTGCTGTAGGTGCCACAGCCTACAGACAACCCTGCTGTGAAGAGCATCACTCTACACAAAGGTTGTGTCTGGAGAACAACCTAGAGAGAACATTTGACAGAAGAACCACTTCAAACCTGTTTTGAGATTGAATAAAGAGAATTACATTCCTCATATGCTTTGATTGCATAAAGGTGGGTGCTACAGATATCCTGATTACTTCAGTTCCAAGTCCTTTCACCAAGGAAGGGAGTATTACGCAGCATACTCTGAGAACTGCTGTACACCAGAACCGGTGTCTGTGAGACAGGCTGCTTCCCAGAGGAGAGGGTACATCACCTGGAGCCTTTACTTTCTGGTAGAGCATTACCTCTGACCTAAAGCCCCTGGAAGGCAGTCTGCCTACTTAGAGAGTGAAAGAGCTTGTCTAGTCACAGGAGGTGTGATAGTCCAAGAAATGCCAGGAACCATCAGACTCTAGTGTGGAGGATCTACCAAGAGAAAGAAGACAGCCACAGTTTCCACACTTTACCTTCTCGTGAATAAACATCCATGATGAATGAAGGGACTAGTTCACTGTGGTGTTTCAAGAAACACGACGAAATACAGGGTTGATTATTCACAGAAAGGGTTGATTATTCACCGTAAGTAGATACATATGTATCACTTATTCAAATGATGCTTCCCTTTGAGACAGACAAAACTCACCTTTGAATGTGATGATCGAAGAACCTGCCTTGCTGTATTGATGACAGGCAGCCACGACACATATAACAATGTATGTACCATTAACTTGAATCAAAATAGTCCCAGACTGTTAAAGTATCCCCACGCACCCTGTATGTCTGTGCTTTCTATAGCCGATAGAACTTGTGACACCAGCGTAGTATCTCTTTTTAAAATGGATGCCTATGGATTGTCTCTTGTTTTTGTGGCAGGTTGGGCATGCGCCATCAACTAAGTAGGCCGCATCTGCGTGATCCCTGCTTTCGAAGCAGATGATGAGTTGGGACCTGCAGCTCTCAGATTTCATCTCCGGCTTCCTCCTAAATTCACCACCTGTGTTAGGCCCACCACAGAGGAGCACCACCAAAGGGAAGAGCATGGAATCTTCAGCAGCAGTGATCGAAGAACAGTTCACCGCCCAATCATGTAGTGAACTCAAGAAGACCAAACAAGTAACAGAGTTTATTTGTCAAAGTCATATTGTAGAATCACTGCTCACTCCAGGTCTCACTCTCTCAACTGCATTCACTGGAAAGCCGCTGCACAACATTACATCACTGTACATGACATCAGCAGAATATTGGCAAGACATTACCAGTATGTAACAAGACATAACATTAGAATTACAGTGACCCCCAGAGTGAGGGCCTAACTCACATAAGAATAACACCTCAGCACTACCCGGTGTAAACTAGGTTCGATCAGAGTGTTCTGGTGCAACATCTAGTTTCATAAAGCACTTTAATGCATTTGTAACTAGGTTAGAGCTATTGCTATAGCTTACAGAAATAAGTTCATTTGTATCTCTGAACCTACACAGTACTCACTGTGTAATGCTAAGTAGTTGACATGAGCAGCGGAAATTTTTTCAAAGAACCAAAAGTAGTTTCTGATACATGAAATGTTAACAGTTAACTTCCTGTTGGTTTCAAAGGCGCCTGCCAAGGAAACTTATGCAAGCAAAAGCTCTGGAATCTCTCTCATATTTCTCAGTAAGCCTTCCAATCAAGAAGCAAAGTAATAATAATAATGCATCGCTGATGGTGAAGTTAACAGTTACTTCTAATAATGTTCATACTGAATATTCTAGATTACGAGGTTCCTCAGTCGTTGCTAAAAATAGACTTGTCGCTTGTATCTTTGGCTCTCATTTACAACAAATTTAGCACACGGGCAATGGAACAAGATACTAACGAAATATTTATTAAAGCTTTATTTATTGGAGGTCAGTTGGTAGCAACAACTCCCACAATTGTTTCCATAGAGTTTATGATTTGGCCTTTCTACATGTGTAATATTGTTGGTTTGCACAGCCCTATTTGTTTCAACACACATTATTCTAAATAAGATCCGTATGGGGTTTTAATTGAAGCCTTGAACAATCCTATCCATGGTAACAAAAGTTTTCAATGCCTTCCATCAGCTGTAACATGACATACTTGCACTCTCCTTGGCATTATCTTTCTGTGAGTAGCAATGACACCGAGACCAACCCCACAGATGTCCAGAAGTCAAAAGCATGGTGCACACCTGCAGCTTCAAAGACCCCGTGTCTGGGAATTCAAGTCACCTCATGTGTGGGTTCTCACAAAATGTGTAATAGGAAAGCTACATATCATCATGGCTCCATATTCCAATCTGCAGTTTTAAAATTTAGAGAAAGAAGCTGGTGGAAATCAAAATGATGGCCTCTGCAGAATGTGATGGGATCCCCAATACGTACATATCTCATTGATATTTGCATTACACGCCTGATAACGAATATTTATTTATTCATTCTGCATTTTACATAGTGTATCTTTTACTCATGTTCCACTCGACTGCCAGGCCGGGACTGGACTGTTCCCATGAGGAGCAGGGTCAAGGCCGATTTACATATGACTGGGTCCAAACTGAGGTGACATAGTGAGCAAAAGAACAATGGGTTGGAATGCGCCCCAGAGTAATTGTCAGTGGTTAGACATATAGAAGACATTCCTTCCATCATCTTTTGTGTGTTTCTTTTAAAGTTACTACAGCCAAAAAGTACCCAAAACAGTAGTAAAGTTACTCCAGCTCAGAGTTGAAGTAAGTTGAGTATCACACATGGGCATGCATTAGTATTGCAATGCCTTCCCTTAGAAAATAATCAAGGTAGGGACTTAAAATAAAACCCCATAAGAAATATTGTTATGTTAAATTAAAATATTTAAACCTCTTAAAAATGCAAAAAATAGATTTACTTTAATGTTAAGATATTTTTCTAAAAATAAAAACATATTATTTTATTTTAAATATGTTTCTAACATTTTAATTGTAAAATGTAATGTAACATTTCATTACACTATAATCAAATGATATGTAATTAATTATATATACCACTTTGTATTCATATTATTGCAAAGTAAAGCAATAGAAGTGTTTTATTTTAGGTAGGGGTTTTCTATATGTTTAAACTTCAGAAATGTCTTTTAATTTATTTGAAAATATTAAAAAATATATATTGAAATAAAAAACACCTAAAGTAACATATTTATATTTATGCATTATGCATTACAATTACAAACAGTATTTACAGCATTAATTTAAATTAATGTAATTTTTTAAAATTAGTATTTTACCAATTCAAAGCTGTAATATTGTGCCTGGAGTGATAAATGGCTTTTGTCATTTTACAGCTCGACAACGACAGCACTGTACTAGTCCTATGCCTAAAGACTTTGCTCTATAAATGGCAAAAGACGTTGTCATTTTCTATCTCGGCGTGGATAGCACTGTGCTAAACCTATGCTTAAAAAATTTGATAGAAAAACAGACATTTGGTGAGCAGATCTAGAGTGTCGCTGGCGTTGAGAGTGCTCTAACAGGAGCTGATTTCCACCTAAACTTGAGAACTACCCAGAGTTCTCTCCTTCTTTTTTGTTTATATATATATATATATATTCACTGAAAAAACCATAGGTTATAGACCATATATAGTTAGGAATTAGCATTTAAAAAACCTTATTTTACTCACACAAAACCATTGAAATTCCATATATAGTTAGTTGCACTAACTATATATCGCGCACCCGCAATCCACTGCTGATCATGTCACATATTACATCATTCATGACATGGTCAGTGACATCACTGATGACATCACTGATGACATCTCAAATGACATCACTGATGACATCATCCAGTGACTGTGTGTTTCTGTAAAGTTTAAATATGTTTTACATATTGAAGAATGAGTAGATGTAGAAGTGTCTGGATGAAGGATTTAGTAGGTGCGTGACTGACTGTATGAGTGAGTGATTAAATATGTCTCACTGAATGCATGGGTTAGAGACTAAACTGTCTTAATTTGTGCATCATTATGTCTGTTGTGATGTAAACTGCTGCATGTGTTGATCATTAGCTATACGAGAGGCTATATGTGTTATTAATTGGTTGCCCAAGTATTTCTATGGGAGATTGAGTTTGTGTGGGGGTGGCTGTAAGGTGTGTGACTCTGTGCATAGATGTGTGAGCAGTTTATTCACTAGGTGTATGAGTTCAAGAGTGCATGTGGAAACAGCTACATGGGCAGTTGACTGTGTGCATGAGTGTATTGATGAGTGAATGGATATCTCAATGCTACATGTCATACTAAATACATATGTAAAACACAGTACATGTGAGAGTTGGCATATATAAATAACTGTGCATGAGAGCCACTGAATGAGTGAGTGGTTGTATCGATCATTGTGAACTTGTATCAGGGATTGTATAAGAGAGTAAATATGTGTTAGTATATGTTTCAATAAGTAAGGTGTGTTTAACTGTATAGTTGAAGAAATGGAGGTGAGATTGTTTCTTTGCATGACTGACTGGGTGTGTGAGTAACTCCATGGATGAGTGGCAGTGTGTGAGTGTCTGTATACACTGAGTGTATCTAAGGTTATATTAGAGTCTGTATTAGCACAAGAATGATGTCAAATGAGATGTCATCAGTGATGTCATCAGTGATGTCATTTGAGATGTCATCAGTGATGTCATCAGTGATGTCACTGACCATGTCATGAATGATGTAATATGTGACATGATCAGCAGTGGATTGCGGGTGCGCGGTATATAGTTAGTGCAACTAACTATATATGGAATTTCAATGGTTTTGTGTGAGTAAAATAAGGTTTTTTAAATGCTAATTCCTAACTATATATGGTCTATAACCTATGGTTTTTTCAGTGAATTTCAATGGTTTTTTAATAGCAAATATCATAAGCTGTCGAATGTCAAGTACGTGGTAAGTAAAAACATTTTCGTGTTTATGCACACTGATCTGCTTTGAATGCTGCCCCCCACCCCTCATTTCTATTAGGAGTACTCTCTCTTTGCAGATAGTGAAGGGTAGTTAACGCAGGCCTTTGCCCCCGTTGTAATCCGTCGTGCCTGCTTCTCTCTCCATTTGATTGATTGTTCTCTTTGGTTCATTCTCTATTTACAAACAAGCACAGAGTCGCAATACTCTGTTTAGTCTTTGCAGATAGCGAAAAATCGTGTAAAAAAAGAAAAGGAATCGAGCAAAATCAGTAGGTCACTAATGGGATCTCTTTTTGACCTCCCTAAAATAGAAACATTAGGAACATCCTGTTGATAATACCAATGTGTATGTACATAAGCGGCGTTCATTTGTGTTCACAGTACCCCTTCTTGATTGTTTGAATCGAGCATTGAATTGTTCGAAGTTGGTTCTCTTAAGAATCTTCTCTGCCTGCAAACGAGGAAGAATAGGAATATTCTCTCTCCCTTTGCAGATAGTGAAGGGTAGGTAACGCAAACCTTTAACACGTCGTGCCTATTTCGTTCCTCATTGATTGATTGTTTCCCCAAACATTGACTGTTTGGGAATTGGTTCTTTTTGGAGGTATTCCCTGTTTGCAAATATACGTAGGAAAATCTTTGCAAATAGTGAAAGGGTACGTAATGCGAACCTTTCTCCCCCGTTGTAATCTGTCATGCCTATCTACTCCCCACTGATTGATGCACCTGTTTCACCCGGACCATTTACTAGAGATACATCATCTGGCCCGACCAGAGAGCACCCCTATTGAAAAGGACATATGCAATAATAACAAAGTGATCACTGTATCCTGTTAACAGAAACTTTAGCATGAAACAACCTGGAAAGAAAAGAATAGGAAAACGAAAATCAGTAGGCCACTGATGAACATAAACTTTTATTAAACAACGAACAAAGAAACGACAACATAACGTAATGATAAAACCTATTAATGTCCTAGAAACAAGAAAACGTTAGAAATATGCCAGTGGTGAGAGACCAGAAAAACAGTAAGAGAAACCAAATCACCCCTCGCTGTCCCACCGCCTGCCACGCCAAAAAAATCGATAGACTAGGGAAAATGCAAGTCAGTAGAACATCCGCCCCCACTCTGGAAACTTCCAAGGTGGGGCAGGGTTGCGGCTAAGCCCAGCCGGGAGCAGCCCATATAAGGCGGATCCTGCTGCCACGCCTCAGCCAGGAGATCCTAACGTAGGGTGTAGCCGGAGGAGAGGCCGAGGCCAGCGGGACCCGGCCAGGGGATTGCCTTTACATCGCTGAAGAGTTTCAGGGGGGGGGAATGTCTCCTCGACCCTCCCCTCTCTCTCCCAGTCCGGCCGCGGTGGCCCTTGAGAGTTGCAGGTAGTCCCGCCACATGCGCTTCCGGTCCGGCCACCAACGGTCGGGGGGCCGAGGCCGACGGGATCCGGCTGCAGCCGATAAACCAAGAAACCCGTTCATGGGGCCAGAGCCAGGGGCGTCCGGCCGACATCCACCGGAAGCCCGGCCCGAAGACGGACGGGACACTTCTTCTCTCTTGAATAATGGCTGCGACAACACTGGGGGGGGATGTCTTGCACATGCCTCCGACCCCCCCCCCCTCGTCCTCATCGCCTGGTCCGGCCATAACAAATCTCAAGCGAGACGCCGCGGGGTGCACTGGGAGGGAGAGACGATGCGAACAGGCCTCTCCCGCCTCCCCAGTGGAGGCTTCCCACCTGCACCCTCGGCGCTCCAAGCGCCCGGAAAAGGGTTCTTCCACTGTGGCGATGCTGCAACGTCTCGCCCGGCAGGGTGGAGCCCGTCCGCTCATTTGACCCCGCGATCGCCAGTAGCTACCGAACTCTCAAAATGGCGGTCGACCTGGCAAGAGCGGGCCCAGCATAAAGAAATGGCCCGGTCACTGGTTGACTCCACCACCGTAGTCCTCCACGACCTTGAAGATTCTACAGGAGCCGCGGGAGTCTCCGACCCCCGCAGACACCCCCGATGGGGAATGACTGCCATGATCGCCCGTGGAGTGACGAAACTGTATCCGCGGGACGTCGGCGCTCCCATGCTGGCGCCAGCCTCACTTTGAATTACTAGAATCCTGCAGACCTCAGTTCCGGTGAAAGCACAGTGTGACCCGGTAGGAAAAATTGTTGCATCCCCTCCCCTTTTTGACTGATAGTTCGAACCACCGATCCTTTCCTTTGCCCTTTTAACGGAACTTTGGACTGCCGCCCCCTCTTTTACATTTTCTAGAGAAAACAAAACATTAACCACTACATTAGCATAGCAATTGACACCAGAACTGTTTTCAAATTGAAAACCAACAACATCTTCAACAGAATCCTTTTTGTTTCTGCTGTGACCCTGCTACAGCACAGGCATTGTCCCCAGCAGTAATTCTGCAATGCCGGTAAGAATAGCTGTGGTGCCTACTGGACTCACTCACCCCCGCGGCGCCCCACGCCGTTATTTGCTGGGCGGCAACTTACTAGACATCACCTTCGTGACATCCAGATTTCAGCGCTTTCTGCTGCCTTGGAACTATTCGCACAACAGACCGCTACTGACAATCCACCCCCCGCGGCGCCCCACGCCGTTATTTGCTGGGCGGCAACTTACTAGACATCACTTTCGTGCCATCTAGATTTCAGCGCGTTCTGCTGCCTTGGAACTATTCGCACAACAGACTGCTACTGACGACCCACCCCCAGGCAACATCTTCTGAATTTTCATAATTTGAAAGAACTAGTAACATGTCCTCATCAGGAATTCAAAAGAAATTGCCACGGTCTCTTCGTTGTTTAAATGTTTTTACTGTTTTTGTTTTGTTGTATATATTTATATGTTATTAAAGTTTTATATTCCTACTACTTTGTTGGAGTGCTATATATGTTTAATGTGACACATAATTGTAAAAACTTTGATGTACAAAGAGTCATTCCTGGAATCTTCCGCTTCAGGCTCGGTCCCCTCCCCAATCACAATACAGGATGGTTTTCAGATAGTAGGAACACGTGTGGTGTGACGGATCTCATCGGGTGTGGGCCTTGATCTACTATAACTCCTTTAAAGAGGGGTGATTCTTTACAGCTGGAGCCATAAACTACATCTGCAGGGCTAGCTGATAGCCTGGACAATCGGACACAGAGGAAGAGGAGTGTCAGAGGGTGCGGTAGTGAATAGGGCGAAAGGGAGGTGTCGGGCGGGCACAGAGTGTGATTCTCAGGGAAGAGCAGCGCAGATGGGGGGAGGTTTATTGCCCATGCATAACACAGAGAGCGGGGGTGACCAGTGCCTGGGGAAGATGCTTGCGAGGGTGGGGAGCCATGCTACGAATCGACAGCGTGCAGAGAGTGGGTCTGGTCAAGGCATCTAAAATGGCTGCTTTGCACGACAAAAGTGTGGCATTTCAAAAAAGGCAAGATGGCGCAAACAATGTTTTTCAACACTTCCTCATTTCCTTCGAATCGAACGTTAACAGACGTTGGTGCATATTACCAAAGTTAAGCGATATTTATCGCTAACGATGCTTACCAACGAATTTTTTACCGCTAAGCATCGTCAGAAATTATCGAAGATAAACCTTGCTATTATCAAGGTTTATCGCAAATGCGATAAAAAACGGCCGCAATGCATGAATATCGCTAAAAAGTCAGCGATATTCATGCATTACCGAGCTAATGCTCTTAGCCATGTTATCCACCTCCCATTGGATAACATGGCTAAGAACTGCTCAGGGCAGGTATAACTTTTTGGAGATATTCGCGCTTAGCGCGAATATCTCCAAAAGTTGGTAATAGGAGATAGATATCTTGCATGTTGTAATGCAAATTATTGTGGTATATGGAACTCATACCATAATCTCTCAGGAAAGCAGAAACTGATCCTTTTGGGACCGCCTGAAAAGGCCTACGGGGTGAGGGGTACTCTACTTTGCCCCCTTTTCACGTTCCGAACTATTTTATTTTACTCTCTTCTGTAATTACACAAAATAGCAGCGATAAGATGCATCGGAGACACACAGTGAGAGAAAGGAGGCCGGAGATGAAGAAGAGATGTCAAATACACATTGGAGATAATATAGTGGCAGAAGGGAAGTAAATATGAGTAAACTTACCATGTAACATAAAAATGTTGCACTCTATACTATAAGTCTCATTTTATACTACAATCACTTCGCTACAACCTCATAAATTAAAAATAAAAATGAATAATGTCTCAAACAATTTTTGATTTCTAAATATAAATTTATTCTTCAGAATTTTCTAAATTTGAAAGAACTAGTAACATGTCCTCATCAGCAATTTCCTCATGAAAAGTCTGCAATGATGATTCTTGTAACTCTATGGTCTCCAAACATTCAATAAATTCGCCATCAACAGATTGATCAAAAAAATCATTCAAGTCATCTCCTCCTTGTGACAATATTTCATTATTGGTGCTGTCAATTTCAATCAATGTAGTGGAATCATTCAAGTCATCTCCTCCTTGTGACAATATTTCATTATTGGTGCTCTCAATTTCAATCAATGTAGTGGAATCATTCAAGTCATCTCCTCGTGACAATATTTCATTATTGGTGCTCTCAATTTCAATCAATGTAGTGGAATCATTCAAGTCATCTCCTCCTTGTGACAATATTTCATTATTGGTGCTGTCCATTTCAATCAATCTAATGGAATCATACAAGTCATCTCCTCCTTGTGACAATATTTCATTATTGGTGCTCTCAATTTCAATCAATGTAGTGGAATCATTCAAGTCATCTCCTCCTTGTGACAATATTTCATTATTGGTGCTGTCCATTTCAATCAATCTAATGGAATCATACAAGTCATCTCCTCCATGTGACAATATTTCATTATTGGTGCTCTCAATTTCAATCAATGTAGTGGACAATTCAAAAGAAATTGCCACGGTCTCTTCATTGTGAGCCATTTTATTTTGAAATTGCTTGCTGTAAATTGCAGAAAAAAATAATCACTTTCATTTATCGTTTTTAGTAATACATAATATAAAACTAACTTTATCAGGTATTTAGTATAACAGAAAGGACTGAAAATAAATAACAGAAAACATTTTTCAAATTATCTTCAAGTGTACAACATAGTTCCCCTTACAAATTAACAACTCACCTTTTTAAAAGTAGAAGTGTTAGTACTGTGTAAATCAAACACCAGAAATTCACCACCAAAAATTCCTCATAAATGTACCTCAGACAGTAGTATCACAAAATGGCTGTGGTTTCCTCTCATTTGACATATGTACATAACCAATTAACTTTCATCACACACAAATACAAAACCAAAGTAACATTTTAATTGGTTCTAAATTTCAACACTTTCAAATGTGTTTTCCCCATGCAATTTTCCATAGGACATTTACATACGTCTACAACCTGTATGGCTGAACGGAATTACACCAAACTTGGCAAAATGGTACATCAAACCTAAGAGGTCAGGAAGGATCTACTATGCCCCCTTATGGTCATTTCCCCCTTCGCTTTGGCCTCCTCTTGTCTCTCGATCCTACCGAGAGACAAGATGGCGGCCGCTACGGACTGTTTGGAATGTTGACAGACGCCGGAGAACCAATCAGCTTCGCAAAGCTCCGTAACGCGAAAAGTACGCGAAGCGGAGCGCTGTTACAGATATATATCTTTTTTTGAACGTTAATTTCTCAAAATCCACTGGAGCACATATATTGAGACCTAGCAAAGGCACATCGGGCTACCAGTCCCTAATATTTTACCAAGTTTCGTGCAAATCCATTCAGCCGTTCGATTATTATTATTATTTTTTTTTTTTGCCCCGCGGGACCCTTTTAAAACCTCCACATCAAACCTAGGGGGTCAGCGAGGATCTACTATGCCCCCTTATGGTCATTTGCCCCTTCGCTTTGGCCTCCTCTTGTCTCTCGATCCTACCGAGAGACAAGATGGCGGCCGCTACGGACTGTTTGGAATGTTCACAGACGCCGGAGAGCCAATCAGCTTCGCTACGCCAAGTTCCGTTACGCGTAAAGTCCGCGAACCGGAGCGCTGCCCGGTCCGCTGTTACAGATATATATCTTTTTTTGAACGTTAATTTCTCAAAATCCACTGGAGCACATATATTGAGACCTAGCAAAGGCACATCGGGCTACCAGTCCCTACAATTTTGCCAAGTTTCGTGCAAATCCATTCAGCCGTTCGGGCTAAAAGTGAGGCCAACCGCCCTATGGAAAACTCAATGTTAAAAAACACGTTTTGGGACCCCCCTTTTTTCTCGGCCCCCCCTTGACGAACCCCCCCAAATTTTCAAGGGCTGCTCAGAAACAAAATGTGCCATTTTCCTGAAAATTTCAGCCAATTCCGTCCACAAACGCCAAAGTTATTAGACATAGAATTTTCAAAAATCCCATAGAGAAAAAATCCTAACTATATATACCTACTGGCGACCGCCAGTAGGTAATGTTCACAAAAAAAGGTTACAAGGGCGTTATCGTTAGGAAATAGAATTAAAGACACCTTAGAAATTCACTGAAAAAAGCAAAGGTTACAGGGGTGTTATAGTTAGGCTCAGATTACACTCGTACAAAACCAGTGAATTTCTGCCATTATAGTTTCCTGAGCTAACTATAACTTGCGCCCCCGCAATGCACTGCTTATGACCTCACATATGTCATCACTCATGTCATGGTCAGTAACATCACTGATGAGCGGGAGCTCATGCATTATTTTTTAATTTTGCCTCTGATTTACAGTGAAATAAAAACAAAAATGCTTTTAAACCTCAGTGGGGTGCCTGTGGCACCTCCCCTCCATATCTGGGGGGACAGGTTATTATTACCCACCCAGCCCCCTTTTCTTTATTTGTTACTTTTTTGTGGGTCATGGCTTCAAGTCAAGTCCCAAGGTGGTTACCAACACTTCCTGGTTGAAGTCTTATCAGCCAATCAAATTTCAGTGGGATTCGCAAAGACAGATATCTATATTTTTTAAACTTAAATATCTCTGAAACTATTGACCAGATTTACACTAAATCACAAAAGCATGCTTTCTGTGTCAACATCTAGCTTTCTGCCAAATTTGGTGGAATTCCATTAAGCGGTTCGGGCTGTAGTCGTGTTCAGAAAAATTAAAAATCCTCATAGACATAACATGGGGAAAATGCGTTTTGGTCCCCCCCTTATTTCTCAGAGCCCGCTTGACACATCACGCTGAAACTCTCAACAAAGCAGCTGAACCAAAAAGGGGAAAGTTGTTGAAAATTTCGTGCAGATTTGTCAAGCCACACCAAAGTTATTCGCAAAATAAAAAATGCTTTGGTAACTTTGGTCCTAACTCTCACCACCTACTGGCTATCGCCAGTAGGGAATATATATATATCTCAGTGGTGGTCTTCACTGGGTAGTTATAATTAGCACATGTCCATAGAATTATAATTTGTTTGTTTTGCTACTAAAACGCTTTTCCTATGGAAACTTTGGTCCTAACTATGACTGCCAGTAGGTAATAGATATAGATATATATATATATATATATATATATATATATATATATATATGCTCCGTTGTTTTGAGTAATTCAAGAACGCAAGAAAGCAAAAACAACTTCTGGCAATTGAAAACTCACCGCAGTAGAGCGCTGCATGGTGGAGTTGGAGGATGCCGTCTTAACAGGAGTCTCCCAGGAAGGTGAGTGGTACTCTGTCACATCAATTAGCAGTGTTACCGAAGCGGCAAAGGTTGTTTTACAAATACATGCGGGACTGTATTAAATACAAATTGCGTATTAAACAAACCGGCGAGAGCAGGAGAAAAGGTGTTTTAAAGGGGCTGATACATCCCTCACACAGAACCAACAGTGAAGGAGTGTGAGGGGTCAAGGGTGATTGAATATCCTTTGAAAAACAAAGTTAAAACATGGAAGCATGCGCAGCTAAGCGCATTACAAAAGCTGCAACGATGTTCAAATCAAATGAAGCTTCACAAATGGAGCAAGTAGACACAGCTCTAAGTGCCGGAAACCCAACCTTAAAACAGGAGTTTAACTACATGGAAAAATTATACAAAAAGGAAATAAACAAAAGTTGGGAGATTATAGCATTAGAGAATTACATTGCTGTTAAACATGTACCTAGAGGCCTGCGTATATTCACGATGCCCACACACCCAGACACAAAATTGGAATTAATCAATGAGTGGGTAGGAAATAATCTACAGTGTTCTCTGAATATGATGCGCATACTAATCAAAAATGCTAAAATAGATGTTATAGAGATTACAATGAAACTAGCAGAAATGGAGGACAAAATGAAAACTCTCCCTAATCAAGATGAAATCTCAAAATTGCAAAAGGAAATGGATTCTAGATTAGAAACATATGAAAAAGAAATCGAAGAAAGAAAACAAAGAATGTTCAGAAGGGATGGAACAGACTACCTAGAGGGAAGGATACTAACATTTGCTAAGAGGTTTGAAACTCTAAAGAAAAATTACCCACTACAACAAGCAAGGATAGTAGTGGAAAGCACAAGTGAATCCGACTTAAGAGAAGGGGAACTTACTGGAGCAGGCGGAACAAGCAAACTGTCTTTTTTAGAGGAAGTTCATCTAATGAATTTGGACAAATCGCTCTCAAGAAGTGGGGGCCGCGGCAGAGCAATGAACAGAGGCCGAGGAAGAGGAACAAGGGACAGCTCACCAGCACCAGAATAACAAGAAGGGCAAAACGAAAGAAAACAATATGCACTGTGCAGTCGGAAGTAACAGATACCAATTTAATAGTGAACCTCTCGAAGTACATTTTATCCACAGAAGAAATTTCACTACTAAATAAAGGATTATCTTTCTGCCCGGAAAGTCACTACATTTACACGGAAGTCCGGATTGACTTTTATAAGTATGTTAGAAAACTAAAATTGGCCAAGATACGTGCCAACAAAAAAGAAAACAAACCTCTAGAAGAGACAAAATAAGAAACATCCAGCTCTGCCAATGTTGACAATTGACCAAGCACCTGATCTTAAAAATATGTTTGATCTGCTCTATGACTTAGAGGAAAAAGACATGACGGAAACACTGATCCTAGATACATTGGAAATTCAAACGGATAAAAGAGTAGACAGTGGTCTAAAGAAAAAGTCTAAGTACTGCCCAGTCCTTTCACCAGGGAACAGATTTGATCTGTTTTCAGACGCAATCATTGAGGAATTAGAAGAAATGCTGAGAAAACATAATTTAAATAAAAGGGAAAATCTAACAAGTAAAGAGAGAGAAGCCATGAAGAAGCTAATGGAGAACAGTGAAGTCACGATAAAGCCCGCTGACAAAGGGGGAAACATCGTCCTGATGAACACAACAGACTACAAAAAAGAAGCCATGAGGCAATTAAATGATGTAAAGAATTATCAAAGATCACATGGAATGATGAATTCCTACTAGTAACAATAGATGCAGTGGCGCTGTACACTTCTATAAGACATGAAGTAGGCTTGGAAGCATGCAAATTCTTTCTCCAGCAACGAAGCATCACAGAACTAAAACATTCAGAAATGCTAATCAAAATGATTGAGATCTGTCAACAATATCTTCACATTCAATAAAGAATTGTTCAGACAATGTTGTGGCACAGCCATGAGCATTTCGTTTTCTCCCGATTTTGCTAATATAACAATGGGATGGTGGGAGAGAGAAATAGCATGGAACCTTGAAAACCAGGAAAAACTTGACCGGATATTGTTGTGGGTCAGATTTATAGATGACCTATTTCTGATATGGTGAGGTACAGAACAGGAATTTGACAAGTACTTCTTGAAATTAAACAGCAATGAAATAGGTCTCTGATTTACAAGTAAATTGAAAAGAAATTGAATTTTTGGACACAAAAAATTATATAGAGAATGACCAGATTCAATCTACACTATTCCAGAAGAAAACAGCAACAAACAGCATATTACATGGTACAAGCTTCCACCCCATATCTCTCCTGGAAAGCATCCCCTAAGGATAATTTATACGAATGAAACACAATTACTCAAAGAAAGAAGATGCAGAGGAAAAGATAGATGATACCATGAAAAGATTAAGAACAAGGGGATATCATGAAACGACACTAAGAAAATTAAAAAAACGGGCAGAAAAGAAAACAAGAGAAGATGCATTGATTCAAAAAGTGAAAGAAGACACGCAACAAGAACAACAAGCACCAAGATTCATTACAACATACAGCAAGGAGAGCAACATCTTAACAAATAAAATTAAGAAGTACAGGCATTTGATCTCAGGGGATCCAGACATTGGCAAACTGTGAGGATCCCATCCGAATGTCACCTACAGAAAAGCAAGATCACTAAAAGATATGCTAGTGCGAAGTCACTTTCAAGAGAAGCCACCTACAAATTGGCTAATGGATCAACAAAAGAGATTCAGAAAGTGCAATGTATGCAAGGCTTGCAAAATAGGTAGGAATATGAAAACAATACAGGATCCAAACGGGAATGTGATCACGATTGAGCAAAACATCTCTTGCACATCGCAGATTGTAGTATATGCAATAGAGAGCAACTGTGGCATGTAATACATAGGCAGCACAACATGTATGGTGAAAAAACGTGTTCTCGAACACATTTGTGCTGTCAAATGGAAATATGGCATATGCCACAGCCAAACATCTATCCCAATGCCAAAAGGGAAACTGGAAAGCAATGACGTATTATGGAATACACATGATCCCCCCAGGAGAACGAGGAGGGTACCGAATCAAGAAACTACACCAGATAGAATCAAAATACATTGTACGACTCAGAACCAAGTTCCCCAGAGGAATAAACATCGATGAGGAACTTTATGTACACCTTGAGTAAGAATAAAGACAAAAGAATGGAACTGGCGGTAACCAAAAGACATAACTGCTTCAATAACGATCATAAGGGTACTATACCCATGAAAAAAGAAATTCCAAATTGATACCATGATGAACAAATTAAGGGTACTATACCCAACACTGTAAATATGTAAATTATTGGAAATGTACCATTATAACAACCACAAATTAATGCGCTGATATATAATATATAATAAGGGATTTTACTGCGCTGTACTAGACGCTCAAATCCGTGTAAATAGTGAGAAGTACAAATTACCACTGTTTAAATGCTGTGCTCATGCTACAAAACAACAATACCAGTACTGCAATATTAGTCCTGAAATAATTGCATCGATATAGTGACTCAAAACACTATATAGACAAGACTACTTTTTCTGTCTGAAATGAATCTTTTTATATAAACATTTTATAGAACCAAACACATTTTACATTTTTTTAGGCACTTGAACACAAAAGACACAGATTACAATATTGATTCTTTACATTACAAATATACGATATTACTTCACTAAGCAACTCTCACCATTCCCAATCATACCATTCAAAATCCCATTCACTCACTTAGAGAATACACTACTATTTACACAATATACATTATACAACTGTCATTACAGTGTCAATGAATCAGAGTTCACAACAAAATTCAAAAAGCGACCTTGGTGCGAGTTTCACTTCACTCTATGTTTTTAATTATTTAGAACAACCTAAGGTCGCATAGAAAGGTCTACGCGTTTCGAACACCCTTAATAAGGGGTGTTCTCGTCAGGACCACATATCTGAAAAATATAAGGAGGTATATTTTAGAATCACTAATAGTGGCACCATCCTGGATGAGCACGGATAGCCTCAACTCAAGTCTTACCTTTGCCAATCAGTGGCGCGGGGTGAGAGAAAGGGGTTGTAATTTCTGAAAATAATTAAGATTTGGTTGTTCAGTATCTAATGAAAGACCCGGTTTTTTAACAAATCAACCATCAACATGAATATGCCTCGCATTTGTACTTACATTCACAACTTGTGTGTGTTGTCTGATGGAATTCTCGTTTTTAAGTTCTGTGTGGGGAATTTAGGGGACGCACATTAGTTATTGTCCGTGTATCACAAAGCAGGTTAAGCATGTTTAGCTGCTCGGTTCTAGCTGGGAAAAGACTTACTTGCGTGTCGGACTCAGTCTTAATGGCGTCCGGCCGCCAGTGTTCGTTCGTGCACTCTATGAGGAGAGAGAAGCGGGTGATTTGTTTAGATTGCGGAAAACTGACTCCTCAGCCTCCGTGTCAGGGTGCTATGAATCTACGGGGTCTTACCGTTAATCATGCACTGTCTCCCAGTCGATTCTATCCGTGGTTCTCCTGTGTCAGCATACAATGCGTAATCACGTGACTTGCAGTGATTGACGTGCGGTGGACATTTAAAACACACGTGACGCCCCGCGGGCTTCTGGAAGTTGTATTCCATTCTAACTTCGAGTGTATATAGAAAAAACGGTGTTGGTGCTTGTAACAAGTGCGGACGGATTCCGTGCCGTGAAGGAATCACGTATGGCAGTTAATGGTGTTATCCCTTTTGGCCCCAAGTACTGTGAACTTGTAGATTTCTAAAAAGGCAACATTTAGAGCCTATGTTGCGAGTATGAGTAATTTTGCGCAGTGGTATTGCTGTGGTCTTCGTTGGGTCAGTATAATGCAATGGTTCAGTAAGATGCAGGTTGGAAGGACTTTAACATGGGATGTTTATGACAATTTATAAATTTCCGAGATTTCATTAAGTCCGTCAATCGCTGTGTTGAATTTTATGATAAGCATAGCTTCTCTTCTTGACAGCTTTTCCTCTATGTCTCCACCTCTTGGATCCGTCTCAATTTTTGATAGCACAGTCCATTTAATATCAGATTCACAATGATTGTGTGATTACGGTGCTGTCTGCACGTTGTTTTTGATTCTGGATTTGTGTTGTGTAATTCTACACCTGATCTCTTGATTGGTCTTCCCAATATAAAGCATGTCACAAGGACAGCGTATTCCATAAATGACATAACGCGATTTACAATTTGTAAATGTGTCATGTTTCCAGAAGGTCTGCCTGTGTTTGAACAGCGATCCTTCTTCGGTCGTTGAACAACATACGCAGGTGCCACATTTATGGTGGCCTTGCACTGGAGGTAAACTCAACATTGCTCGTATGCATGGTTGTTTCTTTATTGGTAAAGTAGCACGCACCAAATGATTGGCAATGTTCTGATCTTTTTTGAATGCAAACAGAGGTTTTTCTTTTAGTGACTCATCTAGATTTTGAATTAAATGCCAATTTTGGTTTATCACTTTTTTTAGGTTATTTGAGTTAGGACAGAAGGTTGATACACATACAATCCTTTCCATTGGCTTTTTTTCTTTTTTCTTTAATAGATCTTCTCTCGGTGTCCACCAAGCCCTCTTCATGGACCGCCTCAGAAGTTTTTTCGGGTATCCTCGGTCCAATAGATTTTGTGTAAGGTGATTGGCATGAAGCTCATATTCATCTTTGAAGTGACAGTTTCTCTTGATCCGTAAATACTGTCCGAAGGGTAGATTTTCTTTTAGGTTTCTTGGGTGGTGGCTTTCAAAATGTAGGGCTTTATTTCGGTCGGTCGGTTTTTTATATAGTGTAGTCACTAATTTATTCCCTGAAGAGTAAACCTCTACATCCAGGAACGCCAGTTTTGTTTGAGAGTACTTTATGCTGAATTTTATCTCATGGGTCCTGTTATTCAACCACTCATGGAACTTAATGAGTTCCTCTTCACTGCCTGTCCAGACAGCAAATACGTCGTCTATAAAACGACTCCAGTGTGAAATATGCTCAAAAAAAGGGTTGTCTTCGTAGATAAATTTGTCTTCGAATTTAGACATAAAAAGAATAGCCAATTCTGGAGCGAAGGGGCAACCCATCGCTACTCCCCCTGTTTGGAAATAGAAATCGCCATTGAAGTTGAAATCATTTTTCTTTAAAGCGAATGATGCCAATTCTAGAAAAAATTCAGTAGGTATTCTAACTGGTTTGTCTCTGGTCTCCAAGAAAACACCTATAACTTCCAGGCCTTCCATTTGGGGTATCTGTGTATATAAAGATGTTACGTCTAGTGTGACCAAAAAATCCGAACCTTCATTGAAATCAATGGAATCTAATTTGTTGATAAAATCTGAAGTATCGCGCAGATACGATTTAACTTGAGGTAGAAACGGTTTTAGAAAATGGTCCACAAATTTTGAGATGGGTTCTAAAAAAGGGTAACATGCCGAGACTATCGGTCTACCCGGGGGCGCTGTTTGATCCTTATGAATTTTCGGAAGGATGTAAAATTGAGGGATCCTTGGGAATTTGCATTGTAGAAATTCAAACTCCTTTTTTCCTAGAAGGCCATCAGTGTGTCCTTTTTCCAGGATTACTCGTAGTTGATTGTTTAGTTCCATCGTAGGGTCTTTTGAGACTTTCTTGTAGCAAGCTTGGTCATTCAACTGTCTCATGACTTCAGAAATGTATTTTTCTTTCTCCCAAATGACTATTGATCCTCCCTTGTCCGCCTGCTTAATTACCACAGACGTGTTGTTTCCTGGACTTGGTCCATCGGTATGTTTGCAAAAAAAGTTTTTAATTTAATCTTGCGGCAAAATTCAATGGCTTCTGTCTTTAATTTGACAAAGTTGGTATGTTTGATCGGAACAAAAGTCAAGCCTTTTTCCAGGATACTTATTTCGCTATTTGTTAGAACCTTGTTTGAAAGGTTGTGAATGGGTGATGTTCCACCTTCATTTGAGGGATTCTGGAATGGTGTTATTACCAGTTCTTGTAGTTCTGTCGACGTGTCGACATTTCCCATGGTTGCTGATTGTACCTGGGGCGTCCTCTTGTTTGTGGTTCGCCTCTCCCTAAAAAAGGCTGTTGTTGTGGTTGCTGTTGGAAATTGCCTCTTTGATTAGTGTTTCTGCGTTTGTCGTTGCTATTACTTTCCCCACTACTTGATGAAGAAGTGTCCGAAAAAGTGATGAAGTTTTTGACGATCTACCTTGGAACTCTCCTAAATTGCGTCTCGACTCTGGTCTCGAATAATAGTCCTGTTGAAGGAACGGGTATACTTTTTCCAATGAGAAGTTGCGCTTATCCTTCTCAAATTGGTTGCTTTTTTGATTTATTGTAAGGTCTTTAAATTCCAGTATTTCCTTGTCCACTTTTTCCAGGAGTGTTTTCGCGTCCGTGATAAATTGGTTTGTTTTAATTTCAGATTCAAGGGTCTCAATTTCCTTCAGTTGATCAGCTGAAAGTCTCTGTGCCGTCTCAATTGTTAAGACCATTAGGTCTCTGCTACATTTAGTCTCTATGAAACTATAGCCTTTCTTGTAAAGTGGATCCTCCGTGAAAATCACTGGGACGTTTTTGATTTGTAATCCTCCCGGGATTGTTCCAGCTCGTAAATGTTGTAAAAGAAAATGCCCATGAAGGTCCGTTCTAATCTGCTTCTTCTTTAATCTCAGAAGTTTGTCCGTTTCATTTTGATTTTTAGCTGTAATACTTAAGGAAGCCGATGCAAAAACAGGGGGTGCCTCCAATAGTTTTTTGATATGATCCTCGCTGTACGCAAATGTTTGATCTTCTGACATTATATGTTTCTGTTGTAATATGTTTAATCTGTGTCTTCAGCCACACAGCGTGGTCTAACCACGTCTCATTCATACAAAGGTCCACTGTACAAAAAACACTTAATTAGCCTCAATAAACCGGACGCTAGACAACCTCGCAGATAGTTATCTGCTAGTAAGCAATAAACCAAGAAACGGATCAACTGAAGGAAATTGAGACCCTTGAATCTGAAATTAAAACAAACCAATTTATCACGGACGCGAAAACACTCCTGGAAAAAGTGGACAAGGAAATACTGGAATTTAAAGACCTTACAATAAATCAAAAAAGCAACCAATTTGAGAAGGATAAGCGCAACTTCTCATTGGAAAAAGTATACCCGTTCCTTCAACAGGACTATTATTCGAGACCAGAGTCGAGACGCAATTTAGGAGAGTTCCAAGGTAGATCGTCAAGAAACTTCATCACTTTTTCGGACACTTCTTCATCAAGTAGTGGGGAAAGTAATAGCAACGACAAACGCAGAAACACTAATCAAAGAGGCAATTTCCAACAGCAACCACAACAACAGCCTTATTTAGGGAGAGGCGAACCACAAACGAGAGGACGCCCCAGGTACATTCAGCAACCATGGGAAATGTCGACACGTCGACAGAACTACAAGAACTGGTAATAACACCATTCCAGAATCCCTCAAATGAAGGTGGAACATCACCCATTCACAACCTTTCAAACAAGGTTCTAACAAATAGCGAAATAAGTATCCTGAAAAAAGGCTTGACTTTTGTTCCGATCAAACATACCAACTTTGTCAAATTAAAGACAGAAGCCATTGAATTTTGCCGCAAGATTAAATTAAAAACTTTTTTTGCAAACATACCGATGGACCAAGTCCAGGAAACAACAGGTCTTAGAAAGAAATCTTCATTTTGTCCCCCGTACAATAAAATCCCGAAAGAAGTAATGACTTTTGAAAAGACTATACTTTCCGCAATTAACAACATGGAAAAGAAAAAACAATGGATTAGATACAACATTACAAAATTGGAGAAAACTGCTCTAGAGACTCTTAAGAATGATACGTCTGTGGTAATTAAGCAGGCGGACAAGGGAGGATCAGTAGTCATTTGGGAGAAAGAAAAATACATTTCTGAAGTCATGAGACAGTTGAATGACCAAGCTTGCTACAAGAAAGTCTCAAAAGACCCTACGATGGAACTAAACAATCAACTACGAGTAATCCTGGAAAAAGGACACACTGATGGCCTTCTAGGAAAAAAGGAGTTTGAATTTCTACAATGCAAATTCCCAAGGATCCCTCAATTTTACATCCTTCCGAAAATTCATAAGGATCAAACAGCGCCCCCGGGTAGACCGATAGTCTCGGCATGTGACTCTTTATTAGAACCCATCTCAAAATTTGTGGACCATTTTCTAAAACCGTTTCTACCTCAAGTTAAATCGTATCTGCGCGATACTTCAGATTTTATCAACAAATTAGATTCCATTGATTTCAATGAAGGTTCGGATTTTTTGGTCACACTAGACGTAACATCTTTATATACACAGATACCCCAAATGGAAGGCCTGGAAGTTATAGGTTTTTTCTTGGAGACCAGAGACAAACCAGTTCGAATACCTACTGAATTTTTTCTAGAATTGGCATCATTCGCTTTAAAGAAAAATGATTTCAACTTCAATGGCGATTTCTATTTCCAAACAGGGGGAGTAGCGATGGGTTGCCCCTTCGCTCCAGAATTGGCTATTCTTTTTATGTCTAAATTCGAAGACAAATTTATCTACGAAGACAACCCTTTTTTTGAGCATATTTCACACTGGAGTCGTTTTATAGACGACGTATTTGCTGTCTGGACAGGCAGTGAAGAGGAACTCATTAAGTTCCATGAGTGGTTGAATAACAGGACCCATGAGATAAAATTCAGCATAAAGTACTCTCAAACAAAACTGGCGTTCCTGGATGTAGAGGTTTACTCTTCAGGGAATAAATTAGTGACTACACTATATAAAAAACCGACCGACCGAAATAAAGCCCTACATTTTGAAAGCCACCACCCAAGAAACCTAAAAGAAAATCTACCCTTTGGACAGTATTTACGGATCAAGAGAAACTGTCACTTCAAAGATGAATATGAGCTTCATGCCAATCACCTTACACAAAATCTATTGGACCGAGGATACCCGAAAAAACTTCTGAGGCGGTCCATGAAGAGGGCTTGGTGGACACCGAGAGAAGATCTATTAAAGAAAAAAGAAAAAAAGCCAATGGAAAGGATTGTATGTGTATCAACCTTCTGTCCTAACTCAAATAACCTCAAAAAAGTGATAAACCAAAATTGGCATTTAATTCAAAATCTAGATGAGTCACTAAAAGAAAAACCTCTGTTTGCATTCAAAAAAGATCAGAACATTGCCAATCATTTGGTGCGTGCTACTTTACCAATAAAGAAACAACCATGCATACGAGCAATGTTGAGTTTACCTCCAGTGCAAGGCCACCATAAATGTGGCACCTGCGTATGTTGTTCAACGACCGAAGAAGGATCGCTGTTCAAACACAGGCAGACCTTCTGGAAACATGACACATTTACAAATTGTAAATCACGTTATGTCATTTATGGAATACGCTGTCCTTGTGACATGCTTTATATTGGGAAGACCAATCAAGAGATCAGGTGTAGAATTACACAACACAAATCCAGAATCAAAAACAACGTGCAGACAGCACCGTTAGTTAATCACTGGAAATCACACAATCATTGTGAATCTGATATTAAATGGACTGTGCTATCAAAAATTGAGACGGATCCAAGAGGTGGAGACATAGAGGAAAAGCTGTCAAGAAGAGAAGCTATGCTTATCATAAAATTCAACACAGCGATTGACGGACTTAATGAAATCTCGGAAATTTATAAATTTTCATAAACATCCCATGTTAAAGTCCTTCCAACCTGCATCTTACTGAACCATTGCATTATACTGACCCAACGAAGACCACAGCAATACCACCGCGCAAAATTACTCATACTCGCAACATAGGCTCTAAATGTTGCCTTTTTAGAAATCTACAAGTTCACAGTACTTGGGGCCAAAAGGGATAACACCATTAACTGCCATACGTGATTCCTTCACGGCACGGAATCCGTCCGCACTTGTTACAAGCACCAACACCGTTTTTTCTATATACACTCAAAGTTAGAATGGAATACAACTTCCAGAAGCCCGCGGGGCGTCACGTGCGTTTTAAATGTCCACCGCACGTCAATCACTGCAAGTCACGTGATTACGCATTGTATGCTGACCTAGGAGAACCACGGATAGAATCGACTGGGAGACAGTGCATGATTAACGGTAAGACCCCGTAGATTCATAGCACCCTGACACGGAGGCTGAGGAGTCAGTTTTCCGCAATCTAAACAAATCACCCGCTTCTCTCTCCTCATAGAGTGCACGAACGAACACTGGCGGCCGGACGCCATTAAGACTGAGTCCGACACGCAAGTAAGTCTTTTCCCAGCTAGAACCGAGCAGCTAAACATGCTTAACCTGCTTTGTGATACACGGACAATAACTAATGTGCGTCCCCTAAATTCCCCACACAGAACTTAAAAACGAGAATTCCATCAGACAACACACACAAGTTGTGAATGTAAGTACAAATGCGAGGCATATTCATGTTGATGGTTGATTTGTTAAAAAACCGGGTCTTTCATTAGATACTGAACAACCAAATCTTAATTATTTTCAGAAATTACAACCCCTTTCTCTCACCCTGCGCCACTGATTGGCAAAGGTAAGACTTGAGTTGAGGCTATCCGTGCTCATCCAGGATGGTGCCACTATTAGTGATTCTAAAATATACCTCCTTATATTTTTCAGATATGTGGTCCTGACGAGAACACCCCTTATTAAGGGTGTTCGAAACGCGTAGACCTTTCTATGCGACCTTAGGTTGTTCTAAATAATTAAAAACATAGAGTGAAGTGAAACTCGCACCAAGGTCGCTTTTTGAATTTTGTTGTGAACTCTGATTCATTGACACTGTAATGACAGTTGTATAATGTATATTGTGTAAATAGTAGTGTATTCTCTAAGTGAGTGAATGGGATTTTGAATGGTATGATTGGGAATGGTGAGAGTTGCTTAGTGAAGTAATATCGTATATTTGTAATGTAAAGAATCAATATTGTAATCTGTGTCTTTTGTGTTCAAGTGCCTAAAAAAATGTAAAATGTGTTTGGTTCTATAAAATGTTTATATAAAAAGATTCATTTCAGACAGAAAAAGTAGTCTTGTCTATATAGTGTTTTGAGTCACTATATCGATGCAATTATTTCAGGATTAATATTGCAGTACTGGTATTGTTGTTTTGTTTAGAATCTTAGTGAGGCTTGACCTTACTGCTTCAGAGCCCGAACCCTTTCTTGGTTTAGTGCTCATGCTACAAGCAGGTACTTTACCAGTGAAAAAGAAGTTTGATTCATGGAAAGCAATGTAATCACCAAAAGAACACCCCGTTCACACCAAATGCCCTTTTTGTATATATGCATAAAGTTTTGAATGAGAATAACACTACATATCCCATAATGCCTCATTGTGGCAGAAAGGGTATTTACGGTGAAGTGGAAAAGGGACTCACTAACCGTGATTAAGGCCATCCAGGCTGAAACGCATTGGTTGAGTGGTTGTGTGGTAAAAATAAATACCATTAAGCAACCTGCTCTGGAGTGCCGCGTCATTTGTTGGAGAAAGGGAATATATATATATATATTAAGCATCGGCTGAAAAGTCGTTCCTCTCGCGGAATTTGCGGATTTTCCGCGATTTTGCGATCCGCGAATCTCGCGAAATCGCGGTAAGATCCGCGAATCAGCGGTGACGAATTTTCAGCCAAGCACTTACAGGGTTACAGCAGCAGGTGCAAAAGTTGAAGCTAATTTTTTGTAACCTTTTACAAAAGGGTTACAAAGAAATTAACTTCAACTTGGGCACCTGCTGCTGTAAGCCTGTAAGTGCTTCCTGGCGCCTCGTTGTCTACTTGCAACTATTCTCTGACCCTGCTCTGACCCTCGAAGCAGGGTCAGAGAATAGTTACAAGTAGGCAATGAGGCGCCTGTCACGAAAATTAAACCTCAACCAACAGGAAGCACTGACAGATATAAAAACAAGCATTTGCAATGCAATAGGTCTCGCATTAGGAAAGTTTGAGCTATTGGTCTTGTAAATGACAATTTTTTTTATTTATGTGTTGGTTTTGAAAATAGCTAAATTAATAGCTTTTTCATTTACAATGCAAATAGTTATAACTTTCGCAAATGTGACACCTATAGCATTTGTAATGCAACATGTTTTGTATGTACGTGACTTAGCTGTATTGATATTACAAATTACAATGGCTTTTAATTTTTTTAAATAATTAATACTTAAATAAAAGTGATTTTAGTTTATAATGGCAATAGCTTAAACTTTTGTAAATAACTTTTGTGAAGATTATGTTCAGTGTATTTTATTGTGACGAAAATCCAAGAACAGAAGTGAAATATTAACATCTTTTTGTGACATTTGTAATAAAGTTTGAAACATTGAGAGAACATATTTGAACCAGTTGTTGTTGAATGGTTGCGCAGATTGATGCTGGGGTGGCGCTGAGTGGTGCTGTGGTGGTGCTGAGTGGTGCTGTGGTGATGCTGAGTAGTGCTGTGGTGGTGCTGAGTGATACTGGGATGGTGCTGAGTGATGCTGGGGTGGTGCTGAGTGGTGCTGTGGTGGTGCTGAGTGATGCTGTGGTGGTGCTGAGTGATGCTGTGGTGGTCCCCAGGGATGCGCCAGTTATTGTGCGCCGCAGCTCCGCCACCCATGGTGCGCCGCATTTACAATGCGGCGCACCATGTGGCAAAAACGGCACAGATGCGTCATGCATCTGTGCCGTAAAAGCAGCGCATTGCTGGAGCTGCGTCATGCTTGCGACGCAGCTCCAGCAATGCTCTGGGGGGCCCTATCTCCCCAATGCTGCATCAAGCCTTGCGCCTGCTTCAAGCAGGCGCAGGGTTTTGATGCAGCATTGGCCTAAAAGTGACTGAGTGAATTCTTGTAGATTTCACTCAGCCACTTTTAGGAGGCATTACTGCGCAGGAACGCCCTCCCCTGTGCCGGAACGCCTCCTGATGGCGCAGGGCTTTACAACGTGACGCATCTCTCAGATGCGTCACGTTGTTGATACCCAGCACCATGGTGCATCTTTTGTGCTGCCGCTGCGTCACAAAAGGTCTCGTTAGACGGTGACAGTGGTGAACCAGAGGGTGGCAGTGATGACCCAGAGGGTGACAGTGATGAACCAGAGGGTGGCATGAGTGAACCAGAGGGTGACAGAGCTGAACCAGATGGTGGCAGTGCTGAACCAGAGGGTGGCAGGTGTGAACCAGAGGGTGGCAGTGATGAACCAGATGGTGGCAGGGGTGAACCAGATGGTGGCAGTGGTGAACCAGATGGTGGCAGGGGTGAACCAGAGGGTGGCAGTGGTGAACCAGAGGGTAGCATGGGTAAACCAGAGGGTGGCAGTGCTGAACCAGAGGGTGACATTGGTTAACCAGAGGGTGGCAGTGGTGAACCAGAGGTGCTGTGATGAACCAGCGGGTGGCAGTCCTCAACCAGAGAGTGGCAGTAGTGAACCAGAGGGTGACAGTGCTGTACCAGAGGGTGGCAGGGGTGAACCAGAGGGTGGCAGTGGTGAACCAGAGGGTGGCAGTGCTGAACCAGAGGGTGACAGTGGTTAACCAGAGGGTGGCAGTGGTGAACCAGAGGTGCTGTGATGAACCAGCGGGTGGCAGTCCTCAACCAGAGAGTGGCAGTAGTGAACCAGAGGGTGACAGTGCTGTACCAGAGGGTGGCAGGGGTGAACCAGAGGGTTGCAGTGGTGAACCAGAGGGTGGCAGTGCTGAACCAGAGGGTGACAGTGGTTAACCAGAGGGTGGCAGTGGTGAACCAGAGGTGCTGTGATGAACCAGAGGGTGGCAGTCGTGAACCAGAGGGTGGCAGTGGTGAACCAGAGGGTGACAGTGCTTTACAAGAGGGTGGCAGGGGTGAACCAGAGGTGCTGTGATGAACCAGAGGGTGGCAGTCGTGAACTAGAGGGTGGCAGTGGTGAACCAGAGGGTGACAGTGCTGTACCATAGGGTGGCAGGGGTGAACCAGAGGGTGCTGTGATGAACCAGAGGGTGGCAGTGGTGAACCAGAAGGTGGCAGGGGTGAACCAGAGGGTGGCAGTGGTGAACCAGAGGGTGGCAGTGCTGAACCAGAGGGTGACAGTGGTTAACCAGAGGGTGGCAGTGGTGAACCAGAGGTGCTGTGATGAACCCGAGGGCGGCAGTCGTGAACCAGAGGGTGGCAGTGGTGAACCAGAGGGTGACAGTGCTGAACCAGAGGGTGGCAGGGGTGAACCAGAGAGTGGCAGTGCTGAACCAGAGGGTGGTAGTGGTGAACCAGAGGGTGGCAGGGGTGAACCAGAGGGTGGCAGTGGTGAACCAGAGGGTGGCAGTGGTGAACCATAGGATGCTGTGCCCATACACGACCGCATGGGTAACTTCGCCATGCAAGGGGCCCGCGAACACGCAAAAAGTCCCGCGAACACGCAAAAAAACAAAAATCCGCAAATTCGCACAAATTCGTGGATTTTGCGGATTGCGAATTCGATTTCGCGCGAATTTGCAAATTTCACCCATACTTAATATATATATATATATATATATATATAAAAATATATATATATATATATATATATATATATATATATATATATATATCAATGCCATATACTGCATTAATACATCAATACCGTCACCGCCACCTGCTTCAACACCCTCCGCATCCTCCGCAAGACCTTGAAATGGATCCACCCCGAGGTAAGGAAGATGATCACCCACGCTCTCATCACCAGCAGGCTGGATTACAGGAACGTTTATGAAACAAGAAGAATCCATAAAATTATGGGTTGACGATGTCCCTACTGTGGTTGGGAGCACGTCTGCTGTGTCGGCGTAAGGGGCAGCGAAGAGGGATTCTCCTCATAGACCCGCAGCAAGGAAGCCCGGGTAACCCCTACGTTAGACACGGTCTCATGGAGCAATGAACTCCTATTTTTACAGTCTGCAAAATAGCGGCTAAAAGTTTAGGTACAATGATAGACCTTCACTTGTAAATATCACTTTTTTGTATATACACAGATTAGAAAAACGTGACTAAGGTGGGGATTTTGTGTAACCCTGTCCTGAAGAAGATGTTCTTACATCGAAACATGTTGACACACACAAAGAGGCGGCGCACATAATACTACGCCCTTTCCTCTTATATCTTTTTAATAGTACCAACTCGGGGAACCATTAAAGTTTTTGAGTTTACCCACGAGTCAGGTCCTTTTAAATTTCCACTCACTACCCCAACCCCACCACTACACTCACTCACTATATGATAAAAACACCCCTCACTATACACCACACATAGCCATAAAAGTGCTCCTGCGCATACGCAGGTCGCAGCACGCCGTATCCCGTAGAGGGATACGATGACCCCGATGATGAAGCATGACACCAAGGGGCCTGCTGGTGTGTGAGGGGTACCTAAAAACATCAGACGTGCTCCCAACCACAGTAGGGACATCGTCAACCCATAATTTTATGGATTCTTCTTGTTTCATAAACGTTACTTAGGGAGAACGAATCCATACTCTCTCTCTCTCCTTCCTTTGTTTAAAAATCGTGGATTACAGGAACACCCTCTATGCCGGCATCAAGTCTCTACTCCGCAAGCTCCAGATGATACAGAACACCGCCATCCTCGGTATCCCTCGACACAAACATATCAGCCAAACCTGTGCAAGCTCCACTGGCTCCCCGTTGAGAAAAGAGTCACCTTCAAGATACTCATCCATGACTACAAATGCCTAGTGTTGGACTTGGCACTTTTTGCAGGGTCATCCCTAAAATGTTTGCCTTTCTCCTAGCAATTTTTCTAACATGGTGTTGGTGGTTTTAGGACTCTGGGCACTTTAGCACTGCTGTTCGGTGTAAAGTGCGTGCACTCTCTGTGATAAATATGGTAAGATTAGTCTACACCTGTTTGGCCTATTTAATTTCCCTGTCAGTCCCTTGTAAAGTGGTATCTCATATACCCAGCCTGGTAAATAAAATGCTACTGGTGGGCTCGCAGCACTGACTGTGCTACCCACCAAAGTAGCCTTTCAAACCTATTTCAGGCCACTGCTATTGCAAGGCCTGTGCGCGCAGTGTCACTGCCGCTGTGATGTGGCACCTAAAGTGTGTGCCATGTCCATGGCCCCCCTTTTACTGCCTGGCAGTCACCCCTAAGGTAGGCCCTAGGTAGGTAGGCCCTGAACAAGTAGCATCTGGTTACCCCAAAGCCCTGTCCTGCAGACAAAGAGAATGTGGTGTAAATGTAGGGGCTGTGACCCCCATGTTTCGAGTGCTGTTCCTGGACTTGCTGGGGGCTTGCTGCTGCTGGGGGCCCAGGAGGAACCGCCATGAGGGCTTTCCTCCCTGCAGGAGGGGCCTGTGTGCTGGCCTCCCTGGGCCCCGCTATGCCCCTTGATACCTAAGGACTTTTTTGTTGTTGTTGACCCCAGTGCCTCGTGAGCGCTATATTTATATTGCCCAGGAGGTGAGGAGCGTCTGTCCCCTGCAGCGCTGTGTGGTGAGGGAATCTCCCCCTGCGCTCCTGAAACCGAGCAGGAGCCCACCCCGCTTTTGGCCCCGACGAGCTGGTGCCCACCCCGCATTGGTAATTTTATTTTGAGATTGGCTGGAGCCTACCCCGCTGTGTTGTGCCTTTATGATGGAGGATGCCCACACCTTAATTATCTTTGGTTTGTAGCGGGTGCCCACCCAACATTGCACCGCTGTCTGAGGGAGCCGCTGGGCTGCTGCTAGCGTGACCCGGAAGACAGGCACCATTGCCTGGTTTTGGGGGGGCCAATCGGAAGCTGCAAGGGCTGCCCAATCGCGGCGCAGCCGTAGCAGAAGGTCCCTGAAGTGGTGCATGCCTAACTGGGGCTCTCGTGAGTCGGAGAGAGCCCTGTGGCTGCCCGAGAAATTGGAGTAGTGCATGATCCATTCTAGCCGCCCCCCACCTATCAGAAGGGGAAGCAGAAATCACTGGTAACAGGAGTAGTCCCTGAGAAGTGGGGTATTCTCTTGGCAACTTGTTGTGCCGAGGTCGCCACCAGGAGGACCGGCAGAGAGAGGAGCAAATGCCCAGAGAGTCCTGGTGAGTGGGGGCTCCATGTGTGACTGGTTGGTGCCTTTCGAGGCACGTTGTTGGCGCTTGTGAGCGAACCCGCAGGAGAGCGGGCGGCTCCAACGTTGGGACACATGTGTTTAAAGCATTCCAGTGGGGGACCAAGGGCACGTTAATGCCAGGGCCCCTTTGTCTTTGTTCACAACTGCGCCGCCGTAGCAGGCAGCTGCACAAAGGGGAGGCACATTTTGTTTAAAGAGTCCCAGTGTGGGACTCCAGAGGGCCCAGTTTGTGCCTGTGCTCATTCCTTTGGGGGCATTGTGTGTGGGCAGTCAAAGGGCACAGCAGTGCCGATCGGAGCACATTGCTGGTGCTCAGTTGGCCACAGTTGTTTAAGAAAGTACCAGAGAGGGGCTCAGGTGGCATAGTGGTGCCAGGGCTGATTTCTTGTTCCCAGCTGCACTGCAATGCACCAGCGCGGGCAGCTGCAACGTTGACCATGTTTGTTAGAGAGACCCAGTGGGGACCCATTCAGATGACACAGTGAGTGCCCATGCCTACTGTTCATCACAGCTGCACAGCAATAAGTGGCAGCTGCAACGTTTATGCCTCAGCGCAGTGCACACTTTGCTTTGGAGTTTGCTGCATTGGCAGCCAGCCCTGACTTTGCTGGACATAGGGCATTGGAGCCCTAGAGAAGGCTAGTTGGCCTGGGGGTCAGTTTTATGTGGTTGGGCGCAAGGCCTGAATGTGATGCCTATGACATAATGTGTTTATGTTTAGGAGGTTTATGCATAATGTGTTTATGCTGGTAAGGCCTATTGCATAATGTGTTTATGCTAGAGGTTTGGGGCCTAATATGTTTTATGCCTACTGCTTATGCCTAATGTCATGTTATGATATTTTAGGATGGTGTCTAATGCTAATGTGATAGTGCTTAAGTCATTATGGCACCAGTAGTTACTGGTTGTGTTTTGCATTTACTTACCTATTCTGATGGTTCTGACCGTGGCCCGATTGGCCTGGTCCTGTATATAATCCACTGTGAATATTGCCCACTGCCAGATGGCACAGTGTAAATGTGTGATTATGCTTCTAATGTGTTTATGATAATACAAAGGCTATTTTTTTATAACCTTGTGTGGAGTTCCTTTTGTGGTGTGCCTAGTGTGTTGCTGCTGTGTGTGTGTGTTGCGTAAACGCTTTACATATTGTCTCTGGGATAAGCCTGACTGCTCGTGCCAAGCTACCAAGGGGGTGAGCAGGGGTTACCTTCAGTGTGTAACTCCCTTGCCCTGACTAGAGTGGTGGTTTCTGCCTGGCTTTGGCGCAAGCCTCAGCCAAACAAAAATCCCATTTCTAACATCTAGACAACACCAGACCCAATACCTCAACGACAGAATCACCCTCCACGTACCCAAAAGAAACCTACATTCTGCCAACCTCCTACTCGACAAAATCCCACGCATCTGCAGAGCCAGAACAGGAGGAAGATCATTCTGCCACATCGCGGTTAAGACCTGGAAAGAACTTCCCACCGACATCAAACACGCCCCTTCCCTGAACACCTTCAGGAAGCCTATGAAGACCTGGCTCTTCAACTGATATGGAACTGCTGACCCCCTTTGCGCCTTGAGACCCTCACGGGTGAGTAGTGCGCTTGCAATTCCCTAATTGATTGATTGATTGAGGCCCAGCTATATTTGTAAATGAGTGCCACCAGATGTGCCCATATTGCAGGTAATGAATGCTCGCTGGGAAGATTTTGTTGACTCGCAAACTATGTGAGTAGGTATTTTGTTGTAATCAACAAAAGATTTCTCAAAGAGAAATCAATCACTACAATTCCATTCACAACACTCAATTGGGTTGGACTGGTGGGTATAGTGGAAAGAAAAAGAGAAATGCTCTTTTTCTTGGTGTCCCCTCACTCACCAGGGTTGCCCCATGGTGACATGCTTCATCATAGGGGCCATCCCAGCCCTCTACGGACTGGGGCGTGCTGCGACTGGCGAAATACGGAGGAGCACTTATAGTATGACTATGTGTGGTGCGGGTGTGATAGTGGAGTGGGCTATGTGCGAATGACATTCGGACCGAAGCGGTGCGAGTAGGTGCTTAAAGGAGAGAGGTATCCTGTTAGCAAATCGCTGGGATACTGATCCCCTTCGAGTCCATGGGGCACAGTTAGGTCCGACTACATGAACCACGTGATTCAATAGAATACGTAGGTATTATATGCATGTATTGATTGCATTGAAAAGGCTTATTTGAGCGTTTAAGGAGTGGCGAACACAAGGCTGGTCCCTGTGTAGTCCCGAAGAAGTGCCTGGGGTATGCACGAAACATGTTGACAGGAGTTGATAGGTACACCTTGACACATTGCGTTTAGGAAATCCTAGATCTACCACCCCATATTTTAATGTTACCACCTGGAAGCAGGAATAAAGTTTATTGAAAGCTTACTAGGCAGGTATTTTTAAACTATTCACATAGCCCACTCCACTATCACACCCAAACCACACATAGTCATACTATAAGTGCTCCTCCGTATTTTGCCAGTCGCAGCACGCCCCAGTCCGTAGAGGGCTGGGATGGCCCCTATGATGAAGCATGTCACCATGGGGCAACCCTGGTGAGTGAGGGGACACCCAGAAAAAGAGCATTTCTCTTTTTCTTTCCACTATACCCACCAGTCCAACCCAATTGAGTGTTGTGAATGGAATTGTAGTGATCGGTTAGGCTTTTTGATTTCTCTTTGAGAAATCTTTTGTTGATTACAGTATTTGGAGGGTGAGCCTAGCACTACTTTTCCTCTACCTCCCTTACCTTTTGTTCTAGTAGGTATTTTGTTGTCATTGGTTGCCTCAATGGCTTGAAGTGTTCTGGGGGATTTTCTCAAATTGGAGGCTTCATGGGTATGATTTGTGTCGTCAACACTTTGCTTTTCAACTAATAATTTGTCCCTGTTAATTTGTCTTGTTTGTTGCGACCTGGATTATTGACTTGGTCCTCATCCTCGGTCTGCAGTGCTGATTTGGACAAAGAGAGATAGGATAATTGAGGAGCAGGTGGGAGGCGCACAGGCAAGCATGTGGGTTTGTTTTCTGCTCTTCATCATGGTACCAATATGCAATTATACCAGGTAAATACAGGAAATTTGGAAAGAAGCCTATTTTTTTCTAATATTTTTATACAAAATGTGGGTTCCCTTTTTGAGTTAGGTTTGACAGCTAAGGACAGCACTTTGCTCAGAGAATTTAGGTTTCATTTAGACAACTCCAAAGACAGTGATATGTCGCCCTCACAGAGACTCTTGAGGGCTTTGGGCTGTCTCAATTAGTTACAAAATCTACCCATATAGCAGGACATACTCTAGATGGAGTGTTTTACAGTAATTCCCCAGTGGTCATGAACTCATCAATTCCACTGATTTGGTCTGACTACTTTGCGGTGATGTTCAACATAAAGCTATAATTGAAATCCACATTGATAAACCCCTTAGCCAAGCTGTTAAATCTCATGCATGGAAAAAATGCAGGTAGATGTTCTAAATAAAACTTTAGGGAACTCTATGCCACTCCCAATAATCTGGAAGACTCATTTTTGACATACACAGAATGGATTCATTCAGCTTTAGCCATTTCCGCACCTATTAAAAGACTTTGGAACCAAACATTTAGAAGACAAGAGAGACAATGGAGGAAAGAATACAATAGTACATAAAAGAAGTGCTGAGGTCATAGCACATCATTTGTAAGAGTGCACCACAAACAAATTGCCCCTACGTTTCTGCAAACCAAACTTGGAAAAACGTCATTTAAATTGAATTATCCAAATTACTAATTACTATGTGTAGGCGGCTGGCTAAGTATATGGTGCACACTTATGTAAGTGTAGCGCCCTGCACTAATCCAGACAACCATTATGGTGATTTTAGTGGTCTTAGACAACCTTAGAAAGCTCGCTAAGTGGTAGCTGTGGAGAGCAGCCTTCAGGCTTAGTCCAGAAGGAGTGTAAAGCATCTTGTTTTACCAGTGCCTCATTTTATGGTATTGGTTAAGTGAAAAAGAACCACACAGTGTACTTATAAAAATATGTATTTATTATAAACACATTGCAATATCTCTTACCTGGAGATATAACCATAATACACCTAATACTTTGGTCATAGAATACGTAAGTAGCACAAATATACAGTGGTCCCCAGGGGGATACCAAACCATATACTAAAATAGCGGAATGCGAACCATGACCTAAGTTGAGAATGGACCAAAGGAACCACCCAAGATGAGTATCTAGGGACCCAACGGAGATCAGGTGCAGAGTGGAAACTCAAGTGAACGGGTACGTGGCGGTTACAGTTTTAAAGGCAAAGGACCCTTCCCAGCAGACCCTTAAGAAACCCAGTGGAAGATGGAAGGTTGGAGAGTCACCCCACCCATGCATACCGCAGGAAACAGGATACCTGCACCAGGGAAGCCGAGTGCATAGGTGTGAAGTGACGTCGGAAACCGCTGTAGACCACAATGGAGGACTTCAGTGAAGATGCCACTGGCGAAGAAGGCGAAAGAGTCCGGTGGAACCCAAAGGTGGATTCAAGATGAGAGGTACCTGCAAGCAGAGGGGACAGAGTCTATGCCACTCAGGAGTGACCAGGAGACACGGAAGACAAATGCCACAGATAATGGCGATGCAGGAGAGCTAATGGTGCAGGTGAAGTTGCAGCTGTGCGGACCAGGTGATGCTGTGGAAGACCAGGAGCCATTAATGAGCTGTCCCACATCAGATATCAAGAGCCAAGGAGTCAGTGTCCGGCTGTGGCACCAACAAGCCTTGGCGACGGCAACCAACGTAGTCGTAGAAAAAGGTGCAGTGTCGGGACCAGCAAGGTCCAAGTAGCTCACCACGAGCTGGTAAATCAGAGCAGACCCCAAACAAGCAGGGGAGCCCACTGGAGTCAAAGAAGACCCTCAAGAGGTTCCATGGGCCGAAGGCACAGGAGTCACAGGAGGATCTCGAGAAGCTCACCAAAGAATGAAGGCCCATGGTGCAGACAATGCGGTGCAGGCAAAGATCTTGGCTGCAGGATATGCTTGAGGCTGGAGCTTCTTGGAGCCTGAAGATCTCTGGGGAAGAGAAGCAATACACCTTTGCAACAGCTAGTCAATGTGGTGCACAGGGGTACTGCTCTAGCAGTTCTGACAAGGGTTACTGCCTTCAAACTCGCTGTGAAGACAGTGCAGGCCTTAAGGAAGTTGTAGAACCACAACCTGTGTTGCTGAACCTTTCGGAGTCCATAGGAGGTCAGGAACAGCAGACCACTCAGCTTTGTTGCAGTATCTACGGATGCAGGAAGTGACTCCTTCACTACAAGGAAGATTCCTTTGGGTGTTTTGGATGTCCACAGGCTTTTTTAAGAACCTGTATGAAGCACAGGCACAGATGTTGCAGAAGACTGGCAGGAGGATGAGACCAGGAGCAGCAGGAGTCTTCCCAGTTGCAGTCTCGGTTCCCAAAGCGCAGTCCAGCAAAGTCCAAAGTGCCCAGACGGATTAAGTTGAAGTGTTTTCGGATCTGAATTTTGTCCTACGATGAATCGTAGGAACCCACCCACAGGTGTTCCCTTCAAATAAGTCTAGTGGCGCTGGCAAGCGCCCCCACTCTGTCCCGATACACTAAGTCCTTTCTGGGAGGTGGTCACACCTCCCTGTAACAGGAAACCTATTGTCCAGCTTGGCTCAGCAGCAGGAGGGAAGAATTGTGTCTCTGTTCGGCAGTAGCCATAGTTTGCTGTCCAGGTCTAGAAGAATGGTATCAGGAGCACTGAGGGTCACCTGGAGCAGTTTCACAGTGCATGGAATCATACCTTTGCTGTTTACGGTGTTGGGGTATGATTCCAAACACAACAGGGTTCATTACAGACAGATTAGAGATAGTCATTTTGTAATGAAGCATGGCCACTCAATGTATAGTAATGGATGATGCACTTACAACCCAGGAGAATGGACTCCGAAGGTTGTAGGTGTGTCCTGCTCATGCAGGGGACCCTTCCACTTATAACCAAGCACCCTGCCTTCAGGATTGAAAGGCCTGCCTTAGGAGTGACAAAGGTTTTAAGTGTAGTAACTTCAGATATAAGGAATCTTATATCTGCCGTAAGTGGTGCTAGCACCAGCCTACACACTCTGCAATGGCTGGCTTTTAGTCACAATTTGAGTGGTCTCCGATAGGTGGCATAATACATGCCCATGGGGGACTCCTGGTGTACCTATGCCCTGGGTACCTTACTACCATATACTAGTGACGCATAGGGGGTACACCAGTAGCCAATCTGGGGTGTACCTAAGTACTCACAATGTCGAATTTAGGGGAGAAACTCACAGAGCCTGAGGTCCTGATTAGCAGGATCCCAGTCAGACTAGTCATTAAAACATAATGACATCAGCAAAATGTGGGGGTGACCATGGAAGCAGATCCTACTTTCCCACACCATGAATTCCCCACTAAAGCACATGGGGACCAGACTCCTCAAAATGATAAAAAGATTTATTAAGTTTTGGCAAGAATGGCATTTACACACAAAAATCTCAGATTTCCTAAAGAGGGAACTTTGACACAAACATAATTTAGCACACTAAAACACATATAAAAACCGTTGGACTTGGCCCTTTTTGCAGGGTCATCTCTGAACTTTTTGCCTCCCTCCTGTATGTTGTCTGACCTGTTTTTGTTGGTTTTATGACTCTGGGTACACTGATCAGTGCTAAAGTGCATATGCTCTCTGTTAGACCCGTCTGCTTCTGAGAGTCCCCTCACCACTATGATTTCTTTTGTTCCCCTGTACCTCCCAAAATTTGTCGCTTTTTATTTGTCTACCAGGACTTTTTATGTGTTGTCTCATGGGGTTAGATGTTCCTTGACGCCCAGTTGCTCACAAGGTTTGTGGCACCTATTTACAAGGTGCCTGGTCCAAACCTGTGGCATTACAAACTGGGGTTGTAAACCTGTATAAATGAACCTAAAATGGTGGACACCCTTTTTCCTCATGTGAAGTGACTCCCATTGGAGCCTTCATGAACCCTGGCCTTTTGAGGTTTTGGCGCCCTTTGTTTGGCGCGCATATCTGACAGGAATTCCTTTATTTTCATCAGGTACACAAAATGGCTGCTCTAGAACCCCAGTACGGTGGCTGTGAGTGTCCTAAATACCCCTCAAGAGTGCCTTGTCATTGTCACAGCCAGAGAAGGTTCTAGAACCTTCTGGCTCGTGCCAGTACCCCAGGGCACTGGCTATATAAGGCCCAGTCCCTGGCGGCCATTTTAGGATGGAGATTAGTTCAGACTAGAGAAGAGGACATTAAGAGATTCCAGACTTGACACCAGATTGACACCTGCCCTGTTGACCCCTGAGGTGGCTGGTAGCGCAGGCAGTAGAGCAGCAAAGGGTTGCTGGCGTTGTGTCTGACTGGCGTTCCAGTCAGCTACGTGAGAAGTGATCTAGCGCCTACAGCGCCTGCCCAGCGAGTACCTCATTGCCCCCAAAGACTGTGGCCAGATTCGTGTGCCTCCCCGCCCCCCGGTGGTGAACTGTGATCGATTTATCGAGTCGCGAGGCGAGAGCAAGTTCGCCGAGACCGCGATCGTCAGCTGTGCCCCCTTCGCGACAGGTGCCTCTAGAGGGGAGCTCGGACGTCTCCGAGCCCCACCAGCGTAGAGCGCTTCCTGTGCAGATTGAAGGTGAGGTGGTGCGCCGGGGCGGGGAAAGGCCGGCCTTCGTTGGGCGGGACTAGCGTCTCTGCCACTCCCCAGTGACCCGGGAGCTGTAGCTGTGGGCGGGAACCCCCCTGTATGCGGAAGTCGGAGGGAGGTCCGTGGAGCCCCTGAGAGCCCCGTCGCTAACGAGAGGAGTGCTGTGCCCGACTGAATCGTATCTTGACTGCAGCCGATGTGAGGTGGGCCCGTTTCCTCATAGTGAATGCAGCGTTGTGAAGGAACTGAGAACCGGCATTTATTTGACTGTGTGCGAAGGTTGTGTGACCTCTCCGGCAGCCCGTTCGTCAGTCTAATGACTTTGAACTGGTGCCGCCTGTGCTCAAGTGGTGCTAAAGCCCATAGGCGCGCATAGACTTCACAGGCAAAGCAGAGATCCTATCCCGGTGACCGCCGAGTGCAAATGATGTATTTACTGTGTTTCCTTGCCTTCTAGATATACGCGCATACGCCTTGAGTGATTATTAAAGAGTCCCAAACCTTATTTTGTGCTCAGAGAAGCCGTATACCTGGTCATTGAAAACAGCATAAACTGTAAGAGTGATCTTTCCCATTTGAAACGTATTGCAGATGTAATGATTTGAAAGTATTTAATTGGTGGCAGCGATACCAGAAGAAACATGTGGTTGTTTATTTAAATGAACCAATATTTATTCTGATATTTATTCTGATATTTATTGTGATATTTATTGTGATATTTATTGTGATACTCATTCCTGAAGTTATTCTATTTATTAATACTATTTATTACCAGAACTGTATGACCAAAAGAAATGTATATGTGCTTTCCCAGTCAACCCTATTTACAACAAAGAACTTTTATATAAAGGAATCGTATTGTGATGTGGTGTCCTTCTTTTTGGTGTGGATGTACAAGGAGTTATTATTGGGTCAGAGCCGGCTTAACACTACAGCCTTCACTTGCCTTGTCACTTGAGCCAAGCTACCCGCTTTGTGCTGGGCTTGCCCATCGCAGGTCCAACACTCTCCCTACTGTAAATTAACGTATGGATTAGTGACTCCATGATTGGCTGATTTGGTTAACTTGTCAGACCCTAGTACAGTGCGCTGAGTGTGCCCAGGGCTTGTAAACCAAATGCTTCTAGTGAGCTTGCAGCATTGGTTGTGCCACCCACAGAAGCAGCCTGTAAAAGTGTGTCTCAGGTCTGCCATTGCAGAGCCTGTGTGCATTCTGGTACTGCCATGTTGACTGGGCACATGCACCCACATTCCAGTCCCTAAACCTTCCCTTTTCTTCATATCAGACACCCCTTTGGTAGGCCCAAGGGCAGGGTGCATTGTAAGTATAAGATAGGACATGCCCTGGTGTGTGTGGCATGTCCTAATAGAGAATTACAGCAATTTTCGTTTTTCACTATTGCAAGGCTACTTGTTCTCCATAGGCCAGAATGGTAAGTTAGATTATTACGTTTTATAATCCTAACTGACTCAGGGAACAAGGTAGAAATTCGAATTTAGTATGCCTGAACTCAGAATTATAAAATACATCTTTTAATGAAGTTGATTTGGACATTCTGTGTTTGAAAATACCACTTTTAGAAAGTAGTTATTTTCTTGTCTAACTATCCAGGCCTGCCTCTGCTCGGTTGTGTATTCCTTGTCTGGAGTTTGAATGACAGGGCTGGGGAATTCCAGGAGACCGAGTGAGTCAGCCCAGTGGTGAATAAAAGATCTGCATCTAGATGGTTGGACGGAGTTGCACCTGGGACCTGAATAGGACTATGCCTGCCCCCCCACAGTGCTGGCTCCACCCCCTGGTGAGTTGTTTGTCTCCGCCATGCACTGTGAAAGGAGAGAAGGAATAATGCCAACAAAGTGCTCCAGGGCTGTGCTTTCCCTCCACAGTGCTGGCTCCACCTCCTGTGGGGAGTCTGATGTTTCTGCTCTGCACTGTGAAAGGAAAGAAGGAGTCTTGTCAACAGAGTGCTCCAGAACTGGTTTGGATTGGGCAAAGGCCCCTCTGCCCTCAGAGGGCAAAGGATTTTGGGGTATAAATATTGGGACCCTGATCCCAAGAAATGAGATCACTTTTGGAGTACAAGAAGAAACCTTTGCTGAGGAGAGGAATCTGAAGAAACTGAGGAGAGACTATCCCTAAGCTGAAGTGCTGCTTGGGGGATTGGACTGCAGTGGTTGCCTGACTGCCAAAGAAAGGAGAAAGAGCTTTGTGTGCTTTACTTTCAACTTGTGAAGGATCTCCAAGGGCTTGGAACAGAGCTTGCCTCCTGCTGAAGTCCACCCTAAGCGTGGAAGGGTATACTCAGATGTGAGTCCCTTGCTCATTGCACCATCAGGATTCAAGCAAGCCGGGCCGAAGACGGCTGAAATGCCAGAAACCGGTCCCCGGAAGCTTGTTTCCTTCCCAGTGTAAGAATTGGCTTTTGTAGTCTGGTCTGCCCTGTTCCCATGATGCACTGGGCCAGGGACAGACTAATTTGCATACAGCCAGGTTCTGAAACTGGGATGGTGCAATGAGCTAAAAAACGGTGTTGGATCTAGCCCTGATCTCTTGACTGGGTGAGAGTACTCTGCTTAATTCAGAGACTCTGTCCATCACCACCCCTTGTTGTAAATATTTTGTCCACCCTAAGCGTGGAAGGGTATACTCAGATGTGAGTCCCTTGCTCATTGCACCATCAGGATTCAAGCAAGCCGGGCCGAAGACGGCTGAAATGCCAGAAACCGGTCCCCGGAAGCTTGTTTCCTTCCCAGTGTAAGAATTGGATTTTGTAGTCTGGTCTGCCCTGTTCCCATGATACACTGGGCCAGGGACAGACTAATTTGCATACAGCCAGGTTCTGAAACTGGGATGGTGCAATGAGCTAAAAAACGGTGTTGGATCTAGCCCTGATCTCTTGACTGGGTGAGAGTACTCTGCTTAATTCAGAGACTCTGTCCATCACCACCCCTTGTTGTAAATATGAAGTCTCAGGGACAACAGACTTCACCCACCAGGTCCCAAAACGTCTTCCTGAAGTGCCTGCAGCTGTGCTGGACTTTGTGGGGGATTTGCGTGTCGCAAGGAGCTGGAAGTGGGACTCAAGATCGAGAAGCGGGTCGCAGAATTGCCGCTGCCGCTTCACAACACGAAGTGCCCCGCATCACTGGAGAAGAGAATCAACGTCGCAGCAGACGCCGACGCATCACAGGGAAGCGGCTCGCAGGAGAGAAGGATCGATGTCGCATCAGACGTCCCGCATCTCTGAGAAGCGTGTCGCAGGGCCTGACGTGGCTCATTGCTGGAGAAGAGGATCGACGTCGCCGCAGACGCCACCGCATCACCGGGAAGAGTGTCGCAGGGCCTGTCGCAGCTCGCATTGTTGTGGAAGCAACTCGCCTTGCCAGGAGAGAGGATCGACGTTGCCGCAGATGCCGCCGCATCACTGGGAAGCTTGTCACAAGGGCCTGTTGCGGCTCATCGCTGGAGAAGAGGATCGACTTCGCCGCATACGCCGCAGCATCACCGGGAAGAGTGTAGCAGGGCCTGTTAAGGCTCACATTGTTGTGGAAGCAACTCGCATCGCCAGGAGAGAGGATTGACATCGCAGCAGACGCCGCCGCATCACTGGGAAGCTAGTCGCAGGGCCTGTCGCGGCTCGCATCTTGTAAAGTATCTCGCATCGCCAGAGAAGAGGATTAACGTCGCCGCAGATGCCGCAGCATCACCCGGAAGCGTGTTGCATCAAGGAGAGAGCTTTGCCTTTATTTCCTTGCACCAGAACTTTGCCGCATTTCCATCACTGCAACATTACTTGTTGTGGAAGCGCAATGCATCGTAAGGTACATTGATGCAGAGTGTCGCATCTTAAGAACTGAACTTAACTAAGCTAAAAGTACCAACTCAAAGTACAGTATTGTGGATTGTTGTTGTTTATTGGTCTTGTGTTTAGTTTATATAAAGAATACTTATTTTTAATATACAACTGTGTGGTGTCCATCTGTAGTGTTGTCACTGGATTACTGTATGACACAAACATGATTTAGCACGCTAAAACACATATAAAAATTAAGTATACAGGACAGAAAAGGCATAAAAGAGAAACAGTGCTAGTATTATGGGCCATTTTCGAGAAAGTTCATTTTGATAACCCCATGAAGTTGACACCAAGCAAGGCATCAGCATCTCCCCACCATATGCAGGGATGGACCTGGTCACACCTACTCCACCTGGATTAGGATACTCAAACCCACTAATATAAGAAGTCGGTGAGCCCCCACCGGAAGAGATCAGACAGGTCTAAGGCTGAGAAATCTAGAAGCAAGTGAGCCCAGACACCACCCACACAGCCCAAGTTCCTAGGGAAGGTCTCAAAAAGCTTAAATCTTTGTCCACCACACCCGAAAGGTGGTACCTCCAAGGCGGCTAAGATACACATTCCCACTAGGTCAGGTGAGTGTAAATATGTGTCAGGGAAGTTCATGGCAGTTCTTGATAGTGACTAAGGGAGCTCGGGAGATGAAGGGAGCTTCAGTCCCCCGGGAATCTATGACGAGGATGAACTACAGGATATGCCCAGGAAGCTGAAGAGGGAACAGAGAGTGAATTTGAGAGTGAAGCCAGGCTAACTAAGGCAACACGCAGCTCTGAGAATAGGGACCAGGCCAGGCAGTGCAAAGAAAGGAGGCTCAAGAGAGATAGGGCAAGCACCAGGTATTTAGAACAAGGGTACAAGGCAGCGCACTCTCCTCATGAGGGAAGTGAAGTCAGGTACCGGACGTCACACTTGGAAGAGTCGGAGGTAGCTGAAAGGCTATTAGTAGAGCCCAGAGCCACTTCACTCAGACATAGGAGAGGAGCTGACCAAGAGATAAAGGTACAAGGTGGCCTGATTCTTACCCACCCGCAAGAAAGGAGAAACTAAATTAAGGAGCTACATGGATAGTCATTACTCCTCATGGATGCCTGACAAAGATAGACAGACCCGATGGAAATGATAGCTAAAAAGGAAGGCAAGACCTTTGTATGCCCACTTTGCAACCTTCTAGCAGATTGGACTGAGGAGAGGGACCATTTTGACACGCCTTGGCCAAGGGAACGATCATTTGAGCTAGAGGACATGGCAGTAGCGGAAGACTGCATCAGACCTGAAGGAGGAAACCCTAAGTGGGTCTTCCTCTATATGCAGCGACGTTGCATGAGATGGGAATGATATGTCAATGGGGATTCTGCAGAGCCACTGTAGGAAGCAATCTCTGTGTATACTATACCAAAGTACGGTATGGTGTGCACATATTCCAGGGAGTCCCCAGAGGTCAGCTAAGGCTGATCAGGAAAATCCTTCCGTTTTTGCCTGATTCTGCCGCCAAAACTCTGGTTACTACCTTAGTGCTATCGTCCCTCGATTATTGTAATGGATTGTTTTTAAATGCTCAGGTAAGGGTCACCACTAAGCTTCAGACAATTCAGAATGCAGCAGCACGTCTGCTCTCGGGAACACCCAAGTTCTCTTCTATATCAAATACCAACAGGAAATATCACTGGCTGACAATCTGCAACCGAATCAAATTTAAGTCCCTGTGCATTGTATATAAAACACTCAATGATTTAGGCCCACAGTACTTTAAGGATCAGTTTAGACCTTATAAACCGGCCAGACAGCTTCGATCGGCCAATCTTAACCAACTAGTGACCCCACGATCTAAAACAGTCTCTTGGGGGGACCGTCGCTTTTCAGTTGCCGCATCCAAGCTATGGAATTCCTTGCCACAGCACATCAGGACGTGTTCCTCCTTGCTGCAATTTCCTAGGGGACTGAAGACGTGGCTCTTCGATCAATAACTAACCAGCATCCTGTGAGCCTCTTGGGAAGAATTAGGGAATTATCTAGCGCCGAGACGCCTACGGGTATTCGTCGCGCTTAACAAATGGCAAAAATAAATAAATAAATAAATATCAGAGGCTAAATTAGGTCAGTATTAACTACCCTTTTTGTGGAAGTGTGGGCGAGCAGTTAGGGTTATCCTGAGGGAGTCTTAAGCATTTATTGTATTCACTCAATCAAGACTGATGGCACACACTCAGAGACTAAAGCCAGACCAATTGGGTAAGTATAAAAAAGGTATATTGTATTTGATGTCTAGAACCAAGCAGGACTTGGTACAGGGAGGTAAATATACTTTCAATAGTAAACCTTTACACAGAAATGCATTTAAGTATGGATTTGCGATTGTTACAGGTTGGTATCACTTTAAAAAGCAGTAAAAGTTACACAGTAATTATTTTTATAACACTTTTTAGTTCTTTTTAGATTACTTTGAGTACTGGGGGTGGTATGCCTGGATAATAAAAATACAAGGTAAGTAAGAATTTTCTTGGCTTTGAGATAAAGTTTCTGTTTTCCCATAGAAAACAACAGTTCAACACAGAACATTTTATCCCCAAAATCTCATAACATAGATTCCTATGGGAAAAAATGGTTATCGGTTTTGCAGGTAAGTAAATGTCTTACAAGTGGGAGTTTTGGGGATAGGACCATGGTTCCCCAAGGTCTAGATATACACTTGAGAAGCACCACCAGGGGCACTGGAGCAGTTGGGTGCAGAATGCAGGGCCCCAGTGTTAGCCAACGGGGCTAAGGGGGCCTTCGGGTAGGGACAACTTACGAGCAAACCACTTGAGTGTGGGAGCAAAGCTCCTAGGGTTAAAGCCAGCACTGCAGGGCCCAACAAGGAGCAAAGGAGCTGCACCACCAGCGGCACTGGGGCAGCCAGGTGCAGGGTGCCAAAAGGACGGCAGTTACCCTGTGCTTTTCAAAGGAGACCTTTGGTTCGGTAAAGTTGCTGCAGGCTCAGGCATGGAGACTTCCTGAAGGCGACCACTGGCTGGAGTTGTAAGTTGGGTTCTTGAGGTATGCCTGGACACCATTGGTTGAGCTACCCAAGCCTGTGGGGCATCGGGTGCAGGGGTGCCTTCTTGCATCAGGTTTTTTTGCCAGCTCTGGTTGAGGTCGGGGGGATCATTCAGGTTCATCTGCAGTCGTCGTCTTGAGGCTTTAGGGAGGTCAAGGATCACCAGATCCCAAGTCAGGATTGCTCGCGAGACCTCCTCCTGGTGTTTGGTCACAAAAACGCGGGCCGTGGACATTGGGTGCAGAGTGGAGCAGAATCGCAGAGCCGCTGGAATCTGAATTCTGGTCTTGGAGTCTATGTTTTGCAAATTTGGTGCTCACGGGAGACAAGTCTGTAAGGTGAGTGCAGGGCAGGTGCTCCAGTCTCTGGGGGGCTGCTGGCTACTGGACATGCCAGTTTCTTTGCTGTAGGCAGGTCAGGGGTATACAGCCAGTAGGATTGGAGCCAAAGCAGTAGTTGTCATCTTCTTCCTGGTTCAGAATGGCTCTTTGGTCCTCCTTCTTTCTTTCTTGAATCTGGAGAGGCAAGGTTCAGGGTTGCCCCTAAATACTACATTTAGGTGTGTTTAAAGGGGTGTGCAGGTCAGGACCAATGGATCCCTTCATTGGGGTGGATGCCACCCTCCAGTGGGAGGGGTTGAGCCTCTCCTTGCCTCCCCACCTGGGGAGTGTGGTTAGCAAAGGTGAGCACACCTCACTTCCTAGCTTGGTTTTCCTGCCCAAAGTAGGTGGCAGAACCGGTGGGAGCCTGTTGCAGGGGGCAGCAAAAGGCAGGGACAGCTTCGAAAGGCAGCAGGCCTTTGAAGCTTCCCCTTTGTGGTCCCAGCCCAACCTGGAGGAGGAGGCATGCCACCTCTGCCCAGGATGGGCTTTTTCTTTGGACCCAGAGAGGTGAGGTTCTCTACCCAGGGATCCAGAAACCTGTCTGGGATGGAAAATGGCAGGCAGCCATTCAGGAATCACACCAGGGCTGATCCTTTTTTAGGGGGCATCTCTAAGATGCCCTCTGAAGGATTTTACACTTAATTCCACACTGGCATCAGTATGGGTTTAATGTGCTGAGAAGTTTGCTACCAAACTTCCCAGGTTTTAGTATAGCCATTATGAAGCTGGGGAGTTCGCCATGACCAACCCCCAGACCATATACTGTTAATGGCTTTACTACACTTACAATGCCTAAGAATAGACTTAGACACTGTAGGGGCACAGGGCTCATGCCTATGTAGCCTCACCTAAGGGCTAGTTCCCCCATGCTAGAAGGGTAACTTACCTAGGTCTCAGGCAGTGGATAGTTGGCCTGTCACACAAGGATGTGTGCCACGACGACTCTTCACTTTTCTCTCCACCAAAACATGCAGCCTGCAATGGCAGTGTGTGGGTGTTGTGGTACAGGGCTTCTAAGGGTGGCACAATAGGTGCAGCCCTAAGAGGCCCTCTCTGGTCACAGTGCCCTTGGTACCCAGGGTACCTTTTACAAGGAGCTTACCTGTGGCCAGAGATGTGCCAATTGTGGGTACAAAGGTACAGTTTTGGGATAGAACACAGGCCCTGGGAACCTGATTGGCAGGGACCCAGGGCCTGGTTGCATCAGAGGTCAGGCAAAAAGTGTTGGGGGGGGTGTAACCATGCAAAAAAGAATCACTTTCCTACAGCCACCTACTGTGAGATTGTACCCGTCACTACAAAAGGGCACAGCGAGGGAAATAGATATGCCATGGGCCCAGATGGACACACAGGGCTTGGAGACAAAGTTACCGTTATTGCTGGATGGGGAAGGGAAATTAATTGCAAGATTGTAAAAAACACTGCAGGTATCAGTCTAGCAATAGAAGACATCACGTTTTTATAGCAGTCTTATAGGGGAGCAGACTAATGGAGTGTTCACACAAGCTTGCCTTCCAGCAATTGCGCTGAAGATATACAGCATGACCAGCCACATTTATTATGCATAGGCACCAGATCTGGACCGCCCTGAGAGGAATATTCCCTGACTGTCCATAAGTAGGAGGGCTAGTGGCAGAGACCAAGAAGTCTGAGGAAAACATGAGCAATTTTCTGAATAGAATGAGAGAAAGATAGATGGGGACAAGAGACAGGACAGGCGAGGACCAATACAGGCCCACAAGCCATATTTTTCTCCAATATTCTTAAGAAAGGGTTACCTACTAAAATACAGAGCCGGCTGGACAGTGTAATTAATTTACATATCAAACAAGAGATACAATTGCAAGAGCAGGCCCAGAGAGATACAGCAAAACGAGTTCAACACAAGTTGAAAAACACTGCCTTTGAGGGGGCAGCAATGACCACAACCATGCAGATGGCACCAGTCTCTACTGCAAAACCACAGAGGTTTCCAAACAGGCTATGGTAGTGAGGCCAGGGAGGTTGGCAGCAATCAGAACCTAAGGAGTGCTACTATTGCCTAAGGCAGGGTCATCTGGCAGAGGGATGCTGGTTAAAGGCATACCATGAACAGCAAAAGCAGCAGAGGTAAATGTGAAGGGCCAGCCACCACATGACCACGTGAACATCTATCCTCAGCACTAAGCACAGAGTAGTCAGAAAATACCCTGCACTAAGGGAGGTCGACCAATCGGCACACAACAGCAGCAAGATCCAGCAACTGGGTGAGCACATGGCAGCATCAGCTACAGACAGGCAACCCAGCATAGGAGGTACCAGGGCCACAACACCATGGTGGGGTGACAGTGTGGGGAGGTAGCACCTTTGCGCAATTACAGACCCAAAATACGTAGTAAGATAGACCCCCGAGCACAAAGAAAGACAGACATTAATAATCTAGCAACGTAAATTGTATCAGAAAAAGACAAAGTAACAGCATTAGGAATCCAAAACATTTTCCTTGCATTCAGAAATTCAGGGTTGCTGGGTGCTATGCCAAGTGAGTGCCTACTATAAGTTAGGCATTAACGGTGATTCCATGGCAGCACAGAATAATCAGGTGGCCCAAAAAGTCTACAGGAACTAGGCCCTACTCTGCAGCGGATCCCCCAGGGCAGGGTTCTGGCCAAGCCCCAGGGGCAGGGCAGTCTGCAATCAGTATAGGCACATCTTTAAAGTTACAAGCTAGCCTTCTTTTATGTTTTTGTGAATTGCCACGTTTTTTGGTTCCCAAAAGTCCGGTCACCCTGCCACACCCTTCCAAAATCGACAAGAGCAGCTCATTAGGCAACACAGGACCGCAGAGACCCCAGCCACAAGCTAGGGACAGTGGCCCGCCAGTAATGCTGATAAAAAGCGTGATGTGGTCCAAGGGAGAACGGGGTTGCCTGTATGGGCAGATTCCAAATGTCCACCGTGGCTCCTGATGAGTGGAGGGCAGCAGGTGCACTCAACTCCAGACCGAGCATAGTGGCTCATGATGCTCCAGCCTGGCAGGCACCATCGGTGGGACCATCTACCCTAGCTGCTGACCACATGCGGACAGTATCGGGGAGGGGGAAAGCCACAGAACAGCATAAGACTCTCTCCCAGTGGGGCAAGGGAAACTGAAATTTGCATTTAAGAGAGAAAACATCCAAAACCAGTTCAAAAAGGACAGTCTAGTTAAAGGCAGGATAGAGATCAGCAAACCAGTTATCTGAGGTCACAAGGGTGGGCATACACATGATATGTTGGGAACAGGGAGGTGCACACACATCAAAATGTGCTCATGGGGCACATGGACAACACTAGCAACACTACACGGTGATGCCCCCTCTTCCCACATTTTCGATGCCCCTGTAGCAATACTAGCTACACAACACATAACAAGAACAACTGGGGGCAATATCAAAAAGAGCTAGCCCCATCAGGGAAATAGCCTTGGGAAGGGGCAGCAAAACAAGTAGGCTCTTAGACATGCACCCAACAAAGCACCAATGGCAAAACTAGTACCACCCATAGGACTTCTGCTCAAAACCCCAGTTGTATCCCTCTCTGTGCTCATGAGACCACCTCACAAACATACCCACCATCAGTCTAATTACCCAGAATAGAAATATCAAAGATCCAACTAGGATAGGGGGGGCTCAACAGCTTATAAAAAGATTAATGTCCCTCTAGACAACCAGTAATAACATTTACTCTACAAAATTACTTAAACATACGCAACAGGGGTCACCTTACGATGCTCATTGGATCATGACTAGTGAAGTGTGGGGATCACCCTTTGGGTAAAATTCCAGGGACTCAAAAAACCACTAATTATGGAGCATGTGTAATGCTTCTAAGTTGACAACAAACTAAGTTCTTTCAAGACCAGATAATAGAGAAGACAACAGTGCGCATCAACATAGCTTGTCGTCCACCCAAGCAAAGAAGAAACTTTTCCGAACTCACACCAATGGAAGGAGGAAAATATCCAGGGCCCTCATGAGGGGTCTGCTTAACACCCAAGTGGGGTACCATGGAAGTGTAGTCAAGCCCTTCCATTGTAGTCTTCTTGAACAAGTGGTCTCCCTATCTGGAATTCCCATGTAGTGCTGTCCAGCTCTGGGATAAAAAGGGAAATTGATCGCATGGGAAGTGTTGAATGAAAGTATAGCTCACCCATTTCAGGAAATCTAGTATATTGAGGTAGGTGGATAAAGTTTGTAAGAAAGGAAGGGTCAACCCCTGATTGTATGGAAATGTACACTGTATTCCTTATGTTTCAGAGGAAAAGGAACGCTTCCGATGGGCACCAATACTAACTGGGGAGTGATTCTGCATATACCTTGCAGCACCAAGCTCATGAAAAGAGAGCAGTACACTATTTTGACTGGGCTCAGTTCACGGACATCCTAGAAGAATTCAGACTGTTCACCGATGCATAGCTGGGGGCAGGTGGGATCAATACCCTTCTTCACGGTGCAGACAGAAGCTAATGCCCACTAGCTTCAGATAACCCGGTGGGAAATGATCAAGATGATGAACATCACTGAGCGCAGCCTCAATGCGATCGAGGAAGAAATGCGAGCCATCCTCCTCATGGTAATGCAGAATTGATATGTGTTGGACTTAATGACCACAATGGAGCGAGGAGTCTACATCAAGATCGGCACTTCCAGCTGCACATTCATCCCAGGGAATGACATGGACAATGGAACATTGACACTTGCCATCCAGGCACTTCATAATATACAGAGAAGCATGCTTGAAGAAGGAGGTGCCACTGAGCAGGAGTGGCTCTCAAATTGGGTCTCCTGGCTCACATGATGGATATATGGTTTATGTAGATCCCTGTTGACAGTTATTGTTGTGTTTCTATTGGTTTATTGGGTTATTCAATTGAGTGTCGCCTGCTGTAAAAATGCATTCCTCAATTTAGGTAGAATGCAAGTAACTAGAAATGTTGTTATAGTCCAAAGCAAGCAAAGGGAACAGCAGGGCAAGAGTAAAATAATGGTATAAATGCATGAGTTAGATAGTGTAATTGAAGAATCAACTAGAGAAGGTAATGTTAATATTGATATTGATGGGTTTATCGATAAAAATGAAGTATAGTCCTTATTAATAGAATCATCCATTCTGAACTCGACATTTACCCTAACACACACATATATAGTCAGGCAGGCCTAGCGACCTAGGCCCAGGATTATTGATTGATGAGGAATAGGTGTGAGGGTGCATAGTTGGCAGGCAAACACTCAGGCAGTAAACTCTTGATCAATTCCACAGATTGGTGCAGCGACATTACAATGGTCAGGGGAGATTGCCCCATTAAAGTGCACAAGGCTCGAGGGGGTACCCATGCTACTGAAAATACCACAAACTCAAATGCCTCATGAGTTAGAAACACATATACAATCAGGACCTAGCAGATCTAATGATCATGTGCTCCCCATGCTGGACGCATGGACATATTCACCACTGGCCACACTCTGTCCAAGCAAGGTCGATACCCACCTGTAGTAACCATTTAACCATTAATTTATGACTCTACATCAGCAACCGACATTCTTCACCATATATGGATGCTGGAAACTTTTATTGCTTGTTGTAATTTGAATGTAAAGAGAACAAAACCCAAATGTAAATTCAGACAGTCATCAGACCTTGTGCCTGCAACTGCAAGCTGTTCCTGTTTAATCAAACACCTTTTGTTTTTTGTTCTTACTAAGGAATTCAAACCCGACCAACATTTTGGCGCGCCAGATAGGAGGTTTAGGATCTTGTATCAAACTGCAGCCGGAGGAAGGTGACCCGGCCTGGACAGATTCACGTTGCACAATGAGAAAGTTGGGCTTCAGGATGGACTTCCCCAGGGTGTCACACTGTGCCACTAAAAGACATATAAAAACTAAGTATACAGGACAGAAAAGGGATAAAAGAGAAACAGTGATAGAATTATGGGCCATCTTTGAAGAGGTTCAATCTGATAACACCATGTTGATAGCAAGCAAGGCTTTGGCGACTTCTCCACCATATGCAGGGATGGACGTGCTCACACCTGCTCCCCCTACATTAGGATACTCAAACCCAATAATAGTAGAAAGCAATGAGCCAAGAAGCGGCAGAAGGTCAGACAGTTCTGTAACTGTTCTTCCGTTGAGCTTTTTAATTAAATAAACTGTTCCTGTTTTGCCAAACACCTCTTGTCTCCTGTTATTATTAAGGAATACGAACTCAAGCAACAATATAAGTAAGTTAAAAAGCATGTTTCCTATGGTCCTAACTATAACTACCTACATTCATTACCTGGCGGTCACCAATAGGTAGTTATAGTTAGAACCTAGTTTTCATAGGAAAAGCATTTATTGATTTGCTAATAACTTTGGTGTCGTTTGACGAATCATCGCAAAATTCTCCCCAAAAGAAAGTCTATCCATTTCAGCTCCTATCCTGAAAGTCTGGGGTTGATTCGTCAAGCAGGGGCTGAGAAAAAAAGGGGGGGGGGGGCAAAACGCGTTTTCTCCATGTTCATTTCCATAGGAAATTTTGAGACGGGCCACAGCCCGAACTGCTGAACAGAATTACCGCAAATTTGGCAAAAAGGTAAAACTTGGTTCAGAAAGTGACCTTTTTTTCAAACGGTATAATTCTGTTCATTAGTTTTTGAGAAATTCAAAAAATAAGAGTCCAAAAATCAATTTCCCATTGGAAACTTTGGGCAATGCTACTGCCGAAACTATTGAACGGAATTACCCCAAATTTGTCAAAAAAGTTAGTGCGTTGTTCCTAAATTGACCTTTTTTTTAAATGGTGTAAATCCGTTCAGTAGTTGCTGAGAAATTAAAAAAAGAAAAGTTTTTATATCTAGGGCAGCGGTGGAGTCGCGAACACTCCTGACCACGAGCTTCATTCTAATTGGCTGCCACGACCACAAGCTTCATTCTAATTGGCTGTCAACACTCCAAACCAAGAAGTGTTGGCAGCCATCTTTTGACTTTGTAGAAGAGAGTCACCAGAAAACAGAGAAACAAAGATATAAAACAAGAGAAAGGGGCAGGGTAGAAACACCCTGACCCCCTAGGCCTGGTCAGGGGTCCCAGAAAGGTCAAAAAAAGTTTATTTTTTTTCAATTTCGGCGCAATATGAGCTGGGGTCGCAAATTCTGCCGAAATTGTTTAAAAACAATGAAGCGAGGTTGCCGTGTTTTATTTTAATGAGGCCCCCGGGTGGGCTTGGTCCCGGGGGCATTTGTTAAAAAATAATAGCGGGCCCGCTGTGGCCCCTGAAGCTCTGGGGACAACCACCACCCCGGGGCTTTACTCATGTTGGGAGGGAGGGTGCGCGGCCCTCCTCCTGGAGCCTGTGATGGCCCTGGGGACCACCACCTCCCAGGCCCGGCTCCTACATTGTCCCAGGGTGCCTACCCCCGGGACACTGCTGATTGCTATGACAGGGCGGAAGCCACACGGCTCCCGCCCTGTCATAGCTGATTGCTTTTCCTCACAGGGAGCTGCATGCCGTGTCCTGCGGGAGCCAGCATTTCTTTTCCACACGGGGAGCCGGTGGGACCATGGGGGCATTGGGGCTCCCCCCCACGGTCCCCAACAGTGAGGCCAGGCTCCAGGGGATGGGGTCCTCAGGCTGGAATTGCCCACGGGAAGGGGGCCTACGCGGCCCTCTTTTCGTTTTTACTTTTTTTTTTTAATTATGAACATGTCGGCATGCTTTGGGGGATGGGGTCCCTGAGGCGAATGTAAATTATTGAGAGTGGACGTTTAAAAAAAAAAATCGAGTTGCGACTCTAGCGCAGCTCTCAGCGCGGCCCACCATGCGAAAGCGATGGGTGCACAGCTCTCAGGACGGCACTTGAGTACTTCTTAAGTCTTCCGAGGGGTATATTCTAAAGGACACATCGCCGAGTTAACAGCACTTTATCGCAACCAAAATGGTGATATATTTAACGCACTATTCACAAGCTGGAGCAAACAGACCATATCACCAGTTTACCAGCGATAGCAGCCTCCAAAAGCATTGTCATGGAAGACCCCGGCAAATATTGCGAATGAGTTGTAGAGTAGGCGTTCCCATGCAAAAAGCAGTGAACACATCACTTCACAAGTATCTCATCCACCAGCAAGATCGTCGAAGAGAGTACAGGTGATAAGGTGTGTTAGTAGCAGGAAGTCTACACCTTCTCTGAGCTGGTGTAAAGTCGGACTACAACCTGCAACATAAAAGGGAGCCCAGCCCAGAGCCACATCTGAATGACAACAGTTGCAGCTCGGACACCCAACACTGCTCCGACACCCCCGCCACCAGCCCCTAGTCTGCCATTCCCCCTTTACCCCCACCCCCCACAAACAAATGTGACAGCAACCTTAGGAAATCTGGAATATAACAAATTGGCTGAGGTCACACAATTATAATTAAGAAGATGCATGTGAGGTGGGACAAATAAGAATCTCAGTCATCTATGGATGAACATATAAAACATTTTATTTCAACAAAACAACAAAATAAAAGTAGGTACAGGCATGGCTCAACAATTTGTGAATTACAGCCTGCAAAATGAAAGATAAGATTGTGCGTCATGCGTCCATCAAAGGATTGAGAGAGATAGAGAGAAAGAGTGAGAGAGAAGAAGAGAGAGAGAGAAAAAAAACAAAGTGTGTGAGAGAGAGAGAAAGAGAAAGAGAGAAAGAGTGAGATATAAGGAAGAGATAGAGAATGAGAGAAACGGTATGAGAGAGAGGAAGAGAGAGAAAGAAAGAATGAGAGAGAGAGAGGAAGAGACAGAGAAAGAGTGAAAGGGTATGAGAGAGTGAAAGAAGAGATAGAGAGTGAGAGAGAGAAAGAGTGTGAGTGACAGAAAGGAAGAGATAGAGAGGGAGAATGAGTGTTGACACTGAGGAGGAAATCCTCGCAGCTCACCTTTCTGCCACCGGTGTGTTTCCAACCATGTGCCAGGACATATTGCAGCCCTCAAGTTTAGTCAACTGAAACATAGTATAGAATCAGAAAATGATAGAGTACATACAACTGCAGATGCGTAATTCTCTGTTTCGCCCCTGCGCAGCCAGACTGCTGCACCCCATCGACTCCCGCCGCCCAGAGGTGTCTTACTGCCCTCCGCACAAGGCTGCTGCACCCCATTGACTCATGCTGCCCAGAGGTGTCTGCCTGCCTCTGCACACCCAGGCTGCTGTACCCCATCCACTCCCACTGCCCAAAGGCTTCTGCCCACTGCTGTGCACCCAGGCTGCTGCACTCCATCCACTCCCACTGCCTAGAGGTGTTTGCCCGCTCCTGTGCACCCAAGCTGCTGCACCCCATCCACTCCCACTGCTTGGATGTGTCTGCCCGCTCTTGTGCACCCAGGCTGCTGCACACTATCCACTCCGACCACCCAGAGCTGCCCACTGCTGCGGAAACAAGCCTCTCTGCTCACCTTCTTCCACCGGCGTATGTGTAAGGGGGTCCACCACGTGTCGAAGCAACCTTCTCAGCCGTTGCGTACACGCGGTCAAGCCGAGCTCACAATTCAGAGTGGGTGTTGATTGCCAGGGTGGCTACACATCATCGCAGGCTGCACACGCGTTCAGCTCTGGTGGCACTAACTCAGTGGAACTGAAGTCATCGCCTCATGGCGGGAGGTCTGTGTGGGGGGTCGTCAATCTGTGAATCACAGCCTGCTAGACAAAAAGCAAGATAAGATCGTGAGTCATGCGTCTATCAAAGGAGAGAGAGATAGATAGAGAAAGAGTGAGAGAGATGGAGAGAGAGGGAGAGAATGAAAGAGTGAGAGGAAGACAGAGAGAAAGAGTGAGAGAGAGAGGAAGAGAGAGAGAAAGAGAGAAACAGTGTGAGAAAGAGGAAGAGAGAAACAGAGGAAGAGTGAGAGAGAGAGAGAAAGAGAGAGAGAACGAGTGAGAGAGAGAGGGAGAGAGAAAGAGTGTAAAAGAGAGGAAGAGAGAGAGAGAAAGAGTGTGAGGGAGAGAAAGAAAGAGATGGAGAGGGACAGTGAGTGCCCACACTGTGGGCAAAACCCTCACAGCTCACCTTTCCGCCACCGTTGTGTCTCCAACCACGTGCCGGGACATAGAGGAGCCCTCAAGTTCACTCATCTGAATCATAGTACACAATCAGTAATGGCAGGGTACATACAACTGCAGATGTGTGATTCTCTGTTTCGCCCCTGTGCAACCAGGCTGCTGCACCCCATCGAATCCCACCGCCCAGACGTGTCTGTCCACCCTTCGCACTCAAGCTGCTGCACCCCATTGACTCCTGCCGCCCAGAGGTGTCTCCCACTGCTGCGCACCCAGGCTGCTGCACCCCATCCACTCCCAGGTGACTGCCCGTTGCTGTGCAAAGAAGGCTCTCCGCTCACCTTTCGCAACCTGTGTGTAGAAAAGAGGGCCTACCCGTGCCGCTGCAAGCTCCAAGCCTGGAGCTCACGGACAGGGCACCCTGCTTATCATGCAGCCCCGCTCTGCAGGTCACCAGGTCTCACATTTGGTGCTGCATCTTGATTTTACCATGGCAGAGGACATACCAGTGCACCTGCCATCATTGCAGGTTGTAAACCAGCCCAGCCCTTGCTGTGGCACTCACTCTGTGATGAGTGAGGCCACGCCATGGTGCAGTAGACCCCCACTGTTCGATGGCTAAGGCCTACACTGCAGTCCAGCAGGGCACACAAAACCTGACCTGTCCGGAACGCTGGGACAGGGCATCATCGCAGGCTGCACATCCACTCAGCACGTACATTTCCCCTACTTAAGTGCACTGAAAGTCACCGCCCCGTGGTGGTGTGCCTGTGCCGGCCGCAGTGCATCCGGTGCCACCAAGTCTGAAATGGAAATAGAGTGGAGCACGTGCGCCCGGTCCTTTTTATTGGCAGAGTCACATATCCTGTGATGCCTGTGCTTGATGGGTGTAAACCAGCCGTCAGGGAGTGGCTGTGGTGTACTGATAACCAGACCTGTGAGCAGCAGATCACTACAATGAAAATCTATGCCATGTAGCGTTGTTGTCCCTCCCTGTATGCGTAAGTGGAATGGGCTGGCCTGGCGTATGCCAGTCCTACATGAGGCTGTGGACAATGACTCTGGAGCTCTGGGTGTGGTTCTGTCCTGGGCTGTATGAGGAATCAACTGATGCGGGTGTCTCTGTTGTAGTGCTGCCACCACCCGGGCAGCAGGCACCAACGTGTCACCCTGTGACCCAAGTCCCAAAACATGGCGAACATGGAAGGTAGGCGGAATCACGGACCCTACATTCATCCATACTTTCACACTTGAAAGATCGTGCACATGACACATCTGTGTGGATATGAATGTTTATTGCATATTCAGTGGAGTGTTGCAGCTGTAGCAATACAGGGCCATGCAAAGCCCAAATTTCCGTTTTTGGCACTTGGAGGGCAGCCAATTAGAACCAAACTCGTGCTCGGGGTTTAGGCTCCGCCAACATATGTACTTATCCAATCACTCTGCCAATTCCGAAGCACTTATAAAATCAGTGTACACTCTCCTTGCAGTACTCTAATGATCCAGTCTCTACCTTTGTACTTATAAAATGACAGAGACAAAGTTACATAACCAAAGCTTTCCCCACTACCAGAGGTAACATGGTTGCGAGCGCTGTCCACAGCAGAATATAATGTGGTAGGCCCAGGGGCAGCATTATGCATACATAATGAACACACGGTCACAGTTAGATAGATAGTGGAACTGGGTATGGGCACGTGCGCTCTGCCCCTTTTTTTTTACCAGGGTCACATGTCCAGTGACGTCTGTGCTGGATGCGTGTGGAGTGAGTGTAAGCCATCCCCAAGGAATGGCTGGTGCTGGCACACACAGAGATTCAATCATAAAGGGTCCATGACTTGTGCTGCACTAAGTTAGGGGCACCAGATGTGAAACAATACACAAAAGATTCTATCTTAAAGGGTCCATGAGTTGTGGTGCACTGAGGTAGGGGCATCAGAAGCATTCCGCGTGTGCACAGCTAGCAATGATGCGTGGTCCGGGCGGACTGCACTGGTAGCAATGACTTTTGTCAAATGAATTCTGCCTTAATAAGGCCATGTGGTGTTGACTTGTGGGGCACTGAGTAAGTGGTATCTCTGGAGCTCAGCGTGTACGCACCCTGATATGATGCATGGTCCGGGCGGGCTGCACTGGACTGCGTCATCTGCAATCGCCACTCCATCTGAATTGTGAGCCCTGCTGTCCACAGTGCAGTAGTCTGTACAGATATCGAGGAATGCTTTTTGTGACTTCCTCTTGTGAAGATCCAACGACATAGAGTACAGTTCACTCTATAATAAATAAATCAAAACTGAATTCAAATTGAGAGCTCTGCTGTCCACAGTGTAGACTGCCATTCAGTGTTCCTTTAGACTTGCAAGATGAATTTGGTCATTGTACTAAAGTTATAATTGATATCAAAAAAGTTCTTGAAGCAAGGATACTAAAAGGATATTATGTAGGTTTGAGGGACCTTGTAGTTAGATGTCTACTGGACTCTGTAATTAATGAATTAAGACTTAATTTTAATTGTGAGCTCTGCTGACCGCAGTGTAGGCCGGAGGCAGTGGTCAGCAAGGGCTCACAGCCATGTGGTGTTGAGTTGAGCTGCACAGTTAGTGGCATCAGAAGCATTCAGCGTGTGTGGAGCCGGCGATGATGCATGGTCCGGGCGGGCCACACTGGTAGCAATGTATTTAATTCTGCCTTATTAAGGGTACGTGGTGATGACTTATGGTGCACTGAGTTAGTGGTACCTCAAGCACTCAGCGTGTGCGCACCCTGCAATGATGCGTGGTCCGGGCGAGCCGCGCTGGTAGCAATGTCTTTTGTCTAATGAATTCTGCCTTAATAAGTGTATATGGTGATGACTGACGGTGCACTGAGTTAGTGGCACCTGAAGCACTCAGCTTGTGCACACCCTGCGATGATGCGTGGTCTGGGCGGGCTGCATTGGTAGCAATGTCTTTTGTCTAATGGATTCTGCCTTAGTAAGGTCACGTAGCGTTGACTTGTGGTGTACTGAGTTAGTGGTACCTCTGGCGCTCAGCGTGTGCACAGCCTGCGATGATGCATGGTCCGGGTGGGCCGCACTGGGAGCAATGTGTCTTGCCTACTGGACTGCGTCATCTGTAATTGCCACTCCATCTGAAATGTGAGCCCTGCTGTCCGCAGTGTAGATCGAAGGCAGTAGTCTGTACAGATATCGAGGAATGCTTTTTTTGACTTTTTCTTGAGAAAATCCAACGACATAGAGTATAGTTCACTCTGCAATAAATAAATCAAAACTGAATTCATATTGTGAGTTCTGCTGTACGCAGTGTAGACTGCCATTCAGTGTTCCTTTGGACTTGCAAGATCAATTTGGTCATTGTACTTAAGCTGTAATTGATATAAAACAAGTGCTTGAAGCAAGGATAATAAAAGGATATTATGTAGGTTTTAGGGACGTTGTAGTTAGTTGTCTACTGGACTCTGTAATTAATGAATCAAGACTCAATTTTAATTGTGGGCTCTGCTGACCGCAGTGTAGGCAAGAGGCAGTGGTCAGCAAGGCCCACAGCCATGTGGCGTTGAGTTGAGCTGCACAGTTAGTGGCATCAGAAGCATTCATCGTGTGCAGAGCCTGCGATGATGCGTGGTCCGGGCGGGCCGCACTGGTAGCAATGACTTTTGTGTAATCAATTCTGCCTTAATAAGGGTACGTGGCAATGACTTATGGTGCACTGACTTAGTGGCACCTGAAACACTTAGCGTGTGTGCACCCTGCGATGATACATGGTCCGGGCGGGCCGCACTGGTAGCAATATCTTTTATCTAATGAATTCTGCTTTAATAAGGCCACATAAGGCCACGTGGCATTGACTTGTGGTGCACTGAATTAGTGGTACCTCTGGCGCTCAGCGTGTGCTCAGCCTGTGATGATGAGTGGTCCGAGTGAGCCGCACTGGGAGCAATGTGTCTTGCCTACTGACTGCCTCATCTGCAATCGCCACTCCATTTGGATTGTGAGCCCTGCTGTCTGCAGTGTAGATCGAAGGCAGTAGTCTGTACAGACATAAGTCTTCTGTGCTGTGCCGTTGTGTTCGCAGGGGGCCTGTGTTGAGGAGGCCCGCAGTCATGGCGGCAGCTACGTGGCAGGGTGAGGGCCTCTGCTCTGGCAGACGCGTTGGCCTTCACACAAGTGAACCAGGCCCAGAGCTCCGGCCTATTTATTCACACTTCTACGTTGGAGTGGTATAGGTTGGACCAGCCCACTGCCCTTCCGCTTACAAGGGACGATGACACAGGTACATGACCGAGATCCTACCCACTGCCTGAGGTAACATGGTTGCATCCACTGTCCACAACACAACAAGAACGAGCAGTATATGTACACATGGAGAGGTTTGTGCTTGATTAGTGAGGTCTGTCCAGCACATCACCACTACACTTGGTATTGTGTGCATTATTATTGGTTGGTGACTTGCGTCCTTCACACATGTGTGGTTTTCACATCTTGCAACATTCAGCTATTGTGTGGCTGAGGGCCATGCCGTTTTTTGGAAGTCTGCTGTCCTGTTGTGTGCTGCCTCGGTGGTAGTGAGTGGGGTGCGGGGGGAGGTCCTGGGTTGTGGCAGTGGGTTTTCTGGCCTTCTCGGGGGTCAGAGGTGCATGATCAGTAGCTCTATGAGATGTGTTGGTCTTCAGATGTGATTCTGGGCTGGGCTCCCTTCAACCCTGTAGATAGTCATCCTACTTTACACTAGTAAAAGGCAGATGTTACATTCCTACTGCTAACACAGCTTATCGACTGTTTTTGGATGGCACCGCAGATTTGGTTGCTTGTTGAAAATATCGGGAATTGGTGTTTTCGTGTTATTTTTGCACAGGAACACCTACTCTGCATAATATTAGCGTTAGTTGTTGCGCTCATTTGTGATTACATTTTTTTGCGGAAGCGATTGCTGGATAACTGGAGATATCAGTTGTTTTCACTAGGTTGAGAATGGAATGATGATTTAAAATCACTGAAAAAACTATAGGTTTAATGAACATTTTAATTAGAAATTAGCATTTAAAAAACCTTTGAAATTCACTGAAAAAAACATAGGTTTCAGGGACGTTATAGTTAGAAATTAGCATTTAAAAAACATTAGAAATTCAAAGAAAAAAACATAGGTTTCAGGGACGTTGTAGTTAGTTGGACGTTTCACTTGTATAAAACCAGAGAAATTTGAATGTTATAGTTAGTAGAGCTAACTATAACTCGCGCCCGCAATGCACTGCTGATGACATCACATATTACATCACTCATGACATGGTCAGTGACATCACTGATGACATTACTGATGACATCTCAAATGACATCACTGTGATCAAGGTCACAGTTTGTGTCCGAAACGTGTCTGAGACTGCACCTTTTCTTTAAATAAAAGCACAAATACTGGCAACACCAATATCTTGAGTCCGTGGTCCTATCTGTGCATGCTCGCATGAGAATACTGCTTGCAGATATATAGGTACAAGCCCCCAGCTGACTCGAAAATAGGATGCAGGGGATCGCGGACCAAACACCACCCACTGGAGGGTAATAAAAATTGGACTACAGATTCCATAATGCCTCACATCGTAAGTCATCGTGGAAACCCATTTAAGGGTTAAATTACATCGAAACAAAGAATGGCAATTATTTTGGTTCCTGTGAGCACAGACTGCAAGGTGTTTCAAATGCTCTTCCTTCTTTGAAAAAGGCCGAAGTTAAGGCCGAAATGCATTAGGACTGTTGGAAGTGCTTTTAAATAAAGAACAATTTCGTCTCCGCGATGTGTGCGGCTCATTCTTTCCGGCTTGGGAAGGTTTGATGGAATTTATTTATGGCTTGGTTCAGCCACGGAGCAACGCACAGCTAAGCAAGTGCGCCATTTCTACCCGGCAAAGGACCACAAAAGGAGTTTGGTGAAGACTACTGGGTAGCGGCTGCCACCTGGGACCTGACTCAGGTACAAGCCCACAGCTGACTCGAAAATAGGATGCAGGGGATCGCGGACCAAACACCACCCACTGGAGGGTAATAAAAATTGGACTACAGGTTCCATAATGCCTCGCATCGTAAGTCATCGTGGAAACCCATTTAAGGGTTAAATTACATCGAAACAAAGAATGGCAATTATTTTGGTTCCTGTGAGCACAGACTGCAAGGTGTTTCAAATGCTCTTCCTCCTTTGAAAAAGGCCAAAGTTAAGGCCGAAATGCTTTAGAACTGTTGGAAGTGCTTTTAAATAAAGAACAATTTCGTCTTCGCGATGTGTGCGGCTCATTCTTTCCGGCTTGGGAAGGTTTGATGGAATTTATTCATGGCTTGGTTCAGCCACGGAGCAACGCACAGCTAAGCAAGCGCGCCATTTCTACCCGGCAAAGGACCACAGAAGGAGTTTGGTGAAGACTACAGGGTAGCGGCTGCCACTTGGGACCTGCCTCAGGTACAAGCCCCCACCTGACTCGAAAATAGGATGCAGGGGATCGCGGACCAAACACCACCCACTGGAGGGTAATAAAAATTGGACTACAGGTTCCATAATGCCTCGCATCGTAAGTCATCGTGGAAACCCATTTAAGGGTTAAATTACATCGAAACAAAGAATGGCAATTATTTTGGTTCCTGTGAGCACAGACTGCAAGGTGTTTCAAATGCTCTTCCTCCTTTGAAAAAAGCCGAAGTTAAGGCCGAAATGCATTAGGACTGTTGGAAGTGCTTTTAAATAAAGAACAATTGTGCGGCTCATTCTTTCCGGCTTGGGAAGGTTTGATGAATATATATATATATATATATATATATATATATATATATATATATATATATATATATATATATATATTGAAGCTCAAAAAGCACCAAAGCGTCGCACTCACAGGCGGGTGCTCCCGTTGCGAGGGTGCACTCGCAAAACCAGTACCGCTCTGCCTCCCAACGCGGCAATCACCTGCAGGACGAAGGAAGCACTCGCGGGGGTGTAAATTCAAAAGTTTATTTTACACAGCACACTGACGCGTTTCGGTCGGAACCTTCCTCGAAGTTTACCGAACCGACAGAGGCGTCCACCATATATTCCCACATCCGGGTCAAAACCATAAACATAGGACTAGCCTATGGGGCGGGGAGGGAAACACAGTAAGTGTAAGCGCCATCTTGGAATGTCTCAAATCAATGTTCATCAAGATTTAAATACAAAATAAAGCCCTGGATGGGCGTAGCTGGCGGTACACAAATAATATGGAAACACAGATTCTCACTGTTATAACCAATATAAAATAAATAAAGCTTATCAAATAAACAGTATTCACTAAAGGAAGAAAAAATGTAAATGTACTAGTCCTTCCCATACATATGCTGTATAAACCCCTTCCCCCGCACAATCTCAAATTCATGATCACATGCACCAACAATCAAGCCCTGGATGGGCTAATGCATTAAAGATCCAGGAGGACCCACACTCCTAACATTCATCTTGAAGGCAAAGACAAGTATAAAGGACACAATCAAAATACTCAAAATTCTGGTAGAACCCAAGAAATAAAACGTTCTAACCCTGAAGAGTATCAAAAAATGAAGAATATACACATTCATAGGACCAAGTAGAAAGAATTCATAACCTTCCCCACGATCTGTCCATGCAGACAACATTAAAAAGATAATAATACAGCAGATCAACAAATCACCCAATCACAGTGTAAATAATGCATTATCAATAGATACATAGGAAGTTCATAGAATTCAACCCAGAATATTGAAATCCAGAATACAGAATCAAAGAAAGAGACACAACGGTGTCTCCCTACTTATATACAAAAATATTCGCTGCATATATCTCCGTGAGTGCGTTATCGTTTGTGGTGAAAGATAAACGATCGGAGCTGCCATATATATATATATATATATATATATATATATATATACAACAAATCCAAATCACTGGCTCGCGCTGTATCGAGCCCCACTCGCCGCAACACTGGACACAGACCCAGAGTAAGTGCTTAAGATGATTTTATTTTCCCGATGCCAAGACGTGTTTCGCAGCACGAAAGAGGAAGAGGAGTTGTTGAAAGAGAACGGTTCAATTAAAGTGCAACAGCTGAGAGATGAGATGAAGAAGAGATTGACTAAATACGAGTTAAAAATCAGGTCCAGGAAACAGGAGAAGTTTGAACGCGATGAGCGTGATTATGCCCTGGGCAGGGTATTGACATTCTCCAAGAAGTTCGATGGTCCTAGAGCGGCACTTAAAAAGAAACAAATGGCAGGGCCAGTGGTTGAACCGGCAACATCCGAATCCAGTGCCACGGACGAGGAACGATCTGGGGATGAAGGATCCTCAAATAAGAATGAAACACGGAAGAGCCCTTTTCATTCGGAGTTCGACCTAATCCGAACAACTTGGCTCAGGGGAGGAAAAACCAAACCCCCGGAAGACGACGGAAAACCCGAAGAGGGGGTTGGCAGAGGAAGAGGAAGAGGCAGAGGCAAGGGGTTGAGTTACAATACCCGGAAAAAGAGCAACAGATGGTAGATTCTGGCGAAAATGTGACTATCATTAATCTAACAGACCAGAATTTAACAGAAGTTGAAGAAAAGACATTACAATTGGGCCTCACCTTCTGCCCTAGAGACAAGTTGGAATTCACTCAAACGAGGATTGATCTTTTTAAACTTACGAGGAAAATAAAACTACACAAATTCCATAAAATGAAACCCAATATTATGGATTCTCGTAAAACAAAGAAAAAGATGTCCACGCAACCCACTGATACGTTGACAGTAAAAGACCTAAACGCTGTTCAGACGTTGAAAGAACTAAGGGCTGAACAAATACAAACACAGGGGAATTCTGATGTTGTACAACAAGAATCACCACCAACAAATTTTCGTGCGCCCTCGCAATTCAACCCCCAGATGCCCTACGATGCGATAGACACTTTCTCAGAGGCTGTCCTACAGGATCTTATTAAATTCAGAGCCAGCACTGATAAATACAAAGACAAAAATCAAACCGGTAAGAGCAATAAGAACTTAACTAAAGAACAAACAGTGGCTCTTTCGAATATACTAAAGAACAACAAGATCATTGTGAAACCTTCTGATAAAGGAGGGAACATTGTCTTGCTGACCAAAGACCAATATTGCCAGGAATCTCTGCGACAATTGGAAGATCCATGCAATTATGTTGTCACCAGTAAAAGAGAATACGAACGCAGCAGACAAATGTACCATGACCTGTTGATCAAATGGAGAAATAAATCTATGCTGGACATGAATGAGTTCCTGTTTCTGCGCAATCCTGAACCGACTATACCAACCTTCTATCAGCTTCCGAAGGTTCATAAGGACTTGGTCAATCCCCCAGGGAGACCTATCATTTCGTCTAAGGGGGGACTGACAGAAAATCTATCAATCTACATTGACTCATTTCTAGCGAAATTTGTGGTAGAGCTGAAGTCGTATGTGAGGGACACTAAGCATTTCATTGAAAAAATCGAACACACCACATGTTCTTTTCTGCTCATTACCCTAGACATCACTAGCCTTTATACGTGCATACAGCATGATAGAGGGGTAGAGGCCGTGAAATATTTTTTAGACAAGAGACCGGCCAAATATCTGGAACATGGTCTGATGTTGACTGAAATGTTAGAGTTCTGTCTACATAATAATATTTTTTTATTTCAGGACACATAATATAAACAGACTTTAGGGACGGCGATGGGAACCTGCTTCGCCCCCAGCTACGCGAATCTTTTCGTGGGCTGGTGGGAGGAGCAGGTGGCCCTTGTCGGGGACAACGCAAAGTGGGCAGGACGTACTGTGGTGTGGTGTCGTTACATTGACGACTTGTTTATAGTGTGGAGGGGCTCCTCCGCTGAAGCTAGTGATTTCATTGTGGACCTCAATAATAATGACTTACATCTAAAGTTCACAGCAGACATCAACAGGGAACAAGTACATTATTTAGATCTCAGAGTATTTGTCGGTGATGGGAAGCTACAGACTGCCCTTTATAGGAAATCTACGGCAGGAAATAGTATCCTTCATGCCGAGAGCAGCCATCCATCTAGCCTCATACGGAGTATACCGTATGGTGAGCTACTCAGATTACGTAGGAACTGCTCACGTGACACCGACTTTATGTCAGCAGCCAATGAGAGCATACATAGGTTTCTTCTGAGAGGTTACGATCTAGACCTACTCAACAGAACCTTAGAGAAAGTAGCCAGAATCCAGAGACGAGAATTACTAGATTGTGATCAGAAAAGGAAGAACGATTCTGAAATTAACAATAAATTCAGGATGATCACTACGTACTCGGAGGGGGCCAATGCCCTCAGAGGTATGCTCTCAAGAAGCTGGCATATCTTGCGCACGGATCCAGTTATTGGATGTGATGTACCTGTAAGACCCCTGATTACTTTTCGCAAATCCAGATACTTAAAAGACATGGTAGTCCACAGCCATCTAGCTTCGACCAAAATCCCAGCACAGGGTACCGTCAAGGACATGGCAGGCTTTTTCCCATGTGGAAAGTGTCGAGCATGTGAAAACAGCAAGAGGGTCCTCTCCTACCAGATTACAGGTCTAGCCCATCCTAAGAAAATCAATAAGTTTATCACATGTACAACATCTTATGTGGTATACTGTCTGGTGTGTCCCTGTGGGCTCAAATATGTGGGAAGCACGATCAATAACGTTAAGATGCGAGTGCTGGAACACCAACGGGCTATAATGAATAAAGATGCATCTTACCCCGTGGCCAGACACTTTGCGCAGGAACATCATAGTAACCGCCAGTTACTCCAATATTTTGGTTTAGATCATGTTTCACCTAACCCGAGAGGGGGAGATAGACTGCTATGTCTTCGTAGACTGGAGTCACGCTACATAATAGACTTGCAGACTAAACAGCCGGGTGGGCTGAATGTTGGGGCATTTGGGTAAATGAGGCAATGATTTTGTAGGTTTCTGAACTCCATGTGCTGAGAGGATGGGATTAATAGGAATAGGCTGTGAATCTCTGGAAGAGGATATACTATAGGATATACTGTAGAAATGAGTTATGGAACTGTATATGAATGTGTATGTAAATAGTCTTTTTCTCTCTCTCTCTCTCTGTCTCTTCTTCTTCTTCTTCTTTCTTCTTTCTTTTTTCCCCGTTTTCTTCTCTTCTTTTCTTTCGTTCTCCTTCTGTCTTGCTATAAATTCACCATTATCCTCTCTCTTGCTGTCTCATCTTACCCCTTTCTATATCATTGGCCTATATTAGATTCTGGTTTAACCGACTCTCCGAGATGCAATTGATGGAGAGTCTGTGGTCAATTATAGTTGTGGTGGCCCATCAGTGACCAATTTATGAGACGCAAGATTTATGATTTTGTGGGTGTTATGGGTGTATTAGGTAATACTTTGCAGTTTTACTGTCATTACATTAGTCGGTGAGGTGCCGATACACGGCATGATTATTTTCTTTCTCACCGACAGGGGATTAATTCCCATCAATGGGTCATAATCACATCAGTGAATTAATTAGTATGTAACCCCGTGTAATTGATTTAGAACTGCACACCTCTTTTGTTAGTTATTTTTAGCAGTATGATGTTGAAATAATCAAAACATTAATTAACTTGATTGCAATGATGTAAAATGATTAAATTGTGGCAAGTAACTGTCGGTAATAGGCTGATACGCAGCTAGATCGATTTTAAGTATACCGACAATGATACAATTCGATTATGTTTGTGGTATTTCTTATATTGTATATAGCGTTAAGAAATGGCCGCCACGATTGTTGATTTAAAAATGTCCATCTTTCATTTCACTGACAGGAAGTGATGTGTATATATCGTGTCAGACAGGCACGGGAGTGTAAACACTGACGAAGGACTCCAGGTCCTAAACGCGTCTGTTTTGTCTATCCGTGGCTAATTAAAATATTCGCTGCATATATCTCCGTGAGTGCGTTATCGTTTGTGGTGAAAGATAAACGATCGGAGCTGCCATATATATATATATATATATATATATATATATACAACAAATCCAAATCACTGGCTCGCGCTGTATCGAGCCCCACTCGCCGCAACACTGGACACAGACCCAGAGTAAGAGCTTAAGATGATTTTATTTTCCCGATGCCAAGACGTGTTTCGCAGCACACAGCCGCTTTCTCACTCGACAAATTAATGTTGCACAGGGTAGTGCTTTTAAAGTGACAGTGCACACCTATTAAGCACGTGATCCATTCTACTATAGACATAGAAAACATATTTTTGCCATATATATATATATTACCTACTGGTGGCCAGCAGTAGGTGGTTATAGTTAGGATCTATTTTCCATCGGAAAAATCGTTTTTTGATTTGCTAATAAATTTTGAGCCATTTGATAAATTGTCACGAAATTTTCAAAACAATTTTGCAAGCCACTTCAGCTGCTTCGTCAAGCTGGGGCTGAGAGAAAGGGGGGGATCCAAAAACAAGTTTTCTCCATGTTAATTACCCTGGGTTTTTCGAACATGACTTTAGCACGAACCACTGAATGGAATTATACCAAATTTTGCAGAAACCTAGATCTTGGTCCAGAGTAGTGCCTCTTGGTAGTTTGGTGCAAATCCATTCAGTAGTTTTAGAAATATTAACCAAAATCCAAGTGTGTATATCTAGGGGCACGAATCCTAGGCAGATCTGACAGTCCCAGTGCTAATTGGCTTCCAACACTTCAACGAGGAAGTGTTGGCAGCCATCTTGGTACTCGTTTCAGCTGCGTCCCAAACAAACATAAAAAAATATAGAAAAGGATGCAGAGTAGGACTACCCTGACCCCTAGATGTGGTGGTGGGGTCGCCTAGGGACAACGCTGGGGTTTAAAACATTTCTCTTTTCAATTTTGCCACAAAATTGAAGGTGGATCTGCGGAATTGCAGAAACATTGACAAAAAATTCAAGTGTGGTCACCCATACTTGTTTTTAATAAAGCCCCTGAGTGGGCCCAGTCAAGCAAAAGGTAAGGACGGGGGCGCACATGGCCCCCCTCCATGGGCATCTTTGGGCCCCTAAAATCTAATCCAGTAATTGTAAAGTGTGAACTACTCACCCATAAGGGTCTCAAGGCACTGGGGGGCATCTGGAAGATTAAGTGAGCTATTGCCCAGAGTCACACCGTGCTGAGCTGAAGTGCCACTGGCACCTGGCATCGAACAGTGAGTCCTGCGCTCCGGAGTCAGCCGCACTGGCCGCTCCCTTTGGGACCACCCTCTCCCCGTTTCAGCATCCTGTGACCTGAATTATTGATTTGTTCCTCATTCCGTCCATCATTTGTGTGTCTTTTGATATCTCACGCTGTGTGCCGGGTATGCCCAGACATGGGTCCCAGGGTCACTGTGCCACTGGATTCAAGCTAGCCCGATTGATGCCCCGAAACAGGTTCCAGGATGTTTGTTTCTAGTCCTGGACGGACATGGCTTGGCAGTTTGGGCCGGACTGCTCTCAAGAGGAGCAGGGTCAAGACTGATTCGCATATATCTGGCTCTAAACTGGGGTAGCATGGTGAGCAAAAGAACAATGGATTTATCCCAGATCTCTTGACTGTGGGTGAAGGTCTGATTAGTTCCGCAGTCCGTCCATCATTTGTGTGTCTTTTGTTTTCTTATTTATAGTCTCGAATTTCACGGCATGCATTAGCTTGTACATACTTGCAAATTCTGGGTGCCATCTGACCTGCTTCATGCCCCTTTTTAAAGAATTGCCAACTACATATTTTCTGGTCAATGGCTTAGCATAATAGTGGTAAATATTTTAGCCTAAGCTTTGGTACAGTTATAAAGTGGTAAACATAGTATTTGCTGAAGTGTGAACAGATGGCTTAATATAATTTCAAAATGGTGTTTAATCACAATAAAATAAGAAATTGGATAAAAGTGGGAAATTCGCTACGTAGGGACAATTACTGGAAAAAAGAGTCATTCTGTCATTCCAACATTAGAACAGTATTGCATTCAGCACTCTTTTTCTTCCCAGCCTAACTTTGCAATATAACAATACCACTAAAAACATATATTATTATAAAGGCCTTCTGAAATTAGATAGCTGCCAAATGACACCAACTAATGCTTGACTATTTCAGAAAGTCATAGACTTTTTATTTGTCCAACATAACTTTAAATGATGAAATCTCTGAGCCTAGAGTAGCAGTATTAAAATCAAAACTGCTAGTCCCAAAATGCAATGCGCTGTTGGCGGATAAAAAAGGACTGGGTGGTCGTGTCTTTTACAACATCGAGACACTTGGCAGCTATGCCAGTACATGAGATGAAAACGAAAAATCAAAACCAAGCCATGCTGCTGTGTTGACATTTGATACATTATAAATAGGCAGAAGAATTCTTTTAATGTAAAACTTCAGCATCTAAGATTATTGTTTTCAAAACTTCATTGGCTGTATTTGAGTTTAAAATTAAACATGAATATTGAGGTACTTTACAAACCTATAGTACATTTTGTATAATCGTTCAGGCTCATTTATCTCTTCAGTTTCAAAGGGGGAGAAAAAAAGAAAAGCTACTGTACCCTTTAATATAGCCTAATAAAAATGTTATGACAAGTTATGCAATAATACTGCCGCCGCTGAAATGTCAGTTGTGATGGTTCCCACGCCGGTGATTTACACCGCTTCTCTAAGCCCACACACCTGTCGTTAAGTAAACACGTAGCTGGAAGCAGTATCGTTCCCACATGAAACTTCGCTTGGAAAAACAGCAATGCTGCTCATTGTTGTCATGTCACGTGAGATGTTTGTCGGCTAAGCGCTTTAAGTGCTGCAAAGTCATCATTGCCTTGGCTTAACATTCAGGTATCGTAAAACAACTCGAAACAAATCCTGTGCTTTTATTGGCTAACCATTCCCTGTTGGACAGGCCACAAATAAGAGCTGAATCCTTTCCAGAGCAGTTAAAGCAGACCATGAAAATATTTTGTTATATTATGCCATCCAATTTGTGACCCTAAAAACATGACAACGGCTCTCACTGGGGCCTGGTCCCCTGCAGCCTGCACGCTTTGTTTGCAGAAAGACCTGTAAAAATAAACTATTTTTCAGGCCCAAGTGCTAAGTAAGTCATTTCTAAATTTTCCTTAAGGTAAGGTAGTGCCTAGAAGTAGTACATGCTTCAATTAATGTTAGCATGAACCTACTGTTAATAAATCATCAAAGGCTATTTTCACTGCAGTGGGTTTGGCTGTTCCCATAGGGATTACTGGTAAAGCAGATTAAACCACTATATCTGCATTATCCAGTGGAAAATAGCTACAGAAAAAGTTCAAGAACTCTTTCTGACTGTTTTTAAAAATTGAATTAGTTGTATAGTCATGTTTTTCCTAACTAGTAAGGAAATATTACTTTCAGAAAATGTATATTTGCTTGTCTGAGACAATGTAGGCTAATTAGATTTAGTCTGTAGCTTCTGCTTCTGTAGCTATAATGAGGTGTTAAATTTCTTCCAGGAGCAGACAATAGACCACTTTGATTGACAGGTCGACCTGAATGGACAGGCATGACCCATCTGAGCTCAGCATAATATTCAGGGGGAGGGATACTGCCCCTCTTGTTGCCAAACATGTCAAATCATGCATGGCAGGTCTATCCATGGCACATGTAAAACATGTGTGCTTTTGAAAGGGATCAGACAGGCCTGGATCACAATTCTTGTGTATACCTTGTCTGGTTACTGAAGGGCCATGCTTTGTTTTACTAGAAATCTGTCTCATTTCTTGTTGTGGATCCAGGGCCTGCTTCAATCTAGAGTTGAGTGACAGATGTGGGAGGACACTAGAACTTTCAATACTACCTTCCCCTAAACACCCACAGCACTCAGAGCTCAAGTCTAGTGTTGCTGAATATCCTGTCCATCTTGGATTTGCCCTAACACATTGCATTTTGGGGTTGGTTGCAGTAAGACACACAGGAACCACTTTAAAACTGGGAAGCCCAGGGTGTTGGAACAATGACTCTATTGGTTAGAGAATTGCTAGGAGTGTCTTAGGGTATACCCCTACACACATCATTGTGAACCATACAAACCTGGACCATCTGCCAGCATTCCTCAGAACACTGCTGAAATTGTGAAAGGATACCACTAAAACCGAACCTGCTGTACTTAGCATCTATTACTGTGAGAAGGACCACCGAGGCTGACTTGAACTGCAAGGACCGAAAGATCTCCAAGGATCATAGGGCTGATTTCCTGGGTTACTCCAGGAACATAAAACATCTGGAGAGGATATTGCTGTGAAGAATCCCAGTGGACCAGTGGCAACTGGACTGGATTGGAGTTGCTGTTGGCTTCTTCTTGACACATTGAGCCTCTCTAAATGCCTACCATTGAGGTCCTGTGGGCCTTAGAAGTGTACTCCTGTGGTTGGTTGGTTAGCAGAAGGAAGTTTGGACACTTTTGAAAACTTTTCCTTTAGAGCTTTAGTGATACACGATAGAAAAAGTATCCAACATGCAGTGCTACGGGGTTCGATTGGAATTCATCTACGTTTCACATGGACATCTACACACCTAAAAAAAATAAAGAAATCTCATTCTGAGCTGGGACTCAGTAAGAAACGTCAAAAGCCCCAGAGCATAAGAGTGACAACTGTTCGAGGTATCAGGCCTTCGGGGCCACGGCAGCAGCTATGGGTTCAACGGTGTCCCACATGAAGAGGATTTTTCTTCACAAACAGTGACAGAGTTACATTCTCCTTGCGACTTAGACAAAATAAAAATAAAAAATTCCCATAAAGTGACATAGTCCCTTTATGAACTGGGACTTTATGATGTCCATACTTTCCCATTGACCAATACATAAGGGGGAGTCATTACGATGTTGCTTGGAAGTGCCTCCACGGTCTTGTTAGGGTTGGTCTGCATGGCAGATGTAGCTATGGAGCCCATCCAGCATGTCATTCAACTACTATACATAACCAATGAATCTGAGAATCCAAACTGTTGCGGTCGCCGCCGTCGGCAAGTCACAAACCTACACTTACCTATTGACATGACCACAGAATGAAGGTGCAGTAAGGTGAGAGTGTCCTTTAGCATGCTGTGCATGGAAAATGAAGGAATGTCAGCATCAGGTATCCACAGTGTGAACTGAAAATACTGGGACAGACCCATCTTAAAGGTAGGAGTAGAAATGGGCACAGGCACACAAATATATGTGCACATAAATATATGGATGAGTAAACCACAGCTCTACATTCCACATGTTATGGCAACATAACGTCAATGCACACACCAACTTATGTGCCACAGAAACACATACACTGGCACCAGGGCATGTCTTAGGATTTCTTGGGCCCCTGGCAGAACCAGAACATGCAAGCCCCCTAAAAATTGCATCAGATGTAATATCACAGAAAGTCACATCACAGCAAGGTACTCCTATTGACCAGTCATTCTCTGGCATGGTTGAAATAGCTTTGTAAGAAGCTACTTATCTAGTATGGTTACCTGTAAGGTGGCCAACAATACTTATAAAACCCCTAATAAAATAAGTAGAAATAGATTAAAGCTCTGTCATGTGGAAATACAAAACATCAACCCAATTGATTGAAAAGTGAGCCCACAGGTTTTTTCATAACTGATATTTATTACTCTGAAGCATCAATTGTTTCAAGATCAATGCATTTTTGCAACACACGAAAAAGAGTAATGATGTCCAGGCTTGCCAGGCACCCCTATCCCATCATCCCAATTGGGCATGCCCAAACCCAGCGTCCAGATGAGTTTTTCAGGTGTTGGATCAGCCCTCCTCCAGAGCCTCCACTCTTCATAAACAAAAATGAGTTGAGGTGTTGATATGTAATTGCTATATAGATAAACATACTACTCTTCTTCAGATTACCCAACAAGATCATTTGAAATTGTAGGGTAACATATAGGAATGTACAGTCAATTGCACATGACATCATGCAATAAGACTTGTGCACACTTGCACATAATGGTGTCTGGAACATAGTCTGACGTAGCAACATTTTCATCATTCTCACTATGTTAACCATATCTATGTAACAACTGATGTTTAGTCTCCCACTCCTGATGCCCTTGTCTCATACCATACTTAATTCATGTAATCCAGGTAATATTGGAAATCCTAACAGGAAATAAATTTACACTGCAGAAGTTAGACACAGCATATAGTGTGTTTTCCCTAATCCACAACTAGTGGAATAGCTGGTGAAGTGCTACAGTTAACATATCTTGATAGGTCTAACTGAAGATGTATGAGTCATGGAATGGTAGTTAAGAAAAACGGGCAGACCCTGTGTCCCTCAGAACCTGGGTAATTTATCGTTAAACAAAAGTGGCTCTGTCGGGTAGAACAAGCATATGTTGAGAATGCTATTAATGCAATCTGAAGGATAAGCTCTTGAAAACACAATAATTAAACAAAAGATCAATACTGCAAAGTCTTAGCAATTAATCAATAAGACCTGAGATGAATAGGTTTTGATGATATTATTTATCAGAATTACTTCATTCAATGATAAGCATATTACAATAGTAGACTGTCAGGATCAATAATGTACAAAACTGAAAAGTGCATATGGGTGACAAATGTGTTTAGTGATCAAGTGGTGAGCGATATATACAGTGTAAACATTTTTATATATATACCGGTATAAAACATAGGCCAGAAGTAGATTACAATCCAGGAGTTCCTATCTTTCCTAGAAACCCAGTTTTGCTAGACCTAGAAAAAGCGGGTCTTCCTCAAGACAGATAAGGATGCAGGGGAGGATTGTTTGATGACAGTCTCTTACACACGATTCGCTATGCATCCTTATCTGTCTTGAGGAAGACCCGCTGTGACCACCAATTGGGGCACCACAGGGTCGAAACATCAACGCTTCTTCTAGGTCCAGCAAAACCGGGTTCTGTACTAGGAAAGATAGGAACTCCTGGATTGTAATATACCTCTGGCCTATGTTTTATACCTGTAAATATAAAAATGTTTAAACTGTATATATCGCTCACCACTTGATCACTATGATGCACATCTGTCACCCATATGCACTGTTCAGATTTGTACATTATTGATCCTGACAGTCTACTATTGTAATATACTTATCATTGAATGAAGTAATTCTGATAAATAGTTTCATCAGAACCTTCTCATCTCAGGTCTTATTCATTAATTGCTGAGACTTTGGAGTATTGATCTTTTGTTTAATTATTGCCTGTTCAAGAGCTTATCCTTCAGATTGCATTAATAGCATTCTCAACATATGCTTCTTCTACCCGACAGAACCACTTTTGTTTAACAGTGAGTCATGGAATGGGCCATATTACACATGCCACATCACAGTTGCTCGCCTGTCCAATAGCAGATGTAGTTGTTCGAAGTGTGACATGTGTATCCTATATAGTATACACACAACATAGCTATGGGAAAACTATGAGATAACAAGTATAGTGTCATGTCAGCACAGTTCAGTCACATCTTTTTCATTTTGCTGATTGAAATCCTTATAACAGTGTGTCATGGAAACACAATTTAGCACACTGCCAATTACAATGAGCGCACCTTACTTGAGGTTCATGTGGATCACTATGCTACCAGTCCTGGAAGAATCATTGTTTGTCCTAAATAGTATTTAAAAACATCTTACTTGATCCCTTTTGGCAACACTTCTTACTATTGTGTGAATACTGCAGATCTCCAAATCTGACAAGGCCAAGTCAGCCTATCCCTCCCTTATTAATAGCATCATCCACACAAAGTGTAGCTTAGATGCTGTCTTTCACCTCTAAATATCTGCTCTTTTCAAATGTAGTCATGGCACATTTCCAGATATCACATTTATCCTTCTAAAACATGGGTTGCATAGCATTACATGAAGAGAAGCCACATTAGAAACCTATGATTAGCTTTGGGAATGTGTAACATCTTCGTCCATGTACCTACCCACTGTTACCTGCAAATACCTACTTGGATAGCCACGCACAGACATATGTTGTTACCTACATATAGTCAGAAACATGGACTCAGACTCTGCTCATAAGGGATATAGCCTGACACTCTACCATGGCAGAGGCCAGTATGAAATGTGACATGAGTACACAAAGTTCTAATTTTGCCAGCTGACACATTGGAGAACACTTACTACGAGTGCTGTATGCTATAATTTGCAGACTGAGAAATCACCATTCATCGAGGCCTACATTTTACACATTACCTGCTAGCTGGTAGTATTGCATGACATGTCACAGTCAAGTTCTCTGGCATCAATTTACTTCATACTGTTGTTGTGTCAGTAGTAGAGAACAAGCCAAACATTGGTATTTGGACTGGCCAATGTTAATAAAATACGTGAAGGGTGCTTCCTTGGACATGTCGTGTATCCATTATACAATGGAATGGCCCTACTGCCAATAGCCACACTATTTTAACCTCACATGTCCCAGATGAAAGGACATAACCATGCATCTACTCCTATTGTTGCACTTGCAAGGGTTTGTAACATTCAGGGATTTTGGGTGTCTCAAAACCTAAAGCTTAAAATTTCTGGCTCCTATGATAAACAAACCTTGAGCGGAGCATGACAGACTTATTGTGAGGCTAATTACAACAGTAAAAACCAACAACTGTTTTGTATCTTCAGTTTTTCACAATCAATACTCGTGCCAGTTATATGTACAGGTTAAGATACACCAATTGACTGTTTTAGAATCCACTGTGAGCCAGTGTGCAATCTGTGTTCTGTGCAGGTGGAAATGGGGGGTGTGTTTGATGTTCAGGATACCACATTTCAAGTTGCAAACTACACTCTAACTTAACACAGCCTACAGAAGCTTTGCACATCAAATTAATATTGTAAGGTATCTTTGTGTTGTTGTTAGAGTGGTGTGGCTCACTGGTTAGAGGTGGCATACCCGGAAGCAGAGAACGTCCCGGGACCAGGGTTCAATTCCCGACGCGGCAGGGTCGTGGACCAGGGTCAGCGGACTCGATAATTCTCGCCTCGGTGCCTACTCTAACCAGGTATCACACTCGGCAACTCTGGGCATTAGCTTGCCTCATCTCTACAACGGCCCCCCACATTCGCCGGGGATGCCTGGTTTCACCTTGGAGATACCCAGTAGGGACCATCTCACAGTGATAGCCAGGACGGGTTCCCCAGCGGTCTACAGCGGTAGGACGCCTCAGGGCAGCAGTGCGCTTTACAAGACACATACATTTACATTTACATTTAGAATTGAGGATCTTTAGTTGGCAGAGGTAGGTACCTTTGACCAAATAGGGACCCTGGTTTCTATTCAGTCTAAGAGACTACACTCCTAAAATAACCCCTGCACACCCCCTTGGTAGTTTGGCGCAGGCAGGCTTATCTCAGATGCAGTGTGTAAAGCATTTGTGAGCACATGCAGTAATACAGTGAAAACACTATAAATGGACACCACACCAGTTTAGAAAAATAAGTATTCTTTACCAGACTTAACACAAGACCAAATGACAAAAATCCACAATACCTTTACCCAAATAAGTCTTTAAGATGGTAGAAATAACTTACTTCACTTTAGGTTGTAAATGCAACACACTTTACTCTCACAGTACCTGGGATGCGTAACTCAAAACAAACAAAAGGGTCGCAGGGAAGGGGATGCGTCGGTTCCTTACACACTGGGGAGTGGATGCGTCAGTTCCTTACTGCTGCGCAGGGGAGTTGATGCTTGCTTCCTTACTGTGTGGGAAGGTGATGCGTCAGTTTCTTACTGTGATCCACTTCGATGACGCTCCTGTGCGATGCAACAAAATGGCGTCTTCGTCACGGTGCAACAATGTAGGTGCGATGGGTGCACGCCCAACAGCTGTGCCGCAACTCGATAATCTTCTGAGCCACGACAGGCCCTGCGACACGCTTCTCCGGTGATGCGATAACGATCTCTGCAGCAGCGGCACACTTATCCGGTAATGCGACGCGCTTCGGTGATGCGATGATGACAGCAGCAGCAGAGGCGGCTCGCTTCTTCATCTATGCAACGACAACTGCTGCGGCGGCTACATGCTTCTCATCGTTGAGTCACGCTGCCAGCTCCCAGCGACACACAGTCTCTCAGGAGGCCCAGCACAACAGCAGGCACTTCAATTTCCAGCAAGGTAATTCAAGGGGGAGCAGGGGGTGAAGTCTTGTATCCCTGAGACTTCAAGCAGGAGGCAAGCACAGTACAAGCCCTTGGAGATTCTTCTTCAAGATGATGAAATCACACTCAGTCCTTTTTCTCCTTTCTTTAGCAATGAAGCAACCACTGCAGGCCAACCCCCAAACACACAGCACAGGTGTAGTCTCCTCCTTCAGCTTCTCAAGTTCTTCTCCTCAGCAAAGGGTCGTCTTGATTCCCAGAAGTGATCTAAAGTTCTGGGCTCTGGGTCCCCCTTTTTATACACCAACATCCTTTGTCTGTGAAGGCAGAGAGTGTCTGTACCTAGTCTAAACCAGTTCTGTGCCGTCCTGGATCACTTTTTTTACAGGACTCCTTCTATCCTTAGTCAGTGTGGGCCAGGGTCATCAGACACACCACAGGAGGTGAAGCCAGCATTGTGGAAGGCAGGCAGAGCCCTATTCAGGCCCAAGTGCTACTCCTCTCACCACTGCTCATGCAGATAGGTCGCCTCAGCCTTGTACTGACTCACCCTGTCTCCTGGAGCCACCCCAGGCCCTGTCACTCACAAACCAGACAAGAAATACACAACCTAGCAGAGGCAGGCTTGGATGGTTAGGCAAGAAAATACCTACTTTCTAAAAGTGGCATTTGTAAACCCAAAATGTTAAAAACAACTTCACTAAAAGATGTATTTTATCATTCCGAGTTCAGGCATACTAAACTCAAATTTCTACCTAGTTCCCTGAGTCAGTTAGAATTATACGATGTTATAATCAAACTGCCCATTCTGGCCTATGGAAACAGGTGGCTTTGCAATTGTGAAAAACTAAATTGACTGTAATTCACTACCAGGACATGCTACACACATCAGGGCATGTCCGACCTTTCACATACAATGCACCCTGCCCTTGGGCCTACCTTAGGGGTGGCTAACATGCAGAAAAGGGAAGGTGTAGGGACTGGCAAATGGTTGCACTTGCCAAGTCGACATGGCAGCCCCAGGCTTCACACAGGCTCTGCAATGGCAGGCCTGCACCTTAGGTTACAAGCTGCTCTGGTGGGTGGCACAATCACTGCTGCAAGCCCACCAGCAGCATTTGATTTACAAGCCCTTGGCACACACAGTGCACTGTACTAGGGTCTGACCAGTAAACCAAATAAGCCAATCATGGAGTCACTAATCGATTACATCAATTTAACAAAGGGAGCACCTGCACTGTGGCACTGAATAGCAGTGGCACAGTGCCCAAAGAATCCAGACCAGCAAAACATATAAAAAACACAGGAGGCAACAGCAAAAAAAATGGAAGGGAGACCCACGCCAAGGGTGCCAGGTCTACCAGTTATATACTTCAATGTACATCAGCATTTTAAACAACGTTTACATTGTGAATGTTTTGTGTATGTTAGTGTATGTGGAATACAGATATGACAACATGACTGTCTCCACCATTTAACATTTGTTGGCATACATTGCACAGTGATACGCTAGATGTATGTGGCGTCCAGCATGGTATGCATAACATGATTCTACTGTGTTATCAGATGAACGAGATAATTCAGTAAACCTAAGTTAAGTGTTTTTGTCTTGTGAGTTATGACCTAGGTACTGCTTGATTATGCAGGAGAAACAAATGCCACCAATGCAAAGACACTACTGCACTATCATTGCAGTGTCCACAAACATCTTATCCACATTTAGCAATGACATGTATTCTGTCATATGTTTCCAATGAATAGTGTTCTGTGAATTGTGTTTTTCACTGCCATGGAGTGTTATGTGTGTGTTAGACCTGGCATCTTTGGCGTGGTTTTCCCCTATCTTTTTGCCTCTACCTCCTGTATTTTTGATGCTGTGCTGGATTTCGGTTTTGCTGGTTTAGATGCTTTGGACACTCTGCCACTGCTGATCAGTGCCAGAGTGTAAGTGCTCCCTATGTAAATTGTTATGATAATTGGATATACATTATTGGCATATTTGTATCACCATGAAGTCCCTAGTAAAGTGCACTGGCTGTGCCAGGGCTGGTGATGACAAATGCTACTAGTGAGCCTGCAGCACTGATTGTGCCACCCACAGGAGTAGCCCTAAGATGGTGTCTCAGGGCTGCCTGTGTGCAATCTGTGAACTGCCATGTCCTCCTGGTCAGTGTCCCCACTGACCAGGCCTAACCCTTCCCTTTTTGTGCACATTGGTCACCCCTATAGAAGGCCCAAGGTACCCCCCTGGGCAGGTCGCAGTGTATGTGAAAGGTAGAGCATGTACTGGTGCAGGTGACATGCTATGGTAGTGAATGGCAGCCATTTTCGTTTTTCACTATTGTAAGGTTATCTTGCTCCATAGATTAACATGGGGGATGCTGGCTACAGTGGCTACCAGCATTTCTTCCCATAGGAACAAGATAGGACATAAGAGTCTAGTATCCCTGAACTCAGAATTTAATAACACATCTTTTAGGAAAGGTTGTTTTTAAATCCTGTGTTTGAGAATAGCACTTTTAGAAAGTTGCTGTTCTCTTGTCTGACCCTTCTGTGTGCCTTGGCCTGTTTGTGTATTGACTGTCTGGTTTGAGAGTGACAGGGGCTGGGGATTCCCCCAGGAGGCTGGCTGAGTCAGCCCTAGGCTGAATGACTGCATTTACAACTTGAGTGGTGGGAGGAGTTAGCACCTGGGCCTGAATAGGGCTGTGCCTGCCTTCCAGAATGCTGGCTCCACCTCCTGCTGGGCGGCTGATGACCCTGCCCCTCACTCTGAAAGGAAAGGAGAAGCCAGGCAAACAAAGTGCTCAAGCAACATCCAGAACTGGTTCAGACCGGGCTCAGGGCCCACTTGCACAAAGAGAACAAAGACTTTTAGGGGTATGAGTACAGGACCCCTGACAAAAGAAAATTAGATCATCCTGGAATCAAGAAGGAACCTCTGCCAAGGAGAAAGCTGAAACTGAAGAAGGAAGATTGTCCAGCTGTTGCTCTGCTGGATTGCCCTGCTGTTGCTTTGCTGCCAATGAGAGGGGAATGACTTTGCTTTGTGCTCTGTCCCCTTGTTTGATGGAATCTCCAAGAGCCTGAGAAGAGGTGGCTCCCTGTTCTGAAGTCCCAGGAACAAAAGGACTTCACCCCCAGCTTCCCCTGAGCTCTACTGAGAGAGTTCTGTCCTTCCTGGATTGCTTGGCCCTTGTGTGGTGCCTCTGGAAGTTGTACCTGTGTTGGGAAGCTGGAAACTAAGCTTGGGAGACTTTGCTACAGGAAAGTTATCGCATCGCTCGCTGCGGAGCGCATCCCCGACAGTTCGAGGAGATTCCCGCCGCTACGAAGGTCGAGACCGTCACAGCGCCTGTTGCCGCTGTCAGAGCCGTCGCATTCTTCGTTTGAGGGACGCACCCGATCGGTGCGGGAAGTCTAACATCGCTGCGAGTGTCGTCGCAGAGCCTGTGGTCGCTGGGTGAGATCGCCGCACCGCCTGCTTGCGGACTGCATCACGTCGCTGCGAGAATCATTGCCGAAGCCAACGCATCAAGGAGCTGGCCCGCGCATCGTCACCCCGGAGATCGCCGCACCTCCAAAGATCGTCGCATCGTGCCTTTGCGAGAACAAACTTCCTATGGAACCTACGCACCGGAATCCACTTTTCACGTAACTGTGTATTTTATCGCAACCTAAAGAATTTTATCGCAACCGGAAGAATTTTTATCGCAACCTTAAGAACTCTTTTGAAACCATATTCTTGAACTGTGTATGTTGGATTTTTGTTGTTTTGTTCTTGTTTAGTTTAGATTAAATATCTTTATTTTTCTAAAACTGTTGTGGAATCAGTTTGTGTTGTCTTCACTGTGTTACTGTGAGTGTTGGTACAAATACTTTACACATTGCCTCTGGTTAGCCTAGACTACTCGTGCCAAGCTACCTAGAGGGTGAGCAGGGTTTATCTCAGAGGGTTTCCTCCTTACCCTGACTAGAAGCAAGGGTCCCTTTTTGGACAGTGGTACCTACCTCTGCCAACAAGAGACCCCCAGTTCTAACATTGGTGACAGCGGTGGGATATTGAACTTGTATTTGTACTAGACCCACAGTGATTGGTGTGCATCACTAGTGAGTGCAGACCACTACGCCACCGCATACTACTGGTTTTTGATTTTTTTAATCTATTTTTGAGTAACTCTTCCAAGCATCATGTCTACAAAAGGAAAGGCACTCAGTGAAGGGGCAGAAGTAGAGTTGGAGTTTGCCATTGGAGATTTGTATTCCTACAAAGTTGATGACCCTAGGAAATTCTGCCACAAGTCTGAGTGCCCCATAAAGAGAGGCTACAGAAGGGATGAGCTGCGAGAAATCTTAAAAGCCCATTGGGAGGCACAAGAGGGACATGAGGATATGGATGCAGAGAATGGTTTTCAAGTCACAGATCTGCCAGTGGGCAGAGTAGGCTCAGGAGCTGGCAGCAACCATTCCGGTAGGGGCCTCACCCAAGAAGAGTTACAAGAAAAACAGAGAGTGAGAGAATATGACTTGGAAGTCCTGAAAATGAAAATGAAGCAATTAGAAGTAGAGAAGGCGGCGGAGGAGAGCAAAAATGCCCGTGCATTAGAGGAGAAGAAATTGCTTTTGGCTCATGAGTTGAGCATGAGAGAACTGGATCTTAAAGCCAAGGAGGTGGATGCCAGTTCAAATGGTGGCAGCGCGCAGCCAGTGCATGGGGGTAAAGTATATATTCCCAAGGATATGGTACAGAATTACAATAGGAGTGAGGATATTTATGCCTGGTTTACTTCCTATGAGATTGCATTGAGGATGAATGGTGTGCCTGAACCACATTTGGGGGCAAGCCTGTGGAAACATTTTGAGGCTTCTGGGAGGGGTGCTCTAGAGCCCTTAGAATTAGCAGGTGCCATGACCTACCCCAACATGAAGGAGGCCTTATGTCTCAGGTATGGACTTACTCCAGAGCAGTACAGACTGCAGTTTAGAAATTCTAAGAAGAAAGAATCTGAGACTTGGATGGAGTGTGTGAATTTGTACTCGCGTGCACTGGAAGGTTGGATGAAGGGCAGCAAGGTAACTGATTTTAAGGGGTTGTTGCATTTAATCAGTTGGGAGCACTTGAGTAGTCTTTGTGTTCCAGAGCTGCACCAGCATCTTTTAGACAGCAAGCTGACAGACCCCATTGAGCTTGCTAAGGAGGCGGACCGCTGGACCAGTACCAGGGTCCACAGAGGAATTGTGGGTACCACAGCCAAAGGTGGGCAGGGTCCCCAGCAGAAGAGAGGGGGGACAAGGGCAATCAAAAGTCCACTCCAGGGTCCCAAAATAATTCCCAGGAGAAGGAATCCCAACCCCCCAAAGCTAGGCAGCCGTGGCCCCCTAGGGGCAGGCGGGACTACAGAGATCCCAGGGACAACAGGGCCCACCTACCTGCTTTCACTGCAATGAGGTGGGACATGTTATCAGCCGGTGCCCCAAGAGACTCCCAGCACCCACTGGTGCTCCAGCCCCAGGGTTAGCAAGTGTAGCTTTGGGAGGGGATTTGGGGCCCGATGTAGGTGACCATTACCGGCCGTTACCGACCGGTAAATGGGTCATTGAGATGTAGGTGACCTTTTTTACAGAATCGATAAATTTACCGAATCGGTAAATTTACCGATTCTGTAAAATACCGAATCAGTAATTTTACCGATTCGGTAAATCTCACATGTAGGTGGCACTGCAAACAGTGCCACAGGCCTTTAGGAGTCGGTATTTTACCACCCAATCCAATTGGGTGGTGAAATACCGAATCCAGGTGTGCATGCACATCTGTGCATGCACACCTGTGCCATGTGGCACACAGACATGCCCTTAGGGCATGTCTGTGTGCCACATGGCACACATGCCTGTAATTGGGGTGCCAGAGGGTGTCAAAGTGACACCCCCTGCACCCTTGCAAAATTCGGTATTTAACGATGTGGTAAATACCGATTCGGTAATGCCCATTGATTCCTATGTGCTTCCATGCCCATAGGAATCAATGGGCATTACCGATTCGGTATTTACCGAATCGGTAAATACCGATTCCTTCCGATTCGGTAATGAAATACCTACATCTGCCCTCCTCTTTTTTACCACTTCTTAAATACCGATTCGGTATGAATCGGTATTTAAGAAGTGGTAAAAAAGATTTACCTACATCGGGCCCTTGGTTTCTAGTGGGGAGGTGGAGCTAGCAGTTATGTCCCTTGTCTCTTTAGGAGACCAAGAGATGGTCCAGGAAACCTTACTGCCCATGAACACTAAGAAATATGGGCAGAAGGTGACTGTCAATGGGAGGGGGATAGAGGCTCTAAGAGACAGAGGGGCCAGCGTGACATCTGTGAGGTGTCAGTGGGTGTCTGAAGAGCAGTGTCTCCCTAATGTACTCCGCCCTGTAGTAGCAGCTGACAGTTCAGTGCGCCACTGCAAAGTGGCATGTGTTCCCTTTGAGTGGGGGGAGTCTCTGGTCTTTTGGAAGTTGTTGTCAGTGATGCCTTGCCTGTAGACTGTCTGCTAGGTAATGACCTGGAGAGTTCTCCATGGAAAGATGTAGAACATTGAACTCATTTGGAGATGTTGGGGTTGCCTGCGTGGATCTGTGTGGCCACGCGTGCTATGGCAGCCAGTAGGGGTGATTCAGCAGAACTGGAGCCTGAAACAGTGGCCCAGAGACCTGCCAGGAGAGGACAGGGCAGAGGGCGCGGGAAACCAGCCCCAGCCGTTCCCACGGTCCAGGAGGGAGCAGACCCTGAGGGGGATGCCCTGGAACCTACAGTGGAGCAGGTAGCCGAACCGACCTACCTGAGCTGACCCATTGGCAGCAAGAAGGTGGGTCCTCCAGAGAGGAATTCTGCCAGGAGCAGAAAGAGTGCTCATCCCTCGTGGGTCTGCGGCAACAGGCTGCAGACCAGGCAGCAGGTGGAGTGGCCAGAGATCACTTCATCTACTGCGAAGATGACTTATTATATAGCGAGCCTAAGTTTGCTGAGCCCGATGTAGCCCGTGTGCTGGTGGTACCCGAGCGCTTCAGAAACTTCCTACTGGGACTGGCTCATGACATGCCTCTATTTTGGAAAAGGGGGTGGTGATGAACAGAGTTTCTGAATGATGCAGAATACTCTTACCAAGTCAAGAGATCATGGTTTTAATCCATCACCTGTTTTTTAGCTCACTGCACCATCCCAGCTCAGAACCTGGCTATATGCAAATTAGTCCGTTCCTGTCCCAGTGCATGGTGGGAACAGGGCAAACCAAACTACCAAGCCAATTCTTATACTGGGAAGGAAACAAGCTTCCAGGGACCGGTTTCTGGCATCACAGCCTTCGTCGGCCCGGCTTGCTTGAATCCTGATGGTGCAATGAGCAAGGGACTCACGTCTGAGTATACCCTCCCACACATAGTGTGGATAAAATCGATTTTGGAAAAGGGGGTGGTGATGGACAGAGTTTCTGAATGATGCAGAATACTCTTACCAAGTCAAGAGATCATGGTTTTAATCCATCACCTGTTTTTTAGCTCACTGCACCATCCCAGCTCAGAACCTGGCTATATGCAAATTAGTCCGTTCCTGTCCCAGTGCATGGTGGGAACAGGGCAAACCAAACTACCAAGCCAATTCTTATACTGGGAAGGAAACAAGCTTCCGGGGACCAGTTTCTGGCATCACAGCCTTCGTCGGCCCGGCTTGCTTGAATCCTGATGGTGCAATGAGCAAGGGACTCACGTCTGAGTATACCCTCCCACACATAGTGTGGATAAAATCGATTTTGGAAAAGGGGGTGGTGATGGACAGAGTTTCTGAATGATGCAGAATACTCTTACCAAGTCAAGAGATCATGGTTTTAATCCATCACCTGTTTTTTAGCTCACTGCACCATCCCAGCTCAGAACCTGGCTATATGCAAATTAGTCCGTTCCTGTCCCAGTGCATGGTGGGAACAGGGCAAACCAAACTACCAAGCCAATTCCTATACTGGGAAGGAAACAAGCTTCAGGGGACCGTTTTCTGGCATCACAGCCTTCGTCGGCCCGGCTTGCTTGAATCCTGATGGTGCAATGAGCAAGGGACTCACGTCTGAGTATACCCTCCCACACATAGTGTGGATAAAATCGATTTTGGAAAAGGGGGTGGTGATGGACAGAGTTTCTGAATGATGCAGAATACTCTTACCAAGTCAAGAGATCATGGTTTTAATCCATCACCTGTTTTTTAGCTCACTGCACCATCCCAGCTCAGAACCTGACTATATGCAAATTAGTCCGTTCCTGTCCCAATGCATGGTGGGAACAGGGCAAACCAAACTACCAAGCCAATTCTTATACTGGGAAGGAAACAAGCTTCCGGGGACCAGTTTCTGGCATCACAGCCTTCGTCGGCCCGGCTTGCTTGAATCCTGATGGTGCAATGAGCAAGGGACTCACGTCTGAATATACCCTCCCACACATAGTGTGGATAAAATCGATTTTGGAAAAGGGGGTGGTGATGGACAGAGTTTCTGAATGATGCAGAATACTCTTACCAAGTCAAGAGATCATGGTTTTAATCCATCACCTGTTTTTTAGCTCACTGCACCATCCCAGCTCAGAACCTGGCTATATGCAAATTAGTCCGTTCCTGTCCCAGTGCATGGTGGGAACAGGGCAAACCAAACTACCAAGCCAATTCTTATACTGGGAAGGAAACAAGCTTCCGGGGACCAGTTTCTGGCATCACAGCCTTCGTCGGCCCGGCTTGCTTGAATCCTGATGGTGCAATGAGCAAGGGACTCACGTCTGAGTATACCCTCCCACACATAGTGTGGATAAAATCGATTTTGGAAAAGGGGTGGTGAAGGACAGAGTTTCTGAATGATGCAGAATACTCTTACCAATTTATCCACACTATGTGTGGGAGGGTATACTCAGACGTGAGTCCCTTGCTCATTGCACCATCAGGATTCAAGCAAGCCGGGCCGACGAAGGCTGTGATGCCAGAAACCGGTCCCCGGAAGCTTGTTTCCTTCCCAGTATAAGAATTGGCTTGGTAGTTTGGTTTGCCCTGTTCCCATCATGCACTGGGACAGGAACAGACTAATTTGCATATAGCCATGTTCTGAGCTGGGATGGTGCAATGAGCTAAAAAACAGGTGATGGATTAAAACCATGATCTCTTGACTTGGTAAGAGTATTCTGCATCATTCAGAAACTCTGTCCATCACCACCCCCTTTTCCAAAATCGATTTTTTCCACACTATGTGTGGGAGGGTATACTCAGACGTGAGTCCCTTGCTCATTGCACCATCAGGATTCAAGCAAGCCAGGCCGACGAAGGCTGTGATGCCAGAAACCGGTCCCCGGAAGCTTGTTTCCTTCCCAGTATAAGAATTGGCTTGGTAGTTTGGTTTGCCCTGTTCCCATCATGCACTGGGACAGGAACAGACTAATTTGCATATAGCCAGGTTCTGAGCTGGGATGGTGCAATGAGCTAAAAAACAGGTGATGGATTAAAACCATGATCTCTTGACTTGGTAAGAGTATTCTGCATCATTCAGAAACTCTGTCCATCACCACCCCCTTTTCCAAAATCGATTTTATCCACACTATGTGTGGGAGGGTATACTCAGACGTGAGTCCCTTGCTCATTGCACCATCAGGATTCAAGCAAGCCGGGCCGACGAAGGCTGTGATGCCAGAAACCGGTCCCCGGCAGCTTGTTTCCTTCCAGTATAAGAATTGGCTTGGTAGTTTGGTTTGCCCTGTTCCCATCATGCACTGGGACAGGAACAGACTAATTTGCATATAGCCAGGTTCTGAGCTGGGATGGTGCAATGAGCTAAAAAACAGGTGATGGATTAAAACCATGATCTCTTGACTTGGTAAGAGTATTCTGCATCATTCAGAAACTCTGTCCATCACCACCCCCTTTTCCAAAATCGATTTTATCCACACTATGTGTGGGAGGGTATAATCAGACGTGAGTCCCTTGCTCATTGCACCATCAGGATTCAAGCAAGCCGGGCCGACGAAGGCTGTGATGCCAGAAACCGGTCCCCGGAAGCTTGTTTCCTTCCCAGTATAAGAATTGGCTTGGTAGTTTGGTTTGCCCTGTTCCCATCATGCACTGGGACAGGAACAGACTAATTTGCATGTAGCCAGGGTCTGAGCTGGGATGGTGCTATGAGCTAAAAAACAGGTGATGGATGAAAACCATGATCTCTTGACTTGGTAAGAGTATTCTGCATCATTCAGAAACTCTGTCCATCACCACCCCCTTTTCCAAAATCGATTTTATCCACACTATGGGGCCGATTAGGATGGCGGACCACCCCTGAGTAGGAGGGACCGTCCGCATGGGCAGCGGCGGTCCCTCCATGGCAATTAGGATGCGACCGCCACCCTGGCGGTCACATCGTGTATGTTTTACATTGCGGCGGGTGCTGCTTGAAGCAGCACCCGCCGCAATGTAAAAAACGAAAGCTGTGCATTTGCATGCTTCGTGCACGCAAAGGCAGGGGGGTACCATAGGTACCCCCCATGTGCACCCCCCACGCAACCTTCACCCAGGGGGCCCGCAACGGGCCCCCAAAGTGATTGTCCGTATGCTTTTCCACGGCGGAAAAGCCGCCGCGGAAAAGCATTACTTTCCCTACATCCTAATATGGCTGGCGGTGTCTGATAGACACCGCCAGCCATGTTAGTGCTTTTCCGCCGTGGTCGCCTTCCGACCGCCGCGGAAAAGCGGCGGACACATTGTGAGACCCACCAGCCATCCTGATTTGGCGGTGGGTCTTTCAGGCCTCCTCGGCGGATTTCCCGCATACTCCGGGCCGGCGGTGGCTTCCGCCGGCCCGGAGAATGCGGAAAATCCGCCATCATAATGACCCCCTATGTGTGGGAGGGTATACTCAGACGTGAGTCCCTTGCTCATTGCACCATCAGGATTCAAGCAAGCCGGGCCGACGAAGGCTGTGATGCCAGAAACTGGTCCCCGGAAGCTTGTTTCCTTCCCAGTATAAGAATTGGCTTGGTAGTTTGGTCTACCCTGTTCCCATCATGCACTGGGACAGGAACAGACTAATTTGCATATAGCCAGGTTCTGAGCTGGGATGGTGCAATGAGCTAAAAAACAGGTGATGGATTAAAACCATGATCTCTTGACTTGGTAAGAGTATTCTGCATCATTCAGAAACTCTGTCCATCACCACCCCCTTTTTCAAAATCGATTTTATCCACACTATGTGTGGGAGGGTATACTCAGACGTGAGTCCCTTGCTCATTGCACCATCAGGATTCAAGCAAGCCGGGCCGACGAAGGCTGTGATGCCAGAAACCGGTCCCCGGAAGCTTGTTTCCTTCCCAGTATAAGAATTGGCTTGGTAGTTTGGTTTGCCCTGTTCCCATCATGCACTGGGACAGGAACAGACTAATTTGCATACAGCCAGGTTCTGAGCTGGAATGGTGCAATGAGCTAAAAAACAGGTGATGGATTAAAACCATGATCTCATGACTTGGTAAGAGTATTCTGCATCATTCAGAAACTCTGTCCATCACCACCCCCTTTTCCAAAATCATGACGTGCCTCTCGCAGGGCATCTGGGGCAAGACAAGACCCTACACCGGCTTGTCACCCACTTCCACTGGCCCCAGATGAGGAAGCACGTTGGTTCTTTCTGTAGGTCTTGCCAAACATGTCAGGCCAGTGGCAAGACAGGAGTGAAGTGCAAGGCACCCCTCCAACCCTTCCCTGTGGTGAGCACCCCTTTTGAGCGGGTGGGCATCGACATCGTGGGGCCCCTGGACCCCAAGACAGCCTTAGGCAACAGGTTTATCCTGGTCTTGGTGGACCATGCCACCCGGTACCCGGACGCAGTCCCTCTCAGGACAATCACTGCCCCCGTGATGGGCCATGCATTGATGGGGATCTTTTCACGTGTTTGGTTCCCCAAAGAGGTGTTCTCCGACCGGGGTACCAACTTCATCTCTAGGTACATGAGGTCTCTGTGGGAGGAGTGTGGGGTAACTTATAAGTTCATCACTCCTTACCACACTCAAGGAAATGGGTTGGTTGAAAGGTTCAACCGCACCCTGAGAGTATGATTATGGGCCTTGAAGAGCCCACGAGACGGAAGTGGGACGTCTTGTTACCATGCCTGTTGTTTGCCTACAGGGAGGTGCCTCAGAAGTCCTTAGGGTTCAGTCCCTTTGAACTCCTGTATTGCCACCCTGTTAGAGGACCTCTTGCACTGGTGAAGGAGGGGTGGGAGAAATCCAGTGGGAAAACCCCCCAGGATGTGTTCAGCTATGTGTTGGCCATCCGCAACCAGACACAACGCTTCAGGAAGTTCGCTCAGGAGAACCTGGAAGCTAGCCAGGAAGAAATGAAAAGATGGTACGACCAGATTACCACTCTGGTCGAATTTCAACCTGGGCAGAAAGTGTGGGTGATGGCCCCAGTAGAGCCCTGTGCGCTCCAAGACAAGTGGACTGGGCCATATGAGGTGGTGGAAAGAAAAAGTGAAGTAACCTACCTGGTTAATCTGAGGACCCCCAGGCAGCGCCTGAGGGTCTTGCACGTGAACCGCCTCAAACAACACTTTGAGAGGTCTGAAGTGACAATGCTCATGGCTACAGATGCTGGAGGGGAAGAGGATAGTGATCCTCTCCCTGACCTCCTTGCAGCTAAGGAGCAAGACGGGTCAGTGGATGGAGTGGTCCTCTCGCCCACAATGACCCCAGAACAGCAGAGGGACTGTCGCCAGGTGCTGGGTCCGTTCGCCCCCCTGTTCTCCCTGACCCCTGGTATCACCCATTGGTGCGTCCATGTTGTGGACACTGGAGATAGTTTCACTGTATAACAAAAATTTTACAGGGTAGCTGACAAGGTCAGGGCCAGCATCAAGGAAGAGGTTTCCAAGATGTGCTAGGGGTGATTGAGCCCTCCAGCAGCCCCTGGGCTAGCCCAGTGGTCTTAGTACCAAAACTGCTGCGCCCGGTGCCACTCCAGAACTCAGGTTTTGCGTGGACTACCGTGGGCTCAATGCGGTCACGAAGACTGACGCACACCCTATCCCCAGAGCTGATGAGCTCGTGGACCGGTTGGGAGCTGCCCAGTACCTCAGTACATTTGATTTGACTTCTGGTACTGGCAGATTGCCTTAACTGAGGGGGCCAAAGAGAGGTCTGCATTCTCAACGCCAGAGGGCCACTTCCAGTTCTGAGTCATGCCCTTTGGGTTGAAGAATGCCCCTGCCACCTTCCAGACACTGGTTAACTAGGTACTGGCCGGGCTGGAAGAATTCAGCGCCGCCTACCTGGATGCCATTGCGGTGTTCAGCTCCACGTGGGAGGAACACCTGCAACACCTCTGTGAAGTGTTGAAGGCTCTGCAAAGGGCAGGCCTCACTATCAAGGCCAGCAAGTGCCAGATAGGGCAGGGATCTGTGGTGTAGTTGGGACACCAGGTGGGGAGCGGCCAGGTGGCGCCCCTACAGGCAAAGATTGATGCCATTCTGGCTTGGGAGCCCCCCAAGACACAGACAGAGGTGAGAGCCTTTTTGGGTCTCACCGGGTATTACAGACAGTTTGTCAAGGGGTATGGCACCATCGTTGCCCCCTTGACAGAACTCACTTCCAAGAAGTTGCCCAAAAGAGAGGACTGGACCAAAGCTTGCCAAACTTCTTTTGAGGCCCTGAAGACTGCTATGTGCACAGCACCGGTGCTCAAGGCACCTGACTTTTCCAGTGAGTTCATAGTGCAGACAGACGCTTCAGAGCATGGCCACTGAGGATGGTGGAGACCAGCCAGTAGCTTTCATTAGTAGGAGGCTACTCCCCAGGGAACAGAAGTGGAGTGCGATTGAAAGGGAAGCTTTTGCTGTGGTCTGGGCTCTGAAGAAGCTGAGGCCCTACCTGTTTGGGACCCACTTCCGTGTTCAGACAGACCACAGGCCCCTCAGGTGGTTAATGCAGATGAGGGGCGAGAACCCAAAACTGTTGAGGTGGTCCATCTCCCTACAGGGAATGGACTTTACGGTGGAACACCGCCCTGGTACAGAACACGCCAATGCTGATGGTCTGTCCAGATTTTTCCGCCTTAGTGAAGAGGACTCCCAAGTGGGTGGGTAGTTCTACCCACTTTCAGCTGGAGGGGACACGTGTTAGACCTGGCATCTTTGGTGTGGTTTTCCCCTATCTTTTTGCCTCTACCTCCTGTATTTTTGATGCTGTGCTGGATTTCGGTTTTGCTGGTTTAGATGCTTTGGACACTCTGCCACTGCTGATCAGTGCCAGAGTGTAAGTGCTCCCTATGTAAATTGTTATGATGATTGGATATACATGATTGGCATATTTGTATCACCATGAAGTACCTAGTAAAGTGCACTGGGTGTGCCAGGGCTGGTGATGACAAATGCTACTAGTGGGCCTGCTGCACTGATTGTGCCACCCACAGGAGTAGCCCTAAGATGGTGTCTCAGGCCTGCCACCGCAGTGCCTGTGTGCAGTCTGTGAACTGCCATGTCCTCCTGGTCAGTGTCCCCACTGACCAGGCCTAACCCTTCCCTTTTTGTGCACATTGGTCACCCCTATGGAAGGCCCATAGGGGTGACCCTGGGCAGGGTGCAGTGTATGTGAAAGGTAGAGCATGTACTGGTGCAGGTGACATGCTCTGGTAGTGAATGGCAGCCATTTTCGTTTTTCACTATTGTAAGGTTATCTTGCTCCATAGATTAACATGGGGGATGTTGGCTACAGTGGCTACCAGCATTTCTTCCCATAGGAACAAGATAGGACATAAGAGTCTAGTATCCCTGAACTCAGAATTTAATAACACATCTTTTAGGAAAGGTTGTTTTTAAATCCTGTGTTTGAGAATAGCACTTTTAGAAAGTTGCTGTTCTCTTGTCTGACCCTTCTGTGTGCCTTGGCCTGTTTGTGTATTGACTGTCCGGTTTGAGAGTGACAGGGGCTGGGGATTCCCCAGGAGGCTGGCTGAGTCAGCCCTAGGCTGAATGACTGCATTTGCAATTTGAGTGGTGGGAGGAGTTAGCACCTGGGCCTGAATAGGGCTGTGCCTGCCTTCCACAATGCTGGCTCCACCTCCTGCTGGGCGGCTGACGACCCTGCCCCTCACTCTGAAAGAAAAGGATAAGCCAGGCAAACAAAGTGCTCAAGCAACAGCCAGAACTGGTTCAGACGGGCTCAGAGCCCACTTGCACAAAGAGAACAGAGACTTTTAGGGGTATAAGTACAGGACCCCTGACAACAGAAATTTAGATCATCCTGGAATCAAGAAGGAACCTCTGCCAAGGAGAAAGCTGAAACTGAAGAAGGAAGATTGTCCAGCTGTTGCTCTGCTGGATTGCCCTGCTATTGCTTTGCTGCCAAGGAGAGGAGAAGGACTTTGCTTTGTGCTATGTCCCCTTGCTTGAAGGAATCTCCAAGAGCCTGAGAAGAGCTGGCTCCCTGTTCTGAAGTCCCAGGTACAAAAGGACTTCACCCCCAGCTTCCCCTGAGCTCTACTGAGAGAGTTCTGTCCTTCCTGGAGTGCTTGGCCCATGTGTGGTGCCTCTGGAAGTTGTACCTGTGTTGGGAAGCTGGAAACTAAGCTTGGGAGACTTTGCTACAGAAAAGTTATCGCATTGCTCGCTGCGGAGCACATCCCCGACAGTGCGAGGGGATTCCCGCCGCCATGAACGTCGAGACCGTCGCAGCGCCTGTTGCCGCTGTCAGAGCCGTCGCATCCTTTGTTTGCGGGACGCACCCGATTGGTGCGGGAAGTCTAACATCGCTGCGAGTGTCGTCGCAGAGCCTGTCGTCGCTGGGGGAGATCGCCGCACCGCCTGCTTGCGGACTGCTTCACGTCGCTGCGAGAGTCATCGCCAAAGCCAACGCATCGATTAGCTGTGAGAGAGAAGATAACTGCTGGTCCGGGCATCGTCACCCCGGAGATCGGCGCACCTCCAAAGATCGTCGCATCGTGCCTTTGCAAGAACAACCTTCCTACGGATTCTACGCACCGGAATCCATACAAGTGGCCTTCCTCCCCATACAGACCGGATTCGTCGCCACACGCCCGCTGCTTCAGAGGGGCTGTCGCAAACGCCTCCGCAGGGTCTCAGGAGCAACGCATCGCTTGTTTTTCACCGCACCAGCTTCTGCTTTTTGGAACTTTGTCGCAACTGAAGGTACTGTGAGCTAAACGTGATGCAACTGTGAACTACGGAACCTATGCACCGGAATCCACTTTTCTCGTAACTGTGGATTATTTTATCGCAACTTAAAGAATTTTATCGCAACCTGAATAATTTTTATCGCAACCTTAAGAACTCTTTTGAAACCATATTCTTGAACTGTGTATGTTGGATTTTTGTCATTTTGGTGTTGTGTAGTTTAGATTAAATATCTTTATTTTTCTAAAACTGTTGTGGAATCAGTTTGTGGTGTCTTCACTGTGTTACTGTGAGTGTTGGTACAAATACTTTACACATTGCCTCTGGTTAGCCTAGACTGCTCGTGCCAAGCTACCTAGAGGGTGAGCAGGGGTTATCTCAGAGGGTTTCCTCCTTACCCTGACTAGAAGCAAGGGTCCCTATTTGGACAGTGGTACCTACCTCTGCCAACTAGAAACCCCCAGTTCTAACAGTGTGGTTAGTTGCTCTTTGCTGTTTGTCGAAGTACATTTTGCTTAGGACATTATGATCGGACACCAGCTGTGTACACACTCCACACATAGGTATCAGGGAGGAGCCGGAAGACAGCCTCCCTTGTACATGCCATTTCCAGACATCTAAGCAATGGAAGAGAGAGAGAGACATGAACAAAAAATACCATCTCACTCAGGTAACAATCCAAAAATTGTGCAAGCAGTTGACACCTTCATTCAGAGCGATCGCACCTATCCGAGAGCACTAACCCCAAAGGTCAAGGTGATGGTAGCGCTACATTTCTTTGCCATGGAATCTTTCCAATACACAGTGGAAACATCTGGTGGAATGTCATAGCCCATGTTTAGCAATGTTCTCTGGGATGTGGTGCAGGTATTGACCCGATACATGGACAGCTATATAAAGTTCCCAACACCAGGAGAATTTGAGAATTGTATGTGTTGGGGGAATCCCCTATGTCATTAAAGAAAATAATGGCACTCATGTTGCTTTGAATCCATCACAGGTCAATGAGCAGATTTATCGCAACAGTAAGCACTTCCACTCCATCAATGTCCAGGTGGTGTGTTTGCCTGATATGTGTATTTCACACTTCTGTGCTAGCGTTTCAGTGTCTGCACATGACTCGTATATCCCACGTAAAAACGTCATACCCTGTTTGATGGGCCATCTGCTACCTGTGCGGGCTTGGCTTGTTGGTAAGTGATGTTTCATAAGAATGTTGTTAAGTGTGGGTTTGTATGTCAGATATGAATATGTTGGTTGTCCATAACACTCATCATTATCTTCCATGTAGGCAATTGTGGATACCCCAACCAACCATGGTTACTTACACTGTTGCGCAATACAGTCACCCAAAGGAGAAGTTCGCTTTAATGAGGCCGTGGACTAAGAAGGCGGATAGTGGAGCGGACTTTTGGCCTCTTGAAGGCAAGATTCCGCTGCCTTAATAAGACTGGAGAAGCCCTCCAAGATGCACCAGGAAAGGTATGCTAGATCGTTGTTACCTGCTGCATGCTACACAACTTATCAATTCATAAATACATCCCTCTAATTGAGCAGGAAGGAGACCAGCAGGTGTCACCAATTGAGGAATGAGGCCAGGGCAATGAGGACAGTGGTGATGAAGCTGCAGTGGACTTGCAACAACAGCTTATGTAAATGTAAATGTAAATGTAGTTGAGCTTATATAGCGCACAGCTACCCGCAGTGGGTTTCCCAGCGCTTGCTTAGGGAACCCTTCCTGGTATTCCCCTGTGAGATAGCAGGGTATCCACAAGGTGAAAGTCAGGCATCCCGCCGCGAGGGGCCGTTGTGGAGATTAAGCAAGCTATTGCCCAGAGTCGCAGAGTGTGAACCCGTGAGTCGAGGAGGCACCGGGGCAAGAATTATCGAGTCTGTGGAATTTTTAGCCCAAGACCCGCCGAGGCGGGGAATTGAACCCTTGTCCAGGACCGATCTCAGCTTCCGGGTCTGCTGCCTCTAACCCCTGAGCCACACTTATCTACAACCTTTTCCCATGAATGTAAGTATGCAATGAGATGATGCTACAAGTCAACATTGCTTGTTGTTCTATAGCTGTGTGCACTATGTGTATGTACACTTCAGTGTGTCTGAGAAGTGTGCTAAAGTTTGTGAAAGTCTGGTTTTGAATATGGTAATAGTTACATGCACATTTTGACAGTCAAGCCTAACTAGTGTTAATGATGACATTGCTATGGCTGAAGTTTCATCTTCCTTTGATCTTGTAAGACATGATTAATGAGTGCTAACCTATGTGAATATTTTTGTTGTTTTTTTCAGTTAACTTTGCCATGTCAAGAACTGAGGGGACTTTCTGCATCTGATGCGGTGTCTGAGACCAACCTGGGCATGGACATATGGTAGATATGTCTGGCACAGAATCTATTCAAACCTATCAGTCCTGTTTCATTTTTTTTTTGGCTAGTGATTGTGTCTGGTATGTATGTTGTTAGTGATCTGGTACCAGATTGTATCAGTAAAATCCAATTGTGTTCCACATTGAAGTGTGCATTGTGTCATGTAAGCCATCCTAACAAGTGATTAAGTTTCTTGAACATGCTCAAATTGTCTATTGACACAGATTGTTGAGTGGGATGTCAACTTGTAAAGCTTTAGTATACAATTGACTATCAGTGAACATCTACCGTGGACTACAGTTAGTAGGATACACTGATTGTGTAGTTCTATCTTGTGGTGCGAAGTTAGATTGCCTTTATGATACATATGTGGCAACTTATGTATACTTGTTGACCTAGTTCTTCACACTGTCATCATTGTAACAACATGAGAATCACCACATTTTGAGATATATGTTATAGCCATAACATGAGCCAGTATTGACCAGTGTTTTATTTTACAAACATGGTGAGTAGGTGATGAGACACATTAGGGGTATGTGAATATAGATTAAATATGATGAGTGAAGTTGACAATGTTTGAAGATGAAATCCAACAGAACATAGCCACATTTATTCGAGTCCAAAGTCCAACGTTGTCCTTCCATCAAATGTTGAACAGTTTATATGGACCCCTCGGCCATGGATCAACTCCTTCCCCACAGCTCCTCCATGCTGTCCTCTGCCTCCGGTCCTCCCAGGCAGGGTTCGAGTCTGCACCTTGCTGGTTGGTGCCTGTTGCTGGTACTGTTTTTCCTCCTGCTGTTATTGTGACCCTGTGTTTTGCCTTGTCTGGATTGTATTTTGTTTTGGTTTTGTCCTGAACGTTTTCTTTATTTTAAAATTGGCTGTGGAATATTATTGTGATTTTCATGACTTTTTCTACTATTTATGTACTGCTTAAATATTTTTCATAGTGCCTTGATTCAGGCCTGACTGCTTTGTGTCACATTACCAGTGATTGAGCACAGGTTTATTTTATTTAATTTGAATGACATCTAGCAAGTAGTGGCCTTATCCTTTTGGGTGAACACTTGTCCACCCCAAATAATATTCTGATTTCCTACACATAACATATGCAATACAGACTACTGATTGTAACTGCACAACCTGTATTGCGATTTATCCCTATCCCTCACCCATGACTGTGTTAAATCTTTCATGTAAAACCTACCCATTTTATAGTTCATTAGCTTGATTTTAAGGTGGGATGGGAAGAATTCTCTGAAGTCTGACATTTATTAGAGTCACAAGGGGTAATTACCATCCAGATTAATTAATTAATTAATTAATTAATTAATTAATTAATTAATTATGTGCTTATATAGCGCTGGAATCACTCCCGAAGGGGTACCTCCGCGCTTTTTTTACACAGTTTTTACACAGTTCTTGTTTGTCCTGGACCCACAAAGCATATTTTACTATTTAATTGACAGCTTCTCTAGATTCTGGCTTATGGGTGTTTCCCAAAGTTGATTTAAATTCATACTTTCCAGGTCTGATTGAAAATATTTTGCTGTATATTGTTGTTTTCTAAACTCATGAATTCCAACCAAATAAGATTATTCAGAGTTTGCATTGGGGCTACCTGTAATATAGTGCACATTTTTAGAAATGCTGCCTGACAGACCATTTGTTGCCTTACCAATCCAATTTACAGCCAGATCTGAGCCTGAGATGTATTTGGGCACTGAACACTGAATAAAGGTCTAAAACTATTAGCAACTAATGTGTTTAACAGGTTGCTATATTTCCCTCAGAGTATTAACACACCATATATTAAAGCATGGAAGTTACCTTCAGAATCAGCTATAATGAGGGACTACACCATTTTCTCAGTAGTGTCTTAAAAGCACATTCCAGGGATCTAGCTCCAGCTGGTATCCAGTTTCTTGATCTTCCTACCAACTTTGCTAACAACTTTGGTTCTTTTTGGAAATTATTCGTAATTTCATTGGCTTTGGTGTAACTGTGTCAAGTGCATATCAGACTCCGCAGGGCAACCGGAATTTGCTTAACAGTACTATGCCATCCGCATATTGTAGTGATATGATTTCGTATGTGCCAATCATTGGGTGGTGCCATGTTTCTCTCTCAAGTGAGGCAATTAAGTCAGCTATACATAAATTAGTAAGGAGAGATGCCAAACTGCACCCTGTTTTAAGTCTTCTGTAGTGTAAATCTTAGAAGAGATTAATTATCGCTGGCCAAGCATAATTCGTACATGAAGCAGCTGAACAGCCCATAACAGAGTAGGTGGGATACCCAATTCATTTAACTTGAACAATTAAATCTATCTTGTGACTTTATTAAACACCAATTTCAGGTGCATGAAACATGTATAAAAGAGCGTTGAGATGTAAGATAACTTTCAATTAATACTGACAGTGCTAAATGATTTGTTGTTGTGGTGATTCCTGAGCTGAAGCCTGTTTGACTCAATGAGACTAAATTGAGTTGTGGGGTCCACTCTTCCAAGTCATACAATTAAAGACTAATAAAAACTTGCCTTCAACATCAAGTAATGCAATGAGTCCATAATTTGCAGAATTTGATGTGCAACCCTCCAGTACTTGAAGACAATGTTTATATATAGGTGACAGAAAGCATGGCCAGAAGTTACAATACATCCCAAAAAAGATATTGGTAAATCATCAGGGCAGGACACGCCTTCAATTTAGGATTTTTTTATTACATATAACATTTGCTGGTTACCATTGCAAAGGAAAACATCTTCTGTTTGCCTTAAATGGTGTTTTTTCTGAGTTAATGTTTCATTTTTTTAAATTGTTTTCTTCCCCCAGTCGATATCCCTTCCCCACCCCTACCCCAGACATGTCCAGCACAAACAAATAATAATAATAGGATTTTCACTTTGTTCTATATTACATCTTTGCTACGATAACATATGTTGATATCTCCGATAAAGGAAAGAAAAAGAAAGAAAAAGAGAAAAAAAAATTCCGTTAAGTACAAGAATACTACATCACAATCCAGATCTGTGATTGATAATTAACACAAATGAATCGGTCTCTGGCTGTATTTGTAGCCATTGCATTAAAGGGACCCAGATTTCAAGTCCTTTTTTACGTTGATTACATCCCTTTCTTTTATATATGGCTATCTCTAGTCTGCAAGTGGGCAGCAGTTGAGATCTTCATTGTTAGAACACCGGTGGATTTGGATCTAGCCACGCTGACGTTATACATAATCTGAAAACCGCCATAGCCACGAATATCAGCCCTTGCATATATTTTAGTAGATTCAACTTAGTTACTCCTAACATTATTTCATCAACAGAAGTTTCTATTTTTGTGTCTAATATCTCTGATAAAAAAGCTGATATATCGTCCACTATCTTCGGTAATACGTCACATGAAGCAAATATGTGTATGCTGTCAGCTTCGAAAAGTGCACATCTGGGACATGATGTTCCTTTTCCAGTCCTATAAATGCCGATGTTGCGAAGAGACTTGATTGGGACTACTCGGCTACGTCACAGTTGTACCAAGAGACTACTGGGGTGTCAGCAGATAAAAATATGGGTACTCTAGGGGTATCTGAGCAGAATATGGAACAAAGATCTAGGCAGAGTCAAAGTCCAAATCAGAGCCAAAGCCAGAATCAGAGTCGATCTCAAGGGCAATCATCACCAAAAGGGTTTGAAATGATGTTTTCAATGTTGAAGCAGATACAAACTGAGGCGAGAGTGGAAAGCCGCAGAACTAGGCAGGAAAGCAAAAAGATACAAGGATCTCTCCGTAAAGTAAACAAGTTATACGCAGACCTGGCAGGGAGAGTTACAGAGGTAGAAGAAAGAACTGGGGTGTTGGAAGATGAAATGAAGGGTTGGAAGGAATTTAGGCAGGAGCAAGAGAAGACTACAACTGAAGTGCTATGGAAGTTGGAAGATTTTGAGAACAGGCAACGCAGAAACAATATCAGACTTTTGGGTATTGCGGAAGGTAGAGAGGGGCATGATGTGAGATCCTATGTGGTAGAGCTTCTCAAGGGCGCACTCCCCGATATAAAAGGGTGGGATTGGGAGTTAGAGATACAGCGTGCACATAGATTTCCATTCACACAGAGAAAGGGGGACGTCTCAAATAAGCCTAGAGCAATACTTATATATGTCGGAAACTATTTGTTGAGAGAGGAGATAATGGCAAAGGCAAAACCACAGACTAAGTGCAGATACAAAGATGTTGAGTTCTTTGCTAGGCCTGACTTCTGCCATACAACGGTAGAACGGAGGTGGAGATTACGGGAACTAATCACACCATTTCAAAAAATGGGATGTGAGGCATATTTGATGTTTCCCAGCAGGCTGAAGGTGGTAAGAGATGGTCAGTTTAAAATGTTTTACTCTGAAATTAAAGCATATGAGTTTCTGACATGGCTGAAAGAGAATAACCCACAGTCCCAGACACAGGCTGATAGAGAACGAGCAGTAGCTTTGGTTGCCAAAGGAAAATAGAAGCCATAATGTATATAAAAATGGATGAGAGTATAAAAGACTAGAGCAAAGTAATGTAAGAAACTTGTATATATATATATAGGATGCTATAGGATGGTATCACCTTGTTTGTACAGGTTGTTATTAAGAAAGGGGGAGGGGGGCACGGTAGCCCCACACAGTCACAGCTGTCACACATAGGTCTTATGGACCTATTTGCCTGTAGGGGGGGTGGGACAGTCAGGGTGGGGACTCAGGGGGGGCAAGGGGGGGGGAGGGGTGAGGAACAGCAAAAAACTTGGAATTATTGTAGAGGAAAAAAGGAAGTAACCAGGAAGATAAGGACCAGTAGAATAGGGAAAACCTACGAGTTCTATAAGGCTGTTAGTCCAATGAGTATAAGTATAAGTAATGAGCTGTGCATTGATATAATAAATGATGATCTACTTAAAAACTCAGGATGAATACTCGAATAATGACGTGGAATGTCTGTGGACTAAATGACAAATTAAAGAGGCAGAAGGTGGCTATTCTGATTAAGAGTCTTAGACTAGATTTTCTATTACTGCAAGAGACACACATCCAGGCGTCTGAAATCCAATTACTTGAACAATTAGGTCTTACCGTATTAGCGTATTCAAGACAGGGGGCTAGGAATAGGGGGGTGGCTGTAATGGCAAGACAAAGAAACATTACTACCAGGAAAAAATGGGAGGATGCCTGGGGGAGATGGGCTCTGATAGAATGTTTGGTAGGAGAACAATGGGTAACTTTTGGTTCTATATATGGTTCTACAGGAGACGATGCGGAAATTTTCGAACAGGTTGATATTGAGTTGGCGACCTGGGCGCCATATGTAGTAATAGGAGGGGATTTTAATATCAATGGTGCAGGTGGACTAGGCTTGGGGTTAGGACCTCCAGTTAAATATAAAGGAAGGAAGAAAAGAGTGTTTCAAGCAGTCTGCTCTTTAGCTAGGAATAATGGGCTATTGGACGTCTGGGATACTCTTAAGTCAGGAGAAGATGGTTATACGTATTATTCAGCACCACACAAAGTAAGCGCAAGATTAGACTTTTTTTTGGTCAGTAGTCAGGGCATCGATGGTGCATCTATTGAGAGATTACCAAGATTACTGGCTGATCATAATCCTTTAATTATTAACTTAAAGGGATTGGTAGTGGCAAGGGGGGTTACAGCGTGGACTTTTGAAAGAGCACTGCTGGAAGATGAGGCATATATCCAACATATGAAAAGGTGGATAACAGAATTCCTGACAATAAATAGAGATACAGCAACTGTTGGGATGGTATGGGACTGTTTTAAGGCAGGGGTGAGGGGAGAGACTATTAGTTTTGGAGCTAGGAGAAGGAAGCAGGAGAAAGAGAGAAGTGATGCCCTAAAGAGGGAGATACTTTTAGCAGAAGAAGAAGTAAGCAAGAGCCCAGATCCTTCCAACAGCAATGGAGGTGTATTAAATCCTGCCTTTATGAAGCTAGCAAAACTGCGAATGGAAGCAGAAGAATATATAGCAGTGAAGGCAGCAAAACAATATGTGGTTAATAGGGAGAACTGTTATGAGATGAGTGAACGAGTTGGTAAAATGCTAGCAGTTAGAGCAAGACAAAAAGTATCGCTTGGGGAGATAAAGGCAATAAAAGATAGTTCAGGAAAGGTGGTAACAAGTGTGCAACAAATCAGAGAAGCTTTTATGAAATTCTATACAAATCTATACCAAGAAAACGATGTAAAAGACCCTGAAGAGATAGCGGCCTATTTGAATGACTATGAAGGGGTTGAGCTGGATGAATCAGAGAAAAAGAGGCTAGACAACCCATTAGATCAACAGGAGATAAGAAGCGCTTTGAAGAATCTTCCATCTGGCAAAGCGGCTGGGCCAGATAAGATTCCGTTAGAATTTTATAAGGTGTTCTGGGAGGAGTTAGGGAAGGATATGGTACGTACTATGACAGAGGCACAGATGGGATTGTCAACACCAAATTCTTGGTCCGGGGCAGAAATAGTTGTTATTTTAAAGAAAGGAAAAATACCCACAGATCCGGGATCGTACAGACCGATTACGCTCATGAACACTGATACAAAGATCTATTCAAAAGCACTGGCTATAAGATTTGCCAGTGTAATAACACCACTAGTCACTATTAGTCAGCATGGATTTATACCTGGACGAGGAACTACGCACCATACACGAAAATTAATAACCCTTATGGATAAAATGGAGGTTACTGGGGAACCATTTTCGGTCTTATTGTTAGATGCTGAGAAAGCATTCGACCGTGTATCTTGGGAGTATTTGTGGAGTGTCCTAGTAAGGATGGGGTTTGGAAATGGTTTCCTCACGGCAATAAAGACCTTGTATAGAGACCCAGTGGCTAGGATAAGAATAAATTCGGGAACAACTGATCAAGTGAAAATCAATAGGGGTACTAGGCAGGGATGTCCGTGTTCCCCGCTACTTTTTGCTATATATTTGGATCCACTAATACGCAAAATGGAAGCAAATGGGAGTATACCTCCAGTTGCCACACCTAGGGGGGATTGTAAGATACTTGCTTATGCCGATGACGTGGCTGTCGTAACACCAATACCCACAGAGGCTATTAGACATGTGGAGCTGGAGGCTACAAAGTTTGGAAAAGTGTCAGGATACTCCTTAAATACTGGGAAAACACAAATTATAAAAAACAGCAAGGCAGTATGTCAAGATTCACGAGTGGTACAGACAGGAACGTATCTGGGCATAATTATCACTGCAGAATTAGGAAAATTAGTAGAGTTAAAGATAGATCCTATTATAAGAAAGGTGGGGAAAGACTTAGATAGACTTAATAATTTACACCTTACAATAGCTGGTAGAGTAAATATCATAAAAATGTTAATATTACCGAAATTTTTATATCTGTTCAGGACAATCCCGTTATGGTTTGACAACCTTTGGTTTAAAAAGATCGAAGGAATGATCAATAGATTTATCTGGTCTAAAGGTAAAACTAGGAGAGCAGCAATATATATGGTACTCCCAAGGGAGAGAGGAGGATGGGCATTACCGGATCTGAAATCTTATTACTGGGCTGCAGCCTTACAATATATGGTTGGATTAATAGGTGGAGCAGAAGCGGAAGGAGAAGATGATTTAGGTTCATTAGCGATATATGGTTTACTGATGGGGGAAGAAGTTAAAAATATATTTTTGAAACACTTTGACACAGCTTATTTTAAAAGAACACGATTTAAGACTATTTGGGGAGCGTACAATATTTGGAATACTTTCACTAAGAAATATGGATTGGGGAAAATTAATAGATATACGAGAATAAAAGATAATACAGTATTTCCAGAAGATATATTTTCTGATTTAGTGTATATAGAATGGCACCGGAAGGGGATAATAAAAGTGGGGGATTTGATGGCTCCACAGGGGATGAAACAATTTGTGCAATTACAGGAGAAATACGATTTGGCAACAAGGCATTTTTTCAAATATTTACAAGTAAGAAGTTTTTTGCAAAACAAAAGGGGGAGGCTGAGAGGATTTGAGAAAAATCATATACTAGAGGCAATACATAATGGAGTAGACTGCACTATTAAAAGGTTTTATGCAGAGCTAATCGAATCAAAACCGGATGATATGGTTAAGTGGGGGGAAAGCTGGTCGGCGAAGTTGGATATAGAACAGGAATGTTTTAATATGTCAGTAGAACTAGGAAACAATATCCTGTGCTCTGCATCGTTGCAGGCTCAGCACTATAAAACGATATACCGGTTATATTATACTCCAGCAAAACTTGCACAGTGGGGCGCTATTACCGGCATAAATTGCCCTAGATGTAGAAGTTTAGAGGCAGATGTGATCCATATTTTTGCAACATGTCCATGTCTATCGACAATATTGAATGAAATAGAAATGTTTCTTCAAAGGGCACTGAAATTAACTGTCAATTTAACACCTACGATTGTACTATTGGGAGTAGATTCGGGTAATGAGTATGGCGAGGGTAATTATTTCATCTTTGTTGCCATGGCAGTTTTTAGATTATGTATTGCCTCAGCCTGGCTTGAGCAGTCAGCACCAGTATTTCAGCAATAGTTAGCTAAGGTCCTAAGTATATAAAATCTGGAAAAAGCAATATATTCAAGAAAAGGAAGGAATGGGAGGAAGCTAGGATTGAAAATATGGGAGCCAATAATAAAATGGAAGGAAGAAATATAATGTATACAATGTATATAAGGCTGTAAAGATTACTGGGCCATGAGGGAGGGTCACAAGTGTTAACAAGAAACAATGTGATTTATGATTTATAAGTATGTAAATAGAAGAAGTATAATGTATATATTGTATATATGATAAATATGGCCTGTAAAAATATTAGGGTAGGAGGGAGGAGTTTCAGGTGTCTCATAAGCAATAATGTGTCACATGATGTTTATACTTTAAGATTATATATTGTTTATACTTTTCCTGGGTGGAAATATGATTGAAATATGATTGAATTGATTTAGTAAACTGTTCCTCACCCCCTCCCGAAAAAATAATTTTTTAAAAAGATTAAAAAAAAAGAAGTTTCTATTTTTGTGTCTAATATCTCTGATAAAAAAGCTGATATATCGTCCACTATCTTCGGTAATACGTCACATGAAGCAAATATGTGTACGCTGTCAGCTTCGAAAAGTGCACATCTGGGACATGATGTTCCTTTTCCAGTCCCCCATTGAGCAATTTTGTATGGAGTGTTATATAAAAGAAAAAAGGTTTCATTATATTGAGCTTGCAATTTTGAAGACATTAGATATGACGGAAAGAATTTGTAGGAGTGGTGGATAATGTTTCCATGGAGCATTTTATATGGTGGATCCAGGCCTCTTCTGTGATATTTGAATTACTTGCTCAAAATCTGCCAAAGTACAATTTAGTTATAAGTGTACAGATTTCTCCACTATGCCTTTTCTTGCAAGCAACACGGAGCTTTTCCCAGGATTCCTCCTGATCACTTTTTTGCCAACCAAATTGCCTTATGGTATTTCTTTCTTAGATGTTTTAACTTTTCTAGTTACCTGGTGTTTTATTCTTAAATCTCTGTAAAGTTGATTTTATCAGCATTTCAGTTTAAACTCTTTTGAAGAACATATACACTTGATTTGTGGGATGCCGATGCTCACTCCCTTATTATGGGCAAACTGCAAAACTTTGATGTTGTCCGAGTAACAAAGGACTCCCATTCCATAAGATAATCAACTTGATGTCCCAAAACATCTTGTTCGTAACATAGCCCCAATTGTAATAATCAAATTGAATGGCCAGAAATCAGTTCAGTGAATAAGGCACTCCATTTAGGTATTTTGAGATTCTCTAAATAAGCAATTTTCCTATCCTAACGTGGACATGTCGTTCTCCAAAAGAATAGCCTGTGGGTAACTGTCACTTTCAGGTCTTTTTTCTATTTTGACATCCTTAACATACCTAAATAAGGGGATACTTTTCAAGGAGTAACACAATGTTATATATCTGGTTTCAAAAAAGGCATAGGTGTGTCAGAAATCAACATCAACGATTCATTACTCTAATTCCTATTGAATGAAAGACTGAAAGGAGAAACTCTCCTAAGTTATCTTGTTTGCTTTGTTGGCACCTATTGTGGTGCCAACAAATTACAATAACCTCATCACAGGTGTCATTCTTCAGGTTTGAGTTCAAATCACCAGTCATTAACCACTGGGCATCTGGATGTTTAGTGTTTAGCTCTGCAATTAGTTTTTATAATTGGTTCAAAGCATTTTTATTTTCTGTAGTTTAAGGATTGACATAAACATTAACAATTAATAGTGGATATGTGGCAAAAAGAGATGACCAGTTGTTGATTGTGTTTTTCAAAACCCTTGACTAATTTATAATCAAGAGAACAATTACTAAGTTCAAGTTTAATGAAATATATATGTTCAAGCCACCTCTGGGATGACCCTTTATGGGTGTTGTTTTTGCAAAACAATTATGTCCAGTCTATTCAATTAGGAAGAACGCCATTTCATACCAGGTTTCTTGGTACATAGGCATATCAAAATTCCACCAAAAGGCTTTTATATAATTCCCTTTCATTATCCGGGATAGGCTTCCTACATTCCAAGAAAACATTTCCAATCCCCATTGTCGATTTAAATATATTAGCAACCTTTATGCTGCATCATCTCTTCCGCATCCTGACAACCTAACTTAAGCAAATGACAACCAGCTTCAGTCAGTGCCTTGTTGCACCACTTCCTTTGTTGCTCTGCCTACCTCATACTATATCATATCTTATATTAGGAGGTATGTTGCTATCAAAAGTTTCCCTGTTGTCCATTGCACATTTCAAGAGGCATCTTGTTGCCATTTTTTGTTTTTACCCTATTATATTTTTTTTATCTTAAAGTGCAGACGTTTGACCCAGATGGCTGAAAACTTCAGGCTATTGGCGTTTGAAATGTTTTCCTGAAAATGCAACATCTTCAGTTTGGGCTGTAATCCAAGTGATAAGGGTCCTTTTATGTGGTTGTATGCTTCTTGGTCCTTGAAATTCAATTAAAATTATGTGGGCTGAGGTCAGATGTGATCATCCTTACTGGACTGATGGAAATGTAAAACTGTCTCCACGGTTTAAGAAATCAGAACTTATCAGGTAGAAATAGTAATTTGGTTGTAAAATGCTCACTTTCCTCCGTTGTTTTGATCAAAGAGTGGACTTGCCTAGATTCAACTGTAATTCCATAGGTTTCATGAATATCTCTCAAATTTGTTTTATGATTTTCCTTTAATTGCTTTAATTTTTGCTGATGTGATTTTGTGCAAAATCAATTAAAGCTTTTGTTGACCATTGTCAAGAGAACACAGTGTAGTTTCCCTCTCTGTCATACATGAATATGACTTATTCGGTTTATTGAAACCTGCATTTTTGATTTTTTCTTGGATGGTGTGGGGGTCATCATTGGGTAGTCAGTGCATATATATATTTATATCTCAACTTGAAGGAAAGAACAGCACTCACGGGGGGTTATTTCCATGGTAGGATTTATTCACACACTTTGTTGCAAATGTGTTTCGGCGGATCGCCTTCTTCAGTGTCGGCGGCAGCCGTGTTTGACCCTCATTTATTTTAAATCTCAGTTATTTATATTGGTATTTGGGCAGTCAGTGATCCACCAACTTTGGATGGCTATTTTCTATGCAAAATCTGACATTTCACATCCATCACTGCACTTATTCAAATTCATAGGTCCAAATAACCTCTTGATTATAGATATCAGCAGCATAATACTTCACAATTATTAATTAATTTTAAATTCACTTTTAGCACAGAGTTCCGCCATATTATCACGGTAAAGGTGCGCCATTCATTCCATTTGTTAATCAAATTTTGACGTTTCATATCATATATAACATCACCCCCTGGATGGGCTATGGCTTCCAATTGATTATTGACCTTGTGCATTCTAATGACGTAAACATGATTGTGTATTTAATCAGCCCTCAAATGGGCATTGTTCAAATTACCTTATGGGTCTTCCCCTGCTTAACTGAATCCTTTTGTTTAATGTCATTAAGCGTCCTGTTCACTGCCCTCTATTGTTCCTAACTATAAGTATACCCCTAACTTTTCCCCGCTGTTCAATCATAAGGGAGACTTTGTTACCATATCCAATATGTATAGTGATTCTAATCTGCGTAGTTTTTTCTCCCTGTCACCACCTCTGATGTCCCGTGGTACATGATCAATACAACTGTATCTGAGAAGATCTCTATCACTTTGATGGTGAGTTTGAAAATGCCTTGCAAGGGGGTAATTTTGATCTTTGCTGGGTGAATCGTGCTTCCCACATACTTAAGGTGACAAGGGCATATCAGACAGTACACTACATATGGTGTATTAGTATTCATGAATTTTGTTATGCGGACCTGGTCCCGTAGGCCTCGAATCGTATACAAGTTCACTTTTTTGCTGGGTGCTTTTCACTGATAAAGGCAATTTGCCCAGTGACTCACTATAGCTAACTTGGTCTGGCTGAATATTTTCTATGAAGACTTGATCATTTTGTGTGTTCTCAGTCTTCCTTCACTGTTTTGCTTTGTTTCATATGGTGTTTGGACTAAATATAGCGGCAAAAACATTGTGTGGACAAAATATCAAAGAATAAAAAGGGCAAAAATATTGTGAAGGTAACTTTCCATGAGTGAGACAAGTTTTACTATACTTAACTCCACATGTATGTACCTTATCAAGGTACATACATGTGGAGTTAAGAATAGTAAATCAAAACTTACCTATTTACACTTATTCTTCTCAATATTTTGGTCCGCAATATTTTGGACACAATATTCTGTCTACACAATATGTTTTGTATCGATATTCTATCAGATAACTGTTTTGTATTACATATGTCATATAATTTGTCTGTGGTACTGTTAGAGTAATTTGTATCATGGTTACGATATATTTTCCTGAGTTGTTTTCACTCTCTATTAGTCAAAGGTCTTTAGGCATCTTTTGAAGTTTGGGGTCTTCTCCACTTTCGCTGGTTAGTGCAATTGCACAATATGCTCTAGTCGATATAGTTGATTCTTTTGAGTTTGGATTTGAAATTTCCTAGGTGTGGTTGATGTGCCCTCCTGTAACTGCATTTGCTCAGGCTTTTCTTTTTTCAATTGTTGTTTAAATGTTTACTTCAGCTACGAGGGATTCTAACACTTTTGGCAATGAAAATAATTTACAGCTAATAGGAGAGCCTGTGCAATTTGATATTTTAAGGTCTAACTCATTCTTTGCCCAAAGATAGTTGAGTTCATTTAGTTCTTTGTCTATCCCAAGCACAAATAATTCCAACGTGAGTAATATGTCAACTTGTGCCTCAAATTAGTTTGACAAAGTTTAAGGCTTTCATAGTTTCATCCAGTGTATTTGAAAAAAACTTGTTCCGTACTAATGTGTTCTTAACTTGCTCTTGGATCCAGAACTGCTCATATCAGTGATATTAACAATATTAATCAATCAATAAATAGATGTTTATTGAAAAGTTAATTAAAAATCTAATATAGGTGATTCTTTAAAAATCCACAGGGCTAAGTCAAGACCAATATAGTACAAACTGAGCTAAAAGAGAATTCCTGAACAAAAGGTGCCATAAAAATCAGTTCTATGGCAAAAATAAAAGATGAAAATGTACAAAATCATTATGATTAAACAATCTCTCCTATAACATGCAAACAATTCACCAGAGTTCTAAGACCTTGAAGATAGACAAAACTTTCTCCTTACATTTTATAAGACTTATTGTCATTTGAAGGTTCTCTCAGCTTAGTGCATGCTTTGGGCCACCAATTACCCAGCGACACCCCTTTTTAGCGAAGAGCAGTCTTAGCCAACTTCATTGATCAGGTAAAAGCGCAGGATAAATACAAACAATATGCTATAATGATTCTAGTTTGTAGCTATACAGACAACATTGTTTTGAATAATCCTTGTATGTTAGCCATGCTTGCGTGAACTGCATTAAGGGAGCGCATAAGAGAAAAATTTGGGTCAATCATAGTCTAAATGGTTTGGCCAGAGGGTAGAAGAGGTTATTGGCAAATTTCTTCCCAGAAAAACTCTCCACTGTTTAGCCTGCATATTTCCTATTTTACAGTTTTGCCATGTCTTGTTTTTGACCAGGGGTGGGCGACAACCTCCCGTCCGTCTGCAGAGTTTGCAGAGTTTTGCTCTTTCAACGCTCTGCTTGGAGTACAGTGCTTTGGGAAAACTCTGCCAACTGGTGGAGTTTTTTCTCGAACGCTCGACTCACCAATGTTAAGTTGGTGAGCAAGGACATCGGGCGCTAGACCACCTCCTCAAGAGCTTTCTCAACCTAGCTGGTTGCGACTGGTCGCTACTCCTCGAATGGAGAAAGCTGCAGGTCAGGTTGAGAAAGCTGCCACTCGAGTAGAAAATCTACTCGAGTGACAGAAAGAAGCAGCAACCTCTGCAGCACCGAGTGGTGCTATTTGCTCTAATGTTACAGTGTGGGACAAGTTCCCGGCGCTAAAAATCAGAGTGAGCAGCGTGACATACCAAACTCCACTGCTCGTGGTACTCCGCACAATCTCACAAGGTTTTAGGTAACTATGTAAACTTTTTCGGATAAGCAAACTAAGCAATCTAATCAACATTTGTTCATCTTGGGATCCTGATGCCAAGATGAAACTTTGCGATTTCCTTCCACCCCTACATTTTACCTGTATTCTGGTTACTTGGTTAAGCTGTAGTTCAGAAATTACCACACCTAATAAATCTTCTAGCTGCAGGGGGTAAAGGGCATTTTTAGGCACGATGACCAAAGTTGGTTTGTCAAATTAGAAGCTAAAAGAGCGCACCAAATTATGTTTCTTAAGATGTGATCCTTAGAGTGGCATATCAAGTGGTAAGTAATCAAGATCTGTAATATGAATTTCAGTGAAGGTGCTGAAGTTTGAATTCCAACCTTATTTTTGCCTAGCAGGTGAATTAGAAAGGTGTATATGCACTACAAACAGATATACTTACCTTAACTATATTTACCATGCGTGGTAAAGGTGTATGCATAGTATAGATTTACATTGTAAAGGCTGCGTTATAAAGGCACTGTGTGGTTACAACTTTATTGTAATGGATATTTCACGTTCCAGGGGACACTTAATATTTGATGCCCCACCTTCCACATTCAACTATTTTATGAGGCTGTCATATATGGAACCAGACCATTTCAAAGGTAATGCATTATTATCAGTTAAATTGCGATTATTGTTATCACCTGTTGTCTCAGTGTTTGATGTGACAGATGTATTATTTGAGCCCTGTTGGAAATGGTCATTTTGCAGGGTTATCCCCAAACATTTTGTTTCTTCCTCCTTTATTTTTCCTGACCTGTGGTTGTTGGCAATAGGACTCTGGGCACTTTACCACTGCTGTTCAGTGCTAAAGTGCGTATGCTCTCTGTATAAATTGTTATTGTTATTGGTTATCCATGATTGGCATATTTATTTTACCAGTAGGTCCCTAGTAAAGTGCATTGAGTGTGCCAGGGCTGGTGCTTCAAATGCTACTAGTGGGCCTGCAGCACTGATTGTGCCACCCACATGAGTAGCCCTAAAATGGTGTCTCAGGACTGCCACTGCAGTGCCTGTGCGCAGTTGCTAACTGCCATGCTGACCTGACCAGTGTCCACGCTGACCAGGCCTAACCCTTCCCTTTCTGTACACATTGGACAACCTATGGAAGACCCAAGGTACCCGCCTGGTGTGTGTGGCATGTCCTAATAGTGAATTACAGCCATTTTTGTTTTTCACTATTGCAAGGCTACCTGTTCTCCATAGGCCAGAATGGGCAGTTAGATTATTACATTTCATAATCCTAACTGACTCAGGGAACATGGTAGAAATTCGAGTTTAGTATGCCTGAACTCAGAATGATGAAATACATCTTTTAGTGAAGTTGGTTTTAACGTTCTGTGTTTGGAAACACCACTTTTAGAAAGTAGGTATGTTCTTGCCTAACTAGCCAAGCCTGCCTGTGCTAGGTTGTGTATTCCTTGTCTGGAGTTTGAGTGACAGGGCTGGGAAATTATAGGAGACAGAATGAGTCCGCCCAGTGGTGCATCTAGATGGGGGAAGGAGTTGCACCTGGGACCGGAATAGGACTGTGCCTGCCCCCCACAGTGCTGGCTCCACCCCGTGTGGTGCATCTGATGTCTCTGCCCTGCACTGTGAAAGGAGAGAAGGAATCATGTCAACAAAGTGCTCCAAGGCTGTGCTTTCCCTCCACAATGCTGGCTTCACCTCCTGTGGGGCGTCTGATGTTTCTGCTCCGCACAGTAAAAGGAAAGAAGGAGTCATGTAAATAGAGTGCTCCAGAACTGGTTTGGACCGGGCTCTGAGCCCTCCTGCACAAAGGGAACAAAGACCTTTTGGGGTATAACTACAGGACCCCAGACCACTGAACATTAGATCATCCTGGAATCAAGAAGGAACCTCTGCCAAGGAGAAAGCTGGAAGACTGAAGAAGGAAGACTGTCCTGCTGTTGCTTTGCTGGACTGACCTGTAGTTGCTTTGCTGCCAAGGAGAGGGGAAGGACTTTGCTTTGTGTTGTGTCTCCTTGCCTGAAGAAATCTCCAAGGGCCTGAAGAAGAGCTGGCTCCCTGTTAAGAAGTCCCAGGAACGAAAGGACTTCACCCCCAGCTTCCCTGAACTGTACTGAGAGAGTCCTGTCCTTCCCAGAGTACTTGGGCCAGTTGTGATGCCTCTGGAAGTTGTACCTGTGTTGGAAAGCTGGAAACGAAGATTTTAAGAACTTTCTGCAAGTTTTAACGCATTGCTCGCTTGCAGAGTGTATCCCCGCTTGCGCACCAGTCCGGTACGGGAAGATTACTATTGCTGCAAATATCGTCGCAGAGCCTGTCGTCACTGGGTGAGATCGTCGCACCACTTGCTTGTGGACCGCATCACGTCGCTGCGAGAGTCGTCGCAGAACCATCACATCGACGGGCCGCGAGAGGAGAAGATCGACGCTGAGCCGTGCATCATCGTCGCACCGGAGATCGTCGCCGCCCCTAAGATCGTCGCATCGTACCTTTTGCGAGCCGCTTCCACCGAAACCTGTGCACGGAATCCACGTAAGGTATCGCATCCCTCCCAGTACAAACCGGAGTCACCGCAACACACCCGCCGCATCCAGCGGGGTTGTCGCATCGCCTCCCCAGGGTCTCAGGAGTGACGCATCGCTTGTTTTTCAACGCTGCAGCTTTCACGTGGAACTTTTTGCGGCATCTAAAGGTATTGTTGGCTAAAACGTGACGCAACTGTGGATTATTTTAACGCAACCTTAAGAACTATTTTGAACCCCTATTCTTGAACTGTTATGTTGGATTTTTGTCGTTTTGGTCTTGTGTAGTTTAGATTAAAATACCTTTATTTTTCTAAACTGTTGTGGAGTCAGTTTGTGGTGTTTTCACTGTGTTACTGTGAGTGTTGGTACACATACTTTGCACATTGCCTTTGATAAGCCTGACTGCTCGTGCCAAGCTACCAAGGGGTTGAGCAGGGGTTATCTAAAGAGTGTATCCTTCTTACCCTGACTAGAAGCAAGGTTCTCTATTTGGAAAGTGGTTGCCAACTAGAGACCCCCAATTCTAACAAGCCCCATGATCACTTTGTACTTATAATAATTTCAAATAACTCTACAATTCCAAAGAAGTCTCCTGAGGCAACAGCACATTCCAGGATGACAAACACATTGCATTTCTCTGTGGTCTCAAGGTGTTGCATAGTGCTTGCTTTGTTCTTACTTAGTGGATGGACATAGATATTTTTTAGGAGGAATGAATAAGCAGCCCCCTTTTCTTTTTGCCACATTAGTTGTAGTATGTGCAAATTGTTGCATGACAGAGCAAAAGGGCTTGCTACACAATTGAAGCTGTTTGACACCTAGAATCATAGGCCCTCCTGCCTCTGCCCCTGCTTAATCGTTCACTGGCATCTAGAGAGAAACTTTGAAAACCCAGGACAGGAATGGCATTGCAACATCAGGATTCCTGAATGCAGAATATTTGATCAGCAAAAAGAAAGGAATGACTTTCCTCATATTTTAGGAGTTTCCCCAACCCTGCAACATTCTAGTAAATAATTGTTAGAAGGCTCCTGCAAAAACTGCCTTGCTAATTACATGATTGATTAAGGTTACCCCACTAAGCGGCAGACTTATGTAGGGTGCTGGCCAACTAGCTCCAATCTGCTCAGTAATCTCTTTTCTGGGTATGGCATTGTTATACATGTGCCCATCTTCCTGCTTGGGAGATTAAACAAATGATTAGATAATCAGAGGGTGGATTAGAGGATATACAGACTATGAAGGAGATATTACGCAATTATTTCAATGGAAACTGTGATTAGACAAATGGGATTACCCCAAAGAGTGAGAATATATTTTTGCCGATATATTTGACAACATCGCAACAACAATATGTGATTCTAACACACCCAATGCTAATACTGATATAAAACAACAACAGTTCAACACTTCAGATACTGAGCTTTCTAACAGCGAACTGGCAAAACCCTCTATTAGCAAATTCAGTTTCTTAGTAGATGTTGAAACATATTGACTTGACACATGTAAACAACAGAACAAAAATCCAACATATACTGCAACAAATCCAGACGAGGATAGGAGAAAAGGCAGAGCCTAAAATACAACCATATGAGAAGTGAAAAATAGAGCACAACAAAAGGAAATGAAGGCAGGATTCCAACAAACATCCAAAAACAGCCATTATTGGACTACATTTCCATGAACCATTTGAAGATAAACTCACATGCAACCAAACTTTTTCACAATGAATTGGCACGAAACGAGCACAAGGGCTATAAGTGTGCCCACTTAGCGATTGCCATATTAGAAACAGAAATTAATTTCCCAATTTACTTATAAGTTGAAAGTTGTTAACTTTAAACTAACAACAGTTACTTAATGAAGCCAACATTCATATAAGATGTGTCATGTCTGTTCAACATCCAAGAATTATACATTCTTTGACACACCTTATCTGAACCTGATCAAATCACAACTTTTGACTTTTTAGTAATTGGTCTTTCACATCTGACCCAGGAATGAAACCCACTTGAACTTTCTTGCCAATACTTCCCACTGGCAATAAGATTAGCTCATTTCAGGCATTAGTACTGAAAGACCAAGACCGTGCCCATCGGAAAAGTGAATGAAAAGAAAAATAGTTAGCACATAGCCTTACATTGAGAGAAATCAAAAGTCTTAAGAATATTACAAATTAGCAACACCATCATCATAAATGAGGTGGACAAGTGTGGTAATAAAATCCTTCCGGACACCCGGGATTATATAAAGAGGGCTAACAGATCCCAGCTATGAAAAAACTGATATCCAGCCTACGCATTTGCCTACAAAAAGCTGCAAAAGAGCATTTACAGCACTGGTAGAAATTGGGTTTTCAAACTGAAAAAGAGGAACAATACTTATATACAATTCCCGAATACAGCAACACACTAATCAGAGTGCACACACCTGGAAATTCCCTAATAGAAAAAGCCATTATGTCAGGTATAGGCTCACCAACTTCGAGCACTTCCAAATATGCAGACAGCCAATTACATCCTTTAGTGCTTGCACTCAAATCATACAGTAGAGACAACAAATATATTTTCCTGACATTAGATTACATACCTTGGCCGGAAAATTATATTTTGGCAGCACTTGATGCCACTAACCTCTTTATATCAATTAGGCATGAGCAAGGTCTGGAAGCTCCAAGTTATTTTTTATTACATCAGTGCTGTCACACTCTATTGCAGCTCTATGTAAATGATTTGCCTTTGCTGGAGAGCTTGCTACTTCACAATTGTCTTACTTCCTTGTGTTCACAAATCTATAAATAAAAGCCCAGACGTGGTCTTACTCCTCTTAGACCCTATTTATGAGGAAATGGGAATTACTGGGGAATCAGTAATTCCGGGTCTGGTATACCCAAGAAATGCTCATTTTGGGACATATTTGACCTTGAGATTTGCAACTGAAATCTTCAGAGATCTACGGTGTTTTCCCGGATCTCATAATTTTGATGGGCCACTCGTACTGAACCCTGTGTGTACTAACTACCTTATGGAACTGAGAGCTATTTCATAAGTTTTAATAAAAGGGGATTTAATATGGAGCTCTAAAGATTGGTGCTCATTTTGCGGCTCCTTTTAATAGAATTTGATTGTGTGCTATGAAAAGTGTCCCAATCAGCTTACACAGATTATAGATATTTCATGGTCTACCTAACAATTCCTTCACACCTCTCCCCAAAGCATTGCGTACAGAAGAACTATGATTTTGGTGTAACTTTCACATAAAACAACAAATCTCTGATGTGACATTTAGAGATTTACCAAGAAGTCTGTCTTTCAATTCTTAATCTAACTTTTTATTAGAATAGAACAAATCTCAAACTTTTATTCTCTACAGCATTCTGGCAGGTGATCTGTTATCTGGTGGTGTCCTCTCTGACTCTCCTAATCAATCAATCAATCAATCAGAGTACTTGTAGAGCGTGCTACTTACCCGCGAAGGTCCCAAGGCGCTGAGGGGAGGGGGGGGGGGTGCTGCTACAGCTCGAAGAGCCAGGTCTTGAGAAGTCTTCTGAAGGTGAGTAGGTCTCGGGTCTGCCGTATGTGGGTAGGGAGGGTGTTCCAGGTCTTGACGGCGAGGTAGGAGATTATATCCACTCTGTCAGAGGGTTTTATCTTAGATAGATGCCATCCACCTGTAGAACTAACTTCTTAAGAAGTCGCTGTTCATCCTCTGGCCAAAAGACTCAACTCATTAGTTTTTCTGTTAGTAAGTATGCTGTTGCCAATTAAATCAGGTGTCACAGCGCAGGAGATTTCCCCCTGTCTGGTATACAATAACAATGCTCATAAACTTAAATCACTTCATAGAATTTAAGAATGTACGTACTTTTAAAGCTTTGATCTTCACACAGCCTCACTGTCCTGCAGACAAGCTAAATGCTGCAGGGGCAATAAGTAAATATATTATTTGTTCAGAGCTCACTAGAGTACGAAAATCCCAGCCCCTGGCCCAGTCTTGCCCTGTTGCAACTCTTTGGCAGCAACCACTAAATGCTCCCTTTTCTGGAGCAGTTAAAGACTTAAGGCCATTAATACGAGTGGCCCTTATAATTTAGTTATGTGTAGCATCCTTTTCGCACAAAAGACTAAGAACGCTATACATCGAAGATAGATTACATCATGCATAGCACACACAGCTGGCATAAGATCTTGGGCTTTAAGATTGATACAAGAGAAGATAGTGACCACTGTCCCCTCTGCCTTGAAATAACAGGGTACACAACAGGAGAACAGCTACCTAAAATAAGCCCACCACCAATATAGCCTTTGATAGAGAACAACTGCAGAATGGTCAAATGGCCATGTATTTCAGACAATATAGAGACCTTGACTAGGTAAACATCCATTTGTACGTGGTCATTACACCTCGTGCCATTACTACGCATGCGCTGTAATAACGCGTAGCCTTTACTAAGCATTTTATTACTTTGCATGCACGGTTATAACTCATGCTTTGTAATGAGTGTATGGATGACGGGAGTAAGGGTATGGATCGAGGAGGCAGCGATGACGAGGAGGCTGCGATGACGGAATTTAATTGAATTCACGGAATTGCAGTGAGGAGGAGGCCAGCAAGACGGTGTGGTGAAAGGAGAACAGCTGAGAACAGCATCGAAGGAGGGGAACGAGGGTTCTGGGCACCCACTGAGGAGAGCGAGGTAAGAGGGACTGTTTAATTTTGAAGGGTTTGTGTTTGAGGAGTAGTGTTTGTAGTTTAAGGGTAGGGTTGTGGGTCGTGTAAGGCAGTGTTTGTGTGTAGGTACAAGAGTGGGGGAAGGGGGAGGGTCGTGCAGAGGTTAGTGTTTTAGGGATTAGGGTAGTGTTGTGGTGTTTGTGTAGTGTAGGTTAGTGTCGGGGGGTCGTGCAGGGTAGCGTTTAAGTGTAGGGAACGGATTGGGGGTAGGGGCAGGGTCGTGCTTGGGGTTTTGTTTGAGGGTTTAGGGTAGTGTTGTATTGTTTGTGTAGTGTAGGGTAGTGTTTTAGGGTTTAGGGTAGTGTCAGGGGGTCGTGTAGGGAAAGGTTTGCATGTAGGGGCAGGACTGGGAGTAGGGGCGGGGTCGTGCTTAGGGTAGTTTTTTTAGGGTTTAGAGTAGTGTTGTAGTGTTTGTGTAGTGTAGGGTAGTGTTCTAGGGTTTAGGGTAGTGTTGGGTTGTTGTGCGGGGTAGTGTTTCAGTGTAGGGGATGGACTGGGGGCAGGGACATGGTCGCGCTGGGGGTAGTGTTCTAGGGTTAAAGGTAGTGTAGTAGTGTTTGTGTAGTGTAGAGTAGTGTTTTAGGGTTTAGGGTAGTGGCAGGGGGTCGTGCAGGGTAGTGTTTCAGTGAAGGGCACGGACTGGGGGTAGGAGCTGTGTTGTGCAGGGGGTAGTGCTTTAGGGTTTAGGGTAGTGTTGTGGTGAAAGTGTACTGTAGGGTACTATTGTAGGGTTTAGGGTATTGTCGGGGTACTGCAGTGTAGTGTTTGGGTGTAGGGATAGGACTGGGGCACAGGGCAGGGTTGTGCTGGGGGTAGTGTTTTAGGGTTTAGGGTAGTGTTGTAGTGTTAGTGTAGCGTAGGTTGGTGTTTTAGTGTAGTGTTGGGGGGTTGTGATGGGTAGTGAATGAGTGTAGGGACCGGAGTGTGGGAAAGCTTATGTTCGTGCAGGAGGAAGTGAATCAGGGTTTAGGGTAGTGTAGTGGTGTTTCAGTAGTGTAGGGTAGTGTAGTGTTTTGGTAGTGTTTTCCATTTTTAGATGTGTAGAGTAGTGTATTTCTTTTTATTATTTATTGTAGTGTTATGTTTTAAACATTTAAAAAAAGGGGTGAAATGTCTTTTTTTAATATGACACGTTATTCTGCATACCATTTTTATTACTAGGCACGTTTTTACTACATATACATTAACACTTTTAATGTAATGGTATGCAAACTAAAAACTTGCGTAGCAACTGTTATTGCCAAGTAATAACTGCATAGTAATTGCATGTGAAGTAATTGCATGCGAAATAACGTGTCATATTCCCTTGACTGACATCTACAAGGCATTTGTTGAGGTAGTAGGCTGCTATGTAAATCAAAATGGAACCCCAGTAATGGTAATGCACCAATTGTTGGTGACAACTCTAGTACCCCTTTTAACCAGAGCTCTTAGAGGAAAATCCTACTTTCTTTAATAATTTCAATGTGGGGGGGAGGGTGACAAGAAATGTTCTGCACCGGGTACCACCTGACCTTGCTACGCCACTGGGATTCTGCAACCTGGACTGTCCACTTTACCAATCTATATTCAGATCCCAAGCGTCCCACTCGAGAACACTACTGTTTTGCAAACAGCAGGGGACATTCGATCCATTTTATCCTGGAAGAAACACAAGCAATCAACACCATCAAGCAGGAAAAAGTGCCAGGACTAGACAAACTGCAAGGGGACTTGTTCAAGCATGATAAAGAGGTGTGAGCACCTTATGTCAACCTGGTCACTAAAGCTATAGCTTTGGGAGGACCAATCCCAATTTCATTGAAGGGGGCTGAAATAGTCCTGATCCATAAAAAAGGGAGTAAGCAAAAAATGAAGAACTATGGGCCCATCAGTTTAATTGATGTATTACTGAAACCATGCTAGAAAGACCCTGAATAGGCTAAGCAAATGCATTGACGATGACAACATGCTATCCTCATACCAGGCTGTATTCAGAGCTTGAACAAGCACAGTAGCACAAGTATTTAGACTCCTGTGCATTCTCAGGAATGACACTAAGATATGGGGAGCCATATCTACATAGCATTTGTAGATCTAAGGGCAGCATTCAATTTTGTACGAGAGGACCACTGTGGGCCTCTCTGGAAAGCCAGCGAGTTACCCGCAGATATTTAGATCAGATACTAGTCAGAGGAGTGCGACAGAGATGTGTGCTCGCGCCGACACTGTTCTCACTTTATATCAATGATGTGGCTGACTGCCTTAAAAAAAAAAAGCCCCCCCCCAAACTCAGCGTGAATCTGGTTCCATCACTACTATTGCAAATACAAAATATTTTGGACGACTTTTATACGTATTGTAAGGAAAAAGGTCTAGAAATAAGTATTGGAAGAACCAAATATACGGCCATATATCCCCATAAGAATTTCCGGAGAAATATCAGGGTGGGCAACTGAAAACTAGAATATGTACTAAATTTAGCTTATTTAGGTATAACACTCAATTCAAAGCTGTTATGGAAATCACGAATAAACCATTCCACAATGGTTCTTATGCAGGGGTATGGGGCTATCCTCAATAAATACAACTCATCAATGAGTAAACCAATTGCACCAGTGTTAGATATTTATAAACGCAAAGCACAGGCAGCTGCCTTATACAGATCTGGACTGTGAGGCATTGGTAGCATTAAACAACTCACATCTGGGGAGAACAAGTTCATGAGAAGGATATTGAAGCTACCATTGGCAACACCAGTTATCCTTATGTTCCTTGACCTAAATATTAAGCAGATAGGGCATACTGCAACACTACGCCCGCTGCTTTATTGGATTAGAATATGGACAACCCTAGAGTTGGTGGATTATACAGAGGGTATACTGGCGGTCGCCAGTAGGTAGTTATAGTTAGGATTGTTTTCCATAGGGAAATCGCAACATTCTGTTGGGAATAACTTTGGCGCCGGTTGAGGAATCTGCCTCAAATTTCCTCAAATTTGCCTCGCGGCGCTCCGGTCCTTCCCTGAAAGTTTGGGGGGGATTTGTCAAGCGGGGGCCGAGATAAAAGGGGGGTCCAAAAACGTGTTTTCCCCATGTTAATTTCCATAGGGCGGTTGGACTCACTTTTAGCCCGAACGGCTGAATGGATTTCCACCAAACTTTGCAAAATTGTAGGGACTGGTAGCCCGATGTGCCTTTGCTATGTCTCAAGATTTGTGCTCCAGTGTATTTTGAGTAATTTAGGTTAAAAAAAATATATATATCTATAGGCGCGCCCCGGTATGCGTACCGGGGAGCGCACCTGGCGCGTACCGCGAGTTCGCGCGCGGAAAGCGGATTGTCTCTCGGGTGTCTGTCAACATTCCAAACAGTCCTGAGCGGCCGCCATCTTGTGTCTCGGTAGGATCGAGACACAAGAGGTGGCAAAAACAAAACTAAAAACTTGCGTAGCAACTGTTATTGCCAAGTAAAAACCGCATAGTAATTGCATGTGAAGTAATTGCATCTGAAATAACGTGTCATATTCCCTTGACTAACATCTACAAGGCATTTGTTGAGGTAGTAGGCCGCTATGTAAATCAAAATGGAACCCCAGTAATGGTAATGCACCAATTGTTGGTGACAACTCTAGTACCCCTTTTAACCAGAGCTCTTAGAGGAAAATCCTACTTTTTTTAATAATTTCAATGTGGGGGGGGGTGACAAGAAATTTTCTGCACCGGGGACCACCTGACCTTGCTACGCCACTGGGATTCTGCAACCTGGACTGTCCGCTTTACCAATCTATATTCAGATCCCAAGCGTCCCACTCGAGAACACTACTGTTTTGCAAACAGCAGGGGACATTCGATCCATTTTATCCTGGAAGAAACACAAGCAATCAACACCATCAAGCAGGAAAAAGTGCCAGGACTAGAGAAACTGCAAGGGGACTTGTTCAAGCATGATAAAGAGGTGAGAGCACCTTATGTCAACCTGGTCACTAAAGCTATAGCTTTGGGAGGAACAATCCCAATTTCATTGAAGGGGGCTGAAATAGTCCTGATCCATAAAAAAGGGAGTAAGCAAAAAATGAAGAACTATGGGCCCATCAGTTTAATTGATGTATTACTGAAAATCCATGCTAGAAAGACCCTGAATAGGCTAAGCAAATGCATTGACGATGACAACATGCTATCCTCATACCAGGCTGTATTCAGAGCTTGAACAAGCACAGTAGCACAAGTATTTAGACTCCTGTGCATTCTCTGGAATGACACTAAGATATGGGGAGCCATATCTACATAGCATTTGTAGATCTAAGGGCAGCATTCAATTTTGTACGAGAGGATCACTGTGGGCCTCTCTGGAAAGCCAGCGAGTTACCCGCAGATATTTAGATCAGATACTAGTCAGAGGAGTGCGACAGAGATGTGTGCTCGCGCCGACACTGTTCTCACTTTATATCAATGATGTGGCTGACTGCCTTAAAAAAAAAAAGCCCCCCCCCCCCCCAAACTCAGCGTGAATCTGGTTCCATCACTACTATTGCAAATACAAAATATTTTGGACGACTTTTATACGTATTGTAAGGAAAAAGGTCTAGAAATAAGTATTGGAAGAACCAAATATACGGCCATATATCCCCATAAGAATTTCCAGAGAAATATCAGGGTGGGCAACCGAAAACTAGAATATGTACTAAATTTAACTTATTTAGGTATAACACTCAATTCAAAGCTGTTATGGAAATCACAAATAAACCATTCCACAATGGTTCTTATGCAGGGGTATGGGGCTATCCTCAATAAATACAACTAATCAATGAGTAAACCAATTGCACCAGTGTTAGATATTTATAAACGCAAAGCACAGGCAGCTGCCTTATACAGATCTGGACTGTGAGGCATTGGTAGCATTAAACAACTCACATCTGGGGAGAACAAGTTCATGAGAAGGATATCGGGGCTACCATTGGCAACACCAGTTATCCTTATGTTCCTTGACCTAAATATTAAGCAGATAGGGCATACTGCAACACTACGCCCGCTGCTTTATTGGATTAGAATATGGACAAACCTAGAGTTGGTGGATTATACAGAGGGTATACTGGCGGTCGCCAGTAGGTAGTTATAGTTAGGATTGTTTTCCATAGGGAAATCGCAACATTCTATTGGGAATAACTTTGGCCCCGGTTGAGGAATCTGCCTGACATTTCCCTCAAATTTGCCCCGTGGCGCTCCGGTCCTTCCCTGAAAGTTTGGGGGGGATTCGTCAAGCGGGGGCCGAGATAAAAGGGGGGTCCCAAAACGTGTTTTCCCCATGTTAATTTCCATAGGGCTGTTGGACTCACTTGTAGCCCGAACGGCTGAATGGATTTCCACCAAACTTTGCAAAATTGTAGGGACTGGTAGCCCGATGTGCCTTTGCTGTGTCTCAAGATATGTGCTCCAGTGTATTTTGGGTAATTTAGGTTAAAAAAAATATATATATCTATAGGCGCGCCCCGGTACGCGTACCGGGGAGCGCACCTGGCGCGTACCACGAGTTCGTGCGCGGAAAGCGGATTGTCTCTCGGGTGTCTGTCAACATTCCAAACAGTCCGGAGCGGCCGCCATCTTGTGTCTCGGTAGGATCGAGACACAAGAGGTGGCAAAAACAAAGGGGGAAATGACCATAAGGGGGCAGGGTAGACCCCTCCTGACCCCCAGGTTTGATGTGGGGGCCATAAAAGGGCCCCGCGGGGCAAAAAAAATGTTTTCGATTTCGCGGGGGGAGCGCCCGGTACGCGCACCGGGGAGCGTACCAGGGAGCGTACCAAGGGGACAACCCAGTGAAACAGTAAAATAATAATTTAAAGTGGTAGGGTAGCTTTGCATAGAGTTGTTGTGTTGTGTGGTGATTTACGTACCAGCATGCAGGTACCAATACAGAGTCTCAAATTCCATGTACACCGTCTCCTCTGTAGATATCTTGCATGTTGTTACAGAAGTCAAAAATCCTTGCTGTGTTCATTTGCAACATTGTAGAATCAACTTTTAAACCTGAGAGCTCAGTGAGGAGGGAGTTGCTATGGTAACAGGTAGAAAGGGCTGAGGGGGGGAAGGGTGTTGGTTTGAAAATAGAGAGGGAAGAGTTTTAATTGGTTAACATGAAGGATATGTGTGTAGAATTAGAGGTTTTCTGTGCCATTTTCGCGGGGGGAGCGCCCGGTACGCGCACGGGGGAGCGTACCGGGGAGCGTACTTTGGTGAAAAATAGTGAAAAAAGTTAGTGTAAAATAATTATTTTGAGTGATCAGAGGTAGGGTAGCTGAGAAAAGAGCTTTTGGGTTCTGTGGCTGATTTAGGTACCTACAAGTACATCCCACACACATCCACATGCACACACCCCACACACACACCCACACACACCTCACACACCCACACCTCCACCAACATCCAAACACCCCACACACCCACACCCACACACACACCTTACACACCCACACCCCCACCCACACCCACACACTCCACACACCCACACCCACACACACACCTCACCCCCCCACACACACACACACACCTCACAGACACACCCCACACATCCCCCACACACATGGGGAAAACCCAGTGAAAAAGTAAAATAATAATTTAAAGTGCTTAGAGGTAACGTAGCTCTGAATAGAGTTGTTGTGTTGTGTGGGTGATTTAAGTACCAGCATGTAGGTACCAATACAGAGTCTTAAATTCAATGTACTCTGTCTCCTCTGTAGATATCTTGCATGTTGTTACAGAAGTTATTGTGGTATATGGAATCTATACCATAGTCTCTCAGGAAAGCAGAAACAACATGGAGGCAGGAGATGAAAAAGAGATGTCAAATACACATTGGAGATAATATAGTGGGAGAAAGGAAGTAACTATGAGCAAAATTATTATGTAACACAAAAAAGTTGCACAGTATACTATAAGTCTCACTTTATATTATATTCATTTTGGTACTATTTCATGAATTACATATAAAAAAGAATAATGTCTAGAAGAATTTTTAATTATTAAATAAAAATGTATTGCTCTGATTTTTCAAAATTTAATAACACTTCCACTATATCGTCAGGAATGTCCTCATTTTCAGTCCATGATTCCATTTCTTCCGCACAATTAACTAACTCTTCGTCTAGAGACTGATCCATAAAGTCAAAGTCTTCCTCAGGATTGTTTTGAAGAACTATTTCGAAAGAAATATTTGCTTCTCCTTCCATTTTCTTGCTGTAAATTGCATTAAAAATAAATATATCAGTAGAGTTAGGGCAGTGTTGGGTTTAAGTTGAGACAGGTACTTCTGAGTTTTTAACAGTGAAGTTATCTTTGGGCAGTGTATGGTATCAAGCAGGAAGTAGAAATATCAAAAAAGTGTATGTGAAGAAGCCTAAGTAATTTCATAATTATACCAGAGAAGCCTAACTCAATCCATAACTATAACAGAGAAGCCTATCTCAATCTATAACTATAACAGAGGGACAGTAAATAACTATCAGAAAACGTTTTTACAAATTAACTTAAAGTGCCCCTTACAAATTAAAAACGTACCTTATTAAAAGGTGATGAAGATAAATGGAGAAAATTCTTTCAAGATGTACCTCAGGTAGGTGTAGTCAAAATGTCCGTGTTTCCCTCTCATTTTTCATTTATATTCATGTACATAACCAATCAAATGTCAGGAAAAAATAGTAGAAAATGAAAGTAACATTTTAATTGGTTGTAAATCCTAACTTTTCATATGCGTTTTTGTCATGTAATTTACCTCAGGATATTTAGACAGGACAAATGGCTCAATGGAATTCCACCAAATTTGGGAAAATGGTAGGGACTGGTATGTAGTATGGCCTATTCTATATTTGGTGAACATCTCTACAGAGGTTTTTATGTAAATTAACTTTAAAAAAATTTTGGGAGCGCTTACCAGTGCGCGCCCCGGTACGCGTACCGGCAGCGCTACGGGAGTCCTCCATCTTGTGTTTCGGTAGATTTGAGATACAAGATGGAGGACAAACAACGTTGGGAATGGGTAAACCAGTGACACTGCCCAACGATCTTCCGAAGTTATCAACATCTTGGGGAAAGATAGCTGAATAGTCTAGCGCCGAGAGGCCTACGGGTATTCGTTTGCGCTCAATAAATGTCAGAAATAAATAAATAAATAAAATAAATAAAAGGGGGCACAGTAGACACTCCCTGACCCCCTAGGTTTTCTGAGGGGGGCTTAGGAGGCCCATATAGGCCCAAAAAAACAATTTTTCTTTTAATTTTCGAGGGCGAAGCGCCCGGTACGCGTACCGGGGAGCGTACCGGGGAGCGTACTTTAGTGAAAAACAGTGAAAAAAGTTAGAGAAAAATAATCATTTTGAGTGATCAGAGGTAGGGTAGCCCTGAAAAGAGCTTTTGGGTTCTGTGGCTGATTTAGTTACCTACAAGTAGGTTCCAATGCACAGTCTTATATTCAGGAGGAATATTCTATTCCCCTCATCTGAGAAGTGCACACCATCTCCTCTGTAGATATCTTGCATGTTGTAACACAAGTTATTGTTGTATATTGAACCCATTCCATAGTCTCTCATGTAAGCAGAAACAGATTTATTCACATGTTTCCGTGCTTTCTCAAATTGTGGACAAAATTGGTTGGACCACTTCCATTTCTGTCTTTGGCATATATTGGAAAATACCAAGGCAGTTTGAGGAAAAAGTGCCATCAATTGTTCAAAGGTGTCCTTTAAAAGCATTTCCAGACCTACCCCAGTCAAAGTGCCTAAGTCATTTCCACCACAGTGCAGAATTATGAGTGAGGGTTTGGCAGATGCAAAAAGGTTTTCACCAATGGTATCAATTGATGACATCTCAATCCTCTCTGGACAATCCATTTAATGTTCACATTTGGTAAATCAAGGTTGTGAAAATTACTGGTAGCTGCATACCTTTGAGCCCAGTAGATGTAGCTATGTCCAATAATCCAGACAGAATACATGGTAAGAGGAGGTTCTGGTGCAGTCAGATGAAGTGTGGGAATGAAATGGCAGTTGGAACAGTAGGAGTTTGCAAAAAAAAACTGTGGAGTTTCAGTGCTCTTGAATCACAAGCAATGATTGGTGGATTCAGATAGTTGAAAACTGAAAGTTAGGGTGCATGGTTCTGTTTTGTGAAAGAAGCAATTTGCATGGTTAAGAAAAAGTCATTTAAAGAAACATTGCACTGGATAAGCTGGGGTATTAAGAGGTCAAACATCCTTGCTAAGTTGAATTGCAACATTGTAGAATACACTTTTAAACCTGAGAGCTCAGTGAGGAGGGAGTTGCTATGGTAACAGGTAGAAAGGGCTGAGGGGGGGAAGGGTGTTGATTTGAAAATAGAGAGGGAAGAGTTTTGATTGGTTACCATGAGGAATATGTGTGTAGAATTAGAGGTTCTCTGTGCCATTCATGGTTGCATTGGCTGGAGTACATACCTTTTGCTCTGCTGAAGAAATATTGGTGTGTGTGTCTGACACTGTTCTCAATCTCCTAAAGCATTCGTAAAGGTGAGTAATGATTCATTTAATATAGACAGAGAGTTGTATACTCTATGGAGAAGATTTGGAAGCAAATTGGGGTTTTTTAATGTTGCTTTGTGTCAGGCTTTTTGATAATGCTTGGTAAAAAGTTTTTACTGCATAGAGGAATTGTATTTTGTAAAATTGTGAAGTTTCAGTAGTGACATGGAATGCTTGTACATAGGACCTGTGCTGTGTTTCTTAAATGTGATGTGAAAAACGATTTTGGGGAAAATGAATGGCTTTTACATTTTTGAGAAGGAATAAATAGTGTCTGCATGCTTAAAGAAATAAATTTGACCCTTTCACAATGATGTTACCTGTGTTAACTCAGAGTAGGAAGCAGATTGGGCTTCTTTCTTGTTTGTTTGTGTCATGTTTTTTGATAATGCTTGGTATGAACATTTGCAAGATAGAGGATTTGTATTTTGTGAAATAGTGAGGTTTCAGTAGTGAAATTGAATATATAAATCTTTCAGTGTCTATTGTAGTACTACTTGATAAACTACAGTTGTCGCAGTCATGCTGCCATTGATAAGAAAGGCTAAAAAGATTTTTTATATCTACACCTTCATCTTCCAATACATCAAACATATACATTAAAAATTCCTGACAATCCTGCTGAATATTCTGTGAAAATTGATTTTGACCAGAACATATGTCCAGAAGATTTCGAATTTCTGAAACACTTTCTATGTTTGCTCTATCACTGCTACATTTCTCAAACACAGAATTCAATAAACAGCAGAATGTTTCATCCCGATTTTCAACAATCTGTTCTTGTAAATTTTGAAGAAAAAAACCAACATTAACCACTAAATTAGCATAGCAGTTGGCACCAGAACTGTTTTCAAACTGAAATCCAACAACATCTTCAAGAGAATCCTTTTTCCTTCTGCTTACAATTACAGTTTCATCTACTTTTTGTCTTTTTGCTACTACCTCACTGCAATTATTCTCATTTCTTCTTTTTCGGCCTACCACACGTTTTTCAAACAGAGGATATTGAGGCATATGTGGAGCATACTCTCTTCTTAACCTATTGTATTCTTTAACACAATCTAGATCTGCACAAATCTTTGTTTCATCACACTCAATCAAGTACAATCCTGATAAAGTTCTGACTCGGGATAATGCCAAATATGCCATACCCTCTTTAAACACAGAACTTCCAATGTCCACCAAAGCACTATCTACACTTAAACCTTGAGATTTAGGAATTTTCACCGCATATGCCAAACAAACAGGAAACTGTTTTCGGCGAACATATAAGTCTTTCACAAGCAGAAATCTAGCTGAACAACGACAAATTTGTTCTATTTCATCAATGCCATCAAATTTAATTTTTAAAATTTCAATTCCATCTCTATTTTTGTAATTTACAAAATCAACAACATGACATATTGCTCCATTTACCAGACCTCTTTCAACATTTAAATTCCTTCTCAAAATGATACGAAAATTTAAACACACATTCAGAGTCTTTTCACAACCAGCAGTTTTGGATATAGTCTTCTCTAATGAATCCAAGTTTGATTTCAAATTTTCTGACAAAATAATTGTTGCTCCCATGTTGCCCGGCGGCGCTTATGTTGCGCGATCGTATGCGCTCGGGTGCTTCCGGATGCGGTTACGCCATGCGTCATATGACGCATCACGCGGCTACGCGATACGTCACGATGTTGTTTTCGTTCGCGGCAATAGTGCGCTAATGGGACGCTCACCGGTACGCGCCCTGGGGCGCGCCGTAACACTGCGCTCACCGGTGAGCGCATCGGTACGCGCACCGGGAGCGCTCCGAGCACAAAAAAAAAAAAAACTTAAAAAAAATAGTATAACTTCATTATAAAAAATATTACATTTCATACCTATAGAGATTTGCTATTAAAAAACCTATGAAATTCACTGAAAAACCATAGGTTTCAAATCAGTTATAGTTAGGAATTAGCATTTAAAAAACCTATGAAATACCATAGGTTTCACATCAGTTATAGTTAGGAATTAGCATTTAAAAAACCTATTAAATTCACTGAAAAAACCATAGGTTTCACACCAGTTATAGTTACCAGGAAATTTTACTCGCATAAAACCAATGAAATTCCCACGTTATAGTTAGTTGGACTCACTATAACTTGCGCATGCAATGCACTGCTGATGACATCACATATTACATCACTCATGAGGATCACTGACATAATATCGACGACACAAATATCGAGATACACAAATATCGAGTCAAAAATATCGATTGACAAAATATCGACTCCCTATCTTCAAACAGGTAAGTACCAAAATATCGACTCCAAAATATCGACTTACAAAAATATAGACTGTCAAAATATCGATTTTTTTAAATGTCTTAAAATTAAGTTAAAACTAATATAGTAATAAATATATTTAATATAAACTTAGAAATAATTAATAAAAAAATGTAATTTTAATAAATAATTTATATAATTAAAAAAATTATATCACCAAAAACTACACACACACATATATATATATATATATATATATATATATATATATATATATATATATATTTATATATATAAACATATTATTAAATAAACATATATAAAATTTCAGAAAATGTTTAAAATTTATTGTTACAACTATAGTGAGTTCAACATTAGCAAAAGTGTTGGATAGCGTAGAGGTAAAATTTACTACTCCCACTCCAGTGGGTGCAACAGTAGGGAAAGCGCTGGATAGCGTAGAGGTTAAAATTACTATTCCCACTCCAGGGATGTATGACGTTACAAAGCATACTTTTACAACGCCTACCATTACAACAAAACTTTTACAACGCAAAAACTTTTATAACGCATACATTTACAACGCAAGATTTTACAACGCATATACCTTTACAACGCATACCATTACAACGTAAGTATTGGTAAGTATATAATAATTTTTTGAATATAAATTAATAAAAAATATTATAATATAATTTAATATAATTTAATTTTATTAAATAAATTTAATTTAAATGTAATTTTACTTTATTTTTACAAAGTACCCCTGTACCCCAAAAACCCAAAACTGACCCTGAACCCTAAAAATACCCCTTTACCCATAAACTGAAAACTGACCCTGAACCCTAAAAATACCCCTTTACCCGAAAACTGACCCTGAACCCTAAAAATACCCCTTTACCCCAAAAACTGAAAACTGACCCTGAACCCTAAAAATACCCCTTTACCCAAAAACTGAAAACTGACCCTGAACCCTAAAAATACCCCTTTACCCCAAAAACTGAAAACTGACCCTGAACCCTAAAAATACCCCTTTACCCCAAAAACTGAAAACTGACCCTGAACCCTAAAAATACCCCTTTACCTCAAAAACTGAAAACTGACCCTGAACCCTAAAAATACCCCTTTACCCAAAAACTGAAAACTGACCCTGAACCCTAAAAATACCCCTTTACCCCAAAAACTGAAAACTGACCCTGAACCCTAAAAATACCCCTTTACCCAAAAACTGAAAACTGACCCTGAACCCTAAAAATACCCCTTTACCCAAAAACTGAAAACTGACCCTGAACCCTAAAAATACCCCTTTACCCAAAAACTGAATACTGACCCTGAACCCTAAAAATACCCCTTTACCTAAAAACTGAAAACTGACCCTGATCCCTAAAAATACCCCTTTACCCCAAAAACTGAAAACTGACCCTGAACCCTAAAAATACCCCTTTACCCCAAAAACTGAAAACTGACCCTGAACCCTAAAAATACCCCTTTACCCAAAAACTGAAAACTGACCCTGAACCCTAAAAATACCCCTTTACCCAAAAACTGAAAACTGACCCTGAACCCTAAAATTAAAATATTTATCAATTAATCAATTTTAATTAATTTCCAATTATATTTTAATTAATTACCAATTAATAATTAATTAATAATTAATTCTAAATAAATATCAATAAATAAATTAACATATTTAAATAATTATAATTAAATTACTTCCCACCCTATTCCCCTATAAACCCACAACCCGCTACAGAAAATAAATTACTAAAATTAAAATATTTATCAATTAATCAATTATAATTAATTACCAATTATATTTTAATTAATTACCAATTAATAATTAATTAACAATTAATTCTAAATATATATCAATAAATAAATTAACATATTTAATTAATTAGAATTAAATTACTTCCCACCCTTTTCCCCTATAAACCCACAACCCGCTACAGACTTATATTACACAAAAAATAAAAAATATTATTAACTTACCTTAAATTCGATATTTTTGTTGTCTATATTATGTCTAGTCGATATTATGTCCATTCTATATTTTTGATTCGATATTATGTCCATTCTATTCGATATTAATTTTCTCTAGTCGATATTTTTGTTCTCTATATTATGTCTAGTCGATATTATGTCCATTCTATATTTTTTACTCGATATTCTGTCCAGTCGAAATAAAAGACTCGATATTATGACTGTACACCCACTCATGACATGGTCAGTGACATCACTCATGACATCACTGATGGCACCATCCTTGTGACAGAGTGACAGACCTCTTTTCACTGTAATGTAACTCTTGAAACACATATTCAAAAATAGAAACTTAAATTTTCAAAAAAATGGAGATACCCATACCAGTTACAACAACCAATTCAATAATTCCACCATCTATATACACATCCACTCATTCACCAACAGTTCTATATAGTCACTCATACATATACTCACTCATCATATGTAGTGATACACCTATACATCCTGTTACACACCGACAGTCATCCAAAAGATACTCTCACAAATACTCACACATGCAAATAAACTATTGAACATCCATTTATTTGCATATACAGCTATACACACACAACCACCTTACTTCTAAGGAAACTTGCACATACTTACTCTCTTAAACAATCACTTATAGAAACACATACTTATTTAAACAGGAACTCTTACAATTTCTTACTCTCACATATACTCACTTATATACATCAATATTCACATATACTAGATTAAAACATATGTAGTTACTGATAAAGACACTAGTGAGACAGTCATTCACTCACTAACACACACATATACACACTCATCCACCCATACAGTCCTGCACATATGCTGTCTTCAAAACACATACAAAGAGAGAGTCAGTCATTCATGCATGTGCTAAGTAATACCCCCACCAAACCATACAAACAATCATACTGATACTAAGAAAAAACATCTAATAACCCATATACATAAACATGTAGCTACTCACCAACCCATGCAGCCACTTATACACAAAGCTGGGGAAAGCTGAAAATAAAGATCCGGATGGAAGTCAAGCGGTTGTGTGCATTTCCTAAGAGCTGGGCGTTTGGTGGAGAATATATATCTATATATATTCACTGAAAAAAACATAGGTTTCAGTGGTGTTATAGTTAGCTGGACATTTCACTCATACAAAACCATTGAAATTCCTCAGTTATAGTTAGTAGTACTAACTATAACTCGCGCGCCCGCAATCCACTGCTGTTGATGTCACATATTACATCATTCATGACATGGTCAGTGACACCACTGATGACATCACTGATGACATCACTGATGACATCATCCAGTGAATGTGGTTTGGTCCATAATTTAAATATGTCTTATATATATAGCAATCTGCATTGAAGAATGAGTGGATATGTAAATATCTGAATGGAGGATTTAGTAGCAGTGTGATTGGCTGTTTACTTGACTAATTTATAGTGTCTCACTAAAAAAATTGGATAGTGACTAAACTGTGTGAATATCTGCATCACTTCGTCAGTTGTTGTGTAAACTGCTGCACCTGTAGGTTACCAGCTACGTGAAAGTCTATATTAGTTATTGATTAGTTAACTGAATATTTGAATGGGAGAGTGAATATGTGTGTGGTTCGGTGAGGGGTGTGTGACTGCCCAAAGATGTGTGAATAGGTGATTCAGTAGGTATATGAGGATAAGGCTTCATGTTATATGGCCAGGGACTACCTAAACCCCCCCATCCCTTATCAAACCATATTAATTAACATGAGAGGAATTTCTTTGGAAGCGAGGGTCGTACAACCCCTGGCCGTATTTATTAAACATAAAAATAAAGCAAAATAAACAAATATTTACATGATTATGAAGAACTTTTTTTGCATGACATTGATTGCAATTGATAAATACAGATTTCAGATGGCTAACCTTAACATAATTCTAGTACAAAGGTATTTCCTATCTGAATCTAACATATCATCCATAATCATACAGCATTTACTCTTTCTGCGTATCCTATTTGGGCCTACGACAACGTCACTAACTGGTGTCAGATCCTTATCAATTAACCACGCCCTCCAGTTGAAGTGCGCCTGCTCAGTGGGCCCGTTTACCGTGAGGCTACCCCCCCCCAGTTACCCCCGTCCACTCTAATAACTCCATTAAAGGAGGCCCTTGCATTTCTGCGCCGTTTACTGGTGTCATTGTGCACGTGCGGGGTGGCCAACCAGCCTAGAGAAAGCGTGACTCCCCCTCTCCCGCCCCCATCTAGCCTACTGGCTGTAACTGCCCCTGGAGTTCTAGGAGAGACCACTTGTCCCTCCCCTTGGGCGACCCCATTCAAGAATGGCGCCGCCCTCTAAGGACTTTACATTTACTGCTCACCAATCATGACCTTACCACCTGACCAAGGAATAGCACTAAATATGACGATTGATGACCTGTAAACGGGATAAAGATCTTAGGAACAAAACATATTACCACTACACACCTGTAATCTATTGTATGTGCAACAAACCTTTGAAAAAACATCATAAATCACAACACCAATAATCTGCTTTAGGGGACAGAGGGTGGGGAAATAATTACAGCCTCACTAGAGGCTGGTGCGGCAGGCTGTGGAGCGCGGAGTCCAAGAGGCAGACTCTCGCGTTTTTTAACCCCTACCTGCTAGGCCGGTTCTAACCGGCCTGATCTTCGCTCCTTAGCTGACCCGGAAGTGATTGTATCACTTCCGGGTCACTCTAAGGACGGTGGACCAACCAGCTTTGAGGGGCGCCTGTCGCGTCATTGCTGCGTGACAGGCCCGCCCCCGTGATCAAGGCAGGGGGGCCGGTGCACCCGCTATACTAGTGGTGTGGCCGATGCCGGCCCCACCTTTCACTATGGCCAGGGACTACCTAAACCCTCCTCCCTTATCAAACCTTATTAATTGACATGAGAGGAAATTCTTTGGAAGCAGGGTTCGTACAACTTTTGAAATAAACAAATATTTACATGATTAAGCAGAAAAACACTTTGTGCATGACATTGATTACAATTGATAAATACAGATTTCAGATGGCTAACCTTAACATAAAACCAAGGTATTTCCTATCGGAATCTAACATATCATCCATATTCATACAGCATTTACTTTTTCTGCATATACTATTTGGGCCTACGGTAAGGTCACTAACTGGTTTCATATCCTTATCAATTAACCACCCCCTCCAGTTGAAGTGCGCATGCACAGAGGGCCTGTTTTCCGTGAGGGTACTTCACCCCCGGCTCCCCCCGTATGCTCTATTAACTCCATTAAAGAGGGCCCTTGCATTTCTGCGCCGTTTACTGGCGTCATTGTGCACGTGCGTGGTGGCCAACCAGCCTAGAGAAAGTATGACTCCCCCTTCCCCCGCACTCATCTAGCTAACTGGCTGTAACTGCCCCTGGAGTTCTAGGAGAGACCACTTGTCCCTCCCCTTGGGCGACCCCATTCAAGAATGGCGCCGCCCTCTAAGGACCTTGAATTTACTGCTCACCAATCATGACCTTACCGCCACAGGCCAGCGTAGTTGCCCGACTATCTTGCCCCCCCAAACTTTCTCACTGAAAAGTCATGCCCTGTCTTTAAAACTCTCCAACCAAGCAACTATATTCTCTAACAGAATTTCATTCCCTACCCTAGTCAGGTGGACCCCGTCGTTTAAGAAGCAGAGCTCCCCCCTGATACACCCGTGTGCGATCGTCTGTAGTTGAGGAGACCTAAACAACTTTTCTCTTTTCTTGTTGATCCTCCTGACTGAGTGATTCAATGCTTTTACAGAATCTCTCCACCTCCATTTAAATCTGGGTAACATTTGAGACCATACTATGGTGCACCCCTGGCATGTCTTAGCTAACCAACCCACCTCTGAAATTATGATTTCCATTAGCCCCCTTCCACCCAGGTTTACCAGATCACTCCCACCCAAGTGTAGGATAACTATGCTGGTTGGAGCCCCATGCTTACCCAAAATATTCATGACGAAACCCCTGAACTGACTAAGGCAGAGCCCCCCTTTCCCATGAAATGATACCCTAAAACCGGCTTTTTCAACTCTGTGTTTGTAATTTCCTGAAAAGAAAACTGCATTCAAACATCTTACATATGAGAGAGGCCAATAACCCAAACAACATGTGGTCCTGCTTCCTGTGGATGTGTCCGTCCTTGTATTTGTTCTTGCTGCCGGTGCGCCGCCGCCAGTTTCCCCCCTGCGTGTCAGGTGTGAGAAACTGTAAATGGAAGCAGAGATGGAACATGCATCAGTACAAGTGTGACTTGCCCCACTCACAGCATGTGTAGCCGCACATAGAACTTATGACAATTGGAGGACCACCTCCCAATACTTTTCAGACTACTGCTGTGCAAACCTCTAGCTGTTGCTTCAGTGGCCGCCCCTATTCTGAACAAGTGCGTTCCAAAACACTGAGGATCGAAACCTGCCCTGTTTATTGCCATTTCCATGACCCTTTTAAACTGGAACCTGGTGAGCGGGGTCCCATCTGCATGTATTAACAGTGCTCCCCCATTGTACTAGTTCTCTGTCGTAGGAATGCTTCTAGCTGAGTCACGGGGCATCAAGGATTATCATGTGCACGCTGGAGTACTATCCCCTTGCCACAGGATTCCTGATCTGTTTTTGATTTTTTAACAGGTGTCGCCCTGCACTTTTGCATGTTCAAGCTGCGGCCCCCCTTGCACATCCTGCTTATTCTGCGCCACCAACTCCCCTATCCTAAAGGCTCCATAAAAGGCCAGTGAAAAGGCTGCTCTGAATGGCAAAGCTTCTGTTGTATGGCTGCAGATGACATCCAGAGCCGCCAGTAGAGTTGATAGCAGCTCAATCCCATTTGGGCGTCTTGTGACCTGAACTGAACCCGGGAGGCGTCGACACCCTTTTAGGGCCTTCCTAATTATGAAACTATTGGTAGGATCCCCCTGCCCTTAAGTTGCACGAAGAAGGAGATTGCTGCCACATGTCGCCTGGCTGCCGCCGCTGAGCACGCGTCTTTATTCAAAGTATCTAAATACCGCAGGAGTGCCCCTGTGTCATGCCAGCTTTCAGCCCAATCCTTCCCTAAAAAAGTGCAGTAAGCCCAAAACCCCCCTTCATAAGCTTTCTTGGTCTTGGGAGCTAAGCTAGCTGCCAAGAGGTTCTGTAGTTGGGAGCACCAACCTGCCAAAGTACTTCCGGGAAGAATGTTGGGGTTGCCTCCACATAGGGTAGGTGTTCCCTGAAAACCTGCATCTTAAAGCGAGAGAGTGCGTCAGCAGCATTATTCAAGACCCCCGGTACATGTTTAGCCTTAAACTGCATGTTCAATTTCATACATAACAACACTATTTCCTTCAAAAGGCGGAGGATCATTTTACACCGTGCTGCCTGTTGGTTGATGCATCCTACTACAGTCATGTTGTCCGACCAGAAAACCACAGATTGGTTACGCAGATGTTCAGGCCAAACAGTGAGTGCCACCCAGATGGGAAAAAGTTCCAGGAAACCAATGTTGGCTGTCACACCATTCTCCACCCACCATGCTGGCCAATGTTGAGCCACCCACTCATTACCGAGTATGGCACCAAATCCCACACTGCCTGCAGCGTCAGACCATAAACCTAACCCCGCAGAAGTAATGGGGGGGCGGGCCACACCACCCTGCCGTTGAAATCCTGCAGGAATGCCTTCCAAATATGCATATCCTGGCGAACCTCAGACGACAGTCTCTTGTGATGGTGTTTTTCTTGGAGACCTGCCGTGGCCTGTGAGATGGAGTTGGAGAATGGTCGTGCCATAGGTATGACTCTCCCCCTTTTGTACCGATAGGTATGACTCTCAGCGCAAAGTTCAACTGACCCACCGTCTGTTGTAGCTGATGTACGGTTACATTATCTTTTGCCAGACATTGTTGTAATGCTGTCTTAAATTTCTTATTTTTTTCTGTAGGTAACCGGTAACACCCCTGTACTGAGTCTAACTCTATGCCCAGGAATTCGATTGTAGTCGTTGGACCTACTGTCTTTCCAGGTGCCAGGGGAACCCCAAAAGCCCGCATGAGCACGCAAAAGTCCTGCAATTTCCAAGCACACTCCCGGGAGCCTGCTGACCCCCAAAAAGAAAATCATCCAGATATATTGGTGCCCCGTCGCCTGTCTAAAAACCCATTCCAAAAATGAACTGAATTTTTCAAAGTAAGCGCAAGAGACGGAGCACCCCATGGGCATACACATATTCATGTAGAATTTGTCTTGAAACTTAAAACCCACAAGGTGGTAATACAGTGGGTGAACTGGCAGCAAACGAATAGCAGACTCAATATCAGATTTGGCCAGCAGGGCCCGGGGCCCAAACCTCTCAGCACATCAACCGCCTGGTCAAAGGAAGCGTATTTAAAACTACAGATTTCCTCACTGATGGCGTCATTCAATGAATTGCCTCTAGGGGCTGACAGATTATGAATCAACCTGAACTCCCCCTCCTCTTTCTTGGGGACCACTCCCAAAGGAGATTAGACAAAATTGTGTACAGGGATGAAATCAAAAGGCCCAGCTATTCTGCCCAAGCGTAATTCTTTTGCAATTTTTGCTGCTGCCACCCCAGGATTGGTCCTAACAGAGAGATGATTTTGGCAATCTATGTAATCAAATAGAGGCATCCTGAAGCCATACAGAAAACCCTCTTTCAATGTCCTAGCCACGGAATTATCTGGGTATTTGTTTAACCAGGAAGTCATAGCCGTTACCTCTATGGAAGAGCGTGTTACCAGTTGTGTCCTCACTTCACTCCTGTTTCTTCTTTCCTCTATATCCTGATTTCTTGGGACATTTGGACTCTGGGTGAGATGGGTTACCGCAGATAGAGCATGCATGCCTGAACTTACAGGTGCCTGGTGTACTGGTGCATGTCCGCCTATTAAAATCGCAACATGTCCCCTTTCGTCCCCCCCGCTACCTGGACTAGGGGCAGTGCCCACGGTTTGGGGTGGCCGAAAGGGCTGAGAAGATTGAAATGTCTGACCCCTGTTGAAGGTTTATACTGCCCTAGCCTTCCTGAAATTTCTATCATACTCCTTCCACCCTATGCCCCCATATTTGTCATGAGACATAGTAATCCTAATCTGGTAACAAGCCATCTCTGCTTGTATGTTTGTAGAACGCTCAGCTGTTATTGCCATGAATACTGAGAAAGCCCTAATCCAGTTGTTCAAATTCTCCTCTACCCTGAATTTCAACAATTCACTACGCCATTCACTAGGCAGCATCCAATCTTTTTGTTTCCTTGAATACTTCATTTCCCTTTTGTCCACAAGCAGAGAGAACATATTAACGTAACTACCAGACCATATAAGTACTTTCACTTCCCACGTTACATGCCTGGCTAAATGTTCCCTTCCGGTGCGTGACTCACTCACACCCAGTAATGGTAATATCACTTCCTCACCTATTGAAACCACTCCAGCTGGCTCCGTCAGCTTCTCCTTCCCCAGGCTGCTCGCTGGCACATCTTTGTTGATTCCTAATGGGGGAACTCCACCAGTTGGTTGGGGAGGAGCTGGAGTACCCGGCCCTTCGCCTGGCGTCCCACCTGGTTTCGCAATAAACTGTGCCACCATCTTTTTCACTTCAGCCAAAGGGTCTTCCCCTACTTCCTTTGCCCCAACTGATGTCGGCAACATCCTCGCCCTTCCTAACCAAGGAAAAACCGCCGCTAACTGTGCCACTAATTCTTGTGGGACCTGATTGGCGCCGTAGGGGCACCTAATGGGATCCCACCCAGCAGGCCCACCCCCACAGGGACCAGTGGGACACATGTAGGGACCACTGAGATAGGTGTGGGGACCACTGGGATAGGTGTGGGGACCACCGGGACTGGTGTGAGGACCACCGGGACCGGTGTGGGGACCACCGGAGTAGGGACTGCCAGGACAGGAGTAGAGACCGCCAGGACAGGTGAAACCCCCCTGCGGAACACCCCCCACAGGGACTACTAGGAATGGGACTCCAGAGGGACCCTCCCCCCAAGGAACCGCACCCGATGGACCGGGCATTTCCCCGACCCCCCCTAGATGGGGAACTGGAATGGGGAGTTTTTGCTGGATCTTCCCTTTCTTGGGCCTAGCCCACCTGGGAAGTGGATCTAATTCACCCTTGGGTTTTGGGGGCACTATGGTTCGCTTAGGCCTCCCAACTGCCTCACTTTGACCCTCAGCTCTTTCACTGAGGTCTGCAAGGCTCTGCCCTATTTTATCAACCCTTTTCCATCTCCTATCTATAGTCACCATCTTGCGCATCATTGACTCCATCATGTGCTCCATGCGGGTGCGCTTCGCGCCGCGCTTACTGGCTATAGTTCCTGAGCCCAAATTGCAGGGTCACTTATAAACTGATGAACAATAACACCGCGAACGCAATTTTATCTGTACCTAAGTGTTTTCTCTCACTGAGAGCCTCCCCACAATATTTCCCAGACCTTGAAACTTGCCCAGGTCCTTACCTGAGCACTGTTGGAGGTACACAAACTGGCCGTAAGCACCACGCAACTGGATCCGCGCCACACCAGTAACCTGGGTGTTAGGTGAGTAATCTCAAGCCCGTGCGGCCCACAGAAGCAGTGAAATGCAGGCCTATCTGTGACCTCTATGAGTGATGTCCTCGTGCCACCTCCGATGCGCCACTGCTGAGAGTCTTTTTGTACTTGGATTCTGTAATTATGACAAGGAGAATGTTATATCACTGACATCAGCTCAATCTGCTGCTGTATTTATTTGTAAAGTACCTTTTATACAAATGTACTTGCCCCCAGTACAGTAGTTATCCAAATAAAACACTATAAATTCTAACCCCACACTATGCGAGAAACTTGACCCTTGTTCTGTGTAATTTTATACTTATGAAACTGCACAATTACACCCTGACCTTTGAGGGCTGGCCCGTAAAGCAGAAACAACCTTTGCTTATTGTGACCTTTTTTGCACTTCAAACTCCTAAATTATTTGCCCCCCAACAGAGTAAGCATCTTGCACAATGATTGCCCAACGTGCCCGAAATAACCGTGGCTCCTAACACAGAACAACGCTATGCGCGCTGGCACCACCACAATTGCTGCTTATAAAAGGAGAAAATTGCTCTCTCTCAACTGGGACCGCTAAGTCCCCCTCTGGGCCAAACCAAAAACACCCTCCCTGCGGCACTTTCAAGACACACCGTGTGCGCCTTTAAATACCAAGCACCTCCATATTGCCGGCCCCGCCTTTACAGCTGGCCCAACGTGAAGTGGGGGCGGGCGCGGCTCTGCACAGGATTTCCCCGCACTTGCCGCTACCTGGAAAACTCTACTTGGCTGCCGCTCCTCCTCGCTCGCTGAGACCGTAGTTCCTGTTACAGCGGCGCAGCATGTCCTCAATGGCTGCCCGTAGGGGGAATAAAAAAGGAGGAGAAACATGCCTGCCCAATTCCTCCATGACGCCGAGCCTGCAGAGAAACGGAAAAAGAGGGTTAGAAACTCCCCCCGCACTCTCCTCCCTCGCACTTGCTCATAAGGGGGCAGTCTGCTATACTTCGACGCTGTCCTGCTCTCCTCCGTCAACGATACCTGTACAAAGAAAACAAAAAATAATTAAAAAAATTACAGCCTCTCTAGAGGCTGGTGCGGCAGGCTGTGGAGCGCGGAGTCCAAGAGGCAGACTCTCGTGCTCCTCAGCCTTTTAACCCCTACCTGCCAGGCTGGTTCTAACTGGCCTGACCTTCGCTCCTTAGGTCACATCCGGGTCACTATAAGGACCTGGGACCAACCAGCTTTGGGTTTCACCTGTCGCGTCATTGCTGCGCGACAAGCCCGCACCCGTGATCGAGGGAGGGGGGGCGGTGCGCCCGCCATACTTGTGGCGTGGCTGATGCCGGCCCGCCTTTCGCCAACAGTTGTTTTGGTAAGTGAATATCTTTATGGATGTGGTGATGAGCAAATATATCTCTCAATGGTACATGTCCAACAAACTAGAAAAATGTATGTGACATTTGTTGTATATAAATAAGTATACATAAGACTAAGTGATTGTATGAGTTACTGTATGGATAACTGTATACTTGTAATAGTGATTTTATAACACACTAAGTATGAGTATGAATAAATGAAGTGGTGTTTGTATAAGTGTGTAGCTGAGTAAATGTAAGTATGATCCATTTTTTGCATAAGTGAGTAGGATGACTGCATAAGTGAATAGGATGTGTGCTGGTGTGTAATGTCGATATAGGTGAATAAGTATATTTGATAGTGTTCTATTGATCATTCACAGCATGTATTAGTGAATCTATAGGTATGTGATTAAATGTGTGTGTAGATCTATGAATCACTGAGTGGGGTTTCAGAAACTTGTATTGCGGTGTCAATGGATTCAAATATGTTACACTGTATTTTACAGTGAGTGATGAAAAATGATACTGGTGTAGGATGAGTTGTATCTGATTGTCACATGGATGATGTCATCAGTGATGTCATTTGAGATTTCATCAGTGATGTCATCAGTGATGTCACTGACCATGTCATGGATGATGTAATATCTGACATCATCAGCAGTGGATTGCGGGCGCGCGAGTTACAGTTTGTACAACTAACTATAACGGAGCAATTTCAATGGTTTTGTATGAGTGAAATGTCCAGCTAACTATACCACCCCTGAAACCTATGGTTTTTTCAGTGAATATCTAAGGTTTTTCAAATGCTAATTCCTAACTATAACACGTCGGAAACCTATGTTTTATTCAGTGAATTTCATAGGTTTTTTAAATGATAATTCCTAACTATACCATATGTGAAACCTATGTTTTTTTCAGTGAATTTTAAAGGTTTTTTCAATGACAACTTTTAAATGTTTTAATTGTTATAATTATTTCTTTGATACTGATTTACAAAATTTTTTTAATCTATTTATTTTTTATATTTTTTAGATTACATTACACATTTTTAATATATTACTTTTTTTTTAAATGTAAAATATTTATTTATTTTTTACAATCATTTTATAAAATGTCCTTATTTTCCAATTTTATTGAGCAGTCGCGCACCCAAAGCGCACCTCTTTTCATTACTGCGCGGAACATAGCTGCCATTTTACAATTGTTCTATACGATAGGGTGTGCGATGGGTGCGTATTTTCATGCGCGATCACTATGCGACCCGTTCGCATCTTCAAGCACATACGTGACATATACGTATCACACCACGCTCGTGCGTGTCCACATGACGTCATCTATGTCTTCAACGCAGTGGGCGCGCGACTTCCGCAAAATTTTTCAATACACAAAAATATATATATATATATATGTATTTAATGTAAATATTACCGCAAAAAAAATAATATTCTTTCGTTTTAATAAACTTATATTACTTTTAAATGCAATTTCGCGAAGTCGCGCTAGGTGCGTGTTGCGTGTACGCACCCAACGCGGATCCCATGTGACCAAAAAAAAGATTTGATTGGTTTATAACATTTCCTGTTCTAACTACTGAAGAACCCCACCCATTTCAATTACTCTTCTTAGACCTTCCTTAGGAGAAGACCTGTTCTGAGAAGAAACTCACTTTTTCTTCATTGGAAATCTGAATTTCTTTTTTGGAGAAAAAATGGCTACACCACTGGAACAATCATCTGATTTTGAGGAGTTTGTTGCTGAACAATTTCTTCCAGAACCTCCCCCTCTCAAAAGGTACACATCCATCGTATGGAAATGTTTTACTTTTCCGGAGGGGCAAAAGAAATGTAATGCCACCAAGGTGACGTGCAAAATTTGCCAGGCAGTGCTGTCCAGAGGAGAACCAAACAAGAAACACTCCTGTGGCACTGCTAGTATGCGCAAGCACCCCCAATCCCTGCATCCTGTGAACTATGTTCATAAAGAATTTAGAAGACTGCGCCAAAATGCACCTCCACCACCTGCAATACCAAGTACCTCTTGGGCATCACCTTAAACATCACCACCAGACATACATTCCCAATTTGTGAAAGTTAGAATGCACTGCGTGAAGTGCGATCATTTAATTTGTTATGGGGAGCAGTCAGTAGACCTAGTTTGCAGAGCAATTGAAAACCATCGATGCTAGTTTTTTTTTTATTCCCTCAAACGTCATGGTTTTGTTCGTCCTGTTGACTTTTTTTTTATTTAAAAAAAAAACGAAAAAAAGAAGAAAAGGTTCAAAAAATCAAAAAATATATAAAAGTACAAAAAACAAAAAAAAAGGTTATTTTCAGAACTAACTACTCTGGTTAAAGAAAGAGCTAAATTTGTATGCTAGTGTGTGAAAGTTTATATGAATGTATAAGTACTGCATAATTGAGTGAAATAATGCATTTATGGTGTATGCTGAAGGTATAACTGCAGAACTATATAGAAGTGCTGTAGCATGACACTGTAAGCTCTTTACCTACAGCATGCTAAGGTACTTCCGAACCACAGGGATGCAACATATTCACATAAATATGTTGCAACTCTGTGCTTCTCTCTGCACTGCTGCTTAAACTACATCCATGTGGTGAAATAGGCATCCTTGCACAATGGTGCAAGAATATCTGTGTCATGTGTAGTATATTTTTGTACAACAAGCCTAGCCTTCTGGCACAAAAACAATCTATGAACACATTTTTCTCCTTCAATGTATGGTGTGCATTTTAACATATATTGAAAGAGAAAAAATGAGGAGAAACAAGAAGAATTCTCTTTCTTGTGCATCGCTACATCAATAGAAGGTTGGTGCAGTATTCACACACATGTCCAGACTTATCATTTCTGATAAATCTGGTGATGTGTCTTGTTCTGTGAGTGTTCTCTGCAAACACGCACAGCAACATCCATAGAACACCCTTTCAACGTAAAGCGGTGTGTATGATGAAGTCGTATTTACATGGAAAAGAAAAGGTACACAGACTGCCTTTTCCTCTCCTTGTAAATATGAAAGATTTCTTTACGCTATCACTATGTTACAAAAATTGACATATTGTTGGCATAGGATGCTTTCTATACATATCTACTGGGTTAGTTGGTCCCCAGTGACACCGTGGGGCAGATTTGCAAGCTCTCTGCGCCACCAGTACATTAATTTTTGTGACGTACTGGTGGTGCAGGGGGCTCCTCCATATTTACATGGAGAGGAAAAGTCTCCTTGCATGACTTTTCCTTTCCTTATAAATACAGCCCCTTCACATGCAGCACTTTGCGGTGTAGGGGCGTTTCATGGGTGTTGTTGTGGGTGTTCCCATGCAACACCCATGGAAGAAGACACATCTCCGGATTTATGAGAAATTGTCAATCTGGAGATGTGTCTCAATGCTACGCCACCCTAGAGGGGGTGTAGTGCGGCGTAACGAGGAGAAATGGTTTGATTTCTCCTAGTTTTTTCCTCTTTCAATGTCTGCTGTATTCTATAGCATGTATTGAAAGAGAAACCATTTTTTAGTGATTGTTGTTGTGCAGGAAAACAATCTATCTATGGCACAGGCACCCTTGCACCATAGTACAATTGGGTTCCTGTGCCGGCGCTTGACAGTTGTTTCTGCGCCAGCGCAGGAGAAAGCACAGGAATGCAACATATCATTGTAGATATGTTGCATTCCTGTGCTCCAAAAGTACCACAGTATGGCGCAACCAAAGGGCTTGCGATACCATGCTGTTGAACTTTCTTTTAGATCTGCCCCTCAGTATTCATGTTAATTTTATCCTGTTATTTAAAACACCCACAGAACATCTTTCCAAATATATCTACTCTGTCCTTCTCCATTTTCTTCACCTGCTTGCAAACACAGGCTATTGTGCATTTTAATACTTGGTTAAACTTACCTGCACAATAATATAAATAAAAAATGCTAGACACTTTTTTTTTATAAAATACATTTGTGTAAATTTGGTACTTTAGAATTAAAATCAGTAAAAGAGAAGAAAAAATACAGTTATAATACATAGTACTATACTTTTTAGAAAACAGAATAATTTTTACATTTCACAAATTATTTTCTTTGCCTTTTTTGCTGTTCTAAGAATATATTGAATTTCACTAGAAACAGTGATTTCAATCTTACTCATCACATAACAGCGGGCAAAAAAAAAACCAATCAATAAGACTGTTTAAAAAAATATATATATATCCTCATTAAAATACCATAAAATACAAATCACACATATATTAAATGCTTACTCAGTCAGTCAGTCAAGTAATCTTTATTTGGGTCGTAGACCATAAAAGATACATAATAGCCATTCATAACATTGCTAAAAAAACACAGACAGATAACAATAAATATATACATAAAAATATAAATACGTAAAAAATATACAGCATTGGAAATATAAACTTTATGAATTTATAAGTAGTTTTTGCATGCTAAAAACAATTACTACAGAAAGCATCTTTTCCTACGCCACGTAGCATCGATAAAGCGTGAGACTGAGAATACAACAGGGGTGGAAGTATTACTCTTGAGTGTTCTAAGGGCCTCTTTATGGAATCTGAACCCCATGTTTTTGCAAAGTTGGATAAGCCAACGTTGCCATATGTTTTTATATGTAGGACAGAAAAAAAAGACATGGGACTCAGACTCTTCTTTGGCCCCACATGCTGGACATTCAATTAGTTTGTTTGTGGACCATTTCTGGGAGAAGATCCTAAGCGGGAGTGTACCATATCTAAATTGTAGATAATATTTCCTCGCTGTAATAGGTAAAATCTCGTCAAGAAAGGCTCTATTATGTATTCATCTTTCACACTAAAAAACTTGACGGTGAGTGGGCCTAGAAAGGGATTACCATGGATAACCGAGATTCTGGACCTACGATCCATATTAACTAGATCAGTGCGCGACAGCTGTGCGCAGACCACAGCAGGATTAGACCATAGACCGGGTAGGTCCAGTCTCTTACTCTCCTTTTTTATAAAGGCAAAACATGGCAATTTCTCAGACCCAGGGAGGCCCAATACCTCTTCCAATTCGAGTCTCAAATGTAGTAATTCAAGGGTTACCCATAGTCTGCGCCAGTAAGTGACAGGGCGTAGTGCGACTAAATCTTGTATAGGTGTAATGCCTAGGTCCATTCTCATAGGGGTCAGGGGGGTACTAGATGGGAGAGCCAGGAGTGATCTTAAAAATTGATTTTCAGTTTTACTGATGCCATCCACCGGGCGATGGCCCCAAAGTTCAGCCCCATATAAAATTGCTCCCCTAGCTTGTGCTTTGTAAACTTCTATGATGGGAGCAACTGGCTTAAAAATGTATTCTTGGTGCATTTTCAGAATACCACCCGTAATCTGGGCTAATCTGAGTTTGGCCTTTGCAAGTTGAGGCACTCAATCCATTTTATCAGTGAGAGTAATACCTAGATATTCAAAGACTGTTACTCTGTCCAAAGCTGTGCCATTTAAAGAGGGGTTGGGACATCTGGATTACAGACCATAAACTTGTTTTTTGGGTATTAATCTCCAACCCCCTTAAATGGCAAAAGTTTACGAAGCTGTCCAGGGCTCGTTGAATACCCATGGGTGAGTTTGACAATAAGAGGGTGTCATCAGCAAACATCAATGCCACCACCTGCTCGTTGTTCAGTTTAGGGGCATCGATGTCTTTGACCCCCTTAAGGGAGGCAATCAAGGCATTGACGAAGAGACAAAATTGGGTGGGCGCCAGCACACACCCCTGTCTGACTCCTCAATTGACTGGGATTTTAGAAGTAAGACTACCCCATTTACCACTCCTAATTCGAGCAAAATTATTTAAGTGAATTCTCTTAATAATGTTAAGGAGATATGCTGGAACCCCCATATCCTCCAAAACTGCCCAAAGAATTTTACGGGGCACTAAATCTAAGGCCATTTTAAGGTCAACAAAAATTAAGTAGAGGCTGCCACCCTCTACTCTCACGGTCTTCCAGTAAAGAAGTTGGAGCCTTAATAACTGTCGACCGTGGAAGTCTTTTCCCTAAAACTGGCCTGAAGAGGGCTGAGAATCTGACTTTCCTCCATCCAAATCTGAAGCCGATCGAGAATAATGCGTGAAAATAATACGTGAAAATATTTTTGGGCTTACATTGATCAGACTGATCGGACGGTAATTAACCGGAATAAGTGGAGAACCTTTTTTAAACACTGGTATGATCTCAGCTCCTACCCAAGTAACAGGTAGAGTAGAGCCCTGTACTATTGCATTGAACAAGATATACAGATTTGGGATCCAGACCCCTATTTGGTCTTTAAAAAGATCGCCGGAATTTTATCAAGACCAGGCGCCTTGCCAGCTGGGAGCCTATTTATAGCAAGTTCCTTCAGTGTAATTTTAGACTCTATATATTCGCTGTTGGAGGAAACTATAGGGAAAAGGACCAAATTGCTGTTTGGCTCTGAGTCCTGTAAAGGTATCTGTTCAGAAGCATCCAACCGGAGGGGCGTACAACTTCTGATAATGTTCGACCCATCTCTCTGGTGCGATGTTAGAAACATCAACCTTTCGGCCATCCTTGCTACCAAGCGAACAATAGACCTAAATTCCCTCATATCCCTGCACCCAAGGGCATTTTAATAGCAGTCCATTTGGTATTCTCCCAGGTCTGTTTGGCCTCAGACTGCACTTTGTTATACTCAAGCCTCTTTGTTAGTATTAATGATCTGTTCTTGGCTTTGATTGGAGCCAGGAGTGCCACCTTGCCTACCCTACAGTTGGAATCAAACCATGAGCTAGCCTTCCTATTTTTCCTTAATTTGCCCATAGGGGGATTAAGTAATTGTGTGAGGGTGGTCACTAGACCTGTATGAATATTATGAATTTGGTTAGGAGACGCTTCCTGCCCCTGTTCTAACAGACCACTTAGATTATCAAGTGCCGGTAGAACGACTTGGTAAAGGGAACTCATTAATTCAGGGGATTTTTTCACCATTGGCCATTTAAGCCTTCTCCTATTATTAGATCCTAGATGAGTCTCCCAATTGGCCACTCTTTCACCCAAATTTATGCCCGTTTCGGGGAAGCTTATATCAAGTACCAGGGCATTGTGGTCGTTGTCGTGGCATGGAAGGACCACGAAATCAATGACATTAGACCAAGTACAAACCTCTACCAAAATATAATCGTTACAGGAGGACTGGCCTGGACGATTAAAAGTATTATTACCCTCTAGGTCAGATTGAGTACGACCATTACAGGCTCTCAAAAGGTGGGCCAAAGTAATGGAGTTCATTTGGAGGGCTATTGGAGTCCAAGCCCTAATCAGGGGTATTTGCAGATCTGGGATGGACCATAGAGAGTCCTCAGTACTGGAGATAGATTCAAGCATGCCCGGGATCGGTTCATATTGACAATTGAAGTCTCCCGCAACTATCAAAGTACTCTCCCCCTTAACCTTAGTGATAAAGTTGTCTAAAATATCCAGAGTAGGAGATTCTTTGCCCAACCTGGTGGGTCGAGAATAAACATTGATAAGGATCACACTAAATGTAGGTGTTAAAGAGAGTCTAGTACTTTGAAGATCTAATGAAGGGGAATTTAATTGCGTCACCGTACAACGCAGATGGGAGCCTATGAAATATTCATGCCCTCAAAAGGTCTTCCTCTCACACCCATCGAGGCCAGACTGTTTACTGACAAAAATCCCGACCTATGAACATTTTCCCTAGACCAAGTCACTTGAAAGAGACAAATATTAAACTGGTCTATAAAAGTCCCCAATCGGGGCTGTGCACTTTGTTAGAGAGCCCTGCCACATTCCAGGAGATAATAGAGATTTTGTCGCCACAGCTTTTCACCCCGCCATAATTGATCATTTCAATCCTAGTAGCCAAAGCTTGCCCAGACAAAATACTACCATTATTTTTACTATCAGCATTGATGGTTTCCAACTCCATGTGACCCCTTAATGGAAAGACAGGCTGTAAGTGACCAATAGATGTACCTAACTCTGGTTCAGCCAATATTACTAGACTGTCCCCATTAGGAGAATTTGTATCTGGACCTAGGTTTCCAGAAAAAGGATTCTTAATGAACGATACCACAAATGACCTGGGTTGGGGCACAAGAGTGTCTAGCACATCCTGCCCATTCAGTCAGTCAACGTCCTCCAATGGGGCAAACCGATTCTTAACAGGGATACTAAAAAAAGATAGATTTGGGTGCCAAGAAGTAGATGTGTTGTAAAAATTCTTAGCCCGTTGGTCAAAATCTTTTATGGGCTGAGAGAAGCCCACCCTCCATTAACCTGGATAGAAAAAATCTAAGGTAAGGGCTCTGATAGGCGAAAGCTGGTTAATAGGGAGTGAGACATGTGACATTATTCTTTGGGTGATTTCTGGATGCCTAAAATTGATGATTACACAATCTCCACCAATAGACTTCTGAGTGGGGCCCACCCATGCAACCCTCCTAACCATCAAAATCTCTCTTGGCTTGTCATACGGAAACTGCTTATTCTTCATCAGCCAGAACAGAATCTTATTGCGAAGTTCTAGCTGGGATTCTTTGTGGTCTTCCTTCAATTCCGGAATTCCTACCAAAATAATCACGTAAGGGACAGCCTCAGGGGAGAGGTTAATTTTAGGAAGAAGGATATTGGCAAATCATGCCACCACCACCCCCTGCATTCCCCTTAACATAGGACAAAGTACTTGGATCACCATCAATTATGTCTTTATCAGATTGGTTTTTAGGCCTTGTGGACGGCTTTGGCTGCTTAGAAATAATCCCCTGTGAACCTTGTGTTATTGCTAATCGGGAGGGACCTTGATCAGGGGTTGTAGACCCTCCACTACCCGTTAAATTACTAGTTGTAGGAATTGGAGGCGCCTGTTTGTTGGAGACTTTACCAGCTTTAGGTGGCTGAGATGGAAGACTCAAAAGTGATTCCTGAGATATAAGAGGCCCCCGCATTATGTGAATTATCAATCAAATTAATGGTGGCTTCCTTGTTAGGATGTATTTGGGCTGGATTTCTAGGGGGTATACGATTCTGCAGATGTTGGAGAATAGGGTGAATCTCTTCCCTTACCATCTTTCTACACTGGGCCAAAAAATCAACCATCAGTGCCTGGGCACAGGAGGGGTAGGTTTGGACTTGCGTAGGCTCACTAACATTTAACTGGGCAGTATCAGTTGACTTCTCAGTATCTCTTACGGGCCCCCCCTTGGTTTTCTTCCTTCGGGGCCCCGATTACTGGCAATGATCCTTTTCCTTGAAATACGGGCAGCAGGAGGAGAGGAACCTTCTGGTCTAAGATCTGAGCTTGGTAGTGTCATGGGATCATTAGTAACTGGAGCCGAATTCTGACATCCATTTAGTTCAGGTGAGCTCATTACATCAAATAAAAGAGGTGAAGCTGGTAAAAAACAGTCAGGTGTAATTGAAAGGCGTCTTTCAGTCAGTTCAATTTCAAATGTTACCACTCCTATCGCCTTTTGGAGCATTAAATCTATAGCTGTAGGGACTGTTGGTGAAGGAGGGTTGGCCTTTAGTATGGTGCGCTTCTTTGCACATGCACGTTTCCCTTGGACCCGAAGAGGAGGAATTGGTGGCGCCATCACAAAGACCAAAATACAATTGAATATAAAAGGGAACGGGCCAACAGAGGATTTTGAGAAGAGTCACAGTACCTTAAGTTCTGTAAAACGAAACGGGACCCAAGATTTCAGAGTTACGGGGGGTGGCCGAGCCCAGCCTCTTCCAGGCGATGACGGGCAAGGACGGGCCCGCCCTTGGCCCGGGCTTAGCCCGGGCACCGCCCGCGCCCGTCCCGCGCTGCGGGGTCTGGGAGATTTAGTCTCCCATTTGGTCAAACACAAATGTATTTGAGTGCTAGGGTGCACTGTTCAAGTAGCCCTATAAGGTGCTCATTTACTTCAGTATATAGTTATCAACATCTTTTTCTGAATTATCTACAAAACTTCACAAGAAATCATGTTTAGTGTCATGTGTCAATATAACTTAATGTTTGCGTTATCATATATAAACACAATTATGTTTTCAACATAATTTGTATATGCAACAAAAATGTATTAAATATCGAAGTGAAGGAAATGCTTTTCAAACAATTGTTTACAAAAGAAAGGACCAAAGCTTTAGGCAATTTATACATTCATTATCTGTATTTCAATTTTCCAAAATTAATAACATAGCATTCCAAAATTCCACATGTTCAAAAGGTGCTTCAATTGTCTCCCAATGCATTTCGGTGCATTGCACCTTCGTCAGGGGAACACTGTTAAAGTCAAAATAACATCAAACGATCATGACCATGCATTCAGAAATACAAATTCAGGAATGAAAATTCATTACAATATTTTCTTTTACAATGTCAATTCCAAAAGGCATCTGCATTATCGAATTTATTTACACCGTTTTCACCAGCTCAAACACCATCATACATTATTAATGGATTGTGCACATAACCAAAATCTAGGTGACCTATGGCTTTCCCTGAGTGATCCTGATCCTAATTACGGCTTTAGTGTTATACGTGAATGATAATTAGCACTCAGTTGCCCGAATGTGATGAAAATGTGGCAGGTACCCTTATTCATGCATGCCCAACCTCGCTGTGTGTGAAAGTGTAACGACTTTCTTACCCACTACAAGTAACGTCTTTCATGAACTTGTTTTCACCAATAAACAGAATAATCAATCCTGAATGGTACAAAAGATATGAGCTATGTGTAACCCCAAGTCTCGTCATTTTAACCACGAGATCCTATGTCGAGCAAACTTACGGATACTGGCTGTGCAGCGGCCAAGACTTGATATATGCGTGAGTTCGTTTAAAAGTCACTCCGTTTACATTCTGTAGCATGCTGTAAAAAAACACAAAGGACATACCCCTTTATCTGACTGTTTCGGCCCCCAGTTACACACTGCCCAAGTGCTTGCGACTTCAAGCATGAGCCTACCTTGTTTTCAATTGTGTGTCGCCCGCCCTCTGTTACTCTAATTCGGCAAGTCTCGATCTACGTTGTTTTCGTTTGTATGGCGCCCGCCGTCTGCTACTCTCGGTTGGCAAATGCCGGTCTCCGTGTTATGGCGAGATTCCCTACCATGCTTCCGTGTTTACGTATCACGGAATAGATGACAACGAAAGACTACGTAATTTGTGTTAGATGTGCAAAAAATGATCTTTCCACCTCCGTGGACTGCAAAAAATATATGTATGCTAAAAAATATAATAACGTGCTTACTGAAAGTAATGTGTATTTAGCTAGAGAGTGTCAGGTATGGTGTTTAAAAGGGTTCTCCCATCCTCTTTTAAATTGAGTATATGAGTTTAGTTATGTGTACAAGCCCAAATTAAAACAGTTCTAGATGTTCATGACATTTTTCTTTTTTAATAGATATCACATATGTATGCTTCTTTGCAGCTACTCTATATTCTCAATATGTTACAAGAAACACAGAAATTCAATTTTGTCATTCAGACCATAGGGTTTAACTGTATTTAGAAACTTTATCCAAAATGTTTCTCTTTGTGCCAACTGTTTATGTGGGTCCACATGTGGTTGTACCGACACCTGTTCAAGTATAGTGTATCTTAACTGGGGAATCGTGTGTTTACTTTCAATCCAGTGTAATGCCAAACTAGATTTTTCACTCGCTGTGCTGATAGTGGATTTATGCTCAGTTAGCCTTATTTTGACCTTTCTGGTAGTTCTGCCGACATATATCAACCCGCAAGGACATTTGATTGCTTATATGACTAGACTAGAGTTACAGTCTGAAGTGTGTCGTAACTTTATGGGTTTGCCTGTCTGTGGGTGCATAAATGTGTTTCCCACTATCACGTTGCCGCAATGACCACAGTTATGACATTGTCGCATGCCTCGCATTGGTTGAGCTTTTTGCTCGTTAGAGGTACTATTCAAAATTGCCCGTACATTTTTTGAACGAGAAAAGGCGAAAATGGGGTTACCAGAAAAAATCTGTTTAAAGTCTTCTTCCTGTTCAATTAATTCCCATCTTTTTAAAATGCATCTTTTAATGCTGCTGGCTGACGTTGAGTACTTCAGAACACAGACTTCCCTTTTCTGTGGTAGCTTTTCGTATTTTTTTAAGAGCTTCGATCTTTCAAAGGCTAACGCCCTAGATTGAGCTGATTCCAAAATTTCTTTAGGATATCCCCTGTTTTTGTACTGTCCTGCCATTTCCTCAATATCTTTTTGTGCCTGTGCGGCTTCAGAGCTGATTCGTTTGATTCTAATGAATTGGGATAGAGGCAAATGATTTTTTAAGCTCATAGAGTGAAAACTCGAGTAGTGTAAAGCACTATTACGATCTGTTTTCTTCTTATATACTTTAGTTGTGATCGTGTCCTCAATTTGAATGTCCAAAAAGTTGATACTGGTAGCATTAAGGCTATGCGTGAACTTGATATGTGCATGGCAAGTGTTCAATGTTTTAATCACTTCCTCTAGTTGCTGTCTTCCGCCTTGCCAGACGACTAAAATGTCGTCAATATACCGTAGGTATAACAACAGGTGGTCCGTCCAATCTCGGTTATGTAGAATGTGGGTATTTTCGAACTTCGCCATAAAAATGTTGGCGTAAGTAGGCGCCCCAGTAAAACCCATAGACGTTCCCGTCTTTTGGAGACAAAAATGTTGCTTCCAGGCAAAATAGCTGTGGTAGAGACAAAACTGTAATATTTCAATAAGGAAGATGTTCAAGGTTTCTTCATAATGATGGTTTAATAACATCCACTCTACAGCTTCAATACCTTCCCCGTGGGGAATTGAGGTGTACAAAGCGCAAACATCTATGGTAGCTAACCAGATTTCTGCGTTGGTTGGTATTGTGATGTTGTTCAATTTGTTTATGCTTAGATCAAAAGGGAGAGAGAGGACTAGATAGGCTAGGCCGGATCCCCTGGATTATGTATGTATATATCAATAAGGGCTAGCTAGTTTAGAAGGATATAGGAGACTCTAGTAAGTACGTCATGGAGCAGCAAAAAGTAAGGAAAAGCGTTGTTTTCCTTTCCTTACTTTTTGCTGCTCCATGACGTACTTACTAGAGTTCAATTTGTTTAAACAGTCTGTTGTGTCCTGCACATATGACACCCATTGCTGAACCAGTGGTTGAAGATAATAGTCCAAAAATCTACCTATCGGTTTGTGAAGCGATCCGCACCTTGCCACAATCGGGCGAAAGGGTGGATCGATAGGGTCTTTATGCATTTTCGGTAGCATATACAAGTGTGGTCTTTTTGGATAATCAGTGATCAAATATTTAAATGTGCTGTCATCTATCCAGGCTAAATCTTTTGCTCTTTTGAGAATTTGTAGCAGTGTGGCTTGAAAGATCGGAGTTGGGTCAGAATCCAAGGAACTGTAGCTGTCGGTATCCTGAACATGTGCTGTGACCTTCAGATCATAGTATGCCTTATCCATAACCACCAACGCACCGCCCTTATCCGCAGGTTGGAACGTGAGTTCTTTTTTAGCACTCATGTCTCTTAGAGTTGATATTTCTTTCTTGGATAAGTTATGTTTTTTGCATTCCTTCTGGTGTATGCTAGTTAAATCCTTTTTAACCAGTAATTCGAACAAGTCAAGTGTTTTGTGTGAAACTGGTGATATAAAAGTACTCTTAGGCTTGAATACTTTTGTGGGTCTTGAAGAAATTGGCTCTTGCGGTATGTGATGAAAGAACCATCGAAATCTAAGTTTACGCATAAATTTAAACAATGCGATTTCTGACTCAAGTGCCTTGGTGTTGTAAGTCGGAACAAAGGACATGCCTTTGTTTAAAATTTGTCGTTCAATTGATGATAAAGTAGTGCTGGAGATGTTCATGACTAGATCTTCTGGTGGTTCCGTCCCCTTGCTTTTAGTTTTTTTTGCACCTTGTCTCCTTCTGGTTTGTTTATTGTTGCGCCGGCCGCTTCTTCTGGAGCGTGATTGCTTGTCTGGCCCGTCTCTAAAAAAGCCTGCTTTGCTGTTACACTAGTGGTGGCTCCCTCCTGTAATCCCGATTGAACAGTTATTGGAGGCCTGGTGGGTAAAGTATCGTTTTCAGTTGCAATGCTTTCTTCAGAGGTTGAGGCTTGCTGTTTCTTGTATGGTCGTCTTTGCGCATAGACCTCCGCCCATGGATAGACTTCGTCAAGTTTATAGTCAATCGTATCTCTACGAAATTTGCGCAATTTGCGTTCATGAACCTCTTTTTCATGTTGTTCCAATATTTCATTGACATCTTTTAAGGTTCTGTCTAGTTCTTCGGCTGTCAATTTGGTTCCTGAATTGGTTTTTAGATCTTGAATTACCGTGGCCAATTCTTTTAGTATATCAGACAGTTCCTCAATTATGAGAAGTATCAAATCTAATGAACATTTGTTCAAAATAGCATACCATTTAGTCATAAATGGTTTAATAAATTTGAACAACTTTGATTTTAGTGCTATCCGTAGTCCTCGGGGAATGCGTTTGACCCTATGGTACTGGATGAGAGTTGAGGCATGTAGCCGTTGGTTAACTTCTTTTCTGAGTGTGTATTGTAGCTGCTTGATTATTTGGCTGGTGGAACCTGGTGCCGCTTGAAAAGCCCTGGTCTCTTTAATTAACGAGTATATGCTTTCAGCTTCCTCTTGAGTATACCCTTTTGTTTCAGCTTGATTCGCTGTTAAATGTGCTATCTCTTCGAAATTCATGTTTAGGGTGCTGGTTATATGTGGGGTTACTAGGTATCTGACTATTTGCAAAGGAATAACCTGCACACCTATTGCTTTATATTCACTTTTAACAATGAGTAGTTTAAAGTAATCACTACGTCATCATTGGTGCAACCCTGCGTGTTTATGACTAGCCCCTGTCAGTTGTACTAGATAGTCCTATTTGGTCAAACACAAATGTATTTGAGTGCTAGGGTGCACTGTTCAAGTAGCCCTATAAGGTGCTCCTTTACTTCAGTATATACTTATCAACATCTTTTTCTGAATTATCTAAAAAACTTCACAAGAAATCATGTTTAGTGTCATAAGTCAATATAACTTAATGTTTGCGTTATCATATATAAACACAATTATGTTTTCAACATAATTTGTATATGCAACAAAAATTTATTAAATATCGAAGTGAAGGAAATGCTTTTCAAACAATTGTTTACAAAAGAAACGACTAAAGCTTCAGGCAATTTATACATTCATTATCTGTATTTCAATTTTCCAAAATTAATAACATAGCATTCCAAAATTCCACATGTTCAATAGGTGCGTCAATTGTCTCCCAATGCATTTCGGTGCATTGCACCTTTGTCAGGGGAACATACATCAAAAAGATTACGAATATCACAAACACTTTGTATTTTACTGTTATCAGTTCTCAATTTTTCAGAAAGGCAATGCAACAATGAACAAAATCTTTCTTCCTCATTCTCTATAATTTGTTTTTGCTAACCTGCAAGAAAAATAAAACATTGAGCACTACATTAGCATAGCAGTTGATACCTGAACTATTTTCAAACTGATAACCAACAATCTCTTCAACAGTATTCTTTTTCTGTTTGCTTGCAATCACAACACTATCTTCTTTTTTGTTCCTTCTCTATACCTTCACTACAAATGTTCTCATATCTTCTTTTTCTTCCTACTACACGCTTTTCAAATACAGGATATTGTCCTAAATTAGGAGCATACACTCTTCTTAACCGATTATACTTTTTTACACAGTTTGCATCTGCAGTAACCTTTGTGTCATCAAAATCAATCAAAAACAAACCAGATACATTTTTTACTTGTGACAAAGCAACATATGCCATACCCTCTTTAAACACAGTATTTCCAATGTTCGCCAAAGCACTTTCTACACTTAAAACTTGGGGGCAGATTTATGAGGCCCTTGCGCCACGTTTACGCCGCTGTTGCGTCACGCAAGGCGGCGTAAACGTGGCGCATCCCTACGAACGATTTACAACGTGACGCATCTAGGCAGATGCGTCACGTTGTAAAGCCCTGCGCCGCTTGTGGGCGTTCCGGCGCAGGGTGGGCGTTCCGGGGCAGGTGCGCCTCGCAAAAGTGGCTGAGTGAAATCTATAAGATTTCACTCAGTCACTTTCAGGCCAATGCTGCGTCAAAAGCCTGCGCCTGCTTGAAGCAGGCGTAGGTCTTGACGCAGCATTGTGAAGATGGTGCACCCCCGAGCCTTGCTGGAGCTGCGTCGCGCTTGCGACGCAACTCCAGCAATGCGCCACTTTTACGGCACAGATGCGTCACGCAACTGTGCCGTTTTTGCCCCATGGTGCGCCGCATTGTAAATGCGGCGCACCATGGGTGGCGGAGCTGTGGCGCACTGTGGCGCACATTAACTGGCGCATCCCTGGGGATGCGCCAGTTAACATAAATCTGCCCCTTGGAATTTATGAATAGTCACTGCATATGCCAGAGAAACTGGAAACTGTTTTCTACGGACATTTAAATCTTTAACAAGCAAAAAACTAACTGAACAACTACCAATTTGTTTTACTTCTTCAATCTGATCAAATTTAATTTTTAAAAATTCAATACCATCTTTATTCGGATAATTAACAAAATCCACAACTTTGCCCATTGCTCTATTAACTAGACCTTTTTCTACATCCAAATTACGACTTAAAATTACCCGATAGTTTCTACATACATATAAATTCTTTTCTAAACCAGCAGTTTTAGATATCAATTTTTCTAAAGAATACAATTTTGTTTTCAACTTTTCTGTCAAAATAATAGTGATTCCTTCATGCTCAATTTTATCAATGGCTTCCATTTTTATTATTTCTTCATTTTCCAGCTCAAAAAGTTGTTTGTTGAATATAGAACACTCAGGTAGTGTTGGCATGGTTACAGATTTGTTTTCTGCAATTTTAATATATATTTTCTCAGGAACTACATTTTCATTTGGAAACAAATTAGAAAGTAATTGACTCTGCAAAGCTTCTCTGCCATGTTTTGTCGGTACACCAATTCTTATATCTTGAAGAATAGTTTCATAATCAACATCATTTGCCTGTCGCATATTTGTAATGAGATCCTTATATTCAAAATATGACCAAATGTTTATATTTCCAACACTACCCAGAGACTTTCTGGTGTCTTCATGCGCAAGTGTTTTAAATACTGGTTGTCCTTTTACCGGAGTAAGTTGCAGTAGATCTCCAAAAACTATGAAATGTTTTCCTCCAAATAACACGTCATACTCTGTTTTAAGAATTTGCTGCATTCTTAAATGCACAAAAGCAAGCATTAAGTTTGAGACCATGCTTACCTCATTAATAATCAGAAGTTTCATTTTCTTCAACACTCTTGAAACTTCACAACAAGCTTCGCCAGATAGCTTGTGATATTCCAATTTGTTTTCATTCTCGACAGGTAGCATCAGTAAACGATGTAATGTAATCCTTTAACGTTGTGTGCTGCTAACCCAGTTGGAGCAGTTACAACACAAGACAAATGTAACTCAGTTGTTTTCTGTAGATAACTGGTGATTACTTTAATTAAGAAACTTTTTCCTGTTCCAGCTTGTCCACTCACATACATACGGGTAGGTTGAAAACATGGGCATGCACATTCTTTCATTTCATGAAGAAGACCATGATCAATCTGTTGTATCACTTGCTGATATATTTCTTTCTGTGAAACATTTAGTTGTTCTTTCAAGTTTGGTAAGTCCGGTACATCTTCTTGAGCTTGATACATTACTGTTTCCACCTCATTCATGGTGACTGCTGCTTCATTTTCAACAATTGGATGTCCTAGAGGATCTTGACTCAGCGCAGCAGAACTTTGACTGTCTTGAGAACTGTCTCTAGCAATTTCAGCTGCAATAGTTGCTTGTTGATCAATTTCATCGTGCAACATTTTCATAGAATTTGCAAAAACAGTGCATTATATGGTATCTTTACAAGCATTGAAGGAATCTTCATAACTCTGAAATTCTCCAAGTAATTCCAATTCTGAATGCCACGGTTTGAACAGTTGCAAAAGAGCTAAATAGTAAAAATCCCTTTTATCAGCAATGTCCCAACTCAGCTTCCTGTTATTAATCAAATTTCCTTTCGTTTGTTTCACCAAACATCCTTCGAAACCAATTACTGCATATTTTCCATCATTGATGTCCTCTGTAGTATTCCGTTTAAAAGTGTAGTTTTGCAGCACTTCATAGAGACACATGTTCTCAAGATGATGACTTCTGTTTGGGTAATATGTGTCCAACATATTAGTTTTCAAGATATCTGTACTTTCTGGATATTTTTCTTCTAAATATACATATATTTCTTGTACACATTTCAGTACCGATTTCGCATTGCAGCAAGACCTAGACTCACCCAAATAATTCTTCTAGATTTGGAGTATAGACTTGCAGATGATAACCGATCTGAGCATTCATATGCTCCATTTTCTCGATGGGATAACATCTTCAAACTGAAATGTATGTTTTCCTACTTAGACTCTTTTCATGAGAAATCTCTTCCCACATTTCTATCAATTCCGTCTTTTCTGATTTTGTAATGTAAGAAGTTACATATCGAGCAACAGCAATAGAATTGTCCGCAACATACTGAATATCTATGTTAGCATTTCACATGGACAGAATAACCAGTGTAGTAATTTATATATTTTGACTCTTCGCTTCTTCTTAAATTGTAGGTATTTTTTGGAGACTTTAATGTGATGACATGTCACATAGATGACATACAACTGTTCACTCTTCCTTTGGATATAACAGGACGTGGAAATGCAAAACGACATTTGGTATATAACTTATCCTTAGACTTGTACGTTCGTCGGCAGTATTTTCCACATCAATGTCTTTGGAATCGTAAGACTTGTTGTCTTAAGTTGTTTTCTTCTGTACTTTCGGGTACAGCACATGTGGCATATTCTTCAATAAAAGACAAAACAGTATCATCTGAATCTGTTCGATTTTTGGGGCATCCTTGATCCATAATAGCATATGTATATGAGGAGCACCTCTTGCTTGATACTCCTTTCTCCAAAAGAAATCCACAACTTCTCCAAGAGGATGATTTTTTTTATTGCAGATAAAAGACATCATAGCTTCAAATCTATGATTAAAATACCTGCATACATTAACAGGATCCAAAGAGCACAATACTCAAGGTGTCTTGTATGCAATATTTTTTATTTTAGAATTTGCCTCTCGAAGAAATTCAAGTAAATCATCCCAAGCGTACTCAGCACAGCTTAGGGTAAGGAACCATGTAGGAGTTCCTATGTTTCGTATGAGGACGGTACCAATATTCATTAGCGCCACGCTGACATGCCATTAGATTAATGAGTTGAGATTCTAAATGATCATCCCTCTGGTGCACTTTATCCATAAAATCCTTTGCAGAAACATTTTGCAGATGTACCCCTGTTTTTAATATGTGATTGACTGCATATGAAAGTCCATACAAGTCACTTTCAAACAAAAGATGAAATATATAAGGGGTACATTGTCTAAATCTTGGATCTTCTGCATATAATCTTGTTGTCCGATATTCAGATGCAGTAATTTACACAGGTCGTTCATCATATCGTCCTCCTTTTCCTGTTGGAAACAACTGCGGAAAACAACGAGCTTCCAAGCTCTCTTCCCATACACTCATGGGACTTCCCTTTGCTTTTTTTCATTTGAAACAACTCCATAGTGTTTCCCATTACTTCTTTTGAATGAAGTGGATGTACACTGTAATGTTCATAGATTTCTTCACTTCTTGACATATCCACTTTTTCAATTTGTCCACTTGACGTTTCAGTATCTTCTGATGAAAGTATTTCTTCTTCTCCGATATACACATTTTTATAGTACTCATTTTTTTTTTATTAAATACAAAGTCACCTTCTGCACTTTCCTAACATCCACTAACTTCTGCCAGATTTTTTTACTCTTAGTAGGAACGCCATTAACTAGAATGATTAGTGGTTCATTTTCTACACAGTCTACACCAATAGTTTCAACAATTTTCTTTAAACCTAATGGTAAATATACAACTCTTCCTTGCAATCCTCTCTGTAAATCTGAAGGAGGCAATTTACCTGTTTTAGGCGCCATACAAACAATAGCCTGAAAAGGGTGCACACATTGAATGAGAATAGACTCATAGGTATTTAAATCTATCAGTTCTGAAGGAGTAGCAACCAACTCTAGATTATTATGGACAGCTCTAGCGGGCCTTTTATTCTCATCTAATTTGTTATAACAATATTTACAAATACGCTGATCAGACCCCAAATCAAAACAATTTTCTACCAAAAAAAAGGTTGAAAATTCCTTCCACATATCATTATTTTCTCTTTCACTTTTTAAATACAGATCAACACTCCTAGTCATATTTTTTAAGTGAGTTTGCCTGCATCAAATACAAGAGTAATTTGGCCTTTTACCTGAAATCGCCTTAAACTTTGTAATTTCACCTTCAAAATTTTTTGTACAACTATGTTCAACATTCTCTTCAACATTTTCTTCTATTAATGTCTGAGTTTCTGCACTCTTGTTCAGGACCAAAGTAACAAAACTCAATATCATCACAAATCTTCGTGACATCTGAAACTGATCCACGCAAAAGAGTACTGTTCAACTCATTTAACTTTAGTGCTGGACTTTTTCCATAATACAATCTTCTGACTAACTTCCACATTTGAGTATGATGTACTGCCAACATCCTGAAATGATGAAAAACACTTTGACATACTTTTCTAGAAAGACATGCCAAAGAATGACCTTGCAAACCAGTATTTTTCCTCACTCTGTCTAATCTAGTCCTTGCAACATCTTAATCTTTTGTTTAACACTTTTTTTTACTATATACTCGTAAGAAATTACGTAAAAGATCAATAGATTCTTGTTGTACACTACAAATACTACTGCAATCCCAAGTATACAGTGGGGCTTTAGCACCTCTGCCTAGAACTTCATCAGCGATCACTTCTTCTGCATTTCTGGGAATCATTTTTTCTTTGTCAATTGGACAACCATTTCTAACTTCATACGGCCGACCACTGTATTCAACTGCATGGAACAAATAATTGGTCTGAAAATAACTCTATTCATTAAAGAAAGGCTCTGAACTTGAACTGTGTTTCCATTCACCACCCAAAAAAAAATCACAAAAATGTGTTCTGTTAATTACTCTTTTCCTCTTACTTTTCACCTTCATTGAATGGATTGTTGCAGGGATTCTGCTCAGACACAGAACTGTGCACAGAGACTCAGGACCTCAGTGAATTAGGGTGTGCCAAAAACCCCAAATCCCCTACCAGACTAGCATCAGTGTCTCATTAGCTCTTCGTCCTATAGCAAAGTTACCAATGATTAGACAACCCAGAACATGCGACTTAGGATACCTCAGGTAAGGTGTGAAACATGAGCACTCTTTTGTCATACCAGTCCAGAACAGGGAGGAAAGGGAGACATGAGCAAGTTTAAAATGTTTATTTTAATGCTGTGATCTCAGGTGTAGCATCTTAGCTAATACAAGCAGACATATGATAAGAAATAAGATTGTCAGCATAGTTACTATTCCATAAAATACAAAGGGAGAAAGCATGTTATAATGCTAAATGGAAACAGGTTAAATATTTACCTATATTTCACCCTCCCTTGCTAGTAGGTTATTTTATAACTAAAGAAGGTTTCTTAGGCTTTCATAGGCGACCTGATACCTCAAAGATTAGCAGGAGTGAATTGCATCGAGTTCTGCAAAAGCTCCCAGCATACAAATGTTCTCCAAGTGTGTTCAATCATGCCTACGCAGTGTATTATTAAAGGCGCCAGTATCTGAGCTGTCCACAGCTGCATATATGTTATGTCTAGAATGTGCGCTGATCAGTTCGAACAACAGCAACAGTGTTGATATAACTTTGAAGGCCGCGGCACTCACTGTTCAGACTAAGCTTACAAAGCAAGTCTAGCAATGTAGAAAAATAAGTTATTCTCATGTGAAGCAAAACTCTCAGCCTAACTCGTAACAATATCAAACGTGTGTGATGTGTGCAAAAGAAAGCAAAAGGTAAAATGGCGTTTAAACTTCTAATAAGCTCATGCTAACTTAACACTGTATAAATGCAAGGCAAGGCCCCACTACACTCTCCCTTGATAGGTGCACGGATAAGAAATGTGGGCAAAGCAGGAACGCATGGTTCAAGTTCGAGAGATAGAATCAAGTTCAAATTTGCCATAATGGAAAAACGGGAGCAAACTCTGAATTTTGAAAAAAACTCCACATTAGTAATTACTTTTGGGCACTGTAAAGCCAATAGGCCTAAAAAAAAAAAATAGTAAAAAACTGATGTCCAACATGTGACTCCAGTTGTGTATAAGAGAGAGCAGGAAATGCACCTTACTCCAATAGTGCATATGCACAGTACGTTGCAACAGCCTCCAACAGGAAGTCATTGTTCTCATCTGCAAACATTTAAGCCATCCAATTTAGTAACAGGAATGAACATACATGTTCCTCAAGAACCGGAGCCTCTAGTACCATCAGCAAACAACACGGATTTACTTCAATATAACTGCGTGCCAAGAATACATGCGCCGCTGCAAAAATATTCCAACATCCCAAGACTCCATGCATTCCTGCAAAGGCCATAATCCTGCCGCCAGAACAAAGCAATTCATGAGCAACTAAGGGGCTCATCAGTTGATCATAATCTGCGTTGGGAGACATTGTACTGCAGAGACACAAATCCAGAGCCCATTCAAAATCGCAGCTCAGGCAATGAAAGACAGGCCGGACGCATGTGAAAAAGGAAAATTGAAACGATTATCCATAAGCTGCACTCAATGTAGCCAGAGGCAGTGCTCAATAGAAATGAAGCATTCTGTTGCGGAGCAGCAACAGCCGGGGCAAATCATCTTGTGGCACAAGATGCGCATCCATTCTGAAATAAACAAAGTAGTTGAAGCACTCTGGCAGCCAGAGCAAGCATCAAGGGAATTCCGCCAAAGAGGCTGGAGAAAATGGAATGAAAAAATGCCGGGAACACACCAAATATAGTTTGGAAAGAAGTCACAAAGCTACTACTAACAACTTTAAAAAAGTGAGCCAGCCCTGTGGTCGAGGAAGCTTTAAAGATAGTGTGAAATAACTCTCCGAAATGCAGGGGCAGATCCGTATTTAATAAGGCATGCAGGTGTTTGCCACGTGAAGGACAGATGTTTCACGGGCAGATGTAAGATGCAAGGGCGACTTCTTTCTGGGACAAAAGAACTCTTATTCGACTCATCTTGTTGAACTCTGCCTTCAAGGTCGGAATCGACGGCCAGATGGAAACATCCAGCTTCCCCTGTGGAGGAGGAAACATTACGTTTTTACAACAAAGTACACGTTGGGAGATTGTAACGATGTAAGGAATTCCATGCCAGCATCCCACAACAATATTCATTATTTAAAAGTAAATATCTACCGTTTGCTAGCAATGTGAATGGGGGTGTGATAGCCGGCGTCGGTGTACCTTTTAAGACACAGGCCAAATTAGGTGCATTTTGATTACACGAGCCATACAATTGGATATTCCTACACACTAACAAGTCATCTGGTGTTGTTGTGCAATCTTCACCATTCAAATAATCCTCTTTTCCCTCCCTCAGGCACCTCTAGGTAAATAGTAGTGAGCAAGCTTCATGGAGATAAGTGGTACCCAGAGGTTCATACCTGCCAATAGCATAGTACTTCATGCAAGCTTCGAACTTGAACAGAGGGAAAGGTAATGTTATTAGCCCACGTACGAGCTACACAGCAGAATTTGACTCAGCCACAAACAACTGCAAAGGTTCTAACTTTTCAGTATGTAACATAGAAAAAGTTGCATCTTTCATAGACATAAATTGCTATTTGTCGGTCAAATTAAAGGGGCAAACAATGAGGACGTGTTCATGTAGTCCCAAGGCACTTTCCCTGACTTCAGCGTTTGTAAAGTCCATGCAAACTGCATAATGGAACACAGTTGATTTTGACCATGGTACAAAACAGAGACATCTTCTTGCACAATATCAACAACAGACGAAACAATATTGTCTAATGTGTAAATACGGGAAGAAAGCGTGTTAATGCTGTTATCTACAACTGCCAGCACTTTTTCTAAATTTACTTGATCTATAGCCCTTAAGCGAGAAGCAGCCTCAATCTGGGACAGTTTCCAAACTTCGTTGTAATTAGCATATATCCACCTTTTGGATTTGCCAGAAGCAGGGCCCTTAACAAAGTCATTCAGATCAAGATCGTCAGTCAATTTAAACAAATAAAGCTTAACTGACGCTAAAGTGGAGTGTTGGATCCAATTCTGACCCAGCTTGCCTATGGAATAGGTAGTCACAGAATGGTCACTCTCTAACCCCTGTGTAGCCAGGGGCTAAACCCAGAAAACGATGTTGGCAAGAATCAGCACTTCTGTGCCACAACAACCAACCCTTAGGATCCAAACTGGATATGTTAAAAGTAGAATTCAGCAACAGGGTCTGTAATTCTCTGATAGAAATACTGGTATTATTATCCCAACCGGGGTACTCTTCCAATTCTGGAAAAGAAGGAGCATTTAATTTTTTAGTAGTAGCCAATCCAAAGCAGGTGGTTTGTGAAATAGTCGAATTCAAAAACAACATATTGTTCGGGGTGAGACATGCACGACGCAAAGCCTCTGTGCTTTGCACTTGCCAACTTTTAGAACCCCAAAGAGATTTAAGATCAATTATATCTTTCCACAGTTCATAGCCCCCAATAGCCAATTTGTCAAGAAAGGACTTGGAATATAATCATTTTGTGTGGGTAAGTCTAACTTTGGAAGAGGACTTTTTGGTCATCTTAAAATAAAATGCATTAGGATTTGACTGATTAAAATCAGTAAAATAAGTGGATCTCTTTAAAAGAGAATTTGAGCTGCCTTCCACAGGAGCGGGGCAATGTTCCCATTGCGTATAATTAACCATATTCCTCCTTGTGTTTGCCTTATGCAGGTAGTGATTGCCATAGTGTTGATAACAGAATAAATCACCATAATTCACTGAATCTAAATCTAAATCCTCAGCATCTAAAGCAGCATAATATTTCAAATCTGAAAACAAAGCCTCTACGGCTTGAATATCCCAAACATCAGAGCGTATATTTTGTTTAATCACATCCCCCACTGAAAGTACGTTTGGGACATTTATAACCTCAGTGGGACCATGAATTTGAATTTTAACAGCATCCCACACAATCTAATCTAAAACGGGCCAAGCAGTAATATTTACAAAAGTCAGGACCCTTTTCAATCTGTGTGATGAGAAATGAGGTGCCGATGTTCAATTAATAAGCCGAATAGCAGTCCTCTCTTCAACGTAGTGTCCGTTCACAAGACGGAAAAAATACACCACAAATCCAATTGACAAACAAAAAAATCGAAAAAAGCACCAACCAAATGTAAGTCCAAGGAGGAATCAAAACATGTTTTTTTAAACCATGTTGCAAAAACAGAACGTTTTGAAGGGGACTTTGATGTGGTAGAGTTAGTGTCAAACAAAAATCTGGACTCAGTGGCCAAACATGTTTGTACATCGGGCATCGACAAGTCTCTGGGGTAAATATACTCTGTCTCATCAAGATGAGCATCAGGTGGGGTATTTAATAAAGGACTTGAAACTGCAGGCATCTCGAAGGCAACGTCAGGCCTGTTGTTAGGAGCCAGAGCCACAACAGAATTTCCCAGTATCGATGGACAGGAGACCGCAGGTGTCATACTAAGAAGAATCGGCCACTCAGTGTAATTTAACATTGTCAATGGAGATATACATTTTTTCCTTTTGACCTGGAAGTGGAGATAAAAGGACTGTTCTTGTGCCCTGCATACCAAGTACAGGAACTGGAGCTCTATATGAATGGGGCCAAACTCTTTCTTGTTCTCGACCTTCTCTCGGACCAGTGACTCGGGGTAGCCAGCCAACTACGGGAATCTGCAACGCAGCATCAGATGTGGAGGGCAAATGTTCCTTTGCAAGACTGTCTCTCGTAGAGTCTGTAAAACATTACAATGTTCATCTACGTCAAAGGGGGCAGCTGCCGCCGCCTGGTCTAGACCTTCAAGGTCCAGGACAAACATTTTGATACCAAAGAGCATCTCGTATGAGGTCCGCCCACCCAGAGACCTTCTAGGGAGATTATTAAGTGCACCCTGTATGCCATTGAGATGGGCTAGCCAGTTCCATCCGGTACCTATAACCCTAACCGACATTGATTGCTCTAAGTCACGGTTCATCCGCTCCACAACACTATTACCCTCAGGCCTGTATGGAGACGAAAATTTGACTTGGACCCCCAATGAACTCATGGCATCCTTGTACATCTTAGAGGCGAACAGTGGACCCTGGTCCGAATGGAAGGTGCCACACACAAAATTTCCCACAAAGACACGCAAATCTCTTATGACAGTTCGTGAATCAGCACCTCGGTGGGTCCACACTCATACAAAGCGCGTGCAAGAATCAACTGCAACTAAGATGCACTTATACGCAGTATCTGAAGAAAAAGGACTGCAGTGATCCAAATAAACACAACCAAGTGGTTTATTGGAAACTTACAACTGGATCTGGGGCGGCCACGTAGCAGTTGAAGACTTGATCTGCTTACAAATATCACATTGAAGGACATAATCACGCGTCTGTTTATACAGTCCCCGCCACCAAAAACGCTGTTGTAGCTGAGATCAGAAGCCGACATGCCCGCATGCACGGACGCAACACCCTGGTGGGCAGCTGTAATCAGCGCTGACCTGCGGTCCGCGTTGGGAATCAATATGTCACCTACGTCTGGTATTTTCACATAAGGAACTTTATCAGGACTTAAATGATAAGAATACTTTGAAGGAAATCCAGTAGGATATTTACTTCCCCCCTCAGTAGGGGCAATTGCTGCCAAGATATCATCATCTATTTTACTGTTGGAACGTGTAACTGCTGCAACCCAATATGTTGAAACTGCTGTTTTCGCGGCCTCATCGGCCAAACTATTGCCAACAAAGTGAACTCCCACACGCTGATGACCAAAAGTATGAATTACATACACGAGTGGCAGTTGCTCTTTCAGTTCAGCCACTCGAACCCAGATCATTTTATGTTTTATTGTGCTACCTTTGGAGCCACGATAGTCGTTTTGAGTCCAAAAGAAGAGTAGTCACACCAGGGTCCGCGTACTCCAATGCAGGCATCAGAGCACGGAGCTCCGCTAACTGGGCGGTACAGTCCCCTAATGTCTTTGTATGCACAACATCGGACTTGAATTATCCATTCACCATGGTACCAACCACAATAGCGCAAGCTGAGACATATGCGTGCTAAGACCCATGCGCGACTTGCGTGGAACCGTCAGTGTAAATGATACAATGGAAATCCTCCAAAGGGTGCATAGTCAAAGGGGCAGGATGAACAAATTCAAACTGCAAGAACTCCTGCAACCGTAAAGAGGCGTCAAAAATGAACATGACATCCGGAGACATCAATGATGTCGCCTATTGTATCCACCGTGAGTGCAAAGCTTCAGGATTAGGTACACTGGCTTTTGTCACCGCCTCCAAGGCAGGATACGGGGTAACAACCAACATGCACTTTCCCTGCGACAGTGCGCATTCCTTCAGAATCACCATTTGCACAGCTGTCAAAACTTTTTCCACACTGGAAAACCGTATTTCAGCCGAAGTGTACAAGTGTGACTTGTAAGCGATAGGTACTGTGTCCCCTTCGTTAAAAATAAGGTATGTGAAACCTACTGCTCCAGGGATGATTCTTATCACCAGGTTGGTGTGGTTATCACAAGTCAATAAAAATTTAGATTCTAGAAGATCAACCTGCAAAGATTGCAAAATGGCTGAATGTTCAGGCAGCCAGCACGATTTGGTAAAAGTTGGTTGTATCAAAGCATACACTGGCTTGATACGCTGGGCATATTCGGGAATATAAGTATGCCCGAAATTCAAAAATCCCAGCAAGGATTGCAATTTTTTCAGTGCTGTAGGAGCGCGCAGTTGTGCGCATTTCTCCAAGAAGTGAGGAGCTAATCCTCAACCTTCATTGTTGAGCTCATAACCCAGGAACAACACTGTGTACTCTGCAATGTGAGACTTTGCAAAGTTAAATTTGTAACCAAAATCTGCAAAGTTACAAATTATGCGGTCAACGCGGCACAGATGCACCCATATCTCGTCGTCTGTGAGATAAATTTCATCCACATGCGAACACGCATCTGGGTCGATTCTCTCTAAAAGAGAAACTATATGGGCAGCAAACACACCTGGACTATTCTGATAGCCCATTGCTAAACGTTTACATTTTTCTGTGTGCCATCACTGGTGAAAGCGGTCCTTTGACTACTTAAATCGGAAAGATTGTGGGCAAAAAAAACATTGGATATGTCAAGTGTGGTTTTGAACCTTTTACGCACAAGACCATCCACTAAGGAAGAGCCGTGGGTATTCTGTACTGCACAGGTACGGCAATGCGAGTCTAGATGCCGGTAATCCAATACCAAACCATCAGGCTTGGTCACAGTAAATAGAGGGTTATTCATCAGAGACACACAAGTTTCAATTACACCTTGATATTCCAATTGTTCAAGGATTGGTGCGACCGAAGCTTTCGCTTCACGCTGCATGGGATATTGAGGTTGAGGCTGTGGCATAGACCGCAAGGAAATATCATGTTGGGGGAGAATTTATCCCACCCACAGTGAGTACGGTACAAATCAGGTTCAAGGGCCATAGCCCACTCTTCTGCAAAATTCAGTGCATGCTCCTTTGACACCGTGTGCGTGAAACTTGGGAGCATTACCTCCTCCCCTCTCAGAGCTGAGAGAACAAAAGGTGGGGGCCAGTCAGCCTCCGCTTACAAAATGTCATACGTAGTTGTAAGATTTTCCCAAAATACCCCTTTTATGGTATGTTGCATGTCACCTTCAAATGAAAGGCCGATTTCAAATAACCTATTAGGGGGAGCTACTCTAGTATCAGCTGTCTCAACAACAATGAATTTGTCAGTCGCTGTCACCTTCAGTAGTGGACGCAGGGCCTCTCGCACTATGGTAATCTCTGCCGCGCTGTCCAACAGCGTCAGGGCCCATGTCTTATTCTGAAGCTGCGTTCTCACTATCTGTGGCATATCTCGCTGTTAAAGCAGCAACTTTCTTTTTCTGAAACTGGGGTCTTTTCTGTGAAGAATCGTCCTGCTTGCCTTTTCCGTCTTTCGGGCGGGGTTGGTCGCGACTCTGCTGGCTACCCCTGCCTCTGCTGCCGCCTCCACCACCGGAAGATGAGGCCGATGTGTCCTGTAAAGAATGAGGAGAACGTTGATCAGGAATCTGAAAACGAGCAGGTGATTTAATTGTATCGCGGTCGCGCAAGTCATAAGAGCGCTCAGTAGGCGCAGGCACTTATGACGCGGACGGGACTCCTGTTTCTGTTATTGTTTTCTCTGTTTCTTGTTTTTTGTTCCAATTTTGCTTTGGAGCCTTGGGCTGATTGTCTTTTTTAGACTTCGATCCCTGAGTTTGTTTTTTATCGTTAGCAGAAAAGTACGGCCTATGGTTTTGTAAGCTGGCGTAATAATTCTCGGTAACTGACGGGGTTTATCGGCATCGGGGACATCGCGCAAGGCATTAGACTCTTGGAAGTTCACTGCATCTCCCTTTATATTGGAAAGGACGAGATTGGAAACTACATCAAATGAGCCAAAGAGTCTCATTCCCAATTCAACCGCAGCCGCAAACGTGGTCATCTTGAACACGTTTAATGACCGTCGGAAGGACAACCATTGACGGAGTGCCGAAGCACATCATGTACACTGCCTAAAGATTCTACCCCATGACTCGCATTCACAGGCTTCCGGTACCAAGTCCATGGGCAAACTAATTGCAAGAATTTTGTGTTTTTCTACAGGACTCTAATTAGGAAAGACTGCTTCCAGCTGGTCATATTTCTCAGCAAGCCAGAAAGGCATATCATCCTTACCCTGGGGATGCTTGCCCATAACCGCATTAACCATGACAGCACTAAGCTTCATCCCGCTCGGTCTGGCTGGGAGCGCCACAACACCAGGGGCCCAGTCCTGGAAATTGCGAGTAATATATTGAACCAAGGCCCTAATACCTCCAATTGCGGAGGTATATACGGGCCTCAATTCAGCAACGGGGACTGCCCCTGCACGAGGATGCGGGGTAAATCCAGCCAAAACAGGCAAAGAAGCGCCTGGAACGGACAAAGGACCTTAAACTATTCACCGTTAAACAGTGGGGAAGGGCGCCATTAAACCAAACACGGTGCTGCCATGCAGAAATCGGAATTTCCTGTGTCCTATAAGGAACATATTCCACGGGCACGACTGTGTGAGTGTAAGTGTGAAACACCTGAGTAGCTGCATCTACAGCAGGAAATGTCACCCATGAGTAGAAAATCTCAAACGAGTAAGCTATCTCAGCACTCACCACTAAAATAATGTCATGCCCTTCAAGGCGACATTATAAGCCTGCAAATGATTGCGGTCCGCAATGCGACTATGCTGCAGTATGTCAATGTCACCCATAACGACACAGACAGGATAGGTACAATGCAAAACAATACAGCACAACTGGGTAGTAATTAAAAAAGAAGCCGTATTGAAAGATTCAAGCTTGAAAAGACCTATGTAACTATAGGTAGGTTTATCCGTCACCACTGTTAACCAGAAACAATAGTGAAGAAGCTAAGAACTGATATAAGCACTACTCAAGCGTCATGAAATAAGACCACCACTGTTAGGGCGCAATGTTGCAGGGATTCTGCTCAGACACAGAACTGTGCACAGAGACTCAGGACCTCAGTGAATTAGGGTGTGCCAAAAACTCACCTTAGTACTCAAAATCCCCTACCAGATTAGCATCAGTGTCTCATTAGCTCTTCGTCCTATAGCAAAGTTACCAATGATTAGACAACCCCGAACATGCGACTTAGGAATGGGATACCTCAGGTAAGGTGGGAAACATGATCACTCTTTCGTTATACTCTCATACCAGTCCAGAACAGGGAGTAAAGGGAGACACGAGCAAGTTTAAAATGTTTATTTTAACGCCGTGATCTCAGGTGCAGCATCTTAGCTAATACATGCCAACATATGATAAGAAATAAGATTGTCAGCATAGTTACTATTCCATAAAATACAAAGGGAGAAAGCATTTTATAATGCTAAATCGAAACAGGTTAAATATATACCTATATTTCACCCTCCCTTGCTAGTAGGTTATTTTATAACTAAAGAAGGTCTCTTAGGATTGCAGGAGTGAATCACATCGAGTTCTGCAGAAGATCTCAGCATACGAATGTTCTCCAAGTGTGTTCAATCATGCCTACACAGTGTATTATTAAAGGCGCCAGTATCTGAGCTGTCCACAGCTGCCTATATGTTATGTCTAGAACGTGCACTGATCAGTTCGAACAACAGCAACAGTGTTGATATAACCTTGAAGGCCTTGGCACTCACGGTTCAGACTAAGCTTACAAAGCAAGTCTAGCAATGTAGAAAAACAAGTTATTCTCATGTGAAGCAAAACTCTCAGCCTAACTCGAAACAATATCTAATGTGTATGCCATGTGCAAAAGAAAGCAAAGGGTAAAATGGCGTTTAAACTTCTAATAAGCTCATGCTAACTTAACACTGTATAAATGCAATGCTCAGCCCCACTACAGGGTTGGTTTATCTAGAGATTGAATTCAGTTTGAAACTAAAATAAATAGTTTTCTTTTTACTTCAAAAGCCTTTTCAACAATGGATTCAATATGCTTCTTCTTTTTATAAAATTGTGATCTCTTTTTATATTTCTTCAAATCTTTCAGCAAATTATGTACCACTCTATTATAAAATATTTTCTTTCGAATCTCTTTATACTTATTTTCTTTTCTTTTACCATAAGTCAAATTTTTTGATGCTACATTTGCTTATTTGGCTTTCCTATTATTTCGATTTCTTTTGTCATTTAATCGTTATCACTGGTTTCAACATTTGGAACCTTCTTTTTCGGTCTAGAATTTTTTTAAATAAACTTCTTAGTAATCTTACCAGAAGATTTTCTCTTTTGGCCACATTATGTTGTTCATCCAATACTTGTTGCTGAGTTTTCTTCAAGTAAATATCCTTTAGCTCTCTTTTTCTTGTCCCCCCTTTTTCAGGCATGATACATACACATAAATAAAAGTATATTACTAATCTTATAAATTTAATTATACTTTTCACAGAGGAATTGTATACCTTAAATACAAATGTGAAAGTGGTTACACTACACCACATGCATACTGCATAGGAGTTTGAAGCACTCTGTGCCCTAAAGCATGGCTCACTATATGAGTACATGCAAATTAACTGAATAATTAGAATAGTACAAAAAAAGACACCAAGTGAATTTATAACTAGATCAGTTTTATTTACTGAATGCATTAAAACATAGTATTGAAAGATTCACTATGGCATTGCAAGAGCAGTGACAGGGTGTTTGCTGTAGTGTAGGTATACTGACTAGAGAATTGTAGGCCTGAAACACAACTGTAAAGGTGATTAGACCAGTACATACATAGTGTATAGGAGTTTAAAACAGTCCATGTCCTAAAGCATTTTTTTTTTTAAAAGAAGAAATGTGCACTGAGTGCATGGATCCACCGCAAAAAAAATAAAAATGAACTATGAGCTCCTGTGCTTGTTTAAGAATTAGCTACCTAGGTAGGGCCAAATCCCGGGATCTAAAATATTACATTTCAATGGGGTTCAGAGAGGCCCTGTAGCCCGGGAACTGCCTTTCCTCATTGTTACAAATTAAATGTGTGGGGGTACTCAAAGGTACTTCCCAGAAAAATACTTCGGTAGGACGGGCTTAAAGACCCCATCCAACTCCGGGAACCGCTACTCTTCGAGGCTTTGAAAAACAATGGGTCAGAGGGCTGAAAGGTCCCTCTAAGCCCCGGTGATCACCACCCCCTGGGGCTTTTTATTTTGTAGGCGTGGCCCCCCTTCTGGAGTAGTCGAAAGCCTTGGGGAACACCACCCCCCAGGACCGGCTCCTGCTGTGTCTCGGGGTGTCTACCCCTGGAACACTGCTGTTTGCTGTGACAGGGCGGAGTCGAGTTTCCCGCTGTGTCATAGCAAACTTGAGGGCATATTAACAAGTGCCATTTCGCCGCATCTTTTTAAAAAAAGCTGCGAAAATGATATCCCCCTATTTACTAGGTGACGATAATATGCATTAGCGCATGTTAGAAGCCGGTTTGGTAACAGCTCGCCTCATATCGCCAATGAGTTGCAATGTAAGCATTCCCAGAGGCAAGGTACGTGTTCCTATGACAATAGAACATAGAAGAGGGGAGTACCACAATAGCGTTGTATTTACAAGGTAACCCTGCACTTGAGGAAAGATACCAAAACACTTGCTAATTGCGGTTTATGCAGGATCCTAGCATGGGCTCTGAAGTAGACTTAAGCATGTTAAATATAGGAGGTGGATTGATACTTGATAACTTAACAACAATAAAAACGTTTAAGCACTAATGTGTCTGCAAACACAACAAGCAACCAAATGTTTCTCTCACAATTTTCCAAATACACACTGACTCACAGTGTGATTCTAGACAAATAACACCATCCTTTCACTTGACTAAAAAACATTTACTAGTCTACTACAAGTGAGATAACTGCCCACATCCCACGGAGCAGATCTAGAAGAAAGTGCTGCAGCGTGGCACTGCAAACACTTTAGCTGCGCAACGCTACGGCACTTTCAGAGCACAGGAATGCGACATATGTACAATGATATTTCGCATTCCTGTGGTCTCCCCTGCGCTAACGCAGAAACAGTTGCCATGCGTCGACGAAGGCACACTTACACCATGGTGCAAGGAGGCCTGCGCCATCGGGAGATTGCTTTTCTGAATGAAAGGTCCCCTTGCTGCACAAAAGCAATCACTGCACACATTTTCCTCTTTCAAAGCGTGCACGCTTTGAAAGAGGAAAAAACGAGGACAAAGGAAAACATTTCTTCTCATTTCTCTTGCTTACGCCACCCCAATGCTGACGCAGCAAACTGACGTATTTCCAGTTTTACGATTTCTCGTAAATCTGGAAATGCATCAGTAGAAATGGGTGTTGCGTGGGAACACCAACAGCAACACCCATGTCATGCTCTTAACACGCAAAATGTTGTGTGAACAAGGGTGATATTTACAAGCGCAGGTCAAGTTACGGTGGGGCACTTTACCTGTGCTTGTAAATATCTCTTAGCAGCCTGTGCCACCGGTGCGCCACGCAAAGTGATACACTGCCCGCGCAAAAGGCTTGTAAATCTCACAATGTAACACTACTATCTGGATTTTAACTAGGAAAAACACATCAATTATATTAAAAACAAAAACCCCACATAAAACTCTTTACAAATTACTAATTTACCTTTCAAATTGATTTGTAGTTTAAGAAGAATGTCAGTAACACACCAGATTTTCTTATACAGAATCTCTGTACTGCACTAGTCAGCAAAACCAAAAAAATGGCAAAGTGTCCCTGTCATTCTGCACACATATACATGTAAATATCAAATCATATTGCTTCCCACATTAATTCAAAATCTAACACACCTTTCTATTGGTTATACATTTCAGCCCTTTCCAATTTACATACGTTCGGACCCTACCCCCAATCTGCTTACTGCCTGTTACAATGGTAACAGTACATGGAACACTGAACTAAGCACACAGGTCACAAGTTCAGCACACAATGTTACTAATGCAAACAGCAAGTATGCTTGACTTTTCAAAATATCAGCTTATCCTATGTAATGTTCCTTTCAAACAGTTTTTGTTAACCAATAAGAAACATGCTTTTAAAATACAGAAACATGCACCCTACTTTTCAGACTAAAATATTTTTAAATAGCCAATCATTTCTATTGTTTTTCCAAAACTGCATCTTACCCACCATTTTAGAAAAATCTTTCTTTTCAAACTGCCATTTCATTTACAGAGTCCATATGAGTGCATCCAGACCTCCTTTCAAGATGCTTAGAGTGTGAATTGTGGGACACAGCTATATTTTCTGGAGCCAAAGGTACGCCAAATGTAGACATTAAATGGATTGGACAGAGAGGGTTAAAGGGGCACCAATTTATGCCATTGGTTGAATTCTTTTTACATCTCCAACACCCTGACCTCATAATTGTGCACTGTGGAGCAATGACCTAGGGACTTTGGGGTAGGTCTGGAAATGCTTATGAAGGACATCTTTGGAGAATTAATGTCACTTTTCCCCAAAACTGCCTTTGTGTATTGTAACATATGCCAAAGGCAAAAATGGAACTGGTCCAATCAATTTTGTCCACAGATTGAGAAAGCTAGGGAACATGTCAATAAATCTGTTTCTGCTTTTTTTCGAGATTATAGAATGGGGTCCATTTACCACAACAATCTGCGTTTCAATATGGATGGGATCTATAGCACAGATGGTGTACATTTTACAGATGAGGGTAACAGAGTCTTCCTCTTGAACTTTAGACTCTGCATAGGTACTTACTTGTAAGTACCAAAATCTCTCAATAAACACAAGGGTTATTTTTAGAGCCACCCAAAATATAAACACATAAGCTTCATGTATATCTGAAAAATATTACTTTTTTTTCCCTCGGAGTCGCGCACCCGACGCGTGCACACCAGGGAGCCATAGCAAACAGAAATGGCGGTCCCTGGGACTGGAGGGGCCTTTGAGCCCCCCTCGACCATTTTTGAAAAAGCCCCAGAGGGTAGTGGGCCTTTAAGCCCCCCCACCCACCTATTTTGCTGGTAAAGTGGCGGTTGAGACACCCCGCCACCCATTAAACAGACGCGGCGATTGTGGCCGACTGACGCGCATCGCGCTTGTGCTATTATTTTGCTCTGTAAGGAACTTGTGATTTTTAAAAGTTGTGTGTGAACTTGTTTTTAAAACTTACCTGTAATTGTTTGCTGTAGACCCCTGTCCGCAGCGGCAAAGTGCCGATTGAGCGGAGGGTCGCTTTACCGGCAACACCACTTCCGGCCTCCTCCCTCACTTCCAGGGGTTAGCGCTCCAGATTGCTTGGAGCCAGGCTATAATTAGAAGCCCCTGGCGGCGCTCTGCAAACGGACGAGGCGATTGTGGCCGCCTGAGGCGCATCGCGCTCGTGCTATTATTTTGCTGTGTAAGGAACTTGTGATTTTTAAAAGTTGTGTGTGAACTTGTTTTAAAACTTACCTGTAATTGTTTGCTGTTGACCCCGGTCCGCCGTGGCAAAGTGCCGATTGAGCAGAGGGTCGCTTTACCGGCAACACCACTTCCGGCCTCCTCCCTCTCTTCCGGGGGTTAGCGCTCCACATTGCTTGGAGCCAGGCTATAATTAGAAGCCCCTGGCAGCGCTCTGCAAACGGACGCGGCGATTGTGGCAGCCTGACGCGCATCGCGCTCGTGCTATTATTTTGCTCTGTAAGGAACTTGTGATTTTTTAAAGTTGTGTGTGAACTTGTTTTTAATCAAACAAAGAAATTCCTTCCTGTGTGTTCTAACTCATATACTCACATTAATTTATAAAAACCATTTGTTTAGACCAATTTCAAACTATACAAAAGCCCTATCCAGACCTTATAATCACAACAAAATCATGTATGTATCTTTATACTTTTTATTAAAAGAAGTTCAGAAATAGATGCATATTTGTTAACAATCCATTAAAATCAATTACACATATTATTCACAATAACAACATTATGTTCAATTTTGGTTAATTTCATAGTGAATCAGTACATATCTCACAATACATCATTTCAATAAAACATTTTTTTATACACATAAAAAAGATCCGTATGTCGACGCGTTTCGGTGCTTCGTTTTTGTAGAACACCTTCCTCAGGACGATATGGTTTAAAAACATCAAATCTTCTTTCTAAAATGAAATACATACAATTAATGTCACTGTATTTATAATGAAACATTTTTTTCATCTAACGGGCTACTAGAGTGAAAGGTCATAAACAGATCTTACTTCTTATTAATTATAATCTTTAGGGTACTAGATGAGTATCCCTGGGGTCACAATAAATGATGAACCTCCACTTCAACTCTCTGTTTCATCAGAGAATCTGTGTAGAAAATAATATACACTTTTAGTTATAGATTTTGTTTTAATATCTAAGGTGTAAAAACATTTACCCCATTGTGCACTTACTTAATGCATGGTGTGCCGTGCTTAGTTTTGAATTATATTTGTCTTTCAGTCCTCAGGTTTTATTAATACTCGGCTTTGCTTGCAGGTGGGTATTTTTCCTCCTCTGTCGTTTTCCAAGGTTGATCCCTCTTTATGCTTTGAGGGGATACCGAGCGCCTAAGATACATAATACACAGTGTAAGAAACACTACTCTACTCTTCATTTTGGTCAAACGCTTCGTCTTTCATTATCGCTTTCAATTTTTATAAACCAAATCATTTCTTCTGCTGGGGGCATACTACTATATCCTCCTCTTCCCAATGATTAACAGGGGTTCCCCTATCATTAAGGTCCTTCAAATATGGACGGCATAGTCCGTTTTCTATTTACGAGATGCGGAAAATCCAAAACTACACCCAAAAACTACAAAGATGGTGGGTCCTAGGGATAATTAACACCCGATGTGTTCCACCTGTAGCTTATTAAATATAGTAATTGAAGACCCGAAGGGTATAAATATTGTGTGCACTAGTAGCACTTCATCTTACTCGGGAAACCAGATAGACCGGGAAGGCGAACCGCTGCTACATTCGCTAAAGGTAAGGAAAGCATGACACGACGTTTGCTATAGGCGTCGCCAGGGACATAGAAGTGTTAGGAAATACTTAATATTAAGAATCCCTGCCAAAACATTTTTTTATAAATGAACTGCTAATGACGGAACTATTCTAAGAATAAGATTGATTTGATATGACTCATTTAAATATAATAATCAGTGTAGACGCAAATTAGTAGTGAGCGTCTATCACATGATGTAATGAGATCCAACATCGGCCTACGGGAGCATTCTATGCGAGTATGTCGGTAACACCTAACTCATAAGTAACTTTGGGAAAGTTTAGGTGAATGAGTATTTACCTGCAAGCTACTGAAAAACTCGAACTGCTTACCATAATACAAGGGGCCGTGATAGCTAGAATGCGGACAAATTACCTATTAATGAATATCAGCGGGTGTCTTGTCATTTTAACTAAAACTGTAGGGGAACCCCTGTTAATCATTGGGAAGAGGAGGATATAGTAGTATGCCCCCAGCAGAAGAAATGATTTGGTTTATAAAAATTTAAAGCGATAATGAAAGATGAAGCGTTTGACCAAAATGAAGAGGAGAGTAGTGTTTCTTACACTGTGTATTATGTATCTTAGGCACTCGGTATCCCCTCAAAGCATAAAAAGGGATCAACCTTGGAAAACGACAGAGGAGGAAAAATACTCCCCTGCAAGCAAAGCCGAGTATTAATAAAACCTGAGGACTGAAAGACAAATATAGTTCAAAACTAAGCACGGCACACCATGCATTAAGTAAGTGCACAATGGGGTAAATGTTTTTACACCTTAGATATTAAAACAAAATCTATAACTAAAAGTGTATATTATTTTCTACACAGATTCTCTGATGAAACAGAGAGTTGAAGTGGAGGTTCATCATTTATTGTGACCCCAGGGATACTCATCTGGTACCCATCTGGTACCCTTGAGATTATAATTAATAAGAAGTAAGATCTGTTTATGACCTTTCACTCTAGTAGCCCGTTAGATGAAAAAAAAATTCATTATAAATACAGTGACATTAATTGTATGTATTTAATTTTAGAAAGAAGATTTGATGTTTTTAAACCATATCGTCCTGAGGAAGGTGTTCTATAAAAACGAAGCACCGAAACGGATATTTTTTATGTGTATAAAAAAATGTTTTATTGAAATGATGTATTGTGAGATATGTACTGATTCACTATGAAATTAACCAAAATTGAACATAATGTTGTTATTGTGAATAATATGTGTAATTGATTTTAATGGATTGTTAACAAATATGCATCTATTTCTGAACTTCTTTTAATAAAAAGTATAAAGATACATACATGATTATGTTGTGATTATAATGTCTGGATAGGGCTTTTGTATACTTTGAAATTGGTCTAAACAAATGGTTTTTGTAAATTAATGTGAGTATATGAGTTGGAACACACAGAAAGGAATTTCTTTGTTTGATTGTGATATTGCCCGGTCCTTTCTGGGTTTGCTTGGGAAAACTCTCTCTTTTTAGAGTGAACTTGTTTTTAAAACTTACCTGTAATTGTTTGCTGTAGACCCCGGTCCGCCGCAGCAAAGTGCCGATCGAGAGGAGGGTCGCTTTACCGGCAACACCACTTCCGGCCTCCTCCCTCACTTCCGGTGGTTAGCACTCCTCCCCTTCCCCCCTGTGGGCTATTTAACACGGAGCTTAGAAGGATGCGCAGCGGATGTGCGCAGCGGGCGCGCCAACGGCGCGCCGAAGGCATGCCTAAGGCAAGCCCGTCTGCGCCCGTCCGCGCCAGGCCGGGCCCAGGGGCCAGTTATAATGCCCATCACACTACCTACAACTCGTCTGATCTCTACAATTTACAACATGAGGGTCCAATGAACCCTCAGGCCAGGCGGGCAGCACTTAACTCTGGTATTTATGTCTCCAAATCTACCTGCCCTGGCCTACACACACGACTACCATCTGTTATGCTCCCTGAGATCCCTCACTGTCCCCCTAGATCGACTGCCCCAGTCTTAGCCCTTTTGGCCATTACCTATCTTAATACACGCTCGATGGTGAAACATCAATTGGAGATTTTCCAACTACTTGACTCTAATACTATTGACATTCTTCTCCTGTCAGAAACCTGGCTGACGGATGACTCCGCACCTGATATTCTAGCCGCAATACCCAATGGGTACTATATACTTCAATCTAATCGCTCCCAGGGTAAAATAGGCGGCGGAGTTGCAGCTATCATTCATCAAAAGCATAAATTTACCATCTTAGAAAGGGTCAGCCTTCCTTGCGTCGATAGTCTTATTTTGAAATTCACTTCCCCTAAGTTTGCCTTTATTTGTGCCCTCTTCTATCGACCCCCTGATCACTTGCCTCTATTTCCTCAGCTCTTCGGAGAATTGATCTCTCAACTTGCTATTAACCATGCCAGAATCATCGTCATCGGCGATTTCAACTACTGGCCTTTAGACCCGACCCACGTAAAAGTAACCTGTCGGTGGAATTCTCGGATCTGCTGACTGGCCTAAACTTTTCCCAAAATATTAATAAAGCTACCCACATCAAGGGGCACATCCTGGATCAAGCTTGGACCACTAATATTACAATTACCCCCCCTATTATTTCCCCTTGCCCCTGGTCCGATCATTCCTTCATCTCTTTCGTCATTACTCAGACCCCTTATGACCCTCCGACCCCTGGTATTAACTTTCCAGCCCGAAATTGGAAACAAGCTGACCAGAGCGAATTTCATAGTCTCTTGATCTCCTCCGCCCCTAAAGAACTGCCTTCCACCTCTGCCCAAGCATCAAGTATAGCTAGCTGGTTGGAATCAGCCTGCGACAAAGTTGCTCCTATGAAAAGAATTAAAACTAAGTGTCCTCATGACGCTCAGCGTTGGTTTTCGGAGGAATTGAAAAAGGAAAAGTTGGCCCTGCGGCAGGCCGAGCACCGCTGGCGGCGTCATTACACCCCTGAGGTGAAAACTACCTATACGGCCTTGCTAAAACATTATACAAATTTGATTTTACAAACTAAAATTACATATTTTTCTCAAAAAATTATTAATTCTTCGTCCAAATCCAAAGATGTCTTTTCTATCGTTAATGAGCTCACTCAACCAGACCGGACCGGGTACTGGCCAAACCGGCCCCTTCACAGGCTTTGTGCGACTCATTGAACGCTTTTTTCATTGAAAAAATTGCTGTTATTAAAAACAATATCCCTCTTTCTACTCCATCCTTGGCCCCCGTAACCACTTGTAAAAATCCACTGCTGTTAGATCATATTCCCCCGATCTCTAAGACAGAATTTTTGACCCTTCTGAACAGAGTAAGCTCAGGCTCCCCGAACGACTGCTGTCCTCCCCAGATTCTAAAAGAAGCCTTTCAAGCTTGTCCCGATCCCCCCCTCTCATTACTTAACAATTCTCTGACTACAGGTACTGTTCCTGATTCCTTCAAATGTGCCGCAGTGGTGCCCATTCTTAAAAAGCCTAATGCCGACCCCCTAGTACTGAGTAATTTCCGCCCCATCTCCCTGCTCCCATTCCTCAGTAAAATTTTAGAGGCCCACGTGACCAACTGTCTCAGTTCCTTTATTGAGTCTTCTCAATTCTTATATCCCCAGCAGGCGGGTTTTCGGCCGGCGCACTCTACTGAGGCTGTTATTGTGGCTGTGATGGACGAGCTCAGGAGGGGAGCTGATAACAACATCCCCCAGGCCCTTGTGCTTCTGGATTTGTCGGCTGCTTTCGACACGGTCGATCATGATCTTCTGATCGACCGGGTCGGCAGCGCCGGCATCCAGGGCGTGGCTCTGGAGTGGATCAGATCCTTCTTACTTCATCGCTCCCAGGCTGTTCACTTATCCACCTTTTCAGCCACTCCTAGGAAACTAACCTGTGGGGTCCCACAAGGGTCTGCCCTGTCGCCACTCTTATTTAACCTGTATATGCAACCCCTGATTCGGTCCCTAGGTAATAACGCAGCCACTATCCTCAATTATGCTGATGACATTCAAATGGTCTTCAATCTTGATTCTTCATCCACATCCATCGCCGACTTTCAGTCTACTATGACTTTTATTGGCGAATGGATGTGTCAAAGCCAACTGAAACTTAACCCCGACAAAACGGAGCTGGTTTTAACTGGAGGTTCTCTTAATCCTTGGAACCCCAGCTTCTGGCCACCGTCTTGGGGCTCCGCTCCCTCCCCTGCTGACTCCATGAAGAGCTTAGGGGTAATCATCAGCAAGGACCTCTCTCTAAAACCTCAGATCAATGTAGTCACTTCATGGTGTTTTTTCCACCTTCGGAGAATCCGAAAAATTTGCAGGTTTTTGACCACTGAGGCCCTTATATTAGTCATCATGGCATTGGTCACCTCCTGCCTTGACTATGCCAACGTTCTTTACGTTGGCATTCCAGCCTACCAGCTTCGCCAATTACAACTGGTGCAGAATCAAGCGGCAAGACTTATTTTTCGTCAACCCAAACACCAACATGTCTCCCCCCTGCTGAAGAAGCTCCATTAGCTTCCGGTGACAAAACACAGTATTTTTAAACTTGGCTGCACCATCTTCAAGTCATTAACCGGCCATGGCCCTGCTTTTGTTGCATCCAGGATTCACCGTTACGTCCCCTCCCGCAACCTCCGCTCCCTGCACCACAACCTTCTTTCCGTTCCCTCTTTCAAACGGAAAAAACATGGTGGCCTTAGGTTTTCTTTTTTGGCACCCAAATTATGGAATTCCTTTCCACACAAACTCAGGTCCACCTCCTGTTATACATCCTTCAGGAAAATGTTAAAAACGTACTGTTCCGTCAAACATATGATTAAACACCTGCACCCTACTCCCCACCTTTGCACATCCGTTCTATAGCGCCATGAAACCGTTGGTGTCCGAGCGCTCTATAAATAATTTTTACATTACATTAATGTTTTAGCCCCGGAGGGTGGCGATCCCCGGAGCTAGGAAGCCTCTCTGGGACCCTATAAAATTTTAAACTTTTGCCACTGGGATTTGGCCCCCCCGTAGCTAATTATTAAAGCCCACGCTTCCTTTTATTATTTATTTGTTTGTTTATGGCATGAGCCGCGCATCCTAAGCGCACTTTGCCAATTTTAGAAGAAAAATAAAAAATTGGGCCCTGCGAGTCGTTGTGGGACCCTCTAAGCAGGTATAGAGGGTAAAGATATTTCTACCCTACCCCCTTTTTTTATTTTTTATTGATAAGCTCCACAGCAGAAAAATACACATACAAAGCTAAACAAAGAAAAACTACAACATCAGATCATAATCTCTTCAGGAATCAAAATAATCATGAAATGCCCCCCAGATACTTAAGCTGATCTGCCATTATTTAACCCCTTTAACAGCAAATAAACTCCATTCAACTGATATAAATTATACATTTTAGGCCGCCATAGCTCGAATGTGGGAGGTTCTTTTTGCAGCCATTCTGAAGCAATACAAAAACGAGTGACTGACATGGCAATGAATATCAAATGTCGATGCTTATACACCGAATGTGATTGATTATTTGCAAACTCTATCCCTAATAACATAATTGTGGAAGTAATTCTTATCGGACCCATAAATGTACCCAGAAATTTCTCTATATCTGATATAAACCTGTTTAGTTTTATGCAACTGTAGAAAACATGCAAACTATCTGCCTTCTCTTCTCCACATCGAAAACATCTTCCATCAAACTCCACCCCCCAATTGAGCATTCGGGCGGGGGTGTAATATAGATCGAATGTAGTTTTATAAACCTGTGCCTTCAAATTAGCCGACATTATTAATTCCCTGCAATAAGCTATAACCTTCTCAATAGATATATTTGACTCGCCCAAAATTGATCACCACTTTGGATTATGCTTGTCAAGATTCTCCACTTTATACAACAATAATAATTTATATACCACCCCGATTTTTTCCTGACGCCTAACCATTTCAATAAGAGGTTTGGGAACAAAAGCAACTTTTAACTTTAACAAAAAATCCCTGATCTGAAGGAATTTAAAGAACTGAAATCTGGGCAGATCAAAATATCTAGCCAACTCTTCAAAATGCTTGAGCACCCCCCCTCCAGGGGAAAAAAAAATCCTCTCATTTTGTGACTCCTTTCTTTCTCCAACTATATACAATATTATCCCCAAAAATAGATGGCAAAACCTTTGCAGAATTTAGAGGTGTATAATAAGATATTTTATCCAATGAGTCAAGTTTCTTAATTATTTTCCATACTTTAAAAACACTATCCACTACTTTAAACCGGGTGCGTTTGTAGTAGCTCCAATCGACTTCTTTAAACAAACACTGTCTGATAATGGGGCCCAGAAGTATTTTTGAAGATCGTCGGTGCCTCAGCTATACTCCTGGCACCCTCACCGCTTAATAAAACCCGCATTTTTAACAAAAAACAAATATAAAAATAAAAAGTAAAGTCAGGTATAGCTAGCCCCCTCTAGCTACTGATAACATCATAAACCGCATTGAACGCCTAAGTTTACCAGGGGCACATAAAAACTTTCCACATATCGAAGGTGTTGTGGGCACCAGTCACTTCCAAAGGGATTGAGCAAAATAAATATAGAACTTTAGGGAGAATATTCGTTTTAATAATATTGCTACGTCCAATTAGTGTAAAACGCAAGCGTCCCCATTTATCTAATGACTCCCTTATGCTACGCAGTAAAGAATTCCAATTCACTTCAATAAGCTCATTCATTGTTTCCCTTATTTTTATGCCCAGATACGTCACCTCTTTTACAACTCTAGCATCTGACCAGACTGTACTATCTGAGCACAAAATTTGTAGTTTTAGCCACATTTAGGGGTCGATTAGGATCGCGGACGGAGTCCGTCCGCGACCCCTGAGGAGGAGGGAACGTCCGCATGGGCTGCGGCGTTCCCTCCAGGGTGGCGGTCACATCCTCTATCTCTAACATTGCGGCGGGTGCAGCTTCAAGCTGCACCCGCCCCAATGTAAAAAATGCATGCACAGCATTTGCGTGCACAAAGCGGCAGGCACCGCGCGGTGCCTGCTGCATTGTGCACGCAAATGCCATGTGCACCCACCACCACCCCTTCACCCAGGGGGCCCGCAACGGGCCCCCGAAGTGAAGGTCCGTATGCTTTTCCATGGCGGCAATGCCGCAGTGGAAAAGCATATTTACACACACATCATAATATGGCGGACGGTGTCTCATAGACACCGCCTGCCATGTTATAGCTTTTCCGCCGCGGTCGGAAGCCGACCGCGGCGGAAAAGCGGCGGACGGAATTCCAGACCCACCAGCCATCCTAATTTGGCGGTGGGTCTTTGGAGTCTCCGCCGCGGTTTTTCCGCATCCTCCAGGCCGGCGGACACTTCCGCCGGCCCGGAGGATGCGGAAAAACCGCCATCCTAATCGGCCCCTTAATTTGTAGCCAAATAGTTGGCCAAATACTGTCGCTAATCGACGAATCTCTGTCAGTGCTAAAAGGGGGTCCGAAGACGTTACAGCAATATCACCTGCATATGCAAAGACGGAAAATTGAGAATCAAATACTGAAAAGGGTTTAATACTAGGGTTATTTCCTAGCTGATCTACAAAAGGATTAATATAGAGAATTGTATAAGCAATCGCAATGGAGCGCACACCGCTAGCCCCTCCTCCGGATCGCCCCTCGGGAATCTGGTACATGGAGTTCTTGAGTGGTTCACCCATGTGGGTGCAAGTAGGTACTTGTAAAACTGATGATCTCTAGGCCCGATACATGTCCCGGGTTTTTGGATATCGCCCGAGACATGGCTCGGGTTTCGGGATAACGTCCCTCATCAGTAGAGAAAATAGTTAGGGGTGGAAGAGAAGGCCGCCAAACAACCGTCAATGGCCTCGATGCCCGAACCGGCACGCAGGTGCGTCGTCCAGGAGCCCATCGGCTCACAGCTCAAGGGAGCCAATTTGTATAAGCAATCGCAATGGAGCGCACACCGCTAGCCCCTCCTCCGGATCGCCCCTCGGGAATCTGGTACATGGAGTGCTTGAGTGGTTCACCCATGTGGGTGCAAGTAGGTACTTGTAAAACTGATGATCTCTAGACCCGATACATGTCCCGGGTTTTTGGATATCGCCCGAGACATGGCTCGGGTTTCGGGATAACTTCCCTCATCAGTAGAGAAAATAGTTAGGGGTGGAAGAGAAGGTCGCCAAACAACCGTCAATGGCCTTGATGCCCGAACCGGCACGCAGGTGCGTCGTCCAGGATCCCGTCGGCTCAAAGCTCAAGGGAGCCAATTTGTATATGCAATCGCAATGGAGCGCACACCGCTAGCCCCTCCTCTGGATCACCCCTCGGGAATCTGGTACGTGGAGTTCTTGAGTGGTTCACCCATGTGGGTGCAAGTAGGTACTTGTAAAACTGATGATCTCTAGACCCGATACATGTCCCGGGTTTTTGGATATCGCCCGAGACATGGCTTGGGTTTTGGGATAACTTCCCTCATCAGTAGAGAAAATAGTTAGGGGTGGAAGAGAAGGCTGCCAAACAACCGTCAATGGCCTCGATGCCCGAACCGGCACGCAGGTGGGTCATCCAGGAGCCCGTCGGCTCAAAGCTCAAGGGAGCCAATTTGTATAAGCAATCGCAATGGAGCGCACACCGCTAGGCCCTCCTCCGGATCGCCCCTCGGGAATCTGGTACATGGAGTTCTTGAGTGGTTCACCCATGTGGGTGCAAGTAGGTACTTGTAAAACTGATGATCTCTAGACCCGATACATGTCCCGGGTTTTTGGATATCGCCCGAGACATGGCTTGGGTTTCGGGATAACTTCCCTCATCAGTAGAGAAAATAGTTAGGGGTGGAAGAGAAGGCCGCCAAACAACCGTCAATGGCCTCGATGCCCGAACCGGCACGCAGGTGCGTCGTCAAGGAGCCCGTCGGCTCAAAGCTCAAGGGAGCCAATTTGTATAAGCAATCGCAATGGAGCGCACACTGCTAGCCCCTCCTCCGGATCGCCCCTCGGGAATCTGGTACATGGAGTTCTTGAGTGGTTCACCCCTGTGGGTGCAAGTAGGTACTTGTAAAACTGATGATCTCTAGACCCGATACATGTCCCGGGTTTTTTGGATTAATATAGAGGGCAAACAAAAGGGGAGAACAAGGGAAACCCTGCCTCGTACCACAAGTGATACTTACAACATCAGATTGCAACCCCATGGCCCAAATTCTAGCAGTCGGTGTCATATAAAGAGCCTGTAGTGCAGTCATGAATCTGCTACCAAATCCAATTCGATGCATCAATTTCCATAGATATTCCCATTCCATGCGGTTGAACACCTTCTCCGCGTCTAATAAAATCAAACCCAAATTCCGCTTTTCAACAGATGCAATATCAAATAATGTTATTACTTTATTCACATGAGAGACCGTTCCTTGTGAAGGTATAGAACCATGTTGATTTGGAGATACTAACGAACTAATAACTTTAGATAACCGATTCGCAAACATTTTTGGAGTATATCTTGTTATCGCAATTTATTAGAGAAATCGGGCCGATGTCCCCCTTGTGCGGCCTGAAAAACACTTAGCATCTCTTCTTTTATTTGATGAAAAAAAAGCTTGTATACTTCTGCCGGGATTTTATAAGGCCCTGCAGCTTTTCCTAAAGCTAAGATCTTGACCGCGCTTTCTAGTTCTGTCATGGTAATAGGAGTGTTCAATTGCTCCACTTTCACTGAATCAAGCTGTGGAAGTCCTTCCTGCCACAAAGGACTTTCACAACCCTCTGTTCCTCCCTGTCGTGTATATAAATCAGTGTAAAATTGATGAAAACTAGACAATATCTGCTGTGGATCTTGACACAGATTGCCAATGTGGTCCTTCAACATGTGAATAGATCGTGCAAACTCCTTCATAAGCAAACTGTAGCGCCAACCGTTTGCCAATAGTCTCCCCATATTCGTGATTTTGCCGCTTGAATATAAAATATTTTCCAGCATTCTCCAAATTCCAAAAGCCCATAATATTAGCCCGATGTTTAGCTACCTTATCTTCTAATTCAGGGATATTCTGCTTATGTAACACAATGCCGAAAGTTAAGGCACCCTCTGACTCTCTCAAGGCATCATATTAAAGAAGTAGATCAGATTTAGTTTTTTTTTGTTGCTATAATCCAAAAGACTTCACCCCTGAAACAAGCCTTAAATGTGTCCCATATCACAGTAATATGAGCCGACTGTCTATTATGCATAAAAAAATCCATCATCCAGCCCTTCATATAATCTTTAAAATCATCCTTTAGACATAGTTTCCGATCAAAAGTGAAAGTGTTAGGTCTAACCTGCCAACTAAGTGTAGGTAATTCTAAAACTATCGGGCATGATCAGAGGAGATTCTCGGATACAATTGTACAGAAGCACCTGCTAATAAAGAAGAGGGCGCAAAAAAATAATCCAGCCTGACTAGCTTTTTGTGAGGATATGAGTAGAACGTAAACCCTGGCTCAGACTCTTTTAGCATACCCCACATATCAACTAAACCATGGTCATTAAGTAAATTGCAAAGTGCTTCCTCCCTATATACTTATGGGGACCATCCTGTAACGCTTGATTACGCAAATTGATGTTGATGTCCCCACAGATTACCAGTGGTTGTACCCACAAAGCCAGTTCCATATTTAACTCAACAAGCGTCTCCACCTCATCAAAATTGGAACCATAAATGGTGCACACCGTAATCTTACTCCCCCCTAGCCCACATTCAATTATAGCCCATCAACCTTGTTTATCAGATAGAGTACGTCCAATGGTAAACCAATTTAATTTCGCTAATCATGCCAGTTTGCTGAGATGCTGAAATTAACGAAAACCCCAATTCTTCCAGGATATTTCCTTTGGACCAAGGTATGTGTTTTTTTTAATACAGACCAAGTCGGGTGGATAAATCGCAATTCAGCTGCGACCTTTTTCCGCTTTACCCAGTTATTGAGACCAGACACATTTAATGAACATATTTGTATCCCTTTATATACCATTGTAAGTAAAAACCAAAAACCTTTCCCATTGCCCTCTCTAGCCATGTATCTAGCCCACTAGAGAAGCTCTGAGTGCAGCTACTACAAGTACCGAAACTTTGAGACCCACTGATAGTATTTTCTTTCTTCAATTTTAATCGTTTCCTTGCTACTGTGGAATTTTTGCCCCTTTTACCCCACCTCAGTAACCCTTCATCCCCCACCCCTTAGCTACCCCTTACGCCCCCTACTCTGAACCCACCACCCCTTTAATGAGGCTTTAGGACTCATAGACCTGTAGATGTGAGCTCGCCGTCACCCCCCTGCCTTTGCCTGTGAGTCCCAACCAAAAAAGAGAATTTTAATTACTCCCCAAAAATATAAAGGAGAGAGAAAACAAAAATGAATGAGACTGACTTAATAGAACTTAAGTATTCTTTAGCAGGACCTATACAACTGAAGTAGCGAGTGCGCTCATGGTAAATAACTTTCAACTTAGCAGGAAACATTAAAAAAGCTTGAGCCCCTTTAGACTGAAACTCCGGAATCAACTGCCTATACTACCAACGGATCTCAACAAAGCGCTGACATAGATCTGGGCGAACAAAAATCTCAAAGTCGCCCCGCTTCTTTTCTTATCTGGTCGTGCAAGCAAAAATAATTCCTCTCGGCCCAGAAAACTATTAAAAGAAACCAGAAAGGCTCTAGGTTTTAGTTCTTGTTGACCAGGTCTCAAACGAATGTTAAATGGGAACCTGTGAGCCTGTTCAACCTCTCTGTTCCAGTCCCAGTTCATCACCTCAGGAAAGGCCTTTTTAAAAAAATCTAAAATAAATCCTCGTGGATCTGATCCCTCCTTCCCCTCCGGTATCTGAAGAACCCTCAAATTATTTCTGCGAACACGATTCTCAAAATCAGCCAGTTTCCACATAGTGTCCTCCTTTGTCACGATGTACTGTTCAGTAACAGTCTTATGTTGTGCAAGTTCGTCCTCTAGAGTAGATATGCGAGCTTCTGCTTCATTAAACCTGGAAATCCGCATGAGATTTCACGAACAGCTAACTGAGTTTTGCAACTTGCGAAAGGAATTTTGAACTCTTTGACTCTCCTCTCGTGTCTCATCTCGATGTAACTTGAAGGATCTATAAATCAACAATAAGGAGATTTCCTCCCCCTCTACAAGCGCATTATCCCCCTGGGTCAAGGACTTTTGTAAAACAACTTTTTTTCCCCCATTGAGATCAAGCTTCCTCACAGTATGGGAACGACCATCCTTTTGCTCTTCCAGTTCTTCTGAGGCGAAGCTACTGTGGTCACTGCCATCCTCAATACTGAGCTTAGCTGAATATTGTGTAGCCAGGTCCACGCATGATGACATAGACCTGTCCGAAAGGGAGAAAAAATCCCCTGAGTCACTATCCGGAACCAATGCACCTTGTCCTAGACCCCCTCCGGCAGTCCAGCTAGGATTAAAATCATCAGTATAACCGGGATTTTCAACAACTCCAGTTGAATCATTACCACCCGAACGCTGAACGGAATTACACCAAACTTAGCAAAATGGTAGGGAAGGTATGCAGTAGTGCCTTTTCTATATTTGGTGAAAATCCCTCCAGTAGTTGTTCAGAAAATTGAATTTGAGCAAATTATATATCTATATGCGCTCAACATTCTATTGGGAATAACTTTGGCACCGATTGAGGAATCTGCGTGTAATTTTCCAGAATTTTGGCTAGCTCCGCTCCGCTCCTTCCCTGAAAATTTCGGGGGGATTCATCAAGCGGGGGCCGAAAGGGGGGTCCCAAAACATGTTTTCCCCCTGTTAATTTCCATAGGGACCTTTAGACACGGCTACAGCCCGAACGGCTAAATGGAATTACACCAAACTTGGCAAAATGGTAGGGCCTGGTATGCAGATGTACCTTTGCTATGTTTGGTGAAAATACCTCCAGTAGTTCTTGAGAAAATTGAATTTGAAATTTTTCAAATGGCATTTTCTATGGGACCTTTAGACACGGCTACAGCCCGAACGGCTGAACGGAATTACACCAAACTTGGCAAAATGGTAAGGACAGGTATGCAGTAGTATATAATACATTTCTTTATTTATATATATAAAACATATCTTTAAAAGATTCCTCGAGCACATTAACACAATTTTATAGATTAAAAGAAATTGAGAAAAAAGGAAATGTAAAAACAAAATAAAATTTGGCCTTCTTTTCAGTGGTTACTGCAGCGTATCAATTTAGAAATTAGCACTCCCGCACTATGCAGATGAGGTTAAAGTACATGTTTGTCTGCACAATTGTCCAATTTTTCTAAGAGACTATACACTTGCTGAATGAATTTGGCCAATTTTATATTTAAAACAGTGTTCTCTAAGGACAGAGCAGCAATAGTGGCATATCTACAAGTCCGAACTCCCAGCCTGATCCATTCTGGCCTGAGAAGGCGTCTACGTTGGAGAATAAAAAAAGGGCATGTACAAAGCACGTGCAAAAAAGTTTCATTTGCTGACCTACACCCTCTGCACGTTTGATCATCCATTTTTCGACGCCATACAGGGAGGTTTTGAAGGAAGCGCCAGTCTCCCAGTCTTAGGGCGATCAGATATCGCTTTAACTGATAAGAAAAAGTAGTCGAAAGGTAGTTAGCAGGGGATAGTCGTTTGTAGGAGTTGACTACTGCCCAAGCATGGCTACGTTTCGCAAGGAGAGCTTTGTCCGTAATCAGGGATTTGAGTCTTATAGCTTTTTTAATTGTAGTTTTGAAGGCGGTCTGGCTTGGATTAAGGGCCCAGAGGTCCGCAGCAGACATTTGTTGGGTGTAGTCATTTAGAAGGCGACCAAATGACCCCCCCGGATTGCTCACACTGATTTTGTTCCAAACCAAGAGTTCCAGGGTGCCATCTTCTGCCTGTCTTAGTTTGTGAATCAGGTTAAGATATGAGCCAACGTTCGAGAATTCGTAGTTAATTAAGCCCAACTCTAGTCTGACCTGGGCTGGCGAGGAGGAACTCGGCAGATGGAGCAGTTTCTTGTAGAGTTTGATTGTCAGGTTGTTTGAGGAGTTGTTCATTTTACCCTTAAAGATCTCAATGCCATATGAAAGTGTGGGCCCGATCTTTGCTCTAAGCACATCCAATAAAGGCAAGAGCGTGGGGCCTGAGAGTCTCCTCGATAGCTTAGCCAGGGATACCCTTAGCTCAGTGGCCTTGGCTGCAATCACAGTGCTCTGCTTGGTGAAACTGCCCCTGGAATCCAAATGGACCCCTAGGTACTTGTACGACTGGCCAATTGTGATACTTTCTTTGTTAATTGTCCAGCCTCCACCGCTGTAACGTTTTTTGCCGAACGGAACAACCATCATTTTTTTCATGTTAATTTCTAACTGGTTGTTGACCGTGTAATGCATTAGGGCATCAAGGAGTCTCTGGAGCCCCACTCTAGTGAGACTGAACAGTGCCAGGTCATCGGCATATAAGAGATTGCTTAATGCCGTGCCTCCTACTTTTGGTGGATGGCTAATTACTTTCTCCAACGTGCTTGATAGGTCAGCAATAAATAAATTGAAGAGAAGGGGGGCCAACATGCATCCCTGTTTGACACCACGATAGGTCCTGATTTTCCGGGAAAGATGTGCGCCAGACCCTAACTTCACTCGGACCCATGTGTTGGAGTACAGCATGATGATGGGATTCAGGATGTTGTCTGGGATTCCCCACTCCCTCAGTTTTTGCCACAGAGCAGCCCTAAGCACACTGTCAAATGCTGCTTTGAAGTCAACAAAGCACCAGAAAATCAACTTGGAGTTTGTGAGGGCTTTGTCAATGATGGTGGGGATTGCCAATAAGTTTGTCATTGTTCCTGATTTGGCGGTAAACCCTGTCTGATTCAAAGGAATCAGATTTTTGTCCTTTGCCCATTTCCTGAGATGCTCCAAAATGAGGCCTGCAAAGTGCTTTGCCTCTATGTCCAGCAAGGCAATTAATCTGTAGTTGTTCGGGTTGCCTCGTGATCCAGCTTTATAGATGGGATGGATAATGGCACCTCTCCAGGAATCCGGAATGATTTGATGGCGCAGGGAGTAATTAAAGAGATTCGATAGCACCTTAGACCAAAAGTGCTCCGTCTTGTCTCCCTTTCGTCAGTGTTTTGACAACTCTATCTTCAGACATTTCCTCGGATGAGGTAAGCCCCTGCATATGATCGAGTGGGAGGTTCGATGTTTTATCCGCGCCAGTGTCAGAAGCCCATATTGGTCCAGGGCAGTCGTGGTATTCTTGTGCCTGGAATGCTCTGTCAGATACATGATCCAGTCCGCTTCCTGGATGTTCGCAGATCCAGAAGATGTTGTGTTTCGGTCGATGTTGACAAGAGACCAAAATATCTTGGAATTCTGTTGTTTACTTTCCCATACCAGTTTGACCCAGAATTGGATTTCCTGGGCCTTTTTCTCTTGGGTAACAGCCCTCCTGAATGCCTTTTGGGTGTGATGGTATGTATCGAGGAAACTACTGTTCTCTGGAAATTTTAAAAACAGCCTCAGTGCGTTATTTCTCGTTCGTTTTAGTGCTTTTATCATGGGGAGGGCTGTTGCTCCTACTGGTGGTGTCCGAGTTGGGCCCTGCCTTGTCGCTGGATAGGTTCTGATCAAATGTGCGCATAGCTGCGACCATATTGCTGTTGGGGGAACCGTTTGGTCTAAGACACCCCTGATGAAATCCTTGCTTGTATTTAAGATGCACTGACAGTTAGACTCACTCCATTTCAGGCGTTTTAAGTTGTCGGAATGTATTCCTTTGTATGTAGATGGAGCCTTTTTGTGGTGAGCTAAATTTATGGCAAAGGAAATGACCAGTGGCCTGTGGTCTCTTTCGGGCCTTGGCAGGACGGAGAAGTTAGCCAGATTAAACAGGAATTCCGAGTTGCATATGGTAAAGTCCAGGTAGGATTTTGCTCTTCCGTTTGACCAGGTCCAGTTTGGAGGGGCGTCATTTGCTGATCTTCCATTCACAACTAGGTACCCTGCGTTGTAAAGTCTTGTCACGAGGACCTCGCCTAATGTATTGAAGGCTTGCACAGGGGGTTTAGATTGGGGGACCGCCTCAATAATGCTAGTCATGTTGGGACCTTCTAAGTCTGCTGTATTCCCCTGGAAAAGGTTGGTGTTAAAGTCCCCTGTGATAATGCGGTCCGAGTTGGGATATACTGTGGCTATCTCTTCCATTATATCGCAGAATCTGGCCAGGTGGTCTTTCTTTGTGCGGGTGTTAGGGTTAATATACACGTTTATAAGTAAAAGCGGTCGTTGTCTGCTCCGTAGATTAATTTTAACCCTCAGTAGCCAGTCTTCTTTCAAGTGAAGTTTACTGAATTCGCCTTTTAGGTTGTTGGATATGTATGTGGACAACCCGCCTTTAGGGTGGCCATAGCGGCTGTCCCTCAGTGCCTGTTTCCGATATTCAATGAATCCTTCAATGGGGCGGTCCTCTAATTCCCAAGTTTCCTGCAGGGCAATTGCCACATGTTCCCCCAGGAAAGACATAGTGTCTTCGTTTGAGGTTTTTTGATGTAGGCCGCATATATTCCATGAGCACAGTAAAAAGGGTGGCTCCCTCTTACTGCTGACCGCACTGTGCTGTTGTGTCCCTGGCGGCGGGAGTGGTTTTAATAGATTGTGTGTTTTTGCTGGTGAACCTGGCACAAATGTTCAATTTCTGCTTTTTGTGGCCAATACTGCTGGCAGCCACCTCCAGGCATGGTCTGGTTCTTTGTTTCTCACCGCTATTTCAGGGGATTTAAGTTCTATATCCGACCCTGAGGCATTTTTTAGAACAGAGAACGGCCTCCCATGCTCTTTGTTTTTGATGGAGGCCGGCTTGCTAGGTGTGGTTGCACCGGATAGCAGCGTGATTGGATATCCTGGTGTTGAGTAAGGGTGCACTCTGATCCCCCAGTTCCGCAAAGTAGCCTTATGTTCAAGGAAGGCTCCTGCCCAGCCTGCCTGTGTGAAAGTTACAACGGTGACCTCAGAGGGTTGGTTTCCTCGTGGGGGAAGGAATTCAATGGTTTTGATGTTGTTCGTGACCAGACCCTTTAGCCCCGGTAGGCCTTCCGCTAGTTTCAGCAAATTTGATCTGTTGAGAATATCGTGCCGCCCCTTAGATTTGTACTCGGGGGCTAATAAAATCTGATGACACGATTGGTTGTCACTTCGCTGCTTTGGAGCAGTTGTGGGTTTGAGGGTCGGTTTTTCGATTGTTACATCAGATCTGTTTTTAAATGGCTTTTGTGATGCCCGTTTTGGTTGTCGGGTGTGGCTGATCATGGCAGCTATGTCGTTGCAAATGGTTTTAGTGAAACTCAATTTTGTGGTTAAGTTTTCGTTCCCGGGAAGGGGAAGATCCATTAAATGCCGGGATTTTCCTGCCGCTGTCTCTTGCCCAGTATAGCTTGACCTTGCTGGGCTCACCATTGTGCTTGTTGCAGGATTACTTCCCTCTGATTTAATTGCCGGGCAATTGTTGGTGATCTTAGACTCTGAGGGTTCCTCTCTAGTTCTTGAGTGTGCAAGTCCACAGTTGGACCGTTCGAGGTTATTGTTGGGTTTATCTTTGGGTCCACTGTGCTAGGTTCTGTAGAGGATTTTTTATTTTCGGCTATCGAGAAGATCGGGAAAAGATTCTGGTGGGCCAAGTTGGAATTAGCCCGGAGTTTGTTTCTTGCTTTGCGTTGACGTTTACGTTCTCTTTTGATGCAAGGAGGAATAGGCCCGAGAGAGGTCGTGGCTGATGGAGCGGGTGAAGAAGCAGGGCTGTTAGTTCGACCGTCCACAGATTTGGCATGCTGGTCTGTGGGCCCGGTTGGAGATGAGAGCGTGCAGTTTTCAACCGTCGGGGTCGGTTTTATAGGCGCACTGTGAAGGTGACCATTCATCGATTGAAGGGGGTTAAGTGATCCTGTAATTCCTGCTTCTTCTTCCTTTGTCGCTGTACTTTTGTTTCCACAGTCCTCCTGTGGTTTGTCCTGTTCTTGGTGTTTGGTGGGTTGCAGTTTAACTGGCACGTGTCCCCCTCTCAGCTGCTTTACTTCCCTGATGACAGTGGAAAGGCAATCTGGGAGCAGGGAGAGGGAGTCAATGATTGGAGAGCAGCAGCACGTTGGTTGAACAAAATTCGCAGATGCTTGTGCCCTTAGAATTAACGAGTTCAGTTGGTCTAATTTGCCGTCGATCCCTGACGTGAAGAGTGCCAGGGTGTTTAATAAATCGACTTGCACCTCTAGTTTTACTGAAGGATAATTAAGTGCAGTCACGGTTTGTTGAAGGGTCTGCAATAGTTGAGGCCAAACACCGGTCTTAGTGTCCTCTTCTACGTTGGATTTGCCTTCGAGGGTGATACTCGGGCTTGGGGATTCTGAGGAAATCTTAAGGAAAAGGGACAAATCCAACATGGGCTGATCATTTGCTGTCGTCTGCACTGATTGACTATGGCATGGAGTCCTTGTGAGGCCAGAGGCCGGAAATAGCTTGAATGAAGGTCTTGGGTCTGTTGGTGCTGTTAATATTTTTGTTGTTGGCGAGGTAAGCGAGTCTAAAGAGGAATAACTGCCATTGCATTGTACTGGGCCAACTTGTCCGTGGATTTCCGCCGTCGTTGTTTGCTGTGGGCGGCCCGTGAATGGCTTAAGTGGGGGGTGTAGGAGTTGTGGCAGCAAGGGGGAGGCCTCAATTGAACCCATAATGTCTTCCAGCTGCGATTGCGGTGGGGGGACTGCCCCGTTGTCGTCTGACAGAGGGGTGAGAGGCCTCTCTGGTTGTGGAGAAACGTTTTGTGAATTTTCCATGTTGTGGTTGGTACAGGTAGACCCAAAAGTGTAAACCCCTGGCGGCTCTTTTGATGGGATTGTGTTAAACACCCAGTTTTGCGGTGGTGCTTTAAGGTCAAACCCTGAATGGTCAAAAGTTGGAAAAGTTGTTGCTTCCAAGGTTTGCGGGTGTTGCTCTAATAGTTGTGTTAGTTCTGTTGGTTCTGTAGTTTTTGATGGAGTCTTTCTAAAGTAGTCCCGTAAAGTTAGGCTCTTAGGTTTTTGGGGTTTTGATGTGTGCTTAACGAAGCCCTGAACCCCGGCTGCGTCTGGTAGCTTGGGCTTCCTTCGTTTGGGTGCAGTGTACTTTCTTTCTTTGCCCGATCTCATTGCTCCAATATGGGCTTGATGAGTGGAGATATGGGGCCCAGGTTTTCAGTAGTGCTTAGTGGCTCCAAATGGCAAGGGTCAGAGGACGACCGGCTAGTTCAGCAATCAGGTGAAAGCTTGCCCTTTCCCTTTCCTTGATGCTTTCCCTTGTCCGTGTCCGAGTGGGGACACACTGTTGCACAATTCCTTTATCCCTGACCCCCCCAGGATCGGTGGTTGAATCTAATGGGGTCTGGCAGGGTCCAATTAAGACTGATGAGTCCGGCCGGGAGTGGTAAAACTGAGCAGGTAAGTCTGAGAGTGCGTATGAATGATGAGTAAGGGAGCGTGTATAACTTGTACAAGAGGAATGGCTAGCTAGGCTAGCTAGGCAAGCTGGGGGCTAGTTGAGAGTGTCTCGGGCTCCTCTGCCACTTCTGGCACCTCCGCCGCCTCTGCCTCTACTGCCACGTCTCTTGGTGCTCCTGGGTTCTCCTAGTGCTCCTGGTTACTCCTGCCTGATCCTGCCCTGCCCTGCTTGTGTTTGACTTGGTGCTCAGGGCTCTGGGGTCAGAGCTCGGGATACTGGAATTGAGGCCGGTGCTAAATGCAGGTGCTAGATGCTAGATGCTGTGACAGGGGTGAAAGGGGGGGGGGTGCATGCAGCAAGTTAGTTAGCTAGCGCGGGTGCCAGAAGAGCTGCTGGCTGCTAGCAATGCTTGACCCCCCCTCCCTGCGCAACGCTTGCACCAACCTTCAAGCTCCGGTGATCCACCTCCTTTTTCGATCCGCTGGTGCAGCACCCGCCAGCATCCGTCCCCTCAGAACCGTTGCAGGGGGCCTGGTCTCAGTGCAGACAGGACACTGAAGCACTGGAGAGCCACTGGAGAGCCGCCTGCAGGCTTTGCGGCGTTTTTCTGCCTGCCTGCCTGCTCCAGGTTACTCCCACCGGCTCTGTGTTCACTTTGACGGCTTTTCGGCGGCCGGGTAGTGCTGGGCACGGGTTCCAGTCTGGCTTGGGACGCTTCCCTCTGCTTTACGGCGCAGAGAACGTGGGGGGAGGAGTCCGGCAAACAGGGCGCCCCTCGCTGCTGGAGATGTTGACCCCCCCTGGTTGCCGTCCTATCCGCAGCACCACCCAAGGGTTTCTCTCTCTCCTTGGCGCCTCGGTGCCTGGAGCTGGGTGCCGGGAGCCGGGAACCGGGAACCGGGAACCAAACCGCGGGTCGAGCACCAAGGCCCCCCTGTGCCGTCCGGAGCTCTAACGGGGTGCGAGGTTGCCGGGTTCGGTTCGGTGCCACTCAGCTGGCTCGGCTGGCTCGGCTCAGCTCACGGTGGAAATCCGGCGTTCTGGCGTCCGCGTGCGCGTGCTGCTCTCTGCTGCTCTCTGCTGTCAGAATGGGCTCATAGTGTCTTTTCTATATTTGGTGAAAATCTCTCCAGTAGTTGTTGAGAAAATTGAATTTGAGCAAATTATATATCTATATGCGCTCACCGTACGCGCACCGTACGCGTACGGTACCCGTACTGTATGCGAACGTGCGCGTACCCTTACGTGCGCGAGCGAGTTTCTGATTGGCTGGCAGTCGACTGTCAACATTCCAAACTGTCCAAACCAGAAAGTGTTGGCCACCATCTTGTTTTTCAGGAGAACTGAGGCACAAGAGAGCCCCAAACAAGAGTGGAAAACACAAAAAGGGGGCAGGGTACAGACCCCCCAACCCTCTAGCCCTTCTCAGGGGGTCCCAGAAGGACCCCCAAGGGCAAACAAACCCCAAACAATTTAGAAAAAATCACGGGGTACGCGCACCGTACGCGATTTAAAAAAAAAAAATGTTTTTGCACTTGGTGGTCCTTCTGGGACCCCCTGAGAAGGGCTAGGGGGTCAGGGGGTCTCTACCCTGCCCCCTTTTTGCGTTTTCCACTCTTGTTTTGTGCTCACTTGTGCCTCACTTCTCCTGAGAAACAAGATGGCTGCTCAGGTGGTCCCAGAAGGATAATAACATATTTAAACGTTATCCGCTAATAGAATTAGCATTTAGAAAACCTTTGAAATGTATTGAAAGAAACTATAGAATTCATGCCTGATATAGTTATGAATTAGCATTTAAAAAACCTTGCAAAATCACAAAAAAAACCATAAGTTTCAGGCCTTATATAGTTAGGAATTAGCATTTAAAAAACCTTGCAAATTCACTTAAAAAACCATAGGTTTCAGGTCTTATATAGTTAGTAATTAGCATTTAAAAAACCTTGCAAATTCACTTAAAAAACCATAGGTTTCAGGCCTTATATAGTTAGGAATTAGCATTTTTAAAACCTTGCAAATTCACTTAAAAAACCATAGGTTTCAGGCCTTATTTATTTAGGAATTATCATTAAAAAAACATTGATATTGCTCCTATATAGTTAGTTGGACTAACTATATTTCGCGCACCCGCAATCCACTGCTGATGATGTCACATATTACATCATTCATGACATGGTCAGTGACATCACTGATGACATCACTGATGACATCTCAAATGACATCACTGATGACATCACTGATGGCATCTCAATTGACATCACTGATCACATCACTGATGGGGAAACATCCCTTACAACGCAACTTTTACCACGCAGTGCCTTTATGACGCAACTATTACAACGCAAGTCATTACAACACATAGCGCTGGGGGGCGCTCTAGGATAGGGAATGGATTTAATTTACTATCCAACACCTTCCCTACCATCCACGGGGACTGGAGTTGGAATAGTAAATTAAACTATTCACTATCCAGCACCCCTCAACGCCATGCGTTGTAACAGCATGCGTTGTAAAACCTGCGATGTAAAGGCATGCATAGTAAAAGCATGCGTTGTAATGTCATACATCCCACTGATGATATAATTCATGTGATAATACGATGCACCTCCTCACACTCTAATATAACCTTTGATACACCCAGTGTTAAATACAGACTACCATTCTTGAAACCATTGACACACCAATACCAGTTACTACATACGCACTCACTGATTCCTAGGTCTACACACACATCCACTCATTCACCCATAGAATCACTCATACATACAGTCACTCATCAATACAACACTAACATATGCACTCATACACCTATAAAGACACTCACACACTGCCACTCATCCATGGAGTTACTCACACACCTAGTCAGTCATGCAAAGAATCAATCACACTTCCATTTCCTCAACTATACAGTTATACACACAACACCTTACTTATTCAAACATATACTAACACATACTTACTCTCTTATACAATCACTGATACAAGTACACAATGATCCATACAGCCACTCGCACAATCACTGGCCCTCATCTATAGTCATTTATATATGCCAACTCTCACATGCACTGTGTTTTACATATGTACTTACTTGGACATGTAGCACTGACATATCCATTCACTCACCAACACACCCATGCACACAGTCAACCGCCCATACAGCTGTTTCCACATGCACTCTTGAAATCATACACCTAGTGAATCAATTGCTCAGACATCTATGCACAGAGTCACACACCTCCCAGCCACCCACACACACTCTCAGTCTCCCATACAAATACTTGGGCAACCAATCAATAACCCATATAGCCACTCATATAGCTACTGATCAACACATGCAGCAGCTTAAACAACAACAGACATACTGATGCACACATTCAGACAGTTTAGTTACTAACCCATGCATTTAGTAAGACACATTTAATCACTCACTCATACAGTCAGTCACGCACCTACTTAATTCTTCATCCAGATACTTATACACCCACTCATTCTTCAATATGTAAAACATATTTAAACTTTACAGAAACACACAGTTACTGGATGATGTCATCAGTGATGTCATCAGTGATGTCATTTGAGATGTCATCAGTGATATCATCAGTGATGTCACTGACCATGTCATGAATGATGTAATATGTGACATCATCAGCAGTGGATTGCGGGTGCGCGAAATATAGTTAGTCCAACTAACTATATAGGAGCAATTTCAATGTTTTTTTTAATGCTAATTCCTAACTATATAAGGCCTGAAACCTATGGTTTTTAAGTGAATTTGCAAGGTTTTTAAAATGCTAATTCCTAACTATGTAAGGCCTGAAACCTATGGTTTTTTAAGTGAATATATATATATATATATATATATTACCTACTGGCGGTCGCCAGGAGGTAGTTATAGTTAGAACCTAGTTTCCCTAGGAAGAGCATTTTTTGATTTGCTAATAACTTTGGCGTCGTTTGATGAATCTTCGTGAAATCCTCCAAAGAAAAAGTATATCCGAGTCAGCTCCTATCCTCAAAGTTTGGGGGCCATTCATCAAGCGGAGGTGGAGAAAAAAGGGGTCCCAAAAAGTGTTTTCTCCATGTTAATTCCCATAGAAAACATTAGCCAAGGCTACAGCCCGAACTGCTGAACGGAATTGCACCAAATTTTGCAAAAAAGTAGCGCTTGGTTCAGATAGAGACCTTTTTTTTAAATGGTGTAACTCTGTTCAGTAGTTGCTGAGTAATTCAAAAAACAAAAAATATCAATATCTAGAGGTCCCTCTCATTTGTTCCTTTCTCTCATGGGTCGAATTAAAGTCTAAGTGCTGAACCTGAAAAATGTGTTTGTGAGGGACCCACCTGTGACCATCTGCTCAAATTGAGCACTCATTGCAATCCATGTGATGCTGTGTGGGTACCTGCCCTGTGCTTGTAAAATATACTAATTACAGAATGCTCTTAAAGCATGCTAATTACAGAAGTTTTAATAATAAAAATCATGACACAGGATCCCGCTTCAAATAAGCAAATATAGCTTTCTTTAACCATGCTCATAGACCCATCCTAATTTGGACCTGAGCACATTCTACTAACCTCGTGAGGACTTACTGTAAAATTGTGCTTTGTGATTGATAACATTCATGACCAAATGGTTTTTTCAATTCTGTACCTGAATTACATGATAGTTTTGTTATAAATGAATAGCTCCTGGTGTCCCGTGGCACACATAAAATGTGTCTCGATGATAATGCACCATAGCATATCAACTTCATAGAAAGAAATTCACAGAAAATTAGTCTGCTGCAAAGTGCTCATAAATGTTAAGGGATAGGGAAACAACACACAGTTAAATTAATGATCCTGCAATGTGGTCAGAGAGGAAAGCAAGATTGAGATAAATTGGTTCTTTTTCATCAGCTCCACTTTTTTCATATGACTGTGTAATACCAGTCCCCGTAGATATGGCATATGATTATAATAATGTTCAAGAGCTGACAGTACGAGTGTGTGATGACAGTCATGTTTAAGGCCCTGCAGAGGTGATACATTATTACAGTGATGTCCAATTACCCACAGAGATAGCATTTAAGCCCCTATAGATATAGTATGTGATTTTATTCATGTGCAAGTCTCCACAGAAATAGTGTATAATGATAGTTATCTTGAAGTCCCTTGCAATTGAGTGTCATTAGTGTGAATCCCAGGTCACCACACAGATGTGTGAATATAGTCATATTCAAAGAGATAATGTTTGATTATAGGCATGCCTAGGTCTCCACAGCTATAGTGTGTGGGTACAGTCATATTCACGTCTCCGTAGAGATAGTGTGGGTGATTAAAGACATGGTCAAGTCTAAACATAGAGTGTTATGATATGACAACCAGGTGCATGCATAGATAGTGTGTGATAACAATCATGCTGAAGTATTTGTAGAGATTGTGTGATTATAGTCATGCTCAGATCCCCACAGCAAGTGTGTGACAAAATGCTTAGATCCCAAATGAGAAAATGATTTTAGAACTGTCGAGATAGTGTGTGATGACTGTCAAGTTCAAGTCCCTGTAGAGATATTTCAGATAGATAGGTTGAAGTCCCTGTAGAGGTAGTGTTTGATGGTAGTTATAATCAAGTCTCTGAAAAGATAATGTGTTATTTTATGGATGACCAGGTCACTACAGAGATAGTGTGTGATTATTAAAAGGTCCATGTCCTCACAGAGATAGTATATGATTATAGTGTTACCTAGGTCCCCACAAAGAAAATGTGTAATTTTAGTCATGTTTACATCCCCGCAGTGGTAGTGTGCAATTGAATTCACATTGAGGTTTCCAAGGAGATAATGTGCAATTACAGTTATGCTCAAGTCTCCATACAGATAGTGTGGGGTTACAGTCATGTGCAAGTCCACATAGAGCTAATGTGCAATTATGATGTTCAAGTCCCCACAATAATAGTGCATGATTATAATGTTACCCAGGTACTCAAACAGGCAGTGTGTGACTATAGGGATGCCCAGGTCCCCACAGAGATAGTGTGTTATAGTCATGCTCAGGTCTATGCAGTGATAGTGTGTGCATTATTTCGTCCCCACAGGGATAGTGCATGACTATGGTCATGTTCAAATCTCAACAGAGGTAATATGCAATGAAAGTTGTGCCCACAGACTAGTGAATGATTACAGTTGTTTTGAAGATGTCAAACATATAGTGTTAGTCTGGTGGCTTAGTGGACTAATGCAACTACTAGAGTGATCAGTGTATGACCTCACACTCACTTTTAATCCTGGTGGGTCCAATCAAACTCCATAGTTGATAAAATGAGTACTATTGAGTTAGGTAACAAATACCTGTTACTCATCACCATGATCCCCATGGAAGTGAATGTGCAATTTATAAATACAATGTGATGATAATGGCATTCAAGCCCCCACATCAGCTGGACTGGAACAATGCGATTGATCCAATAAATCCTCCTGGAAGATATACAATTCCTTAATCATCTAAAATCTCATTCTCTTTTCTAACCACCACCTTATGAATTAGTCTCCATGAAGAAAATAAAAGTGTATTTTTGATTGCAATAAACACACTGTTGATTCTTTCCACACTGGAGAAATAGGTTCATGAATTGGCACATCTTTATTATTTTTGTCTCAAGAATTTGGAAATGTAATCGGCCTCTCCTTCCAAAGCTCTCCTTCTTGGAATATTTATTTGATGTACTCTTGGTGCTCTTTGCTTGCTGCCTAAACTCGTTCTCTAAACCTTGTTTAGTAAAATTAAAATATTTGTTGTGTTTGGAGTGCTACATACAAGTGGATATCGTGAAGGGGAGTATTTTTCAGTTTGTGCAAGAGTAGGAAAAAAATCATATTTGCCATTGGGCAACCTTCTTTAAATCTAGGATTCTCAAAGTATGCCTCTGTTAAATAGGGAGACGTTCACAAAGTTGAAAAAACCCATTTGGGAATCCACATTTTTAAGTAGAGTGTAAAATAAGAATCCCTGACTAGGACTTGTGGTTTTGTTGCACAAGAATAAAAAAGTTACTTTGGCAGCGGTACAAGGGTCTTTGAAAAAGGCACATTCCAAAATGTGCCCATTTTAACTACAATGGCTTTGACAGCTTGGAAGATCCTTCTGTTTGAAGCCAAATTTTATAAATGAGTCTTACGGGAAACATCCTTTACAACGCAACTTTTACCACGCAGTGCTTTTACATCGCAACTTTTACAATGCAAACCATTACAACGCATTGCGCTGGGGGGCGCTCTAGGATAGGGAATAGATTTAATTTACTATCCAACACCTTCCTTAGTGTCCACGGGGACTGGAGTTGGAATAGTAAATTAAACTATTCACTATCCAGCACCCCAAAGCGCTATGTGTTGTAATGGTATGCGTTGTAAAAACTGGGATGTAAAAGCATGCGATGTAAAAGCATGCGTTGTAATGTCATACATCCGAGTCTTACACATGGAGTACCTGAACTGAGGAGATAGGCTCATTGTGTAAGCATACAGAGTGTTCCTTTGGCTGTATACATATGTCTTTTCATAAGGATAAACACCTTAAAAATCCACATTAATAAACGTATGTCTGTGTATGTACGGTATAGAACCAGGCTTCTTAGAACAAGCTGGTGAATCCTTTGCTCTCGAATACAGACAGTCAATTTGATACCTGTGCAACAGCTTTTATATTGCGAAAAGAAACCTCAAAATGTGCCTGTTAAAAACAGGATTCCTTTACACAGTGTAAAACGCATTTTGAACATAGCACATTAAACTCCTGTGTCACAATAGAGAAAATCACTATGACTGTTGTGCAACTACATTTTTCTCCGGGAAAAGAGGCATTCTAAAAATAAGCAACATTTCAATAAAGCAACCTTTCAAAAAGTTGAAATATTGGCTTACAAGGAGAGTTCCTGAAGGGCGCAAGGCCTCATCTAACAAAAAAGTAGAGAAAGCTACATTGGCAGGTACACAATGGCCTTTTTCAAAGGAAAAGGCACATTATTGAAACGTGGCCATATTAATTACAGTGATCTCTGACAAAGTTTATGAAACCTTTTTTGGTAGCCAGATGTTTGCACGCATTGGGTGTACACTTGTATTATTTACTCCAATGTGGCACTAGTTTTGTAGATGATATTTAGAATACAATATTTATGTCGGGCAATATGCTGATAATTATATTTTAACAACGATATTCTTGTAACACACCCTATAAATAAAAGAGAAAACAGGTGATCTCTATTTCGTGACCAGTAAACTTTTACTAATACCAGCTACTTACAGAAATAATGATATAACATAATCCAAAGCAACAAAATATAATTCACTTCTAGGTTAAGCTTGAACTGCATTATTTCATAATCCTGTATTACAATTAATGTAGTTCAGAACAGGAAGGTGTGCAAAAATACAAAAGCCATGTATTCATCCATTTAAAATGCAGAGTGCAAACGTAGAAAAAATTAGAAAATAAAAAGGTGTCAATTCTACCAATCCACTGCACAACTAAACATTGTCCTATGACTGAATACTTTCTCTGTGTCATTGTGACGGTACAAGAAAACCACTCAAAAGATAGCACCCATAAAAGTGTTTGACATTATTTTATACTTTGAGCCACTAAAATATATTTGAAGGCTACACCCTATACAAGGAGAATCTGTCCTGTCCTAATACTTTCATTCAACCATATTGGCGACCACTTGATTTATTAAGTGTTCTATCATATCCTGCCACATACATTTGGTTTGCATTAAGGCCGTCTTAGGCAAGGTTGTGGAATATAACTATCCCAAACATTTAGGCATGGGAACATATAAACGGGAAAAAAACCTGGCAAATATTTTTGAAATTTGCTACCAGTTGTTTCCATATGAGTCACGGATCTTCTGAATTATTCTGATTTGCTTAGTGATCGAACTGGTTTCATATTATATTACTGTTTTCATAAGTCTCAATATTGTATTTAGAATAAAATCAATCACATTAATTTGGTACCTGTTCAATATGTACGTACATGATGAGTTATGTTCATAGTACCCGAAGTGATCTCAGTGCTCTATGTCAAATGTCGAAAAAATAAATTACATTCATGTATTTTTTATATATTTGTTGGCATTAAGATTTTACTGTCTGCTTTTTTTCATCTCTGTAAACTTCAAATGTATAATAATTTTCATGGAATACCTCAATTTCCTGAGTCCAAGAATGTTTATATTTTCTTTACACTGGCCATCAATGCAAAACAAATTTTCCACTGTCCAGTGCTGGTACCAGGTTTAACAATTAGTTAATCATGGCAGCTGCCTTTAGTGACGGGAAGATACGTGGTAGCCTCTATTTAGAAGAAAACATATTTCAGCTTTTTTGTTTTATTGCCAAGGTGCCTCAACTTAAATAGATTAGGGCTGCTATTGAGACTCAGGTAATTGTCTATGAAATGGCCTTTAATGTGCTGTCACTGATGGAGGGTCTAAAACAGAGCTCCTCTTGATAAGTGTACGTCTACCAACATAAAAAGAATTCTGGACTGTTGCATTCTAAGATAAATGTAAAGCAATGGTAGAACTTATGTTTTGACAATTTGTATCCCTAGACATTTCTTTTTAACTAAAAATTTAAAAATACTATAGAAATAATTATACAGAGCCATGCATAAGGAATTAACTGTATTATTGCAACCTCAAAACCTTTGATTTAAACCGTACACATTTCTTTGTCTGTAGAAATTGCAATGCTGAAGGTTCACACACTGCAATGCAAATTTCACTGTATTAGTTTATTTATCTCTTTACATCCATCACTCTGCTCTATGATACTCACCTCCCGAAAATGATATTTGTGACTATTTGTATTTCTAGGCAATTCATAAATACTATAGAAATAATTATACCTTAGTTTTAGACCTGTCATCCTTGGCATGGTTTCCCTTGTCTTTTTGCCTTCTGACGTCCTGTTTTGCTGACTGCATTTTTGCTGGCTTTAGGATTCTGGGTACTTTACCACTGCTAACCAGTGTTAAAGTGCATATTGTCTTTACTCTAAATATGGTAACATTGGCTTATCCACAATTGAAATATTTAATTTACTTATAAGTCCCTAATAAAGTGCACTATTTGGGTCCAGGTCCTATAAATTAATTACTACTGGAGGGCCTGCAGCACCGATTATGCCACCCACTTGAATAGCCCTTAAACATGGCTCAGGCCTGCTACTGCAGAGTCTGTGTGTGCAGTATTAAACTGCCAATTGACCTGAAACACTAACCTACTTGCCAGGCCCAAACTCTCCCTTTTAATACATATCAGTTCAAGCATCACTAAGGTAGGCCCTAGGCAGCCATATGGGCAGGGTGCAATGTATATAAAAAAGGTAGGACATGTACTTTGGAGTTTTACATGTCCTGGTAGTGAACAACTATTACATTTGTTTTTAACTGCTGCAAGGCCTATCTCACCCCTTGTGATTGTCTTAAAATATAATTTAAGTGTAATTTTCAATTGAGAAAATATAGAGATTTGGGGTTTTGTGTCTCTGGATTCATGATTTAAAAATCACAACTGATGGTGAAGTTGGATTTTAAATTTTAAGTCTGAAACTGGCACTTTTGGAAAGTTGGCTCATTCTTACTTTAACCATTCTGTGTCTCTCCCTGTTTAAATACATGTCTGGGTTGGGTGACAGCTGGGCTTTGTGTATTCCCTTTAGACAGTTATTCAAAGGCAGAAGAAGTGTGACATTTGCATCCTGCTGGCCCATCACCAGGCCGATGGGCCCTCCTGAGGTAGATTGGGAGGGATGAGTGAACACTTGCACCTGAATAGTGCTGTGCCTGTTCCCATACAAGGAGCTGCATATCCCCCCAGTGGTGAGACTGGAGCCAGGGCAGGAAAGTCACAGACCTTGTGATCTTTAATGCCTCTTTGATGTCTCCCCCACGTTTGTGCCACATTTGAGTACAAGTCCTGGACCCTTGACTCCACCAACTCAGAACTCTACTGGAGCCAACGAAATACTGCATGGGAGAAGAGCTGCTGTGCTGCAGAAGGGACTGCCATGTTGCTACAGGCATTGCTGTGTTGGCCTGCTATCTGCTTGGCTGTAGATGGGACTGACACTTTTCAACGTGCTCTGCTGTGTTGGCCTTCTTCATCTTGACTGGGAGTGAGAAGGACTGGACCTGTTCTCTACATTTTTTAACCCAAGATTCTCCAAGGGCTTGATGGCTTGTTTTCTGAAGTTTCAGAGACATAAAAGACATATTGCATATCTGCTGGTCCTACCCTTGCTTGAGGTGCCCCCTCCAGTCCAGGACCTCAGAAGTGGGTTCTGCAGCTGTTTTCTGCAAAAATTGATGCAATGACACCTTTGTGCCGATCAGAAATGATGCAAAGGCCTCCGACACAGTGCCGATTTATGCTCCTTCAACACCAACGGCGAGGCTCGCTCAAATGCTTTGACCCGACTGTGAGGATCGGAACTGATGCAGCGAAGCCTTCAACGCTGATGCTTGCTCCATACAATGACTTTTTCAGCAGGCTCTGCATGGGTCCTGCAGCCCCCCTGCCCTCCATCGGGGTCAGCCTGAACTGTGGATTTACCCAGGTCTAGCATGACTTCAAGCAACTTTTTAGTGCTATTGACTTCTCAGCACAGTTTTTGAGTTTAATCTTTAAAGATTCATATCTCGACTTTTAATCATTGGATTTTTGTCATTTTGTTCTCTTTTTACTTAGATAAATAGTCTCTATTTTTCTAATTTGGTGTGGAGTCTTTTTGTGGTATTTGCGCTGTGTTACAGTAATTTAAGTGTTGCCTAAATACTTTACGCATTGCTTCTTAAGTTAAGCTTGGCTGCTCTGTACCAAGCTACAAGAGGGTGAGCACAGGTTAATTTAGGTTGTGTAACCGACTTGCCCTGACTAATATTGTGGTCTCTACTTGGACAGGGTGTAAACCTCTGACAACTAAAGACTCAATTTCTTACACAAAGCATTTGCCATCAAACTAAAATTCTATTGTGTAACTCAAAAACCTTGACGTAAACCTTCTGCATATGTTTATCTGTAAGAACTGCAATGTTGAAGGTTCTCAAACTGCAATACAAGATTCATTGTATTAGTTTAATTTTCTCTCTAAATCCATTACTCTCCTCTGTGGTATTCACTTAAAAAAATACAAATGCACAAATTAGAGAATCAAGGTAAACTAAAATAAACATACTGAAATAATGAAACACATTGAGGAAAAGGAGAAAGTAAAAAGAAACAATTAAATCGTTCTGCAAGTTCTGTCCTGTGACTATTACTGGGCAAATGCATTCGCTGCCTTCTTTTGATTGCAGCTATTTGATTGTTCATGTCATTTGTCACCATTCTCCAATCCCTTCCACAGTCTGAAAGAAGAAGGCAGGCTGCAATGCATTTTTCCCCAAAACATTAATTTTAAAAAAAATGAAAGTTTGGTAATATGTCAACTGTGTCTTTTTATGTTTGAGACCAAGGATGTTTTGCAAGCTTTCCTGCGTTAAAACAAATTGAAGAATTAAATAAAGTCTGAAGTGCATTTTTTTTAGTAAACTGACATCAGAATATGGATTTCTGAATATGTGCTGCTAATTGTATTATCTCTCGATTCTCCATTGTTCACTAGTCCCTCTCAAGACATGAGCCCAACCCCCTATGTAAAGAAAAAAACTATTTTAGGAGTCATATATGTTAGCGCTGCTGACATAATATTGACTCAAATACAGTGCACATTTGTCTGATTTTTTTACTGATTTATGATAAAGTTGTTCAACATGGGTTAAGAGGTAATCTGTGCCATATTTTTAAGCTAAGCATGGACTACATTGTTTACTTGTATGTAGGACTTGTTGTATGAAGTATACAAGTATACACCATGTCGATCTTCCTAAAATCTTGCCACCCATGGGTCAGTGTTTGACAACTGTGACATATGTTGCATGTACAATTTGAATGTACATTGCTGGGCTAACACACAGAGTGAAATAATCTGAAATATTAAAAGTGACTGTATCCCTTTACAGATGGATTACTGTTTAATATTTATGGCAATTACTCCTCTTAGAAATATTGTATCTGAGCTTTTGGTAAAATGGACAGAACCCATCACCATATTCTGCAGCATGATTCTTGGAGTTCTCTCACCACTAAGCACTCAGGCCCAGAATTACTTAACATCAAACAACGTAGTCCTCTGAAAAATACAAAAGCTGCATACAATAATATAGGCGTCAGATTTACAGCTCGTGGATTTCTGATGATGTCATCGGCATGGCATTTAAAAAAAAAGCCTACAACACTAAGCATCATGCTATGGCATAAAGAAATATAGCAGCATTTAGCATGAGTTTGTGCTTGAGGTACATCCTCCAATACAGATTTCAATGTGTGGACATCTGCACAAGATTTGATTTCACGCAAGTCAGGTTTTACATGTGGGAATATGATGCGATATTCTGCATGTCCACTTCGCCCAGATTCACTATAGTTTCACGTGTGCAATAGTAAGTGGTGCAAAAGGCGGCATTGATCAACTTTTGCTCACTATTTAATTTTTCACATGTAGCCAATAAGTGCACAAAGAAAATTGCTTATGCTTCAAAGGCGTTGCCCCTTATAACATATGAAAAGGGGGTGTTAAAGGGCAATAGAGCAAACACAGATTTTCTAAAAAAATACACAACTTGCCTTTGTCTCATATTCCTAAGCCAAATTAAACCAGATGCAAATAAACCTACCATGCCCAGCCCGTTCAACCTGGACAGGAAAAATGCCAATGCGAGTGGCACCAGAAGGGATGCCCTAAATAGGTTAGCCATACTATTGGTATTTTAACTGACAGTTGTACCCATAGAGGGGGATTCTGATGGAGCTTCCAGCAGCTGTTTAATCAGAAACACAGGTCTTTACCTACGTATAAATGAAGAGGTAGTGCTAATGGTTAAACAGAGAGGTTCAATATTGTTTTTTGACAGATGCCCAATTACTGCTCAACACATATTGAGCTACTTAAACTCTTAATGCCCTTTGATTTTATGACAACTTTCGTTACTTGTAATCTAGATCAACAAAAGATTTTCGGGATAACCTGTGCCATGCACATTATTTTCCTTTGTATTCTTCCTACTTAAATTCATCTCCTGTGGAAATTCTAAAACCATGCACTTGGAATCACTTTGGACGCCCTCACTGTAAGTGGTCTGATAAGGGATAAAGTAGAAGATTTAATATATATTTTGCACAAACTATTAGAATGTTTTTCACATACCTGTTGGAGTACTCCTGACATAGTTGAACATGGACTATTTTAGATGATCCCAAGCAGTTTGTTTGTATTTTGTATCCACTTGATTTTGCATGTATTTGCTTCATCTTGCATATCCTGGCTTTTCAGAAATGGAATCTACGGATAGAACTAAAAGATACACACAAATGAATATAAATCCACTCTAAAAAGAAATATATTTTTGCTTGTTTATGGAGGATGATAAAGTGGTATTCTTTTAAATAATTTAATACACTAAACCTGAGTTGTATGTATTCTTCTAACCCTCTCAAAATGTGTGTGTAAAAGATTTACAGCTAGATTCATGAAGCCAAATTGCGATCGCAATAGCTGCGAATTAGCAATTGCGATCGCAATTTCAAAGAAAGGGATTCATGATAGTGAAAAAAACAAAATTGCGAATTCGCAAAATAAAATTTGCAAGTCCGCAAAGAAATTCGCAGAATCCTGGAATAAGCCCATTTGCGATTCTGAAATAGCGAGAAACCATGGATTCTGCGAAATCATTTGCGAACTCGCAAAATAATCGCAATCGCCATTCATGAAAAATCGCTTATTGCGAAAAACCCGAAAATCGCTATTTGCAACGCGCAATTTAAGGAGAACCCGAACCAGGTGGTAACCAGTAAGGAAAAAAAAATTTTTTTTTAAACGTTAGCAAACTACCAACAGGTGCAGGCCTGACCAAACACACTTAAGGACATGCAGCTGGAGCCTGAGGACTCTCACAATGCCAGGACTCTACATGGTGGTCAGGAGGCGGAGGCTACAGCGAGCAGCACGGAACAGACGTAGGATCCAGGAGCGGATATTCCGTGTGCGGGTCACCCTTCTGGGCCAAACCAGGGAGCAAATGTACGCGAAGTACCGCCTAAATGGGGCAATGATCATCAAGCTGATCCGGGACCTAGACCCCCTGATGCAGCACCCGACAAGGAGGACCAATGCCGTTCTCACCCATGTGCAGGTATTGTGCAGCCTGCACCTACTGGCCTCCGGAAGCTTCCAGGGGATAGTCGCTGTCGCAGGGGGGATATCCCAGCCCACCATGTCCCGCTGCCTAAGGAGTTTCCCGGAGGCCATGCTGACCCGGCTACACCACTACATCTCATTCCCCACCAACCAACAGGACTTGAATGATACCAAGCTGCAATTTTACAATGTAGCACAATCTCCACATATAATAGGATGCATTGACTGTACCGACATCCACATCTGCTCACCAGCACAAACGGAATACATGTATCGCAACCGCAAGTCCTACCACTCCCTCAATATCCAGATGGTGTGCAATGCAAAGACAATCATCACGGACATAGTGGCACAGTACCCGGGGAGCACACATGACTCCTTCATATTCCGGCACAGTGGCATTCACACACGACTGGCCAGGGGAGACTTTGGTGAAGGACACCTACTGGGTAAGTACACATGCCCCACAATATTACACTGTGATAATGTAGCAGCGCAGCACAGGCACTCACCCTCTGCTCCTATCATTCAGGTGACAGCGGCTATGCTCTCCGTGAGTACCTCCTCACACCATACCTCAACCCTGCAACACCACAGCAACGGCGTTACAATGCAGCACACATACGCACAAGAAATTACATTGAGAGGACATTTCGCCTTTTGAAGAGCAGATTCCGCATACTGCACAAGACTGGTGGGGCCATCAAATACGAGCCAGAGGTCTGCTGCCGCATCGTGGCCGTGTGTGCAATCCTCCACAACATTGCTACCAAGCGCAGGATACCTGTAGCCATCTCTGGCAGTGAGTCGGAAGGGGACAACCGACCACCTGCACATGTGCGTCACGCACGCGGTGAGAATCCTGCAGAAGGACACAGGCGCTGCAACCAAATCTGCATGAACTATTTCTAGTGCACCCACTCCCCACACCCATTACTTAACTCATGCATGACAACATTAATAATGACATGAGTCAGATTAAGTTAGTCAGAATATTTGTAATTGTTACAGCACAATAAACTGGGCATTCTGCAAACTGGTACATGAATGACATATTGCGTCATATGTCTGTTCTTCAGGAGGGCATGCTTGTAGCAGCAGCATGGCCCCTCATGTAAATGTTCTATTGTTCAATGCCGCCTCTGGGCAGATGCTCCCAACCTCCTTTCTACATCCTCCTCCTGATTAGGCCGTGAGGCAGCAGAGGGCCTGCTGCTGCGGCGGGGTGCTACCACTGGTGGAACGGACTGGCTGCTACGGCTGGATGTAGCCTCACTAGTGTCGTCAGCCCCCTCCCGCCCAGCCAAGGCCGGTAGCCTGCATGCCCTGCACTGCTGTTAACACATGCTCCAGAGCTCTCGTGACGTCCTGGCAGCACTGGACCATTTGGACCTGCATGGCCTAGGAGCGTCGCGAGAGCTGGGAGGTCGTGTTCCCAATTATATAGTTGGACTGCGTGTATGCTGACAGGCGGGTCAGCAGCTGGCGGTGTCTGCGGCGGTTGAGATCCCGCTGCCTGCACATGGCCTGTGTGTTGGCCTCCATAGCAGCTGTCATCCTCTCCATGCGGTCTGACATTTGTGCTACATTTCGGGCGGTCTTGTTCAGTTGGAGGTGGATAGCCGCAAGATGACGGGCCTGGGTTTGATGCACATGTAGCATACGGCGCTCAATGGAGAGGCCACCTGGTTGCACGTTTTGTCCCCTGCCAGCGCGGAATCATTAGTGCGCTGCTCCCTCACCAGTCCGCTTGACTGGCTCCTCACAGCCACAACTGCTGGTGGTGTTGCACGCCCCACTGGTGGTTGTGTGATGCGCAGTGGTACTGCAGCGCCTGGTGGCACAGGGATGGCACTGGCCACAGGGGCAGGTGGTGTAATGACCGCTGGTGCGGCAGCTTGCCCTGATGGTCCGGGCTGTGGGGATAGATGTGTGTCTCCCTCTGTGTCCTCCGTGATGTCCTCAATTACCAGGGCATCGCTGTCTGTGCTGGGGCCTTCTGCGCCACCTGTGATGTAAAGTGGACGTTGATTAGTGACATGTTTCTTACACATTTAGGCTTCCTACATGCATGCAGACTACCATTCCCTGACTCGCTGCAGGATTGACTCTCACTAAACATGTCTGGCTTAATGGGGCAAGATGGTAAATGTAGTCAGACTACATGTCCCACAATGCAATAGCGCTTTAGTGGTGTGCTTTGGCTGCATTACTGGGGTTTGATATGGGATGCTCTGGAGTCATGGACATTGTTAGGGGACAGGGGGTCGCAGTCGCATGGCACTTACCTGGTGTGTCTTGTGGGTCGGGAGGAGTCCAGCTGGGTCACACCCACGCATGCCTGCGGATTGATGGTGTCCTCCACTCGGTCCTCCAGTGGTGTGTTCGGTGGGACAGTGGGCTCCCCTCCACCTGTCGCCAAACACTCCCCCAGCCTCTTCGCAATCTTCTCCTTTGCCCGCCCTCTGAGGTCATACCAGCGTTTTTTTAGCTCGTCCACGGAGCGCTGAGTCACCCCCACAGAGTTTACTTTAGCGCGGATGCGCAACCATATCCGCCTTTTATCGGCCTCGGGCACCCTTCTGGAGTCTTTACCGAAGAGCCGATTGTGGTCCTTGCAGACTCCTTCAATCAAAATTCGAGCTCTTGCTCTGAAAATTTTATTTTCCTCTTTCTCCCACTGGAAGATCCACCTGCAGCTTCCTGTGACATGCTTGCCACTGGGGTGTCTCCTGGTTTACTCCTGTAGGTACACTGGAGGGGAGCTCTGATAATGCTGCTTCCAGTTCAGGCTCTCACTGCTGAATGAGGGTGGAACCTGCCTACTTCCTGGTTGTGATGTCATCACTGTGCTCAGGATGCGACTTCCCGTTTTTGCGGTCTTGCAGTTAGCGAGATCGCAAAATGCGATTTCGGTAATTGCGAAATCGCAATTTCAACACGGGTATCGGCCGATTATGCGAATATTTACCGATTTTCGAGGACTCACAATCGGCGATTGCGGCCGATTGCGAATCGCTTTTTTTCTCCCAAATATTCATGAATGCCATTCTGCGATTTCTTAATTGCGATTCGCTTTTTCTCGTAATTTAGGATTCGCAGAATTTGACATTGAACTGTTTTTCACCTGCATCACGATCAATTACATCAAGTCTTTCCCTTTGAAGAGATGCATTCTTTTTTTACTGCAAGGAAAATTCGGATGACATTTGACAGTTGCGTAGCTACCTCTGGGAGCCTGTAAAACTCTTGGGACCTTTAGGTCATGCCCATTAAAACTTGCAAGTTGTTCAACTTGAGTAGATTTTAAATCATCAAACTCTGAAATAGTAGCTACATCTAATATTGTGAAAGTTATGTATCCAGTTTCCTTTGCATCACAACTATGTACAAATTGTATCAGACAAACACTTCCTCTTATATTTTCTATAGAACGGAAATATGGTCTTTCAAATAAACATGCTTTGTGCTCGTTGATGCCAACATTTGGTCTGGTAGCAATTACAGCATTAATTGAAGTCTACATGTTTTTAAAGAGGAGCATTGGAACTTTCCTTCCTCGTTTGCCGCCTGTTATTTCAATCCTTATCAACTTGCCATGCAGCTTCTACCTCAGTTCTTTTAGAATTTTTAAAATATCATTCTGCAATGGAGATTCACTGCTTTCGTTGTAACTTTTCAGCAGAAGTCATGAAGCGTTATCATCCCATTGTCTGCTAAACAGAATAATTTGTACCAATGTCAACGACCTAATTTGCACCAAAAATCAACATGTGGCTATTTCATCAAGTCCTTTTCCTCAAGGAATTTAAGACAATTGTGAATTTTATTTAAATTGTCTGTTCATGGTAGCAATTATGGCTTATTCCACTTGTTCTGGCATAATGTTTCTTATGTGGTTGCTGAAATATGTATTGTCCACTCAAGCTGAATACGTTGTTTCAACTTTTTAGCTTCTGTATTTAGGTCTGCATCATTATTTCTGCTCAGTGCCTAAACCTCCATAATTGAAGTGATTATCAGTAATGTGTGCCTTCAATTTATTGAAGTTGATTGAACTGCATATTCTATTTTAATTTACTGAAGCCAGTCATTGTCCTAACAGCTATAAGGGAATTATTGAAATTTTTGGATTTATAAAATCATTAACAAAGGGATATTGTGGTCATTTTTACTTACAGGAACAATCTAGCTTGTTCTCTCACTTTATTTCTTATATTTGCATCTTCCTGAGAAATGTCACCTTTTTGTTAATCATGCATTTCCTGAAGTTTTTACAATGAGAGGGTTGTTGCTGAAATATCATCACGTACCATTCTGCTTATGACGTTTGTCATATTCTTTTCTAAGACTAGTGTAGTAGGCTATATTAAAGCTGCGTCTGCTTGTACTCTTTATTCCAGCACACACTTTTTCCATCCTTTGTGGGCATCTTCTTTGGTGTCTAGACAAATCATTTTTTATAAAAAGTGCAGGACAATGTGCATATATTTATGCAAAACAAGGCAAACCCAGGGGTAATAAGGGACATGGGGTGTAAATATTTTTAAAGGAACAAAGGTCCCTCATAAGACAAACGGAAACAATAACATATACATAGAAATACAGTGAAGTCTATGTATGATGTCCAAGTCCAAGATTTACACGGAGGAGCTTCTGTTTCATCCCCTTGTGGGTGGAACAAAGGGGGAAGCCTCTGGTATGAGCATCAGAGTTTCCCCCCACGCCGTACAGAGGTAGCAAACAGGACAAGGAGTCACATACTGTGCATATTAATAGTGAGCTCAAATATATTATCTTTCACAGTGTTAAGTGGCTGTTTTTTTAGAGGAACTTTAATGGAATGTGATAGTTTCCCCTGTCTCTAGAAGCATTGGTTGAAATCAGTACAGGAGCTAAATAACACTTTGTTACAATATAATGACAAATGAAAAAGACAGCATAACATAGCAGGACACAAGTGAACCAAATGCAACAAAACAGCTACAACAAAATGTAACAGCACAAAAACACAATGACTAACCAAAAACAAAAGCCGCAAATGCAATGAAGAAATAACAATATCCAATTCTAACACAACAACCATAAATCAGAAGACAAACATGCATGAAAACAAAACAATGCAACATAAAACACAACAAAACAAAAACACAAAAGAATGTAAGTGAAACAATAGAATGCGTCAAAATAACAAGCAATGGAACACAACATTGATCCACGATGCAAAAAAACACTACCGGGCAATGCAGTAACAATAAAACACATCACAATAACAACATAATGGCAGTGCAACTAAAAAAGACAATTCCTCAACACAATAATGTCATATATTACCACTGCAACAAGTTCATTTTATAACGGAGTGGCAGAGCGCTCAAGTTTCGCTGGTACATTTGAGTAGCTCATGTAGGCCAGGTGGTTGGTTTGCATTCTGGGATTTGCATTCTCATTCATTCTACTAGTGGACTACATGTCCAATGAGAGGCACCCCCGCGAGTTGGAAAGGGGTGCCTTCAGTGGGATTTCGTGCCAGAGGGAACGGTTTCGTTTTCCTGGAAGTGGGCAAGGGGAGAGTCGCAAAGGAATACGATAAATGAGGGAGGCGCGTGGCGGTCCCTCCACGTAGGCGATAAAACTCCTGGACTCGAGGGTGTAGCCCTCTTTGTCCTCTCGCTTCTAGGGATTGCTGAAAGGCACAGCGGGAGCAGTTGCCTGGGTGTGGGCTACCCGGGCCCGGCGGCGCTGGCGGTGATTCACAGAGGTGAGGGGCCTCACGGCGTAGCTGGGAAGCATGCGGGGCATTGATGAAATCAATGGCATTAGAATATGGAGAGATTTAGGGTTAATGAGATGGTGCGGTGGAAGGGCTCTTCTTACGTGGTAATGAAAGACCCGTGCCAGCTTTGGAAACGCGCACAGCTGAACAACTCTGAAGATCGATTTCTCAGCTGACTATAAGCCTCTTGCCAGAAAACGAGCTTTCTCGATGCTGATTAACCAGTTTTTCTATTAGATCCAAACAACTATGCAGGCGCAGAGCAATAAAATGTCATATTATTATATCTAAAAGAGATATGCTTGAGTTTATCTGCTGTGTTCTTTTACTGCCATGCCATGGTCGCAAATTTACACACTGAATTGTGCCTGGGAGGCAAAAACACACAGTCCTTCAAATGGGGTGTTTGTTACATTTATGGACAGACAGACAGATACTGATAAATACAGATTTATGGATTGATTGGAATCGAAATAACATAACACGGGTATTTGTAAAGTGCACGTTCGGCCAAAAGGGTATTTGGGCGCTGAATAACGGATGCTTATTGTTGACCGTTAATCAGTCCATATTATAGTAAACGTTTGGCAGCCCCTAGCTATTGCCTGGTTAGGGTGCTGATGTGGGTTCGGAAAATGGAAGAGGGATGTTTTTATATATTTTCAGTTTTAGCACTTTAAATATTTGGCATATTTGTTCCCGAGTAGAAAATGTTTTCTAAAGCTAGCTTGAGCGCGGGAATTGAAATAACAGAACACGGGTATTTGTAAAGTGCACGTCGGCCAAAAGGGTATTTGGGCGCTGAATAACGGATGCTTATTGTTGATCTTTAATCAGCACTGTTAGAGGTTATGTGGAGGTGATAAGGCGCACAGAAGTTAATTGCTGTATTTTACTCTTCCTTTTGTGTCGGCGGCGCATCACGTGAACATGGCGGCAATGGGGTCGCAGGTCGGCGACTGGCAGGAACTGGCGGAGAGGCAAGGTATCAATGGCAGCAGACATTGACGAAGGTGGCTGTGACTGGCAGGGACTCGAGGAACGACAAGGTGGCAATGGCAGCAGACATGGGCGAAGGCTGCTGTGCTCCATATGTTAACTAAATTTTAGGCGGTATGCAGATTGGCTCAGGGCAGGTGTAGCCAGTTTGGTGGAGAGGGTAGCCCAAGAGCAACACAGACCCAGCTTCGCAGAGCTGCAAAGCGTCTAGCATAGTCGGTGTGGGCGGGCTGATGCCACAGAGGGCTGGGGGAGCACAGGCGAGTGCAGGGACAATAAGCATTGCGCAGGTTAGGTAGCCGCAGGATGAAATGTGGGACTTGGAAGGCAGCACACGGGGACGGGAGCCAAGCATAAGTACGTCTAATGGGAACAGGTACACATGGCAGAAGAGAAAATATAGGTTTCTGCCTTTGGGAAACACTGGAATGAGGAACCTGTCCTCGGGCTGGGAAAAGGGCTGTGCAGCATCGTTACCCTTAGGTAGTATCGCATAAGGCAGGGCCCGCGCTCAGTATTAGCGGGGTACAGGAGGGCTACAAATGCAACCGGGGGGAGGTGCAATTGGGCATCCGGCGTGCTTTCCTAGGGGGAATAAATAAATAAATAAATAAATAAATCGTTGCCCAAGAAAGCGGATACATCAAAGGTGACAAAGATAAGGCGGAGTTAAAGTAGCAAACTTAAGATACTCGGAAGGGGGAGAGGAAGTGGCCAAGCAACTAAGGCGGTCGCTTGTTGAACTTGGAAACCAGGTTCGAGTCTAGGCAGAGACGCATAGCATGCGGTGATTCTGGACAAACCGATCTTTTAGTGATATTGGATCAGCATCAGGACCCTACATAATATGGAGCCCGGGGATAAAGAATTATCCAGTTTCGGCAGGGATGCTTAATAGGTGGTGGCTCTGGACTGGTCAATGAATCCCCGTGCCAAAAATAGAATTCAGGTTCCGTGGGTAAGGTGAATGGGGCCTTAGGCTTAATCGATCCGAGGGTTTTCTGGTGCTCAGCACCAGCATTTAGAGCAATAGACCTTACAACACTAATTCCTGCCCCCCAAACCATTCTTTCAGTTTTGGGGGGCCTCGTGCACTCTGAAGTGGTGCAAGTATAGCAGTGTGATGGCTAGTAGTGTAAGTACTGTGATGGGTAGCGAAGGCAGTGGCAATGGAGGGTGCAAGCTGGGATGGCTTCCTCATGAGGGCACTAGCACTTATGGGATTACACATTAAGCATTTAGGGGGCTCATGTGAAACGCTTTGGTACTTGGGTCTAGCTCACGCTCTGTAGAACTCCGCGCAGGTTTTTTCTATTGGGCCCGGAGAGATTAAACATATCCAGCTAGCTAGTGGAGACAACCACTTTGCAAGTTAAGCCGAGTTGAACGCTCATTTGCTAATTGGGTCGAGTTGTTTTAGTTTTGACTGACAGACCGGCATGACGTTTGTCAACACAAACTGGGAGAGTGCACATTTATGTCAGAGTCTCATTACGTGGCAAACAACATGACTGCTCAGCGCTATGACCGAGTGAGGGAGTTTTTCAGGGTACTAACACGGAGGAGCTGCATGGCAGGCGGTAGTGCTGCACGCAGAAAATGAAGCCGGAACTGGTCTGCCAGGTTTTACATTAATTTATGGTGCTGACTCCCGATAAAACACATAACAATCATGGCTACTTGCTCCATCTCATGGGATTATGTCATTGTTCAGGTTCCGCAGCAGATGCGAGCATAATGCAGGATCAATGCACAGTGAAAGGACGAGGGGCTTGAGTAAGGTTCCCATGTGGCGGGGCAGGGGTGTTCCACAGAGTGGGGGTCTTAAGCAGCAAAGCGGCACAGTGTCACAGGGTCTGCCGCAAAGAGGCAGCAAGAACAATGAATGCCCTGGTGGAGGTGGGCTCACAGCTATCCAGGTCAGGGGCATGAGACTCAAGAACACATTGCCAGGTCGAAAGCAGCAAGACTCGGGGGTGGGCATGGCTATGGGTATGGTGTTCCAGATCCCTTGGGAACTGCCATAGTATGTATGTTGTATAAAGTTTTACAGTCGGAAGGATCCAACAGGACTAGGCCAGCATTCTCGATCAATATTTAATGCCAGATGTTTACGGTCGTCGACCAAGCAGGAGGCCATTGCATCGTGGGGGTGTTATGAGTGTTGTCTGCACACCTGAATGGGCTGTTGGCTTTAGTGGGATGCCTGGGTAGGGTGAGAGAAATAGAAGAAGCTGATAAGCTAGTCACTGCACTCTGTTGAGGCAAGTATGTGTGGGGGGGCATCAGATATGAGGTAGCTCCCTGACTCCGATCTCGAGAGCACCAGTATCGGGACTAAAAATAATGTCCTGCTCAAAAAGGAACTCCCTAAGTTCCTAATGCAGTATAAGTGGGCGGCAGAGGCGATTAGCCCAGGGGGATTTTGCTTCTGTGGTTTAAGTCAAGTGTAGCAGGCAGCGAGTCACCTTCAAATCTTGTTAAGGGTGTTGGAGAGGATTTCATGGGGAAAGAAACCTTAAGGTAAGACTGGATTGTCAGCTCAATCTCGGTGAGGATTTCAGAAGGTACTTTGAAGTTGCTCAAAAGTGGTTTCAATGATACATTAAACAAGACTGGTAACACCGGCAGTCATTACCTGAGTCGGGAAGGAAAGTAACCATCCGCAACTGCGCAGGAGCCTTTTCAATGCTGTGGCATTGTCAGAAACCAGATTGCAAGGAAATAAAAATTATCGGCTTAGATAGGTATGAAGAGTTGTACAACTACACAGCTTTCAATGTTAGGATAGCAGTACTTAAATGTCCTGTGTGACGGCTGAGGCTGCGCAGCATAATTAAGATGGGGTGGGTAAGGCATTTGGAAGGCTCGTCCCACTAACAGGTGGTGAAGCCCTCGGTGAGGACTGAAGGTGCGCAGTGCAGTTAACATGGAATGGGTAAGGCATGTAAAAGGCTTGTCCCAATAATAGGTGGCGAAGTCCTGGGTGAGGACTATGGGGCGAAGAACAATTAACATGGACGTCCCAACAACAGGTGGCAAAGTCCTAGGGAAGGACTGGGGGTGCGCAGCACATTTAACAAGGAGCGGGTAAGGCATTTGTAGGCTCTCCCAATAACAGGGGGCTGAGTTTTGTGGCATGCTATACAAGCAAGAGGTGGAATGGCAGCCAAATTCTATTTTACGGTAGCTCTACTTAGGTTGACAGTCACAGACATGCAGAGTGGCTACGTATTTTGAGCATCATCAGTCCTCGGTGGGAACCGAGGGTGGGCAGCTCAAGTAACATCGAATGGGTAAGGCATTTTAAGTGCTCATCCCAGCAGCAGGGGAAAAGAAAAAACAAACTTTAATACACAGGCAATGTGGGGAATTGGCAAACAATCAAGATACTTTAGGCTAGCTGTACTTAAATTGCCAGTTGCTTGCGTGCCGGGTGGCTCTGGTCTTTAAGCATCAGCAGTCTTCGGTGAGAATGGAGGGGGTGTGCAGCACACTTAACAGGGGGGACGTAAGCCAAAGGCAAACTGTGACTGGGAGGACTGCTGGTGTGGTAATTCCTGTAGCGACTCATGAATGGACTTGGAAACTTCAGAGCTCTGCATTGGTCACATGTTTGTGATCTGGTTCATGTTATTTATTTCCGAAAACATAATATGATAATACATTTTATTCTAGTCACTCGCTTATAGATATGGAAGGACAGCACAAAACCTCTGGTGTGACAATGTTGCACTATGCACACTGATGGCTGCAAACAAAAGCAAATGCTGAGCACTCCCCTCTCTCGGGTTGTTGTGTGCACAGACATCCAGTCCAGGTTTTTGCTTTGCATTTTGGAATGTGTAGTCTTGATTATCCAATTATAAAATCAGGACTACAAGTCCGAGTATGCAAAACAAAAACAAACAAAAAAAATAGGACTGGACTAGTTATTCGCGCCTGACTACGTTGAAAGCTCTGCACGTGGCTGGTTCTTTCTTTTCTACCTAGTACGATTGAAGTGGTATACAGTATATTTAATAAGTGATGATAACGAGCAACTAAAACAAGTCTTCCTTGTATCTTCTGATTTACTCATTCAAAACCGCCAACTGAGTATTTCTCGCACAGACCATTTGTATACACACTTGTTCTTTTTGTCCTCTTTCTATCACTAGAGAGAATCCGCAGGGGAAGACAGCATTACAGGTAAACAAGAGCTAAAGTATGAACATCTTTGTTTTTACAGAAAGAACACCTTTGATGGCGCCCACAGTGTAAGCAGAGTAAACTAATTACTGCCTTGTGGCTGTGTGTGTCTGGTTTGTTACATTAACTCCATTAATATTTAATTGAAGGTACAATTTCACAATAATATAGATGCATTACAGAGAATACACAAAGACAAAAGCACTTGTACTGTTATATAACACTCTTAATTATTTATCAGAAAATAACACCTCTTCTGGCCTTCTGTTCGTGTGGTTTCCCCTTTCTCGTTGTTGTGGAAAAGCTTTGAGAAGGCAGTCAGTCTGCCCACCATGATTTTGGTATCAATTGGTGCAAACTGCATGCAACGCACAAATACCTAACATAACTTTCTTAAAATTAAAAAAATACAATGTTTGCACTGTCGAGGGGCGTGGGGAGCCACATCATATTATATGAGTGTCTCTTACCTGCTTCATTCATAAGCGCATTTTCTTTAGACGCAACTTCTCCTTCTTTGAGACGTTCTGTTCTGTTTCCTAAACAGACGAATTCTGCGCCATTTCTGCTTAAATTGAGTCAATTGAAATGACATGCTTGATTAGATTAAAAAAAACTGTTTTACTAGGTAGCATCTTGACGCGAGTATATATGGCAAGGCTAATAAAAGGCAATTAAGAATTATCCTGAAAATAAGTTAATTTCACATGCGATCATTTACACGCTTACTTTTCAAGATGTTATGTAACAGTCCGTTCAGCCGTTTTAGGCGGCAGGTAGTGTTTATTTTATAAAGGTGAGAGAGCCCCTCAGTAAACGGGTTAGGAATTATTTCTATTTCATCTGAGATGAGCATTGGCAGTCCTGCAAATTCGTGAAACAAATCAGTACAACCTGGGTGCTGTATCCTGTGTAATGCCTGTCTTCTGTTTCAGATCTATGTTGTTGTAGTTTCTCTTGCTTTTCCCTGTGATTGTTCGTCTGTATGTGCATGTTGCTTATGCATCTCTGGCGCGTGCACTCGAACGCTGGCGATTGGTAACTTGTGACGCAGCTGCTGACCATATTCTCCTCATGGCACTTGCGAATGATGACAATAAATTAGGTTGTGCTTCTTCTCATGTGATATGTTAGTCATCAGACATAATTTGGCAACAAGGATGATCTGCAAACAAATGCATGTATAGCAAAGTAGATTATACCTCTGTTGTGATGAAACACTGTGGTTACCAGCTGAGTGGGCATTCTTATTACAGTTAATCGATCCGCATCCCATTATTGATAAGGATTACCAAAACCCAGAACTGAATTTAGGAACCAATAGCTAGAAAAACCCTCTGCATATCTGCCCTGTTTTTCAGAACGAAGCGTAATTTGTTAATCCAGTCCAGTTTTGTTTTAAATTTGAGTTCTGGGACTTTTAGTCCTGTTGTAAACTAGACTACAAGTCCTAGAATTCGTAGAAAAAAAAAACACCTGGACTGGAGCAGCACATCATGCACGGACCTGGGAAACTTGACAGGGCTGCCAAAGCCAACAGTACAGCAGGCAGTGCTTTCACCGAGATTGAGGATTTCTCAGCAGAAATGGAACCCGGGACACCGCCTCACAGCCCTTCCCGGTATTCAACAACCCACAGTGCTAGACACAAAAAGGAGAGGCACCCAGAAATCAGCTCAATGCAAATGCCCACAGGACACCCAGTACCCAAGGCTGCCAGATGGCATAATGAATCGGCCCAGGAGCAATACATGGCAAATAGTGAAAAAACTTTCAGGATTCAGAAAAGAAGTGTTAGACAATCCAGACAGTCCTTCAAAATATCTCCACAAAGATCAGACTGTTGCAATGCTATGCTGACCTTCTTATATTATGAGACCATTGATCCGACAGCATACCAAGGGAGCAACAGGGATGTTTAGCAAGAGTGGAAGATGAAGAGAGTCATAGATATCCTCAGTCATGGTACAGAGACAAAGAGAGCTAGATGTAAGGACAGTACTCAACCCAAAGGGCAGCCCTGCAACGCCATAGCCGACTGACCACTGTTTCGCCACAAACAGGAGACTAAGAAGACTAAGTAGATTAAGAATGAGATAAGAAGTTTCCAAGAACAGGGCAACCTGGAGCAAGACCTTAGGCCAACTTCAGAAAAAATATTGATAATTTTCAGGTTGAACAAACCTAGGACCAGAAATCGAGTTAGATTGTAAGAGAACCACAAGAGCTGGAGAGGAAAAATGCCAAGGTGGCACCCCTCATACAGAAAAATTAAGACACAGCACAAAATCCAAAACAATACTTTCAGCTCCACCTGAAGAAACCAAAGCAGTAAGGGGAGCTTGTCTGCATCAATAAGCCAATGGTAAGCCCCAGGACAAGAAAGTAGCACATTAGCGTAAATCACGATGATATTTTGGCCGCGAGAATGAAGGAAGTTGGGATCGGTGAGAAGGTGGTACAGTGGTCTCAGCATTATCTAGAGGACTAGGCCTAAGCAGTCTATCCCCCTCCATTTCTGTCAGAGTTTAAGGTTACATACCTCAAAGATTAGCATAAAGCCCTAGCATTTTTTAGCATCCATATCAGACTGCTGGCACAACTGATTTGATCCTTTGTTATCAGTTGCATGAACAATGTAGAAGATACACAGCAGATCATTGCCATGAAAATCCTGGGCCTTTAGCCTTATGAATCATGTCACCAATGTATGTGTGCAGTATCCTTTTTGCTTAAGGATAATACCTTAAAATTCAACTCTGATAAGATTGAAGTAGTCTGGTTAGACCTTCCCACTATTTCCAGTCAATTTCTGGCCACCATTTTGGGCAACTTCACCTGACCCAGCAATAGTGGTAAAAAATCTCGGATTCTGTTTAGACCCTCAATTTAGGCAAGCAAATCATTCACCTGCTCGTACTTTTATCTGCCAAGGACTCTGGAGAAGATCTCACCACTAAAAGCAAAACATCAAATGATTTTTCAGGGTACATCCTTAGTCACATAGACTAATGTAATTCAAAGTTTTTTTTGGCCTCCCTGTAGAATCTATTAACAAGTAACAGAGGATTCAAAATGCCGCTGCTATACTGGCCCTGGGCTGAATTCGACATGCCTCCTCTATTGTGATTCATTATCCGCTTCATTAGCTTTTAGTATTGTAGAGAATCTTTTTTTAATCTCTTTCCTTTGTGTTTGAAGTCATACATGGGCAATGTGTTCTATATGTGAGAACCAAAGTTAATATCTATATCTATATCTTTTGTCTTTTTTTCTAAAGTTTGAGTTTATTAACCCCTTAAGTACTGCCGTCGGCCAACGGTCGTCACGGGCACTACCTCCCCAGTGCTGCGTGCGACCGCTGGACGTCCAGTTCAGCACCGGATAATGGACAGCGCAGCACTGGGGAGGTTTGTTTACTAGCTCCCAAGTGGTTAAGGAAACAGAAAAAGAAGAAACAACAATATGATAAATATCATCAAGAAAGGTATGCATTAAAGAACAATAGATATCAAACATACATTGATAAGAAGAATAAAAATATATCATGAATAAAAGAGGGAAAGTAAGGGTAGGGGAACACTATATGATATGGAAAATAACAGCAATTGATAATAATAAATAACATTGTAAACATAGCAATGAAGAGATGAGATCATAATATCAAAATAATCAGTAGTAAATGACAATAAACCATGTAAAATAAGAAGGCAAAGGGAGAAACTAAGGTGGCTTTCACACGTCATCTGATCCATTGCTAAGGGCAGAATTTAAGGAGGCAGTTTGGGATAGATAAGTTGTCAAAGGAAGCCACAAAAGATCTCTTTTGATAGCCAGGGAGATGAGAGAAACAAAATAAGTATCTAGGCGGTGATAAAAACAAACTGCATTCCACCAAGAGCGGAAGGTAACTTTGTTAGCTTGCTTCCAATTAGAGGTTATGAAATGCAATAGCTAACAGTAAGTTTAGGCTTTGAAAACATAATGAAGAGTGAGGCCAGTGGGTGGAAAGAGTACCCAAAAAGATATGAGTGAAGGAAAAGGAGATATTAACGGTGAAAAGGTTCTGAATTTGTAACCAGACAAGTTTCTTAAATTGAGAAATGGGAGGACATTCAAACAACAGATGTTTAAGGTCGTCAGTGGGGCAGGGACAGGATAAACAGTTAGAAGGTGAGTCTGGAGACACAGTTGCTAAATGCATCGGAGACAACAATGCACAATGATAAATAAAGAAAAGAGTTTGAGTGGTGTTAGCAGCTCTAGAGCTTTTATGATTCTGAAACCATAATTTGTTCCAAAAAGGAATTGACCAAACTTGTGAAAAATCTGTTTCCCAAGCCAATTCAACCTTAATCTTGAGTCTATCTGTGGAAATTCATGATTGATTGACGAAAGGTCTTCCACCAGAGGAAACTAAGAGTACTCGTGTATAATTACCATGAGGTGATGGCCATTTTCAGGAGGTCCAAAGAAGTGAACTGCAATTAATTCCCGGACATGTCTTGGAAGATTCAACATGTTCAAAGGATAATGTGTTGTTCTGGCAAATAAACAGTTACAGAAATGACAATCCTGGAGCTATCGCTCAACTCGCTCTTCAAGTTGAGGACTGGCTTTGTAGTGACAATTCCACTATGTCCCTCATGGGCAACTTCAATGACTTAATGTCGTAGATTTTCACGAATGACAATTCTCAACCCTTGCAGGACAATCCCTTCTTGTGTAACAGACAGTTCATCATGCACACTCTCGACGTTCTGATATATAATGTTGTATCAAGAGATGGAGCATGTGCTCTCCAGGATTGATACATAATAATGTCTTTGTGAATAATCAGATTCCTGTCTGCATTGGTAGCTGCACTTATTCGCTCCATGGATACAGCTGCAGGAGTGCTGGATATCACAATAAAGATAACATATGCCGCTACCATTTTGGAAGGGGCAACCTGGCACTGCCTGCGCACTCGTAAAAAATAGCCAGTGGGTTTTGATCTTTTCCTAACTGGTGCACATTGGTTTAATCAAGGGGGATCTTGGACTTGGGATTGCAAAAGATAGTGAACAATGCTTGGTAATGAGTAACAAGAGTAACATGTTTCCCATACAGCAACACATGAAAGTGTTCTCAAGTCCACACAACATCTTGGCTTTCTTTTTCAGGTTGCGAATAAGCTCGTTCAGTCTCCAAACACCTTGGCTACCATAAAAGTATGCCTTCATGCTTGTGCATGTCCACTGTTTTAGGCAAGAATGTCACCCAAACCCACTGTGCTGGCATCCACAATAATCTCTGTATGCAATTTCAGATAAAACTAAGCCATTCAGTAGCATTTTCAATTGCATGCTTATTCATCTTGAAACTTTGATCACGCGCCCTTGACCATTGAAATGATAAATTCCATTTGGTGAACTCTTTCAATTGGACAATCATAGTGGCAGAGTCACTTATGTAACTGATACGATACAGTAGCTGGCCATACCAAGAAAAGAACACAGCATGGTTACATCCTTTGGAGGGGAGGAAGATGACAAAGCCTGATCCTTTGCTGGATCTGGAGTAATTCCCCCTTCTGAGAAACTGTGCCCACAGAACTTTAGTTTTGTTTTGTGAAATTCACACTTTTCAGTATTCAAGGCAAGACCTGCATCAGCAAGTAGATGACACACTTGTATAAGGGCTCTGTCAATTTTCCTTGTCTGTGGCCCCAAATACTAGTATATCTTCAGTGTAGTTGAAAGCATGCATGACAGGCTGTATGATGCGTAGAATGACACTCTGAAACTCAATCTTTTGTATCTGCACAAACCAACATGAGTTGAAAAGGTAGTTATGTACCTGCAATTTTCTTCCAGTTCGAGCTGATGATATCTTTTGTGGAGATCAAGACGCAAAAAGACTTTGGCACCATTCAATGATAATCCTATCAGCAATGTGCGGACTTGGGTGTCTTTCTCTTTCTATGTCTTGTTTGTTTGATGCAGGTGACCACAGATCCACTGTCCTTTTCAGCTACCGCCACTATCAGTGACACCCATGGCATTGGACCAGTAGAGAGCTCAACAATATCTTAGATTAGCAAAATTTCAATTTTTTTTTCAACAGCCACTTGTAGATAAAAAACAATTCGACAATGTTTTAAGAAAAAGGACAAATGTCCTTATTAATGCGGAGCTGCACTTTTATTGTATTAAGCTTTCCTAATCCAAGAAGCATTGACAGAAACTGGTTCACTAGATCATTATGAGGCTTGATATTGTACTTCACAACAATTAGTTCCATGTCAGAGCAAACATGCACTCAACCAACTGCCCTGAAGGACATGGATTGGGGCTTGTGCCTGTGTCTTTTTATGTTTCATAGTCACCATAAATAAACCTTGACTTTGCAATGATGTTGAGGCCACCCACGTGTACACTTTGGTTTTCAATGGTGCGAGACAGGGCACTGTACACAGTTCATGGTACTTTTTGGCTGGCGTAATATTATTTGATGCACAACTGTCTATGATAAACAGTATATAGCAGCAATTAACATTCATTTTCATTTTTGGACAATGTCCCAATAAATGTTGTAACTTCGCTTGATAATTCTTTTCTGACTTGTATTCTTTTTTGCAAGAAATCAGACCTACATGCGCACATCTTCACTGTCGCTCGACAGTGTTGTCTAAGAACCTTTCGACAAGACATTTGATGACAATATGCCTCTTTCAGTTTTTACTTGCCTGAATTAATGTTGCTGTTTACTTTGGTGGGCATGACTGGAAGGCTTCTGGAACTTTCTGCCAGTCATTTTGTCTTCACGACGTGACAAACTCACTTTTATACTTGCTTTCCAAACTGCTACACAGTGGTTCTCTTTGCTACAGCCTTTACATATCTGCCCAATGGTAAGACATTTACCTTCATTAGGAAAGGAAAATCCACATCGAAAATAAAGCTTTTTCTTCTTCAGAGACATCACTTTGTGCCCTTCTACCTTGTGTTTGTTCTGGCTTTTCATCCTCAACACTGATTCGCTCCGGGCACCTCCAGCTCCATGTCAGTGACTTGTTTGTCAGCACGTTCTTCAGTTCTGGCCGCCATAAGCACACACTCCAAACTGAGTGTTTCTCTCTGCATTCAGCCTCTGAGGGAATCGGACAGGCAACCATCTATGACTCTGAGATGAATGCCTTCTTTATCAATGAACATTGTGAATGTACAATGTTTGATGAGCATTTCAACTCTTTCAACAAATACATCCATTATTTCACAATCTCTTTGTCTCTTTTGATTGAAGTACCTTTCATAGTCAAGGTTCTGCATCGGATGTAATTTGGTGTACAGTAATTCTTTAATTTGACGTTATAAAGTTTCTTTACCTTTGGGTATTTTCTTTATCACTTCTTTTACTCTGTTACCTACTATGTTTTTGAGATATTTGACAATCTTTTTGTCATCAGTTTCTTCCAGCACATCAATGAAATCATCGAAAAGCTTCGATCCAGACAGTCCATCTTGCTCCAATATTTTGCTTCTTGGCAACACAGAAAGCGGATGTTGGTTTTAGGAAGGTGGCAGTGCCGTAGCAGGCACTCTCTTTGGCAGCAATGGAAAAGGTGAAAGATTGCACTATTACGACCACAATGGACTCTTTTTTCCGTTTGACATAATTCAACAGCCTCATAACCACAGACCCTGTGCTTGCGCCTAGATTGCTGCACCTGGTGCTGAGGTTGGATGACTCTCTTTACTCTAGATGTTTGGTGAGTAAATGGTTGTTTCTTTTGAGTGAAATTGTATTTTTCTGTAATAAAGGCTTTCCTTTCTAACACCTGGTTATCACTCCCTTTTAGCATTTCTTTGCCTTTATCGACTACTGATTGCAGAGTTATTTTGCACTTTCCTGTCTCCCTTTGTTGCGCTTTCTGTACCTGTTTGTCACTGCCTTTAACGTTATTGTACTGGATGAATGATGACTCTGAGTTGTGTTATGGCATCGCATTTCTATTCTTGTTGTAGCAATTTTCTGACAGACAATAAATTCAACTTTCTGTTGGGCCTTCACTGTCTTCGAAGGTCTTGTACTGATGGAGTTGCGATTTGACTCCACATACACAAATTGTGCATTCTTCACTTCAACTGAGGTGCACATGGCATGCACAAGCAGTTTGCTGGACCTCTGCAAACTCTCTGGGAGAGCACTCTCAACTCTACGGGTTGTGAGGTTTACGTATCCCCTACTCGTTGACAGTTTTGAGTGTCCTGCCCAGCCACATAGCATGTAATCGAATTCAGCCACACATGGAGCTCAGTCTTACACGTCTTTATTCTGTAGAGTGTATCCGTTAACGTAGTAACCACACCCAATCACTTATGTCACTAGACTACAGAGTCCGTTAGGGAACATAAGGGTCCTTCGTGATATCATACAAAAGACACTACAAGAAGCATCTAGAAGGAGGCAAGACCATGAGAGTTGGATTTCTCAATGTTCACTGAAAGGTTGCTGTTGAAGTAGGTTGTAGGTTTCATTAGTTCGATAACCTTGAAAATGTCAATCAGTTAGAATATTTTAAAAGAGCTCCGGAGTTATTGGTCTTTGGCGAGTAGTGGGATTCCTTAGTGGACACGGGAGGGAGTTGTTTTTTTATTTTGTTGATTTTATTGGTGAAGAATTTTGCAAATATACTACAGTCAATCTCAGACTGGGCTTGGGAAGAGTTGATCATTGTGTGGGTGTTTTTGTAGGTAAATTTGATTCAGAGATTAGGAAAGTAGAGATTGGATGAAGGAGCTCTAAGCAGATTGGATTGCTCCCTTGTAGATTTTTCTTGCAGCTTTCAGTTTAAATTTGCTTCTAGGTATTTTATCTTTCTACCAGTATTTTCTTTTCATTTTCAGGTTGTGCCGCTATTTTTTAAACCAGTGGTTATGCTGTAATTCTCTTCACTGTTTCCATCTTATCAGGCTGGAGATGTCAATAAAGTTTTCTTTGATCTCGGAGTAGGTATTTGATAAGGTTTTAGGATCCTGGAGAATCTCTAGTGTTTCAAGATTGAAGACCAAAAGAGAAATCAGTGTTGTGAGGTTTCTGTATTGTCTAACTTGAATTTTGTTGGTTATTTGAGTGGTGTGTATGTGTGTAGGGTTAAATAGACTCATGCAATGGATAGGAAAGTGGTTAGACCAGTTGACCTCTTCAGGTGTGAATTGGGTTAAGCCATATAGGGAGGAGAGAATTATATCAAGGGTTCTGCCTTTGATGTGGGTTGGGCCCAATAAGAGTTGTGATAAGTTGAAATGTTTTGCTGTGTCAAGCATTTTGTAGTCAAAGCTGGAATTTTTGTTTCCACAGTCAATGCTGAAGTCCCCCAAATAGATGGTATTTGGGGAAAGAGTTTGGTTGTAGGCTAAGTATTTGTCAATATTGTCAAGGACATATTTGTGTTTTTTATTCTGTCTGTACATTAGCTGCAGAAATAAGTCCTTCACTGGATCAATATATTTGGCCAGTTTCAGGCATGCAAAGAATGGGAAGTGAAGACATGGGATGATATTACTGAGGATCGAGTCTTTGATGATAATAGCTTGCCCACTCCCAAACTATAGAGGTAGATGATTAAATTAAAACTCCATAGTGGTTAATGTTAAATGAACTAAAGTAAATTAGTTTGACATTTACAGTTATATTGTTTAGTGATTATACATATATATATATATATAAATATTGATTTTTTGTTTGTTGTCGAATTAAAATAAATTATATTAAAAAAATAATTACATACATAACTTTTAACCAAGTTTACTAAATATTGAATAAAAACATCATGTAGGATGAGTATTTTTCACATTATTGATTAAATATTAATATTTATCAGCTGAACGTAATAATTTGGATTATCATTATTGTCATTATTCTTATTCTTATTATCATTATTATTATTACCATTGTTTGCAGTATTGTTACTATAATTATAATTATTGCTATTATTATAATTGTTGTTATTATTATTATTATTATTGTAATAATAATAACAACAATAGTATATATACATTTCATTTGATGTGTTTATGTTATGTAACATTTTACTATTTCCACGGTGCTGAATTTGCACTTCAGGAACTAGGTCCGCAAATCCAACAACAGGTTATGGTAGGCTTGTAAAGCTTGCCGTGAGTTTTGAGTAAAAGTGAAGTTTCCACCAGATTTTGGTCCCCAGCTGGGGTTTGCAGAACATGGGGGGATGTCTGTGGTGGGTCTCACAAACCCAACTGGTTGTTCTGTGAACTATGAGAAGAAATCAGCACTGAAAAAATAGTCTCCGCCTACATAAGCCTAGAGGTCATAGCGCACTTACCATGCCCCCTAATGGGCCATTTACTTTGGGTTTTCAGGAAGTGAAGACCGAATTCCCACATCCTGTAATAGCAAGCAGAGCATATTTCCCTGCTATTGTGGCCAACCAATCGGAGGGCTTTGATTCCGCGAACCCGACTCTGGGGCTGATTCTGATTCAGGTCGGAAATCGGCCCGACCGACTCGTACTGGGACCGGAGTCTGACCGACACCGACATGCACCGTACGAGCCTCGCAGTATGATGTAAAGCTTTTTATTTACAACCGAGCCAAGATGTGGGACAGTATCATGGACAAGGTGAACGCGCAACCACCAGCATATCGCACAAAGACCGACATCCAGAACAGGTGGTATGACGTGCGCAGGAGGGTCAAGAAGCTCCTCCAGAAGGAACACACCTTGAGCCAGGTCATTGGTAGTGGCCCTTCTGCCAAACCAGTCTACTTCATGTCCTGGGAGGAGAAGGTGCGGGACATCCTACCACCAGAGGGCATCCATGGCCTACCTGACATACCAGAGCCTGGTGAGTACACAACCAATATGCCCAATATTGTGTCGCAATACACACACAGCACCCTTTAGGGGACTGTGAAACCATGCAGTGATACCAAAGGCATAGGAAACAAAAGTCAATCACCCAAGAAGCCAATGCTAGTCAGACAAACACAATAATGGCCACATCATAGTGAATTGTAACTGTGTCATGGCATGTTCAAACCTACCAACAAATAGGGCAAGGCAGTGGCACTAATCTGTGTTAACACTCTCAGACATCTCTGCCACCACAACCAATAGCTCACAGTGAAGCTGAGTGACAGGAAGGAATAATGGGTATGCTTGTTGTGAAGTGAGTGTACACCAAAGCATGATGGTGTTGTTGTCACAGATAATGCACCCCCTCACAATTGCACCATCAACACCTCTCCGAACAATGCTCACCTCACAGGGGCTGGAAATTGGCTGGCAAGTACTCTAGGAGTGGGCTTTGTTGTGGGAGGCACACGGCCCTGCTGGGAATTGGCCACCACCAAACAACAGAACTCAACTGTCAGCCATCTTGTCAGCACAGGCACACACCATCACAGGGATGCAGAGTCAGAAGGAGGTAAGTGAGGGCATGCTGGGAAGGGGGTGTAGCCAAGAGCATGCTGGGATTTGCAGTCACTCACAATACCCACCCACCCAAATGGCCCAGCAAGCTCACACTGAACCATGCTCACCTCACAGGGGAGAAGAGGACTGACAAGAACTCTGGGACTGGGCACTGTTGTGGGGAGTACAAAGCTCCACTGGGAATTGGCCACAAACAAACAGCAGGACTCCACTGTCAGCCATCTTCTCAGCACAGGGACACACCCTCACAGGGGAGCAGAGTCAAATGTTAACAAGGATCACACTCCTGTGTCTGCCACCTGATGGCCCTTGATTAACAATGACCATGTACATGGAAATCCATACATGAGCTGGGTATATGAACACATCAACATGCTCATTGAAAGGCTCCATGTTGGCAGGACAATGTGCTACCACAACATCAAACTCTGTCTGTGACAACTGAAGACAATGCAGTATTCAGGCATGCATCCTGCACCATGTTGCAAATGTCATGTATATCAAACATTGTTACAAAGATCAAAGAGGGGTGAATGGTCTACTCCTCCTGTGCAACCTGGTTCATAACTGATTGTGTTGCCTCCATTGAAAGTCACACATATGTACACATGCGTAGTGCATGACATCATGTTTTTCTGCATTAGTGTACTGTAGCAGCAGCATCATTGGCTCCCCCTTGTTGCAAATATGCTGTGCCTCCACCTGGAGGTAACTTGGCTGGTTCCCCAGTAGTGCCCAAGAGGAGAAAAGTGAGAGTGTGTGTTTGTGCTCAAGTGCTGTGAGTCAAAAACACACACAACACTCAAAGGCAAAGTATTGTTTTTTAACATTGTGGTGAATGAATGCACCAGGGTTGGTCACTGTTGGTCAACATGTAGCAACCCCATGTGATCCTAGACCTAATATCTCCTCTGGACACTACTGGGAAAGCAGCCAGTCTACCTCCAGGTGGAGGCACATCATAATTGCAGTGAAGGTGAACCAAAGTAAATGTGGCTACAGTACACGGCAATCCAAGTAGCACTGCCTCATTCCTGTATACGTATAGGAGGGGATTTACTAAGGAATTAAATCATGTACATATCATGGCTGCACAGGATTAGTGATCCATTGCCCCCTCCTTCATTGTTATTACTATCCATTGCAAGATGAATGTATCAGTACCTCTTCCCCCTTCCCGGTTTCAATATGCATAGGTCAACCATTGATGTCTGCAGTAACATAACTTACAATGTCTGTATCTTCCAAACACAGGTGCCACTGGAGATTCAGCAGCAAGGAAAAATGAGTCCCTGGCCAAGACTCTGGTGGAGGAGGAGCTCTCTGGTATTGATCTGGCTCTGTCCCCTTCGGATGACGACGATCAACCTGGCACCTCCAGTGTGAGTCAACAGGCAGCCCCTCCATCACAAACACCTGCACCCCCTGCAGCCATGTCAACACCATCTGGCCACATACCTAACACCCCCACCAACACGGACAGACCTAGGAGACCAAGTCCTAACAGCACAGGGGCCTGGCCACCCAGGATGCTACCAACAATGACACCAGTGGCAACAGCCAAGGGGGCCCCAGGTCAACTGCGCCTGCCACCACAGGTACAGCCTGTGTGTCTAGGGGTGGTGGGAGTGGTGTTAGGCAGAGGTCATGGTCTGCAGAGGGGCTTGGACTGCCTGATAACCCCCAACTGGTACGCATCATAGATGCGTACCAGGATAGCACCGGAGGATTCAGCCAGGTAGTGGGGGTCCTCAAGGACATACAACAGGAGCAGGCTGCCCATCATGCCCCCATGGAGGCCAAGTGGGACAAACTTACTGCGGTGCATATGGACATATTGACCTGTCTCCGCCAGATCAGCAAAAATATGTCCACACCTCCCTGTGTGCCCACAACATCTATTGCAAAAACATCTGGAAATGCCACAGGGAGGGAGGATGAATCTGGTGGAGAGTCCGATGCACTGCCGACGCCTGCTCCTGAGGATCCCCCCCAGAAGAAGAGAAGGGGTCGTCCGAAGAAGGACAAGTGAGCCACAGTTGTCCCTGCACATCCCCCAGGAACCCAGAACCTGTTTTGGATGTTGGTCTTTGTGTGCAAAGCGTTCACCTTGTTGCACATGACACAAGTCCCCAACATGACATGGAGGGTCCATGTTGGACCAATGTAGAAGAAGAATGTAGACTGCACTCTGGATATTTCATCTACCAATACTTCTAACTCATGTGTGAACTTTGGATTTTAAACCTCATGTACAGCACTATCTCCACACATGTATGTAAATAAAATCCACATGACAGTGGGCACATGGTCACCAAGTGTCGTCAAATGGCACTTTAAGGGTGTCAGACTTGCCCCAGCAACTGGCAAAGTACCTTTCGGAAGGACAGAAATGAGACACAGTCAGAAGCACACCAGAACAGGATGGAAATGCAATAAACATGTCACAAGAAACCTACACACTAACAAATTAGCATGTCAAAACCATTGTGGACTACAGACCATCTGACAGGACACATCACTGCACGCTTCGAGTCAAGCACTACACGGGCAAATTCTAACAGCAACTGAGCTGCACAAACACATCACAGGCTCACTCAGGACATTGACATTGCAGCCCTGTGAACTCACCTTCAGCTGAAGAAGTTGTTGATGAGCTGTGTGTGGACGTCACTCTCATCATCCTCATCACTGGCCTCGTGGTCCAGGCCAGGATCCTCCACAGGTGGTGGATGTTGGTCGTCATCGTCCTGGATGAGAGGCACCTCCTTCCGTACTGCCTTGTTGTGGAGCATTTTACACACCTTTGCAGGCTCATATGGGAGGGCCCCTCCGTTCTTGTCCAGGCAGCGGAAGCGGCTTTTCAGGAGACCAAAGGTACGCTCGATGACTCGCCTGGTTCTGCCATGTGCCTGATTGTAGCGCATCTCGGATGCTGTCACGGGGTTCCTCAGGGGTGTCAGCAACCGTGGCATGTTGGGGTATCCAGAGTCACCTACATACAAAGAATCACACATTAGTTGAGTATTGTAAGGGAGTGGGAGACAACATTGCAAAACACATACAATGGTAAACAGTACACACCAACAAGCCAGGCACGCTGGTTTGGCATCTGTGACATCATCAACGGTATGCAACTCCTCCTCAAGATATAGGCATTGTGGGCTGAACCAGGGAAACCTACACACACATGTATAATCACCATGTCTGCCAGGTATACCACAAGAGCATTGATAGAGTGGTAATGTTTGTGGTTTTGGCATGTCTGTTCCTGTGCCTGTGATGGTATCAGGGCCACATGTGTGCCATTGATTGAGCCAATCACGTTGGGCATCCACCCCAGTACATAGAAGGCATCCTTGATCTCTGCTAGTTCACCACGGTGTAGGAGACTTGATGTAGGAATCCAGGTGAGCCAACATCCCCTCCAAGACATCTCGTAACACATGGCTGAACATAGTTTGTGACATACCACCAACACTAGCCACAGTGTGCTGGAAGTTACCAGTGGCAAAGAAGTGCAGGGCTGCCATCACCTTCACCTTTGGTGTCAGTGCTGTCAGGTATGTGTGGCCAGGTAGCAGACTTGGTGCCAACTGCTCCGCCAACTCATCGATCATCCTCCTGGTGAAGCGGTACCGTTGGATGCTGTCGCGTTCCACCATGGTCTCGAGGTCAGGGAACGGTCTATAGACTGCTGGGGCCCTGCAGTACAGAGATGAGCAAAGTAACATTATATATTCAGCTACCCATGTGGCACTCACCTTGCAAAAAATTAAATTTTACATCATAGCTATTCACAATTAACTAAGGTGTCTGCGGTTGGTTATGGACACATATGTCACCTTCATGCCCATCATCTCACATATAAATCACACATGTGTACATGAGTTCCTTGGGGTGCAATGGCAAATCATTGGGCTGTGGCAGAGTACCCATGGACTGCTGTCACGTTCAAAACACACAACACAGTGACAAGGGAGGACTCATGTTTCACAGGCATCACAACTCCATGTCAGGAAAATAGCCATGGTCCCTGAATTGCCACATGTGCACTGGAATAACATGTTGTATCATGGACATCACACAACCAATAATGAGTCACACAGTTAGTGGCCCCTGTGGTCCCTGCAGGCCATACATGGATGCCCCTTACACACACACACAGCATAAAAATGCATGCACAAGGCACATGGTGGACCCTGTCTCACATTGGGCACATGGAACCACAAACATCAGAGACACAACATGCACACAGACTGTGTGGGTAGATCATGATTGTAGCCATGGGTCTGGCTGTGACGTACATGACATGCAACCCTGTACTCATGGTGTATGTGACAGGTCAATCACATCTCAAAACTGGTAGAGTGTCCATTAATCATGCCCATAAGCCTTCACTTTGAAATTACATTTGTGAGGTGCACCACACCAAAACTACTCTGTCCCCAGGAACTCCTGCCCAGCCTAGGAGTGGCTTGACCTAAGTGCCTTTCAAGAAAAGAAATGTTGCCCCTCCATACACACACAGTTGATACAGCCTTACATGTCATGGTATGCAGTGTGGGACATGCTGTAGTGTTGAAGGTGTGGCCATGCCACTTAAATCTGTGTTTAAATCATCTGCAAGTCACACCAATGTGATCCGACGCGGCTGACTTGTATGCAAACGCGCCAAACATGCATGGACCGAGTTGTGCTCACACCTTGTACATTGACTGCAGGATGCGTATGCATTACAGTCACCAGCATCTGATCACAATGATGCCAATGGGTAATGCGTGCGCACGGCTTGGTTCATGCACGTTGGACGCATATGCAATCTGACCCGACGCGGGTGACTTGTAAGTAGACGCATCGTACAGGCATGGACCGAGCTGTGCCCATGCATAGCCCATAGAATCGTATCCGGAATGATGCGTCTTTTTCCAAAAATACACGTCGGATATTCAGTTCACCGAGCCGTGCACACTCATTGGCAATGGGCTGTCATGGAGACGGACGCAAATTCAAAAAACGTTTGAGTCGTGCGCAGAAAATGCAGTTGGATGAGTACAACAATGTTGCAATCCTAGGGCGTCCTGAAGGTGAGTGATTTGAACGATACGGAAGACATGCAGGAGTCTTACATTTCCATGGATTGGACACATTTATAGAATGCAACCGTGTCTGGCCTATCAGTGAGGGGCAATGTCACAGAATTTGCCTCTGCAGCACTGATTTAAGGCTGGCAGGCCCCCAGGGAGCTCACTTGCCTGCACTACACGCTACAGGACCACTTTCCAAAATCCACTGCTGCTGCTGTCTGTGCTTCCTCTGGATCCTGCAATGGCACGTACTTTGGAGAGGGCCCCAGCATTCACTGAGGAGGAGAACCAGGCCCTGCTAGATGGGGTCCTCCCAGAGTACAGCAAGCTGTATGGGAAACCAGGGGAGCAGGTGAGTGTTCAGTCCACTGCCCATCATTTTCTTCAAGTTGTATGACTAAAAGTAATAGAAGTGTTCACAGCAGTGTGAGGCATATGCACTGAGTACATTCAGCTACCTATTTAAGTGGGTACATGTGATGGACAGGTCTCCTGCTGCAGTAGTGCAGGAGTGCTAGCCTTAGTTTCCTTGCCAGTGTTGCCATGTCAGACCTACAGCACAAATGCACATTCATATGGGCCCACTACCTGTGTACCTCTTTTAGCTTTGTGATGACAACATGTATACTCAACTGTATGCAGCACAATTATGTGGCATGTGTGGTAATGTCCTCTTCACTTTGTCATCCTCACAGGTTGATGCCCACCAGAAACAAGAAATCTGGCTGACCATCGTCCGGGCAGTGCGATTAGTGGGGGTCTACAAGCGCCTGATCCGCAACTGCCAGAAGAGGTGGCAGGACCTACGTGGCTGGACCGGATCGAGAGAGCCCAGCTGAAGCTGGCCCCCCACATGCTCAGAATCCTGTCAGTGGTCTTCCCGGACATGGATGGACAACTGAAGGCCAGACAGCAGCAAGGAGGGGGTAAGTCCATGCCTGATCTGTGAACATGTCTGACATGCCATTTGCTGTCTTTTGGCCTGGTCATACTCCCACATTACGTTGGTCTTGGAGTCCAGGACTCATGTCCCTCAATTGTGTCAGTAACACTCCTCATCTGGCCCACAGTTGTGGCCCCTACAGTCTGTGAGATTTTTTAACTTGGACACTGTGTCCCTTCATTCAGCTATGCTGAGGGTCCTGCACAGCTTATGTTACTGGGACTCTGATGTGTGCATCGTGGGTGGGTCTATTCTTTGCACTATGCCTGGTCTCTAACATGTGCTCTGTGTGTGCCTTTCATATGTGTTCAAATTGCTAATGTGGGTCGCAACATGTGTAATGAGGTTCTTAAAACATGCACATGCATCAGGTGAGTTCATGTAATGTCCTCAGGAGTATATTTAGGATGTATGTCACACTTGCCCAGACACCTGCCTACTGTCCAGGCCAATACAGTGTTTAGGTATATCTGGTCAGTCATGCCCACTCCACAGCATTGTCTGTACTCACATTCACGTGTATGGCCCTACTGATTGTGCTTCCTGAAATGTGCCATCAGGTGTCTGACACAATGTCATTGTGTTGTGGTTTCCTTTTTGTGACAACTGGTATGTTGAGGATTTTAGTGTCAGCAGGACATCTGAGTTGTGACAATGGTGATCATACCTGTGCAACATACAGGGGTGTGGTCAGTTGAAAGTGCACAATGCTGTATGCAAGAGTGACTTACACGCAGCTGTGTTTCATTGTCAGCAGACTGAGGTGCTCATATTCATGTAGTTGTGTTTGCAGTCACTCATATGTAAGATTTGAGTGATGTAGGTTCATCATAGTTCAAGAACAGTTGGTGGCAGGGGGCAGAGTGGTGCACTTGACAGCTGCAGAGTTTGGTATGGGCCTGAGCTATGAATGTGACACAGTGTAGTCTAATGTTGTCTGAATGCATTGCCACATGACATGTGACAGTGAAGACTGACTTACCATGCATGTCTGTGCCAGGGCATTGACTTTTATAGAGGGATCCTGCATTGGAGTCAGAGGTGCTCCATGCACCCCATTGTGTCATTAACTTTCAGGACATAAGGACATCAATGTGTGTTGTGCTGCTAGGCATCACAAGATTGTGAAATGTGAGTCTGGGCATACATTCATCCAGACCCCTGTATGAGTGATTGGCATTTGATGTGATGTTTGTCAATAGTACTGTACTTCTACATGGTCATTTGCATGCTTAACAACTCTGTATGTGGTGCATGTGTGCACTTTCGGGTATCATCAGCCAGCATGCAACAGACATATGGGTACAGGTCCATGAAGGATTTGTGTGCCATGGTTGATGTTCAGACTGGCTATTGCCCTATGTACACCTGTGTATGCATCATTTTGAGCACATATCAACTAAGGATGCCAGTGCATGGCCTGTGATGTGGTGTATTTACAGAGTTGTGTGCACTCAGTGCAGGCAACTAAAGTCGTCCTTTTCCAACTTATATGTAGATACATCCACGGGCACAGGAGATAGCGCCACGGAACTGGAGGAGCCGCAGAGCCAGCCTGGGCCAGCGACTGAGGAGTCTGAGGGACCCAGTGGCACAGAGGGTGAGGGGAGCCACACCATGGAGTCCTCAGCACCATCCACCTCAGCTGAGGACCACAGCAGCTCTGAGGATGACTCCCTTGTGGGGGTGGGTGTCAGCAGCCATGAAACAACTGATAGTGAGGCTCTTCCCACCACCGCCACCACCACCACCACCACCCTCCCCTCGGCTCCCATCCCAGAAGTTCATGGCAGCTCCTGTGTTCGGGAGCATGTCTCCTTCCTGTCAGGCACCGCACCCCCTGTGTCCCCTGCTGTCCTGAGTGTGGAGTCTGTGGACCTACTTAAACAGATCCATGTAGGGCAGACATCAATGCTGAGTGTCCTCCATGCACACACCGGTCTGTTGACACAACTGGTGTCGTTCATGGAGGGCATCTCATCTGGCATGTCTGCCCTAAAGAGGACCAATCAGTCCATGGACCCCTCACTGACGCCAGCAGTATCCCTCCTATAGCAGTCCCTGACCCCTTCAGCCTCAGCCCAAAATACTACTCCTAGTACCCCACCTGTCCCCAGCACACACACACCTGCATGGTCACCCAAACACACAGACAGAGACAGCACACAATCACCCAAACATAAGTCTAAATGTGCACACAAGCTAAGTCAGGGGACTGATACCACACACACAGGGGATGGGTCGCATACACACACACAGGCATCCACAATGACTCTGCAGTCCTCAGAACCCTCTCCCTCCAAGAGCCCTTCCCTTGCCTCACCTGCAACCCCATCTCCTAAGAAGCTCTTCCTGTGTGACCTAGGCCTCTTCCCCTCAGATCCAGAAGATCCTGACTACAGGGGGGAGGGGAAGTCCCCACACACAGAGAAGAGTACCCCTCCCCCAAGTGCAGTCAGACTGAGACCCCCACCCACAAGTCACCCCGTACCCAGAAGAGCAAGACCCCACCCCCACCACCCAGCTCCACTGCACAGTCTCCTTCCTCCATCCCCCAGGTCAGCACACAACAGGTTCCCCCGCCACTCCCTGTCCCAGGTTCCCCCACCCACAGATACATCATCCCCAAAATGCTCAGGCCCTCCACAACTCCCACTTGCTCTTCCACTGACACCACCACCAGTCTGTCTGTTGCTGCAACAACTGTGGGGAGCGTGTGTCCCCCAGCTGTCCTGCCAATCTCACCTGCACCCCTTTCCACGCTCACCCAGTCTGACATGGGCACTGCAGTGGGGACCATGTCCACTACACCTGACCTGCCCACTGCAGTGGTTCCAGCACCCACCCCATCAGACTTGTGCCCCACAGTTGTGATGGCACAACCCATGTCAGACCCCTCCACTGCAGTTGCCACTAACTCTCCTACACCCAGCACCCCTTCACAACCTCCTTCTGCTGAGCCCTGATCCTGTCCCTGCGGTGCCTGGCCTGCCCCATTTATGCCCTTCAGAGTGGATTTGCCCAGTCCTTATCAGTGCAGGCAAGCAATGGGTGACAGGTGTCACTCATACCCTCATTGGACTTTGTATTTTGAGAGGACATTGGACTTAAATTTGTTTTTGATTTTCCCTTTCACCTTTGAATTTGCTGAATAAAGCTTTTTGTGTTATCCTTGTGCATTTCATTTAGCTGTACATTATGTTGGTGCTGTTTACCCTGACCTTGCTGTGATGATGCAGGATTTAAAAATTGTCTGATACTGAGGTGTTGATGTGATGTACGCGATACAAAAGGGGATGATGGACGGAGCGTTTGAACAAATCAAACACTCACCCCCAGTCAACTGATCTGGGTTTAATCCATCACCATTCTTTAGTTCACTCAGCCACCCCAGTTCATGGCTATATGCAAATCAGTCTGACCCTGTGCCTTATGGGAACAGTCCAGCCCGAACTGCCAAGCCATGTCTTCCCTGGACCGGAAACAAGCATCCTGGGACCGGTTTCGGATTCATAATCCTCATCAGCCAGGCTATCTTGAATCCAGTGTGATGTACTCCATGTGGCGATGTGTTTAATGTTCAGGTAGGTATCCATGTCATCCTTTGCAGCTGAGTGGGTGTGTCATGATTAACTAATTTAGCACAGGGATGGTAACATTTCATTGGCATGGCCACATCTGTGGCTTGCACCCATGCACATATGATGTGCTTCACAATGTCCAATTTGACAGTTTCCCTGAATGTTGTGCCATCTCCACTGTACATGCAGGTGTGGGCATCATTGGTGTAAAGTCAACTGTGTCCTCTGTGCACCTTGGTAGACATATGTATTGTCTATGTACTGGTGACTTAAGGGGCAATACCATACCCAAGCGTATGGCACCAGTGCCTACATTGGGTGGTAGATGATGGTTGACTGTACAGGTGTTGTGCTGACATGCCCAGGAATCTTCCTTACTGTTTGGCATGTGCTGCTATTTCCATGATGACACCTACCTTGTGGTCACTGTGATGATGGGTGATTTGCACTCTTTGCCACAATGCTCAACTTTAGCTGCAGTTTGTGTCCACACATATTACATTGGATGTACACACTGATGGGGGGTTTCACACATTAGCCCAGTGCTATTTCAAAGCTTGACTTGTGTAGCCCACACTCTGGTGTTGTTCACACATGTGAGGGTAGTTACTTTGTGTGTCATGAATCACAATCACTGTTGGGGGTATTTGTCAGGCACTACACACTGTTGGCATGATGTTGTTGTGAAATGTATTTGGCTGGCATGCCTGTGGTTGATGTTTGTTGATGTGTGTCGCATCATCCTCCCTATGGGTTGGGGTGTCAATATTGTCTGCCACACTGACCCCTATCGGTGGGGTGGCATCAGTGATAGGCAACATGCCCCTATGGGTGGGGTGGCATCAGTGATAGGCAACATGACACATATGGGTGGGGTGGCATCAGTGATAGGCAACATGACCCTATGGGGGGGTGGCAGTGGGGGTGGGCAACATGCCCCTATGTGTGGGGTGGCATCAGTGATAGGCAACATGCCCCTATGGGTGGGGTGGCATCAGTGATAGGCAACATGACACATATGGGTGGGGTGGCATCAGTGATAGGCAACATGCCCCTATGGGTGGGGTGGCAGTGGGGGTGGGCAACATGCCCCTATGCGTAGGGTGGCATCAGTGATAGGCAACATGCCCCTATGGGTGGGGTGGCATCAGTGATAGGCAACATGCCCCTGTGGGTGGGGTGGCAGTGTAGGTGGGTAACATGCCCCTTTGGGTGGGGTGGCATCAGTGATAGGCAACATGCCCCTATGGGTGGGGTAGCATCAGTGATAGGCAACATGACACATATGGGTGGGGTGGCATCAGTGATAGGCAACATGACACATATGGGTGGGGTGGCATCAGTGATAAGCAAATGCCCCTATGGGTGGGGTGGCATCAGTGATAGGCAACATGACACATATGGGTGGGGTGGCATCAGTGATAGGAAACATGACACATATGGGTGGGGTGGCATCAGTGATAGGCAACATGACACATATGGGCGGGGTGGCATCAGTGATAAGCATCATGCCCCTATGGGTGAGGTGGCATTGGTGATAGGCAACATGACACATATGCTTGGGGTGGCATCAGTGATAGGCAACATGACACATATGGGTGGGATGGCAGTGGGGGTGGGTAACATGACCTTATGGGTGGGGTGGCATCAGTGATAGGCAACATGCCCCTATGGGTGGGGTGGCATCAGTGATAGGCAACATGCCCCTGTGGGTCGGGTGGCATCAGTGATAGGCAACATGCCCCTATGTGTGGGGTGGCATCAGTGATAGGCAACATGCCCCTGTGTGTGGGGTGGCATTAGTGATAGGCAACATGACACATATGGGTGGGGTGGCATCAGTGATAGGCAACATGACACACATGGGTGGGGTGGAAGTGGGGGTGGGTAACATGCCCCTATGGGTGGGGTGGCATCAGTGATAGGCAACATGACACATATGGGTGGGGTGGCATCAGTGATAGGCAACATGACACATATGGGTGGAGTGGCATCAGTGATAGGCAACATGTCACTTATGGGTGTGGTGGCCAGGGGTTCCCTGAGGAGGTGTCGTACTGGTGGACAGGGTGTGGACCCCCTGGGTTTGTTTGTAGGGTGGGTGTCCGACTTACCGTCTGTGCCGTCCGCGTCTCTTCCTGATCCGGTCATATATGTACAGGACTGGTATGACCTGGGCGATTGGATTCATGCTCCGTCTTGATCCGTTGCTGACTGCTCCGGTTCGAATCCATGGAATGGGTTAACGGCGTGAATCGGAGTTGATATGCAGCTCTTCCGGGTGCTGTGAAATGCTGTACGTGGCGACCCGTCTGGAACGTAGGAACTGCGCATCGTACTTGACAGGCCGTAAGTTGCAGTGTTTATGTTGCCGTGCGGCGCGGATTGGGTTTTTCCGGGTCAGGCTTGGACTGAAATTGATGATGGAGTCGAGGCGTGCGGATTGGTCGGGAATTTTCCACTTTTCCGCATTGTACTTCCTCGGCCGGACGGTCCCGCTCCTGGTACGGTTCGGTCATATGGTAAGCCTACTGACACGTCTCAGAGGGCTGACCAACCGAGATCGAAATCGACCCCTCTGTGTTTGCTGAGCCAAAATGGGCATTGGATGAAAAGAAACCCTCATCCAAGAGGATTTAAATATTTTCTCATTTTCCCTGAATTTTATGAATGAACAGTGCATATAGCTGTAAAATGTAACCTTTTCATGCCTCCCTAAAGGCACTTTTAAACGCAGATTTATAGAACTACTGAATGGATTTACACCAAACCAAGGGAAAGTTCTTCCTTGAGTAAAGATCTATCTTCATGCTAAATATGATGTATTTCCATTTAGCTTTTTTTCCCTGTATCGAAAACCAAAGTGTGCTATTAGAATGAAAATGGGAGCTAATATTCTGAAGATACCCTTTATTTCCTTTGTCCCCTCTTGTTAGATCTCCATGAAACATGCCATGAATAATCTAAAGTGGATATACTGTATTTTTTGGGATGGGGAGGGGTTGTGTAGATTTGTTGAATGGCACTACAGTTATTACTATATATATATATATATATATATATATATATATATATATATATATATATATATATATATATATATATATATATATATATATATATATATATTACCTACTGGCGGTCGCCAGTAGGTATATATAGTTAGGATTTTTTCTCTATGGGTTTTTTGAAAATTCTATGTCTAATAACTTTGGCGTTTGTGGACGGAATTGGCTGAAATTTTCAGGAACATGGCACATTTTGTTTCTGAGCAGCCCCTGAAATTGTTGGGGCGGTTCGTCAAGGGGGGGCCGAGAAAAAAGGGGGGTCCCAAAACGCGTTTTTCCCATGTTAATTTCCATAGGGCGGTTGGCCTCACTTTTAGCCCGAACGGCTGAATGGATTTGCACGAAACTTGGCAAAATTGTAGGGACTGGTAGCCCGATGTGCCTTTTGTAGGTCTCAATATATGTGCTTCAGTGGATTTTGAGAAATTAATGTTCAAAAAAAGATATATATCTGTAACAGCGGACTGGGCAGCGCTCCGCTACGCGTACTTTTCGCGCAACGGAGCTTTGTGAAGCGAAGCTGATTGGTTCTCCGGCGTCTGTCAACATTCCAAACAGTCCGTAGCGGCCGCCATCTTGTCTCTCGGTAGGATCGAGAGACAAGAGGAGGCCAAAGCGAAGGGGCAAATGACCATAAGGGGGCATAGTACATTGTCGCTCCCCCCCTAGGTTTGATGTGGAGGTTTTAAAAGGGCCCCGCGGGGCAAAAAAAAATAAAAATAATAATAATCGAACAGCTGAATGGATTTGCACGAAACTTGGCAAAATTGTAGGGACTGGTAGCCCGATGTGCCTTTGCTAGATCTCAATATATGTGCTCCAGTGGATTTTGAGAAATTAACGTTCAAAAAAAGGTATATATCTGTAACAGCGCACCGCTTCGCGTACTTTTCGCGTTACGGAGCTTTGCGAAGCGAAGCTGATTGGCTCTCCGGTGTCTGTAAACATTCAAAACAGTCCGTAGCGGCCGCCATCTTGTCTCTCGGTAGGATCGAACAGCTGAATGGATTTGCACGAAACTTGGCAAAATTGTAGGGACTGGTAGCCCGATGTGCCTTTGCTAGGTCTCAATATATGTGCTTCAGTGCATTTTGAGAAATTAACGTTCAGAAACAAGATATATATCTGTAACAGCGCTCCGCTTCGCGGAGATAAAATTATATGTGTATTACCTAGCTGTTGCTAACACCAGTTAGCGACGGCTAGTAGAAGATAGCGACCATCTTGGGCCCCACTTTGCATGTGAGTGATATTTATCACTAATGACATGCAAAGTGGGCATGCCAAGATGTTAGCGACTGGAAACAGTCGCTAACATCGCTATGGATCGAACAGCTGAATGGATTTGCACGAAACTTGGCAAAATTGTAGGGACTGGTAGCCCGATGTGCCTTTGCTAGGTCTCAATATATGTGCTTCAGTGCATTTTGAGAAATTAACGTTCAGAAACAAGATATATATCTGTAACAGCGCTCCGCTTCGCGGAGATAAAATTATATGTGTATTACCTAGCTGTTGCTAACACCAGTTAGCGACGGCTAGTAGAAGATAGCGACCATCTTGGGCCCCACTTTGCATGTGAGTGATATTTATCACTAATGACATGCAAAGTGGGCATGCCAAGATGTTAGCGACTGGAAACAGTCGCTAACATCGCTATCTCCTATTATCAACTTTTGGAAATATTCGAGATAAGGGCGAATATCTCCAAAAGCTACCACCTGCCCTGAGCAGTTCTTAGCCATGTTATCCAATGGGAGGTGGATAACATGGCTAAGAGCATTAGCTCGGTAATGCATGAATATCGCTGAGTTTTCAGCGATATTAATGCATTGCGGTCGTTTTTTATCGTATTTCCGATAAACCTTGATAATAGCAAGGTTTATCTGCGATAATTTCTGACGGTAAAAAAATCGTTGCTAAGCATCGTTAGGGATAAATATCGCTTAACTTTGGTAATATGCCCCAACGTCTGTTAACGTTCGATTCGAAGGAAATCAGGAAGTGTTGAAAAACATTGTCTGCGCCATCTTGTCTTTTTTCAAATGCCACACTTTTGTCGTGCACGGCAGCCATTTTAGATGCCTTGACCAGACCCACTCTGTGCACGCTGTCGATCCTTAGCATGGCTCCCCACACTCGCAAGCATCTCCCCCAGGCAGTGGTCACCCCCGCTCTCTGTCTTATGCATAGGTAATAAACCTCCCCCATCTGCGCTGCTGTTCCCTGAGAATCACACCCTGTGCCCGCCCGACACCTCCCTTTCGCCCTATTCACTACCGCACCCTCTGACACTCCTTTTCCTCTGTGTCCGATTGTCCAGGCTGGTCCTAGGGTATCAGCTAGCCCTGCAGATGTAGTTTATGGCCACAGCTGTAAAGAATCACCCCTCTTCAAAGGAGTTATAGTAGATCAAGGCCCACACTCGATGAGATCCGTCATAGCAGAAGCGTTGCTATTATCTGAAAACCATCCTGTATTGTGATTGGGGAGGGGACCGAGCCTGAAGCGGAAGATTCCAGGGATGACTGTTTGTACATCAAAGTTTTTACAATTATGTGTCACATTAAAAATATATAGCACTCCGACAAAGTAGTAAGATTATAAAACTTTAATAATTTATAAATATATACAAGAAAACAAAAATAGTAATAACATATAAACATTTTTAGGGAAAAACAACGAAGTAGCGGTCGGCTGTGCGAATAGTCCCAACGCAGCACAACGTCCAGATTTCCGGCGTGGGGCGTCGCGGGGGGTGGGTCATCAGTAGCAAACTGTTGTGCGAATAGTTCCAAGGCAGCAGAACGCGCCGAAATCTAGATGACACGAAAGTGATGTCTAGTAAGTTGCCACCCAGCAAATAACGGCATGGGGCGTCGCGGGGGGTGGGTCATCAGTAGCAAACTGTTGCGCGAATAGTTCCAAGGCAGCAGAACGATGGCACCAAGGTGATGTCCAGTAAGTTGCCGCACTGGTTTTGGTATCCTACAATGCTGCTCCGAATAACGGCGTGGAGCGCCCCGGGGGAGGCGGCGTGAACGGGCCTCTCCAGGTGGAGTGTCATCTGTTGTAGTGGGGCGCCCCTTTACCGTTTCAGTTGCCATTCCGTCCGTTTTTGGTCCACTGTGTCAAAAGCCGCAATTCAGCTGAGTTGCGCCCACTCTTGCGGTGCAGCGATAGGCGGCTGTCACAGGACTCTCAAAATGGCGGCAGGCTGTTTCCTTTTTGGGCCTGGTCCACTGAAATGGCCCTGGGACACCTTGGAAATCGGACGCTTGTCTGCTAGGTCTTGGACCCCATTCTCGAAAGCGTCCCCTCCGCCTTGAGAATTCATCAAAAGTTTTGGGGGCTCCGACTCCTGCAGGCTTCTGGTGGGGAGCGGCTGCCATGATTGCTCGCGGAATGACCACGACTGAGCTACGAGATGGTGGTGCTTTCATGCTGACGCCAGCTTCAGTCTGAAACATCCAGAAACAAGGTGGGGCTTTCATCGTTTGGGAAAAAAAAAAAGTTTTCATCCTATGAAAAGTGTTGTTTTTAGGTCACATGATCATGCCTTCCATCATTAGGAAACCAAAAGTAAAATGAACCAATGAAAAGTTTTATAAACAAGTCACATGACCTGTTATGCGGCATAGGGTGTAAAATGCGGAGAAAATACGTTGGCACGTGAGGCGGCGTCAGTAGCGGACCGATGTGCGAATAGGCCGAAGGCAACACAACGCGCCAAGATCCGGATGGCACCGAGGTGGTGTCCAGCAAGTTGCAGCACTGGTGTGGCCATCCTACAATGCTGAAAGTCGGCGTGGGGCGCCCCGTTGGCCTGTGAGTTTGCGTCAGTAGCGGACCGATGTGCGAATAGGCCGAAGGCAGCACAACGCGCCAAGATCCGGATGGCACCGAGGTGGTGTCTAGTAAGTTGCCGCACTGGTGTGGCTATCCAACAATGCTGAAAGTCGGCGTGGGGCGCCCCGTTGGCCTGTGAGTTTGCGTCAGTAGCGGACCGATGTGCGAATAGGCCGAAGGCAGCACAACGCGCCAAGATCCGGATGGCACCGAGGTGGTGTCTAGTAAGTTGCCGCACTGGTGTGGCCATCCAACAATGCTGAAAGTCGGCGTGGGGCGCCCCGTTGGCCTGTGAGTTTGCGTCAGTAGCGGACCGATGTGCGAATAGGCCGAAGGCAGCACAACGCGCCAAGATCCGGATGGCACCGAGGTGGTGTCTAGTAAGTTGCCGCACTGGTGTGGCCATCCTACAATGCTGAAAGTCGGCGTGGGGCGCCCCGTTGGCCTGTGAGTTTGCGTCAGTAGCGGACCGATGTGCGAATAGGCCGAAGGCAGCACAACGCGCCAAGATCCGGATGGCACCGAGGTGGTGTCTAGTAAGTTGCCGCACTGGTGTGGCCATCCTACAATGCTGAAAGTCGGCGTGGGGCGCCCCGTTGGCCTGTGAGATGGCGTCAGTAGCGGACCGATGTGCGAATGGGGCCAAAGGCAGCGCAACAATATTTTCTGATTTGAAGACACCACAAGGCGCTGAGATGCCAAGATCCGGATGGCACCGAGGTGGTGTCTAGCAAGTTGTGGCACTGGTGTGGCCATCGTACAATGGTAAAAGTCGGCGTGGGGCGCCCTGTTGGCCTGTGAGATGGTGTCAGTAGCGGACTGATGTGTGAATGGGGCCAAAGGCAGCGCAACAATATTTTCTACTATATTTTCGGAGTAGAAGACACCACAAGGCGCTGAGATGCCAAGATCCGGATGGCACCGAGGTGATGTGTAAGTTGCGGACCGATGTGCGAATGGGGCCAAAGGCAGCTCAACAATATTTTCTGAAGAGAATACACCACAAGGCGCTGAGATGCCAAGATCCGGATGGCACCGAGGTGATGTCTAAGTTGCGGACCGATGTGCGAATGGGGCCAAAGGTAGCGTAACAAGATTTTCTGTATGGAAGATACCACTAGGCGTTGAGATGCCAAGATTCGGATGGCACCGAGGTGATGTCTAGCAAGTTGTGCCACTGGTGTGGCCATCGTACAATGGTAAAAGTCGGCGTGGGGCGCCCTATTGGCCTGTGAGATGGTGTCAGTAGCGGACTGATGTGCTAATGGGGCCAAAGGCAGCGCAACAATATTTTCTGACTGACACCACAAGGCGCTGAGATGCCAAGATCCGGATGGCATCGAGGTGATGTCTAAGTTGCGGACTGATGTGCGAATGGGGCCAAAGGCAGCGTAACAATATTTTCTGTATGGAAGATACCACTAGGCGTTGAGATGCCAAGATTCGGATGGCACCGAGGTGATGTCTAGCAAGTTGGTGTGGTCATCCTACAATGCTGAAACTCGGCGTGGGTCACCCCATTAGCCTGTGAGATGGCGTCAGTAGCGGACCGATGTGCGAATAGGCCGAAGGCAGCACAACGCGCCAAGATCCGGATGTCACCGTGGTGGTTTCATAGTTGAGAGGCACTTCATCTGCAGTGGGGCGCCGAGATCCGGATGGCACCGAGGTGATGTCTAGCAAGTTGCTGTACTTGTGTGGTCATCCTACAATGCTGAAACTCGGCGTGGGTCGCCCCATTAGCCTGTGAGATGGCTGTTCTTTGGATTTGGGCCTGGTCCACTAAAATGGCCCTGGGACACCTTAGAACTCGGACGCTCGATTTTTTTTTCCTTTCCTGTACATGCAAAAAAAGGTAAATGCCCGGTATGTTACACGCTTCATCTGCCACGATGAACTCTCCAGAGGAACCGAAAAAAAATATAGTTGTGGTAACTATACCATGCATCGTCATATGGAGAGGTGGCACCAATTAATTATAGTGCTGCATAAAAGAGAGATTTGGAGGAGAACCCCTGACCTGCTAGTACATTCATCAAAGAAGTGGCACTGAGACCTTCAGAGGCAAGGGAAACGGTCCCAAATATTTAGAAGAACTTTGGAAAGATTAAAATGACATGTTTAGATTGTGGTAAATTAATTTCATGTGGGCAGATGAGTGTTACTCTAATAAATACAGCATATGAACATCATCATAGTCGATGGTTGGTAGAGACATTTTGACTATATCCTGGACCTGCCCGTCCTCGCCCAAAATGGCGCCGGAATAAATGGGACTCGTAACTCCTTGTTGTGTACTGGTTGCAGAACCTTGAAATCACGAGATACGTATGCAGTTTTGAAGCACATGGCGGGCGGGGACGAGAATTGATTGAATATTTCGACATCCCTATTGATATTAAGTTCTGATGTGTTATTGATTACTGTACTGTTGAAAATTCGAATTAACGTCACCCATGGTACTTGCCCGCAAATGTATATCTAGATAATTTTATTGTAACTGGCCCTGTCGTATTTTAATTATAAAATGTACGTCCACCGATTCCGTAACTGTTAGACACCTTAGTTTTTGCAACCTAATGGCCCGCCCGTTACGTTCCTCTACAGTGTAAATGTCTATTCATCATATACGATTACAGTTTGCTCCGTGGCAGGCCCACGTGGTTATAGGCTCGTATTTGTATAATGAAATTTTCACAATAAAGGTTTTTAAAAGAAAACATGGTAGTAGTGTATACATTGGTAAAGTTTTTAATAATAGTCACTGTTTTAGAATCATTAAAAGGCAAGTGAAATAAAGCAGACCAATTACATGAAGGGTAAAAGGTATAATACGAAGGAACGCAGTAAAGATAAATGGTCAAGGGCTGTTGTGTTTTCTATTCCTGCAACATAAAGTGATCGATAAGAATCTCATATTCAGGCGTATCGGCGACTAAGACAGCAGGTCGACCCTCTTTTGCTCAACGGCTCCGTCATGGGACGAAGAAACGCTCTTTTTCTCGAAAAAAGAATATATTTTACTTGCAGGACAGTTGTAAAATTTCCGGGAAAGTACATTAGCCTGGAACATTATAACATATATTTAAGAGAAAATAATGTTCGGAAGTAATTAAAAGCGTAATTTTTAGGTGATATGACCAAGGCTTTCATCATTAGAATAAGAAAAGTAAAATGAACCAATGAAAAGTTTTATTAACAAGTCACATGACTTGTTATGCTTACGTTACGCGCTGCGCGCCCCGGATGACTTCCGGATGCGCTAACGCGGCGCGTCATATGACGCATTACGCGACAACGCAGGTCCAGAATATAGTCAAAATGTCTCCACCAACCAGCGGTCGAAACACAACCCCTTTCAGCAGGCTAAATAGTTCTGTTAAATGACAACAGAAGGGACAGGCAACAAGAACCATCAGTCAAAGAGGGGAGGGCTAGTTCTTCTCTACCGGGTTACATTGGGGCGCTACCGGAACTGATCGAATTGGTAGTCTACAGTGTTTCTGGATGTTTCAGACCGAAGCTGGGGTTAGCATGAGAGCAGCACCATTTCGTAGCTCCGTTGTGGCCATTCCGCAACCAATCATGGCAGCCGCTCTTTATCGTTATTTTGGGCGGGGTGGGTGGCGGAGCCGAGCTGTTTTGCAGCCATCATTGTGTGGAGTTCAGTTCATCTCACTAGTTTTGTATTTGTCATGAGGGGTTGTTCCTAATGTTTCTATTTTAGCGAGGTCAAAAAGAGATCCCATTAGTGGCCTACTGATTTTGCTCGATTCCTTTTCTTTTTTTTTACACGATTTTTCGTTATCTGCAAAGACTAAACAGAGTATTGCGACTCTGTGTTTGTTTGTAAATAGAGAATGAACCAAAGAGAACTAATTCTAAAACAGTAAATACTTGGATAACAATCAATCAAATGGAGAGAGAAGCAGGCACGACGGATTACAACGGGGGCAAAGGCCTGCGTTAACTACCTTTCACTATCTGCAAAGAGAGAGTACTCCTAATAGAAATGAGGGGGGGGGGCACCATTCAAAGCAGATCAGTGTGCATAAACACGAAAATGTTTTCACTTACCACGTACTTGACATTCGACAGCTTATGATATTTGCTATTAAAAAACCATTGAAATTCACTGAAAAAACCATAGGTTATAGACCATATATAGTTAGGAATTAGCATTTACAAAACCTTGAAAATTCACTGAAAAAACCATAGGTTATAGACCATATATAGTTAGGAATTAGCATTTAAAAAACCTTATTTTACTCACACAAAACCATTGAAATTCCATATATAGTTAGTTGCACTAACTATATATCGCGCACCCGCAATCCACTGCTGATCATGTCACATATTACATCATTCATGACATGGTCAGTGACATCACTGATGACATCACTGATGACATCTCAAATGACATCACTGATGACATCACTGATGACATCTCATTTGACATCAATGACCACATCACTGATGATATCATTCATGTGACAATACAATGCATCTCCTCACATTTTAATATAACCTCTGTTTCACCCAGTGTTAAATACAGAGTATAATTTTTGAAACCATTGACACACCAATACTAGTTACTACATACGTACTCACTGATTCCTACGTCTACACACACATTCACTCATTCACCCATACAATCATTCATACATACAATCACTCATCTTTACAACACTATCATATGCACTCATACACCTATACAGACACTCACACTCTGCCACTCATCCATGGAGTTACTCACACACCTAGTCAGTCCTGTAAAGAATCAATCACACTTCCATTTTCTTGTCTATACAGTTAAACATAGAGCACCTTACATTTTCAAACATATAGTAACACATACTTACTTTCTTATACAATCATTGATACAAGTACACATTGATCTGCACAGAGTCACACACCTCCCAGCCAGCCACACACACACTCAGTCTCCCATACAAATACTTGGACAATCAATCAATAACCCATATAGTTAATCATATAGCTACTGATCAACACATGCAGTAGTTTACAGAACAACAGACATAATGATGCACAAATTAAGACAGTTTAGTCACTAACCCATGCACTCAGTGAGACACATTTAATCACTCACTCATACATTCAGTCATGCACCTACTAAATCCTTCGTCCAGACAGTTATACATCTACTCATTCTTCAATATCTAAAACATATTTAAACTTTACAGAAACACACAGTCACTGGATGATGTCATCAGTGATGTCATCAGTGATGTCATTTGAGATGTCATCAGTGATGTCATCAGTGATGTCACTGACCATGTCATGAATGATGTAATATGTGACATGATCAGCAGTGGATTGCGGGTGCGCGATATATAGTTAGTGCAACTAACTATATATGGAATTTCAATGGTTTTGTGTGAGTAAAATAAGGTTTTTTAAATGCTAATTCCTAACTATATATGGTCTATAACCTATGGTTTTTTCAGTGAATATATATATATATATATATATATATATATTCACTGAAAAAACCATAGGTTATAGACCATATATAGTTGGGAATTAGCATTTACAAAACCTTGAAAATTCACTGAAAAAACCATAGGTTATAGACCATATATAGTTAGGAAATAGCATTTAAAAAACCTTATTTTACTCACACAAAACCATTGAAATTCCATATATAGTTAGTTGTACTAACTATATATCGCGCACCCGCAATCCACTGCTGATCATGTCACATATTACATCATTCATGACATGGTCAGTGACATCACTGATGACATCACTGATGACATCTCAAATGACATCACTGATGACATCACTGATGACAACATCCAGTGACTGTATGTTACTTATTGAAGGACAAACAGTTTTTCAACAACTTTGACACTTACAGAAGCTTCTGCTTCTCCAGGCCCCCTACACAGTCCTAAAGATATACATTTTAAACTAACAGTATCTTGATGCAGATGAAGTGAGGCCTATCTTAAAACATGGTGCATCTTTTGCATTGCTGTTGTTTCAGAAAAGTGTCGCAAGACACTAACATTTTAAATAATTGCTTCAGGATGCCAATAAGATGTCTACTATCCAGAGGTTTGTTTCAGGTGAGGCCTACTCAGGGTTGCAGATGAGATTTACACTTGTTGAAGAGTACAGAGGAGATAATACATGTGAAGGTCTACCAATGAAGTGAGTCATGTCCACTGCACTCTTCAACAAAGTTCAAACCTCCTATGTTTCCCTGGACAGACCTAAACTTGATCTGCACAATGTGATTCGTAATGATAGGAAACACAGGTGATGTAAATGAAATACGTGCAATTTATTTTGCTCATTTCACAATCACATCACTTGTGTTTCCTTTGCTTAGGTATCTCATTGTGCAGATGTAGTCTATCATATGAAAGAGTACGCAGAAGTGCAGCACTGCATGCAACAACTTTGACACTTACAGAAGCCTCAGCTTCTCCATGCCTCCTACACAGTTCTACATATACATCATAAATGCAAATAGTACAGAATTAATTATACATGTTAAATGGTTTATTTTTGCTGTTCTCAGAATGTATCAAAATTCACTAAAAACAGTGACTTGAAGGTATTCATCATATAACAGCGGGGAAAAAAAAACACAATCAAAAAGATTGTGTTTAAAAAACCCATACAACATAAGAAATGAAAATTCAGAACTCCTTAAAGTTAACTTACTTTCCATGACGTCCAAGGATGTCCTATGAACAGCTTACACTCTTTTGTGCTGTTATTACTTTCAGCCCGCCACTTTCTGAAAGAAAATCTCCATCGTTTTTAAAAACACGTTACATGCAATAAATGACTTCTTGCTCTCTACCACAAGTTTCCACAAGGCCAAATCTGGTCAGAGCCATTTATAACTCTTGGATTTCTTGTAAGCCAATCCCGTCATTTGGCATTTCCGCAACTTTCAGAATTAAAATGTTGAAGATCATTTTCACAATCCTAGAATAGTAATATCTTCCCCTTCTTGCTCAGTCATGTTCTACATTTCCTATGACACTGATACTGCTTACTATGAAGCAGACTTACACTACCTCTATGACTACTACAATTATTTAATTCTCTACATCACTTTTAATCACAAAGCAATGTAAAACAGTAGACAGCATTGCAGACTTACATTCCCTCTACTCCATGTTTTGATTGGCTGCTTCAATTAGCTTATAAAAAGAAACAGTTTTTCTGAACTCATTCAAAGTGCACATATTTCTCCATGATGTCCAGTCCTATGGTTAGAAGTTATGTCTCTGAACTACACTTATCCTCAAGGCCAAATTGTGTAGGAGCCATTAGAACTTCTTGAAATTCCACAGAGCACATCCCGAGATTATTTCCCTAAAATTTTGGTTTTAAAAACACCAGGTAAGAGTTTTTAAGGTCATACGGCAATTTTTTTTTGAAAATTAAAACAGAATCATTGCAGAATGACCAGCCATTTCTAGACTTTAAATAAGCTGTGTAATGTCCTGATGTTATTGAAGGGCCATCATGATATATAATTGCTGCAGTTACAAAAGTCCTTCCTGATATTGACAACTGCGAAGCTACAAAATTTTTAATTAAAGTTGTCAATTTTGTTCCATCAGGCCTACATCGTTGGAACATTAAAATGACATACTGGCCATATGTTCGTATAAATAATGTGGACATCATTTCAGATTTACATTGGCTACACTCCATGTTGTGATCAGCTGCTTTTACTAGCTTATTAAAGGAAACTGATTTACTGTCTGGCAAAGTTAAATATATAAATCTTTCTGAGTCTACACTAGTAGTACTTGATACCATACAGTTCTCGCAGTCATGCTGCCATTGATAAGAAAGCCCAAACAGCTGATCTACATCTACACCTTCAGCATGTAATACATCAAGCATATACATTAAAAACTCCTGACAATCTTGCTGAATATTTTGAGAGAATTGTGTTTGGCCTGAACATCTGTCTAACAGATTTCGAATTTCAGACACACTTTCTATGTTTCTTCTATCAGTGCTACATTTCTCTAACACAGAATTTAATAAACTGCAAAATCTTTGATCAGAATTGACCACAATCTCTTCTTTTACATTTTCTAGAGAAAACAAAACATTAACCACTACATTAGCATAGCAGTTGACACCAGAACTGTTTTCAAATTGAAAACCAACAACATCTTCAACAGAATCCTTTTTGTTTCTGCTTGTAATTTTAGGTTCATCGACTTTTCGTCTTTTTGCTACAACCTCCCCAGTATTGGTCACATTTCTTCGTTTCCGGCCTACCACACGTTTCTCAAACAAAGGATACTGAGGCAAATGTGGCGCATACTCTCTTCTTAACCTATTGTATTCCTTAACACAATCTAGATCAGCACAAATGTTTGTGACATCACACTCAATCAAGTACAATCCCGACAATGCCACATATGCCATACCCTCCTTGAACACAGAACTGCCAATATTCACCAATGCACTGTCTACACTTAAACCTTGCGATTTATGGATTGTCACTGCATATGCCAAGCAAACAGGAAACTGCTTACGGCGAACATATAAGTCTTTTACAAGCAAAAATCTAGCAGAGCAACAACCAATTAGCTGTACTTCCTCAATGCCATCAAATTTAATTTTTAAAAATTCAATTCCATCTCTATTTCTGTATTTTACAAAATCAACAACATTACCCATTGATCCATTTACCAGACCTCTTTCAACATGTAAATTCCTTCTTAAAATTATACGGCAGTTCAAGCACACATTCAGAGTCTTTTCAAAACCTGCAGTTTTAGATATACTCTTCTCTAATGAATCCAATTTTGTTTTCAGATTCTCAGACAAAATAATTGTTGATCCCATATGCTCTACTCTATCAATAGCTTCCAGTTTCACAATCTCTTGCTTTTCTAAATGCAACATTTTGTTGTTGAATTTGGCACATTCTGCAAGAGTTGGCATCAAACATATTCCAGATTTCTTATCAGTAATTTTCTGAAAAATATTCTCAGGCACAACATCTTGTTCTGGATATAAATTTGACAGTAATCGTGCATGTAAAGCTTCTTTCCCATGCTCGGTCACTTTTCCAATTCTAACATCTTGTAGAATAGTCTTGTAAACTTCATCCTTCGCCTGACGCATATTTTCATGCAGTTCAGCATAATTGAAGTTTAACCATATATTGACATTGCCAATGCTGCCTAGGCACTTCCTGGTATCTTCATGCGTGAGCATTTTGAATACAGGTTGCCCTTTCACTGGTGTCAGCTGCAGAAGATCTCCGAAAACAATGATGTGTTTGCCACCAAATAACACATCATACTCTGTTTTGAGAACTTCTTGCATTCTCAAATGCACAAAGGCAAGCATGACATTGGAAACCATGCTTACTTCGTCAATGATAAGAAGTTTCATTTTCCTCAAGATTCTTGAAACTTCAAAACAAGCATCTCCAGATAGCTTGTGATATTGTAATTTGTTGTCATGCTCCACTGGCAGCATCAGTAAACGATGTAAAGTAATCCCTTTAATGTTATGTGCTGCCAGTCCAGTTGGAGCGGTGACAACACAAGACAGCGATGACTCTGTCCTTTCCTGCAAATAGCATGAAATTGCTTTAATGAGGAAACTTTTTCCAGTTCCCGCTTCTCCACTCACGTACAGTCGGACAGGCTTCAACGACGTACATGAGCACTCTTTCTTGTCATGACTTAATCCATGATCAATTTGCATGGTAACTTCGTCATATATTTTCCTCTGCTCAACGTTGAGTTGTCTTTCCAACTCTTCTAAGTTAACCGCATCCTCCTGAGCATGTGCCATGGCTCTTTCCACTTCATTCATGGCAGTGGCAGCTTCATTTTCGATAACAGGTCCTCCTAGTGGATCCTGACTCAATGAAGCAGAACTCTGACTGTCCTGAGAGCTGTCTCTGGCAATCTCGGCTGCAATCGTTGCTTCCTGCTCAATTTCCGCATTCAACATTTCTACATATTTGGGAAAAGCAGGACATTCTATGGTCTCCTTGGCGGCATTGAAAGAGTCTTCGTAACAGAGGAAATCTCCAAGCAGTTCCTCTTCTGCACGCCAAGGCTTGAAAAGTTGCAAAAGTGCTAAATAGAAAAACTCCTTTTTTTCAGGAGATTCGCCACTCAATTTTCGATGGTTTACCAAGTGGCATTTTCTTTGCTTGACCAGACATCCCTCACTTCCTATTACAGCATACACTCCTTTCTCAGTATCTTCTTTGATGTTCCTCTTGAATATGTAATTTTGAAGAACCTCATACAGACAAACATTGTCGAGGTGACTGCTTCTATTTGGATAATATGTATCCAACATGTTGGTCTTCAAAATGTCGGTACTGTTTGGCTCCTTTTCCGCCAAATACTCAATTTCCCGCACAGGTTTCAGAACTCGATTACGCGTTGCAGCAAGACCAAGACTCGCCCAAACGATACTCCTGGACTTGGCATAGAGACTTGCTGAAGACAACCGGTCAGAGCATTCGTAAGCTCCGATTTCTCGATGCGACAACATCTTCAGACTGAAACTGTACAACTTCTTGCTGAGGCTCTTTTCATGGGAAATGTCCTCCCACATATCCTTCAATTCTGTCTTCTCTTTTTTGGTGATGTAAGACGTCACATACCGAGCCACAGCCATACAGTTATCAGCCACAAACTGTATATCCATGTTAGCATTCCACATGGACAAAATCACCGGGTTGTAGTCGTTGATGTACTTGGACTCTTCGTTCCTCTTCAAATTGTATGTGTTTTTAGGTGATTTCTTCATGACATTATGTCGCAGCGAAGACATCAAACTGTTTACTCTTCCTTTAGAAATCACCGGTCGTGGAAAACTGAAACGACATTTGGTGTAGAACTTGTCCTTGTTTCGGAATTTACGACGGCAGTACTTTCCACATCGATGGCTTTGGAAACGCAGAACTTTTTCTCTTAGGCTTTTCTTCTCCTTTGCGTTTGGAACAGCACACGTAGAATACTGTTGGATGAAACTCATCACTGAGTCTTCTGGATCCGTTCCAAATTTAGGTGCATCCTTGATCCACAGCAACATATGTATATGAGGAGCACCTCTTGCTTGGTACTCCTTTCTCCAGAAGAAATCCAACACCTCTCCAAGAGGTGGATTCTTCTTATTCATGATGAAAGACATCATAGCTTCAAATCTATGATTGAAGTACCTACATACATTGACTGGATCCAAAGAGCACAGTTCTCCGGGTGTCTTGAATTCGATGTTATCTACATTAGCATTTGCCTCTCGTAGAAATTCAAGTAAGTCTTCCCAGCCATACTCGGCACAGCTCAGAGTGAGGAACCATGTGGGAGTACCTAAGTTCCTCAGCATACATTTTAAATCACCATGACGACGGTACCAGTACTCATTAGTACCACGCTGACACGCCATGAGATTAATCAGGTGAGAATCCAAAATACTGTCTTGGACATTGACTTTATCCATAAAGTCACTTGCCGAGATGTTTTGCATGTGTATACCACCTTTCAAGATGTGGTTCACTGCATATGACAGTCCAGACAGATCGCTTTCAAACAGGAGATGAAACAAATAGGGAATGCATTGTCGAAACCTAGCATCTCCTGCATACAATCGCAAAGTCCGGTATTCAGAAGCAGGAATTTGATGAGGTCGCTCATCATATCTTCCTCCCTGACCTGTTGGAAAAAGCTGTGAGAAACACCGAGCTTCCAAACTTTCCTCCCAAACACTAATGGGACTCCCTTTGGCTTGTTTCATTTGAAACAACTCAATAGCATTCCCCATGACTTCCTTGGAATGCAAAGGATGAACACTATAATGTTCATATATTTCTTCACTAGTAGAGGGTTCTACTTTCTCAATTTGACCAGCACACAAATCGCTATCCTCTTCCTCACTTACTTCCTCTTCTGCAACATATACATTCTTATAGTATTTATTATTTTTTTTCAAATACAATGTTGCCTTTTTAACTTTCCTAACATCTACTAAATCTTGCCATATTTTCTTATTCTTTGTCGGAACCCCATTAACTAAGATAACCAGAGGTTCCTCTTCCACTTTTTCTACTCCAATTGTGTTAATGTTTTTCTTCAAATCTAGAGGCAAATAAACAACTCTTCCCTGTAATCCTCTCTGTAAATCTGATGGAGGCAATTTCCCTGTCTTTGGCTCCATTCTTACAATAGCCTGAAAGGGATGGATACTTTGAATCAAAATAGATTCATAAGTATTTAAATCCTTCAATTCAGAAGGAATCTCAACCAATTCCAGATTATTATGAACTGCTCTAGCAGGCATCTGGTTTTGATTTAATTTGCAACAACAATAAGTACACACACGTTGATCCAATCCCAAATCAAAACAATTTTCTACCATCAAGTATGTTGCGAAATCCTTCCATTCACTATTATCTTCCCTTTCACTTTTTGCATATAAATCCACTAACTTAGGGGTCGATTAGGATCGCGGACGGACTTGAGTCCGTCCGCGACCCCTGAGGAGGAGGGAACGTCCGCATGGGCTGCGGCGTTCCCTCCGATCTGATTAGGATGTGACCGCCAGGGTGGCGGTCACATCCTCTATCTCTAACATTGCGGCGGGTGCAGCTTCAAGCTGCACCCGCCCCAATGTAAAAAATGCATGCACAGCATTTCCGTGCACAAAGCGGCAGGCACCGCGCGGTGCCTGCTGCATTGTGCACGCAAATGCAGGGGGGTACCATAGGTACCCCCCATGTGCACTCACCACCACCCCTTCACCCAGGGGGCCCGCAACGGGCCCCCGAAGTGAAGGTCCGTATGCTTTTCCATGGCGGCAATGCCGCCGTGGAAAAGCATATTTACACACACATCATAATATGGCGGACGGTGTCTCATAGACACCGCCTGCCATGTTATGGCTTTTCCGCCGCGGTCGGCTCCGACCGCGGCGGAAAAGCGGCGGACGGAATTCCAGACCCACCAGCCATCCTAATTTGGCGGTGGGTCTTTGGAGTCTCCGCCGCGGTTTTTCCGCATCCTCCAGGCCGGCGGACACTTCCGCCGGCCCGGAGGATGCGGAAAAACCGCCATCCTAATCGGCCCCTAAGTCTGATTCTTATAATAAGTGCGTCGACAACACACACAAGTGAAATTAGGCCTCTCACTTGATTTCACCTCAAACGTCGCAATTTCCCTCTGGAAATTATCTGTACTGGAAAACTGTACACTATCTTCCACATGACCTTCTTCTTCTTGCTCAATTTCAACATTCTCCTCTTTACTTCCAAAGTAACAAAACTCAATTTCTTCACATATATTCTTCACATCTATTTCAGAACCATGCAAAAGAGCAGCGCATAATTGTTTAAGCATAATTGCTGGACTCTTAGCATAATACAACATTCTAACTAATTTCCTCACTTTATTATGATGCACTGCTAGCATCCTGAAATGATGAAAAACACTCTGGCATACTCTCCTGGAAAGACAAGCCAGTGAATGACCATGCAAACCTGTCACTTCTCTTACTCTGCAAGGATCTAATTCTTGCAACAACCTTATTTTCTGCTTCAAACTTTTCTTATTAAATGACCGTACAAAATCACAAAGCAAATTGATGGAATCCTGTCGCACACTGCAAATACTACTACACTTCCAGGTGTACACAGGACCCTTAGCACGTCTTCCTAAAACCTCATTACCTAACACCTCTTCTGCCTCTGTTGTCACAAGTTTTTCTTTTTCAACTGGACAACCATCTTTCACTTCATAAGCACGACCACTGGTGTCAACTGCATGCACCAAATCATTATCCTGGAAATAACTCTCCTCATTAAAAAATGCCTCACAGCTTGAACTATGCATCCATTCTCCAGAAAAAACTTCACAAAAATTACTACGATTAACTATTCTCTTCCATCTACTATTTCTTTTGAAATCATAAATTACCTTGTTTAGCTTCCTAATTCTATTGATTATCAAAATAAATAACTTACGTTTAATTTCAAATGCCTGATCAATAACTTTCTCAACTTTTTTTTTTCTCTTATAAAAAACCAGTTTCTGTTGACCTTTCTTAATATTTTTTAACAAATTGCCAATTATCCTGTTGCGGAACATTCGTTTACGAATCTCCCTAAACTGTTGTTTCCTTCTACTATCATGCACAGAGTTATCTCTTGCTCTAGCAGTAACATTTTTGATTGGCCTTTCCTTTCCATTTGAATTCCTTCTCGTTTTATGGACTGAAACATTTTCTGTAGTAATATTTTTTTTACTACACATATTTCTTATGAAATATTTTGTGCTCTTACCCGGTGCTTTCTTCGTGACTTGACAAATCTTTTTGTTAGAGGACTGCTGCTTATTTTCTTTCACCTGCTGTCTTTGACGTTTTGCAGCCTTTCTCTGTCTTTCTATTGTTGGCATGGTGAAATCTTGAAATGATCTGCAGTTGAATCTGTGGTAAAATATAATAAAAAATGTTATTAACCATTATTACCAAACAGTAAAACAATAACAGTGATCAAAAACTTAACACACTACTTGACATTTTAAATAGAAGATTTTTTAGTCCTCGCAAATTTACAATACAGAAATAGCAGAAAAGAAATGACATTTATATTTATGTTACCTGTGCTATTTTATATGTGAATCTGATCTAATTTTATGAGCATATTTTAATATTTTATTGAAGACACTACACATAACCTGCTTTTGAAGGTGTCTTTATTTTTAAATTAAACGGTTTACCTTTTTACTTTTTATTAATTATAAATTTTAAAAATAAATGTTCATATTTCCATAGGCTCAAGCAGGTCAGCTTCCCATCCTATGTCATATAATTCGGACAAATCTGCATCCTCATCACGCTCTTCTTCATCCTCAGGATTTAAATCATCCAAGGGATCAACATCCACTGATGTTTCAATTACAAGTTCAATGATGAGGTCAAAATCAACTGATTGCAGATTGTCGCTCATGTTGAGGTTGTCTTTATCTTTAAAGAAAGATAACAACAATGAGATGTTGCAGAGTAAGAGACAAATCTCAGAGATTATAATAGTAAAATTGTTTAACAAGAGTAACATTTTGCAGCTATTATTTAGCCATGTCCAGCGATGCTGAGCAGGTGAAGCCTATGTCTAAATTTTCAGTGAACAGGACTCATCTCTTCTTAACCTTGGATAAGCCTCACCGACTCTGTGTCCCCTGCACATACTTAAATGTAAAGGGGCAGATTTATGTTAAATGGCACATCCCCAGGCATGCACCAGTTAACGTGCACCACTACTCTGCCACCCATGGTGTGCCGTATTTACAATCAGATAGGAGAAAGCTTCGTCAAAACCCTGCGCCTGCTTTAAGCAGGCATAGGTCTTGACACAACATTGTGGAGATGGGGCACCCCTGAGCCTTGCTTGAGCTGCATCGCACTTGCGATACAACTCCAGCAATCACTACCTTTACAGCACAGATACGTCACGCATCTGTGCCATTTTTGCCCCATGATGCCCCGCATTCTAAATGCAGCACACCATGGGTGGCGGAACAGCGGCGCAGGATGACTGACACATCCCTGGTGATGCACCAGTCATCATAAATCTATCCCTAAGCTTCTTATCTTGTTACAGATGAACCGCCATATGTAGCATGAAACTATTTTGCATTTCCTAAATAGCGAATTTTAAGGAATAAATAGCAATTCTTTACCATTCGTAATTTGCAATGAGCAAATTGCTAATTGCAAGTTACCCATTCATTTCCATGGGCTAGGAGGCTCATAGGAATGAAGGTTTAATTTGCGATTAGCAATTTGCTCATCACAAATTAGGAATTTTTCCAAGGGTGCAGGGGTGTCTCAAGAACACCCTGCTGCACCCCTGAAAAAGAAATTTGGGGGCATATGGCACACATACATGCCCTAAGGGCATGTGTTGGCGTCATATGGCACCTTTTGTTTTTTTGAAAAAAAGCTTTTTGAAAAGAATTCACAAATTACCACCAATTTACCACAATAGTTTCCAAATCCTTAATGTCATTTTTTACATATTTTTTGTTTGATACATTTCATTTAAGTAGTCACAAAATTTGCAAATCCTTCAGTGCAATTGCAAAATAAGGAATAGCAAATTTTGCTACTCCTTATTTTGCATCAAACTTGTTTGATACATACCATTTGTCTAATTAACATTCGCAAAGGCCGAAATTCGTAGAATTTTGATCTTTGCGAATGCTAATTAGCTTGATACATATGGCCCCAAGTGAGGCCTGTCTTGCGACATGGTGCATCTTTTGCATCACTGCTGCATCGGTTTCATGTGGTACGTTTTTTTTACACCATGACATATCTGCCTAAATGCATCAATTTGTAATGTTGTCGCCTCATAGCAAATCTTTTGCACCGCCGCTGCATCATAAAAGTGACGCACAGTGGCACAAAAGAGGCATACACCTATCATAAATCTGTCCCTAGCATTTTAAATGATTAATCCAGGATGACGATAAAGTGTGGCCTATCCAGAGGTTTGTTTAAGGTGAGGCCTACTCAGGATTGCAGATTAAAGTTACGCTTGATGAAGAATACAGAGGAGATAATACATGTATAGGCCTACCAATGAAGTAAGTAATGTCCACTTTATTGCGCCAGTCATCATAAATGTATCCCTAAGCTTCTTATCTTGTTACAGATGAACCACCATATGTACCATCAAACTATTTTGCATTTCCTAAATAGCAAATTTTAAGGAATAAATAGCAATTCTTTACCATTCCTAATTTGCAATGAGCAAATTGCTAATTGCAAATTAGCACCGCCGCTGCATCATAAAAGTGACGCACAGTGGCACAAAAGAGGCATACACCTATCATAAATCTGTCCCTAGCATTTTAAATGATTAATCCAGGATGACAATAAGGTGTGGCCTATCCAAAGGTTTGTTTAAGGTGAGGCCTACTCAGGATTGCAGATTAAAGTTACGCTTGATGAAGAATACAGAGGAGATAATACATGTAAAGGCCTACCAATGAAGTAAGTAATGTCCACTTTATTGCGCCAGTCATCATAAATGTATCCCTAAGCTTCTTATCTTGTTACAGATGAACCACCATATGTACCATCAAACTATTTTGCATTTCCTAAATAGCAAATTTTAAGGAATGAATAGCAATTCTTTACCATTCCTAATTTGCAATGAGCAAATTGCTAATTGCAAATTACCCATTCACTTCCATGGGCTAGGAGGCTCATAGGAATGAAGGTTGCAATTTGCGATTAGCAATTAGCTCATCACAAAATAGGAATTTTTTCAAGCGTGCAGGGGTATCTCAAGAACACCCTGCTACACCCCTGAAAAAGAAATTTGGGGGCATATGGCAAACATAGGCGTCATATGGCACCTTTTGTTTTTTGGAAAAAAATGCTTTTTGAAAAGAATTCGCAAATTACCACAAACTAGAAGTTGGTGGTAGTTTCCAAATCCTTAATATCATTTTTTACATATTTTTTGTTTGATACATTGCATTTAAGGAATCGCAAAATTTGCAAATCCTTCAGTGCAATCGCAAAATAAGGAATAGCAAATTTTGAATTAAGGACATTTTAAGTAATTTCCACATGTGCAGTGTTTTCAAATTATGATTTGAAAATCGTTTTTGGGGAAAAGTAATGGTTTGCAAATTTATGACAAGGACATAATGGTGTATGCTTCTCTATAAGGCATTTCAGTGTCTCTGATGTCATTTTTCCCATATTACATTATAAGACCTTTCCCCATGGAGCACATTCCTTGTAAATATGCTCCCACCTGTGCATGGTGAATTTAGATTTTGACTGTTTGAGTCACATAGCCATGTTAAAAGTCACCCCAAAAAATTGCAAACGCTTTAAAAAAACACATTCATGTGTCTTAAGGACATTTTAAGTCATTTCCCCGTGGACAGTGTTTTGTAAGTGGCGCAAAAGAGGCATACACCTATCATAAATCTGTCCCTAGCATTTTAAATGATTAATTCAGGATGACGATAAGGTGTGGCCTATCCAGAGGTTTGTTTAAGGTGAGGCCTACTCAGGGTTGCAGATTAAAGTTACGCTTGATGAAGAATACAGAGGACATAATACATGTAAAGCTCTACCAATGAAGTAAGTAATGTCCACTTCATTGCGCCAGTCATCATAAATGTATCCCTAAGCTTCTTATCTTGTTAGACATCAACCGCCATATGTATCATATAACTATTTTGCATTTCCAAAATAGCGAATTTTAATGAATAAATAGCGATTCTTTACCATTCCTAATTTGCGATGAGCAAATTGCTAATTGCAAATTACCCATTCATTTCCATGGAGCAGGAGGCCCATAAGAATGAAGGTGCAATTTGCGATTAGCAATTAGCTCATCGCAAATTAGGAATTTTTCCAAAGGTGCAGGGGTGTCTCAAGAACACCCTGCTGCACCCCTGAAAACGAAATTTGTGGACATATGGCGCACATAAATTTTAACAACATTCCTTTACCTCAAAAACGATTTTCAATTCATAATTTGAAAACACTACCCACAGGGAAATTACTTTAAATGTCCTTAAGACACATGAAAGTGTTTTTTTATTGCCTTTCCAGCATGGTTGGGTCACTTTTAACATGGCTATGTAACACAAACATTTAAAATCTAAATTTCCCATGCACAGGTCGGAGCATATTTACAAGCAACTTGCGCCACAGAGAAAGGTCTTACATTAAAATGGGAAAAATAACATCAGGGACAGTCAATTGCCGTATAAAGAAGCATACACCATTATGTCCTTGTCATAAATTTAAAAACAATTCCTTTTCCCCAAAAACGATTTTCAAATCATAATTTCAAAACACTGCACATGGGAAAATTACTTAAAATGTCCTTAAAACACATAAAAGCGTTTTTTGATTGCCTTTGCAGCATGGTTGTATCACTTTTAACATGGCTATGTAACACAAACATTCAAAATCTAAATTTTCCATGCACATGTGGGAGCATATTTACAAGCAATTTGCGCCACATAATTCATAATTTTCTCCTAAAAGCACACTATTCTCTATCTAAATTAAAGAAATATTTTCTCACCTTAGCAAATACTTTGAGTTTGAAAACAGTCTCAGAAACACACCAATTTGTCTTCAGCAGAGCAAAAGGTATGCACTCCAGAGTCTGCAGCTATCAAAAGCACAGAAATGCTGTAATTCTTCACACATATCTCTCATGTCACCCAATCAAAACTCTTCCCTCACTTTTTTTCAAATGAAAACCCTTCCCCCCTCTGCCATTTCATGCCTTTTTTGCATGGCAACCACCTCTTGGAAGACTTCTGGTGTTTGCAAGTTCACACAACTTTGTTGCAATTGAACTCTGAACTCTCAGTGCACCTGCATATCCAGTGCATTCTTTCATTTAATGATTTTTTATTGACCATTCAAAATACATCTTTCAAAGAACACATCCGTGCACCCTAACTTTCTGTTTTCAGCAATCAAAATCCACCAATCACTGTTACTGCTTCATGAACACAGAAACTCCACATTTTTTTTCATTTTAAACTCTCATTTTTTCAACTGCCATTTCATTGCCACACTTCATCTGACTGCAGGAGAACCTTCTCTCACCATGTTTTCTGTCTGGATTGTTGGACATAGTTATATTCACTGGGCTCAAAGGTACGTTGAAAACAGGAAATTACCTAACCTCAATTTACAAGATGTGGAAATTAAGTGGTTTGGCCACAGAGGATTAAAATGTCACCAATTGATACCATTGGTGAAAACCTTTATGCATTTGCCCAAACCTGACCTGTTAATTGTGCACTGTGGAGGTAATGACTTGGGCACTTTGACTGGTGTAGGTCTGGAAATGCTTTTAAAGGACACCTTTGAGCAATTAATGGCACTTTTTCCTCAGACTGCCTTGGTATATTCAAATATATGCCAAAGACAGAAATGGAGGTGGTCAAACCAATTTTGTCCACAAATTGAGAAGTCGAGGAAGCATGTAAACAAATCTGTTTCAGCTTACATGAGAGACCATGGAATGGGCTCCCTGTACAACAATAACTTGCGTTACTACATGCAAGATATCTACAGAGGAGATGGAGTTCACTTCTCAGATGAGGGCAACAGAGTTTTCACTCTGAATTTAAGAATGTGCATTGGTACCTACTTATAAGTACCTAAATGTACCATAAACCCAAAAGCTCTTCTCAGAGCTACCCTACATCTGATCACTCACAATTATTATTTTACTCTACCATTTTTCACTAATTTCCAACAAAGTACGCTCCCTGGGGCGCTACCCGGTACGCGAACCGGGAGCTAACCTCGCGAAATTTTTTTTTTAAATGTTTTTTTTTCCGCACATATAAGCCTCCTCAGCCACCCTCAGAAAACCTAGGGGGTCAAGATAACTCTACCGTGCCCCCTTCTACCCATTCTGAACATTATTTGACCTCCATCTTGTATCTTACTTCGACCGAAACACAAAATGGTGGACTCCCGGAACGCTTAAGGTTCGCGAACCGGGGCGCTCAACGGTACGCGTACCGGGTCGCTCCCTGGGAAGCGCACCATCAAAAAAGGTGGGAAAGTAGTTCACAGAAAAGCCACTGGAGACAATTTCACCAAATATAGATTAGCTCATACTACATACCAATCCCTACCATTTTCACAAATTTGATTGGAATTCCATTTAGTCATTTAGCCTGTAGACCTCTCTAAATACCCTGAGGTAAATTACTTCACAAAACACATCTGAAGTGTTGGAATTGACAACCAATGAAAATGTCACTTTCATTTTCTACTTTTTTTACCTGACATTTCATTGGTTATATACCTGAATATATATAAAGGAAGAGAAGAAAACACAGCCATTTTGACTACTACTTCTTGCTGTACATTTCAATAGTATTTTCACTAATTCCTTCAACTTCTTTCTAAAGGTAAGTTTTTATTTTTAAAACTGAAGTATATTGTGCACTATAAGTTAATATGGTAAACTTTTTCTGATAGCTATATACTATCCCTCTGTAGTAGTTATAGATTTAGAGAGACTTCTCTGTTATAGTTATGGATGGAGTTAGGCTTCTCTTGTATAATTATGAATTTACTTACGTTAAATCACATACACTTTTTTATATTCCTACTTCCACTCTGATACTATACACTGCCCAAAGATAAATTCACTGATAAAAAATGCCTATCTAAAAATATTCCCAACATTGCCCTATCTCTACTAATATATATTTTTTTAATCCAAATTTCAGGCAAAATGGAAGGCGAAAACCAAGTTTCTTTTGAAATGGACCTGCAAGAGAGCAGCCAAGAATTGATTGATACAATTGATCAAATTGACATTGAATTTTTCGATGAAACTTGGGACAATGAACTACTGCAATGTGTACAAGCAGTAGATAACCTCCTTGCAAATGAGGACATTTTACACCCTCAGAGACTACAATGTATATTCCATGATAATTATGAAATTTCTGACAATGAAATGTTAGAAAGTTTAATAAATTATGAAACACAATCACAATAAAAAAAAATGCTTAAAAAATAAAAAAAATAAAAAATAATCAACAAAAACAACAATCAATTAACATACAGCATTTGAAAAGTCTATCATTCATTTTTCATTGCAGTACGCTGCCCAGAACGCTTCCCGGTTCGCGGACCGGGCGCTCCCCACGAAAAAAAAAAAAAAAAAATGTTTTTGTTTTTTTTTCCCCGCGGGGCCCTTTTAAAACCTCCACATTAAACCTAGGGGGTCAGGGAGGATCTAGTATGCCCCCTTATGGTCATTTTCGCCTTTGTTTTGGCCTCCTCTTGTCTCTCAATCCTACCGAGAGACAAGATGGCGGCCGCTCCGGACTGTTTAGAATGTTGACAGACACCGGAGAGCCAATCAGCTTAGCTACGCGAAGTTCCGGTACGCTTAAGGTCCGCGGACCGGAGCGCTGCCCGGAGCGCGCTTACAGATATATATCTTTTTTTAAACGTTAATTTCTCAAAATCCACTGGAGCACATATATTGAGACCTAGAAAAGGCACATCGGGCTACCAGTCCCTACAATTTTGCCAAGTTTCATGCAAATCCATTCAGCCGTTCGGGCTAAAAGTGAGGCCAACCGCCCTATGGAAAACTCAATGTTAAAAACACGTTTTGGGACCCCCCTTTTTTCTCGGCCCCCCCTTGACGAACCCCCCCCAAATTTTCAGGGGCTGCTCAGAAACAAAATGTTCCATTTTCCTGAAAATTTCAGCCAATTCCGTCCACAAACGCCAAAGTTATTAGACATAGAATTTTCAAAAATCCCATAGGGAAAAAATCCTAACTATATATACCTACTGGCGACCGCCAGTAGGTAATATATAAACTTGCAACTTGCCTCGTCGCAGGGGGAGTACTCACCGGCTGGTGCCACCAGCGGGACCAAGGCAGTGTCCCGTTTGATATCAGCACAAAGTTTGGATTGATGGCACTCCACTCGGGAATTATTTCAACAGCGTTTATTTCAGTGGCTGTGATGACCTACGCGTTTCGAACATTTCGTTCTTGATCACGGTAGCATTCTAAACAGCGAGTCCTTTTTCACTTTTGCATTATATACACATTTTATAAACAATGCATTATGGGTCTTGTAGTTAAATTAACAACATTTAACTATATTTCAATCATAATCCTTTAAGTAACTTTTTGAAATGTCAATTATACTATCAATGTTAGTCACTGATATGATTTGTTGCCATATTATAGGGACTAAGTGCCTTTAAATTACCCTTGCATGTTCTACTGATTTTAGTAAGTGGTGTATAATTATGAAGCTTGGTTCCAGCTAGAAATGGCTAAGCGGTGAGACGTTCATCCTGTATGTGCATTTGTATTTACAGTGTTCTACTGTGAATGCTTTCACTATCAATAATGTAACTACTGTAATTCTGCAAATCGGATGACAGGTCCGTGTTTCTAGGGCTGAGTGCCCTTGCCATATGGCAACAAATCATATCAGTGACTAACATTGATAGTATAATTGACATTTCAAAAAGTTACTTAAAGGATTGTGATTGAAATATAGTTAAATGTTGTTAATTTAACTACAAGACCCATAATGCATTGTTTATAAAATGTATGATGTATGTATTATCTATGTTATCATGTCACAGCAGATGACTTTATGATATATGTAATCCCTATATAAAAGTCTGTCTCTAATTACTTTATTAAAGTTGTTTAGGATGCCTCTGTTTGAGCTGTGACATCATATTTGAAATCCCGCCTGTCCCCATATACACCGAGCAGGACTTTGCGCTCGTCAGACGCTACCCTCTTGTCCCAATCCCGTTTCAAACTGGCTACGGTGGGGGGACGCGCTTTCTCCAATACACTTCCAGCTTTATGGAATAAACTGGCCCCAGAGCTAAGGAAGGAATGCAATCTGCTATCTTTCAGAAAAAAGTTAAAAACTGCACTGTTCAAGCAAGCATGGAGCAGCCTTTAGGTGTGGTGTTAAGATCATGTAAATACTGAACCCCACTGCGTAATCTGAACAAACAGCGCTTAGAGACCCCGGTGGTTATAACGCGCTATACAAATTAAATAAATAAATAAATAAAATAAATAAATAACAGCTAGATCCAGCAGTTAAACACAAATTTTAAAGATATAAAACAATAAGTATTCTCTAATCTAGTGAAATTTTTATATACTTTATAAAAAACTGTTGTAATATAAAAATAGTATTTCCTGGTCTAGCCCTGTGGTGTTGAAGAATGTTTGTCATTACATCACAGTTAATTTCATCGGAGGCATTAGTTTGAGACCAGTACATAGGAAGTACCTTAACATTGGGGTGCCTTTACTTTGCTTCAAATGTTTACATGCCATTACTAACACTTTATTATATGTAATTACTTCTAATTCTCTAAACTATGTGTTTGTAAAGTAAATATTTCATCAATTTACATTTAATAAATTAATAGTAATATTAATTTATTTCCAATTCTTAATAATTAACTAATACCTTCTAATTGATATTGTTTTAAAAGCATTTTACTTTTTTCAAATATGTCCTTTATAAGTTCTCCATGAAACCATTACACACCACACCTCTTCTCACATCTAAATCCTAAAAAAAGAACCTCAACCCACAAATAACTACCGACTCCTGAATCCTAAAAACCTTTCCCCCTCAAAATACTGCCAACCCAGGACCCCCAAAAGACATATTGCCCCACAACTACTATCCACCCCTAAATTCTAAAAATCCCATTTCCCTTGAAAACACTACCCAATCCCAGAGCCCTAGAAAAACCCCTTACACTTCCAAATTACTGCCAACCCCTGAACCCTAGAAATGCCTTACCCCACAAATCATTACCCATCTCTGAACTGTAAAAAACCCTAACCAAGCAAATCACTTCCCATCCATGAACCCTAAAATACTAGGCCTGGGTGGAGTTCGCTATGCGGAACTCCGCGAAGTGGCCAAAAAACTCTGGCACGCTACGTAGAGTTCTGCAGGTGGTGGAGTGCATTAGGTTGCACCATTCGAGCAGATTCTTAGTGCCGGGTAATTTTCCTGCGTTGGAAAATCAGCACGAAATGCACCATGCACAACACAAGAGGGTGCTGCTTCTTTCTTCCTCTCGAGCAGCTTCCTCAAATCAAACTTGAACTGAAGGTTTCTCAATGCGACCAGTCTCGACCATCCGTGACCACCCGCGTTGAGCAATCTTGCTTGGAGGTGGTCTAGCATTGGAATTTTCTCATTCATGCTCGTCAACTTAACTTGAGCGAGAGTGAGCCAGGAAAAAACTCTGTTCTATGTTTTCGGGACTCCGTCAAGTGTGGAAAACTCTGCAAACTCTGCAAATGGAGCGGAGATCCCCGCCCAGGCCTGTAGAAATACTCCCTATGGCCCAAATCCCTACCCACCCTTGAACCCTATGAAACCATTACTTCCCAAATCACTGCCCACAACTGTGCTTAAAAACCCCTCATGATTAAATAAAATAATAATTAATGTATTTCATTTTAAAATGAATTGATTTAATGCATAGATATTATGCCATACTCTGAGTTAATTTTCATAGTTCATAGAAACTACATTTTATCGGGTTCTAGTTATACTTAGAAGCCTTTGAGTTGATACCCTATTCTTTCATCAGATCCCCTTGATAGCAATAGTGGATGATAACAGACTCTTACTGATCACTTAACATCTAAGAAACAGAGAAATTGCCCTTTCACTCGTCTTAAAGCATTAACAAAGCAAACAGAATTTGCCTTTTGGCTGCAACTGCATACCAATTGGCTTTTCCATTGCTTTTCCCTGATAATGTTCATCATTAATAAAAATAGACACAAAGGCTTTTTACTAATGCTGTGCAGCATAAATAAAAGTGATGATGTATACACGTGGCTATGTTACCACGTAACCACTTGCATATAGGGCCAGATGTATGTGAATAGCATTTTGCGATTCCCTAATTGCGAATCATAAGGAATCGCAATTAGGAAATCACAAAATGCAAAGCATGAAGGTGTATAATACACCTTTTGCGATTCCTAGGGTGTCGCAAATGACCTACCTCATGAATATTTATGAGGTAGGTCACAATTTGCAACCCCCTAGTAATCGCAAAGATCCCGAGGAAGGTGGCCAGCTGAGATCAGCAGATCACCATGTCCGTGATTGCTTTTTAATAAAGTAATCAATCAATCTTTTTTTTTTTTGTAAAGCAGCCCAGTTTCCTTAAAGAAAAACGATATGCTTTACAAAACGAAAAATGAAAAGTTTTCTTACAATTTTTTAAGAGCAGGCAGTGGTCTGTGGGACCACTGCCTGTTCTTAAAATGGTTTTACAAACATTCACAAAGGGAAAGGGATCACTTGGGCACCCCTTTCCATTTGCGAATGGGTTACTACCTACTTGAAATAAGTGGTAAAATGCAAATGTTTTGCGACCCCAATTGCGGTATATACCGATACGATTCGCTATTAGGAAAGGACACCCTAAACATGCCCCTTCCTAATACCGAATCGCAAACCCATTTTTCGATTCAGTAATAGGTTACCCAATCGCAAAATGAGGTTTGCTGCACTGGAAAATCAAATTTGGCGTTCGCAAACGGGCAGATTCGCAAAAATGGTGGATACATCTGCCCCATCGTCTTTTCTTTCTGTTTAAAAAAAATATATATATTTTCTGTTTGGAGATCACAGATGCCAATCTTGCCATGGTATTTAGAATCAGTGAAAGGCATTGTAGTAAGGCTTATAGGTCCATTGTCGACAATTGCTAAATTAGCATGAGCTTCGCTGCCATGAACTTGTTTTTGCGCACAACACTGCAAGCATCTATTTCACAATACTTATTTGTGCCGCTTTTACACATGAGAACTGTCTGCTTTGCATGTTCTTTGCTGTGCTTTGAGGTTTGGTCTGCACATAATGTTCAAGGTTAAACAACAATGCCCCTTGTTATTCTGTTCTGATCTGTCCCTTGCACCTAGACATAACAGGCTTCACACAGCTGCACCTCTGGAAATTGTGTACTTTAATATTGCAAGCACAAGCTGTTTCATACACGAGAAGAGACACCTTTCTAGAGAAAAGACCTGTGTTTGTCCTGCAATGTGAACATTGCACCTAGGCCGTGAGGTATGGGGGTCTGCTGACAAAGCCCAGAGATCTTTTGTTTTATAATAAACTATTACTTGTCACGGGTAGGATGCTTAGGTCGTTCCGTCCTTTTCGATTGTTCTCTATCACATGACTTCCCCGTTTGTATTCTATGGAATTGTAAAAACGCTGACTATATTGTGTTTAAGCATTCTGCTGCTAGTATTGGCCCGTGCACTGCACCATAGAGCGCAATTGTTGGAATAAACATTTTAAACTCTACTGCGTCTCTTATTACGCGTATTGTGGACAAGCATGAGTGGCTAAACGAAAGAGCATCTGCTCCCACGATTCCCAAGATAGGATCACGTGTTCTGGGTTGTCTAATCATTAGTAGCTTCGCTGTAAACGGAGAACCAATGAGACACTATTGCTAGTCGGTACGGGATTTTGGGTAAGGATGTGGTATCCTGGTACACCACCTATTTACTGAGGTCCTGTTTTCCTGTGCATAGTTCTGTGTATGTGCAGAATCCCCGCAACATGACACCACCAACGTTGGTTCTTATCTGAAAAATGCTTGAGTAGTGCTTGTGCTTGCCCCCAATACCCTCACATCTGCCTCCGGAGGCGGCTGTGTCAGGAATACCTCCTATATTGAAATTTAATAGGTTCTTTAAAGCTTGAAGTTACATAAAAAAGGTTACTCTCTATTATTAGCCCGTGCTGTGCTGCCTACTTTAAGTTGCACATCCTACTTTTGTGATGGGGCATGAGATTGCCGCACACAGTCGTAACCCGCTCAGGGACTACTTAAGAACTTATGGGGTCCCTGATACTGGGGTCGATCTAATTTTTCTAGTTGAAACGGATCCTACATATCCGTTCAAGGTCTTTTATTCCTGGGTCACATTTCCGGCAGTTGAAGCGGATGATAATCTGTTTCATTAGTATACATACACTGTGATGCCGGTCGCGTAACCTCCATATCAGACCCTAGAGGTTTCGCTATCAGCTTGGCAACACTGTATTTGGTTTAATGGCGCCCTTCCTCACTCATTTACACCTGCCCGGTTAAGTCTGATGTGGAATTCACTCCCCCTTGAAATCAAACGACTTCCCTCCCTTGATCTCTTTAGGAAGTCAGTGAAAACTTGGCTCTTTATTAAGGCATACCAGTAGGCTCTGTTTCTGTCTGCTAACAGCTTTACATTTTGGTGTAGGCGCCTTGACGCCCACTGGGCATAGCTGCGCGTTACAAATAAAATTTCATTCATTCATTCATTCAAGTCCTTTATCAATTGAAGGAGCATCATGGACGGTGTTGGCTGAGTATGCACCGCACCCTCGTGCGTTAACAAACGGTACTCTCGATGAGATGTGAGTGTTGCATACTTCCTTAATTTGAGTACATAGTGCTGTTAAACAGTTTGTGAACCGTGATTTTCAGGCAGCTCCACCAGGGGTTGTCGCACACCCGGCGGTGACTTGTGGTGTGTCTATCTGTCCCGTTATGGTTAATTTGGTAATGGGCAAGCATCCGACAAATAAGGATGAACTACTATATTGGTTTGCTGAAAATTTGGAAAGCTTGAGGCTGTTTTTCCTAGTACCTCTCCTGTGGAGAAACACTGAAATTTAACTATTAGTTTGATTAAGGATTTGATTCCAGTGTTAGCTGATTGTAACACCTGGGGAAAGGTGTTTGCAGCTGTATACTCGGAATGTTTCGGCACACTATCTATGACTTTCCTCCCCTCCATGATAAACCGTGTTCAGGATGAACACAGAGCTGAAGCGGCTGTGGAATTGGAGATGCGTCTGGTGGGAGTATTCAACGTGGTGGCTGATTTGATTCTTGCCAATGTCAAGGGGGATGATGTAAGCTTCTAAGTCGTTAACGGCTTGGCGGCTGTCCCTGAACTGAACAAACCACGCGAATTACCAAGAATTATTGCACAGCCTTATAAAACAATTGGCCGCAATAGTTTGGGAAACAAATTGTTTAATCAATCACAAACACAGACACAGCCTAAGGTTCCATCTGATTCAGATGGACGTCCAGTCTTTTCTAAAAAGAACTGGAGAAATAAGAAAAAGGGTCAACAACAACAACAGAAACAAGGTTCCTGTGATAGTTGCCCGACTCGTGAATCTTCTGAGCGTACTTATGACTTGCACGACAGCGCGAAAATGAAGACTCCTGATAGATTTCAAGTCTATGATCAGTGTTCTCCTTGTTCTTAACTGGACACGTCCGGCTCACAAGCAGGTGGTTGGGATCTCCAGGATTGAGGTGAGAGTCAGCAAGTTCCAAGGGGACATGATCAGACTCATCAGTTTGACGGCAAAAGGAAACAGGAGGAGCAGCCACGTTTCCAAGCCCCTTTTTAAAAGAAAAAAGTTGTCGTTTTAACAGCGAGATATGCCTCAGACAGTGAGAACACGCAGCTGAAGTTACAATAGTGCGGTAGGCACTATGTCCTTGTCTGGAGGTGACAGCAACTGAAACATTCTCTACTGTAGAGACAGCCAACACACGGGTAGCCCCCCGGGTCCGCTATACGAAATAGTTTTTCATATAGAGGGTGACATTGAGCGTGTTATTACTGGGATTTTGGGGGGAAATCTGACCGCTTCTTATGACATTTTGCTAGCGGAGGCGGACAGGCCCCCACCTTTTGTTCTGGCCGTGGCACGCGGGAAAGACATGATACTTCAGAGTTTTTCATGTTACGTTCCAAAAGAGCATGCAGAAGCCTTTGCGGCTGAGTGGGCTTTAGCCCTTGCTCCGGCAGTGTACCCTAATCAAGTTGGCTGGAATAAAGATTCACTGCCACCTGATATTCCTTTACGGTCGATGCCTCAACTTCAACGCCAATATCCTATCAAACGGCAAGCTCCTGTTTCCGACATTCACTCTCAGTTGGAATATCAAGGAGTGATTGAGACATGTAAATCTCCAATGAATAATCAGCTCTTTACTGTATCCAAACCTGATGGGTCGTACCCCATAGTTTTTGATTCCCGACATTTGAACTCCCATTGCCTGTCCTTTGCGTTTAAAAATACCCATAGCTCTGCCTTGGTGGACAGCCTAGTTCGTAAAAAAAATACAAGACAACTCTGGATATTTCAAATGGTTTTTACAGCCATAATCTGCCCCCTGAATGCAGCCAATGGACCACATTCACAACGGGTGGAGTCCAGAAAAAATAAAGGCGTATACCAAAGGGCTACAAAAACAGCCCCAGAGTTCTTGCTACACACGTTGTCTCTTTATTAGACAGCATAGACCCAGAAGCAAACTCGTATGTTGATATTTATCTCACAGACAACAAATTATGGCCACATCTGTGTCGAGTTGACCTCATAATTCTGCACTTTGCAGACTACGGTTACAAGTTTAATTTTGCCAAGTCTCACATCGTATGTTATGCGGTTCTCTTCTTGGGCTACTAGCTCAACAATGAAGGACGAGGCCTGGCTCCTCATTTCCTTGAGAAATGTGCACAGTTGCAATCTCCAACCACACTGAAAAAACATCAGTCTTTGCTGGAACTTTAAAATTCTGGGCATACATATATTCCCGATTATGCTCAGAGTAACAAGCCACTTTCTGCTTTGATTCAACCTACTTTTTCAAAAGCCAGCTGGTTACCTGAACATTCTGCTATTTTACTTTCTTTGCAGTCTGTTTTGCTTGAATCTAAATACTTGTTAACACGTGACAACCACACTAACCTGGTGATACAAATTGTACCAGGCACAGTCAGGGGCGGGGGGTGACATTTGAAAGTGGTGAGGCGCAAAGTGATTTGCATACAGCACCGTAGCGAGCGAGCTCAGCGAGCGATCCCGAACCCCAAAATGGGGGTTTGGGGGGGTTAAGCCCATCCAAGAAAATTTTGAAAAAAAAGAAGAAAAATCGTGCATTTTCAAGCAAATTTGAGAAATCAGGAAGGTTAATAAAGCAATTGTGAAAGTGCAGTTATTACATTAATAGATGGCATAACATAGGTAGCTGCTTATAATAGATGGCATAACATAGGTAGCTGCTTATTCAGTATAACCACAGAGCTTCATACATTCCCTCCTATTACGCTCAGGTGCTGAATTCAGTACAGTGCAATAATATCAAGTTTCAGTATAAATACAGTATAAATATATATAAATACATATAAATATAAATACATATATCTTGTGCAGTATCGTAATACATCTCCAACATTCTCTTTTACCAGACCTCACATCATTACCAGACCTCACATCATTCTCTTTTTCTCTCTCTCATTTTTAAAAGTTTACAACGCATCAACTCAAATCCCAAGCCACATATTCACATAATATTCACTTATTCACTTATTAGGTTTAAGGATCATCTTGTATTTCTGTAGAAACTACTCTTAACTCTCCCAATTATTTAGTTGCTGTAATAAAGCTGTAAACGGTAATAGGAACTGCACCTCACTTCCGTGGACTGAAGATAAATGCATCGCCACAAGTCCAGAGAACAACAGCTTACTGGCTCTATAAAGCCAGGCCTGGATTCTCAAAGCAAATCTTAGACTTTTTTGTAAGTTTACTACTTTTAGGTGTTCACAAGCTACATCAGAAGTTTTACGTCTCTGCTACTAAGTATGTGGACAGAAAGATCTGCCTAAAGAGCTCATCCCGACAGAGATATAATTTCTCTTGCTCACCAGCAAAATCAAACAACCACAGAGCCCAACATGGGTATTGGACATCAACTTTGAGAGCTTTCCTGCCAAGCTAACACTCAATGTAAAATCACTTAGATTGATACACTCTCCAGAAAGAACTCCTTTAAAAAGCACATCACCTAGAAAATGCATGGAATCAGTTTTCACTACTGAAAAAAACAACATGAAACTCTACCTCGCCAGAACAGGCTTTAGGGCATCAGTGCAAGTCTTAATACTCACCTGGATGCAGGCTATGATCTACTCAACGGTTCCCCTGAATCAGGGGAACCGTTGAGTAGATCATAGCCTGCAGGGTCATTTTGCAGAACTAATAACTACTAAAATTCGCCAAAGCCAGGTAAATTAAACCGCAGAAATAATTCTGGTGCTCATTTACAAGCTCCTTGTACCACACTTTTTCCCAGTTTAAAAGTGACTCCCCAGCGGCTCAAGGGACTTGTAAATAAGCCCCTCTGTGTCGCTCAAAAATCGTGCTATTTGTTGTGACATGTTAGTGTATTTTACAACTAAAGATACACGATATGAGAGTATTGCTAAAAATATTAGTTGAAAAACGTAGGATTTTGGATTACTCAAACACAATTTAAGATTTGTGCTGTGAATTGCTGCACTGAAAGAGTCAAACATTTGGGTTCAAACTAGATACATACATTCATAAGCTCAATTAAGAAGGAAAGTCCAATGGATCAAAGCAGGGTAGACAATGTAATATAATTAATTATTGATAACAAAAACCATGCCTTTAATTTGCCAGAGTCTCTTGTACAAACGTCTTCCATTGTTTAAACCTTGTAAAAACAACCAACTGTCAAACCAAAGGCAGCGTGACAGGCTCATGGTTGGGTTTTCTATCGTAAATAGCTTCTTAAATGATGCAAATGCTAACGATTCCATAACGTAAAACAATTAACTGAGCACGGCGTCACACAGCCTAGGCCTGATCCAGCCCCTAGGCTTGTCCGATCACTCCCGCCCAAACTAGGGGCCCAACACAGAATGCTGCAAGAGGGTCGCCGCCACCCCCCGGCCTGCGCGTCACATGGGCTAGGCCCAAGCCGACCTCTGGGCCCTCACAACTGAGGACGCACAGGGAAAGCTCTCCAGTCAGCGCTCTGGTTCAGGAGGTATGCGGGCGGCACTCACCCTAGAGTACTTATCCACTCTCCAACCGCAGTGCAGCTCACCTCACACACCAGGTCCACGAGGCGACTAGAACCGGATCCTGCAGCCTGCCTGCCATCCGACGTCAGCAGCCTGAGCAGCGCCGTGCACCGCGAAATGGCCAATCACTGCATGACTACATTCAAGTCAAACACAGTGATTGGCCATTATGTAGTGCGGCTGAGCAGCAGTGCACCACCCACGCGGGGCATCCAATAATAGATTGCCCTGCCCTGCTGCCCGGTGACCGGACAATCCTGGCGCTGCAGCAGCGCCAGAATTGGCTAGGGGAGCACACTCACTGCTTGCCCTCTCGCCCTTCCTAATGCTGGGGGCTGCTGCCCGGCTAAACCAGCACCCCCCTGGTCACTCTCTATGGGGGGGACCTAACTGCGCATGCTCGGGCGAGTTTCAGCCCCATGCTTCACTTGCGCGCTAGGGGTATCTGTCTCTGCTGCTGCAGCCCAGGCTGTCACTCAAGCTGTGCAGGACAGCCCCCCTGCGCACAGCGCACTCCCGGAAAACTTGGAAGATGCCCGGATTCCAGGCGGGGCTCAGCGGCGGCGCTTAATAAAATACTCAGGTGGCGATTATTTTTCTTTAAAGAAAAGTACAACATTTCCTTTGCAGCCGCGGGTCCATGTGGGCTATGCCCCTACGCCCCAATGGACGCACCGAGGCTGGGCACAGTGGGTTTCACCTACTTGATGTACAATGAAGGAGACACAGTGCCAATCGCATACAAATCACATTTGTATACTTCGGCTGAAATGAGGTTCTCAACTGTCAAGTATGTTTTGACAGCTGTCCAAATAGCGGTTCTGAAAGAACGCACTTTGGCACAGAGAAAATGCATTTTGGTGGTTACACCATTTCCTGCATTAGAGGCAGTTAAGAAGGCAAGTGTGCCAAACTCAAAAGCTTTACATCCCCGTTGGATACAATGGTCTACTTCTTTGACGTCCCCAGATGTCACTTTTATCTTTGATGCTTGTCTTCAGACACAGGAGGTCTTGTAGTATGAACATGTTCATCCACCTTCCTTGTCTTTACTTTCTTTGTAAGCCATTGCCTGTATTTTTTACACCTTTGGTTTGGCTCAAACGGCCACAGCTGCTAAACATGCTTACTCGACAGCGTGTGCTATAGTTGCAGGTACAATGGTAAATGGGGAATTTAAATCTTCCATAGCGCACACTAGGGCCCGCAACTGTACTGCACAATTAGCTGAGCTGCGTGCTTTAGTTCTTGCTCTTGAGTTTTCTGATACAAACGTTTCGACTCTTATTGTCTGCGATTCTATTACTATGCTCAGTCTTTCAATGACAACTTATTCTTCTGATCTGAAAATGATTATTGAGATTTTAAAGGCAGCACAATTAAGCATAAAATGCTTTGGGCTTGAGTGGCAGATCTTAAACAACATTTGCCACTCACACATGTTATACAGACTATAGGCCACAAGTGTGTTGGGACACACACTGTTGGAAAAAGCTTGGCTGATGAAGCAGCCAAATCTGCAGTAGCCACGTGTTCCGGAGCAGCGGTTACTAGATCCATGACAAAGATTGATAATGACATTGTGGCAGCTATAGCTGCAAAAAAAGAGGGCCATAATTACCTGCAGAGTTTCCCTTATATTCTTATCAGTTAACTCCCGAACAAGTTCCTTTTGCTAGAATACCAGACATTGGAGATCGGCAGATTCCCAACTCGGTCTGCAGACACACTTTGATTAAAACCGCACATGAAGGCATGGCCTCAGCGCATGCTGGAGTGTCTGCTAGTGTTTTTATTTTGCAGCAGCGGTACTGGTGGTGTGGTTTATATAAACAGACCCGCAATTATGTCCTTTCTTGTGACATTTGTCAGCAAATTAAGCCATCTGTGGTTACACGTACCCCCGAAAGACCGCTTAGCATTGCTAATCGGCCCTTTGCTTGTGTGTACCTTGATCACTGCAGTCCCTTCTCTTCAGATACTGCATATTTTTTTTTCATTTTTTTTTTTTCGTAGTTTTATATAGCGCGAACTAGAACCGAACCGAATCAGTTATCAGAGCGCTTTACATAGCACCAGTTACGTTACTTGAGGACACACTTTCATTTTTTTTTTAGGCACGGGGAGATTAAGTGATTTGCCCAGAATCACAGGGGGTTTTGGGCGTCGTTACCGAGACTCGAACCCAGATCCCCAGGTCCGAGGTCGAGCGCCTTAGCCGTTAGGCCAACCCCTATATTTTAGTTGCAATAGATTCGTGCACCAGATAGCTTTGGGTGTGGACACAACGCAGTGCTGACGCTCGAACTGTCATCAGGGATCTGTGTGTCTTTGTAGGGATTTTTGCCTGTGGCATTTTTTATTCTGACCAAGGACCAGCATTCGCCTCTAAGGCATACAAGGATGTTATGCAGTCTATGGGGGTGCTGGTGCAATTTTCGTCTCCTTATAGTAAGCATGGGCGGAATTTGTGAATTTGCGATACGCGAATTCACGCAAATTCGTAATCGCGATTTGCAAAAATCCGCCAAATTCTGCAAGCTTGCAAATTTTTTTTGCAAGGTTTTTTTGCGAGATTTGTTTACCAGTTCGGGAACGAGAACTTGCGCATGCGGTCGCAACGGTCGAGAACATGTTGTTTCCACTTAACCAGCCTGCTCGCGATGCCTTTTTCCTGTTTCGGTCGCAATGACATGTTCGCGTTTGCAATTTCCTGTTTCGGGTCGCAATGACGTGTTTGCGTTCACAATTTCCTGTTTCGGGTCGCAATCACGTGTTCGCGATCGCGGCGTCGCTTGGCCAGCTACCAAAATCTCGCAGCGCACGCGAACAGGGAGGAAAACTCATCAGCGAACGCAGAATAATGGTAAGTCAATGTCGCGTGCGCAAGATTGTATTTTTGGAGCGAGAACAAGAAAAAAAATCTGCCAACTCGCGAATTGCGGATTTTTGGGCAATTTCGCACGGATCGCGAAATTGCAAAAAATTTGCAAATTCCGCAAGCAGAACGAATTTTCCGCCCATACTTACCATATAGGCCTGAAGGCAACTCAATTGTGGAGCAAATGAACCGTAACCTAAAGCAATCCTTGACAGATAGAGTCTTAGGTAATGGCAGGAACTGGTTAGCCCATTTGTATGAAGTCCAATTTGCACCTAATAATCTGCCTAGAATACCTTTGGGTGGACAGACCCCATATGAAATGCTCTCTGGCATTAAAATGTTTGTTTTCCACAAAAAATGGCTCTTTATCTTAAGGATAAAACATCTTGAACATCCCCCGCCTCCCTCAATGGTGAGGATACTTTCGGTACTAGCGACACTCTGCTGTACTTTCAGGGTGTTCCTATCCCCTGCCTTTAAAAACACTGTTATCTGTGTCTATCTCTCTGCCACAATTTCCTACCACTCAATCATCAATGTGTTCCCCTTATCATCATCTGTAACCTTCCCACTGAAATCAAAATCAATGTGAAGATAATATGCCCAACTCAATTGGTGAAAAATCTAAAAAACCTGACCCCTGAGTCAGAGCCCCCTACATGAATTGTCTGGCTCTAACCCACTAAAAACGAGCTAAACAAACACTAGCACTATATTCAACTTTATTTACTGCTGTGTGCCTGCTCACATTAAAAACAAAGAACTACTGTCGTACTTCGTCTTTTATTATATGAAGCCAACATTTTTCATTGCCTAACCATACTTATCGGCAACTTCTTCAGGGCTAGAAGGTCAGTCCTTGCCACACTGTGACTTAACAGCTTGGTACCTGTGGAACATAGATACAGACAACACGTACACAGAAAACAACACGGAGTGACACCCATCAGTAATTGCTCTATGAACTGCAATTCACTCCTTTTTGTAATTGCTCATTGGACAAGGAAACCAAAGATATTTATTTACCTGGTGGTTGCCACCTTCTGGCATACCTACAGCCACCAGTTTGGGAAAACGTGTATATGTCCACGCCTCCCAATATTTGAGTATCAGTTGCTCAATGTCAACCTAAAAACAGAAAACATATTTATATTCCCCTTAAAATCGACTCGTATCTCTCTTGCAGTTAATAGTACAACCGATGTGCTACACCGAGTGTATGCACTATGAACTAAAACATACTGAGCCATTACTTACCTTTTCTTAGGGGATACTCTCTCGGGTGTCACCCACACTGATCTTGTTCCTAATGTCATTCGCTCATCTGCAACACGGGGGAAACAATAAGTCACCTCATGCTAACACCACCCACCGTGTGCAACCAGCCGGTCATCCATATAATCTCTCACTTACTGGACCTCTTCAGCAGCGTTTGGTATATTCGCTCCCTGCTCACTCACCTTCTGCTCCGTGGCGTATTTAATGTTCTACCGTGAGCATACTGGGAACGCCCCTCCAGTACACAGAACCCCTGACCAGGAGGTCCGCGTTTTTGGCAGCCATCTTGGAGTGGTTTATTGTATTTTACTAAATTCCACTTGTACAAATACAATGGCCCCTGCAGCTTTTAACAATGATCAATAGCGCATCAGTACTTCTAAGCACCAGTCTTTTAATCTAGAGAGAGTTTAGAAAATATCAACAGGGGGGCCAAATATCTAAACCAAATAAAAATCTAATTTTTTTTTTACAAAAAGCTGATATTTACAACTATGTACCAGTGCAAATCTTTATACTGGTTTTATATACTTCAAGGCCAATCCGGTATTATGCAGAGGAGTGAGTCATCGCTTATCAACGGTTTATTGCATTCAATACCACAAGAGCTCTGCTCACCCTATATCATTACTCCGTCTATTCCTCATGTCTTTATGGTGGTAAATTATTACTGCCACCCTTACATCCACATTGTAGGTTTATTCACAAGAGGGACACCACCAGCCAGAGGACACCACAGGCATACTAAGATGTCAGTTCTTATCACTATGTGTGTGCAACTACCTTGTTCTACTCAAACACTGTCGGTCCGCCCTTTCCTGGTAAATCCATCAGGCCTCCCTAGTGATTAATGTGTTTTCTATGCTCAGTGAATCCCCCCCATAATTCTCTAAGACGACCCATTTGATATCTCTATGGTGATGCTTCTGTTCTCGGTAATGCACTACCAGGCGGGTAGTCAATTTGCTGGCTTTAATGGTACTCAGGAGTTCCTGAATCCTGATCTTAATCCTACGGGTTGTCAGACCAATGTAGTGTAGTCAACCGGTATGTAACGTTAGTGGTATTACAGTTAGTAAATGTATTCATATACCACCTTCTCCTGTCTACCAGTTGCACATTACTTACTTTCTCTGTCAGATCACAAACAGAGCATCCACCACAAGGGTGACGCCCTGTAGGGAGTCTCGTGGTCCTCAACTCTTGCCTCGGGCGGGTGTGTACCAATTGGTCCCTCAGGTTTTTAGATCTTTTACAGGCAAATCTGGGGGGTGGCATAGCAAAGCAACCTGTGCTCAACAGGTACCAATGTTTCCCGATAATTTGGTGTATCCCTGTGGATAATGGATCAAATGTGGTAATCACCAGGAGACACTCCCCTTTCTCTTTGACATTCCTCTCCAACAAGGCTGCACTAGGTGTATTTAATGCCCTTTTACGGGCCCTGTTGAAAATTTTCCTGGGGTATGCACGGTTCTCAAGCTTGTCTGTCGGTTCTGCCACTTGCTCTGCAAACTTCTCTGTGGTACTACAATTCCTCCTGTAACTGAGGAATTGGCCCACAGGCAAATTGTCCCGTAGGGCACGAGGATAGAAAGACCTATAATGCAGTAGAGCGTTCTTATCAGTTGTTTTTCGATGTACATTGGTACACAATCGATTCTCCACTGCACAGATGTCAAGATCCAGATAAGTCGCTGGATCCATGCTGATCTTACAGGTAAATTTCAGGCATTCGTCCAGTCCATTCAGCCGGGTAAGGAATTCATGACGGTTACTCTGTGCCAGACCAGATACACAACACATCATCTAGAAATCTCTTCCAGAGACAGATGTTATTCTGGAAGGGGTTAGATGCATGGTTGATGTCCGTGCAAGCTACCATGCTACACGATTTCAAAATCCAGAAGCTCTGATTATCACCTCAGTACTTTTGATTTTCGCACCTGGAATATCTCCACAACCAGGCCAAGATACGTGTGACGGGTCATATTATTTTCAGCTGCCCTTGAAACGAGTATTCATCTTTTTGGCACACCTAATTGGACCTGTTTCACCAGATACATTAAGCATCAATCTAATGAACGTTGGAGACTTACAAGTCCTCTGCTTATTGTCCTGAATCTTACTATCTGACCCAGGACTCTGCGAATTGGTTGTGACATCTTATTGACTCATATATGAGTGATCACGTAACAGCTTACCTGACAGGTTACTGAACCTATATATTATAAAAGCCCTGACAAAGTTCCCGTGGCTCTGGGGAACAAAACACGTTGGCTGTGAGACGGTGTTTTTTCAAGAATTCAATAAAAAGAAGAATCTATTAAGTACTTATTTTTCACTAGTCCTCACTTCTACGAAGTGCACCTTCCTTTGGTTTGAACTATTATTGTAAATAGTCATCTCTCAGCAGCGGATGCCAGAAGTTGTAGCACTTAATTTGATGATTTTTTGAAACTGAAAGAGTGGAGGTGCTTGACCCTGGTCTGCTGTTGTGTTTGTACGTGTTTCTGCATGGTTGATGTAGTTTGCTTCAAACTGGCCTACATAAATGCAGGCCAGACGGGGGCAAAAGTTCCCCCCATTGAAGTACCAGATACTTGAAGGTACATCTGCTCCTTATACTTGAAGAAATTCCTGGTCAGAGCTATTTCCACACACTGGAGTACAAACAATTGGGGAGTGTCATAAAACAACTCACTCGTCGCCTGGGCCTGTGCTGCTGCCACCAGAGTGGCTTCCTGGGGTATGCTTGTATATAACGATTCAATATTGATCGTTATCAAGAAGTCATGTTCAGGGTCATACTCAAGGGTTTCCAAGATATTCAAGATATCTGTGGTATCCTGCAGGTAGGAGGTTGATTAATGACACACTCCCTCAGACAAAAGTCAGACAATTGCGACAACGGCTCCAACATGGACTGGATACCCAAAATAATAGGGCGGCCCGGTGATGGCCATTGTGCTTTATCTATTTTGGGCAGTATGTAGAATGTCGGGAGTCTTGGTTTCATGTTAATCAGAAAATCTGCTTCCTTAGAAGTGACCCATTTCTTTTCTTTCGCCCCTTGCTAGTTCACTTATTAGATCCTGTAGCTCTCCAGTGGGATCGCTGCCCAAGGGCCTATAATTTTGGCAGGCCCCCAATAGTCGCAACACCTCTGCCTTGTAATCACTAGTGTTCATCACGACCACTGCCCGCATTTATCAGACGGTTTGATGGTCAGTGAAGTGTTGTTTTGTAAAGATTTGACTGCCGTCCACTCGGGCTTGCTTATATTGCTAAACCTGTGTCTGCTCCCGGCCTTCTCCAGACTGTCAATGTCCCACAGTACTTTCTCTTCAAACACCTGTACCTCCGGGTCCACCAAGCTAATAGGAGGGCAAACGGAAGAGGCATGATGCAAATTGGTAGTAAATACAGAAGGAGGATCACGTTGTTTGTCAGCAGGTTCCAAATTAACCAAAGACTGGCTGGTGCTGCCCCTGCTCGGAGATACTTCGTCATGAGTGTGCCAGGAAGTGTAACCCTGATCTGGCGTTTCTTTAGAATACTTAGTTTGTCCCACTCCTCATGGGCAGTTGTTGTCCCTATCAATGGTGCATCTGGGAGAAGTGGCGGACCAGATAAAATAGATGCTATTTGGTCCTCTGAGAAAGCCAGACAATTTCTGTCCATCATATAAAACCGTTTCCAATGAGCAAATCACTTGAGCAGTGTAAAACTTAGGGGGTCATTAGGATCTCGGGCGAATCGCCACTGCTGGCATGGCCGTGGCGATCTGCCCGGATCCGTCCCCGCCCGCCACCCATTTCCCCCGCCATATTACTATGGCTGGGGGACCGCTGCGGACGGAAAGACCGTTTGCCGCTTTTCTGCCCGGTCTACAAGTCGACCAGGCGGAAAAGTGTTTAAAATGGTGGCGGTGTCTGTTAGACACCGCCAGCCATATTACAATGGGGGCGGAAACAATGCCACCACGGAAAGACATGTGGGTATTGCTTGCGGGGTCCCGCTGCGGGCCCTCAGGGACTCTGGGAGGTGAGGGGTGTACATGGGGGGTACCTATGGTACCCTCCTGCATTTCAATAGACAATGTGGCAGGCACTGTGCGGTGCCTGTCACATTGTGCATTGGAATGCGCGACATGCATTTTTAGCATTGCGGCGGGCGGTGCTATCAGCAATGCCCGCAGCAATGTTAAATATGCGGGATGCACCCACCACTGTGGCGGGCGCATTCTAATTGCCCCCACAGGACCCCGCCCTTATGGCGGGCAGTCCCTCTTCACATCGGGATGGCGGGCGTACAAAGTCCACCCACTTGGATAGCGTAGGGGTAAAAATTACTATTCCAACTCTAGAGGGTGCAACAGTAGGGAAAGCGATGGATAGCGTAGGGGTTAAAATTACTTTTCCATCTCCAGATGGTGCATCAGTAGGGAAAGTGTTGGATAGCGTAGGGGTTAAAATTACTATTCCAACTCCAGAGTTTGCAACAGTAGGGAAAGTGCTGGATGGTCTAGGGATAGAGATTACTAGTTCAACTCCAGAGGGTGCAACAGTAGGAAGAGTGTTGAATAGCGTAGGGTTAAAAATTACTATTCCAACTCCAGAGGGTGCAACAGTAGGGAAAGTGTTGGATAGTGTAGGGGTTAAAATGACTATTCCAACTCCAGAGGGTGCAACAGTAGGAAAAGTGTTGTATCGCGTAGGGGTTAAAAATACTATTCCCACTCCAGAGCGTGCAACAGTAGGGAAAGTGTTGGATAGCGTAGGGGTTAAAATAACTTACTAATAATTAAAATATTTGTTTTATAAATAATAATTTAAATATTAAATAACAATAAATTAAGTAACAATACCAATAAATAATTACCTTAAAATAATTACCAATTAATAAACGATTAAATTAATGATAAAAAGAATTAAATAATAATTAATGAAAATGAATTACTAAATAATAATGAAATAAAAACTAATTAATTTTCAAAACCAAAGCACAGTATTTATCAAAAATATTTAGCAATTAATAATTAAGTGATAGTAAATTATTGATAAATGTCAATAAATTATAATTAATCAAATGTAATTGCCAAGTATTAATCAATAGACAATACATTATTTTCCCCCAAAATATTAATTATATACTCAACAATAAAATAAATAATTACTTAATTACGATTAAATTGCTTCCCACCCTATTGCCCTATAACCTCACAACACACTTCAATAATAAATTAATACACTTAATATAATTACCAATTAATACATTAATAAGAATATATTACCAATTAATAAAACTTAATTACCAATTAATACTTATTTAACATGAAATTAATTATCAATACCAGTAAATACAAATAAATAATTACTCGGTTACAATTAAATTACTTCCCACCCTATTTCCCTATAAACCCACAACCGCTACAGAACTAAAACACATAATTTATTTAAAAATACTTACCAGTTCCTAAATTTTTTATTATCATTATTAATTTACTATAAATAAATTACTTCCCACCCTATTCCCCTATAAACCCACAGCCCACCACGGTACTAAAACACATAATTTACTTAAAAAAAAATATTACTAACTTCTAAAAATTGAATACATATATTCTAAAACTAGTACAATAATTAACAAAAAATATAAACAAAAAAATATATAATACATAATAAAATACCTAACACTAATGATAATACCGATATTAACCCCTCCGCTGCGCCGAATGTTCCGCGCTGGTATGGAACGCTCTATTGCGCGTGCAGGGCCGGAACGTTCAGCGGACGTGCGCAGACTACTGAGGTAGTGCACGCGACGTCCGCTGAACGTGCGCCGCACTGAAGGGGTTATTAACATCAATATTTTTGCTATCGATGTTACTAACTTCGATAGTAACAAAAACAGCCTTCAGGTCGATATTCTGGTCATCGATATTATTGATTTCGATATTCTGTCCCTACGATATTTCCAACTCGATATTCTTGTACATAAAACACAAAATAAAAAAATTGATATTTAGACTGTGTACCTCGAGAAACTAAAACATCTTCTAATTCGCCAAATGACACTGGCATCAAGATGGTCACTGATATTGAACCTTCCACCGTTCCTCCAATAACAACTGATACAATGGATGCTGAATACACGTACCCCACATGTGGGTCTGTCCCTGATTTGCTGGATACTCCTTGGCACAGTGGCAGATATTCGTTTGAGGCATCCTCCACATCCTGAAGTGACCCGACAAAATTATCAATTTTTTTATCTTGTTTTAAAAAGACTTATTTGGTCCCTCCCTAGACATACGTTTGGTTGAATCTGTTTTTCTTTTTTCTTTTTATGTCCATTGGGTTTCTAACTGTATTTTTTTCAACTCATCAATGGTCACCACTTGCCTGAAAGTTTTGCTGCGACCTTTATCAATGGAATTCTGGCCCCAAATTCATCTTCACACATCAAGCGTGACCAGACTCTTGTTAACATTTCAGCATTCCCTGTTTCCGATGGTATTGTTTGGGATAAAGTAGGTTTCCAAATTCATGGTCCTATAGAGCTGATTAACCTGCGGTACGTGTTTAGAATCCCTATGGGTGATGTGGTTACACAAGACATTCGTTCCGATGATTGGGACGTGCATGCCATTCAAGCTTTGTTTTCAGATTTAAAATATAATGCTGCTTTTGATGCGGCAGACTTGTATATGAATTCTGCAAATTATGCTGACCTTTTCTGTTATAAACATTATGGCCATCACTTCATACACAAGACTAGTGCATTACACCCTGTTGTAAATTACACTCAGTGGGAGCTTTGCCCCACGCCAGTAAGGGGCAGCTCGAAAACATTAAAGAAGAAGTTTATTTACTTCACAGAATTTAACCCATCCAATCCTGAATCTTTATATTTCAAAATGAATAGCCCCTCGTCTCATTTGTGTTTGTGTTAGGTCTTCGACCTACTGAATTGGTTGGCATCTGTTTTCCACTGATCAAAATGATGTCCTTCTGGAGGGTATTGCATTATTTTGCACTTACACCTTAATGGATTAATCAGGTACATTTTGCCAGTAGACATCGGTTGGTCTTCCGGATGCCTTGCTTTCAACGTTTTTCTGCTAGTACTTCCTCTTCTCTTTCTCGTCTTTTGACTACTTGCAAGATTTTTTTTTTACACACACTTTTGTTTTTGCTTTTTCTAAATTTAATGGACACGCCTATTTTATATCAGACCTTTTGAACTTTGCTTTCTTTTATGATCTACATATGATGGTCATATCAGGGGAAGGGTGTAGTAAGGCTCAAAGGTCCAATGTCGACAATTGCTAAATTAGCCTGAGCTTCGCTGCCATGAACTTGCTTTTGCACACAGCACTGCAAGCATCTATTTCGCAATACTTATTTGTGTCCCTTTTACACATAAGAACTGTCTGCTTTGCAGGTTCTTTGCTGTGCTCTGAGGTTTAGTCTGCACATGATGTTCAAGGTTAAACAACAATGCCCCTTGTTATTCTGTTCTGATATGTCCCTTCGCTCCTAGACATAACAGGATTCACAATGCTGCACCTCTGGAAATCGTGTACTTTAATATTGCAAGCACAAGCTGTTTCATACACACGTAGAGACACCTTTCCAAAGAGAAGACCCGTGTTTGTCCTGCGATGTGAACATTGCACCTAGGACGTGAGGTATTGGGGTTTGCTGACAAAGCCCAGAGGTCTTTTGTTTTATAATAAACTATTACTTGTCACGGGGAGGGGGTTAGGTCGTTCCGTCCTTTTCAATTGTTTTCTATAACATGACTTCCCTGTTTATATTCTATGGAATTGTAACAATGCTGACTATATTGTGTTTATGCATTCTGCTGCTAGTATTGGCCCATGTACTGCACCGTAGAGCGCGTTAGTTGAAATAAACATTTTAAACTATACTGCGTCTCTGATCACTCGTATTGTGGACAAGTATGAGTGGCTGAACGAAAGAGCGTCTGGCTCCCGCGATTCCCAAGATAGGTTTACGTGTTCTGGGTTGTCTAATCATTGGTAGCTTTGCTGAAGATGGAGAACAAATGAGACACTATTGATAGTCGCTAAGGGATTTTGGGTTCGGACGTGGTAGGTTGGCACACCACCTATACACTGAGGTCCTGTTTTCCTGTGAATAGTTCTGTGTATGTGCGGAAACCCTGCATATTGTGAAGAAGTATTGGCCCGGTCACATATTACAGGTGCCAGTCCCTGCAAAACGATTTTTATGAAGCTTTTTTCAAAGGAGCATGAACATTGCAATGGGCGTGGTGTGAGAGCACAGGAGGACCGGATGGGGAGAAGTCAGTGCTAGAGGGAATGGAGGTAAAGGGAGTGATAGCAAAAGGCAAGCTTGAAGTTGGCAAGGTGGAGAAATATAGAACCAAAAAAAGTTTGGAACCTGAACATGGACAAACACAAAGCATAGAGGGGAGTCTGGTATTTCTGGGGGATGCAGCACATAAGAGACGGAGCAAGAGAGCACATCCACTCCCATGGAGTGCTGAAAGAAAAATTAAATTCTTTGAATGCAAACAGTTGAAGGATACATGTCATACAATCAGAACACAATAAAGAAGAAATGCTCCAGAGGTGAAAAAACAAAGTTTAGGAAGGAGAGCCATTGATTAAAAGGTGGGGAGTGGAGATAGACAAGAATGCCATCTCCTCAGCAGCAAAGGGCTTATCCAAATCCTACTTGTTGTATGTGTCTTTTTTAAAATGTCAATTAAAACCATTGTTTGAGTTCAAGATGCTGAAGTGAGACATAAAAAGTGATGGAGGGAATGCCTAATTGAATCTCAGCCAGAGGCAATTACTCTGTCAATCTGCTTTATGCCATACACCACCACTGTCTTATGCAAATCAGCCCACCATAAGTGGCTATGCCTTGTCACCTACATGGGAACCCAACAAATATTAAACAGATTATGGGCCTTGATACGAGTTTGGCGGTCTTACCTCCATACCACCCCAGTGATGGTCCCATGAAAACCGCAGAGGCGGAGCTCTCCTGCCTGTCATACTAGGATGTTCTCACTGGGCCAGCAGCGGTGCTTCCAGTGGCAGGGAATATATTTTCAGATGTGTTGATGCGTGTGTGTATATTCTGACTGTGTTAAACTTACACATATGCATGACACATGAAAAGATGACTACTACCAGTACTTCCCCATTGCTGGAGTCCAAGTTTGGACCCAGCCCTATGCAAATCAGTGTTGACCCTGTGCCTCATGGGAACAATCTAGACCGGACTGCCAGGCCAGGTCCTCCCTGGACTGGAAACAAGCATCCTGGGACCGATTTCAGGGTATGTCCCCTTTCTTCAGCGAGGCTAGCTTGAATCCAGTGGCACAGTGAGCAAGGGACCCACGTCTGGGCATACCCATCCCACTTAGGGCAAAAAGTGTTACAGCAAACAAATGATCGACGGAATGCTGACAATGCAAACATTCTCTCCCAGTCAAAAGATCTGGGTTAAATCTATTGTTCTAGGATGCTTGTTTTCAGTCCAGGGAGGACCTGGCCTGGCAGTTCGGACTGGACTGTTCCCATTGGGCGCAGGGTCATGACGGATTTGGATATGGCTGGCTTCAAATTGGAATGGCATAGTGAGTAAAAAACGATGGATTTAGGCCCAGATCTCTGTACTAGGGTGAATGTATGACATTGTTCTGCATTCTGTCCATCAATTGTTCTTTTTGCATTTGTTACCCCAAGTGGGACGGGCATGCTCAGATGTGAGGCCCGTGCTCTCCATGCCACTGGAGTCAAGCTATCCTGGCTGATGAGGGCTGAAAGCCCGAAACCGGGCCTAGAATGCTTGTTTCAAGTCCAGGAAGGACCGGGCCTGGCAGTTCGGTCTGGACTGTTCCCATTGGGCGCAGGGTCAAGACTGATTTAAACATGGCTTGGTCCAAACTGGAATGGCATGGTGAGCAAAGAAATTATGGGTTTAGGCCCAGATATCTTTACTGGGGTGAATGTATGACATTGTTCTGTATTCTGTCCATCAATTGTTCTTTTTGCATTTGTCACCCCGGGCAGGACAGGCATGCCCAGACATGGGTCCCTTGCTCTCCATGCCACTGGAGTCAAGCTATACTGGCTGATGAGGGCTGAAAGGCCGAAACCGGTCCTAGGATGCTTGTTTCCAGCCCAGGAAAGACGTGGCCTGGCAGTTCGGGCTGGACTGTTCCCATTGGGCGCAGGGTCAAGACTGATTTGCATATGGCTGGGTCCAAACTGGAATGGCATGGTTTGCAAAAAAACTATGGATTTAGGCCCAGATCTCTGTACTGGGGTGAATGTATGACATTGTTCTGCATTCTGTCCAGCAATTGTTATTTTTGCATTTGTCACCCCGAGTGGGATGGGTATGCCCAGACGTGGGTCTTGTGCTCTCCATGCCACTGGAGTCAAGCTATCCTCGCTGATGAGGGCAGAAAGCTCGAAACTGGTCCTAGGATGCTTATTTCCAGTCCAGGGAGGATCTGGCCTGGCAGTTCGGGCTGGACTGTTCCCATTGGGTGCAGGGTCAAGACTGATTTGCATATGCCTTGGTCCAAATTGGAATGGCATGGTGAGCAAAAAAACTATGGATTTAGGCCCAGAGCTCAGAACTGGCGTGACTGTATGACATTGTTCTGCATTCTGTCCATCAATTGGTTTTTATTGCACTCCAGTCAATGGGCAAATACTTCAAATCAAACTTACATCGATTTTGGCACCAACAGGGTTGTTTTTTTTGGGTCGAGATGCTGCTGTTAAGGGGGGCCCTGGAGGAAGGGATCCTTCTGGGAGACTGAAGGGAAGAATCGGAAATGTGTAAGTATGCACCCCAATTCCTTCGATTATGTAGACTCAAAGTAGGCGGTCTTCCCGCCACAGTCGGCTCGACAGAAAGCCAACTTGTAAGTCAGATGGCGGTAAACTTGTCTGTACCACCCTCTAACAGCTGCTTTCCCCGTACCACCATCAAGGCAGTCGGTAAATGGCGGTAAATGGAGGCCGGAATGCCAACTAGGCGGCGGGGATTCCGATGCTGTTTTGACAGTGTTTCCCTTACTGCCAAACTCATAATCAAGCATTTGATCCTTGTTGGGCCTTGAATAAAGTGCATCTTAAGTCCAAGGAACACTACACCTCAACCATGTCCCGCCCACAAATGATAACAAAAAGTTATGGGTCCAATGCTTAAATTATTCCAAGCAGCTGATAATTGCTCTAGGACATATTTTGCAGTCAACTGTCAACATAAAGGACCAATAAAGAGATTTTAAAAATACAGGACCTGATATACCATCATTGTGTTGTATAACAAATGATATTTTGAAATTTGGTGGATGTTGACGTGAGTTCGTCCTCATGAATGGTGCACCCGCTGAAAGAGTTTAGCAGCTTGGAGAGCTTGTGAGATGGATATATATTTTATATAATAATCACAGTATACAAATCAGGCAAGGAAAATGCAAGAAGGTAAAACAATTACAATAAAGAATATCTAGAACTGGAGATATATAGACTAGTGAGAAGAAAAAGAAATAATGCATAATTAATCATAGTTAGCGCTAGAAAAATCTCCCAGCAGAGGTTATTCCAGATCTTCTTAATCTTTTTCAGATAGGAGGGACCTCTAACTTTAGCCAAAGCTAACTCAGGTTCATAGATCAGATAAACGATGGCACACCAATTAACAGCCTTTGGGGCAATCACAGAGACCCATGAACTTGCAATACATAGCTTGGCACACACTAGCATAATTACTGCTAAATGCTAAATGTAGTACCAAAAACAGATGGTTCGCAGCAGTTGTAGCTTTAAATTAACAGAGTGTACGAAATGACAAAATATCTCTCTGGCCCTCTGGTTCCCTTACCGCCAAATACATAATCAGGCCCTAATTTCTTTTTGGGCCTTGTCAGTGAAGTGCATCTTAAGTCCTAGGAGTACTATGCCTCACCACGCACTCCCACAAAGAATAACAAAAAGTTATGGGTCCAGTCCTTAACTTTTCCCCAGCAGCTGATAATTGCTCTGGGACATATTTTGTAGTCAACTATCAACATAAATGACCAGTAACGAGATTTAAAAAATACAGGACCTGATATACTATTATTCTGTTGCATAACAAATGATATTTTGTGCAGGAATAAGATGCAGCCCAAGGATAATTTTGCATTGCAATGGATGTAGCAATCCATTACAATATAAAATGCACATTAGGTAGGATTCGCATGAATCCTGCCCCGGGCATATTAATGAATCATGATTCCTTCTGCAAATGTTACCGAATGGCCACCAATGTGGAAACGCCCTGTATCTCGGAGCCCCTAAAAAAGTCATAGCAAAGCTGCAAGTGGTACAGAACTCCGCAGCCAGGCTTCTAACAGGCACTAACAGCAGAAGCTCCGCAAAACCTGCCTTCAGATCGCTCCACTGGCTGCCCATCCAAGAAACAGTTCATTTCAAAACCCTCTGCACCACCCATAAAATCCTTCATGACAAAGGACCCCACATCCTAAAAGATCTCGTCAGACCCCACGTAGCCCCCAGGAACCTCAGATCCGCTCACTTACATCTTGCCCACGTCCCCAGGATTAGGAAAGCCCGCACAGGGGGCCACCTCTTTTCCTACAATGCTCCCAAACTTTGGAACTCTCTCCCTCTGACCTTGCGTGCCGAATCCAACCACCTAACCTTCTGCAGGCTTTTGAAAACATGGCTTTTTCCTTAATTCCTTTCCCTCCTCCGTCAGCTCATCCATAGCGCTGGGACGCTCACGGGCAGCCATGCTTTTACAAATCCTTTCTTTCTTTCTTTCTTTCTTTCTTTCTTTCTTTCTTTCTTTCTTTCTTTCTTTCTTTCTTTCTTTCCTTCACTCCATACGTTTTCATAAAAGGTTGACAGGGGCTGCAATCAAAATACCAAATTAGGTTAATGCAAATGTACAAGAGTGAAGCGTATGTTGTGGACTGTTGTGGGTGCCACTCATTGTCAACAGTTCAGATTCATAATGAGGAAGCTGTCCCTCATCTTGCAATGAATTCTAATCCCTTTTTGGTTACACAGTCAATGATTTGCAAACACAACTGTAATCACACATGAAATAAATGTTCAATTATAAATTTTTTGGGCACATATCTTACCAGTAACATTTCACCACAAATGTATTTTCTGCACATTTTCCATGTTTAATTTGATTCGAGTTAATGTATACCTGTATTTTCAAAAGGGGTCATGTTAGTTTATAATATTGCTTGTAAAGCGTGAATATTTATTTTTTTATGAAAAGCTGAAGCAACAGTGAAAAGCGCTTAATACTTATTTTTCTTTTGCTCATTTCTGAATGTTTTTTTCTTTGATAGTATGGTGGTATGTCTTAATTGAGTAGAAGTCTTTAAGCTGCACCTGCAAGTGTGAGCAGCCTGTATGTCTTATCTGCTAAATTTGAAGGTCACAGTCAGAGCCTGCTTCTGAGAAAGTGTTTTTTGTTACATTTTAATGAGACTGGAACTGTATCTGTTCTGTCTTCACTTGATTGGTTGACTGTTCTGAAAGTTTAATGTTGCTGATAATGCTCTATTACTTACCGGTACTCTTCATTAATCCGGGTCCCGTTGTCCTCGTCCCATACATTAACAAATTGGAGATAACCATCTCCCGACATAAAAAAGAGCGGAGGCATGCTGGGACCCTAATACTGCCCCTCCCACCGGGAGTACATAAGCAGTACTTACCCAGCATCCCGTGTGTACATCCAAGCCCATTTAGGAAGGCCAGCCGCCTGGGAGGGAGGGAAGAGCGGACGAATTGGACAAGGACAACGGGACCTGGAGTAATGAAGATTACTGGTAAGTAATAGAGCATTACCCCCAGGTCCCTTATGTCCTCATCCCATTCATTAACAAATTGGAGAATACCAAAGCAGAAAACCGGCCTGCTGAACTCACAAGCGCACCCAGGAAACCACACCAAACGCAGCAACCCAAGAGAGCACCAAGAAGGAGGGAAGGGGGTCCGCAGGAAGCAACCAGCCGGCAACCCAGAACACAACAGCAGGATCAAAACAAGGACCGGAGACAATCAAGAAAAAACCAGAAGGCCAGGGCGACAAAAAGGAGGCCGCCAATCATAGAAACAGGAGACAGGGTAACAAGGCCAAATGGACTAGGCCAAGGGACCCACCGGACAAGCCCACTCAGCCCAGAACCCCCAGGAGGGCACACAGGACCCAGCAACCGCACAGACACAGAGCAAACTCCGACCGCCCCGGAGAAGGACAAAAAAAGAAGCCCAGCCCAGGCAATAGGGCGCAAGCCCAAGCACCCAGACCAACGAGGAAGGAGGAAGGCACAGGAACCCCGCAGAGGAGGCTAGGACCGAGGAGGAAACGCCACCATCACCAGGACCACCAAACGACAACCTGTAGTATCCTGATGTTATGGATTGCCTCTGCCATGTTTCCCCGTCCCTGGCTGCTCAGCCTATGTGAGTGTTCTGAATGGAATGTTTGGTGTGTGGGCTATGAGTGGAATGCTTGAGTGGCTGAATGAGGGATGACCGTTGATGGATGGGGCTGAGCAGCCAGCAGGCTGCTCACGGTGGGGTTTGATATGACTTATACCTGGACTTATTCTACTTGTTTACCTGCTTACCTGATACCTGAATAAATCTACGTTGACATCATCACTCCAGTGTGGTATCTTGATTACTACACAACCACCAAGCACCCAGCCCAGAAGGAGGAGCCCCAGCAAGAGCCCGGGAGCAGAACAGGAGACAGACCTCAACCAAACCGAAAAGGACAGGGAAGGAGACAAAGACCCGAAACTCCAGGAGGCCAAAAGCCCCACAGGGAAGAAGACTGCCAACTGAACAGGACGGCCAAAAAACCCAGAACAGTTGGAGCAGAGGAGGCACCCCGGAGCAGAACCGGCACTGCAACACAGAAGGTAGACAACAACAGAAGCAAACAAGGCAGACGACCGCACAGACACCCAACACCCAGGCCAAGCACTCAGCAAGGGCCGGAGCAACGGAAAAGACCCCAGGGTGCACAGCATGCAGAACAGAAACCCACTAGGCCCAACCCCAGCCAACACCGAAGAGAAGCCAAGAGACAGCAAAAACCAGGGCAACAAATGCACAAGGAACCAGGAAGCCAGGACCAGAGCCAAGCAACCCACTGAGGCAGGAGGACCCACAGGCCCAACCAGCCCCTGGAAGGAGTCCACGCAGAGCCCAGGGCAAAGGAAAGAGCAGGGAGGCCGACAGAGACCCCCAGCACACCACCGTTGGACCAAACAGAAGGCCGGAAGAAAAACAAATACAGGAAACCGGTAAAACAGAAAACCGGAGGAAGCAAAGAAGGCAGAGGGCCAAGCAGCAGCAGATCCCGGACAACACGCAGCCAGGAGGGAGGACCCCACAGGGAAGGGGAACTCCACAGAACCGCACTCCAACCAAGGAGGGTGAGTGAGGGGGGCAACCAAAACAGACACACACCGGGAACAGAGTCCAGGGAAGCAAGGGAAAAACAGGAACGAGCCAGGGCACCGGAACCAAGAAGAACCAGGAACGCCCAACAAAACACACCCCAGAGACCAGCAAGACAAGGAGGCCGACCCAGAGACCACACCAAATCTGCAGGAAGCCGGCAGACCAGGAGCAACAGGAGGCAACCCCGGACATGCCAATCCAGAAGCACTGAACACCAGGACCCCACACAGGACCGGACAAGGGAACGAGAGGCGAAATAAGCCTCTGAAGAGAAGGAGCAGTCCCAGAAGAACCCACCAGGACTCAGCCTGAAACCAAGAGAGTGCCCCGCCAGGACCCACAGAGGGAGCACAGGCAAGAATGCAAGTCTGAAAAAAAGGGCGACCAACAGACGCCCAAAACCAGCAGAAGCCGGAAAGCCCCAGCAGACCAAAAGAGGGGAAAACAGGCACTAAGCCAAGGACACAGCACCAGCGAAAGAGAGCCAGGCCTAAACAGCAAAGGCATGAACCCCAGGGATCCATAACGTGAACCGCCACTGGAAACACACCCCAGGTGGGACGCAAAGGAAAGGGAGAGCATGGCCCGACCCCACCAGTCTGAGAAGTCGACAGGCAAAGGCACCCAAGGCGGCCCCAACCAGGAACAAACCGGGCACGACCAAGCGGAACCACAGAGACCAGGTGAGAGCAGGCTCTTCGGCGGAATCAGGAGGGGTGACTAGGACCCACCAAAAGAAGCCAAAGGCAAGCCCAGGAAACAGAGCAGGGGTGCCGCAGAAGCAGGGGAACACAAGGCCCCACCAAGGAAAACCCAGAAGCCAGGAACAGCCAGCACCAGAGCCAGGTGCAACCTAAGTTAACAGCACCCAGCACGGAAGAGGCAAGAAGCACAAGACAGCACTCAGTCATCCCCCCACAGAGCAACCCAAGCACACAGGAGGGCCCGGAACACACACCGGAAGCTCCAGACAGGTGCAAGGAGAATACAACAGCTGAAAAGGAAGCAGCGACAGGGAAAGAAGCCTCCCAGCAAATGTCAACCCCTGAACCACAGGGAGGCCAGACCCCAGAAAGGAAGGGGACACCACACTCCAATGGACAGAAGGAGCAACCCCCGAAGAGTGGCCGCAGAAGCCAGTAAGCGGAGGCACCCAAAAGAGAGCCTAACCGCCCAAAGGGCACCAGAAGAAATAAGAGAACCCACGGTACAGCCAAGCAGGGCTCGCAACCCAGCCAAATTGGATGCCAGCAGAGGAACAGTGCCTGCAGCACAGGCAAGGAACCCTGGGAAGGGAGAGCCGACCCAGGGACCCAGCTCACTCAAGGCCAGACCACAGCCCCTGCACCAACAACCCAAGGAGCAGGACTACGCAGGAATATTAGAAAAGCGGGCAGACCCCGGCAGGACCGGGATCCCAAGAGAGGGCAAGCACAAGCAAGCCCACATCCAAGAGGGGACCACGAATCCCAGCCACACCACCCAGGGAGGCCACATACCGCAGAGCCAATGCGGCAGTGAGCAACAAAGCCCACAGGCACCCAGCAGAGCACAACACAGGAGCCCAGGAGAAAAAGTGCAGAGTGGACATGCTGGCACAGTCCTGCTGCAAGTGGCAGCGGACGTGCTGTGCCAGCCCCGGCTGCCCGAGGCAGCCCGGGAGCAGAAGGCCGCCCACTGAGGCAGAGAGCCAAACCGGCAACCAGGCCCCCGCAGGGGAGACAAGCACAAAAAGACAGCACACACGGGGAACAAAAAACCCTGGCAGCATTGCGCACGCTAGCCCAGCCACCCGGAACACCCAGGAGGGCAGGAGCCAAGGACGAGGAATAGCCCAAACAGGCAAGAACCCCAGCCCCACAGACAAACTCATGAGGGCAGAAGCAGGGATGCAGTGCAGCAGCAGAGTGCATGCCTCGCAAGCAGGAGGCCCCAGGAACAATCCCCGGCAACATCATGAGTCACCGCTGTCCAACATGGCCACGTCCAGATGGCCAACCCTCCAAAAATGGAACAGGAGCGAATGGACCGGCACCACACACAAAAAAGAGGCGCCACCGGGCCAGGACCCAGGACCTAGCCTCACACCACGGGGCACACGGAATTCCCCCCCAGCCCAGCAGGAGAGAGGGGGCTGGGGAGCAAGTGAGAGGAGCACAAGGGAGCACAAGGCCCCAAGAAAAGCCGGCACACGGCACAGCGCAGCACAGCACCACGCCGCTACATCCCAAGTGAGAAGAACGTAGCATCCAGCCGCGCGCGCCGAGCAGAAAGAGCCCAAAATGACGGTGGCGCTTAGCAGCCAACAGCCAAGAGGAAGCAGCAGAATACATGCCCCACATGCAGGAGGCACCGAAACCCACCACCAGGAGGCACAGGAGTCCGGCAGCAGAAGGCCAGCAACAGCAAACAAGGACGTCAGGCAGCAGCCACAGGATATCAAGAAACGTACTGCTGAAGCTCAGAAATACTACAGAGGAAGACATCCTGATGCTCCAGTAATGAGCAAGCGAAGCCGCCCTGTTGTCCCTTAAAATGTACATGGCTTCACAGCATTCCAATGTATACATGAACTTAAACACTGAGCTATAGTGTGCACCTCGGGAACAGAACACCATCTCACACTGGGGCTTGTACAGAGTGTGGCAGACATGGGGAAAAGACTGGGAGAAAAACAACACTTGCAGCACTCAGAGGCAGCAGCCAGAAGCAGCGTCACGCCGCCGTTGGCGTCACACCCTGCAGCTGCAGCGGGACTCGGTCACTCAGCAACCTACTGGGCTGAAGGTGGAGCTAGGAGCCGCGTTCCTTCAAAATCCCCGATCAGACCTGCAGCGCGGGCTATCTGGAACAGCCCCTAAAAATGAGCACGCCCGCAGGGGAAAAGTAGCAAAAAGCGCTATGCGGGGCATGGGTTGGACACCACCAGCAGCAAGGCCCCCACCCCAACAGCGTGAAGGCACGGCACACAGCAAACACGGCACGTCTCCCAACCAGGCCAGGCTCAGGAAGACGTGAGTGCGACCCGGAAGCACCCGGGAGGCGCACCAGCCACAAAGGGCCTGCAGGCCAGGCAGCTCACCAGCCACCACTGTCATGACCCCCAGCAAGCCCAGCAGGCCAGGGGACAGACCAGGAAAACCTCCGGCCGCACAGCCAGGCAGCCAGGCGGGGGAGGAAGAAAAGAACGCCACTCCAGCCAAGCAGGAGCAGCGAAACAGCACACCAGGTCCATTCTGTCGACAGACAGAAAAAAAGAACAGACGGGATGCTGGGTAAGTACTGCTTATGTACTCCTGGTGGGAGCGGCAGTATTATGGTCCCAGCATACCTCTGCTCTTTTGTTTCTGTCTGGAGATGGTTATCTCCAATGTGTTAACGAATGGGACGAGGACATAAGGGACCTGGGGGTGATGTTAGAATCCTGTTGTTTTCAGAACATGTTTACCGCATTTTAGATTGAGATCCCCTTTTGCCTTGCTGCAGACGGAGATTCCTTTTTAGCTTCTTTTAGGGTAGATGCCTTTCTAGAATCCTTTAGATTGAGGCCTCCTATAATTTCTTTTAGGGCAGATCCTTTTTAGCTTTATTTAAAGCAGATTCTTTCTTAGCTTTCTTTAGATGCAGAATGCAGATCCCATTTAGCTTTCTTTAGAGCATGTGTTTTTCCCGTGCTTGAAGAGTTTAACTGACTCATTGATAAGATACCGTCCCTGCCTGCTAGACAAATATATATTTGATTCATATATCCTGCCCTTCAGAGACATTCCATGTTGACACCCTTTGCCTGACTTCTTTCTAAGCTTTCTAACTTTTTCAAGCTTAGCAGAACAGGTTTTCCCTTCAGGAGTCTGCTTTGATTTATTTTGAGACAATAACAGTTTATGTTTGCTTTTAGGATTTCGAATTTCTGTGAATTATATTGATTCATGCATTCATCTAATAGCTATTGACTTGCAACTAATTTGATGATTTTAATTTGTAACTTTGCTAATCTTTTAATAAACCCGTCATGGTTTGCCTGTCTAATACTCTCCGTCATCTTTGTGGGGCCAAATTTTCTTCTCATTATTTAATTGTTTTGATTTTTGTGACAGAATCGGTTCGCATCTGAAGCTCTAATGAAGTGCAGCCTGAACCTGAATTTGCACCATTAATTTGCATTGTGCAAAGTGATGCATCACACATCAATGACATATATACTTGTGAGTCGGAAGTAAGGAATATCCTCAGGGCTTAATTTGAGCCGGAGCTTGCCGGTGCTTAGCACCGGCACCTAATCATGAGGGCCGGGTCTATAGTCACGGCGGCCGCGGCATTGAGTGCACCTGTCCTGCCTTTGAATTAGAAATTGATTTATGAAAGTCATCGTGACTTGGCACTGGCACGCTACTGCTGTGGTGCCATAAGGGGTGTTGACTGACTCGATGCATGCAGTTAGTAAATTGTAAAGACAGTACATACTGCTGTCCATGACGTGACATCACTGACGTGACGGTGACGGACACTGACTCTCAGTGATTCCATTTTCAATTTCCTCCTCTGAGTCACGAGTCCTACCTTACTCTCCAGTCTCTCTTCAAGACTTCACGGCCGCGGATCAGGCCGCCAGGGCCCCAGTGGGCGGGACACTACTTATTGTTGTTGTTGCAGGGCAGGGCTTTGCTGCGGGGGTTGGAGCTGAGCGTGGTAGAGGCAGCGACGCGTGCGCAGATAATGCATTTGAATGCACGCGCGCATTTTCGCTGCCCACCCCAGCATACCCGCACCTCTCCTCACCAGCCACCGAGTATCCAGTGGTGGTATACTCAACGCACGCCGCCTTTCAAATTCAAAGTAGCGGGAGTTGGGAGCTCCGGACTGCTCAGCAGGTGAGGCAGGGCGAGCGAGGCAGGGCCTGGCAGGCCGCAGCCAGGCGCCGTTACGGTGATTACTGATCAGATATTTTTAGATCATGCTGATTCATTGGTCTACCAGCGTCTGGACAAGATGGCCTGGGGTAGGCCGGCGCCGACAGCCGAATAATCATGATTTAAATAAATTAAGCTGCGCAGGTGAGGCAGGGCAGGGCCTGGGGGCCACAGGCGCAGGATCACTGTTTTTTTGTAATCATAATTGTTGATTGTTGATTGGTGACTGGTTATGGTTATCATGATGGCCTGGGATAGGCGGCATAGTAGTAAGCAGGCGGCCATAAAAAAATAATGAAGTTGCACAGTTGAGGCTTACGGTCAGGTCACTGGTTGTTTTTGATCCCCTGGTTTGATCGACATCAACGATCATGTTTTGTTGCCAGCAGGGCACTGCAGTGGTGACTATTTGCTGCGCAGTTGCGGGCTGGACTGCCTGGACAGATCATTACTACACAGCCACAGGATGGATGATTCACTTTCGTGTACAGGGCAGGGCACGCTGATAAAATCTGTGGGGGTTGGGGCTGTGGGCGGGAAGCAGCATGCGCACATTTTTTCACATTGTATGCGCGCACATTCACTGCTTTGCCACCACACCCCACCGATAACGATGGTCAGTTCATGCTCAATTGCATTTACACAGTCGATAAAGTAGAAGATCTAATAGAAGGAGTTTCGTAACTTTGGTGATACAGCAGTCCTTCTATAATTGTGATGTCCTAAGGGGTTTATATGCAGGTGCCTTCCTTGCGCAATGATGGCTGTTGTACCTGGCTTGGAGAGGCCAGATAGACGAACAAGTTTGGCTAGCTGCCTCTTCGGTTTAGTTTCGAGGTGCCACTCAATTATTGCTGACATCTTCCATGTCTACACTTGCTGTAGGTTGTCGGTATTTTAATTCCAAGTATTAGCAGCCACGTTCACTACTTTTCCTAAATGTCAAAAACTGCTCAGTGACGTCATCTCAAGTAAAACATTTTTATTCCGTCCTATCTCTGTATCTAGATAACAAATGCTGCTGAAATTACACACTTTAGCAATACATATCCTCGAACAGTAATTGCAGTTGGAAAGCTGCGCTATTTCTTTCAGCATACAGGATGTCTTCGCAATGTAAATAAGGTTTTATTTTTCCTCTCAACAAACTAATGTGGAAAAGACAGTTTGATTGCAGCCTGGTTTTGTCCTTGACAATTCCAAAGGTGATGTGATGTGACAGTGTGGAGGCAAGAACGTTATATTGTAGGTGAATTTCGATGTGTTTATGTTTTACTTGATAATTGTGACCACATACAAAATCATCGGGGAGGAAGGAGCACGCAGCACTAGGTGAAACCCTCGAGGGACGCACCTTGGAGTATTCATGACGACCGGGGTTCCTGAGCCCTTCCTCCATGGGGCCCAGGTGAACCACATTTAAGGTACCTATCTGTATTGTGAGGGATGACAAAGGCCAGCCCTGATTTATAGTTACACTGACAGGACGGGACACGGGATACATTTGTGGCATACACTTCTGACTACTACCACAGACTTTTGAGCCAAGCGGCAGAAACATGTTGAAGGTTTGAGTGGTAATGGGGTATTGGTTCCCCTAGTCTCCACACTGGTTTGTAACACAAAGTGATATCTCACTTAAGTTAAAAGGTGGTTTGCATCACATTGGTTTTTAGCGTAGTCATATCACAGGTTCAAGAGTTTGGTAGAAGTGCTTCCTATACTATTAAAGTGTAGGCCTGCTCTTCATCAAATGGTGTTTTTGAAGAGCAAGGGTAGTCCTATGATAAAGCATAACACCTGATGGTGTATGAGTACATACCATCACATTTTTGTGTGTCCAGAGACAGGCTTGGGGAGGACAATCACTTATAAAAAGAACAAGCAAACACATTTTTGCGTGGCTTTACAATGTGTTTAACATTTTTGATTGGCGGCCAGCGCACCATAGGGACACGATTGCCTCTGGTTCCCTACTGTGGAGAATTTCCAAGATTTTTGTAGTTTGATATCTTACAAACTACCATTATTTCCTAGAATCCCTACCAGCTATACAAGCTAGAAACACATTATTTGGCTCTGCACCCAGTGGTCTTGGCTCAGAACCCTTAGGGCACAGTGGTCGGGATGCAGATTAGGCCTTGGGTGCAGGGAGTGACCTATGTTTATGCCCTGGTTTCTTCACCTTGGTGCACACTGCCTCAGCTGGGCTATGACAAATAGGGACTGGGTGCAGAGCATCTCCAAAGGCTGTGCCATCTTTACCCATTTCCTTAGAATTCCTTTCACAAAAAACAGTGGTTTCAAAGCAAATAATTCACTTGTATGGGGTCTTTTCCATAAAACCTCAGGAACTGTATTTTTTATTTTACTTCTTGATTACAAGCAACAGCAATCCTACAAATAGGTTATGCTGTAGTGGAGCCTCCATAGTTTAACATGTTTAAATATACCCTATTGGAAGATTAGCCATCTCCAGGATACAATTAAAAAATGATTTGTTCCTCTAGTTTCTACCATAGTGAATGGCATAAGCTCTGCCCTTAGAGGCCTTCTTCAGGTTATTCTTCTGCCCGTCAAGAGAGGGAATCTCTACCCATCAGTTTTCATAAATGGTCTTTCCAGATCTATTTAAACTGAACTTGGTTACTGTCTAGTCCCTGAAGGAATTTTCTGGTGCATTTTTCTTTTGAAACATTGCTATGCTTTATGATTTTATCCTCTGAAGGAGTTTACTTCTGTCAGGAGCCACTAAAATGTTTCTTTTTTTGGTCAGAGCCTCTGTCTGGTTTGCTAAAGACATCTTGGGGACATTCAGAAAGCTGACCTAGGAATGCATTCCACCCGTTGCTTACCACTGGCTTTGTGACTTCTAACGTACATTTTCTGGATTTCTATATGCTGGCTTTATTTGCTTTAGGCTGTTCAGCTTGAGTTAATCCCTCTCAGTGCCCAAACATTGTGTACTGCATTCTTCCACAAACTCTTTCTGTAAAGAGACCCTTAAATCTTGTTCTTATCTTGCCACATTTGCTATGCGTTCTAAGAAGAGGTCAAATGTCAAGCTCTCCCAAGAAGCTAGGCGTTTACATCTCTTTCTCCACTGCAATGTGAGAGAATTTGTGTGACAATCCTGCTGAGTATCCATGTAAGAGGAGAGGTCATGATGGCCTGGGGTAGGCCGGCGGCCAAATGATCATGATTTAAAAAATAAATAAAGCTGCGCAGGTGAGGCAGGGCAGGCTAATATAGTAAGTGGGTGGAGCCAGTGGAGGAAGTGGGTGGAGCCAGAGAAAAGAAGGTGTGGCCTCCGACAAACATTTGAGCACCTGCACTTCATATTTTTCATGCCCCATTCCCTTGTGAATCACAAGGATATGCAGTGTGGAGGAAATATCCTCCAGAACCGCAAGCCGAACAACAACTTGAACGAACAACGAGTTAGCCTTTAGGCCAAGACAGTCTAGTGTTCATGCAGGGCGGTGTTCAGAGGAGCGTCGGACCGGAACAGGTAAGAGGGGTTCAGGTTAGTTTTGAGGGGGTGGGGGGTTGGGCTAGTTTTAAGGGGGTGGGGGGTTTCGGGTTAGGTTTAAGAGGGTGGGGGGTTTGTGTTCGTTTTTAGGGGGTCGGAGGGTTTGGGATAGTTTTTAAGGGCTTGGAGGGTTTGTGGGGTGGGGGTTTGTGTTAGTTTTAAGGGAGTGGGAGGGATTTGTGTTAGTTTTAAGGGGGTGGGGGGATTTGTGTTAGTTTTTAGGGGGAGTTCGTGGTTCGGTAAGTTATGGTTCTTTACGTGGTGGTTTAGATTGGGTCGTTCTTTTAGCCTTCGTGGTTTAGGCACTCGTGATTTACGAGGTAGGGTTTAATCAGACAATGGCAGTGTGGGCCTTGTGAGTCACGCGGCGGCGTGAGTGGCGAATTGTCCTTATAACACTGTATGATTGCTGGGTTTGCACTCACAATGACTTAAATTGTGCGCAAGCGCTTAGTACATCAGGCCCATTGTTATTTTTATTATTATTATTGTAATCATTGCCTTTGGTCCCTTGTTACTGTACCGTGCAAATTTCGGATACATAGCATTGTCCTAATACAATAGAATATATTGCAATTGCAATACAATAGAATACAATGCAGAAAACATATAATTTGTACTTTGGTTAATAAATATATCGCTGGGAATTAGTGTTTAGTAGGAATAAGCCACTTAATATATTCGCACGCTCCAAATCCGTTTGATAGGAGAACACTGCCACCTTTAGTCTGAAATCTGAAACTTACAGGCATAACATTTATAGCCTCCACACCGACAGATTTGTACCTGTTCGTTGTATGTGAACTTTGTTCTAATAAAAATTGTAAATTAGGACTGTTTAATACGCTGTACAAAATTAGCTTAATGCATAAATTGTGTTTGTATTACTGTACAGAACTTGCTTAATGCATAAATTGTGTTTGTATTATTGTAAATTTTTTAGTAAAAGTTTAATGCCCTCAAGAAGTCATTAACACAATTCCCATGTGCTTTCTGACAAGCTGGACTGTGTTTAAATGAGAGTGATCTGGAAAGGATTGAGTTTTATTGAAAAAGTGCTCTTTTTTCCAAAGTTCTTGATGTTCAATTACAATTTTCTTTATACTGGATGGCACTACACGAAGGCTTTTTTTTTTTAAAGTACTTGGCTAGTCAAAGTACGTTCTTTTTTTCCATCAAATTATGCATGATGATTTTAGAAAATTGTAGCAAGTTTTAAGGGCCTGTAATACATAGAAACTGATGTCTTTGATCCTTTTCAAAGAACTGGGGGAAATTGTGTTTCATTTTCAAACAATTTAATTTAACTTAAGGAAACATAAAAATAAAAGAAAGCCTGTTTGTTAATAACATGTTTAAAGGTCTTTGCTTTAGTTTGCAAATGTCTACATATGTCCTCGTGATCACTTCGTCTTAAATATAATTCTTTACACCCAAATCAGGTTTTAGAATGTATATATTTTATGGGTAGGATCTGTGCTGCAGAACTAATCAATGCATGGAAAAGAAGTCTCCAGCATTTGCATGATTGTATCCAATCTTAAAGAACTTTGAATTTGTCCCAGGACCATTGTAGGTGCTTGCAATTAACATTATGGGCGGCATTATGATGCCCTACCAGCACTTTTGTGCCGCCAGAACGTCACTTTTTTGACCCAATGTGCCACTGGCATATTCATAAGGCCATGTAAAGCTACTTTACGTGGCTTTTCATGGCCTAATACATATCTGCCCCTTTCACACAGAAAACTGCAACTTCCATGGCTTTTTACCACTATCCCAGATTTATAAGAAATCGTAAATCTGAGACTGCGCCAAAACTTATGCCACCCAGGGGAGGAGTCGGGAAGGCACATCGAGGAGAAATATCTATATTTCTCCTCTTTTTTTCTCTTTCTATGTGTGCTGTATTCCTCAGCACACATAGAAAGATGAAAACGCCTCTTGTGATTGTTTTTTTTTGCAGGAAGGTTTCCCTTCCTGCACAAAAATAATAATTTCCACAAGGCAGGCACGCATGCACTATGGTGCAAGGGTGCCTGCTTTGGCGCACGGCAGCCCATTTTGCACGGGCGCAGGGGAAAAGGAAAGGAATCTAATAGATACAGTGCAGTCCTTCCCTTTTCATTTGCCGTAGGGCAGGGCAGCAGAAAGGCCTGCTACAGTGCACTATGGCAAAAAACCCATAAATGAGGCCCGTGGTTTTCTCTCATAGACAGCCATTGGCCTGAATATCCTGATTCAAATTGTGGTTGCCCACTTTTATGACGTCACAGTAGTGGAAAACATATTGAATTATGGATGGGTAACAGCGAATTACAGGGATTTTATTTTTCTGAGTTTTCTATTATGTCACTCAGAACCTGGAGGTTAACAACATCCCCTTAATTCACATTTTACCCATTTATAGATTTATGTTATTTATGGCCCCAAAATCATCTTATCCTGTTGTTACACTTGGCATCTTTGGTGTGGTTTCCGCAGAAATTTTGCCTATACCTGCTGTATTTTTTATGCTGCGCTGGATTTAGTTATTATTTGCTTAGATGCTTTGGGCACTTTGCCACTGCTGATCAGTGTCAAAGTGCAAGTGCTTCCTGTATTAATTACAATTGTGATTGGTTATCCATGATTGTCATAATTGATTTACTGGTAGACCCCTAGTAAAGTGCACTGAGTGTACCAGGACCTAAAAATCAAATGCTACCAGTGGGCCTGCAGCTGTGATTACGCCACCCACACGAGTAACCCTGAAAATGTATCTCAGACCTGCCACTGCTATGTCTGTGCGCAGTTTTAAACTTCCAAGTCTACCTGGCATGTGCACCCACTTGCCTGCCCCTAACCTTCCCTTTTCTTACATTTAAGGCTCCCTCAGGTAGGTCCAAGGTACCCCCATGGGCAGGATGCAGAGTATGTAAAAGGTAGGATATGTACTTGTGTGTGTGACATGTCCTGATAGTGAAATACTGTCAATTTCGTTTTTCACTATTGAATGGCTATCTGCCCCTCAGGCTAACAAGGGAGATACTTTGTAACATCTTACAAGTATAACTTCCCATTGTGACACAATAGAGGAATAATGTTTAGGCTCTCTGAATTCAGAATTTAATAACACATCTTAGTAAAGATTGTTTTTAAATTGTGTGTTTGAAAATGTCACTTTTAGAAAGTAGCCATTTTCTTGTTTAACCATCCTGTGTGCCTCTGCCAGTTTGTGGACTGACTGTCTTGTATTGGAGTGACAGGGGCTGGGGATGTGTATTCACTGTAGACAGTCACCGGTGGGAGGCGTTGAGGTGTGCCTGACCAGTCCTACATGACTTTGAGCTGAGCTGAATAGACATTTGCTGCATTTAGAGTAGTGGGGGGGAGTTTTCATTGCCCCTGAATAGGGCCTGTCTCCCTTGCACAATGCTGTCTCCACCCCCTGTGGTCTTACTGAATCAGTAAAGACAAAACTGGTTTGGATTGGGCTCAGAGACCCCGGCACAAAGAAGAACAAAGACAAACTAGGGTATAAGTAGTGGACCTTACACCCCAGAACTTTAGATCACTTCTGAACTCAAGAGGAACCTTAGCCACTATGTGCTGTGTTGGGTGGGCCTACAGTTGCTGCTTCTGCCAAAGAAAGGACACAGACTGGAACTTTTCTGAGAAACCTGCTTGAAGAAGAATCTCCAAGGGCTTGTATGTGCTACTTTCCTGTTATAAAGTCCCAGGGACACTGAGTCTACAGCCCCAGCTCCCCTGAACTCTACTGCTGAGAGTTCTCACCTGCCAGGAGATGCCTGTTCCAGTTTTGGGCCTCTGTAGGATGTTCTTGCTGTTGGGAACTGGAAGAAACTTGAAAAGAAGCAAGAAAACCTGTCTCCGACGCCATCAGCGACGCTTCTGTGACGCCGTGACCTGCTCAGAGGCCCAGACCAACGCTCAATAAGTGAACAACAAACCGCCCGGCACACCGCAACTCCAACACGCTTCGACTCCTGCCGACGCCTGCAGTTATCAGCTTGCCCGACGCCAGTGCTCGCACCGACTCCTTCATTGCCAGCACCTACATCCTGTTATCGTGTTGCCGATAATTGGCGAGGCTGAGTCCATGAACTCGCTAACTTTGCTTCATCACCGGAACTGATGCCTCACCGCCAAACGAACCGTCTTTCCCTGTCCTGGAAATGGCATGTCGCCTCCTCGCAAACACGACGCCTCACCTTCCACGTGGCAGTCAAGGAGCCAGCCTCAAACTCAGCACCAACACCAGACGTCCAAGACGCCATGCATCGTCATAGACTTCGTTTCAAAGTTACTGTTTGTTTGGAGGTCCGTGTGACTCCGTGTTCAACACCGCACTCCTCGGGGTCACCACCATACCTTGGACTTAATGCTGTCACAACATCGCAATATCCCCAGGTGGAGCTATTTGTTTTCTACAAGCTTTGTTTTTGCAAGAACTGTTCTAAAGTCATACTTTATTACCTGTATGTTGTATTTTTGTAATTTTGGTCTTGTTGAGTTTAGATAAAGATACTTTATTTTTTTCTAAACTGGTGGGGTGTTCATTTGTGGTGTTATCACTGTATTAGTTTGTGTTTTGAGTGCAAATGCTTTGCACATTGCCCTTGGGATAAGCCTGTCTGCTTGTGCTAAGCTACTAAGGGGGTGAGTAGGGGTATCTAAAGGGTGTATCCCAGATACCCTGACTAGAAGCAAGGGTTCGTACTGGGGCAAAGGTTCCTACCCATGCCAACTAGAGACCCCCAATTCTAACAATTAGCAATACCTGCATGCTAAGGAGGCTACACTTAAAGTCAAGTTGAGTGATATAGCAATGGGGTACAGATAACATCTAGATTTGTATGGGTCCAGGATATCACAGAGATATGGGTGGTTTCAACTTGTACTTTAACTCCTTCTCCAGCATATTTCAAACCAGGGAATATTGTAAGGGATGCACAGGTGGATCGATGACGGACTGGAGAGTGCCAGTGACAGAATGAAGTGCTGGCATGGGAGAATATATTGCAGGGGTGATGATAGGGGAGACTGGGTCATGGTAGAGGGTGGCATGGAGAAGATGGACTTACGTATGTGATAGGTCGTGGTGGAAGCGAATATCATGGGCAAACCCAATAATGTTTTATTTGTTTTTCTCAGGTAATTTTGTCATTAATTATAAATACTGCTAACAAGGGTATGTGTCTCCAACATACCCCAAGCACTGGATTAACACATGAAGGGACCTCTAAAACAGGATGTTCACAAATGTCACTTTTATTACAATTGTTTGCCTTAATAATATGACCTCTTACATATTTGATGAACTTCAGGCTATGCATCCGTTCAAAGTACACTCATGGGAAGACGTCTCTGAAGAGAGCTATAGACCTATGGTAATTTCAATGGCGTACATGACATTGCCTCTTTAAGGCATATGGTATTGCTTTCATGATGGTCCCACAACTACAAACTGTCACCAAATTCCTTACTGGCCTGTCAACATCCATCTCGTAGAGATTGCATGAAAGCATTTAAAAGGATATTGAAAACGTGCAAAATCCAACCAGAGGTTCTATAATGAATTCCTTAATAAAGAAAATAATTTGTTTTTTATTGAGAGACTGCTAACATAAATGTGTCATTTCCAGAGCAGCACCTGCAGCAGACACTAAACTACAATGTTGTTTAAACTAATTTAAAGTTAATAAACAATGTTTCTTAAGTCATTGCATTAGCTCTAGCTTTTAATTATCCTGCCTGAGAGATGTTGCTGTATTTTGCTGGTCCTTTTTCTGTCAAAATACTGCAAAAGAAGATATAGAAGTGATAGAATATGTAAGGTGGGAGAGAGAAAGAAACAGAAAAAGTGGAGGTAAATTGAAAGTGTGTAAGGTGAGCTAATTAATGCAAACTAGGGAAATACTTTGTAAGAATAAACACAAAACTATTGTTAAGAAACGCAATATCAACTCTTTCAGAAAGTACAATAAAGAATAAAAACATTTTGGCAATAAAAGCTATTCATAATGTGCTTCTAAATGAATATTGCACTGCAAAATGTATAGATATATATCACGGGCATGCAGTTATAAATATATACACTCACTGAAAAAACTGGTTTCAGGGACATTATAGTTAGAAATTAGCATTTAGAAAACCTTAGAAATGTACAAAAGAATTTCGGCCCCGGAGACCCCATCCCCTGGGGCATGGCCACTTCCTTGGTGACCGCAGAGGGAGCCTCTAACATGCACCTCCCTCTGCCCAAAAGCAATTCTGCTTCGCTTCATGGAAGCAAAAGCATTTTTACTGCTCTTGTTTCCATGAAGCAAAGCAGAGTTTGCTATGGCAAGCCGTAGCAAACTGCAATGTCCCGGGGGTGGGTACCCAGGGACATTGCTGGAGCTAGCCCTGGGGGGTGGCGGTACCTAGGGCCGTTTACAGCTCCAGGAGGGGGCCCCTCCCATCTTGGTAATAGCCCCGGGGAGTGGTGGTCCCCGGGGCTGTGAGGGAGGGTTTGAGCCCCCTGCATTCTATGTAAGCCCCAGAGAGGTTATGGTCCCTGGGGCATGCGGGGGCCCAACACGGGACCCCGCATCACATTTTTAAATTGCCCCTTGGACCTGGCACACAGGGGGGCTTAAAGGAAATGAAGCACAGGAGCCCACGCTTCGATTTTTAAACATTTTTTCTGATGGATTTGTGGATCTAATGCCAATCCCTCCAAATTTGATTTAAAAAAATACTTTTTTTGGCCCTGTGGGACCCCCTGAGCAGGCGTAGAGGGTCAGGGTGTTTCTATCCTGCCCCCTTTTCTTAATTTTTTAATGTTTTTTTTACCTTGTTTCTTGTGACTTGGTTCAACCGAGTCACAAGATGGCTGCCAACACTTCCTAGTTGGAAGTGTTGGCAGCCAATCAGATCTCAGGCATAAGATTGGGAGGGTTTGCAGACCCTCTGCGACCATATTTGTATATCTGAGAAATACATACATTTCTCAGGAACTACTGCACAGATTTACACAATTTACAAAGTGCACTCTGAACCTAGCTACCTTTTTGCTGAATGTGGTGTAATTCCGTTCAGCAGTTCGGGCTGTAGCTGGGTCAATAGTTTCCTATGGAAATTAACATGGAGGAAAAAAAATTTGGACCTCCCCTTATTCTCTGCCCCTACTTGATAGATCGCCCTGAAATTTCCAAGACAGCAGCTAAAGTGAGTGGGCCATTTGTTTTGAAAATTTGTGAAGATTCGTCAAACGGCGCCAAAGATATTGGCAAAAAAAAAACGCTTTTTTAATAGAAACAAGGTCCTAAGTGAACAAAACATTCAACATGCATAGATTAATTAAAATATATGGTACCTAACGGAATGAATAGAAAGTCAAAGAACCTCAAAAAGCATTGACAAAGGTATTGGGTCAGCCTTTAATGTGTTAGTGCACGCAAACACAGGCATGTACAAATGCTTAGAAAATAGATGTCTCTCCCTCCCTCCCACCCTCTAGCTCACAATTGTGTAATTTAATGTCAACTGTAAATCTCTCAGACATATGCGTGAGGCAACTTGCACCGGTACATAAACTGCTAAGTTAATTAGTAATAAAAGTCAGACCTTTGGAAATGATAATACAAATCAATAAATGAGGTGGAATTGTAACAAAGAAGAATAAACACAAATTCTGTTTAAAACAATCCAGATAAAGGAAAATAAATGTGACTAATGAAGTAAGAAAGTGAAAGTTATGGTTGCAAACCTTAGTGAGAAGTCAGTAAATACATCTTAGAATGGAGCATACAAGTGAAAAAGTTAGAATGCAGCTGTAAAAATGATATTGGCCAATTAGTTGTGGAGAAAGTATAAACTTCTATTTACTGACGAATCAGTTCCTACAGTGACAAAACTTTTCTAAAGCTCTACAGATGTGTACAGTTTGATGTTGTATCAGAGTCACCAACAGACCTCTGACAGATGGCAAGCAAACCACGCAAGCACTTTTTGACACTTCCTGTGGTCATAGGGTCAATCAGCTCACTTGCCTTCATGTACAAATTGGTGGGGAGGCTGGAAGACCCTCTCCAGTTTTGTGTTGGCACCGTTTACACTTACCAGTTCGGACTGCTTCTTCAGGGCTTCCCACACATCAAACACAGAGGCTGAGTCTCTCTTTCTCAGACAGTCCCTTCCTGCAGGGTCAGGTGCTCTTCCCCTCACTTAGCAGGACAGACCACATGCAGTTCCACAGCAAGATATACATAATTCAGTTGATGTCCTCTTAACCTCTGTCAGACTGGCAATTAAAGATGCCAGCCCTGAATGCCAAAACTCATTTGAGTACTTTTGTGGAGCACTTCCTCCTTTAGTTAGTGATTAAACTGAGAACTGGAACCAAGTGGGATAGTTTGAGTCTCACTTTATATAAATTTTTCCGACGAGTGATGATGATCCCACTGTCAATAACTGTGAGCCAGTTGGAAAAGGTTCCATTTCATTGTTTATTTTTCCTTCCATAGAACAGACACATGCTTTATCAAAGGTAATGATTCTTGCAGCAGATAGTGACAAAGCTTGCTCCAACTGAAGCACTCAAAATATGATTACTGTGAAGTGTGACAACTCTGCCTCTGGTTGTCATCTGCCACATGAAGCAGCATTCAGCGAGACAAAGCCAAAACAATTCCCTTTCCTTATCAACAGAATATGCTGCCACTCCACCCCTTCCTCACTGTCATTCCAAATGCTAGAACTTAGAAAGAGATAATCAATGGATCCTCACTCACATTTGAATAATTATGTAGCCCTTTTCCATCCACCCAGAACTAGTTCAAAAAGGCATTCAATAGATTTCCACTGTTTGGGAAGACAGTAACCCAGCCTCCATCTTGTGCTATGTTTAACAAGGGTAAACAAAATGGATTTGTGGTATGGAGTTTGGAGCAGAGCAAAGCGTTGTGTAGGTAGAATGTGAAATGTAGGTGATATGTATTATGAAAGCTTGGAATGTAGGATTGTCGTGTGAGGGTTTCAAGTGGGAGTCAGTTGAAAGGGAATCGAGGAGGAGATTGGTATTTCTGTGCTGCTTTGTTGCCTTTGAGCGAATAAACTTCTTTGTACGTCAATGGCCATGTACCTGTTTTTGGTAAAATGGCGGAGTATGTAGAGCAACAATGCTATTGGTCACAATCTATCTGAGGATTTTGATGTTTTCCAGTTATGAGTTGAGAAAGCCTTGGAGTGTAGAGAAGGTGCTACTATTTGCAGGTTGGTGCTTGGTGAAGGATTTCTCTCTAATGATTCATTTCAGTTGGTGACTTGTTGAGGTCGTGCATGAGGAAGCATTGATTTGGTTCACTCGTTGCTTCAGCTCACTTGTTGCTTTGGCTCACTTGTTGCTTTAGTTCGCTTGTTGCTGCAATAGCATTTGAATCAAGGTTGAACAGCCATTCCTGCTCATGTTTGCAACACTACTTGGCCATGCCCAACTGGCTGTAGAGACAAGTTAGCATAAACCCCACGCTCTGGCATTATCTCATTGTATGTGGCGTCCATATTGTGCAAGCTTTCAGGTGGAAACAGTGGCAACTGTACGTGCTGTGCAGAATGTGCTGCATTAATGGGAATACTGCCTGCATCTATTTGTGACACACCTGGTTATAGTGACAACAGAATATTAGAATTTCCGAAGCCGTGTGTGACTGTTTTGTTTGGTAAAAGAAACACCAGGAACTCTGTTCTGCCTGCATCATTTGGTCACAAGGCAGACTAAGAGCTCAGTTACATCTGCATAGTACTGTAACACACACTCCTTTCCTGTGGATTGTCTGATTATATATTGCATTCAATCTGTAAACAAGATTTGTTGGCTACTTTTAACATCAATGGAGTACATTGCGGTACAGTGTGTGTCTAGTATCATCTATCACTCAGTCCTTGGTATTTGAGGGCAAGTACACCAAGCATCTGTTGACCCTGTCCAATCACCGGGATTTCCGCAAGGGCCTTAAAACCTGACTTTTTCCTAAGTAATTTCAGCCTCCCACTCGACTCCTGTTTGCCGTTTTCCCTCTTTACTGCCAAGCGCCCTGAGACCAATTGGTGATTTGTGCGCTGTATAAGAATCTATGACTATGACTATGACTATGACTATCAATCCAACAACCTCCTCCATTTTTGGCCGGGTCGGCGCAACCAGTAATCAAGTCGGGCATGTGGCTTGATCTGTTTCAGGCCTATGTGTAAGTTTTGGAGGATGGTGAGTGTACTCCTTCAAGACAATTAGCTTTATTGAGATTATCCCTTGGAGCTATAGAGTTAAAATAACTTAACAATCTTTCAAAATTGGAAAACACTGGGAACTTGGATGTGTATCAATTACTGTTAAGCAGCTACAGGGGGGAAATGGGAAAAGAGTGAATGTGGTTTTAGGAAAGTTCAAGTTTTACTTGTGAAGTTATGTTATGCTATGTTAAAACATTTGTAGAGCGCACGTATACCGACCGGTTTCTTGGCGCTATATATAAGAGTACCCAGAGTCCTAGTGAGTAAGTCATATGCCTGTGTGAACAGCCATATCTTAAGGAGTTTCCTTAATCGTGGAAGGTCTGTACAGGATCTGATGTTAATGGGCAGAGTTTTCCAGAAATGGGGTTCCAGAACCGCAAATCTGCTGCCACCTAGCCGCTTTGATTTGTAAGATGGTATGACCTAAAGGTTATGCGCTGTAAAGTGGGAGAGGCGAACAGACTGGGAGTGGTCCTCCAGGAAGGACGTAATTCAGCTAAGAGCTAGTCCCCGAAGTCCTGCATCCCTGACACGGTCCACCAAAATGCCATGGTCGACCATATCAAATGCTGCTGACAGATCCAACAACACTAAAGCATGAGTGCCCTTGTCAGCATCCTTCCATAGCATGCCCAACATTGTCAATCTTACTTCCTCAATTGAATGAGAGGGACGGAACCCTGCTTGGTGGGAAACAAGGTAATGAGATTTTTCAATAAATGAGCAGAGACAGTGTGCTACATGAAATTCCAATACCTTTGCCAGGAAGGGAAGCAAAGATATCAGGCGGTAGTTGATCGGAGTCAAGGGGTCGTTCCCCGGTTTTTTTAACAGGGGAACTCTAATAGCTTTTTTGAAGGCTCTGGGGACACAGCCCTTTACTAATGACTCATTCAACAGAGAAAGGGCAGGCTCTGGATTAATAAAAACAACATTTCTTTTAAAATATGTGGTGGGCAGCAATCAGTAGGGGGTCCAGACTTGACTTTGGTCAAGAGTTCCAATAGGACTTCTCTACTGATTTCTGGTAAATTATGAAGGGAGTAGGGATTCTTCCATGCCATTGGGAGTGCTGCATAAGTATGGTAGCAGGGATGCTGACTTTAATTGAGGAGATTTCATCAATGAGAAATGTGCTCAGGGAGTTGCAGAACGACTGGGAAGGAGTGGGTTTTATTGAGACTCTATCAGGATTGAACAACTTGTTGGCAATTGTGAATATTTTTTTTGGTTTATTTATAGCGCTCAGGATCTTTGAAGAGAAATAAGTGGCCTTGGTGGATTGAGCTAAGTAAATCTCTTTTTTATCGAGGGAGTAATTCTATCTCCATTTCCTTTCAATTTGGCCCAGGGCAAGTATTTGGGCATTTAAATCTTCTGAAAACCATTACTGGGCCTCATGATGTCTGGCTATTTTTATTGTCCTGAGGGGGACATGCTTGTTGCTGGCTGCTGTCAGCCACGCAGTGATGGTTACCTCGTTTAGGTTGATGGAGAGCTGATTAGTGGGAACCATGTTTGCCAGTGTGTTGCAAAAGGCGTTGAAGATGATGCTGTTCCAGTTCCTTGCCTTGAACCCTTCTTTACCTTTAAGGGTTATCTGTAGATATATTGTTGATCACGAACTTTATTAGAAAGTGATCAGACCAAGTGCAAGGGGACACTGTCAATGCGGACACTGTAAGATTAGTTGTCCAAATTTGATCCAATATGTGTCCTTTAATGTGTGTGAGCGAAGTTACATGTTGTATGTAGTTAATCCCACTAAGTAGATTGGTCAGTTCTGCAGAGTGGGGTCCTCCCATCGCATCATTGGCCCAATAATTAAAGTCGCAGATCAGCAAGATTCTAGCATGGTTGATTGTTAGGTGAGCCATCTGTTCACCTAATGTTTGGGGGAAAAGGGGCATGTTCTGAGGGGGCCTTTATAGCAGTATGCAGATTAAAGGTACCTGTGCTGAGTCTAGTTTGATAATTAGATTATTTACAGAAGTAATGCCTAGCATGTTAAGTTTGGTACATTTAAATTCTAGACGCAATATGGCGGCAACCCCTCCACCAATTTTCCCAACTGGTCGATTTGCCTGGAGGATGTAGTAGTTGTTGGGAGGGCAGCCACAATATTGGGGGTACTCCTGTAACAATTAGGCTTCTGTTAACGAAAGGATATCAGGTTTAGTAGATTCCAGTAAATGGAATAGATCTAGTTAGTGTTTTGCCAAAGAACAGGTGTTTAAGTATGTAATTGTGAGAATTTGTGTCTGTGTTCGATGATTATTACGTCTCTAGTTGCTACCTGCGGCATAGGAAGATTATTCAGCAGAGCTGCGTGCCCTGCTTCTCTGGAAGGCTAGAGAAGCAGGACCCACAGCTCTGACCTCCACTGTCAGGCTTACTAATGCAGTCCTGAATAGCAAATACTCAGCAAAAGAATATCCATACTTTGCATGGCAGCCTTGACCCGCTGCACCACATTGCGGTTTTCATTCCCTTGCATCAGATAACGCCTGAATAAGCGGCCCCTCCTCGCACAGTTTCAAGCAATTGCTCCAATTGCACACTACGTCACTCATTAGCACCCTCATGGGCGGACATCAGTCACAGTTGGAATAGCTCCACGATTTCAAGTCCAAGTTTCAGGAATTCATGCCCCTTGCAGCATTCTGCTTACTTTCTCTCTACCTTTCTCCCCGGCACTGCCTGGTTTTGAATTTAGCTTGCTCACAATTGCTATGCCCTGAAGATGATCTCGAATAGCTGAGATCGAAATGTCAGCGACCCCCTACAACAAGAACTCTGTACACTTCGTATAATTTATTCTTGAGAAATTCTCCTATGTGTTGTCAATGCGATGTTTATATTTTAAAGTCACCCCTATTTAGCACGTCTTGCTTGTTGTCACTTTACTTTGTGAGCACCTGAATTTTTTCTTTCATAATTCATAAAATAAATACCCAAACATTATTTTGACCCTGTTCATATTAATTATTGTTCCCTGAGATATATATTATATCTCGACTCTAGAGCATTGTCACTAATTCTGACACTGCTTCCTTCCTTGGACCTCTTTGGCCACATAAGAACCATTGTTTTTCCAAAAACATTAGTCTACCCCAGGCTCACTTATTGGGGTCCCCTTGTTTTCCTTACTAGAAATTATGGATATGGCACATGAAGGATATTCTACAACGTCTGGCACAATAAGGAAGGTAAGAACATTTTTGGGTGGCCAGGAATATTTTCTAAAACTGACAGATGTGTGAGAGAGTCCCAGGTAAGTAACAGGGTAAATTCATGGTTTTGCCTCGTGAGTCAGTTCAGTTCAAATAACTTTATTTGATTCAGTCGAATCATAAAAGTTTACATACATTCATTACACAAAAGGTAAAAATACTTGAGACAATTGTGTACAAAGGGGAAGAGGCTCATACCATTCTGCAAAACATTTATAAAAAATACAGAAATATTAAAAACCCCTAAAATCTATAAAAATGTGAGTTAATTTTAGGACTCGTTTCCTGATTAAAAAAGCAATTCTAAGGAGGTGTAGCACAGCGCTACATATAACATCAGTAGATAACAACCACAGATAATTAAAGCCCTCCTGAAAAGGTCAGGGACGTATTTCCTTTAAAACTGGCTTGATAAAACCTGCCCGTGGGTCTTTATAAAGTGTGCAAAACAGCATAAAGTGCATTGTACTTTGATGGGCTAGATTATTACAGGGACAGGGGGTTAGCCTCTCACACCAACACACCTGTTTAGGAAAAGCCACAAGAAAGTGCAGTGTGCAAACACGAAGTCTAGTCATAAGGAAACGCAAATGAACATGCATGGTAAAAGACAAGTAAAATTGATGTTGGCTCCGAGGCTCATAATCTGAGATTCCATTGTCTTGATTGGAAATGCCTAGTTCAGTTCGGAATGCGTTTTAAATAACCTGTTTCATGTTTGAATGGATACCATCGGGTTATCATAATAAATTTACAGGCCTATTTTATAGACAGTGTCCAAGACATAACGGAGCCAGGGGAGTGACATGATGTTGTCAAGGCTTATGCAGTCGCTAAGGAAACTCCTTGAAAATAATAGGTCCTTGTTAGATGTGGAAGTCTCTAGTTGGCAATGGTATTGACCTTTGTCCAAATAGGGACCCTTACTTCTAAATCAGGATAAGGGATTACACTCCTTAATAACCCCTGCTCACACCCTTGGTAGCTTGGCACGAGCAGACAGGCTTATCTCAGAGGCAGTGTGTTAAGCATTTGTGAATATACACAGTAATACAGTGAAAACACTACAGATGGACACAACACAGGTTTTATAAAAATAGGTCTTCTTTATATAGACTTAACACAAGACCACAAACAACAAAAATTCACAATACTACACTTAAGATTACTTAAAAGATGATTAAAGTTGCTTAGTTCAAGTTGTTGGTAAATGCGACAAAGTTCTCAACAAAGTACCTGGATGCGTAAAGCAAGGTAAACAAAAGGCTTGCAAAGGGGGAGATGTGTCGGTTCCGTGATCCGGGGGAGATGATGCGTTGGGCCTCAATGCTTGCGCGGAGTAGGGGATGCGTCGTGATCCTTACCTGTGAGGAGGTGATGCGTAGATTCTCGGCCTGCGGGCCCCTTGCGTCCCAACTGGTCAATTTGCCTGGAGGATGTAGTAGTTGTTGGGAGGGCAGCCAAAATATTGGGGGTACTCCTGTAACAGTTAGGCTTCTGTTAACGAAAGGATATCAGGTTTAGTAGATTCCAGTAAATGGAATAGATCTAGTTGGTGTTTTGCCAAAGAACAGGTGTTTAGGTATGTAATTGTGAGAATTTGTGTCTGTGTTCGATGATTATTACGTCTCTAGTTGCTACCTGCGGCATAGGAAGATTATTCAGCAGAGCTGCGAAGCGATGGTCCAGTTGCGATGTGAGAAGATGGCGCCCTTGATGCAGCAATGCGCTGACGGTGCGATGACACCCTGGCAGCCTTGAACACCTCTGTACTTTGGAGCCGTGACAGGCCCTGCGACACGCTTCTCTGGTGATGCTATGGCGACTCTCACAATGGCGTCACGCTTCTCCGGTGATGCAACAGCAGGTAGCTTTGATGAACACACACTCCCAGGGAGATGCGGCGAAGGCTCGCTTCTCCGGCGATGCGACGATTTTAGCTGCGGCAGCGACACGCTTCTTCTCAATGCGTCGCGCTTCCAGCTCCCAGCGGCACGCTATTGTCTGGAGTCCAAATTCCATCAGGGAAATTCAGAGGGGAGCTGGAGGTGAAGTCTTTTGTCCCTGAGACTTCAGCAGGAGGCAAGCAAAGTTCAAGCCCTTGGAGAATATTCTGTAGATGAAAGTCCTTACAAAGTTCCTTCTCCTTTCCCTTGTCAATGAAGCAACCACTGCAGGCCAACCCAGCAAACAGCACACTGGCAGAGGGGCAGTACAACCCCTGCAGTTTCCTTGGTTCTTCTCCTTGGCAGAAAGGTTTCTTGTCCAGAAGTGATCTAATTTCTTGGGATCAGCGTCCCAATATTTACACCCCAAAATCCTTTGTTCTCTGAAGGCAAAGAGGCCTCTGCCTAGTCCAAACCAGTTCCTGAGTCCTTTGTTTACATGACTCTCTTCTTCCTTTCACTGTGCAGGGCAGAGATATCAGCCGCCCCACAGGAGGTGGAGCCAGCACAGGGGAGGGAAGATATAGCCCTGGAGTGCTTTGTTGACATGATTCCTCCTCTCCTTTCACAGTGCAGTGCAGAGACATCAGACAAGCCACAGGAGGTAGAGCCAGCATTGTAGAGGGAAGGCCCAGCCCTATTTAGGTCCCAGTTGCAACTCCTCCCTCCCATCTAGATGCAGATCTCTCTATTCACCACCGGGCTGCCCCAGCCTGTCTTCTGGAATCCCCCAGGCCTGTCACTCACATACCCAGACAAGGAATACACAACCCAGCAGAGGCAGGCCTGGATAGTTAGGCAAGAAAATACTTACTTTCTAAAAGTGGTATTTTCAAACACAGAATATTAAAACCAACTTTACTAAAAGATGTATTTTAATATACTGAATTCAGGCATACTAAATTCGAATTTCTACCGTGTTCCCTGAGTCAGTTAGGATTATAAGAATGTATTAATCTAACTGCCCACTCTGGCCTAAAGAGAACAGGTAGCCTTCAATAGTGAAAAACGAGGAGGAGGAGCTTCGCGGGCATCCATGATGGTCGCGTGAGCACAGAGCTCCCGAGACCCGCGCCGCCCTTCGCAAATATCCTGTTTATATCCTGATTCTGAAGACGGGCTTCTGAAGGCGATCTTCGGCTGACCTTAATATTCCTTTCAAAATTGAAATCGGACGTCGGGGGCCACTTTTACATCACCTCGTACTTTTACGGCCTGCCCCGGGACGGTGCCGGGGGCTCCGCTGATCTTCAGGCCGAGGAGTAGTTGAACAACAACGGCCAGAGGGGTCTTTCCCCAGGTGGCCTCGCTTCAACTTTCAGTTTCACTTTCCTACTCCAGGCTCTGATTGACTGGCATTCTCTTTGGTCTACTCCGGATCCGGCTTGATTTCGCTCTACTGCTGAGAGCCTTCTTCCGTGAGTGTCCGGCCTCCAGCTCTATTGGCATTATCTTTACTTGGGCCCCATTTCGTGTACTTTCTAGCCTCATTGAGATCGGCCATTTTCACCAGGTCTCGAGGGCCCCTCCGGGGCACTGTTCCCAATATGGCCACCAAACCTGACACTGAGAAGCGCAAGACGAAAACGCCTCTCCGTGGGGGGCAAACTCAAACTAATGTGATGGATCGCTACACCCATCCTAAGGGATCCTCCAGTGGTACTGGCACTACTCCTGAAGACCCCACGGAGGTATCGCTTCAAGACGTCATGAGCGCCATCACCAGTATGAGGGCCTCCATGGGACAACAGTACGAGGCCCTCGCCTCCAAGATCGATACGGTGGCTGTCGATGTCACGCTGATTAGAGCGGACCTGGCGAAGACCAATGAAAGGGTCAAGGCGTTGGATCTGAAGACCTCCAGCCTAACTACTGATGTCACGGAAGTACAGACTGAGATCGGCAACTTGCGTTCTTCACAGGACTTGGTGGCCCGTCGGCTCGAGGAGTTTGAAAATGGGGCCCGGCGTAATAATGTACGCATTATAGGTGTTCCGGAAAATCCCGAGGGTGCTGCCACCGACCTTTTGGTGGAGGACCTGGTCCTGAATCACCTCGCCCCCGCCGGTCTCAGTAAATTCTTCGCTGTTGAACGGGCCTATCGATTCCCTGGCGGGAAGCTGAAACCGGGTGCCCCCCCGAGACCCATTATTGCCAAACTCTTCCACTTTCGGGATAGGGACGCTATCCTTCGGGCTTCTTGGGAGAGCGGCCCTGTGAAATTTGAAAACACCACAGTGAACTTCTATCCCGACTTTACTCCACTGGTTCAGCGGCAGAGAATGGGGTTTCGAGGAGTGAAGCGAAGGCTGCGCGATTTGGACCTTAAGTACGCCATGTTGTTTCCAGCCAGACTACGGAACGAATATGAGGAACAAACATTTTTCTTTGATCATCCGGACAGTGTCAGTGACTGGCTTGATTCCTTGCCAAAAAGAGAGGATCGAACTGAGCACCCCAGTGGCGCCGACGGTGGCTCGCCGGAACAGGTGTGACATTATGGTTCCCAACGTTTGAACTTTCCGCCTGTTTGTCAGCTGAGTTTGGATAATTGTTCCTTTGTTCTATTTTGGATCAGCCCGAGGGTGGCCAGGGTGCAAGGGGACTCTTCCTCCTCCTGGGTTCTTTGTGTAGAATAGTTTTATGATTGGGCGACAGGCACACTGCAAGTTGGGATGACTTTTGAGTCACAGGGGTGCAGGGTGAGGGGCGTTGTAACGGGTTCAAGTTGGGGGGTGGTGGGGGGGTGTTCGTGTGTTTATTTTTCTGTTCACAAAGCATCGTATTGTTTTTCGTCCATTGCAATCATTGGGTCCTGTGAGCGGTGTGCTCTGTTTCTTTCACGAGGATGGGGGGTAGTGAGTTGAGACTGCTATCCTGGAATGTCAACGGTTTGGGAGACAGGATAAAACGAGGGGTTGTGCTGCAGTTCCTTAGATGTCATTCCCCCGATATTGTTCTTTTACAAGAAACGCATTTAATTGGTAACGCCTGCCAGGCTATGAATAGACGTGGATACCGACTTGTCGCTCACTCTAGATTCACTTATGGCTCCAGAGGAGTGGGTATCCTCATCCGGTCCTCTCTCCCCTTTGAAATTGATGATGTAATACTCGACGACAGGGGGTGCTATGCTGCGCTCACCAGTAGATGGGAGGGTAGGACACTTTCCTTACTCACAATGTATGTCCCTCCGGGCCTGCAGACGTCGACTTTTGCTGACCTTGGGCGGCTCTTATTGGGTCTTCCTGAGGGACTTCTGATCCTGGGCGGAGACTTTAACTCCGTGGTCTCTGGCACTTTGGATCACCACCCTCCTAGGGATTTGGCTAGGTCTCAATTGTGGCTGGCTGCCCTGCTGGAAACTTTTGGCCTTATAGATAGTTGGAGGTTGATGCACCCTACGCAGCTACAGTATACCTTTCACTCGGGGGCCCATGGTAGTCTTTCCAGGTTAGATTATTTCTTAATGCCAGCAGCACAATTACCCTCCATCAAAGAGATCCGTCAGCTTCCCAGGGGCATTTCTGATCACTCCCCCCTGTGGCTCTGTGTTGAGGCTGGGGTGGGCGGTGAGGGTAGAGTGACTTCTATAAATCCCTGGTATCTTCGCAATCCTAAAACCCGCTCTGCACTGCTGAAATCCATTGACCATTACTTCGATGAAAATGAGGGGTCTGTTTCTTCCTCTGTTTCACTGTGGGAGGCCTTCAAGACAGTCATCGTGGACATTCTTTATCTTTGATTGCTGCTTCCAAGAAGGCTAAATGTGAGAGTGATCTTGAAGGTGATGTTACTCGTTCTAAATTGCATTCCCTCAGTTTGAAACAAGCTGATTATAGGGCCCTTGTTACTGATGCAGCGAAAGCAATGAATAGAGAGCAACAGGGTAGGATATATGACTTGGGCGACAAGGCTGGTAAACTGATTGCGTGGCTTGACAAGAAAGAGAGAGTGAATCGTGTCATCCCTGTGATTGAAAGGCCGGATGGTGATTGTGTTACTGACCCAGCTGGTATTGTTGAGTGCTTTGTTGACCATTTCCGAACCGTATACGCCTCGGTTAGTGATAAGGACGAGGAGGATTCCCAATTGTTGTTGCGAGACATAGCATTACCTGGCCTTTCTGATGATGATAGGGACCTACTGGATGCACCTTTTACTATAAATGAAGTCGCTGTTGCCATGCGCTCAATTCGTTCTGGCAAGGCAATGGGTCCTAATGGTCTGCCCATAGAACTATATAAGCTACGACCCTACAAAATGGCGCCCTACTTGAGGAGTATGTTCCTTGAGGCTTTTCGATTCTGGTTCCCTCCCCGTTGATCAGCGACTAGCTACCATCGTTGCAATCCACAAGGAGGGTAAGCCACGCGATCGCTGCGCCTCGTATTGGCCCATTTCGCTAATGAATGCCGAACCCAAAATACTGGCAAAATTGCTAGCTAATCGGTTGATTACGGTGATTAGTGACTTGATCCATCTGGATCAATCCGGCATCATTCCACATCGGAATACCGCCCTTAATCTTCGGAGACTTCACGGAGTTCTCGCGAGAGCTGGGACTCCTACGGAGCCGGCCATTTTAGCCTCCTTGGACGCCACTATGGCTTTTGACACTATAGAATGGCCCTATCTTTGGGCGGCTCTCTCCAAATTTGGGTTTGGTTCGACATTCATCGCCTGGGTGAAGCTTCTTTATGAAAAGCCCCTCGCCCAGGTGGTTGTTAACGGTAAGGTCTCCGGTGTCTTCACACTTGGGCGTGGCACCCGGCAGGGTTGCCCGCTGTCCCCGTTGCTTTTTGCCCTTGCTTTGGAGCCACTGGCGGAGTGGCTCCGCTGGGAGCCCTCAATGAAAGGCATTAGGTGGACTACCGGCTTCGAGGACCGAATCTCGCTATATGCTGATGACATCCTCTTATATCTTACATCCCCCCAGAAATCCCTCAATGTGCTTTTTGATGTTCTGACCTCCTTCGGTAAGAACTCGGGTCTCCTTATCAACTGGACTAAATCGTGCGTTTACGTTCTGTCCGGTGAGCTTCCTCCACTGCCTCGCAGATTCCCGATTCAAATTGCTGACACTGGCTTTAAATACTTGGGGATTTATGTTTCCTTGGATCCCGCAGTTCACTATGAACGCAATGTGCTACCCCCTCTTCACCAGCTCAAGCTTGATGCTACACGATGGTGGCAGTTGCCTTTGTCGCCACTGGGTCGATCAGCTCTTTTCAAAATGATGTCGCTGCCCAGATTTTTGTATGCACTCCAAAAAAATTTTGATCCCATTCCATCAGGTTATTTTCGTGAAGTGGAGCACCTGCAGAGGCGGCTGCTCTGGGACGGGCGTGCGCGAATTGCTCTGTCTAAGCTCACGCTTCTGTCGTACGATGGAGGCATTGCCCTCCCAGATATCAAGCGCTACTATTGGGCTTCTCAATTAAGTGCTGTTAACCACGCAACTTACACTCCTGGTCCTACCCCGGCCTTCGCCATGGACAAGCACCTCTTGCCCGGTGGGAATTTTAATAGAGCGCTATATTCCAAGGGGCTTCATAGGACGTTGACCGGGCCCACTAAAATTGCTGTAAGAGTGTGACACGATGCGAATGCGGCCTTGGGATGGTGTGATAGGTTGACGCGCGCGACTCCATTGTATGCTTCCGAAGGTTTGGGCAATTTGTGGCAGACGAAAGGCTTTGATAAATGGGACATGATTGGTCTAAGTAAGGTAGGTGACCTCTGGACTAAAGGAAACGTAAAGACCTTCGAGGTGCTCAAGACGGAATATGAGCTTGGAGACAGGGAATTCTTTAGATACGCTCAGGTACGTCATGCTTTGCTGTTAGTCTTTGCCGTGGGAACTGCTATTTCCGAATCCTCGCCTCTCGAAGACCGTATCCTGGATGGCTATGTCCCTGATAGCACAATTTCACTGATTTATAAAAAACTGACCAACACCAGAATTGACTTGCTTGCGCACCTCAGGGCTTTATGGATTGCCGACGGATTGGAACTGGACGACGAGGACTGGCAGTCTGCTTTGTCCTCGCCTAAAGAGGTTGCCATTCCTGCCCACCTTAGGTTTATCCAACTTAAGATCCTTCATCGTGTGTATGTCACTGGTCCGAGTCTGGTTCGAATGGGCTATTCTTTGGATGGGCTGTGTAAGCGTGGCTGCGGCGTGATTGGCACCTTCCTTCACATTTTGTGGGAATGTCCCGAAGTGGCTGGTTTCTGGTCCCGAGTGCATGCGATTATGGAAAATGTCACGGGGGTTCCACTTCTACCCGAGGCCCGGCGCTGTCTCTTGAATGTGTGGGAACCTAATGATTATAATGCTTCTCAGATCTGCTGGGTGACCCTCGGCAACGTGATTGCTAAGAGGGATATTGCACAGCTATGGGGCTCCCACAGACCGCCCACTGTACTGGCGTGGAAGGAGAATATGGACTGGTGCATGTTTAGGGAAAAGACAGTATATTTGTCTCGGGGCAGACCCAGAAAGTGGAGCAGAATTTGGTCGCAGTGGAATGCTTATCGTGGAAATATATGTACTCCCCCACATGATTCTACCTCTGATGTCCCCTTGTCCCCCTAATTGGCATTCCCAATGTTTTGTATTGACTGTATATATTGCATTGTTTCCTTTCTGCCCCCCCCCCCTCTTCCCAATTGCCTTTAACTATACTGGACGTTTTGTATTGTTCGGAGATGCTCCCACATGAACTCAGGATCACCATCATTGTACCTTTGCCTTATGTCTTGTTGTTTGTTGTTGATCTCAATAAAAATTTCAAAAACAAAATGTTGGGGTGAAAAACGAAAATGGCTGTAATTCACTATTAGAACATGCTACACATCTCAGAGCATTACTACCTTATACTTACAATGCACCCTGCCCTTGGGCCTACCATAGGGGTGTCTAACATGAAGCAAAGGGAAGGTTTTGGGACAGGCTTGTGGGTGCACTTGGCCAAGTTGACATGGCAGTGCTAGACTGCACACAGACCTTGCAATGGCAGGCCTGAGTCACACTTTACAAGTTGCTTCTGTGGGTGGCACAACCAGTGCTGCAAGCCCACTAGCAGCATTTGATTCACAAGCCCTGGGCACACATGGTGCACTGTACTAGCGGCTGACAGATGAATCAAATAACCCACTCATGGAATAACCAATTAGTACATAACTTTAACATAGGGAGCACTTGCACTGTGGCACTGAATAGCAGTGGCACAGTGCCCAAAGCGTAAAACCAGCAAAAACATACTTACAACTGAAACCCAAAAAAACTGAAGTTATGGTGTTGGGGAAACATGCAGAGCTCTGGGGAGATCAGTGGTGGCCGCCTGAATTGGGCGTCACTCCTGTTCCTGTCTCCGAGGTAAAGAATCTAGGAATTTGGATGGACTCGGCCCTTTCTTTCTCGAGTCACACGAAGAAGGTCGCAGCTACCTGTTATGGTATTTTGCGAGGCCTCAGACCTGTCCTCAAGTTTTTCGATTCTTCTACCCGGCAGCTTGTGGTTCAAGCCACGGTTCTTTCTCGGCTGGACTACGGCAGTGTGCTGCTGTTGGGGATTAATCAGGCCGAAGCATCTAGACTTCAAAGGGTACAGAATGCTGCGGCGCGGGCCATTGTTGGCCTTCCCAAACATTGCTCAGTGTCCAGCACGATCTCTGCACTACATTGGCTGCCGGTTAGGCAAAGAATTAAGTTAAAGTCGCTATGCTTGGCCTTTAAAATCCTGAATCTTTCTTCGCCGCCGGCACTTGCGAACTTGCTCATTCCCTACATTCCGTTGCGGTCCTTGAGATCGGAGGCTCTCCATCTTGCGTTCTGCCCCCGCTTTAAACTCAGTAGGATGGGTGGCCGCTCTTATCGAGTACTTGCTGCTGGTTTGTGGAATGCTCTTCCGGTGCACATCCGTGCGTTGAATAATCTCACTGTTTTTAGACGTATGATCCAAACTTTCTTGTTTTCTGTACCCGCCTAGGGTCCTATTACTTGTTCTGTGTTATGTTTTAGTACCTGTTCACGCGCCAGGACGCCCCTTCGCTGGGGCAGCTGTGCGCGATATAAAAACCAATAACATAACATAACATAACATATGAAAACAGAGGAGGCAATCCATCAAAAATGGAAGGGAGGCTCACACCAATGATGCCAGGTCTAACAAGTGTCCCCATGCAGCTGAAATGTGGGGAGAACTACCCTTCCCCTTGGGAGTTCTCTTCACTAAGGATGTAAAAATCTGGACAGACCATCAGCGCTGGCGTGCTCTGTACCAGGGCGGTGTTCCACCGTAACCTCCATACCCTGAAGGGAAATGGACCACCTCAAGAACTTTGGGTTCTCACCCCTCATCTGCATCAGCCATCTGAGGGGCCTGTGGTAGGTCTGAACCCGGAAGTGAGTCCCAAACAAGTATGGTCTCAACTTCTTCAGTGCCCAGACCACAGCAAATGCCTCACACTCAATTGCACTCCACCTCTGTTTCTGTGGAAGTAACCTCCTACTGATGAAGGCTACAGGTTTGTCTAGGCCCTCTTCATTAATCTGTGATAGAACAGCCCCCACAAAGAAAAACCAAAGGTGGTGCTGGACGGAGCGTTGACAATACAAACACTCACCCCCAGTCAACTGACCTGGGTTTAATCCATTACCGTTCTTTAGCTCACTCCGCCACCCCAGTTCAGACATGGCCATATGCAAATCAGTCTGACCCTGTGCCTCATGGGAACAGTCCAGCCCGAACTGCCAAGCCATGTCTTCCCTGGACCGGAATCAAGCTTCCCAGGACCGGTTTCTGGCATTACAGCCGTTTTCAGCCGGGCTTGCTTGACTGCAGTGGCAAAGTGAGCAAGGGACTCACGTCTGAGCATACCCTGCCAACTTAGGGCGAACAAAGAAAAACCAAAGGTGGTGATGGACGGAGCGTTAACAATACAAACACTCACCCCCAGTCAACTGATCTGGGTTTAATCCATCACCGTTCTTTAGCTTACTCCGCCACCCCAGTTCAGACATGGCCATATGCAAATCAGTCTGACCTTGTGCCTCATGGGAACAGTCCAGCCCGAACTGCCAAGCCATGTCTTCCCTCTGTTTCTGTGGAAGTAACCTCCTACTGATGAAGGCTACAGGTTGGTCTAGGCCCTCTTCATTAATCTGTGATAGAACAGACCCCACACCATGCTCTGAAGCGTCTGTCTGAACAATGTATTCTTTTGAGAAGTTGGGCGCCTGAATCACGAGTGCTGTGCACATGGCAGTCTTCAGGGCATCAAAAGCCTTCTGACAGGTGTCAGTCCAGTTCACTTTCTTGGGCTGCTTCCTGGAAGTCAGCTCAGTCAAGGGCGCAACAATGTTGCCATACCCCTTGACAAACCTCCTGTAGTACCCTGTGAGTCCTAAAAAGGCTCTCACCTGTGTCTGAGTCTTTGGGGGTTCCCATGCCTGGATGGTATCAATCTTGGGCTGTAGGGGCACCACCTGGCCGCTTCCTACCTGGTGACCCAAGTACGCCACAGAACCCTGCCCGATCTGGCACTTACTCGCCTTGATCGTGAGGCCTGCCTTGCGCAGTGCCATCAACACTTCCCAGAGGTGTTGCAGATGTTCTTCCCAACTGGTTCTGAACACTGCAATGTCATCCAGGTAGGCGGCACTGAAATCCTCCAGGCCAGCCAACACCTGGTTGACCAACCTCTGAAAGGTGGCAGGTGCATTCTTCATCCCAAAGGGCATAACCCAAAATTGGTAGTGCCCGTTTGGTGTGGAGAATGCGGACCTTTCCTTGGCCCCATCAGTCAAGGCGATCTGCCAGTACCCAGACATCAAATCAAACGTGCTGAGGTACCGTGCAGCCCCTAACTGATCTATGAGCTGATCAGCTCTGGGGATGGGGTGTGCATCAGTCCTGGTGACTGAATTGAGCCCTCTGTAGTCCACGCAGAACCAGGGTTCAGGTGTGGCACCTGTTGTGGCAGCCTTTGAGACCAAGACCTCTGGGCCGGCCCAAGGACTGTTTGAGGGCTCAATGACCCCTAAAGCAAACATCTTGGAGATTTCCTCCTTAATGTAAGCCCTAACGTTGTCAGTCACTCTGTAAGCCTTGTGCTTCTGAGGAGGACTGTCTCCAATGTCCACATCACGGACGCACCACTCCGTGACACCAGGAACCAAGAAAAATAGATCAGAGAATTGCCCCAACAGTTGGCGACAATCTTGCTGCTGATCAGGGTCAGTGTGGCAGACAGGCTGACGACCATTCACTGACCCATCTTGCTCTTTCGCAGACAGGAGCTCAGGAAGAGGCTCGGTCTCCTACTCCATTCCATCATCCGACGCTAGGAGCTTGCCCACTTCGGACCTTTCTAAGTGGGGCTTCACTGGCTATCCGACGGGGTGGTGCACAGGGTGGCACATACTGACCCTTTTGGGGACACTGGGGATCATACCAACGGTGTCCTAGCTGCTTACACTGAAAGCAGGTAACAGGCCTCCTCTGAACAGGTTTACCTGTCGAGGGTCCTGACTTCTTCCCAGGGGGAGGCTGGGAACCCTTACCTTGGTTCCCTTGGGAATTACTTTGGGGACCTTTTTGGAACTCCCTCTGTGTACCTTTGTCCCCCCCCCACACTTCTGCTGGGGATCCTGCCCACCTTTGGCAGAGTCTCCCAGAAGACCCTTATGGACCCTGGTACTGACCCAGCGGTCCGCCTCTTCAGCAAGCTTTCTAGGGTTAGTCAACTTGCTATCAATAAGGTGTTGGCGTAGCTCTGGAAAACAATTGGCAGACAAGTGCTCCCTAGCAATCAAATCATAGAGCGCTTGAAAATGATCAACATTGCTTTTCTCACCCAACCATCCATAGCTCTGCAAAAGAAAAACACATGTTCTACACAAGTGGTTCCCTCCAGTTTCTTACAATTCCTGAACCTCTGACTATAGAGCTCTGGAGTTCACCCATCAGTGCTTCTTTCATGTGGGCATAAGACATTCTATGATCACTGGGCAAGTCTAACAAAGTATCCCTATCCTCAGTTAAAAAGCGGCCCCACAACCCTGTGCCCCAGTCCTTGTCAGGGACCCGGTGGGCCAACATTGCTATCTCATAGGCTGCAAACCACTGCCCAATATCTTCACCTTTGTGGAAATCTTTGATGACATCCTTGGGAATATGTATCCTGCCTTCTGAAGGCACAGATGGTGCGCTGCCACCAGATGGATTGATTTCTAAGACCTTGGCCCTGATCTCTAACTCCCTCTACATCCTCTCATGCTCCATTCTCATTCTCTCTCTTTCCAAAGACAACCTGTTATTCTCTGTTTCCCTCTGGCTCTCCATCTTAAGCTTAGCCAACTCCAGCTTGAGTGCCCTATTTCACTCCCTCTCTTCCAGCTCTCTGGGGGACAGGTCTTTGGAAAAGATACTGCTGCCACGTGGGGACGGCACCCCTCCCCTGGCTGGAAACACTGGTCTATCAATTTGCCCATCTGCATCCCCAACTGACTCCACCACAAGGTCAGGGACATTTCTTGCTTCTACCCAGGCCCTCAGCGCCTTTTGGTAGTCTTCCTTTTTAGAAATGCCTGGTGCAGCAATTTTCAATTTCCTGAAGCTATACTTGAGCTGTTTTACAGTGTAGGTTTCCAACCTCTCTTCCTCAAAATCAAGATCCATAGATGCAACAGATACTGGTTTACTCATGGTAGTAAGAATTGGGAGTTTTTCAGGAAAAACAAACAGTCCAAGGAAAAGATTCTAACAAAAAAGTATGTGGTTGCGTTTGGTCTGCACTTATTAGTAGTGTACACCAATGACTGTATATGAAACACAAATGCAAACTCCAAATCATCACCGCTGACCACCAATGTTAGATCTGGGGGTCTCTAGTTGGCAATGGTATTGACCTTTGTCCAAATAGGGACCCTTAATTCTACGTCAGGATAAGGGGATTACACTCCTTAATAACCAATACTCACCCCCTTGGTTGCTTGGAACGTGCAAACAGGCGTATCTCAGAGGCAGTGTGTTAAGCATTTGTGAATATACACAGTAATACAGTTAAAACGCGACAGATGGACACAACACAGGTTTTATAACAATAAGTATTCTTTATAAAGACTTAACACAAGACCACAAACAACAAAAATCCACAATACTGCTCTTAAGATTACTTAAAAGATGATAAAAGTTGCTTAGTTCAAGTTGTTGGTAAATGCGACAAAGTTTTCAACAAAGTACCTGGATGCGTAAAGCAAGGTAAACAAAAGGCTCGCAAAGGGGAAGATGCGTTTGTTCCGTGATCCGGGGGTGATGATGCGTCGTGATCCTTACCGGTGTTGAGGTGATGGGTAGATTCTTGGCATGCGGGCCTGTTGCGGTGCGCAAGTTGGAGCCTTGATGCGATGTGATTATCCGGTTGCAAGGCGAGAAGATGGCGCCCTTGATGCGGTGATACGATGACGATGTGATGACGCCCTGGCAGCCTTGCAACAACTCTGTACTTTGGAGCCGCGACAGGCCCTGCGACACGCTTCTCCGGTGATGCAATGGCGACTCTCACGATGGCGTCACGCTTCTCCGGTGATGCGACAGCAGGCAGCTTCCCAGCAAGGGAATTCAGTGGGGAGCTGGAGGTGAAGTCTTTTGTCCCTGAGACTTCAGCAGGAGGCAAGCACAGTTCAAAACCTTGGAGAATATTCTGTAGATGAAAGTCCTTACAAAGTTCCTTCTCCTTTCCCTTGGCAATGAAGCAACCACTGCAGGCCAACCCAGCAAACAGCACACTGGCAGAGGGGCAGTACAACTCCTGCAGCTTCCTTGGTTCTTCTCCTTGGCAGAAAGGTTTCTTGTCCAGAAGTGATCTAATTTCTTGGGATCAGGGTCTCAATATTTATACCCGAAAAGCCTCTGCCTAGTCCAAACCAGTTCCTGAGCACTTTGTTTACATGACTCTCTTCTTCCTTTCACTGTGCAGGGCAGAGACATCAGCCGCCACACAGTAGGTGGAGCCAGCCAAGGGGAGGGAAGATACAGCTCTGGAGCACTCTGTTGACATGATTCCTCCTCTCCTTTCACAGTGCAGGGCAGAGACATCAGACAAGCCACAGGAGGTGGAGCCAGCACTGTAGAGGGAAGGCCCAGCCCTATTCAGGTCCCAGGTACAACTCCAGCCTCCCATCTAGATGCAGCTCTCTCTATTCACCACCGGGCTGCCCCAGCCTGTGTCCTGGAATCCCCCAGCCCTGTCACTCACAAACCCAGAGAAGGAATACACATCCCAGCAGAGGCAGGCATGGATAGTTAGCCAAAAAAATACTTACTTTCTAAAAGTGGTATTTTCAGACACAGAATATTAAAACCAACTTTACTAAAAGATGTATTTTATTATTCTGAGTTCAGGCATACTAAATTCGAATTTCTACCATGTTCCTTAAGTTAGTTAGGATCATAAGAATGTAATAATCTAACTGCCCACTCTGGCCTATGAGAAGAGGTAGCCTTCAATAGTGAAAAAATGAAAATGGCTGTAATTCATTATTAGAACATGCTACACACATCAGAGCATGTTCTACCTTATAATTACAATGCACCATGCCCTTGGGCCTACCATTGGGGTGTCTAACATGAAGCAAAGGGAAGGTTTAGGGACTGGCAAGTGGGTGCCCTTGGTCAAGTCGACATGGCAGTGCTAGACTGCACACAGGCCGTGCAATGGCAGGCCTGAGACACACTTTACAAACTGCTTCTGTGGGTGGCACAACCAGTGCTGCAAGCCCACTAGCAGCATTTGATTCACAAGCCCTGGGCACACATGGTGCACTGTACTAGGGGCTGACAGATACATCAAATAACCCAATCATGGAATAACCAATTAGTGCATAACTTTAACATAGGGAGCACTTGCACTGTGGCACTGAATAGCAGTGGCACCGTGCCGAAAGATTAACTCCAGCAAAAACATATCAAAACAGAGGAGGCAATCTATCAAAAATGGAAGGGAGACTCACGCCAATGATGCCAGGTCTAACAGTCCTCAGAAGTGCAAATTTTACCTCATAAAATCAGTGGGGCAATGTTTATCCTATCTTTCACAAAATCCAAACCTACCTCAGAGTGACAAAAAAGTATAGGAGGGCTGCAGGGGATCATCAGTAAACTCTTTAAAAATGTGTTCTCTAAAATCTGAATCTGGGAATTTTTGTAACCCCATACTCCCGCACCAAAGGTTGCTACAGATAAGCATTTTAGTTTGAGTAAAGGTATAAATTCAGTTATCGGCTTATGACCAAGCATACAAGCAGAACGAAAAAGCCTCTCTATTGTTCTGCTGGTTTGTTGAATCCTAGCCGCAATTAGTTTTTCCCAGTTTAACTTATTATTAAAAATGTTCCCTAAGTAGGTAAACTTTGACAATTTTTCAATTACTTTTTCCTTTACTATAAATTTCCTTGTTTTAGTTTGGTTGAGGCCACATAGCAATATGTATGATTTGCTAATGTTTACCTTTAGGTCCAGGGACAGCATATATTCGGTAAACGCGATCAGACATTTTTGGAAGCTATTGGCCGTTAAAACTGTGTCATCTGGGGGGCGTGGCTTGGAGGGCGAAGATGGCGGTCGCAGCTTAGAGGAGCTCCCGCCGGCCCGCACATTATCCGTTCCTTATCCTGGCCCCCGAGCCCGCTAACCGCCCTACCTGTGTGCAGTGTGTTCCGGGTGGCGCCCAAACCTCTCCGGTGTGCCGCCCCGCTCCCTCTGCCGCTCAAGTGTCCCGAGATAGTCGGCGGCGCGGCGTGGCCTGTTGTCCACGAGCGGAGCCGGGACCTCGATTTTCAGGGCGGGAGGCCGACGGCCGGTGGTCGGGCCGGTCGGCGGATTCCCCGCCCGGAGACGGCAGCGCCGGAGCTAGCGAGACCCACTGTGGGCACCTGGGGAACCGGAGGCTGTGCTGAGGCGATCCTGCGACGGTGTGGAGGTGCCGTGGCCTGTGCGGACCCCGGGCAGCCGGGGCCTCGAGTTTCGCGACCCCGGGCTGGCCCGAGCCCGGATGCCGGGGGGTCGCTGAGGCTCACTCCTGGTGTTGGTGGAGCACCTGCTGTGCCCGGGGACCACTGGTCGCGTACAAACAGGAGACCGAAGAGGTGGATCGCAGCTGGGGCCCGGCTGCCCGGTGGCCTAGCGCTTGCTGGTAACGCGCGCCCTGAGACGCACCTCCCTTGGCCTGGTTCCGGAGCCGCTCGGGGCCGGTAGCGTGACTGAGAACCTCCCTGCTGGAAGCTGCCTCGGGCGCTGGGGCTCCGGAGTGGAACTGCAGCCTGCCGGGCCCTGGGGACGCCGGGGCCTCAAGTTTGGTGAACCCCAGCCGGGCGGCATCTTCATTAGCTCCTGGACGAGGGGGTGAGCACCGTGCGGCTGGAGTGCTGGAAGATCGAGCACAATGTCGGATTTGGAGGGCTAGGCCTGATTGCTGTGCTGGAAAGAGTGGGGCATTGACGCTGTATGGGGCCGCCCATCTGAACCCACGAACGCGCCTGAAGAGACGAGCCTGCTGCCCGGGTGGGGACCGGGAGTCATCCACGGATAGTCCGCAACACACAGTGAGTGCCCCCTCCCCCTCTCCTCTGGTGGACCTACTACTAAGGCGCAGTGCAGAGACTTGTGGCCCGTGAAGTGATCTGGGCTATTCCGTTTGAAGACCCGAGTGCCTGCCTTGTATCTGCTGCTGAGAGACACAGGTGGGGTGTGGGGTGGCCAGAGGGGCCGGCGGGGCTGGACGCCCCGGTGTCTTGAGACTATACTGTGCGTGCCCTAGCTCGCGGGTCCTGGGGGAGATCCGGACCGGGACATTGGGAACTCAGAACGGGCGAAGAGACTATCCTGCTTTGCACCTCTACAGGGGCTTGCCGCCCGGGGCTTAACTACGGAGCCCGTGATCTGGGGGTGCTCGCTGGGGACGGCGTTCAGGCTCTGAAGGTATCTCCTTGGTCCCCCGAGTGAACTTTGCTATCAGATTGCTGTTGGCCGGAGGCCCGCTACAGGGACTGAGTGGCCCTCCTCATTACCGCTAAACATGACGAGAGGTGGGGGCGGCACTGGTTCCACCAAACAAGGACCGATCGATAAATTCACGGGTCCCAGTGGAGGATCCGGGGCCTCCGGAGGTGGTCAGGGCACAGGTCCTGATAATGCGGCCCTGATGGCCGCCATTACACAATCTAGAGACATGCTTGATGCCAAGATTGGTGCGGTTGGAGCCGATGTCATGCTGCTGCGTCAAGACCTCCGCAATGCTGTAGCTCGCATCACCGAAACGGAGACTCGGATTACAGGAGTAGAAGACGATGTGGTGGCTCTGAAGAAGAAGATGGAGGATATGGCCAGGATCCAAAGAGGGCTGGCACTCCGCGTCGAAGATGCGGAAGGGCGGGCGCGAAGAAATAATCTGCGCTTCGTGGGCTTTCCAGAGGATTGCGAGAAGGGGTGCATGGATGCGTTCTTGGCACACTGGTTGGAGAGTTGGCTTCCTCCGGACGTCCTGTCGCGCTGCTTTGTGGTGGAGCGCGCCCATCGGGCCCTGGTGCAGAAACCACCGGTAGGAGAGCGGCCGCGTCCAGTCATCGCTAAAATCCTCAACTTTCAAGACAGGGACGCTATACTTCGAGAAGCGAGAGCCGAGGAGGACCTGTTGTTTGAGGGTCACAGGATTATGATTTTCCCGGATTATACCAAGCTGGTGCAGCAGCAGCGCCGGTCCTTCCAAGATGCGAAAGCCAAATTGCGTGGTTTGAAAATCCAATATTCACTGTTGTACCCGGCTCGTCTGAGAGTTGTGTTCCAATCCAAGACTCACTTTTTTGATACCCCGGAGGCGGTGTTTAGCTGGACAGACGAGACAGTCAGGATCCGACCGAATGCCCAGCCGGGCCTGAACTCCGGAGCATCGCGTGGGTCATCACAGGAGAGAGGCGAATCTTCCAACAGGAGCAGGAGACACAGGAAGTCTTGGTCACGGCGACGCTCCCAATCCGGGGGTGGCCAGCTGGATGGTGCACAGTCAGACTCTGCTCAATCTGGAACTGGGACCTTAGGGCCATGGAGCCCCATTCTTGCCTCCCAAGCGACATTTCGTCACTAGCCTATGCTGGTGGCCATGGGGGTAGCCTCACTGATTGATGGGCAGGCGCGTGGTGTGGTGAGATCTGGGCCATGGCGGGGCACAGGAAGGGCGTTGTACCTGTTGTGGTGCTGTCCAGCTGCGCTTAAGCGGCGGGTCACATGTAGTCAATGGGGCTCGGGGTACTGACCCATGGGCGGCCTAGTCCTCTCACGTTTGAGGGGGGGCCCTAAGGGGAGGTACTGTTAGTTGGGGAGAGTAGTGGGATCCATTGGTATGGGTGGCTTTAGGCGCTCTGTTCTGGGCCTGAAGCTCCTCATGCCGCGACAGATACTTCACTGTTCCATGAGGTATAGGGGTGGGGGAGGGGGGATAGGCGGAGGTTGGGTAGTTGGGGGGGTTGTGTTAGGGGACAGGGAAGGGGGGGTACGGGGTGGTTGGACAGGGATGCACGTGATTTTTGCTGCTGTGATTTATGTAATACAGGGTGCTTGGGCTGGGTCCTGGGGTTTTTGGAAGCTCTCCCACCGTGACTATGGGTGATTCCCCGGAGAAGGCGCCTGTTAGTGGCTCCATGCGAATCCTTAGTTGGAATGTCAGGGGAATTCTGGACAAAATTAAGCGAGGGGCGGTGCTGCGCTGGTGTAAGAGGGACTCAGCGGATGTCATGTTATTTCAGGAGACGCATATGTTGGGGACGAAGGTGCTGAGTTTACAGCGGTTTGGCTATACCCAGGTGTTCCATGCAGGTTTTGCCAGGGGATCGAGAGGGGTAGCTGTCCTCATTCATCGACGACTGTCATATACTCACGAACGCCATTGGCTTGACCCTCAGGGTCGTTATGTGTTTGTTAAGGGCATGATTGGTGTGGAACCGGTAGTATTCGGCAGTGTATATGCTCCCCCACCTCTGCAATGGTCTCTGGCAGAGCGTCTGTTTGAATTGTGGGCTGAAATTCCGGACTGCTTGGCTGTGATAGGGGGCAATTGGAATGACGTAGTGGATGTGGGTCTGGACAGACAGAGAATGCAAGTGGCCGCAGTGGCGCCGACCCCTACACGTCTGAAGGCAATGATTGATGGGTTGGGCTGGGTGGATGTTTGGAGACATCTGCATGTCAGGACGCGTGAGTACACGTATGTGTCAGCAGTGCATGGCTCCTTCTCCCGGTTAGACTGTGTGTTTGTCCCAGGGGCCTTCCTCGATAGGGTGAAGCAGGCCGTGATACAACCTCGAGGGCTGTCGGACCACTCCCCGGTCGCAGTACGGATCGAACTGCGCAAGCCACTCCAGCCGTTCCGTTGGCGGATGTCTTCGTGGCATCTCCAACAGACAGATTATACGACACACATGCGCGGAGCAATAGCCCAATATTGGCAGGAAAATTTGCCCGAAGGCGTAGATAGGGTGACGGTCTGGGAAGCCATGAAGCCCACGTTGCGGGGCGTAGACATCGTCTGGTGTGCTGCAGCCCGTCGAAAGCGCCAGGAGGCCACGGTGGCAGCTGCGGTTAAGGTGAGAGCATTTGAGGAGCGGTGTAGGGAAGATAATGACGATGTGGCGCTCAGACTGCTCCTACAGGCGCAGCAATCATATGCCTCGGTCCTACTGGACGAGGCTCGACAAGCCTGGTTGGCCATGCGGAGCAGGGTGTACCAGTGGGGCGACAAGTCCTGCACGATGCTCCACCGGTTGTGCCAGCAAACTCTGCAGCCGATCTCTCTACCGGGCCTCACGGACGGGGAGGGAATTGTCATGACGGACCCCGCTGCCCTGGTGGCGAGCTTTGCTGACTACTATAAGGTACAATACGCCCCATGAGATAGTCTCCCACCGGAGGCGATTGACAAATTCATAGCTGACCTCCCCCCCAAGGCGATATCAGATGAGGCCAGGACAGCTCTAGACCTTCCCCTATCGGCGGAGGAACTGGGCGACGCGCTGGGACAACTCAACACTGGTAAGGCGCCCGGGCCGAGTGGCTTTCCCAGTGAATTTTACAAGAAATTTCACTTGCAGCTGGGACCGCACTATCGACAGGCTTTGGAAGCAGCGCGGGAGTGTGGTAGCTTGCCGGTGGACTGGCGTCAAGCTGAGATTGTGGTATTCCAGAAGCCGGGCAGGCCCCCTGACAGGCACGAGTCGTACCGCCCGATATCTCTAATTAATTTTGAAGCCAAATTATTGGCTAAGGCGTTGGCGAATCGTCTCCTCCCATACATGACGGATCTGGTCCACCCGGATCAGGCGGGCTTTATGCCGGGCAGAGCGACGAGACACAACATCAGACGGGCGCAGGTGGCGGTAGATGCGATGGGGGCGACTGGGGAGCGGGCGGCGCTCCTGCTTGCGGACATCGACAGAGCGTTTGATTCTATCAGCTGGACTTACCTTTTTGCTCTATTACCGCGCCTCAATTTAGGTCCAGTTTTTGTCTCATACGTCAAGCTGCTATACAATGACATCACCGCCTCGGTACGTGTTTCGGGGGCCATATCGGAGAGGTTTCCGGTTGCTAGAGGGACCCGGCAAGGGTGCCCTCTATCCCCGTATCTCTTTGCGTTGGTCATGGAGCCACTGGCTGCGTGGGTGCGCATTGACGCGCAACTTCGTGGCTTTGTATGGGGTGCGGGCCTCACAGACAGGATCGGGCTATATGCGGATGACGTCCTTTTCTTTTTGACGGACCTTGATCGTTCGGGCCTGCGAATTTTGGAGATACTCCGCATTTTTGGTGACGCCTCGGGACTCTACCTCAACCCGCGCAAATCGACTCTTTGGGTGCTAGGGGGCCGGCCCGAGGTGTCTCCTTGGGCGTCGGATCTGCAAGTTGCGATTGGCGGATTGAAATATCTGGGAGTTTTCCTATCAGAATCTGCTGCCATTGCGTGGGAACGTAACATACAACCGGTATGGGACAAGGTTCAATCAGACGTCAAAACGTGGTCACGCATGCCTCTTAATATTTATGGCAGGTCTGCAATTTTTAAGATGGTGGCCCTCCCTAGACTATTGTACCAACTACAAAATCATCCGCACAGAGTGGACCCGCAGTGGTTCCGTCGTGTGAATTCATTGCTAGGCCGCTTTTTATGGGCTGGGGGCGCGTCTAGGGTGGCATTGCGGACATGCTTTTTGTCCACGTACTGTGGAGGTCTCGCAACATCAGACATCTTGTCATACTACCAAGCCTCTCATTTGTTGGTTTTGAATGAGTGGTGGTACGGTGGACGTGACGATCCAGCATACGCCCTAGAACATTTTCTGATGGGATATGCCACGCTCCATACACTCCTATATTCGGCGGGGCGGCGGAAGAAATTGCCGCGAGCGACTCAAGTAGTCTTCCTGATTTGGAGACAGGCACTGCGTCGCATGGGCTGGTGGGGACGGCTGATGGCCGAAACTCCACTTTGGAATAACGGACGGCTCCCTGCGCTGGCCTCGCTGCAGGGGTTTAGTGGCTGGGACTCCATAGGGATCTCGTCGCTTGGCCATGTCCTCACCGGGACTACTCTTAAATCCTTTCAAGCACTCAGCACAGAATTTGACATGCCCAAGACCCAATTTTTTAAATATCTACAACTTCGTCATGCTCTTGTGCCGAGTCTGGTGGGGCTGGACCGGCTTCCGGAGTTTAGTCCCGTGGAAGCTAAGCTGTTCATGGGAGACCTGGGGGATAGAAAAGTCTCAAAAATCTACCAAACGCTGGTCACTCACTGCTCCTCTTCCCTTATGTCGTTGAAGGCCTCCTGGGAGGTGGATGTCGGTCCGCTGGAGGAGGATGACTGGCGGGAGGCGCTAGAATCCCCCCGGGGTGCGGCTATTGCAGTGAGATTGCGGTTCATTCAATATAAATACCTGCATCGGGCCTATTACACCAAAGAGAGACTGTGGAGGGCGGGCCTTATTGCCTCCCCAGACTGCCTGCGCTGCGGGACCGAGAGAGGCACGTTGGTGCATACAGTGTGGTCATGTGTGGGCCTGGTCCGGTTCTGGAGTGGAGTGTGGGACTGCCTATCGGAGGTGCTGGGATGGGATCTCCCCCGTACACCTAGGTTGGGTCTCCTTCATATCCTAGATCAAGTGGGTGGTAATATCTATAAACGCCATCTCCTGCTGTTGGGCCTCGTTGTGGCCAAGAGGGATCTGGCGAAGGCCTGGAAGAGTGACCGGGCTCCCCCCCTTGGCACCTGGAAGGCGGGCTTAGATTTCCTCATGAGGCTGGAATTGCCAGTGTTTGAGGCCAGGGGCTGTCCTCGGAAACATTATAAGATCTGGAAGCGGTGGGCGGACTACAGAGACCTAACTTTGGAGCCTCCCATTGACATAGATGATAGCCTATCCACTGATTGAGACCTCGGGACCTGGATAGCTCCAAGACACCTAGTCGGGCCTTTATATGTATACTGCAGCTGATTATGATCACGTGCACTGGGTTAGGGCGGGATAAGGGGTGGGTAGTGGGGAATGTTACGGTTGTTGGGGGGATAATGGGGCGGGTGGGGGCTAGTTAAAAGTTTAAGCTATACGTGTATTCTATTGTATATTGACCACTGACGTGTTCTCCTGATCTTGGAGGACTGTACATTTGATTGCTTAAACTTCTAATAAACATGGTTGTGAAAAAAAAAACTGTGTCATCTGCGTAAGACAGTAATGGGACCTGTTTGCCTTCTATGCTTGGGAAGTCCAATTTATGTTTTAACAAGAATTGTTCCAGTCCATTTGTGTGTATTTAAAAATAAGAATGGAGCCAAAATGCAGCCCTGTAGTACCCCCTCAGTGGAAGCAATAGGTGTAGTCCTCTCTTCCCCTGGGCTAAAACAGATAGCTACATTGGTCGATGCATGTAGCCTACCCAACAGAGTAATAAGGGGTTCTTCAAATCCCATGTTTTCCATCAGTGTCCACAACTTCCCCCGGCTCACAGTATCAAAGTCGCTGGACAAGTCCATGAAGGCCAAGTGGATCGAGTCCCCCCTGGCCTTCATGTACTTGCACATAATCATGGACAGGTTGAGGCCCTGTTCACTGGTTCCCATCCACTTTCTAAAGCTGTATTGCGTATTAGATATGATTCCAGAGGCAATGGCCCAGGACTCCAAGCATGCAAGAATTACCCTCCCCAAAACTTTGCACGTAGCATCAATTAAGGAGATTGGCCTGTAACATGTTGGGTCGTTATTGTTACCTTTTTTTTAAAAATCAGAACGACCACTGCATTTCTCCATGATGATGGAATACGACCCACTATTACTGATATAAAAACATTTTACAACAAGGGGCCCCAGAATTGCGGATTGTTTTTAAATAAGCAAAATGGCACCCCATCTGGTCCTGGTGCTTTCGAGGACCTGTTGTTTGAGGGTCACAGGATTATGATTTTCCCGGATTATACCAAGCTGGTGCAGCAGCAGCGCCGGTCCTTCCAAGATGCGAAAGCCAAATTGCGTGGTTTGAAAATCCAATATTCACTGTTGTACCCGGCTCGTCTGAGAGTTGTGTTCCAATCCAAGACTCACTTTTTTGATACCCCGGAGGCGGTGTTTAGCTGGACCGACGAGACAGTCAGGATCCGACCGAATGCCCAGCCGGGCCTGAACCCCGGAGCATCGCGTGGGTCGTCACAGGAGAGAGGCGAATCTTCCAACAGGAGCAGGAGACACAGGAAGTCTTGGTCACGGCGACGCTCCCAATCCGGGGGTGGCCAGCTGGATGGTGCACAGTCAGACTCTGCTCAATCTGGAACTGGGACCTGAGGGCCATGGAGCCCCATTCTTGCCTCCCAAGCGACATTTCGTCACTAGCCTATGCTGGTGGCCATGGGGGTAGCCTCATTGATTGATGGGCAGGCGCGTGGTGTGGTGAGATCTGGGCCATGGCGGGGCACAGGAAGGGCGTTGTACCTGTTGTGGTGCTGTCCAGCTGCGCTTAAGCGGCGGGTCACATGTAGTCAATGGGGCTCGGGGTACTGACCCATGGGCGGCCTAGTCCTCTCACGTTTGAGGGGGGGCCCTAAGGGGAGGTACTGTTGGTTGGGGAGAGTAGTGGGATCCATTGGTATGGGTGGCTTTAGGCGCTCTGTTCTGGGCCTGAAGCTCCTCATGCCGCGACAGATACTTCACTGTTCCATGAGGTATAGGGGTGGGGGAGGGGGGATAGGCGGAGGTTGGGTAGTTGGGGGGGTTGTGTTAGGGGACAGGGAAGGGGGGGTACGGGGTGGTTGGACAGGGATGCACGTGATTTTTGCTGCTGTGATTTATGTAATACAGGGTGCTTGGGCTGGGTCCTGGGGTTTTTGGAAGCTCTCCCACCGTGACTATGGGTGATTCCCCGGAGAAGGCGCCTGTTAGTGGCTCCATGCGAATCCTTAGTTGGAATGTCAGGGGAATGCTGGACAAAATTAAGCGAGGGGCGGTGCTGCTCTGGGGTAAGAGGGACTCAGCGGATGTCATGTTATTGCAGGAGACGCATATGTTGGGGACGAAGGTGCTGAGTTTACAGCGGTTTGGCTATACCCAGGTGTTCCATGCAGGTTTTGCCAGGGGATCGAGAGGGGTAGCTGTCCTCATTCATCGACGACTGTCATATACTCACGAACGCCATTGGCTTGACCCTCAGGGTCGTTATGTGTTTGTTAAGGGCATGATTGGTGTGGAACCAGTAGTATTCGGCAGTGTATATGCTCCCCCACCTCTGCAATGGTCTCTGGCAGAGCGTCTGTTTGAATTGTGGGCTGAAATTCCGGACTGCTTGGCTGTGATAGGGGGCAATTGGAATGACGTAGTGGATGTGGGTCTGGACAGACAGAGAATGCAAGTGGCCGCAGTGGCGCCGACCCCTACACGTCTGAAGGCAATGATTGATGGGTTGGGCTGGGTGGATGTTTGGAGACATCTGCATGTCAGGACGCGTGAGTACACGTATGTGTCAGCAGTGCATGGCTCCTTCTCCCGGTTAGACTGTGTGTTTGTCCCAGGGGCCTTCCTCGATAGGGTGAAGCAGGCCGTGATACAACCTCGAGGGCTGTCGGACCACTCCCCGGTCGCAGTACGGATCGAACTGCGCAAGCCACTCCAGCCGTTCCGTTGGCGGATGTCTTCGTGGCATCTCCAACAGACAGATTATACGACACACATGCGCGGAGCAATAGCCCAATATTGGCAGGAAAATTTGCCCGAAGGCGTAGATAGGGTGACGGTCTGGGAAGCCATGAAGCCCACGTTGCGGGGCGTAGACATCGTCTGGTGTGCTGCAGCCCGTCGAAAGCGCCAGGAGGCCACGGTGGCAGCTGCGGTTAAGGTGAGAGCATTTGAGGAGCGGTGTAGGGAAGATAATGACGATGTGGCGCTCAGACTGCTCCTACAGGCGCAGCAATCATATGCCTCGGTCCTACTGGACGAGGCTCGACAAGCCTGTTCGGCCACGCGGAGCAGGGTGTACCAGTGGGGCGACAAGTCCTGCACGATGCTCCACCGGTTGTGCCAGCAAACTCTGCAGCCGATCTCTCTACCGGGCCTCACGGACGGGGAGGGAATTGTCATGACGGACCCCGCTGCCCTGGTGGCGAGCTTTGCTGACTACTATAAGGTACAATACGCCCCATGAGATAGTCTCCCACCGGAGGCGATTGACAAATTCATAGCTGACCTCCCCCCCAAGGCGATATCAGATGAGGCCAGGACAGCTCTAGACCTTCCCCTATCGGCGGAGGAACTGGGCGACGCGCTGGGACAACTCAACACTGGTAAGGCGCCCGGGCCGAGTGGCTTTCCCAGTGAATTTTACAAGAAATTTCACTTGCAGCTGGGACCGCACTATCGACAGGCTTTGGAAGCAGCGCGGGAGTGTGGTAGCTTGCCGGTGGACTGGCGTCAAGCTGAGATTGTGGTATTCCAGAAGCCGGGCAGGCCCCCTGACAGGCACGAGTCGTACCGCCCGATATCTCTAATTAATTTTGAAGCCAAATTATTGGCTAAGGCGTTGGCGAATCGTCTCCTCCCATACATGACGGATCTGGACCACCCGGATCAGGCGGGCTTTATGCCGGGCAGAGCGACGAGACACAACATCAGACGGGCGCAGGTGGCGGTAGATGCGATGGGGGCGACTGAGGAGCGGGCGGCGCTCCTGCTTGCGGACATCGACAGAGCGTTTGATTCTGTCAGCTGGACTTACCTTTTTGCTCTATTACCGCGCCTCAATTTAGGTCCAGTTTTTGTCTCATACGTCAAGCTGCTATACAATGACATCACCGCCTCGGTACGTGTTTCGGGGGCCATATCGGAGAGGTTTCCGGTTGCTAGAGGGACCCGGCAAGGGTGCCCTCTATCCCCGTATCTCTTTGCGTTGGTCATGGAGCCACTGGCTGCGTGGGTGCGCATTGACGCGCAACTTCGTGGCTTTGTATGGGGTGCGGGCCTCACAGACAGGATCGGGCTATATGCGGATGACGTCCTTTTCTTTTTGACGGACCTTGATCGTTCGGGCCCGCGAATTTTGGAGATACTCCGCATTTTTGGTGACGCCTCGGGACTCTACCTCAACCCGCGCAAATCGACTCTTTGGGTGCTAGGGGGCCGGCCCGAGGTGTCTCCTTGGGCGTCGGATCTGCAAGTTGCGATTGGCGGATTGAAATATCTGGGAGTTTTCCTATCAGAATCTGCTGCCATTGCGTGGGAACGTAACATACAACCGGTATGGGACAAGGTTCAATCAGACGTCAAAACGTGGTCACGCATGCCTCTTAATATTTATGGCAGGTCTGCAATTTTTAAGATGGTGGCCCTCCCTAGACTATTGTACCAACTACAAAATCATCCGCACAGAGTGGACCCGCAGTGGTTCCGTCGTGTGAATTCATTGCTAGGCCGCTTTTTATGGGCTGGGGGCGCGTCTAGGGTGGCATTGCGGACCTGCTTTTTGTCCACGTACTGTGGAGGTCTCGCAACATCAGACATCTTGTCATACTACCAAGCCTCTCATTTGTTGGTTTTGAATGAGTGGTGGTACGGTGGACGTGACGATCCAGCATACGCCCTAGAACATTTTCTGATGGGATATGCCACGCTCCATACACTCCTATATTCGGCGGGGCGGCGGAAGAAATTGCCGCGAGCGACTAAAGTAGTCTTCCTGATTTGGAGACAGGCACTGCGTCGCATGGGCTGGTGGGGACGGCTGACGGCCGAAACTCTACTTTGGAATAACGGACGGCTCCCTGCGCTGGCCTCGCTGCAGGGGTTTAGTGGCTGGGACTCCATAGGGATCTCGTCGCTTGGCCATGTCCTCACCGGGACTACTCTTAAATCCTTTCAAGCACTCAGCACAGAATTTGACATGCCCAAGACCCAATTTTTTAAATATCTACAACTTCGTCATGCTCTTGTGCCGAGTCTGGTGGGGCTGGACCGGCTTCCGGAGTTTAGTCCCGTGGAAGCTAAGCTGTTCATGGGAGACCTGGGGGATAGAAAAGTCTCAAAAATCTACCAAACGCTGGTCACTCACTGCTCCTCTTCCCTTATGTCGTTGAAGGCCTCCTGGGAGGTGGATGTCGGTCCGCTGGAGGAGGATGACTGGCGGGAGGCGCTAGAATCCCCCCGGGGTGCGGCTATTGCAGTGAGATTGCGGTTCATTCAATATAAATACCTGCATCGGGCCTATTACACCAGAGAGAGACTGTGGAGGGCGGGCCTTATTGCCTCCCCAGACTGCCTGCGCTGCGGGACCGAGAGAGGCACGTTGGTGCATACAGTGTGGTCATGTGTGGGCCTGGTCCGGTTCTGGAGTGGAGTGTGGGACTGCCTATCGGAGGTGCTGGGATGGGATCTCCCCCGTACACCTAGGTTGGGTCTCCTTCATGTCCTAGATCAAGTGGGTGGTAATATCTATAAACGCCATCTCCTGCTGTTGGGCCTCGTTGTGGCCAAGAGGGATCTGGCGAAGGCCTGGAAGAGTGACCGCGCTCCCCCCCTTGGCACCTGGAAGGCGGGCTTAGATTTCCTCATGAGGCTGGAATTGCCAGTGTTTGAGGCCAGGGGCTGTCCTCGGAAACATTATAAGATCTGGAAGCGGTGGGCGGACTACAGAGACCTAACTTTGGAGCCTCCCATTGACATAGATGATAGCCTATCCACTGATTGAGACCTCGGGACCTGGATAGCTCCAAGACACCTAGTCGGGCCTTTATATGTATACTGCAGCTGATTATGATCACGTGCACTGGGTTAGGGCGGGATAAGGGGTGGGTAGTGGGGAATGTTACGGTTGTTGGGGGGATAATGGGGCGGGTGGGGGCTAGTTAAAAGTTCAAGCTATACGTGTATTCTATTGTATATTGACCACTGACGTGTTCTCCTGATCTTGGAGGACTGTACATTTGATTGCTTAAACTTCTAATAAACATGGTTGTGGAAAAAAAAACTGTGTCATCTGCGTAAGACAGTAATGGGACCTGTTTGCCTTCTATGCTTGGGAAGTCCAATTTATGTTTTAACAAGAATTGTTCCAGTCCATTTGTGTGTATTTAAAAATAAGAATGGAGCCAAAATGCAGCCCTGTAGTACCCCCTCAGTGGAAGCAATAGGTGTAGTCCTCTCTTCCCCTGGGCTAAAACAGATAGCTACATTGGTCGATGCATGTAGCCTACCCAACAGAGTAATAAGGGGTTCTTCAAATCCCATGTTTTCCATCAGTGTCCACAACTTCCCCAGGCTCACAGTATCAAAGTCGCTGGACAAGTCCATGAAGGCCAAGTGGATCGAGTCCCCCCTGGCCTTCATGTACTTGCACATAATCATGGACAGGTTGAGGCCCTGTTCACTGGTTCCCATCCACTTTCTAAAGCTGTATTGCGTATTAGATATGATTCCAGAGGCAATGGCCCAGGACTCCAAGCATGCAAGAATTACCCTCCCCAAAACTTTGCACGTAGCATCAATTAAGGAGATTGGCCTGTAACATGTTGGGTCGTTATTGTTACCTTTTTTTAAAAAAATCAGAACGACCACTGCATTTCTCCATGATGATGGAATACGACCCACTATTACTGATATAAAAACATTTTACAACAAGGGGCCCCAGAATTGCGGATTGTTTTTAAATAAGCAAAATGGCACCCCATCTGGTCCTGGTGCTTTCGAGGAAATGCCCTTCACCAAGGCATCCTTAACGTCACTTAAAGACAGGGATGAGCTAAGTTATTAGCTATCTCGTCCCTTTGTGCTTGTGATGAGATAGCCTTTGGATTAATTATACTCGAAAAAGGAGATTCCCAGGCTTCCCCTGTTATGGTCGAGTCCATGCTCCTTGAGTCGCTAAAAAAAGGGGGCGATTTAGGACTTCCCAGAAGCTCTTAGAATCCTTTAGAGCACTCGCTCTTTCAAGATCATCCCAGGCTAGTCTTCTCAACTCTTCCTTTCTTCGGTTAATCACACTTTTATAGGTCTGTCTCACTGTCTTAACTAGCGCCCTATCACGGGGTGCTGCAAGCAAGGCTTTCTTCCTATCTTTTTGCACCTTTGAGTATTCAGCATTGAACCATCTTGTTTTTGGGATTTCCCAACTTTTCATCGATTTGTTAAATTTTTGGCCACATCTTTATAAATTAATTCAAAGCAATGTATTATGACATCTGGCTGTGAGTCATAATCTAGACATGTCATAATTTTACTTAGGTTTGTTTTGATAACCTCCTCCTCAAATTTTACGGGATCAATTGAACCCCACTTTAACCTAACTCCCTGATTATGGATATGTTTTAGTTTACAAGCATTACCCCAGCCCTTCTGTGCAGTGACGTGCAAACTGTAAGGGGGTTGTGGTCGCTAGACTGGTTTAATTCAACCCAAAAACTATCTACAAGACATGCATACTTGTTAGATTTCAGCATAAAATCAATTGTGCTACCTCTCCCCCCGCCCTCGGGAGCCATATGCACTGTATTGGGTGATTATTTGTCTGGATAGTTTGACCACAGATGTTGGCCTAGAGTTCATGGAGTATTCCTTTTTCCTGGAGATTATACCAGACTAACTCGTCACTGATACTGGTATTCACTTTATGGATAAAATATGGCAGTTTTTTTCCTCGAACGGTGTTAGGCATAAGAGGGTGGCCTTGTACCACTCAGAGGTAAATGGTTAAGTTGTGTTGTATATTAGGGTGGTAAAAGAGTCATTTCAGTTGGCGCTGGTTTATGGTAGAGGAAGATTTTGCAGACAATGCTATTGTCCTACAGAGTTACCCGGAGTGCCATCACTGGGAAGTCACTGTTTGGATTGTTGAGGGAGGGAAGCCAATGATGAGATTAGTGCTGTGCTGATCAATCTGATATCAACTAGGGGTTGGCAGAAAACTCAGCCAGCATAGCTGATAAAGCCAGCCAACCCTGCTCCCCGGCCTGGTCCCTGCTTCTGAAAGCAGCCAGGCTGGGGAGAGCCTCCCCGGGCCCCAGTGGGCCCCCATCCCCAGCGCCCAGACACTCAGCTGGCTTGCAGGACGGGGGGGTTCCCACACCCCGGAACCCACAGGACTGGACACGAGCCCCAGGCCCGGTCCCAACTTCCGAAGCCTATCCAGGCTGGGGAGAGCCTTTACGTGCTCCGGTGGACCCCCGTCACCAGCGCCCGGTCCCTCGGCTGGCTTACAGGATGGAGGGCTCCCGCAGCCTGGGACCCTGGGATGCAGCACAAGTCCCGGGCCCAGTCCCAGCTTCCGAACCCTAGCCAGGCTGAGGAGAGCCTCCCCGGGCCCCAGTGGAGCCCCCATTGCCAGCGCCTGGACCCTTGGCTGGCTTGCAGGATGGGGGGCACCCGCACCACGGGACAGAGCACGAGCTCTGGGCCCGGTCCCGGTCCCGATCTCAGCTTCGGAACCCTAGCCAGGCCATGGGGAGCCTTCCCTGGTCCCGATGGGACTCCGGACCATCGACTGGCTTGCAGGATGAGGGGATCCCGCACCCCGGGGCCTGCCAGATAGAGCTCAAGCCCCAGGCCCAGACCTAGCTTCAGAACTCTAGCCAGGTTGGGGAGAGCCTCCCTGGGCCCTGATGGAGCCCCGTAACCAGCGCCCAGACCCTCTGATGGCTTGCTGGACGGGGTCTCCCACACCCCGGGGCCCACCAGATGGAGATCGAGTCCCAGGCCCTGTCCCAGCTTCCGAACCCTAGCAAGGCAGGGGAGAGCCTCCCCAGGCCCCGGTAGACCCCAGACCCCAGTGGCTGGACCCTATGATGGCTTGCAGGATGGGGGCTCCCACACCCCAGGGCCCACCAGACGGAGCTCAAGCTCCAGGTCCTGTCCCAGCTTCTGAACGCTAGCCAGGCTGGGGAGAGCCTCCCCGGGCTCCGTTGGACCCCAGTGCCCTGCGCCCAGACCCTCTGATGGCTTGCAGGACGGGGGCTCCCACACACCGGGCCCACCAGACAGAGCTCGAGCCCCAGGCCCTGACCCAGCTTCCGAACCCTATCCAGGCTGGGAAGAGACTCCCAGGGCCCCAGTGGACCCCAGTTCCCAGCACCCAGACCTTCGGCTGGCTTGCAGGATAGGGGCTTTCAATAGATCGCAGTGAGGTAGCTGCTCAGCTACTTATGAAACCCTGACCCAGAATCAGGGTATCTACGAATGATTTAGCACCGGGTACCACCACGAACATGCAGTGCACTAAGGGCGATGGAGGCGGCCCCCTTCCGTCCGTGCTCCGGTTCCCAAGCGAGCGGCTCTATGCACTGGCCCCCCCGAGAGAGGCCAGCTATTCCAGGCCAACTGAGGCTCCACGGCACTGCGGTATCATTACGGTTTAGGGGGGAGTCTGACTTCAGTCATAATCCTACAGATGGTAGCTTCGCCCCATTGGCTCCTCAACGAAGCACATCAATCAAATGTCTGAACCTGCGGTTCCTCTCGTACTGAGTAGGATTACTATTGCAACAACACACCATCAATAGGGTAAAACAAACCTGTCTCACGACGGTCAAAACCCAGCTCACGTTCCCTATTAGTGGGCGAACAATCCAATGCTTGGTGAATTCTGCTACACAATGATAGGAAGAGCCGACATCGGAGGATCAAAAAGCGATGTCACTATGAACGCTTGGCCGCCACAAGCCTGTTATCCCTGTGGTAACTTTTCTCCCACCCCCTGCTTGCAACCCAAAAAGTCAGAAGGATTGTGAGGCCATGCGTTCACGGTCTGTATTCATACTGAAAATCGAGATCAAGCGAGCTTTTGCCATTCTGCTTCGGGAGGTTTCTGTCCTCCCTGAACTTGCCCTAAAACACCTGCGTTATCGTTTGACAGGTGTACCGCTCCAGTCAAACTCCCCACCGGCCACTGTCCCCGGAGTGGATCGCACCCGGCGAGCGCCAGGTGCTTGGAGCCAGAAGCGAGAGCCCCACGAGGCTTGCGCCCTCGCCTCACTGGGTAAGTGAAAAAACACTAAGAGTAGTGGTATTTCACTGGCGGCCCAAGGGCCTCCCACTTATCCTACACCTCCCATGTCTCTTCACAGTGCCAGGCTAGAGTCGAGCTCTACGGACTTCTTTCCCGGCTGATTCTGCCAAGCCCGTTCTCTTGGCTGCGGTTTCACTAGATAGTAGACAGGGACAGTGGAATTCTCGTTCATCCATTTATGCGCGTCACTAATTAGATGACAAAGCATTTGGCTATTTCTGTACCACCTCGCGGTGGCTCATTCTGGGTTATTATGCTGCCCATCAGCGTCAATTCGGTTTTGCTTCCAACAATACAACATTCTTTCGCTCCGGAGTACTGCCACACTGAACGCTGTCCTCACTGGAACTGGGATCACATATAGGCCAGAGATAGTACACCCTGCAGTCCTGAGAAATTAAAATATGATTAGCAGGACATCAATAAGCAATGTGCGACAATTATGTGTATGCGATTATTTGAGAACTATTCATCATTCAAGACATTTCATTAAGTATTATGTACACAACTATGTCTAAATTGTTATAAGCACACATTTATAAAAAGATACACGTCTACAAATTGCACATCTAACTAGAAAAAGCATATCTAAAAAATTCACATTTATAAAATTCACATCTATACTAAGTCTTGTGTTAACTATAAACGTATATGTTAAAACAATATGCTTTATAAGGGTGACATGTGTGCTGTAAGACAGTGTACATCTCAGTATAAGCTTGATACTAAATTGTCCATGAATACTTGACACATTAGTAGTCAGGCAAACATTTTTCTTGAATGGGAATGACATTTGCAGACCTAAATCAGCCAGAACAACATCATTACATTTAGGCCAAATACCACGACATCCAACGATAAAGCCATGAAATTTTACAGTGTTGCATTTTGTGAGATCTTTGATTTGCTGTGACAGATCCTGATAGTATTTCACTTTACTCTCATATGCTAATTCAAGGGAATTCTGAAAGTTTTCATAATGAAATGAAACATCATTTACTACAGCTGTACCATTTTTGGTAAACACTACATCTGGTTTTCGGAATTTCTCCTTGATTATTTTTATCATGAGGTTCCCTATATGCCTTCTAACCACACCTTTTTGCTCTATCAACGAGCAATTACAGAATTTTGTTATGTCTTTTTATCCTAATGTTCTTAGTTTTAGGATATGCGCCTGAAATATCAGAAATGGTTTCGCAAACATCATCACAATACCTACATGTAGCAAATGCACAATTTCTTCCCCTACTGATAGTTTCTCTAGAATATAAAACATTTGCTCTTAACATCAGCGCAGCTATGTACTGGTTTTCTTTCATTTTGTTATGCCTGCTGATTCAGAAGTTTGAGGTTGGATTACTTGCTAAGTATTTTATACCATCACCTTGGACAGGGATATTTGCCCATTTCTCAAACTCTTCTTTTCTCCAGTCATATGTTGCTAACAAATTTAAATCATAGCTCAGAAACCTACTGTCTAAAATGTTACATTTGTGTGTGTTTTGATGATGTTATCAATTTTTTTATTCATGTCTTCTCCTGCATACATGAATGAATGAGCTATGTACAGGTCTGGAGCTGCCCTGAGATACAATAAACTATTGACTTTATTGAGACCAATTTCTGTACATAGTTTTGGTATACTGAGGCCCCCAAATATTCCTTCCGAATATAGGAGACCATCACATGTGTATGCAGGAAGGTGTAGAACATGTTTGACATACTTTTTTATTGTTTGATCCAGAACATTTAACGTTTTTGCTTCTGTTCCTGTCATTTCCAATTTGAATGATAGTTTAGGGACCAAGCACTGACACAAAATTTCTATTTTCTGCGTGGGTTTAAGTGGTAGATTATCAAGTTTTTGAGCCCAATTGACAAGAACCTCATTAATTTTGTTTTTGCTTGCATGGCCAGTGTGTGGATCAAAGTTAAATCCGAGGTATCTCTCACTTTCTCCTGGATGAATGTTTTCAAAATGTTCTTTTGCAAACTGCCATGGTTTACAATTGTTAATCAGGATTTTATCTTTATGGTGTCTGATATAAAATCCATGTCTTTTTCACATTAAGTTTTATTCCTGTACTTTTCAATGATTTTCAGATTTGTACTCATTCCTTCCCAGGTACTGCTGAGTGCTGCGATGTCATCGGCAAAGACGAGAGTGGTGATTTGTTCAATAAGACGATCTGATCCAAATGTGAAGCCCTTGCCGTTTTTCTGAAGATCACAGATCAGAGGTTCCATGGCACTGTTAAATAGTAGTGTTTAACCCCAGATTTCATTGTTATTTCAGGAGTTGCTTCGTTGTTCTTTCCCTTGAAAACTGTTGAGTCAGTGTACAAGTCTTTTATTATGTCTCATGGCTCACAGAGTCGAAGGCTTTCGATATATCTATGAACACTACTGCTAATGAATGACTGTTTTTCATGCCCCTTTTATGATATTTTGCAGGAGAGTCAGATTCTCGAGACAACCTCTCACCTTCATGTAGCCTTTTTGTCTTGTACTGAATTCAACAAAAAATGAGAGTCTTTTAGTTAGTGTTTTTGTGAATAACTTCATGAATGCAGTACCGATGGTAATTGGACGCCAGTTAAGGATTTTGTTAAGTTCCTTATTCGGTACATTCTTGGCTATCAAAATTGATTGGTTCTTTTTGATACTTTCTGTTACTCTTCTCATCAACAACCAAGACGATAACATTCTGGGCAGCAGTCTTGGTTGCCTGCTGTGCACTTTATACAAGTCATTCAGACCAATTTTATCAGGCCCCACTGCTTTCTTTAAATCGGAGTCCTCGAAGGCATAAGTTATTTCGAGCAGTGTTATTTTTTTACATAAATTTCTAATTTCGTAATCCTCTGGTATCCGATCAATCGGCATAAATTTAGGGTTGTTCTTGTTTTCTTTCTCAATTATGTTTTTGTAGTATTGAAAAATTTCATCAGCACTGATTTGGCAAGTGGCATCTTCTGCCCCATCAGTGATAATTCTGGCAATTATTATTTTTTTTTTTTAAACATTGCCTGGTATTCATTATAGCTGCCCTTTGCTTTGGCATAATTTTCTTGTGCGTCCGATTAAGCCTTCCGTTTTAATTGTCTTTTTTTGTTATCTTGTTCCCTACTGAGGCATTCTAGTGCTCATATCGAGCAGAGTGCATAGGCTCACTTTGACATTCAGAGCATTGGGCAGTCTACCTCTTGACGGTTTCACGCCGTCTTGAACTCTATCTTCAAAGTTCTTTTCAACTTTCCCTTAAGGTACTTGTTGGCTATCGGTCTTGTGCCCGTATTTAGCCTTAGATGGAGTTTATCACCCACTTTGGGCTGCATTTCCAAGCAACCTGACTCCAAGAAGACCCGATCCCGGCGCACCGGGGCCCGCTACCTACCTAACACCGTCTGCGGGATGAGCCTCGATCAGAAGGACTTGGGCCCCCTGAGCGACGCCGGGGAATCGGTCTTCTGTACGCCACATTTTCCGCGCCTGCGCTGGGAGTGAATTCGGCACTGGGCTCTTCCCTCTTCAATCCCCGTTACTGGGGGAATCCTGGTTAGTTTCTTTTTCTCCACTTAGTAATATGCTTAAATTTAGCGGATCGCCACGTTTGATCTGAGATCGTAGTCAGAAGAATAATGCCGGAGCATTAAGGGGATTGCTGGGGAAGGCCAGGCCCCTGCTGTAGCAGGGGCCTGGTGTCCCGGCAGTGGGCGCCCTTTTTCCCTGGATCGGATCTGGAGGGGTTTCACCCTCCCCGGGAAGCCGGCTGCAGAGGTGGGTGCCCAAAGCACGTGCGCACAGGCAGCAGGTGGGACACCGCACACAGCCACACGTGGCACGCCGCCAGGTGCCACGGGATGGGCACAGGGCAGACCGGTCGCCAAACCCCTTCTCGGGGCTAGGCGTGTGGGTGGCGTACCTCCGCAGAATGACCCGGTGAGGGACCCTACCACTGGCGATCGGGGGTCTGACCTTGTGGGGGGATAAAGGGGAAGCACAGCTAACCCTGCGACGGCCTCAGCCACTTCCCGGGGAAGCCCCATGGCGATTGACGATCGAGCGACCCTCAGACAGGTGTAGCCCTGGGGGGAACCCAGGGCCGCAAGGTGCGTTTGAAGTGTTGATGATCAATGTGTCCTGCAATTCACACTAATTCTTGCAGCTTGCTGCGTTCTTCATCAACGCACGAGCCGAGTGAGCAAACGCCAAGAGTCACAGGCAACTTTTCAAAAACGTTCACCCAACTGCTGGCACAGGAGAGGCAATACGGCCAGGGCGCCCCGTTCAAGGCTTCCGCTCTGGGAGTCAGACAGCACCGTTGGAAAAAAAAATGTTAGCAGGTACTCGGCCCGGGAGACCACGATGGGGGGATGGAGGGGGCTCCCAGAGTGACGGGAGCAGGCAGCACCGCAGCTGTCAGTCCCTCCTGGGGTATCCCGGGAGGGATCCCATGAGCCTTCAAACCCCTCAGCCCGGCCACACGGGACCGGGTCAAACCAGATACCTGGCAACGATGGAGGGTCGCCCCACCTGCACGTCAGCCGTCTGTCACCGGGCAGCCTGAGGCATGCCAGCGGGCTGGCAATCAGCCCACTATCACCCTCACCTGGGTAGGAGGGGCCGGAAGGGAAGAGCCAGGTGGCTCCACATCCCGCACGCCTGTCACCGAGAGGAGCCAGGGCCCCCCGCAAGCCCTCGCCACTTCTCTACCAGGCCGCCCTGCCGTGCGAGAAGGGCTGCTCCTTGGTCACCCTGAACCCGGTCGGGCCGGTACTCAGGCACAGGAGGGCCCAGCCGGCATCAGGGCCTTTTTAAGGGAGGGGTGGTACCAGCCCAGGGATGCATGCCTATTTGGTTCCCCCCACCGCTCGGGAGGCCATGCGGGTGAGCTTGGGTTCCATCTCCAAGAGGGACAGGGGATGGGGCGGCCCCTGTTCCCGGTCCCTCACGCATCGGTCGGGCCTTCCCCAGGTGGAAGAGGCCCGCGTAAGTCCTGGTCCTCACCCGAGTGCCCCATGCGGCCACAGACTGCTTTGCCGGCCAGGGCGCACCAGGGCAGGGCTGGGCCCTGTGCCTACCGTGCGTGCTTACAGGAGGTGGCCGAGGGCTTCCGACTGGCGTTGTCTGTCGCTCGGGCCACTCCGCCGTTAATGATCCTTTTGCAGGTTCACCTACGGAAACCTTGCTGCGGCTTTTACTTCCTCTAGATAGTCAAATTTGATAATCTTCTTGGTGCTCCGCCAGGGCCGTTGCCAACCCCGGCGGGCCGATCTGAGGACCGCACTAAACCATCTAATCGGTAGTAGCGACCAGCGGTGTGTACAAAGGGTAGGGAAGAGGTGTGGTGCTGCGGCCAGGGCGACTGACACCGGATGCTGGGGTTCAGGGTTCGATCCCCGGAACCGGCAGCAGGTCAGCCCAGCACCATGTGACTCTGGGCAATAGCTGGTTTAATCTTCCCGACGGCCCCCCAGTGCTGGGATGCTTCCAGGTAGCTCTGTGCTTTACAAATACTGGATTTTTACATTTTTACTTAAAAAATGCGAGCTTATGATCCGCCAAACCCCTTCTCGGGGCTAGGCGCATGGGTGGCGTACCTCCGCAGCAGGACCCAGTGAGGGACCCTGCCACGGGCGATTGGGGGTCTGACCTTGTGGGGGGACGAAGGGGAAGCGGAGCTAACCCTGCGACGGCCCCAGCCACATCCCAGGAAAGCCCTGTGGCGATTGACCATTGAGCGACCCTCAGACAGGCATAGCCCTGGGGGGAACATAGGGCCGCAAGGTGCGTTCGAAGTGTCGATGATCAATGTGTCCTGCAATTCACACTAATTCTTGCAGCTAGCTGCGTTCTTCATGGAGGCGCGAGCCAAGTGAGCCACCGCCAAGAGTCACATGCAACTTTTCTAAAACGTTCACCCAACTGCTGGCACAGGAGAGGCAATACGGCCAGGGCGCCCCGTTCAAGGCTTCACCTCCGGGAGTCAGACAGCACCATTGGGAAAAAAATATGTTACCAGGCACTCGGCCCGGGAGTCCACAATAGGGGGGAGGGAGGGGGCTCCCAGAGTGACGGGAGCAGGCAGCACCACAGATGTCAGTCCCTCCTGGGGTAACACAGGAGGGATCACACGAGTCTTCACACCCCTCAGCCCGGCCGCACGGGGCCGAGTCAAACCGGGTACCTGGTAACGAGGGAGGGTCGCCCCACCTGCACATCAGTCATCCGTCACCGGGTGGCCTGAGGCATGCCAGCGGGCTGGCAATCAGCCCACTTCCACCCTCGCCCGGGTCGAAGGAGCCGGAAGGGAAGAGCCAGGTGGCTCCCCATCCTGCATGCCTGTCACAGACAGCAGCCAGCGTCCCCTCGCAAGCCCTCACCACTTCTCTTCCAGGCCGCCCTGCCGTGCAACAAGGGCTGCTCCTCGGTCGCCCTGAACCTGGTCGGGTCGGAACTCGGGCACAGGGGGGCCCAGCCGGCATCAGGGCCTTTTCAAGTAAGGGGTGGTACCAGCCCGGGGATGCACGCCCATTCGGTTTCCCCCCCACTGCTGGGGAGGCCGTGCTGGGTGAGCTTGGGTTCCATCTCAGAGAGGGACAGGGGATGGGGCGGCCCCTGTTCCCGGTCCCTCACGCATCGGTCGGGCCTTCCCCAGGTGGAAGAAGCCCTCCTAAGTCCTAGTCCTTACCCAAGTGCCCCATGCGCCCACAGACTGCTTTGCCAGCCAGGGCGTGCCAGGGCAGGGCTAGGCCCTGTGCCTACAGTGCTTGCTAACAGGAGGTGGTTGAGGACTTCGGGCTGGTGCTGTCGGTTGCTCGGGCCGCTCCGCCGTTAATAATCCTTTTGCAGTTTCACCTACGGAAATCTTGTTACAACTTTTACTTCCTCTAGATAGTCAAGTTTGATCATCTTCTTGGTGCTCCATCAGGGCCGTTGCCGACCCCGGCGGGGCCGATCCGAGGACCGCACTAAACCATCCAATCGGTAGTAGCGACGAGCGGGTAAGGAAAAGGTGTGTTGCTGCGGCCAGGGCGACTGACACCGGAGGCTGGGGTTCACGGTTTGATCCCCGGCACCGGCAGCAGGTCAGCCCAGCACCATGTAACTCTGGGCAATAGCTGGCTTAATCTTCCCAGCGCCCCCCGGCGCTGGGATGCTTCCGGGTAGCTCTGTGCTTTACAAATACTGGATTTTTATATTTTTAGTTAATAAAGGCAAGCTTATGGTCCGCACTTACTGGGAATTCCTCGTTCATGGGAAATAATTGCAATCCCTATCACGAACGGGGTTCAGCAGGTTACCCGCACCTGTCGGCGAAGGGTAGACACATGCTGATCCATTCATTGTAGCGCGCGTGCAGCCTCGGACATCTAAGGGCATCACAGACCTGTTATTGCTCGATTTCGTGTGATTGAACGTTACTTGTCCCTCTAAGAAGTTGGACGCCGACCGCTGGGGGTCGCATAACTAGTTAGCATGGAGGAGTCTTGTTCGTTATCGGAATTAACCAGACAAATCATTCCACCAACTAAGAACGGCCATGCACCTCCACCCACAGAAGCAAGAAAGAGCTATCAGTTTGTCAATCCTTTCCGTGTCCGGGACGGGTAAGGTTTCCCGTGTTGAGTCAAATTAAGCTGCAGGCTCCACTCCTGGTGGTGCCCTTCCGTCAATTCCTTTAAATTTCAGCTTTGCAACCATACTCTCCCCGAACCCAAAGACTTTGGTTTCCCTGGAAGCTGCTCAGCGGGTCATTGGAATAATACAGCCGGATCGCTAGTCGGCAACGTTTATCTGATCATCTTCGAACCTCCGACTTTCGTTCTTGAATAATGAAAACACTCTTGGGAAATGCATTCGCTTTGGTTCGACTTGGCCGGTCCCGGATTTCCACCTCTAGCGGCACAATACGTATGCCCCCGGCCGTCCCTCTTAATCATGGCCCCAGTTCCTAAAACCAACAAAATAGAACCGTAGTCCTATTCCATTATTCCTAGCTGAAGTATTTAGGTGACAAGCCTGCTTTGAACACTCTGATTTTTCCAAAGTAAACATTTCGGACCCCCAGGACACTCAGTCAAGAGCATCAAGGGGGCACCGAGAGGCAGGGGCTGGGACAGGCGGTAGCTCACCTCGGCGGTGGACCACCAGCTCGATCCCAAGGTCCAACTATGAGCTTCTTAACTGCAGCAACTTTAATATATTCTATTGGAGCTGGAATTACCACGGCTGCTGGCACCAGACTTGCCCTTCAATGGATCCTCATCAAAGGATTTAAAGTGTACTCATTCCAATTACAGGGCCTCCAAAGAGTCCTGTATTGTAATTTTTCATCACTAACTCCCCGAGTCGGGAGTGGGTAATTTGCGCGCCTGTTGCCTTCCTTGGAAGTGGTAGCTGTTTCTCTCAGGCTCCCTCTCTGGAATCAAACCCTGATTTCATGTTACCCATGGTCACCATGGTAGGCACAGAAAGAACCATCGAAAGTTGATAGTGCAGACATCCGAATGTATCGTCGTCGTCAGAGGGACCTGCGATCGGCCCAAGGTTATCTAGAGTCACTAAAGCGGACAGGCGAGCCCGGATTGTTCTTGGTCTGATAAATGCATGCATCCCGGGAGGTCAGCGCCCATTGGCATGTATTAGCTCTAGAATTACCACAGTTATCCAAGTAACAGATGGAGCAATCAAAGGAACCATAACTGATTTAATGAGCCATTGGCAGTTTTACTGTACCAGCCCTGTGTACTTACACATGAATGGCTTAATCATTGAGACAAGCATATGCTACTGGCAGGACCAACCAGGTAGCCGCACCTGCTGACAGGGTGGGGGTATCGTGCCCATCTCCCCGACCGGCAACATTCATGCACCCCTCCCTCTCGGGAGCCTGCCAGGGGAAGGAGACCACCCGCCTAGGCAGGAGGACTCACTGGAGGGATGTGGAGAGGTGCAGTCACATGGGCACCGGCAGGCCCAGCTGTCTCCTGAGCGAGACGCAAGGGTGCCGGAGCCTGGCTGCAGAGGCACCGCTTGGAACAGTCATTCCGAGCTGCTGTGGAAATTTGCTGGGCAGAGAGGGGTGACGGCTTGGCGTGTGGGGCCTTCGGACCTGCTGGGCAGCAGCATCCATGGGCCTGACGCCACCCGACCCCTCCCGCTCAGGTCAGACCCCTTGGGGGCATGAGGTACCGGGGCCGCTCGGCCTTCGCTCTGCTGGGTAGGGTCTCCCGCCAGGCAGCAGACCCTCGAGTCAGACGGTCCATGAGCGGTGGAAGCGATTTGTTCGAAACAACAGCCGAGGGGGGCCAATCTGTCCATCCCTATATGGACGGAGAGTGCCCAATCGATCAGAGTACGGCTGGGGCATCCCCTGACAGGCCACCCTGCGCTGGGGGTATGCTGGCTTAGCGTCCCTGCCTGCACCTGGGGCAAGCAGACTCAGGGTAAAAGGACCATCAGGAAGGGGCTGAGAGGCAGGTGTGTACCCGGGCCCCAGGGGGCCCGGCAGGCGGGTCCGGGTGCTACCTTCCCCTGTCTCAACATCGCGGGATCTCACAGAGGTCTAACTGAGCAAACTCAGAGAAAAAGGACCATCAGGAAGGGGCTGAGAGGTAGGTGCATACCCCGGTGCCAGGGTGTCCCGGCGGGCGGGCCCGGGTGCTGCCTTCCCCGTCTCAGCATGGCCGAACCTCACTGAGGTCTAGTAATCCAGAGGAAAATTATCCCCCTTTCTTGTAATCCGTGCAAACAAGGTGACGGAGGGGACCCAAGGCGCTAAAATACCTGACCTCCTGGAGCCCTCGCTGGGATCGGTGAGGCAAATGAGCCCTCATCGGCACTTCCAGGGAAGCCCGGCCATCTGGTCACCCCATTGGAAAGCATTGCGTGCGACCAGATGGCCGAGGGGAAAGTTGTGACCAGATGAACAGGCCTGAAAGGGAAGCCATCTGGTCGCTCTGTGCCTCAACGAAAGAGTGAGCGAGTGCCAGGGCATATACGGGACCAGAGGCCCATGGCCCCAGCTGAGCCCAAGCCATGGAGGCTGCGAGGGGGACCCGACGGGCCCTCCAACCCGGGGCCCACGGACACCTTGACAAGCAGGGGAGGCCTGCACGGAACCGACAGACCCCTGTCCTGGGCCCTTGGTGGAGCAGCAGGCTGGGGGATGAGGCCCTGGGCCGGAGCACCTGACCCAGGGCCCAATGGGGCCCCTGGACCCAGCCAGGGCTCCCAGAGGTGCAGGGGACACCTCCACGGGCAGCCTGGACCCCGTCCCGGGCACCCTGCAACATGGCAGGACCAAGGACGGAGTCTGGGTTGGGAAGCTGCCCTCCCGAGGGCCCTCAGAGGCCCCAGCCGGAGCTCCTGAAGCCAGCCAAGCAAAGAAAGGCTCCCCGGGCACAACGGAACCCTATCCTGGGCCTTTGGCAGTGCCGCAGGCTTGGTGATGGGACCCAGGGCCAGAGCGCCTGACCTGGGTCCCAGTGGGGCCCAGCAAAGCCCCTGGACCAAGCTGGGGCTCCCAGGCCCAGAGGCACAGGGGAAGCCTCCCCAGGCCCACAGGACACCATTCCGGGGACCCTTCCACACACCAGGACCGAGGTCAGAGCGGGGATGGGAAGGCCACCATCCCCAGGGCCCTGAGGGGCCCAGGCCAGAGCTCCTGAAGCAAGGGGAGGCACCCCAGGCACAATGGAGCCCCGTCCCAGGCCTTTGGCAGAGCAGCAGGCCGGTGGATGGGGCCCAGGGCTGGAGCACCCGACCCAGACGGGGCTCCCAGGCCCAGAGGTGCAGGGAAAGCCTCTCCGGGCCCTATGAACCCTGTTCCTGGTACCCTGCCACCTGGCAGGACCGAGGACGGAGCCAGGGCCCTCCCTGGGGCCCACAAGTGCCCCGGTCAGAGCTACAGAACCCAGCCAAGCAAGGGGAGGCTCCCCGGCACAACAGAAGCCGCGGCTCCCAGACCTCGATGCAGGGGAAGCCTCCCCAGGCCCGCAGGACACCATCTCAGGCACCCTGCCACACAGCGGGACTGAGGACGGAGCCCAGGGTGGAGTGGCCACCCTCCACAGGGCAACGGAGAACCCCTGAACCCAGCTGAGCAAGGGGAGGCTCCCTGGATACAATGGAACCCCGTCCCGGGCCTTTGGCGAGGTAGTACTGGTACTGAAAATCTGTTCTATTGAATATCATTGCTTAAATTACCACATTAGACTGTCTATGTACATAAAATTGATGTAGAACAAAGCATATTCAGAAATGGTGGTTTATGATTGACATTCAAAGGTGTGTGTTGTATGTCTTTTGACTAAGAAAGGAGGTCAACAATGAAAATGGATTAAATGAGTCAATGGAGCAGAAGAAAAATGCTGCATTGTCTTCCTGAACCGGTATAAACTAGTCCAGCAAAAAGGACTCTCAAAAAATAAAAGGGAAGATTGTCTTGTCTGTTCTGAATCAACAATCTTCCTGCTTCATAATACATTTAGTAACAAAAATGCCTTTTGAAGGGGACTGAGCCCATCAGCATACATGGATTAAAATGTTTACTGCCTGAAACCGAAAGGGATCAGTCCCTAACAATCCTTGGCCACCATAGGTGCCAATAGGAGCACCAACCCCCTCCAAAAATGTATCACCGCTGTAGGAATCAAGTAAATCATGTCTGAAAATGCCGTGTTACCATGGGCTTTAATGAGCTTAGGCCTTAAAGGAATTACCTTCAAATACTTCCCCTCCCATCCTCCTTATGGGGAGGGAATGTGCAATGAGCATGTTATCAGTCAGTGAGCATTTGTAAAGCCCCTTGTAACCCTAGAATCCACTTTCCTACCAAAATCTTTCTGAGAGTGTGGCCTTAGGCCTTACAAGGCAGATTGTCTTGCTGGACAATGAGCTGCCCTCTGAGATGTCCCCTCAGTATGTAAAAGAAAACCAATATGCAAATTGAAAGTATAGACTGAAAATGGGTTATAATAGCATATTTTCTACTTGGCAAGATCATAATCTTAAGCTGTCTGTAGGAAATCTCACTTTTCTTCTTGGCTATCCAGATTTTCCCCCTTTGCTGTACCCTATTTTTGTCCACAGAACTCAAAAGGTTAAGAACCACGGATGTAGAAAATTAATGTTTCCATGCCCCCACAGTGAGAAGCCCCTTAAAGCTATTTCACTGTGGTATGCCTTGCTGTCCTATATAGACAGAGTATTGATTAAAATAGTAATACTGAATCTTGGAAAATATGATTAAACAACAATTTTTAATAGTTATGAAAAATCCAATTAAATTGTGAAGTCAGACTTTTAATAAATTTTAAGAAAAGTAACCTTGAGAAAGTTATTGTTTACCTGTTAAATTGGCCAGAAGGCTGTTTAGCATCCGTCTCAGCTAGCACTCACCCTTAACAGAGGTTGTTCAGATCAGCCTTGAACAAAAGTGAAAAAGATGTGAAATGCCTCCCAGGAGAAAACAATAGACTGCCCTGAATGGGCAGAGATTATTCCACTGAACCCCACAGAATATGCAGAGTGAGGGCTGTGAGCATCTTTTTTGATGCTACTGTCTCCAATCCTAATTCTTGTATATCTCCTGTCTGGTTGCTGAATGACCCTGCTTTTGTTGTTGCAGAATTCTGTTTCTCGGATTGTTGTGTGTATAGTGCCTACCCCAAACAAGATTTTAGTGTTAGATGTGGAAGGACTCTAGGATTACCATAGCACAATCTCCACTCACACACAAACCCAGCCGTCGGAGCCCAAGTTGATTGTGGCCAAACACATTTGCCATCTTGGATATGCCCTCATACATTCCATGTTGGTCCTGTTTGCAGTAAAGGAAACAGGAACTGCTGTAAAAGTGGGTTGGGGAGGGTCTGGGAACTTTTACCCCATTGGCTAGGGAGAAGCAAAGGGGATACCTCTATTAACCAGCTAGTTCTAAGCATAAATGTCCTGGCTTCTGAATGCTTTCTACATCTGCAGAAATCAGAAAGGACTGGACCCTAACCCTCTTGTACCTAGGACAAGAAGGGATTCCAAGGGTCAGTTGACTGCAGGAAGACAACAAGCTGCAAGAGGCCTTTTTCTGCAATTACCCAGGTGACCAGTGGCAACTGGACCTTAACTCGTCTCTGCTGTTAGCCTCTAGCTTACACCCTCTGAATCTGCCTCTCCTGGGGTGCTTAGAAGTGTACTCATGTGGTTGATTGGGACTTCAAAGACTTAGGGCCTGATTCATATCTTGGCAGTAAGCATACTCCCTCAAACTTTTTGCCAAGATACTGGTCCGCCTGCCCGATTTAGATGCAAGTGGACCACAGGTTTGGCTACAGTGGTGACTACTCTGTCACCTCCATAGCCAATCCTCACCGACAGCCTGACGGAGTAAGGGCAGTCGGACAAATGGCTATATATCCGCCCACCTAATTAGGATTGACAGGCATCTAGACATTATTTTACAGTCTGTCACCACCAGCCAAACCCTGGTGGTAAGTGACAGTAGAAAAGAAATAATGCACCCCTCAACATAGCAGTGACTACCATGGCATTGGTCTTTTATTTTTGTTTGAAATAAAAAAGAAAACTGTTTGGTGCAGGGCTCTGACATGTAGCTGGAGCCCTGCACCAAACAGCGAAGAGCATTGACAGGAACTGCATTGATGACGGTTCCTGCCAATACATTATAAATGGCCTCCTGCTTGGTGGTCATTTATAAATATGGCTGGAGGTTCTTCCACCAGGGGGATGTAACAATTTACTCCATCCCCTGCTGAAACGATGGGCCATCCACTCATAGATAAATCAGCCCCTAAGTCAGAAGGTAAAAATCGAGGACCCGTATGAACCTGGTTGTGTGCCTGACTGGAACTCCATTGTTGTTAGACTGAAAATGCAACTAGGTCCATAAACATTGACTATCATTAGTGCTTTGCTTTTTCTGGTGCTATTTCTACTTACATTAAAAATATATAATATAATATATAAGACCTTAAGCTATTTTTTCTAGTTAATTTGGGAGTTTTATTGTTTGCCATTTTTACTTTATCACTGTTTTGCTACTGCATACATTCTTTACACATTGCCCTAAATTAAGCCTGTCTTCTGTATCCCATAGATAGTAGGGGGTTGAGTGAAGGTTAATTTATTGACTTTGAGGGTTCACCCATCCCTAAGTCATAATTCAATTTCTTACACTGTCCATGACATTTACTAGTTGCTAGACTATTCTATTTACTAAATGTTCATTCTGATCTGTATTAATAATGCAGAGTTGGCATATGACTGTATAGGTCTCAACAATTCCTTTCATAGTTACATGAAATTTTCCAGATAAAGAGAAAATACATATTTGATTATCCTGCATGTACTGTGCCTAGCGAAGGAAAACCTATAAGATGTCCTGCACATCTTACTTATCATTTAAATATTTCTGACCCTACAGCTGCCGCCAATACATTACCTCTCGATCATATACTGCACCACACATGTCTCCTTTCTAGATCTAAGGGCCAGGCTGGGGACCCAAAGTAGCCTTGGCAACTTTGTCCGACCTGCCCCAGGCAGGGGCGAGCTGTGCAAGTGGAGGGCACTGTTACTTTAGTTGGGGGGGGGGGCGATATCGCAGCACCACTGCAAAACTGGCCCCTAGTAACAAAACTAGCCTCCACCATGGTAAAACCGCCCCCTATCCTTCCAGGTTCCGGGGAAAACGCCTGATGCCCGCTACGGCCATTCCAGCCCTGCTTGATCTACCTTTCCACTTTCTAATGTATCCTAGAACACTTTCTTTCTTGTCCTCTCTGACTTTTTAACATACCTACCCACACTTGCTCTCTAGCTTCATTCCTGCTTGTCTTCTCCCTTTTTGACTCTTTTACCGTTTCACTTAAATTCTTGCACTTTCTCTCATGTTCAATAGGTTCTGTGGAAAAATGAATGGGGACAAATACAATTATTGGCAATAATTCCTTTGCAGAAGCCAAAGGTAGTACCATCCAATAAACAAACATATTATTTTTGATTTACAAGCTGCACTGCTATCACCATTGTGCATGGAGTGGTGAATAGATACTGCAAGAGCACGGACTGCTGCATATCGGTGCTAAAAGCAGGTGCATATTAAGAAGTCTTCTATACTCCCTTGACAAACACGTTGGTCACAGCATCGGGCCTGGTGTCTAGTGTCGTAAAATAAACTGATGGGGACAAGGGAATTGAATGGCTGGTTGGCAAAACTGGGAAGTGTTACTCTGCCGAGTAATATTAGAGATGCACAATAGAATCTGAAAATGCTAGGAGCCAGCACTTCATTGAAAATGTTAAATGTGACAAAAAAACAACGTTTGCATCATTTTCTGTGAGCTGAAAGATATCGCTGCTGCTGTTCCAGTTTTTAGTTGATTAATACTGCTTCCCCAGGAGTTGGTAAATATCTCCTCTCCTGATAAACTTTTTATACCACTGGAAAAAGTTTTGTAATGCACGCCCTTAACAATCTTTTGCACAGTAAGCAGTGGCAGCTGGTAATTGTGGCCTGTAGTTTGAGTAGGGAGGGTGACGGGCACCACACTCGTACATATACATGCTCACTCACACCCATGCATTCACACAGAGTGATTGTGGCGTGAATTCACACATTAAAATAACACAGGACTTAATGTGACAAAGACGATCGACACACATGTTATGTGTATTGTGTGTCGATCGTCTTTGTCACATTAAGTCCTGTGTTATTTTAACGTGTGAATTCACGCCACAATCACTCTGTATATATTTTATGAGCCATGCACCGGACCTGAGAGCCTGCACGCACCTATATGGGGCAAATACCACCATATATATACTCAAACGTACGGCATGAAGGATAAACATGTACCCGATCTCTCTGAGAAAGTGATGATGTGCCACTAATTATGTGTCATTCTTTTACAGAAACAGCATTGAGTACAAACGTATGTATTTTGAAAAACGCATGCCTATAATCTTAGCAGCGTTATATGTTGTGTATTTAAATTAATTAAATCCCTAGTAAGGGTTTATAGGAGTGGCATATACAGGGCTGGTCCCTGTATGGTCCTGAAGAAAAGCCAGGGGTAGATTGAAACATGTCGACCATACACTGATCCTACCTTCATAGCAGGTCGGAACACAGTGACAAACCCCATTTTAATATACTAACCTAGGAGCAGAATAAATTTGTTGAGGCCCACTAGCACGGTATTTTTAATGACTTACACCCACTCCACCACACTTTTGCACCACACATAGTCCTTCACAAACAAGTGCTCCTACGTATTTCGCAAGTCGTAGCACGCCCCTTTTCGTAGAGAACTGGGATGGCCCCAATGGCGAAGCATGTCACCGTGGGGAAACCCCGGTGAGTGAGGGGACTCTAGAAAGAAAGCTTTCTTTCTTCTTTGGCTCTACCTATCACTTTGGTCAGTAGCCACAACACAAGACAGGTCTCGGAACCCAATACTTTGGGCTTCTACTTTCATGTTTAAAACACTTGCCACCATTTATTACTTCTCTTTGCCATGTCTCATCTCTGTTCTCTAACTCCTATTATAAATACGTTTCATAACCAAAGTCGAGGTATTCCCTTCCTCCTACTGAATTTTTAGCCAGATCAGAGTCCAGTGGAAGAGCCACTTCAGAAAAAAACTTCTTTTGTGATGATAACACAGTCCACCCTCCTTAAAGCCATCAAGACATTAATATGCATAAGATTGACAGTTAATGTAAAGCATTCCACAGAAAGAGTACCAGTGGAATTCTTTGTTGTCAGATGTGAAAGTCATGGGTATGCCATTGACTTTTAGTTTCTTGCCCCACATTGTGATGTTTTTGTTCCAAGGATGTTCAAGGCTGAAGAAACCATGCTGTTCTTTAGTGAATTCTATTCTATATTGTTCCTGAGGATATTAGCAGAAAATTTGCTTTGGGTTCATGATAAATCAGTAGTATCAAGGCGAGTCGTGAACCTTCCATCATTAATTACTTCTGCAGTTCACAAGCCCTTCTAAAGTGACCATTCCGTGGTGGATATTTAGGACTCGTCCCAAGTCAGCATCAGAGCCTTCTGAGGTTCACCACAGTAGACTCTCAATATCAGTTCCAGGTGTTGGCCTCTGGCTATTATCAGCTCCTGGTGCTTTCATAGCGATTCTGACATCTGTATAGAAAGGCATTCACCATATTTAAACAGCTAACTAGGTAATTGAAGCCAAAGTCTTTCAGCAAACACAAGTGGGTACGAGTATGGTGAGGTCCAGGTTGGCCTGTCTTTATGTGGCTGGTGCATTACAGATACCCCCAAGGGTATAACATCTGATGCAACCTCAATGGTTTTTCTTCATCAAGGCCCACCACACCTACAGAAGCAATGGTGCCACTAGCTTGAAGCCGCTGGCATGCCGTCTGCCTTGTGGTGGTACCCAGACTATATAGACTTCATCCTTCAGAAGTCTATGTCTCTTGAGATAGGCATGCCTTAGACCTGGTTGTAAGTTCCCTTTAAAAATATACCTTTTCGGTCGCCTCCATTTTAATATTTAGTCAAACTTACCAAACAGGAAATCATGATAACTGTGGAACTTTGTGACAAGTAAAGTAGACATAAACAGTTTTAATAAAATGTTGCTGTAACATTCTCATTTACAACTATGTTGTGTGTGGAAACATGGCCTGGGGATACTCCGCATATTTGAATCTAATCTTATCTATTACAGCCGAAGATCTGGTTATGTCGCACTAATTGCATAGTGTGCAATGCCAGAGCCGGTCAAGCGCAGGAGAGGGAGTCCGTTTAGGCAATCACTGCTGGTCATAGCAAAGTTTATCATGTTTTAATTAGATTTCACTCCAAGTTATTTGACAGATAAGAACACGAGCACTGAAGATTAAGAAAATTCCACAGTTATTCTAAAAGTTGTTTCATGCTTCCCCCTTCTTTTCTAGTCCCTTCTAGGCAGTGTAATGAATGTCATTTCTAGAGCAACAAATATTGCTGAGCTCCATACCTGCCACTTGTAGTAAATCTGCAATGTACATAAATGAGGGCTGTTTAGATGCATTCTAGACCCGAAGAACAATTAGTCTATATGCAACCAACTTCTGCTTTCATGAGAATTACTGGGTTGGCAGTGTACCAAGGCTTTGTTATTTTCTGTAGCTTAAGGGAATGTCAAACATGTGTGCTGCTAAAATCTGTTTTAAGCCTGGCTGCTTTTAGCTTTAGTGATGGTACCTTATTGTTAGTTCTTCAGAAAAAGGGAAATTATAAGTACAGGGAGAATGAGCTGTGGATCATCCTCATTCAGCTATTGACTTTCATGGGTTTTTTATTGGTTTGCTTGGCCTAGTAGGGTTGCATTTTCTCACATGTTTTCCAATTTTGTTGGGCTACAGATGAAACACAACATGTAGCTTGTAATCAATGCCTAATGTGTTTTTTTGATGTTTAGTTTGCTGGTACAGCAACAATGTAATTGCTGATTTATGACTATTTTGGTTAGGAAGTGCTCAATGTTTTGATGCCTTAGACTGCAGAGTGCTATTCACTAATAGTGTGTGTGTTTATTAGTTTTACTTTGCTGTCATGATAATTTGCTGTTGGATTTATGACTTTCTTTATTCACAAAATGAAGACATGCACTCATATACCTTTTCTTCAACATGCAGCAAAAATAGTGACCCTCTGTACTGTGCAATATTTTGCTGTGCCTTTTAAGATCACCACTTACATTAGAACATTTATATTCTGACTCCTCTTCTTTGAGGGTACAGCTTAACTCTGCAAATATAGTATTTTCAGCAAAGAGGCCCTTCTCCCTGCTCCTCTGCTACTCTGCCGTAGGATGTTTCTTTATTGTTGGATTTTCTTTCTAGGTTGGGGACAAAGTCAACACACAGTCCCCCAACAAACGGCAGAGCAATTGTTTTGCCAATGCTGTTTCAGTAATGTACTAGGTAGTACCTTTGCTCCTTGATATCATTAACCTATTATGCTCAGGTACATTTCCAGCAGAGTTAAAATGTGATAATTCATCCCTTGTTGAAGAAACCCTCACTAAAATGTAATTACCTCACCAATTTTACAACTATAATCTGAATACCCTGCGTCAGGTATAATGTATGCAGGGTGGGCGCTCCGATGAAAAAAAAGCCTCGTAAAAGTGATGAAGTCTTGTAGATTTCACTAAGTCACTTCTACAATGCCACTGTGTCAAAACCTTATCCCTGCTTGAAGCAGGCATGAGGAGTGACGCAGCACATTAGGAACAAGCATTCCTGAACATTGCTGGAGTTGTGTCGTGCTTGCGACATGACTCCACCATTGCATTACAGGTACGCCAACAGATGCGTGACGCATCTGTCAATCCTTGGGCCACAGTGCCACACATTGTAAATGCAATGCATCCATGATGGCGCAAGGGTATTTTTGCCTGCCGCGATTGAATTGACTCATCTCTGCTAAAATGCAGAGATAAGCCAGTTCTTGTAAATCTGCCCCTGGTATCACTAAGAATGATCTTCAACATTTCATAGGTATTGTGCACTCTCTGAGATCCGGGTGCACTGCTGGGCTGGCCGCGCATTGAGTAAAAGGTTTGCCAAACTCGATTGATAGAGTTAAGAGTACAACCAAAGCATTTGCTAAAGGAAAGTTTAGATATAAAATTGAGCATTTCAGTACATGCAGAAACGTATGTGCTAAAACAAAATCGTTTATAAAAAATAATGTCATGGAATTCTTCAAAAACAGAGGTGATGATAACTGCCAATCAGTCAAAGAGGTGAGATATATCCCCTGTGGCTGACTACCGTTGGCATGTGACAAGACTCTGTCCATTCAATGAGCTATCCAGGAGCACATAGTGACGCTGAGCTCTCCTCCGAACAACAGGTGGTATGTGGTATCAGTCTTAAAATTATGCTTCTCTCAAATCCGTATACAAATCCAGAGGCTGGAACACTGTCGGGTTGGGGTTGTGCTTTAGGGCAATTTAATTATCTGTACCTACAAAATCAATTTTAAGTGGCATGTTAAATGCACCAATCTATTATGGCCATAATTTCTGAATATCAGGTTTTCTACATACCATTGTCATTTGACTTTAGGGTCCCCATCCAGATATTCACAGTAACTAGGCTGAGATGCAAAATTAAGAGAGGCTGCAACTCCAGGTTCACTTTTTTACCTTGTGGATTTCAATTTATGTGGTCATTAAGCAAGAAACCGACCACTTTAAAAGAAAATTTGCAAGAAGTAGCACAATAGTTTTTGCCACCAATGATCATTCCATATTGACTGCTATGAATTTGGTTTTGCTAAATCCATTCGAGGGTGATGTTGTACTTAACATAATATTAACTTATTATTAATTCTAATACTAATATAGTCAAAATGTAAATGTGTTGCGGAGTTTTATAGTTGATAATTTCATCAACTCATCAACAATATAGAAAAAGAAGCAAACAAGACACATTTCAGCATTATTCAGTCACAACAGAGGTATAGCCAAATCAGGACTGAAGATGTACGATTTAACAAATAAATGAAAAAAACAGATGACCTTACGAATGTAAGTAATAACAATATGAGTGGGCATTGGAAACATATAGGCTTGGTCGTTAATGCTAGCCTGAATAAATATTTCTCAAGTGGATAGTGCAGGCTCTAAATGGTAATCAAGTTTTTACATGCGATCTTGGAAAGAGGGGGTGTTCATAAATTGGAAATTCAGCTTGTTTTTCTTGCAGGCGCTTCCTTCTAAAACAGGATCGTGATCATTAGTGAGCAAATTTCCATTACTGTCAATCGTTGGCATTGCCAACACAATAGCTCCCCCAACTTGAAATACGTGTTGCAGTCTTGTTCCCTTCCTAAGCTCTTTTTTAGTGTGGTTTCCTCACATTCAACCCATTTGGTAACTTTGGGCCCGATCATGATGTCGTATGGACCACCATTGACAGGCCGTTGGTGGTGGTTAGCCTGATATCTAGTGCCTCGGTCCGATGCTAGATTATAATGTTGGCAGTCAGAGCACTGCACGGGCGGAGGGCCACCTTCAACAGGATTGGCGATCCGGTCAGACCAGCGGTCAGACAGGTAATCCCTGAATGGTGGTGGTGCCTGCACAGTCTGCACAGGTGCCCTACAATGTCCCTTTCCCTCTGCCTTTTCACAGCCGTCCGACCACCATGAAAAGGCAGGTGGAAAGCGACTATGGGGGCTCCTAGCAGGGCCCCGTCTACGCTAAGCCTCCGCTATGAAACATCCATTCTGTGTTAATTGCTCTATTGTGCATCAGATGGCAACATATACATTTATCTAATCATACATGGAAGTTGTGCACACTTGAGTAATATAAATACTCTCTAGGCAAGGAGCTGTTCATCCTTCCGGTGTCTACCACTTCCCAATTTGGCAATTCACATGTTGATTTTCTTGGCTGTCTTATGTGTTACAGAGCATAGAAGAGGAGGATGGGGGCCTATCAACTATAATATCAGCAATGCAATTAAAATCTTCCCCAAAGACATGGATAGTGTGATATTGAGGATAATTGGTGTGCTATCACACCCAGAAAGGCGTGCTGGTCCACGTTCAGCACATAGATATTTACCAAAGCAATGTCCTTCCCCTCAAGACTGCCACCAACAATGACATATCTCCCCTCTTTGCCAATAATAAACAATTTGATTTGAAATGGGAATCCCATGGCTGATCCTGATCAGTACCCCGCTCATAAGCTGAATAAGCTGTGTAATTGACTTGTCCATGTAATCTTTTCTGTAATGCTTGATCCTGCGTGTCTTATAGAAATGCTATTTGTGCCCCTGCCTTTTAATATATCACTGCACATTGTATCTTTTACCAGGAGAATTAAAGCCTGTACATTCCATGTTAGTAGCTTAAACCAGCTTTCTTTTGTAGATGGTAGATGTATCAGGTATGAGATTTCAAGAGATCCCCTCCTCCCTGACATACGCAGCCCCCTCTCAGAGCTGCATGCACATGATCTCAAGTCCAGTAGACACTCATTATAACAAACATCTTGTGAAACATTTTCAACAATCCCCAACACACCCCTCCCTTGACAGAGCTGCTGGACTCGCTCCGTGGAGGTCGCTCCCACACGCTCCCTACCTCAGCCCCTTCTCTGCCTGCACCCCTCCTCCAGCTATATCGGATTGCCTGCCTCAGCGACATCGCCTGCATTCTGAGAGTGCTGCAACGCGAACATAGCGCCTGGTATCGTTATCTACCTCGCATTATAGCCAAGTGTCCTGTATTAATATTTAAATTTGAATAGCATTTTGGTCTTTGTGCCCCAGTTTCGTATCCTGCCATTTGGTTGTTTGTTGTCCTCGTGCCCTTGTCTCCTCCCCGCTCCCGCCTCCCAGCTGACCCGCCCACGCTCCGTCCCCTTCACTCTACATTTAAGACAGATGTCCCAACGCGCAGCGTCCACGCGCTGCGGCCGCGCCAAAGGTGCGCCAAAGGTAAGCCCGTCTGCGCCCGTCCGCGCCAAGCCCGTGCCCAGCGCCAGACCCCTTGGCCCCCGTACCATCAACCCCACCCGCATTACTTACGACGCCTCCACCCTCTTAGCCCTTAACCCCGGCCGACTCCCCAACTGCGCCCAAGCCGCTCCTGGACACACCCATGGACCCTTCACATGCATCTCCTGCAAGTATGACGGCACCAAGACCAACTCCTCATCCATGAACACCAAACAGAGATCTGACCCCAACCACCTAAAATGCATCCTGCTCAACACCCGCTCGGTCCACAGACACGCCATCGACCTTTGGAATCTACTAGACACCATCTCTCCGGACGTCGCCTTCCTAACAGAAACATGGATGAACGCATCCTCAGCCCCAGACATCACCATTGCCATCCCGGAAGGCTACAATATCATCCGTAAGGACCGCACCAAGCAAACAGGAGGAGGCATCGCAATCGTCCATAAGAATTCCATCCGCATCTCAACCTGCTCAGACGCCAACCTCGCTAGCGCCGAACACCTTCACTTCCAGATCCACACCGACCCCAAGACCACACTCCGAGGCACCCTCCTTTACAGGCCACCAGGACCCCGTGCACAATTCAGTGAAGACATCACTGACTTTATCACCCCACACGCCCTCCCCTCCGAGGACTACATACTACTGGGAGACCTCAATTTTCACCTGGAAAAGAGCAACGACAGCAACGCCACCACCCTTCTGGACAATCTGGCCAACCTCGGACTCAAACAACTTGTTAACACCCCCACTCACTACGCAGGCCACACACTCGACCCCATCTTCATCTCCAGCAAACATATCTCCTTCAGTCACACCACAGTTCTCCATTGGACGGACCACAGCTGTGTTCACTTTGTCTACAAAAAGACCACAACCCACAACCTTCCTCAACCCACTTTGCGAAGAAACTGGAACAAAATCACCATCGACCAGATCTCCTCATCGCTTCTTCAAAACCCCCCGGCCCACTCTTCGAACGGCAACCAAGCAGCCACTAACCTCACTCAATGGCTTACCAACAGCGCCGACAACCTAGCACCTTTGAAAAAACGTCAAATCAAACTAGGCAGCAAAAACGTGCCCTGGTTCAACGATGATCTTAAGACATCCAAGAAACTCTGTCGCTCCCTTGTGAAGGCCTGGAAAAAAGACCCAAACACCAGCACCAAGGACACCCTCAAAAACGCCACCCGCACACACCACCAACTGATCCGGACTGCCAAGAAAGCTGCACTTAAAGACCGTCTAGACAACAACGCCCACAACAGCAAGGAATTTTTCAACATCGTCAAAGAATTTACCAACCCCTCAGCCAACTCCAACGACATCACTCCCTCTCAAACCCTCTGCGACTCCCTTGCCTCGTTCTTCCACAACAAAATCGCAGACATCCACAACAGCTTCGACAACCAACACGGAGACCAACCCACCCAACCTTCTGCCGTACCCTCTCCCCCCTTGAACATCCTTACTGATTGGAACCGAATCTCCACTGAGGACACCATCCGCCTGATGAACTCCATCCACTCAGGATCCCCCACTGACCCATGCCCTCACCATATCTTCAACAAAGCTGACTCCATCATAGCACCACACCTCCGAGACGTCATCAACTGCTCCCTCAACTCTGCCACCTTCCCGGAAAGCTGGAAACACGCAGAACTCAGCGCCCTTCTGAAAAAACCCACAGCTGACCCCACCGAACTCAAAAACTACCGCCCCATCTCGCTCCTATCATTCCCGGCCAAAGTCATCGAGAAAGCCATCAACAGCCAGCTCGCCGCCTTCCTCGAAACCAACAAATCCCTCGACTCCTCACAGTCCGGCTTCCGAGCAAAACACAGCACTGAGACCGCACTCATCGCAGCAACAGACGACATTCGAACCCTACTGGACAATGGAGACACAGTCGCCCTCATCCTCCTTGACCTCTCCGCAGCCTTCGACACAGTCTGTCATAACACCCTCCTACAACGCCTCAGAAACATCGGAATCCAAGGAAAAGCACTGGATTGGATCACCTCGTTCCTTACCGGAAGAACTCAGAGAGTCCGCCTTCCACCATTCAAGTCAGAAGCCACTGAAGTCATTTGCGGCGTACCACAAGGATCTTCACTCAGCCCCACTCTCTTCAACGTATACATGAGCCCCCTCGCGACCATCGCACGCCAACACAACCTCAACATCATCTCCTACGCTGATGACACTCAACTGATCCTCTCTCTCACCAAAGACCCGAACACCGCCAAAACCAACCTACATGAAGGAATGAAAGAAGTAGCCGAGTGAATGAAACACAGCCGTCTGAAACTGAACTCAGACAAAACAGAAGTCCTTATCTTAGGCACCTCCCCTTCCGCCTGGGATGACTCTTGGTGGCCAGAGGCCCTTGGAAAAGCACCCATCCCGACGGACCACGCACGGAACCTGGGCATCATCCTGGACTCCTCACTCTCGATGAACAGACAAGTCAACGCCGTTTCATCATCGTGCTTCAACATTCTTCGCATGCTCAAAAAAACATTTCGCTGGATCCCCACCGAAACTAGAAAAACGGTCACCCATGCACTGGTCACGAGCCGACTGGACTACGGTAACACCCTATACGCCGGTACCACCGCAAAACTTCAGAAAAAACTCCAACGCATCCAGAACGCTTCAGCCAGACTCATACTAGACATCCCGCGTAAAGACCACATTTCTAGTCACCTGAAAAACCTCCACTGGCTCCCCGTCAATAAGAGAATAACATTCCGCCTCTTAACCCACGCACACAAAGCACTTTACGAACTCGGACCCGAATGCCTCAACACACGACTTTCCTTCTACACCCCCTCCCGCCAGCTACGCTCCTCCAACCAAGCCCTTGCTGCCGTACTCCGCATCAACAAAATCACCATGGGAGGAAGATCCTTCTCCTACCTGGCAGCTAAAACCTGGAACTCACTCCCCATTCACCTTCGCCGCACTCAGAACCACCTAGCATTCAGAAAGCAACTTAAAACTTGGATATTCGACAAGTAATTCCCCACCCTTCCTCAAGCGCCTTGAGACCCTCTGGGTATGTAGCGCGCTATATAAATTATTTGACTTGACTTGACTTGACAGAGTGCCCGAGGAGCCCTATCCAAACTGAAGTTAAACGTGTTTTATCATACCTTTGATAGGTTCAAATTCAGGGTCCCCGCCAGTTAGTATTAGTGAGAGGAAAGTGTGCAGTAGAAGAAATCAATTGATCGGCAATTGCCACTGTAAACTCTGGGGTCATACTAATAAAAATAATACATCTCATATAAACAATTAAGTAATGCAGGTATATCATATTATCTTGTCGGCCATACCAGTAGTTATTTTGGGAATATCATCATTGTCATCTGATAGTTCAGCATTATCAACTTCAGATCCAGAGTCTTCGCTTGAGGCCCCCACTATGTCAGTGTCTGAGAGAGTGCTCTTCAGTGATGCCGCCGTAGCAATCGCTTGTTTCCTCCTGGTTCTGACTTGTTGTGTCAATAGGGGTGCTTCTGTCATACATTCGGTTTTGATGTTCTTTACCTTTGTGGGTTTTAATTCGACCCTTCACCTCTGAAGTGTACAAAAGTCAGTGTTTCCATCATCTTGTATTCAAGGTTTTCTTGCTACAAAAGTGCATATTGAAGGCCAAGGTCTTGTATTCTTTTCTTTACAGGTATGACATCTTTTGTTTCTGGATGTAGCAGTAAACTCTGAAAATATTGACACTTTTGCATTTTCAATTTTATAAGGACCCGTAAGGTCTGCCTCAGAATAAAATGAATGAAAAAATAATAAAGAAAGTCTGTCAAAACACTGCTTTTTACAAAATCAAACCAATCGCATCAGAAATAGTATGATTAGGTTTTATAAGGAAAAATCTTTTGAAATTAAGTGAAAAAGCACAAGACATATACACAAAAATGAAATAACGAGTATTTTACATATATATCACAATACAATTGAACACATAACCAATATTATATATAACACATGGTTGATTTAGCACAGCGTGATGTTCATGATGAGACACTCTCAGCAAGACCTATAGTTAGTCCTTTTGTATATATAGTGGTCTGATTGGGCAGAATGCTTGGTTTATATATACTTCGGCGTTTTGACCCCTTAAGAGTGTGTGTGAATGAAATATCAATATGCGGTCTTCATCAGGACTGAGAACAATATTTGTGTATCACCTTTTGTGGTTGTTCCCAAGAAATACCCAAAGAGTTCACTTTGCCGACAGTGCATGGTGAACTGTATGTGCCTTAAGCGAATAGAGTCTTCCTGTCACGGATATACATGACAGTAAAACACCTCACGGTGATATTGCAGTAACAAACTTTTTGATAACATCCAAGAAGCGGATGGTACCTTGTGTAAGAGTTTAAACTTTCTCCAATCTGTGCTGTTTGTTACTGCAATACCACTGTGAGGTGTTTTACTGTCATGTATATCCATGGCAGGAGAACTCCATTAGTTTTAGGCACATGCAGTTTGCCCTGCACTGTCGGCAAGGTCAACTCTTTGGGTATTTCTTTAGCCATGAGCCGGTGTCAGTGTGCAGCGATCAGCATGGTACGCCCACAAGATTACTTGGCCTTGCAAAAAGACCACTTTTTGCAGCCTCTTGTAAGGGAAGGAATGGGTTTTCACAGGCCTTATAATTGGCATGGGGAGGGGATCTCTTGACACGGATAGAATGTTCAATGGCCACGGAAAGAGGGGAAGCAGTTCCGATTTGAGATCTCTCTTGAGGGTGACCTTTACTCTCACAATCACAACACACACCTGAAATTGCTCCTAAAGGGTGCTTTGCTCGTGGCCCGTCTGTCTCATTCTATGACTGCCACTGGTCCCCTGCGTGATCAGCCCTCCTCCTCCATGGCTCACTCTCCAATGCCAACAAATATAAAGAAAAAAGTACACGTACAGTTTAACACTCAAAGTAAAGAGGCCAGTAGCCATGGGAGGATACAAAAAAAGACAAGGTTGTATGAAGGAGGGACCAACAAGCCTCATAATCAATTAGACAGCAGCGTTTACAAAAGACAATTACAAGAGGCAATTAAAAACATGGGCGGAGAGTGGGTGGAATTTCCATGGAGCTTCCACTCCAAAAAATCAATTGGGGAAGTGTAGAGGAGATAATAGAATCACCCTCCTGAACTAGACTAGTAAACAATGGAATTCTATCAATGTGAGTGGTGACTAATTTTATGTCATATTCTCTAAACTTGTGAAAAACTACAATGTGAAAATTAGGCCTCTCTGCAGGTGGCAGAATGAGGGCACTGTGTGTTTTTAAAATACCCCTCACACACTATGAATCCCATAGTGTCATTCTCCCATCATTGGGGTCTTCCCGTCCCTCTACGGGGCGGGGCGTGCTTCAACCTACGAGTGACGCGGGAGCACTTCTATTTTTGACAGTAGGCTATGTGATGTGATAAGGATAGTGATATGTGTTAAGGAGTGTAGGGACCTGTTTACGTGAATGGTGGTGTAAAAAAGGGGGTACAAATTCCCTGGCTAGTCGAAAAAATTAATTTTAATGGCTTCGCAAGCTGGGAACATTAAAAAGGGGTTAGTAAGTAGAATCACAAGTGTAGTCTACTTTGTCGACATGACATGTTTCATAGGCAGACCCCTCCTGCCTACTCATCAGGACCTCTGTTGATCCCTACAAAAATGCTCAATTCTAAACTAAATGTAAAATGCCTATGGTCCTAAAACTTAACAGCAAAAATCGGCTGCTAGGTTTTGCCTCTGGGCTTGAGTTGGCCCTTAGTGAGGCATTATCATGAAAAATTGTCATGAAAAATGACCTAATATGGTCTATTTGAAGCGTGGTGATAGGACCTCATGAGCCTGCGTCTCAGGGTGATTAGTTGACTGGTTAGTGACCGCATGCCTAATCTGGCTTCATTCCATACCCTTCAGCAGCTCCGTGGATGTCCACACTCGATTATTGCATGCCTCGCAAAGCGAGCAGCGCAGGCGCGCTGCTGCTATAGGCTTGACCTAAAAAAAAGACCAATCTAGCCCAGAGCTACAATCCTTCTAAAAAAACAGACCATAGTTCAACAATCATGACAATGAAATGAGAATTGTGCCCCATACAAAGCCTCTGGGCACCAACTAGTGGCCAAAAGAAGAACGTCGACTCCCTTTACAAAAACCTCGGAAGCCACCAAACTACAAACCTCTCAAATAAATCCTTCTCATTCAGGCTCATTACTTGGGTTCCCGCTAGCCCCAAATTCAACACTTTTCCTCCCATTAGAACATTAACCATAATGAAGTTGGTTCGTAAAAATTAATCTGCACCCACATAAAGTAGCTATTGGTTTTTCTCTCTACCTATAATCCCTCTTACCACACTGAATACTACCATCCTATTCTGCTACACCTTTTCCATCGTACTCTCACCTCACTATCCTAAAACATACCCTCACACCCAACAATGAATCACCACGCCACCATCCTGGAAAGATATCGTCCCAATTCCTACTGCATAAATTTCCACAAAAACACTCTTTAAACATGCAGCAAAAAACTACAAGCACAAAATGCCCAAAGAACACCCAGAAACAGACATTTACTGCAGATACGGAGGCCTTATAATGGATTCCATCTTCTGCACCAAGAAACTGAGCGGAAACTTCCTACAGTACCTGCACGTAACCAACACAATCAAAATCCCATATGGATCCACACTCACCATATTCTCTTCTCAAAATATTTGGCAGAGAACTATTCATATCTATATGCAGAAGTGGGAACATCCTTATCCAAGCATCTGAACAGAACCTCTCCATTTTTTACCACTATTTCCCTGCGCCCTGCATCTGCATGCCATTCACTCTCAACACCACCATGCTCCCAACCACAGAACATATTTCCACACTGTACCCTCTCCTAACAGGATCCCTCCACCCCAATACCCTTGCACCAACGCCACCTACTCCCCCTCACAACCTTTCTCATACCTAAACCCCATGAAGCTACGAATATACCACAGGAACTCCCTCATCTTCCATTCCCCAGCAAGATAGACCAAACTACCTCACCTGAATACTCACAGTCCCCTAACCACAATATGCTAGATCAAAACATAGACCCCTTTAGCCTACGTCGACCACCAGTCTCCCCCGTTATCTGCCATAGCTCTAACTGCCTCTCAAATGATCCCCGTACTCACCAGCATTGAACTAAAATATCAATACCATACTGATTGAAATTACCTCACTATGAAAAGACATAAAGATTTGCTCCAACTCATCTCCTAATGTCACATCTACGACAAACACTAATCCTGCCACTAACATACACCTCGACTCCTCTCATCCTACACCCGGACTAACTATTCCCCTTATTCACTACCAACTCAAACCTAAACGCACCACCACTGGAATGTCCCAGCTAGAAACTGATATAGTGAGTAGCACTTATGCTCTCACGTAAACCTGCAACCACACAATGCTGGTCATCCATTGTTCTAGTAGGATCCCTACTTCTTATAGCTCTCCCAGGCCTCCCACCCAACTGACTATCATCAAGCTCAATCAATCAGAACAAAGGACATCTCCCACGTTAACCCCTTCAGTGCTAATGACAAGGGTAACTCGTCATGGAGTTTCCATTGATTTCAATGGAAATTACATGAAGAAGAGCAAATACCCTTAGCATCCAAGTGGTTAATCTGCATGCTATTAAAGTGTTGATCAGTAGCTAAGCATGTCACCAAAATAATGTAAACCATCCTTCTACATAATATTTGTTCTATCATCAAAACCTCGCTAAGTGACCACTCAGCCCTCATTATCGATCTCCTCACCCCAACCGGCTTCTCAATCATCCGCTGTGACCGTAAGGATAATATTGGTGGTGATTTAGCTATCATACATGAAATCGAAATATGCCAGAAAATCCCTTCCACACAATTGTATACCCTTCCTTGGAGTATCTAGGAGTTGATCTCCCCACCAAGAACTCTAATTCTATCAAATTCCATGTCACCTATCACCCTCCAAGAGAAAAAACCCAATTGTTTCAGGACTTAGCAGACCTAATAATACAAAACTCCCTGCAGGACACCACAGGCATCACATTAGGAGACCTAAACCTGCACTTGAATGATGTAGAAGATAAAACAGTGGAAGCCTTATCCACCTTGCTTGAAATGAGGGATCTCTTTCAACACTGCAAAACACAAACTTACATCAAAGGCTCTACCCTTGATGCAGTAATTTCCAAACATAATACCATATCCCTCCAGACCATACTACCATCTGATTGGAACAACCACCACCTAATACTTTTTATTCTCAATGCCAACCAACCTACGCTTCACACCCAAACTAATAATCCTAAGCAAAGGTGAGAAATATGCACCAAATCCCTCAATCAGAGCTAGAATCATTAATAAGGTCCCGAATCCAGCCTTCTCATACCCTTACCTCCGCCGACAAACTCACCTCTCACTACAACACAAATATGGCAGAAGTTCTTGAAATGATCACCCCTTTAAACTCAGAAAAAGAATATCCTCCATAGATATTGGTTCAATAAAGACCTTAAGAAGGAAAGACAACAACTCAGGCTGGCTGAAAGAACATGGAGACAACAGCCCTCACTGACCCATCTCTCTCTCCTCCGAGCTGAATGCCTATAATACAAAAACATATCTGCAAAGAGAAATCTTCTTTCGTCCGAGCTCAACATGACCACTCCAGAAACAGACCTAAAGACCTTTTTAATATCATAAAACAGCAAACCTCCTCTTTTCCACAATCTCAAACTATTGACTCTACTAAGTGCTATGAAGAGTGCCTCTCTGTTAAAATAACAAGCATCAAACTCTCACTAGACCCCACCATCTCCCTACACCAAAGATTCCCTTTCTTCAAAAAATGGTCCCCCGCTACCACACTTCCAACCAATACTGGTTCCCCAATTCATCCCCTCAATGACCCAGAATACTACTTGAAAAACAATGCATCAAAGAACAAATGTGAAAACATCACTGGAAAAGAAGCCATCAAAATACTTGCATGCAAGCTGAATTCACATCTCTTTGACACCCTCCCTCCTCTCTTGTCCAAAACCTCAGACACATCATCTCCCCAACATGGACCAAAATCATCAACTCCTCCTTATCCAGTGGCTCTATGCCAACCTCCCTTAAACTTGCCCAAGTCACCTCTTGATCAAAAAGCCAAATGGCAAACCTAATGACCTCAATAACTACAGACCTGCAACCAACGTCCCTCTCCTCATGAAAAATGTGTGCTCTCACAACTTAACAACCACATTAAAAATTCAACCTCACAAAACTTTCTAATCCTGATTCAGGAAAGGCTGCAGTATGGAGACTGCAATCCTGAACATCACCAATAACCTACATAGCGTGGACCCCTCTGCAGCCTTTGAGATAGTCAACCACAAAATTCTCATTAACATCCTCTCACAACACGCAAGTACTAACAGTACTGTCCTTCATTGGTTTGTCTCATACTTAAACCAAGGATTTCGCCTAATCAAAAGTAACAATTCCACCTCCTCAGCACAAGGAGTTCCCCAGGGATCAATCTTATCCCTGCTTTGTTCAACCTCTATGTGGAACCCCTGGCAGTGATCCTGAAACAAGCCAAAATCGCCTACCACCTCTATGCAAGTGAAACCGAACTCTACATTAAAATCTCATATTCAAAAGACATCCGGCACCTAAATAACACTCTCTCCATGGTACAATCCTGGCTGACCAAAAACCACTTAAAGCATAACCCTACAAAAACTGAACTCCTCATCATCGATCCAAAAGAAAATTCCTATCCTGTCCACCACTGGCTAGATGAACTAACTGCGCTACCCCTATTCTCTCCAAGCTGGACTACAGTAACACAACAATCATGGGAACTCCAAAAATCTATCTTATCACTTTGAAATCCACACTCAATGCAGCAGCTCTGGGGAGAGCTGCTAGGATCACATCTCTCCCACTCATAAAAAAATCAACTGGTGCCTATCAAAGTGAGAAGTATATTGAAAATGGCCTGCATAACCCACAAAGCTCTCTAAACTGAAAACCCCTTCTACCTCACAAATCTTTCTAAAGCTGGCCAAGAGGTGCCTTTGCCAAGCTCAAACAATGCACTCCTGATTTCACCTAAATTTAAGAAAAAGCAATCACTCACCTGCTTGTTCTCGGGGAATGCGCCCAGAATTTGGAATACTCTGCCACAGGCTCTATCTACATAAGACGCAATCATTCCTACACTAGAGAAAGCATTTCACACTATTTCTCCTCCACAAATTCCTTAACACTACTTCCTAAAACAATCAATGTCCCTGGATTCACTTCCCCCCCTCAAGCTCTCTACCTTTCTACCTTTGAACTCTTTTCATCCACTTACTACATGATCTATTGTATACTGATTAACCACACATTTTTACCCTGTACTTTTTCCCTCTGTATTCCTTGTATATGTTATTGTGAATGCTCTGTAAAGCGATCTGATATCTAACAGTCAAGTTTGCGCAATACAAAACCCGGAAAAAATAAATAAATATATAAATTCAAACGAGTAATGATTTATTTGTCTGATTATAAAACATGGGTTTGGCTCAAGTGTGTTTGCATACATTACACAGATAAATGTGTCTTCATCTGAGATGCAGTTGAAACAGTGTGTTCCAGACAGAATTCCCTATGGTCGGACAAATAAACCAGAGATGTGACAGAAATTTAATGAGGCAAATAAAAAAAAAAACATTTCACAACATATATTTCATTTTACGCCAGGGGCAGAACTAATATGTCTGATTTTAAAAAATAATAGTAGACTGTCTACAGCACCATCCATGCATCCATTCTAATTTTAACTATTCATGACTGGTTGTAAAATTATTGATTGCAATTTTCAAACATATCAGAAAAATGTGCTTTTGGGCATAAGTTGCCAATCTTTAAAATCTAAAATGTGTGTAGTTTACACTGATGAAAAATCTAGGGTGTTTGTGATGACAAAATACTAGGTATTAAATCAGCAAAGTGTTTTTGAAGTAATACCACCCTTCTAACACTTTAACTGCACTTTGGGAGTCCCGAGCACTTTAACAAATCAATTGCTCCCTTTAAATGCTGTTTGCTCTGAATGCTTTGCAGTGGGAACGTAGCTTTGCAGTCGAGAAAAACGACTCCTCAGTTATAGACCTCAATCTGCTTGGGGACCTGAACATGTCTCCCTTTCCTGCACCACATCAGTGTACTTAGAAGGCATGGCACAGAAGTAGTGGTGCAACTTATTGATTTGATTTGTAGAAGAAAGTGTTAATGTTCTATGGGAATGCTGATGGCAAATTATTCTCAACCTCTTTGTGCTGCTCTTAGACTATCTGGGGACTGATTTAGTTGATTTACAATTCTGGAATCCATAGAAATCCCCTAACTTCCTTCCACCCAGCAGTGCTCCACTTGTACGTATACAAATTCTGCATCACATGTGTGTTTGAGCCTAGTGCCCGCAAAAGAAACATATCAGACTGAAGTTATTTTTTTTTATAAAATCTTTATTTTTGATTTCAAGAATATAAAACAGATACAAAGAAACAAGATCATGAGTGACACCCCAGGAATGGAGATTACATGTGGGCACAGCAATGCAGTGGGTAAGCACCAGGCAGGTCCAACGGTCATGTCCAGAAGGCGATCAAGGAGGGTAGCCGGAGCGATAGCAGGCAGAAGCACGCCTCGACCGCTGGATCTTTTTCGTGCGTACCAAGGGTGTCATAACCCAGGATCAACCAACAAAGAACCCCACCCATCCCACCCCCGTGGTGATGACAGCCATTCATACATACATACAAACCATGTGCACAGTTAGAGTTGAAACAGGTGGAGCGCACGCACTGAAGAAGGGCAGACCGCTGATGGCAACCCCCGTGAAAGAAAGCTAACAAGTGGGCCCCAGCGGAAGATGAAATTTTTAAAGTTGCCCAGGAAGATGTCCGCAACCCGCTCCACACTCAGCAACCTCCACACTCGAGCGTGCCATAGAGAAATCGCAGGGGCATCAGGTTTCTTCCAAGCTGCCGCTAAGGTGAGTTTAGCCGCTCCTAGACAGAGCCAGAGTATTTGCTTGTCGGCTCTCGTCTGGTGTTCGAGACCGGGGTCACGAAGCCCGAGGAGGACATGTTCTAGAGAAGCAGAGACTGGATAGCCTAGTATGTCTTTGAGGTGGGACAAAATCTCTTCCCAGTAGGGGCGAATGACCGGGCAATCCCACCAAATGTGGCGGAAATCCCCCAAGAAACCACAGCCCCTCCAGCAGCGGTCAGACGAGGTCGGGAAGATATGGTGTAGCTTGGATGGGTAGAGGTACCAATCCATCATGGTTTTGAGATTGGCCTCCCAAAGAGCCACCGAGCGGTTGTGGGCCGTGATGTCTCGCCAAAGGCCCGCCCATTCCGCATCAGGGATGTCTCTGCCGAGCAGCTCCTCCCAGTGTCCCATATACCGCGGGCGGGGCGACACTGCCGTAGTGAGCAGTAATTTATAGAGAAAGGAGATGGCGCCCTTCATGGTGGCAGTTCGTAGGAGAAAGGCCTCGAAAACAGACGGCGATCTCGTGGCCGCATCCCCCACTCCGGGGGAGGCAGCCCAGTGGAGGAGCTGTAGATGGTGATACCGTTCAGATGGAGGGACCCCATAGTCTCTCATGCAGTTAGCGAAGGTAAGTGGGACGGTTCCGTGAAAAAGGTGAGTGAGTGCTCTACAGCCGCCCTCTCGCCACAGGCGGAAGGGGCCGTCCTGCAACGCCGGGGGAAAGGCCGGGTTGAAATGAATGGGGGTGAAGGGCGACGGGAACGTCGTCCAGCGGTCGTCGCCCGAGACCGTGTCCCATACTTTCAGCACCGTGCTGGTGGGGGTACTGACGTAGGCATTCCTGGGCCTATCACCCTTGGGTTTCCAAGCTAGGTCCCAAACTGACCGGCCCGCGATGCTCCTGTCCATATGCAGCCAGTGTTTTTCTGAGAGTTGCTGGGACCATTCCACCAGGACTCGCAGTTGTGCTGCCTTATAGTAGAGGTGCATATCAGGAAGACCCACTCCCCCCTCCGATCTCGAGTGGCGCAGTGTAAAAAAGGAGAAACGGGCTCGCCCGCCTTGCCAAATGAAGCGAAGCATCAAAGTTTTGAGGCGCCTAAAGAAATCCAAATCTAGGGGGATGGGAAGGGCTTGAAAAAGATAAAGAAACTTGGGGAGGAGCACCATCTTGATGGCATGTATCCTGCCGAGCCACGAGATGTATTTGGGCTTCCAGCGGGCTAAATCAGCTCGCATAGACGTCAGCATCGGAGGGAAATTGGCTGTGAACAGGCCACCCACCTTAGGCGTCAAGTGTACCCCTAAAGTTGGAGCTGGTCGCCCAGGATAGGGGGGTCAGAAGCCGTACCTGATCCGCTTCAGTCGGAGACAGTGTAAGGTTAAGGATGTAGGACTTCCCAAAGTTAACCCTAAAGCCGGCAACCATTTCAAAGTCGGACAGAACCTTCTGGATATTTGGAAGCGAGCTGGCTGGATCTCCAACCGACAGGAGGACGTCGTCCACAAAGAGCGAGATCTTGTGTTGTTCCCCGGTAAAGGGGAGGCCCCGGATCCCCTCATGCTCCCTCACCACCAACGCTAGCGGTTCAATGCTCAGCGCGAAGAGCAGAGGGGAAAGGGGACAGCCCTGCCTGGTCCCGCGAGAGTGGGAGAAAAAGGGGGACAAGTGGCCGTTAACCGACACCCTGGAGCGGGGTGTACCGTAGTTCGCTCGAATCATCATGATACATTTTTCCGAGAAACCAAAGGCCGCCAGGGTGCGGAACAAAAATCCCCAGTCCACACGATCAAAAGCCTTCTCCGCATCCAGGCCCACTAGGACTGCTGGGATGCGGAATCGGTTGGCCTTTTCAATCAGATGGATCACCCTCCTTAGATTGTCATGGGTCTGTCTGCCCGTGATAAAACCTGACTGGTCGGGGTGTATGAGGATTGGCATGAGATCCTGGAGGCGTCGCGCAATGATAGCGGAGTATAATTTCGCATCAATATTCAAGAGGGCAATCAGCCGGTAAGAGGAGCAACTGGAGGGATCCTTCCCGGGCTTAGGAATGACAGAGATCACTGCCTCGGCCATCGTGCCCGATATGCCTCCCGTCTCAGCCATCGCATTAAAAAACCCAACCAGATAGTCACAGAGGTCGGCAGAGAAGGTCTGGTAAAAGAGGGCGGTGTACCCATCCGGCCCAGGCGCCTTGTGAGGTTTCAAGGCCTTGATGGCGTCCAGAACTTCCTCCCGGGTGAAGGGGGCCGTCAAAAGGTCGTTTTGGGCCGCAGTGACCTGGGGTAGAGACAGGTTTGCGAGATAACGCTGTTGCACCTCCGAGTCGAGGACATCACTGCTATAAAGGTCCGCGTACAAACGGCCAAACAGGGCCGCCTTTTCCTCGTCCCGATGAAGCGGGTCACCCGCTTCACCGCGCATGCCTCCAATATATTCCCTCTCGCGCTTGTCCCGAAGCTGACGGGCCAGATGCCGTCCTACCTTGTCTCCCTGCGCGTATGCGGTATGGCGCAGCCGCAGGAGCGTAAATTCCGCCCTATTGTTATAGTGGGCCCTCAGTTTCCCCCGAACCACCGTAAGAGGGCGAAGAGTAAGGCGGGAGGGGTTCAATTTATGCGCGGCTTCCAGGGAGGCAAGCTCCACCTCAAGCTTCTCCCGCTCCTCTCGGCGCAGTTTGTTAAGATTGGCGTTTAAGGAGAGGCACGTGCCTCTCAAGGAGGCCTTGCAGGCATCCCAAGTATTGAAAATGGAGGTATCGGAGATGGGGTTCAGGGCCATGAAGTCCCGGATGGCCGTCTGCAGAGCTTTACACGAAGCATCATCCCGAAGCAGAGCAGCTGGGAAATACCATTTGCGCAGCCCGTCACCTTTCGCCATCCAGCGTAACTCAAGCACCAATAAGCTGTGGTCTGAGACAGAGAGTGGGAATATGCTCGAGTCGCGGACATCCCCCCGCAGGGCCTGGCTGAGGAAAATGTGATCAAGTCGGGAGTAGGAGTGATGGACTGCGGAGAAAAAAGTGTAGTCTTGGGAGTGGGGGTGCAGCGCGCGCCAGCAATCAATCAAACCCAGGTCACCAATCATACTCTGTGTGGCAGAAGAAAATAAGCCGGCATCGGCCCTAAGAGTACCCGAACTATCCAGAGTTCTATCCCACACCAAATTAAAGTCCCCTAAGAAGATCAGATGACCTTCAACAAAGTTCTCAACTCTACGGAGCAGGCCCTGGAGGAAACTATTTTGCCCTGAGTTAGGAGCATACACCACCACAAACGTACAGAGCCTTTCGTGCAATAACCCCTTGACCATCAGCCACCGGCCTTCTCTGTCACTCTGCATTCCCAGCGGCTGAAAATGGAGGGCCGCTTGAAACAGAAGGGCCACTCCCTTATGTTTGGTGGGGACCGAGGACCTATAAATAAGAGGGAAGTGCCTATGTTTAAGGCGAAGCTCATCCTTACGCGCCAAGTGAGTTTCCTGTAGGCCCACCACGTCTAACTGATGGTCAATCAGATACTTCCAAATCTTCTGGCGCTTCTGCGGAGAATTCAGGCCCTTCACGTTCCAAGTAGCAATATTAAGTGGCATTGAACCAAAGTAGTCCCCACCGCCGTGCAATCATCTCATTCACTCGACCACTCACAACAGTCAGCCCATCAGCCCAATTCTCCCAGCTCCTCCACAACTCGGCAACATACATAACAGCCCAATCAATCCTGTCATCACCACCCCCTCGAACAGCCCGCCCAATCACCCCAACCCCCACCCCGGTTCCCCCACTTCAACACCCCCGGAGGAATCCACCCCACTCCCACTCCAACCGCCCCCCACCCCACCTCCTCTCCCATAGTCCCCCCCCACCCCAACACACCAAAACACCCATAGAACAAACAGTAAATGTCCCAAGGAAGTAGAACAGTCCGAAGGACTTCTTAGGGGACGGGGACGGGGACCCTCCATAGGGCCTCCCAGGACCAAGGACCGGGGTGTCTTCTCAAAAAGTACTAACATACCCTCGGTACCTGAGTTCAAGGGCCCCTCTGACACCAGAAGGCCAGCAAGAAAGTTCAGGCCGCCCCGGAACTCTGCTGGGAGGACATCTCCGTTACCGAGGCCACGGACGCCACCGCAGCCCCTCTCTCCTGCAGGCTAGTCGAGTGATCCGGACGTCTGCGGTTCGCCTCCGAGCCCACTCTGTGCCAAGAGGAAGATCGGCGCCGTCGTCGCGAAGGCGGGCTACTAGTCCCGGGTGCCGGGGACTCGTCTGCTATGCCCAGAAGCTCCTTTGCCTCCTGGAGAGAGCGAATCTGTGCCAGTCTTTTTTGCCGTCGGAAGACAATGCGGAAGGGATGGCCCCAAGAGTAGGAGATGTTATGTTACCGCAGGTATGCGGTCACCGGTCGGAAGTCGCGTCTCTTTTGGAGCGTCGTGGCCGCCAGGTCCTGATACAGTTGAGGTCGATGCTCCCGGAATTGCAGGGAAGGAAGGTCCCGTGCTTTCCTCAATATTCGTTCCTTCAGCTGGATATCATGGACGCACACTAAGATGTCCGTGGGCGGACCGCCCCCACGTCTAGGCAATCCCACCCTGTGCACTCTATCCATTCTGATCTCTTGCAGGTCCTCCTCGTCCAGAATCTGCAAGAAGAGTGCCTGCACATATCCTCGAAGGTCACCCGCCTCGCCATCCCACGGGACCGCTCGTATCCGGATGTTGTTCCTTCTTGAACGGTTCTCCAAGTCCTCCGCGTGGGCTTGCAGGTCCAGGTTCTGCTCCATAAGGCGCAGCACATCCTGCTACAGAAGGTGAACATCATTCGCCATGCTCAAGTCGTGGTCCTCTAATGTAGCCACACGTTCTCCGATACTATCGACATCTCGGCGCACTTCGCGTAGATCTGACGCTAGCTGAGAGCGAAGCTCCGATATATCTTCCTTGATAGAGGCGAAGAGCTCCGTCATGAAGGCCTTGGTGGCAAGAGTCTCATCGTCCTTCTGCCCTTGCGAGGCACTAGGGCCAGGAGATGCCGGTGGCTGGGATCCCTTAGGCTGGCTCTCCTTCCCGGGTTTCCCTTTGCGCTGTGAGGCAGACATCGTCGCTATGCCCTTGCCCACGGCAAGGCAGGCAGGCAGCACTATGCAGCCACGTGGACCCCGTGAAGATGGCCGCCCCCGGGTGCAAGGGAGGGCGACGCTCCCCCGACCTCCGTTGGCGACAAAACCCCCGCAGCAGAAGCGAAGGATCCAGGCGGGACGTGCCGTCCCCCGTTCGTGGGCCCAAGATGGAGATCGCCCAAAGCTGGAGGGACAGGGCGCCCCCCTATCAGGTACTGCTCAGCAGGTCAGCCTGCTCGGTGGATACCAGAAGCTAAGGCAGGACGGCACGGAACGGGTAGAACCCACTGATCTCTCCGGAGTCTTCAACACAAGGTCTGGGACAGGCTGTCCAGTGACACCACAAGTAGCTATTGTCTCTACAGCTGCTCTGGGGCCTCTCCCCCTAGTCGCTGCTACTCCACCTCCGGGCAGGGCACATGCGGGAAGCAGGGGGGGGACAGGCAGCTTCTCGATGGTAAAGCGCTCTCACTTCACTGGGGGGGACCCCCAGGCACTTACGATTCAAGCCGCCGTTCTGCTGCACCTCCGTGCGGCCCCTCGTCCATCCTCGGCCATCCAGACGCGGCCAGCCTCTCAGCGGGTGCACTCGATCCCACGTGGTCTGCTCCGTGGTTCGTGGGGACAGCTCTAGGCACCTCCAATTCACCGCACTTGTGCTGGGGGCCCAGGAGCCCGGCCACACCGGCTAATTCACGTTGCCTCCAGGGCACCGCACCCCGCTCTGATGATCGTGCCCCCGGAGTCACACGTGTCCTTACTGCGGCCTGAGTGCTGAGCCGGGCCGCAGCGCACCGGCAACTGCAGCGTCTCCAACGCGGGCTCAAGCTGCGCGGCTCCGCATCCATGCCTAGGCCTCAAGCCCCGGACTTGCCTGCACTGCAGTCCGGGGGCGGCTCACCACACGCCACCGCTCTTGCTCCGCCCCAGGTCCGGAGGCCGCCGCTCCCTCGATCCGGCAGGGGGGGTCGCCTCTCCACCGCAGGGGACCCCGAGGTCCGCTTCGCCCCCGAAAGTTGCCGCAGCGCACAGACGCTCTCCCCGTGGGCGGCGCTCCCCGGGGCCGCTCGAAGTCGCAGAGCGGCCGCCTGCGAATCCGCCGCAAGCTCTGCTCCATCGCTAGGCTTCGTCGCGTCCGCTCCGGCCAGGGACCAGCCACTGCTCTCAGGGGGACTCCGGGGCACTCAGGAGGTCAAGGAAGAGCCCGGGGCAGAAGCTGGACAACGCTAAGCAGGGCCCGGCGCCGGAGGGACGAAAAACACGTCCTACTCCGCCGCCATCTTGGCCACGCCCCCCAGACTGAAGTTATTGGGAGTCCCCTCACAAGGGCTCCTATTGATCTTGTTGTCATCTGTTCATGTTGTGAGCACGAGGCCCAGCCACAAATGTGATGCAGCATTTTTATAGGTACAAGTTGGGTAAGACTGATGGTAGAAATATTGTGGATTCCTGTGGATTCTGCTAGTTTCAGTCACAGAAATGTAAGGAAAATGTGTGATCTGAGGCAAAGTTTAAGATATGCTGGGCATTGTGGGTAAGAAAACATCTTGGTATCCATACAAGCACGTTTCCTGTCACGGCACTAGGCCTACTCACACAAGTGAGCTACCATTATTATCAGGAGACTTTGGGGAAAGCTGGATGGAAGGATGTTTGTGGCTCCCTGAAGATTCCAGAACCTTCCATCACAGAAATGTGAGGAAAATATGTTTATTAGTCAAAGTTGGAGGTTTGCAAATTATTTGGGGTAAAAGAAACTTGGTGAGAGTCACGCAAGTCACCCTACTAACGATCTCTCCAGGTGCCTAGTTTTAAAAAATGTACAGGTTTGCTAGGTTTTCCTAGGTGCCAGCAGAGCTAGGGACTAAAATGAACAGCTACCCACTTTGCAAAAAAAGAGTCAGTTTTGAATGGAAAAATGCGATGTATCCATGATTCATTTTGTGCTGTTTCCTGTTGTAGGACTAGGCTTACCTGCACAAGTGAGGCATCATTTTTATAGGGAGACTTAGGAGAATGCCCGGTGGAAGAAGGTTTGTGGGTCCCCACATATTCCTGAACTTTGCATCTCAAAAATATGAGAAGAATTTGTTTTTGTAGCTAAAGTTTAACATTTGCAAGGGATTCTGGGTAAAACAACCTAGTATAACCCACACAAGTCACCACACCCTTGATTCCTCCAGGTGCCTAGTTTTAAAATATTTGCACGTTTTCTAGGTTTCCTTACGTGCCGGATGAGCCTCAGCCAAAAATCCACAACTACCCACTTTGCAAAAAAGGAAAAATTTGATTTATCCATGTTGCATGTTGGGCCATTTCCTGTCATGTGAAATAGGCCTTTTATATCCGTAGACTTGAGGGAATGCTGGGTAGAAGAAACATTGCGGCTTCCTACAGTATCCATAACATTTCTACACAGAAATATGAGGAACATTTGTTTTTTATTCAAAGTTTGAGGTTTGCAAGAGATTCTGGGTAATAAAAAACCTGGTGAGAGCCTTGCAAATCACCAAACCATGGATTGATTCCCCTCAGTGTCTAGTTTAAAAAAAAGTACAGTTTGCTAGGTTTTCTTTGTTCCGGCTAGCTAAAGGCCAAAATCCACAGGTACCTACTTTGGAAAAATCTGATGCTTACATGTTGTGTTTTGTCCTTTTCCTGTCACATGTACTAGACCTACCCACCCAGGTGAAGTGCCATTTGTATCAGAAGAGATGTGGGACAAAAGAATAGTAGAACGTTTGTTATTACCAATTGGATTTTGGTACACGTGTGTATTTCAAATACAAGCCTGTGTGTAAGAAGGAAGACATTTTCAAATATACCCTCTAAATCGTATGCTAGTACAGATACCAACAAACTCAGAGGTACAAATGAATACTGCTCCAAAATTCCATGTCTTATGCATATTTCCGAAATGCATGTTTCCTTGATACCCATTTTTCACTCTACATATTTCACCATTTGAATTGGTCTATATCCAGTACACAATAAGAAAAACATTGTCCAATGCAGCTCAGTTGCTCTGGGTACCTGGGGTCTTGGAGAACCTACAAACCATATATAAACCAACAACCAGAAAGGTCTAGCGGACGTAATGGTATATTGCTTTTTGTAAATCGCCCATCATGACAAAAAGTATGGATGAAAACAATGCCACAATCGGCCATTTTTTCTACTCATTTTCTATATTTCTGTATTTAACTGTACATTTCTTTGGAAAAACCTTGAGGGATTTACACACACGATGACCCCTTGTTGAATTTGGAGTTTTGTTTAATAATCAGAAATCTATTGTTTTCCTGTATTACCCATCAGTTTCACCCTGATTTCCTGATTATTTCGCTCTCCATGTACCTGAAAGCTGGGAGGATGTTTACTTGAGCACAGTAAACCGTTCACTGATGTCACTTTAAAGAGATAAAAAACAGACACTTTACCAGAGCACTTCTTTACTATTTTTCCCCAAATCTAAAAAATGTAGCTATATTTTGCCTATTTTGCTGGTGCCCTCCAGTGGAATCTACAAACCTAGGTCACCTTTAGAATCCACAGGAAAAAAAGGACGCAAATTTGACAAGGATACCTTATGTGGAAAATAAGTTATGGAGCCCTAAGTGAAAGCTACCCCAAATAGCTTAAAGAGCTCAGCCCTTGGGGAAGAGGGAAGACCAGAAGTTAAGGGAATAAAATCCACTTTCACTCGATCCAATTTAGGTTGGAGATTTACTTCAGCCATGGACACCTATGAAGTCTTTTTCAGGGAGGTGAAAATGGAAATTTGCAAACGTTTTCAAGGAGTAAATCTGGAAACCTGCGTCTCAAAGCTTTCCAGGCATACCTCTAGAAAAGTCCTGAAAGAAATATGGATCTATGGGAAGGATTAGATTTGCAGACACATATTTACAATTATCTTAGTGTATATTGTTAATGTCTTCATTTAAATGTTTGGCTCTTTTGGCAAGCAATTAACTAAACCAAATCTGAGGAAATAGTGATGAGCTCATTTAATATTTTACATTTATTGTGTGCATCCTATCGCTGTCAATTGCCTGAATAATTAAAAATCATCACCTTCCTGACCAGATTCACTGTCGTGATAGTACATCTGTCAGCTCGGCAGCTTAAGTTTTCTCTATTCGTGTCATAGGTACACATGGTGGTTCTAGAAAGAAAAAATCATTGATGGCTGCCATGCCTTTAATAGAGGTGTCTAACCACTGCTGTTACCCCTGTGGTCTAGATCAAGAGTGCATGCAGCTTAGGATCCAGTGTTTAAAAACTCAGCATTTCCCCCATCTATTTATTAATGAGGAAGGCAGACAGAGGTTAGGTGAAACTTCCACTACACTAAACTCTAAATTACCTCCAAATACTCTTTACACATTAAGGGCCTCAATAAGATGTAGGTCGGAAACCATTCTGACTGACTTGGTCTTGGTCTTGGAATCAGATTTGCGGAGTCCAACGGACTGATTATGATGCATCTGAACACCGTTCGGTCAGACTCCCATTCACTTCAATGAGAGCCTGTGTTCTAACTGACTACACAAGCTCCCATTGAAGAAAGGGGTGGTTGCGGAAAACCTTGCACCCTGTGGCGGGCACCCCATGGTGCCTGTCACATTGTGCATGTTTGGAAAGGGGGGACCCATGGTTATCGACATGGGCTCCACATGGAGGCCCCCGGGTGAAGGAGGGCCTGCTACTGGCCCCCAGAGTCAGTTTCCGGAATCCATATCGGAACAACCGATTCAGAAAGGCTGACCGAATCCGACATCGTAATCCGTCGGTCGGAAACGTGGTCCGTAGACCTGCACAAGTCTGCTCCTCCGAATGACATTTGTAACCGAGTCGGAGCGGACTCGGAAAGTCTGAACGGTTTCTGACTATCGTAATGGGACGGTCGTATGGGTTTCCGAGCTGGTCAGAAAGGTGGGGTTCGATCGGATTCGGACGAACCAAATGCCGTTTGGAGCCTTTGCAACCGACATCGTAATGAGGCCCCAGGTTCTCTGGACAGAAGCTTGCCTTCACAAGATAACATTACTTACTCCTATGAACTGAGGTTGTTGCATATAGGTCTGAATTTTGAAGTTGACTTGTTCATGCACTAGATGTAGAACTGCTGTGGAGAGCTTGTCAACTGGGTTTTTGGTTAATAGAGATGCACTAAGTTACAAAGGGTTTTTATGCAACCGTGATGAAACTGTGCAGAAAACATGACAAATTCACGAAGGGCTCAGATTTTTTCACTTTGCAACTTATAATTGAAAATCAGTGCAGCACCGTTTGATGCATATATCCTTCTTAAACATAATAATGGTCCTGCAAAAAGTATATTTTCCTGAATAAAGCCTATCTGAGCAAATTTCACCCAGTAATATGGTGAAATTAGTGTGAAAGATGGATAAAATGAGGACAAATCCTCAAACCGATCTGCGAATCTCAGGCAGGAGTTAAAAAGCTTCCTAGGAAAAAATGCAAAACACAGTTATTTAAATTTCCTAGGGGTAATGGGCCATCTGGATTTGAACATGTGACATGGGGGCATATGTATCAAGCCCTTTTCCCGTTCGCAAATGGGCCAATTCTCAGAATCGGCCTGTTTGCGAACGGGAAAAGGTCTTTTGGGATATTTCATCCCAAAAGTGTATCGCAAATTAGAGAATCGCAAAATTAGCGATTCTCTATTTTGCAATGACATTTGAGGAATCGCAAATTGGGATTCCTTAAATGAAATGTATGAAGCACCTAAGTTGTGCGAATTTGGCATAAAAAATTGCAAATTACCACTAACTGACAGTTGGTGGTAATTTGCGAATTCTTGGAAAAAAGCACTTTTTTGCTTTTATCACAGTGCCATGTGCCACACATACATGCCCTTAGGGCATGTATGTGCACCACATATGCACATATACATATTTCAGGGGTGCAACAGGGTGTCTTTTGAAATTTGCGATTCTCAAATTGTGAATCGCTAATTGAGAATGTCTTCCCATTCAATCCTATGGGTCTCCTAGCACATAGGAATGAATGGGAATGTATTCCTTAATTGCAATTTGCAATTTGCTAATCGCAATTAAGGAATGCCAAGGAATCACAAAATATTTGTGAATTATTTATTACATACCGTTTTGAGATTCTCAAATAGCGATTCTCTAAAAATCGCTATTTGAGAATCGAAAAGATGGTATTTGATACATATGCCCCTTAAACATTCTACCAGCTCATTCTCCTAAGATAGTTCATTTAGAGTGAAACTATGAAAAGAAACAGATATCTTTGACATCTGTTCATTTAAGAACTCTGACTGCTTTTGCCTCTCTGTTTGCTCTAAGCTACAACCAGAACGTATTCCTTGAACAAACATTGTTATGTCTTATTGACTTTGCAGATGGCACATTGTAGCTTGGGATCAATTTCATCATGCCATGGACACAGCCTCTTACAGATTAACACCACATATTACTAAGAGCAGTGGCTTTTTTTTTCAAAACGGAGCATTTGAACAACTCTCACGTTTTAGTTGGGCATGCCATATCTGGTCCCATTCATACACTTCCAAAGTTGAATGAAAACATTTTGTCCCATGATCCATAATGACTTTTCTAGAATTTATGTAAAGACTGTTTCCAGGTATTTTCCGATTTATATAGCCCCTGCAAGTCCGGGTGCCACACCATGGTTTTTCCACTCAGTAAAATATGCTGCTACAGGTGCCTTTGATAGCCCAATGTCAGACAATTGCTTTCACAGATGTCAACCTTCTATTCTGTCCATTTCGAGGCTCTCCTAGAAGCCATTGTTTAATATTTCTCTAAAAGTGATACAGTTCCTTTTTGTGTACTGTGAAATGTCTTCAAAGGCACTGCCATGAAGGGTTCTTATATAATAAGGCATAAGGCAGGTGCTTTGTTAGCCCAGTCTCTGAGAAATTTGCAAACATTCGTGACAAGACAACGGAGGCGAGGATTATGCTTCTCATTTTCTTTGCTTTATTACAGCAGCCAATAAAAAAACAATCTTTTTTATTCAGTATAACATCATCAACTACAAGTCCCATGAGCACACTGTACTGCCCAACCATAGAGACTGTGCCTATATAATGTCCCACTGAGGCACACACGTCCTCTTTCTTTGCGAAACCGTAACAGATAAGTCCAACCAGGTCAATTCAATATGTTAATGCACGCCGTCTGCGAGAACAACATCCCGAGGAACCAGGTAGATCGAAGACTAACAGGGAAACTCCGAGTTCAACGGGCCAGCTCTTGAGCGATAACTCCTGCGAAAAAACGCCAACTCCGTAGAGGGAGAACACCCTTCGCAGTAATCTGAAGCCAACAAGTGTGATTCTCACTTGCCATTTGAGTCTGAAAGAAAGGAAAATTACATAATAACGATTCTCCTTAAAGCATGTGCCAACAACAAAACATATTACAGGGGGGAAAAACATATTCCTTAACATGCCATTGATCCAGCGCCCCTAATGAAAAACTGTCTCACCAACGCTACTCAACACCACAATACTTACCATTAAACATAAATCACTAATAAGGCCCATGAACCAACGAGACAATTTTTGGGCGACTGAATCATGTGACCTAATTAATCAGAACTATTCACTAACTATTTACATATGTATATACACCTGCAGTTTATCTTTTCTCACCATGGTTTTTTTAAACATAAACATATATCATTTTAATTAAGCCACTTAGGCAAATGGATCAACTAATGGTAACTAGACCATGAATAAACAAGACCAGTTTGTCGTTTCAAAATCTAATTTTATTATAACTTTTATTTAAGAAAGAGCATTTTATTAAGAATCTTTATTTATTAGCATTAAGAAAGCAGCATTTATATGGAAATGATTTATTAGACTGACATCTTCAAAGTAAATCAGTAAGCATGAATTAAAGCAGAATAACAGATTCCATTCCCTCAAACTATTTCCCTGACTATTCTTGCTCTCCACCTGAAAAGGAAAAATCAAATCAAGACTGCTGTCCTTACGTGAGTCAAAATGTCCAACAGCACGTCACGCCATACAGGAATCGGAAAGCAAGAGAGACGCCCTCCTGCCCATGAGATCAGGTTTTATACTTTTCTAACTAAACTGTCTACATTTTATATTTCTCCAAACAAATCCAGACTTTCCATTGGCTGTCTTATTTCAGTCCACATTAAGTCATCTCCGTTTCATCACCAAGTTCAGGCTTTTGCTTAGGCCTATTGTCCTCTGCTTTCGTGTCATTCGGCTTCCTCAAAAGAGAAACATTTCTCTCGAGTTACAGTTCACAACTTCCTTGCCTTGGCAATCTTGCCAGTTTCCTGTCCTTGAGCCTTTTTCTCCAAGAGCACGTTTAGCACAACTTAATAAACTCCATTATCTGACAAAAATGTTAACGTGGCAAAAGTTTTCCACTTCTGAAATATGTGCAAGGCTCCACTCTGGACAAGATTCGTAACACCATTTCTTAGCATGCCTTAGGCCTCCCTCGGAAACTATTATTCAAACAAACACAAGACATCAATTAATTAGAGAATTGAGATCCATTCTGTTACCCACCCCCTTTGCTAATTATTAACCCATTAATTTATGTTACCTAGCTGAGCACACAAAGCAGCATTTATATCTACCTTCTACTTTTAGACCGCAAGGTTTCTCCACACGCTTTTTGTCACAGAAAAGACATTACGTAAGCACATAAAATAAGGACATGCTATTAGTTACACAGCCGCACTTAATACTGACAAAAACAATAGACAAGGTTAGTTTATTATTTTCTTCGCATTTGCAACGTAGAGCACATAAGTTAATCCCACGTGTTTTTTTGAATGAATGCATCTTAAAACTAAGTTGATTAATAGTTTCACCACATGCTTGTTAGTACTGTTACAATTATTATGGAAGTTTAACTTTGCGAGTTCAAATAAAAAGTGTTTCATCACCTCGCTCCATCACCATCATAGCTTAAACAGACATTAGTCGTACATTCACCTGAATGAATATGTAAATCAAGATATATAGACAGGGTGGGATAATCCTCCCCTCCGTTGTCCTTAATAGAATTGAAAATTCTTGTCACGAATGTTCGCAAATTTTTAATTCTATGTGAGGACCGGAGGCTCCGATTATGCTTGTTCAAACCTGAGCCACCACCACCGATGCCATTCCCCTAATAGGTTTGTAATAAAAGGATTTAAATGTAGATTCCGTTGACCAATCGGCTGTATTCATGATATCAGTGAGGCTCACTCCCAATGAAAAATACTTAGACGCCATTGCTCCCCGAACCGCATGGGTGCCAAATTTAGATACATCGATGCCTGCTTCACTCATGAGCCAACGCACCCATCTTGCTAAGGTAGCTGGAGTCACAGGCCTAAAAGGTTTTTGCAATGCAATAAACAGTGGACCTTGCATGTCAGAACGAAATTCAGAGGTACTTACCTCATACGCTTTCAGACATTGCACCACACTATGGGGCCTATTACGATTGCGGATTTCCCGCATCCACCGGGCCGGCGGAAGCCACCGCCGGCCCGGAGGATGCGGGAAATCCGCCGCGGAGCCTTGAAAGACCCACCGCCATATTAGGATGGCTGGTGGGTCTTACTATCTGTCCTCCGCTTTTCCGCCGCGGGCGGATTCCACCCGCGGCGGAAAAGCATTAACATGGCTGGCGGTGTCTATCAGACACCGCCAGCCATATTAGGATGTCTGCAGAAAGATGCCTTTACACAGCGGCATTTCCGCCGTGTAAAGGCATACGGATTTGTGTTTGGGGGCCCGTTGCGGGCCCCCAGGGGTGAAGGGGGGTGGGGGTGCACATGGGGGGTACCTATGGTACCCCCCTGCATTTGCCTGCACAAAGCGGCAGGCACCGCAAGGTGCCTGCCGCTTTGTGCATGTAAAATGCACAACTTACATTTTTATCATTGCGGCGGGTGCTGCTTCAAGCAGCACCCGCTGCAATGATAAAAATACAGGATGTGACCGCCAGGGTGGCGGTCACATCCTAATTAGAACGGAGGGACCACCGCTGCCCCTGCGGACGGTCCCTCCTTCTCTATGGTGGCGGACGGACTCAGGTCCGTCCGCCATCATAGTCGGCCCCATAGTTTGGGATTATCTGGAAACATTGGGTAAGACGCCGAGGTAGAATTACATTTGGTGCGCCTAGTAATATTAAGAGTGACCCCCTCTGGGGAAAAACGACGACCAGCCAGATCCAAGGCTCTGATGTCGGAAACTCGTTTGCAAGATACCAGACATAAGAGCATAGCCAACTTGGCCGAAAGCTGCTTTCGAGATGAATACTTGTTCGCCCGCCAAGCTTCTAAGAACCGGAGAACTACTGACACATCCCACAGAAATGAATACTTGGGGCATGGTGGTCTGACCATCCTAATGCCCCTAAGTAATTTACAAACCAAGGGATGCTCCCCCTCTGGTTTTCCTTCAATTGGAGTATGTCCTGCCGAAATCGCGGACCGAAAATTGTTAACTGTCCTATATGCTGAGCCTGAGGACGCCAAAGAAGTGAGGAAAATCATGACCATGGAGACATCAGCTGTAGAGAGATCGGCCCCCCGTCGAACACACCAGCTACGCCACCTGTTCCATGCTGATGAATACCGCTTGTGGGTATTATCTGACCAAGCCTGCCTGATGAAGTCAGAAGCGTCTGCCGAAAGGCCTGTGATGCGCCACCTGTCCCGGAAACTCGCCATGCCACTAGTGGCAGTTGACCCGCGCCTATTAGAGGGTGAGGGGTCTTGTGAGGGTCCAGCAACAAGTTCCATCTCTGAGGAAGGAGGACTGGTACGGCACAAGACATCCCCAACACCATTGGGAACCATGCCTGTGCCCTCCACAGAGGGGTTACTAACACCAACTCTGCCTGTTGCCGCCTGGCTTGGGCTAGGACCTTGGTAATCATTACAAAGGGCGGAAAGGCATAACAAAGGACCCGGGGCCACGTCTGAAGAAATTCATCCGAGGCCAGAGCCTCCACATCTGGTCGCCAACTATAAAACTCAAGGAGCTGTTTGTTCAGACGTGACACAAATAGATCCAACTGACAAGGACCTCATAAGAGGTTCAGCATCTGAAAAACTCGAGGGTGTAGCCGGCAATCGCTGTAATCCCGTAAGTACCGGGAGTGCCAGTCCGCCACTTCGTTCTTGCGACCCGGGAGATATTCCGCCACCACCGACAGTCTGTGCTGTAGACAATAATGCCAAAAATCCTTGGAAATTTCGGCCAGGATACAAGATCTCATGTCCCCCAGTTTGTTTACGTATCGAACCGCCTGATACGTTGTCCATCCGTAACAGGATGCAACAGTCTGTATTCTGTAGGGAAAGGCTGCGGATGGCGAACGAACCCACCAGCAACTCCAAGCAGTTGAGATGGAGAGAGAGTTCCTCCAGAGACCATCGGCCCAAGTTGAGAGCGAACCTCAACGGGCACCCCAGCACCAGCGGCTGGCGTCTGATTCGATCACTACCTCTGGTTTCGAGCCAAAGATGGTTCTCCCATTCCACAACTCCATTTGATCTAACCACCAGAACATTTCCAACCTCGCGTCCTCTGAAAGAGGGATCTGTTCAGCATAACCTAGGCCTTTGCGGAGAAGTTGGATCTTCAATCGTTGGAGTGCGCTGTAGTGAAGGGGTCGAGGGAAAATTGCCTGAATTGACAAGGCCAATAACCCCACTACTCGGGCTATGGACCTCAAGGACACAATCTGTTTGCTCATAATCGATTTCAACTCTCTCTTGACTGCTCTGATCTTGTAGGAGGGCAGGAGAAGCTGGCAGCTGCGGGAGTCTACTTGAAACCCCAGTAACTGCATGGACTGCGTGGAAATCAGGAGTGACCTATGGGAGTTGATCACGAATCCGAGGCTCTGAAGGAGCTGGATGGCCCACTCTAGATGAGTAACTGCTAGTTGAGGGGACTGTGCCATGAGGATGATGTCATCCAGATAGACGATCAGGTGCACCCCTTGCGCGCGCAGGGACTCTACCACGGGGCGAAGGAGTTTCATGAAGCACCAGGGTGCTGACGAAAGTCCGAAGGGAAGAACGGTGTACTCGTAATAGACACCTTGCCAGAGAAATTGAAGGAAGCGCCGATGTGGGGCGTAGATGGGGACGGAAAAATACGTTTCCTTCAGGTCCAACTAGACCATCCAATCCCCTTCTTGCAGAAGGTCGCGTAATAGGTGGACGCCCTCCATTTTGAAATGGTGGTAAACGATCCAGCCATTGAACTCCTTGAGATTCAAGACCAACCTGGCCCCACCCCCTTTCTTCTCGACCAGGAACACATTGCTGAGGAAACCTTGAGGATGACACTGAGTAACCACAACCGCCACTTTTGCTAGAAGGGCACCTATCTCCTCTGAGATAAAGTTCTGATCTTGTTGGGAAAAATTTAGGGGAAGGGGGCAGAGAGTTTGGGAGGGAGTTTCGTACACTCCAGTTTGTACCCTTGCACAGTCTCCAAAACCCAAGGGTCTTGTGAGAGGGTGCACCAGCGGTGCAGAAATAGCTGAACACATCCCCCCAAGACCACTTCCGAATATGAGATAATTCTCACCTGTAGATCCGGTGTCCTGGTGGTTTCCGTGATTGCCCCCAAACCGTCCCCTGCGGAAACGGTTCCTCGCTCTTCGTGACGTATAGAAATTTGGGTTGCCGGAATTGTCTTGGTAACCACCTCTGTGGTGCTGCTGGCCACGTGGGGTGCCTTGGTTGCCTCCTTGGCTGAACGACCGCCCTCTACTTCGTCCGGCCCTGGTGAAAACCGGCTTGAAGGCACGGCAAAGTGATTCCTGCGCCCTATCCAGGCCACTAAAAGTGGCCACAAATTTACTGAGTTCCTTCAGGAATGGTTGTCCTAAAAGGAGGCCCTGGGCCACTGGACCCGCCTCAGACGAGGATAATTCAGCTAATTTGGGGTCCCGCTTGGGGAGGATAGATCTCCTCCTCTCGCATTGCCTAAAATGCAGACCGCCCGTTGCGCCCATCCAATGAGGGTGTCCGGATTTATCGGTGTTCTCGATTCCTTGGCATGAAACCCCAACTCCAGAATTTTTGTTAAGGGGCCAGAGAGATCCAACTGCTTACCCTGGCATGACCGCCAGGCACAGTCCATGCCTTTTTTAGGATCCTTAGCGTATTTTTTCAAATACGTGAACATAGTTGGGTCCACCTCAGGAGTTTCTGCCACCCTGGCCGTCAGGTTCAGTCTGGGGCATTCCGACCTCAGCTGGGCCCTGACATCTTTGTCGAAAGTGTGGTGCAGGTGGGACTGAACGTAGTCCTCCACCTCCTATGGCGGGAGCCAAGCCGTGGAGTTGGGGTGGACAATGGCCGCTGGGTCGAAATTCAATACCTTGGGTTGCAGAGGCTCAGTATGATGCTCCTTCCTGAGCTTCTTTGCTGGTTGAGGGGTCACTTGCTCCTCTGAGTCTGTGTCAGTGTTGGAGGTGGAAGAAGTGTCACCTTGAGTGCCTTGGGCAGGGTCAGCTAGGTCCACGTGTGCCACATATGCGTGGTCATTGGCTAAAGCCTTAGACAGGCGCGCAAAATCTTCAGTATGCTGATTGGCCGCTGTGGCATCTTTGGCCTTGTGGCGCCCGGTGGCAGCCGGGATCCACCCCTGCTGAATGACATACTTAGTCAAATGCCGTATAAGGGGCGCAATTGCCCGTACCAGGGCAGAATTTACAGAATGCTGCACACCAGCATCCAAAGCCTCCACGAGGTCGTGTTCCAGTGAGCCTGATGGCTCCGCATCATAATACTCATCTTCGTAACTGTAGTCCTCCATGATAGGGCGGTAATACCAAATGTGATGCTGTCACAAGGACTGAGGAGTAGGGGGGGAGAGGTACTTCCCCAGGCAGGCCAGGCTAGACAGTCAAATAGTATGTATATAAATCTATAAATTCAGGAGTGGAGGGAGGGCCTGCCTATATCCAGCAATTCTCTTGGCAGTGCCTATGCCAATTGTACAGCCCGCAGCACTCTTCAGCGTTGGGCGTCTGCGGGGCAGCAATTTTTCACGGGCTCCAATGTTTAAATATTCGTCAGTTTCCCGCTCCGATCTCTGCAGAGGATCACGGTGAAACTGACAGCCACACAAAATGGTCGCCGCGCATGGGCGGACTCGGCCGCCCGAGAACACAAAAAGAGACTGAGCGCGTTAGAACGCTCGGTTCTCTAGCCCCAGAAACTCCCGCTACACTTGTCGCGCCCGGCCGGGGAGGCCGGGCGCCAAAAACCTCGGCGGAACCAGGGACAGCGAACAAGCGGGCTCAGCGCTGCGAGTACCGCCTCAGGTACGCGCCTGCAGCGAGCCCGCTAGAGCGCGATGAAGAACAGCGGTAAGCCCACAGGAGACACAGCCGCTAAAGCGCCAACGCGCCACGCGAAGCCAAGCAAAGCAGGGGATATGCAAACACAATGTAAACACACAAACAAGCGTCAATTACAAAGCAGTGCCCCCCAACCCATAAACTACCAGTGCAAGACAAGTAATAAGGGGGGAAGGCACTTAACTGGCTGCTAGGCAGCAAAGAAAGAGGACGTGTGTGCCTCAGTGGGACATTATACAGGCACAGTCTCTAAGGTTGGGCAGTCCAGTGTGCTCATGGGATTTGTAGTTGATGATGTTATACTGAATAAAAAAGATCGTTTTTTATTGGCTGCTGTAATAAAGCAAAGAAAATGAGAAGCATAATTGGAGCCTCCGGTCCTGACATAGAATTTTTCATTCGCAAAAGGTGCGAATCAGGAATTTCGCCCATTTGCTAATGCAAAATAGCCTTTCAAGATGTATGAATGGCTTTGTAGTCGTAATTTTACGTAATCACAAAAATTGCAATTATCTAAAATTGTGACTACAAAGAGGGAATCGCAATTTGCGATTCGCTTAGCACATGTACGAAGCTATTTTCTAAATGCAAAGTGTGCATTTAGGAAATGCTATTACCATAGCCTCCAAGTCTATGGTAACCATGTGCAAATTTTGAAAAATGCACAGAAATGCATTTTTCAAAATGGGGTGCTTCAGGGGGGGGCCTTAAGTCCCTGGGCACCTTTAGGTAATCGCAAATTAGGTAATGCATAACTATTCTCACCTATGGGTCTTTAGGCCCATGGGAATGAATGGAGCAGCATTACTGAATAGCAATTACCTAATTGGCAATCTTTAGGAATTACTGGGGCAGATGTATCAAAGCAATTTTTAGTCGCAAACGCTGCGATTCGCAAAACTGTATGTATGATGGAAATCGCATAGCAAAATTAGAGAATCGCTAAATTTGCGATACCTTAATTTTGCGTAAGCATTTAAGGATTCGCAAAGTGCGATTCCTTAAATGCTATGCATCAAGCATTCAATTTTTGCGATTTCTCCTTAAGAAATCACAAATTATCACCAACTTCAAGTTGGTGGTAATTTGCGATTTCTTTCACAAATGCACTTTTTGGCATTTGTGAAGGTGCCATATGGTGCACATACATGCCCTTAGGACATGTATGTGCGACACATGTGCACACATGTTCATTTCAGGGGTGCATCAGGGTGTCCTTATGACAACCTTGCACCCTTGAAATTATTCTCAATTTGCGATTCTCAAATTGCGAATCGCAAATTGAGAATGACTTCACATTCATTCCTATGGGCCTCCTGGCGATTCGCAATTTTCTAATCCCAATTAAGGAATTTTAAGAAATCGCAAAAAAATTGCGATTTCCTTCATACATCCCTATTTGCAAATCTCAAATAGGGATTTCTAAAAAATTGCTATTTTAGATTCGCAAATCAGGATGTTGATACATCTGCCCCACTATTAGGTAATCACAATTTTCTTACATACCTTTTTATATTCCTTAAATAGCGATTACGTAAAATTTGATATTTAAGGAATGCAAAATGGATTTGTGATACATGTGGCCCCAGGTTCTGTCCCTTCTTTCTAAATTGGATTTAGAAGCTAGACATTTCCAATGTTGGCATTGGTCATGAATGGAGACTATTTTCTGGTTGCCACTTTTCTCTCTTCTGGTTGCTGTAAGTACATAACTATTTGTGTCTTGAATCAAACAGAATTCCTCCATTACGTGTATTTTAGTTTGAGCTTCCACTCACACTGCAGTTTGCAGTGATTATGCCCTTCTGGACCGGATATCTCACACCCTAACAAGCAATGAAACATTAAATTGATGCTTATGGATTTTCTTATGGACTTCAAATTATTTATGACAAAGAACATGAAAAGTAGAAGAGGGTAAGGAACATCCTACTTCCTTTTACATGAGCACACGAGGTTATTGGATACTTGTGACTACTCATACATTCTGCACAAGTTAAAGATTATCTTAATTTATTATAGCAGCTTTTGGTTTTGTAGGAAGGCAGAATAGCTCGCCCTGAAATGAAATGTTTCTCCATTGCATTATTCTCAATGCTTATACTTCTGTTTTTCAAATAGTTTCTTATTTACCTGTACTTAATACTTGCACATGGAGTAATCAGGAGGCTAGGGTATCCCCAAAACTCTTTCATCAACATTCCTGCAGGTCAAATATTTCTAAACGTATGCAGCTACTTTCCTTAGAAACACTGTGTGGTTCTCCAATTAAGATGGTTCCGCTTCAAGAGATCAGCTAGAAAGTGTGGCTTACTAAACATTTACCTAGAAGAATAGTGAACTTCCATTCTTGTCCACTCTGATTCATGTTACCGTGAGGTAGATTTAGGAGCGGTGGTCTCTTGAATCCAGTATCTGTGCCCTTTCTTTGGTTACCTCTTCTTGCTATTCTAATAAAGAACAAAGTAAAGCTGAACGAAACATCATTGCTTCGAATGAGTATTATAACTTCATAATGCAGTTTAATTTATGTGTCATTTATCTGGGGTTCAGAGTATTCACCAAGGTTCTTTTTCAGTGATGACAGAAAGGATGATGATTGAAACTTAATGGGCCGTTGCTTTCCTCCAGATTAAACCTGACAAAAATTAATGCTCAATTGAAAGAAAGTTTCAGAGGAGAAGTGTTTGAGCATCCCTGGCCTGCCATCCTATAAAAAAGAATTTCACTCAGTTTCAATACAGGTTTTAAAATGCTTTGCAACACTGGCACGTGATCCAGGAGCCACAGTCCACTGCAGTACAATTCTCAGAATGCACCTTCAAATGATGGCTCACTGGCACGCAACCACGGCTCCTCAGTCCACAATCTATTCCAATTCTTGCGAGCATTGTAGCATAAATTATGTATCGCATGTAAATACTCCCATGTGCGTTTCTCCCGCATGGCTAACACTTTGTGTAGGAAGTCTTTTCATGAGTAAAGTTGTTATTTTGTTTAGCTTGTTTTTTACGCTTGATTTTGTTCTTTTATGTGTATCTCATGTACCTAGCACCAATGACCCAATCTCTTTTCCGATGATAATGTTTCTTCTTTTAGTGGCAATCCTGGCCCTGGTGTCTGGGTAAAAACGTTTTTGCCCTCATCATGCAAAAATGGTAGAATAATGTGGGCCAACATATAATATGTACGAAACCTCTTTACTGATGCTGCGATGCAGCAGGTAGTCTGAATAAATCTGGTTGTAAGCTTTTGTACATATCAACCCTCTACCATGTCACTCATGTTGGCCATTTGAAAAAAAACCCTAAGTGTGCAAGTTATTATGCTACTAGAACCCAATAGTGGTTGTATTTTATATCAAGATTCTTGGCTCCTTTTGGTGTCCTATGGAGTAATTCACACTTGCACCTTAAATTTCCAAGATTATGAGCACAATGCCTGGCCTACCCCTACTGATTCCTCCTGTCTAAGATTAGTTAATTTTTCTTATTTTACTTTCCTAAAAAACGATTGCACTTTTCTCTCCATCCATGTGTGCTATACTCTAAGTGTCTGATATGCTATGCTTTGTTTAGGGTTTTGCCCCAAATATCTTTCTTTGGATAGAGATTTCTTTATTTGCCTTACATATCTTATACATACAAATAGAGAGAGGGTTAATGGTCATCCCATCAACCATTTGTTGCAAAGCAAATGTATACATGATTATTTGATTTTAAGTAGTTTTTTAAAAACACATTCCCTTGCTAAGGGTGTCCTGATGCTGAAGCGGAAGAATCAAAGAGAATGACAATGTGCTCACAAAGAGATTACTTCTATTTGTTTATGGACTTTTGTATGGGATCTGGGTTACTGGTGGTGACCACAGAGATAGGCTATCTACCTAGTTGGGGTTTCTGATACCTAGTGATAGATAGAAGGCAGGCTGAGTTTCAGATGACTGTCCTGCTGCAGGCAGGGTGCTACCAGTATACTGGAAGGGACAAAGAGTCTTACAAATGCATCTTTTAGGAATGGGTAACCAGTCAAGACCTTTTAAATTATATCAATCTCTGGAACATTATTTTAAAGGCAAGCATGAGGCGTGCCTCTGCATTTCAATGCAATCGTGTAAGAATGTAGGATGGGTGGCCAATGTAAACCATATGGCATTGGTGTAAATACGACAGGACGAGTGTCCGAACTAAGGGCTTGCCCCATTGCATAGGAAGTATGGGTAACATTTTTCACATGTCTTTAGATGTTCAGATTCTTTCTCTGTGCTTAAACCCAACCATAAACTAGCAAGAGCTCGGAGCAGAGTTTTTTTTTTTAAATAGCAAGGTCTGAAATTGACTGCCAGATATCTTAGATATATTTATTTATGTATTTCTTTGCATAGTGGCAGGGCATGTGTAAGAGAAATGTCGCACACAGTGAACGGTGGTGCATAGATAAGCACATAGGATGGATACCATAAACAGGTGCAGTGGTTGTGGCTAAATGCTGTTTTCTGATGCATCAATAACTGTTCTTTGGTTTCAACTGCCTACAATGGCATTTTAGCATAGCTTATAACTCGCCGACTGAGGGGCAAGCTGGGATCTCAAGAGGCAGTGAGATCAAATGCTAGTGGCTAGTGGGTGGAGGGATCAGGTCCCGAGTATTGTACCAGACAGTTTGTGTTTCCATCATGAACTTCTACTTGGTGTGTAGCATGTCAGGATGTTGTCAATCTAGTTTGGGGGAGGAGGGGAGGATGTTGGAAACCACTTTATATTCGATAGTCAGTAACTTAAATAAATGTTCATATATTTTTGAATGTGAACTTCCAATCTTTGTGACGGTGACATAAGGGAGTTAAAGGCGCGAACCTGGGCAAGTTTAATAACCCTCCAATGGCAACAAGGATGGCTCCTCGGCAATTGTGGAGAAGCGTCGCCCCACTGGCTCACAGCCAGCAACAGAAAAATAAAACGATATTTTACTATCATTTTATTTTACACTTGCCGGCTCTGAGCCAGCTGGTGCAAGGAGGGTCAAAGCATGGGAGTGGGGAGGAGGAGTTCTATCTGCTCTTTTAAGTGCTCATGGTGTGTTTGCCCGACCGGCTCAGGACGGAAAATACACATACACACTTAGGCTTCTCCAACCCGGCTGCATTAAGCAGTTGGGTTGGAGAAACTCCACAGACTCCCTGAGCAGAGTGTCTTCTCAGTCCACTCAGGCCAATCCCGGTGCTGCTCTCAAGCATGAGAGCAGTGCAGGGGTTTGGATGGGAGTCTGTGTTGCTGCTGCAGTGCTTGCTGGGACAAGGAAGTTTACCGATGCATGAAGCAATGCTGGAGGTGTGCAACAGGTTAAGAGAAGTGGTTTTATTAATTATTACCCCCCAGTGTGTTCCCCCTCCTGCACTCTCGCACTCCCCCATGCCCGCTCCACCCACTCACCACTTCTTAATTGTGTTGGCCGCCACTGAATGGCAAAGTAAAAAATCTTGTACAGTGGGCTATAGGAATAGTCAAGTAGGACTACCAGCACATTTTTCCAATAATAACATTTCTGGTGCTACAATTTGCCTATATGTCTATACCGCGAAACAACTGGCATTTCAATACCTCTCTTTTTACTATGCTTCTATTTCAGCCCACATTCACAGGATACAGAAACTGTACAATAGGAGCTGTCAATCAAGTCTCATAAAATAGGTGTCATTCGTAAATTGATTAGCATGCATTCATGAGGCATTGGTTGACTGTAGTTGTCTTTCATCACATGGTGTGGACATTGAAAAGTCGGTTCCCCGTATTGTATGTACATTTACCCACTCTAGCAACAGGGTCCCAAGTGCACACTAGCCAATATTTTAGACATTGCTGACACCCTAGCATGTGTCTAGTTCTGCCCTGCCTAGTCAATGTAATCCTAGGACCACCCAATGGGTCTTAAAAGCCTTCTTGAGTGAACCGCCATCCAAGCCACAGCCATCTGAGCCATATCTGACCCACGTGAACAGCCTTCTTGTTGCTTGAACCTCTTCACTAGATTTCTGCTACTCCTAGTCCCACCACGCCAGCTGAGCACCTATGCTTAATCACCTACTTCCAATTACTCCTGACATCAGTATCACTGAGATTCTGAAAAAAAGCAGGGTGTCCTGTGCCAAGAGCCCGCCTAAGTGCCACCTTCCCTACAGACTAGCTTTCCCTCAAGTGAAGTTATTATGACAGATTTCTGATTTTGCCAACTTACTTTTAGTGGACATGATACTTTGTAACCAGAGCTCTGAGGAGGAGTATGGGTGCAACATTCAAATTCTGTGATGGCATCGATCCAAAGTATGGCCTCTGCATTGATTTTTATGACTTGCAACCTGGCCGACTACCCAAAATATATCTTCACAGTTCAGCTTATGTCATACAAAGCATATATGCATCCTCAACTGCTATTGTCCAAACATCCTTGTGATTGGAGGCGACTTTTGAGCATGATGCCCTTCCCATCACCCAGCTTTGGAGGAAAGACAACATGTCGATTGAGTAACCGAGAGAACATCAGACAATCATGGCCCACACTGAGGAAGACATTGATTGCCTTATTAGACAGGAGAAATCCTTCCAGGCTTGTAAGACCCCATGAAGCCTGTAAGAAAGAGAAACGTCTCCTTCTGGAGGAAGAGGTTAGTTGAGTGATGTAGTGAATTACTATGAAATGAGTACATGTCATGTAAACTGTCTCACTTGCAGGCTACAGGCATATTTCCCAACAATAGCTACCAAATTGAACACACTGTGTATGAAGGTGTGCAAAGTTCCACTAATTTGAAGGTGTTGCATACATTATAAAATAAAGGTATAAGCATACGTCTGAAAATTTCCACTTTGCATAATATAAGTTTTGTTTCCTCTGATTCATTTTCCCCTGTTTGATGAATCTCCACGAAAAATTCCAGATCTATAGCTTTTTCTACATTGGCGGTGGATGCAAAGTTTCTCAGTAATTGGTCAAAGAGGTGCAAAGATGAAAGAAGGGTCCCAAAATATGTTTTTTCACCAATGCATTTTCCATAGACTTTTGTCAGAATTTGGCAGGAATACACATTATGGTTCACAGATGATCTTTTTGGCTATTACATGTAAGTAAAGGTAATTATTTTTAAGTTATAAGTCATTTTAACTTAGTGGTATCTGTGGTTGATGTATTTCGCTGTATTTCTCAGAAGTATCAAGTGACAACAAGGCATTATGTGATGGAATAATGACTCCCTTTGTGACAGTTGCTATATATTTGTAGAAAATGTATTGCTTATCAGCGGTCCTACATCGGAAGTACTGCAGTACTGAAAATAAATTGAAAAATAAATGTATCAAAAATGTTAAAATACACTGTATTACCCTATATTTTATAAATATAGTGTAAAACAGTGGATTACCTAATTTTAACATATTTAAATCTTCAGTAAAATGTCTACGGAAAACTGTGGTCATTTCTACAAATTACTGAGCTACGTAAAAGAATAAAAATGTGTGCAGTTCTCCCTAAACTGCTGTAACAATATATAGAACATTATAAAAACATTTCCCTACCTATTAATGCTTTAATAAAGTGATAATAGGTAAGGAACATTAATAAAACCTACTACTTACCTGTATCTAAGAACCTATCCCAGAACACAGCGAAATGCAGAATGTAATGAAACTGTGTGGAAAATGGTTGCCTTTTGGCATTTGGTAAACAGTCATTAGCAAATCACATATTGCCTTATCATGAGCATGAACCACGGTATACCTCGGCACAATATATAATATAATTAAGTATTTTACATTTTTTAACTTTAACACTACTTATACTATTCCACTCTACATCACTACACTGTGTATGCTATTACACTCTACACTATTCCACAGTACACCACTCTACTCTACAACACTCCACTCCCTCCACAGAATGCTATTGCATTGTACGCCACTATAGCCTACCACCACTACACTCTACCTCGTACCACTCTACAACACTCCACTATATGACTCTACACTGTACACTCCTCCACTCTACAACAATCCAGTCTACCTTATTCCACTGTACGCCACTCCACTATTCCTCACTCCACTCTACGCCACTTTACTGTACACTACTACACTGTACACCACTCTATTCTACGCTTTTCCACTCTATGCCACTCCACTCTACTACACTCCAGTGTGCCCTAATCCACTGTTTGCCATTACAGTGTATGTCACTCCATTCCACGCTACTCTACTCTATTCCACTCTATGCCACTACTCTGTACCTCACTCCACTCTACGTTTATGTTTATGTTTATGTTTATGTTTTGTTTATGTTTTAGCAATTTTTATAGCGCACAACTACCCGAGGGTGTCTCGGCGCTTAACTGTTCAGATGATAGACAAGAGAAACACATTAATGAGTAAACAGCCAAGTTTTTAATTGCTTCCTAAAGCTGAGGAGGGTGGAGGAGGTCTTAATAGGGAGGGGAAGAGAGTCTATAATCTGGCTGTGGAGATCACAAAACATCTGTCGCCCCAGTTAACTTTCCTTGTACGTTGGACATTCAGAAGATGTGCTGAAGCAGAGCGAAGTGTCCTAGAAGGTACAAAAGGGCGAAAAGGATGTTTAAGAAACTGCAGGCCAGAGTTATTAATAGCCTTGTAGGCAATGCATAATGCCTTAAATTTCGTACTGCTTTTGACAGGAAGCCAGTGCAGTTGGCGAATGAAAGGGGTAGTAGAGGTGTGTTTGGGTATGCCTAATAAGATTCTGGCTGAGGCATTCTGCACCAGTTGAAGCTTATTTAAAACTTTTTCCTGCGAGTTGAGAAGAAGGGCATTGCAGTAATCAGTTCTGGAGAAAATAAGAGTGCTGATCAATGTCTTGCCGGCTGATGTGGGAAGGTAAGGGGGAAGTTTCTTAATTTTCTTTAAAGTAAAAAAGGAAGTGGAAACTACCGCATTAACAAGCTGATGGAAGAGCAGTCTGTCGTCAAACACAACTCCGAGGTTACGAACCTTGGTAACGGGTTCGGGTGGAGGACCCATCTCGCTAGGCCACCAGTAGGGGGACCAGCTAGGCACAAGCTTCCCAAAGGTCATCACCTCTGTCTTTTCAGAGTTTAATTTTAAACAATTGGAAGACATCCAGGAGCTGATGGCAAGCATTGCCTCTCGGAAATTAGCTGCAACTGAGAGTCCATCATGATGTACTGATAGAACCAGCTGGGTGTCATCAGCATAGGTTGTGAGACTGATGCCATAAGACTTGATCACCCTCGCTAAGTCCGATACGTAAATATTAAACAGGGTCGGAATTAGCGAGGAGCCCTGCGGTACTCCACATGGAAGAGAAAAAGTAGGGGAAAAGAAAGAGCCTAATTTTACAGCTTGAGTGTGATTGGCTAGAAAGGATGCAAGGAGATCTTTAGCCTTGTGTTGGATACCAATCGCTGAGACACGGTCGATCAAAGTAACATGAACGACCGTGTCAAAGGCCGCGGACAAATCAAGCAGTATTAAAACTGCCGCCCCGCCTTTGTCTAAAGTCATTCTTATTTCAGCCGCTTTTATAAGGGCCGTCTCTGTTCCGTGTCCTTGCCTAAATCCGAACTGTGTATCATCAAGCTGATGGTTAGCGTCAATGAATTCGGAAAGCTGTCTATTCATTAGCTTTTTAAAACTCTTGGCAGGAAACGGGAGACAGGCAATAGGTCTGTAGCTGGATGGAGATGCAGGATCCAGGGTGGATTTTTTTTAGAAGTGGCTTGATAATGGCCTTTTTCCAAACTGAAGGATAGCAACCTGTGAGAAACATGGTATTACAGATGTTGGCTATAGCAGGGGAAATGGCATCCGGAATGAGATTGAGAATATAGGGGGGACAAGGGTCAAGGGGTGAGCCTGATTTAATAGTGGAAATTAGATGAAAACTTTGTTCCTCAGAAACCTGATTAAAATTGAGAAAAGAGGAAGAGTTGTTGGTAGCAGCATAACTAGAACTATTATGTATTGAAGAAGGTTCATGAACAAAGCCAGAAAAAATAGAAGTAACTTTGTCCAAGAAAAAGTCTGCAAGAGAATTTCAGAGGGCTTGGGAAGCATCAGGAGGAGGGTTAGGGGGATTAGAGAGATGGTTGACCACCTGAAATAGTTTTTTTGCAGAGTTGTGTGCCAAATTGATTTGAGTAGTAAAATAACTGTTTTTTCCCATGGAAATAAGATTTTTATACTTAGACAAGGCGCATTTATAAGTGTGTTTATCAAGGGGGTGGTAGTGCCTGCGCCAATGTCTTTCCAGGTTTCTACAATATTGTCTTTGTAGGCGAAGAGATTCGGAAAACCATGGGGCAGAAGGAAGCCTTCGGTTACGGAGAAAGGTCTTGGGAGGTGCCAATGCGATACATGCAGTGTCCAGGTGTGTAAGGTAGTTGCTAGATGCTAATGCCGGATCCGGCTCTACCACATTGATGGCGTTAGTCAACATAGAAGCAAGAAGGGGAATATCGATGTTTTTCCAGTCTCGGGTTAGTGATGGGGATAAGGGTCTGGCTTGAGGGAGAAGGGACCTAGCTTTAATTGAAAAGAATACTGCAGAATGATCTGTCCAAGTGAAGGGAATAGGTGTAGATGTCCTAATTTCACGGTTGTTGGTGAATATCCCATCAAGGGTATGTCCGGCCTTGTGCGTAGGCAGGGTGACAAGTTGACGGAGTCCTACAGCTAGCAAATCACTGAGAAGAGATGTGGTATCATTATCAGTAAGGGATTCCAAATGAAAATTGAAGTCTCCTAATATAGTGTAGTGAGGAGCTCCAGCTGTAGTCTCGACTAACTTATTAAGACTTGAAAGGAAATTAAGTTTCAGGCCAGGAGGACGGTAAAGTAAGGTACCTGTGAAAGACTGGTTGCTGGAAAGACAAATAGAGAAGGCGAAGGCTTCACAGCCTCCATAATTAAATTATAACACTCTCTGTATATAATGGCTATGCTGCCTCCCTTTCTGACAATTCTGTCAACAAATTTAACGCCATTCCACTCTCAGCCACTCCACTATATGCCCCTCAACTCCATGTTTTTCCACTGTATGCCACTCCCACTCCATTCTAGCACACTCTACTGCACAACACTGCTCAGTACACCATGTCACTGATCACTAATCCACAGTACGCAACTCCACTGTATGACACTCCAGTCTATGCCACTCTGTTATATACCACTACACTGTAAAGTATTCCACTGAGTGCTACTCCACTGTACTATACTCCAATTTATGCTATTCCACTCTATGCGTCTCCACTTTACTCTATCCCAATCCACTCTACGCCACTCCACTCTATGCCACCCCACTCTACACCACTCCACTCTATGCCACTTCACCTCCATGTGACTCCTGTCTATGCCACAGCACTCAATGGGGCACCTGCATCAAGCCTGCATTTTGCAATTCCCAAATAGCACATTTTAGAGATTTGCTAATTGGGAATAGCAAAATACTATGCATGTAGGAATCGCAAAACAATTAGTGATTTCTTAACATTACCTAATAGCAATTCAGAAATTGCGAATCTCTATTAGGTAATATGACTCCATTCATTCCCATGGGCCTACGGGCCCATAGAAATGAATGGTATTGCATTCACCAATTGCGATTACAAAATTTGTAATTTAAAATAGGAGATGAAAATCAAAGGATGCCCGGGGGCCTAAGGCCCCCCTGAAACACCCACTAAAAAAAGGTGAGTGTGCACATATAAAGCACACACATGCCCTGAGGGGATGTGTGTGCTACATTGCACTTTGGAAAATGCAGTTTTGTTCATTTTTCAAAGCATGCACATATTACAATATTACCCAATATCACATTACATACGCACAGTTCGCAGTTAGGAAAGGCTACATGCATCGGCATTAGGGAATCACAAATAATTACGAATGGCAAAACCTGCATTCATCGGAATTGCCCCATTTGTGAACAAGAAACGTCTTGATGCATGTGCCCCTCTGCTACTCTACTCTAAGCTACTCCACTCTATGCTATTCTACTCTATGCAACTCCACTCTCACATATCACTGTACGCCACTCCACTGTACATCAGTCCACTGTACTCTACTCTACTCTACTATATGATATGCCACTATATGCCACTACACTCTATTCCGCTCCACCATATGCCACTCCACTACATGCTAATCCACTCTACGCCACACCACTTTATGCTATTGTACTCTATGTCACTACACTGTACCTCAATCCACTGTACATTGCTCCATGCTACACCACTGCACACTACGCTACTCGACTGTTTGCTATTACTCTGTACCACACTCCTTTCTATGCCACTCCACTCTTAGCTTCTTCATTGTATGCTATTCTACTGTGAGCCATTTCACTCTACAAGACTCCACTGTTCCCTATTCAACGTTATGCCATTCCACTGTACCCCACTCCACTCTACAACACTCCACTAGATGCTATTCCACTGTACTCAACTGCACTCTACGCCACTCAAATCTACACTCGTCTCCTCTACACCACCCCACTGTATGTCACTCCACTCTACGCTATTCTAATATATGACACTCCACTGTATGGTACTCCCCTCTACAGCACTCCACTGGACACTATTCTACTTTCCACTACTCCACTCTTCTCCACTCTACACCATTCCACTCTATGCCACTCCCCTGTATGTCACTTCAATTTATGCTATTCTACAGTATGCCACTCCGCTGTAGCTCACTCACTTTAAACCACTCCACTCTACAGCACTCCACTGTATGCTATTCCACTGTACAACACTTTAGTACACTCTGCCTCATACCAGTGTACACTATTCCACTGTATACCACTGCAGTGTACACCACTCCACTGCATAACACTGTACTTTACACTATTCCACTGTACGTAACTGCACTCTACCCCACTTCACTGTATGCTATTCCACTGTATGCCACTCCAGTGTACGCCACTCCACTGTACGCTATCGCACTGTACACAACTCCACTCTAAGAAAACATGTTCTTAGACTTTAAGCCAGTTAGTGCACTTAAGCCCTACTTGTTTTTTATCATAACCCCTGTGGATAGGAAATTGTACACTCAGTTAAGACATGGCTCACTCCCACTAAATACATTCTCTGCAAAATGGCAGCGAGCAGTGCAGGAACTACCCTTTGCTCCGGTTGCTAATTAGCAAATGAAACCACAGCACATGCCTTATTTGCTTGCAAAGCATACTCTGGTCCACGCTCAAGGTGGATTGGGTCATTATGCATACAACTGAGCACATACTGCTACATATAATATCTGAGAATGTTGAGAACAGAACCAAGACCCATTTATGCCTGCCCCACTGCCAAGTTTTTGGGGTGTATGTGGATCATAAGAAGTAAGGCCTTAAAAGGCCAGATGATTAAAGCCTAACAATGCCTGGAATCGCTTAAAGCTTAGCTTTCTCCCTACACCTGCTGTGATAAACCTGTCATATATTGCTACACTGCGTTATGCATTAGGTTTTATGATTATAAATTTAGTCTTATATATCATTCAAACGTAACACTTAAGGTAGATTGAATTGGTGCAGAGACAGGCCCCTGTCAGTGTTAGCATCTCAATCGTGAGTGAAGAATTGTTGCTGGATTTATTAAGACCTGATAGACAAGCAAATTAGGCTGAACATTATTTTGTAGAGAAACAATACTGTCATGAGTGCATGTTTTATATGTTTTTAACCTTCTATTTATTTATAGTACATATTTGCAAAAAGCTTTTTTGGCACTAGTTGCCAAAATAAAGTATTGGAACTGACTAAACTACCCAATCCCACTCCACACCACAATTCGCCGCTCAACAACATTATAGTCCACTGAACAAAAATCTACTCTGCTCCACTGTATCATACTACACTCCTCTGTAAAGCACTACACTCTACAACAAAGTTCTGCTACTCCACTTTATGCAACTCCACTTCAGTTATTATACCCTATCAGACACTATTGCACTCTACGTCACTCCACTATATCAGACTCTGTGCCACTCAACTGGATGGCAGTCTATCCCACTCACCTCTACTATACTGTACAGCATTCTACTGTATGCCACACCACTCCACTGTACAACATTTTAATCCTCTATGTGAGCATCTGCTGTACTCCACTCTGCAAATTTTATGACATTCAACAACCCAACAATCCTTTTCACTATAACACACACAACTCCACTCTGTAACACTTTACTTCACTGTATACTTCGCCACTCTACTTGACTCCATACCACTATACCCTGGAGCATGCAACTCCAGTTTATAGTGCGCCATTCGACTAAACTCAACTATACTCTACTCCACTGCATGATACTTTACACTACTCTATGGCACTGCACAGCATGTCCCCTTTATACCTCCCCACTGCACCACACACTACTCCACTCTTTACAGCACTTTTAGTTACTCTACGATATACCACTCCACTGTATTGTACAAAACACCACTCCAGTTTTTAACACTTTACTCTACTCTACACTATTCCAATCCACTTTAGTACCCTCCATGCCAGTGTACATTACAACAAGCCACTACACTACACAATTTACTCCTCTGTATGCTGTACTGCTCCACCTTACTCCACTCTTCTTTATTCTACAATACTCAGCTCTACTTCACTCTACACCACTCCACTCTACCTCACTCCACTGTACACTACTCCACTGTACAACACTCCACAATATACCAATCTACTGTACACTACTCTACTGGATGCTATTCCACTCTACGCCACTTCACTGTACCACATTCCACTCTACTCCACTCCACGACACTACACTGTATGGCACTCATCTCCACTTAATGACACTCCACTCAACGACAGTAAAGTCTGTGATTTGACATAGATTTTCTTTTTCTTAAACATTGGTGAAATTCAATTAAAAAAAACAAAGGTTATACCTGTATTATAGTTTGGAAAACTGTGTGTATTCATTCCATACAAACCAAATCTTAAATGCACAAACACTACAAATTCATAAGTTCTAGTTATACCTTACATTTATAAATTATGCACCACTTTTAAATTACTATGGGCCCGATTCACAGAACTAACTTGAGACAAAACCCTAAACTTACTACCATTTTGGTATTCACAGAAGGCACTTACTCATTTTGATATTCACAGAAGGCACTTACTCATTTCGGTATTCACAGAAGTTAGGAGTCCTAACTTTAGGACTCCTAAATGCCTTCTGTGAAAACCGAAAGTCTTAAAATTAGGATTTTTCTCAACTTAGTAGTAGTAAAGTTAGGACTCCTAACCTTAGGACTCCTAAATACCTTCTGTGAATACCGAAAGTCTTAAAATTAGGATTTTTCTCAGTTTAGTAGTAGTAAAGTTAGGACTCCTAACTTTTGGACTCCTAAATGCCTTCTGTGAATACCGAAAGTCTTAAAATTAGGATTTTTCTCAGTTTAGTAGTAGTAAAGTTAGGACTCCTAACTTTCGGACTCCTAAATGCCTTCTGTGAATACCGAAAGTCTTAAAATTAGGATTTTTCTCAATTTAGTAGTAGTAAAGTTAGGACTCCTAACTTTCGGACTCCTAAATGCCTTCTGTGAATACCGAAAGTCTTAAAGTTAAGATTTTTCTCAAATTTACTACTACTAAACTGAGAAAAATCCTAATTTTAAGACTTTCGGTATTCACAGAAGGCATTTAGGAGTCCTAAAGTTAGGAGTCCTAACTTCACTACTACTAAATTGAGAAAAATCAGAATTTTAAGACTTTCGGTATTCACAGAAGGGATTTAGGAGTCCTAAAGTTAGGAGTCCTAACTTTACTACTACTAAACTGAGAAAAATCCTAATTTTAAGACTTTCGGTATTCACAGAAGGCATTTAGGAGTCCTAAAGTTAGGAGTCCTAACTTTACTACTACTAAATTGAGAAAAATTGGAATTTTAAGACTTTCGGTATTCACAGAAGGCATTTAGGAGTCCTAAAGTTTGGAGTCCTAACTTTACTACTACTAAACTGAGAAAAATCCAAATTTTAAGACTTTCGGTATTCACAGAAGACATTTAGGAGTCCTAAAGTTAGGACTCCTAACTTCTGTGAATACCGAAATGGATAAGTGTCTTCTGTGAATACTAAAATGAGTAAGTGCCTTCTGTGAATACGAAAATGGTAGTAAGTTTAGGATTTTGTCTTAAGTTAGTTCTGTGAATCAGGCCCCATATATTTAATTATTCATTCTGTACAAACCAAACTGGAACGACACAATTTATATATCTAGAAATGTAATTATAACACAATATGAGATTGACTAATGGCTGTGATTACCAAACGTAAAAGGCAGACATGTCATACTTAGCACAGTTTGGGTGGACTCTGCGTTTTGCTGCATTATTATTATTATTATTATTAAATGTGATTTGTAACCGCGCAACTTAGCCCAGTGGGCGTCAAGGCGCCTAACTCAATATCTAGCTGAGTTCACCAGGTGACAGGAGCTTACTGATAGGCCTTAATGAAACACCAGGTTTTAAGGGCTTTCCTAAAGAGATCCAATGAGGGCTGCGATTTGATCTCCAGAGGAGGTGTGTTCCATAATTGGGGTGCCAAGATGGAAAAAGCCCTACTCCCCCATCTGGCCTTCCTAGAGCGAGGGACTACCAATTGGTTCAGCTCTAGAGAGCGTAGACATCTGCTCGGGACATACCGGGTGAGCAAAGACCCAAGAGCATCAGTGTGGCCAGCCATGAGGGCCCTGTAAGTAATGCAGAGGAGTTTAAAAGACACTCTGGAGGTAATAGGGAGCCAATGGAGGCTCTTTCTTGCCATGGTAGCAGATGACATCCATGGCAGGGCCAACACAAATCGCGCCGCGGCATTCTGCACAACCTGTAAACGCTGCAGAAGCCCCTTGTTGGCCCCGGCATAAAGTGAGTTGCAATAATCGAGCCTTGAGCCAACAAGAGCAATCACAATCTGCTTGCGTGCCTGGGGGGAAAGATAATGAAGGATTCTTTTAAGGGTCCTAATGACACCCCAACAGGTGGCCACAGTCCTGTTAAACTGAAGCTCCATGGAGAGCGAGGTGTCGAAGATGACGCCAAGATTCCTAGCAGATTTAGTGGGAGTGGGGCAGGTGCCTAAAGATGAGGGCCACCACTCACCCGACCACACGTCCTGGTCCTTGCCAAAGACCAGGACCTCTGTTTTGTCGCCGTTCAACTTTAGGGAGTTGAAAATCATCCACTCAGCAACAAGTTGCATGCAGGACCTAAAGTTGGACGCGGAGATACTCACAGAGTGGGTCAGGGACACCATAATCTGCGTGTCGTTGGCGTACGACACCACCTCCATCCCCTGAGATCTTACTAGTCTCGCAAGGGGGGCCACGTAGATGTTGAATAGGGTCGGACTCAATGCCGACCCCTGTGGCACCCCACATTGCAGAGATTTCGCCGGGGAGAGGAAATCACCAAGCATCACACGCTGTTCTCTCTGCTGTAAGAAGGAGTTCAAAAGACTCAGGCCCGACCCTGTTACCCCTGCCTCCCTTAACCGAGATGTCAAAGTAGAGGGAGACAGGGTATCAAATGCCGCTGTGAGGTCCAACAGTACTAGCACGGTGGTTTGACCCAGGTCTACTTTTCGGCGAACGTTGTCTACAACCTTAGTCAGTGCAGACTCCGTGCTATAAAACTTCCTAAAACCATGTTGGGACCCGTCCAGGAACCCAGAAGAGTCCAGGAAGTTGGATAGATGACAGTTCAGATGCGCTTCCAACATCTTGGCAGGGGCCGGCAGAAGAGATATTGGTCTGAAATTCTTCAGGAGACCAGGATCCAGAGTGGGCTTTTTAAGTAGCGGTTTCACTATGGCTTTCTTCCATGCCATAGGAAAGGTGCCCTGTTCCATGGCTCCATTCATTATTTCCAACAGGGGAGGAAGAATGATGTCCCTACATTCCTTTAGTACTTTCAAAGGGACAGGGTCTAGAGGAGAGGCTGATTTCGTTCTATCTAAAAGTAGATTGAGACCGTCCAAGGAAAGCGCTGGGAAGTGAGTAAGGATTTGGTTGGGATCACCCGTCCAAGATTCAAGATGCTTAATTCGAGAGGAATCATTGTCATTGTCATTCTGGGTTAGGGTCTTAGATATGGGTAATTTGTAGGATTTATTACTCTTTCCTACCTATTAACTCTTTATTAAAGGGGTAATAGGTAAAGAAATACATTTATAATTTTCTATATATTTTTACAGCGGTTTAGGAAGAATTGTGTATTTAAAAAAAAATAAAGTCACATGATAATTTGTAGGCACTTTTTTCTGCAGATTTAAATATGTTAAAAATAGAAAATACACTGTAGTACACTATGGGCCTGATTATAATGGTGGGGAGACCTCCACTGACAGGCTGTCGGTGGCGGCCTCCCCGCCATCGGTGACTGAATCATCGCCGGCCACATTAAGATGGCGGAAAGTGTGTTTGCTGTCGGAAAGACTGACTGACACGGTCCTGACGGTCCGAAGCTTCTGACCATCTGGCGGACTGCCCTGCATCCCTAGAATGGTGGCGGTGGCTGGCACCACTGTGGGAATTACAATATTCCTTTCCACTGGCCGTTCTGCAGCGGTCAATTTGCTGTAACACGGCTGTCGGAAACGGATTTGGGGGCCTGTAGTGAGCCCCCCTTACCGCGTTGGGCTGGTACAATCGCCCTGGGCAGGCACCGTAGTGCACGGATATGTAAATACCCTATTTTGTTGTAGTGCGGCAGGGGCTGCTGACCTCATCCCCACTGCAATATAAAACATAGGCAATGCGACCACCTTTGTGGGAGTTGCAATGTAATGCATACTGGGGGACTGCCGCCTTGTAGGCAAGCGGTTCCAAATACAAAATGATGGCAGACAGACTCAAGTCCATCAGCTATTGTAATCAGCCCCTATATTTGTAAAATATAGAGTAGTCTAGTGTTTATTTTTTCACACATTTATTACGTCATTGAGATACCCTATTTTGTTGTAGTGCGGCAGGGGCTGCTGACCTCATCCCCACTGCAATATAAAACATAGGCAATGCGACCACCTTTGTGGGAGTTGCAATGTAATGCATACTGGGGGACTGCCGCCTTGTAGGCAAGCGGTTCCAAATACAAAATGATGGCAGACAGACTCAAGTCCATCAGCTATTGTAATCAGCCCCTATATTTGTAAAATATAGAGTAGTCTAGTGTTTATTTTTTCACACATTTATTACGTCATTGAGATACTCTGTAAAAAAATGTAAAACATATAAAAACGTAAAAATATTTTTCTATGCCTATTGCCACTTTAATAAAGTGGTAATAGGTAGTCGGAAAATATCAAACCTAATTCTAAGGGCAAATTGCAGAACGCAGCCAAAGTGTATCTAAAAACAACATGGCTGCCTTTAACTTTTGTAAAGACCGTAATTAGCCAATCAAATAATGCCTTGTCATCATTATGTAGCACGGTACTTCAGAGAAATACTGCAAAATGTAGCGAAAATACCACAATAGATATCACTCAGTTAAAATGCCTTATAACTTAAAAAATACCTACTTACCTGTAGCACCCAAAAAATATCTGTGCTCCATATTTGTAACCCTCCCAAATTCCATGCAAAGCCGTTTTCACACTATGCTAGATACAAAAGTTTTTGGAAAATGCATTGGTGGAGAAATGCACCCCCTTGACCAATCACCACGAAACTTTCCATCCCCCGTCAATGTAGAAAAACCTTATAGGTTTAAACAGTTTCATGGAGAGTCATCAAATGTGGGAAAAGTTATTAGCGACCAATGTTTCCAGGAATTCCTATACCTGGGGCTCCTAACTACAACTATGGAGTGGCTGCTGTTATTCTGCAAGGTATATTTGCAATTTCACGTCGGTTTCCTTAACCTTGATTTCAACTGCAGGCCTCTTAACTTTGCCATTGCGTGCATTATCCAAACTTTGTTCAATGAAAATAAAATTGTTTTATTTTTATATTGAACACATTTTTGCAATATTTAAAAGTTGCATTGTACTTATGATTTCTTATGCCATTTTAAAATTAATAACTTTGAAAAAATAACTGACACAAATCAGTTTATCCTCATGTTATATCATATCAGATATCAGGGCATTCCATCAAGTGCATTACTGTATCCACAATTATGTCACTGAAGGGTCACCAAAGATCGCAACTTGTATCACTGGCACTTCCTTTGCTACTCCTAATTTCATAGTCTAGAAGTAGGTGCAAGAAAACAAAGTAAAGGATTTTAAGAGTCATGTTTACTTTGTTTCCTCTAGCCCCTCACAAGCAATGAGAAGAGAAGGGGTCATAACTGTGATGTCATCAATTAATCAAATTGAGTGTGATGTCATTTTTGGTTTTCATTGTACCACTTTCAACCACAGACCTTTTTGTCAAGCATTTTTTGATCTGCAAGAAAACTAATGTTGAAATAAACCTACACCAACAGGAGCTGAGCAAATGAACGGTGTGATGCAATGTCAAAAAGGAAAGCATACATTCTTTTCTAAAATCTTCTCCTTCTGGGTGACTTTTTGATAAAACTAAATCTAAATGATGTTTTTTCTATCATCCTCATCTGCATCTAAAAGGTGCATCAATGAATGAGCATTTCACTCAGGCTGTCCAGCACCCTACTCGATGCTTCACAATATCCCTTCTGCCACACTGCCAATGTGTTCTAGTTTTGGTGTATTCACTCAGTAGCCTCACTCATTTAAGTTGTTGTTATTTCTCTGGAATCACTTTCCTTGTACAGTCTTTGGAGTTTGTCATTGCCAAGTAGAAATCTAAGGTGACACCAGTGTAGTGATTGGTGTTTCTGGGTTTCTTAGACCTCAGTGCTAAAATTACTGCAACCTAATTCATGGAACTCATCAGTGAATGAAATACAAAAAAATCCAACTCTGCAAACTCCATTTGATACAGGGATGTGAGACTACCCAAGGGAATTTAGGGCAGGAATTAGCAATTAACCATAACGTAGAAATCAGCTAGGAGAACATTGTACCGGTTGAAAAACAAGCTCTAAATACTACACTGGTAAACAAGACCCAATATGTAAACTTAAGAGTTCAAATAAAAGATGACAAGAAACTAATTACAGTCGACAACAAGAATGAGGATCCAACGTTACAGTTGGATCAATGTAAGTTGCTTCTGAAACAGCTAATATTTTTAATACCGGAATACGACTCAAAAGGACCACAAGACATACTGAATAAGGGGAACATATTGAAATTAACAGCTAATATCCCAGCTTTAAAATATCTGAACTCGTCGAACTTATTGGCAGTAGAATTTATAGCAAAAGGAAATAAAAAAAAATTGGAACAAACACTGACTACATGGCAGTCAGAAGAAGACGTCAAGCATATTATAAACTCCAAGCCGCAATTCGAAGCTTGGGGAATAAAGCTATCAAGGCCAACTATACCACGCTATCCTGGCCCTCTAACCATTAACTCTAATTACAACAAGAGCAATGGACAGAGCCAAAGAGAAAATATCCAGGACAAAGAAACAGTCCTCAGAAGAGCAAAAGGCAGCAACCTTCCAATTGTCCTGAAGAGAGAAATACAAAACGAACAGACAACCGGAAAGGATTTAGTCCAGGACAGATGGCACTGGCTGCCAGGAGTGCTAAGCTTGGATACAGGCCATTGACCACTGGAAAAGACATCATTCGTACAAGATCTAGGAAACATACAACTGCTCTCATGGAACATAGCTGGGGCAAAAAAATGGCTAGAAAATGGCTGTCAACCAAACAATTGGGAAAATTAGGATATAATAGCACTGCAGGAGACCGGGGCACTGGAAGATCTTCCCCTGGCAAATTATAAACACTACACAGTGCCTGCTAGAAAAACTAACATTTACGGACAGCCCAAAGGGGGACTGGCATTAAAAATCGATACAGAACAGATGGTTTCAGCAGGACCAAATATCCAGCTGATAAAACTAACTTCCGGGATAGTCGGTAGAACAAAAACAGTCCGGCTGATCAATACATATGCACATCCCCTAGCAAGGAAAAATTAGCCCATAATGCTCGGTTGATCACAACAATTACAGAAATAAGGAGTACATATCCCACATGGGATTTAATATTGACAGGCGACTTTAACTCTAACTTAATATACACCCCGGATGAAGATGATAGGTTAGTATCTGACAATATATATTGGAATGTGCCACAGCAATATCAGCCAATTAGACCTACATCGGACCACGAAGGTCAACGACTGGTAAATGCTCTAGAGTTTCTTGGTCTGGGAATAATAAATGGCAGAACAACAGATGATTTCCCACCAAAACATACATTTCATGGAGGAAAGACTCGATCAAGACTGGACTATACAGCCATCTCAGTTACACTGATGCCATTCCTCTCCCACTTTTCCATAGAGTACACAACCAGGAGTGATCATTCCTACCAGCATATACATTTCAGGCTAAAAATTGGCAAACATCAAGTAAACACAATAATAGAAGGAAATATGTATACAGTTGACCTAAAACGTCTAAAATGGTCAAATGAAACGATCGATACTTTACAGTCCAAAATAAAGATGATGATAACGGCTAGTGATGTCGAGGCCCTGAACAAAATTCAAGCTTGGGTAAAATTCACGGCGGATGTCACAACATTAATGCCGAGTGGACAACATCAGACTAAAAATCATGGGCAAAACAAAGAATCGAATAAAAAAACAATGGCAAGGTTGAGAGCCTTAAAATGCAAACTCAAAAAAGTCATCAGAAGGCTAAAAAGAACAGTTCCCGACCAAGTATCCTGGCTGGGATTCGGCTGCCAAGGAAAATTTATAAAAAAGAGCTAATGGAAGAAAAACGAATGAGCAACGTCAAATTTTGGGCTAAATTGCTCTGTAGTGCCAAGAAAACAAATTCAAACACATTCTGGAAAATCATAAACAAATTACACAGGCCGGTGAACGCGCTTTCATCAAACATTCAAGAACATGAGTGGGTTGAATTTGTAACCATAAAGTTCACAGAGATCGTCACTCATGACAGGCCAGAAGTAATCACTCAGGGTCAGGCTGAGGGGAAAAACATATCCAAACCTAACATACAAGGGGTCATTGAAAACAATAGTTCAGGAGAGGTCACCACGTGTCACACGAGAGAAAAAAACGTCTCCGGGGCTAAGCTAATGGTGGAAAAAGGGAAACTGCAGATAATAAAAGGCATACATTCCCCAATTACAGTGACGAGTCATTCCTCCATGTTACTCGAAGGAGTTATACGTATAATTAAGAAAGGCAGAGGTGATGGTGCATGACACATCGTTCTGGGGCAATTATCTTTTGAAGCTATATAAAGAAATAGAGCTCCTAAATTATATTTCACCGAATTGGCAAGGCTCGATACTGACACCCATTTTTAAAGGAGGAGATAGAACTAATCCATCAAACTACAGGCTAGATGTTGAAGCAAAATATTATGCCTCACTCGTTCTAGAAGACCTGAAGGATTGGTCCGACAATCTCAATCTTATCCCAGTAAATAAGACAGGCTTCAGGCAAGGAATAGGGACGATAACGAACATCCTAGCTCTATCTTTAATAGCTAACAAATGTAAGCAGAGGAAACAACAACTTTACCTCTGCTACATAGACCTAAAGGCTGCATTTGATAGCGTTGATCGTCATCTCCTTTGGAAAAAATTGCGAGCCAGGGATATGCCAGAAAGGTTACTAAAAGGAATACTGCTGTTCTACTCCAATACATGGTTAAGAATTAAGATAGGAGACAGCTCCAGACTATCAAGAAAGTTGTCTATGACCAGAGGCCTCAAGCAAGAGTGTGTTTTGGCCACACATCTTTTTAATTTTTTCATGTCCGATCTTTCACATAGGCTAGACTGCACTAACTCTTACCCGCCAAAACTTGGTAAACTCTCGTGTGCAGACAACGTGGTCCTAATGAGTCTAACAAAGTTAGGCCTTCAAAGATCTTTAAATGAAATGTCAGATTACATCTCAGCAAATAAATTAGAAATAAATACATCAAAAACTAAAACTATGGTGATTGGCAATCAGCAGAGATGCAAGCAGATTATCTGGCTTAATGGCAACCAACTAGAGGAAGTCAAAAATACAAGTACTTGGGATTCTATATTGACAACTTACAAAATCGTATAGAACAAAAAAAGTACATGACTCAGAGAACCAGCGCTCTCATATACGCCTTCAGTCAACTGGCAAAAAAGTTGAAGGGCCCATCATATAAACCACTGTTAGCATGATGACGGCGAAAATCCTCCCCATGATAACATATGCCAGTGCTGCTTTTCACAGTGAAGACTCAGAGATTTTAAACCAACTAACAGTCTCTACCTACAAAAACATTTTTCAGTGACAACGGTCGGCCTCACTGGCACAGGTTCGTCTGGAATTCGGCTTAACAAATGACATTATAAGGAGAATGTATTCTACAGTAAAAATCTGGTACCGGATGAAACAGAATGCAGCCAAATCACCAATTAATAAAGCTCTGTGGACCGAAGTAGGAATTCTCCTTATAATCAATATTTATGTAAATCTCTTTCAATAACTTGTACAACTGATTTATGGAATACAAACCTGCCATAACAGTCCTTCAAACAAGCAATAAACAAAGCAGCTAAAATTAATTCAGTAATATTTGACAAAAATATCTTCAGGACAAGGTTGCACGCTTGGATGGTGATAAACAATTACAAGACATTTGCACCAGCTTCATATTTGAACTTGACATTCTCAATTTATTTGAAAAAGCTACTAATGGCATTACGTTTTGGAAAACTACCATCCATAGCGGACCAGCCAAACTGGGTGCATACAGGCCCTAAATCATGCCGGCTTTGTGATTACCACAAAGAAGACTTTATTCATGTAATCTGCACATGTAAAAAACTTTACAAAGAACGAGCCACCCTGCTCAGACAAAGTTTTAATGTGAGACGCATTAGGTCTTGTAGAGTGGCAATAATTGCCTGTCTAGATCCATCAGACCCACAACTGAATGGCAAATTGATCAAATTCCTTAAAGTTTTCGAAAGCTGTGTTAACAGGGACAGAACACTGGCAGAGAAAAATGGACAAGTACTTGGCAATTTTATTTTAACAATGAAATTGAGTGTCTAACAGAGATAAAATGGACATATTGTTTATTCTCTTTTAATTTTGTTTGGAATATATATGTCTTTTACATTGTTATGGTTTTAATTGACTAAACAATAAACACTTACTTACTTACTTACTCTTGCAAGGGTTCTTTAATCACCTGCTGTTTTCGATCCAAGTAAGTTTTCTTGGTGCTCCTTAACTATCAACTTCTTTACAACTGCTCTCTCCGCAAGGGCATCTCATATTATGATGCATTCTGCTTATCTCTAAGGCCCAGACATATGTATATTTCGACAGTTTAGGGCATTTAGCACATAGGAATGGTATATTTTGTACCCAGGAATATCTTTACATTTTGTTACAAAATCTATTACTGGCAACAGTAACAGGTGACTCTGTAGAGGGCAGAACACTTTGGAGTTAAGTAATCCTTGGTTTAGTAAGTGATTGCTTAGGATTTACTTTCTAGTTCCATTTCTTATCTTATCTTATCTTAACAAGAATTTATCCAGCGCACGCTCACCCGAGGGTTTCTGGACTCTGGAACCACTCACACCTACTGCTCCCACTTATAGTTATTCTCATCAGGATATGCTACGTCTGAAACCGCGAAGATCAGAGTGCTCGCATTCTTTTGAGCCTGATGCGTTTCACTCTCCGCTACGATGCGGTTGCCAACTGGTAGGTAGGCTTTCAACCCTTGCCTCCAGCTATTCAACGTCTGGTCATCCTGGTGAGACCAGCCCTAAGGCAGTAGGAGTGGAAGGCATCTTGATTAATACCCGCTCCCTTATTAAAAATAAAATTATGTTTAAGGAGATGGTTCAAGATAGACTGCCTGCTTTAGTGTTTATCACGGAAACCTGGGCGAAGGATTCTTCTGGCCCCGACCTCACTGAAGCGGTCCCTGAAGGGTACTGCTTGGTCAGACTGGATAGACAGGTACGAATGGGAGGAGGGATAGCGATCCTCCACAGAGACTATTTGCAATGTCATACTGTGCCCATACCCGACTTCCCGGACTGTTTCCAAGCTTTTCATTTCACAATTAAGGAAGTACAATGCCCTTTTTTTAATGGAATTTTCCTATATCGACCTCCTGGTCCGAGGACTGATTTTGTATACAATTTTCTACAGTCCCTGGAACCATACTTTGGTCGAGAAAACTTCTCCATCCTGGGTGATTTTAATTTTCATTTAGAACGGCATGACTTATCCGACACCTTAAGTCTCATTGAAGCCTTGGGGTCCTGCGGACTCACGCAACGAGTCAGCGGAGTTACTCATCGTGCTGGACATACCCTTGATGGTATTTTTTCTAATGACCATCGCCTAACCACCTTGGATCCAGTGCACCTGTCATGGTCTGATCACCTTGCCGTTCCATTCCTTCTAGAACATCATGGGTTGGAGGGAAGTGTAAAGGCCAACCATACAATGGAAGTGGCCAGAAATTTTAGGAACATTAGCAGCGATTCCTTCGAGCCCTGGGCTGCCAGTCTGTCTATTACTGACCTGGACACCGCACAGACCGCGGTCGGCCATTTTGAACAGGCCACTACAGAGGCCCTGAATGAATTGGCCCCAGTACAGACTCGCCGTCGAGCAAGAAAGAGACCATCTGCCCCATGGTTCTCAGACTCCCTCAGACTCCTTAGGCAAGAGGTGAGGAGGAAGGAGAGACTCTGGCACTCTAGCTGGGACTTCAAAAACAAGGAAGCCCATAAAGCTCTGGTGAGGAGATATAAAGCTGAAATCACTCAGGCCAAGACAAGATCACTTTGTAGCCTTAACATCTTCGCTTTCCTCACCAAAGGAGCTTTTCAAAATTGTAGACTCATTAGTCACTCTACAAGCCCCTGATACTGTTGTCCCATCGCAAGACCTATGTGACCGGATCGCCTCCTTCTTTCACACAAAAATCCAGGACATCCACACGGCTCTTGAGGAACAAAGAGCCTGTATCAGTGCACCCTCTGCTCGGGTTGAGATGATTACGATCTCCCCTAGCACCCCTCTTTTGAGCACACTGGACTGTTTTCCCCCGCTGGCTTTGCAAGACCTTGAGATCTTGCTCACTAAGACCAAATCTGGCTCCCCCTTGGACATCTGCCCTCTAAAAATTATCAAGCAGTGCAAGGTGACCCTTCTACCTCCTCTGCTAGAAATCATGAACTTGGCAATGAGAGATGGCATCTTCCCCCTGGAGTGGAAGAGCGCAGTGGTTAAACCTCTGTTGAAGAAGGCATCCCTTGACCCGGAGGTCCTAAAAAACTTCCGCCCAATCTCGCTGCTCCCAGCTCCCGCGAAGATGCTTGAGCTACATCTTAACAAGCATCTTGCCGCCTTTGTCGAAGACTCGGGCTGTCTGGACTTTTCCCAGCATGGATTCAGGAGGGAACACAGTACCGAGTCGGCCCTCACCATCGTGCTTGATAAGATCCGCACTACAGTGGATGGGGGCCAGACTACCCTCTTGGTCCTGCTGGACTTAACTGCGGCCTTCGATACCCTCTCTCCCTCAGTACTTACATCTCGGCTAAGGGAGGTAGGGGTGAGGGACGCAGCTCTGGACCTTCTGACCTCCTTCCTCGCGGGCAGGACACAAAGAGTCAAATTGGGGGAGTTTCTATCTCCGTCCCGACCTGTGCGATGTGGGGTCCCTCAAGGGTCGGCTCTCAGTCCGACCCTATTTAACATTTATGTGACCCCACTAGCCAGATTAATAAGATCTTTCGGGATGGAGGTAGTCTCTTACGCGGATGATACCCAAATCCTCGTCTCTCTCTCCCATTCAGATGTACCTACCGCCTCCAAATTTAGATCTTGCATGGAGGCGGTCGGTCAGTGGATGATCATGAATTCACTTAAGCTTAATGGGGAGAAGACTGAGGTGATGGTATTTGGAGGGAAAGAGAACATCTGGTCTGCCAGCTGGTGGCCCGACTCCTTAGGAGCCTGCCCTTCCCCCACTACATCGGCTAAGAACTTAGGGGTGACTATAGACCCGGCCCTGGATTTGGGCAAACAGGTGAGTAGGACCATCTCCACCTGTTGGGGCCTAATCCACACCCTACGAAAGATCAGGAAATACCTTTCCTTGCAGTCCAGAAAGCAAATAGCGGCTGCACTTATTGGCTCACGCCTGGACTACTGTAATGCGCTGTATGCGGGGCTCAATAGGAGCCTCCTGCAGCGCTTACAGGTGGTTCAGAATGCCGCAGCCAGATTTGCACTGGATGCCCCTCGACGCTCCTCGGCCACAGTGGCCAGGAAAGCGTTGCATTGGCTACCAGTGGAACACCGTGTTCGGTTCAAGGTCTTATGTATGACCTATAGAGCCATTGCTAAAGGTAGTGACACAGGAGTTGGATCTATCATCTCCCACTATATTCCCGGAAGGAACCTGCGCTCCTCCGGGAAATTGCTCCTGACAGTCCCCCGGATTCGGAGATCCAAGTGGGGTGGTAAGGCCTTTTCTACCCTGGCCCCCAAATGGTGGAATGATCTTCCACTTGATCTTAGATCTTTACCTTCCCTTCTGAAATTTCGAAAGGCTTTAAAAACTCGCCTCTTCCTACAAGCCTATGTGTAAGGATGGATGTTTTAATTTTGACGTGATTGTTAGGCGCCTTGATACCTGCGGGTTATTGTTTTTGCGCGTTATAAATTTTATTCAAATCAAATCAATCAGGAGACTACCTGACGAAGAGCCGGAGAGGGACTAGGCTAAGATCTGGACAAATAGCCAGGTTTTGAGTTTCCGCCTGAACTGTAAGAGGGTGGTACAGGAACGGATCTCTTGGGTGAGAGAGTTCCACAGTTTAGTGGCAAATGTGGCAAACCTACGGCCTCCTTTCCGTTGGAATTTATAGTGGGGGACAGTCAGGAGGATTTGTGAGGCAGAGCGCAGGCTACGTGTAGGAGTATATCTAGGGAGGAGTGCCTGGATAAACTTGGGACTGCGTGCATGGAGGGCCTTAAAGGTTATACAGGCGGTTTTAAAAAGTACGCGCTGTGTGATCGGTAGCCAGTGCAGTTGCTTCAGCAGGGGTCTTGCTGATTGCCACCGCGGAGTACGGTATATGAGCCTGGCTGCCTGGTTCTGGGCCATCTGAAGGCGTTTACCAAAGGCAATAGGGAGGCCCAGGTAGATGGCGTTGGCGTAGTCTAAATGTGACAACACCAAGGCCGACACAACCTGGGTCAAAGTCAGCTGGGTAAGCATCCGACTAATTTTTTTTATTTTTCGGAGCTGAAAGAAGCAGGATGACACCACCGAATTAACTTGAGGCCTTAATGAGAGCTCTTCATCAATGAGTACCCCTAAGCTCTTCACCGTACTGGATGGAGTAGGGGGTGGACCCAGTGTGGGAGGCCAGTAGTGTGGGCCCCACAAGGATTTGCTTTTACTGAAGAGGACCAGTTGTGTCTTCTCCGGGTTCAATTTTAGTTGGTTGCTATCCATCCAGTGGCGTATGAAGAGCATAGTGGACTGAAATTGATGGATAGATTCTGGGGAGTCATCGATGGTGAAGGTAAGTTGCAGATCGTCTGCGTAATAAAATGTAGTAACTTTAAAAGATTTTAGTGAGTGAAGTAGAGGAAGCATATAAATATTAAATAAGAGAGGTGAGAGTGAAGAGCCCTGGGGAACCCCACAAGTGGTGAAGAGTTTAGGAGACAAGAAGGGGGGCAGGCCAACTGCTTGCGAACGGCCATTGAGAAACAACCTAACCCAGTGAAAAGCCGGGCCACAGATGCCGACTAGTCTGGCATGGTCGAGAAGGATGCCATGGTCGACCGTGTCAAACGGGCCGTCAAATCAAGCAAGACCAGAGCCTGGGGAAGATCTAAATCAGCATTATGGCGTAGGGAATCCAGAACTGCTGTTATAACCATTTCAGTTGAATGAGCCGGACGGAAGCCGGCTTGAGCAGAATCCAAAAAGTCGGATTGCTCGATGAAGCTTGAGAGATGAGATGTTACATGGGCTTCCAACAGTTTGGCCAGATACGGTAATAAAGAAATAGGCCTGTAATTGGATAGAGTAGTGGCTTCCACACCAGGTTTTTTTTTTAAGGGGCATCACTACTGCCTCCTTAAATGAATTAGGCACTATACCTTGGGTCAATGAGGTGTTAAGAAGTCTTAATACAGGAGAGGGAAAGGCGGTAATCACCTCTTTTAGCACATGGGGAGGGCAGCAATCATGTGGAGAACCCGACTTGACCCTGGTCGTGAGGGCAGACAACGACGGGACTTCCAGAAGAGGAAAGTGATCCATTGATAGCGAACTAAGGGTGTGAATGGGGTCAAAGGAAGCAGGGGGACAAATAGGGATACTGGATTTAATAAGCGCAATTTTATCCAGAAAATAGTGGTTAAGGGTATTGCAAAAATCCTGTGTGGCTTCAGGTTTGAGTTGAGTCCTGGCAGGGTTTGTGAGTTTATCAACGATGGAAAAGATGTCCTTCGATTTGTTGTTAGACATTTCAATGATTCTAGAAAAAAATTCCGCTTTAGCTAGAGGGATGGCCTTCATATAATCAGAGCGGGCGGCCAAATAGTGGGTTTTTTCGAGAGAGTTGTAATTTCTTCTCCAGTCACGTTCCTTCTGGCGGACAGTTAGTCTTTTCGCCCTCAAGTCAGGAGAGAACCATTTGTGCGTGTCAGATTGACGCAAGGTTTTCAATTTTTTCAACGGGGCGTGTATATCGCTTGCATTTACCAGCCAGTCTGAGATATTAGCTACAGATTGGTCAAGATCTACATTGTGAGCAGTAATTGAGTTTCTCAAACTGCCCAAAAAAGCTGGAGTATCAAGAGAGCTCCACTTTCTAATTAGGCCTGCTTTGGTGTCAGTGTTTATAGTAGGCTTAGAGATAGAGATGCTGAATTTGATCAAAAAGTGATCAGACCAGACACATGGGGAAATAATAGGAGATGAAATGCTAAGGTTGGAACTCCAGATCTGGTCGAGCGTGTGTCCTTTCATGTGAGTGGCGGTGTTGATGTGGTGACTAAAGTTGAGCCCTGTAAGAAGATCCAGGAGCTCACTCGCTAAGGGGCGGCGAGATGGACTATTGAGCCAATAATTAAAATCGCCAATCAACAAAATCCTTGTATAATCAGTTACCAGTGTTGCCAGTTGGTCACACAAGGAAAAAGGAAATGTAGGCATACTTTGGGGGGGTCTATAAATAAGCACACAAAGAAGTGGGGCCGACTTAGAGTCCAATCTGATAACCAAGTTGTCCGCTACCAGGAGGTCGAGAGACGTCAAGTTAGAAAATGCGAGGCGTTTATTAATAATTGCAGCTACCCCCCCACCCATTTTGCCCGAGGCACGATCTACCTGCAAAATGTAGTAGTTATCAGGGAGCGCTGCTAGTATGTCCGGGGAAGAACCACTGGTGAGCCACGTCTCTGTAAGAAACAGAATATCCGGTTTTTGGCAAGCAAGAAGCAGGAAGATATCCAGATGATGTTTTACAAGAGATCTGGTGTTAAGGTAAAATATATTTATTTGTTGACTTTCTACTGGAGCAGTCCTCATTTGCGAAAGACCGTGACGTGTTTGTGATGGAGATTGGTAAATGCCTAATTCAAGAAGGCGGCTTACCGTGGGTGGACAGAGAGGGCCGGCGAAACTTCGGAGGTTCACTAGGCTCTCAGATGAGTAAGTCGGTGGAGATGCAGGCAATGTGGCCCCTAGCCCCGGCCTGGCGCGGACGGGCACAGACGGGCTTGCCTTTAGCGTGCCTTCGGGGCGCTCTCAGCGCGCCCGCTGCGCGTGTCCGCTGCACGGCCGGAAGGGGATGCACATTATATGCAGATGAGGAGCTGGTGTGAGGCAGACTGCAGCGTCAACCCTGGGCTACCCCCAAGATGGCGGATCCCCTGCCAGTCCCGGTGACAGCGCCTAGTCAGCTGTGCAGGAGGAGCAGGCAGTGTGAGGAGTGGAGGGAGGGTAAGTGCACCGAAGTAAACAATCAAATATTTTTTAAAAGAGGTAAAACAGTTCAAAATTAGAACATTCGATGCTCCCGGCTTCCCCCTCAGGAGTTTACCGCAAATAGTTGGTACATCTCATTTCATTTCAGTTAACTATCTAGTTAGGAGACTTGTGAATGTGCAAAACTGCAGTCTTAGCAACAGTATACATGAGTTTAGTATACAATGATTTAGTGACAAATGGTAAAAGCTTCTTGATGACCCCAAAAGAAATGAGGCAATATTGCATGGAACACTGTTTTGTCCTCTCTGGGAGAGTCTGGGTCATCTTTTCTTTTCTACCTTCACTGGATAGGAATACCAAGGCTTAGATCTGAACAAGTTTGGTCCAGTCCAGCTGGCTATGCCTTTCCACTATTTATAGTGATTCCATGAATTATTTTTCAGGTAAGAATCTAGTCATACTACACTCAGAGGTGTGGCGCCGCGGCCAGGGCGACTGACGCTGGAATCTGGGGATCACGGTTCGATCCCCGGCTCCGGCGGCAGGTTAGCCCAGCACCATGTGACTCTGGGCAATAGCTTGCTTAATCTTCCCGACGGCCCCCAGCGCCTAGAGACCCTAACGGGTGATTGTGCGCTTTACAAATGTGGATTATTATTATTATTATTATTATTATTACTGTTCAACTGATACCCCCCTATTTCTTTTTTGAAGATGTCTGTAGCACCCCAAGCTCTAAAGCTTTTGCCTGATGCTTCACAACTTCTGTGAGATATTGGGATTCTTGGCGACTCAAATACGGTATACAACCTTTACAACAAAACTTTTACAACGACCTACCATTACAACGCAACTTTTACAACGCAAACTATTACAACACGTTGCGCTGGGGGGCGCTCTAGGATAGGGAATAGGTTAATTTACTATCCAATAACCTTCCCTACTATCCACGGGGACTGGAGTTGGAATAGTAAATTAAACTATTCACTATCCAGCACCCCAAAGCGCTATGCGTTGTAATGGTATGAGTGGTAAAAATTGCGTTGTAAAGGTAGGCGTTGTAAAAGTATGCGTTGTAACGTCATACATCCCTCAAATACTATCCATCAGCATGTAATGTGGAGTAAGATGATTTCCTTTGCTCCTAGGCCCGATATTGGCTTCTAGTACAGGTCTTCATGACCAATTAACAATTGCTTCTCTCTAAAGAACCTTTCCCTTAAGCTTGCTACTTTTATGTGCTAAATCTCCTTTATGATGGACTCTAATGGCAAAGCCCTGGACCGCTCCGGATATATTTCACTTTGGAATGTATTTAATCATAACTAGGAGAGCAAAGAGAATTCTTCCACTAGAATTTCTAATTCTAAGATGTTCAACCCTGTATGTGCAACGTTAGATTTCTGCAAAAATGTGAGCTATTGCCGGATTAATGCCAGGCTATATAGTCAGATCAATTTCTCATTTTCTTCAGTATTCTGATATCATCCTGCCCACTGTTGCAAATGAGTAAAGCTTGAGATTATCGAGTGTCAGGGTACAATCATTACAATCATTATTATAGAAGTAGGATGAGAGCTCCCTAAGGACGGACCACTTCAAAATCCACTTTGGATCAAAAAAAGAGTTGTTAAAAAAGCAGAGTTTATTTAATGGCTGATTCAAAATCCAGCACTCAGTATATAAATGGTTTGTCTCAATGCTAAAAGTCTACAAGAAGATAACATGACAGATTATTTAGATTATAGGTATACTGTTTATGATGCTTATTATATATATGCCCTTCTATTACTATCGACCACTCTGATGAACTATATATCTTCTTCTGAACTGTGAGTCCCATCTAAAACACTATGACCTAAATTCAGGGAGACTGGCTTGAAACTATATATTAGTTATGGATGTGCTAATTTCCTATCACTAGAACAAAGTCCTGCATAGGTCTTAAATATTTCTTCACAAAGCATTCTCTACATTTATACCACAACAAACTTTTTCCCCCACCATCTGGCAAAATGTACTCATAATTTCTAGTTGACACTTAGGGGCCCATTAGGATGACGGGCGGACTTTGTCCGCCCGTCATCCTGTCGTGTGGAGGGACCGCCTGCCATAAGGGCTGGGGTCCCGTGGGGGGTATTAGGATGCGCCCGTCACTGTGGCGGGTGCATCCTACATTTTTAGCATTGTGGCAGGCGGTGCTCTCAGCACCGCCCGCCACAATGCTAAAAATGCTTGTATGCATTTGCATACACAAAGCGGCAGGCACCATGCAGTGCCTGCCGCTTTGCGTATGCAAATGCAGGGGGGTACCACAGGACCCCCCGTGTGCACCCCCCACCTCTCCTTCACTCCGGGGGACCGCAGAGGGCCCCCAAAGTGAAGACCGCATGCCTTTCCGTGGCAGCAACGCCGCCACAGAAAGGCATCTATTCAAGCCCATGCTAATATGACTGGCGGTGTCTATTAGACACCGCCGCCATATTAGACTTTTTCCGCCCCGGTCGCAAGGCCGTCCGGCGCGAACCCCCCAGCAATGCTAATATGGCGGGGGGGTCATTCTGGTTAGGATGGCAGGTGGATTTCCCCTGCCAGGCCGGTGGTGGCTACTGCCAGCCTGGCGGGGGCAATCCGCCCGCCATCCTAATGGGCCCCTTAGAGTGGTTTAATCATGTGTTAACTTGAAACCTATTTTTCTCACAGTTTGAAATTGGATGGATTTTGGAATTTTTTTTTTACCAAAACATTTTAAAAGGTGTGTGAAAGCTGTCATTTATTAGCAATGGTGGGAGTAACATTGGGAGTAATTTTAGTATTCAAAAGACTTACAGTGACTTCACAAGAGAAGTATTTGTAACATCATCCTTTTCCCTACTGAACAGCCTTGCTTCTGACTGTGTTTGAAATGATGCCCTTTACAATATTGTGTTCATCGACAACCTTGCTTGAGACAGCTTTTCTGCTACAATATTCTTTACTCAACCTTGTTTGAGGCTTTGGAGCAACAGTTTATTGTATATTTCTTCTAGGTCTAGCTCAGTTCTATCAATCATGTCCTCAGAAAGGTGTTGAACTATTCACTAATTGCATGTTGTAGTATGTACAGTAGTACTACAGTAGTACTACTCACATACTACAAATTGCGACTCTTTTTCTGTGCTGAAAGTATCTACCTACACAGGTTTACGTTTCAATAGTAAATGTGGGAGGGATGAAGTGGAGTGGTTGGAAACCAGGAAATACTTATTTCTAAAAGGGAGGGTGTTTAGGGAAGTTTAAGGAGTGATTAAGAGAGGAATAGACTAATACAACCACAAAAATGTAGGACCATAGCTATTCAAAAACTATACTTCTAAAGTTACTACATCCTTAAAAGTGTCAAAACATGTAATATGTAATCCATTTTAGCTTTTGAGTAAGCCATGCATCACACATGGCCACTCACAAGTACTAGTAGGCACTCCATATAGAAAACAATGGAGTAAAAGAAATTACAACCCACAATGAGCTAATATATAAATGCATTAAATTATTTTGATATATAAATTAAGAAATTAAAATGTAATCGAGTATATCATTTAAAAAATAGTTTACCATGTATAATTTAAAATCAAAATGGTAGTGAGTAGGCTCTTATTAATATTTTTAATGATTATTTATATATTCAGATATTTAAAAAAATAAATACATAATTCATTTTCTGAATTAATTCTACATACCAATTTATTTTTCTCAGTCTAGGTGAAACATATTTTAAATTAAGTTACTTTAAAATGTTATATTAAAAGATTTGTAATTGTGTTTTTAAAGAGTATTATACTTCAACAAAGGGCTATCTCTACCATGCTGGTGGAAATATCCACCTAAGTGTGCTGCTACAACTTGATTTGTGAGGGCTGAGACTTGTAGGTTTACACTTAGTAGTGACTAGTTGTTACTCTACCCTCTACACTTTTCAGGTGAATGGCAAAAAGATGTGTGTTGAACATGTCAACCTTAGGGTGGACTTTCTTCAAACGTTATGCCTTTACCCTCCACTTTTTGCTGAAATTTGTTTATATTGACTGTAGGACTCTGTGCACTTTATCACTGATAACCAGTTTTGAAGTACTGGTGCTCTCTCCCTTAAACATGGAAACTTACACCTGATCGGTATATTTTATTTCCTGATAAGCCCCTTGTACAGAGGCATACCATATTGCAATGGACTGTAAATTAAATGCTGCTGGTGAGCCTGCAGTGCTTATTGTGCCACCCACTTGGGTAGCCCCTTAAAACATGTCCTAGGCCTGCCATTGCAGCCTGAATGCAGTTTTAAACTGTCAATTTGACTTGGCACTCTAACCCCCTTGCCAAGCCTTAAATGCCCTTTTTATTGCATATGTCACCGTTATGGAAGGCCCAAGGTAGCCCATAGGGTTCATTGGGATTAAATGATTGGACATTTACTTTTAATGTTTAGATATCCTGGTAGTGAAAAACTCGTAAATGTGTTTTTCACTACTGTGAGGCACTATGTAGGCTATCTCATAGCGCAACATTGGGTTGTCATTATATTTATTAAGTGCTACCATTTGATTGAGAACAGGTATGCATGTCATGTTGGTGTTTGAGAAATTGCAATTAAAAATCCTCATATAATGTGAAGTCAGATTTGAAGTTACAATTTCGAAAATGGCATTTTTAGAATGTTGGCATTTTCCTGCCCTTCATATTTGGTGTCTGCAGCCTTTGTCTGTGTCACATGGCTCGGTGCAGATGGACTTTGTTTGTTTCTTCCGGACAGCCACGGAATTGAGGGAAGCAGGAAACTTCAAGTACTTCAAAGGGAATTCTCCAGAAATTTCTTCTGCTTCAAAGAAGGAACCAGATTTAGAAATAATACCCTTAGACCCTTACTTTCTGGCCTGTGGAAGGACTCTCAGAGGACTGCCTGCTGCTGTGGCCTGATGTATACTCCAAACAACTGTGTTGTTGCATGTGGAAGGGCTGCTTTGCTACTTGGAGCCTGCCTTGAACGCTCAGTGGCCTGCCCTGCTGCTTGGGCTCTGTTTCATCATTTGAACCCACGACTAACACAGTGACTTCTGGTGCTAGTTGACTGGCTTACTGATCAGAGCCTCATGGACAGAAAAGACTCCGACCAGCTTGAACACACACCTGAACCCATACCTAGGTGAGTCCTTACCCCCCAAGTTTTTCTCCTGTGCTGGACCCTAGGTGGTAATACTAAAGGTGCTCAGTTGGGATTTTGGATTTTTGGGTGGCTAAAAAGTATTCTGAGAACCAAGAGGTGCAATGCCCGTCAGCCTGATTTTGCAGCACCTCCTGCAACATTTGCTTCTGCAGCAGCAAATTCTAATTAGCTGTCCTTTGACAAAAGGGAATCTGGCCTCATGAAATGCTCATCTGCTACAGCCTCCAGCCTTGCTTTGCTGGAGAGTTCCAACTTCCAAAAAAGAGACTAAGGGCCAGATGTGCGACCCTAAATTGCATGCGCAAATGGGTTTGCAACCTGTTTGCGCATGAAAAATGTCCCAGGGCCATGTACAATTCCTCAATAGCGACTTACAATTTATTTGCGACTTTCTATTTAGGAATTGCGACTCACTATTAGGAAGGGGCGTTCCCTTCCTAATATCATCCGCAAAGCAATATATGAATGATTTGTGACGGCAATTGGGGTCGCAAAACACTCGCAAATTACCACCCTCTTCAATAGAGTGGTAATGCAGTCGCAATTTGAAAGGGGTCCCCTGGTGACCCCTTCCACTTTATGACTGTCTCTAAAACTGCCCTTAAAAAATTAACCGAAAACTTTTTTTTTGCTTTTTTAAATGCAACCCGTTTTCCTTTAAGGAAAATGGGCTGCATTTATAAAAAAAACTGCTTTATTTAAAAGCAGTCCCAGAAATGGTGGTCTGCTGAGCCCAGTAGACCACCATCCCTGGGAGGGCCTGTCATTTCCAATGGGCTCACAAATTGCAAGAGGCTCATTAATATTCATGAACCTCGCAAATTGTGACCCTATTGGGAATAGCAAACAGTGTTAAACACAATGTTGTACATGCCAAATAGTGCCTCTCAAATTGTGAGTCGCAAATGAATCACAATTTGTGAGGCGCTATTTTGCAGGTCGTTCATCTGGCCCCAAGTCCGAATGTAGAAATCTTCACCATGACTTTGGCCAGCAGCTTCCCGATGGCAACACCTTCTCCCAGGGCACACTCTGCAGCCTTGCCCTGCTGAACTTTACCTTGGACCTGAAATCCAGGGCGGGTCATGGTTCGGTGTAGGCGACTTGACTCGCGTCGACGGGTCGGTCACCTTATGGAGATTTTTGACAAAAATTCTCCATATTTCTGAATCTCCTTCCAGAAGGTCCTTTTGGAATTTCAAAGTGTCCAAAACCCAAATCTAAGTGTCTAGAAGTTCTGAGATGGTTGTTGGGACTACATCTCCTAGAATGCACCTAGCCCTGGACGCTTTACAGCTGGGATCTTCTTTGTGGAGATGGTGCAGGTGGAACTCTTTTAAACCATTGCTTTCAGGGAGTCCACTCCTTTACTTCTTGAAACAAGGCAAAGTCTTTAGGGCTGATTTTCCAAGTGTGCAGCAAGTGTAGTCATTCAGAGTACAACCCTTTCACGTGAAGGTCAGGAATCCAGCAGGGAAGTCCTTCTTCTCCTTGTTGTTTCAGGCAGGGTTTTAAGTTACAGGTCAACGCTCCCATACATATTCACAGTTCCCGGTGACAAGCAGGGGGCACAGCTGACCAATGGACATCCTCCAAAGTGTGGCATATTCTTGACCCAGAAAGCACTATTCTTCCAAGATCCAAAACGGAGAAACTCTCTCCTGAAGGTTAAGATCTGGCTAAGCCATCTCCCTGGTGTTGCTAGGTTCCCCTAACACTTCCCTTCCAGCCCCTCTGCTAATCAAATTACAAGGATTCCTGTCTGGCTGGGGGTGCAGGATGTGGGAAAGACCAGTTTGGCTACTCCACCCCCATCCTGCCTTTTACTCTGCAGCTTGCAGTTCTCCTCCCACAGGAAATCTTTTATCTCTAGTCAGGCCACTTCACATCTCATTAAGGCAGCTTGGCTCAGCCTGGCAGGGGCTAACTAATCAGATCAGGGCAGCTGAAGACTTACAGGAAAGAAAGTTCTATAACTTATTTTCTGCAATAGTTACAACAAACCCAACAGTGGCAAGTTGTTGGATGTATTCTAACTATCATTTCGATATTTTGAAGTATATTTTTATCTCCTTTCTTTCAATAGTTACACTTTAATAAATATTCTCATGTTAGTCTATGCAGCCATTGTGCTACAATGGGAAACAACTCAATTGGCAGTTTTCCCCTCACCAGAGCATATAAAACATATTTTATAATGCCCCTGCTTATACTTATGCCCTACCATTGGGACACCTAAGGGAGTCTTTAGGGATGACTTCTTTGTAAGAAAAAGGGTACTTTGAAACTTTGGAAGTACCTCTACTTCCAAAGTCAATTTTGCATATAAATGTATTGTATAGGCAGCCATTAAAATGACAGCAGGCAGAACAGTACCATACACTTAAGTGCATTACGTCTACTGGGCCTCTTCCAAAATGACAGCAGGCAGCAGTGTAGTGTACACTTAAGTGCATTAAGTCTACAGGAACTCTAAACCTACATGCCATATTATATACTAGAGACTTACAGCTAGAATTTCAGTACCAATTGTAATGAAATCTAATTACCATATACCTTTTAATCAACGTATTGGTCCTGGGTCTGGTAAGCAGATCCTAAGGCACGATCACAGTCAATTACCAGCAGTATCAATAAAAAAAGGCAGGTGATCAGGGCAAAAAGGGTGATTTTCTCACAAATACTTTACATATTGCCTCTAAGTTGAGCATGACTTCTTTTGTGCGGTTAAGCACAGGTTAATTTAGTGACTTTTGTGCTTCACCCTTTCAGGGTTTGTGGCAGTTGCTAGTACAAGGGCCACCCCCCATTCTACCAACAACCCAGATTCTCCTTCTCCCCCTACAGTATCGGAGGTCTCTTGCACAGAGCACCCTAACCCCCTCAGCTCATCTACCGGCCCTGCTAACGCAATCGTCCCGAAACCCCTGGTCTCCTCCCGTCTAGCTCCCCACTCAGACTCTGAGACCGGTAAACCTCCAATGACCTATGATGCAGGTCAGGCTAAACCTGCTAGCTCACAAATCACCCCCCTACTGCTCCCAATACAGCCCATCCTAACCCTCCTGGCACCCCTATCGCGCTTACTCCCATCACAGCCCACCCCAACCCTCCATCCCTATCACGCCTGCTCCCGTACCATCACAGCCCATTCTAAACCTCATAGCACCCCTACCACGCCCCCCGTATGTGGATATCGATACTCTGCACTCCAGAGCCACCAAAATAATCCAGAGCATCCATTTCTCCATCCTGGATCTAACGAACCTCCTCCACCTTGCTGAACTCTCCTTCGCCAGCCTCAATCCCCGGTTGAACTCCACGTCCCCAACTACTACAGAGCTCCCCAAACTCCCTCTACCTCTATCCCAGAGGCACCTTCACCCTCGCAAGCACCCCTGCCACCTATCGGAGGAAGAAACCCTAGCTCTTGCCCTCTCCTATAACCCTCCCCTCGCCTCACCAAATCCACTAGACCTCACTGAAAAAGAAATCTTCGCCATCCTACAGGACCACAATGCAGCCCCAGTCACCCCTTGTCCCTCTGGTGTGAATGAAGAACATCCCATCGGCACGATCGCTATCAACCCTTGCAGATCTGCCACCCTCTTCAACAGAAGTGTGACTAGAAGCAATCTAACGCCTGAACTCCTGTCTAACCCGACACCAACCCCGTTGGCTCCCTGACTGGTCTCTTAATCAACTGCCTATCAGCAGTAAAGCACGCCGCTGATGATGCTGCTCTCATCATGAACAGTAAGTTTGACTTAGTAATTCTAACTGAATCATGGCTAAATGATTCCTCATCCACATGCCTGGACCTCTTAGTCCCTCCCAACTACAAGATTGTGAGGCTGGACAGACAACACAGCAAGAAAGGAGGGGGCATCCCCTGCATCTATCGCTCTAACCTTCATGTCACTGAAATTCTGGCGGATACTACTGACTCCTGCGAATACCTTGCCCTCTCAATTTGCAATAATTCCACCCAAATATGCAACCTCCACATTTTTACCACCCCCCAGGCATGAACGACTCCTTCATTGACCTCTTTGAAATCCTCACAGCAAAGAGTTCCTCCAGTGCTTAAAAACATCTTCATCGGCGACTTCAACTTACACTGGAACGACCTCAAGGATCCTCATGTCAACGCCATTAAAGAACTCCTGACCGATCAAACCCTGACACAATCTTGTTTACTCCCAACCCACTCGAAAGGAGCCACTCTCGACTGGATCATTGCTAAGGAAAAAACCGTCAAGCTTATCTCAATAGACCCCTGTGACTGGTCTGACCACCACGCCATTGCCTTCCTACTTCCAGGCTCCCACAAGACAAGGGCCCCACAGCCGGTGCTTCCTAAACGATGGTCCAGAGACACTAAGAACCTTTACCACAAGGAACTTGAGGCTAGGAGCAAATCTGACCTCCCCCCTCCCCTGCATATCACAACAGTCATTGACTTCAACGGTCACTATTCTGCTACTATGTCCAACATTCTGAATGACCTGGCCCCACTAAAACTAAAAAAAAACTCAAAGATAGAAACCCCTGGTTCACTGGATCCCTCAACATTGAGAGGAGATCCCTCCGACAAGCCGAAAGAATCTGGAGACAGCACCCCTCTGCCACTCACTTAAAACTTCTCCGCTAGGCCAGAAATACATACAAGAACATCCTCAACTCAAAAAAAGAATTCTTCAGAGCGGAACTGGGGAACGCTCAGAACAGGCCCAGCAAACTCTTCGAACTGGTCAAACACCAATCCAACAAATTGCCCAAAACATCAAAAGAAACCCCCAAGTCTCTAATTTAATCCGAGGAATTCTCCTCGTTTTTTGCGGACAAAATTAAAACCTTAGGTAACGAACTTAGTTCCTCCCCATTCTCTCCACCCCCCTGACCTGCCTCTTCCACCCACGCCGCCCCAACAGGCTTCATCCAAGAACCAAGCACAGTGGACCAACTTCACACTCTATGACGAAAACTCTGTCTCCAAAATCCTATCTACCTTAAAGCCGAACAACCACTTCAACGACCCGCTCCCCTCTAAATGCCTAGCTACCATCGCCCAATCCATTATCCCTAGCTGGACTATGATAATTAATGCCTCCCTCCGGCAGAGATCAGTTCCTGACTCCCTGAAAGTGGGCCAAGTCCTCCCCATTCTGAAAAAGCCATCTCTGGATCAAGCCTCATCTGACAATTTCAGACCTATTTCCAACATCCCTCTCTTAGCCAAAGTGCTGGAGAAATGTGTGCAACTGCAGCTTAGTCGTCACATCAATAACTTCCACCTACTCGATGACTTCCAATCTGGATTAAGGCCAGGACACAGCACTATAACCAGCATGCTCCACATCATCGATGATGCCCTCCAAGCCCTTGACCAAGGCAAAACCTGTCTCCTAATTCTTCTTAGCCCTATCCTCTACCTTTGACACGGTCAACCATGGGAAACTTCTCGAACGTCTAAAACTTAGGATGGGACTAGATGATACCGTCCTTGAATGGTTTAGTTCCTTCCTCCAAAACCGATCTCAAAGATTCCTAATCAACGGCATCCTGTCCTCTCCTCTTCGGTCACAGTAGGAGTCCCTCATGGCTCAACGCTGTCCCCCACCCTCTTCAATCTTTATCTAGAACCACTTGCCGAAGTCCTCCGCACCACAAATATCTCCTACCATATGTACGCTGATGACACTCAGATCTACATCAAAATCTCATCTCTCAAGGAGGTGCTCTCCCTGAATGAGGCCCTGAAGCAGACCGTCCAGTGGCTCGCCTCCAATCAACTCAAACTCAACACAAAGAAAACAGAATTTCTTCTCATTTCCCCTCCTAAACCCGACCCCAAAACTCAGACTTGGATTAAGTCCATCACACCCTTAAACTGTCCACCGACCATTGTGAACTCAGCCAAATCGCTGCGAATAACCTTGAACTGCAACTTGAACTTGCGAGACCACACCAGCTTGGTGGCCAAATCTGCCAGAATCCACCTGAGCTATCTATGGAAACTGAAACCCTTCCTGGACGCTCCTGACCTAAAAATGGCAGTCCAAGCACTAGTCATTTCTAGACTGGAATATGGCTGCTCCACCCTCTCTGGCTTACCCAAGATCTTGCTGGCACCATTAAAAGCCTGCCTCAATGCGGCCGCCAGACTACTCACCGGCACAAGGAAATTTGATCACATTTCCCCACACCTGAAAATGCTGAACTGGCTTCCTCTTCAGGCCAGAATACAGCTCAAGCTGGCATGCATCACGCACAAGGCCTTAAACTCGAACTCCCCTGCATACCAGTCACAGAAACGTGTGTTATCAGGAGGAATCAGAAACTCAGGGCCGCCAGAGACCTCTTACATCAGCCCACACGCTTTCGGAAAAAAAAAACGTATAATTGGGCGTTCACTGGGGCTGCGCCAAGAATATGGAACTCCCTCCCACCCGCCATCAGAAGAATCCCCTCTGTTGCACGTTTCAAAAAGGAGGCCAAATCCATCCTCATGAGTAAATTCCTCATCTAAACCCTGTCCCATAACCTCAACAGAGACTATTGCCTCCTTCTGTCGACCTTTCGCCCCACCGTGAAACTCGGGGCCTACCTCCAGCAACTATATTGTTATCCATACGTGTATCTTTCCTCCCTCCCGTCGTCCTATGCTATTGTAATGCTAACTGTACCTTTTGTTCCTTGCATCCCCTTGTACTCCCGTGATTCCCCACCTATTGTACAACTCCTTGACTATGTAAAGCGCTCTGATACCCTAACGGGTCAAGTTCGCTCTCTATAAAACACAAAAATAAATAAATAGAAGTAATTTTAAATATGCATGTATGTCAAAATAATTCAAAAAGGGGGTGGTGATGGACAGAGTATCTGAATTAAGCAGAACACTCCTACCCAGTCAAAAGATCAGGGCTTGATCCATCACCGTTTTTTAGCTCACTGCACCATCCCAGTTCAGAACCTGGCTACATGCAAATTAGTCTGACCCCGCCCCAGTGCATCATGGGAACAGGGCAGACCAAACTACCAAGCCAATTCTTTACTGGAAAGGAAACAAGCTTCCGGGGACCGGTTTCTGGCATTACAGCCGTCTTCGGCCCGGCTTGCTTGAATCCTGATGGTGCAGTGAGCAAGGGACTCACATCTGAGCATACCCTTCCACACTTGTGGTGGCCAAAACGATTAAAAAAGGGGGTGGTGATGGACAGAGTATCTGAATTAAGCAGAACACTCCTACCCAGTCAAAAGATCAGGGCTTGATCCATCACGTTTTTTAGCTCACTGCACCATCCCAGTTCAGAACCTGGCTACATGCAAATTAGTCTGACCCTGGCCCAGTGCATCATGGGAACAGGGCTGACCAAACTACCAAGCCAATTCTTTACTGGAAAGGAAACAAGCTTCCGGGGACAGGTTTCTGGCATTACAGCCGTCTTCGGCCCAGCTTGCTTGAATCCTGATGGTGCAGTGAGCAAGGGACTCACATCTGAGCATACCCTTCCACACTTGTGGTGGCCAAAAACGATTAAAAAAGGGGGTGGTGATGGACAGAGTATCTGAAATAAGCAGAACACTCCTACCCAGTCAAAAGATCAGGGCTTGATCCATCACCGTTTTTTAGCTCACTGCACCATCCCAGTTCAGAACCTGGCTACATGCAAATTAGTCTGACCCTGGCCCAGTGCATCATGGGAAAAGGGCAGACCAAACTACCAAGCCAATTCTTTACTGGAAAAGGAAAAAAGCTTCCGGGGACCGGTTTCTGGCATTACAGCCGTCTTCGGCCCGGCTTGTTGAATCCTGATGGTGCAGTGAGCAAGGGACTCACATCTGAGCATACCCTTCCACACTTGTGGTGGCCAAAACGATTCAAAAAGGGGGTGGTGATGGACAGAGTATCTGAATTAAGCAGAACACTCCTACCCAGTCAAAAGATCAGGGCTTGATCCATCACCGTTTTTTAGCTCACTGTACCATCCCAGTTCAGAACCTGGCTACATGCAAATTAGTCTGACCCTGGCCCAGTGCATCATGGGAACAGGGCAGACCAAACTACCAAGCCAATTCTTTACTGGAAAGGAAACAAGCTTCCGGGGACCGGTTTCTGGCATTACAACCGTCTTCGGACCGGCTTGCTTGAATCCTGATGGTGCAGTGAGCAAGGGACTCACATCTGAGCATACCCTTCGACACTTGTGGTGGCCAAAACGATTCAAAAAGGGGGTGGTGATGGACAGAGTATCTGAATTAAGCAGAACACTCCTACCCAGTCAAAAGATCAGGGCTTGATCCATCACCGTTTTTTAGCTCACTGCACCATCCCAGTTCAGAACCTGGCTACATGCAAATTAGTCTGACCCTGGCCCAGGGCATCATGGGAACAAGGCAGACCAAACTACCAAGCCAATTCTTTACTGGAAAGGAAACAAGCTTCCGGGGACCGGTTTCTGGCATTACAGCCGTCTTCGGCCCGGCTTGCTTGAATCCTGATGGTGCAGTGAGCAAGGGACTCACATCTGAGCATACCCTTCCACACTTGTGGTGGCCAAAACGATTCAAAAAGGGGGTGGTGATGGACAGAGTATCTGAATTAAGCAGAACATTCCTACCCAGTCAAAAGATCAGGCCTTGATCCATCACCGTTTTTTAGCTCACTGCACCATCCCAGTTCAGAGCCTGGCTACATGGAAATTAGTCTGACCCTGGCCCAGTGCATCATGGGAACAGGGCAGACCAAACTACCAAGCCAATTCTTTACTGGAAAGGAAACAAGCTTCCGGGGACCGGTTTCTGGCATTACAGACGTCTTCGGCCCGGCTTGCTTGAATCCTGATGGTGCAGTGAGCAAGGGACTCACATCTGAGCATACCCTTCCACACTTGTGGTGGCCAAAACGATTCAAAAAGGGGGTGGTGATGGACAGAGTATCTGAATTAAGCAGAACACTCCTACCCAGTCAAAAGATCAGGGCTTGATCCATCACCGTTTTTTAGCTCACTGCACCATCCCAGTTCAGAACCTGGCTACATGCAAATTAGTCTGACCCTGGCCCAGGGCATCATGGGAACAAGGCAGACCAAACTACCAAGCCAATTCTTTACTGGAAAGGAAACAAGCTTCCGGGGACCGGTTTCTGGCATTACAGCCGTCTTCGGCCCGGCTTGCTTGAATCCTGATGGTGCAGTGAGCAAGGGACTCACATCTGAGCATACCCTTCCACACTTGTGGTGGCCAAAACGATTCAAAAAGGGGGTGGTGATGGACAGAGTATCTGAATTAAGCAGAACACTCCTACCCAGTCAAAAGATCAGGGCTTGATCCATCACCGTTTTTTAGCTCACTGCACCATCCCAGTTCAGAGCCTGGCTACATGCAAATTAGTCTGACCCTGGCCCAGTGCATCATGGGAACAGGGCAGACCAAACTACCAAGCCAATTCTTTACTGGAAAGGAAACAAGCTTCCGGGGACCGATTTCTGGCATTACAGACGTCTTCGGCCCGGCTTGCTTGAATCCTGATGGTGCAGTGAGCAAGGGACTCACATCTGAGCATACCCTTCCACACTTGTGGTGGCCAAAACGATTCAAAAAGGGGGTGGTGATGGACAGAGTATCTGAATTAAGCAGAACACTCCTACCCAGTCAAAAGATCAGGGCTTGATCCATCACCGTTTTTTAGCTCACTGCACCATCCCAGTTCAGAACCTGGCTACATGCAAATTAGTCTGACCCTGGCCCAGTGCATCATGGGAACAGGGCTGACCAAACTACCAAGCCAATTCTTTACTGGAAAGGAAACAAGCTTCCGGGGACCGGTTTCTGGCATTACAGCCGTCTTCGGCCCGGCTTGCTTGAATCCTGATGGTGCAGTGAGCAAGGGACTCACATCTGAGCATACCCTTCCACACTTGTAGTGGCCAAAACGATTCGAAAAGGGGGTGGTGATGGACAGAGTATCTGAATTAAGCAGAACACTCCTACCCAGTCAAAAGATCAGGGCTTGATCCATCACGTTTTTTAGCTCACTGCACCATCCCAGTTCAGAACCTGGCTACATGCAAATTAGTCTGACCCTGGCCCAGTGCATCATGGGAACAGGGCAGCCCAAACTACCAAGCCAATTCTTTACTGGAAAGGAAACAAGCTTCTGGGGACCGGTTTCTGGCATTACAGCCGTCTTCGGCCCGGCTTGCTTGAATCCTGATGGTGCAGTGAGCAAGGGACTCACATCTGAGCATACCCTTCCACACTTGTGGTGGCCAAAACGATTCAAAAAGGGGGTGGTGATGGACAGAGTATCTGAATTAAGCAGAACACTCCTACCCAGTCAAAAGATCAGGGCTTGATCTATCACCGTTTTTTAGCTCACTGCACCATCCCAGTTCAGAACCTGGCTACATGTAAATTAGTCTGACCCTGGCCCAGTGCATCATGGGAAAAGGGCAGACCAAACTACCAAGCCAATTCTTTACTGGAAAGGAAACAAGCTTCCGGGGACCAGTTTCTGGCATTACAGCCGTCTTCGGCCCGGCTTGCTTGAATCCTGATGGTGCAGTGAGCAAGGGACTCACATCTGAGCATACCCTTCCACACTTGTGGTGGCCAAAACGATTCAAAAAGGGGGTGGTGATGGACAGAGTATCTGAATTAAGCAGAACACTCCTACCCAGTCAAAAGATCAGGGCTTGATCCATCACCGTTTTTTAGCTCACTGCACCATCCCAGTTCAGAACCTGGCTACATGCAAATTAGTCTGACCCTGGCCCAGTGCATCATGGGAACAGGGCAGACCAAACTACCAAGCCAATTCTTTACTGGAAAGGAAACAAGCTTCCGGCAATACAGCCTAATTTGCATATAGCCAGGTTCTGAACTGGGATGGTGCAGTGAGCTAAAAAACGGTGATGGATCAAGCCCTGATCTTTTGACTGGGTAGGAGTGTTCTGCTTAATTCAGATACTCTGTCCATCACCACCCCCTTTTTGTAATTATTTTGGCCACCATGAGTGTGGAAGGGTATGCTCAGACATGAGTCCCTTGCTCACTGCACCATCAGGATTCAAGCAAGCCGGGCCGAAGACGGCTGTAATGCCAGAAACCGGTCCCCGGAAGCTTGTTTCCTTCCCAGTGAAGAATTGGCTTGGTAGTTTGGTCTGCCCTGTTCCCATGATGCACTGGGCCAGGGACAGACTAATTTGCATATAGCCAGGTTCTGAACTGGGATGGTGCAGTGAGCTAAAAAACGATGATGGATCAAGCCCTGATCTTTTGACTGGGTAGGAGTGTTCTGCTTAATTCAGATACTCTGTCCATCACCACCCCCTTTTTGAATCGTTTTGGCCACCACAAGTGTGGAAGGGTATGCTCAGATGTGAGTCCCTTGCTCACTGCACCATCAGGATTCAAGCAAGCCGGGCCGAAGACGGCTGTAATGCCAGAAACCGGTCCCCGGAAGCTTGTTTCCTTTCCAGTGAAGAATTGGCTTGGTAGTTTGGTCTGCCCTGTTCCCATGATGCACTGGGCCAGGGATAGACTAATTTGCATATAGCCAGGTTCTGAACTGGGATGGTGCAGTGAGCTAAAAAACGGTGATGGATCAAGCCCTGATCTGTTGACTGGGTAGGAGTGTTCTGATTAACTTAGATACTCTGTCCATCACCACCCCCTTTTTGTAATTATTTTGGCCACCATTAATGAGTGTGGAAGGGTATGCTCAGACATGAGTCCCTTGCTCATTGCACCATCAGGATTCAAGCAAGCCGGGCCGAAGACGGCTGTAATGCCAGAAACCGGTCCCCGGAAGCTTGTTTCCTTTCCAGTGAAGAATTGGCTTGGTAGTTTGGTCTGCCCTGTTCCCATGATGCACTGGGCCAGGGACAGACTAATTTGCATATAGCCAGGTTCTGAACTGGGATGGTGCAGTGAGCTAAAAAACGGTGATGGATCAAGCCCTGATCTGTTGACTGGGTAGGAGTGTTCTGATTAACTCAGATACTCTGTCCATCACCACCCCCTTTTTGTAATTATTTTGGCCACCATGAGTGTGGAAGGGTATGCTCAGACATGAGTCCCTTGCTCATTGCACCATCAGGATTCAAGCAAGCTAGGCCGAAGATGGCTGGACAGCCAGAAACCGGTCCCTGGAAGCTTGTTTCCTTTCCAGTGAAGAATTGGCTTGGTAGTTTGGTCTGCCCTGTTCCTATGATGCACTGGGGCAGGGACAGACTAATTTGCATATAGCCAGGTTCTGAACTGGGATGGTGCAGTGAGCTAAAAAACCGTGATGGATCAAGCCCTGATCTGTTGACTGGGTAGGAGTGTTCTGATTAACTCAGATACTCTGTCCATCACCACTACCCTTTTTGTAATTATTTTGGCCACCATGAGTGTGGAAGGGTATGCTCAGAAATGAGTCCCGTGCTTATTGCACCATCAGGATTCAAGCAAGCCGGGCCGAAGACGGCTGTAATGCCAGAAACTGGTCCCCGGAAGCTTGTTTCCTTTCCAGTGAAGAATTGGCTTGGTAGTTTGGTCTGCCCTGTTCCCATGATGCACTGGGCCAGGGACAGACTAATTTGCATATAGCCAGGTTCTGAACTGGGATGGTGCAGTGAGCTAAAAAACGGTGATGGATCAAGCCCTGATCTGTTGACTGGGTAGGAGTGTTCTGATTAACTCAGATACTCTGTCCATCACCACCCCCTTTTTGTAATTATTTTGGCCACCATGAGTGTGGAAGGGTATGCTCAGACATGAGTCCCTTGCTCATTGCACCATCAGGATTCAAGCAAGCCGAGCCGAAGACGGCTGTAATGCCAGAAACCGATCCCCGGAAGCTTGTTTCCTTTCCAGTGAAGAATTGGCTTGGTAGTTTGGTCTGCCCTGTTTCCATTATGCACTGGGCCAGGGACAGACTAATTTGCATATAGCCAGGTTCTGAACTGGGATGGTGCAGTGAGCTAAAAAACGGTGATGGATCAAGCCCTGATCTGTTGACTGGGTAGGAGTGTTCTGATTAACTCAGATACTCTGTCCATCACCACCCCCTTTTTGTAGTTTTTTTGGCCACCATGAGTGTGGAAGGGTATGCTCAGACATGAGTCCCTTGCTCATTGCACCATCAGGATTCAAGCAAGCCGGGCCGAAGACAGCTGTAATGCCAGAAACCGGTCCCCGGAAGCTTGTTTCCTTTCCAGTGAAGAATTGGCTTGGTAGTTTGGTCTGCCCTGTTCCCATGATGCACTGGGCCAGGGACAGACTAATTTGCATATAGCCAGGTTCTGAACTGGGATGGTGCAGTGAGCTAAAAAACGGTGATGGATCAAGCCCTGATCTGTTGACTGGGTAGGAGTGTTCTGATTAACTCAGATACTCTGTCCATCACCACCCCCTTTTTGTAATTATTTTGGCCACCATGAGTGTGGAAGGGTATGCTCAGACATGAGTCCCTTGCTCATTGCACCATCAGGATTCAAGCAAGCCGGGCCGAAGACGGCTGTAATGCCAGAAACCGGTCCCCGGAAGCTTGTTTCCTTTCCAGTGAAGAATTGGCTTGGTAGTTTGGTCTGCCCTGTTCCCATGATGCACTGGGCCAGGGATAGACTAATTTGCATATAGCCAGGTTCTGAACTGGGATGGTGCAGTGAGCTAAAAAACGGTGATGGATCAAGCCCTGATCTGTTGACGGGGTAGGAGTGTTCTGATTAACTTAGATACTCTGTCCATCACCACCCCCTTTTTGTAATTATTTTGGCCACCATTAATGAGTGTGGAAGGGTATGCTCAGACATGAGTCCCTTGCTCATTGCACCATCAGGATTCAAGCAAGCCGGGCCGAAGACGGCTGTAATGCCAGAAACCGGTCCCCGGAAGCTTGTTTCCTTTCCAGTGAAGAATTGGCTTGGTAGTTTGGTCTGCCCTGTTCCCATGATGCACTGGGCCAGGGACAGACTAATTTGCATATAGCCAGGTTCTGAACTGGGATGGTGCAGTGAGCTAAAAAACGGTGATGGATCAAGCCCTGATCTGTTGACTGGGTAGGAGTGTTCTGATTAACTCAGATACTCTGTCCATCACCACCCCCTTTTTGTAATTATTTTGGCCACCATGAGTGTGGAAGGGTATGCTCAGACATGAGTCCCTTGCTCATTGCACCATCAGGATTCAAGCAAGCTAGGCCGAAGATGGCTGTAATGCCAGAAACCGGTCCCTGGAAGCTTGTTTCCTTTCCAGTGAAGAATTGGCTTGGTAGTTTGGTCTGCCCTGTTCCTATGATGCACTGGGGCAGGGACAGACTAATTTGCATATAGCCAGGTTCTGAACTGGGATGGTGCAGTGAGCTAAAAAACCGTGATGGATCAAGCCCTGATCTGTTGACTGGGTAGGAGTGTTCTGATTAACTCAGATACTCTGTCCATCACCACTACCCTTTTTGTAATTATTTTGGCCACCATGAGTGTGGAAGGGTATGCTCAGAAATGAGTCCCGTGCTTATTGCACCATCAGGATTCAAGCAAGCCGGGCCGAAGACGGCTGTAATGCCAGAAACTGGTCCCCGGAAGCTTGTTTCCTTTCCAGTGAAGAATTGGCTTGGTAGTTTGGTCTGCCCTGTTCCCATGATGCACTGGGCCAGGGACAGACTAATTTGCATATAGCCAGGTTCTGAACTGGGATGGTGCAGTGAGCTAAAAAAACGGTGATGGATCAAGCCCTGATCTGTTGACTGGGTAGGAGTGTTCTGATTAACTCAGATACTCTGTCCATCACCACCCCCTTTTTGTAATTATTTTGGCCACCATGAGTGTGGAAGGGTATGCTCAGACATGAGTCCCTTGCTCATTGCACCATCAGGATTCAAGCAAGCCGAGCCGAAGACGGCTGTAATGCCAGAAACCGATCCCCGGAAGCTTGTTTCCTTTCCAGTGAAGAATTGGCTTGGTAGTTTGGTCTGCCCTGTTTCCATTATGCACTGGGCCAGGGACAGACTAATTTGCATATAGCCAGGTTCTGAACTGGGATGGTGCAGTGAGCTAAAAAACGGTGATGGATCAAGCCCTGATCTGTTGACTGGGTAGGAGTGTTCTGATTAACTCAGATACTCTGTCCATCACCACCCCCTTTTTGTAGTTTTTTTGGCCACCATGAGTGTGGAAGGGTATGCTCAGACATGAGTCCCTTGCTCATTGCACCATCAGGATTCAAGCAAGCCGGGCCGAAGACGGCTGTAATGCCAGAAACCGGTCCCCGGAAGCTTGTTTCCTTTCCAGTGAAGAATTGGCTTGGTAGTTTGGTCTGCCCTGTTCCCATGATGCACTGGGCCAGGGACAGACTAATTTGCATATAGCCAGGTTCTGAACTCGGATGGTGCAGTGAGCTAAAAAACGGTGATGGATCAAGCCCTGATCTGTTGACTGGGTAGGAGTATTCTGATTAACTCAGATACTCTGTCCATCACCACCCCCTTTTTGTAATTATTTTGGCCACCATGAGTGTGGAAGGGTATGCTCAGACATGAGTCCCTTGCTCATTGCACCATCAGGATTCAAGCAAGCCGGGCCGAAGACGGCTGTAATGCCAGAAACCGGTCCCCGGAAGCTTGTTTCCTTTCCAGTAAAGAATTGGCTTGGTAGTTTGGTCTGCCCTGTTCCCATGATGCACTGGGCCAGGGACAGACTAATTTGCATATAGCCAGGTTCTGAACTGGGATGGTGCAGTGAGCTAAAAAACGGTGATGGATCAAGCCCTGATCTGTTGACTGGGTAGGAGTGTTCTGATTAAGTCAGATACTCTGTCCATCACCACTACCCTTTTTGTAATTATTTTGGCCACCATGAGTGTGGAAGGGTATGCTCAGACATGAGTCCCGTGCTTATTGCACCATCAGGATTCAAGCAAGCTGGGCCGAAGACGGCTGTAATGCCAGAAACCGGTCCCCGGAAGCTTGTTTCCTTTCCAGTGAAGAATTGGCTTGGTAGTTTGGTCTGCCCTGTTCCCATGATGCACTGGGCCAGGGACAGACTAATTTGCATATAGCCAGGTTCTGAACTTGGTTGGTGCAGTGAGCTAAAAAACGATGATGGATCAAGCCCTGATCTGTTGACTGGGTAGGAGTGTTTTGATTAACTCAGATACTCTGTCCATCACCACCCCCTTTTTGTAATTATTTTGGCCACCATGAGTGTGGAAGGGTATGCTCAGACATGAGTCCCTTGCTCATTGCACCATCAGGATTCAAGCAAGCCGGGCCGAAGACGGCTGTAATGCCAGAAACCGGTCCCCGGAAGCTTGTTTCCTTTCCAGTGAAGAATTGGCTTGGTAGTTTGGTCTGCCCTGTTCCCATGATGCACTGGGCCAGGGACAGACTAATTTGCATATAGCCAGGTTCTGAACTGGGATGGTGCAGTGAGCTAAAAAACGGTGATGGATCAAGCCCTGATCTGTTGACTGGGTAGGAGTGTTCTGATTAAGTCAGATACTCTGTCCATCACCACTACCCTTTTTGTAATTATTTTGGCCACCATGAGTGTGGAAGGGTATGCTCAGACATGAGTCCCGTGCTTATTGCACCATCAGGATTCAAGCAAGCTGGGCCGAAGACGGCTGTAATGCCAGAAACCGGTCCCCGGAAGCTTGTTTCCTTTCCAGTGAAGAATTGGCTTGGTAGTTTGGTCTGCCCTGTTCCCATGATGCACTGGGCCAGGGACAGACTAATTTGCATATAGCCAGGTTCTGAACTTGGTTGGTGCAGTGAGCTAAAAAACGATGATGGATCAAGCCCTGATCTGTTGACTGGGTAGGAGTGTTTTGATTAACTCAGATACTCTGTCCATCACCACCCCCTTTTTGTAATTATTTTGGCCACCATGAGTGTGGAAGGGTATGCTCAGACATGAGTCCCTTGCTCATTGCACCATCAGGATTCAAGCAAGCCGGGCCGAAGACGGCTGTAATGCCAGAAACCGGTCCCCGGAAGCTTGTTTCCTTTCCAGTGAAGAATTGGCTTGGTAGTTTGGTCTGCCCTGTTCCCATGATGCACTGGGCCAGGGACAGACTAATTTGCATATAGCCAGGTTCTGAACTGGGATGGTGCAGTGAGCTAAAAAACGGTGATGGATCAAGCCCTGATCTGTTGACTGGGTAGGAGTGTTTTGATTAACTCAGATACTCTGTCCATCACCACCCCCTTTTTGTAATTATTTTGGCCACCATGAGTGTGGAAGGGTATGCTCAGACAAGAGTCACTTGCTCATTGCACCATCAGGATTCAAGCAACCTGGGCCGAAGACGGCTGTAATGCCAGAAACCGGTCCCCGGAAGCTTGTTTCCTTTCCAGTGAAGAATTGGCTTGGTAGTTTGGTCTGCCCTGTTCCCATGATGCACTGGGCCAGGGACAGACTAATTTGCATATAGCCAGGTTCTGAACTGGGATGGTGCAGTGAGCTAAAAAACGGTGATGGATCAAGCCCTGATCTGTTGACTGGGTAGGAGTGTTCTGATTAACTCAGATACTCTGTCCATCACCACCCCCTTTTTGTAATTATTTTGGCCACCATGAGTGTGGAAGGGTATGCTCAGGCATGAGTCCCTTGCTCATTGCACCATCAGGATTCAAGCAAGCCGGGCCGAAGACGGCTGTAATGCCAGAAACCGGTCCCCGGAAGCTTGTTTCCTTTCCAGTGAAGAATTGGCTTGGTAGTTTGGTCTGCCCTGTTCCCATGATGCACTGGGCCAGGGACAGACTAATTTGCATATAGCCAGGTTCTGAACTGGGATGGTGCAGTGAGCTAAAAAAAACGGTGATGGATCAAGCCCTGATCTGTTGACTGGGTAGGAGTGTTCTGATTAACTCAGATACTCTGTCCATCACCACCCCCTTTTTGTAATTATTTTGGCCACCATGAGTGTGGAAGGGTATGCTCAGACATGAGTCCCTTGCTCATTGCACCATTAGGATTCAAGCAAGCCGGGCCGAAGACGGCTGTAATGCCAGAAACCGGTCCCCGGAAGCTTGTTTCCTTTCCAGTGAAGAATTGGCTTGGTAGTTTGGTCTGCCCTGTTCCCATGATGCACTGGGCCAGGGACAGACTAATTTGCATATAGCCAGGTTCTGAACTGGGATGGATCAAGCCCTGATCTGTTGACTGGGTAGGAGTGTTCTGATTAACTCAGATACTCTGTCCATCACCACCCCCTTTTTGTAATTATTTTGGCCACCATGAGTGTGGAAGGGTATGCTTAGACATGAGTCCCTTGCTCATTGCACCATCAGGATTCAAGCAAGCCGGGCCGAAGACGGCTGTAATGGCAGAAACCGATCGCCGGAAGCTTGTTTCCTTTCCAGTGAAGAATTGGCTTGGTAGTTTGGTCTGCCCTGTTCCCATGATGCACTGGGCCAGGGACAGACTAATTTGCATATAGCCAGGTTCTGAACTGGGATGGTGCAGTGAGCTAAAAAACGGTGATGGATCAAGCCCTGATCTGTTGACTGGGTAGGAGTGTTCTGATGAACACAGATACTCTGTCCATAACCACCGCCTTTTTGTAATTATTTTGGCCACCATGAGTGTGGAAGGGTATGCTCAGACATGAGTCCCTTGCTCATTGCACCATCAGGATTCAAGCAAGCCGGGCCGAAGACGGCTGTAATGCCAGAAACCGGTCCCCGGAAGCTTGTTTCCTTTCCAGTGAAGAATTGGCTTGGTAGTTTGGTCTGCCCTGTTCCCATGATGCACTGGGCCAGGGACAGACTAATTTGCATATAGCCAGGTTCTGAACTGGGATGGTGCAGTGAGCTAAAAAAACGGTGATGGATCAAGCCCTGATCTGTTGACTGGGTAGGAGTGTTCTGATTAACTCAGATACTCTGTCCATCACCACCCCCTTTTTGTAATAATTGTGGCCACCATGAGTGTGGAAGGGTATGCTCAGACATGAGTCCCTTGCTCATTGCACCATCAGGATTCAAGCAAGCCGGGCCGAAGACGGCTGTAATGGCAGAAACCGATCGCCGGAAGCTTGTTTCCTTTCCAGTGAAGAATTGGCTTGGTAGTTTGGTCTGCCCTGTTCCCATGATGCACTGGGCCAGGGACAGACTAATTTGCATATAGCCAGGTTCTGAACTGGGATGGTGCAGTGAGCTAAAAAACGGTGATGGATCAAGCCCTGATCTGTTGACTGGGTAGGAGTGTTCTGATGAACTCAGATACTCTGTCCATCACCACCGCCTTTTTGTAATTATTTTGGCCACCATGAGTGTGGAAGGGTATGCTCAGACATGAGTCCCTTGCTCATTGCACCATCAGGATTCAAGCAAGCCGGGCCGAAGACAGCTGTAATGCCAGAAACCGGTCCCCGGAAGCTTGTTTCCTTTCCAGTGAAGAATTGGCTTGGTAGTTTGGTCTGCCCTGTTCCCATGATGCACTGGGCCAGGGACAGACTAATTTGCACATAGCCAGGTTCTGAACTGGGATGGTGCAGTGAGCAAAAAAACGGTGATGGATCAAGCCCTGATCTGTTGACTGGGTAGGAGTGTTCTGATTAACTCAGATACTCTGTCCATCACCACCCCCTTTTTGTAATTATTTTGGCCACCATGAGTGTGGAAGGGTATGCTCAGACATGAGTCCCTTGCTCATTGCACCATCAGGATTCAAGCAAGCCGAGCCGAAGACGGCTGTAATGCCAGAAACCGGTCCCTGGAAGCTTGTTTCCTTTCCAGTGAAGAATTGGCTTGGAAGTTTGGTCTGCCCTGTTCCCATGATGCACTGGGCCAGGGACAGACTAATTTGCATATAGCCAGGTTCTGAACTGGGATGGTGCAGTGAGCTAAAAAACGGTGATGGATCAAGCCCTGATCTGTTGACTGGGTAGGAGTGTTCTGATTAACTCAGATACTCTGTCCATCACCACCCCCTTTTTGTAATTATTTTGGCCACCATGAGTGTGGAAGGGTATGCTCAGACATGAGTCCCTTGCTCATTGCACCATCAGGATTCAAGCAAGCCGGGCCGAAGACGGCTGTAATGCCAGAAACCGGTCCCCGGAAGCTTGTTTCCTTTCCAGTGAAGAATTGGCTTGGTAGTTTGGTCTGCCCTGTTCCCATGATGCACTGGGCCACGGACAGACTAATTTGCATATAGCCAGGAACTGAACTGGGATGGTGCAGTGAGCTAAAAAACGGTGATGGATCAAGCCCTGATCTGTTGACTGGGTAGGAGTGTTCTGATGAACTCAGATACTCTGTCCATCACCACCGCCTTTTTGTAATTATTTTGGCCACCATGAGTGTGGAAGGGTATGCTCAGACATGAGTCCCTTGCTCATTGCACCATCAGGATTCAAGCAAGCCGGGCCGAAGACAGCTGTAATGCCAGAAACCGGTCCCCGGAAGCTTGTTTCCTTTCCAGTGAAGAATTGGCTTGGTAGTTTGGTCTGCCCTGTTCCCATGATGCACTGGGCCAGGGACAGACTAATTTGCACATAGCCAGGTTCTGAACTGGGATGGTGCAGTGAGCAAAAAAACGGTGATGGATCAAGCCCTGATCTGTTGACTGGGTAGGAGTGTTCTGATTAACTCAGATACTCTGTCCATCACCACCCCCTTTTTGTAATTATTTTGGCCACCATGAGTGTGGAAGGGTATGCTCAGACATGAGTCCCTTGCTCATTGCACCATCAGGATTCAAGCAAGCCGGGCCGAAGATGGCTGTAATGCCAGAAACCGGTCCCCGGAAGCTTGTTTCCTTTCCAGTGAAGAATTGGCTTGGTAGTTTGGTCTGCCCTGTTTCCATTATGCACTGGGCCAGGGACAGACTAATTTGCATATAGCCAGGTTCTGAACTGGGATGGTGCAGTGAGCTAAAAAACGGTGATGGATCAAGCCCTGATCTGTTGACTGGGTAGGAGTGTTCTGATTAACTCAGATACTCTGTCCATCACCACCCCCTTTTTGTAGTTTTTTTGGCCACCATGAGTGTGGAAGGGTATGCTCAGACATGAGTCCCGTGCTTATTGCACCATCAGGATTCAAGCAAGCTGGCCCGAAGACAGCTGTAATGCCAGAAACCGGTCCCCGGAAGCTTGTTTCCTTTCCAGTGAAGAATTGGCTTGGTAGTTTGGTCTGCCCTGTTCCCATGATGCACTGGGCCAGGGACAGACTAATTTGCATATAGCCAGGTTCTGAACTGGGATGGTGCAGTGAGCTAAAAAACGGTGATGGATCAAGCCCTGATCTGTTGACTGGGTAGGAGTGTTCTGATTAAGTCAGATACTCTGTCCATCACCACTACCCTTTTTGTAATTATTTTGGCCACCATGAGTGTGGAAGGGTATGCTCAGACATGAGTCCCGTGCTTATTGCACCATCAGGATTCAAGCAAGCTGGGCCGAAGACGGCTGTAATGCCAGAAACCGGTCCCCGGAAGCTTGTTTCCTTTCCAGTGAAGAATTGGCTTGGTAGTTTGGTCTGCCCTGTTCCCATGATGCACTGGGCCAGGGACAGACTAATTTGCATATAGCCAGGTTCTGAACTGGGATGGTGCAGTGAGCTAAAAAACGGTGATGGATCAAGCCCTGATCTGTTGACTGGGTAGGAGTGTTCTGATTAACTCAGATACTCTGTCCATCACCACCCCCTTTTTGTAATTATTTTGGCCACCATGAGTGTGGAAGGGTATGCTCAGACATGAGCCCCTTGCTCATTGCACCATCAGGATTCAAGCAAGCCGAGCCGAAGACGGCTGTAATGCCAGAAACCGGTCCCTGGAAGCTTGTTTCCTTTCCAGTGAAGAATTGGCTTGGAAGCTTGGTCTGCCCTGTTCCCATGATGCACTGGGCCAGGGACAGACTAATTTGCATATAGCCAGGTTCTGAACTGGGATGGTGCAGTGAGCTAAAAAACGGTGATGGATCAAGCCCTGATTTGTTGACTGGGTAGGAGTGTTCTGATTAACTCAGATACTCTGTCCATCACCACCCCCTTTTTGTAATTATTTTGGCCACCATGAGTGTGGAAGGGTATGCTCAGACATGAGTCCCTTGCTCATTGCACCATCAGGATTCAAGCAAGCCGGGCCGAAGACGGCTGTAATGCCAGAAACCGGTCCCCGGAAGCTTGTTTCCTTTCCAGTGAAGAATTGGCTTGGTAGTTTGGTCTGCCCTGTTCCCATGATGCACTGGGCCACGGACAGACTAATTTGCATATAGCCAGGAACTGAACTGGGATGGTGCAGTGAGCTAAAAAACGGTGATGGATCAAGCCCTGATCTGTTGACTGGGTAGGAGTGTTCTGATTAACTCAGATACTCTGTCCATCACCACCACCTTTTTGTAATTATTTTGGCCACCATGAGTGTGGAAGGGTATGCTCAGACATGAGTCCCTTGCTCATTGCACCATCAGGATTCAAGCAAGCCGGGCCGAAGACGGCTGTAATGCCAGAAACCGGTCCCCGGAAGCTTGTTTCCTTTCCAGTGAAGAATTGGCTTGGTAGTTTGGTCTGCCCTGTTCCCATGATGCACTGGGCCAGGGACAGACTAATTTGCATATAGCCAGGTTCTGAACTGGGATGGTGCAGTGAGCTAAAAAACGGTGATGGATCAAGCCCTGATCTGTTGACTGGGTAGGAGTGTTCTGATTAACTCAGATACTCTGTCCATCACCACCCCCTTTTTGTAATTATTTTGGCCACCATGAGTGTGGAAGGGTATGCTCAGACATGAGTCCCTTGCTCATTGCACCATCAGGATTCAAGCAAGCCGGGCCGAAGATGGCTGTAATGCCAGAAACCGGTCCCCGGAAGCTTGTTTCCTTTCCAGTGAAGAATTGGCTTGGTAGTTTGGTCTGCCCTGTTTCCATTATGCACTGGGCCAGGGACAGACTAATTTGCATATAGCCAGGTTCTGAACTGGGATGGTGCAGTGAGCTAAAAAACGGTGATGGATCAAGCCCTGATCTGTTGACTGGGTAGGAGTGTTCTGATTAACTCAGATACTCTGTCCATCACCACCCCCTTTTTGTAGTTTTTTTGGCCACCATGAGTGTGGAAGGGTATGCTCAGACATGAGTCCCTTGCTCATTGCACCATCAGGATTCAAGCAAGCCGGGCCGAAGACAGCTGTAATGCCAGAAACCGGTCCCCGGAAGCTTGTTTCCTTTCCAGTGAAGAATTGGCTTGGTAGTTTGGTCTGCCCTGTTCCCATGATGCACTGGGCCAGGGACAGACTAATTTGCATATAGCCAGGTTCTGAACTGGGATGGTGCAGTGAGCTAAAAAACGGTGATGGATCAAGCCCTGATCTGTTGACTGGGTAGGAGTGTTCTGATTAACTCAGATACTCTGTCCATCACCACCCCCTTTTTGTAATTATTTTGGCCACCATGAGTGTGGAAGGGTATGCTCAGACATGAGTCCCTTGCTCATTGCACCATCAGGATTCAAGCAAGCCGGGCCGAAGACGGCTGTAATGCCAGAAACCGGTCCCCGGAAGCTTGTTTCCTTTCCAGTGAAGAATTGGCTTGGTAGTTTGGTCTGCCCTGTTCCCATGATGCACTGGGCCAGGGACAGACTAATTTGCATATAGCCAGGTTCTGAACTCGGATGGTGCAGTGAGCAAAAAATGGTGATGGATCAAGCCCTGATCTGTTGACTGGGTAGGAGTGTTCTGATTAAGTCAGATACTCTGTCCATCACCACCCCCTTTTTGTAATTATTTTGGCCACCATGAGTGTGGAAGGGTATGCTCAGACATGAGTCCCGTGCTTATTGCACCATCAGGATTCAAGCAAGCTGGGCCGAAGACGGCTGTAATGCCAGAAACCGGTCCCCGGAAGCTTGTTTCCTTTCCAGTGAAGAATTGGCTTGGTAGTTTGGTCTGCCCTGTTCCCATGATGCACTGGGCCAGGGACAGACTAATTTGCATATAGCCAGGTTCTGAACTGGGATGGTGCAGTGAGCTAAAAAACGGTGATGGATCAAGCCCTGATCTGTTGACTGGGTAGGAGTGTTCTGATTAAGTCAGATACTCTGTCCATCACCACTACCCTTTTTGTAATTATTTTGGCCACCATGAGTGTGGAAGGGTATGCTCAGACATGAGTCCCGTGCTTATTGCACCATCAGGATTCAAGCAAGCTGGGCCGAAGACGGCTGTAATGCCAGAAACCGGTCCCCGGAAGCTTGTTTCCTTTCCAGTGAAGAATTGGCTTGGTAGTTTGGTCTGCCCTGTTCCCATGATGCACTGGGCCAGGGACAGACTAATTTGCATATAGCCAGGTTCTGAACTGGGATGGTGCAGTGAGCTAAAAAACGGTGATGGATCAAGCCCTGATCTGTTGACTGGGTAGGAGTGTTCTGATTAACTCAGATACTCTGTCCATCACCACCCCCTTTTTGTAATTATTTTGGCCACCATGAGTGTGGAAGGGTATGCTCAGACATGAGTCCCTTGCTCATTGCACCATCAGGATTCAAGCAAGCCGGGCCGAAGACGGCTGTAATGCCAGAAACCGGTCCCCGGAAGCTTGTTTCCTTTCCAGTGAAGAATTGGCTTGGTAGTTTGGTCTGCCCTGTTCCCATGATGCACTGGGCCAGGGACAGACTAATTTGCATATAGCCAGGTTCTGAACTGGGATGGTGCAGTGAGCTAAAAAACGGAGATGGATCAAGCCCTGATCTGTTGACTGGGTAGCAGTGTTCTGATTAACTCAGATACTCTGTCCATCACCACCCCCTTTTTGTAATTATTTTGGCCACCATGAGTGTGGAAGGGTATGCTCAGACATGAGTCCCTTGCTCATTGCATCATCAGGATTCAAGCAAGCCGGGCCGAAGACGGCTGTAATGCCAGAAACCGGTCCCCGGCAGCTTGTTTTCTTTCCAGTGAAGAATTGGCTTGGTAGTTTGGTCTGCCCTGTTCCCATGATGCACTGGGCCAGGGACAGACTAATTTGCATATAGCCAGGTTCTGAACTGGGATGGTGCAGTGAGCTAAAAAACGGTGATGGATCAAGCCCTGATCTGTTGACTGGGTAGGAGTGTTCTGATTAACTCAGATACTCTGTCCATCACCACCCCCTTTTTGTAATTATTTTGGCCACCATGAGTGTGGAAGGGTATGCTCAGACAAGAGTCACTTGCTCATTGCACCATCAGGATTCAAGCAAGCCGGGCCGAAGACGGCTGTAATGCCAGAAACCGGTCCCCAGAAGCTTGTTTCCTTTCCAGTGAAGAATTGGCCTGGTAGTTTGGTCTGCCCTGTTCCCATGATGCACTGGGCCAGGGACAGACTAATTTGCATATAGCCAGGTTCTGAACTGGGATGGTGCAGTGAGCAAAAAAACGGTGATGGATCAAGCCCTGATCTGTTGACTGGGTAGGAGTGTTCTGATTAAGTCAGATACTCTGTCCATCACCACTACCCTTTTTGTAATTATTTTGGCCACCATGAGTGTGGAAGGGTATGCTCAGACATGAGTCCCGTGCTTATTGCACCATCAGGATTCAAGCAAGCTGGGCCGAAGACGGCTGTAATGCCAGAAACCGGTCCCCGGAAGCTTGTTTCCTTTCCAGTGAAGAATTGGCTTGGTAGTTTGGTCTGCCCTGTTCCCATGATGCACTGGGCCAGGGACAGACTAATTTGCATATAGCCAGGTTCTGAACTGGGATGGTGCAGTGAGCTAAAAAACGGTGATGGATCAAGCCCTGATCTGTTGACTGGGTAGGAGTGTTCTGATTAACTCAGATACTCTGTCCATCACCACCCCCTTTTTGTAATTATTTTGGCCACCATGAGTGTGGAAGGGTATGCTCAGACATGAGCCCCTTGCTCATTGCACCATCAGGATTCAAGCAAGCCGAGCCGAAGACGGCTGTAATGCCAGAAACCGGTCCCTGGAAGCTTGTTTCCTTTCCAGTGAAGAATTGGCTTGGAAGCTTGGTCTGCCCTGTTCCCATGATGCACTGGGCCAGGGACAGACTAATTTGCATATAGCCAGGTTCTGAACTGGGATGGTGCAGTGAGCTAAAAAACGGTGATGGATCAAGCCCTGATTTGTTGACTGGGTAGGAGTGTTCTGATTAACTCAGATACTCTGTCCATCACCACCCCCTTTTTGTAATTATTTTGGCCACCATGAGTGTGGAAGGGTATGCTCAGACATGAGTCCCTTGCTCATTGCACCATCAGGATTCAAGCAAGCCGGGCCGAAGACGGCTGTAATGCCAGAAACCGGTCCCCGGAAGCTTGTTTCCTTTCCAGTGAAGAATTGGCTTGGTAGTTTGGTCTGCCCTGTTTCCATTATGCACTGGGCCAGGGACAGACTAATTTGCATATAGCCAGGTTCTGAACTGGGATGGTGCAGTGAGCTAAAAAACGGTGATGGATCAAGCCCTGATCTGTTGACTGGGTAGGAGTGTTCTGATTAACTCAGATACTCTGTCCATCACCACCCCCTTTTTGTAGTTTTTTTGGCCACCATGAGTGTGGAAGGGTATGCTCAGACATGAGTCCCTTGCTCATTGCACCATCAGGATTCAAGCAAGCCGGGCCGAAGACAGCTGTAATGCCAGAAACCGGTCCCCGGAAGCTTGTTTCCTTTCCAGTGAAGAATTGGCTTGGTAGTTTGGTCTGCCCTGTTCCCATGATGCACTGGGCCAGGGACAGACTAATTTGCATATAGCCAGGTTCTGAACTGGGATGGTGCAGTGAGCTAAAAAACGGTGATGGATCAAGCCCTGATCTGTTGACTGGGTAGGAGTGTTCTGATTAACTCAGATACTCTGTCCATCACCACCCCCTTTTTGTAATTATTTTGGCCACCATGAGTGTGGAAGGGTATGCTCAGACATGAGTCCCTTGCTCATTGCACCATCAGGATTCAAGCAAGCCGGGCCGAAGACGGCTGTAATGCCAGAAACCGGTCCCCGGAAGCTTGTTTCCTTTCCAGTGAAGAATTGGCTTGGTAGTTTGGTCTGCCCTGTTCCCATGATGCACTGGGCCAGGGACAGACTAATTTGCATATAGCCAGGTTCTGAACTCGGATGGTGCAGTGAGCAAAAAATGGTGATGGATCAAGCCCTGATCTGTTGACTGGGTAGGAGTATTCTGATTAACTCAGATACTCTGTCCATCACCACCCCCTTTTTGTAATTATTTTGGCCACCATGAGTGTGGAAGGGTATGCTCAGACATGAGTCCCTTGCTCATTGCACCATCAGGATTCAAGCAAGCCGGGCCGAAGACGGCTGTAATGCCAGAAACCGGTCCCCGGAAGCTTGTTTCCTTTCCAGTGAAGAATTGGCTTGGTAGTTTGGTCTGCCCTGTTCCCATGATGCACTGGGCCAGGGACAGACTAATTTGCATATAGCCAGGTTCTGAACTGGGATGGTGCAGTGAGCTAAAAAACGGTGATGGATCAAGCCCTGATCTGTTGACTGGGTAGGAGTGTTCTGATTAAGTCAGATACTCTGTCCATCACCACTACCCTTTTTGTAATTATTTTGGCCACCATGAGTGTGGAAGGGTATGCTCAGACATGAGTCCCGTGCTTATTGCACCATCAGGATTCAAGCAAGCTGGGCCGAAGACGGCTGTAATGCCAGAAACCGGTCCCCGGAAGCTTGTTTCCTTTCCAGTGAAGAATTGGCTTGGTAGTTTGGTCTGCCCTGTTCCCATGATGCACTGGGCCAGGGACAGACTAATTTGCATATAGCCAGGTTCTGAACTGGGATGGTGCAGTGAGCTAAAAAACGGTGATGGATCAAGCCCTGATCTGTTGACTGGGTAGGAGTGTTCTGATTAAGTCAGATACTCTGTCCATCACCACTACCCTTTTTGTAATTATTTTGGCCACCATGAGTGTGGAAGGGTATGCTCAGACATGAGTCCCGTGCTTATTGCACCATCAGGATTCAAGCAAGCTGGGCCGAAGACGGCTGTAATGCCAGAAACCGGTCCCCGGAAGCTTGTTTCCTTTCCAGTGAAGAATTGGCTTGGTAGTTTGGTCTGCCCTGTTCCCATGATGCACTGGGCCAGGGACAGACTAATTTGCATATAGCCAGGTTCTGAACTGGGATGGTGCAGTGAGCTAAAAAACGGTGATGGATCAAGCCCTGATCTGTTGACTGGGTAGGAGTGTTCTGATTAACTCAGATACTCTGTCCATCACCACCCCCTTTTTGTAATTATTTTGGCCACCATGAGTGTGGAAGGGTATGCTCAGACATGAGTCCCTTGCTCATTGCACCATCAGGATTCAAGCAAGCCGGGCCGAAGACGGCTGTAATGCCAGAAACCGGTCCCCGGAAGCTTGTTTCCTTTCCAGTGAAGAATTGGCTTGGTAGTTTGGTCTGCCCTGTTCCCATGATGCACTGGGCCAGGGACAGACTAATTTGCATATAGCCAGGTTCTGAACTGGGATGGTGCAGTGAGCTAAAAAACGGAGATGGATCAAGCCCTGATCTGTTGACTGGGTAGCAGTGTTCTGATTAACTCAGATACTCTGTCCATCACCACCCCCTTTTTGTAAATATTTTGGCCACCATGAGTGTGGAAGGGTATGCTCAGACATGAGTCCCTTGCTCATTGCATCATCAGGATTCAAGCAAGCCGGGCCGAAGACGGCTGTAATGCCAGAAACCGGTCCCCGGCAGCTTGTTTTCTTTCCAGTGAAGAATTGGCTTGGTAGTTTGGTCTGCCCTGTTCCCATGATGCACTGGGCCAGGGACAGACTAATTTGCATATAGCCAGGTTCTAAACTGGGATGGTGCAGTGAGCTAAAAAACGGTGATGGATCAAGCCCTGATCTGTTGACTGGGTAGGAGTGTTCTGATTAACTCAGATACTCTGTCCATCACCACCCCCTTTTTGTAATTATTTTGGCCACCATGAGTGTGGAAGGGTATGCTCAGACAAGAGTCACTTGCTCATTGCACCATCAGGATTCAAGCAAGCCGGGCCGAAGACGGCTGTAATGCCAGAAACCGGTCCCCAGAAGCTTGTTTCCTTTCCAGTGAAGAATTGGCCTGGTAGTTTGGTCTGCCCTGTTCCCATGATGCACTGGGCCAGGGACAGACTAATTTGCATATAGCCAGGTTCTGAACTGGGATGGTGCAGTGAGCTAAAAAAACGGTGATGGATCAAGCCCTGATCTGTTGACTGGGTAGGAGTGTTCTGATTAACTCAGATACTCTGTCCATCACCACCCCCTTTTTGTAATAATTTTGGCCACCATGAGTGTGGAAGGGTATGCTCAGACATGAGTCCCTTGCTCATTGCACCATCAGGATTCAAGCAAGCCGGGCTGAAGACGGCTGTAATGCCAGAAACCGGTCCCCGGAAGCTTGTTTCCTTTCCAGTGAAGAATTGGCTTGGTAGTTTGGTCTGCCCTGTTCCCATGATGCACTGGGCCAGGGACAGACTAATTTGCACATAGCCAGGTTCTGAACTGGGATGGTGCAGTGAGCTAAAAAACGGTGATGGATCAAGCCCTGATCTGTTGACTGGGTAGGAGTGTTCTGATTAACTCAGATACTCTGTCCATCACCACCCCCTTTTTGTAATTATTTTGGCCACCATGAGTGTGGAAGGGTATGCTCAGACATGAGTCCCTTGCTCATTGCACCATCAGGATTCAAGCAAGCCGGGCCGAAGACGGCTGTAATGCCAGAAACCGGTCCCCGGAAGCTTGTTTCCTTTCCAGTGAAGAATTGGCTTGGTAGTTTGGTCTGCCCTGTTCCCATGATGCACTGGGCCAGGGACAGACTAATTTGCATATAGCCAGGTTCTGAACTGGGATGGTGCAGTGAGCTAAAAAACGGTGATGGATCAAGCCCTGATCTGTTGACTGGGTAGGAGTGTTCTGATGAACTCAGATACTCTGTCCATCACCACCGCCTTTTTGTAATTATTTTGGCCACCATGAGTGTGGAAGGGTATGCTCAGACATGAGTCCCTTGCTCATTGCACCATCAGGATTCAAGCAAGCCGGGCCGAAGACAGCTGTAATGCCAGAAACCGGTCCCCGGAAGCTTGTTTCCTTTCCAGTGAAGAATTGGCTTGGTAGTTTGGTCTGCCCTGTTCCCATGATGCACTGGGCCAGGGACAGACTAATTTGCACATAGCCAGGTTCTGAACTGGGATGGTGCAGTGAGCAAAAAAACGGTGATGGATCAAGCCCTGATCTGTTGACTGGGTAGGAGTGTTCTGATTAACTCAGATACTCTGTCCATCACCACCCCCTTTTTGTAATTATTTTGGCCACCATGAGTGTGGAAGGGTATGCTCAGACATGAGTCCCTTGCTCATTGCACCATCAGGATTCAAGCAAGTCGAGCCGAAGACGGCTGTAATGCCAGAAACCGGTCCCTGGAAGCTTGTTTCCTTTCCAGTGAAGAATTGGCTTGGAAGTTTGGTCTGCCCTGTTCCCATGATGCACTGGGCCAGGGACAGACTAATTTGCATATAGCCAGGTTCTGAACTGGGATGGTGCAGTGAGCTAAAAAACGGTGATGGATCAAGCCCTGATCTGTTGACTGGGTAGGAGTGTTCTGATTAACTCAGATACTCTGTCCATCACCACCCCCTTTTTGTAATTATTTTGGCCACCATGAGTGTGGAAGGGTATGCTCAGACATGAGTCCCTTGCTCATTGCACCATCAGGATTCAAGCAAGCCGGGCCGAAGACGGCTGTAATGCCAGAAACCGGTCCCCGGAAGCTTGTTTCCTTTCCAGTGAAGAATTGGCTTGGTAGTTTGGTCTGCCCTGTTCCCATGATGCACTGGGCCACGGACAGACTAATTTGCATATAGCCAGGAACTGAACTGGGATGGTGCAGTGAGCTAAAAAACGGTGATGGATCAAGCCCTGATCTGTTGACTGGGTAGGAGTGTTCTGATTAACTCAGATACTCTGTCCATCACCACCACCTTTTTGTAATTATTTTGGCCACCATGAGTGTGGAAGGGTATGCTCAGACATGAGTCACTTGCTCATTGCACCATCAGGATTCAAGCAAGCCGGGCCGAAGACGGCTGTAATGCCAGAAACCGGTCCCCGGAAGCTTGTTTCCTTTCCAGTGAAGAATTGGCTTGGTAGTTTGGTCTGCCCTGTTCCCATGATGCACTGGGCCAGGGACAGACTAATTTGCATATAGCCAGGTTCTGAACTGGGATGGTGCAGTGAGCTAAAAAACGGTGATGGATCAAGCCCTGATCTGTTGACTGGGTAGGAGTGTTCTGATTAACTCAGATACTCTGTCCATCACCACCCCCTTTTTGTAATTATTTTGGCCACCATGAGTGTGGAAGGGTATGCTCAGACATGAGTCCCTTGCTCATTGCACCATCAGGATTCAAGCAAGCCGGGCCGAAGATGGCTGTAATGCCAGAAACCGGTACCCGGAAGCTTGTTTCCTTTCCAGTGAAGAATTGGCTTGGTAGTTTGGTCTGCCCTGTTTCCATTATGCACTGGGCCAGGGACAGACTAATTTGCATATAGCCAGGTTCTGAACTGGGATGGTGCAGTGAGCTAAAAAACGGTGATGGATCAAGCCCTGATCTGTTGACTGGGTAGGAGTGTTCTGATTAACTCAGATACTCTGTCCATCACCACCCCCTTTTTGTAGTTTTTTTGGCCACCATGAGTGTGGAAGGGTATGCTCAGACATGAGTCCCGTGCTTATTGCACCATCAGGATTCAAGCAAGCTGGGCCGAAGACAGCTGTAATGCCAGAAACCGGTCCCCGGAAGCTTGTTTCCTTTCCAGTGAAGAATTGGCTTGGTAGTTTGGTCTGCCCTGTTCCCATGATGCACTGGGCCAGGGACAGACTAATTTGCATATAGCCAGGTTCTGAACTGGGATGGTGCAGTGAGCTAAAAAACGGTGATGGATCAAGCCCTGATCTGTTGACTGGGTAGGAGTGTTCTGATTAAGTCAGATACTCTGTCCATCACCACTACCCTTTTTGTAATTATTTTGGCCACCATGAGTGTGGAAGGGTATGCTCAGACATGAGTCCCGTGCTTATTGCACCATCAGGATTCAAGCAAGCTGGGCCGAAGACGGCTGTAATGCCAGAAACCGGTCCCCGGAAGCTTGTTTCCTTTCCAGTGAAGAATTGGCTTGGTAGTTTGGTCTGCCCTGTTCCCATGATGCACTGGGCCAGGGACAGACTAATTTGCATATAGCCAGGTTCTGAACTGGGATGGTGCAGTGAGCTAAAAAACGGTGATGGATCAAGCCCTGATCTGTTGACTGGGTAGGAGTGTTCTGATTAACTCAGATACTCTGTCCATCACCACCCCCTTTTTGTAATTATTTTGGCCACCATGAGTGTGGAAGGGTATGCTCAGACATGAGTCCCTTGCTCATTGCACCATCAGGATTCAAGCAAGCCGGGCCGAAGACGGCTGTAATGCCAGAAACCGGTCCCCGGAAGCTTGTTTCCTTTCCAGTGAAGAATTGGCTTGGTAGTTTGGTCTGCCCTGTTCCCATGATGCACTGGGCCAGGGACAGACTAATTTGCATATAGCCAGGTTCTGAACTGGGATGGTGCAGTGAGCTAAAAAACGGAGATGGATCAAGCCCTGATCTGTTGACTGGGTAGCAGTGTTCTGATTAACTCAGATACTCTGTCCATCACCACCCCCTTTTTGTAATTATTTAGGCCACCATGAGTGTGGAAGGGTATGCTCAGACATGAGTCCCTTGCTCATTGCATCATCAGGATTCAAGCAAGCCGGGCCGAAGACGGCTGTAATGCCAGAAACCGGTCCCCGGCAGCTTGTTTTCTTTCCAGTGAAGAATTGGCTTGGTAGTTTGGTCTGCCCTGTTCCCATGATGCACCTGGCCAGGGACAGACTAATTTGCATATAGCCAGGTTCTGAACTGGGATGGTGCAGTGAGCTAAAAAACGGTGATGGATCAAGCCCTGATCTGTTGACTGGGTAGGAGTGTTCTGATTAACTCAGATACTCTGTCCATCACCACCCCCTTTTTGTAATTATTTTGGCCACCATGAGTGTGGAAGGGTATGCTCAGACAAGAGTCACTTGCTCATTGCACCATCAGGATTCAAGCAAGCCGGGCCGAAGACGGCTGTAATGCCAGAAACCGGTCCCCAGAAGCTTGTTTCCTTTCCAGTGAAGAATTGGCCTGGTAGTTTGGTCTGCCCTGTTCCCATGATGCACTGGGCCAGGGACAGACTAATTTGCATATAGCCAGGTTCTGAACTGGGATGGTGCAGTGAGCTAAAAAACGGTGATGGATCAAGCCCTGATCTGTTGACTGGGTAGGAGTGTTCTGATTAACTCAGATACTCTGTCCATCACTACCCCCTTTTTGTAATTATTTTGGCCACCATGAGTGTGGAAGGGTATGCTCAGACATGAGTCCCTTGCTCATTGCACCATCAGGATTCAAGCAAGCCGGGCCGAAGACGGCTGTAACGCCAGAAACCGGTCCCCGGAAGCTTGTTTCCTTTCCAGTGAAGAATTGGCTTGGTAGTTTGGTCTGCCCTGTTCCCATGATGCACTGGGCCAGGGACAGACTAATTTGCATATAGCCAGGTTCTGAACTGGGATGGTGCAGTGAGCTAAAAAAACGGTGATGGATCAAGCCCTGATCTGTTGACTGGGTAGGAGTGTTCTGATTAACTCAGATACTCTGTCCATCACCACCCCCTTTTTGTAATAATTTTGGCCACCATGAGTGTGGAAGGGTATGCTCAGACATGAGTCCCTTGCTCATTGCACCATCAGGATTCAAGCAAGCCGGGCTGAAGACGGCTGTAATGCCAGAAACCGGTCCCCGGAAGCTTGTTTCCTTTCCAGTGAAGAATTGGCTTGGTAGTTTGGTCTGCCCTGTTCCCATGATGCACTGGGCCAGGGACAGACTAATTTGCACATAGCCAGGTTCTGAACTGGGATGGTGCAGTGAGCTAAAAAACGGTGATGGATCAAGCCCTGATCTGTTGACTGGGTAGGAGTGTTCTGATTAACTCAGATACTCTGTCCATCACCACCCCCTTTTTGTAATTATTTTGGCCACCATGAGTGTGGAAGGGTATGCTCAGACATGAGTCCCTTGCTCATTGCACAATCAGGATTCAAGCAAGCCGGGCCGAAGACGGCTGTAATGGCAGAAACCGATCGCCGGAAGCTTGTTTCCTTTCCAGTGAAGAATTGGCTTGGTAGTTTGGTCTGCCCTGTTCCCATGATGCACAGGGCCAGGGACAGACTAATTTGCATATAGCCAGGTTCTGAACTGGGATGGTGCAGTGAGCTAAAAAACGGTGATGGATCAAGCCCTGATCTGTTGACTGGGTAGGAGTGTTCTGATGAACTCAGATACTCTGTCCATCACCACCGCCTTTTTGTAATTATTTTGGCCACCATGAGTGTGGAAGGGTATGCTCAGACATGAGTCCCTTGCTCATTGCACCATCAGGATTCAAGCAAGCCGGGCCGAAGACAGCTTTAATGCCAGAAACCGGTCCCCGGAAGCTTGTTTCCTTTCCAGTGAAGAATTGGCTTGGTAGTTTGGTCTGCCCTGTTCCCATGATGCACTGGGCCAGGGACAGACTAATTTGCATATAGCCAGGTTCTGAACTGGGATGGTGCAGTGAGCTAAAAAACGGTGATGGATCAAGCCCTGATCTGTTGACTGGGTAGGAGTGTTCTGATTAACTCAGATACTCTGTCCATCACCACCCCCTTTTTGTAATTATTTTGGCCACCATGAGTGTGGAAGGGTATGCTCAGACATGAGTCCCTTGCTCATTGCACCATCAGGATTCAAGCAAGCCGGGCCGAAGACGGCTGTAATGCCAGAAACCGATCCCCGGAAGCTTGTTTCCTTTCCAGTGAAGAATTGGCTTGGTAGTTTGGTCTGCCCTGTTCCCATGATGCACTGGGCCAGGGACAGACTAATTTGCATATAGCCAGGTTCTGAACTGGGATGGTGCAGTGAGCTAAAAAACGGTGATGGATCAAGCCCTGATCTGTTGACTGGGTAGGAGTGTTCTGATTAACTCAGATACTCTGTCCATCACCACCCCCTTTTTGTAATTATTTTGGCCACCATGAGTGTGGAAGGGTATGCTCAGACATGAGTCCCTTGCTCATTGCACCATCAGGATTCAAGCAAGCCGGGCCGAAGATGGCTGTAATGCCAGAAACCGGTCCCCGGAAGCTTGTTTCCTTTCCAGTGAAGAATTGGCTTGGTAGTTTGGTCTGCCCTGTTTCCATTATGCACTGGGCCAGGGACAGACTAATTTGCATATAGCCAGGTTCTGAACTGGGATGGTGCAGTGAGCTAAAAAACGGTGATGGATCAAGCCCTGATCTTTTGACTGGGTAGGAGTGTTCTGATTAACTCAGATACTCTGTCCATCACCACCCCCTTTTTGTAGTTTTTTTGGCCACCATGAGTGTGGAAGGGTATGCTCAGACATGAGTCCCTTGCTCATTGCACCATCAGGATTCAAGCAAGCCGGGCCGAAGACGGCTGTAATGCCAGAAACCGGTCCCCAGAAGCTTGTTTCCTTTCCAGTGAAGAATTGGCCTGGTAGTTTGGTCTGCCCTGTTCCCATGATGCACTGGGCCAGGGACAGACTAATTTGCATATAGCCAGGTTCTGAACTGGGATGGTGCAGTGAGCTAAAAAACGGTGATGGATCAAGCCCTGATCTGTTGACTGGGTAGGAGTGTTCTGATTAAGTCAGATACTCTGTCCATCACCACTACCCTTTTTGTAATTATTTTGGCCACCATGAGTGTGGAAGGGTATGCTCAGACATGAGTCCCGTGCTTATTGCACCATCAGGATTCAAGCAAGCTGGGCCGAAGACGGCTGTAATGCCAGAAACCGGTCCCCGGAAGCTTGTTTCCTTTCCAGTGAAGAATTGGCTTGGTAGTTTGGTCTGCCCTGTTCCCATGATGCACTGGGCCAGGGACAGACTAATTTGCATATAGCCAGGTTCTGAACTGGGATGGTGCAGTGAGCTAAAAAACGGTGATGGATCAAGCCCTGATCTGTTGACTGGGTAGGAGTGTTCTGATTAACTCAGATACTCTGTCCATCACCACCCCCTTTTTGTAATTATTTTGGCCACCATGAGTGTGGAAGGGTATGCTCAGACATGAGTCCCTTGCTCATTGCACCATCAGGATTCAAGCAAGCCGGGCCGAAGACGGCTGTAATGCCAGAAACCGGTCCCCGGAAGCTTGTTTCCTTTCCAGTGAAGAATTGGCTTGGTAGTTTGGTCTGCCCTGTTCCCATGATGCACTGGGCCAGGGACAGACTAATTTGCATATAGCCAGGTTCTGAACTGGGATGGTGCAGTGAGCTAAAAAAACGGTGATGGATCAAGCCCTGATCTGTTGACTGGGTAGGAGTGTTCTGATTAACTCAGATACTCTGTCCATCACCACCCCCTTTTTGTAATAATTTTGGCCACCATGAGTGTGGAAGGGTATGCTCAGACATGAGTCCCTTGCTCATTGCACCATCAGGATTCAAGCAAGCCGGGCTGAAGACGGCTGTAATGCCAGAAACCGGTCCCCGGAAGCTTGTTTCCTTTCCAGTGAAGAATTGGCTTGGTAGTTTGGTCTGCCCTGTTCCCATGATGCACTGGGCCAGGGACAGACTAATTTGCATATAGCCAGGTTCTGAACTGGGATGGTGCAGTGAGCTAAAAAACGGTGATGGATCAAGCCCTGATCTGTTGACTGGGTAGGAGTGTTCTGATTAACTCAGATACTCTGTCCATCACCACCCCCTTTTTGTAATTATTTTGGCCACCATGAGTGTGGAAGGGTATGCTCAGACATGAGTCCCTTGCTCATTGCACCATCAGGATTCAAGCAAGCCGGGCCGAAGACGGCTGTAATGGCAGAAACCGATCGCCGGAAGCTTGTTTCCTTTCCAGTGAAGAATTGGCTTGGTAGTTTGGTCTGCCCTGTTCCCATGATGCACTGGGCCAGGGACAGACTAATTTGCATATAGCCAGGTTCTGAACTGGGATGGTGCAGTGAGCTAAAAAACGGTGATGGATCAAGCCCTGATCTGTTGACTGGGTAGGAGTGTTCTGATGAACTCAGATACTCTGTCCATCACCACCGCCTTTTTGTAATTATTTTGGCCACCATGAGTGTGGAAGGGTATGCTCAGACATGAGTCCCTTGCTCATTGCACCATCAGGATTCAAGCAAGCCGGGCCGAAGATGGCTGTAATGCCAGAAACCGGTCCCCGGAAGCTTGTTTCCTTTCCAGTGAAGAATTGGCTTGGTAGTTTGGTCTGCCCTGTTTCCATTATGCACTGGGCCAGGGACAGACTAATTTGCATATAGCCAGGTTCTGAACTGGGATGGTGCAGTGAGCTAAAAAACGGTGATGGATCAAGCCCTGATCTTTTGACTGGGTAGGAGTGTTCTGATTAACTCAGATACTCTGTCCATCACCACCCCCTTTTTGTAGTTTTTTTGGCCACCATGAGTGTGGAAGGGTATGCTCAGACATGAGTCCCTTGCTCATTGCACCATCAGGATTCAAGCAAGCCGGGCCGAAGACGGCTGTAATGCCAGAAACCGGTCCCCAGAAGCTTGTTTCCTTTCCAGTGAAGAATTGGCCTGGTAGTTTGGTCTGCCCTGTTCCCATGATGCACTGGGCCAGGGACAGACTAATTTGCATATAGCCAGGTTCTGAACTGGGATGGTGCAGTGAGCTAAAAAACGGTGATGGATCAAGCCCTGATCTGTTGACTGGGTAGGAGTGTTCTGATTAAGTCAGATACTCTGTCCATCACCACTACCCTTTTTGTAATTATTTTGGCCACCATGAGTGTGGAAGGGTATGCTCAGACATGAGTCCTGTGCTTATTGCACCATCAGGATTCAAGCAAGCTGGGCCGAAGACGGCTGTAATGCCAGAAACCGGTCCCCGGAAGCTTGTTTCCTTTCCAGTGAAGAATTGGCTTGGTAGTTTGGTCTGCCCTGTTCCTATGATGCACTGGGGCAGGGACAGACTAATTTGCATATAGCCAGGTTCTGAACTGGGATGGTGCAGTGAGCTAAAAAACCGTGATGGATCAAGCCCTGATCTGTTGACTGGGTAGGAGTGTTCTGATTAACTCAGATACTCTGTCCATCACCACCCCCTTTTTGTAATTATTTTGGCCACCATGAGTGTGGAAGGGTATGCTCAGACATGAGTCCCTTGCTCATTGCACCATCAGGATTCAAGCAAGCCGGGCCGAAGACGGCTGTAATGCCAGAAACCGGTCCCCGGAAGCTTGTTTCCTTTCCAGTGAAGAATTGGCTTGGTAGTTTGGTCTGCCCTGTTCCCATGATGCACTGGGCCAGGGACAGACTAATTTGCATATAGCCAGGTTCTGAACTGGGATGGTGCAGTGAGCTAAAAAAACGGTGATGGATCAAGCCCTGATCTGTTGACTGGGTAGGAGTGTTCTGATTAACTCAGATACTCTGTCCATCACCACCCCCTTTTTGTAATAATTTTGGCCACCATGAGTGTGGAAGGGTATGCTCAGACATGAGTCCCTTGCTCATTGCACCATCAGGATTCAAGCAAGCCGGGCTGAAGACGGCTGTAATACCAGAAACCGGTCCCCGGAAGCTTGTTTCCTTTCCAGTGAAGAATTGGCTTGGTAGTTTGGTCTGCCCTGTTCCCATGATGCACTGGGCCAGGGACAGACTAATTTGCATATAGCCAGGTTCTGAACTGGGATGGTGCAGTGAGCTAAAAAACGGTGATGGATCAAGCCCTGATCTGTTGACTGGGTAGGAGTGTTCTGATTAACTCAGATACTCTGTCCATCACCACCCCCTTTTTGTAATTATTTTGGCCACCATGAGTGTGGAAGGGTATGCTCAGACATGAGTCCCTTGCTCATTGCACCATCAGGATTCAAGCAAGCCGGGCCGAAGACGGCTGTAATGCCAGAAACCGGTCCCCGGAAGCTTGTTTCCTTTCCAGTGAAGAATTGGCTTGGTAGTTTGGTCTGCCCTGTTCCCATGATGCACTGGGCCAGGGACAGACTAATTTGCATATAGCCAGGTTCTGAACTGGGATGGTGCAGTGAGCTAAAAAACGGAGATGGATCAAGCCCTGATCTGTTGACTGGGTAGCAGTGTTCTGATTAACTCAGATACTCTGTCCATCACCACCCCCTTTTTGTAAATATTTTGGCCACCATGAGTGTGGAAGGGTATGCTCAGACATGAGTCCCTTGCTCATTGCATCATCAGGATTCAAGCAAGCCGGGCCGAAGACGGCTGTAATGCCAGAAACCGGTCCCCGGCAGCTTGTTTTCTTTCCAGTGAAGAATTGGCTTGGTAGTTTGGTCTGCCCTGTTCCCATGATGCACTGGGCCAGGGACAGACTAATTTGCATATAGCCAGGTTCTGAACTGGGATGGTGCAGTGAGCTAAAAAACGGTGATGGATCAAGCCCTGATCTGTTGACTGGGTAGGAGTGTTCTGATTAACTCAGATACTCTGTCCATCACCACCCCCTTTTTGTAATTATTTTGGCCACCATGAGTGTGGAAGGGTATGCTCAGACAAGAGTCACTTGCTCATTGCACCATCAGGATTCAAGCAACCCGGGCCGAAGACGGCTGTAATGCCAGAAACCGGTCCCCAGAAGCTTGTTTCCTTTCCAGTGAAGAATTGGCCTGGTAGTTTGGTCTGCCCTGTTCCCATGATGCACTGGGCCAGGGACAGACTAATTTGCATATAGCCAGGTTCTGAACTGGGATGGTGCAGTGAGCTAAAAAAACGGTGATGGATCAAGCCCTGATCTGTTGACTGGGTAGGAGTGTTCTGATTAACTCAGATACTCTGTCCATCACCACCCCCTTTTTGTAATAATTTTGGCCACCATGAGTGTGGAAGGGTATGCTCAGACATGAGTCCCTTGCTCATTGCACCATCAGGATTCAAGCAAGCCGGGCTGAAGACGGCTGTAATGCCAGAAACCGGTCCCCGGAAGCTTGTTTCCTTTCCAGTGAAGAATTGGCTTGGTAGTTTGGTCTGCCCTGTTCCCATGATGCACTGGGCCAGGGACAGACTAATTTGCACATAGCCAGGTTCTGAACTGGGATGGTGCAGTGAGCTAAAAAACGGTGATGGATCAAGCCCTGATCTGTTGACTGGGTAGGAGTGTTCTGATTAACTCAGATACTCTGTCCATCACCACCCCCTTTTTGTAATTATTTTGGCCACCATGAGTGTGGAAGGGTATGCTCAGACATGAGTCCCTTGCTCATTGCACCATCAGGATTCAAGCAAGCCGGGCCGAAGACGGCTGTAATGCCAGAAACCGGTCCCCGGAAGCTTGTTTCCTTTCCAGTGAAGAATTGGCTTGGTAGTTTGGTCTGCCCTGTTCCCATGATGCACTGGGCCAGGGACAGACTAATTTGCATATAGCCAGGTTCTGAACTGGGATGGTGCAGTGAGCTAAAAAACGGTGATGGATCAAGCCCTGATCTGTTGACTGGGTAGGAGTGTTCTGATGAACTCAGATACTCTGTCCATCACCACCGCCTTTTTGTAATTATTTTGGCCACCATGAGTGTGGAAGGGTATGCTCAGACATGAGTCCCTTGCTCATTGCACCATCAGGATTCAAGCAAGCCGGGCCGAAGACAGCTGTAATGCCAGAAACCGGTCCCCGGAAGCTTGTTTCCTTTCCAGTGAAGAATTGGCTTGGTAGTTTGGTCTGCCCTGTTCCCATGATGCACTGGGCCAGGGACAGACTAATTTGCACATAGCCAGGTTCTGAACTGGGATGGTGCAGTGAGCAAAAAAACGGTGATGGATCAAGCCCTGATCTGTTGACTGGGTAGGAGTGTTCTGATTAACTCAGATACTCTGTCCATCACCACCCCCTTTTTGTAATTATTTTGGCCACCATGAGTGTGGAAGGGTATGCTCAGACATGAGTCCCTTGCTCATTGCACCATCAGGATTCAAGCAAGTCGAGCCGAAGACGGCTGTAATGCCAGAAACCGGTCCCTGGAAGCTTGTTTCCTTTCCAGTGAAGAATTGGCTTGGAAGTTTGGTCTGCCCTGTTCCCATGATGCACTGGGCCAGGGACAGACTAATTTGCATATAGCCAGGTTCTGAACTGGGATGGTGCAGTGAGCTAAAAAACGGTGATGGATCAAGCCCTGATCTGTTGACTGGGTAGGAGTGTTCTGATTAACTCAGATACTCTGTCCATCACCACCCCCTTTTTGTAATTATTTTGGCCACCATGAGTGTGGAAGGGTATGCTCAGACATGAGTCCCTTGCTCATTGCACCATCAGGATTCAAGCAAGCCGGGCCGAAGACGGCTGTAATGCCAGAAACCGGTCCCCGGAAGCTTGTTTCCTTTCCAGTGAAGAATTGGCTTGGTAGTTTGGTCTGCCCTGTTCCCATGATGCACTGGGCCACGGACAGACTAATTTGCATATAGCCAGGAACTGAACTGGGATGGTGCAGTGAGCTAAAAAACGGTGATGGATCAAGCCCTGATCTGTTGACTGGGTAGGAGTGTTCTGATTAACTCAGATACTCTGTCCATCACCACCACCTTTTTGTAATTATTTTGGCCACCATGAGTGTGGAAGGGTATGCTCAGACATGAGTCCCTTGCTCATTGCACCATCAGGATTCAAGCAAGCCGGGCCGAAGACGGCTGTAATGCCAGAAACCGGTCCCCGGAAGCTTGTTTCCTTTCCAGTGAAGAATTGGCTTGGTAGTTTGGTCTGCCCTGTTCCCATGATGCACTGGGCCAGGGACAGACTAATTTGCATATAGCCAGGTTCTGAACTGGGATGGTGCAGTGAGCTAAAAAACGGTGATGGATCAAGCCCTGATCTGTTGACTGGGTAGGAGTGTTCTGATTACCTCAGATACTCTGTCCATCACCACCCCCTTTTTGTAATTATTTTGGCCACCATGAGTGTGGAAGGGTATGCTCAGACATGAGTCCCTTGCTCATTGCACCATCAGGATTCAAGCAAGTCGAGCCGAAGACGGCTGTAATGCCAGAAACCGGTCCCTGGAAGCTTGTTTCCTTTCCAGTGAAGAATTGGCTTGGAAGTTTGGTCTGCCCTGTTCCCATGATGCACTGGGCCAGGGACAGACTAATTTGCATATAGCCAGGTTCTGAACTGGGATGGTGCAGTGAGCTAAAAAACGGTGATGGATCAAGCCCTGATCTGTTGACTGGGTAGGAGTGTTCTGATTAACTCAGATACTCTGTCCATCACCACCCCCTTTTTGTAATTATTTTGGCCACCATGAGTGTGGAAGGGTATGCTCAGACATGAGTCCCTTGCTCATTGCACCGTCAGGATTCAAGCAAGCCGGGCCGAAGACGGCTGTAATGCCAGAAACCGGTCCCCGGAAGCTTGTTTCCTTTCCAGTGAAGAATTGGCTTGGTAGTTTGGTCTGCCCTGTTCCCATGATGCACTGGGCCAGGGACAGACTAATTTGCATATAGCCAGGTTCTGAACTGGGATGGTGCAGTGAGCTAAAAAACGGTGATGGATCAAGCCCTGATCTGTTGACTGGGTAGGAGTGTTCTGATGAACTCAGATACTCTGTCCATCACCACCGCCTTTTTGTAATTATTTTGGCCACCATGAGTGTGGAAGGGTATGCTCAGACATGAGTCCCTTGCTCATTGCACCATCAGGATTCAAGCAAGCCGGGCCGAAGACAGCTGTAATGCCAGAAACCGGTCCCCGGAAGCTTGTTTCCTTTCCAGTGAAGAATTGGCTTGGTAGTTTGGTCTGCCCTGTTCCCATGATGCACTGGGCCAGGGACAGACTAATTTGCACATAGCCAGGTTCTGAACTGGGATGGTGCAGTGAGCAAAAAAACGGTGATGGATCAAGCCCTGATCTGTTGACTGGGTAGGAGTGTTCTGATTAACTCAGATACTCTGTCCATCACCACCCCCTTTTTGTAATTATTTTGGCCACCATGAGTGTGGAAGGGTATGCTCAGACATGAGTCCCTTGCTCATTGCACCATCAGGATTCAAGCAAGTCGAGCCGAAGACGGCTGTAATGCCAGAAACCGGTCCCTGGAAGCTTGTTTCCTTTCCAGTGAAGAATTGGCTTGGAAGTTTGGTCTGCCCTGTTCCCATGATGCACTGGGCCAGGGACAGACTAATTTGCATATAGCCAGGTTCTGAACTGGGATGGTGCAGTGAGCTAAAAAACGGTGATGGATCAAGCCCTGATCTGTTGACTGGGTAGGAGTGTTCTGATTAACTCAGATACTCTGTCCATCACCACCCCCTTTTTGTAATTATTTTGGCCACCATGAGTGTGGAAGGGTATGCTCAGACATGAGTCCCTTGCTCATTGCACCGTCAGGATTCAAGCAAGCCGGGCCGAAGACGGCTGTAATGCCAGAAACCGGTCCCCGGAAGCTTGTTTCCTTTCCAGTGAAGAATTGGCTTGGTAGTTTGGTCTGCCCTGTTCCCATGATGCACTGGGCCACGGACAGACTAATTTGCATATAGCCAGGAACTGAACTGGGATGGTGCAGTGAGCTAAAAAACGGTGATGGATCAAGCCCTGATCTGTTGACTGGGTAGGAGTGTTCTGATTAACTCAGATACTCTGTCCATCACCACCACCTTTTTGTAATTATTTTGGCCACCATGAGTGTGGAAGGGTATGCTCAGACATGAGTCCCTTGCTCATTGCACCATCAGGATTCAAGCAAGCCGGGCCGAAGACGGCTGTAATGCCAGAAACCGGTCCCCGGAAGCTTGTTTCCTTTCCAGTGAAGAATTGGCTTGGTAGTTTGGTCTGCCCTGTTCCCATGATGCACTGGGCCAGGGACAGACTAATTTGCATATAGCCAGGTTCTGAACTGGGATGGTGCAGTGAGCTAAAAAACGGTGATGGATCAAGCCCTGATCTGTTGACTGGGTAGGAGTGTTCTGATTAACTCAGATACTCTGTCCATCACCACCCCCTTTTTGTAATTATTTTGGCCACCATGAGTGTGGAAGGGTATGCTCAGACATGAGTCCCTTGCTCATTGCACCATCAGGATTCAAGCAAGCCGGGCCGAAGATGGCTGTAATGCCAGAAACCGGTACCCGGAAGCTTGTTTCCTTTCCAGTGAAGAATTGGCTTGGTAGTTTGGTCTGCCCTGTTTCCATTATGCACTGGGCCAGGGACAGACTAATTTGCATATAGCCAGGTTCTGAACTGGGATGGTGCAGTGAGCTAAAAAACGGTGATGGATCAAGCCCTGATCTGTTGACTGGGTAGGAGTGTTCTGATTAACTCAGATACTCTGTCCATCACCACCCCCTTTTTGTAGTTTTTTTGGCCACCATGAGTGTGGAAGGGTATGCTCAGACATGAGTCCCTTGCTCATTGCACCATCAGGATTCAAGCAAGCCGGGCCGAAGACAGCTGTAATGCCAGAAACCGGTCCCCGGAAGCTTGTTTCCTTTCCAGTGAAGAATTGGCTTGGTAGTTTGGTCTGCCCTGTTCCCATGATGCACTGGGCCAGGGACAGACTAATTTGCATATAGCCAGGTTCTGAACTGGGATGGTGCAGTGAGCTAAAAAACGGTGATGGATCAAGCCCTGATCTGTTGACTGGGTAGGAGTGTTCTGATTAACTCAGATACTCTGTCCATCACCACCCCCTTTTTGTAATTATTTTGGCCACCATGAGTGTGGAAGGGTATGCTCAGACATGAGTCCCTTGCTCATTGCACCATCAGGATTCAAGCAAGCCGGGCCGAAGACGGCTGTAATGCCAGAAACCGGTCCCCGGAAGCTTGTTTCCTTTCCAGTGAAGAATTGGCTTGGTAGTTTGGTCTCCCTGTTCCCATGATGCACTGGGCCAGGGACAGACTAATTTGCATATAGCCAGGTTCTGAACTGGGATGGTGCAGTGAGCTAAAAAACGGTGGTGGATCAAGCCCTGATCTGTTGACTGGGTAGGAGTGTTCTGATTAACTCAGATACTCTGTCCATCACCACCCCCTTTTTGTAATTATTTTGGCCACCATGAGTGTGGAAGGGTATGCTCAGACATGAGTCCCTTGCTCATTGCACCATCAGGATTCAAGCAAGCCGGGCCGAAGACGGCTGTAATGCCAGAAACCGGTCCCTGGAAGCTTGTTTCCTTTCCAGTGAAGAATTGGCTTGGTAGTTTGGTCTGCCCTGTTCCCATGATGCACTGGGCCAGGGACAGACTAATTTGCTTATAGCCAGGTTCTGAACTGGGATGGTGCAGTGAGCTAAAAAAACGGTGATGGATCAAGCCCTGATCTGTTGACTGGGTAGGAGTGTTCTGATTAACTCAGATACTCTGTCCATCACCACCCCCTTTTTGTAATAATTTTGGCCACCATGAGTGTGGAAGGGTATGCTCAGACATGAGTCCCTTGCTCATTGCAACATCAGGATTCAAGCAAGCCGGGCCGAAGACGGCTGTAATGCCAGAAACCGGTCCCCGGAAGCTTGTTTCCTTTCCAGTGAAGAATTGGCTTGGTAGTTTGGTCTGCCCTGTTCCCATGATGCACTGGGCCAGGGACAGACTAATTTGCATATAGCAGGTTCTGAACTGGGATTGTGCAGTGAGCTAAAAAACGGTGATGGATCAAGCCCTGATCTGTTGACTGGGTAGGAGTGTTCTGATTAACTCAGATACTCTGTCCATCACCACCCCCTTTTTGTAATTATTTTGGCCACCATGAGTGTGGAAGGGTATGCTCAGACATGAGTTCCTTGCTCATTGCACCATCAGGATTCAAGCAAGCCGGGCCGAAGACGGCTGTAATGGCAGAAACCGATCGCCGGAAGCTTGTTTCCTTTCCAGTGAAGAATTGGCTTGGTAGTTTGGTCTGCCCTGTTCCCATGATGCACTGGGCCAGGGACAGACTAATTTGCATATAGCCAGTTTCTGAACTGGGATGGTGCAGTGAGCTAAAAAACGGTGATGGATCAAGCCCTGATCTGTTGACTGGGTAGGAGTGTTCTGATGAACTCAGATACTCTGTCCATCACCACCGCCTTTTTGTAATTATTTTGGCCACCATGAGTGTGGAAGGGTATGCTCAGACATGAGTCCCTTGCTCATTGCACCATCAGGATTCAAGCAAGCCGGGCCGAAGACAGCTGTAATGCCAGAAACCGGTCCCCGGAAGCTTGTTTCCTTTCCAGTGAAGAATTGGCTTGGTAGTTTGGTCTGCCCTGTTCCCATGATGCACTGGGCCAGGGACAGACTAATTTGCATATAGCCAGGTTCTGAACTGGGATGGTGCAGTGAGCAAAAAACGGTGATGGATCAAGCCCTGATCTGTTGGCTGGGTAGGAGTGTTCTGATTAACTCAGATACTCTGTCCATCACCAACCCCTTTTTGTAATTATTTTGGCCACCATGAGTGTTGAAGGGTATGCTCAGACATGAGTCCCTTGCTCATTGCACCATCAGGATTCAAGCAAGCCGAGCCGAAGACGGCTGTAATGCCAGAAACCGGTCCCTGGAAGCTTGTTTCCTTTCCAGTGAAGAATTGGCTTGGAAGTTTGGTCTGCCCTGTTCCCATGATGCACTGGGCCAGGGACAGACTAATTTGCATATAGCCAGGTTCTGAACTGGGATGGTGCAGTGAGCTAAAAAACGGTGATGGATCAAGCCCTGATCTGTTGACTGGGTAGGAGTGTTCTGATTAACTCAAATACTCTGTCCATCACCACCTTTTTGTAATTATTTTGGCCACCATGAGTGTGGAAGGGTATGCTCAGACATGAGTCCCTTGCTCATTGCACCATCAGGATTCAAGCAAGCCGGGCCGAAGACGGCTGTAATGCCAGAAACCGGTCCCCGGAAGCTTGTTTCCTTTCCAGTGAAGAATTGGCTTGGTAGTTTGGTCTGCCCTGTTCCCATGATGCACTGGGCCAGGGACAGACTAATTTGCATATAGCCAGGTTCTGAACTGGGATGGTGCAGTGAGCTAAAAAACGGAGATGGATCAAGCCCTGATCGGTTGACTGGGTAGCAGTGTTCTGATTAACTCAGATACTCTGTCCATCACCACCCCCTTTTTGTAATTATTTTGGCCACCATGAGTGTGGAAGGGTATGCTCAGAGATGAGTCCCTTGCTCATTGCACCATCAGGATTCAAGCAAGCCGGGCCGAAGACGGCTGTAATGCCAGAAACCGGTCCCCGGAAGTTTGTTTCCTTTCCAGTGAAGAATTGGCTTGGTAGTTTGGTCTGCCCTGTTCCCATGATGCACTGGGCCAGGGACAGACTAATTTGCATATAGCCAGGTTCTGAACTGGGATGGTGCAGTGAGCTAAAAAACGGTGATGGATCAAGCCCTGATCTGTTGACTGGGTAGGAGTGTTCTGATTAACTCAGATACTCTGTCCATCACCACTACCGTTTTTGTAATTATTTTGGCCACCATGAGTGTGGAAGGGTATGCTCAGACATGAGTCCCGTGCTTATTGCACCATCAGGATTCAAGCAAGCTGGGCCGAAGACGGCTGTAATGCCAGAAACCGGTCCCCGGAAGCTTGTTTCCTTTCCAGTGAAGAATTGGCTTGGTAGTTGGTCTGCCCTGTTCCCATGATGCACTGGGCCATGGACAGACTAATTTGCATATAGCCAGGTTCTGAACTGGGATGGTGCAGTGAGCTAAAAAACGGTGATGGATCAAGCCCTGATCTGTTGACTGGGTAGGAGTGTTCTGATTAACTCAGATACTCTGTCCATCACCACCCCCTTTTTGTAATTATTTTGGCCACCATGAGTGTGGAAGGGTATGCTTAGACATGCGTCCCTTGCTCATTGCACCATCAGGATTCAAGAAAGCCGGGCCGAAGACGGCTGTAATGCCAGAAACCGGTCCCCGGAAGCTTGTTTCCTTTCCAGTGAAGAATTGGCTTGGTAGTTTGGTCTGCCCTGTTCCCATGATGCACTGGGCCAGGGACAGAATAATTTGCATATAGCCAGGTTCTGAACTGGGATGGTGCAGTGAGCTAAAAAACGGAGATGGATCAAGCCCTGATCTGTTGACTGGGTAGCAGTGTTCTGATTAACTCAGATACTCTGTCCATCACCACCCCCTTTTTGTAATTATTTTGGCCACCATGAGTGTGGAAGGGTATGCTCAGACATGAGTCCCTTGCTCATTGCACCATCAGGATTCAAGCAAGCCGGGCCGAAGACGGCTGTAATGCCAGAAACCGGTCCCCGGAAGCTTGTTTCCTTTCCAGTGAAGAATTGGCTTGGTAGTTTGGTCTGCCCTGTTCCCATGATGCACTGGGCCAGGGACAGACTAATTTGCATATAGCCAGGTTCTGAACTGGGATGGTGCAGTGAGCTAAAAAACGGTGATGTATCAAGCCCTGATCTGTTGACTGGGTAGGAGTGTTCTGATTAACTCAGATACTCTGTCCATCACCACACCCTTTTTGTAATTATTTTGGCCACCATGAGTGTGGAAGGGTATGCTCAGACATGAGTCCCTTGCTCATTGCACCATCAGGATTCAAGCAAGCCGGGCCGAAGACGGCTGTAATGCCAGAAACCGGTCCCCGGAAGCTTGTTTCCTTTCCAGTGAAGAATTGGCTTGGTAGTTTGGTCTGCCCTGTTCCCATGATGCACTGGGCCAGGGACAGACTAATTTGCATATAGCCAGGTTCTGAACTCGGATGGTGCAGTGAGCTAAAAAACGGTGATGGATCAAGCCCTTATCTGTTGACTGGGTAGGAGTATTCTGATTAACTCAGATACTCTGTCCATCACCACCCCCTTTTTGTAATTATTTTGGCCACCATGAGTGTGGAAGGGTATGCTCAGACATGAGTCCCTTGCTCATTGCACCATCAGGATTCAAGCAAGCCGGGCCGAAGACGGCTGTAATGCCAGAAACCGGTCCCCGGAAGCTTGTTTCCTTTCCAGTGAAGAATTGGCTTGGTAGTTTGGTCTGCCCTGTTCCCATGATGCACTGGGCCAGGGACAGACTAATTTGCATATAGCCAGGTTCTGAACTGGGATGGTGCAGTGAGCTAAAAAACAGTGATGGATCAAGCCCTGATCTGTTGACTGGGTAGGAGTGTTCTGATTAAGTCAGATACTCTGTCCATCACCACTACCCTTTTTGTAATTATTTTGGCCACCATGAGTGTGGAAGGGTATGCTCAGACATGAGTCCCGTGCTTATTGCACCATCAGGATTCAAGCAAGCTGGGCCGAAGACGGCTGTAATGCCAGAAACCGGTCCCCGGAAGCTTGTTTCCTTTCCAGTGAAGAATTGGCTTGGTAGTTAGGTCTGCCCTGTTCCCATGATGCACTGGGCCATGGACAGACTAATTTGCATATAGCCAGGTTCTGAACTGGGATGGTGCAGTGAGCTAAAAAACGGTGATGGATCAAGCCCTGATCTGTTGACTGGGTAGGAGTGTTCTGATTAACTCAGATACTCTGTCCATCACCACCCCCTTTTTGTAATTATTTTGGCCACCATGAGTGTGGAAGGGTATGCTCAGACATGAGTCCCTTGCTCATTGCACCATCAGGATTCAAGCAAGCCGGGCCGAAGACGGCTGTAATGCCAGAAACCGGTCCCCGGCAGCTTGTTTTCTTTCCAGTGAAGAATTGGCTTGGTAGTTTGGTCTGCCCTGTTCCCATGATGCACTGGGCCAGGGACAGACTAATTTGCATATAGCCAGGTACTGAACTGGGATGGTGCAGTGAGCTAAAAAACGGTGATGGATCAAGCCCTGATCTGTTGACTGGGTAGGAGTGTTCTGATTAACTCAGATACTCTGTCCATCACCACCCCCTTTTTGTAATTATTTTGGCCTCCATGAGTGTGGAAGGGTATGCTCAGACAAGAGTCACTTGCTCATTGCACCATCAGGATTCAAGCAAGCCGGGCCGAAGACGGCTGTAATGCCAGAAACCGGTCCCCGGAAGCTTGTTTCCTTTCCAGTGAAGAATTGGCTTGGTAGTTTGGTCTGCCCTGTTCCCATGATGCACTGGGCCAGGGACAGACTAATTTGCATATAGCCAGGTTCTGAACTGGGATGGTGCAGTGAGCTAAAAAACGGAGATGGATCAAGCCCTGATCTGTTGACTGGGTAGCAGTGTTCTGATTAACTCAGATACTCTGTCCATCACCACCCCCTTTTTGTAATTATTTTGGCCACCATGAGTGTGGAAGGGTATGCTCAGACATGAGTCCCTTGCTCATTGCACCATCAGGATTCAAGCAAGCCGGGCCGAAGACGGCTGTAATGCCAGAAACCGGTCCCCGGCAGCTTGTTTTCTTTCCAGTGAAGAATTGGCTTGGTAGTTTGGTCTGCCCTGTTCCCATGATGCACTGGGCCAGGGACAGACTAATTTGCATATAGCCAGGTTCTGAACTGGGATGGTGCAGTGAGCTAAAAAACGGTGATGGATCAAGCCCTGATCTGTTGACTGGGTAGGAGTGTTCTGATTAACTCAGATACTCTGTCCATCACCACCCCCTTTTTGTAATTATTTTGGCCACCATGAGTGTGGAAGGGTATGCTCAGACAAGAGTCACTTGCTCATTGCACCATCAGGATTCAAGCAAGCCGGGCCGAAGACGACTGTAATGCCAGAAACCGGTCCCCGGAAGCTTGTTTCCTTTCCAGTGAAGAATTGGCTTGGTAGTTTGGTCTCCCTGTTCCCATGATGCACTGGGCCAGGGACAGACTAATTTGCATATAGCCAGGTTCTGAACTGGGATGGTGCAGTGAGCTAAAAAACGGTGATGGATCAAGCCCTGATCTGTTGACTGGGTAGGAGTGTTCTGATTAACTCAGATACTCTGTCCATCACCACCCCCTTTTTGTAATTATTTTGGCCACCATGAGTGTGGAAGGGTATGCTCAGACATGAGTCCCTTGCTCATTGCACCATCAGGATTCAAGCAAGCCGGGCCGAAGACGGCTGTAATGCCAGAAACCGGTCCCTGGAAGCTTGTTTCCTTTCCAGTGAAGAATTGGCTTGGTAGTTTGGTCTGCCCTGTTCCCATGATGCACTGGGCCAGGGACAGACTAATTTGCTTATAGCCAGGTTCTGAACTGGGATGGTGCAGTGAGCTAAAAAAACGGTGATGGATCAAGCCCTGATCTGTTGACTGGGTAGGAGTGTTCTGATTAACTCAGATACTCTGTCCATCACCACCCCCTTTTTGTAATAATTTTGGCCACCATGAGTGTGGAAGGGTATGCTCAGACATGAGTCCCTTGCTCATTGCAACATCAGGATTCAAGCAAGCCGGGCCGAAGACGGCTGTAATGCCAGAAACCGGTCCCCGGAAGCTTGTTTCCTTTCCAGTGAAGAATTGGCTTGGTAGTTTGGTCTGCCCTGTTCCCATGATGCACTGGGCCAGGGACAGACTAATTTGCATATAGCAGGTTCTGAACTGGGATTGTGCAGTGAGCTAAAAAACGGTGATGGATCAAGCCCTGATCTGTTGACTGGGTAGGAGTGTTCTGATGAACTCAGATACTCTGTCCATCACCACCGCCTTTTTGTAATTATTTTGGCCACCATGAGTGTGGAAGGGTATGCTCAGACATGAGTCCCTTGCTCATTGCACCATCAGGATTCAAGCAAGCCGGGCCGAAGACAGCTGTAATGCCAGAAACCGGTCCCCGGAAGCTTGTTTCCTTTCCAGTGAAGAATTGGCTTGGTAGTTTGGTCTGCCCTGTTCCCATGATGCACTGGGCCAGGGACAGACTAATTTGCATATAGCCAGGTTCTGAACTGGGATGGTGCAGTGAGCAAAAAACGGTGATGGATCAAGCCCTGATCTGTTGGCTGGGTAGGAGTGGTCTGATTAACTCAGATACTCTGTCCATCACCAACCCCTTTTTGTAATTATTTTGGCCACCATGAGTGTTGAAGGGTATGCTCAGACATGAGTCCCTTGCTCATTGCACCATCAGGATTCAAGCAAGCCGAGCCGAAGACGGCTGTAATGCCAGAAACCGGTCCCTGGAAGCTTGTTTCCTTTCCAGTGAAGAATTGGCTTGGAAGTTTGGTCTGCCCTGTTCCCATGATGCACTGGGCCAGGGACAGACTAATTTGCATATAGCCAGTTTCTGAACTGGGATGGTGCAGTGAGCTAAAAAACGGTGATGGATCAAGCCCTGATCTGTTGACTGGGTAGGAGTGTTCTGATTAACTCAAATACTCTGTCCATCACCACCCCCTTTTTGTAATTATTTTGGCCACCATGAGTGTGGAAGGGTATGCTCAGACATGAGTCCCTTGCTCATTGCACCATCAGGATTCAAGCAAGCCGGGCCGAAGACGGCTGTAATGCCAGAAACCGGTCCCCGGAAGCTTGTTTCCTTTCCAGTGAAGAATTGGCTTGGTAGTTTGGTCTGCCCTGTTCCCATGATGCACTGGGCCAGGGACAGACTAATTTGCATATAGCCAGGATCTGAATTGGGATGGTGCAGTGAGCTAACAAACGGTGATGGATCAAGCCCTGATCTGTTTACTGGGTAGGAGTGTTCTGATTAACTCAGATACTCTGTCCATCACCACCCCCTTTTTGTAATTGTATGTCAAAATAAGCTTTATTCAATTTAAAATGTTAAATCATAAAAGCATATTGTGTAAAAACAATCATGATCTCATATAGGTACATTGTCATACATGATCTAAAACAATCATATTGGCTTGATATTAACAGATATTTAAATTTTTATCTTTACAAAACTCTAGATCCATTATTCACATTGTTTTCCTACTTCTAATTACCCCTTTCAGATATTAAATTAAATGGCTAGTAAACACATCATGTTCTAAGAGTTGTCATAAAAAAAAGGCTGGGCGACATTGTCTCAAACCTAAAACCCTTAATGTTGGTATAATCCTTCTTTGTCTGAAAATAATATAAAATTTACAGAATAGTAGCAAGTGCATTGTGGATTGCGTGAATATGCATCGCATGGGTAGGGGCATAAAGTTCTCGACCAATCATGCATGTCTGGAAAGGTTGTTAGTCTATATAGGTTTCCTAGAAGAAATCGGGTCAGCAGAATCCTATCATAGCCCCCTTTTATGGATGCAAGATAAGGTTACCTACAGGGTTGAAGTAGTAGCGATTGATTTTGTCTAACGGTAGGTTTTATTATTTCAAAGGAAAATCTGATTTTCTCCAGAAGCTCGAAACAATCAGTCTTTAGCGATTTCCTTGAAACTGTACTAATGCTACTCGGGTCATAAAAGTATTCGGGTGCCTGAGATCAGTCATAAAATTCTTTACGTATTTTATCCAGGGAATATGAAGCACGCTTTGAAGCTTAAAACAATCATTTAGCACATCCCGATTAAAACTTGTGAAAGCAGTTAACCATATTTTGTGCCATAACAAGATCGGTTGAATCTTGATTAAATCTGATAGGTATGGCAACCCAAGTTCCGCACGGCAGATGTAGGTAGCAGAACTATTTGGGAACACTGATAGATATCTTAGGAAAGCGTTCTCAATTAGTTGTAAAGGATGTGCGTCAGCATATCCCCAAATGCCGGCACCATACGTTGCAGTTGAGACGCACTTTGCTTTATAAATATTCATTAATTCTACAATCAGTCTTTTGTCTAATTTTCTGGCAAAGTTAGCTTATGCTGCCGTAGCTTTTGCAAATAAAATGTTACTAGCAAAAATGGTGTGTAACCAGGAGCCCTTTTGTTCGAAGAGAATCCCCAAATATGAAGATCTATTAATGCATGTATGTAAATATACACATATATAATTACCTTTGGAAAAAGGGCCCAAAATGTGCAACTCTTCATGGTTTAATAATGTCATTTATGACAGTTTTTTTTGTTTCTGTTTGCATGATCTATGATGACTCTCACATTTGTTAGCTCGACTTCTCTACTGCAATGGGGCAAATGGATACCTCTCCTATTTTTTTTTTTTTGAGAGGTACTCCTATTGAGCATGAAGATTAAATAGACCAACAAAACTTTAATGACCTATAGAGAGTTCATGCTTAGGTAATTCATGACTTTTTCTTCTGTTGCAAGTCATTTTGGACAGTGGAGGCTGGTGACATTTGAAAGTGGTGAGGCGTAAAATGCCAGCGTAGCCAGCGAGCCGGAACAACCTACTGGTTTTGAAAAAAGAGTGGACAAATGGTGCATTTTCAAGCAAATTTGAGAAAGCAGGAAGGTTAATAAAGCAATTGTGAAAGTGTAGGTATTACATTAATAAAGAGATGTCATATAACATAGGGGTAAAAAGTTAAGCCTTTCAAAAAATTATCTAGCCCAGATTAGTAATACTTGTGCTGATGTGCCAAAACAGAACCAAGCTAAGTGGGTCCATCCTGCATTCTCGACCCCGCAGCGAAAGCAGCAATAACTGTTTCGAGCACCAGAGCATAACAATCGAGGCTTTGTGTAATACATTCTGTTAAGGTACTTGAAATAAATTAACCAATGCCAATTATTAAGAGAAATAGACCTAACAACTGAGCAGCAATAAGACCATTGCGGATCACTAATAGGAATCCCTAAACCCCCTTCCAGTCCAGCAGATAGATTGCAGAGTTATCCGTAATATCGTACCACATAAACAAATTGTAGAAGTTTCTTTCTAACAAAAAACACTTCAGTCAAGCAAATGATATTCCCTGATAAAAGCATCAAATAAAAACACAGAGTATCAAACAGCTGTGAGAGTCGCAAGATTGATTTGCATAACATTACCAATGGAATTTCTGCTGTGCATTGTGAGTTTATTTCTGAATGGAGTTTACCATAATCTGCACTATTCCCCCTGACACTTTCCCCTGTGGCCGGCGATTTTATTGACTGGAGAAGCTACTGCGCCGTTCTAATGAGTCCCAGGGTGACTGCAATGAGTGCATAGCTGCCATGCCATTTTAGCTTTTCCTTAATAATAATATTAAAATGCTCCTGATAGTTTTTTTTTCTAAACCACAAATATATATCTGGTTTCAATTCTTTCATTAGGATAGTATCAACCACGTTTGATTTGCTTTATGGGTTACCACCTGCATTAGTTAACTTGCTGACAGAAAATGTTTTCCAACACATCCACAATGTGTTTAATCCCCCTGACGTAGAATGCTGATGCCTGTAAATATTCAATGACGCCCCCACCTTACCTTTCCTGCCGCAGGTTCCTGACTATAGTTTAAGTGCCCTGGCCCCACCTAAACTGACCTGTGACCCCTTCTCGACTGTGCTGAATGGGACTCCCTGCTCATTTGTTCTACCGCTTTTTCCTCTGTCTTCAAACACCTGCAACAATGACATCACACCCTCGCAAGACCTCTGCGACTCACTCGCCTCATTCTTTCACCGAAATATCACCGACATACACAACAGCTTCGGCGCACAAACCAGGCACCCAACCACTGAACCAGCGCCCCCCCACCACCACCCTCTGCACCTGGACCCCTGTCAGCACCGAAGACACCACCCGCCTGATGAACACCATACACTCCGGATCCCCTGCCGACCCCTGCCCTCACCACATCTTCAACAAAGCGGACTCCATCATCGCAACCCAACTCCGGAACATCATCAACAGCTCCTTCGCATCCGCCACCTTCCCGGAGAGCTGGAAACATGCCGAGCTGAGCGCCCTCCTGAAGAAACCCACTGCGGACCCCAAGGACCTCAAGAACTTCCGCCCCATCTCGCTCCTCCCCTTTCCAGCCAAAGTCATTGAGAAGACCGTCAACAGACAACTCTCCACCTTCCTGGATCACCCACAATATACCTAAAAAATTCATGTCTCTTGCAAGAGTGTGCCTTTTCCATAGTGTATATATGTTGCCAGTAAATGGAGAGTGCAAGTACTCTGCTCTAGGCCTCAAGTCCTGATGAGACTTCAGGGATAGAACAGCAAACATCCTGGACAGGGACCAAGATATAGGGAGGTGCTTTGGTGGTTCCAAGTTGGGCTGGATGCTGATTGCCCGAAAGTGAAAATAGGATTTATTTCACAGATTTCTGAGCCCAGTCCATGTGAAGATCTATTTCATTAAGAACCTTGGCCGCCAGAGAAAGAAGGTTAGAACACATCCTCTCTGCAGTGGTTTGGTCCAATGTGCATATCTTTACCTTTGTCAGCAATTAGTTGTTATTTTTAAAGAATGTTACTGACAAAATTGTGACTCTCAAATATATCAGCAGGCAGTCCAAGGCGTAGAATGACTGCTAATAACATATTTGTGGTTATAGCTTATATATTGTTGTACGTTTGCCTTTCCCTGTCTTATTGGGCTCATTATTGACATAATTCTGGTCATCCTTGGGATAATAGTGGTGACAATCCTGGTGATATGATGACCATGCCTGGTACTGAATGATGATCACACATGGCACGGAAGTAAAACATCTGTTCTAACCTGCCTGTAGGTGTTGGTGCTTAATAAAAATGACAAGCTATTGTTAGAAAGTCAAACGTTTCTTAAAAGCTTAAGCATGGCACATTGCAGCAAAAATGAGTTTCTTCTTCGTCATTAAAATTACAAGATTATGATCTGCTGAATTGTGTTCTTTTCTTCAAAATGGCTTTTTTTGTTTCCTGGCTGGCAAAAATTAGCATACTGTCATGGTTATGTTTCGAAGAAAATGACTGCCTTTTTAAAATGTATTAAAAGTTGAAAATGTGATGCTAATTATTACTGATTTAATGTATTGGGGCCATATGTATCAACAACCTGATTTTCGATTCTCAAATAGCGTTTTTTTAGAAGTCGCTATTTGAGAATCGCAAATAGGGATGTATGTACAAAATCGCAATTTTTTAGTGATTTCTTAGTATTCCTTAATTGCGATTTGCAAATTGCGAATCACAATTAAGCAATACTTTCCCATTCATTTCTATGGGCCAGGAGGCCCATAGGAATGAATGGGAAGTTATTCTCAATTTGCGATTCGCAATTTGAGAATCGCAAATTGAGAATAATTTCAAGGGTGCAGGGGTGTCCAAAGGACACCCTGTTGCACCCCTGAAATTAGCATGGGTGCACATGTGGCGCAAATACATACCCGAAGGGCATGTATGTACTTCACATTGCACTTTGAAAAATGCAAAAAAGTGCATTTTCCAAGGAATTCGCAAATTACCACCAACTTGAAGTTGGTGGTAATTTGCGATTCCTTAAGGCCAATTTGCATTTTTTTAATGCTTCTTACATTGCATTTAGGGAATCGCAAAATGTGCGATTCCTTAAATGCAATTGCAAAATAAGGAATCACACATTTTGCAATTCCTTATTTTGCACGCAGATTTCTCATACATACCATTTAGCACTAATGCATTCGCAAACGCCGAAATTCGCAGAATTTCGGTGTTTGCGAACGCATTAGTGCTTGATACATATGTCCCTTGGTGCCAAATGACATTTAGTGCTGTCAGTGACTTGTGAGGCATTTCATTATCTATATTGATACACTGGTCATCATCAATTCTTTGGTTACTCCTCTGAACATGTAAGATTGGGGTAACGTCTCTGGACTCTGATCCTATATGGGCTCTATAAATAAGCGGTAGCATTGTTGTTTGAGCCTGTAATATAGATCTGGTTCCTCTGAAAATGACCGGTTAAGTGAGATTATATAATTTATGATTTTTCCACTATCCCTCTTACAGGTAAATCCCTATTTACATCATTTGACAAGTAATTTAGAGGATGGAAAAATAAAGGGGAAAAAAAACTCGTTGTGAACACATTTTCGAAAGTGAAATTTCGTTAGCATCTTTGTGAACTGCATGTAATACCTACAACATTTTTACCAGATTCCGTGGGAATTGTGCTGAGAATTCCACAGTTTTGCCAAAGCTGCTTGGATGTTGGTATTGGCATCAAATAATGGACAAAAGATTTTTTTTTCGAGAGGTATTGTAAATTTAATGTAATGACATATATGCACAGTACTTTCTGTCACAAGCTGGGTCCTCGTAGCACTAAAATACACAAGATGCTTTTCTCCGCTGCACCAACCAGGATTCAATTCTGTGTCTCTCTAGTTAAATACAGAGATATACAGTAACTTCAGGAACCAATAGAGGTTTAACAATGTCAAATAGTGCTTATCCCACTGAATAGTTTAATTTGCATTTATTTTTCATTTTATGTGTGCATTATTTTACATCCACTGATCTGAAGGTGAAAGACCAACACAATAGTTACAGCATATGTTTTTTAGCCATTCCTTGACTCCACCCCCCAGTTCACTGGCCCCACCCCCACTGCACTCAGGATCAGAGTTCGGATACTTTTTTAATGCACCTCTACCCCTGCCTACGTCCTAAGTGAGATTGCAGATAAAAGTACCAGTCTTACCAACGGTTCACATTAGTGAGTAATCTAGATCTATGTAGCTGCTCATAACATTTGTGCAGGATGGGAGAAGTGTGGGAACCAGAGAACAGTTGTAAAAGTAAAATAAGGTTGTACGAAAATGTGCATGTCTGCTTAAATATTTTTGACAATGTTCTTTCCACATGAGTTGCATGGAATAAATATTTTGAAACGTGCGATCAATCAGTGATTTTCTTACATGACACTGTTGCATCCTGCTGAGAAAAACCCCGTAGAACTTGTATTACCACATCGCTTTCATCTTGTGTGTCCTGACTTTATTCAGACCGAATATATACCCTATTATACATACAATACGCCATGAACATCCAGCAAAACATATCAAAGGGATTTAGCAAATTCTGAAAATGATTCACACAGTAATTTCGAAAAGGGTTGTTCTAGTAAATATTGGAACCAGATGGTGGGTATTATTTCATGGATCCAACAACGTTAAAATTTGCAGATTTTATAACATAACATGTAAAGACAAAGGAAAACTATACAGTTTTTTGACAGTTTGTTTAACAAGTGCTCTATGCAACCATTACTTGAATTCAACAATTACTTCCTTGAGTTGGTCCAGGAGATAGAAGAGCTGGAGTAGGAGTTGCGTGCTGTCTCCAGATGTCTGATACTGAAGGAGGATTTATTCCATACAAAATTTTACTTAGGGCATACCTTTGGCAACTTGGTTAACAGAGCGCTGTGCAGAAAAATTAACAATAAAATATAGGTTTACAAATTATAGGAAATACTTGTAACACATTTAACATTTAACATTTAATGTAACTGTTTGTGCGTCTTTTTTTGTTTTATATAGTGCGAACTTGACCCATGGTTTACACGAGCACCAGATTATATTACGCAATATCAGATTACTTTTTTTCTTTTTATGCACGGGGTGAATAAATGATGTGTCCAGCATCACTGGATGTTGAACGACGCTGGAAGTCGAACCCGGTTTGCAGCGTCAAAGTCGCAAATCTGGCCATTAGGCCACATGTCCTCCCTTTTTCGGTAACAGTAGGCCTGGGCGTTAAATGCTTTCTTCTTTTTTGGAAATGATAGCTGTGAGAGCATTCTAGAATCTTGGAGTCAGATTTTAATCAATCAAGCAATCAGGGTCTTGTATAGCGTGGCTACTCACCTGTGAGGAATGCAAAAAGAACAATTGATGGACAGAATGCAGAACAATGTCATACATTCACCCCAGTACAGAGATCAGGGCCTAAATCTATTTTTTTTTGCTCACCATGCCATTCCAGTTTCGACCCAGCCATATGCAAATCAGTCGTGACCCTGAGCCCAATGTTAACAGTCCAGTCCGAACTGCCAGGCCAGGTCCTCCCTGGACTGGAAACGCATCTAAGGACCGGTTTCAGGCTATCAGCCCTCAAAAGCCAGGATAGCTTGACTTCAGTGGGCTGGAGATCACTGGACCCACGTCTGGGCATACCCGTCCCACTTGGGGTGACAAATGCAAAAAAACGATTGATAGACAGAATACAGAACACTGTCATACATTCACCGCAGTACAGAGATCTGGGCCTAAATCCATCGTTTTTTTTGCTCACCATGCCATTCCAGTTTAGACCCAGCCATATGCGAAATCAGTCCTGACCCTGTGCCCAATGGGAACAGTCCAGCCCGATCTGCCAGGCCATGTTCTCCCAGGACTGGAAACAAGCATCCAAGGACCGGTTTCAGGCTTTTAGCCCTCATCAGCCAGGCTAGCTTTACTCCAGTGGCATGGAGAGCACAGGACCCACATCTGGGCATACCCATCCCACTTTGGGTGACAAATGGGAAAAGAACAATTGATGGACAGAATAATAATAATAATAAGAGAGATTTATGGAGCGCCTGGTTACACCCGCGGAAGCAGAGATTAAGAATGCCCTAAGTCCACACGAAAAAGGTGAGTTTTCAAGTCCTTCCTGAACTTGGTTTCCGCTGCCTCTGGTCTAAGACCCCCTGGCAGTTTGTTCCAGTTTTGAGGGGCCAGGCGGCAAAATGATCTGCCACCCATCCTGGACTTCAATATCTTAGGGACAGTCATCAGACCTGATCCACAGGATCTCAGTTGCCTAGTGGGCACATAATGAGAGACCAAGTCCACCAAATATGCAGGGCCCTTACCTTGGGAGATGCGGTGGCACACACAGAGTGCCTTAAACACCACCCTCTCTCTAATAGGAAGCCAATGAAGAGACACCAGAGCCGTCTTCGTAGACGCGCTTCTAGGTAACATGAGAAGCAGCCTAGCCGCGGCATTCTGCACACATTGGAGCCTATTTGGACACGCCCCCATCACACCCAGGTACAGTAGATTGCCGTAGTCCAGGCAGGAAGTTACAAGTGCCTGCACCATAGACTTCCTGGCAGGTACCGGCAGCAGGTCCAAGGTCTTACGAAGGTTTTTTAGGACCCCAAAACAGGTACCTGCCACCCATCTAGATTGATACTCGAAAGAGAGCTTGTGATCCAACCACATGCCCAGGTTCTTCACTTGATTACTCAGTATGGGGTCACCACGCCGACGACCAGACTGATGGGGTGCGGCCTACAATCAGCACCTCGGTCTTGTTGCCGTTCAGCTTCAGGCGATTATTAAACATCCAAGATGCCAGTTCCTGTAGACATGCCGTGAAGTTGACGGCCGCCGAGTCCAGATCCTGCGTAAGGGGCACCACCAGTTGAGTGTCGTCAGAATAAGACACTACCCTGATCCCAAATCTCTCAGCGATGTTAGCAAGGGGGGCCACATAGAGATTGAAAAGGGTCGGACTCAAGGCCGAGCCTTGCGGCACCCCTTGAAGTAGCTTGATGCTCTTAGAGTAGCAGGATCCCTGTCTCACCTGTAAGCTGCGCTCTACCATGAAAGAACCCAGCCACTTCAAGGCAAGACCAGAGACACCACCCACCTTTAGACACTGTAGCAAGGTGTGATGAGCCACAGTGTCAAAGGAGGCGCTTAGGTACAACAGGATCAGGGCCACTGTCTGCCTAGCATCCACCCTCTGCCTGATAGTTTCCACGGCATAGAGCAGTGCCGTCTCAGTGGAATGACCAGCCCGAAAACCCGATTGAGAAGAGTGAAGAAGATGGAGTTTCTCCACATGCGTCGTCAGTTGGTTATTCACTACTTTCTCCGCCACTTTAGCAAATATGGGAAGAAGAGAGATGGGACGCAGATTATCGAGTTGTTCAGGGCTAATATGTGGCTTTCTGGGTAGGGGCAGGACCACTGCTTCTTTCCAGCAGTTGGGTACCACGCCAGTCCCAAAAGAGATCTCCAAAAGATGTCTAATATATGGTTCCAGGACAGAGATGCTCTCCTTAAGAGCTTTAGGGGCAGCGGGATCCCTAGGAGAGCCTGACTTCACATTCAAGCATATTTGAATGAGTGTCTCAGGAGGTGGGATCAAGAGGTTACTCATTCCTTCACCCTCCCAGACACCTCTCTCACACAGCCCGATGCTTTTACCATCCCTAGCTTCGTCAGGGAAGGTGGAATATATTTTGTCTACCTTGTTAGAGAAGAAGTCAGCTACACGATTGCAAGCCTCTACTGAGCCCAAGACAGAGGGAGTGCGATTAGCCAGAGAGGAGATTTCCTTATAAATCTTGAACAGTTCTTTGGCCGCATTATCTGCAGCCCCAATTCTCTCTTGATAATAGATAGCCTTCGCTTTCCTAATGAGTCCATGATATGTGTGTAACCTAGCATGGTACTCTTTCCTCTCCTGTTACGAAAACCCCTTTCTCCAATTTCTCTCCAGACGTTTACACTCTTTTTTGGCAAGGCGTAGATCACAATTGTACCAGGGAGCAGATTTTTGTACCCTACCCTGCATCTTTCTCCTTACCCAAGGAGCCGTGCTATCCAAGGCTTCCGTTATGCGCCTATTTAAGTTGGTGCAGGCGCTTTCGATGTCCAAACCTCCTGGGGAGCCTCCCTCTGTAAGGGCGCTGTTGAATTTCTCCCGAGAGAAACCCACCAAGTTCGGGGTTCTTACTGCCAACGGCAGTTTCATCTGAGCAGTCGGCTCAGGTATCTGTATGGCAAAGTGGATCAAAAAGTGGTCAGACCACGGGACAGGGAGAGGAACCTTAGCTGCAATGTCCTGCCAGTTGGCAAACATTGGGTCAAGAGTATGACCCCCTGAGGGGTAGGGAGGTCCGAGACGATCCTTAATTGAAGCGTCAGTAATTCCTGACATAAAGCATCAACCCCCCCACTCCTGGGCTCCTCAAAATGAAGGTTGAGGTCACCCAAGACTAGAAATCTATTATGGCGTAGAGTTCTCTGGGTAAGGCTTTCGATCAGGCTCGGTAAAAACCGAGTAGACGGACTAGGGGGTCTGTAAACCAAGAGGCCCATCACTGTGAGGTTAGCGCTCACTCTAATCGTAAAAGCCCCCGTCTCACTGTCAGTAATATCAATTGGCTCTAGTGTGCATTGGAGGGTGCGTTTAAAAATGATCGCTATTCCGCCACCTCTGCCGGTGGTCCTATCAATCCTAGTAATAGTATACTCGCTCAGAAGCGCCTCCACAATCTCTGCCTCAGAGCCAGTGTCTAGCCAGGTCTCAGTGAGGAATAGTACATCCAACTGGCTATCAACCAATAGATCAAAAACTTCTAAACTGTGCTTCCTCAAGGAGCGACAGTTTAGCAGGCAACAGTCCAGGTAATCGTGCATTGCTTCAGTGGGAGACGCATCCCATAGGCAGTACCTACATCTCCATCCGTGTTTCCCACCTAATATACTGTGCCTAAAAACCTGCGGTATCGGCCCACAGAGGTCATGGAGTTCCTGGGCACCATACCGTATAGTTGGTCTAACACGGCCAGAGTTTTTGGCCCCAGGCCCCGGAATGCCATGGACGGGCGCAGACAGGCTTGCATCTTGCGCGCCTCAGGTGCGCCAGCGGTGCGTCCGCTGCACGTCCGCTTCATCTGATGGTTATATCCCCCTCCCTCCGTGAGCGCTAGACCGCTAACCGGTCAGCGTTCACCGGAAGTACCTGGCTCTGCCTCCACACCCTTCGCGCTACGGTGTAACACCCCGTCGGCTTAGGGTGGGGAGGCGAAGGAACTGAGCTGCAGGCGGACACCCAGTAGCGAATAACAGCCCCTGAGAAGGGGTGTGCTAAAAAAAGAGTAGCCCGATTGCAGAACAATGTCATACATTCACCCCAGTACAGAGATCTGTGCCTAAATCCATTGTTTGTTTGCTCACCATGCCATTCCAATTTGGACCCAGCAATTTGCAAATCAGTCCTGACCCTACGTCCAATGGGAAGTCCAGCCTGAACTGCCAGGCCAGGTCCTCCCTGGACTGGAAACAAGCATCCTAGGACCGGTTTCGGGCTTTCAGCCCTCATCAGCCAGGATAAATTGACTCCAGTGGGTTGGCCTGACAGTTCGGGCTAGACTGTTCTCATTGGGCACAGGATCAAGACTGATTTGCATATGGCTGGGTCCAAACTGGAATGGCATGGTGAGCAAAAAACAATCGATTAAGGCCCAGATCGCTGTACTGGGGTGAATGTATGACATTGTTCTGCATTCTGTTTATCAATTGTTCTTTTTGCATTACTCACCCGTGAGGGTCTCAAGGTGCTTGGGGAGGGGAGCTGCTGGTAGGACTGGGTGGAGGATCTTTCAAAGAGCCAGTTCTTGAGGTCCTTCCTGAATTGGGTCAGCGACGCGGTTTGCCTGAGGTGGAGTGGCAGAGTGTTCTAGTTCTTGGGTATGAGGTGGGAGAACGACCTTCCTCTGGTTCTGATCTTGTTGATCCTGGGGACGGAGGCAAGGGCAAGTTGGGAGGAATGGAGTTCATTGCGGGTATGTGGAATATGAGGTGGTGGTTCAGGTATGCTGGTCCTTCATTGTGTAGAGCTTTGTAGGCATGAGTGAGGAACTTGAAAGTGATTCTCCTGTTGACTGGGTGCCAGTGGAGTGGTCTGAGGTGTTGCGTGATGTGGCAGGGGATGTCGAGTACCAGTATGGCTGCAAAGTTTTGGATGTTCTGAAGTTTCTTGAGCTGTTTCTGGGTGCCGCAGGTGTAAAGTGCATTGCCGTAGGCAAGTCTGCTGGTGTCAAGTGCGTGGGTGACCATATGGATTCCCACAGAATCCAGAAAGACGAACGTCTTTCAAAGCAGGTCGAGCATGTGGAAGCAGGCTGTGGAAACTGTGTTGATTAGGTGGTTCATAGTGACCAATGACTCCAGTATGATAACGAGGTTGCGTGCATGTTCTGTTGGGGTGGAGGAAGATCCCGAAGCAGCATGCCACCAGAAGCCGGCCCAAGCTGAATCGGTGGGCCCAGGATGAGTACTTTGGTCTTGTATGAGTTGAGCTTGAGGCAGCTGTCTTTCAACGAGGTAGCAATGGCATTCATTCCACTGTGCAAGTTGGTTCTTGTGCTTTTGGGTTTGTTTGTTTACTAAAGAGTCAATCAACTCAGCAAGACAACTTGCTGCAGTGCTTTGCGTGACAGGGAGAGAGCAGGAATGCTTCATCTCTACTAAGATATGGCGCATTTCATCTCTCTCCCTGAGATGACAGACCGAGGGCAGGCCAGCACCAACACAGACACCCTTGCACCATGGTGCAAAGGTGCCTGTGTTGCAACCAAAATTGTTTTTGTGGAGGAAGGGACTCCTTCCTACACAAAAACAATCCTCTGAGCTTTTTACATCTTCCTATGTGTGCTGCAGAATACAGCACATGCAGAAAAAGGAAAAACAAGGACAAATAAACATATTTCCCATTGCTACACCTCACCTAAGAGGGCACTGTGGCGCATTCTCAGGTTTGCTTTTCTTAGTAAATCCAAGAATATGGTAAAAACCATGGGAACTCCCATGCTTCACCCATGGAATGCCTTTCCAGCTCAGAGTAACCCAAAGCAGCGACTTACTCTGTCTTGTGTTACTCTAGATTTACTATGTCACTCAAAGCCACACAAAGTGGCTCTGTGTGGCATAGTAAATTTGACTGAAGCCCTTTTGCTGCCTTGCACAACCGTGCATGATGCAATGGCAACCCAGGAGCTTCGTAAATCTTATTTTAATAATTGGATTGGTCCCATACATCCGATACCATGCCCAATCTAGGTGAGCCACTCTATAACCCCTTCCCCGCGGGGCTAATTACCCCGCTGGTCTTGGGGTGTGGGGGGGCGCGCAGCGCCGCAGTGCTCGGGACGAGCTCAGCTCGTCAGGCAGCATGGTGGCGCTGTGCTCATGACGAGCTCAGCTCATCATGACCACGCCCGTTTCTTAGAACGCCCAGCACAGCAGGGGAATTATACCCACATGGGCGCGGCGCAACGGTGCTCGTCATGAGCACGGCGCAACCGTGCCTCATGATGAGCTGAGCTCGTCATGAGCACGATGAGGTTAAGACACATCATAACTGATGTGAGAGGTAAAACCCATAATTTTAGGATTTTTGGTGATTTACTGGTATCCATAAGAGCACTGTTGCCCTAAAGAGATCAGCAAAACACACAAGATGATGGACGGAATGTTGCACAATGGCAAAACATTCACCCTCAGTCACAGATCTGGGTTTAATCCATCGTTATTTTGCTCACCATGCCACCCCAGCTGAGATATGGCCATGTGCAAATCAGCTTCTGTGCCTCATGGGAACAGTCTAGGCCGAACTGCCAATACATGTCTTCCCTGGACCAGAATCAAGCATCCTAGGACCGGTTTCTGGCTATCAGCCGTCTTCAGCCAGGATAGCTTGACTCCAGTGGCATAGTGAGCACGGGACCCAGAGGCATACCCTTCCCACATAGGGTGAACAGCAAAACACACAAGATGATGGATGGAATGTTGCACAATGGCAAAACATTCACCCCCAGTCACAGATCTGGGTTTAACCCATCGTTATTTTGCTCACAAGCCACCCCAGTTCAGACATGGTCATATGCAAATCAGCCTTGACCTGTGCCTCATGGGAACAGTCCAGGCCAAACTGCCAAGACATGTCTTCCCTGGACCCGAATCAAGCATCCTAGTACCGGTTTCTGGCTATCAGCGGTCTTCAGCCAGGATAGCTTGACTCCAGTGGCGTAGTGAGTAACTGGGGTGGCAGAGTGGGCTAAAGAACGGTGATGGATTAAACCCAGATCTGTTGACTGGGTGTGAGTGTTTGATTGGTTCAGATGCTCCATCCATTACCACACCCTTTTGTACTACTTTGTTCGCCATAAGTTGGCAGGGTATGCTCAGACGTGAATCCCTTGCTCACTTTGCCACTAGATTCAAGCAAGCCTGGCTGAAGACGGCTGAAATGCCAGAAACTGGTCCTAGGAAGCTTGTTTCCGGTCCAGTGAAAGGCATGGCTTGGCAGTTTGGGCTGGACTGTTCCCATGAGGCACAGGGTCAGACTGATTTGCATATGGCCATGTCTGAACTGGGGTGGCAGAGTGGGCTAAAGAACGGTGATGGACTAAACCCAGATCTGTTGACTGGGTGTGAGTGTTTGATTGGTTCAGATGCTCCGTCCATCACCAACCCCTTCTGTACCACTTTGTTCACCATAAGTTGGCAGGGTATGCTCAGACGTGAGTCCCCTTGCTCACTTTGCCACTGGATTCAAGCAAGTCTGGCTGAAAATGGCTGAAATGCCAGAAACCGGTCCTAGGAAGCTTGTTTCCGGTCCTGTGAAAGGCATGGCTTTGTAGTTTGGGCTAGACTGTTGCCATGAGGCACAGGGTCCGACTGATTTCCATATGGCCATGTCTGAACTGGGGTGGCAGAGTGGGCTAAAGAACGGTGATGGACTAAACCCAGATCTGTTGACTGGGTGTGAGTGTTTGATTGGTTCAGAGGCTCTGTCCATCACCACCCCCTTTTGTACCACTTTGTTCACCATAAGTTGGCAGGGTATGCTCAGACGTGAGTCCCTTGCTCACTTTGCCACTGGATTCAAGCAAGTCTGGCTGAAGATGGCTGAAATGCCAGAAACCGGTCCTAGGAAGCTTGTTTCCGGCCCAGGGAAGGCATGGCTTGGCAGTTCGGGCTGGACTGTTCCCATGAGGCACAGGGTCAGACTGATTTGCATATGGCCATGTCTGAACTGGGGTGGCAGAGTGGGCTAAAGAACGGTGATGGATTAAACCCAGATCTGTTGACTGGGTGTGAGTGTTTGATTGGTTCAGATGCTCCATCCATCACCACCCCCTTTTGTACCGCCCTAAAGAGATCGGCATTAAGATGTAATGCGTGTTCTGAAATTAATAATTAAGTGAATACGCTTCTTTCAGGCACCATTTACAAAATAAATGGGTCTCGACAAGAGCTTCATGAACAGAAGAGTTGTTCTTTTAATGACTTACAGAGCTGCAGAAAACGTGTAAATAGTTTAAATTCACTAAATGAAATATAAAATAGTGCAGACCCAACACAAGGTGTGGGTTTTATACATGAATGAGAATTAAAGTGTGTGGGGAACAGCTCTGCCCAATCCATCGTGATTAGTTGTGTCACTGTACTGGTCCTTACGCAAACCCCTATAAACACACACTTGGACATTTAAACGTTTCGGTTTTCAGTGTTCACTGGCATTAAGCCTTGGATTTTCATGCAAATAGTTTTAGTTTCTTATCCTCACTTGACTGAGAAAGTTAATGCCCACTTTCGTGTTTACAAGAGCAGTAATACTGTTTTTTGGTTTGGGACATAAAAGGGCAAAGGGTAGAGGGTAAAAAAATCCAGTGTAAGGAGATCCACAACAATCTAAATACAAATATTAATTGTAACGAGTGATTAAAAACATAGGTAAGCCACAGGAATGGATTGGGGAAAAAATCAGTCTTGAAAAAGGTTTCTAAACAGGAGCGTTTTAGCACCATTTTTAGTGAAGTTTGGCACATCGCCCATAAAGATAATTAAAAAAAATCATAATGTGGGAGGCTACATTTTGCATTAATCTTTTCTGTTATGTTGCATTCCGCATTGTTTAGGAAGTTTGATATGTCATATGCTCAGATCACCGGTATTCCGAGTCAGTTGCTCTGTGCTTCTAAAAGCAAAACATATTTTGATGAATATTTTAAGTGTTAGAGAGATAGATATACATCAAGGAAATGTGGGTTTTGATAAAGAAACCTAACAAAATAAATAAAAGATAATCTACGATTCTAGCTGGTCTCATAGCTCGCAAGACCACTAGACCTTCTCTGTTAGTGAAATGAAAAGAATGGTGTGATTTCAGAAGTGTTGTTAAAATGTATACTGTGCAAGCAAAAATTATTTGTAATTTTGGTAAACGATTAGCCAGAGTTTCCATAAACGGATATTTTTTAGATGTTGTTTGTGCTTCACAAACTAACAACTGCAATTCCTATTTGAGTGTTAACAATGAAGTGTTACTTTCAAATAATTCTTCCACAGACTTTTCTGAATGTAACTCACACTCAAATACTGCACTCTGACTTTTCTGAATCTAACTCGAATTCTGTGAATGCTCTCTGTGAGATCTGACCATGATACATCTTCTGTAAACACACAGAGAGTTGAACCTAGTACTTGTTATACTAATTTAACTCGACCAAAATATGCAGTTGTCACTCCAGCAAAATTTAAGGATTGAAAATCGTTGATGAATGGTTCAGTGAAACAATCGTGTATTTCTCCATACTCATCTGGACTGTGCATGATCCAAGCATGTATGGTAATGAATGAGATTGAATCAAACTAATTTGTTGTAGAGAAATTCAAATGAGCTTAGCATCACCTCTCACATATAGAATAGGCACAAGGGGGCAGGTTTACAAGACCCTTGCGCAGCCGGTGCATCATGTTGCGTGACGCACTGGTGGTGCAGCCAGCTAAGTGATATTTACAAGAACCGTTAAAGTCACCCTGATTGATTAAACCTGTGCTTGTAAATATCACCCCTAATCACGCAACACTTTGCGTGTTAGGGGGTAACATCGGTGTTGCTGTGGGGTGTTCCCACGCAACACCCATGTCCACTGATACATTTCTAGATTTACGAGAAATCGTAAATCTGGAAATGCGCCAGAATGCTATGCCCCCCTAGGAGTGGTGTAGCGAGGTGCAACGAGGAGAAATGTTTTCATTTCTTCTTGTTTTTTTCCTCTTTCAATGCTTGCTGCATTCTACAACACACATTGGAAGAGGAAATCACCTCAATTGATTGTTTTTGTGCAGGAAGGTTTCCCTTCCTGCACAAAAACAATCTCCCCACGATATAGGCATCCTTGCACCATGGTGCAAGGGTGTCTGCGCCGGCGCATGTTAGCAGTTTATGCACCAAGGCAGGGGGAAGCACAGAGATGCAACATATTGTAAATATGTCGCATCCCTGTGCTTCGAAACTAACGCAGTGCAGCAAAATGACATGCGGTACCACGCTGCGTTAGTTTCTTGTAGATCTGCCCCTAAGTCTGCATTATCTGCTTAGACAACATCAGGGGTTAGCAAACGTTTAATTGAATAGAGAACCACTGTGGCCACAGATAGGGGAGAATATGCCACGAAGAAGCTAACTATTCAGTTTAATGTTTGTACTACAAAATTGCACGCTTCAAGTTCATCCATTCTTTGATCTTGTACCGTCCTGATGAAGATGGAGCCATATATAGGACTTATCCACTGAAACGTACATTGACGGTTTTAAGTTGTTCACTTTTGTTCACCTTCTAATGAGGATGCGGAGAGACAACGGATAACTCCTTCATCTCTCAGAAGCCGGGGAGAATACAAGGAGCTTGTTTTTAACAGAAAACATTCGACTCCATGAAATATTGCTTTAGTTGTTGTAGGGTCTGATTAATGTATTTTAATATTTTGTTAAATTATTGATTGTATAGTAGAAATTAGAACTGTAATTTTCGAATAATATTTTTGAGAACAAGCTTTGCTTATGATTTTTTAATACGTATATAGGCAGAACGGGAATATATATTGCGGGTTTTAATATTATATGTTGTGAGAGGGAAACTGTTATTGTAGTTATTTTTTGGTTTAGTTCAAAAGTGAAGGGTCGGTTTCTCATTCTTCCTCCCACACTGGTATTTTTTGTAAGATAAAACTATCATACATTCAGGTCACAAATTGGTGCTGCCGCAGCGTGAGTACCTATCTGTTACAGCATGCCCCACTAGATAAATGTCTATAATATCCTAAACCGAAAGATATAAACCTAACTTGAAATTGTTGTTGCTCACTGGCTCTGAGTAAGATTGGTGTTGCTAATTATGACCAAAGATAGCTAATTTTGACTGAGGGCTGTGCAGGTTGTGAGGGTAATTGTTTAGGCTGCTATCACTGCTGTAGGTAATTATTGTGCAGTTAGTGAGTAAAATCTGGGCACTTTCTGGCCACCAACATTTTACATGCTCCTCTGTTGATTGAGTTGCCCGAGCCTGCCATATAAAGCTTTTATGCAGGACTTGCAACTTACCAGTACATCTCATCACCATACAGGCTCGGGTTGTGTGCTTCCTTGTATGCACTTGTTAGTAGGTGTTAGAGGATCTAATAATGCTAGATGTTTCTCAGGTGACTCTCTAATATTGAACCCATGGTATATTATTGTGCTGATCCCTTACCAATAATCCTCATTACTCTTACCCCTTCTAATCCTCATCGCAATCATTTCTCAACTGGGGATCCCTATCTCGTGACTGGAAAGCTCAAAGCATGCTGAGTGGCTCATCACGACTGTGAAGAGGAGTAAGAATAAGGGTAATCAATATTAAGTAGTCGAGACATTACACCTACGTCCTTGTTCCAATTATTACTCCGGAAGTATACCAAAGACCCACATTGCCCATAAAGAATCAAAACAAATACAGCAAAAATTAATGCTGCAACACCTGTGAATTTATTAGAGAGCATGTTCGAGACAGAATGAACGGAACTGAATACTCCTACACCAAATGACAGCTTCTCAGAGTCTAGGCCCTGCACATTGTAATGGAGTGCAAAGATATGACAGGAAACCCTCCAAACCCGACAGTTCTCAGCCAGACCATCACCCGGAACCTCAGCCCAAGAAGCAGGCAGACAGACAGCTGACCTATCCTGATTCTCTACTGCAAAGGAACCCCAGAGAGAAAAAAAGCCTGGGCAAAGCTGTAACAAATCCAAACACTGATCATGAAAAAAGTGACCCTGTATGCCTACATTGCCACCCAGAAAAACAGATGTTCAGAATGGCAAAAAGGCCATGAAAGGTTAATCTAAACAAGAATGCAACAAATACCACTCTGGAAATGAAGGAGAACGAGCAAAAAAACACCACCCTCTAAACTTAAGGAGCTTTAGTGACCAAAATTCTGAATCCGTCCTCCAGCGGGCTAGTCGGGTCCATAGTCTGCAATGTCTTAAGTTTAACAAATATAGCGAAGTAATATAAGTGGCTTTAGGAAGATGGTAAAAGGAAACTTTGAAATTTTTAACACCCTCGATGTTAAACCCTTTACAGTTTTGCTCAAATAACAAAATTAATTATATTGGGCCTTGAATGCTAGATCTTTGTAGCCTTTGTTCAAAACACATTATATGTATCAAATTACATTGCTTCAATTGGAAACAGAAATGTTTCCCTAACAACTTCCACAGTCAATTCAGACTGATAAATTCAGCGATCCAGATTCGTACTCATTAGAGTGTATTCCAACTAAATATTTAATGTTATTTTTTTATGATTCTGTGTTGAGTAAATAAACACTTATATATGGTGTAAGCTGTGGTTGCTAAGATATCCTCGTTTAGTATATTAGTTTTCATAACAGACTGCATGATTCTGTAGTTTATGGTTCCTCTGTAATTCAGCTTTCCTTATTTAATAAGCAAATGCTTCTTTTTATAAATCACATCATTAGTAAACAAAATTACATTTGTAATTTGAACAGATGTAGTGTACAAGCAGCAGAGCCGGCAAGCATTACAATTTTCTGTCTTCTGTATGTTTTTGCAGGAAGCCTATTAACGGCTGGTTACAATATAAAACAGGTAGTGACAAATCACATAGCTTTGTAAATTGGGTGCTCACCATACATGGTACGCACGCACAGAAGACATACACACCAAGCAACATTTCTAATGATATTTGTTTTCAAACTCCAAGAAAATCACAGACACCCATGCATACAGACGAATATAAATCGACGAATCAAAGCAAATACCCCAGCAATCTTGCATAACTCTGTGCAGGAGAGTTTTCAGGAGAATCCAAATCAGCATAGCTCAGGGTGCTGCGCTGCAAAGACGCGCACACTGAAGTATATCGGAGGGGCACAGGATGAGGTGCTGCTGAAGAGAACAAAGTGCTGTCCACCACGAGGGCACTAACGATTGTTGTCATTCCAGCACTGGGTAGTTCATCAATAGGTTTTAGTGGGTGATGTGTCTCATGGGAGCACTGAGATGTGTGCTTTACAGGTGCGTATGGGACGACTCATTACCCATTGTTCTTGGAGAGTGTAAAGTTAGCTCTGGGTAAAGTGCTTATGCTGCGAAATTGTTGGTTCATATATCAAGGGTACGTAGCTGACCCAAAGAAAGAGACAGTCTTTGTTCTGTCGGCCAATGGTAGCCAGTTGGGCACCAGCCCAAAGAGAGGGGGAGTGCTACCATAATCAGTATTTGGTAGATGAGAAAGAGGGACTGCACATTTCCCTAAACATACACCTGACGGGCCACACAAACTCCTTCCAAGGGCAAAAGGCTTATGCCATATTGGATTTCTCTTCAAATGTTGCAAAGTGGGATAGCTTGGGAAAGACAACATGGATATGCTGCAGAAGTGAGGAGAGTTATCCTCAGATACCGTTCCTCCGTTGTTAGGGAGCATTCAGGAGTCACTCTTGCCATCTTGCTAGTCGAAGCAATGAATGTGGCACCTCATGAAACCCTCTTAAGGACACTTTCTATACCTTCAGAAGATAAGAAGAAAGCTTGATCTGCTGTCTGTGGCTTGATAGAAGCCCTGTGGCTAGATAGAAGCCCTGGAGGACTTGACCTGCTTTCTCTTATAACCAGGACAAACTAGTGGACTCTAAGGGTAAATTGGCTGACCACCTCTGTGGCTGAAGGGACACAACAAGCTACAAGAAGCCTTTTTTCTGAACTGACTAGTTGACCAATACCAACTGGATCTCGACTGGACATTGTTGGTGGCCTATGCCGGAGTGAGTCATGCGCTCATGCACTCTTAGTACTTTCTCTAAAGTCCTAGAAGACTTCAATGTGACCCAGAGGCTGTCCTCCAGAAACTCTGAAAAGTCAGGACATAGACATTGCTTGGATTTCCAGAACCTACTGAGCTGTCAGCAGTTGATACTTCTCCATCAGATACAGTTTCAGGTTAGCCTCACTAGAAGGTTTTCAGCTCCATAAAAAAGACTATGGGCCTAATTATGACTATGGTGGTTCGATGGACCGCCGTAGCCACGGTAGAGGTGTGGGCACCGGCGGTTCAACTGCTTTGCTACAGCAGGTTTGACAGTCTGATGGACCGCCTAACTTGTAATCAGGCCCTTAGTGTTTATTGGTGCTATTTTTACTTTAAACTTAAAAAAACATATCTCTGATTCTCCTTGTTTTTTTTGTCCTTTTGGCGTCATGTTGTTTATGAAATTTTACTCCATTAGTCTGATTCAATTTTGGATTTGTATTGCTTGCTGTTTAGTCTTGATTACTGTTTTGGTACTGCATAAATACTTTATACACTTCCTTCACTTAAGCCCATCTGATCTGTGCCAATGTTACTGGGGGTTGAGCTTGGGTCATTTTAGTGACGTTGAGGAGTTAGTGTTATCATTCCTTGAGGTGGGTGACTGCCCACCACAAACAATAATCCAATTTCTTACAGTTTACTCTTCACATTACACACAAAGGGTCCATCCAATACATTTTTAATAGCAACAATAGCACTGCCTGAAAGAAATTAAATAACTCGTTTTCACAAAGCACCAAACCACTGAACCAAAATTCTATAGAATGATACAGTGGACAAACACAAATCTTCTAGAGTTACCTTTATTAGTGGTGTTGTAGGGAAACCAAACAAAAAAACATGATTGGATGAGGATTTCAATATTTTTCTTAGTTAGTGCCAAAGGATATAGAAAACATTTGATAATTAGAATATGTCCATTTTTGTGATAGCACTCACACATTCACTTCACTATAGCTATTCTAAATTAGCACCTTTACAATTAGGGGGTCATTTTCAGTTAGGTGACCTCATAAACAAATTGCCAAATTTGGGAAACTTTGTAGGAAGCAGCAGAACTGTAACAAGATTTCCTACAAAATGTGTGGCTTCTGTTTGCAAGTTTTCTTAAGAGTATCATGAGTTCTAAAATGGAAGAGGTAAGTATTTTCTGAAGTTTTCCTCTTCAACGGAGAAATTCGATTTAAGGTACATTTGATTCAGGTTTAATAGGTTGAATATTTGAGTCAAAATGCCTAAGTTAGGGATAGGCTTTTATTGAGTGCTTCAGATAGGAGATACGAGACATTTTTCACCCCAATGTTGTAACCCACTTGGAGCTAACAATATAAGGTTAGAAGTGCACAGACAGCAACAGATTACACCAAGATTAAGCCATAATAAGTGATGGTTAGGTGAAATGGAGGGCAGCTGAAAAGGCAGCTGATTATGATGCATATATGGGAAATTGAGACATTGCCCACCAGAATGTGGTACTTCTAAATGGGGTGATTATTCAACAATGCTCCTGTGTCATACCTGTGGGAAACTTTAAATTAGCCCCAGATTAACTATTTGTTCTACTATTCTCGGCATATCAGGCTGAGGGAGTGTGATGATCATTTTTCTCTTCTGTTAAAAATGATTTTCAATAATTGACATGGCAATGATCTGGAAGCTGATATTTGAGTCTGTTCTATCTGCAGAGATATAGAGCATTATTCCATATGCTCCTGCACCAATTGAATTCATAATAGGTTCAATTAAAAAAAGCAGAAGAAACAACACATTCTTCAAAGAACATGTTAGAACATCAATTTAGGGGTTTAGAAATATGAAAGCACAATCCATGATGTGGGATAGTCTTAATGCATTTATTAGAAGTATTCTAATGAAAGAATTAGTGGGAAAGAAAAGCATACAAGCTAAAATTGGAAACTTTGCACAAGAACCAACTATATTTATAATACATAGGTAAACTGAACAGAAGAGTATTTTAAAAATGTAAATGGAAACAAAAAAATATTTTCACAGAAAACAGAAGTTTGAAATTTTAATTTAAAATGTGAATTTGTGTTTTTGAAAATCAGGAACAAATATTGAAAAGTCTCTAGCCCCAGGAACTAAAACAGCTAGTAAATAATTGTGTTATCTGCTCAGTAAAAGACAAATATAGAAATTCCGCCCTCACAGTTATAAAAAATACAACATTTTCAAACCATTTACAAATAATTTCATACCAAAAAAATATAGACAAGGAAAAGATGAAGAACATTTTTATATGATTTAATACTCATGACCCTAATGACAGGCAGTCCAATTTCTGTCATGGAAGTAAAAAACACATATTGCACTAGGGTTTTGTGAAAGAGATCCCTCATACATTTATAGAGGTACATAATAGAGAAATTGTGAAAACAACACTTTTAAAGTAAAACATACTTTGCATTCTAATAACAAAACCAGGTAAAGATCCATAATAGATAATTTGTAGATTTCTTCAGCTCATCGTAAACAAGAGTGGTGAATATGTTATATTAGGATTAGATGGCTAAAAGGTTTTTGATAATGATAATTGGGTTTTATGAAGAAAATGTATTTTAGCACAGAGGTCATCAACAATATGAAAGAGATATGTGCAGGTCCATTAGCCAAAGTTCAAATGAATAATTACAATTGTAAGAGACACTAAACAAAGTTGTCCAGTTTCTCCTTTGTTATCAATATAGCATTAAAAACCATAGCTATAAATTCAGTCCCAATTCAATATTCTCTAAGTTAAAATATTATCAGGAGAGTTCAAATGTCTGCTAGTTATCTGTACTTTTAGCTCATATCTACAGTTTTTTTCTGATTGTGCTATAACCTTTAATTCCTACGGGGAACTTAATTGTCCGATTTAGTTGGGGATTTTTATTACCAGAATTGGAAAAACATTATTAATTATAAGCTAGTTACAGTTTATCAGAGAACATTTAACAACATGTACAATGCCGAGAAGACAAATACCTGAGTGTACAAGGTACTCTAAACATATGAACAATTATTTCTTTCTCTTAATTGCTGGCCATATTTTAGAACATACGTCTCCATTGGAAATACATATCATCCACATTTGCTACATTTGGAAAAATGTTTAATTTGGGAACCAAAGAAAAAACCTTAAGAATTTTGGCTAAATTGAATATCCCATTATCCAAAATAGGCGTTGACTTTCCGCAGCTAAAGAAATACCATGTTGCAAATGTACTCGCTCAGGTTGGAAATTGAGTGTGAAATGCATCTTCTGAAACTCTAAGATTGTGAATTCAAGAGCAGAAGTGCTTTGTTATCATGCATAAAACGAAGGTTATAATTTTTTATGATTCCCCCACTTTTCTTGTTGGTTGTTGCTAGCAGTGGAACTGTGTAATGTGACACTTCTAAACAGTACAGAAAGAAGGGTACGCTGTTCCCCAAGTGGATGGACAGTAAGTGGGGAAGGCCACCGGACGGGAATCCTCCTTGTCGGAACTAAAGTCCTCACACACCCAGGAAGCTAGATGTCATGCTTCATCATATGGATTCGCTCCTGGTTGGGTCGGCGGTGCAATACCCGACGGGCACCCATAAAGGGGCTCTTTAGTGGAGATCTTCTGTTCCTGCCGTATGGTGCTGTGGGTGTAAGGCCCCTAGGTGAAGGTGTAGATGTGACGTGAGTGAGTGCTATATTAAAAAAGGTGGAGCAAGGACATATGATGAAGCATGACACCTAGCTTTCTGGGTGTGTGAGGACTCTAGTTCCGACAAGGAGGATTCCCCTCCGGTGGCCTTCCCCACTTACTGTCCATCCACTTGGGGAACAGCGTACCCTTCTTTCTGTATATTTCCAGGGCATGTACGCTGGACCCCGTTAAACAGCCCTTCTGTCCCCCTTCTTGTGTGACTTCTAAACAGTATCACAACATGTAAGTTTTCCCCTGAATCATTAAAATGTCTACAACTGATTAGCTTATTTAAATGTTAAACATTTGTGCAGGTATTGTACAGTGACATGGAAGCTGTAGTATGTATTTGCCCTATCCATACTTTTCAGTGTATGACCCCAGGGAGCATCATTGTACTCTGGCTTTGCTGCTATTTTAAAACTGCTGCAATGGCACATGGCAAGGAAAAGGGCTTTGCCATGGAGGAAATCTACCTTTATATAATAGCTATGCCAACCCTAGTTGTATCTTGTAAGCACACACGACTAATTGATTACTATATAAAAGTGAGGCATACTCAATATCAAGAAAATCATGTCCCCACAACAAACACTTGCAAAAAGCTGTGTGCAATCATTTCAGTTACATTTTTGTTTTCCAATAACAGGCCTGATGGTAACCCAAAAAATGAATTTCATAACTTGGTTATTTTTCACTTGCTATGGCAAAATATAATTAAATGATTAAAGTAAATGTTTGATATATATAATTTGTATATATGAATATTTAGACATATATATTTATATATTCACTGAAAAAACCAACAATGGTTACAGGGACGTTAGGCTCAGATTTTACTTGTACATGCTCATGGTGATACCACTCTTTCTAACAGAACCGATGTCATCCAGGATTGTGGCTGTCACATGTATGGTATCCTACTATTATCCTCCATCACCAGCACAGTCAATGCGCTAACCCAAAAAGCCATGACTGTACTCCCCCTCTGAGTGGCAGACTAAAGTGGGATTTGAGGGTCTACTGCAGGATTCAAGGATCCTGGCATGCAAGGACCAACCATTTAATGAAATATCCTGGTATTTGAGGATGTACTGCAGAATTTGAGGATCCTGTAGTCCAAAAACCAGTTGTGGCCAGGTGTTTGGTTTTACTCCCTGCTGATGATGATAGGAAATCCCTGCTTGAGTTCTGCTCTGAACCTGTGTTCCTTTGCTGAGGCTCAACTCTTTGCCTTTGTTCCTGGCTTTCCATTTAAGATTATCTTCAAGCCAAATGTCTACAACACCTTCCCAGATGTTTTTTGTGTGCAATGCTTCTTGAAATTCCTTCTGCTCTGTCACCTCTGACATTTTCCTTACATTTTTGGAATTATTCCACGTCTTCCAGCACGGTGTTCCAAGGCCTCAGTTAGTGATAGCTAGTGAGTTAGGTATTACTTGTTTAGAGTGTGGGACTTCTGTTAGGCCCCTCTTCATTCCCTGCACCAATTAAATGAGATTCTATCACACCCTCCATATTGTGTTCTTAGGTCTGAATAGTGTAATGTGCACATTATGTGTGAAACTTTTGTCTCTAATCATGGGCTTCAGTTATGGAGCATTGACCATTGCTAGAAGATGTTGGCGCAAGGCCAGTCCCTTGGCAATTCCTTTGGCTCTTCCATTGTTATGCTAAATGTTTTCCATAGCGCATCAGCTGAAATAGTGAATCTTTTGTATGTCTTGTATCCTCTCGAATATTACCATTCACATGAAACCTATGTAAGTGAAACAACAGGGTGTATTTTAGGTTGATATGGGAATAAAGAGTAAGAATAGTCTTATATTCTGTTTGGTATAAAGAGTAATCATTCATGAGGGAGTGCAAAAATCCAAAGAACCTCCATCTGATGGACAACCTTTGCGAGGACAATAAGATATGGTCTCTTGTGTGCCTTCACATATCCCTGTTCCGTTCCCCCCTTTGCCATCAGTGCTGAGCGCAGTCTTGGATATATTCAGCAGGGTCGATGTTGGACCCGGCCTCGTGGCGTGGTTCACCTCTGTCCCTCCACACCCTGTGAGCGTAGGCCTGTACCCTGAGTCCCCTGCGCAGCCACCCCGTTAGTGTAGCCTGCAACCCGAGCCTGGTCGTCCTACCCAGGGACACCTAGATCCCCCGAGAACCTTGACCAGGCCTGCCTTTCCCACTCCTCGCCCGGCTCCGAGCGCCTAACCATGCCTGCCCCACAAGGCCCGGACGCCACCTTCCCTTCCCGACATCCCTGTCTCCCTAGGCCTAGCGTTGTAGTGTAGTTCCTATTATCCAATAGGCTCTGCGCATTGGAATAATACCTTCAATAGTATAGGCCTAGACCAGACGTTAACTAGGTCTTCTATTGTCGATATTAGACTTAAAGTTTTGGGTTTGCCAGCTAGCTCAGAGTTCACTAGAAACTTTCTCGAATAGGCAAGGAGGAGTTGAACCTCCCTGGATAGACAAGAAGGGATTTAGTTTCTGACAACCATAGAACATGACAACTTTGCTCTCCCCTAATCAAGAGTGTATCTCTAGAGTCGTGTGAAAACAAAAGACAACTTATTTTACTCAGACAGTACGTGCATTCTTAGTTTCACCAGTTTGTAGAGAAAAGGAAGAGACGGGCGTGTTCAATAAAAGAAGGTATTTATTGATCAGTCTCTTTTCTCGTACAAGAGAAATGAATCGATATTATTGCAATACTTATGGTTAAGTAATGTGCATACAATAAAAGCAGAAGTATAAAATAATACTGTAAAAACATTTATATGGTTTCTAAGCCATATGGTGGTTTAAAATGGATAAAATAGATACATACATATAAACATTTGACTAATCGTACTCAACTGGTGCTTCTAACTACGCCTACCCCAGTGTACCTGACCTAAGCCTAATACGTGGGCGGGGATAGAAAGTAGCAGTTTAAGTTAAGTTTGTTTTGCCAAGTGACTGATTCAAGAATTCTCTGCAAGGGGTTATTCAGTTCTGTACCTTGAATCTAGGATGGTTGAGGGATGGTATCTCTCATCTTTGGTCTTGATATTCCAGGCTGCCTGCAAGGGCTGCTCGGAAGCGCCGGAGCTAGATTTCTCGGCAGGAGAAAGGCAGCGTCTCGTTCTCAGCGCGTCAGGAAGGCGGGGCAGCGCCAGTGGGCTTCGCTCTCTGCTGGGCTTCGGCAAGTCTCGCTGCTCCGATCTCGTCACCACCGCGTGTGTTTGCTTAAGGCAATGTCGGTAATATTTATACCTGTAAGGTGCCGAGATTGACGTAAGGATGGACATAGATACGTCAATAAGGATGTCATACGAACTGGTCGTTAGCACATTCTTATGCTGAAGTTCTCGGTGAAATCAAAACAATGGCCGCAGGGTTTTCCCCAGGTTGTCATAGGTTTGATTTGTTTTGAGAACTCCGTATGCCTTATCAGGGGCTGGAGGAATATTGCTTGTCTAATTAGATGGCAAGCGTTATGACCTAATCAGATAACGCGTTCCTGTGCCGTGGTGTGGCTTAATCAGATAACGGTTTCTGCATCATGGGATGGCTGCTAGTTAATTTGTTAACCAGAATAGGGTCAGGAATAGGGGGATCTATACAGAACCTATAGGAATACATCACACCCACTCCACGCTAACTATGGCCATATTTACGAATCTAGGCATAGTAAAACACACTGTAGAGTATAGTGTATACCTTACCACCCCAAAATACACATAATGCATTTTGAAATTATGTAATATACGGGAAAAAAATAGTCACATGTACTATATGCACTCAAGCAGTAGAATAATGCTAAATTAATCACGCATATGTATACATTATTAGTAATTGAATATGAGAATTACACATGAAATGGCTCTTAATACAGAAGAAAAGTTCGAGACCACTTCATCACAGTTCAAAAATATTTATGAACATACCAGCGGGCAGCTAATGTCTATGAAGTTTTTTTTTAAAAATAGAAATTAGTTCTCTAAGAATAGTTCTTACTTTAAGCAGAAGATAAGTGTCCCGAAAAAATTATAAAAATATTTTGGGCTGCTAAAAAAATTGCTGTCCGTGAACTGGAGGAAAAAATTGTTCTTGCTACTTTATTATTAAAGTTGAAGGCCAAATTCAAGGTGTCGGGAACGCCGTGTGCTAGCTTGCTCGTTATTTATGCTCTGGTGAGAACATCATATCATTGAGACTGCTGAAAAAGCTGTCAACAGCTTCCTGTGAGAGTTCCACTAACTCGGAAAAAGATGTAACCATGCATCGTGTGCATGATTGTCTCCATTGACGTTTTGAGTAGTATTGCTGACAGAAGGTCGTACCTGATCGATGCTGCTTTCATCTTGAATTTCACTACCCCTTAATCGTAGTGGTGAAGTTTCCACGAATGCCGTCATCAGGATTGGCAGCCGTTGAGGGCAGCACAATGCATGAGCCGTTACCGGACCCAACAATGTTTCTGCATCCATTGGCGCATCCGATTGTAGCGTCAGACAGGTGTCCAACACTCATTCTTCTCCGCACAGCATGCACCTTAGTACAGGTAAAACACATCTTTGCCATATCGGCCGAAATGAAAGAAACCAAGTCATGTTCAGGTCTCTAAGCCGGGTTAGTCCCAGGATTTTTGATATCCGGTCCCGGTATCCAATGGCTCGGATTGTTTCTTCCCTTGTCGCAGGTGTTTTGTCTGTGACATGGTTTGCCATAACGAAATATAAGGACTAAGAATAGGATTCCTGCAATTAGTCCCAAAATGAGGGGAAGTCCGCCAAAAATCGAATGGACGAAGTCTGGAAAAATACCCAGTATGGCTTTGAATGGTGTTAATGCCCCTGAAAACAATGTCTTAAATACATTTGAGACTCCACTGGTATCAGAAATATTTAAGATTTCATTCAGGATTTCTGCGAAATGTATGGGGGAATTAGTTGATAACAATGAGTGAATCTCTGCAGTCGTCCTTGCGACTAGGAGATCATACGTTTCTTTTGATGACTTGAGCCTGGTCGGCGTCTGAAGAAGCACTGTTTTCATTCTGCTTAAAGTATCAACTCGAATAGAAGTAATTTTCAAGTTAGGCCATGCCCTTGCCTCCCTGTCTGGAAAGGAGCTGGGGAACAATAAGCGTCCACAGCACATGACCTTCGCAGTCGTACTTACGAGATAAGGAACCCCGGGCAGTAGACTACAACATCTGCGATCCACAATTAGGACGTAACTCCCGTTATAGAGTCTTTTAAAGAATGGTTCTATCTCTGTTGCAGGTGCGCCTAGCTGGTGACATGAAAGGTTATTTGAGTTCCCTTCACAGGCTCCATGCAATCTAATTCCATTACACAGAAGTGTACCGCTTAGTGACATCGCACAATTATTGCCACTAAGAAACACTTTCTGTCCTTTATTACTGACACATGCATGTGAATAGGGCAAGTTCCATGTTGTCTTAATGTACCCTTTTCCCAATTTTTCGTACATGCCAGCCTGTATATATTTTTGGCAGTATTGAAACCTGAAAGTCGATATTGGAATATTAATTATCCCATGTATTATCCATTCAATGACAGGTCGTTCTGACATTGTCAATGTTAATCTCTCGAGTTTCTCAATGCTCAGGATTGTATAATCAGCACCCTTCTGTGCCATACTGATTTGTTTATCAGTAAGGTTAAAGATATTGAATAGTGACGTTGTGTTGATTAAACGCCAAGGCACATAGCCTGAACGCAGGTTTTGTAACGTCCAACCAAGCTGTACAATAGAACGCAATTGAGACTGACCGTGTTGTAACAACAGTAAGTCTTGCGATATTATGTCGATTGCTGAAGACACAATACTGTCCAATGAAAAAATTCTGGAGGACAGAGTCATTAACCCATTGTCCACTACAGAAAGCGATTTTTCCAAATTAATACGGTCAATTTCCCGTATACTTTCTGCTGTCTCAATTTGAGTTATCTTCCCGGCCTCATTGTAAGCTGCATATATAGAGGCTGCTATGAAGCGTTTTTGACGCTGTTTGCGCGGTTCCATAATGAAATCACGCAAGTCAGCACCATCAGTAAGTAAAGTTAGGTGTTGCTTAATTTCTGTCAGTGTGGAAGTTTGTAGCCATTGAAGGCAGAGTTTTCCCACACTGTAGGTGGTGATTATCCCTGGGTGTTGTCTTTGGGAATATCTAGGGTCTGGCCTGGTCAATGTGAACCCCTGTGTTTTGTTCAGGAATCTGTCTTGACAGTTATTAGTATCTGTGGGCCAGATTAACCATTGTTTCCAATCAGGATTTGTTCTGTTTTGGTTTAATACATAGTTTACGTCTATCTCTTCATCTGTAGAGTTATTGCTGTTCATAGTTGGCTTTGGAATAGACGGTTTATTTAAGTCTTTGATTTTGGCTAATCCAAGACAGGTAGTTTGTTGAATAGTGTCATTCAAGAATATAATTTGTTCTGGGATCATGCAGGCTCTAAACAATGATTCTATACCCTGAACTTGCCATTCTCTTGTACCCCAAACACTTTTTACTTCTACATTTTTGTCCCAATAATCAAAACCAAATGTATTCATCTGTTCAAAAAATGAGTCCGAATATATCAATTTTGTGTTTGTAAGCATGGTTTTTGTTCCTGTCTTATTTGACAATTTAAAATAAAATGTTTCAGCTTTACTTGTATTGAACTCTGAAAAATATTAATATTTGTCATAAACGGTTCTTGAGCTTCCTTTTGGAGGGGTTGCACAATGTTCCCATTGATTATAATTTAAAACATTTCTAGGTTGTGCAGATTTATGTAGAAAATGGTTACCATAGTGGTTGTAGCAGTACATACTATCATAATTAGACGAACCCTGCAAATAATCATGTTTGGTAAATTTAGCAGACATCACTAGGTCAGACATCATGTTATTAATACTTTCAAAGTCCCAATCATCAGCAAATGAGTTTGGTTTTACAAAGTCACTCAACGAGATCTTGATTTGGTGTGGATATTTGAGGATTTCAACCGGACCATAAATTTCATAGTCAGTATTGTCCCATGCTACCCCACCCGGTATAGGATTGGCTGTGAAGTTGACTGAAGAAAGTTCTCTTTTCTCGACGTGTGAAGACGTGTGTGGCTTGAGGATCAAGTTGATTTTCTGGCTTGCTGTGTCCATTTTTGCATATTTTCCCTCAATGAAGCGTCCCAAACATAGTACCATGATGAGCCAAAGTATGAGGATAAATACACCAAAGGACACCCAAAATTCAATCCATGGAGAAATCAGATAGGTTTCTTTCAGTTGTTTCAAAAGTTCCTTAGCTTTGTCTTTAAGGGTTTTTGTTGATGGCTGTGTCTTTGATTCACTGAGGTCTTCAGAGGAATCATTGAAGTTTATGAAGTAGCCGGATGCCGTTCTGTCTATTGTTCCAATTGCTTCAGGATTACTGTTTCTTGCAGCTTCAGCATATTCATTTGTTACTTCATTGTAGGTTGGTGTGTCTCTACTAAATGTTTTTATTTGGGTTTTCAGAGGTGTGAGGTCCATTGCATTGTTGCATAGTCCTTGTTGTTGTTCTGTAGGCGTTTCGAATGTGATTAGCCTTTTAGTTAGCACCTCTGTACTTTTAGCAAACCTTGGTGTTCTACTACTTATCGGGAGTCCACTTGGCCTACTGTTTGTTATCGGCCACATGATTGTGGTTTTATCAGGTCGATGGATACAACTCGGTTCTCCTTTTTACCAGCAAGCGGCGGTAGTACAACTGATCTTGTCCCGTTGATGGACAAGACAGGAACTGCTTTTCTGTAAGAAGGCCCAAATTCCTTCTTTACCGCGATCTTTTCTCTGACTAGATCCCCGACTTTTGGAATCCAGACAGGTCTTGCTGGGACAGGTGGTGGTTCTTCAATGGTTGTTGGCTGCTGTTTCAACTTTATGTTGCTCAGGTCTTTTCTTGTTTCGTTTAAGTCCTGCAAAATAGCCAAACGGTCTTTGATATCAAAGCCTTTTTCTTTCACCACTGAAGTCTGACTGTCAAGATCTAAGACTAACATCCTAGTTCCAAACAACAATTCGTACGGACTGAATCCCTTCAGAGAATTTCTTGGCAAGTTGTTTAGACTACGTTGGACACTTATTAGATGTTTGACCCACCAAGCTCCCGAACCTAATACCTTAGCTGTTATAGATTGCTTTATGTCACGGTTCTCTTTCAACAATTCCGTTTCCCTCGGGATGAAATGGACAAGAATACCGCAATGCAATGCCCATGCTGGTCATGGCCTCCTTATAAGCCCTAGAGCTAAAAGCAGGACCCTGGTCAGAATGCAGCACGCCAATTGCGTATGTGCCGATAAAGACTCGCAAATCTTTTATAACAGTTCTGGCGTCAGCCGATCGCTGGGGCCACATCCATATGAATCTCGTGCATGAATCCACTGCGACCAAGATATATTTATAGTTACCATCCCTTTGTAAGGGACCACAGTGGTCCAGGTAAACACAGGCTAATGGTTTATCCGAGATTAGAAGGGGCGTCTGCGCTGGTCGTCTCACTGTTGATACTTTCATTCTTTGACATATTTCACATTCTAGAACATAGTTCCTGGTTTGTCTTCTCATTTGTGGCCACCAGTATCTCTGTTTTAATAACGAAACTGTGGCTGAGACGCCAGCATGTACAGAAGCAAGTCCTTCGTGTGCCGCTATGATGAGTCCTGACCTATGTTCCATGTTTGGAATTACTCTATCCCCCACTCCAGGGATTCGAGCAAATGGAACATTATTCGCATCAGTTATGTATGAGTACTTTACTGGAAAGCCTTTCGGGAGTGTTTCTATCACATCTTTTACTGTGGCGCTGACAGCTTGTAATATATCGCTGTCTATTTTTGTTTTTGACCGGGTGATGGCAGCTACGGAAGCCGTTTGCACAGCTGCCTTCGCGGCCTCATCAGCCAATGAATTCCCTGAAACGTGAACGCCATCACGTTGATGACTCAGTGTATGTATCACGTGAGTCTTTGGTAGTTCTTTCTGTAAGAGAACTACTTGTTCCCAGAGCATTTTATGCTTTATTGTGCCTCCTTTTGCATCCTTAAAACCATTCTGAAGCCAGATCTGTAAGTATTCATTGTAAGACTGAACGCAATAATACGAATCACACACTATGAGTGTGGGGAATTCCCGATCGGCGGACATGTTATGTTATGTTATGTGGTTTTTATTAGGCGCACAAATGCTCCAGCTAAGGAGCGTCTTGGCGCCAGACAAGGCAGCTACACAACACAACTAAATAAAACAGCACAGAACACACAAACTAAGGAAATAAAAATGTTTTTAAGGCGCGACGAAAAGAAAGCACATCGCTCATGGCGCGAATTGCCGGGGGCAAGGAGTTCCACAGAGCAGCGGCCCGCACTCGGAATGAGCGACCACCGGCCCTGCTTCGCTTAAAGCGCGGGACCACAGCCAAATCGAGATCTGACGATCTTAAGGGTCGTGCCGGAATGTAATTGGCCATGAGTGTCGTGAGGATCATTGCAGGGGACCCCTTCAAGATCTTATGGGCGACGCAGAGGACCTTAAACTGAATCCGCTGCGCCACAGGGAGCCAGTGCAATGCTCGAATGGTGCTGGAGGTGGGACAGAATCTAGGAAGACCCACCACCGCTCTCGCAGCAGCATTCTGGATCCGCTGCAGGCGCCCTATCTCAGCTACATTCAGTCCGGCCAACAAAGAGCTAGCATAATCCAATCTAGATATGACGGTAGCTTGGATCATGAGTTGCCGGGTGGGGGCATCAAAGAACTTTAGCACCGGACGGAGCCCACGCAAGATGCCGAAGCAGCAAGCAGCCGTGCGTTTAGTGTGGCATGCAAACGTAAGGGAAGGGTCCAACCAGACCCCGAGGTTTTTAAGCTCGGCGACTGGGATGGGAGCGGAACCCAACTCCTCCGGCCACCATCTCTCTCCCCACAGTTCCGGTCGCCTACCAAATACCATCACCTCGGTCTTACTAGCGTTTAGCTGGAGACAATTAAGCGTCATCCACCTAGCGACCGCCCTCAGTCCTTGTTGAAACCTAGGAGCGTCGACCTCCGCATCCCCGCTGATCGTGACCGCTAGCTGGGAGTCATCGGCATATGATACCATGGTCATACCCCATAGTTTGACAACCTCAGCTAGCGGCCTTACGTACAGGTTGAACAGCGTAGGACTCAGCGAGGAGCCTTGGGGGACGCCCAGGTTCAACGGATGGAATTTAGACTGAAAGGGTGGGACGGTCACGCTAAAGGCCCGGTTTGATAAGAACGACCGGAACCAGTCGAGTGCTATGCCGGAAACACCAGCATCCTCTAAACGCTGCAGAAGGATAGGGTGCGAGACGGTGTCAAAGGCAGCGCTTAGATCTAATAGCACCAGCGCTGCCGTTTGTCCCGCGTCAAGCACGGAGCGGAGGTGCTCCACCATATACAGCAGAGCCGTCTCCGTGCTGTGACCTGCCCTAAACCCATTCTGCGTAGCGTCGAGTATGTCAGCTCGACAGAGATGTTCTGAGAGCGCGGCATTTACGTGTGCCTCCATCACCTTGGCCGGCCACGGCAAGAGTGAAATAGGCCGATAGCTCTCCGGCTTGCTTCCATCCAGGCTAGGTTTCTTCAGGATCGGTCGAACCATGGCTCGCTTCCACTTAAGTGGAACGACGCCAGAAGTCAAAGACGCATTGACCAAGGAACAAAGCGGAGAGATGTCATGTACCGCCAGGTCCTTGAACACTTCGGGGCAAAGTGGATCCTCAGGGGACCCAGATTTCACTTTGCAAGCCAAAGTGCCTAGGCTATCAGGATTTACCAAAGGTAAAGAACACAGCCCCTCAGATGGTGGAGGCTTAGATGATGTCATCACCGAGGGAACGACCACAGGGAAGCCCCGGTAAATAGCATTCACCTTTTCTAGAAAAAACTCTGCCAACTTTTCACAGTGCTCCAGAGAGCTCTGATGTGATGCTACAACCTTTTTGGCAGTGAGGTCTTTCATTACCTTAAAGATAGCCTTTGCTGGGTTCGAACTGTTCCTGAATTGTGTCGCATAAAAAGCGGCACGGGTTCTACACACCGCCCGATGGTACACCTTCACTGTAGCCTGATATACGACTTTCTTAGAGCTGGAGTAGGCTTTGCGCCAAGCCCGCTCTGCGCGCCTGCAAGACACCTTCAGGGCTCGCAGAGAGTCATCGTACCAAGGGCTGGCCTTACCTAAACCAGTTCTGCGGGTCACCAAGGGGATGAGGGTGTCCAAGGCCCTGGAGACCCAGTCGGTGAACCTGTCGTACATCTGATCCGGAGGACCTGAGACGTCAAGCGGGTCAGCTGATAAGAGATGGAAGAACTCATCTAGCTTAAGTTTGTTCCAGCGTCTTTTTGGGACAGAACACACCATTGGCTTAGATGGACTAGCCACGATAGGGCAGTGGAACTGTATCAAATAATGATCAGTCCACGCCAGAGGTGTGTAGCTGGTGACACATACTTCCGTCAGATTGGTAAAAAACGGGTCAAGGGTGTGACCCCCTGAATGTGTGGGCTGCGTCACCAACTGAGTAAGCTGTAACGCTTCAAGGTCAGCCAGGAAGCTGGCAACTGAGGGACTGCTGGAGTTGTTAAAGTGCAGATTTAGGTCTCCAATGATGGTGAAGTTGGAGCACCCCGTAGCCAGATTGCTAACAGCCTCGGGTAACGCTGCTCTGAATGTTACTTCACTCCCTGGGGGCCGATAAACTACCAGTCCCGACAGGGTGAAGTTAGATGAGATGGCAACCTTGAACAGAGCGCTTTCACACCCCGAGATCTTTTGCCCATGCCATGTGGTAGGGTAACAGGACTTGACAGCAAGAGCAGTACCCCCGCCTCTTGAGGTCCTGTTCAAGGTGAATACCGAGTATTCCGGCGGGAAGGCCAGATTGACAATGGCCGTATCAGCATCTTGCAGCCAGGTCTCTGTTACACAAAATAGGTCAGGCAACTCCCTGCCTAGCAGATCATTGATGTCGAGATGGTGCTTGACAAGCGACCTAGCATTAAGATTCCAGATGCTAATACCTGGCACCGGGCTTATAGGCACTCGAAGTGTTTCCCTGCAGCTCCTGCTTACAGGGGCAGACAGCACAAAGCATCCGCAGCCACACGATAAGGGGCCGCTTAAGGGATCCACCCTAGGTGTAAGGCAGGGTGGTCGCGACCTCTCAATGGCAACCAGACTATCTCTGGTGTAGCACCGCATGGTGCAGAATAGACCGACCAAGAAGGGGGCCAGGGTCCAGCCACGTCCAGCGCGTCCTGTCGCGGACGGGCGCAGACGGGCAGGACTCTGGCACGACTCCGGCATGCGACGGCGTCCCAGCTGCGCGTTCCCGCTGCGCGGGAGAGAGCGACTTTAAGTAGGCGCCGAAAATGGAGGGAGGAGCGCGTGGACGCTCCAAGATGGCGCCCGCCGAAAAACAGCCTAGTCCCAAACAAAGATGGCGCTGGTCGCCGATCAGGATCCAACCCACCCACAGGACCCGGACCCACCGAAAACGGTGGTGGAGATTCCAAAATTAAGTGCAAGTAAGAGGGGGGGGAGAGCCCAAGTAGCGCACAATTAAAAATGCCACCACAAACAAATTAAACAAAAACGAAGCAAAGACGCGCTAAATGCGTCTGCAAATAGCAGTTAAAATTTCTAGCGCTCACAAACCGCAGCGCGGTGAAGTGCCACCTTGTCAGGCCGGCAGATGCCTAAGAATGCCTTAAGTAGGCGCCGAAAATGGAGGGAGGAGCGCGTGGACGCTCCAAGATGGCGCCCGCCGAAAAACAGCCTAGTCCCAAACAAAGATGGCGCTGGTCGCCGATCAGGATCCAACCCACCCACAGGACCCGGACCCACCGAAAACGGTGGTGGAGATTCCAAAATTAAGTGCAAGTAAGAGGGGGGGGAGAGCCCAAGTAGCGCACAATTAAAAATGCCACCACAAACAAATTGAACAAAAACGAAGCAAAGACGCGCTAAATGCGTCTGCAAATAGCAGTTAAAATTTCTAGCGCTCACAAACCGCAGCGCGGTGAAGTGCCACCTTGTCAGGCCGGCAGATGCCTAAGAATGCCTTAAGTAGGCGCCGAAAATGGAGGGAGGAGCGCGTGGACGCTCCAAGATGGCGCCCGCCGAAAAACAGCCTAGTCCCAAACAAAGATGGCGCTGGTCGCCGATCAGGATCCAACCCACCCACAGGACCCGGACCCACCGAAAACGGTGGTGGAGATTCCAAAATTAAGTGCAAGTAAGAGGGGGGGGAGAGCCCAAGTAGCGCACAATTAAAAATGCCACCACAAACAAATTAAACAAAAACGAAGCAAAGACGCGCTAAATGCGTCTGCAAATAGCAGTTAAAATTTCTAGCGCTCACAAACCGCAGCGCGGTGAAGTGCCACCTTGTCAGGCCGGCAGATGCCTAAGAATGCCTTAAGTAGGCGCCGAAAATGGAGGGAGGAGCGCGTGGACGCTCCAAGATGGCGCCCGCCGAAAAACAGCCTAGTCCCAAACAAAGATGGCGCTGGTCGCCGATCAGGATCCAACCCACCCACAGGACCCGGACCCACCGAAAACGGTGGTGGAGATTCCAAAATTAAGTGCAAGTAAGAGGGGGGGGAGAGCCCAAGTAGCGCACAATTAAAAATGCCACCACAAACAAATTAAACAAAAACGAAGCAAAGACGCGCTAAATGCGTCTGCAAATAGCAGTTAAAATTTCTAGCGCTCACAAACCGCAGCGCGGTGAAGTGCCACCTTGTCAGGCCGGCAGATGCCTAAGAATGCCTTAAGTAGGCGCCGAAAATGGAGGGAGGAGCGCGTGGACGCTCCAAGATGGCGCCCGCCGAAAAACAGCCTAGTCCCAAACAAAGATGGCGCTGGTCGCCATTCATATTCATATTGGAGAAACTCTTGTGTTTTTAAGTTAGGATCAAATTCGTATGCCACGTCTGTTGCAGCAAGAGAATTAGCCCATTGTATCCATCTCGGATGGAGCGCTTTAGCATTCGGTATGCTTGCTTTCGTTACAGCCTCTAGGGCTGGTATCGGTGTAACGATTATTATCCGTTTACCTTGTGACAGGGCTCGTTCTTTTGCTATAGCTGTCTGTGTTGCAGTAAGAATTTTTTCCGTTGGGCTAAATTTCATTTCAGCTTTAGTGTACAAGTGTGATTTGAATGCAATTGGTACCTTTTCTCCCTCATTAGAGGTCAGGTATGTGAATCCGCATCTTCCTGGGATGACTCGAATCACAAGGTTGCGTGTGTTATCACGTGTTTCTAATTTTGTTTTAATTAACATATCTGTTTGTAAAGATCTCAGAATTTCTGTGTGTATTTGAGTCCAATTGTTTTTTTTTAAATCTGGTTTTATTAGATCATAAAGGGGTTTGACCTTTTCTGCATAATTTGCAATGTATGTTCTTCCGAAATTTAGGAAACCTAGAATTGACTGTAGGTTTTTTAGTGTTCTAGGTGCTTGGAGTACGTCACATTTCTCTAGGAAATTGTCAGCCAGGCTTTTGCCTTCACTTGATAATTCATATCCTAAGAACAGGACTGTTAGATGGGCAATTCTAGATTTTTTAAAGTTGAATTTGTAACCCTCTGCTGCGAACCCAAGTATTATGGTGTTCACTCTCTTCAAGTGAGTATCCAAGTCATCATCTGTTAGGTATATGTCGTCGACATAAGATAATGCTTCGTCATCATAGGTTTATAGTAACTCTGTTACCCTCGCTGAGAATAATCCTGGGCTGTTCTTGTACCCCTGGGGTAACCAACAGAATTGTTTTTGAGCGCCATTTATTGAGAACGCAGACAAGTATCTGCTCTCTGGTGCTATATTTTGACAAAAGAATCCATTAGAGATGTCTAATGTTGTTTTATATTTTTTGCGCACTATGTTATTCATTAGTGCAGCACTATGCGAGTTTTGTACTGCAAAAGTTTTGCAACATGAGTTAAGGTGTCTGTAATCCAAAACTAGACGATATGAGTTGTCTGGTTTGGAGACAGGAAACAAAGGGTTGTTCATTTGTGAGGTGCAAGTTTCAATCACCCCCTGGTATTCTAGTTGATCTAGAATTTCTTTTACCTGTTTTTTAGCTTCTTGCTTGATTGGATACTGCCTTTGTGCAGTAGGTTGTGATTTTAACTGGATTTTGTGTGGAGGGGATTCCTCATCCCATCCCACATGATTTTTATATGAAGCGGGAGCTTGAGCTACTGCCCACTTTCTTGCAAGTGTATATTTTTTATGAATTGGAATATGGTTTGAGAAGGCAGGCATAATTATTTCTTCGCCATGTGGGCACTCCCTGACAAACTCTGGTGGCCAATATTTTTCAGCTAGAAGGATGTCATAGCCCTTGGAGAGATTATCCCAAAAAAGGCCCCTTATTTTTCTAGTCTTATCCCCTTCTATACGTAAAGTTATTTCATATATTTTGTGAGGTTTGCTAACTCTGGTGTCTGCAGTTTCCACTTGAATATATTCATTCGTGTCCACTGTCTCCAGATGATTCATAAGGACTTTGCGTGCTATGCTCACTTCTGCTGCGCTGTCTAGCATTGTCTGAGCCCACTCTCCGTTTTTCAGCTGTGTCCTCAGTATTCTCGGCATTGTTGAATACTTTAATGCTGGCTACCTTCTTCTTGGGAAACTGTAATTTTTTATTTGGATGAGCAGGTTCCTTGTCTTTGGACTTGATGTGCCCTTCCCTGGGTTCCGATCGTCCTCTTCTTTCCGATTTCTGCGAGGAAGTCTGAAAAGACTGAGAGTGACGTGTATCAAAATCTTGATATCTATCCGGTTTCTTTATGTTATCCCTATTTCTAAGGTTGTATCTTTTCACAGAGGGCTCCCTTTGGGGAGACTTGGGTCCTTGGTCCGGAGATCTTTCTCTCCACCGAGGAGACCTTCCTCTGGACTGGAATCTTTTTTCTTTTGGATTGGATTGTTTGTTTCCATCCCAGTTCTTCTTTTGACTGTTTAGATTATTTTTAATAAATATTTTTTCAGGACTTTCAATTAGTTGGGGCTTCACTGGTATTCCACCCAAACTATCTCTACCTAGTTCTTCATAGGATTTTTCTATAATTCTGGCAATTTCAGCTGGTTGGTCTGCTATATCTGTCTCTTTTAACCTCTGGCGGATCGCCACATTTGCTGCTTCTCCTTTTATGTTGGCTAGTAATATTGCCGAGACCTGCTTGAAGTCTTTTAGTAATTTCATACCAAGAGTTAAAGCGGGTTCTGGACCGTATTAGTCTTGAATTTGTTTTAGCACATCTGGTATTACTGACATGGATGGAACTCCATGTGTTTTTGTGTAAATGGAAGCAAAGACTGTACCCCAAGTGTCACAGTCCTCCACGTGTGGTGCGATTCCCATTGGAAGACAGATAGTCAGAATCCTGTGTTTATCCACAGGGGTGGTGTCTGGAAACACCGCCTCTATTTGGGTGATTTTTTGTGCTAACCAGAATGGTATTTGTTCCCGTTTAGCTGGTACTTTACCTAGGCAGGACTGTATGTTCTGTGGTGTAATTTTATTTGTGTTCCCCTGATGAGGGGTCAGCTGTGAATTTTTAATTGCTAGTTGGATTGTTGAAGTCCGCATTACATATTGGACTAGTTGTCTATATATTTTAATTAATTGTTTTAGTTGTACTAAAACATCTGCTGCAGACATTCTTTCGATGTCTGGATGTGGTGTGTATCCGGCTAGGACCGGCCACGTTGCTCCTGGTCTACCTAGTGGACCGAGCCTGGTGATGTGATTATTATGTTTTAGGGCGCCATTAAACAAGAGCAGGTGCTCTTGGAATTTAAGTGGTACTTCTACTTCCTCGAAAGGAGTGTACTCATTAGGAGGTTCCTCTATTTTATAATAGTGGAACTCCTTCGTTACAGCATTTGCTGCTGGAAAGTTTATCCATGAATAGAATACCTCTGTCTGCCGATATTCGTGTGCCTCAATTACGAATATGACTGTACCACCTCTTGGTGTCAGTCCATTGTCTATAAGTTTTAACGTTATAGATCTTCTTATGTTGACCGGTATGAGTTTTATATCCGGGTCTGCTTCTTGCATAGTATTATCAGCTTCTATTAGTTCAGCTGCTAATCTAACTCTCTCTCTTTCATCATCACTTTCTGACATTTTACTGACAGGAAGGTTATTCTGTTTGTTTGCAGATCAGGTTTCTTACGGAAACAAAGATTAGATGCACAATATTTTGGAACAGTGTATCCTTCAACGTTGACTAAACCAAGAACCATACATAGGAGTTTCCTCCTGCGAGGTTTGGCGGATATTACCTTTCACCCACTCCAGACGTCTTTGGAGTATTATGGGAAAAAAGGGTCTGAGTGAAAGAGCACGACTGAGTTACTCTAATGTCTTGCGTTAGTTTTATCGCCTTTCCAAACGTTGGGCGCCATGTAGTGTAGTTCCTATTATCCCAATAGGCTCTGCGCATTGGAATAATACCTTCAATAGTATAGGCCTAGACCAGACGTTAACTAGGTCTTCTATTGTCGATATTAGACTTAAAGTTTTGGGTTTGCCAGCTAGCTCAGAGTTCACTAGAAACTTTCTCGAATAGGCAAGGAGGAGTTGAACCTCCCTGGATAGACAAGAAGGGATTTAGTTTCTGACAACCATAGAACATGACAACTTTGCTCTCCCCTAATCAAGAGTGTATCTCTAGAGTCGTGTGAAAACAAAAGACAACTTATTTTACTCAGTCAGTACGTGCATTCTTAGTTTCACCAGTTTGTAGAGAAAAGGAAGAGACGGGCGTGTTCAATAAAAGATGGTATTTATTGATCAGTCTCTTTTCTCGTACAAGAGAAATGAATCGATATTATTGCAATACTTATGGTTAAGTAAAGTGCATAAAATAAAAGCAGAAGTATAAAATAATACTGTAAAAACATTTATATGGTTTCTAAGCCATATGGTGGTTTAAAATGGATAAAATAGATACATACATATAAACATTTGACTAATCGTACTCAACTGGTGCTTCTAACTACGCCTACCCCAGTGTACCTGACCTAAGCCTAATACGTGGGCGGGGATAGAAAGTAGCAGTTTAAGTTAAGTTTGTTTTGCCAAGTGACTGATTCAAGAATTCTCTGCAAGGGGTTATTCAGTTCTGTACCTTGAATCTAGGATGGTTGAGGGATGGTATCTCTCATCTTTGGTCTCGATATTCCAGGCTGCCTGCAAGGGCTGCTCGGAAGCGCCGGAGCTGGATTTCTCGGCAGGAGAAAGGCAGCGTCTCGTTCTCAGCGCGTCAGGAAGGCGGGGCAGCGCCAGTGGGCTTCGCTCTCTGCTGGGCTTCGGCAAGTCTCGCTGCTCCGATCTGGTCACCACCGCGTGTGTTTGCTTAAGGCAATGTCGGTAATATTTATACCTGTAAGGTGCCGAGATTGACGTAAGGATGGACATAGATACGTCAATAAGGATGTCATACGAACTGGTCGTTAGCACATTCTTATGCTGAAGTTCTCGGTGAAATCAAAACAATGGCCGCAGGGTTTTTCCCAGGTTGTCATAGGTTTGATTTGTTTTGAGAACTCCGTATGCCTTATCAGGGGCTGGAGGAATATTGCTTGTCTAATTAGATGGCAAGCGTTCTGACCTAATCAGATAACGCGTTCCTGTGCCGTGGTGTGGCTTAATCAGATAACGGTTTCTGCATCATGGGATGGCTGCTAGTTAATTTGTTAACCAGAATAGGGTCAGGAATAGGGGGATCTATACAGAACCTATAGGAATACATCACAGCGTGACCCCGGCCCCAGCGAAGCCCAGACTCCAAAGGCGCGCCAGTCCCGGCTGGGGGGTAAAGGGCTCCCCGAGTGAGATAAGCCAGGGAGTTTCGATGGCACCTCCGGCCTCCCCTGAGGGGCTGGTTTCTGTCACACCTTTGGCCCTCCCCTGTGGGCCAGTTTCGATCACCCCTCTGGCCTCCCCGAGGGCTGGCTCCAGACCCGCTGGGCGTCTGGGAATTCCCGGACCCATCTTTCAAAGGGATCAAAGAGCCAACCGCCGGACCTCGCCAACGACCAGCCCCCAGGGCCGGAGACCTCTGCCTGCGAGGGTCCGGAGATCAAAGAGCCAAAGGACTATAACTGGGCCCGCCTGACAACTAGCGGGCAGTTGTATCTTGGACCTGAAGCCTGCTGATCTGATCGCGGCTGACCCTAAGAAGACTCACCTGGAACCTCTGAGCCCTGCTGACGCTGTCGCGGCTCCTTCTTCGCCTTAAGGAACTGAACCACCGGAGCCCTGCTGACGCTGTCGCGGCTCGATCTCTAAAGACCACCGGAGCCCTGCTGACGCTGTCGCGGCTCGACCTCTAAGACCATCCGAGCCCTGCTGACGCTGTCGCGGCTCGAGGAGTACTCTGGTCCGGCTGGACCATCGAGACCACCATCACGACCGGGCCGACTCGACGAAGGTGAGGCAGCCAGTACGACCACCATCCCGTACCCCCCGGCTCGAGGATTGAGAGCTGTGCGTGGGGTACGCCTCGTACTGACCCAGAGACTAAAAGACTGTCCCGCTTCCCCCTTCCCGAATCCTCAGAGACTTTGTGGTCCTGTTGCCACTGTGTATATAAGAGTGCTTCCTTCATTACTTGCTTATATAAAGAACTTGTTCCTAAAACCCAACGGTGTGGTGTCTGTTCGTAGTGTGGTGTGAGCTCAGTGTGTACGATCCCAAACCCAAAGGCCTCCCCGGCGAGGACCTCACAATCAAGACTCGGCAAGTTCTGTGGGAGAGGTGGATCTTGGGGTGTCTGGGTGAGCACAACCTGGCCCTCGGAGATTGCCACTTCTAACATTGGTGGCAGCGTCGCGATAAGAACCTACGTCTAGGGATCGTACAGTACTGACACACTACCCGAACAAAGAGCAGCCATGAGCGTCACTACCGACAAGACCACCTTCCAGATGGAGCTTCTGGGAGACTATTCGCACCGTGAGCTCAAGCAATTCTGCAAAGATCTCCATATCCCGTCAACGGGATTAAACACCAAAGAGGACTTCCAACAAGCTCTAACAGCCTGGGTGGAGACCGGAGCCCAACCTCCAGCACCGACGGAAGCCGATGGAGGGGGAGCACCCCTGATCGAAACCCACGCCCCAGAGTAAGAAAGAGCAGAGTCCCCGACGCGGACTTACAGCCCCGAGAGAGGTCTGTCTCGAGAAGAGATGACCGACCGAGAACGCAACCGAAACCACGAGCTAGAACTAGCCCGTTTGAAAATGGAAGGAGAACTCAAGCTGGCCGAGAAGAAGCTAGCCATCGAGCAGCTGCGGCTGCAAGGAGAACTGGAGGAGAAGAAGCTCCAGCGAGAACATGACGGAAAGAAGCTTCAGCTGGAGCACGAGCGCAGCATATTGGAAATCGAACTAAAGGCCCGGAACGAAGGCAACCAAACAGCAGCGACCCGAGAGTCTGGTCCCCCAGTGGAACCCAAGGTCCACATCCCCAAGGATGTGGTCAAAGAATATTATAAAAACGATGACATCCAGCAATGGTTCAAGGCCTACGAGGTAGCTATGACCTCACACCGAGTTCCACAGAAAGATTGGGGAGCCGGACTGTGGGGTCGATTCCTGAGTGAGGGGAGAGACACCCTACTCGACCTACCGTCTGCCGAACAGACCTCCTACAGCCACATGAAAGAGGCCCTCCTCACAAGGTACGGGCTCACTCCAGAAATGTACCGCCAACGCTTCCGAGAATGCAAGAAGATCCCCGGCACCACGTGGGTAGAATATGTCAATTTCTACAGCCGGGCCCAGGAAGGGTGGATCAAGGGCAGCAAAGTATCCACCTTCGAGGGGCTCATCGACCTCATTGCGTATGAGCACTTGTCCCTGAATTGCTTTGTGGAACTCCGACAGCACCTCCTGGACAGCAAGTTGGCCGACCCCCAGAAGCTGGCCGTCGAGGCCAATCGCTGGGTGAGCACCAGAGTACCCCGGGGGCCCGGGGGGGACACTGGCCGAAACGAACAAGGACCATCCCGCCCGAGGGGAGGAGGGGGTCAGAATAGACAGAGGGGTTCCCAGGTAGGGTCCCCGCGCAGTCCCCCCAGAAACCAGCCAGGTACCTCGCCTCCCACAGCGCGCGCAGGGTTTCCCCCAGCTAGGCCAGGGCCCTGGGTCAGCCAAGCCTGCTACCATTGCCAGAAACCCGGGCACTATGCCAATGACCCCCGCTGCCCCTTGTTCCAGAAGCCTGCCGCTGCAGGGCCCCCAGTGCGCCACATCACCTCCGTAGCCCTAGAAGAGGAGGGGGAGGAAGAGTTCGAGGGAGCTGAACCCGCAGCTATGATGTTAGTCTCCTTGGGTGATAGGGAGATGGTCCCCGGAGCTCCCCTACCCGACAACACAGAAAAATACCGGCAGCAGGTGACTATCAACGGCCATCACATAGGGGCGCTCCGAGACACTGGGGCCAGTATCACCGCCGTCAAACGGCACCTCGTCACCGAAGCCCAGATTGTTCCCCACATCTCCTGCAGGGTGATCGCAGCCGATAACTCCGTCCGCACCTGCCGGATAGCTCAAGTCCCGTTCGAGTGGGGGGGCGTCTCTGGAGAGTTACGAGTGGCGGTCCGCTCCGACATGCCGGTGGACTGCCTGCTCGGCAACGATCTAGAGAGCTCCCCATTGCAGCGGGTTGAGAAAAGGACCCACTTAGAGATGGTGGGCCTACCCGAGTCGGCCTGTGTGAGTACCCGGTCGATGACCGCCCGAAGGACCGCCCCCGAAGGGGTGACCTTAGAGGCGGCCCCGGCGACCCCCGAGGTCCCTGAACCCTTTGAGACCCCTGAGCTATTCCCCGGGGAGAGCTTCCCCCTCGACGCAGGGCCCATCGGCCCCGACGTCGAACCGACCCTGAGCTTGGACGACCTTCCTGAGCTGGCCCAATGGCGCCAGGAAGGGGGACCGTCCCGAGAAGAGTTCTGCCTAGAGCAGACATCCTGCCCATCCCTGGTGGGGCCGCGGCAGCAGGCCACCGCCCAGGCCGCCGGTGACCAGTCCGGCTCCCACTTTATCTATTGGGAAAACGGCCTATTATACAGCGAGCAAAAGTCCGCCGAGCTAGGGTCCGGCCGAGTGCTGGTGGTCCCCCTACGCTTCCGCGGCTTTCTCCTGAACCTGGCCCATGACGTGCCCCTGGCGGGACACCTGGGACAAGACAAAACGTACCAGCGCCTGGTCACCCACTTCTACTGGCCGGGCATGCGCTCCGATGTGGAGGCCCACTGTAAATCCTGCCCCACTTGTCAGTCCAGCGGAAAGAGCGGAGGGAAGCGCAAGGCTCCTCTCCAACCCTTCCCCGTGGTCAGTACTCCCTTTGAGAGGGTGGGAATCGACATTGTGGGCCCACTCGACCCCCGAACCTCCTTGGGGCACCGCTTTATCCTGGTGCTGGTAGACCATGCCACCCGATACCCCGAAGCCGTTCCCCTCCGAACGGTGACCGCCCCCGTAGTGGGGCGGGCCCTCATGGCCATCTTCTCCCGGGTGGGATTCCCTCGAGAGGTCGTCAGTGACCGAGGGACCAACTTCATCTCGAAATACATGAAGTCCCTTTGGCGACAATGTGGGGTGACGTACAAGTTCACCACCCCATACCACCCCCAGGGTAACGGCCTGGTGGAACGCTTCAACCGGACCCTCAAGGGAATGATCATGGGACTCGAAGAGCCCCTGAGGCGTAAGTGGGACGTCCTCCTTCCCTGTCTCCTCTTCGCGTACCGCGAAGTTCCCCAGAAATCCCTGGGGTTCAGCCCCTTCGAACTGCTCTACGGGCACCCCGTCCGGGGACCCCTCACCCTGAAGGGTGGGAGACGGCGGCCCCAGAGCCCCCTCCCGATGTGTTTCGATAAATTTTGGCCCTCCGGAACCAGACGAGGAAGTTCCGAGAGCTGGCCGAGGCAAACCTCGAAGCCAGCCAAGAAGAAATGAAACGGTGGTATGACCAAAATGCCACTCTGGTCGAGTTTCAGCCCGGACAGCAGGTCTGGGTTATGGCCCCCGTAGAGCCCTGTGCCCTGCAAGACAAGTGGACAGGGCCCTTCAAGGTGGTAGAGCGCAAGAGTCAGGTGACCTACCTCATCGATGTAGAATCCCCCAGGAACCCCTTGCGGGTCCTTCACGTGAACCGCCTCAAGCCCCACTTCGCCCAGTCCGAATTGAGCTTGCTCCTCGCCACGGACGATGGGGAAGAAGAAGAAACGGAGCCTCTCCCCGATCTCCTGTGTACCAGAGAGAAAGACGGCTCCGTAGAGGGAGTGAGTCTCTCCTCCTTCCTCTCTCCCGAGCAGCGTGAGGACTGTCGCCAGTTGTTGGGACAGTTCTCGGACCTCTTCTCCCTCACCCCCGGCGTCACCAACTGGTGCGTCCACGACGTGGACACCGGGGACAGCCCACCGGTACGGCACCGAGCCTACCGCGTCCCTGACCGAGTCCGGGCCTGTATCAAGGCCGAGGTATCCAAGATGCTAGCTCTCGGGGTGGTTTAAGCCTCTGACAGCCCATGGGCTAGCCCCGTGGTCCTGGTTCCGAAGGCAGCCACCCCCGGTGCTGTTCCCGAGCTGAAGTTCTGCGTTGACTACCGCGGGCTCAACGCAGTCACCAGAACCGATGCTCATCCCATCCCCCGAGCCGACGAGCTTATCGATCGCCTCGGGGCTGCTCGCTTCCTTAGCACGTTCGACCTGACCAGTGCATACTGGCAGATCGCCCTCACCGAGGGAGCAAAGGAAAGATCCGCTTTTTCCACCCCGGATGCTCACTACCATTTCCGGGTGATGCCCTTCGGGATGAAGAATGCCCCCGCCACCTTCCAGAGGCTGGTGAACCAGGTATTGGCGGGGTTGGAAGAGTTCAGCACTGCGTATCTGGACGATATCGCAGTGTACAGTTCCCACTGGCCCGAGCACCTCTGGGCGGTGCTGACGACCCTGAGAAGGGCCGGTCTCACCATTAAGGCAAGCAAGTGCCAGATCGGACAAGGGTCCGTAATCTACCTCGGGCACCAGGTCGGACGCGGCCTCGTAGCCCCCCTCCAGCCCAAGATCGATGCCATCGTGGCCTGGGAGGCCCCCATGACCCAGACGGAAGTGCGGGCGTTTCTAGGGCTCACGGGGTACTACCGCCGGTTCATCAAGAGTTACGGCAGCATCGTAGCCCCCCTCACGGAGTTAACCTCCAAAAACCAGCCGAAGAAAGTCAGCTGGACCCCCGCCTGCCAAGAGGCGTTCGAAACGTTAAAAGACGCCATGTGCACTCCCCCCATCTTGCAGGCCCCCGACTACTCACGAGAGTTTGTAGTCCAGACGGACGCGTCCGAGCATGGCATCGGAGCCGTCCTGTCCCAGGTGAATGAGAACGGCCTAGACCACCCAGTGGCATTCATTAGCCGGAGGCTACTCCCTCGAGAACAAAGGTGGAGCACCATCGAGCGGGAGGCCTTCGCGGTAGTTTGGGCCCTGAAGAAGCTGAGGCCCTACCTGTTCGGTACTCACTTCCGGGTCCAGACCGACCACCGACCTCTCCGGTGGCTAATGCAGATGAGAGGGGAGAATCCCAAATTGCTGCGCTGGTCCATCTCCCTCCAGGGGATGGACTTCACTGTCGAACACCGGCCGGGCGCGGACCACGCCAATGCTGACGGCCTGTCCCGATTCTTCCGCCTCAGCGAAGAGAACCCCCAAGAGGATGGGTAGTTCTCCCCGCCTGGGGGGTACGCGTGTTGGACCCGGCCTCGTGGCGTGGTTCACCTCTGTCCCCCCACACCCTGTGAGCGTAGGCCTGTACCCTGAGTCCCCTGCGCAGCCACCCCGTTAGTGTAGCCTGCAACCCGAGCCTGGTCGTCCTACCCAGGGACACCTAGATCCCCCGAGAACCTTGACCAGACCTGCCTTTCCCGCTCCTCGCCCGGCTCCGAGCGCCTAACCATGCCTGCCCCACAAGTCCCGGACGCCACCTTCCCTTCCCGACATCCCTGTCTCCCTAGGCCTAGCGTGATTCCGGCCCCAGCGAAGCCCAGACTCCAAAGGCGCGCCAGTCCCGGCTGGGGGGTAAAGGGCTCCCCGAGTGAGATAAGCCAGGGAGTTTCGATGGCACCTCCGGCCTCCCCTGAGGGGCTGGTTTCTGTCACACCTTTGGCCCTCCCCTGTGGGCCAGTTTCGATCACCCCTCTGGCCTCCCCGAGGGCTGGCTCCAGACCCGCTGGGCGTCTGGGAATTCCCGGACCCATCTTTCAAAGGGATCAAAGAGCCAACCGCCGGACCTTGCCAACGACCAGCCCCCAGGGCCGGAGACCTCTGCCTGCGAGGGTCCGGAGATCAAAGAGCCAAAGGACTATAACTGGGCCCGCCTGACAACTAGCGGGCAGTTGTATCTTGGACCTGAAGCCTGCTGATCTGATCGCGGCTGACCCTAAGAAGACTCACCTGGAACCTCTGAGCCCTGCTGACGCTGTCGCGGCTCCTTCTTCGCCTTAAGGAACTGAACCACCAGAGCCCTGCTGACGCTGTCGCGGCTCGATCTCTAAAGACCACCGGAGCCCTGCTGACGCTGTCGCGGCTCGACCTCTAAGACCATCCGAGCCCTGCTGACGCTGTCGCGGCTCTCACGAACCTCTCCCGATCGAGCCCTGCTGACCTCGTCGCGGCTCGAGGAGTACTCTGGTCCGGCTGGACCATCGAGACCACCATCACGACCGGGCCGACTCGACGAAGGTGAGGCAGCCAGTACGACCACCATCCCGTACCCCCCGGCTCGAGGATTGAGAGCTGTGCGTGGGGTATGCCTCATACTGACCCAGAGACTAAAAGACTGTCCCGCTTCCCCCTTCCCGAATCCTCAGAGACTTTGTGGTCCTGTTGCCACTGTGTATATAAGAGTGCTTCCTTCATTACTTGCTTATATAAAGAACTTGTTCCTAAAACCCAACGGTGTGGTGTCTGTTCGTAGTGTGGTGTGAGCTCAGTGTGTACGATCCCAAACCCAAAGGCCTCCCCGGCGAGGACCTCACAATCAAGACTCGGCAAGTTCTGTGGGAGAGGTGGATCTTGGGGTGTCTGGGTGAGCACAACCTGGCCCTCGGAGATTGCCCCTTCTAACAGTCGACAGGAAAGGAGGCAGGTGGGTTCCACGTTGTTCCTAAAGCAACATTCAGTCTAATCAGTGCTCACATTAACCACATGCGCGCGGCGGGTTTTCCCGCTGCGCACTGAAGATTTTAAAACCCTGCGGTTCATGACGAGCTCAGCTCGTCATGAGCGCACGACAGGTAAACCTCATGACGAGCTCGTCATCAGCGCAGAAGGGGTTAAAACACATATATTGGGAAGTCCAAACTCTAACTTGTGTTTAATGCAAAATAGCAAGCGGCACAGCAAAATAATTGAAAGGTATTTGCCATTTCAACTGAACAAAGCTCATACTCGCAAAGGGTTAGGTAGAGCAGAATGCTAAAAAACTAAATATTTAGGACAGTTTACATAGGTTTCCTTTCAATACAAATCTATGGAACCTACTTATGTGTCAGTTACCATGTAATACCTTTACAAGGCGGCCATTACAACACAAGTCCCGTTACCACGCATAACCTTTTACACCCATGATTTCATAATGAGTGTGCCTTTACCACGCATGACTTTACATCAAAGGCATGAATGGTAAAGGCATAAGCATAGTAATGTAAATGTAAGTATTTTACAGATAAGTATTAAGTGTTTAAATATATATAGTCACTGAAAAAAATAAAGGTTACAGGGACATTATAGTTAGGCTCACATTTCACTCAAATAAAACAAGTGAAATGCAGCAGTTATAGTTATCTGAGCTAACTATAAGGTACGCCCCCACAATGTATTGCTTATGACCTCACATATTACCTCACTCATTACATGGTCAGTGCCATCACTGATGACATCACTAATAATATCACAAATTACATCATTGACATCACTGAGGATATCATCAAAAGAGTGTAAGTGTTTTTAAGTGTTTACGAGTGTTAAACATATATACTAACCCAATATGAAAGTTAAATCAGTACACTAGGTGTACTACTACTCAGTGATACTACTTCTAACATACATTATGTGAGAGGCTGTGTGATTGTATCCTTGTTTGTATGGGTGTATATGTGGATGTGTGAGTTGCTGTTTGGGTGAGTGAGATGTTGTCTGAGTGGCTGTAGGGGTGAGTGAGTGGCAGTGTGAGTGGCTCTATGGGTGGATAAGTGGGTGTGTAGTGACGGTATGGGTGAGTGAGTGAGTGTCTGAATGGTTGTATGAGTGAGTGACTCGCTGTAAGTGGCTGAATGACGGAATGTGTGGCTATTTGAGTGAGTGTTTGGTTAAGTGAGTTGGTGTGTGAGTGGCTATTGCAGAGTATCCGTATGAATAGCTGTATGGGTGTCTGAGCTGATATGTGTGTGCTTGTATGAATAGGTATGTAAGTGGTTCTGTGGGTGTGTGAGTGAGTTTGTGAGTGTTTCTATGGGTGAGTGAGTAGCTGTGTTGAGAGGTTGTATGGGTCAGTGAGTGGGTGGGGGAATGACTGTATAAGTAAATGGGTGTGTGAGTAGCTGTATGGCTATGTGAGTGGTTGTACATGTGAATGACTGGTTGTATGAGTGGCTGTAAAGGTGAATGAATGGTTGTGTGCCTCTATGGAGGAGTAAGTGGAACTATAACTGCTGAATTTCACCAGTTTTATATGAGTACATTTTTTTCAGTGAATTTCTAAGTTTTTTTAATTCCATTTCCTAACTATAACGTCCCTGTAACCTTTATTTTTTTTCAGTGAATTTCCAAGGTTTTTCAACTAGCAGTTGCATTTGCAGAGTAGTGAAGAAAGGAGGCTCGGCCTCCGACCAGCTCTCAAGAATCCTGCAATCTAGGACTTACATGAGGTACCAGGAGGGCTTCTTGGCCCCAAAGGTCTCTCAGAAGTAAAGTGGACTTCATCCCCCAACCAGTAGTGCACCACAAACCATGTTTGCAGAGTGGTGGTGAAAGGTGGAGTGGCCTTTGCAGACTTATGTGGCATTTCCGTCACACTATTGTGGTGTACGCTAATATACACCAAAGACAGAAGTTGAAGTGATCAAATCAGTTCTGTCCACAGATTGACAAAACCAGGAAACATGTTAATAAAACATTTTCTGCTTTCCTCAGAGACCATAACATTGGCTCGATCTACAATAACAATCTGCATTTTCACATGCATGGAATATATAGGGGTGGTGAAGTTCACTTTACAGACAAAGGGAACAGGGTGTTTCTAGGCAACCTGAAACTTTGAATACAGTCTAATATGTAGCTGTCTTATACACACTCTGTTGGACGTGCTATGTATCAACCAGAATCACGGAAGAGAACCACTGTTTGCTTCCTTCATTTGTGGTCCTCAAACCACCCTTTCCCAACACAGATCTGTCTCTAACATTGACCATCACAATATTCAAGTCACCACCAATTATCACGTCACCTACCACCATTGCAATACTATCTGCAATGGTGGTTTGGTAGAACTTAATCAGATATGAAATAAGAAATAACATATGGTTTTGACCTGGAATGAATTGTGAATGTGATTTATTAAAAAATACAAGTGAATCTGATGGGCTTAAGATCATATGCATAGGAGTAATTAAATGCACTCCATTGTAAATACTTTGGATATCTGTTCCTCCACATCATATTGTCTTTTGTGCATGTTTATAGTCCAGTAAGTGGCGGATGATTTGGGCAAACACCTTACATAATTATGTGGCCTGAATAAGAAGCATAAGTACTGTAGTTTGTAACGGTATATGATGCCAAAAGTAGAGTTTTATGTATGCCAGACTTAGTAGGAGAACCCTTCAAGACTTCATTTTTGCAGTTATTATGTATTAAGATCGCCACCCCTCTTGTTTTTGTGGTGCCAGAAGAGAGAGCCTGGCAAGGAAATGGCCTGTATCACTCTGTTTTTAATAAGTGGCTTTCCTGCAGGATCAACCAGCATAGGCATCCTCTACCTTGTTTTGCAGGGGGACCTATCTTGTCCTTTGATGGGACAGTAATGCTGACTGTGCTGACACTGTGATCCCAGACAGTGGATTAACAATATACCTGCCCATACTGAGCACTCCCATAGAGGCTCATCTATACTGGGTCTCTTTCACTTGACCACCCTGTATTTCACCCTCATCTTTCAGCCACTTACGGCTCCTGAAGCATTGAGAGCCCTGCAGCCACGGTCCATGCAGTGTTTTCGCCCCACAACGCAAAACATGGGCACCTTTCACACAATAATACATTTTTATGAGTATAGAAAAGGTTAAAGATGTTTTAAGAAAGAAAAACAAGTGAGTTAAGACAAATTACTTGAGTTAAGACAAAACATAAAAAAACATTATAACTCATTATGTATAAAATACTTTAAAAAGCCAGTTTATCCTAACACAGCGCCATCCCGTTTTAGCCTTTAAAATGTTTAAAACCGAGAAAGAGTGTAAATTACTGCAAGGTCTTAGTAAGGGAAATGTTAACAGTGGTCTCCTTGTCCCATTCAAGTTGGGTTCAGAGAAGGACTTTCATTTATAAATCATATATTTCATTTCTACACACTATGCAAAAACTCAGCACAGTCAAAACAATTCTCTTTTTGTACTATTTTTAGACTTCAATTCAGCTCTTGAACTGGTGCAAAGACATTGCCTTTGGGAAGAGTTACTAACTATGGGCATCAGCACAGCCCTCTCGTATCTAATACAGCTATTGTACAGTGACACTACTTTGCAAGTTAGACTGAGCTAGAAAGGGCTCTTCATCAAAAAATAAATATACGTCATGAACGGATTAAAGCAAGGGTGCCTTCTGACCCCCCTCTTGTTCTCCCCATATACCAACAACCTATCGGAGGAAGTAAGAATGGCCACATATGATATTCCCATGATAACCGGTTTTAAAGTAGTGGTTCTTTTATATGCTGATGATTCCAATTTGATTTCTGAGACCACAAAACCAAGTATCAAAACATTTTTGGATTTGTCAATCTTTTGCTCCTCCATTAAGCCTTCTGTGAATGGAATAAAGCTTTATCAAACCAATCGGCATATTTACAAGGGCATTGTGCCACCAGAGTGTCACTTTTTACAATGCTCCAGTGGCGCAATGCCCTGCTTGATATTTTGAATGCATTGCTTAGCCTCTTTGGTGGTTTAACATCTCATTGTAAATATCATACGCTTTTACACAGTTTTCTGCATCAAAGGGGGTTGCAATGGGTGTTGTTGTTGGTGTTCCACTGCAGCACCCATTACTTTTTGACACTGCCCCAGATTTTCAAGGATCTGTAAATCTGAGGCAGCGCCAAAAACTAATGGCATTGAAAAGTAGGCATTAGAGTGGCACATTGAGGAGAAATGATTCTATTTTCCTCATTTTTTGCACTTTCTACGTGTGCTGCATTCTGCTACACACATAGAAGGAGCAAATCGCCTTTGATGATTGTTTATGTGCATCCTTACAACATGGCTCAAGGGTGTCTGTGTTGGCGCTAGGAAGCTTTTTTAGCACCAGTGCAAGGGAAGACACAGGAGTGCACCATATTCTTGTGAATATTGTGCATCCCTGCATTTTTTAAATGATGCACTGCGGCGTTCCTAACTTACTTGCAGCGCTGCATCATTTCTTTGTAAATATGGCCCCAAGTTTCAACTTTGTACTTAGGGCATACATCAGTGATGGGTATAATATAGAAATTCAGAACAAAATCATTCCAAATCTTCTATTCAGTAACTTGGTTTCTGGATTTATCCAAGCCAAAGGTAACGTATAATGGTAAGTGCAATAGAGTTGGCAAAGCACCGCTAACTGACATGATCATTAATAAAGGAAATTATTACTTTCATTCATCCTCAACCTCAAAAGATAAACAAAAACTATGTAAATCAGCAGAAATATAAATATAATCAATCAGGTTAATTCTCTTGCTGACTGTGGAATTTTAGTTCGTGAACTGAACATCATCTGCGCCATCTTGCCCATTCCCCAGACTCATGTATGAACATACACGATAGCCATTTTAGGTACCATGGTCTCCCTGTTCACGATCGATCATCAGCGCACTTCCCTGACCCTGCAAGCATCCCCTATGCACCCTGGCTGCCCCCGCGCTCACATGCACAAGTCATGAACCCTCCTCTTCCGCATGACTCTGCCTCTGGGAATCACACCCCGCGCCTGACCAACACCTCCTTTCCTTCCATGAATACCCCTCCTTTGATGACCCCTTCCTCTGAGCCCGATTGTCTGCACGGACCGCTGGTCATCCCTTGGCCTGAGGATACAGTTTATTGCCCACTACTGTATGCACTCGCCCCTCTCCAAAGGAGCTACTATTGATCATGACCTCCCCACCCCCTGAGACCCGATCAGGCGCACACATTCCAAAGGAAGTGGCGGAACACTCAGCTGCGTGATAGCCCCCTCCTATTGTATGGGGGGTGAGGACCTCTACTGTAGCCACGTGTTGGAATGAGCCGGAACTGGGGGGATACCGGGGATGTCATTTTTTCATTACTTCACAGTGTCTTTATTGTAATAAAGAATGGTCACATGTCGTAAACCAGTGTATAAAAGGCCAGGCCTCAGAGAGGCTAAAGAGAGCACCTCGAGACGATACCTTGTTGTCCGATCTGATGTGTTCTGCTCCGTCGGAATAAAACGTGTTTCCTGTCTTCCTGTCTCCAGCGCCTGCCTCTTTATTTGATAAACTTCGTATGGTATTAGAGGCGTTCAACGCCGGGCAAAATTACTTAAGAAACATCGACTAAATCGCCTGACCATTTTCCTGACTTTCCTCAATTGGCGTCCCAAGTGTGGGGCCCATCAGCGACACGTGGATCCAGTGGGAGAGGTCCCGACGACAGAGTGAACGACTGCAACGATCGGGAGAGCTCCTGTCCGATAGACCCTCGTCTGACAGCCGATCATCCGAACTTCACTGGTTCCAAGCAGACCTCTCCCGAGTGATCTACGGTCCTGACTGGGAACCATCAGGAGTGCCGCGGTAGCAGCAGAGAATAGAGGACGATCGGGCGCTGGAAGCGGAAGACAAGAAACTGTCCATGCGGTCCGGGTAAGGTCGTGACACACGACGAATTGCGAATTGATTGATTGTTTGATTGATTGAAATACTAGTATTTGCATTGTCGCTCTTTGAGATATTCGCTGCCTGCAAACGGGGAGGAATAGGAATATTCTATCTCCCTTTGCGGATAGTGAAGGGTAGGTAACGCAGACTTTTGTCCCCCATTGTAATCTGTCGTACCTATTTTTCTCCCCATTGATTGATTGTCCGAACATAGATTGTTTGGAGTATAGTTCTTTTGAGGTTCTCTGCTTGCAAATAACGTAGAATAGCCATATTCTGTCTAGTCTTTGCAAACAGTGAGAGATAGGTAGTGCGGACCTTTGTCCCCCGTTGTAATCTGTCATGCCTGTCTTCTCCCCACTGATTGGTAGTTGGAACAACCCGGACCGCTTATTAGAGATGAACCATCCAGCTCCATTGGAAGGCACCCCTAATAAGGACATGTTCATTAAACAAGGACTAGTCGCTATAGCTTATAGTAAGTTATGGCATAAATATACAAAAAAGGACCCTGAAAGTCAGTGGCCACTGATAGGTTCCTTTGATGAACATAAAATAAAAGCGCTAGAAGCAGCTGTTAGAATAAATAAGGCAACACCCACCATGCTCGATAGTATCGGCATGTGGCGCAAAGAAGCAGAACAACGAAGGAAAAGAGAAGAAGCAAGAATAGGGAAAGAGTTACGAAAGGCAGCCCACCTGGCAGCGAAGGAACTGGATGAAGAAATAAGAAGGAGAGAGGAAGTTAGACAAATGCAAGAATCAGGGTTGACAGGCCAATGCCCTGTTAGGACCCCCTCTACGCTCTACCCAGAGATTCCCTCCAAACAACGGGCAAACGACGAGTTACTGCTAGGTCCTCCGATTATCTACATGCCCCCTCCTTATGCCCCCTGCCAGCCTCTGGCACAGCACCTACCAGTTCTGAGTGCGGGCGAGGGTGACTCTAGCGCTAGTGCCCCGGCTCTTACGGCCTTCGCACCAGCCACATTGGTAACAGCATCAGATGAACTCGAGACTAGCAAGCAGCTAACGGCCAGACCAAATAGGTTGAGCAAAGATGAGCGGGATGGGATTGACAAGATAGCAAAGACATTGGTAGAACGGAAAGAGAGCGAAGAATATGCGATGGATGTGCACAATTCACATGCCGGTAGCCATAGACGGCATTTCATTTTACGGTTCAGCTACCACACCCTGAACGCATATGAGGATAGGTATCAAACTAAGGGTCCTGCTAAGCTGACGGCTCTATATAGAAAGATCGATGATGGAGATGGGACTGAGCGTGATGTGACGGACCTCTTCACGCAAACGCTTGAGGTTTTCCGCCACCTCACGGAACAGAAACCGGAGGTTAAGATCACAGTCTCTGAAACGGCTGAGTCCCCATTAGAAGTAGCCAACACTATGATGCCTATCAGAGAAGCCGCCCCCTACTGGGTTCCCCCAAGAGGTCAGGGAACAAGCGACGATATCAACCACGCAGATGCAAAAGGAAGGGTTGTGTACAATTGGGTTTACCAACCATGGGATCAACAAGATATTTTAACCTTTGGCAAACCCTGCCTGATTTAAGAAAAAACCGACAGCATTTTACACCGAATTAGGTACAGCCTTGGGCTCAACGATAATGACTCTAGCAGACATTGATTTGTTTTTCGGGTTATGTCTGCCAGCTGACGTGTGGAAGCAAATCCGGAAAGCCGAACACACAGATCTGTTCGGACATACCTGGAATCAACTCAGTGAGCTAGATAGGCAACGAGAGCCCGGAAGGAAACCGATAAAAGACATACTGGAACTCCCGGACAAAATAGTTCAGAAGTTAAAAACCTTGATCCCAGAGAAAAAGGTAGATTGGTCAATAGTCACGGCTTGTCGTCAGAAACCCCAGGAAGATGTATCGGAATACTTCTCCCGATTTTAAACGGTGTTCTCCGACTACAGTGGCCAAGACATGACCACCGCAACCGGACAACACCTATTTGTACAAAACTACGTAAAGGGTCTGTCACGAGAAGTTTCCGAAAAGTTACAAACGAGCGAGAGTAGTTGGGGGGCCTCCAAACCCGCCGCTATCCTCCAAATGGCTCAGTACTATGAACACCAAAAGAATGAGAATGATAGGGCAACCGAGAGAAAGAAGAAAGATTTGAAAGAAAGGGTGATGATAGCTCAGATACAAGGGGTGGCAGTCGGGAAAGAACTACACAGGGGGAGCTATCAATCAATCGCCCCTAGAAATCCACCCCCAAAAGACCGCACACCCACTCCCTACTCTGGACGTAGGGATATAGAGGATAATCAGTGTGCATTTTGCAGAGGATTCGGGCATTGGAAGTCTCAATGTCCGGCTCTTCTGGAACTAATTAAAAATAAAGAAACGAGGGACATGATGAATGGCCCCAGGACTAGAGGACAGGGACGGGGATACACAAACGACCCCAACAGCGACAGACTAGGAAGATCGAACACATTTGACTGCCCCCGACAGAACCAGTACCAACTATCTGACAGTGAGAACACCCCCGACTTCGCATAGGACTGCCAGGGGCAAGGGAGGGATCCAGTCGAGCTCTGTGTTGACCAGCAAGGTCCTTACGTCACCGCTAAGGTCCTGGGTACAAAGTCTCCATTCTTGGTGGACACTGGAGCGACACGTAGTGTATTATCAAAGCGACTGATTCCAAGGGCACCCTTGTCTGGCTCACACATTACATCGATAGGTTTCGATGGAACGCCCTCCACTAATCCCCTGTCTGTACCTATCTCCTTTGATCTAGGAAACAACCCCACTGACACAACATTTCTGCTCTCCTCCAACTCCCCTGACGCCATTATGGGTATTGATTTACTAAAACATTTCCGAGCTACTATTAGGTGTTCCCCAGATGGAGTCCGAGTCATCATGTACGACAACCCGAGCATGTCCAGATCCCGCCCCGCACGACATATGTACTCTATAACTGATGCTGACCTATCCTTGCTCGACACCCTACCCCTGTACCTATGGGCCAGAAACGACTCGGATGTAGGACGAATGATGATCGACCCTGTGCACATAACTGTTCGACCAGACGCAATACTCCAGAAACTCCCACAGTACCGGATATCGCCCGAAGGCGAGAAGGCATTGGTAGCGATTATTCAGTCCCTGGTAGATGCAGGAGTGGTAGAGGAAGTGGTTAGTAATGTCTGCAACAGCCCTATCCTACCCATTGTTAAGAAGCAAGGTGAGGGAGATGAGAAAGCGTACCGCTTCATCATCGACCTGCGAGAAGTCAACAAAGTGGTGGTGCCACAGTACCCCGTAGTCTCAGACATCACCACCATTCTGACCCTCATCCCGTCCACTGCCACCACCTTCACCGTTATTGATCTCAAGAATGCATTTTTCTCTATCCCCATCCATCCAGACAGCCGTTATCTCTTCGGCTTCACCTTAAAAAACCGTTCGTACCGATTTTGTAGAGCTCCCCAGGGCTACACTGAAAGTCCCAGCATTTACAGCCAGGCCCTCAAAAGACAGCTGGATGCCATCCAGCTACCAGATGGAGTGGTGTTGATCCAATATGTCGATGATATCCTTTTGGCGGCCGACACCACTCCACTTGCAATCACGGCCACTATCCAACTCTTGCACTTTCTTGCGGAGAATGGCCATAAAGTCTCCAAAAAGAAACTGCAATTCTGCCAACCTCAAGTGACATACCTAGGCCATCTCCTGTCCAAAGAAGGGAGGAAACTTACGCCCGACCGAATCCAAACCATCCTAGACACCCCCATCCCAAGAACACAGAAGCAAGTCCGTTCATTGGTGGGCCTTACCTCTTTTTGCCGACAATGGTTACCAAATTTCAGTCTCATTATAAAGCCCCTACTTTCCCTGTTGGCCAAAGATGTTCCCTCCCCACTCCCTTGGACCCCCGAATGCCAAGCGTCCTTTAAGGAGTTGCGGGATGCCCTTTGCTCGGCACCCGTCCTAGGAACACCAGATTACTCCAAGCCCTTCTCTCTCTTCACTCACGAAAGGGAGGGATGCGCATTGTCTGTTCTAACTCAGCCCATCGGCTCCAAACAACGCCCTTGTGCCTACTTCTCTGCCACTCTTGACCCAGTCACCAGAGCTTTACCTGCCTGCCTTCGAGCAGTAGCCGCCGCTGCTGTCTCTATCCGTCAGAGTGAGGGAATTGTACTTTCAAACTCTCTCACGGTGTTGGTACCCCACGCAGTTGACACCCTCTTGAACCAGACCAAGACCCAACATCTGACTAGTGCACGACTGACAGGGTACGAATTGACTCTACTTGCACCCCACATCACTCTGAAGAGATGCACAACTTTGAATCCTGCCACACTGTTGCCCTTGCCTGAAAATGACCCCGATGTCCCCCCTATACACGACTGTGTGACACTCACGGACGAACAGACCAGGAGTAGAATTGACCTCCGAGACATTGCTTTTACAGACCCTGATGGAGAGCTATGGGTAGACGGCTCTTGTATCAAACTCCCAGACGGCACCACTTCAGCTGCCTGTGCGGTGACGACAGCCCTAACAGTAGTTGAAACAGCCCGCATCACGCAACGATCCGCACAGGCGGCAGAGCTAATTGCCCTCACACGAGCATGTATCATAGCAGCAGGAACCACGACAAACATTTACACGGACAGCCAGTATGCCTTCGGGGTGGTTCATCATTTTGGGCTCTTGTGGAGGGAAAGGGGATTCCTGACGTCCCACGGCACACCCATCCTTCACGGAGATCTAGTCTCCGCCCTGATTGAGGCAGTTCTCCTCCCCAAACGATTAGCAGTGATCAAATGCCAGGCACACAAGAAGGTGACGGACTTAGTTGGACAGGTAAACGCACTGGCCGACATCACTGCCCGAACCACAGCTGAGAATAGGACAACAACACGCGTATATGTGACCAGATCACAAGCAGAAAAATGGACTGACGCCAGGGAAACGATTAGAGACATCCAGTCGGGCAGCACACCTCACGAACTGACTGAATGGGCACGGGTGGGTCTGAAGGACGATGAAGGCTGCTGGCGGACAAAAGACACTAACAAATGGTTGCTGCCTGACTCGTACTTGATTCCCATACTGACTATGGCACACTCCCCTGCACACATAGGTTCTGCCCCCATGATTGAACTCATTTCCAAAGTCTGGCACAACAACAAAATCCCCAACTCAGCCAAACGCCTGGTCCAACAGTGCCTTATCTGCCTACAACACAACCCCGGGAAAGGAACTGTAGTACCCCGGGGAGGGTTTGGGATCCCCGACCACCCCTTTGAGGTCCTCCAGATGGATTACGTCCAGCTGGAGAGATGCCAAGGCCTGAAGTACGTATTAGTCATTGTATGCGCCTTCAGCAAATGGGTGGAAGCCTATCCAACCCGTGATAACACTGCCATGACTACTGCCAAAGTACTACTGAAAGAGTTTTTCCCTCGCTACGGCCTTTGCCGAATTTTATGGAGCGACAATGGCCCCCACTTCATAGCTGAAGTTATCCAACTAATCTTGAAAGGGCTGGGGGTAAAACAGAGGTTCCATGCGGTCTTCCACCCCCAATCCGCTGGCCTAGTTGAGCAACACAATGCTACACTGAAACTGAAACTGTCAAAAATAGTGGCCACCACAGGGCTTAAGTGGCCAGATGCCCTCCCACTGGCATTGCTATCGATGCGCTCCACTCCCACTAAGCACCACTTGACCCCCTACGAGGTTGTGTTTGGGCGACCAATGAACCTCTGGACTGCCCCCAAACCGACCTCCATTCACGACGTCCCCGACGTCCTGCTGTCAGATTATTTGTGCAAATTAACTAAAACGTTGTCTGTCATTCATCAACAGGTGCAGCAGGCCATCCCCGATGCTTCCAGGGGTCCCGGTCACGATATCCAACCGGGAGATTATGTTTTAGTCCGGAACTTTCAACGGGCAAAGAGTCTGGAACCCCGGTGGACGGGCCCCTGGCAAGTACTGATCACCACTCGGACGGCTCTTCGAGTGGAGGGAAAAAGGCACTGGCTGCACGCCCACCACTGCAAGAAAGTCTCCTCGACCCTGGCCACGACAGAAAACGTCGACACCCAAGAAGAGCTCCTGAACAAAGACCGACCATCGTTGAACTGCTATCCTGATACCGAGGCACTTGAACTTGCAAAATTCTCTGATCCCACTGTGCCATCCCGGGAAGGGTATTTCCTGCGTCGAAAGAAGGGAGCTTCGGCTAAGTAGACCACGGACTAAGTTAAAATCTCAGAACGGTGACCTAAAACAACCAAGGGTTGCCCGGAGAGAAGCTAAACAAAGTCTGTGGTTCTGCCCACTACCGAGCACCTTGAAGATGATGGAAGCGCCAGATAGGAAGATGATGGAAGCGCCAGATAAGAAGATGATGAAAGCAACAGGAAATACCCACTACAGGAACCCAAAGACTGACAATTTGCACGAATCAAAGACAATCGCCTTCTTCATTCTCTTCCTCCTTTGCCTCCTCCTCATGACTTCCTTCTGGATCTTGGAGGACAGCACACCCGCTCATCAGATATTGCTGACCACTGCACAGCCAACCACCATGAAAGAGCATCACCTGATCTCCCTTTCGCCTCAGCTACGAGAAAGGCGTAAGGAGTTCTGGAACAATTCCTTCGTGCAACTATTGCACCAGCACAACCTTGCTGCAAATGCCACGAACTGCTGGATCTGCGGGTTGCTCCCACATGCCACTGGACACTCCATCCCCTTCATCCCTTCTCCTTTCTCAGTTCATGGCTCCTGCCTCGCCTGGTTGATCCTCTTGCAGGAAAGCCACAAGGTCAACGCCGCTTCTGGTCAAACAGTGTCACACTTCTACTATGGGTTCGGGCTGAACAAAACAGGAAGGACGTCTGCCCCCTTTTGTCCTGTGACCTCAGGTTCCGCCTTCCGTATGAACATCCCTGCAAAGGAACGAGTCGAAATGCAAGTGCTCCACAATCCAGCTAGACCCACCTTCTCCCACCTGCGGAAGCGAACGGCTGCCACTCTGACTGTGGCCCTGTCTGTCATCAATGTCACAGGTCTCGTGTGCCTCGAAGGCCAGGGAACACAGCTGGTGGGTCACAGTTCCTGCCGCATCACCAGAACATTGGTCTCAGTTGATCCCCCCTCCTTTGTTGCTTCTCTGAATATGTACTTTGTTTGTGGCATCAAAGCTTACACTTGGCTCCCGAAAGGTTGGAGGGGTACGTGCTACATCGCCTTCATTCTTCCCCCCACGTATGTGGCCCCAGCCTACCATCACCGGCAAAAGCGTGCCGGAGACATTGGACAAGCCGACTCCACCGGAGCACAGTTCCTGGATGCGGTGAAGGGACTTGTTCCTCTGTGGGGCCCAGTGGCAAATAGCCGCGCTATCCGACACCTGACTCAGGCAGTGGAAACAACCATTAACATCACGGCTGGCATCCTCGCTAACAACACGGCTGAGCTTCAGGCAGTCCGCCTAGTGGCTCTTCAAAACCGCCTTGTCCTAGATGTGGTTCTGGCCGACCGTGGAGGAGCATGCCGCATCATCGGCTCCAGCTGTTGCACCTACGTGCCAGATAACTCGCCTTCGGTCTACAAAGCAATCGAACACCTCCACAGACTATCCTCAGAGGTTCACCAGGAGCAAGAAGGATGGTCGCTTGGAAGTTGGTTTTGGGACACTTTGAAGGACTGGGGATGGAGGTTGTTTACCTTTATACTGATACCAGTCGTGATACTGTATGGGTGTTGCTTAGGTATTCAATGTTTGCCACCTTTGTGTTCACTCATTTCTAACTGTATGTGCCCTAAGACTTTGGACCTTAGAACTGAGCACATGAGTCCCCTCTATGAGATCGAAATACGTGGTCTTATGGGGATAGATCCGAATTGACAAGCTGGCGAGACATGTTAAAAGGGAGGACTGTGGAATTTTAGTTCATGAACTGAACATCATCTGCGCCATCTTTCCCATTCCCCAGACTCATGTATCAACATACACGATAGCCATTTTAGGTACCATGGTCTCCCTGTTCACGATCGATCATCAGCGCACTTCCCTGACCCTGCACGCATCCCCCATGCACCCTGCCTGCCCCCGCGCTCACATGCACAAGTCATGAACCCTCCTCTTCCGCATGACTCTGCCTCTGGGAATCACACCCCACGCCTGACCAACACCTCCTTTCCTTCCATGAATACCCCTCCTTTGATGACCCCTTCCTCAAAAGGAGCTACTATTGATCATGACCTCACCACCCCCTGAGACCCGATCAGGCGCACACATTCCAAAGGAAGCGGCGGAACACTCAGCTGCGTGATAGCCCCCTCCTATTGTATGGGGGGTGAGGACCTCTACTGTAGCCACGTGTTTGAATGAGCCGAAACTGGGGGGATACCGGGGATGTCATTTTTTCATTACTTCACAATGTCTTTATTGTAATAAAGAATGGTCACATGTCGTAAACCAGTGTATAAAAGGCCAGGCCTCAGAGAGGCTAAAGAGAGCACCTCGAGACGATACCTTGTTGTCCGATCTGATGTGTTCTGCTCCGTCGGAATAAAACGTGTTTCCTGTCTTCCTGTCTCCAGCGCCTGCCTCTTTATTTGATAAACTTCGTATGGTATTAGAGGCGTTCGACACCGGGCAAAATTACTTAAGAAACATCGACTAAATCGCCTGACCATTTTCCTGACTTTTGATATTTTGAATGCATTGCTTAGCCTCTTTGGTGGTTTAACACCTCATTGTAAATATCATACGCTTTTACACAGTTTTCTGCATCAAAGGGGGTTGCAATGGGTGTTGTTGTTGGTGTTCCACTGCAGCACCCATTACTTTTTGACACTGCCCCAGATTTTCAAGGATCTGTAAATCTGAGGCAGCGCCAAAAACTAATGGCATTGAAAAGTAGGCATTAGAGTGGCACATTGAGGAGAAATGATTTTATTTTCCTCATTTTTGGCACTTTCTACGTGTGCTGCATTCTGCTACACACATAGAAGGAGCAAATCGCCTTTGATGATTGTTTATGTGCATCCTTACAACATGGCTCAAGGGTGTCTGTGTTGGCGCTAGGAAGCTTTTTTAGCACCAGTGCAAGGGAAGACACAGGAGTGCACCATATTCTTGTGAATATTGTGCATCCCTGCATTTTTTAAATGATGCACTGCGGCGTTCCTAACTTACTTGCAGCCCTGCATCATTTCTTTGTAAATATGGCCCCAAGTTTCAACTTTGTACTTAGGGCATACATCAGTGATGGGTATAATATAGAAATTCAGAACAAAATCATTCCAAATCTTCTATTCAGTAACTTGGTTTCTGGATTTATCCAAGCCAAAGGTAACGTATAATGGTAAGTGCAATAGAGTTGGCAAAGCACCGCTAACTGACATGATCATTAATAAAGGAAATTATTACTTTCATTCATCCTCAACCTCAAAAGATAAACAAAAACTATGTAAATCAGCAGAAATATAAATATAATCAATCAGGTTAATTCTCTTGCTGACCCCAGAGGTTTTGGCGATAGTCTGGTCATTTTCACTTTTTATAAGTGTGATAAGTTAATTCTCTATTAAAAGGGCCATCATTGTAACGCCTTCTGTAGTGCTAGGACAAAGTATAGTCACCGTCCATAGAGTTCAAGAACTTGTTCCATTCATCAAAGTTCAGTTTAGTTTGGATCAAGCACAGGATCTCCAAAATGTAATCTATATTACATTGGATAAAGTAAAGATCTATATATAACATAATTAATAATAATTTAACACAATCTATTTCCTTGGTAAACCAAACAAAATCGCCAAACCTCAGTTACCGGTCCACTTTGGAGTAGGATTTAATCAAATCTGTAGTAACTAAAGTCATTAGACCTTCAAAGTGGCTACTCCAGTTAATACCTTTGAGCATGTATTTCAAATACAACAAAGACCGAGCACGCCTACATAATCGAGTAGCCACAACCGTAGAAGTAACACTGTTTAATGACTCTTTAACTAATGACATCCTTGACTCATTATCTAACCATTGGGCCAAGGCTGTATAAATTTCAGCCTATGTTTTGCAAAATTACTTCCGCAGCCACTCGCTCAGGAATAATTTTTAAAGCCTGCCATGCAAAACATAGTCAAAATGTCTTCCGGTGTACCATTAATGTGGGGTACGCTACTGCCTAATTTTCGATTTTCCCAGTGTCCCTGTGGAATTGCCTGCTGTTTTTCTAGCTTTACCTATGTATTAAGGCCTTCTCCACAAGGGCTCCCATCTGGATGTACAAAGGCATGGTGACATTTTTAGTCTGGTCTTAAAACATCTCAACACATGTATTTGTTTGAGGGAAACTAATTACCTGGTAGTCATTAGTGGCCGTAGTATTAAATATTATTATACCTATGTTTTAGCTCATCCATGGCATTATTCAACATAGACTATAGAATAAAAATGTACGTTTCCAATTTCTTTTGCTTGTGACAGTTGCTGAAGCCGACCAGATTAAAATGTGTTGACTGAATTTCCATGCGGGTGGAGATTTTACTAAATGTAGTTACCAGCTGTTACCTATTAAAAGAGTTGAAATTTCGCAGATCTAAATTTGGCGACATAAATTACAGTCCATACTTTTAGAAACACTACTCCAACTTGGTTTACAATTGTTAATTGAAGAAATGACCACCAAGAATTTTCCTGCTTCATGACTGTTAATCTATCCTTCATCCCAACCAAGGACTGAGCATTCCTGAGCAATTAGAAACTACTTTGCTCTGATATACATCTAGATTTAAGTTTCCTATCAGGAATATATATATTTTTTATATTTCTCCATTGTGTCTGCTAGGGACAACCTTCGGATTAGACCTTTTAGTGTACTGGTAAACCACGATAATCTTAAGGGCCTGATTATGAGTTTGGAAGTGCGGGAGCACCTGCACGTCAGCGTCCTGCTCCCAGAATGCGAAACCTGTAGGCGCACTGCCTGCCAGATTATGAGTTTCCTCATGTCTGGCAGGCTTTTTTGGGCGGTCCCGCAGTGGTGCTGCTGAAAATGGGTACCACAATGGGAACACCAAAAACAGTTGCTGCATGGCATGGACTGTTAAAGTCCATGCCATGGAGGAACTGAGGTTCATGCACATTGGGGGACATGTTGTGCTCCCACGCATGCATCCCCATGCACATGGGTATCAGGGGTCCTGAAATTTGTAATGTGCATCGGCACCACCAGCATATTGCTGAGCCCCTGACCGCCGTGGCACCACCACTGAACGGCATAGCCCTGGTGGTTGCGGCAGTGCAATGGCAGTTAGACCGCCAAAGTTGTAATTGGGCGGTTGAACAACCGGTGCGGCAGTGGCTGTAGACTGCAACTTCAGCACCCCCACAAGTCTGGTGGTCCTTGGCACCACTAGACTCATAATTAGGCCCTTAGTGGTTACTGTCGCATATACAAATACACTGCTTTAGTATCTGAGTTAGTTAGTTTCTTAACTACTATGATTCTCATGATCTCGCATAAGCCTGCAGGCCATTACTCAAAAGATTCTTATTAGCCATAAGTAATTCATTCTTCTTAGAATGGCAGAGGTGAACTGGTGTTTATTAGGCGCAAATAATGCCATAAGTATATGCTGTTGCGTTCTTTTTGCGAGAATCATACTATTCTGCATTCTAGAGGTGTGAAGCAGCGTAATCAGTAATAAATAATCTGAGAGCATATCCACAGAACTCACTTGAATAGTTAGTAAGCCAAGCCCCACCTTAGCGACATGTAGTCCATTCATCTGTTTGGGGTTCATTTTTCTGCCCCATTCTTAGTTTTAAATTGCTAAAAACCCACTCAATTATTTTTTCGCAGAGCAAACCAGTGGCAATTTCAATTGTTCACATCATTATTGCAGTAACCTCCCCAATGCTGTTTGGCGCTGCCTTCATCCCGGTCGTAGACCTGAGCTGGAGATTATCTTCCATTTACATTTTTAATTGTTAAACAACAAAAGGTAGTGAACAAAAATAATGAAATATTAACCCATTCACCACTTGGGAATTCAAACATGCTTCATCCACCAGTCACTGGGCCAAATGCCTAATGGCTTTTATTGTCCAACATCCCTGGAATACCACTTGTCTATTCAATGAGGGCAGGCTTTATGGGAAAGGAGTGGCAAAACAATTTTTCTCACCAGAGCCAGATTCAAGGCCAGTAGCACCCAAGTCTCTCTGACACTGGTTGCAACACAAGTTCGGTTAGAAGCCCTCACACTCCAGAAAGAGCACAGTACAGTATAGTAGCAACAGTTTCGCTCAGTTAGTTCAAACATACTCACTGTCTCAATCCCATCTTTAAAGTCAACGTGGGAGGGATTCAGAAAACAAAGGCAAGGACAGATGATTTTGCTGCCTGTGATCCAGCGCGGTTCTCCAACAACCCTCAATACTTATCTCACTAAACCCAGGAGCAATCACTTTACTCATCAGTGGGGCCCATAACACTGAGAGTCTTACACTCTTTCACATTCGCACACACATTTTACTCCTGAATCAGTGACAAAGAGGGAGAACTGCCAGTTAGCGGGGTAACTAGGTTCATATTATAAACATTATATACATTTATAGAAATTCTGTACACATGCTAATCCGTTACCTGGATAACCCTACACCAAGGTACTCCACTATTTGGTCAATAGATCATCTAGTAGAAGTTAGTTCATGGAGACCAAGACCAGCTTAATCATAGTAATCCTATAACCTTAGCATTTAATTTATCACAACATTTTAATAAAATAAATCACAGCTCGAGTTTAAATTTTATAATTTGAATCAATCTATTTCATTTAAGGAAAACTGAACTTTAGTTTGTTAAGACAAGAAAGAATAAGCATTTTATTTAGTACATGTTAAAAGAAAATGAAATTTAGAAATCATATTACCCAGTCTTGTTATAACAGGGTTGCACGAGTCTCAATCCGCCTCTCTATTCTTCTCAACGCCTCTGTCTCAAAACAAAATCTCTGCATTCAATTGTCTTCATTGTTCCAAAATCAAAGTCCAAAAATATTTCATAGTCTCTAGCACCATAATATAGTACAAACCAACAACGTGTCATGGTGCAAAATAAATCCAAGGAGCAAGCTTTTTTCACCCTTTCGAACAAGCTCTTTTATACCCTTTTTCTCTAACTTAAAATTGAAACTTTTAGGGTCCACAGTTCATTCTGATTGGTCCATTAGAGGGGTGGCTATGATCACCTCACCTCATCCTTGTCTAAACCAGTTTTGCAAAGTGCGCAGTCATCCTCAACATATTCCCATAGATATCATCACCGTTTATCCTTGTCATTCTTTTTTTGATACATGGCCTTCCGTTCCCATAGTCTTAGAAGGAAACATCCTTTGGCACCCTTTTGTGCTTTAGGCCTAGCTGACCTTGACATCACTTCGCTCTGTGTACCAGTCATGCTGCTTTCTTGTCTTCTCATTCACGCGCATGCGTAGAGGCTCTTTCTTTTAGCCGATGCCAACACTGCAGTAAGCAGCCATTTTCAATAACCAGGCCACATAGGCCTCAATTAGAACTAGTGCGAAAACAAACACAACAGAGATTAGATTTTAGAATTATAGTTTTTCTATTAACCTCCCACCATTCTAATATCCCTTATTAATAATTACCTAGCAAAAGCGTGACAATATAACTTTATTTTACCTACCAAGTGCATTTATTTTGTTTTGCCATGATAAACACATACTTTATAATACTTTAGACATTTATATTACACGTGGAAAAATAATTGCCATTTGCAAAATTAATCCACTAACAATTGTGAACGAGTCATATTAATATAATGCTACAATACAGAAACAGCATGGATGTTTTACACTAATACATATCTGTCCCGAGATTTCAACCTGACTGGGCCTAAAATGTCCACCACAATGTCGGACCATGCTCCACTAGCTTGTTCCCTTATTACCCTAGGTTGCGTCCTGTATATCAAAATCCTATCACTGAACAAACATTCTGCACAATCTCGAACCACTCGCTCAATATGTATGTCCATGGCGGTCCACTAATAGGCCTCTCTGATTCTTTATTTTGCTTTGGGAATCCCCATGTGACTAATGTAGGAAGGTAGGATCTGACTGCATTGTTACCCCCACTTTTTTCCTGGTCTTTTGCTGGTTTTTGACTAGTCTGACTCGGATCCTGCTAATCAGGACCTCAGTTTATCTGCTCTCTTCCTAAATTTGTTTTGTATGTACTTTAGGTACACTCCAGATTGGATACTGGGGTACTCTCATCAGTCCCTAGTATATGGTACACATGTACTCATGGCATAGGTACCTTAGAGGCCTCCCATGGGCTGAAGCATGTATTATGCCACCCATGAGAAGCCATTCAACATGACACAACAGGTCTGCTACAGCAGCCTGTGTAAGCTTGTGCTTGCACCACTTACTTAAATATATGTTCACTATATCTATCTAAATCACTACACTTAAAAGCCTATCAGTCACCCTTATGGCAGGCCTTATCAATCCTGAAGGCAGAGTGCTGGGTTTTACGTGAGATGGTGCCCCTGCTTGAGTAGGGCCCCTCCGGGGATGTCTATGATGTAGCCAGACATCTAGGTCTAAGTGCATTATTACCTCGCTGTAAATGCTAACTTGAAAACTGCTGCTTAGAAACATGTTGTGTTTGGTGTCAACCACCTTGGAATCATAGCTCCAAGCCAGTAAGTGGTATGGGAGGTATGATTCCACTCTTCTAGGACCACTACTGTGGGTCACTGGTCTACCCGGTATCAGATTTCTCGAACCTGGCAGCACAAAATGGACGCTGCCAGTCACAGACATGATTCTGCTCTCCTGCTGCTGAGCCAAGCTTGCACAAAGGAAGGCATGACAATAGGAATCCTGTTACAGGGAGGTGTAACCACCTCCCAGACAGTATTTAGTGCATTGGGTCTGGGTCGGTGTAGTCTGAGATTGCCAGAAAGTCTGCACTGGTGCACATTTTGTGTTCCTGTGCATATTCCAGCTCAAACCAGTTCTGGGAACCATTGGCTCCTGCTCTGGTGCAAAACTGGACAAAGGACATGGGTGTAGCCACCCCTCTGTCCTGCCCTCCCCTAGGAGGTTATCTAGAATCTTTCCCACCTCTTCCCATGGATATAAAGTGGGTTACCTGGCTACAGGACTTTAGATTTTACCTAGACAAGATTCTACCAAGAAGAAACCAAGTACTTTGACTGCTTGCACGACAATTGCACAACTGAAGAATCTCCCTTGGAGTGAAGGAGTTACTCCCCTGCAGTAGCAGGCACCTAAGCGTATCTCCAGAGCTCCTGTGGACTCTGAAGATTTCAGCAACACAGGAGGTGAGTTTCCAAATGTCCCTGAGGTAGATCTGACTTTCAGCAATTCTGAGACCAGTATCCCTCGTGGGGACGGTGTAACCCGAACCCCTGTGCACCGCGTACATTTGCAAGTGCATATGCTTGTTGGAGATCCCCGAGCTTGTGCATTGGACTCCGTGTAGTCCTGACCCAGAGTAGTATTTGCACTGAAGAAATCCGGCCTCCACCCATTGAGTGTTCCGTGGGCCGGTACTTTGTAAATTTGCTTGAGGTCTCCTTGCAACTCCTGGTCTGTTGGCCTGTGGGTACTGGTGAGGATCACCTTGTTAGTTCTTGGGCTTCCCTGGTTGCTCCAGATGTCCCCTGACTCTCCATAGCCTGGAGAGTCCCCTGGACCTTGCAAGTCTACACCGTAACCTGTTTGCTCTGCTTGGGAGGGTTGCATTTGCCAAGGCTTGTTGGTGCTCTGGGCAGACATCGACCCCTCAGCACTCGACATCCTTCATGGGACAGCTCACCTCTGGATCCTGGTCATCCTCGACATCTCCTGGTCCCTGTGGCTGCCGAGTCAAGCATCCCTTCTACGCACCTGAAGCACCCAACATTGGTGGGCATTCGACTACCGAGCCCCTGGTCACCTGAAGTGACCCAGACTCTGTCCCCTCTGCTTTCAGGTTCCTCTCACCTAGAAAGCAGACTTGGATTCCTCTGGACACTCTTCACCTTCCTGGCAGCAGTACTTCTTTGCGGCTCTCCATTGAAAATGACAAACGTTTCCGACATCACTTGATCCCTATGCACCCGGCTCCTCTGAGATAGGTAGCACGGGTACTCCAGTGTTCACTGGTGGGTTGGCTCTAGAACCTTCTATGTTCCAAAGGGTTTGCTTGAAGTCCTTGTAGAAGTGTCCTTAAACAGTAACTTTGCAACCGCGACTTTCCCATAGAGTTGTACGGAGCACGCTGTTATGTTTCCTCACTGCACCCGTCCTCCATGGGCTCCAGTATCATTGCCTTGGGTGGTTGCTCGGGGTCCCAGCGATTGTACGTGCTCTAGGCACTGTGTCTAGTCAAGTCGTGATTGTTATACAATTTTTTTAGTATATGGTTCGGTCTCCCCCTGGAGCCCTCTGTGTATTGTGCTACTTACGAATGTTCTATTGATTCAGCATTATGTGCTTTATGTTCTAATCTCGTGTAGAGATTAGTAGAGAGTGTTATATTAAGAAGTGGAGAAGTGTGACTCACCGATTAGAGTGGCAGACCCTAAGGCTGAGGTCTGGCACCGGACCAGGGTTCAATTCCCGACGCGGCAGGGTCTTGGGCTCAATGTCCACGGACTCAATAATTCTCGCCTCGGTGCCTACTTTAAGCATGGGTCCCACTCTGCAACTCTGGGCAATAGCTTGCTTAATCTCCACAACGGGCCCGAAAGCGCTATGATGCCTGGCTTCACCTTGGGGGTTCCCAGTAGGGGGCATCTCACAGGGAAAGCCAGGAAGGGTTCCACAGCGGTATACAGCGCCAGGATGCCTGAAAGGTGATAGTGCACGTTACAAGTATACATACATTTACATTTACAAGAAATACATATTTTTATACAACTATTGTGTGGTTCTCCTTTCATCTACTCAATCAGGAGGTAATATTCCGGTAAAATAAGCTGCTTTACATTCCTTCAAGATTAAGCCTGAAAGATGCACTCCACAACTACCACTAGGATAGCTTTCTTAAGGTTATCTTTGACCTCATACATCATAAAGGTCATGTGGACTGGTACAGGGTGCCCACTTTGATTAGTGGACAGCATATACCAGGCCACCTTCTCACAATTAGCATGAGCATTACTCACCGATTTGTCTCTGAGACTACAAGGGGAAACCAAATTGCTACCTCTCATTAGAAGAACATCAACAGCTCCTCCCTGACCTGCCAATATCCGCTGAGTCCTCATAATCCTTCTTCTCATCCCATCTGCATAGAACATTCGCCATCACTTGTGGTAAGTTCTGATAATTGCATAAACACTTTCTCCATTCACTCTCAAGAATCAAGCCTTCACTGATCAGGCAGACATTTACCTCCTCCTCAAATGTTTCACTCCCAAACCAGTCACCTTCCTGAGGCACATCAATCTCACTGCCACCGAATCAGGAAAGACAATCTGCCAAAATGTTATTAGAGCCGGTTAAATTAGAAACCGCAAATTCAAGCTCCTGTAATGCCATTACCTTTCTTATCCGGTGTGACACAAAATCAATACCTCTCTTGGTAAAAACCTCTTATGATCCGTTAACACCTCATACTTCTTGCCCCACAAAAATGTAATCAACTTGCTCACTGCCCAAAAAACACCTAGAGCTTCCTTCTCCGCAACTGAATAATTACATTCAGCTCCTCTCAATGGTCTAGAGATAAATACTATGGTCTTGTCTATACCATCTACCTTTTGCAACAAAACAGCTCGTAACCTTTCGAGCTGGCATCTGTCATCAAATAAGAGACTTTCAAAGGATTAAACCTTCCCAGGTTGGGACCTTCACTCACATACTACTCGATACATACAAACTCCTAGTCACAACCTTTGGACCACACAAATCTATTCCCTTTTCTGAGCAACGTCCTCATACAGCAGGTCTTTTCAGCAAAATTAGGCACAAACTTATTATAGAATTCAGCCACCCCAGAAATTTCTACCAGCTCCTCCTTGTTTTTAGGAGGAAAAATATTACAATAAGTTCTCCATATTAAGGAACATGCTGGTGAAGGGCCTTTTGAAACAGTGCTTGTCAATGACGCACCCGTGGACATGCTTTTTGATTTTGGGGCTAAGATTACTCTCATCTCAAAAACATTTTATGAGCAACATTAGTTGGGTAAGGTATTGTTATTGAAACCATACATAAAGCCAAAAGGGTATGGGGTGAGACCATTGATCTTTTGGGTCATTTTTGGGGTACAATTGATTTCAAAGGTAGGATTATTCCTGGGAAAATATATGTATCAATGAAGGGAGACTCACTAATTAGTTGGTTTCATCAATGTGACCTGCATGTATATTTGGATCCCAATGAAAATCCATCAGTGTGCTTGAAAGAGATGCCGTCTTTCTGGTTGATGGGAGGAGGATGTGAAAATTGGATCAGAGAGTTACCAGAGGTGTTTAAAAAATTGGGCTGTCTCAAAAACTATATGCACCACATTAAACTCAAGTTGACTGTCACCCCCATGGTGGCAAAGTTTAGAAGTGTACCTCTGTTGGTAAGGGAATGTATGAGGGCTGAACTGGATAGACTCTTGGAGAATAGGATAATTCAGGAAGTGGAAGCCACGGAGTGGGTGTCTCTGGTTGTTATGGCTCAGAAGGCCAATGGGGAGGCTGGACTCTTCATTGACTTGAGGGAATTCAACAAGGCGGTGGTGGCTGACCATTATCCACTTCCCAACATAGGTGAAATTGTGTGCTCTCTTGAGAGTGCAAAGCATTTCTCCTCATTAGATTTATCTTCAGCCTACCATCAAGTTAAGCTTCATCCTTTTTCTCTGGAACTTCTGGCCTCTAGCATGCTGTTTGGCACCATTACATTTCTTAGGAGGATTCCTTTCGGACTTATCTCTGCGGCCTCTGTTTTTCAGAGACCAATTGAGAGCTTGGAAAGAAGGTCAGTTGGGCTAGGGAAAACAAAGACTCATAAATGGTTCAATAAGGAATGCTCAAGGATACATAGTGCCCTGCTGAAAGCCATTAAACAAAAACCCAGAGACAGATCATTAGTGGCCAAGCTAAGGAAGGAATATAAAACCGTAATCCATATGCGTAAAACCCAAATCAAGGAGGAAGCCTGGAATAGCCTTTTATCTGTGGATGTCCTGAGAGATAGTAAAAAGTTTTGGGCCATTGTAAATCAGCCCTTTTTTTCTGATAGCGAGACATCGGACTTAGTCTGTGTCATAGAGGACAACAGATGGCTAGACCATTTTGGCAAAATCTATGATTCTACAGTCCTTGCCTCACCTGCTAATACCCATGACCACTCCAACTTGGTTATGGACTTTAACACCATGGAAGTTGAAAGGGCGATCAGAGATACCAGCAAACACAAGGCCCCAGGGCCCGACGGGGTGCCCGCAGATCTCTATATACAGTACCCACAATTTTGGTCAAAGATTTTAACCAACGTCTTTAATGCGATTCCCACAGCTGGCTTCCCACTTTCTTGGTCCACCTCCATAATTGTGCCTATATTTAAGAAAGGGAATAGGGCGGACCCAGCCTGTTACAGACCTATCTCCCTGTTGGACTCTGCCGTTAAGATCTTAGGCAGAGCCATCTTGCACAGACTGGGGGATTGGCTGGAGGAGAGTGGGATCCTTTCAGACTTGCAGTACGGCTTTAGGGCACATAGAGGGACAATCGACCAATGCTTGAATCTTCACCTTATTATTAGTAAATATACTGTGGTGAAGGGGGGGCTTCTTTATTTGGGGTTTATGGATTTATCTTCCGCTTTTGATTTGGTCAATCGTTCAAAACTATGGTTTATCTTACGTAATTTGGGTTTGGATACTACCTTGGTTAGCTTTTTGCACGACCTTCACTTAAATTTGTTTGCGTCCGTTAGGGCAACGAGGGATGGAAGGTGTACAGCAAAGTTTAGATCAGGGAGAGGGGTCAGACAAGGGTGCATCCTGGCCCCTCTCCTCTTTACACTGTACATCAATGCTTTGGGTAAATCTTTGAACCCAGCCACCCCGGACATCCCGCGTATGGGGGGGCTACCTATCCCGGTCCTCCTATACGCGGATGACGCTGTTCTTATAGCACGGACTGGCATGGGTTTGCAAAGACTTTTGGACCATTTCGGCCTCTTCATGGAAGCCCTCGACTTAAAAATTAATACTGCCAAATCCCATGTTATGGTCGTAGGCTCTCGAAAGAAAAATATGAAGATTAGATCCTTCAGCACTAACAACTCATCAATATCGAGGGTGCCTTCCTTTTGCTATCTGGGCGTCACTTTTGACGAGAGAGGAACTTGGAAGCCACAAATGAAACTCAAGGAAAATGGAGTTATTAGATCCACCACAGCACTTTTGAGCTTCTCCAAAAGATTGGGCTCGAAACCCATGGAAGCAATGACCAGGATTTATAGAGCCAAATGTGTGGCAATCGCAGCTTATGGGGCAGACATTTGGAGTTATGTCCCAACTCCAGGCATACAAATCGCTGAAAACAATTTTATACGGGCCCTTCTGACACTTCCGAAATCTTCTCCCATACACTCAATACATAATGAACTAGGCATGGGATATGTCTCTGATCTTCTAAAAATGTCGCCAGTGCTTTGCTGGATCAAAACCTGGACAAATGAAGAAATCAGCCTGAATCACTGCATCCTTAAAGATTGTATATCTCTGGACAAAGCCCGCACTATACCATGGCTGGCATATGTTAGAGCGGCATGTGCGAGGCTAGGGCGCCCGGAAATGTACTCTCTACCGCAAAATCTTAAAAAAGAGGATGTAAAGTGGGTAAAGCAGCATTTTCGGACCTTGTTGGAATGCGAAAGAGAAACGGTTCAACTCAGTAAACCTACGGTGAGATTACTTTTTCAACTTTCCACAACTACAGCTATGGAACCTTATTTAAAATATGTTACAAAGCCTTACCATCGCTTTTTGCTCACAAGGTTTAGATTTAACTCGATCCATCTTATCCTGGGCTCGTATACAGTATGGGGTACCCCTGATAATCTTCCCCCTTGTACATGTGACTGTTTTTCAACACAGGACACTCTGCACCTGGTCATGTTCTGTGAGCACTACCTGGTGCCGAGGAAAAAATTTCTTGTTCCTATCTTGAAACCTTTGAATTTCGTCCAGGTACGCCCAGCATTATTATACCTCCAGATGCTGAATTTGGTGCCGGTGGCATATGGTGTAGCCTGTTTTTTAGTAGCAGCCGCCAGACTGAATAAACTAAGAGCTGCCGCATCCCCTAATCATCAAATCTGACTTTCTGTATAATCTTTGGCAAGAATGTTTTTAACATTGTGTTTTTAAAAGGAGTAGCAATCAATTCTTTACACTTGTTAAGTGATCCGTTTAATTTTATTTTATGTATCATGCACTGCTTTTATGGTTTTAATTAACCGATTAAAGTTTTTTGACTGACTGACTGACAATTGAGAGCATTCTGAATGGAAATGAAGGAGTCAAAGTCTAACAGGATGATGTATTGATTATTAGGGTTAATTTTGGACAGCATGATGGAAGGTTGAGAGCAGTGTTGAGAAAGTATTTGGAAGCTTGTCTTACCCTTAAGGCAGATAAGTGTAAATATGTTGTCCATGAGATTGAGTATTTGGGCCATCTGATGTCTGCATCTGGAAGTAGACCCAAGCCTACATTAGTTAGATTAATAACTTGTTCAAACTAATTAATTATATGCATTCACCTCTCTGACTTTCTTTAGCTCTTAGCTGGATTTGCAGAATCTGGAGACACTGCAAATGGCCTTCCACCCCGACACTCTTTAAAATTTGACATATGCCCTAAATAACCACACCTAAAGCATTTGCCCTGAAAACTCCTGAGATTGGAAGACCATGCTGGTGTCATTGTCGGAAAGATCAGGGTGGTGCTCAAAGACCTCCTGGCATTCTGAACCAAAACAGTGCATGAACAATGATGTTTTCCTTTCCGCACTAAGAGAAGTACCACATACTCGAACATAATGTGTAAAAACCTTCTTACATTTTAGCCAAGTAAGTGGATGGTCACCCGGGGAAGAAAGAAAGAAAGGAGCTGCAGTAACATTCTGCATGATGCACAGAGATCACACCAAACACAGAAAATACTTTGTGGAAATGCAGATCACAACTGATCAAAGTTAATGCCTCACAAGCATAGGTTTTCCACATAGTCACACAAAGGTGATGGCTGTGTGCAAGTGAGGACTTGGCATGCAACCGGAAACAAATAAAGTTAGCTGAGTTATCCAAACCACTTCCAGCTGTACCTGTCAGCGTGAAAGCCTGATGCACACCCACTTCCTAGACCTCTGAAGACAGTGGGTTTGTGCATCAGTGCGTGGGTGGGATGCACTTTACAGGATAAGCAAGCCAACACGCTTTAGATGATGAGCGAGTTTCAGCTGTGTGCATCATCATGAAAACCTGAAGCGCACTGGAAGCCAACTGGAATTGACTGTGAACGTAACCCAGCGTTCCTTGCATGTGTGTGATGTAAGGGGTCCCAGGCACTCTGAGCTATGTGAATGCCATGTACAAGGAGTGTGAGATGGTTGCCAGTAACAACAATCTCTTACTGCTTGAGTCAATCACTGAAACTCGTGGAGCCTCCAAAAGCCAGGACTTGCGCTATCTCCACCTGCTGGATCTCATGCTGTTCTCACGGACAGCCTCCAATAGGTCCCAAAACAGCCAGAAACATCAAGGCACCTCATCAGAGACTGGTAGGTAAGAAGGCAAAGAGGTAGTCCTGTGATGATTTTTGTGATGCAAAATGGTTTCTTTCTTCATCCGATGACAGACAGACAGTTTTGAGGTCTCTGCTCTGTTACGCAGATAATGAGATCATTGCTTTCTTCGCTCACCACCAAAATGTGGAAGTGTGTCCTTGCTTCGGGATAAAGCTCACAATCCAAGGTGGTGATAACACTGATTTATTAGCTGCCTCTGCTTTCCCACATCAAGCACAGTGCTATGAACTCAGTCCTGGAGATTGGGTCCTGGTGAGGAAAGTTTTGAAAAACATGTTTGGAGCCCCTTACGGGTCATACTGTTGACAAATACAGCTTTAAAATGCAGATGTCTGCCTAACTGGGTATAGACTTCTCATACCTGGCAAGTAGAATGTCCTATAGATAAAATAACGGTGCCAATCACTGGGAGAACACCAGTAACTGTTGGCCATTCGAAAGAACTAAAAGTGGGTGAAGAGAGTGAACAAGAGTTCAGAGGTCCACTGATGGTACCAGCTTCTTCGAGGACACCAAATCAAACTGAAGCGAGCCTTGACACAGCTGTGATCGACATTGAGGCAGATGAAGAGACCTGGCCATTGGTGCAGGTGAAGATCGACTCTGATCCTGGTGAAGGGCTGAGTAGTGTCAACAGCAGAGTGTGAGATAGAGGTGAGTGGCCAAATCAGCAGCAAGAAAGAGTGAGGTCAAGTCTGTTGGTTGAACTTATACCACAAGCTGTTGTTGAAGAAGCGGAGAACAGTGAGGCAAGTTGCAGTAAAGACAAACAACCTAGGTTGGGCAATCCAAAGGAGCTTGACTGCTTTGTCGGAAGAATTAGGTTCTTAAATGGGCCTTCCACACAGAGATTGACCTTCGCCGAGCTCCTTATTCTTTAGAGGACAATGGTATGATGCTAAAAGAATCTCCATGAACTTGAAATCTAGTAGACCATATTGCTTTACCTAGATTTCATGATCAGATGATCTGAACAAAGAAATGTGTTTGGTAAGTGTTTCATTCAAATTGATCTTCGACATTTGAATTGAACTTTTTTTGTTGAATTAAGAAGAATCCCTCAGACCAAGGGACTCTTTGACTCACACAAAAGTAAGGTTGTCATTCTAGATCAAGATGGAGAAGGTATAGGCATGTCTCACAAAGATTGTTGTATATAAACACATATTTATTTATTTATTGATTTCAGTTTTACCTTTTGCACAAGTTCGAAATGTTGCAGAAGATAAATCTGTGTGCTGTTATTTCTATTCAGCGGTCTGAGAGTAGTGAAGTCATGAGTACCTATAACTCTGATAGACACAGACTGCTGGAAGCAGGGGTTTCAATTGTTGCCATTATAGTGGTCACCGCTTTGCTTATAGGGTTAAGATACCCAACACCTAACGATTCCATTAAGTCCACTCCTTTACCCACTGAGCTTAGCACAGATATCGGAAGATTGCAGAATTAAAACTTCAAACTACTACACAAAGTTGCTTCTACGGGAGAGTTTTCTTTGAATGCATATCTTAAGCTGCTTTATGAATTCACTGATACAAAGGGTGGCACAAATTGCGGCATTTGACCTCAATTACCAGCTTCAGTAGCACAGGGTATTACCTATCATCATGTTCCTCTTACTTTATGGTATTTTCTGTAGTATTCGGCTTAGTCTTTTGTATAAACAGGATCACTTTGAGTATTTATTTTTCAAATTATCACTTTTTCTCAGAAGTGACCATGTGCAAGCATTGCATCTCACGCCCTAATGTGAAGGAGCTAGAGAGTGTCTCAGGCTTCTATAGTTCCACAACTCAGCTTGACACTGCTGATGCTCACAGTCAAAATTTAGCCTGCTCCATGAATGTTACAGAGAAGAAGTAAATCAATGAGTTAAAAGACAGGGTAATTGTGATTGAGGAAAGGACAGAAATAGGGAGAGCTGTTGGAAAGGATCAGTGGACAACAGAGAAGATCAATCACAAGATGAGGGGTGTTCAACCTGCCTTGACTTTAAATTGACAACATCAGGGAACGTCATGTGTATGATAGGCGTAATGTGGTGCATCATGAATCTATGGAAGAAAGTAAGTATGAACACACGTTTGAATTAGGAGTAAATACAGACCAAATTATGGGAGGAAAGGATCCTGTTATACCTGGAGTCTATTATGTGTCTGGTTGGAACACATATTTTACATAATCCAGAAGTTGGTCTAGGACCTGCTACTTAGCTGTAGTATGCCTGAAGATTTATCAAGTTGAAAAATTAGAGGAATTTGACTGCTAGGCAAAAATGTAGCTGTAATGCATCTGAAATAGTAGGAGATATTTTTGGAGCAATGATTCCATCTGTGGGAGTTCTTCTGAATGAATGGTTTGAAAATAAGAAGGGCAGATTCTGCCAGGGGATTGTCTCTGGACTGTGGGAGCGAGATATGGATGTTTTGGGACTTTTGATTGTGCTTTTAATTTGTGCTCCATAGTAGTTAGACTAGAGACCCTCTCCTGACTTGGAAGAGAGCAGACCGCTTTACCTTTCTGATTTCCCTGTGTTTCCTGCCAAACACTTTTTTGTTACTCTCTGAACTTCTACTGAGATTCACATGATGCTATCATTTCCTAATTTCTCCTTTAGAAATCTCCATTGCACTTTCAATACTTAGGTTAGTTGGAAATAGTTTTATTATGGAACACTTCATTTAGATAAATTGCATTCTTTGCATATTGGCTATTGGCAGCCTGTACTTTATAAAAATTCTCATTCAGAGTGTTCTGGTGCCTAGATGTTTTTCCTGTAATAATACATCTTATTAATTCCTGCCAATTTATTGATTTGTTATGATTAGCAATTCAGGAATAAACCTTTATAGTTGCATAATATCCCCTTGGTCATTATTGTCGAATCGTATTTGACTCATTGAAATGTAACTGGTTTCCGAATACCAGCTCTCCCTCAATGCTTCAATTCTACTACCCAGGTTCCATATGACCAGTGGGGAATCTGTTTGATGAATATACGAAGAGGTTGAGATTTAAATACCCCTACTCCATTACACCTGAAAAACTCAAACTGACATCATCAAATAAAGCAACATTTTGGAAATGCCTCTTGTTGATGACTGTTAAAGATACAGAACAGGGTAAAGATAACCGTCCTTTTTTTCCTCCACATTGGATGAGCCCTTTAATAGTAAGGCACTTGCTGCTTTTTGAATGTTTAGTCTAGGCTTTAGGGCATACTTGATGGTTTTGAGTCATACTAATGATTAATTAACACCAACCTTAACTTGTAATAATACACTGAAGACTGTTAACCCTCTCCTTTCAGTAGTTTTTATTTATACATTTTTTACTGCTTTGGCATTTCTTTAATTAACCTTGGATGCATTGCACTGTGCCGGTTGTTTACTGAATTCCCCAGGACTGCAGAGGATGTTTTATAAACATCTATTGGGACTAGCCACCGTAGCATCTGCTATGCCTTGCTTGCCCTTTGCTAACCATTGCACTGGCTTTATAACACCTGCCGGCATATTTACAAGGGCGATGCGCCACCAGAGTATCACTTTTTCTGACACCTTTGTAAAGAAGGTCTTAGAGTGGCGCAACAAGTAGCAATACTCCTTTATTTCTCCTCGTTTTTTGCTCTTTCTATGTGTGCTGCCATCTACAGCACCCATAGAAGGAGCAAACTGCCATTCATTATTATTTTTGCGCAGTAAGGTGTCCCTCCCTGGACAAACACAATCATCCCTGCAACGCAGGCACCCTTTCACCATGGTGCAAGGGTGCCTGCGCTAGGTAGATTTTTTAAGCGCCAGCATATGGGAAAACACAGGGGTGCGCTGTATTCTTTGAAAATACAGCTCATGCCTGCGTTTTATAAAAGACACAGTGCAGCTAAAATGCTTGTAGCACCATGTAGCCCCATTTTGTTGTAAATATGCCCTCTGGTCTAAGGTGGCATGACATAAGGCAACATATAATAATATTAAAATATAGCGTGATGTTAAACATGGTTATGGTGCAGAGAAGTTAGTAAGAAAAACCTTCTGATGTTGGGTGTTTTTGCTGGTGGGCTTAGGGCTCCATAATTTATTTGCTTTGATAGACACTTGACCAGGTTTTCATTGCAGGATATACCTTCGGTGAGTCATTGTTGAACACCCACATTGCAAACATACGCCTTTTCTTTTTGTCTCTGCGTGGAAGGTTATCATTCCCTACAGCGAGTAAATCACTCACACAGACCGCGTTACTGCAGCAAATGCCATTTACTGGAGAAAGGAAACAAGACAATCAACGTTTCCATAGTTTATATTTTTCCACGTCATAGTTTCAATAGAAACATAGACACATTATAATTAGAACCAAATGATCTCCTGTCAAAAACCTGTCAGTCGTATGTAATTGTTTGCAACGTGAAGGAAAAAGGCACTGAACACACAAAAGATGTTCACGTGCTTTACATGTTTTCTTTCGGTCACTTTCTAAGCAGGTATTGAAACTCCCGCCATCTATTAAATGTTTGTAAGTCTCAAGCATGGAATTACCAAACACAAAAGAACGTGTCGTGATTGCGCCTTGCATGCCTCAGTGCACGGACTGCTTTTCGTTTGTAAAAGTAATTATAAGGCTCGAACCAGGTCTATTTCAGCGATCGTTTCTGGCCTTTATCTTTAGCATTAAACGTCAGTGAGGTTTGAATAAGGTGTCCATTCATACAAAGCTGGTAATGGGACTATCGTGTATAGGGCGCAGGTGAAAGTTAGGAGTGCGACCCATGTAACTAAGAGAATGTATTCAAATGAAGGGCTGAAACAGGGGTGTGTTTGGCGCCCCCCTTATCCTGTCTGCATGCCTCTGAAATGACAGTTGCTTCTTTACACAGGTGATGGTCTTAGTTTGGACCAGAAACCCTTAGGCCTTCATGACTGACTTAACACTGTCTTAATGCTTTGGAGACCACCAATGTTGAAAACCAATCAGGCCGCCATTATAGTGTGTCCAGAACTGTGGCCTCTGGGGGGTACCACTCACCCAACCCCCAGTGCAGCAGTGTTCCCTCATCTGATACTACTGCCGTGCACTGTGTGTGTGTGTGTGTGAATCCTGAACCCCATTTTACTAGGTGGATTTTACACCTGGTCACGCGGTGCGTGGGTACACTAATACCCTTCCCTTGTGTAGGTACAACATTTCAGAGGTAAAGCCCCCGTGGTGTTCCAGAATCTGCACATTATTCCCAATTCAGGGATTTTGCCGCAGTCGTTAATTTTCGCCTCAGTGTTTCATCTCCTGAATTATATGCAATTACTGGTGGATGGAGTCCGTAGTTATCATCTAATCAACTACTTTTGTACGTTTTGGGGCCTTAAAGTAACATTTTCAATAGCTTGTGGCATTAGGTCGAGCATTTGAGACCTCTTGTGTATACTTTAGTATATACTTATATACTTTAGTATATACTTATATGTGTATGTACTTAGTGGGCTCTGGAGATCAGCCCTAGGACTTGTTTGCTTCTGCTTAGGGACTTTTTTTCTGTTCAACTGCCTCTATTTAACTGTCTTGATGAGAAACGACCAGCAGAGGTCAGTATAATACCAGGATCACTTTAGCATTCTCTAGATTCCAGTCCATAGAAATTGTGTTCCTCAAGCACCCCATTGACAATAATATTTTTTGCAAATCTTGTGGTTTCAGTGATATGACCACTGAAGGCCTTGATTTTATATTAAAAACAGAGCTTTGGACTATACCATTTCCTGCTGAAAGGCAATATTACTCTTCATGTGTTCCCATACCAGGTGTGTCACGCAGCAGGTTGGTGCCTATTTTCCATCCATGTTAAAGAACAGTAGATGCTTCAGCACCCAGGCCAATGTGCTGCATGACTAAATACATATAAGGTCCCAAAGGTGAGACCGATTGCATTGCAAAAGCTTGTTTTTTAAAAAGCTTGATTTTTAACTGGCACAGTACCTGGTGCGCCTATCATAGTGTCTGTCTCTATAAACGAATAAGCCCCAAACTGCACCAGCCTAATTTAAAATGTAGAGCATGTTCACCCCGAGTGAACATGCTTAGGCTTCAACCGTCCTTCAATGTTACTTAAAGCTGCATACAATAAATATATATTTTTCGAAGGTTCCTCAAAAAATATCATTGATGAATCAAGCTCCTTCTCCACTGTATCCAGTGGCCCACACATTTAATTTCTTGCTTAAATTTCTTGTCTTACTCAGATTAGCTTTGCAAAATATAACATACATTAAAAGGTCATTTAAGAATGATGTTGCGAATCTTGGGCTTGGCCCTTTACCCTTTAGAGAGCCCAGTTATATCTTTCTCTGCTATTAATGATTTCTGTTAATCATTCTCGCGAGCTTCTAGGTCAATATTGTTTAAAAGTGCGTTATCTATGCGCGATGTGGTCATTATAAACATAGAGTACATCACCCATCACTGAAGTACGGAAACAATCGATCGTTGTTTGCGTCACCCTGGCCAGCTTGCAAGTTCCTCCTCTTTCACAGTTTTTGCAGAAATAGGGAACATTTGTGATGTGTTCTTATACCATTTTGATACATCTCCTGAACATATGGTTAATAATAATATGTACACAACATTATTTTTATTTTGTTCTAACATATAACCTGTGAAATGCAGAAGTTGGTTATGAATTATCTTAAATGCACTATTCGGCTAGATGGAACCTTTTTTCTTTTTGTTTTTATAAGCAAACAAGACCAGTAACTCTCCTGGTCGTTTGATATTTTAACAATTATTTATTTTGAACTAATGTATCTGTATTATCTTTCTGGTAGGAATGGTCTGTTAAGGTATTAACTAACTTTTACTCAACGAAGTTTATCATGTGACAATAACATAGAAAATAGGCTTTGCTTTGAATATGCTCCTTTGTTAAATCTATAGCTATAGAGGTTTTAGATAATATTTATCATAAGAGACTTCCCATAAACAGCAGAAAACTCAATACTTTGATACACAATAAGAACATAGAGCTGGATAGGAGAAGAATTGAGTGAGAAAAATGTGTCTGCCCACCAACATTTTGCACATATATTCTGATTTTGTAAACCAACCAGTGTACTTTTAGGTTGGTTTGTGAAAGCACCATTCAGAGTGGGTCGCAATTCGGCATACCTCATTAGTATTCCGGATGTGGGTTGCAAATTACGACTCACTCCAATTGGATACCAAAACAGGGATACAGCCTCCTGGGGTCAGCAAATGTCCTGCTTGTGATTATATTTAAATAAAGTATTTTTCAATGTCTAACCTTCCACACTGTTTTAACTGTCTCGCAAGACTATTGTTTTCACAAAATATTCATAAATATTGTACATATGTATACATGGGCTTTCAGTTAGCTATCTTAATCCATTGGTCTTCGCTACTGGTATTCGCATTTTGCTTACACCCACCTCACCATACAGAATGGGACCGTGGCTCAGCCCACTTCAGTAATTGGCTCTCCTCATTTTGATTGACTGCATTTTGCTTGTGCTCAATACGGACATCCTCCTTAAGAATAATCACCAATTTAGGAAATTTGAGTCACTAACTATAGATTTTACACTGTTAACACGCTCACGACTTGTAATGGCTTACAAGTTACTAGATTTATGTAGTGAGCAGGGTCATTTGAAAGGGTTATCATAGGAAAAACACGGGAAACGGCCACTACAACGCGGCCGTTTCAACGAAAAGCTTAACCACGCATGATTACAACGCATGCGTGGTTACAACGAAAACCTTTACCACGCATACGTTTACTACGAGGTACGTAGTAAAGGCATGTGTGGTAAAGGGTAAAATTAAAAAATGGGGGGCGAGGGGGGTTTCCCCCCCTCAAAAAAAACCACTAACCTTAATTAGAGAAGTGCAGGGAATCGGCATCATAGAGGAAGGAAACGGCCGTTTTTTTATTATTACGTAACACGTCACCACGGAAAAAACGTGGAGAAGGTTATGCGTGAAAATAGTATTCCGTTGTAACGCATGCGTGGTAAAGGCATGCGTTACAACGGAGTTCGTTGTAATAACATATAACCAAAAAACACACCACTTTTAGCGCATTTCCATTCATACCAGATGCTGCTCCTTGATTTAAGTGTGTGCTGCCCTGACAACAAGAGCATCAGCCTATGAACAAGGTCCAGGTACCTTACATAATTACTAATATTGTTTGAAGCCAATAAAATAAAAGGTTCATCATGAATGGGGAGTGCAACTCTTTCTTCAGGCAACAGAGTTGTATCAAATTGATAGACGGCATGTTCCTGCGGTACAAGCCTGCACCACCATGTGGAAATTAATGTGAGCTGCAACATCTGAGCTTGGACCTCTTCTAGTGACATATATATATATATTCACTGAAAAAAACAAAGGTTAAAGTAACCGTATAGTTAGGTGTCATAGGAAAATGTGTTTTTGTTCTTTAAATTACTGAGAAATTCACAGAAAAAACTAAGATTAAAGTGGCATTGTGGTTAGAGCTAACTATACGTCCGTCCCCCCATGCACTCCTTATGACCTCACATATTACATCACTGATGACATATTCCAACGGGTGTGCTAGTTCATTTTATAGCGTACATACCGGTTTGGTGGCCTTATTACTAGTGGTAGTGATCCAGCGGTTCAACAACAACAGATACTCCATTATCATATACTAACCTAGGCCCATAAACTCACAAGTAGTTTAAACCGCTGGGGTCAAGTTTGTAATTTCCACAGTGTTCAGGATTAGTTATTTAATATTCCTAACTAACCTTTCACTGATCAAAAAGTTCTTTCCTCTGGTCAATGGACCATTAGTTTAACTAGTTGATGGTGAAAATAACATAACACTAACTATTCTTTTATTCAATGTAAATAACCACAGACTCAAAAAAGTTTAAATCTTTGTCCAAATTAATGCATGTGAACCATTTCAAAATACAGCGCAGTCACCATCATCCATAGGAGAGAAAAATTCAATTCATAAACACCAATAATATACTTCGGCATAATCAATCAATCAATCACTGCATTTATAAAGCGCGCTACATACCCTTGAGGGTCTCAAGGTGCTGGGGGGAGGGAGGCCGCTACTGATCGAAGAGCCAGGTCTTGAGGAGTCTCCTGAAGGCCGGTAGGTCCTGAGTCTGTCGTAGGCTGGTGGGGAGAGCGTTCCAGGTCTTGGCGGCGAGGTAGGAGAAGGATCTGCCGCCGCCGGTGGTTTTCCGGATACGAGGAACTGTGGCAAGGGCAAGGTTGGCTGAGTGGAGGTTTCGGATGGGGGTGTGGAAGCTGAGTCGGTTGTTGAGGTATGAAGGTCCGGTGTTGTGTAGGGCTTTGTGTGCATGGATGAGGAGTTTGAAGGTGATCCCCTTGTTGACGGGGAGCCAGTGCAGGCCTCTTAGGTGGGGTGTGATGTGGCTGCGTCGGGGAACGTTAAGGATCAGTCATGCCGAGGTGTTCTGGATTCATTGTAGTTGTCTCAGGAGCTTGGTTGTTGTTCCTGAGTAGAAGGCGTTCCCGTAGTCGAGTCTGCTGGTGATGAGGGCCTGGGTGACGGTTTTTCTCGTGTCAGGAGGGATCCATTTGAAGATCCTGCGAAGCATGCGGAGGGTGTTGAAGCAGGACGCGGAAACGGCGTTGACTTACCTGGTCATGGAGAGGGTGGAGTCAAGGATGACCCCCAGGTTGATTGCGTGGTCTCTGGGTTCCGGGGCTGTGCCTAGCGATGTGGGCCACCAGGAGTCGTCCCAGGCTGATGGGGTGGGTCTGGGAATGAGGACTTCCGTCTTGTCTGAGTTCAGCTTCAGTCTGCTGTCCTTCATCCAGTCGGCTACGGCCTTCATTCCTCTGTAGTGGTTGGCTTTGGTGGTGTGAGGGTCTTCGGGAAGGGATCTGATCAGCTGGGTGTCGTCGGCGTAGGAGATGATGTTGAGGTTATGTTGTCGTGAGACATGGGCGAGCAGTGCCATGTAGATATTGAACAGCGGCGGGCTGAGGGAGGATCCCTGTGGGACGCCGCAGATGATCTCGGTGGATATCGAGTGGAAGCGTGGGAGGCGGATGCTCTGGGTTCTGCCGGAGAGGAAGGATGTGGTCCAGGCTAGGGCCTTCTCTTGAATTCTGGCGCCATGGAGGCGTGCCGATAGGGTGCGGTGGCAGACTGTGTCAAAGGCTGCTGATAGGTCCAGGAGGATGAGGGCGGCTCTTTCTCCTTTGTCCATCAGGATCCTGATGTCGTCAGTGGCAGCGATGAGGGCGGTCTCGGTGCTGTGGTTGCTGTGAAATCCGGATTGGGAGGAGTCAAGGATGTTGTTGTCTTCAAGGTAGCAGGTTAGCTGTTTGTTGACAATCTTCTCTGTCACTTTTGCCGGGAACGGGAGCAGGGAGATGGGCCGGAAGTTCTTGAGGTCCTTGGGTTTCGCCTTGGGTTCTTCGGAAGGGCGTTGATCTCGGCGTGCTTCCAGCTTTCCGGGAAGGTTGCTGTCTCGAAGGAACTGTTGATTGTTTTTCGGAGGTGGAGCGCGATGGTTGTGCTGGCTTTGTTGAAGATGTGGTGAGGGCAGGGGTCAGATGGGGATCCGGAGTGGATGGAGTTCAAGGTATTGATGGTGTCTTCGTCACTGACGTTCATCCAGGCGGTCAGGCCTGCTGGTGTCGGTGGTGGTCGCAGGGTTGGTGGACTCGGTGGGGGGTGCAGGGGTGTCGGAGTTGAAGCTGTCGTGGATGTCGGTGATCTTGCGGTGAAAGAAGGTGGCCAGGGAATCGCACAGGTCTTGTGATGGTCGGATGTCGTTGGTGTTGGAGCTGGGGTTAGAGAGTTCTTTCACAATGCTGAAGAGCTCTTTGGTGTTGTGTGCGTTGTTGTCTAAGCGGTCCTTGAAGGCGGTCCTCTTGGCGGCCCTGATGAGTTGGTGGTATCAGCGGGTGGCACTCTTGTGGGTTGTGTGGCTGTCAGGTGTTCGGTCGTGGAGCCATTTCTTCTCCACCTTCCGACAGGTGCGCTTGGAGATCCGGAGGTCTTCGGTGAACCAGGCGGCTTTCTTGTTGGTGTGGTTGGTTGTGGAGGTGTTGGGAGGGGCAAGGGTGTCGGCGCAGTCGTTGATCCACTGTTTGAGGTTGGTCGCAGCGGTGTCTGGGTCAGTGGGGTCGGCGGGAGGTCTCAGGGCGAGGGTGGTAGTCAGTTGGTCCTTGGTGACCTTACCCCAGCAGCGGCGTGGTAGCTGTTGGGTGCAGTGGTGTGTGGTGGGTTTCCTGAAGGTGAAGTGGACGCATCTGTGGTTGGTCCAGTGGGGTTCGGTGGTGTGGTTGAAGGAGATGTGGGGGCTTGTGGAGAAGATGGGGTCCAGTGTGTGTCCAGCAGTGTGGGTGGGTGTCGTCACGAGCTGTTTGAGTCCAAGATTGGCGAGGTTGTCGATCAGGGCGGTGGAGTTGACGTCGTTGTTGTTCTCGAGGTGGAAGTTCAGGTCCCCGAGGAGAATGTAGTCCGTGGGGGCAAGGGAGTGGGTGCTGACGAGTTTGGCGATGGTGTCGCAGAACTGAGGTTGTGGTCCGGGAGGTCTGTAGACGAGTGTTCCTCTGTGGGTGGTGTTGGGGTCAGTGTGGATCTGGAAGTGCATGTGCTCGGTGGAGGTGAGGGTGTCGTCGGTGTTGGTCGAGATTCTGATGGTGTCTTTGTGTATGATGGCGATTCCCCTTCCCATTCCGTTGGTGCGGTCTCTGCGGGAGATCTTGTAGCCCTGTGGGATGGCTATGGCGATGTCTGGTGCTGAGGTCGCGTTCAGCCAGGTCTCCATCAGGAAGGCGACGTCGGGGCGGTGGAGTCTAGGAGGTTCTAGAGTTCAATGGCGTGTTTGCGAGCGGAGCAAGTGTTGAGGAGGATGCTGCGGAGGTGGTTGGGCTCTCTGGTTGGTGGTTTGGTGGGCTGGATGCTGGTGAATCTGCAGTTCTGACAGGCAAACGGCCCTTGGGTGCGCTTCGGGGTGGCCTGGTAGCAGGGGTGGTCTCGTTCGGTGTTGAGTGCGTGGAGGGTGCTGGAGTCGTAGTACAATCTGGTGTTGCGGGGGCGTGGGGTCCAGGGGTCCTGGTGCTGGGTGCCGTCCAGGCGTGGATGGGCGCAGACGGGCTTGCCTTTGGCACGGCAGCCTCCATAAGAGGCGAAGTGGGAGGGAGGGGCAGCTGGGAGGCGGTAGCAGGGTGGCCAATGGGTGAGGGTGGGGATAAAGAAGGAAAAAGGGGGTGGGGCCGCGAGGGAGCAGCGGCAGGACGCGGGGAGCGGTGGGGGGACACAGAGGGCAGGGGCGCGAAGGGAGCGCCTGAAAAATACAGTAAAGCAGTAAACAATAGCAACATACAGTCACCAATAGCAGATTACAGGGAAGAAACACAGCAAAAGAAAGGTGGCAGTACCGGGGGCACACCAGCGGCGAACCCTCGGCAGCACTCGGGCACGTGGGGAGTGACCTGGTGTCAGGTCACACTCACCTTCGCCGCGCGGCCTCTGTAAGAGGCCAAGTGGGAGGGAGGGGCTGCTGGGAGGTGGGAGCAGGGCGGCCAATGGGCGAGGGTGGGGATACAGAAGGAAAAAGGGGCGGGCAGCGAGGGAGCAGCGGCAGGTAGCGGGGGGGCACAGAGGGCAGGGGCGCGAAGGGAGCGCCTGAATAATACAGTAAAGCAGTAAACAATAGCAAAATACAGTCACCAATAGCAGATTACAGGGAAGAAACACAGCAAAAATAAGGTGGCAGTACCGGGGGCACACCAGCAGCGAACCCTCGGCAGCACTCGGGCACCTAGGGAGAAGTGCGGCGTGGGGAGTGACCTGGGGTCAGGTCACACTCACCTTTGCCGCGCGGCCTCCGTAAGAGGCCAAGTGGGAGGGAGGGGCAGCTGGGAGGCGGGAGCAGGGCGGCCAATGGGCGAGGGTGGGGATACAGAAGGAAAAAGGGGCGGGCAGTGAGGGAGCAGCGGCAGGTAGCGGGGGGCACAGAGGGCAGGGGCACGAAGGGAGCGCCTGAATAATACAGTAAAGCAGTAAACAATAGCAAAATACAGTCACCAATAGCAGATTACAAGGAAGAAACACAGCAAAATAAAGGTGGCAGTACCGGGGGCACACCAGCAGCGAACCCTCGGCAGCACTCGGGCACCTAGGGAGAAGTGCGGTGTGGAGAGTGACCTGGGGTCAGGTCACACTCACCTTTGCCGCGCGGCCTCCGTAAGAGGCCAAGTGGGAGGGAGGGGCAGCCGGGAGGCGGGAGCGGGGCGGCCAATAGGCGAGGGTGGGGATACAGAAGGAAAAAGAGGGCGGGCCACGATGGAGCAGCAGCAAAGATGAATATTTGAAATCAGTAGATTTAAGCAATGAAGCACAGAGGGCAGGGGCGCGCCCTCATACAATAATCAATGGTCAGAAAGGGAGAGGAGAGAGAGAAAAGGACATCAACAAATAACCGAAAATAATAGTTACAAAAGATGGTGTGAAAGACCAACCCTTTGGCCAAAGGGCTGGTAAGGGTTCCCGGGGATAGGGTAGGAGAGAAAGACTTCAGGACAGGATGGATGACCTCTCTAGAATACCGACGATTGAGCGGCACCCCTCTCTGATACTTTCTTCCTCCTTGAGATTCTTCTGCGATCTTCTGATCTAACCCAATTAATTAGGATAGAAAGTTCTGCTTCAAGTTCTGCATTCGGTTCTTCTCACAGCATCTCTTCCAGCAACAGCATCTCCTGCAGCAACAACAGCATCCCAAAATCATCATCTAACTAACTAGCTAATGATATCCTAATTATACCTTTCGTTCTTCATGTTCCACCCACTAAAGTTTCCAAATCTAGTCTAGTTTATTTAATTATTTCTTTTCCCGCATTAACATTGGTAAAAACCGCTCAATTTAGTTCAAACAAGCAGACGCCATGCATCTTCAAGACTCCATTGTAGTATCTTCTGCTCATGCGCCAGAATTTCCCTCCAAGCGTTAGCTCTTCATACGGCTTAGATGCTGTTGACGCATGAGCACAATAGTTTCCCCATTTAGAGCAGTATTAGTCCACCTTCATTGTAATTGTTAGACCTGGCACCTTGGCGTGAGTCTCCCTTCCACTTTTTGTTGGTGTGACTCATGTGTTTTGCTTGTGTTAGCTGCTCAGAGCACTGTGCCACTGCCAATCAGTGTCACAGTGCAAGTGCTCCCTGCATAAAATGTATACGTTGATTGGATGCCATGATTGGCCTATTTGTTTACTGTCAGACCCCAGTACAGTGCACCAGGAGTGCCCATGGGTTGTAAATCCAAATGCTGCTAGTGGGCTTGCAGCACTGGTTGTGCCACCCACAAAAGCAGCCTTCTAAAATATGTCTAAGGTCTGCCATTGCAGAGCCTGCGTGCAGTCTGGTACTGTCATGCTGACTGGGCAAGTGCACCCACTTGCCAGTCCCTAAACCTTCCCTTAACTTCATATTAGTCACCCCTATGGTAGGCCCAAGGGTAGGGTGCATTGTAAGTATAAGGTAGGACAAGCCCTGATGTATGTGGCAAGTCCTAATAGTGAATTACAGCCATTTTCGTTTTTCACTATTGCAAGGCTACCTGTTCCCATAGGCCAGAATGGGCTGTTAGAATTGTTACATTCAATAATCCTAACAGACTCAGAGAACACGGTAGCAATTCGAGTTTAGTATGCCTAAAATTAGAATAATAAAATACATCTTTTAATTAAGTTTATTTTAATATTCTGTTTGCAAATAGCACTTTTAGAAAGTAGGTATTTGCTTCTCTAACCATTTCAGCCCGCCTCTGCTAGTATGTGTATCTGCTGTCTGGTTTCTGTGAGTGACAGGGCCGGGGAATTCCAGGAGACAGGCTGGGGTAACCCGGTGGTGAATAGAGAGATTTACAACCAGATGGGTGGGAGGAGTACACCTGGGCTCTGAATAGGGCTGTGCCTTTCCACCACAATGCTGGCTCCACCTCCTGTGGAGCGTCTGATGTCTCTGCCTGCACATTGGAAAGAAAAGCCAGAGTCATGTAAACATAATACTCCAGAACTGGGCTGAACTAGGCAAAGGCCCCCTGGCCTGAAAGAACAAAAGAATTGTGGTATAAGTCAGGGACCCTGAGCCCAAGAAATCAGATCCTGCTTAACAAGAAGAAACCTCTGCCCGACTAGAAGGAACTGGGAAAGCTGTAAGGAGTACTGTCTCTGACCTGGGGGATTGGCCTGCAGTGGTTGCCTTTCTGCTGAAGGAGAGGAGAAAAAGACTAAAAAGACTTTGCTTCAACTTGTGCTGAAAGATCTCCAAGGGCTTGTGTGTGAGCTTGCCCCCTGACCGACGTCCCAGGACCAGTGGACTTCAACAACCTTGAGAAGAGCTTCTGAGAACGCAGTTTTCCCCGTAATATGATGCAGGGAGCCGTGTGCGCCTCGTGAAGATCACCGCGAACACTGGGGAGCCCCGTGCCAGCTGTCCGCCCCGAACAACGCAACTTTGTGGCCCCCATGAGCCGTAGCTCGCAACGTGAAGGAAGGACAAGTCCGGCCCGAACAACACGACTTTGTGGCCCCACGAGCCGTAGCTCGCAACATGAAGGAAGGACCCGTCCGGCCCGAGCAACGTGACTTTGTGGCCCCAACGAGCCGTAGCTCGCACTGTAAAGGAAGGACTCTGCACCGCACCTTGCTTTTCCCCCCTATGAACCACATTGCTCAGCGCGCACCCTGCCGCTGATGTTGAAAGGTTACAGCGCATAGAGCGGCTGGGTACGTCTAGCATGACCGCAGCGTACTGTCCGCCTCGCACCGCGCTCCAAGGATTACAAAGGCACCCGCTCTCAAGGTACAGCGCGTTCGCCGCAATGAACAGCAACCGCACCACACAAGGCACCGCCCCCTCAAGTAATGCAACTCTGGGCCCCTACGAGCCGTAGCTCGCACCACGAAAGGATGACATCGCCGCGTGTAACGTTTGCGCTCTTCAATGCATCGTCCGTGACAAACTTTCCCATCTAAAGGTACTGTGTACGACTTGCACCCTGTGTTTGAGCGCATCGGACAGAAGCGTCTGCTACGTGCGTTAGACTCTGTTGGGCCATTTCAGCACCGTAGGGTCGAACTGAGAGACGCGCATCCCACAGACTAATAGTATTGTGGAATATTTTGACGTTATTTGGTGCTAAGCCTTTACATAAAAGATAATTATTTTTGATACAAGCCTAGTGTGGTGTCCATTTGTGGTGTGTCCTCTGATTACTGTATGAGTGCACAAATGCTTAACCCATAACGCCTCTGAATAAGTCTTGTCTGCTCGCACCAAGCTACCTAGAGGGTGAGCGGGGGTTATTTTAAGAGGGTTATCCCCTTACCCTGACTAGAGGAGAGGGTAAGGGGATACAAGTATCTACCTGCGCCAACCAGAGACCCCAATTCTAAACGTTATCTGCATTAGTACACGCATAAGCAAGCTTCACTAACCCCGAAGTCATGTGGTGCGTATTAGTCATTCATGAAAACAGGATTAGTAGCTTGTTAGTGAGTTAAACAAGTGGATTGCTCCGAGCAAGTGTCTTCTCCATGAGTCCTTGCTCCATCAATCCCCTCTCTGATGGCATTTTTGAGCAACCACAAGATTATTGATGGTTATTCAGTGAATCGCATTCCTCTGTTTGCATTAAATATTACTGTAGATTAAACAGGTAGGTGGTGGAGTCGGGTTAATCCTCCTTAGTATGAGGATATTGAATTAAAATGTGAATGTAAGCTTACCTCTGACCCAGAGGTGCACAGCCCTCATGCACTCGGTAAAAACAAATACCATATAAACAATCTCTTGGTTAATTTATTCCATTAGTTTTTATTCAAATTTCTTCACTCTTGTTGGATTGTAGCTATCCTTTATTTTCATATGTTACTGCATCATAACATCCATCATAAGTGTATGTACATTCAACATTGTCCAATGCCTTTCAGGCCAGCTGCCCTTCCTCAGGGGATCTATAGCTGTAATAGAGAGGAAATTTAGTGTTTCAGAACAAATAATGTTTATACAATATCACAATTGCTATCTCACTGTCTAATATATGATTTCGTGCTAATCAGTGATCCTAATGTCCCAAACAAATGTGTGACATGATCCACACATAATTCAAAATCAAAGGAGGACTTGGTGTACATTCATGATTCTATACAATTCCAGATAATAAAAGAATGAGTAAAAATAAACAAAATACTCAAAGAATGTGTTCTTCCGGTAAATAGTGTATCAAACTTGATGATGTGGTGTAACTCCGTAAATATCAACATTTTTAAAAAACATCTCCAAGGAATGGTAGTGTGTCTTTGCTGTGACAAATGTAACCTGAAGAGTATTTGAAGTCATTCTAATTAAATTGAACGTGGAATGATATATCTCTTTCCGATGAATTGTAATTGTGATACCCATTAAACCCATGTGTCTGTGATCAATATGTGTTCTAAGTGTAAATAATGTGATATGTCCAACCTATGTTCTTGGAACGTTAAGAAAATTCGATAGCACTTCATTTCAAATGGTACCATCCTATATACTCTAAGACAAAGGCTATATTAAGTTCTGATGCTTTCTTGGATATGTTCTGTTCATTAAAGAAAACAGTTACAGTCACAACGTCCATTTAGCCCCATGGGGCTGACAGAGTCCATAAAAATGATCCAGTGTACTTCCCTTCATTATAAAAATGTTGTGCTGTTACGTCCTTGTATGATTAGACCCTGTTCAAGAATTAGGAATCGTAGTTGACTAATGTTGTGCTGCACGGTGTTGAAGTGATTTGCGATCGTGGATGTTTAGTTCCATGTTCGAATATTGCTCTTGTGTTCATTAAGGCAGATGCGGATCTTTCGCTCTGTTTTTCCCACATAAACTAAGCCACATAGGCATTTGAGCATGTAAATAACATTTTAGCTGTTGCAGGTGGCTGTGACTCTCAGTTTAATAGGGGTTCCACTGATCGGGTGTCTGATGTGATTTCCTTTAATTATTGAGTTACAGTTCCCACAATTTAAACCAGAGATTGTGCCTTTGTATTCTTTGTCTTTAGTGTCTGGCTGTTTATTCAATATTTGTTTGATGTTCTTTGATCTTGTGTACGCAAATCTTGGTTATGTACTGAATATTCCATTAAAATCTACTTCAGTGCTTAACATTGGCCAACATTTTAGAATTGTTCTCTTGATTTGATAACTCCTTGTTGAAAATTTAGAAACAAATACACTGCGATTTCTATCTGTACGTTGACATATGTTTTTGAGTAATTGTTCTTGTGGTTTGGTTTCTGCTTTATCAATTGATGTTTGTAAAATTTTCTCTGGATACCCAAGGTATTTGAATTTCTTGACGCATTTCTCATTACCGGTCTTGTACAATTCTTTATTTGAAGATATCCGTTTAAGTCAGAGTAATTGCGAATATGGCAGATATGTTTTGAGTGACGGTTGGTGGAAACTCTGAAAGTGTAGTAAATTGTTCTTGTAAGTAGTTTTTTTTATAAACAGTGGTTATTAGTTGGCCATTGTTATTCACGATACAAGTATCCAAAAAGGTGATTTTTTATGTGCTGATGGTGGAAGTGAATTTAATACGTTCATCAACGTTATTCAATGTGTCAATTGCCTCTGTTAGTTGAATAAAATGAGGTGGGACACCCATTTTTCTTGATTTAAAATGTAGTCTAGCTCAAAACGGTGCATGAACAGGTTGGCATATGTTGGAGCAGCACAATTACCCATCCCCACCAGATGCCAACTTTAGCACATCTCAGCTTCTTTTCTTTCCCTCTGATCTTTGTCAGTTTCTCCTTCTCCTTTCAAATATTTCATATTTTTATATAGCTTTCCTTTTATCTCTTTCTCTTTCCTCGTATTCCCCCTTTCGTTTCTTTCCTTTCCCTTCCTTTTCTAAATGTATTCTTCCTTTTCCCTTACTTCTATAACACTTGCATGTGATCATTACTATCAATACTATTGTCATCATCACAACTGCTGGTAATATTAGCTGACCTAGAAAACTCTTCTCAAAATCAGTAAACCTTTTCCTTATCGTTGGTATACTCTTTGTTAATTTTCCCCATATACTGTCAACCTCCAGTTGGGTCCAATCTTAATGACTTCTTGTAATATTTTTGATATCTACCCTTTAATTTTCTGGCTTTTATCAGGAATATAAGTGCAGCAATGTTGAATTTTCACTGCTGCACTCATTGACTCATATGCACAAATGAAGAAGATCAGCAAAATGGTCAGGCGATTTAGTCGATGTCTCTTCAGTAATTTTGCCCGGCGTTAAACGCCTCTAATACCTTACAAAGATTATCAAATAAAGAGGCAGGCGCTGGAGACAGGAAGACAGGAAACACGTTTTATTCCGACGGAGCAGAACACATCAGATCGGACAACAAGGTATCGTCTCGAGGTGCTCTCTGACAGCCTCTCTGAGACCTGGTCTTTTATATACTGGTTTATGACATGTGACCGTTCTTTATTACAATAAAGACATTGTGAAGTAGTGAAAGATGACATCCTCGGTACCCCCCCCCCCAGTTCCGGCTCATTCCAACACGTGGCTACAGTAGAGGTCCTCACCCCCCATACAACAGGAGGGGGCTATCACGCAGCTGAGTGTTTCGCCGATTCCTTTGGAATGTGTGCGCCTGATCGAATCTCAAGGGGTGGGGAGGTCATGATCAATAGTAGCTCCTTTGAAAAGGGTCGAGTGCATACAGTAGTGGGCAATAAACTGTATCCTCAGGCCAAGGGATGACCAGCGGTTCATACAGACAATCGGGCTCAGAGGAAGGGGTCATCAAAGGAGAGGTATTCATGGAAGGAAAGGATCAGTGTGATCAGTGTGGATAATCGGAAGGAGGTGTTGGTCAGGCACGGGGTGTGATTCCTAGAGACAGAGTCATGTGGAAGAGGAGGGTTCATGACTTACGCATGTGGATGCGGGGTCAGCCAGAGTGCATGGGGGAGGCTTGCAGGGTCAGGGAAGTGCGCTGATGATCGATCGTGAACAGGGAGATCATGGTACCTAAAAATGGCTGTTGTGTATGTTCATACGTGAGTCTGAGGAATGGACAAGATGGCGCAGATGATGTTTAGGTCACGAACTAAAATTCCACACAAATGTCTTCATTTATTTATTTATTTGCAGAGTTTTATATAGCGCTGGCTAGACCCCGAGGTATCAGAGCGCTTTACATGAGGATCAGCGAGTTACAGGTTACAAAATGACATCAGTTACAGGAGCCAAGTATAAACATAGGAGAAAAACAGTGATTACACAAAACTCAAAACTGCAGCTCAATCAATCAATCAGGGGGTTATAAAGCACGCTACTCACCCGTGAGGGTCTCACGGTGCTGGGGGAGGGAGGGACAGCTCCGGATCAGTTGAAGAGCCAGATCTTGATACTCTTCCTGAAGGTGTGCAGAGTGGGGCAGAGTCTGATGTTGACCGGAAAGTCATTCCAGGTCTTGGCTATGACATAGGAGAAGGTTCTTCCGCCTACTCTGGTTCTGCGGATGCAAGGGGACTCTGCCAGGGCGAGATTGGCGGAGCAGAGGTTCCTTTTGTGTGCGTGGAAGGAGACTCTATCGTTAAGGTATGTGGGTCCGATATTGTGGAGGGATATGTTGGCGTGGGACTAGAGAAAACACAGATCCCTCCAGCAAATATGTTACCTTCCAAAATTACCTTACCAATATTATTGTTCCTTGGGATTTACTGGGCACACAAAGAGCTCTGCAGCAGGTGCCTTAACCCCGTAAGGTATTTAAATATGCAGACTTTGCAACAAATTAAACATAATATATTTACTGCCACATTTCTACTTGTTGTCAGTTTCTTTGTGGCCTAAATTGGGGTGGCATGGTGAGAAAAAGAATGATGATTTAACCCAGATCTCTTGACTGGGGGTGAATGTTTTGATTTGTTATGCATTCCGTCCATCAATTGTGTGTATTTTGCTTTCTCGCGCTAAGTGGTCCAGGTATGCCTAGATGTTTGTGCGTCCCTTGCTCACTTTGCCACTGGATTCAAGCTATCCTGGCTGATGAGGGGGGAAAGCTCGAAACCAGTCCTGGGATGCTTGTTTCCGGTCCAGGGAGGACCTGGCTTGGCAGTTCTGTCTGGACTGTTCCCATGAGGCACAGGTTCCAGACTGATGTCCATATGGCCAGGTGCAAATTGGGGTGGCATGATGAGCAAAAGAATTATGAATTTAACCCAGATCTCATATATTCTCTACTCATTCATTAATTGCTGCTGACATTGACTTCTTTACATTCACTCTTCGAGTCCTGTATTCACTCCCACAAGTCTTCACTCATTCACTTATCCATTCATTCACTCCTGAACGGTCCCTTCTCGTAGGCTTTGCAACGGCTAAATAGCTTCCTGTATTTCCCAAGATCTGATCTGCTTCAGTTCTTTGCAGGTCGAACCTAAGACTCTGAGTCCATCAAATGCTTAAGAACATCCATATTGTAAATGTTCACTAGGACGTTGCAAGAACTTTAGGGGGGCCCCCCTAAATGCAGACTCTCAGTCCCTTCCGTATCTGTCACATGTTCCATTTGGGCCTTCATCTTGTACAGAAGAAACTCCGAGTAGATAGATATTAGAGATATGAGGCCATGTCATTTAAGCTTTATTTGTGTGCACTGCTTTTATGCTATCGCTAAAAGACATGAATAGCTGCATTGCTGCAGGGCACAGGCGAGCACCTGCTTTTATGCACTGCGTCCTTTAAGTGCATCCATTTAAACGCGTATTTCTCCGAAGTTTGAGCATGATTTTAAGTTGCATAACTCGGATAATGAGTTTGCCTCTTTCTACTTCCAAGCTGTGGTGTCTAAAATCAAACATAGCACGCTGTAGATTTATAAATATCACACATAAGCAAACTTAAAACGTGGCAGCGCTGCATTACCATTCACTACTGCATCTCTGCATCTCCAAATCTCTTTTCACACCTCAACCTAACCTAACCTGCTCGTTATCTTTGTGGAGGATCCAGGAAGGAGAGCGGTAGGAAGCTTGCCGAACCATGGAGATGTCATTTCAAGGCCTGAGATGGAAGTGCAGATCCGGTACCGCCTGGTAGTGTCTGGGTGTCTCACCTTGCTTATTGTCCGAAAAAACCACTCCATCCCTCTTGCCCTGTCATGAAATCATAATAAAGCGCACACCAACTGCATTCCCTGCTTGGCAATAGCTGGTCATCTATGCACCAACTGGTCCATGTACCCGAGCAGCCATCATCAAATGACTACCCCACCAAGGCGTCTCCATCAAATCCTTGCTTGAAACGTGAATATTAAGCAGGAAGGAGAAAGAAATACTATGGTGCATGGGTGATGGTGGGCACCAATTAGTAAGAGGGTGAGTGGCATGGCGGCTTTTGGAGGAGCAGTAGGACCTTGGAACAACTGGCCACAGAGGATGTGAGGGGGCCTGGCCGCACTCTCACAATGGTGGTCTAAGTCTTCTATCTCTTGGGCCTTGCTAACTCTTAATCCAAGATGGATGCCCTCATCTCGAGACTATGCAATGAGAAAGCTGCACACAGCTCTTGCCTGGGGTGTGTGGGGGAGAGTATGGCTAATACATATATATCTTACCTAGAAAGTATTTAAAGATTGATCCATCGATGCAGTCCAATGCTTTTGAAGCATGGAGTGTAAATGAATGAATGAAAGAAAAATTATACCGCGCAACTAAAACCCGAAGGCATCAAGGCGCCTACAAAATAAATCTTAAAAGGCAGAGGCAAGACTACAGGTATGCTTTGGCAAATAGTCGTGACTTCAGAGCTTTCCTAAAGGACTGAAGAGTGGGAAGAGCCTTAATTTCAACGGGAGAGTATTCCACATTTTAGGTGCCACTGTGGAAAAAGCTCTGCCACCCCATTTGGCTCTGCGAATGCGTGGTACAGATAACAAAGATTTGTTAGCGGAGCGTAAGTTTCTCGAGGGGCAGTAGGGGGCCAAAAGAGCCCCAATCCCCACTGACCTATTTCTCGCTAGGGCGCCAAAGGTAAGGCACAGGATTTTAAAAGAAATCCTGTCCTCAACAGGTAGCCAATGCAAAGCCTTCCTGGCAGAGGTGGCCGATGCACGTTTGGGCAGATCCAACACAAACTTAGCTGCCGCATTTTGGACCAGCTGGAGGCGCTGCAGCAGCCCCCTACTGAGACCTGCATACAGCGCATTACAATAATCAAGTCGGGAGCCAATAAGAGCAACCACGACTTGCTTTCTGGCCAGCTGAGATAAGTAGTGTTTGATTCTCCTCAAGATGTGAATTATGCCCCAACAGGTAGAGACTGTTCTGTTCACCTGCTGACGCATATTGAGGGTGGGCTAAATCACGACTCATAGGTTTTTTGCAAGAGCGGTAGGTACCGGACACACTCCCAAAGAGGCAGGCCACCAATTTGCCGACCAGATATCCTCTTTTCCCCCCAAACACCAAAATCTCCGTCTTCTCCCCGTTCAATTTTAATGAATTGTAAGTCATCCATTTAGCGACTGCCTCCAAACAGAATCTAAAATTGGAGGCAGCCTCATTAACGGGCTGAGAGAGGGAGACCAGGATCTGGGTGTCATCGGCATAGGACACTACCTCCATCCCAAAAGATCTTATCAACCTGGCAAGTGGGGTCAAATAGAGGTTAAAAAGGGTCGGACTTAATGCCGACCCTTGGGGGACCCCACATTGCACAGACAGGGATGGAGATAGAAACTCCCCCAGCATCACCCTCTGTTCCCTCTGGTTTAGGAAGGAGGTCAGCAAGTCAAGAGCGGACCCCTCCACTCCAATCTCCCTCAGGCGAGATGTTAACACCGAGGGAGAGAGGGTATCAAATGCAGCAGTGAGGTCTAACAGGATAAGGAGGGTGGTCTGGCCACTATCAGCTCGAGTGCGGATATTATCCAACACGATGGTAAGGGCCGACTCGGTACTATGCTCCCTCCTAAATCCGTGCTGCGAGTGATCTAATAAGCCAGAGTTCTCCAAAAAGGCCGCAAGGTGCTTATTAAGATGTGATTCAAGCATCTTTGCGGCAGCAGGGAGCAGCGAGATGGGGCGAAAGTTTTTAAATACCCCAGGGTCGAGTGTTGCCTTTTTAAGTAATGGTTTCACCACAGCCCTTTTCCACTGCTGAGGGAAGGTACCAAACCTCATTGCCCCATTCATGATCTCCAGAACGGGAGGTAAAAGGGTCTCCTTACACTGCCTGAGAAGCGTGAGAGGACAGGGATCCCAGGGGGAGCCTGATCTAGTCTTAGAAAGCAGGTCCTCAAGTTCCTGAGATGCAAGGGGAGGAAAGGATGCCAAACGTCCCAAAGGAACAGCCTCCATTGCAGATAGAGCAGGCTCAACGGAACCAGAGGAGTCCGCAGTTTCGGCCTTCTGAAGCTCTAATGCCGAATACAGATCAGCAATCTTCGCCTGAAAGAAAGAGGCAATGTTGTTACACAACAGCTGAGAGCAAATAACCGGATCAGGAACCTGCAGGGTAATAAGAGAATCCACAATCTTAAAAAGATCTTTGGGGGAGGAGAGTGAGATGGTACAGGCAGTGAACTATTGTTGTTTAGCTCTTATTATCTCCGCCTTATAGCTCCTCAATAAGGTTTTGTGGACTTCTTTTTCCCTCAGGTCCCAGCTGGCCAACCAGAGACGCTCCTGCCTCCTGACTCCCTGCCTGAGAAGTCTTAAAGACTCTGAGAACCAGGGGGCCGACGGCTTTTTCCTGGCCGAGTATCGTAAACGGACCGGAGCAAGTTCATCTAAAGCCACAGTGACAGCTTTCTCAAACTGCGAGACCGAAAGACCTACATCTACCTCCTGACAAATTGTAATACTGGGGATCATAGAGGCAAGCAGGTTGTTTGAGATGTTCTTAAGATTTCGCCTAACTACCCTCTTACTTGGGATCCTATCCAGACTGTCCAAAGTGGTGCATGACAGTTCAAATGGCACCGCATAATGGTCAGACCATGAGAGGGGGAAAGGGGAACTAACTGTCAGCCTTTCATCGTTAGAAAAGATACCGTCAAGCGTATGTCCCGCCTGGTGGGTGACACCCCTCACCAACTGGTTCAACCCACAGGCGGACATAGCATCGATCAGGGAGAAGGAGTCACTGGACTCCATATTCTCCAGATGGTAATTCAGATCTCCCAGAACGGTAAGATGTTCACAACCGAAATAGGGTTCGAGAACGTTAAGCATATTTTGAACAAACTCCATTCTGGACCCAGGAGGGCGATAAATAAGGACACCAGTAAACGGAAGCTCAAAAGAGCCTTTCAGGGAGAAGTGTAGAACCTGCACATCATCCTTAGGGTCAGAAAGCGGAGTAGTGTGGCATAGGATACTATCCCTATATAGGATACCTAGACCACCTCCTATGCGACCAGTCCTATCCAGCCTGGCGAAGAAGTAGCCTTCCGGAACTGCTTCAACCAGGTCTGGACCCGAGGAATCTTTCGCCCATGTTTCTGTGACAAACACCCAGGTAGGTTTCCTATCCAAAACAAACTCCTTGAAAGCAACATTGTGCTTAATTAAGGAGCAAGCATTCAAAAGAAAACCACTCTCCCTCACGGTACGCCCATCCACTTTACAGGTCGATCCCACCTGATCAAAGGTCAGAGTAGGGCTGGGGGCCCCACGGCCCTCCTTAAAGCAGCCACAACGGGGAAGGGTTAAAGGAACCTCGGGGGCAAGGCAATGATGACAGGGGCGACCAGAAGGCTTAAGCATTAACAGGTCATGTTTTGTATACCTGACATCTGTGGAGGCAGAATCGGCAATAATGTCCGGCCAGCCGTCCCGTCCGTCCTCAGCGCGGACGGGCGCAGACGGGCTGGACTCTGGCGTGACTCCGGCGGTAATCCGGCGCACACGCTGCGCGCCATCTTGCTGATAATTTAAAGGGCTCTAACCAGTCAAACCTGACTGCTAGAGCCACCAAGAGAAGCGTCAGCGTCCGTGAGTCCCCCCAAGATGGCGCTGAAAGTGGAGGAAGCCTCGCTGGTAAATCCGCCAAAACAGCAGTGCTGGGCACACTTTAGATGCAGGAATGCGGCGGTGATGGGAATGCGGAGGTAAGTTAAAAACAGGGATTAAATTTACCAAACCATACAAATAAAACAAACGGGAAATTAAAAATGCACAGAACGCCTACAAGCAAAGCAAGCAAAGCGCTGCGCGTAGTTATGCAGAGCCTTATATAGATTTTCCTCTTCCAGGACTTCTCTATCGGATGCAGAACTCTGCTAGTGTTATCAAGTTTGCATCTGTGCTTTATGAATCCTGATTAATCTGGAACACTCCAGTAGGACATAAGGGAGCCCATGCGTTTCGGTAAGATTTTGATGTATGTTTTCAAGTCTAGGTGTAATAATCAAATATTCTTATGAGAGGCACACGCTTATTTGCGTTTGATCTATTTATTTATTAGAGTTATATCTGTTCTCTCATGGATGGGGTGACTGTTCCCACAACGAAAAAATAAAGAAATACCGTAATCAATTGAAGGGCTGGATTTGAGCAAATGCATTTGCTTAAAAAAATGCTTCTTAGGGCCCTGAGCATTGTTAGGCAATGTGTCTTTACTAACTTTCTTCACTTCTGCTAATGAAATTGCTCGTTAAACGTATTCCACGCTGCTTGGTATGGGAAGGTTCAAATCCCAAAGACAAAGAATCCATGCTCTGGACATCCAAAACATTACTGAAATCTAGGCTTGTACTTTTTGAACTTTCTGTTACTAGTAAATTAATTTGTCCCCTCAGTGACGAATTGATTCCATGTGTTTGTGATGATCTTTTGCTACTTACCCGTGAGGGTCCCAAGGCGCTGAGGGGAGGAGGGGTGCTGCTACCGCTCGAAGAGCCCGGTCTTGAGGAGTCTTCTGAAGGTGAGTAGGTCTTGAGTCTGCCGCATGTGAGTAGGGAGGGTGCTCCAGGTCTTGGCGACGAGGTAGGAGAAGGATCTGCCACCGGAGGTCGTTCGTTGGATGCGGGGACAGCGGCGAGGGCAAGGATGGCGGAGCGGAGCTGGCGGGTGGGGATTGTGGAAGCTGAGTCTGCTGTTCAGGTAGGCTGGTCCGGCCTTGTGGAGTTCTTTCTGTGCGTGGGTGAGGAGCTTGAAGGTGATCCTCTTATCCATGGGGAGCCAGTGTAGATCTCTCAGGTGGGGGGTGATGTGGCTGCAGCGGGGGACGTTGACGATCAGTCGGGCGGAGGCGTTTTGGATCAATCAATCAATCAATCAATCAATTACGGCATTTGTAAAGCGCGCTACTCACCCGGGAGGGTCTCAAGGCGCTGGGGGAGAGGGGTATGTTACTGCTCGAACAGCCAGGTCTTGAGCTGCTTCCTGAAGGAGAGATGGTCTTGGGTTCACCGAAGGTGGGTTTGGAGTTCCAAGTCTTGGCTGCCAGGTAGGAGAAGGATCTTCCTCCAGCGGTGGCTCTGCGGATGCGTGGTACGGTGGCGAGGGCGTTGCTGGTCGATCGTAGCTGGCGGGTAGGCGTGTAGAAGGTCATGCGGTCGTTGAGGTACTTGGGACTCAGGTCGTGGAGGGCCTTGTGTGCGTGGGTGAGGAGTCTGAACGTGATCCTCTTGCTGACGGGGAGCCAGTGCAGGTCTCTCAGGTGTCTGGTGATGTGGCTGTGTCGGGGGATGTCCAGTATGAGTCGTGCGGAGGCGTTCTGGATGCGTTGGAGTCTTTTTTGAAGTTTGGCTGTGGTTCCGGTGTAGAGGGTGTTCCTGTAGTCCAGTCGGCTGGTGAGGAGTGCCTGGGTGACGGTCTTCCTGGTCTCGGTGGGGATCCATCTGAAGATCTTGCGGAGCATGCGCAGGTTGTTGAAGCACGAAGATGAGACGGCGTTGACTTGTCTGGTCATTGACAGGGAGGAGTCCAGGATGAAGCCCAGGTTGCGTGCGTGGTCCGTTGGCTTGGGAGCAGTGCCCAGGGCCGGGGCCACCAGGAGTCATCCCAGGCGGAGGGTGATGATCCCAGGATGAGGACTTCGGTATTGTCTGAGTTCAGTTTAAGGCAGCTGTTCTTCATCCAGTCTGCAACGTCTTTCATCCCTTCATGCAGGTTGGCTCTGGCGGTGGTGGGGTTGTTGGTGAGAGAGAGGATCAGCTGGGTGTCGTCGGCGTAGGAGATGATGTTGAGGTTGTGTTGGCGTGCGATGGCTGCGAGGGGGCTCATGTAGACGTTGAAGAGGGTTGGGCTGAGTGAAGATCCTTGTGGTACGCCGCAGATGACTTCAGTGGCCTCGGATCTGAACTGGGGGATGCGGACTCTCTGGGTTCTTCCGGCGAGGAACGAGATGATCCACTCCAGTGCTCTTACTAGGATTCCGATGTTGCTGAGGCGCTTCGCTAGGGTGCGGTGACAGACAGTGTCGAACGCCGCAGAGAGGTCCAGGAGGATGAGGGCCGCTGTTTCTCCGTTGTCAATCAGGGTTCTGATGTCGTCGGTGGCTGCGATTAGGGCGGTCTCGGTGCTGTGGTTGGCCCGAAATCCGGACTGCGAGGAGTCGAGGGATCCGTTCGTCTCGAGGAAGGCGGCAAGCTGTCTGTTGACGGTCTTCTCGATGACTTTGGCCGGAAAAGGGACGAGTGAGATGGGGCGGTAGTTCTTGAGGGCGGTGGGGTCCGCCGTTGGTTTCTTCAGGAGGGCGGTAAGCTTGGCGTGCTTCCAGCTCTCCAGGAAGGTGGCGGTGTGGAAGGAGGAGTTGATGATGTTTCAGAGATGGGGTGCGATGATGGCGTTGGCTTTGTTGAAGACGTGGTGTGGGCAGGGGTCGGTTGGTGATCCGGAGTGGATGGAGTTCATCGTGCGGGTGGTGTCTTCAGTGCTGATCGGGGTCCAGTTGCAGAGGGTGGTGGTGGCGGGCGTTGGTTCGGTGGTAGGGTGCGTGATCTGTGTGTCAAAGCTGTTGTGTATGTCGGTGATCTTGCGGTGGAAGAACGAGGCGAGTGAGTTGCAGAGGTCTTGCGAGGGAGTGATGTCGTTGTTTCCGGCGCTGGGATTGGAGAACTCTTTGACAATGCTGAAGAGTTCCTTGCTGTCGTGGGCGTTGTTGTCCAGTCGTTCTTTGAGTGCCGTCTTCTTGGTGGCATGGATTAGATGATGATGTTTGCAGGTGGCGTGCTTGAAGGCGGTCCTGTTGTCTGTGGTCTGGTCGAGCCGCCAGGCTTTCTTGAGGGTGCGGCAGTTCTTCTTGGATTCCTTGAGTTCGTCGGTGAACCATGGGGTTTTCTTGCTGCCGGGTCTGCTGGGAGGGTTCTTTAGTGGTGCGAGGTCATCGGCGCAGGTGGTCAGCCACTTGGTGAGGTTGCTGGCTGCTTCGTTGGGGTCCGTTGTGCTGGTGGGAGTGTTCTGGCTGAGGGAGGTGGTGAGCTGCTCGGCGGTGATCTTGGTCCAGCTCCGGAGGGGAACCTGTTGCGGGTGGTGGTGGGTCGTAGTTCTTCTGAAGCTGAAGTGGATGCAGCTGTGGTCGGTCCAGTGGAGTCCGGTGGAGTGGCTGAAGGAGATGTGCTTGCTGGATGAGAAGACGGGATCAAGCGTGTGGCCGGCATAATGGGTGGGGGTGTTCACCAGTTGCTTGAGTCCGAGGTTGGCGAGGTTGTCCAGCAGTGCGGTGGTGTTTCTGTCATTGTTGTTCCCCAGGTGGAAGTTGAGGTCCCCTAGGAGGATGTAGTCGGCGGAGGGAAGGGCGTGCGGGCTGATGAAGTCTGAGATGTCTTCGCTGAATTGTATGCGTGGTCCCGGGGGTCTGTAGATAAGGGTGCCTCGGAGGGTGGTCTTGGGGTCGGTGTGTATCTGGAAGTGGAGGTGTTCGGCGGCGGTGAAGGTTTCGTCGGAGTTAGTCGAGATGCGGATGGTGTTCTTGTGTACGATGGCGATGCCTCCTCCCGTCTGGTTGACGCGGTCCTTCCGGGTGATCTTGTATCCGTCTGGGATGGCTATGGTGATGTCGGGCGCTGATGAGGCGTTCATCCAGGTTTCGGTGAGGAAGGCGACGTCCGGTGCTGTCGCGTCGAGCAGGTCCCAGAGTTCCACGGCGTGCCTGTGGACGGAGCGGGTGTTGAGCAGGATGCACTTCAGGTGGTTGCTGCTGGTGCTTGACTTGGCGGGGGTGGTGCAGGTCCGGAGGCAGGTGAATCGGCAGGCTTGGCAGGCGAAGGGTCCGTGGGTGCGTCTCGGGGTGGATCGGTAGCAGGCGGTGTTCCGGCCAGCGTTGAGTGCGTTGAGGGTTGTGGGGTCGTAGGTCCGTCGTGAAGGCTGGCGTTCTCGGGGGCCAGGGGTCTGGGCGTTGGGCGCGGTCCAGGCACGGACGGGCGCAGACGGGCTTGCCTTTGGCGTGCCTTCGGTGCACAATCAGCGCGCCCGCTGCGCGTCAACGCTGCGCGTACGCGAGGGCATCATAAGTAAGGAGCCGGGTGGGCGGATCAGCTGGTTGGCGGGAGCGGGGCGGCGAATGGGCTGGCGGGGGGTGGGGCCGCAGGGAGGCAGCGGCGATTAGAAGCTGGTGCAGGCGGGCGGCTCAGCGGCGGCTGGGTCGCCCGAGGTCGGCGATGGAGTTGCTGAACTGAGCCCAGTGTCCGGGGAGTCTGTAGATGAGTGTTCCTCTGAGGGTGGTGTTGGGGTCGGTGTGGATCCAGAAGTGCAAGTGTTCGGCAGTGTTGAGGCTGTCGTCTGCATGGGTGGCGACTTTGAGGGTTAACTTGTGGATGATGGCTATTCCTCCTCCAATTCCATTGGCACGATCCCTGTAGGAGATCTTGTAGCCGTCCGGGATGGCTATGGCGATGTCGGGTGCTGGGGAGTCGTTCTACCAGGTCTCAGTCAGGAAGGCCACGTCTGGAGCGCAGGTGTCGAGCAGATCCCAGAGCTCGACAGCATGTTTGCGTGCGGAGCGGGTGTTAAGGAATATGCAGCGTAGGTGGTTGGGTCCAGTCCTTGGAGGTTTGGTGTTTCTGTCGCAGGTGAAGCTTCAGGTGCGGCAGGAGAAGGGTCCGTGGGTCCGTTTTGGGGCGGCCTGGAAGCAGGTGTGGTTTCGGCCAGTGTTGAGTGCATGGATGGTGCTGGCGTTGTAGTGGATTCTGGTGTCGTGGCGTTTGTGGGGTCCAGGAGTTCTGGTGCTGAGCGTGGTCCAGGCGCGGCCGCTTCTCAGCCTGCATATGAGGAGACTTGGGAGGGAGGAGCAGCTGGGAGGCGGGAGCGGGGAGGCCAATGGGAGTGCTGGGGGGCGGGGCCGCAGGGAGGCAGCGGTGGGAAGGCCGGGACGGGAGCAGTGCGGGATGGGGGGAAAACTGGTGCGCTGGGCGAGGGAAGTCCAGGAACCAGGAGGCGGCAGCAAGGGGCACAGGAATCAGCAATCCGCCGGCCAACAGGTGACGAGTGGTGGTGTGGGGGCGACCTGCCTGCAATCAGGGTCAAAGGTCGCTCCCACTACCGTCACTCGGCCTGTATTTCAGGAGACCTGGGAGGGAGGAGCAGCTGGGAGGCGGGAGAGGGGAGTCCAATGGGTGTGGTGGGGGGCGGGGCCGCAGGGAGGCAGCGGCAGGAAGGCCGGGACGGGAGCGGTGAGGGGCAGAGGGGAAACTGGTGCGCAGGGCAAGGGAAGCCCAGGAACTAGGAGGCGGCAGCAAGGGGCACAGGAATCAGCAATCCGCCGGCCAACAGGTGACGAGTGCCGGTGTGGGGGGGACCTGCCTGCAAGCAGGGTCAAAGGTCCCAAGCTGATAGCTTTCAGCAACTTTCAGCGATGTGCTTCAAATTCTCAATTATAACCATGCTTTCATTGTTTTTTTAACCCCCTCACTACCCTTATCAATCAATCAAGTAGGATTTGTAGAGCGCGGCTGCATTAACCATGAGGGTCTCAAGGTGCTGTCTGATAAACTGCCTGTTCTCCTATTGGTTGAATATTCAAGTCTTGAGATCCAGGTTAGTCCAGCACCATGTGACTCTGGGCAATAGCTCGCTTAATCTTCCCGACGGCCCCCAGCGCCTAGAGACCCTTACGGGTGATTGTGCGCTTTACAAATGTGGATTATTATTATTATTATTCCTGAATTGCTGGAGTGATGCTGAGGCTCTAAGGTGCAGGGGGAGTTTATTCCAGCTCTTGACTGCCAGATGGGGGATGTAGCGGCTTCTGCTGTTTGTCTGCTGGATGCAATGGGTGGCAGCTAGGGTGAGGGATCCGGATCTGAGTTTCCTGGTAGACTGGTAAAAGGTCATGCATTGGTTGAGGTACACTGGTCCTTTATTGTGTAATGCCTTTGTATGTGTGGGTGAGTAGCTTGTTCTGGCATGTCTTTGTGACTGGTAACCAAGGAAATTTCCTGAGGTGAAAGGTTATTGGTATCCATCTGGGGAGGTGGAGGATGAGCCTGGCCACTGTGTTCTGGATTGTCTGGAGCTTCTTCATGAGTTTAGCTGGTATTCCTACGTAGAGGGAGTTTCTGTAGTCTAGTCTGCTGTGACGTGAGCCTGCTTGACCATTCACCTGGTGTTGGTCGGTAGCCATCTGAACACCTTACTGAGCATGAGGAAGCAGTCAGTGGAGGTATAGCTGACTTGCTTCTTTCTGGATAGCTGACTGTTGAGGATGATGCTGAAGTTGCAAGCATGTTCGGTGGGTATCAGGGATGGGCCTAGCTCCGGGGACCACAATTTGTTGTTCCAGTGTGTGTCCTTGCCTTTCCTGAAGACGAGCACTTCTGTCTTGTTGGTGTTGAGTTTAAGACAGTTGATGTTCATTCAGTCTGCATCATCTTTCATGCATCTTTGGAACTTGTCTTTGATGGTGCTTGGATTGTTGGTCAGAGGGAGGATGGATTGGGTGTCATCGGCGTAGGAGATGATGTTGAGTCCATGTCTTTTTATGATGTTGGCCAAGGAGGCCATGTATGCGTTGAAGAGGATTGGACCTTGAGGTACCCTGAAGGGGATGTTCTTAGGGAGCGAAAAGTAGGGAGGGAGAATTACTTTTTGCATTCTTCCTGTGCGGTACGATGCAATTCACTTGAGGGCTGCTCCCCTCTACCCCCCATTACCCCACTGGACCTTCAACAGTTAGTTGACCTACCGCTGTAGACCCGTCTACCACAACCTCACAGAGTTTATTTCAAAAGTAGATTCAATTGAATCTCTTCCTTGAAACAAATCCCCTTCTCAATAGTACCCTCTCATTACTCACACAGGTAGTTATTGGAAGATAATCTCTCCCAGCATAAAATACTTTATTCACCATTGTGATTGCAGGCTCTTTATTTAGAGGATCAGTTGAAACCGATGCCCTCATTGCCAGATCTGTTCAAGTCCTGATAGACCCTTGAGATTCCAACTGAATCAAGATCATGAGTTTTTTCTGTAAAACCTGTACTTTCATATTTCTACATCATGATTTCCAGAACAATCCTGACAAAAATGGAATATAGGAAACAACTGTGGAAATCGATGACCATTGATTGCCATTATTACTTAGGCATTCACCACTGATGGTGCAATAAAAGAGCATTAGAAATGGCCTAATACAGCATCATCAGTACTTCTAAGTGCTGTATTACCGCACCAGAGTCACTTCAGGACTTACAAAAAGCCTTAAGCTGCTGCAGAAGCCTAGTTTCTAGAACAACAAATGAAGTTTGTTTAGATTTATTTGGAAGCACTTTTCTCAGCTGCCCTTTTATTATTTAAGAAAAGTGAAGGCAAAGTAAACGAGACACTGCTTTTATTATTTTATTACAAATGTTTAAATATTTGGCACAGGAAACATTTTTCTTATCCCATGCAGACCTACATTTTACTTTAAACAATTACAACCACTTTTCGATTCTTCACGGATAGAACAAAGGAAGAACATTAAAATAAAGATTCCTGTGGAAAAACATATTGTAGGCTGCCAATACTTGCTGACCTCAGTTCTTCTGGAAAGGACATGTGCCAGGGCTGTAAGTAGTTATGTATCGTCCTCCAGGAATATTGAGCTTTATGTCCACTATCAAATGCTTGTTTTATTGCAGATTACTTGTAATCCTACAATCTGTGGCTTAGGGAATTCCCTATTGGCCCTCAGAACAATGTTGATCTGTGTGGGATTATAAACCAAGTGATTACTTGAATCTTGAAGTGGACTAGAATCTCTTTGATGAGTAAACCAGACTTGGAGAAACTGGGGGGCATATTACCAAGCAATAGCGATAATTATCGCTATTGCTTGGTTAGAGACAAAAATTTACCGCTGAGCTGCGGCGATTTTTATCGCAAATAAACCTTGGTATTACCAAGGTTTATCGCAAATGCGATAAAAATCGGCCGCAATGCATGAATATCGCTGAAAAGTCCGCGGTATTCATGCATTACCGAGCTAATGCTCTTAGCCATGTTATCCACCTCCCATTGGATAACATGGCTAAGAACTGCTCACGGCAGGTGTTAGCTTTTGGAGATATTCGCGCTTAGCGCGAATATCTCCATAAGTTGGTAATAGGAGATAGCGATGTTAGCGACTGTTTCCAGTCGCTAATATCTTGGTACGCCCACTTTGCATGTCATTAGTGATAAATATCACTGACATGCAAAGTGGGGCCCAAGATGGTCGCTATCTCCTACTAGCTGTCGCTAACTGGTGTTAGCGACAGCTAGGTAATAGGGAGATCATTTTATCTTTATTTTAGCTTTTAAATCCAAAAAAGTGGAGATAAACCCCCTTGATAATATGCCCCTGGGTTCCTGGGTTGAACATTTCTTGCTAGCTGTTCCCAAAATGGACTGGGTAACTAGAGTCTTATCTTGCAAAATTCAAGATCCTTGGCAAAGGAAAATTTGCCTTTAAAGCCTCTACCTTGAACAGGAAGTGAGTATGGATCGATTTGTAGAGCTCAAATTAGATATTGCCTCCAGGTTGATCATGCTGACATGTGTTCAATTGATATCAGTTTCTGAATAAAAAAGTACAAATCTTGACCAGGGCAAACCTGAAGCCCTGAGCACAAACGTTTTCTTCTGCAAATGTTATGAAGTTTAAAAACATGTAAGAAAAATAGTTTTATGGAACTCTGGATAAACTGTTGCCCATAAGTGAAGCGTAGTCTACGAGATTTCTAAATTTCACGGCTTTTGTGAAGGGCAAAGATTGTAAACTTCAATAATCTTTGTAAGTGAACGTGAAAAAGTCACCTGCATCGATTGCCTAGGTTACAATCAATTTCATGCAAGGCTCTTCACTATTTTTAGATTGTTTTAATTGGGCATTATTTTTTAAAGTAGCACATATCACTATTATTTCTCTTTGGAGATATATCTCAATGTTCCTACGATATTTATTTCGAGAGGTTTACATTTTTATGTAAATTTAGATTTTTAAATAGAATTTTCATATTTTTCATGAGTTAACTTTATTTTCTATTAATTGCAAACTAGGCCTAGAAGTGTCTGAAAGATGCTTAATGGAGTGAAAGAACTCATAACTTACACACCATTAAAAGAAGCAAGCATTTGCAATGCAACCGGTCTCGCCTTTGGGGCCCTGTATGTATTTAGTTATGCAGCACATTAGCGTGGGTGCTGAAACATGTACTGTTCTTTAATATGAAGGAAAAGTAAGCACCAAACTGGGTGGCATGCCAGGTATGGGAATACATGGAGAGAAATATTACCTTTCAGTGGGCAATTGTATGGTCCATAGCTCTGTTTTTAATATGAAATCAGGGCCTTCATGGTCATATTACTGAAAACACAAGATTTGAAAAAAATATTATTGTCTACGGGTGCTCGTGGAAGAAAATTTCTATGGACTAGAATCTAGAGAATGCTAAAGAGATTCTTGCATTTTACTGACCTCTGCTGGTGGTCGTTTTCTATCAAAAAAGTTAAATTGAGGAAGTTTCCAGACAAAAAAAGTCCCTCAGTAAAAAGCAATTCTGGTATCTTACAGACCTCTACTGGCCGTATTCTATCATAACAGTTAAATAGAGGCAGTTTAACAGAAAAAAAAGTCCCTACGTGGAAGGAGACAAGTCCAAGGGCTGATCGCCAGAGCCCACAAAGTACTAAAGTATATACAAGAGGTCTTGAATGTTCGACCTAAAAAAGCACAAGGATAGTATAGCAAAGTTACAATAATGGTGACACAGATGTACCACATCAGTAAACAAAATCTAAAGATAAACCTATAAGGGGATTAAATATCCCAAGGTATTTAGATCACAATATGAAGATGATATAGAAAAAACAAAAGCAACCCATCACTGGCGACAGGAGCAATAACGTCTGAGAACAGGCAGTAGCAGAGGAAAGATGGAATGATGAACGTTTGCCATTCTTTTCGTTGATTTAATTTTTCTACACTAGTTATGAAATATATTTTTATGTTGGTTTTTACTATTTGTATGTAATATTATGTTGGATGTCCATCAGAGACCTCACAAAATAGCAATACAGTTAGTCGTCGGCAAGAAGGTAAGTGAACTAGAATGATTCAAACTGTGGATTAGTATGCGTCACAGTGGAAAAAATATGAGTTTGCAGCTTTTTCTTAAATTCGTTTAATTTAATTTGGGCTTTTCCTCAGACTTAAGGGAAGAGATTTCCCTAGGAAAGCTGCAAGTGCTGAAAAGGTTCTCCATTCCGGCTTTTATTTTTGATGTGTGGCACTCTTAAGATGGCTGGAAAGGGAATATTCAGATATACATTTTTGCCAAAGCATCTCTGATATGCGACAGAACAAGTTATGTACGAGACAGAACACTTTAAAAGCACTCGAACAGGGAGCCCGTGGACTTTGACCAAAATTGGAGCTGCCTTGGAGACTACTTGGGAATTAAACACTTGTCTAAAACAGTTTGTTTTTGAAGAATTTGGAGAGAGTTTAAAGATCTGTTATGTATTGCTAAAGGAGCCTATTAGCATTCATAGGTGATGTAGGATACTATTTTTCATAACGTTTTAAGTTTTAATGAACAGGCATTCTCAAGTGAAAGGGCAGCGTCAACCTTGGTGTCAAGATTCTTGACAATACTGGCTTGTTTGGGAAAACAGCACACATCTACTGGCTAGTGTGCCAGGCTCTAAAGGATACCATTTCCAAAAGCTACCAGTATCTCCATTTATTCCAGAGCTTTGTTTGAGCCAGTATTTCCCCACCCATCGTCTTATTCACAGGAGACATTGATGGAAATTGTTGTAATAAAGAGGTCCTTCATTACGTCAATTCTCATGAAAGGCTTTATTTTGTTACAGCTCTTCAATGCGTGTATTGTAATTTTGTAAGCTTCACTAGTCATTTATGTCGTGTCCCCGGACCCGCAATCACGACAGGAGCCAGTCTGGTAGTCAAATACTGTATTCCTTCGTGCAGTATCAGTCAGGTACGTCTTGCCTCATTTCCCTGGGTCTAAGGAGTGTTCCTTCCTGCCCCGCTGACCGGAATTAGTGTCCAGTGTCAGCCCCACCTCTCGCTCCTACTGCTGGGTCTTAGTGCCCCCCACTCAGGGTACGACATCTCCCCCCTTGTTGTAAACGAACATTTTCTTGTCATTGTCTCCTGTCACTGACCTGTGTTAGAACGAGATGTCAATAGATTGTTAGAGAGGTAGTGAGAGAGAGAGAGAGAGAGAGAGAGAGAGGGAGAGAAAGAGATGGAGATAGAGAGAGAGATCCTCTTGCTGACCCATTCCCATTACATCTCTTCAATCAGTCTCTTTGGTCTCTTGCATTCTCTACTCTGACTTGTTTCTGCTTCTTCCATTCTTGTTTCTTCCTCTCGCCCCGCTTCTGCTGTTGTTGTTGCGTGCTCATCTTCTTCTTCGGTCTTCACTTCCTTGAAGTGCGAAATGTTTCTCGTGATCTGATAACGCCCTGCTGACGCTGTTATCATTGGCTCTTTTACTCCAGTCACTGTCAGTGGGTCTTTTGAGAAAGGGCTGTCTGATTTCCTCATCTGTCTTTGTCGCACTGCAACTGTGTCTCCTTCTTGTACTTTTGTCGGACCTGCATGTCTTCTTGCGTCAGCATAGGTCTTCATTTTCGCCTTAGCTTCCTTGTCTTTGGCTACCATGTCCTTTCGCTCCTTTCCTGATTTCTGTTCAAGTTGTGGTATCCTCGTTCTGCCTAGACGAACCAGTACAAATTCGGTAGGACACCGCCCTGTGGAGCTGTGAGGGGTGTTTCTGTAGTCCCTCAGTGTTTGGCACAGGGCTTGCCCGATCGATATTTGCGTTATTTTTGCTTGTTGCACTGCTTTCTTGACAGTCCTCATAAATCTTTCCGCCATCCCATTCGCCTGTGGCCACAGTGGCGTTATTTTCCGGTGGCGTATTCCTAGGTAGTCCATGAACTTTCTGAAGTCTTCTCCGGAGAACGGTGGGCCATTGTCAGTCTTTAGTATCTGTGGGGAGCCCCATGCTGCAAACACATCATCCATGATTGGCAATGTTGCATTTGCTGATGTTGACGCTACTTGCCTCACAATGGGAAACCTTGAGAACTCATCTATGATCACTAGCAAGTAGCTTCCTGTTTCCAGAGGGCCATAGAAGTCAGCTGCCAGTTTCTCTCGTAGCATTTTTTTTTTCACTACCATGCCTCTGTGCGATTCGTGGGCAAGGTCTATTGTCTGCTTTCTCAGTGCCCTGGGCATCACTATTCTTGTTCCCCTCATGATTATGCCATTTTTGGTCTCTGAGAGTTCTTCGTGGACTTTCTTGAATGCCATATTTCTTCTTTCATTACTCCTTTTTCCATGATGCTGTTGTTATTGACGTGCCTCCACCTTTGTTGTCGTGTCACCTTTTTAATTGCTTGCATAGTGGGATCCTGCTTCGTTTCTTTTTTAAGATCCTCCATCTTTATCAATACCGGAGTGTTGTGCTTCAGTATGAAGTTTAAGTATTCTTCCGCCATTGACGTGACCTCCGGTGTGCTTGGTAGAAGGTATCTTGACATGTAGTCCGCCGGATTGTGTTGCTTTCATGGTTTGTGTACGATCTTGAAATTGTAATCCATTAGTCATATTCCCCACCTTTCTATTCATGGCGGTATCTTTGCGTTTGGGTTCCCATAGCTAGTTACTAATGCCTGGTAATCCGTTATTATCGTGAAAGGCTTTCCGCATATGAACATGTGGAAGTGTTCACATGCCCACACTACCGCTAGACTCTCTTTTTCGGGCTGCAAGTAGGCCTTTTCAATGCTTGACAGGCTCTTGCTTCCGTATGCCACGACACTCCTTGCCTGGCTTGTGCTGTGCTATAATGGCCCCTAGACCCACTGGGCTGTGTCCGGTATTCTCATGTCGACACAGATGCGAATCTTGGACGTGTTCTTTTTTTGACACTGCCACTATTGTTGACACCCACGGTGTCGGCCCCTCTGCGTGCTCTATGATGTCATGCTTCAGTAGTTCTTCTATCTCCTCTTCTACCTGTGGTTGCAACTAAATTGGTGCTCGCCAGTGATGTTGTGCTGCTGGTTTTACAGCTTCGTTGATGTGCAGCGTTATCTGTCGTCCTTTTAATTTCCTTAGTCCTTGTAGTATCTTGCGATGTTCCTGCAGTATTGATTTCTTCTCCGACATGGTGTATGTCATTTCAAGGAGGCCCATTACTTGCGCAGTGACATTGCTCGACAGGCACGGTGTGGTGCTGTCTCCTTTCAGTACATGTATTTCTTCTCTCAGCGTGTGGTCTTTGTATCTCACGTTTTCTATTAATCTTCCCATGTCCATCTCTGGTCTTCTTGACCCCCACGTGAACACTTCAACTTTTGATGGCTTTAGCACTGGTTTCAGTTCCATCTTCTCATATTCCGACACACCTGTGATGTTGCATGTCACTCCGCTGTCTAACACGAACCTTGTTTTGTGTGGTCCTACCTCTATGGTCCCGGTCTCTGTCTTTTTGATGTTATCTTTGTTCACCAGGTGTATGCTTTCCTTGGTTGCACCCTCATCAGTGGTCGTGTCGACATTGTCGGTCATGAGAAATAGTCGTTCGACTTTTCCTTCTAGTTCATCTTCTCGGCTGACAAGCTTCTGTTTGTCGCTTCCACGTGTCTGATGTGTCTGCTTGCTGTTACTCTCTGTTTTTCCGGTCTTCCTCTTTCGCTTCGGAATTGTGGTCCCAGACAAACACTGGCAAAGTGATTCCTCCTATTGCATTTTCTGCAAAACTGGCCCATCGCCGGGCATGCCCCTTTGTGCGGGAACTCGAGACCTCATCTGTAGGAGGTCGACTCCTGTTGTTTCTTTGCTGCTTGTGCATTCGGACCCTTTTTCCATCCATTCTTGCAATTGTTCTCTGTCATGCGGTGTACCTGTTCCACTCGCCGTTCCGTCCCCCGCTCATTGGCTTTGCCTGTATTGTTGCCCTCGCTTCAGCTCTCGCCTGTTACAGTATTTTTTTTTTAGTGATGTCGGTTCCTTCAAGATTCTTGTCCGGAAGTCTGTGTCACGACATCCCTCGATGATGTGCAGGCTAATTGCTTGTTCATTTTTGAACTTGTCAAGCTCGCAGTGTGTTACTAACTTGCGCAGTCTCGTCGCGAACTCATCTAGTGATTCGTCCGTGTGTTGGAATGCTATTGCAAACGTGTACCTCTCAAAATCAATATTCCTCTGGAGGTCTAATGTGTTTCACAGGCACTTTATTAGCCCTTTGTAGGTCACCGTCTCTTCCGCAGGTAGTCTTACTAGCAGGTCATCTATGTCATTGCCAACCAGATTTAGGAATAGATCCATTTGCTTGGCCTCTATTACATCCGTTGCTCGCATGTACCTCTCAAATTTTCTCATACATTTATCCCATCGGATCCCCACTTGTGGTGCCGACAAATTGAGTGGAAGAGGTCTGCGATATTGGGCGCTTTGCTTTTCACTCTTTTGTTCTGCCATTTCTTCTGCTACCTTTGTGCTTTTCTTTGTGCTTGTTCCTTTGCTTTATTTCTTTTCTCTTTTTTCTTTATTCTCTGTATATTCACTGTTCAGTGCTCTTTCTCTGCACTTTCTGTTTATGCTTGATGATTGTCTCTTGATTGTGCTCTTTTGGGCACTTTTCTTATTAAGTTATCCTCTTCTGTTTTTTTTCTTGCACTTTCCTGTGCTAATTTAATTCTCTTGTGCTCTCTTCCTTGCACTTCCCTTTCTTTATTGCACTCTCCTGTGCTCTTTTTAGGCACTTGTGTGCTTCTTTTCAATTTCTATGCTGTTTCCTCGTTTTGCCTGACTTCAAAATGGCCGCCGCTGCTCAAGCCGCTCCTATTGGTCCTTTTTGCCTGATTCCAAGATGGCCGCCGAAATCTCGCGCGATTTGGGAGCCAATCTCGCTCTTGCCTTACTTCAAAATGGCCACCGCGCTGTTCTCGTCTTTTATTGGCTCAATTTGCCTGGCCCTAAGATGGCCTCTCTAGTTCTCGCGAGAGTTCACGCTCCTTCACTGCCGATTCCTTACCAGAGCTGTTCTCTTCATCAGACGCTTGTTTTCCTCCTTGGGCCAGATTTTTTTATTTGTGGTGCCTCAAATCCTTCTTCTTGGTCGTGAATCAGGGTGGGCACGTGGTCACGTGGTCACGATCTCTTCATTCAGTCCTGGACTCGATCGTTTCTCTTCAGAAGGACACGCGTGATGTGAATCCCACCTTCATCGCCAGTTGTCGTGTCCCCGGACCCGCAATCACGACAGGAGCCAGTCTGGTAGTCAAATACTTTATTCCTTCGTGCAGTATCAGTCAGGTACGTCTTGCCTCATTTCACTGGGTCTAAGGAATGTCCCTTCCTGCCCCGCTGACCGGACCTAGTGTCCAGTGTCAGCCCTACCTCTCGCTCCTCCTGCAGGGTCTTAGTGCCCACCACTCAGGGCACGACATCTTAGAAGGGCATTGTGAGGTACATAGATTCCATTAACACTATTGGTCCAGAGTATCACCTGTCATGCATAGATTCCACTGATGACAGTTCGACGTTAGTAGTGTGTCAGTTGTCAAGAGATGCTTTAGGAGTACCACGTGTCCAGGGCTGGCTGGTATAAACCTATCAGTGAAAATTGCTTACTGTGTGAAGTCGTTACTACAGCATGGTGCTCCTCTAGACAGCCAGCAGCAACCTCCAGTCCGGCTAGGTTCTAAGGGAAGCACCATGACAACAGAATGGTCATACCACGGGATTCCATTTACCATTTCAATAAATAGGAAAAGCGAGATCATTAACTGTGATGCTATCGCCCTGGAAATAGAAAAGGAGCTAAGCTTCATCAACATAGGTATGAAAAGAAGGCTTAGAGAAGATTATGATGATGGCTACGGTGGCAAGGAAATTGTTAAAGGTTGGGGAGAGCCCTGAACTTAGTGGAACTGCCCACGAGAATGGAAATAGTTTGAATGCAAAATAGATCTTTGATCCTATTTGGCACAGTCACCCAAAAATATTTTAAACTGGCAGAAGTCTTTCTAATTAACTCTAATCGCTTCATTTCTGGATAGTAGAAGCGCATTCATCAAATGACAAATGCTAGATGTGAAAGAATCAGGGCATTGACACTCCAGACATCTGCTGCAAGTTGAAAGTTGTCAAAAGTAGTGATTAGGACTACTGACCTACAGCAGGTTATTATTGTTTAAATATTTACACATTGAGAGGGGGACATGTAATTACATGGTGTCCACTCATTAAATTGCCACAGCTTTTTCCATTGAATGCTCATTCATATTATTTTTTCTTTTTCCTATGTCTGTTGAACCATTATTCATGATTCCTTATTTTCGCCTAACATAGTACTACATTTGTGTAGTATTATTATTGTACAAAAGAGCCTTTTCTGTCCGAGTTTCTGATCAGGAGAATGGTCAACCAGCCCTTGGAGTCAGTTTGGTAATTCTGGGTTGAAGATGCAGGTCCAGTCCTTCCACTCAGGCAGCAGGGCAGCAGAATAGCAGTCTGTAACCAGCCCTTGGAGTCAGTCTGGTAATCCTGGGTTGAAGATGCAGGTCCAGTCCTTCCACTCAGGCAGCAGGGCAGCAGAATAGCAGTCTGTAGGAACGTTTGATCCTCTTTCATAGTTACCCCCACTTCTTACTGGTGTCAGTATGCTTTTGTGACTGGGCGGCTGGGATCCTGCTAATCTGGACCCCAGCCACTGTGTTTCCTCCCTACATTTGCTATGGTAAGTACTTTGGTACCTTCATAATTGGCTACTGGTGTACCCTTCTAAGTCCCTGGTATATGGTACTGAGGTACCCACGGTATTGGTACGCCACGGGTCTCCAATGGGCTACAGCATGTATTATGTCACCCAGGAGAGACCACTCAAACTGTGACCACAGGACTCCCATTGCAGCCTGTCTAAGCTAGCACCACTTACAGAGATATATTTTCCTTATATCTGAGGTCACTACACTTAAAACCCATAAGTAACTTCTAAGGCAGGCCTTTCAATCCTAAAGGCAGGGTGCTTGGTGATAAGTATAAGGATGCCCCTGAAAGAACAGGACAACCCTACAAACCCAGGAGTCGATTCTCCAGGCTTTGTAAGTGCGATCAGCCATTTTAATTAGGCCTGGGCAGTAAATTCCGTTCCACTCGCAGAATTTGGGTAATTTCGTGTTCCATGGAGAAGTGCTTTGTGGAATTTTTTGCTTGTTCGCGCTTTCAAAATGCGTATTCGCGAGATATTTCTCCAGGGCACGCAAACAGCATTCGCAAACAGGAAAAAAACATAGCGAACGGAAGGAATAAGCAATTCCGCATGTTCGCAGAACTTTTGTGAGCTTGCGGAGATTTTTTACCGTTTCTCAGAACTTTGCGTAGCGCGACTACGCAAATTACGCCCACCCCTAATTTTAATACATATAGTGGACATCAGGTATTACGACAAGTCTAACTATATAGTGGTTGCACCGAACCTGGTCATGTTTGGAATCAAATATGTTGGAATCATACCCCAACACCAATTCCAGCGTTGAGACTATGATCTGATGTGGAAGGGGCACCGCTAGGGTACCCCCCATACTTCTTGTTACAGCCTTTCAGGATCTGACAGAAACCTAGTGCTGCTGCAGACACAGACATGATTTTGCCCTGATGCTGATGAGCCATGCTCAAGCAGGGAAGGTAGAACAATAGGTTTCCTGTTGCAGAGAGGTGTGATCACCTCCCCAGAGAAGACTTAGTGTATTGGGCTGAGGTGGGGCACCTGCCAGCACCACAAGACTGCTTTAAAGGGCATGTTTGGTGCCCTCCTTGCACACTCTAGTTAGAAGCAGTTCTGGCAGCCTTTGGCCCCTGCTCTGGTGTGAAACTGGAAAAAGGACATGAGAGTATCCTCCCCTCTGTCCAAACCGTCGTCTGGGAGGGACCGCTGAGTCGCCCTAACCCTTTTCTTAGGAAATAAAAGGACTTACCTGGAACAAGACTCAAGCCTGAAACCATGTCTCTCTTCAACCGGCTGGACACTTGGAATACTATGGACTTTGACTTTGCCTGGAACCAAGATTGCATCAAGGAAGACTACTGCTGCTCCTAGTCTCGCTGTTTTGCAAGTCTTCTTAATCGTCTGTGCACGTGCTTCTTCCAGGATCTTCAACAGACCTGTGGGCATCACGGACACCTAAAGTAATCTCCCTTGGAGTGAAGGAGTAACTCCACTGCATCTGCAGGCACCATAACAAAGCAGACCGGTCTGCTGCTCTTGACATCCCACAGACTTCATAAGGCTCAGCAACACAGGTGGTGGTTCTGCAACTCCCTCGAGGCCAGACCTGTCCTCTCTGTACTTTTGAGGCCAGCATCCATTGTCAAATCCGCTGGGACCAAACCCCTGTGCAACACATTGAATTGCCCTTACAATGCTTGTTGGTGCAGCACTTCAGAGATCTTCAGGCAACAAGAACCTCCAGCCTCATGCATCTTTCCCTGCCAAGATCTTCATCCTCACCACATCCTCTGCACCGTGGGCCTTTATCTTTGGTGAGCTGCTTGAGGTTCTCTTGTGACTCCTGGGCTTTTGGCATGTGGGTCCTGTCAAGGGACTCCTCCTGCTTCAGTTGGCTCCCCTGCTTGTACAGGGCCTGCTCTGACTCTCCTGCACTTGTTGAGTCCCTTGGACCTTGATGGTCCCAACATTGCTCCTTCATCATTTTCCACACCTATTGCTACTGCCAAGGCTTCTTGCAGGCTCCCAACCAACACTGACACCTGGTTCTCAACTTCCAACATGGGACAGCTCATGCATGGCTCCTGGTCTTCCTCAGTGTTGCTTGGTCACCACAGGTGCAATGACAAATTCACCATCAGCACTCCTGCATCTTCTGTCATTGGTGGGCATTGCTTTTCCAAGCCTCCTGGCCACCTCTGAGTGGAATAGACTCTGTCCCCTCTGCTTGCAGGTTCTTCTCATCAAGAATCCACCCTTGGATTCCATCGTACTCTTACACCTTCTTCATCAGAAGAATCTTTTCTGAAGTCTGTCAGTTTCCAACGTCACTTCGCACCTATGCACCTGGCTTCCCTGGTGTAGGTGTCCTGGTTCCTGGAATATCCATAAGTGGGGTGGCTCTCCAACATTCTGTCTTCTACAGGGATTATTCAGGGTCCACTGGGAAGGGTCCTTCCTCTTGCAAACTGCAGCAGCAACCTTCCCAGTGACCTCAGTTTGCGGCTGTACTTCCACTCTGCACACAGCCTCCGCTGGGTTCCTGGTAACTTACCTTGGGTGGTTCCTTGGTCCCCAGCTCTTCTGAATCTCCTGATCCAAGTCCCAACTTTGGTTGCAGTTCGCATTCCACGTTCTTAGTATATGGTTTACTCTCCCTCTGGAGAACACTGTACTGTGCTTACTTACCTCATGCAATTGAAGTATTCTTGTGTATTTGTGTTGATATCTCTGGCTAAGAGATATACTAATGTGTTAGTGAGTTTTGTGTAATAATAAGTTTACATATTTTTATAACTACAATGTGTGTATCTTTTTCATTAAACCTACACTACATGATTAGATCTGGTAAAACATGCTACGTAACACTCCTTCTGGACTAAGCCTGACGGCTGCTCTCCACAGCTACCACTTAGAGAACTATCTATGGTTGACTAAGACCAATAAAATCACGATAAGGGTTGTCTGGGTTAGTGCATGGTGCTTCACTTGAATAAGTATGCACCATATACTAAACCAATCTCCTTTACAGTCCTTGCAAAAGAGCAGTGCAGCAGTCCTTTTTTTTTTTTTTTATATTTTTTTTTTTCACCATTGCACAGTTCGCACATTTCATTGTACATTCTCCAAAGTTACATTTAAATTCATATAGCGTATTACATCATACACAAAATTCATCAAAGCATCCTACATATTACAATAAATTAATATCAACACAAATTAATACAGCAAATGTCACATATATTCATCCAAACTTTCCTAGCCTAATCCCTCAATCCCAGGCGCTCTCTCCATCTTATAATGGGGTCCCATATCCTTAACCCTAATCTCCTCCCTTTTCTACCTTTCCGGACGTAGATATTTTTTTCCAAATTATAAGTTGATAAAAGATTAGACAGCCAAACTTGCATTGCTGGGGGGTTTTTGTCCAGCCAAGCCCTGGCTATACATAGCCTAAAAACTGCCATTGCGACAAAAATAAACTCCCTCTGATTAACATTAGTATCTGTGACTATCCCTAGCAATATTTCTGGTGGTTTTAAGGTAATCTGGATATTCAGGGTTGCATCAAAAAACTTCTCTATGTCTTTTATCACTGTTTGTATCTGCGGGCATACGGCAAATAAGTGTATTAAGTCTGCATCAAGGGAACTACATCTTGGACATGTAATGCCTACGCTACCCACCCCATTTTGCTATCTTTGCAGGGGTGAAGTACAATGAATAAAGGGTTTTATACTGCTGTGATAGCAGTGGTGCTGAACAGAGGAGAGTTTGCCCTAATTCCAGTGACTCTTTAAACCAAGTAACCTCGCCTTCCAGCTTGTCTGCCCACTTTTCACTGTACTTGTCCATATCATCTGGTTTCCCTGCTAGCAAGTTTGCGTAAAAACACCGTATAGAACAGTCTCCCCCTAACCTTATTTTCTCCAGTATTTCTACCTTAGTAAACCCTACGCTCCCACCCTGCTTATTCCCCAGAAAACTTCTTAACTGGAAAAATTTAAAAAGATCCCTCCTATCTAATCCGAATCTGGTTATTAGGTCTGTAAATTGGAACACCCCCTCCGTATTCCTCACATCCCCAATCTGTACTATCCCCTTCTCCATCCAGCCCGCCATTGTACTATCACCAAGATTCAAGACAGTTCAAGCCGCAATTAAGATTTGGAATGCGGTAATGAAGAGAATTGGATTGGGCCGATATAATTGGTATACAAGGATGTATAAAAATGTGTCCCTCCCAACGCAGATTTTTGGTGATAGCAGCAGTCCTTGTGAGTTTTCCACAGGTACAGAGGTGTACGATAGAGTTGGGGCTGTGGATCAAATATATATATACTTGGCGGCAACTTTGAAGTAAGAGAAGGATCTGGAGGCTCCCACCCCAAGAGGTGTTTGGAATTTCGTTCCTCCCTGCCTGGTCCCAGCTTGTCTAGGGGTGCAAAAGACTGGTATCAAACCCTTTGTGAGTCTGCGGAGGCAGAGTCTTTGTCGTTATCAAATGGGTATTTTGACAAAATATTGAATCAAAAATATCAAGTAACTTAAATATCATGTCAAGAATATTGTGATGGATTAATATAGTTTTCTTTAATGTTGTCCAAAATATTGTTTTAGATGTTGTTAAAATATTGATGTATTAACTATCGATGTAGTCATTGGTAATATTATTTTTTTAGAGGTGACACCATGAAAAGGCTGTCAGAAAGTGACTTTGAGTGACCCTAGCAGGGCCCCGTCAACCGTGAGCTCTGCCATGTACCACTTGGTGCCTGGCACACGGGGCATAGATGTTTAAAAATATCCCTTTTTCCCACCACTCCCATTCAGAGGCATTGTGAGAATGGTAGTTCAAATTTGTAAACCTTGAATTAAAGCATAATTCATTGGTAAATTATGTGGTCTTACATACACATACGTATTAGGTAGCCATTTTCATATCTACATGATAAAATGGTCTGGGATTGATGAATATCACATATTTTAGTAGAAACAAGTTTCTCCATGGTATTCCCGCATTTAAACAGATCCTTATTGTCATGTTATGGCAACATTTTCAAGACATTTTTTAGTCAGTCGCACACAGCTATACTCCTCCACTTTGCATGCGTTCGTGACATAGCAGGAATTTACACTAATTGTCACAGCCTGACATTACCATATAGCTGAGTGCCACAATTGCGACACTTGGAAAAACATGATTGTACACAATCATTGAGTTTGTTATATACAATCCACAATCCTCTGCCAGTATCCTACCGTATATGTCCCACCACCTATCATTCTGTAAGTGACAGATCTAAATTATGTTTCATAGGCAAACAAAAAGAAAATGCAAAAATAAAAAAATGCACAAAGAGTTATAAAGAAAGGTACATCTCCTCATCGCCATTCAGGCCTGAAGAGGTCTTGGTTTTGAATCTGATATTAAGTCTTGCTTCCAAACGTCTTAGATTTAGGGGTCTATTACCACCTCTTTCATTAATTGGCACAGTCGCTATGCCCGGGTATGTCATGTTCAACCAGTCCTTTCCCTCGTGTGTCATCATATGCTTCGCAACAGCATTTGTTGTGTCCTTGTTTTGAGTAGCTCTACTATGCGCTAGGATTTGTTTCTTCAGTGGGCATATCGTGCTGCCTATACAGCGTTTCCCACAAAAACATTCAATTAGATAGACTAAATACGTAGATTTACAGGTGATTGTTTCATTGATGTTTAGACTTTTCCTCATGGATCACTGATATTTTTTCTGTTCTTTCTGATTTTGCATGCCTTGCAGCTGCCACACGTACTGAAGCATTTTTGTAAGTTTTGTAACCAGGTCTCTGATCTCTTCAACACGAAGAGGCTATTCACCAAATTGTCGGATAGTGATGGTGCTTTTCTGAATGGTATTTGGGGTCTCGCATCAAGTTTCTCTCCTATATCGGGATCTTTTCGTGATAAATTCCAGTAGTTATTCCGGAATTTTTGAATGGTTAAACTTTCGTTACTTTAAGTTAGTATCATTCTGATTGTTTCATCCTCATTTCTTTTCTCTTTGTTCACCAAAGTCTGCGCTCTTGTTAAAGATCCTGCTTTGTCCTCTCCCCTTTGGATATCACAATATTTATACCCTCTCTGCAGGAATCTCTTTTAAGTATCCTTAAATTTGGATTCCATTTCTTTAGTCTCGGAACAGTTTCTTTTCATCCTCAAGAATTCGCCGAATGGTATGCCTTTTTTCAAGGATTTGAGGTGGAAGCTAGAGCCATGGAGGACGCTGTTGGTGGCTGTGCTCTTCCGAAAGACTGCAGTTTGTATCTTGTTTGACTCAATGTATGCTCTTGGGTCCAGAAATTCTATTTCTGTTGCACTCGTATTACAAGTGAATTTCAATCCAACTTCACTATTGTTAAAAATCGCAAAATATTCCATGAATTCTGTTTCGTCCCATTCCATAAGAGGAACAAGTCATCTATAAATCGCAGCCATAGCGCAATTTTGGCTGTATGATGTCTGTTCTCTCTCCAAGCTACGGTTTATTCCCACCACTACATCATGAGGTTTGCATAGCTTGGAGATAAGGAAACTTCCATAGCAGTCCAGCAGCTTTGGGAGTAAAAGGTTTTATTGAACATGAAGACATTGTTTCTTAGGCATAACTTGATAGTTTTTTTTTAAAACAGATTTTATTGGCATTTAGTATATCAACACTTTACATACTTGACAGTCTGAGCATTGCTTACAGTATTCTCGGTGTATTGCTGGGGCATTAAATTCAAACTCCCCCACTGGTGCCCCATTCTCTCCCTCCCTCTCTCTTGAGTTGCGTCTGCTAGTTTCTCTCTTTCCTCTCATGATGATTGGGGACTGGTACCTCCCTGAAGTTGGATCTATTGAGCATGTGTTCCACCTGCTGTTATTGTTAGGGGTGTTACTGGTCGTCTTACTTAATTCAGTGTGATTCAATTGCAGTTCATGTTTTATTTAAATTTTCATTTAAATTATTGTTAGTCAAAAGCATATGATTAGTTTTTGTAGGTAACCTTTTATTTATTTGTCATGTAATATTAGGTTTATGATTTGCTTTAGGCAATGCTTGTTGGGTTCTTGACAATGTATTTAGTTAGCCTGTTAGATTGTGCGCTCTTTCATGAGAGAGGACTCGTGTAGGCTCTCGAGACTAGAATGTTAACAATGAGATGGCTCGCGCTGCTCTCGTGCCTGAGCTGTATCTATAAATACGCATTTTCCCTAACGGTCGGCGCTTCGTCTGAAGTTGTCGTCTTGACGAGCGCTTCTGTTTAAGAGCCTGGGTATCTGTTAATCGCCTCAACCCTTCCTTAAAAACAACTCTGTGTTCCGCTTTAATTAATTCCCTAAGGAAACAGCTCCGAGTTGAATCCCTTTTACCTGTCAGTTTTTCCCGAAGCATTTCTCGGCTTGCTGAAGCCGAAGGCTGGTGATCGCGCCCTGCGTCAGCGGAGATCTTCAGTTTCACTTCCTGGTTTCCTGCTCCACTGAAGGCAGTTCGAGTCCCTGGACAGCGTGAAAAGTTTTCTAGGGACAGTAAGATTTATGTTTTCTGCTGTCTGGATTTGTCTAAGAAGGACAGCGCTTCTAGCGAGTAATTGTTTTGGGTAGATTTTGCAGTACCACGCAGCTTAAGAAAAAAGGTCATGTTTTGAAATCAGATACTAAACAAGCCTTGGCGAAAGCAAACTGAATTGTATCAGCAAAAGGAACTGAAGAGACTAGGAATTTCTGAGGCAAGAGACAAGACCTTTAAGTTTTAAAAACAAGCTTTGGCAAATACAAACTTTAGTTCTTAGTTTGTAGAAGGATCTAGATTGACTGCAAAATCTGCTATACTTTCAGAGGCAAGACTTGACTTGAGTAATTAAATAAGTCTTGGCTCGGTCTATGGAGTAGTAGAAACTAAACTAAAGTTGTACACTTAAATGTTAATTGGAATTCTGGAAGAGGAATGTAAGTTTTTCAAAGAACCTACAGTATGCCTAAACAACAGTTGTTATCAGGAGTAGATTGTTGTTTTTGCACTCTCTTCCTACTGCAGAATTTCCATTGAGAAGAAGAATTGCGGAGGCTTTCAGGATTCTTGAGACTGAGGCTGAGCAATTTCTGGTGCAAGTTAAGTGTCTACTAAGACCGCAATAACCAATGAATTGTATGAAATCTGAAAAGCGTTTCAAGAAAAGGTCAACTGTCTGGAACACTTTCAAGAGAAACAACATTGGAAGACATTATTTCTTTATGTGTTGTTAGTTTCTCTGTCCACTTCCCCTTTCCCTTAGGGAAAAATTAATTCAGTCAGAGTTAAATTCCTGACTGCGTTGGTTAATCCTTGGGGGAGTTGGGAGTTTGCAGCTTCAAGAGGAAACGTCAGAAGTGACTCTCAGGACTTCGCAACAGTTATGAGCATTTCAGTATGCTGTAGTTATTCTATAGGCCTTTGCTTCAAAAAGTACATTACTGCCTGCAAGCCAATTTCGAGGCTTATATAAGTGTATAAGTATGTGACATCACATGTTACAAGTAAATGTCCTTGTTGCCATCCTGTTTCCAATAAAATTCTCAAAAAGCATTTGTGTCTTTGATATATAAATTCAAAGTTAATACGATTGGTGCCAAGAAGTGGTCAACATATGTGGCAATATTCTCATACAGTGCCCCACAATGGGAGATAATGTATCTCCCAGGAGGTCTTGTTAATGTCTTATGTACTTTAGGTAAAAAGTAAATGGTAGGTATGATGGGACTGCCGTTGTTCAGGAATGAGACCTCTTCGTCACTCAGTAATCCTTTGTCATGCCAGTCCTTTAATTTGTTGTTCAATTCCATTGTTAGGTTGTTGATCGGGTTTTGCAATAATTTGTTATAGTTGGTTCTATTGTTGAATTGATGCATTGCTTCCAGAATGTATTATTCTTTGTTTACAATCAAAATATTGCCACCCTCATCACCAGGTTTGATTTCTATAAGGTTATTATTGGTTAGTGTTTTCAATGCTGTGCGTTCCGCTGTGGTAAGATTTTGATTTTTTTTGTTTCTTTTCTGTAATATTTCACATTCTCCATTTGATCCAATTCTGCTACTACTAAATCGTGGAATTTGTCTATACGATTAGCTGGATGTAGCACTGGGCCAAATTTTGATTTATTTTTAAATATGGTGTTGATGTGTTTGTCCGTGCTGATGCCCATTTCTTTCAAGACTTGCGAATCAGGTAGATTTACATCTTCCATGTCATTCACTAGACCATAGGCTGTTCTTAGGTCAATTATTTCTGAGATTGTAAATTCAGTAGTGGACTCCATGTTGAAAGGTTCATGATTGGTGGCTTCAGTGATGTTCCTTTTATCTTGCTTGTTGAAAAATTATGCTAGTTTTAATTTGCATACAAATTTGTAGATCTAAACACAGGGGCTTCATCTCGTCTAAAAAAGATGTGCGACAGGTGGAGGTCTCTGATCCTTCTCCTTCACCGATTAATGAAAGAGGTGGTAATAGGACCCTAAATCTAAGACGTTTGGAACCAAGACTTATTATCAGATTCAAAACCAAGACACCTTAGACCTGACTGGGTATGGGGAGATGTACATTCATTTATAACTCTTTTTGCATTTTTTTGTTTATGCATTTTCTTTGTACTTGCCTATGACACATTATTTAGATACGTCACTTACAGAATGGTAGGAGGTGGGACATATATGTAGGATATTGGCAGACGATTGTGGATTGTATATAACATACTCAATGATTGTGTACAATCATGGTATTGCAAGTGTGGCAATTGTGGCACTCAGCCATAAAGTAATGTCAGACTATGACAATTAGTCTAAATTACTGATATGTCATGAACACATGCAAAGTGGAGGAGGATAGTTGCACGCAACAGACTCAAAAATGTCTTGAAAATGTTGCCATAATATGACAATAGGGTTCTGTTTAAACATAGGAATACCATGGAGAAACTTGTTTCTACCAAAATATGTAATATTCATCAATACCAGCCAATTTTATCATGTGCTATATGAAAATGGCTACCTAATACGTGTATGTATTTAAGACCACAAGATTTACCATTGAATTACGTGTGAATTCAAGGTTTACAAATTAGAACTACCATTCCCACAATGCCTCTTAATGGGAGTAGTGGGAGAGAGGTATAAAAAGGTAAAGTAAAGATGGACTATTGCTAAGTGCCCTGACCAAGACCTGTGTGGTTAAAACACATAGGTGGAGTGAGATGGTTTGCAATAAACGAAATGACAAAATCCCCAGGAGAGTGCTGCATTATTCTTACCTTTGGTGAATAATATGATTTAAAGGCCAGTCCAGCCTTGATGCACGCACCAGCTGTTAAGTGTGCCCCTCATTTGTGGACTGTTTGGTTGAAAAAATATAAAAAAAAATCAACAACAAAAATAATATATAAAGACCCTAGCTATCCTGTGGCGAGGCATTTTAATGAACAGAATCAGAGCAGCCTCAAATATTTTAAATATTATGTGTTAGATACGGTAGCTTTTAATAAGAGGGGTGGTAATAGAGAGGCCAGGTTACGACGTTTGGAGACCAGATATGTACTAGAGATAGATACTAAACAACCTAAATGTCTCAACACTTGTGTGGATTTACATACATACCTGTAAATAACCAGGGCATCTATTGTTTACATTTACATTTATGCTATCCATTGCACATACTTGGCCTACTGATTTTTATCTGGTATTTAAGTACATATTTATTCATTTATTAATCTACGTATGTATTTATTGGGTATTTATCGGCTGGGTCTCTATGTTGTTCCAATGGATTATGAAGTTGTTGGTTTATGGTCTGTCTAACTGTTTCAATTATGCCGGGGTATTACTGTAATATGACCTAAAGCCCCGGCATCTCAGATACCAGAATAGAGGTATCTTATAACTTGTATATATCCCACTCTAGATAGTGATTTTTATACAAATATTTATACATGTTTTTTCATATCTGTGTTTTGTTATAGGATGATTTTAGGTAATTTATTGGAATTTTAGGTCGTAATGACTTAATATCAATTCTTATATTGTATCTATCATGGTGTGTAGGAACCAACCTATTGATCTTCCCTTTAGAAAATTACCGAGTATTTTTTTTCCTCTTATCTCCTTTAAACCGATTTGTAACAAGCACACTGATACTTACAGGAATTATATATTATCTATACCTAAACTATAGTTTATTTACTTGCTAAAGCTGCTTGCACTTTTCTTGCATAAAAGATTCGTCTTTGACTTTTTTTTTGCACATTTGCATATAATATTCAAACACAGGGGTTTCGCTTGTTTATGACAATGGGCGCATTCCTTCTTTTTTTAGCACTTAGTCACTTTATTATGGCATTAGCATGAAAAGGCAGCTGGAGCTTGGGTAAAGGGATTTCGCATATAATGTAGGAATATGTTATCCATATTTATTTATACCCCAATATGGAGGCAAATAACATAACACAATTATGCAGGATTTTATCCAAATAGATCAAATACTGTCTGTATTTCACAGAAACATATTTTTCAGGAGGTCATTTGCTCTGAGACATGCTTCACGATTTAAAGAATGAATTTACAAGCATTTACCCTGCAATTTATAAGACTGTTAAATACTATGAGACATGCTTTATGTATTAAAGAATGAATTTATAAGCATTTAAGCTATAATTTAGAATAAATGTTAAATAGTATGTCTTTTATTTCTATGCTGTGTCAGGTAGCACCTTGCACTTTAAAAAGGAGACACTGCCGCCCATGCGCTGTCAAGTGAACAAGGCCGGTTGTTTCCGGCAGAAACACGTCATGAAGACAGGGTGGTAGCACAATAAAACCACTTGAACTAATATGGGTCTGCACATGCCTTCTTCGTATGTCAAGAGGATTGAGTGGCAAGCGTGTAAATATATACATAGATATTCACTGAAAAAAACATAGGTTTCAGCCACGTTATAGTTAGGAATTAGCATTTAAAAAACCTTAGAAATTCACTGAAAAAAACCATTGGCTTCAGCCACGTTATAGTTAGGAATTAGCATTTAGAAAACCTTAGACATTCACTGAAAAAAACACAGGTTTCACACATGTTATAGTTAGCTGGACATTTCACTCATACAAAACCATTGAAATTCCCCCGTTATAGTTAGTTCAGCTAACTATAACTCGTGCGCCCGCAATCCACTGCTGATGACATTACATATTACATCACTCATGACATGGTCAGTGACATCACTCATGACATCACTCATGACATCATCCAGTGACTGTGTGTCTTTCTGGAAAATAAATATTTTTTTATATATGTATATCTAAAGGTCAATGGAAGAATAAATGGGTAAATAAGGGGCCCATTAGGATGTCGGGCGGATTGCCCCCACCAGGCTGCCGGTAGCCACCGCTAGCCTGGCGGGGGCAATCCGCCCGACATCCTTCCCTGAATTCCCCCCGCCATATTAGTATGGTGAGGGGACCCCAGCAGAAGAAAACACCGCCCACCACTTTTCCGCCCCGGTCGCCTTGCGGCCGGGGCGGAAAATGTTGAATATGGTGGCGGTGTCTATGAGACACCGCCAGCCATATTACAATGGCTGTGCAATACCTTTCCGTGGTGGCGATGCCGCCACAGAAAGGCAGGCGGTCTTCACTCTGGGGGCCCCCTGCTGGCCCCCAGAGTGAAGGTGAGTGGGGGGTGCACACGGGGGGTACCTGTGGTACCCCCTTTATTATCATTTCCAAAGCGGCAGGCACCGCGCGGTGCCTGTCGCTTTGGAAATGAAAATGCTGTGATGTATTGTCAGCATTGTGGCGGGCAGTGCAGAGAGCACCGCCCGCCACAATGCAGAGAATACAGGATGTGCCTGCCACTGTGGCGGGCACATCCTAATGGCACCCCCGGGACCCCCGCACTTCAGGCGGGCGGTCCTGTTTTCCGATAGGGTGGTGGGCGGGCAAAGCCCGCCCGCCATCCTAATGGACCCCTAAGTGTCTAAATGGATGGTTTTGTTTGTAAAATTGATTGTATAACTGACTTATTAAGTGTATCTTAGTGAATACATGTATTAGTGAGTAATGTTTAAATATGTAAATACCTGTATCAGTGTCTCACTGTGTGTATAAGTGGCTGCATGGGTTGGTGAGTAGCTACATGAGTGTCTATATGGGTTATTAGTTAGTTTTTAGAGTGTCTGTATGGTTTGCTGGGGGCTATTACTTAGCGCATAGATGCATGAATGACTGACTCACTGTTTTTATGTGAAGACAGCATGTGTGCAGGACTATATGGGTGGATGAGTGTGCGTATGGGTGTGTTAGTGAGTAAATGACTATCTCAATAGTGTCTTTATGAGTAACTACATATGTTTTTAAACTATTATATGTGAGTATTGATGTATATAAGTGAGTTTATATGAGAGTGAGAGATTGGAAGAGTTCCTGTATAAATAAGTATGTGTTTCTAGAAGTGATTGTTTAAGAAAGTAAGTATGTGTACATTTCTGTAGAAGTAAGTGTAGTGGTGTGTGTATAGCTGTATATGCAAGTAAATGGATGTTTGATACTTTATTTGCATGTGTGAGTATGTGTGTGAGTAACTATGTATGAGTGTAGGTGTGTAACAGGATCTGTAGGTGTATGAGTACATATGATGAGTGAGTACATGCATGAGTGACTATATAGAACTGTTGGTGAATGAGTGGATGTGGATGTAAATTTTTGATTTACTGAATAAGTTGTTCTAACTTGTATTGGTATCTTTGAAAATGTTTCTATTTTTCAATGTGTGTATCAAAGGTTATATTAGGGTGAGAGGAGGTCTGCTACTTTTTCACAAGGATGATGTCATCAGTGACGTCATTAGTGATGTCATTAAAGATGTCATGAGTGATGTCTTGAGTGATGTCACTGTATATGTCATGAGTGATGTAATATGTGACGTCATCAGCAGTTGATTGCGGGCGTGCAAGTTATAGTTAGCTGAACTAACTATAACTGGGGATTTCAATGGCTTTGTATGAGTGAAATGTCCAGCTAACTATAACATGTGTGAAACCTATGGTTTTTTCAGTGAATTTCTAAGGTTTTTTAAAAGCTAATTCCTAACTATAACGTGACTGAAACCTACGTTTTTTTCAGTGAATTTCCAAGGTTTTTTAAATGCTAATTCCTAACTATAACATGGCTGAAACCTATGGTTTTTTCAGTGAATTTCAAAGGTTTTGTAAATGATCATTTTAAATGTATTAATTGTTTTTTTATACTGATTTACTACATTGTTTTAAACTATTTATTTTTAGATATTTTATTTTTTAAATTACATTACATATAGCAGGCAATGATATCCTATGGAAGGAAATTCAAGTTACTGCAAGTACGGTTAGAATTACTTTTCAGGATCAGTAGTGGGCTGAAAGATGCAGCACTGAGGTCTCTCCTGATAACAGGTGAGTAAATTGGAATTTGTAGTTCGGCTGATTTTAGAGGAATTTTTTAAAGTTCCAAAACTCCACACTTAGAAATATTTCCAAGTAAAACCACTCAATGTAACCTTATGGAAGGAAATTCACTTAGCAGGTAAGTAGTGTTATCATTACTTTTTCTTACTCAGTGGTGGATCCTGGATCCAGCACTGGTGCATCTCCTGTAAACAGTTTAAAGAATGCCTTCAAGTCATACAGGCGATTTTAAGGGAATATTTTTAGTTTGTGAAAATAGACACTTCGAAACTTTTCTGGTGAAAACCAGACTATGGATTCCAATGGAAGGAAATACAAGTTACTGGTAAGTATGGTTAGAATTACTTTTCAGGGTCAGTGCTGGGCTAAAAGATGCAGCATCGGGTTCTCTCCTGATAACAGGTGAGTAAATCGGAATTCGTTGTTCAGATGATTTTAGGTGAATATTTTAAAGTTCCAAAACTCCACACTTAGAAGAATTTCCTAGTGAAACTAGTCAATCTTAGCCTATGGAAGGAAATTCAAGTTACTAGTAAGTATGGTTAGAATTACTTTTGAGGATCAGTACGGGGCTCAAAGATGCAGCACTGAGGTCTCTCCTGAAAACAGGTGAGTAAATCGGAATTCCTACTACATCCAGTAAGCGCCACAGAGCTGCATAGCAAAGAGATGTAAAAAGGGGCACAACATGCACCACCTCTCTGCAACACAGCGCAGTGGCGCTTCCAGGAAGCACCTGGTGGACTGCTTGGCCCCAATGGTCCCTCAGGTTTGAAGTTGAATTTTTTCCCCAGCTTAAAATGCGCTACAGGGCGTGTTTGCACACATCACGTCAGGCCCTGTGCCCTCCCTTCACCACTGTCTAAACGCGCCCTATCACCATTCTAAGTTGAGAGATTAAGTCCCCTTTAATCATAAAGATCCCTAGGGTCAAACTAGCCCACTAGGTATCTCCAGTAAGCACCACAGAGCTGCGTTGCAGAGAGGAGTAAAAAGGGGCGTGGCCTCTGAACACCTGTCTGCAACTCAGCTCCGTGGCGCATACTGGAGATACCTGTTGGGCTATTTGGCCATCAGGGACCCTCAGTATTGAAAGATAATTAATTCCCCAACTTACGGTGCGTGTTTGCACACTGATGAAGGAAGAAGGCGTACCCTGAGGTGACATGTCTGCAAACATGCCCCGTGGTGCGTTTTAAGTTAGAAAATTAATTCCTCTTCATTCCTGAGGTCCCCTGTGGGCCAAATAGCCCACCAGGTACCTCCAATATGCGCCAGGGAGCTGCGTTGCAGAGAGGTGTTCAGAGGCCACGCCCCTTTTTTAAAACACTTCGTGGTGCTTACTGGAGGTACCTGGAGGGCTAGTTTCTAAATTAAAATGCACCACAGGGCGTGTTTGCAGACATGTCACCTCAGGGTACGCCTTCTTCCTTCAATTCCTCTGGATTGAAGAGGAATTAATTCCCCAACTTAAAACGCGCCACAGGGCGTGTTTACACACACATTACCTCAAGCCCGCCCCCGACCTTTGCCCTGTCGCACGTTCTAAATTGGGGGATTAAGTCCCCTTGAATACTATGGGTGTCTGGGGGCCAACTAGCCCACCAGGAACCTCCAGTATGTCCCAGGGGGCTGCGTTGCAGAGACGTGTAAAGAGGTCACACCCCTTTTTACAGCTCTCTGCAACGCAGCCCCCTGGTACATACTGGAGGAACCTGGTGGGCTAGTTGGCCCCCAGGGACTCCCAGTATTCAAGGGGACTTAATCCCCCAACTTAGAACGCGCCAGGGGGCGCGTTTGCAGAGAGGTGCAATCCGTCACCTCAAGCCCCACCCCTTACCTTCACCATTGTGCAAATGCGCCCTGTGGCACATTCTAACTTGGGGGATTAAGTCCCGTTGAATACTGGGGGTCCGTGGAGACCAACTAGCCCACCAGGAACCTCCACTATGCACCAGGGGAATGCGTTGCAGAGAGGTGTAAAAAGTGGCGGGGCCTCATTACACCTCTCTGCAAATCAGCCCCCTGGCGCATACTGTTGGTTCCTGGTGGGCGACTTGGCCCTCAGGGACCCTCAGTATTGAAAGAGAATTAATTCCCCAACTTAAAATGCACCACCGGGCGCGTTTGCACACTGATGAAGGAAGGGGGTGTGGCCTGAGGTGACATGCCTGCAAACATGCCCTGTGGCGTGTTTTAAGTTAGAGAATTAATTCCCCTTCATTCCTAAGGTCCCCTGTGGGCCAACAAGCCCACCAGGTACCTCCAGTATTCGCCAGGGAGCTGCGAAAAAAGAATAAAAAAAAAAATTTAGATTATAGCCAAAAAAACACCATTTCCATTATGCCCCTTTTTAGCCTTCTTCGAGCCTCTGTTTCCATTCTGCAACTGGAGCCCATATCCTTTTCCCCAATTGCTTTGTCTTCCATCCCTTTTTACCATATAGTGCTTTCTCTAGTGTATATATAGCTAGCAATCGTGACATCCACTGCTGGAATGTTGGTGGATTTGGATCTTTCCATAGCGTTGCGATACATAGCCGGCTTGGAGTCATTGCTAGGTATATAAATTCATAGTGAGAGATTTCAATACCGTCCCTAGTTACCCCTAAAACCATGACTTCGTTTGCTAAAGAGATAGAAATCCCCAATGATTTGTTAAAGAATTGCTCTAGTGATCGTTTAAATGAGTCTAGAGCGGGGCATGAAGCGAACATATGCACCATATCTGCTTGTGTTGATTGGCATCTCGGGCAGGTTATCCCACTTCTTCCGCCCCATCGTGCAATTCTATGTGGTGTATAATAGAGCTCGAACATGGTCTTATATTGCTGTGTTTGGAGATTAGCTTCTCTTAGCACTGAATTTGATCATTTGAGCGATTTTTCAGCCTCATTCCCAGATAGACTTAATTTAATTTTCCATTTTTCAAACATCCTCCCACAGTCATCTTCGTTGTACTGGCTCATTTCACCATATAATTGTGATATAGAACAACCCTCCTCATCTCTCCGATACTTTCATGACTTCTTCTCTTTTGAAATTGGCTTCACCTCCCTGTTTTTTTAACAAGACTGATCTAAACTACAAATATTTAAAAAAATCTCTTCGCTCTAGATTATATAGCTGTTGTGCTTGATCAAATGTTATAAGCCCTGTTGAACCAATGAAGTCCCCGATAGTTTTAACCCCTAAAATGTCCCATCTCTTCATTACTTGATCATAAAATACCCCAGGTAGCGACGGGTTTCTGAATAAAGGGGTATAATAATTCCTCCTCCCTAATTTAATTTTCCTCCTGATCACATACCAAACTGACATTGCAGCCCCTAAGGTCTTAACCCTTACTTTTTTATAGTAACTTCTTTCATTAAACGAGAGCAGCCACTTGTTAGATTCTTTGATTATTAACTCATATATATCTGGGACACTCTCATTAGCCCTCCACCGATCCTTTATATTCCCGCCCAATAGCCCTCTAATATATTGCAGGACAGTCGCCCAATAATAAGCCTAAAAGTCGGTGCCGCCAAGCCGATCCGCTCTCTCGGTAGGGACAAGAAATGTAGGCCTCGTCGTGTTTTACCTTTTGCTCATATAAAACGATTCGTAACTCCCTCTATTCCATTGAACCAGTTATTATTACATTTTAAGGGGATAGTCCGAAATAAATATAGCACCTTTGGCAAAAATACCATTTTTATTATTTTGCACCGGCCTATTGTTGTTAAGTGCAGATTGTTAAATCTATCTAGGTCTTTTTTTGCTTTTTTAATCACTGGGCCCATGTTCTTTTCCACTACCTTTGATAAATTTGATGTTATTGTTATCCCAAGATAAACTGCTGACTCTGTTATTCTCTGGTTCACCATCGTTATCTTTTGATTAATTACAATTTGTGTTTTACTCTGATTTAATTTATAACCCGATAGGGCGTCATAGAGTGTTGCTTACTTCTCTATTTCCACTAATGCTAGAACCGGGTCTATAGACGTGATGGCCAGGTCATCAGCATACCCTAGGATTTTAGTTTCATGTCCATTCAGGGCTATTGGCAGGATGTTTCTATTTAGCTCTATCTTTCTTATTAAAGAATCTATGTAAAAGGCAAAGAGTAGCGGGGAGCAGGGACACCCTTGCCTGGTTCCCCGTCCGATGTTTATTATCCCACTCAGCTCTCCCATGACTCTGAGTCTGATCCTCGGATTCCTATACAATGCATTCAGGCCCCCTATGCAACCATCCCCTATATTTACTTTCCCTAGTACAACCCAAAGGAAGCCCCACCAGACCCTATCAAACGCTTTCTCAGCATCTAACAATATTAGCGCCATAGGGTCTCGTGAGGCTGCCTTTCCATCAAATAGTGTACACACTCTTCTTATATGGTCTGCGGTGCCCCTACCGGGGATTAACCCATGTTGTCGGGGAGAGATGATCTTACCAATCACCGAGCTTAGCCTATTGGCCAGGATCTTAGAATACATCTTTGTGTCATTATTCATTAAACTTATTGGTCTATAAGACCCTGGATCAGCTGGGGGTTTATTCTTTTTAAGAAATACCACCATCGTGGCCTCCCCCCAAGACTCAAGTGGTGCCACTCCTCTTTGTATAGAGACCATGAGTTTATAAATATCTTCTTCTAAACTAGGGACATTTTTTGTAAAACAATTCCAACGGAATGAGATCGGGCCCCACTGCTTTCCCAGCGGGTAGATCTTTAGTTGCTCTCTGTATTTCCTCTAAAGTGAAGCTAGTTTCCAAAAGCCTTTTGTCCTTCTCTACTATAGCACCCTCTAGATAACTCTCTATTTCGCTGCTATCCTCACTTATATCAGGGTCATATAATTTCTGATAAAAATCCTGAAATAATGAACAGATCTCCCTTGGTGTTGTAGCTACGACCCCTGCTTCTGATTTAATCTCTGATATTTCCCCTTTAGTAGCAGCCTGCCGAGTTCTATCTGTTTGCTATACTTATATTGATCTTGCTTCCAAGCCAAGTATTTTCCTGCTGCTTTAGATGCAAATGATTCTCCTACAGCTGCCTTAGCTATAGCCAGATTCTGTACTATTCCCGTGGCATTGTGTTTCGCCCTGATATCTTCGATGAACTCTTCTTCGATAGTAGCAACTGTTCTTACCTTCCCCTCTATCTCCTCTTTCTCTAGCTTATTCCGTTTTAAAGAGAAGCTGATAGTCTCTCCCTTATACCGGCCTTCATGGCATCCCAAACTACCGCTGGGGAGGCGGCCCCTCTATTTACCTCGAAGAATTCTTTGAGCCAACCTTCCATCTGAGTAACTTATTTAGCATCATGTAACAAAGCTCTCTCAAATGTCCAGTTAGATACCTCCTTTTGATGGTTTGGAATAGATATATCTAATATCAAAGGGTTGTGGTCTGACATCACCCGTGGTAGCTTTTTAACTTTAGAAACAGCTGTTAACAAAGGTGATATCAAGAAGTAATCCAACCTTGCTAAGGCTTTATGTGGAGCAGAATAATATGTGCTACCCCCTCCACCGATGTTTTGCTGTACCCATATATCAATTAGCCCATTATCTTGCATCATTTGTATCAACGACCTATGACTTTTCTTCTTTCGGCCGGAAACCTTTGCTGGGTCATTTTTCCACAGGCCATGCAGGCCAATAATATTCAGGTCCCCGCACACAATGATTGGCATAGGCCAGTTGGTCATTTGTGCGTTAACGTGATCAAAAACCTCCGGGTCGTCCACTGTGGAAGCATAAACGGAACTAAGAGTAAAATTGAATCCCTGCACCTGGCATTCCATCATGACCCATCTGCCATAGGCTTCTGCCTTCTTTTGTTCACTGCCACCATCCTTCCCCATGCCTAAATAGCCACCCCTGCGTTCTAGTCCCTTGTGTTGTGTATGCTAGTAGCTGATAACCCAGTTGTTCTAATAAAAATTTATGGGAGACCTCAATATGACTTTCCTGTATACATATGAAGTGAGCATGCATTGTCCTTAAATATTCCTTCAGATCTCTTTGTTTTTTTGCATCATTCAACCCACATATATTGATTGTAGCTATCCGCATACATTTTTTTTACATTCACCCTTCCTCTTCCTGTGTATGCCACTCTGGCCTTTCTTTTTTCCTGATGATGATGCTTTTATCCCCTTTTTCTCCCACGTGCCTCCCATGCCCCCCCTGTCCTGCCCCTTCTCCACGATCCCTACCCGCCCTTGCCCCCCAACCTAATGAAGCAAGCAACCTATGACATTTCTTAATGACAACAAAATGTTCCAGCAAGAACAGGGAACAGCCATGGGCACCTGCTTCACCCCCAGGTTTGCTAATCTCCATCTGGGCTGGTGGGAGGAGCAGGTGGGAGGTAGACCGTCACTGGAACAGTGGTCTGGGAATGTCGTAGTTTGGGAAAGGTTGATAGATTATGTTTTTGTACTATGGCAGGGTACAGAAAGCGATATAGAATTGTTCACCAGGGACCTTAACTCAAATAATCTGAATTTGACATTTGTGGGGCATCACAGCAAAATCTCCATAGATTTACTGACATTAGGATAAAACCAGTGGAAGGAAAACTAGAAACAACCATTTTCCGTAAGCCAACAGCTGGTAACACTATTCTGCATGCGGGAAGTGCTCACCCTTCACCACTCTTCAGGAGTATACCTTTTGGTGAGTTATACAGGGCATGGAGAGCCTGCAGTAATGTGGAGGAGTATTGCAGAGTAGAACAGGAAATGATAAGCCATTTAATTCAGAGGGGCTATCCACCGACAATTGTGAGTGGCGCCGCAAAGAAGGCTATGAAGTTGGAAAGACAAAAAGTGCTATTTGAACCATCCAGAACCCAGCAAAGACAAAGTAGAAAATCAATGAGAATGTCTGGAAACTCATTGGTTTATAACGACTTGTAATACAGAACATGTAGGTGAGGTCCATTCTTAAGAAACACTGGCATCTCATTACAGACCATCCAGATTTGGGCCCAAAGGTGAAAAAACATCCTGAAATAACATATAGGAAGTCAAAATCCTTGAAAGATCAGATTGTTAAGAGTGAGTATCAGGAAAGAAGGGGAGGAGCCCCCACTTTGCTTCAACAGAAAATGGGTTTTAAAAAGTGTTTGAAATGTAAGGCGTGTCAACATGGAGTCAATCTTACACATTTTAAGACATCTTTTAATAAAACCATTGTAGTCAAAGGCTTTTTAACATGCAGATTGAGTTTTGTAATCTATATGTTAAAATGTCCTTGCGAAAATTTTTATATAGGGAGCACCCTCTTAACTGTAAATAAAAGAATTCTTCAACATCAAAGAGCAATTGTCAACCAGGATATATCCGATTGCTAGGCATTTTGAAACTCATCATCAAAGTAACCCTATATTCATGCAGTACCGCTGTATAGCTGAAATTCCCAGAAAGAAGAGAGGGGGGAATAGGGGGAAGGAACTCCGTAGGTTATAGACCTACTGTATACTGGAACTTGATAGAACGAACCTCATGGATTAAATGTGGATGAAGATCTGTATACTTCCCTAGACTGAGAAAAGATTGTAGAGTCAGCACATTCAATAGCCATGTTTTCTTTTATGCTTGTATAATAGAAGAAGAGGAAGGAAGGACACTGGCACTTTAGACTTAAATACTTAAGATGTAGCACTTTATCTATATGAATTTATATTACCATGTTTGGAGCCTTTGACAGATGTATAAGAGCTGAGAGAGGGGAAAAGAAGGAATTATTCCTCGTTGTGAAGTAGTAGATTGTGAAGAATATGATGTTTTAAATATACTGAAGCATTTGCACTTTACATTAGTCTAGTACTGCTAAAGGATATATAGGGAGTAGGAAAAATTTACTGTTTGTGATATATTAAAGCACTTTATTAAAATAATGGTACTGTAAAATTAACAAAGCACTAGCGCTTTGAATATTGTGTAAAGTGAATATTGAAGTTGAGCACTAGTACTTTGTCAGAGGTATGTTTGTCACTAATGTGGAAAGAAAATACCATGCAAGATGACGGGCAGCCATATGATATGTTGAAATTTCTATTTATAATTTGGAATGGAAATGGAAGCAAGTAATGAATTGTACTGCTTGATATTTAAATTGAAACCTTGTTTATGCACTAGTATAGATACAACTGTGTAAATATAAGGCCTGTTTTATGAATAGAAATGTCGATTATGCACTGGCATTGCAGTAACTATGAAAAGAAATGACAAAATGTTGATATATTACGTTTTGTTTAAACATATTCAAAGATGGTGCCCAAATTGTTGATGAGACTAACTTTGGAGTGCCTAAGAAAATTTTGTCCTTTGCTTAAATGGTGAAAAAGTATTTCAAAATGAGAAAATGGCATTGTTGCATCATGAACAAGGCAGCGTGACACTGCCGAAATGCGTAGATGCCGTCACTGTAAATATAATAAAACCGAGTGGAAAAATGAACCCATGGAGTACTGGATAATTGCTGCCAAATGCGAGTGGTGATTTCATTTTAAATATATATATTACCTACTGGCGGTCGCCAGTAGGTAGTTATAGTTACAACCTAGTTTCCATAGGAAAAGCAATTTTTGATTTGCTTATACCTGTGGTGTCGTTTAACAAATGTTAATGAAATTGTCCAAAAAGTTGCACTTTTTAGGACAGCTCCTATTTTGAAAGTTTCGGGGTGATTCGTCAAGGGGGAGGCTGAGAAATGTTAATTTCCATAGGAAAGTTTGCAACGAGCTACAGCCCGAACTGCTGAACGGAATTACCCCAAATTTTGCAGAAAGGTAGTGCGTGGTCAGAAAGCAACCTTTTTTTTTAATGGTGTAAATCCGTTCAGTAGTTGCTGAGAAATTAGAAAAATAAAAGTTTTGATATCTGGGCAGAGCCAAAGTCCCTTGCACGAGGTTCACTGTGATTGGCTGCCAACACTCCAAACCAGGGAGTGTTGGCAGCCATCTTGTGACTCAGTAGAAGCAAGTCACCAGAAAACTGAGAAACAAAGATCTAAAACAAGAGAAGGGGGCAGGGTAGAAACACCTTGACACCCTAGGCCTGCTTAGGGGGTCCCAGAAGGAACAACAGGGCCAGAAAAAGGATTGAAAAAAGGTGCATTTTGCGCTGGGGTCGCGGGTTCCCGCGTTTCATTTTAATGAGGCCCCAGGGTGGGCTTGGTCCCGGTGGTATTTCTTAAAACAAATAAAAGTGGGGGATCGCTGGGGTCCCCGCAGTCCTGGGGCTTCACTTATGTTAGGAGTGGGGTTCAGTAGAATGTGGAAATTATTTCAGGAAAAGAACAATGCGCCGTATTGCGACCTTCCTTTAATATAATGCAGAATAATGTTTACTTCTTATGAGGTGTTCACTGTTATCACGGATATAGTCACTTTGTTACAGGAATTTTATTAATGTGTGGTATGGAGTGTTCTCTATATCGGGGACATTTCTGACAAAAATAATAGCGGAGGCATGCTGGGGCCCCCGCAGCCCTGGGACTTCACTTATCTTTGGAGGGGGTGCAGTAGGCTGTGGAAATTATTTCGGGAAAACAACAATGCGCCGTATTGCAGCCTTCCTTTAATATAATGCGGAATAATGTTTACTTATTATGCAGTGTTTACTTACATCACTGATAGAGTCACTTTGTTACAGGAAATTTCTTAATATATGGGAGGGCGTGTTCTGTGTCTGTGCGTGGAACAAAATTAACGTTTAATTGGCTGAGGTGTTCCAACAACAAGCTTAATGTGAAAGGGCTGCGAACCATCGAAACTAGAAGTGCTTCCTGCCATTCACTTCCCCACTGCAGAGTAGCAAGGACATCTAATTGCCTCACATGTTGTAAGGAGAACCATGCAGTGCTTAATGTTGATTGGTTGCGAACTATTGAAAGTAGAAGTGTTGCTAGGTATTCTGTGTATGCTGTGGAGTAGGGGCTACATCTGATTAGCGGATGTGTTGTAAGGAGGTGCTTCCAGACCTTCATGTTGATTGGTTGCAAACTATTGAAAGTAGAAGTGTTGCCAGCCATTCACTTCCCCTCTGTGGAATAGGAGGGACATCTGATTGGTGACATGTTCCAAGGAGGACTTTCTCAAGCTTAATGTTGATTTGCTGTAAACCATTGAAAGTAGAAGTGTTGTCAGCGATTCCTTACCCCTCCGCGGAGTATTAGGGACATCTCATTGGGTAGCATGTTCGAAGCGGGACCGTCCCAAGCTAAATGTTCATTGGCTGTGAAGCATTAAAAGTTGAAGTGTTTGCAGCCATTCCCTCCTCCTCTGTTGAACAACATGGGCATTTTATTGGCTAAAGTGTTCCGAGTACAAGTTTGCTCCTTATTGGGTGGGAATGGTTCACTGTTGTCAGCCATTTTGTGATGCACTTCCAAAGGAGTACAGGAAAACAAAGTAGTTGCAGGAGGGTAGGAACACTATTAACTTAGTACAGTGGTCACAAAGTAGTGAAGAGGGATTTTGAAGGTAAAAATAGTTTTTTACATATTTTAAGGACCATCTATATAATTGCTGTGGGGTGTGCAAATCATTGCAGAAAATAATGTATTAAGTTTGCGGGTGGGATAATTTCCAGGAGCACTATTTACTTATAATGTGGTGTTTACTTTTCTGACGGGGAGGTATGGTTGTGCAGGAAAAATTTCAGTTTAGGTTTCAAACAGTTTTTCTTAGCAAATACAAATGAACTTACTTCGGATACTGACGCTGCATATATTAAAGGGGTTACAAGTTTGTAAAAGTGTTGCTCCATATTATTGAAAAAAAAAAGGGCATCAGTTACTTTTAGATAAAGTAGAAAATAAGTGCTACAACACAAACTCCCGCACTACATCATCTGAGGACAGAAGAACTAGTAAAAACAGTTTATCACAAATGACTTCATATTACATAGAAATGTATGCATTATCCTTTTTCAAGTTTGTATTCTGTAGAATTCGGGAATGTTCTGTCGTAGTGCTTAGAGGTCGCACACTGTTCCGGTAACAATTCACGTTCTCGTTTAAGAATATACAGAATAGTACTATTATAATATACAGTACTGGTCCTATATATTCTATAGGGAGAAGGTGAATATGAATCACAACTGAGAAAAATTGAAATTAGAAAATAACATTCAGAAATATAAGGTTTATCAAATGTTTAAAGTAAGAAAGTATGTATGAAAGCTATATTTGTTTAAACTGCAATTTTGTAAAATATGCTCACTGAAAAAATATCTGATCAAGTATGTTATAAAGTTTAGGAAGCTGTATTTCTGATGGCGGCGACAAATCTCCAATTCCTCTTCTGTAACAATAGGACAGTCTATTACAATATAACGAGTGACACCATTGTTACAGTAAAAAGAAAAGGAAAATAAAGTTATGAATACAACAGAAGAACGATAACTAAATACTTTCGAGCGATGAATATTTTCAGAGCTTCTTCTCTCTGGGACTACAAAATGTTTGATATTCGTGGCAACGGGTCATAAACTCCTCTGAGATCATTATGACTGTGAAAATTATAATATACATATGTGGCTTGTGTCACAGAAACTTGGGCAAATAGCACCTCAGATCCTGATCTGGCCTTAGCTATACCCCAAGGTTTCTCTATCATAAAAAATGACAGACCATCCAAACGGGGTAGCGGCCTAGCAATCATAGCGTACAACTCTTTGGATGTCAAAGGCTCCCCAGCAGGCAGCAGCTCAGACTGCAAGCTGCTTTCCTTCCGCATCACCCTAAGCGATAATTACACCTTCAACGGAAAATTACTATATAGACCCCCCATACACGATCAACAAATGCAAGTTTGAAGAAATTATAAGCCCAATATTAGAAGCCAGCACTGATTCTGAGGACAATTGCATTCTAGGTGATTTTAATTATCATCTTGAAAACCTAGAAGACCATAATACATTATCACTAATAGAGGCAATGGCCAACGTAGCGCTGGAGCAGAATGTTATACACCCTACACATGACGCAGGTCACACACTGAATGGGGTATTTACATCTAACGCCCACATTAAAATAACAGAAGTACTGCCAGTGCCATGGTCAGATCACAGAGCCATTCTATTTATTTATAACCAACTCGCACCACATTCCCAACCTACACATCCCCGATAAGGCATCCAAAAGACGCAATCTAAAAAACATTATTCCCTATCAGATGCAACATACCCTAGCATACTCTTATCCCGACCCGAAACCAGAGTCAAACCTAGCAGCAAACAGTTTTCACAACTGGGTTAAGTCCGCAATAGCTCTACTGGCATCGGAAAACAATGTCACCAGTAAGCGCACAAAGAAATCAGAACCCTGGTTCTGCGATACCGTGCGCACGCTGAAGCAGATCTGTAGAAAAGCTGAGCGGCGCTGGAGAGGCAACTATACAGTTGCTGAAAGAGAACTATATGCCCAATCACTGAACACTTATAAAAAAATGATAATGGACAAGAAAAGTAAATACTACTCAGAAAAAATACAGCAAGCAGGCAATTCCAGTAAAGAACTATTCTCTACACTAAAGAAACTTGCCAATCTCCCTGAACTGCTAAAAACAGACACCAGCGTAGCTTTCTGTAATCAACTTTTAGGATATTTTAAGGACAAGGTGCTCACCATCTTCAAGTCTCTCCCGGACGGGGATGATGGCATGATAATCACCTCCGCCTCAAAAACTCCATGCCCCAATAGTATCCTAGATTCCTTTGATCCACAAAGCACTGAATTAACCACTTAAACTATCAAATCCATTAAATCTGGGGCACCGTCGGACCCATGTCCACCCTTGATATTTCACAAGGCACCAGATATTTTCAGTGTACAACTTAGCCCACTCTATGAAGAAGTCATAACTTCTGTCATCCTTCCAGACGCATGGAAAACGGTGTCAATCCTGCCTTTACTAATAAAAGTCAACTCGGATCCCAAGGATCCCAGTAACTATGGGCCCATAGCCAGAATTCCCTTTCCTGCCAAAGTACTGGAAAAATGTTCAACTCCCAATAAACAGCCTTCATCTCTTCAGCCGACATACTGGATTCCTCCCAGTACAGCTTTCGACAAGGGCACCGCACAGAAACCTCCCTGATCATGGCAGCAGAGGAAATTCAGGCAATTCTGGACACGGGAGCCAGAGCTGCCCTAATTCTATTGGATTTGACACCGTAACCCACCGTAAGCCATGATATACTAATCAAACGGATCGAAGAAGCAGGAGTCAAGAACTCTGCCTTAAAATTGGTCAAATCCTATTTGAACAACAGATGTCAATATGTCCAGGTTGGCAGCTCCCGCTCAGTGGAATTTACGCTCCCATGCGGAGTGCCCCAAGGCTCCGCACTGAGCCCTACGCTGTCTAATCTTTACATAACTCCCCTGGCCTACATCATCAGGAAATAAGTTTTTTAATTAATATCTTATGCCGATGACACACAAATTGTGGTATCAATCTCAAGCAGCCCTGAAGATACAGCAGATAGCTTTAGACAATGTATGTACCACATAAACCTATGGATGGGGTTGAATTGTCTGAAGCTAAACAGCACGAAAACAGAGGTTCTGTTATTTGGATCAGACACTTCTTTTTGGGCTCAGAACTGGTGGCCCCGCAGCATGGGCGCGCTCTCCACCCCAGTTCAAAAAGTGAGGAACCTAGGCGTCATCTTTGACGACAAATTGTCCTTTCAACATCAGGGCAACAACGTTGTATCAATGACATTCCTGATGTTAAAATCCATACAAAAATACACACTTTTATTCCCCCTGAAGCAGTGAAGATGTTAGTCACAACTCTAGCACTGGCAAGTCTGGACTACGGAAATTCCCCATACTTAGGCATATAAACAGCATATGGCCAAGCTCCAGCTGACTCAAAATGCAGCTGCCAGAGTAATACTGAACAAATTTCAGTCCATCTCAGAAGGCCTAAAAAACCTCCATTGGCTCCCCTTGAAAAAGAGAATAGATTTTAAGGCTCTCTGCCTAGCATATAAGGCATTACATGGTCTGGGACCAGCCTTCCTGAAACAACATCTTACCTGGTACCATCGCTCAAGACACCTTCGCTTAGCACAGAGCAAACTCCTCCGGACCCCAAAATACAGGAAAGTCAAGCTATATCTTTGGCACAACAAAACTATGGAACTCACTTCCGATACACATCAAGAGCTGTCCAACCTTACTCGGTTTCAAGAAGCTGTTAAAGACATGTCTTTTCTCAAACGAACTCAATCTAAATGATCCACTCCAGGAATTCAGGCCTCTTTCTGCCGCTATGAGCGCCTAGATGCCCTAGGGCATTCGTGCGCTATATAAATCCTTCTCACAAATCACGAAAGGGGGGAACAGACTAAAAACCGGAAGCTGGTGACATTGCTTATATATCTTTACTCTCTGCGCTGAAGGGTCATGAAGTCCTCTGAGATGGGGAACATCCTTTACAACGCAACTTTTACAACGCACTACCATTATGACGCAACTTTTACAACGCAAGTTATTACAACGCATTGCGCTGGGGGGCGCTCTAGGATAGGGAATAGTTTAATTACTATCCAACACCTTCCCTACTATCCACCGGGACTGGAGTTGGAATAGTAAATTAAACTATTCACTATCCAGCGCCCCCCAACGCAAGTCGTTGTAACGACTTGCGTTGTAAAACCTGCGTCGAAATGGCATGCGTTGCAAAGCATGCGTTGAAACGTCATACATCCCTGATATCACCATAACTGTTCATATTATAATATACATATTGACAGATTATGATCCCCGGGGGAAAACAGACTAACAATTGGAAGCTGGTGACGTTAATTATAAATCTTTAGAATTTGCCCTGACGGATCACCGACACCTCTGAAGTGAAGTACAGTGTCAATATTATAATATAGAAAGTCACAATTTATAAGCTAAAAGGAGCAAAAAATGAGCAATATTTGCTGTAATCTGTCTGTTTCTGAAAACAAGCTGCTGATGTTGCAGAAAAAAAGGCAAAAACATGCAGTAACACTTTTTTCTAGATATAAATGTTTAAATATTGACAAATAGCTACGTATTATAAATATCTACTATGCCATAATCAAACAACTTACAACTCTGGAATATGTTTGTTGCCACAAAACAAGAATCCGACGCTAGAAAAGGGAACCTGCATCATGGACACGGATAAACAACTTGCGAAAACTAAAGTAATCAAACAATGTGTGTAGTTCATTGAGTAGTCTCTGGAAGGAAGATGCGGCTCCGCCTATTTAGATGTCACGTTTTATAGCTTACACATGCTCACGTTTTAACTGTTTAACTTGTGCAAGTGTTGGGAAAAGTTACAAAATGTGAAGCTGTAAAGGTTTTGATTTCCATTGTAACATGTATAAGGTCCTTAATATGTACATACGTTGGAGAGTTTAAAAATTGTTACTCTGCAAAATGTGTCATTTGCATTCTCATGATCAAAAATATCTAAATAGAAGACAAAAAAATATCGTTCACAATAGAAAAAAAAAATATGTGCTAATATTTGTAATGACTATGCTGTTAAATTAAAAACATGCCAGAATTTGTAAAGTTTACAGCTATCCCCGGAAATGTGTCCCGGCGCTCAGGGGCGTTGGGAAGATTAAGCAAGGTGTTGCCCACAGGGAGGTAGTGGTGGGCTATCATGCTGCTCGAGCCGGGAATCGAACTGTGAACACTGTTGTTCGAAGTCAGGTATTATAGGTGCTGCGCCACACTTTTTCCACACTTATATGTTAATTACTGATAATTAAGTTTTAAATATTGTTAAATTATAAGTAGGGCTCCCTGTTTTCAAATAAATGTGGAAATATACTCTTTTCAAAATCATTTTTTCACAAAACTCAAAATATATATGGGTAAATACGGATGCAATTATTTAAAAAAATATATGGATAAATACAGACAGAATTGCTCAAAAATAAATACCATAAAACCAGGAGCCATAATTATAAGTTATAAAAGGCTGCTGTTAAGTTAGTTTTCACTATAAAAAGCATACACATCTTTTTAAAATTTACTTAAAAAACATTATAGGTTATAGGGACGTTGTAGTTAGAAATTAGCATTTAAAAAACCTTTGAAATGAACTGAAAAAATAATAGGTTTCAGGGACGTTATAGTTACAATTTAGCATTTAACAAACCTTTGAAATGCACTGAAAAAACTATAGGTTTCAGGGACATTTCACTCATACAAAACCATAGAAATTCCGCCCTTATAGTTAGTTTAGATAACTATAACTCGTGCTCCGTAAGGCACTGCTGATGACATCACATGTTGCATCATTCATGACATGGTCAGTGACATCACTGATGACATCTCAAATGACATCACTGATGACATCATCCACGTCAAAATCTGATGCACCTCCTCAGACTCAAATTTAACCTTTGATACACCCACTGTAAAATACAGAGTACCATTCTCGAAATCATCCACACACCAATACCAGTTACTACATACACACTCACTGATTCCTAGGTCAACACACACACATCAATTCATTCACCCATACAATCACTCATACATACAGTCACTCATCAATACAACACTATCATATGCACTCCTACACCTATACAGACACTCTCACACTGCCACTCATCCATGGAGTTACTCACACACCTAGTCAGTCATGCCCAAGAATCCATCACACTCCCATTTCCTCACCTACACAGTTATACACACCCCACCTCACTTATTCAAACATATACTAACACAGTTCTACACTCTTCTACAATCACTGATACAAGTACACACTCATCCATACAGCCACCCTCACAATCACTGACTGTCATGTATCGTCATTTATATACTTCAACTCTGACATACATTGCCTTTAAGATTTGTAGTTACTTGGACATGTACACTGAGGCAGCAATCTCTCACCAAGACACCCATACACACACTCATCCGCCCATACAGCTGTTTACACATGCACTTGTGAACCCATACACCCAGTGAATCAACCACTCGTACATCTATGGAGTTATCTTTCATGACAGGTATAGTGCCAGTAAGATGGAAGGAAGCAGTGGTCCTTCCGCTACCCAAGAAACTGCACATTAGCCCAGACCAACACGATATTCTGTGTCCAATCTCCTTACTTCCTTACTTTGCAAAGGTTGCGGAGAAGGTGGTAAACATGCAACTTACTGGGCATATTGGGAAACACAATCTCCTGCATCCCACTCAGTCTGTTTTTTGGGCCCTCCACTCGAAGGAATCAGCCCTGTTGCTCGCCACTAGGAATCATTAGGAAACATGTGGACGCTGGACAGACCGCGGCCTTAATCCTGCTAGATTTAAGTTCCGCCTTTAACACTGTTGCCCACCATACTTTGTTGCAGTGTCTGAGGAAAGGAGGTGTGTCTGGCAGTGCCTTGAGCTGGATGAAATCGTTCCTGTCTGAGCACAGCTTTCCGGTGAGGCAGGGCTCCCACTATTCCAAAGTCATCAATGTGAAACAGGGGGTGCCTCAGGGTCCGACCCTGTGAAACAGGGGGTGCCTCAGGGTCCGACCCTGAGCCCGACCCTGTTCAATCTCTATGTCACGCCTCTAGCAGGGATCGCAGACAAATGTGGGATTATGGTTGTGTCCTATGCCGATGACACTCAACTGGTGGTTTCCCTGACACAGGCACAGGATACGGAAGCCTCCAATTTCGTGGAATGCATGCAAGATTTTGCATCATCATAATGGCTAATAACTGTCTGAAATTGAAGGGCAATCAGACTGAGGTGCTTGTGATAGGGAAAGCCCCATCAGTGTGGTCGTCGGCATGGTAGCAGGCGCCTGTTTTGGAGTCCTGAGGGGCCTTCGGAAAACCTTGGATATGCTGCCTACTGCAGCCAGGAAGATAATGGTGCATGCTCTGGTGAAATTGCGCGTTGATTATGGTAATATACTGTACCTGGGTGCTAAGGCTAAATGCATGCAAAGACTCCAAGGCATCCAGATCGCAGCAGCTCGTCGTGTTCTTATGCTCACGAGGAGTGCCTTCTAGAAGAGGGCGTTGGTTTCCCTCCACTGGTTGCTGATAAGGGAGAAAGTCTTGTTCAAGGCACTGTGCGTCTGCCACCGTATCATGCAAGGGACAGGTTCATCCAATTTGTTTGATTTACTTACTCTCTATTCTCCAACCCGCCAACTTAGATGATGTGGGACGGGCCAGGTGTATGTTTCTGCCATTAAGTGAGCAAGGATGGGTGGCCGCTCCTTCTGTTTTGTGGCTGCACAGCAATGGAACAAACTCCCCTTGAGCCTCCGGTTAGAGGGTTCCTGAAAAATTTGAAAACGTGTCTCTTCCCCTGTGGATAGTCACAACTGGTTAGGATAGGGTGAAGTGATCGAGGCAGTTTTCCACCACAGCGCGGGGACACACTGGCCGAGTGTAACCATGCGCTTTATAATTATTTATTTTATTTATTTATTTATTGCATTTATAAAGTGCGTCTGTCACCTAAAAGGCATCCTGGTGCTTGCAGACTCAAGACAGCAGTAAGAAGGAGGGTGGTAGCGGACTAGAGTTTAGGGAAGAGAAATGTTTTCAGTCTCCTCCTGAACAGAAGCAGATCGGAAATGTGTCTGAGCTCAGCCGGGAGAACATTCCACAGTTTCGCCACGGCTACACCTAACGCTCTTCCTCCTGCTTTGATTTTCTTAAACCGAGGTATTATCACCAACCTAGCAGAGGAGGAGCGTAGGCTGCGGGCTGGAACATACCATCTAAATTTCCTTTGTAGGCCCACAGGACCAAGATCATGCAGGGCCTTAAAGGTCAGACAGAGAGACTTAAATTGTACCCTCTGTCTCACCGGGAGCCAGTGTAACTGGGACAAAGCCGTAGAGGAGCAGGCTCTTGTCGCCCGCCCCAGGGCTAGTTTAGCCGCCGCAGACTGGACTCTCTGAAGTCTATCCATAAGAAAGGTGGAGAGTCCAGCAGCAGGGAGTTACAATAATCTAGCCTGCTGAGCACAGTGCAACGCACCACCTCAACCCGGGCTTTGGGCGGAAGTAGGGGAAGAATTTTTCTCAGAAGTCTGATGACAGCTAGACAGCCAGCTACTAGTTTCGATACCTGCGCCTCCAGAGAAAGCTCCGTATTGAACATGACACCTAAGTTACGCACTACCTTCACTGGCTGTACCTCTGAGGAGAAATACCCAGGCCAGAAGTTACAGGGTAAAGAAGTTTGTACCCTAGGCCTAGGGCAGTAAAGCACTTCCGTTTTCTCTGCATTAAATTGCAGTGAATTGGCTTTCAACCACCCCGCCGCGTCTCCCAGACAGTTATGAAATTCCTCCAAGGAGGTTGAATTATCTCCCTCCAGGGAAAGAATCAACTGCGTATCGTCGACGTAGTTGACGATTTAGATATTATGTTTCTGAATGAGAGCAACTAAGGTCTTCATATAGATATTATAAATGTGCTTACTATTATTATATATATATATATATATATATATATATATATATATATATATTTATATATATCACTCTATATCACTCTCTCGCTCTCTCTCTTTCTCTCTATATATATATATAGATAGATAGATATAGATATATATATAATAATAATAAGCACATTTATAAAGCGCATGGTTACACTTGGCCAGTGAATATTAGTTGAGTATGAGTATTAGTTGAGTATTAGTGTTTATACTGTTTATCTACTATCACAGGGGTCTCAAGATTGGTTTTCCAGTTGCAATTTAGTGACCTCTATATTATATGTAGATAGATAGATAGATAGATAGATAGATAGATAGATAGATATAAGATAGATGTCACTAAATTGCAACTGGAAAACCAATATTGAGACCCCTGTGATAGTAGATAAACAGTATAAACACTAATACTCAAATAGTATAAATACAGTTTGTGTTCTTAAGCATGCAATTTCCACATGTCAAAATTAACTATACATCTGTAAATTGAGGTGTGTATCACCATATATACCAATGAGAAGAAAACTGCAAATATCAGAGGTTAGAATCCTAGGTGCACACGTCAATGTGCTGACCAAAACACTGGCCATCCAGAATGAGGGTTAAGCAGAGAAATATGCAAATTTAGCTTGTGTGCTGAGAAAGGTGTGCGCGTCAAAGCGCTTACTCAAGGAAACCAGAAGTGAACCAGAAACTGGAACGCTGTTAAAAGGGTGAGCGCATCAGCGCACATGTTTAGAAAATCTTGAAACCAAAAGGCATCGACCGGTAAGCAACTGTTCCATTAACAAGGAAGGTTGCGTGTGCTGCACTTAAAGTAGGCGCGTCACCGCGTATGTCCAGCAACCGGGAACAAGATGACAAAGTTTCTCCAATAGCTGAACTCTGTCCCGCTGCTGCTCCGATGTGCCACTGGGAAGATCTGTGGTGCTGCCACTCCGTGAGTCACTGTGCCTCTCAGGAATCAGTAGCTGCTGATCTGTGTGGCGCTGGGGAGATCGGTGGCGCTATTTCTCTGCGAGTCAGGAACCAACAGCATTTTGTGTTCAATATGGTAAAGCGTGTCAGCTGGAATTTAGTAGACACGCACTGATGCATGCACACAACGAGCGCAAAGCTGTTCAAAAGAGGTCATGGGCCCTTCACAGTTGCCTCTTGACAGTTATTGATGTCAGAATAACTTGGGGAAAGTTTAGAAACACAACACCCAGCTTCCAGAAATGTAAAGTTCAGAGTCCCATTAACCCCTTGGCTGCTAGGCCTTTTCCCCTCCTGTGCTAAGGCTTTTTTTGGCGTTTTGGGGTAGTGCGCGCTTAGGCCCTTGTAACTTTTTAACCACATAAGGTATCCACGCCAAATTTGCGTCCTTTTCTTCCAACATCATGTGGATTCTAAAGGCACCCAGGGTCTGTGGATTCCCTTGGAGGGGTCCCAGAAATTAACCAAAATATAGTGAAATGTTTGTTTTTTTCAGAAAAATGGGAAAAACGGGCTGCAAATGAAAGCCTCTGGGTTTTTCCCTGAAAATGTTATCAAAAAAGGGTTTGTGGGGCTGAAATCTCCATTTTCTCAGCTTTTAGGGAATGACAGTCTTTTGTCAGAGAACCGACATTTTTCACACAGTTTTGGCATTTTTCTGGGACATAGCCTATTTTTGCTTTTTTTAGAGCTTTCCACCTCCTTTCAGTTAATGGTAGAAATGAGTTTGAAAGCAATAATGGATCCTGGAAAGCTGTACCATTTTCGAAAAGTAGACAATATTCTGAATTCAGAAAGGGGTCATTTGTCTAAATCCATGAAAGTTTCTTTATAGAAACTAACAGTTAAATATTGGAATAATTGAAAATTTGTTGAAAAAAACGGCCTTTTGTCTCAACGTTTTCACCTATAACTTTTTCTAATTTTGACAGCTCTTGGAAAGCAATATACCGTTACATTTGTTAGACCTTCCTGGTTGTGGGGATATATAGGACTTGTAGTTTCACCAAGAACCCGATGAACCCAGATCCAAAAACTGAGCAGCAACTTGCAATGGTATTTTTTCATTTACTGGGTATAGAGCACTTTGTCTTGGAAAATGTATACATGGAAAAATCTGTATGAAAGACACCTATGTATTTCTGAATTGGGTACAAATTATAGAGTTCAGAAACAGTATATAATTCCACATTTTCAAAATTGGGAATACTCATACTAGCATGAGAATTATTGGTCATTTTTCAAAAAGATTATTTGTTTACACAATGTCTTTCATTGAAAGGGAGAAATGCATGAAAGCTCAATTGGTAATAACAGTTGATTTACAAATCTGAATTACCCCAAGTCTCTCGATAAAAACGGTACCTTACTTGTGTGGGTAGGCCTTGTGCCTGCGACAGGAAACGGCGCAAAATGCAACGTGGTCGCACCTCAATTTCCCAGTGAAATCTTGCGCTCTTTGGACAAAGAGACTACCTTTTGTTTTTGAGCCCTAGCTCTGCCAGCACCTAGGGAAACCTAGCAAACCTATACATTTTTGAAAACTAGACACCCAGGGAAATTCAGGATGGGGTGACTCGTCTGCCTACCCCCAGGTTTTGTTACCCAAAATCCCTTGCAAACCTAAATATTTGACCAAAAAAATACATTTTCCGCACAATTCTGTGGTGGAAAGTTCTGGAATCTGCGTGGATCAACAAATTTCCACCCACCCAGTGTTCCCCCAGGTCTCCCGAAAAAAATGGTACCTCACTTGCGTGGGTAGGCATAGTGACTGCGACATGAAACAGCGCAAAACGCAACATGGTCGCACCTCAATTTCCCAGTGAAATCTAGCACTTTTTGGACAAAAAGACTACCTTTTGTTTTTGCGCCGTAGCTCTGCCAGCACCTAGGGAAACCTAGCAAACCTATAAATTTTTGAAAACTAGACACCCGGGGAAATTCAGGATGGGGTGACTCGTCTGCCTTGTGGAAAAGTAAATTTTACCATGTTCTGTGTCCCTACGCGTCCTCCATCTTATGTTATGTGTGCATGATTAATATGCATATGTATCCCCCATGTTTGATTAAAGACGCAATTACAGTTGTGTCCATCACTAGTATGCCAGTTTCCAGTTCTCGTGAAAGCTACGAGTATTAGGCCTATGTAAAGTTACGTTGCCACGTTTCTCAGTGTGCACGTTATTTCATTGTAAAGTCCCCGTTTCTAGGCCTCAAAAGGGCCTGGACACCAGATTCAGCTTCTGTCTCCTGAGCCTCGCTGAGGAGCGATACAGCCCCCACCTGTATCCTCGACCCTTCACTTACTTCCTGCCTCGCAGTGCCCGGCTCAGCCTGACTCTGCCTCTGAGTCTGCCAAGAGTATGTTATGATTCTAGTTATCAGTCCAGCCCTCCTTCTCTGCATTCCTAAGCTACTGAATCGCATCAATAGTTTCCGTAATTGTCTAGCCTTTACGTCTCCATGTAAGAGAAATACTGCATTTAATGGTCATTTAATATTCTTCATCACGCACTACATGTAGAATAATGCATGCTCCAGTCTTGGAGTCCGTTAGCCTCTCCCCTCCTGACTCTTAGTTTATATCAACATGTTCTCTAAACATCAGATACTAGATACTGCTTAGGTACATGTCGCCCTGACTCTCCAGACTTCAGTCTCTGCTCCTAGCACAGAGTTCGTAGCCCCCAGCTTCTTCTAGTAACACGTCATTGCCAGTTTGCGCGCACCATTAGGTCAGAGGTCCCGGCTCCTTAGGTAGCCCCCTCCATGTTTCCGCCCCATTCATGACATATTCTGTTACGTTTGCATCACATGTCTATGTATACGCCTCTGTTACACCTACTTTCACCCTTATCTTTCGCGACTGCTATTGACCACACCCACTGCTCCGCCTATCGTATGTATTGTAATGCAACTGTTTTAGTATATATGATCGTGTATTGTTATTAAATGTTAGCGCGCTCATCCCAGATCCAGCCCCGGCAGCTGCCGGGCTCTGCCATCCTATTCCTATGCAGGTTGTCCTGTTCCTGTCCTTTATGCTGTAATAAACCTGCAAACTCCTACTACCTCGAATCTTGACTCTTATTTATTGAGCTATCTGTTATTGCTATGCCTAGACAAAAATAGATCCGGTATTATTTATTTATATACCACATAATGGCGCCCGAACAGGGACTTGCCCTTTCCCCACGCGCCGGTGAAGCCACGCCGGCCCCCTGACCCTCTGCAGCCGTGACGGAACCATACCGGCCACGTGCAGATATTTCTGCTTCAAGTATCCCTCAGGCCCACGGAGGAGATGGAGGTGGCGGTCCAGCATCCAGACGAGGCGGTGGAGGAACGCGGCGAGTCCCGACCAGAGCCCAAGCCGAGAGTCCAAGGTCCGAGGTATCCGGAGGCCCACCCGTAACTGGAGTCCGAAGTTCGTCCGTCCGGCGTCGAAGCAGTCCAGTCCAGTCCGAGGCCTTCCGTTCTTGCTGCCCGGTGAGTACCATTGCTGGGGTAGTATCTAGACAGGGTCAATCTAATTGACTCTGGTCCGTGGGTTGGTGGTACACAGACCCCCAAACGAAGTGTCCACTTCGGTGGATGCGGGTCCTGACGTGTCTCTTTATGAGACCGGTAAGTTTTGTACTGTTTCAGCAGTGCATCTAGTTTCTGTTCTAGTCCATTCTGTTCTCGAGAAATTCATGTATTCTGTTTCCAGTATTCCAGGTAGTATTCTGTTCGAACTGTTATTTTAAATGTTATTCATGTATTTTAATGTCGTGGTATGAGTGTGAAGTAATTATCGTGCTTATTGTGTATTGTATTGTGTCCAGATTATAGTTCAGTCATGCCGCTCTTTTCAAAACTGCGTCAGTTAAAAACCAGAAAAGGTCTGCTAGAAGCAGCAGTTCCTGTTCCGCCTAGGGACAGTCCAGGTCATTTCATGTATCAGAAGCATGGCAAAAGCGCCATATTGTATCTAGATTTATGGGTAGAGTATACCAAAGAGTTAGAGGAAAAGTATAGATGGCCCGTATCAGGTACATGGGATGCCGAGTGCATCATGAGAGTAGAAGAAGCATTATGGAAAAAGAAAGCCAGACAGTCACAGAAAGATGCCATCGAGCTATGGCGCAAAGAATCTCATAAAAGAACCGAAAAAGAAATCAGAAAGTCAGAACTAAGTAGAGAATCCTTAGAACGAGCCCAAGAAAGGGAACTAATCGAGATAGGTGAACGAGTTAAAACAGAACAGTCAGACAGACAGAGGCATGCCCTTATTAAGGGTATGTATCCTCTTCTTGCCGAGGGCTTGCCAAAAGCGACCCCGGAGGCATCCAGTAATTTTCCGCCACCACTAGTTCCGACCAAGCTACGTCACAAACCGACCGCAGCTGATATTTTCATTTCGTCCTATTTGGACGACACAGTCCCGGAATATGCAAATCCTGTTCCTGCTCCGCCAGTCCCTGTAAATCAGGCACTTCCCGCTCCTCCAGACACCGGAGTACCTGTTACGGTACCCCCGGTCCAGCCCGCCATACAAGTCCAGCCTGCATTTCCATTTCCCACTCTGCCAGGACGAAGAGCATCAGTAGACGACTCTAGTTTAGGGGCCGCAGGGGGAGGTCCTCCAGGAACCCCGCCGCCACACAAGCGTTTAACGTTAGCCGAATTACATGCACAAGCGTCACAGCGTACGCCCAGATATCAGTCTGTTGCAGAAATAAGAAAAGCCCTTACCGAATGTGGCTATGATCCAGTCCCAGGCGAGGATAATATGGTTTTATATTCATTACGCGTGAGAAAGGTGACCGAGTATCTAGTCACCCTACCAGATATGAAAGAAGATCTAGACAGAATATATCGTTTCATCCGTACAGGGGATGATCCAGAAAGTATTAGTGACGTCATGTCTCAAAGGAAAGTTGAGATCCAGCTCATGTTATTAAAGTTCTTGATTAATTGTCTAATAAGAGAACAAGATTCCCCGACTAAAGATCAGGCCGAAATGAAAATCCTGACAAGGTGGAGTGATAATATAGCCGAGGGTAAACACAAGACTATCAGTAGTATAGAGAGTATGTACAAGAAAATCCGTAAGGAAATAATAAGGTTACACGATCAACGTAAGGCAGCACAAGTAAGCGAAAAAGAAAATGACTCTGCGGAAGAGGTAGAGGACGAGAATTCCGCCAGAATAGCGTATGTAGGAAAATCTAGATTTCCAGATCGCCATTTACGCCTAGAACACAAGCCAACTTTCCACCATCCAGCACCAGAACAAGGTTCTCTAGAACAAGTATTTCAAGCTACCGATCACATTCTGAAATCACGAATCGGTTATAGCGAGTTAAGTACTATGCATGAACAAGAACTAGTCCGATCAGCAGTCCGATGGATTACTGATTCTACCACTTTTCCAGACGAAATAGTGGCACAAATGTTTCTGAAAATGCCCCCAGCCGAGCAACGACTGGCGGGTATGTATATGATCCAGCACCTCATCACATTGTATGAGGATCAACATTCTGATCCAGGTCCGTTACACGATGTCTTGAACGAGTTACTCCAGTACAAATGGAAAGGTTTAGGTACCGATTTGATTAGTGTCATTCTAGAACAGCGCCACAAATACAGAACGTTTCTGAACCCACATTTTGTTCATGTCTCACCTCCAGAAAGTAAACCGTTTTACATAGACAGACAGAATCCGTTACGAGAAGTACACCCAGTTAGGACAACAGATGGTGAAATCACAAAGATGGAACTCTTAGAGATGAAAAAATTAATTCCCTGTCATGATAAGGATCCAGCAGGGTTCCACCGAGAATTAAAAGACATGCTCCGTATGGGAGAATACACGTATCCAGACGTTATTAAAATGTTAAAAGTCTTATTGCCCGCAGGGGTATACGAAAAACTCAAGGAAAAAGATTGGGAGGTGGGAGAGAAAAAGATCGATTGGGCAGTTCTAGAAGCCGAAGATAAGGCACGAGTACCAGGTACCGGTCTTGGAGATAAATGTAAAGAATTACCAGAATTATTAATACAAGTTTTGCCTAGGTTATTGACAACTAGAAAAGAAGACTGGGATGCAATCTCAGCCTGTAAACAGAAACAAGATGAAGATACTAGTGATTTTTATTCTAGATTCGAGAAATGTTTTAGTATAAACAGTGGCCTCAAGACAAGTAGCGAATCATACCCTCACCTTTTTGTTACTAAGTTAGTCGAGAATTCAAGTCCACAAATTAAAAACCGAGTTTTGAAAGTCGAAAGTACCTGGCAAGCTAATACCCCGTCCCAGATGTTACAGATGCTTCAATACCACCAGAATAGAATCAGAGAAGAGCAAGATCACGAAAGAAAACGTATGAAAGACACGAAAATGAAAGTACTAGTTGCACAATCTGTTCCTCAAGACAGTCAGAAGAGGGGTCCGAATCAAGCCAGTCACCCTGCAGCTCCCGTTAAAGGAAACTGCAATTATTGCAAACAGCCAGGTCATTTTATAAACGAGTGTGCAGTTCTGAAACACAACATAGCTACCGGTAAGACTAAAGAAAGACCACGTCCGCCTAGACAAGAACAAGTTACACAGACTCCTCAACCACAGAATGCACAACAGACAGTTACAGCACCGCAGCCTATTGCTGCAACACAGCATGTTACACAGCAGATGTACCAGTATGCACAGTCCGAGTATCCAGAGTATCAACCGTATTCATGAAACAGCCTAGAGAGGGAGGTAGGCTTGCCTCTCATCGAGATACCTGTAGATCAAGAAGGTCCCTATGTTCACAGTCAAGTATTAGGGAAAGACAGAAAGTTTCTGATTGATACAGGGGCAAGTAGGACCACTATAAGTCACGCCGAAGTTCCAGGGGCTCCGCTCTCAGGCTCTAGAAATGTTTCCCTTGGATTTTCAGGAAAACCTATCGTAAATGAAATTTCAAAGCCAGTTACTCTAGAAGTAGGTCCATTGTCCCGCACTACTGATCTGTTACTTACTAAGTCATGTCCAGAGAATCTATTAGGCATTAAAACACTGAAAGAATTAGGTGCAGTTATATGCTGTTCCCCAGAGGGAATACGACTGTTCCTACGTGACTTCAAGGGTCACTATGTATTACGAGATTTTGATCCAAGATTGTCTAATGTTCCGCAGCATCTATGGGCGCAAGGTCCAACTGATGTTGGTTTTATGCAAATCACACCCCATCCCAACAAAACCTGCTGATAGCTCCCAGGATCAGCAGAGCCCGCACAGGAGGTCGTCTGTTCTCCCACAATGCGGCTGGGCTGTGGAATGCTCTTCCTCCACCTCTTCGTCAGGAGCCTAACCTTCTTGTCTTTCGGAAAAAGTTAAAAACTCTTCTGTTTCCAAAAACTAGATAATTCAGATCTCCTTTTTTAATTCATCCCTGTCTGGTCAGTTTTAAGCGCTGGGATGCTCCCGAGTGGCCATGCGCTATAAAAGAACCTTTTAATAATAATAATAATAATAATAATCGTGTGACTCTCAAGCCAGGTGTAGTCCTGCCACGAATCAGGCAGTACAGATTGCCACCTGAGGCTGTAGCAGCCTTATCCAAAATTATTGACGAGCTCATGGCTCAAGGAGTAGTTGTAGAAACTGACTCCAATGTATGTAATTCTCCGATCATTCCTGTCATGAAACGTACTGATCCAAATGCACCTCCAGTATATCGATTAGTGATTGACCTACGAGAACTCAATAAATGTATTATTCCCCAGTACCCAGTTGTCCCAGATATCTCTTCCCTATTGACAGCCATTGATTCCGAAGCTTCATTTTTTACAGTCATAGACCTCAAGAACGCGTTTTTCAGTGTCCCCATTCATCCAGACAGCCAGTTTCTTTTCGGATTTTGTTTAAATGGAAGGAGCTATATGTTCACACGCGCTCCTCAAGGTTTCACAGAAAGTCCTAGTATTTACAGTCAAGCACTTAAGAGACAACTGGACAACATTCACATGCCAACTGACACTGCCCTACTCCAGTATGTCGATGATCTACTGATCACAGCCCGTTCTGAACGTGCTTGCGAGCGAGCATCCCTTACAGTCTTGTATTTCCTAGCCGAGATGGGGCACAAGGTGTCCCCTTCTAAGCTTCAATTCTGTGTCCAGCAAGTGATCTATTTAGGCCACTTACTGTCCAAGAGGGGTAGGCAGTTGACACCAGACCGTATCCAGTTAATAGCGAGTCTTCCTCAGCCCAAGACCCAGAAGGAGGTACGTGCTTTTATCGGCCTCACTTCTTACTGCAGACAATGGATTCCTCAGTATGCATTTCTAGCTAAGCCACTGATACAGTTAACGACACAGGAGGCAGCCGTATCGACTGTCCTCCCTTGGACATCTGAACATACACTTAGTTTCAATGAGTTAAAGAAAGCTTTATGCCAAGCTCCAGTCCTAGCAACACCGAACTACAGTAAGCCTTTTACACTTTTCGTCACAGAACGCGAAGGTACAGCATTATCTGTTCTTACACAAGATCAAGCAGGACAATACAAGCCCTGTGCTTATTTTTCGAGCACATTAGATCCTGTAGCCCAGGCTCTGCCTGCGTGCCTCAAGTCAGTTGCAGCCACAGCACTAGCTATCAGACAAAGTGATTCCATAGTGTTAGGACACTCCCTGACAGTACAAGTTCCACACTCCGTGGAAGTTCTTTTGAACCGAACACAGACTCAGCACTTGACAATTGCACGTTTAACAGGTTATGAATTGACACTGTTCCAGCCACACATAGAAATCAGACGCTGCAACGTTCTAAATCCTGCTACACTGTTACCGTCAGTTAATTCGAATCCTGCCACACACAACTGTGTGGAAGTAGTTAACATCATGACAAAGCCAAGACAAGATCTGACAGATATTCCATTACCAGATCCCGACCTGACACTTTATGTGGATGGTTCATGTATGAGAACAAGTACAGGAGAACTAGTAGCCGCGTATGCAGTGACTACCGACACTGAAGTTATTGAAACACACCGTATTGACACCCTGTCTGCTCAAGCAGCAGAGCTAGTTGCTCTGACTCAAGCCTGCATTCACGCCAAGAACCTGAAAGTTAATGTTTACACAGACTCACGTTACGCATTTTGAGTCGTACACGACTTTGGAGTGCTCTGGCAGGAGAGAGGTTTCATGACTTCTCATGGAACCAAGATTCAGCATGGTCTCCTTATTCAGGCTCTGTTAGATGCTATACATTTACCGACATCCATTGCTATCATGAAGTGCAAAGCACATACGAAAGTTACTGACACTATTTCTCAAGGTAATGATCTAGCAGATCGCACAGCCAAGCTTACAGCTCAGACACCAGACATTCCAGTTAATAAGACACCGACACACACTCCAGATCCGACTACATGTATGACAGTTAAAGACCCTACTCAAGATGTCATAGATATCCAGTTACATGCTACTCCCGATGAAATCAAGAAATGGTCCGAACAAGGAGGGGTCCAGACAGATCAGGGATGGGTGACAAAGGGTAAAGCCACATGGTTTCTCCCCGACTCCATGGTTCAAGTCATTATCAATACCGCACATAGTCCTGCACATTTAGGAGAAAAAGCTATGTTAGACAGTATCCAGAATATTTGGTTCAACAAGCATTTACGAGCTGCAGCCAAGCAGAAAGTCCGTACCTGTATGATATGTTGTCAGTTTAATCCAGGTAAAAGTGTCCCGGTGGAACAAGGTGGATTCCAGCCCCCTGACCACCCTTTTGAAGTCCTCCAGATGGATTATATTCAGATGGAGCGATGTCGAGGTTTCAAGTATGTCCTTGTAGTTGTATGCGCTTTGTCCAGGTGGACAGAGGCATATCCAGTCCCAGATTATACAGCCGCGACCACTGCCAAGCAGTTGGTTCGTGAATTCTTCCCCCGCTACGGACTCCCTAGAGTCGTATATTCTGACAACGGCCAGCCATTCTCATCTGAGCTCATGAAACATGTTTCCCTTTTGTTAGGGTACCAGTGGAAGTTCCATTGTGTACGCCATCCAGAAGCAGCCGGTCTCGTAGAGAGACATAATCAGACCCTGAAAATCCGCATCGCCAAAGTATGTAAAGAGAAAGGTGTGGACTGGCTAGTAGCTCTGCCAGTTGCCTTATTTTATATGCGCATGGTCGCACATTCCAGATCAGGTCTGTCCCCTTATGAGGTCGTATTCGGCCGCCCCCCTAACATGTGGGGTACACCTAGACCCCGAAGTATTACCGATGTTTCAAGTAATATGCTGACAGATTACCTAGCTTCCTTGATGTCTGCCCTCAACTCTTGTCGTTCACAGGTTGCTGCCGCATTTCCAGACAATACCGAGGTGGCACCGCATGAAATCGTTCCCGGATCCATGGTCCTAGTGCGAAATTTCGATCGTTCAAGTCCGCTGGAGTCTCGCTGGAAGGAGCCCCGACAGGTCCTCCTGGCCACCCGTACAGCCGTGAAGTTGGAGGGACGCAAAGGCTGGGTGCATCTTTCGCATATCAAAAGGTTTTATGGATTGAAACCAGTTTCAAAGAACATTTCCGAGGATTTAAAGGACTGCCAAAGTACTATTCTTAAGGACTGTACCGCAAAAGACAATGATACTGCACCCTCCCTGTTAGAGACAACTCCGCAACAGGAGTATAAGAAAAAGTTAAGGTCTAGTAAAATAAGTCAGCCAGTTTGATTGTCTAAGTCCTCCCCTAGGTGAAACGGTTAGACCGGTTTCTGACATGTATAAAATAGACCCCCATAGTGAGAGAGTTAGTCAAAACTCAATCCGATGTATCGTTTTTCTATGTTTCATATTATTTCTCAGTATTATGATTTCCTGCACCAGTTATGCGTTTTACCTGTATTTTCCAGTTTCTCATGTAAATAAGTCTTCTAATATTACAGTAGAGCACACGTTTAGTGATCTGCCTCCTCATGAACTCTCTTACCGCCTCGCTATGCGTAACAATTCTTTTATCCGCATGTTACATTATTCACACCAGACCAGCAATGCCACTAATTGTTGGGTGTGTGGTCGACTCCCCCCTTTCCAGACCCCGAAGGGAGTTCTGCCACTCTTTCCTTATCCATTTTCACATAATGGTTCGTGTGGAGCATGGTCCACGTTAACGTCATCCTCAACAGATATGTCTTTTCTTAACAGTACATGTTTCCCAGACAAGCAAGGTCTTCCCCACAGAACAGGATTAGATCTAGAAAACGAAGTTTACAATTTAGGTAATTATTCTTCGAATTTCATGGTCCTGAATGTTCAGTCTGATTCCACTCCAGACTTACCTGCTATTTCAGTACTACCAGTCAAAGGCGAATTATGTGTTAGAAATAATGGTTCCGTACATGTAGGACATAGTGATTGTACTACTATTGTCAAATATAGTGACAGTGGGAAATCTATTTTCAAAACTTCACGTCATTCTTATTTTATTTGTGGTCAGACCGCATATGTTCGTCTGCCCCTCGATTGGGAGGGAACCTGTTACATTGCCTTCCTACTGCCACCTGTTTTCCTAGCTCCATCTGATTATCATAGAAACACACATCTAGTACACATTAGACATAGAAGGGAGTCCCCCATTGTCGATTATACTGAAACTGCTCTAGAACAGTATACAGATTTCAATAGAGGTTTCTTCTTCTTTATAGGACCTATCCAGAATAGTAAGCTAATTCGTAGGTTAACCAGAACCCTTGAAGCAGTAGTCAATGAGACTGCCTCTGCTCTAGGTAACTTAACTGAAGAGCAATCTGCTATGAGATTTGTCGTTTTACAGAATCGTCTCGTCCTTGACGTCATATTGGCCGATAGGGGCGGGGCATGTAGAGTCATCGGATCTAGTTGCTGCATTTTCATTCCTAATAACGCGCCGTCTGTTTATTCAGCTATAACCAGACTCCATAAAATTGCCCATCTGTTACACCAAGATCCAGGCACCTGGACATGGTCCGGTTGGTTCTGGAATATAATTTCCGCTTGGGGATGGAAAGTCTTGTCCTTTCTAGGTATTGCAGTAGCGATCATATTCAGCTGCTGCCTCTGTATACAATGTGGCCCTGCGATTTGCGGCATTTGTGCTACCTCTTGTATTCCTAGTCCCAAGTTCCGTTCTAAATCCCGTTCCAAGAAAATTCGAGACGAACAATTGATGCTGTATGAAATGATAGATGGTATCATGAATATTGATGTTTCCTGATGGAAACGTAGTGACAAGGAGGGAATGTGGAAAAGTAAATTTTGCCATGTTCTGTGTCCCTACGCGTCCTCCATCTTATGTTATGTGTGCATGATTAATATGCATATGTATCCCCCATGTTTGATTAAAGACGCAATTACAGTTGTGTCCATCACTAGTATGCCAGTTTCCAGTTCTCGTGAAAGCTACGAGTATTAGGCCTATGTAAAGTTACGTTGCCACGTTTCTCAGTGTGCACGTTATTTCATTGTAAAGTCCCCGTTTCTAGGCCTCAAAAGGGCCTGGACACCAGATTCAGCTTCTGTCTCCTGAGCCTCGCTGAGGAGCGATACAGCCCCCACCTGTATCCTCGACCCTTCACTTACTTCCTGCCTCGCAGTGCCCGGCTCAGCCTGACTCTGCCTCTGAGTCTGCCAAGAGTATGTTATGATTCTAGTTATCAGTCCAGCCCTCCTTCTCTGCATTCCTAAGCTACTGAATCGCATCAATAGTTTCCGTCATTGTCTAGCCTTTACGTCTCCATGTAAGAGAAATACTGCATTTAATGGTCATTTAATATTCTTCATCACGCACTACATGTAGAATAATGCATGCTCCAGTCTTGGAGTCCGTTAGCCTCTCCCCTCCTGACTCTTAGTTTATATCAACATGTTCTCTAAACATCAGATACTAGATACTGCTTAGGTACATGTCGCCCTGACTCTCCAGACTTCAGTCTCTGCTCCTAGCACAGAGTTCGTAGCCCCCAGCTTCTTCTAGTAACACGTCATTGCCAGTTTGCGCGCACCATTAGGTCAGAGGTCCCGGCTCCTTAGGTAGCCCCCTCCATGTTTCCGCCCCATTCATGACATATTCTGTTACGTTTGCATCACATGTCTATGTATACGCCTCTGTTACACCTACTTTCACCCTTATCTTTCGCGACTGCTATTGACCACACCCACTGCTCCGCCTATCGTATGTATTGTAATGCAACTGTTTTAGTATATATGATCGTGTATTGTTATTAAATGTTAGCGCGCTCATCCCAGATCCAGCCCCGGCAGCTGCCGGGCTCTGCCATCCTATTCCTATGCAGGTTGTCCTGTTCCTGTCCTTTATGCTGTAATAAACCTGCAAACTCCTACTACCTCGAATCTTGACTCTTATTTATTGAGCTATCTGTTATTGCTATGCCTAGACAAAAATAGATCCGGTATTATTTATTTATATACCACAGCCTACCCCCAGGTTTTGTTACCCAGAATCCCTTGCAAACCTAAAAATTTGACCAAAAAACACATTTTTCTCACATTTCTGTGGTGGAAAGTTCTGGAATCAGCGTGGATCAACAAATTTCCACCCACCCAGCGTTCCCCCAGGTCTCCCAAAAAAAACGGTACCTCAATTGCGTGGGTAGACAAAGTGGCTGCAACAGGAAACGGTTCAAATCGTACGGTGGAAAATTTACAATACTCTATTGCAAAACTACCTTGATTTTGGGGGGGGGAACCTGAGTTTTTGGCCCGGGGCTTGGTGGCCATCTTTGGAAACTACCAAACCCAAACAGTTCTGAAAACTAGACACCCGGGGGAGTCCAGGGAGGTATGGCATGCATGGGTCCCCCAATGTTTTCCTACCCAGAACTCCTTGCAAACCTTAAAATTAGGTAAAAATATCACTTTTCCAAACTTTTTTGCGTGGGATCTCCGTGCCGGCAAAAATGTCCTACCACCCAGCGTTCCCCTTGTTCCCCCGAGTAAAAGGATACCTCACTTGTGTGGGTTCCCCAAAGCAGAACAGGCCAAAAATGAATTTTGAAAAAAGTAGTATTTAAGTTTTACAAATTAAGCCCCCCTACCTTAGTCACAGGCCTTTGGCCCACCCACACAAGTGAGGTATCATTTTACTCGGGAGAACAAGGGGATCGCTGGGTGGTAGGACATTTGTGCCGGCAGCGAGATCCCACCCAAAAAAGTACGGAAAAGTGGGGTTTTTAACCAAAATGTAAGGTTTGCAGGGGTTTCTGGGTAGGAAAACATTGGGGGACCCACGCATGCCATACCTCCCTGGACTCCCCCGGGTGTCTAGTTTTCAGAACTGTTTGGGTTCGGTAGTTTCCAAAGATGCCCGCCAAGCCCCGGGCCAAAAGCTCAGGTGAGCCCCTCAAAAAATAAGATAGTTTTGCTAAAGGTAATTTTTAGGTCTCCACCGTACGAATTGGGCCTTTTCCTGTTGCAGCCACTATGCCTACCCACGCAAGTGAGGTGCAATTTGTATCGAGAAACCTGGGGGAACGCTAGGTGGGAGGTAATTTGTGTGAGCCCAGTGATGCCACGCTTTCCCACACAAAAAAGTGTGAAAAAACTGATTTTTTCTAGCTAAAATTGAGGTTTGCAAGGGATTCTGGGTAAAGGAACGTTGGAGGATCCACGCAAGCCATACCTCCTTGAAAGCCCCCGGGAGTCTACTTTTCAGAAATGTGTGGGTTTGGTAGGTTTCCCTAGATGGCCGTCTAGCACAGGGCCAAAAACCCAGGTAACCCTTCTTGCAAAAGCTGTTGGATTTGACAATGGTGACAATGTCAAGTCCACCAGCTTGAAACCAAAAGGCATCGACCGGTAAGCAACTGTTCCATTAACAAGGAAGGTTGCGTGTGCTGCACTTAAAGTAGGCGCGTCACCGCGTATGTCCAGCAACCGGGAACAAGATGACAAAGTTTCTCCAATAGCTGAACTCTGTCCCGCTGCTGCTCCGATGTGCCACTGGGAAGATCTGTGGTGCTGCCACTCCGTGAGTCACTGTGCCTCTCAGGAATCAGTAGCTGCTGATCTGTGTGGCGCTGGGGAGATCGGTGGCGCTATTTCTCTGCGAGTCAGGAACCAACAGCATTTTGTGTTCAATATGGTAAAGCGTGTCAGCTGGAATTTAGTAGACACGCACTGATGCATGCACACAACGAGCGCAAAGCTGTTCAAAAGAGGTCATGGGCCCTTCACAGTTGCCTCTTGACAGTTATTGATGTCAGAATAACTTGGGGAAAGTTTAGAAACACAACACCCAGCTTCCAGAAATCTAAAGTTCAGAGTCCCATTAACCCCTTGGCTGCTAGGCCTTTTCCCCTCCTGTGCTAAGGCTTTTTTTGGCGTTTTGGGGTAGTGCGCGCTTAGGCCCTTGTAACCTTTTAACCACATAAGGTATCCACGCCAAATTTGCGTCCTTTTCTTCCAACATCATGTGGATTCTAAAGGCACCCAGGGTCTGTGGATTCCCTTGGAGGGGTCCCAGAAATTAACCAAAATATAGTGAAATGTTTGTTTTTTTCAGAAAAATGGGAAAAACGGGCTGCAAATGAAAGCCTCTGGGTTTTTCCCTGAAAATGTTATCAAAAAAGGGTTTGTGGGGCTGAAATCTCCATTTTCTCAGCTTTTAGGGAATGACAGTCTTTTGTCAGAGAACCGACATTTTTCACACAGTTTTGGCATTTTTCTGGGACATAGCCTATTTTTGCTTTTTTTAGAGCTTTCCACCTCCTTTCAGTTAATGGTAGAAATGAGTTTGAAAGCAATAATGGATCCTGGAAAGCTGTACCATTTTCGAAAAGTAGACAATATTCTGAATTCAGAAAGGGGTCATTTGTCTAAATCCATGAAAGTTTCTTTATAGAAACTAACAGTTAAATATTGGAATAATTGAAAATTTGTTGAAAAAAACGGCCTTTTGTCTCAACGTTTTCACCTATAACTTTTTCCAATTTTGACAGCTCTTGGAAAGCAATATACCGTTACATTTGTTAGACCTTCCTGGTTGTGGGGATATATAGGACTTGTAGTTTCACCAAGAACCCGATGAACCCAGATCCAAAAACTGAGCAGCAACTTGCAATGGTATTTTTTCATTTACTGGGTATAGAGCACTTTGTCTTGGAAAATGTATACATGGAAAAATCTGTATGAAAGACACCTATGTATTTCTGAATTGGGTACAAATTATAGAGTTCAGAAACAGTATATAATTCCACATTTTCAAAATTGGGAATACTCATACTAGCATGAGAATTATTGGTCATTTTTCAAAAAGATTATTTGTTTACACAATGTCTTTCATTGAAAGGGAGAAATGCATGAAAGCTCAATTGGTAATAACAGTTGATTTACAAATCTGAATTACCCCAAGTCTCTCGATAAAAACGGTACCTTACTTGTGTGGGTAGGCCTTGTGCCTGCGACAGGAAACGGCGCAAAATGCAACGTGGTCGCACCTCAATTTCCCAGTGAAATCTTGCGCTCTTTGGACAAAGAGACTACCTTTTGTTTTTGAGCCCTAGCTCTGCCAGCACCTAGGGAAACCTAGCAAACCTATACATTTTTGAAAATTAGACACCCAGGGGAATTCAGGATGGGGTGACTCGACTGCCTACCACCAGGTTTTGTTACCCACAATTCCTTGCAAAGCTAAGAATTTGACAAAAAAAACAAATTTTCCTCACATTTCTGTGGTGGAAAGTTCTGGAATCTGCGTGGATCAACAAATTTACATGCACCCAGTGTTCCCCCAGGTCTCCCGATAAAAACGGTATCTCACTTGTGTGGGTCGGCCTTGTGCCTGCGACAGGAAACGGCGCAAAATGCAACATGGTCGCACCTCAATTTCCCAGTGAAATCTTGCGCTCTTTGGACAAAGAGACTACCTTTTGTTTTTGAGCCCTAGCTCTGCCAGCACCTAGGGAAACCTAGCAAACCTATACATTTATGAAAAGGAGACACCTAGGGAAATTCAGGATGGGGTGGCTCGACTGCCTACCACCAGGTTTTGTTACCCAGAATCCCTTGCAAAGTTAAGAATTTGACAAAAAAAACACATTTTCCTCACATTTCTGTGGTGGAAAGTTCTGTAATCTGCGTGGATCAACTAATTTCCACCCACCCAGCGTTCCCCCAAGTCTTCGGAAAAAAATGGTACCTCACTTGCGTGGGTAGGCATAGTGGCCGCGACATGAAACAGCGCAAAACGCAACATGGTCGCACCTTAATTTCCCACTGAAATCTAGCACTTTTTGGACAAAAAGACTACCTTTTGTTTTTGCGCCGTAGCTCTGCCAGCACCTAGGGAAACCTAGCAAACCTATACATTTTTGAAAACTAAACACCCAGGGGAATTCAGGATGGGGTGACTCGTCTGCCTACCCCCAGGTTTTGTTACCCAAAATCCCTTGCGAACCTAAACATTTGACCAACAAAACACATTTTCCGCACATTTCTGTGGTGGAAAGTTCTGGAATCTGCGTGGATCAACAAATTTTCACCCACCCAGCGTTCCCCCAGGTCTCCCGAAAAAAATGGTACCTCACTTGCGTGGGTAGGCATAGTGGCTGCGACATGAAACAGCGCAAAATGCAACATGGTCGCACCTCAGTTTCCCAGTGAAATCTTGCACTTTTTGGACAAAAAGACTACTTTTTGTTTTTGCACCCTATCTCTGCCAGCACCTATGGAAACCTAGCAAACCTATACATTTTTGAAAACTAGACACCCAGGGAAATTCAGGATGGGGTGACTCGTCTGCCTACCCCCAGGTTTTGTTACCCAAAATCCCTTGCAAACCTAAAAATTTGACCACAAAAATACATTTTCCGCACAATTCTGTGGTGGAAAGTTCTGGAATCTGCGTGGATCAACAAATTTCCACCCACCCAGTGTTCCCCCAGGTCTCCCGAAAAAAATGGTACCTCACTTGCGTGGGTAGGCATAGTGACTGCGACATGAAACAGCGCAAAACGCAACATGGTCGCACCTCAATTTCCCAGTGAAATCTAGCACTTTTTGGACAAAAAGACTACCTTTTGTTTTTGCGCCGTAGCTCTGCCAGCACCTAGGGAAACCTAGCAAACCTATAAATTTTTGAAAACTAGACACCCGGGGAAATTCAGGATGGGGTGACTCGTCTGCCTACCCCCAGGTTTTGTTACCCAGAATCCCTTGCAAACCTAAAAATTTCACCAAAAAACACATTTTTCTCACATTTCTGTGGTGGAAAGTTCTGGAATCAGCGTGGATCAACAAATTTCCACCCACCCAGTGTTCCCCCAGGTCTCCCAAAAAAAACGGTACCTCAATTGCGTGGGTAGACAAAGTGGCTGCAACAGGAAACGGTTCAAATTGTACGGTGGAAAATTTACAATACTCTATTGCAAAACTACCTTGATTTTGGGGGGGGGGAACCTGAGTTTTTGGCCCGGGGCTTGGTGGCCATCTTTGGAAACTACCAAACCCAAACAGTTCTGAAAACTAGACACCCGGGGGAGTCCAGGGAGGTATGGCATGCATGGGTCCCCCAATGTTTTCCTACCCAGAACTCCTTGCAAACCTTAAAATTAGGTAAAAATATCACTTTTCAAAACTTTTTTGCGTGGGATCTCCGTGCCGGCAAAAATGTCCTACCACCCAGCGTTTCCCTTGTTCCCCGAGTAAAAGGATACCTCACTTGTGTGGGTTCCCCAAAGCAGAACAGGCCAAAAATGAATTTTGAAAAAAGTAGTATTTAAGTTTTACAAATTAAGCCCCCCTACCTTAGTCACAGGCCTTTGGCCCACCCACACAAGTGAGGTATCATTTTACTCGGGAGAACAAGGGGATCGCTGGGTGGTAGGACATTTGTGCCGGCAGCGAGATCCCACCCAAAAAAGTACGGAAAAGTGGGGTTTTTAACCAAAATGTAAGGTTTGCAGGGGTTTCTGGGTAGGAAAACATTGGGGGACCCACGCATGCCATACCTCCCTGGACTCCCCCGGGTGTCTAGATTTCAGAACTGTTTGGGTTCGGTAGTTTCCAAAGATGTCCGCCAAGCCCCGGGCCAAAAGCTCAGGTGAGCCCCTCAAAAAATAAGATAGTTTTGCTAAAGGTAATTTTTAGGTCTCCACCGTACGAATTGGGCCTTTTCCTGTTGCAGCCACTATGCCTACCCACGCAAGTGAGGTGCAATTTGTATCGAGAAACCTGGGGGAACGCTAGGTGGGAGGTAATTTGTGTGAGCCCAGTGATGCCACGCTTTCCCACACAAAAAAGTGTGAAAAAACTGATTTTTTCTAGCTAAAATTGAGGTTTGCAAGGGATTCTGGGTAAAGGAACGTTGGAGGATCCACGCAAGCCATACCTCCTTGAAAGCCCCCGGGAGTCTACTTTTCAGAAATGTGTGGGTTTGGTAGGTTTCCCTAGATGGCCGTCTAGCACAGGGCCAAAAACCCAGGTAACCCCTCTTGCAAAAGCTGTTGGATTTGACAATGGTGACAATGTCAAGTCCACCAGCTTTTGCAAGAGGGGTTACCTGGGTTTTTGGCCCCGTGCTAGACGGCCATCTAGGGAAACCTACCAAACCCACACATTTCTGAAAAGTAGACACCCGGGGGCTTCCAAGGAGGTAGGGCTTGCGTGGATCGTCCGACGTTCCTTTACCCAGAATCCCTTGCAAACCTCAATTTTAGCTGAAAAAAATCATTTTTTTCACACTTTTTTGTGTGGGAAAGCATGGCATCACTGGGCTCACACAAATTACCTCCCACACAGCGTTCCCCCACGTCTCCCGATAAAAACGGTACCTCACTTGTGTGGGTAGGCATAGTGGCTGCAACAGGAAAAGGTCCAAAACGTACGGTGGTGAATTTAAAATACCCTGAAGCAAAATAACCTTGATTTTTTGGGGGGGGGACTGAGTTTTTGACCCGGGGCTCGGTGGCTATCTTTGGAAACTACCAATCCCAAAAAGTTCTAAAAACTAAACACCCGGGGGAGTCCAGGGAGGTATGGCATGCGTGGGTCCCCCAAAGTTTTCCTACCCAGAACTCCTTGCAAACCTTAAAATTAGGTAAAAATATCACTTTTCCAAACTTTTTTGCGTGGGATCTCTGTGCCGGCAAAAATGTCCTACCACCCTGCGTTCCCCTTGTTCCCCCGAGTAAAAGGATACCTCACTTGTGTGGGTGCCCCAAAGCAGAACAGGCCAAAAATGAATTTTGAAAAAAGTAGTATTAAAGTTTTACAAATTAAGCCCCCCTACCTTAGTCACAGGCCTTTGGCCCACCCACACAAGTGAGGTATCATTTTACTCGGGAGAACAAGGGGATCGCTGGGTGGTAGGACATTTGTGCTGGCAGCGAGATCCCACCCACAAAAGTAAGGAAAAGTGGGTTTTTTTAACCAAAATTTAAGGTTTGCAGGGGTTTCTGAGTAGGAAAACATTGGGGGACCCATGCATGCCATACCTCCCTGGACTAGTTTTCAGAACTGTTTTGGTTTGGTAGTTTCCAAAGATGCCCGCCAAGCCCCGGGCCAAAAGCTCAGGTGAGCCCCACAAAAAATAAGACAGTTTTGCTAAAGATAATTTTTAGGTCTCCACCGTACGAACTGGGCCTTTTCCTGTTGCAGCCTCTATGCCTACCCACGCAAGTGAGGTACCATTTTTATCGGGAGACCTGGGGGAACGCTGGGTGGGAGGTAATTTGTGTGAGCCCAGTGATGCCACGCTTTCCCACACAAAAAAGTGTGAAAAAACGGATTTTCCAGCTAAAATTGAGGTTTGCAAGGGATTCTGGGTAAAGGAACGTTGGAGGATCCACGCAAGCCATACCTCCTTGGAAGCCCCCGGGTGTCTACTTTTCAGAAATGTTTGGGTTTGGTAGGTTTTCCTAGATGGCCATCTAGCACAGGGCCAAAAACCCAGGTAACCCCTCTTGCAAAAGCTGGTGGATTTGATGTCAAGTCTGATTAACTGGACCACTGACTCACAGCTCGTGAGCTGTAAAGCCACGTCAAGGGACCAACCTCTTTACAGGACATTCATACACCTTTCGTACGTGTGACACATTCAAAACATTCACACCGCCAGCCGCGGACCCATCACATTTCAACACTCACACCAGCAAACAGCGCCATTCAAGGGCCCATCCCTTTCACACGCCCACATTTCTGACACTGCAACTACACAAAATGATGGACTGCGTGTAGTGTCACTCAACTAGCAGTGTGTGTAGTGCCCAACAGAAAGTAACTACTCACACACAGCTAGCCGAGCGCCAGTCCACCCACACCACCATCCAAGCACCAGACCATGCACACCGCCAGCCAAACACCACTCAGCTCACACTGACAGCCAAGCACAACTCCGTGCACAGACAGCCAAGTACCACTCCACACACACCACCAGCCAAGCACCACTCCACACACACCGCCAGCCAAGCACCACTCCGTGCACAGACAGCTAAGCACCGCTCCACGCACACCATCCAGCCAAGTACCACTCCACACACACCGCCAGCCAAACACCACTCCACACACACCACCAGCCAAACACCAGTCCATGCACAGACAGCCAAATACCACTCCACGAACACCACCAGCCAAGCGCCACTCCACACACACCGCCAGCCAAGCACCACTCCGTGCACAGACAGCCAAGTACTACTCCACAAACACCACCAGCCAAGCGCAACTCCACACACACTGCCAGCCAAGCACCACTCCACACACACCACCAGCAAAACACCACTCCATGCACAGACAGCCAAGTACCACTCCACAAACACCACCAGCCAAGCACCACTCCACACACACCGCCAGCCAAGCACCACTCTGTGCACAGACAGCCAAGTACCACTCCACGCACACCACCAGCCAAGCGCCACTCCACGCACACCGCCAGCCAAGCACCACTCCGTGCACAGACAGCAAAGTAGCACTCCACGCACACCACCAGCCAAGCGCCACTCCACACACACCGCCAGCCAAGCAGCACTCCTTGCACAGACAGCAAATGACCACTCCACACACACCACCAGCCAAGCGCCACTCCACACACACCGCCAGCCAAGCACCACTCCGTGCATAGATAGCCAAGTACCCCTCCACGCACACCGCCAGCCAAACACCACTCAGGGCACACCGACAGCCAAGTACCCCTCCACACACACCGCCATCCAAGCGCCACTCCACGCACACTGCAAGCCAAGCGCCACTCCACGCACACCGCAAGCCAAGCGCCACTCACCGCCAGCCAAGCACCACTCCATGCACACCATCCAGCCAAGTACCACTCCACACACACCGCCAGCCAAACACCACTCCACACACACCACCAGCCAAACACCACTCCGTGCACAGACAGCAAAGTACCACTCCACACACACCACCAGCCAAGCGCCACTCCACACACACCGCCAGCCAAGCACCACTCCGTGCACAGACAGCAAAGTACCACTCCACACACACCACCAGCCAAGTGCCACTCCACACACACCGCCAGCCAAGCACCACTCCGTGCATAGATAGCCAAGTACATCTCCACGCACACCGCCAGCCAAACACCACTCAGCGCACACCGACAGCCAAGTACCACTCCACGCACACCGCCAGCCAAGCACCACTCCACACACACCACCAGCCAAACACCAGTCCATGCACAGACAGCCAAATACCACTCCACGAACACCACCAGCCAAGCGCCACTCCACACACACCGCCAGCCAAGCACCACTCCGTGCACAGACAGCCAAGTACTACTCCACAAACACCACCAGCCAAGTACCACTCCACAAACACCACAAACACCACCAGCCAAGCACCACTCCACACACACTGCCAGCCAAGCACCACTCTGTGCACAGACAGCCAAGTACCACTCCACGCACACCACCAGCCAAGCGCCACTCCACGCACACCGCCAGCCAAGCACCACTCCGTGCACAGACAGCAAAGTAGCACTCCACGCACACCACCAGCCAAGCGCCACTCCACACACACCGCCAGCCAAGCAGCACTCCTTGCACAGACAGCAAATGACCACTCCACACACACCACCAGCCAAGCGCCACTCCACACACACCGCCAGCCAAGCACCACTCCGTGCATAGATAGCCAAGTACCCCTCCACGCACACCGCCAGCCAAACACCACTCAGGGCACACCGACAGCCAAGTACCACTCCACACACACCGCCATCCAAGCGCCACTCCACGCACACTGCAAGCCAAGCGCCACTCCACGCACACCGCAAGCCAAGCGCCACTCACCGCCAGCCAAGCACCACTCCATGCACACCATCCAGCCAAGTACCACTCCACACACACCGCCAGCCAAACACCACTCCACACACACCACCAGCCAAACACCACTCCGTGCACAGACAGCAAAGTACCACTCCACACACACCACCAGCCAAGCGCCACTCCACACACACCGCCAGCCAAGCACCACTCCGTTCACAGACAGCAAAGTACCACTCCACACACACCACCAGCCAAGTGCCACTCCACACACACCGCCAGCCAAGCACCACTCCGTGCATAGATAGCCAAGTACATCTCCACGCACACCGCCAGCCAAACACCACTCAGCGCACACCGACAGCCAAGTACCACTCCACGCACACCGCCAGCCAAGCACCACTCCACGCACACCGTAAGCCAAGCGCCACTCACCGCCAGCCAAGCACCGCTCCACGCACACCATCCAGCCAAGCACCACTCCACGCACACCGCAAGCCAAGCGCCACTCACCGCCAGCAAAGCACCGCTCCACGCACACCATCCAGCCAAGCACCACTCCACGCACACCGCAAGCCAAGCGCCACTCACCGCCAGCCAAACACCACTCCACACACACCACCAGCCAAACACCACTCCGTGCACAGACAGCAAAGTACCACTCCACACACACCACCAGCCAAGCGCCACTCCACACACACCGCCAGCCAAGCAGCACTCCGTGCACAGACAGCAAAGTAGCACTCCACACACACCACCAGCCAAGCGCCATTCTACAAACACCACCAGCCAAGCACCACTTCGTGCACAGACAGCCAAGTACCACTCCACACACACACCAGCCAAGCGCCACTCCACACACACCCCCAGCCAAGCACCACTCCGTGCATAGATAGCCAAGTACCCCTCCACGCACACCGCCAGCCAAACACCACTCAGCGCACACCGACAGCCAAGTACCACTCCACACACACCGCCAGCCAAGCACCACTCCACGCACACCGCAAGCCAAGCGCCACTCACCGCCAGCCAAGCACCGCTCCACGCACACCATCCAGCCAAGTACCACTCCACAGACACCACCAGCCAAACACCACTCCACACACACCAAACACCACTCCGTGCACAGACAACCAAGTACCACTCCACGCACACCACCAGCCAAGCACCACTCCGTGCACAGACAGCCAAGTACCACTCCACACACACCACCAGCCAAGCGCCACCCAACACACACCGCCAGCCAAGCACCACTCTGTGCATAGATAGCCAAGTACCCCTCCACGCACACCGCCAGCCAAACACCACTCACACACACGCTGCCAGCCAAGCACCACTCCACGCACACCGCAAGCCAAGCACCACTCACCGCCAGCCAAGCACCGCTCCACGCACACCATCCAGCCAAGTACCACTCCACACACACCGCCAGCCAAACACCACTCCACACACACCACCAGCCAAACACCACTCCGTGCACAGACAACCAAGTACCACTCCACGCACACCATCCAGCCAAGCACCACTCCACACACACCACCAGCAAAGCAGCACTCCGTGCACAGACAGCCAAGTACCACTGCACACACACCATCCAGCCAAGCGCCACTCAACACACACCGCCAGCCAAACACCCCTCCACGCACACTGCAAGCCAAGCGCCACTCCACACACACCGCCAGCCAAGCACTACTCCTTGCCCAAGGGGTTGCTTCCTAAAAACTAAATTTAAATTCCCTGGTGCTAGTGGGCATTTTCTGCCCCCCACCCCCCTGGGGGCAAAACGGCAAAAAAAACGGGCCGATTTGCCCCCAGGGTGGACAGAAAAACAAAAACACAATCATGGCCACCTGGAAGCGACCCTTACCCAAGGGGTCGCTTCCCAAAACAAACACATTGCCCCAACAAAAATCCCTGGTGCTAGTGGGAAATTTCTACCCCCCCTGGGGGCAAAACAGATGAAAAACAGGCCGATTTGCCCCCAGGGGGGGCAGAAAAACAAAAAGTTAAGTGTGAGGCCACCTGGAAGCGACCCAAGGGGTCGCTTCCTAAAAGCTAAAAACAAAATCCCTGGTGCTAGTGGCCATTTTCTGTCCCCCCTGGGGGCAAAACGGCAAAAAAAAATGGCCCGAGTTGCCCCCAGGGGGGGGGACAGAAAAACGTAAACAAAAAATATGGCCGCCATCTTGCCTCCAAAAAACAACCCTGGTGCTAGTGGGGAATTTCTGCCCCCCCTGGGGGCGAAACGGCCGAAAAAACGGGCCGATTTGCCCCCAGGGGGGGCAGAAAAACGAAAACATTATCAGAGCCCGCCTGGAAGCGACCCTTGCCCAAGGGGTCGCTTCCTATAATCTAAAATTACATCCCTGGTGCTAGTGGGGGCATTTCCACCGCACAATTGTGACGCTGTGCGCGATCGTGAGGCAGAAATGCCCTGCAAAGAGACATCAGGGGAGAGGAAAATCTCTTTCCTCTCCCCTGATGCCTCTTCGCTGCCCCAAACCCCCATCAGCAACGAGAAACCTACCTGCTTGGCCGGCGCTCAGGAAGCAAATGGCTTCCCGAGCGCTGGGAATCCCTGATGACGTCAGCGCGCGCTGTGCGCGCTGACGTCATCAGGGATTCCCATGTTGGGGGGGCGGGAGCGGCAGCGGAAGCTCTTCCGCTGCCGCCCCCAGCAAAACAACCACGATCGGAGACCCTCGGGGGGAGCGCCAGCGCTTCCCCCGAGGGTGGGGCTGATGACGGGCTGGCCTTGTCATCAGCGCACGACAGGTAAGCGCCATGACGAGCCCAGCTCGTCATTAGCCCCGAAGGGGTTAAATAACACACACAGTATTCACGGCTATCCTTTCTGCATGCAGTTTTGTGTAAACTTTGTAGAACCTTGATGATGCCACTGTTCTTGTCGGTCCGTGAGGAAGCTGATGGTCCTTACACACCTGTCCCCGGCAGGCGCTCGTTGCCAATGATAAGATGTAAATACTACATGTACTCAGAGTCTATTTTTCAGGTATTTATTCAGCTGCAGTACACAGGCCACCAATCCAGAAGCAGCTCTATTCAACTGTCTCTCCAATCCAAAGCCTTCCTCCAGCACTAGGACAGTTTATTATGCTGTCATTGATGACCACTGGAATGTGCAGGTCACCCAGCAGCTAAGTCAGAGGAGAGTATCCATACATTGTCCCTGATGCTTGGACAGAGACCATAAAAGGAAGATGTCTGAACAGAAAACAATGTATGGGGTATGGATGGGCAGAATGTAGCCTTTTTTGTGCCTGGGAAATGCACATAATTGAACAAGGTTTCCACATATGAAAGAGAAAAAAACAATACTACACAATGTTTAAGTCAGGTGTGTGAAGTCTGAAGTTCCCCAGGGCAAAAAGCCTCTCTATAAAATAACAATGCTATGATGAGCCAACCAGTTATTTTGCAAATGCTTTGTTGTAACTAGGTAAGTGCAGATGACATGGAGTCTGATAAGAGCTGTGTCAAGTAGTTTTATTTCAATTGATAAACATTAGAAAATTGCACATTGATTGTAGTTTGACTTCTGACTTTTATTGGGTGGGGTTGTAAATTACAAAGATCTGGCTGCTTGCTTTCTTTGTTCTAAACAGGCAGAACGTACAATATTCAGATGAGTCAAGCAGATCTAACTAGATGCAAAAACTTATTTCAGCCAGATTCAGTTAGAAAGGTTAGTCTGAGGTTGCATTGTCTTGTATTATAACATTTGGTTAGAGCTTTTCCACCCTGGTAATACCCCAATTTGATTTTTGGAAAATCAAGTTAGTATCTACTGTGTCTTTTGAGGATGGTCAGAAGAGTATTGGTTGATGAGCCTCCTTTGAGGTTTTTGCTTTGACCAGCTCAGTCCTGTGCTTCACATTTGGCACACAATGATGCTTCTGAATCATACACATGAATTGGTATTCAAAGAAGAGAATAACGAATTGTTTCTGGTTGTGAATTCAAACCTGTTAGAATTGTAGCATTACATTAAAGTATGTCCAAGAACATACAATTATTTACTGCTTTCCTGTATCATAACTGACTGATGATATTCTCTTTAGAAGTATTTTACAGAGCTTGCATTTCTCTACAGAGAAAGAGCTACAACTAGAAAGATGCAAATGATCAAGAGTATAGCAATTCTGGATCTGCAGTGTTTTTTTGCCTGTTGAGATTGAGTTTGGTTTGGACAGAAAGGAAGATGTTCCTGTACTGTGCATCAAACTTAGCAATATAGAGAGGTATGAAGGATATTATTTTTGTAACTAATAACTAGTCCTACACATTTAAGGCACTGGTAATGGTAATCCACTGCCCCCACCCACATCGCAGGTCACACTCTCGACCCCATCTTCACCTCCAGCAACCATGTCTCCTTCAGCCACACTACGGATCTCCTCTGGACTGACCACAGCTGTGTTCACTTCACCTACAACAAGCCGAAACCCATCATCCACCTCCAACCAACTCTACAAAGAAACTGGAACAAAATCACCACAGAACAGATCTCCACATCGCTCCTTCAAACCTCCCCAGCCCTCTCCTCTAACGCCAACGAAGCCGCCTCCAACCTCACCCTTTGGTTATCCAACACCGCCGACACCCTAGCACCACTGAAAAAACGTCAACACAAACTTGGCAACAAGAAGGCCTCATGGTTCAACGATGATCTCAAGAAGTCCAAGAAACTATGCCGCTCCCTTGAAAAGGCCTGGAAAAAAGACTCATCCACCAGCAACAAGGACGCCTTCAAAAGCGCCACCCGTACTCACCACCAACTGATCAGAAAAGCCAAGAAAACAGCATTCAAGGATCGACTTGACAACAACGCCCACAACAGCAAGGAACTTTTCAACATCGTCAAGGAATTTTCCAACCCCTCGGCCAATTCCAACGACATCACCCCCTCTCAAACCCTCTGCGACTCCCTAGCCTCTTTTTTCCACAACAAGATTGCTGACATCCACAACAGCTTTGACAACCAACCCGGAAGCCAACCCACCCTACCATCTGCTGACCATCTTCCCCCCGTAAACACCCTTAACGCCTGGAACCCAATCTCCACTGAGGACACCATCCGCCTGATGAATTCCATCCACTCTGGATCCCCCACAGACCCATGCCCTCACCACATCTTCAACAAAGCAGACTCCGTCATAGCTCCGCACCTCCGAGACGTCATCAACTGCTCCTTCAACTCCGCTACCTTCCCGGAAGACTGGAAACACGCTGAACTCACCGCCCTTCTGAAAAAACCAACAGCAGACCCCACCGAACTCAAAAACTACCGCCCCATCTCGCTTCTCCCATTCCCGGCCAAAGTCATCGAGAAAGCTGTCAACAACCAGCTCGCCGCCTTCCTCGAAGCCAACAAATCACTCGACCCCTCACAATCTGGCTTCCGAGCCAAACACAGCACTGAGACCGCCCTCATCGCAGCAACAGACGACATTCGAACTCTGCTGGACAATGGAGACACAGTCGCCCTCATCCTCCTCGACCTCTCTGCAGCCTTCGACACAGTCTGCCACAGCACCCTTTTACAACGCCTCAGAAACATCGGAATCCAAGGAAAAGCACTGGAATGGATCACCTCGTTCCTCACCGGAAGAACCCAGAAGGTCCGCCTCCCACCATTCAAGTCCGAGGCCTCTGAAATCATCTGCGGCGTACCTCAAGGATCCTCTCTCAGTCCCACCCTCTTCAACGTATATATGAGCCCCCTCGCGGCCATCGCACGCCATCACAACCTCAACATCATCTCTTACGCGGATGACACTCAACTGATCCTTTCTCTCACCAAGGACCCCAGCACCGCCAAAACTAACCTACACGAAGGAATGAAAGAAGTCGCCGATTGGATGAAACAAAGCCGTCTGAAACTGAACTCAGACAAAACAGAAGTCCTCATCTTAGGTACATCCCCATCTGCATGGGACGACTCCTGGTGGCCGGAAGCCCTCGGAAAAGCACCCATCCCGACAGACCACGCACGGAACCTTGGCGTCATCCTGGATTCTTCACTCTCAATGAACAGACAAGTCAGCGCCGTATCCTCTTCCTGCTTTAACATTCTTCGCATGCTCAGAAAAACATTTCGCTGGATCCCCTCCGAAACAAGGAAAACAGTCACCCACGCTCTAATCACGAGCCGACTGGACTACGGAAACACCCTCTACGCAGGTACCACCGCTAAACTCCAGAAGAAACTACAACGAATCCAAAACGCCTCAGCCAGGCTCATATTAGACATCCCACGCAACGAACACATCTCTGGTCACCTTAAAGACCTCCACTGGCTGCCCGTCAATAAGAGGATCACTTTCCGACTGCTTACCCACGCACACAAATCACTCTACGACATCGGACCAGATTGCCTCAACTCCCGACTGTCCTTCTACACCCCCTCCCGCCAACTTCGCTCTTCCAGCCAAGCCTTCGCCACTGTACCTCGCATCAACAAGACCACCATGGGAGGCAGATCCTTTTCATACCTGGCTGCCAAAACATGGAACTCACTCCCCGCTTACCTTCGCCTCACCCAGAATCACCTAGCGTTCAGAAAGCAGCTTAAAACGTGGATATTTGACAAATAATCCTCCTCCCCTTCCTAAGCGCCTTGAAACCCTCTGGGTATGTAATGCGCTATACAAATTTTATGACTTGACTTGACTTGACTTGTAATGTGGACTCTACTAGTCAGGTTTAGAATTTGTGTGCCTATAACATTCTTTTAGGTTTTTAGTTTGCAGTTCAGATCAATAGAACGCATGTCCAGCAAATTAACAAAATCAGCACTTGACACCCCTTAACTTGGGGGAAGAGTATAGGTAAGAAAAGATATGCTATAATCTTATTATTATATAGAAAGTGAATTTGTCACAATGTTATGATGGGTTTAGAGTAAAAGATCAGATTAAGGTTTCCATTGATGTGGTTGGTGTCTTCTTCTCTCTTGGGGGTGAAGGCTTGTAATTTTACATTGATCCACATAAGAGTTTTTTGTTTAGCAGGAGTTGAGTTTTAGTCGGCTCTGAACATCTATTTGTCTACTGCCAAGAGACATTCAGCAAGGTAAGATCAGAGATGAAAGAAAAATACACTGAGACTAAGTTGATCTGGGTGTTGTCAGGATAGTTGTATCTAGTGTTTTGAGGAAGCAGATAAGAATGAGAATTCGGGACAAATATACATTGATGAATGTGGTGTGATTGTGTCCCTTGGGGCACTCCAACTCTAATGCGAGTAGAGTTGATCAGCGCAGGGGGACGTCAGAATTTGGGCTCTATCTGTTATGCAGGTTTGCCATAGTTCATTCTTTATGCTAGTAGTTGGGCAAAAAGGGGAAGTCTGGAAAGGGATTTTCCATTGAGCAGTCAATTCACAAATTGGGAGTATGCCGACCGTAAATTTAAAATACAAAGCCCGATCAAATGGTTTCTGGATGATATCAAGATAGGGTTCACAGAATGCAACGTCCTTAATCTCTAGGAAATTATTGGTTATTCTGCCCAAGTTTGGATCGGAATAGCATTTGCTAGATACCCAGCTCCAGTAGATTCTCTTCAATACTGCTTTTGGTGGGGCAGATTTAGTTGCCCATGCATCTTTTAGGCCCAAATCACATAACAGGGTTTTAACATCTTTAAGCCACTTGATTTTATGCCAACCCGACACAGACATGACTTCTGACAGGCCCTCCGCATATTTTGCTAACTCGGGCACTCGCCACAGCCGTGCCCATAGTAAAAGTGTCTGACGTTAGCCACATCACAGATCGAATGGCATCCCAAATCCAGTAACAGTGGGACCATAGGGGTGCTCTGGAGAAGTGCCATTAACTCCTTAAAGAATTTGTTTTCAGATCTGGTTAACAGCTCCATATTACTTGTGCCTCACAGTTCGGCTCCATATAGGGCCGAGCTTACTCCTCTAGCCTTATATATCACGACGGCCGGGGTGATAGGCCTGGTAGATGAGGAGCGCTGTTCCCTAAGAATGGCTCCCGCTACCCTCTTGTGGCATAGAAGCATTTTCTGCAAGTGACGGGTCTACTACATGGTATCCGAAATGCGTATTCCAAGGTAATCAAAAACGGTAACCCTTTCCAGTGGTATAAGATTCAGAACTGGGGGCCTGCTAAGTTTTTTAGGTGGATTTAATACCAGATACTTTGTTTGAGAAGGGTGTCATCAGCGAAAAGGAGAGTTGGAATTTGCTCGCCTGCCAGGGATGGTGCATCAGATGGACTTTTCAAAAGATGTTTCACATAGAGTGAAAACAGAGTGGGGGCTAGAACACATCTCTGGCGGACACCCCTATTCACTGGAATTCTATTAGTCTTTTGCCCCTGTTGGCCCCACCTCACTTGGGCGAAGTTACCATCATGAAGCCTCACTAATATTGACAAGATGTAAGGAGGGATCCCCATTTCGGACAGCACTCCCCAAAGACGTTCCCTAGGCACTAGGTCAAAGGCAATCTTTAGATCGAGGAACGCCAAATAAAGACTGCCTTTTCTCATAAGAACCACTTTCCAATAGATGAGTAACAAACGGAAAGCCTGCTCTATGGTCCCAGTGCCAGCCCTAAATCCCGCTTGGTAGTCCGAAAGGACTTTATTTTCATCAGCCCATTGGAGGATTCTCTCGAGTACCACCTTCCCAACAACCTTGTGGGTGGAGTCAATCAGGCTTATCGGTCGGTAGTTGGCAGGGTCGCCCCTATGCCCCTTTATGAAAATAGGGACGACCTCTGCCCCCTTCCTCGACTCAGGGATTGTGGCGCCATTATCGATGGCGTTGATTAAGATGGTGATAAACTTCCCCCATTTGGGCAGGTCAAAACGAATAAGATCACCAGGAATACCATCGGGACCTGCTGCTTTATGTGGCACAATGCACTTGATCGCATTTTCCACTTCTTTCTCTGTAAAGGGATAATTGTTGGATTCCCCCAAGGTTTCTGGGAGATTTTGGGAGGTGGGCTCAATTAAGTCGCCCTGTGAGCACAAGTATAGTTTTGAGAAATGGTCAAACCACGTTTGGCCTGCAATATTGCACGTTATGAGATCGTCATCCGGGCTATTCTTGGCTCTTATGATGCTCCAGAAATGGCCAGCATCCCTCCCTGTACTTGCCTCCTTAAGTGCCTGCCAAAACTGGTCTTCCCACTCTTTTTTTGCTATCAAAACAGTCAGCTTGTATTCTTTCCTAGCCAGCTTTATCAGCACTTGAGACTTAGATTTAACTGCCTTAATTAGTGCGGATTTCTTGTGGCGGCATTTAGTTGGGATCACTGACATAATATCGACCTCACAAAAATCGAGATACAAAAATATCGAGTCAAAAATATCGAGAGACAAAATATCGGCTCCCTATCTTCAAACAGGTAAGTACCAAAATATCGACTCCAAAATATCGACTTACAAAAATATAGACAGTCAAAATATCGATTTTTTTAAATGTTTTAAAATTAAGTTAAAACTAATATAGTAATAAATATATTTAATATAAACTTAGAAATAATTATTAAATAAATGTAGTATTAATAAATAATATAATTTAAAAAATTATATCACCAAAAAGAAAACATATATATATATATATATAAACATATTATTAAATAAACATATATAACATTTTTAGCGTGTACCTTTACAACGCATACCATTACAACGTAAGTATTGGTAAGTATATAATAGTTTTTTTAATATAAATTAATGAAAATTATTATAATATAATTTAATTTTATTTAATTGTATTTAATTAATGTAATTTAAATGTAATTTTACTTTATTTTACTTTATTTTTACCAAGTACCCCTGTACCCCAAAAACCCAAAACTGACCCTGAACCCTAAAAATACCCCTTTACCCAAAAACTGAAAACTGACCCTGAACCCTAAAAATACCCCTTTACCCAAAAACTGAAAACTGACCCTGAACCCTAAAAATACCCCTTTACCCCAAAAACTGAAAACTGACCCTGAACCCTAAAAATACCCCTTTACCCAAAAACTGAAAACTGACCCTGAACCCTAAAATACCCCTTTACTCAAAAACTGAAAACTGACCCTGAACCCTAAAAATACCCCTTTACCCCAAAAACTGAAAACTGACCCTGAACCCTAAAAATACCCCTTTACCCAAAAACTGAAAACTGACCCTGAACCCTAAAAATACCCCTTTACCCAAAAACTGAAAACTGACCCTGAACCCTAAAAATACCCCATTACCCCAAAAACTGAAAACTGACCCTGAACCCTAAAAATACCCCTTTACCCAAAAACTGAAAACTGACCCTGAACCCTAAAAATACCCCTTTACTCAAAAACTGAAAACTGACCCTGAACCCTAAAAATACCCCTTTACCCCAAAAACTGAAAACTGACCCTGAACCCTAAAAATACCCCTTTACCCAAAAACTGAAAACTGACCCTGAACCCTAAAAATACCCCTTTACCCCAAAAACTGAAAACTGACCCTGAACCCTAAAAATACCCCTTTACCCAAAAACCCAAAACTGACCCTGAACCCTAAAAATACCCCTTTACCCAAAAACCCAAAACTTAAATTTAATTTCCAAAACCAATTACTTTTATTTACAAAGTAAATTTTATTTAATGGTGAATTATTAATCAATTAACACATTTAATTAATTAACATATTTAATTAGTTATTATTAAATTACTCCCCACCCTATCCCCCTATAAACTCACAACCCACTACAGAAATTAATTTACTAATTATTATTTATTTATTCTTTAAATATTTATAATTACCAATTATATTTTAATTATTTACCAAATAATAATTAATTAACAATTATTATTAATTTACATATTTAATTAATTAAATTTAAATTACTTCCCACCCTATTCCCCTATAAACCCACAACCCGCTACAGAAAATATTTTACGAAAATGTCATTATTGATCAATTAATCAATTATTATTAATTACCAATTATATTTTAATTAATTAACAATTAATAATTAAATAACAATTACTATTATATTACAGATTTAATTAATTATATTTAAATTACTTCCCACCCTATTCCCCTATAAACCCACAACCCGCTACAGAAAATATTTTACGAAAATGTAATTATTGATCAATTAATCAATTATTATTAATTACCAATTATATTTTAATTAATTAACAATTAATAATTAATTAACAATTACTATTATATTACAGATTTAATTAATTATATTTAAATTACATCCCACCCTATTCCCCTATAAACCCACAAGCCGCTACAGAAAATATATTACGAAAATGTAATTATTGATCAATTAATCAATTATTATTAATTACCAATTATATTTTAATTAATTAACAATTATTAATTAATTAACAATTACTATTATATTACAGATTTAATTAATTATATTTAAATTACTTCCCACCCTATTTCCCTATAAACCCACAACCCGCTACAGATTTATATTACACAATTATTACAAATTATAAAACACTTACCTTATTTTCGATATTTTTGTTGTCTATATTCTATCTAGTCGATATTATGTCTAGTCTATAATTTTGATTCGATATTTTGGCTATTAATATCGATAGTAATCGATATTTTTGTAGTCTATATTATGTCTGGTCGATATTTTGTCTAGTCTATATTTTTACCTCGATATTATGTCCAGTCGATATTTTTGAGGTCGATATTATGTCTGTTCACCATTTAGTTGTGTACCAACCTTCTTTGTCATTTGGCTTTCGGGGCTCTCTTTGTGGCACACCTCGATTTAGGACGAGGAAAAGATTACCCAGTGCCTTAATCATGTCTTGGAATATTTCTGTTATCCTGGAAGGATCACAGCGATCTACAGGGGGCGTATTCAAATTAATATCTGCTGCTGATAGGAGAGCCCCAATGTTCTTAACTTTCTCCTCATCCAGAGCGACTCTGCACCATTTCAGGCACCTCCCACAATTAGATGGACGTACTTCTGAGGTTGACATTCTTTGAGCTGGTATTACTGGTCTGTGCTCACTCGGCCACAGGGGATACAAACTCACAGAGAGTAAGTTATGATCGCTATCAGTAGACGGGTGGACTTCCATGTCTTGCATGAAGTGCCAGAGCTTAAAGTCGAGGAAAATGTAATCAATCCTTATGGAATGATTGACCCTATTGTACATGTGGGCCCCCAGTGGATCGGAAACAGTTCTACCGTTCGCTGCTCTTAGGCCAAAATCTGCGGCTAGTGTGTTGAGTTGTATGGCCCGTTGCGACCATCTTTTTATTGGTTGTAGTGCAAGTACAGGAATACCCCTTCTGGCATCATCCTCAGCGATATCCAGAATGTCCTCTGCCGCAAGGGGCTCGAATGTACAATTCATGTCCCCTGCCACGAGGACATGCACACTGTGGTGTCATTGCCTGAGCTTGTTTTCTAGGAGACTGACTACAGGAGATCGGGCACCACCTTTGGTGCCTCGGGCATAAATGTTGAATATTACCATTTTTCTCCCTCTCTGGTCACCACTTATTAAAACACCTAAGATGTCGGGGGAATTACATTGTAACTGCCTAATACTACATCTCAGCGAGATGCTAGCCCATATTAAGAGCCTGCCCAGAGGGGGACCTCTCCCTGAGGGGGGGGGATAAGGCAGGTAAAAAAAAAGTAGTATAGCCAACTTTGTAGTGGGGCACCAGGCTCCAAGTCTCCTGAAAAATACAAATTGTGTGGGACTCTACCAGCACATTCCAGTCAGGCAAATCAAGTTTCTTGGAAATCCCCGCTATGATCCAGCTCAGGATCTTGAGAGGGGGATCGACTATAGCTGGACCAGCAGGTTTATGAAGTGGGGCTAAGTTTAGACTGGCTCTTGGCCCAATGGGGTCTGAAACCAGGTAGACCTGGCTACTAACCTTAGGGCTAGAAATATTTCCCAACCTAGAATATTGGTCTAACGGGGTCGAACTAAGTACATGAAATCCCTCACAATTGCCCTGAGTGCCATTTATTCTGATCCTATTTATGGACTCCTGGGTTTTTCCCTCTCTCTCAGGATTCCCACGGCTGTACAAACTATTTGATGGTTCAAACGCTGGCCCATTTGCGCTACTCACAAGGTTAGTTAGAGGAGCACTATCTGGGTTACTGGAGCACCCCTGTTGTTCAGCGAACATGTCGCTGCCATTATGCCAAAACCTTTCATAGGTATCTAGTGGCAAATTCAGGGAACAGTAATCACCATGTCAATAACCACGATTCATCCCATAGAAGTCAGTAATTCTATTCAGAACCGGTGTTTGATGAGTGAGAAAGTTGTTAAAGATGGGCCCGCCTGGCATCCCCCCCCCCCCCAAAAGAATAATGGGAATTCTGGGCAAGCTGCGAGTACGCAGATTGTGTATGGAAGTGGCTCAAATCGTAAGTGCCAATACTACTGCAATCCTGGCGACACTGCTGGTTGCATATAGACCTCACAACCCGGGCGTCCCTGAAGCTTACAAGGATACAGTCCCCAGCGCTGTCCTTGGCCCTGCTACCAACCCAGTTAACCCTTCTTACATGAAGAACCTGACCGTCCATATAGGGCGGGAGTGGTCTGTTCTTGTTCAACCAAAAGGTGGTTTTGTTTTTAAGTTCTTGGTAAGATTCCAATTTGCCAACTTCGAGCTGCGGGACTCTAGTTAAGACCAATACATAAGGTAGACACTCGGGCGGCAAATTGATATGAGTAGGGGTTTGTTTTGCTGGCATTACTATGCTAGATTTTTGGTTTGGTGTCGGGTGCTCATTACACAGCCTAAATGTTTTACTCCGACTGTTGTCTACTTCCCGGGCCTGGCCGGGTACATTTCGGGGAAGTTCTCTTATCCCTTTATGTGTGTTTGAAGTCATGGATTTTCTACCAGGCTGAGCACTATGCGGTGGGATGCCTGTGACTACAAGATTATTGTCGGCCTCAGGCCCAGGGGTTATGCCGATGTTTACAGAATCCAATGCTGGTGTGAGAGGAGGTAGGGAGTCTGCCTGGGGGTTATGTCTTGGTTCACAATCATCGTGCCTGCTTCTAGAATGTAGCTTAATTAGTGCCTTAAGGGAAAAAATATATCAAGTGTGGCTTGCTCGAATCTATCCAGCCTCTCCGATAGTACTTTTACTCTCTCAAGTATCGTCAGTATAAGAAATTTCACAAGTTGCTCTATTTGGGCAACGAGGGGAGTCTGGGGAGCGGTGCCTATGGGAGGATTGGGATTTCGTGGGCGGTTACTGGCTCAGATGTATTGCAGGGAGCCGAGCTACCAACAGATTGCTCGACTCTTGGTGTTAACGATGTAAAGTTCGCTAACCTCCCCGGCCCCACTGTTAACTTACTTGTATTGTGTGTTTTTGATTTGAATTTCTTGGAGGTCTTAGGGCGTCCCCCCCTCTGGCCGCTACCGACTCTTTTTCTTTTACTTGGTACGATGCTTGGCCCTATGGTGATTGTGGGATCAGAGTGTACTAGGGTGCCGTGAGAGGGTATAGTTTTGCTTAAGTGTGCATGTTCCCTATTCGGGGGGTCCATCTGCAGCGGGGGCGGGGGGTCCATCTGGGTTGTATGACAAAGCTCGGTGGGCCTCTCAAGATCCACCCCTGTGCTACATGAGCTAATGGATACATTGCCCAGCAAAACGCCTTCATTGCGCTCGTCAATGGTGGCAGGGGAAACAGCCAGTGATATAGGCCCCAAAGAGGAACGCTTGCGAGTCAATAGATCAGTTGAAAGGCGTCGCTCAGTGATGGCAATTTCATGCTCTAAAACTGAGTGAGTATGCTTGGGTAATAAATTGATCTAATGTGCCACTAACGTAGCCCCCCCCACCCTTTTACCCTTTCCTGATCGTGTGGACATTGGCATGTGGAGTAATCCTGTGGCGTGATAACACAGTAAGCCCTATGTTACAATTATCATAAAATGTCAGTGCACTTTGCAAAAACTCATTGGTTACAGTGTGGTAGGAGGCAAGTTAGAGAGATGGCCCTGCCCGGCATCCGACGGCCACAGACGGTCCCGCCCTTGTCCCGGGCTTTTCCCGGGACGCTCCCGCACAGCGGAAATAGCCAGATGAATTTATACCGCCGGTGATGTGGGCGGTAACAAGCCCCGGGCCAGGTGTGGAGAGCCCAGAGGCTTCTGGGACTTGGTGTCCTGGCGTCCTGATTGGGCATCTTCAAGGTGGAATATCAGCCCTCTCTCCCCGTGTCAGCAGCGGGATCGAGCCACACAGCCCTTGTGCTGCCAAATGAGTCCAAATTGCAATAGTTCCGCCCCAGTCGTGGAAAGAGGACACACACGTACGCTGCGCTACTAGTGGGCCTGCAGCACTGATTGTGCCACCCACATGAGTAGCCCTAAAATGGTGTCTCAGGCCTGCCACTGCAGTGCCTGTGTGCAGTCTGTGAACTGCCATGTCCTCCTGGTCAGTGTCCCCACTGACCAGGCCTAACCCTTCCCTTTTTGTGCACATTGGTCACCCCATGGAAGGCCCAAGGTACCCCCCCGGGCAGGGTGCAGTGTATGTGAAAGGTAGAGCATGTACTGGTGCGGGTGACATGCTCTGGTAGTGAATTACAGCCATTTTCGTTTTTCACTGCTGCAATGCTATCTTGCTCCCTAGGCTATCATGGGGGATGCTGGCTACAGTGGCTACCAGCATTTCATCCCATAGCAACAAGATAGGTCCCATAGCAACAAGATACGTCTGGTATCCCTGAACTCAGAATTTCATAACACATCTTTTAGGAAAGGTGGTTTTTAACTCCTGTGTTTGAGAATAGCACTTTTAGAAAGTTGCTGTTCTCTTGTCTGACCTTTCTGGGTGCCTTGGCCTGTTTGTGGATTGACTGTCTGGTTTGAGAGTGACAGGGGCTGGGGATTCCCCAGGAGGCTGGCTGAGTCAGCCCTAGGCTGAATGACTACATTTGCAACTTGAGTGGTGGGAGGAGTTAGCACCTGGGCCTGAATAGGACTGTGCCCGCCCCCCACAGTGCTGGCTCCACCCCCTGTGGTGCGTCTGATGTCTCTGCCCTGCACTGTGAAAGGAGAGAAGGAATCATGTCAACAAAGTGCTCAAGAAACACCAAGAACTGGTTCAGACTGGGCTCAGGGCCAACTTGCGCAAAGAGAACAAAGACTTTTAGGGGTATAAGTACAGGACCCCTGACAACAGAAAATTAGATCATTCTGGAATCAAGAAGGAACCTCTGCCAAGGAGAAAGCTGAAACTGAAGAAGGAAGATTGTCCAGCTGTTGCTCTGCTGGATTGCCCTGCTGTTGCTTTGCTGCCAAGGAGAGGGGAAGGACTTTGCTGTGTGCTGTGTCCACTTGCTTGCAGGAATCTCCAAGGGCCTGAGAAGAGCTGGCTCGCTGTTTTGAAGTCCCAGGCACAAAAGGACTTCACGCCCAGCTACCCCTGAGCTCTACTTAGAGAGTTCTGTCCTTCCTGAAGTGCGTGGCCTATGTGTGATGCATCTGAAAGTTGTACCTGTGCTGGGAAGCTGGAAACTAAGCTTTGAAAACTTTGCTACAGAAAAGTTGTCACACCGCTCACTGCGGAGCGCATCCCCGACAGTGCGAGGAAATTCCCGCTGCTACAAAGGCCGAGATCATTGCAGCGCCTGTTGCCGCTGCCACAGCCGTCGCATCCTTCGTTTGCGGGACGCACCAGACCGGTGCGGGAAGACTACCATCGCTGCGAGTGTCGTGTCAGAGCCTGTCGTCGCTGGGTGAGATCACCGCACCGCCTGCTTGCGGACCGCATCACGTCGCTGCGAAAGTCATCGCCGAAGCTATCGCATCGAGGAGCTGCGAGAGAGAAGATCACCGCTGGTCCGCGCATCTTCACCCCAGAGATCGTCACAACCCCAAAGATCATCGCATCGTGCCTTTGCGAGAGCAAACTTCCTACAGAACCTACGCACCGGAATCCATACAAGTGGCCTTCCTCCCCATACAGGCCGGATTCGTCGCAACACGCCCGCTGCTGCAGCGGGGCTGTCGCAAACGCCTCCCCAGGGTCTCAGGAGCAACGCATCGCTTGTTTTCAACCGCACCAGCTTCTGCTTTTGGAACTTTGTCGCAACTAAAGGTACTGTGAGCTAAACGTGACGCAACTGTGATTTTTTCACATAACCGTGGATTATTTTGATCGCAACCTAAAGATTTTTATCGCAACCTAAAGAACTTTATCGCAACCTTAAGAATTCTTTTGGAACCATATTCTTGAACTGTGTATGTTGGATTTTTGTCGTTTTGGTCTTTTGTAGATTAGATTAAATACTTTTATTTTTCTAAACTGTTGTGGAGTCAGTTTGTGGTGTTTTCCTCATCCTCATCCTCATCATTCCTCATCCTGGACATCCCCCGACGCAGCCACATCTCCGGCCACCTGAGGGACCTGCACTGGCTCCCCGTCAACAAGAGGATCCCATTCAGGCTCCTCACCCACGCACACAAGTCTCTCCACGACCTGGGCCCCAAGTACCTCAACGACCGCCTGACCTTCTACACGCCCACCCGCCAGCTACGGTCTACCAGCCTCGCCCTCGCCGCCGTACCACGCATCCGAAGAGCCACCGCCGGAGGAAGATCCTTCTCCTACCTGGCGGCCAAGACATGGAACTCCCTCCCCATCCACCTTCGGCTGACCCAGGACCACCTCGCCTTCAGGAGACAACTCAAGACCTGGCTGTTCGAGCAGTAGCGGACCCCTTCCCCCAAGCGCCTTGAGACCCTCTGGGTGAGTAGTGCGCTATACAAATATTATGATTGATTGATTGATTGATTTTCACTGTGTTACTGTGAGTGTTGGTACAAATACTTTACACATTGCCTCTGGTTAGCCTAGACTGCTCGTGCCAAGCTACCTAAAGGGTGAGCAGGGGTTATCTCAGAGGGTTTCCTCATTACCCTGACTAGAAGCAAGGGTCCCTATTTGGACAGTGGTACCTACCCCTGCCAACTAGAGACCCCCATTTCTAACAATGATAATATAAGGATGCTTTTGAATATGTCTGGTGAACAGGTCTCACGGAAAGCCTGAAGATCAGTGAGCAATGCCCTAATGGAAAGCCTGAAAATTGATTTTATTTGTTCAGTTGTTTCCTTTGTCATTGCAAATTTGAAGAAGTATAGATTAGGTTGTGAGGGGTTAGCATGGTTTAGCAGTATTTGCAATGGAGAGCAGCCAGTGTCTGGGTTTTGTGAGAATCTCTGATTGAAGATTATTTGCATTTTTGCAGTGTCCTGCCAAGGAGTTACAAAGATCATGTTTGTGTTTTGTGCCTGCTCAGATGCAGGTTGGATTACAGAAACCAGAGTCCAATTTGAGTTTCTCTTTAGGAAACCCTGTAGCAACGAGGATGCGGTAAGAGTAGTGACATCTTTTAGCTTGCTTGCTGTAAGCATTGTAGATTCTGTATTGTTATTGTGCCAATATTTATCAATGTGATTGAATAGATGTCAAGTTTTCAAAACGCTTATGTGTGACATTTCTTTTGTTGCAGGGTTTGTACAAGTGACACTCTACTGTCAAATGAGTGAAACAATCCCAATTAATTTTGCAATTGAATCAAAGTACTACTATTTGAATGCTTTTCTATGAGTCGTCCATTATTGTATCTAGATATATCAAACAAAAATTACCATAAGACTAAACCGAGCAAGACCTATTGACTTTGCCAATGCTAGGTAAAAACTAACAGAGTAATAACGATTTTGTTGTACTAATTATAATTGAAAATGTTTCTGTGAATTAGACTTTACTAAGATCTATGGAATGCAAGTGGTCTTCACAGTTTCTCAATCTGATCTCTCCTGTATTCAAATTCATACTGCTTGGGGGCGTGGCTTGCGCGCCGCCGTTACATGGCGGTCTGCGCTTGAGCTCTGCGGTGAACAGGGTCCGTCGGAGCTTTTTAAGCTGATTACAGAAACCCCATATACCGAGAGAGACGTCTATGCCTGCAGGAACACGCCGTGTGTTACTTACGATCTTTCTCCGTCCTTGACAGCTGGTGGAATGCTGTTTTTATCCGGCTGTTTACACTGCTCGGCACTTCTGACGGATGGCCGCCATCATGCATTCCTGTGACGGAGATCGGAATTTCTCCTCAGCTGGCAGCGCGCTTGTCACACATTTGACAGAAATACGTCGGAACAGTTCTCTGGTTGGTTATTCATGACTCCTTTCGTGACTTTTACGATGTTTCTCATCTGGTCAGTGATTTTTTACCTTTTCAATAGTGGATTTTGACAGCGCTTTATTTTATTACGCAGTGGCTTATTTTGGAGGAGTTCTGCTATATTCTGTTTTTACCTCGTATATATTTGGCAATATATTTTGCTCTGCCCTGTTGGTTGTGGAGGCGCTTTATTATTGTTTTTGACTGAGAATTTATTCGAGTGACGTGGGCTCCCTCCCACTCACCTTAATCTTTTGCTGTTCTTGGATACCTGCAGTGTTTGTTACTTTGTCGCTTTTTGGGTCTTTACCTTTATGGCTGAGAATATGGGCTTGCCCTCCAATGTCAAGGATACTAAAGCCTCTTTAAAGAGATTGAAACAACCATCTCCCACGCCTGAGTCTTCTCAGAAGGACACTGCGTCCACGCTAGAGACTATTTTGACGCGCTTGAATGATGTTCATGACATTGCACAGTCCACCAAAACAAACACGGATATGCTGCAAGTTGAGGTGTCTGCCATCAGGAATGATTTTAAGGCTCTCTCCCTTCGAGTCTCCGCCACAGAGACACGTATTAGTGGTGCAGAAGATGTTGTGCAGAAACAATCTAGATCTCTGGGCCAAATAGAGCGTTCAATGGTGGCATTGAGGAGAGACCTCACTGAGCAAGAGGATCGCAATCGTAGATCCAATCTACGCATTTTTGGCCTTCCTGAGGAAGTTGAGAAAGAGGCTCTCTCTATGATTGATTTTATATCCACTTGGCTTCCTGCTACATTGCAAATTTCTTTCCATAGAGATTTTGAGATTGAGAGGGCACATCGTGTCCCCACCTTCCGATCCAAATCGGCCTCACAACCGAGGGCTATAATTTTTAAGCCACTGCGTCATCAGCATACGGAGCAAATTTTGGTGCACATGAGGAAGATTAGGAATATTTCCTGGAATGGCCATCGTATCTCCATTTCTCAAGACTTTGCCAGAGATACGGTGATAAGAAGAAAGGGCTTTCTAAACCTACGGAAGCGACTATCTGAGATAAACATCCCCTTTTCCTTCTCTGGTCCTTCAAAGTTTCGAATTACCTTCAAAGGCCGTTCTAGAATTTTCGATGAGCCTGCTGACCTGGCCTCTTTCTTGGACAATCAGATGGAGCTTCAGATGGAGCTTCAAATGGACGCTTCGCGTACTTCTAGTACTTCCGGCACTTGAGATGGGTGTCTGTGCCGGTTATGCATTTGGTCTCTCTCAGATCTCTTAAGTTTCTCTTTTTAGATCTGGGTGGTGGCATGATGGTCCACCGTTCTTACTGTTTCTCTGTGCGCTGATGTGTTCTGTTGTTTTCTATTGACGTTGGCACTTAAGTGTGAGTTATGTTCTCCTCCTTCATTCTCTCTACTCTTCTTCCTTTTCTTCGGTTTTATTCGTTACACGTTTGAGATATTTCCTCAATTTTCTCTCTACTTGTCTAAGGGTCACTTGCTTTCTATATTGTTTCTATTTTGGTTGTTAGTTTTATACCTGTCCTTTCTCTTTTTGCAGACGAATCTATAACTGAGGCTTCGTTTACACCTGACGCTCTTATACCTGAGACAGTGCATGCCCACGTATTGTGTTTGTTCTTTTTCAGAGCTGTCTGGTTTGTCTCTTTCCTTGGAGTAGTGTTGTTAGCGTACACAACTATTGTTCTTTTTATTTAGTCACTGAGTTGTTATACGATATTTTCATTTAATACGGTGGTGTGGTTCTTCTTCTTTTTCTTTGTTTTTTCTTTCATGTTCCCCTTCCTCTTTATTCTATAAGTTGTCATTGACTTGCTGTACTCTCTTTCTGCCTTTCTGATTTTCTTTGTGGTCCTGATTATGCTTATTTCTTTCCTTATTGTATAATTTTACTAGATTTAAGGATTATGTCAATAGGGCAGTTTACAGTTCTCTAATATTTTACTGTATATTCAGTTATGTTTGCCATACTCTTCCATGAGTTTCTACTCTACACATCATATGCTTTCCATATTTTATGCCAATTGATTGATTCATTGTTTTCTCTCGCTTTTTGCATGTTGCTTATAGGCTATATATCCATCTATGTATTGTTCCCTGATAGGTATATTGTTTCTTCTGATATGCTTTATTTGCTCTTAACATGCCTTTATACCTATTCATTATATTGATATTTGCATGTTATACGCAGGTTGTTCTCATAGTTTTTCATATTGATATGTTTTATAATCCTCTAATTAACTTTATTCCATAGTCATGTTTTCTCTCTTCCATATTAATTATACTTCGTCCTGATGCACAGTGGGGTTGTAGATTGCTGATGTCTATTTTATTTGCTCCTTATGACGGCTCTCCTGCTTGTCGTCCCACGTTCCCCCTAGTATGAATTTGGTCTTTTTCAGACCCCCTCTGCTGGCTCTTCTCTTTCTTCTTTCTTCTTCTTCCTTTTCTCTTTTCTCTTTTCGGATTTCCCCAATGGTTTTTCCTTTTTGGACATTGTTGTTGGTTGCTTGCCTGTTTGTCTTCATGTGGGTTGCTTTTTGTGTATTATTTCTAGCATATGTTATTGTTGTTTATACTAGCCGATGCCTGGTTTGAATGTGTTGTCCCTTAATGTTAAGGGCTTAAATCATCCTGTGAAACGATCCAAGATCTTGGATTATTGCAAATCTCTCTCTTCAGATTTAGTCCTATTTCAGGAAACAAAAGTATCTACCAAAGAAGCTTTATTCTTGGAGAAAGATTGGGTTTCAGATGTTGCTTGTTCTGACGCGTGTGGCAAAAGGAATGGAGTTATCACTTTGGTTTCCAGGAATTCAGGATTGTCTATAGTTTCTTCTGATCACGATTCTGAAGGTCATTGGTTATTAACTAAATTGGCTGATGGTTCTTCTGATCTTTATGTAATGAACATCTACGCCCCTAATAAGGATGATCCGGCCTTTTGGAAATCAGTGGCCAAAAAATTGAATGACACGCCTCACTTTGGTAACCTCGTTGTTTGGGGGAGATTTTAATTTGGTGATGGATCCTATTCTTGATAGGAATTCAGCTTTTCAATTTCGTCCTCCAAAATCCCATAAACAAATGCTTAATATGTGTTCCCTTTCTCATCTACAAGACATATGGCGCCTTCATAATCCTACTGGTAGTGATTTTTCCTTCTTTTCTTCACCTCACTCTACCTTTTCTCGTATTGATTACTTACTAGTTCATTCTTCCCTGGTTCCTGCTTCCTCCTCTCCGATTATTCATCCTATTCTGATTTCTGATCATGCAGCGGTTACTTTTACTCTCTTGTCCTTTGCTCCCAAATCGAAAGCTAGGTCTTGGAGGTTAAACACAGAACTTTTATATGACACTACCCAGGTTGATGAATTTTCTAGCGCGATTGACACTTTTTTTCTGGAGAATGAAGGATCTTTTTCCTCCCCGATTGTTCTCTGGGACTCGTTCAAATGTACTTTCCGAGGCCAGGCTATTAAATGTATGTCTAAAAGGAATGCTGATATTAAAAAAGAACTTGCGGATCTCGCTACCGACATAAAAAATCTAGAATCTTCCTTTCGTCACTCTAAAGATACATCTTGCCTACAGTCAATTAAGCTCCTCAAATACAAATACAACACTATAGTTACCAAGAGAGCTTATATTGGAGTTCAAGCTCAGAAATCCAAAAGGTTATTGTTAAAAAATAGAGCTGGAAGGATGCTCGCAGCTACGTTGAAATTCCAAGACTCTTCCTTTAAGTCTTCCCAAATCTCTTCGATTACTGATCGTCTTGGTGTTAATAAATTTCAGACCGGGGAAAATCTTGAGGTTTTTCGTGATTTTTACAATAACTTGTACTCACCTTCTGATCAGGCCTCATTTGAACAATGTCAAGAGTTCTTAAAATCTGTTCCTATGAAATCGGTTTCTCGGGAAGATACTACTCTTTTGGGTGGCCCTATTACTACTGATGAAATTACCTCCGCAATTAAGGCTATTCGTTCGGGGAAACCTCCAGGGCCTGATGGTTACCCTATTTTATTTTATAAAACCTTTCTTCCTGTGATTGTTCCCAAGCTTCAGTCTGTGTTTGATGCTTTTATTCAGAATGGTTCTGTCTCTGGTACGGCGGCGGATGCTACGATTGTGGTGATCCCTAAAGAGGGAAAAGACCATTCAGATCCCAAAAATTTTCGCCCGATTTCCCTTTTGAATATGGAAGCTAAGATCTTTGCTAACATTTTGGCCAAGAGATTAGAATCCTTCATTCCTACATTGGTGCATTCCTCTCAAACCGGTTTCGTGAAAGGCTGTCTTGCACGTGACAATATTCGCACATTCTGTCACATTCTTGGAGCTGCCAAACGCTCTACTCTCCCAGCTGCGGCCTTGGCGCTTGATGCTGAAAAGGCCTTTGATAAGGTTTCTTGGCCATTTCTGCGGGCTGTCTTATATGCACATAATCTTGGTGACTCCTTTATTAACATGGTCATGTCCTTATACGCCCAGCCCAGAGCTAATATACGAGTTAATGGTGCTACGTCTTCTTTTTTTAATCTTCGCCAGGGCACCAGACAGGGATGTCCCTTATCCCCTCTTTTATTTTTGTTATCCATTGACCCTCTCCTTCGGTTGATTGAGCTGAATCCGGATATTAAAGGTTTTTCATTTGGTCCTCACTGCATTAAAACTGCGGCATACGCAGATGACGTCCTTATTTTTTCAGACGATATTGCCGTGGCTAGACCTGCTATCTCGGATACGATTGCCCTTTTCTCAAAGGTTTCTGGATACACCTTAAATAAAGAGAAAACGGAGTTGTTTCCCTTGAATGCCTATTGCTTCTCCACACATATGGGTTCTGCTGGCTTCAAATGGCAGTCTAAACACTTAAAATACTTGGGTATTTATTTCTGTTCTACTTTATATGACACGATTGCCTATAATGAAAACCAGACTCTTCTTAAAATTCGCCGCCTTTTAGATACTTGGTCACCGAAACACATTTCTTGGTGGGGTCGTCTTCAGACTCTTAAAATTATGATTACACCCATTGTAAACTTTGTATCCTCTATGCTTCCGGTGAAACTCTCAGATTCCTTTTTTCATGAAATTGACGTTTTGACGTCTAAGTTTTTATGGAATGATAAACGAGCGAGAATTGCTTATAAATTGTTATGGAAGCCTTATGATATGGGAGGGGTTAATCTGCCTGACTGGGATAAATACCAAACAGCCTTTTTGGCTTCCCAAGGTGCTCTTTGGTTTTCTTGTCCCGTGAGCCATGTGCCTTCCTGGTTGTTCATAGAGCAGGAGTTGGCTTCTCCATTACCGACTGCATCTTTTTGCACTGCGTCTACCCTATCTATTCCTTTTTCCTGCTCTATTATTTTAGACACTCTGTCTGCGGTTCGAAAGGTGGACAAGTTGGTGGCGCTTCCACTTCATAAATCTAGATGGTCGTCTATTTGGAGGAACTCTAAAATTAAAATTAATATTGATCCTTCCTTGATTTCCTATTGGGCGGCTAAAGGGATATCATTGGTTAAACATCTTTATGGTCCTAATGATGAACCTCTACCTTTTTCATCTTTAGCTCAACAATTCTCCTTAACTAATTTAGATTTTTATACTTTTCTTAAAATCAAGGTGGCACTTGCTAAAGTACGTCTTCATCCTAATTCTTCTACGATTACTCTTTTTCAAATTTGGTTGAAATCTGGTCATGTAGCATCAAAAATTTATAAATTTTTATCTGCGGCTTCATCTTCCCCTCATACGGTTGCTCAACATAAATGGTTACGGCATTTTGAACATAAGGTCATCGACCATATTTCTTCAGATACATGGCAGATGATTGGTAAACTTTCTCTTCGCAATAAAATTGCCCCATCGTTAATGCAATCTAAATTTTTCTCTATTAATCTTCTTCACTGGACGCCTGTGCGCTTACATTCGCTCAATCTCAAAGAAAATAATCTATGCTGGAGTTGTGGCTTATTGCCAGGAGATTTTTCACATATGTTTTTTGAATGCTCTCTACTCCAACCCTTTTGGGACCTCATTCATAAGCATATTATGCTCATTTTTTATATTAAATTTCAGCTTTCTCTCCCATCTCTCCCATTAATCTTATTGGGCCCTCTTGCGGCTCCTTCTCCTCTCCCCTTGGAGCCTATGGAGTTACAACTATTAGATCTTCTATTGACCGTTGCTGGGAAAGTTATTCTTATGGATTGGAAATCCTTCTCCTCTGTTTCGTATCATACTTGGTGGGCTTGGGTTCCCTTCCTACGCAGTGCTCATACTGTGGTAGATCAAGCTCATCTCTCTCCGTCGATTGCTAGTGGGGTTTGGACCGCTTTAGACAGTTACATGGATTTGTCATCGCAGGGGTTGGTTGACCAATATCCCTTTTGTGTGTCTGGTTGATTGGCGTCTTGTTTGTTCGGTTTTTTCTCATTACTTTTAAGGTTTATTCATTGGAAAAGACCTAGTCTGGGACACCCCCGCCCCGCACGGCCACCAGCTGCTGCGTGTGCCTTCCTCCCCCGCCTGACTGCCTCGCTGCCCGGCTGCCGCCGCGGACCACGCCCCCTGCCTGTGAGCAGCGTGGTCCGTGCTCGCCTGTCCTGCAGGCTCCTGAGCGCCGCTTTTTGCCCTGTGCCCCTGGTTTGTACATTGTTGTCATTGTTTGGTAAAGTCTTGTTAATCTGCTCTGTTTCCTGCTTGTAGTCGTCTTTCCCTCCCCGCTTCCCGCCACCACCGCCAACCCCGCCCCTTTTTCCTTCTGTACCCTCCCCGCTCCCGCCTCCCAGCTGCTCCGCCCCCCCTCGCACTTCGCCATATATGGCGAACGTGCGCACGCGCAGCGTTGACGCGCAGCGGGCGCGCCGATTGTGCGCCGAAGGCGCGCCAAAGGCAAGCCCGTCTGCGCCCGTCCGCGCCTGGACCGCGCCCAGTGCCAGGACCCCTGGCCCCCACTGACGGAATCCGACCCGACGAACCTACAACGCCGCCGAACTCATCGCACTCAACACCGGCGGCCTCCCGGGATGTCACCAAGCCACACCGAAGCACACCCACGGACCCTTCAGCTGCCACGCCTGCAAGTTCTCCTGCATCCGGACCTACCCTGCACCAGCACCCGCCAAGCCGAACACCAGCAGCAACCACCTCAAGTGCATCCTGCTCAACACCCGCTCCGTCCACAGACACGCCGTCGAACTCTGGAACCTCCTCGACACCACAGCCCCTGACATCGCCTTCCTCACGGAGACCTGGATGAACGCCTCCTCAGCACCCGACATCGCCATCGCCATCCCAGAGGGCTACAAAATCACCCGGAGGGACCGCACCGCCAACCAGATGGGAGGAGGCATCGCCATCATCCACAGGGACACCATCCGCATCACGACCAACACCGATGACACCCTAACCACCGCCGAACACCTGCACTTCCAGATCCACACCGACCCGAAGACCACCCTCAGAGGCACCCTGATCTACCGACCTCCGGGACCACGCACACGATTCAGCGAGGACATCGCCGACTTCATCAGCCCGCACGCCCTCCCCTCCGCTGACTACATCCTCCTCGGGGACCTCAACTTCCACCTGGAGAACAACAGCGACCGTAACACCATCACCCTGCTCGACAACCTCGCCAACCTCGGACTCAAGCAGCTGGTGTCCACCCCCACCCACCTCGCCGGACACACACTCGACGCCGTCTTCTCATCCAGCAAAGACATCGCCTTCAGCCACGCAACAGGACTCCACTGGACGGACCACAGCTGCATCCACTTCACCTTCAAAAGAACGACGATCCACCACCACCAGCAACAGGTTGCCCGAAGAAGCTGGAACAAGATCACAGCCGACCAACTCACCGCCTCCCTGAGCCAGCACCCTCCTGCCGGCTCAGCGAACCCCAGCCAGGCAGCCGACAACCTCACGAAGTGGATCAGCAACTGCGCGGACGAACTCGCCCCTCTGAGGACCCCGCCCAGCAGACCCGGCAGCAGAAAAGCCCCATGGTTCACCGACGAACTCAAGAGCTCCAAGAAGATCTGCCGAGCCCTCGAGAAAGTATGGAGAAGGGAACCAACAACGGACAACATGACCACCCTCAAGCTCGCCACCCGGAAACACCACCAACTGATCCGCGCCACCAAGAAAAATGCATACAAGGACCGGCTGGACAACAACGCACACAACTGCAAGGAACTCTTCAACATCGTGAAAGAGCTCTCCAACCCCAACGCCGGAAACAACGACATCACCCCATCGCAAGACCTCTGCAACTCCCTCGCCGCCTACTTCCACAACAAGATCGCGGACATACACAACAGCTTCAGCACTCAACCGACGTACGCCACAACCGCAGCAATGCCACCCACCACCACCCTCCGCGCCTGGACTCCGATCAGCACCGAAGACACCGTCCGCACAATGAACTCCGTCCACTCCGGATCTCCGACCGACCCCTGCCCTCACCACGTCTTCAACAAGGCCGACGTGGTCATCGCACCCCACCTGCGGGACATTATCAACACCTCCTTCGACACCGCCACCTTCCCTGAGAGCTGGAAGCACGCCGAACTCAGCGCTCTACTCAAGAAACCTACAGCGGACCCCACCGAACTCAAGAATTACCGTCCCATCTCGCTCCTCCCGTTCCCGGCCAAAGACATCGAAAAGACCGTCAACAAACAGCTGGCCGCCTTCCTCGAGACGAATGGATCCCTCGACTCCTCACAGTCTGGCTTCCGAGCCAACCACAGCACCGAGACCGCCCTCATCGCTGCCACCGATGACATCCGAGCCCTGATGGACAACGGAGAAACAGCGGCCCTCATCCTCCTGGACCTCTCCGCGGCATTCGACACTGTCTGCCACCGCACCCTAGTGCAGCGCCTCGGCAACATCGGAATCCAGGAGAAGGCACTGGAATGGATCACCTCCTTCCTCGACGGGAGAACACAGAGAGTCCGCCTACCACCGTACAAGTCAGAGGCCACCGAAGTCATCTGCGGCGTCCCCCAAGGATCCTCGCTGAGTCCCACCCTCTCCTCTTCAACGTCTACATGAGCCCCCTCGCGGCCATCGCACGCCAACACAACCTCAACATAATCTCCTACGCCGACGACACCCAGCTGATCCTCTCCCTGACCAACGACCCCGCCGCCGCCAGAACCAACCTGCACGAAGGGATGAGAGATGTAGCCGAGTGGATGACGACCAGCCGCCTGAAACTGAACTCAGACAAGACGGAGGTCCTCATCCTGGGCTCCTCGCCCTCCGCCTGGGACGACTCCTGGTGGCCACCCGCCCTGGGCACCGCACCCAAACCGATGGACCACGCACGCAACCTGGGCTTCATCCTGGACTCCTCCCTCTCCATGACCAGACTAGTCAACGCTGTCTCCTCGTCATGCTTCAACATCCTGCGCATGCTACGGAAGATCTTCTGGTGGATCCCCACCGAGACCAGGAAGACTGTCACCCAGGCCCTCGTCACCAGCCGACTGGACTACGGCAACGCCCTCTACGCCGGAACCACCGCCAAGCTCCAGAAGAGACTCCAGCGGATCCAGAACGCCTCAGCCAGACTCATCCTCGACATCCCACGAAACAGCCACATCTCCGGACATCTGAGAGACCTGCACTGGCTCCCCGTCAACAAGAGAATCACCTTCCGTCTCCTCACCCACGCACACAAAGCCCTACACGACCAAGGCCCGAGCTACCTCAACAACCGAATCAACTTCTACGCTCCCAAGCGCCACCTCAGATCAACCAGCCACGCCCTCGCCGCCGTCCCCCGCATCCGAAGAGCGACAACAGGAGGAAGGTCCTTCTCCTACCTGGCCGCCAAGAACTGGAACTCCCTCCCGACCGACCTGCGCCTGACCCAAGACCACCTCTCCTTCAGGAAGAAGCTCAAGACCTGGCTGTTTGAGCAGTAACGGCACCCCCCCTTCCCAGCGCCTTGAGACCCTACGGGTGAGTAGTGCGCTCTATAAATGTCTTGATTGATTGATTGATTGATTCTTTCCTTTTTCCCCTCTCTCTTCTCTGTATCCTCTTTTTTCCATCTGCTCCCTCTTATTCTCGCCTTTCTTCTTTCTTTTTCTGCTTCTTTCTTCTTCTGATTCTGTCAGCTGATAGTGATACATTTGTAGATGGTTTACATATAAGCTAAATTGATTGGTCTTCATGAATGCATATTTTTTATTTCTGGCAGAATACTTCTATTTATTATATATGGATGCATTTCATATGGATTATTTTTGGAGTTCATCTTCTGATGGTCTGTTTGTTTGCTCTCAAATGTATCACTTTATTTATATTCTGTATCTTCATTTGTGTATTTATAACAATAAAATCTTTTGAAATAAAAAAAAAAAATTAAACAAATTCATACTGCTTTTATATACAGTTCTTACTGTCAGCTACTTACACCCTCTTTTCTCTTTGCATGGTTCCAAAATCCATCTGCATATTTCACGTCATCTCCTTCCTCCTCATCACTGTCTTTTCACTTTGTCTTACATATACTTACTTGTTTTGCCCCTGTCACCACACACCCACCCGGCACCATACACATTTCAATAGCTTCACACATGTTCATATAAAATGGAAAATTACATTTGGCAAATATATGAATATTGATATGTATGTTCTTCTGAGGTTGGATAAGCTCTGCAGAGAGGCCAAGGGTTAGTCTGAATACCATCATTTGATCCACCATAATCACTCTGAGAATCGATCACTGCCTTCAGCCTCAGCTACACAGCTCCTGATCGTGCTCCATAATAACCATGCACCCATAACTTTTAAATTATGCAGACTTACATATACGACTCAGTTCATAGTATGTACTGAAAAAAGTCATAATGTTTCATTTTCTATTTGTGCCATCAATTCAAAAGACTCCACGAAGGAACCTTTGCGAAGGTACGATATGGCAAATCTGGCCAGCTGACACGAGCATTCCTAATTGAGAAGGGAGTTAGGCAGAGGTGCGTACTTGCCCCTACCCTATTTTCTCTCTTCCTAAATGGCCTTGTAGATGATCTGACTAGTGCAAATAATATTGACGCACCCAACCTAGCTGGCGGTAAATTTCCTGCACTAATGTTTGCGGACGACACCCTGCTACTTTCAAAAACATCAATGGGGATGCAGCGGGTGTTAGACCAATTCACCGAATTCTGTAAGAAAAGGAATTTGGTGATTAATATAGATAAAACAAAGTACATGGTGTTTAATGCCAGCACAATTAATTGCCCTCGCCCGAAAATGGATGGACGACCCCTGGAAAGGGTAAAAAACTTTGCCTATCTAGGTCTGACATTGAATGACAAAATGGGTTGGGATACCCAAATGTCTAGGGCTAATCTAGGGCTTTCTCAGTCCGTGGGAGGGATCCTAAAAGTGCAGAAATCTTGTGTGCATAAATTAGTGAGTGCACCGCTGGAAATATATAAGGTTCAAGCCAGATCTTCCACTCTCTACGGGGCGGAACTCTGGGGGCACCGACCAGCGAGTGAGATCAGTATAACTGAAAACAACTTCATTAGACAGTTGCTCTCTTTACCAAAAAATACACCACTAATTCCACTAAGGCTGGACTTAAACTTGAGGCCGATTGCAGATGCAATTGCCTCACGCCCGCTTCTCTATTGGCGAAGATTGTGGAGTGTCCCGGAGCTTGAGTGCTATAGAGAAGAACTGAAGATTGTGATGGCCTGTCCGGGTGCAGGGAGGATTAAGTGTCTATCATTTATAAGGGGGCAGGCGTCCAGGATTGGCATGGAGAATCTGTGGTTAAACCCGGAGGTCGCGTGCCAAGTTACCTCGAGGCGAACCCTGGCAGAGACCATAAAACACCACAACTTACATGAAGCTCTCCGACTAGCCAGGCCCTCTAGTCTCACTGATAGCTTTCTAGATTTCAAGAATGTTTACAGCTTTGATAAGGAATTAGATACGATTGAACCGGTTTTAGCAAAGAAACTGTATTTACAGTTCAGATACGGTACATTACCCCTGCACTCACACACAGATAAATTGAAAGAGGGTCCAGCCCGCCCCTGCCCAGGCTGTGAGGACCCAAATGAGACCTCAACGCATGTGATTCTGTTCTGTCCTGCCTACTCCACTAGCAGAAAGAAATGGATCATACAGCTATGTGTGAACCTAGGAGTTAGGAACTATTTAGAGTTTTTTAGAATTTTAAAATCTGATACTAATGCAGTAATTGTTACAGCTATTGCTAAATTCCTGTTTTCCATGTGGTTAACCAGGCGGGGAATGATTCGGAACCAACAAAGTTCCCTGGTTGTAGTTAGATAATTTGTCTCAGGAAAACTTGGGCTTCTATTGTGTTTTAACTTTTTAATTTGTTCATACATAAATTATTGTCTTAGTATTTTAATTGTTACTACATAACCATATGTAAACCTATTGACTGTATATATGAAATGAGATGTAACTCGTGTATTAGCCTATTGCCTCAAACTTATTTTTTTTTGTGTTGTACTTTTATGGTTCGTAACAAACCGAAATAAAGTTTAAAACGAACGAAATAGTTTCATAAAAATACTACAGGAACAACTTTATCTAGAAGATGCAGATATTCTTAGGCAATATAAAATAAAGTTAAATGTTCTTTCTAAAGCTTTTGATTTCCTAATGATGTCTCGCTCCGGGGTGGAGCTCATGATATTTAGGTCAGACATGTTTGCAAGAGTGACGTACTGCAGCGGTTCCTCCATTAGCACTGAGAAGCCTCAACCAATTCTTCATGCTGGCACCCGAGTAGGAGGGCAGGCAATTGCAATGGCAGCAGGGTAGGAGTAGTGGGCATGTCAGTTTAAAGGCATGTCACTTTGGCCAACTGTCTTGCGATGGCCAGCCCGACATGCACTTTAAACCTCTCCAACCTGAGTTGTCTTAGACAACTGGGTGGAGAAAAGACACAGATTCTCCAGTCACTGAAATGAACAAACTGGACCCATGCAGAGATCTCTTGGTATCTAAGGGAACCAGTTCCCTCTCCTTCACATGGGCTTGTTTCACACTCCAGCTACTTGTACATCAAGTGCAATGCCCACCATGCCCTCTCTGGGCCTAGACCAACTCGTGCAATTCCGAGGTGCTTCATTATCATGGGCTAGCATTTTATAGAGGTGATGTGATGTAGATAACAGCATTAAAATGCTGGTTGGCACTTGGCAGGGCAATTTGTAAAAAATGTTGGTCCATTATCGTTGGTTTAGGTGAGAGAGGATCTCAACTAGTTGCGCACTGTTCACTGTGTGTTATCCAACACTCAAAATGATAATCAATATAAACACAAAAACAATGTGAAACTCCAGTTATTTTAATCCATAACCTGACGCTTCCATAATAATCACAATGTTATTGCAACATGAAATTATAATTCAATTGAACACATTATCTTGTGATTCTCAGTTCTATACACAATACATTCTTTGTTCTCAAATAATCACAACGCAAAACATATAATACTTGATTTTCATGTCATGCCCAATGCATTTCGGCACAAAGGTGTGCCTTCATCAGGGGCTAATCTGTAATAAAGGTAGAAACAATGAAACAAGTGAGTGTGGTGTATCAGTTGCATGTCATGGGGGTGTGTATATACAAATAAAGTATTATCATACCTCTAGTGAAAATACGGTTCTCGAATGAACTGTAAGAATAATAAACCAGGTAAAAGCCAGCTGTAGATATGCATGACCCAAATGAAAACCAGTGGAACAGTGGTCAATCTAAAATGGTAAATAAGCGGCCGCTTACCTAGATGTATCTGAGATTTAATGCCCTGTAAATGCAAGTGACAACCAAAATATATGTTCATGTACATAAATACTAGTGACATAAGTTACTCAATGATAAAAAAACGTAATTCAGTGATGAGGGAAAAAACGTAAGGTCCTACCTGATCTGCGTTGACTATTCCAATCTAGAAAATGTGATATAGTTTTAAGTACTTGAGGAACCTCCATATTACTGAAACAAGTGACACTAATATTGAGAAGTTTGTTCAAAGATACCAAAATCGTGGATATCCTGATTCTATCATACAACGCAGCAGAGAGCGAGTGACAGAAATGAACAGAGATATATTGTTACAACTGAGACCTAAAAACAACCAGGATCGAATGGTATTTGTGACCAAGTTCACTACAGTGTCACCAAAGATTAAACGAATTGTTAATCAACGTTGGGAACTACTCTCCACGGAAACAGGTTTTAATGGGATATTTGCCCAACCACCGATGCATGCATATAGGCGTGGACCTAATATGAGACAAATTTTGAAGGGGAGAGAAAAAGAAGACCAATTGGAAGCGTCAGGTTATGGATTAAAATAACTGGAGTTTCACATTGTTTTTGTGTTTATATTGATTATCATTTTGAGTGTTGGATAACACACAGTGAACAGTGCGCAACTAGTTGAGATCCTCTCTCACCTAAACCAGCATTTAAGTCACAGGCGTGACACACCTGATTAGTTGTAGCACCGATTGAATAGGTTGAATATATTGTTTATAACGGAGTGCTCCCCACAAACCCTTCAAACTTTATTTGGTCCATTATCGTTGGCATCTTCAAGTTTGATTTTAACTTCGCTGTATGTCCAAACAGAATGACATTTCCTGCTGATGATGAGATCACTCAGGAGCATTGAATGTATTCATGCCTCCTCCTGCATAATACACAGAAAGTCAAGTTTTAGTTGTCTCTGTTTTGGGGTGTATTTCAGTCTTTTTCTGGCCTGGCAGAATATCCAAAGGCAGTGTGACACTAGTTTAATTTCGGTTCATTGTTGAGGGTTCCACCATGTGTTGAGTTGTTTAGAAAGGTTTTATTGACACACATTTTTGACAGTACTTTTCAAGTTTTTCTCCTTAATGTTGTTAAATCTGACTGTCGTCTGAGCTGGGAACGCCCCCCATGTATTTATTCATGGAGTTTTATATAGCACAAACATGACCAGCGAGGGTATCACAGTGCTTTACAAATGATCAGAAGGAAAAGACAAGAAGAGCAAACAAAAACACAAACTGAACAGGCGCCCCCGCGCCTAGGGGAGCGGCGCCCTTAGTTGTGCCACGGGGCTACGCCTCCTGAGGGGGGACCCTGGAAAAGGAAGGGGTTGACTGTCCGTGGTGATGTCATTGTGAGGCTCGGTGAAAACGAAACTTAGCAGAAATGAACTTAGCACAAGTATTTATGGCTGTGCCTTGGGGATTTCGTCCTATTTGCCTCCTCGAACCACAGCTTGGCCACAGGAGCGTCGTTGACCACACACCCACCCGGCAGAAGGGCAAGGCTTTATGGAGGCAGAGCAGAGAGCTGACAGTTAACAACAAAGAGGGATGCACAACAATGGAGGTGCAGCCATTCAATGGACCCCAGGAGGGGGTAGATTCCACGTGTACAGTGGGTGGGCAGGGAGGAGGTACTGACCTGACGGTATTCCTGGACTCTACTGCCCTAACCCACAACGTATGGACTGAGTAGAATCTTGGGGAGGCTGCCTATGTTCAGGTACCTACCCCGGAGGGCTGTTGCGGTATGCGGTGCCCTGGATGTCAAGTAGTGCAACTGTTGGCTGTAGCGCGTTGAGGCCTACCGGCCGAGATGGCCAACTTCAAATGTACGGCCAAGTTCTGGTATTCAGCGAGTTAAAAGGTAAAGTGTAAAGTTCAAATATACGGCCAAGTGGTTCTAGTGTATGGTTGAGTTAAAATTAAAGTGTAATGCTGTGCCTAATTCCCTTACGGCCGTTGACATGTTGATGCAGCTAAAGTGTGATGCTGTGAATAATTCTTATATATCCAAGAAGGATACTTTTCTTTGGTAATGGTCTGTGGTAAATTACTTGGTTTGATGTAAATAAAATATTCTCCCCTTGGTCTCTGATTTGTATATACTGGGTGGGAACGATTCGAGTCAGGCCCCCCCGGATTGAGCTGCTGCTGCCTCTCCGATTAGCGGGGAGCTGGTGGTGGACAAGGCTGGTAGAGTGGGAAGAAGGCCAGTTAGTAATGATAACCCCAGCAAGAAAACACCGGGGGTAATTCAGTTTATATCCTGGAACATAGCAGGCTTACAAAAAAACCTAGCCGACCAGGATTGGAACGATTTCATAGATAACTATGATATTATCTTGTTCCAGGAGACATGGAGCCTGGTCCCCCTTTACAAGCCAGGGTTCCCTACATACCATATCCCCCCAACTACATCAGGAAGGGGGCGTCCATCAGGGGGACTCATTATTTGGCTGAACATCGAGCTCAATTGGCGAGTATCAAAATACGACACCCCATCTCAGGACATTCTCCATATCTCAGTTGTAGGGAACGAGGCTGACGTGTGTCTGGAAATTTTTTATATCTATGCCAGAGGGTCCCCGGGTGGCCAGGTCAGCTCCACCATATCAACTCTCGATATGGAACTGTCGGCTATTAATACCGACACAGGGATTATCGTTGCTGGGGACTTCAATTGCACTTTTAAGCCCCTGTGCAATGAAGACATCTTGGGCATCGGGGTTGTGGACTCCAAGTGGGCTATCCCCCAACTTACTCTGGCCCCTATTAAGAGATGGACCCAGAGAGCTGTCCAAATCAACGCTCTAACATTGGAGCATAATCTGCAAGCAGATAATGGCAGAACCAGATCTGATCCAATGGGAGCATCTACCTATAATAGTTTTAGGTCCCCATCTCGCATTGACTATATAATGCTAGACGTGGGGTCATGGGCCGACCTTATGGATATGGAGGTGGTCCCCAGGTGTGATAGCGACCACAACCCGCTATGTATGCAGCTGAGGCGTGCACAGGATACTACTTCCATCGAGCTGCCTGGCCCCATGAGGCAGCTGACCAGGGAGATAACCCCTCTAATTGCAACCATCACTTGAGATGGAACAAGGTTGTCAAGCAGGAATCAACCTTGGAAAGTATTAGGGATGCCATAAATCTTAGCATCTCGGAACTCGATAACATAACGAGTGCTTCCCCAGTGGCCCCGCAGGAGTCAAAGCTCACGAAAGTTTATAAGAAGGCCATGTGGAAAATAGGCGAGTTCTTCATGGTTACAGAAAAAAAGGTTGCAAGGCCTCTCGTCCAAAGGCTGCAAACCCGTGGTACTCTGAGGCTTGTAGGACAAGGAGGCAGGAATTGACAAAGGCCCTAAGAGCTAAAGACCAACCAAGCGTAGTCATTGCGAGAAAAAGCTACTACCGGACGGTTGATATAGCGAAACGACTCTGGGAGGAGATGCACTGGCAAGAATTGAAATCTGCTGCCCAGTTGAAAGACTCCACTAGATTCTGGGATTTAATTAGTACTAGTACCAGGATAGGAGCAGATCCAATGGCAAACCACATAACCGGGCGCCAATGGTTTGAGCACTTTTATGGCCTGTATTCCAGTGAGGTTGGGAATGTATTTATGGAGCAAGCTACAGGGCCTACCCTCCCCGAGCCCCACACCCAGGGGGATTTGTTTGGGCTAAGTGAGGTGCTATCGGCAATCGCAACAATTGCCCCGGGCAAAGCCGCAGGCCCCGATGGCCTCCCTGGTGACCTTATGATCTATGACCCAAATCTCTGGGCACATTTTATCCCCCCTGGAACTCGTTGAAGCTTTCGACTATTTAGGAGTGAGGATCAATAGTCGGATGAACTGGTCCTCGCATTTAGCTAAGATGCTCCTCAATCATAAACGAGTATCGGGGGCTATTGCTAAACATCAGCGCCTCTCCTACAGCCCACCAGTGGGTCCTGCCATTAAGATCTATGAGGGAAAGGCCCTGTCCTCTCTATACGGAGCGGAACTGTGGGGTTTCGAGAAGGTTACAGACCTAGTAAGATCAGAGAACAAGTTCTTCAGAGACTTAGTCTCGCTTCCTTCATCGACCCCACTAGTCCCGCTCCATTACGATTTGGGGAGACATTCAGTAAATGAGGTGGCAAGACTGCGACCCTTACTGTTTTGGACATGCCGCAGAAGGTCCCCGGAGCTATGCCACTATGCCATTGCATTAACTAAATTGATAGAAATAGATACCTGTCACAAGATAGCTAGGCTATCTAATTTGAAACAGCTAGCGGGGGATATCGGTTTGGGAGATGCGTGGGCGAGTCAGAACCCGCCACCCAAAATAGTTGTAAAGAAGGCATATTGGGATTGGGTGGCCCTAGCCGCATCAAGAAGCGAGAATTGTGGCACCCTGACAGAATCTTTCTTTTTTTTTTTGTAACTTTTTTATTTTAATCAAACAACACAGAAAACATAAACAAGGCAACATAACAGTATACATGAGGCGGGTGAGTGCTCATGGAGGGCGGGAGATACACAGTAGTTTGATACAGGAGTCGTTGTACAGAGATGAGGGGGTCAGAAGCCGAAAACTAAAATCAGAACAGAACACGCTATACTACCTCAGGAATGTCGGGTCAGGGAGACTGGGGAGGACTAGGTATCTCCGTGAGAGGGGGCGTACAAATATCTCCCCGGTAGGAGTTCCATTGATCCCAGATTTTCCCCCACTTTCTGGGTCTGCCTCTCGCCACGTATACAGTCTTCTCTCTAAACATACACCAATCCATATTCTCTTTCCATGCCGCCACTGTGGGTGGTCTTTGGGACCCCCAGAGCTGCGCGATGTCTCTTTTTGCAATCATATTACCAAGGGTAGCCCATCGCAACTGTGACACATCATAGTCATTCGGTCCCCATACATTCAGCAAACATCGTCGGGCCTCTGGCAGCATCACAACACCCGTGACCTCATTCATCACCGCATGTATACGATTCCAGAAGAGCACCATCACGGGACATTCCCAAATTATGTGAAGAAAGGTACCAAGTAGACCACAACCACACCTGCACAAGCTGTCCGTCGAATAACCCATATGGATCAGGCGAGGGCCAGTAACATAAATCCGGTGAAGGATTTTAAGCTGGACCAAGCGGAGACGGGCCGGGATTGCAACCTCTCTGGGGGAGGAGATCGCAGACTGCCAATCTTCATCGTCCAACTCAACACCATCAGCAATCCAAGTCTCTCTGAGGCGCCCGAGCAAGCTCGAGCGATCATTGATCATCTTCTTGTAAATCAGGGAAATAGTGCTATCCGGAACATGGCCATCTAATATACGATCCTCAAGGGGGGAGGATTCCGGAACGTCACAACCCACCTGAAAAACCGAAGTCAAGGCGTGGCGGACTTGAGCGTAGCGGAAGAATTCTCTATCACTTAGTTTGTATTCCGCTTCCAATTCTGCGAATGTCTTTATCCTATCCTTCACCCAGAGATCATGTACTTTGCTGATGCCAATCATATCCCATTTCTCAAATCCTTTTGTCCTCCACAGGCAACCCAGACTCTCAGAAGCATAAAGCTGAGTCAGTCGACCGTTCCAGCCCATAGCCGCGGTCGCACTGTGCCACACTCGCACGGCGATCCCCGTCGGACCCGAAAGCTGTACGCGCGAGGATACAGAATAAAGCGCCCTATTATAATCACCCCCTGGTAGTAGTCATTTGTCCATTGCAAACGCAGGATTCGACGCCGGGCCAAACATCCCATGATTGATCGCAGCGAGCTGGGAAGCCCAATAATACCGCTTGATGTCCGGAAGCGCTATACCACCGTCATACCAAGGAAGCGTTAGTTTCGGAAGAGCAATGCGCGAGCGCCCGTCCCATATCAATTGCCTCTGTAGGGATTCTACCTCTCGGAAGTACCTCGATGGAATCACATCAAATGTATTCTGTAGTGCCTATAAAAACCTCGGGAGGGACATCATCTTGAAGAGCGCGGCCCGCCCCAAAGGAGACAACTGTAATTTACGCCAACTAACTACGTCCGATCGTAAACGCTGCAGCGGGGGAAGTAGATTACGCTCGTAGCTGACCGCAGGGTCTAAGGATATAAAAAAAACAGATATTTGAAACCAGACTGCGATACTTGGATAGGACATCCACGCGGTAGGAGGGGAACTCCGCCCGCAAGCACGTATATATGAGATTTGGTCCAGTTAATAACGAGGCCAGAGTTGTTCCGGAACGAGTTAAGCACGTCGAACAAAACATTTAACGATTTTTGAGGCGACGCGAGGTACAATAAAATATCGTCTGCATATAACGATATGCGGTCCTCAAAGTGCGGGGCCCAACGTATACCTCTCATCGAAGGTTTCCACCGCAACCAGGCCGCAAGAGGCTCCAATGCGAGGGCAAAGAGGAGCGGAGACAGAGGGCAGCCCTGTCGCGTGCCTCTTCCCAGGACAAAAGGTCCTGAGACCCGGCCATTTACCACAACCTGTGCCAGCGGTGTCTCATACAGAAGCTTTACCCAACTAATAAAGCCATCGCCAAAACCAAACTTTGCAAGTGCAGCCCAAAGATACGGCCATTCGATTGGATCAAAAGCCATCGTGGCATCCAGGGATGCCAAGATGGCCGGCTCACGCAATGATGTCGCCCTTGCGAGAACGCCATGTAGGCGCCGCAAATTCAAGGCTGTATTACGATTCGGGATGAAGCCCGACTGGCCTGGATGGATCAGCTCACTGACTACTGTTATCAATCGATTTGCGAGTAGCTTCGCAAGAATCTTAGGCTCAGCGTTTAGAAGTGAGATAGGCCCATAGGACGCACAGCGGTCCCGTGGCTTCCCCTCCTTATGGATCAACACTAAGGTCGCAAGGCGCTGATCACGAGGAAGGGAGCCAGTTTCCCGCGCTGCCAGAAACATATCGCGGAGATATGGCGCTAGTGTGTCAGGGCGCAGCTTATACAGTTCAATGGGAAGACCGTTAGGGCCCATGGCCTTCCCAGAGCGAATAGAGCGCACTGCGAGAGCTACCTCATCAGTCGAAGGCGCAGCATCCAGCAAGTCTCTGTCAGACTCAGACAAACGGTGGTATATAAATAAATAATACCGGATCTAGGTTTGACTGGACATAATAATAACAGATAGCTCAATAAATAAGAGTCAAGATTCGAGGTAGTAGGAGTTTGCAGGTTTAATACAGCATAAAGGACAGGAACAGGACAACCTGCACGGGAACAGGATGGCAGGGCCCTGCAGGGGGGACAGGGAATGAGCGCGCTAGGGGAAAAGGAATCGGCGTAACATTTAATAACAGTGCACAAGCATATATACTAAAACAGTTGCATTACAGTGAATACAGTAGGCGGAGCAGTGGGTGTGGTCAATAGCAGTCGCGAAAGATAAGGGTGAAAGTGGGTGTAACAAGAGGCGTATACATGGACATGTGATGTAAACGTAACAGAATATGTCATAAATGGGGCGGAAACATGGAGGGGGCTACCTAAGGAGCCGGGACCTCTGACCTAATGGTGCGCGCAAACTGACAATGACGTGTTACTAGGAGAAGCTGGGGGCTATGAACTCTGCGCTAGGAGCAGAGACTGGAGTCTGGAGAGTCAGGGCGACATGTACCTAAACCCTATCTAGTATCTAATGTTTAGAGGACATGTTGATATAAACTAAGAGTCAGGAGGGGAGAGGCTAACAGACTCTAAGACTGGAGCATGCATTATTCTACATGTAGTGCGTGATGAAGAATATTAAATGACCATTAATACAGTATTTCTCCTACATGGAGACGTAAAGGCTAGACAATGACGGAAACTATTGATGCGATTCAGTAGCTTAGGAATGCAGAGAAGGAGGGCTGGACTGATAACTAGAATCATAACATACTCTTGGCAGACTCGTAGGCAGAGCCAGGCCGAGCCGGGCACTGCGAGGCAGGAAGTAAGTGAAGGGTCGAGGATACAGGTGGGGGCTGTATCGCTCCTCAGCGAGGGTTCAGGAGACAGGAGCTGAATCTGGTGTCCGGGCCCTTTTTAGGCCTAGAAACGGGGACTTTTCAATGAAATAACGTGCACACTGAGAAACGTGGCAACGTAACTTTACATAGGCCTAATACTCGTAGCTTTCACGAGAACTGGAAACTGGCATACTAGAGATGGACACAACTGTAATTGCGTCTTTAATCAAACATGGGGAATACATATGCATATTAATCATGCATACATAACATAAGATGGGGAACACGTAGGGACACAGAACATGGCAAAATTTACTTTTCCACAAAACAGGGCAACGCGATATCCCTTAGCAATAAATGGGAATCCTCCTCGGGTCTGTGACACCGGAGAATAAACTCCTCGAAAATAATCAGCAAAGCATTCGACAATGTCAACTGGATCGGTCACTCGCACACCATCCGCTCTCTCAATCACTGGAACCACTCGGCTCGCCCTCTCCCTTTTATCCAGCCAGGCAATCAGCTTACCCGTCTTGTCACCCACATCATACAATCGTCCCTGTTGTTCCCTACTCATCATCTTAGCTGCGTCGGTAACTAGATTCTTATATTCTAATTGCTTAAGACTGAGGATGTGAAGCACATCTCGGGTAGCATTCTGCTCCAAGCATTCTCCAACTCAGTAATTTCAGTCTCAAGGCGGACCATCGTCTGAGTTCCAACTTTCTTAGCACGTCCAATCAGTGATAAGGCTTGTCCCCGGATGACCGTCTTAAATGCCTCCCACAGCGAAACAGGCGATGACACAGACCCCACATTTTCAGCAAAGTACAAATCCAATGACTTAATCAGTTCAGCACGAGTTTTGGGGTTATGAAGATACCACGGATTAATCGGAGCCACCCTCCCTGCGGTACCAATGTTAGTATTTATCTGAAACCAGAGAGAGGAGTGGTCCGATATACCTCGAGCTAAGTGTCTAATCTCCCCAATCGACGAAGACTGGGCTGCCGGTATCAGGATATAGTCCAATCTGGATAAACTACCATGCGCGCCTGAGTGAAAAGTATACTGAGCCTGGTCTGGATGCATCAACCTCCAACAATCTACCAGCCCCAGCGCTTCCAAAAAGGCTCCCAACCAAGATTGTGCACTCGTGAGGTCCCTGGGGGGATAGCGATCCTTCCTCCCCGAGACCACTGAATTAAAGTCACCACCCAGTATCAGGATACCATCTGGGAGACCCAAAACAACACGTCGCAAGTGTGCAAATGTAGTGGTTTGTAGGCCAAGCGGGACGTAGACCGAAACCAGTGAGATAGTCTTCCCCTCCCACCTGCCTATGAGTGCAACATATCGCCCCCTAGCGTCTAGGACTATGTCATCAATTTCCAGGGGAAGAGAAGTCCTTACTAATATACCCACCCCTCTAGAACTAGAGGTGAACCCAGAATGAGCAGCAAGACGATATCCCCGCCTGTTCAGAGCATTGCAAGCATTTCCAATCAAATGGGTCTCTTGCAGTAACACCACATCCGGGGAAAGGTGCCGCAACATCTGCAAGACCACTCCCCTCTTTATCCGGTCCCCCAGCCCATTCACATTCCAGCACAGTAGTTTCAACCCCCTACCACCCATCCGGACCCACAATGATCCCCCACCTCATAACGAGTACTACACCAAAGTCCAAAGTCATAATAGTTTGTTGCCTTGAAATAACAGAAAAATGAAACACCCTCAACACGTTCAACCCCCTCCCCCCTGCAATACCCCAGCGCAACTCCCCCACCCTGCACCCCTGCATAGCCTCAAAAGCCACCCCAACTTGCCCTAGCAAAAAACTAATCTACACAAAGAACCCCAGAGGAGGAAAGGGTCCTTTTCCCCCCGGCCGCCTCCGGGGACGCACTTGAAAGCGACGATCACAGAAGGCAGCATGTCGCAGTTGTCCATTGTGTCCATTGTTCGGGACTCGGGCGCCATTGTTCATTCTTGTTCCGTTAGCCCCCCCTCCGCACCACCTGTGTGTTCCTCACGATTGGCACGGGCAGGTAACGTGTCCAGCCAGTCACTTACTCCCTCCGGGCGATCAAAAAAGAGTGTCCGATTCTCATATTCCACATGCAACCTGGCCGGGAACAACATTGCGTACTTCAAGTCCATATTTCTGAGACGCCTTTTCACCCCCTGAAATCCCATTCTTTGCCTCTGAACGGATTGGGAAAAATCAGGATAGAAGTTGACTGAGGTGTTCTCGAACTGCGTAGGACCACCCGTCCGCGCAGCCTGCAAAATGGTGTCTCGGTCTCTGAAGTTAAAGAGTCTGGCGATGATCGGCCGAGGGGGGAAACCCGGCTTCGCTTGTCCACCCGGTACCCTATGTGCGCGCTCCACTGCAAAAAATTTACTCAGTCCCTTAGGGGTGAGGTGATTGAGGATGAGATCTTCAACACGAAGGTCAGTGGACTGCGAGCCAGAATCCTCCGTAACCCCAATAATGCGAACGTTATTCCGCCTTGCACGGCCCTCAAAATCCTCCAGACGACGAGCAAAGAAGTCGTTAGCGGATCGCAAGTTGCGCACCTCAGTTTGCAAATCAGACATGTCTGTCGTGAGACTAGAGGTCTTCAGATCTAGAGATTTGACCTTCTCATTTGTCTTCGCCAGATCCGTTCTGATAAGATTAACATCGATGGCCACTGTGTCTAGTTTCAGAGCCAGGGTCTCGTACTGCTGGCTAATAGATGACTTGATGCCAGCAATGGCGCCCATGACGTCCTGTAGCGTTAGATCCGCAGACAAAGTAGGGTCGTCCACCATCTCTTCCCGGACCCTAGGCGTTGCACCAGGGGATCCTTTAGGATGCGTGTAGCGGTCCATGACGTTTGTTTGGGTCGCACCTCCTCGGAAGGTAGTCTTGACTTTACGTCTATCACCCTCAGGCTTGCCTGACATGGCGGGCTGGGTGCCCCGAAGGGGCGCTTGAGATCTGGTCCAAATGGTTCCTCAGTGAGCACTCACGGAATCTCCAGAGGCCGATCAAGCCAATGGAATTCCAAAGCCAGGCACTCGCGAGCCCCAGGCCCAGAAGTGAGCACAGGAGCCCGCTATGCCCAGTGTCAGTCTCGGGAAGGAGGAACGTTCGGCAGCAAAAACGAAACTGAAAGTAGATGTGGGCCACAATCTGGGTCTCTCCAGCCGATGTTGTTGAATTACTGGCCGGGCACAGCCACGACGCAAGGTCCAGGCAGTGCTATGGGGTAGGCCGCAAAAGTACAGGATGGCGTAACTCAGGAACCCGAAGTCCAAATCGATTCCGGAAAGCAGCTATTACATCAGCTGGGCTGCGTCTTCAATAACCCATCTTCGGATTCAGGATATGTTGCAGGATAGATGCGGGAGGCGGCGAGGGTCTCGGGAGCCCTGTGCTCATGTGTCCATCATGGATGCGCGCTAAGCTCCTCCTCCGACAGAATCTTTCTTGAACGTTAAACCTGTGCCCAAACTAGAATCCCTCTTGGACCTTATTGAGTCCCCGAAAGATAGGGCCCTGTATTTGAAGTTTCGGTTTGACACCCTTCCAGTGAACGATTTTAAAGCAGGCTGGTAGCATCTGGGGGGAGTGATTTGGGGTGTCCGGGCTGTGCTTCCCCTACGGAATTGGTCGCCCATTTCCTCTTCGCCTGCCCAGCGTATGACCAGGCAAGGAGGAAATGGTTGAAACCCGTTTGTTCTAACATGGGTTGCAGAAATTATGGGGCAGCGCAGAGCATTCTAGCATCGGAGACTTCGATCCCCAGTTTAATATATGGGTTGGCCAAATACCTGGATTGTGCCTGGCTGTGGAGGATGACACTTTCTGGGATGACCCAAGCACAGGCTGTGGAATTGTAGATCGTCACTTTTCATGGTGTACATTTTCCCTATGATAAATTGTTTTACACTTGCTTAACCAATATATGACTATCTTGTAATACAAATGCACATTCCACATACCATGGAGGGATTATGTTACATATTATAACTCTGTATATATTGTGAAATGTTTTTTATTGGGTGGTGCTTTGCCCTTTTAAAATGTTTTTTTAATGTTTTTATACTTTTATGATATTGTATATCGAATAAAGTTATACATGGTAAATAAAAGGCTATGCCGTGGACAACATACCCTGAATTTTGAGAGTTTTTGGCCATAGTGGGCGGTAAGGTGACGAAAGTTGGGGAGGAGGGAATGTCAAGTTGTGCGCATACTAAAGAGAGGTACAGAATGTAGTGACCGTCAAATTGAAGAGGGATACCTCCACACGACAAAGCAGACAAGTAATCAGACACAATCAAACGGTCAAATAATTGTCCCATATTTAGACAATGTGTTATCTTGTGTGAACTAGAAAATAAATGGGTTCTTAATTAATACAGTATCTTATTTTTTTAATGATACAATTGAGTGGATCAGTCTGATTTCCGGTGGTGAGTTCAAAATTCTTGGGGCAATACTGCGAAGGCTCTGTTGCAAGTTTTGCAGACTAAAACGTGTACAAATGCATGCAATAGACAGCAACACGCCATATGACATACTAACATCTGGTATATTGAAGGGTTCCTCGAGGATTTCTTAGTTGAAAACGTAGTTCATTGAAAGTTCATTTACCGAATTGTCATCATGCCGGAAGTTATTTTATCTATTCTCTGATTAATGAGTGCAGCGTGGACAAGGAGGGAGTTTTATTGAGTTGGTTCTGTCAAATGGTTGCTATGACTCATAACATGTATTCTGCAATGCAGACTGATACCAGTGTACTCAGTGATAGCACGTTACAAATATTGAGACATTGGAGACCTCAGCTTTTTTTAACTTGAAAATAAAATAACATTCACTTTGGTGCAATGCAAAGACACTGTACGGCACCCCAATATTTTACCTTTTAACAGCATTACTCTCATAATACTTTAATGGATGTAGCAGAGGACGTCAGGAGCAGCTGCATTCAGTCACATTGGGCTCCTCTTGGCATATCAGGAAGTCATGCGTCAGCTGTGAGAATTAATTCCCTGAGGTCTGCAGAAGCACGAGGGTCTGCGACAGTGGAAGTCCTTCAACGACAACAGCATGATACAGTCACAGTCCAGAAGTGAGTCCGTACTCGTATGACTATCTTTGCTTACTCTAGTTCAGGGTTTCCAAACTCGGTCCTGAAGGGCCGGTTCCACGCCAGATTTTAAGACACCTACATTTATCTAAATGGGAATGTGCTAAAAATCTGGCATAGTTCTGGCCCTCCAGGGCCGACTTTGCAGAACCCTTCTCTAGCTAATAGCTCAGGTAATCAGAAAAGCATCTATTTATATATGCTAAATGGCATTGATAAGCACATTGTCAGTTAATTGCTTGATGCTTTGATCTGAACTGGGACTGAACTCACACAAACCTCAAACACTGGAAAATCTCACCCACTAACGTGACAAGAGGATTGCATTCTATAAAAGGTGAAGATTCTGACCGACTCTGCCCATTACAACCACAGGTCCTGTGCCTTGATAGGAACCTTGGCACAGCAGCTTCAGAAGGGTGGTACTGAGTGTCCTTGAGACAGCGTGCACACAGCTACACACAGGCACCAGGAGCCTAAAATACTGTGCAGCTGATTCGAGCATGTGCATCATGAAAATACACTGAAACAAAAATCTAGCAAATACACATACGCTTCGGGAATGTAAGATAAAGTAAAATGATATGGCAATGCTGAAACAGTGCCTTGAGGCTGCTGCTGCTACTTTTCATTTTATGTCAGGCCCAAGAAACGAGTTCAAACAGATCACCATCAAGAACTGTAATCCGCCCTCTAATCCAAAAGTGCAGTGGGTGCAAAGAAAACTTCCAACCCCATGCTCCGATCACCCAGGACAGTAAAATATGAAAACTTTGCAAAATTATGCATATTATGCTTGATGCACAGGACTACACTTCAATAATAAGAGACAACTACACTGAACCTATCATCCAAAGCAGTCTGTGGCCCTCCGTACAGCACAGTGAATCAGTGAGTGAGACAAGGGTCTATACACAGCTTCCTCTTTGATACTCAGACCCTTATCATGATGTTGGATGGACACAACACTGTTGCAGGAAAGGTACCAGTGGTCTTTAAAAGACCATTAACATGTTAATTAGGCTTTGTTTACTTTTTTCACCCCTTCATCTCTGCATGGTGAAAGGGGACAAATCCTTTCTTTGACAACGGTAACCTTTGGTAACCTTTGCCTACTGTCCTGCTGCGTTGATATTTCTTTTTCTATGCAGAGCAGCGGAAAAGAGGTCTGTTTATTCCTAGTCACCCCCTGACCCCTGCAGTTGCTTATCACACAAGGCTGTGACACAAAATATGACTAATGGAGTAGGTAAGAGAATGTGTTACAAAAAAAAATATTTTTAAAATCTGCACAGGCCCAGCAGGACGCATACTTCGTATGTGCTTCATTTAAACAGTTTTTATCATTTCATCATAGCCGATGCTGGTCAACAATAAAACAATACAAAATGGCAATGTCCAGATAAAGATGGTGATTAATGATCCTCCTTTAGAGCAATCGTTTGTCTGTTAGTATTTTTTAAATGCAGACGCACTGTATTTTATGTGGATAGCTCAGTGGGTTACTGCCTTTGTCACAGAGATCCTTGTGTTACTTCAGAAGTTACAATCCTAGCAAAAGGCAGTGAACAATGAACTGCCACAAAAGAGCTGCAAACAAACATGAATGGTATAATTAGAACTTCGCTTTTTTTGATTTGTGATATAGTTAGAACTTCCCTAGTCTTTTCATTATTCTAATGTTGCTAAAATGAGTGTTTGGGCAGATATACATTTTTATCAGTAAAGCTGACCCCCATGGAATACTCTTTAAATCCTAAGGTTGTGTTTCCCCAGACCAAACCCTCTTAAAATATACTACACCAGAATGGATGACCGATGATTCCTACACCTTGTAATCCTCATTGGCTTATGTGACATTCCCTGTAGACTGATTTACATACTTGCATGATTCATTGTCTCTGTAAGTGTGTGCGTGGTGTAAAGTACTGACACACACTACATTGATATGAGCAGCGTTATACAACAAATTAAATGCATATGAGAGAGGGGATACGTAAACATGAGGGGCGCTGGTGGAGGGTGCCAGTGAGGGAATCCGAGGAGGAGGTAGTGGGAGGGGCTATGGAGCGATGAGGGGCACTGTTGGAGGATGACAGTGAGGGAATCCGAGGAAGAGGTCATGGGGTGGAGGGGGAAGCTAGGGAGAGATGAGGGGCACTGGTAGAGGGTGGTAGTGAGGGAGTCTAAGGAGGAGGTCATGAGGGGGATGGGTTACAGAGAGATGAGGGGCGCTGGTGGAGGGTGGCAGTGAGGGAATCCGAAGAGGAGGTCATGGGGTGGAGGGGTAGCTAGGGAGAGAAGAGGGGCACTGGTGGATGGTGGTATTGAGGGAGTCTGATGAGGAGGTCATGAGGGGGAGGGGCTACAGAGAGACGAGGGGCACTGGGGGAGGGTGGCAGTGAGGGAATCCGAGGAGGAGGTCATAAAGGGGAGGGGCTATGGGGAGATGAGGGGCACTTGTGGCGTGTGGCAGTGAGGGAATTCGAGGAAGAGGTCAATAGGGGGGCATGGACGGATGAGGTACACTGTTGGAAGGTGGTAGTAAAGGTATTTATGGAGAAAGAGGTTTTTGGTGCAGCGCCAAAAAAGACTTTTGCATCAGCGCTGAAGCCGGCCCTGTCATGGCCTTTCTGTTTTTGTTTATTTAATTAGCAGTCGGGCCATAAGGGCCACTGTGGAACATACTTTAAAGTGCGTGCTAATTATATTTATTGCTCTATTCAATGTTTTAAGTATGAAGGTGATTTTACTAATGTTTTTACCGGGAGATGGTGCCTGACATGGGGCGGGGCCCAAGGTCATCTTTGAGATAAGGTGCACTGGAGAGGAATAGTGGCTAATCAAGCTTGTAAGGGAGTGCGTTGAAGAGTCCGTGGTCAGGTGGAGGTAGTAATGAAGAGGGATTCTCCCTGAAGGCTCACACAGAGGGAGCCAGAGAAGTGTCACTTGCCTGATACTCCCACCTCAGAAACCTCCTCTTCCCATCAAAGGAACATTACATAGAAAAAACACTTTTTGTGAGTGATAACATTAAAAAGAGATTTGGAAAAGAGTGAGTTTTACTGGGCCTTGTAAGACTAAGAAGAGGTAAAGGAGGGCCCTGAAGCAGGCCTGCCTAGACATATATGCTTGTAGAGATAACAATGGTTTTTGGTGGCCTCAACGAGGTCCTGATGAAAAGTATTGTAAATTATGAAATTAATTCATAAAATTAAATCTGGAAGAAGGTCTCGGTAGAATACCATATAGGTCAATTTTATTACAGTATGATACACAAGTTATACAAAAAATATTTAAACAATAACGATAAAGCACCAGCATCAAGTGCTTGATAGAACGCCAGATCGGAGAAGCCAGCTGCGCTGCCGAACGCGACTGAATTCAGCGGTGTTTAACTCCCGCATTGACGAAGTCTTTAAGCTACTGATGCGAGTAATTGAAGTCTCACATCCCATAACGCCAGATCGGAGAAGCCATCTGCGCTGCCGAACGCGACTGAATTCAGCGGTGTTTAACTCCCGCATCGACGAAGTCTTTAAGCTACTGATGCGAGTAATTGAAGCCTCACATCCCATAACGGTTTCCTGCCACGAAAACTAGCTCTGGCACATGGAATAAAGCGGCTTCCTCAATCCCAAAATATGAAGAGATAACGCTTTGGAAACGAAGACCCTAATATACAAACAACATTAGTTATTGCAATTTTTTGGCACCTATTGCATAGACTACGTGAAGGTAGTTTCACAACACCGGCCCAATTAATTTTCCTGCCGCTTAGGAACTAAAGGTGACACTTCGCTAATTTCAGGGAAGCTCACGTCCTGATGATGATCTAAAACAAACTAGATCGAAACGCCGTCGACAAATTCAAGGAAAACTCCCTCTTTCTATTGTATATAATTTATGTGGGAATACCCTTGTGGTGACATCCTTTGTATATAAATGTATATAAATGCCCTTTTTTAATATATTCACTAAAGTCACTTTGAGCACTTTCTTTGTCACATATGTGAGCACCTGATAAGAAAATAATTATCGTTATTGTTTAAATATTTTTTGTATAACTTGTGTATCATACTGTAATAAAATTGACCTATATGGTATTCTACCGAGACCTTCTTCCAGATTTAATTTTATGAATTAATTTCATAATTTACAATACTTTTCATCAGGACCTCGTTGAGGCCACCAAAAACCATTGTTATCTCTACAAGTTCTCTCAACCCCAGGTTTTATTAATGGGGTACCCTTGTTTTCTTTAAATAGACATATATGCGACAAATCGAGCCCGCAGTGGCCCACCCAAATGCGTCCTTGGCCCACCCAATTAAAAATTCCTGGAGCCGGGCCTGGGTACCACCCGCCTATGGGTTGGCAGTTCCGATATCCCAATTCGAATGCAGCAGGTCGGTAGCTTGAGTTTTTCAATGGGAGCCTGTGCGGCAGCTGAAAACATCTGCAGCACAAGCTCCCTTTAAAAAATGACAGTACGTAAACATCCCTGCACCGTGTATCAGGCACCTCATAGGGGCCTGATAGGGGCGACCAGCGTTGCTTTTTGACTGCCTTTCCATGTCTGTAAGGCCAGTGTGGAATGGCTGTCAGAAACCGACATCATAATCCCGACGTCAGAAACGCCATCCTTAAGGGATTATGCTGCCTTTCCGACTGACCATCAGAACCACGTTGGATTCCCCGGCAGGTTTAAACTCCAACCACCGTCATCCTAATATGGCAGTCAGATATTAAACCTACCATGTCAGGCGGAAAGCCTCCAAACCAGCGGTCAGAGGTTTTCGACCCGACACCTTAATAGGACCCTCAGTATTTAACTTTGCAAAATCGCCGGACACTAACATGAATAAGCAATGCCCAGGTTGAGATGGCTTAGTATCCAAGGGAACCAGACAACTCTCCTTCACATGGCCTCGGCTCACACTCTAACTACTTGGACAGCAAGTGCCTTACCCACCAGGTCCTCTCTAGGCCTAAAGCGCCTCATGCAATTCAGAGGTGTTTTATAGGGCATAACATAGTATTTCAGTGTGGTGATGTGGACAACAGCACTAAAATGTGTTATACTAGCCCATGGTGCATTTCACTTGGCTGGGCTGTCATTCCATTTTATTTTCTCCATTATCTTTTGCATCTTCTGGTTTAATTTTAGCTTCACTGTGTGTCCAAACAGAATGATGTCCCCTGCTGATGATGAGATCACTGAAGAGCATTATAGGTACATTCCTGACGTTTACACCTCATTTGAGGTGCAAGTATCACATTTGCTGTCTATACGGAGTTGCAACCCATGGCCCATACTGAATCTGCTGCTTAAGATCAGCAGCCTATGTGTTTTATCCGCGATATTATTGTGACCACCAAATGTAAAACAAACAGAGGCTTCAGGATTTAATAACAACACCTCGCTGACCAAAAACTACCCCCAAGTAACCATCCCCCACATGCATCAATCTAGGATTTTGCATTTCTTAAATAGCGAAAATTAAGGAATCGCTATTTAGGAAATGCAAAATCCTATGCATCAAGAAATCCTAAAAGTTTTAGGATTTCTTAATTTTCGGAAATTGCGATTCCTTAATTGCGAATCGCAATGAAGGAATGGCATTACATTGATTCCTATGGGCCTAGAGGCCCATAGGAATCAATGCCGTTTTGCATTTTTTTTTGCACTCGCAATTTGTTGATGCATTGCAAGGGTGCAGAGGGGGGTCCAAAGGACCCCCCCTGCACCCCTGAAATGTATTTTCAAGTGCATGTTTCACACATATATGTCCTAAGGACATGTGTGTCTGTAACATGCAAGTTTAAAAAATGCATTTTTTTGCTTTTTTAAAATTTTTCGCAAATTAACACGAGGGTCAACCTCGTGTTAATTTGCACTTCCAATTTCAAAATTCGCAATTTAAAAAAAATGATGCATTGCATTTAAGGAATCGCACAAATGCGATTCCTTAATTGCATTTGCATTTTTAAGAAATTCAAAAAATAGCGAATTTTGACACTCTGTTTGATGCATCCCAAAAACGTATTTAGGAAGTGCAAAGGGCCGAATTTAGCGATTCGCACCGTTTGCACTTCCTAAATAGGTTGATGCATGTGGGGGCAAAACTCCAGGCTTGATATTTTATCCGGTAACCTTAGTTAGTATCATAAACCGTAATCTGAGAGTGGACTCCATTAACACTGACATACCTTGTTGGGCATTACACTAAGCTTTTTTTTCTGAGGCCCAAATCACATATGAGCTAGTAATCCTGATAGAGGAACTGTCTCATTTAGGGAGCACTATTTGCTACATCCATGATACATTGTACTGCAGACGGTCAGGGACTCCCTTGCATGTTGATGTTCACATAACACACAATAACTGACACTCTAAATACTGAATGGTATTCTTGTGAGTAGAATAATATGAATAATACTTCAGGCAAAGCAATGGCTGATCTACTGCCCCACTCTATTTATGCTGTTCTGTGGGCTGATCTGAAATATAGATGACACTGCCAGTGAGTGACCCAATGTCCCTCCCTCTGCATTATGTGTATTCTCTACCAGGGATCTGTCAAGGTATCTTAAGCTTTGTTGAAGTTGTGTTGCTTTTTATCTAATATGAATAAGGCCAATGTAGTGTGTTCATTAGTTGTTGATTCCAAACAGACTAGACTCATCTCTTCTCTCTTCTCTGATTGCACACGAAAATATGAAGTTATTCATGCCTCATCCTGGCTAGGCTGGAGCAATAATACACAGAAAGTGAAGTTTCAGTTCTATCTGTTTTGGGGTGTATTTCAGTCTTATTTTGTCCCTGGCAGAATATCTAAAGGCAGTGTGACACTAGTTTAATTTCGGTTCATTGTTTTTTGTTTTTTTAAATATTTTTATTTGCATTTTATCATGAAATAACAGTACAGTCATGTCATCATCGGTCAGCACATCCCTTCCCCTCGCCCCGTCCCACTGATCCTCACCTGTAAAATCAATACAACATTATACACATCGAGTAACTTCCTCAGAGCTCTCCATACCCCTGACAGTAGTGCCCTGGCCGACTGCCGCACACTACATTCATATTTATGGGCGCACTCAAACCCCTTGTCCCGCTTTACAGTTCCTCATCGAGGCCATGATACTTCCGCCACCGACTCCATACTTTCTTAGGGCAGCCCTGTGCCTTATAGGTGACCCTTTCGGCTGCCATATAGAGATCCATACCTCTCCGCCATTCCTCCAATTGCGGTATCGTGGCTGCCCCCCATTTCCTTGCCACATCCCTTTTCCCAACCACCAAGGCCAGGGAAAGGAAAATCAGACGCTGGCAGGCGAGATCAACATTATTGGTCATACCCAACAGGACTAATTTAGGGTCAATTGGCAGAGAAGTCTCCAGTACCTTCCCTAATTCTCTCTAGATCCCCGTCCAATAGACCTGAATCATCGAGCAAGACCAGATTATATGGTAGAACCCCCCCCCTCTTGTCTACACCTCAGTCAATTTGTGTCTCCAGCTCTACCCATTTTGTGGAGGCGTACCCTATCATAATAGGTTCTATGAAGTATATTGAACTGAATGAGCCTCAGCCGGGATTTATTAGCTACCTCCCTTGGGTGCATAAGTACAGTGTCCCAGTCTACCGTGTCCATTTCACCCACCTCCCTCTCCCACTTACTCCTAAGGGTACTTAGATCGTGTGGCATGTTGTTCATAAGAGTTCTGTATGTGAGCGAAACTGCCCTTTCCTGTACTTGTTCTTGGAGCAGGCGGCCTTCCAACGGTGCATATTCAGGGAGTGTGCCAGCTGGAATCCCCTCTGCCCGGCAAGCATGTCTCAGCTGTGCATATTTAAAATATTGCGTGCGGAGCATGCCAAAGTCCGCCCGCAACACCTGGAATGACTTCAATTCCCCCTTGGCTATCACCTCCCCCAGCGTCGAGATCCCTATATCGTCCCAACTCTGAAACCCTTTCAATTTATTCAATTCCTGCAGCCAGGTGCAATGCCACAACAGCGTTTGTCTGGTGGGCTTCTTCTCCCAGCCAATGGTCTTATTCGCTCGGTTCCATGCTGTCAGCGTAAGTCTAGTGGCCGGCAGTACCCTCCCTTTCCCCTTGCCCCGGTATAAATAATGGTTGTATGGGCGGGCACCCATCGTGTACCTTTTAAATTCATATGTGGGGTGTAGGGCCGGGGCGTGGAACCAGTCATTGATGTGCACTAGGTGTTCCAACCAGTAATAGGCCTCGATATTGGGAAGTGAGATCCCTTCACTGTACTGGTGCCTCTGTAGGGTTGCCAGTGCCACCCGTGGTTGCTTCCCTAACCATAAAAGGGTTCTCAGTTCTGCATTAGTTTCTGTGAACACCCTACGGGGAAGAGGATAGAATTCATTTTGGAATGCGTATAGGAGCTTGGGCAGCGTCATCATTTTGAACATGGCTGCACAGCCCAGGAGTGTAAGGGGTAGGAGTCGCCATCTACTCGCAACCTCTATAAAATTACGCACTATCCGTCTAACGTTCTTGTCATACGAGCGGCCACTATCCAGTGTCACAAACACTCCAAGGTATGTAAAGCCCTCACTAGTCATCTGTAGCCTCTCCGGGAGAGCCGTCCACTGTTCCTGTCCCCGGGGATCGTACAGAACTGACTTATGCCAGTTTATCCTGTAGCCTGCGTGGGCACCGTCTCTTTCCAGCTCTGCGAACAGTGCCGGTATTGTCGTTTCCGGGTGTGTTATATAAAGGAGGACATCGTCCACGTAGAGGGATATTATTTCCTCCTCGGTATCTTGCTGCCCTCTCCGAAAACCTCTGATGTCAGTAATTTGCCTAATTGCAGCCTCAAGTACCTCGATCGTCAGTGTGAAAAGCAAGGGCGATACGAGGGCACCCCTCTCTGGTCCCCCGGCGCACTGGGAAGTCCCATGATACGACCCCAATTACCCTAACCTTGGCTCTAGGGTCCGTGTATAGCAGCCGTACCCACTGCCTGAACTTCGGACCAAAACCCATTCGCACCAGGACTCCCTCCAGAAAAGGCCAATGGACCGCATTGAACGCCTTTTCCGCGTCTAACGACAGAAACCAGTGGGGGTCCCGTCTCTTTCCCATCTCCTGTAACCAGTTGTGGGTCCGTCGGAGGTTAAATCCAGTGGCCCTCCCCGGGAGGAACCCAGTTTGATCCAAGTGGACCAGGTCCGGTATGACCTTCCTCAATCTGAGGGCTAACACTGTCGCCAATAGCTTCGATATTTAAGAGGGAGATAGGGCGATAGGACGAACATTCATCGGGTGGTTTGCCCTCCTTATATATCGGGACTATCGTGGCCATGCGGAGATCTGGAGGGAGACTTCCCTCTTGTATCGCCCCTTCAAAAAGTCCCAGCAAGTGGAGGGCCAGCAGATCTGCCGTCCGTTTAAAAAACTCTACCGGGAATCCATTTGGGCCAGGGGATTTCCCCGTACGTAGTTTTGTGAGGGCCTTCCTCACTTCCTCCATCGTGATGGCAGCCTCCAAGTCGTCGCTGTCCTTAACATCTAGCACAGGGTGATCGAAGTGTGTCATACATTGCAGAGTATCTTTCTGGGTCCCTAAATCTCGTGCGTCAAAGAAGAGTCGATAGTGCTCAGCAAAGGCTTCAGCGATCTGAACATCTGACCTCGTCAGAGACCCTTATGCGTCACGTACCTGTTCCACCCACCGGGCGTCTCTTTCTTTCCTGCTGAGCCACGCCAGCAGTTTACCCGATTTATCCCCTACATCGTACAAACGGTGTAGTGTTGTCAGTGCCTGCGTTTTGGCCTCCCCCGTTATCAGGTCCCTATACTGACATTGAGCGTCTGTCAACTTACGAAGCGTCCCCGTGGCTTTACTAGCCTGATAATCCCTTTCCAACTCCAATATGCGTGCTTCGAGCTCCTCAATTTCTTTCTGACTTTTCCGGGTCTCTTCTGCCAGTCTGTTCTGTGCCCTGTCTCTCATGACCGTCTTAAAGGCCTCCCAGAAGACCACTTTAGACGAGACAGACCCCTCGTTTTCTGCCACGTATACCTTGGGGAAACATCCTTTTCAACGCAGCTTTTACCACGCAGTGCCTTTACGACGCAACTATTACAACGCATGTCATTACAACGCATTGCGCTGGGGGGCGCTCTAGGATAGGGAATGGATTTAATTTACTATCCAACACCTTCCCTACTATCCACGGGGACTAGAGTTGGTATAGTAAATTAAACTATTCACTATCCAGCACCCCTTAACGCTATGCGTTGTAACAGCATGCGTTGTAAAAACTGTGATGTAAAGGCATGCGTGGTAAAAGCATGCATTGTAATATCATACATCCATACCTTCACGTCAGCCCTAAGGCCCTTCAATAGTACCGGCTTCTGCAGGTCCCAGGCTGACAGTCTCCACGTTCCACCTCTCTGTGCCCTCCTCCTCTCAACCTTCACCAGGAGGGGCAAATGGTCTGAGATCCCCCTCGCTTTGTAGTCCGCTGAATCGTCTCGTGTCAGAACATGTCGGGCTAGGAAAATATAGCCGAGTCTAGAATAGACCCTGTTCGCGCTTGAGAAGAAGGAATAGGCCTTTTCGTCTGGGTGTAGCCACCTCCAGACATCTGTTAGTCCCAAGGTATCAATCATGGTATAGAGGAGAGTTGGGGGCTGGTCCCTGGTCCTGTCTCCTGTTCTATCTAGCGTTGGGGTCAACACATCATTGAAATCCCCCCCCAAGATCTGTAGTTTATCGGATGTGTTAAGTAATATATCCGTGACCCTTCAGTGTGGCTGCCTGCAATTTTGGGGGGGCATATGCCGAGATGATCGTGTATTCCTTCCTTCTCCATGTGCCCCTCACTCCTACATATGTCCCCTGGGGGTCTGTCCATATCTTTGCCACCCGAAATGGTTGGTCCTTCCTGATCATTTTCGCCACCCCACGGGAGCCTCTAGTAAAACCTGCATGTGCTAAAACTTTGTATTGCCCTCTAGCCAGAAAGCCGCAGTTATTGCCCTGGAGATGTGTTTCTTGCAACAAGACGATGTCGGGGCACACTCTTTTGATATACGTGTTCACTAGGCCTCATTTAATCTTACTGCCTAGACCATTCACATTTCATGTTAAGACCGTGAGCCCTTCCATATCCTGCAGTGTCCCCATTTGTTCACCCGGCATCACGTCTACAGTCTCGATATATGGTGTTTAAGATCAGTGGTAGTGGTGCGTTCTGGACGCTGGCATGACTAATCCCGCTGACATGTCCTGTTCCCTCCCCTCTCCTGCCACCCATCATCTCCCCCCCAGCTCTTCCACCCGACCCCTCAACATCCCCAAACTTGAAGCAAAAACAACAACAACTCCCCCCATTCCCCCTCCCCACCTCCCTCCCCCTCCAGTCACATCATCCGCAAACACAGAATATAGGACTGTCAGCAGAGAAGGTCTGTCGCCCTCCCACAATTCACCCCCCACCAACCAGCACTTACAGTCTATCTAGCGGGCCTGTATAACAAACCCACAGATCCTGCTCACAAAATTTATTTTATTTATTTATTTTTAAAATTTCTAAAGCGCACAAATACCTTACGGTGTCTCGGCGCTAGTGTGTGCAGATTACGAGGGTTGTGAAAAGATGTTACTGGTTAAAAAGCCATGTTTTAAGATGTTTTCGAAAGGAAAACAGCGAGGTGTGTTCCTTGATATGGGAAGGAATCTGGTTCCACAGTTTTGATGCAGCCACTACAAAACGTCTGTCTCCCCAAGTTACCTTTTTTGTTGGGGGAATTTGGAGCTGTTGGGCCGTGGATGACCGCAGTGTTCGACTGGGTTTATAAATTTTGAAAGCGCTTTTGAAGAAGTCGGGACCATTATTGTTCAAGGCCTTGTGAGTAATGCACATGGCCTTGAACTTTATCCTACTTCTTATGGGTAGCCAGTGAAGCTCTCGAATTGTAGGAGAGATAGAGGCGTGTTTTGGTATCCCCAGGAGGATTCTTGCAGCAGCATTTTGAACAAGCTGTAGCTTACTCACCACTTGTTCCTGTGCATTAAGCAGTAGGCCATTGCAATAGTCCACCTTGGATAGTACCAAGGAGGACATTAAAGTTTTACCAGCAGTGGGAGGGAGAAAAGGGAGCAGTTTCTTCACCATTCTCAAAGTGAAGAAGGAGGCCGAGACCACAGCGTTGGCATGACCAAGGAACGTAAGCTTACTGTCAAAAAGCACGCCCAAGTTTTTCACCTTGGCAACTGGCAGTGGAGGCATACCCAGTTCCGAAGGCCACCAGACCGGAGACCAAGACGGAGTCAGTTCGCCAAAAACCAATACCTCCGTCTTGTCGGAATTTAGCTTTAAGCAATTCCGGTTCATCCATGTACTGATAGCCTTCATGCCTGCCTGAAAATTAGCAGCCACAGCTTCTCCGTTTTTATGTATCTCCAGGACCAGCTGTGTGTCATCGGCGTACGATGTAAGCCCTATGCCGAATGACTTGATTACCCTCGCCAAGTCCGACACATAGATGTTGAAAAGTGTCGGACTTAGCGAGGAGCCCTGGGGGACACCGCAAGGAAGAGAGAAATCAAAACAGTAGCTCAGAAAACACAATAGGTAAAAGGGGGGTGGAATCAACTTGCGTGCCCTCCAACTGGAGTTGGTATCTCTGTTGCTCTTCCAGTCCCGGTTCAAGAGTGTGAGTCCTGGGTAACGCTCCGCGAGTCCTCTGCCTGTCCTGTCGCATCATGTTCCAGCTCTCGGATGGCTGTCACTAGACGTGCAGTGACTGTGCTTCCTCCTCTTCTCCTCCAGATGAGCGTCCCCCGCATCATCCTCTCCCTCAGAGCGAGCGTTTCTTTCAAAGCAGCGAAACTGAGATCCTGCTGTGTCTCTGTCTCCGGTTGATGCAGAGTGTCTCCTCTGTCTCCCCGACGGTCTGTGGTTGGGATACGGCGTTGTTTGCTCTTGCCCCCTTCCTCTCGATCTCCTCCGCCTCTGGGTCTTCGGCCGCCCCCATTGGAATCCACCGGCACCCATTTCGGAGACTGCCCCTTTCCTCCCTGCCACTGGTTTCCGGAGCGGAGGGCGTTCCTCTAGCCAGTGCCATACACCTTCCGGGTGAGTGAAAAAGTGTGTCTTTTCCTTGTAGATTACTTTCAATTTTGCTGGGAAGAGCAGCATATACTGGATAAGGAGGTCCCTCAGTCTCGCTTTCACCAACTCAAAGGAGCGCCTCTGTTTTTGAACCTCCTGGCTGTAGTCCGGGAATATCATTATGTGTGCGTTTTCCAATCTGATATCCCCCATCTTTCTAGCTTCCTGTAGGATCATGTCCCGATCTGCAAAGTTCAGGAAGCGCGCAATGACTGGCCTCGGCCTTGCGCCTTCTGGCGGCTTCACCAACAATGCCCTATGCACCCGTTCTACTCCAAAACAACTATAGAACTGCGCCGCTAGGAAAAACTTCAGTAGCCAGGCACGCAGAAATGCCGCCATATTAGCCCCTTCAATTACTTCCCGGAATCCCACAAAGCGTAGGTTGATGCGGCGGGCCCTATTCTCAGCATCATCCACCTTCCAGAGGAGTTGTCGATGAGATGCCTGGAGTTCCACCATGTCTTTCCGAAGGGTAGTGATGGAGTCCTCTGCTTCCTCTAATCGCGTCTCCGCCGTGGTTACCCTCTCCGTCAAGTTACGGAAGTCCTGTCGTAGGAGAGTGACTTCTGAGCCTTCCTCCTCAATCTTGACCTCCAGCGCTGCCCGACACTCCTGTATGTCCGCCCTTAAAGCTTGGATCGCTCCCATCAGAAGATCAGTGTCCGTACGGGAGCCAGATGGGACCGCCTCCGCAGGGGGCTGAGCCGTGGCGTATCGGTCCAGGGTCCCCTGTCTGGGGGCCCTGGTAATTGCCTCTTTCTTCCCCATGGCAAATGTCTCTGTATGCTAGGACACAATACCATCCTCTCTCTTCACTCCTCTCCTCTTATCCAGGTGGGGAGGGGGAGGGGGGGTCCCGTCTCGGTCTTTATGGTGGAGACCACGCGACCCCCCGTTGTGGCTCGGGGCTTATTGCTGGTCTGCGATGTGGTCCCAACCCCCCACTGGCGTTGGAAGCCTGCCAGGCGTGCGGGGGGGAGAGAAAGCGAGGCTCTCAGCCTAGCAACTCCCGGTTCCTCCAGCAACACAGTCCCGATATCCCCTTGATGTCCATCCAGCTGCCCCCCCGCTTTCTCGGGGTCCACTGTCCAGTACGTAAGGGCAGCACGGCCAGTGTGTGTCAGATCCAGCCACCCTGTGCCAAGCTGCGGTGTGTGGGTCCCCTACCTCAGGCAATGGTGCCGTTTCGTGAGTGCCCCCATGCGTGTCCCGGGGTCAGGCTCCGCCGCTGCACGCACCGTCCGTTGTTGCGCGCCTCTCGGTGTCGCTCTCAGCAGCCATGGCTCTGGCACCACCGCCGCGAGCTGCGTGCCACCGGACGTCCCAGTCCATCCAGTGTAGATGGGCGCAGAGGCGTCTTGTCCCCCAGCGCCAAGCCCCAGGCAGATCAGAGCCCCTTCTCTGCCACTCCAGGCCCGGGCGCGGGTGCTAACAGCCGGCCCTCCTGCCTTCAGCTCTTCCGCTCCTGTGGGTGCCCTCGGGACACCCCTCCCGTCCTTACTTCTGTCCCGAGCCACAGACCGCTGGGCACCGCGTTCCGGTCGGAGACTCCGGTCTCTTGCGGCCTCCGTTTCGCGGCAGCTTCGGGCTTACTTCTCTGCCTCAGGGCCCCGGCCGCCATCTTGGGCCAAGCGTTCGCGCCGATTTCGACTGCCGGGCCGTGTTACTCCCGGTTTCGGCTGCGAGGCGATGCAATTTCAGACCCCAGTGTGGTTTGGGTCGATCGCGGTCCTTTTGGTGCAGAAATGGGACTTTCTGGGCAAGTTAGAAACATCGGATTAGGGCAGCTCTCCGGGAGCCACGGAGGTGTACTTCCTAACCGGCCATGTCGTTGGCCACGCCCCCAATTTCGGTTCATTGTTGAGGATTTCAGCATGTGTTGCATTGTTTAGAAAGGTTTTATTGACACACATTTTTTATAGTACTTTGTATGTTTTTCTCCTCCATGATGTTAAATCTAATAGCTGATTGTGTGAGATGGAAATGCCCTCCACGTATTTATTTATAGAGTTTTATTTAGCGTCAACATGACCCATGAGGGTATCAGAGCGCTTTACAAATGATCGGAAGGAAGAGACAAGAAGAGCAAACAACATGAACAAGAGAAGCACAGAATGTAGTGGCTCAAAAATTGAGGAGAGACACCTCCACAGGACCAAGCCAACAAGCCATCTGACATGATCAAACAGTTGAATTATTGTCATGGGTGTAGACAGTGTGTCATATTGTGGGAACTAGAGCCGAAATCTATACTACTATAATAAAGGAGAAACTTGCAGGCTTTGAGGCAAGTAAAAGCAGGAACCACTGCGCCAATCTACACACCCGATACACCGTAGAAATCGGCAGGGTGTGTAGATGGTTATAGGCTATATAAACTTTAAAAAAAAACTTATTTAAAAAAATTAATAAAAAAAAAAATAGTCCCCCCAAAGTAGCGCGGGCCGCGATGTGCGTGCTCACGTCGAGGAGCGGCGTCAGAGCGGCGTCAGAGGACCGGCGGACATGGCGCGGGGGAGGAGTGGTCACGTGAGCAGCAGGAGACAGGTCAGCGGCGGTGAGAGATCAGCGGAGAGGCGGACATGGCGCGGAGGAGGAGCGGCGGCGGACAGGCGGTGAGGAGCATAGCCGCGAGGACCTGTCAACTCAGGAGCGGAGAATGAGGTAAGCAGGCGGGTGTCGGGCCAGGCGGGGGACGGGGTGGTACTAAAGGCAATGTCGGGGCAGGAAGGGGGTCGGGGCAGGAGGGGGACGGGGTCTAACACCTCCAGGCGAGGGTCAGGCCAGGCGGCAGCCGGGGGACGGGGCGGGCGGGGGCACGGGCTGCTGGGCAATGTCGGGGCAGGCGGGGGTAGGGGGAAGCCTGAAAGCACCCGGACAAGGTCGGGACGGGCTGCTAGTGTGTTCATAAGATAGTTTAACTTCTTATTTCTTGTGGTGAGATCCAAATTCTTAGGGCAATACCCGAGAAGGCTCTGTTGCAAGTTTTGCAGACTGAATCATCTGCAGATGCATGCAATAAACAGCAACACGCCCTATGACGTACTAACATCTGGTATATTAGATTGGAAGGGTTCTTCGAGGATTTCTTAGTTAAAAACATAGTTCATTTACCAAATTATCATCATGCCGGAAGTTATTGTATCTATTCTCTGATTAATGAGTTCAACGCGGACAAGCAGGGAGCTTTGCTGAGCTGGTTCTGTGAAATTGTTGCTATGACTCATAACATATATTCTGCGATGCAGACTGATACCACTGAACTCAGTGACAGCACGTTACAAATATCGAGACATTGGAGACCTGAGGTTTTTTAAACTTGAAAATAAAATTAATATTCACTTTGGAGCAATACAAAGACACTGTGGTGCACCCCAATATTTTACATTTAACAGCTTTACTCTCATAATACTTTAATGGATGTAGCAGAGGACGTCAGGAGCAGCTGCATTCAGTCACATTGGGCTCCTCTTGGCATATCAGGAAGTCATGCGTCGGCTGTGGGAATTAATTCCCTGAGGTCTGCAGAAGCACGAGGGTCTGCGACAGTGGAAGTCCTTCAACGACAACAGCATGATACAGTCACAGTCCAGAAGTGAGTCCGTACTCGTATGACTATCTCTGCTTACTCTAGTGCAGGGTTTCCAAACTCGGTCCTGAAGGGCCAGTTCCAAGCCAGATTTTTAAAATACCTACATTTATCTAAATGATAATATGCTAAAAATCTGGCATGGTTCTGGCCCTCCAGGACGCACTTTGGACAACCCTGCTCTAGTTAATAGCTCAGGTAATCGTAAAAGCACCTATATATATTTGCTAAATGGCGTTGATAAACACATTGTCAGTTAATTGCTTGATGCATTGCACAAACCTCTAACACTGGATAATCTCACCCACTAACGTGACAAGAGGATTGCAAGCTGAAGATTATGACTGATTTCTTTTCTGTTTTATCTTTAGCAGAAAAGAAAAAAACTTTAACACAAAATAGATATCACTGATCATTTGACACAGTGACATAACAAGGTCTAAGTTTTATCAGGCCATTGATCTTATTATATTTGGGCATCCCATCAGTATCTAGCAGGGATCCCATAATTTTTCTGTAATAAGGGCTGCACAAGTTTAATGAAAATCATACTAACGTTCAATGAGAAATGTTAGACAGAATGTTGGAGGGAAGGCTCAATGTTACCCATTTTGTGGTCCTGTCCGACAATTTAAATATCCTGTAAAGAGATACTAAGCCATAATAGAAAGGTTACAGGTGTACCAATACCTAATGATCCACTAGTGACAATACTGGAAGTGAGACCAATACAATGGGAAAGTCTAATGAAATAGGACTGGTTGGTGGTGTCTCAAATACTCAAGGTGGAAAAACAAGAAATAGCCACATATTGGAAAAAGACAAAAGCATCAGGAAGCACAGACTGGGCACATAGACTATGGAATTGAACTTGATGGCAAAGGCAATTATTACCCATAAACTGCAAGATGAATGCAAAAAGACTAAACAAGGCTGGAAACGAATAACGAACTATTTACAGGAGGAAATTCCTGATATATGTCAGAGAACACAAAGAGCACTGAAACTGTGCTGGAGTCCTGAATGGTAACATAGAAGTAAATCAAGCAAAGCCTTAATATATATAAATATTTTAGACAATAACTAAAGCTAGGTGTTGTGAAGCTTTGGTTGTAACAGTATATATAGAGTGAGGAGCACGGCATTGGGAGGGGAGAAGGGGGTATTATTCTATCGCATGCCCTAGCAGTAGTCGGAATTCAGTTGAGGTTTTGGGAGAAAAAGCTTTACCAGCCACTTTTATCTTTATACTCTATGACCCTGCCTGGTAAGGCAGACCCAAACAAGGCAAGCAGCCCAAGAGCCCCATTTAAATCGGCTACATTTCTATATTCAGTATATATGAATAGCCACATTGTCATCAACTTAATGTCCTTTTTTCACAATCCAATTTTTTTTAATTCAAACTCCCGAGAGCAAAAGGCCTACAAATTACTCTGAACTACTTCCCTCAATAATGGCCCCAAAAAAGTCTAATATGCAGAAAAAAAGAGATACGGCAGCATTTGAAGGGGAAAGGCCAATAATGCAAGGTCCAAACGCTGAGCAGAGCTACTGAATATGTCTGTATGAAATCCTATCAGTTTCTGAAAGACAATGAGGCTTGCATGCATGCACGTGGACTTCCATGCCTCCGCGAGGCACCTGTCAAACAGCTGCTGCATGAGAGAGGCAATGGCACGCAAGGAAAGGGTTTGAAGAACATAAAATTACAAAAATACATAAAATGCAATGAACGCTCTTTTACTGAGGGATTTATAAAGCGAGGCTAATCACCCAATAAGGTATCCAGGTGCTTGCCATGGAGGCTTATTAGAACAGATATGTCTTGAGGGCCATTTGGAATTCTGGAAGGGAGGTGATGGCCCAAAGGTGCGTGAGGAGGTTGTTTCAGGTATTTGCTGCGATGTTGGAGAAGGACCGCCCTCCACTTCTGCTTCGGTAGATGCAGGAGTATTGGCAAGTGAAAGGGAGGCAGAGCATAGTCTTTTCGATGGTTGGTGGAAGTTCAGGGAGTGGTTCATGTAGGAGAGTCCTTAGAAGTGTAGAGCCTTGTGTGTGTGTGGGTCAGCCACTTGAATTGGCATCTCTTCTGTACGGAAACCAGTGGAGTTTCTTGAGATGGGGTATGATGTGGTTTATCGGGGAAGGCAGAGGATAAGTCTGGCTGTGGCGTTCTGTATGATCTGAAGTCTCTGTAGAAGGTGTGTGGCGATTCCTACCCACTGAATAATGAGCAGTGTTAAACAGAAACAAATAATTTTGGAATGCAGATATAGTGAAAAATATATGGAAATGTATCTAGAGCAGCATAGAAAAGGAGGCTTGCTGCTCTGCAGAGGCACCTATAACGGTTACCATGTGCTGGTTGCTGGACCGGGTATGAGGTCAATGATCTGTTACCATGTAGGATTTGTTATGTTATTCTGTTAAATGGTCAGCCTTGTTGTAATTTGTAGCATGCTTTTTTCTTTCTAAAGGTAAAACATCAGTCATAATTGAGTCTACAGTCTTGTAATAGAATCTGATTACTGAAATGTAAACTGATTTCTGAGAGGAATACCTGCTCCTTTTTAGTATGCAAGTAGTTATGCGGAAATACATAGGCACATTGTAAACATTTGAAGAGGAGTCCCAAATAAAGAATGTGTGCTTACTGAGGCTTCCTAAGAGACTAGAAAGGGGAAACATGGAGGTCTCTCTTGAATACATTACACCTACAGTGTTAACACACATGGAGGTTCTCAAAGACATAGAGGAGTGACTACAGTAGGGACCATCTGCCACAAATGGTGTGTGTGTGTTATCTGTCAACCTAGTAAACCGTCCAACTTATTTTAGAGTAGGACATCCTGACAAGAGCTGTGTTATATCCTGGCTGCCATATCAGCCAACAATCTTGTCTGTCACCTGAAACTTTTTGTGAATAGGTGGACAAAGAGCCAACATGGTGGCAGCCCTTACATCATAGTTAGAGTAAAGGTCCAACGTTAGGTACACAGTGTAAATTCAACTACACGTGGGATGGAGATAAAAACATTAAGAGCACACCACAATCCACAACCACTTCCCAATCAGCAGAAACAACACAGTTGTGCTACTGCAAAAAAGTGTCCTACGTCCTGTGAGTATACCTGATCAACTGGCTGCTGGTGAAAGGTAAGCAAAATAGCAACAAACACTCAGCCAACTCTAAAAACATGCACTCATAAACATTGAATAACCAATAGTGTAAACCACAAAACGTATGAACAAAAAAATGAATGCTCCAAAAACTGTCAGTCTATAGAGAACCTAAAGAAGATAATCTAGATATCTTTTGCCACTAGGTGGGTTCATTTAGTTAACACCGTGAAATTTGGATATGCAAAGTGTAAACATGTATAACAGCAAATAAAAAAATCAAGATGCCAAAAATGTCACCTGAAAGCCAGTACCCAACACAATTCCCAACACAACTCAAGAGAAAAGGACCAATTACTGTAACCATGTGTTAGACCTGTCATTCTTAGGGTGGTCCTCCCCCACATGTTTTGCCTGCTTACCTCCGCTTTTGCATATTTTTTTTTTGGCCTTAGGACTCGCAGCACTTCACCACTGCTGACCAGTGCTCAAGTACATGTGCTTCTCCCCTAAACATGGTGTATATACAATTGGCATATTTCATTTACTTTTAATTTTCTTGTAAAATGGTATACCATATGCCCAGGGCTAAAGATTAAGTACTACTAGTGGGCCTGCAACATTGGTTGTGCCACCCACACAAGAGGCATTTTAAACATTTCTCAGACCTGCAACTGCAGGGCCTATGTGCTCAGTTTTACTGCCACTTGGACTTGCCATTTAAAACTCTTTGCCACATCTTACACTCCCATTTTATTACACATAAGTCACCCGTAAGGTAGGCCATAGGAAGCCCATAAGACAGGGTACTGTGTAAGTAAAAGGTAGGGCATTTACTTTTAAATTCTGCATGTCCTTGTTGTGAAAAACACCCAAATTCATTTTTCACTACTGTGAAGCCTACTCCTTTCATTATCTAACATTGGGAATTCCTTAATACACTTTTTAAGCTGTCATTCCTGATTAGAAAGAAGAAGCTGTATCATGTTTTATATCTTGGGCATGGTAATGATAATTCGTCTTTACTGGTAAAGTTTCAGAAATGCCACTTTTATAAAGTGATTCAGAAAAGGGGGTGGTGATGAACAGAGTGTCTGAATTAAGCAGACCACTCTTACCCAGTCCAAAGATCAGGGCTTGATCCATCACCGTTATTTAGCTCACTGCCCCATCCCAGCTCAGAACCTGGCTATATGCAAATTAGTCTGTCCCTGGCCCAGTGCATCATGGGAACAGGGCAGACCAAACTACCAAGCCAATTCTTCACCAGAAAGCAGACAAGCTTCCGGGGACCGGTTTCTGCCATTTCAGGCGTCGTCGGCCCAGCTTGCTTGAATCCTGATGGAGCAGTGAGCAAGGGACTCATGTCTGAGTATACCCTGCCACACATATAGTGGCCAAAAACGATTCAGAAAAGGGGGTGGTGATGAACAGAGTGTCTGAATTAAGCAGACCACTCTTACCCAGTCCAAAGATCAGGGCTTGATCCATCACCGTTATTTAGCTCACTGCCCCATCCCAGCTCAGAACCTGGCTATATGCAAATTAGTCTGTCCCTGGCCCAGTGCATCATGGGAACAGGGCAGACCAAACTACCAAGCCAATTCTTCACCAGAAAGGAGACAAGCTTCCGGGGACCGGTTTCTGCCATTTCAGGCGTCGTCGGCCCGGCTTGCTTGAATCCTGATGGAGCAGTGAGCAAGGGACTCATGTCTGAGTATACCCTGCCACACCTATAGTGGCCAAAAACGACGACAGGAACAGACTAATTTGCATATAGCCAAGTTCTGAGCTGGGATGGTGCAGTGAGCTAAAAAACGGTGATGGATCAAGCCCTGATCTTTGGACTGGGTAAGAGTGGTCTGCTTAATTCAGGCACTCTGTTCATCACCACCCCCTTTTCTGAATCATTTTGTCCACCATAAGCGTGGAAGGGTATACTCAGATGTGAGTCCCTTGCTCATTGCACCATCAGGATTCAAGCAAGCCGGGCCGACGACGCCTGAAATGGCAGAAACCGGTCCCCGGAAGCTTGTTTCCTTCCCAGTACAAGAATTGGCTTGGTAGTTTGGTTTGCCCTGTTCCCATCATGCACTGGGACAGGAACAGACTAATTTGCATATAGCCAAGTTCTGAGCTGGGATGGTGCAGTGAGCTAAAAAACGGTGATGGATCAAGCCCTGATCTTTGGACTGGGTAAGAGTGGTCTGCTTAATTCAGGCACTCTGTTCATCACCACCCCCTTTTCTGAATCATTTTGTCCACCATAAGCGTGGAAGGGTATACTCAGATGTGAGTCCCTTGCTCATTGCACCATCAGGATTCAAGCAAGCCGGGCCGACGACGCCTGAAATGGCAGAAACCGGTCCCCGGAAGCTTGTTTCCTTCCCAGTACAAGAATTGGCTTGGTAGTTTGGTTTGCCCTGTTCCCATCATGCACTGGGACAGGAACAGACTAATTTGCATATAGCCAAGTTCTGAGCTGGGATGGTGCAGTGAGCTAAAAAAAGGTGATGGATCAAGCCCTGATCTTTGGACTGGGTAAGAGTGGTCTGATTAATTCAGGCACTCTGTTCATCACCACCCCCTTTTCTGAATCATTTTGTCCACCATAAGCGTGGAAGGGTATACTCAGATGTGAGTCCCTTGCTCATTGTACCATCAGGATTCAAGCAAGCTGGGCCGACGACGCCTGAAATGGCAGAAACCGGTCCCCGGAAGCTTGTTTCCTTCCCAGTACAAGAATTGGCTTGGTAGTTTGGTTTGCCCTGTTCCCATCATGCACTGGGACAGGAACAGACTAATTTGCATATAGCCAAGTTCTGAGCTGGGATGGTGCAGTGAGCTAAAAAACGGTGATGGATCAAGCCCTGATCTTTGGACTGGGTAAGAGTGGTCTGCTTAATTCAGGCACTCTGTTCATCACCACCCCCTTTTCTGAATCATTTTGTCCACCATAAGCGTGGAAGGGTATACTCAGATGTGAGTCCCTTGCTCATTGCACCATCAGGATTCAAGCAAGCCGGGCCGACGACGCCTGAAATGGCAGAAACCGGTCCCCGGAAGCTTGTTTCCTTCCCAGTACAAGAATTGGCTTGGTAGTTTGGTTTGCCCTGTTCCCATCATGCACTGGGACAGGAACAGACTAATTTGCATATAGCCAAGTTCTGAGCTGGGATGGTGCAGTGAGCTAAAAAACGGTGATGGATCAAGCCCTGATCTTTGGACTGGGTAAGAGTGGTCTGCTTAATTCAGGCACTCTGTTCATCACCACCCCCTTTTCTGAATCATTTTGTCCACCATAAGCGTGGAAGGGTATACTCAGATGTGAGTCCCTTGCTCATTGCACCATCAGGATTCAAGCAAGCCGGGCCGACGACGCCTGAAATGGCAGAAACCGGTCCCCGGGAGCTTGTTTCCTTCCCAGTACAAGAATTGGCTTGGTAGTTTGGTTTGCCCTGTTCCCATCATGCACTGGGACAGGAACAGACTAATTTGCATATAGCCAAGTTCTGAGCTGGGATGGTGCAGTGAGCTAAAAAAAGGTGATGGATCAAGCCCTGATCTTTGGACTGGGTAAGAGTGGTCTGCTTAATTCAGGCACTCTGTTCATCACCACCCCCTTTTCTGAATCATTTTGTCCACCATAAGCGTGGAAGGGTATACTCAGATGTGAGTCCCTTGCTCATTGTACCATCAGGATTCAAGCAAGCCGGGCCGACGACGCCTGAAATGGCAGAAACTGGTCCCCGGAAGCTTGTTTCCTTCCCAGTACAAGAATTGGCTTGGTAGTTTGGTTTGCCCTGTTCCCATCATGCACTGGGACAGGAACAGACTAATTTGCATATAGCCAAGTTCTGAGCTGGGATGGTGCAGTGAGCTAAAAAATGGTGATGGATCAAGCCCTGATCTTTGGACTGGGTAAGAGTGGTCTGCTTAATTCAGGCACTCTGTTCATCACCACCCCCTTTTCTGAATCATTTTGTCCACCATAAGCGTGGAAGGGTATACTCAGATGTGAGTCCCTTGCTCATTGCACCATCAGGATTCAAGCAAGCCGGGCCGACGACGCCTGAAATGGCAGAAACCGGTCCCCGGAAGCTTGTTTCCTTCCCAGTACAAGAATTGGCTTGGTAGTTTGGTTAGCCCTGTTCCCATCATGCACTGGGACAGGAACAGACTAATTTGCATATAGCCAAGTTCTGAGCTGGGATGGTGCAGTGAGCTAAAAAACGGTGATGGATCAAGCCCTGATCTTTGGACTGGGTAAGAGTGGTCTGCTTAATTCAGGCACTCTGTTCATCACCACCCCCTTTTCTGAATCATTTTGTCCACCATAAGCATGGAAGGGTATACTCAGATGTGAGTCCCTTGCTCATTGCACCATCAGGATTCAAGCAAGCCGGGCCGACGACGCCTGAAATGGCAGAAACCGGTCCCCGGAAGCTTGTTTCCTTCCCAGTACAAGAATTGGCTTGGTAGTTTGGTTTGCCCTGTTCCCATCATGCACTGGGACAGGAACAGACTAATTTGCATATAGCCAAGTTCTGAGCTGGGATGGTGCAGTGAGCTAAAAAACGGTGATGGATCAAGCCCTGATCTTTGGACTGGGTAAGAGTGGTCTGCTTAATTCAGGCACTCTGTTCATCACCACCCCCTTTTCTGAATCATTTTGTCCACCATAAGCGTGGAAGGGTATACTCAGATGTGAGTCCCTTGCTCATTGCACCATCAGGATTCAAGCAAGCCGGGCCGACGACGCCTGAAATGGCAGAAACCGGTCCCCGGAAGCTTGTTTCCTTCCCAGTACAAGAATTGGCTTGGTAGTTTGGTTTGCCCTGTTCCCATCATGCACTGGGACAGGAACAGACTAATTTGCATATAGCCAAGTTCTGAGCTGGGATGGTGCAGTGAGCTAAAAAACGGTGATGGATCAAGCCCTGATCTTTGGACTGGGTAAGAGTGGTCTGCTTAATTCAGGCACTCTGTTCATCACCACCCCCTTTTCTGAATCACTTTTATAAAGTGGACATTTCACTACTCTTCCAGCTCTGTGTGCCTGCAGCATCCAATACATGGCTGAGATGAGTGACAGCTTTGCCTTGGGCATTCTCTCTAGACAGACACAAACAAAGGATGGTTAGGTGTGTCTGAGTACTGATCTCCATTCTGATGACTCTTCCTGGGCATGGAGGGATGGAGGAACTGACCCACCTGAATGGGCAGGGTCCTGTCCCCAGATAAAGGGCTGATTACCCCCGGTAGTTAGTCTAGAGCCAGGGCTGGGAAGAAAGGGCTTCTGTGTCACCTCCACTTCAAAGGCTCTGGCCCCGCCAAATCAAACACTTTTGGACCTGTAACTGAACTGTGTCAGAAGGGCTGCTTTGCTGCATCAAAGACTGATACTCTGCTGGACTGCTGATCTGGAAGATTTGTTTTTCTGCTGTGCTGCCCTGCATGCTGCTCTCTGACCCTGCTGAGGGACAGCCGGACTCTGCATTGCAACTGAAGTGATCTCCAAGGGCTTGTTGGCTTGCCTCCTGTTGCTTGAGACTCAGCGCTATCAAAGTCTCTACACCTGCTCCTGGTCCACTGGCAGTGCACCAAGATACTTGCACTAAAAAAATCAGCGCATCTCCATTCTGCATGTTGCAGAACCCGTGCATCAACCGTGTTGCAAGATTAGAATAGGTGTATCGCTCTCTAAACTAATGCATCGTATTGAGAGCCTGACACATTGGAACCACACATCGCCATATTATGTACCTGCACTAAAAACATCAGTGCATCTCCACTCTGCATGTAGCAGAGCTGGAGCATCGACCCTGTTAGGGGAGTAGAGTTGGCTTATCTGTCTCAGAACCAAAGTATTGCATTGGGAGCCTCATGCATCGAAACCGCACTTCACTATCGCAGCAGTGTGGAGAGATCGATGCATCCCCTCGACTGTGCGAAGAAACCAGGAGCATCGCACTTCAAAATCAACGCATCTTGGCACTTCATCTACGGAACTGAATCATTGCCATCACTGCATGGAGAAAATATACGCGTCACCTCGTCTGCGGGCTCGACATTTACGCATCTCCCATCTGCAACCCTAATCTCTCTGTTGCGCATAGGATCAAGGTACTGTGTTAATTGGGCCTGCATTGCTCCTGTCCCTGGCCTGCACTCCATCGCAGTCCGCCTGAACTATTGACTTTGCACCGGTGCAGCATGACCAGATAACCCCCATTGGCTCCTATTGCTTCCGAGCGTGGGAACTCTTTTTATTCTTTAAAAATTCATATCTTGACTTTTGCTTATTGGATTTTTGTCGTTTTGGTCTTGATTTATTTATAAAAGTATTGTCTAGTTTTCTAAACTGTGTGGAGTCTTTTTGCAGTGTTTTTATTATGTTACTGTGTGATGTGTTGCACAAATACTTTACACATTTCCTCTTTAGATAATCCAGACTGATCTTTGCCAAGCTACCAGAAGGTGAGCACAGGTTATCTTTTAGTGTGTAGGATTGTGGCTCCTGCTTGGATAGGGTGCATATCTCTGCCAACCAGAGACCTAATTTCTAATATCCCATGTCTTTGTGTGGAAAACAGCATGTTGGAGATGTGCTTCCAACTATTTCCAAGGTGTAGTTGCATGTGCCTGCATTACCTCTGAATGATGATGTGCAACTTCTGTATTACTTCCTGTAGATGTGGCTACAAAAAGATCAGACCCTGTACTGCACCAATGACGAATGTGCACTGCTACCTTTTATCGGCTGAGTTGCCACTCTATAATCACACCTTCTGGGTGTGGGCTCAGACGTTAATAAGCAAAATCATCACTCTTGATGAGAAACACTCCAGACAATGAATGGCTGCCTTTGGGCTGGCCAAACATGTAAATTACACTTCCAGCAAGCACAGGTTTAAGGGAGTTGAGGCGAAATCCTTCCCTATGTATATTTTATTTTAGCGGAAAAACAACCAGGAGGGGGGAGAGAGAGAAAAGTGGATTCAGTCTCCCTAAGCGTCATGCATAAACAAAGTAGAATCCACAGAGTGGTAGTTCAGTGGTCCCTCAGGGATGGGGAGCACACCGTGTTTTTTAAAAGCCCCTCACACACCAACAGGCCCCTTGGTGTCATGCTTCATCATCGGGGCCTTCGCACCCCTCTACGGGATGCGGCGTGCTACGACAGAACGACTACGCAGGAGCACTTTGTAGTGAGCTATGTGAGGGGGTGTGGTTTACGTGATGTGAGTGAGGTGAGGTGAAAAAAGTGATTAAAAAATACCTGGCACTAAGGAAAAGAGAAAATTTTATTCTGTCCCTGGCTGGTATTAGTAAAAAGTGCAAGGACTGGTTGAAAAAATACGTGCTAGGGTATATCAACCAACTACAGTGTCAACATGTTTCGGAGTACAAGACTCCTTCTTCAGGACGAGGATGTGCACTATGATCCCCACCTTACTCACATGGAATGTGAAAGTGCTCAAAAAATTTTTTAAATACAAAAATAATGTGTAATGTACCTATCAATGTTTTAAAAGATGGTTTGCTCGTTGCGCCCAATTGGCGTTTCAAAAATCTGAAAAGGAAAAACACAGTAAATAAACTAGTCGGATGTCCCGGAACACAGTGGACTTGCTAGTCGGATGTCCAGGAAACAAGAGCAAAGGAAAGGAAAGGGAAAGAATATTCCATTCCGTAACAATGGTAAGCATGCAGAACTCCACTTTGGGTCTGGTACCTTGCAAGAGAGAGACATTTGGGGGGGGACATACAGTACACGACACAACCATACATACACACATGTAATATCCCTGGTGTACATGGGAATGAAAAAAGTAGTGTTACTTTGTGGTACAGGCTTACTTAAGTTCAGAATGCGGATGGCCCCATGAGCCTTAGCGTGGTATTGGGGGTATCATTTCTCATTGCCCAGTCAGCAACCTATAAGATAGTAAATAGCGATATTTAGGGAGGTGAAAAGAGGAGATTAAAGCCAAGTTACTAACGAGTGAGAGTACACCCCTAGTTACAACACGCTCCTACTCACGATGACTGCAAGGGCTGGATGCCTGCCTTCCCCGCAACGCTGCTCCGCTGTAAGTGAACTCTCAAAGCGGAGATTCACATTTTATACCCTCAGCGGTAGTTAATTAGTTGGGGATGATTGAATGATTGAAAGCGGAAGAGGCCCATACATGGGTAGGGGCAGGGTCTTTGATAAGAGAATTCCCGGAGCTGCGCCGGGTTAGGACGCGCTGGTTCTAAGGTTGAGCTAAAGCCCAACGCGCATGTGCAGGGCAGAGCCGGTATAGCAACTAGTGGTGTGCTGGCTCTAAGAAGAACTAAAGCCCAGCGCGCATGCGCAGGGCAGAGCTGGTACCGTAATAGCGGCGTGCCGGTAACGCATGCGCAGACCATGTTATGGGGTCAGTTACGCGTCGCGCATGCGCGGAACACCAACAACGTAGATGAAGGGTATCAGTTAATGGCAAATTTCCACAAGGTATAAAAAATACACTATGTCCCTCAATAGTTCACCCATGAGGGGAGAGGGAGTGGCAGATCGAAAAAACCTTATATACTAAAGGCCCGATATCTAAAGTAGTAGGATGTTAAAGACTGTGGTAATTATTAAAATGGCCCTAGACACCTACCCCCTCGGTAGGGGAGGGATGGGTGATTTTTTGCATGCCTTATGGATTGAGAAAAATTATTGTCAGGGTGAAAAGGGCAATCGCACGGGTTTTTTCTGTTACATTAAAACCCGGAGGATGATGGTTTTACATAGAGGGGTAGCAGTCATATGTCACTCATCATACTATTCATACAGTGTTGAACCTAACGTAATTGGCTCCATGGGATGGAGTCATTGAGGCCTGTGACATCGGTGCCCAGCCGGAACACCCAACGTTGTTCCTTTTCCAACAAACCAACGTCTGATGGGAGTTGCTCAATCACTGTCCAATGTACATCGTTGACACAGTGCTGATGTTCAAGGAAATGTGCTGACATCTTTGTTGTTACCTTCTTGCACCTAATGTTACTCTTATGCTCGTTTATCCTGACTTTGATTTGTCTGGTGGTCATGCCCACATATTCCTTGCCGCAGGGACAGGTGATCAGGTAGACCACGTTTCTACTGTTACAATTCGTGAACATTCGTTGCTCCCAGCTTGTCCCATTGGCGAAGTAGAGGGTCTGACTTTTCTTAGTCAGGTGACAGCAGTTGCAGTTGCCACATTGATGGTGGCCATGTATCCCTTTTAGTCTGGTTTGCTCTGCCTTCGGTGGTTTTGGCCTTGTATGGACTAAGATGTCCTTCAGGTTCCTGCCTCGTCTGTGGGCGAACATTGGTTTTTCTAAGGATAATGTGCCACATGTGAGGGTACGCCAATGTCTATTCACCAGCTTCGTCACTTGGTTGGTGACCGGACTGTATGTGGTTACACAGACCGTTCTCTCCATCTGGTTGTTGGATGTAGGTTTGTCTTCAAGAAGGGACTCACGATTGTTATTTCTGGCTCTCTTCATAGCCTTCTGAATAACAGTGGTTGGGTACTTCCTTTCTTTCAGCTTAGTGCAGAGATCTTGCGCTTGATGTTTGTATTTCGCCAAATCGCTACAATTCCGACGCAGGCGGAGGAACTGCCCAAAAGGTAGATTCTCCCTCAGGTGACGCGGATGAAAACTGTCGAACCTGAGGAGACAGTTCCTGGCCGTCGGTTTGAAATGCGTTTCTGTCTTGAGGAAGCCATCCTCATGGTAGATATTGAGGTCCAGAAAAACCATAGATCTGTTTGACATTTGGTGAGTGAACTTGAGAAAACTGTTCTGATTATTCAGCCATTGCATGAACTCAGTGATGGAGTCCTCGTCTCCCTCCCAGATAACTAGGACGTCGTCTATATAGCGTCGCCACGTGTGTATCCTTGTTCTGTAGGGGTTGTTTGGGTAGAGGATTCTGGAGGACTCCAAATGATGGACATAGAGTCCTGCCAGGCTCGGAGCAAAGGTGCTCCCCATGCTGGTCCCATGGCTTTGCCAGTATAGAGTTCCCTCGTACTCAAAGAAGTTTTTTGTAAGGGCTAAAGAGATGCATTCCATTACTACCCCTCTGGGGGTTTGATATTGCCAAAGGGTGGAGTGGAGTACCTCCTCAATGATCAGAAGTGTCTCATCGTGCGGGAGGCTCGTGTAGAGACTCTCCACATCCAAGCTCAGTAGCATCTGTGATTCAGGGTTGAATGGGTGACACTGTAAAAGTTGGAGTACTGCCTTCGTATCCCTCAGGTAAGTATCAGTAGCCTGCACAAGGGGTCTCAAGAAAGCATCGGCAAATTTAGATAAGGGTTCAAGAATGGATGAAATACCCGATACAATCGGGCGCCCGGGTGGATTCTCAAGGTTTTTGTGTACTTTCGGGATGGTGTAAAAGTACGGCGTTCGTGGGTTCTTTTGGACTAGAAACTCTGACTCTTTTTTGGATAGCCAGTCATGCGCCAGGGCCTCCTCAATCATTCCTTGTATCCTTACTCTAAGGGACTCGGTAGGGTCTACAGCCAGGACCTGATAATTTCTGTTATCAGCTAGGAGCCTTCTACATTCCTTGTCATAGGCAGCAGAGGTCTGTATAACCACGGCTCCCCCTTTGTCAGCTGGTTTAATAACTAGGTCTCTGTTCTGGCCGAGTTCCCTAATAGCTTCATTTTCCACTTTGCTGATGTTTTGGAATATTCTCTGTTTGGTATCCAAATTCTTTAATTCTTGCATGATTGCTTTCTCAAAAGCCAACACCTCAACCGGAAGTTGGCTGTCTAATGGGGTGAAGTTGGACTTTGGTCTTAACCCTGTGTCTGTGGTTTCTGATGGTGCTTCCTTGTCCTTAAAGAAAGCCCTCAGTTTTATTGTTCTTATGAAATCCTGCATCTCCTTATGTAGCAGAAAAAGGTCAGGTTTGTTTGTCGGAACATACCCTAAACCTTTGTTCAGTACCTGTGTTTGTACCTTGGTAAGAGGCCATGGAGTTATATTGATCACTAGGTCCCCCTCTTGCTCGTGGATGCCTGGTTCGCTGTCATGCTCCTGGTTAGGACTCTGGGGTCTGTTCCGTCTCCGGGTTGCCAGTTGACGTTGTTGCCCCTCCTGTTCCTTCCTCTGTTCGATCCCTGGCCCCAGGATAAAAAAGGCTGAGCATTTTGGGCTACATTTGATTGTTCCGGTACCCACTGTGGATACATCTGGCCCATTGGTGGGGGAACAAATTGGTATGGTGGGAACTGAAACTGGTTCTGGTAGGGGTTAAACTGTGGTCCCTGAAAACCTCTCCACCCTCGTTGACGAGGGAATTGGGATCTCTGTTGTCGGTAACCACCCCTGTTTTCTTTGTTGGAAACCACTAGAGTTTGTACTCGTAGTACTCCCATCAGAACTAGCATTGTCTGAGTCGCTCCCTTTATCTTTCATTACATAGTCTGTTTTTGTGTAAGGGTACGCCCATTCTGGGGTAAAGCGATCTTTATCTTTTTTCATTTTGTTAAACTTACTTTGCTTTAGGGTTGCCTCAAAATCCATCATTTGCTGGTTAAGTTCATCCAAACCTTTTTTCAGATCGGCTGGTGAAATGAAAGCCTTCAACTTCACCTCCAGTCTGCTGATCTCAGTTTTTAGTTCTAGAGATTTTCTTGTGGCAGTATGCACTATTAAGACTAGCCAGTCCCTAGTACAATGCCACGAAATAAGAGACCATGCCTTTTTAAAAACCATATCATCCTGAAAAATGAAGGGTTCATTTTTAACCAAAAGGCCCTGAGGGGCTATTTTGTTTCTCAAGTATTCTCTCATCAAGAGACCGTGCAAAGCCGCTCTTATCTGGACTTTCCTAGTGTTCATTAGCTCATCCCAGTCTGCTACCGCTGGGCTTGGGTCGTTACTGCTGAGGCCTTCGAAGGGATTGACATCTGCCAGAATTCTATCGATGTCCTCCTCACTGAAGGTCAGTCCCTGATCGTCTTCCATGTTGGTATTGGAGGACGTGCCGGGCAAAAATAGGTGTATGTAGAGGGAGGTGTTAAAAATGTATGGCCACAGTGTCTAACTCTAAATGGGAAAGGGGGCTCCCACAGCTGTGCGCTGTCTAGAACGGAAAAACAACCTGGAGGGGGGAGAGAGAGAAAAGTGGATTCAGTCTCCCTAAGCGTCATGCATAAACAAAGTAGAATCCACAGAGTGGTAGTTCAGTGGTCCCTCAGGGATGGGGAGCACACCGTGTTTTTTAAATGCCCCTCACACACCAACAGGCCCCTTGGTGTCATGCTTCATCATCGGGGCCTTCGCACCCCTCTACGGGATGCGGCGTGCTACGACAGAACGACTACGCAGGAGCACTTTGTAGTGAGCTATGTGAGGGGGTGTGGTTTACGTGATGTGAGTGAGGTGAGGTGAAAAAAGTGATTAAAAAATACCTGGCACTAAGGAAAAGAGAAAATTTTATTCTGTCCCTGGCTGGTATTAGTAAAAAGTGCAAGGACTGGTTGAAAAAATACGTGCTAGGGTATATCAACCAACTACAGTGTCAACATGTTTCGGAGTACAAGACTCCTTCTTCAGGACGAGGATGTGCACTATGATCCCCACCTTACTCACATGGAATGTGAAAGTGCTCAAAAAAAATTTTAAATACAAAAATAATGTGTAATGTACCTATCAATGTTTTAAAAGATGGTTTGCTTGTTGCGCCCAATTGGCGTTTCAAAAATCTGAAAAGGAAAAACACAGTAAATAAACTAGTCGGATGTCCCGGAACACAGTGGACTTGCTAGTCGGATGTCCAGGAAACAAGAGCAAAGGAAAGGAAAGGGAAAGAATATTCCATTCCGTAACAATGGTAAGCATGCAGAACTCCACTTTGGGTCTGGTACCTTGCAAGAGAGAGACATTTGGGGGGGGACATACAGTACACGACACAACCATACATACACACATGTAATATCCCTGGTGTACATGGGAATGAAAAAAGTAGTGTTACTTTGTGGTACAGGCTTACTTAAGTTCAGAATGCGGATGGCCCCATGAGCCTTAGCGTGGTATTGGGGGTATCATTTCTCATTGCCCAGTCAGCAACCTATAAGATAGTAAATAGCGATATTTAGGGAGGTGAAAAGAGGAGATTAAAGCCAAGTTACTAACGAGTGAGAGTACACCCCTAGTTACAACACGCTCCTACTCACGATGACTGCAAGGGCTGGATGCCTGCCTTCCCCGCAACGCTGCTCCGCTGTAAGTGAACTCTCAAAGCGGAGATTCACATTTTATACCCTCAGCGGTAGTTAATTAGTTGGGGATGATTGAATGATTGAAAGCGGAAGAGGCCCATACATGGGTAGGGGCAGGGTCTTTGATAAGAGAATTCCCGGAGCTGCGCCGGGTTAGGACGCGCTGGTTCTAAGGTTGAGCTAAAGCCCAACGCGCATGTGCAGGGCAGAGCCGGTATAGCAACTAGTGGTGTGCTGGCTCTAAGAAGAACTAAAGCCCAGCGCGCATGCGCAGGGCAGAGCTGGTACCGTAATAGCGGCGTGCCGGTAACGCATGCGCAGACCATGTTATGGGGTCAGTTACGCGTCGCGCATGCGCGGAACACCAACAACGTAGATGAAGGGTATCAGTTAATGGCAAATTTCCACAAGGTATAAAAAATACACTATGTCCCTCAATAGTTCACCCATGAGGGGAGAGGGAGTGGCAGATCGAAAAAACCTTATATACTAAAGGCCCGATATCTAAAGTAGTAGGATGTTAAAGACTGTGGTAATTATTAAAATGGCCCTAGACACCTACCCCCTCGGTAGGGGAGGGATGGGTGATTTTTTGCATGCCTTATGGATTGAGAAAAATTATTGTCAGGGTGAAAAGGGCAATCGCACGGGTTTTTTCTGTTACATTAAAACCCGGAGGATGATGGTTTTACATAGAGGGGTAGCAGTCATATGTCACTCATCATACTATTCATACAGTGTTGAACCTAACGTAATTGGCTCCATGGGATGGAGTCATTGAGGCCTGTGACATCGGTGCCCAGCCGGAACACCCAACGTTGTTCCTTTTCCAACAAACCAACGTCTGATGGGAGTTGCTCAATCACTGTCCAATGTACATCGTTGACACAGTGCTGATGTTCCATGAGGATAGCTTCCTCAAGACAGAAACGCATTTCAAACCGACGGCCAGGAACTGTCTCCTCAGGTTCGACAGTTTTCATCCGCGTCACCTGAGGGAGAATCTACCTTTTGGGCAGTTCCTCCGCCTGCGTCGGAATTGTAGCGATTTGGCGAAATACAAACATCAAGCGCAAGATCTCTGCACTAAGTTGAAAGAAAGGAAGTACCCAACCACTGTTATTCAGAAGGCTATGAAGAGAGCCAGAAATAACAATCGTGAGTCCCTTCTTGAAGACAAACCTACATCCAACAACCAGATGGAGAGAACGGTCTGTGTAACCACATACAGTCCGGTCACCAACCAAGTGACGAAGCTGGTGAATAGACATTGGCGTACCCTCACATGTGGCACATTATCCTTAGAAAAACCAATGTTCGCCCACAGACGAGACAGGAACCTGAAGGACATCTTAGTCCATACAAGGCCAAAACCACCGAAGGCAGAGCAAACCAGACTAAAAGGGATACATGGCCACCATCAATGTGGCAACTGCAACTGCTGTCACCTGACTAAGAAAAGTCAGACCCTCTACTTCGCCAATGGGACAAGCTGGGAGCAACGAATGTTCACGAATTGTAACAGTAGAAACGTGGTCTACCTGATCACCTGTCCCTACGGCAAGGAATATGTGGGCATGACCACCAGACAAATCAAAGTCAGGATAAACGAGCATAAGAGTAACATTAGGTGCAAGAAGGTAACAACAAAGATGTCAGCACATTTCCTTGAACATCAGCACTGTGTCAACGATGTACATTGGACAGTGATTGAGCAACTCCCATCAGACGTTGGTTTGTTGGAAAAGGAACAACGTTGGGTGTTCCGGCTGGGCACCGATGTCACAGGCCTCAATGACTCCATCCCATGGAGCCAATTACGTTAGGTTCAACACTGTATGAATAGTATGAGGAGTGACATATGACTGCTACCCCTCTATGTAAAACCATCATCCTCCGGGTTTTAATGTAACAGAAAAAACCCGTGCGATTGCCCTTTTCACCCTGACAATAATTTTTCTCAATCCATAAGGCATGCAAAAAATCACCCATCCCTCCCCTACCGAGGGGGTAGGTGTCTAGGGCCATTTTAATAATTACCACAGTCTTTAACATCCTACTACTTTAGATATCGGGCCTTTAGTATATAAGGTTTTTTCGATCTGCCACTCCCTCTCCCCTCATGGGTGAACTATTGAGGGACATAGTGTATTTTTTATACCTTGTGGAAATTTGCCATTAACTGATACCCTTCATCTACGTTGTTGGTGTTCCGCGCATGCGCGACGCGTAACTGACCCCATAACATGGTCTGCGCATGCGTTACCGGCACGCCGCTATTACGGTACCAGCTCTGCCCTGCGCATGCGCGCTGGGCTTTAGTTCTTCTTAGAGCCAGCACACCACTAGTTGCTATACCGGCTCTGCCCTGCACATGCGCGTTGGGCTTTAGCTCAACCTTAGAACCAGCGCGTCCTAACCCGGCGCAGCTCCGGGAATTCTCTTATCAAAGACCCTGCCCCTACCCATGTATGGGCCTCTTCCGCTTTCAATCATTCAATCATCCCCAACTAATTAACTACCGCTGAGGGTATAAAATGTGAATCTCCGCTTTGAGAGTTCACTTACAGCGGAGCAGCGTTGCAGGGAAGGCAGGCATCCAGCCCTTGCAGTCATCGTGAGTAGGAGCGTGTTGTAACTAGGGGTGTACTCTCACTCGTTAGTAACTTGGCTTTAATCTCCTCTTTTCACCTCCCTAAATATCGCTATTTACTATCTTATAGGTTGCTGACTGGGCAATGAGAAATGATACCCCCAATACCACGCTAAGGCTCATGGGGCCATCCGCATTCTGAACTTAAGTAAGCCTGTACCACAAAGTAACACTACTTTTTTCATTCCCATGTACACCAGGGATATTACATGTGTGTATGTATGGTTGTGTCGTGTACTGTATGTCCCCCCCCAAATGTCTCTCTCTTGCAAGGTACCAGACCCAAAGTGGAGTTCTGCATGCTTACCATTGTTACGGAATGGAATATTCTTTCCCTTTCCTTTCCTTTGCTCTTGTTTCCTGGACATCCGACTAGCAAGTCCACTGTGTTCCGGGACATCCGACTAGTTTATTTACTGTGTTTTTCCTTTTCAGATTTTTGAAACGCCAATTGGGCGCAACGAGCAAACCATCTTTTAAAACATTGATAGGTACATTACACATTATTTTTGTATTTAAAAAATTTTTTGAGCACTTTCACATTCCATGTGAGTAAGGTGGGGATCATAGTGCACATCCTCGTCCTGAAGAAGGAGTCTTGTACTCCGAAACATGTTGACACTGTAGTTGGTTGATATACCCTAGCACGTATTTTTTCAACCAGTCCTTGCACTTTTTACTAATACCAGCCAGGGACAGAATAACATTTTCTCTTTTCCTTAGTGCCAGGTATTTTTTAATCACTTTTTTCACCTCACCTCACTCACATCACGTAAACCACACCCCCTCACATAGCTCACTACAAAGTGCTCCTGCGTAGTCGTTCTGTCGTAGCACGCCGCATCCCGTAGAGGGGTGCGAAGGCCCCGATGATGAAGCATGACACCAAGGGGCCTGTTGGTGTGTGAGGGGCATTTAAAAAACACTATTTTATTTTAGCTCCTTACGTGAGATCTGGCAAAGCAAACCAAACCAGGTGTTTTAGGAACATTTTGTGGGCACAAATGTTTGGCAAGTCCATATATCTATTTTGTCCTCTACGGTATTAAATCTGACAGATTAGTATGTACACCCTCCACATATACACAAGGCCTTTACCAATGAATACATGTTCATTGGAAAACGCAAACTAATTACTAAAAAGACACATCCTTAGAGCTGAGATATACCAGGAAAGATCCTTAGGGTTATCTTGATTTCAACTTCCAACTAGTTCATTGGACGTTCATGTGGCAAACTAGCATCCGGCTGGAAATGAGTGTGAATAGTCTCAAACTCCCAAGCATGAAACGAGCAAAGCAGGAGAAGTGGCGGAGTTGGTTCCTAGCAGTCAGAGCTCTGACTCACAAGTGACGCAGATGCTAAAAGTATTGTAAAACATGTCACGTTACGTCACGTTACGTCACAATAACCAGAATATGTACAAATGCTAACATTTTCCATAGTATATCGATATTTGACTTTAAAACATTGCTTTCATAGTATTTGTATGTAGTAGTTGATGACAGAAGTAAGTGCTTTCGGAACAGGAAGTCACGCGCCAGCTGTATGAGTTGTGGACATCTCTTAAATCTCTGAGCCTGCAATAGCACAAGGTCTGTGACAGCGGAGGTCCTACAAATGACAACGGCATACACAGTCACAGTACAGGGACGTGGGTTGTTTCTTACCTCTAACTTTCTTTCCCCTGGTTAATAGCTCCTGTAACTATAAAATCATTTACACATACACAATGCAGATTCATCTCCCGTGAACTGCATTTCCCAAGCCCGAAAACGTTTATAAACATCATCTCTTTTATTGTTTATTTTTCTCCTTTTAAATTGCGGATAACTGATTCTCAATCAAAAACATGTAATTAAATCATCATTTATATCAGTGCTTCCCAAACCTTTTACAGACAATTTTTAGAACAACAAACTTTTGCGACCCACTTAGCTTTAAAGAACGTGAGGTGGGGGCGAGGTTTTTTTTAAATTTTACTGTAACTGAAGAAGTCTGCTGCCTGCATTAACAGTGCCTGGTGCACAGGGCAGTTGTGTGCATTGTCAAGGAGTTGTATAATAGAGAAATAATGCACAGTATGGTAGAACACACGCAGATTTCTGGCCCTCGGGGACTTTCTTCCTCTTATGTTATAGACAATAAAATATGGACATAGTGTGCTTAGGACCCCTAAAAACTGAAATGGAGCTCCTTCAAAGATAATACACGGATATTCCTGACCTTAGACAAATTTGCAGTGTAAGAAGTTAGGTTAATGGTTGAGCCCCACTCTGGCAACAACCACAATCCTTGTCAAGGTGAACCTCAAAAATCACTAAATTAACCTGTGCTTAACCCTGTGGTATTTATGGAGCACACAAACAATGATGAAGTGAAAACATACCACGAGAAAATCTCCAACCGATTTAGGCAAATAGAGTAAACGTTATTAAACAATATGGTACCAGCATGACAAAAATACAGTCTATAGAACTTGAGATATTACATTTTAATGTTTTAGGTAGATAGCGCCTAAAAGCACAAAGTGCTACTCAAGTTCACCTGATCGTGCTAGACTGGTGGAGAATCAGAAGTTTAGGCTGACCATGATGGAGTGTGTGCTGGTTACAGGGATCAGGTTAGTCCAGCTGAAAACGTTATCTTCTCAAAGTCTGGCGTGAAGAGTTCCGTACTCGGTGGAGGACACCATGAGTAGCTGAAAGAAGGTTGCAGAAGATCATGGCTGTAGCGCGAAGAGCAGGTATGGTTTCATGGACAATCATCGCTGTTGCACGAAGATCTGGTTGTGCATTGCAGGCAGTCATTGGCAAAATTTGCTGTTGGTTGTCTGGGTGGGCTGTCATTGCTGTAGTGTGAAGTGCAGCATTCGCATTACCAGTCGTCGCTGTTGTTTGCCAAAGCGCAAAGAGTTGGGTTCACTGGTGCATCCCGTTGGTGGTCACACGGGTGGAAGAGTCTTGGTGCAAACAGGACTGTTGGTAAAAAAACGATCCCAAAACTTCATGATTTCGGCTTTTCTTGTAGAAGAATGTATTCTGGCGCTAGATAAGGCTCAAGGACCTGAGGAGGGACCTCTTACAGAGGCCCCAGGAACCCTGAAGTGGGGTGATTCAATATAGTACCCCCACATCTGTTTCTGTAAAGTTCTTCACTTACCTGTCAAAACTTCAAGAAGTCTGGGGTGACAAAAGACTAGAAGCATGCTTCGTGTGCTGGAGGCAAAGCTCTTTGAAATGCAAGTGGGGTTGGGTACCGCTCTTCCCCCAGCCTTCCAGGCAGGATGGCTCATCATGCCTACAACCCATTCCAGTCATGACCCAGGACACTGGCAGAAGGCACAAATGATTAGGAAAGGTAAAGGCCAACTTTCAGTGGCATTTTCAGAATTATGAATTGTGTAAATATAACTTCACCTTTAACCCCTTCGGTGCTACTCACGGTGGGCGTGTGCTGATGACGGCCGGGAGCCGTCATGACCACGCCCGCGTTCGGAATGTCCAGCACCGGCGTGGAATTCCAGACGCAGCCAAGGTGTTACAGAACATATTTAAATTACAGTTCATTTGAGTGTAAAACACCAAATTTTTTTCTGTTCCCAATCAAAAGTTATCACTTGTTAAATGTAATAACATCTTAGTTAATGGTTCAAAAGATTTGAAGACTTGATTGCATCAGGGAACTACAGGCTGAAATATACAGACAGGTTATATACAGTGTAGGAAATGTGCCTGTTCTGCATGGTGTCCCCAGATGTGTCACCTTTTAATGGATGCTAGTTTTGTAGGCTTTAAACTCTGTACACTTTACCGCCGCTAGCCATGAGTAAAGTGTGCTTGCTCCCCCTTTAAACATGGTTAAATTTCTGATTCCTGATTGGCACATTTAACTCGCCTAATGGGTCCCTAATTTATGATGCACAAAGTGCACCCAGGGCCTAGAAGTTATGTACCACTTGTAGACTACTTGTAGACTACAGCGCCTATTATGCAATCCACTAGAGATTAAGGGGGTGTGAGAGTCAGGTTTTCCATATCATCTTAAAATACTTTGTAAGAGATTGTGGAAAGTAAGTGAAGTGCAGATTGTAAGGAGCACTAAAAGCACAATACTTTGCAAAATAACCACCATTTTTATAAGACCTACAAAACAGAGGGTGAGTGTGTGTGTGTGTGTGTGTGTGTGTGTGTGTGCAAAAATCCCAGGTGAAATGGACAGACTCCTCACCATATCTGACTGAAAAACACCTGTACCCAACTATTTACTAGATAATAGACTGATTAGGGGGATAGTACCCCAAATATCCGCCCTGAAGCTACGCCCCTGCACTCTAAAGTGGGTATTAGTCAAATTCAAAACTTAAAGCTGACCACAATGGAGGGACTTATCCAGGTTAGTCCCGGTGGAAAGATTACCTACGGACTTGGAAACATTTATGGAGAAAAAGTAGTCATTGACGAACCTGTAGTAGGGCAAGCTGCTTGCTGGGTCTGAAATGAGACTTGACGATGTCTGGTTGCTGAAGAGCAGGGTTCCAGTGTGGTCATTAACGAGAGTGGGCAAACTCTGAGTGCGGGAAAAAGTCTGTAGTCTATGCCCGGGAAGGCCTCGATGTCGATATGTCTGTCCAGATGAAGCCTTTACAATGGGACTTAGAAAAACTTTTCTGAAATTCAGATCTCCTTGAGTAGGACAATCCAGCAAGCTAAGTCCAACAGGTGATCCGAGGGCTGTGGTTTTGACGGTAATCCTGGCCTTCATCAGTTCTCCAGGTTAAAACTTAGCAAAAAGTTCCAAGTCCAACTTCTTGTAGTTTGGGGACAGAAGGAGTTTACTCTAACACCAGCCAAAGGTCCAGGCCCTGGGGTACACTTCTTAGAGGTTAGGACTCATTCCACCAGAAGCCAGCAGTAGGGCACAGTGCAGGTTCAATTCGAACAGGTCAGCTTGGCAGTTGCACGGAAAGAGCCTCTTGAAACTTGTTGTGTACCTGTAGCTCAAACAGGAGATCAGCCAACTGACCACAAGACTCACTTCTGGGGTCCTGGACTCAAAGCAAACAACTCCAGTCTTCCTTCAGGTTTTGCAGACTGGAGGGCAGTCCTTCTTTTGTTTGTTCACAGGTCCAGCAAAGGAGAGGTCGGTGGGTTCCACCTTTGTGCCTAGAGCCAGCCTGTGAGTGGAGGACAATCTTTTATTCTCCCCTCCACCCTAACCATATCCAGCCAGTTTCTCTACCCCCACTGGGTTTAATGCCATCCCGACTAGAGAGAGAAAGGGGAGAAATGCCTAGGGAAGGGGATGTGAGCTTGATCTGGCAACGACAGAGTTGGCATCCTTTGAAGTTCAGGAAATGGCTCTTATGGGCCACAGGCCATTGTGGCATGGGAGGAGTTCCTCTTCCCACTCCCAGGGTCCTTTGCCCACTGTGTGGGAGCAATAAACATTTCACCACAGTCGAGCCATTAAGGGTTGGTTGACAACTGGACACAAGCAGGAAAGACTTTTGTTTGTTGTTTTTAAAATAGTAATATAAATCCATATTGACAATTGAGTTGGATTTGAAATTAGTATTAAAATGAGTAATTGAACCATTTTGCTAGCCAACTCCCAAACTGAGGTTAGCACTTATTAAAGGCAATAGTATGAACTAGTTTTAATGAGAGAGCCAACCTTCCCACATTGAAAAACAACTTTGTATGTTCTTTACTGCCTGGGCATGAAAACATAAATTATATATGTCCCTTTTACATAATGCGCACACTGCTTTAATGGCATTTAGGGCCTACCTAAGGGGTAACATATAAGTATAAAAAAGAAAGAGTCTGGTCTGGTAAAAGGTTATTTTTGCTAGGTCTAAATGACAGTTTAAAACTGCACATCCTGGCTGCAAGAGCAGGCTTAGAGACATGTTTTACAGTACTATTTTAGTGGGTCCCACAATAAGCACTGCAGCCCACTAGTACCATTTAATTTACAGGCCCTGGGTACATGCGGCACCATTTACCAGGGACTAACAAATAAATTACCTGAACCAATTAGCAGTCTGCCAATTCTAGCATATTGAGAGAGGAGAGCACAGGCACTTTTCCAATGGTTAACAGAGGTAGAGTTCTACAGTCAAAATAAATAGGGTTCAATAAAAAGGCAGAACAATTCTGGATGATCCCGCAGGAAGGACATCTTTTTAAACCCAATGGTTAGTTGACTGACCTCTACATGGTTACAGAAACCTAACAAGCTGCAAGAGACCTTTTCCCTGAAGTGCCCAGCTGACCAGTGGCAACTGGACTTTGCTGTAGGCCTCTGCATGACGCATAGAGAGTCTCTAAGTGCCTTATCCTGAATTCCCAGGGACCTTAGAAGTCTACACTTGTGGTTAATGGGGCACCAGAAGAACATTGGGTGGGGCTTGCAAACTTTTGCTCCAGAGCATCAGAAGTACATACCTCAAAGTGTATCTGACCCTCAGTCCTACAGCATGAGATTACATTTCAGCAGTGTCCTTCTCAAGGCTCCCAGCACCTCGGAAAAAGTGCTTAGTAGAAATGTCAACGTTTTTCTTCAAAAGTATCCTTTACTATTTTTAAAATTTTCTTTATTGTTTATATTTATCTCCAGGAGTAAACATGAAAACCATATCACCATAAAAATGATGTACAAACATATAGCAATAGAAATCAGTTAAGAGGTATTATAAATACAAATACATACCAGAGAGGGCAAAAAATAAAAATAAAGTTAATACGCATCTATGAAAAAAAAATGTTACAGTTTTTTCACACCTTTAGTTTCTTAAGGAAAGAGACGAAAAAGGGAAAACAAGCCCCTACAACAAAAGCTTGAGCGTACAGAGGACATTATCGATTATCCAGTATAAATCTCAGGAAGCCTTCCTTCCTGGGGACCTCCAAGAGTTAAGAATTTGCTGGGCCTCACTAGCCCTTTGTATATTCCAAGTATGTCCACCATGTATCACTTTTCATCGTGCTGGTTCCTGAAGACACACTTGCGTGCCCACTGCTTTCATGGGATTGATCAGCTGATGAAGTTGCCATTGTTTCTCCATTGTCTCTTTGCAAAGATCTGATCTGAAAAGAATGACAGTGAGTTTGTCTTACCTGGGCGAGCCAGAAAAAAACAGCTTGCCTTAACAAAACATTTCCAAAATAAATAATCATTGGGGGTGGATGTTATCAATTGGCTCGAGATTCTTGGCTCAAAAATAGTGGAAGCCTGTGAGCTCGTTGTATCTGAGACTCCCGATCCCAGTCAGCGAGATCAGTAAATGTCTTCTGGAACAACTGGACAATATATGCGCGGGGATTAGTCCCTTCTTTTTCCTCGGGAATGCCAAAGACTGTCAAATTATTCCTTCATTGTCTATTCTCAAGGTCTTCAACTTTATCCTTAAGTCCCTGAAGCTATTCATTGTGCAGTTTAACTGTTTTTGCTGTGGCTGCTGTTATATCCTCATTGTCATCCACGCGTTGCTGCATTTCAGTAATGACCTGTGTTAGACCCGCTACCTTCCCTGAAACTTATGACAAGACTTCCTGTATCCGGCTTGGCTAAAGTACCCTTGTGTCTCTGTTCTCTGGTCGCAAGGCGCTTGCAAAAATTGTAGTGGTGCAGGGAGCGACCGCTGAGCCTGTAACCAGGCGAGGTCGCCCCCTCGCACCGCTGCTTCCTGCCTCGCTTTTGCCTCGTTTTTCTGCCACTTCCAGACGCCGGACAACCCAGCCGCTGCTGAGCCGCCCTCCGACTACTTTTCCCGCCGCTGCCTCCCTGCGGCCCCGCCCCCCTCCAGCCCATTTACCGCCCCGCTCCCGCCACCCAGCTGCTCCTCCCTCCTGGCTCCTTACTTATGATGCCCTCAGAGCGACCGCGCAGCGTTCACGCGCAGCGGGCGTGCCGATTGTGCGCCGAAGGCGTGCCAAAGGCAAGCCCGTCTGCGCCCGTCCGCACCAGGACCACGCCCAGCGCCAGGACCCTTGGCCCCCGCCGTTGCAAGACCACCCGACGGACCTACGACGCCGCCACCCTCAACGCACTCAAAGCCGGCCGGAACCCAGTCTGCTACCGTGCCACCCCGAAACGCACCCACGGACCCTTCACCTGCAAAGCCTGCCGATTCACCTGCCTCCGGGCCTGCACCGCACCCGCCAAGCCGAGCACCAGCAACAACCACCTCAAGTGCATCCTGCTCAACACCCACTCTGTCCACAGACACGCCGTGGAACTCTGAACCTCCTCGACACAACTTCACCAGACGTCTCCTTCCTCACAGAAACCTGGATGAACGCCTCCTCAGCCCCCGACATCGCCATAGCCATCCCGGATGGGTACAAGATCACCAGGAGGGACCGCGTCAACCAGACCGGAGGAGGCATCGCCATCGTACACAAGAACACCATCCGCATCACGCCGAACACCTCCACTTCCAGATACACACCGACCCCAAGACAACCCTCAGAGGCACCCTCATCTATAGACCCCCAGGACCACGCACACAATTCAGCGAAGACATCGCAGACTTTATCTACCCGCACGCCCTCCTCTCCGCTGACTACATCCTCCTAGGGGACTTCAACTTCCACCTGGCGAACAACAACGACACCAACACCACCACCCTGCTGGACAACCTTGCCAACCTCGGACTCAAGCAACTGGTGAACACCCCCACCCACTACGCCGGCCACACGCTTGACCTCGTCTTCTCCTCCAGCAAGCACATCTCCTTCAGCCACTCCACCGGACTACACTGGACAGACCACAGCTGCGTCCACTTCAGCTTCAGAAGAACCACGACCCACCACCACCCGCAACAGGTTCCTTGCAGGAGCTGGAACAAGATCACCACCGACCAGCTCACCTCCTCCCTCAGCCAGAACCCTCCCGCCAGCACAACGGACCCCAACGAAGCAGCCAGCAACCTCACACAGTGGATCACCAACTGCGCAGACAACCTCGCACCACTGAAGACCCCTCCCAGCAGACCCGGCAGCAAGAAAGCCTCCTGGTTCACCGACGAACTCAAGAACTCCAAGAAGAGCTGCCGTACCCTCGAGAAAGCCTGGAGCAACAACCAGACCACAGACAACATGACTGCCCTCAAGCACGCCACCCGCAAACACCACCAGCTGATCCGCACCACCAAGAAGACAGCATTCAAGGAACGACTGGACAACAACACCCACAACAGCAAGGAACTCTTCAGCATCGTCAAAGAGCTCTCCAACCCCAGCACCGGAAGCAACGACATCACTCCCTTGCAAGACTTCTGCGACTCACTCGCCTCGTTCTTTCACAGCAAGATCGCCGACATACAATTTCAATTTCAATCTTTATTTTGATCAATTTAGATCATAAACGATATACAAAACAGTAAAATCATTATAATTCGTACAAGTCAATAAAACATTGGTTAAAAAAATATTGGACACAGCATGTAAATCAATTCTTCCTCAGGAAAGCTTACGGTCATTAACTGATAGAGAATATTAAAAGTCCACTTCCGCCTTCAATAGGCGGGTGCGAGTAAACCACATTGCTGTTAAAAATGTTGCCACTACAAACACCGTTGGGGGAGACACATCAGTCTTTAGGATTCTGTATGCCGGGAACAACAGTCTAAAACCCACATTTTTTAGGAGGGGGACAAGCCAATATTTTCTGATTCTTTGGTAGGCTTTACAAAAAAAGACCACATGTAAGTCATTTTCTTGGGTATGCCCACATGCCGGGCAATGCTCTGTGGTTGGAGGCAAAGACCAAGAACTGGTGAATGACCTAAGGGGTAATGTGCCATATCTCCACTGGAGAAATACCTTCCTGGTTAGGACAGGGGTCATGCCATCCAAAACACGTTCCAAAAGATAGGAGTCTTTGCTTTGGACAAATGGATTTGTCAGGGATCCCTTGCGCTTGCTATCCAGGGCAATGGTAAGCTTTGAGTCGTAATAAGCTTTTGACAGCGCTTTGCGTGGGATCCTATTGCTTGCGTTTAGTGGATCAGACCAAAGATCTTTAAGGCCCAGGCTCTCACATGAACTTTTTATATAGCTTAGCCATGGAAAGTGGGTGGCATTTGGTAGGGTTAAAAACTCCTGAAGCTCGGACCGATAGTTGATGAGTTCTTGGCTACTCCATAATCTTCGCCAGAAAGTTAATGGTTTGAGTCCCAGTTCTTCTGCAATAGGTCTAATTCCCAGGTCTAATCTCAAAGGAAGTAACAGCGTGCTTGATGGAAGAGCTACCAACTGCCTGATGAATTTATTTTCTGTGATCATCAGGTTTTGGGCGGAGGTGTGTCCCAACAATTCAGCCCCATATGTGACTGCCCCCCTTGCTTGTGACTTGTAAATTTGAATGGCAGGGCCCAGCGGGCGGTATGTTGATTTATTCAGCATCCTAGTGATGCCACCCACTAACTGCACCAGTTTCATATTTGCCTTGATCTGGTGTGTCCACCATGTCAAGTTCTCATTTAAAGTTACTCCTAGGTACTCAAATGTAGAAACCCGCTCCAATCGCACCAAACCAAGCAAAGGATTAGGGCGTGTAGAGGGGGTGGGGTGTAAGATCATGTATTTAGTCTTAGAAGCATTGATCTCAAGGCCCCTCTCCATGCAAAATTCCAGAAACCCATCGAGTACCCGTTGTATTCCCATGGGGGATTTTGATAGCAGCAGGGTGTCGTCTGCAAACATGATAGCGGGCACCCTGCTGCCATTCCATTTGGGAGCATCAATAGCACCAATCCTGGTCAGGTGGGTAATAACCCCGTTCACAAAGAGGCAGAACAGGGTTGGTGCGAGCACACAGCCCTGTCTTACCCCTCTGTCAACGGGGAATCTTTCAGTTAAATTACCATTTCTGCCACACCTGACACGTGCAAAATTATTCTGGTGTAATCTCATTAGTATGGCAAGAATGACTACCGGGACCCCTAAGTCAGCGAGGACGCTCCATAGTTTAGATCTTGGCACCAAATCGAAGGCGGCTCGCAAGTCCACGAAAACCGTGTACAAGCTGCCCCCCTCGATTAATGCAGTCCTCCAGTAAATAAGGTTTAAGCGGAATATCTTATCAGTTGTGGACACCCCCCTCCTGAATCCCTCCTGATATGGGCTCAGAGTGGCAGTTTCCTCGAGCCAATTCTGGAGGCGATCTAGTATAAGCCTACCAAAACGCTTCTGGGACACGTCTATTAGGCTGATGGGCCTGTAGTTGGCTGGGAGCAGAGGCGAACCCTTTTTAAATATGGGAACAACCTCTGCGCCCAACCAAGTACTAGGGACCTCCATGCCAGTCAAGACAGCATTAAATATTGTCAATAGGTAGGGGGCCCATACATCGGGCTCTTGTTTGAACAGGTCGCCTGGGAGACCGTCCAACCCAGGAGCCTTGCCTGATGAGAGTCCCGCAATGGCAGCTCGCACCTCTTTATCTGTAAAGGGGCCCCCCTCAGAATGGCTAGGTATAGTTGGGGATAGGTGGCATGAAACCCCCAACTTCCACTGTATAGAGGGACTGGAAGTGCTCTTGCCATACCCTTGGCGCAATATTCGGTTCTATAGCCGATGCTAGATGGTCGGATCCCGTATTAACAATTCGTCAGAACTTACGATAGTCTTTGCTAGCTAGCGAACTAGAGAGTTCCTCCCATTTAGCCTGATCCCACTCGATCTTAGCCTGGGTGACCAGTTTCTTATAGTCCCTTCTTCTTGCCTGTATCTCCAGTCTGCTTTTGCCCTCCTTGATACAGGACAGGAGAACTCTCTTCGCCTTGCGGAATGTGGCATTATACCATGTAATGCGGTGCTTCCCGCCACCTCTACTTTGTCCCTCAGAAAAGACGTCTGCCGCCAAGGTGCTGATGAGCTCTTAATGTGCCTGATACAGCGAGTTGTGGGTTTCCTGGCTACCGGATTTCTCACTTAGGTTGCCCACTTTTTCCAGTATTGGAATAAGTCTGGCATAGATTCTAGGAAGGTTCTCTCTGCTAGTAACTAGTTTTTCCCACCTTATTCTCCTTCTGTTATTTTCCAGGAGCAGCCCTGTATTTGGCACCGCCGTAGCATAGCCCCTGCCCTCCTGGCCAGGGAGAGCATAGTCTAGTTCTAGGGCGTTGTGGTCGCTGTCAGATCTTTCTATCACCCTAAAGTCTATGATATGCGACCACATAGACAATTGCACTAGAACATAGTCCAGGCGTGACTCTCTGCCTACTCTATTAAAGGTACATTTGCTCGGAATATCAGATTTGGTGCGCCCATTGCAAGCTCTAACCCCATATTTAAGGGTTAGGGCAGTAATCTGTAGAGCAAGAGGGGTCCAAGCTCTGGGAGGGGGAGCCACCGTGGGGGGAACTGACCACCTTGCATCCTCTTGCAGGGAGGACCCATCCAAAAGGCCTGCAAGGGGCTCAAAGTGAGAATTCAAGTCCCCACCCACCACAAATGGAGTCCCCCCAGGAATTTCACCAAGGAAAGCTGACAATTCCTCTATGGTAGGTGATTCCCGCGATATGTTTACCGGCCTTGAGTATACATTTATCACGGCGAGTCTACGGGAGTTTGTCCATTCCAGCAGCACCACTAGTATGTCCTCTGAGGCCAGGGGCAGACGTGCGGCCTGACAACCCAGGTGGGTAGCCACCCAGGTTGAAAGGCCTCCAGAAGGATGACCCCTGCCCCCCCATTTCGCAGGAATGGAGAATGCCACGAAGCCTTGGCGAGAGTACTCGTCCCTCGCCCAGGTTTCCTGGAACAGGCATATATCTTTAGAGTCAATGAAAGCAGTCCATTCCTGTTGATCCAGCTTGTTACCCAGGCCAGCAATGTTCCATGATACCATCTTCAGAGATAGTGGCCTTGGGTGCGAAGCTGGAAGTGAGGAGGGGATGTCATCAACAGCAATGCACAAGGGCCTAATTTTTTAGGTCGAATCTCCTGATGTTTCCCCTAATTCCCTGATTATGGGAGGGGAATCAGCCGTAGTTCGAACAGTAGTTCGATTGTCCTCCTTGCTGTGTGATGGAACATCGGGGTGCCCAGACTCTGACGTTGGATCTGTAGTAGATCTAGGAGATATGATATCTACCTCCACACCTTCCCTGGGATAGCAGTAATGCTCACTAAGGTTACACATAAACTGTCAATCTACCATGTCCAAATGACTATACCTATTTAATGTGGGGAGATATGTAGGGTGATGGACTCTAGGATGGTGATATACTCCTCTCTCTCTACCCCTCCAGACACCTCCCTTCCTGTAACACGTTTCCCAACCCTCCTCCTCCGTATATGGTGTAAAGTATGCTTGATGTAAAGTTCTTGGAGGATGGAAATCTCCTCTCCCTCTCGTGTCCCACCCTCCCACCCTCTCCGGGGGTCTACCCCAACCCTCCTCCTCACATATATTTCTCAGCCGAGGGTAAAAGAAAGAGAGGGGTAGGGACTGAATATTGCTCCCCTGCTCGTCGGGGCACCATCCACAAATGTGGGAAACAATCATGGGATCTCTGAAACTAATCAGGACGCAATCTCCTGTGATGGATTTTCTTGTGCTACCCACCCATGGGGCCCTTCTTACCATGAGCACGTCACTGGTTATACCTTGCGGGAGAGGTCTAAACATTGATAGCCAACTCACCACCTTGTTCTTTAAAGAAGCGGTGGATTCATTGGAATTGGTTTTTAACTCGGGTACCCCCGCTAGTATTACTGTGTACGGGCTCGCCTCCGGCGGCAAGTTCACTACTCTTGCCTTGTTAGCATTGCCTGGTACCTCCACAGTTGGTACTGCTGCTTTATGAGGTTGGCTAGGAGCAGAAGTGTTATCCATAAAGTGCTTGGGCGTGGTTTGGGGAGGGAGTATTTGCTCGAGTTGAGCTGTAGGCTGGTTGGGGATGGCAGCGTTACTTTTTGACTGCGTGGTTGTGCTATGAGAGGATGTTGATTTGGCCAATTGGGCTAGGGGTACTACATTTTTGCCTGCCTTAGTGGTAACTGAGACACCCCTCTTGTTCTTTATTTCTGTCCCCCCTCTACCGCCCTTGTTGTCCTCTGCGCTATGTACTTTAAAATTGTCGGCTAGTTGCACCGTCGATTTCTCTATGTTTACTAGCCTAGCTTCCATTTTAATTAACCGTGCTACTAGGGGACTTAGTAGAGACCTTAGAAGGGATCCAATATCGGCAAGAGTGATATCTACACAAGAGGTCTCAAGAGGGTTCGTGTTAATAGGATCCATTGACTCTACAACCAGGATCTCGATAGGCGTGGCTTCAGCTCTGTCCAAACGCAAATTCCCCATTGTGCTCAATCCGGGACTAATAATCTCCACAGTAGGATTGAGCTTCGGAGTTTTTGCCTTCCTTCCCCCGTTGTTTTGTGTCCCTCTTTTCCTTTTGGGGATTGCTCCTTCCTTTGCCCCTTGCAGAGGATCTCTGATGTTAGTGATATCCACCACGGGAGCATGTTCAGGATTGAGCATCGAGCTGGGGTGGGGTTGGACAGGTGGAAAGATTTAACAAACTCAGATCGGCAACGTCACTGAGGTCCTTCATACTAATGTGAGAGCTGGAGTTAATCAGGTCAGGATTCACAGAAGACTCTCCTTCGCTAGTAACCCCTGTGTTGGACTCAGTGTGCTCGGTGTGCTTGGGTCTGTTGTCTGGGCTCTTTGCCTGTGCCAGGGGGCCCATGGAAGATCTTCTCACCCAGTCTATTTCTTGAGAGATACGCCTCTCCAAGATCGTGATTTCATCGATCAGTAGTGACCCTGCTTTGACAAAATAATTATCCAATGGACCTTTGGCAGCACCAGTTGCTGCCAGCGTGCTTTTGCTCCTTGTTCCCCTCGTGGTCATCATCAGGCGCTGTTAGTTTCAATATTTACCAATGAAAAGAAAAGGCAGAAAGGAAGAAAGAATGAGCGGACCAAGGGGGGGTGGCCCGGTCCCGGTCACGACCGTTCTCGAACGGCCTCAAACGGTCTGCCCTTTGCGCGGGCTTCGCCCCATGCTCCGACCCGCGTGCGTCCCGCGTTGTGGGCACTCCTATATACAGGGGAGAAGGGGGGCGGGAAGAGTGGCAGGTGCGCCTGCTGGTTTGAGCGCTCAGCCTGCTGGGACTCGCAGTCCCGCACCCTCCGGACAGTCAGGCACAAGTCTTCCCGGTGAAAATGCCCGGTTGAAATCCTATCAGGCTCCTCAAAAGGTTGCTCCTCTTTGAATTAGGAAACGATATTGCCACAAAACGGCTGCGAGCGGCTCCCACGGAGCGGGGGCCGCAAGCCGTTATCAGCTGCAGGGGAGGAGGAGGGCGGGAAGAGTCGCAGGTGCCCCTGCTGGTTTGAGCGCTCAGCCTGCTGGGACTCGCAGTCCCGCACCCTCCGGACAGTCAGGCACAAGTCTCCCCGGTGAAAATGCCCGGTTGAAATCCTATCAGGCTCCTCAAAAGGTTGCTCCTCTTTGAATCAGGAAACGATATTGCCACAAAACGGCTGCGAGCAGCAAGATCGCCGACATACACAACAGCTTCGGCGCACAGACCACGCACCCAACCACCGAGCCAACACCCCCCTACCACCACCCTCCGCGCCTGGACCCCGGTCAGCACCGAAGACACCCCCGTGTGATGAACACCATCCACTCCGGATCACCAACCGACCCCTGCCCCCACCACGTCTTCAACAAAGCCGACTCCATCATCGCACCCCAACTCCGGGACATCATCAACACCTCCTTCAACACCGCCACCTTCCCGGAGAGCTGGAAGCACGCCGAGCTCAGCGCCCTCCTGAAGAAACCAACAGCGGACCCCACCGACCTCAAGAACTACCGCCCCATCTCGCTCCTCCCTTTTCCTGCCAAGTCATCGAGAAGACCGTCAACAGACAGCTTGCCGCCTTCCTCGAGACGAACGGATCCCTCGACCACTCGCAGTCCGGCTTCTGAGCCAACCACAGCACCGAGACCGCCCTCATCGCAGCCACAGACGACATCAGATCCCTGCTCGACAATGGGGAAACAGCGGCCCTCATCCTCCTAGACCTCTCCGCAGCGTTCGACACGGTCTGCCACCGCACCCTAGTGCAGCGCCTCAACAACACCGGAATCCAAGAGAAGGCACTGGAGTGGATCATCTCGTTCCTCACCGGAAGAACCCAGAGAGTCCGCCTCCCCCCGTTCAGATCTGAGGCCACCGAAGTCATCTGCGGCGTACCACAAGGATCTTCACTCAGCCCCACCCTCTTCAACGTCTACATGAGCCCCCTCGCAGCCATCGCACGCCAACACAACCTCAACATCATCTCCTACGCTGACGACACCCAGCTTATCCTCTCCCTCACCAACGACCCCGCCACCGCCAGAACCAGCCTACACGAAGGGATGAAAGACGTCGCCGAGTGGATGAAGAACAGCCGCTTGAAACTGAACTCAGACAAGACGGAAGTCCTCATTCTGGGATCCTCGACCTCCGCCTGGGACGACTCTTGGTGGCCCCCTGCCCTGGGCACCGCTCCCAAGCCTACGGATCACGCACGTAACCTGGGCTTCATCCTGGACTCCTCCCTCTCGATGACCAGACAAGTCAACGCCGTCTCGTCATCGTGCTTCAACACCCTGCGTATGCTCCGAAAGATCTTCCGGTGGATCCCCCCCGAAACCAGGAAGACGGTCACCCAGGCACTCGTCACCAGCCGACTGGACTACGGAAACAGCCTCTACGCCGGAACCACAGCCAAACTTCAGAAAAGACTCCAACGCATCCAGAACGCCTCCGCACGACTCATCCTGGACATCCCCCGACACAGCCACATCTCCGGACACCTGAGAGACCTGCACTGGCTCCCCGTCAGCACGTTCAGACTCCTCACCCATGCACACAAGGCTCTCCACGACCTGGGCCCCAGGTACCTTAACAACCGCCTGACCTTCTACACTTCCACCCGCCAGCTACGATCCACCAGCCTCGCCCTCGCCGCCGTTCCACGCATCCGCAGAGCCACCACTGGAGGAAGATCCTTCTCCTACCTCTCAGCCAAGACATGGAACTCCCTCCCCATCCACCTCCGGCTGACCCAGGACCATCTATCCTTCAGGAAGCAACTCAAGACCTGGCTCTTCGAGCAGTAGAAGACCCCTCCCCCCAGCGCCTTGAGACCCCTCCGGGTGAGTAGCGCGATTTACAAATGCTATGATTGATTGATTGGTATTATTAGAGCTGAGGCCCACAGCAACCTCTGCCTCTTTCCCCAGCTGTATGCCTTGGATCTTGCACCCCGGACCTAAAGCTGTAGGGGACAAAGTATCGCTGCTGGGCAGTGAGCCTGATAGCCTTGAAATTTTAGCTCCTACTTCCCCCTTGGCAGTAACTCACTTCCGAAGAGGGCTCACCTTGCCAGCCACTTTACCATCAGTCTGCGACCTTGTAGTACTACGCGGAGTTGTTGAGCATTCCTTTGTTTTACCTACATATTTAATATGTTTCTTTTTAATATTCACTCTTTGCCAGCAGAATGCAGAGCATCTGCTTGCAGTACCACTAAAATATGATTTGATATAATCGGAACCCTAGTAGTTTCTATCAAACCTCCCAGAGCCAAGGTGGATGAGGGAGTGGGCAGCGGAGTAGACAAAAAAGTGAAGGAGGTTAAACCTATTCCTCTTCTGCAGGATTACTGCCTGCTGAAGCAATGCTTACATCTGACACCAGCCGTCTAATTGTCCCTAAGTTAGATTCGTCTTTATCATTATTCTCTTGATCATTCACGTGGCCCAGAGATTCTCCCCAGAAAATCCTTTGATCAGACTCAGAGCACCCTCTCGATATGCTTGCAGCTTCCACAACATTTATAGTCTCCGTTAGGCCATTTCTCACATGTCTAACAGGACTCAGTAAAGGCATATTTACAGTATGACAAATGTTAGTGATATGCGGGAGAGTATCTAACTGTTCAGAAAGCTATCCAAGCTAGCCGAGCCTGTCTTCAATGAAGAAACTTGAGTACCTTGAAACTCTGTAGCGCTCAACCAGCTACTCTTTGGGGCGGGAGCTGCAACATCGTCGTGGATCAGGTCCAGTCGCACTGCCTCAAGAAGAGCTCCCGCCATTATTTGTTCCTGCGGGGGAACATTTGAACCACAAGTTTGTAGAATATCAGCAGCTTTCCCTGACTGAAAAAGCCTAAGCATAGGCTTGCCTACTTGGGAGTTCTGCATCTTAGCCGCACGGGATGCCTGCAGACTCTCCTTCTGGTGGCAGTACTGAAAGGGGTCTGCACGCCGGCCGAGCTCACCTTGCTCCGCTGAGGAGAACTTGCGGTTCCCTGCGTTCTTTGCTGGCCGGGCTTAGCTCCGCTGTGCCTCCCTGCACGCCCTGACTGGTTGGGCTTGGCTCCGCTGGCCTGTCCTGCACGCCCTGACTGGCCGGCTTGGCTCCGCCGGTCGGGTCGGAACCACAACTACCAGCAGCCTTGACGCCAGGACACCGCCCCCCTCACTCTCCAGCACCAGGAGGCGCATAAAATTCTGCCTGCTACCGAGGACCTTGTGGCAGTACTGAAAGGGGTCTGCACGCCGGCCGAGCTCACCTTGCTCCGCTGAGGCGTACTTGCGGTTCCCTGCTTTCTTTGCCGGCCGGGCTTAGCTCCGCTGTGCCTCCCTGCACGCCCTGACTGGTTGGGCTTGGCTCCGCTGCGCTGTCCTGCACGCCCTGACTGGCCGGGCTTGGCTCCGCCGGTCGCGTCGGAACCACAACTACCAGCAGCCTTGACGCCAGGACACCGCTCCCCTCACTCTCCAGCGCCAGGAGGCGCATAAAATTCTGCCTGCTACCGAGGACCTTGTGGCAGTACTGAAAGGGGTCTGCACGCCGGCCGAGCTCACCTTGCTCCGCTGAGGCGTACTTGCGGTTCCCTGCTTTCTTTGCCGGCCGGGCTTAGCTCCGCTGTGCCTCCCTGCACGCCCTGACTGGTTGGGCTTGGCTCCGCTGCGCTGTCCTGCACGCCCTGACTGGCCGGGCTTGGCTCCGCCGGTCGGGTCGGAACCACAACTACCAGCAGCCTTGACGCCAGGACACCGCCCCCTCACTCTCCAGCGCCAGGAAGCGCATAAAATTCTGTCTGCTTCCTCGTCCCGCGAGGACGCGCGCGGGACGTGCCGGGCAAAGCCTGGGCAAAGGGCGGGCCCTCTTAGGCCCTCAGAGGCCGGAAGAGACTGGGCTGGGCCGCGTCCCTTGGATCCACAGATAAAGCATAGTGTAAGGTAATTATTGTTGTAGGAGTGTGACCGTTCCAATGTATTTATTTTTTTTCCCATCAGAACTGATTGTGGCACCAAGTAGAACCATGGTTAAAAAGACTCCAATGTCTACACTGGTAACTACCAGGAAATTAACACTGGCCCAAACCCCGCTTCCAACTCTAACTGCCATTGATAAAATGTTGCAACAAACAATCAGGGTTGTAGTTACCGCCATAGAAAACACCGAAAGGCGCCTCTCAATACCACCAAGCTTGTGCTTGATAACCCCGTCCACACAAGGAGCCAATTTACCTGTAAATACTTCTACTACAACAGCCATATCACAGGATTCCATTCTACTAGACTCTTATGCAGATTTGCCAGGGAATGTGCAAGATCTAGACGAGGCACCACAACAGTCACCGCCTACTGTGTTTGCTTCCCGGGAGAGTAGGCTGTCAATAACTCCTAATTTAAAAGCTAGTGAGATTCTTTATCCATCTACAGCAACTGAGGTGCCCAGTGTCAGGGTGGAGTCAGGTGGCTGTGGTACCAATGATACTAACTCATTAGTTGAGCCAGCTAACACCAGCCTAATAAGTTGCATGAGTGATTATGGAACCGGACGGTTTAAACATAAATCTGTCCACAGCAGGAAACTGGTTGTCGCAAATAGACAAGGGAAGAGACACAGGAGTAAAAAGAAGAGATTAATTCAAACCACATTGAAACAAGGGAGGGGGGGAGAGACACCTCAGCAGAGCAGAAATCCAATGTTGAATGAAAATCATTGTATTGCCCAACAAAACTCAATACCCATTAACATGGAAGGTCTTATACACCAATTAGAACTAATGGTAAAGTCCCACATCACACCGATGGCGGAAAAACTGAAGTTCCTAACGGACAAAGTGGAGACTCTTGAGAAGCTGGGTATAGCTTATTTAGATTTGTTAGAACATCTTAACACACAAATCAAGCCGCCTACAAGTAACGTGTCAAAGGGTAATAACCAGACCAACAGCGAAATAAGAGCACCCAACCCTCCGCCTACGGTTGTAGTAGCTACTGCCCCGAAAAAATTATCTACTAACACCTCCATTAATATAACGGGACAGAAACCTGATGTGAGACAAAGGGAGAAAGGGGGTTGTACACTTAACAACATGGACAGGACAGCGCCAGGGCGGCATATTAACAACATAATCCCGGCTACGATGAACCTCCACCAGAGTGTAGCCCGTACGTAGCTATCCTCGCTAACGTACCAAAGCTCAAGCCCACCCAATTCGAAAACCAGCAAACTCTAAAGAATAAAACCCTGTATTGGCTTGCTCAAAGTTGTGGGTTTCCAATGCGTGGGGCAAACCAAATTATTTCTACACAGAGAGTAGGTCGGTTGGGACCTAGCAAAAAGGAGATAAATGGGGACTGCATAGTTATACATTTTAGGATTCCTGAATGGGCCAGAGATTCCATCCTAAATGCACCCATACCCTCCAAACATGAATTTAACACAACCTTGCTCCCCTAGACTATTTCCATAGGAGACAGACAGGGAAACAAGCTATAACACGAACTGTTGACTGTCCAAGAGCTGCCCATCCTAACCTATCCAATGTAGCCTATGAACCAGCACCTTTGTATAATCTATGGGATAATATTACAATCCCGACTTACAACAGATTCCAGGTGTTCGGTTCATTAGAAGAGAACGACTGACTGAGGGAAGAATCTATAGTGTCACAATCTGGAACAACCGTATCTGGGGGAATGGCTGTAATCGATCAAGGGCTGCTGTGTATAAACAGGGCAGAAGGGGACACTGATGTGAGCTTAGCAAGTAGTGACCAATATAAAATTAACGAAATAGCCCAGTCTGATGTTATCGCTTGTATGGAAAAGACTATGAATGTGAGTTCTGCGAGATCTGAAGTGACCACACACTATGGCTCATTAGCTGATAACTCTGCTGAATGCTTAAAGGTTATCACCTGGAACATAGCGGGAATTACTGCTAAAATAACTACGCCGTTCTGGGATAACTTTATTAAGCAAGGGCACGATATAATTTGTCTCCAGGAGACGTGGCATAGAGCCCAAATACAAGTTGAAGGGTATACATCATACAGTGTGGATGCAATAGCTCCCTTAGCAGGAAGAGCAGGAAGAGCAAAAGGCGGTCTACTGACCTTGGTATCCACTACCCTAACTGAGTTTAGCCCTGGTGGTTATGTGGAGGTGGCTCCGTATGCATCAATCTTGCGTCTAGTGCATGGCAAAGGTAGGGATTTAGTCATAGTTAATTTTTATAATAACATTGATGGACCCAAACGGGGCAAGATTGTACTTGACATAGAGCGGGCAATAGAGGGAGTGCTTGTGGTATCGCGTGATCCCCCAGTAATTACCTGGGTGGGTGATTTTAATATTCAAGCATGTAGTCATGCACAGAAGGGGATTTGTGGCCACCGTGAGGAGTATTTCCATGGAGGTAGTACTGTTTTTAACCACTTCCTGCACACCAACTATGGGAGTGCGCTGAATAATTTGATAGCCAAACTAGATCTGGAACTATTAGACTGCACAAAGAATAAAGACAATGAAGCGTGCCCTTCATTTAGAGGAAGAGACGCCCATTCTAATATCGACCACATTTTGGTATCTAATGGATCTGTCTATTCAAATGTTTGGGTAATAGAACAACCAGTGAGCGATCATAACAGCATATCGCTGGAATTAACAGGTTGGGGGCAAAAAACCCATATATATGGAAGACCTGTCCAAGGGATTACAGCTGAAAGACCTAACGGCATGAGAATTAAGTGGACCAGAATTAACCCTACCCAATTCATGGAGGACTTATTTCTAAAATGCAGCAGGGAAATAGGTTATTGTCTGGAACCACAAGTGATCCCCGGTATTTTACTTGCCAACTTCCTAAAAATAACTAAAGTAATTGATAACTCACTTACAGCGAGGAGTCGCAAGTCGAGGAGAATCCATGTGGTGTGGTTCGATAAGCATTGTGCTCAGTCATTAAATAAACTTAAAATAGCACTTGATACCAAGCCCAGGAATATAGATAAAATTAGAGAGGAGCGTCTTAACTATAAGACTGCTATAGCAGCTAGGAAAAAAGATCTGCAAAACGATTTTTGGATATGGCTGCGGAAACAAAAAATCACAAATTATTCTGGGAAACTGTAAAAATAGCCCATTTTTAAAGAATGATAACATTCCTGAAATTACCTCCCATGTCAGTTGCAGCGCCTGGATTGCCCATTTTACTGGGATTTTTAATTCTGATTTTAACCTAGATGGGTTAATTTTAATTACAGACAGAGTCTAGTTTTAAATGGAAAAAAATGCAGTTATCTGTGACCCTAAGCGACGTTACTGAAGCAATAAAAAATAGTAAAGGCGGTAAAGCCCCGGGGTCTGATGGGGTGCCCATGGACTTTTACAAATCTGAAATGACTTTATGGGCCCCAATACTAACAAGATATTTTAACGCAGCTATAAAAGACAGGCTTCCACCAACATGGGGCCAGTCTATCATCGTGCCCCTTTACAAGAAAGGCTCTAGGTCGGAGGCACGTAACTATCGTCCCATTTCACTCCTGGACTCGTCAATTAAAATCCTCAGTCGAGTTCTCCTTGAAAGACTGGAAGCCTGGGTAGAGGAAATAACATCTTATCCCCAGTGCAGTATGGGTTCAGAAAGGGGATGGGAACAATGGAGCAGTGTGTGAATCTGGAACTTATAGTCAGCAAGTACACAAAAGCCAAAGAGGGCAATTTATTTTTGTGCTTTGCTGACTTGAGTTCAGCATTCGATCTGGTGGAACACTCGCTCCTTTGGCCAGTTCTGTTGGAAATGGGTGCCCCGATTGAAATCATACATTTCCTGGCCAGATTGTATGCAAACCTGTCCAGTAAAGTTAGATACGGACCTGCTGGAGAATGCACACCCTATTTTAGAACTAACAGAGGTATCCGACAAGGATGTGTGCTTGCTCCACTCCTATTTTCGCTTTTCATTAATCAGATAGACCAAATTTTAAGAAGAACTCAAGCAGATGCCCCCACTATTAATGGTAACACAGTTCCAATTCTTTTATACGCAGACGACGCGGTCCTTCTCTCCCGGACCCAAAATGGCCTGCAATGTCTGATTAATAAATTTCATACTTTTACTGAGAGTAGAAAATTGATAGTTAACAAAGGAAAGACCCTTACAATGTTGTGTGGTAGGAAGGCAAGAAAAAGCAGGCCCTTTTATCTAGATGGGGAGAAATTAGAATCTGTAAGGAATTTTTGTTACCTGGGCATCACATTCTCAGGAGATGGGAGGTGGACTAATGAACAAGACAGTGTCCGTTTTAAAATGGCAAAAAATACAGGTTGCGTTTTTAGATTTGCAGCGAAATTAGGGGGCCGTAGAATCCAAGAGATGGTATCAATATATAATTCTAGGTGCATATCATCGGCCCTGTATGGGGCTGGGATATGTGGATACCATTCCCAGAGTGCTATCCTAATTCAGCATGAGGAGAATGTTTTCCTGAAACGTTTGCTTTGTGCCCCGGCTTCGGCCTCAAATGAGCTAATACATAGGGAAGTCGGTTTAAATCATGTCAACGACTTAATCGCCCTACGTCCTCTGTCTTTATGGCGATCAATATGGTCAAAAGAAGAGACAAAATTTACTCAGGATGTGATTAACGACTGTCTAAAGCTCGACCACTGTTCAAAAATCCCTTGGTTATGTCACATCCAATCTTGGTATAAGACACTTTATGGTTGCGACATTTTTAAAGAACCAACATTGGGGACAGGGTTGTCAAAGAAGGAGCTTAAAGTCACTTTCCTGGAACATACAGGCAGTATTAGGATGATTAAATATATTAAACAAAGCACGTTTAACTCTTATTTAGAATACAATATTAACGAAGGTTTACAATCATACCTCATTGTTGTGAGCAAAAGCTCCCACTGCTTTGTACTATCTCGCCTACGTTTGGGGATTGTGCACCACCTTGTGGCATTCCCAACTATTAAGAAACCTGGTTTATGTTTATGCCCCTGTGATGGTGCATCTAAGCAGAGTGGCTGTCATTTTATGTTGTTTTGTACATTTTATATTTCCTACCGAAAATTTTACCTGAAACCCATCTTTTTAAAGTATAACATTCACAGTACAAAGAAAGCAATGCAACTGATGTTTAACTTGGAGAGCCCAGATATATGCTTCCATGTGGCCACTTATATTTTAAAATGCATTTTTTTACGTAAATCAATCATTGTATGAATTCAATACACCACTTCGACCTTATGCATTTTATTACTGCTAGCTTGTATACGAATATTGGTTGTATGTACTTATATGCACTTTAATTATGCTATATTTGCACACGTGCCAGATAATGAGTATTCCCAGCATCTATTGCACTTTATTGCTAGTTTGCACATGTATCATCAGGCGACGGTATTAACATGCACTTTAAGACTGCTCATTTGCACACGTTTGGCTAAATGTATACTGTACATAGTATTGATGCCGCTTGGCAAATCACTCGAAGTAAACCAATGATGTATTGTATTTATTTTTATTCTGATTGTTGCTATATGGTAGTATTCATACTTACCGAATAAAGCATTTTTGAAATGAGAAATGAAATGACTCTCCTTCTCCTCATATTTCTTGACCACACCAAGACCAGAGGCTGTTGTAGGAATGCACAAGTTACGGTCCCCTGGCTGCGGGGCCAAGTCTGCCTTCGGTGCTTGTGGAATCTATGAGGTCTGCGTGGCAAGAATCAGCTGAGGCCGGGGATAGCGGAGCGTGGAGCCGATCGGTCCAGCCGATCACACTTGGCAGACCGAATTAGTCGAAAAAGTAGCTGTGCCAGTTTCGTCCAAAGCAGCAGCATCAGCAAACGTGGGAAAGGAGATTTCTTATCTGAATGCCACTGCAATTCTCCTCAGTTCTTCTTGCTCAGAACCATTGTGCATACATCCCACACTCGAAACACAGCACTGAAAAATGTTAGAAGCGGAGCACCCGGGGTTGCGTGCTCTCCTGTGGCGGACTCAATCCCTCATCTTCCCCCTCCCTCGAACACTTTGGGCCTCATTTATGAAGGCCTTGCGCCACCGGTGCGCCACTTTTTCCCATTTTAAAAGTGACGCACCGGTGGCGCAAGGCCTTCATAAATAAGGCCCTTTGTATCTAAAAGTATCCTTTTCTAAAGTAGGTGTTAGAAACTTTTACAGACATTTTGACTTCCAGACTTTTCACTGGGACCAATCTACTTGTTGTTTCCGACCACGGATTAATTGATGTTGGACTCAAATCATGCCTAGATCTGAGTCTACTGCTTCCACAAACGATCATTGACACTTTGTGCTTTTTGGAGATGTGGCTACTTAAAACGTTTACAATTTACATCTCTGGTTCGCTTTATTTGCTTTTAGTTGTTCTGTTTATTACATTTACTTTATGTTAAAAAAAATCAGTTTGGCTTTTGTATTGTTTGGTAATTTTACTTCATCCCTATTCATGTACTGAATAAATATTTTATACAACACCCTGAGTTCAGCCTGTCTACTATGTCTTTAGCTGCTAGGGGGGCGAGCCCAGGTCAATTTCCTGACTTTGAGAGTTTACCCTGACAGGAGTTGTGATTATTCCTTGATGTGAGCAGTCATCCACCACAATTAACAATCCAGTTTCCTATATGCATCTTTGAGGACTATAATGCAGGACGAATGTATGCTTAATGGGTCTTCCTGTGACAATGGATATATAGAGTATTTTCTTGAATACGTCATTCTCACATTATTTATGTACAAGTTAAGTTATTAAAGACATGGCGGGTAAAGGAGAGTTTGGTTCTATCTGCCAACCTAGTGAACTGACTACTCTATTTAGAGCAGAGCTTTGTGATGGGACTTCTGCCATATCTATCAATATTATTCCCCTTTGTAAGAAGATAAACACAAGGCTAAGAGGAAAAACAGCCTAAATGGCAGTTGCCCCTGCACCATATTTATACGTAGTGTACGTGAAACAAACACAAAATACATGACAGATACACATGACATTCAATTGCACATACACACAATTCATGACACATGAACAAAAAAATACATGACAACCACACACACGCACAAAAGATATGACAAATATCTTAAAGTAAATAAATCATGCAAAGCACTAAACCTGTGATCAAAACAAATGAAAAACCCAATCATTTATTTATTTATTTTATTTATTTATAGTGTTTTATATAGCGCGGACAAGACCCGTGGGTATCAGAGCGCTTAACATATGGATAACAGATTGACATTATAGTAACATTTATAGCAGCAAAACATATATAGAGGTAGAGGCAGTATGCTATCTAGGGAGATCAGAAAGGGGATTACATAATGACATAGAAGATTAAACAATTGACATTATAGTAGCAGTTATAGCAGCAAAAACAAATCTGAGGTGGGAGGTAATGTGCTATCTACGGTGATTAGGTAAAATATATTCCTAACGCCTGAGTAGTTAGCGTTAGGGGGTGCATATGTTTTAGGTAGTGTCATAGTCATACAGTCAAGTTCTATGAGGTAGGATTGTATATTATTAACAGGTCAATATCAGCGTAATTAGCCATAAGAGTAGTATGGGTATAGCTAGATGCATCGATCATAAATATTAACAGGTTAAGGTATGGGTAATATCTTCAGGTGAAAGACATAATGCAGATATCACCTAATAGAGAGGTAGCAATAGATTGTAAAGCCGAGGCTTGAGTGGCATCAGTCGTTTGTCTTATTGGTCTTCCAATAGTTCGTGGTGACTCCAGTCCTCTTTGGCAGAAATGTTCATATCACTAGTCTGTGGGCATCTCTATGTAGGGTATTTACTCATCATGTGGCTTTTCAGTTCCCTTTTAAATGCTGCGATATTTTGAATCCTCCTGATGTAAGGAGGGAGTGAATTCCAGACTCTGGGGGCGGCTCCCGAAAAAGCTCGGTCATAGGTCTTTTTTTTCTGGAAGAAGGCCGGCTGCAATAGCAGCTCTTTAGAGCTTCTTGTTGATCTGTTACCTCCCGATATCTTAATTTTCTTGGCTAGATATCTTGGCATGTTGTGGTGGACCGCTTTATGTGTGATGCAGGCCATCTTCATTTTAATTCTAACATCATAAGGTAACCAGTTTAGTGCCTTCAGGTGAGGAGATATGTGGTCGAATTTCCTTGTTCCTGTGATGAGTCTTGCCGCTGCGTTGAGACAGGCTTTTAGTGGTGCAGTGGATGTTTTCGGTAGGCCAGCTAGTGTGGTGCAGCCATATTCGATCCTCGAGATAACTAGCGATTGGATAGCAAGTTTTAAGTCTGCTTCAGAGATAAAGGGCTTCAGTTTCCTTAGATAGTTCAAGTGGAAGCGGGCGCCCTTGGCCATCGAGTTGATGTGTTCTTTCATGTCTAGGTTCTTGTCTAGTGTAATTCCTAGTGATTTGGCTGAATTAACTAGGGTCGGGGTGCAGTTAAGCGCAGTCACCAATTTCGCCCATTCCTTTGCCTCTGTGTAACTCCTTGTCGGTGAGATTAACAGGAATTCAGTTTTATTGGCATTCAGTTTCAGGTGATTGGCTGTTAGCCACTGCAATGCTCTCTTTAGAGTTTCATTCATAAGGTCAATGTCTTCACTGCAGGCAATCTTCATATATATTTGCGTGTCATCTGCGTACATGTGGTAGGATATCTGTGAGTTCCGAAGAATCTCTGTGAGAGGTTCTACATACAAGTTGAATAGATCTGGGGATAGCGTTGAGCCTTGAGGGACCCCTATTGTGTTAGGGCAAGGAGAAGAGATTGCTTCGTTGACCAGGAATAGCTGAGTCCTGTTCTGTAGGAAGGAGTTAAACCACTTCAGTACGTTACCAGATAAACCCATCCTGTCTTGTAGTCTGGTCATCAGTATCGCATGATTTACCGTGTCAAATGCCGATGACAAGTCCAGTAGAATCAGTAGGCACGCATGATTTTGGTCAAGGGTCATTGACAACCATATAGGTATCAACAAAGAATGTAATGGTATTTTAGCCTGCATTGTTTGTAGCTATATCGCAATGGCATTTGCGCATGTCATGGGTTGACAAGCAAGAAAACATAATCAAGGTACCAAAAAATGCAAACCCACATAAATTTAAGAACAACTCAAAACAAAATCATTAACTGCTTTGACTATGACAATCAAAAGTAGCCCATCTGTTTGTGCAAAAGATGGGAATGCAGGTGAGCTTAAGGAAATATGTGAACCATACACGAAATGTGCCAAAAATACTAAATCATGGCTTGATCCAAAATGATTGATTGTGAATATTTGTAAAGACATCTTCCACAATATGTTAAATCACCTGTGCTGATTTAATAAAATATTACATGGCTGTAATTTTCCAGACATTTTTATAAAGGTGTACCCCAAAAGCTCTCACGGTATGCAAGAATATACCATTTTACCATATAAAGCAGCTGTCTTTATACGCAGCGCCAGGGAATTGTGTACCTCATCTGCTTGAGGTATACGTGTCATTAGAGAAATAAGCAGTAATTAGTCTCGCCAAGCTTGTTGGCAAGAGAACTGCTTCCTTAGATTGCTGGAGTGAAGCTGCATTAAGTTGTTAGGAGAGCGACATATGTCTTTTGTTCTGCTTCATTTGGAATAGGTTACCCAAGGATGAGGTTGTCCACTGCATCCATTACATATGTACACTGCTTCTCGCCAGGGAGAAATTTGCTTCTAGTTACTCAGTCACCCCTTCCAGATGGGGACGTTGCATAAACAAACAAAATGTCCCACTTATAATGAGTCACACGCCAAACACCAATTGGCTGTCTTAAGATCTTAGGCAAATGGCTGCCCAGTTATATTTATGCTGTCCCATGGGCTGATCCAAAATATAAATAAAACTTCTAGCAAGCAATGGCTTAAAGGACCTGGTCTAATGCTTCTTTATGCATTTTTTTCTTCTTTACATGAGCTATGGAGAAACAGCTAAAGTTATACTGAGGTTTTGTTGTATTGCATCTAATTGGTAAAACCTCACAGGGTTTTTCTTCAGTGGTTCATGCTTCCTGCTAGACTAGATCTAATGTGGGAATGTTATGTTATGTTATATAATTTTCTAATGCACACAGCTACTCCAAGGAGTGTCCCGGCGCAAGCACAGAGGGACTAAGAAGCTTGTCAGCACTAAACAAAGAGGTAAGTTTTTAACAATTTTTTGAAAGTCACAGGAACTTTGATGTTGCAAAGCGCAAACAGAAGGGCGTTCTATGCCTTAGCTGCCATAACGGCCAGGGAACAGCCACCAAGCCTGTGCCGAAAGAAACTAGGCACTTTTGCCAGAGGAAGAGTGGAAGAGCGTAGCTGTCTCCCTGGGACGTTAAAAAAGAAACGCTTCCGCAAATAAGATGGCCCAAGACCATACAGGGCACTATGGGTGATGGTAATAGATTTGAATTTCACCCGGGCCGCCATGGGAAGCCAGTGAAGAGAGCGAAGAAGACCTTGCACACTGATTCTTAAGAGGATCTCTAAAAGAAGCCGAGCTGCCTCATTTTGCACCACCTGGAGTTTATTTAGGGAGTATGCCGGAATCCCCACATAAAGAGCATTAGCATAATCCAGGCAGGAAAGAATGAGTGCGCAGACAACTGTCTCTTTCGCCGGCCGTGGGAGAAGTGGAAGAAATCTTCTTAAGATTTTGAGGAGACCAAAGCAGCTCCCTAAAAGTCTCTTGACTTAGGTGGCAAAAGATAAATTATCCTCAAACCAAACTCCCACATTCTTTGTGGTGCTACTGTTAGAAGACAGTGGCGGGAACTCAGACGGCCAGATTGAATCTCTGAAGCCAGGGGGAAAATTACCATACAGGAGGATGTCCGACTTGTCTTCATTACATTTCAATTGGGTGCCCGCAAGCCACTTAAACACTGAAGACAGGCAAAATTGAATGAAGGGCACAGAATCCTCCTCGTTTTTCCAGGTGAAAAGTAACTGGGTGTCATCAGCATAAACGATCACCTTAGCCCCCAGAGCCTCAGCCAGCATGACTAGAGGAGTCACATAGATATTGACCAAAAGGGGGCTAAGGGACGACCCCTGTGGAACCCCAGTAGTAACCGGCAGAGCGGCAGACACTGCCGGTGTATTACTTCCTCAGTCCTCAGTATCGTTTGTTGCTCATTGGGGTCCACCTCTTGACCTAACCACGCCTGCTTGCCGTAAGGGCACAGGACGATAGAAGGATCAAGTGACGGAAGGAAGGGAAAGGGACAGCGTGGAGGGAGATCTGAAACAACAACAAAAAAAAAACAATGATCACTTCTCCAATATATCATTGTTTCCTATGCTGATAGTGAAGGGCACTTATCACCATATACCTGAACTGTTGAGTACTAACTCTCTGTATAACTTCAAATATGGGAATGTTGCCTTCCCTGGTCTAAGCGAAATAGCATGTGATGAAACTGTAAAGGGGAGACAAGAACAACAGTGAGCCCCGAATGCTAACTATGGCCCAATATGTAATACTATTCTGCTTCCCTCTCATACCTGCCTTCCTGTTCTAGCATGCAGGAATTTCTTCAGGCCTCGAACTACTCAACAGTCAGATGCAGTGGAAGTAAATCATAAGCCCACAACAAGCAGGAAAAAGTCCCTCAGCATGAGTTAACAGCACTCAACAAAGTACCTGTATTGATGTTCCTTGTGGGAAGTTCACAGGAAGAAAAGGAGGAATTCCAAATGACAAAGTGATACCATCCGGTATATATAATTAACCAATACGTCTTCCGCATGAACTCATAACCACGAGTTCTCCAACGGAGGACCTGTAAATTAAGGCGGCCGAAAATGCCGTCTGGAATTAGATATTTGCCAACTGAATGACCCGTGAATCAAGGCGACCGAAAATGCCGTCCGGTAATTAGCTAGATACCGTCCCCCGCATGAGCACAATGACAATTGCTCGCCAACGGAGGACCGGAATGAATGGGAACACAAAGCAGAAGCAAAGAATCGTCCTTCGCAAGAGCACAACGTCGGCTCACCAACGGAGGGCAAACAGTTTAGAATTGCCGATCATTTCAACTGAGCTCAGCCGCACTACAGAGAATCAGGCCAATTCCAACAATATCACGCAGTATCCAAGGACAAAATCCAGGTAACAAGAACACGAATCCAAACGAAGGCAACACGTCGAAGAAAGACCCAGCTTGTACTGCCAGCCGGCCAGCAGAATATTCGACACACTTCCTGGTCTGTCATGTGGTTAAATAGGCGTCACATGATCCATCAGAGCACAAGACCTTATGGGAGATGTAGTCCTTATCTTGCTGATACCAACCCCATAACCAGTTGCGCACGAATTGAACTGCGACACGGTGGTAACCAAACTTGTTGCACCCGTCCCGCCAGGAAGGACCTAATCCAGCCCCAGGCAGACCCAGATATACCTACTCCGAAAGTCAGTCAAGCAGCAGAGAGGGGGGAACCGTGTCAAATGCAGCCGACAGGTCAAGCAGCACTAAGGCTGCTCTCCCGCCAGCATCAAGACACTCTCGAATAGCCTCAGATACTTCCACCAAAGCCAATTTGGTGCTGTAAGAGGTCCGAAAGCCCGACTGTGCTGGATGCAGAATGTCAGCCCTCTCCACAAACTCAGTCAGCTGTCTATTCACCATCTTCTCACAGACGTTGGCAAGGCTGGGCAGAAGAGAAATGGGCCTATAGTTCCCAGGAATCAAAGGATTGAGGGCAGGCTTTTTTAACAGTGGAAGAATTTCAGCCTGCTTCCAGCCGTCTGGGACTCGAGGTTCGCGTAGAGAGTAATATGTGATGTTATTCACCTCAGGATTAATAATCTCCGCCACTGCAGCCATTAGCTTGGTAGGGCAGGGGTCAGCGGGCGAACTGGATTTCAATCCCTTCAAAAGCGATTGCCTGTGGATATGGGTACTAGGCAAATCTACAGGGGAAAAAGCACCCACAGAATGCCTAGGGAATGCCTAGGAAATGAGCTTTTCACCATAAATTCCAATATTTAGGTGCGCTTTTGCAGAAACAGATTTTGGCAATACTTTGTGTGTGTTCCTTCCCTACAATTTTAAATGGGATACATGACTGGGTCTCATGGGTTCAACCCCCAGTCATGAAAATGTATCATTGCCCATCACTGAAAATCTCACATCCTAATAGCTGGGCCTGGGTTGTACCTTTAGAATGAGGTTGCCAACACATGAAACATGCCAAACAAGAGCCTTTGAGGAGCTCGTTCTTAGAAGTCAGAACTATGACTCAAAATGTATCATGTGAGCTGTAGACCTCAACCTCCTTTGCTTATTGTTAATAGTTCCAATACCCTTTGGAGTACCGAGGTTTCCATGAACTTGACAATAAACTTATTAGACCAATATTCACATTGGAGTGGATACAGTACACTAGTGTTTTATTTCCACAGCATTGCTTCCATAAAACTTTAATGGATGTAGTAGCTGATGCCAGATGCAGCTGATTTCTGTTCCCTTGGGTTCTTCTCTCCGGAACAGGAAGTGATAACTGAGTTGGCTGAATTGCAGAAATAACTTCATTCTTGAAGTATGCAGTAGCATGGGGTTTATCACAGTGGGCGCCCTTCAATGAGAAAAGCGTGCTACAGTAAGAGTCCAGACTGTTCTCGCATTCTTAGTATTACCGTGAAAACTCTGCTTAATAGCTAGGCTAATCGTGAAATTATACGCACATCACAGCTTCATCAGTTGTTAACTAGCTGACCTGTGCAATAAGACTGTACTCATACAACCTTCCCAGAAATTGGACCCTGACTTTGTTGTACTGAAATAAATGGTGTGGGCCAAATTCAAAGCTTTGCCCATGTATTTCAACACACTCACCTCCACTGTAAATATCAATTATTTTCATTGGGAATACTCAAATTTAAAATAGCTAGGTATTAAAATTAATACCAGTCTTTTGAACATGATAGGAGGCAATATCAACCCCCTCCTTGTAAAAAACAAGCATTGGAAAAGCCAATAGGTCTCACCTTTGCAAGAGGTTCTGTTTTAGTTTTTCGACTCTACAGTAGTTGTGTGGATAGTAAGTGTAGATTGTCTGTGTTTGTGTTGATAAAATAGTTGTTACTGTTTTGCTGATCAAGTGAAGAATGTTGGATGTTTGTCTGCCTAGGTAGACCTATTGTCTTTGCAAATGTTTTTTTAATGTTATCCAGCTGAAGCATTAATGTCCTGCACTACCTCAACGACATTGGAAACCATTACTGCAGATTACACAAGCTCCCTTTAATATATGTTCAGTGATATATAGTATGAGCTTCTGTTCAGCCTTTTTAGGCCAACACACAGAGGCTTGGTTCTTTCAGTAGGAGAGGGGGTCTTATTTTAGCTGCTAATCAGTCCAAATGTTGTATGTATAAGGTATTTATATGCAAACGTAATCAAAAGGCATAAGAGCTATGTATATTGCCTGGGCAGAGCCATCACAAAATATGAATAAGGTAGTATCTGGTTTGTGGAGTACTAGTGATGTCTGTAAATCAATCACCTTTTGCAGCATAGCCTCTGTAACCCCCGTCAGCGAACTTGGGTCATGTGATGCAGTGGAAAGAAGATAAAGTAGACTGCTTGCACAACTCCTTTCCTTGCTTCTGATCGTTAACTTTTGGAACACGCGGGTAGCCACAAGACTATGCACTAACGGTTTGTTTTATCAAATACTTGGATATAAAGTTTTGGGTTTGCATATATGGATGCGATAAATATTGTTAATGCATTGTGCCTCTGTGTGATGATTAGTGGTCTCATATGTGCATGTAACTCTCCATTGGAAGAAGCTGTAACACTGTGCCGGGATGCTAAGGTGGGACTCAGTGGAGAAGAGACAGAAAGAGCGTCTGATGACAAAAGGGTAAGCAGTGATGAGGGAGGGTGTGGGTGGACGGAATAGGAGCCCTTGGAAAACAGCAAATCTGATGAGATAAGTACAAGATTTACAGGGCTGTTTAGAGAAACAGTACTTGGAGCATCAACACTACAAAGAAGCAAAAAAGAACCTTCCCAAAGCACAGGCTGAAAGAAACAAAAAAAAATAGTGCACATACAAGAACTGAATAAGGAAAAAGTGAAAGGATACAAGCAATAGGCCACTGCTCTGTTGGAGGGAGCGACAAAAAATATGGATTACCCACATAGAAGCAAGCCTTTAGGAAGGACCTGTCAAGAAACGAATCAAAAGCGATGGGTGGGCAGTAAGCCCACAGAGTGGATAGAGTATGTGTTGGAAGAGACAGCGCATGCACTGCCTAGGCAAGACTTAATGACAACAGATGTTAATCGATGGTCCTCACTACATTTCCATGTGGGGCAGCGTGCACATTACTAAAATGAACACAGCACCTAGGTTTATGTATGTATTTGCTATGCTACCTGATCGTGTACCAAGACATTACTAATAACATTAGAAACTACTATTAAATTTCATTACAAGACCGGAGGCTACCATTATCCATATTCTTTTAATGCAACTTCAAGCTGCCATTTTAAAGTAAATACATCACAAAGCAAAGCTCTAGAATGTTCATAAGTTACGCTTAAACTGCCATATAAAGAATTGTACTGGCTCATATACCAGCTAGAGCTGGCAGTATACTTTCTCCTGCAGCATATGGGGTAATTCCTCATGGGTCAAAATGGAGGGAAGACTCATGAATGCAAAAAACGCTGTGGGCATTTGCTACACGACACCCGGAAGAGTTTCTGCAGCATGGATTAATGCTTTGTTAATAATGTGCACAATTTGAAACTCAAAACCAATCTGTCAGAATATGATTGGACACACATCCAGACACTCCTGAATGGTTTCCTAATGAGAGTGGATACATTTTTCTTGCTTTTCTAGCAACATTTTCATTTCTGACAATTTAGAAACTTAGCAATTTGCTTCTGATTTTCATCTTGACATTTATGGAGAGTTCTAACCTGTTTTGGAGCAAAGATGATGGGTGAAATGATGCTTGGAATGTTGGGAAATGCTGATATCCAAAGGCAATCGCTCGAGACACATCTCAGTTCATTATTTTTGCCTGGTATTCCACAGCTGACAAAGACCACATGCAATCAACATTGACAATGTTGCACTCCTACTAACTCTCTGGAGAAAGTGCATACATTAGGGTATATTGTATTTGCTATTCTAAGTGCCATCTAAGTAACACTGGGGTAAGGTCATATATATGGGGTGTAGGTCAGTAACATTTAACATTTTAACTTTATGGAAAATGCATATATTTCTGGGGTCAGAATTAATATTATAAATCCAGCCCTGCTAACACAGTGTAAAGTGCAGTTTGGGGAAGGTGGCAGGAAAAGTGGAATAGAATTACTATCTTAAATCCAGTGCAAATAAAAATGGGGAATTACATTTAATTAGGATTGTGGAGGTTTGTTTAATAGTTTGATTCCTGATCTAATGACATTGGGGGAAGTGCACATACTGGGTGGTGACGATTTATTATTGTATTTCTAGTCGGTTTTACTAACATTGAATAGAGCGCATCGGGGGGCAGTCAGATTAAATATTCTAACTTCACTCCCACTAACGTTGCAGAAAGTGCATCTATTTGGGGTAATGGGTCTGATTTATTGTTCTATCAGAAGTCCTGCTGATATTAGGGAATATATTTGGAAGGGTAGTGTCAGAACTGCTATTAGTACTCCCAAATTATAAACATTGGAAAAAGGCATTTATATGTGGCACTGATAAGATGTACTATTCCAAGTATGGTCCCAGGAACATTGGGGAATAGTCATCAAACCGGTGATGTTCCAGGAAAGTACCTTGATAGTGTGTGGCTTTGGGTTGACACCTGACGTTTGGCCGGCCGTGAGGATTATGGGTCGAGGCATCTAGAGTGGCGCACACATAGCAATTCTAGGAGGGCTGACCCGTGTTGGAGATGTACCAGCGAGTCTGGAGACAGTAGGCTCACAGGTGTGAGTTGATATAATAGCCAGTGGGCTTAAAGCATGGGGCGGAGGACAGCTTCAGTATGTCTCTCTGAGTGGGGATCTAGTAGATTGGAAGTAGCTGTGATGTTGGGTTGGGTCGCTGATCTTATCTGGGAGGGTATATTTGAGGCGGATGGTAGTTGCGAGAAGGAAGCCCCCTGGCATTATGTAGGCTCTTTTTTTAGCTTTGCCTGTTCTTGCTCATGCATTGTTGATCCCTTTTGAGAAGTAACAATAATTCTTATGGCAACACACCTCTGAAACCCTATGTTATGGGGTGTTGGTATGATATTGTTAGGAGAAGGTCCTACTTTCAGACTTCGACTGAGTAAAGTAAAGGCTGATTTAAGACTTCAACTTGGAAACAGGTTTTTAACCTTCACTTCTGCACATCACTACTTTTGGAACGTGTAGAGTAGTACTCATGCCAAAGTCGTATATGTACTCCGACACGTCTTTGAACAATATGCATAAAAAAGGACTATTTAGAGAATTATAATATAGAAAAGAATTGTGTAAATAGAAAGGACTTTTACTACTAGAGAGTAGGACATTTTGAGACGGGCACACAAAGGCATGTGAGACTACATGCAACAGTACCCCTGTAGAACTACTTTCCATTCTCATGAATACTTTTGTGAATCAGCCTCTCCGTCATTTCAACAATCTGCCCATCATTACACCCAGTTACTGAGGAAAAGATGTGCTTTCCTCCAAGACCTTTCATATATATGCTTGTCAAAAAACATTAGTTTAATCACAGACCTACCCTCACCAATTAAATATTCCTAACCATGCGAAAGATACTAAAAAATATGCCAAAAAAAGGCATCAACATAGTGAGGTAATGAAAACTTTATGAAACTTGCTGTGAGAGAAGTTGTTGTTTTACGCTAGCTTCCCATAAAAAAGTGTGTTTCTTGCCAAAAAACTGGACCCGCGTTTGCAGCATAATATCCGTTTGAAATGTTTCATCAGACAGTAACAGTGGCTAGAAAGTAGGAGGTCACAGTTTATTCGGTAATGTATTTATTTCCCACCAACTCAACAAGTCATTAAGCCAGTGAAAGATGACTGCTTTGTTGTACTGCACGTGGAATGTTGCCAAAGGCCGGGGTCAAAAGATTGTCATATCTTAATTCCTCACACACTTAGGGCCTTATTTATGAAGGCCTTGCGCCACCGGTGCGTCACTTTTAAAATGGGAAAAAGTGACGCACCGGTGGCGCAAGGCCTTCATAAATGAGGCCCTTAATCTTATTTTTGCCTGTTTCAATATATTTGCCCCTATGTTTGTGAAATTCACAGGCTTGCAGTTCTTACATTTCATAATAATTTGGATTGAGGAGAAACCGACATACTTTCTTAAAAGGTGGTATTTTATCAGCTGCTTTAGGATAGAAAGAAACCCAATGGGGACTAGTGAGGAATGTTGCCATCCGGTTTGTTTTGAAATTCTTCTAGAAGAGACCTCCAACAAAAATAGTAATATAATGGTTTAAATCGATCTATTTAGTGTGTATATATCACATCAAATTTGGTGTTGACCCTACACAATTTTAAAAATCCCATACAAGTTCTATTGTGTGTTTCTATTGTTTATACAATAAGCAATCTGTACAAAATACATTTTAAAACTCAGTCCATGTTTCTCGCTCAAACTATCGGAAGTATAATTTAAAGCAACATATATTATGTGTTGAATTTGTACCTATATTGTGTTTGAAACGAACCGTTATGCAAATAAAAAAAAGGAAAAAAAGACCCTGAGGTCTGAATAAACAGGAAACCAAATCGACTACGAGAAAGCGGTTGAAGCCAATAACAAGTTCAATAATGTTGTTTTGAGATGAGAAATGAAGAGAAAATCTCATATCTGTCGATAATTGCACAAATTAAATAGAAAATCATCAGAGACCTTGAGTTCTCTTTAGCTCCTTTTGTTCACCCGCAAACACACTGTGGGAGAGGTACCCCTACCTACGTCCACCTGTGACGAAGAGAAAAGCAGGATATTTTAGTTTGAAAAGGAATATTGCACATACATTCGAGAATCGCGCATTAATTATTTGAAACCATATGAGGCATGACCACTAAAAACAGACCTTCCCTATCATGTTTTAAATAGTGGACTTCAAATATGTATTAATTTTACACAATACAATAAAACCCAATGTAGGAAACTGGGTTATTAGTTGAGGGGGGCGAGAACCCCACTCAATTAATAAATACTATCTTTGTCAGGGTGAACCACACCATCACTAAATAAACTTGTGCTTAGCCCTCTGGTAGTGTGGCACTAGGGAGTCAGGCTTTAACTTAGAGGGAATGTGTAAAGTATTTATGCTGCACTTAAAGAGTAATAAAGTGAAAATGCAACACAAGAAAAATCCCAAACCAATAAAACAAGTATTTGCAATGCACTAGGCCTTGCATTTACGCGAGTTTGAGCTATTCGCATTGTAAATGTCAATGCCTTTTATTTAGATTTTGGTTTATAAAACATAAATAAAAAGACAGTGAGGCATATTCTCAAGAACGCATGATAACCATCGCAAAAGTAACTCAACGCAACTGTGCATATCGCAGTCTATCACAAGAAAATAAGATCGTCTTAACGTCCAATTCCCAACCCAGCGGCACCATGCAATAGTAGCATGATAATGCGCCAAATCCCTGCACAAAATCCAATGCGACTAACAAAAAATGCGAAACCCGAACGCCCAAAAAGTTGCGATGCCCCAAAGCGCGATACCAAAATCAACGATAACCAGCGACAGCCTTGCAATTCCCACGTGTCATGCGGGAAAACACACTATAAAAGCCAAAACAAAAAAACACACCAAAACCAAGTCAAACTGCGTAGCACCATGGATGCACCCGGACCGAGTTCAGAGGAGATGCCTAACCCCACAAGCCCCACGGAGGACTAGCCAGGAACCCCTTGTTTGGGGAAGGGCAAGGATAAGAGGAAGAGGAATCCAGGGTTTAGTCCGCAGGAAGACCGGATCATTGTCACGGAGGTGATAGGACACTACCAACAACTGTTCGTCACCTCCACTGCGGCACTGGCAACCTAAACGGAAATATGGCAGACCATCGTCACCAACGTCAATGCAGTCGGGGTGGCGAGGAGATCCATGGAGGAGGTCAAGAGGTGCTGGTATGATGTGCAAAGGCAGACCAAACAGAAACTCGCCACCAACAGGAAGGCAGCAATGGCGACTGGAGGTGGGAGGCCTGAGCCACAGGACGAGCTGGATGAGCTGGAGGAAATGGTAGCCACAGTCACTAGTGTGGTGATGGCGGCAGGAGTCGGGCCTGGACACAGTACGATATGACCTGACCCAACAGCAACAGGGCTGACCAGGGACTGGGGGGACCGGGGGAGATGGGCACAATGGCACACATGCACAATCATTTGAAGCACACCGCACACGCACAATGACAGTGGAACATGTCCCTGATACCCTTGGCACACTGCAGCACACATACAAACACCAGGTAGGCCCCTGTCCCCTATGTGCACAAATGGGCCCCTCCGAATAACCAACAACACTACCAATTCATGCACATGTGATGAGACCAGAAAAACCGGTTGTGTGAGCCACACTGACGAAGCAAGTGACACTGCATGACCAATAGCATGGCAGCAGCCCAAATAAATGAACTTGCGCGTGAATCGACATGGAGGTGGCCTAGTGTGGATCATATCCGTAAAGGAGCAGGTCACACTCTGACACATCCACGTGCACCTACAACCCATGCCCTCCAATACACGCAACAGACATACAATGCACAAGGCCACAAAATTTGTGCAAGAGCACAAATGACCCAAGTCGCAAGTATCCCAGCCCCCGAAAAGCACACAATTCAAAGGCACACCATCTCAAAGGGACAAGGTTCCACGAAATCAGAGCTGCAGGGCCGACTCCCCCCACAATGCAGCACATACACAAAGCAACCACAGAAATTCACTAATGACGGGAATGTGGGACACAGTGCAACACTTACACCACAGGACAGATGACACAACAGGTTCCGCTTGTGCCTAGTAACTGGCCACTCACATCGGGCATTGCCTGAAACTGTGTGATGACAATGTAGGGTACCACCACACATCCGTCATGTACTTGGAAAACCCACTGTCTGCCATCAAATAGCCAGCACCACTACAACTGTCACAGTGTGCATTGTCATGCAGTCTGCATGTAAATATCTGCAAAGGGGCAACCTACATGGGAACCTCTGTTAACATGCATCTCCCCTTAACATTGCAGGGGGACAAACAACACTTGCTGCAGAACAGACCACAAATCCCATCAGTGATGATGAAGAGGACACCCTGCACATCTGGTCAGACACCCTCCAAAGGCTAATGGAAAGCTTCCGCACCCCACCCCCAGGAGGAGGGCAGCCCAGCTGCCTCGAGGTGACCCCACCACCTGCACAGACCACACAGCAGGAACCACACACCACCACGGCTGTCTCCCAGGACCCCCACAAACAACACATGGAATTCCAAAGCCATGTGCTGGGCTGCTAGGTTGAGTTGGCTGATCAGCTGCGGGTGGGTTTCGAGCTTGTGGCAGCCAAACTGGATGCCATATGTGGGTGTTTGAGTCCGATCAGGCACTACTTACAGTACCTAACGGACACACACTGTCCACAACATGCTCACGACAATCCTTGGCTGACATTGCTGGGGCCATCTCTTGGATACAAGAACTGTCTAGTCAGACAGGCACCAGCGATGACAGCACAGGGTTGGCACAGATGTGCAGTACAATTGAGACCATGGAGCAGATGCAGGGTGGAAGTTTGGCTGCCATGGCTGAACACCAGCGAGATGTAGCTGGGATCTTCCATGCCTTGCAGTTCATCATCCTGCCATTGCTGCCACTGAGCCGGGCCCAGATGACTGCAGCGGGAACTGCGACTCACACCTCTCTGACCCCTGATCTGTCAGTGGCATACAGTGATGTAGCCCTATCACCATCGCACCCTGATGTGTAAGTGGCACCCAGTGATGCAGCCCTATCACCATCGTACCCTGATGTGTCAGTAGCACCCAGTGATTCAGCCATTACCCCGCAACACACACCGGACACACCGGACACTGAGGAAGTATCAGAGTGCTAAGATGTGGATGGTAATTAGTATGTGAGGCAGGAGGTAGTAGCCTCCATCACCACCATATGACCTGTCCCTGCCTGGTTCTGCCCTATGCATCATGCCCTGAGACAACACCTTCCACTGACCCCAGAACACTCAGCGAAACACTCCTGGACCCTGACATGGACTGGCATATCTTCACTCATGGACTATAACGCAGCACTCCTGCAGCGGACTGCACGCTCCCTCTCCCAAATCACTTACCAATCCCCAGGGGACTATGGTTGGTCCACCACTATGCTCCCATGTAATGTGGGATTGGCATGGCCATGTACAGCTCCAGCACCAGAATGTGAATAAAATATCCGAAATCACACACATGTGTCATGACTATGTTCACTCAAGTGTGAAAGTATGTATGTATGTATGGACAATGATTGCACAAGAAGGTACACCCATGCAAATTACATCAATGCGTATGTTGAACTCTGAGCCACATGGCCAGTTAGATGTCTGTGAAGGTGAGTACTAGCTGTGGCCTTGTTGCACATTACCGAAAATCTCACTACACCCCAACGTAGGTACACGTCCATGTATTGTGGAGAAGTGTGGCTCAATGATTAGAGCAGCAGACCCTGATGCAGAGGTCTAGCCCGGGACCAGGGTTCCATTCCCCGCCTCGGCGGGTCTTGGTCTCAAAATTCCACGGACCTGATAATTCTCGCTTCGGTGCCTATTCTAATCATGGGTCCCACTCTGCAACTCTGGGCAATAGCTTGCTTAATCTCCACAACGGCCCCCACAACGAAAGGATGCCTGGCCATCACCTTGGGGGTGCCCAGGAGTGGACACCTCACAGGGAAAGCCAGGATGGGTTCCACAGCGGTATTCGTACAAGCGCCTTGAGACCCTTGCGGGTGAGTAGTGCGCTATACAAGTATCAATTTACATTTACATATTGAATAGGGCTGTGCGTAGGAATGACCAAATCGGTAGCAGGCCAGAAGAGGTGTCCTACATCACATGTGTCACCAGAACTTCACGTCGCATACCTACTCACACACATCTGTGTGGAAACAATCTGTTTTAATTCATAGCATTACTCCACATGGTCAGAGGTTGGACACCATACTCACATTGCTGGAGTCACGTAAGTGCACAGGCCTGCCAGCAACAATCCCAAACACAGTGTTTGGCTCACAGAGGTGGAGCAGGCAAAAGGGACCCACCCACATTGTACAATTGTCACTCAGTCCCTCCCTGTGTAGGGATGATGCTTATTGTGGCACACGATTCGTACATCTAACCAACACTCATCACATTTGGATAGTTGTGAAGTTGCAGAGACTTTATTGGCATGTGGGTGTCAGTATGGACAAGGCATGGGCCACAACATGCAGGAACATGCTTGAGACACTTACACGCAGCATGGGAACATGTCGAGGTACAAGACATGGCGGTGCAAAAATGTACACAAATCATTACGGATGGCAATGGTCTCAGCTCACCTTGCCTTGCTGGATGAGTCATGTGATGTTTGGCGTCTACCCATTGCCCCGTGTCAGGGGACACGCGTCACAGCCCATGGGGTTTGCATAGTGCTGTGCCACCGGACTGGGCCGACTGTCTGCTCTGCTGACAGTGATCAGGTGGGATGGTCCAACAAGGTCACATCTCGTGCTACATTGCCATATGTGTACTCCCCCCAGCAGTATGTCTGATATGTGAATGTTGCCAAACTACACTGTGCTGCTCCACCCATGGGACTGCCTCACCTTGCACAGGTGTGTGTACACACGCGTAGTTCCTCGCACATGCATTCTGAGTCCAGATGAAGACAGACATGTCCACAGTTGTGGTGGGATATGTGAGCATTCCCCATGATGCAACAAGGTGTTGAGACCTGTGCTGTTGGTGACAATCCAATGTGGCTGCAGGAACGTAGTTACTCGTCCATGAATGTGAGCGCAGCTTCATGGACAATGTGTTCCAATAGTACGTTCAAGGAACACCATGGTGACCCAATTCATTAACTGGTCTGGGTAGATGTGCTCAGTCCATGCCGTTTCCCCAATCCGCAGCACAGCCCAATAGGGTAGCGCCTCGATGTGGTCACTACACACGAGGAGTTGTGCAATCTCCCATGCACAACTGCCGGCACATACACCAAAGATCAGTGCATCCCATGCTTGGGTATCCCGGTGACACTCCTGTTTGCGGGCCAACAGGGGTGCACTGTCAGGTCATAATCCAATTCAGCTGCCGCTGCGTTGGATAGGCCGACCTTCATGGGGCACTCGAGTGTGCATGTTCAACTGTGGAACCAGGGCTGGATGCAGGTGAAGTAGGAAAGACGGAAACTCGGACGGTAACTGATTCACCACACTGCCATTGGCACAGATCCCACAGATGCAGCATTCGTGTACGGTACAGTTCCACCTGACAGGGGTTGTACGGGAAACATCACTTACAACGCAACTTTTACCACGCAGTGCCTTTACATCGCAACCATTACAACGCAAACCATTACAACGCATTGCGCTGGGGGCGCTCTAGGATAGGGAATAGGTTAATTTGCTATCCAATAACCTTCCCTAGTGTCCACGGGGACTGGAGTTGGAATAGTAAATTAAACTATTCACTATCCAGCGCCCAAAAGCACTATGCCTTGTAATGGTATGCGTTGTAAAAAACGCGTTGTAAAAGCATGCGATGTAAAAGCATGCATTGTAATGTCGTACATCCGGGTTGTACATGTGCCCGGGAATGACTGCCATTGCGTTTATTGTTCTTGTAGCACCGGCACTCCTCAGATCAGGGCAGTTTTGTGGACAATATGCCACATCTCTGGGCAATGAGTCTTATGTGTGTGCAACGTTTGGACGTATGGGCAGTTTTTGACCAATGTATCAAGGCTAGCTCTTGAAGGTGTAGGTCGGGCAGGGACAAGTGTGTGTGGGGTGTGGGCACGTTGGTTTTTCATTAGCGCTGTTCGTGGTGCGGGAGTCGTCGGAGGCTGGTTTGGTATCTCACGGCGGCTTTGCCAACCGCATTCAGGACCAAGGTCGGGGGTTCGGTTGGCCTTCCGCCTTGTGTGTATGGACAATGGAGCTTTCATTCCTAATTTTAGTCTGACTACTGCTTGCATTTCTGAGATGTGTTGTGGCCTTCGCGCAGACTTTGATGCGAGGCCTGTGATTTGGGGTGCACGAATTTCAGGACACACGCAGCTGTTTGCATGTTTGCATGTTTGCATGGACCAAGAGCACGATTGGCATTGCGCTCCTTGTTCAGCCTCTCTCTTTCTCTAATTATCTCTCTGTCCTTTGCTGAGTGCCTGACACTCCTTCTTATCTTGGATATTGTCTTGCAGGCTGTGACTCACAGATTTTCCAGGGATGCCCCGCCATGACTCTCCACAATAGTTGTTTTGAGACAAATTACTATGTGGCATTTTGTTTGGTCTTTCAATGGTGCATGAATGACTCAGGATATTGTGCAATATCAGGTGGGTGTTTTTTCCATGTTTTCAGGCCGTTGATGTGCAGTGTCTTGGTCCGGTGGTGGTAGGTTGCGCCTGAGGTGGGTTCCCGGGGGGTGGGAGGGGGATGATGTGGTCCTGGGTGTGGTTACGGTGGGTGTTGTGGCCCTCTTGGGTGTCCGGGTAGCATAATCAGTGGCTACATGGCATCTGTTGTTCTTCAGCTGTGGCTCTGGCCTGGGCTCCCTTTTCTGGTGCAGGCTGTCATCCGACTTTACACCAGGTCAGAGCAGGTGTTAGTTTCCTGCTGCTAACGCGCCTTATCACATGTTTTGTGATCTTATCGCCAATCTGGCTGGTCGTTAAGAATGTTGCGGAGTGGTGTGGTTGCAGCTTTTTGCTCGGGAACTCCTAATTAGCGATAGTTGTGGGGGTAATCTGTGGCGATGTTTTTTACGGCTGCTATCGCAGGTAATCTGGTGCTATGGGCTGTTATATAACCCCTTCGATGCTCATGACGGAACGGTTCCGTCATGAGCGTCGGTTGAGCTGTGCTCATGATGGAACCGTTCCGTCATGAGCCCATAGGCTCATTAGAACGTTCAGCACAGCGCAGGAATCTGCGCCGCGCTGAAGGTGATAATAGCAGGGCACAGCAGTCCTAGTATGTTGAAGGTCTGCATCCAGCTTTTAGTTCATATGCTTTCGGGTCAAAGTGCATCTATGGGAATTCCTGGTAAATGAAGTTTTCCTCACGCACATAGAAGCACAAAATGCAACAGGTAGTTTATATGGTAATAGGACATGCAGCCAGCGGCTACCCCAGCAGCAAGTCCCCATTCTGCCACATGTTGCTTGTAAAAATATCTGGGCCATTACTGCTATTTATCTGCTGATATCCTCCTGGGAATTTCTACAAGAGAAGAGGTGCTGCTGCTACAGAGTGTGAAGTGAGGGTGGGGTTGGGTGGTTCGGGGATCCGTGGACCTTGGGAGGGATGAAGTGCCGTTGACAAGGGAGAGAGGGTAGGGAAGATGCGTGGGGCAGCCAGCGGTGTATCCTGATGGGAGCCGGTAGTGCTGAGGGTGCCCCACACAGGGGGGCAGCGCGGATCACGGTGCCAGCAGGAGGGTCCGGGGCTCGTCGCCTCATGCAGGCACAGATGGGTCAGGCCAGTGGAACGAGAAAGGAAGGTCATCAGTCCTCTGCCCTCTAGGTGATTGCTGGTTTGGTTATAGCCTGCACACATAGGGAGAGGATTCAGGGATCTGCTGAAGTCCTTGGATGGTGGTTCGAGGCACAGTGTTCATGCCTTCAGCCTTTCATCCTTATGAGGCCAGATGGATTGGTTGCAATTCCTACGGGCGCTCCGGTGACATGAAGGCGAGTGAGAGGGAGTGGGGTCTGTGAACGAGATGTCCTCTACTCGGTGCCAACCTACTCCGAAATGCCTCTCCCTATCTCTCAAAAATGGACGTATGATTGCACACCTAGGTAAAAGGTTTGTTTATTATGAGTTAAACCAAATTTAGAAATTTTTGTCTGTTTGTAAAGGAATTGCGTGCTACTGCCTATTTCTGAGAAAGGACCCAATGATTTCTCAATGGAATAAAATGCAAGGATAGACTGTGGGAAACCCACAGCCAGGGAAGTGCACAGCTAATGGACAAGAATGTCTCTAAAGCTATTTGAATTTAGTTCAAACACAATTAGTCAAAAATGCTCAAAGGCAAAGATTTTTTATCAACTTTCAAATCATCATTTTGCAAAAAAAACGTAAATACATGGTTACAGACATTGTATGCATGCTGATAAACATGTGTCGCTCTGATAAATTCACTAATATTCAGATAATGGAATAGCATAACATTATACTTGAACATATAAATTTAAAACAACGTTATTGACTTAAAAAGTCCCTATCTCTGACAGAATCGTGTGGCAGAAGCAGGGTTTTCGAGGGCCACACAACTTTCCTACCAAGGCTATGGATGAGCTACGCCATGCTTCCAGCCAGCAACTTCCAATGCACTTCACACTCTGCGGCACCCAATAACCTTTGCATTGCTGTCACAGTCTTTACACACCATTACCTTCACCATCACATCCATTTGTTGAGTTGGTGCCTAGACTCGAACCTGAGGCCTCAGCTCCAGACACAAATTGGCTGCTCTGAGTTTTTCGCCACCTCTCCTCCTCAAGCTAAGTTGGGCTAACAACGCTCTCCTCCCAGGTTTTCTTACAAATCATGGCATACGGTGTGTTTGACGCAGCCCCATGCGAACGGAAAAACAAGTGCGAATTCACCCACCAATCAGAGGACAAACAAGCATTTAAAATGCAACAAGACTCGTATTTACGTGAGACCTATTGCATTTTAAACAGAAGTGCTGGTGTTCTAGAGGCACGAAAACAAAAAAATATGGACTGGCATCCAGGAGAAAATAAATGCAATTGGCATGACACACCGCTCTGTCGAAGACCTCGGAAGAATGTGGTACGACATGCGGCAAAGGGCAAAGGAGAGGGTGGCTACAAGATTGGCGGAGGCAAAAAAGACCAGTGGTGGGACGTCCACAGCAACAGACCCAACGCCCCTGGAGGAGCTGGTGGAGGGCACCCTTCAGCCTGAGAGTGTGAGTGGCGTGGCTGACCTGCACAGCTCTGAACACCCAGACACCAGACAAGGTAAGATGCATGCCAAAACCCCCTGATACATATCCAACCCACTCACACCCCCAGACACCCAACCTGACTGCAACTCCAGTACATGTCCACAAGCAAACCCAAAAATGAATCATGGGAGATGAAGTCACATGCACTGATACCTGGACCAGTGAGACACAGCAAGGTGGAATAGGGATGAGTCATTCAGGAAATGAAGAAAACTGACAGACAGTACTCATATGAATTGAAATTTGTAAACTGTAATGCATTACAAATGCGAGACAGGACACAGAATTCATGTGTGCATTCAAATTCACAGCACCACCAACAACACAGGAAACAGTGGCAGAAGGGGGGGGCACACCAGAAAATGAGGATGAGGCAGGGAAGGAGGAGCAGGGTGAAGCGAAACCAGCAAACACTGCGCCATGCAGACGGCGCAACAGAGTGCCACCACTACCACTGCTGGAGGCCGAGGCAACAGACACAGCAGGAGAGGCACAGCCAGTCAAGAGGCAGTGTGCAGGACAGCAGACAACACAATCCCCTGAACAATCCAGAGAAGGGAGTGGGTTGAGACGCAGGGCACAGCCGTCCACCAGCACTGCTCCTGTCGACGAAGACACGGTGTTATCGGGCCTTGAAGGCAGCATGTTGAAAGCACAGCGCCTGCAAGTCAAAGGAACAAGATCAATACAGCGCCAATTGGCTTCACACAATCATAACATGACAGAGTTGCGGGTTAGTGTAATGGCCATGACAGGTGCATTGGAAGGACTGTGCAGGGAGATACCCGGCAGGACTTGTACACAAGAGCTGTCAACCGCCACATCCCTGCTGGCCCAAAGATGTGTCTGTATGAAGCATGAGATGGCCCACTGCTGCCAGGATGTGGGCAGGGGCTTGGTCAGGTTACACATGCCGTGGACCAGATGCGCGCAGCTGCGACAGGTGGCATAGGCCCGCTTAGCACAATGGATACGGACAAACCAGCAGGAGAAGCATCACTCCACCAATTCCACCGGATAGACGCCGGAGTGCATGCCAGGGGAGAGTAGATGATGACTCCAGGGAGGGCAGTGGGCAGCCTGAGCGATGGGCAAAAGGGTGTGCACGTAGGAGGTGAAGATACATCAGGGACTTATGGCTATGTGTGAAGAAACACATTCCATATGGACTTATTGGCTGATGGAAATACTTGCACTGTGGCACAAACGTGCAAGCAATCACAATAAAGTCACGCGGTGCGACAGAAGTATTCCTGCACCAAAGGAAATAAACATCACAGTTCAGCACCATTCTGTGGCATTGTGTCCTCATTACTCACTTAGAAGTAGCTCTGTGTGATCTCATCTTGTCTCAGGCGCCCGGCAGCCGCCCCCGCCCCACCTGCTATTCTGCAACGTGGAGCTGGTCCCTTCTCATCTGATGTGTCTGAATCGGTCAGATCCACTGGGGTGCCTTGCTTGGTAGTGATGTTGTGTAGCATTGCACAGGCAACCACGATTTTGAAACATGTCTCAGGGCTGTACTGTAGCGCACCTCGACTCTTATAGAGGCAGCGGTAACGGCTCTTAACGATTCCGAAGGTCCTCTCAATGGCACAGCATGTGGCTCTCTGGGTGCTGTTGTACCTCCACTCACCTGCAGTGGCTGGATTCAAGTACGGTGTGAGGATGTAGTCACATACAGCATACGCACTGTCACCTGCAGGGTATAAGTAGATGTATGTTCAATACTGTCCTGCCAGTTCAAACTTTTACAGGTTGTGTTTGTAAGCCATGCATTTACCTAGAAGTCAGCCCTCTCGAAACTCGCCGTTTGTGAGTCTGCGATTTAATCCACAGTGGCGAAAAATGAATGAATAGTGTATGCTTCCAGGGTATTTTGCCACAATATCAGTGATTATATGTTTGGCATTGCACACTACCCGGATGTTCAGGGAATGATATGACTTTCTGTTCCTAAACACATACTCATTCTGTGATGGGGATAAGATTGCAACATGGGTCAGATCTACGCAGCCAATGATGTGAGGGAATTGGGCTATTTGGTAGAATTCCTGCCTGGTCTGATCTAGTATCTGTTGTGTGCTGGGAAATTGGATGTGGTGATGCAGCTTCTGAACCATTGCATCAAGGAAAGCGTGGCAGAAGCGCGAAAGTGTACTCTGAGAGACCCCTCCTCCTGTGGCTATCTTCCCCTGAAAACTCCCTGATGCCAGGAGGTGCAGTGAACACAGAACCTGGACATGGGTGGGAATGATGTGTGCCCTCGTGTGGGGGGTTTAAGTATGGGTGTCAGCTCCTCTATTAAATCCAGGATGCTGTCTGGGTGCAGCCCGTAGTTCACATGGATCTCCTCCTTGGTCAGCTGGAAGAGGGTGATGCGTGTTCTGTAGATCCTTTCCTGGTGTCTCCTGTTCAGAGTTGGTGGTAATTGAAAAGTGCAAAATTGCGAACGCCGTAGAATCGCATATTGCGACTTTTACCTACATCTCAAATTGGGAATTTGCATTTAGCGAGAACGGTAGTAGCAAATATCGCAAATGATGTTTCGCAGATTTCAATTTTGCAAAATAATTTGCAGAATCATCGGTACGCAAAAATGGTAAATGCTAAATTAGTGATTCCCATTTTAGTGCAGCAGAACCTTTCCTACATAGGAACGGTCTGATTTACGATCGCACACACCCTGATTTTTACGATTCACAGTGTTTGCGATCGCAAAACAGCTTCCTACATATGGCCCCAAGTGCGGCCTGCTGGAAGTTGTACCTTTTGTCCTTGGTGCAGGGCTGAGATGCAATGGTCTAACAATTGCGATATGGGGATTTATCAATCTGCTGATCAGGTACTGCACAGCGCAGTGATGCAAGGCCTTTGCAACATTCTGCGCCAGATCCAGGGAAGCCTCCTCTGGGGAGCTGAGAGGTGCTGTGATGCGGTGCCCAGAGTTGGTCTGCAATGCGCTGCATCGGATCCAGTGGAAGCACTGATCAGGAGCTGTCAAGGACTGCAATGCAGGGTCCTAGGTCAGTTTGCATTGCGCTACATTGGATCCAGAGAAAGAAGAGAGGAGTAGGGCAAGACTGGCCATAGCGGGCACCGGACAATCCCCCGGTGGGCCGCACGGGTAAGGGCCTTTTTTGGGCCCTTGGGGCCGTTTTTGTTAGAGAGCCGTTTTTCCCTGTAACAAAATCAGCCAAAAAGCCTGTAGTTCCCCTGTAGCTCAAAAATGAGGTTAGTCAACTGACCCTTGGAGACACTTCTGGGGATCCTAGGCTCAAAGCAAGCAAGTGCAGCCTTGTTTCGTCAGACGGCTGAGCAGTCCTCCTGAATCTTCCCCATGTCCGAGAGTGTTCACATGAGTGGTTCTGAGTTTGCGTTCATTATACCAAGCACCAGCCTGTGTGTGGGGACTCCTCTTTTTGTCTAACCCTGCAATTGTTCTGCAGCCCACTAGAAGCATTTAGTTTACAGGCACTGAGTACATGTAGTACTATTTACTAGGGTCTTACAAGTAAATGATATATATATATATAATTGAAACGAAAAAGGAGACTGCACTCACGGGGAGTCAAATCCAGGAAGGATTTATTGCACACAAATGAGAATATATATATATGACAGCTCCAAAATCCTTCGTTTGAAAAAGGAATAATCCGCACTCACGGGGAATTTTTTGAAGGTTATTTATTAACCCACAAGCAACAGACGCGTTCGCGTTTCGGCTTTGCAGTAGGCCCTTTTCCATATTTGGTGAAAATCGCTCCAGTGATTTTTATGAAAATTAACATTAAAAAAATGTATATATCTATATGCGTGCTTCGAGCGCTTTGGGTAAGCGTACCGGTAAGCGCACCCGGCCCGCCACGGAAGTGCGCGAGCGGAAACTTTGAACATTCAAAACGGTCTGGAGAGTCCACCATCTTGTTTCTCGGTAGAACTGAGACACAAGGTGAAAAACAAAAGGGGAAAACTTTAAAAGGGGGCAGGGTAGAGACCCCCTGACCCCCTGGGTTTTCTCAGGGGGGCCTAGGAGGACCCCGAAGGGCAAAAAAGCTATTCTTTTTTTTTTTTAAATTCGCGGAGTACGCTCAGGGCGCGTTTACATGTACGCGTACATGTGCGTTTTCCCGTACGCGTACCCTGAGCGTACCACAGGGGAAAACAGTGAAAAAGGGGGTCCCAAAAAGTGTTTTTCCCCCATGCAATTTTCTATAGGACATCTAGCACTTCACAGGGGGTCCCAGAGAATCCCAAGGGCCAGAAAAAAAAAAGTTTTGAAAACGCGTACCCTGCGATTTTTCGAAAATAAATATTTTTTTTTTGTCCTGGGCGTCCTTCTGGGACCCCCTGAGAAGGGCTAGGGGGTCAGAGGGTCTCTACCCTGCCCCATTTTTGCGTTTTCCACTCTTGTTCGGGCTCTCTTGTGCCTCAGTTCTCCATAGAAACAAGATGGTGGCCAACACCTCTTGGTTTGGACAGTTTGAAATGGTGACAGACGACTGCCAGCCAATCAGGAGTGCGTGCAGACCTTCCCGAGCATGGGCTGCATTGATTGGCTGTGAACACTCCAAACCAGGAAGTTTGGGCAGCCATCTTGTGCTCGGTAGACCGAGGCACAAAAGAAGCAGAAAAACAAACATGTAGAATGCAAAAAGGGGGCAGGGTAGATACACCCTCACCCCCTAGGGATGCTCAGGTGGTCCCACAAGGATATTAACATATTTAAACGGTATCCGCTAATAGAATTAGAATTTAGAAAACCTTTGAAATTTATTGAAAAAAAACATAGGTTTCACGCCTGATATAGTTAGGAATTAGCATTTAAAAAACCTTGCAAATTCACTGAAAAAACCATAGGTTTCAGGTGTTATATATAGTTAGGAATTAGCATTTAAAAAACCTTGCAAATTCACTGAAAAAACCATAGGTTTCAGGCCTTAAATAGTTAGGAATTAGCATTTAAAAAACCTTGCAAATTCACTGAAAAAACTATAGGTTTCTGGCCTTATATAGTTAGGAATTAGACTATAAAAAACCTTTGAAATTCACTGAAAAAACCATAGGTTTCAGGCCTTATATAGTTAGGAATTAGCGTTTAAAAAAACCCATTGAAATTGCTCCTATATAGTTAGGTGTACTAACTATATTTCGCGCACCCGCAATCCACTGCTGATGATGTCACATATTACATCATTCATGACATGGTCAGTGACATCACTGATGACATCTCAAATGACATCAATGATGACATCACTGATTACATCATCCACGTGACAATCACATACACCTTTTCATACACTAGTAAAATCTTTCATCACTCTTTGTAAAATACAGAGTATCATATTTGAATCCATTGACACAGCAATACAAGTATTTAAAAACCCACTCATTGATTCCTAGATGTATACACATATCTAATCACTTACCTGTAGATTCACTCATACATGCTGTCAATGAACAATAGAACACTATCAAAAATACTTATACACCTATACCGACATTACACACCAGCACACAACCTATTCACATATGAAGTTATCCTACTCACTTATGCAAACAATGGATCATACTTACATACTTACTTAGCTACACACTTATACAAACACTACTTCATCTATTCATTTAGATAGTAAGTCATATTTAATATATTATAAAATCATTATTACAAGTATACAGTTATCCATACAGTCCTCACACAATCATTGAGTCTTATGTATACTTATTTATATACAGCAACTGACACATACACTGCCTTTTATTTTTCTAGTTTGTTGTACATGTACAATTGAGAAATATATTTTCTCATCACCACACCCTTAAAGATATTCATTCACCCAAACAACTGTTAGAACATGTAGTTTTAACTTCATATATCTACTGAATCAACTATTCACACATCTTTGGGCAGTCACACACCCTCTAACGAACCACACACACATTCACTCTCCCATACAAATACTCAGTTAACTAATCAATAACTAACATAGACTTTCACATAGCTAGTAACCAACTGGAGAACCAGTTTACACAACAACTGACAAAGTGATACAGATAATCACACAGTTTAGTCACTATCCTCTATATTTAGTGAGACACTATAAATTGTTAAAGTCCTCCATCCAAATATTTATTTTTATATATCCACTCATACTTCAATGCAAATTGCTATATATATAATGCATATTTAAATATCGAAGCAAACCACATTCACGGGAGGATGTCATCAGTGATGTCATCATTGATGTCATTTGAGATGTCATCAGTGATGTCACTGACCATGTCATGAATGATGTAATATGTGACATCATCAGCAGTGGATTGCGGGTGCGCGAAATATAGTTAGTACAACTAACTATATAGGAGCAATTTCAATGTTTTTTTTAAAATGCTAATTCCTAACTATATAAGGCCTGAAACCTATAGTTTTTTCAGTGAATTTCAAAGGTTTTCTATATGTTAATTCCTAACTATATAAGGCCTGAAACCTATGGTTTTTTCAGTGAATATTATATATATATACACATACATATATATATATTTATTTATTTTTCCCCAGATTTGTGGATTTTGCCGGCATGCATTCAAATTGTCGGTGGTGCAGAGATGAGGCGATACCACATATGCCTAGTAAACACCAAACACACTTTCCTCATACTTAGAAGAAGCTCGCACTCAAATCCTTGGCAAAAATCTGTTTATTTGATGAGAGTACTTGCCATAATGTAGGAACACGATTCGGCTGTATGCACAGCCTTTGTCAACCTAACTTGCGCGTCATTTCACCTTCCTTAGAAACCTTCACAGCAGGTGAGGCCACTTACATAAACATAAAAGAATTACTTTTTTTCACAGTCTTTTCTTTTTCTGAATATTCACCATGTTTGTAGTTACGTCATCACTTGTTGTAAATCAATTTTAGCGCAGTTAAAAGATTTTGCAATTCACAATATAGACAAAACAAAGCTGTTATTTGCAGTTTATCCAAAACGTGCACGTTGCATAAATAATGGTGAATATTCAGAAAAAGAAAGGCTGCAAAATAAGTCATTCTTTTATGTTTATGTACAGTCTGTATCCCGGATCACCGCAGTATGGTTCAGAACTCTCAAAGAAATGGAGTATGCATCATGATTTCTCCACATGTACTTCGTTAGCTTGGAAACATAGAAATTCAGATTATCATTGGGAGATTATAGATTACTTCTAAAAGTAGAGGGATACATATCAATAAGGTGTTTGAAGAATATTACTTGTTTCTGCAAGGCTAAGGTGGTAAAATAAAGGCCACACTATACGCCCTCCAAATTTCAAGCATTAACTCATTCAATTTTATGCTGACGCTCATGTTGGAATATAAGCTATCGAAGAATATAATCAAGATAGTTTAGAGAAAGCCCGATATTGAACACATGCGCAAATAGAGAAATTCCTGTTTCCGTAAACATATGTGTTGAAACGCAGAAAGTGAACTTTATAGTTCTGCAAACCACTGGTGTGAAAACCCTGAGGAAGGCTTCTGCCGAAACGCGTTGGTGATAGTAAAGAACTGTAACCAGTGTCTTCTAAAAATCAGTGCATATATGACACCTAAAAACTAACATCTGTGATCAATCTTTATTCATTTTTTGAAATTGACATAGGCTTACTGTATTAGACCTACTGTGGCTGTTTTTGTTTAATAACAGAAGGCATTTAGACTTTTAGGCATATCATACCTTGCAACAATTCGTGGTTTCCATGTATATAGGAAAAGATTTAGGACATGTATGTCTTTTGACAGAACTATTGACCATATGTATGTATGTTTTTTATAATATGTGAAATAATTTATAAGAAAGAAAGAAAAAAAGAAGTGAAATAAAAAAGATATATTTTCATATTATATCAGTTTTGGTTGTACAAATTGATTATAGATCTATGGTTTAACTGCTAGACAGTTTATTTTCAGCACTATGCCTGGTTCAAATTTGTTTTCCAAATATGTACAGTCTGTATACATTGCAGGAACTCAGCAACAGATGGGATTAAATAGGTTACAATCTTAGCAGTCCATATTTGCAGATGGAACCCATAGCGTCATAGATAATATATTACACTGAAGAAATATCATCTATTTCAGTCTTTCTTGGGTCAATGACATTTACATTTTCTCGTTTAATCTCATAATTCTGCCCTGGGCACAACAAAAGATACTTTTATAATTTCAGATTTACCAAAAGGTGGATTTATCGTATCAACATTCTTAATTTTGAGTCAAAGCTCTTGGCTTTTAAGTTGAGACATTTTCCTTAGCCGATATTAGGTGATTTTTGGGAAAACAAATTGCATAAACTGCATGTACAGGATTGTTGCCCCTAAAAAGGATAGCAAAGAACGGATTAGTTGTATCAGTCACTTTCAACAATTAGTCTCAGAGACAGCATGTACATATGTGGCAGCCATGCAACATTTAAGTGCATCTTTTGCCTTGGCAGGACGAGTTGTATGAAGCCTGTGAGGAAGGGAAGAGTCCTGAAACGCGTCAGCTTCAGAAGAAATCGCTGTTATCCCACCAACTTGTGCCTGCAGCCCTGATGCCATAAACGAAGCTACCCAACCTGTTTGGGCTCCTTCGTTTGATATTTTGGGCTCCTTTGTTGTATATATATATATATATATATATATATATATATATATACCTAATGATTCCTAACATTTATGTTCACCAATATATTAATCATATTGTCACAGGGCAGGCTTGCCAGGGGAGTGTAAGAGGCACTCGAAGCAATGGTACGATGCCCCAACAACAGAACAACCTCTTGTTTTACAGCAGGAGGAGGACTGGATGTATCGCTCTTCCCCATCATTTGGATGTCCGGCAAAAAAAAGGTTCTGCTCCTTTAACTAGAACGCAGTACCTAATGACTCCGCCCTTAATGATGACAAGGTGTGGAGCGGACCAACAAGAACGGACGAGACGCAGAACGAGGTGTGTTTCTACACCGGAGGGCGGGAGGCGAGAGAGAAGCAAGGAGGATCAGAGAACGCGGAGCAAAGAGACAACTGGGAAGTAGTGGGAGTAACAGCAGACGCCAGAGGGATTGAAGGAAGTGCAGGGACCCCAGGAGAGCCAGGAGGCCACCGGGACCACGTTTCGCCCAGCCATGCTCCAGGAGAAGCGTGGCTATCAGAGGTACGAGGGTGGCTTGCGGGCTGGGCAGGGAGGCGGGAGAAACCCGACGGCTAAGGGCACCAGCCCCGGCCAGACCCCTCCGTAGGTGTGTTCCCCTCCCTGCACTGTCACTCCTTTTCTTAGACGTACAGCATTCGTTTGGCACGTAATCCTTCACTCCCCCTTCCCTCATTCACACCTAAAAGCACAAAACACTCACACATTGCACCCCGTTTTCACGAGCGCATCCTCAAGACGTGAAGAAGCTGGACTCCATAACAGACATAGTAGCGGTGCCCACTGAGAAATCTGCAACAAAAGAGACAGACACCGAGGAGAGAAATACTGCATACCATCCGGACTGTACAAGTAACTCTGGCTTCCAGGAGAAGACACTTTCTGCACACAATAAAACCTTGTCTGCATCATCCTGTTGTCCTGCCCCTTCATTCGAACCCGCTACACACATAGAAAACACTGATAAAGTAGGACATTCTTTAAAAAGAGCACTCACCAGACATTTTAAATTCAGATCCATAATCTTATCTCCTGTACCAATTTCTGACAGTTTGGAGAAGTGCCCAAATTGTTTTTTTTTCTTTGCTCCTCTCCCACTATAAAGTCTGATCTTCCAAACAAGTTGGATATATATTAGGAAAACCCTTGTCAATAGGTCCTGGGATCAGTCCTTAGCCATACTGTAGCAATGCAAATTCTAGCAATAACCATCATGTCAAAAATCATGTAATAACTGGGTGGGTAAGTTAGAGTCTGGTTGTATCCCCGAGTAGTATAAATTGTGGGGTAAAACTGACATGTGTACACCAAATATTCCCCAGGCAATCACAGGTTCCCCCTCTCCAAAAAATGTGCACTGATTTAAACAAGTGACAAGCACATGTCCAGTCTCTGTGTCTTTAGCACAGCAGGGAGGGCAGTTAATTAAGTCTCCTTCCCCATACAATTTGGTTGGGGTGTAGTTTGGACTGTAAATAGTTTTAAAATGTTGTGCCTTTTTTATTTAGCAGAGAGTAAAGCAGTGAGGCCTACCTTAAGGACCTCTGAAATTATACCTCTTATTCACTTAAATCCAATCTCTTCCCCCAATTTGTTATCTGTAGATCTAAATTATCTTGGTAAAGATCAGAAGAAAAATCATACTGCTGTCTATTCTTAGAATCTTTCTAACTATACAATACCTGTATAAAGACTATCTTTGTGAGTCAAATCTGACATGTCCCTAGTTCATTAAAAGCCTCCGATTTGACAGTATTAAAAAAAAATCTTTTTTGTTGTTGTTTTTTTGTTCTCATTTTTTCCACAATATGTTTGAGTTCAAGAATAGAGTATTCCGACCACCTCAAGTAGCAAAAGTATTGTTTTAAGCCCGGTCACTCCATGAGAGAGAGGGTGATAACACATATCTCTGGGTCCACAACTTCGGCCTATTAGATGGCGTCTAACCCCCTAATCTTGATTCTACTATTAGACCATTGCTTTCCTCCTTTTAGAGGTAAAGGCGGCCCTGCCACCAAATCATCCTCTAAAGCATATTCTTAATCATTGGACCAATAAAGCAAGTATCAAAAGTAGAGAAAAAATAACAAAAAATAGCAGAGATCAACAAAGAAAAAAATAAACAGAAGGGAAGCCGGGGGCCTGTAGATTATGTATGATTCTAGTGTGTTGCCTTTGAAGTGCCTGTCTCCACCCAATTATCCCAAATTTCCCAATATTTGGTTTTTCTGTTCTGTTTGCAGAATTGGTCTAGGGAGGATACCCTCTGGATGGAATAAATCCATTCTTCTTCCGTAAGGGAACAGTGTAAGATCCATTTAATACAAAGTTCTCTACGAGCCAACAAAATCAAGGTAAAGAAGAGTGCATTGTGCTTTTTTGTTAAAGGGCGGTCATCTAAGTCCCTCTGTAGTATCCCAAGGATTATAGATAGTGTAGTTAGTTTTATTTCAAGCCCCATAATATCTGAAATGGTCTTACCAACTTTCTGCCAATAAGAGTGTATTACAGGGCAGCTCCAGAACATATGGACCTTGTGTGCCTTATCTTCTCCACATTTTGGACACTTCTTGATCTCTTGACTCCCCATTCTCGATATTTTCTGTGGTGTCCGGTAAGCTTTGTGTACTGTGAAGAGGTGCTTCTTTTTTAACGGTGCAGAATTCACATATGACCATAAAAGAGACATAGATACTTGCCCTGTTTTCTCAAGATCTTCATTCGGTAGGTCCTTCCTACAAATCTCGGTAAATGAGGCCTGCCTCTCTTCTCCTTTCTGAACTATGAGCCAGTACCACTCTGCCACTTCTTTTGTTTTGTTTGACGTGAGCATATCTTTGACGCCAAGTCCGAGTTCCCTTCTAACTCCTTTCCTATTGATTTTGCCTAGCTTGAAAATTGATAATATTTAAATTTCGAGACCGAGTTCTCACATATCACTGAGAAATGATGCCAAGAAATAAGTTCTGCGTCAACAATTAGTTGCCCCTATATATTGATGCCGCATGCGCGAAGAGGGACAGCAAGGGCCTCTTCCAAACACAAGAGCGTGCCTGGGGAATTCCAGATCGGTGTGACGTCATTGCAGTACGGAATTTTTAGAAGTCGTCTCACCTGAGATCAGAGCTTCGTGGCTGCCACCAAAATCTTCAGTTTGACCTTCTTAAAAAATGTTGAATGGCCAAATTTTTCAAGAAAACACCCTGCTTGGTGAGAGAGATCGATTGTAAGGGCCTTATATAGTGGGGAAAAAGTTGAACTCTCCATCAACCGTTGTCGGAAGTTTTTTAATTGGAAGGCACAAAAGTACAGATATAAATCGGGAGTTGCTATGCCTCCATAGGATTTTTTCTTTCTAAATTTCTTTAGAGCTATTCTTGGATTTTTATTTCCCCACATCAAACTGGAGATAAGCCCTTGCACCTTCTTAAACCATATTTTTGGGAAAGCTAGTGGGATAGCATTAAACAAGAAAGTATACTTTGGTAATATTGACAATTTTAGTAAATTTGACTTGCCCAGGAAAGAGAGTGTAAGCACCCCACATGAATGTAGGTATGAACTGACCTTCTTTGTGGCTTTTGATCTTATCAATGTTTCGAACTGTCTGGACACCGGATTTCCTTCTTTGTATAAATGCTCCTAAAGGTGGTATTCCATTTAATTAATTCAGGTTTTTGTTGGTTGATAAGGTATCAAGAATCCTTTCCAAAACTCTCGATCTCTGACCATATCTCTGGAAATGATGTTTCTAAGTCGCCAGTGTATATTATAAGATCATCAGCGTATAAGCAGATTTTTTTTTCCCTACCATTGCATTTGAAGGGAATAATGTTCTGGCAGGCTCTCAGTTTACATGCAAGGGGCACAATGTAAATATTAAAAAGTAAAGGAGAGGGGGCAGTCATGCCTGGTTCCCCTTCCTATTTGTATTGATCCAGTTAGTTTACCGTTGATAAGGATTTTGGCAGATGGATTTTTGTATATGGCTTTAATTGCTGTTAAAAAGGTTTCTCCTAGATTTAGGTGCTGAAATATTTTAACCAGGAAAGACCAGTTGACCCTGTCAAATGCTTTAGCAGCATAAAATGTCCTTACTGCTAAAGGGGTCTTGTATGTCTGTGCCATATCTATTGCCCCGATTAAGTTGTGGCAACTCACAAAGCTGCCTCCCTTTCAAAAACCCTTTCTGGTCTAGGTGTATTAATGGTCCTATTACCTTATCTAGGCATTTAGGGATGGAGTCAGGGCTAGCAGATTTCCCCTTTTTTAAGAAACTAATATTTTGAGTGACTTCCTCCACAGATATGGGGCGGTTTAGATGGTTTTTCTCATTACTCTGAAGGGAGAGAGAACTAATTCTGGGAGGAAATAATTCATGCGGTCTTCATCGAGTACCGTCTTTTCTGTATACAAGTTTTTAAAGAATTGAACAAAGGCCTCCTCGATTTCAGAGTCATTCGTGATAATGTTACCGGTATTTGAACATTGAAGATTCTTTATCCAATTTCTTGTCTGATCGACTTTTGTTTTCCAAGCAAGAAGTTAGCTGCATCCCTCCTCATATTCATAATGAGCTAGCTTCCCATTTTTTTCTAACAATTATTCTAAGTAATCTGTAAGCTTATGTTTCGCAGTTGTTAAATCTCTTTGGATATTAGGATCACCCTGGTCTTTCACTAAATGCTCCTGAAGCCTAAATATATTGGCTTCTAACTTTCTAGTCTCCTCAGGAACTCTCTAGATTGGGTGATGGATGTGGTTGTTAAAAAACCTCTCAGGTAAGACTTCAACGTATCCCATTCTACATGAGGTGAAGCAGAATTAAGATTGAAATAAAAAAAACTCTTTAGTTTCTACTCTTAGTTTTTCGATTACTGTATTTTCTAGAAGTAGTGCTCGATTTATGGTCCACCTTCAAGGTGGAGAGCCCATATACATAGCGATTTCTAAAATCACCACAGAATGGTCGGACATATGTTCCGGGACATGACTAACCTTGATGGTATTTCTACATGTAACTACATCGACTAAGAAAAAAACAATTCTGGAACGATGTCCAAACTTTTTTATTGTGGAAAGTAAAATTCCCTCCAGCAGTCCTTGTCTTTTGCCTCATCTCTCTCCATATATCTATGAGCCCTGTAGCCGACATCACTTGCCTCAAAGCGACTCTCATATTTTGTGTATTTACTGCTGTTCTACCTGAGGTTGAGTCTTGACTGGGGTCTAAGGCCAAGTTAAAATCACCCCCAAATATAATACGGTCATTTATTCTGGTTAATTGTAAAAGTAGAGTATACAAAGAGGCTGGGTCATCTAAATTCGGCCACTATGAACCTACAAAAGTCAGCCATGAGCTGTTAATTTTGGCCCTAGCAATTGCCCACCTACCTAAGGGATCAACCGTACATTCACCTAACAAAGCTTGGGCAGTTTTTCTAAGTAAAATGGTGACCCCTTTTACTGTACATGATTGGGTTGTACAGACACAATGTTCTTTCCATTTTTGGTGTTTTAAAACAGATGTCCATTCTTCTCTGAGCAAATGTGATTCTTGAATAAAGAAAACATTGCAATCAGATAGTCTTAGATATTCTAGTATTCTATTTCTTCTGGAGGGGAGCCTTAGGCCATTGACATTCCGAGACATGATTTTCATGCTTTTAGCTTTTTCTATCTTTGCCATGTCTATCCCAGGAAACGTAAATATTACCAGAGTGCATTTTTAAATTATTAATTGCATTTAAGGAGGGAGTCATAAGGTTATCTAAGACAGTTTGACTATTGTTTATAAATGAGAACTTTTTTTTACTTTTTCCCACATGCTCCCCCACCCTGTGTGTAAATAAAAAAAATGTAAGCTTTGCATTTTATATGTGACCCAACCCCCCTCCCATAGGGAACCCTCCCTTAATACTAGAGGTATGATTAAATACCTCCGATTTTCTGACTCAACGTTTCTCATTTGGATGTGCTCTTTATCTGATTTATCAGGGCATTTGCCTCTTCGGAGTCCTTAAAATTGAACATTTTATTGTTCCACATCACTTTTCGAGAGGCAGGGAATCATAAGTTTGCTGTATCGCCCAAGCTTCTTAATTCTTGCATAGATTTCCCCAACTCCCATTGTTTGTCCTGAGTGATGTGTGAGATGTCTGATCTGACACGAAATGACCATGCAGCTTTATTATACACCGCTGCTTTTAACCCTCTTTCCAGGATCTTTTCTTTAAGCACATAGGACTTAAAATTAACTAGGATCCTTCTCAGATATTTTTCCCAGGTCTTTTGGAAAAAGGGTCCCAATTAACTCTTTGTATGTTGTTTGTCAATGTCAGGTTGATTATGAAAGTCTATCTCCCAACCCACTCCCCCGTACTACAACCTACTCGGCCCCACTGCAGTTGCCCACAACCCCCCCATTGATTCCACATCTAAGCGGCTCACAGCCTTGGAAAATCAGGTCGACTCCATCACCCAAGGCCTAATTGAAATCCTCCTCAACCTCGGTATAGCCTCTATTCCCCCTAAACTCCGTCCCCGAACGCCCCTCCTCGCCAACGACATCATCACCCAGGGACACATAGTACCCCACAATGCACAATACAATCCCTCCAAACCTCCCAACACCCCTCCCCAAACGCCCCTCCTCGCCAACGACATCATCACCCAGGGGCCCACATTAGCCCTCAACGCTCACCCAATCGATCCCTATCCCAAGAGCCTGGCTTCCAGTCCCAAAAAATCTGAACTCCCCAGAGCCCCATGGACTAGGCCCCCGACCACTACCTCATCTCACATCCCAGCATGCTCAAAACACCTGACCACCAGACCACTCAGATCAGAAGCGCCTATGTCAGACAAAGAAGCAACACTACTAGCCACGACCTACGACTCTCCCATCTCAGTCTCACCTAAATCTAAAATACAAGTAATCACTGGGTACCGGAAAGATCAACTCACCCTCAAACGTCAAAGATTACCAGTCCTCCCCGCCATACCCAGAGAAGCTAAAGACAAAACAACCAGCATGCAGGAGAGAATCACCAACTGCCTCCTAATCAACTGCAGATCGGCCTCATTACATGCAACGGACATAGCTGAAGCCATCCTTACACACGACATAGATGTTGCATTCCTCACTGAGACCTGGCTAAATAAGTCATCTCCCCCCTGCCTAGACATGCTGGTTCCACCGGGATTCTCCCTCATCTCCAAAGACAGGATAGAACAACGAGGAGGTGGAGTTGCTATCATCCACAAGGACAGGTGGAACATCACAGAAACCTCCCCCTTTGAATACAACTCATTTGAATGCCTATCCGTTTCCATCAAAACCAAAGACAATGACTCTCTATTTTGCCACCTACTCTATCACCCCCCGGGCAGAAACAATGAGTTTGGAGACCAACTATCCAACCTGATCGCTCAAGACGCTCTCGGCGATTCAAAAAACCTAATTCTTGGTGACCTAAATCTCCGATGGAATGAAACCCACAACCCTCTAATTAGATCGCTATCCAACCTCCTCGCAGATAACAACCTCACTCAACACTGCACTGAGGCGACACACTACAAAGGAGCCACACTGGACGCCATCATTGCACAAAAGAATTCAATCACGATCAACCACATACTCCCCGTTGACTGGTCAGATCATCATATGATCCTATTTCACATTAATCACCCCATCATCCCGTTTAAACCTCCCCAAGACCCACCCAAATGGTCAAGAAACCTCTCCCAAGTCCCCCTAGACATTCTAGAAGGGCAGCTAAGCTCTCTTCTCCCAGACAACTCTCCACACCTTTCGACCAACGATCTCATTGACCAGTACAACTCTGAGCTAGTCTCCATTCTCGATAATCTAGCTCCTCCAAAGCTCAAAAGAAGCCGTGCCACCCCGTCTAGAACCTGGTTCAATTCGGACCTCAATGCAGAAAGAAGAACATTGAGAGCCAAAGAAAGAAAGTGGAGAAACAACCCAACAACCATCCTTCGCCTACAACTAAAAACAGCCCGAAAGAAGTATAACAACCATATCAAAAACAAGAAATCCAACTTCTTCTGAGAGGCACTTGCCAATTCCAAAAACAGACCCAAGGAACTCTACAACATAATCAGACACCAAACATCAAAGCCTCTGCCCTCACCCCTACAGGCGTCCAAAGAACTATGCGACAACTTCGCCAGCTTCTTCAACGACAAGGTCCTAAAAATCGAACTATCTCTAGAGATCAGCAACACGAACATCCCTCAGGCCCTCCCTTCCGGCCCCCCTCCCCTCCCCTGGCTAAGCTTTCGCCACGTGCAGGAAACGGAGATAATCTCGCTAATCTCGACCTCCAAACCATCAGCTCACATCTCAGACCCCATTCCCCCCTCACTTGTCAAAAAAATGAAGCTCACCTTAGCACCTATCTGGGGCAAAATTATAAACAGCTCCCTACAAAGCGGAGTGGTCCCCGACTGTCTAAAAATGGGACAAGTCACCCCTTTGCTGAAAAAACCTGGCCTCGACTCTACCGACTTGAACAATTTCAGACCGATATCTAACATCCCTCTACTCGCCAAAACACTGGAACGCTGCGTTCTCCTGCAACTAACTCATCACCTGGATAACATCAATCTCCTGGACCCCCTCCAATCTGGCTTCAGACAAGGTCGTAGCACAGAAACCGCAATGCTGAACATCATAGACGACATTCACGGTTCTCTTGACGCTGACAAGTGCTGCCTTCTCATACTCCTTGATCTATCCGCAGCCTTCGACACGGTAGACCGTAAGCTCCTCATCAAAACTCTGCAAGTAAGAGCTGGCCTCGGTGAGGTAGTTCCTGACTGGTTTTCTTCCTTTCTCCACAACCGCTCGCAAATAATAAAACTGAAGAACTTCACCTCCGAAACACAGCAAGTCAACAAGGGTGTCCCCCAAGGATCAGTACTTTCACCTCAGCTCTTCAACATCTATATGGAACCGCTCGCCAAACTACTCAGAAATGCCAACATCCTCTTCCACCTCTACGCGGATGACACGCAGATCTACCTGGAAACCTCTTCACCTAACGACATCCATAGACTTAATGCTGTCTTAAAAGATGTTCAAGATTGGTTGACAAAAAACCACCTGAAACTCAATCCCGACAAGACATAAACCCTTCTCACCTCAAACAAAGAAGACAACCCTCAGGTCACGGAGTGGCTGAAGTCGATCGATGCTCTTAAAGGTTCTCTCACGCCAACTGACTCCGTCAAATCTCTGGGTTTCACCCTAGACCCCAAACTAACCTTGACAAACCACATTAAGAACTCGGCAAAAAGTGCTTTCTTCAACCTCAGACTGCTGAACAAAATCAAACCTTTCATTCCAAACAAGGATCTTAAACTAGCCACACAATCTCTAGTTCTATCTAGACTGGACTATGGGAATTCAATCCTTACAGGTATCCCCAAATCTCACTTGGCTCCATTAAAAACAACACTTCATGCGGCAGCCAGAATGATCACAGGATGCAAAAAATTCGACCACATCTCCCCAGCACTTAAAGAACTTGAATGGCTTCCGGTGGAAATGCGTAGCACCTTCAGAACGGCCTGCCTAACCCACAAGGCCCTCCACACCGTTAAACCAGAATACCTGGCAACCAAGCTCCAAAAAGCAGGCCAAAGCAGATATTTGAGAAGCTCCAACTCCCTGCTGCTCATCCTTCCAAAAACCAGAAAGAAGAAAACTGCGGACTGCTCCTTCACTGGAAATGCCCCTAAAATATGGAACTCTATCCCTCCGCATATCAGAACTCTACCGTCCTATGCGGAATTTAAGAACCAACTCAAATCCTTGTTCCTCATCCGCTCCCTAGGTCCCAGATAACTAGGATCTCCCTCTGAACTATGTGTTATCTATGTATCCTCATACCAAAAGTCCCACTGTTACAAACTTTCCCTCCCCCAATACTGTCTTTCGATGACTGCTTCTACTTGTTACATGTCTTTTTGTTCACCCTGTCACACCTTTTACTGTAAAGCGCTCTGCTACCTTCGGGTCTTGTTAGCGCTATAGAAAACTTCTAAATAAAAAAAAAATAAAAAAAAATGAAAGATCTTACATCGCCTCCTTCCACGTTTTCTGGTATATTCAGAAGCCTGATGCTATTCCTTCTTGCATTATTCTCTACACTTTCCAATTTCTCCCTCAAAACTTTATCGTTGCCTTTTAGTGTTTGAATTTCTCGTGCATTTTTGTCTACTTGCTTTGTGAGGTCCTCCATGGCTGACTCCAGGACCCCTACTCTTTCTGAAGTGGCATTCATTTTGGTTTCTAACGTCTCGCAGACTTCTTGTATTTTCAGCAGGTTACTTTCAGAGACAGCACATTTTTCTCTTATTTCCATAAGAAGGATACTCTACAAGGAGCCGTGTAACTCAGTGCTGGCAGTTAGATTAGCCCTAGCAGTATTGTCATTTTTAGCCAGGGTTGACAGGGGGGCACCAGCAGTGTTATCATCTTCAACCAGGGTTGACAGAGGATCACATCTCTTTTCAAGACGTACATGATCCATTTCTGGTCGTGCTCCCTTGTTGTTTATTATTTTAGGTATCTCCAATGATTGCTGTTGCTCCAGAACTCTACCGTTGCTCAATGTTATCCCAGTAGTATATTCAGGGCTTTGTTGTAATGCCTCCAAGGAAGGTTGTGTAGCTTGGACCATAAAATACGATCTTAGGGAAGGGGTAATGCGAATATTTGCTGGTTTGTTTTGAGACTGTTTTTTAGGCTCTTTGCTTATGAGTTTCTTTCCCATCAAGGTATTTTTATTCTGTAAGGTACTGGTGATATTTGGGGGATTAACTTGTGCTGTAAATAAAACAGAATCTTTAATCAGTACCTCAGGAGGTTGACTGATTTTGACCCCAGATATCCCTACTTCTGAGGGTGTATCTATGTAGCCTATTAGCCCCTGTATATAATTCACCATCCTGCTTCTCCTCCCTTGAAGCCCCGTGTTCTAAATTCAATTTAGGCCCCCAGTCACGCCCTCTCCTCTTTGCCGGATCTTTTTGTTAACATTTACCTAAAGATACAGAAAAGTGCACATCAATATAAATATCACCAATATTTCTTACCACACCTATGCCATATATTGCAATGTCTGTCCTGAAAAACAGTTGAGGAGAGTAGTGAATGCCACAATAGTGTATAGCTATAATATGTAGTTTTGTTCTGTGAATTTTAACTTTAATAAGAAGTACAAAGCTTCTTTTCTGAGCATGTGGTAACATGAAAGCATAATAATGAAATCTGAAGTTTGGCTAAGCCATCTTCCTCTTTCTAGCAAAAGCTGGATATGTATAGGGGTTCTCCTTGATCTTCTAAATACACATAGGACATTATTCCAAATAGAGTCCCTTTTTTTAAACCATTTTATACTGGCTTTCAGTTAAATAACTTAAACTGATAGAATATGTTTGAAGGAATCAACATTTTTATTATTTTACCATGTCTAATTATTGTTAGATTCAGATTATTCATGTATTTAAAATATTTTTTTTACTTTTCCTAGTAATGGATTATAATTCACTGAAACTATTTATCACCAAGGTTGGTAGCAGTATGAATCTTACCAATCTCTTGGGTTTGAATATCCTTATTATAAATTATTAATGTTTTCCCAATATTTAAAAGGTAGCCGGAGACCTTATGAAAATTAATAGCTTTGAAGTTGATTTCTTTCTGGGAACTTTTTAAAGCATTAGTAATTTTTGCAACACCATCTGCATATGCTAATAACTTTGTTGTAAGTCCATTGACCACTGAGATGTAATCTTATCTTTTCTCCTTAGGTTAAGCATGTTAGGTTTAATGTAGAAGGCAAACAGCAGAGGAGAAGAGGGACACCCTGGCGAGCTACCCCACGATATGTAGATGCAAACAAATTCAAGCCCCATAATCTGAAGTTTGAATAGCAGCTGTCCATATGAAGTCTGTATTGCCTTAATAAAGAATGCTCCAAATTCTTTCTTAGATGTAGTACTCCATAGGTAGGCCCTGAGCACTCTGTCAAATGCTTTTTCAGCTTCAAGTAATAGTCAGTGGTGTACAACGAACCTCAGCAGCATCAAATGGGGAAACGGTAGGGTTGATGAGATCAATTCTCCCTCTCCCTGGGATAACTCTGTGTTGCTGCGGTGAAATCACTTTGGTGATTATCCTGCTCAGCTGTGTTGCCTAATTTTAGAACATATTTTAACCTCACTTTTAATTGGTAAAATTGGACTATATGAGATTGTGTTTGTTGGAGGTTTTCACTTTGTAAAGGAATGACTGCATTGGTAGTTGTACTTCCATGAAAAGATTTAAAATCTCTAATGAGAATAGTGTGAAGAATTAGATGTAACATTAAATTGACATTCCATCTGCCCCAATAATTTTCCTATTTGGAGGGTATTTATTGCTCTTTTAAGTACTTCAAATGTGCTTGGGTTGTCTAACAGTGCCATGTCTTCTTCACTAAGTTGTTCTAGTCTAAATTCATCAAGGAATGAAGTAATCATGGTTTGAGAAGGAATATTATTCTCTTCATATAATGTCTGGCAAATGTCATGAAAGAACTGCACTATTTTATTATATGCATGCACTAGTTAGCCTCATAATAGTGTTTCAGCCATTTTCCTGGTGAATTTTTATAACCAGCAATTTGCTGATGATGTCACTGTACTCATACTTCTTAGCCTTTTATATCTGATATCTTCTAGCAGACCTTTCAGCGTAAAAAGTAAGAATCTTTGCATTTATTACCTTATTTTTGCTGGGCTCTCAAATCTTCCCAATTGGTATTAGGGATTGTAGCAGTGTGTTCCGACTTTAAAGAAGACTCAATTTGGTATAGTAATCCAAATTTGGGATCACACTGCCTTTGTTCAACAAGGGTATACTCCAAAGTCATGTCCCTGATACCTGCTTTAAAAGTATCCCACACAATATTGTGTGTAGCAGAACTGCTGTTCCAGTTAATGAAGTCCATAATAAAGTATCTAATGCATCTAATATAATCTGAGTCTAATAAAGGTGCTTCCTTAAAAGTCAACATTATCACCTGCCTTTGACCCTGCCTCCGTTTACATTTAAACACCAAGGGTTATGATATCATTATACCTTGGTGTATTTTATGAGATGTGCCTCATGATGGAAATTGGATGACATCAAAACATAGTTGAGTGAAGTTTATTTTGTATGATAGTGGGAGAACAATGTAAATCATGGATCTGGTTTGTTAAGCAGGGCTTGCACATCTATTAGTCCATGTGCTTTTATGGGATCACAAATAGCAAACTGGACTTTAGGCTACGTCCCTGTATAAATTGGTGCCTCAAAAACATTCAGATGGCAATTCATGTCCCCACAAACATTCATTGGTGTAGTTAACCATCATCTAGGTTAGATTCCTGCACTGAACAAACTATACAATTTGTTGTATCAACTAGGCAATCAGCAATGATTATCTCCCCTGAATGATCCAAAACTTTCTTTCTAATCATACAATGATCCCCTCTTGATAGTATAGCCACCCTCTGATTAGTGAAGGTTGTGTGATGCATAACTACAGAGTATGCAGCAGCTGCGTATCAGCATATTAGATCACCTCTGGTTTAAATATTCCGCGGTTTTTTTCTAACCCTAGCCCTTTCAGCCACATCATATCATATTTGATAAAACGATCCTAACTTTATATAGAATATATTGATTGTTCGTTTGTACAGGGCGTTATATCTAAAAGAAAATACTCAATATGTTATATTTACCAACTTCTTAGACTTTACATGTTTGTCCTCTCTTTTTTTAACTCTATTTGTTCTTTAAGAAACAAAGTATGATTCTTGATGCTTCCCCTGGTGTAGCCTCCCCTGTTTCTCCACAGACACAGGCCAAAGCCTTAGCTTTCCTTCCCCTATAATGCCACAAGACATCCTCCTTCCACAAACACACTCAGCATCGAAGCAACAATCCACTACAGCAGGAAGCCAGATCAGCCGGGCATTGGCTGATATGATGAACGAGTGTTCCTTTGTGCTCCCTCTTATATCAGTGTACCAAAAGAAAAAAATTAAAATTGATGCTCAAAATCAGGTTATTGAGTCCAGAAATTATTTTGCCCTTATCTCTCATTTGAATATAAGCGTCTTGGAGTTCTTTGTACCGTTCGCCCATACTGGGCTCTGCAGGAATTCTTGCCACTTTTGTTGTCCTCCCTCCTTCAATCTTGTCAGCCTTCTCAAACATCTATTGTCTCAGCAGGAAGTTGCCCAAAAAAATGGTCATGGTTTTTTGCTTGAATTTGTTGGCTGCTCTGACAGACTGTTTCTGCATTAGATGAAATCTGTGTGCCAGCTGTATCTCATTTCCAAGTCCCATCCTGAGAGTTCGGTAAAATAAGATATACATTAATATATCTCAAAACCCCTACTACCATTCCCCTTAGCAGCTTCCATTAGATGACATTTTTTGATATTGTTCCGACGCTGTTGGTCGTCAAAATCTTCTGGTTTCCAATGCACATCAGCTAGCTGTGCTTCCTGGCCATTGGTTTGTTCTTTAACTTTTACAATTCCCTTCATTTAGGCTTTAACACACAATTACAATTTTGCAATTCTATGTACAATTTTAGAGCATGTGTTTGAGATCTTTTCAAATAGCACCTTGTATTTTCTTGATGCAGTAGGTGTTTTCTTGATATCTCAGCTGGTCTTCTCACAATAATTAATAACGCACTGATAAATATCCTCAAATGTAAGAATATGGCCTCGTCCCACTGTCTCCTGAGGACAGGCAGACTTAGAATGGAGTACCAGATTTACGTTTGACATAGTCCCTTTTTAGAACATTCACCTGATCATTTCTTGCTGCTGTGTTATTAAATTCTGGCATACAAATAACTGTATTTTGTTCTCCCACACTTTCCAGTCCTTTAGTTGAGGGTGCCATATATTGCTCAAACTGGGAGTCAACTTTATCTCCTTCTGTTCTTCCAAAATCGTTAGTGACTGGAAAGCCAAGGTTTCAATTTTTATTGGCAAAGGGGGAGCCAATTTAGCAGTATCTTTACATGCCAGAGTGTTCTGTGCAGGATTACCTTGTCACGGAATATTTTAGCTTCAGTCCCTCACATAGAAGAATCAGAATCTTTTGACCCCAACGAAAAGAACTCAGTTATCGTGGGCTTGCTCTGGTCCCATTGCTCTGTTTGCCCCCGTGATGGACGGTGAGCTGAGGGTGAATCAGCCCCAATGACTTCCCGGCATTTGCTAGGGGTAGTGACATATTCAGTCAAGCTGCAAGCTTGAGAGTTTGGGTGCTTTAGAGGCCATCCTCAGACTATGCAGTAATAGCCCAGTACACTGCAGCCCCAGTGGCGTAACGATAATTGAGGGGGCCCCCTGCCAGGTACGTGGAGGGGCCCCCTCCGGACTCTATTAGGAGCTCTCAGGCCGAAGTGCAATGCTGAGGGGGCCCCCTTGAGCTTGAGGGCCCCCCACACTGCGGGGTATGCGTGGGCCTGTGTTACGCCCCTGCGCAGCCCAAGAGACAACACCTGTTGAGCTAAGTCTATTCTGCAGTCACAGAACACACAGCAAGCTTTGGACTGCTCATGTCTATATATAATCTCGCCGTCAGAACTCCTCGACACATTAGCAGCAGAACACTGAGGTGAGAAGAGCAAGCACTGCATGGCTGTTCAAATGACCACCCTTTTGGACTTTCTTTGAAATACTCTTACACAATTATTTCAAGGAAAATCTAGATAATTGCGTTATTAGATACTCCACCTAACTATCCTCAAGTTTCATGGAGAAAACTGGCTCTGTAATAATTATCGAAAATGTAATACTAACCATCACAAATTGATACCCTCTCCCCTTCATATCAGTTTTTCTTGACCAAGTTAGGACAGCAAGATCTTTATTAAGTTTGACTTGACAAAAGTGTACACCTAGGGGCCGATTCCTATCCGGTAAAATTGTCGTCCACTACGATTCGCATTCGGAGCTGTCTCCGTACGACTCGTACACACACCGTATGACTCGAAGAGTACGATCCGGACCGGGGTATCAGGACGTGATTTGTACGGTTCACGTCAGGTAAGGGCGATTCGTACGGAAAAGTGCACATTCACATACACACCGTACGGTGCGTACCCCCTCATGATCGCAGGGGTACGCACTGTACCCCTGCGATCATGGGGTACGCACCGTACACCCAGCGTACATGGGGTACAGTGCATACACCCCAAGATCGCGGGGTACGGTGCATACACCCCGTGATCGCAGGGGTACGCACCATACCCCTGCAATCATGGGGTGTATGCACCGTACCTGGGGGGGTCCGTTCTGTACCTGTTTCGGGGCGAACTCTGCTTTTACGGCTGTTTTCAGCTCCCGTAGAAAAAGGGTCGTACGGTGCATACTCAACACGAATCGTACTTGCCAGTTCGGAAATAGCGGCCGCGAACCATACAGATGTCACGTACAGCGGGTTCCGAGGGAGCTTTGTACGGGGATTTCATTCGTACGGTCCCTGTACGATTCGTACGGAGTACGGCTCCTGGTACGGATCGTACTTCGTTGTACGTACGGGGGACGTTGCAGGGTACGATTCGTACGGGAAAAACGCTCCGAATGGAAATTCGGGGCGCTTTTTACCGGATCAGAATCGACCCCCAAGTGTGAGTTCAATAGAGGGATAAGTGGAAAACAACTTTCTGCGCATTGTACTTTACTTTAAGTATTTGGTCCTACCTTTGGGCTTTACAGCACTTTATAAGCCTTTCCACATTTGGTATTGGCGTCATGATTTACTGTGTCTACTTGGTGGTATATTTGAGTTCTAATTTAATATACCCCGACACTCTAGTATAATATCAAACTCACTCCCTTTGAGTCACCAGACTCAGGAAACAAGGTTTACATGCCAAAGCAGAGAATTTTTTTTTTTTAAGTTCCCAGTATTACTGGGAGCAGAGACTGCAATCTTACGAGAAACTGGCCCACAATGTATTCCATGGTAGAAGGTTGAGTGGAATTGGTATTTAGGCTATTGCTTCCCGATTGTGATTTGCCAGTGCTCAATGTAGCTAGAGTAAGCTTAATGTGTGTCACCTTTTTAACAAAGTCCACAAGCTCCTTGCACACTAGAAGCATTTAATTTACAGGCCCTGGGTACATGTATATACAAAGTATGGAATTCTGTGATCCCTGTATAATGGCCTGTCTATAATCTCTTTATAATATACGACGACTAGCGATGCACCCAGTCACAGACTATAAAGAAAAGACTTCAGAACTCAAGTGTAATAAGTTAATACAGTTGAGTTCTGACGCTACAATGACTGCTGCTAGCAGTCGAGGTAAAAGGCAGGTGAGGTCATTGAGCATAATTGAAGCAGCTGTTTAAAGCAATGAAAGCAGAGCATTGCTGTTTTTTTCTTTTGCTATATTTTAATAACTTACAATGGAAAGCAGAGGGAATATGTTTTTTTTGTACTCCTTAGGTAGAGAAAAAGCAATTATATATATATATATATATATATATACACACACACACACCTCTCTTTCTCTACTCCGTCTCTAATCTCGCTTCTGATCTCTCTGTTCTGAGAGTTCAGTTTCGCCTGCTGCAATGATACAATGGGAACTTGAAAAAGTGAGAGGTACCAACAGCTGGCCCTTCAGAAACACACTTCATAATGCTGCAACCCCCAGGGAAATGCCTGTTGGGATAAGTGACCAGTCTGGTATTGGTTTCAGAAAGCAAAGCTCAGAAACAGATAGAGGCAAGCTTTGCTCGCTGATTCATACCTTTGCTGTCTGCAGCAAGTGTTTTGACTCAGAGAAAATCCAAGCCCTAATATATGTGATTGATACATGGCAAACAAACACACCAAACAGTCAGTTCTGCACGGAACAAGCACATCTGTTCTTGATATTGCCTGTGTCTTACAAGAAAAATATTTTGCATGGTAAACCCATGCAGCAGTGTTGCTCTAGTGGATTGACAATATTCCTGTCTATTAGAAGAGCAAGCACAAAATGTCATGATGTGGAAGTTGGACTAAGACCACCATAATAGTTCTTATGATTTTTAAAATGAATTGCAAAACATGTGTTCCACATTTTTAAATCCATGGGTATATAGTATCGTCATCTGTGATTCTATAAATACACAATAAAAGAAACACATCCATCTAGGAAGAGAGTTTATTTTCATTTTGCAATATGTCTATTTTAAATTGGAACAGTTGGGACTATTTTATAACATTCCCGTCATTTTTTCACGATGTGGCCTTTGCTTCAAACTGTATTTCTCAAAATCCCTATGGAATATAAGTGGTACCAGAGTTATAGGATGCGAGGCACGAAATGGTCACAACAGGTCTGACAGGGGGACCCTGGGAACGAACCACTGCTCATAAATTCCCCGGTGTTGACACTTTCTATTTTGACCAACATGGAGGCAGGTCGTGTTGCTGGGCTTGTATGATCCAAATTGTTAACTTCTCATGATAGCTATAAATCCTGTACTTTGAGATTGAAATTTGATAATAGTTGTCTAACTTGTTTGCTAAAGAGGTAATGTAAATAGAACTGGAAGCATGGACCAAAAATAAAAAAAACATGAAGTAATATTAGTCTGTTTGCAAGTCCATTGAGTGCATAGCAATCGAGTTTTAGACACTACACCAAGGAAAAACATCTAGGATAAAACATGTTGTTAAAACATGAATCTACCATACCATTCTTACAACATCTCTTAATTGTTAAGCTTTCAATAATTGAGTTTTATTAGGAAGAAGATAGGTAAACCAAACGGTTATGCTGAGCATAGATTGTCTATAGTGATAAAGTATTCGACAACCACATAACCTTGGAAAATATTCAACAGGCATAAGTGCCTATTGCAAGGAAACAAAAACAAATCACAGCCCTGGGAACAAATCCAGCATCAGTCCTCCCATAAGAAGCAAAACATATAGCACACACCTCAGAAAACCTATTTGCCACGGTTAAACAGTAGCCATTTGATTTAGGCAATCCATTTTGAGAATTATTTCAACATTTACACCTTCATTATTAGTAGCCCTGTATTAATTCATGTTGAACCTCATCCCCAACATTATTCCCAGAAAAATGTTGGTAGATCAAATCTGTTGGGACTATATAAGAAGAAAAATCACATTATATATACCGGGTCAAGCAGATGTTGGTACAATAAGCAAGATATTGGGGTACAACTTGTAATAGGTGTTATTAATGCACCCGATAAAGTCCAACCCATGCGGAGTTGTATTTTATCGAATGCAATACTTATCACATCAAACAACAGGCTATTCCTAATCAGGTGTTTTATCAAAAAATGGATGCCCCATAAAAAGATTCTGTTGAGTATTATTTATGCATTAATTCTTTTGTGTCTGAGCAACCGTTATAAACAATATTTTTTAAAATTGAGATTCAGGGGTGCTACAAAATGTTAAACCAAAAATCGGCGATAAATTGTAAGAAAAGAAAAAGTTATCTACTAATACAAGCTCTATGAAAAAACAATGCAGCCATTGCACAGTAAAAATATGAAATCATACATAAAATCACGCAAAAGGTATATTCCTGACACAGGTTGCAGCTGTTTCAGCTTGTCGGGGCATTTTGTTTATCAAGCAACACCCTGGTGGGATGTTCATCCCTGGGTGCAATACCAGCCTATCGACATCCCTACAGGGCCGCAACAAATCCTGCTAGGACTCCAAGTCACAGGGTGACCTGCGAGGCCACACTGCTGACGCAGGTGTAGGGGAGGAGAGCCACAAGGGGTCAAAAGCGCTGCCAATTCTCCAGCGGCGCGGGACATGGGCTGCTGCTCTTTCTGCTTGCCAGGGGCCTTTTGTTTATTCAGCAACACCCTGGTGGGCTCTTCATTCCAGGGTGCAACACCAGCCATAGCGACACCCCTGCAGGGCCGCAACAAACCCTGGTGGGACTCTGTTGAACTTGGCAATTTTTGCAAGGTAATCCCTGGACTTTTTGCCTGCCAAACCCTGATGGGACTCCAAGTCCCAGGGTGCCATAGGAGGTCACGCTACTTACCCATGTGTGGGGGAGGAGCTCCACGTGAGCTCAAAAGCGCTGACAATTCTGCCACGGCGCCGGACATAGGTGGCTGCGCTTTCTGCTTGTCGGGGGCATTTTGTTAATCCAGCAATACTCTGGTGGGATCTTCATCCCATGGTGCAACACCAGCCTATCGACAAACCCTGCAGGGCAGCAACAAACCCTGGTGGGACTCTGTTGAACTTGGCAATTTTTGCAAGGTAATCCCTGGACTTTTTGCCTGCCTCCTATATTTTTTCTGACCTGTTGTTGGCTATTTTATGACTCTGGGCACTTTACCACTGCTGACCAGTGCTAAAGTGCATATGCTCTCCCTATTATATTTGAAGTATGGATTAGTGACTCAGTGATTGGCTGATTTGGTTTACTTGTCAGACCCTAGTACAGGGCTAATAAACCAAATGCTGCTCGTGGGCTTGCAGCACAGGCTGTGCCACCCACAGAAGCAGCCTGTAAAAGTGTGTCCAAGGCCTGCCATTGCAGAGCCTATGTGCAGTCTTGTACTGCCATGTTGACTGAGCACGTGCACCCACTTGCCAGTCCCTAAACCTTCCCTTTTCTTCATATCAGACACCCCTATGGTAGGCCCAAGGGCAGGGTGCATTGTAAGCATAAGGTAGGGCATGCCCTGGTGTGTGTGGCATGTCCTAATAGTGAATTACAGGCATTTTCGTTTTTCACTGGTGCAAGGCTACCTGTTCTCCATGGGCAGTTAGATTATCGTATAATCCTAACTGACTCAGGGAACATGGTAGAAATTCGAGTTTAGTGTGCGTGAACTCAGAATGATAAAATACATCTTTTAGTGAAGTTGGTCTTAACATTCTGTGTTTGAAAATGCCACTTTTAGAAATTAGGTATTTTCTTGCCTAACTAGCCAAGCCTGCCTCTTCTAGGTTGTGTGTTCCTTATCTGGAGTTTGAGTGACAGGGCTGGGGGATTCCAGGAGACAGAATGAGTCGGCCCAGTGGTGAATAGAGAGATCTGCATCTAGATTGGAAGGAGGAGTTGCACCTGGGACCTGAATAGGAGAGTGCCTGCCCCCACAGTGCTGGCTCCACCCCCTTCGGTGTGTCTGATGTCTCTGCCCTGCACTGTGAAAGGAGAGAAGGAATCATGTCAACAAAGTGCTCCAGGGCTGTTCATTCCCTCCACAATGCTGGCTCCACCTCCTGTGGGGCGTCTGATGTTTCTGCCCTGCACTGTGAAAGCAAAGAAGGAGTCATTTCAACAGAGTGCTCCAGAGCGCATCAGATGTCGCCGCATCTCCAAGAAGCGTGTTGCAGGGCCTGTTGCAGCTCATCGCAGTAGAAGAGGATCGACGTCGCATGAGACTCTGCCGCATCTCCAAGAAGAGTGTCGCAGGGCCTGTCGGGGCTCGCATCGTTGTGGAAGCAACTTGCATCGCCAGGAGAGAGGATCGACGTTGCAGCAGACGCCGCCGCATGACTGGGAAGCATGTCGCAGGGCCTGTTGTGGCTCGCATCGAGGACAGCATCTTGTATCACCGGAGAAGAGGATCGACATCGCAGCAGATGCCGCCACATCACCGGGTAGAGTGTCGCATCATGGAGAGAGCGTCATCTTTATTTCTTTTGCACCAGAACGTTGCCACATTTCCATCGCTGCAACATTGCTTGTTGTGGAAGCGCAACGCATCGTAAGGTACATTGACACAAAGTGTCGCATCTTAAGAACTGAACTGAATGAAGCTCACCCTACCATTTTTGAGTATAGTATTGTGGATTTTTGTTGTTTGTGATCTTGTGATAAGTCTATGTAAAGAATACTTATTTTTAATACACAACTGTGTGGTGTTCATCTGTAGTGTTATCACTGGGTTACTGTATGTGGTCACAAATGCTTTACACACTGCCTCTGAGATAAGCCTGTGTGTTCGTGCCAAGCTACCAAGGGGTGAGCAGGGGTTATTTTAGGAGTGTACCCCCTTACCCTGACTAGAGGCAAGAGTCCCTATTTGTCATAAGTACTTACCTGTGTCAACTAGAGACCCCCAAATCTAACATTGGTGGCAGCGGTGGGATTCTGGACTTGCATTTGTGACTCATGGACAGTGATTGGTGTACACTACTAGTGAGTGCAGACCAAAACACGACCACATACTTTTGGTAGATGTCTTTTTTGGATTTTCTAGTACCTACCTGTGCCAACTATAGACCCCCAAATCTAACAGACTCCAAGTCCCAGGGTGCCCTGCGAGGCCACGCTGCTAACCCAGGTGTGGGGGAGGAGCTCCACACATGCTCAAAAGCGCTGCCAATTCACCCGCGGCGCGGGCCGCACCCGGGAAAAACCTGAGCGAAGGGTGGACCTGTCCTAGCCCGTCATCACCAGGAAGTGGTAGGGCTGGACCACCCCTGTTGCTTCTGAGCAGCCAGCTCATTTACTCGGGTAAGACCCCCTGGGACCACCCAACACATTTTCTGACTGTAAGCTCCTCTAATTGTATTGCCCAGATTGTTGCATCTTCCATTACTTATCGGCCCGAGCTGAGGGCAGAACGAGGAACTTGCTACCCAGTGACTCACCTGAACAATTCCAATAGTCACCTTTGAACAATAACTAACAGGGCCTCCTCGTGATATTCACATCGTGAAGATTAATCTTATGAGTTTTTTATAATTTAACTTCCAGCGTCCCTATTAACTGACTTTGTTTGCCTCTTGTTCTCTAGGCATAACAAGAGAACAAGGGGCAATGGTCTTCTATTGTTCTGATTAATTGAGAAATGGGTAAGCGTAATTGTGTGACAAAACATTCCCAACTGCCTATATCCTCTCCTATGCCTCCCCAGCCTCAGTTGATATGATGCTCTAGAGGGCCATCTCGACTTTTAAAATATCAACTATATTAAAGTCGAGTTAAAATTGCCAAAGTAATAATGTTGTGTCCTTCATTATTACCTAGAGCTGTTCCAAAAATTGCACATTTTAAACATAGTTTTATATGCATACCTTATTTTTATTTAACAGAACTCTGATCACCCCATTGTACCCCTTAATGGTTCCTATCCTGGCATCCTTAAAACCCTGAACTATCCAACCGTAAATAAAACTAGCACCGCTGAGGTCTACCCTCAAATACAGCTGCACGGCTCATCACAAGCATTAAGAAAATCACGTCCGCCCTCCATTCTCTGAACTTGCAACATTGTGAATCTAGGATCCACCTAAAAATAGCATGCATAGCGTACAAAGCCATCCACCACAACACTCCTCGCTACCTGGCTCAGAAACTGGTTCTATCTAGAAGGAACAGAGCTTCTTGTAGTGCAAGCTTCCTACTACTGAAACCCCAAAAAATATCACAAAAAGAAGTCTTTTCTCCGGAATTGCCCTGAAAATGTGGAACTCTCTTTGTCCAGAGATCAGGACCATCCCTTCATTCACTCTTTTCAAAACCCAAGTAAAAATGAGACTTCTGGATAATCTCTTTCCTATCTGATGTAACTATCTGTACCTATTTAATTTAATTGTTGGTATTTTCACTATGTCTCTTTGTATTACCTATGCATGCTATATGTTTTTCCCCTTTGTTTAGTATTCAGACTCCACTCTATGAATCTTTATTTTACTCCTGGTACAATTGATGCTATTGCTGTTTTGTACAGTGCTCTGACACCAAATTTTGGTCTTGTTCATGCTTTATAAAACTTCATAAATAAAATAGATAAATAAAAATCCCTTAATGCTACCCTTCCCGGAACTCTAAAACACCCTTACTATACCTTTATGCTATCCTTCCTTGAACCATAAAAATCCCTAAATACTCCGTATTGCTAACAATCCCTGAGCTCTACCTACCTCTTACCAATGCTTAATGACATTCTACCTGGAACTCTAAAACCTTCTTACTATCCCTTTACACACTCTACCCTGAACCTTAAAAAATCTCATTATGCCTTACCTGTAATATTTCCCGAACCCTAAAAAACTCTTAATACCACTTAAGGCTACCCTTCCCTGAACCCTAACAATCCTGTATTCCCCTTCATGCTACCCTTCCCTGAAACCTAAAAGCACTAACTAACCTTTAACACTACCAATCCCCCAACTCTACCCACAACTCTACCAACCCCATCCTACCCCTGAACGGTACCTTTTACCAGAATCCTAAAAATCCTTCACTAGTCCCCGTCCCATGCTCCATCTCAGTGTAAATGCTCCTCGCTACTTTAACAGGAGGATGTCCCCTTGCCCATGCTCCCAGTTCTCTTATTTTTGTGGCAAAAGGTACCACATTTTTTGATTTTCTTTTTCATTGTATTTTTTCAGTAGGCAACACTTTTTACATAATTTCTTTTAAGTCACTTTTCCCCCGCAATATTTTTACTGTAAAGTGCCCTTTCACTTCAATTTTGGACCACATCGGGAATAATTAAGATGTCAGTCAGAGAAGCGTCCCACCAACCCCGTAGTGGAATGGAGCTGCCCGTCTATAATTCGGTGGTTCCACCCACTACATTAGGATGTGACCACCCTATGGGCAGTTGAAAACATCCATTGTTCAATTACAGCTTTTGCGGCAGCTGGAAAAGGGGTGCAGCGCAAGGTACAACTGAAAAATTTATGTTTTTACCATAGGTGCCCCCAAGCCTCATAGTGTAAGGCCAGAGGGGAAGGAGGCCCTGCCAGGGAACCCCAAAGTCACTTTCTGCCGCCTTTTCATGGCAGGTTGATCGCCATGGAAGGGCAGGTGGAAATCAACATCATAATCCAGATGACGGAGCCATGGATGACTCCGCCGTCATTATGGGATTACTATTCTGCCCGCCACCCCAACAGACTTTGTGAGCCCATCGGAAGTGCAGCAGTATTCCCCCGAACATTTCCCTTAGACCACCAGTATTGTAATATGGTGTTCAGACGGAAACCTACAATGTCGGGCGGAAAGCCTCTGATGAGCTGTCGTATGGATTTCCACCCGGCACCATATTTAGGCCCATAGTGGTAATCTAATAGTTATAAAACTGGTTTATGGCATCACAATGAGAGAATTTTCAGGCCCACCAGCAAAGGAATTGCCATTTGAGGAGTGTTGTGCTCCAATCACACAAGCCTCTCATTGTTGAAATTGTGATTACAAGATTGAACAGGCCTGGTTTAGAGTTGGCTGGAAAATCCCATGATTTCTGTAAATGTAAATGTGGGATACTTGTAAAGCGCACTGTTACTCTACCCGAGTGTCCTGGCGCTGTAGACCGCTGGGGAACCCGTCCTGGTTTTCCCTGTGAGATGGTCCCTTTCTGGGTATCTCCAGGGTGAAACCAGGCATCCCCGGCGTCTGTGGGGGGCCGTTGTAGAGATGAGGCAAGCTTAATGCCCAGAGTTACCGAGTGTGTTCCCTGGTTAGAGTAGGCACTGAGGCGAGTGAAAGGGCCTGATTTCCAAGTGAGCAGTAATGGGATGGCTATTATTAAACAATAGAAGTGCTACCATCCTCTCTGATACCTAAATCTATATTGAGGGTTGGAGAAAGCAACCACCCTAACATCACATCCACTGTCCCTGTCAATCAATTGTTGCACCACAGGTATTGGTGTCAGACTAGCCCTCCGATGTAGGCATACATTTCTACCACTTTTGCTGCAGCGCCCCACCATACAAGACAGACATATAAATTATGATAGCTCTGCATGAAACTGAACAGAAAAATAATCCATGTAATAATGGAAGAAAACTCACAGGACCTCATGGAAACTTCTAATGTGAGGAAAAGAGGCCCCAATATAGGGTTGCATTTCTAGTACACAAATTAGGCAAGAACAATTTTCCCATGTTGCACAGGAAAAATAAAATGTTTTTGCAAGATAGATGTTTTTTAAGTGAGTGTTATCCATATACATTTATATCCATATAAACAGAGAAGAAAACACCATCCTGCTATTTATACCTTCATCTTTGCTTCAACATGAAGGCCCTCACTGAAAGTGGTCCGTAAATTTAAATTAACCTCATAACTGGAAGGAAGCAGAATATGCCTTTTGGTTTGTCAGATAGAGATTTCTCTGTGTTGAACTCTGGGGGTACACAAGCAGGAATCTGTACACAAGCACTGTTTCCCACATGGTGTTCTCTAAAAACATATAACCACCAATATTTTCCTGCGGCTGGAGTCACTGGGATCCTCAGTCGCAATAATTCCCTGGAGGGGATTTTATTGGGCCTGCGTATCCAGGGCTTGAGGCCAAATGCAAGAGGAATTTACATCACAAGATTTTCCCCAAGAGGCCAGTACCACAGTGTTGGTGACAGTCACCTCAGGAGCAAACGCATATCCTTTGCAGTGGGAAAATTCCTTCTCCACTGTTTTCATCACCATACTATTGTCTGGACAGTCCAACTGCTAATCCATAATTAAGATTTAGGAGGTAAATCCAGGGAGGGCAATCCCAGTGTAAAAGAGACTTAATAATTAACCCTAAATCATGTCATTATAATTATTATCAGGAATGTTTGCTGTTTTTCATAGCATTGCAATGAATTTATTAGAAAACCATGTTAAAGTATGCTTTCATTGACCATCACTGTATATTTCTTCCTTTCTGCCGCTACCATTTATCTTCTAACATTTTGTGTTTACTAGCATAAACAGTCATATTTTCAAGGAGCTGTTGTGTTACCCTGAGGCTATCAGAGTCACACCTAGAACATTTGGTATGCCTAACATTTTTGAGGAAAAGGAAAACTGCCAGCTGTCGCTCACTCTTCCCTGCTAAATTATGCATGCAGCAGCAGAGAAGTTAAGACTCCACGAAAGCCTCTTGTCAGCTGGAAGAAGCCTTATCATGATTTTCAAACTAAGTACCCACATAAGTAATGGTATTTTATACTTTATGATCATTCATATACTTTATTTGTCTTCAAATAAAGAAAAATAAGAATGGCTGTAAGAACTAGGCAAAGATCCATATTAAGGCAAAGGTTAGATGTGTCTCAATCCTATTTCATTACACATCCCTAATCAATTAGCCTAAACCCTACCTAAGTTATGACTAGCTGGTTAATAGCATAGATATATTAGTTTATTCATTTATATAGCAGTGTTATGTAAAGCCACCCTCAACGTACCTTAGTCATGGCATAAGGTCTGAAATCAGAACTTCGTATATTTCACAGCATCCTTCATCAACTAGTCCATGTGTCTGACCTAACGCTCCTCCCCCCTCACTGGTACCTAACATACTCTTGTCATAATCTTGTAGTCAAACTGGACTCCATAGTGGTATGCGTAGTATTGTACAGACCTCCTACAGAGATGCCAGACTTTCCTAAAGTGTTAGCTAATAACATTGCATCTTTGACTGTAGATTACGGCAATGTTTTGGTGTTAGGTGACTTGAATTATTGAGCAAATGAGGTGGAAGGGGGCATGCTATCAAGGGAACTTACAGAGTCCCTTGCTAGCTTAAATCTCACTCAACACATTTACTCTCCCACGCATATTAAATGCCATATACTCGACCAAGTGTGGTCTATTAATCTCACACTCCAGAACCTGGCTATCCACCCTTGTGTATGGTCAGACCATTATACTTTCAGCTTTACTCTGAATGATATGTCATTGTCCAAGCCGTCACCTCAATTAAAAGGCACTTTTAGAAATTGGAATCGGTTTGACATGAAATCCTTTTTGGATACTTTATCTCATGAGCAGCCCACCTCTGAGGAAAATTTAGATAGCTTTGAGAGGGGGATCACTAACTGGCAAATCAATGCTTTAGATATTCACACACCTACAGAGACTAAGAGCTCCCGTTTAAGGGGACACAAATCATCTAAATGGTTCACCTCTGATCTAAATTTTTAAAAACTCAACGCACATCAAGCCGAAAGGAAATGGTGTAAAACCTATACAGCAGAGGATAAAAAGCAATACACTGTAAGCTTAATTACTTACAAAAGTGCCATTCTGGAGGCTGAGAGAGTCTTCTTTACTAACAAGGTACTCAATTCTGACAATAGGTCGAAAGAAATGTTTACGATTGTGAAGGAGTTATCTAATCCTGGTCATGTGACTCCACCCATCACGGCTACCCAGAAACTTTGCAACAATTTGAACTCCTTCTTTGTGGAAAAGATTAAAAAAATTAAAGATTCAATCGATTCCAGTCATAGTAGCTCAGATGACCCTTTGGATCATCCCAACGCTTCCTCTATGACTATTTGATCTTGTCTAGACAGGAAACTCCTCTCTGATCTTATAAAGAAGGTAAAATCAGGCTCCCCTAAAGAGGTATGTCCTCCTCACATACTAAAAGCCATCTTTCTGGCTTTTCCAGATACTATTCTTGAGCTCTTAAATCTTCCTCATTCCCAAGGTACTGTGCCCCCAGTCTTTCAGGGGCAGTGGTTATTCCGCTGCAAAAAAAGCAAGGCTTGGACCCTCACAAGCTGGAGAACTACAGACCTATATCTCTCCTGCCGTTCCCCGCTAAATTATTGGAGACTCACGTAGCCAGACATCTTAGCTCTTATTTAGCAGCAATCAACTTCTTGGATACCCATCAGTCAGGCTTTCGTCCATCACACTCCACTCAATCCCTTATTCTATCTGTTATAGATAACCTTAAAGGTCAGGCGGAAGTGGACTGCACTCAGGCCCTGATTCTCCTAGACCTGTCTGCCGCATTTGATACCGTGGGTGCAGAGAAGTATAAATATCAAGGGACATAAATATCCCCGCAAAAATATCGGGGGGGAAGAAATATCGACAACAAAAATATCGTGGACAAGAATATCGACTGACAGGTAAGTAATATCAATTTCAAAAACATCGATGTCTTAAATATTGTTTACAAAAATATAGTAGACAGAAATATCGAATTATTATTAATCTTATGTATTTTAGTGTTTTAATGAGAATTGTTTGTCATTTTATTATATGTTTTAACATTTTACTAGTTATTCATTTATTTTAGGTTTAATTTTGGGTTTTTAGTTATGTAGTGGGTTGTGGGTTTATATGGGAATAGTGTGGGAAGTAATTTAATTAAATAGATTTAAATAATAATTTAAAGTAGTACTTTTTTTTTATTTGAATTTTGCGTTTTTAGTTCCGTAGAGGATTGTGGGTTTATAGGGGAATTGGGTGGGAAGCAATTTAATTATATAAAACTTGTTGAATAAGTAATGTGTTAATTGATTAATTAATAATAGTTTACTAATTATTTGTTAATTAATTTCAATTAATCAATTAAAAATTAATAATGTAAATTGTTTAATTAATTGTATGTGTGTGTTGTGGTATTTATATGTGTAAATGTTGTGAAGGGTGGTAGGTAATTATTGTTTTATTGATTAATTAATGAATATTTTAAAATTAATTTCCATTAATTAGTAAATATTAAATGTAATTGTGTAATTAATTTTAGATGTGTGCTGTGGTGTTTATATGTGTAAACGGTGTAAAAGGTGGTAAGTAATTGATTTTTTATTGATTAATAATAAATATTTATGAATTAATTCCCATGAATTAATTAGTAATTATTCATTTTAATTGTGTAATTAATTTTAGGTGTGGGTTGTGGATATTATAGCGTTAATTAATGTGTAATTATTGATTTTTATTATCTTTGTTAATAATAATATATGTACATTTATATATTAATCATGTTAATATTGGAAAGTAAATTTAATGAAAACGATTATGGTTTTGTTTTTTATTGTTGTGGGATCCAACGCTTTCCCTACTCTTGCATTCAATGGAGTGGGAATGATAATTTTTACCCCTACGCTATCCAACGCATTCCCTACTGTTGCACTCACTGAAGTGGGAATAGTAGTTTTTACCCCTTCGCTATCCAGCACTTTCCCTACTGTTGCACTCACAGGAGTGGGAATAGTAATTTTTACTCCTCTGCTATCCAGCGCTTTCCCTACTGTTGCACTCACTGGAGTGGGAATAATAGTTTTTACCCCTACGCTGTCAAGCGCTTTCCCTACTGTTGCACTCACTGGAGGGGGAAGAGGAACTTTTACTCCTCTGGTATCCAGCGCTTTCCCTACTGTTGCACTCACTAGAGGGGGAATGGGAATTTTTACTCCTCTGCTATCCAGAGCTTTCCCTACTATTGCACTCACTGGAGTGGAAATTATAATTATTACCCCTACGCTATCCAGCGCTTTCCCTACTGTTGCACTCACTGGTGTGGGAAGAGGAATTTTTATTCCTCTGCCATCCAGCACTTTCCCTACTGTTGCACTCACTAGAGTGGGAATAGGAATTTTTACTCCTCTGCTATCCAGTGCTTTCCCTACTCTTGCACTCTCTGGAGTGCGAATAGTAATTTTTACTGTGCTTTCCCTACTGTTGCACTCATATGAGTGGGAATAGGAATTTTTAGTCCTCTGCTTTCCAGCGCTTTCTCTACTGTTGCACTCACTGGAGTGGGAATAGTAATTTTTACCCCTCCACTATCCAAAGCTTTCCCTACTGTGGCACTCACTGGAGTGGGAATAGTCATTTTTACCCCTACACTATTCAACGCTTTCCCTACGGCTGCACTCACTGGAGTGGGAATAGTAATTTTTACCCCTACGCTATCCAGCGCTTTCCCTACTGTTGCACTCACTGGAGTGGGAAGAGGAATGTTTACTCCTCTGCTATCCAGCGCTTTCCCTACTGTTGCACTCACTAGAGTGGGAATAGAAATGTTTACTCCTCTGCTATCCAGCACTTTCCCTACAGTTGCACTCACTGGAGTGGGAATAGTAATTTTTACCCCTCCGCTATCCAACGCTCTCCCTACTGTTGCACTCACTGGAGTGGGAATAGTTATTTTAACAGCGTTTTCCCCCACTGTTGCACTCACTGGAGTGGGAATAGGAATTTTTACGCATCTGCTATCCAGTGCTTTCCCTACGGTTGCACTGACTGAAGTGGGAATAGTAATTTTTATCCCTCCACTATCCAACGCTTTCCCTTCTGTTGCACTCACTGGAGTGGGAATAGTAATTTTTACCCCTCCGCTATCCAACGCTTTACCTACTGTTGCACACACAGGAGTGGGAATAGTAATGTTTAGCCCTACTCTATCCAGCACTTTCCCTACTGTTGCACTCACTAGAGTGGGAATAGTAATTTTTACTCCTCCTCTATCCAGTGCTTTCCCTACTGTTGAACTCACTGGCGTGGGAATAGGATTTTTTTTTCCTCTGCTATCCAGCGCTTTCCCTACTGTTGCACTCACTGGAGTGGAAATAGTAATTTGTACCCCTCCGCTATCCAACGCTTTCCCTACTGTTGTACTCACTGCAGTGGGAAAAGTAATTTTTACCCCTCCGCTATCCAACGCTTTCCCTATTGTTGCACTCACTGGAGTGGGCATAGTAATTTTTACCCCAACGCTATCCAGCGATTTCCCTACTGTTCCACTTACTGGAGTGGGAATAGTATTTTTTACCCCTACGTTATCCAGCGCTTTCCCTACAGTTGCACTCACTGGATTGGGAATAGTAATTTTTACCCCTCTGCTATCCAATGCTTTCCCTACTGTTGCACTCACTCGAGTGGGAATAATAATTCTTACCCCTACGCTATCAAACTCTTTCCCTACTGTTGCACTCACTGGAGTGGTAATAGTAGTTTTTACCCCTTCGCTATCCACCACTTTCTTTTATTAGTTTCATGTGTTAATTAAATATAGAATATTTTATTTAATTTTAAATTATTTATATTTGTGTATATTTTATTTTTATATAATTTAAAACGTTTATAAACGAAATAAAGATAAGAGTTAATAAAATGTATTTAAGTAAATGTATGTATAAGTACACATTTTTGTGTGTTTATATTTATTAAATTAAGTGTATTCGTTAAAATATATATTACATTTAATTTATTTTGTTAATATTAATAATATGTAATTATTTTATATAAGTTATGTAATTTTTTTACTTTTATATTTTTTACATTGAATATTTTTGTGTCGATATTATTGTACTTACCTGTTTATGAATAGGAAGTCGATATTTTTGTTATCGATATTTTGACATAGATATTTTTTCCTTAGATAATTTTACTATCGATATTTTAACATGGAACCGATACCGTGAACCCGAAATACTGTTGAATCGCATTGCCGCAGTTGGTTTTGGGGCCCCTGGCATGGATTGGTTCAGATCTTTTCTAGAGGGCCGCAAGGAATCATTGTGGCTGTCTCCTTACAAATCCAACACCAAATATGAGATGTGGAGTCCGGCAAGGTTCCTCTCTTACACGGATTCTTTTCAATGTGTATATATGCCGACTTATTTCTAGTCTCCGGCAGATAGGGATTAAGATATACAATTATGCTGATGACATGAACTAATATTTACCATTGAAGACTCAACCAATTTAGAGGAATTTGTTAGGAATTCCATGTTGTTCATCCAAAATTGGATGAAAAATAACCAATTAAAACTGGATTCTTAAAAAACTAAAATAATTGTACCCAAAAACAAACTTATGCATTGGACACCCACACATTGGCCTCTGGAGCTAGGCGCAGTGATTAAGAGCTTGGGCATTCAAATTGATTCAGATCTCTCTATGAGGTCTCAGATTGGCTCGGTCATCTCTGCCTATTTTGCTCAACTCCAAAAGCTCCCATAAGATCAGAAGATTCTTCAGCAGAGAGACCAGCTTTCAAAATATTATCACCTTGATCATTTCCAAAATCAACTATGGAAATGCACTAGATCTTGGCCTCTCACAAAATCAGAAGCATCGTCTACAGATGATTCAGAGTCAAGCAACCAGAATTATCTATCAAAAATATAGACAATGTCACATTAGTCTGCTACTGAAAGATCTCCACTGGCTCCCGGTGGACCAGCGAGCTATGTTCAAAACTGGTTGCATTCTTTTCAGAGCTATTCAGGGAACTTGTCCCAGCTTAATTTCTTCAAAAATTAGCAAGTACTCCCCCCAGCACACCTTGAGATCTATGCATTTGAATATATTGGTAGTGTCAAAATTCAGACGCAAATGCACTGGAGGGGCTTGGTTCTCTACACTGGGCCCAAAATTCTGGAATTCTCTGCCACCTTCTTTGAGACTTGAAGAAGACTAAGGGGCTCATTAGGATAGCGTTTTTTCCGCATCCTCCGGGCCGGCGGAAGCCACCGCCGGCCCAGAGGATGCGGAAAAGCCGCAGCGGACCCACATTAGGATGGCTGGTGGGTCCTGGTTTCCGTCCGCAGCTTTTCCGCCGCGGTTGGCTTACAACCGCGGCGGAAAAGCACTAATATGGTGACGGTGTCTATCAGACACCGTCAGCCATATTAGGATGCCCAACAAGAAATGCTTTTCCACGGCGGATTTTCCGCCGTGGAAAAGCATACGGAGCCTCACTGCGGGGGCCCATTGCGGGCCCCCTGGGTGAAGGGGGGTGGGGGGTGCACATGGGGGGTACCCCCCTGCATTTGTATGCAGTAATCGGCAGGCACCGCACGGTGCCTGCCGCTTGCTACATACAAATGCAATGTCTGCATTTTTAACTTTGCGGCGGGTGCAGCTTGAAGCTGCACCCGCCGCAATGTTAAAGATTGAGGATGTGACCGCCAGGCTGGCGGTCACATTCTAATTGCACTGGAGGGACCGCCGCTGCCCCTGCGAACGGTCCCTCCTCCTCTAGGGTGGCGGACGGACGCAAGTCCGTCCGCCATCCTAATGAGCCCCTTAGTGTGGTTCAGAAAACAGCTTAAGACCTGGCTGTTTACTTTAGCCTATAACTATATGGCTTCTTGCTTGAATTCCCCCCTACTCAAATCATAGCGCCAAGAGACCTGCTGGTGAATGTGTGCTTTAGAAATACCTACCTAACATACCATAACATGACATACCTTTTTAAGATATTCAGTGCTTGTAAGAAATTGGGTTACTGGTTGAGGGGGATGATCCTCAACTCAAGCAGCAACTACAATTCTTGTTACAGTAAAGTCACAAGTATGCCCCAAATTAACCTGTGCTCAAACCTCTGGGAGCATGGCACAGAGCAGTCAGGCTTAACTTAGAGGCAATGTGTCAAGTATGTGTGCAACACTTCAAACAGTAACACATTGAAAACTCACCACAGAAAGATTCCCATACCAGGGTCGAAAAATAGAGTAACTTTTAATAAATAAAACGAGACTAAAATTACATAAATCCTTTTGATATCTGGTTGCACTAGATGGGTATAAGGTTACAAGTTTATGCCAACCAAGATGAAGCGCGGGCTAGCTGCAAGGACCCAGTTCAGTCTCTTGAACAGTACCTTAAATCCTCATTGTAGAATGTTGTGAGGGAGCTATGAGGCTCTGATTTGAGGTCCTCTGTCATCGTTGAGGTGGCCATCGATGAGGGAAGCTTGCAATGTGAAGTCCCGCGTCAAGGATGCATCATGTAGCCGAGGAGCTGCAAGGCTGCAATGTGATATCCTGTGTCATTGTCAAGGCAGTGAACAATACTTCTCACTGAAGATGGCACAAAAGCACCTGCTGCAAAAATGTCTCCATGTCATTATGATATCTCTTCTCTTTTCTTCAAGGCAGAACTTGCAAGGTCATTTCTCCTCATAGTAATATTTCTGATGCCATGTGTATTACAGAGCTTCATAGAATGGAAATATGCCTTCTCTAGCTGGTTCCATGAGGGTAAGGTTTATCATATGCACTTGTTTTACAGCTCTATGCATCAGTATTCTCATCCAGGCAATTCCTAAACCCATGGCATGGCTGCCATCTCAACATGTCTATACATACTTTGACAAGACTTGCAGTGTGAGGTCACAGTAGCCAACACAAATGGAAAAGGCCAACCATGAACAGCTGCCTGGTACTCTCTCCTAAGTGTCAGGAAACTTACTTGAAACTTTATAAACTTTTTTCATATCCTTTAATATCCTCTTTGATTATTCTTGTATTTACCTTAATGTGAATTAGCTCATTTCTAGTGCCACACTACGCCGACTCAAGGGCACTGCTACCTGTGACCATACTTCCTATTGTGTGGCCTGTGTACAGTGGTGACCTTCCTAGTTCTTCTAATGTTTTTGCCAGGTTTACGGTGTGTATGGAAAATCAACTGGACAGGTTTATTAAGAACCTACTGAAGGGAGGCATTAGCTTCATCTCTTTAAAGCTACAGCTGATAAGATTATGTGGCTTCAAAAACAAGGCAGCTAAGGTGTGCAGCATTGCATAGTATCTCATTAATTTAGCATAATTTACTCCTTCATTTAAAATGTAATCCCATCCCTTTGCCTATGTTAACGCAAGCGATCAAATTGCACTAGAAAAGTCCTATCAAAGGGTTTTACCCATTCTGTCTCTATGGGAAAATATGTTTGTGCATATGAATTATACCATTGAAATGTTTTAGAGGGTCATATGTTTACAAGCATTGAGCCCTTGTATTATGCTTGATCAGTATTAGTGAACCCTTGTATAGCCGTTGAATGCACAAAATACGTGCACCCTTGCTACACACCCAGTCTGGAAAGTTGATTTCATGGAGAACATGTTAGGAATCAGTTGTGACTTCATAGAAACAATGTCTGTCTCACGTTCTATGGTTTTCAAGAAGATTCGGATGGCCACTTGAACTACTTTCTATGGTATTTCACTAATTTTCAACTTGTGTAGGTATTTGTGAGACACTACAAAGTAGTTACAGACAGTGCCAGCTTTTGTGTGGTGTGACTGTGTTGATGCACCGGGCACAAAACTGAGCTGCTTTATCGGCTTGCACTGACTGACTGCCACACATTCTAGTCTGGCTGCCTATCTCACATAGGGCAGGTGCAGCATAGTGCACAGGCACTGCCTGTCCTGCCTAGGATGCTTTTGGCCAGATCTGGCTGCTCTGGTGCACACCTCACCAATGACTGACATCGGGATTATACAGTGGGCATCTACCATGGCTTCCAGCTTTAATGACACTGTGAAGCAGGAATATGTGTACATTCACAACAGAACTACTCCCTGCCATTATATCATTTAAAGTCATTGTATTTTGTTGGTAGCCTGACTATATTATATTTTATTTCTATTACATTGTATTACCGCAGCGGTTGGCTTAGATATTCTAAATTATTTCTGATTCTTCATATTCCACTCTGTATTTTGCATGTTCGCCATCATATTACCTATATTTGTTTCAAATTTACCTGAACCCTATCAGGATTCTGTCTACATTCTCTTTTCCAGTGTCCAATCCTCCCACAATAATAACATGCCGTATTCTTTTTTACCATCTCAACATCTGCATTCATTCCATCACCCCTAATTTGCATTTCTTGATATATCCCATTCATTCCCTTCTGTTCAGAATTCATATTGGAGCACTTTGGATTCTGTAATCTTTTTTCTAACTATTTTGTCTGAGCCATCATGATTTTTTCTATAAGTTCTTTTGTCTTCTTCAAATTAGTCACTACTGTTTTTCACCACTAATCAATGCTCTTCATCTGCCAACACAACTCACTTTGTTGAATGTGGTCACTCATTTTTTTATCTCAATCCAATCACAAAAGCTGAAACAAAACCACTAGCTCTATCATTTTCTGTGTTATCTACTCCGCGAACATTTTTTTTAAACATGCATCAAGCTGTCATAATAGGGATGCACAGATTCTTTAGGTTCCTGTGCTGTTCTCAAAATCTTCTCCAGATTTATAACCTCTTCAGGGACTCGCTTTTTCTGATAGTCAATTACAACCTTGTATTTGTCTGCTACATCAGTTGCCAGTGCATTATTAGAACAAAGCCTAGCTGATTCTTGCACCGGACATCCAGTAACAACATTCCATTCTAACCGCAGATCTCCAGGGACTACAATCTCAAACAAAGTTCATAACATTGGAGAAATGTGTCTCAACCGATGTATTTCGGCATACAACTTTAGTGGGTCTCCTCACAATTTCCAAAAATTATTCGTAAAGGCATACAAATTTGCCCTTCTCCATGGAACATTCACCAAATTTACTTCAAGTACTTCCCTTAAAGTGAATTCTGCCACTAAGGTTGACCATACTTCTGAATCACTCACGATACTCCTTGCCTTTCCCTTAGGCCATTTCATTTTCCATTCGTCACTGTCCCTTTCTTCCATTTTGCTCGATATTTCTTCAAAACTTTCCAATCTCTTATGTTCTCAATGAGATCTTTAATATGAGCTCTGAAGGTAATGACACATCTTTTCAATGTCTTCATGAGTGAAATCCATTTTATTATGTTGTTTTACATTTTTCTTTTGCTAATGTCAACAGCTAATTCTTCCAATTTATTGTGAGCTTCATTAGCATACATGGCAGCATCTTTTATCAAATATCTAATTTCATCTGCATTGTAATTCAATAATCTCCTCAAATCTACAGTCCTTTGCAACATTTCAACAAATTTGATTTTCAGAATTTTCACAAATTTCTCTAGGCGGTGGCTCTAACAACAGATTGCACAGGAGAAACCTGTGTCTGATTCTCTGGTACACTGCTTCTACATGTACTGGGCTCTGCCATTATGGCTGTTGCCTCAGGTGGGGCACTTGGAGCAATTGTAGTAGGGACTTGTGTCATTCATGTATATCTTCTAGCATCGTTACCAGTCCTTGTAGCAGACTAGGTTGCCTCTGATGATCTATTCGTATGTGGAGGAACAAATCACTTATGATTAAATAATCATCACCATCCACATCTTTCTTTTTCTTATTTTTTTTAAATCATTCTCTTCTCCATTAACTATAGCAAGAAAGGTCTTTAAACATTCTGTCATGTGGTGATATAATTTGCTTCCACACCAACCTCTTTCTTCTTTTCTTTTTTTTTCAGTTGCCATACAATCCCATTTATTAAGCACCTCAAACTGTGTGGGTCTAGGCATTGGCTTCATACCGTACATGACTTATCGTAGAAAAACGACTTTGTTGTTATTAAAGGTGCTCTCCAGTGGAAATTATAAAACATCATCATGTGCAGTGTAGTTATTCCATTCAGAGATCCAGCTGCATGTTTAATAACCAATCTCTACCATCATTTTATTTTCTGGTGCCACTGTACTCTGTAATTTCAGACCCGCTCTAGGTATCTCCTTCTTTGGTTTAGGTTTTGAAAAAAATACCACCCATATTTTCCACCAAATAGTCTAAAAAACACAAAATCACAGTAAAACTATAAACACACTTAGCGAACAACAGTCATTAACAATGAGGCTCTCACAAAGTTAAGCCTATGACAGCATGACTATGCCAGCAACCAATTATTCGGAGTGCAGCTTTCTGGTGACATCTCATCAATCCTTCACAGCTCCCTGGCTGAGCAACCAATCACATTGCAACTTCCTTGTGATCAGGAAAACAATTACAGAACCACATTAAATCAATAAACCTTTTTCTGTTTCCCTAGAAAGGAAATAAAAGTCAATAGTTTAAGTAAACTAACTCAATCACAAACAATAAAGTTTACAATTCAAGCAATGAGAGAAAGGGTCTCAATAATGCTGAAAAGGTTCTCGCTAGGCCAACCCTGACCAGCATAAATTTACCTCCAAGTCAATGTACTTTACCCCGTGCACTCAGGGTAAACACCACAACTCAAATTAAACTTTCAAGCCTAAAAAAAAAAATCTTTTAATTCAGAATCCTTACAGATGTGTAAGCTGCGGCTCATTCCACACATCACAGTACAAACAAATATTCACTATATTGAGATCTTGGATTCATGACAAATCCGAAAAGCTATTCTATTCCTTCCACGAACACATCAATCTTCAAACTGGATTGAACCCACAATTGTCTTAAAAAATCCAATTAATTCAAAAGAGGAACAAAAATCTATCATCACAACTCATAGCTCAGAACACATTCACAAGCTCAATTTCTCCCTATTCCTACTTATACTCCAACTTATTTTCGTGAAGTCAATATGGCTCGTTACTTGTGTTTATTACTTTGAATGGGACTTCAACCACCCACAATAATTAACCCAGTTTCTCACAGTATTTTTTACCTCTTCCAGGTTAATGTCGTATAGAACAAGAGACTCCTCAAAACTGGGGAAACATGGCGGTGGCTAGTTGAGCTGCCGCGGTGCTACGTGCTTGGGTTCCCATCATGGATTCAATGCATAGTTTTTCTATGCTAGAGATGCGGTTTCGGTGGTTCTGATCTCGCCGTTCCTGCAAATGGACCTGGAGTTATGATTTTTCCCAAACTATTGCATAGCTAACAGGTCGCCTTTGTTTCTTTACCTGTTCACTGGCTCTCTCCGGCGTTCCCCGCTCCCGCTCTCCATTCTCCATGCTCTTGGAGGGGGCATGTCTGTCTTTCCTCGACCGACTGCCGCTGAGCCAGCTAAGTTTGTTGTGCCTGCCGGGTTCACCCCCTCCGTCTCCGCCGGGTGTTTGGTGTTGGTCACGGACCGCCCTGGAGCTTAGGAGTGGCAGAAAGCTCCGAAGTCTCCTCCAAGGCGCCTGCAGTACAGCTGCTGGGTCTCTGGGGAGTGGAGGAGCCCTGAGAGTGACGACGACAGAGGCAAAGGAGGCATTCGAGGCTGAGGAATCTCCCTCTCAGCATTTGGAGGAGGAAGAAAATGGTCACTCTGCTGGACAATCCGGTGAGGTGAATGTTTCTGCTGTTTTGGTGGCGCCTGTGTTGGAGTTCGCAAAGAGGAAAGGCAAGCACGGTCCAAAAGTAAAGGAGGTTAAGGGAGGGAAAATTTCTATCTCAGCTGGGGCTTCTGGTTTAACCAGCAAAGAAGTACCCCCTAACCCAAATTCAAAATCAAGCCTTGATCTGATTGTGTCTAAAAAAAGAAAAAATCTACGTTTTTATCTGCCGAGGTCAAAGCTAAACGTTCTAAAGTTTGTAAAGTTGTAAGGGGGCTTAAGTCTGCTGAACTCTGGTCCAAATAACACCATCCCTTCGCTCTTACATTAAGGTAGTCCCCCAAGTATTAGATCTGGTAGGGGATCGAGCTGTACCCTGTCCTGGTACCTCAAGCTCTTTGGTACTTAAGTCTCCTGTTGCCAGCAATATGAACGGAGCAGATCTTTTGGTAGAAGCAGAGGCTACTTTGGAAATGAATGGGGAGCTGGGACTTCAGGTTTCTGTACCTGGACTCCCAACTCCACAGCCATCCTTACAGTTGCCCCCTTTGTTAATGATCTCACAAGTGCCAAATACTGAGGCAAATACTGAGGCAGCTAGAGAGTTACCTACTGAGGCAGCATTAGAAGCTGGGGAAGCTGGGGTACAGGGCCTGGTCGGTCTACAAGGGGACCCACAAGGGGAGTTGGTACAGGAGTGCATGGCTAAGCTCTCAAATAACAGTCTTGAGGGAGATGATAGCAACCTGATGGCCTCATCTCTGCAGCTTGTGTTTTCTTCATTGTCCGCTGACATTAAAAAAGGGTTTGATGCCTCAACTATTAATCAGCTGGAGATTAGGAACTTCTGTGAATCGCTTGAAAAAAAGATCGATGGACTTACCTCCTGGACAGGTGTACTTGAAGAAACAGTGGCTGGCCTCTCTCTCCACCTAGATCAAGCTAAGAATTACATTGCTAAGCTCAAAAAGGAAGATCTTATGCTATCCGAAAGAAAGGAATCACTGGAAAACAACGCTAGGCTTAGTAACATTCGCATTCTTAATGTCCCGGAGGGGAGCGAGGGCACAGATATCAAACAATATGTCATCCGGCTCCTAAAGGAAGCCTCAAGTTTAACCCAATCAGCGGAAGATCTAGCTATGGATATTCAACGTATCCACAGGAACCCCTTTACAAAGAGCCCTCAAAGGTCCAAACCACTGAAGATTCTTGTAAACTTTCATACCTACACTCTCAAAGAAACAATCCTCAATTTAGCTCTGAGGCAAAAATCTTTGTCAGGAAAGGGGTTCAATTTTCGGATCAGGTCCGATCTATCCAGGGCTACCTTAGACAAACAATGGGAGTTTGGGAGAAGGCTTGATGCATTCAGAAAGCTGGGGGCAGTGGCAAGAGAGAAAATATAAAAAATTCCTCGTTTTTTGATTGACATTGATTATTTTTAGAGAGGTGCGTTTACTTTGTGACGGAATGGTATCACAGTTTTGGATAGTCAAAGCTAGATCTTTTGTTAATGGAAGGTATGAGGGTGGAAAGTATAGCTTTCAATGAATAGCTTGAGAATTCTCTCCTGGAATGTCAATGGCCTTCGCACCAGACCCAGAGGTGATGAGATTATGCAGTATTTGCGGGATTTTGATGCGCAGGTCATTGTTCTCCAGGAGACGCACCTCACTGAGTCTGAAATGCACATTTTTACCAAAAAAAACAGGTGGATTGACTTTAGTGTCTCAACAACGCAGCCTATGAACATCAGGGGTGTGACGATTATCTTTAAGAATCCATTAAAAGCTAAACTAGTTTCTAAACTAGTAGACCTAGGTGGCAGATGGGTCATTGTATCAGTTATGTCGCAGGAGCTCAGTTCACAATTTTGGGTTATTATGGGCCCAATCAGGATAATCCTTCGGTTTTGAAGTCTATTTTTTCTCATTTATTATCTTTTCCAGCGCTGACTATTTTTGCTGGGGATTTTAATATAGTCCTGGATCCTATCCTTGACAAAACTCCCAAAAGCCGGTCTCTAATTCTTTCTAATACTAGGGCATTTTTACTTAACACCATGAAGCAGTACGGCTATCTGGACATCTGGAGGATTAGGTCTGGTCAGTGTCAGGGCATTTCTTTTCGCAATAATAAATATCATCATCAATCGAGAATTGATTTCATTCTAATTAGCCAGAAATTGGCTGAATTAGTTAAGAGTATATATTACCTTCCTTCCCACTTATCAGACCATTCAGCTGTTTTTATGGATCTTGCTGGTCTCCCTAAAATTTCACCTAGATCTTGGTCATACGATCGCTCTCTACTTTCATCTGTGGATGATATTGCTTTTTTCATAAATGAAACCCGATATTTTATGAATAATAACTTCGGATCTGCCCTATTGGGGAGTGTATGGGACGCATTTAATGCCTTCTTAAGAGGCCTTATCACCAATAAAGTTTCATATAGGAGGAAACTTTGTAGTGAAGAGGTAGCATCCATTGAGGCGGAATTGATTAAAATACAAGCTGAAATCGATCTGAATACAGCTAAGTCCTCTGATGTCCATCAGGTTTTGCAGAACAAATTACTCTCATTAAAGGGGCAATTGGGCTCAGTTTTGAATGCCCGTATTCTTGAAAAGTGGGAGGCTAGTAAAATAGCCCACTTTCAGTATGGTGAAGGGGCGGGGAAACTATTGGCCTGGAAGGCCAAAACGGACCAGGTCCGAAACAACATAGATTCTATTACTCATAATAATGTGGCTTACACTGCCGGTGCTGACATTAGAAGAGTTTTTCGAGAATTCTTTCAGACTAGCTATCGTGAAGATAGGCAAATATAATCAGACCGTATTGAGGATTGGCTGAGCGCGATTACCCTCCCCTCGTTGACCGCAGAACAACGTACCTCTCTTGATAATACCATTACAGAAGAGGAGGTCAGAGTAGCTATTTTAAGTAGCAAGAAGGGGAAGGCAGCTGGACCCGATGGTCTCCCAGCCAAAATCTATTGAGTTCTGGAATCGGCAATTGTCCCCTTTCTCACCATATTATTCAATCAGATTCTTCAGGAAGGCTTGCCACCCCTTACTTCCTGGGATAGCGCATCCATAACTCTGATATTAAAACCAGGGAAACCAGCCTCGTGCTGTGGGTCATATAGACCAATCTCGATCTTAAATGTCGATTATAAAATCTTTGCGACTATCTTGGCAAAAAGATTAGGGGGAGTAGCTGCTGATATCCTACACCAAGATCAAAAAGGGTTTATTAAGGGCCGGCAGCTTTATGAATTGTCTTATGATTTAATAGGGGCTATTGATATGGCAACATCCGATGCTCTCCCTTTGACTGTCTTGACGCTCGATGCTACCAAGGCCTTCGACAGGGTGAATTGGTCATACCTGCCGGGGGTCTTGGCTAAGTTTAACATCGGAGATGGTTTCCGCCGAGCAGTTAGCCTGCTATATCATAATCCCACAGCTTGCCTGCTGGTGAATGGAGAACTGTCAGATCCGTTTGCCATCACTAGGGGAACACGTCAGGGCTGTCCTCTCTCCCCTCTTCTATTCGACTTATATATTGAACCTTTCGCACAACGATTGAGGGAAGATAGTAACATCAAGTCTTTTAGGTATAGGGGCTGGGAGAAGAAGGTGGCCCTGTATGCTGATGATATCTTAATTTTCTCCTCAGAAATACGTACAGCCCTACCTGCGGTGATTAAGTTAGCCTTGGATTTCGGGGAGGTTTCTGGTTATGAGGTTAATGCCTCAAAAACAGAGATGATGGTATGGAATGATAACGACCTTTGGGACAGGGGTCCAGCCTAGTCTAAATCTACGTTATCTTGGACTTGAACATAAACAAAATTGCCTCCATTAATTTTTCCAATGTAGCAAAGGATTGCCGTAGATTAATGCGATCTTGGGCACAGCTTCCTTTGTCTATTTGGGGGAGAATAAATTTGATTAAGATGATTATTTTACCTAAGGTTTCTTTTTTGTTTAATACCATTCCCCTTTATTTTGAACCATTACTTTTATCAAAATTACAGAGTGATATTAGTTCTTTTATTTGGGATAAACTTATCCCAAGAATTGCATGGAAAAAACTTAGGCGGCGCAGGGAAAAGGGTGGTCTAGCAGCTCCAGACCTACAAATATATGCATGGGCATTTCAACTATCTCATGCCCGAATGTTATTAAAGATGCCCACAGACCTTGGCATTGGATGCATGTTTTCAGCACTGCTGAGGGGGGAGAATGTAGCAGAGACCGGTTTCCTGTTTAAGTTTGGTGACCCCAAATTTTTTTAAAAGGTAAGGCTGAAGGTATTGCAGGGCTTGGCGAAGACTTGGGCCAAACTCGGAAGCTTCATAAAATTGGGGAATTTTTCCAGTAGGTCACCATTATGGGACTCCCCAGGAGCCCCAGGGTGGTTGGCAGATGTTCTGGTCATACCCTTGAGAGTTGTGGGATTGGAAGTTTGGGGGGATTTGTTTATGGAAGGTGTTTTGTTACCGTGGGAATCTCTTAAGGATAAAGCTGGCTTAAACCTTTCTAGGTTTAAATATCTCCAGATTGCTAGTTGGGCCCACTCATACACCTCACTTAGGAGCAGCCTCCCTCTGGGTGGGGGTAGTCAGCTTGAGTCCCTACTACTTGATAAACCACCGGTTAGAAAGGAGATTTCTTTATGGTACAATTTAATCCCCAGTTGCATGTGCCAGATGTGGTTTGATAGCTGCCTCTGATGTCCATGAGTGTTTTATGAGTGCTCCTTTTTGTCCTCATTTTGGGACGATATCTGTGCTTTACTTATGGCCTCCTTGGGGTTTCAAGTTTCAATTAGCCCCCCTCTTGTTATCTTTGGGGTTACGGGTGAGGCCCGAAGTCCAGCCAAAAACCTTCTTTTTTATTCCATTCTTCTGGCTAGAAGGGAAATTTGTAAAAAGTGGAAGGAACCTACACCACCTTCCCTACGGGACTGGCGTGCCTCCGTGTTGCAGGTGTCAAAATTGGACTTGCTTAGGTCTGGAAACCGGGAGAAAAGAGCTTTCTGGAACTTGTTAAAATGGGATCAAGAAGGAAATTGACTGTGGTTTTTCCCCCCCCCCCCATGGTTCAATGATTATGCTGCCGTGGTTTTTAATTTCCCTGCTTTGTCTGGTGCACCAAGGTATCCCGGTCCGTTTTCTTGAGGCTGGAGTGCGATTGCAGCAATTTCACATTTTTATGGTTTCTTTTGAGTGAGGAGCTTGGAGCAATTGACATTGCTGTTGGAAGTCGCCTATGCGGTCCCTACCAGGATCTCTGTGGCAGCGCGTCGCTCTCTGTTGGCTTTAACTCTCAAAATCATAGTGGAAAATGAGGACCAAAAAAAAAAGAGACTCCTCAAAACTGTTTGCAACATTTACTGATATTACTACTACATTTACTACTGCTATTACTATTAGTACTACTACTAATACTACCAGTAATAATAAGTGATAAATTCAAGTAAATCAGACCTACACCACCCAGAAATTCTTACGTTGTAAAACTAAAACACAGGAGTAGAGGACTGCAACATGGGAATCTGGTAACCATTAAGTATTAGGACTATGTAAACTCTGCACAATATTTCTCTGGTTGAGGAATGCAGAGCACAGTTTATCAACTAATCCATTTACAATTGCCCAGTAAAGTGAACTCTGTGGATTGTCTCTCCACCCGTCTTCATGTTGGGATGATTCAGCAAAATTACCCACTTTTAAAAGTAAAAACTATTTTCATGAATAGCTCTCTATCCTCTTGCCAAAAAGCACAACTTTAACCATAGGTTATTTAGTACTGTTTTCAATATACAAACACAAAATATCCCACAGTAAATTATTGTTGTTTTTATCTACATAAGTCATTTTGAGAACTTGAAGCTATGCAGACAGAATTGGTTTAGCAGAGGTTCCCTTCTGAAATGTTATGGAACATAAATATTATCATTAAATACACGAATGCTATTACCAGTGCATTCCTCTTAAAGTGGCCATCCCTTGAATGATGTTGCAAGAGATCCCACATTTCATGCTATGTCTCTCACCCTCTCCTCCTCTTTCCCTCCTTCATTCTCTGTCTACTTCCCCTGCTCCTATCCCCCTCCCCTGTATCTTTCCCCTTGCCTGATTTTTCCCTTACGTATATGTGCTTATTGTTTATCTCGACCTTACATGCAACTATGTTGCCGTGCTCTAATAACTGTGTGACCTTCGTAACAATGTAACCTGCAACTATGATCTGATACTCCTGTAAAGCGCTCTGATACCTCTGGGTCTAGCCAGCGCTACATAAAACCTTTAAAATAAAATAAAAATAAATAAATACCTATTGTTTGTCATGATTAGACGCTGTGTGGAGGACCACAGGTCAGGAAGTGGCTCTAGGGCCCCAACGGTGGTGGTTGGAGTCATTTGCAACTTGTGGTATTTTGGGGTTCATCTTACTACTGCTCTGCACACTGGGCCGAGTATATCCTTTCTGCTTTTAACTATAAGGGATAGCATGCGTGAGCAGTCAAAGGCTCCTCACAGTGGTAGTTTGAGGTAGGGACTATGAATTTAAGCATTCAATTTAGGCAGACAAAAATGTAAATATGCATTGCAGTGCTAGCTGTCGTAAAACAAGACATGTTTTTGTTTTACAGCAAAATGAAATAATTTATTTATATTTATTTATTCAAGCACACTGTCACCTTGCAGGTATCCTGGCGCTGAGCAGCTTAAAAAGTAGGAGTGAGTCGGGCTGATGCAGTCGTCTAATTCTCAGGGAAACAGCCAGGTTTTAACACGTTTCCTAAAAGGGAGAAGTTCTCTATAATAATGACAGTAATGGGGGTACACCTACAAAGCTCCACAGTGTACAGCTACACAGTTCTTGGCAAGTTCTACAATTCTCACACAAACTATAGAGTTCTAGCAGCAATGAAAAGATCATAGGCAGGAACCAGACACAGGTAAAAAATCAGATTTAGGCTGTGCAATTAACTACTAAGGGGCTTATTAGGATGACGGGCGGATTTCCTCCGGCCACCACCGTAGCAGAGATTGGGTCCTACCGCCATGCGTGCGGTGGTCCCGCCAATCCAATTATGATGGGCCCACCACCGCTGCGGTCGGATTCCACACCTTTAACATTTTGGCGGACGGTGCTGGCAGCAGCACCACCGCGATGCAAAAAAGAGCATGTTGTGCATTTCACTGCACTACATGGCAGGCACTAAACTGTGCCTGCCACTTTGTGCAGTGAAATGTAGGGGGGTACCATGGGTTCCCCGCAGTGAACCCACACACAAGGGAGCCCCACAACGGGCCCCGGACCCACCCCCTGCCAGCCTTTCAATGGTGGTTCAACTGCCACAGAACGACTGGATTCCGCCGGCATCCTAAACATGGCGGACGGTGCCTTCTATGCAAAACCACCATTTTAGTGATCATGCTCCGCCTGGCAGGCAATCGTAACGATTGCTACCGGCGGAAAAGTGGCAGACAGACTTTCCCTCTGCCATGGTACCCACCTCGATGATGTGGCGGGGGTGGGGGTTCACGTTACAATGGCGGAGCCATCATAATCACCCCCTATGTTTGGTAACCTGTAGGTCAGTTTGTATCATATCTTGAGCCAAAAGAGTTACACACCAGCAATCGCTAATCTTCTTAACTTGCATGATTATCTGTCTGAGTTCAAGAGACAATGTCCCCATCCCATTTCATATCTCATGCTACCTGTTCGCTTGGATGGGGTTTGGTGCGGGGGTTCATGGGGGACAGTGGCCATGCCTCTTTCATTTTGTCAATGGGCGAAGATCAGCACAGCAGGTCTCAGCATCTGTCCCTCATCTTTGGCGTTCACAACCTAGGCTACGGCATTGTTGTTTGGCCTTGTAGTATCCTGCTGGACAAGTAGTTTGTTTCCAGCTACTCCACAAGGGCTGGACTTGCACCCACCTCAAACCCATCCAACACAGGTGTCACCAGTCATGTGACCCTGTCAGTAAATGTGCCAGAGTGCACGTGCTTGCGGCCAGTACTTTACCCCGTACATGAGTGTCTGTGTCATTCTTTTATCTGGTCCTAAGACCCAAAACACTACACTGGTGATGAGGCGGTCAGAACCCACATGCCGTGCCGCCTTGCAGTTCACCGCGATGCCTGTGGAGGATATATGCATTTGCACTGCCACTATCACCTGCCCGTGGAAGTGGACAGCAAGCATCACTATCACCAGGATGCCAATGAAGGACATGTCTTGGCCCCACAAGGTTTTGTCGGTGCCCACAACAGTCCTTCCCTGGTGAGGTGCCCGCAAGCTGCCCATGAATGCCTCCATCTTGCCCAGCGTGAACAGACGGAGGAGCACCACCATCACAGCACAGTTTCAGCTTTGCACGCGTTATCGAACAAGGCTGTAAAGATGGGAAAAATGCACCACTACATGAGGGTACAAGAATCTGTGAGAAGAAAAGACCATTGGACTCTCCCAATAGCCCAGCAGCACAGCCAGCGAGAAAAGGGCAAGCACCAGCAAGGAGAAGCACCAGCAAGGAGAAGCCGTAACAGGTGAGAAGTGCACCGAACACCCCCAACCACCACTGACAGTAAAAGGAAACCAGTCTGCCTTCTCTGCTGCTTTGACAACCCCAGCAGTGCCCCCTGGCTACATGAGAGAAGGAATGCAAGAGCCAGGCCAGAATCAGTGCAGTGCTATGGTGAGAGGCATGCTGCTGTGCACACCGGCTTCAAAACGGCATCCCACCTGCAGATGAGAGGAGCGCTGCCTGGCCCGTGGCTGCACCCGCTTTAAGTACCACCCCTCCTGCAACTTTAGAGAATATTTGAAAACTGCTGCAAGTTCGTAAGTTGGCTGCAGAACCACATAGTGGTTGCTGCATTGCACCCGGCACCGGTGACTGTTGGTTCACTAACAAAGTGGCCTGACAAACGTAATCACTTCTGAAAGTATAACAGCCCGAAAAACACAGATTCAGTGAGAGAGGCCCTCCTGCACTGTGATAAATTGCCCACAGCGGCAGAGTCAACAGGTAAGGGAGAGGTCTGGGCGGGAGGCTCCAGCTCATGACCGTACCCAGAATGGCTGACACAATAGAACATGACATGAAAACAAATTAACTGTCGCCACTTTTTCCCCCCACACAAACTTACCAGAATGGGGTAGTGACATGAACAGTTGCCAGTCTCCCATGCTGTAACAGGGCTGTAAGAGAGAGCTGAGACTGGCTGTGAGAGCACTGAATGTCCCCGGTGGTCAACTGCTGCCACCGCATACTGCTAGACAGCTGCCTCAGCTAGAGATGAGAAAGTGACTGTCTTTCCAACGCAGGCGTCACTGCTCAGGTGACCCTGTCAATAAAAGAACCAGGGTGCACGTGCTTGCGGCCAGTTCTCTACCTCTTTAAATGAGTGTCTGTGTCATTCATGTCTCTGGTATGTGGGCCAAGGGCCCAGAACACCACAGGCATCACAGCACAATATGAGGGGCAGCAGAGGAACAGGTGCCATGCAGGGGAAGTTCCCATCCTGTCATTGCTAGAGATGCAGTAGAGGAGAAACATAGATGTGTTCTTTTGTACATTGATTGGCCTCTTTAAAACACTTTATCAGTTTAACAAATGTTTAAAAGCAGGTGGAAATTTCATGTACTTTAGACTAAGCGAGAATTCTATGTACTCATCTTTTCATTACTACATTTAGTAAGGAAACATTGACGTTGAGCCTCCAAAATGCCACAGCAGCACATGAGACATCAAATCCCCATTAGCCTACAATGACATCATAGTGCTTTCCCTCTTAGCTCCTCGACAGCCACCTATATTTTACTAAGGGGATAGGGAAAGGGCGAGGAGAAGAAACAGTAAAAGTGAATATTTCCATGATATTACTGTTACACTTTTGGATTCTACTGTTGTAGAACATATTGCTACCACATGCTTCCCTGATGTGGAGAGTTTATGTACTTAAAGGTAAACCAGAGGTAGCAGTTGATACTACTGGCCACCAGTGAAATCCATGTAAGAAAGTATTCAGGTTACATAGGCTTGTTTTTCTTCTTCCTGCAAAAATATGAATGCTAAAGTATTTGTGGAGAAGTGTGGCTCACTGGTTAGAGGAGGCAGACCTGGAAGCAGAGGTCAGTCCGGGACCAGGGTTCAATTCCCGGCTCGGCGGGGTCTTGAGTCCTAAAATGTCCATGGACTTGACAATTCTCGCTCCGGTGCCTACTCGATTCACGGGTTCACACTCTGCGACTCTGGGCAATAGCTTGCTTAATCTCCACAACGGCCCCTCGCGGCGGGATGCCTGGCTTTCACCTTGCGGATACCCTGCCGGGGTTATCTCACAGGGGAATACCAGGATGGGTTCCCTAAGCAAGCGCTTAGAAACCGCTCGGTGATTTGCGCTATATAAATTCCTGTACATTTACATTTACATTTTCCATTATCAGACCGGCAATACCTTCAATCTGTATATAAAAGGCATGTGCTATGCTGTTTATTTTGTATGAATGATTCCAGTTTGAGGTCAATTACTAGCATCAGGTTAGAGAGCTAATAACGGCGTTTTGGGCCATTGCCTGATATGGGTTCTCCAACACAAAGAAGCTTGCCACCAGTACGACGCTGCATGGCCACACAGGTAGAAGCTTTAACCCCTTCGCTGCGGCGGCAATTTCGTCGCAGCGCTAGGGGGAAGGGGGGGCAGAGCGGCGCTCGCATGCTCATGACGGAGCCGCTCCGTCATGAGCCTCGGTTGAGCTGTGCTCATGATGGAGCGGTTCCGTCATGGCCCCGCCCGCTCAATGGAACGTCCAGCGCAGGCGCGGAATTCGCGCCGCGCAGGCACACCAAGCGGGCCATGACGGAACCACTCCGTCATGAGCACAGCTCAACCGATGCTCATGACGGAGCGGCTCCGTCATGAGCATGGAAGGAGTTAACAGCTAGGGCTAGATGTATCAAGCCTTTTCGCAAACGGTCTTTTTGCATGTTTTGGCATGCAACAAAATTTCGCAAATTAAGGAATCGCAAAAATTTGTGATTCCTTATTTTGCTATAGCATTTAAGGAATCGCAATTTTTGCGATTCCTTAAATGCTATGTATGTAGCATTTTTACATTGCGAATTTTGGTTAAGAAATCGCAAATTAACACCAACTTGTAGTTGATGTTAATTTGCGAATTCTTTTAAAAATGCACAAATTGTCATTTTTGAGGGTGGCATATGACGCACACACATGCCCATAGGGCATGTATGTGTGCCATATGCACACACATGTACATTTCAGGGGTGCAGCAGGGTGTCTTTGAGACACCCCTGCACCCTTGAAATAATTCTCAAATTGCGATTAGCAAATTGCACATTCGCAATTTGAGAATTACTTCACAATCATTCCTATGGGCCTCCTGGCCCAAAGGAATGCATGGGAAATTATTCCTTATTTGCGAATTCGCAAAATGCGAATTCGCAAATAAAGAATGATAAGGAATCGCTAAAAAAAGCGATTTTTTACATACATTCCCTAGTGCTATAAAGTGACCCTTCGTGACATGGCAGCATGATAAACGAGTAAAATAAATAAATATTAGTGTTGTGGCATTAGTGTCATCAGTGGATGCATTTTCTTGTTCCAGGATTGATGATTCATGATTCATTAAAAAAGTTCTTGAAACTGCATGTTTTGGAATTTTTAGATCAAGAACAGTTTTAGTACATTTAGTAACACTTACTAATGTATTAAGTTCACAGATATAAACTTTCCTGAATTGTGGTTTTGAGTCAGGGCCGTAGTTATTGGGGGCTGAGCGGGGCAGGGCCAGCCTATATTTTCTGTGCCCCCCTCTAAAATGTACAGGTTTTGTTCTTGCTTTTCGTTTGTTTGCCTCATTTTGATTATTATTTTCGTGTGAGACCTGATCCTAGTTGTTCTCCTGGTATTGATTAAGGGGACAGGCAGGGTGAGAACTGGCCTCTGACAGTGGAGGAGGGTCAGTGCAATCACACACATTCTCTTTTGGGCCAAGAATGGATTAAAAACTGATGAGAGGCAAAGGAGAGGATGTGAGCGTGCCCTCCCCGACCCTTGCTCGACCCTGCCAGCCTGCAATAATATCATCATCCTGGAGGTGCAATGCCTGTACACGTGTGCTGCAGAGCTCAGGAACAGCTTCCGTTAGTTTCCCTAGAGGACCCAAAGTTGGTGCTACTTTTTATTGTACCTGCGGCCTGGCCCACTTTTGCAGCACACCACCTTCCACCGGCCTGCCAGTGCAAGAGCCCCCTTTCGGTACAGAATGTGCCATACGTGCATTGCTTTCTGCTGGCATAGAGCTGCAAGGCTGGCCGGACCTGAACCCCTTAAGCGATACAGGAGCTGGCATTGTAGTAATTGCTAAATTTTAAAGAGACAAAGGTCCTAAGCATATATAAGATAATAAACCTTTGTAATATAGACCACAATAGGCTCTATATATTTATTTTCCTAGTCAAGCCGGACAGGGAATTTTATTAGTTAGGTAAATTAGAATCTTGTTTTAAATTCAAATGTACAACAACAATTCATTGCAGTAAAGAACACTCCTGTGCCGTACCGTGGGAAACAAGAAAGAAGGATACGATGATAGGAAAGGGTGTTTCAGGCAAAAGGAAGAGCAAACAGGGTACTGTTTTTTAGTCAAGGATTTTAACAGTATATCCTGAAGTGGTCCATACAAATACAGGTACACATTGAATTCACTGTATGTCCACTCAGAGGAGTCGACGTTTCGATCCCGTGCTCTAATTATCAAGGGATTATCATCAGGACTTAATTAAATGTTTGCCTGGTTTAATCGTTAGAGTTAGCCTGTTGGGGAGAAAACAGGGAAAAAGAAAAATAAAAAAGGAGAAATTATCAATATACGACTGGGGAGAGTAGTCAGTTTTAGCCATCTTCAACGTTTTGACATTCGGAACCGCAGTGGGTGGACTGTGCTGGTGATTGTGAATATGAGATATCACAAATATTGCTGGAGAACATTAAAAACATCGCATAAAAAAATCGGAATCGCAGTGATGGAGAAGTGATGGATTGGAGTTTTAACGGTGCATTGTGTTGGCTACAACTTATGCACGTCCCCCTGTGTTTGTGGCGAGGGGAGCAGGGTGCACTTAACCATATACGTGGATGGAGATAACGTTGATGCTAGGACCAGCAAAGGCTTATCGTTCGTCCCTACCATTCGACCAAACTTCATGGAGTTGCAGACCGAATTACTAAGATTTCTTTCTTCCAACTGCACCCATCGACTCCTCTCAACTCGATTACACCTTTCAGTCCCCCTTCTACCTTTCTACCAACTGCAGGTATGATTCCATCTGAAATCATTACCTTTGAGAAATTAGTCTTAAAAGATCTTGTTGACCTAGAAAAAGAAAAACTTTACATCCCGTACAACATCTCAAAATGTGAGAAGTATGCTTTAAGCACACTGAAAAATAATCCCTCACTCATAGTAAAGAGTGCTGACAAGGGTGGCGGGATTGTCCTTCAGGACATTGATTCTTATAAAAATGAAATAAACCGTCAACTTGGTAATACAGAACACTACCAAAGACTGTCAAAGAACCCAACTAAGGAAATCCAAGAGACCATACTTAAGCTCACGAATGATGCTCGAGCACAAGGCTTTTTAAGCAAGAAGGAACATGCGTTTCTCAATGTTAAAAGCCCACGGCTCCCCGTGATATACACTCTTCCGAAGATTCATAAGAGTATTGACTCTCCCCCGGGCAGACCAATTGTTTCTGCCTGTGGCTCTATCTTGGAACCACTGGGGAAGTATGTCGACTTTTTTATTAAGGAGTTTGTGCCATCGACCTGCTGCTACGTACGTGACAGCATGGAGATGATAAATTTGGTAGAGCACTACACATATGATCCAGAGGTTAACACACTCTGCACCATGGATGTAGAGTCGCTCTACACGAATATCCCCCAAACAGCGGCTCTCCTTGTGATCCAAAAAACATTGGACACTCGCCCCCGACCCCACAGGGTACCCACATTGTTCATACTGCAATTACTCGAGCTGTGCTTATATAGGAACTTTTTTGTATTTGATAATACATTTTACCAACAAATAAAGGGCACCTCAATGGGGGCTATTTTTGCTCCACACCTGGCTATCCTGTTTATGGACGCCCTGGAAACCGGGTCAATCTTGACCAATGGGAATCCATTCCGCTCAGGAATTTCTGTATGGCATCGCTATATTGACGACATCTTCCTGATTTGGAATTCTGACATCTCCACCTTACACTCGTTTCTCCATTGGTTGAATAATAATTGTGCAGACCTCAAATTCACCCTTGCCCACGACAAAAAAGAAATACCATTTCTAGATCTCACAATCTACCATGAAGCAGGCGAATTATTGACACGCCTATACAGAAAACCCACCGAACGGAACACTCTCCTGAGGTATGAGAGTAACCATCCGAGGGCGTTGAAGGACTCTTTGCCTTACTCACAATTTCTGAGGATTAGGCGTAACTGTTCATGTAAACCTGATTACTTCAGGGAAGCTAATAACCTAACAAACAAACTCCGAGCACGTGGTTACCCTAGGAGACTAGTAAAAAATGCATCCAAGAGAGCTTGGTACTGTCCACGAGAGGTACTACTCTCACCAAAGACTCGAGATAGGCAAGAGAGAATTGCGTGTGTTACTACCTTCTCCCCCGTCTCTAATAAAATTCGTAAATCTGTTTTGAAACATTGGCCCACGATAAATGCAGGTCCAATACATCTAGAAAGACCTATTTTTGCCTTCAAAAAGAGCAAGAACTTAAGGGACCATTTGGTACGAGCAGCTTTGCCTGCTCCCAGTCTGAATACAACCATTGATTCCATCGGGGGTCTCCCACCAATTCTAGGGCATGTGAAATGTGGACAATGTACTGTGTGTGAATTCACAATTGAAGCTTGTAAATTTAGCCACAATGACGTAACTGTTGATATGAAAAGCCTCACCAACTGTAATAGCAGCAACGTAATTTATGCAATTCTATGTCCATGTCTAAAAATGTACGTTGGCCAAACCACCCAAAAGGCGAAGACACGAATATGCCAACATAGAAGTCGCATTAGATGTGGGACTCCAAATGCGCCTTTGGTTGAACATTTTTCTGAACTCAAACACACTGCGGATGACCTGAAATGGATAATTCTGAAAGCTGTGAAGCTACCACAGAGAGGGGGCAACCTAAGCCAACTCCTGAATCGTGAGGAACTTAAGTCAATAATTCAGTTTAACACCATCCACACGGGACTCAACAGAAGTGAGGAATGGACCAACCTCCTCTAAGAGACTTTTTCCAATGATTGACAACATGCCCTGAATCTATCATGAACTGTTTTTGTTTTAATATAATCATGCAGATATCATGTGTCACTTGCACTTCCCCTTGGAATCAATCACTCCCAACCATCACAGACAATTATCACTGTCCGACACACCAAGTCTGAATGTACCTACAATCTGTTCATCACTACTACACTACCCCACTATCTGTCACGACTCACGCAATAATGGCCCCCCACCCTCCCTCTAACTAATTTTCCCCCATTGGCGCGGATGCGCTAGAACACCACTACAAGATGGCGCCCACCTAAGAGATGTTCCAAAGTAGGATTTTTTCCCAGTCCACTTGGACCGGGAGCCCCTAGAGAGTGATGCCCATTTTGTAACACCTCAACCCACTCCAAGATGGCGCCCCACTTGGGGTTGAAGCCAACGAGGACGATGTACATGATCACATGACCATTCTCGTCAGCTCGTTTATCAAGTGCCCGCACCTACTCGCAGCGCGCACACGGAAGAACCATTGAAGTTCACGGCATAGTCCAGACTAGGTAAGCTCCCGCTCCACCGGCAGTCTATCCGAGTCCTACAGGGGTCCAAGTATTATATTTAAGTATGCTTCCTTTCTTTTCCCCCAAGCGGATCGTTGATTCCCCATGACCGCCTCCGGCACCGGCCAGCGAGCCACGCCGAAACTTAGAATAGCGTAATTCTAGTGCGACAGCAGCGTAAAGGGATATTTTCCCCTTTCGAACACAAGGGTATGTTCTTGCCTTTGCCACAATCCTTAGTATCAAATCGCCCATGTGCGGTCACTAATGAATATTACTTTCACTCTCTGAATGCTAGATCCAAAAGGACACCATTTACCGGTCCCATCAACCCTGACCATAACGACGGAGGGAACTGATATTTTTAAACCTAATTAACGCGCCTTGTTTGCTCCACAGAAGAGCCAAAGGTATGTTTCCAAAACACCTCTACAGTAAGGTCGGCCCCACCCTGCTTAACCGAGCAGTAACCCATATTTTCCTCCCACAGCCAAACCCACGAGGTGCCATCTGCACTGAAACCCACTGGCTGCCCCTCGCCGTGCGGTACAGTCCATCCCCCGTTGCCTTCTATTTCTAAAAGGTAGGCTGTTCCTAGCATCAACGTTATCTCGATCCACGTATATGGTTAAGTGCACCCTGCTCCCCTCGCCACAAACACAGGGGGACGAGCATAAGTTGTAGCCAACACAATGCACCGTTAAAACTCCAATCCATCACTTCTCCTTCACTGCGATTCCGATTTTTTTATGCTATGTTTTTAATGTTCTCCAGCAATATTTGTGATATCTCATATTCACAATCACCAGCACAGTCCACCCACTGCGGTTCCGAATGTCAAAACGTTGAAGATGGCTAAAACTGACTACTCTCCCCAGTCGTATATTGATAATTTCTCCTTTTTTATTTTTCTTTTTCCCTGTTTTCTCCCCAACAGGCTAACTCTAACGATTAAACCAGGCAAACATTTAATTAAGTCCTGATGATGATCCCTTGATAATTAGAGCACGGGATCGAAACGTCAACTCCTCTGAGTGGACATACAGTGAATTCAGTGTGTACCTGTATTTGTATGGACCACTTCAGGATATACTGTTAAAATCCTTGACTAAAAAACAGTACCCTGTTTGCTCTTCCTTTTGCCTGAAACACCCTTTCCTATCATCTTATCCTTCTTTCTTGTTTCCCACGGTACGGCACAGGAGTGTGCTGTACTGCAATGAATTGTTGTTGTACATTTGAATTTAAAATAAGATTCTAATTTACCTAACTAATAAAATTCCCTGTCCGGCTGGACAAGGAAAAGAAATATATAGAGCCTATTGTGGTCTATATTACAATGGTTTATTATCTTATATATGCTTAGGACCTTTGTCTCTTTAAAATTTAACTGTTACCCATGGTCCATAGCTACCCGCTGGGTCCCCTTGTTTTTCTAAATTATTGTAGTAATTGCAGCACCCCGTTCTGCACCTGCATGGTATTACTTGGAGCTCCGAGCAAAGACTCAGCGTCCAGGCCCTCAGTACTGTATGACTGATGAGCAAATGGCAGCTGCTGCTCTTCAAGTAAGTCATGAACACATAAAACGAGAATGGACCGCTGTCTCATAAAAGGTGCCAAGCCAATAAATTAGCAGGAGAACAGAACCATGAAAATATCTGCAGCGATGGAAAAATATCTACAAATATAAAAAACGTGAATTTCTTAAACATGCTGAAAGTGCAACTTTATCACCTTTAAATAATCACATTGAGAGGAATGTATTAAAATGTATGGTTTTAAACTTAAAAATAGAAACATTACGGCACATCACCCAGGCAATGCAATTCGTGAACAATAACCAACAAGTCAGTTGTCATGTGTACCCTAGAATATAATGTTATGTGGAGGAACATCATAATCTATTAAAACAAACATGTGGCATTTTTGTACAGCATGCATTCCAAACGCTCATATTTGAAGGTGATCTTACATGAAATAATGAAAAAAAGAAGGCACACGAAATAAAACCTTTTTGCCTAGAATCACACTGTTTATCTAGAAGGGAATCTGGGATTGGTCCCATGGTCTATAGTTTCACATTGTGCAATTTAATTTAGTCACTAGATATATATCTTTAACTCCTGTTTTTCATCAAAGGTTAACGGTTTGACTTTGATACTTAATAATTCCTTAAAGCAGAAGCGTTTTACCTTAAAATGTCAGATTATATCACTTCATTGAGATGCATTTAGAAAAAACGTGTTAAACTTCAACAAAAAATCCTGCTCTCTCCAACACAGCAATGCTATTAGTGAACTCTAAGAGGCAAGCTAGTTCTCCTGTGTGCCTTATTTTATAGGTGGAGCAAAATTATTGTCTATTAAGTCTAATAAGAGGTTTTTGTACAGAGCGCAACCTGAGCTCACATATTCGAAGGTGTTCTAGTATGTGATAATGAAGAAAAAGGTGGAAGGGGGAAATAAAATATTTACCTAGAATCACACACTTTTGTTAAGTGGGCAAGCAGGGATTGATCTCAGGTTTCATAGTTTTTCATTGTGTTCATTTTAGAAGCTAGAAGGGAATCTCTTTTTCTCATCTGTCTGTTTTACATCAATGGTAATGCTTTGACTTTCATTCTTCACTTTGGAAAGCGGAAGAGATTCCCCTTATCAGATTATATCACTGGAATGAGAGGCATTTATTAAAACTGACAGTTTTTAAACTACATCGTTAAAACATTCCTGCCCGATGCCTAGATGACAATGCCATTTGTAAACACTAGGAGGTAAGTCAGTCGTCCAGTTTTCCCTATATTCATATTGTGTGTAGAGCAGCTTTACAGTCTATTCAATCAAACACAGTAGCTTTTTGTACAGCCCACATCCTAAGCTCACATATGTAAAGGTGTTCTGAATAAAGAAACATTTGCCATGGTGAATCAAAGTCTTGGCCTAGAATCACATAATTTGGTTAGTTGAGGAAGCTTAGATTGATCCTATGTTGGGTAGTTCCATATTGGCCACTAGATTGGAATTGTTGATCTCTCCAGTTTTACAGTAAAGGCTAATACTTTGACTTAAATAAACTGACTTTGAGAAGGAGTGGCTGGCAAAACCTACAATAAAGGTCATCCAGCACAAATTTGGCTTTTAAACTTTCAGTGGCTTGCCCACATCTATTTTCTCACCACTACAACCAGAAGCAGTAGGTAGTGTCACAGAGTTGGTTGCAAAGTCTAGTCCCACCATGGCTAACTATGCTGTTTTTTAAACTTGTGCCATCATCAAAGTGCTTAGAAGCTATTTTGTGGCATGTACAGCTATACAAGTGTAGCAAAAATAAATTATTTGATATTAGCTCAATCCAGGGCATTCTGTTTAAACTACTTAGTTCTGAGGTGCAAAGTTTTTCTCAGAAGCCTAAAGCTAGCATTATAGAGGTAGTAAATAAGCAAGGCTGTGCAGTCTTGATTGTATCTTATGCCTCTATAATCCTCCAGACGACACTCTCTAACTTTCTTTCTCACTCGGTTCTTTTTATCCCTGTTTCTCCCTTGATTACTGTTCTTTAAACTTTCTTCTCATCCTTCTTTCACACTTTTTGTTTTTCTTTCACTTACCCTAGATCAAAATCTGTTGAGGAAGCGCAAAAATAGTTCTAGTGTGCCTAATCTGCAACCACTTACTCAAATAGGGCACTGACTGGATCATGCCTATGCACTAGGTGAGGGAGAAGTTGCAGAAGTATGGTGAGTTTGCCAGTCGCAATCTTGTCATTGACTCTCATTTGGGCTAGTCCACATTCTTTTCCTGCTAATTGTAGGATCACCATGGAGCATATTATCAAGGGGGTTTATCTCCGCTTTTTTGGCTTTAAAAGCCAAGAAAGCGGAGATAAAATTATCTCCCTATTACCTAGCTGTCGCTAACACCAGTTAGCGCCAGCTAGTAGGAGATAGCGACCATCTTGGGCCCCACTTTGCATGTCAGTGATATTTATCACTAATGACATGCAAAGTGGGCGTGCCAAGATGTTAGCGACTATCGCTATCTCCTATTACCAACTTTTGGAGATATTCGCGCTAAGCACGAATATCTCCAAAAGCTAACACCTGCCCCTGAGCAGTTCTTAGCCATGTTATCCAATGGGAGGTGGATAACATGGCTAAGAGCATTAGCTCGGTAATGCATGAATATCGCGGACTTTTCAGCGATATTCATGCATTTCGGCCGATTTTTATCGCTTAGGAGATAAACCTTGATAATAGCAAGGATCCTAAGCGATAAAAATCGCCGTAGCTCGGCGATAAAAATATCGCCGCTAAACCAACATAGCGATAATTATCGCTAGTTGTTGGTAATATGCCCTCATGTTCTTAAAACCAGGCCAGACAGTATGTTTTAGCATAGGAATAGAAAGATGAGCCATTGACAGCACTATGGTATTACACAGCTCCAGAGACATTGTGGTAATGAAATAGTAAAATGAAATGGAAATGGTGGGCTCCGCTTTAAAATTGCTCATTTCAGCACAGACATAAAAGGCAATCGGCTGAGCCTGGAATAGTATAATATCTGAGCTGGCTTTCGGAGTGCTCACATTTAGCCTGTCAGGCTCAGCTTTTACCCCTTCTTTTGCAGCAATGGTAACAAAAGGCAGCAGCTCTGCTGGTAATATAGCTGCCAGGTCTACCGGGTCTAGATGTGACTAGGTGCTCCACACCAGTTTTTTCATTTTCATTCTGGGAATTCTAGCCCTCATTCTATAATAGGATCAGCATGACTAAAAGTACCAGAATGCAAAGAAAAAACATAGACTGAAGAAGCTAGTCACACATAGACCTGGGAAATGAGATAGGGCTGCAGTAAAGGTATACCTGTTTTTGTACCTTGCTGAATATGAGAACAGGCCTGATAGATGTGTGAGATACATCATGTCTGTGCTCTTAAGACCTCACAAAATCATTTAGTGAAACATGTCAGGACACTAGGACATATGTAATTGAAAAAGGGGATTATCCCGGCACATCTGCGATGTCTGGTCACCCTACATGGTATTTTCATTTGCCATAGTGTACAGTGAGGCCTACCGAAACCCAGTACTATGCTCCTGCACAGGACACAGCCATTTCATTTTGATTAGTTGTCTTACATAGCCATAATATGTCACTTTGCAGTCCCTTTAGAGAGCTAGAAGATACAGTAAGCAAACAGAAATACCAAATCAAAGTGGTATCTGTACAGTCACAGTGAACAGAGGGTCCCTAGTCCATCATGAAGTATGTGCTGAGAGGCAATACTATCTCACGAATGGCCCATAATGCATACCAGATGACTGTCCACCATCCATCAAATCATGGCCCACAATTATGCATCCATTAAATTAATATTCATTCACCATACACAATGAGATCCAAATTGTCTGTTGTCACCATCCATCACTCCAAGCATGCTTGCAGACCCTTGAAGCAATACTTCAGATGATCGTGAGACAAAACTCGCCAGAAGTAGTCTTTGGAGATGGGCAAAAATGGGCAAAAATCATATGTGGCCCTTACAGCTTGAAACACCACTCCAGATTTCTACTAGAAAAAGGAAAAAGTTGGTTTAGTCACCAGACTGAAAAACAATATGGTAGAGGTGCCCTCTAAAGACTGGAGAAATACTCTTCTTTTTGGGCTTTAAGCACTTAGACTAACCGCTGGTCACTGAATCCATACTGTAGTCCATGTACTGGATGAGGATGGAAGCAGATTATTTGAAACATGGGAGTCAGTCACCAACCCACTGTATCTTTTCTCCTGAGTCATGTTAGACCAAGACTATTGTTCCTGTAGGTGTGAGATCTGAGGGCAAAATATGCCCAGAACACAGGTACTACTATACAAGGTGTTTTAAATAGGCTAATAGAGACAGAGAAAAGGGGCAGTGAATAGCTCGAACAAGAGCGAAACACGCCAGGGGTTGTATTTATTCATTTCAGGTTGGATTAGATGGTATTTTCCCAATACAACGCTACAATACTGTACCTGTAGTACTAAAAGGCTGTGTTCATTTTTTTTCATATCGGCATGAATGGCACTAGCTAATCCTATGGTCAACCACGTTGCTGTAAAAATGGCAAAAGGGTTTGTCACTTTTTAGCTTGTCATGTATGGCACTATGCTAATCTGTGGTTTTGTAGGATGCTCCATTACAAGAACTGCTCTCAACCTAAATGAGCGAACTAGCCAGAGTTCCCTGCTTCCTTATTTGCATACATACAGGTAAGCGTTTAATATGGTCCAATATTGCTATTGGAGGGTTCTAGTCACATCATAAGACACAATGTTGAACGCCGAGTGACTTGTAAATGCCCTCCGAACCCTAAAATGGTAACAAAGGACCATGTTACTTATGTTACCCCTTATGTATTTTGGCGAGTTAGTTTGAAACACCTATTTGATTTAAAGTGCATATAAAAGCTAGCACTGAGTTTTGCAATTCTGTGGCCGCAGTTTTTACAACATAATTATACATTTACCATTTCTGCTACATACTTTCACAATTTGCATATTTCACAAGAATTGTTTATAGCTCAAACGGTCAAAATAATACTACCAGAAATGTGCTGCGTAATTCACCCTTTTTGCTGCCTAATTTAGATAACCTTGTCACATAAACCTAGTAGCCCTGACAATGATAGATGCTTGGAGAGGTGTTTGGGGGCGATCATTATGATGAAAAAAGTTGGTATATATAGGTAGACAGCTAGTGATGGACAGACAGACAGACAGCTAGATATAGATACAGTAGCCGGCACAGAAAGAGATATACAGACATATATTAGCAAATAAAGATAGGTAGATAGATTGTAGAATATAGATAGTAGAATAACCAGATAAAAATGGAAACAGATGCCTCTTCCTATTTCTTCCTCAAGCTCTCCATTGTTATCGCTCCCTCCCATCCCCATCTCTCACTTTCTGTTGCTGCAGGTCTCACATTCTGTCCCACTTTGCCTCTCCCTTCTGTCTCTGTCCCCGTATTTATTGTCTCTCTTTCTTACTCTTGTCATCTCTGTCTATTAGGTCTCAGAAATGTCTCCCTCCTTCCGTATCTTACTTCACCTTTATCTGTCTCTCCTAATCTTCATCTATGTCCACTTGTCTTTCTCTGGCTCTCCCTTTTACTCTCTCACTTTCTGTATCTCACTCGGCTTTGTTCTGGCTCTGCTGTTCCATGTCTCTCCTGATGTGTCTCTTCACCTCATCTTCCTTTTGCTGTTCCATGCTTTCTCTCTCTCCTGTCTTTCCCTACCTCTTCATCTGTCTGTCTCTCTCTGTCTTTATATATTTTTCTCTCATTCTCCTTTTCTCTCTATTTTGTCATCTCTCTCACTCATTTTCTGACTTTAGTTTAGTTTGTACATTTCTAATGCTCAAGAGCTACCCAAAAAGGGTTTCCTGGCACAAAAGGCAGGTCAAGGCGTGAGAGAGAGAATGCATTTTTAGCTGTCACACAGCCAGGTTTTTAAAGACTTGTGAAACTGAATATAGATTTTCTCGTTACGGAGTGCAGTGGGTAGAGAGTTCCAAAGTGAGGGACCTAGGTAAGAGAAGGACTTGCCACCCATCCGGGCTAATTTAAATTTTGGGACAACGAATCTTCCTTGGGTGGCTGAGCGGAGATTTCGAAAAGGAAAGTAGAGACTGCCCAGGGCTAGAAGGTAGCGGGGAGAGCTGGAAAATTTTATTTTGTGCATATAACTAAGTGCCTTGAATTTGATTCGATTTTCAATTTTAAGCCAGTGTAGTTTGCGTTGATAAGTCGACATGGAAGTGGTTGTAGGGACTCCTCACAGAAGTCTAACAGCAGCATTTTGTACCATCTGTAGTCTGTAGACTACAGATTTGTTTGAGACCATATAGAGCACATTACCATGGTCAAGCCTAGATGTAATTAGGGCATTGACTACAGTTTACCTGGTAGTTTCTGATAGCATCCCGCAGATTTTTCATAACCATTTGATGATGGTAAAGCAGGTTGCTGTGACTTTGACAGATTGTGGGTGCATGGTGAGTAAATTTTTGAATATGCCTAGATTGTGAACTTTAGGTGAAGGGGACGGAAGAGCACCCATTTCGCATGGCCAATGTTGGTGGTTCCAGTGAACTTTTTGATTTCCAAGCACCGATATCTCCATTTTCTCTCCATTTAGTTTAAGAACATGTTGCTGCATCCAAGATGCTATGTTGTTAGTAGAGGAGGTAGTTGTATTGTGTGTAGAAAGGGAGAAAATGATTTGGGAATCATTGACGTAAGAAAACAGGGATACACTAGATTTCTCAGCCACCGGTTTTACATAAAGATTGAATAATAGGGGGCTGAGGATGGATCCCTGTGGCACCCCAATTTGCAAAAGAGTGGATTTCAGAGCAGGCAGTTTGGGAGAAAACGTGGAAGGTACGATTTAAGAGCAAAACAATGAGCCAATTTAAGGCAGACCCTCCGATACCCTGTGACTTGAGTGTGTTTATTAGCACAGTATGGGACACCGTGTCAAAAGCGGCGCTCAGATCTAATAAAATGAGCGCCACAGTGTCCCCTTTGTCCAGATGGTGGCTTATGCCTTCCGTGACCCCAAGTAGGGTGGTTTTGGTGGAAAAGCCTGCTTTGAGAGGGGTGGAGAAGTCCATGTGTTGTGACATATTCAGTTAGGTGTGAGTGAATGGGTCTTTCCAAAATTTTCGGAAAAACAGGAAGTAAAGATATGGGACGGTAATTGCTGGACACCTCAGGGTCAGCATTAGCCTTCTTAAGAAGAGGATGGATCATCACATGTTTCCATGTAGATGGGATAATGAATTCCTGCATTGAAGCATTTAGGAGATGAGTTATCACAGATAATGAAGAAGTGTTCAACTGTTTTAATACAAAAACAGGTAATGAATCATTAGGAGATCCAGATTTGATGTTGTTTAAACGTTTTGGTACACTTTCTATTGTGAGTACAAGCCAAGCCATAAGAGAGTGGTCGGGGTGATCAAATGTTTCTGCCTGATTTAGAGGTGAATCAGCCATACCGAGACAAGGTTGCGATAGAAGGGCAGTGGTGTGATGTCCTGCCCGTTCCAACACAATATCTTGATATATTTTGTCAACTTTTTGGATAAAGAAAGAGGCTAACTCCTCACATTTAAGCTGGGCTAGTGCAGGAGGCTGCACTAGAGTTTTGGATCCTGTGAGTTCCTTGACGGTATTAAAAAGAGTTTTGGAACAATTAGCCGCTTTGGCAATAGTAGAGGTAACAAAGTTTGCTCGTGCAAATTTGCAGAGTTTGTGATATTGATTTAAGGCATTTTTGTAGACAAATTTGGATGAGGAATTGTAATTCGTTCTCCACTTTCTTTCCAAGATCTTACAGTTTGTTTTTTCAATTTTGAGTGACTTATCGTACCATGGAGCAGGCGGACGATGGTTGTTAGTTTTTTTATTAGTAAGAGGTAGACAAGTATTTATGGCGTCTGAGAGCCAATTTTGCACTGAGGATGATAGACTTTGCATCTCCCTATTGTTCTCTTTTTCTCTTCTTTTTTTATCCCTGCCCCCAACCTCTCCTCTCTCATGCTTCCTCTTTATCCCTTCCATCTTTCCCTGTTTTTCTCTATCTCCTTTTCCTTGCCCATTTTTTATGTCATGGATGGGTGTCTTTTGCAGTCTGGTAAGAAGCTGGGCCACATAGATGCATATCTATTAGGTCTCAGAGAAGTCAAAATAGATGTGGTTCCTGGTTCTCTTGCAGGCCTACAGAATCTTTGATATGGACAACAGAAATGGAATATTTTTAATATACAACAGTGACAAGGTTTTTTTTTTAACTAGCATTTGGAATTGGTGCATCATTATACATTATAGAAGAAAGTGAGAATAAAAATAGCAATAGTTACATGATTGCTGATTCAAGTTTAGAAGTGTAATCAGAGGATTCATGTGTGTTGTTCTGAACAGGTTCAACGCCATCTCTGAGGACATGCGTTAATAGTGTACAGTCTACCTTGACTTTTTAATCATATTATGTGGTTGCAGAACATCACCCTAATGTAGCTAATCTCATGTCTTTATTTTCGAGTCTTTAAACACATATTTATTTAACCCCCTTAAGACTACTACAACATATGGGTCCTTGGTTTGAGTCCCAGAGGGAAACAGCATTTACAATGCTGTTGTTACAACACAGTGCTTTTACAACGCAGTTGTTACCACAACCGTGTTTTTAGTATGCAATACCTTTACATCGCAAGTCATTAAAACGACTTGCTGTAGGGGGCGCTAAGGTATTAGATATGAAATCCAACACCTTCCCTGCTTTTATGCAAACTGGAGTAGGAATAGTAAATAATACTATTCCTAAGTCCAGCACACCCCCTACAGCAAGTCGTTGTATAGACTTGCGATGTAAAGGTATTGCGTACTAACAACACTGTCGTTGTAACGACTGCTTTGTATTAGTACACGATGTAATGGCATGCGTTGTAAATGCTATATGCGTCCCAGACACACGCCACTCAGTCTTTCATGCTCCTCAGGATGGTAATGTGAGTATAGTTAAACTGGGTAATAGTAATACCAGATCTTTAGAGCATTTTCAATTTGTAATGGCAAAATAGGTGCATACCTACAAATATGCAAACAGAACAAAATACCTACAGTCATCCAGGCACACAAAGACCAAAATGCCTGCAAAAAACATGCATAAGGATGAGGCACACATTCACCAATGTTCACAGACCTATAGTTGCCCATATACACAGACCACCTCACGATCAGTCACTGATACACATAGACCAAGAGACATGTGGTATGATATATTGGTGACTTTTCTAGCACTTTAGGAAGGCTGTATAAAAGTGGTAGACTTCATAGGATAGTGGAAAGAGGGAATAAGAGAGAGAAGGAGTGGTGAATCTGCCTTATAAACAGCACAACCTTGCTTAAAGTGGAGAAGTAGGAGGTAGGCGTTTCCTTGTCAGAGAAAGCAGGATGTAAAATAGGCTACACTACAAGAAAAATGAGAGCAAAGAAAGCAGAAGGTATAAATCAAGGGTGTGAAAATAAACAGTGTGAGGGATAGGGGCCCTAACAGATGTTAGAAATGGTAAGCCTTTAGAGAAATGCCGGGGAGAGCTGTGCACAATGACTAATAACTAGCACACACATAAGTGCAAACACAATTCATATCTGCAGTTCCATACAACCCAGATACATACAGTCAGAGAACAGACTATATATGTTTATTTTAACTTTTGAGGAGAATCCCCAAATCTCCTGTACAGTTGTATTTTATTTATATCTAGTGCTGACATTTGTAAATCCTCCTACAAGCTTTGTGATGTATCATCTGCCACTTTAGTCCAAACTTCAGTGGTGGAATCCCCAAAGTTGCCTTGAATCATTTTGATCAAAGTTACTGATGTTACGTGTTATATATGCTTCACTGCAGATTATTGCTTCTAAACACTCCTTGAGGAAAACTTGTCCATCCTCTTCCTCAACCCAAAAAAACGCAAACTACAATTGTATTCATTTTTGCTTTAAAAGGCATCATTTGCCCCACATGTTCAAGAAAACTCCTCATGGAATATACTATAAACAAAAATGCTAATCAAAATACACTATCTGCTTTGAAATCACATCAATACAGCAGAATGTTTAAAACAATGCTAAGGCAATACAACCTGTTCAGAACCTTCTGTTGATGTTGTCAATACAAGGGCTAGACCCCCCACACCAAATATTCCTGACTGTGGGCCTGCTTCTGGCTACAACAATGTTTCTCCAGCACGCCAGGCATACCAGGTAATAATCATATTGTACCGTAAAGATAACAACTGATTGCATTTCTGGGAAAATAAATGCATGTCTAAGCTTTGTGATATTGGTAGGTTGAGTTTGATAGTCAAAATTGTTTTTATTCATTGAGTTTCTAGCAGGAATTTAGCTATTACCTAAACTACCATGGTTCCTACCGTGAATTGTTTAAGATAGAGTTAGAGGGCTATGAATTGGGATTTTTGCAGTTCCTGTCTAAAGAAAACATTCTAGAACGAGGTGATTGCGGTCAGGGTAAGGCTTTTTGCAAGGGTGCACCAGCTCATCCTTCGTTTAGGGATTAAAGGCAACACAGATTTATAACTGTTGCTTACTTAACTGTATTAGAATTATTATTGTAAGACAATATGTATTATAGTCATCGTGTAGTTCTAGTTTTCATATTCTTTTTTTTTGTTTTCATGTCTTTATTTTTTATATTCAGCTTTTAAATTTTTTCATTGACAAGCAAGTCAAGGAGATTAGCAGTTACAGTTTACAAAGATATAATACATATAGTACAGGTGCAGATAAGAATACAGAAAAAATAACAAAAGACTCCTAGCATTGCCCGTAATCTATGTTTAGTCGGCAGAGAACACAAAACAAATAAATGAGTAAATGAATAAATCCAAGGCCTACGAAAAATATAGCAAGATTAAGTCAGGGTTAAGAGAGGAAGGACACCAAAATTCCCAAGCGCCACTGGGTCCTTAAACTCTTCGTCGACAATATCTGTAGCCCAAAACTGTACAGATTTTACAAAAAATTACCCCAAATCTTAACGAACTTCCCAATTGCTTTTATTCCCCGATTCCTTGCAAGTGAGCCCTCCATAGTATGAATTTCACTAACAAGAGTCCACCATTCAATCGTATGAGGAGAGTTCGGAGAAATCCAGGCTCTCGCTATAACCAGTCTAGCACATGTCAGAAGAATGTTTAACAGATCTGTATTGGTAGTGCTAATGGGGTGTATAGCAAGTAGAACCTAAGCTGCAGACAATACAGAATCAGTTACTTTTTTTTTTAAGTAAGATGTTTTCTATTGCCGACCAATACCCAATTAATGCCGGGCAAGAATAGATCATATGTATGAGGTCTGCTGCCACCAGACCACACTTAGGGCATTTGGTATGATCACTACTCAAATTATTTTGTAACCATGTGGAAATTCTTAGTGGAGTGTAATATAAGTGACATGTAGTCCTATACGATTGGAGCATTAAACTAGATGAATGACTCACTTTATTAATATTTACTAGGGCAGCTATGATATTCTGTGCCGTCACATTAAGTCCTAATCTAGAGGACCATTTTAGCGCTAGTATCGGGGCTTCATCCAGCTTACTTTGGCTTAAACACTTGTATCCCACGCTAATTAATGATTTCCTATTTACAGAGTAGAAGCAACTCCATAAATCTGCGCTGCTTATAACTGTCAAGTTCATCTTACGAATAAAATAGTCCCTTATTTGAATATATTTAAATCACATCATTTCTGGCAAGTTAAACAAAAGTTTCAAAGTTTCAAATTATAAAAAGCCACTTGAACCATATAAATCTCCTAATTTCTGAATACCATATTTAGCCCAATCGTGCCCAATTTTATCACTAAAGATACCTGGGAGTCCTGGATTACCCCACAATGGCAAATCGGTGTGGAAAAAAGAAGTATCACAATTAATCATTATCAACTTCCAAATACGTACCGCCTCCCTTGAGGGCTTAAATATTACACATTTAAAATAGTTTGGGTCTTGTGCATTTGCCAGGAATTGTTTTGCATCGCTGCCAAGCATAAATTGATGAAAAAAAAATGGATTATTAGTGTTGAACAATCTACGAAGCCGACCCAGAAAAGAAGCAAAAAAAATAAGCTCTAAAATCAGGGAAGTTAAGGCCCCCCTTTTCTAGTGGTAATTTCAATATTGACATTGATCTTCGAGACTTCTTATAGCCCCAAATGAAGCTGCTGAGAATACCGTCCAATTTTTAAAAAAACAAATTATTAACACGAAAAGGATTAGAGCGGAAAAGGTATAAAAATTTAGGCAGAATGTTCATCTTGATCAGGTTCAATCGCCCAAGTAGATTAAGCGGAATCTTGTGCCACTTTTTCAAAAGAGCTACCACTTCTTTTAATAAGGGCTCGTAGTTTAAAACGTTTATATCAGTAATCTTAGAAGACATTTTTACCCCTAAATAGACCGTGGCCTGACATAGTCCTTGCACTGGAGAGTTGGGCTGATAGTTCATTATAACTTGTGTTTTATTCCTGTTAAGTTTATAGCCCGAAATAGCCCCAAAATTGTTAGCTTCTTCCGAGATCCCTACCAATGCCTCTACCTCATTAGTGGTATAAATAGCTAAATTATCAGCATAAGCTGTGATTTTTAAAACTTTGTCTTCATGCTGCATAGGTACTATCTTAACCTGAGTTTGGAGGGCATTGATAAACGGCTCCATAGAGAGAGCAAAGAGCAGGGGTGACAGGGGGCATCCCTGCCGGGTCCCCCTTAAGATTGGAAATTTGGATGAGAATGCCCCCGCATAACTAATCTTAGCATTAGGGTCCTTATACAGTGCCTGTATACTTCTTAAGAAGTGTTCTCTAGTCTATATTCATATACTCCTATTCTGGATAGTGTTTTAATATCATTTATAACTGTTTGTGCAAAATTGAAAAAATTATCCTCATGAGCTACATCATAAACGATACTGATATTTTCTCACAATCATTTTGATAGAGTATGAAAGTAACATTTTCCAGTCCCACCTAGAGAGAGGAATATTTTGACTGCCAGAGAGCATGTAGTCTTTCAATCAAAATTGTAGAATAAGAACATTCTGACTTCTCAAAAATGAAATCTCATTTCAAGCATATCAGGACAATCTGTCAACGAGTTTATGTATGTGATCTAATACTGCGCACTCCTCATGATTGGAAACTTTACAATGCTAATCATCATTAGCCGGGACTTAACCTCTTTGAGGCTCATGATGAGCTCAGCTCGTCATGAGGCACGCTGGAGCTGTGCTCATGACAAGGTGAGCTCGTCATGAATAATGGGCTTCAAAGCTTCTCAGCACAGGAGGGGAAAAGCCATAGCAGCCAAGTGGTTAATAAGAATGGATTTAAATAAATGTATTGTGTTCAGTCACAATCCAAAAAGAGTTTGTTCAATGAAAGTTTCAAGGAGACCTCATGACATCCTCAACAGAAGTGCACTATTGAAAGTATTTAACACCACCAACTTAGAAAGCATAGAGTTCGGACCAAATTTTTATCCAATCGGTCAAGGGATCACCAATGTTACGTTCCTTAACAGCTCCATTATCGAGCAGATTTGGCAGCAGCAGGACTCACTCGCCAAATGGCGCATCGAGGTACAAAAGCCGGCTCTCTATTGCTATCCAAGCCCACTTCAACTACCAAACCAGACAGAGGGCTTGTTAAGAGGAGCCAAAGGCCCAGAACATCACAGCCCAACAAAGGGTATAGCTCAAACTGCAAGAAAAATGACCATCACCTTTCCCCATCCAGAATCAGTTAGGTCTTCATGCAACAGGCAGACAAATATAGCCGGGAACAGCAATGCCATGGCATGAACAAAATTCTCCTAAGCCTCAAATTTGAACCATGGCTGTGATACCTGCTCCTGGAATGTGAATGGCCTAAGTGCAAAACTTGAAGACCCCGATTTTATGGAATTCATCAATCAATATGATTTACTTCTTTTCCAAGAAACATAGCAGACAAATTTCTCACCAATAGTAGGATTTAACGAACCCCTAAACCCAGCTAAGAGAGCCTCCAATCACGGAAGAGCAAAAGGAGGACTCTACTTTTGTTTTGACTGACATCCCATGGCAATTTGCCTTCATAGTACTTAACTCACCCTGGATGGTATGTATTAAAATAGATTTGTCGCCCTCTTACAGCTTGTTCATATTGAATGTCTATATCATCCCGCATCTAAACAAAAGAGGTCAAGAGTTGAGAAATGATGTGCTTCAGTAGCTACTCTCAAACTTGTTCACCCGCACGCTAATATCATATTGTTGAGATACTTCAATATGAAACTACTACATAGAAAGGAAACAAGCATAATAGGCTGCCCACAAACCATCAAATGACGTGATTCACAAGGTAATAGATGTGCAGCACTTTTGGAAGACCTCTCAATGTGTGTGCTAAACACACAAGGTCTGATCAATAATCCTCCAGCTTGTACAAGGGTTACACAAAAAACAGGCTCACTCATTGACTACACCTTTACGTATTACGACATTCTACCATACATCTCGAATTTTCAAATACAAGATAGAGCAGAAAGTGATCACTTACCACATACCTTCAAATTACTCATAAATACACCAAGACCAATAACAAAGAAGGTGATGTCTACACAATCTCAATGTTTTAACTTACAACGCTTCACCTGGAAAAAGGAAACTATTGGTGATATAATGGGTATATGTATCACCCTTCTGGAGAGTTTTGAAAATGAATCATTGTGTATAGAGGCCTGGGAATCCTTTGCTCACAAATAAAATAAAGAATTCTCAAGACAGGGCAATGTGAACAAAGCAGGAAGTTCATCCTGGGCAGCATGGTTCACAAACAGCCTAAGGAAACAAAAAAAACAACTGAATATATATTTAAGACATTTATGAACTTGTAGTCAAGAATCCTCCCAAGACACCTTATCCTTAATAGCAAGAACTAGAAAAGACCTCAAAAGGAACATCAAGGTGGCCAAGCGGGATCGCGGAGAACTCATGTGGGCGAAACTCTTCTATGCCAGCAAGAAAGGAGACTCCAAACTCTTTTGGGGTATAATTAACCAGCTGTCAAATGGCCGGAACTGACATTTCAACTTGGATATAATCGAGGACACCTGGAGAGCCCATATTGATCAAACGTATAATGCAACCTCCACCCCAGGTCCCACAATCTATGGAATACAATCCGGGAATGGGGACCTCCATGCAGGAACAGCTGTAGATCCACCTGAGCCACGCTCACAGAAATCTGTTAGCCAGTTTTAGCAAAGATCAGGTCCATAAAACCGTAAAAAATCTAAGGTCTGAGGGAGCCCTGGGGCCCAATTGGTCTGCCAAACTGCCTATTTCAGCAGGACCCATAGTTTTGGAGCGATATTCCCACCCCACTTTTTACACATGCTCTTGCAACTGGCTCAATTCCAGACTCATGGCGAGGAAGCATCATAAACCCCATATACATATCAGGCCCTCGCTCCAACCCCTCCAACTATAGAATGATTGCACTAATTGATGTTGAGGCAAAATTATATGCATCAAATCTGTTGCTAGACCTAGAGGATTGGGTTGATCGAATAAACTTGATGCCAAACAAACAAAAGGGATTTCGGGCATGAATGGGCACACATACAAACATCTCCACAGAAACCCTTCTAGCCAACCAAGCTTATGCACAATTCTGCACCTTGTATGCATGCTTTATCGACCTCAAAGCAGCTTATAACATTGTCCTGAGGGCAAAGTTATGGGCCAACATGGAAAGTTGGGGGGCACCCACTAAATTATTGGAGGCTATAATCAATTTGTACTCTCACACGTAGGTCCAAATAAAGAAAAGTGCAGGCGTAATATAACCAAAAAGATCCAAACATCCAATGGACTAAAACAGGGGTGCATTCTGGCTCCCTGCCTATTTAACATCTATACTGCAGACCCTGAGAAGTACCTCCAACTCACACAAACTGACCCCCCAAAACTGGGCAAAACATCGATACCTAGTCTCCAATATGTGGATGACATAGTCCTCCTAGCCCAAACACCTGTAGGCTTGCAGCGATCGATATCTCAATTAGGTGCCTATATTACTTCCGCCCAACTTTCAATCAATCATCAAAAAACAAAGGTGCTATGCTTTTCAAAATATCCTAATACCAGGAAAAAAGGTAAATGTACTTGGAAGCTAGATACAAAACCAATATCCCAGGTAGACTCGTACAAATAACTGGGGTTCCATCTCGACCACAATCTTAATTTTAAGCCGCAACTGGATCAAGGGAAAACAAAAGAGAAACAACTCCTCTTAGCCTTTAAACTGTTCAGAAGCAGCTACCAGGTTGCTTAACAGGACATCTCCTTAAAGTAATTGCTGCTAAATTCCTCCCCTCTATATCCTACGGGTCGGAAACCTTGAAAACAAAAGATGCCACTGTCCTAAATCTAGCACAATCCAGTCTTTTTAAGAGACTGTTTTCAATTCCTCAATATATCTCTCAGGCTCAAATTCGATTGGAATAAGGACTCAAAAATCAGATACCTGCTAGACAAAGGGCAATGGCCAAATATTACTGGCGGATGAGGGAAGCTGAAGACAACACTCTGGCCCACTTCTGCTGGGTAGAGATAGAAAAACAAGCCAGGCTAAAGAATTCCATTTTTACCATTTTAAAAGAATCCCTTCTGCCCCTACAGCTCGCGGAGGCATGGCTCACAATCACCAGATACCCCGGATTCAAAACCGCAGAGAATAACGAAATTAAACGGGTCTTTTTGCTAATGGACAAAGAATAGTCATGCATGGGGAGTGATACAATCGTATAAGTCTCTGTAGCCCCAAGTGTACTGATCCAAACACTTTCCACAGCACAAAAAGCACTACCTGACGCTCCTGCGGCTTGGTTCTTACCCTACGAAAGACTTAACTCTGAAATAGAAATTTAGCTGGCCTACCAAAGAATGCCACCTCTGCAGACAAGGAGAAGAGTCATTGCTACACCTTCTATGCATTTGCCCCTCATTACTAGAAATCAGAAAAACACTGCTCCCCGAGATATTGAGGAAGGCACAAATGAGGACATGTAATAGGGCAGTTATACAATGTCTCAGAGGCTTGTCAATTCAACTGTCTTGTAGAGTTATAAACTTCTGGAAAATGGCGGCAAACGAAATGGACAGAAAAAATACAAATAAAATAACTGGAGCAGTCCAGAACTGAACGGCCTGCCCAATTTTCAAATAGCACATGTATCTTTTATTTAATCGTTCGTACATTTTTACAATATTATTCTATTGTACTATCTGATACTTTTTAAATCTAATCATCGACGACTGTTCAAGTATTTGATTGTGTTGTGTACGTACGTCTTGTATTGTTAAGAATTTCTAACTTAATTTATAATGTACTATGGTGGTTCGTATACCATTTTATGATTTTTAATGAACTCAAATAAAAGTATTAGTACACGCCTGCTAAGCATTGAGAATAACTTAGGCCCTGACAAAATTACATAAACATACACATAGTACCTCCCTTGCAAGGCTGCATGCTCAGTAAAGCAGCCTTCACTGCCACCTCTCAAACTTTGCCAAACTAACCCTGGACTTTCTTGTAGGGCCTTGATTGGAGCGCAACTCTCAACCTTGTACTTGCCACATGCACATAACCCACCTATAAACTTGTACTCTCAAGTGTTACGAGTAGCTACACCACTACCTCCAGCACCTTGCTAAGAGTTTCTTTCATAACATATCCCTACAACATTTTCTTCACATACATCTGCATTATTCTGCTGCTAGTCACTTTTGTAACACACCTGGATTTCGCTCAATCAAAAAACTTTGCTTCATGAATTAGTCAGCCCAGCTAATATCCTTCAAATCCACATATGGGTGCTATACTTGACTTGGAGGGCAAGGTAACAGTTGTTCATTGTCACACTACTGTGTTCAATAAAAAATCAAAATCTCTTTTACAGATAAAAATATCTAATAAAGTATTCTTAAGTTGATGATTAGGAAGAGGTTGTAGTTTATATGGTTTTCTTACTTTTAACATCATACACTTTTAATGATGACCCTTCCAGAACCCTTGACATCTTCTCCCTTCTGCCCTGTGGTCAAAATGACCATTCCAACCGGCTCACATAGAACGCAGCCCACAGAATAATCCCTGCATTAACCATGCAAGATCAGGGGCAGAGACACGGAAGTACATAAACATTGTCCAGGGCATATAAATGAACACAACATGATTACAGGCCACTGCAAGTTATGAGAAACACTTTACTTGTTTCTTGAAGGGTCATATAGCTTACATTTAGTCTCCATTGTGGCTTTTCTTTTTAACTTAGCATCATTTTGTAATGGGGATTTGCTCACGTTTTCCCTACTGCAAAAATGTGCCATTCACGCATTTACTTCTGATAGACATTGTCACCCTGTAGTCTGCACATTGATTTCCAGGGTCGCACAACTAAGTACACAATGCCTTGTTTTCTTTTCTTTTTGTTTGTTGGAGACAGCTCTTCAGCTTCAGTATAATTACTGACATTGTTCTGAACCTTTGACACAGTGTGCTAACCTTACTGTTTCATTATTTAAACAGCATCCATTTAGAAATCAGTAGGAGGTACATTTCCCGGTGGAGTCATCATGGAACGCTGCTGTGAGCTGTGACTAAGATGCAGTTCCGCTGTCCCTGGCCTTGATCCTCAGAAGGAAGATAGCTGTGCGAGAGAAGTGTGCAGGCCTGCTCACTCCCACAAGAGTGCATTTGTGAATGCACTGAGGCTGGCTTACTGACATACAGTAGCAAAGTATAGGGTTAGGGCCTTTCAACATTCCTTGCAGATGGATACTCCCGATATGCTTTCTTTACCATAGAGAAATTGGTGATATCAGTAACCTTAGTAGCATTGTGAACAATTATCATGGCTGAATTGCTTGTGTTTTTCACTGTTATAATAATGCTTATAACAACAATCTGTCTCATCTTTCTGATAATCGCAGTTTATGTTTTATTCACAAACATTAGAGCTTTCCATAAATGTTTGAAAATGCATTTTTGAATCTCTTCTTTGTGACATTTTGGGCAAGATAAAGTGATAAATAAAAGGGTAAGATCTATTTCAACTATTTCCTTGGGATCATGGAGTCATGTTCAAGGTACTGACAACATCTATAACTCTGTATGGTTGGGGGTTTAGATGTGGTACTGTGAGCTAGCTAAACAAACAAACATTTCCTGATTAGATAAGAATTCTCTATTTTATGAAGTCGTGTTGTTCTAAATACATAGTCCTACTAGATTCATAGGAACCCTATGACAAAAGTGTAATGTAACAGCATTTGCAAAAGACAAGTAAGCCATTTTAAATAGGGTCCTGCCTGAATCAATACTCAATAATTCTGACCAAATGCATTTCAGTGATGGGTATTTAAACATCACATGAGATTCTTAACTTTAGACCACACCTGAATATGGCACCATCAGATTAGTAGTTCACACTATGACAGACAAAGATAGTGGTGTCTACAGATACCTAAAAAGCTGCATTTTAGACATATGATACTGTTTTATTTTAAGTTGGTTGCCAGCATAGTTGGTCTTTCAAACCTTCAGTGATTCAATGATAACACTTCAATGGTTAGAGTTATAAATGTGTAGCATGGTACAATACAAACTACATGGTGAATCTAACTAGAAGGTAGCTTTGCCTGGGTTAGGAAACGTCCCCCTGAGCACAGCTGAGCGGATCGCAGAGAGCGATATTATAAGTCTGTTTTGAGGTTTTAAGCAAGGATGTAAACACCAGACTTCATGTGGGTCGACAAAGTTTTATTGATGAGATACTATTGTTTCAATCATATCACAACCCTATCACTTCAACTTTAATGCATTTGTGCATGGATTTCCACTTTTCCCAATGCATTTTGGGCAATGCTTGCCCTTCGTCAGGGGAAAATCTATACAAGAATAACAAAGCATTGATATGATCAGTTACCAACTGACATGGGTGTGCCTCCACCTTCACCCAAGTGAATTACGAAGGTTTCATAGCATGAAAGTGGACTGTTTATTGTTCGATTACTTAAAAACATGACGATTTAAAAACAAACAAAAAATACGTTTCATCTTAATGCAACAAAAAATTAAAGTTTTTTAACAAAGTACAATAGCATGTATAAATAATAATAATTATTATTATTTTCGCACAAGAAGAAGCTAAAATATGTTTAAAAACATAATGACATTATTGTTGAGTGTAAAACCCGCCCCCAACTTTCAGTAAAACACACAAGTGCTCCACCAGTAAGAGTCTTGGAATTAAATAGGGGACAGGGGCTCCAGACCAGTCATGAAATTGAAGATTTTGGCGACGGTTCCTGCAAACCAACGAAGTTAAGTTTCCTTGCAATTTGGAAAACAAATTTTGCGAACTTAACATTTAGCATTGTGTTGTTGGGGTTCATTGCTGATATAATGGCTTGCTTGCATGATCGAACGCCGTGCTTGATCCATTCACCTCGCAACAACCGCCTTCTATCCTTGAGAAATGCTGGGCAAACACACACCATATGCTCAATTGATTCTGTGTAATGACCACAGCCCCTACAATTAGTGTCCTCATTTAAACGACGCCATGCAGGCAAGTGTTTTAAAAATGTCCATTCACCCATCCTCAGGGCCATAAATCTTTTCTTCCAAACAGCTGCATGGGTGCTTGAAAGATATGGGGCCTCTGATCTGGGTTTGAACTCAGTGATTATCGACCAGGCATGTTTTCGTTTAGACAATTGTGCCCTGTCCTGATGGAAAGACCAGAGGCGAACACTTCTTTTAATGGACAATTTAAGTGCCTGCTGGGGTGGATTGGTTCCCCAATAATCCTTGGCATCGAATAGATTCAAAGAGTGGTCAAGGAAACATTGATGTTTTTGACTGGGGTGACCTGCTGATATTTCTTGCCACAACTTGGTCTCCAGGCTTCCTTCCCTTGAATTACGCAGTCTGTGGCCATGGGCATCCGCAGAAATCTTTCCAGGGGGGTGCAACATTTTAACTTCATCACCATCCTCCGACATGATTGAGTACAAGTATTAAATAAAAAATAAAATTATTCATAGGCAACCCGATCAAAAAAGGTAAGTCAAACTATCGACATTAAAGATCTGGGCATCTCGCCCCTCCCCTCCTGTGTTTCGGATCCCTGCACAGGTATAGACTTCGAGGCACTTTCTTTGCTTTTAGGTATCGAAGGCTCTCGGAGTCGTCACACATGCCTCGAAGCCCCCTGTAGTTACCTCAATTGCCTATCTCAGGTCACCGAGACCAGTGCCTTTTGACGCACGGGTCGAAAGAGGACTACGGTAGTGGACCCACAGTTACACAGCTTCCAATCTAAAAGGCCTTTTAGTATCTCCAGTCAGCCCGGCTATGTAAACAAAACCTGCTTTAGATTCTGGAGCATGGCTGCCCACAGACGCAGGAGCAGAGCCAAATCGCAGGTCCCAGAATTTTAAGCGAGAATTGACGGACGAGCCGGTGCAGGCTGGAGGTGCGCACATGGGTCAGGGCCAAGCAATAGTAACTTCATGTAGGCAGATGTCTATCGCACCGAACACGACTAAGCGCTTTACAAAAGATAAATCGTTTAAAATAATGATGGACAAAAACATTTTCTGTACAATAAATGAAGTTAAACCCCCCCTTTATTAAAATTACTTTTCTTAAAATTAAGTCTTCTAAACGGACCCGAGCAGATTAAACTTCTCACATCACTTATTAGCATTACTACAGGCCACTAGATCTTGCTGCTTTGCACAGAGATTTTCAGCAATTGCGCCGCCACCCTTTGAATAATTCCTTGTGCTGGAATCAGGCATATATGGCAACACTGTCCACATCACCCCCAGTACGCCCCGCACCGGACGGATCGCCGATCCAGGGGGGGGCAAGCGCCCCCCCTTGCCCCTCCCTGCGGATGCCCATGTCTGTGGCACAACTTGATGAATGCACCTGCACCGATGCCCTAATGGTTCAGAAGGCCGAGCTTGAGCCTGATCTGAGCCAGAGAAGCCGATTTCGGAAGGCGCCAGACTCGTTTGTAGATTCTGGTTGTTGTTTTATTCAGCATTGACGAGTCGCTCCCCAACCTTATTTCTTGGCCGTAGGTTAAACAGTTTGTAACCTTTGCCTTCATAACTGTCAGGAGGGGGGATAAGCTTGGGCCAAGTAACTGTGCCAAAACGTTCATCATTACTGCTTCAAGGGACAGTGCTTTTGCTTTGACTGCTTCTTTCTGTTTTACAAAAGAGCCCTTGGAATCCATGTGAATACCCAGATACTTATATGATGTCACAGTTTCAATTTTTTTGCCTTCAAAGAACCACCCACCGGTTTGCTGCTTCTGATTCTCAAAGGTGATAGCTTTTGTTTTAGAGAGATTTAATTCTAGAGCATTACTTGATGTAAAAGAAAGCAGCTGGTCAAGAAGTCTTTGTAAACCGACCCTCGTGTGGCTGAATAAAACAAGATCGTCGGCATAAAGCAAGTTGCTAATTCGGGATCCACCAAGTGAGGGGGGATGAGAGTTGACCTTGTCCAATAGATGTGATAAGTCAGAGATAAAAAGATTAAACAAAAGAGGGGCCAACACACACCCTTGTTTGACTCCACAGAGAGTCGGTATTTTTCTTGAGACGTGTGACCCGTCGCCCAATTTGATGCGAATCCAGGTGTTTGAATGAAGTTGGATTATTAATTTTAACAGGACACTCGGGATTCTCCATTTTTGTAATTTGTGCCATAAAAGATCCCTAGGCACCCGGTCGAAGGACGCTTTAAAGTCAACAAAGCAGCAGTGCAATGGCATTTTTAAGGATGCTGCTTTCTCCATAAGTATGGATAGGGCCAGTAAGTTGCTAGTAGTTCCCGATTTTGCCACAAAGCTGGTCTGATTAAATGGCAGCTGCTGAGTTTTTAGCGCCCAGGACGACAGATCTTCCAACAAGAGGCTGGCGAAATACTTGGAGTCTACGTCTAGGAGTGCTATCATCCTAAAGTTTCTGCCTCCTTTAAAAATTGGGTGGATTATTGCTCCTTTCCATGAATCTGGTATATCGTACGTGTGTCGGCAATGCAAAAATAGTGGGGCCAGATGTTCAGACCAAAGCGTAGGATCAGCTTTAAACAGCGCCTGCGGGAGCCCATTAGGGCCCGGGCCCCATCCAAACAGGCATTGGTAATACGGCGAGTAATATTTTGTCTCATGCCTTCATAAAAAAACCAGAAGTTTGAAAGTAAAGGGTCTTGCTGGAACGTCGTTTCCTCTTTGTTAATAAGTGAGGTAAAGACATTGGGTATATCATTTATGGTTAATGTGCCCTTTCTCTTTGTGTTCCATGGTGAGGTGATGTTCAATTGATCCCTTTCTTTATTTTGATCTTGAAAGTGCTCAGTTAGAAAAAGGGCCCATTCCGGTTCACTTATGTTGGCGCTGCATTGGCCAGATATTCACCAGTGTCCAAAAGGGTTTGGGATTGGAGTTTTTGCTAGCATGGACTAGTTTCAACCAGAACTGGTCGGCAGCTGTGTTTTTGTCCCTGATAACTGATATTCTCAATGCTTTCTGAGCTTGCTTGTAGACAGCGAATGCATGAATATCACCCAGGCGTTTCCTGGTGGAACGTAATGCAGCATTGCGTTTGGTCTTTAATATTTTTGTCTCTGCTGTAATGGGGGATTGTACAGCGTATGGGGATTTGCGTACTGAAAGCGGAAATTGACTCAACAGTTGTTGGACGAGGAGCTCCCATATTTTAATTGGATCAATCACACCTGTGCTCCATTCACCTAGGAGAGATCTACATTTGTCCATTATTGCAGGAAGTAGATGATCCGTCCATTTCAATCTTTTAAGGTTCTCTGTGCGTATGTCAATTGTAGTGTGAGCTATTGCTGAATGATGAGCAACATTGAGGGATAAGCCAATTATTTAGGGGCGATGGTCACTGACACCCGGAGGTGCAATATAAAAGTTCTCTATTAAGGGGAGTATTTCGAAGTTTACGAACGTGTAATCGAGAAATGAGTAGGAGAGGGCGTTAGTTCGAGTCCAGGCTGGTGGAGAATCCATAGAAAATCTCCCATTCAATACAGTGAAACCCAGGCTATTAAGTTGTAAAACAGCATATTCACCCAACTTGCTTGGCCTGATGCCTGATGGTTTGAGAAGGGGCACTAGGTACAATGGTACGGCAGACAGTATTTCGTTATATTCATCTTGGGTGGTTAGGTGTAAATTGGTATTAAAATCTCCAGAAATTAAGCATGTAACTGCACCATGGGCTTTTATCAGGTTGGACAAGATGTCAATCAGTCGGTCGAATTTTGCCTTTTACTTACTAGAATAAGGTGCAACATAAATGTTAAGCAGAAAAAGTTGTCTGGCTGGGTTTGGACTGCTGATTCTGATGCCAGTAATCCAGTCTTCATTAAATTCCAACGCTTTAATGTTCAAAGATAATTTACAGACGACGTAGATCGAAAGGCCGCCACGTGGCCGGCCAAGCTTGTGTACTCTTGTTGCTGGTAACCTAAATTCAAGATAACCTTCGATAGGGGAACTTGATACAGACCAGGTTTCCTGGAGGAGTATGATGTTATTTTTTTTCAGGAATTCCGGACTGTCAGGGGATCGAAGTTTCGCATCAAGGCCATTAATGTTCCAGGAGCATAAAAACAAGCTGGAGCGGATAATATTTCAGTCTTTATGGCCTCGGAACAGGGCCCCTGGCAGCCAGTCCCAATCGGGCTTTACAGTGGGTTGGCTCTCTATGACAGACTCACCAGACTCTGTTAGGGAGCTACTAGTCAGAATTGAGGGGTACCGAAGGTCGGTAGGTGTTACTAGATTTATACCCCAGCTGTCTGTGTTAGTACAAGGTCCTTTATTGCTTCGGTTGTCAAGGTTATCAAGGTGGTTTTAATTGATCGGTTACTGTTGCTAGGTGTAAATCCAATAGATAATATGACGCTAGATGCCTGTTTGCTTAACTCTGGAATTGATTTAAAAAGTCTGAGAATGTTCCCATGATTCAGGATATCATGCGGGCCTTGGGAAATATACTCCGGGACTAACAACAGTTTGGACTAGTTCCCTTCTTTGCACCTTTGGCTCTCTGTTGGGACGATGGTGAGGGCTGGAGATTTTGGGGTGCTGTCTGGTCCCCAATAGTTTCCAAAAGGGAGGCCTGTCTTTTTACTGGAGAGGTTTGGGGACACTTTATTGAAGATGGTTTTACTACTAAGAGATGTAAGACTTGCTTTATTAAGGGTGATTTTACACTTGGTGGCAGGGCCCAGGGTCATAGTTGGAATTTTTCGACGCCTTTCCTCTGCGTCATGTGTGGGATTACCTGCGACGTGTGCTAGACACTCTGGGTTCTTCCCTGGGCTTGTCTTGCCTGCTATCGGCAGGATAGATGTACTAGCACCGGAGGTAGCCATTAGGATGTTGTTTGTGGGAGACAGGCTAGCCTGATCTGTTTCGGGCATCACGTTGGATGGAGGAAGGTCTCCTTTTGGTGATGTTTGGTGAGTAGGGTTGAGAACTTCAATTTGGTCAGACCAAGGGTTTAGTGCAGATTGTGGATTTGTTAATGTTGGTTTTTTTGTACAAAATTGATTGTTGGGACGAGGCCTGGCTGGTAGTGTAACTAGTTGTACTGAGCGAGCCCGGTGGTGGGGTTGAAATGTTTTTTTTAAAATAGTGATTTATTTATTTATTTATTTATTTATATTTTTGCAGAGTTTTATATAGCGCGAACTAGACCCGAACTGAATCAGGTATCAGAGCGCTTTACATATTTTTCCAGTTACGTTACATTTTTACGTTTTCCAGTTACTTTCATTTTAGGCACGGGGAGATTAAGTGATTTGCCCAGAATCACAGGAGGTTTTGGCGTCGTTCCTGAGACTCGAACCCAGTTCCTCCAGGTCCGAGGTCGAGCGCCCTAGCCGTTAGGCCAACTCCTCTCCCCAATTTATTGTGTTTTGAGTTTCAGTTACTTGTCTGTTGCGGTTTTTCCGGAGTCTTTTTTTCTCTCGCTTACTCATCTTGTGGATATGAGCCACGATCACTTTATCGGAGTTTTGAGGCGAGTCTGGGGTTGGCTTTATATTGGCTGGTGGCTGGTCATATTGAAGCACGTTAAATCCCTGTGGAGGTGATGGTGAACAGCTCTCGGTAGCAATTGGAGCTGAGTATTCGTCCTTTGTTGAAGTTCTTGAAGAAGATGTAGTTGGAGGCGGACTGAGGCCTGACCTGTGGGGGCCATCATGAAGCATAGCATTTACTTGATTTAGCTTCCAATCTGAAGACACAGGGGCGACTGCAGTTTCCAGCGTAGTGCTGTACGCGGTATTTGGGGTAAGGCCTGGCTTTTTTGTTGCTGCAGCGTTTTTGAAGAAATGCCTGACAGAGGGTGCTGGCCCCGACAGTGTAGGGGGAGAAGAAGTGCTGGGGGGGATCGGAAGGTTAGTTGATGGTGACTGAGCATGTCCGTGAGTCACTCTGGGCTGGGGTGTGTCCAGGGAAAATGGTTCCACCATGTCTGAGTTATCACTTAAGGACTCTTGCCTTTTGGCTTTGGGTAGGGGTTTGGGTTGCATTTTCTTGGTTCTCCCTGACCTCAATGCAAGGTTGTAGTAAGGTAGTAAGGTAGCTACTAGCGGTGCCCCCGTAAAGCCTCAGTGCCTCAATGCCCTAGCACCTCAGTGGTACCTCAGCGGTGCTTCAGGAGCACACGCTAATTAGATACCACCCCTGCCTGGAGCAGTTACAGTGAATGGGGCAGGCTGCGATGTTGGGCACACACATGCACTCAGCCACGGCAAACTGATGTCAGTAGTGAGATCAGTCTTCCTGGCAGAATGGGCAGTTTCCTCAACAAAGGAAATTAAGTCCACTTGGCTTTACCCATCCTTGCTTTAAGCTAGCTGCTCCGTGTGCTGTTCCCTTCCGTGTGCTAATCCCATCTGCTATCAGGCCGGGGGTGCGCGTGGAACCAGCGACTGCTGCGTCTCCGGGGCGGTGCCACGGAACACAAATGCAGATGGAGCCCAGCCGCCTTGCCTTGCCTGTCCAATATGCTGGGGCAGAGGGGGGCCACGGCCACGGCCACTGCCGCTGCAGTAGCGAGATCTCCCTTCGCTAAGGGCTAGAGGGCCCGAGTCTTTGCTGCTGCACTAAGGAAAGTCGCCGATACCTCGTCTGTTGTGCAGCACGCTGCCCCTGCCCTGCGACCGTGCCCACAGTTCCAACGCACTGTTCAGCTGCTCATCTGTGTTACTGCTTGCTGCTGTCTGGGATTATCTTGCAGCAAAATGTCAGGTGGGGCCCGACCATAACAGTGGGGGGCCGAGACTCAGCAGACACAACACACTCAGCCCCACTTAGCTGCCCACTGCCCGCTGCCGCTGCCTTCAGTCCACAGCTGAGTGCCGACTCACCGCATAGAGAAGAGAAGGTTAGAGTAGAGCAGCCGAGTTCAGGGTGGAGGGGGCTGCGGTTCGAGGGATCTGTGATTCAGCGCCTTTCCCACGCCTTTCCCGCTTGCTCTACCTTTTTTCCTGGTTAGACGTAAAGTTAGTAGTCGTAAATCCATTCTGTGAATACCAAAAGTAGTAAGAGCATTCTGTGAATACCAAAAGTAGCAAGTGCATTCTGTGAATACCAAAAGTAGTAAGTTTAGGATTTTGTCTCAACTTAATTCTGTGAATCGGGCCCAGCCTGCGTATCTAGCCAGTGCACTGCCTCTGTGCTTGGTGTGCTCTGGCACGGTAAATGGAGGCTCACTGATCTGCTACTGTGGTCACATTCCTCCTTGCTGTGTTGTGTCATGAATTAAGTGATTAGAATTCATGGTTTTGTTATTTTTGATAGGTAATTAACAAGTGTAACTTAGCTGGAAAATTGACACCTCCCTCTTTTATTATCATAGTGTTTTGTTTCAACTGGTTGTTTTTGAGATTTCAGGAGACAAGATTTTTTGATGATTTTATGTAGGGCAGTATTTGACCCATATTTCAGCATGCGTCTTCGAATTGTTTTTGTAATGGGATTGTTAGGTTGTGAAGATTTCAAACTGGTCGTCATTTGTTTTTTCTCAGGGGGTCCAGTATTTTTTTCACATATTCCTTGGCCTCAATTGTTAGTCATCTCTTATTTGTTTTCTTTACCTTTATATTGTACTTTGGGGTGCATCTTGTGGTAATTTGAGCTTCTATCTGGCGCTAGAGCAAACAGCATTCCCAACATCAAACCCAAATGGTTCTCTGTACCTGATGAATTGAGCGCCGTACCTACCTGTTGCACATACATACAGCCTATGTTTCTTTCTAAAATGTTATACTAATTATCACTGTGTAATGTGTAAAATAGTTACTTTGTTAATGCAAAATATGAATGTATTTTCGACACTGATGGTACAGGAAAAGAAAGACAGAAACATGATGGGGATAAAGACAGGCCCCTTGTTTAGTTGTAGGTGCTCCAAAGGAAAATGCAATCTGAGTCCCCCCATAACACACTGGGGGCCTCATTTATGAGGCTGTGCGTCACTTTTATGCTGCCTGTGCGTCACTTTTATGCTGCCGGTGCGTCACTTTTTGTGACGCACCAGCAGCATAAATAATGTGCCTTGTTGCACCATATTTACAAAGTGATGCATCTAGGTAGATGCGTCACTTTGTAAACCCCTGCGCCACATTATACCTGGGCCAGGTATAATGTATGCAAGGGGGGCGTATTGACGCAAGGAAGGGTCGTAGAAGTGACGCAGTGAAATCTATGAGATTTCACTGCGTCACTTTTAGGACGCCGTTGCGTCAAAATCTTGCGCCTGCCTCACAGCAGGCGTAAGACTGATGCAGGCCCTTTCACATGGGGCTTGCCCCATGTGAAAGGGAGCATTGCTGGAGTTGCGTCACTTTTGTGACACACTCCAGCAATGCGTCACTTTTGCGCTTACAGATACGTCAAAAATACTGACGTATCTGTAACTCCTTGCGACATGATTCGTCATACATTAAATATGACGCATCATTGGTGTCGCAAGGAGTGCGCAGTGAAAAGTGACGCATCGCTGTTTTCACGCAGCGATGCGTCACTTTTCATAAATGAGGCCCTGGGTTTTTCTATTTTAAAGGGGGCGGGGCTTCTTCTCTTTCCTCTTTCCTATTCATTCACCCTCCCCCCTGTCTTCCATCCTTCTTTTGCACCTCCCCCTCCCTAATGAGTCCTGTTTTTTAAGTAATCCCTATCTCCCTTGCACCTCATCCTCTATACCCACCCCTTTTTCCCATCTTACCTCTTCCTCATCATGCCCTCTTTTTGCTTCTTTGATGTTCTTTTTAGTGTTTTTTAATTAATTTCCTGGTATGGTAAACATAAAAGAAAGATTAATGCAACCCTCAAAAAATGAGCCTAGAAAAGGTATTTATTTATTGTGACTTTTCTTTAAAAAATGAAATTTCGTCATACTGTGTTATTTAAGGGTGGCTTTCTTCATTTTATATTTTCGTCATAATGTTGGAATACCAGGGGCTCGTAAAAGTTTCGCACCGCCACAGATGGATGCAGGCTCTGGACTTTTTATGAGATGTGATGGACAGAGAAGGCTGCCAAAAGCCGAGTTATAAAGGAAGAATATGGTTCGACTGGAAACTCTGAGAATGTCTTCAGCTAATTATTATTGTTGGTATACTTGTCATGATTACTGAGAAATACAATGAGTGGCCCAATATAGGGCGGCAAGAAACTTCTTTCAGTCCTTGAGAAAGTGAAATGAAGAGAACTGGTTCCAGGATGTCTCAAAGCAATCGGGAAACATCTGATTGTAATAAAAAGAAGGAAGCGTCTTGCTTCCAGGCAAATGTCTTTGAATTCCACTGTAGGGAATACACAGGCGACTGCTGTCGTCTCCGTCTACCAAAGGAGCACAGCTTCCCAAGATTAGTGGGCATAACTAGACTTGAGTTTCAGACCCCCCCCCCACCCCCCCTTGGAAATGACTGTAAATTGTCTGTGTAGAGAGACAAGTTTTGCACATCTCACCACCACTGTGGCGAACCACAGATTGTGTGATAATATCCGGTGAAAGAACACATGATTCCATGCTCTGATTTAGTTCTTTAATCTGAATAAAGCAAGCTAGAAATGTTTAATAAATAAAGAAATATATACAGACAAGTATGTGTAGGAAATTTACACTCAATCCTAAGCAGGCATTCTCTATCCAACTGAGGAAATCACTTTTCCTCTGCGCTCACGCTGTTGTACCGACAGGATGCACAGAGGCAAACATGCCCTTAGGAGATGCACCACAAAAAGGTTGCGCTCTGTTAGGGGGCCAACTAAGGGCATCCCTTTCGAACGGTGAAAGGGTGTGCCATGGATCCCCCAGACATCCCACTGCAGATAAATTAAGTCACTCCTGGGACCCTCTTTAACTCCTTCCATGCTCAGGACGGCTCCCGGCCATCATGAGTAACAGTAGGCGAGTGTTAATGACGGCTGGGAGCCGTCCGAACGTTGCAGCTCCGCCCACATGCGATTAATTCCCCGCCTGTGCAGGAGTTATTAATCAGTGGGCAGAGTTCGGACGGCTCCCGGCCGTCATGAGTACACACCTACTGTGACTCATGATGGCCGGGAGCTGTCCGGAGTACCCGAGCGCCACACCCAGTCCCGCCTCCCCTCACACTACGGAAGAATTTGCCCCTTGGCGAAGGGGTTAAAGTGCAGGCTGGTTGTTACCTGCACAGAGAAACACAAAGCGGCTTTGAAGCAGCTTCTCCGTGTTTCACTGAATGCACTGCCCCATGGCAGCTCGAGTTCATAGGTTTCCTGTGGGTATAGAATTCACTGTAACTGGGCGTGTTGTCCCTGATTGTGCCTAGCACACCTGCTTAAAGGTGCACCTTGGCACAAACAAGGACAGTGAGCCGTATATGCAATATGGCCCGATTGATTTTAGATGTAACGGATTGTTTTTGATGAGTGCAATGAAGGGTGAATTCCCAAAATGTTTTTGTGGGGATGAGTGACATGATGCTAGGTATTACCCATGCACAGTGTTGCTCATCAATTATGTAATTGCAGATGTTGCAGTCATATTATCAAGGATGTCATGAAACAAGTAATGAGCAGTGTAATATGGGAAGGGCGTGAGTTATAGTTACTGGAGATAACTATAACTGGTGAATTTCAGTGGTTTTGTTTGTAAACTTACATTTTTACCTAACTATAACATCCCTTCAACCTTTGTTTTTTCCAGTGACTATCTGCAGGTTTTTTTTAACATGCATGGTGTGCGGTTGGAGGCCTAAAAACACCTCCAACTGCACATGCAGTAGGAGGTGAGGCTGCGGTGTGATGAGGCTGCGGTGCGCGGTTCTGTGCATCGGCATTAAGAATCCTGTCGATGGGGCTTGTGATGAGAAGTCCGGGTGTCGAGGATGTGGCGTACAGGTGAGATAATACATCGGTTCGGAGGAGCTGCGAGTCTGGGATGCAGATGCCGGCATTGTTGTCAAGCTGCCCTCGTTGAGAGATGTGAGGACCTGGGTCGGAGATGTGCAGAGTTGTTGGTAATGCATCAGTTCCAGAAAGATGCAATGGGGATGCGGACCTTATTAGGTGGTCCCAATCCACGCAACAGTACGGATGAAAACTATGTGACCCAACACTTATTCTTTACAAATTAAGGACTGTCCATCGGTATATGGCAAGTATTGCATAGAGTTGCAGTAAACAAAACAATAGTAATCTAACGCTGCAAAAGGAATGTGTTAAACAAATTAGTTAGAGGTGTCTGAAGAACAGTGTTTACGGTGTATCTTTTATTTAACCTATTAGTATTTGTTATTGCTAAAATATTCATTATTGTGTTGGTAATTCTCACTCATAGGTTAAGCAGAAAAATTGCTAATAATAAATACTAATCATTGTAAAATAATAACGTTTGTGTGTGCCCTAGGCCCAGGAGTTTCTAGTGGGCTCTTTTTATCTTTCACCTGTAAAAGCAAGTAATTTTCTGACATGTATGTAGTATTCAAGACTCTTCTTCACTCAAGAAAGAACAACTCAAAAGTAGGGCAAGAAGTGCCTGTCAGTTTTTATCTTCTCTGTAAAGTTTACCCTATCCCTTGGGGACTAAGGTAACCGACCTGGGTGTGACACCCAAAATATTTGGGTTCCTACATCATGCACTCCACTGATATTGAAAGGGTCCAGACTCCAGATGATACCAGGGTTCAGGAGGATATTGGGTGGAATTTGTTTTGAGTCGCACGGCGACACACCTCATGTAGTGAGTACAGCCCTGCCAATTGCCACACATCTAGAGTTAATATAACGTATTTTAGTGTGTTTCTCCGCATTTTCACTTTAGGATTTAATGTCACACATATTTAGCTCCTCTGCATTGCTCAAGGTGCTCAACCCAAGATGTGTGGCACTTGGCAGGGCTACAAAGTCATCTCCACGTTGCTTCTGTAAAGCCAGTCCTAGTGCAACTGATCTTTTAAAGTGCCCCAGGCAGTGTCAGGTGCAACCAGAGGAAGGGTGACTCTGGCTGCCATGGTAACTAACTCTAGGCCCATAAAACTCTCTTACTAAGAAGATCAGTGATGCAACCGAAGTCGGACCAATGCTATCAGACTGCAGCAGTACTGATGACATTTTTAACCGTGCCTTTAAACTATTAAGGTAATCTATGTCAGTGATACAGCCTAAGAATGTTTTTACTTTTCATAACATTGATGCTATATTTCTGTGTTTTGTTTCATGACTGTGATTATTTATACAGCGCATAATATAAAATGAGCTTTGGCATGACTGGGCACAATTGGAGCTGCAGGTTCAAAACAGTGAGAGTTTTTCACAGTGCCTAAAAGTGAGTCTTGGCAGCACTTCAGACAACATGATCATCCAATCTTTGGCCTCTCATATTGATCGTCACATATGTGGCAAAGGTATTTATTATTTTATTTGAAAGTGTGCAAAGGAGGTACATGGTTAACGAGATGTTGATAGCGCCAAAGATAAAGACAAGAATGGTGAGAGAGTGGGTGGGTGCAACGAAGGGAGCCAAATAAGAAAGTGGATGCGGATAAGCAGATTGAAAAGAGAGGGGATCTAGATGACATGGAAGATATTCAGGTGGAAGATTCCAGAAATATGTGGGGAGAAAAAGGAAAGAAGTGCCTGGCATAGAGCGAGGGACTGTAAAACACAGTGGTATGAAGGGGAGAACAGGAGTTATTGAGACACTCCACATGCAGCCGCGGCCGCTACAGGTAAGAACGGTGGTGGAAGGAGAGGGGGGATTTCGAGGGATGAACACAAGGGAAAATCAAATATTTATTTAACTTTCTCTCGTGGTCATCTCTCAAAATCCCCCCTCACCTGGTCCCACCGCTCTTACCTGCAGAAGCCGCGGCTGTCCACAGGATAATAGATCTTTCAACGACTGTATTAATGTTTACTTCATAGCACGATATTTTCACAGTTGAAACATTTTCACTTCTAATTAGTCACAACAAAATCATTGTTAATACTTATTTGGTTGATAGTGCTAACAGGCATTGGCAACACCAATATATTGGACTTCTGTTTAGTATATGTACATTATTGTGTGATACTTCTGTTTGGAAACACAGAAAACACACTGAGAGACATCCAAATACTGGTCAACAATTTGATTTACTCATGAGAAAATATCAAACAAAGTGTCACACATTTGGCAACACAATGTCACTCATGATCACAATGGAACCATAGGCAAGTCACTAATAAGCAGTCTGAAAATGTGGCAGGTATGTAAGTATTGGAATCATGAGGAGTAATCGGAGTAATGAAGACAACTGATGTAATCAACACATTACTGAACAACACACGAACAAACGCACACACAAACACGCACACAGAACCAATATAATTGATTTAAATGGAAGATCACTTGATTGACAGGCACTAAACTCCTCATAATGTAAGGAAGCTAATCCTCGTTCTTCTCTTTTTTCTATATAAATTACTGTAAGACATACTTCTGGTTTTCCAGGCAAGGTCTCATAGTTGAAGTGTTTGTTTTAATTCCTAGGAACTTTAAACAATAACAAAATAACAGCTGAATATCTTGTATGACATCTTTTTCTTCTCTCATTTTCCAATAATTTGCACCTTGTATTTTTGCATCAACTTTCACGCCTACTTTATGCCATCACCATCATTATTCAGTGAGTAGACATCCAAGCAGAAGAAATGACATCACGGGCCACTGTGGCCACTAATACGGTAAATGAATGATACGATTTGCCGGAAGCACTTTGCTCAGCCCCTGTAATCGAAGCTCTGATTGGATGAGCGTGTCTGGGGCCAAAATGAGTTTTGAAGCCGCTGTGTTTTTAAGCTTGTTTGTCATTAATAATATTTACATATGTAGAAATGTAATTTGCAGTGAATGTAATGGCTTGATTGGGTGAAGCACTGGGCATACTGGCATAACTGGAGAGTAAAGAGTTTTCTTGCTGACGCATCGAGAATATTCAATTCTATAAGTATGCGGTGGCGAGGATTCTGCTCCTCTTTCTTTACTAAGCAAGACAGCAGCAAATTAAAACTTTAAACAGCATAACCCCAGAAGGACTGCACCTCCATGTATACACCAATCACAATACCCCCATAGGTATAAACGTCCTCTTTCTTTGCGAACCATCAACTCAGTCAGAGGACTTGAACCATTTAACTCAAATTTCGTCGATCAAATCCATCGACTCCAACCATAGCTACAATGAAGATCCTGTGTCTCACTTCACCAAGATCAAGTTTCTTACCGACTCTGCAAGTCGCCTTGTTCTGATCTCCTGAAAGGAAAATATAAGTGTAACATACCTGCATCTGGTTACACTTTAATCAATACAACCGGTATTGCGAGAGGGGTTGGCCTAACGGCTAAGGCGCTCGACCTCGGACCTGGGGAACTTGGTTCGAGTCTCGGTAACGACGCCAAAAACCCCCTGTGATTCTGGGCAAATCACTTAATCTCCCCGTGCCTAAAAAAATGAAAGTGTGTCCTCATGTAACGTAACTGGTGCTATGTAAAGCGCTCTGATAACTGATTCGGTTCGGTTCAAGTTCGCGCTATATAAACCTCTCTAAAAAAAAAACGGTTAGGGAAAAAAAAACATTATCCAAGATCCATTTAAAAAAACTTTTTTGTCATGAAGAACCATTAACACATGTTTCACAATTCAGTTCTAGGGTGGTTTCTGATTATGCTAGTTTAAAGTTGAGCAACCACCTCAGAAGCCACATCACCAATCGCTTTGTGATAAAATGTCTTAAATGTTGAATCAGAAGATCAACCCAGCGCAGTCATGATGTCCTCCAAGCGAGAACCCATAGAAAAAGCTTTAGAAGCCATAGCTCCCCTACCAGAGTGAGCCCCAAAGCAGCAGTATCAATACCTGCTAAATTTAACAGCCAGGTGGCCCATCTGCCCAAGCTAGCGGAGGTGACCTGGCAAAAAGGTCTCTGCAATAATATTAATAATTGTCCAGGTACATCATTTCTAAATTCTCTAGTACAATCTTCATAGCATTTTAAGCATTGCACCACACATACCTTGCTGTGGTGTGGAAAAGCAGGATAAGAAACACATTTTGAATTCATCTTAGTTCTCTTAGAAATACTAAAAGAAACTCCTGAGGGAGTAAACACTCAACCTGATAAATCCAGAGCCCCGTATGTCTGAAACACATCTGCAGGAGATTAAACATAGTAATAAAGTAGGTTTTGCCGACAATTGTTGCGAGATAGGTCCTCATTCGCAGGCCGATTCCTGATAAAACGTAGAACCACATCAACATCCCATAAAATGGAATACTTTGGTTTAGGGGGATTAACAAGTCTGATGCCCCTGATTACTTTGCATACTAAAGGATGTTCACCCACCGGTTTACCGTCCATGTGGGGATGTCCAGCCGATTCCGCAGATCGGAAATTATTGGTCGTCCTCTAAGCCATATCTTGATTCGCCATTTTCAATAGGAAATTAATGATCATATGGATTATGGATCCCATGGGATCCCCCTGCCGTTCAGAACACCAACCAACCCACCTACTCCAAGCTGATTCATAATGTTTGTGTTTAGAGGGCGCCCAAAACTGTGACAGGAAAAACATTGCTTCCTGCGAAACTCCTGGCATTTGCTAACATCTCCTGAATGTCTCCACGCCACGAGGGACAACTGCTCTTGCATCACTAGTGAATGAGGAAGACCAAGAGGGTCCGAGAGTATTTTTGGGAACGAGAACAGACGTACTGGAGGAGCACACATCAATGTTAATGCCACTGGGAACCATCCTTGTGCCTCCCAATGCGGGGAGATCAATAACAACTCTGCTTTCTGTCTGCGGACTTGTGCAAATACTCTTGGTATCATGATGAATAGGGGAAAAGCATAAAGCATACCTGTCGTCCATGATGAAGGAATGCGTTTGAGTTGATCATCTGCGGATCTGGACGCCAACTGTAAAATTGTGGAAGTTGGGTGTTTAGTCTGGAGGCAAATCGATCTATCAAACATGGACCCCACTTTTTATCCAATTGCTGGAATATTCTCAGATGTAATCTCCAATTGCTGGAGTCGTGTAGGAACCTTGAATTCCAATCTGCAACCACATTGGAACTGCCTGGAATGTACTCTGTCGTCACTGAAATGTGGTGTAGCAGACAATAGTGCCAGAAATCCTTAGCTATTTCCACCAATATCCGAGACCTCGTGCCACCCAGAAAATTGATGTATCTACTTGCTGAGACATTGTCCATTCGCAGAAAAATACAACTACTCGCCTTGTGTGGAGAGATAGTGCGTATCGCAAAAGAACCCACTAATAGTTCTAGGCAATTTATATGTAGTTTCAGTTCCTCCGGAGACCATCTTTACCCCGCCTGTAGTGAACTGCACCGGGCTCCCCAACCCCATCGACTGGTGTTGGATTCTATCACTACCTCCGGGACTGACGCGAATATGGGCTTGCTATTTCATGCGTCCATGTGCTCCACCTCCGTGGTTAGTGGAATTTGTCTGGCATAGCTCAATCCCTTATGCAAGTGCATAATCTTCAGCCTCTGAAATGATCTGTAGTGGAGAGGACCTGGGAAAATTGCTTATGTGGATGAGGCTAAAAGACCTACCAATTGTGCCATGGTCTTCAAGGATATTGTCGGAGAGACAAGTGCTCTGCACAACTCTTTCTTGATTGCGATTCTCTTTTTCAATGGTAGTAACAACTGCATTAGCATCAAATTTACCTGAAATCCCAAGAACTCCATCAATTGAGTTGGATTCAGGATGGATTTGTCCGCATTGATGATGAAACACAAGTCCTGTAGGTGTTGGATTGTCCAGGCTAAATGACATAGTACTACATCTGCCCTCTGAGCCATAATCAGTATGTCGTCTAGGTAAATAATGTCTGATCCCTCTCTCCCTCAGGTATTGTACCACTGACTTGAGGAGATGGGAGAAAAACCATGGGGTGGATGAAAGTCCGAATGGCATGGCAGTAAATGTGAACCATCGGGTTCCCCATTGGAACTGTAGGAACCTCCAATGTGCAGGGAAAACATGGACCGCTAGATAGGCATTTTTTAAATCAAGACGTACCATCCAATCCTTCTCTAAGAGAAGATCTCTTCGTAAGTGTATGCCCTCCATTTTGAAGTGGCGATACACTACGCAAAAGTTGAATTCTTTGAGGTTCAAAACCAGTCTGAAGCCCTGATCTTTCCTTGGAACTAAGAATATTGTACTGTTAAAGCTGGGGGAATGGGGATTTGTCTCTTTGATCGCCCCTTTTGCAATCAGAGAGTTCACCTCTTTGTCTATTAAAGACCTTTCTACTCAGGAAAAAGTTCGAGGTTGAGGTCTGTCTGTCTGTTGAGGGGAGGAATAAAACTCCATCTGAAAACCCTGTACTGTCTGAAGAACCCAAGGGTTGTGTGTCAACCTCTCCTATTTGTGAAAAACAAAGCAATTCGGCCTCCCACCACTGCTGTCCCAGCTTACACCAGATGTACCTGAATAGGAGTTCTGTCCAGCCTTATTCTGTCCTCTATAACCTCATCAGTTTTGCTTGCCTTTGCTCCCACGGTTAAAGGTGGGGTAGAAATTTGGGCGATGGGCTCCCCAACGTCCTCGTTGATCAAAACCAATGGTCGCTTGACCCCTGAAGCATCTGCCCCAGGTAAAAAAGCCAGTGTGGAAAACTGTTTTAAGGTTAGCCTGGGCCTTGTCCAGAGCTGAAAGGTCACCACGGCTGAAAAGGTCACCATTTGCCCAGTTTGACGAATTTGTCACTGAACAACAGTCCGTTCGCAAATATTCCTGGTTCAGTGGTGGCCATGTCCGCCAGTTGCGGATCTATCCCCATCAGGAAGGATCTTCATCTTTCTGTTGAAAGGGCTCAATTCACATTGCCCAGGAAGCATAAGGCTCTCTGTCCCCATTCTAATATCTATGTTGTGTCCAGGGGAGTATTAGAGTCTTTGGCTCTAACAGCTGAGTCATGAATCTTTGTGAGGGGTCCAGATACATCTAAAAGTGTATCCTGACAGCCTTGCCAGGCCCTATCTAGACCTTTCTTGGGGTCCTTGACAAATTGTTTCATAAAAATAGCCATATTGGGGTCCAATTCTGGGGTGTCCGCTACTTTACCTAAAAGAGAGGGTCTAGGGCATTCTGATTTGAGAGTGGTGCACACTTCGCGCTCAAAACCATGTCTGAGGTTTTCCTGAATGTAGTGCGCCACTTCTGTGCAGACCACCCATTCCATTGTTCTTGGGTGAATAATAATTTTGGGGCCTAACAATAGGTTCTTATTGGGGGTTTTAGAACTCACATTGTGAGTTTTGTATTTCCTCTTTGTTGCTCTAACAGGCATTTCAATGTCCTGATCAGAGTCAGGTGTGTCCAATGCGGTCGGAGAAGACTCCTCCTCCTCCCCTGAGTGTAAGAGTGAGGAATTACCAGAAAGCCCAGAAGGGAGGGAGCCACATTAACTGTGATCTGTAATGACAGAAGACGCCACTTGGCATAGGAGTTCTGCCGAGGAGTGGCAGGAAGATTCACCCAACGAGGCGTTATGAGCACGTCTCCCATACCTCTTTACAGGTTATTTGTGAAGGGTTGCAAAGGTTTTATTAATGCTCCGTTCACGGAGCCCTGGACGTGGGTATCCAGGGCTTCTACTAACTGCTCCTCAATTTGGTGCTTGTAAGGCACCTCTTAAAACTCGGCGCAATCATCATAATCTGCCCATTGATCAACCTGGTTTTTGGCGCCGTTACCGAGACTCGAACCAAGTTCCCCAGGTCTGAGGTCGAGCGCCTTAGCCGTTAGGCCAACCCTACAAATTGGGGAGAGGGGTTGGCCTAACGGCTAAGGCGCTCGACCTCAGACCTGGGGAACTTGGTTCGAGTCTCGGTAACGGTGCCAAAAACCCCCTGTGATTCTGGGCAAATCACTTAATCTCCCCATGCCTAAAAAATGAAAATGTGTCCTCGTGTAACGTAACTGGTGCTATGTAAAGCGCTCTGATAACTGATTCGGTTCGGTTCAAGTTCGCGCTATATGAAACTCTTAAAAAAAAAAAAACTCCTCGCCATAGTACGCCATCATGTTAATGAAGGTGTGGAGGAGATTCGGGGGGGGAACTAGGGCCACTTACACCAAACTAAGCCTGCTCTAAACTATGTCTGCTCTACACCGATTTCTTTTTCTTTTTTTAATTTCAACTTCAATTGAAAAATTCAATTTTTGTGTGGAGGGAGCCACCCCTTACAATACCCTCTGAGGCAGAGCCTTGAAACGCTTATTCACCCTGCTGGGCGTTCAAAAGAGACAAAGGATAGAGGCAGAGGAACCGCGAATGCACGACAGCCGATCGGAAGGTAATAACCTGAGTAAGGCGTTTCGCACATGTGCATGTGCATAGAGTGTAGTGACTGAAAGGGGACTGCCTCCTCGAGCGTGCAGAGCGATCTGTTCCGCTCCTGCTCCACTCGCGTCACCAATGCAGAATGTAGCGCTCTAGTGTTCCGAGGGTCTCTCCTGAGCCCCGGAAGCACCAGCACACACTGTAACACTTTCTGGCCAGGCGTGGCCAGAAAGAGATAAATAAACGGGCTGGAAGTGGCACGGCACTTCCTGCCCAGACCAGCAAGCTGAGTACGTGTCTCCTATGTACGTGTGCGCACTGCACCCACGTGTAGTGACCCCCAAGGCCTTGGAGGTCAACAGTCCCCACACTGGCGACGAGGGAGTGGAGCCACCCACACCCACGAGCGGACCAGCTGCGGGAGCGCCGGAGACGCCGAGCCCCGATTCAGCCGAGACCCGCCGACCCAGCTCCTGTGACCGTCACGGGAGTCCCAGGGACAAGACCAAAGTGAAGACATCGCCTACCGGTAAGCAGAATATGCCAGAAGCTGCGTGAGGGACCGGTACCGGCGACGCGCTGAGGCGAGGAAGCAGGAGGCGCCGGAGACAGGCCCAGCCAGCCGCTTCTGAAGTGCGCGCATGCGCAGACAAGTGGGCCGACGCAGGCCTCAGGCTTTCACCGCGTGTGTGCACAACGCCTCACGCTGAAGGGAGATCAAAGGAACAATACAATCGATATCATAAAGAGCGCGCCCAGCGCTCTGAACAGACGCCCAACCACACGAGCGAACAAAGAAGAAAAAAAAATAATAAAACAAGCACGAGACAATACAATCAAACAAGCGCAGGACATTACAATTAAACAAGCACAGGACAATACAATTAAACGCAAGGCAAGCGTAACCAGCGCCTGAAGAGAGCACTGCCCACGCAACCATGTCTCAAGACCAAGGAGGGGCCACTGGAGGGGCCACCGGAGGGACACCACAGGTAGCAGCGCCCCCTGCAGCTCAGGCTCCAACACCTTCCACACATGCACAACTACAGGCGCTACCGCCTTTCAGCGAGCTGATCGACCCGGGGACAGCAGCACCCCGGTGGGCAGTGTGGCTGGGGCAACTTAACAATTATTTCACAGCCACCCGAGAGAAAGATAATGAAGTGAAGCGCTCTCTACTTCTCCACTTCGGAGGCACAGAACTTTACAAGTTATTTAGGCACCTCCCCAACACAGGTGCCGCCAATGATTTCGATGCTGCGGTCAACGCGCTCAACGCCCATTTCGACCCACAACTAAACCCCCATTACGAGAGGTTCAAGTTCCGACAAGCCAAACAACGAGAAGGGGAAACAATGGACGCGTTTCATGCGCGACTAAGAGACCTGATAAGCACATGCACCGAGGACGACGAAAAGAAGGAAGTCACAGCACAACTCATCCAGGGTTGCCGCAACAAACATTTGCGGACATTGATCCTGAGGCAACCGCGAATCTCACTCGACGAAATCTTGATCCTTGCACGGTCCCACGAGCTGTCTGACGCCCGCGCCACCGCGAGGGAAGCGGCCCTTAATCCACACCACGAAACAGGAACAGTGATCAAGACAGAACGGGTGGATGCAGTGCGCGTGTCGAGCCGAGGAAGCAGAGGTCGAGGGCCGACGCGAACACGACGTCAAACACTGTGCGGCTACTGTGGCAGGGAGGAACACACCCAAGATGGCTGCCCAGCACGAGGAAAGACATGCTCCAAATGCGGCATCCCCAACCACTTCGCCAGCGTATGCAGAGGGGGGTCTCGAGGACGGAACGTTTCAGGACGGCGATCGGCCGCTGGAGCAGTCAAACAGCTGTCGCTAGATGACTCCACAACGTCACGCTCCACTAGGTCGCACAGGGCGCAGCAACCACAATACGATGATTCGTCCACAGACGACGATGACGAGTGCTATTTCGTATCCTTTGTCAGTGAGCTGAAGAAGAGTCGACGGCCGCAACCCAAGTGCCAGATACAAATCCACGGTTCACCAGCGATTGGAGTCATCGACACCGGAGCCACGGTAAATGTAATGGGCATTCAGCATTACAAAGCACTCAATCCGAAACCCACACTTGTTCCGTCTAAAGCCAGGATCTTCACCTATGGCAGTCAGGACCCCCTCCCACTGCGGGGCAAAATGATTGTGCAAGTCCGAGCAGAGGACCAGGAAGTCACGACCACATTCCATGTGATCGACAAAGAGGCGGACCTGTTGGTAGGGAGCAACACGGCGGAAGACCTAGGCCTCATTGCCTTCGCGAACGCAGTGCGAGCAATGCAAGTTGAAGACATCCTACTCATGTTCCCCAAGCTGTTCACAGGCCTTGGAACCATCAAGCACCCACCTATCAAGCTACACATAGATCCTACAGTGCAACCAATTGCACTCCGACACCGAAGAGTACCATTCCACCTGCGTGCCGCAGTCGAGCAAGAACTGAACCTGCTAGAATCACAGGGAGTGATCGAGAAGGTGTCCGGACCGACACCATGGGTGTCCCCCATGGTCATAGCTGAGAAACCGAAACAACCGGGGAAAATCCGAATTTGCATCGACATGAGAATCCCAAACAAAGCCATCCGCCGTGAGCGACACCTCACACCTACAGTCGATGACATCCTGACGGACCTAAACGGCGCCCAATGGTTTTCTAAACTAGATCTCAATGCAGGATATCACCAGCTGAGACTGGCTGAAGAAAGCCGATACATCACAACTTTCTCGACACACCTGGGATTGAGGCGCTACAAGAGGTTAAACTTTGGGATCTCATCGGCAGCTGAGATTTTCCAGAACACGATCAAAGAAATCCTCTCGGGGCTCCAAGGAGTGCTGAACGTCAGCGACGATATCTTAATCCATGCCAAAACGAGCGAAGAACACCACAACAGGCTAAAAGCAACGCTACACAGGCTTGCACAGTATGGCGTAACCCTTCACAAGGACAAATGTCAATTTTTCAAGAAGTCCATCGAATTCTTTGGCTATGTGTTCGGGTCAGAAGGAGTTGCTGTCGACCCTCGCAAATCGGTGGCGATCAAGAATGCCCCTGCACCTACCACAGCATCGGAAGTGCGTAGCTTCCTGGGGATGGCACAATACTGTGCAAGGTTTATCCCCAACCTGGCCTCGATTGCGGAACCGTTAAGGAACCTAACGAAGAAGGAAAACGCATGGCGATGGACAGAGACTGAAGCCAACGCGTTCGACAAAATCAAAACAGCGCTGCTAGACAGCACCACAATGGCCTACTTTGACACCTCCAAACCCACCGAAATAGTAGTAGACGCCAGCCCGGTTGGTCTAGGAGCTGTGATATCGCAGGAAACCGAGCCCGGCACGTGGTCGCCACTAGCCTTCGCAAGCAAAGCACTATCCCCGGTCGAGTCAAGATACTCGCAGGTTGAGAGAGAGGCCCTAGCAGTGAAGTGGGCATGCGCTCATTTCCACTTATACATCTCTGGACACCCGTTCCGCATGGTAACTGACCACCAGCCGCTGATACCCTTGTTCAAGGGAACCGCTCCTCATCCACCCCCGAGGATAGAACGCTGGGCCATACAAGTGCAGCAGTACCAAATGGACCTAGCCTACCGCCCTGGGGCCAAGAACCCCGCAGACTTTCTATCCAGGCATCCAGGCCCAAAGGAATGCCAACAAACAGATCTTGAGAATCCCACTGAAGAATTTGTGGACATGCTGTCAGCTGCCTCTTGTCCACAAGCCCTCACAGCTGACGCCATCATACCTGAGTATGTGAACGACGCGGTCATCCAGCGGGTAGCAGAGGCCGTACAATCAGGGTCCTGGGAGAACTTCCTAAAGAATGTCAGCAATTGGAGCGAGGACGACCGAACACGCCTGACACAATTCTGGAGAGTGCGCCATGACCTGAGCCAAGCAAGCAACGGCCTCATCCTCAGAGGCCACCGGGTGATCATCCCTAAGACCCTACAGGAAAGGGCGACTATCCTAGCACACGCAGGACACCAGGGCACCCGCCGGATGAAAGCTAGAATGCGAGAGAAGGTCTGGTTCCCGGACCTGGAGGAAGCTGTTGACACCGTGGTGCGCCAGTGCCGAGCATGCCAGATAACTAGTTCAGCGGACACACCCGCGCCTGTAATCACGGAGGAGCATGCTCCATCACCATGGTCATGGCTCAGCCTGGACTTTGGGAGCTTCCCAGATGGGAGAGTCACTGTCGTGCTGATTGACAACTACACGAAATACCCGATTGTAGATCTTGCCACCTCCACCAGCTTTGCCAACATCCGCCCACTATTGAGCAAGTCCTTTGCCATGTTTGGTGTTCCCATGGTCATCAAAACAGACAATGGCCCCCCATTCCAGGGGAGCGAGTTCCGGGAGTTCCTACACAGCCTAGGCATCCGACATCACCGAATCACGCCCCAATGGCCTCAAGCAAATGGGGAGGTGGAGCGGTTCATGAGGACAACCAACAAGATCCTGCGAATTGCCACTGCTGAAGGAAAAGACCCAGAGGAAGCCCTCCAACTATTTCTGCGGGAGTACAGAAGCACGCCCCACAGTACCACGCAACAATCACCGTGGGCGCTGATGTTTGCTGGCCCGAGAAGGGATCTACTCCCCATGGCCGACAACTGGACACCTCCACCCTACTCCCCCGGGCGCACCCAAGAAAGGCGGAGGAGAACAAATGAGAAAGCAAGCAGCAAGAGGCGTGCCCGGTCCCGAAGTATACTACCAGGCGAGACTGTGCTAATCCGAACCCGAAGGCCTGGAGGAAAGTTCAACACAGCGTTTGAGCCTGAACCATGGGTCGTCAAGGAAATGCGGGGCACCGCCGTCACAGCTCGCCGGGATGGAGAAGAAGTAACTAGGAATGTCTCCTGGTTCAAACAAATACCAGCCACTCGACAACGCAACTCCGACCAAATAGAGCCAGCGGAAGAAGAGTCCGAGACTGGAGCGGGAAGACCCCATGATGCGAGCACGTCTATGGACACTACAGACCAGGGTGACGCAAACATCTCGACACCCAGCCCGAGAGCTGAGCAGGTACCGGTACGAGGCAGATGGAGGTATGATTTTTGACCTAATCCAAAGCCGAGCCAGAAGCTGGCTGATTTCAGATGCTGAACTATCACTGACTGTTGTTTTCAAACCCAAGTTTTCAAAATCCAAGTTGGGGAGGGATGTAGCGCTCTAGTGTTCCGAGGGTCTCTCCTGAGCCCCGGAAGCACCAGCACACACTGTAACACTTTCTGGCCAGGCGTGGCCAGAAAGAGATAAATAAACGGGCTGGAAGTGGCACGGCACTTCCTGCCCAGACCAGCAAGCTGAGTACGTGTCTCCTATGTACGTGTGCGCACTGCACCCACGTGTAGTGACCCCCAAGGCCTTGGAGGTCAACAGTCCCCACACAGAACACAGACTTAATCGCACATCTAAATTGAATTATGCCTAATAAAGCGCCGCCTGCATTGTAAGTAATATCCAGTACCAACAATTCACACATCGCCATTAACAATAATCATGAGAAGTAATGTTGCATCTACTTAACTTGCTGCTGCAGCAACAAAGAAAGAGGACGAGTGATTACTTCCTGGACATTTATACCTATGGGAGATATTGTGATTCGTATATACATGGAGGGGCAGTCCTTCCAGGATTATGCTGTTTAAAGATTTAATTGGCTGCTGTGTGCTTCAGTAAAGAAAGAGATGCATAATCAGAAGCCTTTGTGGATTGACACAGAATTGTTTGATGGTATAACTTCATGAGAAAATGATTACAAGGAAAACTAACTCTGGGATTCATCCATGTTACCATGAAATATTTGAAAGTGGTAGAAAGCAGAACACATTATTATTTGCATTGCTTCCCTTCCGAGCAACCAGTCCGCTATTTGTGTTTATAACTGGTACAACTGGTGAAACGCTGCACACCCAATGAAATGCAGTCACTACAAAAACACAATAATAGATGGGTGGTAATACATAAAATTCATTAGTAGGTTCCAAAACCACACCCTTCAAAAATGCAGGCCTTCCCGGAAACACAAATCTTTGAATTTGCACACGTAATCATCTAGCAAGAGGTGGTAATTTGCCATAAAAACAAAAATATTAGTTTTGCGTCTTTTAAGCCTAATTTTTGACATTTGGCTACCATCTTCTTAAGTTGCAGAATTCGTTTGACTGTTTATAAAAATAATTTTGCTGGTTTTAATAAATGCAAGACAACTCGCTGTGGTACTTGTAAAGTTATCGCGTTATGAATAATGGCACTGTGCTGTGTTGGTAAGTAAAGAACTTTATTCTGCGATGTACAGGTTACAGAGGAGCGCCGGCCGGCGCTTCCGATCACTCTCCGCTCTTCGCGCGCTCTGCCTAGGCTGCGCGCGCAGCTTCTCACATGGCCGTCGCACGTCACGCCTACGTGACGTGAAACAACTAGACTGCGTATGCTACATATCTCCCTCTTTTTATTAAACAAGAAAGAGTCACTTACAGTTCATTGTCCAATTCAAAATCTCGATATCTGGAAGGTCTTACCACCTGCCTTCCACTCCTTGTGACCCTGACTGGGTTCTCCATGGTCTCTTGACTCTGAGTCTCAGGGTTTACTGTCCCTTCGTTCTCAACTCTTCCTTCATGCGTGCTTCTCTCCAGCCTGTCCCATTCCAATCCTTGACTTCCATTTTCTCCTTCTTCTCCACCTTCCGTTCCCGCTCTCTCTCTAACTTGCTGTTCCGCGGCTGCTTGATTCCTCTCCACTTCGGGGCCTTCCTCGTCTTCCCAGTCGGCGCTCTGTTGTTCCCAGCCCAAGACTTTATTGCACCTGGCCATGCGGTCTTGGGACCACACGTTTCCGTCGCTTAGTAAGGCAGCCCGATCGTACACTTCTACCACTTGCAACGGCTTGCTGTACTTGCTGTCTCTCTTCTTCTGCAAGGTGGCCAATCTTACTCTTACCCACTCTCCTTGCTCCAGGCCTGTGCCTTTGACATTCCTTCGTTTGTTGTAGTGATTGCTGTAAATTGTCTGTGCTTTCTCCAGATTGGCCCGCACCACTGCAGGGGACCACTCACTGGTGATGAGCTTTTCCTTCCAAATTCTGTTGTCGTGGGTAAAGGGTTCACGTCCTCTCAGTATTTGGAATGGACTATACCCCGTTCCAGTAGGGGTTATTCTGTAGGCCCATACCATGTTCTCTAGCGCCTTCTCCCAGTTCTGTTCACTAGATATGGCCGCTTGTATGGCTCCCATCACTACCCGGTTAAATCTCTCCACTAAACCGTTACCGGCCGGATGGTAGATTGAGGTGTGTTTGACAGTGACGCCATTTCTGTGCATGAACTTGTTCCACTTTTCTGACGTGAACTGGGGCCCATTGTCACTCAAGATCGATTTAGGTATTCCTTCCCTCGTGAACGTCTCAGACAGAAACTTGAGGATGTTCTCCGTGTCCATGGCTTCATCTACTTTCAATTCTGGCCACTTTGAATATCGGTCCATAAGCACACACACGTATTTCTGTGTGCCTTGGTCGTCTAGGACCGGTCCCAAAATGTCTATGGATAGTTCTTCCCACGGATTTGAGGGGGGTCAAACTTTCCTATCGCTGGCCTCAATGGTTTTAATGTCTTGTCCGCCCGTTGACATTGGGGACACTCTCTGACATGCCTTTCAGCCCTTATGTCCATGCCTGGCCACCAGTAATTTTGTTTGGCGCGTGCCTTGAGTTTCCCTATGCCCAGGTGTCCCTCATGTAGCAAGTCCATCAGTTTTGAGGTGAGGGTCCTTGGGGGAATCACCTTATCTCCCCTGTATATGAAGATCCCTCTGTCTCCTATCGATAGTTCTTCCCGCACTTCGAAGTACGGCTTGAGGTTTGCTCTCACGTTCCTTTTATCCGGCCATCCATGTACGATGTACCCCTTCACTTCCTTTATGTCAGTGTCTTCTTCATATGACTCTGTCCATTCTTGTAGACTGATCAGTTTCTCTTGGTCCTCTATTAGAGCTACCAAATCCCCACTGCCGGCAGGGTCTTCCTCTCCTGGCTCCATGGCGGCTGCCCTGCTCAGATAGTCCGCTACTCGGTTCCGGCTCCCAGGAATGTACTCAACATCATACCTGAACTCGAGCAACTTTAAAGACATCTTGGATATCCGAGGGGTGGCACTGGCATGTCCGCTTGACGTCAGCACCTTCACCAACGGTTTGTGGTCTGTTCTGAGTAGGAAGCGTGTTCCCCACAGAAATTGCCGGAATCTCATCATGGCCCATACGACCGCCAGCATTTCTTTCTCGATCACGCTGTATTTGCTCTCCGTATCTGTCAGTGCTCTGGATGCAAAGCTGATGGTCTCCATCTCCCCTCTGCCTCTGTCTTGCATGAGTACAGCGCCCAGGCCTTTGTCACTGGCATCTGTCGTCAGTATAGTGGTGCCTTGCGGGTCATACCCCTTGAGGGGAACAGCTCCAGTAACATCCCTTTTGATCAATTCGAACTCTGCTTGGGCTTCCGGTGTCCAGTGGAACACTGTGCTGTCTCTGGTCAACAGCCTCAAATTGTGGGTCTTGGAAGCGAAGTGTACCACAAACTTGCTGTAGTACTCCGCCATCCCCAGGAACGACCTGACCTCTTCCTTGTTCCTGGGCGGCGGTGCTTCAGCGATGGCTTTGACATTTTCCGATTTGGGGGTAACGCCTTGTCTTCCGATCTCATGACCTAGGTACGTCACCGACTGCAGTCCCAACCGACACTTCGACCACTCCGCTGTGAGACCTTTGTTCTCTAATGTTTTCAACACCTTTCCCAGCTTCTGGTCATGATCTTGCTGGTCTCGCCCCATCACCAAGATGTCATCCTGGAAATACTGGACATCCTTGCAGTCTCTGAACAGTTGGTGCATCATTTTCTGGAAAACAGCGGCTGCTGAGGCCATCCCAAAAGGCATCCGACAAAATTGGTAACACCCAAACGGGGTAATGAAGGATGTGAGCCGTTTGCTGTCCGGGTGCAGTGCAATTTGGTGATAGGCCGAGGTCAAGTCGATAGTGGAGTACCACTGCACCCCCCTGGTCTTGGTCAACATTTCCTCGATTCTGGGGAGGGGAAATTTCTCCACAACGATATTCTTATTTAGTTCTCTCAGGTCCACGCAGAGCCGGACCTTCCCATTTGGCTTCATTACGACCACCAGGGGCGCCAACCATTCTGCGCATGTTATCGGCTCGATTATTCCTTTCTTTTCCAACTCTTGGAGTTCAGTTTGGACTGCTTCTCTCACCGCAATCGGCACATTCCTCACCTTGTGGGTTACCGGAATGGCCCCTTCCTTGAGCACAATCCTGTGTTGGAAGTTTTCCATCCGTCCCACTGTGCCACCAAATACCTTCGGGTAGTTCTCCTTCCATTTGTTCATGTCCGGCCATTCTTCTTGCTCAGTAAGTAAAATCTGCTCTTTCCCTCCTGGATCCAGTTTAATTCCTAGGTCCCCCTGGTCTAGCCATCCCAGGACCGAGGGTCCCTTTTCTGCGATGTACAGCTTGCACCATGCTGACCGGCCCCTGAATTCGAACAGTAGGCGGCGGAACCCCAACATTGGAATGCGGTCCCCATTGTAAGTGACCGGTCTGATGTCTAGCTTTTCCAACTCCGGTCCCAACTTGGGTCTGAATGTTTCTTCCCATACTGCCTGTTTGATAATGGTGAAGGGGGATCCTGTGTCCGCCACCACGGTGATGGTGATTCCTCCTATTGACATGTCCAGGATGGGTTTTGTGGATTTCCTCCCTTCTATGCTCATCACTTGGTCGTATATGCACAGGACCGTGATCACCTCTTCTTCTGCTACTTCTTCCAGATCGTCTTCACCTTGCTCAACACATTTCACGGTTTCCTTCGAATGTTTCTTCCTACACACCTTTTCATAGTGGCCCAGGATACCGCAGTGTAGGCACTTGGCTCTGAACGCAGGACATCTTCTGTCACGGGCATCGTGGGACCAACTGCCGCATCTGTAGCACGATTTCTTGCTGTCGCTCCCTGGTTGTTTCCCTTGCCACCTGCTCGTTCCTTTGGCTGCTGAGTCTTTTCCTCTTTGGTCCTTACGGTGGTCTCCTTCTTGTATCCTGTTCACCATTGTCGGAGTGACCACATCTTTCTTGGTAGCTGCCGCACACCTCCTAGCAAGCTCGGCCCTTTTTACGATGACCATAACTTCTTTGAGCGTGGTGTCGCCGCTCGCCCACAGCTTGTCTTGGACCTGTGTACTCATAGTGTGCATCACGATCTGGTCCTTTATGAATTCATCCTCCCACAGTGCATATTTACATGGGGCTGCTAGTTTCCTTAAGGCCCCCACATATTCTTCTATGGTTTCTCCAGCCCGTTGTTTCCTTTGCTGGAAGTTGAACCTGTCCACAGACACACATATGGTGGGGCGGTACCTCTCATCCAGGTCTTCTACTGCATGGGCATATACATCCGTATCTGTGTCCTCTCTCTTCTTGGGCATCAGACTCTTGTAAATCCTGAGACCCTCTGGTCCCAGGTTCAGCAGCAAGATGCGTTTCTTCCTTTGGGGGGTGAACTTCTCTTCATTTTCGTCCTCCAGGACCCCAATGAAATTGTCTATATATTCCTTCCAATCCTCCCACTTCATCAGGGGTTCACCAGGTTTCGGTAGGAATTGCACTGGTGCGATTGCATAGCCTGCCGGTGTGCTCATCTTCACCTCCCTGCTCTCTGTCGCTTTGACTGCCTTGCTGGTGGGGCTCCCTGGGGTGCTGTCTTTTACTTCTGTATCGGCGTCCTCCTGGGGACTCCTAGTGCCAGTCCCCCCTTCTTCCCCCTTGGCAGCCAGCGCTGTTCCTACCTTCCGCGGTGTGATTGGAAGGTATTTGCGGTGATCGGTCTTCTGTGATGTGCAGTGCCGCCTCTCTGGCCACTGCGCCGCCCCTCTGGTTGCTGTGGCACTGCCACGCTCCTCTGCCTGTCCTTCTTGGTGGGTGCAGCTTCGCCCCCTTGAGCTCACCACTCACTGGCCCAGTAGCGCCGCTCTGTGCTGTGTCCCCCGTGGCCTGGGGTCGCCTGCTTTGCTGCAGCCCACGTGGAGGTGGTGGTTCGATTTTTTTTTTCCTTATTTTTTTCCTTGTTGGGTGCCGGTGGATTGACTCCCGTCCTCATCGCCACTGTAAAGTTATCGCGTTATGAATAATGGCACTGTGCTGTGTTGGTAAGTAAAGAACTTTATTCTGCGATGTACAGGTTACAGAGGAGCGCCGGCCGGCGCTTCCGATCACTCTCCGCTCTTCGCGCGCTCTGCCTAGGCTGCGCGCGCAGCTTCTCACATGGCCGTCGCACGTCACGCCTACGTGACGTGCAACAACTAGACTGCGTATGCTACAGTACTGGTCTTGCTTTTTGCATTTTTTGCACTTAGTCTTAAACTAAGGTACATTTGGATTTGGCATTATTTTTGAAAAATGTTATTGGGAAGTTTGCATACAGTGCTTACATCAACCATCCTAGAAGTACCATGTTTTAGTAAACAATGCAATTTAGTGTTTAACCAATGCATAGATAAGAAAATATGAAACGAGCATCCAAAGTCTCCACAGGGATCCACTAGTAAGCAACTTATTGGGGACGACAGAGTGACTCCACCCATTCCACAGCTAACATACATTAACCATTGGATACATGGAACCCCTGTATCTGCTTACCTCCCTCAGCCATGCACTGGCCATTCCGAACCCTTCAGTAAACAAATGCCATTTATTTCATTTCTGAACAGGCGGTACTATGTGGATATGTAATGATTATGTAGTGCCACCCAAACCTCAAGGGTAGACCAGAATCTTAGGCCAATCTCAGGGGTGACTCCGGGCACATGTCTTTTACAGTCATTAGGGGGTACCAATCCACTCACCAGGGCAAGGTGAGTATGGGTGATGGAGCTCATCCACCAACACCTCTCACAGTGGTGGCTGGTGACTTTTGAAAGTGATGGTGTGTGAAAGATGGTGATGAGTGCTTTGCCGTAAGCGGATCCGACCGTCATAAGGTGAGTTCATTTGGGGTTCTACCCTTGGCAAAATTTTGAAAAGCTAATTTGAGGAAGCAAGATCATGTACTGAGCACTGGTGAAAGTGCAGTCTTGAAATATTTAAACAAAATAAAAAAAAGTAAAATGCTCCATATCAATTGTTTAGTATGACAAGCATTGGTTTCAATTATATTACCTGCTCACAGGATTGCCTTTGCACTGTATTTGGTTGGTAAAGCTGAAAATCTTTATTTCACATTGTTTACACCACAGCAGAGCAGACTACAGCCTGAGGTCATGCCTCCTGCCATCTTTTTCCAGTCCCCTTGTTTGTGACCTGACAAATGGTTTGAACTTTATGCTTGCATTTGGAAGGGGGTAAGTGTCTGCTTTCTGCAGTTTCATTCAAGCTGACATAATTTGCCAGGACATAATTACAGGCATGTAAACTACTTAGTTGAAGGAAAGCCTAGGCATCCTACACCTTGTCTTTGATGCCACTTCACAGCCAGTCTACCATGGTTATCCCCTTCGCTGATTTACCTTTTCTTTCACTGTGCTAAGCTTTTTTTGGGCTATGTTTGGTAACTCGTGCTTAGGCCCCTGTAACGTTTTGTCCACATAAGGTATCAATGTCAAATTTGCACCCTTTTTTTCCAACACCCTGAGGATTCTAAAGGTAAAGGTTTGTGGATTCCCCGGGAGGGGACCCAGAAATTAGCCAAAATAAAGCTTTTTTTAATTGGAAAACAATTACTGCAGAAGAAGCATCTGGTTTGTTCCCTGCAAATGGCATCCACAAAGAGTTTGTAGAGCTGAAACCACAATCTTCTCAGCTTTCAGGGACAGGCAGACTTTTGTCAGAAAACGGAAATTATCTATACTGTTTTGTCATTTTACTGGGAAATAGCCTATTTTTTCAATTTTTTGTGCTTTCAACCTCCTTCCAGTTAGTGTAGAAATCGGTGGGAATCCAATAATTGATCAATAATGGATCCCAGAATTCTATACATTTCTGAAAACTAGACCAAATTCTGAATTTAGCAAGGGATCATTTGTGTAGGTTGTTCAAGGTTTCCCTATAGAAAGTAACAATTGAAAATAGTAAATATTGAAAATGAGTTGAAAAAAACAGCCATTTGTGCCAATGATTTTACCTAATACTTCTAAGTGGGACAGATTTTTCTAAAGCAATATACGTTATATCTGCTTGACCATCCAGTATGAGGGGATATGTAGGACTTGTAGGTTCACCAAGAACCCGAAGAACCCACAGCCAATAACTGAGCTTTGTAATGCAATGGTTTTTCATCGTGTACAGGGTATATTGCAATTCATTTAGTAAAATATAAAGAATGAAAAATAGGTAGCAAGGAAGCCAATACATTTTTGAAATGGGAACAAAACATAGAGTTTAGAAGCAGTGGTTTTTTGCACATCTCCAAAATTGTGGGCACCCATACAAGCATGTGAATTAGAGGTCATTTTAAAAAATGACTACTTTTCTTTACAAATTGTCTTACATTTGGAAGTCAGAAATGCAAAGGAAATCAATTGGTAATAACGTGTGTTCTACTATTCTGTGTTCCCCTACGTCCCCCAATATAAACGCTACCCCACTTGTGTGGGTAGGCCTGGCGTACGCGACAAGAAACGGCCCAAAACACAATGTAGACACATCAAATTCTTGCAGTGAAAACAGGCCATTTTTTGCAATATGCCAAGCTGTGGATTTTTAACCCTTGTTCAGTTGGAACCTAGGGAAACCTAGCAAACCTATACGTTTTTTAAAACTAGAAACCCATGAGAAGCCAGGTTGGGTGACTTGTGTGGATCTCACCAGGTTATGTTATCCAGAATTCCTTGCAAATTTCAAAATATATCAAACGTCCACCAATCCTGCATTCACCAAAGTCTCCTGATAAAAATAATACCACTCTTGTCTGGGTAGACCTTGTGGCCACAACAGGAAACGGGCCCAAACACAACGTGGACACACCACATTTTCACTGTGAAAACGGAACCTCCTTTTGCAAAGTGCCTAGCTGTGGATTTCGAACCCTACCTCTGGTGGCACCTTGGGAAACCTAGAAAACCTATACATTTTTGACAACTAGAAACTCAGGGGAATCTAGGATGGGGTGACTTGTGTGGCTCCCACCAGGTTCTGTTACCCACAATCCTTTGAAAATCTCAAACTTTGTAAACACATTTCCCTCACATTTCTGTGATGGAAAGTTCTGGAATCTGTTAGCATCCACAAATTGGGTGGGCCAAGTGCCAGCAGGAGGGAAGAGCCCAAAACATACTGTGGAGAGATCAAAATTACCTATCACCAAACTACCTGGTTTTGCATGGGGGTTCTCATCGGTTTTTGGCCCCGGGTTCGGCGACCATCTAGTGAAATTTAACAAACCCACATATTTCTGAAAACTAGGCACCTGGGGAGACCAGGGAAGTATAGCTTGGATGGACCCCCAACGTTTTCCTACACAGAAAACGTTGATTAGAAGGACAATCAGCGCAGTGCATACGACTCTCCTTCCGCACATCTCTCCGCAAACAGACTTCACATCTCTTACAGGGATTCTTTTATTTGGGTGTGGGAGAAATTTAATTGGGAAAGTGGTGATCTTTCAATCTAGCCACATCCTCTACCACTCCAAATCTAGGAACACTTGCCTGTTCCGCTACAACAAGGCTGTTTATCACAGGCTCTTGAAACTGAACAAAAGTCATCTTTGTCGCTCGAGCATTAAAAATTGCTAAATTGAAAAGATGGATGTCCAACTTCTTATACCAAATGTAAGCCTTATGAACAGCAGTGTAAGGTTCCAACCTCTAATCTACTCCATCAACGCTACTCATGTGCTTATTGTAGTCTACAATGCACACAGGTTTGTGCACTGCAGCAGGTGAAGTACTGTCATCATGGGTGATAGTCAGCAAGTACACATCCCTCCTGTCCACAAATTTCACAGCTAGCAGTTAATCACTATGCAAGGCACTGCACTGTCCCCCCTGAAGCTTTTTGCAAACAAGCTCTTTTGGGTAACATTTACGGGTAGAGCGGATTGTGCCACAAGCAAGAGTGTCCACTTTGAACGATTCCGTAAACAATTGCACAGCAGTGTAGAAGTTATCCAGGTACAAATGGTGACCTTTGTTAAACAGTCCTCTAGCAAGTTCCCAAACAATTTTCTATGAAACTCTTAAAGTGGACAGACAACCAGGGGGGTCAATAGTGGAATCCCTACCAGTGTACACCCGGAAATAATAGACATATCTTGTCCTACTCTCAGACAATATAAACATCTTAATTCCATAACATGCCTTCTTGCTAAGAATGTACTGCCTAAGAACCAAAAGGCCCGTGAACAGGACCAAAGACTCACTAACAGCTATTTCTTTCCGTGGAGTGTAGATCTCTGAAAATTGATCTACAAAGGGATCAAGAACAGGCCGAATCTTAAAAAGCCGGTAACAGTCAGGGTGATCTCGTGGTAGCGTCAAAGCATTATCAACAAAATACAGCATCCGAAGCAAAAGTAAATACCCATCACGACTCATAATTGCAGGAAATATGGCCATTGCCATCAAAGGACTGATGCACCAATATGAAGCCAGGGACGGCTTCCTTATCAAGCCCATCAAAAAAGTAAAACCCAAAAAGTCTTCATCTCATCCAGATTTGTAGGAGTCCACCGGGTAGCTCCTGAGCGAGTTCTTAGTCTGCTCAACAATCACAGCCAAAAATACATAATCCGTGAACAACTGAAAAGCTATATACAAAAATGTTTACAATTCACTCTACACACTGCACCACCACTAAAGGCAGGCAACACTGGCTGCACCATGTTTGGATCAACCCAGAGTCCAGCACTTCCAAAGAGAAGCTTTGCAGCAGACATCAGTGTCCTTCCCTAAAATTGGCACTTCATCCACACTGTGAGTAGCATCATCCGCACTGAGAGTAGCTTCATTATCAGATGATTCCTCGTGGGCAGAAAACTAACTGCTAGAATCTTACAGTCTCTCCTCTCCAACAGACACACTGTCAGTCTCATAATCATGGTCACAGGTAGATTAAAAAAGCATACTAACCACATGCTGAGCAGTAATTCTGCAGCTAGCCATAATCCTTGCTAATAAAGGTAACTTGTCAAACAAGTCAACAACAACAAACACTTCGTGAAATAAGTAATTAACAAAATGGTGCTTTTTCCCAAAGACCTATCTACTCCAAAACTATACCACTCACTTGCCAGAAGCAGCTATTGTCACCAGCACCTACTCTGCACAGCAAGGACCAACAATATCCCACTAAAAAGGAAAAAGAAAAGAAAATTACACATACGACAACGCAAAACACATCGCAAAGAATTTCACGCTCAAAACACTAATTAAACATGCTGCTATTATGACAACACTCACAAAAAATTCAATAATGCATGACAAAAATACTCATTTGGAGTAAACATAGCCAACCCTAGATCCCAGAGAACCAGGCAATTACCGTCCCATCTCGCTATTGCCTTATTCCAGGAAGGCGCTCAAATCCTTGGTAGCTAAAGAACTTACTGTCCATCTGGAAAGTCATGGACTTCTTAATCCATCGCAATCAGGATTCCGTTCGGCGCAAAACGGTCGCAGCAGAGATGTTTGATAAAATCAGGCTGGCTTTGGGAAAAAGAGAATCAGCTATGCTGGTTCCTTTGGACCTGTCAGGCGCCTTCGGCACCATCTCCCATGACATTTTAGAACAACGGCTCTGGGAGATGGGACTCTGAGGGAAAGCTCTGGAATGGTTTAAAAACAATCTAAAGGACCACCCCACCACTGTGCATATAGATTCCCTGGCCTCATGCAGAAGACCAGTAAGCATTGGAGTTCCCCAAGGGTAAATCCTGAGCCGTATGCTTTTTAATATTTATGTAACACCTCTGGCCAGGATAATCATGTCTTATGGGTTTGAGGTTGTGTCATATGCTGATGACACTCAGCTGTTGATCACATTTGGTCCTGACCCTCCAGATACAATGATCCAGATTAAAAACTGTCTGACCCACATTAACAACTGGATGGGCATTAACAAATTACAGCTAAACGGCAGTAAACCGAGATTATTTATGTTCGGCAGGGCCGAAGAGTATTGGTCTAACAGCTGGTGGCCTCAGGCCCATCCCTAAAACAAGCAGTCTGCAACCTTGGAATCATGATTGACAACAAGTTATCCATGAAAAATCATGTAAACCTTGTGCTGGGTACTTTTTACAGGATCCTGCGGAAGCTTTTCAAAATCTTTAAATGGCTACCTATCGAAGCCAGGAAGCATTTGGTCCAGGGCTTAATGGTAAACCGCATGGATTATGGGAATGCCCTATTAGCCTCCCTAAATGAAGACCTCTTTTCTAAACAGCAAATTTTGCAGAATACTGCGCCAGGCTGATCTTAAATCTACCCCCAAGATCCCCCTCAGTCTTTAGTCTGAGGTCCCTCCACAGTTAGGAAAAGAGGTCACTTTAAAATCTCGTGCCTAACCCCTAAAAGTATCTCTGGCATCTGGTTATTTAGCAAAAAAAACTTTAAAAATATCAGCCAGAAAGAACATTAAGGTCCAGTTCAAAATCTCTTCTTACCCCACTGCGAGTCCGCACCGTACGTACGTTTTCTCGCCTCCCATCTCTGGAACAAGCTGCCGTTTCATCTTCTATCTACTGCGGACAACCAGAATTTCTGCAAAGAATTGAAAATGTGGCTGTTTGACCAGAATTAATGCAATTGTATATGACTGCCAGTCTTTGGAATCCCCTCAAGCATCATGAGACCTACCGCTATATAAGATTCTCTGACTTGACTTGGCATAACAAAACAATTTATCTTACCACATAAATACAGCTTCGCAAAACTGCAGATCAACTACTGGCAAAACCGCAAACAAGAATAATACGCTTTGTTCTACAGTAAAAAGGTTAAATAAAACATTACAATCACATATGCAAATAATGCACCAGTACACACACAATTCACCAGTCAAGCTGGGTGGTAGGTAGGCTTAAAAGCATAAGGGCAGAAGCAGCCAAAATATTCACCCCCGTAAAAGGGGAGCAATCCTTGCCCAAGGGGATCCTCCCCAACCCCAACATTTAAAAACCCCTGGTGTCTAGTGGTTTCTGCCCCATTCGGGGACAAATGGGCTTAAAAACATATGGCTGATTGGCCCCCAAAGAGGACAAAAACAGCCACAATAATCACCCCATAAAGGGGAGCGATCCTTGCCCAATAGGCCGCTCCCCAAAAACATTTAAGAAAATATTGGTGTCTAGTGGCTTCTGCCCCCCTTGCAGACAGATGGGTCAAAAAACATAAGGCTGATCTTCCCCCCAAGGGGGGCAGAAATGGCCAAAATATTCACCCCAAAAAGAAGGCGACCCTTGTCCAAGGGGCTGATCCCCAACAACACGAAAACAATCTCTGGTGTCTTCTGGGTTTGCCCCCCTTTGGGGGGAGATGGGCCTAAAGAAATAAGGCATCTGCCCCCAAGGGGGGAAGAAATGGCCATTATATTTTCCGCATAAAGGGAAGTGACTCCCTTCCCAACAACGCTAAAATAATCCCTGGTGTCTAATAGCCTCTTCGCTGGTGGCCTAGTGGGCACACAATTAAAAAAAAACATTATTTGGACCAAGCTGCGGCCAAAATAAATGCTCCCCAAAGGGGAGCGACCCTTGCCTAAGGGGCCGCTCCCCGAAACACAAGGCAGTGAAATTCAACAAAAAAAATCCAAGGTTCTAGTGGGTATTCCTGCTGCATGATCCTGCCCCATGCTCAATCGTGCAGCAGGAAGGCTGAAAAGAGACCTCTAATGCCTCTTTTTTAAATCCCCTAGACTCCCCGAGGAGAAATTTACCTCTCCTCCTTAGACACGCTGTAAGCAAGTGGCTTCCAGTGCGTCCAGTTCCATCATATGATGTCGGCGCTTGGTGCGAGCTGACGTCATTAGATGACGTGGAAGGGAGCAGGAATGCAACAAAAGGGCTTCTGCTGCCCTCCCTTGGGGGCAGCATGAAGGGCAGACCACAGGGGGAGCTCCACCGCTTCCCAGTGGGTGGGTGCTAAGACAGCCGGGAGCCGTTCGACGCACACACCCACTGTGAGGTTGGATGTCTCCCGGCTGTCCAATGTACAGAAAGGGTTAAGCACTTACATTGCTACAATAACAACAACGAGATACCAAAGGGGATGATGGATGGAGGGCTTGAGCAAATCAAACACTCACCCCCAGTCAACTGATCTGGGTTTAATCCATTATCATTCTTTAGCTCACTCCACTACCCCAGTTCAGATATGGCCATGTGCAAATCAGTCTGAACCTGTGCCACATGGGAATAGTCCAGCCCGAACTGCCAAGCCATGTCTTCCCTGGATGGGAAACAAGCATCCTGGGACCGGTTTTGGATTCATAATCCTCATCAACCAGGCTATCTTGAATCCAGTGGTAGAGTGAGCAAGGGACCCATGTCTGGGCATACCCTGCCAACTCAGGGCGAGCAAAGCGATACCAAAGGGGATGATGGACGGAGGGCTTGAGCAAATCAAACACTCACCTCCAGTCAACTGATCTGGGGTTAATCCATCATCATTCTTTAGCTCACTCCACCACCCCAGTTCAGACATGGCCATTTGCAAATCAGTCTGAACGTGTGCCTCATGGGAACAGTCCAGCCCGAACTGCCAAGCCAATAACAACAACAACATTCCAAAATGCCACAATATCAGAAGTAAGTGCTTTAACCTACACAGCTATCTCAGTATTGTAAGTGTGCAAATTCTGAACCCATTGGCTGCGCCGGTGTTAGTGCAGAGAGGGCAGTTCCGCTGCCTCTGCTCTATCAGGGATGGAGTTGTGCTTGACCCCAGTCCCAGTCGTATCAGTACAATGTACAGATGTCATCAGTTCCTCGTCCCCTTTTCCCAAAGACAGAGGCCGAATACAGAGGGCCCCTGTCTTCTAACTTGAGCTAGTTTTCACATACACTGCAAACTCAATGATGTTATCACAGACATTCACCATCAAGCTCAATAAATAACTTAATCCCTGCATATCACTAATGCAAGCGTGGCTGCGGCTGAGTGACCAAAGGGACCCTAATTAAACAAGGCTGTCCCATCCTGATCATTTGAGCAGTGGGCTGCCTCCTAGTTGGCCTACAACACTGACTTTGTGGCTAATGATGAAGGAGTTACCTTGGGAGCAAGGAAATCACCCCAAGAACTGCAATTCCAATAGCTGAAGGTGGAGGCTTTGAAATCCAGTACTTCGCCTGCACAACATTGAACTGTACCTTGACTGTTACAGTTGGGGTGCCTCTGGGCTCTGGTCCACACACACGAAACAGACAGGCAATAACATGGCCTCTGCACCTGAAGCGGACAGTGACAGTGTAAGTGAGCTACAGGAACCAAAGGCAGCCCTGCAAAGTTTCCCAGGCCCATGCGTAACGAGCTACCGCTATCTAGTTGTTTTCTTTGAATCATGGGACCTGTAGTCTTTTTTGTGTTATTATAAAACCAAGGTTACAAGTCCAGTAAAAATCTGGACTGGAGCAGCTCTTCATGCATGCACCTGAGAAACTTGGGATCCATGCAAAAGCACACAGTAACCAACACCAGTAGCTGGAGATTTTGGAATCCTAAGCCAATCCTGCACCAGGCTGGCCTACATCATGACATGTGGAGCTGAGAGCCACGGGAGCCTGGATAACATTTACACCGGACGAAGTGACAAACTGGCATGCCATGTGTGATTCAGGGCCCTGAAACAACTCCACCGACTGCTTCATGGTATGCCATGTGGGACTGGGCAGGCATTCATTCATATTCTAAGTACTATAGAAGGACATACAATAAATGTTACCCACAATGAAGGAAGCACTCATATCTAAAGCCAGCAAGTCACTGTTTTCCAAACAACAGCATCTCCTATTGCCCTAAAGAATGTAGGTGGACAAGGACGGCTTAAGTTGCAGAACGCCTCGAGAGACAGTGTCTATGCATCAAGGAAGCCTGCCTGCGATGGTGATACATTTTCACAAGCACCTCCAACCCCATCAGGCTAAGAGCTGCCCTGGTATCTGTCACCCTCTTCATGTGGACCTGGTCCTTCAGCAGAGGCACTTATGAGAAGGAGTCTCTATCCGCCCACCTCACCGAAGCAGTCTTAGGACAATAGCCGGTCTCTGGATAAATGGTATGATCCCCTGCGCGGCTCTCTATCGATAACCTTAGGAAGAACGAATGGCAGGGAGTTGGGAAGGGGCGAGGAGCTCATAAATGCATTGGAGCCGCCCTAGTCATAAACTACCTCTGTATTTTCTTTGCACCATGGTGCGTGTCTCGCCGTCTCAGGGCTGGTCAGGATGGAACTTGACTGGAACCACCACACCACGACTCATCACCACCACTAAACTCCCTCTTGTGAGATGCTGTTCAGCACTGCACATGTCACCGAGGGAGGGAAGAGAGCAAGGAACAGAATGGCCAATCATTGCATAGCTGATTATAACACCATGCAGTTATTTGCCAGGAGTTCCATGGACCTGAACCTTCCCACCCCCAGAGTGCCTCATGTGCATAACCACTGGGGACCAGAGGCCTAACTACATGTCCTGGCCAATCCAGATGATGCAACTTTGCTGAGAGCAGTGCCAGTATTGGATCAGGCAGGACACCAATGCTCAATCTGAGTCTAGTGGGCTATTGCTGGGATCCCCCCCACTCACTATGCAGAGATGCTAAGGTCGCTAGTGCGCAGGTCCGGTCTGTCACAGAAAGGCAGTCATCCAACCTGACATACCCACTTTGTATGTCAACTACCTGGAGGTGAAGCCCTGCCCAATCATCATCATGTCACGCAGGATTTAACCATGGAATTGAGGCTGGAAAAACAGTAAACTCACCTGTAGATGTTATCTACATTGAGTTCATGGACTAAATATGGGGGGACAGTGCCCGGATGTCCTAATAGAGAAACTGCCACTGACTTCCCATGCCCTGGGTGCTTCCACCAAACCAAGGCCTCGCTTGGCCTTCTGGAGCAGCACCTCACTCTTGTATCTCGCCCATCTCACCAAATCTTTTCTCTAGCACACCAGTTGGGGACCTCTTAGTACTTTCTAGTTCCTAGCAATCTCTCTCTTTGCTAGGAGAAATGTCAGTTCCTGAAATTGACTTGTGACTCTATTCTGGGGCATCTGTGGGAAGCAGCTTAATGCGCAATGACCTGGAGTATGCAGGACTTCCTTCTCAGTGAGCTCAGCTATCACCACAGCGATCTCCCCCCAATATTTTTGGAGCTCTGGGCATTCACAAAACATATGAAGAAACTCTGATCCTACCTCCCCCACCTCGTGCATTTCGCCACATCTATTGCAAAATGCCTTTTGATCCTCCCAGGGGTAAAGAATGCTTGATGACGCAAATAGAAATTAATTAGCTTAAACCTTGCATTTTAGGAGACCTTGAGTATACGTTCCAAGATGGATGTCCAATCTTTCTCCAGTATGAGCGCCCCCAGTACCTCTGTCCAGGTAGCCATGAGATTATCTAGAAGTAGTAGTGCATCACCCTTCGTTATTTTATGTAGACAAGTGACAGCTTTAAAGGTACCTTGAGAGGTGACCAAGTATTGACAGCTTTTTGCATGTGGTGGTTCTGCCATGCCCTTTCCCCAGTGTCTGAGAGCTGCTTTCATCACCACACCATTAAGAAGGAAATGGCCCTTTGGTAGGTCATATTGTAATTGGATCTCCTCAGAACAGAAGTAGCATTTCATTGGAAAAGAGGGTCCCCACTGGTTTTGCGCCTGCTGTCACCTAGTCCGTTAGGCCTCACCAATCACCACCGTGCGGGAGCATTTTAAGAAATCCAAGTGAGATATCTGGGGAATATGGGAATTGAGTTTCTCCCATGTCCTTCGCAGGATCCACACCCAGCACCCCTGCAGAACCTGAAATTCTATGGTGGCCATCTGGCTGAGGAGGACTAAGTTCAAGCACCACCCTAATCAGTCTAGGAATATCGTGCACAAAAAGGGCCAGGGTCCTCCCAGGAGCCAGCCTGCTCGCCATCCACTGCATCAGCAGCTGAAATTATGCTGCATTATATTAGGCTTCAAAGTTGGGAAAGGCTAAGCCTCCATCACTCTCGGCCTCTGAAAGGGGGGTAAAGCAGCCCTCCCTTGGCCCAATCCCCAAATAAATCCAGTTATGAGTGAGTCAATCTCCCAGAAAGGTGCCCTAGGCATTCATACTGGCAGTACCACAGAAAAGGTATAGTAAACGGGGGAGAGCCACCATGGCTACTAGTGCTAAACGGCTTGCCACCGATAGGGGAAGTGTAGACCAAGACTCAATGCTCGAGCAAAGAACCCGCAGAGCCCTCCCCATATTACCCTGCAGCAAGTCCATGGGAGCATGATACACCAGAACCTCCAGGTAAGGCAAGCGTCTGGAGTCCCATTGTACAACCCATAGTGTCACTGGAGGCTCCCCAGCCGCCATTGTCAGAAAAACACTAAAAACACTGGACTCTGCCAATTAAAGCATAGCCCCTAGTGGGACCCAAACCGCTCTAGTAATTGGTGCGCTCCAGTCAGCTCCCTCCCAGTGCCATGCAGAAATTTCAGCATGGCCATCTGCGTACAACAAAATTTAAGGCATTTGTGCATCAACTGTTATACCTCAGAAAGCCCCCAGCCCTGGCCAGAGTCTGCATCGCCAGGGCAAAAAGCAAAGGCGACAGAGGGCAACCCTGGCAAGTCTCACGCTTCACCCTGAAACCACTTGAGATAGTTCAACCCATCCAAACTCTGCCGAGGGTTACATATACAATAGTTTTGTCCAGGCTAAAAAGCCCTGTCCCAGCTCAAAGCAATTCATTGCCCCTTAGAGGTAAGCCCATTCCAGGCTATCATAAGCAGTTTAAATGTCAACTTTAAAAAGCACCACCTTTCTCTTGTCATAACAAAACGAACAGGCATTTGCAATGCAATAGGTCTCACATTTGCCAGAGTTTAAGCTATTGGCATTGCACATGACAATGTATTTTATTTATATGTTTTGATAATTAACACATAAATAAAACGCATTGTCATGTACAATGCCTACAGCTTAAACTCTTGTAAATATGAGACCTATTCACAGAAGCGGCCGCCATTGTCCCCGGCTGCTTAGAAAGTGAAAGCGTGCATGGCGTGCAGGAAAGCTTATCGTGCCTGCAGTAGGAGAAATGCATTAAAGGAAATAGTGCTTACAGACTAAACATGCATTTGCAATGCAATCGGGTTCGCCTTTGGGAAAGTATATGTATTTAGCTATTCAGCAAATTAGCCTGGGTGCTGAAACACCTAAAGTTCTTCAACATGGAGGTAAAGTAAGCACCAAACTGCGTGACATGCCAGGTATGGGAACAAATGGAGAGAAATATTGCCTTTCAGTGGGGAATGGTATAGTCCAAAGCTCTGTTTTTAATATAAAATCAGGGCCTTTGTGGTCACATCACTGAAAATACAAGATTTGAAAAAAATATTATTGTCTAAGGGTGCTCGTGGAAGACAATATCTATGGACTGGAATCTAGAGAATGCTAAAGTGATTCTGGTATTTTACTGACCTTTGCTGGTCGTTTTCCATCAAGAAAGGTAAATAGAGGCAGTTGGCAGGAAAATAAAAGAAGAAAGTCCTTTAGCAGAAAGCAATTCTGGTATTTTACTGACCTCTACTTGTCGTTTCTTTTAAAAGAGTTAAATAGAGGCAGTTGAACAGAAAAAAAAGTCCCTAAACTGAAGCAGACAAGTCCTAGGGCTGATCTCCAGAGCCCACAAAATACATACACATATAAGTATATACTATAGCCTTATAGCCCGCCGTAGAGGGCTATACCGGCTATTAAAGGCCCTCTTCAAGGAAGAGGGACTTTAATAGCGGTATAGCCCAGCTACGAAGGGCTATAAGGCTATTAGAACATTCTGCCACTAGAGGGTAGAATGTTCTAACAAAAAAGAACAAAGCCTTTTGGGAGTGTGGGGGGATTGGAATCCCCTCAGGCTCCTTGAAGCCTCTCTTTACATCCAGAGCTATGAACAAAGAAACATTGGAATGTTGGAGCTCCAGGCTTATACCAGCCATTATAAGCCCAGAGCACTCCAATGTTTTCAATGGAGCTCCCAACATTCCAATGTTCTAAAGTATATACAAAGGTCTTGAATGCTCGACCTAACAAGCCCTGGGGCTGATCTCCAGAGCCCACAAAGTACATACACATATAAGTATATACTAAAGTATATACAAAGGTCTTGAATGCTCGACCTAACAAGTCCTAGAGCTGATCTCCAGAGCCCACGAGGTACATACACATATAAGTATATACTAAAGTATATACAAAGGTCTCGAATGCTCGACCTAAAAAGGAATACGTAACTGTACATTCATGGGCATCCCCACTTCAAGAGAGAGAGAACTCTTCAGAAATGTCCCACTTTGAAAATGTAATTTGTTATCCTACATCTACTAATCAAGGGAATAAACAACGGAAGCTTAATCAGGTGAGGTTTGAATACTACATTAGTTTGGTTCTCTCCTTCCAAACATGTGATCAACCAAGTGTCAACTTTCTTGTAAAGATAATCACAAGACCTCAGGCTCAGAATAAAGCAAGATGCCGGGTGTCGGTGTGATCATGGGTGAGAAGTCGGTAGTTTGAGCTGGTGAAGAACAAGTATAATTGTCCTTCATTCAATCTTCTAACACCCAACAATCACACACACAAATCCAGCAAGTCGCAAAGCAAAGTTATAACTGCTCTGAGGATGATACTATCTTAACCTTCAGTCGCCTTGCAAGAAACGCTGCTATCAACAGAGGGATTCCTGAAGCAAACCTATTTAGCAGAAGGGCCCTTCCGTTACAGCTGCACGACTTTTTAGAAGCATGAGGGACTGATGCTTCTGCATCTTCAGAACGCTCTACGCCACCCAAACCCTAAAAAAATACACCATTTACAAACGCCTGGTTTCTTTCTGCCAGGGCCGTTTCTGCCATTAGGCAGGACTAGATGGCCGCCTAGGGCGGCAAAAGGTGGAGGGCGCCAAAAAACATGCGGGCAGCAGCACCTATAAGTGGAGTGCAAGCGCACCTGCTTTATGCTTGTACTACTACATTTTTGCTGCGCAGCGCGGAGCGCACCCTAGCTTAGTGGTGGATAGTGGTACTGTGGAGAGGAGCGGGCGGGCGGTGCACACTAGTATTGTATCATGTGCGGGTTCCTCCCCAGGGCAGACAATCTAGTAGCGAGGGATAGCACTACCAATGACTGCCCTGGGCATCATAATTTTGTCCAATCCCCGTGTGGTGCTTCAGCAGCCACTGACGGTGACGGCGTGACACGCACCACCCTCTCGCTGTCGGTGCGCGGAGGACGGCTGGTGCTGGCTAATGGAGAATTGACTGCCAGGCCCGACCTGTTGACTTCTGCCAGTGCCCCACAACAACAACACAGACCTGTCCCGGCCGGCGGACGTCTACTCCAAGTCCTCGGCTCCCGCTGGCCTGGCTTGAAACCCCAGAGTCACACAGTAGTAGTGCCGGTGGTAGCACGGAGCATCTGACAGAGGCCAGCAGTGCATGAGCCTCGGAGCCTGCAAACTGCACGGACTTGCGCGTGGATGTGACTTTTTTCCCCCGAGCACAGGTGAGTAAGTTACTGCGCAGTTAGAGCGAAGCAACTATTACGAACATCATGCAGGCCTGCTGCTAATGTGCAAAATAAGTACAGTACTTACTCTTAATTTAAAAAGAGGCCTGTGAGTCTTAGTCAGTCTCTGAGATCGTCCCGGTCCTCATGGCTCCAGAGACGGGTGCACAACTGTGAGAGATACGTCTGCGTGGGTTTTGTTATTGTTTGTTTGTTTGTTGCAGCAGCAGGCCCTAATCCAAAAGTCATAAAATGGCAGGCATTGTGATTGGCATCCGCGGCCCCATGTCCAGGCGGCAGGCCTCGGCTCCAGTCAGTGAGGTGATACAATCCTTATCCCGCCACAACCTGTGCATGTGGGCAAGTCTGGGTGGAGGTCAGGGCACGGGAGAGGGGGTCAAGTAGGGCCGCGAAGAGCGTGTGCCTTCCACTAGTTTAAAGTCTGAGGCCCCCCTTTCCTTGAGCTGCCCTCATTCCAGCAATGTGTTTAACTGTCCGGGCCTGGGCCTGGTGTCAAGAGCGTGGAGCGACAGTGCCAGGCTGGGTGGAGGTCTGCCATTTATTGCAGTATCATACCTCTACTTGTACTTTGTACGCTTTTGTGACTTTCACACGTCACTTTTTCCTCCTGTAATGTACCGTTTGCTACTTCTTGTATTTTGTTTGCTCATAATTGTCACTTCTGCCTCATGTAACTTAACGTATGCCTTTGTAATCTGTTCACTTGTAATTTTCTCCTCATGTATCATTACTGTTCCTATTGTGAAGTGCTCTGACACCTTCGGGTAAAGTCTGCGGTATATAAAAACGCATAAAATAAAAGGAAGGCCGCTAAGCTCTTATATAATGAGATTGCAGCCATAATTTTTCGCTGCACTACATGACACCAAATGGACAAGTGTATTTTTTTACAGGACAAGTAGATTTATGAAGCAACCTGTCCCATGGACAAGTAGTAATTTTATTAAATCCCACACCCCTGTTTCAAATATCATAAATGGTGCTTATTCAGTTATTTAATTTTTGATGTGTTTTATTGTTTAATGTTGAATACAAGTTTTTATATCTGATGCATAAATTCTTCTATCCGGGATGACGGGGGCAAGAGTGATCGTAGTAAAAGGGAGGGGGCGGCATTTTTCAATTCTCACCTGACCTGACAGAGCCGGTCGCTCCTCCCGCCGCGTGGCCCACTCCGAGGGTCCCGGTATCCGCCGCCACTGCCGCTGCCAGTTCGTCCTCTGTGCCCCTGATAAGTATTGTGCCGTAATTGCTGTTTAGCATCGTCCTCTGTGCCCCTGATATTATTGTGCCGTATCTGTTTTGCCTGTCTTATGTGCCCCTGATATTATTGTGCCGTATCTGTCCTCTGTGCCCCTGATATTATTGTGCCATATCTGTTTTGCCTGTCCTCTGCGCCCCTGATTTTATTGTGCCGTATCTGTCCTCTGCTGTGCTCCTGCTCGCTCCTGTGCCTCCACCGCCGACCCACCCCACTCCCTGCCGCTGCCCCCCGCGGCCCCACCCCCGCTCCCTCCGGAATCACCGCTCCCCTCCCCACTCGCCACCCCGCTCCCGCCTCCCAGCTGCTCCTCCCTCGCTCCGCCCCTCCATTCTCCACTTATGGCAGAGTCCGCGGTGCGCCAAAGGTGAGCCAAAGGCAAGCCTGTCTGCGCCCGTCCGCGCCTGGACCACGCCCAGCGCCGGACCCCCTGGCCCTCGCAGATGCCATCCCACCCACCGGATGTATGACGCCGCCACCCTCAGCGCACTCAACACCGGACGCCTCCCCGGCTGCCACCAAGCCATCCCAGGACGCACCCACGGACCCTTCACCTGCCACTCCTGCAAGTTCTCCTGCATCCGGACCTGCAACCCACCCGCACCCGCCAAGCCAAGCACCAACAGCAACCACCTGAAGTGCATCCTGCTCAACACCCGATCCATCCACAGACACGCCGTGGAACTATGGAACCTGCTCGACACCACATCTCCGGACGTCGCCTTCCTCATGGAGACCTGGATGAACGCCTCCTCAGCACCCGACATCGCCATAGCCATCCTGGACGGATACAAGATCACCCGGAGAGACCGCGCCAACCAGACTGGAGGAGGCATCGCCATCGTCCACAAGAACACCATCCGCATCACGACCAACTTCGAAGACACCCACACAGCCGCCGAACATCTCCACTTCCAGATACACACCGACCCCAAGACTACACTCAGAGGAACCCTCATCTACAGACCCCCCAGGACCCCGCACACAATTCAGGGAAGACATCGCAGACTTCATCAGCCCACACGCCCTCCCCTCCGCTGACTACATCCTCCTAGGGGACCTCAACTTCCACCTGGAGAACAACAACGACAACAACACCACCACCCTTCTGGACAACCTCGCCAACCTCGGACTCAAGCAACTGGTAAACACCCCCACCCACTACGCCGGACACATGCTTGACCCAATCTTCTCCTCCAGCAAGCACATCTCCTTCAGCCATTCCACCGGACTCCACTGGACAGACCATAGCTGCGTCCACTTCAGGTTCAGAAAGACCACTACCCACCACATCCCGCAACAGGCCCCCCCAGGAACTGGAGCAAGATCACCACCGACCAGCTCACCACATCACTGAATCAGAACCCTCCCGCCAGATCAACGGACCCCAACCAAGCAGCCCTCAACCTCGCACAGTGGATCACCAACTGCGCCGACGACCTCGCACCCCTGAAAATCCATCCCAGCAAGCCCGGAAGCAAGAAAGCCAGTGGTTCAACGAGGACCTCAAGAACTCCAAGAAGAACTGCCGTACCCTCGAGAATGCCTGGCGAAAGAACCCGACCACAGACAACATGACCGCCCTCAAGCACGCCACCCGCAAACACCACCAGCTGATCCACACCACCAAGAAGACAGCATACAAGCAACAACGCACACAACAGCAAGGAGCTCTTCAGCATCGTCAAAGAGCTTTCCAACCCCAGCGCCGGAAACAACGACATCACTCCCTCACAAGACCTCTGCGACTCACTCGCCACGTTCTTCCACAGCAAGATCGCAGACATACACGACAGCTTCGGCGAACAACCCACGTACCCCACCACAGAACTGACGCCCCCCAGCACCACCCTCCGTGACTGGACCCCGGCCAGCACTGAAGACACCATCCGCACAATGAACACCATCCACTCCGGATCACCGACCGACCCATGCCCCCACCATGTCTTCAACAAGGCCGCCTCCGTCATCGCGCCTCAACTCCGGGACATCATCAACTGTTCCTTCAACACCGCCACCTTCCCGGAGAGATGGAAACACGCCAAACTCAGCGCCTCCTGAAGAAACCATCAGCAGACACCACCGACCTCAAGAACTACCTTTCTTTGGACCCCCCCTGCACCCTTGAAATTGCATTTTCAATTTGCGATTCGCAAATTGAAAATTGCAAATTGTAAATGCCTTCCCATTGATTACTATGGGCCTCTTGGCCCATAGGAATCAATGGGAAGGGTTTCCTTAATTGCGATTCGCAAATTGTGAATCGCAATTAAGGAAAAATAGCGAATCGCAAAAAAAGTTGCGATTTTTTCATGCATTGCCGTTTGCGATTTCTAAATTGCGATTCCTTAATTGTCGCAATTTAGGAATCGCAAACGGAACCGTTGATGCATGTGGACGTTTGAGTCTTGCACATTCACGCTACAGAATGTTGCTTGGGATTTCGATCTAAACATCCACTGCAGTACAACAGAGGTGGCGTGCTGCTCAAATTTAACAGTCTAAACAAGGCAGACTATTTAACAGTTAAATATTTCTGGCACACTACACATACACAAAAACTTCTCAATGTGGATGCTAAAATTGCAGACCTGCAGCCAGATGCATCAAGCTAAAAATCGGTCGCAAAGGGGCAGATTCTCAGAATCTGCTCCTTTGCGACCGGTATTTTTGCATTTGGGATGCATCATCCCAAATGCAAAAATCGCAAATAGTGAATCCGCTAAATTGCGATTGTTTGCATTTAAGGAATTTCAAATTGAGATTCGTTAAATGCAATGCATGAAAGTTCCAAAAATAGCGAATTCGCTAATTGGGCACGCAAATTACCACGAAGTACAACTTCATGGTAATTTGCAAAAACTTTGAAACATGCACTAAAGTGCATGTTTCAAAGTTTCATGTTGCACACACACATGCCCTAAGGGCATGTGTGTGCACAACATATGTGCACAGATCAAATTCAGGGGTGCAACAGGGTGTTCTTTGGACACTCCTGCACCCTTGAAATCGCAATCTCAATTTGCGAATCGCTAATTGCGATTCGCAAATGATATTGTCTTCCCATTCATTCCTATGGGCCTCTAGGCCCATAGGAATGAATGGGGAGGTATTCCTTAATTGCGACTCGCAATTTGCGAGTCGCAATTAAGGAATTCTAAGAAATCGCTATTTTTGTAGTGATTTCTTGATGCATTCCATTTTGCTATTCCTTATTAGCGATTCCTTATTTTTCGCTAATAAGGAATCGCAAAATGGATGCTTGATGCATCTGGACCCTGGTGTTTTGTTTTGTTTTTTACCACCGAGCGTGGATTCCATTTTCCATCAGCCATTCAAGAACTATTAACTGGATGCCACAAAAACCAATAAAATCAACTTTAAGGCAGAGTATCTGATGCTACCAATCAATTGCACCTCCTTGTTGGCTTGGGCTGTATTGCCCTTCCAACATCTCTAGGTCAACAAAAAGCTTCCAAGAACCAACCAAGACCCACGTTCAGATAAAGACAACACCTGTAATGTTTTTAGTACTCTACACCTCTACCAAGAGCATTCTGCAATTCTGCAGCACCCCTGCGACCTAACAGTCTATCTCCACACACAACGTTCTCAATTGCTATGTAGCTTCTCAATATGTCCGAGTCATCGCACATTTGCTTTCTAAACACAAGGCAAGCAAATTAAAACGTACAGTAAAGTGTGAAACAAGTACAACAGAAGATCAGTGAGTCACCTATGTGACCAGACTGGTCCAACACACGACTGAGTAAACAAACACCTCCCCAACCTCTTGGGCTATGAGAGAAGTATGTTAAGCATGAACTGTAAATCCCTAGGAGTGGCCAGTGTGCTCCTTACCTGTGTGTAGTCGAAGTCGGAACAGGGTGCTATACTCTTGATGTAGTCCATTCGGAACTGGTTCTCTGAGTTGCCCACTGGAACTGGAGTTATGCCCATCCAGAAACTATAGTATGGGATTAGATAAAAAGTGTTAACATGAATGATTATCACAACGTGTGTTCAGAACAATGCCCTATTTATATCCATTTACGATTGTCTTTACTCTGTAGCTGCTACCATGCCCATCCATGCACTTAATGACCCCTTACAAGAGCCAGCCGCTGCTATTCAACTCTTAACAATACATAGCATACAGTTTGTAGTTCTTAGTAACGCATCACTACATAGAACCAAAAATATTTTAAAGAAGGGACTCTCTATCTGAGACGGTTACGGGACGCCATCGACCACCTTTTCGATATGCCCTAACGCAAGATAAACAGCTTTCCGTATTTTCACCGATCCATTTCATGTAAATAGAAATTACGTGGAAAGTGTGTGAAAGGATACAACCACTACCGGGTTAGTTCTTGGAGCATGATCGTAGACAGCCCACGTAACCTTTTAATGATTCTAGGGATTGAGAAAGATAAAGAAAACGTGGTCCCAGCTACAGCAGTTTCCTTAAAGAACCTATATTAGATAGAATTTGTGGCTCCTGAAGAAGGCGTCTCTTGCAAACGCCGAAACGCGCGTCGAAAAATATTGATTGCCACTGTTTTATAATAATTTTTTATTGATTGTATTGTATGAAAATTATAGAATTGTTTTAATTTTATGTTTACTTAGTGTTTGTTTTTAATGTGATAATTTGTGTATCTATTAAATGAAATCCAGTTTTTATAATTGTTTACCTTGTGGTTCCTTTTTGCACCTACCTCCCACTCCTTTCGTTATGATTATGCCATGATTTTTACATTGTGAGATCAGCCACTACTGCAGGTGACCCCAGAATCATATGTTTGCCCCCAGTCTCAACAACGATTCAAGGGCAAAGTTAAGACTTACAGGCAGGATTAAGATATTCCTGCTCCTACAATAGATCCCCGCCTGCTGCTACCTTAATACCATGAGAGGTTTGCGAGACATGTTACTACAAACCTCAACCATTGGAATGGAGTTGAGCAGGGCTCAAAATGGAGAAGCCGGATTCCCAACAATCCAATCCACAAAATAAGGCCCTAGAACACAGAGTGTAGCGAGGGCACATCGGACCATCCTGAAACACATGGGAAAGACAGAAAGAAATTGCACACATTATTGTGCACAATGCAGGAAAATCTATAGCCAACAGATAATGAAAGATGCCGCGCTTAGGATTACTCGCTTTCCCAGTCAGTATCGGTCTCATGAGTGTGAGGTCAGTCCACCTATATGAGGAGTTTTGTGGATGTTTGCTGTTATTACTGTTGGCTTTTTTCTATTACTAAGTTTCAGTGGCCTTTACCTGACGTTCTGGATGACACACTATGTTGCACAGTGAGGTTATTAAATTATGGTTTATGGAATACAACGTGAGATCTGTGCCCTGAAAAGTCTGTGGCGCACTACGCTTTAAGACGAAACACGTTTTGTCTAGGATCCAATTGAAAGCTGTTTTGAGAAATAAAAGAATTAAAAGAACACTTGTGAAAAAAAATAATTTGGGGATTATATCTAATACTCTTGACTTTTATTGCTTGGGATGCAACAATTTTGTTCTTAATGGTGTGGACTTTGTCTACATGTTCGGTGATGATTCGATGGGCATCACCTATATCCCTATGAGCATCGTGATATTGTGAAATTTACTATCAACAGCTCAGCTCATCGAATACCCAACCATCTCTTTTGTTGTTTAATAGATACTGAAAAAGACACTCTCAACACTTGCATGTTTTTCATATTGCATAAATTCCCCCAACATGATGAACATCTAAAAGAAGCTCAACAGAGATTGCCCCAAACTGAGAACAAGCTGAAGACCAACGGTGACCAACTTCGTAACATGGTAAAGGTCGAACAGATCATCGCGGCCAAAAACGAAGAACTTGAGGCCTGCTCCCATTGCAATAATCTCCACATAATCAGTGTGCTTGAATGAACCAACACTGTAATTCTTGCTCTGCTCCCAGTCGCAAGTGTGATCACAAACGTGTTGGCGATCCCTCGTCGGATGTCCGTCTTTCAGTTCTGGTTCTCGTCGCTCTCCTGCGAGAAGCCCTTCCGGGTTGTCAGCGCACAGCATTTCACTCCAGCATTATACTCCCGAACTGCAGTATCTCTCGAGTGCCTATTACTGCGTCCATCATGGTTAAAAACCTCTAATGTTTCCTGCAAGACAAAGAGAAGAGCAGATTTACTTTAAAAAATCTGCATATCATAGAAAGGCGGTAACATTTATTTTGAAAGTTTTGTTTTCTTTTGAAAATAGTTATCTGATGTGTCTTTTTCTCAGTGAGTGGAGATCCTGTTTTGTGCTTGCTTTACCTGATGGCTGTAAAGACTCTCTCTCTCTATATATATAACTCACGTCCCCGCAATGCACTGCTGATGACGTCACATATTACAACACTCATGACATGGTCAGTGACAGCACTGATGACATCACTGATGATATCTTGAATATGATGGCCAAATCATATAGTCCCAAAGTCAGAAATTGGAGTAAAAAGAACAGGTAAAGAACCTGGTGTTATCTTTTTACATGGCACCTATGTTAAAGACATTTACTACGAATCCGAAAGATATTATCTTATAAGATTTCAGAGCGTGACTGTATGGATGAGTGTGTGCTTGCGTCAGTGATTGTAGAAGAGACGTGGTATGTGTTAGTATCTTTATGAATAAGTGAGGTGGTGTGTGTATAACTGTATAAGTGAGTAAAGTGCTATGTGATTGATACTTTGCGTGACTGTATAGGTGTGTTATAGGTGTGTTACTAACTATGGGTGAGTGGCAGTGTGTCAGTGTCTGTATGGGTATATGATTGCATATATCAGTGGCTGTGTAGATGAGTGACTGCGTGAATGAGTGACTATGGGTGAGTGAGTGGATGCGTGTACACTTATGAATCAGTGAGCGGGTATGTACTACCTGGTATTGGTGTGTCTATGGTTTCAAGAATGGTATTCTGTATTTTAGAATGGATGTAGCAAAGGTTTTATTAGGGTGTGAAGTAGTGCATCAGATATTAAGTGGATGATGTCCTCAGTGATGTAATCAGTGATGTCATTTGAGATGTCATCAGTGATGTCACTGACCATGTCATGAGTGATGTAACATGTGACGTCATCAGCAGTGCATTGCGGGGGCGTGAGTTATAGTGATTTCAGCTAACTGTAACAGGTGACTTTCTCTGGTTTTATACAAGTGAAATGTCAGACTAACTATATCGTCCCTGAAACCTGTATTTTTCCAGTGAATTTTATATATATGTATTCAATCTCCTCTCACTCTTACAAGGAAGAAATCATCTCAACATACTATCCCTTCTGTTATCTTTCTCACTCTACATGCATTTTCTACGGTTCTTTGTTCTGCTTACTTTTCTTCACTCACCCGTTCTTACCTGTGCACGGGTCTGTGGGTGATGGTAGGCTTGTGTTAATGTCATTCATGAAGGTGTGCTACCACTGGAAGTCATTTTATTTCTAATCAGATTTGCTTTTTCTTCCACATAAATGTAATTCCTTCCAAATAGTTTTCAATCCATTATTCCTTCTTCTCCATTAAGCATGAAGTGATCTCCTGTTGCTATGGTTATTTGCCTTCTGAGCACTACTTTCCATTTTCTGGTGACTCATTCCATTGCGTGTTCGGACCCCTTGTGCATGTTCGCAGCAAGAACAAGACAGATTGGAAATACTCAGTGTGCTACAGCTACACCGTGACATTCAGTTCTCTTTTTCATATCCGGAATACCACGTCAGAGAATTCTAACCTTGAATATTCTCATGGAACTACTTCCCCAGATGTGTGCTTTTCACTTTCAGCCTTTCCTTCAGTGATGGGGCAAAGGGGCGTTTGTGGAAATTTATCTACAGAACATCCTCAGTGCTCTCAGCAGCTCAGTTCATTTGTGCTCCCCAATTTTAACAAATGGTAGCGAAAATGTTCCTGCCTTTAATCTAATTTCTTTTGATCTTGAATGTCATCTAATGTTAATTTAGAGCCCATCAGTTTCAATCAACTGTCGGCACTTTATTAATGTATTTAATTTTTTGTTCTGGGATAACTTATTTTTACGTATTCAGGTAATCATCTATGTATTTATTGATTGATATAATGATATGTTAAGTGAGATATTTGTATATTGTCTTCAGTTGGTGAGAGTAGACTGTGCCCCATTCAGGTAGAACAGAGGTGCACAGAAAACACCTAGGGGTCCAAGGACTGCCAGACTCGTTGATGCTCGGCTGTGGGGGTCCAGCCACTGTCGCATTGGTGGACCGACCTCCCCATTATAACCTGGGCCATCAGACCGCTATGTTGCTGCCTCCAGGGAACTGATGTTCTCTAGAGGTGATGCGGAGGTCCTGAGACCGCAATATCTTTGGATGAATCGCCTGGTCCAACCAAGCACGTTATGAGTTTCCTCTCTCCCATGGTTTTCATGGCAGTTCCACTGACATGAATACTGTGTCATAGAGGAAACAAAGGCAGCCCTACAGTGCCCCCGGGTGCCTCACGGTATGTGTATGAAACCAGGAAGGCACAACATGTGCCCCCTGTGTGTATGCCCACTAGTTCCTGCACAGCATGGACGCTACAGTCCGTGCCATGTAGAAACCTTGTGTGGGGTTCCCATTGCGATGCCTTTTTTAAAGGCACCGCCGCCGCCTTTGAAAGAAGCACTGCAGCGGTAACGGCAATGCTGGCCATCCACCAAACTACTTTTTAGTTTTCATTTGGAGATGAAGGGGCACAGCAGTGGTGTCAAAGTGATGGTAAAAGGCAACAACTTGGTTTCTAAACTTCACAGAAAAAGTACGGCGAGCAATACACTGCTGCATGCACAGAGCAGTGTGGTAAAGAGCATCCCTTACAGAATATTCCTGTGGGCTCACAGGAATTGTAGCTCTGATAACACCTTTCAAGAATAATGCATTGTGATGACAAAGAGATTCAGGGAAAAGGGTTACCGGGATCAGTTTTAAAAAGTGCCCTAGAGAAAGTACCCAACACCTGCAGAGATAATCTCCTAGCTCCCAAACCCACACCTAGCTCAGAGATCCCAACAGTGACAAGGTTTACTTCTTTTAGCAATAAAGCTAAAGAAGTAAGAAACGGATATATGACATTACAACGCAAGCTTTTACCACGCATGCCTTTACAACGCTGTTTTTACAACGCATGCCTTTACAACGCATAGTGCTTTGGGGCGCTAGATAGTGAATAGTTTAATTTACTATTCCAACTCCAGTCCCCGTGGATAGTAGGGAAGGTGTTGGATAGTAAATTAAACCTATTCCCTATCCTAGAGCACCCCCCAGCGCAATGCGTTGTAATGGTTTGCGTTGTAAAAGTTGCGTCGTAAAGGCACTGCGTGGTAAAAGTTGCGTTGTAAAGGATGTTTCCCATAAGAAACACTCTTTCAGGCTTACTGGATAGCCAGCGTAACATAACCTTCAGGAAAGGACCATTCCTAAAAGACAAGCTTTGCAACAATGAAGTTGTAAGAAAAACTGCCAAGAAAACCCAGGTGTAAAAACTGAGGGTTTTTACACTTGTGGTAGTGCTAGGCTTGTAAATGCAGTCACAATGTGAAACAATATTTTTCCCTACTATGTAACACGCACACACATATTGATAAATATCGCATATGTCAGTCTGGTTTCTGAGTATACGCTCTTGTTTGCCCCTGTGAAAAACTATATATATGAAGCACAACACTCCCAGTGGAGAAGCATGTGTTAGAACACATGAGAGCCATTAAGAATGGGGATAAATAGTATGCAGTAGCAGGACTTTTCGAGGAAAAACACAAAGATAATATGGACCTACTATGGTTCTTTGCCATTGATAGAATTCTCATGTCTATGAGAGGGGGAACTGTACACGGAAGCCTAGACAACTTGAATCCAAGTTAATACTTGAACTGCATACCAAGGTCCTCAATGGCCTCAACTCTGACAAGAAAATGTATATTCATTTTGGCGAGTAGTTATACACTTCACCTCCATCCCAGTAAAAGTAGGATTCTGGGATAGGGGAGTAAAGGTAGTAAGAATGGGCTTTTAAGGAAGAGTTTTCTGAGTCTCTGATGATGTATGCCAGCATCATAAATCTTTGAGTGATTTTAAAAGGTTTGTTTTGTCTTGTGTTTATGTCCATATAGGGTGGTGCCCTCCTTCCCAAAGTGGTTGGCAAGCTGAGTGAGTGCTGTATTTGGTTGCCAATGAGGCTGGACTCATTTCTCCTGCTTAGCTCTATTTGAGTCCAACAACCAGATAAACACAAAAGAGCTGAGATATCTTCTCTTTATTCTATTATTCTCTTCAACTCAGTCATTTCTTTTTTTCACGATATAGGGGTATCAAGGATGTTGGTGACCCTTGTTTTGTTGTCTTTAGTTCTGTTGGCATGACTTTTGTATGGTTATTAAGGTATGCCAAGCACTCCTATAATCTTGCATAGAAGAGTATTTTCCCCTCTTTTAATTCCACTTTAGATGCACAGTTTTGTGAAATAGAGGATGGTTTGCCCACTTGGGTACAATGGTTTTTTGCCACATAGGATTTGGCAAAGATTTTAATTTTGACTTCCTAACACAGAACAAATGTTTCTGTTAAATATGGTTTCGGAAAATACTCCCACGTTTTCTGAACCACATTATCAGTATATGTGATTCATTGTGAGATCTAGATTCCATTTGAGCTGGGGCATCTGCCCACTTGGGCATGATGGATTAAAGGAGGATGTTTATGGCAACTTCGCACAATGAGTCTCGCGTAGACACTGAATTTGCTATAGCTATGCGTGATACAGCTGAAAATGATATGGGCTCACAGCTATTAATGGTACGCTCATTTGTTTTACAATCATACAATAATTGATACAATCTTAATGTCTGTAATAGTAAGAGATACTACTAACACGTTTTAGACTAAATTCTTTTTTTAGATTGGTCACGTTCCCTGAGAAAAACTGCTGGAAAGATACTCTCTCTCCTTGTCCGTGCGATGGAGTATCCACACAATCAACCTTACATGTGATTTTGCTCTGCAAATTCCACCGCACACACAGAAAAATCTGGTTATTGCCAATTTTAAGGACTTGGGGTCTTAGACAATGTAGACCAGCTCTTCTTAGACTCCAAATGCTGGAATCAGAAAATGTTTGTTATTTCGTGAGCAATTTTTTAAAATGCATCTTGAAGCACAGAAATAACTTATAAACCGTCTTATTGATGCTACTTCATGCAGATTGTTACAGAAAAACTTTTTAATCAATCTTTCGATAATAGCTTCTTCTTTTTAACCATACAAAAATGTAATGAATGTTGAATATTGTGTCTTTTATGGTTTTTCCACTGTGAACAAACCGAAATAAAGAATTTATTATTATTATTATTATTAATAGTAAGAGATGGGAAGCCATGAGCTGGGGCCTTATACATGACGGCAGGTTGTTCACGTAGGGGCTATATGATTACAAAAGCAGGCATTAAGTTACTAAAATGTATTAATGCACAATTGTTTCTGAGCATTTAGCAGTCATTTAATGAGTTCCAGCACGGACAAGAGATATCTGGCTATTATATGTTTTCATTTGATGTTACGATATATGAATTAACATGTTTTAAAATGGCCGACTTTCTTCATTTGTAATAGGAATGCTCTTCACCTTTTTTTTCTACATATTTGTGTGCGCTAAATGGTGGACCTAATAAGACTAACTCACCCGAGACCAAGGTGTGTTGATGCCGAAATGGAGTGGGTTTTGATTTTGGCACGTCCATCCGCTCCGAATTAAACCTGTATCTATGACTTGACACTGTGTTGGATTTATTTCACACTGTGCGCGTCTCTGAATACTGCTCTATCACCTTCCCTAGGAGATAGACTCACGAGCAGTTATATGCAACCATAGAAACAGGAAGAATAACAATTGCAACTTGACTTGCCAATAACAAGAAGGGGTTCTGCAAAAGGAAGAAGATTACCACTTGTCATTATGCCTGTAACAAGACACAATTTGATACACACAATGGAAAACTCAGCAACATCAAGGAATGGATTACCTGGTAAACCCCATTTGTTATTTATGTGACGGAGTGCTCCTGTGGGCAAGGATATGTTGGGAGCATGGTAAATTAGCTGAAGTTACGAATTTTGCAGCACATAAGGAATAAAAACTTCATGTATTCAATGGAAATATATCTGTGGGAGTCAGATGTTAGAGATCTAAGGCACTTACACTTCTTTGGAATCCAGAATATCCAGAAGAAGCCCCATGGTGGGGATAGTGAATTGGCTTTACGGAGGTTTGAGTCAAGATGGATTACACTAATAGGAACTGAACAACCATGGGGTTTAAATCTGGATGCAGAACTGCATGTGCACCTGTGATGGAACAACCCTGGGGTGAGATGTTAACTCTGTGCTGCATGGGCTGAAGAAAGGATATGTATGGTTTGTATCTCCTTGGGACATGAAATGTGTTTTTTATTCAAAAACATGTCGTTTACTATTGATGTTAGGGGACTTTCTGCAAGGTGGGACATGAAGGGGAATCTATTACTGACAGTGACAACCCCGATGATAAGGACTGACTAATCTGCCAACTGATGTAACATGAGCAATTGTATTATGGTTGTCATACAGGCAAAGGGAATCAGCATGGTTATATAGCCCAGGGGTTGAGAGTCTGAAAATGAGAAATCTGTCACCTCAAAACATCCATTTTTACATTACTATCCAAAGTACCGTATACGCACTGACACTTTGACTGCAATCTCTGGTTGATGTAAGCAGAATGACAAAGGTGTAATTGTAATGCTCAGGATGGTTTAGGCCGAGTACCTAAAGAAAATAACTAAGATAAGATTTGAGCACTAACACTTTAATCTGCTACTCTTGCATGGCCACAGGAAGCTGTATTGAAGGTCAGAATGTGTAGTTGACATCTAAGAATACATATTATAGATTCTTATACATATTATAGGCCGGGCACTTGCCCAGAAAAACACAAATTAGACATTGAGCACTGACACTTTAATCGGCTATTTGTGCACAGTCATAGGAAGACATTTTTGGGGTCAGGATCTGTATTTGACCTTAATGAAAATGTATTACAAATTTGACACTGAACTATAAAATGCACTGAGCACTGACACTTAAAATGTTCCAAATTAGCACAGCTATATTTCATACCGGTGGGGGTCAAGGGGTGCAATATCACAAGATGATAATTTATTGGAATAGGCACTGAAAATTGATATTGTTAGTTTGAACTCGAACTATATGTTGAGGGAACTTGTCAATATATACAATTAGATCTGGCACCTAGACTGGTTATAAATGAAATTAGCTGGGAAGGTCCAGAGCTCTAGTAAATAACCGAAATAGTAATTAAGCATTGCCACTTTAAATTTGCTATTTTGCTCAGTGAGATCAATTATAATTGGATATCAACACAATAACAAAATACTTTATTGAAATAGACATTGGGAGTGGATGCCTTAAATGCCTTAAATCTCAGTTTTAATGGAGTTTAACATCTGCAATGGAAATTGCTATTTTACACAATTATATTCTGTACTGTGATTTGCACTAGCAGTGACACTTTGAATTTACCAGGTTTGCATGAAACTCTTAGAGTGCCAGACATCATTGCCACCTTGAATTTGCGACCTTGCATAGTGATATCAGTTGGATATTAATTGATAGAATCTCACAACGCAATATTTTATGGAATTTATTTTTGCACTATGATATACTGTACTGTGATTTGCACTTGCAGTGCTACTTTGAATCTGCTAAGTTTGAACAAGACTCTCAGAGTGCCAGTCGTTACAGGATGAGAATATGTGAGCATATCTTGCATCAATTAGGATGTGATCCTGTATTGTGATATGTTCGAGCAATGGCACTTTTGAATTTGCTACATTTGCACAAAAATATCTTAAAGGGAGCCAGATGCGATGGGATGTACGTTTGTGGATGTACTGGGATTTGCACTAACAATGCTTTTGAATCTGTCATGTTGGCACGGGATCTTCAAAAGAATGCTATATGTAATGGGCCCGGTCATTCTACTGACTGAAGCACCAGACTTTTCCTAATGGTAATTAGCAAATCGAATGAATTCTGTCTCTTAACTACGTGTGTTCTGAAAATGAAACTGCTATGTGGGTTTGCATCATTGTATCAGCTTCCCTGCTACTGAATTTGATAATGGTTTTAATTAGCTATATAGGTGAAATTTGGACATGAAAATATGGTAAATGTTAAATGCAGTGAAATGTTGTTAAAGTAAGTGGCCCAGATGTTCGTTGGTTTTAAATTACATATTGCGAAATTGGTGGTGGTCTCTTTAAAAGGCACAATCTGCTCATACGCTCTATGACCCTGTGGAAGGCTACAGCTGAAACGTGTTGGTCTTTTTTAAATCTTATACACTGGATAAATAAAAATGAATAAAAAACACTTGATTTTGTGAGTCCCAGTGTCTGTTGAGAGGAGAGATGGGGAATTGGGAGCTGACTTTGAGATATATATATATATATATATATATATATATATATATATATATATATATATAAAAAGAAGTTTCATATATCAAAACAAAATCGATGTTATAAACAGCTAATTGCGAAACTTCAGAAGGATCACAACATCATCGTGAAACAGGCCGATAAGGGCGGAAACGTTGTCCTTTGGCCTAAAGACATGTATCTCCAACAGGCTGAATCACAACTTAATGACATCTCTTGCTACCGCAGAACCAATATCCAGGTTGTCAAAAATACGTGGGCTGAACAACATCAAAAACTACAAGTATGGAGAAGTGCTGGACTTCTTACACATGAGGAGTTCAGCTACTTAAGGAAGGATCATCCGGTTATCCCCTCATTTTATCTGATCCCAAAGATTCACAAAGGCATTGACATACCACCGGGCCGCCCCATCATTTCGGCTATTGACAGTTCTTTGGAACATGTTTCCAAATACATAGACTTCTTCTTGCAAAGTCATGTTAAGAATCTTAATTCTTATGTCAAGGATTCCTTCGACTTCCTAGGCAAAATTGAACATTTCGTTTGGGAAGAAGATATGATACTAATGACTTTGGATGTTTCATCCCTCTATACCTCAATAAAACATTGCGATGGACTCAAGGCCTTGGACTACTATTTGAATAAAGGCTCCCCTCATTCGACGGCATATAACAAAATGCTATTGGATATGACCAAAATGTGCCTCGAACAGAACTTTTTTATCTTCAATGGCGTGATCTACCATCAGGTTAGGGGTGTGGCGATGGGGGCCTGCTTCTCACCTAGCTACGCGTGTTTACACGTTGGGCTATGGGAGGAGAAGGTCCTAGTCGGCCAACATCACAACTTTGCTACCAACAATATTGTTTTGTATTTACGTTACATTGATGATATTTTTCTTATTTGGAGGGGCATTACTGACAGTGCTAAGGCTTTTGTTGATTTGATTAATATGAACACTGTTAATCTAAATTTCACTTCTAATATGAGTTCCAAATCTATTTGTTTTTTGGATGTTGAGGTATTTGTAGAAGGTAACATTCTAAGTACGAGACTTTACAGAAAGCCCAGTGCAGGAAACACTATTTTACACTCTAATAGCCAACATCCGGCTCATTTGATTCGGAGCATTCCTTTCGGGGAAATGCTCCGAATAAAAAGAATTTGTAGTACCGATGACGAATGTGCGGCTGCACAGGAGGCATGCAGGTTACGTTTCCTGGCCAGGGGCTATTCCAATGAGAATCTCAGTAAAGCGATCAGGCGTTCCAATTTAGTCAGCAGACAGGAGGCTTTGATTCCCAAAATAAGAAACATCCATTCGGATGTCTCCTTGGTAGGGGAGGTTAAAACTAGTTCCCCACGAGTTATTCTGACATACAATCGCCAACATGGGGCCCTTCGGAGAATTTTATATAAAAACTGGAATCTGGTTCAAAGTGATCCAGTGATTGGTCACAAAGTAAACATCAAACCAGAACTAACATTCCGAAGATCCCCCTCCATGTCTAAGGCTTTGGTCAGTAATACCTTGGAGCCCAAAGCCTCCACCACTTGGTCAGCACTGAGGAAGGGTTTTAAGGCGTGTCCACAGTGCAAAGCCTGTCGATTTGGCAGCAATAGGACTCACTTTAAAAGCCCGTTTCATGAACATCCTATCGCTATTTCCAAGTGGCTTACCTGTAAGACCGACTATGCCATTTATGTGTTGGAGTGTCCGTGTGGACTGCAGTATGTGGGCAGTACTAAACTGCCCACCCACAAACGGATACTCCAACATATACGGGCAATATCGGGACACGACCAGAATTATCCGGTTGCCAGGCACTCTCAAGATAAACATCTAGGCATACCTGATAAGCTCCAATTTTTCTTAATTGATTGTGTCGAAGTCTCAAGGAGAGGAGGTGACCGTGAGGCCAACTCCGTCTCCTAGAGACGAGATACATTTTGGAGCTTAATACGAAAAATCCTAATGGCCTTAATGATAGGGAAGATCTTTACACTTATCTCTAGGATTAATTAGTATGCCCATAAGACCCATCCGGATTCATTGAATAATTTCTGTTCCCCGCGTGGTGACTCTGTTTGTATATAACAAGGAATATTTTTTAACTATAAAAATAAGAATCTTTTTAAAGAACTTTTATATGATTATATCTTGGAATCATCTGTTATAACACTTGCACTTTATTGCTAATTTTGCACCATCTCTATTTGCACTTTTCATGTTTTTAGCAGACATTGTGACAGGCCCACTTGGGCACTATTTAGATTTTGTGAAAACGTTATCTCATGATTTTGGATTAACGCTGTCATATTGAATATGAGCATATCATTTGATTTTTTGCACAAACTGAGTATCTAGAATATACACAAGCAATGGGCCGACGCTCTTGTACATAGATAAAATTATTTGTCATGTATATATATCGTTTTTACCAGTTTGTGTTTTGTAAATATGATCTCTCATTTATAAACTGTACATTCGGTTTTATTAATTGTGAAACATTGCTGAGCAAATTCTAGGTGTTTCATTAGAGCATTCTTTATTGATTGCACGGACTCAGCGTTTCTTTGTATAGTATTTTTACCATTTTCATGATTCAATCTCATGCACTGTCACTTTAAATGCTCTGCTCACTGTCAAGCAGTTTGTCATGTGATCAAGCCTTCTCGAAGGCGAAACGCGTCATGGCGGCAGCGCTGGCTTTATCCGAATAAACCACCCTGCACAAGCACCTTTTGGGTCGACTCTTTGTTGCTTTGTATTCGGCAGTTTCCTGTCTTTTGAGTGACAAGCTTCGTAAATATATATATATATATATATATATTCACTGAAAAAACCATAGGTTATAGACCATATATAGTTAGGAATTAGCATTTAAAAAACCTTATTTTACTCACACAAAACCATTGAAATTCCATATATAGTTAGTTGCACTAACTATATATCGCGCACCCGCAATCCACTGCTGATGATGTCACATATTACATCATTCATGACATGGTCAGTGACATCACTGATGACATCACTGATGACATCTCAAATGACATCACTGATGACATCACTGATGACAACATCCAGTGACTGTATGTTTCTGTAAAGTTAAAATATGTCTTACATATTGAAGAATGAGTGGATGTATAAGTGTCTGGACGAAGGATTTAGTAGGTGCATGACTGAATGTATGAGTGAGTGATTAAATGTGTCTCACTGAGTGCATGGGTTAGTGACTAAACTGTCTTAATTTGTGCATCATTATGTCTGTTGTTCTGTAAACTGCTGCATGTGTTGATCAGTAGCTATATGAGTAACTATATGGGTTATTGATTGATTGCCCAAGTATTTGTATGGGAGACTGAGTGTGTGTGTGGCTGGCTGGGAGGTGTGTGACTCTGTGCAGATCAATGTGTACTTGTATCAATGATTGTATAAGAGAGTAAGTATGTGTTAGTATATGTTTGAAAATGTAAGGTGCTCTATGTTTAACTGTATAGATTAGAAAATGGAAGTGTGATTGATTCTTTACATGACTGACTAAGTGTGTGAGTAACTTCATGGATGAGTGGCAGAGTGTGAGTGTCTGTATAGGTGTATGAGTGCATATGATAGTGTTGTAAAGATGAGTGATTGTATGTATGAATGATTGTATGGGTGAATGAGTGAATGTGTGTGTAGACGTAGGAATCAGTGAGTGCGTATGTAGTAACTAGTATTGGTGTGTCAATGGTTTCAAAAATTATACTAACACTGGGTGTAACAGAGGTTATATTACAATGTGAGGAGATGCATTGTATTGTCACATGAATGATATCATCAGTGATGTGGTCATTGATGTCAAATGAGATGTCATCAGTGATGTCATCAGTGATGTCATTTGAGATGTCATCAGTGATGTCAGTGATGTCATCAGTGATGTCACTGACCATGTCATGAATGATGTAATATGTGACATCATCAGCAGTGGATTGCGGGTGCGCGATATATAGTTAGTGCAACTAACTATATATGGAATTTCAATGGTTTTGTGTGAGTAAAATACGTTTTTAAAATGCTAATTCCTAACTATATATGGTCTATAACCTATGGTTTTTTCAGTGAATTTTCAAGGTTTTGTAAATGCTAATTCCTAACTATATATGGTCTATAACCTATGGTTTTTTCAGTGAATTTTCAAGGTTTTGTAAATGCTAATTCCTAACTATATATGGTCTATAACCTATGGTTTTTTCAGTGAATTTCAATGGTTTTTTAATAGCAAATATCAAAAGCTTTAAAATGTATTCTTCTTTAAATCGAAAAATATATTTTATATGTTTTTAATACAATTTTTTTATGTATTTTTTAAAATAATTTTTTTTTGATTCGCTCCCGGTCCGCGAACCGGGCAGCTTCCCGTTAGCTCAGTTTGGTGCCGCGACCCGGTCCGCGAACCGGTAAACGGTCCGTTAGAGCAACTGTCGCGTTAGAAAACAACATCGTGACGCGTCACGTCAGCGCGACGTATCGCGTTGCCGCGTAATGCGTCTTATGACGCGCCGCGTTAGCGCACCCGGAAGTGCTCCGGAGCGCGAACCGAGGCGCGAAGCGCAGCTCCCCGGAAGCGATCCGGGGCGCGGCGCGCAGCGCGTAACGTAAGCGTAACAGGTCATGTGACTTGTTAATTAAACTTTTCATTGGTTCATTTCACTTTTGGTTTCCTAATGATGTAAGGCTAGGTCATGTGACCTAAAAATAACACTTTTCATTGGTTTAGAACTATTTTTTTTCCAAAATGATGAAAGCCCCCACCTTTTTTCTCACTCTGACTTTCAACTTTGTGAGAGGAAGACCTATTTTGCTTACTAAAAAATGGCTTCAGTAGTAGCTGCAGCTGGTGGACCCCCACCACCACCACAACCACCTAGGAAGGAAGGACCACCTCCACAGTTCCTTCCCAACCCAGAGGAGGAAGAGGACGAAGAAGAGGAAGAGGAAGTACAGCCAAGACAGTTTTTACGTGAGGAGCCCCGGATATCTCACCACAAAGATAGTTTTATTTGGCAGTTTTCTCTTTTCCTCAAGGCCAAAAAAAAGTGAATGCTCGCCACGTGACATGCCTCATATGTAAAGATGTTTTATCTAGAGGCACAGATAAAAAGTATAGTTATGGCAACTATACTATGCACCGTCATATGCAGAGGTGGCATCCACTGAATTACAGCGTTGCAGAGATGCGTCACCTCCAAGACAACCCACCAACTCCTGTGGCCAGTACATCGGCACAGGTAACTCTGTCGGGGCCAGAGGCGCGGGAAACAGTGCCAAACATTCAACAGAATTTTGTGCACATGAAGATAGTGTGCCTTTATTGTGGTAACCTACTCTCATGTGCATATATGAGTATCAATTTGATAAACAGAGCATTTGAAAACCACAAGTGCTCAAAACGCCCCAAAAAATAAAACATTTTTTGCTCCTATTGAGCCCTTTCTAATGCCTGTTTTTCGTTGTTCCCCCTCAAAAAAAACAAAAAAAATATAAAACCGTTCAAAAAATACAAAAAAAGTAAAAAATTGTTCAGAAAAATAATAAAAAAATATAAAACAACAAAAATAATTTAAAAAAAGTTCTTTTCAGAACTACCTCCCCTTTATAAAAAAATTGCTAGAATGTTTAGCACTCTGGCAACCTCTATTTCTTTTGGTTCGCTTCCCGGTTCGCTCGCCGGTACGCGAACCGGGAGCAAACCAAAACATTTTTTTAAAAAAAAGAAGAGTAAGTATAAGGGAAGTAAACAGAGAGTAATGTTAAAAGAAAGACAGCTATAGCGACTAAACCAGAGATACTGTTTAATAGATCTATTTACCGAAGAAAAGATGGAAGAGGGTATAATTGTGAAAAACAAAATAGATAAGGAAGTGAAAGAAAAAAAGGAGAGTAGAAGAATAACAAAGAAGAGTTTCTTAGAGAATGTGAGTGAATGTTCAAAATAGGATTAAAACATGTGGAATAACACAGAGAAAAAACAGAAAGCAGAAAAGAAGAAGTAACAGAAAAGGAATAATTGAAACAGCAAAGAAATGTAAATAACATAGGGGCATATTATCAACATAGGCGATAAAAGTTTCGCAGCTTTTATCAGAAATGTGCCGCTAAAGCCGCTTTTGCGGCAGAAAACTGCCGCTAAAGCCGCTTTTGCAGCAGTTTTCTGCCGATAAAAGCAGCGATAATTTTATTGGCTGTGTTGATAATATGCCCCTTAGTGTGCTTCAACTACACAGAGAAAGCATAATGAACAAGTAGTGAAAGAGTGATCAGTCAGAGACAGTGAGAGTAATAGAGACGGAGTGAGTGAACAAGAGTGAGGAACTATGAGAAGAGAGGGACTGAGAAAAAGAGTGGAAGCAGTAGAGTAAGTAAGTAATAGAGAAAGGAATGAGGGAAGTAGCAAAGGCAGGAAAGTGAGGGTTAAAGAAATGAAGCAGTGGAACTAATAGAAGTTAAATGTGATAGAAATGTAACGAAAAGAGTACAAAACATTTACCTTATAATTGTCGTTAACTTAGTTACTTGTTATTTTTATACTTTCAATCTGTGAAAGAGAGAACAAACATTTGAAAAATATTAAAACATGTATTTAAAAATTAGAAAAGACAAGGGAAAAGATTGAAGGACAAACAGTTTTTCAACAACTTTGACACTTACAGAAGCCTCTGCTTCTCCAGGCCCCCTACACAGTCCTAAAAATATACATTTTAAACTAACAGTATCTTGATGTAGATGAAGTGAGGCCTATCTTGCAACATGGTGCATCTTTTGCACTGCTGCTGTCTCACAAAAGTGACGCAACGGCAGCGCAAAAGAGGTGCACAGCCATCATAAAACTGTCCCTAACATTTTAAATGATTGATTCAGGATGACGATAAGGTGTGGCCTATCCAGAGGTTTGTTTGAGGTGAGGCCTACTCAGGGTTGCAGATGAAATTTAGGCTTATTGAAGAGTACAGAGGAGATAATACATGTCCATGCCTACCAATGAAGTGAGTCATGTCCACTTCACTCTTGAACAAAGGCCACACCTCCTCTGTTTCCCTGGACAGGCCTAAACTTGATCTGCACAATGTGATTCGTAATATTAGGAAACACAGGTGATGTAATTGAAAAACGTGCAATTTCTTTTGCTCATTTCACAATCACATCACTTGTGTTTACTTTGCTTAGGTATCTCATTGTGCAGATGTAGTCCAGCATATGAAAGAGTACGCAGAAGTGCAGCACTGCATGCAACAACTTTGACACTTACTGAAGCCTCAGCTTCTGCATGCCCCCTACACAGTCCTAATTATATACATTTTAAACTGACGATATCTTGCTGGAGATGAACTGAGGCCTATCTTGCAACATGGTGCATATTTTACACTGCTGCTGCGTCACAAAAGTGACGGAACAGCGGCGCAAAAGAGGCGCACGGCCATCATAAATCTGTCCTTAACATTTTAAATGATTGTTTCTAGATGCTGATAAGGTGTGGCCTATCCACAGATTTGTTTCAGGTGAGTCCTACTCAGGGTTGCAGATGAAATTTAGGCTTGTTGAAGAGTACAGAGGAGATAATACATGTGCAGGCCTACCAACGAAGTGAGTCATGTCCACTCCACTCTTGATCAAATGTCAGACCTCCTCTGTCTCCTGGAACAGGCCTAAACCTCATCTACACAATGTGATGTGTAATGTTAGGAAACACAGGTAGTGTAATGGAAAAACGTGCAATTTTTTTTGCTCATTCCACAATCACATCACCTGTGTTTCCTTTGCTTAGGTATCTCATTGTGCAGATGTAGTCTATCATATGAAAGACTACGTAGAATGTGAGCACTGTATGCAACAACTTTGACACTTACAGAAGCCTCAGCTTCTCCATGCCTACTACACAGTTCTAAATGTATATCATAAATACAAAAAGTACAGAATTAATTATACATGTTAAATGGTTTATTTTTGCTGTTCTCAGAATTTATCAAATTTCACTAAAAACAGTGACTTGAAGGTATTCATCATATAACAGCGGAAAAAAAAAACACAATCAAAATGATTGTGTTTAAAAAACCCATATAACATAACCAATCAGAAATCAGAACTCCTCAAAAGTAACTTACTTTCCATGACGTCGAAGGATATCCTATGAACAGCTTACACTCTGTTGTGCTGTTATTATTTTCAGCCTGCCACTTTCTGAAAGAAAAGCTCCATCGTTTTGACAAATATGTTACATACAATAAATGACTTCTCGCTCTCTAGCGCACTTTTCCACAAGGCCAAATCGTGCAAGAGCCATTTATAATTCTTGGAATTCTTCTAAGCAAATCCCGTCATTTTGTATTTCCGCAACTTTCAGAAAGAAAACGTTCAAGATCACTTTCACAATCCTGTACTAGTAATATCTCACCCTTCTTGCTCACTCATGTTCCACATTTCCTATGACACTGATACTGCTTACTATGAAGCAGACTTACACTACCTCTATGACTACTACAATTATTTAATTCTCTACATCACTTTTAATCACAGAGTAATTTAAAACAGTAGATAAAATTATATCAACCCCTAGAATCATTATAGGCCACTTACCTACCCTAAATTCTCTTTTCTGAAAACAGAAAGTAAGAATATTTTTAAGTAAAAAGGCAACATTGTATCGTAGTCAAATGGGAATCATTTCCGAAACAGCAGCTTTTTTTACATTTTCAATAAGCTGTGTAATAAGCGGATCTTGTCAAAGGACCATCATGTCATATAATAGCTGCAGTTACAAATGTTCTTCCTAAAATCAACGACTGTGTAGCCACAACATTTGTAATTAAAGATGAAGACTTACTTTCATCAGGTTTATATAGTTGGAATTTTAAAATGACATTATAACCAAAAGTTTGGTCAAACAATCTAGACAGCATTGCAGACTTACATTACCTCTACTCCATATTTTGATTGGCTGCTTGAATTAGCTTATAAAAAGAAACAGTTTTTCTGAACTCATTCAAAGTGCAGTTATTTTTCCATGACCTTAAGTGTTATGGTAAGAACACCGTTTGCTTTGGGAAATACTCTGTTGTCCTTTAACTAATCCGTGCCCACCACTTTCTGTAAGAAAACCTTCTTTTTTTCCAGGAACTATTTAAAACTCAAAAATAACTTTTGACTCTGTACTACACTTATCCTCAAGGCCAAATAGTGTAGGAGCCATTAGAACCTCTTGAAATTCCTCAGAGCAAATCCCGAGATTCCTTCCCTAAAATGTTGGTTTTAAAAACACCAGGTAAGAATTTTTACGGTCAAAAGGCAATTTTTTTTTTTAAGTTAAAACAGAATCATTGCAGAATGACCAGCCGTTTCTAGACTTTAAATAAGCTGTGTAATGTCCTGATGTTGTTGAAGGACCGTCATGATATATAATTGCTGCAGTTACAAAAGTCCTTCCTGATATTGACAACTGCGAAGCCACAAAATTTTTAATTAAAGTTGTCAATTTTGTTCCATCAGGCCTACATCGTTGGAACATTAAAATGAAATACTGGCCATATGTTTGTATAAATAATGTTGACAACATTTCAGACTTACATTGGCTACACTCCATGTTGTGATCAGCTGCTTTTACTAGCTTATTAAAGGACACTGATTTACTGTCTGGCAAAGTTAAATATATAAATTCTTCTGAGTCTACACTAGTAGTACTTGATACCCTACAGTTCTCGCAGTCATGCTGCCATTGATAAGAAAGCCCAAACAGGTGATCTACATCTACACCTTCATCATGCAATACATCAAGCATATACATTAAAAACTCCTGACAATCTTGCTGAATATTTTGAGAGAATTGTGTTTGACCTGAACATCTGTCTAACAGATTTCGAATTTCAGACACACTTTCTATTTTTGTTCTATCAGTGCTACATTTCTCTAAAACAGAATTCAACAAACTGCAAAATCTTTGATCTGAATTGACCACAATCTCTTCTTTTACATTTTCTAGAGAAAACAAAACATTAACCACTACATTAGCATAGCAGTTGACACCAGAACTGTTTTCAAATTGAAAACCAACAACATCTTCAACAAAATCCTTTTTCTTTCTGCTTATAATTTCTGGTTCATCGACTTTTCGTCTTTTTGCTACAACCTCCCTACTATTGGTCACATTTCTTCATTTCCGGCCTACCACACGTTTCTCAAACAAAGGATATTGAGGCAAATGTGGCGCATACTCTCTTCTTAACCTACTGTATTCCTTAACATAATCTAGATCTGCACAAATGTTTGTGACATCACACTCAATCAAGTACAATCCCGATAAAGTTCTAACTCGTGACAATGCCACATATGCCATACCCTCCTTGAACACAGAACTGCCAATATTCACCAATGCACTGTCTACACTTAAACCTTGCGATTTATGGATTGTCACAGCATATGCCAAGCAAACAGGAAACTGCTTACGGCGAACATATAAGTCTTTTACAAGCAAAAACCTAGCAGAGCAACGATCAATTAGCTGTACTTCCTCAATGCCATCAAATTTAATTTGTAAAAATTCAATTCCATCTCTATTTCTGTATTTCACAAAATCAACAACATTACCCATTGATCCATTTACCAGACCTCTTTCAACATGTAAATTCCTTCTTAAAATTATACGGCAATTTAAGCACACATTCAGAGTCTTTTCAAAACCTGCAGTTTTGGATATAGTCTTCTCTAATGAATCCAATTTTGATTTCAAATTCTCAGACAAAATAATTGTTGATCCCATATGCTCTACTCTGTCAATAGCTTCCAGTTTCACAATCTCTTGGTTTTCTAAATACAACATTTTGTTGTTGAAGATGGCACATTCTGCAAGAGTTGGCATCAAACATATTCCAGATTTCTTCTCAGTAATTTTCTGAAAAATATTCTCAGGCACAACGTCTTGTTCTGGATAAAAATTTGACAGTAATCGTGCATGTAAAGCTTCTTTCCCATGCTCGGTCACTTTTCCGATTCTAACATCTTGTAGAATATTCTTGTAATCTTTATCCTTCGCCTGACGCATATTTTCACGCAGTTCAGCATAATTGAAGTTTAACCATATATTAACGTTGCCAATGCTCCCTAGGCACTTCCTGGTATCTTCATGCGTGAGCATTTTGAACACAGGTTGTCCTTTCACTGGTGTCAGCTGCAGAAGATCACCGAAAACAATGATGTGTTTGCCACCAAATAACACATCATACTCTGTTTTGAGAACTTCTTGCATTCTCAAATGCACAAAGGCAAGCATGACATTGGTAACCATGCTTACTTCGTCAATGATAAGAAGTTTCATTTTCTTAAAGACTCTTGAAACTTCACAACAAGCATCTCCAGATAACTTGTGGTATTGTAATTTGTTATCATGCTCCACTGGCAGCATCAGTAGACAATGCAAAGTAATACCTTTAATGTTATGTGCTGCCAGTCCAGTTGGAGCGGTGACAACACAAGACAGCGATGACACAGTCCTTTTCTGCAAATAACATGAAATTGCTTTAATGAGGAAACTTTTTCCAGTTCCCGCTTCTCCACTCACGTACAGTCGGACAGGCTTCAACAACGTACATGAGCACTCTTTCTTCTCATGACTTAATCCATGATCAATTTGGTTGGTAACTTCGTCATATATTTTCCTCTGCTCAACGTTGAGGTGTCTTTCCAAGTCTTCTAAGTTAACCGCATCCTCCTGAGCACGTGCCATGGCTCTTTCCACTTCAATCATGGCAGTGGCAGCTTCATTTTCGATAACTGGTCCTCCTAGTGGATCCTGACTCAATGAAACAGAACTCTGACTGTCCTGAGAACTGTCTCTAGCAATCTCGGCTGCAATCGTTGCTTCCTGCTCGATTTCCGCATTCAACATTTCTAGATATTTGGGAAAAACAGGACATTCTATGGTCTCCTTGGCGGCATTGAAAGAGTCTTCGTAACAGAGGAAATCTCCAAGCAGATCCTCTTCTGCACGCCAAGGCTTGAAAAGTTGCAAAAGTGCTAAATAGAAAAACTCTTTTTTTTCAGGAGATTCGCCACTCAATTTTCGATGGTTTACCAAATGGCATTTTCTTTGCTTGCCCAGACATCCCTCACTTCCAATTACAGCATACACTCCTTTATCAATATCTTCTTTGATGTTCCTCTTGAATATGTAATTTTGTAGAACCTCATACAGACAAACATTCTCGAGGTGACTGCTTCTATTTGGATAATATGTATCCAACATGTTGGTCTTCAAAATATCGGTACTGTTTGGCTCCTTTTCCGCCAAATACTCAATTTCCCGCACAGGTTTCAGAACTCGATTACGCGTTGCAGCAAGACCAAGACTCGCCCAAACGATACTCCTGGATTTGGCATAGAGACTTGCTGAAGACAACCGGTCAGAACATTCGTAAGTTCCGATTTCTCGATGTGACAACATCTTCAGACTGAAACTGTACAACTTCTTACTGAGGCTCTTTTCATGGGAAATGTCCTCAATCAATCAATCAATCATAGGCATTTATACCGCGCACTACTCACCCGGAGGGTCTCAAGGCGCTTTGGGGGGGGGGGGGTCCGCTACTGCTCGAACAGCCAGGTCTTGAGCTTCTTCCTGAAGGAGAGGTGGTCTTGGGTCAGGCGTAGGTCGGTCGGGAGGGAGTTCCAAGTCTTGGCGGCCAGGTGGGAGAAGGACCTTCCTCCTGTTGTCGCTCTGCGGATGCGGGGGACGGCTGCGAGGGCATGATTGGTCGAGCGGAGATTGCGTTTGGGAGCGTAGAAGTTGAGGCGGCTGTTGAGGTAGGTCGGGCCTTGGTTGTGTAGGGCTTTGTGTGCGTGGGTGAGGAGCCGGAAGGTGATTCTTTTGTTGATCGGGAGCCAGTGCAGGTCTCTCAGGTGTCTGGAGATGTGGCTTCGTCTGGGGACGTCGAGGATGAGTCTCGCCGAGGCGTTCTGGATCCGCTGGAGTCTCTTCTGGAGCTTGGCGGTGGTTCCGGCGTAGAGGGCGTTGCCGTAGTCCAGTCGGCTGGTGACGAGGGCCTGGGTGACCGTCTTCCTGGTCTCGGTGGGGATCCACCGGAAGATCTTACTTAGCATGTGCAGGATGTTGAAACAGGACGAGGAGGTGGCGTTGACTTGTCTGGTCATGGAGAGGGAGGAGTCCAGGATGAAGCCCAGGTTGCGTGCGTGGTCTGTCGGTTTGGGTGCGTTGCCCAGGGCGGGGGGCCACCAGGAGTCGTCCCAGGCGGAGGGTGAGGAACCCAGGATGAGGACTTTCGTCTTGTCTGTGTTCAGTTTCAGGCGGCTGGTCGTCATCCACTCGGCCACGTCTTTCATCCCTTCGTGTAGGTTGGCTCTGGCGGTGGCGGGGTCGTTGGTCAGGGAGAGGATCATCTGGGTGTAATCGGCGTAGGAGATGATGTTCAGGTTGTGATGGCGTGCGATGGCTGCAAGGGGGCTCATGTAGACGTTGAAGAGAGTGGGGCTGAGCGAGGAGCCTTGGGGAACGCCGCAGATGACTTCCGTGGCTTCTGATCTGAATGGGGGCAGGCGGACTCTCTGTGTCCTTCCGGCGAGGAAGGAGGTGATCCATTCCAGTGCTTTCTCCTCGATTCCGACGTTGCTGAGGCGCTGCACTAGGGTGCGGTGGCAGACAGTGTCGAATGCCGCGGAGAGGTCCAGGAGGATGAGGGCCGCTGTTTCTCCGTTGTCCAGCAGGGTTCGGATGTCGTCGTCGGTGGCAGCGATGAGGGCAGTCTCGGTGCTGTGGTTGGCCCGGAAGCCTGACTGAGATGGGTTGAGGGATCCAGTCGTCTCGAGGAAGGCTGCCAGTTGCTTGTTGACGGTCTTCTCGATGACTTTGGCTGGAAACGGGAGGAGCGAGATGGGGCGGTAGTTCTTGAGTTCGGTGGGGTCCGCCGTTGGTTTCTTTAGTAGAGCGCTGAGATCGGCGTGCTTCCAGCTCTCAGGGAAGGTGGCGGTGTCGAAGGAGGTGTTGATGATGTCCCGCAGGTGGGGTGCGATGACAGCGTCGGCCTTGTTGAAGACGTGGTGAGGGCAGGGGTCGGTTGGAGATCCGGAGTGGATGGAGTTCATCGTGCGGATGGTGTCTTCGAGGTTGATTGGTGTCCAGGCGTTGAGGGTGGTGGTGGGGGGCGTTGGTGCGGTCGTGGGGAGCGTTGTTTGTGTGCTGAAGCTGTTGTGTATGTCAGCGATCTTGTTGTGGAAGTAGGAGGCGAGGGAGTTGCAGAGGTCTTGCGACGGGGTGATGTCGTTGATTCCGGCGTTGGGGTTGGAGAGCTCTCTCACGATGTTGAAGAGTTCCTTGCTGTTGTGTGCGTTGTTGTCCAGCCGGTCCTTGAATGCTGTTTTCTTGGTGGCGTGGATCAATTGATGGTGCTTTCGGGTGGCGAGCTTGAGGGTGGTCATGTTGTCCGGTGTTGGGTCTCTTCTCCAGGCTTTCTCGAGGGCACGGCAGTTCTTCTTGGAGCTCTTGAGTTCGTCGGTGAACCACGGGGCCTTCTTGCTTCCGGGTCTGCTGGGCGGGGTCCTCAGAGGGGCGAGTTCGTCCGCGCAGGTGCAGATCCATTTCGTGAGGTTGTCGGCGGCTTGGCTGGGGTTCGCTGAGCTGGCGGGAGGGTGCTGGCTCAGGGATGCGGCGAGTTGGTCGGCTGTGATCTTGTTCCAGCTTCTTCGTGCAGCCTGTTGCTGGTGGTGGTGGACCGTGGTTCTTCTGAAGGTGAAGTGGATGCAGCTGTGGTCCGTCCAGTGGAGTCCAGTGGCGTGGCTGAAGGTGATGTCTTTGCTGGATGAGAAGACGGCGTCGAGTGTGTGTCCGGCGAGGTGGGTGGGGGTGGTCACCAGCTGCTTGAGTCCGAGGGTGGCGAGGTTGTCAAGCAGGGTGGTGGTGTTGCGGTCGTTGTTGTTCTCCAGGTGGAAGTTGATGTCCCCGAGGAGGATGTAGTCGGCGGAGGGGAGGGCGTGCGGGCTGATGAAGTCGGCGATGTCTTCGCTGAATTGAGTGCGTGGTCCCGGGGGTCGGTAGATCAGGGTGCCCCTGAGGGTGGTCTTGGGGTCGGTGTGGATCTGGAAGTGCAGGTGTTCGGCGGTTGTCAGGGTGTCGTCGGTGTTGGTCGAGATGCGGATGCTGTTCCTGTGGATGATGGCGATACCTCCTCCAGTCTGTTTGTCGCGGTCTCTCCGGATGATCTTGTAGCCGTCTGGGATGGCGATGGTGATGTCGGGCGCTGATGATTCGTTCATCCAGGTTTCCGTGAGGAAGGCGACGTCAGGAGCTGTGATGTCGAGGAGGTTCCAGAGTTGGATGGCGTGTCTGTGGACGGAGCGGGTGTTGAGCAGGATGCACTTGAGGTGGTTGCTGCTGGTGTTCGGCTTGGTGGGCGCTGGTGCAGTGCAGGTCCGGATGCAGGTGAACTTGCAGGGCTGGCAGGTGAAGGGTCCGTGGGTGCGTCTCGGGGTGGCTCGGTAGCATCCAGGGGTTCGGCCGGTGTTGAGTGCGTTGAGGTTGGCGGCGTCATACGTCCGGCGGGTGGGCTGGGGTCTGCGGGGGCCAGGGGTCCTGGCACTGGGCGCGGTCCAGGCGCGGACGGGCGTAGACGGGCTTACCTTTGGCGCACCTTCGGCGCTCATTCGGTGCTCCCGCTGCGCGCGTCCGCTGCGCGGTCGCTCTGGGGGCGTCATAAGAGGGGAGCCGGGAGGGAGGGTCTGCGGGGAGGCGGGGAGCGCCGGAACCAATCGGCGGGCGGGGGGGCGGGGTCTCGTGGGAAACCGGCGGGAAAAGCCTGGGGGCTCGGCGGCGGCCCTGCGGTGGCTGGGGCGGCGCTGGGGCGGCTCAGTGGTGGCCCTGCGGCAGCTGGGGCGACGTGCAGTGCGAGGCTCAGGCAGCAGCTAAGGAGGAGCAGACGGGGGGTGTGTGGGGCGCATATCCTTCAATTCTGTCTTTTCTTTTTTGGTGATGTAAGATGTCACATACCGAGCCACAGCCATACAGTTATCAGCCACAAACTGTATATCCATGTTAGCATTCCACATGGACAAAATCACTGGGTTGTAGTCGTTGATGTACTTGGACTCTTCGTTCCTTTTCAAATTGTATGTGTTTTTAGGTGATTTCTTCATCACATTATGTCGCAGCGAAGACATCAAACTGTTCACTCTTCCTTTAGAAATCACCGGTCGTGGAAAGGCGAAACGACATTTGGTGTAGAACTTGTCCTTGTTTCTGAATTTACAACGACAGTACTTTCCACAACGATGGCTTTGGAAGCGTAAAACTTGTTCTCTTAGACTTTTGTCTTCCTTTGCGTTTGGAACAGCACATGTAGAATACTGTTCTATGAAACTCATCACTAAGTCTTCTGGATCTGTTCCAAATTTAGGTGCATCCTTGATCCACAGCAGCATATGTATATGAGGAGCACCTCTTGCTTGGTACTCCTTTCTCCAAAAGAAATCCAACACCTCTCCAAGAGGTGGATTTTTCTTGTTCATGATGAAAGACATCATAGCTTCAAATCTATGATTGAAGTACCTGCATACATTCACTGGATCCAAAGAGCACAGTTCTCCGGGTGTCTTGAATTCGATATTTTCAATGTTTCCATTTGCCTCTCGTAGAAATTCAAGTAAGTCTTCCCAGCCATACTCGGCACAGCTGAGAGTGAGGAACCATGTGGGAGTTCCTAAGTTCCTCAGCATACATTTTAAATCACCATGACGACGGTACCAGTACTCATTAGTACCACGCTGACACGCCATGAGATTAATCAGGTGAGAATCCAAAATACTGTCTTGTACATTGACTTTATCCTTAAAGTCACTTGCCGAGATGTTTTGCATCTGTATACCACTTTTCAAGATGTGGTTCACTGCATATGACAGTCCAGACAGATCGCTTTCAAACAGGAGATGAAACAAATACGGAATGCATTGTCGAAACCTAGGATCTTCTGCATACAATCGTAAAGTCCGGTATTCAGAAGCAGGAATTTGATGAGGTCGCTGATCATATCTTCCTCCTTGACCTGTTGGAAATAGCTGTGGGAAACACCGAGCTTCCAAACTTTCCTCCCAAACACTAATGGGACTCCCTTTGGCTTGTTTCATTTGAAACAACTCAATAGCATTCCCCATGACTTCCTTGGAATGCAAAGGATGAACACTATAATGTTCATATATTTCTTCACTTTTAGAGGGTTCTACTCTCTCAATTTGACCAGCACACAAATCGCTATCCTCTTCTTCACTTACTTCCTCTTCTGCAACATATACATTCTTATAGTACTTATTGCTTTTTTTCAAATACAATGTTGCCTTTTTGACTTTCCTAACATCCACTAAATCTTGCCATATTTTCTTACTCTTTGTCGGAACCCCATTAACTAAGATAACCAGAGGTTCCTCTTCCACTTTTTCTACTCCAATTGTATTAATGTTTTTCTTCAATCTAGAGGCAAATAAACAACTCTTCCCTTTAATCCTCTCTGTAAATCTGATGGAGGCAATTTCCCTGTCTTTGGCTCCATTCTTACAATAGCCTGAAAGGGATGGATACTTTGAATCAAAATAGATTCATAAGTATTTAAATCCTTCAATTCAGAAGGAATCTTATCCAATTCCAGATTATTATGAACCGCTCTAGCAGGCATCCGGTTTTGATTTAATTTGTTACAACAATAAGTACACACACGTTGATCCAATCCCAAATCAAAACAATTTTCTACCATCAAGTATGTTGCGAAATCCTTCCATTCACAATTATTTTCCCTTTCACTTTTCGCATATAAATCCACTAACTTAGTCTGATTCTCATAATAAGTGCGTCGACAACACACACAAGTGAAATTAGGCCTCTCACTTGATTTCACCTGAAACGTGGCAATTTCCGTCTGAAAATTATCTGTACTGGAAACCTGTACACTATCTTCCACATTACCCTCTTCTTCTGGGTTAATTTCAACATTCTCCTCTTTATTTCCAAAGTAACAAAACTCAATTTCTTCACAAATATTCTTCACATCTATTTCAGAACCATGCAAAAGAGCAGTGCATAATTGTTTAAGCATAATTGCTGGACTCTTAGCATAATACAACATTCTAACTAATTTCCTCACTTTATTATGATGCACTGCTAGCATCCTGAAATGATGAAAAACACTCTGGCATACTCTCCTGGAAAGACAAGCCAGTGAATGACCATGCAAACCTGTCACTTCTCTCACTCTGCAAGGATCTAATTCTTGCAACAACATCATTTTCTGCTTCAAACTTTTCTTATTAAATGTCCGTACAAAATCACAAAGCAAATTGATGGAATCCTGTCGCACACTGCAAATACTACTACACTTCCAGGTGTACACAGGTCCCTTAGGACGTCTTCCTAAAACCTCATTACCTAACACCTCTTCAGCCTCTGTTGTCACAAGTTTTTCTTTTTCAACTGGACAAACATCTTTCACCTCATAAGCTCGACCACTGGTGTCAACTGCATGCAGCAAATCATTATCCTGGAAATAACTCTCCTCATTAAAAAATGCCTCACAACTTGAACTATGCATCCATTCTCCTGAAAAAACTTCACAAAAATTACTACGATTAACTGTTCTCTTCCATCTACTATTTCTTTTGAAATCATAAATTGCCTTGTTTAGCTTCCTAATTCTATTGATTATCAAAATAAATAACTTTCGCTTAATTTCAAATGCCTGATCAATAACTTTCTCAACTTTTTTTTTTCTCTTATAAAAAACCACTTTCTGTTGACCTTTCTTAATATTTTTTAACAAATTGCCAATTATCCTGTTGCGGAACATTCGTCTACGAATGTCCCTAAACTGTTGTTTCCTTCTACTATCATGCACAGAGTTATCTCCTGCTCTAGCAGTAACATTTTTGATTGGCCTTTCCTTTCCGTTTAAATTGCTTCTCTTTTTCTGGACTAAAACATTTTCTGTAGTACTACTTTTTTTCTACAAATGTTTCTTATGAATGATTTCGTTGTCTTACCCGGAGCTTTCTTGGTGACTTGACAAGTTTTTATTGTAGAGGACTGCTGCAACAATTTATTAAACTGCTGTCTTTGACGTTTTGTAGCCTTTCGAATTCTATCCTTAGACGGCATTCTCTAATTTCGAAATGATTTGCAGTTGAATGTGTGGTAAAATATAATAAGAAATGTTATTAACCACTATTACCAAACAATAAATCAATACCAATCGTCAAAAATTTAACACACTACTTGTCATTTTTACATAGAATAATTTTTAGTGCATTGGCAAATTTAGTATTCACAAATAGTAGCAAAGAAATGGAATGCTTCTACATTTTACCTGTGCTGTTTTATATGTGAATCTGATCTAATTTTATGAGCATATTAGACTATTTTATTAAAGACACTACACATAACCTGTTTTTGAAGTTGTGTTTAATTTTAAATGAAATGGTTTAAATTTTTACTTTTCATTTCCAGTAAATTTTAAAAATAAATGTTTATAGTTCCATAGGCTCAAGCAGGTCAGCTTCCCACCCTATGTCATACAATTCTGACAAATCGGCATCCTCATCATGTTCTTCATCATCCTCAGGATTTAAATCATCCAAGGGATCTACTTCCACTGACGTTTCAATGACAAGTTTAATGATAAGATCGAGATCAACTGATTGCTCATTATCACTCATGGTTGATGTTGTCGTTATCTTTAACAATGAGATGTTGCAGAGTAAGAGACAAATCTCAGAGACTATAATAGTAAAATTGTTTAACAAGAGTAACATTTTGCAGCTATTATTTAGCCATGTCCAGCGATGCTGAGGAGGTGAGGCCTATGTCCAAGTTTTCAGTGAACAGGACTCATCTCTTCTTAACCTTGGATAAGCCTCACCAACTCTGTGTCCCCTGCTCATACTTAAATGTAAAGGGGCAGATTTATGTTAACTGGCGCATCCCCAGGGATGCACCAGTTAATGTGCACCGCTGCTCTGCCACCCATGGTGTGCCGCATTTACAATGTGGAGCACCATTGAGTAAAAACAGCACAGATGCGTCACGCATCTGTGCCTCAAAAGCAGCACATTGCAGGAATCACGTCGTAAGCGTGACATGTCTACTGCAATGCACAGGAGCAAGCCACACATTGCATGGTGCATCACTCCTTATGCCTGTTTCAAACAGGCGTAAGGATTTGATTCAGCAATGCTATAAAGCTGACTCAGTGAAATCTTCTAAATTTCACTGTGTTAGTTTTACAGGGCTTTCATGCAAATGAATGCCCACCCTGCAACAAAACGCCTATATGAAACCTGACGCAGGTTTCATGTGGCACAGGACTTTACAGCATTACACATCTGCCTAGATGCATCAAGTTGTAAATATGTCGCAACATAGCGCATCTTTTGCGCCGCCGCTACGTCACAAAAGTGACTCACAGCGGCGCAAAAGAGGCACACGGCTATCATAAATCTGTCCCTAACATTTTAAATGATTGATTCAGGATGACGATAAGGTGTGGCCTATCCAGAGGTTTGTTTGAGGTGAGGCCTACTCAGGGTTGCAGATGAAATTTAGGCTTGTTGAAGAATACAGAGGAGATAATATATGTGCAGGCCTACCAATGAAGTGAGTCATGTCCACTGCACTCTTGAACAAAGATCAGACCTCTTCTGTGTCCGTGAACAGGCCTAAACCTCATCTGCACAATGTGATTCCTAAAGTTAGGAAACACAGGTGATGTAATTGAAAAATGTGGAATTTCTTTTCCTCATTTCACAATCACATCACCTGTGTTTCCTTTGCTTAGTTATCTCATTGTGCTGATGGAGTCTAGCATATCAAAGAGTACACAGAAGTTGAGCACTGTATACAACAATTTTGACATTTACAGAAGATTCAGCTTCTCCATGCCCCCTACACAGTCCTAAATGTTTACAGTTTAAACTGACGGTATCTTGTTGGAGATGAAGTGAGGCCTGCCTTGCAACATGGTGCATCTTTTGCATCACTTCTGCATCGGTTTCATGTGGCACAGGACTTTACAGCATGACACATCTACCTAGATGCATCAAGTTGTAAATATGTCGCCACATAGCAAATCTTTTACACCGCCGCTGCGTCACAAAAGTGACGCACAGTGGCGCAAATGAGGCACACGGCTATCATAAATCTGTCCCTAACATTTTAAACAATTGATTCAGGATGACGATAAGGTGTGGCCTATTCAGAGGTTTGTTTGAGGTGAGGCCTACTCAGGGTTGCAGATGAAAATTAAGCTTGTTGAAGAGTACAGAGGAGATAATACATGTGCAGGCCTACCATTGAAGCAAGTCATGTCCACTTCACTCTTGAACAAAGGCCAGACTCGCATCTTTTGCGCCGCCGCTACGTCACAAAAGTGACTCACAGCGGAGCAAAAGAGGCACACGGCTATCATAAATCTGTCCCTAACATTTTAAATGATTGATTCAGGATGACGATAAGGTGTGGCCTATCCAGAGGTTTGTTTGAGGTGAGGCCTACTCAGGGTTGCAGATGAAATTTAGGCTTGTTGAAGAATACAGAGGAGATAATACATGTGCAGGCCTACCAATGAAGTGAGTCATGTCCACTGCACTCTTGAACAAAGGTCAGACCTCTTCTGTGTCCGTGAACAGGCCTAAACCTCATCTGCGCAATGTGATTCGTAAAGTTAGGAAACACAGGTGATGTAATTGAAAAATGTGGAATTTCTTTTCCTCATTTCACAATCACATCACCTGTGTTTCCTTTGCTTAGTTATCTCATTGTGCTGATGGAGTCTAGCATATCAAAGAGTACACAGAAGTTGAGCACTGTATACAACAATTTTGACATTTACAGAAGATTCAGCTTCTCCATGCCCCCTACACAGTCCTAAATGTTTACAGGTTAAACTGACGGTATCTTGTTGGAGATGAAGTGAGGCCTGCCTTGCAACATGGTGCATCTTTTGCATCACTGCTGCATCGGTTTCATGTGGCACAGGACTTTACAGCATGACACATCTGCCTAGATGCATCAAGTTGTAAATATGTCGCCACATAGCAAATCTTTTGCACCGCCGCTGCGTCACAAAAGTGACGCACAGTGGCGCAAAAAAGGCACAGGAGATAATACATGTGCAGGCCTACCAATGAAGTGAGTCATGTCCACTGCGCTCTTGAACAAAGGCCAGACCTCTTTTGTGTCTGTGTACAGGCCTAAACCTCATCTGCACAATGTGATTCGTAAAGTTAGGAAACACAGGTGATGTAATTGAAAAATGTGGAATTTCTTTTCCTCATTTCACAATCACATCACCTGTGTTTCCTTTGCTTAGGTATCTCATTGTGCAGATGGAGTCTAGCATATCAAAGACTACGCAGAAGGTGAGCACTGTATGGAACATGACTATATAACTCAAAGAATCAAAATCTAAATTTGCCAAGCACACATAGGGGTGTATTTACAAGGACCTTCCACCACGGGGAAATGTCTTAAATTAAAATGGGAAAAATAACATCAAAGGAACTCAAAAGCCTTGTAAATATGCCCCAAGCAACCTATGAAACTCTAGCAGTACATATCAAGAAACCTAATTGATTTCAAAAAACGTTTTTAAAAACATCTTGTAAAGCAATTATATTCCTACATTCATGGGGAAGTGACTTAAAATGCCCTAAGACACATGAAAAAGTTTTTTTAAGGCCCTTGCACCATTTTTGGGTCACTTTTAACATGGCTATGTAACTCAAAGAATCAAAATCTAAATTTGCGAAGCACAGATGGGGCGTATTTACAAGGACCTTGCACCACGGGGAAAGGTCTTAAAGTTAAATGTGAAAAATAACATCAGAGACACTCAAACGCCTTATAAATATGCCCCAAGCAACCTATGAAACTCTAGCACTACATATCCAGAAACCTAATTGATTTCAAAAAACGTTTTTAAAAACATCATCTGAATCAATTATATACCTAGATTCATCGGGAAATGACTTAAAATGCCCTAAGACACATGAAAGTGTTTTTTTAAGGCCCTTGCACCATTTTTGGGTCACTTTTAACATCACTATGTAACTCAAAGAATCAAAATCTAAATTTGCCAAGCACAGATGGGGGCGTATTTACAAGGACCTTGCACCACGGGGAAAGTTCTTAAATTAAAATGGGAAAAATAACATCAGACAGACTCAAAGGCCTTATAAATATGCCCCAAGCAACCTATGAAACTCTAGCAGTACATATCAAGAAACCTAATTGATTTCAAAAAACGTTTTTAAAAACATCTTGTAAAGCAATTATATTCCTACATTCATGGGGAAGTGACTTAAAATGCCCTAAGACACATGAAAACGTTTTTTTTAAGGCCCTTGCACCATTTTTGGGTCACTTTTAACATGGCTGTGTAACTCAAAGAATCAAAATCTAAATTTGCGAAGCACAGATGGGGGCGTATTTACAAGGACCTTGCACCACGGGGAAAGGTCTTAAATTTAAATGGGAAAAATAACATCAGACAGACTCAAAGGCCTTATAAATATGCCCCAAGCAACCTATGAAACTCTAGCAGTACATATCAAGAAACCTAATTGATTTCAAAAAACGTTTTTAAACACATCTTGTAAAGCAATTATATTCCTACATTCATGGGGAAGTGAGTTAAAATGCCCTAAGACACATGAAATCGTTGTTTTAAGGCCCTTGCATTATTTTTGCGTTACTTTTAACATGGCTATGTAACTCAAAGAATCAAAATCTAAATTTGCCAAGCACAGATGGGGGCGTATTTACAAGGACCTTGCACCACAAGGAAATGTCTTAAAATAAAATGGGAAAAATTACATCAAAGGAACTCAAAAGCCTTGTAAATATGCCCCAAGCAACCTATGAAACTCTAGCAGTACATATCAAGAAACCTAATTGATTTCAAAAAACGTTTTTAAAAACATCTTGTAAAGCAATTATATTCCTACATTCATGGGGAAGTGAGTTAAAATGCCCAAGACACATGAAAGCATTTTTGTAAGACCCTTGCACTATTTTTGCGTCACTTTTAACATGGCTATGTAACTCAAAGAAACAAAATCTATTTGTAAAACACTTGACACAAAGCAACATTTTAAATACACAACTTTCTTCATAATTTTCTCCCTAAAGCATACTATTCTCTATCTAAATTAAATGAATATTTTCTCAACTTAGCAAATACTATATGAGTTTCAAAACAGTCTCAGACACACACCAATTTGTCTTTAGCAGAGCAAAAGGTATGCACTCCAGAGGCTGCAGCCATAAAAAGCACAGAAATGCTGTAATTCATCACACATATCTCTCATGTCACCCAATCAAAACTCTTCCCTCACTTTTTTCAAATCAACACCCTTCCCCCCTCTGCCCTTTCTGCCTTTTTTGCATAGCAACCACCTCCTGAAAGACCTATGATGTTTGCAAGTTCACACAACAATGTTTCATTTGAACTCTGAACTCTCAGTACACCTGCATATCCAGTGCAATCTTTCATTAAATGATTTTTTCTTGACCATTCAAATTACATCTTTCAAAGAACTCATCCATGCACCCTAACTTTCTGTTTTCAGCAATCAAAATCCACCAATCACTGCTACTGCTTCATTAACACAGAAACTCCACAGTTTTTTTTCATTTTAAACACTTATTTTTTCAACTGCCATTTCATTGCCACAGTTAATCTGACTGCAGCAGAACCTTCTCTCACCATGTTTTCTGTCTGGATTGTTGGACATAGTTACATCTACTGGGCTCAAAGGTATGCTGATAACAGAAATTTACCTAACCTCAATTTACAAAATGTGGAAATTAAGTGGATTGGCCACAGAGGATTAAAATGTCACCAATTGATACCATTGGTGAAAACCTTTTTGCATTTGCCAAAACCTGACCTGTTAATTGTGCACTGTGGAGGTAATGACTTGGGCACTTTGACTGGGGTAGGTCTGGAAATGCTTTTAAAGGACACCTTTGACCAATTGATGGCACTTTTTCCTCAAACTGCCTTGGTATATTCAAATATATGCCAAAGACAGAAATGGAAGTGGTCGAACCAATTTTGTCCACAAATTGAGAAATCGAGGAAGCATGTAAATAAGTCTGTTTCAGCTTACATGAGAGACCATGGAATGGGCTCCATCTACAACAATAACTTGCGTTACTACATGCAAGATATCTACAGAGGAGATGGAGTTCACTTCACAGATGAGGGGAACAGAATTTTCATTCTGAATTTAAGACTGTGCATTGGTACCTACTTATAAGTACCTAAATCTACCATAAACCCAAAAGCTCTTCTCAGAGCTACCCTAACTATGATCACCATAAACAAATTTTAAATGTAACTTTTTTTTACTAATTTTCACAATTTACGCTTCCTGGAGCGCTACCCGGTACGCGCACAGGACGCTAACCGCGCGAAAATTAAAAAAAAATGTTTCTTTTTCGCATATATGGACCTCCTCAGCCACCCTCAGAAAACCTAGGGGGTCAGGATACGTCTACCTTGCCCCCTTCTACCCATTCTGAACATTATTTGCCCTCCATCTTGTATCTCAATTCTACCGAAACACAAAATGGAGAACTCCCGTAACGCTGCCGGTTCGCGTACCGGGGCGCGCACTGGGAAGCGCTCGCTTAAAAAAGGTGGAAAAGTAATTTACAGAAAAACTACTGGAGACACTTTCACCAAATATAGATTAGCTCATACTACATACCAATCCCTGCCATTTTCACAAATTTGATTGAAATTCCATTTAGCCATTTAGCCTGTAGACCTCTCTAAATACCCTGAGGTAAATTACTTCACAAAACACATCTGAAGTGTTGGAATTGACAACCAATTAAAATGTTACTTTCATTTTCTACTTTTTTTACGTGACATTTGATTGGTTATGTACCTGAATATATATAAAGAAAGAGAGAGAAACACAGCCATTTTGACTACTACTTCCTGAACTACATTGCAAGATCATTTTCACTCAAAACTTAAACATGTTTTTAAAAGGTAAGATGTTATTTTATAAATTTGAAAACATTTTCAGATAGTTATATACTATCCCTCTGTAAGAGTTAGACATTTAGAAAGGCTTGTTTATTATAATTATGGATTGATTTAGGTTTCTGTGGTATAATTATGAATTTACTTAGGCTTTTTCACAGGCACTTTTAAATAGTACTACTTCACGCCTCAAAAGTACCTGTCTGAACTTAAACCCAACAGTGCCCTATCTCTACTGATATATTTATTTTTTATGCAAATTTCAGCACAAAAATGGAAGGAGAACAGAACGTTTCCTTTGAAATTGTCCTAGACATGAACAATGAGGAAATCATTGAACCCATTGACTTGGAATTCATGGATGAATCACGAGACCATGAACTTCTACAATGTGTAGAATCTGTGGATTTCTTACTTCAATATGAGGACGGTCAAATGTGGGAAGTTATGTTCAGTCAAAAAGAAGACATATCGGACAGTCAAATGTTAGACGTTCTATTAAATTTTGAAAAAGAATCAGAAAAATAAAATTATATTTAATATTAAAAAATTGTTTGAGTCTTTAATCATTTTTATATGTAATTCATAAACTAGTACCAAATTGATTATAATGTAAAGTCAGACTTATAGTATACTGTGCACAATCCCAAAAATAAATTTATATTTAATAATCATAAATACTGCTACTTAAATAAAAAAAACAAAAAAAAAACACAACAAAAAGAACAATCAATAAACATACAATATTTCAAAATATCATAGTCTATCATTCTTTTTTCCTTATAGTACGCTTCCCAGACCCGCGGGGCCCTTTTAAAGCCTCCACATCAAACCTAGGGGGTCAGGGAGGATCTACTATGCCCCCTTATGGTCATTTCCCCCTTTGTTTTGGCCTCCTCTTGTCTCTCGATCCTACCGAGAGACAAGATGGCGGCCGCTCCGGACTGTTTAGAATGTTGACAGACACCGGAGAGCCAATCAGCTTCGCTTCGCGAAGTTCCGTTACGCGTCAGGTACGCGAACCGGGGCGCTGCCCAGGGCGCGCTTACAGATATATATATTTTTTGGAACGTTAATTTCTCAAAATCCACTGGAGCACATATATTGAGACCTAGCAAAGGCACATCGGGCTAACAGTCCCTACAATTTTGCCAAGTTTCGTGCAAATCCATTCAGCCGTTCGGGCTAAAAGTGAGGCCAACCGCCCTATGGAAATTAACATGGGAAAAACGCGTTTTGGGACCCCCTTTTTTCTCGGCCCCCCCTTGACGAACCCCCCCCAAATTTTCAGGGGCTGCTCAGAAACAAAAGGTTCCATTCTCCTGAAAATTTCAGCCAATTCCGTCCACAAACGCCAAAGTTATTAGACATAGAATTTTCAAAAATCCCATAGAGAAAAAATCCTAACTATATATACCTACTGGCGACCGCCAGTAGGTAATGTATATATGGAGGCCAAAGCGAAGGGGCAAATGACCATAAGGGGGCATAGTAGATCCTCCATGACCCCCTAGGTTTGATGTGGAGGTTTTAAAAGGGCCCCGCGGGGCCAAAAAAAATAAAAATAATAATAATCGAACGGCTGAATGGATTTGCACGAAACTTGGGGAAATTGTAGGTACTGGTAGCCCGATGTGCCTTTGCTAGGTCTCAATATATGTGCTCCAGTGGATTTTGGATTTTGAGAAATTAACGTTCAAAAAAAGATATATATCTGTAACAGCGCTCCGCTTCGCGTACTTTTTGCGTTACGGAGCTTTGCGAAGCTGATTGGTTCTTCGGCATCTGTAAACATTGCAAACAGTCCGTAGCGGCCGCCATCTTGTCTCTCGGTAGGATCGAGAGAGAAGAGGAGGCCAAAGCGAAGGGGTTAAATGACCATAAGGGGGCATAGTAGGTCCTCCCTGACCCCCTAGGTTTGATGTGGAGGCTTTAAAAGGGCCTCGCAGGGCAAAAAAAAAAAAATCGTTTTTTTAGTTCTTTTGCGTGGGGAGCGCCCGGTTCGTGAACCGGGAAGCGTTCTGGGGAGCGTACTTTCTTGAAAATTAGTGAAAAAAGTTAGAGTAAAATAATAATTGTGAGTGATCAGATGTAGGGTAGCTCTGAGAAGAGCTTTTGGGTTTATGGTACATTTAGGTACTTATAAGTAGGTACCAATGCACAGTCTTAAATTCAGAATGAAAATTCTGTTGCCCTCATCTGAGAAGTGAACTCCATCTCCTCTATAGATATCTTGCATGTAGTAACGCAAGTTATTGTTGTACAAGGAGCCCATTCCATGGTATCTCATGTAAGCTGAAACAGATTTGATTACATGCTTCCTCGACTTCTCAATTTGTGGACAAAATTGGTTCGACCACCTCCATTTCTGTCTTTGGCATATATTTGAATATACCAAGGCAGTCTGAGGAAAAAGTGCCATCAATTGCTCAAAGGTGTCCTTTAAAAGCATTTCCAGACCTACCCCAGTCAAAGTGCCCAAGTCTTTACCTCCACAGTGCACAATTAACAGGTCAGGTTTTGGCAAATGCATAAAGGTTTTCACCAATGGTATCAATTGGTGACATTTTAATCCTCTGTGGCCAAACCACTTAATTTCCACATCTTGTAAATTGAGGTTAGGTAAATTCCTGTTTTCAGCGTACCTCTGAGCCCAATAGATGTAACTATGTCCAACAATCCAGACAGAAAACATGGCGAGAGAAGGTTCTGCTGCAGTCAGATGAAGTGTGGCAATGAAATGGCAGTTGAAAAAATAAGAGTTTAAAATGAAAAAAACTGTGGAGTTTCTGTGTTAATGAAGCAGTAACAGTGATTGGTGGATTTTGATTGCTGAAAACAGAAAGTTAGGGTGCATGGATGAGTTCGTTGAAAGATGTATTTTGAGTGGCGAAGAAAAAATCATTAAATGGAAGAATGCACTGGATATGCAGGTGCACTGAGAGTTCAGAGTTCAATTGCAACATTGTTGTGTGAACTTGCAAACACCAGAGGTCTTGCAAGAGGTGGTTGCTATGCAAAAAAGCAGAGAGGGCAGAGGGGGGAAGGGTTTTGATTTGAAAAAAAGTGAGGGAAGAGTTTTGATTGGGTGATATGAGAGATATGTGTGAAGAATTACAGCATTTCTGTGCTTTTGATAGCTGCAGACTCTGGAGTGCATACCTTTTGCTCTGCTGAAGACAAATTGGTGTGTTTCTGAGACTGTTTTGAAACTCAAAGTATTTGCTAAGGTGAGAAAAGATTTCTTTAATTTAGATAGAAAATAGTGTGCTTTAAGGAGAAAATTATGAAGAAAGTTGTGTTTTTCAAATGTTGCTTTGTCTCAAGTGTTTTACAAATAGATTTTGTTTCTTTGAGAAATTGTAATTGGAGAAAATGTGAAGTATTAGTACTGACAGGGTTTTTATGTGCATAGGAGCTGTGGAGTGTTTTCAAATTATGACTTGTAAATCGTTTTTGAGGAAAAGGAATGGTTTTAATATTTATGACAAGGACATAATGGTGTATGCTTCTTTATAAGGCAATTGAGTGTCTCTGATGTTATTTTTCCCATTTTAATGTAAGACGTTTCCCTGTGGAGCAAATTGCTTGTAAATATGCTCCCACCTGTGCATGGCAAATTTAGATTTTGAATGTTTGCGTTACATAGGCATGTTAAAGGTGACCGAAACATGCTGCAAAGGCAATCAAAAAACGCTTTCATGTGTCTTAAGGACATTTTAAGTCATTTCCCCATGTGGAGTGTTTTTAAATTATGACTTGAAAATCGTTTTTGGGGAGAATGAATGCTTTTAAAATTTATGACAAGGACATAATGGTGTATGCTTCTTTATAAGGCATTTCAGTGTCTCTGATGTTATTTTTGCAATATTAAATTAAAAGACCTTTCTCCGTGGAGCAAATTCCTTGTAAATATGCTCCCACCTGTGCATGGTAAATTTAGATTTTGACTGTTTGAGTTACTTAGCCATGTTAAAAGTGACCCAAAAAAGTTGCAAAGGCTTTAAAAAAACATTTTCATGTGTCTTGAGGACATTTTAAGTCATTTCCCCGTGGGCAGTGTTTTCAAATTATGAGTTGAAAATCGTTTTTGAGGTAAAGGAATGTTTTCAAAATTTATGTGCTCCATATGCCCCCAAATTTCTTTTTCAAGGGTGCAGCAGGGTGTTCTTGAGACACCCCTGCACCCTCGGAAAAATTCGTAATTTGCGATGAGCTAATTGCTAATCGCAAATTGCACGTTCATTCCTATGGGCCTCCTGCTCCATGGAAATGAATGGGTAATTTGTAATTAGCAAATAGCTCATCGCAAACTAGGAATGGTAAAGAATCGCTATTTATTCCTTAAAGTTCGCTATTTAGGAAATGTAAAAAACTTTGATGATACATATGGCGGTTCATCTCTAACAAGATAAGAAGCTTAGGGATAGATTTATGATGACTGGCGTATCATCAGGGATGTGCCAGTCATCCAATCGCGGGCCGTGGAGGGAGTTACGGTGGGGCAGGGAGGCGGGGAGGGGGAGGGGCAGGGTGGAGGGACCTAAAAACTGGCATATGGATAATTGCAGGTAAGTACACAATTTAATTATTCAAACGAAATTCGTAGCGCGCACAGCATCCCATTTTGCGATGCAGTGCGCGCTACGAAATTCGTTTGAATAATTAAATTGTGTACTTACCTGCAATTATCCATATGCCAGTTTTTAGGTCCCTCCACCCTGCCCCTCCCCCTTCCCGCCTCCCTGCCCCACCGTAACTTCCTCCACGGCCCGCGGCTGTAGTCATCCTGTGCCGCTGTTCCGCCACCCATGGTGTGCTGCATTTACAATGCGCCGCATCATGGGGCAAAAACAGCATAGATGCGTGACGCATCTGTGCCGTAAAGGTGGCGCATTGCTGGAGTTGTATCGCAAGTGTGATGAAGCTCCAGCAAGGCTCAGGGGTGCCCCTGTCGCAGGGTTTCTGTTCTCACACAGAACTGTGCACAGAGGATTGGAACCTCGGCGAATTAGGGTGCCCCAAAACTCACCTTAGTACCGAAAAACCCCTTAGCAAGCTAGCTACAGTGTCACATTGGATATAACAAACTCTCAATGTTTAGACAATCCAGAATATGAACTTACAGTACCTCAGGATACGTGGAACTCATGAACACTCGGTCATTATATATTCATTACAAACCAGAACATGGAGTTAAGAAGAACACATGTGTATTTGAAATGTTTATTTACTAATGCCGTCTTCTCAGGCGTAGTATCTTAGATAATACAAGTACACATCTTCGTCGCCATTGTAATAATGTGAGAACGTACGTCTTTAAATGCTTTTTAGTTATCTTTATTCCGGAGCGCCGGGGCTAAGCTGTTGCTCAACGGTCGGCGCCAAGCAAACAATATGGCCGCCTTCCGCTTTCTGTTTCCCCAAATCCTGTTCCTGTGCAGGAACACTAGAACGCTACCACAATTATCAGTAGCAAAATTACCAGCATAGTTACTAGTACATAAAAAGCGAATGGTGACAGTATGTTAACATGCTGTAAATGAATAAGAGTTAGCAACACTTATATCTCACCCTGCCTAATACACATATTATATTATTTGCTAAGAAGGTCTCTTTGGGTTAGTTTAGGGCGTGCCTATACTTTAGTGTCCTAGATTTGAAGGAATCACATCAGCATACACCAGCTCTCTCTTCATGTGAACCGCATCAAGTGTTGTGTATGTGTGTGTTCGGCAAAGCAATATAAAACCCGCCTCATGCCCAGAATTGGCAGAAGCTGCACTTATGTTATGACTATGAAGTCGTGGAAATCAGACCTCATAACAATTCTGTATCGTGTTGTTCTTGAAACTTCAGCACTCGCTGTACAGATATAGTTTAAGAAGCAAAGCAGATAGTAGATCAATAACATATTATTCTCATGTAAACCATGATGAACTACTAGGTTGAAAGCTAAAGCAACAACTGTCGTGTGCAGAAGTTGCAAAAAAGGAAAAATGGCGTTTAAACCGGTAATGAGCCCATGCTAACTTAACACGGTGTAAAGATATCCAGGATCTACATGACACCCCTCCATGATCCGGAAACGAACAAAATAAGGTAATAGAAGTGCCATCTCATGAGAGCAGATTGCAACTTTATATGTGCACGGTCCGCAAGGTAAAACATTAAAAACTAGCAAAATTTAATGCTAAGAAAAAATAAAACAGTCAACTAGTTTATCGAGGCTTAAGCCAATAGGCAAGCTAAATAATAAAAACTTGACAAATAAGTCAATGAATTGTCAATGAAATGCTAGTACTCAGCATATCAAACATGAAAAAGGTCTATGACATAATTGTGTATGCAAAATAAGCTGCAACAGCCTCCAATAGGAAGTCACCGTCTTCATCCGAAAAGAGTTCAGCCATCCAATTTAAAAGCGGAAAAGAACATACGTGCTCTCCCAGCACCGGATCCTCTATCACCATCAGAGGACAGCTCGGTGGGTTTTCAAGAAAGCTCTGTTCCAAGAAAGACTGTGTTGCCGCCAGTAAATTCCAGGGACCAATTAGTCCATGCATCAATGCCACAGCCATAATCCTTTCGCCAGGACAAACCAACTCGTGAGCAATGATAGGACTCATCAACTGATTAAAGTCGACGTCAGGAGAAACCGGTCCGCAGAGACACAAATTAATGGCCCAATCGAAATCACAGGTCAGGCAGTGAAATACAGGCTGGACACAGGTGAAGTAGGAGAATCGAAAAGATAATCCATATGCCGTGCTTAATATCGCCAACGGCATTGTGCCATAATATTCAAGCATGCGATTGCGGAACAGCGTTAGCAGCTGCAGGGCGGGACCTTGCACAGGAGGGACATCCATATTTAAAAATGTAAAAAAGCACAAGAGCGTCCGGTGCTAATGCAAGTAAAACTGGGAATCCACCAAACAAAGTGGAAAAAATAGAATGAAAGAAGCAGGGATGACTCCAAAGATTTTCTCAAATGAAGTCACGAGACCACTGCTAACAACTTTAAAAAAATGCGCCAGGGCCTTTGTGGAGGACGCGTTAAAGATAGTCCGAACCATTTCGCTGAAATGCAAAGGCGAATCAGTATTTAAAAGGGTCTGCACCTCTGTACGGGTGTTCGCTATGTGAAGCACGAAAGTTTCAGGGGCCGAACTCAAGGCCACCTCTCTCTGAGACAAAAGAGCCCTTATTCTTGCCATGCCATTGAAATCTGCTCCCAAGGTTGGTATTTGTGGCCAGATTGAAAACTCCCTATGTTCATGTGTGGGAGGAAATAGAACATTTCTGCAGCAAATAACCCGTTCACTTACTGTTACGATAAAAGGAATACTTTTAATTAACCCAGAACAATCTTCATTATTGAGCATCAAATAACTACCATTTTCCAACAACTTGAACGTGGGGATGATAGCAGGAACTGGCGTGCCTTGCAACACGCAAGCTATATTTGGTCGGTCTTTGTTGCATGAACCGTGTAACTGTATGTGCGTACACATTAGTGAATGATCTGGCGTCTCAGTGCAAACTTCTTGATCATCTTTGAAACATCTGTATGTGTATGGAAGCGACCAGACCTCATGAAGAAAACCACTACCTAAAGGTTCATAACGACCTATTGGTATATATTTCATACAATTTGAAAACTTATATAAAGCAAAAGGCAGCGTTATTAAACCGTGGATAAGGCACGTTGCCAAAGCAGCCAACCTTTTGGATTTATACTGGAAATGTTAAAGGAAGAATTACGGAGTAGGGCCTGTAAATCACTAATGGACAACCGAGTAAAATGACTCCAACCATCATATTCCTCTAACTCCGGGATAGTAGGGGTGTTTAATTTTTTAGAAGTAGCCAATCCAAAGCATTTGGTCTGGGAAATTGTTTCATTCACAAACAACATATGATTTGGGATGAGACATGCACGGTGCAAAGCCTCAGTGCCTTGTACCTGCCAGGTTCGTGAACCCCAAACTGATGTAGATCCTGGATATCTTTACACTGTGTTAAGTTAGCATGGGCTCATTACCGGTTTAAACGCCATTTTTCCTTTTTTGCAACTTCTGCACACGACACTTAGTTTTTGCTTTAGCTTTCAGTCTACCTGCGTCAAGATCTATGCCTGCTTCAAGCAGGCGCAGGCTTTTGACGCAGCTTTGTCCTATCTGATTGTAAATGCGGCACACCATGGGTGGCAGAGCAGCGGTGCACGTTAACTGGTGCATCCCTGGGGATGTGCTAGTTAAAATAAATCTGCCCCTTTTATTATTAATTATGTGCAGGGGACACAGAGTCAGTGAGGTTTATCCAAGGTTAAGAAGAGATGAGTCCTGTTCACTGAAAAATTGGACATAGGCTTCACCTCCTCCTCAGCATTGCTGGACATGGTTAAATAATAGCTGCAAAATGTTACTCTTGTTAAACAATTTTACTATTATAATCTCTGAGATTTGTCTCTTACTCTGCAACATCTCATTGTTGTTATCTTTCTTTAAAGATAAAGACAACATCAACATGAGCGACAATCAGCAATTAATTGATTTCGACCTCATCATTGAACTCGTAATTGAAACATCAGTGGATGTTGATCCTTTGGATGATTTAAATCCTGAGGATGAAGAAGAACGTGATGAGGATGCAGATTTGTCAGAATTGTATGACATAGGATGGGAAGCTGACGTGCTTGAGCCTATGGAACTATAAACATTTATTTTATAAATTTATAATAAATAAAATGTAAAAATGTAAACCGTTTAATTTAAAAATAAAGACACCTTCAAAAACAGGTTATGTGTAGTGTCTTCAATAAAATATTAAAATATGCTCATAAAATTAGATCAGATTCACATATAAAACAGCACAGGTAAAATGAATATAAATTCCATTTCTTTTCTGCTATTTCTGTATTCTAAATTTGCCATGCACAAAAAAATCTTCTATGTAAAAATGTTAAGTAATGTGTTAAGTTTTTGATGACTGTTATTGATTTACTGTTGGGTAATAGTGGTTAATAACATTTTTTATTATATTTTACCACAGATTCAACTGCAGATCATTTCAAGATTTCAGCATGCCAACCAAAGAAAGAGTGAGAAAGGCTGCAAAATGTCAAAGACAGCAGGTGAATGAAAAAAAGCAGCAGTCCTCTAACAAAAAGATTTGTCAAGTCACCAAGAAAGCACCGGGTAAGAGTACAAAAGCATTCATAAGAAATATCTGTGGTAAAAAAAATATTACTACAGAAAATGTTTCAGTCCAGAAAAGGAGAAGCAATTCAAACGGAAAGGAAAGGCCAATGAAAAATGTTACTGCTAGAGTAAGAGATAACTCTATGCATGAAAGTAGAAGGAAACAACAGTTTAGGGACATTCGTAAACGAATGTTCCGCAACAGGATAATTGGCAATTTGTTAAAAAATATTAAGAAAGGTCAACAGAAAGTGGTTTTTTATAAGAGAAAAAAAATAGTTGAGAAAGTTATTGATCAGGCATTTGAAATTAAACGTAAGTTATTTATTTTGACAATCAATAGAATTAGGAAGCTAAACAAGGCAATTTATGATTTCAAAAGAAATAGTAGATGGAAGAGAATAGTTAATCGTAGTAATTTTTGTGAAGTTTTTTCTGGAGAATGGATGCATAGTTCAAGCTCTGAGGCATTTTTTAATGAGGAGAGTTATTTCCAGGATAATGATTTGGTGCATGCAGTTGACACCAGTGGTCGAGCTTATGAAGTGAAAGATGGTTGTCCAGTTGAAAAAGAAAAACTTGTGACAACAGAGATAGAAGAGGTGTTAGGTAATGAGGTTTTAGGGAGACGTCCTAAGGGTCCTGTGTACACCTGGAAGTGTAGTAGTATTTGCAGTGTACGACAGGATTCCATCAATTTGCTTTGTGATTTTATACGGTCATTTAATAAGAAAAGTTTGAAGCAGAAAATGAAGTTGTTGCAAGAATTAGATCCTTGCAGAGTGAGAGAAGTGATAGGTTTGCATGGTCATTCACTGGCTTGTCTTTCCAGGAGAGTATGCCAGAGTGTTTTTCATCATTTCAGGATGCTAGCAGTGCATCATAATAAAGTGAGGAAATTAGTTAGAATGTTGTATTATGCTAAGAGTCCAGCAATTATGCTTAAACAATTATGCGCTGCTCTTTTGCATGGTTCTGAAATAGATGTGAAGAATATATGTGAAGAAATTGAGTTTTGTTACTTTGGAAGTAAAGAGGAGAATGTTGAAATTGACCAAGAAGAAGAGAGTAATGTGGAAGATAGTGTACAGGTTTCCAGTACAGATAATTTCCAGAGGGAAATTGCGACGTTTGAGGTGAAATCAAGTGAGAGGCCAAATTTCACTTGTGTGTGTTGTCGACGCACTTATTATAAGAATCAGACTAAGTTAGTGGATTTATATGCAAAAAGTGAAAGGGAAAATAATAGTGAATGGAAGGATTTTACAACATACTTGATGGTAGAAAATTGTTTTGATTTGGGATTGGATCAACGTGTGTGTACTTATTGTTGTAACAAATTAAATCAAAACCAGATGCCTGCTAGAGCAGTTCATAATAATCTGGAATTGGTTGAGATTCCTTCTGAATTGAAGGATTTAAATACTTATGAATCTATTTTGATTCAAAGTATCCATCCCTTTCAGGCTATTGTAAGAATGGAGCCAAAGACAGGGAAATTGCCTCCATCAGATTTACAGAGAGGATTAAAGGGAAGAGTTGTTTATTTGCCTCTAGATTTCAAGAAAAACATTAACACAATTGGAGTAGAAAAAGTGGAAGAGGAACCTCTGGTTATCTTAGTTAATGGGGTTCCGACAAAGAATAAGAAAATATGGCAAGATTTAGTAGATGTTAGGAAAGTCAAAAGGGCAACATTGTATTTGAAAAAAAAAAAAAATACTATAAAAATGTATATATTGCAGAAGAGGAAGTAAGTGAGGAAGAGGATAGCGATTTGTGTGCTGGTCAAATTGAGAAAGTAGAACCCTGTACTAGTGAAGAAATATATGAACATTATAGTGTTCATCCTTTGCATTCCAAGGAAGTCATGGGGAATGCTATTGAGTTGTTTCAAATGAAACAAGCCAAAGGGAGTCCCATTAGTGTTTGAGAGGAAAGTTTGGAAGCTCGGTGTTTCCCACAGCTTTTTCCAACAGGTCAGGGAGGAAGATATGATGAGCGACCTCATCAAATTCCTGCTTCTGAATACCGGACTTTGCGATTGTATGCAGGAGATGCTAGGTTTCGACAATGCATTCCTTATTTGTTTCATCTCCTGTTTGAAAGCGATCTGTCTGGTCTGTCATATGCAGTGAACCACATTTTGAAAAGTGGTATACACATACAAAACATCTCGGCAAGTGACTTTATGGATAAAGTCAATGTCCAAGACAGTATTTTGGATTCTCACCTGATTAATCTCATGGCGTGTCAGCGTGGTACTAATGAGTACTGGTACCGTTGTCATGGTGATTTAAAATGTATGCTGAGGAACTTAGGAACTCCCACATGGTTCCTCACTCTGAGCTGTGCTGAGTATGGCTGGGAAGACTTACTTGAATTTCTACGAGAGGCAAATGCTAACGTAGACAACATCGAATTCAAGACACCCGGAGAACTGTGCTCTTTGGATCCAGTCAATGTATGTAGGTACTTCAATCATAGATTTGAAGGTATGATGTCTTTCATCATGAATAAGAAGAATCCACCTCTTGGAGAGGTGTTGGATTTCTTCTGGAGAAAGGAGTACCAAGCAAGAGGTGCTCCTCATATACATATGTTGCTGTGGATCAAGGATGCACCTAAATTTGGAACGGATCCAGAAGACTCAGTGATGAGTTTCATAGAACAGTATTCTACGTGTGCTGTTCCAAACGCTAAGGAGAAAAAAAGCCTAAGAGAAAAAGTTCTACGTTTCCAAAGCCATCGATGTGGAAAGTACTGTCGTCGTAAATTCCGAAACAAAGACAAGTTCTACACCAAATGTCGTTTCGGCTTTCCACGACCGGTGATTTCTAAAGGAAGAGTGAACAGTTTGATGTCTTCGCTGCGACATAATGTGATGAAGAAATCACCTAAAAACACATACAATTTGAAGAGGAACGAAGAGTCTAAGTACATCAACGACTACAACCCGGTGATTTTGTCCATGTGGAATGCTAACATGGATATACAGTTTGTGGCTGATAACTGTATGGCTGTGGCTCGGTATGTGACATCTTACATCACCAAAAAAGAGAAGACAGAATTGAAGGATATGTGGGAGGACATTTCCCATGAAAAGAGCCTCAGCAAGAAGTTGTACAGTTTCAGTCTGAAGATGTTGTCGCATCGAGAAATCGGAGCTTACGAATGTTCTGACCGGTTGTCTTCAGCAAGTCTCTATGCCAAGTCCAGGAGTATCGTTTGGGCGAGTCTTGGTCTTGCTGCAACGCGTAATCGAGTTCTCAAACCTGTGCGGGAAATTGAGTATTTGGCGGAAAAGGAGCCAAACAGTACCGACATTTTGAAGAGCAACATGTTGGATACATATTATCCAAATCGAAGCAGTCACCTCGAGAATGTTTGTCTGTATGAGGTTCCGCAAAATTACATATTCAAGAGGAACATCAAAGAAGATACTGAGAAAGGAGTGTATGCTGTAATAGGAAGTGAGGGATGTCTGGTGAAGCAAAGAAAATGCCACTTGATAAACCATCGAAAATTGAGTGGCGAATCTCCTGAAAAAAAAAGTTTTTCTATTTAGCACTTTTGCAACTTTTTAAGCCTTGGCGTGCAGAAGAGGAACTGCTTGGAGATTTCCTCTGTTATGAAGACTCTTTCAATGCTGCCAAGGAGACCATAGAATGTCCTGCTTTTCCCAAATATGTAGAAATGTTGAATGTGGAAATTGAGCAGGAAGCAACGATTGCAGCGGAGATTGCCAGAGACAGTTCTCAGGACAGTCAGAGTTCTGCTTCATTGAGTCAGGATCCACTAGGAGGACCTGTTATCGAAAATGAAGCTGCCACTGCTATGAATGAAGTGGAAAGAGCAATGGCACATGCTCAGGAGGATGCGGTTAACTTAGAAGAGTTGGAAAGACAACTCAACGTTGAGCAGAGGAAAATATATGACGAAGTTACCATGCAAATTGATCATGGATTAAGTCATGACAAGAAAGAGTGCTCATGTACGTCGTTGAAGCCTGTTCGACTGTACGTGAGTGGAGAAGCGGGAACTGGAAAAAGTTTCCTTATTAAAGCAATTTCATGTTATTTGCAGGAAAGGACAGAGTCATCGCTGTCTTGTGTTGTCACCGCTCCAACTGGACTGGTAGCACATAACATTAAAGGGATTACTTTACATCGTTTACTGATGCTGCCAGTGGAGCATGACAACAAATTACAATATCACAAGCTATCGGGAGATGCTTGTTTTGAAGTTTCAAGAGTCTTGAGGAAAATGAAACTTCTTATCATTGACGAAGTAAGCATGGTTTCCAATGTCATGCTTGCCTTTGTGCATTTGAGAATGCAAGAAGTTCTCAAAACAGAGTATGATGTGTTATTTGGTGGCAAACACATCATTGTTTTCGGAGATCTTCTGCAGCTGACACCAGTGAAAGGGCAACCTGTGTTCAAAATGCTCACGCATGAAGATACCAGGAAGTGCCTAGGGAGCATTGGCAACGTCAATATATGGTTAAACTTCAATTATGCTGAACTGCATGAAAATATGCATCAGGCGAAGGATGAAGTTTACAAGACTATTCTACAAGATGTTAGAATTGGAAAAGTGACCGAGCATGGGAAAGAAGCTTTACATGCACGATTACTGACAAATTTATATCCAGACCAAGATGTTGTGCCTGAGAATATTTTTCTGAAAATTACTGAGAAGAAATCTGGAATATGTTTGATGGCAACTCTTGCAGAATGTGCCAAATTCAACAACAAAATGTTGCATTTAGAAAAGCAAGAGATTGTGAAACTGGAAGCTATTGACAGAGTAGAGCATATGGGATCAACAATTATTTTGTCTGAGAATCTGAAAACAAAATTGGATTCATTAGAGAAGAGTATATCTAAAACTGCAGGTTTTGAAAAGACTCTGAATGTGTGCTTGAACTGCCGTATCATTTTAAGAAGGAATTTACATGTTGAAAGAGGTCTGGTAAATGGATCAATGGGTAATGTTGTTGATTTTGTGAAATACAGAAATAGAGATGGAATTGAATTTTTAAAAATTAAATTTGATGGCATTGAGGAAGTACAGCTAATTGGTTGTTGTTCTGCTAGATTTTTGCTTGTAAAAGACTTATATGTTCGTCGTAAGCAGTTTCCTGTTTGCTTGGCATATGCGGTGACAATCCATAAATCGCAAGGTTTAAGTGTAGACAGTGCATTGGTGAATATTGGCAGTTCTGTGTTCAAGGAGGGTATGGCATATGTGGCATTGTCACGAGTTAGAACTTTATCGGGATTGTACTTGATTGAGTGTGATGTCACAAACATTTGTGCCGATCTAGATTGTGTTAAGGAATACAATAGGTTAAGAAGAGAGTATGCGCCACATTTGCCTCAGTATCCTTTGTTTGAGAAACGTGTGGTAGGCCGGAAACGAAGAAATGTGACCAATATTGGGGAGGTTGTAGCAAAAAGACGAAAAGTCGATGAACCTGAAATTATAAGCAGAAACAAAAAGGATTCTGTTGAAGATGTTGTTGGTTTTCAATTTGAAAACAGTTCTGGTGTCAACTGCTATGCTAATGTAGTGGTTAATGTTTTGTTTTCTCTAGAAAATGTAAAAGAAGAGATTGTGGTCAATTCTGATCAAAGATTTTGCAGTTTGTTAAATTCTGTGTTAGAGAAATGTAGCACTGATAGAACAAACATAGAAAGTGTGTCTGAAATTCGAAATCTGTTAGACAGATGTTCAGGCCAAACACAATTCTCTCAAAATAGTCAGCAAGATTGTCAGGAGTTTTTAATGTATATGCTTGATGTATTGCATGATGAAGGTGTAGATGTAGATCACCTGTTTGGGCTTTCTTATCAATGGCAGCATGACTGCGAGAACTGTAGGGTATCAAGTACTACTAGTGTAGACTCAGAAAGATTTATATATTTAACTTTGCCAGACAGTAAATCAGTCTCTTTTAATAAGCTAGTAAAAGGAGCTGATCACAACATGGAGTGTAGCCAATGTAAATCTGAAATGATGTCCACATTATTTATACGAACATATGGCCAGTATGTCATTTTAATGTTCCAACGATGTAGGCCTGATGGAACAAAATTGACAACTTTAATTAAAAATTTTGTGGCTTCACAGTTGTCAATATCAGGAAGGACTTTTGTAACTGTAGCAATTATATATCATGACGGTCCTTCAATAACATCAGGACATTACACAGCTTATTTAAAGTCTAGAAATGGCTGGTCAGTCTGCAAAGATTCTGTTTTAATTTTCACAAAAAAATTGCCGTATGACCTTAAAAACTCTTACCTGGTGTTTTTAAAACCAAAATTTTAGGGAAAGAATCTCGGGATGTGGTCTGAGGAATTTCAAGAAGTTCTAATGGCTCCTACACGATTTGGCCTTGAGGATAAGTGTAGTACAGAGACATACCTTCTTACCATAACACTGGACGTCATGGAGAAATACGTGCACTTTGAATGAGTTCAGAAAAACTGTTTCTTTTTATAAGCTAATTGAAGCAGCCAATCAAAACATGGAGTAGAGGGAATGTAAGTCTGCAATGCTGTCTACTGTTTTACATTGCTTTGTGATTAAAAGTGATGTAGAGAATTAAATAATTGTAGTAGTCATAAAGGTAGTGTAAGTCTGCTTCATAGTAAGCAGTATCAGTGTCATAGGAAATGTAAAACATGATTGAGCAAGAAGGGGAAGATATTACTAGTCCAGGATTGTGAAAATGATCTTGAACATTTTAATTGTGAAAGTTGCGGAAATACAACATGACGGGATTGGCTTACAAGAATTCTAAGAGTTATAAATGGCTCAGACACGATTTGGCCTTGTGGAAACGTGTGGTAGAGAGCGAGAAGTCATTTATTGTATGTAACATGTTTTTGAAAACAATGGAGGTTTTCTTTCAGAAAGTGGCGGGTTGAAAGTAATAACAGCACAACAGAGTGTAAGCTGTTCATAGGACATCCTTCGCCGTCATGGAAAGTAAGTTAACTTTAAGGAGTTCTGAATTCTGATTTGTTATGTTGTATGGGTTTTTTAAACACAATCATTTTGATTGTGGGTTTTTTTCCCCGCTGTTATATGATGAATACCTTCAAGTCACTGTTTTTAGTGAAATTTGATACATTCTGAGAACAGCAAAAATAAACCATTTAATATGTATAATTAATTCTGTTCTGTTTGCATTTATGATGTACATGTAGAACTGTGTAGGAGGCATGGAGAAGGTGAGGCTTCTGTAAGTGTCAAAGTTGTTGCATACAGTGCTCATATTCTACGTAGTCTTTCATATGATAGACTACATTTCCACAATGAGATACCTAAGCAAAGGAAACACAGGTGATATGATTGTGGAATGAGGAAAAAAAATTGCACGTTTTTCAATTATATTACCTGTGTTTCTTAACATTACACATCACATTGTGTAGATGAGGTTTAGGCCTGTTCCTGGAGACAGAGGAGGTCTAACATTTGTCCAAGAGTGCAGTCGACATGACACACTTGGTTGGTAGGCCTGCACATGTATTTTCTTCTCTGTATTCTTCAATAAGTGTAAATTTGATCTGCAACCCTGAGTAGGCCTCACCTTAAACAAACCTCTGGATAGGCCACACCTTATTGTCATCCTGAATCAATTATTTAACATGTTAGGGACAGATTTATGATAGGTGTATGCCTCTTTTGCGCCACTGTGCGTCACTTTTGTGACGCAGTCGCGGTTGAAAAGATTTGGTATGAGGCGACAAAATTATAAAATGATGAATCTAGGCAGATGTGTCATGCTGTAAAAAAACAATGCCACATGAAACCGATGCAGCAGTCATGCAAAAGATGCACAATGTTGCAAGATAGGACTCACTTCATCTGCATCAAGATACTATTAGTTTAAAATGTATATTTTTAGGACTGTGTAGGGGCAAGGAGAAGCAGAGGCTTCTGTAAGTGTCAAAGTTCTTGAAAAACTATTTGTCCTTCAATCTTTTCCCTTGTTTTTTCTAATTTATTAAAAACATGTTTTAATATTTTTCAAATGTTTGTTCTCTCTTTCACAGATTTTTTAGTATAAAAAGAACAAATGAGTAACTTAACGACAATTATAAGGTAAATGTTTTGTACTCTTTTTGTTATATTTCTATCACATTTAACTTCCATTAGTTCCACTGCTTTATTTCTTTAAGAATCACGTTCCTGCCTTTGCTACTTCGCTCATTCCTTTGTCTATTACTTAATTACTCTACTCCTTCACTATTTTTCTTAGTCCCTCTCTTCTCATACTTCTTCACTCTTGGTCACTCACTCTGTCTCTATTACTTTCACTGTTTCTGACTGATCTAATTTTTTTTTTAAAAAGAACAGTAAGTATAAGGGAAGGAAACAGACAGTTATGTTAAAAGAAAGACAGCTATAGGGAGTAAACTAGGGATACTGTTACCCGCAATCCTCTGCTGATGATGTCACTGACCATGTCATGAATGATGTAATATGTGACATCATCAGCAGTGGATTACGGGTAATAGTATCTCTAGTTTACTCCCCTATAGCTGTCTTTCTTTTAACATAACTGTCTGTTTCCTTCCCTTATACTTACTGTTCTTTTTTTTTTTAAACATTTTTTTGGTTCGCTCCCGGTTCGCGTACCGGCGAGCGAACTGGGAAGCGAACTGAGAGAAATAGAGGTTGGCAGAGTTCCAAATATTCTACCAATTTTTTAATAACGGGGAGGTAGTTCTGAAAATAACTTTTTTTTTAATTGTTTTTGTTGTTTTATATTTTTTTTATTTTTTTCTGAACATTTTTTTACTTTTTTTGAATTTTTCTGAACGGTTTAATATTTTTTTGGTTTTTTTTGGGGGGGGGAACGAAAACGATTCATTGTAAAGGGCTCAACAGGAGCAACAAAAAAAAAAGAATTTATTGTTTGCGGCGTTTCGGACAAATTGGAAGATGATTGTCAATAGCTCTGTTGATCAGAGTGATGCTACTTTCTCTGTAGCAAATGAATCCATTGCAAAGTACGCAGACTTGTTTTACTTCCCCAAATCTCAGTTGTATATTTGGCACCATCTCCCTGCCCTCTGGTCCCGTCACTTCGGGTACAACAGATCTTCTGGCCATAATAGGGGGATTATCTAGTTCGTTACGAAACTGTGCAGCACTGTAGTTGTTAGGATGCCACCTAGTCATATGGCGATGCATTGTGTAGTTTCCGTAACTGTATTTCTTCTCGGTCCCTCTGGACAGTCTATCTTGACATATAAGGCAAGTTACGTATCTTGCATTTACTTTTTTCTCGCCTTTGGGAAATTTAAAAAATTGCCAAATGAAGTTTTCTTTCCGGTGAGACCTCCTGGGCTCCTCAGGCAAAAACTGCCTCTCTTCCTGCTCTTCCTCCTCTTCCTCTTCTTCCTCTTCTTCCTCCTCTTGCTGAATGATAACTTCAGCAGGTGGTCCTCTCTTCCTTGGAGGTGGTGGAGGTGGTGGGGAAGCACCAGCTGAAGCTACTAAAGAAGCCATTGCTCACTGGTAACAAAGGGTCTTTCTCTCACAAAGATGAAAGTCAGAGTGAGGAAAGAAGGAGGGGTTTTCATCATTTGGGAAAAACAATAGTTCTCAACCAATGAAAAGTGTTAATTTTACATTACATGACCTAGTGTTACATCATTAGGAAACCAAAAGTGAAATGAACCAATGAAAAGTGTTATTACCAAGTCACATGACCTGCTGTGTTTACGTTACGCGCTTTGCGCCGCCTCCCGGTTTGCTTCCGGGAACCTGCGCTTCGCGCCTCGCTTCGCGTACCAGTTCGCTAACGTAGCACGTCATATGACGTATCACGCGACAACGTGAAACGTCATGCGGACGCGAGGCGTCACGATGTTTTCTAACGCGGCAGTTGCGTTAAAGGAACGTTTACCGGTTTGCGGACTATTTCGCGGCATCAAGGCCAGCTAACGGGAAGCTTCCCGATTCGCGAAGCGGGAGGGAAGAAAAAAAAATATTTTAAAAAAAAATTAATAATAAACATATAAAATATATTTTTGGATTTAAAGAAGAATACATTTTACAGCTACAGATATTAGCTTTTAAAAAACCAATGAAATTCACTGAAAAAAACATAGGTTATAGACCATATATAGTTAGGAATTAGCATTTACAAAACCTTGAAAATTCACTGAAAAAACCATAGGTTATAGACCATATATAGTTAGGAATTAGCATTTAAAAAACCTTATTTTACTCACACAAAACCATTGAAATTCCATATATAGTTAGTTGCACTAACTATATATCGCGCACCCGCAATCCACTGCTGATGATGTCACATATTACATCATTCATGACATGGTCAGTGACATCACTGATGACATCACTGATGACATCTCAAATGACATCACTGATGACATCACTGATGACATCTCATTTGACATCATTCTTGTGCTAATACGATAAACCTCTTCAGACTCTAATAAAACCTTAGATACACTCAGTGTATACAGACACTCACACACTGTTACTCATCCATGGAGTTACTCACACACCTAGTCAGTCATGCAAAGAATCAATCACACCTCCATTTCCTCAACTATACAGTTATACACACCTTACTTATTCAAACATATACTAACACATATTTACTCTCTTATACAATCCCTGATACAAGTTCACAATGATCCATACAGCCACTCACATATTCAGTGGCTCTCATGCACAGTTATTTATATATGCCAACTCTCACATGTACTGTGTTTTACATATATACTTACTATGACATGTAGCATTGACATATCCATTCACTCATCAATGCACTCATGCACACAGTCAACCGCCCATGTAGCTGTTTCCACATGCACTCTTGAACTCATACACCTAGTGAATCAACTGCTCACACATCTATGCACAGAGTCACACACCTCCCAGCCACCCCCACACAAACTCAATCTCCCATACAAATACTTGGGCAACCAATCAATAACATATATAGCCTCTCGTATAGCTAATGATCCACACATGCAGCAGTTTACATCACAACAGACATACTGAAGCAAACATTCAGACAGTTTAGTCACTAACCCATGCATTTAGTACGACACATTTATTCACTCACTCATACAGTCAGTCACGCACCTACTAAATCCTTCATCCCGACACTTATACATCCACTCATTCTTCAATATATCTAACATATTTAAACTTTACAGAAACACACAGTCACTGGATGATGTCATCAGTGATGTCATCAGTGATGTCATTTGAGATGTCATCAGTGATGTCATCAGTGATGTCACTGACCATGTCATGAATGATGTAATATGTGACATCATCAGCAGTGGATTGCGGGTGCGCGATATATAGTTAGTGCAACTAACTATATATGGAATTTCAATGGTTTTGTGTGAGTAAAATAAGGTTTTTTAAATGCTAATTCCTAACTATATATGGTCTATAACCTATGGTTTTTTCAGTGAATATGTATATATATATATGTATTCACTGAAAAAAACATAGATTTCACACCAGTTATAGTTAGCTGAACATTTTACTCATACAAAACCATTGAAATTCCCACGTTATAGTGAGTTGGACTCACTATAACTCGCGGGCCCGCAATCCACTGCTGATGATGTCACATATTACATCATTCATTACATGGTCAGTGACATCACTGATGACATCACTGATGACATCTCAAATGACATGACTGGTGACATCACTGATGACATCTCAAATGACATCACTGATGACATCACTGATGACATCATCCAGTGTCTGTGTGTTTCTGTAAAGTTTAAATATGTTTTACATATTGAAGAATGAGTGGATGTATGAGTGTCTGGATGAAGGATTTAGTAGGTGCGTGACTGACTGTATGAGTGAGTGATTAAATGTGTCTTACTGAATGCATGGGTTAGTGACTAAACTGTCTGAATGTGTGCATCATTATGTCTGTTGTTGTGTAAGCTGCTGCATGTGTTGATCAGTAGCTATATGAGTGGCTATATGAGTTATTGATTGGTTGCCCAAGTATTTGTATGTGAGGCTGCATGTGTGTGTGGGTGGCTAGGAGGTGTGTGACTCTGTGCATACATGTGTGAGCAGTTGATTGACTTGGTGTATGGGTTCAAGAGTGCATGTGAAAACAACTGTATGGGCGGTTGACTGTGTGCATGGGTGTGTGGGTGAGTGAATGGATATCTCAGTGCTACATGTCCAAGTAAGTACATATGTAAAATATAGTGCATGTGAGAATGACTATACATGAGAGCCTGTGATTGCATAAGTGACTGTATCTATCAATGTGTACTTGTATCAGTGATTGTAAAAGAGAGTAAGTATGTGTTAGTCTATTTTTGAATAAGTAAGGTTTTGTGTGTATAACTGTATAGATGAGAAAATGGGAGTGTGATTGATTCTTTGCATGACTGACTAGGTGTGTGAGTATCTCCATGGATGAGTGCCAGTGTGTGAGTCTCTGTATAGGTGTATGAGTGCATATGATGGTGTTGTATTGATGAGTGTTTGTATGTATGGGGGATTGCATGTGTGAATGAGTGAATGTGTATGTAGACCTAGGAATCAGTGAGTGCGTATGTAGTTACTGGTATTGGTGTGTCAAAGGTTTCAGCAATGGTAGTTTGTATTTAACCCTGGGTATATCAAAGGTTAGATTAGAGTGTGAGGAGATGCATCGTATTATCACATGGATGATGTCATCAGTGATGTCATTTGAGATGTCATCAGTGATGTCATCAGTGATGTCATTTGAGATGTCATCAGTGATGTCATCAGTGATGTCACTGACCATGTCATGAATGATGTTATATGTGACATCATCAGCAGTGGATTGCGGGCGCGCGAGTTATAGTGAGTACAACTAACTATAACGTGGAAATTTCAATGGTTTTGTATGAGTAAAATGTTCAGCTAACTATAACTGGTGTGAAACCTATGGTTTTTTCAGTGAATTTCAAAGGTTTTTAAATGCTAATTCCTTTTTTTTTTTATTTATTGAATTTTCCCCCTTTTTATAGCATGTACAGGACACATAGACAGTAAAAATGTATACATAATACATATATAGCACTAGTTATTACATAAAGAAGGATATCTACATAAGGTTGCATTCTTAAATTAGGTCCTACTGACTAGAAAACATAATCATCATACTATGAAAGAAACACACAGGTACAGAAAGAACAGTTAAGAGAGAAAACGAAAAGAGAGAAAAAAGGGAAATATAAAAGAAAAGCACCAAGACAGTAAAGTGTCTATTAACTAACATTCCCTTCTTTCCATCGTTTAATCGGATCCCATATTTGTATGCCCAACATTCTTCCCTTCTTCCCTTTCCTAGAATATATAGCAGATTCTAACTTATAAATTGACAGTAATTTAGCTAACCACTGATGGTGGGTCGAAGGGAGGGGATCTAGCCATGCCGAAGCTATGCATAATCTTAAAACTGCCATTGCCAGAAATATAAAGCTTCCGCTCCGTATCTGCCCCTCCTCTTCGACTCCTAGTAATATTATTGATGAGGTTAATACAATTTCAATTCCTAATGCATTATTTAAAAAATTCTCTATATCTTTCTTTGTTGACTCCAAATGAGGGCATAATGAAAAAATGTGTTCTAGATCAGCCTCTGGATTATCACATCTAAAACATCTGGTACCTGATAACGCTCCCCATTGGGCAAGTTTGGCTGGTGTGTAGTACAGATGATACAAGACTTTATAATGTTGGGACTGTAATGAGGCTGAGCACAGCAGTTTCTGACCCATATCTAATGATAAATAAAACTGATCTCGACCTATATCTAAACCAGTTGCCCATTTATCCGCCCATTTCTCCAAGTCATCTTTCTTCGAGTTTAACAGTTCTGAGTAAAACCTCTTAATTGTACAGTCCATACCTGCTTGTATAACCTCCATTATTGGATCTTTTGCAAATCCCGCAGCACCACCCTTTTTTTTTATTAATAAAGCTTCTGACTTGGAGATATTTAAAAAATGGTCTCGTCTCTAAGCCATAACTTGCCTGTAGCTCTGAAAATTGCTTCATACTTTGTGGACTTAAAATGTCGCCCAGTTTCCGAATTCCTTGCCTCCCCCACTCATTGAAGACTGCATCGGAAAAAACCTCGCTCGGGAGAGTAGGGTTACCATCAATTCTTGTATAGGTATTATACTTCCCTATACCAAACCTCTTGGCGATTGCTTTCCATATATTATATGCTGCTAGAATGGTCTTAAATCTTGTCCTTTTGAAATAGCTTGCATCTGTATATTTCAAAAGCAAATGTTCTGCCTCCAACCCCATAACTAATCCATAAATAGCTAGTGTAGCAAATTCATCCTGCCCTTCTGCCTCTGCGCCTCCCAGCAAGCCCACCATGTATTGTAATGCTGATGCCCAGTAATATAACTTTATATCTGGTAACTCCCATCCTCCCTTTTCTCGTGGAAGTGCCATGTACCTGAGCGCTCTCCTTGTTTTTCCCTTGGCCCAGATGAACCGGTTAATAATATGTTCACAGATCTTAAACCACTTATTTTCAAAGAATAACGGAATGGCTCTAAATACGTACAAAAATTTTGGAAGAACCATCATTTTTACAATATTAGTTCGTCCCACAATTGAGAGGTGTAGATTATCAAGTCTGTCTAGTTCCTTTCTTACTTTAGTGATTATTGGAGCAGTATTCTTTTCCACTAAAGTATCGAGATCAGCAGTGATAATAACTCTTAGATACACCCCTGCTTGAACCACCCGGGTATCGTTACAGTTTGTAAGGGGATTTTTAATTATTTGCGTCTTAGACGTATTTAGAGCATATCCAGAGATGCGTCCAAACCTCTGGGCCTCAATCTCCATCTGCCCAATAGCCTCCGTGGGGTTTGATGTGATCACTGCCACATCATCGGCATATGCAAGAATCTTGCATTGCCCCAAATGGGTAGACAGGGGCTTAATTCTGTCACACATCTCTATCCTGCGAATTAGTGGGTCCATATACATTGCAAATAGTAGCGGAGAACACGGGCACCCCTGAGGCGTGCCCCGCTTGATCCTAAATTGCCGAGTAGAGCCTGCGTTTACTCTTATAGAGGCGACTGGGTCAATGTATAAGGCCCGAAGTGCTTTAATATATCCCTCTTTAACCCCTACCCTCATTAAAACATGCCACAGATAGTCCCAGGAGACTCGATCAAAAGCCTTTTCGGCATCTAGTAACATGACCGACATCGGGTCTCCTATGACTTCGGTGGCATCGAACAGAGTGATAACCTTACGTGTGTGGTGCGTTGTGCCCCTTCCAGGGATGGACCCATGTTGGTTATTGCTTACGAGATTTCCTATTATTGTAGCAAATCTTGTTGCCAGTGCCTTGGAGTAAATATTAGTATCGGTGTTCATTAATGTGATCGGCCTATAAGATCCGGGCTCGGTGGCAGGCTTCCCCTTTTTTAAGATTAACACAATATCAGCCCCCCCCCATGACCCTAGGATAGATTCCCCTGTTTGGGCTGTCTGTATTGTTTTAACCAAGTCAACTCCTAGTATGTCCCAGAACGTTTTACAGAATTCCATAGGAAGCTGATCAGGGCCGGCAGCTTTCCCTGAAGGGAAGTTTGATATAGCTGTTTTAATCTCAACTGAGTCCAAAGGTTCTTCTAATCCCTCTGCCTCCGCCTCTGAAAGATTTTCTTTTGGGATTCCCTGTAAATACTCAGTTATTTCCCTAGCGTCGGTAGACTGTTGATCATCATATAACACCTCATAGAATTTCCTAAATACATCTCGGATTTCCTCCGAGTCCGTATGTAATGCGCCGGTTGTATCCCTCATCTCTCTTATCATTCCTGACGCTGCTATTTGTCTAGTACGTATGGCTAAGGTACGTCCTACTTTCTCACTAAATTTGTGACATCTCTCCCATTTAATCGTAAAGTTCTTAGCTGCCTTATTTGCAATTTCTTCTTCTGCATCATTTTTTGCTTTCATCACCCTAACAAGTGCTTGTTCCACTGCTACACCTGTTAATACAGCTTGATGCAACTCCTCTTCAGCATCTAGGGCTACTCTGTCTAGTTCACATTTCCTAAGTCGCTCCTGTTTGCGTTTAAATGTGCTAAAACTAAGAGTCTCTCCGCGAACACCTGCCTTAAAGGCATCCCTCACCATTCCTACGGGTGCACTTCCTCTATTATTTTCAAAAAACTTTTAAATGCTAATTCCTAACTATAACGATTGTGAGACCTATGGTTTTATCAGTGAATTTCAAAGGTTTTTTAAAAGCAAATTCCTTGCTATATCGAGTTTGTAACCTATGATTTTTAAAGTGAATTATTAAGTTTTTTTAGCAGCTGTTTTTTATAACTATTAATTTTTTTTCTAAAATTAATTTTTCAATGTATTTTTCATGTGTTTTTTTTTTTTTATCATTTTGTCTCGGAGCGCTCAGGGTGCGCGCACTGGTAAGCTCACCCGAGAGCGCAGCGAGAACGCTATTCCCACGTGCGGAAAAAAAAAGTATGTATTTAAAGTCAAAAATAATGCAAGACATTCAGTGGCATACTTATAAAAGTAGTATGTTTGATTTTAAATACCCGTATTTTAACTTTAAACGCCTTTCCGAAAATCTAGCAAAACGTCATTCAGGCGCGCCGCGTAAGCACCCCCGGAAGCGCTCCGGTGCGCGCAGCATAAGCGCGTCAAGTCATGTGACCTTAAAATAACACTTTTCATTGGTTGTTAACAGTTTTTTTTACAACTAATGAAAACCCCACCCATTATCTTCGCTACCTCATTCACTTTGGAGACAGCAAGATCTATTCCCTTCTGCTCTTCAATTATTTGGAAAGAATGGCTGCAAGACCACCAAGCAGCAGTGAGGACTCTGATGAGTTTCTTCAAGAGGACCCTTCTCAGCCAAAAGTGAAGGAGCACTTCATTTTGAAATTTTTTACCATTCCACCAGGAGAGAAAAAGGTAAATGCTCCAAAGGTGGAGTGCAAAATTTGCCATACTGTTCTTTCACGGGGTGATCCCAGAAGAAAATATAGTTTTGGAAACTCCACAATGATAAGGCATGTACAAAGGAGGCACCCCCAGAACTATGCCCGGGAGAGTGTCAGGGACCTGGCACGTAATCCTCCGAGAGATGGTGCCTTAACTTCCACCGGAGGACCAACAACATCCGTGAGAGGAAGACCAGTTGAATTAATTCCAAATATTCAACCTGTTTTTACGGACATCACAATTAAGTGTAAGCAGTGTGATGAAGTGCTTTGTTACGGAGAGCAGAGTATTCTGCTAATTGTACGTAAAAGGGAAGAACATCGCTGCCCTCCTCAGCCCTAATTTTTCCCCTATTTTTTGCTCCTGTTGAGCAGTTTGGCATTCCCTATTTTTGTTTTTGTTCAGAAAAAAATACCCCAAAAATTTTAAAACATTCAGAAAAATGTTAAAAAAAAATAAAACCTAAAAAAGAAGAAAAAAGCCAGTTCTTTTTAGAACTACCTCCAATTCTCCAAAAAGAGCTGTATTCTTTACAAATTCAAAAGGAGTGAGTGAAGTGGAGTGCAGTGAGAGAGGAAAGGCAAATGAGTGAGGGACGAGAGGGGAAGGGAAGTGAAGTAGGGGGATTGAAAGAAGGTGAGTGTGGGAGGTGAGTGAGGGGAAGGGGAGTGAACAAGGGAAATGAGGATAAGTGAGGAAAGCTGAGTAAGGGAACGGGGTGAGGAAGGGTAAGAGAAGAGCAGTGAGGTTGAGGAAAGAGTGGTGATAGAGAGTGGATAAAGGCAAGTGAGTGTGAGACAAGGGGAGTGAGGGAGTGAGGAGACAGAGGAAGTGAAGGAAAGAGTGAGAGAAGAGGACTGAGTGAGGGAGCAAAAAAAGATAAGTGAGGGAGTGTGGCTGAGTTATAGGGAGTGAGCGTAACAGAAGAGGAGTGAGAGACTAAGAGGACGGAGAGAATGGGGGTAACAGAGAGAGAATGATGGAAGGGGAGTGAGTAAGTAAGAGAACAGACGGATTGAGAGAAGGAGTTTCTGAAGTGGAGTAAGGAGAGTAACAGAAGGGAAAAGAGTGAAGGAGCGAAGGAAGGGAAGAGACAGGAAGGGAAGTAAAACAGGAGAGCTGAAAGAAAGTGAGTGTGGGAGTGTGGCTGAGTTATAGGGAGTGAGCGTGACAGAAGAGGAGTGAGCGACTAAGAGGACGGAGAGAATGAGGCTAACAGAGAGAGAATGAGGGAAGGGGAGTATAGAAGTAAAGGACAAAGGGAGTATGAGAAGGAGTTAGTGAAGTGGAGTAAGGAGAGTAACAGAAGGGAAAAGAGTGAAGGAGCGAAGGAAGGGAAGTGAAAGGAAGGGAAGTAAAACAAGAGAGCTGAAAGAAAGTGAGTGTGGGAGTGTGGCAGAGTTATAGGGGGTGAGCGTGACAGAAGAAGAGTGAGAGACTAAGAGGACGGAGAGAATGAGGCTAACAGAGAGAGAATGAGGGAAGGGGAGTGTAGAAGTAAGAGGACAAAGGGAGTAAGAGAAAGAGTTAGTGAAGTGAAGTAAGGAGAGTAAGGGAAGGGAAAAGAGTGAAAGAGCGAAGGAAGGGAAGAGAGAGAAAGGGAAGTAAAACAGGAGATCTGAAAGAAAGTGAGTGAGGGAGTGTGTCTGAGTTATAGGGAGTGAGCGTGACAGAAGAGGAGTGAGAGACTAAGAGGACGGAGAGAATGAGGCTAACAGAGAGAGAATGAGGGAAAGGGAGTGTAGAAGTAAAAGGACAAAGGGAGTAAGAGAAGGAGTTAGTGAAGTGGAGTAAGGAGAGTAAGGGAAGGGAAAAGAGTGAAGGAGCGAAGAAAGGGAAGAGAGAGGAAGGGAAGTAAAACAGGAGATCTGAAAGAAAGTGAGTGTGGGAGTGTGTCTGAGTTATAGGGAGTGAGCGTGACAGAAGAGGAGTGAGAGACTAAGAGGACGGAGAGAATGAGGCTAACAGAGAGAGAATGAGGGAAGGGGAGTGTAGAAGTAAGAGGACAAAGGGAGTAAGAGAAGGAGTTGGTGAAGTTGAGTAAGGAGAGTAAGGGAAGGAAAAGAGTGAAGGAGCAAAGAAAGGGAAGAGAGAGGAAGAGAAGTAAAACAGGAGATCTGAAAGAAAGTGAGTGTGGGAGTGTATCTGAGTTCTAGGGAGTGAGCGTGACAGAAGAGGAGGTAGAGACTAAGAGGACGGAGAGAATGAGGCTAACAGAGAGAGAATGAGGGAAGGGGAGTGTAGAAGTAAGAGGACAGGGGGATTAAGAGAAGGAGTTAGTGAAGTGGAATAAGGAGAGTAAGGGAAGGGAAAAGAGTGAAGGAGCAAAGGAAGGGAAGAGAGAGGAAGGGAAGTAAAACAGGAGATCGGAAAGAAAGTGAGTGAGAGAGTGTGTCTGAGTTATAGGGAGTGAGCATGACAGAAGAGGAGTGAGAGACTAAGAGGACGGAGAGAATGAGGCTAACAGAGAGAGAATGAGGGAAGGGGAGTGTAGAAGTAAGAGGACAGAGGGAGTAAAAGAAGGAGTTAGTGAAGTGGAGTAAGGAGAGTAAGGGAAGGGAAAAGAGTGAAGCAGCGAAGGAAGAGAAGAGAGAGGAAGGGAAGTAAAACAGGAGATCTGAAAGAAAGTGAGTGAGGGAGTGTGTCTGAGTTATAGGGAGTGAGCGTGACATAAGAGGAGTGAGAGACTAAGAGGACGGAGAGAATGAAGCTAACAGAGAGAGAATGAGGGAAGGGGAGTGTACAAGTAAAAGGACAAAGGAAGTCAGAGAAGGAGTTAGTGAAGTGGAGTATGGAGAGTAAGGGAAGGGGAAAGAGTGAAGGAACGAAGGAAAGGAAGAGAAAGGAAGGGAAATGAAGGAGAAGGTCTGAAAGAAGGTGAGTGTGGGAGGGGAGTGAAGAAAAGGGGAGTAAACATGGGGATTGAGAATAAATGAGGGAAGCACAGTAAGGGAACGGGGTGTGGGTGGGTGAGAGAAGAGTAGTGAGGTTAAGGAAAAGAGTGTTGAGAAACTAATTTTTGTACACCAAACCTACCTTATAAGTAATGTAAACCTAATTACATATTTTCAGTAAATTTAATATCTGTGGAAGAGAAAAAAAAGTAAGTTATAATATTTATAATATACATTTCACAATACAAGAGAGAAAGCAGGAGATTAAAAGTCATAAAAGGGTAGTAAGAGATAAAGTAGGAGTGAAGGATTCAGAAAGGAAAACAAAGGAATGGTGAAGGTCAGAGAGAGTGAAAAAGAAATAGAGGGAGAACAAATTACTAAGAGGATAATGACATGGATACATTCAGTGACAGAGAACAAGAGAAGGAGAGAGAAATGAAGTGAAAGTGAGTAAGATGCTAAAGGAATGTGCATTGTGAAAACTAAAGAAAGAAAGGTGAGTAAAGAAAGGAGAGTGGGTGACAGGGAAGCAGGAGTGAGTGATGGTGGATTCAAGACATTGAGGGATGGAAGGTGAGTGAGGGTGGATGTAGGGTCGTAAGACAGTGAGGGGACAATGGGAGTGAGGGTAACAGAGAGGGAGTGAGGGAAGACAAGTGAGAATATGAGAGAATAGAGGGAGTGAGGAAAAGAGTGAGTAAAGGGGAGTTAGGTGAGTGAGGGAAGGGGAATGACTGAGGGAGCAAAGGAAGGAAAGAAGGGGAAGAGAAGTGAAGCAAAGGGACTGGGAAAAGGTGAGTGCTTGAGGAGAGAAAGAGAAAGGGGAGTTAAGGATGATGAATGAGAATAACTGAGGGAACCGGAGTTAGGGAACAAGGGTGAGGGAGGGTGAGTGAAGAGCAGTGAGGTTGAGGAAAGAGGGAAGAAAGAGGGAGGATAAAGGCAAGTGAGCATGAGATAAGGGGAGTGAAGGAGTGAGGACACAGAGGTAGTGAAAGAAAGAGAGACATAAAGGGACTGAGTGAGAGAACAAAGAAAGGTAAGTGAGGGAGTGTGGGTGAGTTATAGGGAGTAAGCGTGACGGAAGAGGAGTGAGAGAGTGAGGGGATGGAGGTAGTGAAGCTAAGAGAGAGGGACTCAGGGAAGCAGAATGAGGAAGTGACAGGACAGAGGTAGTGAGAGATAGAGTGAGTGAAGTGGAGTAAGGTGAGTGAGGTAAGGGGAATGAGTGAGTAACCGAATGAAGGGAATAGAGGGGAAGAGGACTGAAGCATAGGCACTGAGAGAAGGTGAGTGAGGATGAAAGTAAAGGAAAGGGAGAGAAAGATAGGGAATGAGGGGTAGTGAGGGAACCAGACTAAGAGAATGGGAGTGAAAGAACAGCAGAGAGCATGAGTAAAGAGGGATGAAAGAGGGTGGATAAAAGTGAGTGAGGGTAAGACAAAGTGAGTGAGGAAGTGAGGGGATAGAGGTACTGAAGGAAAGAGTGACAGTAAGGTACTGAGTGAGGGAGCAAAGAAAGATACGTGAGGAAGTGTGTCTGTGTTATAGGGAGTGAGCGTGACAGAAGAGGAATGAGAGACTAAGAGGACAGAGAGAATGGGGGTAAGAGAGAGAGAGTGAGGGAAGGGGAGTGAGGAAGTAAGATGACAGAGGGAGTGAGAGAAGGAGTTGTGAAGTGGACTAAGGAGAGTAACAGAAGGGAAAAGAGTGAAGGAGCGAAGGAAGGGAAGAGAGAGGAAGGGAATTGAAACAGGAGATCTGAAAGAAAGTGAGTGTGGGAGTGTGGCTGAGTTATAGGGAGTGAGCGTGACAGAAGAGGAGTGAGAAACTAAGAGGACGGAGAGAATGACGCTAACAGAGAGAGAATGAGGGAAAGGGAGTGTAGAAGTAAGAGGACAGAGGGAGTAAGAGAAGGAGTTAGTGAAGTGGAGTAAGGAGAGTAAGGGAAGGGAAAAGAGTGAAAGAGCAAAGAAAGGGAAGAGAAAGGAAGAGAAATGAAGGAGAAGATCTGAAAGAAGGTGAGTGTGGGAGGGGGAGTGAGGAAAAGGGGAGTAAACATAGGGATTGAGAATAAGTGAGGGAAGCGCATTAAGAGAACGGGGGTGTGGGTGGGTGAGAGAAGAGTAGTGAGGTTAAGGAAAAGAGTGTTGAGAAACTAAATTTTGTATGTCAAACTTACCTTATAAGTAATGTAAACTTAATTACATATTTTCAGTAAATTTAATATCTGTGGAAGAGAAAAAAAACTAAGTTATAATATTTATAATATATATTTTACAATAGAAGAGAGAATGCAGGAGATTAAAAGTCATAAAAGGGTAGTAAGAGATAAAGTAGGAGTGAAGGACTCCGAAAGGAAAACAAAGGAATGGTGAAAGTTACAGAGAGTGAAAAAGAAATAGTGGGAGAGCAAATTACTAAGAGAATAATGTCATGGAAACATTCAGTGACAGAGAGCAAGAGAAGGAGAGAGAAATGAAGTGAAAGTGAGTAAGATACTCAAGGAATGTGCATTAGGAAAACTAAAGAAAGAAAGGGGAGTAAAGAAAGGGGAGTGAGCGACAGGGAAGCAGGAGTGAGTGATGGTGGATTCATGACATTGAGGGATGGAAGGTGAGTGAGGGTGAATGTAGGGTCGTAAGACAGTGAGGGGACAATGGGAGTGAGGGTAACAAAGAGGGAGTGAGGGAAGACAAGTGAGAATATGAGAGAATAGAGGGAGTGAGAAAAAGAGTGAGTAAAGGGGAGTTAGGTGAGTGAGGGAAGGGGAAGGACTGAGGGATCAAAGGAAGAAAAGAAGGGGAAGAGAAGTGAAGCAAAGGGATTGGGAAAAGGTGAGTGCTTGAGGAGAGAAAGAGGAAGGGGAGTTAAGGATGATGAATGAGGATAACTGAGGGACTGGAGTAAGGGAACAAGGGTGAGGGAGGGTGAGTGAAGAGCAGTGAGGTTGAGGAAAGAGGGAAGATAGAGGGAGGATAAAGGCAAGTGAGCATTAAACAAGGGAAGTGAAGGAGTGAGGACATAGAGGTAGTGAAAGAGAGACAGAAAGGGACTGAGTGCGAGAGCAAAGAAAGGTAAGTGAGGGAGTGTGGGTGAGTTATAGGGAGTGAGCGAGACAAAAGAGAAGTGAGAAACTGAAGGGACAGAGAAAGTAAGTCTAAAAGAGAGGGACTGAGGAAAAGGGACTGAGGAAGTGAGAGGACAGAGGGAGTGACTTAAGGAGTGAGAGAATTTGAGTAAGGTAAGTAAAGGAAGAAGAATGAGTGAGGGAGCAAAGGAAAGAAAGAGAGGGGAAGGGAAGTGAAGAAGGGAGACTGAAAGAAGTTGAGTTTGGGAGGGGAGTTAGGGAAAGGGCAGTAAACATGAAGAATGAAAATAACTGAGGGAAGTGGAGTAAGGGAACGGGGTGAAGTAGACTGAAAGAAGGGCAGTGAGGTTGAGCAAAGAGGAGTGATAGAGGGTGGACAAAGGCGAGTGATTGTAAGACAAGGGGACTGAGGGAGTGAGGACATAGAGGTAGTGAAGGAAAGAGTGAGAGAAAAGAACTGAGTAAGGGAGCAAAGAAAGGTAAGTGAGGGAGTGTGGGTGAGTTATAGGGAGTGAGCGTGATGGAAGAGGAGTGAGAGAGTGAAGGGACGGAGAGAGTGAGGCTAAGAGAGAGGGAGTGAGGGAAGGGGAGTGAGGATGTGAGAGGACAGAGGGAGTGAAAGAAGGAGTGAGTGAAGTGGAGTAAGGTTAGTGAGAGAACGGGAATTATTCAGGGAGCAAAGAAAGGAAAGAAGGGGAGGGGGAGTGAAGTAAAGTGACTGAGAGCTGGAAAGTGGTAGATGGGAGAGAGGGAAAGGGCAGTGAAGAAATGGAGAATGAGGATAAGTGAGGGAAGTGGAATAAGGAAAGGGAGGTGAGGGACAGTGAGAGAAGGCCAGTGAGGGTGATTTAAGAGGAGTGATAAAGGGTGGAAAAAGGTGAGTGAGCATAAGACAAGGGGAGAATAATATATATTTGATAATACAAAATACAAAATAATTTGTACAACATGTTATATGGTTTATTTTTGCTGTTCTCAGAATATATTGAAATTCACTTAAAACAGTGACGTCAATACTACTCATCATATGACAGCGGCAAAAAAACCACAATCAAAATGATTGTGTTTAAAAAACCCATACAACGTTTCAATAAATAATGTAAAATTTAGAAAAAACTTATCTTAAGTCACTTTTGATCCACGTACTTTTCCACGAGGCCAAATAGTATGTATGGAAAGTCCTTTTCTTTGGAAATTACTCAAGAGTATTCTTAATCTCCCATTTACCCGAGTTTCTGAAAGAAAATCTCCAACATCTTTTACATTATGAAACAATAGTTTTATTTCCAACTCCTCACTTACTTTTCATTAATATTTCCTACAATACTCACATCACACACTATGTGATACACTTATACTACCTCTATGACAACTACATGTTTTTTATTATCTTCATCACTCTCACTCGGAAAGTAATTTTGAACAACAAACTGAATTTTATTAACTGCTCCAATCTTCATATGCCAATTACCTTCCCTAAACTTTCGGTTGTAAGAACACTAGGTACGAATTTTGTAAGTCAGAAGGCAAACGCTGTTTGAAAGTCAATTGAGTTCAACATGGGGGGGGCAGAAGGCATACCCCCAAACATTACTCCAATAGAGACAAACCCTGCATTTTCGCTCACGACACCGCCAGCTGCATCAGGTATTGTAAATAATACCAGCCCCAGTGGTTCTATGGAGGCATGTGGGGCTTTTACTACCTTAGAGGCAGCTACCAGTTAAGCTGGGGCTGTAGTCTCTAGTCTTTCGGGCGAGTGCATACGCACGGAGGTTGAAACTTGCTTGGAGTCTGCTGTCTCAGTTTCTCTAAGTGCCCCTTCCACTTTTGAGATCCCACCCATACTTCCTGTTTCTGTTGCCAGCATCCCTCCAGATTCCTCAATTGCTTTATTACTACCCATGTTTAAAAATTTGTCAGCTGATATTAAAAGGGGGTTTGAAGAGTCGTCTAAAATTCAGAGAGAGATCAGATCATACTGTGAATCATTAGACAGTAAGATAGATGGTCTTTTTGCAAGAACTGGCGCGCTGGAAGAGACAGTGGCTGGGATGTCTCTTGAGTTGGAAAATGCCAAGGACGATATAGTCAAACTTAAAAGAGAGGACACTGCTTTAGCAGAAAGAATGGAGGTTTTGGAAAATAATGCGAGGCGATGTAACATTCGCATTCTAAATGTGCCCGAATGACGAGAAGGATCAGATACAAAGACCTTCATCATACAACTTATTAAAAAATCTCTAAATCTATCTCATTCTGAAGAGGAGCTGCAGACTGACATCCAGAGGATACATAGGGACCCCTTCAGGCGAAATTTACAGAGGACTAAGCCCCCGAAGATATTGGTCAACTTTCATACTTACACACTGAAGGACCATATCCTCAATCTAGCTCTGAAACAAAAGTCCCTATCAGGAGATGACTTCACCTTTCAAATAAGATCAAATAAGATCTGACCTTTCAAGGGCCACCCTGGATAGACAGTGGGAGTTGGGCAGGAGAATGGAGGTCTTTAAGAAATTGGGTGCGTCAATACAGTTGAGCTTTCCCGCAGCATTGAAGATCATGCTCAACAACAAAATGTACAATATTCGCTCAGTTCAGGCTGCAGACGATCTTCTGATGACCCTTAGTGCTCTAATGGCAGGTCAGGAATGGGCTGAGAGAATTGGGGTATGACTATTTTCATCTCGGTATAAGGGTAACGGAGATAGTAGTCTCACGATCATAATCTCCATGATCACAGCCCCACCCTAACCTTTAATTAGAAAGAAAAAAAAAATTAAAAAAAATAATAATAAAAAGGGGAAGGAAACAAACGGAAAAAAAAGAACAGAAAGTGGGAAAAAAAAGAGAGAAAGGAGAAGGGGAGGAAAGGGGAAAGAAAAAGGGAGAAAAAAAAAAAAAGACCCCTCAAGCAGAGTTACAATATAACACATATAATACAATACCAGCACCGGCACTAATAGAAAAGATGGGATTATAAAAGTAGAAAAGGAACAGGGAAAAAGGAAAAAAGGAAAAGGATAAAGGAGGGAAGGAGGAGAAAAAAAAAAAGAAAAATAACATATAATTTTCACATTTCTTAAGGAACTTGAGGATTTTTTTTTTTTCTCCTAAGATAGCGCTATAGTCCTCAACACTATAACGATATGCTTCGTGGAGGCTCAGAATGGGTCAGGGGTACCACAAACCGGACGAGTTCCGGTTAGACATACAAGGGTTCCTCAAGGGAAGGGGGAGGGGTTTCACTGGGGTGAGGGTAAGGGGAAAAAAATATATAATGTTCCTCATTTTCAAATTGGTTGTTGACAATCTTACCATTAATACTAGAAAATGGACAGATTTTGTATCTCAGATAAAAAGTAGGGGTTGTTTGTCTGCATTGTCTACCTTTGAGAATTATATCACCTATGAGTACCATTAAGATTCTCTCCTGGAATATTAATGGCCTACGCACCAAACCCAGATCGCATAAGATCTTACAATATTTACGGGATTTTGATGCGCAGGTCATTATACTTCAGGAGACACACTTGGTTGAGGCCGAGTTACTCGATATGGTAAAAAAAAACAGATGGATAGATCTGTCTGTTTCTACTTCTCAAACAGCCACAACTAGAGGGGTCACCATTCTTTTTAAGAAAACTATTACTACCAAACTCATTGCTCAAAAGGTGGACCCTGCAGGCAGATGGGCTATAGCCACAGTTGTCATAGGAGGCTCTCGCTTTACGATAGCTGGCTATTATGGGCCAAACCAAGATGACCCCTCTGCCTTGGAGACACTATTTTCTGAACTTCTGCACTTTTCAGAACCTGTTATAATTGCTGGAGATTTTAATATTGTACTTGACCCTTTGGTAGACAAAATCCCCTCTAGCTGACAACTTACCTTATCTAAATCCTGAATTCTTTTACTTAAGGCCATGCGACAATACGGTATAATAGATATTTGGAGAGAAAGGTCAGGGCAGAGTACCAGTTTTTCTTTCCGAAATTTCAAATATCATCATCGATCCAGGATTGATTTCTTTTTAATTAGCAGAGCTTTGCTTAACTTAGTAACGAATGTCACCTATTTACCATCGCACTTGTCGGACCACTCTGCGGTTCTTCTAGAATTTGAAGACTTGATACAACTTCCGACTAGGTCATGGTGTTTTGATAGGTCCCTTCTTACATCCCCTGATGATCTTGAGTATATTAGAGCAGAAGCACAAGAATTTTTTCTAGTCAACATCGGTTCTGTGTGCTCTAGCTCAGTTTGGGACGCTATCAAGTGTTGTTTGCGAGGGGCTATCAAGAATAAAACTACTTTCCGTAGGAGGCAGTATATCCAAGAAGTGGCATCTATTGAGGCCAACTTGCTACATGTTCAAACTGAGCTGGAGACCTCCAGCAAGGCCCCTAATACCATTATACAGGCTAATCAAGAGAAGCTGCTGGAACTCAAAGGCCAACTGGCTTCAGTACTCAATCAGCGCATCCTCCAAAGGTGGGAAGCAAGTAAACTGGCCCATTTTGAATTTGGAGAAGGCGCAGGCAAACTATTAGCTTGGAAGTCTAGAACCGATCGGACGCGTAATAACATAGGGTCCATAACAACAAGTTCTGGTTCTGTTTCCTCGGATCTAGAAATAAGATCAGCCTTTAAAGATTTTTTTCAATCCATCTACCAAGAGGACAACAACATCTCTCTTGAAAGTATAAAGGAGTGGCTGAGTGGTATTTCCTTGCCTACAATTTCCTTAGAACAAAGTGCCTTTTTAGATCAGGCTGTTACGGAAGAAGAGGTGGTGACTGCCATACGTAACAGTAAAGGGGGTAAGGCGGCGGGGACTGATGGTTTGCCTGCTGAGATATATAAACATCTCGCGGGCGTCATTGCCCCTTTCCTTGTTGTTTTATTTAATGAAGTATTGCAGGAGGGGGTCCTACCACCCATATCTTGGAATAACGCTTCCATCACTCTCATTCTGAAACCAGGCAAGGCCCCGACCGACTGCGGATCTTATCGCCCCATCTCTATTCTCAACGCCGACTATAAGATCTTTACGTCCCTTTTAGCTAAGAGGCTGGGTCAGGTAGTTCCATCAGTCCTACACTCCAACCAAAAGGGCTTTGTGAAGGGTCGCCAGCTCTTCGAGCTGACGTACGACCTGATTGGAGCAATCGATATCGCAACTAGCTCCTCTATGCCATTTGCAATTCTCAGGCATGACGCCACCAAGGCCTTCGACAGGGTCAATTGGTTGTGCCTGTCGGGGGCCTTGGAAAAATTCGGCGTGGGCCGGGCTTTTCGCAGAGCAGTGGAACTCCTCTACCATAACCCATCAGCTTCGGTCTTGGTTAATGGCGGCCTGTCAGACCCATTTACTATAACAAGGGGCACTCGGCAGGGTTGCCCTTTATCCCCCCTGCTTTTCGATCTCTATATCGAGCCGCTTGCTCTAAAAATTCGGGAGGACAACAACATCTTGCCTTTCAGATATGGAGATTGGGAAAAAAAAGTGTCCCTGTATGCAGACGACATTATGATCATGACGTCAGATATTAGCACCGCATTTCCGGCAGCCATAAACTTAGCATTGGAATTCGGTAGTATATCAGGGTACGAGGTTAATGCCTCCAAGACCGAGGTTATGGCATGGAACAGCGTAGTAACAGGGTTTTCTGAGCAATTAAGTGATAAAATAAGGTATCTAGGCCTAAGAATTGTTAAAGACATTAACTTGATTGCCTCAACTAATTTCACTTTGGTTGCTAAATAATGTAGGAAGCTATTGGGAGCTTGGGGGCATCTCCCACTGACAGTCCTGGGTCGTGCGAATCTTGTAAAAATGCTATTTTTAACAGTATACCACTATATTTTGACACAACTCTAATAGCCAAGATGCAGAGTGATATCTCCTCATTTATTTGGAAGAATAAGAACGTAAGAATAGCTTGGAAGAAGTTAAGGCGTCGCAGGGAGAAGGGAGGTTTGGCTGGCCCCGACCTTCAGATTTATGCGTGGGCCTTTCAGATGACACATGCCCGAATGTTGCTAAAGATTCCATCAGACCAGGGCATAGGGATGATGTTCACAGCATTGTTACAGTGTGAAGGATTGGGGCAGTCTGGTTTTCTTTTTAAGTTTGGAGACCCCACATTCTTCAAGAAGGTTAAGCTGAAGGTGCTACAGGGCCTAGCAAAGACTTGGTTTAATCTTAGAGTTGCTACTAAACTAGGTTACCACTCGAACAGATCCCCTATATGGGCTCTCCCTGCCCCCCCCCCGGGTTGGGCAAATGATACACTTGTAAGCCCATTAATAGTTGCAGGAATCTCAACATGGGGTGACTTGTTTGTGGAAGGGGCCATGCTTTCCTGGGAACATCTAATGAGCAAGGTGGGCCCCAACCTCTCTAGATTTAAGTTTTTGCAAATATCAAGCTGGGCACAAGCTCAGTCAGCTAGAGCTCCGCACCGTTTCAATCCGCGCCTGGGAGAAGGTAGCCAACTGGAGTCCTCTTTGTTGGATAAAACACCTGCACCCAAGGAGGTGTCCTTTTGGTATAATCTAATCTTAGAAGAGATTGATGGGGAATTCAATCTCCCAGTATTATTATGGCGCTCTCTATTGCCTTCCTTGAATGTAAACGATTTATGGCTAATCTCCTGCAAAGTGCTTTGGGACATAGTTAAACCTGCCTGGCTCCGCAGGAACCATCTTTTTACCCTTCACAGGGCCTACTACTCTCCTCAGAGACTGTCTAAATTTTCAACAGGGGAACCAGTGGTATGTGCCCGGTGTGGTTTAGCGGCAGCCTCAGACGCACACATGTTTTAGTGTTCACACTTGACGTCATATTGGGGTTCAATTAGTAACAAATTAACATCTTCAATTGGATCCACAGTGACTTTAGACCTTCGGCTGGTAATCTTTGGTGTAGTGGATCAAGTGCGAAGTCCTGCTAACACTCTCTTGTTTTACTCCATCTTGGTGGCCCGCAGAGAAATCTGCAAGCAGTGGAATGAGGTTTCTCCTCCGTCGTTGCATGACTGGTGTTCATCTATGTTACAAATTTCTAAAATCGACCTTTCTAGGGCCAGGAAACCAGAGAAAAGAGATTTTTGGCATTTACTTGACTGGTCTCATTAGTTTGGAGCTGGTCTTTTTTTTTTTTTCCCCGCCAGGTCCGATGATTATGAAGCCATGATATACTCTCCCTGCTAAAACATCTACGCCCTTTTTCTTGGCGAATTGGTGTTAAAAGTAATGGTGGTAACTGGCTAATGGTAAAATCTGAACAACAGGTAACAAGGCTAAGATTTGGCTGGGTGAACTACATAGCTGTAGGGTTCTGGTAAATCAGTACATCATTTATACCCTTACCAGTCTTTGACTGAGACAGCATGTCAACTCCCCAATATGCCAATCTTTACTGCCCACAGTTCCGACCGATTACAACCATGGTGGAGATGAGGAAAAAAAAAGAAAAAAAAAAAAGAAAGTCAATTGAGTATCATTACAATTACTACAGTCTTTTTGACATTTTAAATAAGCTGTGTAATGTCCGGATGTTGTTGAAGGACCATCATGGTAAATAATTGCTGCAGTTGCAAAGGTTCTTCCTGAAATTGATAATTGAGAAGCCACAAAATGTTTAATTAAAGTTGTCGATTTAGTTCCATCAGGTCTACATTGTTGGAACATTAAAATTACATACTGTCCATATCTTTGTATAAATAATGTTGATAGCATTGCAGATTTACATCGAGTACATGTTTTGATTTGCTTCTCTAACTAGATTATTAAAAGACACTGATTTGTAGGCTGGTAAAGTCAAATGTATAAATCTTTCAGTGTCTATTGTAGTACTACTTGTAAAGGAACCATTGTCGCAGTCATGTTGCCATTTATAAGAAAGGCCAAAAAGATTTTCTACATCTACACCTTCATCTGGCAATACAACAAGCATATACATTAGAAATTCCTGACAATCTTACTGAATATTCTGTGAAAATTTGATTTAGACCAGAACATATGTCTAAAACATTTCGAATTTCAGAAACACTTTGTATTTTTGTTCTATCACTGCTACATTTCTCAAACACAGAATTCAACAAACAAAATCTTTGATCTTGATCTTCAGCAATCTGTTCTTGTACAGTTTGGAGAAAAAAAAAAACATTAACCACTACATTAGCATAGCAGTTGACACCAGAAATGTTTTCAAACTGAAATCCAACAACATCTTTAACTGAATCCTTTTCTTTTCTGCTTACAATTACTGGTTCATCTACTTTTTTTCTTTTTGCTACAACTTTTCTCATTTCTTCTTTTTCGGCCTACCACACGCTTTTCAAATAGAGGATATTGAGGTCAATTTGGAGCATACTCTCTTCTTAACCTATTATATTCTTTTAAACAATTTAGATCTGCATTAATCTTTGTCTCATCAAAATCAATCAAGTACAATCCAGATAAAGTTATGACTCAAGATAAAGCAACATATGCCATACCCTCCTTGAACACAGAACTTCCAATATTCACCAAAGCACTATCTACACGTAAACCTTGAGATTTATGAATAGTCACTGCATATGCCAAAGAAACAGGAAACTGTTTTGTGCGGACATGTAAATCTTTCACATGCAAAAATCGGGCAGAACAATGACTGATTTGATGTACTTCTTCAATACCATCAAATTTAAGTTTTATAAATTCAATTCCATCTCTATTTTGGTAATTCACAAAATCAACAACATGACCCATTGCTCCATTTACTAAACCTCTTTCCACATGTAAATTTATGTTGTAAAATTATACGACAATTTAAAGATGCATACAGAGTCTTTTCCAAACCAGCAGTTTTAGATATTGTCTTCTCTAAAGAATCCAATTTTGATTTCAACTTTTCTGACAAAATAATAGTTGCTCCTTCATGTTCTATTTTATCAATAGCTTCCAGTTTCAAAATCTCTTGATTTTCCAACTTTAACATTTTGTTGTTGAAGATTGAACATTCTTGCAGAGTTGGCATCAAGCATATGACAGATTTGTTTTCAGGAATTTTCTTAAAAATATTCTCTGGGAGAATGTTTTCGTTTGGAAACAAATTTGAAATTAATCGTGCATGTAAAGCTTCTTTGCCATGCTCAGTTAGTTTTCCAATTCTTACATCTTGTAGAATATTTTTATAATCTTCATCCTTTAACCTGTCGCATATTTTGAAGCAGTTCTGCATATTTGAAATGTAACCATATGTTAACATTTCCAATACTTCCTAAGCACTTCCTGGTATCTTCATGCGTACGCATTTTAAACACTGGTTGTCCTTTCATCAGAGTTAGCTGCAGTAGATCTCCAAAAACAATGATGTGTTTGCCTCCAAATAACACATCATACTCTGTTTTAAGAATTTCTTGCATTCTTAAATGCACAAAAGCAAACATTACATTTGATACCATGCTTACTTCATCAATGATAAGAAGTTTCATTTTCTTTAGGACTCTTGAAACTTCACAACAAGCTTCTCCAGATAGCTTGTGGTATTGTAATTTATTATCTGGCTCTACTGGCAGCATCAATAAGCGATGTAAAGTAATCCCTTTAATGTTGTGTGCTGCCAACCCAGTTGAGCGGTAACAACACAAGACAGCGATGACTCCGTTCTTTTCTGCAGATACGTTGCAATTGCTTTAATCTGGAAACTTTTTCCAGTTCCTGCTTCTCCACTCACGTACAGTCGGACAGGTATAAATGATGTACATGAGCACTCTTTTTTCTCATGAGATAAACCATGCTCAATGTGTTCTGTGACTTCGTCATATATTTGTCTCTGCTCAACGTGTAGTTCTTTTTCCAAATCTTCTAAGTTAACTACATCCTCCTGAGCTTGTTCCATGGCTCTTTCAACTTCATCCATGGCAGTGGCAGCTTCATTTTGTATAATTGGTCCTCCTAGTGGATCCTGACTCAATGAAGCAGAACTCTGACTGTCTTGAGAACTGTCTCTAGCAATCTCTGCTGCAATTGTAGGTTCTTGCTGTATTTCCTCGTTCAACATTTGCAGATAATTTGAAAAAGCAGGACATTCTATGGTATCCTTGGTTGCATTGAACGAATCTTCATAAGTAAGAAAATCTCCAAGTAGTTCTTCTTCTGTACGCCAAGGCTTAAAGAGTTGCAAAAGAGCTAAGTAATAAAATTCCCTTTTGTCTGGAGATTCACAACTCAATTTTCGATGATTAAACAAATGGCCTTTTCTTTGGTTCACCAGACAGCCTTCACATCCAATTACAGCATATACACCTTTATTGATATCTTCTGTGACCTTCCTCTTAAAAGTATAGGTTTGCAGATCTTCATAGAGACAAACGTTCTCAAGATGACTACTTCTATTTGGATAGTATGTATCCAACATGTTTGTCTTCAAAATATCTGTACTGTCTGGTTCTTTCTCCGCCAAATACTCAATTTCTTGTACAGATTTCAAATCTCGGTTTCGTGTTGCAGCAAGACCTAGACTCACCCAAATGATGGTTCTATATTTGGCATATAGACTTGCTGATGATAACCGATCAGAACATTCACATGCTCCAATTTCTTGATGCGACAACATCTTCAGACTGTAACTGTATAATTTCTTGCTTAGACTCTTTTCATGTGAAATTTCCTCCCACATTTCCTTCAGTTCCGTCTTTTCTGATTTTGTGATGTAAGATGTCACATATCGAGCAACAGCAATAGAGTTGTCAGCAACATATTGAATATCCATGTTAGCATTCCACATGGACAAAATGACTGGGTTTTAGTCATTTATGTATTTGGACTCCCCATTTCTTCTTAGGTTGTATATATTTTTAGGTGATTTTCTTGTCACAGTATGTTCCAGAAAAGACATCAAATTGTTCACTCTTCCTTTCGATGTTACTGGACGTGGAAATGCAAAACGAAATTTTGTGTAGAACTTGTCCTTGGATTTGTATTTTCGGCGTCAGTATTTGCCACAATTATGAGTTTGAAAGCGTAAAACTTGATGTCTTAAATTGTTTTCTTCTGTACTTTTCGGAACAGCACATGTAGAATACTGTTCAATGAAACTCATCACTTTCTCATCTGAATCTGTTCCAAATTTTGGTGCATCTTTAATCCATAGCAGCACATGTATGTGAGGAGCACCTCTTGCTTGATACTCCTTTCTCCAAAAGAAATCCAACACCTCTCCAAGCGGAGGATTTTTTTTGTTTGTAATAAAAGACATCATAGCTTCAAACCTTTGATTGAAATACCTGCATACATTAACTGGATCCAAAGAGCACAGTTCTCAAGGTGTCTTGTATTCATATTTTCAATGTTTTTATTTGCCTCTCGTAGAAATTCAAGTATGTCTTCCCAAGCATACTCAGCACAGATAAGAGTGAGGAACCATGTAGGAGTTCCTAGGTTTCTAAGCATACATTTCAATTCCCCATGACGACGGTACCAATACTCGTTAGTACTACACTGACATGCCATGAGATTAATTAGCTGAGATTCCAAAACACTGTCTTGCAGTTTCACTTTATCCATAAAGTCCTTTGCCGAAACATTTTGTAGTTGTGCTCCACTTTTCAGTATATGGTTCACTGCATATGAAAGTCCAGACAAGTCACTCTTGAAACAGTAGATGGAACAAATATGGAATGCATTGACGAAACCTTGGATCTTCTGCATATAATCTTGAAGTCTGGTATTCAGATGCAGGAATTTGAACAGGTTGGTCGTCATATCGTCTACCTTCACCTGTTGGAAATAACTGTGTAAAACAACAAGCTTCCAAACTTACTTCCCATACACTAATGGGACTTCCTTTTGCTTCTTTCATTTGAAACAAGTCAATTGCATTCCTTCTTTGGAATACAATGGATGAACACAATAATGTTCATAAATTTCTTCACTTCTAGAGACATCAACTTTTTCAATTTGCCCAGCTGAGAAATCACTGTCCTCTTCTACAGTTGTTTCCTCTTCTCCCACATACACATTTTTATAATACTGATTATTTTTTACCAGATACAACGTTGCCTTTTTGACTTTCCTAACATCCACTAATTCTTGCCAGATTTTCTAACTCTTTGTCGGAACACCATTAACTAGAATAACCAGAGGTTCCTCCTCTACTTTTTCTACACCAATTGTATCAATATTTTTCTTAAAATCTAAAGGCAAATAAACAACTCTTCCCTTTAATCCTCTCTGTAAATCTGAAGGAGGTAATTTCCCTGTCTTAGGCTCAATGCGAACAATAGCCTGAAAAGGATGCACACATTGAATCAGAATAGACTCATAGGTATTTAAATCCATCAATTCAGAAGGAATGTCTACCAACTCCAGATTATTATGAACAGCTCTAGCAGGCATTCTGTTTTCATTTAATTTATTATAACTATATGTACAAATACGTTAATCAGAACCCAAATCAAAACAATTTTCTACCAACAAATAAGTTGCAAAATCCTTCCACTCATTATTATTTACCTTTTTGCTTTTTACATATAAATCAACTAATCTAGTCTGATGCTTATAATGAGTTCGTCGACAACACACACAAGTAAAATTAAGCCTTTCACTTGAATTGACCTTAAACTTTGTAATTTCATGTTCACATTTTTCTGTACTTAAAATCTCTACATTCTCTTTTTTTTTTTTTTTTTTAAATATTTTTATTGAAATTTTTCCCCTCATTTTATTTCCTCCCCCTCCCCCATTACATGGACAAGGCACAATAAGATTCATAAGGCAGCCACATACTCAACCACATATTCAAGAAAAAAAAAAAAAGGGATAGAAATATTACAGTATACACACTACATATAGATCCTATCAAGATATATACAGATACAAATAATATATATTAACTTTCCATAATACATATATTCCTCAAAATACCTTATTCAGTTCCAGCCTTCTAATCAATCAAAGGACCCCAGATTTGTATACCCAGCTTTTTACCCTTTCTCCCTTTCCTAGAGTAAATAGCTGTTTCCAATTTTTGTATTGACAAAGTTTTTCCAAGCCATTGATGATACGTGGGAGGATTTGGATCTAACCAAGTTGAGGCCACAAGCAGTCTAAAAATCACCATTGCTACAAACAGAAAATATTTACAATTAATTTGCCCGTTAGGGGAGATTCCCAGCAAAATAGTTGCTGAGTCCAGCTCTATAGTTGTGTCTAAGGCATTCCGGAAAAAATTCCTGATATCTTGTTTTATTTTATCTAAATGTGGACAAGTGGAGAAAATATGTAACAAGTTGGCCTCCATAGTACCACATCTAAAACACGTGATGCCCGACACAGCCCCCCATTGAGCAATTTTCCATGGCGTATAATACAAGTGATACAAACTCTTGTAGTGCTGGGCCTGAAGAGACGCCGAACATAGTAGTTTACATCCCATCTCAAGTGATTCAGAGAAAATATCTCTTTCTCTAGCTATATCTAAATCTGAGGACCATTTAACTATCCATTTATCAAGATCATCTTTTTTTAACTTTGTCATTTCTAAATAAAATCTTTTTATAGTACAGTCATTACCTTTTTGTATGAGATCCATCATTGTACTCCTCCCAAAGCCTAGAGCTCCCCCTTTTTTATTTAATATACAGCTTCTTATTTGAAGGTATTTAAAGAAATGATTTGTGCTTAACATATACTTATTTTTCAGATCAATAAATTGTAACATACCATTGTCATCCCACATATCACCAATCATACTTATACCTCGACTCTCCCATTCTTCATATATCATTCCTGAAAACACAGCCCTAGGTAATGAGGGATTATTTTTGAATCTAGTATATACACTGTATTTCCCTATTCCAACCTTTTTGGAAAATCCTTTCCATATATTATAGGCCGCCATAATTGTCTTGAAACGTGTTCTTTTAAAGTAACTTCCATCAGTAAATCTTAAAAAAATATTTTTAGCATTTGTACCCAAAGCTAAACCATATATAGCCAGCGAACCTGTCTTATCCCATCCATCCATCTCAGCCCCCCCAATTAATCCAACCATCCCTTGTATTGCTGCAGCCCAATAATATACCTTTAGATCCGGCAATGACCACCCCCCTTTCTCCCTGGGAAGGGACATATACCTCAATGCCCTCCGGGTTTTACCTCTAGCCCAGATAAACCGATTTACCATACTTTCGCAAGTTTTAAACCACTTATTTTCAATTAGAAGAGGAATTGCCCTAAAAAGATACAGCAGTTTGGGTAAGATCAGCATTTTAATAATATTAACTCGCCCAACTAATGATAAATGTAAGTTCTCATAGCGATCCAGATCTTTTCTTGCTTTTTCAATTACTGGGGCAATATTATTATCCACCAAGCTATCTAAATTAGCCATAATATTAATTCCGAGGTATTTCCCTGCCGGCACTACTCTTCTATCTTCACAAGGTGTAAAAGAGTTTTTGATAATCTGAGTTTTAGACGCGTTCAGTGAATACCCTGAGACTTGACCAAATCTTAAGGCCTCAGCCTCTACAAACGTAGTTGCTTCCGTAGGGCAGGGTGTTATCACCGCAACGTCATCAGCATAGGCTAATATCTTGCATGGCCCAAGAGCTGTACTGACTGGATTGATCTCTGGTGCTGATTCTATCTTGCGTATTAAAGGATCCATATAGATGGCAAATAGCAGGGGAGAAAAAGGACATCCCTGGCGAGTTCCTCTCTTGATTTTAAATTGACCAGTTATACCCCCGTTTATCCTTAATGCTGCACCTGGGTCCATATATAAAGTCTGAATTGCTTTCAAATACCCTCCTCTAATCCCAACTCTAACTAGGGTCTGCCACAAATACTGCCAGGAGACCCGATCGAATGCTTTTTCCGCATCCAGAAGCATAACTGCCATCGGGTCTCCTGCTACCTCCGCCACATCAAGTAAAGTTATAACTTTTCTGATATGGTGAGTTGTCCCTCTACCAGGAATAAAACCATGTTGGTTGTCACTAACCAGGGTACTTATAATTCTTGCAAATCTTGCAGCCAGTGCCTTCGAATAAATTTTGGTGTCATTATTCATCAATGTTATTGGGCGGTACGAACCTGGTTCACTCGGAGGCTTTTCTTTTTTTAAAATTAATACTATATCTGCCCCGCTCCAGGATTTGGGAATGGACACCCCACTTTGTGCAGCTTGAAATGTTTGAGTTAAATTATTACCTAAACATCCCCAGAAAGTTTTATAGAACTCAATCGGTAGCTGATCAGGTCCAGCAGCTTTCCCCGAGGGTAGAGCAGTCATTGCTTCTTTAATCTCAATTTCGTCCAACACGATCTCTAATTCATCTGCATCTTCAGGAGAGATAATTTTTACCTCGATGTTCTGGAGATATTCGTTTATTCTTTCGATACTACTGGGATCTTTCTCATCATATAAAGTTTGGTAAAACTTCCTAAAAACCTCCCGAATTTGTTCTGGATCTGAGTGTAGTTGTCCCTTTTCATCCTTTATTTCCTTAATCGTCCCTGCCGCCGCTATCTGCCTGGTTCGTATAGCAAGGACTCGCCCTATTTTCTCACTGAACTCGTAACATCTCTCCCTTCTGATTGTATATTGCTTTGCGGCTCTATTAGCAAGTTCTTCCTCTGCTTCACTTTTCAACTTCAGCAATTCTATTACGAATTGTTCAGTCGACTCTCCCCTTATTACACAGTTATTAAGTTGTTCTTCTGCCTCCAGTACTTTTCCCTCTCTCTCCTTATATCGCAATCTTTCTGTTTTCCTCTTGAAGGCACTATAACTACATGTTTCACCGCGTACTCCCGCCTTAAAGGCATCCCATACTATACCAACTGCAGCAGTTCCTCTATTATGTTCAAAGAATTCAGTAATCCATTTAGACATATGTTTTATATAATCATCATCTAAAAGCAAACCCCTTTCGAATGTCCACTCCCTTCTTGTTATTGTTTTCCCACTCTGCTTTATCGTTAGGATTAGGGGATTGTGGTCACTAAGTATCCGAGGAAGTCTATCAATTTCCACTATACTAATTAAATCATTGGAAACCAGGAAGTAATCCAACCTAACGCTTATCTGATGCGGTGCTGAATAATATGTATAACCGAGTTGTTTCGATCTAATTGAACCCCAGACATCTCGCAGTGTATTATTGTCTAGAAGATCCGTAAGGGCCTTGTAAACCTTTTTCTTCCTACCCTTATACTGTCTTATTGAGCCTGATCCTAGACCCTCCGCTCCGTCAATATTTAAGTCTCCACCTATAATAACTCGAGGGGCCCAATCTGCCAACTCAGAATCCAAAAATTGCAAAATTTCTGGATCGTCCTGTGTAGAACCATATACTGCAACTAATGTTGTCCACACCCCCCTACTAATACCTCTACCATAGCCCATCTGCCCCAGTTATCTCTTAACTTCCTCCTTGTTACTACCCTTTTATCCCTCGATAGAATCGCTACCCCTCTCTGTTTTACTCCTTGTTTAGAAATAACTATTAATTGAAACCCCAGCTGATTAAGATAAATCTCCTGGGTACTCATTACATGTGTCTCCTGAAGAAACACAAAATCTACATCCATTTGCCGTAAGCGCATTCCTATCTTCTGCCTTTTCATTACATCATTTAGGCCGCATACATTCCATGTCACTAATCTAATAGACATTTTTTCATATATTTTTTTTTTCTTTCCCCTAACCAATTCTCTTCACACCCTATCTGCTTGCTTTTAGTTCTAGAAACAATATACAATACTAGGTCTAGCACACTGAATGAAAATACTTCCCTATTCATTTCAATGTTGTCTTTCACAGCTTCAGTATCACTACACATATCATACAGTTGATACAAATTACTTTTGTCAAATCCTCTTGAGTATCTTGTGCCTTTGTGCCCTGTCCATTTCCCTACCCATCCCCAACCCCACCCCAGACTGCCCACCCTCAGGCTCCCACCCCCCCTACAGGCAAATAGGTCCAACGGACCTATGTCTGGCCGACTTTGGCCTCCTGGATGCCAAACCCGTCAACCCCCCTAACTTTTCCCCTCAACTTACTGTGCTCAGTGTATGTCCAGCAAATACCACCCATATTGTGCTCAACCTCCACCACTATACTTCTTGTATTAATATCAATCTTTACTTATTGGAACAAAAGAAGCAGAAGAAGCTACAACACAAGAAAACCATCATATAAAGAGGAGTGACAAAAAATAAGTTTTTCATAATCCTTGAACAAACAATTTCCTCTATTATTTTAAATAAGTCCTCATATGTAACTTTTCATCCCCAAAAAGAGTAATTTACACAGTCTCTATTTTCCACATTATGTTTATCTTCATTTCTTTTGGGGAGTATCCCTAAGAGCTACTGCGTGATCGTTATTCTCAACATTCTCCTTATGCCTTGTTTTCCGTTGGTCTTGCAAAAAGTTAAGGTATTCTTGTGCAAGTATCTCCGAGTAGAAGATTTTAAAATTCCCATTTACTCCAATCTTCAAACGAGCGGGATACAGAAGGTAAGCCTCACAGCCTATGTTTTGAAATGGGGTAATGAGCTGCCTCATCCTCCACCTTCTTTCCACAGTGGTGTGGCAAAAGTCAGGACGTGCAAAGAACTCTACGCCATTATACTTGCATTTAGCTTGGGGCTTTGCTTTGTTGATTATCTCTTCTCGCAGAAGAAAGTTCCCCACGTATAAAAGTATTGCGCGAGGCTTACCCTGCGCTACTTTCTGGATCAGAGGAAAACGGTGTGCCCTTTGTATTTCATGGTCGAGATCCCATATAGACAACTCTGGGATGGCACCCTTTAATAAGCCAACAACATACCCCCGAACATCGCTCCCTTCTTTCCCTTCCTGTATTCCAATCAGGCGTACATTGTTGCGTCTTTGTCTGTTCTCAAATTCCTCGAGTTTCCATAACATATCAGCCGTAGTCTTATCTTGTTCTTTTCTATCATCCTTCACTTTAACCATATCATCTTCTAATTTCCCGGTTCTAGTCTCTACTTCAGAAACTCTCTCAGCCATCTCCTCATACAGCCTGCTGACCTTATGCAAGGAAGATTGTATTTTCCTATTCGCATGTTTAGCCCTGCGCTTTGCTTTTTGGCTCTCACTACGAGCCTCACTCTGCATTTGTTTTAATGTTGTAAGTAAAACTTCAAAATTAGATATACCACCGACCGCTCCCTGGTCTGCAGAGTCCAGAAGTCCTATTTCATCATTTTCGAACTCATCTGCTGGTACTACAGAGTTCTCTGCCATCTTATCCCAATTTAGTTTTTTTACCACTGTTTTCATATTGCCTCTGCATTCCTTTGACAATCTCTGTTGTCTGGATTTGCCTTTTTGTTTGCTTAACTTCTTTTTTTTACTCTTAGTTTTAATTTTTCCCACAATTCTAATACTGCCCTCAGGATTTGTTTTCGATCTAGAAGAGACGTCTTTTGACACTGTTTTTTGGACTGCCATAGGTTCTGTTTCACTACTGATAGGAGTTGAGGAAGCTTCAGAGTCAGTCCCGGATACAGTCTCTTTACTTCCCGTGTCGGTATTCACTGTTTCATCACCTGAACTCTCCGTTTCTGACTCTGTGTCTGTCGTTGATCCCACACTTCCATTCATACTTTCTTCATCATCCGCCTCGTCATTACCAGTGAAAAAAACCTCATCACTGGGAGAGGCAGGAAGTGCATCAGGTAATTTGCGTGTGCTTACATCCCTCTTATTAGTTACATCTGAGTTAATATCTTTATCAGTCCTTAACTCTATTTCAATTAAATTAGTTGCAGCCTCGGAATGACTTTTTCCTTCAACAGTATCCTCCACCAGACTTTGGCATGCGCCTGTCCCTTTAACTCCAGATACAACTGGAGCCGAATGAGTTGTAACCTTCTCCTTTAAGAGCTTGGACCCGCCCTCTTCCACAGCTGAAGAAAAGTCTCCGGGTTCTGCTGCCTCTGTAATTTCAGTTTGAGGCTGTGCCTCGAGCGCGCAGGTACCGTCCCCGTCTACTCCTGCCTGCACAAACGGTTCCCTCTCCACAACAGGCTGTAACATCCTGCACAGGCTCGCCAACGTGGGGACTCTCTCTCCCTGTGGCAGATCCGACTGCAAAGTTGTTTGGACAATCGTTCCTGGTACCGCTGCAGGTAAAAACGTCTCAACTATAGTCATCTGGCGGAGCGCAGTTTCCTTTCCAGGTATCTCCCCAGCGGTAAGTTTTGCTTCCTCTCTTCTCCTTGCAGTAGCTAACGCTAGGACAGTCACGTTCTTTTTTTTCCCTCCTTCCTCTTTTTCACGTATTTTCTTTAATTTATTTTCCTTTGCCGCTTCTCGCCTTTGCTGCGCTTTAGATCGCGCTTTCCCTCTTAAATTTAGTGCTGGGGCCCCGAGGTTATCCATATCTTCCTCCACCTCGTAGTCACGGCTCCAATCGTCTCGGTCACGAATCTTCCTCGAGTAAATTGCAGATTTTGAAGCCATAGATTTTGGAGCAACTTTCCAATAGTGATTTCCAAGACGGGGCGGCCGTGAAGTCAGAGCTGAACAGTGTTTGTGCAAATATTTATGCAGAGCCCACTTTTTCTCTTGTGGGAAGTCACATATCAAAAAGAGCAAGCCAGTGAGTTCTCTCAGCATCGCTTTTTATCAGCAAATTGCGCTTCCCAATCACTGTCTCTCGTCATCAATGATCAGCTCAACTCAGATCCGCTCATCACCATTACTGCTAGCTGTTACACTTATATACAAGTGCATTTTTCTCCCAGCAAACACATTTTTCCGCAGCAAATTGGATTAACTTAACTTGGTAGTGGATCGGTAAATCTGCAGGTCTGCAAGTCTGCAATCTAAGCACAATGAGCACGTAGTACACCTCATCTCTTCAGTCAGGAGGATGACAGGGTGCGACCATCCACTACGGCGTCTCGGCGGCCATCTTGCCTACATTCTCTTCTACATTACCTTCTATTACTGTATCAATTTCTGCACTGTCCTCTTTTTCACCAAAGTAACAAAACTCAATTTCTTCACAAATGTTTTTCACATCTAATTCAGTTCCATGCAAAAGAGCACTGTTTAACTGTTTTAGTTTAAGTGCTGGAGTTTTTGCATAATACAACCTTCTCACTAATTTCCTCACTTTATTATGATGCACTGCTAACATCCTAAAATGGTGAAAAACACTCTGACATACTTTTCTTGAAAGACAAGCCAGTGAATGCCCTTGCAAACCTGTTTTTCTCTCACTCTACAAGGATCTAACTCTTGCACAATGTTCATTTTTTGTTTTAGACTTTTCTTAGTATATGTCCGTAAGAAACTGCGAAACAAATCAATTGAATCCTGTTGCATATTACAAATACTACTACAATTCCAAGTATACACTGGAGCCTTAGGACATCTCCCTAAAACTTCACCAGCTAACACCTCTTCTGTATTTCTAGGCACAATCTTTTCTTTTTCAACCGGACAACCGTCCTTCACCTCATATGCTCGACCACTGGTGTCAACTGCATGCACCAAATCATTATCCTGAAAGTAACTTTCTTCATTAAAAAATGGCTCACTACTTGAACTATGCTTCCATTCTTCAGAAAAAACATCACGAAAATTAGTCCGATTAATTACTCTTTTCCACTTACATTTTGATTTGAACACATTGATTACCTTATCTAGTGTACGAATTCTATTCATTACTAATCCATATAACTTATTTTTCACTTTAAATGCTTCATCCACAATCTTAAATATGCTTTTTTTTTTCTTGTAAAAAGCGGTCTTTTTTTGATACCTCTTTACATTTTTTAATAAATTTGAAACTATTCTGTTATAAAACATTCGTCTACGAATTTCAATAGATTGATTTCTCCTTCTATTGCTATAGACAATATCATCTCCTTCTACAGGTCTAACATTTTTTGAGGAGCACAATTTCTTCTTTCTAATTAGAGGTGTCTTATTCATCTTTGAAACAACATCTTTTTTTTTTATATTTCAATAACTTCCTGAGAAAATTCTCAATTTGCTTACCAGGAGCATTATTTTTTTTCACTGAAGATTTTGTTTTGGATGAGTCTTGTATTTCTTTTTTGTTGGACCTTAAATCTTTTTTGTATTTTTTTGACGTCTTTCCTTTGATGGCATATTCTTTTATCTTTCTATAGATGATTATAATCTGTGGTAAAGAAAAAATAACATATTATAGACCACTACAAACATATTACATAGCAATTACAATAAGTAAACAATATAAATACTAGTTTACAACATAAGCCGGACATGCTGCCTAAGATTCCCTACTAGTACATATGGTAAAGCCTAAATGACTTAAAAAAACATGTACTTCCATATTTTTAAAGACATCAACTAAGCAAATTATTCACCCAGATCCATTTAAAATCAAGCTTGACTCACAGTGTGATCTTAGGCACATGACCAGGATGTTACGTGTAATCTACCATGTCTGTCTCTGCATGCAATATGTGTGTTTGTGCTAATGCTATCAGTGAGATACTGGCAAAAAACAGACCACATATATATAAGCAAGACATAACATTCCTTTTTCATTTTAAAGGCACACCCTGGATCTTGATTACACAGCTTAGAGCCTATTTCTGAAGTAAGAGGCCTAACGGACATGCTGCCTAAGATTCCCTACTAGTACATATACTAAAGCCCAACTGACTTTAAAAAAACATGTACTTCCATATTTTTAAAGACATCAACTAGTATATTATTCTCCCAGATCCATTTAAAATCAAGCTTGACTCACAGTGTGATCTTAGGCACATGACCAGGATGTTACATGTAATCTACCATGTCTGTCTCTGCATGCAATATGTGTGTTTGTGCTAATACTATATCACTGTCTCTACTGGCAAAAAAAAGACCACATATATACAAGCAAGACATAACATTCCTTTTTCATTTTAAAGGCACACCCTGGATCTTGATTGCACAGCTTAGAGCCTATTTCTGAAGTAAGAGGCCTAACAGACATGCTGCCTAAGATTCCCTACTAGTACATATGGTAAAGCCTAACTGACTTTAAAAAAACATGTACTTCCATATTTTTAAAGACATCATCTAAGCATATTATTCACCCAGATCCATTTAAAATCAAGCTTGACTCACAGTGTAATCTTAGGCACATGACCAGGATGTTAAAAGTAATCTACCATGTCTGTCTCTGCATGCAATATGTGTGTTTGTGCTAATAGTAACTCACTGTCTCTACTGGCAAACAACAGACCACATATATATAAGCAAGACATAACATTCCTTTTTCATTTCAAAGGCACACCCTGGATCTTGATTGCACAGCTTAGAGCCTATTTCTGAAGTAAGAGGCCTAACAGACATGCTGCCTAAGATTCCCTACTAGTACATATACTAAAGCCCAACTGCCTTTAAAAAAACATGTACTTCCATATTTTTAAAGACCTCAACTAAGCATATTATTCACCCAGATCCATTTAAAATCAAGCTTGACTCACAGTGTGATCTTAGGCACATGACCAGGATGTTACATGTAATCTACCATGTCTGTCTCTGCATGCAATATGTGTGGTTGTGCTAATACTATCTCACTGTCTCTACTGGCAAAAAACAGACCACATATATATAAGCAAGACATAACATTCCTTTTTCATTTCAAAGGCACACCCTGGATCTTGATTGCACAGCTTAGAGCCTATTTCTGAAGTAAGAGGCCTAACAGACATGCTGCCTAAGATTCCCTACTAGTACATATACTAAAGCCCAACTGACTTTAAAAAAACATGTACTTCCATATTTTTAAAGACATCAACTAAGCATATTATTCACCCAAATCCATTTAAAATCAAGCTTGACTCACAGTGTGATCTTAGGCACATGACCAGGATGTTACATGTAATCTACCATGTCTGTCTCTGCATGCAATATGTGTGTTTGTGCTAATACTATCTCACTGTCTCTCTCTACTGTCAAAAAAACAGACCTCATATATATAAGCAAGACATAATATTCCTTTTTCATTTCAAAGGCACACCCTGGATCTTGATTGCACAGCTTAGAGCCTATTTCTGAAGTAAGAGGCCTAACAGACATGCTGCCTAAGATTCCCTACTAGTACATATGGTAAAGCCTAACTGACTTTAAAAAAACATGTACTTCCATATTTTTAAAGACATCAACTAACCATATTATTCACCCAGGTCCATTTAAAATCAAGCTTGACTCACAGTGTAATCTTAGGCACATGACAAGGATGTTACATGTAATCTACCATGTCTGTCTCTGCATGCAATATGTGTGTTTGTGCTAATAGAAACTCACTGTCTCTACTGGCAAAAAACAGACCACATATATATAAGCAAGACATAACATTCCTTTTTCATTTCAAAGGCACACCCTGGATCTTGATTGCACAGCTTAGAGCCTATTTCTGAAGTAAGAGGCCTAACAGACATGCTGCCTAAGATTCCCTACTAGTACGTATACTAAAGCCTAACTGACTTCAAAAAAACATGTACTTCCATATTTTTAAAGACATCAACTAAGCATATTATTCACCCAGATCCATTTAAAATCAAGCTTGACTCACAGTGTGATGTTAGGTACATGAGACACATATCATGACACACACACAAAGAGAGAAATGACACACAGAAAAAGAGAGATTATGCACGTGCAAAGTGACATGAGACACAGACACAGAGTACCCTTTAAGCTAAGAGAGGCAAACTGTTAGAAGGCACAGGTGACATTATTGAAGAATGTAAAAATGTAATTCCTTATTTAAAACAAACACTCAGTGTGAACCTTGACCAAAATTTAAAAGCCAGACATTTTACCAGAAAACATTTTCCATAGTAAATCGTTTTTGACACAAAACATAGCCCATTTAAATGACCACTACAAAAACAAAGTAGAAACCTAACTCATTTCCAAAATACATTTCTAATATGCACCATTCAATTTTTAAACAGCATTACAAAAAAACATGACACACAATGCAAGAATAAAGAAGCACAAGATGCTTCTTAATCTTCCCCATAGTACATACATCAGTCTATCTTTATTAAAAGAATCATTACTCTCCTTTAAAAATGCTTTGGAAGATGTAGAACAGTGTCAGTCACAAACACCAGATTTTCTTAAGCAGAATCTCTGAATAATGCTTTTGTCACTGCAGCCTTACAATAATGGCACAGATTCCCTCTCATTTCAGACCCATATTCTTGTACATAACCAATCAAAATTCTTACCACACAAATTCAAAACCAAACTGCACATTTTAATTGGTTGTACATTTCAACACTTTGAAACTCACATAATATTCACCCATCCCCCTAGTGCTCATTCACCCTGTTACCATGGTAACTCCCACCTAACCCAGCACACAGTTCAAAAGTTCATCATAGTATGTTGAAAAACAATCCAGCAAGGGTGTTTGACCTCTCAATGTACTAGCTAATCATGTGCAATGTTTCTTTAAATTACCTTTTCTCAACCATTAAAATGACTTCTTTAAAAAAAAGCATGCACCCTAATTTTCAGTGTTGAATTTTAAGAAAGCACCAATCATTTCTTGTTTTTCAAGTGCACTGAATCTCAACCACTTTTTTTCATAATTCCTACTTTCAAACTGCCATTTCATTTCCACAACTCATCTGAATAGAAGCACATCTACCTTCAAGATGCCAAAAGTCTGGTTTGTGGGTCATAGCTTTGTCTACTTGAGTGAAAAAATTGCAAGTAACAGAGGTATTTACAACCTTGATTTACCAAACGTGGACATTGTGTGGATTGGACAGAGAGGATTAAGAAGTCACCAATTGATACCATTGATAAAATCCTTTATGCATCTACCACACCCTGACCTCATAATTGTGCACTGTGGTGGCAATGACTTTGGCACTTTGACTGGGGTTGGTCTGGAAATGCTTTTAGAGGACATCCTTGGGCAATTGATGTCACTTTTTTCAAAAACTGCCTTGGTATTTTCTAGTAAATGCCAAAGGCAAAAATGGAACTGGTCCAACCAATTTTGTCCACAAATTGAGAAAGCAAGGAAACATGTGAATAAAACAGTTTCTCCTTTCCTCAGAGACTATGGTACGGGTTCCATATACCACAACAACTTGCTTTACAACATGCAAGGCATCTATAGGAGAGATGGTGTACATTTTACAGATGAGGGGAATAGAGTCTTCCTCTTGAATTTGAGACTCTGCATTGGTACCTACTTGTAGGTACAAAAAACACCCACATAACACAACAGCTCTTTTCAGAGCTACCCTACCTCTAAGCACTCTAAATTATTTGTTTACTCTAATTTTTTACACTGTTTTTCCCCGTGGTGCACTCAGGGTGTGCGTACCGGTGAGCGTACACGGGAACGCACCCAGCGCTCACCCCGCGAAAAAAAAAAAAAAAACGTTGTTTTGCCCTTCAAGGTCCTTCTAGGCCCCCCTCAGAAAACCTAGGGGCTCAGGGGGTGTCTACCCTGCCTCCTTTTAATCATTTCCACCTTTTTATGTTTATCCCTTGTGTCTCGATTCTACCGAGACACAAGATGGTGGACTCTCCGGACTGTTTAGAATGTTGACACACATACGACAGCCAATCAGCTTTCCACTCGCGCACTCCCGTAGCGCGCAGGGTGCGCTCCCCGTTACGCGTACCGGTGAGTGCTAGGAGCACGCCTATAGATATATATGTGCTTTTGAAGTTAATTTTCGAAAAAACCACTGGAGCAATTTTAAACAAATATGGAAAAGACCCTACAACCAACCAGTCCTTACCATTTTTCAAAGTTTGGTGTAATTCCGTTCAGCCATTCAGGCTGTAGCCGTGTCTAAATGTCCTATGGAAAATTGCATGGGGAAAACACATTTGAAAGAGTTGAAATTTAGAACCAATCAAAATGTTACTTTGGTTTTGTATTTGTGTGTGATGAAGTTTCATTGGTTCTGTATATATCTAAAATGAGAGGAAAACATGGCCATTTTGTGATACTACTGTCTGAGGTACATTTGTGAGGAATTTTTGGTGCTCAATTTGTGGTGTTTGATTTACACAGTGCTAACTCTTCTCCTACTTTCAAAAAGGTGAGTTGTTAATTTGTAAGGGGAACTATGTTGTACACTTTAAGATAATTTGAAAAAATGTTTTCTGTTAGTTATTTACAGTTCTTCTGTAATAGTTATGCATTAAGATAGGCTTCATCACATGCAGTGCTTTATATTTCTAGTTCCTGCCTGATACTATACACTGCCCAATTAATTTTAAAGAACTAAATACTTGATAAAGTTAGTTTTATATTATGTAATACTAAAAACGATAAATGAAAGTAATAATTTTTTTCTGCAATTTACAGCAAGAATGGATCACAATGATGAGACCGTGGAAATTTCTTTTGAATTATCCACTACATTTATTGAAATTGACAGCACCAATAATGAACTATTTTCACAAGGAGGAGATGACTTGAATGATTTTTTGGATCAATCTCTTGATGGCGAATTTATTGAATGTTTGGAGACCATAGAGTTACAAGAATCATCATTGCAGACTTTTCATGAGGAGATTCATAATGATAGGATTGAAGACGAAATTCCTGATGAGGACATGTTACTAGTTATTTTAAATTATGAAAATTCAGAAGAATAAATTTATATTTAGAAATTTAAAATTGTTTGAGACATTATTCATTTTTATTTCTAATTTATGAGGTAATGGCGAAGTGATTGTAGTATAAAATGAGACTTATAGTATAGAGTGCAACATTTTTATGTTACATAGTATGTTTACTCATATTTACTTCCCTTCTCCCACTATACTATCTCCAATGTGTATTTGACATCTCATCTTCATCTCCAGCCTCCTTTCTCTCACTGTCTGTCTCTCATGCACCCTATCGCCGCCATTTTGTGTAGTTATAGAAGAGAGAGAAATATAATAGTTCAGAACGTGAAAAGGGGGCAAAGTAGACTACCCCTCACCCCCTAGACCTTTTCAGGCGGTGCAAAAAGGATCTGTTCCTACTTTCCTGAGAGACTATGGTATGAGTTCCATATACCACAATAACTTGCATTACAACATGCAAGATATCTACAGAGCACACGGTGTACATTTCTCAGATGAGGAGAACAGAGTCTTTCTCTTAAATTTTAGAATCTGCATCGGTACCTACTTGTAGGTACAAAAAACACCCACATAACACAACAGCTCTTTTGAGAGCTACCCTACCTCTAAGCACTCTAAATTATTTTTTTACTCTAATTTTTTACACTGTTTTTCCCCGTGGTGCGCTCAGGGTGCGCGTACCGGTGAGCGTACACGGGAATGCACCCAGCTCTCACCCCGGGAAAATTTCAATTTCTTTTTTTTTTAGTTTTTTTGCCTTTCAGGGTGCTTCTAGGCCCCCCTCAGAAAACATAGGGGATCAGGGGGTGTCTACCCTGCCCCCTTTTAAACATTTCCCCCTTTTTATTTTCACCTCTTGTGTCTCGATTCTACCGAGACACAAAATGGTGGACTCTCCAGACTGTTTAGAATGTTGACAGCCATCCGACAGCCAATCAGCTTTCCGCTCGCGCACTCCCGTAGTGAGCCGGGTGCGCTCCCCGGTACGCGTACCGGTGAGCGCTCGGAGCGCGCCTATAGATATATATGTGTTTTTGAAGTTAATTTTCGAAAAAACCACTGAAGCAATTTTCACCAAATATAGCAAAGGCACTTCTGCTTACCAGTCCCTACAATTTGCCAAAATTTGTCGTAATTCCGTTCAGCGGTTCGGGCTGTAGCCGTGTCAGAACGTCCTATGGAAATTAACATGGGGAAAACATGTTTTGGGACCCCCCTTTTATCTCGGCCCCCACTTCACGAATCCCCCCGAAACTTACAGGGAAGTAGCATAGCGGAGCGGGCCAAAGTTTTGGAAAATTACATGCAAATTCCTCAACCGGCGCCAAAGTTATTCCCAATAGAATGTTGCAGGTTTCCTATGGTAGCTAGGTCCTAACTATAACTACCTGCTGGCGACCGCCAGTAGGTAATATATGTATATATATATATATTTTTTTTTTCGCCAACGACCCCAACCCCAGAAGCCAACAAAAACATTCAAGAAAAAAGGAGGAAAACCAGGCGGGGTAGGAGTGGACGACCAGGCGGCAACCCCCATGACAACTCGCAGCAGGGGCAAGAGAGGGAGACGGTGAGACATGAAGAAAAAACCATGGTCAACCTCTCAGAGAGAAAGCTGACGGTACACGAGGAAGCAGTTTTAAAGAGAGGTATGACCTTCTGTCCCACGGCCAAATTCGATCCCATACAAACCCGTATTGACATCTTCAAATTTGTGCGTAAGCTAAAACTACAAAAAAAATTTGCGTCCAAACCCGCAATAACAAATCCATCCATTCTGTATGACATGGAAGAACCGGCGAACAGTCTCACAGATAATGACCTGCCTTTGTTAATCACCACACATTCCTTGGCAGGACCGGATGAAATACCCAGCTCAATAGAAACCTTGAGAAGAGAAGAAATAACACAAAAGAGAGATCCGAGCAATCTCAAACGCAAATCAAGATTTCAACCTCACGTCACGCATGATGCAATTGACGTATTCAACCATGCAATCCTACAGGATCTGGAAAAAATTACTATCAAAAACGTGGAATTGACTAGAAAGAACTCGAATATCTCACGTATGGAATGGCAAGCAATTACATCACTGAAAGAGGATAATTCAATGGAGATCAAACCCTCGGACAAGGGGGGGAATATTGTTATTTTCAGCAAAAGTAAATACAAAAAGGAGGCTTCAAGACAGTTACAAGATAAGGATTGTTATTCTATCATCAACAAGAAGGACTTTGAAAAATGCACCATAGACTATCATGTACTATTGAAAGGGTGGAGGGATGAAGGGATGCTCAATAAAGATGAATTTGAATACCTATATTGTGAGCACCCAATAATTCCCACATTTTATCACCTACCCAAGGTGCACAAAGACATTCACAATTCACCGGGGAGACCTATTGTCTCCTCAATAGGTAGCCTCCTTGAGGCAACATCCAGGTTTATTGACAACTACCTGTCCCCTTTGTCAAAGATTTACCCTCCTTTGTTAGAGACACTCAAGACTTCCTAAGGTTGATAGATGGCATCAGGTGGGATTCAGACATGTTGTTGATTACCCTGGATGTCGCAAATCTATACACCTGCATTGGACATCAACAGGGATTGTCAGCAGTGAAATGGTTCCTTGGAAAGAAGAACATGCAGTATCATCAACATAACCGCATGCTTCTTCAGATGACAGAATTCTGCCTATATAATAATATCTTTCTATTTGCAGGGGTGATGTATCGCCAAACTAGAGAGACTGCCATGGGAACGTGCTTCGCCCCCAGCTATGCGAATTTATTCGTGGGCTGGTGGGAGAAGCATGTGGCCTGGGGAGGGACCAATGAGAAGTGGTTGGATCATATTATGATCTGGACTAGATATATTGATGACTTGTTTGTCATTTGGCGAGGCGACAGATCCTCAGCTGAGGAGTATGTCGCAGCGCTAAATGACAACAGCCTCAATCTAAGATTCACAAACACCATCAGTGAGAAGTCCGTCCACTATCTCGATCTTGAAGTCTTCATAGTAGGTAATTCCCTAAAAACAAAACTCTATCGGAAACCCACAGCGGGTAACACCGTTTTACATGCGGCCAGCCATCACCCTAGGAGCATGATAAGAAACATTCCCTTTGGTGAACTGCTCCGCCTTAAGAGGAATTGCTCAGATATAAGTGATTTCTCTGAAGCGAAAGAGGCGGCTATAACACGTTTCCGAGACAGAGGGTACTCGAAAGCATCTTTGATAGACGCATCGAGTAGAGTAGATCTGAAAGACAGAAGGGATCTCCTAAAAAATAAACCGAAGACAACTGTATCTGAAACAGAAACTAGAATGATCACTACCTACAGTATGAGGTCTAATGAACTGGTCCATATTCTGAATAAAAATTGGCATATCCTCAAAACGGATACAGTCCTAAAGAATAGATTACCCCCCAAACCATCTGTAACCTATAGACGTTGCCAGTCCCTCAGCGATCACCTAACCAGTAGTCATTTTGAGGACCCCCCAAAATCATCAAAAATGAAAGTTATTCCAGGCTTTTTTCCCTGCATGCATTGCAAAGCCTGCAAATACAGTAAAAAACGTACAAAATACGAGGGAAGACCCAATGACCCACGACCTACCAGGACAATTAATAAATTTCTGAATTGCAATTCAGAATTTGTAATTTACTGCCTGGTATGCCCTTGCTCCAAGAGGTACATCGGGAGCACCATTAACCCGGCAAAAAGGCGTATCCTGGAGCACATAACAAATAGAGATAAGAACTACCCGGTGGCACGCCACTTCGAAATCCATCATAAAAGCAATAGGGACCTATTGACCTTTTTTCTCATTGACCAGCTAGAGAACAAAGAACGAGGAGGTGACAAAATTAGATCTTTGAGGGCATTAGAATCTAAATACATCATTGACCTCCAGACAATGCAGCCCAGGGGGTTGAATAATGACGAGGAGCTTTGGGTACACCTCGAATAAACTGTATGGTACGATCACTGTAAAACAGGGTCCTCTTGCCTAAATTGAAACAACAAATGAGAACCAAGAAGTAACAAACACACAGATGGATAAATACTGACAATCTTCCCACATCTCTCTGCTATACAGCATTGTTGAAAGAAAAAACATATGATCATACTAATATCTTTGCCCATACAGGGCCAGATCAAAAGAACATAAACGAAAGGGATATAATGAACTTTTAGAATACAAAAAGACAATAACTCAAACAACCACATTCACACATTCAGTGTAAAATAAATACCGGCATGTTACAATCCAAATAATGTGGGAACTGGGGAAAAGTTCTGATATGGTGTTTTTATGACAGAACTGTTATATCATCCAATCATGACAAAAATCACACTGGGGTTTTATGATACATTTAATATTCATGTATTCTGATTGAAAAGATGTTTTTTATATTCTAACTCGAAAGAGATTACTGCTGTTTTTTCTAGTTCCCTTTTTGTAACAATCAATGGAGTAACATGCGCTCTCAAAATATTATACAATGAATGTATGTGGTTGTTGAAAAATATGTTTTTAACTGCACAAGCACTTTATTGACACCAATCTCCACGTATCATTATTGGAATATTTCCTTTTGTCAATGTTCTTGTTATGGAACACATTGTATGATGGCTGCCATTTAGATCTAGGCGCATTAGTCCTCTTTCTATTTTAGAGAGAGGTGGAGATAAAATGGTGTAACTTCCTATGCACGGGTTGACACTGAAGAAGCCTAACTGGTGAAACGCGTCTGTTGTCTTTGGGGCAGGGGGGTCTGCCAATAAATCTTTTCTAATATCTACAGCTCAAGAGTGCCGTCTCTCTTCGTTTTATACAACCAGTACGTTTAAGAAATATATATATATATATATATATATATATATATATATAAATATATATACCCTTTCCCAGTTGGGCGCTGCATGCTGGGAGATGAAGTGCTTCGCACTCTTGAGACACTGTGATTGGTGCTATCAGGCATCACTAAGGGCGGAGCGATCTACAAATGTGGCAGTGAATGAACTTTCAACTAATTAACAGGCACTCGACCATCCTCCTGAATACCACCCTGGGCGCTGACGAAGCTACACAGCGGAAATGCATACGCCCGGAGTGCCGTGAAATTTTGCAATAAAGAAGCCTTCACACTGTTCCCCGTTGTGGCCTCTGCCTTTCTTTCAGGAGGGATTCTCTCGATATATATATATATATATATATATATATATATATATACCTTTCCATGAGATTTAACATGGGACATACTTTTTTTGACACCCCCCCCTTTTTCTTGGGCCCCTCTTGACAGATCACCCCAAAACTCTCCATGAACAAAAAGATTCATCTAACGCCAAGATATATATATATATATATATATATATATATATATATATATATATATATATATATATATATATATATATATATATATATATATATATATATATATATATATATACATATATATATATATATACATATATATATATATATATATATATATATATATATATATATATATATATATCTCCAGTGGCTGCTGTCCTTTCCTACACTTGAGGAATCTTTCAGAGGCCTCACTCTCTTATTTCCACTGTATCCATTGAGTTCATAGTTCACAGGCAGTGGGGCGCACTTCCCCCACGAGGTGGTGGAAATCCAAAGCCTTAAAGAGGCTGTGGCGCAAGACTCCACCAGTGCTATCAACAGTACTGCAGGCCACAGTCACCAGCCCGAAGCTGAGGTCCATTTACATGTGTGACATGCTTTGGGCCATTGTGTGACACTGACTTTGCATCCTCTATTATCAGCCACTATGCAGCTTCTCCTGATCTGTACTCAGTGGCAGGTTTTATGAATCAACAGACCAGTTTGGCCAGCAAGAGACCTTACTTGAACAGGTGATTGGAGGTAAAAGCAGTGGCGTCAAGGAAGGGTTCTTTGTATATTCTGTTCGGGAATTTAGCGGTTTGTTTTGGGGCATTTTTAGCAGGTGTGTGCAAAAAGTATTCATTTAAGCAACTATCAAGATGTGGGCATCCAAAGGGGTTGATCTGCTCCAGTATGTGGCTCACCATACTACATTTAATAATGAAGGTAAATGATGTTTTGAGAGGCCCCACCCGTGCCTAGGGGAGGTAGGCCTTTAATGGCATTTCGAGCGAGAGAGGCAGGCACAGTGCACATCTGGTTGGGGGAGTGGGAGGGGATGCCATGAAATTTTAGGAGGTAAGGCAGGCACTTAGTGCGTCACTTAGGTCACTTAGGTGCGCAGGCGACCCCTCCTGGGATAAGGATAAGAGCACGGAGCACGAGGGAGAAGCCCTCTTTGTCCTCTTGCCTCGGGCGCCCAGTGGGTCGCAGCCAGAAGCAAAGTTGGCAAGTTGCGGCGAGCACCGGAGTGAGCGGGCCTCACAGCGTAGCAAAGGAGGACCGGGTCTGGCAAGGTGGGTATTTTAGTGCCTTTTTGGCGGTCTCTTTTAGCAATTTATTTTAATAAGATAATAATACAGAGGGTTCGTTAAAGTTTATCTTGTGCGGGGATGGAGGAAGTCATTAATCATTTTAGGCGTTAGTGCAGCCGGCCGAGCGGGGGCGCGATTTAGCCGGGCTGAGAAGTATCGCGAGGCTAATCCTTTATTTTATACAGTGGGTTGCGGTTCAGTATTTACCGCCCAAGATACAAGGGCTTAGAAACAATTGCATGGCCCTTTAGAGAGGGGCGATGGAAACGAGGTGGAACGGAGATAGTTAACAGTAGTGGTGTGAAGTTAATAACAGGTGGGTTAAGGGCTCTTATAGTGTGTGTTATGCAGGTTCTCGCTGCCTCGTCGGCTGTGGTCTGTGGAAGAGAACGATCACTATGTGCGTTCAGTGTGAGTCAAAGTGGCAGCTTTACATGGGTCCGTTCTCCTCGTCCAGTTCAATAGCGGGGGATAGGTGGGACTTATGGGGCAAAAAGCGGCATGACAGAGTCGGCTGGTTTTTGCGCAGTGGTTGATCGCTTTGGGCAGAAAGGAGCTGTCTTAGTACCAGCGTTAGTACGCTTTTCAACTGTGCACTCCCAGGTCACTAGGACACTGCTTCAATTTAGCCTTAGTTCAGATTACAGATACATTGAACATAGGTCTATTTATTGGAATATACAGATTTCTGAGGCACTTTTTGTTCAACCATTTATTGCTTGAATGTATGCGCAAAACACATCAGTGGCCATCGATACATTGGGTGTGCCCCACTTGGGGGTGCTGGTGCAGCGTGTTATCAAAGGGGAGTGGAGGCAAGTCTTACAGAAAAGATCAATGCTGTATACAAGCTTCATGCTTATGTATGCTTCCTTGAGGAATCAAATGGCGGGCCGTTGTTTGCCCGGGGTTGCTGTTACAGGGGTGCTGGGGGTGAGCGTGCACAAGATGTTCCCGGTAGGTGGGGGGCATAGTGTAAGTGGGTGACGGATGGATTGCGGCGGTGATACGCATATGGGTGGTGTGTGGGGTCGCAAAGCTGGCAAGATATGTGGTGAGTAGGTGCAGTACAATTTTAGCGATGGTGTAATTGTCTCCTTTTTTGGTTGCTTTCATGCTGGCGGTATTCGGAGGTGTGCTGTGCTGAGAAGGAGGCGGCAGGATGTGCTGTGCTGCCGTCGGACGGAAACTCCCGGAAGATCAGGAAGCGGGATCAGCACGAGAGCATCAGCAAGTGGCCCAGCAGCAGCAGCCCAGTCGGGGTTGAGGAAGTGATGGAGATGGTTTCAGGGTCTGGCAACCTAGGATGGGGTAACATCCTGGTTCGCGAGAAAGCTCTATAGGTTAAAATTTTAAAATTTAAGGCATGTTGGGCATAAAAACAAAGCCACTCCTTCGCAGGCGGGAACTGTGGGCAGGCGCAGTTCAGTCAGGAGGTTAATGGCCTGAGTGCGCCATGGATAGCGTTACATGGTCTTATTGAATGCTTTGCTACTTTACCACTCCTTGGACAAGGGAATTCCTCGGGTTAGCAATGGGTGGTTCTTAAGGGCGGTCCGAGAGAGATGGCAATAGGAGGCACCTGGGGTAGGGCGCAGGGGTGTTTGTAACGGTTGGCGGGCACTGGGGGCAGGCGCAGATCAGGCTGGAAGTTAATGGCTTGAGGGCGCTAGGGGCAACGTTCCATGGTCCTATCGAGCGTTTTCTACCTTCCCTGGCACAAGGGAAATCTTTGGGTTAATACCGGGGTGTTCTAAGGGCATCCCGGGAGGGCTGGGGTAATGGTTGGTGAAAGGAACGCAATTGGGGGCATTGCGTTGGGGGAGCCAGCTTTAACTGGAGTGTTGTGGAGTACGTGCCTGAGTTAAGGAGTACTTGGAGAGTGACGGTAAACGGAGTAACTCTGGTTGGGGGAACAGGTGTAATGGTGTAGAAGCCATGGCGTCACTCCAGTTGAAGGGTACGGGTTCGATTTCGCATACACCTTTTGGTTTCATAAAGGGTAGTAAATTGAACGCAGTGGGGGATGGTGCGCTTGTTGGACACAGATATCCGAGGGGAACACATGGGTGGTACCAGATTTCCGGCGTGTTCGTAAGGGCAATCCAAGAAGCATGGCGTAGTGGTAAGGGGTGCCTGAGAGTGATGGTATACTGAGTCACTCGGGTCGAAGGGTGCGGGGTCCATTTCCGCATATGCCACTCCCCTTTTTCGAGTTACGCTCATGGGAGACAGATACTCAAGGTGGGCGCATGGCTAAGTACCTGAGTGGTCACAGGGGTCCTGAGAATGAGTGTAATAGGATGTCTCCAATGTGGGGTGTGAGGCCAAGCACAGATCAGACCAGAGTGTAATTGCTTAAGGGCGCGCACCCATTCACATATTAAATAATTATGAATCCTTGCGAAGGGGAGGTGACCAGGAAAAGCGTAATTTCTGGTAACCCAGATAATGTTGCCAGGGGGAAGGATCCGCTGGAGGATGGGGGTGCCTGCGGTTCCGTTGTGGCAAAAATCGGGGCTTCAAGGACACATATTTGTGGGAACCTATGGTGCTCAGCGTTCAGGAGCCTGAATATGGTTTAGTGTTCTGCTGGATTGCAGGGACCGTAGGTAAACCAACTGCACCATTGGAGACACTGGAAGGAGGACAGCTACGTATTGCGGCCAGAACGTATGTGTTAAGGCCTCATCAGCACAAACACGTACCGATTCAGGCAGGGGTTGGACAGCCCAACATCGGGCCCTCAGGCATCAGTGAGGCATGGTGGTAGGGCTGGCTGCAGTACAGACAATAGAATTGCCTAGATGTTTTGCAGTCCAATAGAGCTCAGGGAAGGGATGCAGAGGCTACCTAGCAGCATAGGCCGCAGGCTTTCAAGCCGGTGACTCCCAAGCAGCACTCCCTGGGGAAGGGGTGGCTGCAATACAAGCAGTTTAATGGTCTAGATTGGGCATGCCGGTGGTTGCGATACTCAGAGCGAGGGGATGTGATGTTACCGACACCTCTGGGGTACAGGGCTGGCGGCTACCACAGTCAAATCAGTGCAAGTCGGCACCGGTGGCCGGTTGACTCAACAAGCATAAGAGTACATTTCTGGGGAGCCTGATGGCGAAGGGCCATTAATGGAAGGTAATATAACAACAATCAGTGGATGGAAGAGTATAGGGGCAGCATGAGGGCCATATCTACTAGGGGTGAGGCTCTCCCTTTATCTGGCACAGAGGGGCACTGTTTTGGTGGCAATTAGAGGATCAAATGCCAAGCCACTGCAAAGCGGCGTGTCTCACCCAGGAGGTGGTAGAAGCCGACCACTCGCCACAGACAAGGGACAGAAGGCATGGCGGATGCTAGCGATGGTGAGGATGGTTCGGTTTCTTAGGGGTGGGGGGAATGGGGTTCAACGTCTAGATGGACCCAAGAGGGGCCAGTGGCCACATGTACTAAATATCCCTAACCCAGCATAGATGGACTGGAGTAGAAGATTGTTGGGGGACGTTGCTTCAGTTTCTTAGGGGCAAGGGGAATGCCCAACAAGAGTGTTTTCAGCTATGGAATGGACCCCATGAGGGAGTAGTTTCCACGGGTATGGAGGGTAGACGGAGAGTGAGCTGGCCTACCAGTGATTTTGGCACTCTACTGCCCTAACCCAACACGGATGGACTGGAGAAGACGGTTGGGGGGGGCTGTTTCAGCTTTCTGGGGGGCAAGGGAAATGCCAAACAACTGTGGTTTTCAGCTATCTGTTTATTTATTTTATTTATTTTTGAGATTTATAAAGCGCGAACGTTTGCCCAAGGGCGTCTTGGCGCTGAAGACTCAACTGGTGTTTCATACAATGTAAAACCAAACTAATTTACTGTGTGAATAGCCATGTCTTTAGACTTTTGCGAAACGTATAAAGGGAGTGATCTGTTGACTCCATGAAGGGGTGGTTTCGCACGTGTACAGAAGGTAGGCGGGGAGGGAACTGTCCCGCTGGTGGTCCTGGACTCTACTGCCCTAAACCAACATTGGTGGACTGGAGGAGAATATTTGGGGGGCCTGCAGGTGTGCAGGTACCCTTGGGGGTGGGGGCAGATGCAGGATGCAGTGCCCTGGGTTTTAAGTGGTGCCACTGTCGGCTGTAGACTGTTGGGGCCTGCTGGCGCAATGGACACAGCAGAGCGCGTACTTGGTAGGCCGGAGTATGGCTACGTTCTGGGGTACGGCTAAGTGCTGGGGTACGGCTAAGTGCTGGGGTACAGCTAAATGCTGGGGTACGGCTAAGCACGGAGGTACGGCTAAGTTCTGGAGTACGGCTAATCTTCTGGAGTACGGCTAAGTTCGGGAGGACGGCTAAGTTCAAGAGTACAACCAAGGTCAAGAGCAAGGCCAAAATTCAAATATGCGGCCAAGTGCAAGAGTACGGGTAGGCTGAAGAGGAGGTGCAATGTCTTGGCTAAAATTTGCTTGCTACCTTTCATAGGTGGACATTGAAAAAGGGGAGCTGTGATAAGTTGATATACCCAAGGAGGGTTTGCCTACTACGGGGTATTGGAAGTGGAAGACAAGATGGGGTGCAAAACAAACATGTTTCCCGGGATGGCGTTTTAGTCCTGCAGCACCCAGATCAATTGGTTTGTTGCCCTTAGTTAGTGACTCCAGGGGACAAAGGAGAATGTTTGTTAGGTTGGGTTTACACAGGTGTTGAAGCAGGGTCACTGCCCATTGAAGCAGGGTCGCTGCCCATTCGAGCAACAAAATGATCAAAAGGTGGACAGGTGGAGGTCGTCTAGTTGTGAACGATATGGCAGAATGCAGGTAGGATGATCAGTGATCGAGGGGCAGCAGCGATTTTACAGTGCCTTGTTTCTTTCTTTTCTGTGACATTCATAGTGTGGTTTCAAGGCATCGGATGCAAGTATGCTGGGGTGGAGATTTGCAGGCAGCAATATTATGATTCCGGTGGGTTGCAGGGGGTGAGGAGCCCCTATTCGCTACAGTCACACCGTTATGCTCCATTAGGAATACCATGATATAGGCAGCGAAATCGGAATTGCACTTGACAGATAGGGTGCAGCTGCCCAGCGCAGGTTTGGAATTATTCGTCACGCTATATTGAAGGGCCTTAGTGTTAGATCTGGAAGGTGAAGCTGTTTTTGGGGGGAGGGCGAGAGGGCCAGTAGGCGGGGTCCCGGGCAAGGAAAATGGCGGGGACTCCTGTTTGACATAGGACTGGCCGATCTTAGAACAGGCAGGCAGTCAATGGGGCTCCGGGCTGCTGGGAGAGGGGGCCGTCCTGCTGGTGGCTCTGGACTCTCCGGCCCTACCCGAGATGCCGGGGCTTGGAGGAAGCAACCTGGTGAAAGCTGGTGCGCAAGGTAAGGCGCAAAGCAGTGCCCTGGTGGCTGCGTCTAGGAGGTAGATGACAGGTAGTTGCCTGAAATGAAAGCAATGGAGATGGGTTGTGGCCTGCTGGTACAACCCGCATACAGTGAGACGGCAGGTAGTTGCCTGAAATGGAAGCATTGGAGATGGGTTGTGGCCTGCTGGTACAACCCGCATACAGTGTGAAATGATTTGGAGTACGGCGGTTCAGGTAGAAAGTGTAGTTTTTCCCAAATTATTTAGCAAAGATTTAGGATGTTTAATCAAATTTGAACATAAGATCATCTTAAAAGCAGACAATATTCCATCTGTTCATAAAGTGAGGAATGTACCAATATGCCCTACGGAATCCTTTAAAGGAAGAATTAAATAGATTGTGTAATGCCAAAGTAATAGAACCTATTGAAGCTTCAAATTGGCTTAGTCCCATCGTTTTGGCTCGCAAACCCAATGGAAAAATTAGGATGTGTGTGTGATCGTAACTGATCTTTATTAATGGGGTGGGGTGCCTTTTCAATGGCATCCAATAGTTTCATTTTAGGTTTAACTCCTTCGTTGGAAATGGTATGACCAAGATAATCAATTTCTTTCACTCCAAACTTGCATTTTTCACCACTTACAGTTAGACCAGCATCTTGTAATTTCTGCAACACACCGTGTACTGCCTGGTCGTGAGAAAGTATGTCTTTCCCCCAAATAAGAACATCGTCTTGAAATATTCTCACATTCAATTCATCCTTCAAAATACTGCACATAACTCTCTGAAAAACTGAGGATGCAGATGCCAATCCAAATGGCATTCTGAGGTATTGAAAAGCACCCTCAGGTGTAATGAAAGATGTTAGATGCCTAGAGTCAGAATGTAATTTGATTTGGTGGTATGCATTCGACAAATCAATTGACGAGAAATACATGGCATCTTTAATGCTTGAAATCATTTCATTGATGTGTGGCAGAGGATATCTATCAACCCAAATATTTTTATTCAAATCCCTCAGGTTCACACACATCCTAATTTTTCCATTGGGTTTGCGAGCCAAAACGATGGGACTAAGCCAATTTGAAGCTTCAATAGGTTCTATTACTTTGGCATTACACAATCTATTTAATTCTTCCTTTAAAGGATTCCGTAGGGCATATGGTACATTCCTCACTTTATGAACAGATGGAATATTGTCTGCTTTTAAGATGATCTTATGTTCAAATTTGATTAAACATCCTAAATCTTTGCTAAATAATTTGGGAAAAACAGATTCCATCTTGAAGATGAATCTTCATTAGTTAACAATACATGTTCAAGATAATCATTAGCCAAAACCACTTGGATGATTAGGATTCAATACTAACCCCATCTTTTTAAGATCTTTCCAACTTAATAAAGCACGTCCCTGTTCGACAACATACACTTTAGTTGAACAAGATCTACCTTTGAAAGTTACTTTGGCATTAAAATAACCTAAAACAGGTAACTTAACGCCACAATAACCTTTAGGTCGTGCATCAGAGGTTATTAAGGTGTATTTGTTTCCATTTTCCCACATATTTTTATCAATGATAGTGTACGGCGAACATGAATCCGCCCAAAGCATCATGTACACATCATTTATTAGTACTTCACATTTAGGCGGACAATATTCTTCAGAAATGTCATTAACAAAATCATCCTGCAACATCATCACTTCAATATCATTATCATTGCCATCAAATTCCTCATCATCACTGTCAACATGAGATTCCACAAGATTTATTGAACGCTTCCAATTACTGTAATCACCAGTTCTACACCATTTGGCAAAATGACCAATTTTTTTGCATTTAATGCACGTAACTTTGCTAGCAGGACATTTATTGAAGTCCGCAGTGTGTTTTTGACTACCACATCTATAACATACTTTTTTGGTAAAACTGGATTTATTTCTAGAAAAATTAGGTTTAACCTCCTTGTTGTCACTTTTATAATCAGATTTTTTCAAGTGGATCCCATCCTCGTGGCCATTGAAATGACTTGGAGTACGGCGGTTCAGGTAGAAAGTGTAGTTTATTCAGTACAACAACCCCAGAGGCATTCAAGGACCAACTTCCTCAGTAACCGTGCATCTCTGGTCTGCTCCCTGGATTCCACTCTCTGGAATCCAGTGAGCACAGTAACCATGGGACAATGACATCATAGCTAGGATACAACACAGTGTATCTCTGGAGATCCTGAACTGTAAATACAATTGTAACTGTAACCTGTGGTTCAAACGGATACTGTGCAACCCATTGTTCATCAATGTGTGTTGGATTGGTTAATAAAAGTTGGTCTAATGCTGACAGTGCATCTACAAATAAAGATGGCGTTATCTAAGAATTAATAAAGACTACGCAGTGAAGACCAGCCACTTGTATGGTGCCTTTTGTGGTGGGAAAAGAGGGGGCAAACTATGGTGGGACGAATCGCACGTTATATGCCTACTAAAAGTATTTTTAATCATGAAAATAAATGAAGTTCTTATGAGAAACTATTCCAGTTTATTGTAGCATAAAATTAATATGTAGTTGTAAAAAAACTAATCTCTGAATATTTTATGCATAGGATCAGACTCACCAGGCAATGTTTTGTGCTTTTGATTTCAAAATATTCACTGCCACTTCAAATTGTGGTTAGGTAAATCATAAAGAAATACAGTGATCTGTTGCAATTGTGTCAGCTGTACTTTATATGCGAGGAATTAGATACTCTTGTGGAAAACCACATTCATACATTAAAGCTTGGTTTGTGATGAGCATGTGTAGAATGTCTTTCCAATGTTTGCAAATCAGTTGATCTGACGAAAGGCTAAAGTTTCCCAGCTTCTCTTTACTGGAATGAAATTACCCAGCAGCAGTCCACCCAACAGCAACCGCCCACATGTTTACAGAACAGCAGTAAATCTTTCACCCAAGTGAGAGTTTAGCCCACTGGTCTCCATTATACTTGTAGGATGTATTAACTTTCTTGAAACAATGGGTTTTCAGTCTTAGGAGTCGGTTATTTATTTGAAGACTAGTTTGAATTCTTTTAAGTTCACCATGACAAATTCTGACCAATATAAGTCATAGTGGAAGCCTGGTAAAATAAGACTACATACAACATTCAAATAAAATTACAGATAGAAAATGATTAGGAATTGAGTAAAAAATGGAATTGAAATAGACTTTCTGTTTTATTTTGTTACTTTGTAGCCCTATGCCACTCTGAAATGTTCTCCACGCACAAGGAAGAAGAGACGAGGTAAATCTTGATAGGAGATTTATTGGGAGAAGCAAATAAGTACATCCATTAAGCCCGGGCCAACCGATACATCTGGAACCCCAGAACACTCTTCACTCCGAGTGTTCTGAGTTCCAGATGGAATGGAGGACACCACACATCTCCCTTCTTAAAGAATTAATAAAAAGAAAAAATATATATATTTGATTTAATAAAGAAGATAAAATTTAAGAAATAAAAACTGTAAAAATTGCAACCACAAGAAAAATTATAGGAATAAAGTATACAACATATATATATCATCAATGCATCACATAGTCTTTGGACCAAACAGGAAATAGTCTAGATCTAAAACTAGTTCTTGGTAGATTCATGGTGGGACCGCGTTGACGGCTCAACATAGATGTGCCATCACGAGGGAATAAATCACCTTGATACACATTCCTATGCGAAGGACGAGAGCCTACAGGAACGTGAGATCTGGGGACTTTCACAACCTTTGACAGACTCCAAACATTACCATCAGACAACTCGACAACCTGTTTCCCAACCCTAATAACCTGCATAGGATCAGAAAAACGCGACTCCCCAGATCTGATGAAACCAGCTTTCCTCACCCGCACCCAATCACCAACAGAACATGGGAAACTCACAGAGGAAGAAACCGAACCAGACCTTTTATTTTTATTACAAACCAGATCCCTCATCCACTGTTGACTCATATTACACAAATTCCTTCTACCCCTCATTTTTTCAAAAGGAGACAACTCACCAACATTTCTGGGAGTATTCCTGTAATTCCACAAAAGTTTTTTAACTGCATCATAACAATTTTGTCCGTTACACAAAGCAAGCTGCAACCCTTCTTTTAACACCCTGATCCACCTTTCCACAATACCATTACCCTGGGGATAATAGACAGAAGAACGTTTATGAATAATCCTGTGATTATCACAGAACAATTTCATTTCATTCGATGTAAACTGAACACCGTTGTCAGACAAGATTGAAACAGGAAAACCCTCCTTTTCAAAATTATAGTTGAGAAAATCAATAACAACTTTAGATGTCACCTGGGGAACAAACTTAACTTCTGGCCATTGAGAGAACTGATCAATTAAAACAATGGCATAAACAGGACTGTGACCAAAACTCATAGGTCCTGCAATATCAATGGAAACACACTCCCATGGTCTTGTGGGCCTAGACACACTATCATGATGATACTTAACTGTCTTCTGAGACTTATCGCTATTGGTGCATTCTATACATGATCTAACTTTTCTTTCAATGGACTTATCTATGCTGGGCCACCAAAATTCGCATCTGATTCTCCTTTTCATACCAGTCATTCCAGGATGTCCCTCATGAGCCATCTCAAGTACAATATCTCTAAAATCACGAGGAACCACTAATTGTAGCCCCCTTAATAATATGTCATTCTCAACAGATAACTAACTGGCAATTTGAAAGTAAGGCAAAATATCATGAGACAAATCAGATTTGTTTGGCCAATCACTCTTAATAAAGGACATGACTTGTGAATATTCTTCATCATTACTACCCGCAACCCTCCAATCTTCCTCTTTGATGCAACCATTAGAGACCTCACAAATGGAAATTACTCTATCATTGTCGTCATCATAAGCAACTATGTTATCATCTGCAATGGGCAATCTTGAAAGACAGTCAGCCAATACATTTTTTGCTCCAGGAATATATTCTACCAGAAAGTGAAATTCCTGCAATTTATATTGCCATCTGGCAGTTCTGGCGGTAGCTTTGTTACAACCCTTAGTAGTAAAAAGGTCAACGAGTGGACGATGATCAGTTCTTACAACAAATCTAGACCCATAAACATACTTGCGAAAATATTCAATACCCCACCAACAAGCAAGAGCTTCTTTTTCTAGAGTGGAGTATTTGTCTTCTGCACCACGCAGTGGCCTAGAAGCAAATGCTACAGTAACAAGACCTTCTTTTTGCTTCTGCATAAGTACAGCACCTATACCAACATTGCTAGCGTCAGATATGATCACAGATTGACAGGATGTATCAAAAGGAGCTAGGGCAGGAGCAGAAGCAATACATTTTTTAGATAGGAAAATTGTTCTTTACAATTGGAGTCCCAAATAAACAACTGTTGGTTTTTCATCAAATTTCTTAGGTGTTTAGTTTTGTCGGAGAAAGTGGGAATACATTTAGCATAATATTCAGCTAATCCTAAAAAGGATCTCAGTTGATCTTTATTGGTGGGTTCTGGGGCAATCTCAATAGCTTTAACCAAACTCTGCTTGGGAGAAATACCTTTTTTGCTGATGGAGTGACCCAAATAATCGACAGACTCCATATTAAACTTGCACTTCTCTTTAGTTAAAGTTAATCCACTATCTTGCAAAATAGAAAGAACTTGATGTAAGACCACTGAATGTTCTTTCTCATTTTTTCCGAAGACCAATATGTCATCTTGAAAATAAAGAACATTAGCCACATTTTTAAACAGATTATGCATGACACGTTGAAATACTGATGAAGCAGACACTAGCATGAAGGGCATTCTTTTGTATCTATAGGCTCCCTCAGTAGCGATGAAAGATGTTAGGTGTTTGCTTTCATCATGAAGAGCTATTTGATGATATGCATTGGATAAATCCAAAGTTGTAAACACCGAAGCATCTTTAAGTTTAGAAAACATTTCGCCAATGTTGGGAAGAGGATGTCTGTCAACCCATACTTTGGAACTCAGGTCTCTTAAATCAACGCATAATCTTATCTTACCATTCGGTTTATGAGCAACGACAACAGGCGAAAGCCATTCAGAAGACTCAATTTCTTCTATAACGTCAAGTTCACAAAGACGTTCTAACTCTTTTTTGACAGATTCTCTTAAAGCTAAAGGAATATTTCTAACTTTATGAACTTTAGGGATGGTATCATGTTTTAATACTATTTTGTGAACACATTTCTTCAATAATCCTAGTTTGGAAGAGAAAACACTGGGAAACAATGTTTCCCAATTATTATCTGTGTAAGAGGAAATGAGATTAATCATGTCTGAGTAACCCAAAACCTGTTGAGGATGGTTAGGATCTAATTTGATCATTAAATCACGTTGTTGTGGCCAACCTAATAAACATGAACCTTCCTTGGCAACATACACTCTAGACTTAATAGTTTTTCCTTTAAAAGCAATGTCTGTGATGAAATAACCCAAAACATCAATTGGTTTCTTCGCATAACCGACTAATCTAATATCTGATGGAAATAAAGATACATTAGGGAATTCCTTAAGCCACTCATCTCCAATTAATGTATGCTTGGCGCCGGAATCAGCCATAACTTTTATGACTTTAGAACCAACTTGTAACATACAGAATGGTGCATCTTTTTTTTCATCATTAATTTCATATTCAGTTAACAATTCATCATACTCATCAATATCATCGACGATTTCATGAACATTGTCATGTTTGTTAGCTCTGATTTCTGCATTAACATGACTGAATTTACTTCTGTTTTTACACACTCTAGCGAAATGCCCTTTCGATTTGCAATAGTTGCAAATTTGACCTACAGCAGGACACCTTTTATCAGTAGCAACATGGCCAGGAAAACCACATTTAAAACAAGTTATATCTTTTCTAAAATTTTGAATAACTGGAGGAGAAAATTTGTTGCGATTGCTTTCAGAAACTTTTCTCCTAACTACTTGAACTTCGGAAGTCTCAGTTTTTTTTTCAAAATGGTCTCTTGACTTCTTATCAGATAATTCTTTTATACCCAACTTCATGTCTTCGAAACGATGGGCAATATCGAGAGCTTTGGTGAGAGACAAGTCTTTGGCATCCAACAACTTTTCTTGCAGTTTTATGTCAGCAACATTATGTACCATTTGATCTCTTACCATTTGATCATGAAATTCAAGATAGTTGCATTTAGCAGCCATAATCCTTAGATCTTTAACAAAAGAATCAATAGATTCATTAGGCAACTGAGATCTGCTCAAAAATTTGTGGCGCGACACAACTTCATTCACTTTTTTGATGTATTGTTTATCAAGTTGCATAATGGCATTTTCATAGACATCTCCTTTATCACTTGAATTGTCCATAGTAAGATGTGGTAGATGACTAAGTACCTGTCTGCCTTCTGCACCTAAAGAGTGCTTTAAAATTGCAAGTTTACGTTTATCAGTAAAATGATCGCCACCAATTGCTTCTAAATATGCTTCGAAACCTTCTCTCCATTGCTTCCATTCTAAAATTGGCTCACCAGGCGTAGGTAAAAATGGAGGAGGAGCACTGAAACTTTCCATGTTAAAAATAAATAAAAATAAATATATAACACAGATGTAATGTGCTGTAGAATAATTTTTTTTTTTTTTTACAGTCAATTGAGGTATTGTGACATCATGTTCAATAGAAATCAATAAAGAAGGATCCAATTGTGATATATTAGCATTGTCTTGTCATCGTAGAGAAATACAGACTCTCCAGCACAAATGCGTCACAAAGCTTCTGTCGCTAAGATACAAAAACACACTGCTGAATGTGTGTCAGTGATGTCAGCGTATATCACGCATGCGCTCCAGAGCGTGCACTTGGCTGCTTTAGCGTGATTAATGCGATGACTTTTGCACATGCGCTGTGATTATCTCAGCGTGATCAGCGCGATGACTCTTGCGCATGCGCTGTGATTACCTCAGCATGATTAGCGTGATGACGGTATGCGCCATGAAACGAACAATGCGCGAGATCGCCTCAATAAAATCATGAAAATAAGAAGAAATTGACAAAAGTCTCACCGTTCACAGCAAAAGAACGGGAATTTCACCAAAGAGGATCGCTTCGGTCGTGCTAATGTGCGACGGCAGTCGTGGTCACAATATTCATCCGAGAGAAGCAACGGACATCATGGTCTGCAACAAGCAGTGCTCCGGGCTTGAAATTCAGAAGGTTCGTTAACCCGATCGTCGCCAGTGAAATGTTCTCCACGCACAAGGAAGAAGAGACGAGGTAAATCTTGATAGGAGATTTATTGGGAGAAGCAAATAAGTACATCCATTAAGCCCGGGCCAACCGATACATCTGGAACCCCAGAACACTCTTCACTCCGAGTGTTCTGAGTTCCAGATGGAATGGAGGACACCACACACTCTTGTAAATCAGGATGGACCATTGTAGCATTCATAAATACACATATTGTGCCCTTAAATGTAGCTTCTTGGAGAAAAGAAATGAAAAACCTTGCTAGAGACACCTTTAAATATTTTCCAAACTTTGCCAATCTATACAAAGAGAGGAGACATAAGGTAAGCCTCTCTTCGCCAATGGTTGAATAGCTTCATATTATCAGGCATTGATTGGTTGTAACTGTAATTCAAGAGCTGTGGAGTTTCACCTCTGCACTGACATACAGTAATTTTGTTGGTGTAGAAGTGAAATGAGTCAGCATACATGTTGGACTTGGGCCTTAGGGCAGGTTCACCCCTAATCTTTTTGCTTTTATTTGTGACCCTGTGTAGTGATTTTTGGGTCTCTGCGCACTTTTTCCCTGTGTCCAAGAGTAAAGTGCGTGCGTGTAGTATGGCTGGCCTGCCCTCCCATAGGAATGCATGGGGAATGTGTGTGTCCATGTTAGTTCCTGATGTGTGGGGAGTGCAGGCACGAGTTTGGTATGTATGAACTCGTGAGAGTGAACGCTGCAAGATGGTATGTGCGGCATGTATGTGTCTAGAAGGGAAGTGCTACTTCTGGACATTGATGTATGTGTGCAGTGAGGGTGCTGGAGCGTGATTGGCTGGAGCTGGCTGGCATGCCAGGCTCCAGGAAGTCTGGATGGGTCTGCCCGGTGGTGAGTGTGAGATCAGCATGAGTGATGTGTCGGAGGAGTGCACCTGGGTCCTGGATGGGCTGGGTTTTTCCCCACACAATGCTGGCTCCGCCCCCCTGTGGTTTGTCTAACGACCCAAGCCTCCCCAGTGAATGAAAGGGGTGGTTGGGCCATCAAGGGTACTCCCAAGCCAGCTGCAACTGGTTTCCCCCCACCCTGCACCCTGAAGACAAAGGAATTTACAGTATAAGAAGGGGCTGTGTCCCCTTACAATTTGTTCTACTTGTGGATCCTTGCCAGAGGGGGCTGTTGCTGCTGCTGGGGCCAGGAGGACCGCCACTTGGCTTGTCTCCCTGCCTGGAGACCCAGTGTGCTGGCTCTGGCCCTGCCTTGCCCCCCTGCCTACCTAAAAGGACTTTGCTTGTGGCCAGAGCGCCTGGAAGCGCTTTATTTTCCCCCTTAGCGCTGAGCGCGCTTCTCTGTGCCTTGGGAGTGCTGCCTTTCATTGTTAGCGCTGGGAGCGCTTTGCTTTTGCTCCTAGCACTTGAGAGCGCTTTATTTCATGCCCTAAGCGCTTGGGAGCGCTTTGTGTGCAGCCGGTGCCCACCCGGCATCTGCCCGTTTTAATTTGCCGATTTTCGGCAGCGCGAGTGCCTACCTCGCTTTATATTTGATTTGGAAGCCGGTGCCCACCCGGCATTGCCCCGTCCTTGGATATTTAAATCATCACGAGGGAGCCCACTCCTCGGATGCTGAGAGCCCGCCTGCCTGCCTGAGACGAGCCGCCGCGCTGCCCGCGGCGACCCGGAAGTATTGGGCCGGCCGGCCACTCACAGCGCGGCCCGGAGAGGCCGACCGGAAGTCCCGCCCTCCACCGAGCCGCGAGACGAAGGAAGCAGCCGGCGTGTCCTGCCCGAGGCTCCCGATCGAAGGGAGAGCCCCGGGACAAGAGAGAGGAGCCGCCGCAGCCCGAGACAGCCGGTGAGTGGGGCCTGATAGCGGCCCAAGTGAGAAAAGCCGATTGAGGCTCTGTGGGCATTACTTGATCCTGAGTCCCCCGTGAGGGACTCCAACGAAGCCCGCAGTGGGATTAGGAGCCCCGAGGCTCCTGGGGGCAATTTGGTTATTTAGAGCCCGAGAGGCTCCCGCCCTAAACGATATTTACGAGCCCTGAGGCTCGAGGGGGCACCTTGATTTCTTTGTTGAGCCTGCGAGGCTCCCGCCTACATTGTTTAGAGCCCCGAGGCTCCCACCCCCATTTTGATTCAGAGCCCCGAGAGGCTCTGCAGTGCCACAGTTGTTTTAGAGCCCAGAGAGGCTCTAGGGGCATACCATTGTTTAAGAGCGCTGAAGCTCTTTTAAGGCCAGCAGATTTGTTTTACGAGCCCTGAGAGGCTCTAGGGGGACACAGGCAGTTAGTGATCAGAGCCCCGTGGCTCCCGCGCTGTGTTCCCTCACTTGTGGTCCTTGAGCCCACAAGGCTCCAACGTGTGCCTAGCTGTGATTTACAACTGTCCAGCACTTAGTGGACAGTTGCTCCGTTTAGGCTTTGTGTTCTTGGCTGCCTGCGCAGCCTACCCTGACATTGAGACTCAGGGCATTCCAGCCCTTTCGAGGCCAGTTGGCCTGGGGGACATTTCTAGTGCTGTGCCATGTGCACCCTGCGCAATTTATGATTTACTGCTTATGTGATTTCTGCGCAAATGTCCTACCTGCACCTCTGAATGTGTTGTAATGTTTCATGTGCAATTGTTTGTTATTACCTTTGCTAAAAGTGACCTGCTTAGGTGATTCTTTATGTTTTTATTCCCCTTTGCTAAAAGTGACCTGCTTAGAGGAATGTTTGTTTTTACCTTTGCTAAAAGTGACCTGCTTAGGTAATTGTTTATGTTTTATCCCCTTTGCTAAAAGTGACCTGCTTAGAGGATTGTTTATGTCGTTACCTTTGCTAAAAGTGACCTGCTTAGGTAATGCCTTGTGTTTTTATTCCCCTTTGCTAAAAGTGACCTGCTTAGAGGAATGTTGATGTTTTATTGCCTTTGCTAAATGTGACTTGCTTAGGTGATTATTTTAGGTTTCCTTCCCTTTGCTAAATGTGACTTGCTTAGGTGATGGTTTTCCTTCCATAGGTCCTGCTGATAAGGTCCTAGTTACCTGCGTGATTTCCCTATAGTGTTTAGGGTGGCGTAGGAGGTATTTACCCTTCACCAGGATGTCCTGGTTGTGTGCTACATGTAACTATTTTGTGTGCTACATTCATTATATGTTTATGTGCTAGTGTTATACCTACATGTATTATTTCAAACAAGTGCATACCCCTGACAGTGGTCCAGGTGGCCCTGTCCTGTACATAATCCCTTGTAAATATTGCCCGTGCCTGTTGGCACATTGTAAAGTGTGTGTGTTATCTAATGTGTTTTTATTATTATAATACAAAGGCTATTTTTGATATAACCTTGTGTGGAGTTTCCTTTGTGGTGGGCCTTGGGTGTTGTCGCTGGGGTGCGCGCGCAAACGCTTTACACATCGCCTCCGAGATTAGCCTTGCTGCTCGCACCACGTTACCTAGAGGGTGAGCGGGGGTTATCTTGTTGTGTGACTCCCTTGCCCTGATCTTAGAAATGGTGATCCCTGACTGACTTTGGCGTGAGCATTGGCCAGCCAGAGATCCCGTTTCTAACAATACAGAAGAATGAGCTCTTTATTTACCAGATTTGAAGAGGTTATTGAGGATATGAATGCGTATTTGTATACTCGTATGAACATTTAAATATATTTTTAGATCTTTTGGTTCCTTTTCCTAAGTAGCTAACAGTGTTAGGGTAGTCTGCCTGCTTATGGTCAAAATGAGAGCAGCCCTTCACTTGTAGACCTTTGACAGGTCATATTGATGCTCAACAATGCACAGTGACATTCAGTGGCTTTTGAGGGTTAAGAGTTAGCAGCCATTACTGCACACATTTGTCAGATTTCTGTGCTCATCCCTTGCTGTGATAGCTTGAGTGATGTAAGTATACTTTCACTTCTTTCCACTGTCCATGATACCCACATTAGCTTTCATTCTTGCACCAGAGGCTAGCACTATGCTCATGTGTAGAAAGAGATGCTTCTCACATCTCACACTAACTGAACGCGGGTCTTTGTAATAAGTGATACAAAGTAGAAAGTCCTGCAGTATACTGGAACATTTACTACATTCTGCTCAATATGTCACAGCCAGTGTTGGACAGGGCGTTCTGAAAAGTTAAAATAAGTACATTTGTAACCTCCGAGCAACAGCCCTGGCCTGGGTGCTTTTCTGGGGGGTTTAGAGGAGAGAAGCCAGGCTCTGTTCCCTTCAAATGAGCCACGCCTATACTTAACATACAAGCTCAGTGCAACTTGCTCCATGCACACTTCTAAACACACTTCTCTTGTGCTGTGCATACTATAACTGTCCTCTACACCGCCCTTAACTCATGGGCTTTCCCTTACCACACACTGCCCACCCACTCCACATTCACTGTGTATAGAAAGTGTAAACCATTATTTGGGCGGTGATGATCTCCCACCTCAACGAATAATAACTCTATTACATACTGGAAGGGATTGAGGACTCGGACCTTGCCTATGTGCTCTCTGTATTTTCAGCAAAGTAGAGTCAGGCATATCTAATATTTTGGGAATGAAAGATCAGAAACATTTAATAGGATTGGCTTTTTTTACCCCCTCTGGCAAGCCATGAATTCTGTTTTCTAAGGAAAAAAGGCTGTGTTTAAAAATAAATTGCTTTATTTAACAGCAATCACAGACATGGTGGTCTGCTGACCTCAGCAGGCCACCATCCTTGTAATGGCAGCGAATTGTAATGGATCACAAATTGTGACCTACCTCATTAATATTCATGAGGTAGGTCTATTTGTGACCCACTATAAATTGCTATTTATTTTTTCTCAAGAATCCTATTTATTGGCAATTTATGAGAAATACCATAACATGCAGTGTAATTGTGGGAGATATATTACATCTCATATACATCTTCTTTTACTCTTCTGTAAAGCTAATGTTAGGTGCAGCATCAGACACAATATCACAGGATATCCCCTGATGATACCACTTTGCTCTCTGCATCAACAATATCAACATGTTAACATCCAATGCATCTAACATTTACATTTCCCTTCTATACCACCCCTCCCCCTCCCGCCCTTAATCCAAAGTAATCCCTCAGAAAGTAGAAAGAACGAAAAGGAAACCACAAAATAAGAAAATAAGACACAACGTACTCCGGGGACATTTCTAGAGCGAGGTTGCTCATGGGTGGCATCTGTGGCAGCCTGTCTTCTTAGATCTGAAACAGGTGTAGTGCTTGGGTCCTGGTGGGGCATGCAGTGAGTGGGAGGCCCCTTGACAAGTAGGTGACCAGAGGGCCCCAAATGTACTTAAAGTTCTTGAATTTGTTCAGAAAGATGGAGCTCATTCTCTCCATAGTGATGGCATGCCATCATTCTGCATGCCATTGTGTCAGCATAGTAGCCTCCAATTTCTACCATGCTCCTGCTAGTGTCAGCCTGGCTGACCCAGGCATAACCAAATTGCTGCTTGATCTGATAGGGTCTGTTGGCGTAGTCATCCCTAAGGCCCGATAGGACATAGTCCTGGGTGAGAGGCAAAGGGTAGCCAAGCATCTCTTTGAGCTGGGCCAGGATCTCAGCCCAAAAAGGTCGAATCGTAGGACAATCCCACCATATATGTTGGAAATTTCCATGTAGCCCACAACCCCTTTAAAAAAGTTCTGATGTTTTGGGGAAAAGTATATGTAGCTTTGTAGCATAGAGGTAAAAATCATGAAGCACTTTGTAATGGGCTGTTCTCATGAACATGGAGCAGTTATGTTGTATTATATCTTTCCATAGTGCCTTCCATTAGTATCCTGTATTTTGTGCCCTAATGTTTGTTCTCAAAATGTTGAGTAACCTGAAGAGTGTGAAGCAGTAGAGAGTATAGAAAAGAGATTGTGCTTCTGCTCCCTCTTGTACTTTTCACAAAGTGTTCAATTTGTGACAAATCCCATGTTGCCGCTTCTCACCTTTGGCTGATTTCTCAGTGACATAACTGGAAGTAGTGATAGTGTTCATTATCGGGTAAGCCAAATTTTCTTTTCAATTAGCAAAGGTGAGAAAATCCCAGTTGTAAACCCCGCTGTCCAAGCCCTAAAGGACCCTTGCTGTTGAGCCGTAGGAAAGGCCGGATTAAAGTGAATCAGGGTAAAGGGTGATTGAAAAGATGTCCACTCCGCTGTTCTAACCACCTCATCCCATACTCTTAAAGTTGTGCCTGTTGGGGTGCTGAGATAAGCGTTTCGCAGGCGGTCCACCTATGGCTTCCACAACAGGTCCCATATGACCCTTCCGGCTATCGCCTGGTCCATATGAAGCCAGTGCTTGTCCGATTCCCTGTGCGACCATTCTGTCATGACCTGAAATTGAGATGCTTTGTGATAGCAGAGGAAATCGGGCAAGGCCAGTCCATCTTCGTCTTTCAAGTGTCATTGAAGTTTGTAGGGCAGTCGGGCTCTCCTGCCTTGCCATATTAATTTATTTCAAAGATTACTCAGGGAATTAAAGAAGTCTCTCTCTATAGTAATTGGAAGACTCTGAAAGAGATGTAAAAATGTGGGTAGCACTATCAATTGCTTGGATCCTGCCAAACCAGGAGATGCATAGAGGAACCCAGCACTTCAGATCCCCCTGCAATTCCCGAATATGGGGGGGAGGGGGAGTTGGCCAAAAAAAGATTAAAAATCTGGGAGTTAAATAAATAACTCAAGTAAGTGAGCTCCTTCGTGGCCCACTGGAAAGGGGTGAGAGGTTTTAGTTGTTCCATTTCTCCCCGTGCCAAAGTCAGGTTTAGAATAAAGAATTTAGTAGGGTTAACGTGAAACCCTGCTATGGGTTCAAAGTGTTGGAGCTCTTCTTACAATGCCACGAAGGAGTCATGAGGGGTTGAAAGGGCCCAAAAATTATCGTCGGCGAAGAGTGATATCTTGTGCTCTGTTTGTTCAAAATAGATGGCTGTGATGGACTGGTTAGTGCTGATCTTAGCCACTAGGGGTTCTATACTTAATGCAAATAGGAGAGGGGAAGGTTGACAACCCTGTCTAACCCCCCTCTTGAGGGGAAATATGTCCGAGCTTGTCCTGTTAACCATAAGTCTAGAGGAAGGCGACGAGTAGTTTGCAGAAATCATTTTGATGAAGGCTTTGCCAAAGCCAAATTTCCTAAGAGTATTGAAAAGGAAAGGCCAATCCACGCGATCAAACGCATTCTTGGCGTCTAATCCCAGTAGGATTGCCGGGAATTTTTTCTTGTTGACCTTCTCAATAAGGTGGATCACCCTTCGCACATTGTCATGTGGGGACACAACAGTGCAGGACACAAACTTTTCCAGACTCCCGCTGCCACTCACCAATACGCTGCTTGGGGGACTACCTGTCCCAGGCTGCACTGCTCCCTGGAGGGAGGAGCTACCGGACTCTTAAGTGCACAAAGCTTCCTGCAGCGCGGGCCATGCCCGGGTAAAGCCAGGGCCAAGGGAGGGCCTGTCCTTGCCCGTCATTGCCAGGAAGAGGCAGGGTAGGGCCACTCCTCTGTCAACGGACTCTTGAAAGGTGCTGCAGATTGACACCTGCTCCTCAAGGTACTCTGCAAACTCTTTTGCGTTTTACACGAGTAGATCTGGCATAGAGTCAAGCTGAAAAGCCCTATTGACTGTAATTTCCCTGCACAAGTTTATGATTTAACACCTCGCCACAGCAGCTTGAGTGTGCTGCTGACATATATCAGCAATATGAGCACTAGTTATTCGGTTGTTCACTGCCATTTTCTTTGTATATGGTTAAAAATATGGGTAAAAGGAAGACCATGGAGGGAGTTGGAGGTGGTGGTAATGGTCAGGCTGACGAGGAAAAAGGTAAGGAAATTACTTAAACATGCAGGAAGTAACTGTGTCTTGGATCAAATAGATACCCTCATCAGTGAATGTGAAGGTATTTTAAAGTCTGAACCAACCACGCTTCACCCCCCAGTAAATCTCCTCCCAAAGCTACCACCCCTTCCCGTACAAACACCATTCCAGAAATGTTCCAAAACAAAACCAAAAGGGCGCCCCCACACCTAACATAGAGACACCAATGGACTCCGCAGGGGTTTGTTATTCTTCCACCTCTCCTACCTGCACTAATGACCGCAAGTCTGGACCTGCTATCTCCTGTGCAAACAGGTTCACACCACTGGCAGTTCTGCCGGAATATTGCAGGGAAGTTATGTCCCATATACCCCTTATACCTATCGTAGGGCCCAACGCACAGCTCAGCCCAGAACTGCAGGTCTATGCGATCCATGATTGAAGAACTTACTACTTTGGTTAAACTGATACTGAAAAAGGATTCACCTTGTCAGCAGTGCACAAATCAATTGACTGAACATGCTCCACAACCCCACATGGCGTGCAGAACAGCTACTAATCATAGGGGTATTATAGGCCTTGATTCCATCTTGCCTCCCTCTGCTGTATCACCATATAAGCACACCCTACCTCACCCACGGCCAAGTATTCAAATAACTCTAAAACTAGTATTCACAAAAATCTTTATAGTTTAGCAGTCACTCAGAATTCTCCAAAACGTTCCAGACCCACTATCCCACCCCTGGTACAGCGCCCCCTACAGAAAGCTCAAATTCAATTGACCCATCTAGATACCTCCCATTCTCCCCATGCCCGGATAATCCTCAAGCTTGGCTCAAGGTGTGGCTTTGAGAATGAAGACTCTCTGATCAACAAAGTCACCCATTGGATTCGCCATGTCAGGGGCTGCCGCTCAGTGATATGTGACGACATCATTAGGGCCCGGAGATGTACTGTTCCCGCCCAACCCTTAGATTACATTAAACTTACCATGACTAGGGCAGATTTGTCCAAAAACCTCCTTGCCCTGGAATACCGTACCTGTCCCCCTGAAACCTCCTCCATACAGTTTAGGCAATTCCCCCCTGTCAAAAGGAGTAGGCTACCTGCCATGCAACTATCTATTTCTTTAGCTGGAGTAACTTCATTGGAGGCTATAGATTGACTGCTGACTGAGCCTCAATTGCACCCTGGGCCATACATCACCCTTTCAAATAACAAATCAAGTCCCCATAACATCCCGATCCCAAGCGTTGAGTTCATGCTAACGGAAGATAGATCCCGGGAGGAGATGGGTCAAAGTAACTCCCCTATAGATATTGAAAGGGCTCGTGGTGTTGAATATTTTACACTTTCAGACTCTCAAGCATCGCCTCACGCCAACACATTCCGAGCAGATCTATTGTACCTGGCCCATTTTTACATCACCAGCTGAAGATAATATCCTGGAATGTGGCTGGGCTAAGTATCAAATTGCCAATCCCCCATTGGAATAAACTAATTGAGTGTTTTGACATATGCATTTTTCAAGACACGTGGAGTCTGGTCCCCCTGTATAATTCAGGCTATGCTTGTTTTTACTCGCCAGCAACAACGGTGGTCAACGTCAGGGGGTTTGATCATCTGGGTGAATATCGCCCTGGGCTGGCGAATCACTTTACAAGCTAGTTCCAGCCTGGCATCTTGAAACTCAGCATCGGGGAGCCTGGGGGGGGAGTATGCCTGATTTGTATAATGTCTACGAATAGGGACCCAAGGGATAGGCCCTCACCTATTATTACAGCTTAAGAAGAAAGCTTAACTAGTTGCTTGCCCCACTCAAGAATTGTGGTGGCAGAAGATTTCTATTCCACTTTTGAGCCCCTAGATACAGTGGACTTACTGGGGGTCAAGGATGAAGAAAAAAAATGGGCCATCCCCCCACTAAATATACCCCCGTCAAAAGATGGACACAGTTAGCACTACAACTTAATGTCCTCACGACAGAGTTCTGCCTAAGGGCAGTGAATGGAAGGACTCCGTTGGATAGTCAGGGTGCAAAAACCTACAATAGGGCTAGCTGCCTGTCACGTATCGATTACATCCTACTAGATGTAAGCTTCTGGAGAGATCTGGTAGATATGCATGTAGGTAATACCACTGACAGCGACCATAACCCCCTTTGCGCTACTGGAGAGCACCCCAACTTTAACTATCACCAGAGAGATCATTCCTTCTAATTGTACAAGATTCCTAAAATGGCGCAAGGTTGCCCTGCAAGAATCTAAAATTGCTGGTATACTTCAAGTTTTGGCCCTGAGCACTTCAAGAGATCCAGGCTGTGGTTTTTGACCCATGTGGGCAGATAGATATTCTCACTGTCCATTCTCATACAGTGGAACAACTGAGTGCATAATTCTTAGCCCCAGGTAAGAGTAGTAAGCCCAGTGTGTCCTCCAAAGGGCTTCACTCGTGGAACATGAAAGACGGCAGGCACAAACAACGGCTCCTAGCCATAGCAATCAGAGATAAGAACTGCCCCCTGATAAAGTTGCTAGGAAGAACTACAGAGCAGCCTTATACCAATCACATTGGCAAAAATTTAAGGAAGCAAGTCTGGCTAAGGATACCAATTTATTTTGGACCCTAGTATATCGGGCAATAAGAAAGATGTATGCTCACTCCCCAATCACATCCCAAGCCACGAATGAGGCTTATTCAGCACCAGAGGCCATGCCATCTGAGGAGTCATGTGACTCTTATGACTTTCCCAATGCTGGTAGTGATATTGAGCCCTTTGTCTTAGCTGAGATTGAGGCTGCACTAAGGAAAATCGTCCCTCGCAAAAGTAGCTGGACCGGATGGTCTGCCTGGCGATCTATTCCATGCAAATAATACAAACTGGGCACGCTACATCCTTCTCCTTGCTAACGCCATTGCTAGCGGTAGCCCAGTGACGGGGTCCTGGAAGGGGGCCGAGGTGGTCCTAATTTCCAAAAGGGGCGCCAGAAAAGACCCTTTGAACTACAGCCAATTATTTTGTTAGATTCAATGCAGAAGATCTTCAGTAGAGTTCTGCTACAGAGGATTCAATTATGGGCAGAAGACAAGGCTATCCTCTCTCAATACCAAGCCGGCATCACGGCCAGCACTAGAACGATCAACCAGGTTTTTAGGCTGCTCCTTAAATACTGGAAAATAGTGGTAATCGGCAAGGGCTATCTCTAACTCACATTTATCGATTTAAAGACTGCCTTAGACCTGGTTCCCAAGAACAAGCTGTGGCAGACACTAGGCGACATGGGTATGCCACCTTTTACCCTTAACTTGCTGATCAGGTTCCATGAGGGCAATTATGCACAGTTGAGATGGTGGACACACGGCCAGCTGATGGAGCAGATCCCAGTCAACAGGGGAGTCCGCCAGGGTTGCATCATGGCTCTCCCCTATTCTCTCTATATATGAACGGGGTGGTCAGCTTCTTGCAGGAAGATCCAGCTGACGCCCCAACGCTGATGGGCGATATGGTACCGACCCTCCTGTTTGCTGACAGTATCCTGCTGGTGTCTAAGACGCCAGCAGGTTTACAGAGATTACTTGACAGACTCCAACTTTTTTTTGACTCCAGGGGATTAGTAATCAACACCCCAAAAACTAAGTTCATGACATTTAACCCCCACAAATCATTTAGAAGCAATCTTTTGCTGGGTGGGGTACCCCTGGAGAGAGTAGACACCTTTGACTACCTGGGTGTCCGACTCTCTGACAAAATGTCATGGAGGCCCCACTTAGCTAAGATGCTCATGGGTCATAAACGTGTGGCCAGAGCACTAGACAAAGAACATCATTCTTTGGTCTGACTCAAGAACTCTCTCTGTGTGTGGAGTGGCAAAGTTTCTTAGCCATGCCTGGCTAATTAGACGAAAAGCCGTACCAGGTATGGCTTAATAGCGTACCCTCGTAGCTGCAAATAAATTATTCTAGCGCTTGAAGGCCGTCTAATCCTCTACCAAGATCACATTTTGTGCACTGGCACTTTATATTAGATTACCGCTCTCGTTATCTGAAAGTGGGTTTAAATGTTTTTTATGGGCATGCATTATGGGTTCCACATGGCACTTATTATGAGGCCCATGTTAGGAAGGATTGTGTAATATCCAAGAAGAAACACTGGTAATGAAGTTTAATTACAGTCTTTATTGAGTCCCACAGGAAACAGGAACACATGCGGCTGCAGAGGTCACAGGGGAAATATCAACTGACAATACCAACTGTCACAGTGTACACCATACGCACGCACGCAGGTGGTGCGAGGTCAGCGCTGGACATAGGTCGCGAGCATGTCGCGCGAAGGTTAGAACATTACATATATCTCCTTTTCTTAGCAGACAAAGAAGAAGTAAAAGGTACAGGAAGATGAACAGAGAACAAGGTAAGAAACCGAGAGAAAGAAAAGAATGTGAAACAGAGAAGAGGGGAAGAGAGGGAAAGAATGAGCGAGAGAGATAGAGAGAGATAGAGTACAAACTGAGACGAAAGAAAGGCAAGAATAAGCAAAGAGAAAAATAAACTAGCGCTGGTATCTGACAGGCAAGCGGATCACTCTAGAGCTCCTCCTTGGAACAACAGGAGGATTGCATGAATCAGGAACTGAACTGTTACCAGGAATAACATTAGGAGAAGCTACTGGGTTATTGTTAGTGTTGCCCCGATGACTGTTAATGACTTTACTCTTTACAATATTACTCATGTTCCACCAATTACGACCATTGATGCGTACAGCACTTCCACATACCTTATCAACAATAACAGGATTACTGAATTTGGACTCACCTTTTTTTACAAAACCCTGTCTTTTCACTCTAACTAAATCTCCCACAACAAAATCTCTGCTGGCTACCCTTTTCCTCTCATCAAAATAATCTTTTTGCTTGGCTTGAGTTTCTCCAACCGTGTGTCTGACTCTTTCATCCATATCTTGTGGAGTGCTATTTGACTTAAACCATTTTGACATCCAAGTAGGTCTAAATTCCGTACAAGGCTTCCTGCCTCTCAGAAGTTCAAAAGGGGAAATGCCTGTGGTAGAGTGAGGAGTGGTTCAGTAGAACCATAGCGTTGTCCTCACCGTAGGGGGTATCATTTTATTATGTTGTATAGCCGATTTGACACAGTCACCCACAACCCTGTTAAGTCTTTCAACCAGACCATTTGTTTGGGGATGATACAGGAAACTTCTGAGGTGTGTTGCAGAGGATTCATTAAGGAATTCTTCGACCTCGGCAGGAACAAATTGAACCCCATTGTCAGATACAACATATCTGGGGAAACCTTCTCTCATGAAGACATCTTTCAAAAATTCAAGAATTTCTTGTGAGTCAGCTATGGGTCCAACTTCAGGCCATTTGGTGTAGTAGTCCATCATCACAATAGCAAATTTGCACTGATTGGGCAAATTGTGAAAAGGACCAAGCACATCAATGCCTAGTTTCTCCCAGGGAGCCTCGGGAAGAGGTATAGGAGTGAGAGGGGGAAGAGAAGTGCGAAGGCACTTGTCACTTGAGGCACAAATAGGACACTCAGACACCAGAGCTTCAATGTCCCTATCCATTTGTGGCCACCAAAAATATTCTCTCACTCTACGTTTGGTCAGCGTTGCGCCTAAATGTCTGTTAACAGAAGCAACAGGACAACATGACCAAGGTTCAGCACAACCAAAACACTAGTCAAAATAGGAGTAAGGATGGTGCAGCACACTTCCCGTGCCCGTTGTCCCTGGGCACAAATACAACAAACAGATGTGGAAACAGAATGGAAGGGGCCCTCAAAGAAATTAGGCAGGTACTTGTAGTCTTGAATTTTCTTTTCTTTATTTGGGTAAGTATACCAAAAAGGACATACACAGCCAACGCGTTTCGTTACGTGTTGTAACTTCGTCAGGGTTGAAAACAAACATGACATGATACATATTACTTACATTTATCATAAATAAAACCTAATTTACAAAACCAGTTTTTCATCATAACTTTAAAACATTGATTCAAGACGGAAGACACGACAAAACCTGTGTGTTGTAAATAGGGATTAACATTAGTACACATGATGTGAAGAAATCACAGCAGTTCTTCTAATGAACCTTAACACTAATACAAGACATATATCAGTTCATGTGTGATTAACAAACCTTCCTTGCAAACCACATAAACATTTAATTAAAAACAGTTGATCCTAGTATATACATCTTTATAAAATGACATTGAGACTTGCAGTACGCTCCGGTAAGTTACCCAAAAAAACATTGGGGATGAAGAAAGGAAGAATAGGGAAAGAGTGTACAGGAAGAACAAAGATGAAGAAAAATATTCTAATACTTGTCATAATGGTATAAAGTTACCATATTGATGCTTTGCATCACAGGGCAAAACTATATACATCTATTATGCCTAAGAAATGGGTAGTATTTTAGTGTACCCATCCAAAGTAAAGTGAAAAAACATATACCACTAAATGGACAAATGCCCATAAGTGGCTCTCAGTCTACAAGTGCTCACCTAGATCGCTGTAGTTGGTTTAGAATCATGAAAAGCAAATGAAGTACAGCGGATAGGCATAGTATGAAAACAGGCACAGTAACTGGGAACGCGAAAATCCTGTGGGCCAACAAGAAAACGATGAAAAGAAGAACCATGTTAGTATTCAGAGAGAACAATAAGATTATATGGTGGAGAAAAAACATAATAATTGCTAATTGTATTTCCAGAAAAGTTACTATATCTAAAAAACGAACCGGAGTGGCAAGAAGCCAGAATAAGCTTGCTCTATATGTTATCTTTGGATAATGTTGACTGACGCCCGATCACTAAATGACAATCACACAGGAGTGCAGCGACGGGCAAAACGATAAATAGATGGCACTCCAAAGGGATATATGTAGTATAATATTTAGTTATTTATTGAAATAGATTAATAATATTAGAGGAATAACAGCATTAATAATAGTGCTGTATCTCAACAAACCAAAAAACAAGGGAGCACTTACCAAAATAATCTATTGGGTAATGCTGCTCAATGTGCCTGGTTTTCAAAGAAAGTGAACACTGGCCTGCCGCCGTTGGTAGGAATTGGTACTGATGGATACAGAGATCTAGGAACAAAAAGTACACTATGAAAGGGCAGCTCTAATTAGGTCTGTTTAGGATCGCAAATGTTATACAGACACCTCGAAGTCACAGATTAAATAACTGAGGGGCCCATGCTTAATAAATACTCCCGCCTGTAAGGTACCACATTTTGAAAAAAAATATATCAGACAAATTAATGAAAAAGAAAGGGTACGAGACATCCATAGGATCTTACCTCGTCTCTACGATGCAGCTAGTGAAGATTTATAAGCAAGATGTAGCTCTCAAGATGTGTGGTACTCCTCAATAAATTGTGCGAAGTGTGTTCTTGGACTTTGTCGAGAATATGGACAATAGCCCCCTGGACATGCTAATCTCCTGTGTCAAAAGATGTATATATGAAAAGGCATTTGTATTGTAAAACATATGGCGAAGAAAAACAATACAGCTCAAATAGCAAAACGTTATAAAAGAGATGGATCGACACAATAAGAAAAAACCTCAGCGTGTACAAATTAGCAAACGCCCCACAGGTTCCGTATCAAGGAGATTATCAGAAGTGGGTGATTTACCCAGGATTGCTTTAAAAAAGTGCTCCTAAGCAAAAAACATATAAATAAATAAACTATGGAAGACAAAAGCCCGTAGGCTAGCTATAGCCAAATAACACATAAAAAAAGGAAGCGCCACGTAACTTCAAAAATAAACACTATACACTGAAAATATCAAATTATCGAGAGAATAATGTATCTTGAAATAACATGAATATCCTATTCAAAGGTTAAACCTGCCGGTATCTACTGATCTCCAGAGCCTGGACCCATTGGAGAGTTAGATTCAAAATCGGGAATCAAGCTGAAACGGAGCTACCTTATGCGAAAAAAGTATAATATAAACGAGACAAAACATGCCTCTCAAATTCACATGAATGGTCTACAAAGAGGTAGGATATACCGGTATCTACTGGTCCCCAAAAACTGAACCCATTAGGGTGTTGGAAAAAAGTGGGGCGTTAAGATAAAGCGGAGCTGCCCTGTGTGGGTAAAGTATAATGAACCTGCATCAAACACGCTAGTCGCGAAGACTCGTAAAACTAGATAACCATAACTCAATACAGATAAACTATGACTTACCCCATTCAGAGATGAAGGTCTCCCCGCTCGGTAACGCGGGTTTGTAATAGGATACGAAAAACTGGGAGCGTGAATCCTCATATTTAAAGGGCATTTCCCGCGTTATGTTTAAATTGCCGGCACGCCCCAAGGCGAGAGTAAAGAACATCGAAAAGGGACGTAAACTAAGCCAGCTGGTAGAAGAAGATACACGTGGGTGGAATGGTTGATATAAACGAGGGACACTGTTGTACAGACTACCTTTAGACGGAGCAACTGAAGCGGCCATCTTTACCCGACCAGATGCAGTATGTATTTGGTTCTATTATATAATGAAGAAAAAGGAAAAAGTAAACACAGAAACGAAATATGAACGTAAAATCACACAACAAAATGAATATACACGGGATTTCTTTCTTGTCCCACTAATATATACCCATGTTATCTGCAAAGTAGTATTATGTGATTGCACAAGATGGCAATTACAGTAAGTACAAAACAATATTCATTCAGATTTCGATTATCTATTATAATTCATTGGCACCATTTCAGAACAGTTTCTAAATAAATATTTTTCCGATTGACACATGTGATTCATTTGGGACATTTGAGATTTAGGTGTGAGAAGCGCTTGGTATTCTAAGCTGACTGAGTATATAAACCGCTGGTACATACATCGAGAAACTCAAGTCAATCCCAATTCACACCTTTGTACACCGATACAATATTCCTATTTGATGTAGGCTCATAGGAAGTGATGGAGCTCCCTATCTGTGTTGTGTCCTTTTAAAGTTGCCTGTAAGCGGCAAATCCATTTGCCCTCTATCTGGCGTACCAGTAGTTCACGGTTGCCCCCTCGATCACCACATGGAATATGTTCTATACCATGGAACCATAAATCCCTGTCATTGGGATGGACTTCGTTATAGTGAGAACAGAGGGGGTAGTGACTATCGTTATTAATAAGTGCCCTACGATGTTCTTGGAGGCGTATCTTTAGGGGACGTATTATGCTGCCAACGTAGATAATACCACATTGGCAGCCAAGTATATAAACCACGTGGGTGGTATTGCAGTTTATAAATTGCTGGATATCATATCTCTTCTTGGTATTGTAACAGAAATTAGTAATTTTGTTACGACCAAATGGACACATGTTACACGAGCCACAGACAAAAAATCTTTCGGTTTGGCCGGAAACCAGATGGAAGTATTGGGTTTATCATGTATGTAGCTAGGGCACAGTGTTTCCCGCAGGGTCCTGCCCCTGCGGAAGGTCAGAGTAGGGGTGGTATTAATACTCTTTTTCAATCCTGGTACTTCCAATAAAAGGCCCCAGTTCTTTTTTAGAATGCCTCTCACTTTTTCGCTATTGGTATTAAACTGAGTGACCAAGGCCACCGGTCTGTGAGCTATCCTGCTGAGGTCATTACTAGGTCTGTCTTTGAGTGTATCATTTCTCCGGAGGTTCTTAGCTTTTGTGACTTTTGTCACAATTTTAGGGGAATAGCCTCTCCTAAGGAACCTTTGCTCACAATCCATTAGGTTTTGAAGGTAAGCCTCCTCCTGGCTACAATTCCTACGGATCCTAGTCATTTCCCCATAGGGGATGTTATTTATCACTGAAGGGGAGTGTGCACTACTGGCGTGCAGCACACTATTGCACAATGTTTCTTTTCTAAACAATGTGCTTTCAATGATATTGTCCTTAACATAGAAATGGATATCCAGGAAATTTATACTGTCCCTATGATGTTCCATTGTAAATCTTACATTGTACTCATTGCAATTTAGGAAAGCGAAGTATTGGTCCAGTTGTTCACTGCTTCCTGACCATAGGCATATGATGTCATCTATATATCTCCCCCAGTACACAATATAATCGGTCTAGGGGAAGGCGCGACGGCTCCAGGCGCGCTCCCTCTCAAACCAGCCCATGAAAAGGCAGGCGTAAGAGGGAGCAAGCCTGGAACCCATCACAGTACCAAGGGTCTGTTGGTACCAGCAGTTGTTATGCAAGAAAAGTTGTTATCGAGGATTAATCTAATCATTTCGATTATCATTTCGTTGGCATCATATAGACTGGCGCTCTCCTTGTCCAAGAAGGTGCGTACTGCTCTTATTCCAAACTCCTTGATGATACAGGTATACAACCCTATAACATCAAAGGTTACAAACATTAAATCTTCCCCCCACTGAAAATCCTTTAATTTCACCAAAATGTCCTTACTATCTTTTATGAATGATGGAAGATTAACAACAAATTTTTGAAGTTTGGTTTCAACATATTGAGAAATGTTTTCAGTGGGGGATCCAACCCCTGAATTAATAGGACGGCCTGGTGGAAAAGTCCACCCCTTGTGTACCTTGGGTAGTACGTAAATACATGGATACGTAGGACAATGGACACTTAGGTAGCTGAATTCTTCTTCTGATAGTAAACCAATTTCCCTCCATTCACTCAATGTAAGAATTATTAATGCCTGCACATTGGGTATGGGATTGGACTGTAGTTTTTGATAGCAATCAGTGTCACTGAGCTGTCTCTCTATTTCCTGCATGTAATCAGTATAGTTAATGACCACAACATTCCCCTCCTTGTCAGCCTCCCTGATAACAATGGAAGGATGCTCTTTCAACCTGACTAGTGCTTTTCTCTCCTCGGGGGTAATGTTTTGGCCATGGAAACGTGCTTTCTCTCTTGTCAAATCCAATTTATACAGATCTTTAGTGACTTGTTCATAAAAGATGTCAATGTTTTTATGATAATTTATAGTAGGTAGAAACTTAGATCTTGGATTCAAGCCACTTTCAGGACCTGCTTGCTGTTCTATATCTAATTCGCTAAGCAGCGTTGGCATATTGGGAGTAATGTCATCTTCAATGCTGAGTAATAGTTGTACCTGTTTCATTTCCTCTACACTCAAATTGTTTCTATGCTCTGTATTGTTGCAATGATTACTGTTTACAGGATGTTGTGAGAACTAATCACGTAACTTAAGAGAGCGGATACATTTAAACATATCAATGTGAACAGATGTATCATTACCACTTTGAGTCGGACAAAAATTCAATCCTTTAGACAATACTGATATTTCATCAACATACAATATTTTATTCGACAGGTTGACAATTTTCAAATCATGATTAGTGTGCATAGTATCACAAGAAATAGGATTGACTGTTTGAGCAACCATCACTTGTTCACTTTGCTGGTTGAACCTTGGCCCTTGCCTGTAGTGCCCCTTGTCCCTCCTGCCCCCCCTACGGGTTTTGTTTGGTCCTTTTTTAACTGGAGTCTGTTGCTGATACGTAACTTTTGTAACTCCTTCTGAAAATGTCCTTCATGAGCTTTATTAAGAATGGTGATTCTGATGCTCACAGGAGGTATCAACTTGTCGGATCTGAACACAAGACCATCCTCTAACGATAATTCATCGCAAACCTTTACATAGGGTTGTAAATCAACATCAACATTTCTTTCCCTTGGCCAACCTTGCATTATGTACTTCTTCACATCCCTCAAAGTTACATCTTTTTCCAAGGCTGCATGCCAACTGCTTTCCATTACTGAACACACTTTTTCCAATTCTACACTTGCTATTATACAGTCTTCTTTGTCATCATATTCACCTTCATCTTCACAAAGCACAGACTTATTGTAAAGAGGCGGTAAGCGAGACAGAGCATCAGCCCTAACATTTTTCCCACCTGCAATGTGTATTACATCAAAATTGTATTGCAAGAGTTTAGACGCCAGGCGAGCTATACGTGGCGTAGCATTGCTGTTGTTGACATTTCCTAAGATAGATACCAAAGGTTTATGGTCCGTTTGCAAAGTGAACTTTTTGCCCCACAGGTAGTTCTTGAACTTTTCTATACCCCACCAACATGCCACGAGTTCTTTCTCAATAACTGAGTAATGTGCTTCTGCATCTCTCACTACTCTTGATGCAAATCCGATGGTGTGTTCCAAATTGCCAACCTACTGAGTCAGGATGGCTCCCAACCCATACCTGCTTGCATCAACAGTCAGTATACATGGCAAAGAGGGCTCAAAGGGTTTAAGTGCCTTAGCCGTGCTCCGTTGTTCTTTGAGCCAAGTAAATGCTAGCTCACACTCTGTGTCCCACACACATTCACTCCTCTCTTTAAGTAACTTAGAGATGGGGCGTACTTTCGAGCCGTAATCTTGCATAAATCGGGCATAAAACTCAGTCAAACCAAGCAAGGATTTGACGCCTGCCTTGTCTTTGGAAGCTGACGCATCAATAATGGCTTGGACCAAGCTGGGCTTAGGAGTGACACCCTCACTAGAAATTGTGTGACCCAAATATTCCACCTTACTTTTTGAGAATACACATTTCTCGCGTTTTAGGACCACGCCATGTTCTTGGAAGATGGAAAGAATTTCACCCAAAATCACATCATGTTCACCCTGATCTTTAGCAAAACTGAGAACATCATCCTGGAAAATAGCTACATTTTTTATGCCTTTAAGTAAATTGACCATTACTCTTTGGAAAACCGATGCGGCCGATGCCAGGCCAAATGGCATGCGGCAAAACTGAAACATACCAGAAGGGGAATTAAAAGCAGTGAAGTGACGTGATTCTTTATCTAACTCAATTTGGTGATAAGCAGAGGCTAAGTCTAGCTTAGTGAAAACTTTAGCCCCTGCTACCACTCCAAGCATTTCTGTTATATTGGGTAAGGGATGAGAGTCCACCCAAATGACCTTGTTGAGACTGCGTAAATCAATGCAGATTCTCAATTCGTTATTTTTTTTTCTAGCAATAACCAAAGATGAAGCCCAATCCGAAGATTCTATGGGTTTAATAACACCCTTTTTTTGCATGGACATGAGCTCTTTCTCCAAATCATCCCTGATACTAAAGGGAACACTTCTTATCTTGTGTTTGACAGGTTCAGCATCATCTCTAATTTTTATCTTATGTCTGAACCCTTTGATTTTACCCAATTCACCTGAAAATACTTTTGGGTATTTGTTGAGTAATTCTTCTACATGGTCATGATCACATACCGCTAAGACCTGCTCTTTTGCCCCTGGGCGTAACAACATACTGAAAAGACCTTGATGAAACCAACTAGGGCCTAGATGTATCAAGCATTTTGCGAATCGTTATGGCCGAAATTCGCAGAATTTTGACCATAACGAATCGCTAATGAACATTTTGCATATTTCGGGATGTATGTGTTTTCTCGCAGCGCAAAATAAGAATTCGCAATTTTTTGCGTTTCCTTATTTGCGTTTTTCATTTTTCTGTGAATATTTTTTTGCGATTCTCTATTTAGCATGATCGCATGTTAAGAAGTCGCTGTAAAATGTATGAATGAATCGCAATTAGCGAAAAACGGCAAATCGCAAAATAAGAATTCGCATTTAACACTAACTCATATCAGGTGTAATTTTTTTTTAATCTTTAAAAGTCAGCCCCAACTGATTTTTTCAACAGAACCATGGCTGGACTTTACCTGATAGCTAGGAGACTGCGCATCCAAGCTCTTGCACAGATGAGACAGAGGCAGGAAAGGATTTTCAAACTGAGGATTACCTTATTTCAACAGACTGAAGAAGACATTTTTGAAAAATATAGACTGCATCCACATACCATTTTGGACCTAATTGAGGAGTTGAAGCCTTTTTTGGAGCATGAGACACACAGGACACATTCTATACCAACTCATGTGCAGGTCTTATGTTCCCTGCACCTTCTTGCCTCAGGATCTTTTCAAAGAGTGATTGCAGAGGTGGGAGGAGTATCTCAGAGTGCTTTTTCAAGGTTTTTTAGGGTGTTTTTGGATGCAATGATGAACAGGTTGCAACATCATATTTACTTCTCCAGCACACCTCAAGATATCCAAATTTCAAAGTTTGATTTTTATCAAATTGCTCATTTTCCACATGTTATTGGATGTATAGATGGGACACACATTGCCATTACTCCTCCAGCTGCAACTGAACATGTTTATAGGAATAGGAAAAGTTACCACTCTTTGAACATTCAAATGGTGTGTAATGCTAAGTATATTATTACTGACATTGTTGCAAAATTTCCAGGAAGCACTCATGATTCATACATGTTTAGACACAGTGGATTACATGGACGTTTGAGTGCTGGTGAATTTGGAGATGGATTTCTGCTTGGTAAGTGCTAGTTCAAAACACATAATCCAATTAATAAGTTCTATTGTCATCTATTTTTGAAACTGTCACATTTCTTAAATTACCATTTAGGAGACAGTGCCTATGAAATTCGTGATTTCATTTTGACCCCCTATCTAAATCCAAGCAACATTCATGAAAGGAGGTACAATAAGGCACACCGTTCTACACGTGGAGTTATTGAAAGAACTTTTGGAATTTTGAAAAGCAGGTTCAGAAGAATCCATAAAAGTGGAGGATCCTTGCAATATAAACCATCATTGTGTTGCAAAATAATTACAAGTTGTGCTATGCTACATAACATGGCTATTAGAAAAGGAACAGAATGTGAAGTCAGTGACCCTGAATCTTCAGACAATGATGATGTCCCACCACCAAGAAGATGTGCTACAGGTTTAGGAGCTGTGGCTGGTCGACAAAGGCGTGCAGAAATTACAAACAATTATTTCTAGGTAAGAAATAAAAACACAACAACTGTATTGTGATTATGTAAACCTTTAATTATTTAAACTTACAAGGGTAACAGAAATCTGAAACCTGTTAATCCACAGGACATACATCTGAGAATGTTTGATCACAGTGACATTCACTTTTCTTAAAATATATGTGGAAATATCTTTTTAATTTTTTCCCCTTCTGCTACTCCTGCGTTGGCCTGGCCCACTTCTCCTCACAGATGTGTGTGGGCTCCCAAGGCTCCGACTCCTCATTTCAGGGGTGTCCAAAGTGGGCGTAGGGTTACTGCTGGTTCTACTGCCAGTGTCCTCAGACTCAATGGCCTCAAAGAACGCACTTGCCCCTTTCTGACAAGTTTTTAATAATTCAAAAGAATTGGATACTTTATCCAGCCCTTTGGCAACATTTCTAGTGCATTCACCAACCATGCGTTGCATGGCAATGCTACGCCTATTACTCTGTGCTGTCACAGTGCACAGTCTATTTATTGCTGAATAGTACTTCTGTAGTCTGATGTTATGACTGCGAGAATCTCTCACTCTGTTTGACTCTGATCTTTCAAATGCTACACAAAGTCTGTCCATGGAGTCAGCCATGCGCCTCATACCATCACCCACCTTACTGTTACTCTTATTTAATTTATTCAGTTGGGCATTAATTGACCTTAATGCTTTATGTTGTTTTTCTTGCACTGAAAGCATGTTGTTTTCCAAACCAGCAAAAACATTTGCTGTCTCTGTGACTTCTCCCCTGCTTCTTCTGGTACTATTAATAGAATATGTTCTTCTTGCAGCAGAATCAGTAACTGTGTCAAGATGTATAACTTCCTGTTCTGACACATGTATGCTATTTGTTGATCCCTCAGGTTCATCATCAGATTCTTCAAAAGGTTGCAGTTGAGCAACTGCTTTTCTTTTTCTTCTCACAAAAGACAATGATTCATGCTCATCATTGACATTTACTTCTTCTGGGGCTGTAATATGTTCTTGTGAGGATTGCCCCCCATCACCATCATGTGAATCTACAACATGATCTGGGAATAAAGAAAGAGTCACATGAGATGCTTGTCTGTCTGTCTGCTTCATAACTATTAAATTATGCTAACTACAGAGGTACTGTTGTGTACTTATTCAGAGGTATGTATGTAAGTGCAGCTAAATTGTACTGTAGATAATAATTTTGAAGTCATGTAAGATACAAGGGGATCAATTGTCACATTTAAGTGCTGTCATTTTTCCAAAAAATGGTATAATGCTCACACACTCATACTCATACACTCATGCTTCTAACTTATGCAATGAAATAATCAAGCATCCTGCTTACCATGTTCAGCAACTGTGTGATCAGAACTGTCAATGGCTGAGACTCCAGAAACACTTTCATGCTGAATTGTAGATTCAATGAGCTCCTCATGTGGGGTTGGTTGGTCTATATTTGCAGATCCTCCACCAGTTTTATTTGCTTCCTTTAGTCTCTCAGCAAGTTTCTCCTCTGCCCTCAGCCTCATGTCGTACCAACGCTTTTTAATTTCATCAATTGATCTTGGGATGACACCGACTGCATTGACTTTTTCCTGGATTTCCAGCCATAACTTCCTCTTCCTGACTTCTGGAACATATTTGGCTTGCTTTCCAAACAAAAGTTCATGATTGCAGGCCATTTCATCCACCAGTGTCTCCACCTCCCTCTCAGAAAACTTCTGCTTCCTCTTCCTTTTCTCTGCTGTGGGGCCTCCTTCTGAATTTGCAGCCTCCATCCTGAAGTCAAGCAGCTCCTCTCTCCAGCCAAACAGGTTTCCAACTGCCACTGGGTGTGGCTCAGGCATGCAGGTGAAACTAATCAAGAGCATTTCCTGAGTATGACTCAGCTATTTTGTAGTTGGCTGCAGCAGATTCACGCATTTTTGCGATTTCTTAATTTGCGAAATTCGCAAATTAAGAAGTCGCATAAAATTCTCAAAAAAAATTGCGACTTTTAAGGAATCGCAAAAAAGTCGCAGAAACATACATACATCGCATTTAACGATTTCTTAATAGCGATTCGCAACGACTCGCTATTAAGAAGTCGCTGACACGAATCTTGATACATCTACCCCCTAGTATGTCTAAACCATTTATGGCCACATATATTTTCCATGAATACGCCTATTTTTAAACACCATAACATCCTCAAAAAACCCAAGAAGGTCAATTTGGCGCCCTTCATAAGATACTGGTTCGCGGTCCGGTGGTTGAAGTGGTCTTTTACCCCATTTCTCTCTAAAGATTGATTCAGTTATCATAGTAATACGCGACCCCGAGTCCACAAGAAGTCTTAGACTCCTGTCACCAACCTCAACCATCACATGAGGATCTACACAATCATTGGGATCGCCCCTTTTTATACCATCATCACTTACCACCAACACCATTTCCTTCAACTCACTAAGTGTGTCATCATTGTCGCTATCACTTGAGTCTTTGACACAACTCACTCGAGTATTTCTCTTTTTATAAGTCTGACACACTTTATCAAAATGCCCCATTTTTCCACAAGAACGGCATACAGCATTTTTTGCAGGACAAGGTCTACCACTTTTAGCGTGATGAGTGTATCCACATCTGAAACAAATGTCAGTCCTCTTGAAGAAATTATTTTGTTGAAATTCTTTCTTCTTCTTGAAGTTGGATGAGCGCACGGAAGTGACCAACTCAGTGTTTTTATTTTCAAATTCTTTGATGGATGTCTGCGACGTTTCTATACTCTTAGCAATACGAATGGATTCATCCAACGAGGAGTTTTCAAGGGATAAAAGTTTTTGTCTAATGGTCTTGTCCCTACATTTACTGATGAACTGATCACGAACTAACTGTTCACTAAAGTTCTCAAATTCGCATTCTGCCACCATTTTCCTGAGCGCTGTTATATAGGAATCAACATCCTCCTCCATTTTTTGAGCTCTTTTAAAGAATGTGTGTCTCTGTACAACAATACTCGGTTGCTTGTCATATCTTTTTTCTAATTTTTTGACTGTGCTTTTGTATTCATCAATTTCCTCCTCACATTCATTCTCAGGATCAGATAAGTGTTTTAAGGTGTCCCTACCTTCAAACCCTAAAGAGTGTAATAACAAAAACTTTTTCCTTTCAGGACGAAATCTATGTGCACCTATTGCCCCCAAATAGTTCTCAAAAGCATCAATCCATTTTTTCCACACAATGGGCGGTTCTCCTGGAGCATCGAGAAATGGGGGTGGAGGGTGGACAGACTGCATGTCGTATTACACTGAAGAGACAAGATCCTAATATGTGAAATTGTCTCAATATGATAAAGAGATGTATACACAATGTTTTATTTTCTCTGGTTATTTCTTGTCTCCTAAAAGGATTTCAACCTAGCTAAATTGCACAGAAAATAGTTTTTATATATTTCCCTCAGATGTCCTTATTTAAACATTAAATTCTTTATTTCATAAATTTTAGAAGGTGTGCGTGTCACCGTGAATAACGTTGCACACCGAGACAAATTCACTTTTAATTAAGCTTTGTATTTATCTTTGTTTGCAGCTATTACCAGTGATATTCAAAGTTCCCAGAAAAGATGGGGTAAACAGTGACATTTGTTGTTTGTGTAAGTTTACCGCGCTCCCATGTGTGAAGTCAGGCGATACCTCCTCACTGAATACACACGCCTTTACTCAACGCGATAAATTCCCTTGAAGTGAAGGAGTTAATCTGTGATGCCAGAAGAGTGATCGGGGCGGGACGAACAGCCACGTGATGTGAGGCACAGCGCTTCCGTGAGAGAAGACAAGCCAAGCGATTCCACCACACAGGGTTAGCACGCCTGGCCCAAGCACAGTTATTTCTCCTCATATAATAGGCAGAATTCCCCACCCGATATTTTACTCACGCAAAGCTGCTCATGCTAGATCGTCTGCTTCGCTTCTGCTGAAAGGTATGCGTCTTCACACGGTCTCACTGTTTTTGTTTTTTTTTTTCTCCGTGGGTTCTTTGTGGGACTCAAACCTACGTCGCCATAATCGAGTGTAATATCCAAGAAGAAACACTCGTAATGAAGTTTAATTACAGTCCTTATTGAGTCCCACAGGAAACAGGAACACATGCGCTGCACAGGTCACAGGAGAAATATCAACTGACAATACCAACTGTCACAGTGTACACCATACGCACGCACGCAGGCGGCGCGAGGTCAGCGCTGGACATAGGTCCCGAGCATGTCGCGCGAAGGTTAGAACATTACAGATTGTTTAGCTCATACTTTATTAAACTGGTTTTTACTGTAAACTACTCATGTTTTTAGCAAATAATTTTAATAGCTTTTATTGTTTAACTTTCAACAACTTTAGTACTTATTGGATGTAATAGTGCACTTTTATGGACTGCCCGTGTATTTCTTTATGGACCATCTTGTTGTATTATATGCCAATTTGTACTTTTTGTAACTTTTCCTCAAATGTTTCTTGAAGCTTTTATGACACAAGTTGTCGAAATAAAGCACATACAATACAATACATTGTCATGCGTTTGGAGTTCCTTGATAAATCCTGACTGATCAGAGTGTATGAGTTCAAGTAGTGTAAAATGGTCAGCCCATAACGCTCCTGATGCCCAGGCTGCTGGCGCGAGACGCCTCTTAGTTCCCATCTTGAATAATTACCAAATAAAGAGACGGGTGCTGGAAGCAGGAAAACAAGAACAGAGGTTTATTTCTCATGAGGAGAGCCTGTCATTTCGGACACTCGCATAGTGTCTTCAGGAGGTGCTCTAACTAGCCTCTCTGAGGCCTGGTCTTTTATACACTGGTTTAAGACATGTGAACGCTCTTTATTACAATAAAGACATTGTGAAGTATGAAGATGACATCCCCGGCACCCCCCCAGTTCCGGTTCATTCCAACACGTGGCTACAGTAGAGGCCCTTACCCTCCATACAATAGGAGGGGGCTGTCACGCAGCTGAGTGTTCTGCTGATTCCTTTGGAATGTGTGTGCCTGATCGAATCCCAGGGGGTGGGAAGGTCATGATCAATAGTAGCTCCTTTGAAGAGGGGCGAGTGCATACAGTAGTGGGCAATAAACTGTATCCTCGGGCTAAGGGATGACCAGCGGTCCGTGCAAACAATCGGGCTCAGAGGAAGGGGGTCATCAAAGGAGAGATATTCATGAAAGGAAGGATCGGTGTGGACAATCGAGCGTAGAGGAAGGGTTTATCAAAAGAGGGGTATTCATGGAAGGAAAGGAGGTGTTGGTCAGGCGCGGGGTGTGATTCCCAGTGACAGCGTCATGCAGAAGGAGAAGGGTTCATGACTTGTGCATGTGAGAGTGGGGGCGGTCGGGGTGCATGGGGGAAGCTTGCAGGGTCAGGGAAGGGCGCTGATGATCGATCGCAAACAGAGACCATGGTACCTAAAATGGCTGTTGTATATATGTGTGCATGGGTCTATGCTGGCGGGATAACACAGTCAGTGTTTTGCAATACCCATTCTGCTTACGACAAGAGGTACAGTGAACACAAATGAACGCCGCTTATGTGTATATACGTTGCCAATTTCAACAGTCGCCGCTTTTTAACATACGCTAGTACATTTGTGTTTACCCCAACTGATGGAGTGTACATATAGTCATGTGTGGCCAATGAAATAACGTTCGTCAAATGCTAGCAAATTGCGTGTAACCATATGCATTCGATACAATTGGCGGAATGCGGTACATATGAATTTACATTTGTTGCGTTATTCATACAAATCTAGGGATCGGCATAATACTTAGTCGGGGTCAACCAAGGAATCAGGTTCTGACTTTTTCTCCGATGACATCAACATACAGTAAAAAGTGCTATATGAGACTTTTGGACTTGAGTGACCGATGAAACATTTTTGAAAGCAATAGAAAGTTCAGGAAGGGGGGTCTTAGTGAAAAGGTCTTTTCAACGATGAGCCACCACTGGTAGACTCTGGTAGTCCGTTTTCTGTTCGTTGGCGCTTTTGAGCACCGGCGGTGGAGCTATAAGTCCAGCTCGGAATCATCCTTACACGTTGCAGGGTGCGATCAGTCCTCTGCTGTTAGATCACAGTCCTGTTTCCTAACTGATCTTCTTATGGGTGCCTTATGCTGGGCACCTGCGTGTCTTTCTTCTTCCGTGGCAAAACCTAATTCTATAGTCAAAAACTTATATGAAAGAGTTTGTTGAAGGAAGAGAGGGCGGAGTGGGGCCAGATCTTCGAACACACCAAGGGACCAAGGGAGCAAAGGACAACGAGCAGGCAGGCCCATCAGTCGGACTCAAAAGGGGGCGGGGACTTCAGGCACGAGTGGGTCAGCAAGTCGAGGGCTTCAAGGCAGCCCTTCATTCCTTCATCTGTTTGAGAGTTGTGCCTCGTCCCGCGTCTCGTTGCTCTGCAGCTCCACCTTTGGTTGCGGTCACATGTGCTTCATGATCTGTGGCCAGGCTGTGCGTCACGTCCAGCTCCTCTCCTCCGGTGATTGTATCTTTGAATGGGTACAAAACAAGTTTTTAGAAAAACTGGCAGGAGAAGACATTTATACATCTCAATTCCGTCCCCAACCCTAAGTAGGTAGGGAATAAGTTCATCGGTCACAGACAGAAGTCACCACTTATGGAGTATGTAGGAGGACATTTCTACTGAATTCGTACTTTCTATCTGGCGTTCATTCATGACGTACGCGGAGAGAAGTCGGATTCCCATCGACAGTGTATTCTATCAAACTGAAAATCGAGTCCTTAACCCAAGTACCAACGATCTTACATCTCCCTTCGGGGTCGGCTAACTCTCGCAAGCAGGAGGTGTTATCATCATGTGGGGGGGGGCAAAGACCAAACATGCTTTTCTTGGGGAGTGACGGTTAATCAAGGTTATTAATTGTACTTCGGGGATAGCTGATAGGGAGCCGGGGTCAATCGGGAGAAGCGAGGACGCTTTGGACATCCGCACTTAAGTGCAGAGGGGTGGGACAATCTGGGCATTGGGGATCGCATTTCTGACGAACTGACAAACAGAAGACCATTGACGTTATAGTCCCCCTATAAAAAGGCCAGATTAGGGGACATCAGTCGTCTGACCTGTCCTTTCCTTCATTACCAACTCGGGTTCTATCGTTTTGCAGAAAGGAGAGGTAGTAATATGGCAAGTTACAATCGTTTTAGTTCCTGTCAATTTTGCCGAACACCTTTGTGTTCGAAGAGACCCAATTAGGTTCGTGCCGGTGGGGCACAACGTTCTTGCACAAGGGGGGGGGACAGGGGGACCCTCAGAGAGAGAGAGAGAGAGTCGCCCACACTCTAAACGAACCATTTGGTACACGTATGACGTGGAGAGAGAGAGAGAGAGAGAGAGAGAGCAAGAGAGAGAGAGAGAGGGAGAGAGAGAGAAACGTGTACAATAATGGTCCATTCAGTGCGCACACAACACAGAACAGCAGGGGTTAAGTAATACGGAAACACAGGCAGAGGGATGACGTAGATCCATGCATCACGTATACACAAACTCACACGGGGGAGACAGTACATGTATTATGTACAAAAATCCAAGACAAAACATAAAACAGTTATTGGCCAAAATTATCTTTTCCTGTATGCTGTGCATCCTTAGCATCCTAAGCTCTTTTTACCTTTTTCTTCTCTTTTATTCATCGGCTGCCTTTACTGGTGGCTTTGATTGTACACACTTACGCCTTTGGCAATTGGTCATGAACTAACCTGGTCGGGCTAATGCTCACGGTGGTATTTTCGAGTCATTTTAGCAAATGTGTTTCCAGGCTGAGACAACAGTTGGTGTCAATTGGAGAATAATGGGGCAGCTTTGAGTTACATGTCTATGAGGATGCGAAAAAGGAGGTAGTAGGTTTTTAAATATTGGCAATATTCCTAGTCCTCCCGACGGAGGATACTTGTGTAAACCTTACCTCGGAATATTCCTTAAACTTTCCCTATTTAGTTAAACGTAGGAATGTATTCATTATTGTACGTCATTTTTAGTTGCATTATTCAGGGTTTGCCGCGGTTAGGTACCATAATCAAACCCTCTTTCCCGTCTCTTCGTCCGCTAGATCACCATTTTCGTACATTAATCGACATTCCGATGTGACCTGCAGAGAGAGGGAAAAAGAAGGGGGCAGGGGCTACATTGATAGACACATTAGCGCGCATAAACCCAGAAAGGCTTTTACTTACTGCATACTCGGCCTATCTCCACGGGATGCAGTCCCTGCCAACTGGGCGTTCAAGCCCAGGTGGACCGTTAGTGTGACTTTTCTTATACAGGTAGCATATAAAGTATAGGCTAAATACCAGGATCTTTAGCGGTTGCTTTTGGCTGTACAAAAGGGAAAAATACACAACTAAAACTTGGACCCTCCATATCTGCAATATCTCTATATATTATACCTTTTAACCCTTAACTAATCGAGCTGAGTCATTTCACCTGTATTTTAGTTATATCGGAAATAATGATCATTTATTTGAAACTTATCAATCTACGCGTGACAACTACGTTTGCTTTTTCCAAAAATCTTTAATAAGAATGTCGGTGCACAAATACGGGCCTACAACCCCGTGGGCCAGCCACGGAGCAGGCTGGAACTGTAGATGTGGGGATACTTTATTAGTGAAAAACCTAATGGAGTCGGGGGTTGTTTATTTTATAATAAAAAGTACGACAAGAGCAATAAAAACATGTCGAGAATTCAGTGTGGGCGAGTATCATAAGTGTTGAAATTCGAACTTGCAATAATCATGAGGCGCCAAAACTTAACAACAATTCATTGTCCGAATGTTCAATCAGTACCCATCTGATGTCAATTCACTGTCTGAACACATAATCAGTACCCATCCTATATCAATTCATTGTCCGAACATATAACCAGTACCCATCCCATATCAATTAATTGTCCGAATTGACAGTACACATCCCATATCAATTTACTGTCCGAACATATAATCAGTACACGTCCTATATCAATCCATGTGTTTTTTTTAACAAAACTGCATACATATCTCATGACACCAGGGCTGAACAATCGGGGTACAACAAGGAGTTGAAAAGTTCATTTGCATCGGCGCCATTTTGGGTGCAGTCAGGCAGATCCAGGCATAGTCTAAATCTCCGCTAACTCGTGGTTGGCCCAGAGTCTCTTTCGGTAGTCCAAAAGTTCAGTTAAAAGGGCAAAAGAAAGGATCGGTGGTCTGAACCATCAGTCAAAGGGGGAGGGAGGCAACAATTTTCCTACCGGGTCATACTGGGTTTTCACCGGAACTGATCCGAACTGTAGTCTGCAGGATTCTAGTCATTCAAACTGAGGCTGGCGCCAGCATGGGAGCGCCGAGGTCTCGCGGCTACATTTTCATCGTTCCGTGGGCAATCATGGCAGTCATTCCCCATCGGGGGTGTCTGCGGGGGTCGGGGACTCCCGCGGCTCCTATAGAATCTTCAAGGTCGAGGAGAACTTTTATGATGGTGGGACTCGTTTCTTAATCAACAAGCAGCCGGGTCATCTCTTCACCCCGGGCCCGCTCCAGCAGGATCGTCCGCCATTTTACGAGTGGGCGAACCCATGTCGGGTGAGTGGAGCGTTGGGGTTGCTCCTGGGGGCCTCCACCTGGGGAGGTGGGAGAGGCCCGTTCGCGCCGTCTCTCCCTCCCAGCGCACCCCACGCCGTTTTCCTCAGCGCTAATATACATGATGGCCGGACCAGGCGATGAGAGAGGGGGGGGGTCGGAGGCATGCGCAAGACATCCCCCCCCAGTGTTGTCGCAGCCATTATAGAAGAAGTGGCGCCTAGTACGTTTCGGGCCGGGCCTCCGGTTGATGGCGGCCGGACGCTCTTCGCCACGGCCCCAGGAACGGGTCCCTTGGTTCATCCTGGGGACAGACCTTGGCACGTGGTGCCTCCTCCGGGCTATTCGTGTAGTGGTTTCTCCACCCCCAGGCCTCTTATGGAAGTCGGACCAGGCGATTAAGAGGGGGGGGTCGGAGGCATGCGCAAGACATCCCCCCCCCAGTGTTGTCGCAGCCATTATAGAAGAAGTGGGGACGGCCGGACCCCGTCGACCTCGGCTCTTCTTCGGGTCCACCTTACTCGATGACCTCCGGCCTCCGGCTGGCAGCAGGACCCGCCCTACACGTGTTGAAGATCTCGTCTTCCGGATGGGCGTAGCTGCGAACCAGTTGCACTTCGGGAGTTTTCAGAATGGGGGTAGGTATCTGTTGACTTGTATCTATCTCATGTTACCGTTATTGGGGCGTGGCGGGTGGTGGGACAGGCATGTTTGGAGCAGTGAGGGGTGGCGAAGCCTAATTGCCTCGTGGCCGTCGTGATGTCAAGCTTGGCTTCTCTCACCATTTTCATGTTTCTTATTACGGGCTTATTCCTAACGTTTCTCATTTCTAGCGAAATCATGTATTTTATCGTGAGCTATTTCTAACGTTTTCTTATTTGTTGCGAAAATCAAAAACTCATCAGTGGCCTACTGACTTTACTTGATTCCTTTTGTTTTCCCTAACGATTTTTATATATATTTTTTTTATCTGCTAGCATGATACAGCGGCTAATCCGCATTTTTCTTTATATTTGTCCTTTTTATTAGGGGTGTCCTCCGGGCTGAGCCGGATGACCTACCTCTAATAAATGGTCCGGGTGGAACTAGTTTACCAATCAGTGGGGAGTAGATAGGCATGAAAGATTACAACGGGGGACAAAAGGTCCATATTACCTACCCTTCACTATTTGCAAAGACTAGACGGAATATTTCTATTCCACGTTATTTGCAAACAGAGAATACCTCCAAAGAGAACCAATTCCAAACAATCAATGTTCGGACAAACAATCAATGAATGAGGAATGAAATAGGCACGACGGGTTACAACGGGGGCAAAAGCCTGCGTTACCTACCCTTCACTATCTGCAAAGGGGGAGAGAATATTCCTATTCTTCCCCGTTTGTAGGCAGAGAAGATCCTTAAGAGAACCAACTTCGAACAATTCAATGCTCGATCAAACAATCAATCAATGGGGAGAAAAATAGGCATGACGGATTACAATGGGGGACAAAAGTCCGCATTACCATCCTCCACTATTTGCAAAGAGAGAGAGACGTTCCTATCTGTCGCTGTTTGCAAACAGAGAATGTCTCCAAGAGAACCAATACTTCAAGTAGCACCGAAGGCTAAATGAACCAATCAATGAACAATACCAGTATCTAAATACCGTTTCCAATATCAACAATCAATCAATCAATCAGATGGATAAAGCCATCCTACCAATCAGACGTAAAGACGTCCTACTTAACCTTACCCGGACCGGACCGTGTGGACAGTTCTTCGTCTTCCTTTCTCCAGCGCCCGATCGTTCTCTTTTCTCCATGTTTTTACCGCAGCATTCCTGTGGGATTCCAGTCAGGACAGTAGGTCACTTGAGAGAGGTCCGTTCGGAATCGGTGAAGTTCATTCAATCGGCAGCCGGACGAGGGCCCTCTCAAGGCAGGTATACTCCAATCATTTAGATGTTCACCCCATCGTCTGGACCTCTCTTACCGGACCTTATGTCGCTGATGGACCCCGCGTTGGGACGCCAATTGTAAAATGGTCAGCCCATAACACTCCTGATGCCCAGGCTGCTGGCGCAAGACGCCTCTTAGTTCCCATCTTGAATAATTACCAAATAAAGAGACGGGCGCTGGAAGCAGGAAAACAAGAACAGAGGTTTATTTCTCATGAGGAGAGCCTGTCATTTCGGACACTCGCATAGTGTCTTCAGGAGGTGCTCTAACTAGCCTCTCTGAGGCCTGGTCTTTTATACACTGGTTTAAGACATGTGAACGCTCTTTATTACAATAAAGACATTGTGAAGTATGAAGATGACATCCCCGGCACCCCCCCAGTTCTGGTTCATTCCAACACGTGGCTACAGTAGAGGCCCTTACCCTCCATACAATAGGAGGGGGCTGTCACGCAGCTGAGTGTTCTGCTGATTCCTTTGGAATGTGTGCGCCTGATCGAATCCCAGGGGGTGGGAAGGTCATGATCAATAGTAGCTCCTTTGAAGAGGGGCAAGTGCATACAGTAGTGGGCAATAAACTGTATCCTCGGGCTAAGGGATGACCAGCGGTCCGTGCAAACAATCGGGCTCAGAGGAAGGGGGTCATCAAAGGAGAGATATTCATGAAAGGAAGGATCGGTGTGGACAATCGAGCGTAGAGGAAGGGTTTATCAAAAGAGGGGTATTCATGGAAGGAGAGGAGGTGTTGGTCAGGCGCGGGGTGTGATTCCCAGTGACAGCGTCATGCAGAAGGAGAAGGGTTCATGACTTGTGCATGTGAGAGTGGGGGCGGTCGGGGTGCATGGGGGAAGCTTGCAGGGTCAGGGAAGGGCGCTGATGATCGATCGCAAACAGAGAGACCATGGTACCTAAAATGGCTGTTGTATATATGTGTGCATGGGTCTATGCCGGCGGGATAACACAGTCAGTGTTTTGCAATACCCATTCTGCTTACAACAAGAGGTACAGTGAACACAAATGAACGCCGCTTATGTGTATATACGTTGCCAATTTCAACAGTAGGAGGATCTCAAGTCGCGTTACTAAGATTTTAGTATAGAGCTTAGCATCTAGGTTTAGAAGTGCTACAGGGTGGTGAGATCCACAATTTCAAGGATCTTTGCTAGGTTTTAGGAGTACATAAATCACTGCTTCACCCATAGTAGGTGTGACCTTTCCTGATGCTGCTATGTGATTGAAAAGTAGAGTCAAGTGAGGGACCAGTTCCAGAATGTTGGTCTAATAAAAGTGTGCAGTGTAGCCATCTGGCCCTGAGTCTTCTAATGATTAATTTTGTGTCTGGTTCACTTGCGGGAGCTGTACTCCTTGTAGGTAGTATTGTTGGGCCCTTGGGTCTGATATCTCTGCCTTGTATAAATGGGCATAAAATTGCCCCATGGCCTGTGATTTCTCCTGTTCTGAAGACACCGAGTCTCCCGAGGAGAGTTGCAGCTCTCTGATGTATTCCCTCTCCCTCTGTGATCTAAGTTGCCTAGCTAAAAATGTCCCAGTTTTGTTGCCCTGTAAGTAACCATTATGTTTGAGCCTGAGAAGGGTCAGCTCTGCCCTGTTGTTGTAGATAGCATTTAATTTCCCTCTTAGGGCTGTTACTTTCCTTTGAAGTGTCCATGTGGGGGTCAGCTTGTAGGCCCTTTTCTGCAGTGTGTAATTTCTCCTCTAAGGTTAAGCGTTCCTTTGTCTTTTGCTTAAGTGGGACTGAATTGAAAGCCACACAGTGGACCCTAATTACTGCCTTGAAGGCATCCCAGTTGTTTGAGGGTGATGTGTCATGGGCCTGGTTAACCTGCAAATGATCCCTAATGATTTTCCGCAATTCGCATCTAGAAGGCAGATCTCGGAGTAATGTTAGTGGGAAATACTGGCGCTACCCCTTCGTCCCGGTGAAGTGCAATTTAAGGGTGAGGAGGACTAATGCATGGTCCAACATAGTAATCATTTGTATTTCAACCTGCCTTATATCTTGGTCTAAGGCCTGCCTTAAGAATATATAGTCTATCCTGGAGTGGGTGCGGTGTACATGCAAAAAGAACGTGTAGTCCTTATCAAGAGGGTGATGCGTTCTCCAGGCATCTAGCAGTCCCAGGTCCTGAAAGGCCTGCTTAGTACTCTTGGTGAATGAGCCTGTTGGTGTCCTGTGCAGGTGCATGCTATCCAGATCAGATTGCCATGTGAGATTACAATCTCCCATAAGAATGATTTCACCCTTAGCAAAGCCCCTCAGGAGAGCTAAGAGGCTGTTAATGTGCGTACCCAGATTGGCATTGGGAACATAAGTGGCTGTCACAGCACACAGTCTACCCTGTAGAACCCCTGTAATCATTACTATGATTTGTGGTCCTTGGTCTGAAATTTTGTAGCTGCGTGGAATAGCAGTGCTACCCCATTGTGTTTGGCTGTGGGCGAGGATTTATATATCAGAGGGAGCGCCTTGTGTTTCAGCCTGTGATCGTCTGAACTTTTGAGGTGCGTTTCCTGTAAGGCCACTACATTGTAATGCTGGTCAGTGAGAAACCTCCAGAGTTTGTGTCTCTTGTTCAGAGAATTTAGACCCCATATGCTCCATGAGAGTGTATTGAGTGTCATGACTGTTGTAGTATGGAGCTCTTCTGAGCTGGAGGCTCTATTAACCATAAGGTATTACCTTTTCAATCCTCTTTCCACCATGGAGGCCCCACCTCCCTCCCGCCAAGATCCTCCAACCTGCCCGAAGCCGACTGGGTGCTGGGAAATCCCACCCGGCTAATATTATTGAGCCCCTGAGTACTTGGAAACCAAAGAACCAAAAAAGAGAAAGAAAAAAGGAAAATAAACCCCAATATAACGAAATAGGGACATTAAATCCCTGTGAGAGTCTTTATGGGTCAACCATCAGGTCTGTGGTGGGCGAATTGGGCTAGTGGTGTTGCAACTCTTCTTACAGTTCTCTCCTACAGTAAGATGTACGGACCAGCTGTCCGTAACATTGGATTGATTCTGGTCGGGGAAATGGGCAACCTGAGCCGGGTTGAAGAACTGACCATAGTTGTGCGGGTTTCTGGTGGCCCCCCGAAGCCAGCAATAATTAGAGTTTTGAGAGGTGGCTTCCCCGGTACTGCATTGTCAAAGGTAGCTCTAGATAGCACGTATCCCCCCTGGTGTTTTTTTCTATGCTTTGTCTCCTTTAAGTTCCTCTTTTGCCTGGGAAGTCTTTGAGAGAGCCATCGACTCGATCCGGCTGAGCCACTGGATCTATCCGATGCAGGCTCCATGTTCCCTTCTTCTGGGAGAGAAGTTCCAGTAAACACCTCGCCTCTTTCTCGTCTGTGAAATGGTGATTCCTGTTCTGGAATTCAAATGCTATTCCGAGTGGGTAGGTCCACCCATATCAGATGTTATCAGAACAAAGTTTATTAGTTACTGACCGGAATCGCTGGTGTCGGGCTAGCGTAGCTTGACCTACATCTTGGAATAAAAGACATGAGTCTCCCTGAAAGGATACAGTTTCTTTCAGGCCGCTTAAAGGATGGCTTCCTTGGATTTAAATGAGTGCATTTTAAAAAGGATGGCTCTTGGCGTGTTTCTTCCATGGTGCCACTGTCCCTACTCGATGGACCCTATACATTTTGATGTCCGTAGCGGGAGTGTTTAACATGTCTGCGAATAGACTCTGTAAGAAGGTTTCTAGGCCAGGGCCCTCCACTCCTTTCTCCAGGTGCTGAATCCTGATGTTTTCCCTACAACAACCTGTTTTCCAGGTCGCCTCCTTTAAGTATCACCTCTGTAGTTGTTCCTGTAGTGGAGATTTCTTTCATGTGCTCCGTAGTGTGCTCCAGCACTGCCACTTTAGTTTCTAGTCCCAATACTCTGCTTTCTGCTGAATTAACGTTGTTCCAGAGGCCACACATTTTTCTGAGAGATCTGCTATATGGGCAGCCAGGAGGAGCCCATATCCCTCTTCAGCTCTTCCTGTAGCTCCTTTTTGAAGTCATTATTGTAGGATAGGAATAATTCTTTTGTAAGGTCCATTGGGTCGGTGTCCACCTTGCTGCGGGTGTTGACTTCAGATTCTGCTGGGGCAAAGCAGTTTGAGACCCTATTGCCTTGCTACTTTTTGGGAGGTATCTTTTTGAGTGGAGTCACGACTTGGCTTTCCCAGCTTGCAGGGTGTTGATCAGAAGCCCTACTACAGGTGAGGCATGTCATAGGCGGTGCTTTGCCTTGCCTTTCCCTGTAGTCAGGGGGGGTCACACATGCACTTACACAGGGAAAATCAGAATCAGTATATCACCTTTGTACGTCAGGTCCACCAGTCCCGCAATCTCACTGCTTGACTCCTGCAGCCACTCTCCCCAGAGTCAGGCCAGTTCACTTCAGGGCCAAGCATGTGCCCCTTGATGGACAATGCCTAGATCATTGCAGTGGCTTCTCCAGCTCTTGCCTGCTACAAATGCCTCCTTGGCCCAGGATGTTGTATTCCAAACTGCAGGTAGAGGGATATTGGCTGTCCTGTGCTATAGAATTAGTTCTCAGTTGTTAATGTCCGAAGAGGGTGCCACGTTGGAGTTAGGCATCCCGCTCTTGTGATGTTTCCTGCTGCGGGGCTGCCCCCCCCTGCCTCCGGTGATCATGCTGGGGTAGAGGTGCCCTGTTCCCTCTACTGAGGTCACCCCTCCATGCCTCCTCTTGTCTTTGAATGTGATGCTGCTCTCCACAGGGCACCCGTGCCCCCGTCTCTCACTTGGGTGTGTCGTTTCCCCTGGGTCGCCCGCGGCTGTGCCCGTTCTTCTCGGTGGGGCACTGGATGGGAACCAGGAGTACGTCCACAGTGGAGGCTCCACCTCGAGTCGAGAGAATCCCATTCCCTGCGGCATTTGTGAAGAGACCGCTGAGTTAACAGCAGGTGCGGCCTACCTCATTAGCCCAGTTGGGGCACGGCCTCCCCCTCATCCAGCTGCATCAAAGGTTAGATTCCTTAAAAGCGCCTATTTTCCCCTTCTTGCCAGAGTGATAGAAGTAATGTAGCAGGAATGGCTGGGTGCGAGCCTGTTTAAGGGTGCAACCTTACTGCTTTTAATTTGAGTTGCGAAGGAGCAGAGAGAGTTCTGTCCTCTCTGCCATCTTGGCTGGCCACGCCTCCCACACCAATTGCTATTTTTGTGATGCGGACTAAATAACCCTTTTGTACATTAGTGATAACGATTACTGTTAGATCTGGGGGTCTCTAGTTGGCAGAGGTAGGTACCAATGTCCAAATAGGGACCCTTGCTTCTAGGCAGGGTAAGGGGGATACACTATCTAGATAACCCCTGCTCACCCCCTTGGTAGCTTGCCACGAGCCGACAGGCTTATCAAAAGCAATGTGTAAAGTATTTGTGCCAACACTCACAGTAACACAGTAAAAACACCACAAATGGACTCCACACCAGTTTAGAAAAAGTATGTATCTTTATCTAAACTACACAAGACCAAAACGACAAAAATCCAACATACACTGTTCCAAAATAAGTCTTTAAAAAGGGTTCAAGGGGTTGCATAAAAATAATCTACAGTTATGTCACTTTTAGCCCAAAGTACCTGTAGATGCGTCAAAAGTTCCAAGCGGAAACTGCAGCGTCGAAAAACAAGCGATGCGTCACTTCTGAGACCCTGCGGAGGCGATGTGACTACCCCGCTGCACGCAGCGGGCGCGTTGAAACAAATCCGGTCTGTATGGGGAGCGAGGAAATACCTTGAATGGATTCCGTGGTTCAGGTTCTCTGGTAGAAGTGTCTCGCACAGGCACGATGGGCGATCTTCGTGACGGCGACGATCTTTGGTGCAGCGGCGATGCGCGGTGCAGTGTTGATCCTCTTCTGCCATTGCCCCTCGATGCGATGGCGTTGGACTCTGTGACGATGTTCGGAGCGACGTGATGCGGTACGCAAGCAAGCGGTGTGATGGTTCACACCGCAACAACAGGCTCTGCGACGATATTCGCAGCAACAGGAATCTTCCCGCACTGAGGCGATGTGCTCCGCAAGTGAACAATGTGTCGGTTCTTGCAGCGGCAACAGGCCATGCGACGATCTTCGCGGCAACGGGAATTTTCTCGCACTGTCGACGATGCGCTCCGCAAGCGAGTGATGCGTGCAAATTTTAGATCTTCTTTTTTTTTCTTGCCCAGCTCCCCAAACAGCAGGCAACAACCTCCAAAGGCCCCACAAATGTATCACACACTCTAGGCAGGTCAGAAATCACACAGCAGAGTTCAGGGGGGAAGCTGAGGGTGAAGTCCTTTTGTTCCTGTGATTTCTTACCACGAGGCCAGCTCTTCTCATGCCCTTGGAGATCTCTTCAAGCAAGGGGACACAGCAACAGCAAAGTCCTTCCCCTCTCCTTGGCAGAATAGCAACTGCAGGTCAGCCCACAGACACACAGCATGACAGTCCTTCCTCTTCAGTCTTCCAGCTTTTCTCCTTGGCAGAGTTTCCTTCTTGATTCCAGGATGATCTAATTTTCTGAAGTCTAGGTATCCCTCCTTTTTATACCAATATTCTCTTTGTTCTCTAAGGGCAGAGAGGCCTTGGCCTAGTCTAACCAGTTCTGGTCAGTCCTTGAGCCCTTTGTTTACCTGACTCCTTCTTTCCTTTGAGAGAGAGGAGCAGGGTCATCAGCTGCCCAGCAGGAGGTGGAACCCGCATTGTGGAAGGCAGGCCCAGCCTTATTAAGGCCCAGGTGCTATCCCTTCCCACCAATCAAGATGCAGATGAAGCTATTCAGCCTAGGGCTGACTCACTCAGCCTCTGGGAGCCACCCCAGCCCCTGTCACTCACAAACCAGACAGTCAATTCACAAACAGGCCAAGGCACACAGAAAGGTCAGACAAGAAAACAGCCCCTTTCTAGAAGTGCTGTTTTCAAACACAGGATTTAACAACCATCCTTCCTTAAAGATGGGTTATTAAATTCTGAGTTCAGGGATACCAGACTTTAATTTTCTATCTTGCTCTTATGGGAAGATATGCAGGTAAACATTATACACAGCATTCCCCATTATAGCCTATGGGCAAGATAACCTTTCAATAGTGAAAAATGAAATTGGCAGTATGTCGCCTACATTAGTACATGCTCTACCTTTCTGGTACACTGCACCCTGCCCAGGGGGTACCTTGGGCCTTCCATAGGGGTGTCCAATGTGCATAGAAAGGAAACCATTGTCTTTTGATTAAGCATTATAATATGAAATGTTTTTATTGTATTAGGTCTATTATTTTTTGATATGTTATCATTTTTATGACCTTTAATTAACTCTCATGAAAATTATTAAAATGTGTGATATTTTTTACTTACATCCTTCTTTGTGACTTGTATGTTTACATTGCAATGCACTACATATTGCCTGGGATTGTTATTTGTCATTATATGTTGCCTACATTAGTACATGCTCTACCATTCACATACACTGCACCCTGCCCAGGGGGGTACCTTGGGCCTTCCATAGGGGTGTCCAATGTGCATAGAAAGGAAAGGGTTAGGCCCGGCCAGTGGGGACACTGGTCAGGTCAGCATGGCAGTTAGCAACTGCACACAGGCACTGCGGTGGCAGGCCTGAGACACCATTTTAGGGGTACTCATGTGGGTGGCACAATCAGTGTTGCAGTCCCACTAGTAGCATTTGAATCACCAGCCCCAGCACACTCAGTGCACTTTACTAGGGACTTACTGGTCAAACAAAATGTCAATCATGGATAACCAATCACAATAACAATTTACCCAGGGAGCCCTTGCACTTTGAAACTGATCAGCAGTGGCAAAGTGCCCAAAGCATCTAAACCAGCAAAAACGAAATCCAGCACAGCATCCAAAAATACAGGTGGTAGAGGCAAAAAGTCAGGGGATTTGCAAATGAGGTCGCACACTGCTCGTCCCATCAGCGTGTGACCCCGGAGCATGATGGTCGATGTAGTAGGTATCAGCGGGTGCGCTTCTACCCGAGTCTTGAATCTTGAGGGTGTTCACTGATGGGCTTGCCATCCCTGGACACATGTTTCTCGTTCATTAAGGCTCATCAGCAGGGATTAGGCGTGTGCACGGGGTTGCTGCATGGGCTGCCGAAAATATTCGTAGGTCCAGATACCTCTTATGGCGCGCAGGTGCGGAATCTCGAGGTCGTCACCTCCACCGGCTCAAGGGAGCCTGTATAAATAGTATTTGCAAATGAGGTCGCACACTGCTCGTCCCATCAGCGTGTGACCCCGGAGCATGATGGTCGATGTAGTAGGTATCAGCGGGTGCGCTTCTACCCGAGTCTTGAATCTTGAGGGTGTTCACTGATGTGCTTGCCATCCCTGGACAGGTGTTTCACGTTCATTAACGCTCATCAGAAGGGATTAGGCGTGTGCACGGGGTTGCTGCATGGGCTTCTGAAAATATTCGTAGGTCCAGATACCTCCTATGGCGCGCAGGTGCGGAATCTCGAGGTCGTCACCTCCACCGGCTAAAGGGAGCCTGTATAAATAGTATTTGCAAATGAGGTCGCACACTGCCCGTCCCATCAGCGTGTGACCCCGGAGCATGATGGTCGATGTAGTAGGTATCAGCGGGTGCGCTTCTACTCGAGTCTTGAATCTTGAGGGTGTTCAATGATGTGCTTGCCATCCCTGGACACGTGTTTCGCGTTCATTAACGCTCATCAGCAGGGATTAGGCGTGTGCACGGGGTTGCTGCATGGGCTGCCGAAAATATTCGTAGGTCCAGATACCTCTTATGGCGCGCAGGTGCGGAATATCGAGGTCGTCACCTCCACCGGCTCAAGGGAGCCTGTATAAATAGTATTTGCAAATGAGGTCGCACACTGCTCGTCCCATCAGCGTGTGACCCCGGAGCATGATGGTCGATGTAATAGGTATCAGCGGGTGCACTTCTACCCGAGTCTTGAATCTTGAGGGTGTTCGCTGATGTGCTTGCCATCCCTGGACACGTGTTTCGCGTTCATTAACGCTCATCAGCAGGGATTAGGCGTGTGCACGGGGTTGCTGCATGGGCTGCCGAAAATATTCGTAGGTCCAGATACCTCTTATGGCGCGCAGGTGCGGAATCTCGTGGTCGTCAACTCCACCGGCTCAAGGGAGCCTGTATAAATAGTATTTGCAAATGAGGTCGCACATTGCTCGTCCCATCAGCGTGTGACCCCAGAGCATGATGGTCGATGTAGTAGGTATCAGCGGGTGCGCTTCTACCTGAGTCTTGAATCTTGAGGGTGTTCACTGATGTGCTTGCCATCCCTGGACACGTGTTTTGCGTTCATTAACGCTCATCAGCAGGGATTAGGCGTGTGCACGGGGTTGCTGCATGGGCTGCCGAAAATATTCGTAGGTCCAGATACCTCTTATGGCGCGCAGGTGCGGAATCTCGAGGTCGTCACCTCCACCGGCTCAAGGGAGCCTGTATAAATAGTATTTGCAAATGAGGTTGCACAATGCTCGTCCCATCAGCGTGTGACCCCGGAGCATGATGGTCGATGTAGTAGGTATCAGCGGGTGTGCTTCTACCCGAGTCTTGAATCTTGAGGGTGTTCACTGATGTGCTTGCCATCCCTGGACACGTGTTTCGCGTTCATTAACGCTCATCAGCAGGGATTAAGCGTGTGCAAGGGGTTGCTGCATGGGCTGCCGAAAATATTCGTAGGTCCAGATTCCTCTTATGGCGCGCAGGTGAGGAATCTCGAGGTCGTCACCTCCACCGGCTCAAGGGAGCCTGTATAAATAGTATTTGCAAATTAGGTCGCACACTGCTCGTCCCATCAGCGTGTGACCCCGGAGCATGATGGTCGATGTAGTAGGTATCAGCGGGTGCGCTTCTACCCGAGTCTTGATTCTTGAGGGTGTTCACTGATGTGCTTGCCATCCCTGGACACGTGTTTCACGTTCATTAACGCTCATCAGCAGGGATTAGGCGTGTGCACGGGGTTGCTGCATGGGCTGCCGAAAATATTCGTGGGTCCAGATACCTCTTATGGCGCGCAGGTGCGGAATCTCGAGGTCGTCACCTCCACCGGCTCAAGGGAGCCTGTATAAATAGTATTTGCAAATGAGGTCGCACACTGCTCGTCCCATCAGCGTGTGACCCCGGAGCATGATGGTCGATGTAGTAGGTATCAGCGGGTGCGCTTCTACCCGAGTCTTGAATCTTGAGGGTGTTCACTGATGTGCTTGCCATCCCTGGACACGTGTTTCGCGTTCATTAACGCTCATCAGCAGGGATTAGGGGTGTGCACGGGGTTGCTGCATGGGCTGCCGAAAATATTCGTAGGTCCAGATGCCTCTTATGGAGCGCAGGTGTGGAGTCTCGAGATCGTCACCTCCACCGGCTCAAGGGAGCCTGTATAAATATTATTTGCAAATGAGGTCGCACACTGCTCGTCCCATCGGCGTGTGACCCCGGAGCATGATGGTCGATGTAGTAGGTATCAGCGGGTGCGCTTCTACCCGAGTCTTGAATCTTGAGGGTGTTCACTGCGGTTGATTCTACAAATGGGCTCCCCTGAGGCTTTAAGCTGACGAGCTTCTGGATGACGCACCTGCGTGCCGGTTAGGCATCAAGGCCTCTGACGGTTGCTTGGCGGCCTTCTTTTCCACCCCAAATACGTTCTCTACTGATGAGGGAAGATATCCCGAAACCCGGGCCATGTCTCGGGTCTAGAGATCTTCACAACAACAAGTATTCACTTGCACCTACTGAGGTGAACCACTCATGAACTATACGTACCAGAATCCTTAGGGGCGCCCCGGAGGAGGGGCTAGCGGTGTGCGATCCATTGCGGTTGATTCTACAAATGGGCTCCCCTGAGCCTTTAAGCTGACGAGCTTCTGGATGACGCACCTGCGTGCCGGTTAGGCATCAAGGCCTGTGACGGTTGCTTGGCGGCCTTCTTTTCCACCTCAAATACGTTAGCTACTGATGAGGGAAGATATCCCGAAACCCGGGCCATGTCTCGGGTCTAGAGATCTTCACAACAACAAGTACTCACTTGCACCTACTGAGGTGAACCACTCATGAACTATACGTACCAGAATCCTTAGGGGCGCCCCGGAGGAGGGGCTAGCGGTGTGCGATCCATTGCGGTTGATTCTACAAATGGGCTCCCCTGAGCCTTTAAGCTGACAAGCTTCTGGATGACGCACCTGCGTGCCGGTTAGGCATCAAGGCCTGTAACGGTTGCTTGGCGGCCTTCTTTTCCACCCCAAATACGTTCTCTACTGATGAGGGAAGATATCCCGAATCCCGGGCCATGTCTCAGGTCTAGAGATCTTCACAACAACAGGTACTCACTTGCACCTACTGAGGTGAACCACTCATGAACTATACGTACCAGAATCCTTAGGGGTGCCCCAGAGGAGGGGCTAGCGGTGTGCGATCCATTGCGGTTGAATCTACAAATGGGCTCCCCTGAGCCTTTAAGCTGACGAGCTTCTGGATGACGCACTTGCGTGCCGGTTTGGCACCAAGGCCTGTGACGGTTGCTTGGCGGCCTTCTTTTCCACCCCAAATACGTTCTCTACTGATGAGGGAAGATATCCCAAAACCCGGGCCATGTCTCGGGTCTAGAGATCTTCACAACAACAAGTACTCACTTGCACCTACTGAGCTGAACCACTCATGAACTATACGTACCAGAATCCTTAGGGACGCCCCGGAGGAGGGGCTAGCGGTGTGCGATCCCTTGCGGTTGATTCTACAAAAAGTCAGGGGAAGCCACCCTAAAGATGCCAGGTCTAACAATTACCAAATAGCGATTAGCAAAAAGTCACTGAATGGTAATCACTATTACTATTCTTCGTAAATCTAGCCCTACATTCCTAGAATCTATGGTTATTATAGGTAAGACTTTGGTGTCAGGAGGAAAGAGAAATGTGGTGATAGGCATGCAAAATCAATAGTCTGTGTGTTCATTAAAAACCAGTGAATGAGGGATGTCTAGGGCAGTTCACACTTGTACACATTTCGTTCTTTGAAACAGAGTGTTCTCTCGAAGTTAGACAATTGTTTTGTGCCTACTCAAATGTACAGAGATACTTTGGCACCAGAAAAAACCCAGATAAACATAGAAAAATATAAAAACAATCAAACACAGATAAACATGTAAAAATAATCATCATAAAAACATAGTATTTACAGGATTAATTAAAAAAAATTCTAATAATCTGTTACTTAATCCTGCAGTAAAGTCCCCCGTCTATTTTGATCAACTTTAAGTAATAGAAAAAGTCAGCATTTCGTCAGGTTTTATGTTATAAAGTGCTTGTGCATATTCAAGTTTTCCTGAATAAGTGACACCAGGTTCCCCAAGTATAATAGTACAATACAACGTCTTAAAATCAGCTGGTGATTACCGCGATTCATACAACACTAATATCATTCGGTGGACGGGGAGGGAGCAGACTTTGTGGGGTACCACAAATCCCCTTGCCACTAGCTCTCCCCGCTCTATTCTTCATACATATATGTAGTTCTGAATAATAATGTGTTCTAAATTCTTTAAATCGGATGCATTTTACTGATCTTTTTGCAAGTAGTAGTCATAATATAGTTATTTCAAGAGCCCATAATTTGTAGACTAATACGCCTTTTTATTTCCCATTATACTTTAGCTGCAGGGTTGTCTGGGACTGCAAACTCAAATTTAATTTGAGTAGAGACAAAATTCAGTTCAGAAGTCTGTTACGGACACAGAACTATCATATGTGCTAATAGTGCTTCCAAAACCCCACAGAGCAGTGAGCACACATCCTAATGCCTCCCAAAGGTTCCAGCAAAGACACTCAAACTGTATGTAATAGAAATGACATATCGTTTTATGACGTTGTGCATCGATTCTGGCTACCATTACAGACGAGCGGAGGGTGCAAAGGTCATTCTAATATATTCTTCAGAGATGATTGCTGCATATTTCGCAGTCTTAAACCTGTCGACAGAAAGTCAATACAAATACCATAAAAGTGACACTATCACTGATGAGTGACTTGCTACAAAAGTATATCATAGCACGGTGGACCGCGAGTGGCGGAGAGTTTCTAATCTGCTTCATTAGTGAATGAATAATACAGTATCTTTGTAGTGTCATGTTAAGTCTATTGATGTGCATGGACATTAAACAACAGGAACCAAGAAAGAGTGTTTGGAAACTCTCCATAGCGAAACAATTGATGCTGCGACTGTCTGTCGTACTTTAGAATGTAGTGTTAGTGAGACAGTGTTGTAGTGTTTGTGTTTCTCCCATCACTTTGAGAAGAGGAAACGAAAGCAAGCAGCACACCTGTCTGAGTCCTGAAGCCACAGCTGCAGCAACCAATAAATAAAAATATACAATCTACTGCTTAGCACCTGCCCGTGACTCAGGGGCATATTACCAACGTTAAGCGATATTTATCGCTAACGATGCTTAGCAACGAATTTTTTAACGCTAAGCATCGTCAGAAATTATCGCAGATAAACCTTGCTATTATCAAGGTTTATCGCAAATGCGATAAAAAACGGCCGCAATGCATGAATATCGCTGAAAAGTCAGCGATATTCATGCATTACCGAGCTAATGCTCTTAGCCATGTTATCCACCTCCCATTGGATAACATGGCTAAGAACTGCTCAGGGCAGGTGTTAGTTTTTGGAGATATTCGCGCTTAGCGCGAATATCTCCAAAAGTTGGTAATAGGAGATAGCGATGTTAGCGACTATTTCCAGTCGCTAACATCTTGCACGCCCACTTTGCATGTCATTAGTGATAAATATCACTGACATGCAAAGTGGGGCCCAAGATGGTCGCTATCTCCTACTAGCTGTCGCTAACTGGTATTAGCGACAGCTAGGTAATAGGGAGATAATTTTATCTCCGCTTTCTTGGCTTTTAAAGCCAAAAAAGCGGAGATAAACCCCCTTGATAATATGCCCCTCAGTTTTATATCACGGCGATGCAGCTGGGAGAAGGTGGGAGTACATGACACCTTTGTATGTCTTAAGGTTGGACTGGATCTCATTGAAAGCAAATACTACTTAGCAACTGAGAGAAAAGCATCCTTTTGAAAAGTTTCTCCATATTACTTGCTTTTGTTTAGTAGCTGTATTGACCTATTCTGACTCTAACAACGGAAACAGGAGCTACCCTATGAACCACCAGGAGCCTGGGGTATTAAACATATAAATGCAACAATGGCTTATAGAGGTGTATTTATTATGTTCCAAAAAACGTAATAACAATTAGGTTACACCTAGTTGCAATCACCGCCCAGCTCATCTAACTCGCCGGGCTAATTTTATCATATCATTATTATGCATTCCTTTAACCAGAAACTATTTTGAATTCAATAAGACTTATTACTTATAAATAAAAGGCATATCTATGGATACTGTTGGTGTGCCAAATTATGGATCATTTTCGGCAGACAGCCATTTTGAGTAGGAAAGAAATCCTTTCCACCACATCAGCATCTGAAAAAGCTTTATTGATGACAACTTCTTGATATCGTGAGGTAACGCACACACCCTGCAATAATTCCTGGAATGGCTAATCAGAGTTTCACCCTTATCGTCATTTCAGATGTACTCAGAGAAAACTATCTATTAACTTTTGGATCTCCTCTGCATTCGAAGGAACTGTAAATGGAAAAGAGATTATTTTAGAGAAGCAGATACTGTTACCAACAAATTCCAGATCTGAGGGTATTATAAATATCTAGTTAAATGTGCGCTCAAAAGTGTATGTACATATATGAACATAATTGAATCCTCAAGATAAGAAGGAACCAGATAGAGTGATCTGTGTAACTATATTGGGACCCTCCACAAATAAAGTAATCAGTATTATTAAGAAAACACTGGTAATTACTCACCACAAGTAAACTAAAGTCAGATCTGCCAATGATTGCCTTTAATAAAAAACAAACTTCCAGGGACCTTGTTGGACTTGGCCCTTTTGGCAGGTTCAACCCGAAACTTTTTGCATTTTCCTAGCCTGTTTCTGTAACCTGGTGTTGGTGATTTTAGGCCTCTGCACCCTTTTTCACTGTGGTCCAGTGTGAAGTGTGTGCGCTCTCTGTGTATGTGTGGTGAGAGTGGCCTGCCCTCCCATAGGAATGCATGGGGATATGTGTGTCCATGGTAGTTCCTGATGTGTGGGGAGTGCAGGGTCGAGTTTGGTATGTGCGAACTCGTGAGATCAAATGCTGCGCGATGATGTGTCCAGATTTATTGTGTCTAGTGGAGAAGTGCCACTTCTAGAAGTTGGCATGTCTGTGCAGTAAATGTGAATTGACTGTCTGGCTTGTGATTGGCTGGAGCTGGCTGGTGTGCCTGGCTCCAGGAGTCAGGATGGGTCTGCCCGGTGGTGAATAGGGAGATCTGCATGTTGATGGGAGGGAGGAGTGCACCTGGGACCTGAATAGGGCTGAGCCTTCCCTCCACAATGCAGGCTCCACCCCTTGTGGTGTGTCTGATGTCCCTGACCCATCCTGTGAATAGGCAGAGGGGCTAAGCAAAACAAAGTGCTCCAGAACCAGTTGCATCTGGTTTGCCCCTTGCCTGCACCTTTGGAAACAAAGGATTTGGTGTATAAAAGAGGGGCTGTGATCCCATGAAAATGTTCTTGTTCTGATACTCGAATCTACCAGGGGCGTGCTGCTGCTGGGGCCCAGGGGAAGGCTTGCCTCCCTGGGCCCTGCCCAGCCCCTGGATGCCTGGAGGACTTCTGGGGGACCCTTCTGCCTTGCTGGAGTATTTCCAGGACCCTGAAGAGACTTTGGGGCTGCCCCAGCACCTTGGGAGTGCTGGCTGGTATTTTCCATGTCCCTGGCTCTTCCTGCGCTTTATCCCCCTCTGGGAATGCTTTACTTTAACCCTGCAGCGCTGGGCTGCAGAGTGTATGAGGGACTCCCCCTGTCTGGGGATTCCCCCCTCCTTGGGCTCATCACGGTGCCAACCCCGCTTATTGTGATATTTTTTAGCAGGTGCCCACCCTGCATTATGGCAATATGATTTTTATTTTAAATTACAGCGGGTGCCCACCCCGCTATTCATTTTCTCTCTCAAGGGAGCCTACCCCTCGTTTTGCGCTGTAGAAGAGATCACCGCCGCGGCAAAACCGGAAGTCAGGCTGCTGGACGCCTGGAATGGAGCTGGACTTCCGCTTGCTGGAAGGAAGTCCTGCTCGCCTCCCGAGATGCGGCCCACAAGTCCCGGTCCCAAGGAGAGGGGGACTGGGTGAAGCCTGGTGCAGAGGGGGCTCGCGGCACATTGCCGGTTCCTACCCCCACCACGTCTGAAGAGGAGAGCGCCACGCACAGACCCAGGAAGCACCGGTGAGTGGGGCTCCATGTGTTGGTGCCTTTGAGGTACAGTGCGAGTGTGATATTTTGTGCTGCCCCGTCGGTCAGCAGTCCGCTCCAACGATTGGGCATTTCCTTTACTTAGAGGTCCCCCGTAGGGGTCCCAAGGCCCCTTTGGCCCGTGCACCCTAGTGATAGGTATGATTATTTTCAGAGCCCGTGCGTGGTGTTAAAATCTAGATTGCGACGTAAACATTATCGGCGCCATCTTGTCCCTTTTTTAGGCTCATATGTGCGCGTAAGTAGCAGCCATTTTGAATGCCGTGGCCTCTCTGCCCACTGCCGATAGCCAGCGCGTCTCTCTCTCTCTCCCTCTCTGACCCCGCAAGCATCCCCCGCGCGCAGACAGCCCACGCTCTCACATGCTTGGGCCATAAACCACCCCTTCAGCGCGGCCCTGCTTCGGAGCCACATCCCGTACCCGGCTAACACCTCCCTCCGTCCCTTTGATGATCACACATCCTTTGATGAACCCCCTTCCTCTGTGCCCGATTGTCCGGCCCGATCCCAGGCCATCACCTAGCCCTGCGGATGCAGTTTATTGCCCCTTACAGTAGGAAGCTGTCCCTCTTCAAAGAATCTATGACTGATCAAAGCCCCCACCCCATGAGATCCGATCAGCCACACACATTCCGGGAACCGGCGGAATATCCAGCTGCGCGATAGTCATCACCTACTGAGATCTGGGTGGGGACTTTTACTGTAAATGTGTGTGGGAACGGGTTTGAAGCGGGGATTCCGAGGATGTCTTTCCGTACTTCAAAGTATTGACAAGAACATGTTTCATACAATAAAGCCATAAACCTGTGTATAAGAGGCCAGGCCTCAGAGATGCGGTTAGAGCACCTCGAGAAGATACCCTGTTGTCTGATTTGACGTGTTCTGCTGCGTTGGAATAAACTCCTGTTTCCTGCCTTCCTGTCTCCAGCGCCTGCCTCTTTGTTTGGTAATATTGAATGGTATGAGAGGCGGCTAACGCCGGGCAAACACTGAAGGTTCTTGGTCGACATCGGCCCTACCTTTCGACAATTGGCGTCCCAAACGTGGGGCCCATCAGCGACACGTGGATCCAGTGGGAGAGGTCCCAACGACAGAGTGAACGACTGCAACGATCGGGAAGAGCTCCTGCCCGATAGACCCTCGTCTGGCAGCCGATCATCCGAACTTCACCGGTTCCGAGCAGACCTCTCTCGAGTGGGAACCATCAGGAGTGCCACAGCAATTACGGAGAATAGAGGACGATCGGGCGCTGGAAGCGGAAGACGAGAAACTGTCCGTGCGGTCCGGGTAATGTCGTGTAACACGACGAATTGCGAAATTGATTGTTTGATTGTTTGAAAATACTAGTATTACTCATTTGATTGTTTCTGAGAGATTCTCTATTTGCAAACAAGCACAGAGTCGCAATACTCTGTTTAGTCTTTGCAGATAGTGAAGGGTAGGTAACGCAGGCTTTTGCCCCCGTTGTAATCCGTCGTGCCTGCTTCCCTCTCCATTTGATTGATTGTTATCCAAGCATTTACTGTTTTGGAATTGGTTCTCTTTGGATCATTCTCTATTTGCAAACAAGCACAGGGTCGCAATACTCTGTTTAGTCTTTGCAGATAGTGAAGGATAGGTAACGCAGGCTTTTGCCCCCGTTGTAATCCGTCGTGCCTATTTTTATCCCTCATTTGATTGATTGTTTGTCCGAACATTGATCGTTCGGAATTGGTTCTCTTTGGGTTATTCTCTATTTACAAATAAGCACAGAGTCGCAATACTCTGTTTAGTCCTTGTGAATAGTGAAGGATAGGTAGTGCAGACTTTTGTCCCCTTTGTAACCCGTCATGCCTATCTTTGCCCCGTTTGTTGGTAGTTGGTTCAGCCCGGACCGCTTATTAGAGGTGAACCATCCGGCTCCACTGGAGGGCACCCCGAGCTACCTTCGAAACAGCGAACGAACGATGATTTACTATTAGGTCCCCCGATCATCTACATGCCCCCTCCATACGCCCCTTCCCAACCCTTAGCGCAGCACCCGCAACCCCCAACGACAGGCGAGAGTAGTGCCGGAGCCTCGGTCCTCATGGCCTCTGCGCCGACCGAACCCCTCGTACTCAGCGCAGCACGAGCAGCGACTTCAGATGATCCCGAAGCTGGGAGGAAAGACCCTGCTAGATCGAATAGATTAAGTAAGGATGAACAAGCTGGGATCGATAAGATTGTAAAGACACTGGTGGTGCGAAAGGAAAGTGAGGATTATATAACGGATATGTACAATACATATGCCAATAGCCACAGACGACACTTTGTCGTACGCCTTTGTTACCATACCCTTAATGCCTATGAAGACCGATACCAAGGAAATGGCCCTGAAAACCTAACGACTCTGTATAGGAAAGTTGATGTTGGAGATGGAGACGAGTGTGATGTGACGAACCTCTTCACGCGTACGCTTGAAGTTTTTCGCCACCTCACGGAACAGAAACCAGAGACTAACACCACGACTCCTGCAGCGACTGAAGCCAGAGTAGAAAAAATTGACACGATGATGCCCATAAAGGAAACTAAAAAGCTCCCAGACGGGCTTTCGACCAGGGCAGGGCACTGACATCGCCCTCCTGGCAGCGGTAGAGGAGGCCAGAGCGCTATTGGATGGGGGAGGATCAGTGGCAGTGATCCTCCTCGACCTTAGTGCGGCGTTCGACACCGTTGACCACCAACTCCTCATTGAAAGACTTAAAAGAGTTGGCGTGGAAGGCACAGCCCTGTCCTGGCTCTCATCCTTTTTGGCCCAACGGACCTACCAGATCTGGGAGAAGAACGCCCGCTCCTCCGAAATGCCCCTCCAATGTGGTGTGCCTCAGGGCTCCTCCCTGAGCCCCACATTATTTAATATCTATATGTCCACATTGGAGGAGGTTATCACCCCATTCGGAGTGAGCGTCGTCAGCTACGCTGACGACACGCAACTAGTGGTGTCTCTGTCCCACCCCAGACAACACACAGCTGACCTATTCAACTGCCTTACGCAGGTCCACCGCTGGATGAATAGATCAGCCCTTAAGTTAAATGGGACGAAAACTGAGGTCCTTCTGCTTGGTCCGAAAGGAATCTCACTTTCCCCGGACATCTGGCCAGCCTGTCTGGGCCCTCCCCCTGAACCTAAAACAGAGGTAAAAAGTCTGGGTGTTTGGATCGACTCTGATCTTTCATTCAATATTCAAGCTAAGAAGGTAGTCGGGACCTGCGTTGGTCTCCTAAAAACTCTGAGGAAAGTCCTGCCCCTCCTACCCCCCAAGTCCCAAAAACTGTTAATCCAAGGCCTTATAATATCGAGGTTGGATTACAGTAATGTGATTTATCTGGGCGCCCCTGAAGCGACTCTCAACAAGCTTCAGAGTATCCAGAACACCGCTGCCCGGATTATCACAAACACCCCGGCCAGAACCTCGGCTAAACCTGCTCTCAAACTCCTCCATTGGCTCCCGATAAGGGAGCGAATTAAATTCAAGGCCTTGTGCCTTGTCCATAAATCACTGCACAATCAAGGCCCCCCAGTCCTTAGCAAATTCATCACCCCCTATAAATCTACAAGATCCCTCCGCTCAGACGCAGAAAACTTCATTAACGCCCCAAGATTTAAGAAAGCCCGATCAGGAGGAAGACGTTTTTCGGTCCAGGCTGCACGTCTCTGGAATTCGCTCCCTCGTGACCTACGACTTGAACCACAATATCTGCGCTTCAGGAAGCAGTTAAAGACTCATCTCTTTCCCTAATCATAGCTGTCTGCCCTCTCCTTATTCTGTATCTTTGTCCCTCCCCACCTCCTTCTTTTTCTCTTGGTCTTTGGCCCACCGTACTTCAGAATTAGGGTCCCTAGCGCTGGGATACCTCTGGGTGACTACGCGCTTTACAAAAATAAAATAATAATAATAATAATAATAAAGGAGGCCGCTCCCTATTGGGTTCCCCCACGAGGACAGGGAACACACGATGATATTAACCACCAAGATGCGAGAGGGAGGGTAGTTTACAACTGGGTTTACCAACCATGGGATCGGCAAGACATCCTGACTTTCCGAAAGTCCTTGCCTGATCTGCGAAAGAACCCCACAGCCTTCTATACAGAATTAGCCACCGCATTGGGTTCAACGATTATGACCCTAGCGGATATCGATTTGTTTTTCGGGCTATGTCTGCCAGCTGATGTGTGGAAGCAAATCCGCAAAGTCGGCCACCTTGAGCTGTTCGGACATTCCTGGATACAACTCGGTGATGTTGACAAACAGCGGGAACCGGGACAGAAACCTTTGAAAGCTATTCTAGACCTACCAGATAAGATCGTGCAGAAATTAAAAACCCTAGTCCTAGAAAGGAAGGTGGACTGGTCGATAGTAACGGCCTGTCGCCAGAAACCCCAGGAAGACGTATCAGAATACTTCTCCTGGTTTTTGAAACGGTGTTCTCCGATTACAGCGGCCAGGACATGACCACTGCAACCGGACATCACTTGTTTGTCCAGAACTATGTGAAAGGCCTGACACCAGAAGTCTCGCAGAAACTACAGACTAGCGAGAGTAGTTGGGCGGCCTCCAAGCCCGCAGCTATCCTTCAGATGGCTCAATACTATGAGCGACAAAAGAACGAGAACGATCAAGCGACTGAGAAAAAGAAAAAGGACTTGAAAGAGAGGGTGATGATTGCTCAGTTGCAAGGGGTGACTATAGGAAGGGAACAGTATAGAGGAAACTACCAGTCGAATGCTCCTAGAAATCCACCCCCTAGAGACCGCACACCCGCACCCGGCGCTCCACGAAGAGACCTCGATGAGGACCAGTGTGCGTTTTGCAAAGGATTTGGCCACTTGAAGTCTCAATGTCCAGTTCTGCAAGAAGCACTCAGAAATAAAGACACGAGAGACGTAGCGGGCGGGCCGAGAAATAGAGGACAGGGACGAGGGCACACAAACGACACCAACAATGACAGACCTGGCAGACCGAACACGTTTGACCGTCCCCGACAGAATCAGTGCCAACAGTCTGACTGCGACAATGCCCACGACTTTGCATAGGACTGCCAAGGGCAAGGAAGGGATCCAGTCGAGCTCTATGTTGACCAGCAAGGTCCTTATGTCACCGCGAAGGTCCTAAGTACGAAGTCTCCATTTCTGGTAGATACTGGTGCAACACGTAGTGCGTTGTCTAAACGATTGATTCCCAGGGCACCCTTGTCTGGCTCACATGTGACATCAATAGGTTTTGATGGAACGCCCTCCACTAATCCCTTGTCCACACCGATCTCTTTTAACTTGGACAATAACACCACTGACACAACGTTTTTGCTCTCCTCCAAGACCCCCGACGCCATTATGGGACTAGACTTGTTGAAACATTTTCGAGCTACTATTAGGTGTTCACAAGACGGAGTTCGAGTCATTCTGTACGACAACCCAACGCTGCTCAGATCTTGTCGCACACAACGCATGTTTTCCATCACTGACGCTGACTTGTCCTTACTCGACACCCTACCTCTGTACCTATGGGCAAAGACTGACTCGGACGTAGGACGCATGATGATAGACCCTGTACACATAACTGTTCGACAGGACGCAGTGCTCCCAAAACTCCCACAGTATCGGATATCGCCCAAAGGTGAGAAGGCATTGGTAGAAATCATCCAGTCCCTGGTAGACGCAGGAGTGGTAGAAGAAGTAGTTAGCAATGTGTGCAACAGCCCTATCCTACCCATTGTGAAGAAGCAGGGTGAGGGAGATGTAAAAGCGTACCGCTTCATCATCGACCTACGAGAAGTCAACAAAGTAGTTGTACCTCAGTACCCTGTAGTCTCGGACATCACCACCATTCTGACCCTGATTCCTTCCACTGCCACCACCTTCACGGTAATCGATCTCAAGAACGCATTTTTCTCCATCCCCATCCACTCAGACAGCCGCAAACTTTTCGGCTTCACTTTAAAATCCCGCTCATATAGATTTTGCAGAGCACCCCAGGGCTACACTGAAAGTCCAAGCATCTACAGCCAGTCCCTCAAGAGACAGCTGGATGCAGTCCAGTTGCCGGATGGAGTGGTGTTGATACAGTACGTCGATGATATCCTTTTGGCGGCCGACACCACTCCACTTGCAGTCACAGCCACCATCCAACTCCTGCACTTCCTCGCGGAAAATGGCCACAAGGTCTCCAAGAAGAAGTTGCAATTCTGCCAACCTCAAGTCACTTACCTAGGCCACCTCTTGTCCAAAGATGGGAGAAAACTCACACCCGATCGATTCAGGCTACTCTAGAGACCCCTATCCCTAAAACCCCGAAGCAAGTCCGCTCTTTGGTAGGCCTCACCTCCTTCTGTCGACAATGGTTGCCAAATTTCAGCCTCATTGTGAAACCACTACTTTCCCTACTGGCTAAAGATGTCCCCTTCCCTCTCCCTTGGACCCCTGAATGTCAATCCTCCTTCAAGGAACTACGAGACGCCCTTTGTTCAGCACCCGTCCTAGGAACTCCTGATTATACAAAACCCTTCTCTCTCTATACCCTCGAAAGGGAGGGATGCGCTTTGTCTGTCGTGACCCAAGCCATCGGCCCCAAACAACGACCATGTGCCTATTTCTCTGCCACTCTTGACCCTGTAGCGAGATCTTTGCCTGCCTGCCTTCGAGCAGTAGCTGCTGCTGCTGTCTCTATCCGACAAAGTGAGGGGATCGTACTCTCGAATTCCCTCACGGTACTAGTGCCTCATGCTGTTGACACCCTCCTAAACCAGACCAAGACACAACACCTGACCAGCGCACGACTGACTGGGTACGAACTGACACTGCTCGCACCTCACATCACGTTAAAACGATGCACCACACTGAACCCAGCCACCTTGCTGCCTCTGCCTGAGAATGATCCCGATGTGCCCCCTATACATGACTGTGTGACCCTCACGGACGAACAGACTAGGAGTAGGGTTGACCTCCGAGACACTGCCTTCCCAAACCCTGACGGAGAGTTATGGGTAGACGGCTCTTGCATTAAACTCCCCGACGGCACCACCTCAGCTGCCTATGCAGTTACCACAGCCTGAACTGTAGTTGAGACCGCCCGCATCACGCAACGATCCGCACAGGCGGCAGAACTGATTGCCCTCACACGAGCATGTATCCTAGCAAAGGGGATGATAGCAAACATTTACACGGACAGCCAGTATGCCTTCGGGGTGGTTCATCATTTTGGGCTCTTATGGAAGGAGAGGGGATTTCTGACATCTCATGGCACACCCATCCTGCACGGAGATCTAGTCTCCGCTCTGACTGAAGCGGTTCTCCTCCCCAAACGACTTGCCGTAATCAAATGCCAAGCACACAAAAAGGTGACAGACATCATTAGACAGGGAAATGCACTGGCCAACATCACTGCCCGAACCACAGCTGAGAATAGGACGACGACTCACATGTACGTGACTAGGTCACAAGCAGAAAAATGGACGGACGCTAGGGAAACTATTAGGGACATCCAAATGGCCAGCTCACCACAAGAATTGACTGAATGGGCACGGGTGGGATTAAAAGACGATGAAGGCTGCTGGCGGACAAAAGACACGAACAAATGGTTGCTACCCAACTCGTATCTGATCCCCATACTGACGATGGCTCATTCCCCTGCACACATAGGATCTGCCCCTATGACCGAACTTGTCTCCTGAGTTTGGCATAACGATAGAATTGCAGACTCAGCCAAACGATTAGTCCAGCAATGTCTAGTCTGCCTGCAACACAACCCTGGGAAAGGAACAGTCGTACCCCGGGGAGGGTTTGGGGTCCCCCACCATCCATTTGAAGTCCTACAGATGGACTATATCCAGTTAGAGAGATGTCAAGGACTGAAGTATGTACTTGTTGTTGTATGCGCTTTTAGCAAATGGGTGGAAGCCTACCCGACGCGTGACAACACTGCCATAGCCACTGCAAAAGTACTACTGAAAGAGTTCTTCCCTCGCTATGGCCTTTGCCGTATTTTATGGAGTGACAATGGCCCCCATTTTGTAGCCGGGGTTATCCAGCTTATCCTGAAAGGACTGGGGGTACGACAGAAATTCCACGCAGTTTTTCACCCCCAATCTGCTGGACTGGTCGAGCGGCACAATGCCACATTGAAACTAAAACTGGCGAAAATAGTGGCTACCACAGGACTAAAATGGCCAGACGCTCTTCCCCTAGCATTGCTGTCAATGCGTTCCACCCCCACCAAACACCACTTGACCCCTTACGAGGTCGTTTTCGGCCGGCCCATGAGTATCTGGTCCGCACCCAAACCGACATCTATTCACGACGTCCCGGACGTCCTAATGTCTGACTATCTGTATAACCTAACTAAAACACTGTCTGTTATTCATCATCAGGTGCTGCAGGCCATCCCCGATGCTTCCAGGGGCCCCGGACATACCATCCAGCCTGGAGATTTCGTCCTGATTCGGAACTTCCAGCGGGAGAAGAGTCTGGAACCCCGCTGGACGGGCCCCTGGCAAGTCTTGATCACCACCCGAACAGCTCTTCGAGTGGAGGAGAAGCGAAATTGGCTGCATGCACATCACTGCAAGAAAATCTCTCCGACCCTGACGTCGACCGAAGACGTGACCACCCAAGAAGAGCTCCTGCACAAAGACCGACCATCCCTGAGCTGCTACCCTGAAACAGAGACACTCGAATTGGCGAAATTCCCTGATCCCACTGTGCCATCCAGAGAAGGGTATAACCTGCGACGAAAGGAGGGAGCTTCGGCTAAGTAGACCACTGACTAAAGTTACCATTCTCAGAGCGGCGGCCTGACACTACAAAGGCTGCCTGGAGAGAAACCAAACGAAGTCTGTGGTTCTGCCCACTACCGAGCACCTTGAAGATGATGGAAGCGCCCGATACGAAGATGATGGAAGCAACCGGACATCCGAAGACCCACTACAGAAACCCGAAAACTGACAGGTTGCACAGCTCAAAGACTATTGCTCTTCTTATCGCTCTTCTCTTTTGCCTCCTCCTCATGACTACCTTCTGGATCGTGGAAGAGAACGCACCGGCTCATAAGACATTTCTAACGACTGCACGGCCTACCACCATGAAAGAACATTACCTGGTCTCTCTTTCACCTCAAATCCAAGAAAGGCGTAAGGAGTTCTGGAACAACTCCTTCGTACAGTTACTGCACCAACACAACCTTGCTGCCAATGCCACGAATTGCTGGATCTGTGGGTTGATACCACATGCCACCGGACATTCCATCCCCTTCATCCCTTCACCTTTCTCTGTTCATGGCTCCTGCCTTGCTTGGCTGATCCTCTTGCAAGAGAGCTACAGAGACAATGCCACTTCCAGCGAAACTATGTCACACTTTTATCATGGAGTCTGGCTGAACAAAACCGGAAGAACTGCTGCTCCCTTTTGCCCTCTATCCTCCAATGCCTCTGTTCACATGGACATCCCCGCCAAAGAAATGGTGGAGATGCAAATATTCAACAATCCAGCCAGACCCACCTTCTCCTACCTCCGGAAACGAACAGCTGCCACCCTGACTGTGGCCCTATCTGTCGTCAATGTCTCGGGCCTTGTATGCATCACAGGCCATGGGACACAAATGGTGGGCCACAGCACTTGCCGCATCACCAGAACTTTGGACTCAACCGACCCACCCTCTTTTGTCACCTCTCCAAACATGTACTTCGTCTGTGGTACAAAAGCCTACACCTGGCTCCCAAAGGGCTGGGGAGGTACCTGCTACATTGCCTTCATCCTTCCTCCAAACTATGTGGCTCCGGCAAACCATCACCGACAGAGACGAGCAAAGGACATTGAGCAGGCCGACTCCACTGGAGCACAATTCTTGGATGCAATGAAAGGACTTGTTCCACTTTGGGGTCCGATGGCGAACAGTCGTGCCATTCGACATTTATCCCAGGCAGTCGAGACAACGATGAATATTACAGCTGGTATCCTCACGACAATACAGCCGCGCTTCAGGCGGTCCGTCTGGTGGCTCTTCAAAACCGCCTTGTTCTAGATGTGGTTCTGGCGGACCGTGGAGGAGCATGTCGTATCATCGGGTCCAGCTGTTGTACCTACATACCAGACAATTCACCCTCAGTCTACAAGGCCATTGAACACCTCCACAGACTCTCCTCAGAAGTTCATCAGGAACAAGAAGGATGGTCGCTTGGGAATTGGTTCTGGAGTGCTGTAAAGGACTGGGGATGGAGGTTGTTCATGATCGTACTGATACCAATCGTCGTAATATGTGGACTCTGCCTGGGTATTCAATGCTTGCCACCTCTGTGTTCACTATTTGCTAACTGTATTTGCCCTAAGACTCCGAACTTTGAAGCTGAACGCATGAAAGCTTTGTATGATGTAGAAATCCGTAATATGATGGGGATAGATATAGATTGACAAGCTGGCTAGATATGTTGAAAAGGGAGGACTGTTAAAATCTAGATTGCGACGTAAACATTATCGGCGCCATCTTGTCCCTTTTTTAGGCTCATATGTGCGCGTAAGTAGCAGCCATTTTGAATGCCGTGGCCTCTCTGCCCACTGCCGATAGCCAGCGCGTCTCTCTCTCTCTTCCTCTCTGACCCCGCAAGCATCCCCCGCGCGCTGACAGCCCACGCTCTCACATGCTTGGGCCATAAACCACCCCTTCAGCACGGCCCTGCCTCGGAGCCACATCCCGTACCCGGCTAACACCTCCCTCCGTCCCTTTGATGATCACACATCCTTTGATGAACCCCCTTCCTCTGTGCCCGATTGTCCGGCCCGATCCCAGGCCATCACCTAGCCCTGCGGATGCAGTTTATTGCCCCTTACAGTAGGAAGCTGTCCCTCTTCAAAGAATCTATGACTGATCAAAGCCCCCACCCCATGAGATCCGATCAGCCACACACATTCCGGGAACCGGCGGAATATCCAGCTGCGCGATAGTCATCACCTACTGAGATCTGGGTGGGGACTTTTACTGTAAATGTGTGTGGGAACGGGTTTGAAGCGGGGATTCCGAGGATGTCTTTCCTTACTTCAAAGTATTGACAAGAACATGTTTCATACAATAAAGCCATAAACCTGTGTATTAGAGGCCAGGCCTCGGAGATGCGGTTAGAGCACCTCGAGAAGATACCCTGTTGTCTGATTTGACGTGTTCTGCTCCGTCGGAATAAACTCCTGTTTCCTGCCTTCCTGTCTCCAGCGCCTGCCTCTTTGTTTGGTAATATTGAATGGTATGAGAGGCGGCTAACGCCGGGCAAACACTGAAGGTTCTTGGTCGACATCGGCCTACCTTTCGACAGTGGCTCCCCCGATGAGGGGCCATGTTTATGAGGGGCTTGTGCTGATCCCCGTTGGATGCCTCAGTGTTGGGGGCAAGTTCTTTCTTGATGGCGGCCCTATTAATTGAGGAGCCAGTGGGTTCCTGGAGCATCGTGGATCTCAGAGCCAGAGGGCTCCAACGCTCCCCATGGTTGTCCTGCAGAGCCCAAAGGGCTCTAAACCTTTGGTGCAGTGGTTGTAAGGGCTACTGAGAGCCCCAGCCATATTTATGGCTTGTACTACTGCCCAGCAAGCAGTGGGCAGCTGCACCATTTAGGCATTTCTTTTCAGGGGACATGTCTTTGTGAATCTTGGAGTGAGACGCACTCCTTTGCCCTACCTTGGCCTCCCCAGCTGCGCAGCACTAAGTGCCAGCTGCAGCGTTTAGGCCCTGTTGTTGTTCTCAGCTGCCCAGCACGTAGTGGGCAGCTGCAAAGTTTAGGCTTGCGCAGATGGCGCACCCCTGACTGGTGCTGTGTTGGCAGCGCGCCATGACATTCTGGACACAGGGCATTTGAGCCCCTTCTTGGATGGCCAGTTGGCCAGGGGGGCTGGTAGATGTATAGGGCGCAAGGCCCTAATGTGACTATGTGCTAAGGTGATGTGGTGCTAGAAAATGTATTGTGTATAATATGTTTTGCGCACCCTGTATGTGATACCTCTAAAACTGTGGTTTATGATTATGAGGTTATTTTACATTTCATGTTTTTATGCTAGTGAGATTATACTTCATTCTGTGATCTACGCCCCTAAATGTGAGTTATACTTAGGAGGTAGGGTCTAATGTGTTTAGACTAGTTAGAGATTGCATAATGGGTTTATGCTGGTGAGGTTGGCGCAGGATGTAATCCGCGCCCAATGTGACTGTGCACAATGTAAAGTTATGTTACAGGTTGAGGTGGAATACAGTGATTACCAGTGGCTACTGGTTGTAGGTTTATGATCTATTTTTACTTGTACCAATGTCTGCTATGTGTTGATCCTGACAGCGGCCCACGTGGCCCTGTCCTGTGTAAATAATCCCTTGTGAATATTGCCCGTGCCAGTTGGCACAATGTATATTGTGTGATTACTATCTGATGTGTTTTGAGAATACAAAGGCTATTTTTACATAATCTTGTGTGGAGTTCCTTTTGTAGTGTGCCTGGGATATTGTTGCTGTGTGCGTACGCAAATGCTTAACACATTGCCTCCGGGATAAGCCTGACTGCTCGTGCCGAGCTACCAAGGGGGTGAGCAGGCGTTATTTTTGGCGTGTAACTCCATTTCCCTGACTAGAGTGGTGGTTTCTGCCTGGCTTTGGCGCAAGCCTTAGCCAACCAGAAATCCCAGTTCTAACATTGGTGGCAGCGGTGAGGATTAGGACTTGTGTTTGCGCAGTACCACCGCGACAACTGGCTTCATTACAAAACTCTGCATTTTAGATAGTCACATGATGGGGATTATTGTTTTTAACATTGTTTTTCCTCAAGAGTGGGATTTTTAAATGGTGTTCCTGCGCTTTCATGTTTAGTGGCAGAAGAGAGAAAATGACAGGGCGGGACGCCAGTAGGTGGGGAGGTTCCCATAGATAGGGAGTCCCTTGCTGGGTCCAGTGCCCAATCCCTGTTCCTGTCCCCAGAGGTGTGGGTAGATAGGAGAGAGGGGGTGTGGAGGAGAAATGGCTAGCTCAGTAGGGTGGTTATCGCCTGAGTGTAGTGTGTGTGTCTGGATTCCCCAGTATGGTGCGAGCCAGTGTTGGCAGCAAAAATGTGTCCAGTGCCTGAAGTCCCATTCCCAGTTCCCAGAGTATGGTGCCTGGTGTTCTGTAAGAGGGGTACAGGTTGAGAGTCAGGGGCAGTGAGGAACTGCCTCACCAGTCTGGAGGGGGCGTGTGTGGATGAGTGGTGTGTTGCACTGGAGGAGTAGGTGTGAGTTCTTTGTTTGATAAGAAGCTTGCATGGGAGGTGTACCTCTGGTAGTGTGTGGTAGGTCCTGCAGAGGCCCTGGAGGAGTAGGTGTGAGTTCTTGGTTTGATAAGAAGTTTGCACGGGAGGTGTACCTCTGGTGTGCTCGAGGTCCTGCAAAGGCACTGGACGAGTGGGTGTGAGTTGTTTGTTTGATAAGAAGCTTGTACAGGAGGTGTACCTCTGGTGGTGTGCGGTTGGTCCTGCAGAGGCCCTGGAGGAGTAGGTGTGAGTTCTTTGTTTGATAAGAAGCTTGCACAGAAGGTGGCCCTCTGGCGGTGTGCTAGAGGTCTTGCAGAGGCATTGGGGAGTGATTCCAACAGGAGTGGCTTGTGTATCTTCTGGTCGTGTGTGGGGGAAGAGGTTCATGTGTAGCCCAGCTAGGTCCCAGTAGAATGGGAAGGGTGTAGGGGCCCACGTCCTGTCTCTGAGGAGAAGGAGTGGGAGGGACTGCGTGTCTCCATGTGCCCAAACCCTGTCTCAGGGCCTGGAGGGTTCCCTAAGGGAGTGCCAGGTCGGGGCCTAGGCTGTACTGGCAGGTCATTTGAGGAAGATCTTCCTGTGTCTAGAGGATGGGGAGTGTCTGTAACCAGAACTCCGGCGGTCCTGGTGTTGGGCAGTACCGCTCCTAAGTGGAGGGTGCAGAAGGCCTGGTTGAGAGGTGAGAGGGGGACACCAAACCCCAGTGGAAAATCCAGTGGGTCAGGGGCCAGCCAGAAGGGCTGAGCCATCCGTGAGTGACCACGGTGACACCACTTCTGTTCTGAGAGCCAGGCAGACTGTCACACGACACATTAGTGATGTGTCACCCTCAAGGGGGGCATGCATGCTCCCCGTGAAGTCCTGGTTCGCTGGGCATTCCCCGAGGAGGGGAAGGCCAGGTTCGGGTTGTAGCCTGACCTGGAAGGCAGGGCATCTGTAACCAGTGTCCTGGCTGGGTTGCCTTCTATGGGTACCCCTGTGAACATAGGAAGGACCCATCTGAAAGAAGAGGGAACCTGTGTTTCCCAGTAGGGGTGGTGCAGGCCTCGATGGGATCCTTTTAGTCCCTGGCTGACTATGGTCGTACTACCCTGAGAGCAGGTGTGGCCCATCTTAAAGGAGAGGGACCCTGCTCTACAGTGGGAGGGTGCAGAACACTGGAAGGGGGTGCAGAGGGAGGGAGTCCTCGCCTCTGACCCCGGTGCATCCGGTGAATGTGGATCCCAGGCGGTAGACCAGTGACGGAGAGAGGTCCTGAACTGGTGGGAGTGTTGTGTTCTGGAGGGCGCTTCCCTGGGAGGGTGCGGAACCCCAGAAGTAGAGGTAGGGTGGGGCATTCTTGCCCATGACCTCTGGTCAGCCTGAGGGTGCGGACCCTAAGTTGAGGATCAGTGGTAGTTTGGAGCTACACTGAGAGGGAGAGTGGAGAATGGCTATTGTGTGCCAGGGGTTACTGCACCCCCCCTCTGTGGATTGGTCAGGACCTGTGGCATCTGGATGGCCTAGGGCCTGGTCCTGGCCATGGATAACTAGAGAGTACCAGTAGGGTATCCGAGTTGGGCCAGAGAGTTCTTGTTTAGAGGAAACCATGTAGGTTCAGAGTGGCGTAGAACCGGAGGGTGTCCCTGCCGTGCGGGCTCGCGTCCGTGTTCTATCGTCCAAAGCAGGGAAGCCCATCAAGGGAGTGATTGGTCTGCCCTGTGTTTTGGCTGGAAGGGGGTTGTGTTGGACTTGGCCCTTTTGGCAGGTTCACCCCGAATTTTTTTTACATTTTCCTAGCCTGTTTCTGTAACCTGGTGTTGGTGATTTTAGGCCTCTGTGCCCTTTTTCACTGTGGTCCAGTGTAAAGTGCGTGCGCTCTCTGTGTATGTGTGGTGAGAGTGGCCTGCCCTCCCATAGGAATGCATGGCGATATGTGTGTCCATGGTAGTTGCTGATGTGTGGGGAGTGCAGGGTTGAGTTTGGTATGTGCGAACTTGTTAGAATAAATGCTGCGCGATGATGTGTGCAGATTTATTGTGTCTAGTGGAAAAGTTCCACTTCTAGAAGTTGGCATGCCTGTGCAGTAAATGTGCATTGACTGTCTGGCTTGTGATTGGCTGGAGCTGGCTGGTGTGCCTGGCTCCAGGAGTCAGGATGGGTCTGCCCGGTGGTGAATAAAGGGATCTGCATGTTGATGGGAGGGAGGAGTGCACCTGGGACCTGAATAGAGCTGGGTCTTCCCTCCACAATGCTGGCTCCACCCCCTGTGGTGTATCTGATGTCCCTGACCCATCCTGTGAATAGGCAGAGGGGCTGAGCAAAACAAAGTGCTCCAGAACCAGTTGCAACTGGTTCGCCCCTTGCCTGCACCTCGGGAAACAAACGATTTGGTGTATAAAAGAGGGGCTGTGACCCCATGAAAATGTTCTTGTTCTGATACTCGACCCAAGGGGAAGGCTTGCCTCCCTGGGCCCAGCCCCTAGATGACTGGAGGACTTCTGCGGGACCCGTCTGCCTTGCTGGAGTATTTCCAGGACCCTGAAGAGACTTTGGGGCTGCCCCAGCACCTTGGGAGTGTTGGCTTTTATTTTCCATGTCCCTGGCTCTTCCTGCACTTTATCCCCCTCTGAGAGTGCTTTACTTTAACCCTGCAGTGCTGGGCTGTAGCGTGTGTGAAGGACTCCCCCTGTCTGGGGATTCCCCCCTCCTTGGGCTCATCACGGGTTCCCACCCCGCGTAATGTGATATTTTATAGCAGGTGCCCACCCTGTATTATCACTGTGTGATTTTTATTTTAAATTACAGCGGGTGCCCACCCAGCTATTCATTTTCTCTCTCGAGGGAGCCTACCCCTCGTTTTGTGCTGTAGAAGAGATCACCACCACGGCAAAACCGGAAGTCAGGCGGCCAGACGCCTGGAGCATGGTGGTACTTCCGCTTCCTGGAAGTAAGTTCCGCTCACTGCCCGAGATGCGGCCCACAAGTTCCCGGTCCCGAGGAGAGGGGGACCGGGTGAAGCCTGGTGCCTATGCGTGCGGGGCTCCAATGACTGAGGGAGAGCCCGGCAGGCGCCAGAGAAAGCCCATGGAAGGTGGAGGGGGCTCGAGGCACATTGCCGGTGCCTGCCCCCGCAGAGTGCCATGCAGGGGGGAGAGCGCCGCGCACTGCCCCAGGAAGCACCGGTGAGTGGGGCTCCATGTGTTGGTGCTTTTGAGGCACAGTGCGAGTGTGATATTTCGAGCAGTCCGTTGGTCACAGGGCCGCTCCAACGATTGGGCATTTCCTTTACTGAGAGGGCCCCCGTAGGCGTCCTAAGGCCCCTGGGGCCCGTGCACCCTAGTGATGGGTATGATTATTTTCAGAGCCCGTACGTGGCTCCTCCGATGGGGGGCCATGTTTATTTGGAAGGTCCCAGAGGGGCCCGTGCTGATCCCCGAGGGATGCCTCAGTGTTGGGGGCAAGTTCTTTCTTGATGGTGGCCCTAATAGTTGAGAAGCCAGTGTGTTCCTGGAACATCGTAGATCTCAGAGCCAGAGGGCTCCAACGCTCCCCATGGTTGTCCTGCAGAGCCCAGAGGGCTCCAAACTTTTGGTGCAGCGGTCGTAAGGGCTACTGAGCACCCCAGCCATATTTATGGCTTTTACAGTTGCCCAGCAAGTAGTGGGCAGCTGCACCATTTAGGCATTTCTGTTCAGGGGACATGTCTTTGTGCATCTTGGAGTGATATGCACTCCTCCGCACTGCCTTGGCCTCTCCAGCTGCGCAGCACTTAGTGCCAGCTGCAGCGTTTAGGCCCTGTTGTTGTTCTCAGCTGCCCAGCACGTAGTGGGCAGCTGCAAAATTTAGGTTTGCGCAGATGGCGCACCCCTGAATGGCACTGCGTTGGCAGCGCGCCCTGACAATCTGGACACAGGGCATTTGAGCCCCTTCTTGGATGGCCAGTTGGCTAGGTGAGATGGTAGATCTATAGGGCGCAAGGCCCTAACGTCACTATGTGCTAAGGTGATGTGGTGCTAGGAGATGTATCGTGTAAAATATGTTTTGCGCACCCTGTATCTGATACCTCTAAAACTGTGGTTTATGATTATGAGGTTATTTTACATTTCATGTGGTTATGCTAGTGAGATTATACTTCACTCTTTGATTTACGCCCCTAAATGTGAGTTATACTTAGGACGTAGGGTCTAATGTGTTTAGACTAGTGAGAGATCGCATAATGTGTTTATGCTGGTGAGGTTGGCGCAGGATGTAATCTGCGCCCGATGTGACTGTGCACAATGTAAAGTTATGTTACAGGTTGAGGTGGAGTACAGTGATTACCAGTGGCTACTGGTTGTAGGTTAATGATCTATTTTTACTTGTACCAATGTCTGCTAAGTGTTGATACTGACAGCGGCCCACGTGGCCCTGTCCTGTGTAAATAATCCCTTGTGAATATTGCCCATGCCAGTTGGCACAATGTATATTGTGTGATTACTATCTGATGTGTTTTGAGAATACAAAGGCTATTTTTACATAACCTTGTGTGGAGTTCCTTTTGTAATGTGCCTGGGAAGTTGTTGCTCTGTGCGTGCGCAAATGCTTTACACTTTGCCTCCGGGATAAGCCTGACTGCTCGTGCCAAGCTACCAAGGGGGTGAGCAGACGTTATTTTTGGCGTGTAACTCCCTTGCCCTGACTAGAGTGGTGGTTTCTGCCTGGCTTTGGCGCAAGCCTTAGCCAACCAGAAAACCCAGTTCTAACTGATCTCATTATACACACCAGTTATCCCAAACCCAAGAATCGCAATATATTGAAATCTTGGGCCCGGACAAATAAAATGTATGAAAACTAGACATATTTTTTACAAAGATATTGAACATACTTTGAAACAGTTTTCCTACTATATATATCTAGTGTTGTTTATGGCATATGGTACCCCTGTGACCTACTATAAATTGGCCAATCTACACAAGAAATAAAAGCTTGCATAAGTCAGCAGAGGACGATAAACATATGTGATGTAAGAGCTGCACCCCTGGTCTCTTACTTCATTGGATAATTTAGAAAATTGCATTCCCTGGCAGATCATTGACTGCTCTGATAAACCATTCAGATGTGGGTAACCTACAGTTGACCCTCAATAAAATGGAATACAAATTGACCACCAGAAGAGTTGGTGTAATATACCTATTACTAGTTTGCTCCAGAACTGGTTCGTTGGGGGCTTTCTTGGGATTCTAGTATAGTGAATTTTGATGTAGTTAGATCTTGTTACTTTAACTATTTACAATATTCCTTTGGTCCTTTTGTACTTTAAAAAAACCACTTAAAGGGTGGCAAATTTGTTTTATTGGTATGGTGCAGTGGCATTCTGTCTTTTTTGTTACTGCATGCTCTGTTGAAATGTGTTTCCTTCACATGTGCCCTTCTAACATAGGGCTATCTTTCTATTTTGAAAGGTCAGTAAGCGTAAAGTGGTTAGTGACAAATATTTATATTATTATATTGTAAAATGGGTGTAGTGCAAAGAGCCACCCCGTTCTTGATACATCTGCACTTTTTATACACTTTGAGGATTTAGCAGTGGCATCTGAGAGCAGATAGTGCAGTTGGACATCTGTCCTTCCATTTCCAACTCCATGAGTGTGGCAAGTGACTGTTGCAAGGGCGCTAGAGGTCGAGCAGTGCATGTGTATCACTGGCAAAATTTCCTGGTGTTGCATCCAGTTGACAATGCAACCTATTCTATCAGACATCGCTACTGTCAGATGTCCGGTTCTTGAGCGATATAGAGCTTGGTGCAGACTGCAAACCTCAGAAGGACGGCATAGAAGAAATGCATTGAGAGGCAAGATACTGCCAAACCTAGCGTGGTTTCTAGGCTACTTTAAGATCTCAGGTAATGTGTTAAACTAGCCATGGACTTGAAATACGATCTAGATGGCAGATCCACCCTATTGTACCTATGTCCAGAATAAAATCTACCAGGTCAGAGACATGATGCCACCACTGGTTACTGGACTACTGTGACAGATATCTCCCAAATACGGGGTTGAGCCATTTGTGAATTCCAGGGTTCATTGTAGACAGTTGCAGGATCTGGTGGCTTAGAAAGTCTATAACATTTTGGAGAAATCTTGGGAACAATTGTGTGCATGCTCCCTGATAGTTATGTTGTTCTTATTTGTAGGGCATGCATAACACTCAAGAGAGTATCCTCTCACCTGCATTGGTGCTAGCAGGCCTACTAGGTGAGCCGTCTCTTTAGTTTCTTGTGAATGTCAAAGACAGAACTGGCTGGTATGATAGGGAAGGGAAGTGTGTTGCAAGCTTTAGGGGTGATGTGTGAGAAAGAACATCCCCCAGCTTTGTCTTACTGAATGTTGGGGACATGGACGAGTAGGCTGGCTGAGTGATGGCGTGCTGCTGGGATTTGGAAATTGATGCAGTTGTTGAAGTAGACTGGGCCTAAGTTGTGAAGATCTCTTTAGATGTGTGAGGAGCTGGCGTCCCCTTATTATCAATTATTAACCCTGTACTCAACTGTTTCCGATTTAATAACTCTGGTCAACTTTTATGCTAACATTTTACCTGATAGTACCTCCAAGGTGGGTTACACACTCTGTAAAGAGTTAAATACTATATGTAATGTAAAGGGCCTCGAAAATATGCTCATTATATGTTGGCATTTTAATTTTGCCCTGTGCCCCTTTGATGACAAAAGGATATGTGGTCTCAACGAGTTAGAAGGCACACATAATACTCACTTCTGCCATCAGGGTACAGGAGATCTTTTTAACGAATTGGTTTTCAATCTAGATTTAGGCTTTGCCAATGATTTATGTACAAGATCTGTCCCAATGCCGCAGACTTATAATGGTGGGGGCCACTGCTCCACAATAGACTATATCTTGCTGTAGAAAAGCCTTGTCCCCAGATTACTCACTTTTAAAATTGATACAATATCCCTGAGTGATCACTTTCCTTTATGATTACATTTTCTCTTGTTGTGAGTGGCCAGGGGAAAAACAACCAGGAGATAGATGATGCCCTGGTAAACTTAAAACTAGTCAGAACGAATGGTTATACACTCCGTTGGATTATGATGGACCCTGAGGTAGTAAATAAAACAATATTCACAAGGTGTAGACATCTGTCTGGACGAACTAGCATCCCCTGAGAGTATGCTGTCTTCATTTCAAAACTTGGCAACTGTGATTAGGGATGTAATGTTTAAACGTGGGGGCAAAAAGCCTGCCATCCAGCGATGGTTTGACTTAAACCTGAAACAAGAACTGCATAATGTACCAAGGAACAACACCAATATTAGACAGGCTAGAAAGAACTATAGACTGACTCTCCAAGAAAGGAAGAATGCTCTTAGAAAAGAGGTATGGGAGAAGCTTTCCGAAGCCGCACACTTAAAGGACAGTGCTGCCTTCTGGAAAGTGGTTAAAACACAGTTTTTTACCTCAGTGGGGGGCCCAACAATCAAAGTAGCTATCTCAGAGGGTCAATGGATTGATCATTTTTCTAAAATATACAATGGGGCAAGCATTGACACTGGTCAAGTTAGTGAAAATCCAGGACTGATCAATCAGCTTTCTAACCTAGATTCTAGAATTGACAAAGTGAGTAGGGCTCTCTCCGCAAGCGCAAGAGGGAAGGCCTCTGGGCCAGATGGGATTCCTGTGGACCTGTATAAGTCCAATGTCATCTTGTGGGTTCCAATAATTACTCAAATAATTAATGCCAGCTGCAAGGTTGCTTTCCCACCAATTGGGTGGAATCCACTATTGTCCCCATATTTAAAAAGGGGGATCGACAGGACCCACTTTTTTATAGGCCCATTTCCTTATTGGACTCGAAGGCCAAGGTCATGGGCCGCATCATTTTAGAGCGCCTGCAGCTCTGTGCTGAGGAAAAACGAATCTTATTGGATCTTCAATACGGCTGCCAAGAAGGCCTAGGGACTGTGGAGCAGAGCCTAAACCTAGCGATATTCATGGGAAAGTATGCCAGGGCTAAAAAGGGTAATCTGTATCTGGCTTTTGTAGATCTCTCGGCAGCGCTTGTCTGCGTAAGGCATTCAAAGCTTTGGGAGATCATGCTACTGCTGGGGGTCGATAGAAATATTATTAACTTTATCCGTCTCCTCTATAATGGAGCTAAATCAAGCATGCGATTTGGATTGGGAGGAGAACGTACTGCAGCCTTCCCAATAGGAAGGGGGTTCAGACAAGGCTGTGTGCTAGCCCCCTTTCTTTTTAATCTTTATATTAACCAGCTATGGCAGGCACTCCTCAAAGATGCCAATGACTTTCCACAGATAGGTAATTGCCCAATCCCAGCATTGTTATATGCTGACGATGCTATGATCTTGTCTCTTACCCAGAATGGCCTACAGAAGACCTTAAATAATTTCTATAATTTCACGAAGGATCTTGACCTCAGAGTTAATTTCTCAAAAACGTTTATAATGTGATGTGGTCATGGTATTAAAAAGCGTAGGCGCATTTTTGTGGAGGAAAATCGGATCATTGCCACCAAAAGCTTTTCTTATCTAGTTATCTTATTTAGTTAGGACGACACCTGGACTAAGGAAGTTGAAGCAAAAAAGTTGGCACTAATTAGAACCACGTCTGCTTTAGCCAGCTTCGCCAAAAAAATGGGATGTAAACCACCTTTAGAGCTTTTAAAAATGTATAAAGCTAAGTGTGTAACAACTGTCACTTATGGGGCAGGTCTTTGGGGCTTCGTGAACACTAACTCGATTCAACTAGTTGAAAACAATTTTTTAAAATATGTTTTCTTAGTCCCTTCTAGTACCCCCACTTATGTTTCAGATGCTGGACTGGGTCTCCTATATATATATCAGACCTTATTAAAGTAGAGCCTATCCTTTTGTGGCACAGGATCTGGTTGTGTGACGAGACCACCCTCAATAGAGAGTTATTACAGGATAGCCTCAGCTTGGATGGTGTACAAAGGATACCTTAGGGTAAGTTTATCCAAGATTTTACAAAAGATATGGGTAAACCGGAATACTTTACCAACCCTGATACTATTACTTTTATCACCATGAAAAAGCTTAGAAAAGAGGTACTCTCATACATGGAGAACCAAAGACTAACAAGGTAAATAACTAAGCCAAGCGTGATGCAGCATCAGATGGTTCTTACATCTTTTAGCTTTCAGCCATATCTAGTTCTTGTTCCGGGTGTCTACGACAGGTTTCTATTAATAAGATTTGGACTGGGTACAATACATAGGCTTATCTCTTTTCCTACTTTGAATGATTGGGCTAGCAAGTTACAACCTTGCCCATGTGACAACTGGTCGCCCCAATCATCTATACATATTGTTTTATCTTGTTAACTATATCGGGAGACAAGAAAGGTCTGGATCTTACCAAAATGTTATGGAAATGGGGGCTAAGACAATGTCATCCCGCTTTTATGAAGCTTCAGCTCCTGGACAATGAACATGTTGCTTGGAGGCTATCTATGTTTTTTAAAACAATTCTTAACCAGAGAAAAAGCATTGTTATTTAGAACCAGGATGTTTGCTTTCCTCCATATGCACTATTAATTCATTTTTAGAATGTCTTTTAAGAATACGTGATGAATTTTAAATTGTTTTATCTAATGTTTATCTGTGCTAATTATGATTGTTGTTTCACAATCGAAATAAATCTTTATTCTGATTCTGATTCTATACTAAATGTTTATGTTGACAAAACACACATTTTCAATCATTTTAGTCAAGTTGTCATTTTATCCCTTTCATGCGATATACATTTGGTTATGGATGTCTCCTGCCATGTCTTCTGTCATCCTACCACAGTGTATATCTCTGCCAACATTTCATCACCCATTTGTGATTTCTGGACACATAACCTGTTTCTCTGCTCCACTGAGAGCATGTGGAGCCAGACCATTGAATTTCATACAGTGGCCCACCACAAACTGTGTCACAGCCTCTACCTCTTCCTCAGTGAAGTTCCACTTCCTCTTGAGTGGTATGGTCTGCAGCTTCATAACTTTTGACCCTGTACTGTTTTGAGGCATAAGGGGAAGAGGGCACACCTTTGAAAGTAGACCCTATTTATGAGTTGCAGATTGATATTGGCTCCTGACACAAATGATCGTGGTCAGGTATTGGTGCATTCCAAACTCTTCTATGTGTGAATGTTGTGCAGGGTATGTTTCCACTGCACAATACTCTGTGTCATGTGTGTTAAGTGCTACCAATGTTCACTGGGCTTCAAAATGCCAAGCTACTAGTTCCATCTTTTATTTCATGAGTTCAAGTGAATGTCAATAAAGTCCTGATTTTCAGAAGCAACTGGAGAGGCATGGTAGATGTCTACATGCATGAAATATAATAATACTATCTTGTGAAACTAATAAAAATTATTAATTTAATTTTATTGCTGTTTTTCAAAGAAAGGATACTATTTATAATCGGTCCCTTACACAAGTGGTCTAAATGAGCACGTTTTTTTTTTTGATATACGATAGCACACTACAGATGTGAGCATTCACAAACCTAACTTGCGCAAAATGAACTGCACATGCAGAGCTGCTTTATGAGAACTCCTCTGCACACTGCCCACATTTGTACATGCTGTACAAAAGGGGGTGGTGTTTGGTTCAGATGGTCCATCCATCACCACCCCCATTTGTACCACTTTGTTCGCCATAAGTTGGCAGGGTATGCTCAGGCGTGAGTCCCTTGCCCACTTTGCCACTGGAATCAAGCAAGCCTGGCTGAAGACAGCTGGAATGCCAGAAACCGGTCCTAGGAAGCTTGTTTCCGGTCCAGGGAAGGCATGGCTTGGAAGTTCGGGCTGGACTGTTCCCATGAGGCACAGGGTCAGACTGATTTGCATATGGCCATGTCTTAACTGGGGTGGTCGAGTGGGCTAAAGAAAGGTGAAGGATTAAACCCTGATCTGTTGACTGGGTGTGAGTGTTTGATTGGTTCAGATACTCTGTCCATCACCACCCCCTTTTGTACCGCTTTGTTCACCATAAGTTGGCAGGGTATGCTCAGACGTGAGTCCCTTGCTCACTTTGCCACTGGTTCAAGCAAGCCTGGCTGAAGACGGCTGGAATGCCAGAAAGCGGTCCTAGGAAGCTTGTTTCCGGTCCAGGGAAGGCATGGCTTGGCAGTTCGGGCTGGACTTTTCCCATGAGGCACAGCATCAGACTGATTTGCATATGGCCATGTCTGAACTGGGGTTGGCAGAGTGGGCTAAAGAACGGTGATGGATTAAACCCAGATCTGTTGATTGGGTTTGAGTGTTTGATTGGTTCAGATGCTCCGTCCATCACCACCCCATTTTGTACCACATTTGTACATGGGCAGAGCATAAGAATGTGACAAGTGCAATCTGAGAACATCTTTATTCACAGAAGGCTGCACATAGATGATCAACTACCACATCTTGCGTTTTCTCTGGGTTCTTGTTCTAGCAGAAGATCGCCACAGATGAAGAGACAATGTAGATAGGGAACAGATTACACCACTAAAGTTGCAGGATTTGCAACAGTAATAGTCATAAACATCATGAGCACATATGTACAACTTTGAATTTCTATCTATAATTTAGTGGACCGAATTTCGGTGCTCGATGTTTGAAGGTTCTGATTAGCGATTACCTAATGGCGATTTTTTGAAAACCACAGTTAGGAAATCGCCAAGCAGAATGTATGTACATTGTACCAGAAAAAATACGAGTTGTTGGAAATGTCAGTTATCGATTTCCAAAATTAGGAACGCAATCGCAAATAACAAACGCAGTCGCAAAAGTGGAAGATTAATTACTGGTTCAGAATGATGACCCTATGAAATGGTGCTGATTTCAAGCTTGGGAAGCAACCAGGGCGAAAGTGGAGAACTCCTGTCATTGGAAATTGCAACTGAGACCTTCAAGAAAAAACTTCCAACAACAGGAATGGCCAGCCAAACCAGAGAAGGAGGCAGGGAGAACAAAAAGAAAACTTCATTTTTCTGAAAAATAATTGGAAATACTAATGGAGAAGTGCTGCAATAATCATGACCGGGCGATCATCTATAACTGTGCCAGAGGCACAAAAGAGCAGCCCTGCCGCTGCAGGTAAGAATGATAGGGCCAGGTGAAGGGCTATGTCAAGAGACCATGAGGGAAATTTAAATAAATAATTCCCCCCTCACCTGGCCCCACCGCTCTTACCTGCAGTGGCCGCGGCTGCAAAAGTGCAAAATCTGGCAGGAGATGCAGAAATAAATAAATGCTGTAGGTGTGGACAGCGCTCCATCAAACAGATATCAAAGATCTGGTATGACCTCAGGTCCCACACTTAAGAGAAATTAGAATACACACATGAGTGAGTAACAGGCAAAAGGAGGTGGCCCTTCTACTTCCACTAAACTGGAGGCAATGGTGGAGACAACATTGGAGAAGAAGCAGTTGTTGATTTTGCAATATTGACACATTAGCACCTGCAACATCTCAAAGTGGGGTGTACATTCTTGGTAATGTAAACATTTGTTACCTTAAAACTGTCTTTTACATGCATGTATACTTTTACCTAATACAGGCATTTTAGTGCTGTATTTTTCATTAGCAAAAGCACCCTTGCACCGTTATGGGACATGTAGTCAAGAATTAACTCACTGTACTCAGTGTGAGACAATTATTCAAGAAAAAATATGAACTAAAGGGAAATACGTTCCCAATGCAAACACCTTTAATTGTTCCTCCATTATTTAAACAGATGCACCTGAGAAGGACAATGATGGTAGAATGGTTGACGGAGAAGAATAGTCACAAATAGTGGTGAAAGATCTAATCTTGTTGGAGAGCCAGTCAACTACACCTTATGGCCACTCTAGCAGTGCATGTTTCATACCACAGCCAGCATCAGTGCTTCAGGATGATGTCATACAACCACCTACTCCAATCCTGCAGCTAGTTGTCAGGCTATGAATGCAACGTCTCAGTGCATGCTCGTCGGTGCCATGATATATCTCTTGGCAACCAACCTTCAGCCTCTCAGCCAACTGAGAAATTACGCCCACAGATGGCAAAGGACAACACCTATCAAAGGCAAAGAGAGAGGAGCAGTAGAGCACCTGTGGATGCCTTAATCTATTAGAAGATTAGTACATGCCACCTCAACCAGTATCAAGCAGGACTGTAACCCTACAGATGAAAATAGGTCACTTCAGTGGGAATCCTTTGAAGCGCTTATTGCAGACACCGCCGGCCATATTACAATGGCAAGAGTGCAATGCCTTTCCGTGGCAGGCAGGCGGTCTTCACTCTGGGGGCCCCTTGCGGGCCCCCAGAGTGAAGGTGAGTGGGGGGGTGCACACGGGGGGTACCTGTGGTACCCCCCTTCATTTTCATTTCCACAGCGGCAGGCACCGCGCGGTGCCTGCCGCTTTGGAAATGAAAATGCTGTGATGTATTGTCTAGGGGGGTAAGTTCACTACTACTTTATTTAAGAAGGCAACGGATAAAAACACAATCCTACACTACAAAAGTGCACATCCGCAGTGTTTGAAACAGAACCTCCCTTATGGTCAACTACTTAGAATCAGGGGCAATTGCTCTGAACTCGATGAGTTCAATGCACACGCAGACACTTTCTGTGATGAATTAAGCAAAAGGGGTTACCCCAAAAAACTTCTGAAGCATTCTAAGAAAAGAGCACGCTTCACCCCCCGAGAAGATTTGCTGAAAATAAAAAACAAAAAGGAGTTGGAGAAACTTGTTTGTGTGACTACCTATGGGGTCCACACGAACAAGTTTCGACAAATCATACTGCGCAATTGGCACTTGTTGGAGGGATTGGAATTTCCCTTGCAAAAGCCAATTTTTGCAATGAAGAAAAATCCGAGCGTCGGCCAACAGATCATTAGAGCTGATAGCTACATACAAAAACCTAAGAGTGATCTGATAGCCAAATGGAACCTCAAACCCATCACAGGCCACCACAAATGTGGTACTTGTGTGGCCTGCAATAATGTTGTAGAGGGAGATGAATTTTGCCATAATGGCAGGAAATGGAGACACAGTTTACACACAAACTGTAAAAGTAAAAATGTTATCTATGGGATTCTGTGCGCATGCAATAGATTGTACATAGGAAAAACATGTCAGCAAGTAAATGTCAGGATAACGCAACATCGTTCACGATTAAAGAAAAAAGTACAAAATGCCCCAGTGGTGGAGCATTTTTTGGCTGCTAACCACAAAGAAACAGACTTCACATGGACAGTCCTAGCTGGAATGGACCCACAGCACAGATCGCCTAATATCGAGAAGGCGCTGTTGCGCAAAGAGGCCTACCTGATACTCCGTTTTGACACCATTAATACTGGCCTCAATTCAATTAGTGAAATCACCAGGCTTTAAGACTGGTTCATAGCCAATTAGACTTCAGGTCCCACAATGCACCATTATGGGAGATCAAGATATCCCAACTGTGATTGGTCAAAAAAACAGCGGGCCTCTTAGAGAGGCCGGTGGAACTGAATCCCATTCACTCCATGTGATGGAATGAGGAAGTGGAACACGCTGCCAAATTGGAAGGTACGTGCAGACATTTCGACTGCATAATGGAATGTGATTGAACGGTAACGCTTTATTAAACAGCGCCTGTGTCTTTGTAGCAGGGAATCAGGCTGCAAATTATCTATAAACTAGACAGCGCCCTTTTTTTATAATCTGGCTTTGAAAGCGCCGCCGCGCCGTTCCTAAACAATCTAACCGGCAATGCTTCAAGCAACCAGCGCGCGTGTCTTTTTTTGTCACAATGACTAAAGCCAATGTAAGCGTTCGGCTTTGAATACACCACAAGCGACGCCGCGCCACTCGTAAGCTCACTGAATGACTGTGCTTTAAATAACTAGCGCCCGTGTTTCTTTAGATAGAATCACAGAATTCGATGGAAGTTTAAAAGGGGAACCGGCACACACCGGGATCTTCCGGAAACGAAGGCGGTTTGGAAGCTACTGCGAGCTGCCCATATCCACAACTCCGGACGGCTCAAAAGATTTCCAGTAAGTGACTGTGTGCCTATGCACATAACACCTTGGGGCTAAGTTAAATCCATTACCCACAAGCAAGTAATACGTTCATTTTACTTGCAGTGATTGAATGTGAAACACGAGTGGCACAACATTAAAAACCCATAATTCAAAACAGAAAATCGCAGCGAACACCTGGTTCCCTCCTTGCCTTACATCCAGGTATGAGAAAATTGGTCTTTTTCTACCCTTACTTCAATTTGCAAAATAATTTCAGACAACCAGTACCTGACATAAAATCCCGTGTGTTTTTTAGAAAGCGCACAGACTCAACAAATCCATCTAAGTGTTTTGGATGAACTGAACTTACCTCAAGTCCCCAGAGGTATGTCTCATTTTAAAAGTTGTACATATGAGAAGGATGGAGCAGGTTGAGGGGAGCAATTTATAACGAGTGTCCACAATGTGTTTGTGTTTTTACTATTAGGTTTAAGGAACAGGGGAAAGAATTCATTTGGCCCTGAAGAGAGTTTGCGAAGAAATCTCCCAAACTCGAAACGCGTAGGCGAACAGCATCAAGTCCTAAGTCTTGAAATACAGATAAAATACTTAGGAATTCAAAGCCTAAAAACATTTCTACCGAGAGGTTGTTTTGTTTTCACGCAGACTCAGTGGAAGGCTGCGTTGTGGTCAAATATTGTTTTTGTGATTAAGTGTATGTTTGCTTAAATGCTTATAATGATGTTACTGAAAAATACTTTGACATCTTTCCCTTCTTTTTGAAATGTTATCACTTTTTTGTAAATTATTTATTAGTTATATGTCTCCATATTGTATATGTATTTTGATTCATGTTTTGTGTTGTAAAGATTAGGCATCACGACTTTTATGGTCAGTACGTGAAAAGCAGTGGTATTTCTCTTGACATAAATAATATCCACCAAAAGTTGCTTTTTTTTAAAAATTGATGAATAAAACGGCGTAAATAATCGCCACGATAAACATATTAAGTTTTGTTTATCCTTTCATCCAAAACTGAATGGTGTGAAATATAATGAAGTGTGGGTTCCTTCCTCTTTTTTTATAAAGTATTTTGGGCCCTTACCCCACTTCTGTCCACAAGGGCCAAACTCTTTTTTGAAAGACAGTGATGTATTGTCAGCATTGTGGCGGGCGGTGCAGAGAGCACCGCCCGCCACAATGCTGAGAATACAGGATGTGCCCGCCACTGTGGCGGGTACATCCTAATGGCACCCCCGGGACCCCCGCCCTTCAGGCAGGCGGTCCCGTTTTCCGATAGGGTGCCCGGCCGCCATCCTAATGGACCTAATAGTTAGTCAAAATATCGAATTTTTTAAAATGTCTTAAAAGTAATTAAAAATATAATTAACTTAAACATACTTAAAATACTTAAATAACCTTAAAATTAATAAATAATCAATGTAAGTTAAAAAACATACAATTTGATTTTGTAATACATATATATATATGTACTGGTGGAATCTGGGGACCGCGCACTTCCTTAGAGGTCATCTTGGGGGTAGGCAGGCTCGCGGGACTGCAGTCTAGTGGCGCTGCCTCTCGCCGGCCAGCGACACCATAAAAAGTGGTCCCCTCCCCCTCCGCGCAGCGGACGCGCGCAGCGGAGGCGCCTAAGGAGCGTCAAAAGAAAGCCCGTCTGCGCCCGTCAGCATCCCGGAGGCGGACTGCTGCGGGACGGGCCGGGCGAGTGGGACAGGATGACTAAGTATACGCGGGAGGAGATTCTTGTCCTCAGGGAACAGGGGAACAACTGTTGCACGGTTTTCCCGAAACCGCGTTGCGGTAAGGGTCGCTGCTCTGTCTGCAATTGGTCGCTATGTAAGCACGCTACTTCCTCTCCTAAACCCCTTCCCAATCAGAGCAATTGCTTACTTCTGAATACCAGGTCCTTGGGGAAGCACGCGCTTGACATTTTTAATCTTCTGACAGACCTTAAACTGTCGTGTCTTTTCCTAACGGAAACTTGGCTAGGAGAAGGTTCGGGACCGGACATTGCAGCAGCAATCCCCCCCAGCCATGTGATTTTTAGGAAAGACAGAACTACCGGGAGAGGAGGCGGGGTCGCTCTGGTGGTGGACAGGCGTATCACCTGTTCAGTTATTCCCACTGACAACATTCAGGGTTGCGAGACCTTGGGGTTTTCCCTCTCCTTAACGCCCAATCAGTCTAGCATAGGGCTGCTGCTCTATAGGCCCCCGGGCCCGGCAGGCTCCATTCACCATATCCACGCTCTGTCTTAGATCCAAACATTGCCTGCTTTTTCCATATCCATATGGACACCGTGGACGCCCCTGACACGGTCAAGCTGACTGACATTGTCTCCTCCCTAGGGCTTACCTACCTTCTTCAGTCTCCCACGCACCTCAAGGGTCATACCCTAGACCAAATATTTTCTACTATTCCCATTGTCCTGTCCTCCTTGGCACCCGTGCTTTGGTCTGACCACTATTTGGTGGAATTTCTAATTCCTCATACTGAGAAGACCTCCCCGAATAGTTACATGCGTCCAGTACAAGAATTCAGAGCGTTCCATCGAGTTTCCTCAGCCATGGTAGCGCAGGCCCTTAGTGACCACCCGTGCCAACTCACTGGCTCGCTGGAAACGGACCTTGAACGTCTCCAGACTTGGCTTACCCAAAGATTTAATGACCTAGCCCCGCCCCGGGCCTCTCGGTCCACCTCTGCTAAACCATCTGCCCCCTGGTTCTCGTCGGACTTGGCTGCGAAACGGCGACAGTGTAAAAAAGCAGAAAGAGCATGGCGCAGGCAATATGATTCTAAGTCTAGGGAAGCTTATAAAGAGTCTATCAGAGAGTACCACCGGGACATCACCGCAGGCAAAAAGTCCTATCTAGCAAAGAGAATTGATGCAGCCTCTAACTCTTGCAAAGAAATTTTTAGGGTGGTGAAGGACTTCATTTCCCCCTTCTGGTGCACCCCTAAGACCACGCACTCGGAGCTCTGGATCTCCGAGCTGGCCAACTTCTTTGCCAGCAAGATCAAAGCAATCCAAGACACTTTTGCGGCTATCAGGATGACATCAATCCAGGAAGTACCTCAGTCCCCTCCCTCTCTGAATTTCATGGGCCCGGCCCTCTGGGATTTACCGTTGCTGACTCCCGAAATCTCCCTTGAGCTTCTCTCCAAGCTCAAATCAGGTTCCCCTCTTGACCCCTGTCCCGCAAAAATTCTGGCCCAGGTGGCTCTGGTACTTAACCCTTTAATTAATCCGCTTCTTAACCTCTCCCTTAGCACAGGGACGGTCCCTCAGCCATGGAAGCAGGCCCTGATCCTACCTCTTCTGAAGAAACCCAACTCGGACCCTAGGAACCATGCTAACTACAGACCCATTTCCCTTCTGCCGGCCCTGGCGAAAGTTGTCGAAAAGCATGCCCATACCTCCCTCGTCAACTTTCTCGAGGCCCATGACATTCTGCATCAGTCACAGTCAGGGTTCCGCTCCAATCTGAGCACAGAAACAGCTCTGCTCGAGGTCACTGAAACCCTAGATGGTAGGGGCAAGGCCATGCTGATCATGCTTGATCTGTCGGCGGCTTTTGACACCGTCCCCCATGACCGTCTCCTTTTTAGACTCTGGGAGATTGGCCTGAGGGGGACGGTGCTCAGCTGGTTTAGATCTTTCCTTGCCAACCGCCAGCAGACGGTCTGGGCCCCCCCTTTCTCCGCCATAATGCCGCCTCTGGAGGTTGGAGTTCCTCAGGGCTCCATTCTGAGCCCTACTCTGTTTAATATCTATATGACCCCTCTGGCAGCACTGGCAGAGGCTTACGGGGCTCAGATCGTATCATACGCGGACGACACCCAGCTCCTGTTCACGTGCGATAAAGGATCTGACTTTCACGGTGCAAACATCAGGGGCTGCCTTGAGGCTGTTTTCAACTGGTTTGAACAGAACAGCCTCAAGTGCAACTCCGACAAATTGGAAGTACTCGTCTTCGGCTGTCCAGCAGACCCCAGGTGGAAGGACTGGTGGCCTGTGGCCATGTTTCCCCCGGACAGCGACTCGACGGTCGCCAAAAACCTGGGAATCCAAATAGATAACAGCCTTTCCCTCAAACCCCAGGTTCTTGGCCTGGTCGGCAAATGTTTTGCCACCCTAAAAATTATTAGAAAGTTTCTCCCTCTGTTGTCCCTTGACCATAGAAGAATTACCATACAGGCCTTGATATGCTTGCGCCTTGACTACTCTAATGTGTTATACCTGGGCCTTCCTGACTTCCTCTTAGCTCGCTTGCAAGTCGTCCAGAACTCAGCGGCTAGAGACATCTTCGGCCTCACTAGGAGAGCAAGAGCCAGTGATCTTCTTAAAACCTTGCACTGGCTCCCGATCAAAAAGCGCATTGCTTTCAAAATGCTCACCATGGCATTCAAAGCCCTCCATGGTCTGGGCGCCAGATATCTTCAGAGAAGGATGAGCTTCTACACACCCTTTAGATCTCTGAGATCTTCCACTCAGGCCATGGCTGTCACACCTACGATTAGGCGTGCCCGGTGCGGGGGCCGCTCTTTCAAGCGCCTTGCACCCCAGATGTGGAATGCCCTTCCTCTTTCTCTGAGAGCGACTAACGATCTCCTGGCTTTCAGAAAAAATCTTAAAACTCTTCTGTTTACTCAGTAACTATTTCACCGCCCCCTTTCGCTATGACTGAGGATCTTCCAGCGACGGGACACTCTTCGGAGTAGCTGTGCGCTATAGAAATCCACCTTATAACATAACATAACATAACATATATATGAACGTAATATTAATATAAATTATACAATATTTTTACCGTAGGATAGCGGGAGGGTAAAATTTACCATTACCACTCCAGTGAGTGCATCAGTAGAGAAAGCGTTGGATAGCGTAGGGGTAAAAATTACTATTCCCACTCCAGTGAGTGCAACAGTAAGGAAAGCGTTGGATAGCGTAGGGGTAAAAATTACTATTCCCACTCCAGAGAGTGCAACAGTAGGGAAAGCGTTGGATAGTGGGAGGGTAAAAATTACTATTCCCACTCCAGTGAGTGCAAGAGTAGGGAAAGCGTTGGATAGGGGGAGGGTAAGAATTACTATTCCCACTCCAAGGAGTGCAACAGTAGGGAAAGCGTTGGATAGCGTAGGGGTAAAAATTATTATTCCCACACCAGTGAGTGCAACAGTAGGGAAAGCATTGGATAGCGTAGGGGTAAAAACTGCTATTCTCACTCCAGAGAGTGCAACAGTAGGGAAAATGTTGGATAGCGTAGGACTAAAAATTACTATTCCCACTCCAGAGAGTGCAACAGTAGGGAAAGCGTTGGATAGCGTGGAACTAAAAATTACTATTCCCACTCCAGAAATTGCAACAGTAGGGAAAGCGTTAGATAGCATAGGGGTAAAAATTACTATTCCCACTCCAGTGAGTGCAACAGTAGGGAAAGCGTTGGATAGCGTAGGGGTAAAAATTACTATACCCACTCCAGAGAGTGCAACAGTAGGGAAAGCGTTGGATAGCGTAGGGGTACAAATTACTATTCCCACTCCAGTCAGTCAAACAGTAGAGAAAGCAAAGTGGATAGCTTAGGACTAAAAATTACTATTCCCACTCCAGAGAGTGCAACAGTAGGGAAAGCGTTAGATAGCGTAGGGGCAAAAACTTGTTTCCCACTCCAGTGAGTGCAACAGTAGGGAAAGCGTTGGATAGCGTAGGGGTAAAAATTACTATTCTCACTCCAGAGAGTGCAATAGGAGGGAAAGCATTGGATAGCGTAGAGGTAAAAATTAATATGCCCACTCCAGTGAATGCAACAGTAGGGAAAGCGTTGGATAGCGTAGGGGTAAAAATTACTATTTTCACTCCAGAGAGTGCAACAGTAGGGAAAGCGTTGGATAGCGTAGGGGTAAAAATTACTATTCCCACTCTAGTGAGTGCAACAGTAGGGAAAGTAAATACTTCATATATTAATTTAAATAATTTAACTATTAATACCAATTACGAATTAATTAAAAATAATTACCAATTAAATATAATATAATATTTAATCAATTAAAAAAATCAAAATAAAATTATTTATTAAAAATCATTACCTATTAATACAAATTAATTACCAATTAACAATTAATTAATTACCAATTGAAAAATAATTAACAATTAATTCAAGATAAATACCAATAAATGAATTAAAACATTTAATCAATTATAATTAAATTACTTCCCACCCTATTCCCCTATAAACTCACAACCCACTACAGAAAATAAATTTATAAAATTAACATAATTATCAATTAATCAATTAATAACAATTAATTACCAATTATAATTTAATTAATTACCAATTAAAAATCAATTAACAATTAATTCAATGTAAATACCAATAAATAAACTAAAATATTTAATTAATTATAATTAAATTACTTCCCACCCTATTCCCCTATAAACCCACAACCCTCTACAGAATTAAATTACGCAAAAATTAAATACCAATAAATTCATTACTTAAAATAAATTATAAAATAAATATACACTTTTCACACATATACTAACATAAAAACACTTTAAAAAATTCGATATTATTAAAAAATCGATATATTTAATACCTTTATTATATATTTCGATATTTTGAATTTCTATATTTATGTAAATCGATATTAACTTACTTACCTCAAATCCGATATTTTTGTTGTCTATATTCTGTCCATTCGATCTTATGTCCATTAAATTCGATATTTTTGTTGACTATATTCTGTCCATTCGATATTTTGTCCATTCTATATTTTGAATTCGATATTACTGCAATTCTATATTTTTTACTTCGGTTATTATATTGTGGGTGTCGCAAACCACTTGAATATTGAGAAAATGTGTATTTTTCCTTTTGCTAAAAAGATATTCAAGATGGGATTGAGGACAAACAGGCACATGTGTCCCATTTATATACCCTATGACATGGGGAAAATTGTCAATCCAGTAAATTGTAATGTATTACTTTGCATTTCCTGAGTATTCCTGTGTAGGTATATGTAAAGGGGGATAAAGAGAAGCATGGCATTTAGGAATGCATTGAAAAAATATAAAAGCACATTTTGAGTCACTGCTCATACAACAGCAAACACATCCTGGTACTGACAGAAGCTAATCGGTGCAATGAGCACAACACCTGAACATGAGTGGGGATTGAATTGCTGCACAGAGTACTGCTTTATAGATGTGGCTTTAGAAGGGAAAAATCTCCAATATGACATTGTTACTTACCCTGTATTTGTCAAATATTTATTCTTCTGTTTGTTGAGAAATGGTCAGCCGTACTCGGAAAATCCTCCTCCTCCTCCTCTGCTAAGCAGTATTCACATCCTCCTGCAATCACATGTAAAGCAGCCATTGTGGAAACGCCTGATGCATTCTGAGGCAGCTTATATAGTTTGCACACAGTTTCCACCTTATTTGAATTGGTATTAAATTGCATGTACAAACGGGCCTTTTTGCGACTAGCCGTTAATTGCGACAGCCTCCAACATGCCATTTGAAGTTGGTATTTTTTTTTATTTTATTTTTTTTATTTATTTATTGTAATCCATGGGTACACAAAGCAACACAAGTAATACAACAAAGAAAGCATACGATAAATCTATAAGGTCACACAAGAAATAAAACATTGCGAGAGACAGCATGGCAGGACATAATACATCAGTCAAATATATCAAACTTTAAGGACACAATTAAAGACAAGGGTACTAATAAAATCTGCAAAGGAGCTATTATAGTTTTGCAAAACAAATACTGAGGAGGAAGAATAACTGAACCGGGATAGTTCCTTTATACCTCCATATAGGTCATGACTGCCCCCCATATCTGACGTACCAGTTTCATTTTCCGCCTACCTTTCAGAGCGTACAGGCTATTTTCCATATTAAAGATTGATAAGAATCTAGCCCTCCATACCTCAAAAGATGGGGGGTCCTTTTGTAGCCACATTGATGCGATACATAGCCTAGCTACAGCGGCCGCGAGAAAGATCATATACACAGATTGGATAGGTACATCATCTCCTTCCGGTACGTTCTCTACCCCTAACAAGATCTGAGCAGCAGACAGTCGTACCGGTGCCCCCAAAATCTCAGCTAGAAATTTCTCCATATGTCCAAAAAGCCGCCTTAATTGCCTACACGTATAAAAGACATGAAACACGTCAGCAGCATCAGTCCCACACCAAAAACCCTTTCCTTCATTGACTCCCCCCACTTAGCTATTCTGGCTGGTGTGTAATATAAGTTGAAAATAGTTTTATAGTGTTGGGCATATAGATTTGCGGACAGAAATAATCGGCCTGCCAGAGCTATAGAAGTCTCCACCTCTGTACCCTGACACCCCAGTCAATTATCCCATTTGCGATTTTGGGGTTCCAAATCATTGTCAAATGTACCCAGCATTAAAGTATATAGTGTGCCAATCTGTGCATCTCTCTGAACTGCCTCGACAAGAGGATTAACTTGAATTTTCCATCGGGCTCTCATCAAATAGTTGCGCATTTGTAAATATTTAAAGAAGTCAGCCCGAGACAGATGAAATTGGTCCCTTAACTGATCAAAAGACATCAGACCATCAGCAGAAAATAAGTCTCCAACAATACACACCCCTTTTGCCCGCCATTTGTCTATCACTCGATCCCAGAATACTGGTGGGAGAAGAGTAGTTGCTGTTAACGGAGTGTACCACGATACCCTTTCCACCCCATGCTTTTTTTTTACAACTGACCAAACTTTATAGGCAGCAATAAGAACTTTGAACCTAGTACGCTTGTAGTAGCTCCAATCCAGATTGGTGAACAAACAGTTTTTTGCAGCCCAGCAGCATTTGATAGATAGAGGGGGATTCAGCCTTTACAGTTGGTTCTGTTCCAGTCAGCAAAATATTCATATGTTGTAACATGCACACAAAATAATACAACGTGAAATCTGGAACCGCCCAACCCCGTGCTCCCTTGGTAAGACCATGTATCGCATCACTCTTCGTTGTTTGCCCTGAGCCCATAAAAATCTAGCACATATTGATTATAACCGAGCAAGATTAACTCGCGAAATCTCTAAGGGTACTGATCTGAAAAAATATAATATTTTTGGCAAAATCAGCATCTTGAGAATGTTGCATCTTCCCACCAAGGACAGATGTAAGCACTCACAGCGATCCAGTTGTTTACTAACATCTGCCACCAGCCTCCCCCAATTACACTCAACCAAAGCACTCAGACACACCGGGATCCTAATTCCTAAATACACCACCTCCTGCACAACCCTTTGATCCGCAATTGCCCCTATATTAACACATAAAATTTGGGTCTTTGTTGCATTTAATTTGTAACCAGATACCGCTCCATAGTGTACCGCCAGTTGCTCTATTTCAGGCATGGCCATTGCTGGATTGATTGTAACCACAGCCACGTCGTCTGCGTAAGCAAAAACATGGTACTGATCTTACTGAAGCTTGACTGATTCAATCCTAGGGTTATCTTCCAGCATATTTAAAAACGGGTCTATGTATAGGGAAAACAATAAAGGGGAGCAGGAACACCCTTGTCTTGTCCCGTGTGAGATTGGAAATGTCTCAGACTCGAGACCCATTATGCAAATCCTTGCGACTGGCTTGCGGTATAGTGTTTGTAGAGCAGATATAAATTGCTGCTTAAACCCACTTCGCCGCATCACCGTCCACAGAAATCCCCATGTAACGCGATCAAAAGCCTTCTAGGCATCTAATAAAATAAGGCTGAACGCTTCACCTCTACTGTTAGCATTATCCAGAAGTGTTATTACACGATTGACATGGTTCGTTGTCGGCCGCTTAGGAACAATCCGTGTTGTCGTATCGACACCAACGGTGTTATGACCTCCACCAATCTAATCGCAAGGATTTTTTAGTATATTTTGCCATCTGCATTTAAAAGAGAAATAGGGCGGTATGAGGCCGGTAGTTCACCAGGCTTATCTTTTTTCCTAAATACTACAATGCTGGCCTCGTCCCACGATAGGGGAGATGCGCCAACCTGAGCTTGTTGAAATTTAGCCAACATATCCCCCTGCAGGACTCCAAAGAAGGTTTTATAAATCTCAAGCCGAAGCTTGTCCGGTCCTGCCGCTTTTCCAGATGCAAGCTCGTTTATAGCTCTTTCTAGTTCACCCATAGTGATAGGGGCCTCCAGCTTTTCCACCTCTGTGGCATCCAAATTATCCTCACAGAAACTCTGTATCAGGGACTCACCCTTTTGTTGGTCGTATTTTTCGCCAGTATACAGTGCCTCATAAAAATCTTTAAACACCTCCAATATCCCGGACTCAGTTTCAACAGAATTACCCCTAAAGTCACAGATTAAACAAATTCTCTGAGCAGCTTCCTTTGCTCTCAGTTTTGGTGCTAGACACCGACCGCTTGCCTCCTCAAAGTTAAATTGTGAATGGCTTTTGTACATTGCATACTCTACTTTTTTAGTCTCCAACCAAATTGCCTCAAATTTGTAAAATCCAATTTGCATGTAAATTCAGCCTTATTTTTTTTTTTTTTTTGTCTTTTTATTACACATTGGTCAGTCATCTATCAGTGCCACAGTAAAACACATTAGATTGTCTCATCGCATAACATATTCATAGTTTTACAGACTTGACGTGTCTATTCACTCACTATCGTAATTGCGGTCTTTGACAGTGTATCCTAACCCACGTCTATTGGATTCTCTCGTGGGAGAGATACATAATTCTTTTCTATGTCTATTCCACTTTCCCCATTTTTATCCCATTTTCCAGGACACCCTCTACTTTTGAGACATCTTTCTCAGCAATCATGCTTTTATCCATGTCGTTTTTCCATATCTTCACTGTCGATATGTCTCCCACTCCCCATTTTTGCGCAATATTAAGTTTGGACAAAGTCATCCCTAATGTAACCCGGGACTGTTCCAGGGAAACAACCTTTACAACGCAACTTTTACAACGCACTACCATTACAACGAAACTTTTACAACGCAAAAACCATTACAACGCATGTATTTACAACGCATGTTTTTACAACGTAGGTACCTTTACAACGCATACCATTACAACCTAAGTATTGGTAAGTATATAATTATATTTAAAATGTTATATGTTTGGTTTTTTTTAAGGGGTATTTTTAGGGTTCAGGGTCAGTTTTGGGTTTTTGGGTAAAGGGGTATTTTTAGGCTTCAGGGTCAGTTTTGGGTTTTTGGGTAAAGGGGTATTTTTAGGGTTCAGGGTCAGTTTTGGGTTTTTGGGTAAAGGGGTATTTTTAGGGTTCAGGGTCAGTTTTGGGTTTTTGGGTAAAGGGGTATTTTAGGGTTCAGCGTCAGTTTGGGGTTTTTGGGTAAAGGGGTATTTTTAGGGTTCAGGGTCAGTTTTGGGTTTTTGGGTAAAGGGGTATTTTAAGGGTTCAGGGTCAGTTTTGGGTTTTTGGGTAAAGGGGTATTTTTAGGGTTCAGGGTCAGTTTTGGGTTTTTTGGTAAAAGGGTATTTTTAGGGTTCAGGGTCAGTTTGGGGTTTTTGGGTAAAAGGGTATTTTTAGGGTTCAGGGTCAGTTTTGGGTTTTTGGGGTACAGGGGTACAGGGTAAAAATAAAGTAAAATTAAATTTAAATTAAATTAATTAAATTAAATTATATTAATTTCAATTAATTTACATTAAAAAAATTAATATATACTTAACAATACTTACGTTGTAATGGTATGCGTTGTAAAGGTACCTGCGTTGTAAAAACATGCGTTGTAAATACATGCGTTGTAATGGTTTTTGCGTTGTAAAAATTTCGTTGTAAAGGTATGCGTTGTAAATGTATGCGTTGTAACGTCATACATCCCTGTTCCAATGTGTTTAAATCTGTGGCCTACCATACATTGAGCAGACACAGTTTGGGTGTTGGGAGGATCTCTTTTGCACACACTGCTTGCATCTAGGCAGTTATCTCCACCCAAAATGGTTGGGGCATTCCCAAATGGTGTGGTAAAATGTACCCTCATACATACACAGCCGTAGACATCTTGAGTACTCTCTCCTCCCCAACTTAGCCAGAGTGCCCCGGAGAGATGGTTCTGAGCAGGATCTTAGGTTGGATTATTCTAAGTTTCTGCGGGATTGCTGTCTCTCGTGGGAAGGCCAAGACCTCTTGTCATTCCTCTTCTTCCAGATTACCGATGTCTCATTGCCAGTGCATCCGCAGTGTTTGGAGTGGGTCTGATAAGTTATTACTTAACTTTTGGTAGACCATAGAGATTTCCTCATGGTTCAGGGGCTCAGTTAGTAGTCAATCTACTAATGGAGATGACTCTGGTATCTCTTCTCCTTTGGGAATGAGCGTTATTAAGGGATGTTGGATTTGTAGGTACCTGTATATTTCTTGTTTTGCCATTTTATATTCTCTATGCAGCTCTGTGAATGAGACTACCCTTCCTTTTTTCCAGGGGTCACTACCACTGGGATGCCAATAGTGTCCCATTTATCAAACCCAAGGTATCTATTTAAGTTACCTAATTGCTCTGCTTCCCATAGGGGCGTCGGTTGCATTATTTTCCTGTGCCAGCCAAATTTTTTTGTTCAATGGGGCCCGTGAGTTTTTGGCGTTTAGGATTCGCATATAATGCTGTTTTGTATCCAACCGATAAGCGAGGACATCCTGGGGATGGTAAAGCCAATAATAATAAGTTGATAAGCCCAATAATATAATATAACACGGTGAGAGAGGACAGCCCTGGCACTTTCCCTTTCCCAGTTTGAACAACCGGAAAAAAGGGCCTGTTACTATCACCTGTTCCATAGGGTAGGTATATGGTACCTTAATCCACTTCAGAAAGTTAGGGCCAAAGCCCATTCGCTCCAGAACTGCAAAGAGATAAGGCAATTCTATTGTATCGAAGGCCCTTCAAGGGTCTAATGAGAGTATCGCTGCCTCCTCCCTGATTGTATCTTTTCGCCCCATCACATTATGCAGACGGCGTAGAGTTAGAGATGTATTTCGCTCGGGCATAAAGCCAGATTGATCATTTTGTTACTATTGGAATCAGGCGTGTCACAAGAAGCTTTGCCAAAATCTTAGCTTCGGCATTAAGCAGAGATATGGGCCGATATGACCTAGAGCTCTCAGACGGTTTGCCTGGCTTATGGATCACCACAATGGAGGCAAGTCTTTGATCAGGAGGCAGAGAACCCTTCAGACAACTATCATCATATACTTTGATTGGGAGGCAGAAAACCCTTCAGACAACTATCATCATATATAGCTCGCAAATATGGGGCTATTTTCATCACAGTTAGCTTGTAGAATCCTAGTGGTACACCATTCTGACCCATCGCCTTCCCTGACTGAATATTTAGGATTCCGGAGATTAGTTTTTCATCTGATAAATCTCCCTCTAGGGAATCTAAGTCTTCAGGGGATAAGGTTGGCACTGGGATATTGATTAGAAGCTCTTGTGAGTTGTCTGTTGTGTTTGTAGTTGAGGATGTATATAATTGTTCGAAGTGGTCTGCAAATGACTCTATTTCTTGCCGGTCACGTAGGGTCATGCCTGCACCGTTGATCAGTTCTGTGACCCAGCAGTTCGTATGCTCATATTTTTTAAGCCAGGCTAAGAGTTTACTTGCCCTATCTCCCATTTCATATACTCTGTGTTGTTAAGCTCTATGTTTCGCCTTGTAGTTCTCTGTTACCAGGTGCTTATATTCCAAACTTTTGATGTCTAGGGCATGTTTAGATGAGTCATCTAGGGGTCTAAGTTCTGTGTCTCACCTTCCAATATCTCATTTTCTAGTGTATCTATTTTGGCGCTTTTGCTCCCTTCTATGACCCACTACGAGTGTGAGTGCTTGGCCTTTGATTACACCATTTTGAAAGCCCCCAAAAGTGTTGGACTGACCCCACATTTTCTTTGTAATAAACGTCTGTGTGTTCGCTAATTCCTTTCTAATTCGTGGGATTTTCAAGTACCCCGGGTTGAGTGTGAGAGTCTTCCGTTTGCTATCAAAGTCCCTGGCATATTTACTCCATATCGGGGAGTGGTCTGAGATGCCTCGCACCAGGCAACTAACCTCCCTATAGTTGTGTACATTATCCGCTAGAGTGAGAATGTAGTTTATACATGATAAACTGTTGTGGGCCCCGGAGTGAAATGTGTACTATTTTATCTGCAGATGGAGGTGACGCCAAACATCAGCCATACCCATTGAGGTGAGAAAACCTGCAAATGGGGAATTGCAATGCACATTTCCACGGGGAGGATGTCGATCTAGGTTGTTTTGTATTGTAATGTTGAAGTCACCCCTCAGTATAAGGGAGCATGTTGGTAGGTCCAATATTAGCCTGCCAAGGTCGGAAAGGGTGGAGGCCTGTAGTGCTGGGGGGATATAAGCAGATATTAGGTTCAAGGGCTCCCCTTCCCACGATCCCATCACAAATGCAAAGCTCCCCTGATCATCCTTCCAGGACTTCTGTATCATAAAGAGAAACTTTTTTCAGATTAGTTTATCAGTCCCCCTGGAGCCTGAGGTAAACCCTGCATGCACCCCTTCAGCGCCAAGACGCCTTCGGGTATATGTTGCGCTTTATAAATGGCAATAAATAAATAAATGTGCCACCAACTTGTATCCCCATCTGTCCAGGTCTTTACAGGTGTTCCCGACAAGATGAGTTTCCTGTAATAATACAATGTCTGGTGATTGACGTTTTAGAAATTGCATTACAATCCCCCTTTTTAATTTGTCCCCCAAGCCATTTACATTCCAGGTTAGGATTCGGATTGCCACCTCAACATTATTAGCAGTCATTTGTGTCTTTGGCTTCCGTGTATTTGTCCCACCTGGAATACGTCCCCCTGTGTTTTACCTGTGTGTCTATGGTGGCTGGCATTCTTTTGTGGTAGAAGGTCTTAATGCCATGACTGTCTATATTTGGAGTGGAATATCTGGAGAAGTGAACTGAGTCCCTATATCTTCTGACCATCTAACTGAACTATTAACATTCTACAAAGCTCCCTCCCAATTTTCAATAAACTTGCCCCCGCCTGCTCCCCTGCATGACGGCATATAATCTACCCGCCACCCCAATTGTGCCGAGTGCCTGTTGCCCTCCCCAAAAAGTTCAGGGTTTGTGGCCTTGCCAGTCCCCTCCCCTATATGCAATGGTGTGAGCTCCTTGTGCAACTCTACTTTTATCGTACAAATAGCTGGGCCCTATAATCAAATTTTTATTCAGTTTACTATATCCATATCTCTTCCTCTTTACAATTGCTTCATTCTGATTGTTACCAGCATGTTCGATCAGTTCAGAGATTTGGCAAAAGGCAGTCTTTACCTCTATAGTGTCAATGTTCATTCTGATTCTTGGCTGTGCCAACCATTCTGACGGTCGCGTCTCCTGAGGTACTGTGTGGTTGAACCTGATGGGTCTGCTTCCCTCGTTTTCCATTTGGTATTTAATATGTTCTTGTCACCACCTTTCTAACCATTTCCCCACGTCGTTGGGGGTTGTAAAGAACCAGGTCTTACCTTCAGCCCCCACCCTGAGTTTTGCTGGGAACAACATTGCATATTTGTTTAATTTTTTTCTGAGGGTTCTCTTAACTTCTATGAAGCTCCGACGTTGTCTCTGCACTTTTACTTTGAAACCTGGGAAAAACGTAATAGTACTATTTTCAAAGGAGAGTGGTGGAGAACTTTGGGCCGTTTGCAGGATGATGTCTCTGTTGCAACAATTGAACACTCTTGCTAGTAGAGGTTTTGGGGGCGCCCCCGGTTTCGGCCTTCCTCCTGGGTACTCTGTGGGCTCTTTCTACAGAAAAATAGATGAAGAGGCCTCGTAGTTACAAATGTTTAGTGATTAGCTCTTCCACAAAAGGATCTATGTCAGGCCCTCCGTGTGTTCAGGTACCCCAAGAATACATATGTTGTTTTGCTGTACCCTACCTTCGTCTAGTTCCACCTCCAAGAGTTCACTTTTGGTGTGTAAGTCCTTGACTAGCTGTTTGAGGCTGGATATTTCCTTTGCGAGGGAGTCCATAGTTACTTCTACTTTCTTGACCCTTTTATCCATATTACATAGGTCGGCCGTGACCAGAATAAGTTCTGTGGAGACTGTGTCGAGCCTCGCTTCCAGGGATGCTTGCACATTTGTTATAGCCGACATTATGTCTTGAAGAGTAGGTTCTGTGTGTTCTGTGGGACTTTCACTTTGTGGCTGGGTCGCAGGCATTGCGTTGCCTTGTGGGTCTGCACCTTTCTGCCATGCGTATTTGTCTAGGTTTGTTTGGAGAGCAGCACAACCAGTCTTGCCACTTAACATTTCACTGAATGAACAGAGGTGTATGTCTGGGATCAAAAACCGATTGGTTGTCCCTGCTGCATGCACTCGGACAGATTGCCCTGTTTGTCTTGTCAGGTCCTGCCTATGTGGCCTCTCTATTACTTCTGCTATGCCAAAGCAGGGAAAGGCGCAAATGTAAGCCCAGGATGGGCTGCTTTGACTGTGTTGTGGGTTGTCCTTACAACTGCTTTACTAATGAGGATCAATGAGCCCTCTCCGATGACTATCTATTGACTTGCCTAGTAGGGTTTTTGTGCACAATTACTCCCACTATTCAGGGCCTCTAGTTATTGCCTCCCTATCCCTCCACAACCCGCTCACCTTTGGGTATTGGTGGTCATGGTAACCCTCTCAGGCTCGAACCTTTGATTACTTCTCTGAGCACTTGTTGATTTCGATCGTCCTTAATCCGACCTGTTCGCTCTTCTGCCCAGCGGTTGTGTTTGGGCTCCCCCTTCTTGACTTGTCTGCAGTTGCTTTTATCGGATCCGGCCTCCCGCACCGCACATGCTTCTTCACTCTGTCCTGATGTCGGCTCGAGCCGTCTATGCCCACGAGGCCGGCGGATCTCCTTTTGAGGTGTAATAGCCCATCCTGCACCTCCCACGTCTCTTGCAAGTGCTCCGGCAGTTGTAACCAGTCTCCTCAAGTCTGTGGCAGCCCACCTGTGACCGGCCATGTTCCTGTTCGCTGCCGGATGGCCAGATGTGGGGGTCCACACGTCTGCGCAGCCTGCTGCTATGTTGCTTATTCAAGCCCGAGTCGCAGCACCTTTCCGCGTGAGTGTTATTCCTCCCGGTATTCGGTCTTTGGTTGTCCACTTCTGAGCCAGGGTTGCCCAGTTAGTGAGATCAGGGATCAGGCCGCCGCCATCTTTTTGATCTGCATTGTGCGTAGGCTGTGGCCCGGATGAGCTGGTTTCTAACCCAATTACTCTCTTTGTTGTTGCCAGATTAGGTCCTCCTTGCTTCACTGGTTACAGGTGATGATTTCAGTACATATTTCTCTGGATACTGTGACGGATGGTGGGGGATTACAGAGGTGGGTCTCTGGAGTTGCGTTAGTGTGCGCCCATTCTCGTCAACTGCTTGCCACGTCCCCCATTCAGCCCTAATTTATTTACATTTCCTTGCACAGGCCAATTATAATGCTGGGAAATGTGTCCCTGACCCAACTCGGTTTCAACTTTAGTCCACCACCTCTCTCCTCTCTTTACATGTAACTCATGAGAGTGAATAAACACTTAAGCAGTAGATCCCACCATCTGCCGTAATATTCAGGGATTGCTCTACTAGGGAAGCAGCGCACCATCTTTTTGGGTGTGAATGTCTCTATTTTGAATCGTGCCCAAATAACGTAGGAAGAATGGATAATTTACACCATCCCCTGCAGGGAAATGTTATCATAATGTTCGCCATTCGAAAAATACAAGGTCCTCAGGAAAATTAAAATCCCTCAAAAAAGAAAATTTGTCCAAAAGCATATTCAGCTTTAGTGAAATGAGAGTCAACATGCTACATCTGGTACAAAAGAGTGCCCTCTCCAAATATTAAGCTACTTCTCTGAAAAGGCTGAAGTAACTGACTTATCAGCTGAAAGAATATGTTATTGCAAAAAAACTTTTTCTCACACCACAACGCAAGACAAATATCATACTTGAGTAATGGGAAATGAAAGTCCATCATATTGTTTCCAAGAAAGGCATGAACAAATTAGTATGGGTATTGGTTTCTCAGGCAGCAGTTTCCAAATGGGTGCCATTTTCATTATGTGAAAAGTAAGGATATTGCTTGGAGAAAAAGATCTCCATTTTAATAAAAGAAGAAATTCTGTTGTATAAATTGTCATGAACAGTAACCTCAGCTTGCAAATGGGCCTGAAGTATTATACTGGTCCCTAGCTATCTGAAAGCTTTTTTTCTCCCTATTATTCACAATGCTAACAAATATTGAGGTTATATTATTACAAACATTCCACTGAAAGTAATGAATAAAATAAAGTATGCGCTAGATGTGTTATTATTTAACTGCCTATGTTTTTTATCTGTTCTGTTTCGTAATTAGTTGTATGGGAAATGTTCTCATTCAGGAAAGCACTGCACTACATGTCCAGTTTGTGATAGAATTCCTATATTAAATATTTATTTGATTCCTCTTCATTTTATAGTAAGGGACATATAATTACGGGCCTCTTTGCTTTGCTCTTGCTCCACGCAACGTGGTGCAAGAGTAACACAAATTAAAAATGAGATTTAATAAGCCATGCAAGGGCACCTTGTGTGGCCCTAAGTGCATTACTCTGCTTCAGGGAACATGTTCCCATGCAACATCCATGGATTTTAAAGCATTCCCAAATTTACCAAAAATGGTAGACTTGGGAATGCACCAAAAACCTGTGCCCCCCAGGTGAGACGTAACGAGAAAAAATATGTTTATTTATCCAGGTTTTTAGGTCAAGCCTAGTGCATGCACTGTTTCAAAATCCTGAAGAACTTCAAAATGACTTAGCTCCTGCCTGCTGGCTGCCCATTTGTACACTGCAGTGTTGCTCTTTTTTGCTGTATCCTAAATGGCTCATGCAGCGTAACGTCACTTCCGTGGTCTGGCACATGAGCAGGGCTTTGAGTGGGCAAGTTCTAACCAGGTCTGAGCACCGGCAGTTTTTTAAGGGGGGGCTTGAAACAGGTCTCCATCGGGCTCTGTTTTGTGCCCTGGCACAGGCGGTCGGTTTTTTTTTGGACTGCAGTGACAGCAGGCACATCGATGTGTGCCGCTCACACTGCTCACTTCTCACTAGTGGAGAAGTTACGGCATGAAGTTACGGCATAACGTCATGCCAGGTGAGTGTTCTAGGGGATGGGTAATCCTTTAAAGAGAGTTATTTTCTCTCTGGATTTCCCTTCTCTTTTTGAAACTCAGGAGCAGCAACATTTTCGGGGTGTCACCAGGGCTTTAAGTGGAAGCTTTTTCAATAATATATATAAGTCATAGTTGCTGCTTATTCATTTTTTGCAACTAACAACCATTGACAAAGCCAATAGTCCTGACTTGTAGGTATGAAGCTAGATGGTTTACCACCCAACTTCGAGAGTCCAGATGCACTTGCCGCCCCCTCGAAAAGGCCTGTGGGAACACTAAATCCACAGAAGCCCACAACAACTTCAGAGCTGCCACCAACGACCACCACCAACTCATCAGAGAAACAAGAAAAAAAGCGATTGAAGACAGAATCTCCACTCATGCACACAACAGCAAAGAACTCTTCAGCATCATCAAGGAGTTTGCCCAATCCACCAGCGAGTCCACCGACATCCCTCCCTCACAAGACCTCTGCGACAAACTCAGGACCTTTTTCCACCACACAATCAAGAGCATCTATGACAACTTCGACGAAGACAACCGACACACTGAGCCCTCACCAACCACCCCCGACACCCTGAAGCCGACGATTGACAGCTGGACAGCTCTCACCACCGAAAACAATCTGAAGACGATGAAGTTAATCCACTCCAAGGCCCCCACAGACTCCTGCCCCACCACATATTCAACAGAACCGCCGGCACCATCGCACCCATGCTCTGCCACACCATCAACCACTCCCTGGCAACGCCTCAATTGCCAATGACTGGAAACACGCCGAGATCAACCCCCTCCTGAAGAAACCCTTGGCGGACCCCATTGACCTAAAAAACTACAGACCCATCTCCCTGCTACTGTTCCTAGCAAAAGTCATCAAGAAAGCCATCAACAGCCAACTCGCCACATTCATCGAAGAGCACAACATCCTCGACTCCTCCCAATTCGGCTTCAGAAAAAACGACAGTACGGAAACCGCCCTCCACGCAGCAACAGATGACATCCACACCCTACTGGACAAAGGAGAAACAGCAGCCCTCATCCTCCTCGACCTCTCTGCTGCATTCGACTCAGTCTCTCACCGCACCCTAATACACAGACTCCACGATGCAGGGATCCAAGACAAGACCCTCGACTGGATCGGCTCCTTCTTCTCTGGCAGAACGCAGTGGGTCAGACTCCCCCCTTTCCTCTCAAACCCTACACCTACCACCTGCAGAGTCCCCCAAGGGTCCTCCCTCAGCCATACGCTTTTCAACGTCTACATGGCTCCGCTTGCCCCCATCGACAGAACATACGGACTCAACATGGTGTCATACGCAGACGACACCCAACTCATCCTTTCCCTATCCAACAAACCTAACCCTGCCAGACACAACTTTCAAGAAGGCATGGAAGCCATCACCAAATGGATAAAAAACAGCTGCCTACTACTAAACACCAACAAAACGGAAGTACTCATCATGGGCTCAACCCCCTACACATGGACGCCACCTGGTGGACCCCCGCCCTCGGAAGCCCACCTTCCCCCACGGACCACACACACAACATGGGAATCATCCTGGACTCAGAGCTCAAAATGGAACGCCAGATCAACTATGTCTCGTCCTCCTGCTTCCAAACCCTCCGTCTCCTACGTAAGACCTTCAAATGGATCCCCCTTGAACACAGAAAGACCGTCACTCACGCCCTGGTCACCAGCAGACTCGACTACGGCAACGCACTCTACGCTGGAATAAACAAAAACCTCACCTGTCAGCTACAGAACATCCAAAACTCCGCCGCAAGACTGGTCCTCAACCTGCCAAGACACTAACACATCTCCCAGCACCTGCGCACACTCCACTGGCTCCCCATTGAAGCTAGAGTCACCTTCAAGATGCTAACCCTTGATCACAAGGCCCTCCATGACACCAGACCAGCATAACTGAAAAGCCGACTCAAATTCCACGCACCCAAAAGGACCCTGCTATCAGCTCAGCTCTCCTACGACGTAGTCCCCAGCGCCAGAAAGACCAGATTGAGTTGCCGCTCCTTCACCTTCCTCGTGGCCAGAGCCTGGAATGACCTTCTGCTCCACCTCAGACAGACAACATCTCTCCCCATCTTTGCAAGAAACCTCAAAACCTGGCTCTTCCACAGACCCCTTACTTGATGGACTGGAACCTGCAACCACCCCCCTTACGGGTGAGTAGTCACACTTAACAAACACCTGATTTAGTGATTGATTGATGTTACTTTTATCATATATCTGTACGCAATGACAGATCACTGTTTTTTGGCTTACGTGTTTTCAAGATATGCCCTAAATTACATTGGCCTTGCCCCTTTGAGAGACCCCCCCAGTTTTTTGTATCCCTCTTATAGCCCTTCACAGGAGCACCACTCTACTACAGTTTCGTTCTGCTTCAATTGTTTTTGTGGTATTTCAGAGATTTTTTTTTCTTTCTTCTTATTGCAGCACAAGCATACCCAGCTGTATCTTCAACTATGGTAGCCGCGCCTTTGTTTTGTTTTGCAAAGCATGTCTCGCACACCTCCATTTCACATCCTGCTCCATTTGTTCGACCCACCTCTCTCCCGCCCTGCTTTCACACCGAGATTTTTCGCAGTATTATGGCTTCGCCACATAAGACATCATCTGCTGCCTAATCTGCTGATTTTAACACCAAAAAAGTGTTTTTTGCTCAAACGGTTCAAAAGTTACTAAAACATATTGCCGTGCAGGAGAGCTCCCTTTGCGGTTGACTAGTCCCCTGTCTGCTGCTTATTGCCAGAGTCACTGGAAATATGTGGCAAGAGAGACAAATATAATTACAGCATTATAGTAGTTGAAGAAGAGGTTTTTATAGACTATTTTGACACACAATTCTACAACTAACAATCCTAATACAAAAGGCATAATTACACTATACACCACATACATACAATACAATACCCATTAGTAAAAGACATTGTGTTTTACAATGCCAACAGCTCTAACCAATACAATTGCGGGACCTACTGCATGTTTAATGCTTGTTTCCCCTAGACAGAGGAAAAACCCTACGGGGGTTGTTGTTGTGCAGGAAGGTGTCCATCCCTGCACACAAACACAATCTCTTTGCAACGCAGGCAACCTTGCATCATGGTGCAAGGGCGCCTGCATTTGTGCTAGGCTGCTAAAAGGGTGCCAGCGCAGGGGAAAAGGCAGGAATGCACCATAATGACTTAAATACATTCCTGCCCTTTCCCAGTCATGCAGTCAGCACAGCAAGGTAGCTTGCTGCACTGCGTGATATGCCCATAAATAAGGCCCTAAGTTCTTATGCACCATGGTAAGGAAATTGTATTTGAGTGTATGATAGTCCTATAAATATGTCTACATACATTGCATTGTTTTAGATTAAAAACGATAATCTATTTTTGATTTTCTTGCAAAAGTAAGACTGTATCTTCCTTGACCTCCCCTCACTCTGCTGAGGAGAACCTAAACTACCCTTTTTGGGGTCACTCCCATGTACCTTCTTTTGGACCCTGGTGCTGATCCAGCAGTCCACCTTCTTAGTGGTCAGTGAGCTAACTATTGATCAGGAGTTGGTGTAGATCTGGAAAAAAATACTGAGCATGCGCTCCCTTGCAATCAAATAGTACAGTCCCTTATAATTCTTTACTTCACTGCCCTTCATTCAACCATCCAGTGCCTTGCAAAAAGAATCAGGACAAGCCACCCAGGTCTTTTGGGCCAGTTTCTGGCATTCCCTGAACCTTTGCCTATACTTTTCTGGAGTTAGACCATATTTTCTCATAAGGGCTTCCTTCATGGGGGAATACTGCATTCGATCCTCCTTCTCTAGGGCCAGTAGGGTGTCCATTCCCACGCTAGGGATGTTCCTCCACAAACTAGACCACCAGCCCCCTAAGGGATCTTGTGCATCTGCAGGGTAATCTCATAAACCTCAAACCACTTAACAATGACATCTCACACCAAAAAGTCAGGCACAAGACCTTTAGGAATGTGGGTTCTCTTGTCTCCAAATGGCCCTGAAGAATTACTGCCATCACTGGGAGGGATGTCCGATCCTGGGAGTTTCTTACCTTCGTCCTCAAGAGACTGCCTTGCAAGATTATCTGGATTGTCCTGCTCCAATTCTTCCTCCTCACCCAACTCCACCTCATCATAGTTTGTTGGGGTCTGCTGGGCCTCTGCCAATGCCCTCAAGGCCATTTGGAGCTCTGCCTTGTTAGTCCTCCTCTTAGCAGGCAGCACCCCTCTCCTGAAAACTCCTTGAGGTGGGTCAAGGTGTAGTTCTCCAGGTTGGCCAGCTCAATTTCCATCTTTGTAGGTTTGGTCAAAAACAGTCAGGTAGAGAAAGAATTAATTTGGAAAAGCAAAAAGGCTTATCAGCTGGATTTTACCCGAATTGGTCTTAGATATGGGATGGCACGGCTCACCAAGTTACTGTATGGCATTGCACAAACACAACTCCTGTCCCACCACTGTGAGTTGTTGGTTGTTGGTTGACTAGCGTATGAACCCTAGTCAAGCAGCAGCCATTTTCCTGGTCATGCTAAGAGGCAGGCAAACTCTATATTAACCTGTGCTCACTCTCTGGTATCTTAGCACAGGGCAATCAGGCTTAACTTTAGAGGCAATGCATAAAGCATTTGTGCAGATTTGTCCTACTGAAGATTTACCATCTCATATTTTGTAGCAAGATTCCCGTTCACAGGGAAGAAGTTAGCTGGGAGCAAGGAGAGCGTCACTGGTGATAGTTGGCATGACACAAAGAGCAGGCCAGATGTCGCGAATGGGCGGACTGGAGCCTTGCAGTGTTGATCCACTCTAGTGAACAATGCTTTCTGTGCAAAGAGATGAACTTGCAGCTGTTTGTGCTGATTCTTTGTGTGAGTGGCACAGCCCTGGTGAAAATGGGCCCATTTGTGGTCGCACATAGCCCAAAAGCTTGAGACCCACACCAATGGCCCAGGACCTGGGAGGCATCTCTTTTGGGTCAGGAGCCCATTGAAGACTGCTCCAAGAACTGTGGCAAGTCTGTTATTTCCCTGAGACTCAGATCAGGAGCCCAGCAGACATGCTCTTTGAGAAATCCTCGGGTCCTGGGTTCAGGATGAAGGTTGCAGGTCCAGTTCTTCTTCCCTAGACAAGAGAGCAGCAGAAAGTAGCTCAGCAAGGTAACAGTTCTTCACAGTAGCAGTCCAGCAGAGTGACAGCACAGCAGTCTTTTTTCCTGGCAAAGTATCCATAACTCCAGAGGTATATTAAAGTGGTTGTGTCTGAGAACCAGTACGTATACCCAGTTGTGCCTTTGAAGTGGGTGAGACTTCAAGGACATGCCATTGAAGTGCACAGAGGTCCTCCATTTCTGCCCTGGCTACAGACTCACTACAGGGGGGGGGCATGCAGCCCTTTGTGTACAGAGCACAGCCTATTCAGGCATAAGCAAGGCTCATTCCAGCTCCTCCCTCCCTTCCTGCCAGGATGGCCCATCAGGTAATGGCTTAGGTCAGTCTGTGTATAGCTGTCTAGGTGAAATACACAAAGCCCAGCTGTCAACCACTCCAGACACGTGATCAGACTATTTCTAAAAGTAGCATTTTCAGATTGGCAATGTAAAAACCAACTTGGCCATGAGTTAGGATTTTAAATTGGGATTCCAGAGATACAAAACTTGAAGGGGTCATCTCTTTCCATTTTGAAATTACACTTATAAAACTTAATACGGCAACTCAAATGTAATCCTATGGGAGGGATCGTTCTTGCAGTAAAGAAAATGAATTTAAGAGTTTTTAATTCCCAGGACATGTAAATCTTAAATGTAGATATCCTGCTTTTAACATATATTGCACCCTGCGCTCCGGGTTGTTCTGGGACTACCTTATGGTGACTTATATGTATTAAAAAGGAAGGTTTAGGCCTGGCAAGAGATTTAACTTGCCAGGTCGACATGGCAGTTTACAACGGCACACTTAGGCTGTACAATGGCAGGCATGAGACATGTTTAAATTACTCCTTAAGTGGGTGGCACAATCAGTGGTGCAGTCCCACTAGTAGCATTTAATTTGCAGGCCTTAGGCACAGGTAGTGCACTTTACTAGGTACTTAAAAGTCAATTCAATATGCCAATTGTGGATAAGCAAATGTTATAACGTTTTAGGGAGAGAGCACAGGCTCTTTAGCACTGGTTAGCTGTGGTGAAGTGCTCAGAGTCATGGAGCCAACAAAAATTAATTCAGCAAAAAAGGGAGGCAGAAGGGAATAAGTTTAGGGATAACCCTGGAGAAAGGGCCATTTCCAACAGGTGGTGCTAATAAGTCCTATGTCGTTCTTGGTATAACTTCTAGAGATTGCATTGAAAAAGGAATATTTTATTTTCAAAAAGGAATTTTACATTCAAATTAAATGGGTTGCTGTAGGGGCTTGCTTTACTCCAAGTGTATCAAACCTCTTTGAAGCGGAGTTTGAGGAAGACAGAGCTACTAATAGCGACAATCCATATAGGGCAAGAATAACGTATTTGAAGATATATTGATTACATGTTCGTCATCTGGCATGGCTCTGACGAATAACTCAAGGAGTTTGTGAGATGATTGAATGCCCAGAGTCCAGACTTAAAGTTTATATCCAATCACAGCAGACTCAATCAACTATCTTGACATTTGCGTTAAGCAAAGGGATGGTAGCATGTATGCCACACTATACAAAAGTCAACAGACACCAACTCCTTACTTAAATATGGCCAATTCTTGAGGATAAGTTGCTGGTATAGAGATTAATACTTTAGAGAAGCAGAGGGTTTTAAAATCAAATTGACTGAGAAAGGCTATCCAAAATGAGTGGGTACGAGGGACCTCAAATGAGCATTGGTATTGTCCAAGGGAATCCCTTCTGGCACACAGACATAGAGAGGAAGAGAATAATAAATGGATTGCAATGGTTGGCACTTTTAACTTAATGAGTAACCAAATAAAGAAGATGGTGAAGAGGCATTATTGGCATCTGCTAGAGGAAGTTAGCAACCAACTGCCTCAATTTGTTTTGAAACATAACAATAATACAAGGGATTAAGTGTTTAAGGCACATAGGGCATCACAGTTCCAGATCTCTCTAAGAGGCTTTGTGGACTTCCTAAAATGATAGGACACTATAAATGTAACAACTGCCAGGCATATACATCACTACACACATGACATTTCCAGTGATAGGTTCTAAAGAACACAAATTAAGGTAATTTTCAAAACTGCAACACAAAGTAAGTATATTATGTGATATATTGCCCTACAGTGCTTAATTTAAGCCGTTGCTTTCTGGTGTTCAGCACGGGCACTTAATTGTCATCACCAGTGCTTGTGACAGTCTGCCACAAGGTGGCGCTGTCTGGCTAATTCAGAGATGACCACAACAACAGTTAATAATTAATTCAATCCAAATCAAAGGTGACTATTACCTGCTGCCAAAACCATTCTTTTAGCTGTGGGAGTTTGAAATATTCTGAATTGTCACACACGTGTGAGATGGATAGTAACTGTGTGGTTACTATTACTGGCAGTATAGCAGGGGCAATGTGTGGTTGTAAGCTGCAATGGCCTCCTGACGGGAACCATGGCACTTTTTTTTTTAAAGCACTGTCTTGTAACCTAGTGTACGTTGGTCAGACAGCATATGGTCAAGCAAAGGATCTATCAGCACAGAAGCTGTGTGAGGTGCAAAGTAGAAGGGGCCCCTCTGGTTTAGCACTTTATGGGTATGAACCACAGTGCTGAAGATATCTGATGGCAAGTAATTGAAGTGATCAAACTGGACAGCCATGGAGGTGATCTGACAACAAAGTTGAATCAACGAGAACGCAGATGGATTGACACACTGAAAAGCACTGAACATGGGCTCAATGATGTCTATGATTACTGATGACTTTCAATGATTAACTAAAAGTTCTCTAACTTGATTTTAAATGCACAGTATACAGTGATTTATATGTCTGGCTTCACAATCCTGGTAGTAAAATATTACACTCTGAGAGTAATAATAAGATGCAGATTGGTTCCATCGTCACCAGTTTAACAGATTTGGTCTGAGTTGATTGTTTTTTGGCTAGCCCTTGATTAGAGATGACCTAAGCATGCACATGTTTTCCATTATTCATGATTTTGACAAGACAGGTTACATGCTGTAGTAGAAAGGAACAAATAAGAATAACCACACATGCAGGAATTATACAATTTGGTGGTCACTATGAGATTGGCCATGCATTTGAATTTGTAGTAACAAGACCGTACATGGAAGCACAAGCACTGCTTCATGGGTGATGTTTTCTACTCCCAATATGACATCTAGTGACGGTTTAGTAGTTCAGGGACAATGATCCACTCTATAGTGGAGCTTTCCCCTCGTACACTCTCTAGAACACGCAATGGTGAAACGAAATGCTTCCCAGGGGAAACATCCTTTACAACGCAACTTTTACCACGCAGTGCCTTTACGACGCAACTTTTACAACGCAAACCATTACAACGCATTGCACTGGGGGGCGCTCTAGGATAGGGAATAGCTTTAATTTACTATCCAACACCTTCCCTACTATCCACGGGGACTGGAGTTGGAATAGTAAATTAAACTATTCACTCTCCAGCGCCCCAAAGCACTATGCGTTGTAAAGGCATGCGTTGTAAAAACAGCGTTGTAAAGGCATGCGATGTAAAAGCATGCGTTGTAATGTCATACATCCCTTCCCAGCACGGTAAATGGTGAATGTGGACATCATACACAAAGTATTTGTTGTCCGTTGTACTGAATTGGGATTTCTCTTTGGTTTATTGGGCTTTATATTACAGAAACAAGCCTTAGTATATTTAAACCTGTGGAGATCTAGATGAGACTGTCACTCTGTGGATAAGAACACGGCATAGGTTATAGTTATCAGACATTTGATTGTATACACTATGTAATTCCTCTGTTCACTACCTGGTGTGGGACATGCAAACATGTATGCATGTCACATATTTACCACAGTGATCGGGTGTTAGAATTGGGGGTCTCTGGTTGGCACAGGTATGCACTTGTGACAAACAGGGACCCTCTCCTCTAGTCAGGGTAAGGGACTCACTCCTCAGAATAACCCCTGCTCACCCTTTAGGTTGCGTGGCGCGAGCAGACAAGGCTAATCCTCAGGGCGCTATGTCAGTTAAGCATTTATGACCACATACAGTAAAATCAAAGACCCACCACAAATGGACACCAGGCGTAAGATTTGTATAAAAAATACGTAGACTTTATGTAAAAATATGATACGATGCAAGAGTTATCACAAGACCAATATAACTTTAGGAAAAATGGGGCCACAGTACTTTCGTATGGAAAAGGGTTCTTTAAAGTTCTTAATATTGCTTAATTCACAAGGCCCACGGCTTTAAAAACACTGTCCCACGCTACTTGAGGTGGATCCTGATCTCTGGGCACAGTTCGTGAAGAGGGTGCGCTGCGTAGCGCGCTGGCGTACTCTGTGCGGGGAGACCAGGCAGGCCCTACCGATGCTCACGCACCTCGCGGTACGGGACGTACGGCGCGGCAGGCTTTCACAGAAGGATACGAGTCGTAGGATGGCTGTGCGACTTGTTCGTGTATAAAGACAGTGCGGGGAAAACAAACTTTGCGGACCCCGAGTCCGATGCGAACTCTGACCGGAGTTTGCAGGGCACAGTACCTTGTCGTTGATGCTTTAGGCGCGGCGCTCAGACCCACACGGCATTCTTCACGATGGACGCGTCGTACTCCTCGAATACGAGTCGGTGGGCGCCGCGTACCTTTGGGTATTTGGGGGCTTGATGCTTCCTGGGCAGGCGGGCGCGGCACGGGGCCTCCAGTACAGACCGTACTGGGGGCTCTGCAGGGTGCGGCGCGGCCGGTCAGATGCGGGAGGGCAAATATGGGGCGCCGGGTACGTTTCAACGTACGGGCCGTCCGAGGCTAGGGAACGCGCTCCGATCCGATTCCGGCGGGAGGGGTGAGGGGGCACACCGCGAGCTCCGGTAACAGGCGAGGTGACAGGGGAGCAGGCGGCCCGGCCCAGCGTGGAGAGAGCGGCTCGAACACGAGCGGGGCTCTCAGCGGGCAAGGGCGGCCAGGCTTCTGAGTGTCACGGCCCTAGAAGGGGGCGAGGGCACCAAATGTCACAGCTCCAGCGGGAAGGAAGCACACAGCTCAGCAGAAGACGGGCGAAGGCACAATGAGCTCAATGGTCCTGGGGCTCAGGTCAGGGGGCTAGCTCAGGATCAAGCCCTTGGAGATTGTTTCAGTCACAAAGGTAACAAAGTCCTTTCTGGTCTTTTCCTCTCCTTTCTCAGCAAGGCACCAACTGCAGGCCAGTCCTCCAGGTCAAGGACAGTCTCTCCTCCTTCAGATTCTTCTTGGTCCTTCTAGTCGGGCAGAGGTTCTTCGTGGTCAAAACAGGATCTGATTTGTTAGGAGCAGAGCTCCTCTTTTTATACACAGTTTCTTTTGTCTTTTCAGGCCAGGGGTGCCTTTGCATTGTCCAATTCAGCTCTGGAGCACTTTGTTTTGCATACTCTGGCTTCTTCTTTCAGAGAGCAGGGCAGGGACATCAGACGTTCTCCAAAGGGTGGAGCCAGCAATGTAGTGGCAGAGCACAGCCCTATTCAGAGTCAAGGGGCACTCCTCCCACCTATACTGGGGGTAATCCCTCTATTCACCACCTGGCAGCCCAGACTGTCCCCTGGAATCCCCCAGCCCTGTCACTCACAGAAATCAGACAGCAGATGCACATCCTAGCAGAGGCGGGCTGAAATGGTCAGGCAAGCAAATGCTAACTTTCTAAAAGTAGCATTTGCAAACACAGGATAATAAAATAAACTTTACTAAAAGAAGTATTTTATTATTCTGAGTTCAGGCATACTAAACTTGACTTTCTACCATGTTCCCTGAGCCTACTGGGATTATAGAGTGTAATAATTCCAGCAGCCCATTCTGGCCTATGAGAACAGGTAGCCTTACAATAGTGAAAAACGTAAATGGCTGTAATTCACTCTTAGGACATGCCACATACATCAGGGCTTGTCCTACCTTATGCTTACAATACACCCTGTCCTTGGGCCTACTATAGGGGTGACTAATATGAAGGTAAGGGAAGGTTCAGGGACTGGCGAGTCGGTGCACTTGCGCAGTCAGCATGACAGTACCAGACTGCACGCAGGTTCTGCAATGGCAGACCTTAGACTCATTTTACTAGGCCGCTTCTGTGGGTGGCACAACCAATGCTGCAGGCCCACCAGCAGTATTTGTATTTACAAGCCCTGGCACTCCTTGTGTACTTTACTGGGGTCTGACAGTAAACCAAATAAGCCAATCATGGAAATCAATCACATATACACTTTTCATAGGGAGAGCATATGCACTTTAGCACTGGTCAGCAGTGTAAAGTGCCCAGAGTCATTAAACCAACAAAAACAGGTCAGAGAGAATATAGGAGGAAGGCAAAAAGTTCAGGGATGACCCTGCAGAGAGGGCCAAGTCCAACATCGGGTATGTGGCCACGACAAATTGATGGTCTCCCACCGCATCGGTCTGAGTTAATAATATGGCACATCGTTTATGAAATGTTTGACATACTTAAGAAAATCATCGCTCACAGCATGTATATGTGGCGGTTAATAATTACATAGCTTTATATACTGGTGGTTCATTCTAGGAAGTAGTACATCATGGCAGGCTCCAATTTAATCTGGTGAGCACAAAATCAATCTAGATGCACCACATTTGCTTTTTTGATTTGGAGCCAGGCATTCCTCCTTCTCCCACCCACAGTCCATGCAGGAAGGATGAGGTTTGCTGGGTGCCCTCTGCCCCCTCCCCCCCAGACATGGGCACGGTGGCCTTGGAGGCGCTAGCTGTGCTGGAGTCCCAGGATTAGGGGTCCCGGGGCCCCAGGTCTGTTTTGCGTCAGCCCACAGGGAGATGAGGGGCCCTGGGGACACCCCCTACCCTGCAAATGATGAGTTAAATTTAGCACCGGGCCTTGGCCCACCCCAGGAGTAATGCCAGGAAACACAATGCAGCCTCGCACTCTGTTTTTCACATAGGTCAAAGGTTGCCAATCTTAAAAACACTATAACTTAGGCCCAGTTGGGCCGATTCGGAAGATCGTGGTTTCATTTTGCTTATGCTGGTGAGCCCTAACCACTGGGCAGTTTTACCTCCTTAGCTCCTTTGCAAGGAGCTGATGAACGGGCTTCCTGCACCAGCTCTACTCTTGGTCTTTGATCCTGGGTGCAGAAGTGCAGATCTTCTCCCCAACTGGTCCTGAGGCAGTGTATGGGGGCCAACCTCACTGGCCCTTGGATAGGACCACTGGTCCTGGGGTCAACTGGGGGCAAAGTACTTAGTCCTTCTTGGCATCAGAGGATTGCTCCTTACAGTTGCACATGGTTGTTGCAATCCCAGGGTCCAACAGAGAAGAGTACAAAAAAAACATCCGCCCTATCTCTTCCTTGAGCAAGGGTTTTTAAAAGGGGGTGGAAGGCTTTAGAAATCAGTCACCCTGGCCAATCATAGGCGCCACATCACATTTCCACCCCACTCCAAACCCCTTGCCCATGCTGGTACAGCTTAAGATGGCATCACCCAGGAGTCACCGGTCACATCTGCTCCTGGGGTCACAGTTCTTCCCCTCACTGACATCACTGCTAGGGCCTTTCCCACCAAAACTTCAAATAGGAGCACCTCCTGTTTTAGCTGCAAGTATCTGGGCTTCTTCCTTTATTCAATGGGCCTGGGTGTTCCCAGTCCTGGAAGATGTGGCTGGTAATGAACAGATGTCGATTTTCATCTCAACCTCTTCCTGCTCAGAGGCTGAGGGAAGCACTGTTAATTGCTCCATTTGGCTAGTTCACTGTATTAGTAGCTGCCTTAGTAAAGCACTGACTGCCTTCATTGATGACTGGCTGAAACATTTAACTGCCCTCAATTGAGTTCCGCATGTCATCGATTCCCCAAAATCTTTGGGAATTAAACTTGATAAGAATCTAAACATGCAGTATCACATCAGCTCAGCCACAAAGGGAGCTAATTTTCAACTGAGCATCCAAAGGAAAATCAAACCCTTCCTCCCTGTGGATGACTTCAAAACAGTCGTCCAAGCCCTAGTGATGTCCAGACTGGACTATGGAAATGCAACTCTGTGTTGCCTACCCAGAACGACGTTGCCCCCCCCCCCCCCCCACACCCTTTGAGCCTCACGTAACGCAGCTGTAAGGCACTTTACGGGATCTAAATGCAATACCTACATCGATAAAAGTCCACATCTATAAGAAGGGGAATTAGGCTGGCCCTGTATGCTACAGACAGATTTTATCAATGAATTCTATCACAAAAGTGACAGGAAGTGTTCTGCTTGAGAAGCCTGAATTGTGGGCCCACGTAAATGTTGTCAGAGGATCAATATGGGTTTTAACAGGATTAAGGCCCTATCAGACACTACATTAATTTGTACTTGCTGATGCCAAAGTACTCGATTGTTAGCCATGGTGCCTTGCACCTGGATTTTATGAATCTGTCAAGTACATTTATTCATGTTAATTGAAAAAAACTCTGGAGTAAAATGGTGACTCTATGCACTAATCCTTACATTGGTAATGATAGAGTTACACCGACACAACATCCTCCATACAATATGGTGCAAACGGTGAATGCACAGAATCATTCAAGATCAGCAGGGGAGTTCTGCACGGCTGTGTCCTTTATCCTTTCCACTTTGCTTCAAGGAACCAGCTGAGGTGCAGGGGGTATTCTTGCCCGGAGAAACCAAGGAGTGGGGAAAAGCTACACCTTCCACCACCCATAGTGGCCCTCTCACGCGCTGATAAGCGCAACATCGATCCCGGGCAGGTTCACCGCATGGAAAAGGGGTTGTGAAATGGCAACTCGTAATTTTCTTGGCGGTGCTGGCTGCGGCACCGCCTCATATTCCTGCGGGTGAAAGCTGCAAGCCCAGCGGCATCCTTGATCCTGGCAGTGCCGGTGGTCTTGTGGCAGTCCGACCGCCACAGTTGTAATACTCAGGGCAGTCCTGCAGTGAGGTGGTGGTTGAAATGCCACCACGAGTTTGGCTGTTCTATGGACCGGCTATCTCATAATAAGGCCCTTAGTTTAGTGTCAAGTGATGCCCCACTTTGCCCATGACATTGGTTAAGCCTGCCTTTTTTTTTGTTTTTAAAGAAAAACTCTGTGTTATAAAAAACAGAGGGCCCAATGCCAATGATTTTTTTTCTGTGACTTATTCAGGCACTACTGCTTAATTCCTAAAGTAAGTCCATTAATAGACGGACATAATTGCATTTACTATGATGTGAATGCACTGAACACTACCATCAAGGGGTAAGCAGAAATCACACTCAGTCTCTGTTGGATGCAGAACTAAAAATATAGCCTCACCTTTACCTTTGTGATGAATCCAGCCACGTCATGAGGGGGGCCGCAAAAGATGTTGTCCTTGGCTCCTCACTGACACTTTTACCACACTGTCTGGTGATAATTGACTGTGCAAAACAGTGTACAATGGGTATTTCTGCATGTTCTTCACCACTGCATTCCACTCATCTGTAACACTTAGATTCAGGTGGAAATATAATTTGTGCCAGTGTTTTGTGGTTGCAATCCAGACATGGGTGTAAATGAGCAGTATATTATTTTAATACTACATCTATCAAAATTCCAGTTGCCAGTGTTGATTAAAATCTTCCTTTATATTTTCCACTTCATAATGGAACACACAGTGATATTCTGGACGGAAATCAAACCTCGATCCCCAGAGGGATGGCTTGTTCTTTATGCTGTTTGTTTTTCGTTGGCGTTTTTAAAGACCATTGAAGTGTGTGCGGGTTACACTTCCAGGAAAGAAAAAAAAACATGTCAAACTGTAAGTGCTAAGCCATCCAACACTAACAGTGTCAGGGAGAACAAAAAACAGACAAGTAGGAATGCGGTGCTTCTGTCTGTCTTTCACTGCAGGAGAATTATGGTGCGCTTATGTTTTAGCTCTTGCTAATCACAGCTGCAGGAGTGAGTGAGTGTATTCAGTGCCATCCCTTCACCCGTGAAATTAGCACCATCACTATGTCCCTAATAAAAACCTACAGATAATTTAGTCCTGAAGATTTGTAAATCTAGTGACTTTATAGGCTCGTTTATGATTTGAGCAGCGTGGTATTACAACTTGTCCTGACTTTATGTGCCAGAAAATCCTTACCAAAACCCTGCCACCGGCAGTCCCACAGCCAGTGACACACTAGATAATTCTCTGTACCGCCATTACAAGTGAATGGCTGCTTGGATGACCTTTCTCTGTGCTTTGCCTAGGCACCGGCTGCAGCCGTCCTCTGGTGTTTTGTTGCACTCTGCATCTGTGCCAGTTGGATGTATGACCTTTATGTGTCACTATTCCTTAATGTGAATTCGAGACTTGAACCAGATGCCCTGTAAGGCGAAGCAGCTGTCATATGTCTCCTTCACACAGCTCTCTTTTTTGTTCTGCCAATTTTTCTTAATGCCATAGACAGTGTTTCTCTACACCCTCATGACAGTCAAATGTCAGTGAGCTCCTGCCGCGTGGTATGACAGTCCCATGTCAGTGAGCTCCTGCCACATGGCATGACAGTCACCATGTCAGTGAGCTCCTGCCGCGTGACATGACAGTCCCATGTCAGTGAGCTCCTGCCGTGTGGCATGACAGTCACCATGTCAGCTTCTGACGCATGGCATGACAGTCACATGATAGTAAGCTCCTGCCGCGTGGCATGACAGTATCATGTCAGTGAGCTTCTGCCGCATGGCATGACAGTCACCATGTCAGTGAGCTCCTGCTGCGTGACATGACAGTCCCATGTCAGTGAGCTCCTGCCGTGTGGCATGACAGTCACCATGTCAGCTTCTGTCGCATGGCATGACAGTCACATGATAGTAAGCGCCGGCCACGTGGCATGACAGTCACCATGTCAGTGAGCTCCTGCTGTGTGGCATGACAGGCACATGTCAGTCATCTGCTGCTGCATGGCATGACAGTCACATGTCAGTGAGCTCCTGCCACGTGCCATGACAGTCACATGTCAGTGAGCTCCTGCAACGTGGAATGACAGTCACATGTCAGTGAGCTCCTGCAACGTGACATGACAGTCACCATGTCAGTCAGCTGCTGACACATGGTATGACAGTCACCATGTCAGTGAGCTCCTGCAAAGTGGCATGACAGTCACCATGTCAGTGAGCTCCTGCCGCGTGACGTGACAGTCCCATGTCAGTGAGCTCCTGCCGTGTGGCATGACAGTTACCATGTCAGCTTCTGCAGCATGGCATGACAGTCACATGATAGTAAGCGCCGGCCACGTGGCATGACAGTCACCACGTCAGTGAGCTCCTGCCGTGTGGCATGACAGGCACCTGTCAGTCATCTGCTGCTGCATGGCATGACAGTCACCATGTCAGTGAACTCCTGCCACGTGGCATGACAATCACATGTCAGTGAGCTCCTGCCACGTGGCATGACAGTCACATGTCAGTGAGCTCCTGCAAAGTGGCATGACAGTCACATGTCAGTGAGCTCCTGCAACGTACAATGACAGTCACATGTCAGTAGCTCCTGCCACGTGGCATGACAGTCAAATGTCAGTGAGCTCCTGCAACGTGGCATGGTAGTCACATATCAGTGAGCTCCTGCCACGTGACATGACAGTCACCATGTCAGTCAGTTGCTGACACATGGTATGACAGTCACCATGTCACACAGCTGCTGCCACGTGGCCTGCTTGTCGGCAGCGCTGGAGGGGGGTGTAGATAGAGACTGAAGAGTTACTTGTATTAGTTCGCCCATTCCTCTGCTAAATTTCTCTTTATGGGTCGTGGCTCCACCTTATGAGAGTCAGTCAGTCACTATGTGCAGCTGAAACGGAGAAGGGTGCGGTGTTACTTAGAGCAGCTATTTTAGTTTGGGTGTTTAATTACTTTTTAGTAAGTGTGATCACTGTCAGATTAGACCCCTTTCTTATATACGCCCTTCATAATATTGTGTTAAGTTTGCTTGTTTGTGTGATGCAATATGACGTTTAAAACATGCAGATGTTGTGATACAGTGGGTCATAATTTTGGCGTGGTCAGATCAGAGCAAAAAACAGATGTATAGCTTGTTACCCGTGATCTGCATATGGAAATAGGCTCAGGACAGTATAAGCGTCCACCATGACACAATAACATGTGTAGGTTTTTTTAATTAAATGATTTTCAAATTTTACACCAATTGGACCTTGGAATATTATTTATGGGCAATATTGTATTAACAAATAATTCTTTATGGAGTGGGCCAAATAGAATTGTTTTCCACTTGCAACATGAAAAGAATGGTCACAAACCATAAAGCCATTTGTGCTTATAAGCTGAACCTCTTGTACAAATGTATTTTTTCCCAAGTGCACATTAACTTTGGAAACACAAAGGTCATACATCTGAACTTATGAAGAGATGTATTTACCTAGGCTCAGAAAGGGGCCCTTCCATAGGTAGGAGTTTCTTTAAGTTTGGCAACACAAACTCACACATTTTTATTCCCCATTTTGAAGCATTCAAGTCCAGATTTGTGAAGCTATGTAGACATGTTTGGCTTACAAAAAAAGTCCCTTTTATGCCAGTGTAAAAACTGCCTTTGAAATTCCTACAAAATATGTGTTTGTATTCGTAAAATTATCGGCCAAGAATCTGCGAGGACTAAAGATAGAATGCCCTGTTGTTTTGTGTCAACCCATAAATGCACAGATGTGTACATATTCCCCAATTCCTGATCCCTTCCCACCAAAGTGAAAGTTTGAAGTTGTCTCATGATAAGAACAGAACTACATTATCTTTCCGGGGTGGGGCAACATATCAATAAATGTTAAGGCGTGCTGAAAGCAGTTCCCATGAATTATGTTCCCAGTGGAGAAAACAAATTCAAAGAAAAATGCATTTGGTCATTTTTCCAAATTGTCATATTTGCTAATTCTGGATTGTATTGCAGGAGTAAACTGCAGCTGTTTCACACTTCCAATTGTAATCCATTGAACATTTATGGATCTTAGAAATGAGTAAATCTGCACCGTTGAAAAGGCGTACACCTCCAGGTCCGGAGAAATATAATCCTGACTATCTCAAAAGCAAATCCATTGCCAGGGTGGGAATGGGAAGGGAGCACCACCGACAATGATATGCATAGAGAAGAAGTAGTTTCTCCATGGACAAAAATCAGAGGATCCAGTGAATCTTCCTTATTGAACAAAGCATTGCGAAAGGCACTAGGTCTGTCTTCTTGCTGAAAATCCAATCAAGACCCATCATCTTTGTTAATGCATGTTACTAGAGTTCCCTCTAATCAGCCACAAGTCTTGTGTAGCAGGCTGCAGTACCATAGGTAGCTACTAGAGGTCCCTCGAGTCAGTCTGACACAAATCATTTTCTGTGTCAGGCTGCAGTACCATAGATCGTTAGTAAAGGTCCCAGGAGTCAGAATTGTTTTTCTGAAGTAGGATCCAGTACCCTAATCAGTCACCCTGTGCTCAGTCATAGGTGTTTGCCGTGATAAAGCAGGAGTCCTTGACTCGTTACTAGAGGAAGTAGGAATCAGACTCACATCATCTCTGTAGCAGCTTGACGTACCTTAGGTTGTTACAAGAGATCACTGAAGGTCAAAAACATATATTTTCTGAAGCAGTATGCAGTACCCTCACTCGGTACAAGAGGTCCTTGGGGGTCTTATAATTCTGTAATCAGGCTGCAGTACTTCGTTCAATTGCTCGCGGTCCCACAGATGTTCAACATTGTCCCTTTAATGTCAGGATAGAAACAGATAATGAATACAGCAGCTGCCCTTCAGTGTCTTCTGTTGAAAGTTTACAGAAAGAATGTCATAACAATTACAGCACTCAGCTTTTCTGCTGGCCAGATCATAGAGGGTCTGACTTCCACATACAGTTGCATATTCACTATCAATTTTTGTTAATTTTTCATGTCCTCTATGTCCTAAATAAGTATACCACTGGTGGATAGGGATTGCAGTGATCTATCATGGCTCTAACTCAGGCTTCTTCAACCAGTAGCTCTTGAGCAACTGGTATCTCTCCAGCTACCAGTGAGTATCTCCAGTCTGTGCAAACCAGCCTATTAAAACAGAAGCCTTTGCTTGGTTTAACTAAGATATGAATACAACATTTGAAAATGTGTGTATTTTTAGAACCCATAATCTGATATTTGTAGAAAATATTAGAATTACTGAAAAATATTCAAGGCTGATATTTCAATGATAAATTATTCTGCATTAGGAACACTAAATGCTACAAATTATTACGTTGGAGATAATGGCATTGCAGTTATGGTTATTATGTGTTACCCATGATGAGGCATTTTTTGACAATACTAGTGATGCACTGAGTTCCTTGGTACTGATATGTTGCACAAGTGCCCACTAAAGTTATTTTGTCTGATGTGGCCACTATTGCAACAACAATAATATTTGTTAGAAGCTCAAGATGACTTTTATTGTACATAAGTAGCTCGTATTACAGAAAAGGCTGGATACCTCTGCTCTAAATACATTCTTATTTGCTATGGAAGAAGTCACTCTAAGGTATACCAGTAGACAGCTAAGAAATAGCAGGAACGTCCTTATAGAAATGAGTAATCGTCTGTATCTACAACAGCAAGTTTTTCTTCCTTTTTTACATTGTAGGAAGTGGTTTTGATCAAGTGATGGTCATGCAAAAACTAATAGCAGGGATAAGAGAGTAAGTATGGGTGTACAGCTGTTGAAAGAAATAGAAAAACAGTTCCCTATCATACGCAGCAGAAGGATATGACTCAATCATTAAAAATACAGTGAAAAACAGAAATACACCTCGGTGGGACTAACACAGGAATAGGGAGGAAAGACATGATATTAACAGCAGCGGCCTCAACTAGATAACATTACCATCCAATCATGAAGAAGGGGATGATCTGACGTTCACTACAAATTAATGTTAAAGTATTGTAAGAATTAGCTCTGCAAAAGACAGCTTAAGATGTCTATAAACACCTCAAAAAGGAAAAATACAACAACAGTTGCACTAATAGAAACACATGTTCCTATATTTAATTAACACACTATTTACAATCACACACCCTTAGCTGTTTTTTTCAGCAGATAACACATATAGACCTACCTCTTGAGCAGGTTAGGGTACTGAGAGACAAATTACTTTGACTTTCCCTCAACAAAATATTTTACACTATGTAATTCAGAACCAACGTGAGGGCAGATTTTAATGATATGAATGGGGATGGTATTTATCTTTAAAACAAACAATATTCTCTTTCTTTGCTTTTTCATCTACTCTAGTGGCTGCTCAGCAGCAGCACCCTTCACTCCAAATAGGCATAAAGGCTAGATTGGATGATTTAATTTGAAAAATAGACAGACAACTGCATCTATTTCAATAAATTAAATCGACATAACTGAATAAACTGAAGCATGAGCATGTAACATAACTCTCAACTCTCAAAATAGGACATTGCTGTGAATACAAGATTCTCAAGGCTAACAATTTCTTTTTCTTTAATACAATCTTTAGGAAATAGGACTAAACGTTGCCATTTAGCATGCAAAGTCTACATTCCTTATTGCAGACACCTGTGAGCATGTGGCATGTGACATGTGGAAAACATAATTTTTAATCTAAGCAAATACTCTCATATGTCCCTAATTTGATATATTCATCATAGTAATCAAGTTCTAATAGGAAATGAACTAACTCAATCAGGTTTCCAGGCTATCAGGTCTGGCTTTCCTAGTTCACCACTAGTATTGGGGATAAGACACTGTAAATACACACCAACATTAAATTCTTGCATGTGCTACTTTTAAATACTAGATAACCTCCCTTCTTGTGTACAAGGCCTGGTTAAGGGTGACATTTTAATTTGTAAAAGCAGGGTTCATTTCTGTCAAGAAAGGGTTATTTGGACTGGTTCATATGCAGGTTTAAAAGCTGCAGGAGTCAGACTGCACAGATAGGCCTAAAGCCATGTTTTGTTGCAGTACATCCTTTAGCCTTACTTTAAAGGTAAATACTTCAATTGGAGATTAGCTATCTTTACCCTGTTTTAAGGGGTTAGGGTGCATACACTGTGGCCTGGACAGCAGTGTTGCAGTATGCCCTGTTTAAAAAACACTCCTACCAGTCAGAAATACATTGAGATGACCTTGCAATAAGAGGCACTTTCTCACAGGCCCAAAGGATAGAGTGATTTAAATACAGATTAGTCTAATTGGATTATTGAGTCCCGGTTATCAATCTATTGCATCTAATGTAAAAATAGATTTTATTGTACACAATCACTTGCTCACCATTGGCACATACGTGTGAATACGTTCTTCATTACTCTTACCATGCCTAAATATATTGTGCTCTGCATCACGTACCACCATCGGTATTAAGGAATGTATTTCAGTAATTACACAGACACATTGTGTAGGAAACTGCCATCTTTTGCATGGTGTGCCCAAAGATTTTTGCACTATCTCTTTTTGTCTGTCCTCCCCATGTTAACATGGTTGAATTGGTATATTCATAATTGCCACATTTACTTGCCTATAAGTCTCTAGTATATGATATTAGGTGTACCCACATTCTCGATGTTAAATGAAATAGTGCTCTGCAGCACCTATTGTGCCATCCACTAAAGTGGCAGTGCAAACATGGCTTCCGGCCAGCCATAGCAGCCTTAATGCATCAGTGTTAAAACTACAATTCAAGCTGTCAAAATAAACTGTTTTCACCGGGCACACCTTTTAAATATTAATACATTCTACCACCCTTGAAAATTTGAGACTTAGAAATGTTTTCCTCCTCAAGATCTTCAAAGGACTTTATTCAAACTGCCCAACTGATCCGATTGAGGTTCATTGCTATTGGGCTAAAACATCTCTCTCGGAAAGTCTCTGCAGAAGCAAATCCCATTCAGTGGGACCTTGCAGAGGAGGTATCTAGCCTTGTGCAGCCTATTTAGCCAAAGTCCGCAGCTTTGGCCCTCTGAAGGACCACGATCTCTTAAAAATTGACTGAGGGCCTTATTACGATGTCGATTGGAAAGACCGTCTGACTGACGCAGTCGCAGATACATTCCCCCCGACTAGTCTGCGATGTCTTTGACCGCCCTATATGATGTTGGTCAGTCGGAGACAACTCCAAGCAGACCAGGTCAGTTGAAAAGGCTGTCCCATAGGGATTCTGATTAGAACATACATTGATTGTCCCACCAAACAGATTATGATCTATCCAGCGTGGTTGCGGACCCATGGCTGTTTGTGTGCCTCAAGTGCAAAACTGAAAAACTCAGGCCATACAACAAAAACAAGCATAGGCAGCACCCCAAACATTTTTTAACCATGTCAATTTACATAGTAGATACACCCATCAATCCACCTATATAAACAAAAAAAAATACCATGATTCTTTGCCCACACAATACTGCTGAATTAACTAGGGAGCACTATCTACAGTCATTGCTTTCAGCCCTGCACACTGCATTCACAGCATTACTTCCACATATGACTTGTTTCAGATTACTTTCTTAGACACACCTATTCACATTCACACTCTTACTCACACTGACCATCACCCTCACTATGTCAAAGAAGAAACAGCCTTGTTTTACATATCAGGAGTTGATAGTGCTAGTTGATGTAAGTTGAGCCATATTTATTTGGGACCTTAGTCCAACAGACCCCCATCAGCCAGAAAAATCAGATGTGGGACAGGATAGTCAGCAAGGTGAACGCTGTAGCACCCATTCTGCTTAAAATGGATGAAATCATAAAGAGGTGGTGCAACATCAGAGAAGGGTCAATAAATTGACCAGCACGGAACACCAGGCTGCAGAAGGGACTGGTGGTGGCCTTCCTGAGCCTCCACTACCAACAGAGCCTCGGACAGGGAAGTAAGGCGCAGATACTGTAGCCGGTGCAAATAGCACTTCAACCCCACCGTTTGGAAGCTCATGATGCCAACCAGTACTTTAATAGCAAGTTTCTCAATGTAGATACTTTGGAACAGACAAATAGGCACATACTAGCCTTTTTTAGTTTAATATCACTTTTCAACCAAAGTTTTCGAAGGACGTGAGTAAGGTGGGGATCTGTGTACCCCGTCCTGAAGAAGAAGCCTAGCTTCGAAACATGTCGACGACGCACACACGAGGTGTTGTACATTAACATACAAAATACCTCACAATCACCCTTTTAATAGTACCAGTACGGAGGCCCATTAAAGTTTTTTGTAGACCTCACATGCCAGGTACTTTTTAACCTCACATAGTCACTTTTCAGAATCCACCACTCACTTATAAAACACACTGAAACCTCACACACACCACACATAGCCAAATATAAAAGTGCTCCCGCATAATCAACCGGTTAGCAGCACGCCGCACCCCGTAGAGGGGTGCGAAGACCCCAATGATGAAGCATGACACCAAGGGTCCTTTTGGTGTCTGAGGGGTATTTAAAGAACACAGTGTGCTCCCCACCATTGTAGGGACCTCAATAACATCATCTAAATTCTTGTTGTTTAATTAATTATGGCCTTACTGCACCACCTGTGCACTTTACCTCGTGGGAGGAGAAGGTGCGTGCCATCATTCCACAGGAAAGCTTGTTTGGAATATCAGAAGAAATGGAGTCTAGTAAGTAGGAACTACACATTTCACACAATTTATCAATGACACTCCTTCAGACATCTCTGTACTGGTCCCAGTTAGCTAAATTAATGTTTTTTTTCAAACAAACTGTTAGAAATGGGGGTCTCTAGTTGGCAGAGGTAAGTACCTTTGTCCAAATAGAGGCCGTTGCTTCTAGTCAGGGTAAGGGGGATACACACTCTAGATAACCCCTGCTCACCCCCTTGGTAGCTTGGCACGAGCAGACAGGCTTATCCCAAAGGCAATGTGTAAAGTATTTGTACCAACGCTCACAGTAACACAGGTATAACACCACAAATGGACACCACACTGGTTTAGAAAAATAAAGTATCTTTATCTAAACTTAACAAGACCAAAATGATAAAAATGCAACATTCAAGTATTAAGAAAAATGACTTTCAAAAGGTTTTTACCACCTGAGTCTATAGAAAACTATGGATGCCTGATTTATTGCAAAATACCTGTTGTTGCGACAAAATTCATTAGCCGCAGTGATGAGAAGCGTAGAAAAACAAAGAGATGTGTCGATTCCGGAGACCTTTGTAGATGCGATAAAACAGTTCCTCTGAACACAGGGGAGCTGTGCGTTGGGTCCGGTATGTAGGAGGAAGTGATGCGTGGATTCTGAGATGACTCTGATCCACGGGTGATGCGTCGGGGAAAACTTGCCGCACCGGGACGATGCGTGGAAATCCCGGTTGGCGTTGGCAAATGGCGCGGTGGCTTCGAGCGGCGCTGCATCAGATTCTTCAGCTGCGATCCCTCAATGTGTCGACTATTACAGTGGCAACAGGCGCTGCACTGGTTTCAGCTACGGCACAGCAGTGCAGGGAGATTCTTCTCACACCACGGCGTTGTGTCTGAAAAACTGTCACAAGAAGAGCAATGCAACGATTTTCTTGTTGTTGTGTTGCTCTCAAGGTCCCAGCAGCAGACACAACCTCCAGAGGCCCCACACGGTCACAGGCACTTCTTGGCAGGTCAGAACACCCAGGAAGGGAGTTCAGGGAAGCTAATGGTGAAATCTTTGTGTTTCTGAGAATTCAAAACAGGAGGCAAGCTCTACTCCAGTCCTTGGAGACTTTCCTCAAGCAGGGAACACAGCACACAGTAGAGGCCTTCTCCTTTTCTTGCCAGAAACAGCAACCCCGGACAAACAGCAAGGGAAGTACTTCTCCAGCTCGTGGCAAAGGTTCCTCTTGATTACAGACATAGTTTAAAGTTCAGGAGTTTTAGGTCTAATACTTATACCACAAAATGTCTTTGTTCTCTTTGTGCAGAGAAGTCCTGTTCCCAGTCAAAACCAATTCTGTCCTCTTTGGTGCAGCTTCCTGGCAGGAGGTGAAGACACCATTGTGGGAAGCAGACCAGGCCAATTCAGGAGAAAATAAGTCAAATAAATGGCTGGGCGGGAAGGTGTATGTAGGACAGGGCTTGATGGGAGATGTAGACACTGCAAACACTCTTTTTCCTACCCAGCCCAAACAGCAGCCTGGAACTTTGCTTTCATGAGAGTGAGTGGAAATATACTAGCAAGATGGCTGACACTGGTGCGTGGTGTTTGGAGCACAAGGCCTTGATTGGTGTTGTGGTCAACTCAGATAACAGGCACCAGTGTCAGACATCTTGCTAGTACTTCCCCTCATTGTCTAGACACCACTCTTCCTGGTGGCCTAGTTGGGCTGGGTGGCAGGAGGAGTGTTTGTTATTACTACAACCCCCATCAGGCCATGACATACACATACCTTCTGACCACAGCCCAGTCAACCCCCCTGAAACACTGTTTTTCTGACTGTGAGTGGAAATGTGTTGGCAAGATGGCTGATACTGGTGCCTGGTGTTTGGAGCGCAAAGCCTTGATGGGATTTGTGGTCAACTCATACACCAGGCACAAGTGTCAGATATCATGCTAGTATACTTCCCCTCATCTTCTTCACACCAGCCTTCCCGGTGGCCTGGTTGGGCTGGGTGGGAAGGTATGTGTAGGCCAGAGCCTGATGGGGGTTGCAGTAATAGCAACCACTCCTCTTGCCACCCAGCCCAACTAGCTCATCTGGGCCTATGGGTACCTAACAGTGAGTGGAGATGTACTAGCAAGATGGCTACCACTGGTGCATGGTGTTTGGAGCAAAATGCCTTTATGGATGTTGGGGTAAAGTGAGACACCAGGTACCAGTGTCAGCCATCTTGCTAGTACACCTCTCCTCATTGTCTGGACACCGCTCTTCCTGGTGGCCTGGTTGGGCTGGGTGGCACGAGGAGTGTTTGCTATAGCTACAACTCCCATCAGTCTTGGTCCTGAACACACACTTCTCACCCAGCCCAACAGCCCACCTGAAACTATGCTAACCTGACAATGAGTGGAAATAGACTGGCAAGATGGCTGACACTGGTGACTCCAAACACCAGGCACCAGGGTCAGCCATCTTGCTAGTACACGTCTACTCACTGTCAGAAAAAGCAGTGTTCCAGGGCAATTGGTTGGGCTGGGGGGATGAGGAGTGTTAGGTTCCTAAATAGCCTTCCAGCCCTTCGAACCGCAGCTCCCAAAATTAGTTAGCTAAAAAGTAGCAAACAAACCATTGAGATCACATCTAACTATAAAGTCATGCACATATCTAAGCAGTCACACGCTTGCCTCCTTACAAAGATTCAATCGAGGATCATGAGATGAAACACAATAGGCACATCGCTCACACCATGATTAAAAAATTACCATACAATAAACTGAATGAGCATGTGTAAGCAGCCACATCTATGTGACTGCTTCTACATGGACTATGCCCAGTACACAGGCCAGACAAACTCAAACATTAGGATTTAAAGAGTGTGTCCGTCATTGACATTCTACACATTTGGAGCATACTAATCTACTAGGGTCATCTTCTGAGGGTCAGGTACAATTCAATGTCAGTCAGTATAAAAGACAAAACACAGCTTGGCCACCATAAGTGTAGGTGATTACCAATCCACATCTTGTTGAAGTTGCATTGTGCATCCCAAACATAGGCTACCATCATGGATAAAGTAGGCCAGTCAATCACCCTAAACAGTTTTTCGGTCCAGTCATTGATGTATTGGGAAGCATTTGAGGTGCAGTGGACATTCACCTAACTATTATTTCTGTACCCACAGGGTGAGCTGGGAACACCTCCATGCCCATTGATGACCACAGCCAGGCTCAGACTCCAAGCCAGAATGAGCTTCTCGGACAAGGATGGAGAAACCAGCCTATCACGTTTGGGTCTGCAGACAGCACCAACATCTACAGCAGGTCCAGTGTGTCAACTCCTGCCTTAGCTTGCAAAACTCAGCTGACCCCTTACCTGTCAGACACAGGAGCCACTTGAAAGAACAAACAGAACGGCAACACTGAGCACTTTGGCGTTGAGAGACTACATCCCAGTCAATGAGTAAGGAGGCTCATGGTTGACTGTACCACCACTGAACTTGCATGCCTGTGGGGCTAAGGGTTATGGGAGGGGTAGTGTGGATCCACGTCATCGAATAGTTGGTGCTACTGATGCACAGCCAAACTTCTCCTAGGTTCTTGATGCTTACGAGGGGTACCAGGGAGAAATGGGTCAGGTAGTACAACACCTCAAGAACATTGAACAGCTGCAGGCCTTTCAAGACATAAGAATTACCCGTTTCAACCAACAAAGGGAATAGGTCATAGGGGTGCTGCAGGATATCGTTAACAGCCTCCGCCAGATAGCTCTTCAAAAAAGTAGCCCCCCTGTGTGCCTACTCCATCTGTGCCAACAATATCTGCATAAGCCACAGGGAGGGACATTGAGCCAGGCGGAGATTCCACAGTTCCTCAGGAGCCTGCAGCTGATGTTCCCCAGCCAAATGTGGGAAGGGGTACCCCAGGAAATATCCAGGAGAGTCAGATGGTAATGCACCCCCCAGTAAGTAAAAAAAGGAGCACATAATATCATCTATTGTGTGCCGAACGTTCACTTTGCTGACTGTCCATACACACTGTTCCTGGTGGAGGGTCAAAGTTGGACTTTGGACATGAATAACTGTGGCTAGGCTCTTGGATTTCACTAGCAAACACTGTCAACTCCAATCTTCACATTTTTGTTTCATAATCACCACACTATTGCGTGGCTTTACCTAAGTGCCAGGAAGCAAATGAACTTTTCACAACAAGATAGATATGCACAATCAGAATATCAGACACATCAGTTCACAGTACATATTCACAGGAATTCAATTGTATATACAACTATCCCTATTTGCAAGCCCAATCAACAATCATTGTTAGCCAACTAGTTCATCATGTTCAAATTTATGTTAGAACTTGTTTGGATGTGTGATATCAGACAAGGCACACCTCAATGTGAAAAACATTTTTTATTGTCCAGCTACAAACTAGTGCCTGAATACAAACTACAATTATATCAGACAGTGCTGAAAGGCAATTATATCTAAAACACCAGACTATTATGTCATAAGGAAGTGCGTGCCAGGGAAATCAGAAATATTTCCATGTATGTGTCTGTCACAGCATCATATGTCTAGTGAGGTCACAACTCTGTAAGTCCACTCTGTAGATGACATGGCAAAGTACCCTGGGAAAAAGCATTAATAACAGAGTTAAAAAACCATAAATCATGTCTCACAAGTGAGAGAAGTATGATACCTCAGCCACAACAATGTCATTGTTAACACTAGCTAGGCCTCACCGAAACACTGTGCATGAAAATGTAAACATTTCTGAAACAAGTCTCCAAAAACTTTAGGACACATATCATACACTCTTAAACATACATACTGATAGACCTGTCAGCCCTTTGGGTGGTCCCTCCTTTTATTATTTATTTTTGTCCCCTTTTTGCCCCTCAAACCTTTTATTTTTGATGTCCACTGGAATATTTCAAGTCTTGACTTTGGGGTTAGGAGCTCTTTGCCCTCATAGTTAAAATCCTGAGGTTCAGGTGCCTTCCTGACTGAATTTACAAGACACACAAAATGGTGGTCAGTAACTGCCATAACTGTCACTTCAGGAGCAGGGGCCCATAGGGTAACACAGGGAGACTCTAGAACCTTCTGGCCTATTCTGGACACTTAAGGCCAGGGGTATAAAAGGCCAGAACCTGGGCGGCCATTTTGGTGTGGACACAGAACCAGTCGGAGTGCAGGCTGTCGGGATAGAGGTTTAGGAAGCTCAGAGGGTTGACTTCTTGTTAGAGGGTTGCTGCCTTACTGCTGCCACTGCCCCCTTCCCTACAGATCTGGTCCTGCTGTATGACCTCCTTCTTGTACCTGATTGGGGTCTCCAGACGTGTTAGGAGGAATTGACCTCTAGTCTTAGAATGGACTTCTGAGGAGAAGGAAAGGGTAGAGTGGTCGAGCTGAATTGGGACTTCCGACCCACTATCTCTGGCAAGGGAGTCAACTACAGGCCCTTGGAGCTTTGAGAAAACAAGGCCTGGACCGAGAGAATTATTCAGCCTAAACCTTACCCGGGCCTTTCTGGACACTGCCCATGTAGTCTGGGCTCCATCGGTTACCTTCGTGTGGTGGAGAAAGTGGTTTCCGCCCCCTCCTTGTCACGCTCCTGGGTTTGAGGGCATAGCCGCTGTGTGAGGGGGAGATTGCCTGGCCGTGGACCCGGAGCCGGCGATAAACCAGATCCCTGTTCGCACTGTGGGGCGAACGATAGATGGTAGAGCTGGATTGAGGAAACGCTGTTCCCCTGCGCAGGCTCACTGAGCACCGTCCAAGATTGTCAGGGGGCGGGGTGGCCTTAGAGACCCAATCGCTTGAGGGCGGAACTGACAGAGAGCATTGCCGTCGGCGTGAGAAGGAGGGCGGCCCTGCGCCTCAGACGCTGTTCCTTTGCGCAGGCCCAGTGTGCGGCTTGTGAAGGAGGCGTTCATGTGAGGAGACGCAATCCCGACGGCTCAACACGGAACACCTAAAGCTGGCGGTGAGGTCTGCTAGTGGATTCCTGGTGAAGCTGAGTGAAGTGAGAAGCGGTGCTCTGCTAAAACAAGTAAGCAGGAGAATAGAAACCTACATTCCCAGCCTTAGAGACTGGATGGCCCGGAGGAAATAAATCGGAGCTGCGGGGCTGAGCTAAGGAGATAATCTTTGGAGGGCACTAGAGACTTGATCGGAGTACCTAACAACTGAGCGTTTTGGCAGACCAGACTGTGAAGAGCCTTTGTGTAACAAAACCTGTAATTCGATGCCAGATATAGGTTAAATCAACTAGCGCTCAACTAAATGAGGAGGGGGGGGAGTTCTTCAATCTGACTGATGCTTTGATGTACTGGTTCGAGTTAAAATGAAATGTCTTCTAAGTGAACCTCACATAATACAACCGGTGAACGCCTAAAAAGAGAATCCAAGTGTAGATGATAACCCTTTGGTTCTTGGAAACATTGTACAGGAAAACCTTCTCTTATAAGTGCAAACCATTGTTGTAAGAGGTGTAGAATCTGAGAATTAGGACAGTGCATCGTAATGTAAAATCATTGTTGGAAGTTTGAAATGTTAAAGGGTTGCTGAACGGAGTACTAGTGAATGTGTAAAACATAAGAGACAAAGCACAGTGGTGTTACAGGGTACGATTAAGAGAAAGGTCAAAATGCTTAGTGTATTAAACTGTTGAACTACTGAAGGAGAAAACATAACAAAAGAGTTTTATAAAACAGCCCGTATTTTTCTAAACTGGTGTGGTGTTCTTATTTTTGAATGGATGGACGTTATGTTACTGAAGAGTGTGACGCAAACTTAACACATGTACCTTTGGGATAAGCCTACCTACTTTGTGCCAAGCTACCCTATGTAGACTGGTAACCCCAGGTCCAACATAATTGGTGTCCAGCGGTGGGATCAGAACTGTGCATGCGTCCACTCTATAGTAACTTAGTGTACTCCATAGGCCTACACCTGGAGTTTTCTCCTGGCGGACTCCCTAATTATATTTTTGTTTTTTCTAAATTTACTCCTGGTGGTGGGTGGAGGTAGCTTCTATATACCCTTTCAATTAATTCCTTCCAAGTGGCTGTCCCTGTCTCTGATTGGCAAAATGGAATTTGCTCTGGAAGAATTGGAGACCTATACTGTGGCCCAGCTTAAGGACTTTTGCCAAAATATGGGAGTGTTCTTTAAGCGTGGTGCTAAAAAGGGGGAACTCCAGACCAGTTTGAGGGCAAGGGTGGCAGCGCACCCAGAGGGGAAGGAGGAGGAAGATGGGGAGCGGGACGTGGTCATCGGGATAGATTTGTTGTACCAGTCTGAGAGGGAGAACCTACTGACAGGTCCCGGAACACTCTCAAGAGAGGGCAGCAGCGTCTCCGCGAGAAGCTTGACTGAAGCCGAACTAGCAGACAGGAGGGAAGAGAGACAGTTAAGATGGGAGTTGGCAAAATTGGAGAAGGCAAGAGAAGAGAGTAGGCTAGCTCATGAGTTGAGCCTCAGAGAATTAGACTTTAAGGCCCTGCAAGTAGAGACTTCCAATTCTCCAAATGGTGGCAGCGAATCAAAGGATTAGACCAGGGAACCCAGACCCTATCTACCTAAGGACGTAGTTGCCAGCTACAGCGCAGGGGATGACATCGCCAAGTGGCTGGCTGCCTATGAGGTCTCCTTAAGAGCCCATGGGATCCTGGAAAAACACTGGGGGGTGGCTTGTACAAATACATGCCTCCTGCAGGAAGAGATACACTTTTGGCCCTAGAGCAGGAAGAGCAGACCCACTACCCCACCATGAAAGTGGCGCTAATCAGAAAGTTTGGACTGACTACAGAAAAATACCGTCAAAAGTTTAGGGGTAGTCACAAACTAGGCACACAGAATTGGGTGGATTTCTTGGAATACGCAAAGAAGGCATTAGAGGGCTGGGTGCAAGGCAGCGAGGTGGGGGACTATGAGGGGTTGTATGACCTTATACTCAAGGAGCACCTACTCGAGAAATGTTTTCCCGAGCTGCGTCAACACCTGGTGGACAGCAAGCTGACCAACCCCCGGAAGCTTGCAGAGGAGGCGGACATCTGGGCAAGTACCCGGGTGTCCTCAAAGGGGACAGGAGGGGATTCCCAAAGGGCCGGACAGGGCGCCCCTCAGAAGAAAGAGGGGGGAGATAAAATGAGGGAGTTCTCCAAAGGCCCCCAAAACAGTTTCCAGGGAAAGGGAACAGGATTCACCCCTAAGGCTAACCTGCCCAGAAACCCTTATCCTGGCCAAAGTCAGCAGCCAAGGGTTGTCCACTGCTTTGAGTGTGGTGGTGTTGGACATTATAAGGGAGATGTCAAGTGCCCAAAGAGACCAGCCCCTCCCACCGGAGGAAAAGCCCCGGGAGTAGCTAGTGTAGTGCTCGGGGAGGAGTTGCCCATAGATAAGGGGGGTGAGTGGGCGAGTGTCACCTTAGTGTCCCTGGGAGATCGGGAGATGGTTCCTAAGATCCAGGTGCCCTCAAATACTGTAAAGTATGGGCAGTGGATCACCATCAATGGCCAAAGAGGGGAGGCTCTGAGAGACACAGTAGCCAGTATGACTATGGTAAGGAGTCAACTGGTGTCTCCAGAGCAGGTGATTCCACATGTACTCCACCCCACCACGATGGCTGACGGCAGATTGGGCCACTACCCTGTAGCCGAGGTTCCATTTGAGTGGGAAGGGGTTGCAGGTTCACTTCGAGTTGCCGTAAGCCCTGCCGTGCCAGTCGATTGTCTGTTGGGGAATGACATGGAGCACAATGCTTGGAAGGAGGTGGAATACCGGACTCATTCTGAGATGCTGGGTACACCTGACTGGGCCTGTGCTAGCACAAGGTCCGCGACAACCCGGAGGGGAAGTTCGCCTGGGCTGGAGCCTGGAACAATGGCCCAGCCCGCTGCCAAAAAGGGAAAGAACCGAGGACAGGAGAAGCCTGCTTCGGCTTCCACGCCCCATGAGACAGATCGGCCACCTGCGGTGGTGGACCAGGAGTCCGTGGAGGGGGAAGTAGTCTCCCTGGAGGACTTACCTATCCCTGCTGAGTGGCATGTGGAAGGAGGGCCTACCAGGGAGGAGTTCTGTAAGGGCCAGAAGGAGTGCCCTACCCTTGAGGGACTGAGGCGACAGGCCGAAGCCCAGGCAGCAGGGAACGTTGCTGGGAACTACCATATTTACTGGGAGGATGGACTCCTCTACAGCGAACCGAAGGTACCTTTGCCTGGTTCATCACGGGCCTTGGTAGTCCCTCAACGCTACCGAGCCTTTCTTTTGGAACTGGCTCATGAAATTCCCTTGGCAGGACACTTAGGACAGGACAAGACCTTTGCCCGGCTTGTCCCCCACCTTTACAGGCCTCAGATGAAAGTGGCATCCGACTCATACTGCCGGACATGTGTATCCTGCCAAGCCAGTGGGAAAACAGGGGTGAAGCTGAAAGCTCCCCTGGAACCACTTCCTGTCGTTAGCACCCCCTTTGAAAGGGTGGGCATCGACAATGTGGGGCCATTGGATCCACCAACTACAGCTGGTCACAGGTTTATCCTGGTTCTGGTAGATCACGCCACACGGTACCCAGAGGCAATTCCTCTGAGGACTGTTACTGCACCTGTAGTGGCTAGGGCCCTGATGGGGATCTTTACCCAAGTGGGTTTCCCCAAGGAGGTTGTGTCCGACAGGGGGACCAACTTCATGTCAGCGTACATGCGGGCTATGTGGAAGGAGTGTGGAGTTACCTATCGGTTCACCACTCCTTATCACCCCCAGACCAATGGTCTGGTGGAAAGTTTCAACAAGACCTTGAAAGGCATGATAAGAAGTCTGCCTGAGAGCCTGCGGAGGAAATGGGACGTCCTCTTACCCTGTTTGCTGTTTTCCTACAGGGAAGTGCCACAGAAGGGAGTGGGCTTCAGCCCCTTCGAGCTTCTGTATGGGCACCCTGTGCGTGGACCTCTCAGCCTGGTGAAGGACGGATGGGAAAAGTCTCCCAGGAAGCTTCCCCAGGATGTGGTGAGCTACATGCTGGCCTTCCGGAGCCAAATGGCAAAGTTGTGGAAGCAAGCTTCTGACAACTTGGAAGCCAGCCAAGCAGTGATGAAAGAGTGGTATGACCACAACGCTCACCCCGTGGAGTTGGAGCCTGGCCAGAAAGTGTGGGTGATGGAACCTGGGGAGCTAAGTGCCCTCTAGGATCGCTGGACAGGCCCCTTTGAGGTGTTGGAGAAGAAGGGTAAGGCAGATCTTAAGACCCCTCGACAGCCCCTACGGGTGCTGCATGCCAATCGCCTCAAACCCCACCATGAGAGGCCCGAGGTCATCTTGATGATGGTGACTGATGGAGCAGAGGAAGCGGAAAGCAAGCCTCTCCCTGATCTCTTTTCGTCTCAGGAAAAGGATGGGTCGGTGGAGGGAGTGATTCTCTCCCCATCCCTAACTCCTGAGCAGCGAGAGGACTGCCGCCAGGTCTTGGAGCAGTACTCCTCGCTGTTCTTCCTTGTTCCGGGAAGGACCCACCTGTGTACCCATGATGTGGACACAGGAGACAGCCCACCAGTGAAGTCTAAGACCTACCGGCTGTCAGACAAGGTGAAGGCCAGCATCCACGGTGAGGTTACCAAGATGCTGGAGCTAGGAGTCATTGAACCTTCTAGCAGCCCCTGGTCCAGTCCGGTGGTTCTGGTACCAAAAGCTGCCCCACCGGGCACCACTCCAGAACTGAGGTTCTGTGTGGATTACCGGGGACTGAACTCAGTGACTAAGACTGATGCACATCCGATCCCTAGGGCGGATGAACTTATTGACCGGCTGGGAGCTGCCCAATATCTGAGTACCTTTGACCTTACTTCAGGGTACTGGCAGATCTCCCTTACAGATGGAGCCAAGGAAAGGTCAGCCTTCTCCACGCCTGAGGGCCACTACCAGTTCTGTGTGATGCCCTTTGGGCTCAAGAACGCCCCTGCCACTTTTCAGCGGCTGGTGAACCAGGTCCTCTCTGGAATGGAGGCTTTCTCCGCTGCTTATCTGGATGACATTGCCGTCTTCAGCAACAGTTGGGAGGACCATTTGAGTCACTTGCAAGCTGTTCTCCAGGCCCTGAAACAGGCTGGCTTGACAATCAAAGCCAGTAAATGTCAGGTCGGGCAGGGGTCGGTTGTGTACCTAGGCCACTTGGTGGGAAGGGGAGCGGTGCAGCCCCTCCAGGCAAAGATTGAGGCAATCATGGCCTGGGAGCCCCCCAAGACCCAAACTGAGGTCCGAGCTTTCCTGGGACTCACAGGATACTACCGTCGCTTTGTGAAGGGGTATGGCACTATTGTAGCGCCCCTCACTGAGCTCACATCCAAGAAACAACCTCGACGGGTAGTCTGGACGGAGGCTTGTCAGCAAGCCTTTGAGAAGCTGAAACAAGCAATGTGTGCAGCACCGGTCCTGAGGGCCCCAGATTTATCCAAGGAGTTCATTGTCCAGATAGACGCATCAGAGCATGGCATTGGGGCAGTGTTATCGCAACTCAATTAAGAGGGTCTGGATCAGCCTGTTGTCTTCCTGTCTAGGAGACTGCTTCCCCGGGAACAGAAGTGGAGTGCAATTGAGCGGGAAGCTTTTGCAGTGGTATGGGCTCTGAGGAAGTTGCGGCCATACCTGTTTGGCTTGCACTTCCTGGTTCAGACCGACCACCGACCCCTTCGTTGGCTGATGCAAATGAAGGGGGAAAATCCCAAGCTGTTGAGATGGTCCATCTCCCTACAGGGAATGGCCTTCCGGGTGGAACATCGGCCTGGAGTGGACCACGCCAATGCAGACGGTCTCTCTAGGTATTTCCGCCTTAGTGATGATGACTCCCAAGGGGTTGGGTAGCTCTCCCCACTTTCAGCTGGGGGGGACGCATGTTTGACCTGTCAGCCCTTTGGGTGGTCCCTCCTTTTATTATTTATTTTTGTCCGCTTTTTGCCCCTCAAACCTTTTATTTTTGATGTCCACTGGAATTTTTCAAGGGTTGACTTTGGGGTTAGGAGCTCTTTGCCCTCATAGTTTTTTTTCCTAAGGTTCAGGTGCCTTCCTGACTGAATTTACAAGACACACAAAATGGTGTTCAGTAACTGCCATAACTGTCACTTCAGGAGCAGGGGCCCACAGGGTGACACAGGGAGACTCTAGAACCTTCTGGCCTATTCTGGACACTTAAGGCTAGGGGAATATAAAAGGCCCGAACCTGGGCGGCCATTTTGGTGTGGACACAGAACCAGTCGGAGTGCAGGCTGTGGGGATAGAGGGTTAGGAAGCTCAGAGGGTTGACTTCTTGTTAGAGGGTTGCTGCCTACTGCTGCCACTGCCCCCTTCCCTACAGATCTGGCCCTGCTGTATGACCTCCTTCTTGTACCTGATTGGGGTCTCCCGACGTGTTAGGAGGAATTGACCTCTAGTCTTAGAATGGACCTCTGAGGAGAAGGAAAGGGTAGAGTGGTCGAGCTGAATTGGGACTTCCGACCCACTATCTCTGGCAAGGGAGTCAACTACAGGCCCTTGGAGCTTTGAGAAAACAAGGCCTGGACCGAGAGAATTATTCAGCCTAAACCTTACCCGGGCCTTTCTGGACACTGCCCACGTAGTCTGGGCTCCATCGGTTACCTTCGTGTGGTGGAGAAAGTGGTTTCCGCCCCCCTCCTTGTCACGCTCCTGGGTTTGAGGGCATAGCCGCTGTGTGAGGGGGAGATTACCTGGCCGTGGACCCGGAGCCGGTGATAAACCAGATCCCTGTTCGCACTGTGGGGCGAACGATAGATGGTAGAGCTGGATTGAGGAAACGCTGTTCCCCTGCGCAGGCTCACTGAGCACCGTCCAAGATTGTCAGGGGGCGGGGTGGCCTTAGAGACCCAATCGCTTGAGGGCGGAACTGACAGAGAGCATTGCCGTCGGCGTGAGAAGGAGGGCCGCCCAGTGTGCAGCTTGTGAAGGAGGCGCTCGTGTGAGGAGACGCAGAGACGCAATCCCGACGGCTCAACACGGAACACCCAAAGCTGGCAGTGAGGTCTGCTAGTGGATTCCTGGTGAAGCTGAGTGAAGTGAGAAGCGGTGCTATGCTAAAACAAGTAAGCAGGTTCTGTGGGAAAGGCGGGGGAGTCCGAGAATAGAAACCTACATTCCCAGCCTTAGAGACTGGATGGCCCGGAGGAAATAAATCGGAGCTGCGAGGCTGAGCTAAGGAGATAATCTTTGGAGGGCACTAGAGACTTGATCGGAGTACCTAACAACTGAGCGTTTTGGCAGACCAGACTGTGAAGAGCCTTTGTGTAACAAAACCTGTAATTCGATGCCAGATATAGGTTAAATCAACTAGCGCTCAACTAAATGAGGAGAGGGGGGGTTCTTCAATCTGACTGATGCTTTTATGTACTGGTTAGAGTTAAAATGAAATGTCTTCTAAGTGAACCTCACATACTACAACCGGTGAACACCTAAAAAGAGAATCCAAGTGTAGATGATAACCCTTTGGTTCTTGGAAACATTGTACAGGAAAACCTTCTCTTATAAGTGCAAACCATTGTTGTAAGAGGTGTAGACTCTGAGAATTAAGACAGTGCATCGTAATGTAAAATCATGGTTGGAAGTTTGAAATGCTAAAGGGTTGCTGAACTGAGTACTAGTGAATGTGTAAAACATAAGAGACAAAGCGCAGTGGTGTTACAGGGTATGATTAAGAGAAAGGTCAAAATGCTTAGTGTATTAAACTGTTGAACTACTGAAGGAGAAAACATAACAAAAGAGTTTTATAAAACAGCCTGTATTTTTCTAAACTGGTGTGGTGTTCTTATTTTTGAATGGATGGACGTTATGTTACTGAAGGGTGTGACGCAAACTTAAATTTGTAGGTAACAAGGACCCCCTGATTTGGATCGTACTCCTGGGTCAGGGAAAACAGTTTTGTGCAAAGGTATCTACCCAGGCAGAAAAATAGGATTGAAAGCTGGCTATCGGAAAGAACACATAATTATATTTATAAAAAACTTAATAAAACAAGCAATGGACTGAAATGATATCAAAAAAGGATAATTTTTAATATAAAAAGAGAGATATCTATGGATACAAATGATTCAATAAAAAATAATTACATGATGTGGATAAACATAACGTATTCTAACACTCCATCATAATCAAACATGTAAGTATTCATTAAAAGTTGATTAAACAATTTTTTCCTTTTAAAAATAATTTCTCTAGTACAAAAAGAATATGGGGCTGTGTGTCTACGCGTTTCGACAAAAACCATTTGTCTTCATCAGGACAGTTCGATTTCAGCCAATTAATCTACAAAGAAATAAAACAAAATCACAAACAATTCACAGTGCATTGCCAGTCTTTCAAATTACATACACAATGATTCAGGAAAACAAAGGATCTTTTTCCTTTTTTCTCTTTTTTAGAAACTTTCTTTTTCATTAACAAAGCCAGACTTACATCAAAGTACAACGCAAATTCTAAAACATTGATTCGGAAACCACTGACAGAATAATAAATATCACATCCATGGCAATAACGGAATAGAGCCCCTAGAACACCCTATAATAGAAAGTGGTGTAACATTTAGACAAAAACTGATATTCTAGAACACCTATAGTTCCAGGATTTTTTACTTACTCATTTATCTAAATTTATTTCATATATTGTCTGCCTTAATGTATCATGCCTATAATTAATTTTATATGTTTCAAAGGGAATAATATTATATATATTCCAATAGTTAACATTGGTATCTATCTTGTGAATAGAGGAACATTTCTGTTGAGATTCTAATAGCATCAACTACATCATCTATATTGGGTTATTATATGCATTTAATAAAGATGTAATGGGATTTTCCACATGGCCGCAATGAACCTGCTCCTGTTTATTAACATTTAGGTTGCCAAAAAACCTTACCTAAGTTAGAAAAAATATCTAGAGTAACTGATTCGTAGTAGATGGGGCAGGTAGGGCACCTCTCCTATTTGATCCGGAGGCGGTATGTGATTGCTATTTGACAAGAGAAAACCGTTCTTTTAGATATTCCAAAGATAAGTTTAGTTTTATTAAGACATCCTTCATTATTAACATGGCGCTCGTGGCGAAATAGTGTTCTTACCTGTCTAAGCAGTGATCACTGCTGTCATCCTACCAGAGCCAGCATCTACTTCTTAGCGTCTTTAAAAGTACAGGGTCGGTAACCTCATAATTTTCCTTAAGGGCCGATGTTTAAAAAAAGATACTGAAGAAAAAGATATATTTTTCTTTATTTTAGTAACTGTTCAGAATTATACTAGTAACTGTTCGAATTATGTCAACAAGGACCAAGCACCAAAAATAAGTAGCGGTTCCTAAATGGTATTATTTACCTTCCAGTTGAAGTTTCAGGGAAAAATTAAGGGAGGCGGATGACTGTGATGTAAAATTTTCTTCCCTTTTGGTTAAAAAGTCGGCTAGATCTCACAGAACAGCTATAGGATATTGAAACAAGACAAATTATTTTGATTTTTTATATATAAAGAAAAGAAAATAATCTGATTTAATATATTAAAAAAAATTTTTAACTAAAAAAACTCTACACATAAACCTATTCTTATAGTCATTTACCTGTTATATCAAGCTGTATGCAAGGTAAATTACGCTGGGCTCTAGAAGCAGTCTTTCTCCGGACCTCTTGTGATCCCCAGGTGAAAGCGGTTTGGGTGTGCTTGCGGGTTCAAATTATCCCTGTAGGCCGTTTTAAATAAAAATTTGAAATTTATTATAAGAGAGCTCTAGCGAATGGCATGAGCGGTCTTGAAAAGTTAACATCGTTGTTAAGGGTTTACCTGTTGTACACTGGCCGCAGACAGCCGAACAGGGCAGAGGAAGATAGAGAGCGGTGAATCAACTGTTTGTAGGCTCCGCTCGTGCCCCAGACGGTGATAGCACTCAGAAAAAGTTGCCTGTTTGGGCGATACAAACAACATCCCATCTTGAATTTAATTGACTAGCGGGACAGATTAGAATCTGTAAAAGTTGCCTGTTTGGGCGATACAAACAACATCCCATCTTGAATTTAATTGACTAGCGGGACAGATTAGAATCTGTCCCGCTAGTCAATTAAATTCAAGATGGGATGTTGTTTGTATCGCCCAAACAGGCAACTTTTTCTGAGTGCTATCACCATCTGGGGCACGAGCGGAGCCTACAAACAGTTGATTCACCGCTCTCTATCGTCCTCTGCCCTGTTCGGCTGTCTGCGGCCAGTGTACAACAGGTAAACCCTTAACAACGATGTTAACTTTTCAAGACCGCTCATGTCATTCGCTAGAGCTCTCTTATAATAAATTTCAAATTTTTATTTAAAACGGCCTACAGGGATAATTTGAACCCGCAAGCACACCCAAACCGCTTTCACCTGGGGATCACAAGAGGTCCGGAGAAAGACTGCTTCTAGAGCCCAGCGTAATTTACCTTGCATACAGCTTGATATAACAGGTAAATGACTATAAGAATAGGTTTATGTGTAGAGTTTTTTTAGTTAAAAATTTTTTTTTAATATATTAAATCAGATTATTTTCTTTTCTTTATATATAAAAAATCAAAATAATTTGTCTTGTTTCAATATCCTATAGCTGTTCTGTGAGATCTAGCCGACTTTTTAACCAAAAGGGAAGAAAATTTTACATCACAGTCATCCGCCTCCCTTAATTTTTCCCTGAAACTTCAACTGGAAGGTAAATAATACCATTTAGGAACCGCTACTTATTTTTGGTGCTTGGTCCTTGTTGACATAATTCGAACAGTTACTAGTATAATTCTGAACAGTTACTAAAATAAAGAAAAATATATCTTTTTCTTCAGTATCTTTTTTTAAACATCGGCCCTTAAGGAAAATTATGAGGTTACCGACCCTGTACTTTTAAAGACGCTAAGAAGTAGATGCTGGCTCTGGTAGGATGACAGCAGTGATCACTGCTTAGACAGGTAAGAACACTATTTCGCCACGAGCGCCATGTTAATAATGAAGGATGTCTTAATAAAACTAAACTTATCTTTGGAATATCTAAAAGAACGGTTTTCTCTTGTCAAATAGCAATCACATACCGCCTCCGGATCAAATAGGAGAGGTGCCCTACCTGCCCCATCTACTACGAATCAGTTACTCTAGATATTTTTTCTAACTTAGGTAAGGTTTTTTGGCAACCTAAATGTTAATAAACAGGAGCAGGTTCATTGCGGCCATGTGGAAAATCCCATTACATCTTTATTAAATGCATATAATAACCCAATATAGATGATGTAGTTGATGCTATTAGAATCTCAACAGAAATGTTCCTCTATTGACAAGATAGATACCAATGTTAACTATTGGAATATATATAATATTATTCCCTTTGAAACATATAAAATTAATTATAGGCATGATACATTAAGGCAGACAATATATGAAATAAATTTAGATAAATGAGTAAGTAAAAAATCCTGGAACTATAGGTGTTCTAGAATATCAGTTTTTGTCTAAATGTTACACCACTTTCTATTATAGGGTGTTCTAGGGGCTCTATTCCGTTATTGCCATGGATGTGATATGTATTATTCTGTCAGTGGTTTCCGAATCAATGTTTTAGAATTTGTGTTGTACTTTGATGTAAGTCTGGCTTTGTTAATGAAAAAGAAAGTTTCTAAAAAAGAGAAAAAAGGAAAAAGATCCTTTGTTTTCCTGAATCATTGTGTATGTAATTTGAAAGACTGGCAATGCACTGTGAATTGTTTGTGATTTTGTTTTATTTCTTTGTAGATTAATTGGCTGAAATCGAACTGTCCTGATGAAGACAAATGGTTTTTGTCGAAACGCGTAGACACACAGCCCCATATTCTTTTTGTACTAGAGAAATTATTTTTAAAAGGAAAAAATTGTTTAATCAACTTTTAATGAATACTTACATGTTTGATTATGATGGAGTGTTAGAATAAGTTATGTTTATCCACATCATGTAATTATTTTTTAGTGACGCAAACTTAACACATGTACCTTTGGGATAAGCCTACCTACTTTGTGCCAAACTACCCTATGTAGACTGGTAACCCCAGGTCCAACACATACACATTGTTCACCAGCTATACAACAACAAGCAATGGTGGTTAGTCACCTCCTCTCATTGCATATTTACAGTCATGTGAAAAGGTTGTGGATACGCTCTAGTCTCAAATCCACTCCATCATCCTCATCACCACTGTCCTCATTGCCTGGTCCTGGATCCTCCATCGATGGCACCTGCTGGTCTCCTTCGTTATCAGTTAGAGGTATTTTCTTACATATTGCTATGTTGTGAAGCATGCAGCAAGCCAAGATTAGCTGGCACACCTTGCCTTTGTCATATAGGAGGGCCTTTCCTGTCAATCAATCAATAATGGGTTTGTTGATTGCGACTACTCACCTGTAATGGTCTCAAGGTGCTGAGGAAGAGGGGAGGTGCAGGATCCAGTACATCAAGGAGAAGGTCTATCAAAGAGCCATGTTTTGAGGTTTCTCTTAAAGATGGGGAGTGATGAGGTCTGTCTGAGGTGGAGCTGTAGGGTGTTCCAAGCTTTGGCTGTGACGAAGGAAATAGGAGCGGGCTCCTGATGTGGACTTCCTGGTGCGGTGGACTATGGTGTAGGAGAGCTGGACTGATCGTAGGCTCCTTTGGGGTGCGTGGAATTCGAGTCGGCTGTTCAGGTATGATGGTCCATTGTTGTAGAGGGCTTTGTGTGCGTGGGTGAAAATCTTGAAGGTGATTCTAGCTTCGATGGGGAGCAAGTGGAGTGTGCGCAGGTGCTGGAAGATATGGCAGTGTCTTGGCAAGTTGAGGATCAGTCTTGCGGCAGCGTTCTGGATGTTTTGTAGCTTGCGGGTGACGTTGTTGTTTATTCCGGCGTAGAGTGTGTTGCCGCAGTCAAGTCTGCTGGTGATGAGGGTGTGATTGATGGTCTTTCAGTGTTTAATGGGGATCCATTTGAAGGTCTTGCGTAGGAGGTGGAGGGTGTGGAAGCAGGAAGATACGACAGAGTTGATCTGACGGTCCATTTTTAATTCTGAGTCCAGGATGACTCCGAGGTTGCGTGCGTGGTCCGTGGGGGAGGGTGGGAGGCCACCAGGCATCATTCCAGGCATCGGGTGTGGGCTGTCTTATCCAGACAGTGGAATCTTGACTTCAGGAGGCCAAAAGTCCTCTCCACTATCTGCCTGGTCCGGCCATGGGCCTCGTTTTAAGGCTAAGGCACAGGAGCGTCGCCCCACAGACAGGAAGCAGCAAAAGAAAGAAAAAAATAAAATGATAATAACAGAATGTTATTATCATTTTATTTTTTCCTCCTGCTGTGGCATTGTGCGTGAGGGGGCAGGGCTGCAGAGGAGGGGAGGAGTGGTAGAACACTCCTGTGCACAATGACTGTTTGACCCCCCAAAACAGTCATGCGCACTTCCCTTTTCTCCATGCAGGCTGCCTTACTGCCTGCATAGAGAACATGCCCACCTCTCTAGTCCTTGGCTGAACGCCATGTCACAATGCTCAGACCAATCACAACGCTGCATTGCAGCATTATGAGTGGCTTTGGGGTGGGAGCCTGGCTGCCTGCTTCCTGTTCGGACCTGGAGTCGGACACAGGCGATTAGGAGAGAAGAGGTGGGACCCAGCGGCGGCTAGGTAAGTGCTATTATTTTTATTGTATTGCAGTACACGCCCCCCCCCCCCCCCCCACGCGCCTGCCCGATCCACAAGCCGTGTCAGCCACCCCTATGGCTAGGTCTATTCTCATGTTTTCAGGATTGGGCATGTCTGACCTCATAAATTTTTGGTCCCAGTCCATGAACTTATCACAAAGCAGGTGCAAACTATGCTATCACTTGAGCTATGAATAGCTCATCTTGAAGAAGGGGGGCCAAAGATTGATGCTTTTCACTGCTTTCTTGTCTTAGGAAACAAAGGTAATTTCAGAATCAAATATGATTGATGTGGATATGTACAAGAAAGTGGAGGAGAGAGGAGTTAGTCTTCCTGGCTTAATGCCTCTCTCCTCCACTTCTGAAACGCAAGGCTGCACCATATTTACAAGAATGTGGTGCAGCCTAGCATTTCCCCTTGCGATGGTGCAAAGTTTAGCAACTTAGCGCCTATACAGGCACCTTTGCACCAGAGTGCAAGGGTGTCTGCGTGCAGGGGAGGATTGTCTATGTGTAGGAAGGTGTCACTTCCTCCGGATAAACAATCCTAGAAATGCCAACTCAACACTCACTGCCCAACCCTTTCACGCTAGCCATAGCGTGAAAGGGGACCTTATGTACAAGGCAGAGTTAAGCCACGATAAGTGGCTTTACGCTGCCTTGTATGTAAGGTGCAGCCCCTGTCGCCACCACAACATCACTATAGGTGACGTTGTGGTGGCAATAGAGGATTGTACATATGCCCCACAGTTTCCATACGGTATAAGTGCTGCATGGTACTATATTAATAAGCTGGAAGGGAATTAGAAAGGAATCATCTGAAGCATGGGAAACTCTTTTTTCTAGTGCAAACATTATTCTAACAGATAGTGATACAAGCCTTGTTCTTTGTCCTAATGTCCTGCAGCAAAATAATTCAAGCTTCATCAGTGTATATTTGGTGTTATTAGTTTGGTTTAAATCTGTAGCTTGAATAATTTCCCTCCATACAAGAGACTTACATTAACACTTGGGCAATCAGAAAGAAGCAGAGGCACCTGTTTAAACAACAACTCCTTTATCTTCTGACCTGATAACAAGGCACAAAGTATAGCTTGTGCCTCACTCCAGTGTACATTTTATTTTTATAAATTCCATCGTTAATTATCTACAGCACTATACTGCTTTCTAGCTATGTTCGTCCTTTTGAAATTTCCCAAGCATATGTACCTATGACCGTAAATATTATTTATTTCTTAGAAGTGGCAGTTGAATTGACTTTATTGGGCGGGCACATATCTGCTAGTGCAGAACATTTTACAAAAAAATATTTCTGAAAAAAAAAACAGTCACTGACGTACATAGAAAAAAAATAAAATGTTCTTTCGAACTCTGTGTTCTGCCTTCATCCTTGGCGACACATTGGATTCATCCTCTGTGAAGCAACCATAGTAAACAGGAAATCATTTCACAAATGTTCGTTTTCTTTGATGTGTAAAAACCATCATGTGGATCCCATTTAAATTAAAAAGCAAATCAAGAATAGCTAAATGGTTTGCTTTGGTCGAAGGGCACTTGCATACCACCTTACTGTTGTCTCAACGTCCACGCGTATGGTGAGACAGCAGCACCAGCAGGCGTATGGTGAGACAGCAGCACCAGCAGTGCACAGAATATTCAAGAAGCAGATACAATGACGGATTCGGAAACTTCAAGAAGTTATTAGTATTCTAAATTAGAATGCACGATCCAGCAGCAATTGTTTAACCCACTTCTTGTAGTATGCACAATTTCAAAAGTTTAAATTCCCGCTGAAGGGCTGCTCTAAAGATCGTCACCCCTAGCCGAAACGTCTCCTCTTGATGATCTATCAGTGCATCCTTGGTACCTCTCCACTTGATGAGAAGAAACCAGCTGTTGATTCACTCATGGGTAAACGGTTAGGCATTAGAGGTAATATCACAGGTAGTTTGTTTATACATGTGGTGTGACAATCTACTTAACCTTCACATGAATTGAGGGTCGCTCAAGTCGTTTCGTTGTTACTGTTATATAATCCCTCTTGTTCAGTGGTAGAACAAACTCTGTGCTCTGTTTTTATTATAGAAGTATTGATGGTGAGCAGTCCTAAAGGCAAAGCATGGCCAAATCTAGAAAGATGCACCATGACTGCAATCTACAATAATTTTACCATCTAGGACTGTCCTTAAACTGCAGGAGCAGAAAAACTCAAACTCACGAACAATTACCAATTTAGTTGCATGGTCGGATTGGTAAGGTGGGCACTCGGGCAATGGCCGAGAGGCCGGTATCCGAGTTCCAGCTGTGGGCTGCTTTTTTGGGCAGCCTGGGGGGGGCCCGAATTGGGTGGAGTCTGTGTTGTTCCGATACCGACAGTGGGTGCCTGAGTGGCTTTTCTGGAGGCAGATTGGCGCCCATTACCTCCTTTTTATCAACGGGCAGAGGTTTCACTCCCTTTCTTTCACAGGGCCGGTCCATTAATGTATGCAGTTTGAGCACGGGCAAGGGGCCTGAGCAAAAGTGGCCTCACTTGTTTTCAAGTGTGTTTCACCAGTGTGAACTAATCTGTGCATTTCTTTAAATCTAAGTACAGTTTAGAAAACATGCCTCTGTTTATAAGACTTCACCGAAGCAGTGTTTTGCCGAAAGGCATTATGCAAATGTGGGCCACTTTCTTTAGCGTGCTCGGGCCGATTTTTAATCCCAATCCAACCCTGTTTGGTTGTGCTGTTTTAAGCAGATATCTTCAAGGATTTGTTCACCTGGGGAGAACTGGAGAGAAGAGCCACTTCGAGGGACCTATTTAAAAACTGCATTATGGAGTATGTTTTTTAGTGCTGCAAAACATGCTACAAAATGCTATTCACAAACCTAGGTGCAGAGTTTACGGGTCTTCCTCTTCTATAACATAGGGAGACTCTACAGTTGAACTGGAGATCTCTGCATGGTAAAGTATAGGGAAAATTGTATACGTTTATTAAACTTGAAAACATTAAAAAAAGTATGATAAATAATCATGTAAATTCATTAATAAGTATAAATAAGTATTTAAATGTAGAGCTAAATTGATAAAGCTACAGCCCTATAACCTTAATTTTGAATTGAATATTTAATTAATGTAAAATTTACCTTATTTTTCTGTAGTTTAAATTGAAAGAAAAAAATCCCAATCCAAATGTTATGTAATAATATCTACTAAAATCCATGTATAGCATATGTTACAAAAAGTAAATAGATTTTGATAAAATATATTATCACATCATATTTTAAAGGTAAAACAGTTGTTAAATTGTTTTAGAACTAAAGTAAAAATCTGCACTATTATTTTTGATTGTTTTTTACATTACAGTACATTTATGATATTTGTAACCATTTTATATCATTTAATATATCATTATTTACAATGGGATTATATTTTGAGCTCCTATCTCCATTATTTTCTAAAGGAGGTTGTTGCACCACCAGGGCCAACTAAGGCCCCCAGTAGGATGGCGGGCGGACTTTGCCTGCCCGCCATCCCATCGTGGAAAGGGACCACCCGCCATAAGGGCAGGGGTCCCGTGTGGGAAATTAGGATGCGCCCGCCACAGTGGCGGACGCATCCGGTATTTTTAACATTGTTAAAAGTGTGGCTCAATGGTTAGAGCGGCAGACCCTGAGGCAGAGGTCTAGCCCGGGACCAGGGTTCAATTCCCCGCCTCGGCGGGTCTTGAGCTCAAAATTTCCACGGACCTGATAATTCTCGCCTCGGAGCCTATTCCAATCATGGAGTCCCACTCTGCAACTCTGGGCAATAGCTTGCTTAATCTCCACAACGGCCCCCACAACACTAAAGATGCCTGGCCTCCACCTTGGGGGTGCCCAGGAGTGGACACCTCACAGGGAAAGCCAGGATGGGTTCCACAGCGGTATTCGTACAAGCGCCTTGAGACCCTTGCGGGTGAGTAGTGCGCTATACAAGTATCAATTTACATTGTGGCGGGCGGTGCTGAAAGCACCACCCACAACAATGATAAAACTACATGTAGTGCATTTCAAACCGCAACGTGACAGGAACCCCTTCCCCCCCCGGAGTCCCTGGGGGCCCGCAACGTGCCCCCAAAGCAGACTCCGCATGCCTGTCCATGGTGGCAATGCCGCCACGGATAGGCATTGGAAAATGCCCATACTAATATGGCAGGCGGTGTCTGATAGACACCCCCACCATAGAGAACACTTTTCTGCCCGGTCGCAAGGCAACCAGGGCAGAAAAGTGGCGGACGGTCTTTCAGACAGCCGCGGACCCCCCAGCCATAATAATATGGCGGGGGCTCATTCCGGCACGGATGGCGGACTGATCGCCCCCACCAGGCCAGCGGTGGCTATCGCCTGCCTGGCGGGGGCGATCTGCCCACCGTCCTAATGTGGGCCAAAGTGTGGTGCTAGGCTTCCTACTGTTTTTTTGTAGCAGTCCCTTACACTTGTAAGTTAGGTTCCACACCTTTTTCTTGAGGTGGAGACCTGTCAGTCTACACCTTTAAGTAACTTTTACATCCAAATTTTGTGAAAAACCCAAAGTATTAAAGTTACTCAAAAGTGTAAGAAAATATTTACACAAGTACTTTACTCACAAGAGTAACTTAGCGTTGTGAATATCCCACAAGATTTTAATGACATCACAATGGTTTCCTATTTGGAATGTGTCTGTTCTGAGTGGGAAACTGATTACTAGAAGTGTTACATCTATTTGAATTCTAGCATTGGTCAAAGGACAGAGGTTTGACCAGGCCTCTGGGATAACTGTAAGGGCTCCTGTATAGATAAATAGGTAAACTGCTGCTTTACAGCACCATCTCTCCTATTTAAAATGTCTGTCTTCCATCTTTGTTGCTAGCAAATATGGTGTAATAAGCGACGATATCAGGTAACAAGAATTATCAATTGCACCAATGAGATCTGTTTTTGGCCTTTATCTCAAAATAGTTTATTCTCATTGTATTGCTCAAAGCCCATTTTCCTTAAATATGCCAGTCTTTCCACTTCAGATGGGCAAACCATAATTCATGCCCCTGACGTAAAAAATCACATTTCATCTAAATGGACTGCTCCCAACTTTGTACAAGTTGTGACAGATAGCACTGCAAATTACATCAGGGGTACTCCTATAGACATTATATTTAACCTTGGATATGTGTAATTTTAAGGATGTATACACACACTCATGCATATACATAATTCTTAAACAATGTGAAATAAAGTTCAATATATTTTGTTAAAGATTAACAGTTTTTAGAAGCAGTTTTTTAAATCAATACACAAATTCTTATATCATATCTATTTTTACATTTGTGGATCTATAAACTAATATTCAAAAGCAAACTTAGTTCATCACTTGACTCGTGCATGGGCTAAATACACATTTGCAAGATATTGCAAATGCCTATATAGTCAGGGACACATGTATCTATGTAGGCAATTGCAATACCATAATTGCGATCATTAAGGAATCGCAATTGCCTTTGCATGTAGGTTTCACTAAAATATTAGTGATTCCTACATATTTCTTAATTGCGATTTGTAAATTGCGATTCGCAATTAAGGAATAGCTTCCCATTCATTCCTATGGGCCTTGAGGCCCACAGGAATGAATGGGAATTGCATGCAGAATTTGTGAGTACCAAGTAGGTACTCGCAAATTGTGCATGCAATTTCAAGGGTGCAAGGGGGTCAAAAGGCCACCCCGATGCACCCCTCAAATTGACATGTCATCACATGTTGCACACACACATGCCCCAAGGGCATGTGTGTGAGTAACATGGCACTTTGAAAAATGCACTTTTGTGCATTCTTCAAAGTTTTTGCAAATTTTCATCAACTTGAAATTGATGGTAATTTGTGATTCCAAATTACGAAATCGCAATTTTGAAGTGCATCATGCAGTGCATTTAAGAAATTGCGATTTGTGATTCCCTAAATGCATTTGCAATTTAGGTAATCACAACATGTGTGATTCCCCAAATTGCAAAATTGCATTTGGGTTGATGCATCTCATATGCAAAAATACTGGTCGCAAAGGGGCAGATTCTCCGAATCTGCCCCTTTCCGACCTGTATTTTCAATGATACATGTGCCCCTCAATTCCCTTTACCGAAGGAAAATGATTTAAGCCATTTTCCTCCTTCTTACCACTTTTTTACTGAGGTTTGCGATGCTAATACATCACCTGGCTCCTGGTGAAAGGTGTCTCTTCTGTTCCACCAGTAAACTTTAGATTAAGTATAGCACAGTTGCTCTCTTGCACGTTCATCTCCTTTCCATCGTGCTCAGCGACTGGTGCATGTCAACAAATTGCTGCTTTGCTAATGTGACCAATGCTTACGGAATGAGATTGATTTCCATGCTAAACTGAACGACTCTCCCAATACCACCACATGATTTAAACTTTCTTGGGATCCACTGCTTCTTCCTGCTCAGTTGTCCTCTACAAGCATGTACTTCACCTAAACTGCGTGCCATGGTGTGAGAAATTGGGTGCTGGTTGAGGGGGGCATGAACCATTCTTAAGCAGCAGCCACAATCCTTGTCAGGATGAACCACAAAAGTCACTAAATTAGCTTGTGCTTAACCCCCTGGCAGCTTGGCACAAAAGCACTCAGTCTTGACTTAGAGTCAATCTGCAAAGAGTAATAAAGTGAAAACACAACACAAGAGAAATCCCACACCATTAAAATGTAATACATTTTTTTACATCAAAACAACACAAATCTAATCGCTCCACCAAGAGATATGCAAATACAGCGCTTTAAACACCACAAAGCATCTCGTGCAGGTCATCTGGTCGAGCTAGACCAAGGGAAATTCACAAGTTCAGGCCAAATGTGATACAATGTGGGCCGGATACTGGGACCAGATTAGTACTGCTGAAAAGTTACTTTCGAAAAGTCTGTCACAAAGAGTCCAGTTCATGTTTGAGGAGGCCGTGAGTAGCAGGGAAAATGTTGTGCATGGTCGTCGCTGTAGCACGAAGAACAGGCTAGGCTTCACAGTCCTACAAGTAGCTCTACGCATGAGCTCAACTAATGCTACCCCAAGGGTGCAGGACCTGGGTGACACCTCTCAGGAATCAGAAACTCACTTCAGCAAAAGCCAGCAGAGTTCAGACGGGTCCAGGCAGTTCAAGTGCAACAGGTCAGCTGGGCAGTTGCCGGGAAGCCTCCAGTGGGAGGGAAGGGGGCAGACGGGACTCACACACCCACAAGCAAGCATACACATAAAACTCACAGCCATGCATTCACATGCGCGCACACGCACACACACACATCCATTCACAACACTGTTTACCAAACATTCATACATACATGCACGCACGCACCAACCATTAATTTAAAAGAAAACACACACTTACCTGCAGCCAGCTCTGCCTTGGGGCCTTTGCTGAGCTGAGGACGTTATGCCCACAGGAGCTGTGACTTCCTCAGCCCAGCAAAGTTCAACTCAGGCAGCCAGGAGCCTGCGCATTTAGTGCATGTCTGGTCCCAGGCTGCCTGACCTGAAAATGAACAGTGTCTGTCAGGCTGACTTTTGCTCAGCCTGACAGACACTGTTTGTGAGGGCCAAATGGTGGAAGGAAGTGGCCACTCAGCCCCAGTGGACCGGCCGTGGTCCAGCGCATATTATGTCCATGTAGCCCTGAACAGGAGGTCAGTCAGCTGACCCTTGGAGTCACTTCATGTAGCCTGTGATGAAGCAAGTAGGTCCAGTCTTCCTTCTCAGACAGCAGATCAGGCCTCCAGCTGCCATCTCCTTCCCCATACTTTATTTTGTGCATGGCCATGCCATCACGTTGTGCACCTCCTAGATGGAGTCATTGCCTGTTCCTGCTTTTTTTTGTCTCTAGCATGTCCAGAAACTGGTTCAGGACAGATAATGACCATTAGGTTTCGTAATGCTATTTCATGCAACAGGGTCCTTGAGCAAAAATGATTGACCTACTTTTATTTCAGAGACACTAATATTCTAGAATAAAGTGACCTGGTAAACCTCAATGCAATTTATATATATGTTCATCAAGTTCCTCTTCTGTAACAGTGTGCGCCCCCCTTTCCATTGACTAGGGTCTACGATCATCGTAAGTGGCAAATACATATGCATAGGTTGCACAGAAAGTCTCATTACTTTTTGTACTCATCCAGAGACTCCTTCTCATTCATTTTGTTAATTTATTGTGAGACTGGATTACATTTTCGAAATTCATATATAAGTGTCTGCTGGGGCTCTTTGGTCAGTGAACGCTTTCAGGTCACCCTTTGCAGATCAATAAATATAGTCTGCTCCCAGCTCAGGTTGAATTTTTGACTTAAAAGAGTGTGTTTATATCATGGATGCGATCCTGTCACCGACAATTACACATTTTTTAACGTCCCCAAAATTATGGGCATGTGGTCGGTAGGTGTATGATAGGTAGATTTTGAGGCCTATTGCTTCTTCTGTGCATATCTTTCTTTGTTTAGAACCAGTACAGGATATCCAGGATTATCCCTGAGTGATTCAAGACTGAAACAGCAGCTGTTTGCACTCTTAGTAATTGTGTTCTTTTAACACTGCCATAAACATATAATGCACATATAATGCACCTTTGTCAAGAAAAACACCATCAGGGAGAAGTGGGAAGAGTTTTGCCTTTTTTGACTCCCGTGACTTTCTTCAAATATCTGACCCCTGTGCAAGTCAGTTCGACATATTATAGACAAAACCGTCGTGTACATCAAAATATCAATGATTTATTGCTCTCAACCATTAATGTTGTCAAGCTACTAACTGCTGATGAGGAGACCGACGTTTCATAGTTGCTACGGTCAGACTTTGGAACACCCTTCCACTCTACATCAAAACCAGTCCCACACTTATGACTTTCAGGAAACAACTAAAAACCTGGCTCTTCAACCAGTAGTCCCCTCACACAGCGTCTCTCTTTCTGATTTACTCCGCAAGCGCCGAGACACCCCAGGGTATGTGTGCGCTACAAGGGATCTGGCAAAAGTTGAACCTGGACGGAACGGTTTGCTTTCATTATCTTCTTATACCATTCCCCAAATATAAAAGAGTCTAGAGATCAAGGACAAAATAATTAGACTGCTGAAAACACCAAGCATCAGCAAAGCCAATGGGTTTAGTTTTATTGGGCTAGCACACAGATAAACATGCTATTTACAAATATTGTTTGCATATATTAGCACACTGTGGTAGCCAGGGTCATATAGAATGAGAGGCTGTAGAATGCAGGGGCTCAGAGTTTCCGAGGATGATTGTGGGTGGTTGGAGATAGAGGGCTGGATGGTGAATGAACCGTTGTTATCTCCTACCTAAATAAATCCAGTTTCTATCAAATGTGGTCAAGAGGCTTTATTACATTTTCAATTATCTGAGACTATGGTGGAAAAAGTAAATTTGCAACACCCCAGGCAAGTGATGCGAAACCGAAGGAAGGGCAGCGCAGTGTGCTGGTGAAGAAAACAGCATGGAGAAGGAAGGGCAGTGTGGTGTGCCCATGTAGTGTGTCCTGAAGAAAACAGAGCAGATAGCAGTTATCTATTATATTGCCCAACTAAAGAGAAAGGCACTACTCTTGCCGGGTTCAGTTTAAGTGAATTTGAGCAGCGAGGTGAGTTTGTGTAACTGGTGATACTTAAAGTTCCTTGTGCCTTCAAGCCTAATATTTAATGCACAACAAACCAGCCAGCACGAACCAAGTCCTGACAGTACCAAGCGCGTGCAGCCAGCAGCATCTGCACAGTCAGGGCCTGAATTTGAGAAGCTGATGTCGAGAGCTTAATCATTTTTATAGTGCTTGCGCACTGGCCTGCCCAGTGTTGGGCTTTTGCATTCTTACCAAGAATGCAGTGGTCTCCAAGGGGAGGAGATTCAACCGGGTGGTAGTTGGAGGAGGGACGAGGAGCCAGAGCTGTGCTGCCCTGCTGGTACTGCTGTTCATTTAATTTTACAATACAGAATTCATACTGAAGACTCCTTTTAGTGGCGAGAAGTTGGCAGCAGGTAAGAGAACCCACGCGTTAAGGATTCAGTGCGTCTATGCTGCGCGTCTGTGCTCCGTTTCCGTTCAAGGTCGTTTGTCCCCGCTAGTGCCTTTACCACATGAACTGCCATAGACAAGAGTCTCAGTCGGTATAGCGTTCATGCTATACGAGAAGCTTTGTGTTTTAGCCAAGTCACTCTCATTTCTGTCAGTATTGCTCGTGCCTGCTGCGAGCGGAATAGTAGTTGCTTGTGCTTCTTCTGAGCACATATGCGTCCAGTGTTGCCAGATTTTTAGACCCGTCCCAAGCCCAAAGCCACTCAAGTATAAGCCCAAAATAAGCCCAAAGCAGACCAGTGTCAGGCTAAAAACCAGCCTAAATTAGCAACTCTCAAATTATGCAGAAATAGTCATCAGAAACCACATCCAGGATGAATCTAAATTCTATTCAATATACAGAGAGTGGAGGGGGTTAACTGGGCACCTGTGTTAATGCTACTCATTTTCACTACCCGTCACCACTGTGACATTACAACTTGTAACAGGCACTGCTAAAGCTACAATAGTAGAAAACACAGAGATTAAGAAAGGCAGAAATAGTATTATGTGCTAATTACTGCTCCTTCTAATTTGTATTTTAAGCAACTCCCAAAGGTAATGCCTAGTAGCCCCCGTTTATCCCACAGCACTTCCTGAATAGAGTCTGACAACCTCCACTTCTATTTCATCCACAGGATATTTGTCAACATTTGGAAACAAATAAGAGTGAGATTCAGAGACAAACCCATGGTAAAATAATTGCTCCTTTAACTTGTATTTTGTTTGGGGGGATTTTAAGAGGTATTTACGTAAAATAATACACTTTTTAGTTTCCAGAATGTACAGTCTCCTGCCTAAATTGAATAATAGTACCACCTATGGGCGAGGATGTGGCGTTACGGCCATGTGTGGGAGGCAGCATTAGTGTGCGCTTCCCTCACACAGAACAGGTAACACACAGACAGTAGCACAGCATCCTTCACTTATTTATTTGAAATTTGTATAAAGCAATAGCTATACCCAAAGGTATCAGAGTGCTTTACAACAGCAAATGTTCACATCAAAGATAACAAGCCTATACAGAGCATCTGAGTCAGAGTGATCTACTTATCACGTAGGACTCATTCCTACTCTTACCGTAAGAAAAAACATTTACTAAATCTAACCTGTATGTGGCCTCCGTTTCTCAAGTCCTGGTGACCAGGAGATCAATCCTATAGCCCTTGCAGCTCACTCCTGTGGTATATCTTGAATCCCTGTGTTATGCATGGTCGTCAATACCTGCAGTATATCTGTCCACATCGCTAAATCTTCAGCAGCTTTTCTGTCCCTTTTGTTTGACCTCATATGTAAGCTATGTAGCTAGTGACCATTGTGTGACCATCTCTGTTCTGAGTGCTCACTGTGGGGCCTTGTGGGCGAATCCAGCTATTAGACATTCATCGCTTGAGTGCAATCATTTTTTAATCCATTGAACTTGAAGCTCAAATTGGGTATCATCAGGGTGCGGGATGGGAGTGGTATCAAAGTTGAAATTTCTGCTTCTGGTCGGTATCACTGCCCCTAACTCCAGGCATTCTGAGATGAAGTCCATTGAACAGGGAATATCCTACTTCACCCTAAGTTAACTGGTAAAAAAATAACCCACGTGGGGAATGAGGGTCACAGAAGACTGCTGTGCGACAGGCAAGGAGTCAGAAGAATGTGGGTGGACAGAGCAGACTCTGAGGCAGTTAAGGGTACATAGTGCTGTGGAAGTGATACTGTGGCACCTTGGCTGACACTGTTCCCGGACTCAGTCTTGGTGGTTTTACCATGTGTGTTTTCTCACCAGGTAAAAAAAAAGCTCAGTATACATTCACCAGGTAATTTCAGGTGTGGAAACACAGGGCCACTCTGAAATGGCCAAAAGCAGAATCCCCCTTGTAATGACGGCCTTAATGCTAAACTAGGTAGGCCCTTGCTCTCTCATACTGGCCCCATCCTGCTTTCCAAAATCAGCCCTCTCCCTTAGAGACCGAGCCAACATTCTTTGGCCATTTTTTTGTGCACCTTTGTGCTATCCCTTTAAGTTCCAATTTAGCAAAACCTTCAACCCCTCATTCTTACCACCGTCTACTGCTCTTCACACACCAGTTAATGCCCCTTCTCTGCACATCTATGATAGTTAGTCCTACATTGAAAGTTCTATATCAATGTAACGCCTTCCAAACTAACACGTTTCACTTGCACATGAAGGACAGGTGCTGCTTGGGCAACAAAGGATGAGGGCTGTGCTTTACAGCCATTTCAGCAATGAGAAACTCTATTTATTTATTTATTTATTTTTTACACTTGTATGGCGCACAGCTACCCAAAAAGGGTTTCCCGGCGCCGAGAAACAACACAGAAGAAAAAGGTAGAAGGTTCGCATGGTCGTTCAAGTTATTGTTCAAACAGCCAGGTTTTGATGTTTTTTCTGAACCTAGCGTAGTTTTCTTCTTTGCGCATGTGTGGAGGGAGTGAAGATCTTAAAACTATTGCAAAGCCCCAAAAATGGAAACGCACTATTCAACATAAAAACACAGACTGCATGGTTGCCACATTTTAAGAGTGCTTATGTGTGACATTTTCAAGGTTTATGAGTACTTAAGAGTGACATTCAACTTTTAAATGTGATACTAAGAGTGACACTTTTTTGCAAGCAAAATTAAGAAATTAAGTTCATGTAAACAGATAAACAGAAGTAGTTACACTCATTTAAGCAAGGATAACCTTTGAAAAGAAAAAGAAATTGCTGCAAATCACCTGATCCTACTGATAAACTATTGTATACTCACAATCTAATCCTACATGATTTTACACTTGTGATCACTACTGTTGCTTTCAGAACAACAGAGAAATTGCATTGACGGTGTAAAAGTGCCTGACCATGACTGGGTCACAAAGGGCAAATGCTAGCAGCAGTAGAACTTAAGTGTACACAGTGCGCTATGTGTGTCTTTTAAAAACAGCCTCACCGTGACAGGAAACAAGTTGATTCGTTTAATTTGCCTATGCCCTAAAAGGGTAGCAGCAATAACTTCCAAGGGCCCGGCAGGACTTGTAAAAACCATGCCTGATCCTGTCTGGTGTTAGACACGCGCCGTGCACTGACTGACAGAGCCAGCCGGACTGTGGAGTCATGAGAACACTGAAAGGGGCTTGCCCTGCTAACAATTACCGGCCGCATAACAGTGATGCGATTTACAAAACAAAAGCGGAGAATACCTCACTCCACTTACTATAAGCTGCAATTTAAAGCTGGCGAGGGTGGTAAATCATAACTGGCCGCTTGTGGCCGCAATCACGACTCGGAGTGAAGTCACAGGCCCGCCCCAGTCTGGATTGGGACTCTAGAATTCCGTTGCAGCGTTGGTGGTCACACACAGTCACTCACTTTGTCTCAGTCTTTTCCATGACGACGAGACAGTGACAGTATGACTGTGACACGATTGTGCGATTCCAACGCCAGTCGTCACCCTGCTGAATGTGCTGCCCGTGCCGAGACTCTCCCTGCAGCCTGGTGCATGTGACCAACGCTAATTGTAAAGAGCGCCGCGGGGGCTGGTCAAAATGTATTGACAGGCCGTCATTGGTAGCGCTATTGCATGCTATAAGATTGATGGCCCTGTGACCCTCTAGACCATGGGTACTCACAAACTTTCTCTCGGGGGCCAAATTTACAGTGTGGTTTGTGTCCGAGGGCCGCACCGGTGGGGGCGGGGTCAGTGGGGGAGGGGGCGGGCCTAGAGCAACAAAAAAAAAACTGCGACCATGAGGTTGAACACAGGTCCCTGCAGCAGACGCCTTCGTCCACTGAGCTACCATACCAGGCATATACACCTCTCTCTCTCTCTCTCTCTCCCTCCCTCCATCCCTCTATCTCCCTCTCTCCCTCCCCAGTCTCCCTCTGTCTCACTCACTCTGACTGTCTCACTCCCTCTCACTACCTCTCTCTCCCTATCTCTCCCTCATTCTGACTGTCTCCCTCTCTCCTTCCCTCTCCCTCTCCTTCCCTCTCCCTCTCTCTCCTTCCTTCTCCTTCCCTCTCCCTCCCTCCTCCTTCCCTCTCCTTCCCTCACTCACATTCACACCCATTGCCTCCCCCTCACTCCCCTTCCCCCTATTCCCCTTTCCCTCCCTCACTCCCCTTCCCTTTCCCTCACTCCCTCCCCTTCCCTCTCCCTCCCTCACTCCCCTTCCCTCACGTCTACTACATTGCTCCTAAAGCGTGGAAAGACCTGCCACTACACGTAAGAGCCTCCTCCTCGCTGCACAAGACGTGGCTTTTCGAATAGGTCCTAGATTTGGCTACATTCACACCTGCTCAGCACCAGGATACCCTTCTGGGCAATCGTGCGCTCTACAAATCTGCATAACATAAAGGGCGTGGTTCTTTTCCAATGACACCACATGGCTATTTTTTGCTTTATGTCGCAGGTAAGCCTATTTAAAGTGACAGTTCATACTAACAATGTAAACAAGAGCTGGGCCTCAGCGCATCTCGCTGGGCGGCGAGCCCGAGATTTCCAGAGATACTGGCGGTAATTACATCCACGCCGCCAATGTTTATAGCCCGAGACAAGAGCGCCTGCCCGTCCAATGCCATTCACCACGAAGCGATCTGACAAGCCTGAGATCTCTTAAAACCCAAACGATATCAGATTTTATTAATTCCACTGAACTCCCCCTGCCCACCCCCAACAGTAGAAAAATAATGTTTTTCATACAAAGTGGTTTGTATTTTACGTTGCCCAGGGAGATGGGAGAGGCGCTCTCGTGGCTGTCGTGGCCTCTCTTCCTGGCCCAGGGGCGACGGCGCTGTTTAAGCATCGAAAGATGCCTGGGGCAGGACGGCTGCGTGATCACAAAAGCACCCAAACCGTAGCTTCTCTGAGTTTGCCATCCAGACTTCACATCACAAACGACAGGGGCCAAGTGTCAGCGTGTTATCTTTTCATCCAAATATTTAGACGTGGCAACTCCAAAGGGGGCAGAGTTTTCATGCAGAATAACAAGGGAGTATTATTAAACGCCCCGACTATTAGTTAAAGGCAGTTTACACTTTCTTCGAATGTAAAGGAACCATGTAAATCTGCTCAGTGGAATAATGCACATGCTGCAAGGGCATGTGGGCAGCCTGCAAACCACCGGTTCCAGTTCTGGCGCACCCCCTCGACCTTTCATCTCTCTGGGGCCAATAAGTAGTCGACAATCGATAAAATTACATAACACCAACTACCAATACAGCGCTTTGAGATTTTGCGGCTGAAGCGCTTTACAGGGAAACATACTAACAAACATACTTTCAACTCATTAAAAGCAGAGAATCCGCCCTCGTTAATTTCTTTTGAAATTGGATCTGGGCATATGCAGCTGCGGGGAGGCCGGGCTCGGTATGAGCAACATTAATATGATCTCTGCAGAGTTTTGGACTCGGGCGGACTAGCATATCAAAGCGGGAGCCCGGGGCAAGAGAAGCCATCGATAGCCGCACGTGGGCTGCGGTGGAGATGATTGGTTCTGATGGCGAGCAGAGCAGGGCTGCGGGCTCTACCAGAAGGGCCATTAACTGCGAGCAAGAGCCCAGGGGTGGGAGGGGGTCTCGGCAGTAAATATTGGGCTTGGGCAAGTACCCTGCCTGTGTGCCCCCCCACCCCCTTCCCGGGCTGTGACAGCTTCCAGGCGGTGCACACAGCCGCACCCAAGCATTTCAGAGGTCTTTAAAAGACCATTAGCATGTTAATGAGGCTATTTTCACCTCTCAGCGCCCCTCTGACTACAGTGGAAATCGCCCGGCCCCCACAGGCAGCAGAGTCTCGGAGTCAGCTCTGGTTGCAGACAGCCTTTGGAAAAAAAACAACAAAAAAAAACTCAGGTATGATGTCTGAAAGGTCCGCGGGCCGCCGGGGAAGGCTTGCCGGGCCGCCAGCGGCCCGCGGGCCGTACTATGAGTACCCCTGCTCTAGACTGTACACTCACTGCACCACTGGAATAGGGTGGCTGCCAACACGTTGCAACAGCAGCAGGTGCGCTTGCAGTTGACTGTGACTCGCGTCCAATCCTCCAATCATGCTTCAGCCATGAGCGCGCTTTGAGCTCATTCGCTCTGACCTTTAATCGTGTGCGGAGCCACTGAGAGTGATGGTGCAGTGCCTCAACACGGTGCATCATCTTCATGTGCATGATGAGTGTCAGCGCCGCCCCAGCTACAATTTTGCGCACAAGGGGCAAATATACGCCCAAAAAGTAGCCACCCGCCAGGTGTGGGTTTTCCCTGCACAAATGGAAAAAATGTCGACCAATTGTGCGGGAAATAGCCCAATCTGGCAACACCATCGCAGGAGTGCTCTTCACCAGTGAATCGATACAGCACAGCTCAGTGGTCTTTTTGGGTATTGCCACTGGGTTGCAGTTGTCGCAGCATTGAAACTTACAGAGATACGCACACTGTTTTTGTCTACTGCGTGTCATCTGAGGATTCTTTTGGTTTACAGTAAGCCTGCACCTAAGGTGACAGGTATACTGGTCTTGCTAGGCAATATTTAATTTCATTGGAGCCATTCTGTGTCTATCATGTTAATGCTGCATTTGTCACCTGGGAATTGCTGGTTTCATACCACTGGCACACCTTTTCTCAAGGAATCGTATTTTCAGCTTGTTCTAACTCAAGATTTTGTTATGCTGTCTTTGTGTTTCTTTTGTTTTGAACTAAATTATCAGTGGTTATACTGCAGCATTCCTTGGTTTTTCTGCCAGACCAAGCCCTACAACCTTTGAACTAGATTGGGAGCAGTGGAAGTAAGCGTTTGAAGCCTACTTGGACACTTTAGAGGGAGATTCCTTTGCCCATGTAAAAAAAAAATGATTTTCCGTCTCTGTCTTGGCTCAGAAGGTTGGAAAATTGTAAACCTTAACCCTAAGGAAGTTGTTCATTCTATTGAGGGTGAGGGGAGGGGTATGGTAGGCCTGGGCATCAAATTCCTCTCCGCTCGTGGAATTTGCGGAATTTAGGCAATTTCACGTTCCGCGGAGAATGCAAAATTGCCAACAATTGCGCAATCTGTGGCGTAGCGGATTTATTTTCTTGTTCGTGCCTTAAATATATGTTGTAGCGTGCGTGATAGCAACTCAACGGGATGCCTGCATTCTCCGATGAGTTTTCCTATCCGTTCGCGTGCGCCACAAGATTTTGGTAGCTGGCGGCACGATCCCGTTATAGTTTGCGAACACGTCATTCGCCGTGCCATCAGACACCGCAAGAATGTGCGAGCGCGAACATGTTATTCGCCGTGCCATCGTGCACTGCAAGAGAGATTGCGATAGCGAACACGTCATTCGGGCACGCCAATGGACATCCAGCAGAATGTTGGTGAAGCTCGCGATCCCTAACACGCAAAATTTTCAATCTGGAGAAGAAGAATATCTCGAGCAGCATAAAACCTTCTAGAAAATGATGATTTCGATTAAAAAAACTCCTCAGATTGACATTTGGCTGTCATTTTTTTGTCAATAGTTTTGGGGGGAGAGGGAGGAAGTTGTACAGAGTCTCCTACATCCTGTTCCTGCCCAGCATGCTCCTTCCAGTGCTTTGTCCATCACCTGTTCATTTTTCATTTGGATTTGAGCTGGAAGGATCACTCTTTGTGTCTGCTGCATCATTATAATTGGATTTGAGGACTTTTGGGTTTGAGATTTTAGAGTGTTGTTTTTTGTTTGATTGGGGCATTGCAGTTTCTGCAACTTCAATGTTGGTACTTTTCATAAGTAAAAAAAAAAAAAAAAAAGTTGTGGGTAGCCAGTAGGCCCAGAGCTAGTCATGGGTGGGTGCATGATGAAACAACTGTTCCTTTGCTGTGTGGTGTATTTATTTATTTCAAACATCATTTAGGGCATGGATGGCATTGGATTGATTTTCAAAATGTGTATTTTTGAGTGTATTTCAGTTTTTCGGCATGTGTTAAATAAATGACTTTGTTGTGTGTATGGTGTGTTGTGTACCTTGCAGACCTTGTTTAGCCCTATGACTTCATTTTTGCATTTTATTGCATTACATGCAAAACAGTGTTGTTTAGCATGCAGCCTTTGCTTGGCTATTATAGGCCTATTTTCAGTACATTGTTTTCCAGGCCTCCTGCTTGTTGCTTGTGATTTGTGAGTGTCCATATGGCTGGTGGCCATTTCTGGTGGGAGTTATAGGTGTGTTGATTTTGCCATATAGGCCTGCATGTGTTTCCTTTGTGGCCTAGGCTTCTTGTTGTGGGCCTGGCCATGAGGTTGGTGGCCATTTTGAAGCCAGGCAGTGTGCTTTTTGCCAAAGGCCTGCATTGTCTGTTTTCACTTTCTTGTTGTGGTGGGCCTGGCTATGAGGCTGGAGGACATTTTGAAGCCGGCAGTGTGCTTTTTGCCATAGGCCTGCATTGTCTGTCTTCAGTTTCTTGTTGTGGGCCTGGCCATGTGGCTGGTGGCCATTTTGAAGCCTGGTAGTGAGCTTTTATCCAGAGGCCTGCAAGCTTGTGGCCTAGTCTGCCAACAGGCCTTTCATCCAGTAGGCTCAGAGGTTGTCAGGGGTGGATTGAATTGCAAAATGTGTATTTCTGGGTGTATTTCAGGTTTTGGGTGTGTGTTAAATAAATGCCTTTACTGTGTGTGCGGTGTGTTGTGTACCTTGCAGACCTTGTTTAGCCCTGTGGATTTTTGTTTTTGTGTTTTGTTGCATTACAGGCAAAGCAGTGTGGGTTAGCATGCACCATTGCCTGGCTATTATAGGCCTGTTTTCAGTACATTGTTTTCCAGGCCGCCTGCTTGTTGCTTGTGATTTGTGAGTATCCATTTGGCTGGTGGCCATTTCTGGTGGGAGGTATAGGTGTGCTGCTTTTGCCATTTAGGCCTGCATGGTTTTCCTCTTGGCTTACTGCTTGCATCCATCCCCTTTGCCAGCTGCAGCTCCCTGAATGATGTGATGAGCAAATAATTTAATACCAAACAGGGTCCAATTTTATGGTAAGACCGGAGGCTCCTATTATGCTTACTTATCTTGCTTGTTATTGAATAGCAGCCAAGATAAGTGAAACTACAGTTCCCAGAGGCCCAGGCAAACAGGCTGGCCAATGGGGACAAGGAAAAAACAAGACATGTTAGCCAATCATGACCTAGTACTGAATATAACGTCACATCTGACTGCAGAGCTTCCTCTTTCTTGCTGCTCGCAGTCAGATAAGTGACATTATCTTTTGCTCCCACTATTTGGTGCTTTAAATGCTTGTATTTTATATTATTGCTGCATTCTTCTGTGTTTCCCTGTTGAATTTATTGTTTTGCTTGCATTCAGCGCTTTCGCGCTATAGCATGACCAGGCTTTGAGCCTTTATTCCTCTGCGTCACGCTCCCTTTTTCTTCCCCTGCGATCGCCTGCTTAATGGTTTAAACTCTCCCTACCAGGTTTTCTCTTGCTCTTGATTCGGCACTATCCGGCCCGGGACATCGTTTTTTCTTCTGTCCCGTTTCCCCCCGCTAGTGCCTTAGAGTGGTACAACCTACGGCTTACTGCTTTTGTTTTCCTCTCGCTCGTGCTCACCTTCAGCCATATCGGTGAAGCGCTGCCGGTCTGTGCATGCCCCAGCCTCCTTCTGGTTTCCGGTGTGGTTGTGTTTCAAGACACGCCCCTGGGTGGGTTTTGCTCCTCAGCCCTCCCTCTCCTTTTACAGTTAACCCCTGGTTGCCTCTTGGACTGCACTTATTTATACATGGAGTTAGACAGCTCTCCTGAGCATTTTCAGACCAATGAGGAAGGCAAAGCCTTCAAACACGATCTTAATAAGTTCAATAATTTCTCTGTGGAGAATGCAGTGGAAGTTTCTATGAAACGTATGGCAAAAAATATGGAGAATTCTATGTTAAGCCTCCTGTCGAAGGCTTTGGTCCAATCTGCGGGGGAACGCAGAAAAAGAAAGGTGGTTCCTGCATCCTTACAAGCTTCCAAGACGGCATCTTCGTTGAACAGCGAGTTCTCCTCGCGCATGACTGAGTTCCTCTCAGACCTCCTTCCAAGGAGGGGATTCTAGGTACCGAGGGCAAGAGTAAACAAAAAGTGAAGCATGCAGAATCCCTTCAGAAGTTGGTTATTTCAACCATCTTGGACACAGATGACGACATGAATGACGCAGATGACCTTTCTGGCATTTTTGATGCTCCCCCCCTTGTAAAAAATCTAAGTCAGATTCCTTCACTTTTGACCCTGTCTTTGACTCAGAAGGGTTGCCTATGTCTGACCCGTCTTCCATCCGCCATCCCAATTCCAAAGAATGGACTCCAACTGCTCATGCAGGGGAATACATCTCAGCCCGGCTTCAGCTGCCTTTACAGACCTCGGTCAGGTCCAGATTGAAATCAGAGGGTCCTAAACCCACTTTGCCAGACAAGATTACCTAAGCCCCTGCCATTGACCACCCCCTTGTGACCTTCTTTTCCAAATTTGTTAAGGATCCTCGCAAGGGGGTGGACAAAGCCTGGTCCACCTGCCAGGATAAATTACTTGATGTGGTGGGTCCTTTGGCACGCATCTTTGATATGGCTGAGTCGGCCTGTCTTGATGGCTCTGACTTGTCTGCAGAGGAGGTCTCCATGTGGGTCCAACGCGCTTTCTGCTTACTTGGGAACGACAATGCTGCTATAACGCACGAGCACTGTAAAGGCCTCCTGATCAAACTGGACCCCAAGCTTGACAATTTAGCTCCCCAGGATCCGGGCAGTAAGGGCAAATGGGCATGTCTTCGGTGAGAATCTTGTCAGAGATCTCAGCAGATTTGTGTCCACTTTCGCTTCCTTGGACAAAGTGCAACTGTCCATCAAGAAGGTGTTTTCTCCCTGGGTTTTTTGACGGGCTGGCAGAGGCAGGGGCTGCTCTTCCGGCTGCCAGTACAACAACCCAGGCTCCAGGGGTCATTCAACAATTCCTCCCAAGACTACAAGCCTCAGCGGGGTAGAGGCTTCCGAGGTCGAGGCCAGAAGAATTATCGTCACAACGCCAATAACCAGCAAGGTAGGTCTTTTTTCCCTCCTCCTGTGGGAGGGTGTTTAAAACTGTTTCTGTCAAAATGGCAAGCTAACACTACAGATCCTTGGATTCTAAACACAGTTCAAGGCTTTCTTATAGAGCTCTATTGTCATCTTTACCAGACTATGCTCCCCCCTCAGGTCTTTTCCAAAGACATGGCACTTCTAATCTCATCCGAGATCCAGTCCCTTCTCCATAAACAGGCCATTCAAATAGGTCCCTTCGACCCTACAGGTTTTCTAAGCTCCATCTTCCTTGTTCAGAAAAAGAACAACAAATTACGTCCGGTGATCAATCTGAAATGGTTCAATCAGTTCGTGGTGTACCGCCACTTCAAAATGGAGACTATTCTCCACTTAAGAGATACCCCCCATCCTCACGACTGGATGGTTCGATTGGACTTACAGGATGCTTATCTCTCGGTTCCCATTCATCCTTCTCATTCCAAGTATTTACAATTCCAGTGGTTGGGCATGAATTACCACTTCACCTCTCTCCCCTTCGGCCTTTCTTCAGCAGCATGGTGCTTTACCAAACTATTAAAACCAGTGGTTGGGGGTATACTGACTTTTTGTGCCGAGTGGAGCCCGTGCTTGGGAGCCTGCACTTTGAACTCTCTTAACCCTGCTGCTCGCCGCACCCGCTCCGCGGGTGCCGCTTCATTATCCATTTGAGGGGGAGTGTTAATACCCCCAGGCTGGAGGTGCCAAGGACTGTGTGAGGCTACTTGAGGACTGCGACAGGGCTGCGAGCGGTGCTGCAGGGACTCCAACTACCAGGAGCCCCTGGCCGACTGACGGGCAACACCTGGTCCGCTCTCCCTGTTCGCCCCGCCCTCAGGACGTCATCCACCCTATTTAGTGGTCCTAGTTAGCTGCTGCGCGGGAGCGCGCGGGAGCGTCCCGGGAGAAGCCCAGGACAAGGGCGGGCCCGTTCTAGTCCGTTCCAGACCGAGTAAGACTGGACTGGGCCACCCCCCTTGTGTTTGCATCCCGTGCGTTTATAAACTGTATGTACCTTACACTACTTGTAGATTATAAATTGATTGTGTATTAGTAAGGATGTCCACCAGAGAAAGTAGAAGTAGGGCTGCGAAGGGGGGAATTCAGTTAACAGGTACCCTTGACAATTTTATTACTAGGACAAACTCGGTAATAGATATGGGTATAAGTTTAATGGAGCAGAGGGTTTCACTGGACCTAACAATGGCCAGAAGAATGTCACAAGACCCAGTAATGGCCAAAAGATCATCTTTGGGGCATATAGCATCAACTAGAAGTCCAGAATGCATCGATAGCCCTGCTCCCTTACTGTCGCAAGTCGACATGCACCACACCTCAGGCCCGCTTCTTCAGTCACCATCTCCTATTCAGGGGCCCCTGCAACTGCCCAATGAGCCTACACCCTGTCTAGGGATAGCTGTGGTGGGTGACAACACACCAGAAATTGTAGAGCTGGAGGCTTCGGAAGATGAGTCTAACACAAGACAATTACGCGGGAGGCAGGAGGGTGCCATATCAAAACGAAAACGTCCCACTGCTTCTGCTTATGCAAGGAAGAAGGTAAAAATTACAAAGGTACAGAGGTACAGCTGAATAAGAACAGACCAGGTAAAGAAGGCGATGGAGCGGGAACTGTGCCACAGGCTGTATCGAGTGAACAGGGTGAAGTTGGAACTGCTGTAAGTCCAGATATAATAGAAAGGGTGCTAGATCCCTTCATTCTAGGCAAGACGGGAGATAGTATAGTTGGGAATGATGATGAGAGAAATGTGATTTTATTAAGGGACATAGGGGACCTTTTAAAATCATTCTTAAACCCATTGGAACTAAGACTGACACGAATGGAAAATCAGTTACTTGAGGTTGAAAAGAGCATTATTACACTGGCAAGCCTCAGCATAGTGGGGTCAGCGTTTAATCACACTGTAGGTGCCGTTACAGTACCCTCGGTGCCTTTATTAGACATCAATAAATCCCAACCACCACCCCAGGGAACTAGTGCCAATCACACAAATGTAAACATGGTAAATCCAGTAGGTAGTGTTTCAATAGCCAAAGAAACAATAGCCAAAGAAATTCCAACAAGGGGCACCAACGCTACTAACAACATCCAGCAGAGCCAGAAAGGGCACCAATTAGGAAATAAACCTAGGGGAGGTTATATTAATCTCCCACCAGATGTTAGTCCATATGCAATTGTCTTGACAGGAGTCCCTGAGCTAAACAACCAACCCGAGGAGACTTTTTGGACACTAAAAATAAAGTCTCACATTGGTTAAACGAAAAGAGGCCATACCACACCATATAAAAAGTAAAATATTAATGGTCCGTAGAGTTCCATGGGTAGGACTCACGAGGAAAGTAATCCCAGGAGACTGTGTGGTTGTCACGTTTGAAGATCCATGTACTGTGCAGCATTTATGTTCATGGAATCCTCGTCCTCATGACGGATGCACCACAACTGAAATCAGACCATTCTAATTTTTTTATCCATCCAAAATGTGTTCTGAGGGTGGTGGAAGTTGGACAGTGGTGAACCATCACATTCAGGGTGGGCCAAGTGGTGGGAACCTGGGCAATCCCAGTCAATGGATGGGTGTACCAACCTTCAATAGATTTAGCTGCTTAGAAGCAGTCAACTGACTGAATCCATCAGCGGGTTGTGTAATTAGTACTAAAGCTAGACTATGCAGGCTGAGGCCCATCCACAGTAATTAACCAGGGGAGGATATATGGAGGTAAATGAGGAAGAGTATGTGTGTGCAGAAAGTAAAAACAGCCATAGAGACCCATGTGCTGCCATGTCATTAAGTAGTGTTGGAGTAATAGTGGCAGCTTGTGCCCAGGGGGTGAGACAGCTAGGTCCATCAACATTAGAATCTGGGAGTACAAATAGTGCTATTACGCAGGGAGAGCGAGGTAGAACATATGAAGATCTGAACCCACTGGGAAATCAAGTAACAGAGCGGTGGCATTAAATACAAGGCCCCTAACCTTGGAGTCACTCCCTACATGCAGCTGTAATGCCAAGACACTGAAATTAATATCATGGAATATAGCTGGTGTAGCCAAGAACATAAGGGACCCCGAATAGGCTAAGTATATTGACTCTAGTGACATTTGCCTTCTGCAAGAATCATGGTCACTTTTTACCCCACATAGGGTAGGCTTCAAATCCTTTGGAATTGGTGCCATACCCTCCACAAGGGGAAGGCCTTTAGGCGGTTTAATTGCATGGGTCAAGGTAACCCTAAGGATTCAGGTTGAAACCATAGATATGAGCTCACCAGATATATTAGCATTGAAAATTACAACATGCAAAGGGAAATCCCTTTATTTAATTAATGTGTATAACAGACCTGCCTCTGCATCCAAAGAATCCCCCATTCTTGCTAAACTGGACTCTTTTCTAGGTAAAATAGTTGGTAGGGAAGCCGTTATTATAGCTGGCGACCTAAACTGCAATTATGAACCTGTTCTAGGGCTCAGCGACGTCTTCAAGGAAGAAGATCAAGCTAATAACATTCCTGCATTGAACAATAGTGAACCTGCTAAATGTACAGCCTTGGCAGTTCAATTGGTGAAGTTGTCCGCGGAGCATGGTCTTAGGGCCTGTAATGGACGTCTTCCGTCTGACATTTCCAAAAAAACAACATTTTCTAGAAACAAGTGTAAAAGTAATCTCGATTTTGTAATTGTGTCATTGACTATCTGGCAGCACATGATCGATCTCGAGGTGGAAGATAGGATAGAGAGTGATCATTGTCCCCTGGCTTTATTGTTTTAATCTTGTTTGGTCATGGGGGCTGGGAATGGTGTGTTAACAGATGTACACAGTGGCTCGCGTGATGAGATCCTTGTCAGTAACAATAGACGAGCATTAAAATGGTCCCATATATTGGAGCACAGTGAGATCCTTGCGGAAATTTATGTACAATTTGCAATGTCTTTTGGGGTCTTTACAGGTTCCTTTGTCAAGGATAACAACCCTGATCATTTTATGGCACTTCACAATGATTTTTTTAAAACATTGAAAGCACTAGTCACAAAAATGCCAAAGAAAAGCCAACAAAAATTGAATAATCTCTCTCACAGCAAGCCATGGTATGGCAAGTTATGCAGGGAATCTAAGGAGTCCCTTTTGCTGGCGATTAAAACTAAATCCTCAGAAGATGTTAAAATAGCAAGGAAAGTTTATAAGCAGGTGCAAAATGCCTCAAGGAAGACTTGGGAGGAAGATAGCTGGGCCGACTTGTTGGTGGCTGCCAAAGCAAGGGACACTGCAGGGTTCTGGAGGTTAGTCGCCAATGGTAATCATGAAGGGAGAGTTGCAAAGGATATTTACCTTGACGAACTTACGTGGGTCAACCATTTCACGACCCTATACAAAAAGTATGATACAAACCTCAAAAATATTGGCGACGATGCACCATGGCTTATACCTCCCAAAGAATATCTGAAATTCTCAATAGAGGAAACTGAGGAGGCAATCAACGCAGTAAAAAGAGGCAAAATGCCTGGTTTAATAAAATACCTGGGGACCTCTACAAGCATGACCTGAAGGTATGGTCACCGTATATAAATTATTTGTGTAACATGCTGTCCCGTAATGTAGATTTTCCAGAAAGTTGGAGGGGAGCTGAGATCGTTTTAATTTTTAAAAAGGGGGACCGGTCGGAACCTTCAAATTACTGGCCAATTAGTCTAATGGACATCCTCCAAAAAATGTATTCGAGACACATTTTAACTCGTGTAAGCGAGTGGTTGGATGAGAACATGGTCCTCGCGAAGTACCAAGCTGGTTTTAGGAGTAAAGTGAGCACCATTGACCAAGTATTTCGATTTTGCTGTCTCTACTGGGAATATGTACATATTAAAAAGGGCCATTTATACGTTGCTTTTGTAGATCTCAGAGCGGTGTTTGATCTAGTGCCGCGAGATCCCCTCTGGAGGACCCTAAATAAGGTTGGGCTTCCTAGTAGTCTGTTGGTCCAGATAATTGCGGATCTAGCGGATCTCGCGTACACGAACTTGCGGATTTACGGATTCGCAATCCGCGAAGATCCGCGAACTCTAGCGGATTTGCGGATTTTCCCGTTTTTTGTGTTGGCGCGCGTTTGCGCCGATTTTGGGACAAGTTCGCAATTGCGAACTTACTTTTCGGGCTCGCAACGGCCGCGACTATGTTGTTTCTACGTCTGGTTTATCATCACAGGTTCACAGCACCCTCTGTTTCACCACTGCCACCCTCTGGGACACCCATGCCACCCTCTGGTACATCCTCAGTTCCTCACTGCCACCCATTAGGTTTATTTATCACTGTAGATTATGGTGGTTGAAAAAAGCAAGCACACCTGCCCTTCTTCAACTGCCATCAATTAATTTGTGTTTCATTAATGTGTCAGTAATTTTGAAAGTTCCAGTCTGGCTGGCACCTGCTTCCTTCCTTATCTGTAATTTGCTTTGTGTTGCAGTGAAAAAAAAATTTCACAGGACCTTTATGGTCTACTTGTAGCTATTCTATGAGCCTGCTGTTTGGGTCATAGCAGGGTCATAGAATAGTTGCAAACTCTGGAGGGGCCCATCAGGAAGCACTACCTTGAATTGTTACTAATGTTAAGTTTGAACTTTTGCACCTGCTCATTGCTTTCAGTTTAGCTAAAATCGTTTTTTTCTGCAATTTCGCGCCTTTTTTGGGGCGCGAATCCGTGCGAGATCGATTTCGGAAGCCGCGAATACGTGCGAATACAAAATTGTTTTTTTTGCGACGTGTATGTTCGCGTGATCTTGCGCGTGTTCGCGAGGCGCTTCTAGCTATACGTTTGCCAAGTTACCCTATCGGTCGTACACGGGCGCGGCCATCTTGTTTGCGTGACGTAATTCCGTTTCCGGCCGCTATGTGTAATCTCGCAAAGTGTGCTGCTCGCTAGTACAATTTCGCGCGTACTCGCAAGGAAAATCTCGCGCGAACTTACCCACGCGGTCGTGAACGGGCGCGGCCATCTTGTTTCTCATTCATTGCTATGGTTCTGGGCATGCTTTCTCTATCCTCTCTCAATCTCTGCCATCCTTTGCTTGTTTGAAGTTTTTTTGATCTAATTTTACTTATTATCTATCCCTCTATTTTTCTAGCTCTATATTTTTGTGTTTTCTGCAGCTTTTAGTTACTTTTAAACTACTTTTTTAAACTCTTTTCTTTTCTTCTTCACTATTCTATTTCTTGTTTATCATTTAACTCTATTTCTGCCCAGACCATGGTAAAGGGAGCCGGGAAGCACCCTGAGAAGGGGAAGGGTCCCGCACCCCGTGCCCGGCTCCCGTGCGGGCGTTTAAGGGGGGAGCAAGTGGTCCCGCGGGAGATCTTCAGCGCGGAGGAAGTGGCGGCACTGATCTTCCACGTCCAGCGCCGCCTCCCCAAGACGATCCTGGGAGGCGGCAAGATCGCGACTGGCTATGGCATCCGGGAGCGTCGCAAGCGGTGGGAGAAGGTGTGCCGGGCCATGTACAAGATCTCTGGGGTCCGGCGCACATATAACCAGGCCACCCACCGCTGGACCGATGTCATGGACCGGGAGCGGGACTTGCTGGACGCGCTCGGCGTAGAGGTCCCCGGGCTTGGTGAGTAGTAGTAGTAGTACATTTACTACTCTGTTTTATCCTGCTCTGTTATTTGCAAATCTTTGTTCTTTACCAAGAGCAATAATGCTGCCGATTACATTGAGGTAAATTATATTTCAAAATCTTCTATGCATTTCACGTGCACTGCTCTCCTTCTCAGTAGCCTTGCTTGCTACTATGCTTCTTTGTTTTGTATGTTGTGTTCAGAAGCATTTCATTGGCCTGAGAAATTATGTATGAGTGTAGTGTAAAGATAAGAACTGCGTAATGCTAGACAGTAAGGGTCATATTTTCAATTACCGGCGCATCCCTGCAAAGTAGCAGGGATGCGGCAGTAATTGTGTGCCATGCCACCACCACCCATTGGCCCAAAACTTCACAGAAGCCTTACGCATCTGTGCCGTAAAGGCAGCGCATTGCTGGAGTTGCGTGCCAACGATGGCGCAGCTCCAGCAATGCTCTGGGGTACCCTATCTCCCCAATGCTGCATCAAGCCGTACGTCGGCTTCAAGCGCGCAGGGTTTGAGTCATGCATCATTGTCCTAAAAGTGACTGATTGACATCTTGTAGATTTCCCTCAGCCACTTTTAGGATTCTTTCCTGCGCAGGTACGCCCTCCCTTGCGCCGGAACGCCCCCTGATGGCGCAGGGCTTTACAACGTGATGCATCGCCCATATGCCCATATGTGTTTTTTTTTTATATATACGCCGCACCAACACCATGGCGAGTCTTTTGTTCTGCCGCTGCGTCACAAAAGGCACGCAACAATGGAGGAAAATGAGCCGCAACTTCCGCAAGGGACTTCTAAATCAGCCCCAACAGACTGAAGTCCAGTCCTTCCTTTAGACACATGGCTATAAGAAGAAATAGTGGCGGTGGTGGCGGGTGGATTGATAGTTTGAGTATTCACTGATCTGCAAGCAGGATGGACTTTGTCTGTCACTTCGCGTGCTGCGCACTGCTGCCTACAGTGCCAGGCCTAGGCAAACCTCTTTAGTAGTCTGTTTATTGAGTTACATAGGAACTTTCTAAGTCAACGTTCCGCAAATCAGGCAATACGAATAACGTAGTATACCACATGAGATAGATCCCGTGGAATAGTTGTCTATCTATTTGCTATTTTTCCAAAATATTTTGTTATTGTTCTTTTGAAATGTTTGATTTGGTTGAAAAATCTCATCCATGTTTTCTGGTTTTTCTTTCTTTCATGTTGTACATCAGCTCCCCCCAAGGGCAAGAGGACACAGGAGGAGGGTGCTGAGGATGCAGGCCAGGATCGGGCAGGCGAGGGCTCCTTTGCTGGCCCCAGTAAGTTTACATTTTAATAAACAGTACCTATTTTTTCCTAGCGTTCCTCATTCGATTTTTTCTAAATCGTCTTTGATCTTCTTGTAGACTGGATATAAATTCTTATCCTGCCTCGAATATGACTCCCTGTGGTATTACTAGACTATTCTTATTAGTCTGTCTGTGTAGCTAACTAAGATTGGACATTTGGCAATTCCATTGGACTCCCATTATATTCAGCAATACCTCTATGCACTGTCTCCTTACTGACTAGATAGTGTGGCAGAGTCATTCAGCTCCCGAAGTCACCGATTATAGATCCCCAATGATCTCTAGATTATCGTACGCAGGACAAGAGAGTAGTACGGAGTCACAGCACAGTCAAGAAGTGTCAGAGGCACTCATGCTTGCAAAAATTCCAAAACCTTTAGCTCATCCACTCTAGTCTGGAGGAACAAAAACCACAGAGTCTATTTAAGTTTAAAAGCTTTATTAAAAGTAAACACATTTATTAAAATCTACTTTCTCATAAAACTATTTAACTGAAAATGGAAAAGTGGTTAGTGCTTACGATAAATTGGACACATTTCTTGTGGTCGAGCCGAGCTCTCACCTGGTTTGAACTTGATCCTGGTCGTGTTCTTAGGAGTCAAGCTTCTGTCTGTTAGGAGAAAAAGTGGTGCGTGTTAAAAATCAAAAGCAAGCATTCATCAGTTGTGCATAAAAGTGCAGCAAGACAACAGCCTTCCCTGGAAAATGGGACATTTTTACTATGGAGTAGACAGTCACAAATTATTACATTGTATTCTGTTTTTTTAACATTTCTCCTAGACCAAATATTATATAGTAGTGAGTGGTGTATTCTAACATTCTTAAATGTACTTCGTAGGTGTAACATCTGGTGACGGGGCCAGCGCGGAGGTGGCTGTGTTGGACGAGGACTCGGAGGACTCTGGGGAGGAGGCGGTGCAAGAGCCGGCGGACGGTCCTGTGGGGGTTCAAACGGTGGTGGCGGAAACAGGTAAGCTATATATTCCTTACTTATTGAGATTGAAGACTGCATAGTGTGCTTTCTGCACGGGTGTATTACAATTACAAATCAACCAGGTAGTAGCCTCCTCGAAATGTACTTCGACTTAGCTGTGAAGTTTTTGGTGAGAAGAATCCCAATAAGTTCTTAGACGAACGTGATGGATGGGATGAACGAAAAGCGAAAGAAGGGTGTAAGTAAGTGGGACGCGAACTTGTATGATGGCTGGCAAAGAAGAACGATATGTGTTTGCTTGGCCCCCGAGGTGGCTGGGAAGGAAAGAATATGGTATGGTACATGGCTGGGTCAATGATGAAGCAAGGATGGGTGGAAGGACAGCAGCCTGGGTGGGTGAAACAGAAACTGTATGTGTGCGTATACTTTGACTGAATGGATGCCCGGAGCATGGTATTCTCTGACTCTTAGATAGCACATGTGTATCTAGAGAGAGTAGATGGTCGCCAGGTGAAGTAAGTGTTACCTTGAAGAGCATGTACCACCGCACCCGCACGTCCGTTCCAGTGCAGGGAAGGCAAGGAAAAGAAATTGTAAATGTGTCCAATACTACCATGAATAGTAGCAGTACTTTGTATTGCGTTTGCAATCACAGCATATATCTGGTTATTACGGTGGACACTCCGTACCTCTCTTAATAACTTTAGTTTACTTGTAGTACGTCATTCATGTGTGGGTGTATCACTGTTCACTCAATATTAAGCAAAGCACCTAAAGTCATCTCATATGTCATCAAATACGTCCCATGTGAAGTGATAGATAATCAAATTAGTTAGCTTCTTCATTTTCCTTTTCTAGTACTCATTTGCACTGTAGGGTGAAAGGTAAATTAATTAAGCAGTAGCCCTTGTAACAGAGTATTCTTAGTGCCACCCGTAATAGAAAAGTAATAGCTTCACCACCTGCATGTACTGGACCGGTACAGTAACGCAAGTCTGTCTCACTCATCATGGTGTGCAACTTTTTTTCTCGGGTGCAAGTTCACTGTGCTGTCCATGTCATTCTGCCGGCTTGCATAAGATAACGTACCAATTTCCCTAAACAAGAGAGAAGAAGAAGAATAAGACTGGTGTACTGTCATAGTCGACTGTAATGGAAGTCCATAGTGGTCGTAGAATTTGTTCATTAAACTACCACTAATGTTAGAGCAAGGATGCAGAAGTGGGAGGTTACATAGATACTGTCCTCAATAGTTATGTACTGTGCTTTCAATTTGCTACTTGTACTCTGTGGCCCAACTTTCGGCTCAATCACTTTGTGTTATTAATAAGGAGCATTGGTTACAGACTATGTCTTTCTTTCTTCATATAGTTGCTCCTTCCAAATCAACAACAAGGAGGGAGCAGGCTAGATTGGCCCGGCAACGGAGGCTGGAGGCCACTGTCGCCGAATATCGGCGGCTGGTGGCCCTGGAGGAGGAGGAGGACACGCAGTCGAGCGGGGCAACAACGACATCCTCGACTGTGACCACTGCATCCTCCTCCGTGACTAAGCCAGCGGGACCGAGCCGGGCTAAGAAAGATGACCGCCACCGCCAAGCAACCGAAATACCAGCTGCCCCCCACAGGAGCTGCAAGGACCGCCAACGCCGCCTACGAGTCCGCATGTCCAACCTGGAGCAGGAGGTCCTGAAGTATAAGAACTTGGTTAAGGGCCTCCGCTCCGAGCTTGCCACCCTCCGCAAGGAGTATGATGCCCATGCCGCATCATGCACCAGCACCAGCACCCTCCAGTAGTGGAGTGTCCCTTGCCCTTTTTTTATAGACTTTTGGGGGGTGGGATTTGGGAGTTGGGATCGTTTTGGGACGTTTCAAAGACAATCGTTGGGGTTAGGGTGGGTGAGGGAGATTATTTTGTTAGGGCTAAATAAATATATTTTTAAACTTTATCTGACCATACCTGTTTTTTACTGCTTTTCAGTCTGGTGGGTGGGGGGCGGGGGTGTAACAGTAACTTTGTTTTCCTGAACAGTCGTAGGACTTTAGTAGTACAACCGTCAATCTCTTGTCTACTCCGAAATAATACTCCATTATACTACCTCCCACCAAACGCTTATCTTACCTGTAATTTGTGTTAGAAATTAGGGCTAGGCCCAGGGCTGGCTCCAGGTGAAATGGGGATTAACGTTGTCAATCCTGGGCGGGTGACATTTCCTCATTGCGGTGGTACTAGTGGTGTGACACAGTGGCAGTTGCATGCCTATGGAAAAAAAGAAAACGAAACCTTGTTTGTCCTCCTTACTGTAGCATTACAACGGTTACGGTACGATCGAGAAAATAGCAGGTGACAGTACACTAGAACAGTGCCATAATGTAGCCTAACAAATGGTAAAGTATTTGCTTGCAAGTATAACTAGTACTTGCGTTGAATTTATTTGACATTGGCTACTACTACTAGAAGATATAGTACTGAAGCTGAGTAAGTCTAGAAGATATCCTCGTATTCCTTCACCAGCCTGTTGCTATGACCTTATCCTCCCCAGCAAGTGTGTGGAATTATTGATGTCATTTTAGTCAGACATCAAGCAAAACAACACAGCCCGGGGGAAGAGGGTTAGGGTTTGTAAAATGGATGGGAATGGGGGTTTCTTTTTGGGTAGGTTTTGTTGAGAGAAGAAAAAAAAAGCAGAGCATGGACAAACAATAATTGAAGATACAGACAATCTTTGGTTACAAACTAAAGGTAAGCACATGCAGTCACACTCATAGAATAAAAGACAACAATGGATACTGTATCTGTATTGCGTATGTTGTTGGAGTTGTCCTGTTGAATTTGGTAAGTAAGTTGCATGCAGCAAACAATTCCTCTTATTGGCGGCACTCCTCCATTCCAGCTGACGCTTCGTCCATCAATGTGGTGACCACTGACAGAAGACACCCTGTCCACTGCCTGCCTGGCGGATGTTGACTGAAACCCGGCCTGTAATTATTGAACGGAAAACAGGAAGTGCTATTACAATACCACTGATAAATAAATAAAAGGTATGTACGCTGTGTGGTTCAAAAAGTGACACTTTGATTTCCCTAATAGACAGTACAATATTTTTGAAATTGCGTGCTCTGTCTGAGTCACCTTTTTAAGGATCAATAAGTATGGCCAAAATATTATAGCGGATCTTTCCCCTCAAGGTAGGTGTACTACTGTGTTTTAGAACAAAATTTGACCTTCCCAGCAATGCTCCCACCAAGACCCTTACTAAAGCCAGTCGCAAAAATGTAGAAGAACCCCAATCAGATCTCCAAAAACGATGCCTAGCAGAAAAATGGTTACAAAACGTACTTTGGAAGTAACAGTAGGCCCAAATACAGACCGTGGATTGTATTCAAACCACTTGCAAGCAAGCAAAAGTATCCATAGCCAGCATCGCTCCAACAGTGCTCTACAACAACAGAACTGCGTTGCAATAGAACCCCCCGAAACACATGCAATCCTGCTGCTAGGGCTAACCCTAACGAACCCTAACTTACAAAAAGTGCCAAAACTGGTGTTTCCTTATGGATTTTGTCCAAAACACTTCTAGCCGGTATTAGACCTTCCCAGGAATGCCCCAGGCAAGACCCGCCAACCCACCCGCAAAAAAACACCCGACAACACCCCCAAACAGCGAAAAAGCTAAATCTCATACTTACAATGTCTCTCGGCCTTCGGTCCAAACGCGGCGCTGTGCAGCTAGGTCATCATCATCATCATCAATCATCATAACTCCTGTTTTCCACCACGGATTTCCTGAAAAGCAAATGCAATCAAGATTAGACTGTCGCAGCAGTGCTTCGACAGAGACCCCGGCCGCAACCCACCCACGAACAGCAGGAAGCCCCCCAAAACGCTACATTGAGCAAGATGTCAGAAGAAATAGCAAAAAAAAGGCTGTTCCTTATGGATTTTGTCCAAAACACTTCTATCCGGTATTAGACCTTCCCAGGAATGCCCCAGGCAAGACCCGCCAACCCACCCGCAAAAAAACACCCGACAACACCCCCAAACAGCGAAAAAGCTAAATCTCATACTTACAATGTCTCTCGGCCTTCGGTCCAAACGCGGCGCTGTGCAGATAGGTCATCATCATCATCATCAATCATCATAACTCCTGTTTTCCACCACGGATTTCCTGAAAAGCAAATGCAATCAAGATTAGACTGTCGCAGCAGTGCTTCGACAGAGACCCCGGCCGCAACCCACCCACGAACAGCAGGAAGCCCCCCAAAACGCTACATTGAGCAAGATGTCAGAAGAAATAGCAAAAAAAAGGCTGTTCCTTATGGATTTTGTCCAAAACACTTCTATCCGGTATTAGACCTTCCCAGGAATGCCCCAGGCAAGACCCGCCAACCCACCCGCAAAAAAACACCCGACAACACCCCCAAACAGCGAAAAAGCTAAATCTCATACTTACAATGTCTCTCGGCCTTCGGTCCAAACGCGGCGCTGTGCAGATAGGTCATCATCATCATCATCAATCATCATAACTCCTGTTTTCCACCACGGATTTCCTGAAAAGCAAATGCAATCAAGATTAGACTGTCGCAGCAGTGCTTCGACAGAGACCCCGGCCGCAACCCACCCACGAACAGCAGGAAGCCCCCCAAAACGCTACATTGAGCAAGATGTCAGAAGAAATAGCAAAAAAAAGGCTGTTCCTTATGGATTTTGTCCAAAACACTTCTATCCGGTATTAGACCTTCCCAGGAATGCCCCAGGCAAGACCCGCCAACCCACCCGCAAAAAAACACCCGACAACACCCCCAAACAGCGAAAAAGCTAAATCTCATACTTACAATGTCTCTCGGCCTTCGGTCCAAACGCGGCGCTGGGCAGCTAGGTCATCATCATCATCATCAATCATCATAACTCCTGTTTTCCACCACGGATTTCCTGAAAAGCAAATGCAATCAAGATTAGACTGTCGCAGGCTCGCAGCAGTGCTTCGACAGATAACAAAAATTACCCACAAACACCCGGAACCCCGCCAAAGAGCACCTCAAAGGCAAGCAAGTCAGCAAAAACGGCAAGAAATTTCCACCTCATATTTGGTCCAAAACACTTTTGTCCATTATTAGAGCTTCACAGCAATGGGCCCAAATCCGTCAACTCACCCGCAAAGAAGTACAACACCCCCACAAGTGCTGAGTCTTTCTTCATTGGGCGTAATCCAGCACTCTGCTTGGAGGGAAATCGCAGTCTGGAGGAGGAGGATAGAGGAGCATGTTCTTCAGAACTTGTGAACCTGAGGAATGTAGACTGCGGCACCTTCAAATCAATAAGCAAACAAGTGAAGACAGTTCTGATGATGGTCTTGTTTTTGGGATTAGGTGATTAAAGTTTGAATTAAATTAACTGTGCAAAACAAAGAAAGAGAGGCACAAAGCACACAGGAATAAAAGTGAATAAGGACGAAAAACAAAAGTTCTTGATTGATTGTCTCATTTTCAGGGCTCGGTGTCAGGGAATAAGAACAAGATTTCGTCATCATACTCTGCGAATTCAGGCTGGATGAGGTCAGTGCCACCGAACAGAGAAAAAATCCCCTCATCTACGTTGCCGTCCTCCTCGTCTTCATACGGCGTGCTTTCTCGTACTTTGTAATCTGGTGGTATGAGGTGCTGATTCATCTTGATCATTGTCAGCCGCTCCACATTTTTGGGCGAGAGGCGGCTCCGTTTGGGAGTTACAATGCCACCAGCAGCACTGAAAACACGTTCAGAAGACACACTTGCGAGTGGGCAAGACAAATAGTTTATAGCCAGGTTGGAGAGCTGTGGCCACAATTGTTTTTTGCCATGCCAATACTGCAATGGCTCCTCATTAAGAAAGACCTCTGTTGAGTCATTCAGATAGTCCTGCACCATCGACTCAAGGTCATCAACTGTTCCTCCACTTTGCTTACTTTTTGCTGTGCCTGTGACATTTTTTCGAGAACCATACCCCATCAAACTTAGCCAATCCTCCTCCGCAGCCACTGTTAGTGTTGTCATTGTGTGTGGTGCAGATGATCCAGTTGCCGGTGTCTTTAACGGCTGAGAGGTCACTTGTGCCCCAGCCACAGGTGCAGAAGTGGATTCTTGTGACTGGGGATGGCCTGCTGATGCTGATGCTGATGTACTGGCTTCTCCATCAATAACCTGCCGTTCTTTTTCAAACCTCTTGGCTGACCAGGCTAACCAATGTTTGTACTTTTGAACATCTGCATCAGCAAAAGGAAAGAATGCTTCGTCTGCCAGCGCCTTTTTGTAGCGTGGATCCAGAATAGTAGCACAAATGTAATGCTGTTCTGAGTTGATCATTTTAAGACGTTCATCACCACGTAGGCGCTCTAATAATTTCTGAGACAAAATAAAATGGTCTTTTTTTTTTCATCTTTTTCAAACTCAGAAGACACCGCCATCAGTTGGTGCTCCAGCATGCACAACAATGGGATAGCTTTTCCCAAATTACAGTCCTCCTGGCTGACTGCACGCGTGAAGAACTCAAAAGGACGAAGCATGTCTGTCAGGCTTTTAACTATGTCCCATTGCGCCGCACTCATCCGCAGGTCCTCCTTCTGAGATGTACCCTCTGTGAAGAAATAGTGATCGAGTACCGTATACTGCTCATACAGACGCTCAAGCATGTAGAAGGTTGAGTTCCAACGTGTTGCCACCTCCTGGATGAGTGCTTTCACTGGCATTCCACGTTGAAGTAGCAGTCTCCTCAGATGCTTCCGGGCCTTAAAAGAATGGCTGAAATGGTTGCACATTTTGCGGCAGGTGGCCATTACCTCGAACGCTGTACTGTCTTTATCACTCAAGAATTTTTGAACTACCAGGTTGATACAGTGCGCCAAACACGGCACTCTAAAATAGTGACCCTGCAACATGGCCTTAACTACATTGGCGCCATTATCCGTGGAAACATAACCAATCTTGCGTTTTAGGGGGGATAGCATGTTCAAGACCTTTTTGTCAAACTCTTCCAAAAGGTTTTCTGCTGTGTGACTTTTCTCCAAACCAAACATGGCTAGTGTTGCATGTTTCCGAGCAGCTTTGAAAACTTTGTCCGGGTCAACACCTGCGTTTAGCTTTGCTTTAACACCTGAAAAAGAGACCCAGTGTGCAGTGATGCACATGTAATCAGCGCCTGCGCCACTGGTCCACATGTCTGTTGTCAGATGTATTGTGTGAACAGCACTCTTCTGCAAAGCTGCCCCAATCGCCTCCAGCACATCTTCATGTAGTGCTGGAACCGCAACTCTGGCAAAATAGAACCGGCTCGGAACCTTCCATTTAGGGCAGAGCGTTGCCACTAATTCAAGAAAACCTACCGCTTCTACAAAAGAAAAAGGTAGAAGGTCCACAGCTAGCATTTTAGCCAGCTTAGTGTTATACAGACGCGTCAGTGGGTGGTTGCGTTCATATGGCACGTCTGAAGTAAGCATTGTTCTAATGTTGCCCTGGACCAAGCATTTACGGGCTGATAATGACTTCGTTGACCCAATTTTGCTCGCTGGTGAACTTTTGTGCGTTGGTGTCTCACTCGCTCCAACACTCTTAGTGTGCCTCACATTGGGTGTGCTGCTGACAGGGGTACTGGGTGTAAGGGAAGTGTTTGACACGTCTTCTTCCTGCTCGTCATCATCAGATGAAACATCAACGTTTCCTTGAATTTGGCCTTTCTTGATCGCATCTAGGTGCGCAAACCATTTGACAGTGTGCTGTCTCCTAAGATGACCTCTCTGGCCTCCGGTACCATAGTTGGTACCTGGCTTACCACGACTAACTGCTTGCTTACAAATGGTACAAATGGCAAACTTTGGATTTTTTGGACAAACAGTAAAGAAGTCCCAAACTGGGGACTTGAAGTGTCTGTGGGACATGGAGGAGGCGGCGATACTGGTGGTGGTGGTCATGAAGCTAATGCCAGATGAAGTGGAGGATCTGGATTGCCCAACTTTTCTACGTTTTGCACTTTCACCGCCACTAATTAAGGTCGAGGTTGACGGAGGTCTCTTCTTGCCAGAAAGAAATATGGAAGCGGGACGAGTTGGTGTACTACTTAACTCCAATGATTGTGGTGTTTCCACTGCCTCCTCATCGACAACATCATCATCATCATCATCACACTCAGCAGCTCTTCGGGCTATGGTCAAAATGTCTGTTTGCTGCATGCCCGCTGGGGATTCAGTGACCTTTATGATGACTGGGTCGTCGTTGGCAGAGTCTTCATCAGCAGCAGTATCCGCCACTTCTTGTTGAGACTCATCACACTCCATAACTCTGAGACTTTGGACGAGCTTCCTTTTACGCTTAACTACCTTTGTTGGATCATGGTGTGCCTCACTCTCAGACGGCTGTGGTGCTGGTTCCCAAGTTTGATCCGTATCATCAGAAGGAGGTGTGCTTGAAGAGGATGTAGACACCACCCTTGATCTCTTCCTTGCTAGGGGTGTGGAAGACAATGAAGGATCATCAGGAGGAGTGGCTTCCTCAAATGATACCTCGCCTTGATTGTCGATTTCCTGATGTGCCCCTACTTCGGGAGGAACAACTATTGTGGGCACTTGTTGTGACCCTCCATGCACCTCTGCTTGCGCATCTCCTTGCGCTGCCTCTCCTTCCACATGTACTTGGGCTTGTACTTGCAAATGTGATTGTTGTTGCGGCTGTGGTTGTTCAACACTCGTCAGATGAGCTACAACAACCTGTGTTGATTGAGGGACATTGCTGCTGCTTTCTTGCGATGAGCCAACATCACTGGTCGATGGTGATTGAAGAACTCTACTGGCTGCCTCTGCAGCACTCAAGGGCTTGGACTTAAGTTGGCGTGGTGGTGGTGGTGGCACTGAGCCCAATGGAGCGGGGGTGCTGCTGCCAGCTTGGTCCCCAGCAGATCCCGCTGCTGCTGCTGCAGGCATACTTTTTTTTTTACTCCCAAAAAAAGGGGCGGGCGGCACACCAGTGTCCTTGGTAACTTGCTTCTTCTGCTCCTTACTGGCACCTTTCTTGCTAGAGGAGCTACGGGTTACTTTTTTTGGGGCCATCTTCTTCAGAGCAGGTCAGCAGGCAGCAGTTGCACGAGTTGCAGAGGGTTCTGTGTCCAGACGTGACGTCGCGTGACGTTATGCTGCACACACCGCTGCAGGACTTCTTCCTGGCACTGGTGGTTCTCTTGAGTCTTCTTGTGCACCTAAAAGCAATGGAAGACAGAGGAACATCAGTTCAGTTATACACCCCAAAAAATCGACAAAACACAGAAAAATGAGCACAATCCCATGCCATCCATGATGTTTACATTGAAGACACCCCACAGAAAGACTAGGGACATGCAAGTATGCAACACTCACTACCCCTGGGCATAATGGATGAAAAGTAGGCAAAATAAGTGCAGGCCTCAGACACTGCCTCTCCTCAAAATGGCCCCCTTACACCCCAAGCACATGTTGCCTGTACCAGCCAGCACTCAAGATGGCCACCACCACCACCCACATGGCCAGTCCACATCAACAGTACACCCCCAAAAAACAGAAAAACAGCCAGAAATCACCACAATCCAATGCCATCCATGATGTTTACATCAAAGAGAGTGAGACCACACCACAGGCACACTCAGTCCATGCACCACCACCACCCCTGGGCAAGCAAAAGGCCACACCAGCAGCCCCCCAAAAACGACAAAAAACAATAAAATAAGCACAATCCCAGCCCATCCATGGCCTCAATTATGTTTAAATTCAAGAAGACACCCCACAGAAAGACTAGGCCCATGCAACACTCACCACCCCTGGGCAAAGGGCCACACCAGCAGGCCCAAAAAAACGACAAAAAACAATAAAATCTGCACAATCCCAGCCCATCCATGGCCTCAATGGTGTTTAAATTCAAGAAGACACCCCTCAGAAACACTAGGCCCATGCAACACTCACTACCCCTGGGCATAAGGGATGAAAAGTAGGCAAAATAAGTGCAGGCCTCAGACACTGCCTCTCCTCAAAATGGCCCCCTTACACCCCAAGCACATGTTGCCTGTACCAGCCAGCACTCAAGATGGCCACCACCACCACCCACATGGCCAGTCCACATCAACAGTACACCCCCAAAAAACAGAAAAACAGCCAGAAATCACCACAATCCAATGCCATCCATGATGTTTACATCAAAGAGAGTGAGACCACACCACAGGCACACTCAGTCCATGCACCACCACCACCCATGGGCAAGCAAAAGGCCACACCAGCAGCCCCCCAAAAACGACAAAAAACAATAAAATAAGCACAATCCCAGCCCATCCATGGCCTCAATTATGTTTAAATTCAAGAAGACACCCCACAGAAAGACTAGGCCCATGCAACACTCACCACCCCTGGGCAAAGGGCCACACCAGCAGGCCCAAAAAAACGACAAAAAACAATAAAATCTGCACAATCCCAGCCCATCCATGGCCTCAATAGAGTTTAAATTCAAGAAGACACCCCTCAGAAACACTAGGCCCATGCAACACTCACTACCCCTGGGCATAAGGGATGAAAAGTAGGCAAAATAAGTGCAGGCCTCAGACACTGCCTCTCCTCAAAATGGCCCCCTTACACCCCAAGTACATGTTGCCTGTACCAGCCAGCACTCAAGATGGCCACCACCACCACCCACATGGCCAGTCCACATCAACAGTACACCCCCAAAAAACAGAAAAACAGCCAGAAATCACCACAATCCAATGCCATCCATGATGTTTACATCAAAGAGAGTGAGACCACACCACAGGCACACTCAGTCCATGCACCACCACCACCCCTGGGCAAGCAAAAGGCCACACCAGCAGCCCCCCAAAAACGACAAAAAAACAATAAAATAAGCACAATCCCAGCCCATCCATGGCCTCAATTATGTTTAAATTCAAGAAGACACCCCACAGAAAGACTAGGCCCATGCAACACTCACCACCCCTGGGCAAAGGGCCCCACCAGCAGGCCCAAAAAAACAACAAAAATCAGCACAATCCCAGCCCATCCATGGCCTCAATGGTGTTTAAATTCAACAAAACAGTTGTATCATGCACCCATAACCAACCCTGGTCCTACTGGATACTGTGGCTACCCACAATATAATTTATTTAATTTTCTGAAAAAGTTCCAAAATTGTACTTGCAGCAACTGTAATGCCCCAAACAAACTTACTTGTGAAAGTTGATTTCTAATCCAAAAGTGATCCAAAGACAGTCAAAAAGGCCTCAAATCCAAATATCCAGCAGCACCCACAAAAAGTAATCCTTCCAGCTCCAGATCCAAATGAAAGTGACCAGGAGATGGACAAAGCACTGGGAGGAGCCTGCTGGACAGGAACAGGAAGTTGGAGACTGTGGGGCACTTCCTTCCTCCCCCCCCCCAAATGGACTCCTTGCAAAAAGAAAGGCCATGCAAATGTCAACCTGAGGAGTGATTCTGATAAAAATCATCATTTTCTGAAGGTTTATCCTGTTTGCTGGTGATTTTCTTGTGCGAAATTGCAAAATCTCTACTTCGCAAGTGCGAGATTGTTCCTTTCCGCCGCAACTACGTGTTCGCAATTGCGAACTCTCGCGAGATGTGCTGTGCAAGGTGGCAAGCCGCGATTACGTATTCGCGGGAGCCAAACTCCCGCGGGAACACGCAGCAAGATCCAAAATGGCGCAGCACTCTCAAAATATGATCGAGAAAAACAACTCGGCAAACGCTAAATGACGGAAAGTGAACGCCGTGCACCACGCCGCGCGCCGCAACCAAGCAAAAAATCCGCCGCGAGCGGATTCACGGATTTTCGACAAATTCGCGAGCGTTCGCGGATTGCGAATTTGCCGAAAATCCGAAAAATCCGCGAGCGGAGCGGATTTTACGCCCATACTTACATGCCAGGAACTTTGCCAAAGTGAGATGGGTCCCAAATGGGGAATTAACCCAGAAAATACCTATTGAGCGCGGCGTCCGCCAAGGCTGCGTTCTGGCCCCCACATTATTTTCCCTCTTTGTGAATGACATCCCAGCACACTTAGAGGGTTGTAAAAATGACTCTCCTAAACTAAATGGAGAAAAGGTATCCGCGTTATTATTCGCGGATGATACTAATTTAATTTCGCAAACTAAGAAAGGTCTCCAGGCACTGCTCAATTCTTTAAGTGATTATTGTAACAAGAAAGGCCTAGAAATCAACGGAAACAAAACTAAATGTATGGCCCTAAATCCCATCAAACCAGACAAAGGTTGTTTAATTTTAAATAGCCTAAAATTAGAATCGGTTCAAAATGTTTCTTATTTGGGGGTCACGCTCGATTCCAACTTCACATGGAGCTCTCAAATTGAAAAAAGTAAGCTAATATACACACAGAATATAAAACCTATCCTTAAGAAGCAAAGTTTACGCATTAGTAAAGCTGTGTCACCTGTAGTGGAGTTATTTAAATTCAAAGTCCAACCAGCAGCCCTTTATGGTGCTGAGATCTGGGGCCCCATGTCAAAGGATGTATTTACTATTATGGATAATAATTTTATGAGAAGATTGGTAAGGGCTCCAAGAGGTACTCCTTTGGTACCTCTCCAGTTGGACCTAAATGTCAAAAGGACTGACCACTACACTATTGTCTGGCCACTAATGTTTTGGGTGAGACTATGGCAGACACCTGAATAGCTTGACTATAGGAATGGGCTAAAAGAGATACTGTGTTTGGACAAATCGAATACCAATCTATGGCTAAAACATGTTAGATTGTGGTTTACTAAAATAGGATTATTGCAATTTTGGGAAAACCCGGAAGGGTTACCGCCGAATTCAAAACTGATTGTGAAAAGGGCTTTTTGGGGTTTCATCTATAACCAAATAACTAACGGGAATAATGGGGGGACCCTAGTAAACAATTTTTTAAGTTTCAATGATGAGCCTCTTTTTGAGACCTTCCTTGACGAAATTGAGCTCCCACTTGCCAAAACCCTTTTTATGAAACTAAGATACGGTAACCTTATGACCAAATCAACCCTGGCGCGCTGGGCAAGAAAAACTATGTGCGAGGGCAATTCCAAGGAGGATGATCTTCATATCCTTTTCTTCTGCACAGCCTATGTGTTGGCTAGAAGGAAATGGATTAAACCCCTATGCTATCTTTTGGGACTAAGGTCATGCGAAATGGCATTAAGAATGTTTAAGACAGATACAACTCAAACTATAGTATTTAGCGTCAGCAGATTTCTGCTTTCTATTTATTTTGTGCGTAGGAAAAAGGGTTTAAAGCTGTAATGATCAAGGGCTGACTGGTGTGTTTTAAGATGCGCTTTTCGATTAATGTTAAATAGGTCAATGTGATGATGCTTTGTTTTAAACACGTTTTATAACTGTATTGATTTTATTAGATCACAACAGTGTTAGCTGCTTTTTATAAAATGATAATTGTGACTCGTATGTATTTTATTTATGAAACTGTTTAGTGATTCTTTTATGGCAATTCAAGCCGAAATAAAGAGATTGATGATGATGATGATGAAAACCAGTGGTAGCCTTCTTGCGATCCCTGGGGATCGGACTAATAAACTATTTGGACGACATTCTGATTATGAATGCAGACAGACAGCTCCTTCTGTACGAGCTGGGTACCACCAAGTCTCTACTCCTGGATCTGGGGTTCCTTATCAATATCGACAAATCATTGCTGATTCCGTCTCAGACCATAAAGTTTTGGGGTTTTCTGGTGGATTCCGCCGCAGCCTCCCTTCGTCTCCCTCAGTGGAAGGTCTCCACCATCAAAGCAGAGATTTCTGGCATCCTTCGGACCGCACTTATATCTCTAAGATCTCTTGCGAGAATAGTCGGTCTTCTCTCCTCATCAATTCAGGCCATCTTTCCGGGTCCCTTGCACTATCGGGCTCTTCAGCGCCTAAAGATCAGACATCTACGTCAATGCTTGGCCTACGCCGACTTTATCACCCTGGACCAGGAATTACGCGACAAACTTCAATGGTGGATCGACCATTTAGATGCGTGGAACGGGTGAACTATATTCGCTATGGCCCCAGATCTTGTGTTAGAATCAGATGCCAGCCTGGCGGGTTGGGGTGCCCGCTGCGGTCCAATATCAACTGGTGGTACATGGTCTCGCGAGGAGTCCAGATTCCACATCAATTGTTTAGAGATGCTTGCAGGCTCCTTTGCAATCCATTCTTCTCCGCATGGACAATGTTTCTGCGGTTCGCTATATCAACCATTTCGGCGGTACCAAGTCCAAACCTTTGGTAGAGCTGGTAAAGAGCCTTTGGGAATATTCTCTGTCCAATCAACTCTCCCTGACAGCAGAACCTTCTGGGGGACCTCAACTCCGTAGCGGATTGGCACTCTCGACAACTTCAGGAATCCAGCAACTGGAAGCTGCTTCCATCCGTTTTCCTATCTCTCTCTCAAAAACGGTGTCCTTTTCCTATAGACCTCTTTGCTTCCTGTCTCAACTGCAATTTCTTCGGCTGGCGTCCAGATCCTTCGGCTCTGGTGATGGATGCTTTCCTCCAGGATTGGTCCCTCCATCTCAATTATGCATTTCCTCCTTTCCTCATGATCAGCTGAGTTCTTGCCCAAGTTCGTCGCCAGTCGACTTCTCTGGTTTTGGTTACCCCCTTCTGGCAAGCTCAGATCTGGTTTCCCTCTCTGTTGGAAATGTCAGTCATTTCCTGGTTCTTTTACCGGCTCATGAGGACCTGCTCCTCAGTCCTCAGGGCTTGCATCACAATCTCATTCTGAACAACTCTCTAGTGCTTTCGGCTTGGAAAGTTTCCGGCCTTCCCCTCCTGACTTCCTCATTTCACAAGAGGCTTTGCTGTTTATCAGCAAAGCATGGGCTCCTGGGACATCCAAAGCTTACAAATCCGCTTGGTCTCTTTGGGCAAGCTGGTGTCTGGAACGGAATGTCGATACCCTTTCAGCCCCTCTGAATTTTGTAATCAATTTCTTGGCTTCGGAAGCCAGTGCAGGTAAGTCCTATAGGACGGTCAACTTGTACAGGTCTGCTATTTCCCTTAATCATGCTCTCATCAATGGAAAACCAGTTGGCTCTCACCCGTTGATCTGCCGCCTTCTGAAAGGAGTTTGCTGTTCTAAACATCCGTTGGCTAAGTATTCCTCTTTATGGGATGTTTCTGTGGTTCTCAAGTTGTTTTCTGATTGGCCAGACAATGCTGCACTTTCATTGAAAATGTTATCTGCTAAGCTTACTATGCTCCTATGCCTAGTTTCCATTAAGCGCGTTTCTGATGTCAAAGCATTGGATGTTTCTTCGAGACAGTTGGCTCCCACAGGTTCCGACATGTTCCAGATTCATAGAAGGACTAAAACTAACTTAAATTCTGTTTTCTACCCTTATTTTCCCACTCATCCCAAGTTATGTGTAGGCCAGTGTTTAAAAGTGTACAAGCAACGAACTTCTGATCTCAGAGTGCCCTCTCATTCCCAACTCCTAATCTCCTTCCGAAAGCCCCATCTTCCTGTCTCCTTGGCCACTTTGGCCCGTTGAGTGCACTGGGTTATGTCCCTTGCTGGAATTGACGTCTCTGTTTTCGGAGCTCACTCTACTCGGGGAGCCATGGCTTCTAAAGCCTTTTGGTCAGGCTCCTGTCTTGAGGACATTCTGAGATCAGCAGACTGGACTAATAATAATGTTTTTTGTATGTTTTACTGTAAACCAATTAATACTGTGGCTTCTGTGGTGGTTGATATGCTTTGAACAAGCATAACAGGAGCCTCCGATCTTGCCATAAAATGTAGATTTTCCTAGTTGTTATGACCGTGAGTTCTCTTCTCCTTCCTGCTCGGAGGCGTCTGCTGTGGTTCCTGCAAAACGTTTCTCCTGGATTCCTGTGGCTTAAGAAGTTTGTTCCTGGACTTTGGCTCTTTCCATTGTTTTGGCGATTACTCCAATGTTCACTGAGTTTGTCTGACCTGATCATCAGCGAATAGAGGCAGACCTGCTGTCAGATGTGACGTTATATTCAGTACTAGGTCATTATTGGCTCACATGTCTCGTTTTTCCCTTGTGCCCATTGGCCAGCCTGTTTGCCTGGGCCCCTAGGAACTGTAGTTTCACTTATCTTGGCTGCTATTCAATCTAAAACAAGATAAGTAAGCATAATACTCACCACCGTGTCTTTAATAAAATTAAGACTTTCCGTCATAACAACTAGGAAAATCTACATTGCTGACATTTGTATTTTTGTTGTTAGTCCTCTTCTTTCCTATCCTCCCTGAGAGCGTACACAGTATACCATGAAAGCCCTTGTTCACAAATTCTCACAAATGGCTACACTATGTGATATATTTTATTTGTTTGTTTGTACTAGTAGTAATTAAACCAGAACAACAAATGCAACATTTCACTGATGCTTTTCTCCTGGCTTCTTTGCTTTTAGGTGCACAAAAAGACAGAGGAGGAGGTGTCATCATCATCCCCCATTGTTCTGCCAGACAGAAGTTCGGCTGCGTACCACGTCACGTCCACGTGTGACCACAGACATCTCTGCAACTTGTGCACCTGCGTCCTGCTGACATCTGTAGAAGATGGCCCCAAAGAAAGATACCATGTCCTCCAGTACCAAGAAAGTTTTTTATTTTTTGTATTTTCCTTTTTCATTAATACAACACAAAAAGAAATCATATACACATACAATATTTCCCTAGGCATGAAAATTAAAATTACACAGTGCTACCATACAAAATCCGATGTGATGATATACTAACTAACAATGAGAACATAATCCAGAATTGAACATAAAGAGTCTCAAATGGCTGAACCTATAAACGTTGAAGAAAGAGAAATAATAATACAAACATTTCAGTATTGAGGACACATCATCCCGAATCCATGCACTTAGCTTACTCTAGGTGTTATTGATTTCAGCCGGGGTCATTCTGACTGACCAACCCCCCGTAGTGGCAGGTGGAGAAGGAGTCTCTCGAGCTGATTGTGCATAGGTGCTCCCAGGGTGTCCTCACTTCTTCTGTGGGGAAGTTGCAGAATAAGATGCAGTTCTTTATATTCCCAGTGACTCTATTTCACATATGTGATCCCCGGTTCTCACAGTTTATGGGCTCCTGCCCAATTGGCATGGTAAAGTCTTCGGCGGTGGCCTCTCATGACGTACGGTGCTGTGGCCTTGTACTGCGCAAGGCAATGGCTCTTACCGAGCACCAGTCTTTTTCAACAGCGGCCCCTTCCTGGTATGTGGGATTGCCCACTTGGCATTACGCACTGGCTCCTGCCTGATCAGCATTACGCAGCATATGGTTCACTTCACAGCAGGCCTCGCCTGGCATATGGGGCCACCAACTCTGTCCTGCACATGTGCAACAACTCAATTGGTGTAGAAGCTATTTCCACACATCTCACAGAAGGAGTCTGCTTGACAGGGCTCCTTACTGGACCTAGCTTACTCCAATTATCTCCTCTTCCTCACAGGGAACACTGGTCTTGGCAAGCATGCAGGCACTAATGCTCTAGGGCAGCAGTTTTGGTTTCTCTGGGTGATGTCCCCTCATCCAGCAGGGAGACTAGCAGGTCTCGACCTCCAATCCTGGTCACAAGCAGAAGTCTTGCAAAGTTTTCTCTTCTCTCACAACCCCTCTGCTTGGTAATTGAGAATGTTTTGGGTCTCAAACTCCCCTTCAAATAATCCATGTCCAGACAAATTAGATTTAAGGAATGAGTCTGGAATTTTATGTTGGGGGTTTGCTTCTTTCAAGTGTCCACTCCTCTGCTCACTCTTCTTCTTTCAACGAAGTCTTTCACAGCAGGAACGATTCCAAAGCTCATTGTCTCAGAACACAGGCCACTGGGATGAAGAGAGTTCACACCTGGATGTCAGCCACAGTGACATGTGCGTCAAGAGGTTAGTGCAGGGCCTCCAGCCCTACTCTTTATGATTCTCTTATCAGCCCCAACTTCTTCCTGAGATGTGCCAAGTCCCTTTATTGCAACCTCTCATTGAATCAAAGAGCACCCTTTGAAGTTTACCGGGGAAGCATGACTCTCCCCTGCCAGTGTGTGCCCCACCTAGCTTAGAGGAATGCAGCAATAGGCATATATGTCTAGTTGAATCTCTTTACCTCTGCACCATGTTTCACCATGCAAGCCTGTGTTTCCCAAAATGGAACTCAGAGCCAGGGCACTCCCACATTGTGCCGTCAACATGCCATTACGCCCAGTACATGCATACAACCCACACACTATGCAGCACTGTATCCTACACGTATTGTACCTCTCCTAGGCAAACATACATCCAACCCATGCGTGCAGAGCACAGCATTGTATCACTCATGTACTGTACCACTCATAGGCACACATACATCCAGCACATGCATTCACCATGCACGCTCTGTACAGCACTGTATCCTCATGTACTGTACCACTCATAGGCCCACATTCATCCAGCACGTGAATTTACCTTGCACACACTGCTCAGTACTGCATTATCCCTGCATTGTACCCTACACAGGCTAACTTACACCCAGTGCAGATACACCACTTCTAGGTTGCGGAGACCTTCACAACAAACCAATGTAGGCCAAGGTGACTTAAGCATACAGGAGAGAGAACTGTAAAACTGAGTGAGCCTGTAGTCATCCCTCATTTGACACAAGTTAAAAAGGACCTGTTCACTACTGCCAATACATTATTTGCTGCTACCACCATGCTTGTGCTGCTTAAATCCAGGTGAAGGCAGTAGCCTTCCACCACTATGAACATAGCCCATTGGGTGCCCCTTCCGGTCCAACAAGACCACAATCCATGCGATAAGCCTTGTTATGGCTCACATGCATGATCTTTGTTTGCCTTTCACCGCCAACATCAGCATTAGGGAGCAGTACATTTTGGCACTCAGGATAGGGGTGCATGTCCATCACCATGACTTTTCAAACCCAACATTTATATAACTGCAAAATAGGGTATAATGTTTTTACTTCTAGGCACTTAAACCTAAAGTGCCATGTTGTGAATCACAGAATATGTCTTATAAATCAAAAAGAAAAAGCATGATTCAGCAAAAATAGATTGCTAAGCTTTTTATCTTTACCACTAAGGGCCCCATTAGGAGTTCCACGTTTTCTTTGCTGGTGGTATCCCTCTGTGAGATATCCGGAATTGCGAACCCGGTAATACCATGTTAAATTCTGCATGTTTTACTCCTTCCAGGAGAAATTATTAGCCTAAATGCGCTGACATTGATCACCTTCTTGGTGCAGGTGGTAAACGCTGTGGAGGCCAGACAGCAGCCGCGGGCCATGGAGGGAGTTACGGTGGGGCAGGGAGGCGGGGAGGGGGAGGGGTAGGGTGAAGAGGGCTAAAATCCGGCATATGGATAATTACAGGTAAGTAAACAATTTAATTATTAAAACGAATTTCGTAGCGCGCACTGCATCGCATTTTCCGATGCAGTGCGCGCTACGAAATTCATTCAGTCGCCTGTTCCTTAAAATCAGTCAGTTCGCTACAATTCCTTCTTATGCGAAGGTATTGACTGAAAGGGAGATTCTCTTTCAAAGGTCGAGGATGAAAACTAGCGAAATGGAGGAGATTATTTTTGGCAGTCGGTTTATAATAGGTCTTTGTCCGTAGCTGCCCTCCCTCTTTGGTAATGGTGATGTCCAGAAAGACAATGCTGTTTTCAATCAGATTTGTTTTGTGCTCCTCATCTTTTCCCTCTTTTGTCTCTACAGAGTGTGGGTCCTGGTGAAGTCTGGGGAGCCCCCACGGGTAATTCCGTGAGTTACATAGAAGAAGTTTTTTACACATACATACCCACGGGAGGGTGCGCCTTAGCGCGCACATACCACCGGAGGATTACAATTTTTTCTGGTCCTGACGAATGCAGAGCGCTTCAGGCTCGTTATAGCAGAAACATGTTGACCTTACAACTAAAGGACACGGAGTTTCAGAATAATTAACTCTGTATTGCCCGGTATATATATTTTTTTTATGTGACGCTGACTGGCCCTTTATTAAATTTGTACGAGGCACAGTTTGTTCCTTTTAACAATACACTTACACCATCACCATTTCATCACTTTTTGTACATAAGACACAAACAACCTGCTCCGCTATAAATCAGGCGTTGTAGCACACTGGGGGGACATTTGTGTCCCCAGTGGGAACCCGATGATGAAGCATGTCACCACCAGTTTGGTGAGTGAGGGTTCTTTTTAGAAAAAAAATTTTTTCTTCCTTTTACTTAATTATCACTCCTTATTTAGTTTGATTCCTAGCTATAAATTATTTTAGTAGGCACAATTATTTTCTTGTGTTTGGTACACCTGGTGGCACTCTTTTGTTGTTATTATTCATTTGTAACCTCCCATGAGGACTGGCCCTTTTACTTCTGTTGTTACACTGTACGTCTTCTTTAGTATGTAGGCACTATTTTCTTTAATGAGTGTCTCCTACTGCAGTCCCAACCTGCTTTCCTGCATCATTCAGTATGCCATACATGCTTTCACTTTCCAAGCAGCCCAGGACCATGGCGTCCACTTCTTTGAAATAAAATAGGTCTCGCATTTACAAGAGTTTGAGCTATTGGCACTGTAAATGTTAATTATCCAAACAGATGAATAAAAGGCATTGTCATTTACAATGCCAATAGCTTACGCTCTCACGAATGCAATACCTATTACATTGCAAAAGCTTGTTTAAAAGGCGCATCCGGAGCATCAAGGGGAACACGCCAGATTTATAATTTGGCCCCAGGAGTTGGAGGACCCAATAATACCGGCACGCCATGAAAGAAGTAGTGGACTGGCAAATACCTTCCAACACCCCCTCAGGATACCTCTCGAGGCAACTCGAAACGTGGCTCTAAATCAGTGTAATGGGCATTGCAACATCTTTTAAAGGAAGTAATATGGAAACACAGAAAACCGTTGAAGGGTGCCATCAGCAGGCAGATACAGACAACGATTATCACCTACCTAAACGAGAAAAATGAACGTTAAACATTACTGTATGTTAGTTTTTGATTTATGATGTAGGCATCCAGAATGCAATGGTAACAGCGGGTCTACTGCTTTCGGGAATATTATTTCCCCATTGAGGATTTCACACAGCCCTCTAAATGAAGCTTTTGGTTGGACAATAATGTCAAAACGTACTGGATTTGGAAGAAATTGTCAGCACTCTTTAGAATGGTGTTTTACACTTCATTCATGCATGCATTTAGTATCAAACCGAATAAACCTTTACCTACGGTATTTTTGGAGGGTCGGATTAATGGTAAGGTTGGTGAGGGCGTGGGCACTGACTGCGAAGCCATTACTTCTAAAGCAGGCCTGCGGCACGCTCTCATGGCGGTGACGGGTGCTGTGCGTATTCTAGTGGTGACGGGGGCTGTACCGTATTGTGGCTGTGACGGGGGACGTACCTATTCTGAGGTGTCTAATGATCCCTGCTCCGCATTGGGCGTCACTCGTGATATTGCATGTACAGCGAAGTTGCAATAAGAAGATGGATGCTCTCATAAGTGCATCGCGGAATGCTGCGGGCTATGATGAAATAGGGACCGTGAATCATTCTGGGAGCGGATCGGCAGAATTCCCATCGCACGCCACGGTTCTATTGCATTTTGATGCATGTTACAGGGTGAGTCACGGAGAAAAGGTCAAGCTTCAGCAGAGACGGAGCTACACGCAAGTATAAGACGTCTCTACACATAAAAAGCGTTGTAAGAGCCAGAGAAAAGAAGAGTACCATTGCAAGATATGACACATTCACGCCATCAGGCGTGACATCTATCACATTAAAGATACATGAACGAGAGTGACGGTCCAGTGACATCAGAGCACGCAAATAGGCTCTCCATCATTTTCAAACGCAGCAATTTTCATCAAGGCCCCAAGGTAGCCTGACGTTGGAACTACATAAATAAAATGCTGACTGTATTAGTTCTTTCCACTTCAGTAAAAACCAATAAGACGGGACTGGTAGACTCACAGAATAGTACACACGAGTATGGTTTTCAGCCTAACCGCAATCAATACCTAATGACCCATAGGAAAGTCCCAATGGATTTTACTGTTCAATAGGTCAAGGAGGTCAGCCTGAGATGCAAATGGCAGTTCAAATTAGCACAACAAATAGTAATTAATACCTTCAGTACTCCCCTTGCGTCACATTCTTGTAAGCAAAGAATCTGTTGAATATAATAGCAGGTTCCCAGTCCACTGGGGTGTTATTCATTTACACTATCTTTTAACAAGCAGTGGCGAAGCCAATAAGTCTAGTTTTGAATTTTTAGCCAAAATTCAAAGATTTCAAAAAGTGTGCTGCTGGGAATAATACAACTAAACGAGATTACTTTCCCTATACAATGTTGCAACAGGTGAAACATTTAGGGGCAGATGTACTAAGTATTGACTCCTAAAAAGTGGTTGTAAATTGTGCATTGATTTTTTATAAATCGATTCTGATTTTCCAAACCGTCTTATTCGCTAACTAGCATATGAGCCCAAATCAGGCAGCGATCACAAACCTAGTCAGCAAAACCCTAAATTAACCTGGGCTCACTCTCCGGTAGCCTGGCACAGAGCAGGGTTAAATGCAATATGTAAAGTATTTGTGCAACAGTTCAGTAAAACAGTGAACACACTACACACAAAGATTCCACTCCAGATTAGAAAAATATAGCTTAGTTTAATGAATAAAACAAGACCAAAATGACACAAATCCATAAGTAGAACTTGTGATTTGGAATTTTAAAGAATAAACTGTAAAATAGTGCTTAGAAGCAATAAGTGTTTGCTTGGGATATTTGGTTGAGCCGCACATAGGACATGGTAAAAAGTTGAGGCTGACCATGATGGAGCGCAGGCCCATTACAGTAACCCAGTTAGACCAACTGAACAAAATAACTGTTAGATCTGGGGGTCTCTAGTTGGCAGAGGTAGGTACCAATGCCCAAATAGGGACCCTTGCTTCTAGTCAGGGTAAGGGAGATACACTCTTTAGATAACCCCTGCACACCCCCTTGGTAGCTTGGCACGAGCAGACAGGCTTATCAAAGGCAATGTGTAAAGTATTTGTACCAACACTCACAGTAACACAGTGAAAATACCACAGATGGACTCCACACCAGTTTAGTAAAATAAAGTATCTTTTTCTAAACTGCACAAGACCAAAACGACAGAAATCCAACATACACAGTTCAAGAATAAGTCTTTAAAAAGAGTTCAAGGGTTTGCATCAAAATAATCCACAGTTGCGTCCCTCTGAGCCAAAAGCACCTATGGATGCGACGAAAGTTCCAAGTGGAAGCTGCAGCGTTGGAAAACAAGCAATGCGTCACTCCTGAAACCCTGGGGAGGCGAAGCGACAACCCCATTGCACAGAGCGGGCAGGTTCAGTCGAATTTCATCTGTATGGGGAGCGATGCAATACCTTGTATGGATTCCGATGCGCAGGTTTGATAGGGAGTGTCTCGCACAGGTATGATGTGACAATCTTTGGGACGGCGACAATCTTTGGTGCGGCGACGATGCGCAGCGCAGCGCAGCGTTGATGTTCTCCTCTCGCGGTCCCTCGGTGCGTTGGCTCTGCGTCGATGTTTGCAGCGACAGGAGGCGATCCGCAAGCAAGCAGTGCGATGCTTTTCTCACAGCAACGACAGGTTCTGCAACGATACTCACAGCGACAAGAAAGCTTCCCGCACGGGGGCGATGCGCTCCGCAAGCGAACGATGCATCGGTTCTTGCAGTGGTAACAGGTGCAGCGGCGATCTTCGCGGCGACAGGAATTTTCTCGCACTGTAGACAATGTGCTCCGCAAGCAAGCGATGCGTGCAAAATTGTAGATCTTCTGTTCTTCTTCTTTTCCAGCTCCCCAAACAGCATTCAACAACTTCCAGAGGTCTCACAAATGGCTCAAGCACTCCAGGAATGGCAGCACTCACTCAGCAGAGTTCAGGGGGAAGCTGGGGGTGAAGTCCTTTTGTTCCTGGGACTTCTTAACAGGAGACCAGCTCTTCTCAGGCCCTTGGAGATCTCTTCAAGCAAGGGGACACAGCAACATCAAAGACCTTCCCCTCTCAGCAAAGCAACTGCAGGTCAGCCCACAAACACACAGCAGGACAGTCTTCCAGCTTTCTCCTTGGCAGAGGTTCCTTCTTGATTCCAGGATGATCTAATTTTCTGTAGTCTGGGTAGCCCTTTTTATACAACTTTTCTCTTTGTTCTCTTAGGCCATAGAGGCCTTTTTCTTAGTCAGAACCAGTTCTGGTCATTCTTGGAGCACTTTGTTTACTTGACTTCTTCTTTTCTTTGAAAATGAGGGGCAGGGTCGTCAGCTGGCCAGCAGGAGGTGGAGCCAGCTTTGTGGATGGCCGGCACAGCCCTATTCAGGCCCAGGTGCTATCCCCTCCCACCACTCAAGATGCAGATGGAGCTATTCAGCGCAGGGATGACTCACTCAGCCTCTGGGAGCCACCCCAGCCCCTGTCACTCAAAAACCAGACAGTCAATTCACAAACAGGCCAAGGCACACAGAAAGGTCAGACAAGAAAACAGCCACTTTCTAAAAGTGCTGTTTTCAAACACAGGATTTAAAAAACATCCTTCCTAAAAGATGTGTTATTAAATTCTGAGTTCAGGGATACCCGACTTTAATTTTCTATCTTGCTCCTATGGGAAGATATGCAGGTAAACATTATACACAGCATTCCCCCATTATAGCCTATGTGCAAGAGAGCCTTTCAATAGTGAAAAACGTAATTCACTACCAGAGCATGTCACCCACACTAGTACATGCTCTACCTTTCACATACACTACCCAGGGGGGTACCTAGGGCCTTCCATAGGGGTGTCCAATGTGTACAGTAAGGGAAGGGTTAGGCCTGGCCAGTGTGGACACTGGTCAAGTCAGCATGTCAGTTAGTAACTGCACACAGGCACTGCAGTGGTAGACCTGAGACACCATTTTAGGGCTACTCCTGTGGGGGGCACAATCAGTGCTGCAGGCCCACTAGTAGCATTTGAATCACCAGCCCTGGCACTCTCAGTGCACTTTACTAGGGACCTACTGGTAAAACAAATATGCCAATCATGGATAACCAATCACAATAACAATTTACCTAGGGAGCACTTGCACTTTGACACTGATCAGCAGTGGCAAAGTGCCCAAAGCATCTAAACCAGCAAAAACAAAATCTAGCACAGCGTCAAAAATGCAGGAGGGGGAGCGTGGCCAAGTAAGATGGCGGAGCGGTCGCAACCTAACTCTTCTCCGGACCCCGCCGATCGTACAATGGGCTTCTTGGGTGCCTAGGGAGAGAGCTACTCACCTCTCCAGTTTCCGCAGCTTTCCAGGAGCTCCCTGGTCAGTTGATGCTGTGGGGAATGCCGGGTGGCCTGTGAGACGAGGGCCGTGCAGCGGGAGAGCGGAGTTCCTGGGCTTTGGGCACCATTTTGAGGACGCTTGGACCAGGGACCCGGTGATTTGCAGCGAACGCTAGTGGGGGCCTCCTTCTGCCCCAGAGGTGACGTCTGATTGCCTGCTGGTGAGCCTCCGCGCCGACTGGCGGATTTGGCATGTCGGCGGGGTGGAGAGAGGGAGCCCCCACGGCGGCGCCATTTTCGTTGGTAACGCACTGCAACTTTAAAAGCTGACCCAAGCGGTTGCGGGGGATGCCTCCTGCCTTGTGGAGTGTGGCTCGACTGGCCTCCCTGGACCTTTGTCGGCCGCAGCCCTGAATTATGAGTTTCTGAGTGGCCGGGGTTGCCAGACGAGCTTGCCTGACTTCAAGATGGTGGCGATACAGTACAGACGGTGGTGGCAACAAGAGGAAAGGGGCCTTAATCAAGTGGCAATCATTGTGCTTTGCTGAGGGGTTGTGGCAGCTGGCTTTATGCGGGGAGACACCCCTGGTTTTCAGTGTGACCCAGGCCCACTGCTTTCTACCTTTCTGTGGGGGCAGCAGCAGACCTTCCTTACTTCACTGGTGACACATCCATATTATCTGCCCTGAGGGCCTGATCCAGCGCATCCAGCAGGGGTCTGCCCCTTAATTTTGTGAGGTGCACTTCTTGAGCCCCTGACGCCCACTGATTGGTGTAATGCCAGGTTCTGGGTGTCTTTGGTACCAGCGTATTTCAGAGGAAGGGAACCTATGCCTCCCAAGAAAAATACTAACAAAGTCTCCCGGTATTTCAAGGCTTCTGAGAAGACATCCACCCCAGCTGATTCCATTCCTCTACCAGATATGCTGCTCACGTGGGAGGACCTGGTTGCTTCCCTTCGCTACTTCAAGGCTGACCTCTGCCGGGAGATTAAACAAGACCTGAGATCCTCCATGGATCAGCTAAAGGACTATCTTATTAATAACTCACCACTCTTCGGCAAGATGTGGACGCAGTGGGAACCCGAATATTGGAAGTGGAAGGGCAGGTGCAAGATCTGGCGGAGGCCAAATCCAAGGAACAAGATGACCAAAAAAAACCTTCAAGCCCAGCTGCAGCAAGCTATACTTAAGGCGGAGGTCTTGGAGAACAGGTCCCGGAGGGAGAACGTACACATCTGAGACTTGGAGGTGGGGGCAGAGGGGCCCAAATTGGAAGCTTTTGTAGAAGGTCTCTTCGCTGAGCTTCTCGCACCGCAACAACCCAAAGTCAAGTTGGACAGGGTCCATCGGGTGGGCACTCTACAGGCAGGGAGCCGCAAATGCTCATTGGATGTCTTGGTCAAGCTCCACTCTTTCAAATTAAAAGAGGCCATCCTCGCGGCCGCCAGGAAAAAGAAGTAGGTGTCCTTTCAGAACCGCAGGTGCTCCCTCTTCCAGGACTTAGCCCCTGCCACCCTTGCTCGCCGACAAACACTGCGACCGATTAACGCCAAGCTGCAGGAAGATAACTTTAGGTATCGCTGGTCCTTTCCTTTTGGTCTAATCTTCGAATATGGCAACAAGACCCACCACATAACTGAACTTTCAAAAGGTCTCCGTGTCCTGGGCTTACCCTTACCAAAGGCATCCCCGGCCCGGGGACGTAAATGGAGGCAGCATCGTCTAGGGGTAGTCCCCATCTTTGGGGCGCTCTGTGTCACGGAATCGCTGAGGCTCCTTCGATCTACTGTGGGTATGATATCTTTCCACACGCCTGTCAAACGAGCATTGGTCCTTCCACGTGGTGATGGATGACGGTGGCATCTTCGATGGACTTACTGGCAGGAGAGGTCTCAACGGCAGTGGAAGTTGCCTGCCTTAATCACCAAGGACACTGAGGTTTTTATTTTTTCACTCACTTGGCATTGTAATGTTCCATAGTATCTTTTAGCTTTGCGATGGGGGGGTTCGGGTCTTGCCCGTGCTACCCTCTATTCCTCCTTTTGTTCTTGGAGGATGTTCATGCGGGGGATCTACTGGTCCGCTGGCCTTTGGTTTCTGGGGTAGTAGTTGGGGGTGTTCCTTGTGGGGGGGGGAGGGTTCCCGGTGGTGATTGTTGGGGGTTGTAACTTGCTTTCTTTTTTTTTTTTTACAAAAGGGCAGGTTTCTGGCTTCCTAGTTGGCCTGGTGGGGGGGCGGGGCATCTGGTTGGAAACTAATGCAAGGCTTTTTATCTATAGTGGCATGGTATGGGGGGTGGTCAGTGGGACTGTATGGAGAAGGGGTTGGAGACAACCTTTTCGATGGTTAATGTAGCTACCTGAAATGTCAAGGGGCTGAACTCCCCGCAGAAGCGCCCGAAAATTTGGAAGTATTTAAATGACCGCAAATTTGAGGTGGTAGCATTACAGGAGATGCACCTTAAGAGGGCAGAGGTCACCAGGCTTTGTCACAGGGGCTACCCGTTGATTTATACGGCACCGCCGCCACTAAACACATCGGAGTGGCCTTGCTCTTCCATTCCATGATGAGATTCCAGCCCGAGGCCGTCAAAGCCGATAGGGAGGGGAGATTGTTGTTGGTTAAAGGCCGCCTGATGGGGTGATGTGCACCTTCGTTTCACTATACGCTCCCAACTCAGGGCAATCTGTTTTCCTTTCCCATTCTCTGGACCAAATAGTGGGTTCACTGAAGGTCCCATTGTACTCATGGGGGATTTTAATCTTACATGGCAAGGGTCCCTTGATAGCACTAGTACTAATCGGGCAGCCATCGGCACCTTTTCCAATAGGGTCCGACAGAAAATTACTGATTTGGGGGTTAAACGATGCATAGTGATCTTTGCACCCTACTACTAAGGATTATACGCATTTTTCCCATGTACATCGGACGTACTCTAGAATTGACTACATCTTTATCAGTCACTCACTCTTAGGGGCAGTAAAGGCCGCCCAGATACTTCCGATAGCTATCTCAGATCACAGTCTGATCACCCTAGGCCTTAACTGGAGCAGGATCTCCCCGAGGTCTTCCTGGTGGTATTTCTCCTTAGCTCTCATTCGAGATCCAGTTGCTAGGGAGGACTTAAGGACGTCCATTGCCGACTTCTTTGCTTGTAATGACCCCCAAGATACATCCAAGCAGAATACATGGGATGCATTTAAGGCTGTAATGAGGGGTAATGCATCCATCTTACTTCGATCCTAAACAAGCAGCGGGCGAGGAAAGGGAAGCACTTAAAAAGGAATTGGAGTTGACAGAGCAAGCCCATAAAGCCACACCGACTCGAGCCCTTCAGAGACAACTTACTGCACTTAGGGGAAAACTTAGGTCCATATATTCCAATAGGGCAGAATTTACTCTGTTAAAGCTTCGCCAATCCTCCTTCGCTCAGGGAAACAAGGTGGGCTCTCATCTGGCATGCCAATTAAGGGTACAGAGGGAGAGGGACTTCATTGGGGGGGATCCTAGATCGCCAGGGGCAGCTTGCACACTCCGACTCGGCTAAAGCAAACATTTTAGGGGAATTTTACGGTCAGCTCTAGCAAGGCACCACACCAGACACGACGCAGCAACAACATTTTCTAGATACTCTTACACTTCCGCAGCTATCGCAGGCGGCAGCTGATGCACTTGAATCTCCCATATCTCAGGAAGAGGTTCGGAGGGTTATCTCCAGACTCAAACTGCATAAAGCGCCTGGGCCCAACGGTCTTACAGCTCACTTTTACAGGTGTTTCTCTGCAGAGCTTGTTCCTCATCTCACGGCTCTATTTCAAGCTATTGCTTCAGACGCACGGGTCTCGGGGTCTACGGCGGAAGCTATGATATCGGTCATCCCCAAACCCGGTAAGGACCCGCAGTTTTGCGGCTCTTATAGACCCATTTCGCCGCCCAATTTGGACGCAAAACTTTACTCTGCCATCTTAGCAGCACGTCTTGAAAATCTGATGCCAGAGCTAATTCATCCCGATCAATCGGGATTTATAAAAGGGCAGACCCATGATAACATCAGACGCACCATACATTTGATTGAGAAGGCTTCCCGGTTTAAAATACCTGCAGTCTTAGTGGGTCTAGATGCAGAGAAAGCCTTAGATAGAGTGGATTGGGCTTTCCTTTTTTTAACTTTGCGGAAGTTTGGGTTTGGAGATACCTTCCTTAATATGGTGAAGGCTAATTATCACATCCCCACGTCCCGGGGGATGGTCAACTGTTGCCCCTCCTTCCCCTTTAGCCTGAGCAGAGGCACCCAACAGGGGTGTCCTCTCTCGCCTTTCCTGTTCGGCCTCAGTATCGAACCCTTGGCGGTCAGGATCAGATCCAATGATGAGATCTGAGGCATTTCCTTTAGCGGCATTGAGCACAAGGCCTCTTTTTTTGCCGACGATATCTTGCTCACGCTTTCGAATCCGGCAACTTCACTGCAGGCAATACAGAGAGAATTATGCCAGTTTGTGCCGGTGGCGGGGTTCAAGATTACATTTTTCACGAAATCTTTTATACTTAATCTTACCCTCCCTCCCACGGAGGTACTCCTTTTGAAACCTTAAACACACTTTCCATTGACTAAACATTCCTTACTCTATTTGGGGGTTCATCTCACGGCTAACATGGGTAATCTTTATAAAGCAAATTACCCCCTCCTGCTGACTCAACTACAACACGACCTCAAACGGTGGACGCCTCTTTACATTTCGTGGCTTGGGAGGATTAATGCAATTAAAATGACAGTTCTACCCAAATTTTTATACCGATTCCAGGTGCTACCTATTGAGCTTGACCAATCTTTATTATCGAGCTTACACACCCTGAACACTACATTTATTTGGCAGGGGGTGAGAGCGCGCCTGCCCTATCATGTGCTTCGACGTCCACGGGATAAAGGCGGCTTGGCCCTTCCTGATTTTGCATTATATTACCAAGCTGCACAGTTACGGGTGACAGTAGAATGGTCGGTGAGGGAGTCGGACAAGCACTGGCTCCATATGGACCGCTCCGTAGTGGGGCGATATATATGGGATGTCCATTGGAAGTACAACTCTGTAAGTGTTTAGACCTGCACTCCGTGTGTAATCAAAAAACTATGGAAGTGTAGTCAATTTATAAATCAGTAATGGAGTGCCCTGCAAAGGGTCGTCCCCACGACCCTGTCCGAAAACTGCTCTGTCAAGGCCTGGAATGATCCAGGTCTGCAGGGACCTGCACTCCGTGTGTAATCAAAAAACTATGGAAGTGTAGTCAATTTATAAATCAGTAATGGAGTGCCCTGCAAAGGGTCGTCCCCACGACCCTGTCCGAAAACTGCTCTGTCAAGGCCTGGAATGATCCAGGTCTGCAGGGTTCTCTACCTAGGACTCTAAGGTTGATTTGCTACTATTTTCCTATATACAAAAAGTGATTTCCAAGGTTAATAAAAAAGTAATCAATTAAACAGAAGACGTATTCATGATTCTTTATGTACTCATTTCTCTGAATACGGTTATTTGATTCATTCACATTTAAAATTTATCAATTCAATTTGATAACTTTATTTCGGCCAAAGGCCATAAAAGCACAAATAAAATATGTACATATAAGGTAAAATACATAGAATACATAAATAGTTAAAAACCTTGGTTAAAAAATTATTAAACAATAAGTTATCAAATGAAGGATGACAGTCAGTTCAATTAATCACATTTTAACACATTTGATCAGAGTAGACCTTCTACGCCACATTCCATATAAAAAGCGGGAGACTGAGAACACAATAGGGGGTGAAGTATCGAATCTTAAAATTCTACAAGCCTGAGCACAATGTTTTAAGCCCAAATTTCTACACAGCAGTGCCAGCCAAGATCTCCGTATTGCACTATAGGCAGGGCAGAAGAACAGGACATGGACCATATCTTCTTTACTGTTGTTGCAAACTGGGCAGATTCCCTCTTCTCGTCCCGCCCATTTGCAAGTCAATGCCCCAATCGGCAAACAGCTGTGTCTTAATTGTGTATATGGTTTTTTTGCAGTGGGAGGCTGTATTAAATCCATGAACTCCTCCCTCCTGGGCACAAGTTTAACCTGCAGAAATTCTGTAGACAACCTGCCCATAGTTGACGAACAGTACAGCAAACCTAGATTATACTGTCTCAGGGAGGCCAGCAGCTCAGTTCTCCGCACCGCTGGGCAACTCTCCTCTGGGGTCTCCCATAATTGGGGCAAGCCTATTTGGTATGCAACAGCCTTAATATGGGATAACCAAGGTATATTTTTGCTCTTCAGCCGCCCCCAAACTGCGGAGAACTCAGCTCTATAATCATCAAGCTCGGGTACTGTCCAGAGCCTTCTCCAATACAGGAGAGGTCGAGCCGCTACCAGTTCTGAAATGGGCTCTAGACCCAGGTCTAGTCTCAAGGGTATGAGCGGAGTGCTCTGGGAGAGGCCAATCAAGTTCCTCATAAAGGCCTGCTCAACCCTCTAGAGGCTTGATATACGCGTATGACCCCAGAGCTCTGCACCATACATTACAGCTGGTCTGGCTTGAGCACCGTAGATTTCAAGCGCTGGAGAGACTGGCTTGAAATGGGTTGTACTCTGGAACTTGCGAATACCCCCTACAATCTGCGAAAGCCTCAGGGCAGACTTGGCTACCTGTGGGCCCCAGCAGAAATCTTCAGTCAGGGTGACACCCAGATATACAAAGGTTCTCACCCTTTCAAGCGGGGTGCCATTTAGTACAGGGCTAGGGCGTGTGCGTTTCGGGGGACCGAAGATCATAAATTTCGTCTTCTCTAGATTAATCTCGAGTCCCCGCGAGGCGCAGAATGATACGAAACCATCCAGGACCGCTGGATGCCTGTTGATGTTCGAGACAACAGCAAGGTGTCGTCTGCGAACATCAGAGCAGGCACCCGGCCTGACGCTAGCCATGGGGCATCACTATCCCTGACATTGTCTAGTTCACCCACCAAGCCATTTATATAGAGGCTAAAAAGTGTGGGTGCCAAGGCACAGCCCTGGCGTACGCCTCTAGTTACTGGGAAGCGGGCTGATAATTCCCCGTTCTTCCCGCACCTAACCAGGGCATAGTTCCCTGCATGAAAACGCTTCAGGACATCTAAAAGATAGGGCGGAAGGTCTAGTTCTTTCAAAACCCTCCATAAACTCTCCCTGGGCACAAGGTCGAAATCGGCCCGCAGGTCTACGAAGACAAGGTAGAGGCTGCCACCCTCAACATTTACTGTCTTCCAAAAAAGGACCTGCAGCCTAAAAAGTTGGTCCAGGGTCGAGATCCCGGATCTAAAGCCGGCCTGGAGGGTAGTCATTACTTTATGCTCCTCCGCCCATCCTAGTATTCTATCCAGGAGGATCCGGCCCATTAGCTTCTGGGTAGTATCCAGGAGGCTAATCGGCCTATAGTTTGAGGGGACTAGAGGGCAGCCCTTCTTAAAAATAGGGACAATCTCAGCCCCCGCCCAGGTATCCGGTAACTTGGCTCCCAAGAGGACCGCATTAAACAATACGGCCAGGTACGGTGCCCAAATTTTTGGCTGAGAGCGAAAAAGATCACCTGGTATCCTGACAAGGCCTGGTGCTTTGTTAGGGAGTTGCATGGTAATCGCAAGTTCTACCTCCTTGAGTGAGATACTCACAACACTTCCAGAGGCCACCCTCACCCCAGTATCCCACTGGTCTGTCTGGTGTCCCAAGCCCGAGGCCCCCCACAGTCGACACTCGTTGGGAGGCCTAAGACTGGGGAGGTCAAAAAGGGGCCATCTGGCTCTAATATCCCGGTCCTATCTAAATATTCAGGGATGTCAGTCACAGGACTAGTGTAGAGTGCAGCAAAATGCACCTCCCACACTGCGGGAGCAATATTTGGTAAAAAAAGTCTCGCCTCCCTCTCTCGCACCAGAGTTAACAAGTGCCCAGAATAGTTTCGCATCCTTTGTCGCAAGGGCGCCCCTCAGTTGTTCCCACCTGGCTTCTTCCCACTCTCTCTTGCCCCTAGCCAACTCCTTTTTATAGATCAGTCTAGTAGCCCTAATATTCGCTTTATCTTTCGATTTGATTGCCGCGAGAAGCTCCTTTTTTAATTTCTTGCAGGCATCATCAAACCAAGGATGCGTTTTCGGCACACGCCTCTTAATTCTACTTGCAGGGTAGAACACATCCACTAATACCGCAACTAACTGCTTATGTGTATCTAGTGCCTGTTGTTGGCCAGTCGAGTCGCCCATCTGAGCTATAAGGGGAATTGCAAATTGGTAAATTTTTGCAAGTTGTTCGGGTGAGTCTGCAAGATGAGGCCATTTAACCCTCCTTCTATTATTATTCAGCATAAGAGGGGGGATCGTCATAGCGGATTTAGGGTCAAGGTTAGTTAGTCCAAAGGAACCTGGCTTCAAAGTTAGGACTAAGGCATTGAGGTCGCTATCCTGTCTTTGTACAACCCTAAATTCCTTTAACTTGTCCCAATTTTTGGCATCCACCATTAAATAATCAATGATGGATGTTTGGTTTGTCCGGTTAAATGTTGCTATTGCGGGGCGATCAGGGTCTAATCTCCCATTGCACGCCCGCAAGGATAGTGCAAGGGTGAAAGATTTTATTTGGAGCACCAGAGGTGTCCATGCCTTGACCGGGGCAATATTGGGCTCAGGGATATTCCATGGTGCGTCTACATCATCTTGTTCTCCCAGTTCGAGGCTACCCAGCGGTTCGAATTGGCAGTTGAAGTCCCCATCAAGAATTATTGCGGTGGAAGAATCTAGCCCCTGAATAAAAGAATTCAGGGCTTTGATTGTGGCCGATTCTTGCCGATTCCTGGATGGCCTCGAGTAAATATTTATTATCGCTACTGGGGGTTTACTTGGAGGTTTTAATAAGACACACTGGATATCCAGGGAATTTGTTTGGATTTGGGTTGCCTGGATTCCCAGGTGAGTGCCAGATCGATAGCCCACCCGACGGACGACCTCTACCTGTAGACGCTGCCAAGATGTCAAAAGTTGCAAAGGTCGAACTGGAACTCTCTTCCAGTGCCCAAGTCTCTTGCATCAGGCAGATGTCGTATGTTGCCATAAAGGCGGTCCACTCAGGGGTAAGCAACTTATTTTTTTGCTCGGCTATATTCCATGAAATCAATTTTAAGCATCCTTCTACTAAATTTTCAGAGCTCTCAACTTCCCTCTTCCCCCTATTGCTAGTCCTTTCCCCTGGTGTGTAATCAGTTATTGGGTCTCCCCTAGAGATTAGTGGTAAGACATTTTCCTTTATTACCCCTATCTTTCTAGAAGCTTTGTTTGTATCTTGTGGGGGAGAGTTTTCTCCTAGTCTGAGTCAATCCACCTCTTCCAACACGCTAAACCTATTCCAATGCGGCTGTAGCGGGAATAGGGGACCATGGGTAGACAAGCTCTCCCTAAATGCCCCCCCATTTAGAGTACTGTGTGGTTGAAAATGGCATCCCTATTTTCATGTGTAAATCTTGGACGACCTGGTTCCAGACAAGGAGTGGGATAAAAATACGAGAGGTGTAGTGGACTTATCTGTGTATTTGATCTGTAGAGTGAAACATTACAGATATACTCTACAGCAGAGGTATCCCTGAAGTTCAGAATTATAACATCACCTGCTACTGTCTTTGGGCCCCTCCCAATCCAACCCACTCTTCTAGCCGACAAGATTTCGCCAGAGACATTTGCTGGCAGGGGTCTATTTACCCCAAGCCACTGGATGCACTTGTTTTTTAACTCAGTCTCTCTTTCTTTTTTCCACTCGCTTAAGGGTGGTACTCCTGTAAGTGCTACCACATATCGTTGGGCTTCAGGGGGTAGGTTAATTGTTGGTAACTGATAAGAAACAGCTCTTGGTATAGCGTTTCTTTTCAGTGGTAAACAAATGTTATCCCCCTTTTCACCCTCTTTTTCCTTCGCTATGACTTTATCTCTAGCATTTGCCGTATTTCCCGCTGTTTGGTGAGTCTGCTTCTGAACATTAGTACTGGGGGAGGCCTGCAGTGGAACATGTGTAGGTTTTTGGGTGCTTAGTATACCTCCTGCACTGGTAGTCTGTACTAAGAGGTTTTTATTTTCAACTACTCTGGCACTAGGATCATCTTGAGATAAAATTTCAGTGACGGGGTGTGCAGGATTTCTCACTGATTTAACTGGCTCAAGTTTCCCCCCCCCTTACTATTCATGACAGAAATAAGTTTGTCAATTTTTGACACCAAAGGTTTAAGTTGGATAACAATAGTCTGCTCCAGGGATGCTTGTAGATCGGCAACCATATTAGCGACCCAGCATGGTATTCCAAGTGTTGAACCAGTCGGATTGGTAATCGGGGTCACCAGATCATGGTTTGCCAGTTTATTGTTCCCCGATTTATTTGGAATGTTTTCTTTCTTTTTCTTTGAGCGTAGTTTGCGTGCTTTCAACCTTTTCTCAGGAGAAGAAGGAGGAGGTCAAAATTATTGATCGATCCTGAGCGTCTGTAGAGGTTTCTGTAGGCATCTGACTGCAGGGCAAATCTGCATATGACGCTATCAAATAGGAGCTAGCCTCCAGAGCATTGGTCATGGTGGTTGAGATGTCCCTTCCCTGATTTTGCATACATAATGTTGGTGTAATCGATAGCCTTCTCTCCGTATTCTCGATGGCATTAGCCACAACACCAATAGTCTGTTGCAGCATTTTATCAATTGCAGTCAAAGTAGGTAGGGGTTGTGGTTCTGCTGCCAGCTGCTTAGTAAGTGATCGTGTAGCTGGCTTTTTAGCTTGTTTTTTCCCCAGATTATTCATTTACAGAGTAGATATTTGGTGGACCAGTCTACTTAAAGTGCGACAAGGGCCCAGTCACTATCATTCAGTGGTCCCACCTCAGGTTTGCCCACTATAGTGTTACGAAACTTTTTGTGTCAAGGAACTCGTACCCAGATAACAACAATACATTTCTGTAAACAGCCTTGACGGTATCAGTTCCTCAGGAGATGTGAAGGGGGGTGGCCCGTCCCATCCTCCTCCGTCCACGGACGGCCACAGACGGCCCGCCCTTTGCCTGGGCTTCGCCCGGCGCTTCCCGCGCGCTCCCGCGACGCGGGGAGTGCCTTGTCAATTTCAGCGCCGCCTGGCGCGTGTCCCCGGTATGCGGCTTCCGGCCGCGATGGTTGCTGGGGAGTGTAGTGCCCTTTCACGCTCTCCCCCTGCTCAACGGCCGTTATTCGATGGTGGAAGCGGCGGCGGGGGGTGAGCGTTCGCGGCACACACAGGGACTTCAAGCAGCAGCCTCCCTAGACAAAAGGTCCTGCAGCAAGGTATGTTCATGAAGAAAGAAAGCCCCCGTTCTGCCGGTAGTGCCTCGTCAATTTCAGCGCCGCCTGGCGCGTGTCCCCGGTATGCGGCTTCCGGCCGCGATGGTTGCTGGGGAGTGTAGTGCCCTTTCACGCTCTCCCCATGCTCAACGGCCGCTATACGATGGTGGAAGCGGCGGCGGGGGGGTGAGCGTTCGCGGCACACACAGGGACTTCAAGCAGCAGCCTCCCTAGACAAAAGGTCCTGCAGCAAGGTATGTTCGTGAAGAAAGGAAGCCCCAAAGATAATTCAATATACTACAAACTGATTTACAAAAAGAACAAACAGAACAAATCCCAATGCATTTCGGGTTACTCTGAACCCTTCTTCAGGGTGTAAAAAAAAAAAAATAATAAGATCCGTAGCTTGAAGTATGTTGTGGGTGAATGTGATTCTGGTTTTTTTTTTGGTTGATTTCCAGTATGTCATTTTCCAACTCTGTTCTACTCCCTCTCCACATGATAAGAATGTCATCAATAAATCTTAAAAACAGAAGCGTGTGCATGTTCCAAGTCGGATTTTTAAAGATGTGTACATCTTCAAAATGAGACATAAATGTATTTGCATATGATGGCGCTCCAGGAGAGCCCATGATTGTCCCAGTGCGTTGTAAAAAGTAGTGCGTTTTCCAGGAGAAGTAGCTATGGTACAGTGAAAAATGTAGTAGTTCCAGTAACAGTACTCCTAAATACTGATCCAAATCTGAATTCAGCAATCTCCATTCCATGACTTCCATGCCCTCCATGTGGGCAATCGATGTATATAAAGCTCCCACATCAATCGTGCAAAGTAAGGTCTCTTCCTTCACTAAATGACTCATTGCAGAGAGTTTGAGAAGACAATCTGTAGTTTCCTTGATGTACGTGATCCACGATTGTACTAATGGTTGCATGTGATGATCTATGAAGCGTCCTACAGGTTCATGAATGGAGCCACACCCTGCCACGATGGGTTGAAACGGTGGATTTGTTGGATGTTTGTGGATTTTTGGTAACATATATATGTGTGGTGTCTGAGGTGTTGTAGGTGACAGGTATTTCCGGGTATTGGTGTTGATCAATCCTTTTTCTTCAGCTCTAATTATAATTTCCTCTAAAATCTTGCTGAACTCATTAGTGGGACGGTGTTCCAATCTGATGTAAGTATCAGTGTCTTGAACATGTTCATCCACTTTCTGCTCGTAGAAAGTGGTATCCATCATTTCGAGAGCCCCTCCTTTGTCAGCTGGTTGAAAAGTAATCTGAGTATCTTGTCTCAGGTCATTTAAGATTCTCTTTTCTTTTGTTGATAGATCAGTGAAATTGGGTTTATGATAATTCACTTTCTCAAGACCCTTTTTGACAAGTATTTCAAAGTTGTCCAAAGTTTTGTGTGACATCGGGGACATGAACTTACTCTTTGGTTTGAAAGTTTCAGGGACAGTTTGTGCACCAGTGTTTTCAACTGTAGAGAAAAACCATTTCAACTGTAGTTTTCTAAGACATTTAAATAAAGCTATTGCTGTTTCCAAGCCATTTGACTCAATCAACACAGGAGCCTTAGAGGGAAAATGCGAAAGAGACAGGCCGCCCCCCACTCACAACATTACCAACAACAATGGCCTTCCCTAGAATACTATGGGATGTATACCCCTAGTTAGATTTTTTCTCTATTGCTAATATCAGACAGAGGGTCAAGGTCACCCTTCAAGCCCGGTGCGCTGCTTATAGTCGCTTAACTTCGCTACCACATCTCTAAACAAGCATTTGCAATGCAATAGGTCTCGCATTAGGAAAGTGTGAGCTATTGGTATTGTAAATGAAATTTTTTTTTAATATGTGTTGGCTTTGAAAATATATAAATTAATAGCATTGTTATTCACAAAGCCAATAGCTTACACTTTCCTAATGCGAGTCCTATTGGCTATGGCAATGCTTGTTGGTAGCAAGCAAGGACAGTGCTGTTGTGGAGCTGAGTGATGATGTGGTTGGGCTGAGTGATGTGGTTGTGTCCCAGAGTGATGTGGTGGTGTCCCAGAGTGATGTGGTGGTGTATTAGAGTGATGTGGTGGTGTCCTAGAGTGATGTGGTGGTGTCCTACAGTGATGTGGTGGTGTCCCTGAGTGATGTGGTGGTGTCCCTGAGTGATGTGGTGGTGTCCCCGAGTGATGTGGTGGTGTCCCCGAGTGATGTGGTGGTGTCCCCGAGTGATGTGGTGGTGTTCCTGAGTGATGTGGTGGTGTTCCTGAGTGATGTGATGTATCCCTGAGTGATGTGGTGGTGCCCCAGAGAGGTGCCCCTGGGTGATGTGGTGGTGTCCCTGAGTGATGTGGTGGTGTTCCTGAGTGATGTGGTGGTGTTCCTGAGTGATGTGGTGGTGTTCCTGAGTGATGTGGTGGTGTTCCTGAGTGATGTGGTGGTGTTCCTGAGTGATGTGGTGGTGCCCCTGAGTGATGTGGTGGTGTCCCCGAGTGATGTGGTTGTGTCCCTGAGTGATGTGGTGGTGTCCCCGAGTGATGTGGTGGTGTCCCTGAGTGATGTGGTGGTGTCCCCGATTGATGTGGTGGTGTACCTGTACACGTATGTAGTGTGAAATTATGTAGGTTGGGTTGGAATTGTTAGTTGTAGAATTGTGTGACGGGTAAATGTGTGGTGTGGAGTGGATGTGTGTAGTGGAATTATGTGACATAGTGTGCCGTGGCATTATATGGATAGTAATTATGTGATTTTGAGTGTACTGGTATTATGTGTAGGTGGATTGTGAGTTGGAAAGTCTGGAAGGGCTGGGGCAGTATTAGCGGAATAGCAAAGCCTGCTTGACGTGCAACTCACTGCCACTGTAAAAGGTGAAAACTGTGGTGCCTTCTAGTAAAAGTAAAAAATTCCATGTTGTCATTTCAGATACACTGTAAGGGCTGGGGACAGTGTCAGTAGCATGGGATGCCCCTGCTTGAAGAGCAGCTCACTGCCAGTGCAAAATACGAAAAATATGGTGGCTTTTAAAACTAGATATGCTATAAATGTGTGTCTGCACACAGACCGCACACATGAAGGGCTGCATATTCTGTAATCAGTAGTTGCACACAATATATCTCCTAATGTAAACAATATATCTCTTAACACAGCTGTTCGTTGCCATTCATGTCACAATGTGAAGTGACATTGAAAATGTGCTTGTTGATGGAAAACGATTTGACTTCAATATACAAACACTTTGAAATAGCATTTGCGCCTGACTAGATTTGTGCGTGTGTTATCTCCAAGCCACAAAACACGATGAACTTAAGCACTCATAAAACAAGAGTTGGAGCGATTGACGGTGTAGACGACAATGTATTTTACCTAAGTGCTGTGCTGTGCATTGGCCTTTGGGACCTTAAAAGTGTTTAACAATGTATTATTTTTCCAGGGATTGAATAGCTATACAATTACTATACACTGGCACATGCAGTCTGTGTATTCCCCACAGGTGTAAATGAAGACAATGTCCCGCATAAACATACAAGTGGAGTAACATAAAATGCAATACTAAACACCCAGGGGCTTATTTAAAAGCCCCCTGCGCCGAAGGCACAACACTTTTTTCCCATGTTAAAAGTGATGCATCTGGGGCGTAAGGGTCTTGTAAATAAGGCCCCTAGGATATGAACTTCGGTTTTACGTTGGTAATTTTCGGGGGTAGTGGAGTGAGCTAGAGTTGATGTGTCAGTGAGGGCTTTATTCTACCAGCACCGCCAAGTAGCAAGGACAGTCAGCCAGTGTCTAGCGCGCAGAAGTCAATAGTGCAAGGTGGAAGTCAGCAGAATAAGGCCATTGTTTTGTCAGGCTGTTGGAAGCCAAAACAAGCGGTATGCGTGACAAGACATGAATGTGACAAAATCAGAAATAAAGGGGGTTTGGTACAACAATGTGAGAAAGGAATGCGTACATAAAGCAGCATACAACATTGAATACAAATTATGATGACAACGGCAGGCAACCTGTACCTCATACCTCCTCGGGCGTTAAACCAGTGTGGACCTCAGTGCTCAGTGGAAGTTCGTACCTCATCCAGCTGCGCAATAAATATAAAAATGCCTGCCCGTACCGCTATAAGGGTGGCTGCTCACCAAAGTGAAATGTCACCGACTGCAGGCTGTCATTATTTCTATCAGCCATGCAATGGCAGATGTAATAACAATGTTGTTGTAGGTTCTATTGCCAAGCGCTACAGTTAACTCCCAATTCAATGCACATGTGTGCAGTGTCAGCAGAGGTCCGCTTGTTCTCACAATGCACACTGCAATTTTAAACTGCCAAAGTAAGCCAGACGAGAAATCCGGAAGTCACATACAAACATTTACTGCGGCATTAAAAGAATCTCAGGCACAGGATTCAGGCTACGGCAACATTTTCAAATCTACACGGTCCTTGGAGGTTATTATTAATGTTAGTGTCTTGCACGTGCCGCTTCTACTGGGAGAAGAAGTGATTTGCGCAAAATCATAGGATGCCGTGCCAAGGTTCGAACCCGGTTCCCCAGCTCCAAAAGTCGGCAGCTCTAGCAGTGAGGCTACATCCTCTTCTCACTTAGGAGTTTCTCACTATTTGTTTAAGGATGCGTGCCTTGGAGGTGACAACACACTTTACATACCGTACACGCGTGTGTTCAGTGTTTAAGACGTTCAGGCCTTTTGTCAATGTACTATTGAAAAAGCAACTCATGCTTTGACCAGTGTGACAACAGATAGCAAACGGATGAGTCCATATTTTCCTGAAATCCTTTTAAATCCCTTTATATATTTTGCAAGTGCCGTGTGTGCTGTGGAAAGAATCTGAGTGGCCTTACGATTAAAAATTTGAAATGGTGGATGTGATCATTTGCTAAAGACTGAAAGCTCGAACTCTGCAGAGGAGCGCCGGTAGGTTGAGTGCTGCAGACTGTCGCCACCTGCGCAGAACCGGACTGCCTGGGTTTGTGTGGATTTGCTGCAGCCATTGTGAGCTTCAAGTCGATAATCTGTTAGTGTCAGCCTATCACAATATGGATATGTGGTCTGTCCCTCCCTTCCCACTAACCCTGCCTGCTTCTTTTTGCAAATAATAAGGGCACACACAGGCTATTCCGCTGATAGCGGCTGTGCAACCCCGTGAATTATTGAAAGCAGGTGCCATGCTGTAACGTATAAGTGGCATCCATGAAAATAAAAGTTGTCCGCAATGTAAATCAGAACCACATCCCGAGCCAATCACATCCAGCCTGGCCCTGACGAGGGTGGGAGGGCATATGGAGACAGAAAGAGAACTGAAAACCCATTGGAAGCGGGGAAAGATGGTGGCTGCCACAACCCTGTGAAGGAAAGCAGCACTCATGTAAATGCAAGTTTGGGGCACGGCCGACATGTGCCACCATTGTAAACCAATTAAACAAGCAATCGCGATCGGAAAACAAGCTCTTTTCAAAAATGCCCTCCCCCTTTAGCAATAACGAAACCTGATCAAAAACGAAACCTGCCGTGGGGCGGGACTTCCGTCTTCGGGAGCCCGCGCCCACGGAGTACCTGGACAGAAAAGCAGTGCTGGTGACTCGGGGCTCCCATGCCCGAGGGAGAGCCCCGCGGACGCTGCAGAGTCCGGCGATGCGGTGAGTGGGGTTGATCGGGGGTCATCTTTATGTGGGGGGGTCGTCTTTATGTTGGGGGGGGATTGTCTGTGTGTGTACTCTCGTGTGTGGGTGGCGGCGGCGGCGGCGCGGGGGGCTGGGAAAGGTGTGGTGTGTGTCTGTATGTGTGCGCTCGTGTGTGTGTTGTGTGTGCCTACCTGCGTGTGCATGTGTTGTGAACAGCCTGCCGGAATGTATGTGTGTGTGCGCGCATGCGTGAGTGTGGCTGTGCGTGATTGAGAGAGCATGTCAATGGGAGGCAGGGGATGTGCACGGCGCCGTGCGCGCCCTCGAGGGCAAATCTGAGACAGCAGAGGCTCGTGCCTGAACGCTGTCTCAGATTCCCCCGAAAGTAACAGCAATAGGTCATTCGCTGACGCTCGACCTAAAAACGTGTATGTGTGTGTATGCCTCACAGTTGGTACTGTCTCCTTCCTCCACTCTTCTACTGTGAAAAAAGGGAAGGGAAGGTTGACAGAGCCTCACGGGAGCAACACCCAGGGGAGGATTTGACAGGCTGGTACTCGCCTGAATCCCCACTTATCATCATCAGCATCTGTCAACCCAAAAAGAAAGGGGATAAACGGTGTGCAAAGAAACCAAAAACCATATGTGTAACAAAGTGTTGGATGACCCACAATTAAAAAGAGCTGTGCTAAACTGGCAATTGTATCTTTATTCTGTGCTGTTTGCTTGCTCTATTAAAAACCACAAACCAACATGTTTCATCACCATCAATACTTTACCGGTGATTTCTTCAGGGTTTAGTTCGGGTCAGCGTGAAACTTGCACCTCTGGATTCTCCCTTTATTGTACCTGTATTCAAAACAGGAGAACAAACACACACACACACACAATGTACTCGCTGTGTCTCTTCATGTCAATTAAAAAACTCAAACTGAGAAGATTTCAAATAAAAAAACTGACTGTTTCACTAGTATATCATACTAGCTATCTTCATACATTACCAGGTGACCTCTCTTTTCAAGCCTACCGGCCCCCGTATAAGAATCTGTGACTGGGGGGTACTCCTATATCATTAGCGGGTCCCGTGTACCGCCAGCTAGTCGGTCTCTATGAAGGAAAGAGGAGAAAAGTAACCCATGTACAAATAGTATTCATGTAGTTTATCACGGGTACTAGCGGCATCGCTGCTTATCTAATCAGCGCCTAGCGGTCTCTGATTGTTAAGGAGATGGAGCGTGCTCCCGCGCTCACGCCTTTCGTCCTAAGCACCCCCCATCATTCCTGCTAAGGATCGATATGGCCCGTTCCCCAACTTTGAGCATACCGCCAACAGTCTTCTGCGTCGTGGAACACCCTCGTGGCCCAACTAGCGAGTAGTATAACGACCTGGTTCAGTCTGTCTCCCCTTAGAGGTTTGGCCTCACCTCGTGATTCTCTCCTTACCGTAAGTGTGCAAAGGTCTGGCTTCCGCTCACCCTGCGTCTGCCAAGGGGTCGCCAGTGGGCGGTTCTTAACGTCGTATTAGCGGTCATGTGATCGCTACGTCTAGTTGTGTACGTGTAAAGCGTGACCCCGCGATCAGTCTGCGTGGCCGCCATCTTGGAGAGGGTAGTGTTTTACTCCAATCCGATGTAATTCACCATTTCTATCAACGTACCATGAGCTCGATGGGGTTACAGCAATTGCTTCCTTTATTTTTCGAGGCTGGAATTACAGAAATAACATGTGGGTTATGCCCGAGGTTCGAATCTTTACTGATCTCAAGTGATACTGTGTGGGTTATGCCCAACGGCCTGTCAAGATCGGACTGTGTGGCAGCCGTCTGAATGAGGGTTGGATATTGTTCAGGTGTGGTTACATCAAGCTGCCTCAATTTATAATCTTTATAATGCAGTTCCTGCCATCTGATTGGTCGAAGCTGCCCATTGCGGATCTTCCGTGATAACCTGATGGTAATGTCCAACCACCTACCAAAGGGTGTACTGCACCTCTACATATGTCATTGCATGTACCTCTAGGCGAACTCTTGTCACCCTGTATATTCCTATCGGCTCACTGGTTTGAGTGGGGCAGTATCGTGGCAACATTCCTATCTCAACAATCCCCCGCGATGATATGTTCTGATAGAACCCAGGACCTCTCTGTTGATTATCAATTATGGCCCTTGAGATGCGGTACATAGATCAGCTAGTTGTCTGCTAACATGTCAGAAACTGCAGGATAGTGTGTACTATGTCTACGCGAGACACCTACATTAATGACAGTCCATTCCACTCAATAATTTCGTTGAGGCCTTTCTGGTCTGTTCCCTCTTCGAAAATCCAACGTGCCTCTTTTCTGAGTAGCCTGTTGCCCATATTGTATTGATCACCTATTACTCTTTCCATTACCACCCAACGGAGGTCCCTGGGCTGATGTTTCAAGTCACTGAAATGTTGCACCAGTTTGGTCGTGAGTTTCGCTGTTTTTAGGGCACTAAGGTGTTCTTGAATTCTGGTTTTTATTTTTCTTGTTGTTAATCCTATGTAATGCAACTCGCATGGACACGAGAGCCTATAGATCACATTGCATGTGTTGCAATTACTGAAGCTATTCAGGTGCCAAGTCTTCCCATTTGTCCTGACTATCGAGCCAGTCTTTTTTGTGAGGGCACAGAGGGTACACCCCCCACATGGGTAGTGACCCGGGGGGATTGTGGAGTCGGTCGGTGTTGTTTGCGAACGTAAGTGGACCAGCCGGTACTTCAAACTCGACGATCGCTTGTATGCGAATCGCGGTTGAGGCATTCGCATGGAACTCGTGCTTAATAGATGCCAGTGTTTTCGGATTATTTGGCGAATCTTGGTGGAATGGGGGCCAAAGGTGGTAACCACTGGGATGCATTCCTGGTGTTCTTTTATCCTCCGATCCAGGAGAGCTTCCCTGGGGGTATTAAGTGCCCGCTTTTTAGCTTGTTTCACAATTCTTTGCGGGTAGGCCCTAGCGATAAGTTTGTCCGTCAGTTCTTCAGTCTGATCTAGAAAGCTTTCTACTGTGGAGCAATTCCTCCGATACCTCATAAATTGCCCCACTGGGAGATTGTCCCGCAAGGCCCTCGGGTGGAACGATTCGTAGTGTAACAGTGAATTCTTGTCCGTGGGCTTTTGATGGACTGTTGTAACGAGTCTGTTGTCTCTTGCCTGTATGTCCAGGTCTAGGTATGTGGCCTTGTTGTCTCGATCCACCGCCCATGTGAATTTAAGGCACCGGTCTAGGCTGGTAAGCCAGGCCAAGAATTGATCCAATCGCTCTGCGGAACCCCTCCAGATGCACAGAATGTCATCTATATATCTCTTCCAGAGGACAATGTTCCCCTGGAAGAGATTAGATGCATGGTAAATGTATTTGGTTTCAAACTGCCCAACGTATATACATGCCAAGCTCGGGGCAAAAGTTGCCCCCATCGAGGTCCCCGATGTCTGCAAGTACAGTTGTTCTTTGTAGGCGAAGGAATTCCGTGTCAACGCTATTTCAATGCATTGCAGCACGAAAGTCATTGCTGTGTCGTAGAACCACTCACATTCCCCCAGGGAGCGAGCTGCTGCCACCAGCGTCGCCTCCTGGGGTATGTTTGTGTAAAGTGACTCAATGTCAATTGTCACTATAAATTGCTCAGCCGGATCATATGTTACTGACTGTAGCTGTCTCAAGATGTCAGTGGTATCCTGCACAAAGGAGGGTTGTGTGACCACACATTCACGTAAAAAGAAATCGGAAAATTGTGACAGAGGCTCAAGTAAAGAGTTAATACCTGAGACTATCGGCCGTCCGGGAGGGGGCCGTTGTGCCTTGTGAATTTTGGGCACAATATAGAAAGCTGGTACCCTAGGTGTAGGATTTATCAGAAATTCAGCTTCCTTGGTGGTGAGCCACTTCTTTTCCCGTGCTTCTGCGACCATGGTTTGTATAATAGTCTTCAACTCATCTGTGGGGTCTCTAGCAAGAGGTTGGTAATGTTCCCTCACACCCAGGAGTCTTTGTATTTCGTTTTCATAATCGGTGGTGTTCATCACCACCACCGCCCGCCCTTATCGGCCGGTTTGATGGTGATGGATCCATTGTCTTGGAGGGCCTTCACGGCCATCCAGTCCGCTTTGGAGATATTGCTGTGCTTAGGGCGATGTTGTTTTCGTTCTAGATCCATGATGTCCTGTAGGACCTTTTGTTCAAAAACCCCCACCTCAGGGCCCACTTGATGGTTGAGGGGCGTGAAGGTGGAGGGACGCCGTAAATCCGTGCAGAACGTCATATCGGTGGATGTTTTTTCTTTGCCCTCAAAGAATTTACACAGTTTCATTTTTCTGATGACACCATTGAGTTCACCTCTCAATTGAAAACTGTCATGCTTGGGAGTGGTAACATATCCCAGGCCTTTATTCAACACTGAATTCTCATTAGGCGTGAGTGGGTGGTCGGATAGATTCACCACTATGTTATCCATTGGGTTTATATTGGCGTGCGTCCTCTGCTTCGGGTGATTCTGGGGGAGTAGGCTTGCTGATTTGTGTTTATGAACTGCCGAGCCCGGCCCCTGCCTCTGCCCCTCGTGTTTGCCCCTCTCTGGTCTGGTTGGTGTTGGCCTAAAAAAGCCCTGAATAGTGCTCCCAGGTCGTGGTCTGTGCTGCCTTGGGCATTGAAATATACTCGTGCATTGCCCTGTGGGGGTTGTGCACTTTGTTCCTACTCTTCGCTGCTGGTGTTATCAAAAACCCAATTGTTTGGAGTGCGCCTAGCCGGATATCTCCCACCCCTACCACGCTGGGGTTGCTGGTTGTCCAAGCCATTTGAAACATATGTAGGAACAAATGATGTGCCTTTGTTTAGTACGTTTGTCTCTTCAAGTGATAGTGTCCTCTTTGAAATGTTCACAACTAAGTTACTCGTTTCACTATCCGTTGTGGTCTTCCGCTTTCGCTTGGTTTTTTAGTGATTTTGTCCATGCCTGGTTTGTCTCTTCTTTGTTCCACAGGTTTGTCGGGTGCGAAGTTCAATGATGGGCCTGCCTCTAAAAAAGACGATTCATCAATAGTAGATGGCCCTGAGTCAGAGGTGACACTGATTGCTTGTGCACCATTCAGTGGTGCCGGAGGTCTTTGTAAGGTTAGGTCTTCATCAGGTACTATGCTCTCTTCAGAAGATGTTTGTTTGGTGTGTTTGGTGAAAAATCTTTCCTGAGCATATGCTTCCGCCCATGTATAAACTTCGTCCAGCTTATAGTCTATCGTATCTCTACGAAATTTCCTGATATTGCGATCATGTACTTCTCTTGCATGGTTATCCAACTTATGTTATGTTATGTTATGTTATAGCGCTTTTGTATAGCGCACGGCTACTCGAAAGGAGTGTCCCGGCGCTTTCCACCTGCAGCTCAGGATAAAAATAACACAACACAGCAGAAATAAAAATGGTCTAAACAGAGAATGGTGAAAAGAGCCTAAAGACTAAAAAGCCAGGTCTTTAGGCTTTTCCTGAACTGGAACAAATTGGCAGTGCTGCGGAGCGTGAGCGGGAGCGAATTCCACAGCTGAGGAGCTTTGCAGCTGAAAGAGCGCCCTCCCGCATGGGCCTTCCTCACCCGCGGGACCACCGCTTTATAAAGGGATTCTGAACGCAAAGAGCGGACTGGTCGATAGAAGGCGAGTCTCCGCCGAAGGTATCCGGCCCCAGATCCATACAAGGCTTTGTGCATCAGGGTCAGGGATTTGAACTGAATCCGCTTCCGGATGGGCAGCCAATGTAACGCCACTAACAAGCCGGAGGCTCGGGCTCGTCTACGCAGGCCAAAAATAGCCCGGGCGGCCGAGTTCTGTACCACCTGTAGACGCTGGACTAGGTAGTCAGGGAGGCCCAGAAAGAGGGCATTGGCGTAGTCTAGCCTTGAGTCCTCCAGAATCTTACCCCAATCTTCTGCTGATATGTTTTGTGAAAGCTCCTCTTTGAGTTTGAAGATATCCTCCTTTAAATCATTTAAAATGAGAGATAATTCCTCAATAATCAGCAATATTAGATCCAACGAACACTTATTTAATATCGCGTACCACTTACTCATAAATGTTTTGTTGAATTTGAAAAGCATTGATTTTAATGCTATCCGAAACCCTCGTGGTATGCGCTTCACCTTATGATATTCAATTAAAGTTGTGGCATGGAGGCGTTGGTTGACTTCTCTTCGCATGGTGTACTCTAGTTGTCTGAACATTTGTGTGGTAGTGCCCGCCGAGGTACTGAAAGTACGGACTTCCGTAATCAAAGAATAAATGGATGCTACATCATCATTGCTGTATGCTTGAATTTCAGCCTGATTCAATGTGAGATTAGCTATATCTTTGAATGATGCCATTGTGTGATGTGATTCAAGTGTGGGTGCTGGTCTAAGAATGGGGTTATTTAGACGTACAACTCTGTAAGTGTTTAGACCTGCACTCCGTGTGTAATCAAAAAACTATGGAAGTGTAATCAATTTATAAATCAGTAAGGGAGTGCCCTGCAAAGGGTCATCCCCACGACCCTGTCCGAAAACTGCTCTGTCAAGGCCTGGAATGACACAGGTCTGCAGGGTTCTCTACCTAGGACCCTAATGTTTCTTTGCTACTATTTTCCTATGTACAAAAAGTGATTTCCAAGGTTAATAAAAAAGTAATCAATTAAACAGAAGACGTATTCATGATGCTTTATGTACTCATTTCTCTGAATACGGTTATTTGATTCATTCACATTTACATTTTTATCAAAGATGATTCAATATACTACAAACTGTGATTTACAAAAAGAACAAACAGAATAAATCCCAATGCATTTCGGGTTACTCTGAACCCTTCTTCAGGGTTGAAAGGGTTGAAAAAAAAATAAGTTCCGTAGCTTGAAGTTCCAAGGCGTAATTCTGAAATGAAAACGTAATACAACAAGGTATAATAGGCTTCAATATGTATCATGAAGTTTTACAAGCTTTACTATTTAGAATTCGCACAACCAACAGTGCCCCTAATTTAATCTGTGAAAGAAAAGTGAATACTATATGATATTACGTCAAATGTGTAGTGCTCGTGATGAAGTTCCTATTCCCCCACAGTGAGAGCGACTTTGGTGCAAACATAGGTGCAGGAGAGAAAACAAAACGGTGGAATTTCAATGATATTGAACCGTGTACTCACAGCACAATCGTGATGAAAGCGAGAAGTTTTCTCCAGCCGGGAAACCCTTCTCCCTCCTCTGTCTAAAAATGAATGAATACCACTGTAAGCAAGTGCATGCTAGAATGAATGTGTGATGCTTTCCTGTCAGAGCAGAACATTTCTTGTATAAAAGAGCTTACCCTGTCTGTGGTAACTACGCCAGGGTACTCAAGATTTATGACTCCACCAGAGACTCGTGGTTAAACGTGGATGGGAATTTGTCATCAACGTCTTTTGTATACAAGGAAGTGCCTTGTACTCATGACAGAAATCGCGCACTTAGGTTTGTTTAACAACACTACTTATGTTATTTACAACACAAATAGTAGCAAAGAAACCTTAGGGTCCTAGGTAGAGAACCCTGCAGACCTGGATCATTCCAGGCCTTGACAGAGCATGTCCATTGGAAGCCCAGGAGAGATCGTCCTCCCAATGCCTATCTTAGTACCCGCACCCGCACAACCCTGACCGTCTGGGACAAAATTACACGTAGGGAGGGTTGGACTTCATTCCCTTCCCCTCACATGCCTATCCATTTTAACCCAGCTTTCCCTCTGGCATTACATGAGGGGCCCTTTGACTGTTGGAGGGAGGAGGGTTGCCTTAAATTGTCTGATATGTTCCACAATGGGGAGGTCATGACGTTTGACAGGTGTACTAAGGAATTCGCTATCCCCCAGAGTGAGCACTACCACTATTTACAGCTTAAACAGTGGGTCACAGCACCGCATATTTGAGAGGCGGCTCTTAGGGACCTTACGGACATGGAGAAATTGGTGATCTATAGGGCAGGCTCCATGAAAGGTACTATTTATGCTCTATATGGCATGCTGATACACACCCTGCATTCCCCACGGGTGAGGTATATGTCTTTTAGGGGACAGGTTCTCGATAGGGACATTTCTGAGACGGAATGGGCGCATATCTGGAGGGACATTGCAAAACATAACTAATCTATGGCTCTTCGGAAGGCTCATTATAAAACGCTACATGACTGGTACCCTTACCCCACCAAACTCCGACGAATCTTACCTGCTACTTCAGATCTCTGTTGGCGGGGTATGGGCTTCAGGTGGACTTTATGCATATCTGGTGGGTCTGCCCAAAGATCCGGCCATTTTGGGCCGAGATCTTGTCTCATATCAAGGACATGCTGTGTTATACACTTCCGACCTCCATTGATTTTGCCCTTCTTGGAGTTCGAGATCCATCTTTGGGCCACCAAACCAATGCCGACAAGGCGATTATGTGGACTTGTCTGGGGGCGGCCAAGCTTACCATAGCGGCTGCATGGAAGAAGACGGAAATGCCAGCGACGTCCTATGGCATGCCCGACTGTGGAGGATACTTTCCATGGAGCGTCTTGCTGATATATTCCGGGACAATTACAAGGACTTCGAGCTCAGTTGGGGGCCATTGGTTGCCTTCCTGTCTCATGGTTTACATTCTGCTGTTTGCGCTCCGACTGTGCGGGCTATGCACCTTTTCCAGCTATAAGTTGCCCTTGGTCACAATGAACTAACGTGCTCCCTAGAGTATGCTATGAGAAGGCCTTGAGTTTTCCATTAGTCACTGTGTCAGAACAAACCTGTTTCATGACTTACTTTTCTACTCACCACCGGGAAGGGAGGGGGAAAGGGAGTTGTTTTGGGGGAGGGGAGGGGGATGGGTGTATAGAGGTCCGGTTTTGGGTTACCAAACCTTTTTGAGTAATGTTTTCTTTAAATTAGCATCACTCATTTTGAGGGGGGGTGAGGGGACCTGTGGTTATGTGAAGCTGAACCCATTATAGCTGACTGCCTTGCAACCTCGGAGCCTGCGTGCCCTCGGGTAAATTGGTGGGCATCGATCCTTTGGCTATACTTTGTTTGATGCTCAATAAAAAAAATTTTGACAAATAAAATACAGGAGGTAGAGGCAAAAAGTCAGGGGAAACCTCGCCAAAGATGCCAGGTCTAACAAGGACCTTGATCTTGGCTGCGTTGATGTTGAAGAGGATGAAAGATGTAGTTAAAGTGATGCGTCAGAGTCGATCCGCACAATTGTGGCGATGCACTGGTCCTGGTCCGCGCAAGAGTGGTGATGCATCGGTTCCATTGACCACAGGAGCTGCGATGCAGAGTTCTCATCATCAAGAACGTCATCGATGGGGATGTGAATGTGAAGACCTCATGTACAGCGTCTCTCAGTGCTGGTTCTGTAGAGGTCGATTCATGCAGCAGACGCGATGCGCCGGATCTGGTCATGCAACAGAGGTCGATGTGCTGGTTTCGATCCATGCAATGGCACTGATGTACCAGTTCGAGAGAGGATAAATGGATTTCAGTGGAACAAGCACTTTGAGACTCACTTCCAACGGTCCAGGACTAGGGTGGCACCACTTGGCAGAGAAGATCTGCAGATGGCAGACCCCATGTGCAGCGCAAGAGTTGGAAGTATTTGATCTCCCTGAGAATTCAGATCAGGAGCCAAGTCATCAGGCCCTTGGAGTCACTCTGGGTTCAAGTGATGCAGGCCCAATCCTTCTCACTCATGTAGGGAAACAGCAGGCAGCAGGGAAGCACATGACAAAGGGTAAAAATGTCCCTTCTGTGGTGGTCACGGGCCACCTAAACACTGCTGGTCTAAAAATAATGAACACTGGTGTGAAACAAAGATCTTACGTTGAAATGACACTTTTATTCATCAATTCATTAACACAGCAAAACATATCTATTCATCAATTCATTAGTTTAGATAGAACAATTAAATCATAATTGCAATCAGGCAGAAATAACAACACAAAAGTATGTATTCATAAAATGCAAGTGCCTAGAAGGCAAACCTGAAATGAGAAAACGTAACAATGCAATAATTACAATTTCAAGATATATTAAATGCAATAAATTGGGTGGGAATGAAAACTCGAGTATAAGAGATGAGATTAAAAAAGGTAAAAATGTTAATATAGATTGGGATCTACCACCTGAGAGTAGGCTTTGAAGACCAAATGCAGATATACGGCTGGCCGGGAACCTAGCTGTGCATAGCACTGCGGAAGAGTTCTGTGCTCAAACTGGGGTGCAGGTCTTATATACCTGTTCGATGTAGAACTGTTAAACCACATTGACGTAGGTGCCTGACCGCAAACCTACAGTTGTTATCATGGCAAGGTGCTGTCTTTGGTTTCGTTTGAGCAAGCATGGAAATATAAATCGAATAATATAAAAAATGACGCAAACAATACTTATGAAGTTGCGAGAATGTACCAGCTGGTCCTGTGTGTGGGTGAGATAGGCTATTCTTGTAACTGTGGAAAGTTTCTGTGGTTGCCCCAGCTGCCCCGCAGTGACGCAGTGAGGGGCACAAGAGAAATGCATGTTTGAGAATATTGGGGCATATTACCAAGCAATAGCGATAATATCGCTATTGCTTGGTTAGAGACAAAATTTTACCGCTGAGCTGCGGCGATTTTTATCGCAGATAAACCTTGGTATTACCAAGGTTTATCGCAAATGCGATAAAAAACGGCTGCAATGCATGAATATCGCTGAAAAGTCAGCGATATTCATGCATTACCGAGCTAATGCTCTTAGCCATGTTATCCACCTCCCATTGGATAACATGGCTAAGAACTGCTCAGGGCAGGTGTTAGCTATTGGATATATTCGCGCTTAGCGCGAATATCTCCAAAAGTTGGTAATAGGAGATAGCGATGTTAGCGACTGTTTCCAGTTGCTAACATCTTGGCACGCCCACTTTGCATGTCATTAGTGATAAATATCACTGACATGCAAAGTGGGGCCCAAGATGGTCGCTATCTCCTACTAGCTGTCGCTAACTGGTGTTAGCGACAGCTAGGTAATAGGGAGATCATTTTATCTCCGCTTTCTTGGCTTTTAAAGCCAAAAAAGCAGAGATAAACCCCCTTGATAATATGCCCCATTGAGACCTAGTAGATTTTATTCTTGAAGAGGATAAAATGAGGCAGTGGGCTTGGGCTTGGGCTTATATGGAAATGAATTAAGGTATGTGTGAGCTAGTACTTAATGACTGTGTAAGGTAAAAATGGTCAATATGGTACATTTCCCAGTTTGTAGCTGGTGGGGCCTATACAGGGACCCCCATGCTGCATGGGTAGAGCAGAATGTTATGTTGGGAATTTATATGGTAAAACATGACCCTCCTTCACACAGCAAGGTAGGAGTCCAGCAAAGCAGCAGTCCAGCAAAGCAGCAGTCCAGCAGAGTGGAAGTCCTTCAGCAACACAGCAGCTCTTCTTCCTAACAGATTCTTCACACGCTCAGAAGTGTACTGAAGTGGTAGTGTCAGAAGCCCAGTACTTATACCCAGTTCTGGTTTTCAAGTTGGGGAGACTTCAAAAACAAATCTTTGAAGTGCATCGAGTACCTCCCTTCCTTATCTGGCTCCAGACTCACTACAGGGGGTTATGCAACTCTTTGTGTGGGGACAGGACCCAGCCTGTTCATTTGTGTGAGGCTGTGCCCAACTCCTTCCTCCCAATGTCCCAGGATTGACCATCAACTCACACCTAAGCTCCCATTGTGTGGGGCTGTCAAGGAAAATACAGAAAGCCCAGCTGTCACCCTCCTCAGATGTGCATCAGCGACAGGCAGCAGGCACCAAATAGCTAAAGTAAGAAAATGCCAATGTTTTAAAAGTGGCATTTTCATATTTGCAATTTAAAATTAGACTTTACCATGAATTGTGATTTTAAATTGTGAGTCCGTAGACATCAAACTTGAAAAGTCTATCTCTTCGCAATTGGGAGTTACACTTATAAAATGTAATAAGAAGTGGCGACTCCTCCGCTAGGGTGGAGCAGTGGCGCCCACTACTTCAGCTGCCAGCTGAATACAAAAAATAAAATGATAATAAAGTTTGTAATTATCATTTTGTTTTTTGTATTCAACTGGCAGCAAAAGCCGGGCTATAGGGGCTGGGCTCCCCACATCACAGGGTTAGGAGTGGCGGCAGCACCTAAAGTGCGCATGATGCTATGTCCGGCCATCCCGGACGGCCAAAGCGTCATGCGCACTCTGCATGTTCTCCAGGGAGGCTGTATTACAGCCTGGGTGGAGAACATGCACAGCCTGTCAGCCCCTGTATGAGCGCTTAACCATGGCTCTGGTCAGGGGATTCTGGGAGAATTTCTGTTTCCTGCAGAGAGGAGGAAGGAGAAAGAAGAGGCGGTGGGCGTCAGTAAAGAGGTAAGTGCAGTTTTTGTTTATTATTCCCCCCTCGTCCTTCCTCCCCTCTGCCTCACCACCCCTGGTTGGCAGCAGCCACTACTGGTAATGAGGTAATCCCCAATGTTATCCTATGGGAGGGATAGGCCAGGTAGTAGTGAAAAACGAATTTGAGAGTTTTTCACTACCAGGACATATAAAACTTAAATGTACACGCCCTACCTTTTAGATTCATTGCACCCTGCCCTCTGGGTTGTCCAGCGCATTTTTTAGGGGTGATTTATATGTATAAAAAGGAAAGATTTAGGTTTGACAAGAGGTACTTGGAAGGTCAAAGTGGCAATGTAAGCGCACATACAGGCTCCGCAGTGACAGGCCTGAGCCATATTTAGAGTGCTACTTAAGTGTGTGGCACAATGGCCACTGCAGGCCCACTCGTAGCATTTAATTTACAGGCCCTGGGCATATGTAGTGCACTTTACTCAGGACTTATAAGTAAATTAGATATGCCAAATGAGGATGAGCCAATGTTATCACGTTTATGGGAGAGAGCACAGGCACTTTGGCACTGGTTAGCAGTGATAAAGTACACAGAGTCCTAAAGACAGCCTAAACAATGTCAGAAAAGTGGAAAAAAGTTGAGTGCAAGACCACCCTAAGTCTATCAGGTCTAACAAGGTTAATTTGCAAAATTCACATTCAGAATGTGTCCCAATCTGGTCTATCTCATGAATAATGATGAGAATGGTCACAAGTTGTGGCTCTCTGTTATTTAAGGCCATCATTGTGATGGTGGCCTGCTAGGGTGAGCAGACCATCATGCAAGTAATCATCTTTGGAAAAAACAAATGTTTTATTAAATGCATGCCATTTTTCTTAAAGGAAAGAACGCTATGCTTTAGAGCTTGAGAGTTGGCAGTGGTCCTCTGGAGCCCTGTCTACTCCACAACAAACTTTTTTATTATATTCACAAACGTAAAGAGTTCCAAAGTGACAGCTTCCATCTTGATATACAATTTCCACCTGCTTTGTGGTGTCTCTAACTTTTCAATAGTTTGTGACCAGAATTCTGGTTTCAAAACCATTGAGACATCAGATACCAAATTGCAGTTTGATAGGATGCCCTAAGCACATCTCATCCGGATTGAGATTCAGAATTGATTTCTAAAGCCATTTTGTGGTTTGGTAATCCTTTACCAAATTATTAATTAGGTTTTCTGAATACCAAAAACAGTGACATTTTGTGGTGGCACACCTTCTCTTTTTGCAAATTGTAGTATTTGTAAATACAGAATGGTTTAGTACTACGTGTTTAATAAATAATTATTCTTTTGAGATGTAAAATATTCCATCATGCATTGCAGTGCAAGCATTCCACACAAGATTGAAAGGTACAGCAAGCAGCCAGTCACATGAAGTAAGAGGGAAATGCTCCATTAGGAGAAGCCAAGCCAACAATATTTATGTTGCACATAAGTGCAGAATCATTACCTATATATATTTTTGATTCCCTACTCTAGACCTGAAGCTGAGTTACTGCTTCTGGCACCACTTTGCACCATGCTACCGCGAGCCTTCCCCAGAGACCCATGGGACATTAAAACGGTTGCCACCACTAGCTGGTCCTGGCGCAAGTTGACTATATTGACGGGAGGAGGTGCTTTATATTCATCAGAGATTATGGAGGAAAAACTGGTTCAGCAAACACTTGCAGCACACTCAGTGAATAAGCTCGGTGATCCCTTCCCAGGGGACATGTCTTTTCCAGTACAGAGGGTGGGCAGTTTAGTGAGGCCACATTTATGGATCAATTTGTCTTTAGTCGAACTCGTCAGGCTCTCCGAGCAAAGAATACGGAGTATCCTCTGGAGCTGGAGATTTTCGCTCCGCTTACTCTCTTAATTACAAAGCCTGGGGGAGAACACCTAATCTAAAAATTATATAAAGCATGTATGTCATCAATTCCTAGTAGGGACACCAAGATACGGAAGGCATGGGAGCAGGATCTTGGGCACTCAATTCAGGGCTCGCATTGGTCCTTTTGCTGTGTGCAAACGAAGGAGGTCTCTTTAAATAGCAGACATAAGCTTATCCATTTCAAGTATTTGTGGAGGGTCTATGTGACGCTGGCTAGGTTACATGCCATTGATTTTAGCCGTCTGCACCATTGTCTTAATTGCAGGGGTCCGCAAGCTGATTTGCCCAACTTACAAGGAATTGCGTTAAGATTGGGAACTTCTGGAGCTAGATCTTCAGGACAATAACACAAATGATAAGCTTGGAGGTGACTCCAATCCCCGACGTTGCTTTGTTGGGATATGTGGGGGGTCTCACGAAGAAGCTGCTTAAATTTACTTCCATTACTCTACTGCTTGGAGATGGAGTGGTGTGGCTCACTGGTTAGAGGCGGCAGACCCGGAAGCAGAGGTCGGCCCGGGACCAGGGTTCGATTCCCGACGCGGCAGGGTCTTGGGCCATGGTCAGCGGACTCGATAATTCTCGCCTCGGTGCCTACTCCAACCATGGGTCCCACTCAGCAACTCTGGGCAACAGCTTGCTTAATCTCTACTAACGGCCCCATTAGCGCCGTGGATGCTTGTCTTCACCTTGGAGATGCCCAGGAGGGACCATCTCACAGGGAAAGCCAGGATGGGTTCCCCAGCGGTATACAGCGCCGGGACGCCCCTTTGCTGGGGCAGCTGTGCGCTTTACAAGTATTTAACATTTAACATTTGCAAAGAGGGAAATAGCACTCAAATGGGGACGTAGATCTTCTCCCACAGTCAGAGACTGGCTTCATAGTCTTACATACTGTAATACTAACAGTGAGCTGTATGCCGAGACCCAACCCTTGGCCTCCCGACCAATAGATATTTGGAAGCCTCTCAAAGCTTATTTATTAGAAATCAGTGCTGTCTCTGCTTCACAACAGCCCGATGAGATAGTTCCCACTTGGGTGCGGTAATCTGCCATCCTATTCCATTCACTCAATATGCTGTGGTTATTATTGTAACTCTGTTAGGTTGAGATTGATAACGGAGGAGAGCCAGCGGTTCTGGGTTTCACAGATGCTGACACCTTATAGTATGAGGTAAATACTACCCTGAGATTTGGTTCGATTCCATATTTGTGCACAAATGATTTGCAAATGCGGTTTTGTATCCATGATTATTGTCTCAAGATTGCAGTGAATTCCCATGCTTGTATTTACACCACAAAAAATGAAAATAAAGTAAAACAAAATATATGTATATATTTTCCACAGCTCCAATGTTAAACAACCTAAATTTGGCACTGCATCTCAATCAACCTCAGCACTTTGTTACTCAACAAATCCTTTTCTTAAAGCAATTGTAATTCTGACATCTGCCATTGATTTGTAAGGCAACACAACCTCATTTATTTCTGTGTAATTTATTTGCCATGCTCAGTCACAGAAGTGAACATATATTTCAATTATTGAGACATTTTAAATATCAAGAACGATTATAAATTGTATTGGGTACACACTTGAGACGGACCTGGATTGATAAAGGGAGGAGTGAATCAAACCCCGAAAAGGTGTAATATCTAATTGAAATAACTAGACATAGTAACAAAGTATCCACTCTTCTTAATTTGGATAAAAGGCATTTGATCCTGTAAACTGGACATTTTTGATGCATGCTCTGGGTGTGATAGGGTCTTAAAGCCCTAAAATGTATCCTGCGATATGGCTAATAAGGGACATCTCTCAGGTGACATATCATATCAGGAAATGGGCAATTATCAGACACGACATAAGTAACTAGGAGAACGTGCCAAGATGAAGCCTTGTTTGATCTGTCAGAGGAGCCAATGAGTCAGTGCATATATAATAAACAGAATAATATATTCAATGTTGTACTGAGCCACAGAAATACATGGACCAAAGTTATTGAGTTTAATGAATTAGTGCCAGTTTCAGTATTCAAGAATATTGATTCAAAAGGCCTTGAACCTGAGCTTACAACCAGACTCCATTCGGAGATTAGAAGTGTAAAGTCTTTTTCACCTGTGCAGTGGGACCATCAGATATCTAGACATACAGCATGTTGCAAGAATGCAGATGATTATAGAAGCTAATTGTTAGAAATGGGGGTCTCAAGTTGGCAGAGGTAGGTTCCTTTGTCCAAATAGGGACCCTTGCTTCTAGTCAAGGTAAGGGGGATACACTTCTATAATAATGCCTGCTCACCCTCTTGGTAGCTTGGCAGAAGCAGACAGGCCTTTCTCAGAGGCAGAGTGTAAAGCATTTGTGAACACATACAGTAAAAGAGTGAAAACACTACAAATGGACACCACACCAGTTTAGAAAAATAAGTTAACTTAAATGAGAATGATTGACTATGGAGCAGTTTGCCCAAAAAGAATGGACCTACCAATTTTAATATTTGCTCTTGTAATGTATGTGCCCTTTCTAGGCTATTAGAAGATCATGATGTAATATATTTTATTCAGAATTTTAAAATCTTAATGTTCCAGGAAACATGTAAAATGTGCTATGAGCCCATAATTGGTTTTTACGAATATGACAACTTTGCAACTCGCACATCTGTTTACGGCCGAGCCAACGTTGTGCTCTCTACTTATGTTTCCTTGGATTTAGATGTTACTCACCATGTAATACACTTTCATTTGACCTGGTTATTGTGCATTAACATAGATTTTGAATCACCAATCATATTTATAAATGTGTATTTGAGTGCAAAGAACTCAATTAAGAAGACTCAGCTTTCAGTATTATTGGAATCAATCACAATTGTATTGTTCTTTTTATTTGTATTTGTTTTTATTGGTCTTTCAGCATTTTTGTAGTTTACATTGTACAGCCTATGGCCACTATGATGAATACAATTCAGATCAGAGCTGTACAGAAATAAAACACGTATGTCATGTGTCATTATGGTCATTATCTTGTGTTACAGATTTCTCGTAGTAGCGGTTGGCTTAACAGCCATAGTATATCGTGATAACTCCCATATTGCTTAATCATCAACATACCATGAAACATTTCACCCTACACCTGAAGTATGTACAATAGAATTATACACTTCCTTGCGTTCTATTCAATAAAATACGTAGAATTACAGAAAGTTTCCTTGTTTATTTTGGTGAGGTACGCTAGTGTAAAGGATTAGAAAAATGAAGCTGCTAAAGAAAATAAAGACATTTATCAATAAAGACAAACTGACTGTGACTAGAGAAGTAATTCATATTCCGCCCGCAAAAACACCTGCTTCTTATATGATGTTGGAGCGACAAATCATACGTGTATGTGGTTAGAGAATTGGGTTGAGTATACCAAGGGCGATGGTGTCGTATCATTTCCACAGCATGGTACGTTTAATGTAAGGATATTGCAGAATCTGAGATACCGAATGAATGCATTAGAACCAAATCCTAGATTGACCCAGTACAAAGTATTGGAAGAATGGGAAGTTGAGGCATTTGAAAGAGAGAAATATAGAGGAGGGAACGGAAGATACAGGAGTCGGAGGCATGGATATCCATTTGAAAGTAGAGAAGAAAAGTTGAAAAGATGGAGGAGAATTACAGTAGCTGAAGGGCTGTATCCAATTTTAGTTGCTGATGATCAGACAGGAAGAAAGTGTAAAGAGAAAAAGAAGAATATAGATACTTTTAGTTTTAGAGATGACCCGAATAATTCTGAGGATGACGAATTGTTAGAGGATATGATGACTAAAAGACCTGCGCCTTATGAACAGGGAAAATTTTCCCTAAGGAAACAGATTGGGTTAAAATTGACAGAACGACCCAGGTACCAAAGGAGTCAGTAAATGCCAACTATGGAAGGTTGTTCAAACAGTATAGTGGATTTGAAAATATTGGAGACAAAGATACGGGACATTTTGTGTATCGTTTAGTGGTTGGATTGAAACCAGAAATTAGTAATATGATTCAACAGCATTTGATTTGCTGGCAGAGCAAAACGATAGACGAAATTCTGAGGTATGCCAAGTATTGTAGTGTTGAGACATAAAAAGTTAAAGGAGAAAATTATGTGGGCACAGGTGAAAGTGGCAGAATAGCAAGAGGTGAATAATAGCTCTCAAACTGGTAATCAGACGGGTGGTCAGAATAAAAATGGACAAATTTCCAGTGGAAGGAAAGGAAGAGGAAAAATGAAAAGAGAGGAAGCTATGAAGAAATTTCCATGTCACACAAGCGGAAAGCTTGGACATTGGAAGAACGAGTGTAGATCTGCTAAAATGATTAATGGGGGAAATTACATTTTTTTCCCACAGATGTGAAATGAGATGGGTGTAAATCAACAGCTGCAGCCACAGATAGTTACTCAGCAGTTACAGGTGCCACAAACTCCCTTGCCAAATAATGCAAATGCTCAAGTGCAGAGGTTTAGTGTGAGTACTGGATATCACGGAGGTGACTAGATTGGTAAGAATCAAACTGTACAATTGGTTCCACAATATTGGTTGCAGTGCAATGAGAATGCTTCAGACTCATCTCAATGGTGGTGCCTGAGGGGGGGAGGAGTGTGTACTTGGCGCATCCCTGGCGGTAGATCAGTCAGGTATATTTGTTGATGGAAAGGTGGAAGGGAATGATATTACATTCATAGCGGACACTGGTGCTACCCGTTCTACTGTGAGAGCAGCAGAAATTCCAAACCTACTCCTCTCGGGAGAAACTATCCAAGTTGTAGGATCTCGAAAAAGCATATTAGAATGCCAGTCACAAATCCAATTGAAGTTCACATTAGTAACCTCAAAGACATGCATCGGTTTGTGGTATGTGACTCAAGTCCAGTAAATCTCTGGGGAAGAGATTTACTTTGCAAGATTATTTGTACCATCTATTGTACGCCAGATGGTATTGCATTTCAGGAACCTGATGAGGATGTTGAATTTAAGATGGTAGCGAAGCAAGGAACAGAGGTGGATGAATTGTTTTCACTTTTTACAGAAGGGAATTTGCCTGAAGAATTAAAAAGTGCACTGAGATCAGATGTGTGGGATTTTTCAGGAAAGGAAATTGGACTAATGACAAATGTAGATCCAATTAAGATTACAGTAAAGGATGGTGCTGTATATTCAAACACACCTCAGTACAAAATGAGTCCAGAAGTAATTGCAGGAGTCGCTCCTGTGATTGACCAAATGATTGAACAAGGAATTTCAAAGGAAATAACGAACAGTCCTTGTAATCCGCCTATCATAGGTATCAAAAAGCCCAGTGGGAAATACAGAATAGTGCAGGATTTACGGAAAATTTATACAATTGTAGTACCTTGTTGTCCAGTAGTACCGAATTCAGCAATGATTCTTTACCAAATTCCCTGTGATGCAGAATGGTAAACAGTTATTGACTTGTGCCAAGCCTTTTTCTCGATTCCTTTGCATCCGGAGAGCCAGTATTTATTTGCATTCTGGTTTTGAGTCTATGTCTTAGCATGGCGCTGAGTTCCTCAAGGGTCTACAGAGAGTCCCTCAAACTTCAACCAAATATTACAAATATCTGGAGACTTTAGTCATGGCAGGAAATTAGGTTTTGGTTGAATACATTGATGACCTACTGGTGACATCAAAGACACGAGGGCCATGTACAACGGACACCGTTGCCCAATTGAACCATTTGGCAGAAGGAGGACACAAAGTGTCCCCAGAAAAGCTACAATGTTGTAAACAAGAAGTACAGTATCTAGGACAACAAATAAAGAAAGGAGTTAGAAAAGTGACCCCAGAAAGAATTACAGTGATCAGACAGATGAGTCCACCCAAAACACAAAAAGAAGATTGAACGTTTTTGGGAATGGTTGGATATTGCAGGCAGTGGATCAGTGGTTTCTCACTGATCGCAAAACCTCTACAGAGGTTAACTCGGAAGGATGTGAAAGATCTGTTCCCTCTGGATGATGAAAGTATGGCAGCTTTTGTAAAATTGAGAAGCAGTCTTTGTCATACACCTGTATTGGGAATGCCAGGTTATACCAAAAAATTTGCGTTGTACTTTTGTGAGAGAGATGGGTGTGCACTCTCAGTCCTAACTCAGAAACATGGAATGGCACAACGTCCAGTAGCATATTTTTCTGCTACTTTGGATTCAGTGGCTACACAAGCAGCCTTGCAACAAGGTCTCAGGCCTGCCATTGCAGAGCCTGTGTGCAGTCTAGTGCACCCACTTGCCAGGCCCTAACCTTCCGTTTTCTTACATGTTAGTCACCCCTAAGGTAGGCACAAGGTATCGCTGTGTGCAGGGTGCAGTGTATGTGAAAGAGAGGACATTCCATTATCCGTGTGGCGTGTCGTGATAGTGAAATACTGCCAATTTCATTTTTCACTATTGGAAGGTTACCTGTTCCCATAGGATAGAATGGGGAGTTTTCATATGACATCTTATACACATAACTACCCCTGGGAACAAGGTAGGAAAGTAAAGTTTAGTATGCCTGAACTCAGAATGTTAAAATGCATCCTTTAGTGAGGGTAATTTTTACATTCTGTGTATGAATTCCACTTTTAGAAAGTAGTTATTTCTTTGCTTAGCCATCCAGTGTGCCTCTGATACGATGTGTATTGACTGTCTGGCTTTGGAGTGACAGGGGCTGGGGATGTGCAGAGGATCCAGAGAGTCTGGATGAGTCAGGGCTGGGCTGAATAGACTTGGGCTGCATTTAGAGTAGGAGGAGGAGATTTCCTTTCCCTGAATGGGCCTGGTCTGCCTTACAATATGCTGTCTCCACCTCCTGCCAGGAAGCTGCACCAGAGCGAACATAACTGGTTTTGACTGAGCATAGGTCTTCTCTGCCACCAGAAAACAAAGGATTTTGCTGTATAAATATTGGGACCGAGGCCCCAGTACTTTAGATTACTTCTTGGAAATCAAGAGGAACCTTTGCCAAGGAGAAGAGCTGGAGAAACTGAGAAGTGATACTGTCCATGTGCTGTTTGCTGTTGGCTGTCTGGGGTTGGCCTGCTGTGGCTACTTTCTGCCATGGAAAGGGAAAAGGACTTTGCTGTTTGCTGTGTCCCCTACTTGAGTAAGATCTCCAAGGACTTGAAGCTATATCTCTTGCCATACTAATCGAGCTTCCAGACTTCTTTAAGAGTAGCTTCAGTGCAGACTTTGGCATAGGTGAATTACTATTTAAACTGAGCCCAAATATGTCATTTGTGTAAGCAAATGATCTAAAGAATGCCGATTGATCCTTTAGCTTATCAAAGATTTCCAATCTCAAGGCCGCCCTGAGAGAATTCTCAACCCCCCAAAGGAGAGCATTCCCTCACCTCAACACCGCTGACAGAGATAAAATATCAGAAGAGACTAGACCGAATTCCAAGCGTAGAACAAGTGAGGCGGCCAGATTATTTAGATTACAAATTTGACAGAAGAACAGGCCTTCAGCCTTGTTAAAGGCGACCAGTAGTTATTATCCAATACTTCTGCAGCATAAGTTAATGAGGGCGGAATTTTAACCTTAAATACTGACAGGGCATGACTAAAATGGCGTCCCCCACAAATTTTATAAAATCTGTTCAGAGCTCCGACCTGGGAGGCAGCCTTACCAACACACAGTGTGATATGCTCTGAATCTCGCCCTTTTTAAAAAAAAACCTTTCCCAGGTACAAATATGAGTTGACCAATTCTAGTTCTTCATGCCCAAACAACCACTTATACCCTTTCTTTATTCTATTAGCTTTCTTGAGAAAGATTAAAATTTTACTTTTGAAAAGGCTAATTTTCCAAAAATGGTCCTCCGCATATTATGTTAGGGCATCCAGTCGACGTTGCAAGCCAATAAGAGTTAAATACAAATTGCAACATCGACTGCATAGAGTAGGGAACCTATGGACAATGTACCAATTCTAGGAGCATCCCCACTCACTGTGTTTATCGTGCCTGGAAGATCATATATATAAAAGGAAAACAGAAGATGGGCCAGCAGGCAGCCCTGCTTCAGCCCATTATTAGTCTCGATCCTACAAGTATTCTGCGATCAGGTGCCAGTATTTCTTTGAGTCTTTCGCTCTTGCGGCGTCCCTCAACCCAATCCATTTGGCATCAAACTCCCTTCACTTTTCTCTAAATTTTTAATGACTTCTTGCTTGCTTAAGGAGATTAATTTCCTGATATTTGCCATTGGAGAATTGTACCAAAAGAAACAATTTGTTGCCGCCACTTGCCAAACCGCCACTTACCCATTTGCGAGGGTAAAAGAGGGAGGACTTCATCAGCCAACATACCCTGAGGCCACCATCACCGCTACCGCTCCTTCCCCGCCGCCGCAGCCTTCCAATCAGTGCGCGGCCGCTATGGGGGGGGGACCGAGGGGAGCTGGGAACTAAATCACCCAAGCTCCCTTGCGGCCCTGCTGAGGGTGAATACGCGCCAGGAGGAGCTTTAAATAGCACGTCACCCCCCGCGTCGCAGGAGCGCCAGGCGAAGCCCGGGCAAATGGCGGGCCGTCTACGGCCCTCCGAGGCCAGAGGAGGCTGGGCTGGGCCACCCCCCTTACATCTGACCAACTGTCCCGTATGTGGACAACCAACTTATCGCCAGGTACTATTAAGACCATCGTGATCACTTTACTCTGTTAATTGCGCGTTGATATTGATTGGTTCGTCATCCTCTTAAAGAACTTACCAAACGTGATAAGTATTAACCATAAAAGCATGAGGAAGGTTGCTAAAACTGCCAGGATGCCCACGCTACGCTCCAATACTAGACAGAAGACTGATACATCTCAGCCCTTACCTACACTAACAGCGATAGACAAGATGCTACAACAAACTATAGGGGTAGTAGCTGCGGCAATAGTTAACACCGAAAGGAGGCTCTCATTACCACCGACCATAACCATCCAAGACTTAGGTGATGACTTCTCAGTAGTTACAACAGATGCCCCGGATACAAGCTTTTGTCTTACCTCATCCTATGCGGAGCTTCCCTGTGCACAGGCACCCACGGAGACCCCCAGAGGTATTGAGAACATCCCGATAAACTTAAGTCCCGCACCCGTTACAGAAAAGGCAAGATCAAGTAAGATAGACCCGAAAAGGACCAAAGAACCTAGAGTAAACAACAAAAAAAAAGGGCGAAACTATACGGCAAATCATAATCTAGTGGCACCAATAACTAATATTACACCAGGGATCCCTTGTTGGGTGGCAAACATGGTAGCTGATCTAAAGGCAGATCTAGAAGAAACCATTATTACCCATATCAAACCCCTGATGTCAAAGATTGACAGATTAATATCCATAACAAATAATAGGGGGGTAGGAACCTCTAGGCCGGTGGTACAAGACGGAATATCAGTCCAGGCTGGGCAGGAAAGGGGAACCCCTAATAACACACATAAGGAGAAGGCAGTACCAGTTGTTAATCCTTCTATAAATAAATCTAAGAAAGGTACTCAAATTACTACCCCAAAAAACAACAAAGCTCCCATACCCTCGAACTCCAATACTACCACCACCCCCCAAGTACAGAAAAATCAGGGAAAGGGAAACCCCTTAGTTTCAAAGGGCACAACTGGCCCTAACATGAAGGAGAGTAACATCACAACCAAAAATACTCTGCTCATAGACATACCGGAAAAAACAAGACCGGTTCGCTTCCAGACAATTAATCTGCCCCCAGAAGCTTTGCCTTTTGTCGTAGCCCCCTAAAGGAGGGGCAAAGAGAAACTCACTTTGAGCTAAAAAACAAATGTGTGCAATGGTTAAGGGTGAACAGACCTTTACCCCCAAACATCTAGCAGGGGACATTATAACGATTAATTTTAGAGACACCGCTGCAGTAAATTATATATGTAATGCCCCGCTGAGTGGAACAAATACATAAATTTACCCGTTGCACCTTTCATACTTTTACCCAATTATGCCTCAAAGACCCATGCAGATAAAGAGGGCTCCTGCGAGTAGGGTTTACCATCATCATTTTGACCCACAGTATAGAACACAACAATGGCAACTACCTTGGCAGGGTACACCCATCTATGATCCTATCACACCTCAGTATGCTCATTGGAAGAGGTTCTGTGTACTGGACGAGGTGGATTGACTCGTACATGAGGAAACTAGTACAACACAACTGGACATGAGTACATTTGGGGAAGGGCTCTTAGGGATGGGAAACACCACACCCACCATTCCGGAAGAAAGTGACAGTAGGAGGGTCAGCAAAAGGAATGCCCCAGAACAACAAGGGGAGACAAAACACAAAGAATTAAAGGCGACAGATAAAATGACAAGGGTGAATGTAGAAAACACACCTGTACAAAGCATTAATACTACAACAGCGGGGGAAGCCAGGAATTTTTGTCCATTAAGGGAATTGGAAGGAGCGACTTTGTTGGTTAGTCAGGATAGTATTAGAATCATATTGTGGAATATCGCAGGTCTGGCGGCCAAATATGACTGCCAGGAATGGCGACAGTATATAAATAATGTCCAAATTATATGCCTGCAAGAGACTTGGGCGGTTGACCCAAATCAGTACAGTATGGAGGGGTATAAATATTTCTCTGTCCCGGCTGTAAGATCCTTATCGGGGAGAGCGATTGGAGGACTACTAATATATGTAGACCTCCGTATACAAGGGGTCTGGTCTAATTATAACTGGGACTCACATAACATGCAGGCGATAGGTTACAGTGCTAAAGGGACTAATATCCTAGTGCTAAACTGGTATAATGCGGTGGGCTTAAATGGCAGAGGAAACGTAATAAAAGAATTGGATTCCCGACTAGATGCGCAGATATCATTAAATAAAACAACAAGCACCCCTAGTATAATACTCACGGGGGATTTTAACTGTCAGCTCTGTGAGAATTTGAGACCATTGAACAAGGATTGGTCGTGGTGCATGGTGTCAAATGAACCTCACTTTGCACATACTACAGAGGGATGGGAAATAGAGAAGGTAACAAAAAGGCATAATCTGGTCCATACTATGGACTTGATAAAGCTAGGCAGTAATGGAGATCTGAACCCAACGTTTAAGGGCAGAGGCTGCCATTCATATATAGATTTCGTTATGGTCTCGACAACACTTAAAAAAAGGACTAGTAGTATGGCAATTGAAATTAGTATTTTTAGTGATCATAACCCTCTGGTTATTGAATTAAAAGGCCTAAATTGCAAGAAATCATCATGTAGAACAGATGTAACAGAAAAAGCGGTGGATCAGGGGAGGAGGCTTATGTGGGCTAAGATAGACGGAGACAAATTCTATAGAAGCCTAATAACAGCGGGGCAAAATGCAATAAACATATGCCTCGATCTAAGCATGGAGGGAGGGCATTCGAGGAAATAGCATGTCTTGTAGAAGGTCTATTAAAGACCTCTAAAGGAAGTAAAACAGTACCTGTATCGCGCTGGTTTGACCAAGATTGTCTTAAGGCACATAAAGACCTCAAACATAGCCTTAAGCAGCGCCCTAGGGACAACTCCAAAATAGCCCACTGTAGATCAAAATATAAAAAGGCCATAAAATCTCGTACAGAAAGTTTACAATCACAAGCCTGGGAGGACTTAAGGGAGGCGGCTGAAAGAAGAGATATGTCTGGGTTTTGGAAAGTTATAAATACACCGTACTTCCAGGAACCTGACGGACCTAAATTACTAAACACTATCTTACCAGAACAATGGTATACTCACTTCCAGAGTCTTTACAACTACACAGGGCAACTAACTCATGATGAAGACCAGAGGCCAAAATTGACTACACGATTAGATTTTTCCATGGCTGAGGTGGAATTGGCTATTTCAGGGTTAACAAAAAATAAAGCACCAGGCCCAGATGGTATACCCCCTGACCTGTATTTGAGCAACATAGAGTTGTGGGCTCCCGTTCTCACGAGGGTCTTGAACGAGGCAGTTGTGGCAGGACTGCCACGCTCTTGGTCATCAGCAACTATTGTTCCAATTTACAAAAAAGGGAATCGGGATGACCCACAATGTTATCGCCCTATATCTTTAATCGACGTGACGGCTAAGGTGCTGGGCCATGCCATTTTAAATCATCTACAAGAATGGGCTGTGGAAAACCAAATTCTCACAGATATACAATATGGGTTCAGGGAGGGCAGATCGACTACTGACCAGTGTTTGAATTTATATCTTTTGACCGCTAAGTATACTATTGCCTGTAAGGGAGCCATTTATATGGGGTTTATGGACCTCTCTGCGGCCTTCGACCGCGTAAATAGAGACAAACTGTGGGCATTGATGACAAACATAGGAGTGGAACACAAGTTAGTCGACATCTTGAAGGCCCTACACTGGAACACCTCAGCAACGGTCCGATACAACCAAGAGGGAAGCAAGAGGGAAATTTTTTTATGCACGAGTGGCGTGCGGCAGGGCTGTATTTTAGCGCCATTTCTATTCTCGCTATATATTAATAACTTGGACAAAGAATTATCCAAACTGAGCGTGGATTCCCCCCAAATAGGACACCCGTATTGCTTTACGCGGACGACGCGGTGTTGCTAGCCAAAACACCGCTGGGGCTCCAGAAGCTGATTGACGGATTCGTCAACTTTATGGCCACACTCGATCTATCAGCCAACCTGGAAAAATCCTACGTCATGATAGCGGGAGGTAGAGCAAAAAGGAAATTCGTATACAAGATAGGCTCTCACAAAATAGGCCAGGTCAAGTCTTTCTCCTATTTAGGCGTGTTATTTGATGAACATTTAAACTTTAAACGCCTGATGGAAAAACATGCAGCGAAACTGGTGGCATCATCGGGGGCTATAATGGGCTACGGGAGAAGGATTGGCAGATGGTCACCGGAGCAGGTGCTCAATCTGTATAGGTCAATTTGCTGCGCTACAGCATCTATGGATCAGAAGTGTGGGGTTTTACAAATAAACAGTTGCACCAGATTCAGGTGGAGGAAAACAAGTTTTTCAAAAGAATCTTGAAAGTGCCTCAGGGTACTCCATCTTATATTACACATGAGGAACTGGGAGAACCCTACATTGAAGACCGAATCAAGATCAGGCCACTTCTGACCTGGATCAAAACCTGGACTAACCCAGAGGCGGGCCTTACCAGGCAAATACTTAAAGATTGCCTGAATCTCGACAGAGGGGGTCATATCCCCTGGCTGAACTACGTAAAAGATTCCCTGGAGGCAATTGGCTGCAAAAACTTTTTCACTGCACCGGAAACTTTAAATATCCAGAATAAGTCAATGGTCAAAAAACTTTTCACTGATTGGACACTTGCTAACAGGGCTGGTGTCGAAAAAGCGTAAATCTACAGTTTCGACCTATTGCTCACTGAAAAAGACATATGGAATGGAACCATACCTCGCCGTGCTGTACAACGCACAGGATAGATTTTACATGACTCGTTTCAGACTCAATATGTTACACCATCTACTCTCTGTCCCCTCTGCATTTACCTTATCATTGAAGTCGAAGGGTCCCTGCGGCTGCGACGGTAGGTCTCCGCAGGATACCCTTCACTTCGTACTGCTATGCCGTTTTTATTCTGTCCCCAGACTTAAGTTTTTAGTGGGGATTCTGAAAGAAGCCAAATTTAGACAGGCGAAAGCAGCCCTAATGTTTCTGCAGGAAGCTTCTGATGCTCACACATTGCTTTGTATAGTAAGCTTTATCAAGGTGGCAATGAGGCTAAGGAACACAAGAGAAGCAAACGATTGCAATGCCCCATAATCAGAGACTTATCTTCGGAAACCCTTCTAAATGAATGCAATACTTTTTGGCTTTTTTAAATCCTTTTTAATGTGCTCTTTTAATATATTTTTAAAATGTAATTGCTTATGTACTTTTATTGTGTCTTTTTAAGTGCCGAATAAAGAATTTAAATTGAATTGGATTGAAAAAAAATTCTGCAGTATCAAAAACTTGTGTGGAATATAATTAACACAAGTTGTCAACTCTCACCTCCACACAGAGTTGTTCTTGAACGTAAAGATTTATACCTATGGTGCATTAGAAGCAGATGTGTTTTGTGAACACTTACATCCATTAGAAGGACTAATGCTGTACAAAATTAGGTAGACAAGTAACATGGTACTTACCCGCCACTGTAAACTATAAAAGAAATGAGCATGCTATTTGGATGATGTCATCAGTGATGTCATGAGTGGTGTCATCAGTGATGTCATTTGAAATGTCATCAGTGATGTCATAAAACATGTCATGAGTGATGTAATATGCGAGATCATAAACAGTGCATGGCAGGGGTACACATTATACTTAGTGCTGATATATATATGTATATATATATATATATATTCATTGAAAAAACCATAGGTTATAGACCATATATAGTTAGGAATTAGCATTTACAAAACCTTGAAAATTCACTGAAAAAACCATAGGTTATAGACCATATATAGTTAGGAATTAGCATTTAAAAAACCTTATTTTACTCACACAAAACCAATGAAATTCCATATATAGTTAGTTGTACTAACTATATATCGCGCACCCGCAATCCACTGCTGATCATGTCACATATTACATCATTCATGACATGGTCAGTGACATCACTGATGACATCACTGATGACATCTCAAATGACATCACTGATGACATCACTGATGACATCTCAAATGACATCACTGATGACATCACTGATGACAACATCCAGTGACTGTATTTTTCTGTAAAGTTAAAATATGTCTTACATATTGAAGAATGAGTGGATGTATAAGTGTCTGGATGAAGGATTTAGTAGGTGCATGACTGACTGACTGTATGAGTGAGTGGTTAAATGTGTCTCATTGAGTGCATGGGTTAGTGACTAAACTGTCTTAATTTGTGCATCATTATGTCTGTTGTTCTGTAAACTGCTGCATGTGTTGATCAGTAGCTATATGAGTAACTATATGGGTTATTGATTGGTTGCCCAAGCATTTGTATGGGAAACTGGGAGTGTGTGTGGGTGGCTGGGAAGGTGTATGACTCTGTGCATAATGTATGGGTTCAAAAGTGCATGTGGAAACAGCTGTATGGGTGGTTGACTGTGTGCATGACTGTATTGGTGAGTGAATGGATATCTCAGTGCTACATGTCAAAGTAAGTACATATGTAAAACACAGTACATGTGAGAGTTGACATATATAAATAACTGTGCATAAGAGCCAGTGAATGTGTGAGTGGCTGTATGGATCATTGTGCTCTTGTATCCAGGATTGTATAAGTGAGTAAATATGTTTAGTATATGTTTGAATAAGTAAGGTGTGTTTAACTGTATAGTTAAGGAAATGGAGGTGTGATTGATTGTTTGCATGACTGACTAGGTGTGTGTGTAACTTCATGGATGAGTGACAATCTGCGAGTCTGTGTTTACACTGAGTGTATCTAAGGTTATATTAGAGTCTGAAGAGGTTCATCGTATTATCACATGAATGATGTCATCAGTGATGTGATCAGTAATGTCAAATGAGATGTCATCAGTGATGTCATCAGTGATGTCATTTGAGATGTCATCAGTAATGTCATCAGTGATGTCATTTGAGATGTCATCAGTGATGTCATCAGTGATGTCATTTGAGATGTCATCAGTGATGTCACTGACCATGTCATGAATGATGTAATATGTGACATGATCAGCAGTGGATTGCGGGTGCGCGATATATAGTTAGTACAACTAACTATATATGGAATTTCATTGGTTTTGTGTGAGTAAAATAAGGTTTTTTAAATGCTAATTCCTAACTATATATGGTCTATAACCTATGGTTTTTTCAGTGAATTTTCAAGGTTTTGTAAATGCTAATTCCTAACTATATATGGTCTATAACCTATGGTTTTTTCAATGAATTTCATTGGTTTTTTAAAAGCTAATATCTATAGCTGTAAAATGTATTCTTCTTTAAATCCAAAAATATATTTTATATGTTTATTAATAATTTTTTTTAAATATTTTTTTTGTTTCGCTCCCGGTCCGCGAACCGGGAAGCTTCCCGTTAGCTCAATTTGATTCCGCGATCCGGTCAGAAATCAACATAGTGACGGTATCGCGTTGCCGCGTAATGCGTCTTATGACGTACTGCGTTAGCGCACCCGGAAGTGCCCCGGGGCGCGGACCGAGGCGCGAAATGCAGCTCCCCGGAAGCGATCCGCGGCGCGAAAGCGCGACGTATCGCGTTGCCGCGAAATGCGTCTTGTGACGTATCGCGTTAGCGCACCCGGAAGTGTCCCGGGGCGCGAAGCTTAGCGACCCGGAAGCTAACCGGGGCGCGTTCCGCAGCGCGTAACATGAGCGTGAGAGGTCATGTGACTTGTTAATAAAACTTTTCATTGGTTCATTTCACTTTTAGTTTCATAATTATGGAAGGCTAGGTCAGGTGACCTAAAAATAACACTTTTCATTGGTTGAGAAGTATTGTTTTTTCCAAATGATGAAAACCCCTCCTTCTTTCCTCACTCTGACTTTCATCATTGTGAGAGGAAGACCTATTTTGCTTGTTGGAAGACCTATTTTGCTTGTGTGAAAATGGCTTCATTGGTTGCTTCAGCTGGTGGACCCCCACCACCACCTCCACCTCCTCATGGGAAGAGAGGACCACCTCCCCAGGTGATTACCAACACTGAGGAGGAAGATGAAGAAATGGATGAGGAGGGAGAAGAACCACAATTCCTGGAAGAGTTGCCCCGGGTTTCCAGAAAGAAAGCCAGTTTCATCTGGCAGTTTTTTTCGATGCCTCGTGGACAAAAAAAAGTCAACGCGAGGTATGTCACCTGCCTCATATGCAAGGAACAATTGTCCAGAGGGACGGACAAAAAATACAGTTATGGTAATCACACCATGCATAGGCACATGACGAGGAAACATCCCCTAAATTACAGCCGGGCGGAATTAAGGGATATGCTGGACAATCCTAGACCAACTCCTGTGGCCAGACCAACAATACCGGTTTCTTTAACACCAGAGGAGGCACGGGAAACTGTGCCAAATATCCAAGAAAATTTTAGTCATATGATACATTTATGTATGCACTGTCGTGCATTATTAGCTTGTGGCAACATGAGCATCAATGCACTCAACCTTTCATATGAACACCATGATTGCCCTAACCGCCCCCAGTAATTTTTTTTTGCTCCTGTTGAGCCCTTTTCAACGCCTGTTTTTTGTTGTTTCCCCCCCCCCAAAAAAACCAAAAAAAATATAAAATCGTTCAAAAAATACAAAAAAAACAAAAAATGTTCAAAAAATAAAAAAAAAATATAAAACAACAAAAATATTTAAAAAAAAGTTCTTTTCAGAACTACCTTCCCTTTCAAAAAAAATTGCTACAATGTTTAGCACTCTGACAAGCTCTATTTCTTTTGGTTCGCTCCCGGGTTAGCTTCCCGGTACGCGGACCGGGAGCTAACCCAAAAATTTTTTTTTTTTTTAAAAAGTGTAAGTATAAGGAAAGTAAACAGAGAGTGATGTTAAAAGAAAGACAGCTATAGGGAGTAAAGAAGAGATACTGTTTAATAGATCTATTTACCGAAGAAAAGACAGAAGAGGGTATAATTGTGAAAAACAAAATAGATAACGAAGTGAAAGAAAAAAAAAGAGAGTATAACATTAACAAAGAAGAGTTTCTTGGAGAATGTGAGTGAATGTTCAAAATAAGATTAAAATATGGGGAATAACAGAGAGAAAAAATAGAAAACAGAAAACAAAAAATAACAGAAAAAGATTAATTGAAACAGCAAAGAAATGTAAGTAACATAGAGCCATATCATCGACATAGGCAATAAAAGTTTTGCAGCTTTTATTGGCAGAAATGTGTCGCTAAAGCCGCTTTTGCGGCAGAAAACTGCCGCTAAAACCACTTTTTAACCAGTTTTCTGCCAATAAAAAGAGCAATAATTTTATTGGCTGTGTTCATAATATTCCCCTTAGTGTGCTTCAACTACACAGAGAAAGCATTATGAACAAGTAGTGATAGAGTGATCAGTCAAAGACACTAAGAGTAATAGAGACGGAGTGAGTGAACAAGAGTGAGGAACTATGAGAAGAGAGGGACTGAGAAAAAGAGTGGAAGGAGTTGAGTAAGTAGATAATAGAGAAAGGAATGAGGGAAGTAGCAAAGGCAGGAAACTGAGGGTTAAAGAAATGAAGCAGTGGAACTAATAGAAGTTCAATGTGATAGAAATGTAACGAAAAGAGTACAAAATATTTACCTTATAATTGTCGTTAAATTACTCACTTTTTGTTTTTATACTTTCAATCTGTGAAAGAGAGAACAAACATTTGAAAAATATTAAAACATGTATTTAAAAATTACAAAAGACAAGGGCAAAGATTGAAGGACAAACAGTTTTTCAACAACTTTGACACTTACAGAAGCTTCTGCTTCTCCAGGCCCCCTACACAGTCCTAAAGATATACATTTTAAACTAACAGTATCTTGATGCAGATGAAGTGAGGCCTATCTTAAAACATGGTGCATATTTTGCATTGCTGTTGTTTCAGAAAAGTGTCGCAAGACACTAAAATTTTAAATAATTGCTTCAGGATGCCAATAAGATGTCTACTATCCAGAGTTTTGTTTCAGGTGAGGCCTACTCAGGGTTGCAGATGAAATTTCGAGTTGTTGAAGAGAATAGAGGACATAATACATGTGAAGGTCTACCAATGAAGTGAGTCATGTCCACTGCACTCTTCAACAAAGTCCAAACCTCCTATGTTTCCCTGGACAGACCTAAACTTGATCTGCACAATGTGATTCGTAATGATAGGAAACACAGGTGATCTAATTGAAATACATGCAATTTATTTTGCTCATTTCTCAATCACATCACTTGCGTTTCCTTTGCTTAGGTATCTCATTGTGCAGATGTAGTCTAGCATATGAAAGAATACGCAGAAGTGCAGCACTGCATGCAACAACTTTGACACTTACAGAAGCCTCACCTTCTCCATGCCTCCTACACAGTTCTACATATACATCATAAATGCAAACAGTACAGAATTAATTATACATGTTAAATGGTTTATTTTTGCTGTTCTCAGAATGTATCAAAATTCACTAAAAACAGTGACTTGAAGGTATTCATCATGTAACAGCGGGGAAAAAAAAACACAATCAAAATGATTGTGTTTAAAAAACCCATACAACATCAGAAATCAAAATTCAGAACTCCTTAAAGTTAACTTACTTTCCATGACGTCCAAGGATGTCCTATGAACAGCTTACACTCTTTTGTGCTGTTATTACTTTCAGCCCGCCACTTTCTGAAAGAAAATCTCCAACGTTTTTAAAAACACGTTACATGCAATAAATGACTTCTTGCTCTCTACCACAATTTTCCTCAAGGCCAAATCTTGTCAGAGCCATTTATAACTCTTGGATTTCTTGTAAGCCAATCCCGTCATTTGGCATTTCCGCAACTTTCAGAATTAAAATGTTGAAGATCATTTTCACAATCCTGGAATAGTAATATCTTCCACTTCTTGCTCAGTCATGTTCTACTTTTCCTATGACACTGATACAAGCAGACTTACACTACCTCTATGACTACTACAATTATTTAATTCTCTACATCACTTTTAATCACAAAGCAATGTAAAACAGTAGACAGCATTGCAGACTTACATTCCCTCTACTCCATGTTTTGATTGGCTGCTTCAATTAGTTTATAAAAAGATACAGTTTTTCTGAACTCATTCAAAGTGCACGTATTTCTCCATAATGTCCAGTCCTATGGTTAAAAGTTATGTCTCTGAACTACACTTATCCTCAAGGCCAAATTGTGTAGGAGCCATTAGAACTTCTTGAAATTCCACAGAGCACATCCCGAGATTATTTCCCTAAAATTTTGGTTTTAAAAACACCAGGTAAGAGTTTTTAAGGTCATACGGCAATTTTTTTTTGAAAATTTAAACAGAATCATTGCAGAATGACCAGCCATTTCTAGACTTTAAATAAGCTGTGTAATGTCCTGATGTTATTGAAGGGCCGTCATGATATATAATTGCTGCAGTTACAAAAGTCCTTCCTGATATTGACAACTGCGAAGCTACAACATTTTTAATTAAAGTTGTCAATTTTGTTCCGTCAGGCCTACATCGTTGGAACATTAAAATGACATACTGGCCATATGTTCGTATAAATAATGTGGACATCATTTCAGATTTACATTGGCTACACTCCATGTTGTGATCAGCTGCTTTTACTAGCTTATTAAAGGAGACTGATTTACTGTCTGGCAAAGTTAAATATATAAATCTTTCTGAGTCTACACTAGTAGTACTTGATACCATACAGTTCTCGCAGTCATGCTGCCATTGATAAGAAAGCCCAAACAGCTGATCTACATCTACACCTTCAGCATGTAATACATCAAGCATATACATTAAAAACTCCTGACAATCTTGCTGAATATTTTGAGAGAATTGTGTTTGGCCTGAACATCTGTCTAACAGATTTCGAATTTCAGACACACTTTCTATGTTTCTTCTATCAGTGGTACATTTCTCTAACACAGAATTTAACAAACTGCAAAATCTTTGATCAGAATTGACCACAATCTCTTCTTTTACATTTTTTAGAGAAAATAAAACATTAACCACTACATTAGCATAGCAGTTGACACCAGAACTGTTTTCAAACTGAAAACCAACAACATCTTCAACAGAATCCTTTTTGTTTCTGCTTGTAATTTTAGGTTCATTGACTTTTTGTCTTTTTGCTACAACCTCCCCAGTATTGTTCTCATTTCTTCGTTTCCGGCCTACCACACGTTTCTCAAACAAAGGATACTGAGGCAAATGTGGCGCATACTCTCTTCTTAACCTATTGTATTCCTTAACACAATCTAGATCCGCACAAATGTTTGTGACATCACACTCAATCAAGTACAATCCCGATAAAGTTCTAACTCGTGACAATGCCACATATGCCATACCCTCCTTGAACACAGAACTGCCAATATTCACCAATGCACTGTCTACACTTAAACCTTGCGATTTATGAATTGTCACCGCATATGCCAAGCAAACAGGAAACTGCTTACGGCGAACATATAAGTCTTTTACAAGCAAAAATCTAGCAGAACAACGAGCAATTAGCTGTACTTCCTCAATGCCATCAAATTTAATTTTTAAAAATTCAATTCCATCTCTATTTCTGTATTTCACAAAATCAACAACATTACCCATTGATCCATTTACCAGACCTCTTTCAACATGTAAATTCCTTCTTAAAATTATACGGCAGTTCAAGCACACATTCAGAGTCTTTTCAAAACCTGCAGTTTTAGATATACTCTTCTCTAATGAATCCAATTTTGTTTTCAGATTCTCAGACAAAATAATTGTTGATCCCATATGCTCTACTCTATCAATAGCTTCCAGTTTCACAATCTCTTGCTTTTCTAAATGCAACATTTTGTTGTTAAATTTGGCACATTCTGCAAGAGTTGGCATCAAACATATTCCAGATTTCTTCTCAGTAATTTTCTGAAAAATATTCTCAGGCACAACATCTTGTTCTGGATATAAATTTGACAGTAATCGTGCATGTAAAGCTTCTTTCCCATGCTCGGTCACTTTTCCAATTCTAACATCTTGTAGAATAGTCTTGTAAACTTCATCCTTCGCCTGACGCATATTTTCATGCAGTTCAGCATAATTGAAGTTTAACCATATATTGACGTTGCCAATGCTGCCTTGGCACTTCCTGGTATCTTCATGCGTGAGCATTTTGAACACAGGTTGCCCTTTCACTGGTGTCAGCTGCAGAAGATCTCCGAAAACAATGATGTGTTTGCCACCAAATAACACATCATACTCTGTTTTGAGAACTTCTTGCATCCTCAAATGCACAAAGGCAAGCATGACATTGGAAACCATGCTTACTTCGTCAATGATAAGAAGTTTCATTTTCCTCAAGATTCTTGAAACTTCAAAACAAGCATCTCCAGATAGCTTGTGATATTGTAATTTGTTGTCATGCTCCACTGGCAGCATCAGTAAACGATGTAAAGTAATCCCTTTAATGTTATGTGCTGCCAGTCCAGTTGGAGCGGTGACAACACAAGACAGCGATGACTCTGTCCTTTCCTGCAAATAGCATGAAATTGCTTTAATGAGGAAACTTTTTCCAGTTCCCGCTTCTCCACTCACGTACAGTCGGACAGGCTTCAACGACGTACATGAGCACTCTTTCTTGTCATGACTTAATCCATGATCAATTTGCATGGTAACTTCGTCATATATTTTCCTCTGCTCAACGTTGAGTTGTCTTTCCAACTCTTCTAAGTTAACCGCATCCTCCTGAGCATGTGCCATGGCTCTTTCCACTTCATTCATAGCAGTGGCAGCTTCATTTTCAATAACAGGTCCTCCTAGTGGATCCTGACTCAATGAAGCAGAACTCTGACTGTCCTGAGAACTGTCTCTGGCAATCTCGGCTGCAATCGTTGCTTCCTGCTCAATTTCCGCATTCAACATTTCTACATATTTGGGAAAAGCAGGACATTCTATGGTCTCCTTGGCGGCATTGAAAGAGTCTTCGTAACAGAGGAAATCTCCAAGCAGTTCCTCTTCTGCCCGCCAAGGCTTGAAAAGTTGCAAAAGTGCTAAATAGAAAAACTCCTTTTTTTCAGGAGAATCACCACTCAATTTTCGATGGTTTACCAAGTGGCATTTTCTTTGCTTGACCAGACATCCCTCACTTCCTATTACAGCATACACTCCTTTCTCAGTATCTTCTTTGATGTTCCTCTTGAATATGTAATTTTGCAGAACCTCATACAGACAAACATTCTCGAGGTGACTGCTTCGATTTGGATAATATGTATCCAACATGTTTGTCTTCAAAATGTCGGTACTGTTTGGCTCCTTTTCCGCCAAATACTCAATTTCCCGCACAGGTTTGAGAACTCGATTACGCGTTGCTGCAAGACCAAGACTCGCCCAAACGATACTCCTGGACTTGGCATAGAGACTTGCTGAAGACAACCGGTCAGAACATTCGTACGCTCCAATTTCTCGATGCGACAACATCTTCAGACTGAAACTGTACAACTTCTTGCTGAGGCTCTTTTCATGGGAAATGTCCTCCCACATATCCTTCAATTCTGTCTTCTCTTTTTTGGTGATGTAAGACGTCACATACCGAGCCACAGCCATACAGTTATCAGCCACAAACTGTATATCCATGTTAGCATTCCACATGGACAAAATCACCGGGTTGTAGTCGTTGATGTACTTGGACTCTTCGTTCCTCTTCAAATTGTAAGTGTTTTTAGGTGATTTCTTCATGACATTGTGTCGCAGCGAAGACATCAAACTGTTTACTCTTCCTTTAGAAATCACCGGTCGTGGAAAGCCGAAACGACATTTGGTGTAGAACTTGTCTTTGTTTCGGAATTTACGACGGCAGTACTTTCCACATCGATGGCTTTGGAAACGCAGAACCTTTTCTCTTAGGCTTTTCTTCTCCTTTGCGTTTGGAACAGCACACGTAGAATACTGTTGGATGAAACTCATCACTGAGTCTTCTGGATCCGTTCCAAATTTAGGTGCATCCTTGATCCACAGCAACATATGTATATGAGGAGCACCTCTTGCTTGGTACTCTTTTCTCCAGAAGAAATCCAACACCTCTCCAAGAGGTGGATTCTTCTTATTCATGATGAAAGACATCATAGCTTCAAATCTATGATTGAAGTACCTACATACATTGACTGGATCCAAAGAGCACAGTTCTCCGGGTGTCTTGAATTCGATGTTATCTACGTTAGCATTTGCCTCTCGTAGAAATTCAAGTAAGTCTTCCCAGCCATACTCGGCACAGCTCAGAGTGAGGAACCATGTGGGAGTACCTAAGTTCCTCAGCATACATTTTAAATCACCATGACGACGGTACCAGTACTCATTAGTACCACGCTGACACGCCATGAGATTAATCAGGTGAGAATCCAAAATACTATCTTGGACATTGACTTTATCCATAAAGTCACTTGCCGAGATGTTTTGCATGTGTATACCACTTTTCAAGATGTGGTTCACTGCATATGACAGTCCAGACAGATCGCTTTCAAACAGGAGATGAAACAAATAAGGAATGCATTGTCGAAACCTAGCATCTCCTGCATACAATCGCAAAGTCCGGTATTCAGAAGCAGGAATTTGATGAGGTCGCTCATCATATCTTCCTCCCTGACCTGTTGGAAAAAGCTGTGGGAAACACCGAGCTTCCAAACTTTCCTCCCAAACACTAATGGGACTCCCTTTGGCTTGTTTCATTTGAAACAACTCAATAGCATTCCCCATGACTTCCTTGGAATGCAAAGGATGAACACTATAATGTTCATATATTTCTTCACTAGTAGAGGGTTCTACTTTCTCAATTTGACCAGCACACAAATCGCTATCCTCTTCCTCACTTACTTCCTCTTCTGCAACATAAGTATTTATTATTTTTTTTCAAATACAATGTTGCCTTTTTAACTTTCCTAACATCTACTAAATCTTGCCATATTTTCTTATTCTTTGTCGGAACCCCATTAACTAAGATAACCAGAGGTTCCTCTTCCACTTTTTCTACTCCAATTGTGTTAATGTTTTTCTTCAAATCTAGAGGCAAATAAACAACTCTTCCCTTTAATCCTCTCTGTAAATCTGATGGAGGCAATTTCCCTGTCTTTGGCTCCATTCTTACAATAGCCTGAAAGGGATGGATACTTTGAATCAAAATAGATTCATAAGTATTTAAATCCTTCAATTCAGAAGGAATCTCAACCAATTCCAGATTATTATGAACTGCTCTAGCAGGCATCTGGTTTTGATTTAATTTGCAAGAACAATAAGTACACACACGTTGATCCAATCCCAAATCAAAACAATTTTCTACCATCAAGTATGTTGCAAAATCCTTCCATTCACTATTATTTTCCCTTTCACTTTTTGCATATAAATCCACTAACTTAGTCTGATTCTTATAATAAGTGCGTCGACAACACACACAAGTGAAATTCGGCCTCTCACTTGATTTCACCTCAAACGTCGCAATTTCCCTCTGGAAATTATCTGTACTGGAAACCTGTACACTATCTTCCACAAGACCCTCTTCTTCTTGCTCAATTTCAACATTCTCCTCTTTACTTCCAAAGTAACAAAACTCAATTTCTTCACATATATTCTTCACATCTATTTCAGAACCATGCAAAAGAGCAGCGCATAATTGTTTAAGCATAATTGCTGGACTCTTAGCATAATACAACATTCTAACTAATTTCCTCACTTTGTTATGATGCACTGCTAGCATCCTGAAATGATGAAAAACACTCTGGCATACTCTCCTGGAAAGACAAGCCAGTGAATGTCCATGCAAACCTGTCACTTCTCTTACTCTGCAAGGATCTAATTCTTGCAACAACATCATTTTTTGCTTCAAACTTTTCTTATTAAATGACCGTACAAAATCACAAAGCAAATTGATGGAATCCTGTCGCACACTGCAAATACTACTACACTTCCAGGTGTACACAGGACCCTTAGCACGTCTTCCTAAAACCTCATTACCTAACACCTCTTCTGCCTCTGTTGTCACAAGTTTTTCTTTTTCAACTGGACAACCGTCTTTCACTTCATAAGCACGACCACTGGTGTCAACTGCATGCACCAAATCATTATCCTGGAAATAACTCTCCTCATTAAAAAATGCCTCAGAGCTTGAACTATGCATCCATTCTCCAGAAAAAACTTCACAAAAATTACTACGATTAACTATTCTCTTCCATCTACTATTTCTTTTGAAATCAAAAATTGCCTTGTTTAGCTTCCTAATTCTATTGATTATCAAAATAAATAACTTACGTTTAATTTCAAATGCCTGATCAATAACTTTCTCACTTTTTTTTTTTGTCTTATAAAAAACTAGTTTATGTTGACCTTTCTTAATATGTATTAACAAATTGCCAATTATCCTGTTCCGGAACATTCGTTTACGAATCTCCCTAAACTGTTGTTTCCTTCTACTATCATTCACAGAGTTATCTCTTGCTCTAGCAGTAACATTTTTCATTGGCCTTTATTTTCCATTTGATTTCCTTCTCGTTTTATGGACTGAAACATTTTCTGTAGTAATATTTTTGTTATTACACATATTTCTTATAAAGTGTTTTGTGCTCTTACCCGGTGCTTTCTTCGTGACTTGACAAATCTTTTTGTTAGAGGACTGCTGCGTATTATTTTTCACCTGCTGTCTTTGACGTTTTGCAGCCTTTCTCTGTCTTTCTATTGTAGGCATGGTGAAATCTTGAAATGATCTGCAGTTGAATCTGTGGAAAAATATAATAAATAATGTTATTAACCATTATTACCAAACAGTAAATCAGTAACAGTGATAAAAAACTTAACACACTACTTGACATTTTAATTAGAAGATTTTTTAGTCGTTGGCAAATTTACAATACAGAAATACCAGAAAAGAAATGACATTTATATTTATGTTACCTATGCTATTTTATATGTGAATCTGATCTAATTTTATGAGCATATTTTAATATTTTATTGAAGACACTACACATAACCTGCTTTTGAAGGTGTCTTTATTTTTAAATTAAACGGTTTACCTTTTTACTTTTTATTAATTATAAATTTTAAAAATAAATGTTTATAGTTCCAAAGGCTCAAGCAGGTCAGCTTCCCATCCTATATCATATAATTCGGACAAATCTGCATCCTCATCACGCTCTTCTTCATCCTCAGGATTTAAATCATCCAATGGATCAACATCCACTGATGTTTCAATTACAAGTTCAATGATGAGGTCAAAATCAACTGATTGCAGATTGTCGCTCATGTTGAGGTTGTTTTATCTTTAAAGAAAGATAACAACAATGAGATGTTGCAGAGTAAGAGACAAATCTCACAGATTATAATAGTAAAATTGTTTAACAAGAGTAACATTTTGCAGCTATTATTTAGCCATGTCCAGCGATGCTGAGCAGGTGAAGCCTATGTCTAATTTTTCACTGAACAGGACTCATCTGTTCTTAACCTTGGATAAGCCTCACCGACTCTGTGTCCCCTGCACATACTTAAATGTAAAGGGGCAGATTTATGTTAAATGGCACATCCCCAGGCATGCACCAGTTAACGTGCACCACTGCTCTGCCACCCATGGTGTGCCGCATTTACAATCAGATAGGAGAAACCTGTGTCAAAACCCTGCGCCTGCTTGAAGCAGGCATAGGTCTTGACGCAACATTGTGGAGATGGTGCACCCCTGAGCCTTGCTGGAGCTGCATCGCACTTGCGATACAACTCCAGCAATGCGCCACCTTAACGGCACAGATGCGTCAAGCATCTGTGCCGTTTTTGCCCCATGCTGCGCCGCATTGTAAATGCAGCACACCATGGGTGGCGGAACAGCGGCGCAAGATGACTGGCACATCCCTGGTGATGCACCAGTCATCATAAATCTATCCCTAAGCTTCTTATCTTGTTAGAGATGAACTGCCATATGTATCATCAAAATATTTTGCATTTCCTAAATAGCGAATTTTAAGGAATAAATAGCGATTCTTTACCATTCCTAATTTGCGATGAGCAAATTGCTAATTGCAAGTTACCCATTCATTTCCATGGGCTAGGAGGCTCATAGGAATGAAGGTTTAATTTGCGATTAGCAATTTGCTCATCACAAATTAGGAATTTTTCCAAGGGTGCAGGGGTGTCTCAAGAACACCCTGCTGCACCCCTGAAAAAGAAATTTGGGGGCATATGGCACACATACATGCCCTAAGGGCATGTGTTGGCGTCATATGGGACCTTTTGTTTTTTTTAAAAAAAGCTTTTTGAAAAGAATTCACAAATTACCACCAATTTACCACAATAGTTTCCAAATCCTTAATGTCATTTTTTACATATTTTTTGTTTGATACATTGCATTTAAGTAGTCACAAAATTTGCAAATCCTTCAGTGCAATTGCAAAATAAGGAATAGCAAATTTTGCTACTCCTTATTTTGCATCAAACTTGTTTGATACATACCATTTGTCTAATTAACATTCGCAAAGGCCAAAATTCGTAGAATTTTGATCTTTGCGAATGCTAATTAGCTTGATACATATGGCCCCAAGTGAGGCCTGTCTTACGACATGGTGCATCTTTTGCATCACTGCTGCATCGGTTTCATGTGGTACGTTTTTTTTACACCATGACATATCTGCCTAAATGCATCAATTTGTAATGTTGTCGCCTCATAGCAAATCTTTTGCACCACCGCTGCATCATAAAAGTGACGCACAGTGGCACAAAAGAGGCATACACCTATCATAAATCTGTCCCTAGCATTTTAAATGATTAATCCAGGATGACGATAAAGTGTGGCCTATCCAGAGGTTTGTTTAAGGTGAGGCCTACTCAGGATTGCAGATTAAAGTTACGCTTGATGAAGAATACAGAGGAGATAATACATGTAAAGGCCTACCAATGAAGTAAGTAATGTGCACTTTATTGCGCCAGTCATCATAAATGTATCCCTAAGCTTCTTATCTTGTTACAGATCAACCACCATATCTACCATCAAACTATTTTGCATTTCCTAAATAGCAAATTTTAAGGAATAAATAGGAATTCTTTACTATTCCTAATTTGCAATGAGCAAATTGCTAATTGCAAATTACCCATTCATTTCCATGGGCTAGGAGGCTCATAGGAATGAAGGTTGCAATTTGCGATTAGCAATTAGCTCATCACAAAATAGGAATTTTTTCAAGCGTGCAGGGGTATCTCAAGAACACCCTGCTGCACCCCTGAAAAATAAATTTGGGGGCATATGGCACACCTACATGCCCTAAGGGCATGTATGGGCGTCATATGGGACCTTTTGTTTTTTGGAAAAAAATGCTTTTTGAAAAGAATTCGCAAATTACCACAAACTAGAAGTTGGTGGTAGTTTCCAAATCCTTAATATCATTTTTTACATATTTTTTGTTTGATACATTGCATTTAAGGAATCGCACATTTTGAATTAAGGACATTTTAAGTCATTTCCACATGTGCAGTGTTTTCAAATTATGATTTGAAAATCGTTTTTGGGGAAAAGTAAAGGTTTGCAAATTTATGACAAGGACATAATGGTGTATGCTTCTCTATAAGGCATTTCAGTGTCTCTGATGTCATTTTTCCCATATTACATTATAAGACCTTTCCCCATGGAGCACATTCCTTGTAAATATGCTCCCACCTGTGCATGGCGAATTTAGATTTTGACTGTTTGAGTCACATAGCCATGTTAAAAGTGACCCAAAAAAATTGCAAACGTTTTAAAAAAACACATTCATGTGTCTTAAGGACATTTTAAGTCATTTCCCCATGGACAATGTTTTCTAAGTGGCGCAAAAGAGGCATACACCTATCATAAATCTGTCCCTAGCATTTTTAATGATTAAATCAAGATAACAATAAGATGTGGCCTATCCAGAGGTTTGTTTGAAGTGAGGCCTACTCAGGATTGCAGATTAAAGTTACGCTTGATGAAGAATACAGAGGAGATAATACATGTAAAGCTCTACCAATGAAGTAAGTGATTTCTACTTCATTGCGCCAGTCATCATAAATGTATGCCTAAGCTTCTTATCTTGTTAGACATCAACCGCCATATGTATCATATAACTATATTGCATTTCCAAAAAAGCGAATTTTAAGGAATAAATAGCGATTCTTTACCATTCCAAATTTGCGATGAGAAAATTGCTAATTGCAAATTACCCATTCATTTCCATGGGCTAGGAGGCTCATATAAATGAAGGTGCAATTTGCGATTAACAATGTGCTCATCACAAATTAGGAATTTTTCCAAAGCTGCAGGGGTGTCTCAATAACACCCTGCTGCACCCCTGAAAAAAGAAATTTGGGGGCATATGGCGCACATAAATTTTAACAACATTCCTTTACCTCAAAAACGATTTTCAAATCATAATTTCAAAACACTACACATGGGAAAATTACTTAAAATGTCCTTAAGACACATAAAAGCGTTTTTTGATTGCCTTTCCTGCATGGTTGGGTCACTTTTAACATGGCTATGTAACACAAACATTCAAAATCTAAATTTTCCATGCACATGTGGGAGCATATTTACAAGCAATTTGCGCCACAGAGAAAGGTCTTACACTAAAATGAGAAAAATAACATCAGGGACAGTCAATTGCCTTATAAAGAAGCATACACCATTATGTCCTTGTCATGAATTTAAAAACAATTCCTTTACCCCAAAAACGATTTTCAAATCATAATTTCAAAACACTGCACATGGGAAAATGACTTAAAATGTCATTAAGACACATGAAAGCGTTTTTTGATTGCCTTTCCAGCATGGTTGGGTTACTTTTAACATGGCTATGTAACACAAACATTTAAAATTTAAAATTACCATGCACAGGTGGGAGCATATTTACAAGCAATTTGCGCCACAGAGAAAGGTCTTACATTAAAATGGGAAAAATAACATCAGGGACAGTCAATTGCCTTATAAAGAAGCATACACCATTATGTCCTTGTCATAAATTTAAAAACAATTCCTTTACCTCAAAAACGATTTTCAATTCATAATTTCAAAACACTGCACATGGGAAAATTACTTAAAATGTCCTTAAGACACATAAAAGCGTTTTTTGATTGCCTTTCCTGCATGGTTGGGTCACTTTTAACATGGCTATGTAACACAAACATTCAAAATCTAAATTTTCCATGCACAGGTGGGAGCATATTTACAAGCAATTTGCGCCACATAATTCATAATTTTCTCCTTAAAGCACACTATTCTCTATCTAAATTAAAGAAATATTTTCTCACCTTAGCAAATACTTTGAGTTTGAAAACAGTCTCAGAAACACACCAATTTGTCTTCAGCAGAGCAAAAGGTATGCACTCCAGAGTCTGCAGCTATCAAAAGCACAGAAATGCTGTAATTCTTCACACATATTTCTCATGTCACCCAATCAAAACTCTTCCCTCACTTTTTTTCAAATGAAAACCCTTCCCCCCTCTGCCCTTTCTGTCTTTTCTGCATGGCAACCACCTCATTGGAAGACTTCTGGTGTTTGCAAGTTCACACAACTTTGTTGCAATTGAACTCTGAACTCTCAGTGCACCTGCATATCCAGTGCATTCTTTCATTTAATGATTTTTTATTGACCATTCAAAATACATCTTTCAAAGAACACATCCGTGCACCCTAACTTTCTGTTTTCAGCAATCAAAATCCACCAATCACTGTTACTGCTTCATGAACACAGAAACTCCACAGTTTTTTTCATTTTAAACTCTCATTTTTTCAACTGCCATTTCATTGCCACACTTCATCTGACTGCAGGAGAACCTTCTCTCACCATGTTTTCTGTCTGGATTGTTGGACATAGTTATATTCACTGGGCTCAAAGGTACGTTGAAAACAGGAAATTACCTAACCTCAATTTACAAGATGTGGAAATTAAGTGGTTTGGCCACAGAGGATTAAAATGTCACCAATTGATACCATTGGTGAAAACCTTTATGCATTTGCCCAAACCTGACCTGTTAATTGTGCACTGTGGAGGTAATGACTTGGGCACTTTGACTGGTGTAGGTCTGGAAATGCTTTTAAAGGACACCTTTGAGCAATTAATGGCACTTTTTCCTCAGACTGCCTTGGTATATTCAAATATATGCCAAAGACAGAAATGGAGGTGGTCAAACCAATTTTGTCCACAAATTGAGAAGTCGAGGAAGCATGTAAACAAATCTGTTTCAGCTTACATGAGAGACCATGGAATGGGCTCCCTGTACAACAATAACTTGCGTTACTACATGCAAGATATCTACAGAGGAGATGGAGTTCACTTCTCAGATGAGGGCAACAGAGTTTTCACTCTGAATTTAAGAATGTGCATTGGTACCTACTTATAAGTACCTAAATGTACCATAAACCCAAAAGCTCTTCTCAGAGCTACCCTACATCTAATCACTCACAATTATTATTTTACTCTAACATTTTCACTAATTTTCAACAAAGTACGCTCCCCGGGGCGCTACCCGGTACGCGAACCGGGAGCTAACCTCGCGAAATTTTTAAAAAAAATGTTTTTTTTTCGCACATATGGGCCTCCTCAGCCACCCTCACAAAACCTAGGGGGTCAAGATAAGTCTACCGTGCCCCCTTCTACCCATTCTGAACATTATTTGCCCTCCATCTTGTATCTAAATTCGACCGAAACACAAAATGGTGGACTCCCGGAACGCTTAAGGTTCGCGAACCGGGGCGCTCAACGGTTCGCGTACCGGGTCGCTCCCTGGGAAGCGCACCATCAAAAAAGGTGGGAAAGTAGTTCACAGAAAAGCCACTGGAGACAATTTCACCAAATATAGATTAGCTCATACTACATACCAATCCCTACCATTTTCACAAATTTGATTGGAATTCCATTTAGTCATTTAGCCTGTAGACCTCTCTAAATACCCTGAGGTAAATTACTTCACAAAACACATCTGAAGTGTTGGAATTGACAACCAATGAAAATGTTACTTTCATTTTCTATTTTTTTTACCTGACATTTCATTGGTTATATACCTGAATATATATAAAGGAAGAGAAGAAAACACAGCCATTTTGACTACTACTTCTTGCTGTACATTTCAATAGTATTTTCACTAATTCCTTCAACTTCTTTCTAAAGGTAAGTTTTTATTTTTAAAACTGAAGTATATTGTGCACTATAAGTTAATATGGTAAACTTTTTCTGATAGATATATACTATCCCTCTGTAGTAGTTATAGATTTAGAGAGACTTCTCTGTTATAGTTAAGGATGGAGTTAGGCTTCTCTTGTATAATTATGAATTTACTTACGTTAAATCACATACACATTTTTATATTCCTACTTCCACTCTGATACTATACACTGCCCAAAGATAAATTCACTGATAAAAAATGCCTATCTAAAATTATTCCCAACATTGCCCTATCTCTACTAATATATATTTTTTTAATTCAAATTTCAGGCAAAATGGAAGGCGAAAACCAAGTTTCTTTTGAAATGGACCTGCAAGACAGCAGCCAAGAATTGATTGATACAATTGATCAAATTGACATTGAATTTTTCGATGAAACTTGGGACAATGAACTACTGCAATGTGTACAAGCAGTAGATAACCTCCTTGCAAATGAGGACATTTACACCCTCAGAGACTACAATGTATATTCCATGATAATTATGAAATTTCTGACAATGAAATGTTAGAAAGTTTAATAAATTATGAAACCCAATCACATTAAAAAAGATGCTTAAAAAATAAAGAAAATAAAAAATAATCAACAAAAACAACAATCAATTAACATACAGCATTTGAAAAGTCTATCATTCATTTTTCATTGCAGTACGCTGCCCAGAACGCTTCCCGGTTCGCGGACCGGGCGCTCCCCACGCAAAAAAAAATTAATTTTTTTTGTTGTTTTTTTTGCCCCGCGGGGCCCTTTTAAAACCTCCACATTAAACCTAGGGGGTCAGGGAGGATCTAGTATGCCCCCTTATGGTCATTTTCGCCTTTGTTTTGGCCTCCTCTTGTCTCTCAATCCTACCGAGAGACAAGATGGCGGCCGCTCCGGACTGTTTAGAATGTTGACAGACACCGGAGAGCCAATCAGCTTAGCTACGCGAAGTTCCGGTACGCTTAAGGTCCGCGGACCGGAGCGCTGCCCGGAGCGCGCTTACAGATATATATCTTTTTTTAAACGTTAATTTCTCAAAATCCACTGGAGCACATATATTGAGACCTAGAAAAGGCACATCGGGCTACCAGTCCCTACAATTTTGCCAAGTTTCATGGAAATCCATTCAGCCGTTCGGGCTAAAAGTGAGGCCAACCGCCCTATGGAAAACTCAATGTTAAAAACACGTTTTGGGACCCCCCTTTTTTCTCGGCCCCCCTTTGACGAAACCCCCCCAAATTTCCAAGGGCTGCTCAGAAACAAAATGTTCCATTTTCCAGAAAATTTCAGCCAATTCTGTCCACAAACGCCAAAGTTATTAGACATAGAATTTTCAAAAATCCCATAGGGAAAAAATCCTAACTATATATACCTACTGGCGACCGCCAGTAGGTAATATATATATATATATATATATATATATTACCTACTGGCGACAGCCAGTAGGTATATATAGTTAGGACCTAGCTACCATAGGAAATCCGCAACATTCTATTGGGAATAACTTTGGTGCCGGTTGAGGAATTTGTGTGTAATTTTCCAAAATTTAGGCCAGCTCGACTCCGCTTCTTCCCTGGAAGTTTCGGGGGGATTCGTCATGCGGGGGCCGAGAAAAAAGGGGGGTCCCAAAACGTGTTTTCCCTATGTTAATTTCCATAGAACGAATAGACAAGGCTACAGCCCGAACCGCTGAACGGAATTACACCAAACTTTGCAAAATTGTAGGGACTGGTACGCAGAAGTGCCTTTTCTATATTTGGTGAAAATTGCTCCAGTGGTGTTTATGAAAATGAACTTCAAAAACACATATATATCTATATAAGCTTACTGTAAGCTTACTGTAAGCTTACTGTACTCTGTACCTTCCCGAGTACGAGCTGCATTCTGATTGGCTGCCAATGTCTGTCAACACTGCAAAACAGAAATTGTTGGCAGCCATCTTGTACCTCGGTAGACTGAGGCACAGGAAAGCTGAAAAACAAACTTGTAGAACTCAAAAAGGGGGCAGGGTAGAAGCACCCTGACCCTCTAGGCCTGCTCAGGGGGTCCCACAAGGACCCCCAAGGCAAAAAAAATATATATTGTTTTCAAAATTCTAATTCTTCATCCAAGAAGTGTTGGCAGCCATCTTGGGACCAATATACATGATAGCACCTCATTAAAAAGCATTGCAGTTAATAGAAGGTTTTAGGACTTTAGTTACATTATAAATCGTTTGTTGATGGTACCATGCTCATTTTAGGAATATTATTGTGTTCTAAGGTGATTTTACCATGTGAAAAAGCCTTCTGCTGGGATATCATGAATCATGTTTGAAAGAAAACTATTATCTCATGTTTTCCCACAGTGGTTTGGAAGGGGATCTATAAGCTTAACTGAAAGCATATTTTCTGTAAATTCACATTATCTTTCTCAGTCATGTGAGAATGAAGTCTGACATTCTCAGTAAAACATGTACATCCAACAAGGACAGAGACTGTCAGTTGATTCCTTTGTGTTCTACTGCAGCATCCCAGAGTGTTCTAAAGAACAACTAGAGCGCTAACAGTCCTACTTATTACAAAGTTATGGCACACCTGAAGCAATCTTGATTGGAATAAAGTGGTAACTCTTAAAACATTTAATTTAAAAAGGAACAAAATGAGGGGGTATATTTTGCCATAGAAAGTATGATTAGTGATGCAGAAAGAAAAATTAGGGCACATTTTGAGTGACTTCTCAAATCCTCTTCTATTTCATTAAAACATTCTGACATGCAGTCTCCCAAGATGGCCACCAGAGACAAAAGAGCCCAAATGTAGCCCAAATAGCACCCAGATGTAGCCCAAGTATAGCCCAATGACAGAATGTCCCAGAGTGTTCTAAAGAACAACTAGAGCGCTAACAGTCTTACTTATGACAAAAGTATGGCACACCAGAAGCCATCTTGATTGGAATGAAGTGGTAAGTCTGAAAACATTTAATTTAAAAAGGAACAAAATGAGGGGTTCATTTTGCCATAGAAAGTATGATTAGTGCTTCAGAAAGAAAAATTAGGGCACATTTTGAGTGACTTCTCAAATCCTCTTCTATTTCATTAAAAGAATTCTGACATGCAGACTGAAACATGCACTTTAAATACCAGCAGCAGACTTCCCTGGTGAGCAGTAGCTTTACTACAGTGATATAATGAGCAACTAGAGTGCTAACATTCAGAATTTATGGCAAATGTGTGACACATCTGAATGACTTCTTGATGGAACCAAAGTAAACAAGCATTGAAAATGCAATAGATCTCGCCCTCATTTAAGTTAAAGCCATTCTGTTTGTAATGAGGTGGCTTTTTAGCTTTGCTTTTAATAGTGTTTTTCAAACTTTCATGTAAATAACATGCATATGTATGCATATATGTATATGTATGCATGCATTTATATTTGTATTTATATAGATATGCAGATTATATATGTTTATATATGTATGTATATATATATCACACAAACAAGAGTTACCCCCATAGAAGAGCCTCCAGGCAAAGGTGAGCTGCTTGCTTTTTAATGAAATGCTGCAGAATAATTTCGTCAGGAAAGCAGGCTTTCAAACAAATCAAATACCTTTAGCCAAACGTGTTTCAAGTTTCCCCTTCTTCAATGGCATAGTCCAGCAATATCACACAGGCAAAATGGTGCTGCTACTTAAATTGATGAACCCTCCCTTGTGGGCGTGGCCGCTCCTGCGGCATTCTGGTTTCTGTAGTAGCGCCGTGTTTTCCTCTAGTGAGTTTTGCCCATGAGTATGCGTTAAAGTTATTAAAACCCCAGTGGGTAAAGTCTACAGTTCTGCAAAATAGTTCTGCTTCGTTCCTGCATTTCATTAGGCAGATGCCTCCCGTACACTGATGTCCCCATATCTGTAAACATCACGGGTCCACAACAGCAGTGGGGCTTCTTCTGCGACCGGGTTAGCCGCTAAACTTCACACAAACAAGAGTTACCCCCATAGAAGAGCCTCTAGGCAAAGGTGAGCAGCTCGCTTTTTAATGAAATGCTGCAGAATAATTTCGTCAGGAAAGCAGGCTTTCAAACAAATCAAAGACCTTTAGCCAAACGCGTTTCAAGTTTCCCCTTCTTCAATGGCATAGTCCAGCAATATCACACAGGCAAAATGGTGCTGCCACTTAAATTGATGAAAGGGGAAACATGAAACGTGTTTGGCTAAAGGTTTTTGATTTGTTTGAAAGCCTGCTTTCCTGACGAAATTATTCTGCAGCATTTCATTAAAAAGCGAGCAGCTCACCTTTGCCTGGAGGCTCTTCTATGGGGGTAACTCTTGTTTGTGTGATATATATACATACATATATAAACATATATAATCTGCATATCTATATAAATACAAATATAAATGCATGCATACATATACATATAAGCATACATATGCATGTTATTTACATGAAAGTTTGAAAAACACTATTAAAAGCAAAGCTAAAAAGCCACCTCATTACAAACAGAATGGCTTTAACTTAAACGAGGGCGAGATCTTTGCCTGGAGGCTCTTCTATGGGGGTAACTCTTGTTTGTGTGAAGTTTAGCCGCTAACCCGGTCGCAGAAGAAGCCCCACTGCTGTGGTGGACCCGTGATGTTTACAGATATGGGGACATCAGTGTACGGGAGGCATCTGCCTAATCAAATGCCGGAACGAAGCAGAACTATTTTGCAGAACTGTAGACTTTACCCACTGGGGTTTTAATAAATTTAACGCATACTCATGGGCAAAACTCTCTAGAGGAAAACACGGCGCTACTACAGAAACCAGAATGCCGCAGGAGCGGCCACGCCCACAAGGGAGGGTTCATCAATTTAAGTAGCAGCACCATTTTGCCTGTGTGATATTGCTGGACTATGCCATTGAAGAAGGGGAAACTTGAAACATGTTTGGCTAAAGGTCTTTGATTTGTTTGAAAGCCTGCTTTCCTGACGAAATTATTCTGCAGCATTTCATTAAAAAGCGAGCAGCTCACCTTTGCCTGGAGGGTCTTCTATGGGGGTAACTCTTGTTTGTATGTATATATATATACACATACATATATGTAAATGCATATATATGCATATACATGTGTATATGTGTGCGTGTAGACAGACAGAGGCACAAGAAAGCAGAAAAACAAATGTGAAGAACACAAAAAGGGGGCAGGGTAGATACACCCTGACCCCCTAGGCCTGCCCAGGTGGTCCCACAAGGACAAAAAAGGCCCACATTTAAAAAAAAAAAAACCTGGTCTGTTTTTTTAAAAATTACCCTCCGGGGGGACCAAATTGTGGCGGCATAGTGATAAAGAAGTGTGGGGGGTCCACAATCCCCCCCCACACTGCCCCAGGGACCGCCGCCCCCGGGGCAAAGCAATGCAGCCCTTTGGCGCATACTGGAGGCTCCTGGTAGACTACTTGGCCCCCAGGGAGCCCCAGTATGCAAATGGAATTAGTTCCTATTCTGCAAACACGCCAGGGGTTGCGCTGCAGAGAGGTGTAAAAAAGGGTGTGGCCTCATTACACCTCTCTGCAATGCAGCCCCCTGGCGGATATTGCAGGTTCCAGGTGGGCTAGTTGGCCCCCAGGGACTCGCAGTATGCCAGGGGAATTAGTTCCCCCTCTGCAAACACGCCCGGGGGCTGTGTTGCAGAGAGGTGTAAAAAAGGGTTTGGCCTCATTACACCTTTCTGTAATGCAGCTCCCTGGCTTATACTGGAGGCTCCTGGTGGGCTTGTTGCCCCCCAGGGATCCCCAGTATGCAAGGGGAATTAGTTCCTCCTCTGCAAACGCGCCAGGGGTTGCGCTGCAGAACGTTGTAAAAAGGGGGCGTGCGCTCTGAATGCCTGCCCGCAAAAATGTAGTAAATCAGTATAAAAAAAATAACAATTAATACATTTAAAAATTGTCATTTAAAAAACCTTCGAAATTCAATGAAAAAACCATAGGTTTCAGGCCTTATATAGTTAGGAATTAGCATTTAAAAAACCTTGCAAATTCACTGAAAAAACCATAGGTTTCAGGCCTTATATAGTTAGGAATTAGCATTTAAAAAACCTTTGAAATTCACTGAAAAAAACCATAGGTTTCAGGCCTTATATAGTTAGGAATTAGCTTTTAAAAAACCTTTGAAATTCACTCAAAAAACTATAAGTTTTAGGGGTGTTATAGTTAGCTGGACATTTCACTCTTACAAAACCATTGAAATTGCTCCTATATAGTTAGTTGTACTAACTATATTTCGCGCACCCGCAATCCACTGCTGATGATGTTACATATTAGATCATTCATGACATGGTCAGTGACATTACTGATGACATCTCAAATGACATCACTGATGACATCACTGATGACATAATCCACGTGACAATCACATACACCTTTTCATACACTATTAACATTTTTCATCACTCTTTGTAAAATACAGAGTATCATATTTGAATCCATTGTCACAGCAATACAAGTATCTAAAAATCCACTCACTGATTCATAGATGTATACACACATCTAATCACTTACCTGTAGATTCACTCATACATGCTGTCAATGAACAATAGAACTTATACACCTATATCGACATTAAACAACAGCACACATCCTATTCACATATGAAGTCATCCTACTCACTTATGCAAACAATGGATCATACTTACATATTTACTTAGCAAAACACTTATACAAACACCACTTCATCTATTCATTTAGATAGTAAGTCATACTTAGTGAATTATAAAATCATTATTACAAGTATACAGTTATCCATACAGTCACTCACACAATCATTGAGTCTTATGTATACTTATTTATATACAACAACTGACACATACACTGCCTTTTATTTTTCTAGTTTGTTGGACATGTACCATTGAGAAATATATTTGCTCATCACCACACCCATAAAGAGATTCACTCACCCAAACTGTTATAACTTGTAGTTTTAACTTCATATATCTACTGAATCAACTATTCACACATCTTTGGACAGTCACACACCCCCCACCGAACCACACACACTTTCACACTCCCATACAAATACTCAGTTTACTAATCAATAACTAAGATAGACTTTCACATAGCTAGTAACCAACTGTAGAATCAGTTTACACAACAACTGACAAAGTAATACAGATATTCACACAGTTTAGTCACTATCAACTATATTTAGTGAGACATTATAAATTGGTCAAGTAAACAGTCAATTACACTGCCACTAAATCCTCCATCCAAATATGTATTTATATATATCCACTCATTCTTCAATGCAAATTGCTATATATATAATGCATATTTAAATAACGATGCAAACCACATTCACTGGATGATGTCATCAGTGATTTCATCAGTGATTTCATCAGTGATGTCATTTGAGATGTCATCAGTGATGTCACTGACCATGTCATGAATGATCTAATATGTGACATCATCAGCAGTGGATTGCGGGTGCACGAAATATCGTTAGTACAACTAACTATATAGGAGCAATTTCAATGGTTTTGTATGAGTGAAATGTCCAGCTAACTATAACACCCCTAAAACTTATAGTTTTTTGAGTGAATTTCAAAGGCTTTTTAAAAGCTAATTCCTAACTATTTAAGGCCTGAAACCTATGATTTTTTCAGTGAATCTATACTACTATTATAAAGAGAGAACTTGCACCTTTTGGCCAGGTAAACTCGGGAACCACAGCGCCAATCTACACACCCGATACATCTATGAAAATGTCAGGGTGTGTAGATGGACATAGGCTATATAAATTTTAAAAAAAAGTAAATTAAAAAAATTAAGTTTGAAAACAAAGTAGTCCCCTGAAAGTAGCGCCGGCCGGGACCTAGCGCTGGCCGCGACTCGACGTGCGTGATGACCGCGACGCGACGTGCGTGATGACGATGAAGGAGGAGCGGCGGTGCATTGACGAGCGGCTGTGCAGTGAGGAGCGGCGGCACAGGTAAGGAAAGGGAAAGTTTTCGAGCTTTTCCTAAACTCTCAGTGCGAGACTGTGTGATGCAGGGGGAGGCGTCCCAGGGGGGGTGAAGTGAGGCAGACAGACGACAGGCAGCTAGGAAAGGAAAATGTCGGAGCGGGAGTGAGTCGGGGCGGGAGGGGGGGCGGGAGGGAGTCAGGGTGGGAGGGGGGCCTGGTCCGTGTCCATGCATGGGCATGCACGGATAATGTCGGGGCGGGCGGGGGCCTGGGCGGGCAGTTGACCCTGAAGCCTCATTCCCCCCAGGCAACGCTGGGGCGGGCTGATAGTATATATATATATATATATATATAGTAACCCGATGCCCACAGCAAGATCTGATGTCACATGTTGGTAGGTATCAAATAAACAACGGGGCCAGGTAAGAGTGCTGGAATTAATTAAGCAGAATTCTATTGCATATACAGAATGGATCAAACTGACTTGTCTTCAAGACTTGGAACCAGTGCAAACTCATTAGCTCCTTCAATATGGGAAAAGCTCTCTTCAAACCAAGCGCAAATCTAGCTGCCATGTTTATTAAGCAGGGAACTAGGGAAAATAGTTTTCCGCTCTCAACTCTCTATTATTTCTGACCATCGTGGTCTGACAAATTACTTTTTCTCAAAACCTGCTCTATATATAAACGTACATTTTCATCTGTGGTGTCTTAGGCAGTCGGTGGGCAAAATAGCTAGGGATGTGTGCTTATGCAAAGAAAAGCATGCATTACCTCCTCGTCAGTGCTCCTCGTCCTAGTTATTACATAATGAGGAAACAATTAAATGGCTCTTTTGTTGATTAGGAAGGGGTTGCTGGAATTTCAACAACATCTCTATATTTGACAGAGCTTAGTATATAGATAAATGTGGTTATGAATTATAAATTGTATGTAAAATTTAAATAATATAGATTGATTTTCAAGGGGGTAAAGGTTGATATAAAACATACAAAATATCAGTAGTATTTAGATGAATTGTAACAGGAGACAATGGAGCTATCCTTTTCATAGCAAGTGAGACAGGTGCAACGTAAGTTCTATCGGGTCTATGGTGATAAATATTCCAGACCATCAAGCTAGAAACTAGGGAGCATATTTACAAGGAGCCTGCACTGGCAATGCATCACTTTTTTTGAGGCAGCGCAGAGAGTAGACCCATATTTACGAGGCCAAGCAAATCCATCCTACGTGGCTTTTCATGGCCTTGTAGATATGATGTAAGGCAAGATAGCGCAAAGTGCTGCATTGTATTACTGTGCATCAAGGAGGCATTCCATGGATTTTCATGCATTCCCAAATTTACAAGGACTTGTAAACCTGGGAATGCGTTAAAACATTACGCCCTCCCAAGAGCAGGTGTAACAAAGAGAAACCTCTTTATTTATCCTCATTTTCTCCTTTTTCTATGTATGCTGCCATAGACGGAGGGAAACAGCTCCATTGATTGTTATTCTGCAGGAAGGTATCCCTTCCTGCACAAAACAACCTTCCTGCACAAAAAATAATCAGTCCTACAAGCAGACATGCTTGCACCATGGTGCAAGGGTGCCTGCATTGGCACTAGACAGCCAATTGTGCACCAGGGCAAAGGAAAGAACATAAATGTGTTGTATTGTTGTGAATATGACACATCCCTGCACATTCCTTATGGCGCAACGCAGCAAGCTTGCCTGTGGTGCTGCGTTGCATCATTTTCTTGTAAAAATGTTTTTTGAGTTCTTCCAGTTTTTGGTAATTTGTTGTAATGCAACTGCTAACATAAGGTCAATTATTTTGACATTTAACATTCAAATACTCCATACTGTTTAGCCTTTTCTAACTTCATTAAGGACATATGTAGATTCTCGTTATTCCACAAGAAAGATGTGAGTAAGGAATTCATTTTCTTGAAAAAGTAAGATATTCTAGGAATTGTAGATAGAACAAAAAAACAACAGGAACAACGTAATTTTAATAGAATAAATATGCCCCCACCAGGAAAGAAATAATGGGTTCCATATCGTCATTAATTAACTTAATTTCTTAATAGTTTCTTGTGAATTCATTTTGACCATACCTTTCACAGAATTATAGAACCAGAGCTCAAAATATTTAATCTTATAAACTGCTGTGAAAACTAGAAGTTTTAAAATCATGTCTTAAACAAAATTTACTGAGAGGAAGTAGTTCACATTTTTTTAATATTGAATTGGTATCCTGAGACTAGTGAAAAATCTTTCACTTCAACAAGAAAATCTGATAGTGACAAAGCTAGATTAGAAAGGAATAGGGGTATTTCATTTGCAAGCAAAGATAATTTAATTTGTTTTTCATAATAAATCAAACCTTGAATATGATTATTTTAGATAAAAAAAGGTTCAAGGGCCAATATAAATAGCACAGGAGATAAAGAGCACCCTTGTCTAACTCATCCTTTTTAACTGATACCATCTGTTTTAGCAGGTAGCTTTTTCTGTCCTGTTACAGTCCACTAGGAGAGGATGTAGCCTAGCGGCTAGAGCTGCGGAACTCCATGCTGTGGAGTTTCGAGTCTCGGTAGAGACGCGCAGCATCCTGTGATTGTGGGCAAATCACGTAATCTCCCCGTGCCGAACAAAAATGAATGTGTCCATCTGTTCCGCAACTGGTGCTTATGTAAAGTGCTCTGATACCTTCGGGTCCAGTTCGCGCTATATAAAACTCAAAATAAAATGTTGTTGATTAGTGTATCACACTCAACCTCCAGCGTTTAACTGGGTATTCGTCAATCATTTAATAAAAAATATAATGCAAAGCACGTAAAATTACAACCGTTCATATGTTGATAAGGGCAATCATAACCACAAGACCCACAACCAATTTCCCCACAAAGCAAACCAAACTTTTTAACTATGCAACATTCCTCACATTCACCTCCTCCTTCCTCTAGTGCTGCACCGGGGGTGGATGATTTGGAGGGAAGAGGGCTGATGGGATGAGTGCAGGACTGTGAGGCAAAAGACACTAAATCAGGGCACCATAATAGGCCCTCTGTTCTACAATAGGTCGACTCAAAACCAGCTGCCTTGCATAATGGGAGAAAATAGGAAATATTCCACAAGGATACATATCACTAGCATTACTTCTTCGCACCACATTAGATGGGCAATTATAAAACCCATAAAATACAGTCATGCTTTGGCATCTCTTTTTCCTGTCAAAGATCTCCAGCCACATATCTTTAAAAAAAATAGAAAACTTTTTCCTAGTGGGTAACTAAGCTCTGTCAAATATAGAGATGTTGTTGAAATTCCAGCAACCCCTTCCTAATCAACAAAAGAGCCATTTAATTGTTTCCTCATTATGTAATAACTAGGACGAGGAGCACTGACGAGGAGGTAATGCATGCTTTTCTTTGCATAAGCACACATCCCTAGCTATTTTGCCCACCGACTGCCTAAGACACCACAGATGAAAATGTACGTTTATATATAGAGCAGGTTTTGAGAAAAAGTAATTTGTCAGACCACGATGGTCAGAAATAATAGAGAGTTGAGAGCGGAAAACTATTTTCCCTAGTTCCCTGCTTAATAAACATGGCAGCTAGATTTGCGCTTGGTTTGAAGAGAGCTTTTCCCACATTGAAGGAGCTAATGAGTTTGCACTGGTTCCAAGTCTTGAAGACAAGTCAGTTTGATCCATTCTGTATATGCAATAGAATTCTGCTTAATTAATTCCAGCACTCTTACCTGGCCCCGTTGTTTATTTGATACCTACCAACATGTGACATCAGATCTTGCTGTGGGCATCGGGTTGTCATCCCCAAGTTCAGGAAGGTCAGAGTGGTGGTCACTCCCTAACAGTGGTGGCTACAAAAGCCTGGAATCATCTTGCCCTGGCCCTTTGCTCCCAATTAAATGTAAAGTCCTTGGGAAAGATCTTAATACCCTCCTGTCTGCACACAACATCTGGTTCCATTGCCTTGTTTACCAACTCATGAGGGGGAGCATCTTTGATGGCTCCTCTTTAAGCTTCTTTTTAGGTCAGGGGGTACTAAATGCTATAAAAGGCTGTGAGCCTGCCTATTGCGTACCATTTGCTGGCATCATTGCCAATCTTATTTGCTGCATCCCAATTGGCCAGCATGTGCTTGGCGTCACTTCCTTTTGTTTCTGCGGAGCCTGGTCCAAGCATATTGATTCATCATAATTAGTGCCAGTCAAATGATCACACTGTGATTGAGGTACTGTTTCTTCTTCCCCTTCCAACCCCTTGTCCATGGTGTTTCTTCCTCCACCCACCCACCCCTTTTCCATATTGCTTCTTTCTCTCTCACCCCAACATGTGAGGGAGCCCTCATATAGCTTCTTGATTTTCAGCTCCTGAATATCTTTGTTTTAAACCTCCAGTAGTCTGTTCTGTTCACCTCTTGTCACAACAAAGTGTCTGTCACTATCTATTATTTTCAATGATGACTGAGTACTTAACATGTCTGCTAATCCTGTTTGTAAAACTATTTTAACATGTGTAGCACCACAACACTGCTTCCACCTGTCTCCATCTCCTTTATCCCCAACCAGTACAATATATGTTGCCGCTTTGCCCTCTAACCGCTCATTGTCTAAAATGCATTTATTCATAAACAAACCAGTTCTCACACAACTCTTATCAATACTAACAAGCTCCTGCATTGAATCATTGATGTTTTACATAGATCATAGGTCAAGCTAATCTGTAGCATATTGGGTCATTATTGCATTTATGTAGCACAAGGCTTTGCAGCGCTAAAGAGCAGTTCAGTGGCAGCTTGGCCCACCTTCAATCCCACACAATACCAATCCACCACACGTCAGGTCACACAATGAAATCCACAGCAGGACACAAAAGTCCAATCCACACCACCCAATCCCACACCACACAATTTCACTAAACTCCACATCACAAAATTGTTTGCCAAACACAACTCCACTCCACAAAACACAGTACCACTCCACACAATTCCACTGCACTTCACATAATTCCACACCACCAATTTTACCTCACTCCACTAAACACCACACAATTCCAATTCACTCCATGCCACACAATTCCACTCCACACACCACAAAATTGCATGCCCCTCAATTCCTCTCCACACCACACTATTCCACTCCACCCCAACCAATTCTACTTCATTCCACGCTGCACAATTCCACTCTAGTCCAAGCCACGCAGTTCCACTTGACACTATGCCAAACAATTCTACAGCATGCAATTCCACTAAATTCCACACCACAAAATTCTATGCCAGACAATTCAACTCCACACAATTTCACTCCTTTCCTCTCCATGCTACACAATTCCACTTCATGTAAATCAACTCCACGCCACACAATTCAACTCCACACCACACAATTCAACTCCACACCACACAATTCAACTCCACTCCAAGCCACACAATTTACCTCCACTCCAAGCTACGCAATCCCACTCCAGCCTACTCAAGTCCACTCTACTTTACTCCACACCAAACAGTTCCACTCCATTCCACACCACACAAGTACGCTCTACTCATTTCCACTCCACACCACACAGTTCCACTCTACTCCACCCCACACAATTTCACTGCACTCCATGTCACACAATGCCACTCCACGGCATACAATAACACTTCACTTTACTTCACACAATGCCACTTTACTTCACACCACACAGTGTCACTCCTCTCCTCTCTTACAATGCCACTCCACTCTACTCCACTACACACAATGCCATTTCACTTCACACTACTACAACCCACTCTACTCTATACAATGCCACTCTACACAATGCCACTCAAGGTTACACAATGCCATTGTACTCCAATACACGCCACACAATGCCAATCCACTCCATGCCACTCTACTCCACTCCACCAAAATCAATAGATCTCACAAAGAGAAGACCTATTGGCTTTGCCCATGCTTGTTATACTTTCTTTCCGCTATAGTTCACACTGTTCCCAAAGTAGCTGCTCATCGTGTTTGGAAGTCTCACCCTTAATCAATCAATCAATCAATTACTTCCATTGCTCTCCATTCTTCACGGCCTCGACTATGGTTTTAAACTACCATGTATAGTCAGCTTACGTAGGTTTTGCTGAAGACGCTATTTTGAACTAAATCAGTTTTTTAATGTATGTTGCTTGTTGATAGCTTCGGCAAAAGTAGTGTTAAAAATGATACAACAGAAAAGTATTATCATGGCAATGAGTAATTTGCTGTAAGAGGGTGAGTTTTTCTTTTGGATTAAATCTACATCTTTTACAGGACTCTAAAGGTATTCCAGGAATACTTCTTGAAGTATTGGCCACATCTAAGCTAGATTCACAGGATTCAAGTGGAAAATTCAGCATGAAGAAATGTTGCATAACAGTGCATGTGAAAATTGTAATTTAATTTTCTCCACAGTGAATATATTTTTCCTACACAGAAGCGCGATTCTCTACATGTGCACTAAATATGTGGGTGGTCTCCATATCTAGAGCACGAGGCAGGGGTACACGTGGGTGGATAGTGTCCACCCACTATTTTCACAGGGTAGACACTGTCCACCCTGCCAAAAAGTTGGGCCACACTGAAAAATATGCTGATATGCTGTGTAATTTTCAAACACCAGGACACATTCAGCAGCACCTGCCCCTTGTTGTCTGCTTTCCATCCACAACAACGTGCAGGCGGCGAGGGGGCTTTCTCAGTTCGGACTCCTGCTGGGCCCATAACAAAGGCCGAACCTGAGGGGTCATCAGGCCTCCTTTTGATCGAGTCTCTTGGCTGGGAGCAGTCAGGAGCATCACTCCTAGAAGCAAATGCAGCAGAGGGGAAACAAAGGCTCACACCTTGTTAGCACTTCACACATACTTATGAGAAGCAGCTTTTCACTTTGTTCAGGCTGTCTACGAGATATGCATGCACTGTAAAATTGTCAGATGCGTTGGTCTGTCCCAGTATTTACACAAAAGAAATAGCATTTATATAGTGCTTACTACCACTGAGGAGGCGTTGTAATATTTAAAATATCACTATTTTTTATTGTAAAGAACTATGGGAGGAGGAGGTTTACGCTGACAAAAGGCATCATTTCTTTATGTGCAGCTTGAAAAGATTTGAATCTTCTGCCTAAATCAGGAGGGTTTCCCTGTATACTCAAAATGTGCTCCAATGTACTCATGATAGACATGTTAAACATATATGCGAGGGCTTAAGATCTGATGTCACTTCTTATGATGCCACTTGCCTGTGATGTCACGCGCCATGATGTCATGTGCCATGGTGTCACTTGCATACTGATTAACTAGGTTAGTCCCCCCACTTATTTTTTCAGACTTGTACCCTGGATCTAGCACTTAATATCACAGAATAATTCAGCCAGGCACTTTCCTTCTGCTCCGCACCGCTTTCAACAGGCTTTTTTCATCCGTGCCTGTTACTCATCATACAGCTCAGGGGCTTAGCCTTGAAGTAACCGTGCACATGATTGGCCCAGCTGGACAAAACACATCAAGAAATATAGGTTGTTATAATTCATGGGAATGAGTTGGTTGCCTACAAGTACAAAGTTAGATCTATTGTGTACATACTCTCCTATATTACGAATAGTGCTTTAAATTGGCCGGTACTCAAAGGTACTGAGTACCAACACTTCATATTTTTATCCCTCTGAGTACCAGCACTTCTCTACTGCTGAGGAGAGTACCAGTACTCATTAAAGGATAGGTGCATTGGCTACTAGGGCTGGTAACGTGTCTATGACAGTCAAAAGTCAAGTGGAGAAGTGTGGCTCACTGGTTAGAGGAGGCAGACCTGGAAGCAGAGCTCAGAACTGGAAGCAGAGGTCAGCCCGGGACCAGGGTTCAATTCCCGGCTCGGCGGGGTCTTGAGTCCTAAAATGTCCATGGACTCGACAATTCTCGCTCCGGTGCCTACTCGATTCACGGGTTCACACTCTGCGACTCTGGGCAATAGCTTGCTTAATCTCCACAACGGCCCCTCGCGGCGGGATGCCTGGCTTTCACCTTGCGGATACCCTGCCGGGGTTATCTCACAGGGGAATACCAGGACGGGTTCCCTAAGCAAGCGCTTAGAAACCGCTTGGTGATTTGCGCTATATAAATTCCTGTACATTTACATTTACTTCTGTAGCCCTGATCCGTGCCCCCGCTGAACTATTCAGCGTGGGCTCATTTGCATGATATCCGGGTGTTCACCATCATGATGTATTGGAAGGGATAGAGGCAGCCCGGTGACAGTGCAATTAAGAAAGCCATGGGAGATGATGAAGTTTAAATGGCTTTAATTCCACCCAATTTTTTTGTGTGAGTGTCTGCTTACTTTTGTCTGTTTACCTGTGTGTGTTTTCGTGTGAGAGACAAGAGGGAGGAAAGCGAGACAACCTTGGGGGAATATTAAATATGGTTGCTTTGAGTGTGCACATCTGCTTGTTTCTTTCTGTGTGTGTCTGCATGCTCGAGAATATATAGTCAAGTAACAGCAAATAACAGTATTCAAGCTGCAAATATTTCAAAACAAGTAAATGTTAAAATATTTTGTGTGTAGATTTAACCTATTTTGTTCATAGAAACCATTTCTCATTTGTGTTTTGGTATGTGCTACAACTAATATAGAAGTCAATAAGTATATCATGTCTTGCCTTTGACCCCACCCCTAGCCCCGCCCACTCACCACATTTAAATGAGTACCTGCCCTATTTATTCGCCATTTAAAGCACTAATTACGAACCTTCTCCTTTCCTATCCCATGTGTGAAAAATACACACCTCTTCAAATCAAAGCAAATTCACACGGTTTATCTGCAGTCCAATTGAAAGTAAAATAAAAAAATGTGAAAGCAGACGGACAACTGCCAGCCCATCTTCTTTTTAGCCCTTCCTCCTTTCTCTGCCAAAACTCTCTCCTTTCCCTTTGACTGCGGCAATCTGTGGAATGATCCTCAGGTCTTCGCCATGTTTTTGTGCTCTCTCTCTCTTCGAGTGTATGCTCATCCCATCAGTTTTCCACAGCACTACAGTTAAGGTTTTTATTCCAACCAATGCAGCACTGCTCTCAGTTCCGTGTGTGATCACCTCATCCAGTTCAGTTTTTTCTTTACATTCTTGTACTTGTAGTTCTATATTTATAATGTAATAAACATTTATTTATTTATTTATTTATTTCACTTATAGAGCGCGCTATCACCTCGAGAGGCTTCCTGGCGCTGGCAGACTCGACAGAAAAATGAGGGGCGACAAATCACAGGCTAAGGATTAGAAAAAGAGGGGAAACATGACTACTAGTAGCAGAAGGCAAAGAAAAACATGGACTGGAAGACCGCTTGCAAATGGATCTAGGGTACTTGGGGGATGTTTTAGTGTTTTAGTGCGAACAGTTTCAGTCAGTCGAACAGTCGAACCAATGTTTTAGTGCGAACAGCGGCGTTTCCTTAATGTGGGCAGGGAAGCGTCACCTCCACTCCACCCACTATGAGCTGCACTAAGTGGTAAAAATAAAATGGCAATGAAATGATTTCATTGCAATTTTATTTTTCACAATGGTACACCACAACAGTCTGCCTTCCCCTGAGCCAGGAAAAATGAGGGTGTGTCCTCCGTTGCTGATTGGCAGCATAGAGAACTGTTGCAGTGGCTTGACTGGATGCTCTAAAGTGCGCATGTCACTTTGGCCGGCAGTCTTGCACCGGCCAAAGTGACACCGGCACTTTGAAGCTCTCCACCCAGCTGTCTTAGACAGCTGGGTGGAGACTAAGCATAGGCCCAGGGTCTGACTGGCCGTAGCAGGCACTGGGCATTTTCCCGGTGGCCGGAGGGATGGGGGCTGGTTTTTGGCCTTGTCTGTGGGGGTTGGCTTTGCAGCAGCGCTGCAATATCAGTCCCTTGTAACAAAAGCCGCACTTGTGCCGTCCACAAGCAACCCGGGCTTCTCAGTACCAACCACCTTCCCCTCGGGGACTGATGGAGCGAATTTTCAGGTCTGGTTTTGGTTCCCAGTCCGCCCATATACAGGAATGCAGGGCCTGAAGGAGCCTCTAGCCATTTATTTTGCTTATAATGTTACTATAATGCATACCAGTAATTTAGTTTTCATTAGTCTTTTGGGAAGCGTTGGAGGACTTCGCCCTCCCCACCTTTTTTAAAGGATAAAAGCCACCTGAGTGCGAATCCGGAAAGGGCAGCCATTCACCATTTTAGAAGGGGTTAGTGTTTCTGTAGCAATCCTCTGGGGCTAAGGAAAATGTGATGAGAGGTTTGTGGGAGATTAGACTTGGTTGGAAAACCCTAAAATAAGTGGTTACTTGTATGCATGTGTATCCGTCTGTCCGAATGCATGCAAGTGTGTTTATTAACTTGGGTGCCACGTGTGCATATTTATATGCCTATTCATATGACTGTATGTATGTTGTATGATTGTATGTCTGTCTACATCAGGAACTTTTGTGTAATAGGAGATATTTATATTCAGTGAAAATCATCACAAGCTACTAATATTATTAGTGTTGTACTAATGACCACATCAGGCATGAATACATTAGTAGCCACCATATGGAAGATTACCAAGGTGATAACCTCAGTGCATCACGCAGGGTTGTCAGCAGGAGAGCTACCAGTAACTCAGAAGCTACTCAACAACCCTGGTCTCAGGGCATGAGTTATGGGTACACGGCGTGCACCTTGCTATTTTCACATGGTGGACACCGTCCACCCTGTAAAGAAGTTGGGCCCCACAGAAATGTGTTAAACTTATCCCAGTGTAATTTTGAGACACCAGGACACATTTAACAGCTCCTGCACATTGTCTGGTTTCCATTCCCAGCAGCAACGTGGAGGCAGCTAGGAATTTTTTTTACTTCCAGCTGGGCAAAAATAAAGACAGAAGTTAAGGGGCCATCAGACCACCTTTTGATCAAGTATTGAACTGGAGGCATCCTGGAACCTCACAAATGCAAATGCACAGTGAGGAAACAAAAGTACACAGATTGTTATCTCTTCACAGGTACTTAAGAGATGCATGCTTTTTACTTTGTTCTATATAAGGGCATGCACTGTAAGATTGTCAGATGGGTTGTCTGACCCAGTATTTACACAAATAACAATTTAAATACCACTATTTTATTTTTTTTAGAGCGCTTTACATAACAAATACAGTATCCATTCCAAATCAATCATGTAAGTGTGTAAATTAATGTACAAGATGTGTTACATGAGACTGTCAGGATTACAAGGTGTAGGAGTCAAACACCCTTCATAGCTCACTGTGGATTACTAAAAGGGTTACAATTTATTAACTGCAAGTAACAAAATAATCTCTACGTTCAAAGCAGTAATCCACTTACTTATTTACTTAGAATAAAAATCTGTGATCTGCATGTTACATGATATGCTTTGCTGGAGACAACTTAAAAAAAAAAAAAACATATTTTATTGCATTTTTAGTTGGAACATGTTACAACATACACATATTTGAGCATCACTTCCAGTGAGGTCACTTCCTGTGATGCCTCGTGGAATGTCACGTGTTGTGACGTCATGTGCTTTGATGGCACGTGTCATGATGTCACTTGCGTACTGCCTAACTTGGTCAGTCCCCCCACTTCTTTTTATAGGATTTGTGCCCTGTCCGTATCTGAGTGTGTCTCCAGAATGAAAATGGGATCTGCAGGTTGTATATGAAGCTTTGCACTGTGACCCTGTAAGAAGTGACACATTACCATCCGTTTTCGTACATTTATGAACATAGAAAATACAAATCCGCACATGATGCATGCCTCTTCATTGGTGTGATTTGTCGTATGACTCTTGTGAATATAACCAAACTCGTCTAAAGAGTTATGTCGCTTAAATTGTAAACCAGGAACAGCAGAACATTGCTGAATATTTTAATCTGAGGAAAGGATGCAGAATCAAACAAATCCCTGACATCAGTTTCTTATTTAAAGTGCATGTGTTTCATGCGAAACTTAAAACAGAACTCGGCAGATGTTGCGTGTACAAAAAACATGAAAGACAGCGCAGAAGAGTTGGCCTAATGGCAAAGGCAGGGCTTTGGCCCTTGGGCATCTGGGGAACCTGGTTCTAATCTTGGCAAAGACTGGCAACGTCCTGTAATTCGGGGCAAATCAATTAATTTGCCTGTGCCTAACAAAAAGAATGGGCCTCCTTTATGAGCCCTTGCGTCACTTTTACACTGCCGGTGCGTCACTTTTTGTGACGCACCAGTGGCGTAAAAATGCGCCTTGTTGCGCCATATTTACAAAGTGACGCATCTAGGTAGATGCGTCACTTTGTAAACCCCTGCGCCACATTATACCTGCGCCAGGTATAATGTATGCAAGGGGGGCGTATTGACGCAAGAAAGGGTCGTAGAAGTGACACAGTGAAATCTATGAGATTTCACTGCGTCACTTCTAGGACGCCGTTGCGTCAAAATCTTGCGCCTGCGTCACAGCAGGCGTAAGACTGACGCAGGCCCTTTCACATGGGGCTTGCCCCATGTGAAAGGACGCATTGCTGGAGTTGCGTCACTTTTGTGACACACTCCAGCAATGCGTCACTTTTGCGCTTACAGAAACGTCAGGAATACTGACGTATCTGTAACTCCTTGTGCAATGATGTGTCATAATGTCAATATGACGCATCATTGGTGTCGCAAGGAGGGCGCAATGAAAAGTGACGCATCGCTGTTTTCACGCAGCGATGCGTCACTTTTCATAAATGAGGCCCATTGAATGTGCCCTTATGTAACGCAACTCATGCTTGTGTAAAGCGCTCTGATACCCGATGCCTTCGGGTCAATTTAGCTCTATACAAAAATATCGTAAAAACTAAATGGACAAAGGGCCATCTTTATCAACATTGCTTTGACATAACAGTTATTTCATATTTTTACATGATTTTCAAAAATAAACAGCCACTGAAGATATAAAAGCACTTCCACATTTTAGTATTCCATGTAATGAAAGACAGAATGGTAATGAGCTCGGAGTGTTGACATCCTGACAGCACAGAGTCGTATGTGATTTGCAATAACTCAGTCTGTAGATTAGGATGAATGAATGAAAGGAGCCTTTAAAGAGAGACAGTGTTCTAAGAAAGTACCCGAGTGCTTGAGGATTAGCAGTAGCTCGTGGACTGCTCCTGGATTGGCAATGAAGAGCCATGTATGTAAATGCTTATGCTATAATCATCTAGTCAAAAGGCAGCCCTGAGCTCTACACCCTCAAAGTCAAGGCGACTGTCAGCATGTGATTTGAAGAGCAAATGTAAACTGTTACTGTGTTATGATGTAGAGTTCTTGACAAAGGTGTGCCTTCAGAAATGTTTAAGCACTGTGTAGAAGACATGACACTCTGGGCTTCATTCATAAATGTGAACTTACACTTTTGTGTAAGTTTATGATTGTTTGATATTCACAAAGGTAGGACTGTCCTATCTTTGCATGTGCCAAGACTCCACAGTCGTAAGGAAACTATTGGTAAAATACTTTTGTGAATAGCAAACAATCCTGAACGTACACATAAGTATACGTTTACTTTTGTGAATCAGGCCCTCACAGTATGAGGAATTGGGTCAATGGCTCTGAGATGAAAGCCATGCATTTCAAAATTAAACAGTTTTAAAGATTGGAGGTTTTGGAAGGCAGGGTGTTGGAAGCAGGCCTGGGTGAAATTTGAATTACACAGGAGCAATCAGACTGTTGCATAAACTCCAACTTTGGCTTCAAGTTCAATACGGTTTGCTTTCCCACCCCCAGGTGACACAAGTGAATTTAGTTCAATGCATCCGCGCTGAATGTGAAAATAGGTTATTGTAGCCCCACAGAACCCTATCCAATACATTGTTGAATTAGAGTTGTTGCTTTTAGGTTACTAACAATCCTTATGAGGGGATCAGCTACACCTTGGTAAAAGAAACAAACCTATTTAATTTTTCATAATAGCAACACACGCTACACTAAGAAGAATACACGTTTTCAAATAAAAGCTGGTGGTATGACAGTAATAAACTGTTGTATGTTATTTTCATGCCCTTCTTCTTCCTTTGCTCATTCCTCTTGTTCAGCCTATGATGCCTATAGAATGTCATGACTGCATGGAATGTGGTGTGCAGGGAGTTAGACAGTTGATGTCAGCAGGCTGAGCAGGAAGGTTATCCTGCTCCTGGTGGGGCATACTTTATAGCTTTATTACCATCTTGGCTCTTCTATACTACCTGTAACTGAATTACAATAAAAACTTACTTGGAACCTACATCTTGACTTCATGAAGATTCATACTTTATTACATAAACTATTTGTTATCAAGTGTAGAACACATACATAGGATATCATTAAAACAGCAAGAAGAAATGTTGTAAGCAACAAGCTTAAAACGAAAATTTCTAACATGTTTAAAATGTCATCTATAACCTAACACCCTAAAACCTACCTCTATGCATTATACTAAGAGAGAGTGTGGAAAGTAGAGCAACTTGAGTTTCTTATATAGAAGATATGCACTGCATGCCTTCGCAGGCTCTCGTTTTTAGTGGAGGGGTGAAGGCAGTGTTCCCTGCGAAGGGCAAACACACTCTGCGGTAGCAACCTTCTTTCAGGACTCAGATTATCAGCAATGAGCGAGATGTAGCATCTTCAAAGTGTGCCAACAGTAGGTGAGGCAGGCTTTTGGCAAATCACATGTGATAATCTGGATGAAGGGCTGCTCTTCCTAAGTGGTCAAATGGCAGCACTTATATACTAAATCTTATCAGAGATTGGAATATCTCACATAAGATGACGTCAATTCGGACAAACTATTTTGACTAAATGTCTGTACTTGTTCTTATTTCACCTTGACATAGCGACAAGTAGACACTTGACCAATACTAATGTTGCATCAGGTGTTATATCTATGTCATTAGTCGAATGTGTTGGCACTTTCACAGTTCTTAGAAAGGCAAGCTCATATGACATCTCATTGAAATGGTAAACATATCAATTATTCTGCACAAATTTTGAAAGACAGTGACCCACATGGTCTAGCTAGAAATATGACCTCCGTATTCTAAAATGGCAACATCCATTGTATGAAATGGCAACGGGTCTACCTAAAATGGAGTCCGATTAATCGGACCTTAGGGGCTTTACATCAAGAATAATGTTGGACATTTTGAAATCCTCGTTTCATGAAGTTACCAAAAATTATGCCAGTTCATTTAGGTAAAAAATGCACTTCCAAGAGTTATGGAGCAGAGCACAAGCAGGCGCTTGATGCTGCTGTTCTTGTTCTGTTGCATTTAGCACTATGTTCTTAGCACACAATAAATTCTTTGGTCCATTTTGGACACAAGGGTGCATTTTGCTCCAAGAAAATCATGCTAGAATATCGTAAACTTGCTGTAATTATGTATAATTAGGTAACATATGCCCATCCCTAGTTGGAAATGTACGAAACCCATCAGAATCTAGATCACTAACCTCCACATGGTAGAATCTAATTCTGGGCAATGGAGTGCTAATGGTTTCAGCAGTTCATGCTCAGTCTTCGTATCCTGCAATTTGTTTTTGTTCTACCTCTTGGTTGTCTTGGCACACTTCCTCCCAGTTCCTCGCCCTTTACGTCACTCCCTTTACTGTAGTCTAAAGCCTTGGTTCCTTTTTAATCTGTTTACCATCTCTTGAAGTTGCTGCTGGTGTTCCATGTTGGTGGATGCTGAAAATACTCCTGGTATTATCAGCTTTCGTGAGAATCTGGTATGCTGTTTTACAATCACTTATTTATTTATTTATTTACTTTATTTATAGAGCGCACTGTCACCTAACATGCATCCTGGCGCTAGCAAACTCAGAGTGCAGAATAAAGGTGTGCCCGAAGCAGACAGCAAACTATGCCTTGGGAAACAACCAAGTTTTTAATCTCCTTCTAAAAGGAAAGAGGTCATTGACTTGTCTCAGCCCCAGTTGGAATTTGTTCCAAAGTTTAGCAGCTGCTACACCAAAGGATCTACCACCCGACTTAACTTTCCTGAACCTCGATATCTTAACCAGTCTTGCCGATGAGGAATAGAGGCTTCTTGCAGGGACATAGCACTCAAACTTTCTCTCCATAGAAGCAGGCCCCAGCCCATGTAGGGCTTTAAACACTAGACAAAGGGACCTAAACTGAACTCTCTGTCTCAGTGGGAGCCAATGCAGCACTGCCAAGGCCGAAGAGGAGGAGGACCTTCTAGGCCACCTTAGGGCCACCTTGGCTGCCGTTGACTGAATCCCCTGAAGTCTGTCCAGATAAAATTACGGGGACTCAAGCAGAAGGGCATTGCAGTAGTCTAATCAGCTAAGAATGTTGCTAAGTGACACTTACACACGCACATGAGGGGGCAGCAGAGGAAAGATTTCCGCAGTGATCTTGTCGTAATTTGGCAGCACCTGAGTTAGCGTTTAGCTCAGCTACACGACCTTTTCTGTTAACTTGACTTAAGCGTACGGGGGCCATTTTGTATTTTGTGGCTTCCATTTTGTACGAACATGCAGCCTCGTGGTAGAGTGCCCTTTTGTCCTTCCTTCATGCCAATGAACCTTCACTTTGCCCAGCAACAGGCTATTTTTAGCGATGGTCAGTTTCACGCATGCGCACACACGATCTCCGGACTAAGAAAGTGGTCACTCTTTAGGAATGTTCCCCTAACTGACCAGTGGTATTAAGCTCCTCCCACATGCTGGCTGTGTGCCAAAAATGTCCTTATATGTACCTAAAACTGTTCAAATGTGTACCGCCTATCTTTTTATTACCTTTAAACTGTATAAAAGAGGTCACGCACCGATGTGCGGTGTGATACTTCTTGCATTACCGAAGGGTGCTGTAGGAATGTACCACCACCCCATGGGGTCCTAATAAACTTGTCTCTTTGCATTTTCAGTTTCCGTGCCAATTTCCGTCTATGGTGTTTGAGTGTTTTTGCAGAGTATGTAGGCCTGACAGAACCCGATACCTCAATTGGTGACCACGAAGGGACTCATCGGCGACTCGGATGCCCGAAGGAGAGGTCGCGACGAAGGATTGGAAACTCGCTATGGACGCGTGCGCTGCCACTGAGTGACCCGAGTCTCGGCACCCACGGTGTTTTTCCCTTCCTTCTGATCTGACCTTCCAGGTGGCGCCAGTCTTCGACTGAGATCCTGATCGGTTGGTTTGTCGTGTAGTGCCCGTTTTGGCTGATTCGGCTACGGAACTTGGCAGTTGGAAATCTGGACACTTTTGAAGATATTTGGTAAGCTTATGTTTGGTAAGGTAGTCTACTGACACTTACTGTGGCTTTTTTGAATTTGAATTTGAATTTGAATTTGTATGAGTTAGCTAACGTTTGGACCTATGATTTGAATTATATGTGGAGTGCACCTCACATAGGCAGGCATGTAGGGATATTTCTCTGATTTTGAATTTGTTTGAACGGCACATCGTGCGTAAGTACCTTTTAAGTGCCATTTGTTGTAATATCACGTTTCTGTGATATTTTGAACATGCCTGTTCTCAGCACACTCCGAGGAATGTGCTGTTTTTGAAATGGTACCAGTTATCGATTTAATGAATCTCAGCCGGCTCCCCCAGAGGGGACTCCTAACCGTGAAATGTACATTAAATTTGGCCTTCCTCCCATAATGTATAGCACGTTATGGCACAAATACACAAAATCTGATCGTGAATTGCAATGGCCACTACATGGGTCATTCGACTTGCGAAAAGTCGAGTATGTGGAGCAGTGTTTGTTGCAGCGCAGGTCTAGACAGGATATGTTTGATTGTGTGCATATGTGGGAGAAAGCGAAGCGTGAACGAATGAAGCGTGAAGAAGCCTTGGCGGACAAAGAGCAGCGCAAGGCTGCTCAGGATAAAGCTTTGCAGCTACAGGAGAAGGAATTGCAGGAACAGAAAGAAAAAGAGAGTCGAGAGCGTAATTTACAAGTTAATGGTCAGTTTCCTCTTCGGCGTCCTCTCTATCCTGTCCTTACTAATGAATTAGATGATTTTTCATTGTTAGATCATTGCCCGCCTCCGTATGTTCAGCCTACGGCTCCGGATGTGGAATCGGACGAGGATAATCAGGACAAACAACGTACCAGGTTACATGCCGAGCGTATGACGGAATTGCGTTCGATTGCCCGTAAACTTAATGTAAATTCTATAACTGTTTCAGAGGTTGATGATTTTATGAGTAAGTGGTCCGACAAGGAACGATTGTATTTTTTAGATCATTTTGCAGACGAAGTTGTTGAGCGGTTTAGAAAACAATCTCCTGAGTTTGAACCTAACGATATATCAGTTGGTCGTGAGAATTTTCGTAAAGGTGTTTTTGCTCTTTCAGATGCGGAGGAATTTTTACGACGGTTGATTTGGTTACGGGATGAGGCGACACGATTGGGAGCGGTGAAAAAGGCATCGAACCCACCAGCGTCTGAATCGACGGAAACTTCTCGAGTGTGCCCTATCTATGGATCAGATAAGAGTGTTGCGATTAATGTTTTGCCTATGCGGGAAGCCGCACCTTTGTATGTCCCTCCCAAAGGGGACGGTACGGATGATGATAAGATGTCTAAAGATTCAAAGGGCTATTTTGTGTATAATTGGGTTTATACGCCGTGGAATAGAGCAGATGTTATGGCACTTAAGAATGCTTTGCCTGACCCCCGTAAAAATCCAGCAGCTTTCTATGAAGGTGTGGAGGGCGCTATTTCTTCATGTATTATGACGTTAGTCGATATTGATCTTTTCTTTGGGTTGATATTGCCTCCTGATATGTGGAGGGCGATTCGTAAGTTTGACGATCGTACAATATTAGGTGCAGATTGGAAGGAGATAGTGAGAGCTGACCTAGATAGGGAACCTGCATGTAAGCCGTGCCAGGTAATTTTAGAATTACCGACGGCTATCTTGACTAAATTAAAAACGCTTGTCCCCCCTAAGAAGATAGATTGGACAGTATTGGCATCTTGTAAACAGAAGCTAGATGAATCAGTTTCTGACTTCTTTTCACGTTTCGAGGAAGCATTCCATGATTACAGTGGTCAATCATTAACAGAGGACACGGGCAGGCATTTGTTTGTAGACAAGTATGTGGCTAATCTCCTACCGGAGATTGCAAAATGATTAAAGGCTAGTGAAAGTTCATGGACCACTGCAACGCCCGCTTCTTTATTAACCATGGCTCAGTATTATGAACGACAGGAATTAGAGGCAAAAGAAAGTAGTGATAAGAAAGTGAAAGACTTGAAGACGAAGGTGATGTTGGCACAGGTTCATGCTACGCAATCGAGAGGGAATGATAGGGGTAGACGGGGATCGTACGTTACGTCTCCCCCTCGTTCCGACATTTCTGAGGATCAGTGTGCATACTGTAAACAGTTTGGACATTGGGTTGCAGATTGTCCGGTACTTCGTGAACAGCGTAGTCAGAGGGGTCGAGGTAGTGGAAGGTCACGGAATAGTTATTCAGGACCGAGAGGTGGAGCGAATGACCGTGTTAGGTTTGAAGAGAGGGGTCGTGGTCAGGTTGAACATAATACTTTTGATCGACGGAATCAATATCAGGTAGCTGAAGGAGAACCTATTGAGTCACAGGATAATAGACATGCATAGGATTGCGTAGGATGGGGTGTGGAATCGTTTGAGGTACCAGTCGATCAGAGGGGTCCATATATATCAGCACATGTTTTGGGTTCTACTGATCAGTTTCTGGTTGACACAGGAGCTACTCGTAGCGCTCTGTCCAAACACTTGGTTCCAAGGGCTCCCCTGTCCGAAACAATTACAGCAATAGGGTTCGATGGAACACCTTCTCTAAGCCCATTGTCTCAACCCCTTACATTTCATGTTGACAAATTCACTGCCCCATGTCCGTTTCTATTATCCCCAAATACACCAGATAATATTATGGGACTTGATATGCTAAAGCATTTTTGTGCAACAATACGCTGTGCTCCTGAAGGGGTGCGGGTTATTTTGAATGAAAACTACCCAGAAATTGAGAGATTGTGCCTCATGCAAGAGTCCGATGCATTAGCTTCCCTTCCAAGCACGTTGTGGGCCACTTCTGATACTGATGTGGGTCAAATGATTATTCCCCCTGTGCACATTACTGTGAAGGAGGGAGCGATATTACCTCGTGTTCCTCAGTACAAGATCTCTAGAGAAGGCGAACTGGCTTTGACACATATTGTGAATGACTTGATAACGGCAGGGGTGGTGGAGGAAGTTCCCTTCAATGTTTGCAACAGTCCAATTTTGCCGATTCTAAAGAAAGATACAGACTCCAAGATTTATCGTTTCATTATTGATTTGAGAGAAATTAATAAGATAGTTGTACCCCAGTATCCAGTAGTGTCCGATATCACCACATTACTTACTCTGGTTCCACCCACAGCTACTACATTTACGGTGATCGATTTGAAAAACGCTTTCTTTTCGATCCCCATTCATCCTGATAGACGATACTTGTTCGGTTTTACATTAAATAATAAATCTTATAGATTTTGTTGAGTTCCTCAAAGTTACCCAGAAAGTCCTAGCATTTACAGCCAGGCTTTGAAAAGACAGCTTGATTCTTTTGATTTGCAGTCTGGGGTGGCGCTTATACAATATGTTGACGACATCTTGCTTGCGGCAGACACACAGGAGCAATGCGAGGAGAGTACGCTCTCCCTGCTTTCATTTCTTGCTGAACATAATCACAAGGTTTCACGGAAGAAGCTGCCATACTGTAGACCAAAGGTGACATATATTGGTCATCTTTTGTCTAAGGAAGGACGTGCATTAACATCAGACCGAATACAAGCAATTTTAGATACACCAGTCCCTTGCACACAGAAGGATGTTCGTGCTTTCATAGGTTTGACGTCCTTTTGCAGGCAATGGATACTAGGATTTTCATACATTGTAAAACCTTTGTTAGCATTGCTGTCCAAAACTGCACCAACCTCCCTTGAATGGACGGATGAATGTCAGAATGCTTTTGAACAATTGAGACAAGCTCTTTTTTCTGCACCAGTGTTAGGTACACCAGATTATACAAAACTCTTTACACTGTATGTACATGAGAAGGATGGGTGCGCATTGTCAGTCTTAGTACAGTTACACGGAGACAAACAGAGACCCTGTGCATATTTTTCAGTGGTACTCGACCCTGTGGCTCGAGGACTGCCTGGATGCCTTCGAGCAGTTGCAGCAACAGCAGTAGCTATACGGCAGAGTGAGGGAATAGTTTTATCGCACAAATTGTTGGTGTTAGTTCCCCATGCAGTAGATGCGCTATTGAACCAAACGAAAACGCAGCATCTAACCAGTGCCCGTTTAACAGGATACGAGTTAACACTGCTGGCGCCACACATTACATTGAAGAGGTGCGCCACTTTGAACCCCGCCACTTTATTGCCATATCCTGTTACTGAGACCCAGGAAGAAGAACAACATGATTGTGTTTTTCTGACTGATGAACAAACAAAGGGTCGTGTTGATTTACAGGACACGCCACTTCCAGATGTAGATGGGGAACTGTGGGTTGATGGATCGTGTGTGAGATTGCCAGATGGTACAGCTTCCGCGGCCTATGCGATCACGACACTTAAGACGGTGGTAGAAACAGCACGGATACTGCAGAAATTGGCTCAAGCAGCTGAATTGATAGCCTTAACGAAAGCATGTGAGCTAAGTGCTGGATTATGTGTGAATATCTACACCGATAGTCGTTATGCCTTTGGAGTAGCGCATGATTTTGGCCTACTCTGGAGGGAACGAGGGTTTATGACTTCACACGGAACACACATTATGTACGGAGAGTTGGTATGTGATCTCCTGAATGCACTATTATGCCCAAGGAAGGTGGCGATAATAAAATGTAGTGCACATAAAAAGGTGACAGACAAAATAGGGCAAGGAAACGCTTTTGCAGACCGCATAGCGAGAGAGACTGCCATGTTGCAAAATGACTCCCCTATGTATGTGGTGAGATCGCAAGTCGAGCGATGGCATGATGCTAGAAAGGAAGTCTTAGACATACAGAAATCAGCATCTGAAGCGGAGCTTGCAGCATGGGCAATAGAGGGAGTGTTGGATGATGAGGGTTGCTGGAGAAGCAAAGACATGAAGAGATGGAAATTACCTGCTGCTTACTTGCAGGCAATGGTTCAAATGACGCATGGGCTGGCACATATTGGAGCTCTTGCGATTACTAAATTGCTTACACGAGTTTGGGAGCATCCTGAGATTACCAGCACGGCTAGGAGAATAGTACAGACCTGTCTGATATGCCTACAGTACAATCCTGCTAAAGGGACCTCTACTAAGGAGGGTTCGTTCCACCTACTGCACCATTCGAAGTACTGCAAATGGATTACATCCAGCTGGAGCGCTGTAATAACCTCAAGTATGTCCTGGTGGTGGTGTGTGCTTTCAGTAAATGGGTTGAAGCCTACCCCACGAAGGATAATACAGCATTAACAACAGCTAAGGTGTTACTGAAAGAGTACTTCCCACGTTATGGTGTTTGTAAATTTTTGTGGAATGATAATGGTCCTCATTTCGTTGGGAAAATAGTGGAGCATGTCCTGAAAGGATTGGGAATAAGACAAAAGTTCCACACTGTGTTCCACCCGCAGTCAGCAGGTCTAGTAGAAAGGTATAATGCGACTCTGAAGCTGAAGCTAGCAAAGATCGTGGCATCCACGTCTTTGAAATGGCCGGACTCTTTGCCATTGGCATTATTGTCTATTAGATCAGTACCACACTCTCGGACTGGCCTCACACCCTATGAGGTGGTGTTTGGAAGGCCCATGATTATCTGGGGAGTTCCAAAGCCTCGTTTGATACATGATGTGCCTTGTATAATGATGAACGATTATTTGGCACGATTAACAAATGATTTATCTTCTATTCATCAACAGGTTCGAGAAGCGCTCCCCCACAATTCCATTGGAGAGGCTCACAATCTTCATCCTGGCGACTTCGTGATGATCAGGGTGTTTGAGAGATCCAGCAGCTTGGAGCCGAGGTGGCGTGGCCCTGAGCAAGTGCTGCTGGCAACGCGGACAGGTGTGCGTGTCACGAATAAGAAGCGGTGGATACATTCGACGCACTGCCGACGTGTCTCTCCAGATCTGGTGAACCCTACTGTGCTGTCCGACTACGGAGACATCTTGGACGCGGAGAAAAGCCCAGCTGTTACGCCTCACGAGTCGGAGGGAGCCTTCCCGGACCACGCCGATTCTGGTGGAGTGAAGTACAATCTACGGCCAAGGAAATAATTTTTTGGGTATTTTTCATGACTGGTTGGTAACCGTTCCGAGGTTTGTGAAACGGAAGCCGGGAATATCAAGGGGGGGGATCAGTTCTGTCCAGTGTAGCGACACCCGTCTTGAATCTCGGAGAAAAACTCAACGGCAGCCTCGGTTCTCAGCACCATATTTTTATTTTTTAGTTTGTTTTTTGAGACTTCTGTTCATTGTACCATGGCACCTATGACATTGAGAAACAGAAGAATTTTGGGTGCAGTTCTTTTTGTTGCGACAATAGTGGTAATAGCAGTAATAGCTTGGACTATAGAAAGACTATTTCCTGCACGGGACTATTTACTGCCTACCACTCCAATTCCATCTGAACATTTTCATTTTACTTTGCCCTATCACGAAGAAAGACATAGACAGACTTATTTGAATAATAGTTTCATTCAGATATTGCATCACACGCATAATATGACCAACACGTCCAACTGTTGGGTATGTGGGATGTTACCTGGGCATCAGAAGAAGGGAGGAACCCCACTTATTCCTCTTCCTTTTTCTCATAATGGGTCATGCAATGCTTGGTACACTCTTCTCTTTACTTTGAGATGGCCAACAAAAGGTGGACTACTTTTTCGACTGAACAAGGTCTGTTATTATTATCGAGATGGCTATCCACAAGCAGAAGGAACTAAGTTCGAGTGGGAAGAATATCGACCGGACAATGTATCTGCACCTCGCATCTTCACTAATCAGAGACTTACAAATATGTCCAGTTTACATGTAATTACTGTCATTGATACGAAAGCAGATCTCTGTATTAGGAATAAGGGAACAATTCCGGTGGGGAGAAGTGAATGCAATATTACTCTTGCATTTGATACTCCCAATGGTATTTCATTTGTGGCCTCACGAAACACTTATTTTATCTGTGGTAATAAAGGTTATCATCGTCTTCCTCTTGGATGGTTAGGCACATGTTACATATCCTTTGTATTACCCCCTGTGTTTATTGCTCCTCCTATGTACCATAATGATTTTGTATTATATCATGATTTTATTTTGAATAGAGTTAAGAGGACATTGGACATTGATGGTGTTGATCAAACTGACACCTCCCTACAACAGTATGTGGATTTTAATTTAGGGTTATTTTCTTTTGTGGGCGCTGCTCTAAACAGCAGGAAAATTAGGCGGCTAACACGTGTTGTGGAGGCAGTTGCTAATGAAACTGTTTCTGCTTTAGGGAATATAACTGAAGAGCTCCAGATTACTAGAATTGTTACGCTTCAGAACCGAATGGTTCTGGATGTAGTGTTAGCTGATCGTGGGGGTACATGTCGTATCATCGGAAGTAGTTGTTGTGTCTATGTCCCTGATAATTTGCCTTCTGTGTATGATGCCATTTCCAAATTGCACAAAATCGCCTCTGAAATTCACACTGATAATGGTACTTGGACTTTTTCGGGTTGGTTTTGGACTATGCTCAGTACATGGGGCTGGAAACTGCTAACGATTCTATGTGTAATTATTGGAATATTCTTCTTTTGCTGTTTATGTATTCAATGTGGTCCTGCTCTATGTTCTGTATGTATTACGGCCTGTATCCCATCCAAACGAGCTATTGCTAAAAATGTACAAATGAGTAATGCCGAAGTGAAGCGGATCATGATGATCGACATCGAGGATGAACACCCGGATTATTTCCATTATGAGGTAGCTTCAGCTAAACGCTAAAAGGGCCGTCTGTCGTAATTTGGCAGCACCTGAGTTAGCGTTTAGCTCAGCTACACAACCTTTTCTGTTAACTTGACTTAAGCGTACGGGGGCCATTTTGTATTTTGTGGCTTCCATTTTGTACGAACATGCGGCCTCGTGGTAGAGTGCCCTTTGTCCTTCCTTCATGCCAATGAACCTTCACTTTGCCCAGCAACAGGCTATTTTTAGCGCTGGTCAGTTTCACGCATGCGCACACACGATCTCCGGACTAAGAAAGTGGTCACTCTTTAGGAATGTTACCCTAACTGACCAGTGGTATTAAGCTTCTCCCACATGCTGGCTGTGCGCCAAAAATGTCCTTATATGTACCTAAAACTGTTCAAATGTGTACCGCCTATCTTTTTATTACCTTTAAACTGTATAAAAGAGGTCGCGCACCGATGTTCGGTGTGATACTTCTTGCATTACCGAAGGGTGCTGTAGGAATGTACCACCACCCCATGGGGTCCTAATAAACTTGTCTCTTTGCATTTTCAGTTTCCGTGCCAATTTCCGTCTATGGTGTTTGAGTGTTTTTGCAGAGTATGTAGGCCTGACAGAACCCGATACCTCAATCTGATAATGGCGAAACAACAGGCCACCATTTTCGTAGCCTGAGCCTCGATAGTGAGTTTGGTGTCAAACATAACGCCCAGGTTACGGACCGTTTCAACTGGCCGAACAACTGTCGAAGTGTCGATGGGCCAGAAGTTACCAGGCATCACAGAAGGAACCCTGTCCACTGGGCAGTAAAGCACCTCGGTCTTACCCACGGTAAATTGCAGCGAGTTTTCCTTCAGCCAGAGCTCCGTGTCATGCAGGCAGCTATAAAACACTTCCAGTGAGGTCGACTGATCTCCCTCAAGGGAGAGAATCAGCTGCGTGTCATCAGCATAATTTACGATGTTAATATTATGTTCTTTGATGACCGCAATCAGGGGTTTCATATAGATAATAAATAAGATAGGGATAATTGTCGAGCCCTGTGGCATGCCATGCGAGATGTTGGTAAAGGCAAATTTATATAGGGAGAGGGCCACTGCTTGCTGTCTATCCAATAGAAAGGACTGGAACCACCTCAAAGCACAATCCGTCACCCCGACCTCTCTCAGCCTTCTCAGCAGGGTCCCATGGTTGACCGCATCGAAGGCGGAAGCAGAATAAGCACAGTTGCCTGACCCCTGTCTGCCCGCATCCGAAGCCTCATCCATCATGGTCACCATGCCGTCTCGGTGCCATGAGCAGGCCGAAAGCCAAACTGAACCTCCTCCAGTAATTTATGCTTAGAAAGAGTGCTGCTAACCACTCGTTCCACAATTTTGGCCGGAAAAGGCAGAAGAGAGATGGGTCTATAGTACTTAGGGCACTCAGGTCAAGAGAGGGCTTCTTTAGCAGAGGTGTCACAAGTGCCTGTTTCCATTGGGATGGAACCACTCTGTTAGAAAGAGATTGATTACAGACCAAACGGAGTATGGGAAACAACTCTGCCTCAAACTCTTTCCAAATTGTATGTGGCACAGGATCAAGAGGAGAACCAGATACCACGTGCCAACCTGCTGAAGTCATCCACTGCTAGAGGCACAAACTCAGATAGGTGATTGACGGCCACACATTCAGAGATCTTGATTGTTCCACCTAAAATAAAGGGGCTTTAGAAATCTGTAGTGCCTCATTTAGCATGAAGACTGCATCCCACTGAACTCAAGTTCTGCATTGTGTGAGAGAGACACCCATGCAGTACCAGGAATCCTAACACCCATTTTCCCCACCCTGCTTCTTCTGATACCGCTTCAGTCTCCTACCAGGTTAGAGACTCACGGAGGGTGGAGATGCGTAGTTTCACTGCTTGATATCTCAGAACCTGACACAGATAGCATGAAGATGGTGAAATAGAAAGTTCGAGGCTTTGGCCACTAAAAAGGAAAAATAATCCACCAAGATCCATGAAAAAAGGACGTGTTGATCCAAGCTTCTAGAACAGAAGTTATTAGACAAGGTAGAAGCAGAGGATCCGAATTGTGCACAACTGAGAAGCACAAACTCTGAAGGACGTTACCTTGGAGGACGGACAACTAGTGCAGGCTGGTTACATTTTATGAGATGTTCTCCCACTGGGAAATGCCCAGGACCAGAGTTGAACAGCTGAAGAATATGTTTGAACAGCCCCAGGTATATAGCATTGGTATTGTCCAAGTGCGATAAAATTTCAGCTTGAATAATAATTTTAACAGGTTTAATAGGTAACAGCACAAAACTATTTCTTAGAGTTGGTATGCACCAAAATGCAATATGAAGAGAGTGTGGCCGATGTGTGGCAGAGAGGGCTGGGAAACGATGCCCAGGTGTCTGGCTTGGTGTTCGAAAGAAGGAGGGGCATCCAAGGGGTTTGGCCAACATCTTGCCTGCTGTCCGCAGCGCCGAGACGCCCCAGGGCATTTGTGCCCTTTACAAATTAAAAAAATAAATATTAAAAATGAATAAATAAATAGCATCAGACCTGGGGTGGGAAGAACATCCCAGAGTGAGAATCTCTGTCTTATGGTTAATGTTTACGTGGCTGTGTAGAGGCCAACCATAAGGGGTCGACCCTACAGAAAAAGCCCTACATTTTTTCTGTATATTGTTGCTGAAAATTATCACAACAATGAAGTACCCTTTCCACTAATGGAATGTAGGAAATAACTTTATTAGCCCAACACGTGGAATGCCGAAACCCTTTTCCGGCTTCATAGAAAAACATAAGTGCTCTTAGATCCTTTCTGGGAGCTTTGGGAATAGCCTACAGCAGACAGCACCCAGAGTTTTTATCTCGAATGCTCTTGTACCTTGTAATTTGTTTTTCCCATCATAATCATTCAACATGCTCTTAAAATCTCTGACGGCTCCCCATTCCTGAGTATGTTATTGCAGTTCTAAAGGTGTCTGCGGCATGCTTGTGAAATCGATTTTCTTCTCTCTCGTTCGATAGATTATAGTTTAATTATACAGACAATACACTAGACTTTATTTATGGTTCCTTCATGAAGTCCTGTAGGATCCAATAATGGCTTGAGTATTTACAACGGTTCACCAGGTTTGACACCTCATATACTGTAATAGTGGGATGGTAAGACCTCCCCTGGTTGGAGGGTATGTGAAAAGAGCCTGCGTGTAAGAAGGTTGTTCGGTCGGTAAAAAAGAGAAAGAGAATATGCACAAAAAAGATGTAAAACTGTGCATCAAGAATAAAACACTGTTTAACACAATACATCAAACCTGCTCTGCGCTCAGGCAGGGGTGTAGGGAACCCCCCACTTTAGCAGCTTAAGTGGGGGGTCCGGCTGTGCCTGATAAGCTGGTGAACTGGGTCCACATAAACAGTGATTACTTGTTTATGGGCCTGTTATGTCTGCAGAAAAAGATGCCTATAAATAGCACTGCTATGAAATACCATGAGAGAGCTTTCAGCTGGCATGCACAGAGAAGGAACCACATAAAGAAAAAAAGATAAATAGTAGAAATTGTAGAAAGAGGAGCACGTTGACAAAAATAATGAGCATGACGGAGAAAGATGTGAAAGAAAAAGTAAGGATGGGAGAAAAAAGAGGGGTAGATACATATGGAAAAAAGAACAGAAGAAGAAAGGAAGGGTGACAGGAAGGAAGGAAATGTGAAGGGAATGAAGGAAGAAAAGTGAACGGTAGGATGAAAGGGTGAATGAATGATTGGATGGAAGAGTAAAATAATTGATTGTCGAACGTATGAATGAATGGGAGTATTGAAGAATGCACAGATGAAGAAGATTGAATAAATTGATGGTTAAAAGACAAATGCAAAAAGAACAATTGATGGACAGAATGCAGAACAATGTCATACATTCACCCCAGTACAGAGATCTGGGCCTAAATCCATTATTTTTTTGCTCACCATGCCATTCCAGTTTGGACCCATTCATATGCAAATCAGTCTTGACCCTGCGCCCAATGGGAACAGCCCAGCCCGAACTGCCAGGCCAGGTCCTCCCTGTACTGGAAAAAAGACAGGTGGCTACATGAACATATTGATGGGTGAAAAGATGGATGAGGCAATGGGTGGGTATATATAAAGTTGACAGTATGGACATATGGGTGGATGGGTGGATGAATAGATAGAAGGTTAAATGGGTGGTTAGATGGAGAGTGGAGGGAACTCTTCAAAGAAAGGTCGCCATTGCTCACTTCGAACACTCAGTCTGATTAGAGATATGTTTCAAGTGGGCGGGTACTTCATTTCGGGACACTCCTTTGCACATAGTAATAACAAGAGGAGGGTAATTGTAGCCGCAGTAAAATGCATCGTAAAGTTGATTCTCTCAAAATAATTGAGCCAGTACATGTTATAAAATAGTGAATGCAGCATGCAGTTCAGATAAGTTGAGTTATAATATGTCTTACAATGGCATGTCATATGCCATGAAATTAGGGGCCGATTCACAAAGGACCTCTGCACTCGTGGCGGAGGCCCCACAGTTGTGGCGGGACCTCTGTCCTGCAGTTACCCATTGAGGAGGTCCTGCTACCAGTGCAGGGCCCCCGCTACGTGTGAGGAACCCCGCCACAAGTGTTTGCCACCTAGTAAAGTGCTGGTTATCACCCGTGAGGGTATCCAGGGGCTGGGGGATGCTGCACCCGTTTGTAGATAGTCAAACAGCCAGGTTTTCAGACCTCTTCTGAATTCATGCAGGGTGGGGGAGGTTCAGAGGTGGATTCCGGTCTTGGCGGCTAGGTAGGAGAAGGAGTGGCAGCCTCTCCTGCTTGGTGGAAGCAGGGAGTGTGGGCAAGGGAGAGGAAGGCGGAGTGTAGTTCTCTAGAGGGTTTGGTGGAAGTTCAACCTGTAGTTGATGTAGGTTGGTACTTGATTGTTCAGGGCCCTGTAGCCGGTGGGTTAGCATTTTGAAATGGTACCTTTATTGAACAGGGAGCCAGTAAAGTGTTCTGAGGTGAGGGGTAATGTGAGTCTGCCTCGTGAGGTTAAGAGCGAGCCTGGCCATTGAGTTCTGAATTGTCTGAAGTCTATTTGCAACTGTGAGGTGATACCCAAGTAGAGGGTATTGTCGTAGTCTAGGTGGCTGGTGACGAGGAATTGAGTGACGGTGCATCTGGTGGGGAGCCATTTGAAGATTTTCCAGAACATGCTGAGAGTGAGGAAGCAGACTGAGAAGACTGTGTTTATCTGTTTTTTCAAAGTGAGTTTGCTGTCAAGCATAATGCCTAGGTTTCTGGCGTGTTCTGTGAGTGTGGGTGAGGGTCTCAGTTCTCCTGGCCACAGGAGTCATCCGACAGGGATGGGTTGCTCCCAAAGAAGAGTACCTCCACTTTATAGGTGTTGAGTTTGAGACAGTTGTTTTGCATCCAGTTGACGATGCTGATTATGCACAGGTGGAAGTTGGGCTTGGTGTTTAGGGGGTCTGCGGACAAGGAGAGGATGAGCTGAGCGTTATCAGCTCTTGATATGATTTTAATACCATAGGTCCTGTCCAGAGGGGCCATATAGATGTTGAACTGGGTGGGCTTAAATGGGGACCCTTTAGGGATACCATAGATGATGTATTTTGGGCCCGAGGTATAGAGTGGAAGGCATGGAAGGCAGACGTTCTGGGTTCTTCCAGTGAGGAAGGATACATTACATTTAAGGGCGCCCTCTTGCATCCCCATCTGATGGAGTCTTTTTCGGAGGGTGTAGTAGGACATGTTTTTGAAGGCTGCAGAGAGGTCAAGGTAGGATCAGGGCTGCAGTTTCTCCCTGGTCTAGGAGAGACCTGATGTTGTCAGAGACTGTGATTAGGATGGTTTCTGTACTGTGATTTGAGCGGAACCCAGATTTGGAAGTGTCCAGGAGGTCCTTGTTATCCAGGTGGTTGCTGAGTTTGTGGTTGATTGATTTTTCCAGAACTTTAGCAGGGAGATGGGCCAGTAGTATTTGAGCTCTTCCGGGTCTGTGGATGGTTTTTTTTAGGAGTGGTTTGACATCCACATGTTTCCATTTTTCTGGGAAGGTGGCAGAGGTGATGAAAGTGTTGAGGATGGTAGTAAGTTTTTTGCTGATGGTGCTTTTACCCAGGTTAAACATGTGCTGGGGACAGGGTTCCCTGGTTGCTCCGGAGTAGGATGGAACTCATGATAGTGGAAGTGATATGTGTGGGGAGTTGGTCCCAAGTTGTAATCCTTGGGTTTGAGTGGGTGAGGTTGCAGGAGGCTGTGGATGCTGGCGATGGGTGGTTGGCAAACGAAGTGTTCAAAGATGGTGGAAAGTTTGCTAAGAAAGAAGTCTGCTAGGGTTTCGCAGAGATCTTGAGAGGGGCTGTTGGTGTTCTTGGTTGCTAAGGGGTTGGAGAACTCTCTGATGATGCTGAAGAGTATTTGCTGTGGTTTGACCTGGTTTCGAGGCAGGGGTCAGGGTGTCCTTTTTAGCATCTTTCAGGTTTTGGTGGTAGTTGTTATGATCAACTTTGAAGGTAGTTTGGTTGTTTTTCTCTTTGCTTGTGTACCGGATTCTTTCCAGTCATTTGCAGTTGCGTTTGGTGTATTTAAGTTTCAGGCTGAACCAGCTGGAGTGTTTTGTGGCTCTGCTTGGCTTTGCGGGTTTGAGGGGGCGACTAAGTCGGCAATTTTGGTGATCCATGAGTTGATGTTTTTGACGGCCACCTCGAGATTCGAAGTGGGGGGATGCTCTGAGGATTTTAGAACATAGGTTTTTGGTTGCCTTGTTACAGCTCCTGTGTGAGGGGCTGGTCTGGTTGGTGGGGGTGTCAGGGATGATTGTGATGGAGAAGTGGATGAAGTGAAGGCAAACATCAGATAAAAAGCACTGTAAAGGTGGCGAAAGGAGACAAAAGTCGTATAAAAGACCTCAGGTAAGAGGAGGCAAAAGTTGGACAAAAGGCACAGTTAAGGGTGCAAAAGAAGGCAAGAGAAATAAAAAACACTGTTACAGGGGCAAAATGAGGCAAAAGTTGAAAAAAAGCTCAGTTAAGAGGAGGCAAATGGATAAAAAGCACAGATTAGAGGCAAAAATGAGGAAAAAGTTGGATAAAAAGCACAGGTAACGTGGCAAAAGAAAGCAAAAGTCAGGGTAACGAAGGTTGCGAGTGCAGGGTGTGGAAAAACAATGGTGTAAAAAACTGGCAGTAAGGTGTAGGCTCGCGCAGAGAGCTTCTTTAACTATTTACTTTTCATAGTTCTATTTTGACTCCTGACGCAGTAATTCTTGGCTGCTGACCGCTGAATAGACTTCCTTTGCTGCCTGCAGTAGCTCCTGTGTTTCCTGACCTCCCGCCTCCCGCCGCCCGACCCTTTACACATCCCTGGGTGAGGCCGCCGAGTGGAGCGCGGTGGGGATAAAGACTACATCCCCCAAGAGCCTTCGCGACGCTACTCGCGTCAGTTGCGCGCCAGGAGGCGCATAAATCAACAGTCACCCCGGTCGAGTGGGTGACTCCTGACGCAGTAATTCTTGGCTGCTGACCGCTGAATAGACTTCCTTTGCTGCCTGCAGTAGCTCCTGTGTTTCCTGACCTCCCGCCTCCCGCCGCCCGACCCTTTACACATCCCTGGGTGAGGCCGCCGAGTGGAGCGCGGTGGGGATAAAGACTACATCCCCCAAGAGCCTTCGCGACGCTACTCGCGTCAGTTGCGCGCCAGGAGGCGCATAAATCAACAGTCACCCCGGTCGAGTGGGTGACTCCTGACGCAGTAATTCTTGGCTGCTGACCGCTGAATAGACTTCCTTTGCTGCCTGCAGTAGCTCCTGTGTTTCCTGACCTCCCGCCTCCCGCCGCCCGACCCTTTACACATCCCTGGGTGAGGCCGCCGAGTGGAGCGCGGTGGGGATAAAGACTACATCCCCCAAGAGCCTTCGCGACGCTACTCGCGTCAGTTGCGCGCCAGGAGGCGCATAAATCAACAGTCACCCCCGTCTCGCGGGACGCGAGCGGGACGCCCGGAGCGAAGCCCGGGCAAAGGGCGGGCCCTCTGTGGCCCTCAGTGGCCGAGGTAGGCCGGGCTGGGCCCTGTTATTTTAGTTTTATATTTTACGTTGTTTGCGCTTCTCTGCTGCTTTGAAATTGCAGCAATTATTCTAACATAAGCATACGGATTATCTGCTGACAATCAACTCTGTTATCTGCTACAGTGAACTATTGGCTTCTTCCGGTATTCTAGTACTTTTATCTTATAAATTGTGTGTTGTGATTCTCTGACTGCTCATTAAGCATAAGGACTATTCCTTAAAGAAGTATTATGTCTACTAAGAAACTACGATCCGGGAAAGTGTTAAGAGATAAAGTAGATGTCATATCTGAATCTGCACGCCTGAGGAAAAAATCAGAAAGTAGTGTGTTAGTGAAAGGCCAGATGCAGCTGGAACATATCTGGGAAAAATCTGGAAATAAACTCGTAAGAGACCCAATAATTGTAAACTCTGGTCTATCGCCTCATTCACAACCACAAACCAAGTTAGTAACGGATTTAAACACTGTCGTGCTGACTGAACTAAATCAATCTTCTATCCCTCAAATGATGGAAATTAACTCCTCGGCTCATGATCATAATACTTTCATTGAAAGAGAAAAGGAAGGTGAAGACTTTGCTGCTACATCCATCTCCACTAGTATCGATCTCGAACTTTGTGGTCGATACCTGGATAAGAAACCCTTTGCCCAGGCTATGGACAGCAAAACTCCAATTAGAGCAACTCCATCTGGAATGCTTCTATATAGCAGCACTCCATCAAACAAATCTCAAGAGGATTTCTTAACGCACAGTGAATTGAAGTCTCCCCAATTAAACTTATCTGGGATTTGTTCCTTTGTTCAATCCAGCTACCCAAAAAATGAGAAACCAATCTCTGAATCTCTAATAGCGCTTGAACAAATACTGTCTTCTATATTGTTGCTCCTTGGTAAATTTGCTGTGAGTTCAGATTGTATTTTATCATCTGTGTCTGAGATATTGAAGGAAATGTTGACTAAAAAGGCTGCTAATGTTTCATTACCTCCCTCTGAACCTGTAGTTGAAAACATTATATTATCCCCTACCAAACCTGCAGTTCGGACTCCATCAAACTGTACTAATTCTATGCAGGGCAATATTCCTATGAAGTTAAACGTTAAGGCAGACATCCACATACCCCTTAAGACCCCTGCCTTATCTGTCTCTGAACAGAGTAAATTGTCAAAGCTTACTGTCAAAGATGATAGCTTGGTAGAGGTGGTGCAAACGATCGAAAATGATCTTTTTCCTATCTTTACTCATGAAAAAAAGGGCAGGGATGGATTGCCGGCTCAGATTAAAACTAGAAAAGAAAAAACAAAAGGAAAAAATAGGAAGTTACTACGTAAATATAAGAAGAAAAGGCCAAGGCAAATTATTTTTCAAAACATAAGTCTTGAAGCACGAGAGGAGTCAGGTAATGGGGAAAATCCACTGTTGAATGCCACCAATACTAAGGTGGTGAGCGATGCAATTAATGTCTCATTGAAGGATAATATGGTTAGGAGCAGTACAAAGGTGGTGATTTCACCTCATGTGCTACAAGCGCCAGAATCCTTACTTATGCCGGCTGAGGGTATGGGGATTCCGCTGCAAGTGGTAAAAGTACTAAATCCAACTGCATCCACTTTCCGGCCTCAACCAATCAGTGCTAGTAGCCTAGATATTCAACCAGTAAAAGGTGTAGTGCATTGTGTGGATACACTAATATTGGATTTCCTTCCGTTGTTTGACCAAGACGTAAAAATGAATAGGTCTTGGCTCCTTAATTGCTTCAAAGAGACTAATAATTTAAAATTGATTTTGTCAAACGATATTGACCTGGTTTTTCCAATAAAATCCAGTATTGGACAACGAACAAGAGTAATTTTCTATTCAAAAATAATTACTAATCTTGTTCTACAACAGGCGGAATTCTTCCAATGCAGAGGAATTGACGTATTGCCCTATTACAACAGGGCATTATCTATTGCCAATAGAGATAGTATAATTAATCCAGTAACTATACAGGATGATCATTACCTTGGTAATAAAGATCTAAAAATCTGGGTCTCAAAGGGCAAAAGAATGGTATCTCAGGCCCTGCCATTGCCTGAAAATACAGACGCTCCTCAATTAGAAGACAATCAGATGTGGAATTGGTTACCGGGGGCTTTATCTAGTAATTCCGCGAACACCCCACGACTTTTCCAACATCTTTAACAAGAATTTAAAAATTGTCTCCTGGAATGCTGCTGGTATGTTCAATTCCCCTGAGAAGTTTGACTTTCTAAATACTCTAAATGTTGATGTAATATGCCTGCAGGAAACGTGGTGTAAAAGTCTCCCCTATGTAGGGAAAGAGTTTTTTGTTTTAGAGGCGTCTGCAAAACCTTCAAAAAAAGGCCATGCGAAAGGTGGAATTGCTTGTTTGTTATCCACCTCTCTCCAATGGCAATATACACATTATTCTGATACTAGCAATCTCTTTCAATCTATAACCTTCACTAATCTGGGCAAAGTTGGAGCGCGGTCTTCGTTTGTTATTTTAAACGCATACATTCCCCCTGAGGAATGTTTTAATGTAGTTATGAAGCGAATGTTTTCCTATGTAGCAAAGCTATTGGATGTTGAACATCCCCCTTATATATTAATGGTTGGAGATCTAAATAGTAAACTATCTAACTCTACCCTAGTTAAGTTTAGAAATAAGTCTAAGGAAGAAATGTATAATATACCTCAAATGGCTTGGCCTCCTAAAATAAAATCTAATAAAAGAGGTAAGATTCTCTTGGAGGAACTAAGCCTCCTAGAAGGGCTTATTATTAATGGTAGAATGCCCTCGGATAGTCCTGCCCAGTATACACATGGCTCATACAGGGGTGAGTCTATTTTGGACTACGCCATTACGGATTTTGAGTCATTCCATTTGATTATGGATATGGTGATCACTCATTCTATTCTGAGTGATCACAAAATAATTAAATTGGCTCTTTCGCTAACCCCTTCTGAAAACAACTCTTGGTCCTTAAAGCATAAAGATCTCTCTATTGATTGTAGGTCGGGTAGATGCTTTTGGGGACCTACTACCATGAAGGATATACAAAGCCTCCTGGCCCATACTTTACTGGAACTTGAACAGTGGGAGGGTATAGAATTCTTACAATTTGAAAACCTTATTAAAAAAGTTATTGGATTCGCTAAGAAAAAGCGAATTGCTAATAGGCCACACTTCTCACCGAGTCCTCTATTTTTCCTGAATAGGGAGATAAATGCATTAATCAGGAAACAATATCTCAATAGAACAGAGGAAAATGAGTCTCTATTAGCATTATTAAAGCGTAGAAGAGCTAGATTAAGACTCAAATTGAAAAGAGAAAAGGAAGATCTACTGTGGATTAATTTGAGGGAAGCAATAACCTTTAATCGATCCAGAGAATTCTGGTCTATAATAAGGAAAGGTTGTGGTACTGTAGTAACACCCCGTCCTATTGCCATCAGTGAAAAAGTTTGGACACTATTTGTAACTGCGCTATATGCTCCAACTGAGGTAATGGAGGATATAGGTTTGGTGGAAATAAATGATATTCAAAATAGTAATCTCCCTACAGAAAAAACAATAGCTACGGTAATAAAGAGTATGCGCTCTACCGGAGCCATGGGTCCAGACGAACTCCCCATGACAATCATCAAACAGGATATCGCTACCTGGAGTAGGATTCTTCTCCCTATATTTCAGGCCTGCTTCATGACAAGAACTGTTCCTGAATCCTGGAGGGGTAGTATATTAATCCCCATATTTAAAAAGGGGGATCGGGAGTTGCCATCTAATTACCGTCTAATAGCTTTGCTAGATGCCATAGGAAAAATCTTCGCGAAATGTGTTTTAATGCTTATTGTGGAATGGGCAGAAACTAATAAGATTTTACCAATGGAACAAACTGGTTTCCGTGAAGAACATGGAACGCTCGATAATCTGACAATGTTGCAGGTGATCAGTGACAAGTATGTATGCATCCGTGATGGTGGCCTATATGCCGCATTTATTGACTTCTCCACGGCGTTTGACAAAGTGGATCGTCCATCGCTGTGGAGAAAATTGGCGGCATTGGGAATGCCAGGATACTTACTTGCATTGGTTCGTTCTCTACATACGAACACATGGTGTAAAGTGCTACAAGGTGGTGAAGAGGGTCTTACTTCATTAATTCCCTCCCAAAATGGCCTTAAACAAGGATGCATATTGGCACCGATATTATTTTCCTTATATATGGCTGACCTCCCAATTTTTATTTCATCGTGTGAAGGAGTGGCACCGAAAATTGGAGGAGCTACTATATCTATTTTAATGTATGCAGACGATATTCTTGTTTTGGATTTGACCCCGAAGGGTTTATCTAATCGCCTGTCTGCATTGAATGAATTTGCTGTAGCACACCATATGAAAATTAACACATCAAAAAGTAAAATTATGTGTATTTTTGGTAAGAGAAAATGCAGATCGAGCAATTATAAGTGGTTAATAGGGGGGCAAAGACTCGATGTTGTTAAAACTTACCCTTTTTTAGGCAAAATAATATCAGCGAATCTTAGTGAGACTCCCCATATCGAACATAATTCCCGTAAAGCATTGTCTCATGGAATGGGGCTATGTTCGTTATATAATGCTACTGGGAAGAGACACTTCTCACTTTTTTTGGAAGTTTTTAAAGCCAAAGTCCCAGCTACTCTTTTATATGGAATAGAACTAGTGGGGCTGAAACATTGGGGATTCCTTCAAAAAATGGAAGGACGGGTCCTTCGAAAAATTACATCACTTAGTAATGCATGTTCTACCTCGTCATGCAGACTAGAATTTGGGCTCCGAAGCTGTTGGACACAGGGACTGGTGGCCCTAGTAAGATGGGTAGCATGCTTGGCTAGAGGAAAACCTGGTACTCTAAGAGAGCTTGTTAAAAAGGAGTTACTGGGTAATCTTAATGATTTTTCCTCTTTACAAAAAAATTTTAGGAAAGCTGTGGCCTTGCTGGAGTTGGATGAGAGTACCCTATTCTTACTCAATTCCTCTGAACTTAAAAATTTATTAAAAAGAGCTTCATGGGAGTTATGTTTTAAGCTGGATACTCTTGCGCAACCCAGATTATGTGCCAGGAAACCTCTCCTAGAAACATATACCCCCAAGCTGGCCCAGCAATATTTGAGCTGGAATATTCCTCATGGAGTACGTAGGTTATGGTATCTCCTACGTCATGACCTACTCCCACTTAATATACTTTTAGCAAAATGGCACGGGAGTCCCACGATATGTAACCTTTGTGATGTCGCTGTTCAAGATCGTAACCACGTTTTGTTTGTTTGCCCTGCTTTACGTTCTTTGCGAGTTAAGTGGATTAAACCTATTTGTCTACAATTGGGAATCTTAAATGCCAAATTGTTTATTCATGCACTTTACTGCCCTCCCAATGAATTATTTTGTTGTAGAATTTTTAAATTTTTTAAAGGATTCTTAAATATTTATTGAGATTACTGAAATGTCGCCATGATTCACTTTAAAGCTGATAACTGTAGTATTCTGTTTATTTATTGTTAATTATGTATGCTTATATATTTGCTTTCTTATTTGTTATTACAGTATTTTGGTATGTTTAATTTCTTTATGTGGCCCTCAGTGAGAGCCAAAACATAATAAATAAACTTTGACTTTGACTTTGACTAGTTCTATTTTGAGTTTTTTTTATTGTGTGTTAACTTTATGGTTTAAAAAAATAAACAAAAAAAGGTGTTCACTTGTTAAATTGCATCACTGACACAAAGGCTTTTCACAATTGTTAGAGCACTGCCAGTGTTAACCGGGCCACTCTTGGGAGGGGTATGTGCATCAAGCGTTTATAAAGTGCACAAGCCCGCAGCAGCCAAACCGACGGGAAGATGCTGGTGCATTTTAATTGCCCTGCGCTCTGCCTGACCAGAGTGAGAGTACTGTTAGGGAAGGACCGGAACACGGAGCAAGTGAAAGTTGTAGGATCAGAGGACGGGTACAGTGATCGCCTCCTCAATGTGCTCTGGGGTTTGTGTTAATATATGGTAGGGTGCACCAGCGTGACCTGTATCCAGGCCAAGAATCCTGCTGATAGTTCCATGGCAAGAGCCAGGGTCAAACGTCACCACCAATATAGATCTGGAGGGCTGGAGACTACACATGGTTGGCATCCTGCAGAGACTAGAGGTAGGCAGACTGCAAGGGATAAGAGGAGACAGACTGCAGGGGCAGGAGGATGTATGATGAAAGAGACACATGGGGGAGGCTGCTGGGGTATGCGTGCCAAGAGGGGCAAACAACACAAGCTACAGGAAGCAGGCTGCGGGAACTGAAGAGAAGACTGCAAGAGCTGCAGGAGACATGCTGCAGGACTGTAGAATATGGGCGGGGGCAGGTGCCAGCATGCTAGGTGTAGGGGCTAGCTATTGATGAGGAACAATAATCAAGAGGGACAACTGACACAACTATGAGTTTGGTTGGACAGGAAGTCACGAGCGACTTCCTCCCGTTTATTTATAGCCTTCCGGCCAAGCCTGGCCTGAAGGTGTTACAATGTGTGCAAGTGGTTCCGGGGCTCAGCCGAGACCCTCGGACCACTAGAACGCTACATCCCTTCCCAAGTTAGTCCTTGTTTGCTGTGTTCATACATGGTTCACGAGTAGCACATATATTCTGCTAGTCTCTGACTTGGCTTAGGGTTAGGTCGGAGATGGTACATCTGTCTTCCTCTCGCTGGCGTTGCTGTTCGCACAGGCGATTGCACTGGTGATACTGGTGCCGGTAGAGTCGGTTCCCCTTCATGTGATGTTGTCCTGGGTTGTTCTTCACGCCGTCCCGCTGACTGGTCATCATTGTGGCTTTCAGCGTTTTCTTCAGCCTCTGCTGATTCCGCTGGGATGCGTTTAAACCAGGATACATTGCGGGTCACCTCCTCTCCATCTCTGTGTGCGGTGACTGCAGTGCCCTTGGTGTCCTTGATGACCCATGGTTCGGGCTCATATGGTGTCTTGAACTTGCCCCCGGGTCTTCGTGTCCGCAGTAGCACCGTATCTCCCGGTGCTAGGTCTCTACTCTGTGCTCTCCTCCTTTTGTCGATCCGTTCATTGTTCAGTCTTCTCCTCCGCTGAGTCTCACTGGACTTGTACGGTTCTGGTGCCCAGCCTTCTGTCATCGGGAGACTGTCTTGCCGGTTTCCTGCAAACATCAACGACCACGGTGTTCTCTGTGTTGTGCTGTGTGGCGTGCTTCGATATTCTCCTAGGAACTGTTGTAGTGCTGATTCTGGGTCGATTTCCTCAATATTTGCTATCCTTAATGCTTTATTGATGGTTCGCATGAACCTTTCGGCCTCACCGTTGGCTTGCGGCCACTGTGGTGTTATGCGGTGATGTCTGATCCCTAATGTACTCATAAAGTCACGGAATTCACTCCCCTGGAAAGGAGGCCCATTGTCCGTCTTAAGGATCTGGGGACGACCAAACATGGCGAATATTTTGCTCAATATAGGCTGAACATTTCTGAAGCTGGTGGATTCAGCTAACTCCACGATGGGATATTTGGAAAATGAGTCTATGAGAACAACCGTTGTTCTCCCATCTGGGAAACTTCCAAAATCCATGCTAACCCAAGACCAGGGTGTAGGGGCATGTTCCTCTGTGATGACAGGCGCTGGGTTTTCAGGAGTGCTGGTGAGTGGCACAGTCTGCAGTTCTTTACTAGGGTGTCGATGCTGTTCTCCATCTCTGGGAACCACACTTTCTCTCTCATTCGGCTCTTCATCCGCCGCGTTCCTTGGTGTCCTGCATGCGCCAACATGGTGGCTTGTTCTTGCAAGCTGAGTGGTATTACTATGCGGCGTCCCCTGAGAATCAGTCCGTTCTTTGCCATGCTTAGTTCGTTGTGAACTTTCCATATTTGGCCTATCCTAGAACGCTCATTCTCTGACCAGTCATTGTTGTCCCTTAAGAATCCATTCCATGTTCCTGTTCGTATGGTGTTTGCCACCTTTTGTAACACTTTGTCTTGAAGGTAATGTTCAATTATCACTGGGATGGACATGGCCTGCGGGCATGCGCTCTGAGCCAGGAGATTGATTTCTTCTTCAAACAGGGTCTTTTGTTCTTCAGGGACCATTCCATCTGCAGCTGGGTGACGGGACAGAAAATCAGCTGGGTTCTTTTCACCAGGTCTGTAAATTAGGTCCATTTGATACTGTTGTATCTGAATTGCCCACCTCTCTATCCTAGGTGGTGGATGTGGAGCGGTTCCTCTGAATAGTGGAATCAGTGGCTGGTGGTCAGTGACTAATCGAAATGGACATCCTGCCACATATAAATGAAAATGGTTGCAGGCCCATTTCACTGCCAGCGCTTCTCTTTCAATTTGTGAGTATCGGGACTCTGTGGCTGTTAGCGCTTTGCTGGCAAACGCCAACGGGGTCCACACACCTGGCTCTGCTTCCTGCGTCAATAGTGCTCCGAGCCCCACTGGGCTAGCGTCGACTAGGATCTCCGTTTTTCTGGAGGTGTCAAAATATGCAAGCGTTGTTGTGTCTAACAGAGCAGCCTTGATTTTTGTAAATGCGTTCTCTTCTTCTGTACTCCATTTCCAAAGTGCATCCTTCTTCGTCAGGTTGCGAAGCGGCTCTGCTATGGTGGCTAAGCCAGGGATGAACTGGGCACAATACTGCGCCATCCCTAGAAAACTCCTTACCTCTGACGCTGTGGATGGGGCTGGTGCATGTTTTATAGCGTGTGACTTGTGGGGATCCACCTTCACTCCGTTGTTGTCGAATACATATCCAAAGAATTCTACTGATTTTTGGAAAAACTTGCACTTTTCTTGATGGAGTGTGACTCCGTGCTCCGACAGTCGTTTGAGTGTTGCGCGTAGTCGCTGGTGGTGTTCCTCACTTGTTTTTGAGTGGATGAGAATATCATCGCTGACGTTCAATACGCCTTGCAATCCCGATAAGATCTCTTTAACAGTGTTTTGGAAAATCTCGGCAGCTGACGAGATGCCAAAATTCAGGCGTTTGTAGCGTCGCAGGCCCAGGTGCGTGGAAAATGTTGTGATATAGCGGCTTTCCTCCGCTAGCCGGAGTTGATGATATCCGGCATTTAAATCGAGCTTAGAAAACCATTGTGCTCCGTTGAGGTCAGCTAGAATGTCATCGACTGTCGGTGTAATATGCCTCTCTCGTTTGATTGCCTTGTTCGGCATGCGCATGTCTATGCATATGCGTATCTTCCCAGGCTGACGAGGTTTTTCGGCGATCACCATTGGCGAAACCCATGGGGTTGGACCAGTGACTTTTTCTATTACGTCTTGTTTTTCTAGGTTTTCCAGCTCCTTTTCTACTGCTGCTCTGAGATGGAAGGGTATTCTTCTATGCCTGAGGGCGATGGGTTGTATTGTTTTATCGATATGTAACTTTATTGGCGGTCTTTTGATCATGCCCAATCCTTTGAATAGCGATGGAAATTGCTGTAGTAACTCGTCAACTTGGATGCTTTTGACGGCATTCGCGAATGCAATTAGGTGTAGATCTTCGGCCGTGTGGCTTCCAACTAGGAGGTCGGCTTCTTTGTCCACCACGTGGAATGTTGTGGTGACTTCGTGTTCTTCCGCTTTTACCTGTACTACCATCTTGCCTCGCAACGGTAGCGGCTCTTTCCCGCCGTATGTGAATATTCGGACCTTGGATGGAACCAGTTTTGGTTTAGGATCTAAAGCTTTATAATGCTGGATGCCCATGACATTCACTGTAGCGCCTGTGTCTATCACCCCGGTTGCCGGGGACCCATCTATGAATATGTTACACTTGGGTTGCGGCCGTCGTCTTTGTTTCAGCTCATTTGTGAATGAAACGAAGTAGCACTCACCATCTTCATCTTCCGAGGAATCGTCGAGCCTGTCACACCTTTGGTATGTTGATTTCACGCTTCGTGGTGATTGTTCAATTTCCAGCTGGCGGATCGCCCCAGATAGTGACTTCCTCCTGAACGATCCTCTTCCTCGGTCTCTTCCTCGGCATACGCTGGAGAAATGATTCGGGATCCCGCAGTTTGAGCAGGTCTTCCCGCGTGCTGGGCAACTCCCTGCCTCATGTGCTTCACGCCCACAATAGCCACATTGTGGTTGTCTCTGTGTTCTGGTTGGCCATCTGCCTCTTCCACCTCGGCTGGATTTGCTGATTGCATCAACCCTTTCTTCCTTGATTGTCGATCCGTTGTTCGCGTTGGCGTTCAAGACTGCTTCCATTGCTGAAGAGCGTACATCCGACAACTCATATGATCTTGCCAGTAGGAGGATTTCCTCTAAGGTGATCTTAGGTTGGCGGAGGATCAGCGTCCTTAGGGGTTTGTTTCTGCACCCTTGTATGAGCTGGGCTGTGACTTCCTTATTCGAATCATCCTCTGCGCACGTGCTGACCAGTTCACGTAGGCGGGCGTGGAATGCATCCATGCTTTCTCCTTCCCTTTGCCTGGACTGCCTAAATTTGAATCTCTCATAATGTGGGTTGAGTTGAGGATCAAAGTGTGCATTTAGAGCTTGCACTGCGGCATCGTAGTTGTTCGATTCTCCAGTGTTCGGGAGGTGTGCAAATACTTTATATATTTCTTCACCACCAAAATGAAGCAGTAGTGAACGCTTCACTTCTTCATCTTTTTCCCTGGTGGCTATAAAATAGTTATTTAGTCTCCCTAGCCATGTAGCCCACCTAGGTGCCGCCGTCGACGGGTCCGCCAGTCCACTGAATGGTGGTAATGCTTGCACTTGCGCATGCGATGAGTGTTGGGTTGGTATCGGCGCTGGTACATGTTGTTGGGGTGGAGGCTGCACTGCTGCATTTTGTGGAAGCGCAGCATTACCTGCATTACCAGAAGGGCCTCCTCTCACGTTTTCTTCTGGTAGGTCAGACATTGTGGGTACCGATGGTCCCTTTTAGCTTTAGTGTGATGCTTTGCCAATGCTTGTTGGATTGTTTGTAGGTTTTGCTAGTGCTTGTGTGGAAAAGTAAATTTTGCCATGTTCTGTGTCCCTACTCATCCATCATATGTTATGTGTGCATGACCAATATGCATATGTTATTCCCCATGTCTGATTAATGACGCAATTACAGTTGTGTCCACCTCTGGTATGTCAGTTTCCAGTCCTCGTGAATACTACGAATATCAGGCCTATGTAAAGTTATATTGCCACGTTTCTCAGTGTGCACGTTATTTCATTATAAAGTCCCCGTTTCTAGGCCTCAACAGGGCCCGGACCACAGATTCAGCTCCTGTCTCCTGAAAGCCTCGCTAAGGAGCGATACAGCCCCCACCTGTATCCTCGACCCTTCACTTACTTCCTGCCTCGCAGTGCCCGGTGCAGCTTGGCTCTGCCTCTGAGTCTGCCAAGAGTATGTTATGATTCCAGCTATCAGTTCAGTCCTTCTTCTCTGCATTCCTAAGCTACTGAACTGCATCAATAGTTTCCGTCATTGTCTAGCCTATTCGGCTCCACGTTAGAGAAATACTGCATTTACTGGTCATTTAATATTCTTCATCACGCACTACATGTAGAATAATGCATGGTCCAGTCTTAGAATCAAGTTAGCTTTTCCCCTCATGACTCCTAGTTTATATCAACATGTTCCCTAAACATCAGATACCAGATAGGGTTTAGGTACATGTCGCTCCGACCCTCCAGACTCAAGTCTCTGCTCCTAGCACAGAGTTCGTAGCCCCCAGCTTCTCCTAGTAACACGTCATTGCCAGTTTTCGCGCACCATTAGGTTAGAGGTCCCGGCTCCTTAGGTAGCCCCCTCCAATGTTTCCGCCCATTCATGACATATTCTGTTACGTTTGCATCACATGTCTATGTATACTCCCAGTTACACCTACTTTTACTGTTATCTCTCGCGACTGCTACGCGTCACGCCTTCTGCTCCACCCACTGCTACGCCTACTGCAATGTAATGCTATGTGTTTGCGCTATGTATATAAGTTGATGTATTGTTATTAAAAGTTAGCGCGCTCATCCCAGACCCGGCCCCAGCAGCTGCTGGGTCATTCTATGCAGGTTGTCCTGATCCTGTCCTTATGCTGTAATAAACCTGCAGAAACTCCTACTACCTCGAATCTTGACTCTTATTTTATTGAGCTATCTGTTATTCATTCATACATTCAAAAATAGATCCGGTATTATTTATTTATATACCACATAATGGCGCCCGAATAGGGACTTGCCCTTTCCCCACGCGTCGGTGAAGCCACGCCGACCCCCTGACCCTCTGCAGCCGTGACGGAACCATACCGGCCACGTGCAGATATTTCTGCTTCAAGTATCCCTCAGGCCCACGGAGGAGACGGAGGAGGCGGTCCAGCATCCGAACGAGACGGTGGAGGAACGCGGCGAGTCCCGACCAGAGCCCAAGCCGAGAGTCCAAGGTCCGAGGTATCCGGAGGCCCACCCGTAACTGAAGTCCGAAGTCCGAAGTTCGTCGTCGTAGCAGTCCAGTCCCGTCCGAGGCCTTCCGTTCCGTGCTGCCCGGTGAGTACCATTGCTGGGGTAGTATCTAGACAGGACCAATCTAAATTGACTCCTGGTCTGTGGGTTGGTGGTGCCCAGACTCACAAACGAAGTGTTCACCTAGGTGGATACGGGTCTTGATGCGTCCCTTTATGGGACCGGTATGTTCCGTACTGTTACAGCAGTGCATCCAGTAATTCTAGTCTGTTCCGTTCTCGAGACATTCTGTTCTGTTCTGTTCTCAGTATTCCAGGTAATATTCTGTTCGAACTGTCATTTATAATGTTGTTCAATGTATTTCCAATGTCGTGGTATGCCTGAATTGTTTTCTCAATTGTTATTGTTTTTCGTGTATTGTATTGTGTTCCGATTCAAGTTTACAATGCCGCTCTTTTCCAAGTTACGTCAGTTAAAAACTAGAAAGGGTTTATTAGAGGAAGCAGTTCCTGTCCCGCCTAGGGACAGTCCAGGTCACTTTATGTATCAGAAACATGGCATAAGCGCCATAATGTATCTAGATTTATGGGTAGAGTATACCAAACAGTTAGAAGAAAAGTATAGATGGCCCGTATCGGGTACATGGGATGCCGAATGTATCATGCGAGTAGAAGAAGCATTATGGAAAAAGAAAGCCAGACAGTCACAGAAAGATGCCATCGAGTTATGGCGTAAGGAAGCTCATAGAAGAACTGAAAAGGAAGTCAGAAAGTCGGAGTTAAGTAGAGAATCCCAGGAACGAGCCCAAGAAAGAGAATTAATCGAGATAGGTGAACGAGTCAAAACCGAACAGTCAGACAGACAGAGGCATGCCCTTATTAAGGGTATGTATCCTCTCCTTGCCGAAGGTTTGCCAAAAGCGACCCCAGAGGCATCCAGTAATTTCCCGCCACCATTAGTTCCGACTAAGCTACGTCACAAACAGACCGCAGCTGATATTTTTATTTCGTCCTACTTGGACGACACAGTCCCAGAATATGCAAATCCTGTTCGCACTCCGCCAGTCCCTGTAAATCAGGCACTTCCCGCTCCTCCAGACACCGGAGTACCTGTTACGGTACCCCCGGTCCAGCCTACAGTTCCATTTCCCACTCTGCCAGGACGTAGAGCCTCAGTCGACGATTCCAGTCTAGGGGCCGCAGGAGGAGGTCTTCCTCAAACCCCGCCGCCACACAAGCGTTTAACATTACTCGAATTACATGCTCAAGCGTTACAGCGCACGCCCAAACATCAGTCTGTTACAGAAATCAGACAAACCCTTAACGAATGTGTCTATGATCCAGTTCCAGGCGAATATAATATGGTTTTATATTCCTTACGTGTAAGGAGAGTGACCGAGTATCTAGTCACCTTGCCGAATATGAAAGAAGATCTAGACAGAATATATCGTTTCATCCGTACAGGGGATGATCCAGAAAGTATTGGCGAGATTATGTCTCAAAGGAAAGCCGAGATCCAGCTCATGATATTAAAGTTCCTGATCAATTGTCTAATAAGAGAACAAGATTACCCGTCTAAAGATTCCGCCGAAATGAGAATCCTGACAAGGTGGAGTGATAATATAGCCGAGGGTAAGCACAAGACCGTCGGTGCTATGGAGAGTATGTACAAGAAAATCCGAAAAGAGATAATAAAGATACACGAACAGCGTAAAGCAGCACAAGTAAGCGAGAAAGAAAGTACCTCTGATCCCGAAGAGGAAGAGAACGAGAATCCCGCCAGAATAGCGTATGTAGGAAAAACTAGATTTCCAGATCGCCATTTACGCCTAGAACACAAGTCTGTTTTTCATCATCCAGCACCAGAACTAGGTTCTCTAGAACAAGTATTTCAAGCTACCGATCACATTCTGAAATCACGAGTCGGTTACAGTGAATTAAGTACCATGCATGAACAAGAACTAGTCCGATCAGCAGTCCGATGGATTACTGATTCTACCACTTTTCCAGACGAAATAGTGGCACAAATGTTTCTGAAATTGCCCCCAGCCGAGCAGCGACTGGTGGGTATGTATATGATCCAGCACCTCATTACTCTGTATGAGGGTCAACATTCTGATCCAGGTCCGTTACACGATATCCTGAACGAGTTACTCCAGTATAAATGGAGAGGTCTAGGTACCGATTTAGTTAGTGTCATTCTAGAACAGCGTCACAAGTATAGAACGTTTCTGAACCCGCATTTTGTTCATGTCTCACCCCCAGAAAGTAAATCATTTTACATAGACAGACAGAATCCGTTACGAGAAGTCCACCCAGTCCAAGGGGCGGGTGGCGTAATGCAACGAGTGTTTGTATACACTCCGATTTCAAAGATGGAACTTCTTGAAATGAAGAAATTAATTCCCTGTCATGACAAAGATCCAGCAGGGTTCCATAGAGAATTAAAAGACATGCTCCGTATGGGAGAATACACTTACCCAGATATCATTAAAATGTTAAAGGTCCTGTTACCCGCAGGGGTGTATGAAAAGCTAAAGGAAAAGGAATGGGAGGTGGGAGAGAAAAAGATAGATTGGGCAGCTCTAGAAGCTGAAGACAAGGCACGAGTACCAGGTACCGGTCTTGGAGATAAATGTAAAGAATTACCAGAATTATTGATTCAAGTTTTACCCAGATTATTGACAACGAGAAAAGAAGACTGGGATGCAATCTCAGCCTGTAAACAGAAACAAGATGAAGATATTAGTGATTTTTATTCTAGATTTGAAAAATGTTTCAGTATCAACAGTGGTCTCAAGACAAGTAGTGAGTCATACCCTCATCTTTTCGTTACTAAATTAGTCGAGAATTCAAGCCCACAAATTAAAAACCGAGTTTTGAAAGTCGAAAGCACCTGGCAAGCTAATACCCCGTCCCAGATGCTCCAGATGCTCCAGTATCACCAGAATAGAATCAGGGAAGAGCAAGAACACGAGAGAAAACGTATGAAAGACACGAAAATGAAAGTACTAGTTGCACAATCTGTTCCCCAAGACAGTCAGAAGAGGGGTCCGAATCAAGCCAGTCATCCTGCAGCTCCGGTTAAAGGGAACTGCAATTATTGTAAACAGCCAGGTCATTTTATAAACGAGTGTGCAGTTCTGAAACATAATATAGCTACTGGTAAGACTAAAGAAAGACCACGTCCGCCGAGACAAGAACAAGTTTCACAGATTCCTCAGCCACAGAATGCACAACAGACAGTTCCCGCACCACAGCCTATTGCTGCAACACAGCACGTTACATCGCAGATGTACCAGTATGCACAGTCCGAGTATCCAGAGTACCAGCAGTATTCATGAAACAGCCTAGAGAGGGAGGTAGGCTTGCCTCTCATCGAGATACCTGTAGATCAAGAAGGTCCCTATGTTCACAGTCAAGTATTAGGGAAAGATAGAAAGTTTTTGATCGATACAGGGGCAAGTAGGACCACAATTAGTCACGCCGAAGTTCCAGGGGCTCCGCTCTCAGGCTCAAGAAATGTTTCCCTTGGATTTTCAGGAAAGCCAATAGTTAATGAGATATCAAAGCCAGTCACTCTAGAAGTAGGTCCATTGTCCCGTACCACTGATCTGTTACTTACTAAGTCATGTCCAGAAAACCTATTAGGCATTAAAACACTGAAAGAGTTAGGTGCAGTCATATGCTGTTCCCCAGAGGGAATACGTCTGTTCCTACGTGACTTTAAGGGTCACTATGTATTACGAGATTTTGATTCAAGATTGTCTAATGTTCCACAGCACTTATGGGCGCAAGGTCCAACTGATGTAGGTTACATGCAAATCACACCCCATCGTGTGACTCTCAAACCAGGTGTAGTGTTACCCCGAATCAGACAGTACAGATTGCCACCTGAGGCTGTAGCAGCCTTATCCAAAATTATTGACGAGCTCATGGCTCAAGGAGTAGTTGTAGAAACTGACTCCAATGTATGCAATTCTCCGATCATTCCAGTCATGAAACGTACTGATCCAAATGCACCCCCAGTATATCGATTAGTGATTGATTTACGAGAGCTTAATAAATGTATTATTCCTCAGTACCCAGTTGTTCCAGACATCTCTTCCCTGTTAACAGCCATTGATTCCGAAGCCATGTTTTTCACTGTCATAGACCTCAAGAATGCATTTTTCAGTGTTCCAATTCATCCAGACAGCCAGTTTCTTTTCGGATTTTGTTTAAATGGAAGGAGCTATATGTTTACACGCGCTCCTCAAGGTTTCACAGAAAGTCCTAGTATTTACAGTCAAGCACTCAAGAGACAACTAGACAACATTCACATGCCAACTGACACTGCCCTGCTCCAGTATGTCGATGATCTACTGATCACAGCCCGTTCTGAACGTGACTGCGAGCGAGCATCCCTTACAGTCTTGTATTTTCTAGCCGAGATGGGGCACAAGGTGTCACCTTCGAAGCTTCAATTCTGTGTCCAGCAAGTGGTATACTTAGGACACTTGCTGTCCAAGAGGGGTAGGCAGTTGACACCCGACCGTATCCAGTTAATAGCGAGTCTTCCCCAGCCCAGAACCCAGAAGGAGGTACGTGCCTTTATCGGCCTTACTTCTTATTGTAGACAATGGATTCCCCAGTATGCATTTCTAGCCAAGCCACTGATACAGTTAACGACACAGGAGGCAGCCGTATCGACTGTCCTCCCTTGGACATCTGACCATACACTTAGTTTCAACGAGTTAAAGAAAGCTTTATGCCAAGCTCCAGTTCTAGCTACACCGAACTACAGTAAGCCTTTTACACTTTTCGTTACTGAACGCGAAGGTACAGCATTATCTGTTCTCACACAAGATCAAGCAGGACAATACAAGCCCTGTGCTTATTTTTCGAGCACATTAGATCCAGTCGCCCAGGCGTTGCCTGCGTGCCTCAAGTCAGTTGCAGCCACAGCACTAGCTATCAGACAAAGTGATTCCATAGTTTTAGGACACTCCCTGACAGTACAAGTCCCACATTCCGTGGAAGTTCTTTTAAACCGAACACAAACACAGCACTTGACAATTGCACGTTTAACAGGTTATGAATTGACACTGTTCCAGCCACACATAGAAATCAGACGCTGCAACGTCCTGAATCCTGCTACACTGTTACCATCAGTTAATTCAAAACCAGACACACATGACTGTGTGGAAGTAGTTAATATTACGACAAAGCCAAGACAAGACCTGACGGACATTCCATTACCAGATCCTGACCTGACACTTTATGTGGATGGTTCATGTATGAGAACTAGTACAGGAGAACTAGTCGCCGCGTATGCAGTGACTACTGACACCGAAGTTATTGAAACACACCGTATTGATACCCTGTCCGCTCAAGCAGCAGAGCTAGTCGCTCTGACACAAGCCTGCATACACGCCAAGAACCTGAAAGTTAATGTTTATACAGATTCACGTTACGCATTCGGAGTTGTACACGACTTCGGAGTGCTCTGGCAGGAGAGAGGTTTCATGACTTCTCATGGAACCAAGATTCAGTATGGTCTCCTTATTCAAGCTCTGTTAGATGCCATACATTTACCGACATCTATTGCCATCATGAAATGCAAAGCACATACGAAAGTTACTGACATTATTTCCCAAGGTAATGATCTAGCAGACCGCACAGCCAAGCTTACAGCACAGACTCCAGACATTCCAGTTAACATGACACATACTCCAGATCCGATTACATGCATGACAGTTAAGGACCCTACTCAAGATGTCATAGATATCCAGTTACATGCTACTCCCGATGAAATCAAGAAATGGTCTGAACAAGGAGGGGTCCAGACAGATCAAGGATGGTTAACGAAGGGTAGAGCCACATGGTTTCTCCCCGACTCTATGGTTCAAGTCATTATTAATACCGCACATAGTCCAGCACATTTAGGAGAAAAAGCTATGTTAGACAGTATCCAGAACATTTGGTTCAACAAGCATTTACGAGCTGCAGCCAAGCAGAAAGTCCGTACCTGTATGATATGTTGTCAGTTTAATCCAGGTAAAAGTGTCCCGGTGGAACAAGGTGGTTTCCAGCCCCCTGACCACCCTTTTGAGGTCCTCCAGATGGATTATATTCAGATGGAGCGATGTCGAGGTTTCAAGTATGTCCTTGTAGTTGTATGCGCTTTGTCCAGGTGGACAGAAGCATATCCAGTCCCAGATTACACAGCCGCGACCACTGCCAAGCAGTTGGTTCGTGAATTTTTCCCTAGGTATGGACTCCCTAGAGTCGTATATTCTGATAACGGCCAGCCATTCTCCTCAGAGTTAATGAAGCACGTTTCCCTGTTGTTAGGGTACCAGTGGAAGTTTCATTGTGTACGCCATCCTGAAGCAGCCGGTCTGGTCGAGAGACATAATCAGACCCTGAAAATCCGTATTGCCAAAGTTTGTAAAGAAAAAGGTGTGGACTGGCTAGTAGCTCTGCCAGTCGCTTTGTTTTATATGCGCATGGTCGCACATTCCAGATCAGGTCTGTCCCCGTATGAGGTCGTATTCGGCCGCCCCCCTAACATGTGGGGTACTCCTAGACCCCGAAGTATTACCGATGTTTCATGTAATATGCTGACAGATTACCTAGCTTCCTTGATGTCTGCCCTCAACTCATGTCGTTCACAGGTTGCCGCCGCATTTCCAGACAATACCGAGGTGGCACCGCACGAGATCGTTCCAGGCTCCTTGGTGATGATCAGAAATTTTGACAGATCAAGTCCGCTGGAACCACGTTGGAAGGAGCCACGTCAGGTCCTCTTGACCACCCGTACTGCCGTCAAGTTGGAAGGCAGGAAGGGGTGGGTCCATCTTTCTCATGTAAAACTTTTCAATGGATTGAAACCAGTCTCCAAGAACATTTCCCAGGATTCCCAGGATTTTAAAAACTGTCGAGACATTGTTTTAAAGGACTGTCCCGCAAAAGACATTATTACAACCCCTCCCTTGTTAGAGAAAACTCCGCAGCAGGAGTATAAGTTAAAGCTCAGGTCTAGTAAAATAAGTCAGTCAGTTTGATTGTATAAGTCCTCCCCTAGGTGAAACGGTTAGACTGTTTCTGACATGTATAAAATAGACCCCCATAGTGAGAGAGTCAGTAATAACTCAATTCAAGGTATCGTTTTTCTGAGTTTCGTATTATTCATCAGCATAATGATTTCCTGCACCAGCTATGCATTCTATCTGTATTTTCCAGTTCCTCATGTAAATATGTCTGCTAATGCTACAGTAGAACACACGTTTAGTGATCTGCCTCCTCACGAATATTCTTACCGCCTCGCTATGCGCAACAACACATTTATCCGTATGTTACATTATTCACACCAGACCAGCAATGCCACTAATTGTTGGGTGTGTGGTCGACTCCCCCCTTTCCAGACACCGAAGGGAGTTCTGCCACTCTTTCCTTATCCATTTTCACACAATGGTTCGTGTGGAGCATGGTCCACGTTAACGTCATCCTCAACAGATATGTCTTTTCTTAACAGTACATGTTTTTCAGACAAGCAAGGTTTCCCCCACAGAACAGGTTTAGATCTAGAAAATGAAGTATATAATTTAGGTAATTATTCGTCGAATTTTATGGTCCTGAATGTTCAGTCTGATACTACTCCAGACTTACCTGCTATTTCAGTACTACCTGTCAAAGGCGAATTATGTGTCCGTAGTTATGGTTCCATACATGTAGGTCATAGTGAATGTACTACTGTTATCCAGTATAGTGACAGTGGGAAATCTGTTTTCAAAGCTTCACGTCATTCTTATTTTATTTGTGGTCAAACTGCATATGTCCGTCTGCCCCTCGATTGGGAGGGAACCTGTTACATTGCCTTCCTACTGCCACCTGTTTTCCTAGCCCCATCTGATTATCACAGAAACACACATCTAGTACACATTAGACATAGAAGGGAGTCCCCAATTGTCGATTATACTGAAACTACTCTAGAACAGTATACAGATTTCAATAAAGGTTTCTTCTTCTTTGTAGGACCTGTCCAGAATAGTAAACTGATCCGTAGGTTAACAAGAACCCTTGAAGCTGTAGTAAATGAGACTGCCTCTGCCCTAGGTAACCTAACCGAAGAACAATCTGCTATGAGATTTGTCGTTTTGCAAAATCGTCTCGTCCTTGACGTCATACTGGCCGATAGGGGCGGGGCCTGTAGAGTCATCGGATCTAGTTGCTGCATTTTCATTCCAAATAACGCGCCGTCTGTTTATTCAGCTATAACCAGACTCCATAAAATTGCCCATCTGTTACACCAAGATCCAGGCACCTGGACATGGTCCGGTTGGTTCTGGAATATAATTTCCGCAAGGGGATGGAAAGTCCTGTCCTTTCTAGGTATTGCAGTAGCGATCATATTCAGCTGCTGCCTCTGTATACAATGTGGCCCTGCGATTTGCAGCATGTGTGCTACCTCTTGTATTCCTAGTCCCAAGCCCCGTTCTAAATCCCGTTCCAAGACAATTCGAGACGAGCAAATGGTACTGTATGAAATGATAGATGGTATCATGAATATTGATGTTTCCTGATGGAAACGTAGTGACAAGGAGGGAATGTGGAAAAGTAAATTTTGCCATGTTCTGTGTCCCTACTCATCCATCATATGTTATGTGTGCATGACCAATATGCATATGTTATTCCCCATGTCTGATTAATGACGCAATTACAGTTGTGTCCACCTCTGGTATGTCAGTTTCCAGTCCTCGTGAATACTACGAATATCAGGCCTATGTAAAGTTATATTGCCACGTTTCTCAGTGTGCACGTTATTTCATTATAAAGTCCCCGTTTCTAGGCCTCAACAGGGCCCGGACCACAGATTCAGCTCCTGTCTCCTGAAAGCCTCGCTAAGGAGCGATACAGCCCCCACCTGTATCCTCGACCCTTCACTTACTTCCTGCCTCGCAGTGCCCGGTGCAGCTTGGCTCTGCCTCTGAGTCTGCCAAGAGTATGTTATGATTCCAGCTATCAGTTCAGTCCTTCTTCTCTGCATTCCTAAGCTACTGAACTGCATCAATAGTTTCCGTCATTGTCTAGCCTATTCGGCTCCACGTTAGAGAAATACTGCATTTACTGGTCATTTAATATTCTTCATCACGCACTACATGTAGAATAATGCATGGTCCAGTCTTAGAATCAAGTTAGCTTTTCCCCTCATGACTCCTAGTTTATATCAACATGTTCCCTAAACATCAGATACCAGATAGGGTTTAGGTACATGTCGCTCCGACCCTCCAGACTCAAGTCTCTGCTCCTAGCACAGAGTTCGTAGCCCCCAGCTTCTCCTAGTAACACGTCATTGCCAGTTTTCGCGCACCATTAGGTTAGAGGTCCCGGCTCCTTAGGTAGCCCCCTCCAATGTTTCCGCCCATTCATGACATATTCTGTTACGTTTGCATCACATGTCTATGTATACTCCCAGTTACACCTACTTTTACTGTTATCTCTCGCGACTGCTACGCGTCACGCCTTCTGCTCCACCCACTGCTACGCCTACTGCAATGTAATGCTATGTGTTTGCGCTATGTATATAAGTTGATGTATTGTTATTAAAAGTTAGCGCGCTCATCCCAGACCCGGCCCCAGCAGCTGCTGGGTCATTCTATGCAGGTTGTCCTGATCCTGTCCTTATGCTGTAATAAACCTGCAGAAACTCCTACTACCTCGAATCTTGACTCTTATTTTATTGAGCTATCTGTTATTCATTCATACATTCAAAAATAGATCCGGTATTATTTATTTATATACCACACTTGTTGGCATTTATGTGTCCCTCTGTGTTGTTTTTTTTTTTCAAGATATGGCTGCCAAATGTCTGTTTTGCTTCTCACTTTATTGTTTTTGCCAATGTTTTTTTTTTTTTTTTTTTTAATTTAAGTTTTTTCCTCTTCTAGTAATATGCTTTGAGCAGCTGGGGTTTCTTTCCACTTAAAATCGGCTTCGCCGATGCTTTTCCCCGTTCGTTGTTGAAAGCGCTGCTCTGCGCTCGTGTTCCTGTCAGTTTCTGCGTGCTTGGGGCCTAGTCGGGCGCCGGACCTTGCTTCTGCGCATGCGCGTGCTCTGCGCGGCTCCTGAGGCGTTTCTAAGCCTCTCCCTCGCTTTCTCCTCCGCCCGGTGCCTAACGCAGCTCCCGCTCACGCTGCTTACCGGGATGTCTTCCTCGCGTGCCTTCTTTCTTCGTGGGCTGAGGAGCGCCACACAGTCTCGGGTGGGGACAGCTTCGACGCCCTCAGGGAGGACTTCGCGGGCCACTCGTCGTTCCGGATCCGGACTCACCACAGACGTCGCCTGCAGGTAGGGATATGTACGATCCCGCCCTCGTCCGCCAAAATGTAGGGGCTAGCTATTGATGAGGAACAATAATCAAGAGGGACAACTGACACAACTATGAGTTTGGTTGGACAGGAAGTCACGAGCGACTTCCTCCCGTTTATTTATAGCCTTCCGGCCAAGCCTGGCCTGAAGGTGTTACAATGTGTGCAAGTGGTTCCGGGGTTCAGCCGAGACCCTCGGACCACTAGAACGCTACACTAGGCAGGCTGCGTGCATTGGGGGCGTGGAGCTTAGATACTAGGCTGCAGGAGCTGAAGACATAGGTTGCAGGATCGAGAGGAGGCAAGCCACAGGTAATAGAACATAAGGCTGCAGGAGCTGGGTGCAAGGTTGATCCGTAGGGTCCACGCTGTACAATCTTGAAGCTGAGTTGCAGGGAGCAGGCTACAGGGCTTAGGTGGAGGCTGAATGCAAAGGTAATCTGCAGGAGGATGGTGAGGCACTCTGCAGGAACTCTAGGAGGCAGGCCTCATCAGATGGTAGGTTCAGACTGCAGAACACAGCGGAGGAAAGTGAGTTGATGGAAAGTAAAGGTTGCAGGAGTAGCAGGAGTTTGTCAGTGGGAGAAGGACCTTTGAGTGCAACCTCCGTGACCCAGGTTGTAAGACCTGGAGAAGCAAGGCAAAGTGAGCAGCTGCGTTTTATTTATGGTTATTATGCAAAGAATGGGGCTAAAGTTTGGGCTAAGGGTGTTTAAGTTAGTCTAAGGTACAGGTTTTGGTAAAGGTTAGGAATAGGAATGAGGCTGATATTTTGTTCAGTTGGTTGTGGTTGTGTTTAGGATAAAGTTAAAGTATAGGTGAAGCTTTGGGATATGGCTGGTGTCAGTGTGAGTTTGACTTAGGTTTAGGAATATTCTACACTTGTCTTTGCAGTCAAATAGTGCGGTCTGTGTCACTGCAAAACCATGGAAACCAAATAACCCAATACCCACGGAAAAAAAGAAGTGTGCATCTCTCAGATGCCCTTTTTCAGTACAGTTGAATGCGATGCGCTCCAATACGTCTATTGAGTATATGTACCCACCAAGTGAAACCACACCCACCCATACAAATGCACACAGACTAGTGAACGTGTGAACCTGCTAAGTGCATTAATGTATGTGCCTTGCAGAGTTGTCTGCAGCACCAGATCGGAGTTTCCAAACCCAGCATGGCCAACTGAGACTTTCAGGCTTGCAATGTTGAAAATAGGATTTGCCTGTCTGTTATGTGAAAGCAGTACTATCTCAAGCTTTGATAGCAGGTAGGCTCTCCTTAGGAGTGTTGTGCGCTTTATGAATGCACTATTATTACAAAATATTAACAATCCTGTGAATTCAAAGCTTCTGTTAATAGTGCACACATATGCACTGGCACCTGCTGGTGCATGTCCAGTCACATGACTTCAAAGCTGTCATTCATCGTGCACATCATCCAATCACCCTAAACAGCACTTGCAAATGGATTGCATCCAAATGACTGAACACCCCCATGTCTATGAGCATGTTTGGTTTAAGAGCTGCCCATACTTTTTGAGAGAGAACTCAGCTCTTTAAGGGCAAACAACTCTCCCCAGCGTCGTTCCCATCTCATCCTCAATACAATCTTCCTCTAGTTTGGTGCACATTGATTCTTTCTGACCCTGTGTCTGCACTCGTTGAGTCTCATTTGCAAAGTTTTGATGCAGAGCAGCACATGCGCCAGAAGAAAAGGGCAGGAATGCGCCGTATCTTCAAGATACGGCGCATTCCTGTCCTCCCATGGGCTGTTGCATAATGGGCTGCCATGCGCCAACGCAAGCACCCTTGTGCCATGGTGCAAGGGTGTCTGCATGTTAGGGGAGATTGTTTCTGTGCAAGAAGGGACATCTTCCTGCACAAAAACAATCACGAGAGGTGTTTTCCTCTTTCTATGTGTGCTGCAAAATGTTGCACATATAGAAAAAGGAAAAACAAGAGAGAAGTCACCATATTTCTCCTCGTTGCGCCTCCCTTACGCCTCCCCTAGGAAGTCAGAGGAATTTGACACTTTTCCAGGTTTACGAAAGCTTGTAAATCTGGAAATTAGTACGGTTTAATGAATGTTGAGTGGGAACACCCACAGCACCTGGTAGTGCAATGGGCTTGTAAATAAGCCCAGAGTACCTGCCGACCGTATAGCGAGGTGGCGCTCCACCCCTGTGCTAGAACTGACTTAAGCAGAGTTGCATTTATTTGCATGAATGGCACTGCATCCATCTAATTACAAAGCAGCTCAGCTTTATTGAACTGCCGCTTGCTGCATTTTGTTGGGACTCAATCGCCTAGAGTTACAGGGGACCCTGCAGCAGTGCCTACGCCGCTGCACATGCTTAAAAGTGCTTGGTGCCGCCCGTAGCACAAGACGCTTTATTGAACTGCCGCTTGCTGCATTTTGTTGGGACTCAATCTCCCAGAGTTACAGAGGACCCTGCAGCAACACCTGCACCGCCGCACACGTTTAAAAGCGTTTGGTGCCTCCGAGGCCCGTCCGCACCTGTCATAGCCCGGAAGAGGCTGGGCTGGGCCTACTCTCTTGGCCCACTAATGGAGATCTTCCCTCCAGCTCAAGTGGAGGCACACATCTATCATTGTCATCGGCTGGTGATCTCTTGGTAAATCTCACAGCATCAGTGGAGGAAGAATTTTAAGCCCGTAATTGATCTGTCACACTTTGCTGTTGGCCACCAAGGGGGGACTGCAACTACGAGTCCCAAGAAGTAAAGCAGACTCACCGCGTCATCTGTTGCAGAATGGTAAAGGGGGTTATGGACTTAACACCGATCCAGGTCGAGACAATTATTCTACAATCATTCTAAACCTCACAAGCACTGGTTACAAACATTTATACAGACTTCTGGAGGATTTGATGAGCTATCAAAATATTTTTGGGGTGAAAATCCTGTTAATTTCGACAGTACCTGTTCACATGAATGTAATGATTTCCCCTTCTCACTGAGAAACATATTATATAGTATGTGTTTTCCTTTTCACTTGTTGGAGGGATAGGAACGTTTCTATTGTATTGTTTGTATTGTTTAAGGCGGTAAACAGACATAATATCGATTCCAAAATATCAACTGGACATAATATCGAGGTAAAAATATAGACTAGACAAAATATCGACCAGACATAATATAGACTACATAAATATCAAGTAATATCAATATTAATAGCCAAAATGTCGAATCAAGAATATAGACTAGACATAATATTGACTAGATAGAATATAGACAACAAAAAAATCGAAAATAAGGTACGTTTTTAATAATTGTGTAATATAAATGTGTAGCGGGTTGTGGGTTTATAGGGGAATAGGGTGGGAAGTAATTTAATTATAATTAATTAAATCTGTAATATAATTGAAATTGTTAATTAATTATTAATTGTTAATTAATTAAAATATAATTGGTAATTAATAATAATTGATTAATTGATCAATACTGAATTTTTAGTAAATTATTTTCTGTAGCGGGTTGTGGGTTTATAGGGGAATAGGGTGGGAAGTAATTTAAATATAATTAATTAAGTATGTAAAATAATTATAATTGTTAATTAATTATTAATTGGTAATTAATTAAAATATAATTGGTAATTAATAATAATTGATTAATTGATAAATACTTAATTTTTAGTAAATTATTTTCTGTAGCGGGTTGTGGGTTTATAGGGGAATAGGGTTGGAGTAATTTAATTATAAATAATTAATTATGTAAATTAATAATAATTGTTAATTAATTATTAATTGGTAATTAATTAAAATATTATTGGTAATTAATTATAAATATTTAATTGATAAATAATTAATATTTAGTAAATTATTTTCTGTAGTGGGTTGTGAGTTTATAGGGGTATAGGGTGGGAAGTAATTTAATAAAAATTAGTTAATTATGTAAATTAATTAAAATTGTTAATTAATTAATAATTGTCCATTAAATAAAATTTAATTGGTAAATAAAAGTAATTGGTATTGGAAATTAAATTTAATTGGTAATAATATTTCTATTAATTATATTTATTTATGAAGTTTTTACTTTTTCTACTGTTGCACTCACTGGAGTGGGAATAGTAATTTTTACCCCTATGCTATCCATCGTTTTCCCTACTGTTGCACCCACTGGTGTGGGAATAGTAATTTTTACCATTACGCTATCCAACGCTTTCCCTAAAGTTGCACCCACTGGAGTGGGAATAGAAATTTTTACCCCTACGCTATCCAACGCTTTCCCTACTGTTGCACTCTTTGGAGTGGGAATAGTAATTTTTACCCCTACGCTATCCAACGCTTTCCCTACTGTTGCACCCACTGGAGTGGGAATAGTAATTTTAACCCCTACACTATCCAACGCTTTCCCTACTGTTGCACCCACTGGCGTGGGAATAGTAATCTTTACCCCTAAGCTATCCAGCGCTTTCCCTACTGTTGCACCCACTGGAGTGGGAATAGTAATTTTAACCCCTACGCTATCCAGCGCTTTCTCTACTGTTGCACCCACTGGAGTGGGAATAGTAATTTTAACCCTACGCTATCCAGCGCTTTCTCTACTGTTGCACCCACTGGAGTGGGAATAGTAATTTTAACCCCTACACTATCCAGCGCTTTCCCTACTATTGCACCCATTGGAGTGGGAATAGTAATTTTAACCCCTACGCTATCCAGCGCTTTCCCTACTGTTGCACCCACTGGAGTGGGAATAGTAATTTTAACCCCTACACTATCCAACGCTTTCCCTACTGTTGTACCCACTGGAGTGGGAATAGTAAATTTTACCCCTATGCTACCCAACGCTTTCGCTACTGTTGAACTCACTAGAGTTGTTCCAATAAATTTTAACCATTTTGCTATGCTACGGTAAAAATATTATATATGTTTATTTAATAATATGTATTTATATATATATATATGTATTATTTTTGTTATATATTTTTTTTAATTTACATTAATTATTTATTAATATTACATTTATTTAATAATTTTAACTAAGTTTATATTAAATATATTTATTATTATATTAGTTTTAACTTAATTTAAAGATATTTTTAAAAAACGATATTTTGACAGTCTATATTTTTGTAACTCGATATTTTTGAGTCGATATTTTAGTAATTACCTGTTTAAGATAGGCAGTCGATATTTTGTCCCTCGATATTTTATCCTCGATATTATTGTATCTCGATATTTTTGTGGTCGATATAATGTCAGTGATCCGTTTAAGGCATCTGTGCAATACCAGGTTAAGTTGGAGCCCTGGGGTTTCTTGGATTACATGTTTTTTTGATTGTTTTTGTGGTCACAGTAGGGCTGAAGTGTAATGGAGTAATATAGAGAACCACTTTAACGAATGGGGAGGTGTAGGACAGCTGGCCCTGCTGGCTCTGCAGTAACCATGGATTAATTTTTAAAGCGGGCAGCATTGGTGCTGGATAAACAGAGAGAACTGGTGAATAGGCATTTATCAAGATCTCCCATAACCTCCCATCTCCCCAACACCTCAGCTACAACTTGTCCTGTGGAAAAAAATGTTGACTCACCTGAGATCATGGGACTATTGCATTTAGATTTACCAGACAGTGCGTCTGGCCATTTTCACGACTAGCAGATATCTCTAAGTCCCACTATTATAACAATTACCACCGGAGTGGTAAATGCAATTCCATCAAACAGTCCTGTGGGGGTGAAAATAGTGGTCCTTCACTAAATCCATCTATCAATAGACCAGGAGGGGTGGAATGTGTAAACCAAGGACCGGATGTGGAAAGGAAAGGCCAGCTACCTGGAGGGAAGGCAAAACAGTCAAGGGTGGAACCACTTCCCAAGAATACATCTGTAACCCAGGGCCAAGGGGCTGACCAATGAAGACATGAAGTTACTGCTTGAATCCATGCAGAACACACTTTAAGATATTATGGACATCAAGTTAGGCCCAATCATCCAGCGGTTGACCTTGATGGAGTATTTCTAAATATATAAATAGCCCACCAAGGGAGGCGGAAATAAATCCCCAAACGGCTCCCTTGACACGGGATAGTCCAAATTTAGGAACCTTATCTACAATCCCTAAAGATAATCCACCTCCCCTACCAAGGCTCGAGTGTAATAAAGTACATTCTCGAATGGCCTTGCCCAGGTTTACAACTCTAGGTTTAGACGAGAGCTTGGGCGCACAAAACGAACATAGGAGAAATATGAATGAGAACCAAAATTCACAAGCAAAAGAATTCTATGCATAGTTTGCCTAATATCCATTTACCACCAGAGTCAACACCATACGTGGTGGTATTGGGGGAACGTGCCGACTCTCCCCCAGGGTGGGAGGGAGGATTATACCCAATTTGAAAAACAAGGTACTACACTGGCTAACATACAATGCGGCACTTGGTAAAAGGGCAGATAGATACATAAATATGGTGCCAAGGGTTAATTGGGAGGGTAGTTCTTGTAAATCTTTTCATGGTGACTGTGTCATCATTAATTTTAACCAACCCCACTTTGCAGAAAAGATTTTGTTTTCCTCCACTGATAACTCACTCCATGCCAACAAACAGTCGATTATAGCCCTACCCCTAGGCTTTTTCTATAAACCCCACCCCATGGGACAAACCTTTTGACAAATACTGTAAATGGCCCAGAAAATACTGTTATGTCATTAGGCCAATCCTCAAAGTATACGGTCATGAACCGGGCATCAGAAATAAAGCACTGGAATAATTGTGGATATGGTCGGCGGTATCCACTCTTGTCCTTTTGTTCTGATTACGAGTTAGCTAATTGTTTTGTACCTCTGACAACCTTAGAATCCTGTGATTGACTTAGCCCTGAACCTGACCCACCAAATCCAGTGACACCACATAACTTGACCTTTGTTTCTTGGAACATAGCGGGCGTAAATACCAATGTATAGCCAAAAATGTTTCAAAATTCACAAATTATTTGTATACAGGAAACCTGGCACACTGAACCTTTTTATATTGACGACTACTCAATAATTGATACGCAAGCAACACCTTCACGAAATGGAAGGGCAAAGGTTTGTTTAGCAGTTCTACTTTCGGTTACATGTCGGTTAACCCTAAAGAAAGTTTATACCAACTCACCCTATTTCCAATTATTACTGCTATTCTCTAAAGATTCTAAAGATTCTCAGTTTTTTGTCGTAGAGAAGGAGCTTGACATTCTTTTGAACCATCTGGTATAAATCCAAACGTATTTGTGGAAAGATTTCTGATCGACTGCAAAACTGATATAGAAATATGTAACACGGAGGATTCATCAAATAAACAGATCATTAGGGATTTCAGTAACTTTACCTCTGTAATTTCCCAGGTACTAAAAAAGAAGAGGAAAAAGATAAGAAAGAAAACTGTTAGCTGGTTAGACTCCGAATGTACAGACGTAAACGAGCAATTAAGAAATGCTCCGAAAATTAAACCCAGAGATAGAGAACAGGTTAAAAACTGTAGGATGATATATAAACAGACTATTGATAAGAGAAAAGGTGAGATTCAAAATGAGGCCTGGAAAAATTGATGCTGGCTGCAGATACAAGGGATTCATCGCTCTTTTGGAAGACAATAAATCACCCCTATTTTAAATATAGCGATGCTGTTAAAATTGAAAGCTTTGGACAACCTCAAGACTGGATAAGTCATTTCACAAAGGTTTTTAACCCAGATAAGGAATCTTACATTTTAACATCAAATAATTTTGCAAATGACATTTCCGATCCAACAGACATAAATGAGAATTGTATAACTATTGATACCCCAAATATTGACCCCATTACTCTTGAAGAAGTTACGTTGGCCCTGGAAAAAAAGTGCAAATGGAAAAGCACCCGGCGTTGATGGGGTTCCTATAGATATTTTTAAATTTAAGATACGTTTTTGGGCCCCCATACTACAAAAAATATGTAATATTATTGCTGAAGACTTGATACCGAGATCATGGACCGAAAGTATTATCGTCCCGATATTTAAGAAGGGTAACAGGAGTGACGCCAAATGTTATCGCCTGTTTTCTCTCCTGGATACAACTTCTAAGTTAATGGGCAGGATCCTATTGGAAAGGCTGGAATTGTGGGTAGAGGAATAAAATATTCTTACCGAAACGCAGTATGGATTCCGCAGGGAAATAGGAACTGTAGAACAATGTATCAATTTACATGCATTGATTGGTAAATACACAAAAAGGGCCATCTAAATCTTTGCTTTCTTGACCTTACGAGCGCTTTTGACTTGGTTAATCACTCTAAGCTGTGGCAAACACTAATTCACATGGGTGCCCCAAATGAAATTATTGTATACCTCTCACCAATCTATAGTTGCTTGTGCACGAGAGTTCACTATGGGTTGGACGGGGAGTGCACCAAAAGCTTTAGGGTAACCCGGGGTATCAGACAGGGTTGTGTGTTTGCCCCTCTTCTTTTCTCACTGTCTATAAATGGGGTTGATAGGAGTTACACCAACTAATTGCCGACGCACCAAAAAGTTGGTAAACGCCAAGTCCCAATCTTACTCTACGGGGATGATACAGTTCTTTTATCAAGAACTGCAAATGGGCTTCAGATCCTCATAGAAAAAATTGCAGATTTTAGGTCTGAAATAGACTTGGTGTTAAATTTTAAAAAAACATTCACAATGGAATGTGGGTAAGGAAGAGCAAAACAAGGATGCATCAAGTAAATAATGTCCCTATTGAACCAACAAACTCATTTGTAAACCTATGCTTAGTCTTTACAGCCAGTAATTGTTAGAGAGCCCACATTAGGCAATATGAATAAAAATTTGCTAGAACGACTGAGGCACTTTTTAGATTTTCCAAAAAGATGGGCAACACACCAATCAGAGAAATTATGACATTATACAAGATTAAGTGCTTTAGTGGTACCTGTTCTGGTGCAGCACTATGGGGGGCAGCAAATTGTACATGCCTTCAAACACAAGAAAATGCTTTTTTTCGAAGGCTGTTAGTGGTACCCAACTCAAACCCTACCTACAGTGTTTATAGAGACTCGGGGGCTACGTGCATATATGATTTTATAAGCACCATAAGTATAAACACTTGGTATGGGATATGGAGTAAAGAGGGCACGAAATTTACGCAGGATGTTATTAAAGACTCCATTGCATTAGAACATGGTCAGAAAATCCCATGGCTGATATGTATATCAAAAGTATTTTAACTGAATGCACTATAAACACTGAATTAGATAACCCCTCCCAAATACAAGATTACGATAAAAAAACACTGAAGACTAATCAGATCGACTCACGTACATGGTTGAGGGAAGTTGATGCTAATACAAAACCAATGACAAGTGAGTATTGTGATAGAACCCCTGGGACAGGGGTACAAAATTACCTAACACTGGTCACAAATTTATCACATAGATTTTATCTCACAAGATTACGTATGGGTTTGGCCCATTATTTAATAGCTTATCCAAAAATGGTTACGTGGAATCGCATGCTGCCAAAGTGCCCATGTGACGATATAACAAACCAAACAACGTTGCATTTTATCCTTTCTTTGTGATTTTTATAGAAGGAACATGAAAGAAAATTTACGCCCCCTGTTTGAAAGTGAGAGGCTATTTTCATATAAACCTACCTTCGAATACGTATGTGGATTAGCAAACCTAAAAGTAGGTAGTGCAATTGTAGCTTTTATCCTGGAGGCAATTAAAATAAGATGTAACAACTCTCATTTGGAGACCTTGTTACATGAGGACTCTGGGTCACAAAATTACATATATTGATCCAGGGAAAGAAAAATCTGAAAATGTGATTACATGTTTTTAGACTGATGTTGCGTGAGAAAATAATCAGCAAACTGGTCACAAAATGATTTTGTTTTAAGAACATACCCTATGTTACTGCGTTTCCATACTTTGATTTTTGCAGTGCACTTTCAGAGTAAAATTCCCACGAAAATGGGGGCTATTGCACATTTGCACTTTATCCCCTTTTTATGGTTATTGATTTTTGGAAATATAGTCTCCTGCTTTGTACTGTACTGAAAATCAGAAATTGTATATATCATGTAAATAGCACAGTCTGTTGGTGGTACTTTTGGGTTTGTAATCAGATTGGAAAGTTTTAAATTGAATTGTATGATTTTAAATATGTTTATGTAGTATTCTTCTATGGTTTCTGTTTTTAAACCGAATAAAGTTTTGAATTGAATAGATTTAAATAGAAGTAAGGTTCCATGGACTAACTTCAGCAGGGTTGCATTTGTTTGCATGAATGGCACTGCATCCATCTAATTGCAAAGCAGTGCAGCTCATAATGAGCATCAGCCTAGTGGATGGATGCCCATGGCTCCAACTGTGATTGTTCCCATCTGAGTGACCAAGCTTCTGTCAGAGACCAGTGACTTCGCCCTCTCTCCTCCCATCAAGGGTAGAGTAACTGAACAAAGCCAGCCCACAGAACCTGGCAAAAAAGGGTGTGAGCAGCTTTGCAAACCTAAAGCAGGGCAGGTTGGGCATCTTCCCGCCACTGGGCACTGGTGCCACAGCACTGGTGTCACCACTGATAACGTTGTTCCTCCCTGGGGGTAACTTTGTGCTTAAGGTTAGCTCTGTGCACTAGGGCCAAGCTGAAGTTCTCCCTGAGTCCCCATCCATATCAACCAGAGGCTCACTCAAAATCTCCTAGAGGAAGAAGGGTCCCTATACATTATTTTAATGCTCCTTAGATGTCAGTGGTCTGTCTGTGAATCTCCCTCCATATTCCCAAAGTGATCCCCCATGAGGGATGAAGCTCCACTCATTTCATATGTTTCCCATACTCCCTTGACAGGCCCTATCTCTTGGTTGGTTGGCAGGGCTGGCATATGTGATATTTCTTTATAGCCCACAACCCTCCACATGCCCTTATGGAGATACGTGAGTTAAGTCACCTGTGACAGTTTGTTTGAAGATGAAACAAAAGAGGGGTTTTACATGTGATGTCCATGTGCAGCGTGTCAAGGGTTAAAGTTTTATCCAAATACATCATTGCTGATGTATGATGCTGGAAGAAGTGCAAAGAACACAATTTGTGGTGTGCAGGCCCGGACTGGTGCTTTTGGGCACCGGGCAATTCCCCCGGTAGGCTGGATGGGGGTGGGGGCCGGTTGTGGAACAGGGGGCCGGTTTTGTGGCTGGGGGGCCGATTTTCATTCCGGCCGTCACTACTTCAGAGAGAAGTCACCAGGTGTCGTGTCTGACAGTCTCAGACAGACACTGCACCTGGCTGGTGACTTCTCTCTGATGTAGTGATGGCCGGACTGAAAATCGGCCCCCCAGCCAAATACTGTACCAGGCCTGAATACCGAGACGAGTCCACTCAGCTCTAGCTGCAGGCTCAGCCTGCATGGAAAACAGCAGCGCCAGGCCAGCAACAGCAAGGTTGATTGATTGACCGCCCGTCGCCTGTTGTCTGTGCAACCAAACACGGAGGAGGATGTGGTGTCGTGACTAGGCCTTAATGTGAGTACAAAAGGAGACCACACGTGTGTACTGTTGGTGGTTAGTCAAGTGCCTGCCACGCCCAGGGTCCTGGGCTTTTTATTACTTATGGAACTTGCCCTCCGTCTGCACGTCGGGCGGAGCCATTTACCATACGCTTAAGGGGGGGGAGAGGGCAAATACAGTAACGCTGTTTGTGGGCGGGGTGGTTGCGCCCACCTAGCACAACACTACATTCCTCCTTTACCCTAAAGAGAAAATGAACATAAACAAACATGACCTCATGTGTCAACTTTTCGGCTTACAGTCTCTGAGGCTTTCAAAATGCAAAAAGAACAGTCTTACTTATGAGGTGGTTGCGGTGCAGCTCGGGCTCTCTCAGCGTCCGCAACAGGCCACAAAGTCTTGGTACTTCTGGGATGGCTGCGGGCAGGGGCGCAGATTGTATCTGCTCTGACTGCGCTCGCCCGACTGGGTGGGGGTCAGTTCTTCAGAGTCTTTGGCTACAACAGTTCCAGGGTGGCTTTGGGGCACCTGCGGTTCATGTTCATTCTTGATTGGTGTGGCTTGGTCTGCTTGCGGAGTTTCTTCTTCGCTGGGGGCGTCCTCTCCGTCTGTTTCTCGTGGGCTTTGGGTCAGCCTTGGGTATTGCTCAGCTGAGTCCGGGAAGCCATCGTCTTCCCTATCCAAAAGTCTTTTGAAGAAAGACACGTTTCTGGTGACTGTTTCTCTCCCTTTTTCTGCAGTGACCATGGTGCCATTGACGCTGGTGACAGTCCACGGGTGTAACTCGAACGGGAGGCGGAACTTCCCTCCCGGGTGGCGATCTTTCACTAGCACCCACTTGAATGGGGCTATCTGCGGCTCTCCTCCGTCTTGACGCCTCCTTGTTAGACTTGGTTCGCTGTTCCATGGACCGGTTGTTCGGACTTGGGGCTGAGGCCCACATGGGATGGTGTGGGAGAGTATCCACCACCGCTCTGTTGAAGCAAAGGCGGCTTGGAGGGATCCCGGTGGTGCAGTGGGGTGTCAGTCTGTACTCTCTCAGAAACTGGGAGAGGGCCAATTTGAGGTTTTGGCCATCGGCCATGGCAATTTGGATAGTCTTATTTAGAGTTCTCATCAGTCTCTCGACCTCGCCATTGGCTTGAGGCCACCTTGGGGTTATCTTCCGGTGTTTGATGCGGTGCGATTGTAGATATTCTGCCAGTTCACCGCCATTGAAAGGAGGTCCGTTGTCAGTGCGTAATTCCCCTATGAGGCCATGGGTCGCTATGATTTTCTCCAGCTTTGGGATCACCTCGGAGGCTGCGGTGGAGGGCAAGATTTCAATTTCGGGGTATCTTGAGAAGTCGTCTACCACAACAAACATGTACCTCCCGCCCGGGAGGCTGCCGAAGTCTGCGCTGGCTCGTGCCCACGGGGCGGTCGGTCCTTCTTCTGTGATTACCGGTGCTGGGGGGTTGGGCAGGCTGGTCGCTATGCACACCGGACATCGTTGGATGACTTCTTCGACCTTCTTGTCGAGGCCTGGGAACCAGAGCTTGGTTCGAAGGCGATTCTTTGATTTCACAATGCCCTGGTGAGCGCCATGGGCTGGGAGGACCGCTTGCTGGGTGAGGCTGTCGGGCAGAACTAGGCGGGGGCCTCTCAAAAGGCAACCTTCTGGCGAGATGGATAGTTCGTTCTGGACTTGGTAAAGTGCTTTTAATGTGGCCTGGGCTTCTAGGGTGCGGAATGACGCTGGTCTCTGTAGTGGTTTCCAGTTTCCTGACTGGATGGCCTGGATGGCGATTTGCAGACAGTCGTCGTCCTTGGTGGCTCGTGTCACGTCTTCAAGGGAGATTGGCAACGGCCTTGAGCGTTCCACAATCAGTCTCACATACTCTTCAGTGGCGTCGGCTTCCGCGGCCTCCGTGTCAGTGACTGGGCGGGCATGTCGTGACAAATAGTCGGCGGGGTTTCTGGAGCCCGGTCGATACTCCACTGCGAACTGGTATTCTTGGAGCTGGAGTACCCATTTCTCGATGCGTGGAGGAGGCCGTGAGGAAGACCCTTGGAACAGTGGGAGAAGTGGTTTGTGGTCTGTGATTACCACAAATGGGTGTCCGTACAAGTAGATGTGGAAGTGACGGCACCCCCACAGAATGGCGATGGCCTCTCTTTCGATTTGTGAGTATCTTTGTTCTGTCGCAGTGAGGGTCCTGCTTGCGTACGCGACGGGTGCCCACTCTCCACATGGTTGTTGTTGGGTCAGGACAGCGCCGAGGCCGGTTGGACTGGCATCTACCACGAGTTGGGACTCGTATCGAGGGTTGAAGTAGGCCAGGGTCGTGTCTGCGGAGAGTGCCGCTTTGGTCTTCTGGAAGGCCTCCTGCTGTTCTCGTCCCCATTCCCAGGTGGCTGTGGACTTTGTGAGGTCACGAAGAGGGCCGGTGAGGTCAGACAGGTCTTTAATTAAACGCCCACAGTATGTCACCATCCCAAGAAAACTGCGGACAGCGGTCACGGATGTTGGGGCAGGGGCCTCATGGATGTCTTTGACCTTGTCCGGGTCCAGCCCAACGCCCTGGTCGGAGAATCTGTATCCGAAGAAGCTGATGTCCTTCCGGAGGAACTCGCACTTCTCCCTGTGAAGGGTCAGACCCCTCTCTTGCAGCCTGGCGAAAACGGCTTGGAGGCGTTGGATGTGTTCGTCCAGCGTCGCTGCGTGGACCAAGATGTCGTCGCTCACGTTCAGTACGCCGTCCAAACCTTGCAGGACGTTTTGAATGATGTTCTGGAATACTTCGGCTGCGCTGGAGATCCCGAAGTTGAGTCTGGTGTATCTCCACAGGCCTGCATGGGTGGAGAAGGTCGTTATCGGGCGGGAGTCCGGGTGCAGAGGGATCTGGTGGTATCCGGAGCTCAGGTCCATCTTCGAAAACCACTTTGAACCTGACAGCCTCCCCGATGATGTTGTCTATGGTTGGCGTCAGATGGCGTTCTCTTTTGATCGCAAGGTTAGGAATGCGCATGTCCACGCAGATCCGCACGGCGTCTGGTTGTTTCGGTTTCTTGGCCACTACAATGGGCGACACCCACGGAGTGGGTCCGCTGACTCTTTCTATGATTCCGGCTCTCTCGAGCACACGTAGTTCGGCTTCCACTTTGGGCCGTAGGTGGAACGCTATGCGTCGGTGCCTGAGGGCCACTGGAGCGACTGAGTGATCTATGTGAAGGCAGACGGACGGCCCTCTCAAACAGCCGATTCCATCGAACAGTGAGGTGTGTTGTAGTACGAGATGGTCGAGGCTGTGGGCTTGGACCGTAAGGGCGAAGTGGATCAGCCTTAGGTCTTGGGCGGTCCGGCAGCCGAGCAGGAACCCGGACCCTTCTTGCGACACATAGATTTTAGTGTGTACGTGATGGGAGTCATGTGAGACCGTTGTCCGGAACACTCCGCAGAGGCGGAGGGGTCGACTGGTGCCGTAGGCGTACACCTGTACTCTCGTGGGATGGAGCACCGGTGGTTCGCTTAAAGTCTGGTACACGCTGGCTGCCATTAGGTTGATCGTAGCCCCGGTGTCGATGAGGGCTGCTACTGCTTGATCTTGTACGTTCACTGCGGATGGTGTTGCAGCTAATGTGTTGAGCAATCGCACCAACGTGGACGGAAGCTGCGTCCGCTTCGTCATCGTCCATGTCGCTGTTGGCGGCGGTATCTAGCATCGGTTCTATTTGTCTTACTCTTCGGGGCGGGCCGTTGGACTTTTTCCTCTGTGAAGATAAGCACACACTAGCGAAGTGGTTGGCCTTTCCACAGGCGCTGCAGATTTTCCCGTGTGCAGGGCATGCTCCGCTGTGGGGGGTTGCTCCTCCGCACCACATGCAGGGGCGGTCATGAGGTGACTGGGCTGGGCTTGGCCGAGGTCTTTGGGGTGGTTTCGTGCGCATGTCTGCGGTATTCGTTTTGATGGCGCACACGGGTTCAACTTTGATTGCGACCGTTGGTTTTGGCTCCATATGTGCTGCTCGAGCTTTCGATAGTTTTTTAGATCGCCCGAGCGCTAGGATGTCGCGCATGGGCATGTTGTCTGTCTCTAGGACTCTTTCTCGTAGCTTCGAGGAGGCGCAGCCTTGTATAAATTGAGCGCGGATCTCGTCGTCCATATCCGGGAGGGTGCATGTGCTGGCTAGCTTTTTGAGTCTCGCGTAGAAAACATCGACGGACTCCTCTGGGAGCTGGCGGGCTTGGCGGAGTAAGAATCGTTCGTAATCCGCGCTGGCGAAAGGTTCAAAGTACTCTGTTATGGCGTCGCGCAGCGTGGTGTAGTTCCGGGGCGGGCCGCCTTCTACCACGTCCTTCGAGATATCGTGAATAGCTTCCCCTCCCAGGTGCAAAAGCATTGCACGCCGCCGCTCAACTGCGATGTCCGCCGCCACGAATTAGTTTTCCAGGCGTTCTACCCACTTCTTCCACCGGGCAGCTTGGGAGGGAGGCGTGCCTGTGACTGCGAAGGGTTCCAGCGGCGGCACAGCGGCCATGGCCATCGGGGAAGGCGGGAGGGGTCGACTGCTAGGAAAAGCACAGTCACCAGATGGCTAGGAGTCCGGTAACACGCTGGGGGCGCTTGCAGGGTGTTCCCGGTGGCAGCAGCGAGGCTCAGCAGCGTTGCACGCGAAATGCGTGTAAAACGGCAGGCGCACCTCATGCGAGATGCGTGGGAGACAGCAGGCGGGCCGCAGCGGTGCACGCGGGATGCGTGAGGGACGGTGCGGGAGGTGCGCGGCAGGCCAGGCAGGCAGGCGTGGCGTCGGGGCCTGAAGCAGGCGAGTGCCTGAGCACGGCTGGGGCCCAGAGGCAGGGAGCACGCACCTGAGGCCTCGAGGCCGATCCTGCTGGGTGAAGGCGGCGGGGCCGATTGCTGGCAGGTGAGGAGACTGCTGCTCTGCACGCCGGACACCGTTGTGAGGCAGGGCGGCAGGGTGCCGGATGGCCGTGGCTGGACCTCCGCTCGGCGAGGCAGGGAGCTGGGTGCAGGGTGGCCGGGAGTGCTCCACTGGAGGGCTGCGCCGAGGCTGTAGAGCGGGCCGCACAGCAGGGGCTCGCCCGGTGCAGAGGGGCAGAGCGCGGCACGCGGTGGGGTGGGGACCACCTCATCGCCAATGTGGTGTCGTGACTAGGCCTTAATGTGAGTACAAAAGGAGACCACACGTGTGTACTGTTGGTGGTCAGTAAAGTGCCTGCCACCCCCAGGGTCCTGGGCTTTTTATTACTTATGGAACGTGCCCTCCATCTGCACGCCGGGCGGAGCCATTTAACATACGCTTAGGGGGGGGAGAGGGCAAATACAGTAACGCTGTTTGTGGGCGGGGTGGTTGCGCCCACCTAGCACAACACTACAGAGGAGGAGGTGCCTGTGCGCAGCGCGCAGAATTATGCACTGTCTCCTCCTCCGCCGCGTCTGCGTGCCTCTCTAGGGTGCTCTGATGATGTAATTCCCTGATTCCCGCATGCGCACAGTGTATTGAGCAATTAAAATTGCGCGTGACTGCAGTGACGAGAGTCACGAGACAAGTTGTCAGCAGAGGTGCGCACTTCTTCACCGTCCGGAGCAGCCATAATTTAATTATGCTACTGGCTACCTGACTAGTTGTAGCCCCCTTGTGCCTGCCCTCAACAACAGGACTTTAGTGCAGGAGGTGAGTAAGTTTTTCCGCCCGGCACCAAATGATTGTGTTCATGATGTGGTGGCACAGAGTTGGCGGGCCTCACGTAGTGGCGGTGGTCTGACTCTGGTCTGTGTCCTAAGGCCTCCTCCCTGAATGCCTCTTCCAATTCCTCAAGCCAGGGGGGGGCCTGGAACCGTTCGACTCCTCACCCCAGTTATTCTAGGGTTACCGTGTAGCTGCTGGGAATACAATCTGATGACCTGTCAAGCCGCAACAGATAAGGAGGGCTCTGGTTTCGTGTTGTCTTTGGCCCTGGCTGGCGATATTACAGAGAGCACCCACCTGCTCGCTCGCTCATTTCCTGTGAGGAGAATGATTGGCGGACTGATGGGGTGCAGGAGGAGACACAGGCAGACATGATTTAAGTGTGAATAATAATTATTGTGGGTTAGAGAAGTGTGAGTGGTGGCGGGAGGGAAAGAAAGATAGCCGAGAGAAAGGCACGCAGAGGGAGGAAAGGGGAGATGAAAAGGATTGGATAAAAGGACGGGTACTAGGAGGAAGTGTGGCCGAGCCATTCTCACAAGAATTTGGGGATGCATTTTTTCTATTTTTGTTGTTTTGTGGCATAGAAGTATCGTATCACTCACCTGTATTGTTTTCCAAAATGGTTTTCCTTTCAGGGATGGATGTGGTCTTCTTTCCAAAGGGCATTGCCCTGTAAAATGCAGGTGTTTTGTATAAAGCGCTGGAGCACCCCGTGGTGGCTTCTGTGAGCCTAGGCAACCTGTCTGTCAGTGAGTGTGAAAGGGAGAGAGTGATGGAAGGTGACACCATCTAGGGGTTGTCTCTGAAAGGCCTGGAGAGTGGTTGGTGACTGGTGAGAGTCTCAGCGAATTTGATGTATGCTTGAGGGAGTGTGTGCCAGCCCCCGGAGCACGGCTTTTATATTTCCGCTTTGTGTGCGACTGCGAGGCGCAGAGAAAAACAACAAGAGAGACCTCATTTCATGAAGGGCCATATCTGCATACACATTTTCCCATGCTTTCCATGTGGCAAAGGAAAGAGGCTGGGCTTAACCTACATAAATGACAAGGTAGCTAAAATGTCCCTTTGTTCTTTTTCTGTCCGCAACCTGTGCCTGCCACTCGTATGTACCTTGACCTTTCACTGGGTCCACACAATGCCTTGAACCAGTCAGCATCTTCATGTGTTGTGTAAGCAGTCCAATGCAGACCGACACAGAGAATTTGGAAAGTTTGGACAAATATTTAAATTTTTTCATCTCCATCACTGTTCCTTATGGATTCTACTTTAAAGCACAACAATTATGCTTAAACATGAATTATCTTTTGTTTTGTAGTCAATTTATGATTGTGAACTACATCACACTGAGATACGTGTGAAAGGAATAGAGTAAAAAGAAGGGTGCAATGTTTATACGATTGTTTTCATCCACCACTCCACCATTCATAGGTAGGAAGGAGCGCACATTCAGTCTATGCAAACACTTTCTTATGTCTGGCTTTAGTCAATGCATTTTGATTTTACTGACACAAATATAATACATTTATAGGGGTTTTCGCCAGCCTACTTCATTTATATATCTGTAATTAAGTCATCCATATTTGTCTTCCACCCACAACAGCACACTGCACGTGGCAGTCCGCTTCAACCACTGGCAAACTTAACTGAGATTAAAGCAGTGCTTAATTTGAGCTGGTGGTTTATCAGCACAACAACATTTCTTTATTAATTCAATTTACATTAAAAAGGTCTAAAACATGTGCTACAATCCATTCTTATAGCTATGAGGGACTCAAATAGTCTGAATTGTCACACTGCTAGGTGTGTGGTGGTTAGTAGATGTGTTGGTACTGGTATTGGCAGCACTGGTAGGAGCTATGGGTGGTGAAAGGTGCAGTGGCTTTCTGACGAGCAGCCCCGGGCGGCATTTATTATTTCACAAATTAAGCACTGTATTGAAGGCATTCTGCCCTTTGTCGAGGAGCACATCCACACATTCATTTTAGTGCCAGGGACTGACAATGTGTGTTAATTTAAACCAAAACATATATTTGCTTTTAGTATTGAGGAGGCCTGTAGATTCCACAAAAGTGGGCAACCGGCCAAATCAGAGTTATACTGGCCTCAGTGGTCCTATGTTTCAGACTGTTATTTATATCTCCTCTAAATCACAAATAAACAACTAAAAACAGAAAGGAGCATGTTTAGTGCGCAATGCATATTCTGCACATAAATTTACATTGTGGCCCTCTTCATCTTATGAGTAGAATATTTTGTGAGCTGTCCACATTTTGTCTGAAAAGTGAATGAGTGGGAAGGATTTCCCAGACCTAATTCTACCCGCCAAAAACAACTGGTTGAGAGAAAGCTATCATTTCGGACCTCTGTGTCAAATATAGCAAAAATATCAAAAGCAGGAATGTTCATCTTGGCAGAAAACAACAGATGAGTGCCCAAAGCTCTGCAATGTGCCCCGTTTTGCGTCAGACACTAAATGAAAACATAGAGAAAATTACAGTTGTCACTATATGTCTATATAACAAAAGACGGGGACCACGTAGCTGCGCCCTCAGCTGATAAACTGACAAACTCGAGCACAGTTTTTTTCCTAGACTGCAACCACAGACATTCAAAAGCATATAATGCATACACTGTGCAAGCTTATCAAATATTACAATTGATTGCGTTATTTGACTTCAAAAATAATAAAGGAATTCTATCCAAACTTTTGTAAAATACATTCCTCTGTTGCATGGTCTGAGTCTTCCTCAAAAGCAAACATACAAGTTTATACTTTGGATAGAATTCCTTTATATCCGTTGGCAAGATGTCTAAAATTCCAAATATATTTAAAGTGATCTATTTTACAATCTTGACTTCTGGTGATCAGTTACATCTGCTGACTAGTTTAATCACCATTGCCCTCAAATTAAGTCTTCGATATTTTCTCTTCTTAAGTTCATTGAATATAATATTTTGTCAAACATTCTAGCCTCTATCGTGTGTTAGGCAACACTGATTTGCATATGTGTGGTCTCTGTCTAGAATGGCACACTGTGTGAAAAACAATGACCTGGAATGAAGTCTAAGCAAAGGTAAGAAGCTGGGATTAATAATATCATTCCCTTCATTGTATTGTCCCTTTGAAGCTTTGACCTGTGCGTGACAAGCACTGTAAAGAAGTCTTCCCTTTAAAAACTTAGGCCCCCATTTCTGAAAGTCTGTGGTGTGCAGAAAACTTTGTTTTCTGCACACCACATCTTTGTTTTTCTGTGCCACTCAGAAAACTTTGGGCCTCGCTAGATGAATACTTTGATCTACACAAGCTCCCTTGATACATGTCAGTCTAGGGACCATCCCGTACTTCCACCTTCCTAAGTAACATGCTGTAGTGGTAATCTTATCACTCTATGACTATGTATGCCTACCGTCATGTAACAATAGATGCAACTCTCCCTATGCATACCTGTACGTTCAATGTAATGTATAACTTATGATTTACTTTATTTACTGTAAAATACGGACACGACTCAGGTGTATTATCCATATACCATCTTTCATTATTGTTTTGTTTACCCTATATGTGTGTATCCTTTATTCTGTTAATATACTTTGTTCAGTTGTATATCTTATATGCTCCGAATAAACACTTTTGAAAACAAAAAAAAGAAGTCTTTAAAAACTTAGGCCCCCATTTCTGAAAGTCTGTGGTGTGCAGAACACTAAGGGGTCCATTAGGATGGCGGGCGGATTGCCGCCGCCAGGCTGGCGGTAGCCACCGCCAGCCTGGCGGGGGCAATCCGCCCGCCATCCTTCCCTGTATTCCCCCCGCCATATTAGTATGGCGGGGGGGACCACGGCAGAAGAAAACACCGCCCGCCACTTCTCCGCCCCGGTCACCTTGCGGCCGGGGCGGAAAATGTTTAATATGGTGGCGGTGTCTATTAGACACCGCCAGCCATATTACGATGGCAGAAGTGTAAGGCAGGCGGTCTTCACTCTGGGGGCCCCCTGCAGGCCCCCAGAGTGAAGGTGAGTGGGGGGTGCACACGGGGGGTACCTTCATTTTTATTTCCAAAGCGGCAGGCACCGCGCGGTGCCTGCCGCTTTGCATATGAAAATGCTGTGATGTATTCTCAGCATTGTGGCGGGCAGTGCAAAGAGCCTTAAGCCTTAAGGCGGGCGGTCCCGTTTTCCGATAGGGGGGCAGGCGGGCAAAGCCCGCCCACCATCCTAATGTGCCCCTAAGTGTTGGAACTGTTACTGCTGGCGTTAACAAACTCCACTTGGCTTGTGAAATACATTAGCATCGTTTTGCTGTTTGTGTAATAATGAAATGGAGTAAACATCTCTGTATCCCTCTCTCTTTCTGTATCCCTCTCTCTCTCTCCCACTCTCTCTCTGTCTCTTTCCCTCTCGCGGCTTGCGCCCCCTCTTTTGCTCTCTCTCTCCCTCCCTCTCTTTCTTTCTCTCACCCATCTCTCCCTTTATTTCTCTCCTTCTCTTGCTCCCTCCCACCCTCTCTCTCTCTCCCTCTCTCTCTATTTTTCTGTCCCTCTCTCTCACTCCCTCACGTGCTCTCTATTTATCCCTCTCAATCTCTCTCTATACCCATCCCTCTCTCGCTCTCTCCCCTTCTCTCTACCTCCCTCGATCCCCCCTCTCCCCCACTCTATCCCCATATCTCTCTCGGTTCCTCCCTCATTCTCTATCCCTTTCTCTCTATCCTTTTCTCTCTCTCCCTCTCTCTATCCCTCCCTCTCTCTCTTTTCTATCCCTGTACTTCTCTCCCCCTCTCTCCTTCTCCCTCTCTCTCCCCTCCCTCTCTCCCCTCTCTATCCCTCCCTCTCTCCCTCCCACTTCCTTTCTCTTGCCCCCTTTCTCTCTCTTTCTCTCTCTCCCTCTCTTGCTCCCTCCCTCCTTCCCTCTCTCTATCTCTCTCTCTATCCCTATCTCTCTATTTCTCTATTCCTCTCTCTCGCTCCCTCACGTGCTCTCTATTTATCCCTCTCACTATCTCTATACCTATCCCTCTCTTGTTCCCTCTCCCCTCTCTCTCCCTCCCTCTATACCCCCTCTCTCCCTCTCTATTCCCATATCTCTCATGGTTCATCTCCCACTCTCTATCCCTTTCTCTCTATCCTTTTCTCTCTCTCCCTCTCTCCCTATCCGTCCCTTTCTCTTTTCTATCCCTGTATTTCTCTCTCCCCCTCTCTCTCTCCCTCTCCCCCTCCCTCTCTCTCTCCCCTCTCTCTATCTCTCCTCTCTCTCCCCCTCCCACTCTCTATCACTCCCTCTATCTCTTTCCATCCCTCTCCCCATCTTTCTCTCATTCCTCTCCTTCCTCTCTCTCATTCTCTTCCTCTTTTTCTCCCTCTACTTCTCCCTTCTGTCTCCCTCTCTCTCTCCCCCTTCCCCCCCCTCTCTCCTCCCCACGTAAAAATATAGCCAGACCTATTGCCGCAGTCAGTGCTTGTTCATGCTCCCAGCGTTTCTACACAATATTTTATGTCAATGAATGTATTATGCAGACGTCTTCATTTGTTTTTCATGAGTGTTCAGACCTCTTGGCAGATCCGCCTGGGGGTTGGGGTATTTATTTTATTCATGCGTTTTTATATAGCGCGGACTTTACCCGAAGGCGTCAGAGCGCTTCACAATAGGAACAGAGCTGATACATGAGGAGAACATTACATGTGAACAGATTACAAAAGCAGACGTTAAGTTACATGAGGTAAATGTGACAATTGTGAGCAAACAAAAAACATGAGGTAGCAAACAGTGCACAGGAGGAAAAAGTGACAAGTGTGCAGGTTACAAGAGAAAACAAAGTACAATCAGAGGTATAATACTGCAATATATGCTAGACTCTCGGGCACAAGAACAAACCTTACGTAGGCAATGGTGGCACTTGTGCAAATATCAAAGGCAAACAAATTGTGAGAGGTAGCAAACAGTGTGTTACAAGAGAAAAGTGGCTTGTGCATGTTACAAAAGAGTACCAAACACAGGTACAAGGATAATACTGCAATAAATGGCAAACACTCCAACCACAAGAACACACTGGGAAGGCACTTCCATAGTCATGGAGAATAGAATTTTCAGTAATGGGAGGTCTTCCTTCAGATAATAGTGAGGACGTGAACTACTTTTGGAGGTGTCTTTGGAGGTGGAGAACTTTGAGGTCCGTTTTGAAGGCCTGGGAGGAGGCGGTGGTTAGGAGCTGAGGCGGAAGGGAGTTCCAGATTCTCACCGCGTTGCCTGAAAAGGATTGGGCCATCGATCTTTCCTTCTTGAAAGTGGGAGGTTCAAGCAGTAGATTTTCCGCATTATGTGATGGTCTAGAGCCTCCAGAGAGTTTCACTTTATTCGACAGGTAGTGAGGAGAGGAGGAGTGCAAGGCTTTGTGGGTGATACAGGCAGTCTTGTAGATAGCTCTATCCTCGATGGGAAGCCAGCGGAGGGTGGATAACATAGGTGTGATGTGGTTGCTTCTTTTGGCCCCATAAATGAAACGAGCTGCTGAATGGAGAACAGATTTAAGGGGGACAAGTGGGATTTGGGGAGGCTAGTAAGAAGAGAATTGCAGTAGTCCAATCTGGAGAGGACCAACGCACCAGGGTTATAAGGTCCTGCTCCGGGAAGAAGCGACGGATTCCCCAAAGAAGGCGCAGTTGGTATCGAGCAGACTTTGCAATGGAATTGATGTTGGGGATTAGATTGAGTTCATTTTTGGTGCTCTCTGAAAGAATGCCTATGGGTACATATGACTGGGTGGGTAACCTGATGTTCTTTAAGGTCATCATCTACTATTTACTGTGCTTTGAAAGTTGATACAATTGCAATATGTAATGAAAAATGTGCTGTAAAATTCACCATTTTGGTCTGTCGTTTTCCAAAATTTTCTTGGGGGGGGATAATCCCCCCAAACCCCCCTAGTGGAGGTCGGGCTCGCTCGCTGCACTCGCTCGCTACGCGCTGGACGGGGGCTGGTCTGGCAAAATTTGCCAGGGCTGGTTTCAGTTCCCAGTCCGGCCCTGGTGGTGTGCATCTCATGTTTATTCTCCTGATAAATTATGTTATTTGTGTTATTTTCCACTCCCCTTTCACTTTCACATTGTAGCGATGAGCGTCAATTCATCAAAATGCCCGGGGTAGCGAAAGTGACATCACCTGCCATTTGACGTTCAAGTTCACTCACACATAGGTGCTTACACATACACACACACTTTTTCTCCCATAAACACACTCTCTCGCAAAAGCACACTCTCAGTTGCATGCATGCACACAGCATACATTTAAAAGCCTTTTTACTTACCACTGGTGCCCTGGCGGGTCATATTCCAGCAAATTGTACTCCATGTTTTATTACACTAATAGTGGAAATGTATTGTTATTTACTGTTAGTGTAATAATACAATTGACAAAAAGCAAGGAGATTGGAGCCGCAATCAATGTCCATATGGACGAGTTGCCCAATGTTCCTGGCACTGATATTGCTATCTCTGATGCCAGGGGTTTCACAAGTGGCAAACCAGCGGTCTCAGCTGTGACCAATGGTGACCCATAAATTCAGTCCATGCTACAGCAGTGACTTTTTTTCACCATCTACATAGCTCCAAATACACTGCATAGGAAGGAGTGTCTGTGGGATACCACATAAAATTCTCCTTTATTAAAGCATGTCCTCACCTCTTTTAAGTGCAGTAGTGTAATACTTCAGCTGGAGCAGCTTCTCTAACCAGATCAAGAATCAGGGCAGCATTAACGATGTGTGTGTGGCTGCTGGTGTGTTCTTGGGATGTAGCCTACCACTTTAAGATTGAAAGTAATTTTACATGGGTGTCATCCTGCCTGTTACAAAGATAGGGTGTTGCAACCATCATTGGCGTAGCAGGGTGCAGCTGCACCAGGGCCCAGAGATGTGAGGGGTAATCTGCACTACAAGCAGCATCCACAATCCTATTCAGGGCAAGGCACAACCAACTTAAAATTAACCTATGCTCAACCCTCTGGTATCTTGACAATGAGCAGTCAGGCTTAGGTGCTAGTGCAACACTTCAGACAATAAAACAGTGAAAACACAACACAATGATCCTGCACCAGGTTAGAAGAATAGAATAGAATTTAATATATAACCAAGACCAAAATGACAAAAATCCAATCAGTGAAACCGGAGTTAGGAATTTTTACAGAATATACTTAAAAAGTGCATAAAAGCATAAACCAATAACCGGAGATATATGTTCGGGCTGGACAGGGACAAAGTCCAATGATTAGGCTGAACGCGATGGAGCACTGGTTTGATACGGTCTGAGATTAATCCAGCTGAAAGTTTACCTTCCGTCATTTTGAGTCCTGGTCGCGCGGAAGAAGTTTGCTGGGGTCAAGGAGAACGCTGCTGGTGGTGGTCGGCGTGAAGTGAAGAGCAGGTTGGGAGTCATGGACGGGTGAGCTGTAGTCTCACATTGGGGTCCATGAAGGTGATCCATGCATGCTGTTTGAAGAGATGGATTTGGGCCAGCTCCCACTGTCGCTCACATTCGGGCTCCCCACTGAGCTCCACCACTGTGCATCACTGTACGCCCCCATTCCAGCTCTTTGCTTTTTCTCAATTCTACAGTATACATTACTGTTTACTGTAATCACTGTTTATTCCTTGATAGCTTTTGTCTTCTCCCCTTGTAACCACTATTCTTTTTACTCCATTTAACTCTGCTTTCTCTCCTCTGTAACCACTGTTGTCTCCTCAATAACTTCTGTCTTCTCCCCTCGTAACCGCTGGTCTTTTGCCTCCCCCCCTCGTAACCATCAGTCTTTTTCCTACATTTAACTCTGCTTTCTCTTCTCTGTAACCACTGTTTCTTTCCCAATAACTTTTGCATTTACCCCTAGTAAACCCTGATTTTTTCCCTTCCCCCCTCGTAACCAATATTTCTTCCCCAGTCATTTTTGCCTTCTCCCCTTGTAACCGCTGTACTTTTTCCTCTATTTAACCCTGCTTTCTGTCCTTGTAACACCTGTTTCTTCCCCAATAATTTTTTCCTTCTGCCCTCGTAACCGCTATTCTTTTTCCTCCACTTAACTCCACTTTCTTTCCTCTTTAACCACTGCTTGTTTCCCATAACTTTACTTTTTTCCTCCTAAATTAGCAGTTGTTCCTGCCTAATCACGATCTCACCATTCTCACCAGCCCTTTTCTCCTGCAATTTGTTTTTCCTTGCCCAGCGCATCTCCCACTCCCAGGACCTACATAATGGAGGCTGCGAAGCGGCCACACCGAAGGTGCACCAAAGGCTAGACTGTCTGTGCCTGGACCCCGCCCAATGCCAGGAACCCTGGCTCTCCTGCCCACTACAGCTACACAACAACAACTGCTGCGCACTTCCCCATGGAAATCCAAATGGTAATTCACCTGCCAGCACAGCCACTTCATCTGAATTAATTTGCTTTGATTTAATATTTCTAAAGCGCGTGATTGGCCATGGGCGTGTTGGCGCTGTGTCCGAAGCGAAAGAAAATCTGGCCATATGTGCTTTATCTAGGCATTAAAAAGCCAAGTTTTTAAGGCTTTCCTGAAGTGCATCAATGAGGGGCTACATTTTAACGTGATGGGCAAAAGATGCCAATCCTTGGCAGTCCGATGCAGAAAGCTTCTCCCTCCCCACCTTACCTGCTTAATTCTGAGAGTTTGCAGAGTTTTTAAGTGAACTGACCTCCGATTTCTAGCCGGTACGTACCATTTCATGTGGGCTCTTAGAAACTGTGGTCTCGTCCCATGTAAGGCTTTATAGGCCAGACACAATGATTCAAACCTGATCCTTTTCCCCATGGGAAGCTAATGGATAGTACTCAATCTATGACCAACTAGCTCAGATCTAGGAACTTTGAGCACCAGCCTTGCGGCTGCATTCGGCAGTCGCTGGAGCTTTGCTAAGTGTTGGATTTGTAATCCTGAGCATAAGGCAAAGCCATAATCTAATCTGGCCAAAGCCAGTGCCATCACCAATGTTTTGCATGAATCTTGAGGAATGTATGGACATACTCTTCTGATCATTTTCAATATATACCAAATGGTTGACGAGAGGGTATTTATCGGGTCATTAAAAGTTAGTCTATTATCGAAAATGACTCAGATTTTTGACCTTGTTCACAAGTTTTGGGCAATCACCCAGACTATCCAGCCACCATCTGGGTGACCAGAAATCTGCCCCATCTCCCAAAAGCAATATCGATACTATACCAACACTTGGGACACCACAAACACAAAGGCGTCCACCACGGCAATCGAGCCAGCACAACTCCAGTGCATCTTACTCAATGCACAATCACTCAGCATGCACACCACAGAGATCTGGGACACAATCTTATCCTTTAACCTGGATGGGATGTTCATCATGGAGACCTGGCTGAACCCAGCCTCCGCACCAGATATCACCACCCCAGAAGGCTACAAGGTAACCCATCCAGGACCGGACAAATAAGCACAGAGGTGGAATTGCCATTATCCTTGAGGACACAATCCTCTGCACCAGCTCCTCAGATTAGCCCACACAGATAGGAAAGCACCATCAGGGGCACCCTTGCCTACAGCTCGTCAGGCCCTCCCCAAGCTTCTGCGACACCATCACACACATCATTGTCACATCGTCATCGACTTCGAACACTACATCTTCCTAGGAGCCCTCAACTTCCACCTTATAGACCCAAATGATCCCAACTACATCGACCTCCTAGAAAGCAAGCACAACATCTGCTCAAACAACTGGTCGCTGACCCAAACCACATTGCAGAACACACTCTCCACCCCATTCTCAAGTCCAGAAACAGGATCCAATCCAACCATGCCTCTCAGCTCACTTGGACCGACTAAAACAGCATCCACTTCACCATATCAGATGACACCAGCACCAGAACCCATAACATCCTGCACAGAAACTGGAAGAGCATACCAGAAGACCAGTGGAAGAACACTCTCAAATCCCACTGCCGTGGCACAGCAGCCAACCTAGAACAGGCAGTAATAAACCGCTCTCAGTGAATCGTAGTCTGCATAAACACAATCACCCCCGCCAACCCAGCTAAATCCAAAGTAAGGACTAAAAGACCCAGCTGATTCTCCAGCAAGCTCAAATCCGCAAACAGGAACTACCAGCAACTAGAAAATAAGTGGTGCACCAGCAAGAAAACAACATCCCTCACACAGTACCACCACCTCATAATAGTAACAAAGAAAAGAGCCCTTGCAGACCACATCAAGACCAACACAAACCGCAGCAAGGAGCTAGCCACCATTATGAAGGAGTTTAGCAACCAGACAATTTTCGTAAATGAAATTACCCCCTCCAGGTACTATGTGACTCCCTGGTGGACTTCTTCGATGAGAAGATCACAGACATTATGAAAAAGTGTAAAAATCCCCCGCTGCTGTCAGTGTCAGACTACTTCCACTCATGCACATAAAGCTGGAGCACCTGCTCAGCTAGTAGAAGTCCCTCACATCTCAAACCACCATTACCATTGTGAGCTTAATACACTCTGGGGCACCCACAGGCCCCAGGCCCCACCATGTCTTCAACCTAGGATGCAAGTACATCGGCGACAAACTCAAAAAAGTCCTGAACACTTCCATCACCACAGACTCCTTCCCTGGAATCTGGAAACATGCCAAAGTAAGGCCTCTCCTGAAAAACATTCAGCTGACTCAATCAATCAATCAAGTGACTTCTAAAGTGTGACTACTCACCTGTGGGGGTCCAAGGCGCTGGGGGAGGGACTGCTGATCTATTGCAGGCACCGTGGTTCAGTGGAAGAGCCAGGTCTTGAGGTCCTTTCTGATTCAGAGCAGTGGTGATGATTGCCTTCGTGGAGAGGCAGGACAGAAAAACTACTGGCCTATCTCCCTGCAAAAGACCTAAAAAACAACTCACCACACACCTGAAACAGAACAATCTCTGTGACCCCTCACAATCCGAGCCAACCACAGCACCGAGACAGGCCTGATCACAGTCACAGACAACAACAGGAACCTCATGGACCATGGCAAGACAGCGGCCCTCATCTTCCTTGACCTGTCAGCTGCTTTCAACACCGTTTCCTATCACATCCTGATAAACACATTTAAGTTGTGGGAGATGCTCACAAATGGGTTGCCTCCTTTCTCACCAGAACTCAGTGGCTCAGTCTCCCACTCTTCACCTTGAAATCCAATGAGATCGTCTGTAGCATTCTCCAAGGGTCATACCTCAGCCCCACCCTTTTCAACATCTATTTGACCCACCCTTGCAGACATAGTCAGGTAACATGGACTCAACATCTTCTCATACACCGATACGCAACTCATACTCCCACTTTCTGAAGACACCACCACCACCAGAACCAATGTCCACAGATGCATGGCAAACATCACCGACTTGATGAAGCAAAACTTTGTTACGCTCAAATCAAGCAAAACAGAAGTCCTCATTTTGGGAAACAACCCATTGCCATGCAACGACACATGGTGGCCGGTGGTCCTTTTTTTTGATTTTCAAAAACCTTTATTGAGTATGCAATGCATGGTACATCAATGTCATATAAGCGGGCCCATGACAGATGAATATTGTTCAGGAAATATACATCTTCCCATGCTCAGGATGTTACATGAACTTATATAAGCAGGCTAAGAAAAGATAACAAAACTCCCCCCAGTATCAACCGCATCCATATATCATCGTGGCGTACACCTATGCATGTAGTTAATACAATCTGGATTCAAAAAGTGGAATGCAAATAATACTCCCACTGTCAGTATCAGGTAAGTGAGGCGGTACAGCAACCGTCTTGCAGCAACATCAGCATAACGATAATAGTGTTTAGGCATTCATTGCGAAAATAGGGAAAAACAAAATAAAAAGGGAAGAGCAAGCGAGATAATAAGACATGTGCATTTGATCAGCAGAAAACCATCCCACCCTCACATACGCTGAGTGGTGGACTATGACACCGCAGCGTCATCTAGAGCTGTGTTCCCCCGCTCGCCGTCAGCCTCTGCCTGTTGGAGCAGGAAGGATGTGAAGGGAGCCCAAATATCCTTAGGTTTTGAACGTGGAGGCAGTAATTCCGCATAATCGTGAAGGTGTTCCTGCCATATGGACATCGTACGAACCCATCATTTGAACTTAGGGGCACGTCCCCGCCCCCATCGGCATGCGTGGCCGGTGGTCCTTGTGGTGTTTCCACAGGTCTAACTACATAAGCAGGATATTATTACTTCTGTAGAGGCGTCAGAATGGTTGGCACCAGTTGTTGTCACCAACAAACCTAATGGAGACATTAGACTTTGTTGTGATTTAAGATCTCTCAACAAAGAAGCAATTGTGAATACATTTCCTCTTCCAAATATTAATGAATTACTGTCTTCTTTAGGTGATGCAAAGGTTTTTACAACTTTAGATCCTACACAGGCATACCATCAAATTGATCTGACACAGAAGTCGCAAGATCTGACGGCTTTTATCACTCCCATGGGTGTATTCAAATATAAAGGAATGCTGTTTGGTCTTGTGTCTGCTGCGTCGGTTTTTCAAAGAGTAATGGCCTCAATTTTAAAAGGAATAAAATCGGTGAAATATTATCAAGATGATTTACTTATTTTTGAGTTAATCAAGAAGAACATGATAAGACTCTGAGATCAGTTTTAAAGAGGTTAGAGGGTGCTGGTCTCACTTTGAAATTTGAGAAATGCAAATTTTCAGTACATGAAGTAAATTATTTGGGGCATTGTATTATAGCCTCAGGAGTGGTTCCTAAAAAAGATTTAGTAAATACCATTCAAAATTTAGCGTCTCCTAAGAATAAAGAAGAGGTAGTTTCCTTTTTAGGAATGGTTGAGTATTATGGAAAATGTTTACAAAATTTAGCAAGTAAATCAAGCAACATGAGAAACTTGCTTGGAAAGAATAAGGAATTTGATTGGTCAGATGATTGTCAGAAAGAATTTGTGGAAATTAAAAAGGATCTGGTTAATGCACCCAATTTACAAGCTTTTATTCCAAATGAAGAAACTTTTGTTGGGACTGATGCGAGCTCAAAAGGATTAGGTGCCATATTGAAACAAAATAGAGGTGGACAAGAAAAATTGATTGCGTGTGCATCTAGAAGGTTAAAGGGTGCAGAAATAAACTATTAGGTAATGAAAAAAGAAGCATTAGCTATTTTTTGGGCTGCTAGAAAATGTAATTTTTTTTATGGGGTTTACAATTCAAAGTTTGCTCAGATCATAAACCTTTAAAGGAAATTTTTACAAAGAAAGGTTTGGATTTTATTTCTTCACGTATAAGGAAATGGGTCATTGGTCTGCAAGAATCCAATTTTAATGTTGAATACATTCCTAGTATTGATAACATGACAGCGAATTGTCTTTCATGTTTGGTTTGTGATGTCACTGAAGAAAAGTTAAATGAAGATATTTTTGAGGAAGAGGTTAATGTATGTGAAGTCACCTCAGGGGTTATACAGGAGGAAGAGTTGAAGGAAGGTCTCAAAAATGACATTGACATTTCTAAAGTTACTGGTGTGATCTTAAACAAATCTTCTTTTGATAATTCTTTGTCTAAAGTTTGGTATTTAGTTGCAGAAGAATGATCTGTTGAGAATGCTATTCTGTTAAGGGGTACAAAACTGATTCCTCCTAATTCTACCTAATAAAGGTTGGTTGAAGAAGCTCATCAGGATCATTTAGGCATTGTAAAAACTAAAGAAAGAATTAGAAATTCGTTTTGGTGGCCTCGAATGTATCTTGAAATTGAACGTGAGGTGAGAGAATGTTTACATGCCAAGTTAAGTAATAAGATTCTCACTCCTCGAACTTCTCCTATGGTGTGTCGGAATCTACCTAATGGGCCATGGGAAGATATTGCAATTGACATTGTGGGTCCTCTCTATGGTGAACATCGTACTTCCTATCTTATTGTTTTGATTGGTTTATATTCAAGATGGGTAGAGATATCTTCTGTCTCAGAGGCCACCTCTTCTTGTGTGATATCTTTTCTGAAAGATGTATTTAGGCGAGAAGGGTTCCCAAAAACTCATTTATCTGATAATGGACCGCAGTTTTGTTCTGTTATGATGTCTGAATTGTTGTTATCCGGTGGTATTACACATAAAAAATCTTCAGTTTATCATCCTGAAACTAATGGAGCCGTAGAAAGATTTAATAGAGTAATAAAGGAAAATATCCAGCTTTCAAGAGTAAATTCATTGAATTGGAAGGAAGAATTGCAGAGGTGTATTTTGGCTCATAGATTCTCTCCTCACATGTCCACACGCAAGACACCTTTTGAATTATTTAAAGGCAGAACTCCCAATACAAGTTTATGTCCTGGTCGGATGACTTGGGGTAAAGGTGTTAAAGATAACAGAGAAGAAAAACTTCAATTAAAAAACAAATTGAGTTTTGACGAAAGAAAGAGGGTCATAGAATTTCTGTTAATATAGGTGATGTGGTACGACTAAAAGCTCCAGTAGGAGCTTTATCTTGGTCTAAATATTCAGCTCCCATGCGTGTCATTGAATGTTTTAAAAATTCTCTAAAATTAGAAAATGGCAACATTTTGAATTTGAACCATGTTACCATTCTAAAAGAAAATTCTTCAAATGGAAAGTTTGATAAAAGTGCGGCTACTCATTTATGTGATCCTGTTAATTCTCATCTGAGTAGTAGTACTCGGAAAAGAAATGTTCCCACTTATCTGAAAGTCTATGTATAGTGAGTATTAATGTGAATTTGATATAACTTTACAATTTCTTATATTCTGTATATGAGGATTTTCATATGTAGTTTTCATGTTCCTTTTAAGACTGTAAGATATATACTTTTGTTATAAGAATGAAGATGTGTGGTGTTTCCACAGGTCTTCCTGATTGTACATGTTCTTTGGAACTTGGAATGTTTGTCTATTGAAAGTTCTTCTGAAGTCAGCTCTGGTAGCTGATGGATGAAGTCTTTGACATTAAACCTCTACATTACCACAACAAACAATTGGCGTAATCTATAATCTTTTCAGTGCTCAGCTTACCACCCATCTGTGATGAAATTCAAGTCTGTGACCCCTCTGTGTTGCCAGGTGAAGTAACCACTGTGAAGACAAGGCCGTTTTCAAGGGCTCCCCGAGGTCTGCGACCTCCCATGTGACCAGTAGAGGTTTGACCACCAAAGAGCTAGGAGATACACTTACCAACTGTAGCTGGAGCTGAAAGAGATATACAAAACAGAAGAGACTGTAGAGGTCAGCGCATCATGAGGTAAGAGATCATGAGAGGACACACACCCTCAGAGTCTGGAGATTTGAACTCGTGAAGCAGTGTCCCAGCCATCCCGGGACAACCGGCTGCCGGGGACTAGCGTTGGCCAAACCACGGAGTCACCCAAATATAAAAAGAGGAATAACCATCCATACTAGACGGAACTGAGGGACTCAGTGATTCCACCCGACCTTAAGGGGTCTTTGAGGATTATTTAGTATGTCATACGTGTTTGTGTGTTTACATTAAATACTATGTTTTTCAAAAGCACTTGTATTTGACTGAACAGTCCATTTCTTGCTTCAACTGTATGTATGTTGAATTATGAGCTTGTGGTGCCTAGCACTCATCTCCATCTGAGAAGCCTTTCACTGCTCGACCATCAGCACCACTAACAGTCATTTGCTGAATGGGGTAGTAGTTGTACTAGATACGCAGAACTCATAGTAGGTCAGGCTTCACACATCAGGAGTCAAAGAACTCAACCCTCATGGTAGGGCCTGTAGCTGCTGCTTGCCCTGCGACCCTCTGACAATGGCTGTGTGTGTTTGCGCTCAACAAAGGGTGAGTGTTGTATAAATAATATTCTACACAACATTCAAAGCCATTACACACATGCACCCACCTTCAAGCCAGACATATATCAGATGGCACGAAGGAGGAAGGTGAGTTCAATATCATTGTATTCAAAAGTGACAGCAAAATACGACTTTAAATACATACTTTGTGGGGGTTGGGTGAAAACAAAAGTAGGACTGTGTTAAGTGAGGATCCATCAGTGACTGATATGCAAGAAGGGCTGTATGAGCTACATGACCATGACATATAGCTTCATATCTTGCTGCTTCAACACTGGAAGATGTTCCAGATGTGATATAGCAATGTCCAAGAAGCTTTTTTCTATGCTCTCCATGGCCTTGGTCTGTTTCTCCATTAAACTTTGAAGGTCTTGCAGGTGGGATGAAATGTTGTAAATGCTACGCTGAGGGCTGTTGTTTAATGAACTAATCTTTCCAGAGTGCAGCTATTGTCCATTCCACCACTCCTACAAATGTGGCCATCTGGGGGCAGCTCTTGTCCATGCCACCACCCCTGCATTTGTAGCCATCTAAGATAGCCCACGTGCAGTCCTCCTCATTGTTAGGTAACACCTGGGAGGTTTGGGGTGGAAATAGCTCAATGTGAGAGAAGTGAACCTCACCTGGGGTTTACTATCAATTTAAGATGGAGAGAAAAGGGTTGCACTTGGGTAGAAAGGTGGAAAAGCAAAGACAACTGAGATATATGGGGATCAAAGGTTTAAAGTGAGTCCTACGTAGCCAGGATGACAATCTGTGGCTATTTAGAAGGCACCTGGGGACTCGAAAACCAGAAGAGTGCTCAGTGAGTGAGACTGCCTGCCGATAGTGTGGTAGTATTTGAAGTATCCTGTGTATCACCAACTATCTTCTCTTTTTCTGCACCAGTGACAGAATGCAAGATGTCTGGGTTTTCTTTTCTCCCAGGGTTGTACATTGTCCTTTCCTCATTGATAGAATAGTATCGTCAGACATATTGTCCCCTGGAGCTGCAAGGGAAGGCACTGAGAGTTATAATTTGCATACTTGAGAGTGCGCAAAGGTATACTTTCTCAAACAATTGATGGTTGTATTCCTACTACGTCTATTTATAGTTCAACTTTTTGCCTGACTCTGAATGCAACTTTGACTGAATGTACACTGGGTTCCGGCTAATCAGGTACGCAGTGCCTGTGTTCTTTCCCAAAACTGTACCTTTGCTTCCACAATTGGCATACCTCTGGCCCACATATAAGCCATTGTAAAAGGTACCAGTTGTACCAAGGGCAGTGTGACCAGGAAGGGTCTTTATGGGCTGCAGCACGTATTATGCCACCCTAAGAGACCCCTCACCAAACACATGCACACTGCCACTGCAGCCTGTGCTTTTTGGTGCAACTAAAAGTGAAGAGTCAACCTGGCAGACATTAGTGTGTGCCAGGCCTGCTAGCACCATAAGAGGCATAGTTAAGTCACCCCTACAGCAGGCCTTACATCCGAAAGGCAGGTTGTACTACACCTCCTGTGAGGGCATAACTGCATGAGCATATAACCCCCTAAAGTTTCTAAGTCTGTTCTTGGACATTATAGATGCATAGTGAAGCAATACTGAGTACATGGGCTGGGAGCTTGTCAATACGAGCTCTCAGCTCCATGATGGCTTTAGCGAATCCCAAGATGTTTGGTACCAAACATCTCAGATTAATAAGCCCTCACTGATGCCAGTGTTAGATTAATTAATAAATGCACTCAGAGGGCACCTCAGAGGTTCCCACTGAAAATGTACCAAACCGCTAGTGTGTGGCTGGCTGGTCTGCACCAGCTTGCCATTCCCAGACATGTTTCTGACCTCCTGAGGTGGGAGCCTTGTGCTTTTGTGGGTCAGAAACAAAGCTTGCTCTGGGTGGAGGTGCAATATACCTACCCCCAAGCAGCAACAGTATTCAAGGGCAGTGAGCCTCAAAGGCTTCCTGCTCTTTGTTATGCTAGCCAGGGACTCTTCTGCTAGTATAGATGCCCACCTCACTGACCAAGCCCCACTTTTGGCAAACAGATCAGCGGGAAAATTAGTAAGCAGGAGAGGCGTGTACCATCTCAGCCAGGATCACCCAAAATGTGTCCTGAGCTGAAGTGAGCCCCCTCCTTTGAAATTCCTCCATATTGCTTATGAGGATTTCAGTCAATAGGATTAAGGAGATGCCCTCTCCCTAAAGGAATGGGACATACAAAGGGTGTAGCCCCCCTAATGATAAGTAACCCAATGGCTACCTGCCAGCACATGTATCACCCCTAAATTGAATATTTAGGGGCACCCCTGGACCTTGATCCTTAGATTTCTGGTGACCTAAAGAAGAGGAAGGACCGAAGAGCTATACCAGCAGTGAAGACTCCAGACAACAACTGACTTAGTCCCAGCCCTGCAGGCCTATCTGCTGCCATCAAAGAAACCTGCTCCAAAAAGCGACTCATTCTGTGGACCCAGCAACCTCAAAAACCCTTGGAGGGCTGCCTGCCTTCCCCAAAGACCAAGAACTCCTGCGGACAAAGGCCCATACCACAAGGGAACCAACAACAATATCTTCAGTGCTCCGTTAAATGACACAACAAGAGCCTCGGACCTACCTCTTCCGGCCCGAGTCGAAGTGGCCCACCGGTCCCAAGAAGGTTCCCCAGCAGTTCTGAGCTCGAGTTCACTCCAGAGTGACCCCTCCTGGACTCCACGTTGATGCCTGCAGCCTCAACATGAAGGGTCCCCCAACTGTGACCGGCTCAGGTAAGACTTTTCTGACCTCCAAAGACACCCCTGCACCCGCAGCCCCCTGACCTTGGGGAGCTCACTGAAGCTGTCCCTGAGTTGTTCAGTATCCCACCATACCTCCAGAGCAACCAGTTTCCTTCATCCAGCTTCCTGGTCGGAGCCTGAAGCCTTTGATGGCAATCTTCATTCTCAATTGATTTGTATTGGGTATCCGACACTGTGTTGGCACTCTGCACCCGTTCACTTCTGTGCTGCTGAGGGAGTGTGTTTGGTGCTACCTCATGGCCTCTCCAGTGTGGGTATAAACCCCTGGAGATTGACCCCCAACTCCAATTTTACTGACCTTCAACCGGCACCTCTTTGAGTGCCGCCAGTCTCCATTGATTAACATTGGGCCCCAATGACTGAAATGTGACATCTGCACCCGGCCGTCCCAGTCTCTACACTTACCTGACCCTTGCTCAGTGTTGATCCTAAAACCCAAAGACTGGAATTGTAAGCTGCGGACTTACCTATGAAATTGCATGATAGGTTAACATTGAACTGTGTCCACATTTTACACTGAAAACTGTAATATTACAAACTTTGCTTACTGCAAAAAAGTATTTTGGTTCTAAGTAATAAACATTCAAAAAGTAATATTTTCACGGACAATTGGTTTCAGATTTAGTAATTGAGTGTGCGTTATCGTTTCTTGCCTGAGTGCGTACGACAAATGCTTAACACGGCCCTCTTATAAGCCTAACTGCTCACCCACACTACCACAAAGGAGAGCATTAGTATTATCTACTTTAGCCTATGTAAAGCCTCTGGGGATCCACTGGACTCTGTGCACACTATACCTTACTTTGGTATAGTGCATACAAAGCCAGCTTCCTAATTGGTTATAAAATTGGTTCCTGAACTTTGCCATAAGCTGCCATATTTGATACACTCTCTGTTGTGGCAGCAATAAACTGGTTCACTGAAAAAAAATGGAAATGTCATGTTTTATTATGGAAAGTTTTGTCCCATATTCCCCATAACTGCAGTGTGAAAAGTTGACTACACAAACACAGATGCAGTGTTGGATATTGGTGATCACTAATGTGGTCAGTTATTAAAAACCAGGACCTTTTCTACAACTTGAAACATATGGTCCCAAGGGGGTACTGGGTGCATCTGCCAAACTAAATATAACGAGCGCTTATCACTGTATTGTACTCACCTGAACATGCCTTCTTGATGTGGACCTGCCTAGAGACCCAGCATTGCAGACGAGGATTTGTCGACCCCCACATGGCATGCATGGTATGCTCTGATCTATGTACACAGGAAAAGCAAGTGCAGGTCAATTGCCTCACTAAAGCCCAAGGGGCTTATATACAATAAAATGTCTGAGAAGAGAGCTGCGCCAAATTTGGCAGTGCAACACCTTTTCAAAACTCAGTGATGAGCTGTATTCGCAAGAATACAGTGCATCCCTGTTTCCCATAGCGCAAAAAAGCTGCCTAGCACCAACACATACCCACACCCTACCCCAAGTTGCTAAGGTGCCTGAGTTGCAGGGACGATTGTCTATTTGCAGGGAGGGTCACCTTCCTGCACATAAACAATCAATAATGGTGATTTGCACTTTCTACCTGTGCTGCAGAAAGCAGCACACATGGAAAGAGCAAAAAACTAGGAGAAATTAATAATTTCTCCTCGTTGCGCCATTTTAACATCTGGTATTCTATGGCTTACTTTGGGCGCCGCCTCAGCCTTGTAAATCTGGGGCAGCGGCAAAAAGCAATGGGTGTTACAGTGGAATGCCCACAGCAACACCCATTGCATGCTCTTTTGCCTCAGAGGACTGCGGCAGAAATAGGCTTAGCACCACCTTGTAAATATGGAAAATGCCGCTCCGCCACCGGAGCATCAAAAAATAATTAAGCTCTGAAACATTAACACATTAATAAAAGGAACATTAAGACCCATAAAAGAAACATTAAGACCCAACACTCTGGTGGCGGTGAAAGCTTGTAAATATGCCCTATGAATCCTGTTGGTGTTGAATCAATAGATGATGGCTGGAAGATGTGTTTGTAATGTGTAACCGTGACTCACCCACAGCTGAACAGTGCAGGACTGAAGATTTCTTTCAGCCTACCTGCAGCCACGGCAAGAAGGCAGTCCAGCGATGGAGTACATGGTGGCACCATCTGACTAGAACTGTGCGTACTGTTAAAAAGATGTGCAGCTTGGAAGAAGAAAGGTGATTTGTTCTTCTGAGTGATAGCATTTAACTCTTGCCTCTGTTGTTCGAACCTTGTACTGCAGGGATTTGTAATGCAGCATTGAATTACATAACGTAACGTGTATTTGTAAAGAGCACGTTCATCCAGAAGGGTAGCTTGGCGCAGAAAACCAGATGTTTAACAAATCCTGCCCATGAGAGAATTCAAGCATCCTGGTGGCTAGTAAGACCACATACCCCTAGAACAAATAACTAGTGTAAGACAGCACACACACAGCAACTCTCCAGTTATGACGCAAGTGATCTCAATAAAGGAAGTTCAGTGTGAAGTAGGAAACCTGAATAACTCGGGGCTATGGCAAGAGTGTTAACTCTCCCAGAAGTGAAAAAGTGAAGAAGTGTACTGTGTAACTGTGTAAGTTAACATCACACAAATTCAGCTTAGACATCAAACATCAGCAACCATGCCCAACAATGTTGCAACAAAAATCTTGCTATTTGATGCAGCCCACTTCTTCATGGGTGATCTATTGTTGTTAAACATGAGTAGCTAGTTTTGAAAAGTGTTCAAAGGGTTTTCTATGTTAGGTTATGTTATTAAGTTAATATAGCGCTTGATTTCCCGAGGGTGTGTTGGTGCTGCCTATTGCTAAGGGAGCCATATTGCTAAAAAAATTAAGGGCATGGCTATTTTAATATAGGTCCCGAAGAAAGCCAGCATATTCATAAGGCACTGGCTGAAACATGTTGACCCACCACTGGATGTGGGAGGTCGTAACTCGCCTCTAACATCCAACAGCCTTATTTTTAACCGCTGACGGAGGCCCAGGTATTAAAGTTTAATTTACCCTTGGGTACTGGGACCCCCGCCAAGCCGTTTTAACATCACTTTCATAACACTCTTCACTGCACACTCAGCAACATACCTGCTCCGCTGTAATCAGGCGTCGAAGCACACCCGGGACACGCTAGGTGTCACTGGGTGGGCCCGATGATGAAGCATGCTACCAACTAGGTTGGTGGGTGAGGGCTTCATGAACACACTTACCAGGTGTTCCTACCCCGTGACGAAACATACTCGAGTCCTTTACTTTAAGTAAATTCATAATACATGAGCTAGTCTCCTTTTGATTAAAACCATATATAAACCCCGGGGATAAGGACTAGCTTTCTGGTCCTCTTTATCTCTCTTGATACGCATTCATGGCTATTGAAAGGCCATGTTTTCAAGGCCTTTCTGAATTGTAGGAGATCTTCAGACCCTTTGGGGGGAAGAGAATTCCAAAGTTTAGAGGTACCTGGGTTTTGTGAGCCCAAGCAGGGACCCCACTGAACAAATCAATGCTTTCTCCACCTGTCTAAGAGATCTTGCATCCAATTAAACATATTTTTACATAAAAATACAGACGGAAAACAAGTTTTTATTTGTATGAATTTATATTTAAAAACGGGAAAATGCACTGCCATGTTCCAGCAGACAGTTGGGTCGCCATGCCCTCTTCCTGATTCTAAGGCTGTGCCTGCCTACAGTAACAAGAAAATGTTTTTGTTGATGCCCCAGCCATTTCCGGGGCTCCGCTCCACCCCTCGAGTGAGCTCTGCACCAGCCATTTCAAAACAAACGTGCCCTGGGGCTGGAGTGAGTATGCAGTTTTGGGGGCAGCAAAAGCAGGAATCAAATGCCAGCACCCCGTGGGGCGCCAACGCCTAGCTTTGTCAGTGGAGTGTTGCCAAGTTTGTGGCAGGACTGCAGAGCAGTACACTGTGTATATGTGGCTGCAAGAACAATCTGGCCACAAACTAAAAGCCTTGGTACACTTTCTTGAGTGTTTTCAGAGATTATGGCTGGACTGGCATAGCCCATAACCATTTTACTGGACAAGACAAGGACAGTGTTCACTTCTGCTGCCCCCGCTCTTTCTTCCTCTTCTTCCCTCTTTATGTTGTTCTCCTCCTCACATGATTGTTCTTTCCTTCCATCATTTGCTCCTCTGTGAAGTGGCTCCAAAAAAAGAAGAAACACGTTTGCTGCAAATGTCTTTGACATTTTTCTACACAAAATGCAGCCGCAGGAGGAGAGAAAAAAGGTTTTAAAAACGAACAATAAATATATAACTAAATAAACATGACAGAGTAATACGCAAAGTGGCCAGATTGGTTTTATCTACACCGAAACACATTAGCGCCACCTTTCAGAGTTTGCCAATGAAGTGCTACTTTTCTTTTCATGTTGTTAGCTTTTCAAGCAAACACACCCATTGATTTCTGAATAATGACTTTAAAAGCTTTAAGGTGTATTCCCTATGATTCTTTGGCTTTTTCCTCGTACATTGTCTAGTGCATAATTTGAATTGAGTTGCTTCCAGGTGTTTATAGCGGAGCACAATTGGGTTGAAGCTGAAGGCAGTGTGAGTTCCTCTCAGTGTGGCAGTATGGTGTTCAGTGGGGGAGAGAATGTGGCACTCTACTGATGACAGAAACTGCAAGGCTCTGAGATCAATGGCTTGTGACAGCACTTTGAAGTGTATTTGGGACATCCTGCAAATGGCAACGTTTTCAGATGAAGGTATTGTGTTAGCCAATAACAACCAAGTGCATGTGTGCATTGTCAATTTAAATAAATATTGAAAAATACTAGCTGCAGCGCCAACTTTTGCTTGTGGCGAAAAATAAATGTGGATAAATACAGATAAAATGTCCCAAAAATAAATATGGATAAATACAGACAGAAATGGCAAAAAAATAAATACCATGAAACCGCGCCCTCATTATTTTGGTGTGAGATACATATTTATGCAATCATTTTGATATTGTACTGCAACTTTACAATGATTTTAAGTAATTATGCAAATAAAATAATACATTCATTCACAGTCCAGGGAGGCACCATAAGTAGGAGTTGGCAAAAGAATCTATCTCAGATAAAGAACACATTCACTGTTAACATCACTGGGAACATGCAGGGGTGAAAGAGACATTTTCAAACTTGTTGTAAGCTGGGCATATATGTTCTCAAATAAGTTGCCTCATTGTATGTGATGATCAGGTAAGATTAGATAAAGTACTCCCTTGTGCAAAACTCAAATACACCTTCACTAAGGTTTACGCTTCTGGTGCATGTCACCACTCAATTTAGCAGCCACATTTTTTTTTATTATGGTATCCCAAGTGGAAAACTTAATTGTGGTCCATTTCTCCACCACTCACACTGATGATAGAAACCCTTGTCAGTTGCAAAATAGCTGAATCCCTGTGGTCATTGCATTTGCGGTTTGGGTACAGGAATGGTAAATGGGAAGATTGTTAAAGGAATTATTATGTCTTTGAAGGGAAAGAATGTTTAAAAGGAAAGCGCATCAGATTACACATTAACAGCATCTATTATAAGTTATTTGGTAATAACATGCAGATGTTGGTGTTCAGCACACCAAAATCTGCATGGCAGAGTAAATACCATACAAATTTCTCCAGTTAAATTTAGTCAGGTTTGACCTCCTGAAATTTAACAAAGCTTGAAGTATGTAAATTATCTAATGAATTTTGGCTGTGTTAAATATCTTTTAACGTGCAATTCTGACCTGTGCCTAAACAGGAGTTTACCAATGGGTCGGAATATAATGAGCAACTCATAATCAGGCCCTTTGTAGTTTAAACCAGAGAGTATACTCAATGGTTCTGTTTGTTTAGCCTCACAGGAGGTGATTGGCGGTGTTATGTATTCTTGTTCCGTGTTGTGTCTAAAGACTGCAGGGCAGTGATGGCCTCCCCCAAATGCTGGGTCTCCTCATGCTTGCCCAAACAAATAGTACAGCCAGTCCCAGAATACCAAATAGGCAAAGTAGGCACCGGCCTATGGGCCCCACTCCTTTTATGGGCCTGGGACAATGGACCAAAATAATATTGATCTGATCTTGAAAGAAAATTACAATTAGCTTTCTTAAATTGTTTCCAAGAGATAGAAAAAAATGAATCAATTCAAAGAAACAAAAACTTTACAATAAAGACTATAGAGAAAATACTGTATTATTGTAATGTACCCATTAACAAGTTAAAATATATAAACCGGAGACACTACATCAGATACATACATAACAGTTTGCCTTTAAAAGCTCATCTTCTGGCAGCTGTCACTTTGTGAAATAAATCGGGTGCAAACTACAATGTACAGTAGTGATAGCCATCTCGACCTTCAATGACATAAGAACGACTGAATTCATTTGCCATTATGGCCACTGACTACAACGTATTGCAAAAGGTAGACTTTTACAATATCCTCATAGAGTTCACCACAAACAAATTAAGAAAAGGGAATATTTAAAAGTTTGTTGGTTTATTAAAATTTAAAATATATATATTTTTGTTTAATGGCAATAATTGTTAATGTATACTTTTGTGTAATAAAATTGTTTTATTAAAATTGTTTGGATGGTAAAATTAAAAAACGTTTTGGGAGATAATTTGTAAGGCAGGACCCAAAATATCTACTGCTTAGGGCCCTCCACAGGGTTTAATCCGACACTGAGTGCAGGCCTTGGCGATGTATTGTAGCCTCCAAATATACAGGGAGTGCACAGGATGTGCTGTGTGCATGTGCCCAACTGGTTTGTCATGTTATTGTACTTACTAGTGCAGCCTTACAGCTGTGGGCCTGCTTAATCACCCAACTGTACCTTAAAATAAAAAACTAACATGTACAAACCTCTTTGAAAGAATCCGATTAAAAATCCTAGCAAGAACTAACAGACTTCAAATGATTGCACATGTGTAAATTGTTGTAACCATTGTAAAACTGTTTACTTTCTGAAAGGAAATGGTAATTTTTGGTTCATGTGACTGTTGAAGATTTATGCTAGCTTGTCAACGATTTCGCTAAAATGTACCGTAACATAATGACATCATTGCTCATGTAGTGCCTTTGCAAAGTACACCACAAAAGCAGGGACATACTTTGAATTCACCTCTGTTGCCATAACCCATCTCTTTTTTTTCAGGATTTGATCTCAACCACGTCTATGCAAGTTATCCGAAGATTCCATGTCACAAGAAACTACTTCTAATTCTTCCCATATAGGAGAACACAAACCACGTGCATATAATAAGATATATATATATATATATTGATTGATTTTACGAAGTTTTGAACATGTCTTTTATGGCTATTGCTGGTATTTGCACATGATAAGAAACACCTGCACTTGTCATTTCAAAAATGAGATTGTAACAATGTAACCATGTCATGTGATCAAGGCTTGTAATGAGCAGAAACACGTAATGGCTACTTTGCAATAAAGAAAAATTGAAGCACCTACTGAGTGGTCCGTATCCGTTTGTGGATATACCCGGGAGGCAACGGCATTGCGAGATATGATAAGCCGAGAGTTTCACTCAACTTTATACAGACCCCCTCACCATACAGGACGATCGGGTGCATCAACAGCGGCTCACGAGGTAGTCCTTACTCTGAGATTTCTTAGCACAGGACAGCATGATATCCTGAACAGGAATAACATTCTACACCTCTTCAAATATCTGGCCAATCTAGAAAAGACTCAAACGGGGGAGGTAGAATGGGAGGAATTTCGAAGCATGAAGGGCGACACACATGGCGATTCAACAGTGGTAGGCTTGAAGTACAAGCCAGGGACTTCAATCTAAAGGACCTCGACAAAGTTGTCTCCCCTCTTCAGGCACAAGGTAGGTCAGCACCCCTTCAAGACCTCTCATCAATCACAAACTGACCTCAACCTACACATGGAAAAAAGCCTGTTCAAACACATGGGAGCCCTTATCCACTTTCCAGGATTCCTCAAGGACCGACTACATCATGGCCAGCGAAGGGATGGCAGCCATATTGGAAGATTTTGTAGCTGAAGTTCGGACGGATAGTGACCATAGGCAACTGAGAGCAGTATTCCAGCTGGAAATCCCATCAGCCAACAGCCTCCAATGTATTGGTGAATCACTAGGGGATGAAAGACACACCGTCCTGAGGAGGATAAAATGGTCTGACAGGACAGAGAACAGTTTCCAAACATGGCTGGAACAAAAACATGAAGGACGCCTGTCCCCTACATGCTCTCCCATAAAAGGCTGGTAAAACAGTGCTGAGGAATTACTAGCAAAGTTCGGGAACCCCCAGTCTCATTGCACCAGGGCCAAAGGGCCAACAAGATCTGGAAAGAGGGGAGTCAATCAGAGGTCCCATCCGTGGCTTCATTGAGGGCAGCCCTAAGGAAAGAAAATGGGAACATAAAAAAGCCAACATAGAAAGGGAATGGCTCAGAGTTTTCTCCCTGCTCAAGTAAAATAACCTTGCAATACTATGGAGACACATAAACCAGCTGAGCAGTCGAGGGGCCCGAAGAGAAAACAGCTTAGCCGAAAAAGACTGGATGATTTACGTGAAGCAGCTATATGTAATCACACCCACTAATATGGTCAGCTCAGAGGAGACCAGCCATGGAGAAGGACGAGCCGGATTAGCCAGCGCAAAGCCAGGCAACATGACTCTCAGCGCACGTAACTCGCCAATGGAAACTAGATCCCAGACGGCAGCATACTGTACACGAGCTGAATGGACAAACCCTCAAATGGTCATTAAGACTATTAAGAACATGAAGAACGACAGGGCACCAGACCCCAACGGGATCCCAGCTCCGGTCTTCAAATTGGCATATCATTTCAGGGCAATCCTAACTCTGCTCTATAACCACACCTTCTCGACAGCTACAACCCCCGGTTCTTCGAAGGGCTCATTATTTGAACCGATTTTCAAAAACGGGGATCGACTCAAGCCATCAAATTGCAGGCTTATAGCCCTGCTTGACCTAGAAGCAAAGGCATATGCTGGCCTACTATTGAAAGATTTGGAAAGTGGGCCGAAGAGAAAAGCATAATACCCTTTTACCAGACCGGCTTTAGGTCACAGTCATCAACTTCGGACAACGTATTGACACTGACTTATTTATCTTCCCAGGCAACCCTGAAGAATCATCCGCCACTTTTTTGCTGTTTTGTTGATTATAGTACAACCTTCGATAAAGTGGTCTGCAAACGATTATGGTGGAAGTTAAAAAACTGGGACATTCCACCAAACCTGTCGAAGGCGATCAGATCACTCTACGAAGATACTTAGCTGCAGGTTAAAACCAGTGGTCGCACAGTGTCGCCCAAAATTCACACGGAGAATGGGTTGAAGCAAGGATGTGTGCTGGCCCCCATCCTGTTCAATCTATACACAGCAGACCTGGGGGAGGCCCTAAAAGGAGCTAGTCTAGTAGTTCCCTGACTCAGAAGCGTGAGGTTGCCGGTGCTACCATAAGCCGACGATACAGTTATACTGGTTCATACAAGGGCGGGCCTACAAAGAGCTCTCAATGCATTAAAATCTTTCAATAACATTAACAACTTGACAATCAATCATTTTTGGGACATACCATCAGAAGAAGAACACACAATGGCTAAAGGCTAATCTACAAATCAACACGGTGGATGCATATAATTATTTAGGAGTTTGGGTGATGGAGCTGGCCAAGGAGAAGGCCCACCTGAAACAACTGAGCTCCAAGGCCAGCAAGGTCACACACCTATTAAAACAATTAAGCCATCACCTGATTAGCCCGTCAGCCAGTCCAATACTAACGGTCCTGAAAGTTAAACTACTACCAGCTATTAGCTACGGTCACCGGGCCTTCCCCCGGCTACTGGATGCTGCCCTTAACTCAGCCCAAGTAAAGGCATCTAAAGCTGTGCTCCGTATTCCAAGGTCAGCCAGGAATGCAAGGCTAAGACGGGAGCTAGGCTTAGCAAAGCCAGATCTGACATGCCAGGGGGAGATTATAGAGTTATATTTAAGGACACCGAGGGCCCCGGCCCACTCCCTGAACACCACCTGAGAATGATCTTCAAGGGGTCAGGCATGGCCTGGCACATTAGCCTTTAAAAAGTGCCTAAAACATTGAAGATCAAGGAAGACAGCATACCACGGCTGGACATCCCCCTGAGCGCTTGGAAAAGATCCAAAAACCAGCAAGTCTGCAAAATCTCCTATGATCGGGACATTAAATCTCTCCTTTCAAGCGCCCACCTAGATCCTCTGAATAACTCCTACAAAGCAGGCAAAGCACAACCTTACCTAAGTGAGGCTCTCACTCCGCTGACTCAAAGGAAAATACTCTACATGAGGCTAACTATATTAGGAATTGCCAACTTCAACCCTGCATGGGCCCATAAGGGGAAATCTGCAAACTGCAGTCTATGCCCCTATACGAGGAAATCATGGCTGCATTTCCTATGCTGCTGCCCGAACATTAACTACGAACCCTGGCAACTCCTGCGTCCAATCTGCATCATGAATAGAACAGAGACCTGCAGTGAGGCGTCAGCTTTGTACCTATCCACCACTGACACAATGACACTTGCAAGACTGGCAAAATTCATCCATCAAATCAGGATTGCCCTAAAACCTGCTAACGAAAGCAACAAAATTCTGGTGAAGGGTACCGCAAATCTGGTGGAAGTAAGCTCAGCGGCCATAAACATCCCCAGCCTGCCAGTATAATGACAGTGCTAACATCAGTGAGGGCCAAAAGGAATGTAAGAGGCAGTGTTCAGTATTCTGTGTAGCTGTTTACCCAGTGAGGCTTAACGGGTACTTCTTGGTAGCGCGCAAGGACACACAGCACTGACTATAATTCGCGGGGAGGGACGATCGTGTTGGCACAGGGGTGGGGCGCTCAATTTTATGTAAGATAACAGATGTTTTTAGTATCATGGTTTTTAGCTTTTATATGTTGATTGTTTTTACTGTCATCATTTTAATTAATGAAACAGTTAATAAATACAAATACAAATACAGGATGATGCACAAAGCGAGACACGAGTTCCGGGGCAACCTGGAAGCTAAATTGTTCCGGAAGGAAAGGAAGCGTCTGACCCCCCAAACCAACACACTCCATAATTCCTGGCCATAACCTGTGAGGCAGAGTCAGAGAACCCAGAGGAAACAAGCTACGAACCAGGTAGCTAAAGGAAAGCAATTAGGGGGGTGGAGAGTTGTGCAAGACGGAAGGGAGTATTGAATTGTGGCAGCAAAACTCCAATCATCGGCGGACATGGTACATGAACGAGAAGCGCTACCACTAGAGATGTTTAATGACTGCCCGACACCGATATCGAGTGCGAAATAAAGCAACACTATTATGACAAATCATATCAATTCTGTCAAAGAAAAATTAAAAATCTAGAAAAAAAGATGAAATTAGAACAAAACAGGTGGTGGGAATCACACTCACCACAAAGATACATTGATGTGGGTAAAATACCCAGGGGTTTAAGAATTCTTATAGCACCAAGTTACGAAAATCAAAATGCCAATATGATGCATGAGTGGGCTGAATGCAACCTTAACTCCTCCAAATGCTTGGTTCTGATATTAATAAAATATGCTGACATTGACGTGCTGCATTATTGAAAGAAATCGATTAAATCAACGAGGAACTAGAGAGCATGGGTCATTGCAGATGAAAAAGCCAAACTACCTAGCGAAATGCTATTGAGATTAAAAAAAAGAGGAAGACAAGATCAAAGAACGTAAAACGTATACATTTCACAGAGATAAAACAGATTATGAACTTGGGCTCATTTTTACGTTTGCAAAAAAATATGAAGCTTTACGAATATCCAAAAACAAAACCATGGACGACCAAAGAGCGAGCATACCGCGGAGGGCTGAACTGGCATCCAATACGTTTCAATCTGACCTCAGTTCATCGACTGATATTGAGTCAGAACCAGACTCAAGGAACCCCAGGAGGGGTCTGCAACCTCCAAAATTTTTGCTAGCTGAGGAGTTTAATTTTTTATGTCACGACCGGAGGCAAACCCGCCGGCCAAGAATGGGAAAAACAGATGCACAACAAGCAGGAACTTCATGTGAAAAGAAAGTCAGAAAGCAAACAGGAACAACAACCAATCAAAGAAAACAAACAGCGGGTTGATGGCACAAATAAAAAACAATAGGCAACAGCAAAAACAACACTGTTATAATTTTGGCCAATATTGCCTTAACCAAAGCTGAAGAACAACTCCTCAGTTTGGCTTTATCATATTGCCCCAAAAATAATTTTAATTATGTGAACACATGATTGGATATCTACAAAAGTGTCAGAAAACTGAAGTTGAGAAAATTCCACACCTTATCCAACAAAAGCTCAAGACAACAACTTCATGTAGAATCACTAGAATCAGACTTGCCATCTAATCTGTCTCAATCTGACATACCTCTTATTAATGATCTACAATAACTGTGGGAAAACAATGAATTCCATCCACAAGAAGAAGGATCATGTAAAAATTTAGATATGGAAGATGTCATAACAAGAATATTAATAAAGGACAGCAATACATGGCTAACACGGTTCAAACTGAAGTCGACCTTTAACCCTGTCACCCCCAGAGACTCGATATATTTTATGAACAGGCCGTGGGCCAAATCAAGGAGTTAAACTGCAAAGTCCAGAACACTGAAATGAGGTAAAACTGGCAAGACCAAAAATATAATGAACTTATGAAACGACTAAAAGAAAATAACAAAATTGTGATACAAAACTCCGACAAAGGGGGTGATATAGTTATATGGTCCAAAGAAGAATATACCAAAGAAGCATATGCCCAACTCAACGACAGGTCATGTTATCTCAAAAGCAGTGTCTCGAATCTGAAGAGCATATTCACGAACTTTTATCTAAATACTACAGGCATGGACAATGAAGGGGGTAATCACGATACAAGAACACAAATTTCTGAAAAAAGAAAGGCCAACAATACCGACAATTTACTTTATCCCTAAAGTACATAAAGACCCAACAAAACCTACGGGTAGACCAATTATTTCTGCCAGAGACAGTCTGTTAGAGCATACATCACAATATGTGGACTTTTTTTCTGCAAGAACATGTGAAAGCCTTACCATCGTACATATGAGACACAAGTGATTTTTTAAGAAAATTGATGAATTTTGAATGGAAAAGCGAGTATCTACTAATTGCACTTGACATAACCTCCCTGTACACAAGCATCAAACACATTGATGGTGTGTGAGCTTTGGAATATTACCTCAACAAAAGACCTGGCAATCCATCGAAGCACAACAATGTGTTTATGTGTAACAATGTTTTATATCAACAAACGAGAGGTGTTGTTATGGGGGCCAGCTTTTCTCCCAGCTAATCATGTCTTCACATGGGCTGGTGGGAGGAGCTGTTCCTCAGAGTTAAACACATTCAGTACGTACAAAGCAACATCAAGTGTTGGCTACATTTTATTGATGACTAGCTTTCCCGTCGCGCGTTGCTCCGATCTCCGAAGAAAGGAAATTCAAGGAAACTCGTTATGATAACATTCAATTTACATTGTGTCATTTTTATTGTAACTTATTCATTTTAATATGGAAAACATTTCAAAGTGCCGTTTTAATTCTATTTATTTATTCGAGTGCTTGTGGATACACGATTTTTTGTTTTTCCGTTTGGTGCGTACATTAGTATTCGAAAGATTATGAGGGCCCTGGGGGGCCGATATTTAAAAAAATGTATGCCAGAAACCTTCGCGGGAGTGTACTCAACAACTTCCCAAAGTTTCCTAGCGATCTGATCAATGGTGTTTTAATTCTATTTATTTATTCGAGTGCTTGTGGATACACGATTTTTTGATTTTCCGTCTTAGGATTTTTCTCAATTTAGTAGTAGTAAAGTTAGGACTCCTAACTTTTGGACTCCTAAATGCCTTCTGTGAATACCGAAAGTATTTAAATTAGGGTTTTTCTCAGTTTAGTAGTAGTAAAGTTGAGAACAATCCAAATTTTAAGACTTTTGGTATTCACAGAAGGCATTTAGGAGTCCCAAAGTTAGGAGTCCTAACTTTACTACTACTAAATTGAAAAAAATTCCAATTTTAAGACTTTCAGTATTCACAGCAGGCCTTTAGGAGTTCTAAAGTAAGGAGTCCTAACTTTACTACTACTAAACTGAGAAAAAACCCCATTTTAAGACTTTCAGTATTCACAGAAGGCATTTAGGAGTCCGAAAGTTAGGAGTCCTAACTTTACTACTACTAAATTGAGAAAAATCCTAACTTTAAGACTTTCGGTATTCACAGAAGGCATTTAAGAGTCCTAAAGTTAGGACTCCTAACTTCTGTGAATACCGAAATGAGTAAGTGCATTCTGTGAATACCAAAATGAGTAAGTGCCTTCTGTGAATACCAAAATGGTAGTAAGTTTAGGATTTTGTCTTAAGTTAGTTCTGTGAATCGGGCCCAGTAAGAACAAGCAAAGACATCAGCAAGGCACAGAAGAGGTTTTGGCATGGAGCAGTGATGGGCAAGGCATCCCACAACCAGGTAAAATAATGTGGCATTAGCGTAGAGCTATTAATGGAGGGCAAGTGAGCAGGGGATCACAAAGCATGAGAAAGGCTTTTTCAGAGTGTCACAGCCTGAACCAAAAAAGAGGCAGAGCTCAAGCGACAGCACAAACACCAGTGAGACTGGATTGAGGAGTGAAAACAGGAGCAGGAAATATTGCATATCAAGGGCTAGCTGAAGGACCAGCAGCATTTCCATTGATTGGTCGGCTTCATTCTGGGCGCCACAGAGAACAAGCATTTGAAATGCAATAGGCCTAGTATTTGCGAGAGTGTGAACTATTAGCATTATATATGACAATGGGGCACATGCATCAAGCTAATTACTGGTCGCAAATGGGCTGATTCGCAGAATCGGCCCCTTTGCGACCGGTAATTAGCCTTTTGGGATGCATCAAACCCAATGCCATTCGCAAAATAGGTAATCGCAAAATTTGTGATTACCTATTTTGCAAATGCAGTTAAAGAATTTCAGTTTGCGATTCCTTAAATGCAATGCAAGAAGCATTCTCAGAATGCAGCTTTGCATTAAGAAATCACAAATTACCATCAACTTCAAGTTGATAGTAATTTGCAATTCCTTAGATAAATGCACAAAATTACATTTTCCTAAGCGTCATGTGGCGCACACACATGGCACTTGTGTGTGTGCCACACATGCATACATGCCAATTTTGGGGGTGCATCAGGATGGCCTTTTGGCATCCTGGCACCCTTGAAATTACATTTGCAATTTGCGATTACCTATTTTGTAATTGCAAATTGCAAATGGTTTCCCATTCATTCCTATGGGAAGAAAGGCCCATAGGAATAAATGAGAAAGAATTCCCTAATAGTGAATAACAATATGTGATTCGCTATTAGGAAATGAGAAGGAATTGCTATTTTTAAGCGAAACCCACATGCATAGGTAATTGCAATTCCTTAATAGCGATTCCTTGATAATCACTATTAAGGAGTAGCAATTGCTTAGCTGGATGCAAGTTGTAGAATGACTTATTTTTTGGTGTTTTTAAAACCTGCAAGGTTGCGTAAACCCGCACTTTGTACTTATAGTCCTTGCTTACGAGAAGCAAGGCTGGCAGTAACAGTGCCTCTTTTACTGCCAGCCTTGCTTTTCCTAAGCAAGGACTATAAGTACAAAGTGTGTGTTTATGAACCTCTTGCACTGGCTCAAGCAGGGTGCGCATGAGCGAGAGCAGGAGAGCATTACAATGGCCCATAGAGGGGTTGTAGTTCCTTCACAAAAAGGTATAGTGCCTGCAACATCAGATGTAACATTGGCTAACTGTAGGGAAGTGCCCTCTTTTTGCATAATTGTCCCCACTTTTTGCCTAATGTTGATGTAATTTGACAGAGTTTGCCCTGGGTTCGTGCCAACCAGGTACCCAGGGCCAATGTTCTTTCCCTAAACTTTACTGTTGCACAACCCAATTGACAACTCAGTGACCACATATAAGTCCCTTGTGAAAGGTACTAAAGGTACCAAGGGCACTGTGACCAGGGAAGGCCTCTAAAGGTTGAATCACTTATTGTGCCACCCTTAGAGGCCCTGTACCTTTACACACACACACTGTCATTGCAGGCTGCATGTTTTGGTGAACAACAAAGTGAAGAGTCGACACAGCACATACCCCTGTGCCATGCCTGCAAACCACTACCCTGGAAGAGGTAAGTTTCCCCTCTAACTGGGTGCACTGTAACAGTGGTGAGGGTGCAGGTACATGAGTCCTGTACCCATACAGTGTCTAAGTCAATTCTTAGACATTGCAAGTGCAGTAATGCCATAAAGAATAGATGGTTTGGGAGTTTGTCAATATGAACGCCACAGCAACATAATGGCTTTACTGAAAACTGGGAAGTTTGGTATCAAACTTCTCAGCACATTAAACCCACACTGATGCTCAACAGCAGTTTTGGGTTCCCCTGCTCTGAGTAATTGCCTTTCAGAAGATTCCTTATAATGTCAAAATATGCATACCCACACATGCACGAACACACACACAAACACACACTCTCACTCTCTCTCTCTCTCTCATAATAGAGACACAATAAGACCCAATAAGATTAAAAAGTAATGATTTATATAAAAGGCTGAAGAAAAGGGAAAATAAGGCATGTCTTCCCAAGGTTGTATGAAGATGTAAATTGTCCTACGGGGTGTGAGACATAGCCAATATAGTCCAATGGCCAAAGTCCAAGCAAAGGTAAAACTCAAACAGTTACTGAGTATTTTTGCACTTTTCATAGACTAAAAGCTGGAAAAAGGCCATCCATTGTGAGGCATTTTATTAATGCTGTATCTTGGAAATTTGTGGATCACTGGGATCCATTCAGTAAGGAGAATTATAAGTGTTTGCCTACTAGCTTATGAAGAGTTTCAATGGCTCTTTGGCTAATATGAATCCGACTCCCATTTCTTTATATGTCTCCCGCATGACTATGACCAAGGACGGATTTAGTGTTGGTGGCATCCAATGTTACATTCTTTGTTGGTGCCCCTTCAGGCACTGATGGCATACTTCTACATGGATTACCTCACTGCCACCACCACCAATGGGGCCCCTCATTTCTCCTGAGCCCCTCTCTCACATTTATTTCCTTTATAGATCAAATCATACTGATGTGGGGTGTCAGACATACATTTTATACAGAGATAATAAATGAATATGTAAATAAATATATAGGAAATGTTACATAAGACAATGAGGGCCACCATGTGGTAAATAAATAAATAATACCTCTATTTTTGACTAGACATACAATAACAGATAGCTCAATAAATAAGAGTCAAGATTCGAGGTAGCTGGAGTTTGCAGGTTTAATACAGCATAAAGGACAGGAACAGGACAACCTGCACGGGAATAGGATGGCAGCGCTGCCGGGGGCAGGATCGGGACAACAGCTAACTTTTAATAACAGTGCACAAGTATATATAGTTAAACAAAATACATGATGTTCAATACAATAGGCGTAGCAGTGGGCAGGGCCTGTAACAGTCGCGAAAGATAAGGCAGAAAGTAGGTGTAACAAGAGGCGTGAACAGGGCGTATACATAGACATGTGATGTAAACGTAACAGAATATGTCACAAATGAGGCGGAAACATGGAGGGGGCTACCTAAGGAGCCGGGACCTCTAACCTAGTGGTGCGCGCAAGCTGGCAATGACGTGTTACTAGGAGGAACGGGGGGCTATGACTTCTGCGCTAGAAGGAGAGACGAAAGTCTGGAGAGTCAGAGCGACATGTACCTAAACACTATCTAGTATCTGATGTTTAGAGAACATGTTGATAGAATCCAAAAGTTATCAGGGTAAAGGCTAACAGACTCTAAGACTGGTGCATGCATTATTCTACATGTAGTGTGTGTTGAGGAATATTAAATGACCATTAATACAGTATTTCTCTTACATGGAGACGTAAAGGCTAGACCATGACGGAAACTATTGATGCGATTCAGTAGCTTTAGGAATGCAGAGAAGGAGGGCTGGACTGATAACTAGAATCATAACATACTCTTGGCAGACTGGCAGGCAGAGCCAGGCCGAGCCGGGCACTGTGAGGCAGGAAGTAAGTGAAGGGTCAGGGATACAGGTGGGGGCTGTATCGCTCCTCGGAGAGGGTTTAGGAGACAGGAGCTGAATCTGAGTCCGGGCCCTTTTGAGGCCTAGAAACGGGGATTTTACAATGAAATAACGTGCACACTGTGAAACGTGGCAACATAACTTTACATAGGCCTGATGCTCGTTGTATTCACGAAAACTAGGAACTGGCATACTAGAGATGGACACAACTGTAATTGCGTCTTTAATCGATCATGGGGAATACATATGCATATTAATCATGCACATATAGCATAAGATGGGGAACACGTAGGGACACAGAACATGGCAAAATTTACTTTTCCACATTCCCTCCTTGTCACTACGTTTCCATCAGGAAACATCAATATTCATGATACCATCTATCATTTCATACAGTATCATTTGCTCGTCTCGAATTGCCTTGGAACGGGACTTAGGACGGGACTTGGGACTAGGAATACAAGAGGTAGCACAAATGCCGCAAATCGCAGGGCCACATTGTATACAGAGGCAGCAACTGAATATGATCGCTACTGCAATACCTAGAAATGACAATACTTTCCATCCCCAGGCAGAAATTATACTCCAAAACCAACCGGACCATGTCCAGGTGCCTGGATTCTGGTGTAACTGATGGGCAATTTTATGAAGTCTGGTTATAGCTGAATAAACAGACGGCGCGTTATTAGGAATGAAAATGCAGCAACTAGATCCGATGACTCTACATGCTCCTCCTCTATCGGCCAGTATGACGTCAAGAACGAGACGATTTTGGAGCACGACAAATCTCATAGCAGATTGCTCTTCGGTTAAGTTACCTAGGGCAGAGGCAGTCTCATTCACTACTGCTTCAAGGGTTCTTGTTAACCTACGGATTAACTTACTATTCTGGATAGGTCCTATAAAAAAGAAGAATCCTTTATTGAAATCTGTATACTGTTCTAGAGCAGTTTCAGTTTGATCGACAATTGGGGACTCAATCTCCCTTTTATGTCTAATGTGTACTAGATGTGTGTTTCTATGATAATCAGACGGGGCTAGAAAAACTGGTGGCAGTAGGAAGGCAATGTAACAGGTTCCATCCCAATCGAGGGGCAGACGAACATATGCGGTCTGACCACAAACAAAATAAGAATGACATGAAGCTTTGAAAATAGATTTCCCACTGTCACTATACTTGACAATAGTAGTACAATCACTATGTCCTACATGTGCGGAACCATTATTTCGGACACATAATTCGCCTTTGACTGGTAGTACTGAAATAGCAGGTAAGTCTGGAGTAGGATCAGACTGAACATTCAGAACCATGAAATTCGAAGAATAATTACCCAAATTATAAACTTCATTTTCTAGATCTAACCCTGTTCTGTGGGGAAGACCTTGCTTGTCTGGAAAACATGTACTGTTCAGAAGGGACATATCATTTGAAGATGACGTTAACGTGGACCAGGCTCCACACGAACCATTATGTGAAAACGGATAAGGAAACAGTGGCAGAACTCCCTTCGGTGTCTGGAAAGGGGGGAGTCGACCACACACCCAACAATTAGTGGCATTGCTGGTCTGGTGTGAATAATGTAACATACGGATAAAGGTATTGTTGTGCATAGCAAGACGATAGGATAGTTCGTGAGGAGGCAGATCACTAAACGTATGCTCTACTGTAGCATTAGAAAACTTATTTACATGAGAAATTGGAAAACATAAATGAAATGCATAACTTGTACAGGTAATCATCAAACTCAAAAACAATACAAAACTTAGAAAAACGATACATCGGATAGAGTTTTGACTAACTCTCTCACTATGGGGGTCTATCTCATACATGTCAGATACCTGTCTAACCGTTTCACCCGAGGGGGACTTAGACAATTAAACTGGCTGACTTATTTTACTAGACCGGAGCTTACTTTTATACTCCTGCTGCGGAGTTTTCTCTAACAGGGAGGGCTTTGAGTCAAAGTCAATAGCGGGACAGTCCTTAAGAATAGTATCTTGGCAGTCTTTAAAATCTTGACAATCCTTGGAAATGTTCTTGGAAACAGTTTTTAGTCGGAGTCCGTGAAATTTCTTGACATGCGACAGGTGCACCCACCCCTTCCTGCCTTCCAACTTGACGGCAGTACGGGTGGTCAGAAGGACTAACTTCGGTTCCTTCCAGCGAGGCTCCAGCGGACTTGAACGATCGAAATTCCGGATTAAAACCAGGGAGCCAGGAAGGACCTCGTGTGGCTTGACTTCAGTATTGTCGGGAAATGCAGCGGCAACCTGTGAACGACAAGAGTGTAGGGCAGACATCAAGGAAGCTAGGTAATCTGTCAGCATATTACTGGAAACATCTGTAATACTTCGGGGTCTGGGTGTACCCCACATATTCGGGGGGCGGCCGAATACGACCTCATAAGGGGACAGACCTGATCTGGAGTGTGCGACCATGCGCATATAAAATAGGGCAACTGGCAGGGCTACTAGCCAGTCTACACCTTTCTCTTTGCATACTTTGGCAATACGGATTTTCAGGGTTTGATTATGTCTCTCTACAAGACCTGCTGCTTCAGGATGGCGTACACAATGGAACTTCCACTGGTACCCTAGTAAAAGGGAAACGTGCTTCATTAGTTCGGATGAGAATGGCTGGCCGTTATCAGAATACACGACCCTAGGGAGTCCATAGCGGGGGAAAAATTCACGAACCAACTGCTTGGCAGTGGTCGCGGCTGTGTAATCTGGGACTGGATATGCTTCTGTCCACCTGGACAAAGCGCATACAACTACAAGGACATACTTGAAACCTCGACATCGCTCCATCTGAATATAATCCATCTGGAGGACTTCAAAAGGGTGGTCAGGAGGCTGGAATCCACCTTGTTCCACCGGGACACTTTTACCTGGATTGAACTGGCAACATATCATACAAGTACGGACTTTCTGCTTGGCTGCAGCTCGTAAATGCTTGTTAAACCAAATGTTCTGGATACTGTCTATCATGGCTTTTTCTCCTAGGTGTGCAGGACTATGTGCGGTATTGATAATGACTTGAACCATAGAGTCGGGGAGAAACCATGTGGCTTTTCCCTTCGTCACCCATCCCTGATCTGTCTGGACCCCTCTTTGTTCGGACCATTTCTTAATTTCTTCAGGAGTAGCATGTGACTGGATATCTATGACATCTTGAGTAGGGTCCTTAACTGTCATACAAGTAGTCTGTTCTAGAGTGGATGTCGGTGTCTTGTTAACGGGTATGTCTGGTGTCTGTGCTGTAAGCTTGGCTGTTCGATCCGCTAGATCATTACCTTGGGAAATAATGTCAGTAACTTTAGTATGTGCTTTGCACTTCATGATAGCGATAGATGTCGGTAAATGTATTGCATCTAACAGAGCTTGAATAAGGAAACCATGCTGAATCTTGGTTCCATGAGAAGTCATGAAACCTCTCTCTTGCCAGAGCACTCCAAAGTCGTGTACGACTCCGAATGCGTAGCGTGAATCTGTGTAAATATTAACTTTCAGGTTCTTGGCATGTATGCAGGCTTGTGTCAGAGCGACTAGCTCTGCTGCTTGAGCAGACAGGGTGTCAATACGGTGTGTTTCAATAACTTCAGTGTCAGTAGTCACTACATACGCGGCTACTAGTTCTCCTGTACTTGTTCTCATACATGAACCATCCACATAAAGTGTCAGGTCGGGATCTGGTAATGGAATATCTGTCAGATCTTGTCTTGGCTTTGTCATAGTGTTAACAACTTCCACACAGTCATGTGTGGCAGGATTTGAAGTAACTGACGGTAACAGTGTAGCAGGATTTAGAATGTTGCAGCGTCTGATTTCTATGTGTGGCTGGAACAGTGTCAGTTCATAACCTGTCAATCGTGCAATAGTCAAGTGCTGAGTCTGTGTTCGGTTTAAAAGAACTTCCACGGAGTGTGGAACTTGTACTGTCAGGGAATGACCTAATACTATGGAATCACTTTGTCTGATAGCTAGTGCTGTGGCTGCAACTGACTTGAGACACGCAGGCAGAGCCTGGGCTACTGGATCTAGTGTGCTCGAAAAATAAGCACAGGGCTTGTATTGTCCTGCTTGATCTTGTGTGAGAACAGATAATGCTGTACCTTCGCGTTCTGTGACAAAAAGTGTAAAAGGCTTACTGTAGTTCGGTGTTGCTAGAACAGGAGCTTGACATAAGGCTTTCTTTAATTCATTAAAAGCAAGTGTATGTTCAGATGTCCAAGGGAGGACAGTCGATACGGCTGCCTCCTGTGTCGTTAACTGTATCAGTGGTTTGGCTAGAAATGCATACTGAGGAATCCATTGTCGGCAATAAGAAGTGAGGCCGATAAAAGCACGTACCTCCTTCTGTGTCTTGGGCTGTGGAAGACTCGCTATTAGCTGGATACGGTCAGGTGTCAACTGCCTACCCCACTTGGACAGTAAGTGGCCTAAGTAGATCACTTGCTGGACACAGAATTGAAGCTTTGAAGGGGACACCTTGTGCCCCATCTCGGCTAGGAAGTACAGAACTGTAAGTGATGCTCGCTCGCAAGCACGTTCAGAACGGGCTGTGATCAGTAGATCATCGACATATTGGAGCATGGCAGTGTCAGTTGGCATGTGAATATTGTCTAGTTGTCTCTTAAGTGCTTGACTGTAAATACTAGGACTTTCTGTGAAACCTTGAGGAGCTTGTGTGAATTTATAGCTCCTTCCATTTAAACAAAAACCGAAAAGGTACTGGCTGTCTGGATGAATCGGAACACTGAAAAATGCATTCTTGAGGTCGATTACGGTAAAGAATATTGCCTCAGGATCAATAGCTGTCAACAGAGATGAGATATCTGGAACAACTGGGTACTGGGGAATGATACATTTATTGAGTTCTCGAAGGTCAATCACTAATCGATATACTGGGGGTGCATTTGGATCAGTACGTTTCATGACTGGAATGATAGGAGAATTACATACATTGGAGTCAGTTTCTACAACTACTCCTTGAGCAATGAGCTTGTCAATAATTTTGGATAAGGCTGCTACAGCCTCAGGTGGCAATCTGTACTGTCTGATTCGTGGTAAGCCTATACCTTGCTTGAGAGTCACACGATGGGGTGTGATTTGCATAAAACCAACATCAGTTGGACCTTGCGCCCATAGATGCTGCGGAACATTAGACAATCTCGGATCAAAATCTCGTAAAACATAGTGACCCTTGAAGTCACGCAAAAACAAACGTATTCCCTCTGGGGAACAACAAATAACTGCACCTAATTCTTTCAATATCTTAATGCCTAACAAATTTTCTGGACATGACTTCGTAAGTAACAGGTCAGTAGTTCGGGACAATGGACCAACTTCTAGAGTAACTGGTTTGGAAATCTCGTTAACTATTGGCTTTCCTGAAAATCCAAGGGAAACTTTTCTAGAGCCTGAGAGCGGAGCCCCTGGAACCTCGTCATGACTAATAGTCGTCCTACTTGCCCCTGTATCAATCAAAAACTTTCTGTCTTTCCCTAATACTTGACTGTGAACATAGGGACCCTCTTGATCTACAGGAATCTCGATGAGAGGCAAGCCTACCTCCCTCTCTAGGCTGTTTCATGAATACGCTTGATACTCTGGTTACTCGGACTGTGCATACTGGTACATCTGCTGTGTAACATGCTGTGTTGCAGCGATAGGCTGCGGTGCTGTAACCGTCTGTTGTGCATTCTGTGGCTGAGAAGTCTGTGAAACTTGTTCTTGTCTAGGCGGACGTGGTCTTTCTTTAGTTTTACCAGTGGCTATATTGTGTTTCAGAACTGCACACTCGTTTATAAAATGACCTGGCTGTTTACAGTAATTGCATGTCCCTTTAACGGGAGCTGCAGGATGACTGGCTTGATTCGGACCCCTCTTCTGACTGTCTTGTGGAACAGTTTGTGCAACTAGTACTTTCATTTTCGTGTCTTTCATACGTCTTTTCTCGTGTTCTTGCTCTTCTCTGATTCTATTCTGGTGATACTGGAGCATCTGTAACATCTGGGACGGAGTACTAGCTTGCCATGTACTTTCGACTTTCAAAACTCTATTCTTAACTTGTGGACTTGAATTCTCGACTAGTTTAGTAACAAAAAGATGAGGGTATGACTCACTACTCGTCTTTAAACCACTGTTTATTATAAAACATTTCTCAAATCTAGAATAAAAATCACTAGTGTCTTCGTCTTGTTTCTGTTTACAGGCTGAGATTGCATCCCAGTCTTCCTTTTTAGTGGCTAATAATCTAGGCAAAACTTGTATCAATAATTCTGGTAGTTCTTTACATTTGTCTCCAAGACCGGTACCTGGTACTCGTATCTTATCTTCAGCTTCTAGAGCTGTCCAATCGATCTTTTTCTCTCCCACCTCCCAATCCTTTTCCTTGAGTTTTTCATATATGCCCGCAGGCAACAGGACTTTTAGCATTTTAATGATATCTGGATACGTGTATTCTCCCATACGGAGCATGTCTTTTAATTCTCGGTGGAACCCTGCTGGATCTTTGTCGTGACAGGGAATTAACTTCTTCATTTCTAAGAGTTCCATCTTGGTAACTGGGGTGTAAACAAATACTCGTTGCATTTCACCATCCGCTGTCCTAACTGGGTGTACTTCTCGTAACGGATGCTGTCTATCTATGTAAAATGGTTTACTTTCTGGAGGTGAGACATGAACAAAATGTGGGTTCAGAAACGTTCTATATTTATGGCGCTGTTCTAGAATGACACTAATTAAATCGGTACCTAAACCTTTCCATCTATACTGGAGTAACTCGTTCAGGATATCATGTAACGGACCTGGATCAGAATGTTGACCCTCATACAGCGTAATGAGGTGCTGGATCATATACATACCCACCAGTCGCTGCTCGGCTGGGGGCAGTTTCAGAAACATTTGTGCCACTATTTCGTCTGGAAAAGTGGTAGAATCAGTAATCCATCGGACTGCTGATCGGGCTAGTTCTTGTTCATGCATGGTACTTAATTCACTATAACCGATTCGTGATTTCAGAATGTGATCGGTAGCTTGAAATACTTGTTCTAGAGAGCCTTGTTCTGGTGCTGGTAGATGAAAGACTTTCTTGTGTTTTAGGCGTAAATGTCGGTCTGGAAATCTAGATTTACCTACATACGCTATTCTGGCGGGATTCTCGTCGTCTACCTCTTCAGTAGGAGAGTCATTTTCTTTCTCGCTTCCTAGAGCTTCTTTGCGTTGTTCGTGTAACCTTATTATTTCTTTACGTATTTTCTTGTACATACTCTCTATACTATTGAGTGTCTTGTGCTTACCCTCGGCTATATTATCACTCCACTTTGTCAGAATTTTCATTTCGGTCGGATCTTTAGTCGGGGAATCTTGTTCCCTAATTAAACAATTGATCAGAAACTTTAATAGCATGAACTGGATCTCAGATTTTCTGAGAGACATGACTTCACCGATACTTTCTGGATCGTCTCCAGTACGAATGAAACGATACATTCTGTCTAGATCTTCTTTCATATTCGGTAGGGTGACCAAATACTCGGACACCTGCCTTATACGTACGGAATATATAACCATACTATCCTCGCCTGGGACTGGATCATAACAGCATTCAGTAAGAGCTCGCCTGATTTCTGCAATGGACTGATATTTAGGCGTACGCTGTAACGCACGTTCATGTAACTCGACTGGCCCTAGACGTCTACTTGGCGGCGGGGTACCAGGAGGACCTCCTCCCGCGGCCCCTAAGCTGGAATTGTCGACTGATACTCTTCGTGCTGGCAGAGTGACTGATGTGGCGGGAATTTGTACTACGGGCTGGACCGGGGGTACCGTAACAGGTACTGCAACAGGTGCCCCGGTGACTGGAGGACCATGAATTACATTATTTACAGGAGCTGGTGGAACAGGATTTGCATATTCTGGGACTGTGTCGTCCAAATAGGACGAGAGAAAAATATCAGCTGCGGTCGGTTTGTGACGTAGCTTGGTCGGAACTAAAGGTGGCGGGAAATTACTGGATGCCTCCGGGGTTGCTTTTGGCAAGCACTCGGCAAGAAGAGGATACATACCCTTAATAAGGACATTCCTCTGTCTGTCTGACTGTTCGGTTTTAACTCGTTCACCTATTTCGATTAGTTCCCTTTCTTGGGCTCTTTCTGAGGATTCTCTACTTAATTCTGACTTTCTGATTTCTTTTTCGGTTCTTTTATGAGATTCTTTGCGCCATAACTCGATGGCATCTTTCTGTGACTGTCTGGCTTTCTTTTTCCATAATGCTTCTTCTACTCGCATGATGCACTCGGCATCCCATGTACCTGATACGGGCCATCTATATTTCTCTTCTAACTGTTTGGTGTACTCCACCCACAAATCTAGATACAATATGGCACTTATGCCATGCTTTTGATACATAAAATGACCTGGACTGTCCCTAGGCGGGACAGGAACTGCTTCTTCTAACAGACCTTTTCTAGTTTTTAACTGACGTAACTTGGAAAACAATGGCATGACTGGGCTGGAGTCTAGACACAATACAATACACAATGAACACGATAATTACTGAAGAAACACCACTTTCATACCACGACATTGAAATACATGAATGACATTTAGGATAACAGTTCGGACAAAATACTACCTGGAATACTGAAAACAGAATACATGAATTTCTCGAGAACAGAACGGGCTAGAACAGAAACTAGATGCACTGCTAAAACAGTACGAAACTTACCGGTCTCATAAAGAGACACGTCAGGACCCACATCCACCTAAGTGGACACTTCGTGTTGGATCTGTGTACCCAAACCCACGGACCAGAGACAATGCAATTGACCCTGTCTAGATACTACCCCAGCAACGGTACTCACCGGGCAGCAAGAACGGAAGGCCTCGGACTGGACTGGAACGACGACGGACGGACGAACTTCGGACTTCTGTTACGGGTGGGCCTCCGGATACCTCGGACCTTGGACTCTCGGCTTGGGCTCTGGTCGGGACTCGCCGCGTTCCTCCACCGCCTCGGCTGGATGCTGGACCGCAACCTCCGTCTCCTCCGTGGGCCTGAGGGATACTTGAAGCAGAAATATCTGCACGTGCACGGTATGGTTCCGTCACGGATGCAGAGGATCAGGGGGCTTGCGTGGCTTCACCGGCGCGTGGGGAAAGGGCAAGTCCCTGTTCGGGCGCCATTATGTGGTAAATAAATAAATAATACCTCTATTTTTGACTAGACATACAATAACAGATAGCTCAATAAATAAGAGTCAAGATTCGAGGTAGCTGGAGTTTGCAGGTTTAATACAGCATAAAGGACAGGAACAGGACAACCTGCACGGGAATAGGATGGCAGCGCTGCCGGGGGCAGGATCGGGACAACAGCTAACTTTTAATAACAGTGCACAAGTATATATAGTTAAACAAAATACATGATGTTCAATACAATAGGCGTAGCAGTGGGCAGGGCCTGTAACAGTCGCGAAAGATAAGGCAGAAAGTAGGTGTAACAAGAGGCGTGAACAGGGCGTATACATAGACATGTGATGTAAACGTAACAGAATATGTCACAAATGAGGCGGAAACATGGAGGGGGCTACCTAAGGAGCCGGGACCTCTAACCTAGTGGTGCGCGCAAGCTGGCAATGACGTGTTACTAGGAGGAACGGGGGGCTATGACTTCTGCGCTAGAAGGAGAGACGAAAGTCTGGAGAGTCAGAGCGACATGTACCTAAACACTATCTAGTATCTGATGTTTAGAGAACATGTTGATAGAATCCAAAAGTTATCAGGGTAAAGGCTAACAGACTCTAAGACTGGTGCATGCATTATTCTACATGTAGTGTGTGTTGAGGAATATTAAATGACCATTAATACAGTATTTCTCTTACATGGAGACGTAAAGGCTAGACCATGACGGAAACTATTGATGCGATTCAGTAGCTTTAGGAATGCAGAGAAGGAGGGCTGGACTGATAACTAGAATCATAACATACTCTTGGCAGACTGGCAGGCAGAGCCAGGCCGAGCCGGGCACTGTGAGGCAGGAAGTAAGTGAAGGGTCAGGGATACAGGTGGGGGCTGTATCGCTCCTCGGAGAGGGTTTAGGAGACAGGAGCTGAATCTGAGTCCGGGCCCTTTTGAGGCCTAGAAACGGGGATTTTACAATGAAATAACGTGCACACTGTGAAATGTGGCAACATAACTTTACATAGGCCTGATGCTCGTTGTATTCACGAAAACTAGGAACTGGCATACTAGAGATGGACACAACTGTAATTGCGTCTTTAATCGATCATGGGGAATACATATGCATATTAATCATGCACATATAGCATAAGATGGGGAACACGTAGGGACACAGAACATGGCAAAATTTACTTTTCCACAATGTCTAGGAGTCACATGTCGCCCATACTGGTAGGCAAAATATGAAGAGTGCTTCATGTGGAGAAATAAAGGGACAGTTTAAGGTTTCACACAACATAGCCCATTAACCAAAGTTGCTGCAATATGTTGTATGAAATGGAGAGAGCACAGCAGTTCTTCAAAACAATAAAGGAAGTATAGAGGAAATGATAGAATCACCCTCCTTACGGATCCGTTCAAACAAAAGGATTCTATCAATGTGTGCTGGTGATAAATTTTTACTTTTAATTTTTAGGATTTTGACAAATATAAAAGTGCGGTACTAGGCTCTCTATTAGGTTGGTAAGACGAGGGCACTATGTGCTTTTAAAATACCCCTCACACACTAAGAATCTCTTAGTGTCATGCTTCATCATTGGGGTCTTCCCGTCCCTCTACGGGGCGGGGTGTGCTACGACCTACGGATTACGTGGGAGCACTATTTTTGTGACAGAAGGCTATGTGTTGGTGCAGTGTAAGTGATATCAGTGAAGTGTAGGGACCTAAATATGTGAGTAAAAAAGTTAAAAATTCCCTGGCTAGTAGAAAAAATATATTTTATTCGCTTTTCTGGCTGGGAATGTTAAAAAAGGGGGTTTTCTCGGAGCGGCAGTAGGAATAAGTCAGTGCACATAAGCGGTAACTTGACCGCGTTGAATACCATTCGCTTGCCGGCTCATGGGGCATGCAACGTATATCTGGAAAAGACCAGTGTGTCAACATTTTCTAAACATTTTTTTGATATAACTTTTCATTACGCTTCACCTAGGGCCAACTCATGCCCTGAAGCTCAAACTGACAGCCTATTTTTGCTACCTGTTTGTAGGACTTTAGGCTTACGACTATAGAACTGAGTACCAATCGGTAGGGACCATCAGAGGTCCTGATGAACAAGCAGTAGGGGACTGCTTGTGAAACATGTCGACCAGGTAGCTAGCTAATAGCTCTACCACAAAACCCCTTTTTTTAACATTCCCAGCCGGAGAAGCGAATAAAATATATTTTTTCTACTAGCCAGGGAATATTTAACTTTTTTACTCACATAGAGAGCCTAGTACCGCACTTTTATATTTGTCAAAATCCTTAAAATTTAAAAGTAAAAATGTATCACCAGCACACATTGATAGAATCCTTTTGTTTGAACGAGAGCACAGCAGTACCATCTCTACTAACATATGGTACCGTGCTCTTACCCCTAGTGGTGGTTAACTTTGAGACCCTTGCGCCAATGCACCCACCCTTGCTCCTTAGTGCAAGGGTGTTTATGGCGATGTAAAGCATAGGTTGTGTACTGGAAGGGCACCCTTTCACTTCGAAGTTCTATGCTTTGACATGGTTTACCACTTTATCACTTTTTATGTGTGCTGAAGCGTTATGCCTGCTTCGTGGAGGCATAATTTGTTGGCAAAAAAACCTTTCTATAATAGCAGATGAGGGTTAGTATCTAAATCTTTGGGCAGTGACACAAAGCAGTACATAGTACAGCATAGTACAACATCACATTACTTTAGGGCTACTTTCCAGCACATTTCAGGATTTGAGCTGGAAGTAAATCCCAAAACGCCACTTTGCTCCAGGTTTGTGTCACTTTTTTATAAATATGACTCAAATCCTTAGTAAATCTTCGGCACAGTCTCAGGATATAAAAGGAAGTATGAGTTGTGTATACCATTAAAAATGTATTACTACTCAAAGGAATACTTTTTAGCAACCTTGGAACGATGAAACATTTAAAAAAAGGAAACAAGTTCTACACCTATGCCTTGTAGTTTGCTTGCATCACTTTGATGCCAATTTATATCTTGCTGTGCTATATGCTGTTCTATATTTAAAGTATGGTAACTTATTGACCGAATGAAGCGAAAGCAATAACTCATTGAGCTACATACACAAAATGCAAATCTGTGATGTGCATTGTAGACGTTGTTCTTTGCAACAAGAGCATAAACTCTCTATGGTACTTTAACCCCTTCACTGCGGCGGCTATTCCGCCGCAGTGCTAAGGGGGCGGGGCGGAGGAGCGGCAGGCGCATGCTGGTGACGGAACCGCTCCGTCACCAGCGTCGGTTGCGCTGTGCTTATGACGGAGCGGTTCCGTCATGGCCCGCCCCGCTCAATAGAACGCTCAGCGCAGGCGCGGAATCCGCGCCGCGCAGGCGTGCCGGGCGGGCCATGACGGAACCGCTCCGTCATCAGCACAGTGCGGCCGCGGCTGATGACGGAGCGGTTCCGTCATCAGCAGGGGAGGGGTTAACATGAGTCAAAGCTATCACTCGACAAACCACAGATCTCTCTATCAAGTGCATTAGACACCACAGTTAGGGGCCGATTAGGATGGCGGACGGACTTGCGTCCGTCCGCCATCCCAGAGGTGGAGGGACCGTCCGCATGGGCTGCGGCGGTCCCTCCGTGCAAATTAGGATGTGACCGCCACCCTGGCGGTCACATCCTGGATATTTAACATTGCGGCGGGTGTTGCTTCAAGCAGCACCCGCCGCAATGTTAAAAGTGCATGTTTAACATTTACATGCACAAAGCGGCAGGCCTGCCGCTTTGTGCATGTAAATGCTGGGGGGTACCATAGGTACCCCCCATGTGCACCCCCACCCGCCTACACCCTGGGGGCCCGCAACGGGCCCCCAAAATCAAAAGTACACATGCTTTTCTACGGCGGAAAAACCGCCGCGGAAAAGCATGTTTACAAATGTTTCCTAATTTGGCTGGCGGCGTCTGATAGACACTGCCAGCCAAATGAGAGCTTTTCCGCCGCGGTTGTAATCCGACCGCGGCGGAAAAGCAGCGGACAGAAACCAAGACCCACCAGCCATCGTAATGCGGCGGTGGGTCTTTGGTGACTCCGCAGAGGATTTTCCGCCTCCTCCGGGCCGGAGGTGGCTTCCGCCGGCCCGGAGGAGGCGGAAAGTCCTCCATCATAATGAGGCCCTTAGTATGCAGATGTTGTAATCCCCTGACAAATGGTGTGCACACAATAATCTCTACAGGCTGGTCTTATTTCAGTTTGGCCTGTCATTCAAATGGCGCCCCCTCAACTTTGGCACTAGTCGCATCGCTCTGAACCCAGCACTGACTTTGACCCATGTTTTCTGATCTGATTGCGCCTGTGAATCAAAACATTGTTGTAGAAATTAATGCAACAGTGGGATACATTTCGTAGACCCTGCACTTTGGTCACATTTTGACAACCCTCAAAACTTGGCATATTTAAACTGCTATTGCGTCAAGCAAGGGGAATAGCTGCGCTAAACTTCAATCTCTCTAGTCCGGTTTACTAGCTCCGGGACACCTTGTCGGAGGTAGCCGTGAGGTTTATAAATGACTTTTGATTGATTTAAGTGGACTTTCATAGGACTGAAGTCTGCACCACCCATCTTCTGAATTGATAGATTCCATCCTATTTTCAAACTAGACCCACCTGTATCTAAGAAAGTAGAGTCAGACTGAGTTGCACAATAAACAAAAGGATCCATTTTAAACCAACCACAGTGACCAACAACCCTTTGACTTTGATAGGAAGCTGCTAAATAGTTTAATTTTGTGTGGTATTTTAAAGGGAACATAACATAACAAGTGTTTGCAAAGTGAATGCTCACCATGGGTGCTATCTTGAAGCTGAATAGCAGATGTTTGTAGATGCCCTATCAAATGATAGTTTGTCAATCTTGGTGGGAAAAATGCTGTGTGGACTCGTAAGAAAATTGTTTTTTAACCATTTGACATATGTGGATCCCTACTGGAAGTCGGGGACCCTTGTTTAATATCAAACAAATATACAAACTATGAAATATTTCTCTACATTCACAAAAACATGCGAAAATCGAACATTTAATTAGACTGTTGGTGCTTTTCAAAATATAGTTTTATACCTAATTGATGAAGCAGTGGGCTAGACTAGAGCATATCACTGTCACTTTTGTGGGCACATGACAGTGCTGCTTCACATGAGAATGCCATTCATCCATACTAGCTGTACTTGTGCTACTCCTATGATTCAAGCTAAGGATACCAACTTTTCGGATTCCAGTTTCAACTTCCTTCACCTTTGCAGTGTTTTTTAAAACTTCCAATTTTGCTTTTTATGTGAATGTATTTTGTTAATCTACTAATAATATTTAATTTTCCAAGCAGTCTTTGATCCCCTAAGTAGCTCTCGAGGATCCCCGGGGATCCATGGACCACAGGCTAATAACCAGTGCACCAGAATCCAAACCTCTGACTAAGAGGTCAAACACAGATTCTGGAGCCATTTCCACAAACTGTCTCTCGACTTCATTCTGGATTCAGGCAGGGGCGGTGGGTGACAATTGAAAGTGGTGGGGCGCAAAGTGATTTGCATACAGCACCGTAGCGTACGAGCGCAGCGAGCGAGCCCGAACCCCAAAAGGAAGAAAATTTTGAAAAAAAAGAAGAAAAATCGTGCATTTTCAAGCAAATTTGAGAAAGCAGGAAGGTTAATAAAGCAATTGTGAAAGTTCAGTTATTACATTAATAGATGGCATAACATAGGTAGCTGCTTATTCAGTATAACCACATAGCTTCATACATTCCGTCCTATTATGCTCAGACTGAATCCTGTCACCAGGCCAACTGGCTCACTTTCAAGAACAGGACCGTATTCAAACCACTTACATGGACATACAAATCAGCAAATGATATGGCATTCAACCTACTCTCTGACACCCTACCATGCTGCACATCAACTCGGAACTTTAGATTCACCAATCACAACTTTCAAATCAGCAAATGACACGGCTCCCAACACCCTCTCTGACACTCTACCATACTACACACCAGATCAGAACCTTAGATCCACCAATCACAACCTTCAAACAACACCAAAGCCACCATGTTTGCCTCCTAGTTCTGGGACTTTTACATCTCTGTCCTTCTACACTGAAACTCCACATCACCCAATATGTGGCCCACCCAATCTCTGCAGGAATTTCAGATGGCATTGAAAAGACATGTGCTTCAAGGAAAAAGCACAGCGGCATGGCGGATGTCGACAATGGCATTTAAAGAACGTGCAATACAAAATAACGTTATATGGGCAAACATTTTTGTTGTTTTCCCCAAACATTTTTTATGAAGTAAATAGAACACTATGAGTGATCCGTACAGGAGAGCTGCATAATTGTGACCAATTGACTACAATCAACAATCAAGGGGAGAGGATGTAGCCTTACGGCTAGAGCGGTCGGCTTCAAAGCTGGGTAACCTGGTTAGAGTCTCAGCAACAACACTCTACATCCTGTGATTCAGGGCAAATCACTTAATCTCCCCGTGCCTACCAATAAAAAAATGAAGGTGTTCATCTATAACAAAACTGGTGCTCATGTAAAGCGCTCTGATACTCGATGTCTCAGGTCTAGTTCGCGCTATATAAAACTCAAAAAAGAAAAAATCTGAACTTCAAGGTCTGCTTAGCCATACAATATGCTATTTAATGATCAAATTATACAGGTCCTACACAGGACCGGAGTACGAGGACGGTGCAACAGGTACAAGGCAGGCTCTGACCAGAAAAGCTGGTCAACCCCTTACCGCTTCACTCCTGGAAGCATTGGCTGCAAAATCTAAGCGCATATATGAGAAGGGAATCCACCCTCTCACACTTAGAGAAACACCTTAGTGAGTGTAACACATAGCCTGGATTACACTCCTTTTTAACCTGCACTGCACTCTATTTTAAAAAGGTCCTGAGGAAAGCCAGATTTAGTTTAAGGCACTGGCTGAAACATGTCGACCAACTGATGGATGTAGGAGGTAGTAACTCGTCTCCCTTAAACATCCCCAAGCCTTATTTTAACCGCTGACGGGGGCCCAGTTATTAAAATTGAATTTACCCTCGGGTACTGGGACCCTCGCCAAGCCGTTTTAACTCACACTTCATTTTACACCTCACACTGCACTCTCAGTAAAATACCAGCTCCGCTGTAATCAGGCGTCGCAGCACACCCGGGACACATTAGGTGTCACTGGGTGGGCCCGATGATGAAGCATGCCACCAACCAGGTTGGTGGGTGAGGGCTTCATGAACTCACCAACGAGGTGCCCATGACAAATTTAATCAGAGTCCTAACAATATTGGTCATATTTAAGCTAGTCTCTTTTGATAACACATATAAACTACGGGGACTCGGACTAGCTTACTAGTCCTCTCTCTCTCTCTTGATACGCGCGTCTTTATATCTTTGGCACCTCACCTGTTCTAGGGCCCTCCGGTACGCATGCTTGAGCCTGGAACTTCCCATTATCAGAATAAGTGAGTGGATGTGGTTGTCTGCTTGTTGGTCTCTGGTGTTTGTGGCTGTGTGCATGTGTGAGTATGGTTGAGTTTACATATGCTGGTGTTTGTGGCTGTTTGCATGTGTGATACAAAAGGGGGATGATGGACGGAGAGTTTGAATAAATCAAACACTCACCCCCAGTCAACTGATCTGGGTTTAATCCATCACCATTCTTTAGTTCACTCAGCCACCCCAGTTCAGACATGGCTATATGCAAATCAGTCTGACCCTGTGCCTCATGGGAACAGTCCAGCCCGAACTGCCAAGCCATGTCTTCCCTGGACCGGAAACAAGCATCCTGGGACCGGTTTCGGATTCATAATCCTCATCAGTCAGGCTATCTTGAATCCAGTGGCCAAGTGAACAAGGGACTCACGTCTGAGCATACCCTGCCACACTTAGGGTGAACAAAGCGATACAAAAGGGGGATGATGGACGGAGCGTTTGAATAAATCAAACACTCACCCCCAGTCAACTGATCTGGGTTTAATCCATCACCATTCTTTAGTTCACTCAGCCACCCCAGTTCAGACATGGCTATATGCAAATCAGTCTGACCCTGTGCCTCATGGGAACAGGCCAGCCCGAACTGCCAAGCCAGGTCTTCCCTGTTTGCATGTGTGAGCAGGTTTGCGTTTACATGTGCTGGTATTTTTGGCTGTTTGCATGTGTGAGTATGTTTGAGTTTACATGTGTTTGGGAAAAGAATTACAATCAATGCAATGAACTCCCCACTGTATTTATGTCCTGAGTAATTTGCCACAGCCTCCTGTGCACTGAGATTTCTACACAACAATATTAACCTCCTCCCTGCAGCTAGGCAACATGCAGAAATGCAATTTCATAAAAACTCATACTTACAGGCCTTGGGGCTAGCATTTATACCAGATAAAAGCCAGCCACTCTGTTTCTATTAACGTCAGATTTCTGCATCCGTTATCTCTCTAGAGGAACCATGACCAAGGCTGATAGGTAAAGTGGGCGTAAAATTAGACTTTAAATTTGCTTTTGAAGTGAGATGAAATCCAAATATTGGCAAAGCGAATGTGTTTGACTTTTATAGTAAATACAGATACACACCATCCAAGCAAATGGCCTTTTCCATATTGTATGGTTGACAATGTGTACATGCTAGGAACCCCCCCTTCACAAATCCTTTTGTGTTTGTCTTTGTTCCGTGTATTGCGGGTTCACTATTATTATTAACATGGAACATGTTCCAATATGGCCGTCCCGCCCGCATTACGGACCTCCTTTGCCTTACAGGATGCGCGCGGCTTATGACGTAGGCTTACACGCGGGCGGAACATAGAAATATGGTGATTCCGCCAGGGACGCGCGTTACACGATACAAGCGGTTTCCGGATTAGGAGGCAGATTGGTGTACGGGCCTATTTGAATCCCGTTACATAGGTAAGTGAACGGATATTATTTTATCTGGGTGTATATACACCCTTGCAGTCATTCATGCTCGTTATCGCCGCTCTTAAAAATAGTCACGCAAGCTGTACGTTGTGGGGGGACCCATGTGTGGTTCTCAATTGCAAACTCTAATTTCTTGTTTGATTGAACTTGGCAAGTCTTGAATTAATAGTTCCACCATGGGTATTATTCTGGGTCGAATTCAATGTGTTGCAAGTCTTAGGTTACAAGCCTGGGTACATGTAAATGCGTGTACTTTTATCACGTTTAGGTAGTGATTACTATCACGCTGACCATACACTGTTGGACTGGCATTCGAAATAGAAAGGAGGATGTATACTTACAGACCTTAAGACCTTGAATAAGGTATGGTTCCGACTGTTCTAATTCTATTCATTGCGCCAATGTTATGTATCTTTTTGAAGTAAAATGTAATGATGACAAGCGTCGTACACGTGTTCTGAAATCATTTATTTTGGTTATTTATAGGTTTCGCATTGTGATTAATACGTGAGGTGGGACTACCATATCCCCTTTTTCTAAATCCTACGACGAATTTTTTAAATTGATAACTGAAGGGAGAAATATACTCATCCAGGTAGGATAGTTCTCTTTTGTGTTAAGTATGATATATTCCGCTAATGCGTCGATATTGGTGACTGTAATTCTTCAACATATGCGTATGCGGGTTGCGCAGGATAGTATGGAAATAATAGGAACGAGTGTTTGTCACATATATAAATATCTAGATTACTTTCTCCTATCTATTAAATAAGGGCATAAACTTTTATATGGTTTTTTGTCCTTTCTTTGAGAGCCATTCACGCTACAACTATTTCTTGGGAGAGATTAGGAATCCCATACAGTTTGGGATATTGTCCACCCCTTATTAATTATACTTAGTGGTGCCCTATATTGCATTAATGCCCTTGCTATCACTGGTACTGTGTCCTTTGTTACGTTTTCAGATAATACATACGAACAAGATTGCTGATTGATATATGTCGACTTCCGAATCTTAGAAGAATTTAACACACATCGGTGGAAATCGTTACATATGGTGTTTACAATCACATACGGTATGCAGAGACTCTTCTTTTTCCCAATTTATCATTGTGTGGTGGTCTTTACTGCTCACAAGTGTTTCTTCAATACTCATAAACAATTACAGATTCATAATAATATATATATCAATTGGGTTACTGGCAGCTTAGTTTGCACGAGTCCATTGTTCTATTAGCAATATTGTAAGTTTATTATGATTCATGAAAAGCGAGGTTGTAGTCCTCTAAAAAGCTACTTATAGACATGTACGGTCTTGCAACCTTATGGTGTGTATTTTAAATGTGTGTACATATTATGTGTATTTATATGGTTGTATGTATATGTGTATTTTTGTATATATGTGTTTTATATATATCTATGTGACACTTTGTCTTTATGCATGTTTGATTTTTCCAGCCCTGAAGAAGTTCTGGTGTTCAGAACGAAACGCGTTGGCTGATGATTCTTTTGAAAATTGAAATGAGAAAATAAAAACAAATTGAGCAAATATCAAGACTTCTTGCTTGGAACAGGACTCTGAGAGACTTAATTTGACCTTATTCATTTGAGTGGTGCCCAAAAACTTGATGATAATCACCATCCAAGCACATGTTGACTCGACATAGATGATACATGCATGTAAACATCCATGCACTCTCAGACTAACACACCTACAGTACCACATGCATACATACCATCGGGCAGACCCCCATGCCGACAGAACAACAGACCCCAGGCAAACAGAGCAAGAGACCCCCCCACACACAGAACAACAGACCCCCATGCACACAGAACAACAGACCCCACCAGGCACACAGAACAACAGACCCCCAGGCACACAGAACAACAGACCCCCCCAGGCACACAGAACAACAGACCCCCAGGCACACAGAACAACAGACCCCCATGCACACAGAACAACAGACCACCCCAGGGACACAGAACAACCGGCCCCCTGGCACACAGAACAACCGCCCCCCTGGCACACAGAACAACCGGCCCCCTGGCACACAGAACAACCGGCCCCCAGGCACACAGAACAACAGACCCCCAGGCACACAGAACAACAGACCCCCATGCACACAGAAAAACAGACCCCCATGCACACAGAACAACAGACCACCTCAGGGACACAGAACAACCGGCCCCCTGGCACACAGAACAACAGACCACCCCTGGCACACAGAACAACAGACCACCCCAGGCACACAGAACAACAGACCGCCCCAGGCACACAGAACAAGAGACCCCCGGGAACACAGAACAAGAGACCCCCAGGAACACAGAACAGACCCCCCACACACAGAACAACAGACCCCCCCCCACACACACAGAACAACACACCCCCATACACACAGAACAACAGACCCCCAGGCACACAGAACAACAGACCCCCCAGGCACACAGAACAACAGACCCCCATGCACACAGAACAACAGACCCCCATGCACACAGAACAACAGACCACCCCAGGGACACAGAACAACCGGCCCCCTGGCACACAGAACAACAGACCGCCCCAGGCACACAGAACAAGAGACCCCCAGGAACACAGAACAAGAGACCCCCAGGAACACAGAACAGACCCCCCCACACACAGAACAACAGACCCCCCCCCACACACAGAACAACACACCCCCATACACACAGAACAACAGACCCCCAGGCCGACAGAACAACAGACCCCCAGGCACACAGAACAACAGACCCCCAGGCACACAGAACAACAGACCCCCATGCACACAGAACAACAGACCCCCAGGCACACAGAAAAACAGACCCCCAGGCACACAGACCAACAGACCCCCAGGCACCAAGTTCAGAGAGGAACATTTTGGGTCACCCTTACAACGAAGCACCATGAATGAGCAGCTGCATCCAGGTAAAGAACTAAAGAAGGCGTAGACACACAAATAAAAGGTGAAAAGATGTAAAGTGAACTGTGTGGGTCTGTTAATTAAATTTGTATAGTTATAACTCTATTAATTCTACAGTCAGGGGCCCCAGTACTGTCACACTACGAAAACATACTATACAGTGTGTTACGTTTCTACTGGTACCTCTATGTTATGTGGGCATGAGTGTAATGGGAGGCGGGGGGGCCGCAGAAGTTGTAGATACAAGTAGCTTCTCCAGGTGACTTACACCCCTGTCAATGGAAAGGTGCTAGTTGAGGGGGAAAGTGAAGCTAAGTGAATTTGACCTGCAGCAGCTCCAAGTCCTATCCAGAAGTGGACGACCCCAAAAAAAATTCTCTGGCTTTTGCTCGGCTTATTATCATCAACCATGAGTAATGCAATCCCTACCCAGTTGCTAGGCAACATAAAGGATGTTAACCTTCTTTCCCGCCCTGCAGTGATCAGATTCTATTACACGACCAGAGGCCTAATTACCGTTTTAGCTCCTTACTGAACTACTTTGGCAGCAAAGATAAACTATAACAAATATATTTCTTCAACACGGATATCAGATAACAAGGCAGCATCTGCAGTCCAGGCCTCCATTCTCGATGACATCACAGTGAAAACGATGACATCACAACCCTCTGCATGAATAGTCCAGAGGTGGCTATATATTTGGGCTTTGCTTACTTACTATTTATTTGTTACTGTACTTTGAATTCTCTGAAGGACATCAGTGTCGGCTTGCCCGCCAGCTATCAGCGCATTTATATCTTGGTTTAGACGGGAGACAGTAAAGAGTGGAGTTAGAGACGAGCAGCAAGCGTCTCCTCGACCCCATTGACCGCGCGCCGACCGACCCTGCAGGAGAGAAGGAGGAGGGAAGCTGTCAAGCTGCCTTCGGGGGAAGCGAGTAAATGCCCGCCTTTACTCCTGACACCTTCCGAGCGGTGGACTAGCCAATCCTGGCGCTGCATGCAGCGCCAGGAATGGCTAGGGGGGCACATTTACTACTCGCCCTTTTTCAACGTGTTTTCAGCAGCGGCGCCTGTAAGAAGCAGCACCCCCCTTGGTTCCTCTCTATGGGGAGAGTCTAGCGCGCATGCTCGGGCAAGGTGGCAACTCACCTTGTCATGCACAGTACTGCTGCAGCTGAGTGTGGACTGTCACTCAAGCTGCAGCAGCCCAGCCAGCCCCACCCCCTGCGCACTCCCGATTGAGTCGGGTGTGTCCCACTCCCGGCGGATTCCCGGCCGGTAGCGCTGATAATAACACAGAGGTAATTATTGCCAAAAATACCACGGTGCGTCCATGTGGCTTAGTGGGGCTACTCCCCTACGCCCCAATGGACGCACCGTGGCTGGATTCAGGTTACGTTCTATGCAAGCAACAATTCACGAAGTCGACGTGCTTTCATCATCGACACTAGAATTATCTTACATGCTCTGCTGACTTTAGAAAACATCAAGCCACAACGCACCACGTCGACGTGCTTTCATCATCTGCACGTTGTCAACCTTTTTGTGTTTGGTTGCCATAACTACACTTCAGCTGTCTACTTTCCGGTTTCTTTAAGTGCTGATGAGAGTTTCTTTGTTATAACTTTTCTAAAAACCTATTTAACAACAAATTTATTTCGTTGTTTATTTAAAGTTATTATTATTATTATATATATATTTTTTTTACTTTATATTTTAAACCTGTATTACTTCACCGATTTATGAACAGATTTCAAGTTTAACATATTAATGCTTTTATTTAACAAATACTTATTGTAAATTGCTCATTTACCTACGATGTTATCATCTGCTAGCAATGTTATGCAACCTCCTCCCTTTTTAGATAAACCAGGTAAACATAGCACTCCCTGGCACAAAAGGTTTCGAAATTTTTACAACTATTTAGAAGCTATTGATGCTTCAGAATATTCTGCACTGATTAGAGCGGCAGACCCTGATGCAGAGGTCTGGCCCGGGACCAGTGTTCAATTCCCGTCGCGGCAGGGTCTTGAGCTCAAATGTCCGCGGACCTGATAATTCTCGGCACGGTGCCTACTCTAATCATGGGGTCCCACGCTGCAACTCTGGGCAATAGCTTGCTTAGTCTCCACACCGGCCCTAATCGCTAAGGATGCCTGGCTTCACCAGGGGGGTGCCCAGGAGTTGGGCGCCTCGCAGGAACAGGCCAGGACGGGTTCCTCAGCGGTTTATTCAGCGCGGGGACACACTGGTAAGTGTAACCATGCGCTTTATAAGCTTCAGAATTAGAATTAGAATAGGTAAACAATATGTTGACTGACAATCAGTTATGGTTGAACGTCATGTATTGTTTTTAACGTAAGCAAAACCAGGATGAATCTATTGAAGATTATTTAGCTGTTTTAAGAGTTCTTGCTGCAAAATGTCAATTTGGTGATTATCTGAACACTGCCTTACGTGACCAACTTGTTTTTAATTGCTACAACAAAAAGATCCAAGAAAGAATTCTTGCATGCAAGAATCCTCCATTAGATGAAGTGCTGGATTTAGCACACAGTATTGAGAGATCTTTTGTGTCTTCAAAAATTCCTACCCAAGATCCTCAAAAAGTTACTGAGAGTTCTAAAATTGTAGCATACACTGCTGTCACTGATGTGAATGCAATTACCAACAAACCTAAAGTAAATCGTACTTTTGAAAAGAAAGGTACATGTTACGGTTGTGGATCCAAATTTCATTTGGGTAACTATGTAAATTTCCCAGCAAAGGGTAAAAGGTGCAACGCATGTAAGAAAATAGGACATTTCTATACTGTTTGTAAAAACGATAAGGCAAAAAATAAAATCAACCTACTTAATGTTGATGATGAGGATTCTGGTCATGAAATGAGCAATCTGTTATCTTCTATTTAAATCAATGTGTAACAAAATGACTCTAAGAACTGGAGAGGACCAATATGTTGTGTTTCAATTGGTAATATTGAGATTAATATTATGGCGAATGCTGGATCCCCTATAACGATTTTAGACAAAAAATCGTTTGACAAACTCTGGTCTAAAACTATTCTCAAACCAACTGACGTAAATCCTAAAGCATTTGGGGAATACGATTTAGATATGTGCGGTTATTTTTCTGACTCCATAAAATTTAAAAATCGTACAATTTATACCAAAGTTTATGTAGCTCTCAATGGTAGATGCAAAAACAACAGTTGATGGACAGAATGCAGAACAATGCCATACATTCACCCCAGTACAGAGATCAGGGACTAAATCCATCATTTTTTTGCACTCCACACCACCCCAGTTCAGACATGGCCATATGCAAATCAGCCTTGACCCTGTGCCTCATGAGAACAGTCCAGCCCGACTGCCAAGCCATGTCTTTCCTGGAGCGGTATCAAGCATCCTAGGACCGGTTTCTGGCTAGGATAGCTTGACTCCAGTGGTGTGGAGAGCATGGGACTCACCTCTGAGCATACCCATCCCACTCGGGGTGACATATGCAAAAACAACATTTGATGGACAGAATGCAGAACAATGTCATACATTCACCCCAGTACAGAGATCAGGGCCTAAATCCATCGTTTTTTTGCACTCCACACCACCCCAGTTCAGACATGGCCATATGCAAATCAGCCTTGACTCTGTGCCTCATGGGAACAGTCCAGCCCGAACTGCCAAGCCATGTCTTTCCTGGACCGGAATCAAGCATCCTAGGACCAGTTTCTGGCTATCAGCCGTCTTCAGCCAGGATAGCTTGACTCCAGTGGTGTGGAGATCATGGGACTCACGTCTGAGCATACCCATCCCACTCGGGGTGACAAATGCAAAAACAACAGTTGATGGACAGAATGCAGAACAATGTCATACATTCACCCCTGTACAGAGATCAGGGCCTGAATCCATCTTTTTTTGCACTCCACACCACCCCAGTTCAGACATGGCCATATGCAAATCAGCCTTGACCCCGTGCCTCATGGGAACAGTCCAGCCCGAACTGCCAAGCCATGTCTTTCCTGGACCGGAATCAAGCATCCTAGGACCGGTTTCTGGCTATCAGCCGTCTTCAGCCAGGATAGCTTGACTCCAGTGGTGTGGAGAGCATGGGACTCACGTCTGAGCATACCCATCCCACTCGGGGTGACAACTGCAAAAACAACAGTTGATGGACAGAATGCAGAACAATGTCATACATTCACCCCAGTACAGAGATCAGGGCCTAAATCCATCTTTTTTTGCACTCCACACCACCCCAGTTCAGACATGGCCATATGCAAATCCTCATGGGAACAGTCCAGCCCGAACTGCCAAGCCATGTCTTTCCTGGACCGGAATCAAGCATCCTAGGACCGGTTTCTGGCTATCAGCCGTCTTCAGCCAGGATAGCTTGACTCCAGTGGTGTGGAGAGCATGGGACTCACGTTTGAGCATACCCATCCCACTCGGGTGACAAATGCAAAAACAACAGTTGATTACATTTAGGTGTTTTCACAAACGAGGCCCAAAATACCTAAATGATAGATTCCATAGGTATTATCCCTCAAGAGAACTCAGATCAGCTACAGCCAATCTGATTATTGTCCCCAAATTTAAACTCACCACCAAGGGAGGAAAATCACTGGCAGTTCTGGGGGCCAAAGCCTGGAACACACTCCCTACAGATCTCCGTCTAATAACATCAGAACAGACCTTCAAAAAATCTTTAAAAACTTGGATATACGGACTCCCAGAATCCAAATGTAAAATTTTGGTCTGATTATACTCATATGTTCCAAACACAGTCGAAACATCTTACTACGGGTCAGCAATGAAAAATAAAGCGCCAAGATGCTCCATGGAGTGATAGAGCGCTATATAAAAACCACAAAACATCAAACATGGACAGGATGCAGAACAATGTCGTATATTCACGCCAGTACAGAGATCAGGCCCTAAATACATCGTTTTTTTGCACTCCACACCACCCCAGTTCAGACATGGCCATATGCAAATCAGCCTTGACCCTGTGCCTCATGGGAACAGTCCAGCCCGAACCGCCAAGCCATGTCTTTCCTGGACCCGAATCAAGCATCCTAGGACCGGTTTCTGGCTATCAGACGTCTTCAGCCAGGATAGCTTGACTCCAGTGGTGTGGAGAGCAGGGGACTCACGTCTGAGCATACCCATCCCACTCGGGGTGACAAATGCAAAAACAACAGTTGATGGACAGAAAGCAGAACAATGTCATACATTCACCCCAGTACAGAGATCAGGGCCTAAATCCATTGTTTTTTTGCACTCCACACCACCCCAGTTCAGACATGGCCATATGCAAATCAGCCTTGACCCTGTGCCTCATGGGAACAGTCCATCACAAACTGCCAAGCCATGTCTTTCCTGGACCGGAATCAAGCATCCTAGGACCGGTTTCTGGCTATCAGCCGTCTTCAGTCAGGATAGCTTGACTCCAGTGGTGTGGAGAGCATGGGACTCACGTCTGAGCATACCCATCCCACTCGGGGTGACGAATGCAAAAACAACCGTTGATGGACAGAATGCAGAACAATGTCATAGATTCACCCCAGTACAGAGTAAGCATGAGCGGATTTTGCGTATTGGCAATCCGCGGATTTGCGGATTTGCGTATTGGCGTATTTCGAAAATACGCAAAATCCGCGGATCCTAGCGTATTTTTATTTTTTTTGTGTTCGCACGGGTTTCTGCAAGTTCGCGAGGGTTTTATTGTACAAAACGCTCGCGAACGTGCAGAAACCCGTGCGAACACAATGTGCCTGGGTATTGCGCTCGTGAAAGTCAAGGATGCAAAGTCTATCCAGCATCACAGCTGATTTTCGACGGTAGATTTGGGAAGAAGGCTCATCTGCCCAGCCTTGACAACGCTTACGATTGTTTTTGGGCTGATGAATGAGTCACTGAATTTAAGCTTCAACTAGGGCACATGCTTTATTGATATCTTTATTGATATCTGTAAGTGCTTCCTGTTAAGGTTTTATTTTTGTGCCAGGACCATCGGGCCAGAATGAACCCTGCCCTTCATATTTATTCAAGAAGACGCCACCGTTTTGTGCCATACCTCTACTCAACGGTTTTATTTTTGTGCCAGGACCATCGTGCCAGAATGAACCCTGCCCTTCATATTTATTCAAGAAGACGCCACCGTTTTGTGCCATACCTCTACTCAACTGGAGCTGCTGTTGTAATTTACAATGGCGCCAGCAAGCTGCCAGCGCCGTTGTAAAATAGTTACAAAGTTAGCTTGCAAAGGAAGCACTTAGATAAAATAAAGCAGCACCTGCTTCGTTTTATCTAGTGGTTCCTGTGCAAGCTAACTTGGTAACTATTTTACAACGGCACTGGCAGCTTGCTGGCGCCATTGTAAATTAGTTACATGACTGGGGGTTCAACTTTTGAACCTGTTACGTCCGCGCGGATTTTTTTTTCCGGATTTTGTGGGAAATCCGTAAAATCCGCGTATTGCGGATTTCCCAAAAATCCGAAAAATCCGTGGGCGTAACGGATTTACCGCTCACGCTAGGTACAGAGATCAGGGCCTAAATCCATCGTTTTTTTGCACTCCACACCACCCCAGTTCAGACATGGCCATATGCAAATCAGCCTTGACCCTGTGCCTCATGGGAACAGTCCAGCCCAAACCGCCAAGCCATGTCTTTCCTGGACCCGAATCAAGCCTCCTAGGACCGGTTTCTGGCTATCAGCTGTCTTCAGCCAGGATAGCTTGACTCCAGTGGTGTGGAGAGCATGGGACTCACGTCTGAGCATACCCATCCCACTCGGGGTGACAAATGCAAAAACAACAGTTGATGGACAGAAAGCAGAACAATGTCATACATTCACCCCAGTACAGAGATCAGGGCCTAAATCCATTGTTTTTTTGCACTCCACACCACCCCAGTTCAGACATGGCCATATGCAAATCAGCCTTGACCCTGTGCCTCATGGGAACAGTCCAGCACGAACTGCCAAGCCATGTCTTTCCTGGACCGGAATTTAGCATCCTAGGACCTGTTTCTGGCTATCAGCCGTCTTCAGCCAGGATAGCTTGACTCCAGTGGTGTGGAGAGCATGGGACTCACGTCTGAGCATACCCATCCCACTCGGGGTGACAATTGCAAAAACAACAGTTGATGAACAGAATGCAGAACAATGTCATACATTCACCCCAGTACAGAGATCAGGACCTAAATCCATCGTTTTTTTGCACTCCACACCACCCCAGTTCAGACATGGCCATATGCAAATTAGCCTTGACCCTGTGCCTCATGGGAACAGTCCAGCCCGAACTGCCAAGCCATGTCTTTCCTGGACCGGAATCAAGCATCCTAGGACCGGTTTCTGGCTATCAGCCGTCTTCAGCCAGGATAGCTTGGCTCCAGTTGTCATAAGTACTTGATGCCTGCCTTATTTGTTCTCTTATACCTGTAAAACTCATGGAGTGTTTCTAGAGACTTCCTAAAATGTTGGGTGTACTTTATTGTTATGTACTTTCGATTTGCATGTACCTAGGCTTATTGGCTTTCGGCTCGAGTCTAAACTGTAGCTCAAGCATGAATATTCATCAGTTTGACACGTGAAACATGTGCACTAACGTGCGCTACCGAAAAGCTGTAAACACGTGCGGCTCCGTCAAGAAAGACTATAAAAGCCTCACCGGTTTCCAGAACGGCGCTTCGCTTCGTCTCGACCCAGCGTCCCTACAGGATTCCATGAAGCGCCTCCAGACCTTCGCACCTTGTCTCCCTTAATCCTTTGCCCTCCCAGCCTTCCTCCTCTAATCTCTGACCCGTTTCCTGATCCCATTTCCAACGCCACTTACCTGATTCACCGCGGCTGCAGTACGGCGCCTTCCTCCAACTCGGGTGGGTAAAAGCCGAGATCGAGACTTCCGGTTTTCCTCGTCGGAGCCTGAAAGAGAGCGGACTTGTGCTCCAGCAAAGCGGTCCCTGTCATTTCTTCTTCCTGCGGACCAAAGGACAGTAAGACTTTGTTTTAGTTTAGTTTGCAATAACAAACAATCCTTGGCAAAGACAAACGGAACTTTCAAAAAACTGAATCTTAGTTAGGTATCAGCAAGAGTGGAAATATATGTAAAAGGCTGGAAAAGACTGCAAACCAATATATTTCCTGGACTTTGAAATGTTAAAAAACAGTGACTAAAACTGTTTAAACTCGAACTTGATTGAGATATTCGATCTTGCTGTAAATGTTAAAATTGGCATATTCAACTGCATTAAGACTTAGTATATGCTTGGAGGCTGTTTTTCTTTTCTTGTCTTGTTTATTATCACAGAACCCCAGTTACTACAAGAACCCTCAAAACGCAAGGTAGGAGAGTGCAGTGTTTGCATGAAAAACTGACTGTTGAACTAACTCATTAATCTGTTGTTGCTTTTCCGCTTTAAGAAACTAGTTTCATTTCAGTCCTCACAATAATAGTGATAATTTCTTTTTCTTCTTAAAGGTGAAATAGTTCATAGAGAGATTCTGACTACCTTGCAACTACGAAGTATTTGGATGGGCTTTTCTTATTGTGGTATGTGTTAGGAGTCAGTTACTCTACAAGAATACGAGTACAATTTAGGTGTTATTTCTTGAATAGTTGATTTCATGTTCTCTCTCTCAATTTGATATAACACAGTTACTGTTATTCGAACAATACTGCTACAGTGTCAGCCAAGAGACAGTATTGGAGGAAAGCCCAGAATACTTCCAGAGAAACAGAGACAGTCATCTCAGAGAAGAGATCCTGTGTTGTTTGTTTGTTTCTCTTCCATTTCCCCTTCCCTTTTGGGACTAACTGGTTGTGCCAAGAGTTAATTTCCTTGTTACGCCAGTTAGTTTCCGAAGGAATTGGGACTAGTCATCTTCAAGACGGAATACATGGAATCTTGTGGACCAACGCCTAACAGAAAGCGAAGCCACTAATTATTCCCTCTTGAAGCTGACTATTTCCATGGATCTAGCAAATATGAAAGCTACTCAGTTAGCCGAGATAGTGCGCAAAATGAATGATGAGGTACAGGAATTACGCTTAGAAAATCAATCCCTTAGGCAGGAACTAAATAATACCAGAGATGGTTTTACTTCTTGGAGAGAAAAAGGGGAACCTAGATGACCAGTTTTAACCCCACCTAAATTTGGAGCTCCGTTTCAGAATCAAGCTCAGACGCCAAGTTTAGGTCAAAGTCAGCCAGTCCAATTCACAGTAGTATCACCACAGCAAGTCCCCTTAGCTAATCCCGAACGGTTTTCAGGAGATAGTACACACTTTAATACCTTTATGAGTCAATGTCAGTTGCATTTCTTGTGCAAACCTCATATCTTCACTTCAGACACCACTAAAGTTGCTTTTATTATTTCCTATCTCGGAGGAGTAGCGGCAAGTTGGGCCATGCCCTTAGTGGATAGAACCGATCCATTGTTGCATAATTTAACAAATTTTCGAACAGCTATGTCTAGTTTATTTGCAAAACATACCCTTTTACAGGCATCAGATAACGAGTTATTAAATTTACGTCAGTGTTCTAAAGATTTAATCTCATATGTGACTACTTTCAACCGGTTGCTGGCAGAGACCCAGTGGCCTGAAGATAAACGAGTGTCCCTTTCTACCGTGGGCTTAGAGAAGAATTGAAAGATTCCTTGGCACGCATTGTTAACTTACCTAATGATTTTGCTGAGTTCCAAGATCTGGTAATTAAATTAGATCATAGGTTGGGAGAAAGAAAAAATGAGAGACCCAAAAATGATTTTAGAGCTTTACATTTTAAATCTGACAAGAAGTTAAATGAAGACAAAAATGCACAGGTAGAGCCCATGCAAATAGGTGGAATTAAGGGACCTCTGTCACAAGAAGAAAAGGAAAGAAGGAGTTAAACCAAGAAGATTTGCTTTCGCAAAAGCAGACCACAGTATCCGATGGTTTGTTTTATCATAAAAACAAATTGTTCCTCCCAACAGGTAGTCTGAGAGAACAGGTGATAAAATGGAATCATGATCTAGCCATTGCTGCTCATCCTGGAGTCACTTAGACTCTCGAGTTGTGTCAAAGAAATTTTTGGTGGAGCGGTATGAGATCTGACATTCAACTCTACATTCAGGCTTGTCCTGTATGTGCCTGACAGAAGTCATCTCATTCCCCCCTATGGGGTTGCTTCAACCAATAGAAATTCCTCCGACATCTTGGCATACTATTAGCTTGGATTTTGTCACAGACTTACCCGAATCGTCTGGGATGACTACTATTTTAGTGGTCGTGGATTTGTTATAAAAAATGGGACATTTCATTCCCTTGCCAAAACTTCCATCTGCAGAAGAATTCAGTAAAGTATTTGTGACAAACATAGTGAAATTACATGGTTTACCACAGAAGATTATTTCAGATAGGGGTCCGCAATTCCTGTCTAAATTCTGGAAACAGTTAAGTGGCCAATTGGGAATTGATGTAGCATTATCATCAGCATTCCATCCCCAAACTGATGGTCAAACAGAACGATTAAATCAATACCTAGAACAGAGCCTACGATGTTTGACCACTACTTTGTCTTCAAATTGGGTAGAGGCACTACCGTTAGCGGAATTCACATATAATAATACCTTGCATTCAGCTTTGGGTTGCTCCCCATTTTACTTTCTCACTGGTCAACATCCTCGAACCCTACCAATCTTGTTCCCAGAGAAAAATACAGACATGCCAGCAGTGTCAGAAAGATTAGCTAGTTTGCGAAATTTTCAGGAAAATGTTAAGAAAACATTAACTAAGCAAAAGCAGAAAATGAAAGTTTATGCTGATCAACGTAGGATTCCAGCACCAGTTTATAAAGCTGGAGACCAGGTTTGGCTGTCCACTAAGAATATACAAATGGAGGGCCCCAAAAAACTGAAACCTCAATTCATAGGTCCATTTACCATTGACAAAATCATAAATCCAGTTTCTGTAAAATTGACACTTACTCGGGATTATAAAATTCATCCAGTTTTTCATGTTTCCTTAATAAAACCAGTACATCCAAACACCCGTCCAGATGCACCACCCCCTCGACTTATTGTAGGAGATCATTTAGAATATGAGGTCAACAAAATTTTGGATTCAAAACGCATTAGAGGTCGTTTATACTATCTGATCGACTGGAAAGGTTATGATTCCTCTGAAAGATCTTGGGAACCAGAGAACCATGTACATGCTCACCGTTTGATTCGCTCTTTTCATGCTTTGTACCCAAACAAACCACGACCTGTAAGAAGACCTTTGGGGGGGGGGAACTGTCATAAGTACTTGATGCCTGCCTTATTTGTTCTCTTATACCTGTAAAACTCATGGAGTGTTTCTAGAGACTTCCTAAAATGTTGGGTGTACTTCATTGTTATGTAGTTTCGATTTGCATGTACCTAGGCTTATTGGCTTTCGGCTAGAGGCTAAACTGTAGTTCAAGCATAAATATTCATCAGTTTGACACGTGGAACATGTGCACTAACGTGCGCTACCGAAAAGCTGTAAACACGTGCGGCTCCGTCAAGAAAGACTATAAAAGCCTCACCGGTTTCCAGAACGGCGCTTCGCTTCGTCTCGACCCAGCGTCCCTACAGGATTCCATGAAGCTCCTCCAGACCTTCGCACCTTGTCTCCCTTAATCCTTTGCCCTCCCAGCCTTCCTCGTCTAATCTCTGACCCGTTTCCTGATCCGATTTCCAACGCCACTTACCTGATTCCCCGTGGCTGCAGTACGGCGCCTTCCTCCAACTCGGGTGGGTAAAAGCCGAGATCGAGACTTCCGGTTTTTCGCGTCGGAGCCTGAAAGAGAGCGGACTTGTGCTCCAGCAAAGCGGTCCCCGTCATTTCTTCTTCCTGCGGACCAAAGGACAGTAAGACTTTGATTTAGTTTAGTTTGCAATAACAAACAATCCTTGGCAAAGACAAACGGAACTTTCAAAAAACGGAATCTTAGTTAGGTATCAGCAAGAGTGGAAATATATGTAAAAGGCTGGAAAAGACTGCAAACCAATATATTTCCTGGACTTTGAAATGTTAAAAAACAGTGACTAAAACTGTTTAAACTCGAACTTGATTGAGATATTCGATCTTGCTGTAAATGTTAAAATTGGCATATTCAACTGCATTAAGACTTAGTATATGCTTGTAGGCTGTTTTTCTTTTCTTGTCTTATTTATTATCACAGAACCCCAGTTACTACAAGAACCCTCAAAACGCACGGTAGGAGAGTGCAGTGTTTGCATGAAAAACTGACTGTTGAACTAACTCATTATTCTGTTGTTGCTTTTCCGTTTTAAGAAACTAGTTTCATTTCAGTCCTCACAATAATAGTGATAATTTCTTTTTCTTCTTAAAGGTGAAATAGTTCATAGAGAGATTCTGACTACCTTGCAACTACGAAGTATTTGGATGGGCTTTTCTTATTGTGGTATGTGTTAGGAGTCAGTTACTCTACAAGAATACGAGTGCAATTTAGGTGTTATTTCTTGAATAGTTGATTTCATGTTCTCTCCCTCAATTTGATGTAACACAGTTACTGTTATTCGAACAATACTGCTACAGTGTCAGCCAAGAGAAAGTATTGGAGGAAAGCCCAGAATACTTCCAGAGAAACAGAGACAGTCATCTCAGAGAAGAGATCCTGTGTTGTTTGTTTGTTTCTCTTCCACTTCCCCTTCCCTTTTGGGACTAACTGGTTGTGCCAAGAGTTAATTTCCTTGTTACTCAAGTTAGTTTCCGAAGGAATTGGGACTAGTCATCTTCAAGACGGAATACATGGAATCTTGTGGACCAACGCCTAACACCAGTGGGGTGGAGAGCATGGGACTCACGTCTGAGCATACCCATCCCACTCGGGGTGACAAATGCAAAAACAACAGTTGATGGACAGAATGCAGAACAATGTCATAGATTCACGCCAGTTCAGAGATCAGGGCCTAAATCCAGTGTTTTATTGCACTCCACACCACCCCAGTTCAGACATGGCCATATGCAAATCAGCCTTGACCCTGTGCCTCATGGGAACAGTCCAGCCCGAACCGCAAAGCCATGTCTTTCCTGGACTCGAATCAAGCATCCTAGGACCGGTTTCTGGCTATCAGCCGTCTTCAGCCAGGATAGCTTGACTCCAGTGGTGTGGAGAGCATGGGACTCACGTCTGAGCATACCCATCACACTCGGGGTGACAAATGCAAAAACAACAGTTGATGGACAGAATGCAGAACAATGTCACACATTCACCCCAGTACAGAGATCAGTGCCTAAATCCATCGTTTTTTTGCACTCCACACCACCCCAGTTCAGACATGGCCACATGCAAATCAGCCTTTACCCTGTGCCTCATGGGAACAGTCCAGCCCGAACTGCCAAGCCATGTCTTTCCTGGACCGGAATCAAGCATCCTAGGACCGGTTTCTGGCTATCAGCCGTCTTTAGCCTGGATAGCTTGACTCCAGTGGTGTGGAGAGCATGGGACTCACGTCTGAGCATACCCATCCCACTCGGGGTAACAAATGTAAAAACAACCGTTGATGGACAGAATGCGGAACAATGTCATACATTCACCCTAGTACAGAGATCAGGGCCTAAATCCATTGTTTTATTGCACTCCACACCACCCCAGTTCAGACATGGCCATATGCAAATCAGCCTTGACCCTGTGCCTCATGAGAACAGTCCAGCCCGAACCGCCAAGCCATGTCTTTCCTGGACCGGAATCAAGCATCCTAGGACCAGTTTCTGGCTATCAGCCGTCTCCAGCCAGGATAGCTTGACTCCAGTGGTGTGGAGAGCATGGGACTCACGTCTGAGCATACCCATCCCACTCGGGGTGACAAATGCAAAAACAACAGTTGATGGACAGAATGCAGAACAATGTCATACATTCAACCCAGTACAGAGATCAGGGCCTAAATCCATTGTTTTTTTGCACTCCACACCACTCCAGTTCAGACATGGCTATATGCAAATCAGTCTTGACCCTGTGCCTCATGGGAACAGTCCAGCCCGAACTGCCAAGCCATGTCTTTCCTGGACCGGAATCAAGCATCCTAGGACCGGATTCTGGCTATCAGCCGTCTTCAGCCAGGATAGCTTGACTCCAGTGGTGTGGAGAGCATGGGACTCACGTCTGAGCATACCCATCCCACTCGGGGCGACAAACACAAAAACAACAGTTGAGACATTCTTGGTTGGCAAGATCAAGCCAAGTTTGGAATGATTCTGAGACCTAGTCATTCTGAACCGGTAAGTTTAGGAGCGCTTCCTAATGTGTCTACTGTACAAGAACCTTTTGATTTTGTTGTATCCTTTTCTCAGTCCGATTGGATATTAAAAGATCTTTGTGCTAAATATTCAAATGTATTTTCAGACAAAGTAGGAATGTGTAAAGGAGTCAAACACATTATTCGTCTTAAGAAAAATGTATTTCCTGTAATTCAGAAATGTAGACCCATTCCACTGTCTGCTCGTGAAGTTTTACAAAAACGTCTTCAACAAATGTGTTCACAAGATATAATCATAACTATAGAGCCTTCAGAATGGGTTTCTGCGGCAGTAGTAGCACGCAAAAGTTCAGGCGACATTCTTCTGTGTGCTGATTTAGGGAGTTTAAACGGCAATATTAATGTTAACTGCCATCCACTGCCTAGGATACAAGAAATATTAGCCACATTGGGTGGTAGTAAATATTTTACAACAATTGATTTGCATTCAGCATATCACCAAATCCCATTATCTGAAGAATCTTAACATCTCACCACGTTTGTGACCCCTTTTGGTGTTTACAAGTACAAACGCTTGCCGTTTGGGTTGGCATCCGCGGCAAGCGTATTCCAACGCATGATGGATCAAATGTTTTCCGACTGTATTGGAATCCAGGCATTTCAAGATAATATCTTGATTTATTCCAAAACATTAGAAGAACATTATGTGCCTTTGGAACAAGTACTTAAAAAACTACAAGTTACAAGGCATTACCATAAATAAGAAGAAATGCAAATTCATAACTCAGCAGGTTGACTATTTGGGACATAACATATCCATTCAAGGTATAAAACCAAAATCTTCTCTACTCACAGCTATAAAGGATGCACCTAAACCTTTAGATAAAGATTCCTTATGGGCCTTTTTAGGTTTGAGTGAGTATTAACATTTCGTGCAAGGTTATGCCATTGTTGTGCAACCACTTAGAAATGTATTTTAAAAAAATGCTAAGTACACTTGGACAGATGAAACACAATCCTCTTTTGATTATCTGAAGAAGTTAATTCTCGAAGCCCCAGCAATTAGACCTTTTACACACGGTTGCACTAGTATGATAACGGTGGATGCTAGTTCGAAAGGCCTAGGTGCTGTCCTGAGTCAATTAGTAGATGGACATGAATTTACTGTTGCCTTTGCCTACAGATCTTTAAGTGTAGTTGAACTTAATTACAGTCCTATAGAGCGCGAAGCTCTGGCGTGTTCATGGGCGGTTGAAAAATTCAGGATTTATGTTTGGGGTTCCAAATTAATTTTATATACTGACCACAAACCTCTTGTGTACATGTTAGGTGATAACTTATCAAACAGGGTATCTTTGAGATTAATTAGACTTTTAGCAAGATTACAGGAGTTCAATTTTGAAATCAAGTACATCCATGGGGGAAAAAACATTTGTGCAGACTGTCTCTCAAGGTTACCTGTTGACAACAATGAATCTTGAAGGTGATGATTTTTACTGTGTTTTTTCTGTGACAGGAGATGTCACACATGATTTGAAACTTTCACAAAAAGAGTGGGTCAAAGGCTATGATGGAGATCTGTGTTTAAAAAGAATTAAAAATGGTTGTGTTAACTATTGGCCTAATGACCGTAGTATGTCAATACAGGAAAGATCTTATTCTCAAGTTGCACAGGAACTGTCCATTGTTGACGGTTTTCTTGTTAGACAAGACATATTCATTCCTACTGATTGTTTAAAAGACAAAATTATTACTCTTGCTCACCAGGGTCATTTAGGTATTTCTTGTACTGTTCGCAAAATCAGAGAAACGTACTGGTGGCCTGGTATTGACTCTCAAGTCAAACTTTCATTGATAAATGTCCACAATGTTTGTGCTCAGATACGCATTGGTGTTCTTCTACTTCACCTTTATGTCCTGTCGATTGGCCTAAAGGTCCTTGGCAGAAACTTAGCTTGGATTTTTCAGGACCTTTCAATTTATTGGACCATGATAAAAAAAAATCATTGTTCTGATTGATTATTTTTCAAAATGGTTGTACTTTGCATTTGTAAAAAATTCTGTTTCTAGTTCAGTGATTGATTTTTTGCAACGTGTGTTTTTAATTGAGGGCTTACTAGAGACAATGTCACTGACAATGGACCCATTTTGCCTCAAATGAATTTGAGAACGTTCTTGACAAAAATGGGATTAGTCACACACTTGCACCTTTATATAGTCCTGCATCCAATGGCTTAGTTGAGCGTGCCAACAAAATGTTAAAAGAAGGAGTGCAAACTGCAATTGCAAGCAAATTGGAAGTTTCTTAAAACATTATTCAAAAGGTTTGGAGTTATAATACTACCCCTCACTCAACTACTGATGTTTCGCCATATGTGTTACTTTGAGGTAGAAAGACAATTTCTTCTCTCAATCCCTCATGGTTAGTTGATAACATTGACTATACTTCCAGTGTGGATTTAAAGGAAGTTAGGAAACATGTTGAAAGCAAGAAATTATGATCAAAGAAAACATGTTAAGGAAGTAACCTTGTCTCCTCGTGAATGCGTTCTAATCAAGAAGCCTATGAAGGTAACTGAGGGTCAATCAAAATTTACCGAACCAGCTAAAATCATCAAAGTAGCTTGTATAGCAGTGATGTTAGAAAATCTTGGTTGGTGGAAACGCAATGCTCTGATTAAACTAACCAATGAACAAGCCAAAATTATTTTAGATAAATTTGAATCACAACCTAACAGAGATTGGTTTGATTTGGGTGAGTTAACATCTATTTGTAATCATAACAGAAATGATCTTGCTTCTTCATCTTCTTTTCATTTGTCAGATAGAGGTGATAATCCTTCTATTCTTGGTGAAAATGCTTGTGCTTCTTCTAATATGAATGAAAATGTTGTTTCTAGTAATATGTGTAATGGTTCTAGTGAAAATGTGCAACTTAGAACAACTTCTCGTATTAGAAACTTCTGCTTTTCGTTCTGCAGATTTTATTTATTATTGATTGTTTAATATCATTTCATTTGTATAGGAAGGGGGGTGTGTAGTAAGTTGTATAATGCTACCTTGTTAGTGTTTGATTTGTTATGATGTATGTGGAGTTCTAAATTCTTTTGTGTCTAGAATTCCATTCCTCTCTTGACTCATTACAAGCCTGTACTCTCTTGGAATATGTCGTGGGTCGCTGTCTTCAGAAATAAATGACTCTTTCTTAAGTATTTATTTTTAAGTCTTTTATTCTTTGAAGACCAATACTACAGTCCTCCTTATGCTATGCTGATGTCTCTTTTTACTCTGAAACATAGAGCGATAACCATGTTAGGGGTGGGTCCATGTTAGTGCTGTGAATATTCATGGAGAGGGTCAGCAAGGATGGTGGGCTCATTAACCCTTACCTGCCAGCCCCTCTTTGATTCAGCATAGGAGCCATGATCTGCTGATTGAGATCTTGTACTGAAGCAGTCTTAAGAGAGGCAGCTTCCCATGGGCCAACAGTGAAAAGAAAAGGGACAAGCAGAAGCTATACTTAGGCAAACAGAGGTTTGTTGGGCAGGCAATTCTCTGTTGGCCAGTACACTGCTCCCATAATGTATTGAATACCTCATGCTCGGGCTAGCAGATGAGACCCATGACTGTCCCGTATGCAGTAATCCATTCTGAGATAATTTATCAAATAAAATGAGTTTACCACAAACTTCAGACCCAAGCCACAAGTATTTACTGTGTCAGACTCCATTACTTCTGTTTTTCTGTTTGAGGGATTAACATTGCCCTTTACACTAAAAATGTGTTTCTCATTACTATATTTCATTATCATATTAGTTAGGTCTCCAACACTCACTTGATCCTCCGAGGGATCTCATGTTGTGCCTCTGTGGGGTTGGATATAAGAGATCTAACATCCGGATGTCCAATGAGGATCAGGAATTGGATAAACGATTCACAAATTAATAATTAGATTCATGTACATGACTCTCAATAACAGACTATATAGATAAAGAATTATCACTGTTAGCCTAAATCTTTTAAAGAAATGTACCCATACTAAAATCATGCAGACCAATAGCTCTGCTTAAGCAATGAAAAACAATAACATTAGTACCTGATGATTAGCGATTTCTCTATACTCATCTTTCTCTGTCATTAATAATTCAATTTGTAAGCACAATCAAGTTAAGAAGACAATTCATGATAAAACATAGACTCTGGTTTAGTTAAGGTAACATTTGTCAAAATATTCAAAAGGTAGTACATCATTGATAAACATTTATGATCTAAAGAGTGCAGGACAAACCGCAATATTGCCCGGAGATGGGGGTGGCAGAGACACCTACCCTGAAAGACTGGGAACGAGATATGGACTGGTGCATGGTCGCGGAAGTAGAAGTCTAAAGGAATAGAGGGTGTCCTCGGAAATGGTACAAGGGGTGGGTCAAGTGGAATTCTTTTGGGGCAATATTTGCAATCCACCCTGTGTGAGGGGTCCCAACATCCATGCAGCAAATGGTGAAGGGGAGTCAAAACGAGATGGACAGTGAGAGGCCTAATGTATGAGCATACAAGATTTCTTGGTGGCTGTAACCATTTGCTTTATACTGTAAGTTGTGTCTACACAATAGTGATGTCATATTAGTCAAGTCAAAAATATGTTTATTGTGACCGTAGTCTTTAAACAATGCAATTAGAATAGCACAGAATGGAGTATGACTTATTATTTTTAAAACTTTGTCCATATGCGAGGTTTATACACACCATTATCAAAAATACAACCAAATCAGTAAAATTTACAGTTATCTTAAAACTTAATTTATCTAAAATACCTAATCCTATTCTTATTACTCCATACAAATACAATCTGCTAAAATCTCATACAGTACTACATGTTATTCTGTATCTCTCAGTGCCATCAACGACATCTTTAAAAATTTCCCGAGGGCACTTGCAATATCAATGTAAGGGATTTCTGTTAAGAGCCTTGCTGCCTGTGCTCTTGTTTTTACCTCATATTTTATGAAGACAGGACGCAACCAAAGTTTCCTAAGATCTAGGAGTGTAAAACAGTCTAACAAGATATGCAGCGGGTCTCCCTTTGTCCTTAAGTAACACTTGCAGTGACCTTCCTTATCTAACATTTTTGCATTCAGGTCTCTGTTTATTACCCATGGGTTGATCCCGATTCTGATTCTGAGGATCTCTTGTCTGTATCCACAATTGGGTAATCTGTCGAGGTAGGGGAACCAATTCTCAAGGGACCATGCATTTAGCATATGTACCACTGATTTTTTCTTTCTTAGATAGCCTCTATCAAGCAATTTCGAGACTTCTTTCCCTCTTTGCTTCAATTCACCTTTGGTACTGGTGATTTGCAATGAGCTCTGATCCCAGTCGAGCTCAAGAGTGTTACAGATTCCCTTCACTTTATCCCTACTGGACTTCGCCCATTTTAGCTCGCTTTTCTGGATTTCTTTGCGACACCAGTAAGCCACTTTTTTTGTATCAGGGTCTTCTAATCTCTTCCAGAATCTGATCACAGCCATCTGGGTTAATATTGCCCAGGACTTTGTATCTATTTCTGTTCTGATGGCTTGAATCATAGCAGATTTAGGAAGTGATAGGAGCCTTTTTATGCAATTTCCCTCTATGACGTCCCAGGATCCCCTACCGCTCAAATAGAGGATCTCTGCGCCATAGAGAACTTGGGGGGGGATCATTGCCTCAAAAGCTCTGAGCATTGGCCGGTGTGACATCTCACCATATTCCCTATTGAACCTTTTAAGTCCGCATATGGAGGAGAGAGCCTTTGCTTTTTGCGTTTCTAGGTGGGTGCTCCAATTTAGTGCCCTATCAAACCAGATACCCAAGTAACGGTACTCATTTACTGTCTCTAATTTAAGGTCCCCTATGTACCAGCTAAATCTGCTAGGTTTTTTCCCGAAACATAGGGTTTTTGTTTTATCCAAGTTGATGGTCAAAAATTTTCCAGCACAGTAGGTATTAAAAGCATTAAGCTTCCTTTGGAGGCCTCTCTCGGTCTGATCTACTATCACCAGATCATCCGCATATAATAGGCATGGGATTTTATTCCCATCCATTTTTGGGCTGGCGCTGCCCTCCACCTCTAAATAGGCCGGGAGATCTGACAAGTAAACAGAAAAAAGCTGGGGGGCCAGCACACAGCCCTGTCTTAGCCCGTTGGCTATGGGTATTTTGGGAGTTAGGGAGCCCCTCGTATCTTTAATTACTTGCCCCCAGTTTTCCCTGTGTAGTTCTTTTATTATGGTCAAGAGCTCTGTCGGGATATTTAGTCTCTTTAGTGTCTCCCATAGGCAGGCCCGATCTACAGAATCAAAGGCTGCTTTGAAATCAACGAAACAACAGCATAGTTTGCCGTTCTGTTCCGTTGACTTCCTCGCCAACGCCCATAGTGCAAACCCGTGGTCTATTGTCGAGTGGCCTGCTCTGAATCCACCCTGTTCTATGGGGATTATTTGGCCCTCTTCTACCCATGTATTCAGTTGTTTTAAAACGATTTTTGAGAACACTTTCTCTCCAATATCTAGGAGGTTAATCAGCCGATAGTTTCTTGGCTCCTCTTTGCTCCCTTTCTTATGTATCGGCCTGATTATAGCCCCCTTCCAAGTTGGAGGCATTGCGCCATCTTTTAGCACTACCTGAAACATATTGGCCAGGAGACTTGCCCACCATGTTACCTCGGTCTTCAGGATTATTGCAGGCAGATTGTCTGGGCCTGCTGCCCGGGTTAACTTGAGTTCTTTTAATGCGAGCTCTACTTGTTCTTCGTTAAATTTGGCAAGAAACTCTTCAGAGATATCTTGCCATGATTTAATCTCCGTCTCCTGACTGGGAGTCCTTGCCCCGTACAGTTCCCTTATATATGTATCCCATGCTGCCTCACTCACCACACAGTTTAATTCGCCCTCTGAGGTGCCAGATGCTGTCTTTACTAGTTGCCAGAATTTCCTTAGATTTTTGTTCTCTATGGCTTCTAGAAGTTCTAACCAGCATTTTTCTTTATGTAACCTTTTAGTCGCGCATACCATTTGTTTGAATTCTTTTTTCTGTTTTACCAGGCGATCCTGTCTCTCTTGTGAGAAGGTCTTTTTTTGTTTCCTCTGTATTGCTCTTATGTCCCTTTTCTTGTTTTGACATTCTGCTGAGAAGCCTTTACCATCGTTTCTTTGTTTTACCCTATTGGGAACTTCTCTTTTTAGGTTTAACTTGAGGCATTGAACCAGTTCTTCTAATTTTAAAATGAACCATTCCAGATTTTTATTTTCAAAATTGGCGGGTGCCATTTTTATTTGCATGGCCTTCACTTTTTCCAGATATTCCTCAGTTAGACGTGTCGTCACACGTTTGGGGTACTCAACCGCTTGGTTTATCACTGTTTCTCTCTGTAATTTCCTACCCCCCGTTATTACTATATGGAGGAGTTTGTGATCACTCATCACATTTTGAATTAACTTAAAGGAACTTATCTGGTAAAACTTCCAGGCCTGCAGGAATATATAGTCAATTGGACAGTTCTGCTGCCCTTGAGTAAATGTTTTTCCTGCTGGTATATCTGATTCTATTCTTCCATTAACACAGTGAAAACCCCTGCCTCCTAAGATATGTATTAAATCCTGGTCTTGTTTCGAGGTTTCCCCTACAGGAAACCTTGCCGGGTTTATACCGAATGCCTCTAGCTGTTCCATATTGTAGAGATCTGCTTTTCTTGGGTTTAGTTTATGGTTAAAGTCCCCCAGTATCACTATTGTATCTGCGGAGTATTTTTCTAAAATACTATCAACATCATCCTTAAAAAACCTCCTTTCCCTTTCATACTCCTCCCCATTTTCCCACTGCATATATACATTCAATAAAATCATCATTTTATAATTTAGATCCGCCGTCAAGAGTTCGATTCTGCTTGATTGTACCCATTTACATTTTGTGTTCAACGGTTTTATTTCCCTCATTACTCTTGTTGATACCAAGGTCATGAGGCCCCCAGAGGGCCTCCCACGATTTTTCTTTAAGGCCGGCTGATGTATCTGGGCATAACCGTCAAAGGTTGGGGTATCGTCGCATAACCAGGTCTCTTGCAAGCAGGCAAGATGTCATATTAGGATGTTATGTTCAATAAACAGAATATATAAAAAAAAAGGGTCTAGGACAGTCTAATTAGTTTCCGCTTGCCTTAAGTAAAAAGAAGCTTTTGGAAAGTTCAAAAAGGACATTAGCCATGGCATCTCATGAGCAATGTCCCATCAGGAAAGAGTCCAAGATTGGCACACACAAATTATGCGTCAGCCCGAGAAGCAAGAAGAGGGTGCAAAGGATCCCAACCGAACGATGCACAAAATTCCAAAGTGCTGTCTCCGGGATATGTCAGAGAGCCAGTCACACACCAATCCTTCAAACCAGTGTATAGTATAATCCTCTAGTTCCGGGGTGACACCTCCTTGGTCACCTCAATGTGTCAGACCACTCAGTCCATTGGTCAGTTCGTTTAAAATGATTGTCATATGGCATTAAGGAAGAAACATATTATAGAAGGAGATGGTACAGATCACTTAATTTGTTAGATCTTCCCGTATACGTAAACCTCCAAACAATGATCCTTTAGCAACAGGCACATGAGTGAATTCAAGAAGACAGTTTCCCATAGCAGATGTTCCCAAAGTAACAACTTTTGTTGCGAGTAGTCCTTGTAAGCGAGTGAGAAATCTTCTAGTAAGATCCAGTTTTGCTTCACATTGAAAGTTTAGGAAAACTTTTCAGACGAAGCAGAATAGGAAAAATGCAGGCCTTTAATAATGTTAGGTTAAAATAGGCTGACTATAAATTAAGGAAACATACATTTCATAGGGGAAATACATTTTCTAAACATCCTTTCAACTTATAAGCAGAATATATTATTTGTTGAATTACAAAGATCACATATACCATGGCATATTTCTGCATTTTTCAAAGTACTAAAGTGTAAAATGATTTCAAATCATAAAATATTAATGTTGTTTCAAATGTTTTATATTAGTACACATATAAAGATCATAATCTGAAGGTTTCAGGACAATTGCACTAAATGTGGCTATGCAGCACCAGTTTTTCTTTTCTCATTCAGTGCACAATTTCACAAATGCAAATGACAAAATTCAGAATGAAACCTTTCAATATCACACATAACATTCTAGATCATGTTTCCATTGATTCCTTACACACATTACTATTTCAATGAAGAGGATTAGACGTTTTACAACACAAGTATATCACTTTACCTTTTACATACATGTTGAATTAACAACAAAAGCTGGTTAATAAAATATGAACTTATATTATTTAATGTATATGATTTCTTCTATCCTACAATTTATCTGCATGTTTTTACGATGCATTAAATACATTCTCTCACATTTAATTTTTCATATCTCCTTAACCTGTGATTAGTGCACATTTATACACGTAATATTTGAGACATCTCAGAATCAGTTTATCTGTCATATTAAGATTTTCAGCTGTATCAGCCAGTACACTGCTCCCATAATGGATTGAATAACTCATGCTTGTGTTAGCAGATGAGACTCCCGACCATCCCCTTTTCAATAATCCATTCTGAGATAATTCGTAAAATAAAATGTGTGTTGCCTTTTAGTTAGGCCACATACCTTTACAACAAACTTCAGAGCTGGGCCCACAAATATTTACTGTGTCAGAATCTATTACTTCTGTTTTTCTGTTAGAGGGATTAACATTGGAATTCCTTCATGCCTTTCCAGTATTGGTTGGGTAGTCTAAATTTCAAAATCTATATTTCAGCTTTCTTTAATTTCTCTTTTGCGCACTTTATATGGCGCACAATCAAACAAAACATGAACACAAGAAAGTTACATGTTATGGTTATTCAGGAATAATTATGAAAATAGAGCGACACAAATTCGAAAAATCCATCCAATTAAAAAAGTAATATGTGATGGACGGAAATTTTGCCAGAGGCACTTTCTCAAAAAAATATATTTTCCATTTTACTTGTTGAAACAAACATTGTAATGTTTTGAGACATAAATACACACAAAGGGATTTTGAAATCGCAAAGAAAAATTACTGAAATAATTTTGTTGGAGACTTAAAATGCAGTACTTAATAACTAATGGATATGAATGTTTTTCTCAATTTATAACTCATTGCTTCCACTTTAAAGTATGTTTTGAACGTAGCATTTCAGCATACAGTAAAAGAATTGTTACATCCTGGTAAGGAAATCCAGAAGACTTGGATAGGTTACAGATGATAAGTTTATTCTTCTTAGATGGTTAGATAAGTTTTCCAGTTTATATGTAATCAAAGCCCCACTAGGAGCATCCTCTCTGCTACTCAGCTCAGGATCCAACTGACAGTCCACTCACAGCATACCAAACATTCCAATGACATCACATTCACACTAACATTCCACTCACACTGGCTGAACAGCAGAGGCAGAGAAACAGGGAAGACGTAAGGTAAAACCTTAGATATAACACACCTTCCCTCTTTATAAAATGAACAAAGAGAAAGCAAATGTAAATAGCAACATTGCAATAACATCACAGTATAATCAATAAAAATTGCAGTAGAAAGCAAATGTAAATAGCAACATTGCAATAACATCACAGTATAATCAATAAAATTGCAGTAGGAAGAACGATTGCAAATGCACATAATGAGAACAGAATAACAAATAATACATCCTTCCTTAGCAGAGAAAATTGAAGTAAGAACTTTCAAAAGGAAGGAAAAAAGTAAAAGAACGGAAAAGCAAACTGAGAAAATTACATAAGCAAGAAGTAATAATACCACGAAGATTAACAAGAAGTAGTGCACAAGTGTTACCACCACAACTACACCAACTGGCCAGGCTAGCGAGAAGTATGGAACCACTGAACACAGCAACATGAAGAAGGAAACAAGGAAGAAATGAAAGTAAAGAAAGAAAACAGGTGACGTACACCTAACACATCAACCAAAAGGAAGACACGTAGAAAAGGTCTGCGATCTGCGTAAACTGTACCACACCAAAGATAAGAGTACAGTCACACCTAAAATTAGACCACAAGTGAAAAATGCAGGGAAAGTGCGATCTGGGAAACTGAACTAGACAGCAAAGAAAATTCAGTAACACCTCAGATTAGACCACATAAATAAACCTCGGTACAATTTGACAATTAAACAATAAATATCAAGTACTCAAGTAAAGAATCAGAGGAACAAAAAATTGCTCCAGGAAAATGCGATCTGGGTAAACTGAACTACACATCAAAGAAGTTCAGTCACGCCTCAAATTAGACCACGTATGAAACTGCAGGAAAATACTATCTGGGTAAACTGAACAACACTGCAAAGAAATTCAGTCATGCCTCAAGTTAGACCATGTATGAAAACCTGCGCACTAAATGGAAAAACAATGTAAGTATCATCATGAAAACATCAGAGGTACAAGAAAAAATGCTCCAGGAAAAGTGCGATCTGCGTGAACTGAACTACACAGCAAAGAAAATCCAGTCACATCTCAAGTTAGACCACATACAAAACCTGCGCACAATATAATAAGGGCACTGTAAAAAAATCATGTAAAGAACCGAGTAAAAGGAGAAATAATCCACATCAAAATACAGACAGCAAAACATAAGAAAACCTGCAAGGCAAGCAAAAATACATAACTAATGCAGTAGCATGTAAAGAAATATGAGTAAAGGTACATCCAAAATAAACTAAAACAGATAAATAAGTAAACAATAAGCATAGTGACATAGTAAAAATCAGTAGGTATACACGCAATATGGCAGTAAAATAAGTAACACAGTATAAGTTACAGAAACAAAGGAGGAGTTGTAGAAAGTTTCAAAATGATGAATTAAAACAAACAAAGTAGTCATCGTGGTCATCAGGAAGCTGTCCGTGGATAAGAAGCAGGACTAAAAGATTTATTCAAAGAAACGTGGTCGGAAGTGGTAGCCTGCACATGATATAGCAAGAAGAACTCTGGATTACTTAATGCAGAATGAAGACCACGATGCAGAAAGAAAAGAAAACAGCAAAGCGTCTCTAGTTCGAGGGCAAGAGGAATGTAGACAATGTAAAAAATGCCCCCTGAGATACCTCCAAAGACCAAACTGAAGGTCATAGGTTTTTTGAAGAAGGTGTGCACGTCACCGCGCAGGAGATACTCACAAACTTAGAGTAATGCTGCTGGTTAAGTTCACTTCTTAAGCTACCGAAGATGGACTGAAGAGTGACTTTTGTAAATTTAATAAAAGTTAGGCTTGTAGGAGTAGAAGTAGTGAACTTCAAAGTCTGTCTGCCGCAACAGAAAACACTCATACCAATTGGAGTTAAAAGGTTGGAAGGCTTAGTCCGATCATGGCGTTGCCGGTTACTTGAAGAAGAGCGCGCTGAATCGTGGCGTTGTTGGTACTTGAAGAAGAGCGCGCTGATCACATTCAAAGCAGGTAGTTGGCAAACTGGAGACTGCGCATAACTACTGCGCACATGCCAAACACAAGATGGAGTCACGTAGGGGACGCAATGCCGGGTGGCTGCAGGCACGTCTTGGCAGATCATCATGGAAGCAGCAGGGTGCTGCGCGATGAGAGGACAGAGCTCGCGCTGCCACCAACGGACTTTGTAAGTTGAAACGGTTTAATCAAATTTTATGGCACAGCAAAGAAATGTAAAGGCAAAGTTTACAGTAACACAGCCCATCAAAATTGCGTTCTCAGCGATGTTGCACAAAATAAAACATCACAATTGCTGAAATGCTGTAAAAACGCACCAGTATTTACTGCATATACTGTTAAAGATTTGATTCCTGACCAGTAGAAATAGTAAATAGAAGCAGTAAGGATACGCCTTGTTAGAGGTAGCAGGGACTATGTGTCAGCTGAGGCATACGAGCTGACATAGGCAGTAAAACACAAGTCCAGAAAATAGCAGTATTTGTAAAGGTAGTAGGAATCAGGTATGAGGAAACAGCAGTAGGTTGTAAAAATCAGGAAACCAATACTCTGTCAATGGCATCAGGAATCAGATAGAAAGAAGCAGGTAGCAGGAAACTTAAGTCCTGTTTGAAGCAGGCAGTAGGACTTAGGCAGAAGGAAGCAGGTAACAGGAAATCTAAGCCTTGTCCATGGGCTGTCCGGTGAAATATAGACACCGGTGGGGCAGGAGGGCGTAAAATCCTTAAGTAGGTTCTTTTGAGTAGAATCATGAATAAAAGTACCTTTAAAAAGCTTGAAGAAAGTCCTCACGCGTAGTTTTAATTCCACCTCGTCGCCAAATTTATGTTACATCCTGGTAAGGAAATCCAGAAGACTTGGATAGGTTACAGATGATAAGTTTATTCTTCTTAGATGGTTAGATAAGTTTTCCAGTTTATATGTAATCAAAGCCCCACCAGGAGCATCCTCTCTGCTGCTCAGCCCAGGATCCAACTGACAGTCCACTCACAGCATACCAAACATTCCAATGACATCACATTCACACTAACATTCCACTCACACTGGCTGAACAGCAGAGGCAGAGAAACAGGGAAGATGTAAGGTAAAACCTTAGATATAACAAGAATGCATTTAAAAAAACTAGGGGGCATATTGACAAGCCCCTGTATCCACAGAAATGTCACTTTCCTGTGGCAATCGGGGCTTTGCCTTCTTTACAAGGAGGTGTTAAGCCACTTAAGGTGGCTTAACCCCTTGCATGAGTCAGCCGATACCACAGTACTAATGTATGTCGGACAGCTCCTGGCTGTCCACACAAATGACAAAGGAAATCCCTCTGGTGCGGGAAAAGCTTCCCCAGCTCCGAAGCTGTTCTGATTGTTTTACCCACTAGTCACCAGAGAGGGGGGAGGGGCTTTTCTCCCCCCAATGTTTTCCCAAAGATACAGTGTTTCTGCACCACCCGGAGGCAGACGGGGCAATAGCCCCTAATCAGCCCCCCACAGGGAGGGGAAAAGCACACTAGGCATCAGGGATTTTTAAAAATATATATAGGGGTGGGGGCTACCCAAAGTGGGCATGCCAATGCCCCCACTTCTCCAAAAACAATTCCACTGTCTTTCTGCTCCCCCAGGGGGCAGATGGGACATTACTCCCTGATCTGACCCCGGGGGGTACAGAAAGCCCACTAGGCACCAAGAGCTGGGTTTTTTTATACATAGGGGTGGGGGCTGCCCAAAAAGAGCATGCCAATCCCCCCCCCAAAAAAATGGCAGTATTTATGCTTCCACTGGAAGGCAGATGGGGAAATAGCCCCCGATCTGCCCCACCTGCGGGGAAAGAAAGCACGCTAGGCCCAGGCATTTTTTTAATGTATATCGGGGCTGGGGCTGCCCAAAATGGGCATGTTGATACCCCCACCCCTCTTCCAAAATGCCACAGTCTTTCTGCACTCCCTGGGAGGCAGATGGGACAATAGCCCCCTTGATCTGGCCCTTCCCCCCCGAGGGGCAGAAAGCACGTTAGACATCATAGATTGCTTTTTTTAAAGCCCACTAGGCACCAGAGATTATGTTGTCTTTTTATATGTGGGGATAAAGGCTGCCCAGAATGAACATGCTTAAGCCCCCACACCCAAAAGAAATGGACAACCTTTCTTCCCCCTCAGGAGGCAGATGGGAAAATAGTTCATTATCTGCCCCCTGTGGGGGCGGAAAGCCCACTATGCACCAGGGATTTTGCTTTTTTATACAAAGGGGTTGGGGCTGCCCAGAATGGGCATGTCAATGCCCACACTCCCCAAAAGAATTAGCCACAGTCTCTATGTCTCCCCCTGGAGGCAGATAGGGGCAATAGTCCCTGACATGCCTCCCGGGGGGCAGAAAGCCCACAAGCCAGCACTGATTATGTGTTTTTTATATGTTGGGGTGGGGCTGACAAGAATGAGCATGCTAATGCCTCCACCCCCAAAGTAGTCTTTCTGCCCCCCAGAAGGCAGATCGGGGCAATAGCCCCTCATCTGCCCTCCCGGGCAGAAAGCCGACTAGGCACCGGGGATATGTTTATGGGCATTTCAGTGAGATGCCTCATAGGCAAGGGCCGCTCCCCCTTTGTTTAGACATTCAGTTTGTATGTTTCCGTGATATTTTTAGTCTCATCTGCCCCCGCAGACAACCACTAGAAACCAGGGAGAGTTTGTGTGTGTGTGAACTGGTGTTTGGCTGACGGTCTGTATGTATTTACCTTTGGCTGGCATTATGCTGGCAGTGTGTGGGGACATTTACTTGGGTGGTGCTTGGCTGGTGGAGTTCGTGGCTAATACTTGGCTGACTGTGTGCATGGATGGTGCTTAGCTGGTGGTGTGCGTGGATGGTGCTTGGTTGGTGATGTCCATGAATGGTGCTTGGCTGGTGGTATGCATGGATGGCGCTTCACTGGTAGTATGCTTGGATGGCGCTTGGTTGGTGTGCATGGATGATGGTGTGCCTATACTGACTCTTTGCTCGTCGTGTGGCTTGCAAGGATTCCCCAGCATTTTCTTATCTAGCATCTGCTGCAAACCTCAAATTTACTTACAAAGTCTCATTTTCCTCACATTTCTGTGTTGGTAAGTTGTAGGATAACCACGCAGGCACAAATGTCCTCCCACCCATCGATCCACTTTGTCTCCCGAGAAAAATAATACCTCACTTGTGTGGGTGTCAAAAAGTGGGTCAACCTAAAAACGTATAAACTGCCCTTTTGGACCCGCAGTGGCCCCCCCTCAATTTCGACATGTTTTTGGCCCTTCCATGTCGTAGCCATTTGGCCCAGCCACACAAGTAAGGTATCATTTGCATTGGGAGACAGAGGGGAAAGCTGAGTGGTAGCAAATGTTTGCTGTGCGGTGATCGCACAACTTTCCCACACCGATATAAGTGGAAAAAAGTGACTTTTTAGCTACATTTGATGTTTGCAGCAGATTCTGGGAAAAAAAATGTTGGGGATCAACACAAGCCACACCTCCTTGAACTTCCACGGGTGTCTAGTTTTTAGAAATGTCTGGGTTTTTTAAGTCTGGGTGGTGAACTCCATTCCGCAATCCGCGGAGCTCGCAGAGTTCTCAAAAATTCTGCTTTGCGTAGCAGAATGAAGTTTTTTCCTCGCTCGTGTTTGTCAACGTTAAGTTGGCGAGCGCAAGCAAGGAAAATCCACCTACTGGTGAGATTTTTCCTCGTTCGCGATCGTCAACATCAAGTTGGCAAACGCAAGCGTGGAAAATCAACTTCCAAGTGAGATTTCTCAACGCGGCATTCAGATATCTCATTGCAAGTGGTTGCGTATGCTCGCGACCGCTCGCTCGCTTTGAGAAACTGTCCATTCACGTTGAGAAAGCTGTCACTCGAGTAAAAATCTACTCAAACGCCAGAAAGGAAGCAGCGCCCGCTTGCACTGTGCATGGTACCGTTTGCGATGATTGCACAATGTCGACAAGCATCTGCATTGAAAATCATTGTGAATAGCATTTATCTAATGCACTTTCCGGAGTTCCACATAGCGCAACTCCACAAACTCCACCCAAGCTTAGTTTTTTTATGTTCCCCTAGATGTCTGTAAACCCGGGATCAAAAACACAGGTGCCCAGCTACCTATCACAAAGCGGACCTGGTTTTTCAAGGGGGTCACCTGCGTTTTAGGTCCCGAGCTCAGCAGCCATCTAGAGAAACTTCCCAAACCCAGACGTTTCTGAAAACTAGAAACCTAGGGTGGTTCAGGGAGGTGCGGCTTGCATGTATATCCCAACATTTTCCTACCCAGAATCCCCTGCAAACCACCAAATTCAGCTAAAAGATCACATTTTCCTTAGTTTTTTGTGTTTAAAAATTGTGGTATCACTGGACTGCCACAAATTACCTACCACACAGCGTTCCCCCAGTTCTCCTGATAAAAATAGTACCTCACTTGTACACTTGTGTGGGTAGGACTAGTGCGCACAACAGGAAATGGCCCAAAACGTACTGTGGAGGCTTCAAAATTATTGATTGCAAAGAGTCACCTGCATTGTTTATCCCGGGCTCAGCGGCCATCTAGGGAAATCTACCAAACCCAGACATTTCTGAAAACTAGACACCTAGGGGAGTCCAGGGAGGTGTGGCTTGTGTGTATCGCCCAACATTTTCCTAACCAGAATCCCCTGCAAACCTGAAATGTAGCTAATAAAATCAAATTTTCCTCTCTTTTCTGTGTGGTAAAGTTATGGTATCACCGAGATAACATAAATGTCCTACCAGCATTCCTTCAGATCTCCCGATAAAAATGGTACCTCACTTGTGTTGGTAGGCCTAGTGCCCACAACAGGAAATGGTCCAAACCGTACTGTGGAAACTTCAAAAATATCGACCGCAAAACTACCTGGTTTTGAGATGGAGTCACCTGTGTTTTTGCTCCTGGGCTCAGCAGCCATCTGGGGAACCTACCAAACCCAGACATTTCTGAAAACTAGACACCTAGGGGAGTCCAGGGAGGTGTAGTTTGTGTGGATCTGCCAACATTTTCCTACCCAGAATCCTCTGCAAACTTCAAATTTTGCTAAAAAAAAACCTACTTTTTATCACATTTCTGTGTGAGATTACTGCGCTGGCACAACATACTTACCACACAGCATTCCCCTCCGTCTCCCGAATAAAGTGATACCTCACTTGTGTGGGTGGGGCAAGAGCATGCAACTGAGAAGGGCCAAGAGTGAAGAGATTGAGGGAATAGCACAACAACAAGTGCTTTATATATTTTTAATATACGTTTTAGGCTGGCTCTGCATTGGACACCCACACAAGTGAGGTATCATTTTTATCGGGAGACCGAGGGCAACGTTGGGTGATGGTAAATTTGTGACGTCGCGATGATCTCACACAGAAGTGTTATTTTTTTTATTTTTAAGCTAAATCTGGGGTTTGCATGGGATTCTGAGTAGGAAAACATTGGGGGACCACATCTCAGGTTTCCCTAGATGGCTGCCGAGCCTGGGACCAAAACTGCTGGAGACGAGGAGGAGCTTTGCGCGCATCCGAGATGGACGCGTGAGCACAGGGCTCCCGGGACCCTTGCCACCTCCCACATCTATCCTGAACTTTATCCTGACTACGAAGACGGGTTATTGAAGACGCAACCCCGCTGATATAATAACTGCTTTCAGAAATCGATTCGGACTCCGGGAACCGCAACTACGATAATCTGAACTTTTGTGGCCCGCTCCACGGAGCTACCCCGGGCTCGAGTCATTATGGTGCCCAGGCAGTAGTTGAACAACAACGGCCTGCGGGGCTCTGTTCACCACCTTGGAGTTGACTTTCGGTTTTGTTTTTGGTCCCTCAGCCTCCTCCTATCTCAGGACCGCTCTAGCCCCGGGGTGCAGCCGGGCCCGCAACTTTATCGTATGCCAACGGCAGAGTGTTTATGGTCGTGGTGATATCCTGCTGTAACTCGCTTTTGGAAATCTCGTTGGGTGCATCGTGTGGTGCCATTTTTACCAGGTCTCAAGGGGCCCTCTGGGGCGCAACATCCACTATGGCGGGCAAACCCGATGGCGAGAGGCGAAATACCAAGACCATTCACCGGGGGGTACTATCCAATTGAATGTTATGGATAGCTATACCCATCCTAAAGGGTCCCCCGGTGGTGCGAGTAGGACTCTGGTGGAGGCAGGTGACGGTTCAGCCGAGTCGGATGATTTGACTCTACAAGACGTCATGGGCGCCATTGCCAGTATGAAGACTTCCATTGGACAGCAATACGAGGCTCTGGCCCTTAAGCTTGACACTGTGGCAATCGATGTCAATTTGATCAGGGTGGACTTATCAAAGACCAACGAAAAGGTCAAATCCCTAGATTTGAAGACCTCCAGCCTTACGACGGATGTGTCCGATTTACAGACGGAGGTTCGCAATCTACGATCCTCCAATGCTCTCTTTGCTCGTCGGCTGGAGGATTTTGAAAGTCGGGCCAGACACAATATTATACGTATTATTGGGGTCCCTGAAAAATCGGAAGAACCAACTGCAGACCTCATTGTGGGGGACCTCATCCTAAATCATCTTGCCCCCAAAGGCCTGAGCAACTTCTTTGCGGTGGAACGTGCACATCGAGTGCTGGGTGGGAAGCCGAAGCAGGGTGCCCCTCCGCGGCCTATTATTGCCAGAATTTTCAACTTCAGGGATAGAGACGCTATCCTGCAGGCATCGCGGGTGGGCGGCCCCACGAAGTTCAAAAACACTACTGTGAGCTTCTACCCAGACTTCACCCAGTTCGTTCAGAAGCAAAGGATGGAATTTCAGGGGGTGAAGCGACGACTGAGGGACATGGGTATAAAATACGGGATGCTCTTCCCAACTCGGCTACGTGTTGAATACGAGGATCGGACGTTTTTCTTTGACCGCCCTGAGAGAGTGAGTGACTGGCTTGACACATTGCCTACGCAGCGTGATCATTCGGAACATTCTGGAGGAGCTGGGGGTGGCCCGCTGGAGCATGAATGAGCAGTGGTTCCTAGTTTCCGGACATTGTACATAACTTGCAGCTGTGGTTCGATGACTTATACATTTACGTTACTTATGGTGGGAGACCCAGGGGTGGCGGGGAGGGGGGGGGAATGGGACTCTTTCCTCCTCCGGGTTTCTTTTTGTAGAATAGTTAATGTTGGGGCGACAGGCACACTGCAAGTTGGGGTGGCTTTTGAGTCTAACGCAGGGGTGCAGGGTGGGGGGGGTTGCATCGGGGGCGGTGGGGGGGGTTTGGGTATGTTTTATTTTTTCTCAAGGCAACGTATTGTTTTACCTATGGTTCGGGGTTTTGTGTTCGCTGTGGGGTGCGTTCTGCATTCTTTTCTGGGATGGGGGTAGGGGGTTGAAGATACTGTGTTGGAATGTTAATGGGTTGGGGGATAGGATCAAACGTGGGGTAGTGTTGCAATTACTGTGACGCCTCTCACCTGATGTAGTGTTACTGCAAGAGACACATCTGATCGGAAACACATGCCACGCTATGAATCGGCGAGGATATTGTCTTGCTGCACAGTCCGGATTCACTACTGGTTCTAGAGGGGTGGGAATTCTAGTTAAGAGCTCCCTCCCCCTGGAGGTAGATGACATAATCCTCGATGACAGGGGGCGTTATGCTGCTCTCACTGGTAGGTGGGAGGGGAATACTGTTTCACTGCTTTCAGTATACGCCCCTCCTGGTCTGCAGACCACAACTTTTGCTGATTTGGGGAGAGTAGTTCTGGGACTTCCAGACGGCGTTCTGGTGATGGGTGGAGATTTCCATTCTGTTGTCTCTGGCAGGGAGGACCGCTACCCCCCCAGGGACCTTACGGGATCACAGTCTTGGCTGAGTGGGTTTCTGGAGACGCTGGGACTGGTAGATTGCTGGAGGCTACTGCATCCGGGACAGGCGCAATACACCTTCCACTCTGGTGCTCATGGTAGTCTCTCTAGACTTGACTACGTCTTGATGCCAGCAGCACAGGCCTCATCAGTTAGGGAAGTTAGACACCTGGCTCGGGGTATTTCAGATCACTCCCCACTGTGGCTTTCGATAGACACGAGGATGGGGGCTGAGGGTTGAGTGGCCCCGATTAATCCTTGGTATCTCCGCAATCCCAAAACCCGGGCAGAATTGGTCAAGTCTCTGGATCTGTATTTTGCTGAGAATGAGGGATCTGTGTCCTCTTCTGTTTCACTGTGGGAGGCTTTCAAGACTGTCATCCGTGGGCAAGCGCTATCGTTAATCGCTGGTGCCAAGAAAAGCAAAAATGAGGCAGTGGTCTGCCTCGAGACTGAAATAGCTGAGTTGGAAAGGGATTTGGAATTGGGTATTACTCATGATAGGGTCCATGTCCTCAATCTCAAACAACTTGATTATAGGGCATTGGTGACGGACGCTGCTAGAGTCATGAGTAGAGAGAAGCAGGGACGGCTATATGATGTGAGAGACAAGGCTGGGAAACTGATTGCTTGGTTAGACAGAAAGGAGAGGGCGAGTCGTGTGGTTCCTGTGATTGAAAGAGCTGATGGAGTGTGAGTGACTGACCCTGTTGAGATAGTTGAATGTTTTACGGAACATTATCGAAATGTGTATTCCCCAGTCTCCGATAGACTAGAGGAGGATTCACATCTGCTGTTATGAGATATTGCGTTGCCTCGCTTGTCGGATTTAGATAGGGACCTGATGGACGCAGCACTTTCGGTTGACGAGGTGGCACTCGCTATTCGTTCTGTCAGTTCGGGAAAAGCTATGGGCCCTAATGGTCTCCCCATCGAGCTTTACAAGCTGCGTCCTGACAAAATGGCGCCGTATCTTCGTGATATGTTCCTGGAATCGCGAGACATCGGCTCCCTCCCCCGTGATCAGCGACTTGCGACCATTGTGGTGATTCACAAGGAAGGGAAGCCGCAGGATCGCTGTGCATCTTATAGGCCTATTTCGCTTCTAAATGCGGAGCCCAAGATCCTTGCAAAATTGCTGGAAAACCGCTTGATAACAGTAATCAGTGACCTGATCCATCCGGATCAATCTGGTTTCATTCCACATCGTAATACAGCATTGAACTTGCGGCGCTTGCATGGCGTTCTTGCGAGAGCAGCGTCACTGCGTGAACCGACCATCTTGGCTTCCTTGGACGCTACGATGGCCTTTGATACAGTGTAATGGCCGTATCTCTGGGCCGCCCTTGCAAAGTTTGGTTTTGGTCCTGGTTTCATAGGATGGGTAAAACTTTTGTATGTAGAACCGCTGGCTCAGATTGTGGTGAATGGTCGTGTTTCTCCGTCCTTTGTTCTTGGGAGGGGCACGCGGCAGGGGTGTCCGTTGCCCCCGCTTCTTTTTGCCCTCGCCTTGGAACCCCTGGCTGCATGGCTGCAGGGGGAGCCATCGATGAGGGGTATTCAGTGGACCCCTGAATTTGAGGATCGAATATCACTCTATGCAGACGACATCTTGTTGTATCTCACGTCACCTCGAAAGTCGTTGATTGTATTGTTTGACGTGTTGAACTCGTTCGGAAAGGCACTCAGGCCTCCTGATTAATTGGGCTAAGTCTTGTGTCTACGTACTTTCGGGTGACACTCCTTCTTTGCCGCGCAGTTGCCCCATACAGGTGACGCAGGTGGGGTTCAAATATTTGGGGGTATTTATTACATTAGACCCCGAGGTCCGTTACGACCGTAATCTGCTTCCTCCGCTCCAACGGTTAAAATCTGACGTTGTGGCCTGGCGCAGACTGCCATTGTCCCCCCTCGGGCGCGCAGCTCTTTTTAAAATGATGTCCTTGCCGCGGTTTCTATACGCGCTACAGAACACGTTTGATGTTATCCCGGCGAGCTATTTCCGGGAGGTGGAGAGTTTGCAGAGGCGGTTGATATGGGATGGGCGTTCGTGGATTGCCCTCGCCAAACTGACGCTTCTCTGGTATGATGGCAGTATCGCACTTCCGGATATTAGGCGATACTATTGGGCCTCTCAGCTGGGAGCGATCAACCATGGAATGTACGGTCCTGCGTTAAATCCTGCATTCGAGATGGATAGGTGGCTGCTACCGGGTGGAGACTATAAAAGGGCTTTGTATTCCAAATCGGATGGAGGGAAACTTTCGGGACCCACTAAGATAGCGGTGCGGGTGTGGCATTGTGCGACGGCGGCAATGGGATGGAAGGATCGACTGACCCGGGCGACTCCGCTCTATGACTCTGAAAGACTGGGCAGCCTATGGACGACAAAAGGTTTTGAGAAGTGGGATATGATCGGTATTTCTAGGGTAAGTGATCTCTGGGCCAAGGGTAGGATTAGGACTTTTGAGGAGTTAAAGGTAGAATATGAGCTGAGTGACAAGGAATTCTTCCGTTATGTGCAGATTCGCCATGCCTTGAGTTCGGTTTTTCCTGAAGGTACTGTTATCCCGGAATCGTCCCCGCTCGAAGATCGGGTGCTTGACGGATATGTTCCCGAGAGCACTATTTCTCTGATATATAAGAAATTGATTAACGATCGGGTTGACCTGTTGGCGCGACTCAGAGAGGTCGGGACCAGTGACGGTCTAGAGTTAGATGACGAGGACTGGCAATCAGCGATATCCTCACCTAAGGAGGTCGCGATTCTGGCCTGTCTCCGACTCGTACAACTTAAGATCCTGCATTGGGTTTATGTGACTGGCCCCCGCCGGATTCGTATGGGTTATTCTGTGGATCGGTTGTGCAAGCGTGGCTGCGGTTCAATTGGTTCTTTCCTCCATATCATTTGGGAATGCCCGGAAGTGGTAGTGTTTTGGAATCGAGTGCATGCTGTGATGGAGGAGGTCACGGGTGTTGCGCTGTTGCCTGAAGCCAGGCATTGTCTGTTGAATGTTTGGGAACCGACTGATTATGATGTGGCGCAGACTCAGTGGGCGACCCTTGGGAATATGGTGGCCAAGAGAGACATTGCGCAGTTGTGGGGTTCCCAGAGACCGCCTGCAGTCCTGGCATTGAAGGAGAACATGGACTGGTGTATGTTTAGAGAGAAGACGGTATATGTGGCACGCGGCAGACCAAAGAAGTGAGGCAAACTCTGGGGCCAATGGAATTCCTACAGGGGGGATATATATACAACACCCCTCGCTGATATTCCAGATGTTCCTCTTTCCCCCTGACCTGACATTCCTAATGTTGTTTAGGCCGCAATGTAATATAACTCTGATTTCCCCCTGCTCCTCCCCCCTTACACCAATGATTTGTATTAACTGTAGCCTACGTTACCTCCTCCCAGAGCACATATCCAGCTGTACTGCTTTTATTGCCTTGTTTGTTTATGTTTTATTCATAATAAAAAGAAATTTAAAAAAAAAACTGCTGGAGACCCTCTTGCAAAACCAGGTTGCTTTGTGATAGATAGTTTTGATGTCTCCACAATATGTTTTGGGTGCTTCCCTGTTGTGGGAACTTGGTCCACCCACATAAGTGAGGGACCATTTTTATCTGGAGTGTTGGAGAACTCTGGGTGGAAGGATATTTGTGTCAGCCCGATTATCCCACAAATTTCACACACAGAAGTGTGAGGAAAATGTTGTTTTGCTAAATTTGAGTAAGCAACAAAATGCAATGATGGACCCTTCCTAGAGTCAGCACCTGACTAGCTTTCTCCCAATAATCTTCGTTGACCCCTGAATTAATAAAGGGGATTGTGTGCACACTGAATGGCACCCATCATCACTGTGCCTATTCCCTAAGGAATTTTAGTACAAGAAAAACAACCGCAAAGGTGCACCACAACAAGCAAGATAATAAGTGCAAATGGTATTTAAGCACAATGAAGAAATATTTCACAAAGAAATGTTGTTAGTCTTCTTTTATTCTTTAATTTTCAATTTGCAGTGAAACATATACAGCCGACGCGTTTCGTCCCAAGCCGGGACTTCTTCAGGGCTGTCGGTAAAAAACATATACATTCAATCAATTTTATGTACAACGAATAACTTACAATCTGACAACATGAACAACAACAAACATAATAAAAACCTTCCTACGATAGACATGGAGCTTTATACATTAATCCTAAGGCGTCAGCCCACAGACAATCTACAACCTGGGGGTTACATCCAAACCTAGGAGTATGTACAAGTGTGTAAACATTGTTTACAGTTAAAATAAGCATTATTTACATTTACAAAGGATCATTTTATAGTGTTTACATTTCAAACAAACAAATTATATCAAACGGGGGATAGATATGTACAAAAGGCATGCAGTGTATACTTAGCCAAAATTTGTACATGAAGCACAGAGAGGGACCAGAATGAGAAAAAGGATGAAGAAAGCAAAATAAATGAGAAGAAAACCCCATATCGGGAGTGGGCTAGTTCCATATAGTAAGGGGCCCAGCGAGATAGGGATCCAGCTGCGTCCAGCATCAAGTACCCTTGTTACACCGAACACAAAGCTCATTTACCTTTGAGTTTATAATACGTCGCTTTTGGAGACAATGTAGAAGGAACCGGAGTCCAAGGATCGCCTTCCCAGATATTTTAATCCTGATGTGAATTAGTTCATACCCATGTCGAATTAGCAGGTTTGGACCTTAGCGGGGATATGAAAATGTGAAAATAACTAACTTGGAATCTATTTGTGTTATTACACGATGCTTAATACGAGTTAGCAGCAGACAAGGGAGGGGCAATGAATACCCGGTCGTTTAATCTAATATTCCTTTGCTACAATCTACTTACTGTAAGCATGCTAATGGGTGAAGAAGGCAATGCTTATCAAAAAGTTCCTGAGTGGTGAGCACGGTCTTGCCACCTTAGTTGTATATCTGTCTTAAGCCATCAACTGAAAGACATTAAAAAGGAAAGCATGGTCATACCCTATGCAAGGCAATTTAATTAGGAAAGCCACAAAAACCAAAATTGGTATGACATAGATTTTACCTGAGTGGTCTATAGATCTAGTGATGGACTGGAGGTCCTATTTATCCAAGGGAGAGGGGTGTAGGCACTGTGTTCCAGCAGGCCTATCAAATGAAAAAATGGGTATAATAATATCTTATAGTCGGGTGCAACCAATGGAATATAAAAATATGTAAACATACATTTCTGTATAGGTTTCCATAGTTGTGTGTGACCATTTAGATATAGTCAGTGACAAAGTATAAGGAAAACTTTCTGTAAAAATGCAAATCCCCTTAAGTGAAATACATTATTAAGCGATAGTGCACTTGGTCTTAAATAAAGACAGAGCCTGCTGAAAAAGTGATTCAGGAAAGGACCTTTACTTAGTGCCAATACTGCAAAAGGATCCTAGCAGAGGGGATAAACAAGTTACACAGTTAGCAACCAAACTCACCGTTCCTGATAAAACGGCCGGCGTCCATCCACAGCCCTCGTCCCACCGAAACACCCACAGCGACGTCGTGTTCGAATGTAGTGAGCCCATCGTGTCTGTTATATACTGTGAGCAATTATGTAAAGGGTCTGCACCTGAGAAAATCGCGCCGACGCTGAAGCGCCGGGTGTCAGTAATGCGCGATAGAAGCATTTGTAATGGTGGCGGCCATCTTGGAATGACTGAGAGGAGCGTATATATATACACTCTTTCCCACATAATCCTCGTTGTCTGGTGGGTGTCCGCCCTTCTTAGCACCCGCGATAGCCGATTAGGTCCTATAATCGGCCCTGTATGCTGTAAGCACATAATACGGCCAGAAATAATAAAAAAAAAAAAAAAAAGGGAGAAAAAATTATAATCGAAAGCTATCACACATGATGCTAACAGAAGCGCCAGGTGTTGGTAAAGCGCTATGGAAGCATGTGTAATGGTGGCGGCCATCTTGGAATGGCTAAGAGGAGCGTATATATATATACCCTTTGCCAAATAATCCTCGTTGTCCGGTGGGTGTCCGCCCTTTTTAGCACCCGCGATAGCCGATTGGGTCCTGTAATCGGCCCTGTATGCTATAAACATATTAATACGGCGAAAACTTATAAAAAAGAAAAAAACAAGGAAGAGAGAAAGCGATCACGCATGATGCTAGCTGATGAATTTATTCAAAACGGAGGGACGAGTAATCAAATTTGTAATAGAAGAGGAACATGGGCATATTGTAAAAAAGGTGACATATACCATAATATGAAGGATAAACAGTGGAAAGGAATTCCGGCGGCCATCTTTGCCTGTGTTCCCACAGGTAATGTAATCAGCAAGCATTGCTATGGGATTACATTACAGAGATGATATAAAACCCTAAGGGGGGAACAAAAGGACATATATTGTGCAGTCTCATTAATCCTAATCAAATAAACTAGGATTAATAAAGTATATGGACGATGATACACGTTGCAAGAGGTTTTGGTGTCAAGGTAATAAAGCGACAATATACTAAACCTTGTAACCACAATCCAATAAGTCCAATTTAAGCAAATCTGCTCAGGTTGTCTATCCTCAGTCTGATGGGAATTTGTCCAAATCAATCCGAGTAAGGCAAGCATAAATTTTAGCCCGCTTGATTTTGTGGCCCTAATGCCCGGGTAATTAAAAAGCGACTAGTTCATGTAAGAAGAAAGAGATGGAGGACAGCAAGGTACAGAAGGACAGAAAAGAGACAACAGTGATATGTAACAATGGTTGGGACCTTTTAAGTGCCCGCCATGATAAGCGGAAAGGGGAACCAAGTGCCATTGTTAACTGGAATTGTTAAGTGAAACTATTTACAAGTTTGCTTCCAAAAAAGAAAGCGATATTTACATGTTCTCTATTTACAAATTGACAGTCCAATGTTTAGATCTTCTTTCAGAGTATGGGGACATGTCATCCTAAATTTGTTTGAATGCACAAAGAGAGACGTCACCTATATGGCGAGCATAAGCAGAGAGGAGAAGGGAATCAGAATAAGCGGGCTAAGCAAGGAAATGATGTAGTTCATCCTCGGTGTTATGACCGAGTTCTATGCATCGTAGTCTACATATCCAGCCCGCCTCCCTTTGTCTTAATGCAAGTTCCCTATTACCTCCTCTTGGGTGGGTAGGTTGATGATCAATGCCCATAAACCACATATTATCTGTGTCTTCATGATATTCCTGCATGTGATAGGACATGGGGTACCTCATGTCACCATTGCGTCTTGCACGGACATGTTCCTGGATGCGGACCTTTAGAGCTCTCTTGGTGCTACCAACATAAATCTTGTTGCAACCGCACCCCAAGATATAAACAACATATTTGGTATTGCAGTTAATCAGGTGATCTATTGTGTAGGATTTGTTTGTATTGAAACAGAATTCCTTAGTTCTATTTCTACCCAATGCACACATGTTGCAATCGCTACATGTGAAGAAGCCTTTGGCGGGAGAGGTTAACCAGTTGGTCCGCTTTTTAGATTCTATATAGCTCGGGCAAAGGATGTTACGGAGGTTTTTTCCTCTCCTGTAGCATATTTTGGGTGTCCTGGTGATCGAATCCTGAAGGCTCGGTATATCCGCAATCAAATGCCAATGCTTTCTTAAGATGTTGAAAACTTTGCTACTTTGGTCAGAGTACTGTGTGTTAAATGAAAGGGGTCTGCTAATGTTTGATGGTCTAGTTTTAGGTGCTAACGTACTTTGTCTTGATATGTTTTTAACTTTTTTATTAGCTCTTTCCAGGGTCTTTTTGGGATAGCCCCTCTCAAGGAATCATTTTTCAGTTTCCTGGATATTATGAAGGAAAGAATCCTCCGTGCTGCAATTCCGGCGCATCCTAATCATTTCCCCATACGGGATGTTCTCGATTACATGTCGGGGATGTGCGCTCTCATAGTGTAGAATACTATTGCAGGCTGTCGCCTTGCGATGAGTGCAGCTTTGGATTTTATTGTTCTCTACAAAGAATTTCACATCAAGAAAGTCAATGGATTTCTGATTGTGTGTCATCGTGAAGCGAACATTGAACGGATTATCATTGAGGTAGCCAAAGTAATCCAAAAGCTCCGGGGTAGGTCCATCCCAGATCATGATCACATCATCGATGTACCTACCCCAGAAAATGATGTTGTTCATCCACCTGGATGCGTGGCGGCCCCATGCATGCTCCCGCTCAAACCAGCCCATAAATAGGCCGGCGTAAGCGGGAGCAAATCTGGAACCCATCGCAGTCCCTTGTGTTTGGTGATACCATGTCGAATCATGTAAGAAGAAGTTTTTGGACAGTATAATTTCTGTCATCTCGAGGAGGACACCATTGTGTAACATGTGGTCTGCTGAACGTTTGTCCAGAAAGGTTTCCAGGGCCCTTATTCCAAATTCTTTTTTGATACAGGTGTAAAGCCCAACTACATCAAGGGTGACGAAATGTAGGGTATCCGTCCAAGTAAAACCTTCCAGTTTACCCAATATATCTTTAGTGTCCCTCAAGTAGGCCGGAAGATTTTGTACCATGGGCTGGATGAAAGTATCCACATACTCAGATAGTCTTTCTGTGGGCGAGTTGACTCCGGAAATAATGGGGCCTATCTAGGTTTGCTTAGTGTTGAGGAGTGTCAATATTTGACAGTAACAACCCCTTCTTTCCCCTGTATTTATATACTCCCTAAAATTCATAAGGGAGGCCCCTTTCCACCTGGCCGCCCCATTATTTCCGGAGTCAACTCGCCCACAGAAAGACTATCTGAGTATGTGGATACTTTCATCCAGCCCATGGTACAAAATCTTCCGGCCTACTTGAGGGACACTAAAGATATATTGGGTAAACTGGAAGGTTTTACTTGGACGGATACCCTACATTTCGTCACCCTTGATGTAGTTGGGCTTTACACCTGTATCAAAAAAGAATTTGGAATAAGGGCCCTGGAAACCTTTCTGGACAAACGTTCAGCAGACCACATGTTACACAATGGTGTCCTCCTCGAGATGACAGAAATTATACTGTCCAAAAACTTCTTCTTACATGATTCGACATGGTATCACCAAACACAAGGGACTGCGATGGGTTCCAGATTTGCTCCCGCTTACGCCGGCCTATTTATGGGCTGGTTTGAGCGGGAGCATGCATGGGGCCGCCACGCATCCAGGTGGATGAACAACATCATTTTCTGGGGTAGGTACATCGATGATGTGATCATGATCTGGGATGGACCTACCCCGGAGCTTTTGGATTACTTTGGCTACCTCAATGATAATCCGTTCAATGTTCGCTTCACGATGACACACAATCAGAAATCCATTGACTTTCTTGATGTGAAATTCTTTGTAGAGAACAATAAAATCCAAAGCTGCACTCATCGCAAGGCGACAGCCTGCAATAGTATTCTACACTATGAGAGCGCACATCCCCGACATGTAATCGAGAACATCCCGTATGGGGAAATGATTAGGATGCGCCGGAATTGCAGCACGGAGGATTCTTTCCTTCATAATATCCAGGAAACTGAAAAATGATTCCTTGAGAGGGGCTATCCCAAAAAGACCCTGGAAAGAGCTAATAAAAAAGTTAAAAACATATCAAGACAAAGTACGTTAGCACCTAAAACTAGACCATCAAACATTAGCAGACCCCTTTCATTTAACACACAGTACTCTGACCAAAGTAGCAAAGTTTTCAACATCTTAAGAAAGCATTGGCATTTGATTGCGGATATACCGAGCCTTCAGGATTCGATCACCAGGACACCCAAAATATGCTACAGGAGAGGAAAAAACCTCCGTAACATCCTTTGCCCGAGCTATATAGAATCTAAAAAGCGGACCAACTGGTTAACCTCTCCCGCCAAAGGCTTCTTCACATGTAGCGATTGCAACATGTGTGCATTGGGTAGAAATAGAACTAAGGAATTCTGTTTCAATACAAACAAATCCTACACAATAGATCACCTGATTAACTGCAATACCAAATATGTTGTTTATATCTTGGGGTGCGGTTGCAACAAGATTTATGTTGGTAGCACCAAGAGAGCTCTAAAGGTCCGCATCCAGGAACATGTCCGTGCAAGACGCAATGGTGACATGAGGTACCCCATGTCCTATCACATGCAGGAATATCATGAAGACACAGATAATATGTGGTTTATGGGCATTGATCATCAACCTACCCACCCAAGAGGAGGTAATAGGGAACTTGCATTAAGACAAAGGGAGGCGGGCTGGATATGTAGACTACGATGCATAGAACTCGGTCATAACACCGAGGATGAACTACATCATTTCCTTGCTTAGCCCGCTTATTCTGATTCCCTTCTCCTCTCTGCTTATGCTCGCCATATAGGTGACGTCTCTCTTTGTGCATTCAAACAAATTTAGGATGACATGTCCCCATACTCTGAAAGAAGATCTAAACATTGGACTGTCAATTTGTAAATAGAGAACATGTAAATATCGCTTTCTTTTTTGGAAGCAAACTTGTAAATAGTTTCACTTAACAATTCCAGTTAACAATGGCACTTGGTTCCCCTTTCCGCTTATCATGGCGGGCACTTAAAAGGTCCCAACCATTGTTACATATCACTGTTGTCTCTTTTCTGTCCTTCTGTACCTTGCTGTCCTCCATCTCTTTCTTCTTACATGAACTAGTCGCTTTTTAATTACCCGGGCATTAGGGCCACAAAATCAAGCGGGCTAAAATTTATGCTTGCCTTACTCGGATTGATTTGGACAAATTCCCATCAGACTGAGGATAGACAACCTGAGCAGATTTGCTTAAATTGGACTTATTGGATTGTGGTTACAAGGTTTAGTATATTGTCGCTTTATTACCTTGACACCAAAACCTCTTGCAACGTGTATCATCGTCCATATACTTTATTAATCCTAGTTTATTTGATTAGGATTAATGAGACTGCACAATATATGTCCTTTTGTTCCCCCCTTAGGGTTTTATATCATCTCTGTAATGTAATCCCATAGCAATGCTTGCTGATTACATTACCTGTGGGAACACAGGCAAAGATGGCCGCCGAAATTCCTTTCCACTTTTTATCCTTCATATTATGGTATATGTCACCTTTTTTACAATATGCCCATGTTCCTCTTCTATTACAAATTTGATTACTCGTCCCTCCGTTTTGAATAAATTCATCAGCTAGCATCATGCGTGATCGCTTTCTCTCTTCCTTGTTTTTTTCTTTTTTATAAGTTTTCGCCGTATTAATATGTTTATAGCATACAGGGCCGATTACAGGACCCAATCGGCTATCGCGGGTGCTAAAAAGGGCGGACACCCACCGGACAACGAGGATTATTTGGCAAAGGGTATATATATATATACGCTCCTCTTAGCCATTCCAAGATGGCCGCCACCATTACACATGCTTCCATAGCGCTTTACCAACACCTGGCGCTTCTGTTAGCATCATGTGTGATAGCCTTCGATTATAATTTGTTCTCCCTTTTTTTAAATTTTTTTATTATTTCTGGCCGTATTATGTGCTTACAGCATACAGGGCCGATTATAGGACCTAATCGGCTATCGCGGGTGCTAAGAAGGGCGGACACCCACCAGACAACGAGGATTATGTGGGAAAGAGTGTATATATATACGCTCCTCTCAGTCATTCCAAGATGGCCGCCACCATTACAAATGCTTCTATCGCGCATTACTGACACCCGGCGCTTCAGCGTCGGCGCGATTTTCTCAGGTGCAGACCCTTTACATAATTGCTCACAGTATATAACAGACACGATGGGCTCACTACATTCGAACACGACGTCGCTGTGGGTGTTTCGGTGGGACGAGGGCTGTGGATGGACGCCGGCCGTTTTATCAGGAACGGTGAGTTTGGTTGCTAACTGTGTAACTTGTTTATCCCCTCTGCTAGGATCCTTTTGCAGTATTGGCACTAAGTAAAGGTCCTTTCCTGAATCACTTTTTCAGCAGGCTCTGTCTTTATTTAAGACCAAGTGCACTATCGCTTATTAATGTATTTCACTTAAGGGGATTTGCATTTTTACAGAAAGTTTTCCTTATACTTTGTCACTGACTATATCTAAATGGTCACACACAACTATGGAAACCTATACAGAAATGTATGTTTACATATTTTTATATTCCATTGGTTGCACCCGACTATAAGATATTATTATACCCATTTTTTCATTTGATAGGCCTGCTGGAACACAGTGCCTACACCCCTCTCCCTTGGATAAATAGGACCTCCAGTCCATCACTAGATCTATAGACCACTCAGGTAAAATCTATGTCATACCAATTTTGGTTTTTGTGGCTTTCCTAATTAAATTGCCTTGCATAGGGTATGACCATGCTTTCCTTTTTAATGTCTTTCAGTTGATGGCTTAAGACAGATATACAACTAAGGTGGCAAGACCGTGCTCACCACTCAGGAACTTTTTGATAAGCATTGCCTTCTTCACCCATTAGCATGCTTACAGTAAGTAGATTGTAGCAAAGGAATATTAGATTAAACGACCGGGTATTCATTGCCCCTCCCTTGTCTGCTGCTAACTCGTATTAAGCATCGTGTAATAACACAAATAGATTCCAAGTTAGTTATTTTCACATTTTCATATCCCCGCTAAGGTCCAAACCTGCTAATTCGACATGGGTATGAACTAATTCACATCAGGATTAAAATATCTGGGAAGGCGATCCTTGGACTCCGGTTCCTTCTACATTGTCTCCAAAAGCGACGTATTATAAACTCAAAGGTAAATGAGCTTTGTGTTCGGTGTAACAAGGGTACTTGATGCTGGACGCAGCTGGATCCCTATCTCGCTGGGCCCCTTACTATATGGAACTAGCCCACTCCCGATATGGGGTTTTCTTCTCATTTATTTTGCTTTCTTCATCCTTTTTCTCATTCTGGTCCCTCTCTGTGCTTCATGTACAAATTTTGGCTAAGTATACACTGCATGCCTTTTGTACATATCTATCCCCCGTTTGATATAATTTGTTTGTTTGAAATGTAAACACTATAAAATGATCCTTTGTAAATGTAAATAATGCTTATTTTAACTGTAAACAATGTTTACACACTTGTACATACTCCTAGGTTTGGATGTAACCCCCAGGTTGTAGATTGTCTGTGGGCTGACGCCTTAGGATTAATGTATAAAGCTCCATGTCTATCGTAGGAAGGTTTTTATTATGTTTGTTGTTGTTCATGTTGTCAGATTGTAAGTTATTCGTTGTACATAAAATTGATTGAATGTATATGTTTTTTACCGACAGCCCTGAAGAAGTCCCGGCTTGGGACGAAACGCGTCGGCTGTATATGTTTCACTGCAAATTGAAAATTAAAGAATAAAAGAAGACTAACAACATTTCTTCGTGAAATATTTCTTCATTGTGCTTAAATACCATTTGCACTTATTATCTTGCTTGTTGTGGTGCATCTTTGCGGTTGTTTTTCTTGCTAAATTGGAGGTTTGCAAGGGATTCTGGGTAGGAAAATGTTGGGAGATCCATGCAAGCACACCTCCCTGGACTCCCCTGGGTGTCTAGTTTTCAGATATTTCTGGGTATGGTAGGTTACCCTAGATGGCCGCCAAGCCCAGGGCCAGAAAATCATGTGAACCCCTCGCAAAATCAGATTGCTTTGCGATCGATCATTTTGAATTCTCCACAGTACGTTTTGGGCCATTTCCTGTTATGGGCACAAGGCCTACCCACAGAGGTGAGGTACCATTTTCATCAGGAGACTTGGGAGAATGCTGGGTGGTTGGAAGTTTGTGGCTCCCTGCAGATTCCAGAACTTTCCATCCCTGACTAGTAAGGGAAATTTGTTGGGTTTTATTTCTACAAAGTTTGAGGTTTGAAAGGGATTTTGGGTAACAGAACTTGGTGAGAGCCACACAAGTCACCCCATCCTGGATTCCCCTGCATTTCTAGTTTTAAGACAAATACAGGTTTGCTAGGTTTCCCTAGGGGCTGGTTGACCAAGGGTCCAAAATCCACAGCTAGGCACGGTGGTGGGTTTGGGTAATGATACTCACAGAGACGTCTTCTGTTCCAAAATGCTTTATTCCAAAAAGCAAGAAGCCAGAAATACATGAACCCACGGCGAAGGCAGGCCACTGCACAGCAGGACACTGCAAATGCAACTGCCTAAAGCAGGGTAGAACACAACATTACGTAGCTGACGCTCTCAGCTAACACATTCAAACATGTCAAAGACACAGTAAATGAATAACCCACTTACCACACCCCCCGCTCCCATCAAACAAAAAACAAAAGAAAAAAAATTCAAAGCAATTTTTTCCAAGGTGAATCTGGAAAAGGAACTGGAAACAAAGGTTTTTTGTTTAATTTCCAGTGTTTGTCTGATACAACACAACTAGGACAATTGTCAACAAAAAGAGCCACTGTTTGTCCATGCCCGGCCACCAGTAAATGTCCTTAATTTTCTTGCACGTAACTGAAACCCCTAAATGACCAGCATGAGCCATGTTAATAATAATTTCTCTCAAAGAAACAGTAGGTACAAAAAGACCATTTCTCACACAAACCCCATTCTCAGATGACAATTCTTCACTAACTTGAGCTAAACTTCTCAAATCATTACTAAGACTTTTAACAAGTGGCCATTTGCTCTTGATAAAGGACTCCACCTTTTTTAAAGACTCATCCAGTGCCATGGGAGTGGACCACTCTTCTTGTGTGATGCTTCCACCGCACGTGGAGACAGCATCCACCAAACCTATAACACAATCTTTGTGGAAATCACCTCCCCTTCACTACAATCAGAGAGTGGAATACAAGAAAGACAATCTGCTCAAATGTTCTTTCCCCCCTGAATATACTTGATTACAAGATTATATTCTTGCAATTTGGATAATAATCTCACAAGCCTTGCAGGAAATTAACCCATTTCCGGATAACAAAAAAAACCAAAGGTTTGTGATCAGGAAAGACTTCACAACGAGTGCCTCAAATATATGTTTTGAATTTCTGAACCGCACAAACAATGGCGAGGGCCTCCCGTTCAATCATGCTATAATTGCATTCAGTAGAGGTTAAGGCACGAGAAGCAAAAGCAATGGTGCTCTGTTTACCATCAACCCACGGTCCAAAGACTGCACAAAGGCCCTTTTCACTGTGATGAAAGAATTGCCGTTGAAAACATAAGGATGTAATGCAGCTGCGTTAATAACCAAAAGTTTCACCTCCTCAAAAACATTGTGTAAAGTATCATTCCATAAAATTGTTGCTCCTCTTTTGAGAAGACACCTTAGAGGTTGGACTAAATGAGCATAGCTAGGAACAAACCTGGCAAAATATTCACAAAGTCCAAGGAATGAATGTAAGGCATATTTGTCAATGGGAGGAGGAGCATTACGAATCAATTCTACATTACAAAATTTGGGTTTGATACCTGCACTGGAAATGAGATGTCCAAGATGTTCCACCTCTCTAACAAGTAGCTTGCATTTGCTAGCTTTCACGTTCATGCCCTTCCCTTGTAAATTGTTTAAAACTGTTTCCAAAATTTGTAAGTGCTCATCGGTGGTCTCTGTATGAATAAAGATTTCATCTCGGAATGCTTGCACTTGGGAAAGAGCAACAAACAGATTGGCCATCAACTTTTGGAAAACACTTGCAGCAGAAGCGAGACCAAAAGGTAACCTCAAATACTTGAAGGCACCAAATGGTGTCACGAAAGCACTAAGCGCTTGTGAACCTTCGGGATGTTGAATTTGGTGGTAGGCAAAATGTAAATCAATTGTGGAAAAGAACTTGGATTTACCAATGTTGGCTAACATCTGGTGGTTATGGGGTGGGGGGTGTCAATCAACAAGAATATTTTGATTCAGGGATCTCAAGTCAACACATAGCCTGAGATCCCCAGTCTTCTTCTTGGTCAAAACCACTGGAGAGATTCACTCTGAGGCATTGATAGGGGAAATAATCCCCTCAGATTGTAGATTGAACAATAACAATTTGTTAGACCTGTGGCACAGGTCTAACTTTATGTACCAGAGGTACAGCGTCCTTCTTGAGCTTAATAGCATGCTCAAAATATTTTACCGTTCCCACAGAGTTCTTGAAAACTTTCAGGAAAAGATTGAACCAATTTGTTAACTGCAGATTCCTGTTGATCCATAGATAAAATGTTAGCAGGAGGATTTTCTGAAATAATCGGAGGATCTTGTCCCGGACACAAAATGATCCCTAAGAGAGCAAGATATTTCTAGCCTACAATGTCTTTTCCTTTGACTGCCACGTAGACCTTGGTTCTCACAGATCTACCCAGACACTCCACATTCTCCCACAAATAGCTCAAAAAGTCAATTTCCTGTTGCCCAAAAGCTTTGGGACTGATATCAAGAGCTGTAAGTGGGATGCTGTTTGACCATAACTTGTAGAAACTGCGATCCGCAAGAATGGTAACAGAAGCTCCTGAATCAGCAATAACGAAAATTCGCTTCCCATCAATAATGACATCCACTAATGGCCCTTCATCAGTAATCAGTAATGTCAACAGTAAGTAAAACATTTGCAAATTGAGAGGTGCAATCTTGCATATCAGGGGTGTCTAAACAAATATTTGAAACTTTGACCCAATTTGTGGCACTTAACGCACTTCTTTCCAATATCTGGACAGTTAGGATTACTCCCTATATGGTTCTTGGAACCACAACGGAAACAAATCAATTAACCTCTAGCAGATTGATTCCTAGGAAACTTCTTATCCGCAGTTTGCTTGGAGTTAATTGCATAAACAACATTCTCATCAGACTTCACAGTGGCTTGAGTATAACGAACAGTAGCTTGTGTAGAACGGTTGTATAACACTTTAGAGGTAACTATTGATCTTTTAATGCTTTTGGCAATATCAATAGTTTCCGCTAGAGTGGGATTGCAAGAAGTTAAGAGACGCTTTTGGATCTTTTTAAAGTAATATTTGAAAACAAATTGGTCTCCAATTTAAGTATCAACACTAGCACCAAATTCACATCTTTCGGCTGAAACTCTTGAGGTTGCAACATATTCTTAGACAGATTGTTCACTAGATTGTTTACACATAGCAAAGTTAAACCTCTCTAACAGAACATTTGGGTATCAGAGTAATGCTTCCTCATGTGTTCTTTAGCTTCAATAAACACAAATTCTCAGTGTATCTTCTGATGTGGGAGCAGGAAAACGTGAGAGATTGTCAAAAACTCTGTGTTCAGCCACTCCTAGGTGATTGATAAGTAGAGCTAACTTCCTAAAAGGAGAGTAATTATCAGCATCAATAGCAGTGAGGCTATTTTCAAAATCCCTTAGCCACTCTGACCATTTTATGTCTGGTTCGCCTGGTCTCTGCAAGAAAGGTGCACGTTGAATGACAAATGCAAAAACAGCAGTTGATGGACAGAATGCAGAACAATGTCACACATTCACCCCAGTACAGAGATCTGGGCCTAAATCCATCATTTTTTTGCTCACCATGCCATTCCAGTTTGAACCCAGCCATATGCAAATCAGTCTTGACCCTGTGCCCCATGGGAACAGTCCAGCCCGAACTGCCAAGCCAGGTCCACACTGGACTGGAAACAAGCATCCTAGGACCGGTTTTGGACGTTCAGCCCTCATCAGCCCGGATAGCTTGATTACAGTGGCATGGAGAGCACGGGACTCACGTCTGAGCATACCCGTCCCACTCGGGGTGGCAAATGAAAAAACAACAGTTGATGGACAGACTGCAGAACAATGTCATACATTCACCACAGTACAGAGATCTGGGCCTAAATCCATCGTTTTTTTGCTCACCATGCCACAATGACACCTTCACTGCTTTCCATGTTGCAACGTAGTTTGAAAAGTATTTCTCAATAGCCAAGTAAAATGCAGCAAAAGAGTACATTTTGTTACCTCTAAAATGAATTTCAAGAAACATTCTTGAAAGATTATTTTCTTTAACTTGGATATGGGCATGAGGTGTGTAAATCTTTGTGAAAATTTCACACAAAGAAGCCAAAGGAACCACGTAAAACCTTTAAAAAACGTAATAAATAGTGTGGGAATCACCGATGAATATGTCACACAGATTGAAGAGGAGCAATGCAGCCAATGCGCAAGATGTGCGAATCACCAACTGTGAAAGTGAAGCAAATGCTGAAGCCGGTAGAAAATAGCTTCCGCGACCTATCTATGATGGTCGCCGTGCATCTGACGTCAAGCCGCTTCCCAGTGTCCTTTGCGGCGCCCATCCAAAGAACTTCTGTGAGGAGAAAGGCATGCAGGCAAGCGGTAGAACATTCCTGAGGATTCTGAGAAGAATGAAGGTAGTTGTGAGCCGCAGAATGAATGCGCAAGACCTTGTATGGTTTCAAAACATGGCTCACGGGCGGCCAACGGCACCGAAGTGGGGAATGGCTCAAGCAGCAGCAAGGAAATAAACCAAAATGACCCACCTCTCTGAGATGCCGCAACATTCCCAGAATTGTTCCAGTGCTTGCTCAGAACGCAGTGAGACAGCCCGAGGGCTCCTGGGAAAACATTTTGGAACATGGGATGCAGAATGCAAGGCCAGCCCCACTCCTGGTACCAAAATGTGGTGGGGTTGGATAGAAATACTCGCAGAGATGTCTTCTGTTCCAAACTGCTTTATTCCAAGAAACAAGAAGGCAGAAATACAAGATTCCACGGCGAAAGCAACTGTACAGCAGGAAACTGCCAATTCAACTGCCTGAACCAAGGTAGAACACAACATTACATAGATAACGTTCCAAGCTAATACATCCTTAGAAATTAAAGACATAGTGAATGAATAACCCACTTACCAATGTGATGTGCCAACATTGATTTTTGGGCCATTTCCTGTCGTGGGCACGAGGCCTACCCACACAAGTGAGGTACCATTTTTATCGGAAGACTTGGGGGAATGCTGGGTGGGTGGAAGTTTGTGGCTCCCTGCAGATTCCAGAAAAGTTTGAGGTTTGCAGGGGATTCTGGGTAACAGAACCTGGTGAGAGCCGACCAATCCACCCCATACCCCTTCTCGCAGAATGGGGTATTGAAGTTACCGCCCTCAGTGTGCCAAAATATCCACACGTTCTTTTGCTCAATTACAATCAGCAAGAACCTACATCAATCCTCAAAGGTACAATAAATAAAAGCTTAGGTAGGAGAGAGAAACCAGGGAGACTAAGAACCCTACTAAAAATCAATATCTTGCACAGAGATATGCAGCGTAGAGTGCAGTCACTCCAGCAAGTGCTGTCTCATACAGAGGACATATGGCGATAGTGTCCCTAATCAAATATACATCAATAAAAACAGAGGACGTTCAACCTCAATTAGTGTTCAAGACCGTAAGCTAATCTTCATTTCATAGAATATTGCTGGGTTATGTAACATCTTTAGAGCTAAAGCCACACTAGACTATCTCGCAAAGGGGGACATTTTGTGCTTTCAGGAGACCTGGGCCAAGTCAACCAACCCCAATTGGCGGCTTCTTTGAACATCACACACCAGCGACCAAAAGGACCATCTTTGGACACCTGTCTGGGGGTTTATCCATTTTTTTTAAGTAACACTTGCAAATTTAAAACCAAAGAAATAAAAGTAGAATCATCTGACCTCCAAGCCATTATAATTGAGGGGGGGCTGAAAAAGGGTCAACAGCCTCAGCCCCTGCTACTAATTAATTGTTACATTAACCCAACTGAATTTCAAATGCAACAGGTCATGGAATCCTTCACCAGCATCTTGGAAGACATACTTCTTAGATTTGAGCATCATAATCTGATAATTGCGGGAGACTTCAACACAAGAGGTCTGGATCAGATCCCTGTCACTCTCAGCAATGGGAAGAAGTTGGGCCCATTGATCTTACTCCTCACAAACTTTAACCTACATTCCAGTCATGGAATAAAAAAAATCAGCCCTCCCTCATGGATCCCTAGGTCGACCTTCAGGAATGTCTCCACCATAGACTTTATTTTCATCAATGAAGAGCAAGCTCACAAACTATGTGACTTCACTGTGGACAACAGAGATGAAAGCGACCACAGGCCTCTCTGTGCCTCCTTTAATCTGTCCCGGGAACAGGAGGAAGCCCAGGAAACAATTGGGGCAACCACAGGCGATGAACCTCATCTCGCCCTCAAAAGAATAAAATGGACCGCCAATCTTAGTCATAGCCTGTTGGAGTATGTAGCCAAAAGGGAGGCAGGACTAAAGACACAGGACATAAAGAACATCACCCATTTTTGTGAAACACTGATAGTGGATTTACAGAAGAACTTGGGTAATACTGACCAACCGAGAAGCAGCCCACACTCAAATCAATCCTTGCTGGAATGAGGAAAACCGAGGTGCCTGACACAAAGTAAACAAGCTCTTAAAAAGGCAATTAAGGCAAAAAATAAAGGTATCCACTCATCACAGATGACCTCCATCCCTGCCTTGCGAGCCACATATAAGAAGAAAGTCTGGGAGTTGAAAAGACAGTGGACGGAAAATAACTGGCTTAAAGTGTTCTCACTAATTAAAGAAAAAGACAACAGCAAGCTATGGCGATATATTAATAGTCTGAGCCCTGAAAGCCAGCGCACAGAAAATAGCGTTGCAGGCAATGTGTCGGAACAGTACGTGAAGGGTCCATAAACTAGTGGATCAAACAAGATGGGCTTTCTCAGCTCACAGTGGTTGCAGGCTGCAGCTGTAACCAATAAAATTCAGAGCGCACAGAAAGAAATAACAGTGCCTTGTGAGCCAGTCACTTATACAGTGGAGGAGACTGTAAGATACATTAGGGTGATAAGAACAGATGGGGCCCCTGGCCCAAATGGCATACCTGCCAAAGTCTTCAAAGCCGCTCCTGCATTTTTTGCATCCATCCTTACCCCGTTATACAATCATTCATTCTTCACAGCAATTTTACCAAAATCCTTGAAAGGCTCGGTCTTATTTCCAATACACAAGAAGGGAGACCATTCAAACCCTGCTAATTATAGGCTCAAAGCCCTGCTCGACATTGAAGCTAAGGTATATGCCCGACTGTTATTAAGGGACCTAGAGGCTTGGGCGAACAAGAACGGTATCCTCCCGCCTTTTCAGACTGGCTTCAAGGCAAATAGTTCCACCATGGACAACATCTTAGCGCTCTCTTACCTCTCGAAGCAAGCTGTATTGAGTAATAAGCCGCCTCTATTTTGCTGCTTCATAGACTACTCCACGGCCTTCAACAGAGTCAATCGAAGATGATTATATGTAACTCGAATCTTGGGGAATCCGGGAAACCCTGCTAAAAGCAATAAAGCCCTCTACGAGGGGACATGGGTCCGGGTCAAACTAGATCCAACAATTGTAACACCAAGAATTGAAACTAACACCGGGCTAAAGCAGGGATGTGTTTTGGCCCCCCTACAATTTAACTCCTACACGGCAGACTTGGGGTCAGCCTTGAAAGACACCAGCCTAGTACCACCAAGATTGGGGAAGTTGGCCTTGGGAACTCTCCATTATGCGGAAAATACAGTGGTCATGGACCACACTAGGGTGGGGCTCCAAAGAACCTTAAATAGTCTTGCAGTGTACAGCAAGGAAAATAGTCTACAGATCAATGAGAGCAAGACCAAGATAGTAATCTTTGGTAAATACCCTCACAAAAAACAAGCAACATGGTCTTTGGGTGCGCACCGAATCAGGACCGCTACACCCTACAATTACCTGGGTGATTGGGTGACGGAGAGGGCCACAGCAGCCAAACACATGAAGGAGTAAACACCGACAATTACCAAAATAATTCTGTCCCTCAGATGTCTAATTGCAAAAAACACAGTTGATGGACAGAATGTAGAACAATGTCATACATTCACCCCAGTACAAAGATCTGGGCCTAAATCCATCGTTTTTTTGCACTCCACACCACCCTGGGTTAGACACTGGCTATATGCAAATCACCTCTGACCCTGTGCCTCATGGGAACAGTCCAGTCCGAACTACCTTGTCCATCACCACCCCCTTTTTGAAATTATTTTGGCCACCACAAGTGTGGAAGGGTATGCTCAGACGTGAGTCCCTTGCTCACTGCACCATCAGGATTCAAGCAAGCCGGGCCGAAGACGGTTGTAATGCCAGAAACCGGTCCCCGGAAGCTTGTTTCCTTTCCAGTGAAGAATTGGCTTGGTAGTTTGGTCTGCCCTGTTCCCATGATACACTGGGCCAGGGACAGACCAATTTGCATATAGCCAGGTTCTGAACTGGGATGGTGCAGTGAGCTAAAAAACGGTGATGGATCAAGCCCTGATCTGTTGACTGGGTAGGAGTGTTCTGATTAACTCAGATACTCTGTCCATCACCACCCCCTTTTTGAAATTATTTTGGCCACCACAAGTGTGGAAGGGTATGCTCAGACGTGAGTCCCTTGCTCACTGCACCATCAGGATTCAAGCAAGCCGGGCCGAAGACGGCTGTAATGCCAGGAACCGGTCCCCGGAAGCTTGTTTCCTTTCCAGTGAAGAATTGGCTTGGTAGTTTGGTCTGCCCTGTTCCCATGATGCACTGGGCCAGGGACAGACCAATTTGCATATAGCCAGGTTCTGAACTGGGATGGTGCAGTGAGCTAAAAAACAGTGATGGATCAAGCCCTGATCTGTTGACTGGGTAGGAGTGTTCTGATTAACTCAGATACTCTGTCCATCACCACCCCCTTTTTGAAATTATTTCCTCAGATGTCTAAGCCATGGCCTAGTAAGTCCATCTATAGAACCCATGCTGACCGTACTTAAGGCAAAACTAATTCCATCAATCACTTACGGTCACTTAGCCTTCCCAGGAGCACTTGAGAAAGTCATCAATGCGGCCCGGATAAAAGTTTACAATACCATGCTACAAGCTCCCAGACAAGCAAGGAACACCAGGCTAAGGCTGGAAATGGGACTGACATACCGGACTTGGCACTACAGGGGGAACTTATAAATATTACATCAGAGTACTGAAAGCCCCTGAAAATTAATTTTCAAGGCAGAGGGTTACCCATGGCACTCCAAGTTGGATCAAGCAATAGACCAACTGAAAATCGAGGCAAAGAGCATGCCCCTTCATGAAATTCCTTACTCTGCCTGGGCCAAAGCTGTGATGGGCCAAGTCCAGACCATCTCGTCTGAACTCGATCGATCCTCACTCCGGTACAACTCTCTCACACTGGCCCTGGATAAGTCATATACTCCTGGAAAATCTCAACCATATTTGCGAGACTCACTTTCAGCCCAAGCAAGAAATACAATTTTGTACTTGCGCCTCACGGCCCACAAGATTTCAGATTGCAGCCCAAAATGGGTACGTACAGACAACATAATTTCCTGCCGGTTATGCAATTACCACAGAGAATCCTGGCTACATCTCTTATGCTGTTGCCCAAAGCTAGCTAGCGATCATCGTCATTTGCTGCGCTCGCCCCTAAGGGGCATGGGCCTCAGAACTTGCAGTGAGGCCTCGGAATGGTGCTTCTCAGAAACCACAACTTGCTTACTTTGCCAGAGTTGGCAAGTTTACCAATTAAATTAGAATTGCACTTTTTCCCATCAAAACCTGCAGATTTCAGAGTCCCTGTCATTCTGTAATGAAAATCATCTGGTGCCCGAACCCTGTCAGTCGTCACCTAACCCAGGGGTTTTTCGCATGGATACTGGAATCATAAAGTGAATGTGGGGCCCACCAGGGGGCATGCTAAGAACTTTAAATATTGACAATTAACATCACGGAGGGAATGACCCTGTTGGATTTTTATATAACAATCGATCCCTACAGGAGTAAAAATGTGAAAGAGTGGTGACCCAATATTGTAACTCATTTTTAAATTGAAGTTTTAAATGTTATGTTATGTTATGTTATGTAAAAGCATTTATTAAGTGCTCGTACACCAATGGTTTCCTGGCACTCAGGTAGCGGTCGAGGCAGTGGCAGGGAGATAGCTTAGTCATCATATGCTTGGGTGAACAACCAGGTCGTCAGCTGTTTTCTAAACTGTACAAGAGAGGTCAAAGACCTTATCTCAACCGGGATGGAGTTCCAGGATTGTGGGGCCAAGACTGCAAACCTTAGACCACCATACTTCTTACGTTTAGACGAGGGAGTTGCCAACAGGTTCAAGTGGGAAGATCTAAGTTCTCTAGAAGGAGTGTAGCGTTGAAGTCTAGCTGAAATGAAAGCTGGACTATTGCCATGAAGGGCTTTAACAATGGTGCAACCCAACTTAAACGCACAGCGCTCAATCACTGGAAGCCAGTGAAGGCTTTTCATAAGTGGACTAACATGATGGCACTTTGGTTGATGTAAAATTAACCTAGCAGCTTGGTTCTGAACCAATTGGAGGCGTCTCAGTTGGTACGCGAGAATGCCAACATACAGTGAGTTAAATGGACATAAAGCTGGAAATAGAGCCCATGTAGCAATGGTGCTATTTTAAACTTGAATACCGGGTTGTTCCTGGGGGAAGGGTGGTTGGGAGGGGGGTAATGTTCATGTGTTTTATACTGTAAAGATTTTAAGTAATCACACAGTTAATAAAAGAATCCAAGTACAAACCATGAATATTAAATCTTGCCCACGTCAATTGTGCTAAAATAAATTTGAACTGGTATCAACAGGAATATTTTGGGCAAGCCCAAACAGTGTGAAGGTAACAACAATTTTACTGCTATCCCTGCCAACAGTGTGAGAATATATACAAATTGAGAAAATTATTTAAACGAGGGAGCAGAAAAGACTCTTTGATACACTTATTTGGTAAATAGAAAAGATTGGCGCGTTTCAAACCCGTATTTGAGGGGTTCTCTTCAGGACCCTCAATTTGTATATATTCTCACACCGTGGGTCCTTTTTTTATGCAACCCCGCTTTAACAAACTTTGCCAGTCTAGGAATTACCAAAAGGTTGGTTTACTTTTTCTGAACCCAGAAATGGGTTAATGGTCCAGTCTTTCTTATGACCAGAACGAGGCACAGTGAGGCAGACCACACGCATGTTGCCTTGCATCAAAAATACAACTTCTGGGGCTCGATCACTAACACATTGACTAAGGAGTGGCACAGATACATTTTAAACGTTTAGAGAGTTCTCACCCAGTTCACTTCTTACTTACAGCAGTCTTGAACCCCCGGTTTCATGCTGTACTGGAAATGGATCTTTCTTTGCAATTGGGCACCTAGATCCGGTTGAAAGTTAGCAGTCTAGTGCTCCATTAGCATTTAGATTCCGATTTGCCAACTTTTTCTAGCAATTAACTATAATACTTAAGGATGCTCTCCCCGTGGTCTCATCGTTCCATGGAACCGCAGGGAGGTAGTATCCAGGAGAGGCAGTGATCTTGACATTGTAAGTACGGCATAGCTGATTCAAATCGAAAGGACTCAGAGTGACGCAGACACTATCTTCATTGGCAAAACACTTTCCATTTCCCCTCTGAATCCAGTATTTGACTATAGACACTCCTTCCCACCCCGTTTCTGAGGCTCATGGGGCAGAATTCCTTTATAGACAAAGTATGTGATCTACCTCCTTTTTAATGGCACCAATTATTTGCAGTGATAAATATTACTATAACCTGCAATTATCACCTTGGACACGGATTCAGCGTTCCTTAAGACATAGGGCCCGATGTAGGTAAAATAGATTTACCGATTTTTAATTACCGAATCATACCGATTCGGTAATTAAAAATCGGTAAATCTAAGGGGTGGAGATGTAGGAACATCCAGATGTTCCTTTTACCGAATCGGTAAAAATCTGTATTTACCGATTCGGTAAATACCGACCGGTAATGCCCCATTCATTCCTTTGGGCTTTGAAGCCCATAGGAATGAATGGGGCATTACCGGTCGGTATTTACCGAATCGGTAAATACAGATTTTGACAAGGGTGCAGGGGGTGTCACTTTGACACCCTCTAGCACCCCCAAAAAAGATTCGGGGGCCATGTGGCAGGCATACCTGCCCTAAGGGCAGGTCTGCCTGTCATATGGCACAGGTGTGCATGCACACATGTGCATGCACACCGGAATCGGTATTTTACCATCAAATATATTTGATGGTAAAATACCGAATCGGTAAGGGTTGTGGGACTCAGAAGAGTCCCACCTACATAGCAAAAATACCGAATAGGTATGAATACCGATTCTGTATTTTACAGATTCGGTAAATTTACCGATCGGTAAATTTACCGAATCTGTAAAATATGTGGCCCTACATACTGATTTGTAAATACCGGTCGGTAACGGCCGAAAATACCGATTTTCGGCCGTTACCGACCGACCTACATCGGGCCCATAGAGTGTGTGATTTTTGTTAAGTGTGTGTCTGTCTTTTGTATTGTCTTTCTTTCCATCAGCAGTACATAACACAGGCTAATCGTCAGTGATAGTGATAATGGAATATATCACAGTATCTACCACATTTTACAGGTCACCACCAATTGTGATGGATGATGCATATGTTATGTTTCTTTTAATGTTATGTTTTTTCTTCCAGATATACATTATGTAGCATACATATTGAGGTATTGTATACAGCGCATGTTTATTTTTGACATGTCCACCACGTAGTAGTATCTACATGTATATACACCTTTTTCTATTTACTCACATTTCGAGTTTGAGTGTGGAAGAGATCCTTTGGTCCTGATGAAGAAACCAGGTGAAGGCTTCCAAATATGTTGGCTTAGGAGAAGCAGCTCATTATAGCTTTGTTTCTCCATCTCTTTCCCCACTTTTAACAATACCAGCTCAACGGAACTGTAGCCCCGGACATGTTTTAAGACAAATGACTTGCCTCTAAAAGCAGTCAGGGAGGCAAGCTTGAATAAGCCATTTTTCAGCAACTGAGGGGCAGAATTAATAGGGGAAAAGTTTATATGTTTTTTTAGCACTAGTATTTTTTACTGGAAGACTACCCTTCCATTACAAAACCTATCCTAGACATGACACTGACACATTTGCACTGTGGAGTAATGATGTATGCTGGTGCACAAGTTCACCTGTGCACCTGCACCAAGGAGAGAGTAGGACAGTGTAAATCTACCCTTTGTATGAACACACCACTATGTAGATCTGCTATAAATTGGGACAGTCCCACTCTGTGTCTGTTATATGTCTAAGACACCCTAATTGGAATTAAAGGCAGGAGTCAGGAGGAGTAGTGGGCCAGCAATTAGGGATTTGGCAAGTGGAACCAGATTGAAACAGTTCTGGGACACAGTGGGTTTAGGGGCACTATTAAAAGGGAGATGAACATCTACTGTGCCCCGTCAGTGCTCAGCAGAGATAGAAGATACATCCTAACATGAGGGCTCATTTTGGATGCCAGTCGGAATGCCATCGACAGCCTGTCGGTGGGGGTCTGACTGGCTGACAGCCCTTTGGTCCTACCGCCGGATTATGGTACCAGCACTTGAACCATCTGCTGTCACAGGAAGATCGCCGCCTCCAACAGGATCTAGGGTCCCGTTGTGGCAGCGGTCAGACTCCTATCCCTACAATGGAGGTGTTGCCTGCACCGGCACCGCCGTAGGGATTAGGATGTCCCTTTCCAACTGCTGTTTCATGGTGGTCCGACCTCCCTGAAAAGGGTGCCGGAAAGGGATCCTGTGGGCCCCAGGCAAGGCCCCCATGGGCCACTGCTGAGTGGCCTGGGTAGCACATATTGTGCCACCCCACAAATCCATGCTTCATGTGCCAGGCAATACTGGGGCGTGTGCTGTGGCCGTTTTCCTGGGCCGCAGCCCAAGCCACAGTAGGAAAAAGCACTTTCTAACCCGTTGTACAGTCTGTTCAAAATAGGCGTGGGAGTACCAACTCATTGTCGAACAGACACCTGCCCGCGGAAATGGCGATCGGACACACGTCCGACCGCCTTCGTAATGAGGGCCATGGTGTCATGTAAACCCCATGGCACCTGTACTTGATTTCTGAAGGCCTCATCTTTGGCAAACCATGTAAAAATATATTTATACCTGTGTAGCTTAAGCCATAACCAAACCTCACCCAAGAAGCATTGGGGATGATTTAGAATGTATCAGACTGGAAGGCACTGTTTCTGCAAAGAAGAAACAGGCATCTCCGCCATGACTGCGGATGATCATTCACCATATTTAAGTTTGCACTGTCACACTAAGCTGCCCGCCATGTGTAAAGCATGCCTGTCAATGTAAGGGGGCATATTCTGCATATTTACTAAAAAATATCGATGAACCTTCATATTGAGTTGGAGACATCTGCTAAAATGTCAAGGATGGGAATATCAATAAACGGTATGCATGTTTTGTGTAATTATGTGTGAAATATTGTTCATATAAATATTGTTGTGTATAAGATTGTTGTTTTTAAATCTATATTTTAAACATTTGAAAGCAATAGTTTTTTTTAGGAATAATTGTATTTGTTTAAAAATACTTAATTAAAAATAAGGATTGTTTCAATTATTTTGGCTTTTGAGTTGTAGCTATTTATGAAAAGTGTTGTTTCTTTTTTATTGTTATTTGTAAACACTTGATTTATAAAATTATTTTTAACAAAAAATGTAAATTTTGGGCATATATAAGTCAATCATTTTAGCAATAGTTTTGGTTTACATAGAGGAATAAGTTTTTTAGTGTTTTCAACAAATCAAAATGTTATATATTAAATTATTATTTAACTAAATTCAAAACATTGTTTTCAAAACTTTTTTTTAACATTTTTATAGTGATAGTGTTTAAAAAAATATTTTAAAATGTAAAACCGATTTCATTTTTTTTAATTGAAGGGTAAGTTATTCCTTTAATAATAAAGAAAGTTTTTTTTCAGTAATTCATATCATTTCAAATTAATTAGTAATTAAATAAAAATAAATATGGAATAGTAATTCAATAAATTAGATTGATATTTTATCCACATACTGTTAATTGGGAAGATAATGCACATTTAGGGGTCGATTCCGATTCGGGAAACTAATCCGTATGACGATTCGAATTCGTAGCCGTTTCCGTACGAATCGTACAAATCCATCCGAATCGCGTAGTACGATCCGTAGGAAAAAAATATGTCCGAATTTATGCGAACCGTACGAAAACCAAGGTAAAATCTGTACGACACAAGACCCTCACGGGGAACTGTACGAATCGTGAACATGCTGTACGACCCGACAAGTACGACCTGGACCGGGGACCGAGAACGCGATTCGAAAGGAAAACGTCGTATGAGAAATTCGTACGGAGAGCCACACATTCACATACGCACCGTTCCCCTGCAATCATGGGGGTACCCCTATGCTCTGTACCCCTACGTACCGTACACCTATGCACCGTACACCTACGCACCGTACCCCGATGCACCGAACCCCTACGCACTGTAGCCCTACGCACCGTACCCCTTCGCGCCGTACCCCTACGCACCGTACCCCTGCAATCATGGGGTGCACTCGCGTACCAGGGGTAGTCCGTTTCGCATGCGGTTCGAGTCGAAATCTGCTTTTACGGAGGTTTTATACTCCCGTACAAAAAAGAGTCGTACGGAGTGTTGTTGTAACGAATCTTAATTGCTGGGTCGGAAAAAGCTTCTTCAATCTGTACGGACGTTGTGTACTGCGTGTTCCGAATGCGATTTGTACGTATTTTTGAGTCGTATGGTCTTTCGTACGATGATCTGCTTTGGGTTCAGATCGTACTTCATCGCACGTACGGGGACGTTGAAGGTGTACGATTTGTACGGGAAAAATGCCCCGTACGGCTATTCGTAGGGGATTTTACCGAATCGACCCCTTAATGTTAAAAAACAGTAGAAGTCATATTATCATTCATATTTGTAAAAGTAACTATGGGGCCTATTAGGATGGCGGACGGACCTGCGTCCATCCGCCACCCCGAGGTGGAGGGACCATCTGCAGGGGCAGCGGCGGTCCCTCCGGTGGAATTAGGATGTGACCGCCACCCAGGCGGTCACATCCCGTATCTTTAACCTTGCGGCGGGTGCTGCTTGAAGCAGCACCCGCCGCAAGGTTAAAAATGCATGTTTTACATTGACATGCACAAAGCGGCAGGCACCACGCGGTGCCTGCCCCTTTGTGCATGTAAATGCTGGGGGTACCATAGGTACCCCCCATGTGCACCCCCCACCCCCCGAAACCCTGGGGGCCCGCAACGGGCCCCCAAACACCAAAGAACACATGCTTTTCCATGGCGGAAAAGCCGCCGTGGAAAAGTATGTTTCAATGCCCATTGTAATTTGGCAGACTGTGTCTTGCAGACACCGCCACCAAATAGCCCTCCACACCCCGTGGATCAGTCGCTTGTCCCACAGCAATCCCACTGCCATCCTAATCTGGCAGTGGGTGTTTTCTGTGGCCGCGGCGGTGAATCCGCATCCCCCAGGCCGGCGGTGGCTTCCGCCGACCCGGAGGATGCGGATTCACCGCCATCCTAATCGGCCCCTATATTAGCATGTGACAACATAATTACATAATTTATTTTTCAACTAATTTTGATGTTATGAGTTAGAAGTGTAAATATGTACTCCCCTCTAATGTATTGCTTCCACTGAGTTTGAATGCTTTGGAATATAGAATACTACATCTGCTTTCCTCCAATTATGCTATGTTACTGAACTGCTTCTAGGCTAGAAGTTAGAATAGTGTAATTGCACTTCTCCTGATTTATTATTTTACCTCAATATTTTTATGCAGAGGAATTAAAATAGTAAACAGATATATAGATTGATACATATATTAGCTATAACAAAATTAACATATATATATATATATCTGTTCAACACTCCTACTGGTCGGCACTGGACTCCGACTCCCCAAACGTAGGTACAGACCACAGAACAGTGCTTGGATTACTTCAAAAGTGGTTTAATGTTCTTCTGTCCCCAGCATGACGCGTTTCGGCTGCGACACGGCAGCCTTGATCACATGACCCCAAGAACCAATAGGTGCATTATATACTGTGTGTATCTCAATTAAAGAAACGTCAGCAGTACATAGACATAAAGAGAATACTACGTAACAGGAGATATTGCTTGAAACCACATATCTATCGGTCTATATACATAAGGAACAGGTAAAATGATATATTTACAAAGAAACTTTACAAAATATCATACATTTTGTTTACCCCACGGCACTGATTATAATAATACAGCCATTTTATCCTCCTTTCTCCTACTTATCAACGATAAGCATGTTATTACTCTCCATAATCTGACCATTATACAAGTCAAAAAATCCTGTAAACGTTTCAAAACTTTGGGAAAGTGCTCATGTTATACTTAATAAAGTGCTAAATTTGTGCAAAAGTGCAAATTAGTGAATCTAAAATCAAGAATTATAAATTCATATATACAAGGGAGTACATTGGTGATGGCACGATCACTGAAACCTCTATTTATGAAGAGTTACATGCCAACAACCTTCAGAAGTAGTTATACTTATGATTATATCACAGCTGAAAACCAGATCCGATCACGCTCATAATTGTGGCATAGTGCCCTTGTTTCTACACAAAAACAACCTCATGGATAAAGGCATTGTCAAAACCTTTTATCCTATTTTATCCGAGAGAAACCATGGGATGATGCAGGGCAGGTGATGTTTTTCTAGAACCCCATATGAATACCACACACAATAACCGGGCCATTTGGACAATGCAATGTTCTAATTCACTTAACCTCTGCCCAATCAGGTCACTTCAAGATGGTAACACAGCAGGTAGGTGTCCAGAATTACTGTTAATCTACCCAGCTATAGGAAGCAATGGAGATCTTCCCCTGTGTTTAATCCATTAGGGATCCTGGTATCTAAAAGCAGAATGTATTTACTTTCAAGCTGTTTTAAGACTTTCTCCCTATTTCCCCCCCTGATGTTCTTGGGCACCGCATCAATAATAAAATACCTCAAGTCATTGAGATTTTTATTATGGATCAAATCAAAATGCCGGGCGACAGGGTAATTAACATCAGAATTTACCACGGCACGAAGATGTTGCAGAATGCGGTTAAAAGCCTGTAATTTAGTGCTACCAACTAAGCATGAGCGGATTTTGCGTATTGGCAATCCGCGGATTTGCGGATTTGCGTATTGGCGTATTTCGAAAATACGCAAAATCCGCGGATCCTAGCGTATTTTTATTTTTTTTGTGTTCGCACGGGTTTCTGCAAGTTCGCGAGGGTTTTATTGTACAAAACGCTCGCGAACGTGCAGAAACCCGTGCGAACACAATGTGCCTGGGTATTGCGCTCGTGAAAGTCAAGGATGCAAAGTCTATCCAGCATCACAGCTGATTTTCGACTGTAGATTTGGGAAGAAGGCACATCTGCCCAGCCTTGACAACGCTTACGATTGTTTTTGGGCTGATGAATGAGTCACTGAATTTAAGCTTCAACTAGGGCACATGCTTTATTGATATCTTTATTGATATCTGTAAGTGCTTCCTGTTGAGGTTTTATTTTTGTGCCAGGACCATCGTGCCAGAATGAACCCTGCCCTTCATATTTATTCAAGAAGACGCCACCGTTTTGTGCCATACCTTTACTCAACGGTTTTATTTTTGTGCCAGGACCATCGTGCCAGAATAAACCCTGCCCTTCATATTTATTCAAGAAGACGCCACCGTTTTGTGCCATACCTCTACTCAACTGGAGCTGCTGTTGTAATTTACAATGGCGCCAGCAAGCTGCCAGCGCCGTTGTAAAATAGTTACAAAGTTAGCTTGCAAAGGAAGCACTTAGATAAAATAAAGCAGCACCTGCTTCGTTTTATCTAGTGGTTCCTGTGCAAGCTAACTTTGTAACTATTTTACAACGGCGCTGGCAGCTTGCTGGCGCCATTGTAAATTAGTTACATGACTGGGGGTTCAACTTTTGAACCCGTTACGTCCGCGCGGATTATTTTTTTCGGATTTTGTGGGAAATCCGTAAAATACGCTTATTGCGGATTTCCCAAAAATCCGAAAAATCCGTGGGCGTAACGGATTTACCGCTCACGCTTACTACCAACGTACCTGAGCCCACAGGTACACTGGAGCACATAAACCGCAAACTCAGTACGGCAGGTGAAGTGTTCCTTGATCTTAATAGGATTGGGACCAAAAGCAGAAAAATACTCGCTAGTATTTACGCCAAACTTGCAGGCTCTGCAAGAGATGCATTTGAAAAAACCACATTTGTTGGAAATCCGATGGGGTTTAATTACCACCTCAGGGCTGGATTTGACCAAAACGTCCCTCATGGACGGGGCTCTTCTGAAGACCACCGAAGGCTCATCTGATATAAGTGGAGCTACGCTGATATCAGTTTTTAAAAGTGGCCAATGCTTTTTCAAAATCCCCCTCACCTTTTTGTGTTCTTCATTAAACGTAGTTATCAGACTGATGTCCCTACTCACTGTCTCATCCTCCATATCAACTGGGCTTGATGTGACATCTGTATTGATTGAGGAGAGATAAATCTCCCTGTCCAAAAGATTTGCTCCATCCTTTGCATCTAGCAACAAAGAAGTATCATACCCTCGAGCACGGAATCTTTCAAAAGCCTCATTCTGACAGCGCTCCAGATCTGTTGATGTACTACAGATCCTCCTCATCCTTAAAAACTCCCTGTAGGGGATGCTCCTAATCAGATGGTTGGGATGGGAGCTACTCGCGTGCAAGATTGCGTTGCCCGCTGTAGTTTTCCTGTGCAAACGGGTATGTAACCCCCCCCCTCCGCAATATAAATTTCCACATCAAGAAATTGGATAAGATGGGTGCTGATCTGGGAGGTGAAACGTAAATTGAGATTGTTTACATTAATCTTATCAACAAATTCATTTGCTTATTCCACTGAACCTCTCCAAATCATGCAGATGTCATCAATGAATCGCCAAAAATGTATCATACAGTTGGGGAAAAAATCATCGAGTGTTCCCTTGAGGACATGCTCCTCCCACCACCCTACATGTAAACATGCATAGGTGGGAGAGAAGCATGCCCCCATTGCCACTCCTCTTAGCTGTTGGTAAACCTCCCTGTTATACAAGAAGTAATTGTTATTGAGACATAATTCTAGCATTTTCAATAACATGGTGCTGTGTTGACTATAAGAAATACTGCGTTTACTCAAATAGTATCTTACTGCATTCAGCCCATCCACGTGAGAGATACTGGTGTAAAGTGAATTAATGTCTAAAGCAATGAGTACATAATCATTCTCCCATTTGATACCATTGATCTTAGAAAGGAAATGGCCAGTATCTTTAATGAAGGATGGCAAGTCCTCCACAAATTCATGCAGGAATTGATCCACATATCTGGAGATAGATTCTGACAGGCTCCCCTGGGCAGAGATGATAGGTCGCCCAGGAACCGGAGATGATTGTTTGTGGATTTTAGGAATTAGATAGAAAAAAGGAGTGACTGGGAATTCATTTTTCAGAAAAGCATGTTCTTGCTTGCTCAATAAACCCAATTGTCTCCACTGATTTAATTCCTTGTGGGTTTTATCTTTTAAGCACTTGATGTCATTAAAGCTGCCCTTTTTGTAGCAGGTGGTGTCACTTAAATGCTTTTCTGCTTCCTCCATGTAAAGGCTGCGGGGCCAGATGACAGTGTTGCCTCCCTTATCAGCCTTATTGATAATAAGGTTCGAATCACTCCTTAATTTTTTCATCAAAATGTGGTATTGTTTTTCCATGTACTTGGATCTTTTCTTTCTACGAGTGATATTGGTTTGTAGTCCTTTTAAATCTTCCACCACTATATCACAAAAAGCGTCGATATTGTCTTTCGGCATTATTGGATAGAACGTAGAAGGAGGCTTAAAAGTGGTCACACATGGATGATTCATAGAAATCCCCCCAATAGCTAAGTTTTGCTGGGTGGTCCCTGGTTCAAAAACTTCTTCTCGTGCTAATTCATTCGCCACTCGGAGAGCCTTAATGTCCGCAATTTGAAACATACTAGATGGTTGGGTATTCTTTGAAATATTCGATGCCCGGGCCTGAGCGTTATTCAATTTAAAATGTTTCTTTAATTTGAGTTTGCGAATGAACTTAAACACATCTATGCGTGTTTGCACATAGTTGAATGAATTCTTTGGACAAAAGGACAATCCTAATGAGAGGAGCTGCATTTATGCTTTGGACAAGGTAGTGTCAGATAGATTGATGACTGTGTTATCTTGTGACCCCAGTGCCTTTGTTTCACTCGAAATTGCAGATGGATCCAGGTCCTGAATGCCCCCTGAATTGTCAGTGGTCGAGTTTGCTGTTGCTGTTACCACTTCTTCCCTTTCCCTCTGCCTCTCTTTACAAAGCCTCTGCCTCCTGAGTTTCCTCCTTGTGCTGCGCTTTTTGTTTGATGTTCTTCGTTTAATTTCCGCTGTTGGCGAGTCAGCGGTCGCAGTGTTTTGTATCTGTCCACCACGAGAAAACCCAACTCCTCAGAGGGTGTATATTTAGTGGGTACTCTTCCTAGGTTTGAGCCACCTGCTGCTCCTTCATCAGAGTCACAACTACTTGAAGCTGAGCTCAATTCCGTTTCCGACACTTCCGTTCTTTGATCTTTTCCCACTGTAGGATCCACATTTTTAGCTACCAAGGCTTGTCTCTTTGCATTGTCAAATTTGCGCGCGAACGTGAAGATCCTTCCCGTCTCATAGTCATTCTTATCACGCGCAAACTTGTATTGCTTACGAGTGCTAATCGTCTCCTGGTGTTTTGCCAACCTGACCTCAATCTCCTCTCTTTGTTTTTTGATGAAATCTTTATCATCTTCAACTTCCAAATCCTTATTTAATTCCTCTATTTCCTTAAGAATCTCAATGCGGTCGATTTCCGCATACTTTATAAGTAGACAAACCATGTTCATGGAAGCGTCTAAATTCAAAGTGGCCCATTCTTTCAAGAGCAGGGGATTGGGGTTTTCAAAAGAAGGCGCTATAAGCACCCTCAATCCCCTCGGAACTCGCCCCACATCTTTATATTTCTGCAATGACCGGTGCTCCCACCACTTGGTGGTTTCAATTCTTAACAATTTCTCCAAGCGTTTCATTTTGCTCTTTAGATCGGTTGTTTTTTCAATTGCCTTAGTAGTGTCATTTCTGGTTTTCAGCGCCGGCAGATTCACAAACATTGCTTCTGCCAATGCCTCCCGGTTCTTTAGAGCCTCTGCTGGCGTGGACATTCTGTTCGAACAATAAACCCAATGCTTTTAACCTGGAATCGAAAATGCGACTCCAAGTAGTTACAATCGATGAAAGCGCTTAAATCCTCTCTCCCGCAAAATGGTGTGCCCTTAAATCGGCAACAGCAGACTTAGTCGGCTTACCCGTCAGGAACCTCACGGTGTTTCGTAGACGTCCTCCGACTTCTCCAAAGCTCCGATACAGAAACCTTTAGGCACTCCGGCACTCTGCTGTGTATTACACCAACGCGGGGGGCTGTATGCTTTCTTACTTCTTCCGGGTTAATTGGTGCTTCACTTCTATATATGATATAACAACATTGTTAGGCTAGACAGACCACACAAAATGGGCGGAGTCATTGCCTGTATCCATCAAGCTGACATCTCTATTACTATAATTCATTCCAACCTCCTTGAATCTCATGAATACTTTTGGATTTCCTTAAAATCTACAGATAACCAGAGCTGCAAACCACACATATGTTACCACACCCCAGGAAAAAACGCCCTATTCACTGACCAACTAATAGAAATAATTACAACAAACTCTGCCTCACGTTCCAATGATATTTTCCTAGGGGGTTTCAATCTTCATTGGGAAGACCCCTATGATATTCAAGTCAATGCTATCAAAGATTTCCTTACAGACCAATCCCTTGTCAAAGCCTGCACCCGTCCTCCCTACAACAAAGGTGCAACACTAGACTGGATCATTTCCAAAGAAAAAATGATTCATACAATCCAAATCGACCCCTGTGATTGGTCAGCCCATCATATTATCACCTTCTAAATACCCACTACAAGAAAGTAACTGACCTCACAATCCACCAAACCTAAACAATGGGTTTGTGATACAAAAAACCTAATTTTGGAATTACTAACTCAATACAAGTAATAATTTCTCCCTCCCACCAATATGGAGAAGGTCAACGAGCTCACGGAACACTACAATTCCACAATGACAAGAATTGACGATCTAGCCTCGCCAAAACTCAAAAGAATACCGGAAAAAGACAAAAACCCTTCGTCCAATGGTTCTCTCAACGAAGAAAGGCACAAACTGAGACAACATCCTTCATCCCCTCACTTAAGACTGCTCAGAAAGTCCAGAAACTCCTACAACAAAAGTATCCTGAAATCTAAAAAAGACTTCTTCAGGTCAGAACTAGACAACACCAAAAATAGACCGAGGAAGCTATTAAAAATATGGAAAAAGCAATCATACAAACTGGCCAAATCCGCACCCCTGACATCGAAATCTCATCTAAGGAGTGAAGAATCCTCCCTCTTCTTTTCTGCTAAAGCCACCTCCCTGGAGAAGGAACTCATGACTGCCGCTGACAACCCCGCTTCTCCTAAAAATTCTCCAATCACTCATCCAACTCAAGTTAGTCAGGATCCAAAAATAAAGCCCCCTGGTCCGCCTCAAATATTTATGACCATAGAAACATCACCAAAATCGTATTGTCTATAAAACCTAACAACCACTACAACAACCCCCTGACGTCGAGTTGTCTGACAGCTATCAACCATACTGTTATCCCCATCTGGACCAAGATAATCAACGCATCGCTCTCTCAAGGATCCTATCTCAAGGACTGCCTAAAAACCAGCCAAGGGCTCCCCATCCTAAAAAAAACCTACAGAGAATCCTTTAGACCTAAACAATTTCTGACCAATAACTAACATTCCTATGTTATCAAAGTATTTTAAAAATGTGTTCAACAACAGCTTAACCAACACATTATGCCTGCTTGACATCTGCCGATCAGGCTTCAGACCTGGGCACGGCACCGAAACAGCTATCCTACATATTATGGATGGCGCCCTACTAGCATTAGACAGTAATGAATCTTGTCTGCTTATACTGCTTGATCTCTAATCTGCTTTTGTCACTGTTAACCATGGCAAAATTCTCAAGAGACTTGAGAACAGGATGGGTTTATCAGGAACGGTCCTAAAATGGTTTGAATCCTTCGCAGACAATAGAACACAAAGATTGCTGGTGAATGGAAATCTATCCACACCATCCCTTAACCTACTAGGAGTAACACAAGGCTCAATGGTATACAGACATAATATCGAATCAAAAATATAGAATAGCACTAATATCGAAGTCAAAATATAGAATCGACAAAATATCGAAGGACAGAATATAGTGGTGAAAAATATTGAATTGAAGGTAAGTAATGTAATATCGTTTTTTAAAATATAGAAAGTTAAAATATCGAAGTATATAAAATAGGTATTAAAATATATCGAATTGTTAATAATATCGAATTTTTTAAAGTGTTTTTTTATGTTATTTAATTTTTGCGTAATTTAATTCTGTAGCGGGTTGTGGGTTTATAGGGGAATAGGGTGGGAAGTAATTTAATTGTAAGTAATTAAAAATATTAATTTATTTATTGGTATTAATTTTGAATTATTTGTTAATTAATTTTTGATTGGTAATTAATTTTAATTGGTATTTAATTTTTAATTGGTAAATAATTTTTATTAATTGATTGATTGATATTTATGTTAATTGTATTAATTTATTTTCCGTAGTGGGTTGTGGGTTTATAGGGGAATACGGTGGGAAGTAATTTAATTGCAATTAATTAAATATGTAAATGTATTTATTGGTATTCATTTTGAATTAATTGTTAATTAAATATTAATTGGTCATTAATTAATTTTTTACTGGTAATTAATTTTTATTAATTGATTAATTGATAAATATGTTAATTGTATTAATTTATTTTCCGTAGTGGGTTGTGGGTTTATAGGGGAATAGGGTGGGAAGTAATTTAATTGTAATTAAGTAAATCATTTTTATTAATTTATTGGTATTGGTTTTTAATGTATTGTTAATTAATTGTTAATTGGTAATTAATTTGTAATATTTATTTGTATTTTTAATTGATTAGTTATTATATATAATATTAAATTGGTAATTTATTTTAATTACTTTTTATTGGTATTGATATTTAATTTATTTTTATTAATATATTAAATCTTTACTTTCCCTACTGGTAAACTCACTAGAGTGGGAATAGTAATTGTTATCCCTAAGCTATCCAACGCTTTCCCTACTGTTGCACTCTCTGGAGTGGGATTAGTAATTTTTACCCCTACACTATCCAACGCTTTCCCTACTGTTGCCCTCTCTGGAGTGGGAATAGTATTTTTTACCCCTACACTATCCAACACTTTTCCTACTGTTGCACTCTCTGGAGTGGGAATAGTATTTTTTACCCCTACGCTATCCAACGCTTTCCCTACTGTTGCACTCTCTGGAGTGGGAATAGTAATTTTTGACCCCTACGGTATCCAACACTTTCCCTACTGTTGCACTCTCTGGAGTGAGAATAGTAATTTTTACCCCTACGCTATCCAACGCTTTCTCTACTGTTGCACTCTCTGGAGTGGGAATAGTAATTTTTACCCCTACGGTATCCAACGCTTTCCCTACTGTTGCACTCTCTGGAGTGGGATTAGTAATTTTTACCCCTACACTATCCAACGCTTTCCCTACTGTTGCCATCTTTGGAGTGGGAATAGTATAATTTACCCCTACACTATCCAACACTTTTCCTACTGTTGCACTCTCTGGAGTGGGAATAGTCATTTTTACCCCTAGGGTATCCAACACTTTCTCTACTGTTGCACTCTCTGGAGTGGGAATAGTATTTTTTACCCCTACTCTATCCAGCGCTTTCCCTACTGTTGCCTTCTCTGGAGTGGGAATATTAATTTTTACCCCTCCGGTATCCAACGCTTTCCCTACTGTTGCACTCTCTGGAGTGAGAATAGTAATTTTTACCCCTACGCTATCCAACGCTTTCTCTACTGTTGCACTCTCTGGAGTGGGAATAGTAATTTTTACCCCTACGGTATCCAACGCTTTTTCTACTGTTGCACTCTCTGGAGTGGGAATAGTCATTTTTACCCCTAAGCTATCCAACGCTTTCTCTACTGTTGCACTCTCTGGAGTGGGAATAGTAATTTTTACCCCTACGCTATCCAACGATTTCCCTACTGTTGCACTCACTGGAGTGGGTATAGTAATTTTTACCCCTATGCTATCCAACGTTTACCCTACTGTTGCACTCACTGGAGTGGTAAAAGTAAATTTTACCCTCCCGCTATCCTACTGTAAAAATATTGTATATTTTTTATTAATATTATGGTAATATATATATATATATATATATATATATATATATATATATATATATATATATATATATATATATATATATGTGTGTTAACAAATAAAATTGTATGTTTATTTTTTTTAAATAAATTAATTATTTAATAATTTTAAGGTTATTTAAGTATTTTTAAGCATGTTTTAGTTGATTATATTTATTATTTCATTAATTTTAAATTACTTTTAAGACATTTAAAAAAATTCGATATTTTGACTAACTATATTTTTTTAACGATATTTTTGATTCGATATTTTTGTACTTACCTGTTTGTAGATAGGACTTCGATATTTTTGCATTCTATATTTTTCATCAATATTTTAGGTATTCTATATTTTTGTATTCGATATTTTGTCAGTGATCTGGCTCAACACTGTCACCATCATTATTGAATTTCTATATCGAACCTTTAACTGTAATACTACAGCAGGCTAACATCTCATTTGATGCAGACGATACTCAATCAATCAATCAATCATAGCATTTGTATAGCGCACTACTCACCCGGAGGGTCTCAAGGGCCTTGGGGAGGGTGGGGTCCGCTACTGCTCGAACAGCCAGGTCTTGAGCTGCTTCCTGAAGGCGAGGTGGTCTTGGGTCAGGCGGAGGTGGGTCGGGAGGGAGTTCCAAGTCTTGGCGGCCAGGTGGGAGAAGGATCTTCCTCCTGTTGTGGCTCTTCGGATGCGGGGGACGGCGGCGAGGGCGTGGCTGGTCGATCGAAGGTGGCGTGTGGGAGCGTAGAAGTTGAGGCGGCTGTTGAGGTAACTCGGGCCTTGGTTGTGCAGGGCTTTGTGTGCGTGGGTAAGGAGGCGGAAGGTGATTCTCTTGTTGACCGGGAGCCAGTGCAGGTCTCTCAGGTGTCTGGAGATGTGGCTTCGTCTGGGGATGTCGAGGATGAGTCTTGCTGAGGCGTTCTGGATTCGCTGGAGTCTCTTCTGGAGCTTGGCGGTGGTTCCGGCGTAGAGGGCGTTGCTGTAGTCCAGACAGCTGGTGACGAGGGCCTGGGTGACAGTCTTCCTGGTCTCGGTGGGGATCCACCGGAAGATCTTACGTAGCATGCGCAGGATGTTGAAACAAGACGAGGAGACGGCGTTGACTTGTCTGGTCATGGAGAGGGAGGAGTCCAGGATGAAGCCCAGGTTGCGTGCGTGGTCTGTTGGTTTGGGTGCGGAGCCCAGTGCGGGTGGCCACCAGGAGTCGTCCCAGGCGGAGGGCGAGGAGCCCAGGATGAGAACTTCCGTCTTGTCTGAGTTCAGTTTCAGGCGGCTAGTCATCATCCATTCGGCTACGTGTTTCATCCCTTCGTGTAGGTCGGCTCTGGCGGTGGCGGGGTCGTTGGTCAGGGAGAGGATCAGCTGTGTGTCGTCGGCGTAGGAGATGATGTTGAGGTTGTGTTGGCGTGCGATGGCCGCAAGGGGGCTCATGTAGACATTGAAGAGGGTGGGGCTGAGCGAGGAGCCTTGAGGAACGCCGCAGATGACTTCGGTGGCCTCTGACCTGAACGGGGGTAGGCGGACTCTCTGTGTTCTTCCAGCGAGGAAGGAGATGATCCATTCCAGTGCCTTCTCCTGGATTCCGACGTTCCTGAGGCGTTGCACTAGGGTGCGGTGGCAGACAGTGTCGAATGCCGCGGAGAGGTCTAGGAGGCCGCTGTTTCTCCGTTGTCAAGCAGAGCACTGATGTCATCGGTGGCAGCGATGAGGGCGGTCTCGGTGCTGTGGTTGGCCCTGAAGCCCGACTGTGAGGGGTCGAGGGATCCATTCGTCTCGAGGAAGGCGGCCAGCTGCTTGTTGACTGTCTTCTCGATGACTTTGGCTGGAAACGGGAGGAGCGAGATGGGGCGGTAGTTCTTGAGTTCGGTGGGGTCTGCTGTTGGTTTCTTTAGTAGAGCGCTGAGTTCGGCGTGCTTCCAGCTCTCAGGGAAGGTTGCGGTGTCGAAGGAGGCGTTGATGATGTCCCGTAGCGGGGGTGCGATGGCGGCGTCGGCTTTGTTGAAGACGTGGTGAGGGCAGGGGTCGGTTGGAGATCCGGAGTGGATGGAGTTCATTGTGCGGATGGTGTCTTCGGTGTTGATAGGGGTCCAGGCGCTGAGGGTGGTGGTGGGGGGCGTTGGTGCGGTCGTGGGGAGCGTTGGTTGTGTGCTGAAGCTGTTGTGTATGTCAGCGATCTTGTTGTGGAAGTAGGAGGCGAGGGAGTTGCAGAGGTCTTGTGATGGGGTGATGTCGTTGATTCCGGCGTTGGGGTTGGAGAGCTCTTTCACGATGTTGAAGAGTTCCTTGCTGTTATGTGCGTTGTTGTCCAGTCTTTCCTTGAATGCTGTTTTCTTGGTGGCGCGAATCAGTTGATGGTGTTTTCGAGTGGCGAGCTTGAGGGTGGTCATGTTGTCCGGTGTTGGGTCTCTTCTCCATGCTTTCTCGAGAGCTCGGCAGTTCTTCTTGGAGATACTCAGAAATATATCAAGATCACTTCCCTGGAAGAGATTAAGACGATGAACCAAGCACTAAAAAAGACCGTCCACTGGCTAACAAACAATCACCTTAAACTAAACTCTCAAAAAAACAAATTCCTTCCAATCTCCCCCCCAAAAAACTCCTCATCTAAGAAAGATTGGACTAAGCTAATCACTGCACTAAACTGTCCCCATCTGAAAGCTTTCAACCTGCTCCCTCATGACGCAAGAAACCAACTAAAGATGGCCTGCATAACACATAAGGCAATTTATCGCAAACCCCTACTGTACGTAGCCCTGGAGGAGTACAATTACCCAAAGTGAGTCTCCCAGGCTTCAGGCACTATATTAGGCTCAATGGCCGATCTCCCTTCCCTGTCACCCGAGCTCACTATTGCCCAAAAGGATTTCAGATTTTTATCATTCACAGCAATTCTGAGAGATTCCCACCTCTTGATTTGTGGCCTGTCCTTCGCCTTCACTGCATCCAGAAGGTCCCGCTTGGCCTTGCAACACTTATCTTTGGACCAGGCGCATTTGTTTTGGCTATTTTCCCTAATATTCACAACCGAGAAAAATACATCCGCCAATATTGAGGTAAGCTCTGCATGTATTTTCCCTGGCTTATTTAGATCCAAGGTCGGACCCTCCAACCGTGCTGCCTCCCCTATTTTGGTTATGAATGGAATTGCTAGCCGATAAACTTTAGCCAGCTTGCAGGGAGATTGTTGTAAGTGGCCCCATCTGACATTTCTTCTATTATTTGTTACTGTAATTGCACTGGTCGGATTTAGAGGGACAGAAGGAGATTTAGAATTGCCAAGGTCCCATGGTTTTAAAGTCATAATCAGGGCATTATGATCACTATTCTGCCTCTGTGTAATAAAAAAGTCAAGGAACTTATCCCAAAATCTTGTTTCCACCATGATATAATCAATTACGGAGGCTTGACCTACTCTGTTAAATGTGGGCTGCCCTGGCTGGTCAGATTTAGTCCGGCCATTACATGCCCTTTACAATAGAGCTAGTGTGAGTAAGTTAAGCTGCATGGCCAGTGGAGACCATACTTTGATGGGAGTGGTCAGGGGGTCGGGTATAGACCAGTTCAGGTCTTCTTCCAGAGGGACAGAGTGAGAAGGATCAATGAGGGGTTCAAAATGGCAATTAAAATCACCCTATACAATCAGCCATATTCCTGGGTCCAAGGTTGGGATAAAAAGTCCCAAATGGGCAATGGTGGTAGATTCTTGGCTGTTGTTAACAGGACGAGAATACACATTAATTAAGACGATTTTCATCTTTGTAGGAAAGGAGAGTAGGACACACTGAATATCATTTGTGGGTGTTGTCATCTGCTCTGCTCTACAGCCAAGGTGGGTGCCCACCCAGATGGATAAACCTCCAGAGGGTCTCCCTCTCCCCCCCATGGTTGCTAGCTTACTGAACGTGGCAAAACCCGCCCGCTGAAAGTCCTCCCTCGCCCAAGTCTCCTGGAAGATACAGATATCATGCTTATCAACAAAATCACCCCATTCGGGCAGGGCAGTTTGTTTTTAAGACCTGCCAGGTTCCATGAGAGTATCCTCATCCCGTTGTTGTGACCAATTTCCCCACTCTCAGCATCATATGCACTAGCACTCTGTGGTGGCGAGGTTCCTGTTTGGGCCACACAACATCTAATAGGTTCCCTCCTCGGTTCACTTTCTCTGCTTATGTCACCCCGTAGGGCGGGGGATTTAATGTCAGGGACCCCACTTGATTTAGTTCTCTCTCCTTCCTGGGCAGTCCCCTGAGGGGTGCTTGAACTATTACCCCCCAGTAGTTTGTTTCGGGCCGCAGCCCACTATGCCCGTGGGGTCATCTCTTACCATTTGTGGGTCCCCACCCTTAGATGGTCCCTCCCCCAGTCAATCTACCTCCTGCAGAGTGGCATATCTGTTATTCACTGGGATATTAAATGAGGGAAGCCTATTGTGCGCACCCCAGTTACCGTCTTGTGGGGGCCCTGGGCCAATTACTGACATTAAAGGGGGTACCCGGCTTCTTGAGTGTGTTTGCTGTTGCAAAAAGAAAAAGTCCAAGGGGCACAGGCTCATGCCCGTTGGAACGTTATGGCAATCAAGGGAGGTTTTAAGTAGGTTGGTAGCAGTGTAGGGATTTTCTAAATTGATAACTACACACTCACCCGAATCGCTTTTTCTACGATTTCCTACCCACCCCACTCTACAAACCATTATAATCTCTCCTGCTCTGGCAAAGTCAAATTGCTTATATCTTGCGAGCCAGAACAGGCCTTTGTTTCTCATCTAGAGTTGGCTTTCCTTTGTATTGGGTTCGATGGGTGGGAAACCTGTTAGAATGGCTACGTACGGGGAGCAAGCAGGGGGAAGATATATATGTGGTGGGTTTGAGCTTGGGAAAGCATTCCTCCCCTCACTATATTCTATTACTGGTTGTCTACTCACTTGTCTATTGGTGGCTTGGGCTTGGGGTCTAGGAGTGACTTGATGCCTGAGCGGGGATGACCTGTTTTTAGCTCTGGGCTCAGGGCTAGCACTCCTTTCTCTCTGGTGCCTATGAACACTCTGGTTCCCTGTCTCATGGCTAGCCGAGTGACCCTTGTGTGTATGCATCTCCATCCAGGCAAATGTATTAGACCCACACTATCTGCCTGACAACCTCTATCAATCCCCTCTTATAGATTTGCCGGTGGAGTGATTTTGTGGGTCAATTAGTCTGGCCTCCCCTGCTGCCACTTCTTTCTCCAGTTTATCCAAATGACTGATAAGGGGAGCCAGTTCTTCTATGATAATGGCCCATAGGTTATTCTGCAATCTGCAATTAGGTTTAGGGCCCAGAACGGATAGGTCTTATCTGGGACAGCTTGTGGCAGTCTCCCCAAGGTATGTTCTGGCTCTTCACCCCCGTCTGAGCTAACTATATTGCCCTTGCAATTTTTTTTCTTTTTAGGTCCAACCTCAGCTGTTTGTTTGTGCTTTCATTTCTTGGGGATTCTCGTAGTATTTCTACTCTTGCGCACTGCTTTCTTTTGAGGAACAACCACAGGAGATTTTAGGGGGTGAACTTCTGGCTGAGTTTGGGTAGCATGATCAAGTCAGATGGAGGAATAAATAGGATGGGGGTAAGTGAAAGCCACCTTTCTGTTAGCTCAATTTTGGTGTTCACCACCCCTATGGCCCTCTGCAGCATTTTATCTATTGATGTTGGAGGAAGTGGGAATGTACTAGCAGTTTTGGCTCTAACTGGCCCCCCCTCCTCCTCAATTTGTAGCCTACTGTCGATCTAGCACCCCGGCTCACGCCACACTAGATTTTAGCATCACTCGTCTATCCTATAGCTCCTGAGGTCCGTTAACAGCTAAACAAAGGGTCAAACGACAAAAAAACTAAAACTAGAACGCACCACCCCAAGACCACTCCCACTATAACATGGCCTGCCCATTTTCTGGTTGGTTTGAATGACAATGCAGTCCACTGATTTTTGTGACTCCACAGTTCGCAGTACGAGTGCCTTCTGGTGTCAATAGAGTCTCGGTAGGGTGGGCTAGGCACTGTAACAGTGAGACGGGGCATAAAATATGATGAAAGTCTTACCCGTGAATGCTTATAAAGCATAGGTCACAGCAGCCAAGGGGTGTGGCCCTGCCTCATCCTGTCGATGACGGCTGCAGGACGGGCCCGCCCTTGGCCGGGTTTGCCCGGGCGCCGCCCGCGTACGTCCCGTGCCATGGGATGACTTCAGAGCTAATGAGGGCGGCAGCAGGCAGGAAGCTCACAAAGCACTCTGGGATTTGGAGTCCCACCAGAGCGTTTGAGCAGGAGGAAGAGCTTGCATTTTTGGTGAGACCGGTGCGCCCCTTGAAAGCTGGATTTGGTGAGCACAAAACAGGATGACAGCCACTTCTAGGGCCTCAGCAGTTTCTCCAGGTGTGCCCCGCTGTTCATTAGAGTGTCCCGTGCCGCAGGATGTCTTCAGCGCTAATGAGGTCTCAGGAGGCTCCTCCCTCTCAGGTGGCAGCAGGCAGGGAGCTCACAAAGCACTCTGGGATTTGGAGTCCCACCAGAGCGTGTGAGCAGGAGGAAGAGCTTGCGTTTTTGGTGAGACCGGTGCGCCCCTTAAAGCTGGATTTGGTAAGCACAAAACGGGATGATAGCCCCTTCCAGGGCCTCAGCAGTTTCTCCAGGTGTGCCCCGCTGTTCGCTAGCACATCCTCCCTTAATACACTGATGCATTTGTTGTAGTAAAGGATTTAAAAAGAACTGAGAGCCATTTGCGTCTAGAAGTTATTGTTTTTGAACAGAAAAGCATAAAATGCATTCTTTTTTCTCCTCCTCTGGCCTCTAAACTCGAAATCATGCAAGTAATTGGTTAAGGTCTGTACTCTGGTACTGACATAAGGTAAGAGTGCAGGGATCCAAAAGGAAAGTTGCGGGCAGGAGACAGGTGCCACTCATAAAAGGGAGGACCAGTGAGCCGGGTGACAGAAGACAACCCTAAGACTGGTGCTGGTGAGGCCATTTCTGGTCTGATCAAGAAGACTCGGAAGGCAAGGAGGACGCCACGCAGTTCAGCTCCCACCATCAAAGATATAAGCCAAGTCAAAAGGCTATAACATAAAGATTGCCAACTCCAGAGTGGATTGATACACAGAAGAGTGAAGTAAATTAAAAGTAACTCTTGTCACACAGTAAGACGGAGATTGAAGTAGAAAGATCAAAAGGGAGCTTCCAGAGGCGTCCTCCTTATGACCAAGAGATAAATGGAAATAGGACCGTACTGAAGTGGTCAAATTCCATACATTCTGAGGAAAGACCAGGAATATCGAATGATAAGAAATTCCATAGTAACAAAGGGTATGGAAAATTTGAGCAGATGCTAAACGGACTCATATGACTAGAGAAAAAGCTCCAGGGAATATAACCTGGATGTGACCAAACAGGGAACGAGTCCTGAAGAAGGTGCAAGAATAAAAGTGGCACCGAAACGCTGCGTCGACAGTTTTGTTCCTACTAAGATATTATTTCACTACCATGTATTAATATGTCTTTTTGTAAACATAGCTACAAAAGTAGTTTTTAAACTTAGAATTGTCTTAAATGAATGTGTTATGAATATGCTTTGTACCAATTGAATGTATATTTTACAGTGTTTTTTCATGTAACAGTATTGCGATACTACGATCTTTTAAACAAAATTTTATTAATAAACGTACAAATATTTTAATAGAAATAAGTCTTTGATTTATATATGGTTCCCCATTGCACAGAAGGTTTTTGATATTCTACATTGTAAATTTGGTAACCTAGACAATATTGCACAGTCTTTTTGCATGTCGGTGGTCACCCCAAAGGGGTAAGGCACACCGCTCATAAGGTACAATCAGGAGAAGGTACTCTGTTTTTGCGCCATTTCTGGTCTGGCCATGCTGCCTGTGCTGTCAGAGAGACAGGTGACAGGAGACCTAGACCAGGAAACCCCTGCATGTACAGATGGCGCCATGCTGCCTGTGCTGTCAGAGAGACAGGAGACCTAGACCAGGAAACCCCTGCATGGTACAGATGGAGCCATGTCTACCAGAAAAGTGTTCAGTCTCAGAGTAGAAACCACGAGAGGCCAATGTAAGGGATGTTGTCCTGAGAAGGTAAAGGTATGGGGGAAGGACAGTGTCTCCAACTTAGAGTTGTAGCTCCTCACTCAGAAGGCAAGTGGAAGCCTAAGAGGCTTCTGGGCCTTAGTCAGTGGCTCATGGATAGGAGAGTATGGCCGGGTGAGAGAATGTTAGCAGTTGTCTGCATATCCCAACCGGGAACATTCAGAGAGAATTGTGTTGACCTGGTGGTGACAGGTGAGAAGAGCATTTGTTAAGCGCGCTACATACCTGTGAGGGTCTCAAGGCGCTGGGGGGGAGGGGGTGCTGCTACTGATCAAAGAGCCAGGAATTGAGAAGTTTCCGGAAGGCCAGTAGATCTTGGGTCTGCCGTAGGTTGGTGGGGAAGGTGTTCCAGGTCTTGGCGGCGAGGTGGGAGAAGGATCTGCTGCCGGCGGTTGTTCTTCGGATGCGGGGGACTGTTGCGAGGGCGAGGCCAGTGGAGCGGAGCTTGCGGGAAATGGTGTAGAAGCTGAGTCATTTGTTGAGGTACGCTGGGCCGGCGTTGTGGAGGGCCTTGTGTGCGTGGATGAGGAGCTTGAAGGTTATCCTTTTGTTGACAGGGAGCCAGTGTAGGTCTCTCAGGTGGGGTATGGTGGGGCTGCGGCGGGGGATGTCGAGGATCAGTCACGCCGAGGCATTCTGGATGCGTTGCAGCCGTCTCAGGAGCTTGGTTGACGTTCCTACGTAGAGGGCATTTCCGTAGTCCAGCCTGCTGGTGACGAGGGCCTGGGTGACTGTTCTTCTCGTTTCGGTGGGGATCCACTTGAAAATCCTGCTGAGCATTCGGAGGGTGTTGAAGCAGGAAGAGGAGACGGCGTTGATCTGTTTAGACATGGAGAGGGTGGAGTCGAGGATGACCTCCAGGTAGCGTGCATGGTCGGTGGGTGTCGGGGCTGTTCCCAGCGATGTTGGCCACTAGGAGTCATCCCAGGCTGAAGGGGTGGAGCCGAGGATGAGGACCTCCATCTTTTCCGAGTTTAGCTTCAGTTGGCTGTTCTTCATCCATTCGGCGACGGCCTTCATTCCTTTGTGGAGGTTGGTGTTGGGGGTGTGAGGGTCTTTGGTGAGGGGGATGATCAGCTGGGTGTCGTTGGCATAGGAGACGATGTTGAAATTGTGCTGTCTGGCGACATGGGCGAGGGGTGCCATGTAGATGTTGAACAGCGTTGGGCTTAGGGAAGAGCACTGGGGTACGCCGCAGATGATCTCGGTGGTGATGGAGCAGAAGAGTGGGAGGCGGACGCACTGAGTTCTGCCTGAGAGGAAGGATATGGTCCAGTCCAGGGCCTTCTCTTGGATCCCGGCGCTGTGTAGGCGTGTTCGTAGTGTGCGGTGGCAGACCGTGTCGAAGGCAGCTGACAGGTCCAGGAGAAGGAGGGCTGCTGTTTCCCCATTGTCGAGCAGGGTCCTGATGTGGTCGGTGGTGGCGATGAGGGTGGTTTCGGTGCTGTGGTCGCTGCGGAAACCAGACTGGGATGGGTCCAGGATGTTGTTGTCCTCGAGGTAGTGGGTCAGTTATTTGTTGACAATTTTCTCGGTGACCTTCACCAGGAACGGGAGCAGGGAGATGGGACGGAAGTTCTTTAGGTCCTTGGGGTCCGCCTTGAGCTTCTTGAGTAAGGCGTTGATCTCTGCGTGCTTCCAGCTCTCCGGGAAGGTTGCTGTCTTGAAGGAAATGTTGATAGCTTTCCGGAGATAGGGAGCAATGATTGAGCTGGCTTTGTTGAAGACGTGGTGTGGGCATGGGTCAGACGCAGTGCTTAATTTGTGCCGGTGCTTTCCGGTGCTTAGCACCTGCACTTATTACCCAGGGCCGGGTCTATAGAATTTCTCTCCCCTCGGGGGTGTGCCGAGTAATTATTGTTTGCCTGTGGTGCACATTCCCTGTTCTACTCGTAGTCATAAGTGACAAGGCTGAAGGCTATTGCTGCCGTGGATTAAACTGCGCAGCAGCGCATGACGGATTCACCTTTTCCCTGTCCATCCAGCACACTTTGAGGTCTCCCAGCGGCACTGCCTGAGAGACGGAGGAAAGAGAGAAAGCAGCTCCCTGTTCTTCGATGGAGTGCTTGAATTTCGTGTCTCAGCCAATCTAGATGCCCCTTTCAAGGTTTTCTTTTTAGTAAAGAGAGTGGCTTCAGGATTGGATGGGAGGCCTGCCTCGGTGCACAATCAGGAAATTACAGGCAGCGCGAAGGTGGAAGCACGCACAGTCTCACCAATCACAGGACAGCTTCATTTTGAAGGCATAAAGTGGTTGGATATATATACTTCTGGTTCATATTCAGCTTCTTCTTTCGAAATTGTGTGCAAATGCATGTGCGCCCGAACACCTGATACCTTTAAAGCCAAAAGATGATGCCAAGCGGTCGACATTGGTGTCGTCCCTGACTTTTGAGCACAGGCGAAGGCTCACCTTTCCTTGACCTGAACTTGACCTGAAATAAAGTCATCACACAGAGGGAAAAGGAAACGCAGCGGCTGGTAAATTAATATATTGTATGTAGACATGCACGCTGATTGCTCACGTTTTGTTTTGGCCTGGATGTACACTTTATTTTTTTAACCATACTGATTACTTTTTACTAAGGCATTTGGCATCTAAAATTATTGAAGCAACATTCTGTCGGGCGCTTGATGGGGAAATAGAGTGGTGCATGAAGTAGCCTGGCTGTAGAGGAAAGTATGTACCGGGTCATTATAAAAGTAGACTTACTTATTTCAATTTTAACCAGGCACAAGCACCGGTTGTCTGGATGGCGGCACTATGTGTTTCCATTTCCCTATATAGAAGTGTGTCACATGGCCTGTCTTCCAGGAGGCCACAAATATTTTAATTTAATTTTGTATGTCTATGCCGTCATCGTAACCATCATCTGACAAATGATTGAATCTTGGCATTTTACATGAATGTATATTAAAGCAAAATCTTTTTTCTGCTTTTATTACATTTTTATGTGTCTGGTTGCAACTCAACTATTCCACCTCTCATTATTTACCCACTAAGCCAGTGAATAATGCAACCATGTGTGCAGAAAGAAAAAGTACTACTTTGGTCACTGTACAAATTTGAAAAATTATTTACTAATGTGCATGAGATAATTTTCACCAATGGAAAAAATATATAGACACACTCAACCGTAAGAAGTACAATTGGAATTGTGTTTAAACTTATATTTCCAACCTACTGTTTTCTCAAAAAAATCTGTAAAAAACATCTTTCTGGCGCTATTCTCGGATATTTACCTTGTTTTGCTCTCTCAATTTGGGAACATTATTTAACACCACCACTGCACCGAATTACACTGTCTTTTTATGGTCTGTTTTATAATTCTCACATCCCACTATATTGCTGGGCCACCGTCTTGGCTGCTGGAATGTGTGAGCGCTGAGTGCTGTTTGATCTGGTCACATTTTCTTCTTTCCTCTGATTGTGGAGGCAGAGGCTGCTCTTTGACTTTGGCACTCAGTGTGCTGTAGATCCGACCCGAGGGGAGGCAAAAAACATCACTCTCCAATTTCACTAGGCGTTTTTCCCATCTTGGTCCAAATACCGATGCATACATTGAAACACAATGGACTTGTACATTTTAGATTTATACTCTATACCCATGAATGTCTGTGCGGTGTTTATCTAGCGCAAAGTGAGCTAGAAATGAACAAGGCGCTCTACAGAGACTGGTGTGCAGACATGGAGTACATCACACAGGCTCAAACCTACAGAAAAGAGGAAAGGGTACAGAAACGAAGAGGGGGTGGGCAGTGGCATAGCAAGGCTCCCATGGGCCCTAATGCTAGCAAAGCAAATGGGACCTAAACGTTCCTGTTGGGCGGTAAAAATGTCAAAACTTGGAGTTCAAGGCGCCCTCCCAGCCACTGAATTTGCTGCACAATTGACAGCCCACGCCCCTGGGGTCCCAAAATATGATGTCTCGATAGATGACCAAGCCTTAAAACAACAGAGTGCTGAAAGTCACTGGAGAAGAAGGCATGCTGCTCTATTGAAATAAAAGATTTAGGTCCAAGAGATTTAGATCACACCAAAGATGAAAGATTCCATCAAATGTTGACCGACATTCAAAATTTGCCCCCTTCTTTCCCTTCTCCTTCTTCCACCTTGCATACATTAATTTGTCCACTGGCTTGAACACCATCACCTTTTGGTCAGTAAGATTGGTGGGGTGAGTTTCAAGTTTCCAAACAACTACACTGGCATATAATGTTAACACACAATATACGGAAAGCAGGGTGCATGAGAGGGTCGGTCTATGGGGCAGTGGAGAAGGAAAGGAATGCAGACTGGTTTGGGTAAGCTAAGTGAGCTAAATAGCAATCATTTGTAAAAATGCTCAATATTTTGAAGAGTTTCAAAACAGAGAGTCAGAGAGTGTGTGTGCTTTTTTTGTCTGTGTGTATGTAACAATTCTTGGTGAAATGTTTGATATGAGGGCCATAAATTTAAATCTTGGTGTGGCCACTCAGCCTTTCATCTTTCTGGAAAGATACAAATAAATGCCTTTGAGTTGGATAACAGCATTTTGGATTCGGTTGCAAGGCTACTCTTGCGAATATGTGATTTACAAACATACGTGATGTGTTAAGGACATAGAAATGTATTTTAACCATTTTTTCTTTTAATTTATTTGTAATATTCCTCAGTCATTATTTCCTCTGTCCCGCATTGACCCAGTACCTTTCATGCTTGTATCCATTCCCCTAACCTCCTTTATTTCCTTCTTTTAATCTTTTTCTTTTTCTCTTCCTTAGCACTTCAAGCCATGCCTCCTTTCTTCTTTCCATTATTGCTTTCGTACATCCTCATTCATTCCCCACCCTTTCTCCTTTGTTGCTTAGCTTCTTACTTCCTCCATTCATTTCTTCCTTTCTTTTTTCTGGATCCTTTTTTCATCCCTTCTTTAATGTCTTCCTCTTTTATCCTCAACCCTTCCTTCTGCTGCTTGTCTTCCTTCAATCCTTTCTTCTTTCTATTCTTCCACCACACATCGTTCACTTCCTTTCTCCCTCTATCCATTCATTTCTTCCTTTCACATTTTCTTATTTCTTCCATCTTTTATCCATTACTTGTTTATTTCCTCACTTCTTTACCCCCCTTCCTGCCTGCACTTGTTGATGCCTGTTTTAATGTATTCCTTCCTTCATCTTTTCCTTTCTTTTAAACAGCACTGTATAAGCGCATTCTCTTTAGTGTGCCAAGTTGCCTCAAGTCCTCCAATGACCTTTCCTAAAGCTGCATTTTGAGATGTACACACATTATCTAATTTGGGTTCACTTTTGAGTTGTTTTCATAGGCTTTCCATATGTTATGTTATATTGATTTGTATAGTGCACTAATCACCTGAGAGGGTATCCAGGCCCTTGGGCAGGTGTTCAGGAGAGAGGTCCCTGCGGTGCACATATTCAGCATCTTGCAAAACTCAAGAAGTGAGGAGGAGGCTTTGATGTGTTGAGCCTTGTGGATGTGGGTGGAGCCAATAAAGAAAGTGGGTGGAGCCAGTTGAGGAAGTGGGCGGAGCCATGGAAAGTGGGAGAGGACTCCTAAAAATAAATCTGAGCACCTGCACCTAATATTTTACAAATTAAGCACTGGTCAGACGGGGATCCGGAATGGACGGAGTTCATGATCTTTATGGTGTCATCGTCATTGATGTTGGACCAGGCGATCAGGCGGCTGGTGGTCGCTGGGGTGGAGGTCTCGGTGGTTGGAGGGGGAGTCGTGGCGTTGAAGCTGTCGTGGATGTCGGCGATCTTGCAGTGGAAGAAGGTGGCAAGTGAGTCGCACAGATGCTGCGAAGGGGGGATGTCGTTGGTGTTGGAGCTGGGGTTGGAGAGTTCATTCACAATGCTGAAGAGCTCTTTGCTGTTGTGTGCGTTGTTATCCAGGCGGTCCTTGAAAGCGGTCCTCTTGTCGGTTCTGATGAGTTCATGGTGTCTGCGGGTGGCGTTCTTGAGGGCTGTGTATTTGTCTGGTGATCGTTCACGGAGCCAGTTCTTCTCCAATTTCCGGCATGTACGCTTGGAGGCCTGGAGGTCTTCAGTGAACCAGGTGGCTTTCATGCTGGTGTGGCTGTTGGAGGGTGTCTTGAGCGGAGCGAGAGTGTTGGCGCAGTCGTTGATCCACTGTCGGAGGTTGAGGGCGGCGGTGTTGGGTTCGGTGGGGTCAGCTGATGGGCTCTGGGAGAGGGTGGTGACTAGCTGCTCTTCGGTGACTCTGCCCCAGCAGCAACGAGGCATCTGTTGGGTGCGGTGGTGTGTGGTGGACTTACTGAAGGGGAAATGGACGCAGCGGTGGTTGGTCCAGTGGGGTTCGGTGGTGTGGCTGAAGGAGACGTGGGGGCTTGCAGAGAAGAGGGGGTCAAGTGTGTGACCGGTGGTGTGGGTGGGTGTTGTCACAAGCTGTCTGAGTCCGAGGTTGGCGAGGTTGTGGCTGAGTTGACGTCGTTGTTGTTCTCGAGGTGTAAGTTCAGGTCCCAGAGGAGGATGTAGTCTGTGGAGGCGAGGGTGTGGATGCTGATGAGGTCGGAGATGGCTACGCGGAACTGTGGTCTGGGTCCAGGGGGTCTGTAGATGAGGGTTCCTCTGATGGTGGTGTTGGGGTTGGTGTGGATCTGGAAGTGCAGGTGTTCGGCGGTGCTGAGGGTGTCGTCGGTGTTGGTTAAGACTCTAAGGGTGTTCTTGTGGACGATGGCAAGTTCACCTCCTACTACGTTGGTGCGGTCTCTGTGGGAGATCTTGTAGCCTTCCAGGATGGCTATGGTGATGTCGGGTGTTGAGGCGGGGTTAAGCCAGGTCTCCGTCAGGAAGGCTTCGTCTGGGCGTTTGAGTCGAGGACGTCCCAGAGTTCGACGGCGTGTTTGAAGCGGAGCGAGTGTTGAGGAGGATGCATCTCAGGTAGTTGGGTTCGTTGGTAGGTGGTTTTGTGGGTCAGATGCTGGTGAAGTAGCAGGTGTGTTCTTGCCCGGGGTTGAGTGCGTGGAGGGTGCTGGTGTTGTAGTGCAGTCGGATGTTGTGGTGTCTTCGGGGTCCAGGGGTTCTGATGCTGGGCACGGTCCAGGCGCGGACGGGCGCAGACGGGCTTGCCTTTGGCGCACCTTCGGTGCACCTTTGGCACGCCAGCGGCGTGCCCGCTGCGTGCGGCTGCCATAAGAATGGGAGGTGGGAGGGAGGAGCAGCTGGGTGGGGGGGAACGGTGAATGGGAGCTGGGGGGCGGGGCCGCAGAGGATGCAGCAGCGGGAAGTGGGACTGGCGAGGGGTCAGGGGGAGAGTGGGTGCAGGAGTAGGCAGGCACAGGCCGGGGCACAGGGCACAAAAAACAGTAATTGAGCAGAGAATTAAACAATTTTAATGGGCACAGGATGCAAAACAGTGCGGGACAGAGCTCAGAAACCGGTAATTAGAGGGGGAATAAGACAATATCGACGGGCACAAGTTGCAAAACAAAACAGTGAGGGACCGAGCACAAAACCAGTAATTAAAGAGAGAATTAGACAGTATTGACGGGCACAAGATACGAAGCAGAGAGGGACAGAGCAGATTGGAGCCTACCGGGCGGGCCTCGAACTCAGCAGCAGCTAGGTGGAAGCACGGGAGCAGACCGGTGGAGCTACGCAGCGTGGGAAGCGACCTGCCTGGGTGCAGGGTTAAGGGTAGCTTTTTACTGTCGCGTAGCGGCTGCCATAAGAAGGGGAGGGAGGAACAGCTGGGTGGGGTGGACTGGTGAATAGCAGCAGGGGGGCGGGCCGCAGGGGACGCAGTGGCGGGAAACGGGACTGGCGAGGGGGCAGGGGGTGAGCGGGCGCAAGAGAAGGCAGGCACAGGCCGGGGCACAGGGCGCAAAAAACAGTAATTGAGAAGAGAATTAAACAATTTTAACAGGCACAGGATGCAAAACAGCGAGGGACTGAGCGCAGAAACCGGTAATTAAAGGGGGAATAAGACAATATTGACGGGCACAAGATAAAAAACAAAACAGGGAAAACAAGTGGAACAGAGGGGAGAAGGGCACAGAAAACGAGTGGAACAGAGGGCAGAAGAGCACAAAACAAGTGGAACAGAGGGCAGAAGGGCACAAAAACGAGTGGAACAGAGGGAAGAAGAGCACAAAAAACGAGGGAAAAAATTAGTGGAACAGAGGGCAGAAAGGCACAAAAAACGAGAGGAAGAGAGAGCAGAAGAGCACAAAAAACGAGTGGAACAGAGGGCAGAAGAGCACAAAAAACAAGTGGAACAGAAGGTAGAAGGGCACCAAAAAACGAGTGGTACAGAGGGCAGAAGAGCACAAAAAAGAGTGGACCAGAGGGCAGAAGAGCACAAAAAATTAGGGAAAAAAACGAGTGGAACAGAGGGCAGAAAGGCACAAAAACCGAGTGGAACAAAGGGCAGAAGAGCACAAAAAACGAGTGGAACAGAGGGTAGAAAGGCACAAAAAACGAGGGACAAGCGAGTGGAACAGAGGGCAGAAAGGCACAAAAAACGAGTGGAACAGGGGGCAGAAGAGCACAAAAAACGAGTGGAACAGAAGGCAGAAGGGCACCAAAAAACGAGGGGAAAAACGAGTGGAACAGAGGGCAGAAAGGCACAAAAAACAAGTGGAACAGAGGGCAGAAAGGCACAAAAAACGAGGGGAAAAAACGAGTGTAACAGAGGGCAGAAAGGCACAGAAAACAGTAGATGAGGAGATAATTTAAACAATTTTAACGGGCACAAGATACAAAGCAGAGAGGGACAGAGCAGATCGGGCCTACCAGGCGTACCTCGAACTCGGCAGCAGCTAGGTGGAAGCACGGGCGCAGACTGCTATGGAGCGACCTGCCTGTGTGCAGGGTCAAGGGTCAAACACTGGTACAAGTGTTTCACCTGGGACTGAGTGCGCTGAAGTGACCTGGACTGTGTCTAAGCTCCAGGAACCCGTAGGTGACTCCTTGCCCACCCCCAGGCTGGAGATGAGACCTACCCTCACGTGTGAGTAGAATACAGTGACTTGGTGACCAGACAGCTCTTGGTTGTCTCTGCTTGTTGGTTGTCTTGTGGTAACTATTTTATGAGCAGGCCACGGGACCCATAAATGGTAAATGATGCCTGAAAATCTTACGGCCTCTGGTATTTCTTCTGTGCCTTCATCCATGCTGTTGGGTGGAAAGACGCATGTTTTGAAAGTCGTTTTGTGATTGGCAGGTCTACTGTGGTTTCCAAGTGGAAGCTGAGTAGTATTGGTCTTTAGCATTTGGAATTATGCTTCAGCCGGATTTGGCAATGATTGAGTAAATGCAGATGTATTCAGTTATGGTGTAGGGTTAAGGCTGTCGTGTTTCATAATTTGTAACACGACAGCCTTGTTTGCAATGTTCATTATGGCCCTATTTGGTCTCTGTTTCTAATACTTTTTTATCACAGGCCATCTGTCATATCTTAACTCTGTAAATAATGGGTGCTGATATTGCATAGTTTGAAGGTACTCACTGTGGTACTACGGAAGAAGGGAAGACTGGGTTGGCTTTGCCATCATTTCAACATGGGGCCTGCAGGTTACAGTCGGTGGTGTCATTTAACCCACATACATTTTTGCTGGCTCGTGTCGTTTGCGAGCACACAAAAAACTTCCATTCGCACGTTTTCGTATTTAATTCCCTCAATGATATTCATTGTTTTTGTATTTCTGCCCATAAGGATCTGGAAATGCAATTTTTGGGAAAAGAATAGCTTTATTCGATCGGACATACATGATCTTCCTTGAAGGAATAGACCTATCACTTGTGTTTGTGATTTCTTTTGCTATTGAGCCCTCGGCTGGTTAATATAGTTCTTGTGAATTTATCCACTTCATTCATCAAATTAAAGGCAAATTAAGGATGAAAATCACTGTTTTTGAAAATCACCTGCTCTGAGAGGCAGAGCTCGTTACGGGTTCATTAGATGTGATGGAAATGCACGCGGCAGCACACATTAACAATTCATGCTAAGTGCCTAATGCAATGCTTTGCAATGAATCACTTAAACATGTAATATTGAAAGACTGTCATTGCTTATATTTGAAAGGAACGCTTCTTATGCTAAACCCACGAAGAACAACACAAAATACCCAATTCCAAGGGCTTCACTATCAACGCCTTGGGTCTGGTCTCAGACTAACAAAACTCCCCGTAAATGAGATTTCTAATTAAGATAAAATCGTGGTATGAATCCCCCCTTAAGCTTGAATGCATTTTTATTAAAATAAATGTGTTTGCTTGTCAGGTAAGTTTTCTTTTGTCAGTCAAAGCTGTTATCTGGAAACATGGGTTTAAGGCGACGTACAGCTACAAAGTCCATGTGATTTAAAAAACAAACGGCAATTATTTCTCAAGCTTTTTATCACTAGATAAGAAAGTAGCGCCATCTACTGTTTTCGGATTGTTAGGGTCTGTGTAAAATATAAGAATTAGTGGTCACATACCAACTGCGCCGGTTGTTTAAATTGATGCACTTTTTTACACAGTACAATTGCATAAAAACAGGTGCACTGAGCGAGCACAACTCTTTGTGATGCGGTCCAGATGTTTAAAAGACAAAACATGTACATAATTTCTGCTGCATTATGAGCTAATATGTGAGACGTGCAGTGGGTGATTATCACGTTGCCCTCACTAATTCACACGTGTCATTTACAGGATTTCATTAGCTACATGCGTGGCAGTAATTATCACCATGTATCATATGTGTCCCATTGCTACATGTTCGTGCTCATGAAGAGTGCTCTAATGCCCTCTGGCGGGATTCGTGCTCGGAATGGTACAGCTGGTGCAGTGCACCGGGACCCAGTCTGCTCTTCACAGGCCATGTCATTTCAGAGCCATCTGTTTAGATTTTCTATTTTATTTTTAAAGTGCATGCCAGGGATTTAAGGGGGAAGGGTACAGAGGGAGAAGAGGATACGGGAGCAATGAATAAGGGAGGGGAAAGGCAGGAAAAGGTAACAGAGTGGGTGAAAGATATATGGTGGAGTGAGAAAAAGAAAGGAGATGAGGATGTGTAAAGTGTGCCAGGAAAAAGGAAGCCAAAGGAACCACAAATGGGAAGAGAAGCCAGGAAGGAGATGAGGATGAGTGAGAGGAAGAAGAGAGACTGAGGAAGGGGATGGAGAGGAGAGACTCACATGGATGAAGGGGATGAGAGGAGAGCGGCGGGTGGAGAAGGGAGATGAGCAGGAAAGGAAAGTTGATTATAATGAGGAACTTGGAAACCAGTACATTATATTAGAGCAGTAGGTGCAGTGAGGGTGAGGGCAGAGGCCGGGGTTGTGATGGGTAGGATGCACCAAATTTATAGCAGTATTTGAATACTGGTTGGGGTGTCTAGTGTCATTGCTTGCACTAGGACCATTAATTGATACCGTACGAATTGGTAAGGGGAGCGCTTCCAAATTAGGGTCGTCATTCTGAGGTACATTGGCCCATAGTCCTATGGCAGACAGGTTGTCAGTCGAAGGTTTTCAATGGTGGAACCAGGTAAGGCTGCATCTCCAAAAACTCTGGGAATGAGCTATCTCATATTGAGGTGGGCAAGAAATGAGTTTGGTGGAATGGAATATTTTCTTTTTACCAAAGGGCTACCATTCGACTAAACTCAAAATGAGACCCCATGCCCATAAAATGTTTGCTCAGGACAAGATGAGAAAGTCTGTAAAGGGACCTTTCAGGCTACAGAATACATTTTTGCCTCCCTGGACCATCATCGCTCGGCCTCTGTCTGCAGGGCCTGACTGGCCTATAGGGCAATCAGGCAGTGTTCAATGGGCTGGTCTGACCGATCAGTGTTTGCACCGTTTTCTTATCCATGTAGGGCTGGCTTTATAGCCATGTGGGCTGATTTTTATTTCACATTATCAATCTGAGATGATCCTTGACTGTTAGTTGAATGCTCTTGAGTTGTTTTTCCACCAAGTGCTTTCAAGAGAGGACTTGCTGCCATCATGACCTCACACAGCTTGAACTTTGGCTGCTGCTCCTAGGCAATCTTGATCAGATCTCTCTTACTCCACCAGATTTTGTCCTTCATAAGTACTGAGTACCTGTTGTCCTGTGTGAAGTAACTAGATATGACCAAACTTTCTCCCCGAGAAAACCTTTGATCTCGAGACCTTTGATCAAGATTGTTTGCACGCCCTCTTTTCGGAATATTCAGCTTTCAACCAAACCATTGCAGAAGGTGAGTAAAGCACAACTGAGATGAGTAATGTGAACCCCTCAATGAATTCCTTCATGCGCACTGATGTGAAGTGGGTGTCGTTGTTTGTAGCAATTTTTTGGGTGCTCCTTCTCCATCAAAAATTCTTTCATAAATTTGATTATAGAGTCAGTGTTAGGAACAGAGGTAAAACCAAAATGCACCCATTTTGAAAATAACCAAAATCAACATCCATATTTTGTTAATAGGCAATAGCTCAAATGGACCCACAAAAACAAGTGCCACTTTTTGCCAAACTATCTCTGGTAGAGGGATCATATAAATACGTGACTCATGTACCTTCCAGTACTTATCAGATACAAGGCAGGTGGTGCAATTGATAAGAGCTGCATGATATTCTGAAAATTGTTGGGGTGCATCATAATCACTGATAGTCAGCACCCGCATATTTAGAGGACTGTATTAATGTGTAATCATTAGAGGAATAGTATTAAACCGCATATGTTAGTATGTTAAGAAATGTAACCATGTAGTTTATGTAGATCATAAAAGGGTTTAATCGGAAATGTGTTTTAGGTAATGCGAAATATATTAGTTCACGTGTAAAGTGATGCATCAGGATTAAACATGCACCATATTAAAGTTTGCACGTGTAGGGTTGCTTGTTCATGTAGAGAAAATAATGTATTCGATGAAAATAAATAGCAATGCTTATAACGTGATATTAGTAAATGTGTGTTTAAATGTAGAAAGGCCTGATCGCATATAAGTATAGGAAAAGGCCTATTTGTAATTTCTTATGTTAGCCAAATGCTGTAGGCCCAAAATGTATTTTTCTTGGGAAGGCTCTTTTCTTTAGTTAAAAGCAGACAGTGAAAATTGTGTGCTTGCAATGTCGAGTTGTTTACAAGTTTCCAGTTGCAGGTGCAAGGACACATCTCTCGTTAGGCAGAATAACCCTCTTGTTTCAGAAAAGGGTTGGTAGTCTGGAACTCAAGGTCGACCCAACGGTTCTTGGGTGAAGTCAGAGTTTCGATGGAAAAATGCAGAATTAGGACCTGCCTGAAGGGGTGTGCAAAGGGCGTGCCCTACTGTTTTGGGATTTTGTATTAGGGACAGTACCCCGAGGGTGGATCAGAAGAGAGCTAGGAGGGAAGCGAAAAGGAGCATCTTAGAACAAACTCTGTAGCTTTTGCTACTTACCTTTGCAAAGTGAATGTACTTCTAAGGAAGTCTTCACTGCTGACACCTTTTTTCCTCTTGCCTGGGAATGATGCTAACTACGGATGTCACTTTAGTGTTAGAGTAGGGATAGATTAATAATCTTTCTTTCTTTTAGGTCAATGCAGTCATCTCATCAAGTAGGGACTGTCATTGTTTGCCTCATGCTTTTGGAGATCACCCTGATCATTATATTGAGTCGTCTGAGGCTCATGCGTAGGATTATGTTTGTATTAGTGCCCGTTTATTTTCTTAACCTCTTGCTGAGGTGTTTGTATATCCAGTTGTTTTTGACTTTGTAATACATTTCAAAACCTTATTTTCGTAGTCAGTAGCTTATTTATTTGAATTGAATTTGTCAATGGTAAATTACAATTGGGAAGAGTTTCTCCACTTTACACTTCTTAGCCGACAAGAAAGATCCGGAGAGGAGGATTTGAAAATTGGTAAGATAAGGTTAAAAATTCAGATAAGAATCTGGTGTCGTCAGTTGGTAGCAGCCAAGGATGGTTTTCTCTAGAGTAAGGGGAGATCTAGATTCGGATAAGAGTTTCCCGAGCCCCATAGAACCCAGGTGATGATGGTCCAGAGGAGTGTCAGCAGAAGATGGCATTTTATGGAAACTGATGAGGAGTGACGGTGCTGTGAAAGCAGCAGTTCGTAGTGGAGTGAGTATGAACAGGATTATGTGTTGTTAGATTGCGGTGTTGTTTAATGTTGTGATGTCTTGCGGAGTTGGAATGAATGTTGTGTGATCGTGAGATCAGGCTGTGAGCGCGCGCAGCCCAGGAATCTTAGGCTCGACGACTAGTCTAATAGACTGTGGTGTAGAAGACACCCAGAGCGTAATTGTCAACCAGTGTGAAGGGAGTCGTAAGGTACCGTCAACTGCCCAGACCGAGATAGGGGGAGCGAATGTGTGAGTGAGTGAGTAACTGACGCTGGTCGTAGGCTGCTGTATGTGTAACATCGAGCGGTTGTAACCTACCAGCTAAGGTGATTGTCCGGTCATTTCGTGAACAGACAGTTGCCAGATTGAGGTGGACAATTACATGAGACTGTGGATGTACAGTCAGAGAAGTGACCGCTTGGATGCTGCGGACAAACGGTTATTTCAGCGTATGAAAGTGAATAGTGAGTACGGGGAAAATTGTAAAGGAGGGTAACTGCTGCGAGCGGAGGATAGTGACACCAAGAAGGTGCTGCGCTGTGATAGGTCGGTTGGCGTGAAGCCGCGCTGGGATTGGTGGATTGTCATCAGGAAGTAAAATAACATTGCGAAGCGAAGAAATCTGATTTTAACATGAAATGCTTTAAAGTTTTACGAGATTTGTGTAGAGGAGAAAGACCGGTGGCTCCTCGAGGTGGAGAAGAGGCTCCGCCCATGGATACCCCAGCTCATTACATGGCTATGAATGTAGGATTGCATACTATACTTTGACTTGAAAATTGGTTAAAAATGACAGAAGGAAATGAAGAATTGACTTTTCCCCGTTATGGAACATTTACATTGGAGGTGTTATTTCAGTTGAAAACAATTATGGCTTCTTTGCGACCTTTGCCTAAACCACAGTTTGAAGCATTACATGCATGGATTAGGGCAGGCGCAAAAGAAAAAGTCAGGAAGGAGTGAAAAGGTCAGTCAGGCCATTCCAAGACGCGAAATGGGACGCATTGGAAAAGAGATAGAAAGTGCAAACCATTGAGGGGGATAAGTTGATCCCATTGATAATCAAGGAAGGGAACGCCCAAAGAAAAGTGATGAGGGAGATAGAGAGGCTGCTACCTGAGAGACCACCTCCATTTAATCCAGACTTGGTGGGGGACAGATCCGCCCCGATGAGGGAATTGGACAACAGCAAGTTCCACCTAGTACAGGAGTAGAAGGGAAAATCTCGACCGGAGGGATGGGAACGCAGGTCCCAGGGACTACAGATTACAGGAGATTGCTGTATGCCCTTACGGTACCGGTTACCATTGGTCCCATAGTGTCAGTGTATGATCCAGATCAGGTGAGGGATGGAAATTCACCCCAGTTAGTAGAAGGGAGAGTAAGCACTGGGGGAAATGTTGTAGTGAACGGAATAGCTCACTTGCCAAGACCCGTGGAATTGAGTAGGCCATTGCCAGCCACGGCAGACTCGTCGAGGGGACCAATGTATCTGAGGGGGCCGAGGCCAAAAACCTTTGCTGAATTAAGATCAGATTTAAGGACGTGTGATCAGTCGATGGGGAATCAGAGTGACAGGATGACAGGAGAGTAGGACTGTGGAAGTACAGAGAACAGGACAATTGTTAAGGACACCATTGAAAGGAATAGATGCAGAGAGCAGGATAGTGATTTTGGAGGTTCAAGTGGTGCATCTAGTCGGGGTACTCTGTAGGTGGCTATAAGGGAGAAAAGTTGGATGTGATGAGGTTAAATGCAGAAGTGGATGAGCTAATTGAGGGAAACTTGCCTTTAGAGAGAGCGGAACTTTATGAACCAGACAAGTTGTTGTTTATAGCTAAGGATGTGACTCGTAAGGCAAGATCAGCACACAAGAAACTGACAAACAGATATGAGGTAGATCTGCCTAAAACAAAAATGTTACAGCGGAATCACAGACTACGGTATAGTGACCAGGACCTGGAAGAGAAGCGGGTCATTGGGCTAAGGACCCACATTAGAGAGCTAATTATAGGGATACGAGAATGTAACAGACTCGATAAGTGGGAAGAAAGATGTTCCAAGACAAAACAAGCTACCAAAAAGAGTATGACAGAGACACCACCTACAGGAGGGGGGAATGATGGGAGTAGGAAATGATCCTTTGCGAGAGGTATCTAGTGGAGGATACGTGCATGTGACTTTGAGTAGAGGTGACCTGGCCGCATTCCCGAATGATTTCCCTAAATTGAGGGATAAGCCAGTTGAGTGGTACAAGCAGGTTGAGCGGTTTGTTAACATCTCGAAGGTGCTGTGGATAGACCTGAACACATTGTTTTACATTGTGGTTCCAGGTGATTTGTGGGCAGCTTGTAAGGTTGCAATTGAGTGGCCCACATCTGAACCAGAGAGGGATGCTGTCACGAATGGACCTTCACCCATTGTTATGAAAAAATATGAGCAGGCGATCAAGTGGCTGAAGTCCAAGATATCGCCACAAGATATTGATTGGGTCAAGTTAGATCCAACAGTTAACGGACCAAAGGAGACGGTGCACGAATACTATGAGAGGCTCTGGCAAGTCTTTAGGCAGTATAGTGGGCTGGATACCTTAGACCCCAAGGACATGGTACAGTTTGTCTCTAAGTTCGTTTTAAGTCTGAGACCCGAGATTTGCATCATGATCCAACAGAATTTGATCTGCTGGCAAAACAAGCCGGTAGATGAGATACTGTGTTATGCTAGATATTGTAGCAATGTGGTGGATTAGAAGCATAGAAAGCTCAAGGATAAACTGATGTTAGTCCAAACGCAAGCGGCTGATGAAGGAAATTGGGTGCAGTCAAATGGCAGAACGCTAGGAAAAAGGCAGAATGATCAAAAACAATGAAAGGGAAATACAGGCGACCCTAAGCAGAGAGTAGATGTGGCGAAACTGAAAAAGACCACTGCATGCCAACTTTGTCACCAGATCAGACACTGGAGACGCGAGTGTCCCTTGAATCTAGCGAATCAGCTGCAGGAGGAGGGAGAGATAGTACAGGTACCTGAAGTGACAAATACTGTGATGAGACCAAGGTCGATGAAAGGGGGGACACTGGCTCCACAAGTACAGGTTCCCCTGCCACCGAGGATCCCGCAAGGGACTCAGACTTACCAGCAAATACCTCTTTTTGACGGAAGTGATGAATACTACTCAGACCCGTTGTTATGACGGTGTCTGAGGGGGGAGGAAGACTGCAGTCTTGGGGCAGTCTTGGAGAAAGACCAGAGGGGACCATTTGTAGAAGAAGATGTTGATGGTCATCCTAACAACTTTTTGGTTGATACTGGTGCTACCCGCGCTACTGTGAGATCTGCAGTAGTTCCCAACCTACCCCTCTCAGGACAATCAATCCAAGTTGTAGGTGTTGCAAATAAGAGAATGACAAACCCATTGACTGAACCGATCCCAGTGAGAATAGGAAATTTCCGAGACAAACATCAGTTTGTGGTGTGTGATTCAAGCCCAGTTTGTTTGCTAGGGTGGGATCTTCTGTGCAAACTGAACTGCACAAACTATTGCACCCCTAAAGGAGTGGAATTGCAAACGAATGATGATGAAGCTACCTTTAAGATCGTAGAGTAGCACTTGTGCGTGGAAATTTACCCCGTGGTAACAGTGGAAGAACTCCCACATGATTTGAGAGATTTGGTCTCACAAAAGGTGTGGGACTTTACAGGGGAAGACATCGGATTGATCAAGGGGGTCGAGCCAGTTAAGATTCAGGTTAGGCAGTATGTCGAATTCCCAAGAACTCACCAGTATAATATGACACCGGAGACAAGCAGGGGATTCTGAAGGAGATAATGGGCAGCCCATGTTATTCGCCCATTATGGGACTTCAGAAACCGAGTGGCAAGTTCAGGATAGTGCAGGACCTGAGACAGGTGAAAAATATAGTTGTTCCATGTTGTCCAGTGGTACCGAATCCATCAATGATATTGTTTCAGATCCTGTGCAAGGCAGAGTGGTTCACTGTGATTGATTTGTGTCAGGCATTCTTTTCGATACCACTGCATGAAGAAAGCCAATTTCTTTTTGCGTTTAAGCTGGAAAACTGTGCGCTAACATGGTGTCGTGTCCCTCAGGGGTACACAGAGAGTTCATCGATCTTCAGAAAAACCTTGAGAGTCTTGTATTGCCACAGAACTCCATTCTCGTGCAATACATAGACGACCTCCTTGTTGCGTCAGAGACTGAGGATGCATACAGGATAGACACCATCGACTTATTAAATCAGTTGGCAGAGAATGGACACAAAGTGTCCCCAAATAAGTTGCAGTACTGTTTGAATGAAGTGCAATACTTGGGGCACAGAATAGAGGAAGGTGTCACCTGACAGAATTGAGGCGTTCATGAGCATGGCTGTGCCTATCACACAAAGAGAGGTCAGGATGTTCCTAGGGATGGATTACTACTGTCGTCAGTGGGTTTCCAACTTCTCTTTGAAGGCGAAACCTTTGCAGAGACTGATGCACAAGGACGTACGTGATCCGGTACCATGGGACAATGACTGTAGGACTGCGTTTTTGGAGCTGCAAGAGGACCTTTGTAGTGCTCCGGGACTGGGGATGTCTGACTACAATAATCCTTTTTCATTATTCTGTTGTGAACGAGAAGGTTGTGCATTGTCAGTTCTGACTCATGATCATGGAAGTGTCCGTAGACCAGTTGTCTATTTCTCAGCTACTTTAGATCCAGTAGCTTCAGTGTTGTGCGGATGTCTCAAATCCATTGCTGCAATGAGTGCCAGCATTGAAAGATGTGAAAGCATTGTAAGAGGGCATTCTTTGATTGTACATGTTCCTCCTTCTGTTGAACTGTTGATGACAAGGACCAAGACACAGCACCTGACCAATAATAGACTCACATGCAACGAGCAAGACATTCTTGCTGCGGAAAATGTGACTCTTAGGAGGTGTTCTGTTTTGAATCCTGCCACCTTGATGCCATTATGAAATACAATTGATGAAGATTGTGAGGACCATGACTGTCTCGATGTAACTGAACTTTGCACCAAACCGAGACCTGACATTGTTGACGAACTATTGTCTGACCCTGATGAGATTTTATTCATTGATGGTTCATGCTTAAGAGACAGTGTCGGTCAGCTGGGAGCAGCGTTTGCTGTATGCACCATTTTGGGATTGCTTGAAGCTGCTTGCCTAGAAGGAGTATACTTGACTCGTGCCTGTTTGGCTGCTGATCAAATCCGAATTACCATTTACACCGACAGCCAGTACAGGTTTGGTGTGGTTCACGACTTCGTTCAGCTGTGGTCCCGGAGGTTTACATGACATCGTCTGAATCACCCATCAGGAATGGGGAGTTTGTAAGGTTATTGTTGGTTGCCTTGCAAAGCCCTAAAGAGATTGCTGTGGTTAAATGTACAGCCCATGGGAGGGGGACAGATGTTGTCTTGCTTGGAAACCGATACGCAGACGAGTTGCACGTTTCTATGCTGAACAAGGTTGCATTTTTACTGAGATCTACATCGGGGAGAGCCAAGAAAGAACTGAGTTCAACATTATGTTGCCCATGGCAGATACTTGGGATGAACTCAAGTGCCTGCAGGAAAAAGTTTCAGAACAAGAGAAAAATGTGTGGATCAAGTCTGGATGTACGAATGGAGATGTTGACATTTGGGTTTCAAGTGATGGAAGGGCAGTGTTGCCGGATAATTTGTTGAACCCAGTGGCACGGCAGATTCATGGTGTGGTACATTTAGGGAGAGATGCAATGATGCGAGTGTTTAGACAGACGTGGTACCATCCAAGGTTTCGCGCAGTGGCAGAAGCTGTATGTCAGAGGTGTGTCACGTGTCAATAAATGAATGCAGGGAAAAAGACTGTGGTCACGCTGAGTCATATTGGGAGGTCAGGGGGACCTTTCAATAGAATGCAGTTAGACTTTATCGAGATGCCTAGATTTAACAGGTTGAGGTACATCTTAGTGGTGGTGTGAGTTTTTGCAAGGTGGGTGGAGGCTTACCCAACACGGAGGTGTGATACACTAACTGTGGCTAAGTTGCTGTTGAGGGAACTCATACCTAGATTTGGATTTTCGACCTCTTTGGAATCGGACAGAGGAACACACTTCCATAGTGAGATCCTGAAGATGCTTTGCACAGCATTGAATGTTGACCAGAGACTCCATTGTAGTTATCGTCCAGAGGCTTCTGGAATAGTGGAGCAGAAAAATGGGACTTTGAAGGCTCGAATGGCAAAAGTGTGTTCTTCTACATCTCTGAAGTGGCCTGATGCTCTGCCTCTGGTGCTAATGAGCATCCCTAGTACCCCAAATAGGAGAACAGGTCTTTCACCTCATGAAGTGTTGATGGGGAGGGCTATGAGATTACCAGCAGTGCCGTCAACTGCTTTGATAAGCATTATAGATGATCTGATCCTTGATTATTGCAAGGGACTCGCTGATGTGGTCCGTTCTGTGTCTTATCAAGTGCAGGCTGCTGCTGTTCTAGTTTTGAGTGATCTCTGTCATGACCTGAATCCAGGGGACTTGGTGCTGGTTCGGAAACATGTGAGAAAGAGCTGTTTGGATGTCCGGTGGAGAGGCCCTTACCAGATTATTCTGGTGACGAACACTGCAGTCAAGTGCGGAGGATTGCTGAACTGGGTTCATGCTTCTCACACCCGTAGAATTCCAGTGCCCTCGGAAGACTCTCTGAAAATCCAGCTGAGGTGGCAGGGCCACAGGAGGGGACAAGTCAAGCTGTGAGTGTGACTGACAAAACTCGTTGCTCACCAGATCAAGCTGAGGAGGGTCACAACCATAGCGACACTGAAACCGCCTCAGAAAGAGGAAGTTGCTGTGAAGGGGATCCAGACTCAGACCCAGCAGAAGAGAGTCATGAGCAGGCTGAGCAAAGAAGGAGAAGAATAACAAGACGTGCAGAAGAAACGTGGCCTGAAAGACAGAGGCGATTGAATCTGCGTCTGGTTTCTGAGAGAGATCTTGCTCCTGTATCGGAAGACTCAGAATCAGAAGAAGGGGAAGATGGGCAAGCTCGTGGAGGTCTGAGAAGGTCGAGACAAAAGAGTGCCTTGTCAGAGACACGCAACCCCGGCGTGGACGTATGTTGCGACAAATGCCTGTACTGCTGACTTCGGGAGGATGAAGTCAGTAACTGTAGTCAGCAACAGCCCCAACGTGAAGATTGCATGACACTGTTGATCCCAGGACTTGAAATTGAAGTAGTGCTGACCTTCACTGTCCCGAGTCCCCCGACATTGAGTGGAGTTCGTGATTTGGTACTGAACAGACTGATATTTCCTACCTTTGGTGTTGAAGTTCCATATCATGAAATCATTGTTCTTCCTCTTGAGCTTTTGCAACACGTTTTAGAGATAATTGGAGCAAATCTTATTCTAGATTAAAAGAGACTTTGTTGTAAGTAAATGAAAAGAGATAACCTAGGTCCGAGTGGCAGAAAAAGAAATTTAGGGACTTTCCGGAGAGGACAGAGAAGGGTTAAGAATGTCTTTGCATCGTCTAAATAAGGAACTGAAATCAAAAAGCGGACTTCCAGCTTTCTGAAACATTGCAACTGAAGATAATAAAAGAGACTTTGAGCGTTTGCTGCTGAACTAGGAACTTTGAGGACTCTAGAGAGACCATGGAGGCTGAAAATCCAAATCGTAGATCTAGGTGCATAGAAGGCACACTTGTAGGTGGAGTTATAATCTTTATAATCCTAGTAGTTGTAGTTTCACATTTAGCCCCACGTGAGCAGGCAGTGGAGGTACAAGAAACACCTACACCTACCACTCCTAGCAAGAAAGAGGTCAAAATAGGAGATGAACAATCTTTGCTGCTAGAGGAGAGTCGCAGGTTTCATATAGATCTTTCTAGAAGTGACTTTAAGCTTAATGCATATGTTGTTGTATGAATATATTGATGCGATGGATGTGAAAGATTGTTATGTGTGTATGCAGTTACCTGCTTCAGTGGACGAGGATATTCAATATCACCACCTTCCACTGACGTATGGTATTTCTTGTAGTTTGTTGCTTAGCATCTTTTATGGACGAGGCCAGTTTGAGTACTTATTTCCAATTATGATGCAGTGCTTCCTGAAGTTCCAGCTCATAAGCATTTGAATAAATATGATTATTATAAAACAGGAGATAGGCTTACAAAGTATTTTATACTGTCATTAGAGTTAGATACAGCTTATGCACATCGACATCATTTGACTTGCTTATTGTCAGATGTGGAGAAAAAATTCATAAATCAGGTAGAAGACAGATATAGAAAACAAACGCAGTTGCGAGATTCAGGAGAAGATAGGGTAGATTGGTTAGATGACAAGAAATTACATAAATCGAAAGGAAGTCATGGTCCTATAGCGCTAGATGAAGAACAGAGAGGGAAGCTGTGCATAAGATGTCATCAGACGTACTATGAGAATGTTGCAGTGGGACTGACCACATGTGATCATGTTTTCACTTTAGAAGATTCAGCAAAAGACTTTTTGCAAGGTACTGTGCAAGTGATACCGATTGTGTATTATGTGTGCGGAAAGAATGCTTATGTAAGATTGCCTGCGAAATGGTATGGCACATGTTACCCAGCGATCATTTTCCCTAAGATTTATCATGCAAAGGATTTGGAGCACCTGGAAGAAGGAAAGCACTCGAGAGTAAAGAGGGGCGCAAGTGTTGGAGCAATTCTAGGAGATGTTTTTGGAGCAATGATACCAGGATTGGGTGTAATTCTGAATGATGTGAAGATCAGAAGACTGGCGACTGTGGTTGATGAGTTGTCAATGAGTACGGCTAAGTCACTAGTGTTGGTTGAAGGAGAGATGTTGTCGATAAGGGCTATGGTTTTGCAAGATCGTCTTGCTTTGGATATCCTTTTGGCAAAAGAGGGAGGAGTCTGTAAACCTTTGAAGGTCCAAGAGTTCTGTACTTATATACCAGATTACAGTAAAGATCTGGAGAAATATATAAGTAACATCACTACAATTCATCATGAGATTGAGGATCTGACCGAGGAAAGAGTTTGGGAGAAAGTAGGCAAGTGATTTAGTCAGGTGGGAGGTTGGTTTGCGAACTTGGGAAAGAGGTTCCTTGGCTATGTTCTAAAACCTCTCATTATAGTTGTGGTTTGTGTGATCTGTTTATGGGGTATAGTTAGGGCTTACAAGTCGTATAAGTCCAACAGACTTGAGAGATCACTGAGAGAGCAAGAAAGGAGGATGGAAAGACTGCAGGACAGTCAATATCAGAATCTTAATAACATGGAGATGCTCAGACGAGGGAGAGTGGCAATAAGTCTGTTTAGGTCAGTTCTTTCCCCAAGGATGGTGTGATTTGGTGATGAAACAGGTCATTAAGGGGGGAACTGATAGAGCGCCATGTTATTCTGAAAATTGTAGGGGTGCATCATAATCACTGATAGTCAGCACCCACATATCTAGAGGACTGTATTAATGTGTAATCATTAGAGGAATAGTATTAAACCGCATATGTTAGCATGTTTAGAAATGTAACCATGTAGTTTATGTAGATCATAGCAGGGTTTAATCGGAAATGTGTTTTAGTTAATGCAAAATGTATTAGTTCACGTGTAAAGTGATGCATCAGGATTAAACGTGCACCATATTAAAGTTTGCACGTGTAGGGTTGCTTTTTCATGTAGTGAAAATAATGTATTAGATGAACGTAAATAGCAATGCTTATAATGTGATATTAGAAAATGTGAGTTTAAATGTAGAAAGGCCTGATCGCATTCCAGGAAGGAATGAAGGCTGTCGCCGAATGGATGAGAAACAGCTGACTGAAGCTGAACTCGGACAAGACAGAGGTCCTCATCCTCGGCTCCACCCCTTCAGCCTGGAACTACTCCTGGTGGCTGGCATCACTGGGAACAGCCCCGACACCCATTGACCATGCACGCAACCTGGGGGTCATCCTCGACTCCACCCTCTCCATGACTAAACAGGTCAACACCGTCTCCTCATCCTGCTTCAACACCCTACGAATGCTCCGCAGGATCTTCAAGTGGATCCCCACCGAAATGAGAAGAACAGTAACCCAGGCCCTCGTCTCCAGTAGGCGGGACCACGGAAATGCCCTCTACGCAGGAACATCAAACAAACTCCTGAGATGGCTGCAACGCATCCAGAACGCCTCGGCACGACTAATCCTCAACATCCCCCGCCGCAGCCACATCACACCCCCTGAGAGACATACACTGGTTCCCCGTCAACAAGAGGATAACCTTCAAGATCCTCATCCACGCACAAAAGGCCCTCCACAATGCCGGCCCAGCGTGTGGTAATTTAGCAATGATTAGGTTAAGCATTAGCAGAAGACATCTTGTAGTTAGAGACTATCTTGTCCCTTTTACGGAATCCATTTTGTATTTCTGTCGGCCATTTTTTATGCCATGTGCTCTGTCCTACCTTCCTGTCAACTGCTCTTGAAATCTGCCTAGAGACAAGATATATTTATCCTCCTCTGTTTTGCACATGCTCAGTTGAGCATACAGCTGTCTCCAACTTGTAATTGTCAAGATGTGTCCACCAGAATTAGCTAACTGTCAGCCCTTCCCACTTGTTGCTAGCACACTCTCTGTATGACCTTATATGTATTTGAAACTAGCAGTCTATTCCTTGTACCGCCTTCATTTGAGCCCCTGTGTGGGTATAAAAGGGTCAAGCTCCTTCTAGTCAGTGTGCTACCTCACACTCTACCGAAGGGTGTTGTGTGAATGTAGTTCCACCTCATGAGGTTTAACCCCTTGGGCTCTGCCGCGATTTTGTGCCTGTGCGGCAGAATCGCGAGTGGGCGGGTTTATGACGGCCCCCAGCCGTCATCAGCACACGAGCCCCGTGATGCATGATGGCTGGGGGCCATCATCAGCATCGAAGGGGTTATAAACTCTGTCTTTTCTATTTCAGTTTATATGCCAACTCCTTATTATTGGTCTAAGGACTCCAAGCAGAGAAGGGCGAATCCCTCGCACTAGTAGGCCTGGCTGAAGCTTGCTACCACAAATTGGCACTTCCAACATGGGACTCATCGGCAACTCGGATGCCGGAAGGACTGGTCGAGACGAAGGATTAGAATCTCGCTTTGGACGTGATCACTGCCGGAGGAGACCCGAGTCTTGGCATCTACGGCGTTTTCCCTTTCTTTCTGATCTGACCATCCAGGTGGCGCCGGTCCTCGACTGAGATCTCTTCTGTTGATTTGCCGTGCAGCGACCATTTGGTTGATTTGAGAACTTGGCAGTAGGAACCTGGACACCATTTGAGTGGTAAGAGCCGTTTCGCGGCACTTGCTGTAAATTTGATGCCTTGGATTGGTAGGGTAGTTTAGAAACGCTTACTGTGGCATTTGTATATGGAATTGGCCAAATATTGAACTCGTCCCATGAATATGTATATATGTGTTGCAATACATATAAGCAGGTAATGAGGAGATTTTTCTCTATTTATGATTATTTGAATGGCGCAACGTACGAAGAGTACCTTAAGCGCTACTTTTGATTATAATACTGCATATTTTGAAATGTCTCCAGCACACTTCGCAGGATGTGTTGCTTTTGTAGTGGAACTAATTTGAGAATCGAAGAAGCACAACCAGCCCCCCCGGAGGGGACGCCTAATAGGGACATGTATATTAAGTATGGTATTTCGTCATAATGTACAGCACATTGTGGAACAAATACACCAGTAAGGATCCTGAGTTGCATTGGCCTATGCATGGGTCATTTGATTTGCGAAAGATTCAGTATGTGGAGCAACGGATGTTTAAGCGAAAGGCTAGGCAAGATATGTTTGACTGTGTACGAATGTGGGAGAAAGAAGTGCGTGAACGAATGAAGCATGAGCAGGCCTTGATTGAAAAAGAACAACGTAAGAGTGTACATGCGAAAGCATTAGAAATGAAAAATAAAGATATTAAAGAAATTAAAGAAAAGGAAGATAGAGAGCGTCAGTTACAGGTGAATGGCCAATACGCTATTCGTAGGCCTCTTTACCCTATTCTTAATAAACCCAAAGATGACTCTCTCTTATTAGATCGTGGTCCACCTCCGTATACTCTTCCCTCTGCTCCTGATGAGTAAGATGAGGACTCTCCTACAGAGCAGGATAAAATCCGAGATACTCGCTCGATGTTAACTACCGAACGTTCCTCTGAGACTAGATCTGCGGCGTGTAAAGCCGATCATAGTACTATCACTGCTTCTGAACTTCTAGATACTATTAAGAATTAGTCGGAAAGGGAACCAAAATATTTAACCGAGATATTTGCTGCAGAGGTTCTGGAGCGATTTAGGAAATATTCAGTGGAAGTAGAGCCAGATGATATAGCAGCTGATTGTAAGCAATTGCATGAAGGTTCTTTTGTCTTCTCCCAGGTGGCTGACACGATCAGACGCTTGGTTAAACTACATGATGAAGCAATTCAGAAAAGGGGGTGGTGATGAACAGAGTGTCTGAATTAAGCAGACCACTCTTACCCAGTCCAAAGATCAGGGCTTGATCCATCACCGTTATTTAGCTCACTGCCCCATCTCAGCTCAGAACCTGGCTATATGCAAATTAGTCTGTCCCTGGCCCAGTGCATCATGGGAACAGGGCAGACCAAACTACCAAGCCAATTCTTCACCAGAAAGGAGACAAGCTTCCGGGGACCGGTTTCTGCCATTTCAGGCGTCGTCGGCCCGGCTTGCTTGAATCCTGATGGAGCAGTGAGCAAGGGACTCATGTCTGAGTATACCCTGCCACACCTATAGTGGCCAAAAACGACGACAGGAACAGACTACTTTGCATATAGCCAAGTTCTGAGCTGGGATGGTGCAGTGAGCTAAAAAACGGTGATGGATCAAGCCCTGATCTTTGGACTGGGTAAGAGTGGTCTGCTTAATTCAGGCACTCTGTTCATCACCACCCCCTTTTCTGAATCATTTTGTCCACCCTAAGCGTGGAAGGGTATACTCAGATGTGAGTCCCTTGCTCATTGCACCATCAGGATTCAAGCAAGCCGGGCCGACGACGGCTGAAATGCCAGAAACCGGTCCCCGGAAGCTTGTTTCCTTCCCAGTGTAAGAATTGGCTTGGTAGTTTGGTTTGCCCTGTTCCCATCATGCACTGGGACAGGAACAGACTAATTTGCATATAGCCAGGTTCTGAACTGGGATGGTGCAGTGAGCTAAAAAACGGTGTTGGATCTAGCCCTGATCTCTTGACTGGGTGAGAGTATTCTGCTTAATTCAGAAACTCTGTCCATCACCACCCCTTGTTGTTAAATATTTTGTCCACCCTAAGCGTGGAAGGGTATACTCAGATGTGAGTCCCTTGCTCATTGCACCATCAGGATTCAAGCAAGCCGGGCCGACGACGGCTGAAATGCCTGAAACCGGTCCCCGGAAACTTGTTTCCTTCCCAGTGTAAGAATTGGCTTGGTAGTTTGGTTTGCCCTGTTCCCATCATGCACTGGGACAGGAACAGACTAATTTGCATATAGCCAGGTTCTGAACTGGGATGGTGCAGTGAGCTAAAAAACGGTGTTGGATCTAGCCCTGATCTCTTGACTGGGTGAGAGTATTCTGCTTAATTCAGAAACTCTGTCCATCACCACCCCTTGTTGTTAAATACATGATGAAGCAGTCCGTTTGCGGGAGGAGAAAAAGGCAGCAGACGCAGCTGCACAAACATCTCGAATCAATATGGCGCGAGCTCCGACGCTCGAAACACATAAGAATGTTGTAAATGTGAAACCCATGCGGGAAGCCACGTCTTTATATGTTCCTCCTAAAGGAACAGGTACAAGTGATGATAAGACTTCTGTCGACGCGAAAGGGTACTTTATTCATAATTAGGTGTACACTCCTTGAAATAGAGCAGATGTTATGGCTCTTAAAAATGCATTACCCGATCCACAAAAGAATCGGACAGCCTTTTATGAAGAAATTGAGGGTGCCATTAGTTCTTGTACTATGACCTTGTCTGACATTGATTTGTTTTTTGGATTAATATTACCTCCTGATATGTGGAGAACTGTGCGTAAAGTTGATGATCGTGTGGTATTTGGGGCATTGTGGACAGGTATAGAACAATTAGATAAAGATAGAGAACCTGCACAGAAACCTTGTCAGCTAATTTTTGATCTTCCAGCAGCTATCTTGGTTAAATTAAAGACGAATATTCCCCCTAAAAAGATAGATTGGACTATGTTAGCGTCTTGTAAGCAAAAAATAGATTAATCAGTTTCAGACTTCTTCACATGCTTTGAAGAAGCATTCCACGATTTTAGTGGTCAGTCATTGACAGATGACACAGGTAGGCATCTGTTTGTCAATAAATATGTCACAAACCTTTTGACAGAAATAGCTAGTCGCCTAAAGGCGAGTGAAAGTTCATGGACTACCTCCTCTCCGGGTTCTCTCCTAACTATGGCTCAGTATTATGAACGACAAGAATTAGAAGCGAAAAGTAAGGAGGATAAAAAATCTAAAGAATTAAAAACAAAGGTTATGATGGCTCAGGCTTATGGCCCACCTTTTAGAGGTAATAATAGAGGTGGACGTGGATCTCATGGTTCGTCCTTTCCTTCCTATACTCGTCCAAATTTGTCTGTTGATCAGTGTGCGTATTGCAAGAAATTTGGACATTGGCTTTCTGACTGTCCAGTACTGCGTGCTCAGCAGGGTTCACGTGGTCGGGGACAAATGAGAAATCATTCAGGATATCCAGGGCCTAGAGGAAACACAAATGATCGTGCTAGGTTTGATGTTAATACACGTGGACAAGAGGGGTCTAATACTTTTGACAGACGGAACCAATATCGAATGTCCGACTATGAGCCATCTGATTTGCAAGATTCTGCTTATGCATAGGATTGCCTAGGATGGTGTAAGGAATCAGTTGAAGTTCCAGTAGATTAGAGGGGTCCCTATGTTACAGCACAAGTTTTGGGTTCTACTGATCAGTTTCTGGTTGGTACAGGAGCTACTCGTCGCACCTTGTCTAAACACTTGATTCCAAGTGCTCCCCTGTCTGGCTTAACAATTACATCGATAGGTTTCGATGGAACATCTTCCCTTAGCCCATTGTCACAGCCACTTGCACTCCATGTTGATAAGTTCACTGCTCCACGTCTGTTTTTGCTTTCCCCAAATACACCAGACAATATTGTGGGTCTTGACATGCTCAAATATTTCAGGGCTAAGATACGATGTTCTCCGGAAGGAGTACGGGTTATTTTAAATGACAACCACCCCATGATTGAAAGATCTTGTATTGTTAAAGAGGACATTGCCCTAGCTTCACTCCCTAGTACTTTGTAGGCTACTTCAGATACCGATGTAGGACAAATGGTTATTCCACCAGTACATATTAGTGTCAAGGAGGGTGCTGTACTGCCGAGATTGCCTCAGTATAAAATTTCTCGAGAAGGAGAAGAAGCACTTACACGTATTGTACAGGATTTGATTAAGGTGGGGGTTGTGGAAGAAGTTCCTTATAATGTCTGCAATAGTCCGATTCTTCCCATTTTGAAAAAAGATATGGACACTAAGATTTATAGATTTATCATTGATTTGAGAGAAGTCAACAAGATTGTAGTACCACAGTACCCTGTAGTGTCTGACATAACAACATTGCTTTCCCTGGTCCCTCCAACAGCAACTACATTTTCAGTAGTGGGAAGAATGCTTTCTTCTCGATTCCTATTCATCCTGATAGCCGATATTTATTCGGTTTCACTTTGAATAACAGATCATACAGATTTTGTAGAATTCCTCAAGGGTATACTGAGAGTCCGAGTATTTATAGTCAAGCCTTAAAAAGACAACTCGAATACTTTATTTTGCCTGAAGGAGTGGCTCTCATACAATATGTCGATGACATCTTGTTGGCAGCTGATACACCTGAGCAGTGTGAAAAATGTACTTTGTCCTTACTTTCTTTTCTTGCGACACATCACCATAAAGTATCACGGAAGAAATTGCAATATTGTAGACCAAAGGTAACCTATTTAGGTCATCTTCTGTCTAAGGAGGGATGTGCACTGACATCAGATCGCATTCAAGCAATTCTAGACACTCCAGTACCTTCCACACAGAAAGATGTCCGTGCATTTATTGGTTTAACTTTATTTTGCAGGCAATGGATATTGGGTTTTTCACACATTGTTAAACCTTTGCTAGCACTTTTGACTAAGAACGCTCCGATTCCTCTTCCTTGGACAGATGAATGTCAAAATGCTTTTCGCCAGTTGAAACAAGCTCTTTGCTTTGCACCAGTGTTAGGCACACCAGATTACACGAAGGCCTTTACACTCTATGTACACGAGAAAGATGGATGTGCATGGTCAGTTTTAGTACAGACACACGGTGACAAGCAGCATCCCTGTGCATATTTTTCTGCAGTTCTTGATCCTGTTGCTCGTGCGTTGCCTGAATGTTTTCGTTCAGTTGCAGCAACAGCTGTGTCCATACGTCAGAGTGAAGGGATAGTTTTGTCAAACAAACTGTTGGTGCTAGTACCCCATGCAGTAGATGCCCTTTTGAATCAGACTAAAACTCAGCATTTAACCTGTGCTCGCTTGACAGGATACGAATTGACACTGTTAGCACCTCACATTACATTGAAGAGGTGTGCTACACTAAACCCAGCCACTTTGTTGCCATATCCTGCAACTCAGTCTCAATCAAAGGAGCCTCATGATTGTATATTCCTTACTGAGGAACAGACAAAGGGTCGCATCGATTTGCTAGATACGCCCCTTCCAGATGTTGATGGGGAGCGGTGGGTTGATGGGTCCTGTTTAAAGTTACCGGATGGCACAACCTTAGCTGCATATGCAATCATCACACTTGAAACAGTAGTGGAAACAGCTCGCATACCACAGAAGTTGGCTCAAGCAGCTGAACTAATAGCTTTGACACATGCTTGTGCGCTTAGTACTGACTTATGTGTGAACATTTACACGGATAGCCGCTATGCTTTTGGAGTGGTTCATGATTTTGGCCTACTCTGGAAGGAAAGAGGCTTTCTTACATCCCAGGGTGTGCAGATAATGCACGGAGAATTAGTACATAATCTCTTGACTGAACTTACATATCCTTTGCAGATTGTGTAGCTCGTGAAACTGCAATACAGCGAAGCATTACACCTGTGTACGTAGTAAAATCACAAGCTGAGCGTTGGCATGATGCTAGAGAGGAAGTATTGGATATACAGAGATCTGCCTCTGTGGAAGAACTTGAGCAGTGGTCCAAAGAAGGAATGTTAGATGATGAGGGTTGTTGGCATAACAAAGAAATTAATAAATGGAAATTGCCTGCAGCTTATTTACAAGCTTTTGTTCAAATGGCACATGGGCTGGCACATGTTGGAGCTCTAGCAATAACTAAATTGCTTACACAAGTCTGGGAGCATCCTGAAATTGCCAGCACAGCTAAAAGAATAGTACAGTCCTGTTTGATCTGTTGGCAGTACAATCCTGGAAAAGGGACATAAATTCCTACAGGAGGGTTTGCTACACCAACCGCACCTTTTGAAGTTTTGCAGATGGATGACATCCAGCTTGGACGCTGCAATAATCTAAAATATGTCCTAGTGGTGGTATGTGCCTTCAGTAAGTGGATAGAGGCATATCCTACAAAGGATAATACTGCTCTTACTACAGCGAATGTGCTTCTGAAGGAATATTTTCCTAGGTATGGTGTTTGTAAACTTTTGTGGAGTGACAACAGACCTCATTTTATTGGGCAAGTTGTTGAGTATGTCCTGAAAGGGTTAGGGATCAAACAGAAATTCCATACAGTCTTTCACCCACAATCAACAAGATTGGTGGAAAGGTATATTGCTACCTTAAAATTTAAGCTGGCGAAAATACTGGCTTCCACATCCCTAAAGTGGCCGGATGCATTGCCTTTGGCACTGTTATCCATAAGATCAGTACCATACTCACGATCAGGTCTTACAGTGTATGAGGTAGTATTTGGAAGACCGATGAACATTTGGGGAGTTCCAAGCCACGCCCCATACATGATGTACCTTGTGTTTTGTTGAATGATTATTTGGCACAGTTAACAGACAGTTTGACCTCTATTCATCAACAGGTTCGAGAAGCTCTTCCTGATAGATCTACAGGTGAGGCCCATGATCTCCATCCCGGTGGCCACGTGATGGTCAAGGTCTTCGACAGATCGAACAGCTTGGAGCCGAGGTGGCGAGGCCCGGAGCAGGTGTTGTTGGCTACAAGGACAGCAGTTTGAGTGACGAACAAAAAGAATTGGCTCCACACCACGCATTGCAAACATGTATCGCCCGCCTTGGTGGAACCTGCTGTGCTGACCGACCATCGAGAAATTCTGGAGACGGAGAAAGGTCAAGCTATCTCACCTGACGAGTCTACGGAAGTCTTCCCGGACCACACTCCAATATGTTGTCTGACATTGGAAGGTGTGTGATTCCTGGAGCATCGCAATACAATTTGAGACCGAGAAAAGAATCTGCAGTTTTGAACGAGACAGGTTGAGCTACCGCCCTGGGTTTGTGAATCGGAGAGCCAATAAGGCAAGGGGGGGGATCAGCCTTGCATTAGAGTAGTAACACCCATCTTGGCCCGTGATGAAGAAATCAACGGCTACCAAATGGAAGAGGAGCTCCAACGATTGTTTTCAACAAGTTCTTAGAAAGATTGATCATCGCTGTCATTGAAATGTATAATAAGAGAAACATTTGTGCTGTAGGGTTTGTTGTTGCCTTGGTGGTTTTGGCAATAACCACTTGGTTTGTTAAGAAAGCAGTACCTGCTCGACAGCTTTTTGTTGCAACTACTCCGGCTCCACTGGAGCATCGTTACTATACTCTTCCTTATCATAAACAGAAACATCGAGAGTCCTATCTGAATAACACATTGATTCAGATGTTGCATTATACCCACAATGCTATGAATACTGCCAATTGTTGGGTGTGTGGGATGATACCTGCACACCAGAAGAAAGGAGGAACACCTTTTATTCCTCTACCGTTTTCCCATAAAAGTTCATGTGAAGCTTGGTATGCCCTTTTGTTTGCTTATGGGAAGCCTTCAGTAGGTGGAATCATCTTTCGGTTAAATAAAGAATGTTACCAAGATGAAAATGGTTATCCTCACGCTAAAGGGACTGAATGGGAATTGGATGAATACAAACCCGACAATATTTCAACACCATATGTCTTCACAAATGTGAGGAGTATAAAGAACATTGGACCCTTTGTGATTTCTATAACCAGAGCAAAAGCAGATTTATGTATTGTCAGTGTTGGGAGAATTACCGTAGGAAGAAGTGAATGTATTCCTGTACTGAACATTGAGGGCATGAATAATAGTAGTTTTACATCGTCGCACAACACCTACTTTGTGTGCGGTACTAAAGGATATAATCAATTAAAAACACCTACTTTGTGTGCGGTAATAAAGGATATTATCAATTACCTGTTGGATGGTCAGGGGTATGCTACATATCATTTTTGTTACCACCTGTGTTTTTAGCACCTGCATCATATCATCTTGACCTGAAGCTGTACAATGATATGTCTAAGAATAGATACAAACGAACAATAAGTACTGACGAGATTGACCAGACAGATACCGCTTTGCAGCAATATGTCGATTTCAATTTGGGTTTGTTCTTCTTTGTGGGTGCTGCATTGAATAGCAGAAAGATCAGACGATTGACTTGTGTTGTGGAAGCTGCCACCAATCAGACAGCTATGGCACTTGGGAACATTACGGAAGAACTGCAAATTGCAAGAATTGTAGCACTCCAAAATAGGATGGTGCTCGACGTGATTTTGGCTGATCGAGGTGGTGCATTCCGCATCATCGGTAGCAGTTTTTATACCTGACCACTCACCTTTAGTTTATGATGCAATCTCTAAGCTACATAAGATTGCTGCAGACATTCACCCAGAGACTGGTACATGGACATTTTCAAACTGGATATGGACACTCTTTGTTACTTGGGGCTGGAAACTACTGACTATTCTATGTATAATACTGGTGATACTATTTACATGTTGTACTTGTATACAATGTGGCCCTATGATTTTCTCTATGTGCATCACTGCGTGTACACCTGCCAAAAGAAATATTACAAAAGAACAACAAATGCTAAATTGTGAGATTACTGAGATGATGAATATCAATGTACAGGATGCAGATCTAGATTACCCTAGATAGATGAATGTATTCAGCAAATGCTGAAAGGGTCGTCTGTGGTAATTTAGCAATGATTAGGTTAAGCATTAGCAGAAGACATCTTGTAGTTAGAGACTATCTTGTCCCTTTTACGGAATCCATTTTGTATTTCTGTCGGCCATTTTGTATGCCATGTGCTCTGTCCTACCTTCCTGTCAACTGTTCTTGAAATCTGCCTTGAGACAAGAAATATTTATCCTCCTCTGTTTTGCACATGCTCAGTTGAGCATACAGCTGTCTCCAACTTGTAATTGTCAAGATGTGTCCACCAGAATTAGCTAACTGTCAGCCCTTCTCACTTGTTGCTAGCACACTCTCTGTATGACCTTATATGTATTTGAAACCAGCAGTTTATTCCTTGTACCACCTACATTTGAGCCCCTGTGTGGGTATAAAAGGACCAAGCTCCTTCTAGTCAGTGTGCTAACTCATACTCTACCGAAGGGTGTTGTGTGAATGTAGTTCCACCTCATGAGGTTTAATAAACTCTGTCATTTCTATTCCAGTTTATGTGCCAACTTCTTATTATTGGTCTAAGGACTCTAAGGAGCGATGGGCGAATCCCTTGCACTAGTAGGCCTGGCTAAGGCTTGCTACCACAAGCGTACCTCAACAAACGACTCAGCTTCTACGCCCCTATCCTCAAGCTCCGCTCTGCCAGCCTCGCCCTCGCCACAGTGCCGCGCATCCAAAGAACAACCACCGGTGGCAGATCCTTTTCCCACCTCACCGCCAAGACCTGGAACACCCTCCCCACCAACCTACGGCAGACCCAAGACCTCATGGCCTTCAGACGACTTCTCAAGACCTAGCTCTTAGACCAGTAGCAGCACCCCCCAGTGCCTGGAGACCCTCACAGGTATGTAGCACACTTAACAAATGTCCTGATTGATTGATTGATTGATCGCATATAAGTATAGGAAAAGGCCTATTTGTAATTTCTTATGTTAGCCAAAAGCTGTAGGCCTGAAATTTTTTTTTGGGGGGAAGGCTCTCTTCTTTAGTTAAAAGCAGACAGTGAAACTTGTGTGCGTGCAAGGTCGAGTTGTTTAAAAGGTTTCAGTTGCAGGTGCAAGGACACATGTCTCATTAGGCAGAATAACCCTCTTGTTCCAGAAAAGGGATGGTACAAACTGGCGCCATGGGAGTCAACAGGAATGTTGATAGTATGTTTTAAGCGAAGATGGTGTCTGGAAATCAAGGTCGACCCCGCGGTTCTTGGATGAAGTCAGAGTTTCAATGGAAAAATCCAAAAGGAGGACCTTCCTGAAGGGATGTGCGAAGGGCATGCCCTACTGTTTTGGGATTTTGTATTAGGGACAGTACCCCGAGGATGGATCAGAAGAGAGCTAGGATGGAAGCGAGAAGGAGCATCTTAGAACGAGCTCTGTAGCTTTTGCTACTTACCTTTGCAAAGTGAATGTACTTCTAAGGAAGTCTTCACTGCTGACACCCTTTTTCCTCTTGCCTGGGAATGATGCTAAGTAGGTATGTCACTTTAGTGTTAGAGTAGGCATAGATTAATAATCTTTCTTTCTTTTAGGTCAATGCAGTCATCTCTTCAAGAAGGGACTGTCATTATTTGCCTCATGCTTTTGGAGATCACCTTGATCATCATATTGAGTCATCTGAGGCTCATGCGTAGGATTATGTTTGTATTAGTGCCCATTTATTTACTTAACCGCTTGCTGAGGTGTTTGTATATCCAGTTGTTTTTGGCTTTGTAATACATTTCAAAACCTTATTTTCGTAGTCAGTAGTTTATTGATTTGGATTGAATTTGTCAATGGTAAATTTCAATTGGAAAGAGTTTCTCCCCTTTACACTTCTTAGCAGACAAAAAAGATCCGGAGAGGAGGATTCAAAAATTGGTAAGATAAGGTTAAAAATGTAGATAAGAATCTGGCGTCGTCACAATTATCAATAAACTTAGAAACTTAAGCTTCCAATGCAGGCCACCAGAAATGTTTGTTTTATATATTTGCATGTGCTAATGAGCCCTAAATTAATGGCCTTTGTGTACCTCCTTAATATTATCATCTCCGGCAACCACAGGAGGCACACACACATCATTACGCACTAGGACCCCTTCAACAGCTCATTGGTCCTTTGAAATATGTACAAAAGGTTTCGGTAGGCCTCAACATTTCTTTTCTCGGGACAGCCTTCTTTCATCAATTTGAAAACAGACTATAAAATGGCATCCTGTTTGGAAGCTTTTAACCACTGTTTATGTGCAACCACACCTTAGCTGTGCAATATATCTTCCACAGAAGCAATCGCATTCTCAGTACCTTGAAATGTGTTGAATTCTTCACCCCGAAGGATAACCTGGAGAGACGGTATGCTCTTATGTTTTTCCCACTAGGTATGTATTTCACTATAAAATTTAATTCTTGTAGCTCTGATAGCAGTTTGACGAATTGGGATGCTACCTCACCTGAGCCACTGCCACTCAGCAGCAGGTGGAGTAATGGCTTGTGGTCTGTGAATAGATCAAAATGGGAACCCCAAATGAAAGTCTTGAACCTTTCCACCACCCAACAAAATGGCTATGCCTCTCGTTCAATGGCGCTGTAATGGCTTCTGCTCTACTGAGAGAGTGAAAGGCAAAGGCAATGGTGTTTTCTTTGTCCTGACATAACTGTGGAAACACAGCCCCCAATCCAACTTAACTGGTATAAACAGTAATGATACACTTTCTGCATTCTGCAAATGGAGTTAAAGCTGGGGCTCAAATTATGAGATTCTTCACTTTTTCATATGCTTTTTGCACATTATTAGACCAGATATACTTTGCTTCTTTCTTGAGCAAATTCCTCAGGGGCTGCACATTGAAAGCATAACCTTGCGTCAACCTCTAATAGTATTTGCTTAGCCTGAGAAAGTGCATATTTGTCACTGGGTGCATGTGCATCTTCTATAGCTTTATTCAATGAAAATCTTGGAAAAATACCATTGAGTGATAGAACTCCTAAGTAGTCAATGTTTTCTGCTAAAAAGGTGCATTGTTCTGTTTAAAGAGTGATACCAAACTCTTTATATTCAGTGAAAACTGTTTCAAGAGTGTGATTATGTTCAGGTAAAGATTTTGCAAAAAATCAGCACACCATCTTGAAACGCTTGTATCCCACTCACACCCTTTAATATGTTATCGATGAGGCACTGAAAAACACTACCTGCTGAAGCCAATCCAAAAAGGAGTCTGCAAAACTTAAATGCTCTGAAAGGAGTTATAAAGGTGGTTAACTCTTGGGACCTTTCTTTTTATGAGATCTGGTAGCAAGCTGATTTGAGAGCCAAAAGTGTGAAAATATTTGAGTCTTCAATGTTGGCAAGTAAGACTTCAATCTTGGGAAGAGTATGGCAATGAACCACAATGTTCCTGTTGAGACTGCACAGATCAGCGCACAGGCAAATGTCACCCTTCCTTTTTGTGCTCAATTACAATGAGACTTACCCATTCAGAGGAGTCAGTGGGTTTGAGAAGGCCATCTCCATCTAACGTCTCCAATGTTTTTAAATTCAGCTCTAACATTTAATGGGACAGGTGTAGTTTTGTGTGCAACAGGTATAGCATGCCTCTTCAACTTAATTGTGTGCACATATGTCTGAATGAGCCCAATCTTACCAGAAATAATTTAAGGAAATCTTATAACAAAATCTTCAGTTGGATTAAAATCATCAGTAGTGAGTAAAGATATATTGTTTTGTTTTTGTTTTATATTTTAGGAGTTTTATAAAGCGTTTCCCTGACCCGGGGGTATCGGAGCACTTTACAACAGTGTTTCACAAGAGTTACATAGTAGAGGAGTCTTAAATATAAAGGTTCAGAAGCCCAAGAGTGCTAAGGATTCTCGAGGTAGTATTTGAGTCCTGAGGTAGCCTCGTTGAATGCTGTATTGAGGTAGTATGTGAGTCCTGATGCAACCTCATTTTATGTTCACTTGTCTAGAAGCGGGCTGAGGTGGATCTGTGTGTTGCAGTCAAAGACCAACGGAGTCGGGTTAGCGCGAAGGCGGCGGCTATCCATTCAGGAGGGAGCGGTTGAGCAGGAGGGCTTTTAGGAGTTTTTTTAATTTTGTGAAGATTGGGATAGTTCTGATATCTGCTGGGATGGAGTTGCAGATTTTGGCCATGTTTCCAACGAAAGACTTAGCAGCGTTTTGTTTTTTTTTGCGTGTTTTCATGGGGATGAGAAGGAGGGTGTTGGAGCTCCTGAGGTTTCTTGTCTGACCGGCCTCTTGATACATTGGCTAACCTGACTGGTGGATCAGCAGAAAGCACAAGTATAAGGCCAGGTTTTGCAAATAGATATGAGTTTTGTATATAAAACAAGACCAAAACAACAAATATCCAATGAGAAGCAGAGATATGATTTTTTAAAGAATAAAAATAAAAATAGCACTCAAAAGCAATAAGTTCCATTTGGGGTTTGCCTGGTCGCGTTGGACTGGGGAAAAGTCAAGACTTCAGGCCAACCACAATGGGGTGCAGGCCATATGCATGAGTCAAGCAGGCCAGCTGAACACGGTACCGTGATAATGGTTGCAACAACGAGATGCAGCTTGCTGCTGAGCAATGCATCTGAATCGGTCTAGCAGTTGAGGTGATGCGTCAATTTTCTTCATGCAGTAGTGGCGATGCGTTGGCTCTGGAGACAATGCGCCAAGGCGAGAGACATTGGTTCCATAGACGATGTGCTAGGTTTCTCCATGCAGATGAGGGGATGCGTTGATCCTACCACACTGCAGGGGCTGTGATGTGCTGGTTCCAAAGAGTTAGTTCTTTAAGGCGATGCACTGGTTCACGACTGCGATACGCCAATTCTGCTCCCTAACAGGGTTGATACGCTGGTTGTGCTGCACGCAGATGCGTTAATTCCACTGGAGGAAGCACCTGGGTCCACTTCCAATGGACCATGCACAGGAGCAGGTGATGCGGCTTTGATATTCCTGTGTCTCAAGCAACGGGAGGCAAAGCCATAAGCCCTTGGAGATAACTGTTAGTTCAAAGCAAAGTCCATCTCTCCCTCAGCAGGGGGAGAGAGCAGCAGACAGCAGGGCAGCACAGCAGAAAAACATTGGTAGACCTTGCAGCAGCACAGCAGTTCTTCTGATAGAGGTTTTTTACAGGTCCAGATGTGTCTTATCTGGTGGGATCAGAGAACCTGTACTTCTACCCAGTTGTGCCTTTGAAGTGGGGTGACTTCAAATAAGGGTCTTTGAAGTACACAGAGGACCTTTCTTTCCAGCCCTGGCTTTAAACACACTACAGGCAGGTAATCAACCCTTTATATGGGGAGAGAACACTCCCTATTCAGGTGTGTCAGCTACTTCTTCCTATTCTGCTCAGTATGAGACATCAGGATGCAGATCGGTACTCAGATACACCTAACCTTCCTTTGTGTGTGGCTGTCTAGAAGGAATACACAACGTCAAGCTGTCACCCACCCCAGATGTTTATTGGAGACAGGCTGCAGGCACACATAGCTTTAAGAGAAGAGAAATGCTCACTTTTTAAAAGTGGCATTTTAACATAGTAATGTCAAATGCAAAGATATAAAACATGACAGAGCTTCTCCTTTCTAATCAGCAAACATAGCCTAAAAGTATAATAAAGAATTTCCAATGTTAACTGATGAGAGGAGTAGGCCTCACAGTAGTGTAAAACAAATGTGGATGTTTTTCACAACCAGGAAATACAAAACTTAAAAGTACATGGCCTACTTTTTGCTTAAACAGTACCCAGCCCTATGGGATATTTAGGGCCTTCATTAGGGGTGAATTGAGTGTAATAAAGGGAGAGCTTACAGTTTGAAATGCCAAGTGGCATGGCAGTAAATCTGCACACACAGGCTCTGCAGTGCCAGGCCTGAGACTTGTTTAAAGGGCTACTTATGTGGGTGGCAAGATCAGTGCTGCAGGCCCACTACTAGCATTTAATTTACATACCCTATACACAGGAAGTGCATTCTACTAGGGACTTACAGTTAAAATAAATATCCTAATTATGGATACACCAAATGTAACCATGTTTAGGGGAGAAGTACATTTAGTATTGGTCAACAAAAATAATTTGCAAAAAGAGGAGGTAGGCAGGCTGAAGGTTTGAAGGAAGACCACCCTAAGGCTCGCAGGTCTAACAGTAGACAAGGAAACAATATCCATATTCAGGACGACAGTTAAGTGAACACTGCATACTTTAACATGGGGTTTACCAGGTCTGCCAACATTTTGTGAGTGGCCTAATACCTTGCATTTATTGCATTGTGTACCTACTGCTGGAGATTGCATATAACTAATCAAATGAGATTTAGATCCGCACCTGAAACAAAAAGTGTTAGTATTCTGTTGAACATTCTTAATGACTTTACCCTTAATTTGTCTAGCATCAACATGTTACAAATACCCCACAACATTAGCAATTGGAGAAGATGTCTGAGTCGATTCCTGGGCCATCATGTGACTGGGGATTATTGAACGTTCAATGCTTTCGACCAGATCAACAACCTTTAGCAATGTAGGGCCTCTGCAACTGTGCAGCTTTTCTTGTATCTCTTTTTAATAGCAGCTATACAGAAACTGCTCTCAAAGGCCAATGGATGCTCTAAAATTCCATGTAGCTGCTAATGCCCTTAAAGCTGATCTCAATTCTTCAACAGGTTTCATCAGTTTGATTTTCTTGAAAAACTTAAATCTCTCCAATAGAACACTAGGTTGTTCTGCGAATTTGACTCTAAGTCCTGTAATTACTTCCGAGTACTCATTAGTATTTCCAGATTGTCCAGCTGTGGCAGCAGCTGGAGGCAAATCATCAAAAACTTGCTGCCCTTCATTTCCCAAATGACTAAACAAAATAGCAGACTTTCTTTTAGGTTCAAAGCCATCTCCTCCAACTGTGAGTAAATAGTTCTCAAAAGACCTAAACTAAGCATTCCACTTAATCAAAGGCTTGCCAGGATGTTGAAGAAATTGTGAGATCTGAACTAAATTGTTAAAAGTCACTGAAAACAATTGTTTCGAATGCTACCATCCAATGAAGTGTAGATACAGGTAATGGCACAGTTCTGAGAAGTCAATAAGTATTTCCAAGTTCACGAGCCAATTCAAACAAAAAGCTCTCAAGTCTTAAAGAAACATTGCTGTAAACTGGAAATATTCAAAGCAATCTAGCACTGGCATTGAAATATGAGCATATAGGCACAACATTGATAATAAAACCAAAACGTTGCTGTAAACTTGAAATATCGAAGGCAATCTAGCAATTACATTAAAATATGAGTGTATTGCCACAACATCGATAATTAAAGCAGAAACAGATCAGAAATGTAGCGTTAGTGCCATGAGGATATATGTGCATAGGACAGGCATGTAAACTGAAAACATTATATCAAGCACATATATGAGCGTGCATGATCTGTGGCACACCAGTGCTGAGCACGAAGTGGAGCACATACAGCCAAAATGAGGAAGTTGGTGGAGCTGCACGCGAAATAGCCCAAAACTTGACAGCTTAGGAAGCCTATCCCTTGCTACCCCTTACAGCTCCCCATCCAGTGAGCACTCCTTGTTGCTGGCGCAGGAACCGGCAGTGTGCTTCTCCCCTGCCCGCTCTGTGCAGGCAAGGTGTCTGGTATGTGTAGCTATCCCACTGTCCTCAGACAGAGTGAGCGGAGGCAAAGCCACCTCTTTTGGGAGGGCGTGATGGTGCACCTCTTCTTCCTTTGATGGTCAGGGACTCAGAGATGGGGTCTTGGGTCCCATGTTTTTCTCTTAGGGGGTGCAAGAGCAGCCCCCTTCATCTTGTATTGGCCCCTAGGAAGATGCTGGCCCATGGCGGCAACTGAAGCGGAGGGGAGCTGGCTCTACACAAAATGTTCACTGGTGTGGAGGAGCACCACAAGACACATTTCAGGAGGATATATGTGCGTAGGACAGGCATGTAAACTGAAAACATTATATCAAGCACATACATGAGCGTTCATGGTCTGTGGCACACCAGTGCTGAGCACGAAGTGAAGCACATGCAGCCAAAATGAGGAAGTCGGTGGAGCTGCACATGAAATAGCCCAAAACTAGACAGCTTTGAGAGCCTATCCCTTGCTACCCCTTACGGCTCCCCATCCAGCGAGCACTCCTTGTTGCTGGCACAGGAGCTGGCAGTGTGCTTCTCCCCTGCCAGCTCTGTGCTGGCAAGGTGTCTGGTATGTGTAGCTATCCCACTCTCCCCAGACAGTGAGCGGAGGCAAGGCCACCTCTTTTGGGAGGGCGTGACGGAGCACCTCTTCTTCCTCTGATGGTCAGGGGCTCGGAGATGGGTTCTAGGGTCCCTTGTTTTCCTCTTAGGGAGTGCAACAGCACCCCCCTTCATCTTGCATTGCCCCCTGGGAAGATGGTGGCCCCTGGGGACAACTGAAGTGGAGGGGAGCTGACTCTACACAAAATGTTCACTGGTGTGGAGGAGCACCACAAGCTTTGATACCCACTGGTGGACGAAGGTTACCAAAGATGAAAAAGCTAAAAAATGACAAAACTGCAGCTGACTATACGTTTGGCACCTCAATTTCAATTTACTGTTAGGTAAAAAAAAATTCCGTTGGGAGGACAATACGTACAGATATTCATGCATTCACTTCACTCTTACACTAATCGCAACTGCACTAATAGCCCATAAACCGAAAGTTTGGCAAACATTTAACAAGGAAAAAACCACTGTAGTAAAAAATATACATTTATTTTTGATTAAAAACATGAATCCATATACAAAATCATTAAAAACAATAGACAAAAACCACCTAATGTGGAAGATGGAGAAATATAATCGAGACAACACACTTAGTCTTGTTATGTGGTTAATTCAACTCATTTGTTGACAACAGTGGGCAGGCTTTCCCTTCCTATACCCAATTAATCGTTGACAACTTTGAATTTTAACCCTTTTGTAGTGCGTCGACACGTTTCGGAAGCCTTAGATGATTATGGCCTCCTTCTTCAGGACAATTTCAATGTATTTCTCCACATCCAAACTGTCACCTAATGCATAAATAAAACATTCTTTACTAATCACAACGTTCTAAGGCCTATACATGATCAATTCAAGACTTAAATCAAAACATTTGTTTAAGCTATAGATACAAGTTAGTATTTCTATAAGCTATGATTTTCTCAACCCCTACTTTATCCAAAACAATTCATTCTTGTTTACATTAAAACAAAAATATCTAATATTAAAACCATCCACATGTACTTCTTTCTTTTTTGATTATCTCTTCACAAATGTTACTTCTTTATTAAAAACTTTTTTCAAACCATGGTAAGTGTTATGCCAACATACCACTAGTCTCACCGCCATTCTAGCTCTGTTCATACTCACACCATTCTACCATCATGTCTCACTCACCGGTGCAAAGGCATCTGGGTGAGGAGCTTTTAAATGAAGCGTTTTGTTCTTGCGGTGAGGCGTTTCTATATTCCTTGCCTTCAACCTCAGCTGTAAGGTATAAATTAATACAGCTCTTTAGAAATTTCATAGTTTTATATTAATCAAATTTTATTCTTATTACTGGCAGGTTACTATTACCTGTATTAAGGAGACTTGAATAACGTTCTTCTAGTCAAAATTCTTTCCGAAGTTGCTCATACATACCTAGCAATAAATTGGAACATTTTATTATATATTCCTACAGCTGTTCAAACCTGAGCTAGCCGTAAGTTCCCTCCAGATAATTACCTCGACGATTTGTTTATCTCTTTCAATCACTTTCCTGGAATGCTACTTTTATAGTTGCAGCTGTCGCTCTCTTTACTATAAAACATAAGCACATTAAGGCTATTCAGTTTTTTTTAAAATAACAAGACAGTTTCATTAACCAAGCTTTTAGCAGGTACGCTCACCTCATTTAAAAACAGCTTTTCAGTGATGTGATGTGCTTGTCGGAAATTTGATTATTTTCCTGAGCCCGGGTGTTCGCCGAATATGGCTACATGGATGATACAAAGCGAAAAGGCTCGCTCATTATTTCATTCTTGACACAGACTGTTATGCTAGCTTTTTACATGTGACAAACAACTTGTCTTTTAAATGTTCTAACTTGCTATTCCGTGCGTACGAGCCTCTTTATTTGCCATGAAGCAGTCTATTGCTTCCGTTCTTTACATCTATTTTATGCCGTTTTAAGCCAAGTACGGTATTTGTCAGTCGAATTAAGTACAAAAATCTTATGTTTTAAAGATTCTACCCCCCTAGTTAGAATATATGTCGGCATTGGATTTCACATACCAGCAGGTTTACCCGGGGCGTTCCGACCGCGTCTTCCCGATCACGGTGGTTTTCGGCAAAGGACTTGCTCATGGGCTCAGCGATTTTTAAATACGTCGTTTCTGACGTCACTACCATGTGCGCCCATTCTTACTTTTTTCTCACTGAAGGTGAAGCTTTATTGCTCTATGTGCGAATGCACATGTATTTATGTCTGCACAAATTAAAATAAAGTGAGTCCCTTTCATAAAGACATTTAACCGAACTATTTCCTCCTCTTTTTCCACCTGCTCAGGATTGTTATTTGAAGCATTCAGTTATTTCAGGTATTTGGGTCGACTATGCTGTTTAGACTTCAATGTACTAAAATTAAACCTCACAAGGATCATTAAACAAGCATTTATATATATCGATTTTATCTGTTCGCTGTTTTATGCACCTTAATGTATATTAATCTGAGACCCCAGTCAGAATCATTCAAATGTGGTAAATAGACCTTGATATGGTTAATAAACCTTGATCCCAAGCCTCAAATAATATCATTTTGACTACTATATTTACGGTATCTAGACTGTAATTCTCATCCAGTCTTCCTTTGTATTGAGGCCCTTATTCACTGTATCCAACATGGAGATATACCATTGCTCCCTATTTTTTCATTTCATTTCAACATTGCCACCTCTTCTAGAGGAAACAATTTTTTCTACCACAAACCAGGAGAATTCAGTGTGTTTGTGTTTAAGCTTGGTAAAATGTTCCACCATTGGGGCATTAACTTTACACGTTTTCAAGGCTGATCTATGTTCTAATAAGCGTAGCCTAATCTCTCTTCCTGTTTCGCCCACACAGTCTAACCCACACGGGCACAGTATGATGTATATTAGGTTACTGCTTCTACAGGTATTAAGGGTCTTGGATGTCATAGTATAGTTATTATAGGTTAGTGTTTTTGAGACAATGCAGTTGTCGCAAATCGAACAACTGCTACATTTATAGTTGCCAACAGCTCTTGTTCCATCTATCGTCATCTGGTTGTTAAAGTTGTTCTCTCTATAAGTATGAACCAGATTCTGACGAATGTTTTCATTTCGCCTACAAGCAAAAATAGGTTTGGGGATTTTTTCTTCCTTACCGTCATTTAAAATGTTCCAGTTAGAATTTATTATGTTTTTCAATTTGTTACTAATGTTGGAGAATTGGCTCACAAAAACCAACTTGGAATCAGTTGCAGGGTTTATTTGCTTGGTTTCAGGATGTATCATGCTATCTCGGTTATAAAACCGCGCTCTTTTATAAGTGTTCTTAATTAGTTTCCTCGGGTATCCTCTGTCTTTTAACTTTTCAGCCAGTATATCAGCATGTTTCAGGTAGTCCGTCATGTTTGAACAGTTTCTCCTTAGGCGTAGAAACTGACCAAAGGGTACATTATGCCGCTGGGATTGCGGATGGTAACTATTATAATGTAATAGTGTGTTTTTATCGGTGGCTTTGGTGTATAATTCCACCTCTAACACTCCCTCTCTGTTTTTTATAGTAATGTCCAAAAAGTTGACTGCTTGTCTATCATAGGCTGCAGTGAATCTAAGATTCCTATCTCCCAAGTTTAACCATTCCAGGAATTCTTCCAAGGTTTCTGTAGAACCTTCCCAAATGAAGAGAATGTCGTCAATAAAACAACGCCACATCCTTATATTCTCAAAGAATGGCGCCGCCTCATTGAAGACATGTCTCTCCTCAAATTCTGCTACGTAGAGGCATGCCAGACTTGGGGCACAAGTTGCGCCCATGCTGGTGCCCTTACATTGGATGTACAACTCCTCCTTGAATAAAAACATATTGTTCTTTAACACTAGTCTGATGCATTGCATAATAAATTCCATACTGGCTCCTCTTAGATCTGCTTTCTTGAGGATCTCACCAATTACCACCAGGGTGTTATCTTGTGGTATATTGGTGTATAACGCCTCTATATCGAGGGTCACCAGAATTTGATTGTCAGGGTTATATTCCATGCCTTCTATCATAGAAATAATATGGGCCGAATCTCACACATATGATTTCTGTTGAGTCACAAGGGGTTTAAGAAAGGTATCAGCATATTGGCTCAATGGTTCGAGCCGTGAGCCGATACAGCTAACTATAGGTCTCATGGGAGGGTTATTCAAACTTTTATGTATTTTTGGGAGACCATATATGGCTGGTGTTCTAGCATTTTTATTGTTTAAAAATGCATACTCCGCCTTACAGATCCACTCTTTTTCTAAAGGTACATTAATTTTCATCGTTACTTCTTTATTTAAAGAATCTAGTTTGGAAAATGGTATCTTTTGATAGTGTTCTCTAACATCCAGTAATTGTAACATTCTAGCTTCATAGTCATCAGTATTAAATACCACCACACCACCACCTTTGTCAGCAGGCTTAATGGTCAGATGTTGATTATTCTTTAGATCCAGCATAGCCTTCCTGTGTTCTTTAGACATATTATTAGTGTCAGGGTAGGCCTGCTCAGTCAATTGTCTTGCTTTAGATTCCACTACTTTTTCAAAAATTTCAACATTCTTCCCTACTTGTGAAAGGGAGGGTGTTATATATATATATATATATATATATATATATATATATATATATATATATATATATATATACTCTAGAACCTCACCAAGAGACTTCTGTGCCAGACAGGTCCCACTTTCATAAACAAGGTGAGGGTCCGCTCAGATGTAGTGAGTTGGACATCAAATTCCGGCCGGAGCACGTGAGTGTCCCTGCATTCAATGTGAATAAAAATAAGTACCTTAAATCCCAAGTCACATCAGATTATGAGGGGCTAGATATAAGTTGTACATGACTCGATACAGTCCGTATTCCATTTATCTAAATGGGTTTGCATCAAGTATTCGCGACTCACCTATAAAATGTCAGTATGATAATCCAAAAGGTTTCAGTTGCATATGGTAACTCTCTCACAAGTATCGCGAGGGATACATTGTGGTCACGTAAGCGAATGGTTCCCGACACGTAGATCTAAACAGAAAACAATTGTAAAAAAAACGAAAAACACAGTTCCAACCTGTCCAAATGGCACGTACCGTGGCCCATATGTGTTAGATCAGAGGGTCTAATAAGTCCCCTTTGGGCAGTTCAACTTATAGTTAGCTATGAATTATTAATCGCTCCACCCCACATGGATTCAAAGGAAATTATAGATAATTAGAAATAACTAGAAGTAGCCCCTTGTTCAATTAAACTGGGTTTCTTTGTTTTAAACATATAACATGTTACATCCTGAGAAAGATCAGCTTACTTAAGGGTGCAGTTAGGATATTTGTGGGGTCCTATATCAGGAACGAAACGCGTTGGCTGTTGTCCTGTTGTTTTAACCCAAAGAAGAATAAAGAGATTTGAGTAGAACATATTGATTGTTGTGACTCCATACCTGGTGCTGCCTCCACACTTTTTCAACATGAAAAAGCCACAACTCAGGCCTGTTGGACAGATTTGAACAATCCTGGGCTCATGTGACAAATGGGGGTGCGCAGCTCAAGAAGTCCAATAGGCAAAGATTGATAGAAAAGCAACTTCTTTATTCCACATTTTTTAAGATCATCAGATATAGAAAATCCATCCAACGCGTTTCATTCCCATATAGGGAACTTCATCAGGGCAGAAAAGTATATAATTTGTAAAGTACAAATTGCCAAAGTGCCAACAATCTTTATTAATAGCTTTTAATTCAGAACAGTTGGCTTCTCACAAAAGACAGTGTATTCCTATGTAGGCCTGTTGTAACAGCCCAAAGAAACCTCCAGTGAAATTTTGGTAGACGAATCCGTATGACACAATTAAAAAGCCCCATAGAGAAAAGTCAACGGGCACATATAATTTATAGCGCCTCTATGTCAACTATGTATTCTAAACAATTTCCAATGATTCATAAGGTCCAGTGTATTGCACTGTAGCCCATATTCACTCTAAGCAGATACGAAAATTCCTCAGTGTCGCAACTGAAACCTTCTCTCTCTTCTGTGTTGTGTAAATTGAAATTGATGGATCATTACTGGCTACACCATCAAGCAGTACCCCACGTGAGACTTTTGTCTTTCAGAAAAAACATGAATGATGTCTTTTATAGCCTGACTGAATCGATAAACTGACATAAGATGGTAGCTTACCATGGCTACCAAACTGGAGGCTCTCCACCCTGTTTAGAGTTGAAATTACAAGTTCGGTGTTATTTAACACACCAGTAATCACTGGGTGCATGAAATATCTTACCCAGGGTTAAATTTCAGTTGGTCAAACCGGCCAAAATTTCCCAGGGCAAAAGTATACAGTATTTACCATACCATGCAGATTTTGGTGCAGTAAGTATGGTACAGTAAGTACCAAAATCTGCATGTTCATTTTCAAAAATTCATGATAGGTGCAATAAATAGCACCTCGATTCCAATGAACTACAAGTCAGGGCCTCAGTGTGTTTTTTAGGAAATCATACTCCTTCAAGTGGGGTATAGCAGGATGCAGGAGCTAATCAGCGCCTCTCAAAGTCAGATACATAAAGACGAGACCTGCACTGACGTTTTTCGTTTTGGAGCCAAAATCTCCAAGGAGGGCTACGCTGAATTCTTTAGCCACCAAGGGTATTTCACCAATGGGGTGCCTTGTCTGAGTCACAAGTGCTACATTTCGACACTGTTGATTTCTGAGTCTCAACAAACTCTGGTTTGGCAAGGCAAAGTGCTGTAACCATATGCGCTCTGGTTCCTTGTTGTGTTTTCTTCTTAGTGTTTTCATATGTTTAACATTCTCTGTGATGTAATTCCGGAAGTGAGGGGGGGGGGGACAACGTTGACTCAAGAACATGTCACAATGTGCTTGGTTGAATTAGTTACATTAAGAGTTTACTGTTTGAAATACAACTCATTTCTGTACCTGGGGCTTGGTCGCACAGGCCCTTTTAGAATATGGATACACCCGGGCACGTCTACTAACTGTGGCAATGTTTGCACAATGCAATGCAGCACCTAAGAGACATATTACGTTTTGCATAATAGACAGTCGAAATGTACTTGCAGTAATGTATTGGATGAATATTTATGTGCCCTGTACTGGTTATAAAAAATGAAAATAACAATAAACAGATTTGACAAAAAAAAAGAAAAACATTCTCTGTGATGTAAATTCAGAGTTCTAATATGTCACTTTGGAATGTTATATGGTCATTGTGAAATGCATCATTTGTAAGTGCAGACAGTTACATTTGGTGATTGAAGCTGTATGCAAGTCGGTTCAGCTCTTCGACTGCATTAAAGGATATTTGAAATTATTGATGATCCAGAATCCTTCATTACATTCCTTCACATCTGAATGGAGACAGTACATTGCTGACTGGTGTGCTGATGTGCTGGAATCCCTACCTGTCACATGACCTCCTCAGAGCACTATGCCACATCATGGGTCTCTAGAGGTTGAAGGATATTATATGCACACTCAGAAAACTCCGTTGGCTACCCATATTGCCCATATTACCTTCAAAACTTATTGAATAATATACTAGGTGCCACAGAAATATATCTGCTCAGCATGAGACCAGAATCGCTGGCACACTAAACTCTTGGAGCAGCAACAGCACAAGATTGCAAAGAAGAAATGCAAGGAGAAAAATAGACACAGGTACTGTGCCCCAAGAATCTGGAAATTAAGAAGTTATAACAGGCTATTAAAAGGAAATGCAGCTTCTCATGTATTTATAATCTCTGCTGCCAATGTGCTTTTCATTGAGAGCCCATATTTTGTTTAAAGTTTCTGTCTCCTGCACTCTTGCTACATGGTGAAAGACTGGGGCTGTTATTGTATGCAGATGTCTCTAACATCAAATAATTTATCATACTTCTTATAGAAGCTTGCCCTTGAGTTAATTGTAGCAAATTCCAGAAATGATAACATTGAATTGTTTGTTTTTGAGATTAAGGAAGTAGTCATGATTGCAGTATTTTAAATTGTGTTTAGGCAATTCAGTCCTTGATGAAAACCAATAATAAATGTAAAAAATGTGAGTTATGTTTCAAACCCATTAGGGGATGTGAGACCTGATCTCTATATGCTCAGGAAATGCCTATTATGACAATGAGAACTATGAATCCAGAATGTTTTCTCATTTCAGTCTTCTGTCTACTTTTTGACACAGTTGACACGTCAAAGTGAATATAATTGCTCCCACCTGCTGCTAAGCTATTTCATGTCACAGGGATTCTCTTCCTTTCTCATGTCTCACTTTTGTCATATGTGTTGTCCATCTAGTATGAACATGTGTATACATGTTGCAAGTGAACCTTAGTTAAACCATGTGTGGTCTGAAGTAAGCAATATTTGGGAAGCACACTGATATCGGAATGCATTACATGACTGTGGGAGTGATTGAAGCCAAATCTGGTAGCTAAAGGTTACCTCAGACCACCTACAGACAAAGGCACAGATTCTTCAAACGTTCACACAACGCATCGCAGTAAGACACTTTGTTGGCCTATGTGAAATGGAGAGGGCAGGAATATGCCATATTTAGAATGGTATGGCGCATTCCTGTCCTCTCCTTGATAAGGCACACCATGTGCTGCCTTGCGCCAAAGCAGGCACCCTTGTGCCATTGTGCAAGGGTGCTTGCGTTATAAGCAGTATTGCTTTTGTGCAGGAAGGGACACTTTTCTTCACAAATAGGATCCTTAAAGGATTTTCTGTCTTTCTATGTTTGCTGCTGAGTGCAGAACACGTAGAAAGAGGAAATAGCGAGGAGAAATAAACATATTTCTCATTGTAACGTCTCTCATGGGAACACATATCATTTTGCCACATTCTCAGGTTTACAACTCCTGGTAAACCTGGGAATGTGCCATCATTCATGGGTGCATCCGTGGGTGACGCTCCACCCATGGAATTTTTTCCCAGGGCAAAGTAATGCAAGGCAGCCCCATGCGCTGCCTTGTGTTACTCCCGATATAGCAAGCATCAAAAGGTGGCCTTGCGTTGCTTTACAAATCTGACTTTAGTGTTGCCTTGCCCTTACGTTACCTTGTGTGATTCAATGGCACCATAACACTATGAAAAATCTGCCCTAAAGGTTTGGTACAATAAATGTTTTAATGAATACATCTCTTTAACCAGTTTTGGAATTAAAGAATTCAAATGGTATTTTGCTCTGCAAAACATAGTATTTCCCTTGGTTAGTGTCTCCTGATAATTTAAAATTTTGATATTTCCCATCCAGAGAGCTGTAGTGACACTGGATAAAATCTGGAATTGGAAACTGAGTTTACTACCTCTAGCTGTTTACGATTGTAAATATGTTGATACATAGTTCACCTATTTATGGCAAAATTAATTGTTTCCATAAAAAAATTAAAAAAACCTTCAACGGTGAGCCATTCAGAATAGAGTGCACGATGCAAGTATTGGCTAAGTTGGCAGGGTGTGCCCAGACGAGGGTCCCTTTCTCTCTTTGCCACTGGATTCAAGCTAGCCTGGCTGATGAAGGGTGTTACCGAGAAACTGGTTCCAGTACAGGGAAGACCTGGCTTGGCAGTTTGGGCTGGACTGTTCCCATGAGGCACATGGTCAAGACTGATTTGCATGTAGCTGGGTCTGAACAGAGGTGGCAAGGTGAGCTAAAGAATGATGATGGATTCAACCCAGATCTGTGACTGGGGGTGCGTGTCTGAAAAGTTTCAGCGCTCCGTCCATCATCTCCTTGTGTTTGCTTTATTGGTTATCCCTTACACAACACCAGAAAGCTTCCAAAATTAAAAACTGAAACATAACTTTGATCTCACATTCCAGAACCTGCTAATTATGTACACCAAGAGAGGATTTCTTACTGCCAGGTGCTTTAGCCTGTAAGAGCTCGGTAACACATAATTTAGCCCTACTGTCCTCAACATGGACCTTTAAATATGTGTAATACAGGGTATAGCTGTGATGTGAGAGACTTACAGCTGGACGATTTATGTTTCCTGAAGACCAGCTTCACTGCCAGATGGCTGATACTTATAAACATGTGTGAACTAAGAGATAGATTTTCTGTAAGATCTTGGTAACCTAACAAATATTCCTATAGTTGGGGCCCTCAAAGGGATACCTATGCAGTCAAAATCCTAAACCTGTAATAACTATTACCTAGGCCATAGCACTGCTGTCCTAGACATGAAATTGCAAGATCCCTGTAACCTAAGTAATAGTTGCAATGTAAGGTACCTGAAGCTGCCTCTATAACACATTTTCCATAAGCCTGAGCCTTTCAGATCTGAATATTCTGAGGGGTTGCTTTAATGGCTGCTGCTCAAGGCTATAAACCCTCTTTAACATATCACACAGCTCTGCTGCCATCAAAGGGTATTAGGCCCACAAGGGCTTAATGTAACTCTAAATTCAAGATTAAACTGGTTTCACATGAATATACGTAGCGTATTACAGTTTGAGATTGATAGAGAGTGCACGTATAAACATGCAACATTACAAGGGTGTGAGACAAAGCATTATGGAATTTTAGCAGAAAGAAAGCCCAGGCAATTAATCAGTGTAAATAACTAGAGAGAGAATAAAGTATAATTGAAAACTGGAGTCAATTTAGGAACAAGGAAAAGAAATTGAAAAAAGAAAAAAGACGTGAAAGTGAAATATGTTGTCTATGTTTCTCACTGGGAAGCACATATGTCTGTGGAGGTAGCTGAAATGTGTCAAATGATAGCTTCAAGTTTTGTGAGAACCTCGATGGTGTGGCTCCCTTCTGTGCAATACAGGATAAGGAGTGTGGTTAGAAGCGTGAGCAGATTAGCTGAGTCTGCATTGAGCCATCCGCCATTGATCAGGAGAGCCACGATGGTCAGCACAAGTGCGGAGTGACAAGAGTATGCAGAGATGCCCCTTGAAAGAAACAAAGTGCATAAGGCTATCCAATGGGATACTGAGGAGGTCAGTGAGTTGGAATACCCCTGAAATCTGACCAGATCAGAAGGTAAGCGCGAATCGCTTGGCCAATATTGCAGCAGATTGGATCGCATAGTAAGGTGCAAGCTGAGCATAGCTCTTCGTGAGCCCTAATGAATGAACGAGTTACTCACATCAATAAAACATAAAAATGTCAGCTACTGAACTGAAAGAAAAGGAGGAGGTGGCGATGAGTGTCTTTGAGGACACTATCGGTGAAACATTTAGACAAGCGAACGCTAACAAACAAAAGACAATGGGTAAAGAGAATGAAATTACCAAACTAAGGGAGTTGGACATTTTTTTTAAATCGTAACTATCAAAATGGTGGGTGATTAAGTCCCTGCAGAGGTACTTGTAGGTGGGTCCTGTCCAAGGGGCTTGTGTATTTTGATATTTCCCAGCTATGACAACCAGAATCCAGACATGCTGAAGGAATGGGATTTCAAAAACAGGGAATCATCTAAACGCATGCTGGAAATTCTAGTGAAGTATGTCGAAACAGGCTGGAAGCAAATTGCAAACAGAGTTAAGTAAAATAAAACATCAAGAAATGGTGAGCAAATTTATGAACCAGATGAAAGCAAGTTTAATGAAGCTTGAAGACACAATACAGCTTAGGAAAGCGGAGAAGTGTAGACGAGATAAGCTTGATTCAGAAAGGGGACAAATATTCATGTTTGCCCATAAATGTATGTAGGCAAAGGGTAGCTGAAGCAAATAGGATAGGACAGGAACCAGGAAACCTGGAAATGAGCAGCAGGTTAATTTCGGAAGTAGACACTGATGAAGGTACAAATGCAAGTGGAAGTGGTAGAGGAGTTTCGACAGTGCTGGATGAATTGTAATTTTTAAGACAAGGCAGACTACGAACCCAACAGCAAGAACAAAAACAACAAGGAGAAAAAGGAGAAATAGAAGTGGCAGGAAGAGGCAAGAAAATTCCACCATTCACCAGGCAGCAAAAAGGGAACAAGTACAAATAACCTGAGATGCTCAGACCATAATTAATCTCATGGACATGACGCTAAGAGAAAAAGAAATGGAGATTTTAACATAAGGATTTTCATGCTGTCCTGAATCTGCTATTGATGACACACATACGAGAACAGAGCTTTTCAAGTTTATGAGGACAATGAAAATAAGGAAATATTTTGGGATACAGTCAAAAAGGAAAAACAAATTGTCAACGAGAAATATAGAACATGGGGAACAACTATCCGTAATGGATGGCAAACTTATGAAAATGTTGTATGAATTAGAAAATAAGAAATTGGGAGTTGCAGAGCCAGTAATGGAAGAGGACATTGTGGATCAATTGAGCATGGAAGTGGATGGAGCATGGAGCATGGAAGTGGATGGATAAGTGATTACAAACTTTAGACCATTGTCAAAATTTATGCCCGTAATGCAGAGAGATTCCATTGACTTATTTAATGATCGGGTAATCCAAAAATTGAAGGAAATGGTGGGATCGGACAATAGGGAAAAAACAACAAGAAACAAGTACATTTCCAACAACTTATAGACCTGATGACTAAACTTAATGCTAATACAGAGTGTGTTATTAGGAATTCTGATAAGGTCGAAAATATTGTTTTATAGCCCATACAAATGTATAAAATTGAAGCTTATAGGCCATGAATGACGTCACGTGTTATGAGAAAATCGCAAATACTGTATTGTTGGAAATGAATAAAAAATTCAAGAAGCAATTGGAGGAGTGGCATGATGCAGGATTGCTTAGTGTGTGGTACTGAAAATTCTGGACCCATGTCATAAACATCGTCGTATTATGACGATTTTGATATCAGCAGGCCGAGAATGACTAGTATACTATGCACAAGCATTTTCGTTATATTCGAGTGACGATTTCACCCTGAGACCAGAGATTCCGTCCTGAGCCCTCGGGTTCCATTTTGTGAACGACAGCCATTTTGTGATTGCCATCACATAGGCCGGTGACTAAGGCCAAAAACAAGTCTGAAGAACACATACACCTTTGCTGACTCCTGCACGACCTGGCCAAGCTGACTCCACTGCCCAAGGCCAAACCTGTTCGGTCAGTTCCTCTCCCAGTGGCCGAACGAGATAGTATCCAGGCACAACATGCCATAAACCTTTCATCACACACGAATCACGCCTAATCTTACATACACCTGTCTCTGTTCCTTACATTATGACCTGCTTTACAAGGAGGAGGTGCCCGAATTTATTAGGGGTCTGTCGATATCTGATGAAAATGTTGAGCCTTGCCGGGTGATTTATTTTGGGTTGGACAAACTGAAAATAAGCTTGTCATCATGATTCTGCCTTTTCTTTGTAGTAAAAATATGTGAATGGTCAACTGTAAAATCAGGAATGTTTGCCTGAAGCATAATATTTTGTATAAAAAGAGAAGGCTGGCTTTGTAAGTTTGAGCAGTCTCCTGAGAATATACACCGTGTTGTACTTCTAGGATACTTGTTACTGGCTGCAGCCAATAAATTCGATCTTTGACTTCACCTAGAAGACTCTGTGTTTCTGTAGTCTGAAACAGGAAGGACTCGAAGTCTTAGGGTGTGTTCCCTGGCACCGCTGGGTTCTGAAAAACCCAGTACTTCAAGTGTAGAAGAATATCCATCATATCCTTATCTAAGAGTAGTCCATCCCAAGAAACCAGTGCTTTATCTCATTCTAAAAGTTCATAAAAACGAAATAAAATCCCCCAGGTCGTCCCATCATTTCAGCCGAAGCAATTATGTATGAAAACATATCAAAATATGTAGATTACTTTATGAAAGAGTTTGTACAGTGTTTACCATCACAAACTCAAGACATTACTGACTTTGTATTTAAATCTTCAAATCCCTTGGAAAAAAGATTATACTTTGATCAAGATAGATGTAACATCTCTTTACATGAGTATTGATCATAATGATGGAGTGAGAGGAGTACAGCATTTTTTGAACAACACACCCGTAAAATTATGGAGACACACACTGATGCTACTACAGATGGTCAACATATGCCTCACAAATTTTTTTTTTCTTTTCGATGGGGAACTCTTTAGACAAATCAAAGGCACGGTGATGAGCTTCACCCCAGCTATGCAATTCTGCATATGGGCTGTTGGGAGCTGCAGGTGCTCCCAGTGGAATAGCAAGAGGAATGGCACAATTAGGTCATTCTTTGGTGCAGATTCATTGACGACTTGTTCGTAATCTGGAAAGGCTCAGTGGAGAGTGCGAAAAAATTTGTTCAGAAAATAAATCAAAATTATCTCAATTTGAGACTTAGGAGTGAAATAAGTATTCAGCAAGTTAATTTTCTAGATTTGACAGTATACGGGAAAGGTTATCGTTTGGAAACCAAGATTTTTATAAATCCCATGCGGGGCAATTTCCTTTTGCCTGCCCCGTAGTTTTCACTCCCTTAATTTGATATCTAGTATTCCATATGGGGAAAGTATAAGAGTAACAAGAAACTGCAGCAACAATGAGGAATTAGAAATAGCATTAACTGAGCTTGCAGATAGGTTCAAAGAAGGAGGATACTCAAAAGAGATTATATAGATGAAGCAAGAAGAAAAGACAATCAACTCTCAAGAGAAAAACTGTTATATAAACCCAAGAAAGAGTCCTATTTTCAGGTTGAGCATGACACACAGCAGTCAGAGGATTCTACAGAAAAACTGGCACCTCATTAGACATGACCCAATGATAGGAAAATTGATACCAAAGAAACTGGGTATTGCGTTCAGGAGAGCCAGGTCAATGAGGGACTATATAGTGAAGAGCAGTCGGAAGAGAGGAAGAACTCAACCTGGCTGGGGCAGAGTAATGGGTTTGAAACATGTAGTAGATGTAAGGCCTGTCTCCATGGTAAAAACACCACAGAGTATGAATTACTGTTTCAGAAAAGGAAGAGAAAGATCAGAGGACAATATACATGTAAGACTGAATATGCAGTATATGTACTGCCATGTCCTTGTGTTCTACTTTATGTAGGGAGTACAGTATTACAGGTACACAAGAGAATACTCCAACATGTTAGAGTAATAAAAAACAAGGATAGGAATTACCCAGTAGCAAGGCTCTTCGAAGAAAGCCAGCAATGCTGATCTATTGAAATATGATGTGATCGAGTAAATCCCTAAGAACAGAAAGGGTGGAGATAGGGAGAAGGCTTTAAGATGTCTGGAATCAAAATGCATTATAGAACTGAACACAAAGAAACCGACAGGGCTCAATGCAGAAGAAGACACACAATTATGATGATCCCCAATGTAATTTTCCTCCTGGAAAAGCAATTATGTTGGGGTGTTGAATAAAGATTTTAATGTTTCAGTATACGGTTTTAATGTGAAGCACAAATGGAAGACCCACCTTAGCACAAGCACTTTATGTTAACACTTTATAAATGCGTTGCAAATCTAAGAGCAGCATTTTACTTTTTTTGTATTCAGTAAAAAGATGATTGAGACATGGAATACTATTAGGGATGCGAACCCACAGGGGCTGAATTCAGCAGTAAGGACTATGAGATTCCATCCATAGAAATGATTTCATACTAGGATATTGCATGTGATGTTTTTCATTGGACAAAATGTATGGAGATGCACTTTACCACAAGCACTTTAGTGAAACGTCATTAAAAAATTAAAAATAGGAATGAGTTTGTAATTGGAAGTAATCAATGTTGAGGAGTGTTGCATTGGATGTGAGCCTATATTAGAAAATGAGTAACATGAGATTGCATTCAAGAAAGGATTTTTGAAATATATGCAATAAGTGATGATATGTAGATAAGGTTGTAATTATATTAACATAGCTCTCTCATCAAAGGGTATTAGGCCCACAAGGGCTAAATGTAGCTCTGAAATCAAGATAGAACTGGTGTTTCTCACATATATGTGGCCTATTAAAACATGTGATTGATGGAGCGTGCATGTATGCACGTGTGTGAGACAAAACGTTATGAAGTTTTCACTAATAGAAACCTCAGGCAATGAATCAATGTAAATAACTAGGATAAGAAGAAATTAATTTTAAAAAGAATAATGCGACATGAAAGTGAAATATGTTGTTTATGTTTATCACTGGGAAGCCTGTATGCACTTTAAAATAGTTTGAAAAATTGTACCCTTTAGTGCGAGTGTGGCTGTGGCGGCGGCTGAGACGCGTGAAGCAGTAGCTTCAATAAACATTAAGTTTTGTGAGTACCTCAATGGTGTGGCTCCCTTCAGTGCAATACAGGAGAAGTAACGTGTTGGCAGTTATAGTTAGGACCTAGTTTATATAGGAAGAGCGTTTTTTCATTTGCCAATAACTTTGGCGTCTTGACGAATCCCGGCAAAATTTTCAAAACTAGTTTAACGCTCAATTCAGCTGCTGTTTTAATTATTTTGGGATGGTCCATCAAGTGTGGGCAGAGGAAAAGGGAGGATCCCAAAATGTTTTTTTTCCCATCCTAATTTCCATCGGAAATTTTAGACTCAGTTCCAGTCTGAACTACTGAACAGAATTACACCAAATTTGGCAGAAAGTTGGCTGTTGGTCAAGAAAGTCTGTTTGGCGACCCCCGTGCCCTGGGGACCGACCCCTCCCCAGGGAAAAATGTGAAGTTAATGTGGGGTTGCATGTGCCCCCGCAGCTCTGGGGACTTCCACCTCCCTGGGGCAAAATAAAACATTAATGCGGGGGCATATGGCCCCCGGCAGCCCCAGGAACCACCTCCTTCCGGGGCTATGTAGTGCTAAGAAGGGGGCAGCGCGGTCCCACTCCTGGAGAAATAGATGGCCCTGGGGATCGCTATCCCTCAGGGACGGCTCCTGATCTGTCCCAGGGTGCCCACCCAGGGACATAGCTGTTTGCTATAGCTCGGCTGGAGCTTTACCGCTCCCACCAAACCATAGCAAACTATCCTCCACCTCTAGCAAGCAAGAGCATAAAAAATGATCTCTCTTGATAGAAAGGAGCACAATTGCTTTAACAGAGAGGGAGCTGCATGGTAGCAGCTCCCTCTCTGTCAAAGCAATGCCGGCACCCCCAGGAGGTGGGGAGCCAGCAAGGACTGCTGGGGTCTCATGGCCCCCAACTTTACAAAGTATGTGCCCTGGGTGGAACCATGGCATCCACACTACAGGCCATACCAAGGGGATTTGGGCACCCATGGCTGAATTGTACCGGGAGGGGGGCCTTGCGATGCCCTCCCATTAAGTATTAAAAAATGAAAAAAAGAGGCCTAACCCTGGGGAATGTATTCCCGGGGCCGAAATTGCCTTGGGGTGCACTAGTAGGGCTACTACTAGTAGTGAGCCATAAGGTGCGTTTGCAGAGTGGTTGAGAAAGGGGGTGTGGCCTCCTACGTCTCAGCAATACCGCTGTACTTACTGGAGGTAACAGGAGGTGTGGTTGGGCCTCAAGGGTGTCCTTGGTGGCTAACTACCCCTCCGGTTACCTTCAGTAAGTCCCACACAGTGGGATTGGTAAGAAGCGTTCAGAGGACCCGCCGCCTTTCTCTACGACTCTGTAAGCGCAGCTCCTGGTGCACTACTAATTGAGGGATGAAGTCCACTTTACTCCTGAGGGACCTTGGGGGCCAAGTAGCCATTCTGGTACCTCCTTTAAGTTTTACACAGCAGGATTCCTACGAGCTGGTTCGAGGCCCAGCCCCCTTTCTTTACCACTCTGCAAACGCAATTACTAGTTAAAAAACGACAGAGTTAGGAATTAGCATTTAACAAAACTTAGAAATTCACTGAAAACCCTAAAGGTTACGAAGATGTTATAATTAGGAAATAGATTTTTTTTTAAATTTGAAATTCACTGAAAAAAACAAAGGTTACAGGGACATTATAGCTAGGGTGATATTTCACTCATACAAAACCAGATAAATTCAGCAGTTATAGTTTGCTGAGCTAACTATAACTCGCGTCCCCGCAATGCACTGCTTATGACCTCACATATTACATCACTGATGACATCATCTGGTGACTGCGAGTGTTTCTAAAATGTTTATGAGTGTTCATTAGATATACACCTGATGAATCAGTGGATGTATGAGCGCCTGTATGGATGATTTAGTGGGTGAGTGAGTGATTATATGTGTCTCAGTGAATGTATGGGTGAGGGACTAATTTGTGTGAATGTCTTTATCAGTCTGTCAGTTGGTGTGAAAGAGGCTGCATGGGTTGGTGAGTAGGGACATGAATGACTGTATGGGTTATTGATTGGTTTTCTGAGTACCTGTATGGGTGTATGTGTATGTGTGTGTGCGGGTGAGGGGGTTTGTGACTCTCTGCATGAATGACTGAGTGGGTGAATCACTGGCTGTATGGGTTTGTGAGTGCATCTGAGAGGGGCTGTATGGGTGAGTGAGTGTACGTAAGGCTGTGTTGGTGAATGAATGGATGTGTCAGTGGTATATGGGTGAGTAACTGCATATGTGAAAGGCAGTATAGGTGAGTGTTGGAGTATTTAATTGACTGTGAGTGAGAGATTGTGAGAGTGGCTGTATGGGTGAGTGTGTACTTGTATCAGTAACTGTATAGGTGAGTATGTATGTGTTAGTTTGTATATGAATACGTGAGTTGGTGTGTGTTTAACTGCATAGGTGAGTAAGTGACTGTGTGATTGATTCTATGGGTGAGTGAGTAAGTGTGTGAGTAGCTGTATGAGTGTATGACAGTGTGTGAGTGGCTGTATGGGTACATGAGTGGATATGTCAGTAGCTGTATTGGTGAGTGAGTGGGTGTATGAGTGACTGTATTGGTGAGTGAGTGGATGTGTGTGTAGACGCATGAATCAGTGAGTAGGTATGTAAGTACTGGTATGAGTGGGTCAATGGTTTTCAGAATCGTAGTGTGAAAGCTGGAGTGGGTGTATGAAAGGTTACATGGGGGTGTGAGTGGTTCGCAGAGATTCTGTAGATGATGTGAAGAAATTTCCTCTGCCAATCATTCTCTATATACTGAAAAACTCCATTCCAAAATCCCTGAATAGGGCGGGCACAGACCTAATGTGTGTGACCAATTTGCACCCACCCTTGACATACATCTAAAACGCAGATTCGACAAGCTAGGATTCATTTGGGCGAGAAATTGTGGAGTCCTATATACCAACCATTTACTAAAAAATAACATTCTGCACCAATTGGCACCTCTCAAAACACTGGAAGTTAGTCTGTTAACCTTGTCCCACATGTTTTATGTTAATTGCAACCCTTCATACTTTTCCCATTTAATAATAGCTTTTTTGTCTAAGGTTGGGCCCTTCAATGAGGCGAGCAACCTTTTCCATTCCCCAGGACATTTATGGTTTGAATCTTCAACTAACATGGGGGCCACTTTTTGGATCCTGCTGATCTGGGTCACATCTTAATCAAGGAATACCTTACTCAGTGTTTTAAATGAGCCAAGAAGCAAGAAGTCACCTCAAACAAATTCACTGACTTCAGACAAACATATCCACCTCTCACCAGATAGAAAATCTGCTAACAATTTGAAACCCAGTTTCACCCATTTTTGCACTATATCAGGTGCCTTATTGATGCTGGTATGTATGATCATTTCTGACAAAGGCATAACTGCATTAATAAATAAGGAATAGCATATCTGCTAAGAAGATCCATACGCCTCTGGAGAAACCACTTCAAACTTTTGTAACAAAGCTTTTTAGGTGACTTTGATAGTTTTAGTACATTGCATATATCTTATTCTTCAAAGATCAGTTGCATTAAATTATTATTAAAACAAGCCATTGTGAGGTTTAACATTAAACCTAGACGTGTACTGTGCAACGTATGCAAAACAATAATCCCTAAGATTAGGGAGCACCACACCACCTTTTACTACTTCTTCGTATGAAGTGCTAAGTGCCACTCTGACAGATTTCTTTTTCTAGATGAATGATGTAAACATAGACTCCACTTTTTTAAGGTAAACTGTCATTAAAAAGCATGGAATTGTTGAAAAAAGAAAATTAAGCAGAGGTTGAATCGACATTTTGATTTAGGCAACCCTTCATAAAAAAGTTAAAGGAAGAGAATTCCAAAAATACATATAGGTCTTGTATTTTTAAAAGCAGAGGGGGGAAATTGAAATTGTATAAATCCTCAATCCAGGAAGAAATCCTGATGCCTACATATCTTTTTGGTGACGCATTAACATAGAAGACTATAGCTGAGTGTAATACGTCAGGGATGGAATCACATAAATAATTTCTGTTTTCTTCCTATTAATTCTGTAGCCCCCCAATTTATTTTAATGTGCAAAAATCTCAAACACTCTCTCCTGCAAGCCTGTATTTGTATCAAGAATTAACATAATATCATCGGCATATAATTTTATTTTCCCCATCTGTACTAAAGGGGAACGGATGTTGGCACTCTCCCTAATAGCTATTCAAAGGCTCAATAAAAAAGGCAAGAGAATCGGGGATAGAGGACATCCCTGCCTAGTTCCCCAAAGGACTTGTCATTTCCCCACCTCTGAGGCATTTATAATGATATTGGCTTCAGCATTGAGGTACATCCTGTGTATTAACCCCGTGATCTGGGATGGAATACCAAGTCTGGATAAAATACAGAACAATGTATCCCAGACCACAAGGTCAAATTCCTTTTCAGCAACTAGTAAAAGTACGATCGTCGGAACCTTATTTACTGAGAAGTAATCCAGTTCTTCGGCTAAATTGTGTGTGTTTGTGCCCAATTACCATCCAGCAATAAAGCCATTCTGACCCAAATTAGTCAATTGGGTTGCAATTAGATTGAATCTATTGATTGATTTGATTTTGATTTATCGATTTATAAAGCGCAGCGTATGCCCGAAGGCACCTTGGCGCTGGATTCGGCCGAACAGATGAGTAGACGGGTAAGTCATATCTATGGGATTCCAACAGGTCGATTGGAGAATAGCCATGTTTTCAGTAGTTTTCGGAAAGAGATAAGTGATGTGCTGTTTTTTGTCGATAATGGCAAGAGATTCCAGTTTTTTGCAGTTCACAAAAGGAAACTTCTGCCTCCCCATCGAACCTGCTTGAACTTGGGTATTTGTAGCAGTTTTTACTGAGAAGATCATAGGTTTCTATATGGCACGTACCATTTCAGGTGCGATCTCAAATACAAAGGTGCTGTGCCCTGGAGCGCCTTGAATGCAATAGATTGTGATTTGAGTTTAATTATTTTTTCCACTGGGAGCCAGTGGAGGGTTTTAGTCGATGTGAGACTGGTTCATATTTAGGGATGTTTATTAGTCTGGCTGCGGCATTCTGCAGTCTTTGTAGTTTTTGTAAATATTGTGCTTGTATCTCCACATAGAAGGCGTTACCATGATCCAGTCTGGACAGCGCTAAGGTGGTAACAAGTGTCTTTAAAGCTTCCAGGGAAATAAAATAACTAATCTTCCTGATCATCTTTAAAATACCGCAGAACGTGGCAGAGAGCTTGTTGAGTTGGCTGTCAAATGTCAGTCTATTGAGCAGTTTCTCCAATACCTTAGATGGAAATGGTATTCTAGAGATTGGCCGATAATTACCAGGATCCAGGTGGGGCTTCTTCAGCAGAGGTAGTACTGAGGCTAGCTTCCACGCATCCGGGAACTGACCTGACTGTATTATCTCTGTAAATAATAAATCAAGTTGTTCACTGAGTATTTCAGGGAACAGGTGGAAGATTTTGGGAGGACAGGGATCTGACGGGGCTTCTGTTTAGTTGCCTTTACTACTTGGACAATCTGTTCCCACGAAGGTTTTGGGAAGATGAAGCTAGTTTGTGGCCCTGACCTTGGTAACTTGGTGGAGGGAAAATTACTGTCTAAAAAGGTTTTATATACTGTCTCTACCTCATTTATAAAAAACTGACCCAAGGTAATGCAGAATTCCGGACTACTAGCTGTCTTAGATTTGACCGGAAACTTGGCTGTTTTTTTTTACTGTGGCAAACAATTCCCTACTGGAATTATTGGCCTCCATGATTTTTGATGTAAAGTATTTGCTTTTTTCCTCAATGATCAATCTCTTATATTCTGTCAATGATTGTGCATATCTTATTTTGATAGCCTGATCATAGTTTATCCCCCACTGTCTTTCAGTTCTTCTACAAAGCAATTTTTGAACTCCTAGTTTTTCCGAGAACCAAGGTTCGAAGGGCTTTTTCCTTCTGGGGATGAAGGTTTTTCGGGGGGCTGCATCTTCTACTGCATTTTTTACCCATGAGGTTAGTTTGTGGACCGCTTCATTCGTATCCAATAACACCTTTGGCTTAGTTTGATGTAGTGAAGTCTGGAAGTTAATCGTGTTCATTTTGTCCCAGTCTTGATACGTGAGTGTGACCGGTGTAGTAATGGTTGATGATTGTTGCGAGTAGGCCATAATGGTGAATAATATGGCTCTATGGTCTGACCAAGGGACTGGTGCCACCTCTAATATTTTGAGCGTAATGTTGGAGGTAAAGATTCCGTCCAGAACGTGTCCTGCAGCATGAGTCTCTTGTTTTACTAATTGTTACATAGAGAAACCTGACATAACATCAGTGAGTACAATGGTATTATGATCGTTTGCGTTTTCAAGGTGGTAATTAAAATCTCCTCAGATTGTGTAATCTGCGCAGTTAATACTGGCTTCCAGAAAAGGACTTATACTGTCCAAGAAGGGAGTCTGGGCCTTAGGAGGATGATATATTAAAAGTCCTTTTAATGAGTAATTATTATTTAGCAATATCTGAAATGCTAACAGTTCGTAATCCTGGGTAGTACCTGAAGGTGATCCTGTTACTAATAGCTCTTCTCTAGCAATAATGGCTAGCCCCCCTCCACGCTTGAATGTTCTATCAGCTCTAGTGATGGTGTATCCAGTTGGGAGTGCAAGTGCCAAGCCAGTGTCTGAAGCTGCATCAGCCCATGTTTCTGTTACGAAAACCAGATCGAGCTTATGGCTTTCTATCATTTCTGCGATTTACATATTATGTTTTATTAACGAACGTGCGTTGATTAGCATGGCTTTAGTGTCTTTAGTGATAAGTGAGTGTGCTGGTTTATATGGTGATGTGCACTTCTTAGTTTTCGTAGATCTAATCTGCAACATGCAGTACTCGAATTTTTTGGGCTCCTTCAAAGGGTTGAATCTTAAGCAACATGCTGTTTTACGCCCTGTGTCCCATTTCACTAGCTCATCTCGTTAATATGTAGCCTTCTTAGGTTCAATGTATTGAGATGCAGCGGTTCTGGTCCTAGGCACGGGCCGGGCGCAGACGGGCTTGCCTTTGGCATGCCCGCTGAGCGCATCCGCTGCGCGTGCTCTCTGGCATCCGGTTTTGTAGTGTTTCTTTCGCGCCAAGACCTGTCGCGTCAGACCGGGGCGAGGAGTGAAAGCTAAAAGTGCAAAATGTGCAGGATTTGAGAACAGTGACAATTTCTTTTTAAAAACGGAGATTCTAGCAGCAAATATCTTTTAAAATGTACACATGACACAGTGAGCTAAAAAGCTGGCAGCGCCGCCGTCACACAGCACAACAATTTTGTAATTATTTTATAGTCGACGTTTGATCAAGTAATTGGGTGATATGATTTTGGATTTGTGCCGTCTTTCACCCTTTTAAAAAAGCTTTCTACATTCCCCACGTGAAATGATGCTGAAATAGGGCCCCCTTCCACCATTATGATGGCGACTAGTAAAAACAGTCAATTAAAACATCTAGAAAAGTTTTTTAAAATTCCATCGAAAGGCCATCAGGCCCTCATGCTTTACAGTGTGGGAAATTCTTTACTACCTCCTCCAGTTTTTCTTTGGAGAACGGTCGAATAAAATTGGGAGATTGCAATCTGCTAAAACCCTTTCCTGCTTAGCCCTGTCCAGTTCTCTTTTAATCGCCTCAAATGAATTCCGAAGGTAGTTTTCATAGCTATACTTAATAGTCCTTTCTAGAGTTTGTTTGTGTAGTTTAGCCTTTTTGCAGTTTTTGGCATCCTTCCCTTTTATTAGCCCTCTGATATAGGCTTTTAAAGTGTCCCACACTATACTTTGAGAAGCAGAGTGGTGATTTATTCCCAAGAAAACCTTTATCTTCTCTGTACAAATACTGACCCAGCCTTCCTCCTGTAAATACTGCTTATTAAAAATCCAGCTTTTGGAATGCTCTGTGACTTTTCCCAACGATATCTCAAGAAAGATCATAGAATGGTCTGAAAAACCATTAGGGAGAGTCCACTGATCTTTAAAAGCCAGAGCACGGGAGAGTAGACAAAAATCTACACGAGATGAGCTGCGAAATCGTCCCAAGCGACAAGTATACTCAGTTTTTGTGGGATAAGCCACCCTCCATGGCTCGGATAACCCCAAGGTTTTCTGATAGTTCTGTAACACCTTTAAGGTTTTAGGCTGTAACTGCCTCTTTGATTTTACTGAGGAATCTAGTCTGGGATTTTGTAAAAAGTTACAATCCCCACCGAGAATAATTTCACCTGGAATTCGTAATCAAGACTGGAGCTGCTCCTCAGATGGTGCTTTCTTCTGCTAGTGTATACAAACTTGCGAAAGTAAGACGTCTTGATAGTATCAGACAGCTGACCCAACACCAACGTCCACCTGTAGCACTAAAAAAATTAACTATTTTGGCACCGAGGCTTCCGGCTATGAAAATATGTGCAGCCTGTGAATATAAAAACCCCTATAAACAGCCCAGGATTTAAACAATGTGAATCCAACAGTTTACCAGTGGGAATATGTGTTGTTTAAACAAAAATAACTGATGGCTTCTCAGCTTTAATCCAGGCTTCTTTCGCACGTGATTTCTTTTTATTGTTAAGACCATTCCCATAAAAAGAGGTCACCTTGAAAATATTGTTCAACATCATCACAGCTATCTAAGGTATATCAAGCCTCCCCGGCTATGGCCTTTTGCCCCATACTCAATATAATCCCACTTGTCCCTACACTGCTTGTCTAATGCACAAAACATGTGTGCCTGACCTTTACGTATTAAAAACCACCCTATTGAAATATAGAACTGTTGTAATCCAAAGATATGATCAATCCCACATTCTGATGTTCTAAGAAAACTACATGTTTGTACAATACGAACATTTGGATCTTTTTTATCTGCCCCCCCCCCCCAAACCCACCACCGAACCCCCCCAGGACCCTCTTCCCCAAGCAATGGTGAGTGGCTCGCCTTGCCGCCCACACCAGATATGCTTCCTCCCCCTAGTGAGATAATGGTACCGTGACATTATGCCAAGACTTAGCAGCCCCTCTCCTCCAAACCCCTACAACCGGACCCCCCCCCAAAAAAAAGATCTGGGATGCCACCCTACAAAAGGCACATAAGCTTAATGATTAGCCTATCCACCGACTCAGATGGCAGTGAAACCGCACTGACTAAATACACTAAGCAGGCGCATATACAGATGAAATGAAAGAGACTAGGACCAATTTGAAATCTGCTATAAAAGCTCTTGCACCTCTGAGACATTACAAAATAGGTGGAACTGCCATTTTACAAGCCCCTTCAACTTGGATTGCTGTGCGATCCTTGCCAGAGCCACCTGAGCTTTGACCAGATGAAGCATTTTTACAAATTCTTTCCAGCACCTGGCTGCAGAGGCAGACATATCTGAAAAAATACGACAAAGAGGAACCTCAGGTGTAGTGAACTGTCTCTGTCCTGCTCTTGAATTCGCTAGCCCCCAAAATTTGCCCGCATTGTATGAGGGAATGTTGAATTAGGAGGTAACTGTGCTGGTACACGATGAGCTCGAGTAATAGTGAGGTCACCGGAATATTGCGGCAGGACATGGGTTTTATGAATGAATCCACCCAATGAACAGCTTGTTGACCCTCACATCCCTCCGGAAAGCCCAACGATACGAAAATTGAAGTGCCAGGAATGATTTTCCAATGGCTACAGATTGCTTCTGAGGGTAAGCTTCTGCTTGTGAAACAAGTCCAGCTCCTTCTGCCTCGTAATGACCTGATCCTCGGGTTCTGAGATCCGGAATTCAGCTTCATTTAGACTCTATAGTATCCTCAATCTTTGAAAAATCTGGTGTCCAGAGTGATAATTTCTGTCGCCTGAGAGGTTTTAAGATCTCTAATCCGATCAAGAATAGGTTTGAGCATATTTTTAGCATCCCGTTGCGGAATACCTGTTTTGCTCCCCTGCTGAGGAACTTCACTAGACTGATCTACATCACATTGCCCCTCCTCATTGACTAAGATGGCCCCCTCATTTGTTTCTTAATACATACAGTGACGAAGGATCCTGTGAAGCTGATGGAAGTGAATGAGCCGTGGCTTCTTAGTGATCATCTAAGATGGTTGAATCAGAGGAGCATGGAACAGTAAAATTAAAGCTCTCTGATGAATCACCCCCAGGACATAAACCCAACTTGGTTTTTGAGAATAGAGGATAGTCTTTAATTTTGGACTAACTTGCTGCAATCTCATGAGAAGGCGTCATTAACTGTTCTGCTAATGGCTGATTAAGTAGCATTACTCCAGCATCAGGGCTATTGATCCTTAATGAGTGAGAGATATTTTGCTCATCCATATCTGCTTTGGGGATTTAGAGGACTCTGATGCACTAGGACTACTTGAATGGCTTTCAATATTGGTAGTCATTACGAGATCTTTTCGCTGAGAGGCAGTGGGGTTTGCACGGGCTGTAGCCTGCCCCATGCGCCTTTTCACCCTCTGTGCCGGGACTGATGGATCTGTGTTGGCAGAGGTGCCAGGCGTCTTTCAGTTACTTTGCATGCTTTACCCAGTTCTGATCTTCAAACTGTCTCACCAGCTTAAATTAGCCACAATAATCTCCGGATACATTCACCAGAACACACAATACATTAATCACAGATTGTAGAAAATTGCCCACCCAGCAACCCTCAACCGGGAAGTGATCCCACGGCCTGCATTAACAAACCTACAGGGCAAAACACTAAACCCCCATGAGTTGGCCTGAGCTCGTCCTGTTGTTGGTTCTGTTGAGCTGAATGACGGGGTAGAACCTCCAAAGAAGAGAGAAAGAAATGTGAAGATATGACCAGGAAATGACCAGGTCACTGTCCAGACCATGAGGCAAACTACAGCAGACTATCCCCGACTTGCTGCTAGAACCAAATGTTGCTCTAGGAAAGTATTGCATCTTAAAAAACCTTTTTGCATGCTGCCTGGCGCCGCCATTGCACACCGCCACGGCCGGATCCGACTATGGGTAGCATCTGACATTGGGCATTGGGCGCAGGAGAAGGAACTCTCGCCAATCATCCATGAGTCATCCCAAGAGAGAATACTTGTTATTGAACAACAAACAAGTTACAGTACACATCTGGCTTAATGACATAAACCTTGACTGCTTGAACCCCAACTTTCACTAAATGCCAAGTCACTTGGATTCACCCACATCCACCTCACCCTCAAGGAACATATTGGCAAAAAACTAAGATGGCATGGTACCATCTCCCTCTTCCAGAAAGCAACTTTAGAACTACTATTCAAGCCCTTGGACTTTAGTATCTGAATGTGATAATTTCCCACTCATGGTCTCCCAGATTCCACACTAACACCCGTTAGGGACATCCTACATTCCACAATATATCTCATTTAGAGCCTGAAAAAATATGATCACATCACTCCCATCCTGGTGGAACTCTATTGGCTCCCCTTGTTGACCTGCACTAACTGCAAAACCAACTGCATAATTTACAAAGCCATCACAAGCAACGCACCCTGCCCCCTTATTTTGCAGAAAAGCTCACCATTTTGGGTGGTTCTCGTCATTCTTACAGCCAGGAAACCATCACACTGCAGACTAAGAAGTGTGAAAAAGAAAACCAACAGCAGGCCTTTTCAATGTATGCACCCAGGATTTGGACCAACTTCCCTGTATTCACCAGGACCACCCAACGCTGCTCTAATTTAGGAGAGTTGATGACTAACTTAGTTAAAGAACGCTGTATCACAATGTATTAACTGAACACAACCTAGTTTCATGTCCTATTACTGGTTGTCTTTATGCTCGCCTGGATCATGTATACCACTCTGTTGCCTTTTGGCAAGTTTAGCATCATGAAAATACCATTTATATACAGACATGCATTTATAAAATCTCCAATTGTCTTCCAGTGCTCTTTGTTCAATAGCTCTTTCAAAGAATGTTGGCATTTTATTTGAAGTGTATCTAAACAGAGGTTTCCATCTAGAAATCTTCCATAATTTGATTGCATTCATCTAAAAAAACAAAAGATGATCATCAGAACAATTTACAAAAATGTTCAAGCATCAGAGTCCGAGAATTTGTTGTCTAGTTAGATAGGATTTCAAATATTTAAGATAGTAATAGGAACTCTATTTATAATTTAATCTTCCTTCTGGATATATTCCTTGAGAAATCAGCTTATTATCAACGTTTTATTACATAAAATAATTATTATGAAAATACCATGTAGATACAGTCATGCATTTATAAAATCTCCAATTATCTTCCAGTGCTCTTTGTTCATTAGCTCTTTCAAACAAATTCTGCATTTTATTTGAAGTTTATCTAAATTGAGGTTCCCATCTATAAATTAATTCATAATTTGATTGCATTCATCTAAAAAAAGAAGATGATCATCAAAACAATTTACAGAAAAGTACAAGCACCAGAGTTCCAGAATTTGCTGTTTAGTTAAGTAGGATTTTAAATATTTAAAATAGTAACAGGAACTCTATTAATAATTTAATCAACAAGAATCCATCTTCCTTCTGGATATTTTCCTTGAGAAATCAGCTTATTATCAATGTTTTATTACATAAAATAATTACACCGTTCATTTTATTTGTCAGAGTTGGAGAAACAAGCCCTTACACACCCAGTATGACTGCACCCACCTACAGATGGATGCCTCGGAATGTTTGGGGAACTCCTTACACCCTCCCAAAGACACATCCGAAAAAAGTTCCCTCACTTTATTCGTGTTACAGATGGTGACACAGAAGTGTCTTGTGCCCCTTTTAATACAGAAGTAGAACATTGGCAAAATATTTGGCACACATACCCATCCCCGGCACATTAATATTAAAACCTCTGGTGTACTTGTCTACAGTGCTAGGTGGTCACGGGGTGCCAACGGAAACCAAAACAAGCATTTACAATGCAACGGTCTCGGCATTGCAAAAGTTAGAGCTATTAGCATTGTACATGAACGCGAGTTTAAGGTCTTGACATTGTAAATGACAAGGTCTTTTATTTATGTTTTAAAAACCAAAACATAAATAAAAGTCATTGTCATTTACAATGCCAATAGCTCAAAGTCGCGTAATGTGTATGGCTAACTACAGTAGCCTCCTGACGAGTGCCCTTTCACTTAATTTTTTACAAATGAAAGCCCTGGCACTTTTTTTTTTACAAATTAAGCACGGGTGGTGTCCGTGTCTGTGCATGGGAGTGGTGGTGTCCGTGTGTGCATGGCAGTGGTGGTGTCCATGTGTGTATGGCAGTGGTGGTGTCTGTGTGTGCATGGCAGTGGTGGTGTTCGTGTGTGCACGGCAGTGGTGGTGTCCGTGTGCGTACGGCAGTGGTGGTGTCTGTGTGTGCATGGCAGTGGTGGTGTCCGTGTGTGCATGGGAGTGGTGGTATCTGTGTGGGCATGGCAGTGGTGGTGTCTGTGTGTGTATGGCAGTGGTGGTGTCTGTGTGTGCATGGCAGTGGTGGTATCTGTGTGTGTATGGCAGTGGTGGTGTCCGTGTGTGTATGGCAGTGGTGGTGTCCGTGTGTGTATGGCAGTGGTGGTGTCTGTGTGTGCATGGCAGTGGTGGTGTCCGTGTGTGCATGGCAGTGGTGGTGTCCGTGTGTGTATGGCAGTGGTGGTGTCCGTGTGTGCATGGGAGTGGTGGTGTCCGTGTGTGCATGGGAGTGGTGGTGTCTGTGTGTGCATGGGAGTGGTGGTGTCCTTGTGTGCATGGGAGTGGTGGTGTCTGTGTGTGCATGGCAGTGGTGCTTACGCTGAAGCATTAGTGTACATGTTCGCCTCCAGTTATCACTTTCTTGTATATGTTACTAGATTGAAATGAACCGTGAAGTTGGTCATAATATTGTTTTAAATTTGAGAGGAAGAATCGCTGATAAATTCATCAGCTGTGCGCTCAGGTTTCAAGTGATCAGTGACACTTGTGGTGCAGTTACATAATAACAGACTCAACACCTTCTTCTTCAGTGCTGGTAACTTTAGGGCCGCCTTAGAGGCTTTGAGATTTTAACTAAAGGTGCCTGATCTTGTGGGAGTTCCCTGTTTCAGTGTTTCTGCGATAACGACTTTGTTGGTTCATGCTTTTTAATCATTGTACTATTATTGCAAAGGATTTTTTTCTTTTAACAAGCAGCGTGCTTTGCTGCTGTCACATCTATTGGGGCATGTTTCAGCGGGCACCGTATGCAGCTGCCACTTATTTGTGTAAGGAGAAAGTATTCAGAAATATTCTCAGTGCCTGCCTGTTTATCACCGCCGCGCGCCTCTCTGCAGACTCCCCCTGCATTCCAGAGAGGCGCGCGACGTGATCCGGTCAGCCCTGGAATGCCGTGGAGACAAGACCTGGCCGCGAGCACAACGTTATCCTATGGAAAAACGCTGCGCGCAACCAGGTCTTGTCTCCCTTCGGCGTCTCAGACTGCTGAGACGCCGACAATAGTTCTTGGCGAGAACGCGCTTTCAGTGCGTTATAGCCGAGCCCTAAAAAGGCATCAAATGATTAATGGTCTATTAATGTTTATGATAAGATAGGTTAATAAAAAAGGTAAATGTTTGTCTGATCTAACTTAGTGAGATACAATAGTGCAGAAACCTATTCCTCTAATTTGCCTTAAACAAGTCTGTGTCTTTCTGAACCTTTCTATGCAACTTCCTACATTTGTATCTGTTTTGAAATGTTTCGTAGAAGTAAGTTTATTTCATGCAATGCAGCAAATTGTAGTCAATTCGTTTACAACATACATCGTTTGTTTCACATTAAAACTCGTCCACAAAATATGCTGCCTTCCACCAACAAACAAAGTAAACAAACTCACAAGTTGCAGACTTTCAGCACATCAAATGCAGCAGGCATACTTCAAACATAATGATCCTTACTCATGTTGAATGCCAGATTATATTGCGGTTTTGGAATCGCTCATTCTAGTTTGCATGCTGTTTATTTTGTTTGAATTGGTATGCGAGTTTGTGTGTCTCTATCATCAGTAGTATTATCAAATGTTGCCATCTTATTTAGCACATATTGTTGCACTCTAGAAGAGTGATCCTAAGCGAAAAAGGAACGAGGTGAATGTTTGGAAAGCTTTTCTCTTGGTGTGCCTGAAAAACCACACAATTAAATCTAGTATTCGCTTACAGTATTACCATTTTCTCTGACCTTTGAATAAATCTGTTAAGTAATCAAAATGAATGTGTCCTCGTGTAATGGAACTAGTGCTATGTAAAGCGCTCTGATACCCGATCCGGGTTAATTTTGCGCTATATAAAACTCTGTAAAAAAAAATTCATATCCAAGGGCATGGTAATACCATGCCTGAGACATTCCTGGTGGCATTTTAGTGTTGCAATAGCACCCTACAGAGATATTATATCCATATTGCATGTATCCTTGAGAAGGCATTTACCATGCAGAAGGGAATTCATCAATTGCAGCCCAATAGATAAATGCATACAAGATTTTTTTTAGCTTTTTCACAGTTAATAGATTTAGCATTTTGGTTCAAACTAAAATCAGCGGTCTCCTTCTTGAGATCTGTCCAGGCCACTTTCTTGTGATCTCTCTATGAATCAAAGAGCACCCTTTGGAGTGCACAGTTGCAGTCTTTCTCTCTCTCTTCTCCACTGTGTCCCACCCGGCACACAGAAATGAACTAATACACAAATAAGTCTGGGGGATTTTTCTACCCTCTCATGTCTTCTCCGGGCAGGCCTTGTCCTCTCAAAATTGAACCCAGGGTCTGCCACGTAATGTAATATTACAGGCATACTTGCACTCAGTGTATGCACACAACACATACACTGTCCAGCACTGTTACCTCCATGTATTGTGCCACACCTGGCACACATACAGGCAGCACACATATTCACCATGCATACGCTGCTCAAGACTACACTTGTCATTTAAGGTACTTCTTACAGGTACACTTACACCCAGTACACGCACTCACCATGCATGCATTGCATAGAACTGTTCTATCCCTTTACTCTACCCTGCACTCCACGTCTAACTGATGTAGGCCAAGGTGTAAGTCAAGCACACAGGAGCAGTACTTTAAAAAGGTGATGAGCCTGTAGGCCTCACTCCAATGACATAGTTTAAGATGGAAGTGTTCACCCCTACTGATCACTACATGGTATGCAGTCACAACAGTTCTTGTGCTGCTTAACTTCTGGTGAAGGCAGTAGTCTTCCACCACTATTAAGGTAGCACTTTGGGTGCCCCTGCCGGTCCAGCAAGACCGCAATCCATGAGTTTTCAAGTTTAAGTTTATTATGTTTTGGCTCTCAAAAGAGGGCCACATAAAACAATCACATAGTTATACACCATTACATACATACAATAATAATAACAATAAGAAAAAAGACCAAATAAAGGATCACATCTCCAACACTGGCCGGACAATCATCAAACAACATCTCTAGGTATCATTAATAAATATCTAAAAAACCCTTAAAAAAGTTAAAAATTTTAAAGCAAAACATTTCATTAGGTGGACAATAAAGGGCATGGAAGAAAGTATTTACATTAAGGATTCCTAATTGTAGACAAACGGATTTTAACCATTTAGAGCGCAATGGACGTAATGCAGGACAAATAAACAAAACGTGATTTCGGTCCTGCACTGCCTTATTACAAAGGTTACATACTGGAGATGCCCCATACCATTTTGCTAAGAGTGAATTTAGAGGAAGCAAATCATGTCTTAATAGGTACCATAACCTACGGACTCTATGCGGGATATTCCATGAAACATACTGCTGGGCCTGCTTTACGGAGTACGTGCTTAAGAGTAACTCACCACCCTTCTTTTCATGTAGGGCTGTCCTATCCAATTTAAAACAGAGTTCCCAAGATGCGTATTTCAGCTGAGACTTTAGCTGAGAAGGAGAAAGTAAGAACAAAGTACTTGCATCCAGCTCTAACATTGTTACCACTTTTCAAAAAATTTTTACTAGTAATGAAAACTCGTTTAGATTGCCCAGTAGTTCATTTTTAATATATGCTCGTAGGGAACCCGATTTACCTCTGGCCAAACAGGCCACCCACCTTACCAGGCCAATCAACCCCTGTACCCAACAGCTCCGGAGGCCAAATTCCAGCCTGCATGCAGACACGGAGCAAGCTGTATTAAGGGAAGAAATTCTTCTTAATACCTTTCCTTCCATTAGTTGCAAAAAACCCCAATGCCTTAACTCCACCAATTCGATTCCATATAGCAGAGTTGCAGGGATTTTTGCTCTTTATACTTCCAAAAAGCGAGCAAAGTGTCTTTTTCCTGTAGCAGATTACAAGGAACATAACCCTGTACCATGAGCCAATGCTTTACGCGAATTATGTTCAATGTGGGGTTTCTCACTTAGATTTGCCGAGATTATTTTACCTAAAAAGGTGTAAGTTTTAACTACCTCTAGTATCTGGCCTCCTATAGCCCATCCGAAGTTTTCAGACCTACATTTTTTCCTTCCAAAAATGCACATGATTTTGCTTTTAGAAGCATTGATCTTCATAAAATGTGCTTCTGCAAATAAATGTAATGCTTGCAGGCGGTTAGACAAGCCCTTCGGAGTTAGGTCTAAAATGAGGATATCATCCGCATACATTAAAACCGAAATGGATGAACCTCCAACTACCGGGGCTAACCCACCACATGCAGCAATGGAAGCAGGTAGGTCCGCTGTATATAATGAAAACAACATGGGGGCCAGTATACACCCCGGTTTTAATCCGTTCAATCCATGAGACAGACCTATGTCATGGTGCGCACACATGATCCATGTTTGCCTATGACCACAAAAATTAACATTAGGGATCCAGACAACAGTACAGTGTGCCACTCGTGCAGGGGTACACATCCATTACCATGCAGTGGACTTTTCCGTCCCAATAACCATAAAGCAAGGAAGTACTGACCTAAAGAACACTGCTTTTTGCTGGGCAGCTCAGAGTTTGTAGAAATGCTTTGCAACAAATGCCAAAGTAACAGCATCATAAATCTAGAAGCCAACATTTTTTACATTTGCGCTAGGAGTCACTGGAACACCCAGATCTGAAGGCTACCAAGCAAAGTGCTAGAATTCCCCAAAAGCAAACACTTCTGTTTCATCAGTGTTGAGCTCAGGGTATTGACACATATTAGGCAGTGTCTTAACGAAATACCTGCGATCATGTGAAGCATGTGACAAGGAGATCCTGAGAGTCTGATATCCCACAGATACTCATAGCAATGGGTTCAAAAGGGACCCCCCGATTGGTGAAAGCCCGCCTGTGTCACAGTTTGCTAGAGAGGCCTGTCTTACACCCCATAGATGTGGCCTATTAGGCTAAGTCTCAGAAACTCAGGAATAACCAGCCGCAGCATAACTACATCCAGAGCCTTTCACATAATCCGACTGGCTAATCTGCGCAATGTTCTTGAAGCGAGCCCCCCCAGCTTTGTCCGGAAATCCTGAATCTAATGCAGAGCTCAGTGAGGAATGGAGACGCTTCAATATAAAGGATTTACTGCCACATGCATCATTGTAGGAATTTGCGATTCCTAAATTGCCAAAATTAAGGAATCGCAATTTAGGAATCGCAAATTCCTATGCATTAAGAATTCGCTAAAGTTTTTGCGATTTCTTAATTTTCCTTATTAGCGATTCCTTAATTGCGAATCGCAAATAAGGAATCGCTTTACATTGCTTCCTATGGGCCTAGAGGCCCATAGGAATCAATGGGAAGGCATTCTCATTTTGCGAATTCGCAATTAAGGAATCGCAAAATGAGAATGCAATTTCAAGGGTGCAGGGGGGTCCAAAGGACCCCCCCGCACCCCTGAAATGTCACGTAAGTACATTTTACTCACACACATGTCCCAAGGGCATGTGTGTGTGTAAAATATAAGTTTCAAAAATGCATTTTTTTGCATTTTTGAAACTTTTCGCAAATTACCATGAAGGTTTACTTCATGGTAATTTTCCCCTTCCTAATTGCGAATTCGCAAATAAAAAAAAATCATGCATAGCATTCAAGAAATCGCAAAATTTGCGATTTCTTAAATGCTATCGCAATTTGAGAAATCGCAAAAAATTGCGATTTCTTAAATTGCGAAAAAAAAAAAAATGATGCATCCCAAAAAAGGTTTTTGCATTCGCAAACGGCCGAATTTTGCGATTCGCCGCGTTTGCGAATGCAAAAAAGCTTGATGCATGTGGGCCTATGCCCCCATCATCACCACACGATCCTCTCGAGTCAAACAATTGGCCCCATGGTTCAATGAAAATCTGAGGTCCTGCAAAAAAGAATGTAAAGGTCTCGAAAGAAAGTGGGAAAAAAATTATATGGAGTCAGATAAGGTTACCTATTAGCAAGCCTTTACCTCTTCCATGCTCATGACGGCTCCTGGCCGTCATGAGTCACGGTGGGCTTGTGCTGATGACGGCCGGGAGCCGTCATGACCACACCCGCGATCGGAATGTTTAGCACTGCGGCGGAATTCGCGCCGCAGTGATGAGGTTAAAGGATTATTATCACCATGTACGAATAGAAAAAAATTATTGTTTGCAAGGAAGATTGATCAATCAGGAAATAAATCCAAACATATTTTGAAAATCATTTCTGAAACCAGAGACTCTAACCAATCAGCTACACGCTTCAGGCAAGTAGTGCATTCAGCTGGCAGAGTATTTCCACCAGAAAATAACAAAAATATTAGGCTGATCTCGCTTCTCCCAGCATTCTCTAAAATCTTAAAGAAGCATGTTAACACTAATATTTCAAGTTACCTGGAAAAGCATAATCTTCTCCACCCTAGTCAGCCGGGCTTTAGAGCAAACAGTAGTACGGAAACAGCCGTACTAGAAATAATGGAACACATTAAAACACGCTAGACAAGGGGGGAAAGGCTGCCCTGATATTGCTGCACTTGTCGGCAGCCTTCAAAACTGTTCCTCATGGAAGACTATTGGCCCATCTTCGGGACTTACAAATGGATGGCCTAGTCGTGAAATGGCTTACCTCATTCCTAAACAACAGGAATCAAGAAGTATGGATCCCACCATTTACGGCCCCTATTCGAAAATTATCAGTAGGAATGCCTCAGGAATCGGCACTAAGTCCCACTTTATATAATGAACACCTTACCCCCATAGCCGGTTTGGCAGAGGCTCTAGGGGCAAAAGTGATATCATGTGCAGATGACACACAGTTGCTTTTTACCTGACAAAAGGGAATGGCAATGTTCAGCAACTTAAGTGTAACCCCGATTAAACCGAGATCCTACTCTTCGGGGATATTGGTGGGCTCCTATTTCGGGATCTTGGGTTCCCTAAAAAACCATTTTCCTATTTTTGGCCCTAGAGATGAAGAAAACAGTGGTTCAAGCTCTGATCACCTCGAGGATTGATTATGGAAATGCTCTCTATCTGGGCCTTCCTGACTATCTGCTCAGCCATCTACAGGTGGTATAGAATGCGGCAGCCAAACTAATTCTCAATCTGGCTCCTAGAACGTGCATGACCCCTCGGTTGAATGCACTACACTGGTTGCCTGTCAAAAAGAGGACTCTTTTCAAGACTTTTGTCATGGCAAATAAAGCTCTTAACGGTAGTGGGGCAGTTTACCAGAGGAGGAGGATATGTGCTGCACTCCTCAGAGAACTGCGCTCCTCACACATCGGTCTTGCCGGGATTCCAAAAATATGCAGAGAGCAGAAGATCGTTCTCCTTCATTGGCCCAAGGACCTGGAATAACTCCTCAAGGAACTCCGGTCAATTCCAGAACTCCCTGTCTTTAGGAAAAAAATTAAAATATGTCTGTTTCAACAAAATGAATAATACGTTCACTTTTCGCAGAGAGTAGGTTTTCCTTGTACACGGTCTGTGCAGAGCCACTCCTCTGAAGTATTTATGCACTATACAAATACAATTTCATTCATTTATGCCCTATGCGGATTAGGCCAATGATATATTGCGCACTGAGCACGGCCCTGTGTACAGTACATACTGCACAACCACTCTTCGAGGAGCATGTGGCCTGCATTTACGCCAATTACACTCCTTACGCATTGCAAGGAGGGCAGTGCAAGCTATGCGTATCAACTGGGCTGATGGAATGGCCAATGTTCCTGACTAGTTTGCAGTGCATTCAATGCATGTACTTTGTGGACTGCTGTAGGCGGTGCATATGTGTTATGCAGTTATATCTCTTTTTACATAGATTCAATGTGTACTACACAAATAATGTTGCATGTGCATAATCTACACATTGTATAAAGCATATAGCTACAGTGTTGGGACACGTAACCTTTTTTTAAATACATTGTGAGTTCTTGTTTTCTTTCTTGTAAAACTGGTTTCCCTTCTATGCCTTGGATAAAGTACTCATTAGGTCAAGATGGCAAAAATGAATGGCTGGGCAAGAAAAACTATTACTGGCAGCCATTTATGCCCTGTACAGGTACCAGTCTAGTCATTTAGGGCATAACCGGGGCTCCAAGTTCTTCTAAGATGTGAGCACTCCTTCTCTTTCCCATGGGTGAGTTCTATGAAAGCATCTTTGGTCAGGCTTGATTTGAGTGTGATGTGGTCTGATAACCCAAAATCATCACTAAGTGAGATTGGATGATAGTGAAGTCCCTCTTTTGGAAAACCATTAAGATACAGGGCCAACATCCCCTATTGAATACTTTACTATGTATTCATTATACCTATATACAATGTAGCCCTGGCAGAGTATAAGGGTAGTAAATCCGATTGAGAATGGCATCGTAGGTCCAAGGCAACATTCGTTGTAGCCCATCACACAGCAGGACAAAATTCAGAGATCCCAAATTAATATGATAATCTATTATTGCATGCATTCCAGAAAACCTACTTTTTGTGCTTTGGTACACTAAGTATAGTGACAGTGTGCTATTAGTATAATAGTATTATAAATGTTATTCCTCATTCACTAAAGGCAGACATATATATATGCATAACCAACTTAAGGAAAGATGAGCATCAGTCCAACAGCCTCAGCCTGGTGTAAATCCTGAGAAATGACAATAGTGTATTCAATCTGAAAAATGACATCCTTGTCCACCATTAGTATTCCTGAGCTAATTAACAATTTGGCATCTTTAATTGTTTTTATTTGAAACATCTTGTCTCTGACCAAGAAAAATGACTTGCAAAACCATGTGGTATTTATTTGGACAAAACAGTGAGTATGTAGTGCTCTTTGGTAACAAACATTGTCTTATCACAAAGCCTAATTCTTTTAGACAGTCTTTTGTAAACTTCAAAAAATGTAAATGACCAGTAAACCGCATAGTATAAATACAACTACTTCGAAGGAAAGATTGCTAAATAACATCTGTTTGCGAGCTGTTCTGATCATGTTTGTCAAGACTTTTGGAAAACCTTGTAATCACAAATTGCAGCAGCTGCGAATAGCTTGAAAGCTGTGTTGTGAAATGGAGGACTCCACGTTTTATTGCAGACATTGTCCTGTCCCACACTCAGTGGGCACATGTGATTGGAATGATTGTAGGAAGAAAGATAGAAAGGCAGCTTTAGTTGTTCTAAGGAAGATCCTGCACAATTCCCAGCCTCTCAAACTTTTGTTCACATAAAAACCTCAACATTTTGGCTACAACCAACAACGGGGAGTAAACAAGTGTGCCGACCAAAAAACACTGTAACGCTTAATGCCTATAGTATGGTAAACAAGCATACCATCAATTAAAAAAAACTGGGGAATAAGAAACGTAGTCCATTAGGAAATGTCAGGTAAGGTACCTAATGGTATAGAGACATTCAAGCAACAGGTAGTTCCCTAGACCCATTGGAAGATTAATGTAGAGGCTATTGTAAAAGCAGGGATTGGCTCTATCTATTGTATTAGAAAATTGGAATGTTGAAAGCTGTGTTGAACACAATGGAGTGCTCTGGGCTTCTAATGGCTGGTAAAAGCCCAGAGCTCCAACATTCCAAAGTTTGTCGTTCACAGGTGTTTCTGTGGACAAGGGCCTCATGGAGCCACCCTTGCACTATGGTTCAAAGGTGTGTCTGTGTCCGCAAAGTTCTGCACCAGCGTTTAGGAGAGGGGGGAGAGTGCCATATTTCTGCAAAATAGGGAACTCTACTGCACTCTCCTTTTAATACAGCACAGCATTTGCAGCTACTGCACTGTTCTGCTTGAGAAACTGGTACACCTGGCCCTTAGTTGCAAATACAACGGAGGGGAAACAAAAGAGCACAGATTCTTATCACTAAACAGGGTGTAGGAATCACTTGTTGTTCATATCTCAATTGGTTGTATTGGAAGTATTACCATTTATGAACTGCAAGTAACAAAAGGAACTATCTGGCAGATGCATCAACGTATCCTTTTGCTATTCCTTAATAGCGATTTTTAAGCCTATGCATGTAGGAATCGCTATTAAAATAGCGATTCCTTAACATTCCTTAATTGCTACTCGCAAATTGCTAGTCGCAATTAAGGAATGCTGTCCCATTCATTCCTATGGGCCTACAGGCCCATAGGAATGTATTGGAGATTGCATGAACAATTAGCGAGTACCAGTAGGTACTCGCAAATTGCTCATGCAATTTCAAGGGTGCAAGGGTGTCAAAATGACACCCTGTTGCACCCCTGAAATTGATCTATGCACATATGTTGCACACACACATGCCCTAAGGGCATGTGTGTGCGCAGCATGAAGCTTTGAAAAATGCACAAAAGTGCTATTTCAAAGTTTTAGCAAATTACCATGAAGTCCAACTTCATGGTAATTTGCTCCCCCTATTAGCGAATTCACTATTTTTTTTACTTTCATGCATTGCATTTAAGGAATCTCAATTTGGGATTCCTTAAATGCAATCGCAATTTAAGGATTCTCAATTTAGAGATTCCTTAAATTGCAATTTTTGCATTTGGGATGATGCATCCCAAATGCAAAAATACCGATAGCAAAGGTGCAGATTCTGAGAATCTGCCCATTTGCTCCCGGTATTTCCTTTGATGCATCTGCCAGTTTGTGTCTAAAGTAGTAACCCACTTAGCTATCTACATGTAAAACAAATCTATAATCTGCATCTTACATGATGTGCTTTGCAGGAGACACATTAACCTTCCATGCAGACAGGGGTGGAGCCAGGTAATGAGGGATTTCGAGGGACAATGCAGAGGGAAAATGAAATAAATAATTAATTTCCCCTCTGCATTGGCCCTCGAAATCCACCACCCCACCACTGCTAACTGCACAGACCTCAGCTGCTTCCATGCTACTTTGATTCACATCTGGGACTAGACAAAACACAGATCTCTTCAGCAAATAAATTAATCTCCAGAGTTATCTTACCATAATTATTATTCCCTGAGATTTACGGAGCACACAAAGATCTCTGCAGCTGGTGCTTTAGCCACATAAAATTCAGACTTTGCAACCAATTAGACGGAGCAGATCTACTGCCATGTTTATCCTTGTTGCCAAGTTCTTTGTGGCAAAGTGTTTAGGGGAAAAAAAACATGTATTAATTGCGGCCCAGATTTCGTGTTGGTTTTGTGTCAACCTCGACACACTAAATCTGGGCCTCAACTAATTTATAATACTAAATCTCATTTGTTAACTCTCTTAATGTGCCTAAATGTACTCATGATAGACATGCTAAGCATATGTATGTTTGTCTTAATACCTGATGTCCCTTCGGGTGAGGTCGCCTCCTGCGAAGTCACTTCCTGTTTGGTCACATGCAATGTCCCACACTGTGATGCCATGCTCTGTTATGTCATGCACCATGATGTCACTTGCATACTGCCTAACTTGGTTAGTCCCCACACTTCCTTTATTAAGAACTTGTGCCCTGGCTGTGTGGATACTTAACGTGCAAAGACTGTGTGATCGGAGAAGCCCAACCTGCTTATATTAAAAGGGACGATCAAGGGGTTAGGCTTGCTTCTAAAGTGTGATTGTCTCTTCCACCAGACTGAGAATATCTAAGTGTTTAAGAGGACTAAACATGTCTAACGGCTTGCTGCCTAATTGGCACGAACATGCCATACTACCTTTTAGTGCTTGTGCCTGTGTGGTTCTGGTTTCATCTCTGCACCCTGTTACCCAAGCTGCTGGCTGTTCCCTGCTGTACACTTGTTGTTGGCTGCATTGTATCTCTGCACACTGTTTGTGACACAACCGTCCAAGCAATATGGCCTACGAGCAATTCTGAGGTACATTGGACTATTCTTGGTGGCTGCAGTAGGTGGCCCCCCACTCTTCTTCTTTATAGCTTTCCAGTGTATTGTGGAGTATACCTATCAGCATGATAAACACCATCTACTTCAACCGAGTTACAATCTGTAAACAAAGTCAAGGAACTAAGAGTTTGAGGCTCTTCAAAGCAACCAAGAGCCTAATATATTTGGGTCTTAGAATACGAGGTGGGACTTATCTAAAAGATGCTCATAGGGGTTCTTTTTGCCAACCTCAGCATAGCTTACCCATCAGCAGCATAGTGCTTAATCTTCTTCTAACACAGTCCCCAATGAGTGTGCTAGTGTCCCAAGGGGGGTTGTTGGTCGATGGGGTGACCAATAGTGGATACTCTAATATTAAAGGAGCTCACTTTCACAACATCTCTGTACCACCTGTGTTCACAGAGGCACACAATAGCCAAATGGCCTGTCTGTAGTAGCATTACTACATCTGATAAGATGGCAGACATGAAAGACCACAAAGAGAAGGAGCAGATAGACAATATAAAAAGAACAAGACTGAATCCTCTGTTGTCAGAGTCACCAATTAAGGATAACGACAACAGCACATCCACATTGTTAGGTATAAAGATTTGAATATCAGAATAACAAATATGGAATCTAAGAGCAGTACCCAGGAAGATAAAAGCAACCTCCATGCTGAACAACTTAAACAAATAGAGAAGCTGATCACTAATCTCAAGAGCTAAATTGTGAATTTAGAGGATCATAATAGGAGGAGCAATCTATGCATCTTTGGTCTCCTAGAAGGTGTCAATGAGTTTGCACACTTGCCATTGAATTTCTGAATCAATGGATTCCAGCTACACTTAGCATTTATTTCCTAAGAGACATGGAAATAGAATGTTTGGAATCCTATAAAAAAGGTCAAATGATGGTTGTTAGAAATGGGGGTCTCTAGTTGGCAGAGGTAGGTACCACTGTCCAAATAGGGACCCTTGCTTCTAGTCAGGGTAAGGAGGAAACCCTCTGAGATAACCCCTGCTCACCCTCTAGGTAGCTTGGCACGAGCAGTCAAGGCTATTCAGAAGGCAATGTGTAAAGTATTTGTACCAACACTCACAGTAACACAGTGAAAACAACACAAACTGACTCCACAACAGTTTAGAAAAATAAAGGTATTTAATCTAAACTACACAAGACCAAAACGACAAAAATCCAACATACACAGTTCAAGAATATGGTTGCGATGAAGTTCTTTAGGTTACGATAAAATAATCCACAGTTGCGTGAAAAGTTCACAGTTGCGACACGTTTAGCCAACAGTGCCTTTAGTTGCCCCAAAGTTCCAAAAGCAGAAGCTGGTGCGGTGGAAAACAAGTGATACGTTGCTCCTGAGACCTTGGGGAGGCGTTTGCGACAGCCCCGCTGCAGCAGCGGGCGTGTTGCGACGAATCCGGTCTATATGAGGAGGAAGGCCACTTGTATGGATTCCGGTGCGTAGGTTCCGTAGGAAGTTTGATCTGGCAAAGGCACGATGCGACGATCTTGTAGGGGCTGCGACGATCTCTGGGGCGACGTTGTGCGATCCAGCGGCGATCTCTCTCTCGCAGCTCCTCGGTGCGATGGCTCTGCGACGATGTTCGCAACGACGTGATGCGGTCCGCAAGCAAGAGGTGCGGCGATCTCACCCAGCGACGACCGGCTCTGCGACGACACTCACAGTGATGTTAGTCTTCCCACACCGGTCTGGTGCGTTCCGCAAACGAAGGATGCGACGGCTCTGGCAGCAGCAACAGGCGCTGTGACGAACTCTGCCTTCGTAGCAGCGGGAATTTCCTCGCACTGTCCGGGATGCGCTCTGCAGCGAGCGATGCGATAACTTTTCTGTAGCAAAGTCTTTAAAGTGTGATTTCCAGCTTTCCAACACAGGTACAACTTCCAGAGGCACCACACATGGGCCACGCACTCCAGGAAGGACAGAACTCTCTCAGTACAGCTCAGGGGAACCTGGGGGTGAAGTCCTTTTGTTCCTGGGACTTCAAAAACAGGGACCCAGCCCTTCTCAGGCCCTTGGAGATTCCTTCAAGCAAGGGGACACAGCACAAAGCAAAGTCCTTCCCCTCTCCTTGGCAGCAAAGCAACAGCATGGCAATCCAGCATAGCAACAGCTGGACAATCTTCCTTCTTCAGTTTCAGCTTTCTCCTTGGCAGAGGTTCCTTCTTGATTCCAGGATGATCTAATTTTCTGTTGTCAGGGGTCCTGTACTTAAACCCCTAAAAGTCTTTGTTCTCTTTGTGCAAGTGGGCCCTGAGCCCGGTATGAACCAGATCTGGGTGTTTCTTGAGCACTTTGTTTTCCTGGCTTCTCCTTTCCTTTCAGAGTGAGGGGCAGGGTCGTCAGCCTCCCAGCAGGAGGTGGAGCCAGCATTGTGGAAGGCACGTGCAGCCCTATTCAGGCCCTGGTGCTATCTCCTCCCACCACTCCAGTTGCAAATGCAGGCATTCAGCCTAGGGCTGACTCAGCCAGCCTCCTGGGGAATCCCCAGCCCCTGTCACTCTCAAACCAGACAGTCAATACACAAACAGGCACACAGGAAAGTCAGACAAGAGAACAGCAACTTTCTAAAAGTGCTGTCCCAAACACAGGATTCAAAAACAACCTTTCCTAAAAGATGTGTTATTAAATTCTGAGTTCAGGGATACTAGACTCTTATGTCCTATCTTGTTCCTATGGGAAGAGATGCTGGTAGCCACTGTAGCCAGCATCCCCCATGTTAACCTATGAAGCAAGATAGGCTTACAATAGTGAAAAACGAAAATGGCTGTAATTCACTGCCAGAGCATGTCACCTGCACCAGTACATGCTCTGCCTTTCACGTACACTGCACCCTGCCCAGGGGGATACCTTGGGCCTTCCATAGGGGTGACTAATGTGCACAAAAAGGGAAGGGTTAGGCCTGGTCAGTGGGGGCACTGACCAGGAGGACATGGCAGTTCACAGACTGCACACAGGCACTGCGGTGGCAGGCCTGAGACACCATTTTAGGGCTACTCATGTGGGTGGCACAATCAGTGCTGCAGGCCCACTAGTAGCATTTGTCATCACCAGCCCTGGCACACCCAGTGCACTTTACTAGGGACTTCATGGTGATACAAATATGCCAATCAAGTATATCCAATCATAATACAATTTACATAGGGAGCACTTACACTCTGGCACTGATCAGCAGTGGCAGAGTGTCCAAAGCATCTAAACCAGCAAAAACGAAATTCAGCACAGCATCAAAAATACAGGAGATAGAGGCAAAAAGATAGGGGGAAACCACGCCAAAGATGCCAGGTCTAACAATGGTACTCTCTGAACCAGCAGAGTTAGAAAACCTTCTCAACACCAAATCAGAGTCTGGTATGGACACTTGAAGATCCTGCTGCAGTTTAGGAGTATTGGTTTCCACTTTCTTCACACTGTGGAACTTTATCCAGTATCCCAGGCTAGGTTGTTCTGCATTAACCAGATTTTGTTCAAAGTGTTTCTGTCCTCTAATGACTCCTAGTAAAATATTTACCTATATATGCATACAATTTGGCCTCTTTTATTTCAATCCCATATAGTCACCCCCTGTGTCTAACATACACCCACTTATCATGACAGTGGCAGTTGAGAGGTAACTCCTGAACTTTTCAGCCATCAAGATGCTTTCTATCACCATAATGATGGGTACTGCTGGTCTCTAGTCCCTTTAATCACCTTTTCTTATTTGCAAGTTGATTTCTAATCACCATTGGCTTACTAGCATTTCTACAACCAAGTACAGTCTGTTTTTCTGACAAGTTTATCCCACTTTGATCTTTTACTACATGATGTAGTGTTTGTATTTTCCCCTTTAGGAATGTTTTTATTCCTCCGTAAGTTCAACATATTTGTGGTGTGTTTTTTTCTTGTTTCTATCCATGAAGATTTAATGGTGTATAATATATTGTTTGAGCTGTTTTGTTAGAGTGCTTTAAATAGTTTCGAACTTTACATGGCTGTGTTTCACATGGTTCAATATTAATTCTGCAGCTAGTAACACTGCAAAGAGTTTTGGCAGTAGGAGGGACACAGTTCTTCCCACCAAGATCTCCTCCACTGCTCCTTTACTTATACTTTGTCTATTGGAGACTGCCTTTGACGGAGGCACACTTACCGGTGCTGGGGGACGAGGGGAGTCCTCTTCTGTCGCCGCCACCGCCAGGAGTCACTACATTGCTGGGATAGCGCCGCCGCCCCGGGACTGCAACTCCCGGCTGCCTCAGCGGCGGCGCTGCTTTTACACGCACCGCAAGCGCCAGGAGGCGCTCATAAACAGCGCTCTGCTCGGTGGAGCAGGGGGAGGCACACTTACCGGTGCTGGGGGACGAGGGGAGTCCTCTTCTGTCGCCGCCACTGCCAGGAGTCACTACATTGCTGAGATAGCGCCGCCGCCCCGGGACTGCAACTCCCGGCTGCCTCAGCGGCGGCGCTGCTTTTACACGCACCGCAAGCGCCAGGAGGCGCCCATAAACAGCGCTTTGCTCGGCGGAGCAGGGGGAGGCACACTTACCGGTGCTGGGGGACGAGGGGAGTCCTCTTCTGTCGCCGCCACCGCCAGGAGTCACTACATTGCTGAGATAGCGCCGCCGCCCCGGGACTGCAACTCCCGGCTGCCTCAGCGGCGGCGCTGCTTTTACACGCACCGCAAGCGCCAGGAGGCGCCCATAAACAGCGCTCTGCTCGGCGGAGCAGGGGGAGGCACACTTACCGGTGCTGGGGGACGAGGGGAGTCCTCTTCTGTCGCCGCCACCGCCAGGAGTCACTACATTGCTGAGATAGCGCCGCCGCCCCGGGACTGCAACTCCCGGCTGCCTCAGCGGCGGCGCTGCTTTTACATGCACCGCAAGCGCCAGGAGGCGCCCATAAACAGCGCTCTGCTCAGCGGAGCAGGGGGAGGCACACTTACCGGTGCTGGGGGACGAGGGGAGTCCTCTTTTGTCGCCGCCACCGCCAGGAGTCACTACATTGCTGGGATAGCGCCGCCGCCCCGGGACTGCAACTCCCGGCTGCCACAGCGGCGGCGCTGCTTTTACACGCACCGCAAGCGCCAGGAGGCGCCCATAAACAGCGCTCTGCTCCGCTTCGCGGGACGCCGAGCTAAGCCCGGGCAAAGGGCGGGCCCTCTGTGGCCCTCAGCGGCGGCGCTGCTTTTACAAGCACCGCAAGCGCCAGGAGGCGCCCATAAACAGCGCTCTGCTCGGCGGAGCAGGGGGAGGCACACTTACCGGAGCTGGGGGACGAGGGGAGTCCTCTTCTGTCGCCGCCACTGCCAGGAGTCACTACATTGCTGAGATAGCGCCGCCGCCCCGGGACTGCAACTCCCGGCTGCCTCAGCGGCGGCGCTGCTTTTACACGCACCGCAAGCGCCAGGAGGCGCCCATAAACAGCGCTCTGCTCGGCGGAGCAGGGGGAGGCACACTTACCGGTGCTGGGGGACGAGGGGAGTCCTCTTCTGTCGCCGCCACCGCCAGGAGTCACTACATTGCTGGGATAGCGCGGCCGCCCCGGGACTGCAACTCCCGGCTGCCTCAGCGGCGGCGCTGCTTTTACACGCACCGCAAGCGCCAGGAGGCGCCCATAAACAGCGCTCTGGGATAATATAAATAGCACAACATTGACTATTGCCAGAGATGTCAATAACGGCACATCTTCCCAGCCCACACAAAATAGATGGACCAAGCAATTGCCCAAACAAACAGTAGACACAGACCTAGCTTTCTCGTGGTTAGATGAGTTAAACATCTTGTGCAAAACCACACATGTTTTAGTGTAATCACCGCTTCCTGCTGAAAGCTTCTGTGCATTCCCTGACACTGGTAGCCCCTTGCAACCCTTCCCACTATTCAAAAAAGTCAATATTGAAAACACCCAAAGATCTGCAACTACCCAGTTCTCATCCGCTAAAAGGAAATGTAATGGGGTCAATAACATCGGGAACTAGTCAAAAATTCAAAAATTGTGCTTAAGCCCCACAGTTCCAGCCAGTAATTCTTCTACGACTCCTGAGGCCGTAGAGAAAGTAGTTGATCTAACATCCCCCATGCAATTGGGTTTATTATCCCTTATTGAACAACTGGTCAGTTCTACTATTTCACCACTAATAGAAAAAATAAATGCACTAGGGGACAGGCTGACTGAAATGGAGGAAACTATCAAGTCTAACTTGCTAGCGAATAAATGTCCTGTAACACCTAATTGTTCCCATTCACCTTCTACTCCCAAAGACCCCAAGCCAGTCACGCAAGACAAAAGGGTTCCACCACAATCAATAGCCCTTAACGCACCAGTCCCACTAGCTCTCAAAACTTCTTTCAAACCTGTTTTTACGCAGTTCGTTGCCCGTAGAGCACAGCGTAACAAAGTTTTTCCTATGCAACTCCCACCGGAGGCAGCTCCATTTGTGTGTGTCCTAGCGGGAGTACCAGTTCTTACTCCGGGAAAAACCGAGAGACAACACGACCTGCTGAACAAAGTCAAATTTTGGCTGACAAAAAACATACCCCTGCCACCGAACCTCAAGGGCACAATAATGAGTGTTAGAAGGGTGGGTTGGCTGGGTTCCCTCCCAAAAAATATTGCTGGCGACCTAGTACTCGTTAGATTTAGGCAGAGACACATTGTCCCTTACCTGCGTACCTATGCACCCCAAGTGGGAAATGGCCCAATCTCTGTATGTGATTTGCATGACTTTAACCCTAGAACGCTGCACATCCCCTCACCTAGTCAAAAGGTAGGGTGCAACATGTTAATGGGCAGAGGACATTGTGTATCGAGTGGCCGTAGCCTTCCCACTTATACCCGACATGAATCGTTGTTTTGTAGCCCCAAGTATTGGAACCCCTATTAATTGCTGTTTGACTTAATCTTAACCTGTGAAAAGTACGCTATAATCAGGATATTCATTCCCACAGGTTGGGTAAATGTTTTTTTTCAACTTGCAGCTATTATGTGTTATTAAATTTATGTTTTCATTTATAACTGTTTTTAACTGTATGCTTTTATCATTTTTAAATCAAAATCGAATAAAGCTATATTGAATTGAATTGAATTGACTGCCTTTGACAGGCTGGTGTGGGTGGAAGTCTGGGATTTATTTCTGGGTGGTACTTTTGCTATTTGTTTGGTATTCCAGTTTTGATGCTTTTGCTTCTTTTCTCCTTTTTCTCTGTTTTCTTTCCCCTATCTCTTAACTAGTGCCTGGCAGTGTCACACCATTTGTTTATATGCGTGTGCACTATGCTGTTGTCTTTCCGTGTCAATTCTCCTGCTAATAGCATGTCACTATTAATGTTGTTTCCCTCGACACAAAAGGTCTAAACCACCCAATCAAAAGCTGGAAAACTTGCAAATTTTGTTATGTGACATAGTATTTTATGGGAAAGAAATAATCATTTGCAGGGTGGCACTGCCTTTGAGATCAGTCTGGGTGGAGGGCATCTCCGGTTCTGCTGCAGTTATCTAAAAATAACTGTGTCATCACTTTGATATTTAAAAACTCAGATCTGACAATTATCACTACAGAACAAAATATGGGTTGGTGGCTTTTAACAAGACTAACAAATTCTGAAAATGAACTCTATGCATTGCATATATACACTCCCAGGGACATATTATGTATTAGGGCGCATTTTTCCTGTTTGCACCTGGAACACCTTAAAACAGGTGCACCGGTATAAACAGAGAAAGTGTGCCCTGTTACATAGAATGTGCGGCTCCCAGGACATCCAAAAACCTGCGCTACCCTGGGGGAGGAGCATTCCAGTGAAAATGGAGCTGCTTCTTTACTGCGCACCATGTTTTCACAGTGTAGGAAGCAGCCCGCCTGCACTTTGAAGGAGGATTAGAGATCCCCTTGCAGGTGGGTGCCGTCAGTGACTGCACCTGGCTGCAAGAGGATGTCTGGGTTTCCGTAGGACGCCTTTTAACCCCTGCAGAAGGCTGCTCTCAAGGGGCGCACTGACAGTGTGCCACCTTTTAGGTGGCACCCAGTCAGTGTGCTTCCTGGCAGCTTCTTTCCTTCTGCACCCGCATCTGTAATACGGCACAGACGCAGAGAAAAAGGGATTCCCTAAATTTGCATGGGGCACGCCCCCATGCAAATCTCTCCTGTAGATAGTGCTGGCACTGTATGTGCGCCAGAGCTATCGGTATAACAGAAGAGGCTGCACAAGCATCTGCAGCCCTTTCTGTAATACCAAAGTGCCCTGGGGGCATGTGAAGCAGGTGCAAGCACCTGTTGCGCCCCCGGGGTACTGTCTGTAATACGGCCCTTAACCTCAATTTGGGATTCTTTCAATGCTACTACTACTTTCACAGAATGCTTCCATTATCTGTGGAGGGTGGTTTTAATCTCCCTTTGGGCCCAGTCTTTGACAGGCATTCATCAGCCACATTTAAACCCTCAAAATTGAATAAGGCTTTGCGAAATCTTAGTGATGAACTCAATGACATCCGGTGGCTTTTCAACTCTGACACGATTTACATCACCTTTTTCTCGCCACCTCATCAGAGTTATTCACGAACCGATAACTTACTGACGGACACCTCCCTCCTACAATCTATTAGTGATGTGTCACTTAAACCGATAATTTTATCAGACCACATTGCGGTAACCACCACTTTCCAAAATATGTAAGGATAATCGAGAACACTTGAATGAGTAAATGGGTTTGTTTCTAGAGTTCTGCAACTGTGCCGAAGGTTTTGCTACATATTGGCAGATCCATGCTAAAATAGGTTCAGCTTGCACTTGCATGTGTACATAAACATAAGTTTTTTTTCATGAAACGGTGGCATGTAGATTGTTATGGAGTTAGACCTGTCAGATTTAGTGTGGTCTTCCCCAAAACGTGTGTCTTCACTCTCCTATCTAGCTGAATTTGTTTTTTGTTGGCTTTAGGACTTCATGCACTTTACCCCAGCTAACCAGTGCTAAAGCGTGTGTGCTCACTCCCTACAACATGGCAAGATTTACTTACACCGGAATGGCATTTACTTTTAAGTCCCTAGTAAAGTAAATGGTACTAGTGGGCCTGCAGCAGTTATTGGGCCACCCACATAAGTAGCCCCTTAAAACATGTTCCAGGCCTGCCATTGCAGCTGAATTTGAATTTTATTACATTTGCATAGTTACTTAAAACCATTGCAATACGAGTTTCAGATAATACAATAAAATCATGATACGATAAAATTACATATTTGCAAAAATGCATAGCTCCTTAAAAGGTTAAAACTGTTAAATTGCTATCAGGTAAAAATTGCTTTGTTCTTCATACACATAGTTCTCAATGTAATTTATGCGTTCTGCCCGGCTTCATACTCTGTCTGGGCCGTACTACTATCCAAAAGGAGACGCTATTGAGAACCCAGTCCAAGTGCTTATATGGAGATTTCCCAGGTCGACCTTAAGGCGGCAGTCTCGTGTCATAATTAGGAGTGCGCACAGTATCGCAGCTTCCCCTTGGCCTAGGTGGAGTTTAGGCGTTCTGTGGCATTTTTTTCTCTGCTGCATCTAGGAATCTCACTAGTCTACAGTTTAATTGAGGCGTTGCTGGGTCAAAACATGCCAAAACTGCTTGTCTCCTTGAGTGAATATTCCTTTGGTTTAAGGGGACACTTAGCAGCTGTCTCCTTTCCTGTGTCAGCTCCTTGCAGGCGCATAGTAAATGGGTAATATCGCCCTGGCCATTTTTGCACAGACTACTAGATGTTAGAGATGGCTCCCTCTTCCATGGTGGAAGGTTCTGAGTTCACGGGATCAAGCCAAGGTGAAACATTTTAGTTTACGTGGTTTCGGATAGCCCAGATTGAAATATTTTTGAGGGGCCAAGGCTTTGTAGTTGTTCAAAGTCATCCAGGTATGCGATCTTACTGAAAAAGCTGCTTTGTCTTCCACCAAAGCCAGCTTTTTCAAGGATTTCCACACTAATTTCTTGAAAGCTGAATGGTGGATCTGCGTGTGCCAAATGGCCAAGAGTCCAGTGTATGCTAGAGCCTCCTGAAGATAGCATCTTGCAGGTGAATCCTCCCTCTGCTGAAGATCTTGCCATAGAAGTTTATTTAGAGTTTTGGGAGCCGATAGTCTAATTTTGTTCCAGCAGTTGATATATGTGCCATATCTGGCCCATGATTGCTTCAGTAGGCCAAATTCCAGTCTAATTTGCGCCGGAGAAGTGTAGTTTGGGAGGGTAAAGGTGGTTCTGTATGCTTTTACTAAGGTTATGTCCAGCAGTTTTGCATCTCTCCCTCTTAAGGCTTCTCTACCATAAGTAATTGTGGGAAGAATTTTGGCCTGTGCTACTTTCAGTAGGGGGCTTAATGTTGGATCCAGTTGTTTAGATGTTAAACTTTTCATAGTTAATGCTAGCACCAACCCCTTTCTTTTGATCTCCTCTAGGTGTCAGACAAATGATCCTTCCTTATCAATGTAAACACCTAGGTACTTATAGACTCCCGCTAAGTCTATTCGTGTGCAGCCCAGCTGCCAGCTTCTCTCTGGCTTCCTTTTATTGTTAATTGACATACTAATGGTTTTCTTTAAGTTGATTGACAACTTATTTGCTTCAGCGTAGTCCTGCATGCTATTGAGATGATGTTGCAAGCCTACTACTGTATGGCTGAACAAGATTACTTCTTCTGCATGAAGGACATTGGACAGAGTTGGGCCCCCCATCCTGGGTGCGTGAGAGTTGCTGGTGTTGAGTAATTGCGGGAGGTCTGCCATAAATAAATTAAACAACATGGGTGCCAGGACGCAACCTTGTTTGAGGCCCTTCGTTGTTTGTACTTTCCTTGTGAAATGCATCCCTGTGCCAAGTTTTACCTGTACCCAGGTACCAGTGTGGAGGAGCATTATCATTTTTAAGAGAGCATTTGGGATCCCCCAGCTTGCCAGCTTTGCCCAAAATCTTGATCCGTCCACATTGTCAAAGGTGGCACTAAAATCAATGAAACAAAGGTGCAGCTGCATTTTCTTCGAAATTGTGGCATCTATGAGCAGAGATAATGTTAAGATGTTCGTTGTTGTGCCAGTTTCCTTACAAAAGCCTGTCTGATTTAATGGAATTATGTTGTTCATGTCCGACCAGGCTGTAAGCTCTTCCAACAGCGTGCCCGCAAAGTATTTACCTCATTATCAATCAGTGCCACCAGCCGATAATTGCCGGGCGAGGCCTTGTCGCCACTTTTGTGGATGGGAACGATCGTGGGGCCTGTCCATGAATCAGTGATGACGCCCCATTGTCTCACTTCCAGGAACATTGGATGAAGTATTCTTGCCCACTCTGACGCCCTCTGTTTAAACAGAGCGGGCGGGATTCCATTCGTGCCTGGTGCCCCTTCCATTTATAATCTGCTGCTTGATTGACAGGTGCACAGCTTCAACTGTCACTTCCTCAAGAAGGTGATTTGCGATAGAGGATGAATGTGAGGCTCTGTAGTTTGATACATTTTCTGCATTGCGGTCAGTTGGAGCTGCTCTGTTCTAGTCCTGGAGAAGGGAGCCTGCTGTAAAGTTGTTGAAGTGAGTGTGCAGATATTTGGCCCAGGTTTCCTCTAATATGTGTGTTGGAATTCCCCCACGTTGCGGGTTGATGATTATGTTCACCATTTTCCAGAAGCGGGCACTGTCGTTTTGTTTTATGTTTTGAAGAAGTTTGGCCCAGGTGTCATCTTCATGGTTTTTGTTAATGCCTCATTTCAGCGTCTTTAGGTTAGTTCTTTGTTGACGCAAAGAGGAGAGTAGCAAGAGGTTCCCAGGATCATGGCACAAAGATGTTATTGAACTGTTTATGGTTCTTTTGAGACTTTTAATTTGCATGCCTTGTGCTGCAGTAAGCCTTTTCACTTGGTCAAATGGCAGAGTGTGCTTCATTTTTTTTTGCGACGCATGTAGTTTGCTGAGCGTCTTTGTGAAGGGTACCCATATTTTAATGTAATCCATATTTGTCGGATATGAAAGTATGAGATTCAATGCCGATTATGACAGGGATTAGATGTTATTTGCTGTGAATTTAATTCTCTTGTACTCTGTCATATAGATGGTGCCCAAGACTGAGGCAAACTGAATACCAGAGGGAGCAGTTGCGCCTAAAATTATTTCTTGTGGGCGATGATCACTAGCTCCCTTGTCCCCCTTTCTGAAATTAATGATAGATGAAAACAACAAGAGACTAGTAAAGCTATAGTCCAGTATCGAAGAAGTTGTTGCAGTATAATAACTGGCTACAGGAGGAGTGTCGCCTACAAATCTTCAGTTAAGAACCCTAAGACTGAAGTGTTCCAGGTCCTCAAAAAGGCTTCTGTTTGTTTTGTTGATTTTCCCGTGGGTGAAGACACCTTGTGTTGGTATATTGCAAGGTGAAGTTTGAAATCTTGCTTCGTATTCGTCTGATGAGCCCAATAAGTATTGATTCAAGTCCCCCAATAAGATGATATTTGATGTTTCAGTGCTGCCTATATAAGTGATTATTTGGCCAAATTGCTTCGCCGAATCTGTTGCTAAACGTTTAGGGTTATATGCTTTGACAATCGTTACTTCTTTTGTGCGCCGGCCAGAGAGAGAATGAGTTTGGTTGCTAAGGCAACCTCTGTTCCTGGTTCTATTGTAGCTGCTGTAGGTATGGCAGTTGTCGATATATAAGTTGCCAGCCCACCAGAAAAATGACCGGTTTTTCCACCTTGCGTGGCTGGTATGTAGAAACAGTAGAACCCGTGTATTTGTAACGGTTGAGTCAGCCATTTTTCCTGCAACAAGATTACGTCAAACGTTTTGAAATATTGCAGAAAGTCAGGTTCAGAAGCTTTTGAAGCTAGGCCATTGATGTTCCATGAGCAAAGGCAGAACACACTTCCTTTTTGTTGGTTGTTGCCACTGTCCATTTGGCTATGATGTCATTGAGTTGCTGGAAAGAGGTTTAGGGTTCTTGTAATTGGTTCCGCAAGCTGACGACCCTCTCCTGGTGCGGCTATTTCACCATAAGACGCGCGGATGGAACCCCGGTAGAGAGGCCTTGATTGAGGAGAGGGGCAGAGTGCCCCTCTAAGGATGGAGATTGTGGGCTTTGGGCGGTGACTGAGGCCAGGCCTTGGGCTGGAGTTTAGAAGAGGTGCTTGGTAGGCTGGATTTTGGTAAGAGGTGACCTTGATTCTCCAGGCTTCAAAAGTGTGGTGCTTGTTTAAAACTCTTTGGGCGATAGCAGCTGTTTTCCACAACGCCCTCGTTGCCTCGGTCATTGCTGGATTTTCCGGTGCAAGAAACTCTATTGCAAGAAGAACAGTTGTATTCAGATCTGCTATATTGGGAATGGCCCTTAATAATTTCAAGACGTTGCCCCTGTTTAGTATATCTTGGTGCCCTTTTGATGTATACTCGGGTTTAAACAATGTGAGACTCGAGCTGGTTGGCAGTCTTTTTGAGGCCTGCACTTGATTTATAAATTCACTAGTGTATAGTGGGCGCTCTTGCTGTTTGGTGAGTTGTGCATCCTCCCTTTGTACCGGTAGCTGCACCTCTTTGGGGGGGTTGTAATTGGTTGCACTGTTTCTTATCCATGTTGTTTCACTCGGTGGTCTCAAGTTCTGCGGATTAAATGAGCCTTGAGGTAGCTGGTCGGGGGCCTTCCATGTTTGTTTTCCTTCTCTCGGTGAAACAAGATTTTCGATGTCATGATTTAAGCTGTTATTTATCTGATCTATGTTGATTGTTGATCCTTAGCCAAATTGCGTCTGTTCCGGGTGCTCTATTTTCTTCTGTTGCTGGGTCAGTGCTAACTGAACTTTGTCCACCAGGCCAGGTTGAGTTGTTTGATGGCTTTTGTGACAGGCATATATGAATTACACTTGGGTTGGTGAAAGCGTTTCCTCTGTGGGTAGCTGGCATTACCTGTGGAGAGTTCCTGATGTTTGTGACGACTAGAAACCTTTCGGTGTTAGAAGGCCCTGGTGATGCTGCTGTGTTTTGAAGGATGCTTGTTTAAGCCAGAACTGTGTGTTGCTTGCCTCCCTCTTTGGGGTCAGGCTCAGGCTCAGGCTCTGTTTAGGAGCAGTGCTTGCCAAAGATTGGGTAGGTGACTGCTTGTTTAAGGGGAAGTGATTTTTGATTCTGTCCCTTCTGTTTCTGCTGGCGGCGCTGATTGGCATTTGCTTTGATGATGGGTGGGTCAGTTAGGACCGATTTAGAACATTCCTTTGTAGTACATGGAGACCCCACTATATGCTGGGTGCGGAAGTTGCTGTCTATGAAATTCCGATTAGTTGAGATGACCAAGTCTCCTTTCTTGCTTTCAAGGGCCGGGGGTTCTGAAGACGCCGCGCCAGCTGAAGAGCTGACAGCATTAGTTATTGGTGTGTTTTTCAGCTGGTTTAATACCGTTGTGAGCATTGTTGGTAGGGTTGTAAGTTTATCCACACTCTGACTAAAGCCACATCGGAGGTGTGCCTCTGTCTGTGCTCCTCTAATTAAGCTGTTGAGGTCCCCCAGTTTTTCATCTATGCCAGCTGTGAACAGTGCCATGATGTTCAGTTTTAAACCGCCAAATATACTTGGCAATATAGCCCTTAAGCCTCCCCTTTTCTTACATATAAGTCACCCCTAACTTAGGCCCTAGGTCATCCATAGGGCAAGGTGCATTGTAATTAAAATGTTAGGCATGTATTATTAAATTTTACATGTACTGTTAGTGAAACATCCTAAATTTGTTTTTCACTACTGAGAGGCCTACCTGTCACACAAGGTAAAATTGGGGTGCCTTATTTTTTTTAAATTGGCATTTCTATGCCCTCTGTCATTTGACTTGCAAAGGAAGTCAGTGTAGTTTCTGGAGAATGGAATGAGTCAGTCATATGTTCTTAACCCCTTGATGAATCTTGCTGATTTGTGGCATAGCAGCAATATGCAAATATTTCTGATGCCTCTCGTGAGTACCAACTTAGTGTGACACCAATGCTTTGAGAACTGTTTAGAAATCACACTCTTAGAGTATGCTATGACTTCGTGGAACATTGTGGGTCGTAACGAGCTGGCTACATCTTTTTAATAATGTGCATCTTGAAGCTGAGATCGTTGTGTATGTGGTATATAAAGGATCTTGGGGTTTGTTTATTTATTTTAGGTTTTTTGTTGAATGCCTCTAACAACTCAAGTGGCGGCCTTAGTTGCGCTGGACTTTAGGTGTGTTTGTTTATGTGAGTCATCAAGATAAACCCTTTTTCAGGTGAAAAAGTAGACCTTCAAAAATGTCCATATTTGGATGGCGGAGAAACATTGTTTTAGTTGATTGATTTTTTTGTTGCGTGATATCTTCAAATAGATATGTCACATTGGTATTTCTTTTTGTTCTTGTGATCCTTACATGTATCCAGCATCTCATTTTGTAGATGACAGGTAAAAGGACGAAACACTTTCATATCACTACCTTCATCATGGAAACTGCATCCTGTTCAATGTACAATTTCTCCATTATCAGGGCATATAAAAGATCTTTTATAAGTCCCCTGATTATAGTTAGAGGACTCCCACCACCTGGACTCCTAGGGGAGACCTTGGGTTCTGAATATGCAAAACTCAGGTAGATCTACACTCCACAGTGCTCCTAGCATCAAAGTCAATTTTGAGAGGCTGTTTGCTGCAATGGGAAAAGTGAAATGTGTACTTTCCTTATCCCCTGGGCATATAAAACAACATATTTTATAAGGACCTTGCCTTTAATTACATGAAACCGCCCCCCCGGGGCACTTAGGGGAGACCCATGGGGGTACCTAATATGTAAGAATAATGTAGATTAGCACTTTTTAAGTGCCCCTACCACCAAAGTTGAGTTTGGGCACAATTTACACTTACAAGCAGCGCTGCAATACAGGGAAGCTTTTAAAATGATCTCAGGCTCTCAGCAGTGCACACATGCAAGTGTAAAAAAGGCTGCTGGCCTTTAAACTCCTGTGCGCTATTATATACTAGGGACTTAAAAGTTGTTTTAATCCCCCTGCCTTATTATCTAATTGGGACTTATAGGGTAGGTCATGACAACTACAGGTGTACCTTACACATAGTGTACCCTAATGCATGATGTGTTTTCACCTACCTGCCCAAAGCAGAGCACGGGGCACTCTCAGAGTCATAAAAATAGCACTAGGGGTCTCAAATGAGGCCCACAGTGGGGGGACAGTCAAACAGATCCTGATTTCCAATAGTAATATTTTACTTTATGTTAAGAAAAAAAAAGAAATTCAATGGCTAAACCGAAGGTTAAAGTGATGTTATAGTTAGGGGTGGTAATAATTTGCTACTCTATGGTATAGAAAATCCTAGAAATGTGATGATAAAACCAAAGGTTAAAGTGACCACGCCAGTCGCGCGGGCTCTGCGGACCTACATGAATTGAGGAACATAACAGACAAGATTCTTTAAAATCATCATCACACTTTCTGCTAGCAATTAGAAACAAGGAACATAAGAATACACACAATCACGCCAGAAAATCCAAACCTGGACCCATTTATACCGTGGTCTTAATAAGACTGAATGCTTTGCCCTAATGAAGTCTGCTGTGATTGGAACAGCACAAGATGAAACACATGTTGGTGAAGGGGTGTGTCTTAGATGATTGAATAAAAAAACTACTGAAACTACGCCCTCAGTTTGGGAATTCTGTGTGCTTGGAGGTGTTGTGATTTACATATGCTGGACTCAGTCCAACCGAGAAGGAATGGATGGCCCCTTCTCCTCCTGAAGCACCTTAAGATACATGGATTGTGAATTGACAATACTTCTTACTTCTTAAATGACTAGTGTGGTAGAGTTCGCCTGTCGAATCTATCCATGCCTTCTTTGTTTTTAAAGTGACATCATAGTTAGGGGTGGTAATGATTTTCTACTTTACTTAGTAAGATACTTGCATAAAGTTCACTGCAGCCCTATTCGATTAAGTAAAATAAAGCACAACCTCTTCCTGCATTATTTGACATGTAAATCAGCCAGGGGTCTTTCACACAATATGAGAATACCCCATCATATAAAGGTATTGGCACGACATCAGCACCATTCTGTTACAGGTGGTGGGCAGATCGGTTGTGCCAGGGCCCAAAGTAGAACTGCTAGAATTGATGGATGAATGGGATGGCAGACTATTTGTTGTAATAGCACTTATTATCCATAAAAGAGATATTACATGGCACTGGAGGTCCGATCTGGCCCCCACGCTCGCAGAATGGAGCCGTGTCATAGACTGCTGCTGCTCCAAAGCAGAACAATTCGTACATCGTTGTAATGGGTGCCTGTGGAAGCATGGTAAAATCTGGGGTGCTTGAACTGCACACTCTGCAAACTCCATTGTATGTTGATGTAGATTCTGTTGCAAACCTTATTATATGTAACCCTGTATGAGAAGTGCTCAATAGTCTGTATACATTACTGCTTCAATGTATATTGTGAGCACTTTTATTCCATTCTAAAGCCAATAAAAAGAGAGATGTAAAAAACCTAGAAATTCAATGGAAAAAATAAAAGTTAAAGTGAAGGTATTGTTAGGTATGGTGATATCTTACTTTATTTAAAATAAAAAAACTTAGAAATTCACTGAAAAAAACGATGGTTAAAGTTAATATCAGACATACTGTTTTAAATGAAAAAACAAACTTTAAAATTCACCAGTTATAATTTACTGAGCTAGCTATAACTTGTGCCCCAACACGCGCTGCTAATGACTTCACATATTACATCGCTCATGACATGTTCACTGACATTATTGATGACATCACTGCCCTGCCCTGTGTGTTGCCCTGCTGCAGTTGGAAGACTTCTGCCTCTGCTAAAGCAAAAAATCAACTCGAATGAGTGGCTGTGCTTGTAGGTTCGATTTTAGAGTGATAGCGAGAGAGATGGGAGGGGTAGTTTTAACTGCCACAACATTAGTTTTGTCCTGAAGTGGCAGCCCATATAGCAGGTTGGGGTGCACTGGGGAGAGCATGTCCTTACAGGGGGGTGAGTTGGAGATGGGCTCCAGTTGGCCTGCTAAGAAGAAGTTCTGGCAACTGAATCCAGAAGAACTTCTCCTTCACCCATCTTGGCTTTGTGTTTGTGTGCTTTGGGGTGCGGACCTCCTCCGCCAATGCATTCACATAGTCTGTGCCCTCCTGCCATAAGGCTTCCTGCTCGGTACCACTGAGGGAGAATGGAGGCAGTCCATGTAGCTGCTTGTAGTATTTAACCACATAATTTACGACAAGGGCTGTCTCCTCCTCATTACTTTTCTCTTCCTCTTCTCCCTCAAGCTAATGAGCTGACGAGCTCTGGTTGATGCACCTGTGGTCAGTGAGTGGTACAGAGACGTGAGAAGACTGTGAGCAGCATTTCCAGCACCCCAAAAATGACTTGTTAGTCTCTATTGATGAAGGACAAATATCCTGAAACACATGTCTAGAGATAAGCAGCACAGGCTGAATCAACAAGTGTGAAAACTAAAGATGGTTACTGAAGAGAGTGTTGTCATGCACTGAATTTACCATAATGCATTGGGGCAAACTGAGTGCTGGGATGTGAGGGAGTGTGCTTCCTTCCTCCTTTTACGGGACCTATAACAAGGATTACTGCTCCCCGCAGAATGAAAAGGGTACTCCTAACGAGGCCCACAAGGAGCACTGTTTTTTAAATGCTCTGTAATCATTTTTTTCATTCGGCAATTTTTCCTGCCCCGAAAACGGAACACAGTTAAATACACATCTGTTTAATTAAATCCGAAGGAATGGATGTTAAAATGCACTCCTGTTTTGTAAAATATTATAATATTGTAGAATTACTAATCTATAGTATATTTGGGTAGAATTTATAATAATTTTCCCAAACATAAATCAACCCTGAAATGTCTGGTAGATATTGGCAGTCTTATTTATGCTCTGTAAAGATACTCTATTTAGTCTGGGAATGTTATTTTCTAGAGATTAACCAGCAGCGGTGCGTCCATTGGGGCGTGGGGGCGTAGCCCCACCAAGCCACATGGACGCACGCACGCTATTGGCAATATAAAAGCAATTTGCCTGCTTAGCCGTCCGCTAAGCAAGCAAAATACAATTGCATCATGCCGCTGAAGCCAGGGGGTGGGGCGGGGGCGGGCCGGCATCCTAAGTCTCGAGCTGGTGTAGCCATTGAGTGACACAGGGCTGTAACCAGCTCGAGCATGCGCAGCGCACTGTACCAGCGGGTCCCAGGGGTGCTGCTCAGGCCGCCAGGGCCGGGAGGATTCAGGGCGATTCAGGGCGAATACAGACTGTGCCCCCCTAGCCAATCCTGGGGCTGCATGCAACGCCAGGATTGGCTAGGGGGCACAGTCTGTATGCGTGTCATCATCACCAGACAGGCGACAGGCGAGGCGAGGCGATCCGGAGAGCGCACGTTGTAACTGCCAAGGAGACTCCGAGAATATCCGAGTCTCCACTAGACCATCAGTAGCGAGTCAGCAGGTGAGTGGCTTTTTGCGAATATTGCCTTCACAGTGATTAACCAGGCACATTAGATCACGTGCTAGTCTCCCTACACACCAAGGCTGCTGTGCGAAGGAAGACTGAGGTCGCCTCGGACTGGCAGCCTGAACAGGCTGATCTGCCCAGGTCCCATCGGTCATCATAGAGCATGAAGGCCAGCGCAAACCGGAGCCACTGAAATCCCGAGCTGTGAAAATGAGTGAGTCTTGGGATTTGGAATGTTTTTGGTGTTTTTGGTGGATACAATCACTTGTTCCCTTCCTCCCCCCGTTCCCAGGTGTCGCAGTGACTCGGAGCCCCTGAGATTGAGAGACTAGGGCAGTGCTTAATTTGTGCCGGTGCTTAGCACCGGCACTTAATTATTAGGGCCGGGTCTACATGCATCTGCTGCACAGGTCACATATTGCATGATGATAGATGTATATTTTATCATTTCCCCTGTACTCCCTCCCGACCGAGTGAGTTACTGTTGCGGCTGTGACTCTTCTTAGTCACTGTGACTTAGCCTGCCCAGGCTGAGCTGCGAGCCCAAGTCAGGGGAGATTCAAATGAATAATTATGTTGTTGATCATGATGACAGCGGCTGGCCCTTTCACTTTCAGTCAGTGTTTTTTATTAAAGAGGAGTTTGTTTGTGGGGCAGCTCTCTGCCCTCCAAGGACTGATAATGTGCTGCTCCAGAGAGGGGCGCTGCGAGGCATTCCATAGGGTGTGACAGACTATGCTGTGCTCCAGAGAGGGAGCTCTGCTCTCGAGTGTGGGGCGGCACTCCAAGGGGGTGAGAGTACTCCAGGGTGGGGGGCTTACTTTTCGCCGAGGGTGACACTGTTTCAAGATGCGCCAGGCGTGACAAGATCAGTAGTACTGGACGAGGTATTCAGTGAGTAACATCGACACCGCGTCTGCGTGATGACAGTACACAGGCTGTGCCTATAGATTCGTAGAAAAACCAGGCAACTGTTGAACATGCTCAGTTCTACCACAAAGCTACGCACAAGGCCACATTTGCACAACTGGAGTGGAGATTACACAGCACACAGATATGGTCGGTAAAACCGGCCAAACCAGCGCTTGGTTAAGCAGAAATACATTTATTATATAGGCACCTTAGTGATGACAGCCCCCCATTTTGGTAAAGCGCCTTGTTTTGTGGTTTTAACTTCTGCTTTCGCTTTGTGTCCTGTGTCCAAGATACACAGTCAAGCAAAATTGCTACACTCTTCAGGAATCGTGATTCCACTGCTTTTTCCACGTTTGAATTGCCAATTGTTGCTGCATATTTCACAATTTACTGCATAAACTGCAGGTTTAAATAAAAAACGCTTCTAGTTCAAACAGGCCAAAGCCGGTAAAACCACTAAGCCGCCTGTTCGGACGTTTAAAAATATGTCCTCACTTAGTCACTCGCCCAAATGCTTGGTGGGCTCAGGGCTGGCTTGGCGGCATGCCATCCTATACCAGCCCTCCTGACTGGCCATATTCCCAGCACTGCATATTCCAGATTGATCCATCAGGCTTACTGGCAGTGGCTCAGGCTGGGCAGGCTTTAAAGTTGAAACCCTTTGCACATATGATGCACACACCGGCAGTCCAGCACCTTCGTTCTAAAGGCACTTATTGCAAAAAAGGTTTGCAAGCATGCGACTGAGCATGGATGGAATATCTATGATAATGCAACACACACACAGTACTGGTGCCAGTGGAGGAAATGGGTGGAGCTGAAGAAAAGTAGGTGTGGCCTCCAACAAACATTTGAGCACCTGCACTTCATATTTTACAAATTAAGCACTGGACTAGGGGGAGAATGGGAGAGGGAGGTAAGTGCCTTTGTCAAGCTTAATCAGAGCACTCGTCAGTCACAGCCATGCTGCCCCCTCCTCCGGACCTGTCCTCTCAATCACAGCCAGACTGCTGCCCACAGAACGGAATAGCAGTGGCGGTTGTCCTCGAGTTGTGATGGAAAATGGCTATTGTCCCCTGTTTACCATACTGAACTAATCTGATCCTAGAAGGTCCAGTCCCTGCTTCTCTTGTAAGTAGGGTGAGCACAGAATTTAGCTTGAGTACAATACAGATGATTAAGTAGTTGTTGGTCTAGCCTGAACTGAAAAGGCCTCCAACTTACAGCAAAAACAGACTACGAGGCCCTTGAAGCAGTACAGAGGATGCCCTGAAGGCAAACAAACCCAAATCAGGGGAGATTAACTGCAAAATCTCTGGGAGGTCACTGAAATAGCTCGCTATTTTTTTAACTGCTCGGTTCTTAAAGGGAACACAACTTTTGAAAACATTAATGCACAGGTTGTGGTGGTTAAACGTACGTAACAGCTCTGAACATCTGATGCCCTGAGCCACTTCAAAAACAACACTCTGCAGGGTGCAAGAATGCATTCCTTGTAGCGTGCACTGACGTAGCTCCTCTCGCATCAATATTTATTTTGAAAACAATTATTTTCACCACTTTAGTTTGTGACCATTTTAAAGTATTCTCTCAGTGATTGTTCTAAAAAGCTTTTTCCATTTTTACGTTCCTTTCCAGGCTGCATAAGGTGAACAGCATTTGTGTGGGTCTCATGTATATAAGCGCTAGTGCAGAAAGAGGAGGGAAATATATTTGCGGCTATTTAGCGCTCAGCTGGGTGTTTTCAGGCGCTATTGCCCCGGCCGCAGCAGAGGTACCACCGAGTGGAAAATATAAACGTGCGCAAAAAAGGCGTAAACACCCAGTGACAGTGTCCTGGGGTGACCTAGAAAATAAACCAAGCCCGTGCTGGTTTAAGGCTGACCCAATGACAGACAGAGCAAATGCCTCGAGTGTGCCTGGCCGTGTCCGCTAGGGTTTTTCTGCAATTTAATAAATTGTTTGATTTAAAAAAAAAGGCATTATATTACAGATCACTGTTTCCTTTTGCAATCTAGAACTGTTGTCCAGCAGGTTGAGTAGAGTGAACCAGGACCACAACTCCGTGGATGGATTGTATTGTTAAATGAATGTCCAGGATCATGAAATTCAGGATGACTTCGAACTGGGTTTGGATTTGGGCCATGGCTAGCGACATGAGTTACTAATCTTAGGCTGCCTGCCCACTAAGCGGCTGCTTCTAAACCAATCTCTGAATCTGTATGGTTCTGAGAGCAACATTCAGGTCTGAGTTTCATTTCTCTGTAAAGCAGTATTGAGAGAGAACATGAGATGCACAGGGCAGGTGGTAGGTCTATGGTGGTTTACAGTGCAGCTACTTTCGACATTTTATGAGGAAGTGAGTCGCAAAAATTGGGCTTTGTTCCCTAGGGTGTCGGTGGTGAGAAGACTGTATTCGGCCTCGCATCAAGACTTTGATTTGGGAAACTGTTCAAGCAGGGCCTGATTTCAGAAACAAATCACCGCAGGTTGATGCCACAAACCGTGCTCTTTAATAGTACATCCTGAGCAGAAAGGTCCACCCTAGAAGTAGACGTGGAGAGAAAAAATAGGTTCAGTAGTGGAAAGCTGTGTAGAGAAAGCAAAGAAGAAATGGGCATGCGGTGAGTAGGGCAATAGATGAGCAAAGGCGAGGCCTTATGGAAGAAAGAATGAGAGGGAGCGAAGAAAGGGAAGAGAAGGCCTGGCGACTGAGGCTGAGCGATGGAAAGTGGGGTCCTACAAAAGGAATCTTGTAGAGAGAAATGGAATGTTGTAGGAACATAACTATACCATGATGGCAAAGACACTGGGGTAGATTAAAAACATGAAGGGGTAACATGGGTCATTTATATACATTTTAAATTAAGTTTAAGCGTGCTCATAAATTACACTTTTGACAAATGACAAACACTTCCATTTAATTCTTGCAGAGGACGCACTGCATGAGATGTACTCACAATTGCTTACTTCTCCATCCCGTTCCTCGTTCCATTCCTTACTCTATGAGTACAGTCCATCCCCTCAGGCCAGGCACTATTTTCCAAGCTCCCTAAGTCTTGATATTGATAACAAAGTTTTGCCACAGTTCCGGAATACACCACACCCCTCCCAGACCTCATAAAGGACGGACTCCTCCAATCCACATCCTGTTTTGTTTGTGTACATCTGTCCATGGAACCCTGGGCTTTGACTGGTTCGGGGCCCTTATGGTTATTTTTCATGTAAGGCAGCTTTCGGTGCATTTGGTGATGGTTTAGGCTCACCACAGCTCCTTCCCTGCTTGAGGGTCTGTTTAATCTTATGGTGTTTTAATGTTCTCTTCTGTAGCCAATAGTTTTAATATAGGTTTCCGTAAGTCAATGCTCATTTGCACTGGTCTTGCTCGGAGTCAGTACAGCTCAAATGGCATTGAGCGGGGCCTACTGGGAGTCTGATGGTCCATTTCTGGCTGCATTTGGGCAGAGGCTTAATGCGCTGGACGTCTCTGGCAAAGTTCAAGTGACACTGCGAGCTCTGAAGGTTAGAGGTCACTTGCAACTTTCAGACAAGGTCTCTGCATCACTAGTTTGTTTCACACCTATAGGCAAGACCACCAGAATTATGCGATTCTGTTGCCGCAGCGTTTTCCGCATAATCGGGGATTAGTAAGGTTAAATATTTGCCTTAACACCGTTACCATGTGTAAAACTGTCAAAGTTATGAAGTAATACTATCACAGAGTGTGGCACATTACACTGCACAATTTGACTTTTCTTGATGCATAATCCAGCCAACCCTGCCACATACTTTGGTCCTTCCCTGCCGCATAATTCCAGTGGCCTTGTCTCTAGGTGTTGCAGTATTACTTAGATTTAAGACATGCAAAACTATCCAGTAGTAGTCTGTGGCCATGCCCTCTCTGCCCCTCCAACCAACACATCTCCAAAACAGCGATGGTCTGTGGTCTAAAGCATTTATGTCATAGCTCTCTGTTGGACTCCATGATCACATGTTCCAATCCTAGCTTGCCCACTTAGCCTTTCATTTTTCTAAGGTCGATAAAATAAATACAGTTGAGTTGGATAACAATAGCATCCGCTTTTCTGCGTTAAGATAGCCATCGGTGAAAGTATGTTTTACCTAAGCATGCGCTATACACCTTGTTTTATTGACGGGTACATCACAACTTTAGGTACACATGTATGCATGTCATTCAGGAACACTAAGCTTCCTGGCTTATAGGAAGAGTAACGCTGCCTTTGTTGCAGGACCTCACAGCTCCATCAAGTTTCTTGCCCATGTTTATGAAGCGACGTGTTTCAGAGTGTTGAAGTTATGCACTCTGTTGGGAGTAAAGATATTTAGTGTTACTTCAGTTCACTCTTATCTGCATCATCACTCTACTGCCTAGAAAATCCTGCTTGTTCGGCGTCAGAGCGGTCTGAACTTCCCCAGGCAGAAGAGGTTAGCCAGCTCCCTTGAAGTATGCCCCATGCGCGTTTTTGCTCCATGCACAGGCCTCCTTTGTTATCTACAGCTACACACGGGAAGCTGCTTTCCAAGAATTGCCTGGCACGCACAAGTGGAGGGCAGAGCATTTCCTTAGCATGGCAGAAATGTAGAACATGTTTTTCTTCATTGATACTTCCAATTCAGAATAAGATACCAATCACTGTAGAAGCCTTCTATCTATGTCTGCAGAGAATGTAATGAGTTTGTTATTTTAGCCGAGAACTAGGGCAATTGTGCAGTTCTACAACATATGTCGCTTATGTTCTGCACTGTCCTGTCATTCTGCTGTTGTGTAAACATTGTTGTTCAATACAAATTTGTCAAATGATCCATGCATTTTTCATAATGTTAAAAGATGCATGCACGGCATACTCGCTTGTTTAGAGTCTCAGTCTCCTTTTCCTTTAATATCTCTTTAAAATTTTAAGTGAGACATCTTGGTACCATTGCTTATATATCAATTTATTTGTTTTGTTATGTTAGGTCATGTTATGTTATTTTATGCTTTGCTATTATAACAGAGATTTGTTTAGCGGGGCATGGCTTTTAGTGTGGCCCACAGTGACTGGTGGTTTGGGTACCCTCACTGTGTAGGGGTACTACCATGTCAACTTGCAGTTTCTGTTTCTTCAGGGCCCTTTTACAGCGTGATGTTGACTGTCGCTCTTGGGTTTCCTGTTGGCGCATGGGTGAATTTGGTTGTTGAATACTATGCTTGTTTTCTCTGAAGATGATCCTAGTAATAGCTTAGGTTCCAGGTGGTGGGCACCGGTGCAAATTTTGGGCGACTGGGACTTATTTTTCATTATCAGACGTTGACCCAGAGCAAGAGAGGGAAAAGCAAAGAATGGAGAAAGCACGAATAAGAGAAAGACAGAATTCAGTGACATAGGTAGAAAGCAGAGATGAGAAAGAACCTGCAAGCATGGGATTAAAAGAAAGTAATGAATGTGGAAGAAAGAGGAACAAGGTAGAAAGAATCAAGACTAGCAGCCTTTTCATTTGGCAACCCTGGTGTTTGACAGTAAAGCAGTGGGCTCCCAAGTAATCCATTGCCCCCCTGCACTAACTATTTTACAATTAAGCGCTGGTCCTAGAATTGATAGAATTTAGAGAATGAACGGTGTTAGTAGGCTGAGCAGATCTGATGTGCACCTTTATGCATGCTAGGAAGGTTGGCCTGTGGGTGGTGGCGCCTATAAATAAATTCAAAGGCTTATGTCCATACTTTTCTGAAAATCCTGGTACATCTTTGTTGGTCTAGCTGATGAAAGCCTTAAATTTCTAATGTTTAAAGCTGGCGTAACAGTATAGTTCAAATAGAGAAAAGTTGAATATAAGTACATGCTGAATGTCGTTCCATCAGCATGTTAAGGGCACTGCAACAATATGGCAATAAAAATTCCACCCGTATCAAGTGTGCAGAAAGAGCATGACAGCAATATTATGACCTGCATCAGAAATACAGAGGCATTGAGTGCATGACTTGTAACATTTTAGAATTCATCATGTGTGATGTTTCAGAGGATTTTCTATGCCTTTAGAGAGGCAAGCTGCCGCGCATAACTATTAGAAGATATCCATGAGCTGAATAATGGTGTTTAAATTACCAACAATGTCCATGAAGTCTTCCTACACACTCCTTTCACATTTCCAATTTATATTTAAAATGCATTACCTTAATCAGTCCAGTTTGTGCCTTAGGCAAGACATCATGGCTCACATTAGAGGCTTTTACAAGTGTGAGTGTATGAAGCTCTGTGGTTATACTGAATAAGCAGCTACCTATGTTATGCCATCTATTAATGTAATAACTGCACTTTCACAATTGCTTTATTAACCTCCCTGCTTTCTCAAATTTGCTTGAACAGGCACGATTTTTCTTGTTTTTTTTCAAAATTTTCTTGGGGGGGGTTAGCCCCCCAAACCCCCCTATTGGGGTTCGGGCTCGCTCGCTCCGCTCGCTCGCTACGGTGCGAGATGGAAATCACTTTACGCCCCACCACTTTCAATTGTCACCCACCGCCCCTGAGATTAACTGATACTTGAATGGTATGCACTGAATTTGCCAAGAAGCTAAAAGCAGGTCCAAGCACACACAATCAAACAGCTAAAATAAATAAAAGTGATGGAGAAATGTTCTCCCTCTCCAGAGTACAAACAAACAGAAACAAATACAATTTTGAATGTGTCTGTGATAGAGGATCGAAGTCAATGAATTTACTAGTACGGAAAATAGTTTAACGAATATGTGAGATCATCTCCGCATTACGATCCAATGAAACATGGACTTAACCAAAGATCACCTCTTTCATCCCGTCTAGGATTCGAGGTGCTAGGCAATGCACTAATATGTCATAGGCACTGACTGATGTTGATTCACTAAAATGTGCAAGCAGTGGCAGGGGAGTACCAAATTATGCTACAGGTTAACTGACATATGCGACAAGAAAATGCTAATTATGCGATCTAATTCGGCACATTTTGTGATATTATTAGTTCATAATGTCATTATTTACATGCCTGGGTAAAGGTTTCGACCCATTAGCACCAATTTAACATCGAAATACTATAAGCAAATGAAAGACGATCTGTCAACCTTTGCATAGGGCAATAAACTGCGTAGCAACACGGTCACCACTTTTTTAGTAACTTTAGATCCGTCTGAGTTAAAAACTCAGGGCCATATGTACGACAAAGTGGCGGAGCGTGTAGTTACCCTCCTGGGCTTAACGACATGCTCCACCACTTCTGAAACGCAAGGCTGCACGATATTTACAAGAATGTGGTGCAGCCTTGCGCTTCCCCCTGCAATGGCGCTAAGTTTCACAACTTAGTGCCAACACACCAGAGAGAAAGGGTGTCTGTGTGCAGGGGAGGATTGGTTATGTGTAGGAAGGTGTCCCTTCCTGCACATAACTAATCCTAAAATGCCTTTTTGTAACTTTCATGTGTGCATTTAAAAAAAATTGTTTATGTACAGGAAGGGACACCTTCCAGTGCATAAACAAAACATGGCATTTTGCTTTTTCCATGTGTGCTGCACAAGGCAGCACACATGGAAAAAGGAAAAACAAGGAGAAATAATACATTTCTCCTAGTTTTGCCACCTTAAGACAAGGGTTTTCTCCTATGTACGCCACCCTTGTACATTGGGGGCATCGTCAAAAACAATAGGTGTTGAAGTGGAACGCCCACCACAACACCCACAGAACATCCCTTTCACGCTAAACATAGTGTGAAAGGGTGCCTTATGTTCAAGGCAGTGTTAAGCCACGTTAAGTGGCTTAATGCTGCCTTGTACATAAGGCAAGCCCCTATCGCCACGGCTACGTCACAAAAAGTGGCATTCCCATGGCGATAGGGGCTTGTACATATGCCCCAAAAAATTTTGTTAAACTGCAAATTTTAACCGCAGGTGATGGATTATGTTGCAAATGCGAGAAATCCAAAATTATGTGGAAAACAGCACAGATGCAGAATTGCGTAATTCCTGTAACCCTAACTATATTCAAGAGTTAGCAAGGTTTGCACAATGCTCCACTGCATGGATATATGCATAATTGTGTTGCCCAAACAGAATAAATATGGGCAGTGCTGTATTTAAAATGTATGCGTCATTGGCCCTGCTCACACTAACAATGGTGCGTTTTTTCGATGCTAAACATTCAGGTGAAGGTGAGTACGTGGTGTCTTGTATGAGATTAGTATTCGAGTGACATCCTCTTCTTTGATTCTTTACCGAATGACAATCGCTTGGGAGCAAATCATATGTAATTCATGGTTTTACGGAAATTGTTTAAATTACTTATGGGAAATTTACATAACTTTCCATCAGCCCATTTTTTGCTTCCGTTTCATTTAGTATTTCATGAAAAGTCAGGTCATTCTAATTTGAGTGACTTAAGTTGCTCTGACTCTGCTTGGCATCCTGTGGATGTTTGATCTGTTCTAGTTCTAGTTCCATTTCGCTCACTTTTCATTATTTTTTCTGCATTTGGCACTGCATGACGCAAGGCCATTTAATGGTGCGTCGTACTCAACTTTTGGTGCGAAAATCCTTTGGTGTATGAAAGTTGGTTGATGCTTGATTTGCGCCACTTTTCATCATGGGTGCTTACATTAAAGCTTAGTACGTAAGGGCCTGACTTCAAAATACATTACAGCAGGTGTCTCCAATACCTTTTGTGTGCGTGGGCATAGCTCACAGAAATTTCCACTCGAATGACCTCACCAAGACATTTTATTGAACTTTGAATCATTTTAGTAAAATGTAAGCTTATTTTGCATAGAAAAAATTTCTATTTTTTCCAGGTTTACGGTGAATCTATAAATCCTGGGAAAGCTCGATTGGCATATCAACTCGCAATTACAGAGGGAGCAGTTTAATGAGTAATTTAACAGCACCGTTTACCAAAAATATATATATTTGTGACATCAGCAGCACCTATTTATCAATGGGTCTCAATTGTGCAGGACGGCCTTCTCAATATACATGGAGTACTCTACCTAACCAATTTATTGGGATCTTGAAATATAGGCTGTTAGAAAACATATCTTAATTGATTGCTTACCCCTGCCTTTATTTATTTCACCTCTGCATGCATGCCTTTTGGGGTGAAGTGAATCCTACCAAGGGGTATCAGACCAGTCTTCTTTGTACAGTTGTCATATGTTGGTCCTCTCAGTTTGCCACTTACTGGTTTATTCGTGTTCTGTGTGTCAGTTGTAGGATGAAACTCAGATTTGTCAAAGTATTGACTAACTCCTTTTAAGCAACAAAAATCCTAGTGCAGGGCAGTCTAACCTCCTGCTTAAATGTGAGAAATTAAAACTGTGGCGCAGAATATATTTCCCCGCTATTTTTTTACCTTGCAGTGAGCTTGTATGCGATGTCAAAAGTCTGATTACTTTTGCTGTAAGACTGCATGTTTTCATAAATAAAATGTCATGCCACTGATAAATATGAAATCAACACAGGAGTGTTGGTGTATTGCCCCCTCGCCCCGCCCCAGTCATGCAGAGAATTTCTATCTAGATGAATTTATTTCCTAAAACATGTTAAAACACTCTAACTTTACGATCTTAGGAGATCTCAACTTACATGTGGAGACACCCTCTGACCCACACCAGAAGCTTCTCTTAAGTAACATGTTCTCATGGGACATGCAGCAATTTATGACCCAGTCTACCCATGTCGCTGGTCATATGTTAGACACCATTTTCTCCGATGTCAAACCCTCTCTTTGGTTTGACCATACTCTCATTTATTTCACCTGGACATCGGACTATGGCCCACGCGGACACGAGACTTGCGCCACCGTCATGGAGTTCAGCAGCTCCCTGAATGAGCACCCCTGGGTATGAGTGGTAACATCGATGTGGACGTCCAGTCGGTTAATGCCCGTCTTTTCCAGACGGCAGACACCACTGCCCCATCACATCCACAGATGCCGGCTCAGTGGCCAAACGTCAGTCAGTGCCCTGGTTCAATGACGAGCTCAAAGAGCTTTGCAAAATATGTAAAAGACTCGAAAGAATTTGGAGGCGTCAGTACCTTCCCAAATTAATCTACAAGAATGCCTTAAATAAATACCACCAAGCAATTAAGAAAACCCCATCAGACTTCCTTACAATTCAAATTGAAACCTCTCAGAACGAGCCAGATGAGCTTTTTAAAATCGTAAATACATTTAAACCCCCAGACGCCCTACTTCAATCATTGAGGCCCTCGCTCAAGCTGTGTAATCAACTTTCAGATTTCTTTGATTCTAAAATAAAAAAGATGCCCTTCAGTTGCCATTCCCAACTCTATAGGCAACAGCAAGCCTAGGGTTCAACAGTAGGCTTTGCCTCCCCTCAGTGGTGCCTCCTGGCAAGAGTATGCCCCAGTTTCAATGGAGGAATCGACTCTGGCACAGAATTCATGCAAATCTGGGTCTCTAGGCAATCCTTGTTCACCCACATTCTTGTTTCCAACTAAGCAGCAATAAACTCCTCCCTGAATCAACAGCTAAACTTATCTTTACAGTCAGCCATTGTTCCAAATTGTTGGAAACAAGAACAATTAATCACTGTTCTGAAAAAGCTATCAGGGTACAAATCCAATCTGTTCATCTTCAGACCTATTTCTTTGCTGCCAGCTTTCCCAAGATACTGGATAAACGTATAAAATGGCAACTTTCTGGCTTTTTAGAGAGGGGCTAGTTGCTACACCCCTCCCAGCCAGGGTTTCACCCTGAATTCAACAATGAGACCACTCTGCTGGGGGGGGAATCAGATAGCCCTTAATCTCCTTGATCTACCGGCAGCTTTGAACACTGTCTCACACCCTATTTTACTAACAGCGCCTAGGCGACAAAGGTGTGAGTGGCCTCTCATTGGCTCAATTACTTCCTAACAGGCAGGCCCCAATCTATATGGATGGCCGCATTTACTTCTGAACCAAAGCCTCTGGGTTTTGGGGTACCCCAAGGGTCTGCATTAAGTCCTACACACTTCGAGGTACATATGTACCCCTCGTGACCCTTTTTGAGTCCTTTGGCATGCAAATAGTTTCGTATGCTGACTATACACAATTGCTCCTCAGCCGAGATAAAAAAAAACAAATGTGCGGACAATTTTAAGGCCTGTATTTCTGCACTGTTTTATTAAATGCACATCAGCATCCTGCAATGCCAGTAAAACCATAAAATTGCTATTTGTCCTCCCCCCTCCCCCAATTGTAATAATAATATTTGGCTAAATGGGGGCCCTGCTGTGGGGCCCACAATCTGGAATTGAACTTTGACAACTATGCCACCTTTGCCCCCCTGGTAGTGAGTGTTATTGGCTTCTACTTCAGACTAATAAAAAAGCTTTACAAGTTCCTTTTATTTCTCTCTATTCCACAGCAGAAAACAGTTATCCAGGCCCTGATTACCTCAAGGCTGGATGTCAGGTCACAGAACAAAAGAAGAAGCCTCCCAGACTCTGAAAATATTACTTTCTACTGCCTGCCAAGGGATTTTCTGAAAAACGTATTCCTGCTTCTAACTTGAGTCTCCAAGGCTTTTCTACACAGATAGAAGAGCCAGTTCTATTCTATTTCACTTGAATATTTGTGTCTTTCTTTGCCCAAAAGTTAGACGTCTGAAAGACGCCTTATTCAAAAATCTATGTGCCGGTATACTGCATAGGACCTGGACAGAGAGGGAGGTTCTGACAATTAGGAACACTGAATCAAGTGGATGATCACTGAAATCGCTGAAATTCCACTTGTGAAGACCTGTGAGTACGAATAACTGAAGAATTGACAGGAACCATGTGAGGTGCCTAGAATTGAATAAAAGGCGAGTGGTTGTGTGGTTCTTTTGAAACACTTTGTCAAAAGGGTTGAGGGTTGAGGAATGCTGAAGGCTGCCTTAGGTTTAAACCCTTTCATAAATACTGTATGTGAAGAGCAGGCTGTTGCTAGGCCTGTTATGCCATTGCAAACAACTGTGTCACTGGCTTCACAGGGGATTGCCATAATGGTCTGTCTTTGCTACTTAAAGTGGTCCAAGCAATCTGTAGACCTAAATGTTCAACTTCACCTTTTTTAACTGACCTTTTAACGTTAGCCCAGTTTCACGCAAATATAATTTTATCTTGATTAATCCAGACCTTACTAATGCACCTCCTTCAGAATGATGCTGTCTTATCTTCCCACAATAAAACTGTTACTTCTTATTCTCAGCAAATTCTGTGGAGCACGGGGGTACCATGAGATTACCAGATGTAATCTGATGCACTATAAAGGAAATAGAGAATAAATGAAACCCCGGCAACTGAAAACCTGATCAATTATTGGTTTACTTTTATTCCTATATTTTGCATCTCTTTTTATTTTTGTCGCTGTTTCTCTGACAGGCTCTTTTTCTCTCTTTCTCTGTTTCTCTTTCTCTCTGTCTCTATTTATGTTTCACTTTTCTATATTTTTAGTACTATTTCTCAATAGAGGATCGACAAGAAATAAACCATATTTGTTCACAGAAAGGACAATGGACGTATGAAAGAAGATTCAAAGCAGTAGTAGAAATCCAAAAATGAATCAAACTCCGAGCACTATTCAAAGGGCCAGATGTCAGACCCGTTTTTGCATGCACAAATGAGTTTGCAACCCTTTTGTGCATGCAGAAACCTCATGGGCCATGTACAAAGCCGATTTAGAGAGTTGCAATTTATCTGCGACTCGCTAAATAGGTTTTGCGAGTCGCTATTAGGACGGGCGTTCTCTTCATAATAGCGACCACAAAGCCATGTACCAATGTTTTTCAACCGCAATTGCGGTCTGGGACAGTCGGGCTGGGGAAAGGATGGACGCTACGAACTGAGGTGCTCGGATAACCCTTTTTATTTATAAGTACACTTGCTTCGGGTTGTCTAGAGTTCAGAGATGCATGCAGTTCAGCATCCAACAATGCACAGAGTCCAGTAAGCGAGGTTTCCTTCCTGTGTTGGGCTTCCTTTTCTTGAATCCCCGTCTTGGCTCTTCCTGTGGCTCTTCTTGGGTCCGGTTAGGCTCAGGAAGAAAAGGAAAAACAAACAGCCGTATTAATGGCTGAGACCGGGGTCAATGAGTGTGAGGGGGGCAGGGGAGTGAGGGATCACCAGGGTTCCACCACCTTCTTAAGACTTAGGTCGTAACATCCGAGTGACGCCGGGAACAGTGCACAGAGCCTGTGACCACCCTCACCCTACCCCGTCCCACCCCGTGAATTAAACAGCCCTTGAAAACGCCCTCGTACCTTGTGGAGCCACGCTTCTCCCCTGGAAGCGTGGCAGGGCGGCTCGTGGGTCCGTTGGCCTCCTGGCTTGTCGAGTCTCTGCTCCGGCAATCCTTGAAGCGGCTCTTCGGTACTTCCGTCTTCTTCTTCTTTGGCGTTCTCCTCGCGGGTCAGCTTCTCTCCTGGAGGTTCCGCGCCGGCAGATAGAAACGGGGCTTCCTTAAACGCCCCTGGCTCATCTGATTGGCTTGGGTCAAATGACGGACTCTTTCCTGATAGGTTGAATGTCGGGAATGCCAGGGAACTCCCCCCTATCGTCAAGGAAGGCAGGCCCAGTGACGGGGTCAGCGAAGGCAGAGCAGAGGAAATCCAGGAAACGTCCAAGGGATCCTGCGGACGGGGCGGAAATGGACAAACGTTAGCAGGTACACCCCGTCCGTCCGCGACAGGGACCATGTCCTCGTGACACGGTCACAAAACACTCGCAAATTACCACCCTATTAATGAGCCACTCACAAATTGTGAGTGGCTCATTAATTTTCCTGCACCTCACATTTTGCGACCCCATTGGGAATCGCTAACAGTGTCTCTAACACTGATGTACATCCAAATTTGTGACTCGCAATTGCGACGCAATTTGCGAGTCGCAAATTGGGGGGTCATATATCTGGCCCAAAAGCCCTTCATTTACACATGCCATGAATTCACAAAAGGATTCCTGCTAGGCATAAATAGTTTTACTACAGCTGATATTACTGCCACAAGTGCAGAGTAATCAGCAGTATTTGATCCCATGAAAGTGATAGGAGGTAGAAAGAACAAGGCAATGTTTGCTATGTAGGTTTGTGAACACCCACATACATGTACATTATTAGGCATTCACAAACTGAAATCTGACTCCCTTCCCAACAAGTGAATGTTTGGTGATTTACTCCAGCCAAAGTTTGGAGTAACTCCCTTTTTAAGATGGGAAGATGAAGGCTCATCCCCAACATTTATTGTGGCATAGGGGAAGGGCTTTTAACATTGAAAAGAATATACTTTGACATTTATCTTTGATTCTTAATGTAAGCAATTGCACACTAAGTACAACTGCAGACAGGGTAAATAGGTAGCCTAATAAAATGCAGAATAGTTGCATAGGATGTCTTGAAACCTGCTCTCAGCCGTACATTATAAATCATACTTGTAGAGTGCAAACAGGAGCCCTGTTTGAATACCGGGGGCACTTACCTGACAGGAGACACGCCGCCACGCCACTGCCACTGAGCCATTCGGCACCCAGCCGCCATTGCCAATCCAACCGGGACCACAATACCCGGCAGCACACGCGGCGCGCACGCCACCAATGCATTCAGAAAGTGTCAGGAGGCGCTTAAAAGGCTTACAGGGCTCTGGTGGACCGGGAGCCCTGTTTGAATACCGGGGGCACTTACCTGACAGGAGACACGCCGCCACGCCACTGCCACTGAGCCATTCGGCACCCAGCCGCCATTGCCGATCCAACCGGGACCACAATACCTGGCAGCACACGCGGCGCGCACGCCGCCAATGCGTTCAGAAAGCACCAGGAGGCGCTTAAAAGGCTTCCAGGGCTCCGGTGGAGCGGAAGCCCTGTTTGAATACCTGAGGCACTTACCTGACAGGAGACACGCTGCCATGTCACTGCCACTGAGCCATTCGGCACCCAGCCGCCATTGCCGATCCAACCGGGACCACAATACCTGGCAGCATATGCGGCGCGCACACCGGCAACATGTTCAGAAAGCGCCAGGAGGCGCTTAAAATGCTTACAGGGGTCCCGCTTCACGGGACATGCGCGGGCACGCGCCGGGCAAAGCCCGGGCCAAGGGCAGGCCCGTTTGAGCCCGTTAGAGGATGGACCGGGCCCCCCCTCTAACATCGTCATTCTGTAAAGGTAATCCTCCCAGTTTATGACCTGGCTATAAGTGTAAAACCTGATATCATCTTTTTGTTACCTTTGAGAACTATCTGTGGGTGAAATGGCCGGCCGTGAAGGGAAGACAAGGAAAGCAGCTACGGGTGGATATATAGCCGGGACATTAGACCAGTTCATTACCAGGGCTACTTCAGTTCTGGCAAAGGAAATAGCAATTACTGAGCGCCAACTCTCTCATGCCCAGATATTTACTAAACGTTCTTCTCTGGGGGACCTGACGCTGTCTCGCAACCCGGTGCCGCATAACCCTGCAGCTGTCTACCCCACGGCCACCGGCCAAACTTGTGTTCCGTCCCCCCAGGTTTTGCTGTTAGACCACGATAATGTGGATTGCGGGGTAGCCGCCCATGCTTCTTCAGGGGCCATCCCAAAAGTCCGCCCCATTGCAGCAGAAAAATCATCGGGAGTGACCTCTAAAAAGAAGCAAGGGGGGGAGCACAGAAGGGAAAAAAATCTAAGAAGCCGGAATCAAATAACATGGTTAACTTGGTAAATGTGGATGTAGTTCCCTCAAGTCCAGGGCAACCAGGCAAGAATGATTTGTTTCCAAATAGTCATCCTCTGACTTTACAAGATGGACCTCTGCCTTCGACTGATGTTGGTTTTTGGAGGAGATTAGGCGAGCTCATATCAGCCTCTGTAAAGCCTGTATATGAAAAGCTGTTGACTATTGAGGATAGACTGATGAAATTAGAACAGCTATCTACAACAAATGTTTCTCCTATTAAGAATATTTCGCCAAAGCGTCCCTAGGCTGAATATCTCCCGAGGAATGGTTTAGGCCACAGTTCGAGCACTATTCCTTCATCTCATACGCTCGCCTTAGACCCAATTCCAGGCAACTTGGTTGGGAACATTGTAGTCGGCCCCGGTATTATGGCTGGAGGCAATATTCAGGGAAATAGAGATTGCCCCCAAGGAAAGAGTGCCAAACAACAACTGACGGGAGGGGGGGAATGGTAATAAGCAGCAGGGAGGCCTGATGGGACCACAACGCTCTACTGATTATCAAAAGAATTTGTTGCCACACATTGATTTACCCCCTGAGTCTGTACCCTATGTTGTTGTGCTGAAAGGAGTGCCAGAATTAGCCAAGGGTAGGGTGGAGTCTTATAGTGAGTTAAAGAACAAAACTGTGTATTGGTTGAACACTAATAGACCCCTCCCTTTGAATGTACACAGTAAAATTCTGTTGGTTCGCAGGGTAAGCTGGATAGGACACAGAACAAAGGATATAGAGGGTAATTGTATAATTATTAATTTCAGTGATAGCAGGGCAGTGCATCATATTTGAGGTGGGTTTAACCAGAACGTGAGATCTGCTATTCAACCTTTTGATCTTAGTTACTTTTTTTTTTTTTTTTTTTTCAAGACCTTTATTGTGACAAAGTCAAAACATTACACAGCCTGTAGCCTACAACCCTGGGGCTGGCTGCGAGCGTAGAACCTTCAACGGAGGTGTATTATACATAGATACAAGCAGTCGGGGCGGCAGTGTAAAACATACAGTTGGGCCTTGTAACGGTATTTATGTGTTTTTTGTTTATCTTTGGAAAGGCAACCAAGGCCACAACCAGCAGAACCTGGTACAACATTAAACTGGAGACCATGACCTCTGAAAAAAAAAAAAGAACAAGATTAGTGCAAGTCACAAAACAACGACACGCACCAGGACCAGTGCACACATGAATGACGGCAATCGGTAAAGTCACATCACTCAGGTGACATCTCAGGGACCCCTTGATCTTCCTCCACAGCCTGTCCTGTAGCTAAAAAGTCAGTGAGAAAACTCCAAAAGTCTTTTGGTCTGGACTTCGCTGGCAGGTCCTCCTCATAGGTCCTGAGCCTATCTCTGCAGCTGGCCATGTCCCCCAGCCATCTAGCTATAGTTGGTTTCTTGGAGCTATTCCAACATTGAGCTACTTGTCTCTTGGCCAGCAGTAATGCAATAACACAGAATTTACGTTTAATGGCCTTGAATTGGGCCGTTATACCCAGAAGCCCCACTCTTATAGAACACAGCACTTCAGCGCCCAGCATGGCGGACAACGTAGTGAAGATCTCGCACCAGTAGTTCTGGATCGCTATGCATGACCAGGCCAGGTGTAAGAAGTCAGCCCCCTCCCTCCCGCATCGTTTACACTGGTCGACATCTGATAATCCATATTTGTGCATGCGAGCCGGGGTATAGTATGTTTGGTGCAAGAATTTGAAGTGTATAATGCGGAGATTGCCATTGGGGGTAAGGATCTGGGTCAGTGCGCATGCCTGCTGCCATTCCTGTTCAGTGAGCGGGTCGTCAAGGACCATGTCCCAACGCCCCTTGGCTCTGGCCGTGGAGTAAGGGAAGTCAGCCTGAGCTGAGGAGTACAGCCGGGATACCATATGGGAGGTGTTAGAGGATTCAATCATGAGTTGTAGGGGAGCTAGAGTGTCTGGTTCCTGTGGGAAGGTGGGGTAGTGTTCCCGTAATGCCCGCTTCAGTCTGTAGTACGTAAATATGAAGAGTGGGGACTTATTCTGTATAAACGTCATGTCATCTATTTCGATAAATTTCCCCTCACAGAATAAATCGCCAAGCGTGGATATACCCACTCATTGTAGCATAGTCATGCCCACCGTGTCCCCCGTGACCGACAGAGCCTGGTGATGTGCCAACGGCAGGGAGGGGGCAAACAATGGTGCTTTATGCGTTAGATGACCCAATTTGTTCCATGCTTTAATGGTGGCATCCACCGGATTGATGTCCTGAGCATGGAGGCTGGCGTTTATGCGTGAGTATGGACGTGAGGGGTACTGGCGCCGCATCATCTTTTTCTATGGCTGTGTGCGTGAGGTAGGGGACCTCATGAAACCAGTAAGTAGCAAACTGGGCTTGCGCGCAAAGGTAATATAATAAAAAATCCGGGACACCAAAGCCCCCTTTGATATATGGGAGCGTCAAAGTCTGTAGATCTATACGCGCCTGTTTACCCGCCCATATAAGCTGCAATGTGAGTGTTTTTATGCGTCGGAAAACCTCGGCCGGGGGAGGGATTGGGATGTTATTGAACAGGTACAGGAATTTGGGCAAGACATTCATTTTGACAATCGCTATGCGATCTGCCAGAGACAGAGGGAGTTGTATCCAGCGCCAGATTTTATCTTCCAGCGTGGAAATGACAGCGCCATAGTTCTCCCTAATCACCACCTCCGGGTCTCTATGAAACATGATCCCCAAATAGCGAACCGGGTCTGATTGCCAGACCAGTGGGTAGTCCGTGTGGATAGGTTCGGCCATATCAGTCAATGGGATAATGAATGATTTTGACCAGTTAATGGCAAGCCCGGAGTGACCCTCGAACTTAACGTACTCCCTAAGTAGCGGATTTAGATTCGTAGCTGGATCTCGCACATACAAGAGCATGTCATCTGCGTACAATGATATGTGCAGGGGTCTATTAGTAAACTGCAGTGCCGAGGACTTGTATTCCTGTCTGATGCGACATGCAAGTGGTTCGAGGGCGAGGGCAAATAATAGGGGGGACAGGGGGCAGCCCTGTCTCGTACCACGCCCTATAGGGAAACCATTGGATACGTAGCCATTCACACGCACTCTAGCGCCAGGGTTGGTGTAAAGTAATCTCACCCATTGCACAAACCTTTTAGGAAAGCCCATTCTGTGTAATATGGTGATGAGATAGCTCCATTCAACTGAATCGAACGCCTTTGCGGCGTCCAACATGATAGCCACGGCCTTCGTGGAAGGCTGCAGGTAGTGAGATAATGCGAATAGTGTCCTCGTATTGTGTGCTGTGGAGCGAGTGGGGATAAACCCTGATTGGTCAGGAAGCACTAAGTTAGTCATTAAGGGGGTGAGTCTAACAGCTAGGATTTTGGCAAGAATTTTCGAGTCGGCGTTTATAAGCGATAGGGGCCTGTAGGAATCGCAGAATTCGGGGTCTTTGTGTGGTTTTAACAACGTAATGATCACAGCTTCCCTGAGAGTGGGCGGCAACTCTCCCTGATCGAACGCTGCACCGAACATCGCCACCAAATGCGGGGCCAGAATGTCCACGTAATGTTTGTAAAACTCGTTGGTGTAGCCGTCTGGCCCAGGGGATTTGTTGTTGGGTAGAGATTTAATTATGTCCGTGACCTCTTCGATTGTGATGGGGGCAGCCAGGTGCTCCCTCTGAGAGTCTGATAGCCAGGCTATGGCCACGTCCTCCAGGTAGCTGTAGATTTCATCAGGGGATGCTATAGAACGGGAAGTATAGAGTGCGCTATATGCGTCAACAAAACAGGACAGTATGTCGGTGGCCTGTGTCTTACAGTCCCCGTCAGCAGACCGTATCCGTAAGACAGAATTACGCTTTCTGCCCTCGCAGATTTTAGAAGCCAGGATTCCTCCAGGTCTACCTCCCTCCCCAAAAGCTCTAGCAGAGTAGCGCTTGTCTAAGTATTTGATTTCATCTTCCACATAAGAGCCATGTTCTGTGTGTAACAAGCGCAGTTCGCTCAATAAAGAGATGTCTTGCGAGGTTTCAAAAGCCTTTTCTAGTTCCCTCATTCGCTTTTCTCGCCTATTGATCTGGTGTCGTATATCTCTCAGTATGCCTACTGTGGTGCTGATACAAACTCCCCGAATCGTGGCTTTAAAAGCTTCCCAGAGTAAGCAAGGGTCATCTGAAGACGACTCATTCAGCCGGAAGTAGTCTACGATAGCTGTGTGTATAGTATGGTCATAATTTGAGTCAGTCAGAGCTCTAGAGTTGAATCTCCATTGGAAGGGAGGCGGAGTGTAGTTCGGGATAGTTATGGAAAGCAGGACAGGGTTGTGATCGGAAAGTGTTCTGGGCAGCACCCGTATATCTGTGGCCCAGAGTGCAATGTCAGTCGAGGCGAGCCAATAATCTAGGCGCAACCAACTGCTGTGTACCGGTGATATGTGTGTTGCGCCAGCGGTGACCGGGAACTTATGTCTCCAGATGTCCGTGAGAGCAAGATCGCGCATTAAGTGGTGTAGCTGTAGTCTAGCGTGTTTGTGCGGTTCGTGCGAGTTTGGCGACCTGTCTAGATCGTCATCCAAAGCTATATTCCAGTCCCCCCCACAAATGATGTGTGCACCCCGAGAATTTTGAAGCCGACCCCACAGATCCCGAATGAATTCTGGTGCATCCACGTTAGGACCATATACATTTAGTAGTGCAACCTTTTGGCCACGTAGTATGCCATTAACGATGGTGAATCTACCCTCGGGATCACTAGTCGTCCCCAAATGTTCAAAATTTGTACCTTTCCGTATTAGGGTAATTACCCCTCTGGAATAGGACGAGTAGTGTGATGTGTAAGAAGCCTCGGCCCAACGAGCACCTAGGGTAAGTTTGGAGTTAGGAGCGATGTGGGTTTCTTGTATCAATGCGATATCGACCTCCCACCTTGTCAAGTAAGAGAATATCTGTCTAATCTTTTTTGGCTTCGAGAACCCCCTGACATTCCAAGTGAGGAGGCATAGTTGCGTTCCGTGTCTATTATTGTTCACAGTAGCCATAACTCCGTGGTAGCATAGTAGATGGTATCGAAAACAAATAGCGTATTAGTATGTAGTGCAAGAGGAACTGGCTGCGTCGGTTCATGTACAAGGAGCACACAAGTGACAAAATAACATTACAATTATGTTTCAGAGCAATCGGTCTCAATACAAAATCAAAACACCCCGTCCACCCACCCCCACCCACTTCAGCACCCCAAACCTGCCGAAGCCATCTTCCCCAGGAACAATTACCCCAAAAACAACGAGGACAGAATGAGTTCCCCATCCCAAGTAACTTTGCGGGGAACACCCTTTTGGAGGACCACAGGGGGCACAGCTCAACACCCGAATGCACGGGCGTGGACGTCACTAATGCATCTAGATTCGAGCCAATAGCATTGCGTATAACAATCCACATGTCGCTCCGTCGCCAGTCCCACTGGGCAGTAACCCGGCACCTCCATCCCATCTCCCACCCCCCCCACCATTGACCTCATTAGTAATTGCGGCCAGGCCGCGTCCTCTACGACATGTCTAGCCAATAGAACACAAGTTAACTGTGCGTCAACCACTATAGGTCAAGTGTTTACTAAGACCCTAGCAACAGAGTCAACTGCAACAGCATAGACGTGGGGAAAGTGATCCGAAGCTAGACAAGTACGCCTATAAGGAGCTGGTAATTCCAAAAGCCTTGTATTGGATCACAACCTCCTAAAAGAGGGGGAAGGCACATACCTGAGGATGGCTTAGGTCGGGGGGGGGGATCCACCCTGTGAGATCAGGCAAAAGGATGGGCGGATCAGCATAGACAGATAGCAGCCAGCAGAGTAATATCAGCATGTCTGGGTCCATGCAACACAACCTAGCCAGGCAAGGGCCGTCGGGAGGCAGCGTGTTCAGGAAATAGAACATTGGCAAGCATTTAGACTACTCCCATATGACCGGAGAAAAGCAATACAGGAAGAGCGTGGGCCGCTGAACGGCTACAATATGTACATTTGAACCTTTGCATAATTAGAATTCCTGGCGACACAGTATAAAGCACCAGAAAGAGCTGATGGGGCCACAGGTATATTGTCAGAAAGTACATCATACAATGTGCCACGGAAGAAGCAGAGCTCAGAGTAGAGTTAATGTAAAGTACCAGCTCAGCAACAGTGTCTATCGCACAGGAGTGCAGTGTCGTGGTATTAGAGTGAAAGTCAATAGGTAAGCACCATCGGTGATGGACACACCCCTTCTGAGTAGTAAGAAGGGGGTGCCCAGTAGGAATTAAACGTTGTGATACATTACCATCTCAGTCAGAATCCGCATTTTGGTCATCTCGGGATGCCTTGTTCGCCTGTTTCCTGGCGTTTTTGACAAACTCCATAGCTGCTTTAGGGTTCGACAAAATGACAGGTTTCCCATCCCATGTTACCCTGAGCCTGGCCGGATACAACATGGCGTAGACGATGTTCAATTCACGTAGTTTTGCTTTAGCTGAGGCAAATTCTTTCCGAGCCTGCTGAACGGCGATCGTGTGGTCAGGGTAAAATTCCAGCTTGTTGCCTTGGTGTGTTATTTGCCCCTTCTCACGCGCAAGACGGAGAATGGTGTCCCTGTCACGGTAGTTTAAAATGCGCGCGACAATGGGTCTAGGAGTCGCGCCTGGGGGAGGTCGCGGCGCGAGGGACCTGTGAGCTCTCTCGACAATGAAAACTGAGGACAGAGCCTCTGCTCCGAATAAATCCTTGCACAGTTGTTCAACGTAAAGTTCCATGCGCCCAGTGTTGGTCGATTCTGGAACTCCCGTGATGCGCACATTATTGCGCCGAGAGCGCGCTTCTAACTCTTCCTCCTTGGCACGTATCACTTCGAGGACTCTGTCCATTCCATTGCATTTCGTTGTGGTTGTTCTGGATTCGTCCTCAACCTCCGAAATCCTCGCCTCGGCCGCCTCCAGCCTCTCCCCATGTTTATCGAGTTTGTCTGCCATGCCATCCATTCTGCAAGTCAGATGATCGAGCTTGCCATTGATATCCTGCAGATTCGACTGTATGGCGAGAAGAATCTTCTCCATGTTGTTGCTTACTGACGCTGCAGGTTGCCCTCCACCCTCCGCCATAGCCTCCGCGTTTTTTGTGGGCTTCTTTGAATCAAAGCTCAACTTCGGTTGCTGCTTATCAGGTCTCCCCATCACACCACGCAATGTCAGCTGGGCTTTGGTGGTCTGTCGTGTGGATCTCGGTAGGGCAGTGGGCGACTCCGTCTTGGCTAGAAATGTTCTTGCTGGGTTGGTCTGAGGAGTGCGAACTCTGATGTACCGCGAATTGGCGGCCCGCCCACTCCCCCTCCGTCGTCGTTGAATATCGTGGCCAGTGAACTACTCCCACGAAGTCCCGAGGCGTGGGAAGGACGGCTCAGCGGGGACACCCGGTCGCGATGGAACTGCGAGAATGCGCAGTATTATGGCACACTGAAGGAAAGCAGCACTTTGGTTTGCTGGACACTATGGTGACAAACTGGTTCAGTCCAGCCAGAACTGCTCTGATTGATGCTCTGGGTATGTCGCCATCAAAGAGCCTCCCACCGGGCAATAGCATTCCCCACAGTGCCTCACGCTCGCTGTTTTGTGCACCCTCGCACCACTCTGTGTGATGCCGACTCTTCCGCAGGTGTGCTCGGGCAGTGCGATCTCCAGGAGGCGGGCGCACGTTCAGGATAGTTAGTTTCGCGCTCCCTCGCGCCTCAGTAATGGGCTCCCCCCTCCGGGCAGTGGAGAACGAATGCGCTGGTTGTAGCGCTCAGCATTATAATTAGCGCAGGAATGACAGGGCGCAAAGGGCGACTCACCGCTCCTCAGCACAGTAGCTACAGCAGTATGTCACTGGTACATATGCACTCAGTCGGAGCTAGCCGATGCTCGTTGGTCTGGGCGCCGCCATCTTGTCGCCTCCAGGCCCTGAGGGGCACCGAGTCAGGGACTTATCTTCCTCGCACCCCTGTCATTCAGCGTCATCGCGGGGCCGCATTCCGCCATATCTTCTAGACACCACCACTCTGCTGGGCTGAGACGTGACTGTGACTGCGGTCAGAGTTCCGAGCAGTCAAATCATCGGGCGGCCGCCATTTCAAACATCGCTCTCACTCGTGAGGAAGTCTGCAGATGTCTCCCGCCGCCGTCCCGTTTATCAAAAGCATCTCACCACATCAGATGCACGGTATGTTCGGCTCCATATATCAGTGGTTGTTGGACGTGTTTGGCCGGATTGGCAGTGTGTTCTGTAGACGGATGTCGGACGTCTGGCGGAGCTGTGGTTTCACACAGCCATTCCGCTGTGCGCCCCCTAGCGCCTCGATCTTAGTTGCTTTTATACTACTGTAATGAGTAGGGACAACTCTGGTGAGCAGGGATTGAGCTGTGAAGAGCGGTCTCGACCGGTACACTTTAGTGATAGATTTGTCTGTGACGGGTCTAAATTACCAAGGAGCTGCCATCTTTCTCCCATCACGCAGGGTCCAAACAGATTTGCAGTACTTTCAAGGCTGGACGACTGTGATTGACTGTCTGGTGGTGTAGAGCCCCAAGCATCAATCGTTCAGGCCTTAGAACCAGCTCATTCATTTGTTATAGGTGCGGGGTTTTTAATACAGACATCGTTTGAGCTCCCTATTTTAAAATCATTGGAGGTTTTGCCCATTGTACCATCTAGGGATTTGCCCAGGGTATTGGACTATAATGTTCTGTCCTGGAATATTGCTGGGTTGGCAGAGAAGATTGCAGATCGGATGTGGGTGCAGTTTATCAGTCAATTCTCCCTGATATGCTTACAGGAGACTTGGCTGGTGAAATGTAACCTATATTTGGAGGGGTACAAAGCTTTTTATGTCCCTGCTGCCCCTTCAGCAAGTGGAAGAGCTAGGGGTGGTTTAGTTATTTTTACATCTCTAGCTTTGAACTGCAGGAATAAGGTCCCCCATTTGCTCAAAGTGACTCCCAAGCTATTCTATTAAAGCATGGAAATGCTAGTGTGTGTTTATTTATTTCTTATAATGCATTGAATAGACTGGGGGTCTGCCAGATAACACTGCTGAATGGTCTTGTTAGGCAGCATTGTGCTAATGTTTCTCATAGCCTTATGATAGTGGGAGACTTTAATGTCCAGCCGTGTGGTGATCCTGAATTAGCTAGGATGGGTGATATGGGATGTGCAAGGATACGGGGTCTACAATTTGAGCACTCAGCGCAAGGAAATGTACTTAATGATCTGCTTAACGAATATGATCTGTTTTCATCTATGTCTTTTACTGCTCCATCTAGTAAACAGCCCATGCCGTCCTTTAAAGGGCGCAGTGGAGGGTTTTTTATAGATCATATTTTGATCTCTGTTAGCCTTCAGGCCATCCTTCAGGGTTCTGAAATTATGGAGAGCTTATTCAGTGAGCACAATCCAGTGTGTGTGCAGTTGAGGGGTGGTATATTGAATTTGAGAGCCAGGGAGTTAGTGCCGGGCGTGCTTAAATTGAAAGATGGTTGGCGTCGTCTTAAATGGTCCCAGGTGACCCCAAACCTTTTCTATGAAAAAGTCCATGAGTCTTGTGTTGCAGAAATTGCATCTTGTGTGTCCCTTGACTCTTCAGCAGTAGGCGTCCTCAACTCTTTTTCAGAGATTGTTGCCAAGGTCGGGCTTTACTTTCTGTCCCTGCATGAAAAATATCATCTAGTGATCCTAAATGGTTTAATCCCGCATGCTCTAAAGCAGCTAGAGTATTGAAGGATGCTCTGAAAGCTAACCCGAGGGATCTACCTCGGGTTCGTGCCCTCTGACTTAACTATCAAAAGATACTGGCAAGCCGTAAGGCGGAATTGAAGGAAGCAACCTGGTGGGAATTGGTAGACCCCAGTACATTAGGTAGTAGTGCAAGATTTGGGGGCATTATCAATAGACCTCTTTATGAAAGGGTTATGGATGAAGGTCTTGGTACCAACATATCGGAAGAGGATTGGGTGTCGCATTTTAGCTGTATTTTTAAGAGCAATTTATCCCTAGTCCAAACGCAAGCTAGCGCTCAAAATATTGCCTTGTTTGTATTTTCCCAGAGCGAAGTGGAGATAGGCATTGCTGGTTTGTCATGTAGCAAGGCGCCAGGTCCGGACTGTATTCCGCCGGACCTATTTAAATCAAATCCTTCACTTTGGGCCCCGGTCTTGCTGGGTGTGCTTATTGCGGCAGCTAAGGCCGGTTGCCCGAAGTCTTGGGGCACATCCACCATTGTACCAGTGTTTAAAAAAAGGTGATCGCAATAGTACACTGAACTACAGGCCGGTTTCCCTTAATTCCGTAGTTAAGGTTGTGAGAAGGGTTTTACTGAATAGACTGGCTACCGGGGCGGAAGATAATAAGATCATTTCAGACATTCAATATGGGTTCCGCCCAGCGCACTCTACGATAGCACAATGCCTCAACCTTTACCTGATCCTCGGAAAGTACACGGTTGCCCGAAAAGGGACAATCTACATGGCCTTCATGGATCTTTCCTCCGCTTTTGACTGTGGCAATCGGGGGAGAATGTGGCAATCCATGAGGGCCATGGGGGTGGAGGACAACCTGGTGGACTTCCTGCAGGTCCTACATAGTGATACGAGGGCAAATATTAGGTTTGCTCAGGACCTTGGGGTCTCCAAGGATTTTAGTCTTGAAAGGGGTGTTAGACAGGGGTGCATCCTTGCCCCGTTTCTTTTTATCCTTTATATTAATGACTTAGATAGGACTTTGTTAGAAACAGGGGTTGATTTTCCGTATGTGAGGCGAAGATGTCTGCCCGTTCTGCTTTATGCGGATGACGCGGTTCTCCTAGCCCGAACCCCAAAAAGCCTGCAAACCCTGTTGGACACCTTTTGCAGTTTTATGGCAGACCGTGATTTGTCCGTAAATAACTCAAAATTATTTGTAATGCAAGTTGGGTCATGCCCTAAGAAGCAGTATGCCTTTAGGGTGAATGCAGAGAAGGTGCCTATAACCCCAACCTTCTCTTACCTGGGCGTCCTAATGAATGATCGTTTGGACTGGAGTGCCCTGGTTGGGAGGAGGAAGGGGGAGGTGACAAGAGTAAATGCATCTATTCTCAATTTTGCCACAAAGATGGGCAAGCGCCCAATTGTAGCCTCGGAGAGAATTCAGGTGGCTGAAAATAATTTCTTAAACAACTGCTGGCTGTACCCAAAGGTACCTCTAACCTAATAATACATGAAGATACTGGGACTGCATTTATTTCTGACACTCTGGCTATACGTCCATTGCTCTTCTGGCTCAATTGCTGGCTGAATAAAGATGTAAGCCTTAATCATGAGCTATTGAAAGAAGCAATGAGTCTAGACCATATGCTTGATATCCCATGGGTAAAATATATAAAGGGTTGTTTTGGTGATCTGGGGCGCCCAGACCTGTTTTTAAGACCTGGTTTTATAACTACAGAAGTCGTGGTGTTTTGTAAAGAAATCGTTTATCTTGCTCAAAAAAGCAAACAGAGATGGTGGTAGTACTATCAAAAACTAGCGTCCGGAAATTCGTGATGCTTGAAACTACTCCAGGTACTGAGCCTTATCTTTTATTGACCCTGTCAGACCACAAGCGGTTTTTATTGACCAGGTTTAGAATGGATTATTTCCATTTTGTACTTGCTGTTCCTCTGGGGTGCCATAGAGGACAAGTACCAGCACCCTGTGGCTGCGACGGAGTGTCTCCACAGAATCTGCTGCACTTCATGTTCTTCTGTAGTTTCTATGATGCTTCCCGGAGATTCTTTTTAAAATCACTTTTAAAAAAATTTAATTTTTTTAAAGTGTGCCCAGCCCTTTATTCTCTACAAATGTTAAAGCCTGAATGCATCCCATTTGTTGTTGGATTTTTGAAATATTCATTGAAATATAGAAAATGTATGGAAAATTAATTTTTAACTGACGGCTGTTTCTTTTCTGTAATACAGTGTTGAGGCCACACGGCCTATTTAACTGGTTAATTTACTCATCTGTAATGCTGGTGTTCCCTTTTATTAACTGGATGGCCCACCCACTCTGTAATAATAGCGTGTGTTTAAACAATTTTTATAATGGCGTTTATATATCTTATTATGTATACAATGGGATTGTCGTTTAAATATGTTTAGGATTTGGATATGCCCTGTTTTTTTATGAGATTTGTAATCTTTTATGGTTTGCTACTTTGTAAACCGAATAAAGCCTTTGATTGATTGAGTGCAAACATATCACCCCTTAAGGTTTCAAGGCACTGGGGGCAATCTGGAACATTAAGTGAACTATTGGCCACAGTCACATGATGCTATGCATTAGGGAGGAGTAGTAGTCCTCAGCCCATACTTTAAAATTTTTCTTTGCAAATTGAGTCCATTCTAAACATTTGCAGACATATTGATGATATGAGATGTGACGAAGTGCTATGAAATCTTATATACAAGCTTCTCATGTTACAGATGCCACAAGTAGATTGCCTATTTACGGCACAAAAACTTATCTATAAGGCATTTGTAAGTAATTACTCAAGAATCTATTTCAAAATCTGGTTAGAAATGGATAGACTCAGTTTACCCGTGTGGGACTCAGCACCATGACAAACCTCTCTGCTGGAAAGTACATGTAAATAGGAACTGGCTATCTTTAAGGAATGGCACGGAGAAGAAAGCCTGACAAATATCAATCACAGTAAACCATTCTGCAGTACAAGGAATTTGGAATAATATTGTGGCTGAATTCAGTACAGCTGGACAACATGGGGCAAATATTTGTATTAATATTTTTCAAATCTTGAACAATCCTATTCTTTCCTTTGGGTTTCTGCAAACCCATGATCGGAGAGTTACAGGGACTCCCAATCAATTCCCTTAAAGTCCCTCTTCTGTATCATATCTTCTATTACAGGTGTTATTCCTGCAATTGTTTCTGGAGTCAGTTAGTATAGTGTGTTCTTGAGTATACTGCATTTGCCTTTAAGGTAATTCTGACAGTTCTACTCCTTTAATCAGTATAATGTTTTTCCCTTTGAAATCCCATACTTCTGGGTTCACATCTGGGTTTACAGTTTCCCTCGAGTCAGTGGATAATTCTTCAATTGTCATTAATGGAAACATTCCAGCAACTGTCTTTTGCTGAGCCATTTTAAACTCTACATCTTCATCATGCATCTGAAACTCTACACTATGCTGTGTGCAATAGTTTGTACAGTTTAACTTGTACAATAAATCTCTCCCTAAAAGATTTACTGGGCGTGTGTCATAAACAACAAATTGATGATTTTCTTAAAATAATCTGTTTATTTTAAACTCCACAATTTGGATCTTCTTTCCTGAGAGAGGTAGGTCTGGGACTCCCACAGTTCTAACAGTGAATCGGGTAGCACCAGTATCTATGACAAATGATACGGAATGACCATTCACCTCACCTTCTATGCATGGACCACTCTTCTCTACCCCAAAGACTGCTCCAAGCATGCAATCTTCCTCCCCCCTCAGGCACCATCATTGGGACGTATCAGAGCCTGAGCCCTCCGGTCAAAAACAGAAAAATTGCTAGAAGTCATTCTGATTTGAGTTAGGGAATGTATTTCGATTTTGTTTAGAAAAGGATTTGCTTCGGAATTTGGTTCAAATTAAATCTTTGGTTTCCCAAACTCTGTGAGACCATTTGAGATTGTGGAACCTGCATAATCGAAACTTCTTTTTGCATTGGCACCCGCATCTATTGTATTGGTTTATTTTGCATCTGCACTCCCTTCTGCATTAGCACATTTCCATTTGCATTATCAGAATTAAATCCATGCTCCTTCTTGCAATGCCCAATCCTGACAAGGGGTCATCTTCTTCAGCGTTGCAACATCCACTCTCGAACCTGGATCAATTGGAATACCTCTACCCCTGTGAAACACCAAAACACCCTCCTGAATTACCCTACAACATGCTTGTGGAACAGCAACACCTTGCATACCTCCTTGATTTCCTGCAAAAGAAGGGTTCTGAAAACCTTGTCTGTGCCAAAATAGAATTCTTTTTCTGATTAATTTCTTGTTCATTACTGCAATATTTTGAATACCTCAGGATCTCCTCAAGTGATTTACTCTGCGAGCAGACTACACTTTAGGTCATATGTGAACTAGTGCTTAATTTGAGCTGGTGTTTCGGGTGCCAGCATCTGCACCTATGACATTCTGCCACATGATGGTGCTGTTTGTCTAATTTGGAGAACAGCACAACAGCAATTGTTTATTAATTCAATATACATTATCAATGAATAAATACCTGCTGCAAAGCCATTCTTATAGGTTTGGGGGTCTGGAATAGCCAGAAGTATCACACTTGTGTGACTGAGATGGTTAGTAGTTTGGTTGTTACTGTATTTGGCAGAACTGGCAAAGGCAATGGGCAGTTCAAGCATAAGTGGCCACCTGATGAGGGCCTTGGAATTTATGTTTTTTACAAATTAACACTGATGCAAACTGATCTATGGTCTCAATCGTAAAAAAAAACTGAGATACAAACATCCGCCTATCTTCCTTATTAGGGTATTCTCTTCCACTGTGCGTCTGGAGCACCTGCAACAACCGCTTATAGTACTCATGTTGATTCTTGTTGTTGTTTGATTCATTTTAAACCAGTCAAGGTCTTTTGGAGGAGCTCTGCCTTTCAGGAAAGTAATCACTGGTTCATATTTCTCCACAACTACAGGAGATGGCGCATTAGTGCATGCAATTTTTGCTGGCTCTTCACATGTTCCACTGGACAGCAGTCTTTCACTCAGCCTACGAATCAATTGGTACCACAGTATCAAAGAATATATCGAAATCAATCCACAGCACTTTTGCAATGTTCTCAAATCGATCAACTTGTGTTTTTCCATTGCACAGGTTGTGTTTCAATTTTTGGTAAATTATTTGTAAAAGCTGCAAAATCTCCTTTACTCCAAGTTACATGGCAAATACTCCTGCTATTTCTTTCACTGGCTATGCTGACGCTCCTTCCTCATTCTTCTAACTCTTTTCCCCTACTTACTCATAATATTTAATTTTGTTTTCATCTTTTCTAGTCCATTTGTTTTCTCATATTTCAGAATCACTCCATTCACAAATATATTTTATTAATTCTGTAATGTGCAACTGCATTCCTGAAGATCGCATTGTTTCAATTACTTCATCTTCTAATGAAACCCTGTAACTTTTCTGGTCCACCCTTCCAATGGTTACACCACAATGTGAGTGATTGCTGATTTGTTTTCTAAAATGGCACATTTTGTTGCATTAAAACAAGTACCAACTGCCAAGAACTTCTCTGCATTATGTATCCAGAACATCAAGGTTTACAGTGACTCCCTTCATTTATTATTTCTGACAGGGACACACAATTCATCTCATGGTTCGGGCGCAGCCTGTGCACCTCTTAGAACATCAAAGCTCGCCTCTCATTTGCCACAAACTGATGCCCACACAGAGTGGGTAAAACAAGCTCTGGAACAAACACTACTATGTTTGTTAACATCCAATCCTGCTGCATAGTTGCCACTAGCTGAATTTGCGTACCACAATGCTCTTCATTTCGCTATTGGGGTGTCACCATTTCACTGTGTAGCTAGTACAAATCCTTGGCAGAGGTGAAAATCACCACTGAGCCTGTCGCTTCCATACAAGACTTTGTAAAACAAATTTCATTACAACAACAAGAGGTATTAACACAACTACAACAGATGAAACTGGACATCGAAAAATATTCTAAAATGCACGGTCAGCAACAGCCAGACTACAAAATAGGAGACCAGGTCTGGCTTTCCACTAAACACCTAAGACTTCAGTGGCCACGTAAACTACAACCCCGATATTTAGGTCCCTTTGCTGTGGAATGGGTAATCAATCCTGCAACAGTACACTTACAATTACCCAATGATTTATCTCATGTTTCATGTGTGCCTGCTCAATCCAGTTTGTGCCCTGACCTAACCCATGCACCCACCACAACCTGTAACATTAGATGGACATTTAGAATTCGAAGTGCAGCAAATTCTTGATGTGAAAAGTGTCAAGGGCTGCTTATTCTATTTAATTGACTGGAAAGGGTACAGTCCATATGATCATTCATTGGGACCAGCTACCAATGTACATGCTTCTTATTTGATTTGCTTATTTCAAGCACATCCCCCCAACAAGTCTCATCCATTGGGTCATTTTTTGCAGGGGAACTATCTTGACCCTGGGTTCTAATCCCTCCTGTGCTCTCTGCACCATGGGATGGAAGACCAAAGTGCCTTTCATTATGCCCTTGGGCTTCTGCTAGCCCATTTTCCCATTGACCCTGTTGAAAGCCCCAGGGGCTCGTAGGCTGCTTGGTTATGTTGATATGTTGCTCAAGGTATCCCCCAGTACACTTGGGCCACCTTATCACCATTAAGAGACTTACAATGTTTCCCAGGCTGGCTTCACAAATCATATTCACAAATTGGTGCAAACATATATATGAATGGACTAAAACGCCCAGTTTCCTTGGTGCCAGGCCATTGCAACTTCTTCTCAATGCTTGCTGCCAAACATCTCATGAGATTTCAGAGCACATGTGTTAGATGCTAGTTGTCGGCTAAGACGCAGTATAAATGCAGCGGCCAGCCATGAGGCACTGTTTGACCTATGTACCTGCAGCTCAAGAGGACATCTCTCTTCAGCTCTCAATCCCGCACACCTGGAAGTCTACCACCAACTTCAAGAAAATCATACTGCAACCCAGACTTACCTGCAGTTCCTGTAGGTTCCAATTTTCCCACATCCAGCCTCAACGTGCCTCTGTGCATTCCTCCCTCTCCGATCCTTGACCTTAACCCTACGAAAAACAAACAATATGGTTAAGTACCATATGCAAGGTTAGTGCACTAATGAAATACATAGACCGAAATCCTGAAAGACAGGTGCATACTAGCATTTTAACTTACTTAACATTCACTAACATTATTTACTGGCCCATTTAGACAATATCCGCTGCCACACTCTGGTATATCATGGACAGCGCTTTATGGACAAAATGTGTGTGAACTGCTGCATATGTTTTTTGCAAACTGAGATAAAAGACATCACTTTTGATATAATGTGTTGATAATGCAACAACTTTAAGAGTGTACCCAAAGTACTCTCAATCTGATGTTATAACGCAACAGGGTACCACTGGGAATTCAGTAACTCCAATAAAGGAACCTGATTTCTTTTGATTGCTTTATGCTGTAACAGTTGGAGCTCATGTAAGTGGTCTCCTATGAATATATATATGTAGGATTGTTAGATTATCACGCATGTGGTGTATAACACTTTCTCATTTACATTTGCAAAAACATTTCATCTCCACACAATCCAGAAGATCCCAGGCCATAAAAACCCACATAGCAGTTCAGGCAACACAAGTCTTTAGTTTACTATTTTGTTCCAACTCCCCTTGCCTTCTTAGGCGGTGTTTGATTTAAGGTGATAGTCCATTGATCACGCACCACCCTAGGAGTGATAGATGGTCCAGCATTGTCTCAGAGGATAGGAACCAGGTAAGTGGCATGACAGATGTCACCAAACAATCACAGTGCAAAAACACACCAACTAACCAACTAACGTCTGCATGAAACACTGTGATGTATGATCTAACTCCTCGCAGCAACTCACCCTCATTTACAATGTTTCTCATTCTTACACAAACCAACACTTTTTTAATGACAATAACCAAATATATATCAATTGTTCTTTGCTCTTCTAAAATACACCAATAGTAATTCATCCACACCAAAGAATTCCACAATCACAAGTGAAATCTTGACCAGTGTGTAATCACCCGAATTAATGCAGCTTCACCCTTTTGCACAATTAGGCCCTGCTAGTATCAATCAATGTTAAACAATCATAAATGATTATTAGTATATCTATCTCAATTGTTTAGGTGATTGTACCTCACACTCTACATCACAAAGCCAGCAAACAAGAAATACCATTCGACAATGGCTTACTCAAGTGTCTTCTACACTTGTCTCAATATCTATCAAGTGTCTTCTACACTTAATTCAGTATCTATCCCAGGATCATAGACTATGCAGAGTCTGAAACTCTTCAATCTCTTTATATAGAAACAATACACATCTTCATTCATCAATCCATTCTCTTTCTACTCAATAATACAACAGTAAATACAATTACAATAGACGTTGAATCACTGTATTAATACTCACACCTCAAAAGCAGCAACCACCTTCTAAAATCGCACATGTCAGCTCCACAGCTCCTCAAACTCCAGCATTGGACTTCAGAATTCAGGTATTTTATTCTAACTTAGGTAATTATTTGTAGCACTTTGATCAAGGTACAACCATATCTCTCCTACCAGAAAACTGATTGGCAGAATGAGGCCAAAAATAAATTATATGGTTCAACCTTTCAATTACCATCACTCACGAGGCCAAGCCCCGTTTCCATGCTGGTTTCTTCTCACCTTAGGTGATAGATCTTTGCCACCGTATTTTCATTTAAAGAGCTATTTCGGCATCACAAGCTAAATTGCAAATACAATTCCAAGTTTAGTCAATGATGAGTGTTTGAATAAGTTTTAAAAGCTTTATTCTCATTAGGGGATTAGCAAAAGACTTTTTATTATTTTTATTTACATTAGTCAATAAATCTGTAGTAAGTTTACAGCAATCGCATAACCTTTGGTTAGAACAAATAATGCATCAAGCATGTTCCAAAAAAGGAATACAACCCTATTCCAAAGAGCAGGAGAAGAGCTTCCAAGTAAGTAGAACTCATGAAGAGGTCAAATTCAAAGGACAAAAGTGAGATTCAAGGAGCATAAACCTCAAAGCTAAATTAAAGCAGCAGGTGTTTCCATAAAAAGTAGTTCATGATGCTCAGCCAAATCTCAGTTATATGAGTAAATGATCATGCAGTTGCAATAGTAATTCTGTAATAATAAATCATCAAAATAAAGTGAGGATGAACAGAAGCAGCAGTAGCCATAACCATCAGGTTAGGACAAGAAGGTAGGCAAGAAGTGGTGAAAATGACATGAAAAAGCAATGACACTAACTAGTTAGGATGGCGGAGGGGACAGCGGCGGACGGAAAGACCGTCAGCGTCCGCGACCGCGGCGGTGATAGAATAATATGGTGGCGGTGTCCAATGGACACCGCCAGCCATATTACGATGGCTAAATTTAGGGGCCTTTCCGCGGCGGCAATGCCGCCGCGGAAAGGCAGGCGGTGATTGCTGCGTGGGCCCCGCGGGGCCCCCAGGTGATGCCAGTGTTGGGGGTGCACATGGGGGTACCTATGGTACCCCCACACATTTGCATTTGCAAAGTGGCAGGCACCGCGCGGTGCCTGCCGCTTTGCATATGCAAATGCGTGCTGAAATGTTTATCATTGTGGCGGGCGGTGCTGAGTGCACCACCCGCCACAATGATAAACATGTAGGATGTACCCGCCACTGTGGCGGGCACATCCTAATTCCCCCTACGGGACCCCCGCCCTTTTGGAGGGCGGTCCCGTTCTCCGTTAGGGTGGGGGGCGGACAAAGTCCGCCCGCCATCCTAATGTGCCCCTAAATGTTTCACTGTGGCCACAACAAATTATGCTAAAGAAGAGAAACATCAACTTGCAAAAATACCGTTTAGTAATACATTTCATTGATATGAACAAGAAATATTGTTTTAAATGTGCAACTATTGCATTCAAGCATTATGTGAAATATGGTAAGAATTGGAAGTTAATCATTACAACTAATATGTTGCTTAGTAAAAATATACATTTATTCAATAAAGTTGGTTATTAAAACCAAAACATTCTGCATTTATGATGAACATTTTTAAGCATGTCCCATTAAGCTTCTAAGTAACATTTGTGCACATTTCAGCAATATTAGTTTTACTTCTAGTCAATGTAAACATGATTCTTAGCATTTCTATGACCATCATCATCATTTTTCTTTATTCAATGAAAAATAAAATCATAAAAGTAAGGCAGAGTAAAATACATTTCTTATTTCTCAACATCAGCACAAGTTACAGTTTGGCTTCCTTTAAAACTCTAGAAAGAGAACATGGTAAACAAATAGCATGCTCTGGAGCCAGGAACACGCTACGGGGCTCAGGCGTCAGTCAAGACAGCGTCTCCATTCCTCGCACCAAGACCACCCGGGAGCGGCATTGAAGCGACGCTCCGTTGTAAGAATTCGGAGGATTCTCTCCAGCTTGCTCCCGTCTGTGCGAGCATCCTGAGACTCCCGCTTTCCACGGCGGTAAGCGACCCCAAAATCTGCGATGCCCCACAGAAGGCTTGGGGGCTCCGCGATCGGCATGAGGAGAGGGTGTGTGGCAAACTCCCTTGCGTGCTCAACTCACCCGGAGCAGACACTAGCGCCCCCAGACCTGCCAGCAGAAACGAAGGGGTCCCATAAATTCTGTCTCCAACTTCAGTGAGACTGCTTGATTTCTGCCGATACGCCTTACCAGTCCTTGCAAAATGGCGGCCACCTAGAGGCGTCGGCAGCAACGGTCCAACGTGGGCGCCCTTCCGTGCAGGGACTGACGCCTTCCCCCTACCCCCTCCACAACCCTGTGGGGGCCCGACGACTTCTACCCTACGAAGCGGTGATTGAGCTCGATAATTGCTGAGCGCCACCGGCGGGTGGGAAGGCTCAAGCTCACCTAGCAGGGAGACATGCACGGGGACTGCTATCCCCTGGGGAACTAGATACGCACAAGAGGATCAGAGGGGGCAACACTTGAGGCACATCTGCAGAAGTTGGGCCCCTAACACCCATGGGGGAGGCCTCACTAACTCCCAGACGTTCCATCTGCCCCTGCCTGACTTTAAGATGGCGGCTGCTCACTAACCACGATTCTGTAAAGCGCGCATTGCCGATGGGTCCCTGAGGTCTACAGCTTTCAGTTGTGCTTCTATACTACACCACTGCCTATCTGCTGGCTACCTCCTGAGATAAGTGAACCTCCTGACAGGGCCTCATGCAACTGATACTTCCTTCAGAAAGGGCCCCCCCACTCAGCTACAACACTGCTATGCCCGGCGTTTAACCTCAAGATGGCGCCTGAGAAGGAATGGACCTGCTTTTATAATGATTCGAAGCGGAGCCTTGGGACCTTTTACCGAACTACCACCCCCTACCCCTCCCTGTTCTACTCTTCTCCACTTTCCTGAGACTGACCTCTGCCCTCACCTGTCCTGGCCCTTAGTCCCCACCCTGTTTATCTGTGAATTTTCCCTCATCGTTTGAGATCTAGCTATTTTGTCTGATGCCCGATGGAGCTACCTGGTTTAGCTATTGGGGAGACAGGTCGGGGATTCCCTCCTTGGACGTCACCTACCCAGTTGGTCTTTAGCCAGAATTCCTTTCATCTCTCCTGTCGTCTCTTCCCGCATCCTCCCTCTATTTATGTCTCTCCTTCTCTCCTCTCTCAATGTATTGATACAGAACTTTTTTGTCTGATGCCCGATGGAGCTACCTGGTTTAGCTATAGGGGAGATGGCCGTGGACTCCCTCCTTGGTCGTCACCTACCCAGTCGGCCTTTAGACAGACTTCCTCTTGTCTCTCCTTGTTGTCTCTTCCCTTATCTTCCCTTTCTCACCTTCCCTGCCCCCTCCACTACTTTTCTCTCTCCTTCCCCTCCGCTCCTAATGTATTGCCTATTTTATTGATGTATTGTGTAACTGTTGATCGTTTTCTGATACATTGTTGATTCTCTTGTAAAACGCTCTGATACCTTTGGGTATAGCCAGCGCTATATAAAACTCTTCAAATAAAATAAAATAAATAAATAAATAAGTAAAAACAATAATGCTGGTCCCATTTGGTTAAAAATTATGGGCTTCAGCAATTGACGTATACATTTTAAATGCAAATAGTTGTTTTTTGGACAGGTCATAACTATATGTAAATTATCATTATTAGAGACATCACAATCAGACATGGACTGCATTGAGTCCTTAAAACAGCCATGATTAGAGGGCAGTAGTCATAGAAATAAATTAAACCTAAAAAATTTCAGGAAACGATGTTGGTGGTGGGACATATTTCTAGTGAGATAATGCTTCAATCCCCTTACAGTTTTCACCAGTATTGCACAATGTACAAAATGCTTATTCAGTGCTATAACCTCACGAACTGCTGCCATCTTGTCTCTTAATGCCTCTTTGACCTATCTATGGTCAGTTTTGACTATACAGCTTGGATCAATGTAATGGTCAGGTCTCCCTAAAATTCCTATTGGAGGACATTTTAAGCCAACCACAGGATCAAAGAAGGGTTATCCAGGTTCATAAAATCTTGCACGATCAGTCTGGTGAGACCTAACTCCTGCTGTGTCCAAACCGAGAGCCAGAGAGTCATGGGGCAGAGCAGAATATAGTCAATAACATAGCCCATGCACAGTTCTTCATGAACAACCTCAAGGAGTGTACTTCGTGGGACCCCTAGGAGACCCCTGAGAAGATCATTTTCAGCTATTTGAATTTGGGCAACAGGCTTGCATCCCAGATATCACATCCATAGCTGACTATAGGAATGCACTTAGCATTGAATATGTCCAAAACTGTTTTTATGTGGGTGTGCCCATCTCGATGGGTAAAGTCTCCTATGCTAAACATTGCACTATTGAAAGTCGTCACGTTATGAGTTATTAGCGAGTGCCAATTAAGACTAGAGTCCAATTGAACACCTGAATAAAGAAACTTATCAACCTGGTGATATGGTGGCCTTCTACTACAAATTTCATGTTTTTTGTTTTGGGCGGACCACACTTCATCACATGTGACTTTGAAAAGTTAGTGGACAGATCAAGGCCATTCATAAAATCGATAAAAAAAGATCTAAAAGTCTCTATAACCACTTGCCCATCTGAGCAAATAATGCAGTGTCATCCGAATAATAAAGTAGAGAGGGGATTGGAAGACCTCCGACTTTGGGGACATCCAAGGGGGGATCGCTCAGAACTGATTACAATTGATTAATGTAGAGGATAAATAAAAATTGCTCTAAAATGCAGCCCTGGTGAACACCAGTTTAAAGTGCTGTATGCATTCACCATAGGGGCCATATCTGAGCATATCGTGCAAGAAATAAACTAGTGCGGGCTCTATCAATCTTGAATACTTTTTTAATTAACTGTGCGATTACTTAAAATCTTTACTGTATAAAACACATAAACAACACCCCCCTCCCAACTACCCTTCCCCCAGTAAAAACCAGGTGTTTAGCTTTAAAATAGCACCGTGGCTACACAGGCTCTAATAACTACTTTGTGTCCATTTGAAACTTCAATTAAAAGATTTTTTTTTTTTAAAGTTACAATATTGGGTTATCACCGTTTTGAATTTTTGCACCTCTAAGGATCAATGGTTATATAAGAGTCCAACAGGGTTATTCTCTCCATGATACTAATTGTCATTAAGAAAAGTTCTTCATGAGCCCCCTGTTTGGCCCGTAGTTTGATTTTTGATTCCAGTGGCCTTGCAAGAAACCCCTGAATTAGGTGACGACTAACAGGGTTAGGGCACCAGATCACTTTCATTGGGGAATGACAGGACCCCTGAGTTCTGTGGCCTTTTGATGGAAATCAAGTGCAACTCTAATTTGATGGATAAACTTGCCAACCCTGGCAAGTAAACAAGTTGTGGTTTCTAAAAAGCACCAATCCGAGGCCTCTCTGCAGGTTCTGAGGCCCAAGTCCCTTAGGCACAGCAAACAACAACGATCACTGGCCAGCTTTGAACAGCAGCATAAAGTGCGGGCTCGATACCCATCTGAGCCATCATGGACCAGAGCTTGGAGTGGTTAACTCTATCAAAAGGTGAGCTGAGGTCCATGAAGGCCAGTTGTATTGCCGCCCCCCTCTTAACCTTAGTGTACTTGCAGATCAGCAAATAAAGATTCAAGTTTTGCTCAATAGTGCATGCCCCGGCCAAATCCCGTGTTGCAGGCCAGACAAAATGCTGTGCTCCTCTGCCCAGGTTGAGAGGCTCTTCAACAGAACACAGTCAAAGATTTTCACCTCAGAGTCAATTAGTGATATGGGCCTGTCACAAGCAGGATTTGACCTATTACCCTTTTTAAAAATTGTGACTATAACCGATCCACACCTGGTCGGTGGGAGGGGGAGTTTAGCAGCTGTATTTAAGCCAGGGTTATTAAGGGGCCCCACAGATAGACAGAAGATTTAGAGGGGTCCTTAGGCACTCAGTCAAGGCCACAGGCCTTGTTGGCGGAAAGACAAGAGATCGCTAAAGTCACCTAAGCCAGGTAGAATGTAATTATATGATCCTCCTTACTGCCATCTAACTCGGTTATCTCTTCCTCTTGATTATAAATGGTCTTGAAGTGCTTGAACCAAGCTTGTGATGTAATGGTTGACGCCTGATTGGAGAGTTGGTCACTGTGTAATCGGGGGAGATTTACCACTTGCCAAAAGGCAGCACTATCCCGGTGCACGCCAGCGGTAAGTAGAGTTTACTAGGACTCCTCTTTTAGCTGGATCTTGCGCTCCTTACAAATATCGACTGTCTATTGCAGTTTGCACATTTTTAACGGGTATTATTTCAGCTTTGAATTTTGCCATTAATCATTGCACATTTAGCGGCTAAAGTTACTAATTGGCATTTTAATGAGTAGATTTTATGAAAGTCAAGTACATAGAAGTGGAGTTAGGAATTGTAAATCTAAACTTCCCTATATTCATGTGCCTTTCGATATTTTGTCCCACAATATACTTTTCTCAATATTCTTATGTCTCGATATTATTGGTGTCGATATTTAATTGTACAAAACTTCTTCCTGGAAATTCACAAAAACTGAATTGTTAAATGGCGCTCTGTTATTTTTTTAGAAAAACCACAGATTAATTCAAAGCAACTTTAATTCTTAGTACAAGGGCAAGCTACGACATGGACAACATGTGTTGCTTCTAGAAGTCCTGGTGACATACCTTGGACAAGCACAATCACAGCCTGACACTCATAACCCAAAATTCTGGAAATCTGGTGATGAGATGACATGACTTCCCAGACATTAGTCAATGAAAAAAGACTATACAATAGGGCATATTTTTTACCAAATGTTGTAGAAACACATGTTTGCACATTTTTAATTTGTGGATTCCATCATAGTCAAACACATAGATGCGGAGTTAGGAATAATAAATATATACTTCCCTATATTCATCTACCTTTCTAAATTTTTCCCACAACATAATTTTCTCAATATTCTTGTATCTCTATATTGTTGGTGTCGATATTTAGTAGTACAACTTACTAGATGGAGCTAACTTCTTCCAGGAAATTCACAAAAACAGACCTGTTAAATGGCGCTCTGTTATTTTTCAGAGAAACCACAGATTCATTCAAAGCAGCTTTAATTATTAATGCATGGGCAATGTTACCACAAGGACAACATGTGTTGCTCCTTGAAGTGCTGATGTCATACTTTGGACAGGCACAAGCGCAGCCTGGCTCCCACCCAACCTCCTCCTATGGCACAAAGGAAGAATTAACTGTTCCCTTCTGCCAGTTCACAGTGTATACTTCCTACTGACACCCTCAATATCCACTGCCCAGCATGGCCCACGTGATACCCTTTACCCACCTACTCAGAGTAAGTGGAAAGGAGAGTATGATTGTCCCTGGAATGAACACTCCACAAATGGAAAAGAACCCAGTAATTCTGGATTTGTATTAATTTTCCACACTCTGTAATTTTATGATGCAGGGGTTTAATTTCCAACTGCAATTGGCAAGTTCAGAAGTGGCAATTCAAGCACTTCTGCTCTGTGCAACAGTCGGGCCATATCTGTAAAATACTCCTTCTTTTCTTAATAAATGGGCCTGAGCTCTGGTGATAGTACTAGTAATGTATAGCTGGGGGGTTTTAGTGATGTGAGCTGTTGAGGCCTTGCATTCAGTTGAGTCAGTCGCTCATTCCAAGTAGAACAGCCCGAAGTAAATTACCAAACACCCAGCAGGACAGCAATCCAAAGCAATTGACAGAGAACACTTAATTGAAGGAAACACTCATAATAACACGATATTCTGGAAATCTGGTGATGAGATGACCTGACTTCCTCGGACATTAGGCACTAAAAAACAGACTGAACAACAGGGCACATTATTTTACCAAGTGTTGCAGAAATACTTGTTTGCACGTTTGCTCTTCTATGTGGAGCACTCTTCAGACGTTACTCTTCTCTTTCAACTGGATTTCCTAGGAGTCGTGTCAGTGAGGTGGGGGGGGGGAGCTCCAAGTGGTTCGGTGTTTTCAGACCAGATATTTTCAGTTACAGAAACACGCGTCCCGGTTTTACTGGGTGCAGATCCGAACACAGAAAAACTGCTTCTAGGAGAGAGAAGTGCGAACTGCGGGCAGTGGCTCAGCCTGGGCCTTGCCTGCTTTAGTACTGCAGGAATGCCCACTTAAGAGAGGCTGTATGGGCTCCCTAATTTCAAGACACCCTTGCTCATTACTAGTCAGCATCCATCAAACCCTGCAGGCACCCTGCTGCTATGTACCAGTGCAGGTGGTAAATATCTGTGTTAAACTCCCTGGGGCATATTATCAACAGAAAGCGATAATTATCGCAAAGCGCGCTTAGCACGTCTTTTACTATCGCACACTATCACTGGATTACATCACAGTGTTAGCAGCATATTAGCAACCCTTTGCTCAGAGGTGATGTAAAATCCAGCGATAGCAGTGAAAACCAGCAATAGTGCGAGAAATCCAGCAATATTTTAATAGCGCTAATATAGAGCTTGCTAATAGGCAGGTGCGGACTCAGCCGGACATTGACAAGATGGCTAAGTCAGGTTTTAATCAAGCATTAAATACCAGCGATAAACCCGGTTAGCACGACTTTTATTATCGCTTCGTGGGTCCGGGACCAGAGGGAAGTTGTGTTTGCAACTGTTTCCATGTTGTTTTAGTGAGGAACGCCTACTTTGCATATCATTAGCAATAAATATTGCTGACATGCAAAGCGGCAAAAAAATGGCTGCTATCGCAAAGAAACAAGCGCTAACGCATGTTAGCGGGCCCTTGTTGATAGTGCAATAGGAAAATCGCAGCTTTTCTGGTTATATGTGCTGGAAAAGCGGGTAAACTTCTCTTGATAATATGCCGCCCTGACTTCAGGAAAAACCTGCACAAAAGAACCTAGTAAACCCCGGGTCCAGCAGGTTAGTCTCCATTCTTGGGAATTCAACTTGGGATTTCTGTAATGTCACTGGGGTATATTGGTCGGAATCGTCATTTCCGGAGTTGGTATCACCACGCAGAGAATGTGGGCTTGAGAGGTGCTGCATTTATAGATTTATTTATATATGTGTCTATTCATACAAAAAATATGCACATTTTATTTCACAACTAAATATGGACAGTTATTAGGAAACAATCACAACATTTTACAAATGATCGCGCTTCACATATTGAATTATGGAGCCTAAAAAGTATTTCAAGTTTTGTAGCAGTTAATCGGGCATTGGCAAAGCCAATAACCATGGCACTTTTTCTGTGTTTCTCTCTTACAAATTTGGTAATAATTTAATTAATATAGAAGTGGATGATTTATTGGTTAAGATTGGATATTTTTGTCATTGGTTGAATTTGTTTTTAAGTGTGTGGTTTATGTGTAGTTGTATGAGTAAGTATATGAATGTTAAAGTGTTATATAACACAATGGGGCATATTTACACGAAACTGGCAAAGCGCGGTATTACACCAAAATTGGTAAAGCTGCTCTGAGAGTTTCAAAACACAGGGATGTGCCATATTCACAGGCATTCGGCGCACCCCTGCGTTACCCCTAATGCTGGTGTTAAAATAGACGCATAGCAGGATGCGCAGGCACCCTAGCACCATTTTGATAGTTTTCCTGCACTGCAGGGCTAATTTTTTATGTGCAGGAAGGGACACCTTCCTCCTCTTAAGCAATCTTTTCAGGTGATTTGTTCTATCTATGTGTGCTGCAGAATGCAGTACGCATGGAAAGAGCAAAATATACGAGGTGAAATAAAAATATTCTGTTCGTATTGCCTGCCACGGGAGGCATATTAAGCCCTGGCCAGCCCATAATATGACGCAGTCACAGAATTGCATAATTTCATGACAGCAGAATCACATAATTCAAGTGACCTTGTGTACTGGGAAGGTGAAAAGAAATACCGTAGGATGTCAATTTGTTTCTAAACGACCGAAAAATGTAAATACTTGTAAATGAACAAGACAAATATTTCATCATATACCAGTAGTTCGGAAAGCACAAATAAGCACAATTTTTATATAATTTTAAAATGTAATAGAAACAAAGATTAATAGGATCAAAACAACTCTGGTGATGCCCAAATGATAAATATTGTATTGTATTGCACATTTGTTTAGCGCTTATTGTCCCTATGTGTGGCACTGAAGCGCTTGCTTATATAAGCAGCTTTGCCAGATAGGATGGTGTATGGTTAAAAGGGTGTTGTCTTTGTTTTGTGATTTAATGTGGGAAGTATTTCTGTGTCGTGCATGATGACCACTGAGGTACGGTTATCCATATTATGAGATGCAGAGTGTAGCAAGGTGGTGTATAATGAGGTGTGAGTACACTTGCTACTTTGAATAGCTCTGCAGGTTCCATGATGGTATTTCTTATGATTGCAGTCTGCTTAGCAGGTTACTGCACTGGTTCGTCCAATCAGAAATATTTGTGTAGATTTATTTACATTTCATGCAATGCAATTCAGCAAGGCAATTTTCTGCATTGCAGATTTGTGACAGGCAGACAGCAAAATGCACCATATTTACACAGATATTGCACATTTCTGCTGTCTCCTAGCACTGGCGCACTGTGTGCTACCTAACACCAACACAGGCACACTTGCACCATGGTGCAAGGGGGCCTGGGTTACAGGCCGGATTGTTTTTGTGCAAGAATAGACACTTTCCTGCTTATAAACAATCCTTAGAGGCATAGGCATAATGTGCAGCAGAATGTAGCACACATAGAATGAGGAAGTAACAAGGAGAAATAAAGGCATTTCTCCTTGTTGCGCCTCACTGGGGAAGGTGTAACATTTTGAAGCATTTTCAGTTCGATTACCAAATCTATGGGTGTATTCATGGAAATGCCCATCCTCCACATTGGAAAGCCTTCCCAACACAAGGCAGTGATATGCACTACCGCAAAGTAGTTTGCATTTACTTAACAACGAAAAGCCAAACAAACTGGCTTAGTAAATAACAAAAATTAATTTGCATAGGGGACTGCACCACACAAGGGATGCGACAACAATGCAACATCTTAGTAAATCTGCCCCCTAATGTATAGTTCTTGGTCAGAGATGCCATTGTTGGAGGGAGAGAGAATTGAAGAGTTCTGTTAGGATGTCCATTTTTAGGTCTCGTGGTGTTAACCGCGCGAAAGCGCGGTCTCGCCAGAGACCTATTGTCACTGACTCAGCTTTCCAGGAGACAGGACCTGACCACGCGCATCTTCCAAAAGTCCATCGGAGCGGGCCGCGCGCGCGAGAAGGCGCACGCTGTGGCCATCTCCTGTCTCCTGGGAAGCTCCAACTCACACACAGCCACACCTCCCCCTCTACGCATGCGCACACACAGAGACACACACACGAGCGCACATACATGCACGCACACATACAGACACCCCCCCTGCCGCTGCACACATACACACACGCACGCACACACACGAGCACACCGAGCCCCCCCTGCCATTGCACACATACACACACTCGCACACACACACACAAGCGCACCGAGACCCCCCCCGCCATTCTCCCCTACAAGTAAGGCCCACTTACCTCCACTCCGGACTTCTTTAGCCTCCGCGGGGCTTTCCCTCGGGCATGGGAGCCCCGCGTCACCACCGGTCCTCTGGCCAGGCTCTCCGTGGGCGCGGGCTTCAAAAGACGGAAGTCCCGCCCCACGATAGGTTTTGTTTTCTCTGATGTTGAAGTTCCGCCCCAAAAGAACATGCATTGGAAGAGCTGTTAATATTTAAAGCTTTGAGTAATGCGAAATACTTAATGGCCTGTAATCTGATAAGATGCCCCAGACATACTTAATGAATGTTTTGAATAGAATTTCAGCTGCAAATTTATAACACTGTGTTTCCTCCTACTTGAAATTGTACAATTTAGATTACTTTGTAACTTAGCATAACTCACTGACAATATTTGTTGATTGTGTGGCTGAGAAGATTAAAACCTCCTGCATGTGTGTTACTGTTACTGTTGTGCATTGATAATATAAAGATCGGCGGGGGAGCTATGCTGGAGCTGCCCCTCGTGAGTTCTTAAGAGGTCTACTGTATGAAGCCTGGCTCTGAAGCTTTTCCAGTGACTGTGCTGGAGCCATGCTCTGGAGGCATTAATGATACAAAGCGCCACACTGTAGTTGGTCCTTTGAGGGAGCTGAGGCTGGCCCTCTAAAGGCACTGGATGCAGCCCCGTAAGGACGCTGGATATGTTTATTGTATGATACATGTGTAGGAGCTGTTCATTTGAGTGCTCGAAATCGCCCCTCTACATACAGTGTGAAAGTGTTCTTCTGAAGTCTTGCCCGAGAGACCACGCTGTTGATTTTTGCACTGGCACACCCTGGAATGACAATGCACGGCCCAGCTCTCACCATCTTGGCCGAAGATCTGTGCTTGTCTGGGGTCTTAAGGAGCTGTGCCTTGGGTACAATATGTTGTGTTATCGGGAGCCAGAGGGACACCTGGTACCTTCCGATGTGCTCAAAGGGCTCCAGCGTGTACACACTTTTCACCCACAGTAGCTCATTGTCTTTACATAATTGATAACCTATTGATGCTTCCTCTCGGAAGGTTTATCAAAATAAGTAGAGAAATGCAGCACAGTGAACTCTAGAAGAAAAAGTCAGATTTTGATGTCATTAATGCTTAAGTTTATCAATGATTTTTAGTTATTGTTCAGCCAGTGATTTAATGTCTTTCATAGCAGGTTCTGAAATTTAAAAACATATTTATGCTGTTGGCCTGCAGCATTGAGCCATAAGACTTTTTAATCTCAGCCAGTTAATAAGGGGGATAAAGTTTACTTGTGTTCTTCCTTTTCGTGCTGTCCTCAGCCTCACTGACTGTCATCTTTAATGTCCCTGTGCGCATGACTAATATACTTTATTTGCTTATCGGTTCTCCACCAGAGCGTCCTTGGCAAGCAGCCACTCGGCGGTCCAGTCTCCCGTCCCGCATTCCTGCTGCCCGCCACCGTCCAGGGCAGAAGAGAGCCTCCGGCCTCTATTCCACACCCCCACAGCCTCTCGCTGCCCAGCATCCCAGGTCACGGCTATAATGAGCAGACGAGGGCAGCGTAGCCGCGGCCTGTTTCAGTCCCAGGCTGTCCTGGGCCGGCTTCCCCTGATGAGTGAGAGAGATCGCTACGAGGGCATTCCTAGACACACATAGTACCTTCTCGCAGCTTCATTTCATGCAATATCATATATACACTAACTCGCAGAGGCACTCTCCTTTACAAGTTCTAGCTTGATAATTAATGCGCGAGAGGTAATCGAAGCAGCTGGGCAAACTGAATATGTAGAAAAGCAACATTCTCCCCCCTCCCGCCCCCCAGGGTTCCGTATGGTTGCAGTAGCCGCATTTATATAAAGACCAGAAAAACATATGAACAGTAAGCATTCTTTTTGCTGAAGCTTCACTCACACCGTCCAGGGTCAAACTAAGCGAGTGATTAAAATGTATTAACCCCTGCTGGCTTCTCACAAATACTAACGCTCTGTGTGTTGTGAAGCTCTCCTCTTTTAGGTCTGGTTTGACAATACTTCTGTGTATGATGATCGCCAGATAAAAAAGCTTTGAGAGTCAGTACAGAAAGAGGGTCAGCTTATGTGCAAGGCAGTATGCTCAGGCTCATGAGTAGTAGAAACACATTTGATAAAGGCAATGTGCCAAATTTGTTCACTGATGTTGTAACCAAGGGTCAGGATTTCGTTTACCCCTCTGATAAACCCTCGTTTAATCTAGACAAGGGACTTTAAGACAATATTAGTTTGTTTGAACTGCCTGTAAAACCTTGGACTTCGTATGAAATTTCAAAGCATATTATTCAATACAGCACTGGCAAACACAAATTAAAAAATGTTTTGGTCGGAGATCCTTGTCTTAAGAGTAGTAAACATCTTCTATTTATGAGAGTTTTTGTACATTCCTTAATTATCACTTAGTATTCCCCACCTATTGAGCGTAGGTATTGTATTTCTCCACCACCACATCACTCAGGGACACCACCACATCACTCAGGGACACCACCACATCACTCAGGGACACCGCCACATCACTCAGGGGCACCGCCACATCACTCAGGGGCACCGCCACCATCACTCAGGGGCACCGCCACCATCACTCAGGGGCCCCACCACCATCACTCAGGGGCACCGCCACATCACTCAGGGGCAACGTCACATCACTCTGGGGGCACCACCACATCACTCTGGGGGCACCACCACATCACTCAGGAACACCACCACATCACTCGGGGACACCACCACATCACTCAGGGAGGGACACTACCACATCACTCAGGGACACCACCACATCACTCTGGGGACACCACCACATCACTCTGGGGACACCACCACATCACTCTGGGGACACCACCACATCACTCGGGAACACCACCACATCACTCGGGGACACCACCACATCACTCGGGGACACCACCACTTCACTCGGGGACACCACCACTTCACTCGGTGACACCACCACTTCACTCGGTGACACCACCACATCACTCGGGGACACCACCACATCACTCGGGGACACCACCACATCACTCAGGGACACCACCACATCACTCGGGGTCACCACCACATCACTCAGGGGCACCACTCGTCACTCGGGGACACCACCACATCACTCGGGGGCACCACTCAGAGACACCCCCACATCACTCAGGATACCACCACATCACTCGGGGACACGACCCACTTCACCCTTCCACCGACTCAATTACAATAACTTTTATTTAAGTATTAACTATTAAAAAAATGAAAAGCCTTTGTTATTTGCAATATCAATACATCTAAGTCACGTAAATACAACTCATATTGCATTACAAATGCGATAGGTGTTACATTTGCAAAAGTTATAACTATTGGCATTGTCATACACAATGCCAATAACTCAAACTTAAATGCTGCGAGACCTATTGCATTGTAAATGCTTGTTATTAATATCTCATATCTGAGACGTAAAGAAGCACCCATAGTGGATATATATTGGGCCAATAGAGTGAGAGCATCTGCAATGTTCAATAATATTTTGTTCTTTTCAAGCAGAGTTCCAACAGAAATAATTCTATAATGATGGCCAGGATATATTCCACAATCATCTCATTGAAATGAGCATGATAGGCAAACCAGATTTCTACAGGTTGACATCGGACTGATTGTACTACTTAAGTCATATGTTTTGTTGGGCAGAGAAGAAATATTGCAACAGCATTTTAGAATGAGTTGAATTTTACATATGATAAATGGGGATGCACCAAGGTATATGTTGTATATGTTGTTGGCATGACCAAGCTTGCCGATTACTAACCCTGGGCGTAGTTCGCGTAGTAGTGCTACGCGTACCTATGCGAAGTGCACTTCGCACTACGCAAGCTACACATAGCTATGCGAACTGCATAGTGCACTGTGCAGAATGCTGTTCGCACTGATTGCACAGTGCCGGATGCTTGTCCGCACTGTGCAATCAGTGCAAACGGCATCTTGCACAGTGCAAGTAGTCGTTTTCTGCCGCTCGAGTAGATTTGTACTCGAGCAGCAGCTTTCTTAACGCTGACTGGTAGTTTCTCATCGACCACTCGCAATGAGAAACCTGACCTCCCCGCATTGAGAATCTCACTGGGAGGTTTATTTTCCACGCTCGCTATCTCTAACTTGATGTTGCTGATCGCGAATGAGAAAAAATCTCGCGGGGATGTCATTTTGTTCACTCGCCGTCGCCACCTTGACGTTGAGGACTGCAAGCAAGCAAAAAATGCCCGCTACGTGTTTTTGCACTGTGCTGCGTGCAATTCGCGTAGCTCGTAGTTGCGCAAACTACGCTTGCGTAGTCCTACGCCCAGGGTTAGAGATTACGAGTGTGAGAATGGCTTGCCAGTCCTGTTAGTTTCCAAGGTATGGGATGGTAAGATACTAAGGCCCCCATTAGGATGGCGGGCAGATCGCGGTAGCCACTGCCGGCCTGGCGGGGGCGATCCGCCCACCATCCTAGCTGGAATGACCCCCCGCCATATTAGTAGCAAAAGCGGAAAAAGCGGAAAAAGTGGAAAAGCGGCAGGCGGAAAGACCGTCCGCCGTTTTTCCGCCCTGGTCGCCTTGCAACCAGGGCGGAAAAGGGTTTATATGGTGGCGGTGTCTATCAGACACCGCCAGCCATATTACAATGGACTTTTTCAGATGCCTTGTGGCGAGTGCACCGCCTGCCACAATGGTAGGAATGCCGGATGCGCCCACCACTGTAGCGGGCGCATCCTAATGCTAGCCACGGGACCCCTTCCCTTATGGTGGGCGGTCCCTTTCACCGGTAGGATGACGATGGACAAAGTCCGCCCGTCATCCTAATGACCCCCTAAGTATTGTTTCTATTGTGTAGGATGACGTTTCTCCAATTATTATGCAGAGAGAATCATGATTTCATTAAAGACATACGGAGGGTAACATTATGCAAATACTTTTTTTTGCTGCCCAACATGCAGCCCTGTAAAGAATGTTAATACATCACAATAAATAGAACTTTAACATTAGCATAATAGGACAGTGTACACTCCCATCTTCCTCTTAGGCTGCGATGACACAGGCGCAAAACAAGGTATTCCAGTTGTTCTTAAACACTGTTATCTGAGAAAGAATCAAGAGAAAAACAGTATAGTGAAGAAAATAAAGATGGTCTACATTGAATGGATATTTAAGAAAAACAATGCTTAACACATCAGAATAAATAAATATACTTAAAGAAATAATTATTAACAAGTGTTTCAGTCTTCCTGACACCTTTAAGGGGGAGAAGACTTCGAACTTACCTTGGTAGGTTTGATTTGAAGCTCTGGCTCTGCCACCACGGGATCTTGGGCACCTTGTTCTCTGGGGGTAAAAGTTGGAAATTGAGCGGTAGCCTTTTGAACAAAAGGAGCCTCTATGATCATGGGGATAAAATTGGGACCGATAGGAGGCGCGGCCAACAAACTGTCCCATTCTGTCGGCCCTTCCAAAAAGTGAGCTGCCTCCAAAAACTCTGCGCATACTTGATTGAGCTCCCAAAGATTTGACAAAATTGTCTCCGAAAAAGGAGACCCTTAGTGTCACTCATATCTTCCTTAGCAGATAGGTCTGCGAGTTTTGGATTCATTTTCAGCAGCACCACTTTTCAACGCTCAGAAATGAGGTTGGCATTCGCATTGTCCATGAAGCAGACTGCTCTTTGTGAGCAACCTCTAAGGAGGTCGATGTTGACTGGGATATTGTTGGTCCTAGCCTCCTCAGTCACGTCCAGAATCTTGGACAAAGGTCCAAGTACTTCCAACAATTTTTCTTGGTATTGCTTCAGACATTTTATGATCCCCTTTCTTGGGTCCCTGCCAGATTTAAAGAGGAAGGCAATCAACTCGGGATCCAGATTGGGGGTGCTGCATTATTTATCCCCCGAGGAGGGACGAGGGCACTCATTACGCAGCAAGTTACGAGTTTCCCTATCAAAGTGTTTGTTAACTCGTTGAGATAAATATTTCCCAACGTGGTCCATTGGCCACCATTCTGTTCTGCGTGAATGACGAATAGTAGAGGAATTAAACATCTCCCACCCTAGGAGGTCTTTGACAATAGAAGTTGTGGTAGACGGTTGGTCCAGGTCCTCATCAAGATCCCCCAAGGTCTCCTGAGGATCGAAAAAAAAATTCAACCAACTCAGAATTTTCAAAATTCTAGTATTCATAATGAGTAAGTATAGGAATGTCAAAATTATTTGTACCGTAAAGGTTACCCAAATCTCTCATGCCGCTGCAAGCAACTCTTCTCTCTGTCCCAAGGAAGTGGGATCTCTCTTTTGTGTTGCCAAGAACACCAAGATATATTATGCACGAGGCCTACCAAAATCATTAGCATGAGTTAATGCTTCTTTCACGTGTTTTCTTTTTTGTGAAACTTTTTTATGTCCAAAGGTAGAGGGAGAGTCCCCGTCCGAAAGAGAATAATTAATCTCCTCGACAGGGGATGCCCTCCTTCTTTTAGGTTGGGCAGCATTGACAGCTTCCTTGATGGAAGACTTAAGTTCTTGCCCAATGAACTTCTTCAAAGTCTCACCCAGGAGCTCCTTAGGGGGCTGCTGTGAGATTAATGGATCAGTATCCATCTTGTAAACAAGACATTTAAAATGACATTTAAAATAAATATATATAAATCATATATAAGGGTCCTTGAGAAGGCCTACTCACAGTTAGGGGAAATACATATCAAATCAGCATGTACTAGTTGATGGCGCGTAGGCTTGCCCCCGGCCTCACACACTTACTTCCTTAATTAATTGGAAAGGCAACAAGGGAATGCGAGAGCCCAGAAACCGGACTAAAGATAAATGGGAAACCCGCTTAGCGGCACAGAGGTGAATGAATCAAGCGGTACAATAGTAATTAACAAAACTTTTACCAACAACCTAACTCGATCGAACAGCGATCAAGATAAGAAAGTGAAGTAAGCCATTCTCCATCATAAATTGGACAGGGGAGGATGGCAGCAGTGAAAAGAAAAGGTTAATTATACCAAATTAACACAGCGATACACAGTAAAATAATGTTTAAATCGACTAAAAACAAAACTCTATCAATACTTAAAATACAAAATATTGAAATACAAGATATAAATGAAGATATAATCAAGGACAGTAACTGCCACTATGAAAAGGAATACTTAGCTGTGTCAGGAGACGCGAATAAAAGAGGAAGATGGGAGTGTACACTGTCCTATTATGCTAATGTTAAAGTTCTATTCATTGTGATGTATTAACATTCTTTGAAGGGCTGCATGTTGGGGAGCAAATAAAAGTATTTGCATAATGGTAATCTCCGGTCTTGTAATGAAATTCACTCTGTTTTATGTTGTTAATAGATGGTATCAAATATAGGTCTGAATGCATGGTTTATGACTTCTCCTGATATTGTTACAGGGAACTCATGTTCCTTAGGACATATGGCAGTAGGCTGTTATTTTTGTCATTGTCCACAGGTGATAAGATCTGTCTTTGCTGAGGTATTTAATTTTAGATGGTTATACATCATCAATTTGTTTATGGCTCAAAGGCAGTCATAACATTTTTTAAATGTTGTTAATTTCTTTTTACTTGATTGTATAGGTCTTTGTGACCACACATTCTAAAAGTGATTTGGGTGTGAATCTACACTGTTGTAACAGGTGAGGTTGAATGGTTTATTCAGGTTTGGGAAGAAGGTTAGGTGGATGTTGAATAATAGAGGGAATATGATCAAACCCTGTGGGATGCCACAATGTGTGTGAGCAGGTGGTATCAACACTAGTTCATTGTCACAACTGACCTGTCACATATGGTATGTCAAACATGATTTTTCTCTGTGAAGAGATTGCACACCTGTATAAGACATTGAGTCATGTTGTTCTTAAGTCTGCAACTTTAATTATATGTCCTATTCTTGATACATAAGTGGTTGGCACTACCCAAACCTACAGTTCATTCAGAAGCAATGTTCAATCAGGAAACTCCAGATTCCAATAAGGCATGGTGCTTTGACTAGCCTATTGTGCTGGAGCAGAGTTATCAGAAGTCAGATACGACTTATATTTAACTGACCTTGCTCCAGTCTGCCCTGGCCGGTTGTGAAACATAGCCTGGTGAGATAATGTATATGCTCTACAGATTGTTATTTTGTTGGCAGGAGGCAGATAGCTTGTTAGGTTAATGTGCCTGCTGCAGAGGGCTGCAAATACCCTAACTGGCAGTAATGTGAATCTGAAATGACTCAGTATAGCCTGTCATGTTACAATGGGCTGCTATAGGAGACTATCTTAAAAACGGTTTATTATCCAGCTGAACCATGCCAGGGTCAACTTGCTGAGGCTTCATTTCTTTGAACCAAATATTGTGGAAATTATATTCAGGGCATCTGAGGCTGAAAGCCTTTGTATTATATATGACCTCTTTAGGTATCTCCACATAACATTTTCTGATTTATGTGTATTGTAATTTAAGATCTGTGTAGTATAAACCTGAATTTTGAAATGTATTTACTCCTTTGAAATGCTGCTTTACTTGATCTAATTTATGGTCATAGCTAATAAATTGCTCCTCGATTCACGTATTACGGGATAACATGTTGGTATGTATTTTTGGGTTTAACTATAGACCCTAGAATTGTATGATTGAAGGGGCATTCAAGATGTGAGTTGCAAAGAACAGGCTCTAATAAGCGACTAATGTTTTTTGATCTGCAAAACTAATAAAGTTTGTTTAAAATTAAATAGCTAATAAATTGCTGTTATGAGGTCCAATGTAATTAATATACCAAATACATAATATTTGTTGAACATTTGGGGTAGCATTTTATTGAGAGAATTCTGTGAAATCTAGGGTTGGAAGTTTCTGGATATTAACAGATTCTGTAATTTTCCTTCATAGAAATATGAGAAAAAATCTGTGATTTGCCAAAGTTTGGTGTTTGCAGGGTTTGTGGTTGATGTATGCCAATGTCGGAGCCTTCTTCAAGTTCTTGTAGTTTTGATTGGTGCTTTTTATGAAATGTACTGCAACTATCTATATTTTGTCACAACCTTACAGTGAAATTTACTGTGGGGCACTTGTAACTTCCCCTGTAAATTTACATTTAAATTATTTTTAGTTATCACCATTGTTGCACTAATTTCTTTAAATGTTATTGAGAGACTGCTACAAGGTCTCTGCAAAGTTATTTTAAATTAGTATTTAGTTAAATGTAAACTTCACTTGCAAAACTGGTTGCAATTAGAGAACTCCACACTCCTGGTCAATGACCTGCTCTCTTCCCCTGCAGCTCTGCTGTTAAGTGCAGCTGCCGCTGCCCTGTGCAGTGCTCTGTAAAGGTAGGTGTTTGAGGCCCTGCTCCACCCGCAGGCCGCTGCCTGCGCCTCATCCCTGGTGTTCCAGTGGGAGAGCCTTGCTCTTCTGATGATTCCACTGCTGTCTGTACTGTATTGTGCCCGTTTTTCTGTTGTTTTTCTGTCTTTGTCTCTGTTTTCTGTCTTTGTGATTGTGCCTGTTTTCTCGTCTTTTGCCTCTGTATTTTTATTGGTTATCTGTTTGCCTTGTCTCTCTCTGTTTGTCCTGTTATTTTCTGCCCATTTCCCTTTCCCGCCGCATCTGCCCCAGTGACCCCTACCTCCTGCTGTTTTCCCGCTCCCACCTCTCAGCTGCGCTTCCCTCTCCCTTCCCTATTTAATGGCGGCCCGCAGTGTGCACACCGACGGCAAGCCGGTCTGCGTCCATACGCGACCCCACCTCAACCAGCGCCAGGTACCCTGGTTCTCCAGCCACCCACCACTACGACTCAGCTGCCCTCCTCGCATTCAACCCCGGAAGGAACAACAACTGCCAGCTGTCTACACCACCAACTGGCATTTCTCCTGCTGCCACTGCCACCGAACCTTCAACACCCTCTGCGCCATCACCGCCCCCACCCCCAAACCGGACGCCAACACCACCGAAACCCTGAAGTGCAACCTACTCAACGTGCACTCCCTGCACAGACATGCCGTAGAGATCTGGGACCTCCTCAAATCCCTCTCATCAGAAGTCACCTTCTTCACGGAAACCTGGACTAACACCTACTCCGCAACTGTCATCACCACCGTCCTTCCTGATGGCTACACGATCCAGAGGAAGGACTGCCACAACCGCCCAGGAGGAGGACTCCCTGTCTCACACAAGAGCTCCCTCCAACTCTCCCGCTCCACCACGAGCGACTCCTCTGCCCCCACCGAACATCTTTACTCCAAGATCCAGACCAGCCCTAGAACCACTCTGGCCTACAGCTCTCCTGGCCCCGCGCTTTGTTCACCACAACTATTGCCGACCTCATCGCACCCCACTCCATCGCCTCAATGGACTACATACTCATCAGAGACCTAAAATTCTACCTCGACAACCTCAGCGAACCCAACTCTATCACCATCCTGGACAACCTCACCAACATCGTAATGAAACAGCTCATCACCACCCCCACCCACAAGGAAGGACACACCCTTGACACCATCTTTGCAAGTGGAAACAACATCCACTTCAGACACACCACAGAGCTCTTTCAACACCGCCACTGCTTCCAAACCCACTCCTCGGCCTCCACGAAGGAACTGGAGCAAGGTCCCAGAGGAGTATCTCAACTCCACCCTCAGCCATGCCCCCGCCTTGACAGAAGCCAACTTTGCTGCCACAAAACTACACCACTGGATCACCAACCACGCAGACAAGCTCACACCCCTCTGCACCACTGACAGGCAATGCCCCCTGAAGGCCACCTGGTTCACCACCAACCTCCAAGAAGGCAGACGCTTCTACAGATGTCTCGAAAAATGATGGAGAAACAGCAAAACCGCGGAAGACCTGATCACCTACAAGAACGCCATGACAGACTACCACCAATGCATAAGATCAACAAAAAAGACCTTCATCCAGAACAAAATCCTCACCAACTCCAGCAACTCAAAGGAACTTTTCAACATCATCCAGCAATTCATCAAGCCCCACAGTGAAGCCACAGTTGTCACTCCCTCCCAAGACCTCTGTAACAAGCTTAGCTCCAACTTCCACTTGAAAATCAAAGCCCTCCTCAACAACTTCAACAAGCAGATTCCAGAAACCATCCTTCACTCCAGCAATGACAGCTGGCCCACCATCACCACCTGGCCCCTGGTCACCACCAAAGATATTACCACTACCATGAAGAGCACCCACTCACCCTCTCCACACATCTTCCACAGAGCTGCTGCCGCTTTTGTGCCCCAGCTACGATGCACCATCAATGCCACCTTCGAGTACAGCACTTTATCCCAGATGGCTGGAAATGAAGAGAAGTCAAGCCACTCCTCTTGGAACCCTCTGCAGACCCGACGAACCTGAAGACCTACTGACTAATTTCTCTCCTTCTCTTCACAGCTAAAGTCACCGAGAAGATCGCCAACTCCCAGCTGACAAACTTCATCAAAGAGAACTCCATCCTCAACCCCTCCCAATCCAGATTCTGCAGCAACCACAGCACCGAGACCGCCCTCCAAGCCGCTACAGACGACATCCGCATGCTCCTCAACCAAGGCCCCACCACAGCCCTCATCCTACTCGACCTCTCTGCAGTCTTCAACACCATCTCACACGCACCTTCGCAGCCAGACTCCACGATGCCAGAATACAGGGGAACCGCCCTCGACTGGCTCCGCTCCTCCCTCGCCGGCAGAACCCAAAGGATCAGACTCCCGCCTTTCCTCTGTGAACCCAGAGAGATTAACTGCAAAGTACCACAAGGATCATCACTCAGTCCCGCTCTTTTCAACATCTACATGGCCCCCGCCTTGCGGCCATCGTCAGACAGCATGGACTCAGAATTGTATCCTACGCCCGCCACACCCAGCTCATCCTCTCCCTCAAAGGACCCCAAAAACACCAGACTCTATGAAAACCCTCCCCCTCCACATTGGACAACTCCCTTCAAGTGGATCCACCGAAACCAGCAAGACCGTCACCCGCGCACTCATAACAAGCAGACTGGACTACGGAAACACCCTTCACGTTGGAATCAATAAATCCCTGCTACACAAACTCCAGACCATCCAGAACACTGCGGCCAGACTCGTTTTCGGCATCCCACGTCATGAGCACATCACCCAACACCTGCAATACCTCCACTGGATCCCCATTGAGAAGAGATTAGCCTTCAAGCTACTCACCCATACCTACAAATCTCTCCACAACAGCGAACCTAAATACATCAATGACAGAGTCTCCTTCCACGTACCCAAATGAAACCTCCACTCCGCCGAACTCACCCTGGCAGAAACCCTGAGCATCCGCAGAACCAGACTGGGTGGAAGAACCTTCTCCTACATCCTAGCCAAAGCCTGGAATGAGTTTCCCGTCAATATCAGACGGTCCCCGACTCTGCACACCTTCAAGAAGAGCCTCAAGACTTGGCTCTTCGGCTTATCGGGGGCTGCCCCCCAGCACCGTGAGACCCTCACCGATGAGCAGCATGCTTTAAACCCCCTGATTGATTGATTGATTGATTGATCAGATGAAGTTTTCTCAAAGGTAATGCCTATTTTTTAAAGCCTACCAAATGTGTGTAGAATTGCTGATGCTGAATGTCCCAGGTAGGACATCCTTCAGCAAATACATTTTAAGCGTGGAGGTAGGACTTCCACCACCAGAAGTAAGAGGTGAGGAAGGAAGGTCTCTGAACTGAGGCCAGCCTATTTAAACAAAAAAAAACCTTGATAAGCGTTGCGTTATACAAAGCTTGAACAGAGTAGAAAATACACAAAGTTGTGAGTCAGCCAACTTTACAAATTCACATCCTTCTACTTTAAGTCACATCTAATTGAAAGGATCTAAAGTTTTTGGATTGGGAAAAGTTGATTGTGTTTGCTTTAATATGTGCCTAAAATAATCCACATATTCCCTTACATGGAATGACATACTGTGCACCTCAATTTAAAAACCAGAATATCAATGGCACAGACTATCAAGAATGGCACCATGTACAACACAAGGAGGTGCAAGCTGACGCTGCTTCCTTTCTGACGCTTAAGTAGATTTTCTGCTCAAGCGGTAGCTTTCTCAACACAAACGGATGATTTCTCAATGCGTGCGGTTGCGAGCATACCCGGCCACCCGCATTGAGAAATCTGACTGTCCAAATTGAGAAATCTCGCCGGGCGGTAGATTTCCCTCATTCACGCTCGCCAGCTTCATCGCGAATAAGGAAAAATCTCACTGGGAGGTAGAATTTCCTTGCTCGCGCTTGCCAACTTCATGTTGACAGATGCAATCGAAGAAAAAACTCCACTCCACTATGCGTAGCAGAGTTTATTGAAACTCCGCGAGCTCCACGTAACACTGAGTGTGGAAAATTCTGCAAACTCCATGAGTGGAGCGGGGCTCACCGCCCAGACTTAACCTTAACTCAAATATCTCATGGAACATCACAAGTCTGTTATACCATTCTTTTTCTCAACCAACAATTGCTTGAATGTATCTAACATTTATGCATCCAAATGTGAATGACAACTATCTTTGAGCTGGATCCACTGTAACAGGATATGATATTTGAGATTACAACCACAATAAACTTCAGCCTCAGTGGTAGACATGTGAGAAAATGAAATCGTGTCTGCTGGCAAGAGGTGTATTTCTCAAATCCGAAGTGAGTGGCCATCCTAATAAAATGTAGTAACCAGGTTGAGAGCAGTACTGCAGTTCCTGTGAAGGCACAGACTCTCTACTAATATGTGATGTTACAGTCTCTTTAAAAGGAGCAGCCCCTCAGAAGCATCCTAGTGCTCCCAAAAAAGGAATACCAGATTGCCTGTAATGTGCTGGTACCCTAAAAGTAGGATTTTCAGTATTTTTTATTTAAAATACACCAGCATTGTTCAGTCGTTCTGGCAGCATTCCGTTCAGTGCACAATTCAAGTTACATCTTTATTGTAATGTAGCGAAAAAGTACTATAAATGTTCAGAATGAAATGGGTAAAAAGCTAATATAAAAGTAGCAAAGAGAGGCCATGCACGTAGTAAAATTAGAGGAGTGTTAGTTAAGAACCCATTCATTATAGTATTCCAGACCTGCTGAGAAGTGCTGCTACTCTCCAGTTAAGTATTACTGAACTGCGGTAAAGTATAAAAGATAGCTCATCCACTGACAACTTCTGGATGTGACCAATGTAAAAGACTTGTTATCAGATGTACTGAAGAGTACAAGTGGCATAATACGGTACTTAAAGCACCCTTTCTCAATATACCTGTATGTTCACATTAGAGGTACAGCATTCCATCTCAAGCCATAAAAGATATATTCAACTCGATGCCATAAAAGATATATTCAACTCGATACAATGTACTGCTGTTCTTCAAATAAAAATAACATTTATTGAAATAAGTTTATATTTTCATGCCTACATAGAAGTGCAGGAAACAAGAGAGTAGGCAGAACATTAAAATACCCCCCACTTCAAACAAAAGCTCCTATGACAACAAGCAAATGAAGCAAGTCATCACAACCTTCCTCAGAAGAGCTTTCTTGTCTTTTAACTCCAAACATCTATTCATTCCTCTTTTCATCCTTCCATCCATCTGCTGATATCCACAATGTTACTCTTATTTTATGTCACCATTCATTCTTTCTTCCATTATTCAGTCTTTCACCATTCCATCCATCCTACCATCCATATCTAAATCTCTTCATCCATCTCCAACCATATCCATCAAACCTATTTGTCTATCCATCCACCCTTTCACACATCCATCTCTACATCCACCCATGCATGCATTCATCCTTTCAGTCATTCATCCATTTATCAACCCGTTCACTCCTTCCTTCCATCTATCCATCCACCCTTTCACTCCATCCACCCATCCACCCTTTCACTCATCCTTCTATTCTTCCACCCACCCATTCATTTTTCCTTTCACTCATACATCCATTCACTCATCCATCCAGTCACTCATCCATCCACACTTTAACTCATCAATCTACCTATCCACCCTCCCTTTTACTCATCCACCCATTCTTTCCTTTATCCCTCCTTCCAATCATCTATCCACCCTTTACTCATCCATTCATCCGCTCACTTAACCATTCATTCTCCCTTTCACTCCATCCATGCATCCATTCATTTTCCCTTTTAGCCATCCCATCGATCCATCCATCCACCCTCCATTTCATCCATTCATCCATCCTTTCATGCACTCACGTACTCATTAATCTATCCCTTTTCTCATTATTCATCCAGCTCTAGCTGCTAAAGCGGGGGGGGGGGGATTGAAAACGCCCCTAGTCTATTCCATTAAAAGAACATCAGCCACAACGAGAAGTCATGTTCTTTTGTTTAGTATTTTGCAGAGTATGCAATTGCCAGTGGTATTGCATGGTAGTGATGTTGCCTTGTGGATAACATCAACCCTTTTTCTTATTCATCTATCCATTTACTCATCCATCCATCCTTTCACTCACCCATTCATCTATCCTTTCCTTCACACCTTCATCCTTCTTTTCAATCACTCATTCACCTTTGTCTGCCAAGTTGTAGAAAAAAAGAGGCCCTTTAAGAACTTCACTCTACACTGTAGCTACTAAAGTTGAGGGTTCACGACTCCCAGCTCCATCCTTTCACTCATCCATTCATCCTTAAACTCATCCATCTATCAATCCTTACATCGACACAGCCACCAATATCCAAGCAACAAAAATCACTTAATGCAATGTCCATTTATACTCTTTAGTCCTCATTTGTTGGTAGTACATATGTAAGGTTTTGGTAGGGAACACCTATTCGTATCACCGATGTTTCATCCAAGGATTCCTAAGGCTTTCAGCTGACCCAGCGAACCACTTTTGGGGCCTGTACTCATGGCGCCCTGCATATTTGATTCTTAAAGCAATCAAAAAAATCTGACCCTGTGCAATTTCTTCTTATAAGGCTTCTTTTTAGGACTTGCCAGATCTTCGATACACTTGTTCTTTGGTCCTCTACGCAGAGGGGTAGTTCCCAGTTCAACTTTGATGAGTACAACAAGCAACATGATATTTGTACTTTGACCAGGCTGTATTCATGTATCTAGTCCTGAGGAAGGTCCGTTGTGATGTTATTTATGAACACACTTATTTGAGTGGGTTTTTGTAAATCTGGGGCAGCATCAAATTCCATGGGTGTTGCTTGGGAAAACCCACCACAACACCTATGGAACGCCTCTCGGTTGCAGTTAGGCGATACAGCAATTTTCTCTGCTTCGCCCTACTCACAATTTATGAGGCCACTCGAAGCCCTGCCAGGTGGCTTTGCATGGCTTCATAAATCTTTAGGAGAGTCCTGAGTCACACATGTACCACTTTATGTGGTGCAAATGTGAGGCAGGGCTCTCTTAAATAAGCCCCTTGGTTTGTGATAAAAAACACATAGTGCAAGATCACAAGTGACACTATGTGAGTGAATAGCCATTTTGGACAAGGATATGGAGGTCGTCAAATCCCATCCCTCTCCGATTTTACCGTTTCCCCCCATCTTTCTTATTTTCTGTTTTACTGTGATTTTAATTTCTATCCTATGCCCATGCATGTGCTTTTATTTTTATGTGTTTCCACTCCCCCTGATTTTGGCACTAGCCGCCAAGGCCTGGGTTACAGTGTTCTGGAGCACCATCGCACCAGCATCAGGCACTCCCAGTGGCAGGAGATGCAAACATAGCCACAGGTCCATGGCTGATGATAGAACGTCAGTGTTGCTGATAATGGATGTTTATTCTAATACTAATATTTTAATGTAATTGAGAGCAGACAGTATGTCAGTAGGTGGAGACGGCTGGTTCAGAAACCAGAGGTTCCTGCCAGGGAAGACATCAGGAATGTACGCCACCTCCTTATATGAATTTAGGTGTAACACATGTTAATGCTAGAGCGTTTTTCCGAATTTTACATACAAAAAACATTAACTGAGAAGTGAAAAAGTCTATACAAAAAACACGTGTAATAAATGCAAATTTTATAGTTGGTAGTCGTACTTAAGTGTTGCATGCATACAAATGAAATAATATACTGTACTGGTTTCAGTTGGCCTAACTACTGAAACCACATAACAGTGATTTATATATTAGTTCTGAAAGGCCTGTTTTCTGCTGCTGAACTGTTGTTTTGCACGAGATGTTTTTCTCTCCCACTGCAGATGCTGTAACTTTCCAGAAGCCTTCTGTTAGTTAGTAAAAAGGCATTTGTCTTGTACTTAGACAATTGATAGTGGACTCGTTTCTGTGGCTTATTGTAAAGACGTGAGTAACTAGGTAGTTTACCTGCTTCAAGGGGTTTGTTGAAATCCTATTGGATACTGAGAATGGGGAATTGGTTGAATGTTACAACTTCTAGTGAATTTATATTAGTGTGTGCTCCTTGAGTGAGTGGGATCACTCTCGCCTTAGCACTCTGGACTCTGAGATTCATAGGGTCACTCTCTTTAGGAGAGATTTCTACTTGACCCCTTATCCTCTTTAGATGATGCCTGTTGATTTATAGCTGAGAATACTTTTGAGCTTAAGAATGTATTTATTGCTTAAGTGTGAAGGCTATATGTTTATGCATTGTATTCTCTCATCAGAACTCTTTATTGGATTTCTGAAATGACACCTTTTTTACTTGGCTTAATTATGAAAATAATAATTTTAGTTCTTAATTTAGATTATTATTATTTCTTTATTTTATAGTTTTAATGAGCGCGAAACAGTCCCGTGAGGGTATCAGAGCGCTTTACAGTATTAAGGGTGGTGTATAAAGCAAGGGAAGGGAGGGATCAATTGGTTAAAATAGGGGATACATAATGCAAGGAAACACATAGTGTAAAATCCCCGGCTACATGTGGGAAGGAAATTGAAACAGGTAGATACGTTGTACAAGAAGGTACATAGTCTCAAATTTTGGGGGAATGCCCAGGAGTGCATGAATAGGTATCGTCCATAGAAAGATAATAATGAAACGTATTCATTAGGTGAGGTATTTACCCATTAAGAAGGTTTTGGTCTCCTTCTTAAAGTGTGCCAAGGACGGAAGTCTTCTGATGGTGGGTGGGAGAGAGTTCCAGATCCTTGGTGCAACTCCAGTGAAGGCCTGATTGGTTTTTGTTTTCCAGAAACGTGCAGGTTGCAGCAGTAGGTCTTTGGCAGAGCGGGAGTTTCTGGAACCTCCTGATATCACAAGTTTTTGTGCCAGAAATGTAGGGGAGTTGTTATAAAGAGCTTTGTGAGTAATGCAGGCCAGTTTAAATTGGATTCTGGCCTCCCAGGGAAACCAGTTCAGCGATTTGAGGTGGGGAGAAATGTGTTCAAATTTCTTTGAGCCGGTTAGTAGTCTGGCGGCGGTGTTGAGGCAGGCTTTCAATGGGGCAAGAGATGTCTTGGGTAGCCCTGCAAGAGTAGAGCATCCATATTCTAATCTGGAAATGACTCGTGCCTGTACTGCCGTTTTAAGGTCGGACACATCGAGGAAGGATTTTAGGTTTCTTAGGTAACTCAGGTGGAATCTAGCCGTTTGGGCCATCGAGTTTATATGGCCATGCATGTTCAGGCTGCCGTCCAGGGTTATTCCAAGGGATTTTGCCGAGTCAATAATGGTAGGAAGGCAGTTTTGTGCTGAGATGGTCTTGATCCGGTGAGGGGTTCAAGGTAAAGGTTGAAGAGGGTAGGGGAGAGGTTTGATCCTTGGGGGACTCCAACCGTAACCGGAGAGGGGGCGGATAGATTACCGTTGATGAGGACTCTCTGTGAGGGGTTTTGGAGGAAGGATTCAAGGACGGTGCCCTCCAACCCCACCCTGAGTTTGAGGTGTTCAAGGAGAAATTGACAGTTAACCATTTTGAAGGCAGAGGAAAGGTCTAGGAGGATTAGGAGAAAGTTTTTGCCTTGCTCGAGGGCTTGGAGAGCGTCATCTACAATGTGGAGGGTGGTGGTTCCGTGCTGTGTCCCGATCTGAACCCAGATTGGAAGTCATCTAACAGGTGAAATTTGTTGATGTGTAGGCTCCGTTGCTGTTGCACACATTTTTCCAGAACTTTGGCTAGGAATGGGATGTTAGATATGGGTTTATAGTTCTCAGCGGAAGCAGGGTCCAGCGTGTTTTTTTTAGGATGGGGACAACTTGGCCAGCCTTGAGCAAATCAGGAATTGAGCCCTGGAAGAAGGAGGTATTGATTATTGAGGTCCAGGAAGGGATGATAGCTTGAGAGGCTGCAGCTAGGCAGTTAGATGGGAGAGGATCATTGAAGTGATTGTTCGGGTTTAAGGAGGCAAGAATTTTTGAGATAGAGTGTTCATCATAGATTTTAAAATTGGACCAGTGTGCTAGAGTTTTGGGTGAGGTTTGGGAGGAGAACGCGGGGAGAAGAGGGAAGAGGTAGAGCAGGCAGATTTTGAATTTGGTGTTGAGTTGGGGATTTGAGTTCGTTACCTAGGGCAGAGATTTTATCGCAGAAGAAGGAAGAGAATTCCTTGTTATTAGGGGTTTATGAATTTCTTTGTAGGTTTTCACTAGTTTGTTGGATTGGTGTTTGACCAAGCCGAACAGCTTGCAAGGTCGGTTTTTGGCGTTCTCCAGTTCCATTCTGAAGAATTATTTTTTTGAGTTGAGGATTTTCTTGTTGTAGGCATTCCTGGCCTGGCAGAGAAGCTTTAGATGTGCTGCTGAAGGGCGTTATTTCCAGTTATGTTCAGTCTGTCGAAGGGATCTCCTCTCTTTGTTGAGGGATCCGCTGAACCAGGGCTTTCGATCTTTGATCTGGGTTCTTTTTAATTTTAGTGGTGCAAGGTCGTCTACGATGTCGGATACGGTTGAGGAGTAATGATCCGCTAGGTTGTCGACTGAGGTGCACTGAGGGGAGGCGGTCGGTCTCACAAAGCGCTGCCAATATCTGGTTATCAAGGGTCTTGATGTCTCTAACCCATCGTTTGGGGATCACGGGTTGAGGTGTCCGTATCTTGTGGGTGCTGGACAGGAGGAAGGTGATGGCGTGGTGGTCAGACCAATCACAAGGGTCAATAGAGATAAGTTTGACCGCTGCTTCTTTAGCAATGATCCAGTCTAGGGTGGCACCTTTTGAATGAGTAGGCTTGGGTAAGGGCTTGATCGGCCAAGAAGTCTCTAATGGCAATGACCTGAGGATCCTTAGGGTCGTTCCAATGTAAGTTGAAGTCGCCAAGGAAAATGTCATTAGAGTTTGGAGAAATCTTGGCTGTGATGATTTCCATGAGGAGGTCCATAAAGGTGTCGTTCTTGCCTGGGGGGTGGTAAAAAATGTGTAGTTTGCACAGCTGTGAGGTGTTGTTGGAGCTGGAGAGTGCGAGGTATTCACAGGAGTCTGTCGGGCCCACCGGCAGTTCAGTAACAAGGAGGTTGGAGCGGTAGATGCAGGCAACGCCACCCCCCTTTTTCTTTGAGTGCCTATCCATCGTTACGATTTTATAGTTGGATGGGACTAGGAAGTCTAGGCAGGGCGATGAGGATTCCTTGAGCCAAGATTCAGTCAAAATCGCTAGGTTCAATTTGTGTCGCAGTATGAGTTCAGCGACATCAGATGCATGTTTTTCAGCTGACCGGCAATTTATTAGGATGCCGGTTGGGGACGGGCCAGAGTGAGTGTCAATGGTAGAAGCAGTAATGAGAACTCTAGGAAGGTTGGTATTTGCCACCCCTCTGGTGCGGAGGGTAGCAGATCTGTTAGGGTTAGATGCAACCGTGACTATAGGGAGTATTTCCCTCAGGTCTGAGGGGCATGGGGTGTTCAAGGCAGGGTCATAACCACTGAGGAGGTCAGCCACTTCTTCCTCCGAGAGTTCTGAGGAATTAGGCGTGCCAGGGGTGGGATTGTAGGTATGGAGGAGAGCAAGAATGCCCTCCTCCGAGAGGTGGCAGGGTTGCTTATGGGGGCGCAGGTGTCTAAGGGAAAGTGGTTGGGGGTGAAGGAGTAGCTTTGTGACAGGGATGTGGGTTGCATTCTGCGAGAGCCAGAGATTAGAGAAGGAGAGTTCGGTGATGTGAAGAAGAGGCTTTATGTCCAGAATGGACTTGTGGATGCCGAGGGTTAATTCTGTGGCTCTGTGGTGCAGATTATCAATGTCTCTAAGAGAGGTAGGATCAGGCCGGCAGGGGGCCAGTAGCAAGGGAGTGGGCCTGACAGAGTGTGCTGGTAGCCTAGAGGTGGGTTTTGGCGGACCCAGGGCCGGCTGCAGGCACGCTATTCGAACAGAGTGAGGTGGTCTAGGTCGATTGGTGTCGTTATGAGAGGGAAAATCTTGTGGGCAATATTATTCGTCATCTTTCCTAATTTGGTATTTTACCTTGCTTCTAATGGATTATTTGAACTTGCTATAACAATGACTAAAGACTAGCATCTGCTGAATAAAAACAATTGAATTTTATTAGAATTGTTAATAAAACCCTTTAACTCACAACAACTCTCTTATTTGATTACTGTGATGCCCCAGATGGACTTTGTTGTTCATAGTGTTTCATATTTAAGTTTGCTCCATTTAATTTCTCCTTGTCAATGAATAAAGGTCCATAAGAGCAGAACAGGAGTTATTTAATGATTACACTCGCAGACTGTCAGACAAAGATCCCGGTACCATCATTTAAAATGGTGAGGGGGCCACCTTAGGTTGGTGTGCAGGAAATGGAGGTCCCCTAATACTTTTGTAACTGCACAATGTCTCTCTCTCTCTCAGAGGTACAAGTATTAAGACTTTGTGAATAGCTTTAGTGTGAGAACAGTGAAAGTGTAAAATGGTAGGTGAGGAGTGATATCATTTCAAGGTAGTTGTAGGACAAATAGCTCTCATGATAAATGTAGGAAATCTTCCTTTTCTGTATGGTCAACCCAGATTTTCTACCTATTGCTGGACCCTAATTTCGGTGGTTTTAGAACTCTGTGCTGAGGCAAATTTTGCAGCGACACGCTCCACCATTTTCAAGATTCAGGGATGCGTTGTATTTATAACAATATGGTGCTCTCCTTTGTTTTCCCTAGGGCTGGTGCTAAAAATAGCTGCCTGGTGGCAATGCAGACACCCTTGCCCCATTGTGCAAAAGTGCCTCTGTTGCATGTAATGAGTGTTTATGTCCAGGAAGGTCTCCCTCCCTGCACATAAACAATCAATAATGGCAGTTTGTTACTTCTATGTGGGCTGTAATCTGCATTCTGTAGCACACATTGAAGTAGCAAGTCACCATTATGTAATGATTGTTTATGTGCAGGAAGGGACACCTTTCTACACATAAACAATCATTAATGGCATATTGCTCTTTCTACATGTGCTGCAGAATGCAGCACATGTAGAAAAAGCAAAAATGAGGAGAAATACAAGTGTTTCTCCTCGTTGCGTCATTCCAACGCCCGCCATTGCATGGCGTTTGTTTTTGGCACTTTCTCAGGATATACAACTCTTTGTAAATCGGGCGCAGCTTCAAAAATCAAACGGCATTGCAGCGGCACACACACAGCAACACCCATTTCATGGCCTTTTCACGCAGACACCTGCGTGAAAGGGTATCATATTTACAAAGCAGCGTTCAGCCACAAAAAGTGGCTTAAAGCCACTTTGTAAATTGTGCAGGGCATTGCACCACCGGAACGTCAAAAAAAGTGATGTTCCGGTGGCACAATCCGATACTGTTTACATTTTCAGATAAAGTAGCAAAAGCTTTCCTTTACTCTTAAATCTCACACATTTAGGAAGGCGTGGCCTGACAGCATGGCCGTCTAGTCGCATCACTGCGTAGCTCCTGCCCCGTATGTCAAAATACTGCAGAAATCCTGGTGGAATTGTGACTCTTTTCATAGAAACTGGCATCAGAACCCCCCCTGACCTCGGGGGTCCCCGTCTGGCTGGGAGAAGACAGCCCGCAGTAGAGGACATTGTCTCTGGGCACCCGGAGATGCGGCAGATTACCTGGGCACAAGATGGCGCTGCTGGCCTTTGACAGAGGATTGAGGGCCTCTCTGTGAGCCGATCCTTAGTGGAGGCCCTGCAGAGGTGAGACTGGAGACAAGGGTCAGTTGTAGATCGCCTGTGTGATCCGAGGCCAGGGATCCGGGTACGCGCTCTACGCGAACCCGGTGCTTCATGTGTGATCACCCGATATCCTGTCGCACAAGCTCGGATTTACCGCTGATAGGCGCGGTGTCCACGCGGCGTGGCGGACGGCTGGACTGTAGGGCTGGGGCTCTCGAGCTGGAGGTGAGCCTGCCACCCCCTTGTGCAGACAGTGGCTGAGACGGCCAGGGCCGTAGATTTTGTGTGGGTCATCGGCGGCCAGGGCACTCGCTCCGCAGTTCGACGGATGTACCACCCGGCCATAAGCCTCTGGAGGTGGACAGGCACAACAACAAGTGTCCCACAGTGGAGATCGGGCCGGTGGAGACCACTGGCTAGTCTCGTGTAATGAGGGAGAAGGCCTGAGAGGTGATTCATTTTGGTGGGACATATTGATCCTGACTTGGGGTAACGCGTGGTGATAGGGTGGAGATGCTACAGTCCCGACTGCGCACTGGGCTGGTCCTTGCACTAGTAGCCTAGTGAGCGAGAAGCCACAGAGAGCACCTTGCCAAGTTTCCACTAGACATGGGGAAAGATAGACCCACCAGAGGAGCACAATCCAATAGGATCATGCAGTATACGGTGCTGGGCACGACCTCCTCTGACCGCAATGGACCAGATCATGCACAGCTACCGCACCAGGGATCGGCAGCATGTGACAAGTCTGACATTTTGGAGGCCCTAAGGGTTTCTCGAGTGATGCTAGAGTCGAATCATCTGCGCCTGGATTTAAGGAAGGTGGCGGACCGCGTTACTACCACTGAGAAGGACCTGGGCACATTGCTGGAGGAAGTCCGGCAACTACGTGCAATAGTGTCCTCGTTTCAGGAACACACTACCCGTCTTGAAGATAGGGCAGAAGATGCAGAGGGACGGTCAAGGAGAAACAACCTATGATTTTTGGGCTTTCTGGAAAAGGCGGCAAGTCAGCGGCAGATCTATTTCTGGAGGACTGGATTGGCTCCGCTTTCCTGATCCTCAGGTCTACAGGATGTTCGCAGTGGAAAGGCCACATCGCTCCCTCGGCCCCCCGCCGAAACCGGGGTCGCCACCAAGAGCTCTCATTGCTCGTTTGTTAAACTTTAGGGACTGGAATATGATCCTACAATTTATTCGCACGAACGGTCCACCTAGGTTCGACAATCGTAACATTCATATCCACCCAGACTACACCAAAAAAGTGCAATACTTGCGAAACGACTACCTAGGAGTCAAACGGCAATTGAGAAACCTCAATGTTAAGTACAGTTTAATGTTTCTGGCCCGGCTCCGCGTACAGTATATGGACAAGGTCCACTTTTTTAGTACTCCGCAAGAGGCAATGGACTGGATGGACTCGTTGGGCCTTGCTGGGCAGGACCAAAACCAAAGCTGGCAAGAACAGAGGAAGAGGAGTGTGCGGCAATGGTACTAACATCGCCACACTGGAGAACAACGACTCAGACTGCAGGACTCGTCGGGCGGAGGTCGAATCACGGTGGGGCCGAATGGCACCCTACGAACGGAGGTGGAAGGGATTCCGATGCAGAACCAGTTTTCCCCATTGTGTCTGGTCCAAGAAACTCAATCGGAACCAGAAGGCACCGCCAGCCAAGCCGATGGCGGCTCCTGAGACACTGGAGGGCACGTAAAGGGACTGAAGCGGTGGGAGGAACGGTCATTGGAACTGTAAGTATGGGACTTGACCATGATGTGGTGGGACTCTGCTACAGAGCACTTGAGAGGGGGCCCCTAGCCCCTGAGACTATGGGGGGATGGAAACATCACTGATGTGGTGAGATACTACTCTGCCAAGCTGAAGTTCAGACACGCTAACTGTTGTGCACTGAGGCGGCCTTGCTAGACCAGCAGTCGGGTGGGGTCGTGTGGTGCCAGGCAGCTTGGCTGTATATCCGAGATTGGGGGTTTCTCGTTGACATCTTTCTGACCACAGTTGTTGACTGTCAAGTTGAGGGGAAGGAGTTAGAGGGAGGATGATGGTTATGGGGCGGGGACCCGATTCCTCAGACCAGGGTTGGGTTATGAGAATGAGGTACTACTGCCTGGGGGAGGGGGGAGGTGGGATGGGGAGTTCACAATATTATGTTATGCAGTTCAATACCGGGAACGTACTAAGCCGAGTCACCAGAGGTCCTGGAAGATTTCAGAACGAGGTTCACATCACAATATTTTTGGGTTTCACCCCCACATACGGCGGGTGTCACCGCACCATAGGATGTTGGACTCCTGCCAGGTGATAAACAGAATTATAAACTCATAACGGGGAAAGTTAGGGGGCTTAATAACATGGTCAAATGGATATGGGTGGCGTTGTATCTCAAATAATATGGAATATGGGGTAAGTGTAGCCTTTCTCCAAGAAACACACCTATGGGGAGACTGTTTCAAATAATTCCAACGCAGGTGGAGAGGCCAGATTTTTGCCACTTCCTATTCGGGGTATGCTAGAGGGGCGGTAATCTGGATGGCACCTGGTATCCCCTTTGAGGCAGTAAAATCTAGTCTAGATCCGAGCTGGAGATATGTGGTGGTGGAGGAGACACTCGAAGGTCACTATATGTGCCTGGTGAACATATATGCTCTGAATAGTGACAACGGTGAGTTTTGGGGAAGGTCCTAGGGCAGTTAGATCTGGCTCCAAACATAGAACTGACTATCGCAGGAGAATTTAATTGCGCCCTTGATGGGGAGTTAGAGAGACGCCCCCCCAAATTGGAAGCCAAACCTAAAACAAGAGAAGCTATGCGCCAGATGCTCCGCAACTATCATTTGCTGGATGTATGGCGGCACTGCAACCCCTCTCATCGAGTGTACTCTTGTCACACACCTGCAGCTAACACACATAGTAGATTGGACTATATATTCATCCAGATAGCGGCTGCTAATTGGATAGTGGAGGCACAATACCTGGCCCGATATCTGTCCGACCACTGTCCCTTGCTGATAACATACACTTTGGGCCAGCCGAGATCCAAGGTACCGCTATGGAGACTAAATATCGAGGCTTTAAGTAATCCGGTTTACAAAGATGCGATAGTGAAAGGGTTAGAAGACTACTTTGTCGTGAACTTGAATGCGGCCAGCACTAGAGCGCTTGAGTGGGATGCGATGAAGGTGGTGTTGCGTGGGGTGTGTATGTCCACTGAGGTGGGGGTTAGGAGGGTGCTGGAACAGGATTTACAATGCCAGGAGGAGCGCTTAGTGGCCCTGGAAAAAATGCTTCGCACAACCACAGAAAGGGGCCTGCTAAATGGGCGGAGCAACAACAAAAGATAGGGGACATCTGGGATTCATTGGGCAATTATAATAGAACCATGAGTAGACGCCGATGGTACACGGAGGGTGAGAAAGCGGGACGCCTCCTGGCTTGTCTGGTTAGGATGGAGACACAGCCTCAACCGATTCTGGCACTTAATACCAACCAGGGCCAAATGATCTATACACAACATGAGATCAATGGGGCATTTACAATTTATTTACGAAATATATACTCCAGGCCCCGCCTCCCTACCCCCCAAGACTATGGGGGCCTACCTTGCTGAGATGAATCTACCTTGCCTTGACCCAGAGAGTCAGGAGTCCCTGGGGGACCCTTTCAGAGGAGAGGAGGTAAGGGCGACGATCACATATTTGAAAACCGCTAAATCCCCTGGTATGGATGGCCGAGTGGTGAAACTCTACAAAGAATATGGGGGGTCTTGGTCCCTAAGATCTTGGAGATTACTGTGGAATCCAGTGAGTACAGCATATTGCCAGACTCCATGCGCGAATTGCTGATTGTGATGATCCCCAAACCGGGGAAGGGCCACGAGCTCCCCGGTTCCATAGGCCAATTTCTATGTTAAACGTAGATCTTAAAATTATTAGCCAAGTGCTGGCAAGTAGACTGCTTCCATAGCTCACACAGCTCGTGCAGGATGACCAGTCAGGTTTTATGCCTGGCAGAAGTGCACTAAGGAACATCTGCTGTGTCGCACACGTCATGTAATCGCTGGGGGAAAGTGACCAACAGAGTACCTTAGCCTTCCTGGATATCGAACAAGCGTTCGACTCGATCCAATGGGAATTCTTATGTCAGGTGCTTCTAAAAATGGGGATAGGTGAAGGGTTCGTGAACTGGGTGAAACTGCTCTATACTCAGCCTGTGGCGAGGGTTCACACGGGTCGGTACGTCTCGGATGCACTGACAAAAGCAAGTGGACGCGACAGGGGTGTCCGCTCTCCCCCTTGTTGTTTGCGTTGGCAATGGAGCCACTGGCAGGTCATCTTCGTACAGTGCTCCAGGGGCAGGGCATTCTAGTGGGTCGTACGGAACATATTGTATCACTGTATGCCGATGATGCATTGGTGTACTTACGGCAACCAACCCAATTAATTTCGATGCTGCTCGCGGCTTTAGATCAGTTTGCCAGGGCCTCCGGATTCTGCATTAATAAATTAAAATCACAATTATATGCGATTGGGTCAGAGAACGAGAGGAGTGGAGTACAGCTCCCTGAGCTGGGGCTCCCGTGGGTATCAGACTCACTACTCTATCTCGGGATATGGATAGGCAGGGATGAGGACACCTTTTACAAGCATAATATGGGGAGGATACTCAGGGGTCTTCAGGGCAGCATCTACTTCTGGAACACACTCACTCTCATTGATAAGGAAGATCGCCTTAATAAAAATGGTGGTTCTGCCTATATGTCTCTTCACATTGCAGGGCTCCTTCTTTGAACTCCTGCATCAGATATTAAAAAAATTAGACGTAATGCTCATACAACTATTATGGAACGGGAAACGCTGTCTGGCCAGCCTAGAGGTTATGAAACGCAAGTGGGGCAAGGGAGGTTTGGAAATCCGGACTTAGAGCTCTATTATTTTGCGTCACAATTGCAGCATGCCTAGTTGGACACGGAACCCTCCTGGGAAAGGTCACTACTTGCAGACACATACGGGGACAGACAGTTAGGAGAGCTCCTTTGGACCACGGAGAGGATACCGGAACAAAGCCCTCCATTGGTTAGACTACTAGCTGAAATATGGAACTGAGTGGTCAGGAGCCTTATTCGAGAATTGCCATATGCCCCAGAGGCAGATTTCTGGCTTATGCCACCCTTCGCTCAAATAGAGCGGGTCATGTCAACTGGCAAATGGAAGATGGGAGGCTGCCTAATGCTATCTGAAATGCTATCTGACGTCTACCCGGACAACAGATTCATTACATATCAGGAAGCAGTGGATACCTTTGGGATGGGACTGTGGCAATTTGTGCAATATGCCAAATAGCGGCAACAGCTCAACAACTATGACCTACGTTTCCAGAGGCCCCAGGGCACACCCATACCCTGGTCACTATGATTGCCATGGCTGGCGGGCGGAAACTTGTCACCCACCTATATAGGGCGCTAAGGGATGACAAAAAGTGTGGATCCTTAAAAGTGGAGGAGAATTGGCAGCTGGTGTGTCCACAGGAGATTACGCAACAAGACTGGGAGGAAATTCATGAAAGCGTATGCAAAGTGTCTGTATGTAATAGATTCAAGCAGATACAGTATAAAATAGTTCACATGACCTACCTTTCGCCCAGGCGGCTGCACGCTATTGATGGTTCTAGAGATCCAAAGTGCCCTAGATGTCAATATGCTCAGGCAGATTTTCCGCATATGGTTTGGGCCTGTCCAACAATTTAGACATACTGGACGGCGATCCTAAAGGAACTGAATAGAATAACGGGGTGGACGATTACAAGACGATCAGGCGGTCCCTGGTTTTGGGGCTTATAACAGCTAAGAGACGCATAGCGATCCACTGGTTAACTCAACGGGGGCCACTGCTAGGAAACTGGAAAACAGATCTGAGAGAATGGGCATTAGAACAGGAGGGGCATATGCGTAGCACTAGAAGAGATGATAAACTCCCCGAAGTGTTGCTGGCATGGGGGATGATGCGACAAGAGATAGAGGAACAGGCCCCAAATTCCACTTGGGCATCACCAGACACGGAACACCACACTGGGGCTGTGGCCCATAGTCAGGAGGGGAGACAAGTGGACACCCACAACTGTTTTTAGGATAGACGGGCCTTGAGTTGGTTGGACCCGGAAGGGGGGCAGTTTTGTGGATTGCCTCGTTAAACGTTTTGATAAATGTCGGATTGGACAAAATCTTCAAGGTAAAGTATATGCCAGAATTATCCCTGAGTTTGCTATTGGAATGTTCATTGTGTCTACGGGAGATGTAGTTGTATGTGTACATGGACAATACTCTTGAAACAGCAATAAAGAAATACAAAAAACAAATCTCACACATTTAGACAATTCTGAAAAACTGAATACATACATTTACAGTTAATTGGTTAATGTGTCCGGGATGACAACTTTGAAACAAAACAATGGCATATTTTTTAGCAGAACACAGACAACTAAGAGGTTTATATTCTCTGCTGGTCAGTAAGGACAATTTTTCAAGGCAAAATAAGATGGAGGAATATTGAAAAATTTAAATTTCCTACTCAATTATTTATGGTGCACTCTAGCTATTCCTCCCTCTATTTTGTTGGTGTATTTATAATTGTGTATCCAAACAACATTGCTTCATGGAGGATTGGAAAAGTATAATTCACAATTCAAAAGATTGATTTGTAAATTATACTTCATTTGCGAATGACGAAGAGCCAATCAGACCAGTGATCAGTTTGTGAATGTGGTGTCTGTTATTAGTCAATGACATGGTGTTGAGGAGGATACAGATGCTGGGGTAAGTTTAATTCTTGAACCATTAGCAAAAAAGGTACAATCGATGTATTGAATAAACTAAATTAAATGGTTTGTGCCAATGAAAATAATATGTCTGTTACTCTTGATAGCACCATTTTATATACCAATATTCCTCAAGATGCTGATCTTGAAGCGATGGAGTACTTTTTGGAAAACAGACAACATACACGCGAAGTTCCCACGTGGTTCCTCCTGGAATTGGCACAAATCTGTTTAAGTAAGATTTTTTTTTACTTTGACAATGAATTTCATGAGCAAGTGATGGAGCCCATGATGTGGTGTCCCTTCACCCTGGAAATGGAAGTCATGTTTATGGCAAAATATGGAGACAGGTAACTATATGACTAAAATCCTTTTAGAAATAACATCATGACTTGTAATAAAATTATAGATTATATATTAAGATATGATTTGGAGAGGTGGAGAAGTTCATCCTCAGGAATTTGTGGACTGAATTAACAACAGATTAGAGGATATCAAATGGATATACCATTTACATCACACTAGAATAAGAATGAAACTAAATTATTGGATCTTACTATCAAACAAGAGGTAGGTAATATCAACATCACTCTGTATACAAAAGAAACTTATAGGAATATATTCATACATTATTCAAGCCATCACCAGAGGAATCTAGCGTATCATTTACCTTAGAGTCAATCCTTCAAATCAGAAAAGAATTGCTTGAAAAAGGAGGATTATTCCAAAATGCAGATCTACTAGTGTCTCAGTTAAAATAACTTTCTATCACAAAGTGTAAGGGTAGGAAACCTAGTTGGGATTTGAAAGGCTAATTCTGTGGGTGGCACAATCAGTGCTGAAGACCCACTAGTAGCATTTGAAGTACAGGTACTTGGTATATGGGACACCACTTTACAAGGGGCTTACCAGTACAACAAATCTCCCAATCAGGTATATGCCTCTATCATCATGTTTAGGGAAGAAGCACATGCATTTTAGCACTGGTTAGCAGTGGTAAAGTGCTCAGAGTCCTAGGGCTAATAAAAATACTCAGCAAAAATGGGAGGCAGAAGGCAAAACGTTGGTAGAAAGACCACCCTAAGGATGGCAGGTCCAACAGATAGTTTTTCATACACAAATTTCTGCAGCTTGCTTGCAGGATTTCACACAAAATCAAGGATTGGTTGCACATAATTGCAATTACAATTCCATGTGCAAATTCTGTTCCTTGGAAAAATGCATCGAGATGGAAGGACATCATGCTGTTCTGTGAATCTTATTACTCACAGCTAATTGTTGTGATGATGATGAGTTTGCATTTATGGCATCAAAGCAGGTGGGGTGGGATTATCTTTTGGGCTACCAAGGTTGTTTCTAAAACTCCCATTGAGTCAAGCTGTGCTACAAGGTGTACTTCATGCACACATTTGATTCATTGTATCATAACGTTCCAAATGTTTCCAAACAAATCCAATAGGGCTCAATATAAAGTCTGGCCTGCAACGCTTCTTTCCCAGTCAGATTCTTATTGGAAGTTTTTCCTGGCGACAACCTACATGAAAAAGAAGGAATTACTCATTCCACCTTAAACAGATCTTACGGTGTAATGTACTTGCTCGGATGGCGAGTACTTGGTTGGGCAGTGGGAGAAAGTATTCCATCAACAGAATCAATAGGAGATCTGTCAATGTAACACTAAAGGTTGATCCATTTCTAGATGAGTGTTACAGCAAACAAATGATGGACGGAATGCTGACAATGCAAACATTCTCCACCAGTCAAAACAACTGGGTTAAATCAATCGTTCTTTTGCCCAATACCCCACCCCAGTTGGGACCCAGCCATATGCAAATCAGTCGACCCTGTGCCCCATTGGAACAGTCGCGAACGACCTGTCAGGCTAGGTCCTCCTGGACCGGAAACAAGCATCCTGGGACCGGTTTCAGGGTATTTCACCCTTCTTCAGCCAGGCTAGCTTGAATACAGTGGCACTGTGAGCAAGGAACCAACATCTGGGCATACCCATCCTACTTAGGGCGAAAAGTGTTACAGCAAACAAATGATGATTGGACTGCTGACAATGCAAACATTCTCCCCAGTCAAAAGATTTGGGTTGAATCCATCATTCTTATGCCACTACGCCACCCCAGTTTGGACCCAGCCATATGCAAATCAGTCTTGACCCTGTGCCCCCATGGGAACAGTCCAGACCGAACTGCCAGGCTAGGTCCTCCCTGGACCGGAAACAAGCACCCTGGGACGGGTTTCAGGGTATGTCACCCTTCTTCAGCCAGGCTAGCATGAATCCAGTGGCACAGTGGGCAAGGGACCCACGCCTAAGCATACCCATCCCACTTAGGGTGAAAAGTGTTACAGCAAACAAATGATAGACGGAATGCTGACCATGCAAAGATTCTCCTCCAGTTAAAAGATCTGGGTTGAATCCATTGTTCTTTTGCCCACTATGCCACCCCAGTTTGGATCCAGCATATGCAAATCAGTCTTGACCCTGTGCGCAATGGGAACAGTCCAGACCGAACTGCCAAGCTAGGTCCTCCCTGGACCGGAAACAAGCATCCTGGGTCCATCAATTGTTTCTTTTGCATATGTCGCCCTGAGTGGAAAGGGTACGCCCAGATGTTTATCCCGTGCTCACTACACCACTGGATTCAAGCTAGCCTGGCTGAAGAAGGGTGATGCCCTGAAACCGGTCCCATGATGCTTCTTTCCAGTCCAGGGAGGACCTGGCTTGGCAGTTCGGGCTGGACTGTTCCCACAAGGAACAGTGTCAAGACTGATTTGCATAGGCTGGGTCCAAACTGGGGTGGTGAGGTGAGCAAAAGAATGATAGATTAAACCCAGATCCTTTTGACTGGGGTGAATGTTTGCATTGTCCAGCATTCCGTCCATCAATTGTTTCTTTTGCATATGTCGCCCTAGGTGGGAAGGGTATGCCTAGATGTGTGCCCCGTGCTCGCTACACCACTGGATTCAAGCTAGCCTGGCTAAAGAAGGGTGATGCCCCGAAACCGGTCCCAGGATGCTTGTTTCCAGTCCAGGGAGGACCTGGCTTGGCAGTTCGGGCTGGACTGTTCCCACAAGGAACAGTGTCATGACTGATTTGCATATGGCTGGATCCAAACTGGGGTGGGTTGGTGAGCAAAAGAATCATGGATTAAACCCAGATTCTTGTGACTGGGAGGGAATGTTTGCATTATCCAGCATTCCGTCCATCAATTGTTTCTTTTGCAGATGTCGGCCCAATTGGGAAGGGTATGCCCAGACGTGTGTCCCGTGCTCACTACAGCACTGGATTTAAGCTAGCCTGGCTGAAGAAGGGTGATGCCCGGAAGCCCGTCCCTGGATGCTTGTTTCCAGTCCAGGGAGGACCTGGCTTGGCAATTCGGGCTGGACTGCTCCCACAAGGAACAGTATTAAGACTGATTTGCATATGGCTAAGTCCAAACTGGGGTGGTGTGGTGAGCTAAAGAATTACCCAGATCCTTGTGACTGGGGTTGAATGTTTGCATTGTCCAGCATTCTGTCCATCAATTGTTTCTTTTGCATATATTGTCCTAAGTGGGAAGGCTTTGCCCAGAAGTGTGTCCCATGCTCACTACACCACTGGATTTAAGCTAGCCGGGCTGAAGAAGGGTGATGCCCTGAAACTGGTCCCAGGTTGCTCATGTCCAGTCCAGGAAGGACTTGGCTTGACAGTTCGGGCTGGATTGTTTTCCACATGGAACAGTGTCAAGACTGATTTGCATATGGCTGGGTCCAAACTGGGGTGGTGTGGTGAGCAAAAGAATGACGCATTAAACTCAGATCCTTGTGACATGGGTGAATATTTACATTGTCCAGCATTCCGTCCATCAATTGTTTTTTTTGCATGTGTCGCCCTAAGTGGGAAGGGAATGCAATGCCCAAATGTGTGTCCCATGCTCACTGCACCATTGGGTTTAAGCTTATCTGGCTGAAGAAGGGTGATGCCCTAAAACCGGTCCCAGGATGCTTGTTTCCAGTTCAGGGAGGACCTGGCTTAGCAGTTCGGGCTGGACTGTTCCCCCAAGAAAGTGTCAAGACTGATTTGCATATGGCGGGTGTAGGAGAGTAGGATCTGCTCTTATGGTTACCCGCACTTTTTGCTGATGTTTGACAGTTTTTAGACTTTGGTCTGGCTGGGGCCCTGCTATCCAGTACCCCAGCCTAGCTGCTTCCTCTAAATTGATTCCAGGTACCTTAGGTACACTCCAGTTTGGCTACTGCGGTACCCTTATGAGTCCCTAGTACATGGTACCTTAGGTACCCCCAAGGCCTACCAGGGGCTACAGCATGTATTATGCCACCCCTGGGAAGCCTTTCAAAATGACACCACAGGACTACTACTGCACGGTGGGTTAGGTGGTGCATGCATCCCTTACTTAGATATAGGTTACCATTATCTACCTTAAACCACTACACATATGAACCTATCAGTCACCCCTATGGCAGGCATTATCAATCCTGAAGACAGAGTGCTGGGTTTTGTGTGAGAGGGTGCCCATGCATGAGCAGGGCCCCTCTGCAGCCTTCGGAACCTATATTTTATAGGTATACCTGGTGTGGTTCTCCGTTCATTTAGCCATTCAAGAGATTACAGACTGGTAAAACAAGCTGCGCTACATTCCCTTAAGACTTAGCCTGAAGGCTGCTCTCCGCAGCTACCACTAGGATAGCTTTCAAATAAGGTTGTCTTTAACCTAACACCTCTAAGGGGCTGTTTGGACTGGTACAAGGTGCCCACTATAACTAGTGGACAGCATATACCAGGCCAACTTCTCACATTGGGGTGCAGCGGTTGGGATTCAAGCTTGCCATTGTTTTACCAGAGTGAGTGACTAACTGAAAACCACTAAAGGTACCTGAGGTAATATAATACAAGCTTACAAACTACAGTAAGTTCTACTGAACATAGAGTTGTGTGTCAAGGGCTTAGCACACCCTTTCTACAACTCAACAGAGTTTAGTAGGCCACACTAGAGTAGGTAGTTGCATACACCACACCTCACTAGTGATGTCCTCAAGGCCAGGAACCAGTGGGTCCCTGCCAGCTGTCAGTGAACTGCTGGCATCTAAGTATGACAAGCTCCCATTCTTGGAATTGAGAGCATTGTGTACTACTAGGAAATTGAAGACAGGCAACAGTTCAAACATCCAACGCCTCATAGAGGTACTGCTGTTGGATGATCTCAGAAAGGCCCCAGGGCCTGAAGGGGTAGACAGAGTGGGTGGAGCAGCAACTGAGGAAAGGGCCAGGGGTAAAAATACCCAGGACCTGACCTCTGCAGCTTGCCAGGAAGATGACAATGATCTTAACCTGTAAGAACCAACTCCTCCTGGAGAAGAGAAAGGTGGCCATGATGGCCCTCTCTTTACTCCACCTGGGAGAGTTGAAGGTGTGCCTAGAAGGTCCGGATCTCCTTCTCAGGAGTCTATCCATTCTAACACATCTATAGGATCCTCTAGTTTGTCTCACAGGAGGGAAACCTCCCATGAGAGGAGAGAAAGGCTGCTGAAGTTTGAGGAAGCTCAGCTTACAGTCAGAAGACAGCATGAAGCCTTGGACAGAGAAGTCATAGAGCTTCAGAGAACTAGAAAGAAGCTGGGGCTAGAGCCCCATGGTGGCAGCAGCATTCTTAGTGGTAGAGATAGGTCTCATGACCATAGGAATCTGAACAAGATTGTCCCTCCGTACCAGAGTGGAGATAACATCCACAAATGGATAACTGCACTGGAAAGGGCCTGTAAAATTCAGAGGGTTCCCCAGGAGCAGTGGGCAGCAATCTTGTGGCTCTCCTTTGCAGACAAAGGTAGCGATAAGCTCCTCACTGTTAGAAAAGAGGATGCTGATGATTACAAAGTCCTGAAGAGTGCACTGATTGAAGGGTTTGGCCTAACCACTGAACAATACAGGATAAAGTTCAGAGATACCCAAAAGGCACAGACTCAGGACTGGATTGTGCTACTAATGCTCTGAAGGCCTGGTTACTTGGCAGTATGGTGTGTGATGTCAAAAGATTGTACAACTTATGAGGGAGCAAAACCTTAATAATTGTCAAAATCAGCTGTTGCATCAGTACCTGGTGGAATCTGATCTGACCTCTCCCCAAGAATTGGGAAAGGAGGCAGACAAATGGGTCAGAACCAGGGTGAAGCAGAAGGTTCAGAACCAAGGTGGTGACACAAAGAAGCAAGATTCAAAGAACTCTGATAAGGGTAGGGAAATGGGTAAAGACCAGAAGTCTTTTCAAGGTCCCCAACAATCTGCATCTGGTGGGGAGTCCCAACCAACTAAAGGAAAAGGCCAAAAGAAACCATAGTGTAAAATCTGTAAACAGAAAACCTATTGGACTTGTGATTGTAATAAGTACAAAGACTCAACTCCATCCACCATTGGCCCTAAGGCAACTGTTCCCCCTAGTTCAGCTCCAAGTGGTGGTAGTCAGAATAAGAGTGTAGTAGGGTTAACCCTGGGTTCTGGGATGGACTCTGGCCTAGACAGAGTTCCAACTCAGGCTGTACTGATCTTTGATAGAGACATCGATATTTCCACCTTTGTGAGTCCCAGTAATTTGGGCAAATACAGACAGCAGCTTTTGATCAATGGAAAAGAGGCTTTGGCATTCAGGGACACAGTGGCAAGTATCACAATGGTGACCCAAGACCTTGTGGATCCTGAGCAGACCATACTTGGTGAAATGTACCAAGTGACCAATGCAAGCAATGTCAGGACTGACCATGCCCTGGCAGTTGTTAATTTCTCCTGGGGAGGGGTAACTAGCCTCAAGAAGGTAGGTTGTGGTAAGTGCAGACCTCCCTGTTGAATTTATGCTTAGCAATGATTTAGAGACTTCAGCTTTGGCTGAAGTGCAACTCAGGACCCATGCAGAAATGTTAGGAATCCCAGCACATGTGTTTGCTGTGACCAGGTCACAGGCCAACATGTTTAAAACTGAACAGGCCCTGGATTCTGGAGGTACCATGTACCTTCCAAGAAGAGGAGCAGTAGGTTTAAGGCAGTGCCTTCCCCCTGACTCAGAATACAGATCAGTCTCTTGAGGGAGATGATCTTTGTCCTAAAGAAGAACTGTCTGAGATGAGCTTGAGCCTGATCAGGTTGAGTTCTTGGGGACAGGGGGTTCTTCCAGGGCAGATCTGAGCCAGGAGCAGCTGAGATGTCCCTCCCTTGAACCCCTCAGACAGCAAGCAGGCTTCTGCTAAGGCTGCTGGGAATGCTAATGGTATCCACAGGATCTATTGGGATGATGGACTTCGATACTCAGAGAGCAGAGACCCCAAGGCAGGTGCAGCCAGGAGGTTGGTTATAGCTCTGAAGTTTCAGGGGCTTCCTATTGACACTGGTCCATGATATAGTCCCTTAGCAGGTCACCTGGGCCAAAACAAGACTTGGGACAGGATTGACCCTCACTTTGATTGGCCCCATATGTCTGAAGACACCAAGGAGTTTTGTCGCTCCTGTGTCAGCTGTCAAGCCAGTAGCAAGGCAGGTGGTACTACAGAGACCCCCCTGATATCACTACATGTGGTGGGGGTTCCCTTTGAAAGAGTGGGGATTGACATAGTTGGTCCCATGGATCCTCAGACAGCCTCTGGCACAGATGTATCCTGATGGTAGTGGACCATGCCACTAGGTACCCAGAAGCTATTTCACCTAGGATCACCACAGCTCCTGTGGTGGCAAGAGCCCTCTTGGGAGTATTCTCAAGGGTGGGCTTTCCTTAGGAGATAGTATCAGACAGAGATTCAAACTTCATGTCTAGTTACTTGACAAGCAATGTGGAAGGAGTGTGGAGTGAATCACAAATTCACCACACACTATCACCCACAATGCAATGGTTTAGTTAAGAGATTCAACGAAACCTTAAAGGGCATGATCAAAGATCCCCCAGAAAAGCTTAGGCACAGATGGGACATCCTTTTGCCCTGCCTTCTATTTGCATACAGGGAGGTTCCTCAGAAGGGGGTAGGTTGCAGCCCTTTTGAACCTACTATTTGGGCATCCTGTAAGAGCTCATTTGTGTCTAGTGAAGGAGGGATGGGAGTTACCTCTCAAACCTCCCAAACAGGATATTGTGGACTATGTACTTGGCCTCTACCCCAGGATGGCAGAGTATATGAAGAAGGCAACCAAAAACCTTGAGGCTAGCCAGGAATTACAAAAGGCCTGGCATGACCAAACGGCTGTGCTGACTGTTTACCAGCCAGGACAGAAAGTGTCGGTGTTGGAGCTTGTGGCCCCAGCAGCCCTCTAGGACAAGTGGAGTGGCCCACATACAATTGTTGAACAGAAGGGAGAGGTTACCTATTTGGTAGACCTTGGAACTCCCACGAGCCCCCATAGGGTGCTTCATGTCAACAGACTGAAACCATATGTGGACAGGGCAGACATTGGCTTGCTCATGGCTACTGATGAGGGACAGGAGGAAGAGAGTGATCCACTCTCTGACCTGCTCTCACAGAACCCTGATGATGGGTCAGTGGATGGTGTAGCCTTGGTTGGCAACCTCACTGCCCAGTAGCAAGCTGATTGCAGACAGGTGCTCAATCAGTATAGACATGTTTTCTCTGACTCCAAGTCAGACTACCTGGTGCACTCATGAAGTGGACACTGGGGACAGAAACTGGGGTGGTGTGTTGAGCAAAAGAATTATGGATTAAACCCAGATCCTTTTGACTGGGGTGAATGTTTGCATTGTCCAGCATTCGTCCATCAATTGTTTCTTTTGCATATGTCGCCCTAAGTGGGAAGGGTATGCCCAGACATGTGTCCAGTGCTCACTACACCACTGTATTCAAGCAAGCCTGGCTAAAGAAGAGTAATGCCCTAAAACCGGTCCCAGGATGCTTGTTTCCAGTCCAGGGAGGACCTGGCTTGGCAGTTCGGTCTGGATTGTTCCCACATGGAAAAGTGTCAAGACTGATTTCCATACGGCTGGGTCCAAACTGGGGTGGTGTGGTGAGCAAAAGAATGATGGATTAAACCCAGATCCTTGTGACGGGGGTGAATGTTTGCATTGTCCAGCATTCCGTCCATCAATTGTTTCTTTTGCTTATGTCGCCCTAAGTGGGAAGGGGGTGCCCAGACGTGTGTCCCGTGCTCACTACACCACTGGATTCAAGCTAGCCTGGCTGAAGAAGAGTGATGCCCTGAAACTGGTCCCAGGATGCTTGTTTCCAGTCAAAAAAGGACCTGGCTTTGCAGTTTGGGCTGGACGGTTCCCACAAGGAACAGTGTCAAGACTGATTTGCATATGGCTGGGTCCAAACTGGGGTGTGTGGTGAGCAAAAGAATGATGGATTAAACCCAGATCCTTGTGACTTAGGGTGAAAGTTTACATTGTCCGGCATACCATCAATTGTTTCTTTTGCTTATGTCGCCCTAAGTGGGAAGGGGATGCCCAGACGTGTGTCCCGTGCTCACTACACCACTGGATTCAAGCTAGCCTGGCTGAAGAAGAGTGATGCCCTGAAACAGGTCCCAGGATGCTTGTTTCCAGTCAAAAAAGGACCTGGCTTTGCAGTTTGGGCTGGACGGTTCCCACAAGGAACAGTGTCAAAACTGATTTGCATATGGCTGGGTCCAAACTGGGGTGTGTGGTGAGCAAAAGAATGATGGATTAAACCCAGATCCTTGTGACTTAGGGTGAAAGTTTACATTGTCCGGCATACTGTCCATCAATTGTTTCTTTTGCACCATCTCTAGATGAGGCAGGGAAATTGAGGATTTGGTGGGTAAGGTACTCCACAGCGCTTGTGACAGAGGACCCTGTTCGACAAACTCAAAATCAGAGCCTAAGTGAAGAATTTCATTTCCGCTAGAGCTTTTGTTTGATTGAAGGACACCAAACTGTCTCCAGACTATACTCACTATTTTAGACCTAGACATTTGGAGGCAAGGATATCCCGAGAGAATTGTAGCAACTTTGTTGCTAGAATAAAATTAAAACATAGGGGCAGATTTACAATAAACTAATGCAGCACGGTGGTGCAAGTCATTTTGCTGTGCCGTGTCTGTTTTGAAGCACAGGGATGCAACATATTTACAACAATATGTCGCATCTCTATGCTTACCCCGGTGCTGAGGCACAAACTGCTGCCATGCGCCAACGCAGGCACCATTGCACAATGGTGCAAGGATGCTTGTGTCACGGGGATGTTTGTTAAAGTGCAGGAATGTTTTCCTTCATGCACATAAACAATCAGAAATGGCCTTTTACAACTTCTATATGTGCTGCATTAGCACACATAGAACTTGTAAAACGTAATAGGTTTGTTAGACCTGGCACCCTTGGCGTGGGTCTCCCTTCCATTTTTGCTGTTGCCTCATGTGTTTTTGCTGGTGTTAGATGCTTGGGGCACTATGCCACTGATGTCCAGTGCCACAGTGCGAGTGCTCCCTACTGTAAATTGATGTATTGATTAGTGATTCCCTGATTGGATATTTGGTTTACTTGTCAGACCCTAGTACAGTGCACTGAGTGTGCCCAGGGCGTGTAAATCCAAATGCTGCTAGTGCTGGGGTGAATGTATGACATTGTTCTACATTCTGTCCATCAACTGTGTTTTTTGCAATTTTCACCCCGAGTGGGCTGGGGATGCTCAGACGTGAGTCCCAGGCTCTCCACACCACTGGAGTCAAGCTATCCAGGCTGATGAAGGCTGATAGCCAGAAACCGGTCCTTGGATGCTTAATTCCGGTCTGGGAAAGACATGGCTTGGTAGTTCGGACTGGACTGTTCCCATGAGGCACAGGGTCAGAGCTGATTTGCATATAGCCAGTGTCTAACCCAGGGTGGTGTGGAGTGCAAAAAAACGATGAATTTAGGCCCAGATCCTTGTACTGGGGTGAATGTATGACATTGTTCTACATTCTGTCCATCAACTGTGTTTTTTGCAATTTTCACCCCGAGTGGGCTGGGGATGCTCAGACGTGAGTCCCAGGCTCCCCACACCACTGGAGTCAAGCTATCCAGGCTGATGAAGGCTGATAGCCAGAAACCGGTCCTTGGATGCTTAATTCCGGTCTGGGAAAGACATGGCTTGGTAGTTCGGACTGGACTGTTCCCATGAGGCACAGGGTCAGAGCTGATTTGCATATAGCCAGTGTCTAACTCAGGTTGGTGTGGAGTGCAAAAAAATGATGGATTTAGGCCCAGATCCTTGTACTGGGGTGAATGTATGACATTGTTCTACATTCTGTCCATCAACTGTGTTTTTTGCAATTTTCACCGCTAGTGGGCTTGCAGCACTGGTTGTGCCACCCACAAGAAGCGGCCTGGTAAAATGAGTCTAAGGTCTGCCATTGCAGAGCCTGCGAGCAGTCTGGTACTTTCATGCTGACTGGGCAAGTGCACCCACTTTCCAGTCCCTAAACCTTTCCTTTTCTTCATATTAGTCACCCCTATGGTAGGCCCAAGGGCAGAGTGCATTGTAAGTATAAGGTAGGACAAGCCCTGATGTGTGGCATGTCCTAATAGTAAATGACAGCCATTTTCGTTTTTCACTATTGCAAGGCTTCCTGTTCTCCATAGGCCAGAATAGGCTGCTGGATTGTTACATGTCTATAATCCTAGCAGACTCAGAGAACATGGTAGAAATTTGAGTTTAGTATGCCTGGACTCAGAATAACAAAATACATCTTTTAGTGAAATTTATTTTAATAATCTGTGATTGCAAATACCACTTTTAGAACGTAGGTATTTGCTTGCCTAACCATTTGAGCCTGCCCCTGCGAAGTTGTGTATTCCTTTGTCTGGTTTTGTGAGTGACAGGGCTGGGGGATTCCAAGAGACAGGCTGGGGCAGCCCGGTGGTCAATAGGGAGATCTGCATCGAGATGGGAGGGAGGAGTTGCACCTGGGAACTGAATAGGGCTGGGTCTTCCCTCTACAATGCCGACTCCACCCCCTGTGGTGTGTCTGATGTCTCTGCCCTGCACACTGAAAGAAGAGAAGGAAGACTGTCGACAAAGTGCTCCAGGACTGTACTTGCCTTCCACAATGCTGGCCCTACCTCCTGGACGTCCGATGTGCCTGCCCTGCACTGTGAAGGGAAAGGAGAAGTCTAGTAAACAGAGTGCTTCAGAACTGGCTTGAACTGGGCACAGGCCCCTCTCCCCTCAGAGAACAAAGGATTTTGGAGTATAAATATTGGGACCCTGATCCCATGAAATTAGATCACTTCTGGACTTACAAGACGAAACCTCTGCTGAGGAGAAGGAACCTGAAGAAACTGAGGAGAGACTATTCCTTAGCTGAAGTGCTGCTTGGGGGATTGGCCTGCAGTGGTTGCCTGACTGCCAAAGAGAGGAGAAAGAACTTTGTGGACTTTTCTTTCAACTTGTGCAAAGATCACCAAGGGCTTGGAAGAGAGCTTGCCCCCTGACTGAAGTCCCAGGACCAGTGGACTTCACCAGCCTTTGTGAATTGCTGCTGGAAACAAGTGGCTACAGAGGCAGGGAGCTGTGACCAACTTCCACGACCAGCCCGGTGTCCTGTAGGCACCGCATCAAGCAACGTCCACCTCGAACAACGCAAGCTCTGCACTCACCGACTCTGTCCTGACGCCGTCACCGAGCCGTAGCCTGCACCGCGACTAGTAGACACCGCGACGTGCAACGCCTCGCTACACCAAATCAAACTTGTCTGACCGACGCGGTCACTGCTGCTGACTTCAAGTCCTGTGACTGCACCGGAGTTGGGCACCGCCTCGCATGCTTTGTGACGCACCGCCCGACTCGCACCACTGTCCGGACTGATCAATGCCAGCTCCCTAACTCTGGCTCGTTCGCCGTACCGCAAGCTGAAAGCACCGCATCGAAGCACCGTCTCGCCTTGCAACGCAAGCCTTGGATCCACCGACTCTGTCAACGGGCCGCTGCCTGCACCGCATTGAGAGACATCGCGTCCTGCAACGCTTCCTTTCTGCACCGTGACGATCACCGGAACCGGCTCGCACAAATCCGTGCCGGCCGCCCCAAGTAAAAGGTACTGTGACTGAGTCTGTAGACATTTGAGTGGGTCGTACCGACGCGGTCCGCTGGATTTGCTAGACTTTGTTATTTTCAACGACGCTCTAATCCGCCCGGTCTACCGACTCGCACAGAACCTTGATTTAAGCCTTTTTAACAAGAACTCTTGAAAGCCAATAGTACTGTGGATTCTTTTTGTCGTTTATTGGTCTTGTGGTAACTCTATATAAAATATACATATTTTTGATATAAGACCTTGTGTGGTGTCCATTTGTAGTGTTGTCACTGGGTTACTGTATGTGGTCACAAATACTTAACTTACACCTCCCCTGAAATAAGTCTTGACTTCTTGCACCCCGCTACCTAGAGGGTGAGCAGGGGTTACTTTAGGAGTGTAATCCCCCTTACTCTGACTAGAGGAGAGGGTCCCTATTTGTCACAAGTACCTACCTGTGCCAACTAGAGACCCCCAATTCTAACATTGGTAGTCAGCAGAAGGGATTCCGAATTTGCATTTGTGACTCATGTACAGTGATTGGTGAACAGTACTTAGTGAGTGCAGACCATAACCTAACCACGTACTTCTGATACTTGTTTTTTGCCAGAGATATCCATTTTTTAAATCATGCCTGTTTCTGTCATCGTGAAGGAGACAGCCTCAGTTGCATCTGTTGACTGTGATTGGGAGAAAGAAAAAATAGAAATCTACATCAAAAAGCAGCTCAAAAGCTTCTGCAAAAGGTTTAAAATTCCTCTGACCGGAATTTCCAGGAAGGAGCACTACCACAAGAATGACCCCCCACCATATTATTATGGCTGGGGGGTCCGCGGCAGACGGAAAGACAGTCCGCCGCTTTTCTGCCCCAGTCGCCTTGCGACCGCGCGGAAAAGGGTTCTATATGGTGGGTGTGTCTATCAGACACCGAAAGCCATATTAGAATGGGCATTTTCCAATGCCTTGGAAAGGCATGCAGAGTCTGATTTGGGGGCCCGCAACTCTGAGGGGGTGGGGGAGGCACATGGGGGTACCCATGGTACCCCCCACCAGTTCCATGCACAACATGGCAGGGACCACGCAGTGCCTGCCATGTTGTGCATGGAAGAGCACAGCATGCCTTCCTGGCATTGTGGCGGGCGGTGCACAATGTCAGGAATGCTGGATGCGCCCACCACTGTGGCAGGTGCATCCTAATTGCAGGCACAGGACCCCCGCCCTTATGGCGGGCAGTCCCTTGTTACGACAGGATGGCTGGCGGACAAAGTCCAACCGTCATCCTAATGTGTCCCTAGGTCTCTCTTGTTGTCATCAACTTCTTCGCAAGTGAGAATACCCAAACCGAGCAACCAGGCATTCATATGGAAAGAAGTAACCCACACAATGACACCAACACAAATTGCAGAATCTTATATATTGATTTATTCATACATGCAATCAAACAATTTATGACACAACAGAATGCAAAACACCCAAACCAAAACAGTTTTCACCCCAAAAAACATTCTGCAACCTGCAATGCTTTACACAGTTATTGGGGGTAGCTAACATAACCACCCTGCAAATTTCAGTGAGAAACATCTTTTTCAATTCTTCCTAGGTAGCAGCAGCACCTCAGGTGGACCTCAACTTAAATCCCAGTAAGAGAGGAGTCCCAGACAAATAGGCCAGAGAAACCAGCAAAGCTTTATCACTCCAGGAAGAGGCACCAAAAGAAACAAACAGAATATGTATTTCAAAAGGACTAAGTCTTATCCAGATAGACCGACAAAGTCCTCTTCACATCCAACAATGACCACTGGTCCTCTGAGGAAAAGCCAGGCTCAGCACAAAGAGCTGGAAGAATCACTTCTTGGTTCCTATGAAATTGGGATGCCACTTTAGGCACAAAAGAAGAATCCAAACAAAAAAGGTTCCTGAACCATCAAAGCCTGCAATTCAGCAATCCAGCGGGAAGAAGTTATGGCCACCAGAAACACAACTTTGAAAGTTACAAAGTTAATATCCATCACCTCCAAAGGTTCAAATGGAGGAAAGACCAAGGCTTTTAAACACAATGGTAAATCCCACAAAGGAAACCAGTTTCACCAGAGGGCGAGAAAGAGAAAAGCTGTGAAACAAGCATGCAACCAAATCTTAAATATCAGCCAAAATCTACCAAGCGGACCTAAAAGGTCATAATAACTGCCTACTGGGTTCACAGGGTAGAAACTGTTGGACATTCCTCAAACCCTTCCCACAAAAACTGCAGAACTTCATTCAGATGTCGGACAAGCGGGAAAAGCTGAAGAGGCTTACACCAACATTGAAAACGACCCCAGTGCTGCTCATATGATTTCAAGATAGATGGTTTACGGGACTGCCGAATAGCCTCAGCTAAATGTTGGGGCAGTTCCTTACTCTTCAACCCCCTCCTTTCAACTTCCAAACCAAGAGACACAGCCTTTACAGGGACAGGAAGGAGCGTGACCTGAGAGGGTAGGGGGGACAAGGAATCATTCACAGACCCTAGATCATCAAAAACGTGATCCTGGGGAACAATTAGCACCTGGGCCAAAACAGTACCACCACCACCATTACTCTTGCTCCACCCAATGATCTTGTCAACAACTTGGGAATTAGTGGAATAGGTGGAAATAAATACATACGCTGATCCGGCCATGAAAAGGTCAATACATCCACACCCCAGGGTCCCTGATATGGACTAAGAGAACAGATATTGCGAACTTAGGCATTGAGCTGGGAAGCAAAGAGGTCTAGAAAATGCATTTCAAACGTCCCACATAGCTGAAGAAAGACAGCCCTGGTTAGAGAATTTTCCTGGGAAGGAAGAAAGAACTAGCTGAGAGAATCTTCTACCCCATTTTTTATTTATCTGATGTGGACTGCCACCAGAGACTGGAAGTGATCCTCCCACCAGTGAAACAGCAGGGTAGCAACAGCATTCAGGGACCTGGACCCTACCCTGATTGTTCAGGTAGGCCACCGTAATTTGGTCTGGTTGGACCACCACATTGCAACCCGCAAGAAGTTGCTGGAACCCTATCACTGCCCTGTAACCAGCCATTAGTTCTTGCCAACATGAGAAGTGCCTGCCCTCCTACAGGGACCATCTTGCTGTGCAGCAATCTGTCCCCGAGTGAGGCTCCCCAACGAAAGGGGCTGGCATCCATTGTGAGAACTAATGGAGGATCTTGCTGCAGTGTCATGTCTTTGGAGAGAGAATCCAGCAGAGTCCACCGCCTCAAGATCTCGATGACCACAAAGTTGAGGTTACCTGACTTTGGGTCCCAGAATGAATGAAGATGGAACCACAGTGGACGAAGATGAAACAGAGCCCAGGGAAACGTGAAAACTGCCGTTGCCGTGTGCCCCAGCAATGTCAATCATTGACAAACATGGAGGGAGTGGGAACCTATCATTCTCAAGGCCAGAAACCTAAAGATTGCAGCCTTGGGAGCCCGGAAGGAAAACCCTGTTCAGATCCATACAGAATCTGGCCCCTATAAACATCATATCCCTGGAAGGACCTAAATTACACTTCCCTCGATTGACTAGAAACCCATGAGCCTGAATTCGTGAGCAGACCAAGGCCAGATCGTGAAGGAGTTGCGACGCTGTGGGAGCACGCATAAGCTAATCATTCAAGTATGGATACAAGTGAATTCCCAGCTGAAGTATAGTTGCCACCAAGGGTGCTACCTTCTTTGTGGACACCCTGATGGGATTGGATGATACCCTCTAGCCAGAAGATAAGCTGAGAGTCATTGTGTAATTGTAGAATCTAGAACCACCCCTATCCATGGCTGAAATAAATAGGTGGATGTAAATATTAAACAGAAAATGTGATCATGCAGAGCCCTTGGGGACCCCACAGATCAAATGAGTTTTAGAAGAGGAAAATGTACTAGCTGCCTTACCTGTGTGTGTCCTACCATGAAGGAGGATCCTGACAGAGCCTGACCCAACAGATTGGCCGCCTTCAAATGATTCAAGAGAAACAAATGGGTGACACTGTAGAAGGCATTGGAAAGATCCATCTTCCATTGTAGGTCATCGAGGACAGAAAACACCATAGCTTCTGTACTTTGGACTGGGCAGAAATCGGCCTGCAAATGATGAAGAAAGTTGTAAGAATAAAGGAACCTGCTTAGTTCCTGAGTAACAAAGCTTTCTAAAGATTTGGGTGCATAATGGAGAAGTGAGATCGGGAGAAAACTGTTTAACGTGCTTGGGATCATCACCTGGCTTCTTCAGCAAGGAAAGCATCACTGCAGCTTCAAATATGTCAGTGAAAATGCCCTCAGTGAGTGACTTTTTCAAAAGGTCTACCAGAAAGTTGATCATTATGACAGATTGAGCTCGCATAGTGGTAGGGAACCAGTGATCCAAATGAGTGAAAGAAATTAATCTCATGCTGGAGCTGAAGAAACTTATCCAAAAAGTTAGAATTGAAGTCCACATTCTCCTCAGATTGTTGAGGCAGAGCAGTGGGGGGAATTGTTTTGTAATGTATTTAATTTCCTCACTAAAAAAGTGCTGAGTGGTCGCATAGAGTTTGGGAGTGTTCTATCTCCCGGGTTACTCACATGGGACAAGTGGGTTTGTTCTATATCTTAAAAGTTTCATATTATTCATTTGTGGATAAATGAATGCAGTTGGAAAAAAGAGATCTGGTGGTGAGACGAAAGGGTTTATATACTTCCTCAAACCCTCACAAAAACGTTCTCTTTCTAAAGCTTTGCTGGTTCCAGTTCATTATTGAACTACAGACCGTGTTTAGATGGAGGTCGCATCATTTGAGTATGTTCTGGGACATGTACCTCAGGGCATGCTGCATCCAGTTAAAAAAAACACAGATGTCTGTTCAACAAAGGGGTTGGATATGGGCAAGTTTTGTGCAGGGTGTTAGCCATTTCCAGAAGAGTCACCCTGCTTCAGTTATGGAAGGTGCTCAGGCACACATTACTTAATGCAGTGCCAGTCCTCCAAAATACTTTAATTCAATGAGGTGGTAACCATATGCAAGAGAGAATCAACATCTTCGTGATAGGCATGTTGTGTGACCATACCAAATCCAGAATATGCCCCTTAGCATGGGTGGTTAATTGGACCCGTTGTGTGAAAGATAAAGAAGACATGAGTTCAAAGAACTCTTTGGGTCAGATGTACAAAGTATTTTTAAGGTCGCTAATGGCCCAATTCAAAGAATCAGACTTTTTTGTGACCCAAAAATGCTTATTTAAATGACCAAACACAAATTTGCAGCTTGCTAAGTTGTTACATTATTGCAATTGGATTTTCTGCCCAAATACTGATTTGAAGGGGTGTGTGTGGGCCATCACTTCTAAATTTCGAATTGCAGTGGTATGTAATAATGTTTTTCTAGCTTAATGTAGTCGCCAAACATTAATATGTTGCCGGCACCTCACAGGAGCTGGTAACACATTTGCAAACACAAAGGTGTTCTGAAGGGACTTCTGCCACGTTATGAGGTTAAACCATTTTTTTTTTTTAAATGTAGGCAATAGTCCAATGGACATTTTTTATTATTTTGATTGAAACACATCCTGTTTTCAATCAAGGAAAACTGGTTGCGTTTAAAGAAAACAAATTGCTTTATTTCCAAGCAGTCAGAGACGTGGTGGTCTGCTTACCTAGACAGGCCACCATCCATGTGATGGCTAGGGTTCCTAGTGGGTCAACATGTGCAATCTAAGTCATTAATATTCATGAGGTAGATCAAATTGGAGACAACTATGAATCCATAATTTAGTGCATAGGTCACTTTGCAAATTACCACACTTGTTGAAAAATACTGGTGACAAATTGTGACCAATATTTAGTAACCAGTTGGACGAAAATCTGATCCTTTGTCCATGGAAGTTGCCGGAGGGTTGTTGTACACAGAGTTGAAATACCAACGACCAACAAGAGATTATATGAGGTATCAAGGCTGCATATGTTATGTTATGTTATGTTATAATAAATTTGTAGCGTGCACTAATACTCCACAGTGTCCTGGCGTGAAGTTATACCAGTGAACTGATGTAATGGAGCCCGTTAACAAAGCTGCTTGAAGAGGAAGGTTTTCAGTTGCTTTTTAAACAGTGTAAGGCTTTGAGTCTGCCATACTGACAAAGGCAGAGAATTCCAGAAGGTAGCTACTTTAACAGACAAAGACTGGCCCCCATCCGCATTCTGCAGAAACGTGGGATCGCTATCCTTCAAAGGGAGGCAGAGCGTAGTGGTCTATTAGGGATATAGAAGGAAAAACGCTTTCTAATGTACAATGGTCCCAGCTCATGCAGAGCTCTGTGAGCCAGAATGAGAGCCTTAAATTGTACTCTCTGGGCCACAGGAAGTCAATGCAGATCACGTATTTGCAGTTTGACGCTAGACCTTCCCGAGATGTCAAACAGGAGCCTCGACGCAGCATTCTGTATGATCTCAATCTTTTATGAATTTCATATGATTTCAAATGTGGTTTTATTATGTTTGTATTGTAATGAAGTGATCATGATGTTTTGAACCAGAACAATTGTCTTTATTGAATCACTTTATGATTTTTTGTGGTAATACATTTTAAAATTATTTTTACATACAATTAGGTATTTTATGCCAATACTTGGGTGACTTGGAGGGTAACATTGAGAGTGGTGTGGAGTTGGGTGGATTAGGAGTATGGTGAATGAAAGTGAGAGAAGTTATTGACACTAAAGGCCAGATTCATCAACGTGAAATCGGCTCGCAAAGGGCCAGATTCTGAGAAGCTGGCCCTTTGCGAGCGCAATTTTTGCATTTGGGATTCATCATCCCAAATGCAAAAATCACTATAATTGAATTCGCAATTTTGCGAGGAATTGCATTTAAGGAATCTCTATTTGAGATTCCTTAAATGCAATTCATGAAACATTTAAAAATTGCGAATTCGCAATTTTGGGCCGCTATTTACCGCGAAGTCAAACCTCGTGGTAAATAGCGTAAACTTAGAAAAATGCACTTAATTGCATTTTTCTAAGTTGTATGTTACACACACACATGTCCTTGGGACATGTGTGTGCGCAACACCAGCATCCAATATCATTTCAGGGGTGCAACAGGGTGTCCTTTGGACACCCCTGCACCCTTGAAATCGCAAACTCAAAATGATATGTCTTCCCATTCATTCCCATGGGCCTTTTGGCCCATAGGAATGAATGGGGAGTTCTTCCTTATTTGCGATTAGCAACTAGCTAATCGCAAATAAGGAAGCTGTAGGAATCGCAAAATAAATTGCGATTTGTACATGAATCCCGTTTTGCGAGTCTGTAATAGCGATTCCTTAATAATCGCTATTACAGACTCACAAAACGGGACTTTGATGAATCTATATGTTAAGGATTTATATCTCCCAGGGGACACCATTTGAAAATAACGATACACTTCGTCACTTGGTGCAGCCCTGTGTTTCCCCTAGCGCTGGCGCTAACTTTAGCTGCCTAGCACCAAAGCAGGCACCCTTGTACCATAGTGTAAGGGGGCATGTGTTGAGGGGAAGATTGTTTACGTGCAGGAAGGTCCCCTTTCCTGCGCATAAACAATCTTTCAATGCCGTTTTGTAGCTTCCATGTGTGCTGCTTAATGCAGCACACATAGAAGTTGCAAAAGTGCATTTTTTTTAAATGATAATTTATGTGTAGGAAGGTCCACCTCCAGCATATAAACAATCATTCTAAAAAAGGGTGTCCTCACCTGCACATAAACAATCATAGGCAATTTGCTGTTTCTATGTGTGCTGCACAAGGCAGCAAAAATGAAAACAGCAAAAACAAGGAGAAATAAAGCATTTTATCCTCATTTAAGACCAGGTTTTCCCTGGTTTTTAATTTTGGCGCTGCCTCCTTTTTACTCTGAACCACCGCAACACCCATTGCCCTTGCTAAATACAGCGTGGAAGGGTGACTTACTTACAAGGCAGCATTAAGCCACCTTAAGTGGCTTAACGCTGCTTTGTAAATAAGGCGAGGCGCCTATCACCATCAAAACTTCAATGAAAGTGACGTTATGGTGGCGATAGGGCCTTGTAAATGTGCCCCTTCGTCTTCATCACAGAGCCACATTCCATTTACTGTTGCCGGCCATCACTTGCCTGGTCCTGGACAACATATAAAACTAATAGTTCCCAGACATTTTGAACACATTTTTTTCCTCAAGTCACCGCAGAACTTGAAATAAGGACTCTTTAATCAATGGAGATTACCAGAACCTATTATAAAATTATTAACATCAAAACATCTCAAAAATGTCCAGCAGATATAATTTGACAAGGCCATTAAGAGCAGTGATGTTCCCAGGATACTGAACCACCCACATCGGCAACTACTTATTTCTTCAGATGCCCTTTACTTAGCTACTGCTCGACTGAACAGTCATGGTGGTGACCTTGCGCTAAAACGTACAACTAATGAACAAATCCCACCAAGTTTCCTCCTTTCTTTTGGATTTAATTTTATTATGTTTGTCCTGATGAGTCGGACGGGATGCACCAACCATTTACTTCCCCTGAGGTCCAAACAGCTTCTTGCCAAGAAATTAAATTAAATAGCTGGCATTACAATAATCACCACAACAGATGGATTTCTGCTCTCAGCTCTTTGTTGGCCTTAAAATTGTTTTACATGTGTTTCGGGGAAATACAGAAATGGGACAAACATAAGATAGCAGTTTACAAGGTCAAATCTTCACGAGGGAAAATAAAATGAAGATGTATACTTGTATGTTTGACTGAAACAGGACATCCTCACCCAACTCTTTAATTGTCTGGCATACGGTTGAGTTTGAGCGTAAGAAGTCTCCAGACATGCATCCATCTTTTTACCACAATGAGCCAAAAAGCAGTTATGCTGACGTCATCATCATCATCAAAGTACTTTATTCGGTTATACATATAACCATAAAAGCATTTACATAAAAAAATTTACAAAAGATTTCTGAAATGAGACATGTTTTCCTTCTGAACAAACTGTTACAAAACATCCAAGATGATTGACTTGCGCAGTATAAAAATATAAAACGTGCTAAAAACTGTTACAGCGAATACAATAATATCTAAACTCTTTGGGTCTAAGAGGACTGGGTGACATTGGTTATAGTTCGTTACATGTTAGGCACAGAATAAAGGAGTTCCTAGGGGGTAATGTCCATATCCATTCAATCCTACAAATCTAAACCAGAAAGTAAATTAAATCGGTTGGAAGTGGGAATGTTATAGCCACTCAATGCAAGGCCTATACTGCCCATCGAGTAGTTACTCTCTGCATTTGATCTTAATGGGGGGAAGTATGATGTACTAGGATAAAAGTCACGCAGTTCCCATGTTACAATAGGACCGTCTCCTATTTGTGGCTGCCAGGCTTGAAGATATGGGACGACATGTTCATCCCTGAAATGTAATAATACCAAGTCTCCGGCTATATCCTTTGGGAAGGGTCCTAGCCAACCCACCCTTCTGACATTTAATATTCTTCCATCGATGTTAGGTGGCAGGGGTCTATTTTTTGTTAACCAGAACGATACCTTGTTTTTTAGTTCCTGTTGCCTTTCGGTTTTTCCATTTGTAAGTACAGGCACTCCCAAGAGGATGCACACAAATGGAGCGGCCTCCGGTGGTAAGTGAATATGATTAATTTTTCTTGGCATATTGCCTTGTTTAGCAACTGTCCCCTCATGGAATGTAGGTTCTTTGTTCTGCCCTTCTCTAGGAGCAGAGCTCAGTACTAATACAGGTTTTAAGGTTGCTTTCTGAGTATTTGAAGATGACGTATGTAGGACTAGTGGTTGATTTTGGACAGTAATATTATGTGCAATAGCTTTGGGCGCTTGGGTGGCAGCTAGCGACTGTAATTGCTTAGATCCTACCATGCCTATTATAAGTAGCGAGTTTGCCTTAGTCATTTCCTCTATACCCGTGAGCCTTTCCCCTAGGCTGTTTATTCTTTCTATCAGCAGGGATATTATAGATTTAACCAGGTGTTCAATCTGGACCAAAAGAGTTGCCTGTGGAGAAAGTGCAGGAGTTTCCAGTATTGATTGTGCCTTGGATGCATTAGGGGTGATGGTAATAGCCAATGGGGGCTTGAGTACGATTTTTGATTTTTTTTTAACTCCTCGGATGTTTAGCCCCATTTCGCTTTCTATTGACAGAAGGGACCTGAGGGAGCACTATCGGTAGCGTGTTATCTTTAGCTGATAGTAAGAGGGGAGTACCCGGGAGTCTTTCGTTTTATTGAGATGGTGTACTAGACTGGGTAATTATGTTTGCTGTAGAGCAGGTAGGAACGCTAATTTGACCACTTCCCGGTCCCACAGGGGCATACATGGTGTTACACATCTTGTTTAAATCCTCCAAAAAAGAAAAGTTTTGTGCTGCGTCAACTGACAGTAGAGGAGATCGCTTACTAGATCTAATATCTGTAGAGAGACGTCGTTCTGTTCTCTCTATTTCATGACCAATAGTCGATATTGCCCTATTTAAGTAGTGGTCCAATGTCCCCTTAAGCGAGTCCCTCTGGGAGATAGTATTTTTGGGAACCCCTTTACAAGTCATGGTGTATCTGGATTTTATATATTTAGTAGGAATGCGGCAACAAACACCTAAAATATTCTTACTAGATGATGTAGAGTCCCTTAGGGAAGGCCCAGACGAACATATAGATGATCTAGGGTGATTGATTTAATCTCTTTACCTCCTTTTTTGGCAATGACAAGGGGGGTGGCCCGGCCCGGCCTCCTCTGGCCCCTGACGGCCACCGACGGCCCACCTTCTGCCCAGGCTCAGCCCGGCGCCGCCCGCGCGCGTCCCGCGACGCGGGTGCTCTCGCTGGACTTAAGAGCACCTCCGGGGGCGGGACAGGGCGTGCGCGACTTCCGGTCGCGTGGGCCACTGGGAAATGTAGTCCGCCGTGCCACGATGTTCAGATGGTGGCAGGCGGCAGGAAAGCAGGAAGGCTGGTGGTTCCCGTAGAAGCAGCGCGGAAAGGCTGTGGCGCTTCTAGCCCCCTGCGGCACTCCCAGGTCAGTGTCGGTGTGTCCCACCTGACGTCATAACGTGGGAACTTATTTTTTCACCATATCAATGAAGGGATTGCGACTTCAGGACGAGCCAGACCTGGAGATGGGGGTGAGTTTTTCATGCCATCACACTGTGCTATCTATACCTTGGAAGGATATTGGTGGTGGTGGTGCCTTGAGATAAGGAGGGAGCTATCAGCTGTCGCCAAATTAGCTACTATGGAGGAACATTGAAGGGGCAGGGCCCGGAGAGGGAGTGGCCAATCCTATCTTGTCCAATAGCATGAAAGGGTTCTGAACTGAAACTGCCTCTGTGTGTCCCTGGGAGGTTGTGAATGGAAATGGAAATCAGTGATGCAAAACGTCCGCACATATGGTGAAAACTCAGCCAGTGCTTATGGTTTGACATCAGTTCTTCACCAGGTGACTAGTGAAATTTACCAGTATTGTTCCACTTGCTGTGGCACTATGTACGCTGGCATGTTTGGTTATGTAATGGTACATATTTACCTTGAGATACAATTGTGTGTCATCTGCATGCTCGTACATAACATTTTTTATTATTCTTTCTTATTGGTTGCTAAAATGTGGGGGAAACTGGGAAAATCGCAGGGCCCACTTATGGCATGAGATATGTTTGTAAAATTAAGCCAACATCTTCTTATTACATTTCACTAAATCCTGCAAATATTCTAAGCCTTCAACACCCATTGTTGGCTTTGTGCTTCAGCAGTGGCTCTTAAAGTCCACCCTGACCTTCAATGACATGAAATCGAGGAGGGCGATTTAAGAATTGTTTCCTGTACCCGTGAATCATAGTGAATTATCCAGCGTGTTTTGAGTAACTATTTCACTAGTTTGGTCGGAACCCAAGTTAATAGGTTGATTACCGTGTAAGAGTCAACAGTGCATGCTCGAAAGTTGATGAGAATCGAGTCATGATCTGTATTTTTACCTAAAACCAATGTCCAGGTTGTTGATGAAAGTATTGAGCTGAAAGCAATGGAGTAGAGCAAAGGAAAATGGAACCTAGATCATACTCATCATGACAACATGACAACAGGATTTAAGTATGACAAAAGAAAAAGAGTGGTCGAATTGAGAAAATCCTCCATGGATCATTGTTCTTCAGATAAAATAATAGGCACTCTTTTGTGCTTAATAGTGCTTAATAGTCGGGTCAGAAAGATTGAATTAGCTTTGCTGAGAACAAGCAGCATGCAGGGCACCTGCATTACTTTGAAACATTGAACTATTTGTTTTAGCCGAAGTTGTCTGACTGCGTCGCGATGCAATGTCCAGGTCCACGCAGCATTTTCACATCAATTATCCATCACTGCTCCAGCAATTGCAACCCAGCCCAGTTTACATCTCCCTATCATCTAAAACAATTACTTTTTTCTGCAGAGCTAGGTTCTGACAAAGGGGGGCCCAACGAGGACCCTTCAAAAGACTGCGGCGCATTCAGCAAAGGCGTGCTCCTGAAGCTGCTGAAAGAAGGAAGGGCACTTGTCTGAAGGCAGCAGAAAAATGGAACTCCTGGTGGAGGACCAGTGGAAAAGATTGATGAAAAGGACAAATGTTCAGGGAGCAGACACAGTAGCTAGGAAGCGGCTGTGAGTCGGCCCTGCAATGAAAGTGAAGTGTCACTTGCCCACACTCATGATCAAAGAAGAGGTTCAACTCACACCACAACTATTCAAAATGCCGATGTATCACAGGGCCGATCCCTATGGTGATGGCGACTGGCCCTGGTGTCGCTATTGTTAAGGAGTAAGTTTACTAGTGGTAAGACACTACAGACATGTAAAAATTACGCGCAAATGAAGGATGCGCCTGGGTGCGCTGTAAATATACAGTGAGACGAACACACATATACAATTGATATTGTTAAAAACATGGCACCGATAATTACTTCGCTAGAGGTTCTAATCCAGAAGATCGGGGCCTGGGGAGAGGCTCTCCTGTGTATGATCTAGAGGAATGGGGTAAAGGATAGTGGTCAGTACCACTCACGGCCAAGGGGAACTGGTAGGCCCGCAATAGACGGGACAGGAGACAAGACCTTACTTGATTGTTGGGAGTCCTCTGCGGAAAACCTAGTCAGGTACCCACGGCGTCCCGGCTGGTAATAAGCGGCCGATGGCGTCCGCTTAAATACTGGCTCCAGTATCATTTACCGGAGGAGCAGCGAGAGTTGCTGTCAGGGGGAGGCGCTGCGTTGGAACGCGCCTGCGCCGTAGTGCGCAAAGGTACTGCAAGCCGGACCATGCGCAGATAGTGGCACTCCGGGAAAGTAGCGGCCATCATGGAATGGGCAACGAGGTGAAACGATGGGCTGAGAGGGTGTTCTCGCCTGCTGTGGGAACCCTGGTGGGGGACGTTGTGGAATGTGATGCACCAATGGGAGCATGGAGAAAAACTATAGGAGCAACGAATGAGCTCAGGGAAAGGCAAAAAAATTAATTGATTAGGGAAAGGCGAAGAAAATTAATTAAACAAGTTAGCAGGAGAATGGCTATTGTCAAATGCCACCTACTCATTTATATATACATGGGAGTTAAGGAATTTACTCGGGGATGCAGCTGTTAATGGGATTCAGTGGGTGCTCAAGCTATTCCATGGAATATTGTCATTAAGGCCAGTCTTGTGGGTAGACAACCGGTAGACCCACCGCTGCTCCTTGTTCAGCAGCTTTTCTTGGACGTTGGGCACGTTAGGGTTAATGCTCTCAATCACCACCCAGCGCATATTGTTAGCGGTGTGGCCCATTTCTAGAAAATGATTGGTCAGTTTGGTCGTGTTCTTCTTGCACCGGATGGTGCTGCGGTGTTCACATATTTGTGTCTTGATTTTTCTGCTGGTCATCCCAATGTACCACAGGTTACATGGACAGGTGATGCGGTAGATTACATGAGTGCTGTTGCAGTTAGTGTGACTGCGCAATTCCCACTGCTTTCCTGGTTTGAGGGCTAGTGTTTTTGTGGTGTTGGTCAAGTGGCAAACACTACAATCACCACAGGCGTAGTGGCCTATGATGTTGGGAAGGCCCCATGCATTGGTGATTGTCTGCTTAGTGGGTTGTGGGAGTTTCAGTCTGGTCGAGATAATCGTATCTTTTATGGATCTGGCTTTTTTGTGAGAAATCAGAGGGGGTCCCATTGCAATTTTCCTGTAGTTATTATATTCCAATGTTTTCTTATGATTTTGGATACCTGGTTAGAGACTGTGTTGAATGTGGTCACACACGTCAATGGTATTGGTTTTGTTTCCCGAGTGCATGTTTCAATAAGTCTCTCCCCGTTTTGGTTTCTCGCGCGCTTCTGTGCCTTCTCTGTGATCTTCTTAGGGCAGCCTCGCTGTTTTAATTTCAGACTGAGGTCTTTAGCCTGCACCTTGTAGTCCGAGGTCTCGCTACAGTTTCGTCTAAGCCTAAGAAATTGACCGTAGGGTAGGTTTTCTCTAAGGGATCTGGGATGAAAACTTGAGAAGTGTAACAGAGAATTTCGGGCAGTGGGTTTGTAGTGGGTTTTGCTTTTCAGAAGGCCTCCTGATGCCTCTATGTCTAGGTCTAGGAAGGTGGTTCAATGTGTATCGAAGCTGTAAGTGAATTTTAAATTTCGGTCACAGGTGTTGAGCCATTGGCAGAAGTTTGTTAGTGACTCTGTGTTCCCTTCCCAGATCAATAGGATATCGTCTATGTATCTTTTGTAAAAGATGATTTCTGGAAACTTGGGCACATTGTTGGTGAACAGGTGTACAGATTCAAAATGGTGGACGTATGGCCCTGCTATACTGGGTGCGAAAACACTCCCAATCGATGTACCGTATAGTTGTAGGTACAATTTGTTTTCGACTTCGAAGAAATTCTCTTTTGGAGCAAGCGTCGCACAGTCCCATATACATTTGGTTGATGAGCGGTATGGCCAATCGGTGTTGGCTAGGGCTGCTTCTAGCACTGTGAGGGTGTCGTCCTGTGGCAAGCTGGTGTATAGGCTCTCCACGTCGAGGCTCACCAGCAGGGATGTAGCAGGGTTGTAGTTCAATCCTTCTAGGAGCTTAAGCAGATCTTTAGTGTCCTGTAGGTATGTATTGGTTGATTTTACTATGGGCTGGAGGAAGAAGTCACAGTAGCGTGAGAGCGGTTCCAAGAGGGAACCGATGCCGGAGACTATGGGTCTGCCAGGTGGCGGAGTCTGATTCTTATGGGTCTTGGGAACGATGTAGAAATAGGGGATTTTCCCTTCAGTGGTGGTGAGAAACTTGGCTTCGCTGGATGTTATCAGACCCGCTATTTCGTCTTTCTCAACTAGGTTGGTTATGGTCGCTCTTAGCTTGTTGCTTGGGCCTTCTTGAAGTCTCCTGTAGTTCTTGGTGTCGTTCAGTAATCTGATGCACTCCTTTCTGTTGTCCTCCTTGTTCAGTATCACCGTGCCTCCTCCCTTGTCGGCAGGTTTGATAATGATAGCCTCATTCTCTCTGAGGGAGTTTAAGGAACTGCGTTCTTTGCTGCTGATGTTGTGGAATGGGTGGCCCTCTTGGAGTTCCTCAATGTCCTTAAACACAGCCTGTTCATACTCTGATATTTCGGCTGGGATCACAGCGGGCGGTGGCATGAAAGTAGATTTAGTTCTGAATGTGATATCTCCATCCGCTTCACTGGATGTGTCAAAAGGAGAGTTTTTAAAGAAGGCCTTAAGCTTTAGTTTCCTAAAGATTGCGGCCAATTCGCAATGTAACTGGAATTACTACAGTCGGGCTGTGGGGACAAAGCCGAGTCCTTTTTCTAACACTGCTTGCTCGTCAGGGGTGATGGCATATGTGGATAAGTTGGTGACCAAGCTTACCTCGTGCTGGGTCCTGGCTGTTCGTCTTTCGCTCTGCTCCTGGTTACTGCCCCATCGGTCTGGTCCTCCCAGTGCACCTGGTTGCCCCTGCGTCTTTTGCCTCTACTTCGTGGGCCTCTTCCTAAAAAAGGAAATCTCTGATTATGGTTTGGAAAAGGCTGGGGAGGTGTAGGTCCGTAGGGCATGCCCCATCCATATCCTTAAGGCGGGTGCATTGGTGGGTATTGGCCTGGGAAGTGTCCTTGTGGGCCTGGGGGAACGGGGTTCCACGGTGGTTGCCAGTTAGGATTTCTTCCTCTCCCTTGTTGTCTTTTCTTGTAGCTGTTAGTGCTTGAGGTGCTGCTTCCAGATGAGTCTTCATCTGAAGATGCCCCTGAAGTGTCGCTTTTGTTGGTTGGTTTGTAATCTGGTTCTGAGTATGGGTATGTCTTTGCGTAGGAGAATTTTTTTAGATCCTTTTGGAATTATTTTATCTTACTCTGTGTTAGGGTGTCTTTATATTAGTTAATTTCTTTGTTCGTCTCATCCAACCGTTTCTTGAAGGACGTGATGGTCGCCTTGAAGTGTGCCTCAGTGGTCTGAATTTCTATTAGGATGGCGTCCGAGAGTCTTTTCGCTGTTTGGATTATTAAGATTATCCAGTCCCTAGTATACCTCCATGCAATTTGTGCCCAGTCTTTCCTAAAGGTAGGGTCATCTAGGAAGATGCGGGGCGCGTTGGTTACTATCAGGTCTCTGAGTGCTGTGTTGTTTCTCAAATACTCAGTAAGTATAACTCCATGGAGGATGGTGCGTATACGATTCCGCTTCTTTTCATTCAAGCTCTCCAAATCGGCAGTTTGGGCAATGGTGGTGCCCATGTTGAAATCCGCCATCAGTGGGGGATTGGATAAGATGTTGTTGACGTCGTCTAGGGAGAAACCCAAGCCTGGGTTTTCTGCCATGTTTTAGCAAAAGTCGGTGCAATGTGTGTGTTAAAAAGAAGGATGCTTAAAAAGCGTAGGAATGCTTAAAAAGCGAGGCTCTCGCAGCTGTGTGCTGCTGAAAGACTAGAGTAATAAATGGAGAGAGCCAGGGTTTTAAGGGGCGAGTCCCGTCCCCAAATATGTAACCAATAAAACAATGTCGACTAGCCCACTATGTGGAAGTAGTGGAATATCAATTAGTATTCCAGGTCACTTGTGAGTGTGGCTTTTCAGCTGGGCACAATAGGTTTTTGTTTGTCAACCCCTCACACACCAACCTGGTTGGTGTCATGCTTCATCATCGGGGTCCAACCAGGCAGCTGAATGCCGCCTGGTTGTGCTTCTACGCCTGACTGCAGCGAAGCAGGTGTCGTGCAACAGTGTGATATGGATGAAGGTGAGTAATAAAATGCACCTCTGGGGGTCTTTACCCAATATTTTATTTGTGGCGGCCCAGGGTGTAAGTTAAAAATATGTGATGCAACTACAAGTAGAGAAATTACGACTACTTAGTTGACTGGGTGTTGGCGGTCTACATGTTTCAGTCCCTGAGGAAAAATTAGCGGGACTTTCGTCAGGACCAGGAAGAGATGAGTGAGTGGCAAAAAGTAGTGCCACGTGTGAATAACTCCTGCACATGCGCTAAGGTCTTGTCTCCTGTCCCGCCGATTGCGGGCCTACCAGTTCCCCTTGGCCGCGAGTGGTACTGACCACTATCCTTTACCCCATTCCTCTAGATCGTACACGGGAGAGCCTCTCCCTACGCCCCGATCTTCTGGATTAGAACCTCTAGCGAAGTAATTATCGGTGCCATGTTTTTAACGATATCATTTTCGTATGTGTGTTCGTCTCACTGTATATTTACAGCGCACCCAGGCGCATCCTTTGCACATAATTTTTACATGTCTGTAGTGTCTTACCACTCATAACGCATTGTTGTGTATTGTCTTTTTCCTTCCCACAGGATTTTTCTTGCATACATGCAGTGCCTGTAAGTAACACAGCTGCACCTTTTTAATTCTTTTAATCTTTTTCCACACACCTTAGCGCGTGTGCAGGAGTTATTCACACGTGGCACTACTTTTTGCCACTCACTCATCTCTTCCTGGTCCTGACGAAAGTCCCGCTAATTTTTCCTCAGGGACTGAAATATGTAGACCGCCAACACCCAGTCAACTAAGTAGTCATAATTTCTCTACTTGTAGTTGCATCACATATTTTTAACTTACACCCTGGGCCGCCACGAATAAAATATTGGGTAAGGACCCCCAGAGGTGCATTTTATTACTCACCTTCATCCACATCACACTGTTGCACGACACCTGCTCCGCTGCAGTCAGGCATAGAAGCATAACCAGGCGGCATTCGGCTGCCTGGTTGGACCCCGATGATGAAGCATGACACCAACCAGGTTGGTGTGTGAGGGGTTTACAAACAAAAACCTATCGTGCCCAGCTGAAAAGCCACACTCACAGGTGACCTGAAATACTAATTGATATTCCACTACTTCCACATAGTGGGCTAGTTCACATTGTTACATTTATAAAGTTACATTTCATTTTTCTAAACTGTCTTGGAGTCATTCTATGGTGTTTTCACTGTGTTGCTGTATGAGTTTTTGCAACAAAAATACTTTACACATTGCTTTCTAAGTTAAGCCTGCCAGCACTCCACCAAGCTACCATAGGGTGAGCACAGGATAATTAATATTGTGTTGTGACTTACCCTGACTAGGATTGTGGTCCCTACTTGGACACAGTGCATACCTCTGCCAACTAGAAACCCAATTTCTAACAGATACGAATAGATACGGAGCCCTTGGATGGAATTACAAAAAATTTGGCTGACAGTTAGATTTTGGTTGGTCCAGAAGGAGACCTTCCTGAAATTTGGTGTAAATCCGTTCAGTAGTTTTGGAGTTAGGAATGCGCCTTGTCCGTGGATACAACTCATCTCATGGTGAGATCTGATTGGCTGCCACCACTTGAACCATAAAGGGCTGGCAGCCATCTTGGGGCTCAGGACTCGCCTGAGTCCTAAGATGAACAGAAAAAAAACACAAAGAGGTGGGGTAAGAATACCCTGACCCCCCTAAAATGTTTTATTTTAAATTTTCCTGATAATCTGCTGTGGATCTGCAGATCCGCTGAGAAAAAAAACAAGCACAAATTCATGCTTGTTTTCACTAGCCCCCAGGCGGCCCAGGTCCTGGGGGGAATTATAATATTACATAATGGGCCCTCTCCTCGGGCAGCTTTTGGCCCAGAAAACCTCCTGCCCGGGCCCAGACACTTTTAAATACAGGGAGAGGGACTGCAAGGCCCCCACGGCGTCCCCATCTCCTAGGGCTTGACCACTTTCATATACAGGGAGGGGGGCTGTGCGGCCCCCCTCCCTGGGCTGCGTTCAGCCCCAGGAACCCTATCACCCATGATCTGGCTGCCTTTTAAATAGTGAGCCATTAATGGCCCTGGGGACCACCCACGGGACATAGCAGTTTCCCTGCCCACACTGGCATGAGCAGGAAAACCTGTGTCTGCCCTTGCTTGGTGGGAGCCATCTCAAAGCTCTTGCCGAGGGAAAGCAAACACTAAAGGCCTGATTTAGATGTTGGCAGATCAGGTCCTGCTATCGCTTTTTCAAGAAGTGGAGAGTGCTAGTGGAGAAGTGTGGCTCACTGGTTAGAGCAGGCAGACCCTGAAGCAGAGGTCAGACCCGGGACCAGGGTTCAATTCCCGACGCGGCAGGGTCTTGAGCTCAAATGTCCATGGACTCGATAATTCTCGCTTCGGTGCCTGACCTAATCATGGGTTCACACTCTGCAACTCTGGGCATTAAGCTTGCTTAATCTCCACAACGGCCCCCCTGCGGCGGGATGCCTGGCTTTCACCTTGGGGATGCCCTGTAGGGGCTATCTCACAGGGAAAAGCCAGGACGGGTTCCCAAGGCAAGCGCGGAGATACCCCTTCGGGGGTCGATTCAGGCGCTATATAAGAAACATAATAATAATATAATAATAATAATGGTCTTCCCTCCTGCTCATGTGGTGGTCCGCCAGCTGTATTTAGATGTTTGGGGGTCTATTGAGGGAAGACCGTCGGAGTCCCGCTACCTCCGCCAGCATCTTGCCCCCGTGTCGACTGCATCAGAGGCAGAAGCGGCTAAAGGAGGGAGTTTAGTCAAGATTCCCACCATCCTGATTATGATGTGCCTTTCCGTCGAGGCAACTGTGGCAGGGAAACCTCCAAACTCAAGCTAGCGGAATGTCTTGCTATGAGTTAACATTTGCCTAAGCCTCATGTATTTTAACATTGTTCTCACAAGCAACTTTGTTATGTGTCCTGTGTCGTGTAGTTCTTACTAATCCAGAGGATCTGCGCATTCTTTGGACAACATAAACTAAGGGCTTGAAGCCTAGACCCATTCCGGGCACCCCCATAGGATATGTTGGTTTATTGACCAGCTAGCTCACAGTGCCACTGTAAGCCCCCCTAACCTACCAGTGAGCGAACAGTTTCTGACAACCACTGAACATGATAACCCTGATTCCTCAGGGATCGGGTAAACAGTGCAGAACCTTTCGTTCAGTCACTCGTGCTCACTTGTTCTCAGAGAATACACAAAGGGACTTTTTCAATAATATTTATTGAACCAGCCTTATTCCTCCATAAAATAGGTGTGCTGCAATGATTAGGAGATAGAAGACAAATAAAAGAGATTACAAACACCAAAAGAGTAAATAGTATATACACTTCTACCATGGTGCTGAAGCAATGAATATATGCAGGCATATATGCAAAATGGTAATGTATCATACTCCTACGATGTGGACCCTACTCTAAGTGTACCTAGAGTGTGTATGGGTGTACAGCTAAGAATCCCTCCTAGGGATGATCCAACCCTATTACCTGATGGGAGAGTGTTAAGGACCCCATCTTGGGCTCGAGGTGGACACCCCTCACGGAATATCAGACCGGTGCATGGTGATTTTTCCGCATGCAGTGACCTTCGGTGTCAGCAGTCGTGCCTCCTCTACCAATCTATTGCCTATTATTTAGAATAAAAGCAACCGATTAGCGATGTTTTGGATAGCGCTGTCGCCTCGTGGATGAAAATAGGTGGACCTTTGTACCTAGTGTGCAGAGAGTCTTCGTACATGATGTTTAAGGCATTGTGACAATGTTGTTCGAAGCGAGATGTATAAACAAAGTAGTTTCAGAGAAACTAATCCAACATTGTCGTGCATGTAATGTGTGCAAAGGTTCACTGCTGAAATGTTATTTTCTAGGACAATGTGTTGAAAATGGCAATGTATATGCACATAAGCGACGTTCATTTGTGTTCACTGTACCCCTTGTTGTAAGCAGAACGGATATCGCTAAACCCTGACTGTATTATCCCGCCAGCATAGACCCATGCACACACGTACACGACAGCCATTTTAGGCACCATGGCCTCTCTGCCCATTTGTTCCCGACACCCCTCCCCGCGCGCACTGCTCATGCATCGGCCACAAGACCCTCTCCCTCTGCGTGACCCTGCTCTAGAAGTAACCCTCCTGCTTGACCCACACCCCCCATTTCCTCCTGAGAACACCCTTCCCCTCAGCTGACGACCCCCCCCCCCCTGGCTGCACTTGGCCTCTCGACCCGGTCCCAAGTCCTAAGACCAAGCCTCGTGAATGTACACCCCCCCCTTTTCCTGCCCAGCATAACAAAACCGTGGTACACCAGCCGAAGTGCCCGATCTTATCGCCTGCCCAACCTTTGATCTGATCATCCCCTCCTGCCCTCGTGTCCTGTAGGAATGTTCGGCTGAGAGATCACAATCTCTTGTTACATTCAGGAGGGGAGGATGACATCTGATCGACTGGTATGGGAATAGGCCTGAAGCTGGGATTCCAAGCATGTTTTTTCCTACTTCAAAGTGTCTTTATTGTAATAAGGAATGTTTGTGCATCATAAACATGTGTATAAAAGACGAAGTCTCAGAGAAACTGGGGTGTGGGAGGAGAGAGCACCTCCTGAAGACACTATGCGAGTGTCCGAAATGACAGGCTCTCCTCATGAGAAATAAAACTCTGTTCTTGTTTTCCTGCTTCCAGCGCCCGTCTCTTTATTTGGTAATTGTTCAAGATGGGAACTAAGAGGCGTCCTGCGCCAGCAGCCTGGGCATCAGGTGCGTTATGGGCTGACTTTTCCACAATTGTAGGTAATAAGCTGCCTCGCTACATTGGCCTAACCATGGAATATAACATCCACTCCTCATCCTAAGGGTCGATATGTAAAAGTTATCTAAAAAGACAATATTGCAGTACATCATAAAATGGAAAAAGGTAAAAACTACTCTTAACATTGTCTAAAAGCAATCTTCCCTTAAAAATATCCATGATAAAAGGAAACATTACACTTAACATTGTCTAAAAGGAAGCTTCCCTTTAAAATATTCATAAAAGTTATTATACTGTTTAAAATCCTAAGCACCCCAAAAACCATGGTGCCCAGAAAAATTAAACAAAATTGTTCAGGATAAATTTACTTTGAAAACAAGTCAACTTGTTCCTAAACGGAAAAAGGCCAAATATTTCAAGTGTTCTGAATGGCAGACACAACATTGTTGCTCTCCATAACCGAAGACAACGATCCCAGAGGATCACCTCGAAGCATATTTATGGAGAAAAGGTGATTCCATCCAATTCCCACAGCTTCCGCTGAGAGAGAGTCTGCATCCTGTATGCATATCGTAGAGCTGTTGTCCAAGTCACTAGGAGCTGGGGACAACAATACCCATTGGCCATTAACGGGTCCAGCGGTACATCAATGTCCAATGACGCAACCAGTTGTGATCCCAGGCATATGTCAAATACGCATTGTATCTGCAAAGCTGGCAATAGAATACAGGTTGTATCCAATTGAGCCAAACAGGTCTGAAGGGCAAGAACCAGTGCTCATCCAGTTCTCGAAGTCGAAGTGTGCCAAATGTGTGAACCATGTGCTCACCGCATCGAAGCACAAGTAGTGCGGTCTCCATTCCATATCGAACTGGGACATCCATTGTGGATCAAAAATATTTTAATAAGGATTCCCACCAAAATAGCAGTACCTCCAAAAACGCTTCCCAGCACGGAGTGTATGAATGATTGAATAACTCTGAATATTTTCTGAAAGGTGCTAACCAGTCCAGAGCTGATACGTTTAAAAAGTGCACGGTTCTTTTGCATCAAAAATGCTCCCCAAAATTCAGCAGGAAGTTAGTATGGAGTAGCATCTGTTTGTCAGACGAGGGCCTTGCAATTTGGAGATCAAACATCTCTCTGGATGAAGTTAAGGCCACATGCTGTTGAAAAAGCATGTCTTGCAGTCAGCTAAAGGAATCAAAGCGTATGTTGGAAACGTTTATCGAAGGCCACAGTGCTGATTCCATAATATTGCAGGCAGGTGGAAGCAGTACTTGTGTACAACCAGTGACTAAGGAATTAACCATCATCAGATAAGCGATGCCTGGTTCCATTCCACAGCAACCTTGATCATTCAGCATCAGGTAGCTCCCATTCGAGAGCAATTTGAAAACGTATCACAGCAGCTGGGGAACCCTTCAAATAACAGGACAAGTTTGCAATAGAAGCATTTCATGCCCTGTGAAGAGAGATGTCTTTGCAAGCCAAGCACCTAGGCAAGGCTCCTTTACAGTCGGAAGCACTAAGAAAATCTTCTGTGTCCCCTTTTCTGCACTTAAACCTGAATGGTAATTCCCAATTCTCAAGCACATAACCTTTCCCTAGCGCTTCCTATCTGCCTACCTGTTGGTACTGCAGACAGTATTGCAATTGGAAAGTTGTGACCGGTAGGGTGATATAACCATGGATAAATTGTCTGTGGATGGTGTCTCTGCCACAATAAAAATCAATTGGTATACTTTTTCAATGTGCAACATGATGTAGTTTAGCATCTCTGCATGCCATTGCTGTCGGTCTTTCCATCAGATCATATTCAGAAAACAGACTGGTAGTGTTGATATAACTCCATGACTCATGGCCAGAACGTAGTGTTTGTAACGCCCAGCTCAGCATTACGATGGAACGTAATTGTGACTGTCCATATTATAAAATCAACATGTCCTACTGTATTATGTCGATTTCAGAAGACACAATGTTGCCCAGTGAATACATTCTAGATGATGAAGTGGTCATACCATTGTCAACCACATCCAAAGCCTTTTCCATATTTACCCTGTTGATCTTGCGTAATCTCCCTGTTGCTTCCTGCTGAGAAAGATTCCATAGCTCATTGTATATTCCTTACAAGAAGCGCTTTTGACATGGGTTTCTTAGACCTAGCAAAAAATCCCTGAGATTTAGGTCATCAGAAAGAAGGGGCAATTGTTGGTTAACCTGGGAAAGTGGTAAGATCTTTAGCCAATCTAGGTATAACTTCCCAACACTATATTACGTCACCACCCCTGCCTGTTCTGTTTGTACATAGCATATGTCAGGCCTGTTGATCTTAAACCCTCCTGTGTTACCCAGTAATCTAGATTGACATTCATTTGGGTCTAGGGGCTAAACCAACCCTTCTGATCGGGGTCTGATGTATTTTATGATCCATTGCAGAGCATGGCATCAAAAGTATCCTCACTATACTTTGTGTATTGTTGCCAATGGTCAAAGCACGCAAATGTGGTCATGCTAGGTATGTTCAAATCTTTTGTGTTAGCTAAACCAAGACAAGAAGTTTGTTGCACTGTTTTATTTAGGAAAATGATTTCATGTAGTATGAGGCATGCTCTAAATAAGGCCTCTTGTCCCTGAACCTGCCAATCTTTTGTTCCCCAGCTAGATTTTGTGTCTAGGGTGTCTTTCCAAAAGTCGATACCTTGTATAGACAGTTTGGCAATAAAGGAAGCAGAGTAAATCAGCTTGGTGTTTGTGAGCATATTCTTCTTCACAGATGTAGGTGGAAGACTATAGTAACAAGCGGCTGGGTCTGATGTGTAAAAACCTGAAAAATATGCAAACCTTTGGGAAAATGTTTTTGAACTACCTTTTGCTGGATTTGTGCAGTGTTCCCATTGGGTGTAATTGTGAACAGCACATGGGCTACTAGCTTTGTGTAAAAAATGGTGACCATAATGTAGATAACAGAACATATCACCAAAATGACTTGTATCATCATACAATTCACCATTAGAAAATGCCTATTGCTCTAGATCTGAAAGCAAATTATGCACAGTTTCAATGTCCCAATCATCAGAGAATGTACTAGAGGTGATGATATAATTTAAAGAAATGTTAAACAAATATAGAATTTGCAAAAGTCCTGTAGGACCATATACATCATAGGATACCCTGCCCCACAATATTCCATCAGGAACTGTAACTGCTGTAATGTTCACCAGGGATAGGTCCCAGTTCATGGTGCGATTATGCATGTAGTTTAAGTAGCAAGTTCACATGTTGGACTGCAGAGCATTCTGGGAGATAATGTCCATTCAGAAGTAGAAAAAAGACAGTAACCAAACCAATCCAGAGTACCTTGTAAAGTAATCCAATTGTAACCCAGAGATGTATCCAGGGAGCAACAAGGTATGTTTTTTCAGCCAAAGATAGAGAAAATAAACTCGTAGCTTGAAAGGGAGTGGCGGTGTTGGCAGTTCAGGATCACTTGGATCTGATGTAAAGTTGTCATAATGCACAAAGTAGTAGTCAGATGCCGTCCGGTCTATTATTGGCATCTGAACAGGTTTTGTAGAAACCAGTAGATGAATCGAACTGTGCTGTATTCACATAGATGTTGTTGATTTGTCAAATTGACATTTCTGTACCAGTTATTTGTACAGTTGTAGTTGTTTCAATCGGGAGAAGTATCCTTTCATTGTTGTTTACTGCTTCTCTTTGGAAAGTGGAGTCTTCATTTGGTATTAAAGCCTCCATCTGAACTTCATGTACGATCGCATGAGGAGACCAGTGGCTACCAAGGAGTTCACGCGGCCTACTTTTGAGAATCGCCTGCATAGTGTGGTTTGATCAGATTGATGGAGAGAAACCTTTTGTCTCGGCGACCGGCAAAAGGCGGAAGTAGTATAGTTCTGGTACCTTCAACAGCCAGGACAGGTACAGGCAGTCTGTAAGATGGATCAAATTCGTTCTTGTCTCTTATTTTTGTTCTGATGATACTGCTTTCACGAAGTTCAGACGGACTACTTTCACTTCCCCAGTGGCGGTGTGTTTCACCTGGACGTTGCTTTGTAAAGCTCTGTATTCTTTTAAGTCCTGTAAAACATTTAAACGATCATTGAGGTCACATGGGGTTTTAGCCGCCACTGTGCTGACACTATAAAGGTCTGGTACCCACATTTCCACCCCAAACAGGATCTCCTATAGTGTATAAACCACCAGGGTTTTTCTTGGCATGTTATTAAGTGCCCTATGGGCCCGGATAGGTGGTTGACCCAACTGCCACTTGAGCCCAAGTAACTTAGCTGTTAGGGATTGTTTTACGTCTCGTTTTTTCCTTTCAACAACTGAATTTCCCTTGGAATGGTAGGGGGAGGAGTACTGCAAGGCCACAGGCAAACTTTCTGTGGTTTCTTTGTAAGACTGCGAGCTAAACGCCGGACCCTGGTTGGAATGTAGTGCACCAATTGTATAATCTCGATAAAGACCTGCAAATCCTTTATAACAGTTCGGGCGTCAGCCGAGCGCTGGGGCCTAGCCCAAAGGAATCTAGAGTATGAATACACTGCCACCAATATGTACTTGTAAGCCCCGTCAGAGTGTAAGGGGCCCTGGTGATCCAAATATACACAAGCGAGTGGTTTGTCTTAGATCTATAAAGGTGTTTGCAGTGAATGTGCCACAGTGGATCCTTTCACCTGCTGGCAGATGTCGCATTTAAGGGCAAAGTCCTTGGTCTGTTTAGTGAGACTTGGCCACCAGTGGAGCTGCTTCAGTAGTGAAACTATAGCACTAATCCCTGCATGTGCTGAACCCAGACCCTCATGTGCAGCTAGTACCAATCCACAATCTGCGATCAGTGTTTGGTGTTACTCTGTCCCCCACTGCTGGAATCTGAGCATTCGGAATATTTTGAACATCAAACTTGTAAAAGTACTTCAGTGGAAAGCCTCTCGGTGGTGGTGAGCTGTTGTGCGTGGCATTGACAGCTATCATAGTCTCTCCATATATTCTTGTGCTAGAGCGAGTGATTGCAGCAATGGCAGCAGTTCGCACCTTTGCCTTGGCGGCATCATCCACCATGGAATTCCCTTCAACATGAACGCCAGCACGTTGGCAACTCAATTTATTAATTACATGAGTCCATGTCTGGCCTTCGTTCAGCTTTGCCACTTGTTCCCAAAGCATCTTGTGCTTGATTGTACAACCCTTTAAATCTCGAAATCCTTTGTGGCCCCAATAGTAAGGTATTCATTGTAAGACTGGAAACACAGTAAAATGAATCACACGCAATAAGTGTGGGGAATTTGCGATCCGTATGTTGTAGTGACAGTATCAGTGTTTTAGTTCTGCCAGCTGCACTGTGCAGTCCCCTAGAGACTGTGTATGTGTATTTCAGGAAGAAGCTTTTCATCTTGCATGCGCCCATTTACAATTGCGCATGCCGCAGAATATTGCTGTTTTGATCGTGCACCAGGTTGTGCAGATCCATCAGTATAAATGTTACATTCATATCGATGTAGAGGCATTAATTCATTTGGCAGAGCATATTCTTGTTTGTACTGTAGGAATACTTCTATTTACAGTGTAGCGTCAAATCAGTAGTCTACATCTCTTGCAGTGAGAGAGTTAACCCGTTGAATCTGTCTTGGATGTAGAGCTTTAGCATTCGGAATGCTAGCTTTAGTAACGGCCTCTAAGGTCAGTACTGGGGAGACAACGAATTAGCATTTTCCCTGACCCAGGGTTCTCTCTCTCATTACAGCAGTCTGTACAGCTGTGAAAATGTTCTCAGTGGATGCAAAATACACTGTGTGCATTCTGTACTTCAAATGTACATGTATGCATGCATTCAAATGTTTGTAATCTACGACTAAACAATATGAATTGTCGGGTTTCATTATAAGAAACAAAGGATTATTCATGGATAAGGTGCAAGTCTCTATTACACCCTGGTACTCAAGTTGATTTAAGATTTCTCTGACTTGTAATACCGATTCCCTAAATGCAATGTAGGAAGCACATAAAAGAGTGCTTTTGGACCTTAAGAAATCGGTAATTACTACCAACTTCAAGTTGGTGGTAATTACCGAATTCCTTTAAAAAAGCACTTTCTTGCTTTTTTTTAGTGCCATGTGGCACACATGCATGCACTTAGGGCATGCATGTGTGCCACATATGCACACATGCACATTTCAGGGGTGCAACAGGGCATTCTTTGGGCACCCTGGCACCCTTGAAATACCTCCCGGTGTTACCGAATGTCTTCACATTCATTCCTATGGGCCTCCACGCCCATAGGAATGAATAGGTAGGTATTCTTTATTACCGAATCTCAATTACCGATTTGGTAATAACGAATCTTAAGAATTCAGTATTTTTTACTGAATTCTTACCTACATCTGAAATACCAACTTCTAAATACCGAATCTGTAAAATTCGGTATTCAGAATTCCGTATTTCACTATTATCTACATCGGGCCCTATATCTCTTTTCAGTGTGCTCCTGTTGAGGAGACCCACTCCGTGGTTGTTGTTTATTTGTTTATTATTTTTTTGTTTATTTTCCCATTTCTTTTTAGAAGAACCGAGTTCTTGCTTGGAGTTATCCTTTTTAGAATTACCCTCAACCATCGGATTCCAGGTATGGTATTCAGATTATCTCTTCCTAGAGAAGCGATATTTCTGCGATAAACTTATATAACTCTCTCTCTCCTGTTTGAACTTGAACCAAATTGCCTATTAGTTTAATCCCTACCTCCAGGGCAGGTTCGACCCCAGACTCATTCTGCATTTGTTTCAATATATCCGGTATTGCCGCTATTGAAGGGGTACCATGAGTTCTGGTGTAAACAGCAGTAAAGACTGTACCACAAGTGGTACAATCTTCTATCAGGGGAGCGATCCTCATTGGCAAGCTAATCGTTAACATTCTGTGTTTGTCCAATGGAGAAGAACCACTTCAAGATGTGCTATTTTTTGTGCTATTCAGAATGGCACTTATTCCCGACTGGTGGTAATTCTTCCTGTTGCAGCATTCAGTGTTTGAGGGCTGATACCCATAGTATTCAATTGAGGTTGTGCAGCCAAAGCAGCCCTCACAGGTTGAACTATAAGTGTTCATATTATGTAATATGTAAGATTCCTGTAATTTTTCACTAAATCTTCGTATAGTGTGCGCCTTTCTGCTACTCCTAACATATGAATTTCGGGGTGTGGTGTATACGAAGCTAAGGCAGTCCAGGTTGCTCCTTCTTTACGGAGCGGACCGAGTCTCACATTTTCTATGGTGTGGGGGAGAGCACCTTTAAACTAATTTATATGCTCTTGGTAAGTTAACAGGAATTCTAGGTCCACATATGGAAGGTATTTCTCTACTGTCTCATCTTCAATGTAAGTGTGAAACAGTTGTGTGCATGTGTCTGCAGCTGGGAATGTAACCCAAGAATAAAATACCTCTAGCCTGAATGCTTTGTGTGCCTCAACCAAGAAGTAACATTTCCACCCGTTGCCGGGAGGCCATGTTGTAATAATTTTATAGTAACTGCTTGTCCGTAATGTTATGAAATATTTAGAGTAGCTTCTTGTACTTCAATGCTGTCTACATGCTTTGACATTGTAAAAAATGAAAAGGTTTGTACAAAATGGGAATATTCTTTAATCCTTCAAGCTTGATAAAACCTACAGCCAATACATAGGACATACCTACTCAGCTGAGGCGGATTCCCTTTTCCCACTATAGATGTCTCTAGTTTACTGTGAGTAAGGATCTCTGAAAAAGCACGACTGAACTACTCAGATTTTACTGTTAAATAAGTGCCTAACCAACATTGGCGGCACCATGTCGTGTAGTTCCTACTAATCCGTAGGATCTGCGCATTGTTTGGACAACATAAACTAAGGGATTGGTGCCTAGACTGATTCCGGACAACCCCATAGGATATGTTGGCCTTAACCTTAACCTACCAGGGAGCGAACAATTTCTGCCAACAACTGACACAACAACCCTTATTCCTCAGGAATCGTGGAAACAGTACAGAACCTTTCATTCAGTCATTTGTGCTCCCTTGTTCTCAGAGGAATATACAGAGAATACACAGTGGGACGTTTTGAATAATATTTATTGAACCAATATTATATTGCATAAAATAAATGTGCTGCAATGATTAGGAGATAGATACAAATAAAAGGGATTACAAGTACCAAAAGAGTAAATAGTTAATACATTTATACCATGGTGCTGAAGCAAAGACTATGTGCTGGCATTTATGCTGGCATGTATGAAAAATAGTAATCTAACATACTCCTACGATGTGGAACCTACTCTAAGTGTACCTAGTGTGGGTATTGGTGTAGAGCCAATAATCTCCCCTAGGGATGATCCAACCCCATTACCTGATGGGAAAGTGTGAAAGACCGCATCTTTCTTTCGAGTTGAACACCCCTGACAGAATATCAGACCGGTGCATGGTGATTTCTCAGCATGCAGGGACATTTGGTGTCAGCAGAAATGCCTCAAATACCAATCTATTGGGATGCCTATTAGTTATAATAAAAGGAGCCTTTGCGATGTGCGCACTAGTTTAATATTGTCAGGGATATATGGATAGTGCTGTCACCTTGGGGATGAAGATAGGTCAACTTTTGTACCTGGTGCATGGAGAGGCCTAGTACATGATGTTCAAGGCATTGTGATAATGTTGTGTGAAGCTGGATGTATAAACAAAGCAGTTTCAGAGAAAGACATCCAACATTGTCATGCATGCAATGTGTGCAAAAGTTCACCACTGAAATGTTATTTTCTAGGACAATGTAGGGAATAAGCTGCCTCACTACATGGGCCTAACCAGGGAATATAACACATGCATAAGTGTTTTTCTAAGGGGGCGTGGCTAAGCGCGCAACGGGAATGGCCGCCTTGGGGTAGAGCTCCGCTCTGAGCTCCCCTTCCCGGCGCATTTCTCTGGTGAAACACAGCCTGCAGCCGGCAGAACATTGCCGGCGCTGCTACGAGACATTGCCTCTGAACACCCAGCCGACTTTGGGGAAGATTGGCACGCCCACGACACACCGAAGATTCAGCGGCGTTGGGACCGCGCGTGTCGCTCCTGACCTCGGGGGACGCTCAGGAAAGACCGAGACTTCGGCGGGCGTGGAGGGCCCGGCATCGCGGCCTACATGCACAGCGAACGCACGGAGCTGTGGTGCAGGGACGGAACGCGGCACCAGACCGGGCCTGACCGGAGGATCCGCATGCCGAGTGCTGACTACCCCGACGCCTGACCAGACGAGCGGCTGAACGTGACCGGATGGGGCCAATCTGACCGACACGAACCGGAGGTAGGGGGAGCGGAGCTGATCCACCGACTGCGGAGGCCTGCTCCTGCCCGCCAGGTGCGCCGGAAGCCTTGCCCCTCCTCCAGGCGGTTAACAGTAACGGAGCTGAGAGGCCACGAGTAGTGAATGGTGCGCGGCTGGGCGGCGGAAACGGCCGGACTGACAACGCGCCTACTGAAACACACCCGCATATTGGCAAGAAGCGGCGGGACCGCACAGGCGCCCGTGGCCGGGAAACCAAGGCGCCCGGAACACTGCCCACGCCACGTGAGTGGCACAGTGGCCTGCATAACCCACCACCGTGCCTGACCCACCACAGGGGGGGCGCGCGCCGACCCTGCGCTACCTACAAACACGGACACACCGTCCTAGCAGGCGCCGGACGCCGCAAGCCACCGACACGTGGCCACGTACACAGGCGCCTGCCCGCCTACGGGCCGCGAACACTGAGGAATAGTCCATTGCCCCGCCGCCCAACAACCACATGCACAGGCTGGTCCTCTGGGGGTGAAGCACGCTGCTAGAACGGAAACAACGCTGTGGTGCAGATGTCTAACGGACCTAGGACGCGAACTGGGACCGGCAGCACGACCTTAAAGGGCAAGATGGACATGTCCGGGAAGAGCAATGACCCGGACCAAATGGCGGCAAAGCTGGACACCATGCTGGCAGCGATGGAGAGGCTCGAAGAATCTATACACCTAACCCACACCTCCCTGGCCACCAAGATTGGTAGCGTGGTCATCGACCTAACACACCTGAGGACGGACCATAAAAAACTGGCGGAACGCACCACGGCCCTAGAGGGTGCTATGCAGACGCTTCAGCCTCAAGCCGACCAATCGCACAAGCAAATACAGGACTAATTGAACAGGGTGGAGTTCTTGGAGGACACAGCCGAGGACGCGGAAGGTAGGACCCGCAGGAACAACGTACACTTGGTCGGGGTCCCAGAGAAATGGGAAGGGAGGACCCAATAGGAGCGCATGGAGCAGTGGCTGAAGGGCATACTACCGGAGGGATCGCTCTCCCCACACTTTGTAATAGAGCGTGCTCACAGGGTCCCCACCAAACCTCTGGCAACAGGCTCCAACCCAAGACCCATGCTGCTACGCATAATGAACTATCGAGACAGAGACTCCATACTGCGAGAAACACGCAAACTCCAGGAGATCCGGATTGAAAATGCGTCGGTAATGTTCTTTCCGGACTATACTGTACAGGTCCAGCGGCAAAGACATGACTTTATGGCGGTAAAAAAACGACTGAGGCAGATCGGCCTGCAGTACTCTCTGCTGTTTCCTGCGAAGTTGAGAGTTGTGGCAGGGGAGCGGACTCATTTCTTCACGGACCCCACGGAAGTGGAAACATGGCTGGACAGCGGAGTAGATACGGACTCCAAAACGACTGCAGGTCCTGCGCCCCGGCGACAATTCGGGGGTAACAGACGAAGACGTCGACCCCGCCAGAGGTCTCAGACTGGGCCACGACCAGCGACAAGTACTCCCCCCCCAGCGGACGCCAAGAGGCAGGAGAAACAGGACGCCCTCCGCCTGGTGATGGAACTCAGCAGATCCCCTGCACGGAGCGACGTGGCGGGCAGCAGCGCGCAGGAACTCCACAGCGACGACTAAGCCGTTTATGGTGTGCCGGACTCCCCAACATCGGAAGAACGACCAGACGTCACTCCCCAAACAGCGGACTACATCAGCTAACTGCACGACGAGTACAGCACTCTGGAGGGACATCCGCCAACGACCATCGCAATGGATCTGAAGGAACACGCCAACACAGCAGCAACGCAGCGGCGGTGAGGAACACTCGCGGTAGCGAACTATACCCCCGACCCTGCGGGCCGCACATGAGGCACACACACGCCAGGCGCCTCCTCAGTGAGCACGAGCCCAAGAATCAACACTGAGTGCCCGAACTTGACCGAGGTGCAGCTACAGAGAAGCTTTGCTTCGCCAGGTAGCAGATCGATTGGGACACGTAACGTATAGAGTTTCATGCATGTAAAAAAGGGGTTCACTGTATGCGAGGGCTGTTTAGACTGGTACGTTCCTCCTGGGAAGGCAGTGGGCCTTCATACAACAACTATATTGACTCAGAACCACTGATCACGTGCGCATAGCACTAACACCCCCTTAGATTTGAATTTTGTTGCTCTCCTAGAGAGTATGGACGGGAGCACGTTTTGCATCCGACCTTTTGGTATTTTGAATGTTCATAATGTTCATTGGCTTATTGTTAGTAGTGTGGCTCACTGGTTAGAGGCGGCAGACCCGAGAGCAGAGGACGGCACGGGACCAGGGTTCGATTCCCGGCGCGGCAGGTTTCTGGACCAGGGTCAGCGGACTCGATAATTCTCTCGCCTCGGTGCCCACTCTGATCAGCGATCACACTCGGCAACTCTGGGCATTAGCTTGCCTCATCTTCACTAACGGCCCCACCAGACCGCCGGGGATGCCTGGTCTCACCCTGGAGATACCCATTAAGGGGACATCTCTCAGGGAAGCCAGGAAGGGTTTCGCAGCGGTCGAAGCGCCTTGGGACCCTACGGGTAAGTAGTGCGCTATATAAATGCCAATACATACATACATACATTGTTCCGTTAGCCATGTTTCCTTCCCTCCCTCTGGTCTCAGTGAAGTGGTGTGCCAATCTAAGTGTTTACTCGATTGCAGGGACCACCAGCTCGATGGCGGGCGCGGGCTGCATGGGGAGGTGGTGGGAGGTCTGGGTGAGGGACATTGTTAAAAAGTTGTAATGTCAGCCATTAAGATATGTACGTGGAATGTGAGGGGTATACATACGCCGTCACGACGCTACCAAATCTACTCGTACCTCAAACGCCACTGCATACAAATTGCCCTCCTACAAGAAACACACCTTAGCGCCACGAAAATTCCCACGCTACATCGCAGGTGGCGTGGACAAATATATGCTACGGGTTTCTCGTCATATGCTAAGGGGACACTGGTGTGGGTCAGGCCGGGCACTCCATGGACCACACTGGACGTACATATAGACCCCGGGGGAAGATACGTGGCAGTCCACGGCAGGTTGGATGGACACCCACTAGTACTGGCCTCAGTGTATGCGCCTAACGCAGGGCTGGCGGATTTCCTTACCCAATTGTCGCACACGCTGGCCCCCTGGCATGGAGTCCCCTGGGTGCTTGGCGGGGACTACAACAGCTCATTAGATCTAGCGCTGGACCGCTCTCACCCTTCACCACCCAACTCACAGGCACGGAACACTACGAACGCACTACAGGCGTGGTCCACACAGTGGGATCTACATGATGCGTGGCGCACTTCTAATCCACACTCCAGAGTCTACTCATATTATTCGGGAGCTCACGCCCTGCATGTACGCCTTGATAGGTACATGGTAACCAGTGAGATCCTGCCACATGTCACGAATACCTGCTACATGGGCCGCACGCACTCCGATCACAACCCACATCTATTGGATCTGGCGTGGGAGCAACCTCGGCCTCCGATACCCACATGGCGGTTACAGCCTGACCTACTACTAGATGGCCCATTTAGAGGTTCCATATGCACGCAAACAGCACAATATTTCGAAGACAATTCAGGCACAGCGTCGTCACCACAGATTGAATGGGACGCTTTTAAAGTGGTCCTCAGGGGGCAATGTCTAGGCACCCAGGCCCATTCCCGACGGCAATTAGAGGCAGATCACAGACGCTTAGAGTCAGACTTGTTGCGGGCGGAACAGGCAGCGGCCACGGGCGCGAATACCGACTTATTGGAGGCGCGGGCAGAGCATGACAGGCTGATTGACAGGTTGAAAAATGTTAATTACAAGGCCCACTCAGCCCGCACACATCACACTGGAGACAAGCCTAGCAAACTGCGGGTTTGGCTGATATAACGTGAAGAACGCGCACCGCCAGTGACGGCGATACAATCAGTGGCTGGCCCGTAAGTGTACACCCAGGCGAAAATACACGAGGCCTTTGTGACGCACTACAACGCGCTCTATGTGTCCCGTCTTCTAACCACACAACCCACCATAACTGAGTATCTAGACGAAGTCGCGCTGCCTGCCCTAACGGATGACCAACAGGACGATCTAGGGTCGCCCTTGATAGCAGAGGAGCTCCGTGAGGCCATCTTTGCCCTTTTGAATGGCAAGGCCCCCGGCCCAGATGGGTTGCCGGCGGAATATTATAAAGCCTGCTCCGACATCCTGATCCCGGAGCTCCTCAAGGTGTACGCAGCGGCACTGGAAGACTCAGCCTTACCCCAGTCGATGAATGAGGTGACACTAGTGTCCCTTCTCAAGCCGGGTAGAGATGGTACACTGCTCGGCTCGTATAGACCCCTTGCGCTGCTGAACACAGATTATAAGATACTGGCATCGACCCTCGCCCGACGACTGGTAGGCCTGGTACCCGACTTGATACACAGTGACCAGAACAGCTTTGTACCCACTAGATGCACCTCCCACAACATACGGAGGCTGTTCCGAGTGCAAACATACGCAGTACAATATTGGCCTAGGTCGGGCTGCCTAGTTCTAGACCTAGAGAAGGCATTCGATTCGGTCGAGTGGCCCTACCTGCTGGCTGTGTTGCGCAAGTTCGAGCTTGGGGATGACTTTATTGAACTGGTCGGCTTGCTGTACAGATGCCCCGTGGTACGAGTCCGCACGGGCAGGCTGCTGTCCGACGCCATTAGGGTGCAACGCGGCACCAGACAAGGCTGCCCATTATCCCCATTACTCTTTTCATTGGCGATAGAACCCCTTGCTGAAATATTGCGCAATAAGGGCATGCACTGGGGCATCCCCCTGGCAGATGGTATGCACATAGTCTCGCTATATGCGGACGACCTCCTCTTGTACGTCAGAGACCTCACCCAAATACCACCAGAACTCTCGGAGATCTTCCGATCCTTCGAGACCGTGTCAGGCCTCAAGGTAAACTGGGCCAAATCAGGGGCGTATTCGTTCGACATCTCAGACCCTGAAATTAGGATTAATGGCGAACAATTGCCGTGGAATCCTACCACGTTCAAGTATCTGAATTTAATTTAATTTGAATTTAAAATATTTATATAGCGCAGCGTACACCATACGGTTTCTTGGCGCTTTTGGAGGCATGAAAACAGAAGATTAAAAGGGACAGTTAGTGTGGGAAGGCTTGAACAAACAAGAAAGTTTTCAGGTCCTTGCGGAAGAGGGAGTATTGTTTGGTCGCTCGTAGGTGGTTAGGGAGGGAATTCCAAAAAATGGGAGCCAAAACTGAAAAATTGGAACCTCCCCATTTTTTTCTGTTATAGCGAGGAACCTGAAGAAGGGATTGAGAGGATGATCGAAGCTGTCTAGTGGGGACATAATCTTTTAGCAGGGAAGAGATGAAGCCAGGGGCCGTTCCCTGCCGTGCCTGGAAAACCATGCAACCAGTTTTAAAGAGTGACCGTTGTAGAACAGGCAACCAGTGCAGCGCCTTCAACAATGGTGTAGAATGATGGAAGCGAGGGAGGCCATACACCAGCCGAGCTGCCTGGTTCTGCACAAGCTGGAGTTTACGTAGGCTATATGCCGGGATGCCGTTGTACAGGGCATTGGCATAGTCTAGCCGGGAGATCACAAGGGCAGACATGATGAGTTTGAGTGCCAGAGGGGAGAAAAACCGGGAAACAGTGCGAATAGTGCGGAGCATCAGAAAGCAAGAAGAGACGACAGAGCTAATTTGTGAGTGGAGGGTAAGATGATTGTTGATTTTTATACCTAGGGTCTTGACTGTGGAAGAAGTATCTGGGTATATATATTTACAGGACTCCCCCGGACATCCTGGACGGCAACCTAACGCGCGCCGTAACGTCCATAAGGTCCCAAATTGCCTTTTGGAAGTCCCTGCCGCTCAACGTCCCGAGCAGAGTGACGTTGACGAAAATGATCGTTCTCCCCAGACTCCTATATTACTTCGCCAACATCCCGGTATACGTACAGGTCTGCACCTTCAAAGAGCTAGCATCCATGATCAGGGACCTGATATGGAACACTGGGAGGCCCAGAGTGGCCCTGCAAAAACTATATACGCCGATTAGTGAGGGTGGCCTCGCAGTACCAAACCTAGAACTTTACTATCTAGCAGCGCAACTACAGTGGGTAACTGCCTGGCTCGCAGGAAACCGCCTGGAGGACACGGCCACGACAACAGATGTGCTGTCCTCCACACAGATACATACCTTATTCCACCCCCTGACACACCCGAGGAGAACGTCACAACTGCATGTAGATGTGGCGGCGCGATGCTACGTCAGGAGCTTACGGCTCACGAGACACACCAAACCATATGCCCCGGCACTCCCGCTCCTAGGCACCCCCAAGACCACCTCTGTTGTCACGGAAGCGGCGCTGGAACACTGGACACGCACTGGAGTGGACACCATGGCGGACTTGTACGCCGATGGTGCCCTGATACCTTTTGTGACGCTGGCTACTGACACGGGTCTCCCAGCGGGACAGTTCTTACAACACGCCTCCATAATTATGGCATACACACAACGGTGGGGTAACATCACTGAGGAACTACCAACACATCAATTGATACAGAGCCTACATGTCATGGGGAACGGTACACATGTGGTGCACTGGCTGAACCAAGCACTATTGTCGCACACGCAGCACACGTTACAGCCGCTACGTGACAAATGGGCACTTGACAGGGGGAGGGACTGGACAGATAAGGAGTGGAAGATGGTACTACTGGGCCCCAGGAACATTCCCCGCAACGCACGCTTCAAACTGATCCAGTTCTATATACTGCATAGAGCGTACCTCTCACCTGACAAAATTAACCAGTACTTCCCGGGCGCTGCAGCTAGCTGCCCGAGATGTGCACTGGAGGGAGCAGACTTGCTACACATGCTGTGGCAATGCCCACAGATTCAGACGTACTGGCGGACTGTGCTAGCGATACTAGAAAAATGCACGGCCATGCCGATACCGCACACATGGGAGACATGCATACTAGGCCTTTATAAACGAACCAAATTAAATAGGGTCCCCTCTCGTTTCTGGGACCTTGGCCTCCTCACGGCCAAACGACTGATCACAAAACACTGGAAGCGAGCTACCCCACCCCTGACGGCACACTGGCACACATCCCTAGACAACTGGGCGAGAGCGGAAAGCACCACCCTCCATAATGAGGAAACAGCAGGTCTACGACAGTTCCCAATTGCGGCATTGTGGGATGACATGCTAAGCTCCTTTCATAGGGAATGCCAACTAACGCGGAACCCCACAAATGACGACCACCCGGACAATGCCACCGATACGCCCCTTGCTGGCATTCCATGCTGACCGACATGGTGATACCCCGCCCAGCACTCCCCTCATAACAAATGCCCACCACAGCTAACCCATTGTCCTCCTCGAAGACACACACGCACCAATAGTCACTATTCAATAGCGCCCGCATGCCCCCACTGCATCGATGCGCCCTCAATTCGACACACACACCACACCTCCAAATCAGATGACCATAAACCCCCTTTCCTTTTCCCCCTTTCTTTTTTTTTCCTTCATTGTTTATCTTGGAATGTCATCTCCTTTGTTGCGCCAACACGGTTGGAACATTTGTGATGAACCATTGTCATGATGTATGAAGTGGAGAACTACTGCATTGTGTGACGCGCCCCGCGAGCATGACAGACATCTTTGAGATGTAGCAATATGTATGTTGTAGCATTCATGTTTTCATTCCTCCTGTGCCTTCAATAAAGGATATTTAAAAAAAAAAAAAAGTGTTTTTCTAACATATTATCATGGTTAAATGAACACACCTGTATTGATACATAATGAATATTTTGTGTGATGCTGGTTGTGGGTGTTGGGCTTGCTGGCATTCCATGCTGACCGACATGGTGATACCCCGCCCAGCACTCCCCTCATAACAAATGCCCACCACAGCTAACCCATTGTCCTCCTCGAAGACACACACGCACCAATAGTCACTATTCAATAGCGCCCGCACGCCCCCACTGCATCGATGCGCCCTCAATTCGACACACACACCACACCTCCAAATCAGATGACCATAAACCCCCTTTCCTTTTCCCCCTTTCTTTTTTTTTTCCTTCATTGTTTATCTTGGAATGTCATCTCCTTTGTTGCGCCAACACGGTTGGAACATTTGTGATGAACCATTGTCATGATGTATGAAGTGGAGAACTACTGCATTGTGTGACGCGCCCCGCGAGCATGACAGACATCTTTGAGATGTAGCAATATGTATGTTGTAGCATTCATGTTTTCATTCCTCCTGTGCCTTCAATAAAGGATATTTAAAAAAAAAAAAAAGTGTTTTTCTAACATATTATCATGGTTAAATGAACACACCTGTATTGATACATAATGAATATTTTGTGTGATGCTGGTTGTGGGTGTTGGGCTTGTGGTGCATGTGGGTGTACATTCAATAGTGTGTGTATGTTGTTGGCATGTAATGCTATATGTTAAGAAAGTGTGAAATAATGGTTTGTGCTGTGTACACCTGTATTAGGTTAAACTAAAAATCTTTTGTCCTAAGTAATCAAAGATTTTATCGGGGCGTGCTGGGCGGGAAGGAGGATGCTACCCTCCATGTTAAACTATAAGAAAAACCTTCAAGTGTCATTAGTCACTTGACCCTACAAGCACTGCAAATGGCAAACATCCGTTTGCTCAAATTAATCCACAAAAACAGTGTGTACACTCGTCACATTTTTAATGTATTACACATTCATTTAGCAAAAAACATATAGGAATTTTTCACATTCTTGTTTTATGAACTTTCTATTCTTGTCCACAGTATTAATGTAAAACAAAAATGAAATTGCCTATACAAATGATCACTGATCAATTACAAATCTTGAAACATAATGATGTTGTTGCGAGTCCCAATGCATTTCAGGATTGGATCCCTTCTTCAGGGGAACTGAAAGACATTTTGAAAAAATAATGTCAACAGACACCATAGTCCAGCATATTAAATGGTGGAAACAGTCATAATATTATTGTTAAGTAATTCATGTTGAGCCAACCAACTAAAAAGTATTGTGTAACCTGCACCAAGTGAAAATTTCTTTGGTCTCATTGAAGGGAATATGAAGATATGTCCACCAAACAAAGAAGCACTTACTACTACTATTTAAGAGGAAGGACCTTTGTTTTATGGAGATTTACCTCTTTGTAGTCTTGTTGCCTTATCTATGGGAGGATTCATGTTATCAAATATCCGAATAAAGACTCAACAGGAACAATCACATTGCCAAAACGCAGACAATCTTGACTCTTATTTATTGAGCTATCTGTTATGATATATGTCTAGTCAAAAATAGGGTATTATTTATTTATTTACCACATAATGGCGCCCGAATAGGAACTTGCCCTTTCCCCACGCGTCGGTGAAGCCACGCCGACCCCCTGACCCTCTGCAGTCGTGACGGAACTCTTCTGCGCAGTGGCAGATATTTCTGCTCAAGTATCCCTCAGGCCCACGGAGGAGACGGAGGAGGCGGTCCAGCATCCAGACGAGACGGTGGAGGAACGCGGCGAGTCCCGACCAGAGCCCAAGCCAAGAGTCCAAGGTCCGAGGTATCCGGAGGTCCACCCGTAACTGAAGTCCGAAGTCCGAAGTTCGTCGTCGTAGCAGTCCAGTCCAGTCCGAGGCCTTCCGTTCTTGCTGCCCGGTGAGTACCGTTACTGGGGTGGTATCTAGACAGGGTCAATTTAATTGACTCTGGTCTGTGGGTTGGTGGTACACAGTCCCACAAACGAAGTGTCCACTTCGGTGGATGCGGGTCCTGACGTGTCTCTTTATGAGACCGGTAAGTTTCGTACTGTTTCAGCAGTGCATCTAGTTTCTGTTCTAGTCAGTTCTGTTTTCGAGAAATTTCAAGTATTTTCAGGTGGTATTCTGTTCGAACTGTTATTCATAATGTTCTTCATGTATTTTAATGTCGTGGTATGAATGGGAAATAAGTGTCGTGTTTATTGTGTATTGTATTGTGTCTAGATTACAGTTCAGTCATGCCTATATTTTCCAAGTTACGTCAGTTAAAAACTAGAAAGGGTCTGCTGGAAGCAGCAGTTCCCGTCCCGCCCAGGGACAGTCCAGGTCACTTTATGTATCAGAAGCATGGCATAAGCGCCATATTGTATCTAGATTTATGGGTAGAGTATACCAAACAGTTAGAAGAAAAGTATAGATGGCCCGTATCGGGTACATGGGATGCCGAATGCATCATGCGAGTAGAAGAGGCATTATGGAAAAAGAAAGCCAGACAATCACAGAAAGACGCCATCGAGTTATGGCGCAAAGAAGCTCATAAAAGAACCGAAAAAGAAATCAGAAAGTCAGAATTAAGTAGAGAATCCCAAGAACGAGCCCAAGAAAGAGAATTAATCGAGATAGGTGAACGAGTTAGAACTGAGCAATCAGACAGACAGAGGAATGCCCTCATTAAGGGTATGTATCCTCTTCTTGCTGAGGGCTTGCCAAAAGCGACCCCGGAGGCATCCAGTAACTTTCCGCCACCACTAGTTCCGACCAAGCTACGTCACAAACCGACCGCAGCTGATATTTTTATTTCGTCCTATCTGGACGACACAGTCCCCGAATATGCAAATCCTGTTCGCGCTCCGCCAGTCCCTGTAAATCAGGTAATTCCTGCTCCTCCAGACACCGGGGTGCCCTTAACAGCCCCCCTGGGTCAGCCCGCCATACAAGTCCAGCCCACGTTACAATTACCGACCCTGCCAGGACGAAAAGCATCAGTCGATGATTCTAGTTTAGGGGCCGCAGGAGGAGGTCTTCCTCAAACTCCGCCGCCATACAAGCGTTTATCAGCACTCGAATTACATGCTCAAGCATCACAGCGTACTCCTAAGAGTAATAAGTCTGTTGCAGAGATCAGGCAAACCCTTGGTGAATGTGTTTATGACCCAGTTCCAGGCGAGTTTAATATGGTTTTATATTCAGTACGCGTAAGGAGAGTGACCGAGTATCTAGTCACCCTGCCGAATATGAAAGAAGATCTAGACAGGATATATCGTTTCATCCGTACAGGGGATGACCCACAAAGTATTAGTGATGCCATGTCTCAAAGGAAAGCCGAGATTCAGCGCATGATATTAAAGTTCTTAATTAATTGTCTAATAAGGGAACAGGATTACCCGTCTAAAGACCCGGAAGAAATGAAAACTCTAACAAAATGGAGTGATAATATAGCCGAAGGAAAGCACAATACCATTGGTGCCATGGAAAGTATGTACAAGAAAATTCGTAGAGAGATAATAAAGATACACGAACAGCGTAAAGCAGCACAAGTAAGCGAGAAAGAAAGTACCTCTGATCCTGAAGAGGAAGACGACGAGAATACTGCCAGAATAGCGTATGTAGGAAAACCTAGATTTCCAGATCGCCATTTACGTCTAGAACACAAGCCTATTTTCCATCATCCAGCACCAGAACAAGGTTCCCTAGAACAAGTATTTCAAGCTACCGATCACATTCTGAAATCACGAATCGGTTACAGTGAGTTAAGTACTATGCATGAACAAGAACTAGCCCGATCAGCAGTCCGATGGATTACTGATCCTACCACTTTTCCGGACGAAATAGTGGCACAAATGTTTCTGAAAATGCCCCCAGCCGAGCAGCGACTGGTGGGTATGTATATGATTCAGCACCTCATTACACTGTATGAGGGTCAACATTCTGATCCAGGTCCGTTACACGATATCCTGAATGAATTACTCCAGTATAAATGGAGAGGTCTAGGTACCGATTTAATTAGTGTCATTTTAGAACAACGTCATAAATATAGAACATTCTTGAACCCGCATTTTGTTCATGTCTCACCCCCAGGAAGTAAATCATTCTACATAGACAGACAGAATCCGTTACGAGAAGTCCACCCAGTCAGAGGAACGGGTGGCGAAATGCAACGAGTGTTTGTATACACTCCGATCACAAAGATGGAACTCCTCGAAATGAAGAAATTAATTCCCTGTCATGACAAAGATCCAGCAGGGTTCCATAGAGAATTAAAAGACATGCTCCGTATGGGAGAATACACATACCCAGATATCATTAAAATGTTAAAGGTTCTGCTACCCGCAGGGGTGTATGAAAAGCTAAAGGAAAAAGAATGGGAGGTGGGAGAGAAAAAGATCGATTGGGCAGTCCTAGAAGCAGAAGATAAGATACGTGTACCAGGTACTGGTCTTGGAGAGAAATGTAAAGAATTACCAGAATTATTAATTCAAGTTTTACCCAGATTATTAACAACGAGAAAAGAAGACTGGGATGCAATCTCAGCCTGTAAACAGAAACAAGATGAAGATATTAGTGATTTTTATTCGAGGTTTGAAAAGTGCTTTAGTATCAACAGTGGTCTCAAGACAAGTAGTGAGTCATACCCTCACCTTTTCGTTACTAAATTAGTCGAGAATTCAAGTCCACCAATTAAAAATCGAGTTTTGAAAGTCGAAAGCACCTGGCAAGCAAATACTCCGTCCCAGATGCTCCAGATGCTCCAGTACCACCAGAATAGAATCAGAGAAGAACAAGAACACGAGAGAAAACGTATGAAAGACACAAAGATGAAAGTGCTAGTTGCACAATCTGTTCCTCAAGACAGTCAGAAGAGGGGTCCGAATCAAGCCAGTCATCCTGCAGCTCCCGTTAAAGGGAACTGCAATTATTGTAAACAACCAGGTCATTTTATAAATGAGTGTGCAGTTCTGAAACATAACATAGCTACTGGTAAGACTAAAGAAAGACCACGTCCGCCTAGACAGGAACAAGTTTCACAGATTCCTCAGCCACAGAATGCACAACAGACAGTTACAGTACCGCAGCCTATCGCTGCAACACAGCATGTTACATCGCAGATGTACCAGTATGCACAGTCCGAGTATCCAGAGTACCAGCCATATTCATGAAACAGCCTAGAGAGGGAGGTAGGCTTGCCTCTCATCGAGATACCTGTAGATCAAGAAGGTCCCTATGTTCACAGTCAAGTATTAGGGAAAGACAGAAAGTTTTTGATTGATACAGGGGCAAGTAGGACCACAATTAGTCATGCCGAAGTTCCAGGGGCTCCGCTCTCAGGCTCAAGAAATGTTTCCCTTGGATTTTCAGGAAAGCCTATCGTAAATGAGATTTCAAAGCCAGTCACTCTAGAAGTAGGTCCATTGTCCCGTACTACTGATCTGTTACTTACTAAGTCATGTCCAGAAAATCTATTAGGCATTAAAACACTGAAAGAGTTAGGTGCAGTTATATGTTGTTCCCCAGAGGGAATACGTCTGTTCCTACGTGACTTTAAGGGTCACTATGTATTACGAGATTTTGATTCAAGACTGTCTAATGTCCCGCAGCATTTATGGGCGCAAGGTCCAACTGATGTAGGTTATATGCAAATCACACCCTATCGTGTGACTCTCAAACCAGGTGTAGTGTTACCACGAATCAGGCAGTATAGATTGCCGCCTGAGGCTGTAGCAGCCTTATCCAAAATTATTGACGAGCTCATGGCTCAAGGAGTAGTTGTAGAAACTGACTCCAATGTATGCAACTCTCCGATCATTCCAGTCATGAAACGTACTGATCCAAATGCACCCCCAGTATATCGATTAGTGATTGATTTACGAGAACTTAATAAATGTATTATTCCTCAGTACCCAGTTGTCCCAGATATCTCTTCCCTATTGACCGCCATTGATTCCGAAGCCACGTTCTTTACAGTAATCGACCTCAAGAACGCATTTTTTAGTGTTCCCATTCATCCAGACAGCCAGTTTCTTTTCGGATTTTGTTTAAATGGAAGGAGCTATATGTTCACACGCGCTCCTCAAGGTTTCACAGAAAGTCCTAGTATTTACAGTCAAGCACTCAAGAGACAACTAGACAACATTCACATGCCAACTGACACTGCCCTGCTCCAGTATGTCGACGATCTATTGATCACAGCCCGTTCTGAACGTGACTGCGAGCGAGCGTCACTGACGGTTCTGTATTTCCTAGCCGAGATGGGACACAAGGTGTCCCCTTCGAAGCTTCAATTCTGTGTCCAGCAAGTGGTCTACTTAGGACACTTACTGTCCAAGAGGGGTAGGCAGTTGACACCAGACCGTATCCAGTTGATAGCGAGTCTTCCTCAGCCCAAGACCCAGAAGGAGGTACGTGCCTTTATCGGCCTTACTTCTTATTGCCGACAATGGATTCCCCAGTATGCATTCCTAGCCAAGCCACTGATACAGTTAACGACTCAGGAGGCAGCCGTATCGACTGTTCTCCCTTGGACATCTGAACATACACTTAGTTTCAACGAGTTAAAGAAAGCCCTATGTCAAGCTCCAGTTCTAGCTACACCGAACTACAGTAAGCCTTTTACACTTTTCGTTACTGAACGTGAAGGTACAGCATTATCTGTTCTCACACAAGACCAAGCAGGACAATACAAGCCCTGTGCTTATTTTTCTAGCACACTAGATCCAGTCGCCCAGGCTTTGCCTGCGTGCCTCAAGTCAGTTGCAGCCACAGCACTAGCTATCAGACAAAGTGATTCCATAGTTTTAGGACACTCCTTGACAGTACAAGTCCCACACTCCGTGGAAGTTCTTTTAAACCGAACACAAACACAGCACTTGACAATTGCACGTTTAACAGGTTATGAATTGACACTGTTCCAGCCACACATAGATATTAGACGCTGCAACATCCTATATCCTGCTACACTGTTACCATCAGTTAATTCAAATCCAGCCACACATGATTGCGTGGAAGTAGTTAACATTACGACAAAGCCAAGACAAGATCTGACAGACATTCCGTTACCAGATCCTGACCTGACACTTTATGTGGATGGTTCATGTATGAGAACTAGTACAGGAGAACTAGTCGCCGCGTATGCAGTGACTACTGACACCGAAGTTATTAAAACACACCGTATTGATACCCTGTCCGCTCAAGCAGCAGAGCTAGTTGCTCTGACACAAGCCTGTATACACGCCAAGAACTTGAAAGTTAATGTTTACACAGATTCACGCTACGCATTTGGAGTCGTTCACGACTTTGGAGTGCTCTGGCAGGAGAGAAGTTTCATGACTTCTCATGGAACCAAAATTCAGCATGGTTTCCTTATTCAAGCTCTGTTAGATGCCATACACTTACCGACATCTATCGCTATCATGAAATGCAAAGCACATACGAAAGTCACTGACATTATTTCCCAAGGTAATGATCTAGCAGATCGCACAGCCAAGCTTACAGCACAGACTCCAGACATTCAAGTTAATCCGACACAGACACATACTCCAGATCCGACTACATGTATGACAGTTAAGGACCCTACTCAAGATGTCATAGATATCCAGTTACATGCTACTCCCGATGAAATCAAGAAATGGTCCGAACAAGGAGGGGTCCAGACAGATCAAGGATGGTTAACAAAGGGTAGAGCCACATGGTTTCTCCCCGACTCTATGGTTCAAGTCATTATTAATACCGCACATAGTCCAGCACATTTAGGAGAAAAAGCAATGTTAGACAGTATCCAGAACATTTGGTTCAACAAGCATTTACGAGCTGCAGCCAAGCAGAAAGTCCGTACCTGTATGATATGTTGTCAGTTTAATCCAGGTAAAAGTGTCCCGGTGGAACAAGGTGGTTTCCAGCCTCCTGACCACCCTTTTGAGGTCCTCCAGATGGATTATATTCAGATGGAGCGATGTCGAGGTTTCAAGTATGTCCTTGTAGTTGTATGCGCTTTGTCCAGATGGACAGAAGCATATCCAGTCCCCGATTACACAGCCGCGACCACTGCTAAGCAGCTGGTTCGTGAATTCTTCCCTCGATATGGACTCCCTAGAGTCGTATATTCTGATAACGGTCAGCCATTCTCATCTGAGTTGATGAAGCACGTTTCCCTGTTGTTAGGGTACCAGTGGAAGTTTCATTGTGTACGCCATCCTGAAGCAGCCGGTCTAGTCGAGAGACATAATCAGACTCTGAAAATTCGAATTGCCAAAATATGTAAAGATAAGGGTGTGGACTGGCTAGTAGCTCTGCCAGTCGCTTTGTTTTATATGCGCATGGTCGCACATTCCAGATCAGGTCTGTCCCCGTATGAGGTCGTTTTCGGCCGCCCCCCTAACATGTGGGGTACTCCTAGACCCCGAAGTATTACTGATGTTTCATGTAATATGCTGACAGATTACCTAGCTTCCTTGATGTCTGCCCTCAACTCATGTCGTTCACAGGTTGCCGCCGCATTTCCAGACAATACCGAGGTGGCACCGCATGAAATCGTTCCAGGTTCGATGGTGCTCGTCCGGAACTTTGACAGATCAAGTCCGCTGGAGCCACGTTGGAAGGAGCCCCGTCAGGTCCTCCTCACCACCCGTACAGCCGTGAAGTTGGAAGGACGCCGCGGCTGGGTGCATCTTTCGCACGTCAAGAAATTCTACGGATTAAAACCGGTCTCCAAGAACATTTCCCAGGATATCAAGACTTGTCAAAACATTGTTCCTAAGGACTGTCCCGCAAATGACATTGATTCAAAACCCCCCTTGGTAGAGAAAACTCCGCAGCAGGAGTATAAGCAAAAACTCCGGTCTAGTAAAATAAGTCAGTCAGTTTGATTGTATAAGTCCTCCCCTAGGTGAAACGGTTAGACTGTTTCTGACATGTATAAAATAGACCCCCATAGTAAGAGAGTTAGTCAAAACTCAAACCGATGTATCGTTTTTCTAAGTTTCATATCATTTCTCAGCCTTTTGATTTCCTGCACCAGTTACGCATTCTTCCTGTGTTTTCCAGTTCCTCATGTAAATAAGCCTTCTAATGTTACCGTAGAACACACGTTTAGTGATCTGCCTCCTCACGAATATTCCTACCGCCTCGCTATGCGTAATAACTCATTTATCCGCATGTTACATTATTCACACCAGACCAGCAATGCCACTAATTGTTGGGTGTGTGGTCGACTCCCCCCTTTCCAGACACCGAAGGGAGTTCTGCCACTCTTTCCTTATCCTTTTTCACATAATGGTTCATGTGGAGCATGGTCCACGTTAACGTCATCCTTAACAGATATGTCTTTTCTTAACAGCACATGTTTCCCAGACAAGCAAGGTTTCCCCCACAGAACAGGTTTAGATCTAGAAAATGAAGTGTATAATTTAGGTAACTATTCGTCGAATTTCATGGTCCTGAATGTTCAGTCTGATACTACTCCAGACTCACCTGCTATTTCAGTATTACCAGTCAAAGGCGAATTATGTGTCCGTAATCATGGTTCTGTACACGTAGGACATAGTGATTGTACCACTATTATCAAGTATAGTGACAGTGGGAAATCTATTTTCAAAGCTTCACGTCATTCTTATTTTGTTTGTGGTCAAACTGCCTATGTTCGTCTGCCCCTCGATTGGGAGGGAACCTGTTACATTGCCTTCCTACTGCCACCTGTTTTCCTAGCCCCACCTGACTACCATAGGAATTCCTACCTAGTACATACTAGACACAAGAGAAACCTCCCGATTGTCGATTATACTGAAACTGCTGCAGAGCAATTCATTGATATTGATAAAGGTGTGTTCCCTTATTTAGGCACAGTTGTAAACAGTAAGCTAATCCGTAGGTTAACAAGAACCCTTGAAGCAGTAGTAGATGAGACTGCCTCCGCTCTAGGTAACTTAACCGAAGAACAATCCTTTATGAGAATTGTTGTGCTCCAGAATCGTCTCGTCCTTGACGTCATACTGGCCGATAGGGGCGGGGCCTGTAGAGTCCTCGGATCTAGTTGTTGCGTTTTCATTCCAAATAACGCGCCGTCTGTTTATTCAGCTATAACCAGACTTCATAAAATTGCCCATCTGTTACACCAAGATCCAGGCAGCTGGACATGGTCCGGTTGGTTCTGGAATATAATTTCCGCCTGGGGATGGAAAGTCCTGTCCTTTCTAGGTATCGCAGTAGCGATCATATTCAGCTGCTGCCTCTGTATACAATGTGGCCCTGCGATTTGCGGCATGTGTGCTACCTCTTGTATTCCTAGTCTCAAGCCCCGTTCTAAATCTCGTTCCAAGACAATTCGAGATGAACAAATGGTACTGTATGAAATGATAGATGGTATCATGAATATTGATGTTTCCTGATGGAAACGTAGTGACAAGGAGGGAATGTGGAAAAGTACATTTTGCCATGTTCTGTGTCCCTACGTGTCATCCATCATATGTTATGTGTGCATGACCAATATGCATATGTTATTCCCCATGTCCGATTAATGACGCAATTACAGTTGTGTCCACCTCTAGTATGCTAGTTTCCAGTCCTCGTGAATACTACGAATATCATGCCTATGTAAAGCTATGTTGCCACGTTTCTCAGTGTGCACGTTATTTCATTATAAAGTCCCCGTTTCCAGGCCTCAACAGGGCCCGGACATCAGATTCAGCTCCTGTCTCCTGAAGCCTCGCTGAGGAGCGATACAGCCCCCACCTGTATCCTCGACCTTTCACTTACTTCCTGCCTCGCAGTGCCCGGTGCAGCTTGGCTCTGCCTCTGAGTCTGCCAAGACTATGTTATGATTCCAGCTATCAGTTTAGTCCTCCTTCTCTGCATTCCTAAGCTACTGAACTGCATCAATAGTTTCCGTCATTGTCTAGCCTATGCGGCTCCACGTTAGAGAAATACTGCATTTAATGGTCATTTAATATTCTTCATCACGCACTATATGTAGAATAAATGCATGCTCCAGTCTTAGAGTCAGTTAGCTTTTCCCCTCATGACTTCTAGTTTATATCAACATGTTCCCTAAACATCAGATACTAGATAGGGTTTAGGTACATGTCGCTCCGACCCTCCAGACTTTAGTCTCTGCTCCTAGCACAGAGTTCATAGCCCCCAGCTTCTCCTCGTAACACGTCATTGCCAGTTTGCGCGCACCATCAGGTTAGAGGTCCCGGCTCCTTAGGTAGCCCCCTCCTATGTTGCCGCCCCATTCATGACATATCCTGTTACGTCTGCACCACATGTCTATGTATACGCCCAGTTACACCTCTTTTTACTCTTATCTTTCGCGACTGCTACGCGTCACGCCTTCTGCTCCACCCACTGCTACGCCTACTGCAATGTAATGCTATGTGTTTGCGCTATGTATATATGCTCATGGATTGTTATTAAAAGTCAGCGCGCTCATCCCAGACCCAGCCCCAGCAGCTGCTGGGCCCTGTCATCCTATTCCTATGCAGGTTGTCCTGTTCCTGTCCTTATGCTGTATTAAACCTGCAAAAACTCCTACTACCTCGAATCTTGACTCTTATTTATTGAGCTATCTGTTATGATATATGTCTAGTCAAAAATAGGGTATTATTTATTTATTTACCACACTAAGTAATCAAAGATTTTATCGGGGCGTGCTGGGCGGGAAGGAGGATGCTACCCTCCATGTTAAACTATAAGAAAAACCTTCAAGTGTCATTAGTCACTTGACCCTACAAGCACTGCAAATGGCAAACATCCGTTTGCTCAAATTAATCCACAAAAACAGTGTGTACACTCGTCACATTTTTAATGTATTACACATTCATTTAGCAAAAAACATATAGGAATTTTTCACATTCTTGTTTTATGAACTTTCTATTCTTGTCCACAGTATTAATGTAAAACAAAAATGAAATTGCCTATACAAATGATCACTGATCAATTACAAATCTTGAAACATAATGATGTTGTTGCGAGTCCCAATGCATTTCAGGATTGGATCCCTTCTTCAGGGGAACTGAAAGACATTTTGAAAAAATAATGTCAACAGACACCATAGTCCAGCATATTAAATGGTGGAAACAGTCATAATATTATTGTTAAGTAATTCATGTTGAGCCAACCAACTAAAAAGTATTGTGTAACCTGCACCAAGTGAAAATTTCTTTGGTCTCATTGAAGGGAATATGAAGATATGTCCACCAAACAAAGAAGCACTTACTACTACTATTTAAGAGGAAGGACCTTTGTTTTATGGAGATTTACCTCTTTGTAGTCTTGTTGCCTTATCTATGGGAGGATTCATGTTATCAAATATCCGAATAAAGACTCAACAGGAACAATCACATTGCCAAAACGCAGACAATGTGACTGATGACGTTTCCTTGTACTCCATCATGCAGAATACATACTGTACATTTACCCACAGAGGTAACACTTAGTAATTAACCAGTAGAAACTAGTCAACTTGTGTAGATATTTTGTGCAAAACTGTGGACTCTTGGTAGATAAAAGGACAGGTGCAGTTCTTTTCTGGCCGTATTACTCACAGAGCTACTGACACACCCACAAGGAAATGAATACACCCACTCATAGTCCCACTCTGATACTCACATACCTACTCAAAGACACACTTAGACACTCACTTAGACACTCATGCACCCACTCACAGACCCATACAGCCACTCACACAACCACCCAGACCCATTCAGATACTCATGCACCTACTCACAGCCCTGCTCAAATCCGCAAACCCATTACAGACCCACTAAGACACTCAAGCACTCACTCAAAGACCCATACAGCCAATGACAGCTACTCACAGACCCACACAGACACTCATGAGCTCACTCACAGACTGACTCACACCCTCATGGAGGCACTCAAAAACTCACTCAGACACTCGCTCACCCACTATCAGACCCAGTGAGATACTCACTCAGACAGTCATGCACCCACTCAGATACCCAGTCAGACACTCAAGCACCCCCTTGCAGACCCACTCAGACAGTCACACACCCACTGACACAACCAGTGAGACACTTATGCAGCCACTTCTAGACCCACACAGACACTCACATGCCGCTTAAGACGCTCATACACTCACTCACACACCCACTGTAACACTCATGCACTCACCCACACACTATCTCTCAAAGGTTTAAAACACAAATCCTTAGATATTGACTTAAAAAAATTAAAGGTTACAGGGATGTTATAGTTAGGAAACAACATTAAAAAAAGAGTAAAAATTAACTGAAAAAAACAAAGGTTATTGGGACATTATAGTTAGGAAATAGAATTATAAAACGTAGAAATTCACTGAAAAAATTGAAGGTTACATGAAAGATGTAATATGTGAGTCCATAAGCAGTGCATTGTATAAGTTATAATTAGCTCAGCTAACTATAACTGCTGAATTTGACTGGTTTTGTACAAGTGAATATCTATCACGTCCATATGACATTTGTTTTTATATGTATATATATATATATATATATATATTTACTTCACTACGGTTCCAATCGCCGTTTCTGCAGCGTTCTATCCGGGTGCCGGGCCCCGCAGCTGAACCACGCTGCTTACAATTTCCACTCAATCTCCCGAATCGAGAGACAAACGGGTCGCACTCCAAAGGTTGTTTTGCAATTTTTCTTTTTATTTTCTTACATTCTCTTTATTTGCGGCAAAGGGCAGTTAAAACGATCTACGCGTTTCGGTATTCCTTGATACCTTGCTCACGATCAACTGACTGCTCGGTTCACGCAACTACATATAGTTAATTAGTCACACCCTCACTTCCTGTTTGGGAAACCAAGCGCCTCATTGCATTTTGGGAGATGTAGTTTTTTTTGCTATATATAATGTTAACAATAAAGCTTTATTGCTCACTTTTATGCCTGTTCTTATTCATTGCCTGACTCTCTGTATAACATGTTGTTATTGATAAGGCAACCCAATATATGTTATTACAATTAATCCCTCTAGTGGGACTTCGCAGCTGCCTGAAACATCATTTTTACAGCAGCCATTGCGACTACAACTTTATCATGCCCTCCAGTGGGCCATTGCCTACTAAAATGTTTTAACACAGTTTAGAGTCCGGCACTTGGAGCAAATTCCATTTTCAAAAGAGAAGTTTTTACAAATGAATATACAATTCTTCCGATTGATTTAACCCATGCGGGGTTAATGTTCTTAAGTTCAGAATGTGGCGGGACTCTTTCTGTCTGAGGAGTCTCTCCCTGTCTCCCCCTCGTTCTTTTTTGGGGACACTCTCAATTCCAAAGAATTTTAGTTGGGTCCAGTCACTTTGGTGATGTTGTTCCATGTGCTTGGCTACTGCGTTTGTTCTATCTTGATGTACGGTAGCTCGAACGTGCTCCAAAATTCGCTTCTTTAATTCACATACAGTACTGCCCACGTACCTCAATGGGCCCGGGCATTCCACAGCGTATACCACGTGTTGCGTTTTACAAGTGATAAGTTCTCTGATTTCCCATGTTTTTTTGTTTGCCATTTCAACTTTCATTGTGGGTTTAGCAATTTGGCACACTTTGCATGCATAACATTTTACGAATCCCGTTGATTTCAGCCATATGTCTTTTTTTGCTGTTTTTCTGAAGTGGCTGTGGATTAAATTATCCTTTAGATTTTTAGCCCTTCTATATGTAATTATTGGATGATGTCCCATGATGTTCTTTACCGTTTCATCCAGTTGCAAAATCTTCCAGTTTCGTTTCAAAATGTTTGCAATTTCTTTGCTTTCATTGGAATAATCCATTATCATTCGCATTATCATTCAGCTGGACTAGCTCCGTAGCGGTCGCTCCTCCACGCTCCCTGACTCACCTACCCATTACCTACCTCAGAGATTGATCCCACCTTCGCCCACAAGCGCCTCGAAGCTATCACAGCGCCTGGTATCGTGATTGCTCCCGACTTCGCCCACTAGCGCCTCGAAGCGAAAACAGCGCCTGGTATCGTTGCATAGCTTCTTCATTTTCATTTATTAGAAGTTGCGCCGCATTGGTTTGTTTGTTTATTTTAGACTCCTCATTGTGGTCGCGTCGTGTAACTGTGCCCCAGTTTCGATTCCTGGCATTCCATTTGTTGTTTGGTCACTCGTGGCTCCCCCCCGCTCCCGCCTCCCAGCTGACCCTCCCACCCACTGGTAGAGAAGCTCGTTCCTCCCTACATTTCTCTGTGACCAACTGGACTAGCTCCGTAGCGGTCGCTCCTCCACGCTCCCTGACTCACCTACCCATTACCTACCTCAGAGATTGATCCCACCTTCGCCCACAAGCGCCTCGAAGCTATCACAGCGCCTGGTATTGTGATTGCTCCCGACTTCGCCCACTAGCGCCTCGAAGCGAAAACAGCGCCTGGTATCGTTGCATAGCTTCTTCATTTTCATTTATTAGAAGTTGCGCCGCATTGATTTTTTGTTTATTTTAGACTCCTCATTGTGGTTGCGTCGTGTAGCTGTGCCCCAGTTTCGATTCCTGGCATTCCATTTGTTGTTTGGTCACTCGTGGCTCCCCCCCGCTCCCGCCTCCCAGCTGACCCTCCCACCCACTGGTAGAGAAGCTCACTCCTCCCTACATTTCTCTGTGACCAGCTGGACTAGCTCCGTAGCGGTCGCTCCTCCACGCTCCCTGACTCACCTACCCATTACCTACCTCAGAGATTGATCCCACCTTCGCCCACAAGCGCCTCGAAGCTATCACAGCGCCTGGTATCGTGATTGCTCCCGACTTCGCCCACTAGCGCCTCGAAGCGAAAACAGCGCCTGGTATCGTTGCATAGCTTCTTCATTTTCATTTATTAGAAGTTGCGCCGCATTGGTTTGTTTGTTTAATTTAGACTCCTCATTGTGGTCGCGTCGTGTAACTGTGCCCCAGTTTCGATTCCTGGCATTCCATTTGTTGTTTGGTCACTCGTGGCTCCCCCCCGCTCCCGCCTCCCAGCTGACCCTTCCACGCTCCGCCCCCCTCCACTCTCCATTTACGACAGATGTACCAACGCGCAGCGTCCACGCGCTGCGGCCGCGCCGAAGGTTCGCCAAAGGTAAGCCCGTCTACGCCCGTCCGCGCCTGGACCGCGCCCAGGGCCATACCCCCTGGTCCCCGCTCCACCCATCCTCCCCGCATTACATACGACGCCTCCTCCCTCTTTGCACTCAACCCCGGCCGACTCACTAACTGCGCCCAAGCAGCACCAGGACACACCCATGGACCCTTCACCTGCTACTCCTGCAAATTCACCTGCGTCAAGTCCCAAACCAAATCCACAAACACCAAACAGAGAGCCACCACCAACCACCTCAAATGCATCCTTCTCAACACCCGCTCGGTTCACAAACACGCCATCGACCTTTGGAATCTACTCGACACCATTTCTCCGGACATCGCCTTCCTAACAGAAACCTGGATGAATACCTCTTCAGCTCCAGACATCACCATAGCCATCCCGGACGGCTACAAGATCACCCGTAAGGACCGCCCCATCCAAACAGGAGGAGGCATCGCCATCGTCCACAAGAACACCATCCGCGTCTCAACCAGCTCAGATGACAACCTCGCTATCGCCGAACACCTTCACTTCCAGATCCACACCGACCCCAAGGCAACTCTTAGGGGCACCCTCCTCTACAGGCCACCAGGACCTAGTACAAAATTCAGCGAATACATCACTGACTTTATCACCCCACACGCCCTCCCTTCGGAAGAATACCTTCTACTGGGAGACCTCAATTTCCATCTGGAAAAGAGAAACGACAGTAACACCACCACCCTTCTGGACAACCTCGCCAATCTCGGACTCAAACAACTTGTTAACACCCCCACACACTATGCAGGACACACACTCGACCCGATCTTCACTTCCAGCAAGCATATCTCCTTCACTCATACCACACCCCTCCACTGGACGGACCACAGCTGCATTCACTTTATTTACAATAAGACCTCGATCCACAACCACCCTCAACCAACTCTGCGAAGAAATTGGAACAAAATAACCATCGACCAGATCTCATCATCGCTTCTTCAAAAACCCCCTGCCTATTCAACGAACCCTAACCAAGCCGCCATCAACCTTACACAATGGTTAACCCAAACCGCCGACAAATTAGCACCCTTGAAAAAACATCAAATCAAGCAAGGAAGCAAGAACGCCCCCTGGTTCAACGATGACCTTAAGAAATCCAAGAAGCTCTGTCGTTCCCTTGAGAAAACTTGGAAAACAGACCCAAACACTATCACCCAAGCCGCCTTCAAAAACGCCACCCGCAAACACCACAAACTAATCCGGACAGCCAAGAAATCAGCACTCAAAGACCGACTAGACAACAACGGCCACAACAGCAAGGAACTTTTTAACATCATCAAAGAATTCACCAACCCTACCGCCAGCTCTAACGACATCACCCCCTCTCAAGTCCTCTGCGACTTCCTTGCCTCATTCTTTCATAACAAAATCGCCGACATCCATAACAGCTTTGACAACCAACCTGTAAACCAGTCCACCCCACTCACCTCCGAACCGTTACCTCCTCCGAATATCCTTTTCGAATGGAACCCAATCACCACAGAAGAGACCATTCGCCTGATGAACTCCATCCACTCAGGATCCCCTACAGACCCATGTCCCCATCACATCTTCAACAAAGCAGACTCCATTATCGCACCCCATCTCCGAGATGTCATCAACCACTCCCTTAACTCCACCACATTCCCGGATAGCTGGAAACACGCCGAACTCAGCGCCCTTCTGAAGAAACCCACAGCTGACCCCACCGAACTCAAAAACTACCGCCCCATCTCGCTCCTCCCATTCCCTGCCAAAGTCATTGAGAAAGCCATTAACAATCAGCTCGCCACCTTCCTCGAAACCAACAAATCACTCGACTCCTCACAGTCTGGCTTCCGAGCCAAACACAGCACCGAGACCGCCCTCATCGCAGCAACAGACGACATTCGAACACTACTGGACAACGGAGACACAGTCGCCCTTATCCTCCTTGACCTCTCCGCAGCGTTCGACACAGTCTGCCATAGCACCCTGATACAACGCCTCAGAAACATCGGAATTCAAGGAAAAGCATTGGACTGGATCATTTCGTTCCTCGCTGGAAGAACTCAGAGAGTCCGCCTCCCCCCTTTTAAGTCAGAGGCCACCGAAGTCATCTGCGGCGTCCCGCAAGGATCATCTCTCAGCCCCACCCTCTTCAACGTCTACATGAGCCCCCTCGCAACCATTGCACGTCAACACAACCTCAACATCATCTCCTACGCTGATGACACTCAGCTGATCCTCTCACTCACCAAAGACCCAACCACCGCCAAAACCAACCTACACGAAGGGATGAAAGAAGTAGCCGAGTGGATGAAGCACAGCCGTCTGAAACTGAACTCGGACAAAACGGAAGTCCTCATCTTAGGCTCATCCCCTTCCGCCTGGGACGACTCTTGGTGGCCAACGGCCCTAGGAAAAGCCCCCATACCGACGGACCACGCACGGAACCTGGGCATCATCCTGGACTCCTCACTCTCGATGACCAGACAAGTCAACGCCGTCTCATCTTCATGCTTCAACATCCTACGCATGCTCAAAAAAACATTTCACTGGATCCCCACCGAAACAAGAAAAACGGTCACCCACGCACTGGTCACAAGCCGTCTGGACTACGGAAACACCCTTTACGCCGGCTCCACCGCGAAACTACAGAAAAAACTCCAACGCATCCAAAATGCTTCAGCCAGACTCATACTAGACATCCCCCGCACAGACCACATCTCCGCTCACCTGAAAGACCTTCACTGGCTCCCCGTCAACAAGAGAATTACGTTCCGTCTCCTCACCCACGCACACAAAGCCCTATACGAACTTGGACCTGATTGTCTCAACACGCGCCTTTCCTTTTACACCCCCACCCGCCAGCTGCGTTCGTCCAACCAAGCCCTCGCCGCTGTTCCGCGCATCCACAAAACCACCATGGGAGGAAGATCCTTCTCCTACTTAGCGGCCAAGACCTGGAATTCCCTTCCCATCCACCTCCGCCTTACTCAAAACCACCTAGCCTTCAGAAAACAACTTAAAACATGGATATTCGATAAGTAAACCTCCCCCCCCTTCCTCAAGCGCCTTGAGACCCTATGGGTATGTAGTGCGCTATATAAATTCTGACTTGACTTGACTTGGCACTGGTTCTGATTCTTTCAAGGGTTCCTTCTGTTTTCTTACCAAGCATTCCTCTCTCGTTTTTTGGTTAGTTTGATCCCAACACCTCTTGATTATTCCTGTATTGTATTTCCTCCGCTTGAATCTGTCCGTGGTTGCAGCACTGTGTTTCAGCCATTCCTCTTTTTCACTACAGATTCGGCGGATTCTGAGGAATTCCCCATAGGGATGCTGGAAATCAGGGATTGTTGATGGAAGCTTGTGGCTTCTAGAGTAGCATTGGTAGCAGTGCATTTTCGATATAGGGTAGTGTGTATTTCATTCTTCCTTACGTAAATTTCCGTATCCAGAAATACTACGCGTTCATTGCTGATTTCACAGCTAAATTTTAGATTTGGTACACTGTTGTTCATGATTTCGAAGTATTCTAGAAATTCATCTTTGCTGCCATCCCAGATGATTAACAGGTCATCTATATATCTTGTCCAACTGATGACTTTATTCAATGCTTGTTCATTGCTGTTGTTCCATGCCACTTCCTTCTCCCACCATCCCATCGCTAAACAGGCGTAGCTGGGACTGAAGGAAAATCCCATTCCCGTTCCATTGCTTTGACAATAGACTTCATCCCCAAACACGAATATGTTTCTAGTCAAACATATTGTAATCATTTCCAGTAGCATTTGATTGTGGTTTCCAAATTGCATTTTCCTTTCCTGCAGGAAAAAGTTGCATGCTTTGAGCCCTATGTCATTCCCGATGTTGGTATAGAGGGATATGACATCCATTGTTACCAGTTGATATGACTCCTGCCAGGGAGTATTTTGTAATTTCCTCAGTAAGTCACTTGTGTCCTGTATGTATGAATCTAAACACATTACCAAACTGTTCAAAAAATGGTACAAAAAATGGTACAAAGAAACAAAGAAAGTTGAAATGGCAAACAAAAAACATGGGAAATCAGAGAACTTATCACTTGTAAAACGCAACACGTGGTATACGTTGTGGAATGCCCATGCCCATTGAGGTACGTGGGCAGTACTGTATGTGAATTAAAGAAGCGAATTTTGGAGCACGTTCGAGCTACCGTACATCAAGATAGAACAAACGCGGTAGCCAAGCATATGGAACAACATCACCAAAGTGACTGGACCCAACTAAAATTCTTTGGAATTGAGAGTGTCCCCAAAAAAGAACGAGGGGGAGACAGGGAGAGACTCCTCAGACAGAAAGAGTCCCGCCACATTCTGAACTTAAGAACATTAACCCGCATGGGTTAAATCAATCGGAAGAATTGTATATTCATTTGTAAAAACTTCTCTTTTGAAAATGGAATTTGCTCAAAGTGCCGGACTCTAAACTATGTTAAAACATTTTAGTAGGCAATGGCCCACTGGAGGGCATGATAAAGTTGTAATCGCAATGGCTGCTGTAAAAATGATGTTTCAAGCAGCTGTGAAGTCCCACTAGAGGGATTAATTGTGATAACATATATTGGGTTGCCTTATCAATAACAACATGTTATACAGAGAGTCAGGAAATGAATAAGAACAGGCATAAAAGTGAGCAATAAAGCTTTATTGTTAACGTATATATATAACAAAAAAAACTGCATCTCCCAAAATGCAATGAGGCGCTTGGTTTCCCAAACAGGAAGTGAGGGTGTGACTAATTAACTATATGTAGTTGCGTGAACCGAGCAGTCAGTTGATCGTGAGCAAGGTATCAAGGAATACCGAAACGCGTAGATCGTTTTAACTGCCCTTTGCCACAAAATAAAGAGAATGTAAGAAAATAAAAAGAAAAATTGCAAAACGACCTTTGGAGTGCAACCCGTTTGTCTCTCGATTCGGGAGATTGAGTGGAAAATATATATATATATTACCTACTAGTGGTCACCAGTAGGTAGTTACAATTAGGACCTAGTTACCATAGGAAAATGGCAACATTCTATTCTCAATAACTTTGACGATTGACGAATCTTCGCAATATTTTCAAAACTTTTTCTTTGATATCAGCTCCTATGTTGAACGTTTGGGGGTGATTTGTCAAGGAGGGGCTGAGAAAAAATTGGGTCCCAAAACATGTTTTTTCCATGTTAATTTCCGTAGGAATCTATAGACAAGGCTACAAGTCGAACGGGTGAATGAATTACCCCAAATTTGGCAGGGAGAAGGGTCTCGGTCTAGAAAGCATGCTTTAGTTTATTTGTTGTAAATCCGTTTAGTAGTTTTTGAGAAATGTCAAAATTTACAGATATCGATATTTGGGAATTATGCCATCTGATCGGCTGAGGTGTTATGAGCACGAGCTTGCTGCTGATTGACTGCGAGCGGTGTGAGCAGTTGCAACTAGGAAGTGTTGGCGGCCATTTTGTGATTCCGTTGAAGTGAGTAAGGGGAAACAAGGGTGAAGAAAGTGGGAAAGAGAAGGGTAGGAGCACTGTAACATCTGTGGGGTGTTTAGGGTGTGCTATAGAGGTGGTGCGAAGCGAAGTATTCACCCCTACCGAAGTGAAAGTGGTGGGCTACAGAAATTAAGTGAGGTATTGCCTAGAGTCTGATGCTGCTAAGGTGAGCTTGTGCGGGACTCGGGGATTAAATGTGAACCCAAATTGTGTGTCTTATGCTGTGAAGTCATGTGCCGTGGCCTCTGCACTACACTTGTGGAAGTAGTGTCAGCATGTGTTTATAAGTATTAGGACAAACTACTGACCCATACTGGTCTGAAAGTCCTGGAGTATGGAAAATATGTGAGGTACTGTCTAGAATCTCATGCTGCTAAGCTGAGCTGCTGCCGGACTTGGGGATGAAAGCGTGAGTACAAACTGTGTGTCATATTCTGTGAAGTCATATGCTCAGGCCGCTGTGCCACATCTGTCCAAGTAGTGTTAGCATGTAGTTATAGCTACTTGGATGAACTTTAGTTTCGAACATTGTAGCTTGTGTATGGTGATTAGGGGTGTTATATAGGGAGGGCGAAGGTAAATTTGCGCGTATGAAATCAATTCGGTATTTGAGAAGTGCTAACTACTCACTCCTACGGGTCTGATGTCACTGGGGGCATAAGCTGAGATGCTGACAGACTCGGGGTAAAGCCCTTGAACTGGTCTGAAAGGGCTGGGTACGAAAATTAAGTAAATGTAAATGTAAATGTGGGATACTTGTAAAGCGCACTGTTACTCTACCCGAGTGTCCTGGCGCTGTAGACCGCTGGGGAACCCGTCCTGGTTTTCCCTGTGGGATGGTCCCTTTCTGGGTATCTCCAGGGTGAAACCAGGCATCCCCGGCGTCTGTGGGGGGCCGTTGTAGAGATGAGGCAAGCTTAATGCCCAGAGTTACAGAGTGTGTTCCTTGGTTAGAGTAGGCACTGAGGCGAGAATTATCGAGTCCGTTGACCCTGGTCCAAGACCCTGCCGCGTCGGGAATTGAACCCTGGTCCCGGGCCGTTCTCTGCTTACAGGTCTGCCGCCTCTAACCAGTGAGCTACACCTCTCCACCAGTGAGGTATTGCTTAGAGTATCATGCTGTTAAATTGAGCTGCTGCTGGACTCAGGGATGAAACCATGAGCCTTAACAAGTGTGTGTTAGGCTGTGAAGTCATGTTGTCTGGGCGCTGTGCCACATGTGCTCAACTGGTATATGGTGCTTAGGTGGTGTCATATAGGGAGTGCGAAGGGTAAATCAATACGGTATTTGAACATTTCCAACTACTCACCCTTATCGGTGAGTAGAGCCGGGGATCAAAGTGAGAGGTCTGTGCTGCAAAGTGAGATGGTCTGACCGCTGTGCCACAGCTGTGTGGAGAATACATTTTGGCGAGGATCCGGGAGGTGCTGTTATTTGGCCCTAAAATAGCAAGTTTGAGTTGTAAGTTATAGAGTGGCTCTAAAAAGAGCCCTTGTGTTCATTAGTTGGAGCTACATATAAATGTGGATGCACAGCTTCAAGTTATTCAGGAAAACTCGGTTTCCCCGATCTGTAAAGTATACTCCATCACTTCTGTATATATCTACCATATCAAAACGTATGTTGTTGTTGTGGATGGAGCTCATTTTCTTGTCTCTGAGGTATGCAGAGACAGCTTTGTTGACTTTCTTCTGAGATTTTTTAATCTGAGGAGAACATTGTTTTGACCATTTCCACTTCTGTCTTTGGCATATATTGAAATATACAAAGACAGCTTGAGGCAAAAATAACATAAATTGTCCAAAGGTGTCCTTCATAAGCATTTCTAAACCTACCCCAGTCAATGTGCCTAGGTCGTGTCCACCACAGTGCACAATCATGAGGTCAAGGTGTTGGAGATGCAAACAGGTTCTAACCAAAGGCAACAATTGGTGCCACTTCAATCTTCTCTGTCCAATCCATTTAACGTCCACATTTTGTAAACCGAGGTCTAAGTCAATACATCTCTGTTCTGCATACCTCTTGCACCGGAAAACATAGCTATGTCCTACAATCCACACTAGCATTTTAAAGGTATTGGCTGGAAGGTATGGCAAGATGTCTGTAGCTCATGCAGTTCCTTCGTGGAATAAGAGATAAGTTTAAAGATGGGGAACTATTTGCTTTTCGCATAGAAAACATTACCTGTGGGGAGATGAAAAGCATTGTTTTTTAAAAGTAGGGTGCACATACATTCTCTGGAAAAGCATCTTTGTGATTGGTTAAGAAAAAGAAGTTTGAACGTGGAGTACATATTATAGGATAAAATTTGCTCTACTCAACCTCAACTGCTACTTGTATTTGGAAGGGACTGTTCGAGCTTAAAACAATTGTGAACTTTTAACCTGCAAGTGCCGTTAAATGTTCGAGAAAATGTTGCAAAAAAAATATCGTTAGGTTTAAAAAAATTGATGAACCTTTAACCTCCTTGTGTTGTAGAATGTTTTAGAAAGTCTGTTGATAGAATATGTTTCATTTCTGACTTCTATGTGTACTTGAATATTAATAAAATTGTTTATCTGGAAAATTAGAAAGATAGTAATAGAGAGAAGTTTTGAAAGCTAAATGAATCAAGGAACTATTCTAATTTGTTCTTTATTACCTACTGGTCATCGCCAGTAGGTAGTTATAGAGTTGGGAACGAGTTTCCATAGGAAGAGCATTTTTTGTTTTGCTTATAACTTTGGCATCATTTGATGAATCTTCATGAATTGATGAAAACTAATGCTTTCTTCATATCAACTCCCACGTTGAAAGATTGGGGTGATCCGTCAAGGGGGGCTGAGATAAAAGGGGGTCCCAAAACGTGTATTCTCCATGTTAATTTCCATAGGAAAGTTTAGAAAGGGCTACAGGTCGAACGGATGAACAGAATTACCCCACATATGGCGGGGAAAAGGGTCTTTGTGAAGAAAGCCCGCTTTTGTTTATTTGGTGTAAATCCGTTTAGTAGTTTTTGAGAAATATCTAAATTTATAGATATCGACATTTGGGAATTCTGCCATCTGGTTGACTGAGGCGTTACAAGCAGGAGCTTGCTGCTTATTGGCTGTGATGGTGTTGCAACTATGAAGTGTTGGCTGCCATTTTATGATTGCGCTGAAGCGACTAAGGGGAAAAAAGGGTAAAGAAGTAGGAAAGGAGGGTAAGAGCACTGTAAGCTTTGTGGTGGAGTGTGAAGCAAAGTAGTCACTCCTACCGGTCTAAAAGTGCAGTGTTGCTCAGAGTGACATGGTGCTGATATGATATGGTGCTACACTTGGGTATGAAACCGAAAGTCTAAACCGTGAGGTCATTACTGTAAAGTGATATGGTCTGGTGTTTGTCGCCTACGTTTGCAAGTAGTGTTAGTAGCCGTTTATACCAAACAGGGAGTGGGAAGCGAACTACTGACTGCTACTGTCTGTTGATAGTATACCGGAAGGGGGAAGCGGAGTAGTTACGCCTACCAGTGTGAAGGCTTGGGGATGAAATCGAGGTGATTGCTGTAAAAGGATTGGCTCTGGGCACTGTAGTATATGTGTGCAAGTAGTGTTAGTCGGAGTTTATACCATACAGGGAGTGGGAAGCGAACTACTGACCGGTACTGTGTGTTTATACTATACCGGAAAGGGAAAGCGAAGTACTCACGCCTACCGGTGTGAAAACTCGGGGATCAGACCGAGCTGATTGCTGTAAAGTGATGGGCTCTGGGCGCTGTAGGACACTAGCCGGTCTAGTATAAGTGTGTAAGTAGTGTTAGTATGCGTTTATAATATATAGGGAGTGGGAAGCGAACTACTCACCCCTACTGGTGTGAAGACTCGGGGATTAAACAGTGAGCCTAAATTGTGAGCTCACTGCTGTAAAGTGATGTGCTCTGGGTGCTGTGGCATACCTGTAGAAGTGTTAGTTTACGTTTATACAATATAGGGAGCGGGAAGCGAAATTCTTCCCCCTACCGGTCTAAAGCCTCGTGGATGAAACCATGAGCTCGTTGCTGTAGTCATGTCCTCTGTGAAGTATTGCAATGTAAGTCATAGTAGAATGTTACTATGTAATTCTACTAGAATCCAAGTATGATTCTCTGGGACCTGCTCGACACAACATCCCCGGACGTCGCCTTCCTGACAGAGACCTTGTTTAACGACTCCTCTGCACCCGACATCGCCATAGCCATCCCAGATGGCTACAAGATCACCCACAGAAACCGCACCAACGGAGTCGGAGTAGGAAACGCCATCGTCCACAAGAACAGCGCTTAGCACCGTCAAACACATGCATTTCCAGATCCACACAGACCCTAACTCCACCCTCAGAGGCACCCTCATCTACCGACCCCCCGGACCTCACCCCCAGTTCCTAACTATAACTGGTGTGTAACCTATGTTTTTTTCAGTGAATATATATATATATAAAATTTCTATGGCAAAATGAAACCCCTCATTTTGTTCCTTTTCAAATTAAATGTATTAAGTGTTACCACTTTATTCCAATCAAGATGACTTCAGGTGTGCCATACTTTTGTCATAAGTAAGACTGTTAGCGTTCTAGTTGTTCTTTAGAACACTCTGGGACATTCTATCATTGGGCTGTAGTTGGGCTACATCTGGCTGATATTTGGGCTACATTTGGGCTCTTTTGTCTCTGGTGGCCATCTTGGGAGACTGCATATCAGAATTTTTTTTATGAAATATAAGAGGATTTGAGAAGTCACTCAAAATGTGCCCTAATTTTTCTTTCTTCAGCACTAATAATAATTTCTATGGCAAAATGAACCCCCTCATTTTGTTCCTTTGCAAATTAAATGTTTTAAGTGTTAACACTTTATTCCAATCAAGATGACTTCAGGTGTGCCATACTTTTGTCATAAGTAAGACTGTTAGCGCTCTAGTTGTTCTTTAGAACACTCTGGGACATTCTGTCATTGGCTATAGTTGGGCTACATCTGGCTGATATTTGGGCTACATTTGTTTTTTTTTGTCTCTGGTGGCCATCTTTGGGCTACATTGGGCTACATTGGGCTACATTGGGCTACATTTGGGCTCTAACATATATATAGCCCAATGTAGCCCAATATATATTTTTTCAAAGTTAATTTTCGTAAAAACCACTGGAGCACATATCTTGAGACATAGCAAGGGCACATCGGGCTACCAGTCCCTGCAATTTTGCCAAGTTTGGTGGAAAACCATTCAGCCGTTCGGGCTAAAAGTGAGTCCAACCGCCCTATGGAAATTAACATGGGGAAAACACGTTTTGGGACCCCCCATTGATCTTGGCCCCTGCTTGACGAACCCCCCCCCAACCTTTCAGGGAAGGAGCGGAGCGCCACGAGGCAAAGTTAAGGAAAATTTCAGGAAGATTCCTCAACCGGCGCCAAAGTTATTCCCAATAGAATGTTGCGATTTCCCTATGGAAAACAATCCTAACTATATATACCTACTGGCTATCGGCAGTAGGTAATAACATTTCTATGGCAAAATGAAACCCCTCATTTTGTTCCTTTTCAAATTAAATGTATTAAGTGTTACCACTTTATTCCAATCAAGATGACTTCAGGTGTGCCATACTTTTGTCATAAGTAAGACTGTTAGCATTCTAGTTGTTCTTTAGAACACTCTGGGACATTCTGTCATTGGGCTATAGTTGGGCTACACCTGGCTGATATTTAGGCTACATTTGGGCTCTTTTGTCTCTGGTGGCCATCTTGGGAGACTGCATATCAGAATTTCTTTAATGAAATATAAGAGGATTTGAGAAGTCACTCAAAATGTGCCCTAATTTTTCTTTCTTCAGCACTAATCATAATTTCTATGGCAAAATGAACCCCCTCATTTTGTTCCTTTGCAAATTAAATGTTTTAAGTGTTAACACTTTATTCCAATCAAGATGACTTCAGGTGTGCCATACTTTTGTCATAAGTAAGACTGTTAGCGCTCTAGTTGTTCTTTAGAACACTCTGGGACATTCTGTCATTGGGCTATAGTTGGGCTACATCTGGCTGATATTTGGGCTACATTTGTTTTTTTCGTCTCTGGTGGCCATCTTTGGGCTACATTGGGCTACATTGGGCTTCATTTGGGCTCTAACATATATATAGCCCAATGTAGCCCCATATATATTTTTTCAAATTTAATTTTCGTAAAAACCACTGGAGCACATATCTTGAGACATAGCAAAGGCACATCGGGCTACCAGTCCCTACAATTTTGCCAAGTTTGGTGGAAAACCATTCAGCCGTTCGGGCTAAAAGTGAGTCCAACCGCCCAATGGAAATTAACATGGGGAAAACACGTTTTGCGAACCCCCTTTTATCTCGGCCCCCGCTTGACGAATCCCCCCAAACTTTCAGGGAAGGAGCGGAGCGCCGCGAGGCAAAGTTAAGGAAAATTTCAGGAAGATTCCTCAACCGGCGCCAAAGTTATTCCCAATAGAATGTTGCAATTTCCCTATGGAAAACAATCCTAACTATATATACCTACTGGCTATCGCCAGTAGGTAATATATATATATATATATCCAAACAAAGTTTCGCCTGCTGACAGAGGGCCCACAAAAAAGGTAAGTTCATCTGCCAACATTTATTTCAAAGGGACACAGCAAAAGGTTCAACACTGCGCACCACAGCATATAGTCAAGCCGACGTGTTTCGTGTTGACACACTTCATCAAAGGGCCACGGACTTTCCAGAGTAAATTCCTCAGCTATTTACCAGCACCACCTTTCTAATTACAATTCCGCCTCTGTGGGCGTGGCCACACCAGGGACCTGATGGTAATCATAGTGCCTGATTGATTCTACAGTGAGCGGCCACCAGGATAGACCCCCAATAAAGTTTATCAAACCCAAGTGGGGATTGGGGCACAGCATGAGTCCTTGCTGTGTGCATCATCCCTAAAGAAAACAGCACCTGTTCACCTTGCGGCGGCATCGATTGGTGGCGTCGCAGTGTGTCTTGCAACACCGGGGCATCCTACATGGCTCAGACAAGCTGTAAACAATCCAAACAAAGTTTTGCCTGCTGACAGAGGGCCCACAAACAGGTAAGTTCATCAGCCAACATTTATTTCAAAGGGACACAGCAGAAGGTTCAACGCTGCGCGCCACACTATATAGTCCAGCTGGCGCGTTTTGTGTTGACACACTTCATCAAAGGGCCACGGACTTTCCAGAGTAAATTCCTCGGCCATTTACCAGCACCACCTTTCTACTTACAATTCCGCCTCTGTGGGTGTGGCCTCACCAGGGGCCTGATGGTAATCGTAGTGCCTGATTGATTTTACAGTGAGCGGCCACCAGGATAGACCCCCAATAAAGTTTATCAAACACATGTGGGGAGTGGGGCACAGGATGAGTCCTCGCTGTTTGCATCATTCCTAAAAAAAACGGCACCTGTTCACCTTGCGGCGGCGTGGATTGGTGTCGTTGCGGTGTGTCTCGCAACACCGGGGCATCCTCCACGGCTCAGGGAAGCCGTAAACAATCTGGGCCCTCTGTCAGCAGGCGAAACTTTGACTGGGGGTGAATGTATGTGCAACATTCTGTCCATCAATTGTTGTTTTTGCATTTGTCACCCCGAGTGGGACGGGTGTGCTCAGACGTGAGTCCTGTGCTCTCCATGCCACTGGAATCAAGCTATCCTGGCTGATGACGGCTGATAGCCAGAAACCAGTCCTAGGATGCTTGATTCTGATCCAGGGAAGACATGGCTTGGCAGTTCGGGCTGGACTGTTCCTATGAGGCACAGGGTCAAGACTGATTTGCATATGGCCATGTCTGAACTGGGGTGGTGTGGTGAGCAAAATACCGATCGATTAAACCCAGATCTGTGACTGGGGGTGTAAATGTAAATGTATTGCGATTTATATAGCGCACGTATCACCCGAAGGCATCAAGGCGCTTGCCTTGGAAACCCGTCCTGGTATTCCCCTGTGAGATAACCCCAGCAGGGTATCCACAAGGTGAAAGCCAGGCATCCCGCCGCGAGGGGCCGTAGTGGAGATTAAGCAAGCTATTGCCCAGAGTCACAGAGTGTGAACCCGTGAGTCGAGTAGGCACCGGAACGAGAATTATCGATTCTGTGGAATTTTTGAGCCCAATACCAGCCGAGGCGGGGAATTGAACCCTGGTCCAGGACCGATCTCAGCTTCCGGGTCTGCCGCCTCTAACCCCTGAGCCACACTTCTCCACTGAATGTTTTGTCATTGTGCAACATTCCATCTATCAATTGTTGTTTTTGCATTTGTCACCCCGAGTGGGACGGGTATGCTCAGACGTGAGTCCCGTGCTATCCATGCCACTGGAATCAAGCTATCCTGGCTGATGACGGCTGATAGCCAGAAACCGGTCCAAGGATGCTTGATTCTGGTCCAGGGAAGCCATGGCTTGGCAGTTCGGGCTGGACTGTTCCCATGAGGCACAGGGTCAAGACTGATTTGCATATGGCCATGTCTGAACTGGGGTGGTGTGGTGAGCAAAATACTGATGGATTAAACCCAGATCTGTGACTGAGGTTGAATGTTTTGCCATTGTGCAGCAACATTCCGTCCATCAATTGTTTTTGCATTTGTCACCCCGAGTAGGACGGGTATGCTCAGATGTGAGTCCCGTGCTCTCCATGCCACTGGAATCAAGCTATCCTGGCAGATGATGGCTGATAGCCAGAAACCGGTCCTAAGATGCTTGATTCCGGTCCAGGGAAGACATGGCTTGGCAGTTCGGGCTGGACTGTTCCCATGAGGCACAGGGACAAGACTGATTTGCATATGGCCATGTCTGAACTGGGGTGGTGTGGTGAGCAAAATAATGATGGATTAAACCCAGATCTGTGACTGGGGGTGAATGTTTTTCCATTGTGCAACATTCCATCCATCAATTGTTGTTTTTGCATTTGTCACCCCAAGTGGGACGGGTATGCTCAGATGTGACACCCGTGCTCTCCATGCCACTGGAATCAGGCTATCCTGGCTGATGACGGCTGATAGCCAGAAACCGATCCTAGGATGCTTGATTCCGGTCCAGGGAAGACATGGCTTGGCAGTTCGGGCTGGGCTGTTCCCATGAGGCACAGGGTCAAGACTGATTTGCATATGGCCATGACTGAACTGGGGTGGTGAGGTGAGCAAAATAACAATGGATTAAACCCAGATCTGTGACTGGGGGTGAATGTTTTTCCATTGTGCAACATTCCGTCCATCAATTGTTGTTTTTGCATTTGTCACCCCTAGTGGGACGGGTATGCTCAGACGTGAGTCCCGTGCTCTCCATGCCACTGAAATCAAGCTATCCTGGCTGATGACGGCTAATAGCCAGAAACCGGTCCTAGGATGTTTGATTCCGGTCCAGGGAAGCCATGGCTTGGCAGTTCGGGCTGGACTGTTCCCATGAGGCACAGGGTCAAGACTGATTTGCATATGGCCATGTCTGAACTGGGGTGGTGTGGTGAGCAAAATACCGATGGATTAAACCAAGATCTGTGACTGGGGTGAATGTTTTGCCATTGTGCAACATTCCGTCCATCAATTGTTTTTGCATTTGTCACCCCGAGTGGGACGGGTATGCTCAGATGTGAGTCCCGTGCTCTCCATGCCACTGGAATCAAGCTATCCTGGCTGATGACGGCTGATAGCCAGAAACCGGTCCTAGGATGCTTGATTCCGGTCCAGGGAAGACATGGCTTGGAAGTTCTGGCTGGACTGTTCTCATGAGGCACAGGGTCAAGACTGATTTGCACATGGCCATGTCTGAACTGGGGTTGTGTGGTGAGCAAAATACCGATGGATTAAACCCAGATCTGTGACTGGGGGAGAATGTTTTGTCATTGTGAAACATTCCGTCCATCAATTGTTGTTTTTGCATTTGTCGCCCCGAGTGGGACGGGTATGCTCAGACGTGAGACCCGTGCTCTCCATGCCACTGGAATCAAGCTATCCTGCCTGATGACGGATGATAGCCAGAAACCGGTCCTAGGATGCTTGATTCCGGTCCAGGGAAGACATGGCTTGGCAGTTCAGGCTGGACTATTCCATGAGGCACAGGGAAAAGACTGATTTGCATATGGCCATGTCTGAACTGGGGTGATGTGGTGAGCAAAATAACGATGGATTAAACCCAGATCTGTGACTGGGGGTGAATGTTATGCCATTGTGCAACATTCCATCCATCAATTGTTGTTTTTGCATTTGTCACCCCGAGTGGGACGGGAAGGCTCAGACGTGAATCCCGTGCTCTCCATGCCACTGGAATCAAGCTGTCCTGGCTGATGACGGCTGATAGCCAGAAACCGGTACTAGGATGCTTGATTCCAGTCCAGGGAAGCCATTGCTTGGCAGTTCGGGCTGGACTGTTCCCATGAGGCACAGGGTCAAGACTGATTTGCATATGGCCATGTCTGAACTGGGGTGGTGTGGTGAGCAAAATACCAGTGGATTAAACCCAGATCTGTGACTGGGGGTAAATGTTTTGTCATTGTGCAACATTCTGTCCATCAATTATTGTTTTTGCATTTGTCGCCCCGAGAGGGACGGGTATGCTCAGACGTGAGTCCCGTGCTCTCCATGCCACTGGAATCAAGCTATCCTGGCTGATGACGGCTGATAGCCAGAAACCGGTCCTAGGATGCTTGATTCCGGTTCAGGGAAGACATGGCTTGGCAGTTCGGGCTGGACTATTCCCATGAGGCACAGGCTCAAGACTGATTTGCAGATGGCCATGTCTGAACTGGGGTGGTGTGGTGAGCAAAATAACGATGGATTAAACCCAGATCTGTGACTGGGGGTGAATATTTTGCCATTGTGCAACATTCCGTCCATCAATTGTTGTTTTTGTAAGTGTCTTCATCCTTGGCACCGAACCACACATGAAACTCTTCACTCAGATATGTTTAAACAGCGTGTGTCCCACATTGTGTAGCTCCAATGTGTAACTATGATAGGCGCTTTGGAAAGGTACCTGACAGTCTGCAGCTTGCCTGCAGGACTTCACACAGAATCCAGGCTGGAGTGGTTGCACATAAACGCAGTTACAATACAATGTCAAATCCTGTGCCTGGGAAAAATGCACAGAGGTGGAGCTGGAAGTGATGAATGTTAGACTGAGTAAGAACACATACCGTGCCCTACACTTTCCATCGCAAAGGAGTGTGTGGAATCACATGCTGGTGCTCTGTGAATATTATCACTCATTGTCACCTGTATGTAGCGTTGGCGGGATTGCAGTAGTGACAACAAAGCAGGTGGGCTAAGACAGCCTTTCGTGCTACCAAGGTTTATATTAAAACTCCCATTGGGCGGGCATTGGGCAGGGTGTTCTAAAAAGTGCACTTCATGGACAAATTTGTTACATTATGTAATAACCTTCCATATGTTTCCAAATGTATATAATAGGGCTCAATATAAAATGTGGACAGAATATCCTGCAACACCTCTTTCCCAGTCAGATTCTGATTGGAGGTGCACTCCTTAAGACAGGCTCCGCAGGCGCTCTCACAGGATTCTCTGGAAGTGCAGAGGTTATCAGAGCCCACAGGAATCTCCGGACGTGCAGAGGTTATCAGAGCCCACAGGAGTCTCTGGACATGCAGAGGTTATCAGAGCCCACAGGAATCTCTGGACGTGCAGAGGTTATCAGAGCACACAGGAATCTCTGGACGTGCAGAGAGGTTATCAGAGCACACAGGAATCTCCGGACATGCAGAGGTTATCAGAGCACACAGGAATCTCTGGACGTGCAGAGGGTATCAGAGCACACAGGAATCTCTGGACGTGCAGAGGTTATCAGAGCACACAGGAATCTCTGGACGTGTAGACGTTATCAGAGCACACAGGAATCTCTGGACGTGCAGAGGTTATCAGAGCACACAGGAATCTCCGGACGTGCAGAGGTTATCAGAGCACACAGGAATCTCTGGATGTGCAGAGGTTATCAGAGCACACAGGAATCTCCGGACGTGCAGAGGTTATCAGAGCACACAGGAATCTCCGGACGTGCAGAGGTTATCAGAGCACACAGGAATCTCTGGACGTGCAGGGAGGTTATCAGAGCACACAGGAATCTCTGGACGTGCAGAGGTTATCATAGCACACAGTAATCTCTGGACGTGCTGAGAGGTTATCAGAGCACACAGGAATCTCTGGACGTGCAGAGGTTATGAGAGCACACAGGAATCTCTCGATGTGCAGAGGTTATCAGTGCACACAGGACTCTCCGGACTCGCAGAGGTTATCAGAGCACACAGGAATCTCCGGACGTGCAGAGGTTATCAGAGCACACAGGAATCTCTGGACGTGCAGAGGTTATCAGAGCACACAGAAATCTCTGGACGTGCAGAGAGGTTATCAGAGCACATAGGAACCTCTGGACGTGCAGAGGTTATCAGAGCACACAGGAATCTCAGGCCGTGCAGAGGTTATCAGAGCACACCATGAAGTAATGGTGACCACCCCTACAAGTCCTCAGGGGTAACCACAGTCACAATCCCTTCATTCTCACACTGCTACATTGCTGCAAGATATCAGCAAACAGTTAACCTTGTGAAATACATATGTGTTCCTCCTCGAGAGTGGACAGAATGTGTGCGTAATACACATTTGAGATATTGAAGCTACACCTGCAAAGGAAGTCAAACCAGAAGAGAAAGGTCAGCTGAAGGCAGAGCTGATAGTGGTAAATCTCACTCCTATAGCAGGATCAGGAGCGATGAATAAAGCTGCCATAGTCCATGTTAAAGCGCTCTGTGCAGATGAGGTTGCCTTTAACCTGGTGGTCTTTCAGACATGGTCCTACACGGGGCCATCTGGCACCCATTTCTTATATATAGAATGAACAATGACATCTTTTCATTAAACATTAATGCGCAGCTGTACAGGTGGGAAAAACAGAGCACGATTTAGAACCATGAATAGCCAGGTCTCAAATCAATAAGTGGACGTAAATATTAAACGGCAAAGGTGATAATGCTAAGCCCTTGGGGACCCCCCAGATTAAATGAGTCTTTAGAAGAGAAAAATTACCCAAGCTTTACTGCCTGTGTGCAGCCTTCCAGGAAGGAGGATCCGGACAGATTGGCTGCCTTCAGATGATTCAAAATAAACGCATGGTTGACAATGTCGAAGGCGGCGAATACATCTAGGAGAACTAACACTGACAGATGTCCCGAATCCATCTCCCAGTATAGGTCATAAAGGACAGAAAGCACCACTGCTCCTGTACTTTGGACTGTGTGGAAACCAGTCTGCAAAGGGTGAAGAAAGTTGGAAGAATAAAGGAACCTGCTTAGTTCCAGAATAACAAACCTTTCTAATCTTTTGTCTGCATAGTGGAGAAGTGAGATCAGGAGACAAATTGAGAGCAGCTTGGGATCATTGTCTGGCTTCTCCAGCAAGGAAAGTATCACTGCAGCTTCAAATATGTCAATGACAATGCCCTGGGTGAGTGGCTTATTCAAAAGGTCCAACAGAGAGTTGATCATTATGAAAGATAGTGCTTGCATAGTGGTAGAGAGGCAGGAACGTGAAAGGGAGCCAGATTTTGCCTTATGCATGAGAGAAATGTGAATCTCATGCTGGAGCTGGGGAAACTGAACCAAAAAGTGAGATTTGATGTCCACATTCTCCTCGGATTGTTGAGGCAGGGAAGTGGTAGGAATGCTATCAGGAATTTATTGAATTGTTTATTGAAAGCGCTGAGTGCATCTTGTGAGGGTTTTATTTCCCAGGTTACTCACATGGGACAAGTGAGTTTATTTAATATATTAAAGGTTTGCTATTTTGTATTTGTGTTTAAATTAAGGCAGTTGGAATAAAAAAAGGACTTGGTGGTGAGGAGCAAGTTTTTATACTTCCTCAAATCCTCACTAAAACACTCAGGGGCATATTATCAAGGACCAGTGTTAAACTTATCGCCGTTTTATCGGCAGGAAACTGCCGATAAAACGGCGATAATGGGCTTGATAATACGCCCTTGTTAATTCCCATAGAAGCCCATGTTCTGATGTTAACATGGGCTTCTATGGAAATTAACAAGGGCGTATTATCAAGCCCATTATCGCCGTTTCATCAGCAGTTTCCTGCCGATAAAACTGCGATAATTTTAACACCGGTCCTTGATAATATGCCCCTCACTTTCTAAAGTACCATAGCTGTTATGCCACCACTGCCTATCAAATTGGTCTAGCCTGACCTTTGCCAATTTCAGTTCATCATTGAACGACGAAGCATGTCAGGGCATGCCGCAGCCAGTTAACCTGCAGATGTCTATTCAACAAAGGGGTTGGATACTGGGAAGGTTTTGTGAAGGGTGTTAGCCAATTCCTGGAAATTCACACTGTGCCAGTTTATAGAAGGTACTCGGTCACACATTCCTTAATGCATCGCCAGTCCTCAGAAATGCTTCAAATTTAATTTGGTGGTGACCATGTGCAAGGGATAACCGACACCTTCTTGATAGGTGTGCTGTGTGACCATACCAAATCCAGAATATGCCCCTTAGCATGACTAGCTAATTGGACCTGCCCTGTGAAAGATAAAGAAGACATATAGTCAAAGAACTCTTTGGGTCAGATGTATAAAGCTTTGAGGTCACAAATGGTACTATTCGCATAATCGGACCATTTGGGAATGCAAAAATGTTTTTAATGTACAAACACTAAATTGCAGTACAGTAACTTGTTACCGAATTGCAGTTTGGGTTTCTGACCAAATACTGACTTGGGACTTGGAACGGTTTTGTTTGGGGCATTACTTCCATATTCCTAATTGTAGTGGTATATTAATGTTTTGCGATCAAAATGTGGTCGCAAAACATTAATATTTTACCAACACCTCAAAGGAGGTAGTAACTTATTCTCAAACAGGAAGGGGTCCCAGAGGAATCCCTTCCCCTATGTGAATGAAAAAAATGTATATTTTTTTACAGTAGGCTGTGGTCCAATTGACTATATCAAATTTATTTGTTTCAACTCATTCCATTTTCCATTAAAGTAAACTTGTTGAATTTAAATAAAACAAATTGCTTTATTTAAAATCAATAACAGCGAGGTGGTCTGCTGACCTCAGCAGGCCACCATCATTGTGATGGCTGAGATTCCTAGTGAGTCACAATGTGCAACCTACCTCATTAATATTCTTGAGGTAGGTCGAATTGCAACCCACTGCGAGTCCAAAATTTGCAAAACAACCTATTAGTACATAGGTCGCTTTGCAAAAACCAGACAGGCTGCAAAAATCCTGGTCGCAAATTGCAGCCATTATTTTGCAACCAGTTGTATGTACATCTGGCCCTTTTACTAGGAATTTACGGGAGAGATACCAAGGCTGCATATTAATTCAAAGAAAGAGTCATTTTAGTTGGGAATGCAGAGGAGTGTCTCTAATACCAAATAGTAATAAAAATGGATAGGATCCTTGTCCCTTAGCTCTGCACAAGCACACGCAAATTTGAGCAAACACTCTCATATGGGCAGTGGCACACACACACAAGCACATAGATATAAAACATCCAAGAGCACAAGCACACATAAAATCCTATGCTCTAATACAAAAACACCCAAATACATGCACACGCGAAAACATCGTCACATGCACAGACATGCACAAGTACACACAAAGGCGTTCGCACTCTCATACACGTAGACATGCACACATACACAAGCACACTTACAAAAAGTATCAAAAACACAAGTACACATACAATCACATGCTCCAGAACAAAAATACCCAAGGACGTACACAAATACATGCACACACACACCATCACACGCACAAACATGTACAAGCACACACAATAGTAGTGTACAAGCACACACAAATGTGCGCACACACTCTCATACGCGAACAGAGGGCGCATACAAGTACGCATACAGAAACATCCACACGCACAAGCACACATACAAGCACACATACAATTCCACGCTCTAATACAAAGAGACTCAAAAACATGCACACAACATCACATGCACAGACATGCACAAGCCCACAGAAATGTGAACATAGTCTTTCATACATGCACAGGCGCACACACAAACACGTGCGTCCGCACACCCCCCTCATACACGCACAGACGCACACACAAAAGCACTCCCATGACACATTTCTCCAGGACTACGGCAGCATTGATGGCAAATAATTGCAGGTTTGGACAGACTAATGAAAGAAGGCTAGTTGTACACGCAGGAATTGGTCGAGGCCAACAAGATGGCGGGCTCTCTCAGTGACCCAAACCAGGGGCTAGAAAATCAGTTCCTTCACAGACCATACAACAGGAAGTGGAATATATTTCTCATTTAAAAAAAGGGGGGGTTCCCTAGGTGCCACAGTTATTTTCAGAAAGACTCCCTTTTTTTTTTTTCAATGTGTGTGTATGAAAAAATGAGGACAGGATCGAAGTTTGTTGGTGAAAGCAACAACCGAGGCTGGCTAGGTAGTCCATCCCCAAGTGTGCCCAATCAATAAGAGTACAGTGCTCGCTATACCGGCCCCAAGCAGGCTGCCCTGCATGGGAATGTCCACTTTCCATCCCTGCTTGCTCTCTAAGAAACAACCCTCAAAGAAAGGAGCTATTGGGCAGGGATGGAAGGCAGCCACAGACTCAGGCCCCTGGGACACCAGGCCAGGCTGGCCCTGGCCCTCGCCGCACCTGGGGAGAGAGACTGGAGGACAATGTGATCCCTTACACCTTGTCCTTAATAATCCAGAGGAAGGCCATATTCCTTTCTTGTAATCCATGCACACCAAGTGAAAGTAGCCCATACAAGCAAACACATCCAAACTCATGGAGCCCTAAGCCTTCATCAGGACTTCCAGATCAGCCCAGCTATCACGAACATTGTACAGTGCTTGCTAAACCAACCCAAGCATGCCACCCTGAACAGGGATGTCAGCTTTGTTTATCTACCAAGACCTGCGTTATCCCTTCTAGTGGAAACGTCCCCAGGATGCACTCATGAAATGGTTTCAATAACTTTCAGACAATTGTTCTGTATATTCTCGGTGAGCAGTCAAAATATCTGGATTTTAATATCGACCTACACTAATATCGAGTTTTTAATATCGTAGGGACAGAATATCGAAGTCAAGAATATCATTGACCAGAGTATCGACTGCAAGGTAAGTAATATCGATCTATTTAATATCGAAGTAAGTGATATCGAAGTAAATATTATCGTTAGCAAAAATATCGTTGTAAATATTATCAAAATTTCTTTTATTGTTATGTACTTAGTATGTATTTTATATGTATGTTTTAAATTTTTTCTAATGTTTTTTCATTACTTTTAAATATATGTATTAAATGTTTAGAAAATAGTAATTTTAATGCGTTTTAGTATTAGAGAGGGTTGTGGGTTAGTACGGGAATAGGGTGGGAAGTAATTTAATTATAATTAATTAATTAATTCATATGTTTTAATTTATTTTTATTGATTGTTAATGTATTGTTAATTCATTATTAATTGGTAATTAGTTTGTATTAATTGGTTAATTTATGTATAGTAATGTTTAGTTATTGTTATTGTTAATTAATTTATTGTAGGTTAATTAATTGGTAATTACTTTTTATTAATCGATGAATTGATAATTACATTAATTATGTTGTTTTTCATGTGTAGCGGGTTGTGGGTGTATAGGGGACTAGCGTGGGAAGTAATTACATATAATTAATTAATTAATATGTTTTTATTTATTGCTATTGATTATTAATTTATTGGTAATTAATTATTAATTGATAATTACTTTTTATTAGTTGGTTAATTTAAAATTCTATTAATTATAATTAATTTATAATTGCTTTTTATTTTTGTTACTGTTAATTAAATTATTAAATACATATTAATTGGTATATAATTTTTATTAATTGATTAATTGATAATTAAATTAATTGTGTTATTTGTTATGTGGAGCGTGTTGTGTGTTTATAGGGGAATAGGGTGGGACGTAATTTAATGTTATTTAAGTAAATATTAATTTAATTTAATAGGCATTTAGTAATAATGTTTTTGTTAAATAATTATTAATAAGTTGTTTATTTTATAAAAAAATATTTAATTGATAAGTATGTTAATTTAACTCCTACGCTATCCAACACTTTCCCTACTGTTGCACTCACTTCAGTGGTAATAGTAATTTTTACCCCTACGCTATCCAGCGCGTTTCCCTACTGTTGCGCTCTTTGGAGTTGAAATAGTAATTAGTATTTTCCTGCATGATTTACATTCCTGTTTTACAAACTCTGTGTTCTTTTTTTAAACAAAAACTTTATTGAGTTACTGACACAAGCTAACATGAACCTACAATCATGGTAAAGAGTCTATATCCCGTGGCTATAAGGTACCCAACCAGTTATTGAATGGTATTATACATTGATCGCACTGGCACATAAGTCGAAAGGTTTTTTGCTCTATGTTTACCTATTACAGAAAATAAGGCCCCTGAAGAAGGGCAGGGCCCAAAATACAGAGGGCATACCATATGAAAAAATATGGTGGAAATACTCATTGTTGAAGGTGAAAAGATTTGAATAAATTAATTAAATTGAATATACAGAACAATTGTCTGAAAGCTATTGAACCATTTCTTTAGTGCATCCTGGGGACGTTTACACTAGAAGGGATAATGCAAGCCTTGGTATATTCGCTACCCTCATACTCAGTAGGGTTAACCAGGTACCCTCATCCACCAGGTGTGCAATTGCCCTTAAATCAACTGGAGAGCTTTGTATATCTGCCTGCTCTCCGGGAAGCAAGACTCGGAGGAAAGGCCCATCGCACTGGATTGGAAGGCAGCTGCAGACTCAAGCAGCACCTGGATGAGAACCACCCGGCCACAAAGGGGTCTCAAGTCCTTGTCCCTACTAATCTGGAGCAAGGCTATGCCCCGTTTTGTAATCCATGCACAAGGAGTAATAGGGGGCTGCCAGATAAATGTCACTTGACCTCCTGGATCCCTGGCTGGAAACAAAGAGTCAATTGTGCCCTCATTTTGACTTCCAGGGCAGCCCGGGAATACGGGCACCCTATAAGAATGCATGATGTGCAAGCAGTTGCCTGGACTCGAAGGATGGCCGTCTGGTTACGCCATGTCTTATTTTTAAAAAGCAGTCCACTCGCACTTGGAGAGGCCAGGAACTTTCAGGGCCCAAGGTGGGCTATGGGGTGGGAGGATGCTCAGGGAGCTCTGACCCAGGGCCGGGTGACAGCTTCTAAACTCAGACAAGCATGGGACCCGGTTCTGGGAATTGTGTGACAAGGTGGGCCGGAGAAGGGCCCCTAGGTGCAGGGGCTTCCAACCCTGGGTCAGTTGGACCCTGGGCCTGGTCAGAGCTTCTAAACCCAATCAATCAGAGGCTTTGCATCCCTTTGCTCTCCTGGAATCAGGGCTTAGAGGAAAGGCCCATCGGACAGAGCTGGAAGACCGCCAGAAACGTAGGCCCTTTACACCAGGTTAGGTCAGCCCAGGCCCTGCCAGCCTTGCCAGCTCCTGGGAAGAAAGACCAGAGGACAATGAGGTCTCTCAAACCTTGTCTCTAATAATCCAAAGTAAGGTTACATGCGTTTTTTGTAAATCATGCACACCAAGTGAAAGGGGGCCATCGGAGAGAACACATGCGCCCTCCTGGAGCCCTGGCTGGGCTTGGAGAGTCAAATGAGCCATCATCGGGACTTCCAGATCAACAAAGCCATCATGATTGCAGTGCTGGCTAAACCCCCCTCCCACCCTCCTAACTCGCAAGCAGGCTGCCCTGAACAGGGATGTTAGCTTTGCACACCTGCCTGCTCTCAAGGAAACAATGATTGGAGAAAGGCTCATCAACCAGGGCTGGTAGACAGCAGCAGATCCAGGCCCTACCCTGGCAGAACCCAGGTGAGAAAGACCAGAATACAAAGGGGTTCCAGGAACTCTCTCACTACTAATCAGGAGGAGGGTTAACCCATGTTCTGGTAATCCAGGCCATTGGAGAAATTGCACCCAACCTCAAGGAGCCCTGTCTGGGCTTGAAGACTCAAATGAGCCCTCATAGGGAGTTTCAGTGCATCCTGTCCTTCTGGGCGTGCCATAGGAACTCATTGCCTGTGTCCAGATGTCTGGGGTTTGGAAACTAGATGCCCGGACTCAAAGGACAGCCATATGGATGCAATGTAACTTCTGAAAAAGGTTTTCACTCACCCTTGGAGTGAACTGGGACTGTAGGGCCAGATTCTCAGCACCCAAGATGGGTATCTGGAAAGGGATTATTGGGGCATGCCTCACAGTGCTCTGACCTGGGCACTGGCAGAGCTTCTAAACCCATGCAAGCAGGTGCATCCTCCAAAGTTCTCCAAGGACCCCATGATGGGGGAGCTGGAGAAGGGAGCCCAGGGCCAGTGACTTCTCACACAGAACCCGCTGATGCTCTGACCTGAGGCCCGGTCAGAGCTTCTTATCTTGGATAAAGTAGGAGAGGACTGCCTTTGGGAACCTGTCTGGGGCACTTTGCAAAATAGCAGGCCAGAGAATTGAGCATATGGCCTGGGACTTCTACCACAGAGCCCCCGGGGCTCTAATATTTGGCCCAGTGTAGCTTCCGAACACGAACAAGCAGGAGACAATTTCTAGGGCTTGCTGGCCCTGTCGCATGCACTTGGCAATACTGGCTGCCATGAGAAGGGAGGCCAGAGGATCTTACCCCGGGCCCACCAAATCACTGACCTGGGGCCTGGTCAGAGCTTCTTATCCAGGGCAAGCAGGAGAGGCCTCCCTGTGCCTGTAGGAGCACATCCCAGTAACCCTGCAACATTTAGGGCTGGAGAAGGAAGACCATGGCCTCGGTCTTCCACCCTGGACTCTGACCTGGGGCCCAAGCAGGGGAGACCTTTCATGGATGGTGGCACTGTCGGTTCACTTTGAGGGACATGGGGCTAGGGTACGGAGCCCAGGGCTGGAGACTTCTACCTAGGGCCTGCCCAGCTCTGTCCGAGGGCCCAGCCAGAACTGCTTATCCCGGACGAGCAGGGGAGGCCTCCCTGAGCCTGAGTGTCCCTACCAGCAGCACTCTGAGACACTGTGGGCAAGGAAACAGAGCCCAGCACCAGGGCCTTCCACACCACAGCCCTCTGGGTATCTGACATGGTACCCGGTCACAGCTTCTGAGCCTGGACAAGCAGGGGTGACGTCCCCTGTCCTTTGGGACCTCATCCTGTGGACTTTTTGACACAGCAGGCTGGAGAAGAGAACCCTGGGCCAGGGGCTTCCAACCCAAGGTCTGTCAGCTGGGACCTGGTCAGGGCTTCATAATATCCCCGGCAAAGAGGAGAGGCCTTACTGGGCCTGCAGGACTCCATCCTGGGCACTTTGCGAAATGGCGGGCTGGAGAAGGGAGCCCCGGTCTTCCACCCCTGGGCCCACTGGGGCTCTGTCCTAGGGCCCAGTCAGAGCTTCTGAACCCAGACAAGCAGGGGAGGCCTCCCCAAGCCTGCAGGTCCCTGTCAATGGCACTATGACACCTGGAGGGCAAGGGATAGAGCACAAGGCTGTGCTCTTCCACCCCAGGTCCCTCTGTGACTCTGTCCTAGGGCCCTGTCGGAGATTTTGAACCCAGATAAGCAGGGGAGACTTCCTTGGACCTGCGGGATGCCTGTCCCAGGCACTTAGTTTCACAGTGGGCTGGTTAAGGATGCCCAGGGCTGGGGACTTCCACTCTATGCCAGCCAAGACTCTGACCTGGGGGACGGTCAGAGCATCTTCTCCCGGGTACCAAGTGACATAGCATGCATGGAACAGAGCCCAGGGATGGGGATTTTCACCCCCAGGCCTGTTGGGGCTCTGACCTTGGGACCAGTCAGAGCTTCCTATCACAGGAAAGCAGGGGAGCTCTACCCAGACATAGAGGTCCCCTTCTCTGGCATTTTGCGACATGGCAAACAGAAACCATGTCCCCGGGATCCACACCCTCGGCCTGCCTGAGCACTACCCCTTCTTGCAATCCATGCATACCAAGTGACCAAGGGGGGACATTCAAGAGACTATATCCAGCCTCATGGAGCCCTGAATAGTTTCAAATGAGCCATCATTCGGACATCTAGGGCAGCATGGGCCCCCCTGGCCGAAATCTCCGCATCCAGGCCGGATAGACATTGTCTTCATTGCTGAACACCTGTGTAAGTGCTTACCACCTCACCCAGCTTGGGCCGGATAAAGTTAATTGACACCAATTGCAAGACCTACACTGCAAACCATATAACAGCAGCACACAAACAAGGCCCAGGTTAGTCCACATAGAGTTCTCGCTTGCCTGCTCTGCGCATTGCGTCAGGAAAATGCTACACCAGAGGAGGAAGGAAATATATACAAATGAGGAGACCACCATGATCTTGGATTTTATTGTGAGGCACCACAAATGGTTCCATGGTTTCCACCCTTACAAAAGCTGTGGCAAACAGAAGGCTGCCCTATGGCAGCATTTAGCCACTGCAGTCACAGCTTTAAAGTAGGATGTACGCACTGTCACTGACTTTAAGAAGAAGTGGCAGGATGAGAAGAGGCGGTTTAAAGAGAAGTATGCCAGTATTGAGGTTGCCAGAATTCTATCTGGTGTTCAATCCGGACCCCACCTCTGTCTCACCCCCCTAGAGGATGATGTCCTCAATAACATACCCCCCATACATGCTCCATGGGCAGCCTGCAAGTGAGGTCCGCATTGTGCTACCAGGTAAATGTGATGACAAGAACATGGAAATGAAATGTCTCTCTGCGCTGCACCACAATTGTGACAAAGAAAGTTGTCCCAAGTATGCATAAAAAGCAGAGTGAGTCAAAGCTTCATGTATCTCCTTCTGTCCGTTAGACCACAAACCCCAGAATCCTTTGAGATGGAACTGGCAAATCCCACTTCCACTGTCAAATTCATGGTACCATGCACTGCTGGCGTATATACCTAAAACTGGTAAATAGAAAAAATCTAAGCGCCCCTTCCTCTTAGCCAGCCATGGCGGGTAAGAGCGATGGGTGGTGGAGCGGGGCAGGTGAAAATAGACAGTCAACATAATAGGGAAAATAAAATAAAAAGAATAATCAAAACCACTTACCTTGCGGTCCCTGCATCGCCGAGCACAAGGTGACGGAATTTCTTTTTTTTAATAAATCAATTTTCCTTATTCATTCATCTGTGTAATTTCCACCCCTCCCCACAATACCCCCGCCTACTGTCCCACTACTCCTACCTGCACCGACCGTGGCTGCACTTAGCATTACTGTTAGCATGTAGATGCATTGAGGACATTTCTGACAAGTTACACATGTACATTTTTGGATTTCTGACTTTTCTCTGTTCTCTATTGACACATTCAGCCAGAGTTCAGTGATCCACTGTAGCAGAGGTCCCTGCACCTGCTGGGAGGAAACAACATCATCCAACACAAGCCATACACCCTCACAAACTGGTAAGTCAAACTGGTCAGGAGAGGGTCCAGAAAGCTTACATTGTCTGTAGACAACAGATGGACACATTGGGCCCGATTCACAAAGATAAACTGAGACAAAAGTCTAGCTTTACGACTTTCGGTATTCAGAAAGGGCATTTACGAGTAGTAAATGCCCTTTCTGAATAACGAAAGTGGTAAAAGTTAGACTTTTGTTTCATTTTACATTTGTCAATCAGGCCCATTACATGCATTTCATCAACAGTGCCAGAACTGTCAACCTAACTATGAAATCGAGTGCATCGCATGTGGCAACTGGAATATTAACTGGGAAACACACATATCTTTGTAGGTCCAATGATGTCCTCCAGGATTCTACTCCCTACAGTGACATCTGCTACAAGGTTGGCTGTGACATCTGGTCATGAACCACGCACTGGGCAGATTCAGGACCCTCGTAGTAAACCCAAGAATGAAGTACCTGAATGCTCATGCTCATAAAATGTGGTTTTAATGTCCACAGTGTGTTGTATGCGTTCACCACCACTCTTGTCCCTCATCACAATATGCCCACTTATGGCCTTTTATACCATATACCACCATGGTGGCTAGTGAAAGGATGACGCTAAGGGGTCGATTCCGATGTCGGACAGACCTGAGTCCGTCCGACATCGGTCCGGAGCAGTAACCCACCGACCTGCTGTCGTGGGTTACTGCCCTGGTAGTACGATGCGACCGAGCAGGGTTCGTCGCATTTGTATACCTGACAATGCAAGCATTCTTTCCAGACGGAAAGCATGCTTGCATTGCTGAGAGCAGGGGTGCAGTTCATCCCTGCACCCTGTGGCCGGCACCCCAAGGTGCCTGCCACCAGGTGCAGGGATCAATGGAGGGGCACCTATGGCGCCATCCAGCGGCCTCACACCCATCTCCCCCTCCCCATCAAATCCTCCCTTTCCCTCCTGAACTTTAGGAAAATGTTGAAAACCCACCTCTTCCCCACCTCTGGTTAGATCTCGCCATCTCTGCTCCCCCCTCATCTATTCTGTCTATCAGCGCCAGGAAGCTTCGGTGTCAGCGCGCTCTACAAAACGCATTTAACATAACATAACATAACATGAGGGCCCAGCTGGGGGCCCCCAGAGACAGCTTCCGACTGCCTTTTTGTGCCAGACAAACCGACACGAAAAGGCAGTGAAAAGCTGCCATCATACTCCCTCGGTCAGAAAGAGGCGACCGGGGGAGTACTGGAAGATTTCCGGACTGCAGATGGGCTCTCCGAGCCTGTCGTCCGCAATCTGTAAATCTGAGTCGGATTCCTTCCCGACCGAGCCCATCGGAATGGCTCAGTCGGGAACAAATCCGTCTGGCAATGACCGATTCGGTCATTGCCGGCCGAAATCGCCCCCTAAATGTATGGCAAGTGAGTCCAGTATGTACATATGAAGTGGAGTGGCCACAACTGGATTGTAAGTCAATGATATGAAAACTCATAAGGAAAATCAGAGGACCCAAAATGTAAGGAAATTGGTGTGGATGAGGGTTAAACTGATGCCAGTTAGGCTGTATTGTTTTGAGAGGGGTGCATGGGCTGCTAAGGTTGATGCAGAGGAAGTGAAACATATGTACCAGGTAGCTGAACTGCACAACGCAAATCCAGTGCAGGTGGCCATTATCCAAGCTTTTACACTTTATCACGATATGTATTGAGCTTGCCTCTTCGACTGACTGACCCGTAGCTGCACACCCCTTCCCCCAGCGCCTTGAGATCCTCACAGGTGAGTAGCGCGCTTTATCACCCCCTGATTGATTGATTGATTGCCTTCTCTCCTACCATATGCCCATATATAAGTGACAGGATAATATATGAGTTTAAGATTGTGTGCTGTACAAGACATCATCAATTGACAGTTAAGTTCTACCATGAACAGAGGACACCATAAACAGAGGACACACAAAGATTAAACATAACAAATGTGTGATCTCTTAGTCCTAAATGGGTGTTGTGACTTCATAGGGAGGGAAGCACAAATATGCCACAAAATCTACCTGACTATTGGACATCTCACATACTAGCTCTCCAATGCTATTATATGATCTGATGTGCAAATGTGAAACTGCTCTGCATGATGATATACACTCCTTTAAATTTGCCAACAGACAACATCATACTCATGAGGCATGACAATGAAGGTGTAACCAAAGGTAGGCAGAGGTGTTTAGCATAATTATCCACTTCCTTCAAATATCAGTTACCTTCTCATGCATGTTTGTCTCCTAATGTGTTATCTTGTTGGTTTCAGTGCTGTGTGGAGGGAACAGCTGGCAACTGCTGCTGGTGAGCAGGGGCCCAAAGGTAAAGTTCAGGAGGGAAACATACAGCACACCTGCCAGAAATAGTATATCAATGCCAGAGCCAAATACCAGGAGCCTCATGGTAGGTTCCTGGACAACCGCGTTAGTCCTTTGGGCGGTTGTGGGCCTGAACAACAGGGGCTTACCTTGCTTTGCTCCGCCCTGAAAGTGGCGTGAGTAATAGGAGACCAATGTGTCACGTGATCCGGAAAGAGGATCACCCCATAAGGTGTAGCACTGATTGGGTTCCCCACAGTGCTTGGCTCATCAGGCAGGCAGGGCAGCATAGTTTGGTTACAGCTGCCTGCCCTTGGATCACCTGTAAGATCACCCATGAGATACCCCACCATAACCACCTTTTTTATACAACCTACAATGGCCAAGATGGCCGCACCTTGAGAACTCTCCTGGTACCGGACCTCAAACTATCCCGAAATATCCTGAACACGCCGCTGCTGCAGACCGAAGATGACAACAACAGAGTAATAAGATCCTCAGGCACCTCAGACCGTCTTTACGGGGTGGAGATTGGCGGCGGTTCTACACGTAGCTACTGCGTGCTAGCTACGTGGCACCCCTGGTGAAGACTGAGACCTCGCTCAGAATCACAAAGGAAACTATTTGCCCCTTTGTTAACTGCTGCAGCTCTCCGGAGCCTTGGGAGGATCGGACAGCACACTGAGTTCTGAAGAGGGGTCAGCTCTGTTGTGCTACCCCGCTGGACTTCTGCAGAGGCTTGGACTAGGCTGGGGGGTGGAAGTTGCCATGGCGACATGGAAGGATTATCGAGAATTAAGGTGAGTCGGGGCGAGATTGTTGCACTCCTGGGCCCCGGACCCCATTGCAAAGACTTGGGTTCGCTCCTGAGCCTTCGCGGGGAGCGGCAAGCGTCGGCGAGAGGCGGGGCCTAGGAGAAGCACACAGCTCCACAAACCAAAGACCTGGAGGGAGGTAAGAGGAGCCAGGGACAGGGGCGAGAACAGCGACATGGAAGGGACACTCTTCCCACCAGCACGATGCCGAGGAGGGTGGGGACAGGCCCAATTCACTGAAAACCACCAGAGTGGGCTGCCTGACCTTAAAATTGCGCCCAGCTCACAAACAACATCATAAGAAATAAGTCACTCGCCGGAAGGAAACCTTTAAAAAACACAAAACTTAAAACAGAAGATATCCTAGTCCTGGGAGGTTCCACCAATGAAGGAGCTGAGTGAAGACCTGACGCGAGGAGAGTATTGAGCTGTGCCCATTGCCTGACCCTAAAATGGACACCACTGGGGACATCTGACATGTGGAACTATCTCTTGTTTTAAACCCTAAAGCAGCAGTTCACCGGGTCAAAGTAGGATCATACCTGATCCAAAAATGGTGTCAGACCCCCAGGTTGTGGCACTCCCAACGGGCAAGGCGGGAACGCCTTGAGGCGACCTGACATGGCCACAGGGCAGTGGTAGGTTCGCAGTCATCAGCCAGCCAGGTTAAGACCTAAAAGCAGCAGCACACCAGCTCCAGGAAGGATGATGCCTAACCCTAAAATGGCAGCCTACCACCGCCGAATGTACGACCGAATATGGGGATCAGCTAAGTGTCCTTGGTGAACTTTAATAATCAACTCACTACCCATTCTCAGCAACAGATAATGCAAGAAAAGGGTGAACTTGTGCCACAAACTAAATTTTACATGAACTCCTAAGCGCAAAGACACCAATCAACATGACCGATTTCCGGTGGAGCTGCCTAGTCAGTTATAGAGGAGATCAGCTCTGGGTCACCCCTTGGCCGTCACCTACCCAGCCGGACTTTGGACATAGTTCTCCTCGTCTCTAACCCTACCATTGAATCTGTGAACTTGCCGCCGACCGTTGAGATCTTGCACTCTGGCCGATGCCTGGTGGAGCTAACTTGATAGCTAAAGAGGAGATGGGCTGTGGACTTCCCCCTTGACCGTCACCTACCCAGCCGGACTTTGGGCAGACTCTCCTTCGTCTCTCCGCTGTATCTCCCTCTTACCCTTTTACCTTACTCCGCTGCCCTTCTACCCTCCAGTATATTGTCTTCTATGCTCTTTAAATGTGTTTCCCCATTATGGATTACAAAATCATTCTAAAGATCCAAATCCCCTTCTGTATACCATCTGTAGTTGGTGTGTAAAAAGTTACATACATACTTTTTCAGTTATGTGAGTGTTAGCATATTAGCCATGCTGATCAGTAAATATGGTGTCAGTTCCCTCTCAAGTTGCTTGATCGCGGACTGCTTTTTCAGCTACATCTATGAGGAGTCAGGTTCAGCAGTTGACATCAGGGGGGATCGCAAAGCAACACAGAGCTGTGGCTGGAGCTGGTGAGTTTGCTTGTGCATTGTACATTTCCATTCAATACCTCAGTGCTATGGTATGAGCTGTCAAGTGTAGGTGTTCGCAAACCCGGTCACATGTGCATCACCTGTTGATGCAAAGTACAGTAGAATCAACCCTTGTGTTGCACCACATCATATGTATGTATGATGATACATCGCAAACCAGAACAATGCAAGCTAACACCACTCAGTTTTTACATCGCAAAAGCGATTACCTCGCATGCATTTACTGCGCATGCTGTTGCTACGCGATTGTAATGTCTGGGCTGTGTTTTGCCATTGCAACGCAGTTGATTAAATCGTCTCCCGTTACAACATTTGTTTTTTTCTGAGTCCATTAACTCCCTGGGACGGGATGTCTGTAAACAAGGGGTTTTAGGGTGGGGTAGTTTTAGGAATAAATGCGAACATACGAATATCAACTGAGTACTAAGCAAAAGTACTCAGGTATTAATATTGTAACCCGTGTATTGTTGTTTGCTAGGTAAGCGTTTTTTTGGGTTGACAACAAATTACAAAAGGTTAAAAACTAATTTAGACGTAATAATTATTAGTTATTAATAACCCCCAGTAGGAACACAGATTTTTGTACCCTCTTTAACTATCAATCAAACTGGAAAAAGTGAGACTCTATTTTGCGAAGCACCACAACAAAATTCCTACCACAGTTTCACTTAGTGCACCACATCAGACAGGTGTAGTCAATGTCGTATTCACAAAGCGTAAATTATTTGTTTCAACCTGATAATAACAAACTTAAAAAGTGGTAAATAAAACATATTTTATTTTAAAAAATCGCAACTCTTGAAGTAGGGCATAAAAGGAGGCGCACTCCATTTGTAGGCCAGTTCTGACCAGTTCCCACAGCACACCAGGCGCGTTTTGCTTACGTTCTGACTACGACCTTGAGCAGAGGCATTCACCCAAACAAGTAAGTGACTTAAATTCCAGTAATCTTATCCAACTAACTGTCCTGTACTCATTTGTACATCTTTACAGAGTGTGAACTCAAAAGTCAGCATTTTGAAAAGGCGCCAAAATCGAGAGCAATCCCTCCCGCAGTAAAGCTTGTAAGTAAAGCAACAGATAAATATAACATATGTAGTAACAACGTTCAATAAAACAAGCTTAATTGTGCCATCATTGTAACAAAGTTTTGAGCTACAATAAATCGTTCATCAGTGTAACAAATGTACATTTCCTGTACTGTCCAGTGTGCAATTAGTGCGTGCCAAAACGTGTATTTTGCTAAGTGCTAACTGTTTGTAATAGCACTGAGTACCCCCAATGTATATTTCCGGCAAACTTTTATCATTCGTTTATGCTTGAGCCCGTTTTGGTGTAATGATATTCGCTGTATTATATATTTGGATGCAATGACAGAAACAACATAATACCAGTGGCGCGGAACACAATGCCCTTAATTACATCGAACACCCTCTTATAAGAACCCCCCCCCCAGTTTTTTTACACCACTTAAAGCCCTTGAACAACCTCATGTCACAGTCACCTCACATCCTTGCATTTCGCTTGATGCATGACTCATGACTTCTACGTTTTCAGATTGCCCATGTGCAGGCGCATAATGAACCCTCCTCCACCCCACCCCTTGCTTTAGGTACTACAGCGAAGTGAAGTTGTTAATGGGCCTCTTCTGTCTGCAACTCTGCAGACAAAGGCCCAGCTCATAATGTGAAAAGGTGTACGTGAAGGGATATGTGCATGGCATTAGTGGAAGGATGAAAGGGTGAATGGTTAGATAATGAAAGGATGGCTGGATGAGTGAATGAGTGGAAGTATGGATTAGAGAAAAGGTAAAAAGACGGAAGTATGGGTGAAACGGTGGATGGGTGTGTGAAAGGATGGATGGATGTGTGAAAGGGTAGATGATGGGTGAGTGAATAGGTCGATGGATGAGTGAAAGTATGGCTTGATGAATTGATAAGTGAAAGGGTGAATGGATGAGAGAACGGATGGATGGATGAGTGGAAGGATGGATGAGTAAATGGGTCAATGGATGGAAGACTGAATGGATGAGTAGATAGGTGGGTGGGTGGAAGGATGGATGGCTAAGTGAAAGGGGATGGAGAGAGAAAGGGAAGATGAATGAATGAAAGGGTGCCTGGGTGGAAGGATAAGTGACTGGGTGGATGGATGAGTAAACAAAAAGATGGCTGGATGGGTGAAATGGTAAATGGCTGGATGGATGAGTGAATAGATGGATGGCTGGAAGAGTGGATGGATGACTGTACAGATGGATGGGGTGAAAGGGTGGATGGATGACTAATGGCTGGATGGGTGAAAGGGTGGATGGAGGGATGGAAAAGTGAAATGATGGATGAAAGGATACATGGTGGATAGGTTTGAAAATGGTTGAATACTAAAAAAGAAATTAAATTATCATGAGACAGGGTCTATATGAAGATGAAGGGCACCATTGGAGGGTGGTAGCAAGGCCAGACTGGCCGGACCGGGCATTGGGTGTTATCCTGGGAGGCTGGAAAGAGGGAGGGGAGTGTTTTATTTACTGGGGGCTGGCACTGCAAAGTTTGATCCATGTAGAAATAATCCATACACTTAAGGAAACACACTAGCTTCAACTTTTTATAATGTGGTGTAACACACAAAATGTCCACATTAGAACAATTCATAACATGTATCAGACCAAAACAACTGCTCCATTTGTGTCCACTCAACATTTACAAAGTTTTGCGCATCTGTACATTTCTCGAAAAACCTAATAATGCAGCTTTAAAGTAGCACAGTGCCCTGTTGAAGCATAGGCCACTGCATTATGTGTAATCGTGATGCTAAATCCCAACGTGTCAAATAACTGTTCCAGAACCTATAGCATTTACCGTAAACCAAAGGCAAGTTTTTTTGTGGATGAACACAAGAGTTGTTGAGGGCAAAAGCCTTCATTTGTGACCAAGGGGCATGGTAAACTCTCTGTAAAAAATTGTTTTGGGGTATACTTTCAGTACGGTAAAGGTAGTCCGAAACTGGTGTAACTTAATTGTTCAGGGATAGACCCTACTACTGAATAATACTAATTTTCTCTCCCAGAATAGGCCATCACCATCATCAAGCTTCATCGGAATATCCAAATGTCGAAACACTAACCACAAACTAATCCCAATTTCACAAAAACTATACAGGTACATGAATGGCATTTGATAATGGCTATTACACCAGCCAATTATCTTTGAAACTAATGTGTTGCATAGTATCATGGCATGTAATTTCAGTGTTCTGTTGCGTCTCAAAGCGTACGGAGTTTCAAGGCAAGTAAAAATATTTGTTGTTGTCCCTTAGTGCCAGAGCACAGTAGTACAAAAGGTAAAACAGATTAAAAAGATAGTTTGTGAGTGAACCTATTCTATTTTTGGCACAGCTAATAAATAAAAAAAAGACATATCCAAAGTTTATAGGTGCTACTCCAAGAAACATTTGTGTCAATTTTAATGTACCCCAGATTGTGTATGGTTATTGGTGCTATCAGAATCATCATTGTCTCCTTTTGTTGCAGTAATGTACCTAAAACCGTCTACACCTTTTACGACTTACACCAGCAATCTATGTACATGTTTGTGTATTGAAACGGATTTTGCTTTTGTTTCTCTTTTTTTAGAGCTAATATCTGTTCCAAAGATGGTCAAATACATCACCTCCAGCAGAAGAAACTGTTTATTAAAATATAGTGATTATGTTTATTGTAAGGAGAGACATTCTGAACCACGGGTTCCTTGGAGGTGCGTGCAGTACTACTCCAGCCATTGCAAAGGCAGAGCGGTTACTCTGGCTGACTCTGTTTTAAGAAGCACAGACCATAACCACTCTGCTTCTGCAACGTCTATTGATGTGAGAGAATCTAGAAATGAAATGAAAGTGTTTGCAGGCAACTCCAATGACCCATGTGGTGCTATTTTAAGGGAGGTATTCCAACACATTCCTGAACATGTTGCCAGTAATATGCCCACTATTCCAAACTTGCGTAGAATTATCCAACATAAGAAACAGGCAAATAACCCTAAACGTGTTACACCACAAACCTTTTAAGATATAACTATTCCTCATTTACTCTCTCTTACTATTGCAAACAAACCTTTCATATTGCATGACAATGAAAACCCTCTGAAGCGGATTTTAATGTTTAGCACCCCCCGTAATCTAAATAGGTTGGAGAACAGTTATGTTTGGATGATGGATGATACGTTTAAAAGTACGCCCACCCCTTTCACCCAAATATACACTATTCACTGCTACGTTAACAACACAGTAGTTCCTTTAGTGTACAGTTTACTACCCCACAAACAATCCTCAACGTGCACTGAATTTTTGTCAGTATTTAAATCAAAAATTCCCAAAAAAGTCCAAGAAAAGTAATTATGAACTTTGAATTACCAATGTTGAATACTATAACCAAATTGTACATGGATACCCAAATCCAAAGATGTTTTTTCCACTTTTCTCAGGCGTTTTGGAGTAAAATTAAAAAAACATTCCTAATTGAGGATTATGCGTCTGACAGCAAACTACAATTTGAGCTTAAAAAACTAACTACCCTTTGCATTGTTCCTCCTGCCAGTGTAGACGAGTACTACACATCTATTACAGAGTCAGAGTACTTTATTGCAAACGAAGAAACATTGGCACCAATTTTAAATTATTTCGAAGACACCTAGATAGGCCATCTAAGCAGGTCTGGTCGCCGGAGGAAGCCACTTTTTCTTGTGGACTGGTGGAACTGCTACTCGACCTGCTTAGAGTGAGGAGCGAAGACAAACAATGCCATAGAGGGATGGCACAACTCTTTAAACAACAGTATTAGCAAACCTCACCTTCATTTCTACAATTTTTTAGAGATTTTGAGAAAGGAGCAGTAAATGTGAATGTCACAATCGTTAGCAGGTAGTTTAAATCCACATATTTCCCCTCAAACAAAGGAAATGTTGGCAAGACTATTGGTCGCACTAAAACTCTTTACGTTGCCTGTGGCTTCTGACTACCAAGCTTCCATTGCACACAAACTGAATTCCTTTGCCTAACAATCTTCCTACTTTCCTATTTAGCATCCCTAATGTAAGCCAAATATTTCTGTAGCCTACCTAAATGTTAAATGTGGACAAACATTGACACCCAGACCCTTACCAAATATGCTGTTCTATTAACCCACACCATACCATCCAACCAAGAAGCCGAACAAAATCCGATGTGAAACATGTTAACTAAGTCTTGAATAAATAAAATAATAAGGAATAGTTAAAGTATTAAAGCTGTATAATAAACCATTCCATAAATGTAATGTGCAAACGTACCACCGACAATTTATTTGTAAAATAAAACAATAATGCAAAACGTTACGCGTTGTGTCATCGCTTACAGTGAAAATAAAAAAGGAATAATTCATGTCATTAACTCCAATTTAAAACCGTGGGTAAATACACCGAAAGCATGTATTTATGGAATAAAATTCCAAATAAATATAAATAAAAGGTGAAATATGTATTATCTTAATGCAATAATCAGAAAATGTAAGTTTCCAAGTTTGGAATACCATGAATGTAATATGCAAAAGTACCACCGACAATTTCTGTTAAATTAAACAATAATGCAAAATATTGCCTATTGTGTTTTTTTAAGTTATATTACATATCCCCTTGTGTTTTTCTTTGTTACAACAAAACCTAAAGAATTAGTGAAATTAAATAACAATTCAATCATGTGCATGTAAAATTTCAATAGTGAAATTAAATAACAATTCAATCATGTGCATGGAAAAATTAAATAGTGAAATTAAATAGCAATCCAGTCAAGTGCATGCAAAATCTCAATAGTGAAATGAAAAAACAGTTAAATCATGTGCTTGTCAAATTTCAAGATGAATGCATGGAACATAATTACCGTATGAAGTTTTCTTTCTTCAACACTTGGCCTTGTCTTCTCTCCATGTGTTCACCAAAAGTCTTTTTTCTATTGGATGCAACACCCTAAAATCACCATTCACATTCCCGTGCTCCGTGTGTTTTTTCCCCTATGTATTGCAAGTAGGGCTCAAAATGGCAAAGCTTTAACCAAAAATTGTCCTTTAATTCCTTGCCTGGTATCCAAAGCATGCCTCGACAGGCCAACTTTTAACCCCAAAATTATCCTTTGCCATAAAGTCCTTGTATTTAGGTGGCAATCTTTGAATAGTATTCCCAAAACGCCTCCAATAGCAAAGTTTGTAGCCAAAATGTTGTCTTCCAGTGAAGTCCTTCCATTTGTAACGAAATCTGAAGACCTTTTTAGAAGGTAAGTCACCGTTCTCAAAACGGCCAAAAATCCACAGAAGGTATGGAAATAAATTGAATCCCTAATTCAGAGTTCAAGAATCTTCTGTAGGCGCCATTGTACATGCTGTCTGTTTGTAAGGAAAAGGGCCACAAATTAGTATTTTTTTTGGTACTGAGTTCTTAATTACCCCCAATGTATAACCCTACTATTTAGAGTAAAGTAAAAAGTAATAAGACATGCTATGCTAAAATGAAAGTTGGTCCTAGTATTGCAATGTGTCATGGATTGTAAATGTTAATCAAAAGAGTTCCTACGTATCCTGGAAACATTAAGAATGTACCTCCTACCGCACTATGTATATAAATAATGTTCAAGTGTCTTACCTGCTGTCTTGCTGACTAGCCTGACTACCCCTAGACTCCGATATTTGATCAAACCACTCATAGATCTTCCCTATCTTAGTCTAAAAATAGATAGACAGGTAATTGAGGTCTGACATGCCTTTGGGTTAGTAGTGGTACATGTTGTTACTGTCTTAATGTCATGTATTCCTATAGGTTCTGAATCGATCCCCCTATTCCTGACCCTATTCTGGTTAAACTAACTATCAAGTTAACTAACAGTCAGCCCATGAGGCAAGAAAAGCCCCCATGATGCAGATACCGTTATCTGACGCAGTCACACTACGGCACAGGAACGTGTTATCTGATTAGGTCATAACGCTTGAGATCTAATTAGACAAGCGACATTCCTCCAGCCCCTGATAAGGCATACGACGTTCTCATAACAAATCAAACCTATGACAACCTGGAAAATCCGTGCGGCCATTGTTTTGATTTCACAGAGAACTTCAGTAAAAGAATGTGCTAACGAGCAAGTCGTATGACATCTTTATTGACGCATCTATGTCCATCCTTACGTCAATCTCGGCACCTTTAAGGTATAAATATTGCCGATCTTGCCCTATGCAAACACACGCGTGGTGACGAGACGGAGCAGCCATACTTGCCGAAGCCCAGAAGCAGAGCAGACCCCGCTGGCAGCAGCCCCGCCTTCCTGACGCGCTGAGAGACGCGCTGCTATCTCCTACCGAGAGACCCAGCACCGGCGCTTTCGGGCAGCCCTCGCAGGCAGCCTGGAATATCGAGAGCAGAGAAAGAGATACCATTCCTCATTCATCCTAACTTCCAGGTACAGAACTGAATAACCCCTCACAGAGAATTCTTTAGTTATTCACTTGGCAAAAACAAACTTAACTTAAACTGTAACTTTCTATTCCCGCCCACGCATTAGACTTAGGTCAGGTACACGGGGTAGGCGTATTTAGAAACACCAGTTGAGTACGTTTAGTCAAATGTATATGTGTATGTAAATATATTTTAATCATTTTAAACATCATATGGCTCAGAAACCATATCAATGTTTTTACAGTATTATTTTATACTATTGCTTTTAATGTATGCACTTTACTTAACTATAAGTATTGCAATAATATCGATCCATTTCTCTTGTACGAGAAAAGAGACTGATCAATAAATAACACCTTTTTATTGAACACGCCCGTCTCTTCCTTTTCTCTACAATCTGATGAGACTAAGAATGCACGTACTGACTGAGTAAAATAATTGCCTTGTGCTCACACGACTCTGGAGATACACTCTTGATTAGGGGAGAGCAAAGTTGTCATGTTCTATGGTTGTCAGAAACTAAATCCCTTCTTGTCTAATCAGGGGAGTTAATTCTTTCCTGAACATTCGAGAAAGTTTCTAGCGAACTCTGAGCTACGCTGGCAAACCCAAAACTTAAGTCTAGTATCGACAGTAGTAGACCTAGTTAACGTCTGGCCTAGGCCTTTACTGCTGTAGGTATTATTCCAATGCGCAGAGCCTATTGGGAAGATAGGAACTACACTACATGGCACCCAACGCGTTTGGAAAGGGCGATAAAACTAACGTAAGACATTTAGAGTAACTCAGTCGTGCTTTCTCACTCAGACCCCTTTTCCCAAATACTCCAAAGACGTCTGGAGTGGGTGAAAGGTAATATCCTCCAAAACCTCGCAGGAGGGAACTCCTATGTAAGGTTCTTGGTTTAGTCAACGTTGAAGGATACACTGTTCCAAAATATTGTGCATCTAATCTTTGTTCCATAAGAAACCTGATCTGCAAACAAACAAAATAACCATCCTGATAGTAAAATGTCAGAAAGTGATGAAGAAAGAGAGGCAGTTAGATTAGCAGCTGAAATAACAGCAGCAGATACTGCACTAAAGGATGCAGACACGGATATAATACTCATTCCGGTCAGCAAAATGAAATCTATAACCTTAAAACTTATAGAAAATGGACTGACACCTAGAGGTGGCACAGTCATATTCGTAATTGAGGCACACGAATATCGGCAGACAGAGGTATACTATACATGGATACATTTTCCAGCAGCAAATGCTGTAACAAAGTACTTCCACTATTACAAAATAGAGGTTCCACCCGACATTTATACTCCTTTCGAGGAGGTGGAAGTACCACTCAAATTCCAAGAGCATTTGCTCTTATTTGATGGCGCCCTAATACATAACAATCACATTACAAGGCTCTGTCCTTTAGGTAGACCAGGAGCAACGTGGCCGGTCTTAGCCGGATACACACCACACCCAGACATCGAAGGAATGTCTACTGGAGAGCTGTTAATACAGCTAAAACAATTACTAAAAATTCATAGACAATTAGTCCAGTATGTAATGCGGACTTCAACAATTCAGCCAGCGATTAAACTTCCACAGCTGACCCCTCACCAGGGGAACACAAATAAAATCACACCACAGAACATCCAATCCTGCCTAGGTAAAGTTCCGGCTAAACGGGAACAGATACCATTCTGGTTGGCACAGAAAATCACCCAAATAGAGGCGGTGTTTCCTGACACCACCCCGCTAGAAAAACACAGGATTCTGACTATATGTCTCCCAATGGGAATCGCACCACACATAGAGGACTGTGACACTTGGGGTACAGTCTTTGCTTCAATCTACACAAAAACGCACGGTGTTGCATCCATTTCGGTAATACCAGATGTGCTAAAACAAATTCAAGATGAATACGGTCCAGAACCAGCTTTAACTCTTGGTATGAAATTACTGAAAGACTTCAAGCAGGTCTCGGCTATATTACTAGCCAATATAACAGGTGAAGCAGCAAACGTGGCGATCCGCCAGAGGTTAAAAGAGACAGATATAGCAGACCAACCAGCTGAAATTGCCAGAATCATAGAAAAATCTTATGAAGAACTAGGTAGAGATAGTTTAGGTGGAATACCAGTAAAACCGCAACTGACTGAAAGTCCAGAAAAAATATTTTTTAATAATAATTCACCAAAAAAGAACTGGGATTGAAACAAACAATCCAATCCAAAAGAAAAGAAATTCCAGTCCCGAGGAAGGTCTCCTAGGCGAAGGGAGAAATCTCCGAACCAGAGACACAGGTCACCCCAGAGTGACCCCTCTGGGAAAAGATATAACCTTAGAAATAGGGATAATATTAAAAAACCTGATAGATATCAAGACATTGATACACGTCCCTCTCAATCTTTTCAGACTTCCTCGCAGAAATCGGAAAGAAGAGGACGATCAGAACAAAGAGAAGAGCACGCCAAGTCCAAAGACAAGGAACCTGCTCAACAAAAAAAGAAATTACAATTTCCAAAAAAGAAGGTAGCCAGTATCAAGGTAGTTAACAATGCCGAGAATACTGAGGACACAACTGAAAAACGGAGAGTGGGCTCAGACAATGCTAGACAGCGCAGCAGAAGTGAGCATAGCTCGCAAAGTCCTTATGAATCATCTGGAGACAGTGGACACGAATGAATATCTTCAAGTGGAAACTGCAGACACCAGAGTTAGCAAACCCCACAAGATATACGAGATAACATTACGTATAGAGGGAGATAAGACTAGGAAAATAAGGGGACTATTTTGGGATAACCTCTCCAAGGGCTATGATATCCTTCTAGCTGAAAAAGACTGGCCACCAGAGTTTGTCAGGGAGTGCCCTCATGGCGAAGAAGTAATTATGCCTGCCTTCTCGAATCAAATCCCAATTCATAAAAAATACACACTTGCTAGAAAGTGGGCAGTGGCCTTAGCACCTGCTTTATATAAAAATCATGTAGGATGGGATGAGGATTCTCCTCCTCACAAAATCCAGTTAAAATCACAACCTACTGCACAAAGGCAGTACCCAATTAAGCAAGAAGCTAAAAAACAGGTAAATGAAATACTAGATCAGCTAGAATACCAGGGGGTGATTGAAACTTGCACCTCACAAATGAACAATCCTTTGTTTCCGGTCTCCAAACCAGACAATTCATATCGTCTAGTTTTGGATTACCGACACCTTAACACATGTTGCAAAACCTTTGCAGTGCAAAACTCACACAGTGCTGCACTAATGAATAACATAGTGCGCAAAAAATACAAAACAACCTTGGACATCTCCAATGGATTCTTTTGTCAAAACATAGCACCAGAGAGCAGATATTTAACTGCATTCTCAGTAAATGGCACTCAAAAGCAATTCTGTCGGTTAGCCCAGGGGTACAAGAACAGCCCGGGGGTATTCTCAGCGAGAGTAACAGAATTACTGCAACTATATGATGATGAAGCGTTATCTTATGTCGATGACATTTACTTAACAGATGATGACTTGGATACTCACTTGAAAAGAGTGAACACCATAATACTTGGGTTCGCAGCAGAGGGTTACAAATTCAACTTTAAAAAGTCTAGAATTGCCCATCTGACAGTCCTGTTCTTAGGATATGAGTTATCAAGTGAAGGTAAAAGCCTGGCTGACAATTTCCTAGAGAAATGTGCCGTAATCCAAGCTCCTAAAACACTAAAAAACCTACAGTCAATTCTAGGCTTCCTAAATTTCGGAAGAACATACATTGCAAATTACGCAGAAAGGGTCAAACCCCTTTATGATCTAATTAAACCAGACTTTAAAAGATCCAATTGGACTCAAACACACACAGAAATTTTGAGATCCTTACAAACAGACATGCTAATTAAAACAAAATTAGAAACACGTGATAACACACGCAATCTTGTGATTCGAGTCATCCCAGGGAGATGCGGATTCACATACCTAACCTCTAATGAGGGAGAAAAGGTACCAATTGCATTCAAATCACACTTATACACAGAAGCTGAACAGAAATTCAGTAATACAGAAAAAATCATTCGTGCAGTTCAAACCGCAATAGCTAGAGAAAAAGAGATAGCTGACGGTAGACATATCACAGTCAGAACAGCAGAATCAGCCTTTGAGGCACTAACAACACCGTGTAATTTACCAACAACAACATTGAATCCGGAATGGATACAATGGGTGAATTCAATCACAACGGACAAAGTATACTACTACTTTGATCCAGAACTAGAAGAATTAAAAAATCTAAAATATGAAAAGACGTATCCTCTGCCAATCGACATTCTGCCTCTAAGACATTACACCTGTGTAATTTATACAGACGGACATGCTCAACCCTCCGTTTGGGGAGAACATGCATACAACCCCACATGTGAGATTACAAAAGAAGTGTGGCGCGGAGGTAAACTAAGACCTCTATTAACAAAATCACACTCAGTAGAAACTAATTCAGAACTACAAACTGAAATAATAGCATTAAAAATGGCGCTGGATAATGCGGATCGCGAATTCCCAACACTTATAGTGTCAGATTCATATTACTGCGTCAAAGCATATAACAAGGATTTGCAGACATGGATTCAGAACGGTTACAAAGATGACACAGATGCACCAATAAAGCAGAAATTGCTCTGGGAACAAATAGCTCTTTTACAAAAAGAACTACCAAAGACTCACGTGACACACTCACTGAGTCATCAGCGTGATGGCGTTCACGTTGTAGGGAATTCATTGGCTGAAACAGCCGCAGCGGCAGCCACTATACCGGCTCCCGTAGATCGAAAAAAGCGTACATTAAAATACATTGACGGTGAAACAATGCTGGCGGTGAAAACGTCATCAAAAGGCGACTGCTCAGCGTTACCGATCAACTATCCACTCAATTATACATACATAATCGATGCAAACTCCGTCCCTTTTGCTCGAATCCCTGGAGTGGGGGATAGAGTGATTCCAAACATGGACAGGAGAAGCTTGTTAATCGCAGACGCACACATGGGCGAGGGTCTCAGACACCTCAAACTGAAAGATTCTCTGGAAGAATTACAATCACGGTACTGGTGGCCAGGCATGAGCCTGCATTACACCATGTTTGTAAAAAACTGCCCAAACTGCAACAGAGATCGCAGTGGGGAGAGAAACAGTTTAATACCTCGTCGTATCAAGGCAGATAATATGACCAATAAAAAGCAGGGCTTGCGATTAACATATACAGGCTAGTTTCCACTTATAATGTAGATCACCAGCACTCGGCTGACGTCCGGACTGTTATACAAAGATTTGCGAGTCTAAATGGCATATACGCTAAGAGCATGCTACGTTCGACCATTGTTTTCACTCAAGCCCACCAGCCTGGGGGGAAACATGGCCGAATGAGCACAGTCCAGCGGGAATCTTCTCACTTCCTTCCTGAGGGTACGGGATGGTGTAAAGAAAAAACCAAGGCAGAAAGCAATCTATAATGGAAAGGATATTAGGTTCGGGAGCTGGGTGGGTCAAACATCTAATAAGTGTCCAACGTAGTCTAAATAACTTGCCAAGAAATTCTCTGAAGGGATTCAGTCCGTACGAATTATTATTTGGAACTAGAATGATTATCTCTGACCTCGACAGTCAGACTTCAGTGGTTAAAGAAAAAAGCTTTGATGTCAAAGACCGTTTGGCTATTTTGCAGGACTTAAACAAAACAAGAAAAGACCTGAGCAACATACAGTTGAAACAACAGCCAACAACCACTGAAGAATCACCACCTGTCCCAGCAAGACCTGTCTGGATTCCAAAAGTCGGGGATCTAGTCAGGGAGAAGATCGCGGTAAAGAAGGAATTTGGGCCTTCTTACAGAAAAGCAGTTCCTGTCTTGTCTGTCAACGGGACAAGATCAGTTGTACTACCGCCACTTGCTGGTAAAAAGGAGAACCGAGTTGTATCCATCGACCTGGTAAAACCACAACATGTGGCCGATAACAAACAGTAGGCCAAGTGGACTCCCAATAAGTAGCAGAACACCAAGGTTTGCTACCAGTACAGAGGTCCTAACAAAGAGGCTCATCACATTCGAAACGCCTACAGAAGAACAACAAGGACTATGCAACGATGCAATAGAACTCAGACCTCTGAAAACCCAAATAAAAACATTTAGCAGAGACACACCAATCTATAATGAAGTACCAAGTGAAAATGCAAGAAACAAAAATCCTGAAGCAATTGGAACAATTGACAGAACTGCATCCGGCTACTTCATCAACTTCGATGATTCCTCTGAAAGCCTCAGTGAATCAAAGACACAGCCATCATCAAAATCCTTTAAAGACAAAGCTAAGGAACTTTTGAACCAACTGAAAGAAACATATCTGATTTCTCCATGGATTGAATTTTGGGTGGGTTTTGGTGCATTTATCCTCATACTTTGGCTCATCATGGTATTAACTTTGGGACGCTTCATTGAGGGAAAATATGCTAAAATGGACACAGCAAGTCAGAACATCAACTTGGTCCTCAAACCACACACATCTTCACACGTCGAGAAAAGAGAACTTTCTTCAGCCAACTTCACAGCCAATCCTATACCTGGTGGGGTAGCCTGGGACAACACTGACTATGAAATTTATGGTCCGGTCGAGATCCTGAAATACCCACACCAAATCAAGATCTCCTTGAGTGACTTTGCAAAACCAAACTCATTTGCTGATGATTGGGACTTCGAAAGCATTAATAACATGATGTCTGACTTAGTAATGTCTGCTAAATTTACAAAACATGATTATTTGCAAGGTTGTACAAATTATGATAGTATGTATTGCTATAACCACTATGGTAACCATTTTTTACATAAATCTGCACAACCTAGAAATGTTTTAAATTATAATCAATGGGAACATTGTGCAACACCTCCAAAAGGGAGCTCAAGAACTGTTCACGACAAATATTCATATTTTTCAGGTTTTAACACAAGTAATGCTGAAACATTTTATTTTAAATTGTCAAACAAGACAGGGATGAAAACCATGATAACCAACACAAAGTTGATATATTCAGATTCATTCTTCGAGGAAATGAATACTTTAGGATTTAATTATTGGGACAAAAATGTTGATTTGAAAAGTGTTTGGGGTACAAAAGAATGGCAAGTACAAGGTTTAGAAGCTTTGTTTAGAGCTTGCATGATCCCAGAACAAATGATATTTTTAAATGACACTGTTCAACAAACCACCTGTCTTGGCCTAGCCAAAATCAAAGATTTAAATAAACCGTCTATTCCAAAGCCAACAATGTTTAGCAATAGCTCTAATACTGATGAAGAGATAGACGTAAACCATATATTAAACCAAAACAGAACACATCCTAATTGGAAACAATGGTTGATCTGGCCCACAGATACAAATAACTGTCAAGACAGATTCCTGAATAAAACACAGGGGTTCAAAATGACCAGGCCAGACCCTAGATATCCCCAAAGACATCACCCAGGGATAATAACAACCGACAGTGTGGGCAAATTATGCCTTCAGTGGCTACAAACTTCCACACTGCCTGAAATTAAGCAACACCTAACTTTACTTACTGATGGTGCTGACTTGCGTGATTTCATAATGGGACCACGCAAACAGCGTCAAAAGCGTTTCATAGCAGCCTCTGTATATGCAGCATACAATGAGGCCTGGAAGGTTAATCAAATTGAAACATCAGAGAGAATACGGGAAATTGACCGTATTAATTTGGAAAAATCACTTTCTGTAGTGGACAATGGGTTAATGACTCTGTCCTCCAGAATTTTTTCTTTGGACAGCATTGTGTCGTCAGCAATCGATATATTATCGCAAGACTTACTGTTATTACAACATGGTCAGTCACAATTGCGTTCTATTGTACAGCTTGGCTGGACGTTACAAAATCTGCGTTCAGGCTATGTGCCTTGGCGTTTAATCAACACAACGTCACTATTCCAAATCTTTAACCTTACTGATAGACAAATCGGTATGGCGCAAAAGGGTGCTGATTATACAATCTTGAGCATTGAAAAACTAGAAAGATTACCAATGACAATGTCAGAACGACCTGTCAGTGAATGGATAATCCACGGAATCATAAATATTCCAATCTCAACCTTCAGGTTTCAATACTGCCAAAAATATATACAGGCTGGCATGTACGAGAAATTGGGAAAGGGGTACCTTAAAACAACTTGGAACCTGCCCTATTCGCATGCATGTGTCAGTAATAAAGGACAGAAAGTGTTTCTTAGTGGCAACAATTGTGCTATGTCACTAAGCGGCACGCTTCTGTGTAACGGAATTAGTTTGCATGGAGCCTGTGAAGGGAATTCATACAACCTTTCATGTCACCAGCAAGGCGCACCTGCAACCGAAATAGAACCATTCTATCAAAGACTCTATAATGGGAGTTACATTCTTATTGTAGACCGCAAATGTTGTAGTCTTATGCCCGGGACTCCTTATCTAGTCACTGCGACTGCGAAGGTCAAGTGCTGTGGACGTTCTTTGTTCCCCAGCTCCTTTCCAGACAGGGAGGCAAGGGCATGGCCCAGTTTGAAAATTACTTCTATTCGAATAGATACTTTAAGCAGAATGAAAACAGTGCTTCTTCAGACGCCTACAAGGCTCACGTCATCAAAAGAAACGTATGATCTACAAGTCGCAAGGACGACTGCAGAGATACATACATTATTATCGACTAATTCCCCCGTACATTTCGCGGAAATCCTGAGCGAAATCTTAAATATTTCTGATACCACTGGGGTCTCAAAAGTATTTAAGACAGTATTTTCGATGGCATTAACACCATTCAAAGCCATACTGGGTATTTTTCCAGATTTCGTCCATTCGATTTTTGGCGGACTTCCCCTGATCCTGGGACTAATTGCAGGAATCCTATTCTTAGTCCTTATTTTTCGTTATGGCAACCCATGTCACAGATCAAACTCTCGCGACAATGGAAGATACAATCCTAGCCATTGGATACCGGGACCGGATATCAAAAATCCTGGGACTATCCCGGCTTAGAGACCTGAACATGACTTGGTTTCTATCATTTCGACCAATGTGGCAAAGATGTGTTTTACCTGTATTGAGATGTCTGCTATGCGGAGAAGAATGCGTGTTAGACACCTGTCTGACGCTACAATCGGATGCGCCAGTGGATGCAGATACATTGTTGGTTCCTACCAAGGTTCACGCTTTGTGCTGCCCTCAAAGGCTGCCAATCCTGATGACGGCATTCGTGGAGTCTTCACCACTACGATTGAAGAGTAGTGAAGTTCAAGATGAAAGCAGCATTAATCAGGTACGACCTTCTGTCAGCAATGCGAATCAGAATGTCAATGGAGACAATCATGCGCACGAATGCATGGTTACACCTATTTCCGACTTAGTGGAACTTTCCCATGAAGCTGTTGACAGTTTTTTCGAAAGCCTTAATGATATGATGTTCTCTCCAGAACAGAAATAGAGACTTTTGAGCAAGCTCGCACACGGCGTTCCCTGAATTCGGCCTTCAACTTTAAAAATAAAGTCACATGAACAATTTTTCCCACCAGTTCACGGACAGCAATTTTTTAGCAGCCCCAAATTATTTTTTACAAACTTTTCGGGACACTTATCTTCTGCTTAAAGTAAGAAACTATTCCTAGAGAACTAAGATTTCTATTTTTAGATACTTTATAAACTTTAGTTGCCCGCTGGTATGTTCACAAATATTTTATCATGTGATGAAATGGTCTCGAACTTTCTTTCTGTATAGCCATATTAAGAGCCATTTCATGTGTATTTCTCATATAGCAAATAAGCAATAATGTCTACAAATGCGTGTTTACTTTAGCGTTTAATTCATAGCTTAAGTGCATACAATATATATGACTGCAATTTTTCAGTATATTTGAAAATTTCAAAATGCATTTATGTATTTTGGGGTGGTGAGGTATACACTATACTCTATAGTATGTTGTACTATGTTATACTATGCATAGATTAGTAAATATGACCATAGTTAGCGTGGAGTGGGTGTCATGTATTCCTATAGGTTCTGAATCGATCCCCCTATTCCTGACCCTATTCTGGTTAAACTAACTATCAAGTTAACTAACAGTCAGCCCATGAGGCAAGAAAAGCCCCCATGATGCAGATACCGTTATCTGACGCAGTCACACTACGGCACAGGAACGTGTTATCTGATTAGGTCATAACGCTTGAGATCTAATTAGACAAGCGACATTCCTCCAGCCCCTGATAAGGCATACGACGTTCTCATAACAAATCAAACCTATGACAACCTGGAAAATCCGTGCGGCCATTGTTTTGATTTCACAGAGAACTTCAGTAAAAGAATGTGCTAACGAGCAAGTCGTATGACATCTTTATTGACGCATCTATGTCCATCCTTACGTCAATCTCGGCACCTTTAAGGTATAAATATTGCCGATCTTGCCCTATGCAAACACACGCGTGGTGACGAGACGGAGCAGCCATGCTTGCCGAAGCCCAGAAGCAGAGCAGACCCCGCTGGCAGCAGCCCCGCCTTCCTGACGCGCTGAGAGACGCGCTGCTATCTCCTACCGAGAGACCCAGCACCGGCGCTTTCGGGCAGCCCTCGCAGGCAGCCTGGAATATCGAGAGCAGAGAAAGAGATACCATTCCTCATTCATCCTAACTTCCAGGTACAGAACTGAATAACCCCTCACAGAGAATTCTTTAGTTATTCACTTGGCAAAAACAAACTTAACTTAAACTGTAACTTTCTATTCCCGCCCACGCATTAGACTTAGGTCAGGTACACGGGGTAGGCGTATTTAGAAACACCAGTTGAGTACGTTTAGTCAAATGTATATGTGTATGTAAATATATTTTAATCATTTTAAACATCATATGGCTCAGAAACCATATCAATGTTTTTACAGTATTATTTTATACTATTGCTTTTAATGTATGCACTTTACTTAACTATAAGTATTGCAATAATATCGATCCATTTCTCTTGTACGAGAAAAGAGACTGATCAATAAATAACACCTTTTTATTGAACACGCCCGTCTCTTCCTTTTCTCTACAATCTGATGAGACTAAGAATGCACGTACTGACTGAGTAAAATAATTGCCTTGTGCTCACACGACTCTGGAGATACACTCTTGATTAGGGGAGAGCAAAGTTGTCATGTTCTATGGTTGTCAGAAACTAAATCCCTTCTTGTCTAATCAGGGGAGTTAATTCTTTCCTGAACATTCGAGAAAGTTTCTAGCGAACTCTGAGCTACGCTGGCAAACCCAAAACTTAAGTCTAGTATCGACAGTAGTAGACCTAGTTAACGTCTGGCCTAGGCCTTTACTGCTGTAGGTATTATTCCAATGCACAGAGCCTATTGGGAAGATAGGAACTACACTACATTAACAGATTTTTCTTTTCATGCATGTACCTGAGAAACTTGCCAGCTATGTAATAGTGGATTAGTAGGTCAGAAGCTCGTAACTGTCAGAAAATGAATCATTTTGCCACTCAAACAAAGAAAGATATTAAGCTGAGTCTGAGATAGAAAGTTGAAGTCACTTATCTTGACGGAGCTCTGCCTTCCATATGCTCTCCGTCTTGCGACAAGTCCCAGAACAACGGCATGAACGTTTGCGAGTCGACGTAATAGCCTAGTGTGAACATGAAAAAAGGACAATCCTTATGATAAAATCCGAAGTGAAAATATGTTTTGACTAAAAAAAAGAATAAGAAATTGTCAATTTGTATTCAAGCTGTATATTAAAACAATACCATAAATGTAATATGCAAATGTACCACCATCAAATTTATTACAGTTAAGAAATAATGCCTAATAAGTTTTAAATATGTATAATAAACAATACCATGTATATAATATTTAAACGTACCACCAACAATTTCCGAAAAATAAAGCAATAATGTAAAACATTCCCTTTTGCGTCATCACCGTTAATATACCAAAATGTGAAACATATATTAAATTATTGCAATAATCAACACTTTTAAGTTTGTTACATTATATTTAACATAGTTCCTGAAAGAAATGTAACCAACTATAAATAACGTATCATTGTTATTTGTAACCCCCAAAACAGTCCGTCCACAAATTAACTATAAAAAAAGATTATTGCCCTTCCTATCAAGCAGCCTTGTCACCCCCAAAAAAGTCTGTCCACAAATTCACTACAAAAAAATATTATTGCCCTTCCTATCAAGCAGCCTTGTCTCAACCTAACCTAAATGCAACATATGAAGAATTTAAGAAATCTAAAAATGTGTTACCTTAACGGAGCTGTCCGGATTCCCGAGCTGTCCCTGCCATCTTCCGTGGCTCTCGACAACCCAATGAATGACGCAAAGCACGCATGAACGCAAACGTCACCGCTTACTGTGAAAGTAAAAAAGGGACAATTTCCGCCACGGACTTCCATGTGAACCCGTGGATAATGTAAAAAGAATGTAATATATTATGTGATGTAATTATTAATAGTATGTACCAAACTTGATAATAATAATATAATATGCTATTTAATTTCAAATTAATATTTTAGTGTGAATTTTTCTTTATATCATCATTAATAGCATGTACCAAACTTGATAATAATAATATATTATGTAATCAAATGTCAAAATTTATATTGATGTAAAATGTAAAAATCAATTTCTATGTAAACTGTAACCATGCACCGTGCTGTGTGACAATGGGTAGTGTAAGAAACATGCTAATAATATTGTGAGCTTTTTTAAATGTAAAGTCAGGAGCGGTATTTTAGCATTGAATACCGTGCATGCTAAAAATATTTTAAGCATTTTTAATGTAAAGTCTAGAGCATTATTTATGTAATCAATGCTGGTACCAATCGGTGGTACTAATACTGTGATTATATATCATTGAACACCGTGCATTTTCAAGTCAATACTGTGAACACCGTGCATTTTCAAGTCAATACTGTAAAATCAATCTCAATACTGTGAACACCATGCATTTTCAAGTCAACACTGTGCATTTTCATGTCAATACTGTAAAGTCAATCTCAAAAGTCAATCTGTGATTATATAGCATTGAACAGCATGCAATGGAAATATAAGTGTGCAGTTAAAGCATGTGTTGTAAAGGCATGCGATGCAAAGGATCCTGCGATGTAAACGTTGCGTGCAATTACCATCGTTGTAATGGGTGTTTCTCCATCACATACTAGGTCAATTACTTATCCTGTTGCAACCTCTGTCTTCCAAGTGATGAGGATGATGAGGACAATGTACCTTCCACCAGTGGTGGGTGACGGGCAATTGTAGGGGAGAACCCACTTACTGAAAGCAGCAATTCCAGCTGCCAGTACTGCGCAAGAGGAGGAGGAAGTACCTGAGGAGGCTCTTCAATTGGAGGATGATGGAGACTATCTGGCCCTTCTCACAGAGGATGAGGAGTCAGATGCCCTGACCACAACAGTTGTTACACTGGTCAAAATGTGTAAGGCCACCCCCTCCGCCCAACAAAGTACCTCAACATCCAAAGCACATGATTGCCTGTTCTTAGCATAGAACTAACCAGCCACAGCTCTCACACACCCCAAGACAGACATCACTCCCTCACAGCCCTCACATCCAGGATAGATGTGGTGGTTCGCCTACACGCTCCTCCCTATACAGTGCATACCAAGCATTCTCTCGACCATCTGAGGGAGGTACCACCCCTGGTGCAGTTATCGCTTGGGCACCAATCTTCTGCTTACAGACTACCACCTGCCATCCTCTACCCTACTGGTGGACCTGGATGGCTTATCCATGGCCGTCCCATGCAGAGGGGGCTAGCAGATGGCCATGGTGGCCAGTGGGAGGATGACTTCTTTCAACCATAGGCTGATGTGAGGTAGGACATTTGTGCCATAAGGGCTACTCTGTCAGGCATTTCTGAGGCACTGCAGGACATGTGGCAAATCCCTCGGGTGGTGGACATACTGACCCAGGTGTTGGACAGGATGGATAGATCTTGGCAAGGCATGTATAAAAAGATCAATGACATTATATCCATGTATAGGGAAGAGAGTGCAAGACACATTGCCTTGGCCATGAAGATGATGGAAAGCATGTTGAAACTCATCCAAAGTCTCCCTCCAAGGTCAACGCAGGGAGGGGAGCCATCACATCTACTTGCAGCACATCACACCCACACACCTGTACCACAAACTGCAGAGGCTCACAGCAAGTGTACAGATCCACCTCCACACCCTCTCCAGGCACAGCCCCCACCTGCACATCCCCATCCTTTGTCCAGGCACTCCTCCACCTGCACATCCACCACCACCCCCTGTCCAGCCACTCCCACACCTGCACATCCACTACCACCCCCTATCCAGGCACTCTCCCCCACCTGTACATCCACCACCAGCCCCTGTCCAGGCATTCCCACCAACTGTACAGACACCATGAGCCCCTGTCCAAGAAATTCCACCTGTCCAGTCTGACGCACCACACCAACCTGCACCTCAGCAACATCACAAACGCACTTACTCACGGTGATCCTCACCACCAACTATGCAGAGTCGCAAGTACGATCCCTTTTGATCGCAGGAAAAAATTATCCAAAATATGTGTAAAAAAAAGATAAATGTTCTCACGAGTCAAGACTAAGTTGCGTATTAGGTGCTGAGGGCCAAATGTTTACCCTTGTGGTGGCCCAGAGATGTGAGGATTAATGTGTGTGAGTGACGCATGTGGAAGTGTAACCCCATCAGTGCAACAAGATATCATGTACAGAGCAAATAACAACTCCCAAGGTATATGTTCATACTTTGAACACAACATTTACAATGAAGTTAACAAGATAGAGAAAGTTTGATTCAAAACATAAGTTTATGCAAATTCACTGGATTGAAGAAAACAAATTCTACCCATTTGGAAGGGAGAAAGGAAAGCAAATAATGTTCTTTAAACAGAATGGACTAGAGGACTTGGAGAGGCTTGGGCACCATGTATAAAATACGGCAGGAAGTACAGGGGAAGCATTCTATATACAAGGAAATTGTCCAACAAGTCAACTGTCCTTCTGGTCATCCTCAATCTCAACAATGTTCAGATCCTATAAATCTGATGCTGGCTCCTGGCTGGCTGGTGCAGGACCAGGAACCACACAGGATTGGAACACATGAGGAGTACGGGGAAAACAGTGTTTGGCTACATACCGGGGGAAACATTTAGGGTGGTTTGGGAGGGACGTTGTGCTAGGACAGACAACATGGCTGCACCCAAGGAGGTGACACTGGCAGTGAGGGAGGCCATAGATCTTACAAGTTCATCTTACGTCATACGCACCTCATCACAGATCTGCAGCATGATGCGAGAGGACATGTCTGGCTGACACTCACATGCCCCCATCACTTCCTGGGATGCAGCCACAGGAGTTACAATACAGGGAGGGGTTTGGATTAACATGAGGGTTGTGGTGTCTTGGGGTCAGAGCCTATTTTAGGGTATTCCTGGCAGCCACTTTGAGGGGGACTAGTGGCAAGGGATGCAGGTTGAGACCCAGATGGAATGAGGGCCTCTAGAGTCTGGGAGGGGCTGATGGCAGGCCCAGGTTGTGGTGTGGCTTGCCCCGGGGACACCTTACCAAATGAAAGTTGTAAATTGTCAGGGGGGAGTCGATCTATTCCCCCCAGCTAGAGGTATCCAGTTCTTTCCCTCCCCTAAAATGTCCTCAGCCTCCACCCAGTCTGTAGCACTTGAGTTGTGGTCTTGCTCAGTCCGGATGGGTGCAATTCCCCTGCCTTCTGATGATGAAGATCCCTCCTCCTCCTCTTCCTCTTCTGTTGTGAAGAGAAGTCATGGCTGCTTGTGCCTTCACAATGTCCTGCTCGGACCCGGGTCATGGTCCTCTGGCCAGCTAGACCCACTGAAATAGAAGACAAATCATAATGTTGTGGTTGTACATGTCAGAACGACACACATAACTACATGAAGCAAGGTAGACTTTGTTCTCCTCTGATCTCACTAAACAAATATAAGTGCCTTGGAGCCTAAAGTATGTGTATGTTCCCTGTGATGTTCTGCATTCTTGTATTCTGTGTTTCCTGTCAAAGCTACATTGGCAAATTCCAATGCCAGTCTACAAAAGGAGACCATAGATAGTCTGGATGGTATTGGAATGATCCTGTGACGTGAAGTCTCTGCGCTCTTACACTTTCTAACAAATTTCATCTGCTGTGCAGCAATGTATGAGATGACACAAATGCAGATTTGGGTGTACATATCCAAATAGGGGCTGAGATATTAGCTTTGCTAAATGGGGAGTATAACATTTTGATATTGCCTGACAACAGCAGACAGTCTAGTGCCACATTTTGCCTTCAAAGACTGCTCAGGTAGTGCCGTACCCTGGTGAACAGTTGTGACTAGTTGTTACACCTACCTTTACGGGACAAATGACAAACAAGCTACTGTTGGGAAGACGTGAGTATGTGGACCCACTTAGAGAAGTTGGCATCATTTACGACATGTCGACCGGGTGGTCTCCCCGCCATAGTAATATGGCGGGGTAAATGGGTGACGGGCGGGGAAGGATGTTGGTTGGATCGCCACTGCCCGCATGGCCGTGGCGGTCCGCCCGACATCCTAATGGGGCCCTTAGTGTTATTGTTAGGTAATAAAAACATTTTCCTTTAAATTAATATAAAAGGCTTTTGCACCTATACCCTGGGATGGGATGCATGGGAAATGGGGGTTTTGGGTGGGGGAGTGTATTAATACTCAGGTATTCATTTTATTACTTGAGAATGAATTGATAAGTAGATTTACTGATCGATAATTATTAAAATATTTTTTTATTAAAAAAGGATTTTGCACCGATCCTCTGGGATGAGATGCCTGGGAAACAGGTGCTTTGGGTGGGGGTGCGTGTTAATACTCAGATATTATTTTTTATACTTGAATATTATTTATTACTTAATTTATAAGTTATTTTATTGTAAAATTGTTAAATTAATTTTAACGATTAAATTTATAAAAGTGCCATGCAGACAAACTCAGGGTGTTTTTGTGTAGCGGGGTGATTTGATCAAGGTATAAATATAACCTATCATTAATAAAAGTAAAATTTTATTTATAAAATAATAATCTTTTTAAAGTACATTAATACGTTTTAAAAATTAAGAAAAGCATATATGTACAACATGAGTTTGCATAAATAGACATATAAAGTGTTTAAAAACATCAATTTAAGTAAAACAAATGTATTAGTTAACAAAACAATCGATTGACATTAATAGTATTGAAGGTCATTTTTTTTAATTTGAAAAAAGCTAATACAGTTTTAAAAAAAAATAATTAAAAAAAACTTTAGTAAATATATTATTTTTATAAAATAAACATACATTTTTAAATGTATTGTAACATATCATTGTTATTTGATTTGTAGGTTTTCCCACGGATTCCCATTGAAGTGAATGAGAGAAATTGTCCTTTTTTCCTTTTTACGGAAAGAGATGACGTTGCCGCTTGTACTTAAGTTTTGTCATTGCCAGGATCATCGCGGTCCGGATCAGAAGCAAGGAAAATCTGCGTCCAGATAAGGCAAATTTAAATAAAAAAAAAATAGATTAAGGGTGGCATATTTTATTGTAAGGAGAGAGGAGGGGGATAGTAAGAACTAGGGACAATGTATTTTGATATTTTTGTATGTTTTAACTTAAAAAAAAATCCTAAACAGGTAGCAGTTGTAGGCCCCCATGCCAGGTTGATTGCTTTCGTAACACTTTTTGTTTAATAGATTTATTTTAAAAGAAAGATTACAAAAGTGTTATGAAAGCAATATTTTTAGAATTTCTATTGGAAATTAAGGGGCTCATTAGGATGGCGGATGGACTGGAATCCGTCCGCCATCGTGTTGTAAATTGGAACCATCTGCCATGTCTGTGGCGGTCCCACAGCACAAATTAGGATGCGATTGCCACCATGGCGGTCGCATTCTTAATTTTAACATTGCGTCGGGTGCTGCTGACCGCTGCTGTTGTTGCGTTTTTTCTGGATTTATTTTTGGGTGCGTTTTTTGTAGGTGAGCACAGTACAGTTTTCAGCACAGTTTTTGCTGTTAGAAAAATGGCTTTGCAAAACTGTGTCCATTTTATTTAATTTTACTCGGTCATGGCTTACATCACAGATTATGGATTATTTCTAAATATCACTACTCTCTAATTTAACAAGATTATTGGGCATGCTAAAGATTAGGATTCTTTTTAAAGGCTTTTTGTTGTCATGCAAAAGAAAGGTTTCATTAGTTACTGTTACAGTAAGTTGAGGAGGAATTTTAATATCACAGAAGGTTTGGGGTGTTACACGTTGGGGGTTACTTGCCTGTTTTTTATGCTGAATAATTCTGTGAAAGTTGGGAATTGTGGGCACACAACTTGCTACATGTGTAGGAATGTTTTGTGATACCTTCCTCAAAACTGAGCCACAGGGTTTGTTGGAGGTGGATGCCAGGGCTTTCATTTAATTAATATTGTCTCTTAACTCTATCTCCATTGCAGAGCAGTAACTCTTGGTGACGCTGTTATAAGGACCACCGAGCATAAGCACTCGCTTATGCTCGGTGGTCCTTATAACAGCGTCACCAAGAGTAACTGCTCTGCCTGTGCGAGGGATAAGTAATAATGCACACACCTTCAATGACACCTGGGCTCAGTTAATCTCTCCTCACAATAAACGTAGCCATTGTAACTTAAAAGTCTATTTCCACTGCTTGATTTTAAATATTTGGCTTGTTTTCTTGCGCCCATTCTCTGTAGAAAGTAGAAAAAGAGAAAAAAATGTTATAGTGATTTTGTGTGTGGTTGCTTTTAAAAAAATGTTGCCTGTGTAAAGTTATTGTACATTAATTATTTTGCAGCTTTTTTGTACCATGTTTTAATTGCATTTGCTTGATAATGTTGGTTTGGAATTGTTTGCTGCTATGATACCTTTGATTGAAAAAAAGGTTCATTTTGGATAGACTTGACAGAATGAAAAAGGTTACCTTTTTTAGGATTTTCTGTTGTGTGGTTGGAAAGATCTTGTATAGATGCTGTTTGTTTTCGAATTTTTCTATCAGTTGTTCTTTATGTTATGTTTGGAGCTTTTAATTCTTTGGTTCTGAAAAAAGTGAAGAAATGTGTTTTGCTTGGAAATGTTTTAGTTTTGCAAATAGCCTGCAAAGAAATAGGTTACTGCTTCTGTAATAGAAGAAAATGTAGCTTTTGTTTGTGAGGCTCATTTTTTTAATGCAATAATACGTTTTAAAAAACTGATTCTTTACTTGAACCCTGTAAAAAAATGGTTTTGGATCAATTTTACCTTGTATAATTTGGCTTCTTCATTGTTGAAGGGCTTGTTTGGATTATTGTGGTTATGGAGGTGTTCCTCTACTTTTGTTGGTTTTTATGATTTTATCTGTTGAGAATTGTAATGATTTTTTTTTTTGGATTGCATGCTTGAAAAGAACAGAAATTAAATTGAGAAATTTACAGTGTTCATTTTTATTTTAAGAACATTCAATTTATCCCTATGTCCATCCAGCACTTTCCCTGAGGCAATCACCTGTCGGAGTAGTAATAGTACATTTGCCCCCCACCATCTAACACTTTCCCTGAGGCAAGCACTTGTCGGAGTAGGAATAGTAAATTTGCCCTAAACCACCATCTACCACTTTCCTTGAGGCAAGCACCTGTCGGAGTAGGAATAGTAAATTTGCCCCACCACCATCCAACACTTTTCATGAGGCAAGCACCTGTCGGAGTAGTAATAGTAAATTTGCACCCACCACCATCCAACACTTTCCCTGAGGTAAGCACCTGTCGGAATAGGAATACAAAATGTACCCCACCACCATCCAGCACTTTCCCTGAGGCACGCACCTATTCGAGTAGGAATAGTAAATGTGCCTCCACCACCACCCAACACTTTCCCTGAGGAAAGCACAGGTCAGAGTAGGAATAGTAAATGTGCCCCACCACCATCCAACACTTTCCCTGAGGTAAGCACAGATCGGAGTAGGAATAGTAAATTTGCTCCCACCACCATCCAGCACTTTCCCTGAGGTAAGCACCTGTTAGAGTAGGAATAGTAAATTTTCCCTCACCACCATCCAGCACTTTCACTGAGGTAAGCACAGGTCAAAGTAGGAATAGTACATTTGCCCCCACCACCATTCAACAATTTCCCTGAGGCAAGCACCTGTTGAAGTAGGAACAGTATAGTAAATTTGCCCCACCACCATTCAACACTTTCCCAGAGGTCAGCACAGGTCAGAGTAGGAATAGTAAATTTGCCCCACCACCATCCAGTACTTTACAGGATCATGTTCCCTGAGGCAAAGTCATGAAGGTGAAAAAATCATATTTTTGTAAACATATCACTTATCAGTGCCTGCTAATATATTATTTCTAACATTAGTAAAGTTTTTTGCTTTTGTTTGTTCAGATCATTTTTTACTGTTCACTTACATTTAATTATGCAAGTGTTTGTTTGTTTTTGGTAGGTATGTGGTTTTGCTCTATGTCCACTCTGTTAATATCAAAAGAAAAAGTTTAATATTCTTTTTTTGTTTATGGCTTTTTTTTACTTCAAAAAATATTTAGGGGCCTATTATGATGGCGGGCGGACCTGAGTCTGCCCGCCATCCTAGCAGGAACAGGACTGCCCACCTGTCATGTGGTGGTCCCGCACCCCTGATCATGATGCAACAGTCACCACGGTGGTTGTATCTGGCATCTTAATATTATGGCATATGCTGCAGGCTGCAGCACCCACCGCAATGGCAAGATACCATGTTGTGCATTTCCATGCACAACGTGGTAAGCACTGTTCAGTGCCTGCCACCTTGTACATGGACATGTGGTACCTCCCAAGTGCACCCCCCGGGGGCCCACAACGGGTCCCCAAAGCAAGTCCCCGCCAGCCTTTCCATGGCAGAATTTCTGCCATGGAAAGGCCTTCAAAACCAAGCAACATAATATGGATGGCAGTGCCTGCTAGGCACCGCCACCATATATGAGCCCCAGCTCCGTCCGGCCTGCAATCGTAACGATTGCTGACTGGCTGAAAAGCAGAGGACGGACTTTCCGTTCACCGCAATACACACCGTCATCATGATATGGCAGGGAGTAATTCATGTTACGATGGCATTACTGGCGCCACTGCCGGCACGATGGTGGCGATCGTTACACCATCGTAATCACTTCTCTAGTGCTTTTATTCACTTACTTTTCAATGGAAAGATAATTTTAAGAATATATGCTGTATATTTGGAGCTGCTTTTGAAATTCAGTAAATGCTTTCAAATTTATACAAATATATTATAAGTACTTGGGAATAAGGTGTAATTATTAGGAAGCTGTTTATTGTAAAATGTACACTAACTTTGGTCTGTCGATGGCAGTGTTCAACTGGTAAATCTGCAAAATTCTCCTGCTACTCCTGCTGTGTGTGGTCACTGTGGAAGTCAGTGGAAGTCAGTTTACCACTGAGCACAAAATAGTCTCAGAATGGAATTTTGAATGAGTTGTAAATATCCAGCTTTTATCATTGACAATAGGCTGGAATCCACATGTTGTCCGTAACACAACAGGTTGCTCGGGTGAAATAAGTGCCACCAGCTGATCACAGACTTGCATACCCTGCCCTCTGTTCTGTGCAATAGCCCGGTTTGCCCGTATTCATACCTTGCTGAAGGTCAAGAGGTATTTGTAAGCCATGAATTAAAGCTATGTTGTGCAAGACACAACAGGCTAATATGATCTTGCACACAACTTAAGGGAAATACATCAGCACCCCCCCAGTATGGTCAAGACATCTGAATTGCAACTTCAGGAGACTAAAAGTGATGACTCGAGTTCATATGTGTGCCCTATTGCACCTACACTGAGGTACAGTGGCTGCACATCTGCATGGTGTGAGGAGGTATGGGGAGAGTGCATACCCAGCATCACCTAAGGAGGGAAAATAGGCCACTTGATTACATGTCCAACTTGATATGTACAGAACATAATCTATACTTTGGTACATGCAGTAAAATGGTTGTTTATCTGAGATGATATTCGTACATTACATTTGTACATATCACACATGTTTTGCATTTGGTACTTACCCACTAGCCACAGGTTGCCAGATTCTCCAGCAGCCATCCGCCTGGCAAAAGGGTACATATGTGGAATACAAAGCTGTCATGGGTACTATCTGGAAACACTACATGTACATCAATACATTTACCACTGGCATCACAAATACCCTGTACATTGATGGAATGCCATTGGTGTTTGTTGCAGAAGATGGGTATGTACAATCAATTGCACCCAGCATATGTAGGAAGTGGAAAAGGAGGTAGAAATCCCTAGATACCCTTTGTCTCCTGTCCAGTGTATGGGGCATTTGTACGTGGAGATGGACTCTAGTATTGATGCAGCTCAGTACCTGTTGCAAACACCGGAACTGGCTTGTCTGAGAGATGCCTACAAGGTCCCTGGAGACCCTTTGGAACAATCCCATAGGAAGAAAATGGGGAGCCGCAAGGATCTTGAGATAGGCTGTAAGGGTATGGGAGCGACAGGTCACAGAGTCAAGTTCCTGCTCCCACTCACAAATCATCATCAAGATGACATCTGGGGGAAACAGTATCTGACCCTCACATCTTGGCTGGACATCCTAAATAGGGTAATCCTTTGTCTGAAACTCTTATCTACTCTGCTCCTCCTCATCCTTCTCCTCAACTCTTCTTTCCCAATGGCAAGGGACAGAGAAACAAACGCATTCAGCAACATGTTGGATGGTTGGTGCAGGGCTAGGATGTGCTGTTGGGCTGCAGTGTTTCACCTGGAGTAGAGTGGTGGATGGTAAGCACTTTTACAGGTGTTCAGCATTGAAGACAATGACCATTCGGCTCAGATGTGGAGATTCCGGCCTGAGTGAGGACGTAAAGATACGAGTCGGAAATTACGTCTGTGAATACCAAAAGTCATAAATGACTTCTGTGAATACCAAAAGTCGTAAAGTTAGACTTTAGTCATAAAGTTAGACTTTGTGAATCGGCCCGTGGTGTTTTATTTAGTTATTTTAGTAAATTACTCCTAATTTGAATTATGCCCAATTCTGTCCATTTATATTGTTGCCATGCACAAACTTTAAATTATGTGACATAGCATAATGGTGTAATTTGAGCATTTTGCATATCGTGAAATGACGGAAATCATGTGTGTAAACTAAATTTTGCCTGGGGCCTAGTCTAATCCTCTCCTCTGATACTTTACACATTTATTTTTCATCATCTTGCTGCTGACCTTTGAATAAGGACTCTTCAAATAAGAAGAGATTAACACATTCTATAATAAGATTGTTAACAACAAGAAAACTCAGAACTGCTCAGCGTATGTAACTGGACAAGGGCAGCAGAAGCAGTAAAGATCCCAGGATACTGCACCACCCTCATTTACAATTACTAGTTTTCCTAGGATGCACTCTGCTCAGCTCCTGCTCGACCGAGCTTTCATGAGGATGACCCTGTGAGGATAAAGTACAACTAATGAACCAATCGGTCCAACTTTCATCTTTTCATTTGGATTTAATTTTATTCTGTCTGTCCTGCTAAGCTTCAGTGGATGCACAAACCACTGACTTCCCCAGAGGACCAAACTGCTTCTTGCCAAGAAATTAAAGAGTTGGCATTACAATAATCATCATGAACAAACAGATTGGTGCTTTCAGGTCACTGTTGGATATAAGATTATTTTACATATGTTTAGAGAAAATACAGGCATGAAGGGGAAACTAAATTGGTAGTGCAACAGTTTATATTTTTACAAGGGAAAAGATTACAAAAAGGTATACATTTGTGATTTGCTGAAACTGGACATTCTCACCCACTTCTTTCACTGTGTGGTAATTGAGGTCCTGGAACCATACGGTTTAGAAGACTCAGTACGTAGACATATAATCATCAATTAACTTCAAGGAGCCAGCAAATAAAGTTATGCCGACCTGCCTGTTTGGGAACATTATTCACCCTTTGAGGGAGAAGATGGTGGCCCAAAAGTGGGAGGTTTTTTAAGCTGTGACAGCTTGAGCTGTTATAGAGCAACATTGGATGGGATGGGGACTGGAGATGCGGTAGCAACCACTACCTTGGCCTAAACATAAAAGGCTGCTGAAATCAAACTAACTTCATCTATGTTCCATGGAGGCTGTGTACTCCATATTTAATTTCAGTAGTGAAAAGCCTACAACCATGAGCTGGATACCTACTAGGTGCTCACTATGTTATTGTTATTGGTATTGTTAATTGGTATTTGTTGAGCGCATTATCACCAGCAGGTCTCTAAGTGCTGTCAGAGACGGCCAGCCTAGCCAGAGGGATTAGATTACGTCCAGGCCTCCGCAAAAAGGACTGTTTTTAATTTTTTCCTGGATGGAAGGAGGGTGTGTTCCTTATGAAGATTCTCTGGCAGGTTGTTCCAGATGGATGGAATAGAAGATGAGAAGGCTCTGCCTCCTTTCGTGGACATGTTAAATCTCGGGCAGGCCAGAAAGCTAGCGTCCGTGGACCGTAATGCCCTGCTGGGGGTGTATTTGGCGAGACATTCCTTGATGTAGCTAGGAGCTCGGCCGTAGAGGGCCTTGTGTGCAATGCAGAGGCCCTTTAATTTAGCTCTCTGTCTGACAGGGAGCCAAAGCAGCTGTTTGAGGAGGGGCAATGCATGTGCTCGCCTAGGTGCTTTGAAGATGAGCCTTGCGGCGTCATTCATAATCACCTGCAGTCTGGACACAAGGTTCTCCGGGAGGCCGATGTATAGGGAGTTGCCGTAGTCGAGGCGAGATAGTATCAGAGCGGATACTGCCATTCAGAGTGTATTGAATGTGAGAATAGGGGCGAGTTTGCGCAGCTGTCGAAGCACGACTGTGCAAGTTCCCACCACAGCCGAGACCTGCTGGGTCATGGTGAGCTTGGCATCAATTTTGATACCCAGGCTTTTTACAACCCTAGCAGGCTCTGGATATGTACCCAGCTCTTGCGGCCAGAAGAGCTCCTTCCACAGATTGTAGTCTGAGGTGACGGCCAGTACCTCAGGTTTGTCTGGATTGATTTTCAGGGAGTTGGCCGTAATCTAAGATGTTTTGAAATCTTGAATGGGCTGCTGAGGCATTGTCTATCTGAATAAATATTTGAGTGTCATCAACGTAGTTGTAGATTTGACACTCCATGTGGTTTAGTGCCGCTATCCAGGGCTGGAGGTAGGCATTAAAAAGGAGTGGTGATAATGCTGAACCCTGTGGTACACCAAATGAAAGTGGTCCTGAGTTGGACACAAGGTCATTTAATTGTGTTCTCTGCGAACGACCTTTGAGAAAGGATGTCAGCCAAGCAAGAGCCGTGCCCTGAATCCCTAGCTCCGAAATCCGTGACACTAGTTGGTCATGATTGACCGTGTCAAATGCCGCGGAAAGGTCCAATAGGACGAGGGCACATGGTTTTTTCTTGTCGGCCCTTAGTCTGAGTTCATCTAGGACCGCTAGCATCACAAGCTCTGTGCTATGGTGCACCCTGAAACCTGCCTGGTTTGATTGTAGGAGATGGTTATTTTCAATATGGTTGGTCAGGGATTTTAGCAAATATTGTTCAAGCACTTTAGCAAGAAACGGTAGTTGTGAAATTGGCCTGAAGTTTTTAAGAATTTTCGTACTGGCCCCGGGTTTTTTCAAGAGTGGGATAACATGAGCTTCTTTGAAGTTGGAAGGCACATGTCCTGTAGCAAGGGATCAATTGAGGGGTGAGAGTACCTCATTTTCGATGCCCGCGAGTGCTATCTTGAAAATTCTGTGCGGGCAGGGGTCCGTCGAGGACCCTGATTTCACTCTCCTAATAATGTGGGCCAAGGAGTCGTGCGTTAAAGTAGGGAAGGTGGTGAGGGGTTCAGAGAAAGTGAGGGGCGGTGGTGTAGGTGTCAAAGTGCATGGGAAATTAGGGGTGGAATGGATTTCTGTCAATAGATCTTTGACTTTCGCCAAGAAGAAAGACTGAAAGTTGTTACAGTCTTCTGGGTAGAAGGTCGTTTCTGTTCTTTGACTTGCCTCAATTCTTTCAGGATACTAAAGGTCTCTTTTTGTTTATTATCGGCGGCCATGATCTTAGCCTCATAGAATTCCGCTTTACGTGATAGAATTGCTTTTTTGTATATTGCAAAGGCCATACAGTAATCTTGCTGGGCGCATGGGGCGTGAGTTTTCCGCCAGGCTCTCTTGCTTTGGCGGAGGGTTTGTTTCAGGGTTCTTAAGTTGTCATCGAACCAGAGGGCCCCCTTGCCCTTGTCCATGATTCTAACCCTGCGTTTCAGAGCTACTTTGTTGATGGCAATCTGTTGCCTTCCTGTCAGGGCATTACTTTCTGCATCGATGTTTCCCTGCTCGGGTGTGAGCGGAGCTGATTTCTGTAAAGTAGTGATCAGGTCATCGGTGCAGATTTTGTTCCAGCTCCGTATCACTTTTCAGTCTGGGGATAGACTGGCAGTTTGTTTAGGGAAGGGGAGCCGACCACTGAGTAAGAAGTGGTCAGACCAAGGGCAGGGGCTGATAGATATAGGGCTGGCGAAGGGAGGACCAAACCAAGACCAAGTAGTGTCCTTTGTTGTGTGTGGGCCCCTGGACTAATTGTTGGAGCTCTAGGGCGGTTATTGCCTTCTCTTACTGTTCAGCCTGGCTTTCTTAGGGAGTAGGTCCCAATGTAAGTTGAAATCCCCCAGCACCACCACACATTGGTACCGGGACCGTATATCGTTGGCTAGCTCTGCAACCCGTTCAATGAACCTAGGTGGCGTTCATGGCGGACGGTAGACTACCAAAATGGCTAGACAAACTGACTGGAAGTGAAATTTGGCCCCTAGAACCTCCGCCCCTTCAATGTATTCAGCACATAGAGTCTCTGCTTTTAATTGGCGGTTGTATAGCAACACCACACCACCCCCTCTGGAGCTACCTGGTCGATTGTGGCAGAGTGCTGCATAATTGGGGGGAAGGGCTGCAACTAGGTCTGGTGTTGAAGATTATTCTAGCCAAGTTTCTGTGATGCCTATGATATCCAAAGTGTCATCTTGCAGTAGCGAGAAGACCTCAAGATTGTGCTTTGGTAGTGAGCATGTATTGAGGGTAGCAATGTTGAGTTCATGAGGGCTATCAGTCAGGGTTGGTCTCTGGGTATGCATTTTGTGGGATCGGGAGTCAGAGTGGGGTCTTAATAGTCCTAAGGACCTCAGTTTAGTGGCTACAACATTGTTGAGTTGGGTTGTACCTTTGTTTAGAAGCTGTAAGCCATCCATGGTATAAGGGGGGCATGGGCCAGGGGTCCTGGTCACTAGTCCCGGTCGGGCGGGGTCGGGCGGGGTCGGGCGCGGTCGGGCACAGACGGGCTTGCCTTAGGCGCGCCTTTGGTGCGTCAGCGGCTCGCGCGCTGCGCGCTTGTTCCAGTGTGACTATTAAGCGAGTAGCTGCTCCCCCCAACACTCAGCCCTGCTGTGCAGCGGCTGGCTCTCCTGCAACACTAGACTGTAACCCAACAATGGTAGTGCTCCAAAGGGAAGTGTGGGAAAGTTAAGTAAGAGGTCTTCTTATTTTTAAAAAAGATTTCAAACAGTTTTAAAAAGATTCAATCAGTTTTAGGGCACAGTTTTAAAAACACAGCGTTTTGGCGGCACAGCAGTGTACGAGTGAAACCACCCCAAGCCTCGGTGGTTCTCGCTGGGTGCTTTTACCCGCTTCGTTAAATCAAGCAAGTAGCTCCTCCCCCCCAGCACTCAGCCCTGCTGTGCAGCGGCTGGCTCTCCTGCAACACTAGACCATAACCCAACAACGGAAGTGCTCCAAAGCGGAAGTGTGGGGAAGTTAAGTAAGTGGTCTTCTTATTTTTAAACACGATTCCAAACAGTTTTTAAAGATTCAATTAGTTTTAGGACACAGTTTTAAAGCACAGCATTTTGGCGGCGCAGCAGCGTACGAGTGAAACCACCCCAAGACTTGGAGGACCTCTCTGGCTCTGGGCGCTTCTACCCGCTTCGTTAAATCAAGCGAGTAGCTCCTCCCCCAACACTCAGCCCTGCTGTGCAGCGGCTGGCTCTCCTGCAACACTAGACCGTAACCCAACAACGGAAGTGCTCTAAAGCAGAAGTGCGGGGAAGTTAAGTAAGTGGTCTTCTTACTTTAAAAAAAGATTTCAAACAGTTTTAAAAAGATTTAATCAGTTTTAGGACACAGTTTTAAAAACACAGCGTTTTGGCGGCGCAGCAGCGTACGAGTGAAACCACCCCAAGCCTCGGTGGACCTCTATGTGATGTTACCTCTCTTGCTCTGGGAGCTTCTACCCGCTTCGTTAAATCAAGCGAGTAGCTCCTTCCCCCCAACACTCAGCCCTGCTGTGCAGCGGCTGGCTCTCCTGCAACACTAGACCGTAACCCAACAATGGAAGTGGTCCAAAGCGGAAGTGTGGGGAAGTTAAGTAAGTGGTCTTCTTATTTTTAAAAAAGATTTCAAACAGTTTTAAAAAGATTCAATCAGTTTTAGGACACAGTTTTAAAAACACAGCATTTTGGCGGCGCAGCAGTGTACGAGTGAAACCACCCCAAGCCTCGGTGGTTCTCGCTGGGCGCTTCTACCCGCTTCGTTAAATCAAGCAAGTAGCTCCTCCCCCCAACACTCAGCCCTGCTGTGCAGCGGCTGGCTCTCCTGCAACACTAGACCATAACCCAACAACGGAAGTGCTCCAAAGCGGAACTGTGGGGAAGTTAAGTAAGTGGTCTTCTTATTTTTAAACACGATTCCAAACAGTTTTTAAAAGATTCAATCAGTTTTAGGACACAGTTTTAAAGCACAGCGTTTTGGCGGCGCAGCAGCGTACGAGTGAAACCACCCCAAGACTTGGAGGACCTCTCTGGCTCTGGGCGCTTCTACCCGCTTCGTTAAATCAAGCGAGTAGCTCCTCCCCCCAACACTCAGCCCTGCTGTGCAGAGGCTGGCTCTCCTGCAACACTAGACCGTAACCCAACAACGGAAGTGCTCCAAAGCGGAAGTGCGGGGAAGTTAAGTAAGTGGTCTTCTTACTTTAAAAAAAGATTTCAAACAGTTTTAAAAAGATTTAATCAGTTTTAGGACACAGTTTTAAAAACACAGCGTTTTGGCGGCGCAGCAGCGTACGAGTGAAACCACCCCAAGCCTCGGTGGACCTCTCTTGCTCTGGGAGCTTCTACCCGCTTCGTTAAATCAAGCGAGTAGCTCCTTCCCCCCAACACTCAGCCCTGCTGTGCAGCGGCTGGCTCTCCTGCAACACTAGACCGTAACCCAACAATGGAAGTGGTCCAAAGCGGAAGTGTGGGGAAGTTAAGTAAGTGGTCTTCTTATTTTTAAAAAAGATTTCAAACAGTTTTAAAAAGATTCAATCAGTTTTAGGACACAGTTTTAAAAACACAGCATTTTGGCGGCGCAGCAGTGTACGAGTGAAACCACCCCAAGCCTCGGTGGTTCTCGCTGGGCGCTTCTACCCGCTTCGTTAAATCAAGCAAGTAGCTCCTCCCCCCAACACTCAGCCCTGCTGTGCAGCGGCTGGCTCTCCTGCAACACTAGACCATAACCCAACAACGGAAGTGCTCCAAAGCGGAACTGTGGGGAAGTTAAGTAAGTGGTCTTCTTATTTTTAAACACGATTCCAAACAGTTTTTAAAAGATTCAATCAGTTTTAGGACACAGTTTTAAAGCACAGCGTTTTGGCGGCGCAGCAGCGTACGAGTGAAACCACCCCAAGACTTGGAGGACCTCTCTGGCTCTGGGCGCTTCTACCCGCTTCGTTAAATCAAGCGAGTAGCTCCTCCCCCCAACACTCAGCCCTGCTGTGCAGAGGCTGGCTCTCCTGCAACACTAGACCGTAACCCAACAACGGAAGTGCTCCAAAGCGGAAGTGCGGGGAAGTTAAGTAAGTGGTCTTCTTACTTTTAAAAAAGATTTCAAACAGTTTTAAAAAGATTTAATCAGTTTTAGGACACAGTTTTAAAAACACAGCGTTTTGGCGGCGCAGCAGCGTACGAGTGAAACCACCCCAAGCCTCGGTGGACCTCTCTTGCTCTGGGAGCTTCTACCCGCTTCGTTAAATCAAGCGAGTAGCTCCTTCCCCCCAACACTCAGCCCTGCTGTGCAGCGGCTGGCTCTCCTGCAACACTAGACCGTAACCCAACAATTGAAGTGGTCCAAAGCGGAAGTGTGGGGAAGTTAAGTAAGTGGTCTTCTTATTTTTAAAAAAGATTTCAAACAGTTTTTAAAAGATTCAATCAGTTTTAGGACACAGTTTTAAAAACACAGCATTTTGGCGGCGCAGCAGCGTATGAGTGAAACCACCCCGAACCTCGGTGGACCTCTATGTGATGTTAGCTCATCACCTGGTGACTATATAAACTGATATCGTACAACACACATGGCATTGTGTGATCTGGCACATCTAAATATTTCGTATTACATATTCAATTGTGTGTTATCTGTGTGCTCATTCATAGCATTTGTTTATTTCCAATTAGTTCCCAAAGGGCAGGGGAGACAAGAGAAGTTTAGAGGCCACTAATATTACAAGTACCATATGCTATAATGCACTTGTAATAAAACAATGGGACTCCAACCTGTTTTTTCAGGGCTGTCCCATCCGCCATACTCTAAATAAGGACCTTGGTGAAAAGCATGTGTTCAGTTTTTATTTGGATAAAATACCTGGTCATTTTTAGGTATTTTGGAGTTTCATATAGACACTAATGAAATGGGACTACACTACTGAATTTAGAGATCCCTGGGTTTAATGTGAATGAAAGTTTTCTTTGAATATTTTACTCTTAGCTTAGACATAATGTTTGACTGGATCAAACCGATGGTTAAAAGGTGTTGTTGCAACGTAGTAGCTGATCATTCTTTACATGACACAAAAAACGATTCTGACAAGAAAACTTTAATGTGCACCTTGCACACATCTAGGAAATTAACACTGAAACTGAGAAAAGCTGAAGTACCAACACCATAAAAGTGTGCTTGGATTTGTAGAAAGAGAAGAATCTAGATACAACGAGTTTGACATGCTTACTAATGATTACTATATTATTTTAACAACGTTGTTACCAAAAATTATTGTTGAAAAAGCTTTCTATGATGCATAATACCACAAAATATTTATATAAAGCTGTGTATCTATGTAGCAAAGGAGTCTTACACACTATTGTGCAAATATTTAGGATGAAAATTAGCATCTTTATTGCCATCATTGTAATGCACCATAGCAAATGAAAATCTGGTGCTAATCAAAAATGATACATTGTATACGATTGAAACTTTCAGCATAAATGATTATCATTATTAGAGTCTTAGGTTTCCTAAAATGATTTTATTCTAATGATTTTAAGAATAATTTGAGGGTAGGCACTTTTAATATTTTGGTACTAGGCCTAATTACAATTGAAGATGTTTGTGCAATATTCACTGACAACGTTACAATTATTTCTCTATATGATATGCTTGATTTATTTCATTATGCTTGAATTTAATTATGAATTTATTTTACTAAATAAGAAATGCAAACTTTAAAGTGCATTGAATTGCATTTTTCCTTAGGCTGCATTACTTCATAGCCTGCTGTAATGGACTTTTGTTATGTTTCCTCAAATGTTTCTTTATCTATTCTGTTTATGGAACATTCTTTAATCAACAAGGCACTTTTCAGTACTTCTTTGTGTGTGACTTGGTGGGAACTTGGCTTATTGGCTTAATCCATGGTGAGCAACAAAGCAAATAAGCTTGTTGTCTACTAACCTGTGAGGACGGAAGTCGTTTCTCATGAGCAACATGGGAAAATATGTTAGAGAATCAATTTTGTACCTGGTGAGCAGAAGAATGGTCACACGATGGTCAGACCATTGTATGGTGTCACCTGATGTCACAAATGGATGATTTAGAGTGTAAAAAGTGACTTTCCTAGGAGGATTTGTCGCGGTGAGCCTCAGCTAGGCCTACCAGAGCTAGGGGTTCGCCCTTCTCTGCACAAAGTCCTTAGACCAATAGGAAGAAATTGGCATGGAAACTGCAAAACAAAACAGAGCTCTTTATTAACCTCAAGAGGTAGAACTATATTCACACAACACCCTTCGGTAGTGTATGAAGTAGCACACTGAACAGTAGGAACATGGACCTTTTATACCCACACAGGGGCTCAAAAGAAGTCTGTATTAGAACAGAAAGAAGGTTTTAGGTACATATAAGGTCATACAGAAAATGTACAATCAACAAGTGGGAGGAGCTAACAGTTGCTAGTTCTAGTAAACACATCCTGACAGTTACAGACTAATAGCAGCTGCATACACAGCTGCAAGCTCAACTTGAGCATGTGCAAAGCAGAAGAGGCTAAATAAACCTTGTCACTAGGCAGAGTACAAGAGCAGACGACAGAAAGGTAGGACAGAGCACATGGTGAGCACGTGGTAGCACATGGCATAAAAAATGGCTGCCAAATCCAAGATGGCTTCAGCCGATCGCTGCCAAATTACAACAGAGTGAACCGTGTTTTCGCCAGAGCCCCTTTTCTCTTCCATTGCCTCCTAAGTGCTTGTTGGACTATCTGTGCATGTGCTTTGCCTTTTTCCCTTTGCTGATCAATTTGCCTGCTGGACTATTTGGACCTGTCTTGTCAGAGACCAGACTTGAACTTTCCTGATTATAGCTCAATTCCCCTTGCCCATGCAGAGATCTGGGCCTAAATCCATCGTTTTTTTGCACTCCACACCACCCTGGGTTAGACACTGGCTTTATGCAAATCAGCTCTGACCCTGTGCCTCATGGGAACAGTCCAGACCGAACTACCAAGCCATGTCTTTCCCAGACCGGAATCAAGCATCCAAGGACCGGTTTCTGGCTATCAGCCTTCATCAGCCTGGATAGCTTGACTCCAGTGGTGTGGAGAACCTGGGACTCACGTCTGAGCATACCCAGCCCACTTGGGGTGAAAATTGCAAAAAACACAGTTGATGGACAGAATGCAGAACAATGTCATACATTCACCCCAGTACAGAGATCTGGGCCTAAATCCATCGTTTCTTTTGCACTTCCTTATCGCAGCATATATACTCACCACTTATGAGAATGATGCACGTATTTTGCTCGGATTAATCCACATGTGTAAAAGCTGGCTACAGCTGCAACTTCTGGAATAGAAAGAGCAAAGGAACCTGAGAGGCCGAATATTAAATAGGAAAGCACAGGGAAATGGGTAGGGAAAGGGCAACTCTGGCCGTGTTAGCACCAGAGTAGTTATAGTTAGGTCAAAAATTCCTTAATAAAGGCATTTATTTTCTTCTGGCACCTTTCGATGAATCTGCACAAAATGTTCAGAAAAGTTCATCCACTTTAGCTCCTTTATTGAAAGTTTCCAGTTTAATTCCCATAGGAAAGTTGCTCTTCAATAACGAAAAAAACACGGCTCAATGGAATTACATAAAATTTAGCCAAAAGGAAGAAATGTACTCACAAATTGTGGTTTTCATTATTAGGTGCAAATTCCTTCAATAATTTTCAAGTCATTTGCATTTAAAAAGATGCTAGGGTTGGTCCAGAAGGGGGAAATCTCATGAAAAAATTAGAGATGTCTGGACTTTTGGTGTCCAGAATGGCTCGGATTGACCACTTTTAAGGGGACTGATCAATATTGTTTGGCTTACCACGACATGAACAATATGTTGTGGCAGCCATTTCAGGACTCAGGGTCACGGTCCCTGCATCCTGAAAATGAATTTTAAATATACATAATAAGGGGGCAGAGTAAGCACACCCCTACCCTCAATGGAATATGAGGAAGTCTTAATGGGACCGTCCCTTGATTAGCTGGACACAACATGAATATGCCGGGGCAGTCATGACAGTACTTGGAGACATGGTCCCTTTTCAAATGCTTTGTAGTGAATCCCAGGTTTATTGGGTCACAAAAGGAGCACATATAAAGGGCGATACAAGATTTTAGTCACAATATAAATCATTTGTTAGTGGTGAATTCTGGTGAGTTCTCAGGTAATTGTACCCTGTAAAATCCCTCTGTTGGGATTTGATGAAACATGTTTGAGAGAAAACTGTTTTATCTCTTGATTTTCTCATAGAGATTATGGAAGGTGCTCCAGAAGCTAAGATGAGAGCACATTTTCTGTAAGTTCACATTATCTTCCTTAATCATTTAAGAATAAAGTCTGATATTCTGAGTAAGACATATTTTCCAACACCAGCAGCAGCCTAGCACTTAATTCTCCAGTGTTCACCTGCAGTTTCACTGCAGAGTTCTACTGAACAGCTATAACATTAACATTCTGTTTTCATGACAACATTTTGGCACGCATGAAAGCCATCTTGATGGAATTAGAAGCGTAGAACTGAAACCATTTTCTACAGAAGAGACTGCAATAAAGGAACAAAATAAGGGATTTTATTTGTCATAGAAATTATGGTTTGTGGTCTAGAAGTGTAAAATGAGGGCACATTTTCCCTTAGCTCTCACATTTCTTTCTCATCTCATCCATCATTCTTTCTGCCTGCTAGTAAAGCATCCGGCAGGCAGACTAAATATGTACTTTTAACACCAGCAGCAGTCTGTAGTGCCCTAGTGTTTAACTGCTACAATTACAAAAGACAGGGGTCCAAAGCTTAAAAGATAGTGTACTTAGATTATATAGACCACAATAGGCTACTATATGTTTTTCCACACCCAGCCGGGTAGGAAATTTATTCATAAGTTAAGTTTTTAGGTTTGGAATACATTTTTAACAACATACAATTTCTGCTGTAAGGCACAATCCTGCGCCGTACTTGAAGGTGAGAAATAGGAAAGGAAAGAACAAGAATAGGGTAGATGAAGAGAAAAGGTACTTCAGGCAATAAAAAGTGAGCGATCTGGGCACTGTGAAAGTCGAGAAATATCAGTGTTTCCCAGAGTAGAACCTACAAACAATGATAACAATAGTCAACAGTTTGTCTACTAAGAAAGGTCGACGTTTCCATCCCGCGCTCTAATTACAAGGGATCATCATCAGGACTTAAACATAGTAATTGCCTGGTAAAATACCAATTATGCCTGTTAGGAAAAAACAGGAGAAAAGACGAAGGAATAATCAGTTTAGATTATGAGACGTCAGCTAAGCCATGTTTTAACATTCGGAATTGCAGTGTATGGTTGCAAGCAAGGTGACATTTAACCAGTGCGCTGAAAAGTAAACGAAATTTTGTACAATCGGATTCGCAGTGATGAACTGTAATTTGTGTCATGCCACTAATCTCTTACTTACAGGGACGGGTGACCAAAAAGTGGATGTGTGCTGTAAACTCCCCTAGGGGTTGTGCTATAATCTTATCCCGAAGGGGGAAAGGAGGTTAAACATTCAAGCCAAGGGTCAAAGGCTCTATACTACAAGGTAGTGTGCAATTAAGAGAACTAATTACGGGGATGTGCTGGTACACTGTGCGCTATGTGCAGATTAAGTGCAGCAAGTATACCTCAATGTGGGCTCTACGAGGCCTCTGGGTACTCGTGAGAATAATATATTGAACGGTGGCTTCCAGGAACGTCCGGGGCAGAGGTTGCTGGGGACACTAGAATAGAAGAGGACAGTGAGGTACACGAATAATGGGCTAGGTAATAGGAATCAGAGGAGGTAAAAAAGCGCATACCCTAATTGGGGTGCCCGTGTGTCCTGTTCCTCTGAGGATGAGATTGCAGGATCGAGGACTCTAAATGAAAACGGCCTGCTGAGGAAAAAAGCATCCACAGTTAGAAGGGTACACAGTGCCGTGGGGACGGTCTGCTAAGGAAAAGACATCCATAATTGAAGGGATACAGAGTGCCTTGGGGCCTGCTGGCCATGGGATATTAGACTACTGGTGAGAGAGACACAGTGGCTAAATGGGAGGGGAAAGGCGCGCCCGTGATGATTAAACTTACCGGGTGTAGGGACAAAGTCCTCGTGTAAGTCAATGGGATCCTCATGGACTGGGTTGCCAGAGGGAGCAGGGGCCGACAGTTTTCTGTACGCGAAATCAGTCGATCGCGTCAGGGCAGGCTCGGTGTACTTTATCAATATAAAGGAACCCACAGTGGCGGTCGTTGCCTTGAATACGATCCGCTGATGAAAGAGGCAAATTGGATTATTTATGTGGTCTTTACAGATTACGGGGGCCGGTGGCGATAAAACTTACCGGATATTTGAGCAATGTCCTGATAAAGTCCAATACGAAATCACGGACTGGAGAGCCTGTGGCGAGCGAGGGCCGACAGTGTTGGTGATCATAATATCGTGTGCACGCGTCAGATGACTGTGTCACGTGTCAAGTAAGGTTTGCATTAAGATTCGGGTGCCACGTGGCGGCCATCTTAGAGTGGTGATCGGGCCGTATTAGAGGCATGAACTAGAGTTGGAAATAATAATTGTGCAAGGTGTGGGACAATTGACATCACGAGTGGGTGTGATTCAATAGTGAAATAAGCTACTGAGCCAGTGTGTGTATTAAAATTACGGCGCAGTGACATAATACAATTTACATTTTTACACAGTACAGATTGTGAGTATCAAATTGAGGGCATTGAGGCACATCTCTTGCCATAACCAGTGATGCTTCTGTCTGGTATAAAAAGCAGAAAATTAAAAAGTCACAGGGAGAACATATTGTTCGTACAGTTATTGTTTTATAGAAGGGTTGTCCAGTCCTCGCTTCTATTCATTCCAGTTTCGATGGTGTTGAACTGGATTATAGTCTTCAGTTCTTCTCGGTTCAGAAGTTGTGACAGGTTACCACCTCTTTGTGGCAGTTTGACTGTTTTGAGAATAGTCCACTTGATGTCATCTGCTGTGTGATTTAGTTCTGAGAAGTGCTCCACCAAAGGAGCATTGGGGGTGCCACACCTGATGCGGCTCCGATGCTGGCAGATACATGTCTTTGCCTTTTGGGTGGTTTGGCCCACATACATTTTCGAGCAGGGGCAGAGTATAACATAAATAACATTGCTGGTGTTACAGTTTGTGAAGGATTTTAATTCAACATTTATGCCATTGTGACAAAAATTCCGTGCCTCAATCGTGAACTCACACACGTTACAGCCTCCACACTTCACATGGCCTAACAATGGCGGCAAACCCCAATTAGATTCAATTGTAATTTTAGGAGTAGGGGCTGGTAAGGCTGCTCTAATCATGTGATCTCTTAAGTTTTTTTCTTTGCGGAAGGCAAAAAGAGGTCTTTCTAGACTGATTGGTCCTGCATTTATTATAGGCCAATGTTTCAGAATGGATTTTCTGATTTTGTTTGAGACCAGGGAGAATGTAGTTACACATGCTATCCTTTCTGTCTTGTCACGTTTTTTAGGGGTAAGCAGTACCTCTCGCGGACAGTACCAGGCCCTTTTCTGCGCAGTTTTGACTAGTCTTTTTGGGTAGCCACGGGTTTTAAGTTTATCTGACAGAATGCCTGCTTCCCTGAAGTAGTCAGTTTTGGAAGAGCAGTTGCGCCTAATCCTCAAAAATTGGGAATAGGGCAATGAGTCTTTCAAGGCCCTCGGGTGGTTGCTGCTGTAGCACAAGAGGGTATTGGGTTCTGTGGGCTTGCGGTAAAGACGTGTCAACAGTTCACCCTCATTATGAAAAATAGTTAAATCTAGGAACGCAATTTGGTTTTTGTCATGGGTTAGGGTAAAGGTTAGCTCTGCACAGTTATTGTTCAGCCAATGAAGAAACATGTTGAGTGTACTAGTGTCAAGCTTCCAAATCAGAAAAATGTCGCCTATATATCGACGCCATAAACAATTCCTTCTAGGAATGGGATCCCAGTTGTCAAAATGGAGCCAGTTTCAAGGGCGTCCATAAAAAGAATTGCCAGATTGGGGGCAAAAATAGCCCCCATAGACGTACCTTTGATTTGCTGATAGAAAGCATTGTCAAAGGTAAAAAAATTCTGAGAAAGGCACAGTTCAAGTAGCTGAAGAATAAACAGTGTAGGGACCCTATGTGGACGAGGGCGAGAGTCTAGGATTTTTTGAATGACAAGTAGAGCCGCAGTTTGGGGAATATTGGTATATAGCGACTCTACGTCTAACGTACAAAGAGTACTTTGTGCAGGGTCATAGGGATAGTGTTCTACCAAGTTAACCATTGCCATACTGTCTCTCACATAGCAGGCTGTTGTTGGCACAAATTATTTTATGAAAAAGTCCACGTATGCTCCCAGAGGTTCCAAAACTGAACCACATGCTGAGACAATTGGTCTGCCTGGAGGGCGGTCAAGGTTTTTGTGCACCTTGGGGAGAGTATATATCACAGGTAAGCTCGGGCTTTCAACATTCAGGAAGATGTACTCTTTTTTGCTGAGATAACCTTCGGCACATGCGTCCGTGAATTCGTATTGGACTTTATCAGGACATTGCTCAAATATCCGGTAAGTTTTATCGCCACCGGCCCCCGTAATCTGTAAAGACCACATAAATAACCCAATTTGCCTCTTTCATCAGCGGATCGTATTCAAGGAAACGACCGCCACTGTGGGTTTCTTTATATTGATAAAGCACACCGAGCCTGCCCTGACGCGATCAACTGATTTCGCGTACAGAAAACTGTCGGCCCCTGCTCCCTCTGGCGACCCAGTCCATGAGGATCCCATTGACTTACACGAGGACTTTGTCCCTACACCCGGTAAGTTTAATCATCACGGGCGCGCCTTTCCCCTCCCATTTAGCCACTGTGTCTCTCTCACCAGTAGTCTAATATCCCATGGCCAACAGGCCCCAAGGCACTCTGTATCCCTTCAATTATGGATGCCTTTTCCTTAGCAGGCCGTCCCCACGGCACTGTGTACCCTTCTAACTGTGGATGCTTTTTTCCTCAGCAGGCCGTTTTCATTTAGAGTCCTCGATCCTGCAATCTCATCCTCAGAGGAACAGGACACACGGGCACCCCAATTAGGGTATGCACTTTTTTACCTCCTCTGATTCCTATTAACTAGCCCATTATTCGTGTACCTCACTGTCCTCTTCTATTCTAGTGTCCCCAGCAACCTCTGCCCCGGACGTTCCCGGCAGCCACCGTTCAATATATTATTCTCACGAGTACCCAGAGGCCTCGTAGAGCCCACATTGAGGTATACTTGCTGCACATAATCTGCACATAGCGCACAGTGTACCAGCACATCCCCGTAATTAGTTCTCTTAATTGCACACTAACTTGTAGTATAGAGCCTTTGACCCTTGGCTTGAATGTTTAACCTCCTTTCCCCCTTCGTGATAAGATTATAGCACAACCCCTAGGGGAGTTTACAGCACACATCCACTTTTTGGTCACCCGTCCCTGTAAGTAAGAGATTAGTGGCATGACACAAATCACAGTTCATCACTGCGAATCCGATTGTACAAAATTTCGTTTACTTTTCAGCGCACTGGTTGAATGTCACCTTGCTTGCAACCATACACTGCGATTCCGAATGTTAAAACATGGCTTAGCTGACGTCTCCGAATCTAAACTGATTATTCCTTCGTCTTTTCTCCTGTTTTTTCCTAACAGGCATAATTGGTATTTTACCAGGCAATTACTATGTTTAAGTCCTGATGATGATCCCTTGTAATTAGAGCGAGGGATTGAAACGTCGACCTTTCTTAGTAGACAAACTGTTGACTATTGTTATCATTGTTTGTAGGTTCTACTCTGGGAAACACTGATATTTCTCAACTTTCACAATGCCCAGATCGCTCACTTTTTATTGCCTGAAGTACCTTTTCTCTTCATCTACCCTATTCTTGTTCTTTCCTTTCCTATTTCTCACCTTCAAGTACGGCGCAGGATTGTGCCTTACAGCATAAATTGTATGTTGTTAAAAATGTATTCCAAACCTAAAAACTTAACTTATAAATACATTTCCTACCCAGCTGGGTGTGGAAAAACATATAGTAGCCTATTGTGGTCTATATAATCTAAGTACACTATCTTTTAAGCTTTGGACCCCTGTCTTTTGTAATAGTTAATACCCATGGTCCACAGCTACCAATTGGGTCCCCCTTGTTTTTCCAAAAACTAGTATTTAACAGCAGCTTCACCACAGAGTTCTAATGAGCAACTAGAACATTCTGTTTTTATGACGAAAGTGAGGCACTCATGAATGCTAATTTGGTGGAATAGGAGGTGTTTACTTTCAATTCCTTTCTGAGGATCAGGCTGAAATAAGTGAGAATTGATATTTTGATACAGGTGTAAAACCAGATGGTTAAAAATGTGAGGGGAAAGTGTTTTTGTGATTTGTGTAATAATGGTTTTTTTAAAGGGACTAAACATAGTTAAAGGCATGTCTACATATGTAAAGCATCCCCTTTCCACATCTGTTTACTCAGCCTACCCACCTCTCAACCACTTATTAGTTCCCTAATTTCCTAATTTTAAAATAGTAAAATTGTGGTAGAAAAATATATATAGTCCCACTATTGATTTAAGTCATTGTATTGCTCTTCGCTCACAAAGCCTATAGCAAATTGTCAGAAAAATTGCTTTCAACAATGTTTGTATTTAAATATAATCATTGATGTCATCAATTATGACATTTGCAATGCCATGAGTGGTGTACTTCATGAGGTCATGAGCAGTGTATGATGGGGGTGAAGTTATAGCTGATTCACTAGACTGTAACAGCCTTACTACTGTGATTTAGGGATTTGTTACATTAACTCCTGCCTCATTTCAACACCTAACTATAATGTCACTTTAACCACATGAATTTTTCAGAGTGTGTGTTTGGGTTTTGTCCCCGTTCCTCTACCAATAAATTATTTTTTATTTGCTTAATAGCTAGATTCTGGAAGACTTACAGCTAGATTCATCATAGTCCCGTTTTGCGAGTCCTTAATAGCGATTATTAAGGAATCGCTATTAAGGACTTGCAAAATGGGATTCATGTAGGAATAGCAAAAAATATTGAGATTCCTACATCATCCTTATTTGCGATTAGCAAATTGCTAATCGCAAATAAGGAATAACTCCCCATTCATTCCTATGGGCCTGTAACAGCTAGATTCATCATAGTCCCGTTTTGCGAGTCCTTAATAGCGATTATTAAGGAATCGCTATTAAGGACTTGCAAAACGGGATTCATGTAGGAATAGCAAAAAATATTGCGATTCCTACATCATCCTTATTTGTGATTAGCAAATTGCTAATCGCAAATAAGGAAAAACTTCCCATTCATTCCTATGGGCCTACAGGCCTATAGGAATGAATGGGGAGTTATTCCTTTATTTGCGATTAGCAATTTGCTAATCGCAAATAAGGATGCGATTTCAAGGGTGCCAGGGGTGTCCAAAGGACACCCTGTAGCACCCCTGAAAAGCAAATGTACACAGGTGTTGCGCACACACATGTCCAAAGGACATGTGTGTGTTTAACATACCACTTAGACAAATGCACTAAAGTGCATTTTTCTAAGTTTTCCCTATTTACCACGAAGTCAGACTTCGTGGTAAATAGCGGCCGGAAATTGCGAATTTGCATATTTTAAAAGTTTCATGAATTGCATTTAAGGAATCTCAAATAGAGATTCCTTCAATGCAATTCCTCGCAAATATGCGATTTCGCTATTAGCGATTTTTGCATTTGGGATGATGAATCCCAAATGCAAAAATTGCGTTCGCAAAGGGCCAGATTCTCAGAATCTGGCCCTTTGCGAGCACATTTTCCAATGATGAATCTAGCTGTTAATTAGATGTGAGAAGGACAAGCAGCATGCAGGGACCTTGCATCACTTTGACATAACTCCAAACACCAAAGATCACGCCTCAGGGTAAACAAAGAAATGAATTAACTGATATCAGTGGTATCATAAGTAAACGTGAGCACAGTAGCAGTACACCTACCAAAGAACCAATGCTAGAGAAGCAAACTTATCTTTCATTTTTACTGCAGTCTGTGGTAACTTAGGATTACTCGCACAGTGCTGGTTGTCAGAAGGCTTTGTCTGGAAACTATGCCTGCGCAGAAAAACACATTTTTTAAAGATGGTTTTCAGTTTACATTGTTCATTTTAAATCTGAAAGGGGTTATTCAACAGTGGTTGATGGGTACTCGTGCAGCACAGTACAGTTTTGCTCTGTTCCCGCAGACTTCTATAAGTGAGTAAATATTATGCTCTATGTTCATCGGAATAATCATCAACAGCAAACTAGAGGTGACCACACAGCTGTCAATACATCTTGCTTCCACACCCTGAAGATGGTGAGGAAGATGTTCAAATAGATCTTAAGCAACACTAGAAAAACTATCTTTAAGGCATTTGTTACCAGCAAATGGGAACATCTGCTAAGCCAGGATCACCAAACAACTCACTAGAAGACTACAAACTATCCAGAACTCAGCATTCAGACTCATCTTTAACCTTCCATGTATAGTCCAAATCACAACACACCTCAGGGAACTACATTGGACCCGACACACAAATGTGCTAAATTCAAACACCTCACACACACGTTCAAGGCACTAAACAACTCAAGCACTCAGGGCTCACCTACCTGAATAGCTACATCTCCTTCCACTAACTACCAAGACACCTCCGCTCGACTGGAATACTACCCACACACTTCCCACACATAAACTGAACCAGATCAGGACAGGCATTCTTTTACATTACTCCTAAAGCGAGAAATGAGCTCCCACTCCACATCAGAGGCTCCTACTCTTGTGTCAATTTTGTAAGAAGCTGAAGATTTGGCTTTTCAAATAGCCAACCTACCATATGCAGGGCTAGGCACACACACCTGGTCAGTGCCAGGATACCCTTGTGGGAGATAGCAGTTCTTAATTTGTAAAAAATATATAAGTGCTGGGTCCTCGTCAGGGTGCCATTGCCGCTTGGACCACCCATTGCCCCAGCCAGCACTGCCAATGAGAGTTCCAATACAAACACTAACCATCACGCCCTACGATTGTGATAATTCAATCTATTCCAGGCCCCCAAACCTGTAAGAATGGCCTGGGTGGCATGTTTTAGTCATTGTAATGTATATTGAATTAATAAACAACTGTTGTTGTGGTCATCTCTAATTTACACTATAAAGAATGATCCCTTTGGGTTCTGTTTCTTTAAGCACACACCCCACATATACTTCCTTCAATCATACCTCACTTGAACAGCACCAATTAGGAACTCAGAACATAATATAAGGAAATCATAAATTTTTAGTAAATAAATATTATCTTTTTTTAAAAGAAGCTCATATTCTACAAACGTTTTCCTCTTAAGAGATGCTTTCTCAAAATACAATATATAAAAACTTTAAAAACATGGATTTTCTCAAATACAGGAGAACTTGCTAGTGTATTTTCTAAACATCGAAGTAACAACCTGGTACTGGTTGGGAGTGTTTTCAAAAAGCACAACACAATTTAGAAACTCTAGTATCACAATCACTGTATACAAGGGGATTCTTTTCTTATCTCCCCATTAGATTGTGTTTCCAATATTATTGTTAAATCATCTATGTTCACACCAGGTGTTGTTATTAAAAATTATTTCTCAGACACAGAAGCGACGCGTTTCGGTGGTATCAGATACTTCCCCACCTTCTTCAGGCTAACACACAATTATTCTAAATCTCCCCAAGATCGATCCTTTCATCGGTGAGTAGGGAGAGAATTAAATTACTCCCTGTTGATCTTCTTATAGACACCCGGTTTTATCAACAGGGAGTTAAGCTTGTCATTCTTTTTTAAAAGCAATGACTAAAAAAGGGGATAGAGTTGTTCAAGAACTAAGGGCCAGATGTAAGACCTGCAAAATAGGTCGTCACAAATTGTGAGTCATTTGCGACTCGCAATTTGGGATGTGCTATTTTGCATGTACAACAGTGTGTTTTACACTGTTTCTGATTCCCAATGGGGTCGCAAATTGCGAGGCTCATGAATATTAATGAGCCTCTCGCAATTTGCGAGCCAATTGGGAATGACAGGACCTCCGAGGGAAGGTGGACTACTGAGCACAGCAGACCACCATGTCTGGGACTGCTTTTTTAATAAAGCAGTTTTTTTTTTTTCATGCATCCCGTTTTCCTTAAAGTATACAGGATGCATTTAAAAAAGAAAAATGAAAGTTTTCAGTTTCATTTTCTTAAGGGCAGGCTGTGGTCTCTGGGACCACTGCCTGCTCCTAAAAAAAAATTCCAACATACTCCCAAAGGGGAAGGGGTCCCCATGGGACCTCTGCCCCTTTGCGAGTGGTTTACCACCCATTTGAAGTAGATGATAAACTGCGGTTTTGCAGCCACAAATGCGGTTGCAAAACACTAATACATAGCATGTTGCTATTAGGAAGGGACGCCTCTTCCTAATAGCGAGAGTCACAAATGCTATTTTGCAAGTCAGTGACTCGCAAAATAACATTTGTACATGCTACTAGCCTTTTTTGCAGCTGCAAACGGGAGGTTCTCCCTTTTGCGGCTGCAAAAAAGTGTCATTCATCTGGCCATAAATCTCTCAGCAGATGAGGAAAATGTAAATGCAATTCACATTGCAGAAAATGTTAGAAATGCAGTCACCGTGAAACTGCTTGTGCATGGTCTAACACATAGGGGTGGTATAATGGCTTTCATGAATGAGGCACACGAATCATATAGAGCAGAGGTATTTGATCCATGGGTTACATTCCCAGCAGCAAATGCAAGAACAAAAACATGTAATTTCTACACAGAAGATGAAACACCAGCGGAATATTGTCCGCATGAGGACATTGAAGTTCTGCTCGCGTTCCAGGAACACATATTGGTTTAAAAGCACCCTACCCCATACAAGAAGAAGAGTATTAGCGGCCTATCACCACATCCTGACATCGAAATGATACCAGGAGGAGACTTACTCAAACTTCACAAAGAATTAATAAAAATGTATAGAAACATGACGCAGTTTATCATGAGGATACTTACAGTCCAACCGGCAATGGTTACAACAAGTACAAGCACAAGTACAGCAACTAAAATAACACCACAAACATTAAACACAGTATTGGGTAAAGTGCCCACAAAATGTGAACAAATGCCCATTCTGGGAAGCTCAGAAAATAACACAGCTAGAAGAAGTATTCCCAAATACTAGCCCTTATGAAAAACACTGAATGCTGACAGTCTGCTTGCCCCTGGGGATAACACCACAGATAGAGGATTGTACCTTGTGGGGTACAATTTTGCTGCCATATATACCAGAACTCATGGTATCCCCTCATTAGCAGTAATACCAGAGGTATTAAGACAAATACAAAATGAGTACAGAGCAGAGCCTGCTCTGAACTTGGTGATGAAAAGACAAGGTAATTATGCCCAGATATCAGCCATAATATTAGCTAATACTAAAGGGGAGGCAACATCAGTGGCTATCCGCCAACAACTAAGGGAGTTCAGTCCTTTACAACAGGAGCACAAACTACCTAAGATAATTGAAACTGCATATGCAGAATTAGGCAGAGACAGTTTGGGTGGCAGAGCATTAAACCACAACTGATGGGAAGGAGACCTTCAAGCAGACAAATGCTTAATCAAAAAAGAAGTGGGACAATAACAAAAAACAAAAAGTTAAAGAAAACAGATCTCAATCTAGAGGGAGATCTCCTCCACAGGAACCCTCCGAACCTTAGAAGTTGGGACAATATTACAAAACCTGACAGGTATTAGGAAACTGATAAAAGTTCCTCTCGTTCCTTTCAGGGTTCAACGAAAAACTCAGAGAGAGAAGGACTATCAAACAGACAAGAAAAGCGTACAAAGTCCAGAGACAAGCAATATACTCAAGAATATACTTCCAAAAAAGAAGATAAACCAAAACAAAAACCACAGTTCAAAAAGAAGAAGTTTGCAGGTCTAAAGATTAGACATGCCCAGAATTCTGAGGACTCCATTACTGAACAGGGAATTGGCTTTGACGATGTTAGACAGTGCGGCAAAGGTAACAATAGCTTGCCAGAACCCGATGGAATTTCTGGTGACAGCGGACTTGAATAATTACATCAAGGTGGAAATACCTGATACAGGGTAAGTGTCCCACATAAATTGTATGAAATAACACTACAAATGGGGGGGGGACAAATGCAGGACAGCTAGAGGTCTCTTTTGGTAGAACCTGATGTTTGGCTATGACATTTTTTTAGCTGAAGAAGATTGACCGCCAGCATTCATCATGGATTGCCCTTGGGAAGAAATTGTAATTTTACCAGAATTTTCTGACCATGTTCCCAAAGATCTAAAATATACATATGCGTGGGAGTGGGAGGTAGCTCAAGGCCCGGCATTATACAAAAACCACGTTGGATGGGATGAGGATTCTACCCACCACATAATTCCATAAACAAATATTCCAACTGCACAAAGGCAGTATCCAATAAAACAAGAAGCTAAAAAATAGGGAGATCTTTGATCAACTTGAATACCAGGGGGTGATTGAAACTTGCACCTCTCAAATGAATAACCCTTTGTTTCCTGTGTCAAAACCGACAATTCATATTGTTTAGTTTTAGATTACAGACATTTAAACACTTGCACTAAGACATTTGCAGTTCAAAATGCACACACAAAAAATATAAAATGATTGATATCTCAAATGGATTTTTCTGCCAGGATATAGAGCCTGAGAGCATGTATTTAACCACATTCTCTGCTTTAGGCTCCTAGCGAAAATTTTGTGGACTCCCCCCGGGGTATTAGAACAGCCCGGGGTTATTTTCAGCCAGAGTAACTGAATTACTTCAAAATTGTGATGAAGAGGCATTGTCCTATGTGGATGATATTTATCTAACGGATGATGACCTGGAGGAACACTTGAATACCATCATTTTGGGAGTTCCCACTGAGGGTTACATATTCAGCTTAAAAAATTTAAAATAGCCCACCTTAATGTCCTTTTTCTAGGATATGAGCTTTGAAGTGAAGGGAAAAGCCTAGCAGCTAACTTTTTAGAAAAGTATGTGCTGCTCTAACCTCCAAAATCATTACAAAATTTAAAATCAATCATGGGATTCCTGAATTTTGGCAGAACATACATCTTGGATGACGCAGAAAAAGTAAAACATTTCTACGCTTTGATAAAACCTAAATTTTCAGTTAGACAGTTGACACAGGAACCCACAGATACTCTTCGTTCTTTACAAGCTGACATGATAGCTACCAAACAGTTACAGACATGCGTAAACGTACTCAACCTGGTGATCCCTGTAGTTGTGGGTCTATCAGAGTACACCTATCTAACATATATTGAAGGTGAGACAGTACCACCAGCATACAAATCACATTTGTACACAAATGCTGAGATGCACTTTGTATCAACTGAAACAATTCTAACAGCAGTGCAGACTGCTGTAGTTAGAGAAAGAGCTCTGGCTCAAGGGAAACATATAATTGTTGTTACCCAAGTTCCAGCCTTAGTAGCTGAGATAAAGGCAAGCATTCCCAACGCTAAAGCCTGACATCCAAGATTGATACAATGGGCAACAGATGTAGAATACACATTCGACCCAAGTCTAAAAACACAAGCATTCCTGCAATACGTACAAGAATATCCTCTACCAAATGAAATAATGTCTCTAGATCAGTGTGAATATATAATTCACACTAACGGTTCTGCTCGACCTGCCACAGGGAGTAAACATCAATACAGCGCCGCATGTGCTATTGTTAAAGGGTACATGCAGGATGGAAAGTTTCATCCGAGTTGTCTAAAAACCTAGGGGTCATTAGGATGACGGGCGGACTTAGTCCGCCCGGCATCCCATCGGGGTAAGGGACTGCCCGCCATAAGGGCGGGGTTCCCGTGGGGAGTATTAGGATGCGCCCGCCACAGTGGCGGGCGCATCCTGCATTGTTAACATTGTGGCAGGCGGTGCTCTCAGCACCGCCCGCCACAATGCTAAAAATGCATGTATGCATTTGCATACACAAAGCGACAGACACCGCGCGGTATCTGCCGCTTTGTGTATGCAAATGCTGGGGAGTACCACCCCCTGTGTGCACCCCCCACCTCGCCTTTACTCTGGGGGCCCGCAGAGGGCCCCTGAAGTGAAGACCGCCGGCCTTTCCGTGGCGGCGAGGCATATGCAGAAGCCCATCATAATATGGCTGGTGGTGTCTGATAGACACCGCCACCATATTAAACCTTTTCCGCCCCGGTCGCAAGGCGACTGGGGCGGAAAAGCAGCGGACGGTCTTTTGGTCCGCCGCGGACCCCACCCCATGCTAATATGGCGGGGGGTCATTCTGGTTAGGATGGCGGGTGGATTGCCCCCACCAGGCCGGTGGTGGCTACCGCCAGCCTGGCGGGGGCAATCCGCCCGCCATCCTAATGACCCCCCCTAGTCTCTAGGAAACTACACGACATTGAGAGTCTTTGCGATGGGTCAGATCCATGCAGCAGTGGTGATGCATCGGTTCTGCTCAGGGTTAGGCCATGCAGCAGAGGAGAGGCAATGGTACAACTTGGCCCACAGAGGCTGAAAAAGCACCTCAGGGACACTTCCTAGGGTCCAGGTCTGGGGTGGAATCACTTGGCAGAGTAGACTCACAGATGGGAAAGTCCAAGTGCTCGAGTCAAGATTTTTGAAGCCTAGGGTCTCCCGATGCTCAAGTCAGGAGGCCAGCCAACTAGCCCTTGGAATGACTCTGAGGGTCTGGGTTCAACAGATACAGGTCCTGTCCTTCTCACCCAGGCAAGAGGGCAGCATGCAGCAGGTCATCAGAGCAGCAGTCCAAAAGAGTGACAGTCCCTTCAGCAGCACAGCAGTCCTCCTTCCTGGCAGAGTAGCCACAGGTCCAGAAGTGTACTGAAGAGTTAATGTCTGAGGTCCAGGGGGTATGCAGACCTTTGTGTGGAGGAAGGGCACAGCCTACTTAAATGTAAGTAGGGTTTTGCCCAGCTTCACCCTCCCATCCTGCCATTGATGGCCAATCCAGGCACACCTAAGCTCCCTATTGTGTTTGGCTAGCTAGAAGAAATACACAAAGACCAACTGTAACTACATCCAGTCATGAGACATAGCACATTTTCCTAGTTAGCAGCACTCATGGTGATGAGCAGGTGCAGGTAGCAGGGGCATCGCTGGGATAGGGAACAGTGAAGACAGGTGTAGTTACGCCAAGAAAATTGAGGAGAAGGTGGCACTCATCAGGAGGCAGGAATCTGCAGATGATGCAGGCATAGCGCAGCACACCGAACCACCAAGGCATAAAGCTAGGGCATCTGGAGCGTTATCACACTGGAGACGGCCACTCTGATTGGCAGATGCCATTAACAGGGCTGTGTACAAGTAGGAAAGGCCTGTATGCGTGACAGCTAAGTTGAACAGAGGTGGAGGCATGGGTGGTGTGCTTAATCAGATCAGATCTAGTCTGTGGGGGTGGAATGTGTGTGCTCCCTTTGATGATGGTAGTGTCGGCAAGATGGGTGCAGCAGGTCTGGCTCCATCTCATTGTCACTGTAGTGGTGTAGCATGCTGGGCCGCAATGGAATTTGGCGGGAGCAGAAAGACACAGACTTTTGTTTTCAACTCTGTGTGGGCGGAGGTCCTTCCCCCCTTTTTTATTACTTTGCCCACGACTTCTAACATAGGGTTGGGTTGTGTGTGTGGGTGAGTGTCACATCATGGGGCTCGGCCCTGTGCCATACTACAATCTAAATTATGCTTCCAATCTTTAAAGTAATAAATTGATAAACTGTTTGAGGGAAGCTCACGGACACACAATATTTTCTCTCAGCTGGGATAAGGGGAGATGAGGAAAAATAACTATGGTCCTTTTAGAAATGGGGTCTCTAGGTGGCAGTAGTTTGTACCCTGTCAAAGTAGGGACCCTCCCTCTAGTCAGGGTAAGGGAGTCACACAGCTAAGATATCCCCTGCCTGCTCACCCCTTTGTAGTTTGGCAAGAGCAGGCAGGCTTATCTCAGAGACAATGTGTAACATATTTGTACATACACACAAACACAAACACTCAGTAACACAGTGAAAACACTACAAAAGGAGTCAACACCAGTTTAGAAATATAGCCAATAATTATTTGAATCAAACAAGACCAAAACTACAAAAATCCAACATACACAAGTCAAAATAGATTAAGCAAGTAAGTTTAGTCCATAGAAATCAATGGATGCATTCGATTTACCACAAAGTACCTTAGATGCGTCAAACGCCAAAGATGAGGCAGGGCGCAGGGGAAGTGAGGCGCCGGAAAAACAAAGCGATGCATTGGTTGCTTACTACACCAGGAGGTGATGTGTCAGTTCCTTACTGGCAGGGGAGGTGATGCGCTAGTACCTTACTGCTAAGCAGGGAACGTGTTGCACCGGTTCTTACTGGCAGGGAAGGTGATGTCTTGGGTTCCATACTGGCAGGGGAAGTGATGCCTCGGTTTCTGGTGACATAGCCTCGGTTCCTTACTGCAGTTCAGTGTCGATGAAGAATCTGCACCCAGGGACGATCTGTCAAAAATCCAGATGCACTGCGTCCATGCGACAGGCAAAGCAGACGTTGCATCGGAGTCAGCTCAGGTGTCACCATGTCAGTGACATGGTGTTCGAAACTCAGCCTGCGGTGATTTTTCTGACATGCTGCGCTGGCAAGATGGGGCTAGCAGTGAAAGCCGTGGTCGATGTGTCAAGAAGGAACTGCGCTTCAGGGAAGGCAGGCAGCGATGCATTAATTCTTTAAAGCGGTGCGTCGATAAAACAGACCCTGGGAGTCAATGTGTGGGAAGTTGGCCTGGCATATGCTATCACCTATTCTAGTGGGCACCTTGCACCAGTCCAAACGACCCCTTATTGATGGTAGGTTAAAGACAACCTTATAGAAAGCTATATTAGTGGTAGCTGTGGAGAGCAGCCTTCAGGCTTAGTCTTGAAGGAATGCAAAGCAGTTGTTTTACCAGTCTATAATCTCATGAATGATCAAATGAAAGGAGAACCACACCAGGAATATATATACATATATATATATATATATATATATATATATATATATATATATATATATATCGCTCGAACACTCCTCCGTGTCAGGAAAAGAAATATATATATTCACGAAGAACTCCAAAACGCCACTTCCAATCACACCGATTAGCGAAGCGTCAAGCAGGAGACAGACCACCAGATTAGGTAACAGATCTCTTTAATCCAGGTTAGATGTTCGTAGCAGGAAATGCATATATACTGCTCATCAATTCTGCTTTCGCAAAAATCACAGCACTCCAGAGGGATGAATCAAATCCACAGGTTTATTTCATTCAGGGACCACTCAAACGCGTTTATATATATATATATATATATATATATATATATATATATATTACCTACTGGCAGTCGCCAGTAGGTATATATAGTTAGGATTTTTTCTCTATGGGATTTTTGAAAATTCTATGTCTAATAACTTTGGCGTTTGTGGACGGAATTGGCTGAAATTTTCAGGAAAATGGCACATTTTGTTTCTGAGCAGCCCTTGAAAATTTGGGGGGGGGTTCGTCAAGGGGGGGCCGAGAAAAAAGGGGGGTCCCAAAACGTGTTTTTAACATTGAGTTTTCCATAGGGCGGTTGGCCTCACTTTTAGCCCGAACGGCTGAATGGATTTGCACGAAACTTGGCAAAATTGTAGGGACTGGTAGCCCGATGTGCCTTTTGTAGGTCTCAATATATGTGCTCCAGTGGATTTTGAGAAATTAACGTTTAAAAAAAGATATATATCTGTAACAGCGGACCGGGCAGCGCTCCGGTTCGCGGACTTTTCGCGGTACGGAGCTTTGTGAAGCGAAGCTGATTGGTTCTCCGGCGTCTGTGAACATTCCAAACAGTCCGTAGCGGCCGCCATCTTGTCTCTCGGTAGGATCGAGAGACAAGAGGAGGCCAAAGCGAAGGGGCAAATGACCATAAGGGGGCATAGTAGATCCTCGCTGACCCCCTAGGTTTGATGTGGAGGTTTTAAAAGGGTCCCGCGGGGCAAAAAATAATAATAATAATAATAATCGAACGGCTGAATGGATTTGCACGAAACTTGGTAAAATATTAGGGACTGGTAGCCCGATGTGCCTTTGCTAGGTCTCAATATATGTGCTCCAGTGGATTTTGAGAAATTAACGTTCAAAAAAAGATATATATCTGTAACAGCGCTCCGCTTCGCGTAACGGAGGTTTGCGAAGCTGATTGGTTCTCCGGCGTCTGTAAACATTGCAAACAGTCCGTAGCGGCCGCCATCTTGTCTCTCGGTAGGATCGAGAGATAAGAGGAGGCCAAAGCGAAGGGGCAAATGACCATAAGGGGGCATAGTAGATCCTCCTTGACCTCTTAGGTTTGATGTGGAGGTTTTAAAAGGGCCCCGCGGGGCAAAAAAAAATAATAATAATAATCGAACGGCTGAATGGATTTGCACGAAACTTGGCAAAATTGTAGGGACTGGTAGCTCGATGTGCCTTTGCTAGGTCTCAATATATGTGCTTCAGTGGATTTTGAGAAATTAACGTTCAAAAAAAGATATATATCTGTAACAGCGCTCCACTTCGCGGAGATAAAATTATATCTGTATTACCTAGCTGTTGCTAACACCAGTTAGCGACGGCTAGTAGGAGATAGCGACCATCTTGGGCCCCACTTTGCATGTGAGTGATATTTATCACTAATGACATGCAAAGTGGGCATGCCAAGATGTTAGCGACTGGAAACAGTCGCTAACATCGCTTTCTCCTATTATCAACTTTTGGAAATATTCGAGATAAGCGCGAATATCTCCAAAAGCTAGCACCTGCCCTGAGCAGTTCTTAGCCATGTTATCCAATGGGAGGTGGATAACATGGCTAAGAGCATTAGCTCGGTAATGCATGAATATCGCTGAGTTTTCAGCGATATTAATGCATTGCGGTCGTTTTTTATCGTATTTGCGATAAACCTTGATAATAGCAAGGTTTATCTGCGATAATTTCTGACGATGCTTAGCGGTAAAAAAATCTTTGCTAAGCATCGTTAGGGATAAATATCGCTTAACTTTGGTAATATGCCCCAACGTCTGTTAACGTTCGATTCGAAGGAAATCAGGAAGTGTTGAAAAACATTGTCTGCGCCATCTTGTCTTTTTTCAAATGCCACACTTTTGTCGTGCACGGCAGCCATTTTAGATGCCTTGACCAGACCCACTCTGTGCACGCTGTCGATCCTTAGCATGGCTCCCCACCCTCGCAAGCATCTCCCCCAGGCAGTGGTCACCCCCGCTCTCTGTCTTATGCATGGGTAATAAACCTCCCCCCATCTGCGCTGCTCTTCCCTGAGAATCACACCCTGTGCCCCCCCGACACCTCCCTTTCGCCCTATTCACTACCGCACCCTCTGACACTCCTTTTCCTCTGTGTCCGATTGTCCAGGCCGGTCCTAGGGTATCAGCTAGCCCTGCAGATGTAGTTTATGGCCCCAGCTGTAAAGAATTACCCCTCTTCAAAGGAGTTATAGTAGATCAAGGCCCACACTCGATGAGATCCGTCACAGCAGACGCGTTCCTATTATCTGAAAACCATCCTGTATTGTGATTGGGGAGGGGACCGAGCCTGAAGCGGAAGATTCCAGGGATGACTCTTTGTACATCAAAGTTTTTACAATTATGTGTCACATTAAAAATATATAGCACTCCGACAAAGTAGTAAGATTATAAAACTTTAATAACTTATAAATATATACAAGAAAACAAAAATAGTAATAACATATAAACATTTTTAGGGAAAAACAACGAAGTAGCGGTCGGCTGTGCGAATAGTCCCAACGCAGCACAACGTCCAGATTTCCGGCGTGGAGTGTCGCGGGGGGTGGGTCATCAGTAGCAAACTGTTGTGCGAATAGTTCCAAGGCAGCAGAACGATGGCACCAAGGTGATGTCCAGTAAGTTGCCGCACTGGTTTTGGTATCCTACAATGCTGCTCCGAATAACGGCGTGGGGCGCCCCGGGGGAGGCGGCGTGAACGGGCCTCTCCAGGTGGAGTGTCATCTGTTGTAGTGGGGCGCCCCTTTACCGTTTCAGTTGCCATTCCGTCCGTTTTTGGTCCACTGTGTCAAAAGCCGCAATTCAGCTGAGTTGCGCCCACTCTTGCGGTGCAGCGATAGGCGGCTGTCACAGGACCCTCAAAATGGCGGCAGGCTGTTTCCTTTTTTGGGCCTGGTCCACTGAAATGGCCCTGGGACACCTTGGAAATCGGACGCTTGTCTGCTAGGTCTTGGACCCCATTCTCGAAGGCGTCCCCTCCGCCTTGAGGATTCATCAAAATTTTTGGGGGCCCCCGACTCCTGTAGGCTTCTGGTGGGGAGCGGTTGCCATGATTGCTCGCGGAATGACCACGACGGAGCTACGAGATGGTGGTGCTCTCATGCTGACGCCAGCTTCAGTCTGAAACATCCAGAAACAAGGTGGGGCTTTCATCGTTTGGGAAAAAAAAAAGTTTTCATCTAATGAAAAGTGTTGTTTTTAGGTCATATGATCAAGCCTTCCATCATTAGGAAACCAAAAGTAAAATGAACCAATGAAAAGTTTTATAAACAAGTCACATGACCTGTTATGCGGCATAGGGTATAAAATGCGGAGAAAATACGTTGGCACGTGAGGCGGCGTCAGTAGCGGACCGATGTGCGAATAGGCCGAAGGCAATACAACGCGCCAAGATCCGGATGGCACCGAGGTGGTGTCCAGCAAGTTGCAGCACTGGTGTGGCCATCCTACAATGCTGAAAGTCGGCGTGGGGCGCCCCGTTGGCCTGTGAGTTTGCGTCAGTAGCGGACCGATGTGCGAATAGGCCGAAGGCAGCACAACGCGCCAAGATCCGGATGGCACCGAGGTGGTGTCTAGTAAGTTGCCGCACTGGTGTGGCCATCCTACAATGTTGAAAGTCGGCGTGGGGCGCCCCGTTGGCCTGTGAGATGGCGGCAGTAGCGGACCGATGTGCAAATGGGGCCAAAGGCAGCGCAACAATATTTTCGGAATAGAAGACACCACAAGGCGCTGAGATGCCAAGATCCGGATGGCACCGAGGTGGTGTCTAGCAAGTTGTGGCACTGGTGTGGCCATCCTACAATGGTAAAAGTCGGCGTGGGGCGCCCTGTTGGCCTGTGAGATGGTGTCAGTAGCGGACTGATGTGCGAATGGGGCCAAAGGCAGCGCAACAATATTTTCTGACTGACACCACAAGGCGCTGAGATGCCAAGATCCGGATGGCACCGAGGTGATGTCTAGCAAGTTGCTGTACTGGTGTGGCCATCCTACAATGGTTAAAGTCGGCGTGGGGCGCCCTGTTGGCCTGTGAGATGGTGTCAGTTGCGGACCGATGTGCGAATGGGGCCAAAGGCAGCGCAACAATATTTTCTGTATGGAAGATACCACTAGGCGTTGAGATGCCAAGATCCGGATGGCACCGAGGTGATGTCTAGCAAGTTGCTGTACTGGTGTGGTCATCCTACAATGCTGAAACTCGGCGTGGGGCGCCCTATTAGCCTGTGAGATGGCGTCAGTAGCGGACCGATGTGTGAATGGGGCAAAGGTAGCGCAAGAATATTTTCTGAATAGAAGACACCACAAGGCGCTGAGATGCCAAGATCCGGATGGCACCGAGGTGGTGTCTAGTAAGGTGCACTGGTGTGGTCATCCTACAATGCTGAAACTCGGCGTGGGGCGCCCCATTAGTCTGTGAGATGGCGTCAGTAGCGGACCGATGTGCGAATAGGCCGAAGGCAGCACAACGCGCCAAGATCCGGATGTCACCGTGGTGGTTTCATAGTTGAGAGGCACTTCATCTGCAGTGGGGCGCCGAGATCCGGATGGCACCGAGGTGATGTCTAGCAAGTTGCTGTACTGGTGTGGTCATCCTACAATGCTGAAACTCGGTGTGGGGCGCCCCATTAGCCTGTGAGATGGCGTCAGTAGCGGACCGATGTGCGAATAGGCCGAAGGCAGCACAACGCGCCAAGATCCGGATGTCACCGTGGTGGTTTCATAGTTGAGAGGCACTTCATCTGCAGTGGGGCGCCGAGATCCGGATGGCACCGAGGTGATGTCTAGCAAGTTGCTGTACTGGTGTGGTCATCCTACAATGCTGAAACTCGGCGTGGGGCGCCCCATTAGCCTGTGAGATGGCGTCAGTAGCGGACCGATGTGCAAATGGGGCCAAAGGCAGCGCAACAATATTTTCTGAAGTGAAGACACCAAAAGGCGCTGAGATTCCAAGATCCGGATGGCACCGAGGTGGTGTCTAGCAAGCTATGCAGTTGAGTTGTGTGCGCACTTGCGGCGAATAGGTCGAAGGCAGCATAACAATGTTTTCTGAATAGAAGACACCACAAGGCGTTGAGATTCGGTTACCACCGAGGTGATGTCTAGCAAGTTGCCGCACTGGTGTGGCCATCCTACAATACTGCTCCGAATAACGGCGTGGGGTGCCCGAAGGGGGGGGGGGTGAGGCGGCGTGAACGGGCCTTCCTAGGTGGAGGCTCGTCTGCTGTAGTGGGGCGCCCCTTTACCGTTTCAGTTGCCATTCAGCTGAGTTTCGGCTGCTCTTGATGCTACAGCGACAGGCGGCTGCAACAGGACTCTCAAAATGGCGGCCTGTTCTTTGGATTTGGGCCTGGTCCACTAAAATGGCCCTGGGACACCTTAGAACTCGGACGCTCGATTTTTTTTTCCTTTCCTGTACATGCAAAAAAAGGTAAATGCCCGGTACGTTACACGCTTCATCTGCCACGATGAACTCTCCAGAGGAACCGAAAAAAAAATAGTTATGGTAACTATACCATGCATCGTCATATGGAGAGGTGGCACCAATTAATTATAGTGCTGCATAAAAGAGAGATTTGGAGGAGAACCCCTGACCTGCTAGTACATTCATCAAAGAAGTGGCACTGACAGCATCAGAGGCAAGGGAAACGGTCCCAAATATTTAGAAGAACTTTGGAAAGATTAAAATGACATGTTTAGATTGTGGCAAATTAATTTCATGTGGACAGATGAGTGTTACTCTAATAAATACAGCATATGAACATCATCATAGTCGATGGTTGGTAGAGACATTTTGACTATATCCTGGACCTGCCCGTCCTCGCCCAAAATGGCGCCGGAATAAATGGGACTCGTAACTCCTTGTTGTGTACTGGTTGCAGAACCTTGAAATCACGAGATACGTATGCAGTTTTGAAGCACATGGCGGGCGGGGACGAGAATTGATTGAATATTTCGACATCCCTATTGATATTAAGTTCTGATGTGTTATTGATTACTGTACTATTGAAAGTTCGAATTAACGTCACCCATGGTACTTGCCCGCAAATGTATATCTAGATAATTTTATTGTAACTGGCCCTGTCGTATTTTAATTATAAAATGTACGTCCACCGATTCCGTAACTGTTAGACACCTTAGTTCTTGCAACCTAATGGCCCGCCCGTTACGTTCCTCTACAGTGTAAATGTCTACTCATCGTATACGATTACAGTTTGCTCCGTGGCCGGCCCACGTGGTTATAGGCTCGTATTTGTATAATGAAATTTTCACAATAAAGGTTTTTAAAAGAAAACATGGTAGTAGTATATACATTGGTAAAGTTTTTAATAATAGTCACTGTTTTAGAATCATTAAAAGGCAAGTGAAATAAAGCAGACCAATTACATGAAGGGTAAAAGGTATAATACGAAGGAACGCAGTAAAGATAAATGGTCAAGGGCTGTTGTGTTTTCTATTCCTGCAACATAAAGTGATCGATAAGAATCTCATATTCAGGCGTATCGGCGACTAAGACAGCAGGTCGACCATCTTTTGCTCAACGGCTCCGTCATGGGACGAAGAAACGCTCTTTTTCTCGAAAAAAGAATATATTTTACTTGCAGGACAGTTGTAAATTTTCCGGGAAAGTACATTAGCCTGGAACATTATAACATATATTTAAGAAAAAATAATGTTCGGAAGTAATAAAAAGCGTAATTTTTAGGTCATATGACCAAGCCTTTCATCATTAGAATAAGAAAAGTAAAATGAACCAATGAAAAGTTTTATTAACAAGTCACATGACTTGTTATGCTTACGTTACGCGCTGCGCGTCCTGACTTCCGGATGCGCTAACGCGGCGCGTCATATGACGCATTACGCGACAACGCAGGTCCAGAATATAGTCAAAATGTCTCCACCAACCAGCGGTCGGAACACAACCCCTTTCAGCAGGCTAAATAGTTCTGTTAAATGACAACAGAAGGGACAGGCAACAAGAACCATCAGTCAAAGAGGGGAGGGCTAGTTCTTCTCTACCGGGTTACATTGGGGCGCTACCGGAACTGATCGAATTGGTAGTCTACAGTGTTCCTGGATGTTTCAGACTGAAGCTGGGGTTAGCATGAGAGCAGTACCATTTCGTAGCTCCGTCGTGGCCATTCCGCAACCAATCATGGCAGCCGCTCTTTATCGTTATTTTGGGCGGGGTGGGTGGCGGAGCCGAGCTGTTTTGCAGCCATCATTGTGTGGAGTTCAGTTCATTTCACTAGTTTTGTATTTGTCATGAGGGGTTGTTCCTAATGTTTCTATTTTAGCGAGGTCAAAAAGAGATCCCGTTAGTGGCCTACTGATTTTGCTCGATTCCTTTTCTTTTTTTCTACACGATTTTTCGTTATCTGCAAAGACTAAACAGAGTATTGCGACTCTGTGTTTGTTTGTAAATAGAGAATGAACCAAAGAGAACCAATTCTAAAACAGTAAATACTTGGATAACAATCAATCAAATGGAGAGAGAAGCAGGCACGACGTATTACAACGGGGGCAAAGGCCTGCGTTAACTACCCTTCACTATGTGCAAAGAGAGAGTACTCCTAATAGAAATGAGGGGGGGGCACCATTCAAAGCAGATCAGTGTGCATAAACACGAAAATGTTTTCACTTACCACGTACTTGACATTCGACAGCTTATGATATTTGCTATTAAAAAACCATTGAAATTCACTGAAAAAACCATAGGTTATAGATCATATATAGTTAGGAATTAGCATTTACAAAACCTTGAAAATTCACTGAAAAAACCATAGGTTATAGACCATATATAGTTAGGAATTAGCATTTAAAAAACCTTATTTTACTCACACAAAACCATTGAAATTCCATATATAGTTAGTTGCACTAACTATATATCGCGCACCCGCAATCCACTGCTGATGATGTCACATATTACATCATTCATGACATGGTCAGTGACATCACTGATGACATCTCAAATGACATCACTGATGACATCACTGATGACATCTCATTTGACATCAATGACCACATCACTGATGATATCATTCATGTGACAATACAATGCATCTCCTCATATTTTAATATAACCTCTGTTTCACCCAGTGTTAAATACAGAGTATAATTTTTGAAACCATTGACACACCAATACTAGTTACTACATATGTACTCACTGATTCCTACGTCTACACACACATTCACTCATTCACCCATACAATCATTCATACATACAATCACTCATCTTTACAACACTATCATATGCACTCATACACCTATACAGACACTCACACTCTGCCACTCATCCATGGAGTTACTCACACACCTAGTCAGTCCTGTAAAGAATCAATCACACTTCCATTTTCTTGTCTATACAGTTAAACATAGAGCACCTTATATTTTCAAACATATACTAACACATACTTACCTTGTTATACAATCATTGATATAAGTACACATTGATCTGCACAGAGTCACACACCTCCCAGCCAGCCACACACACACTCAGTCTCCCATACAAATACTTGGACAATCAATCAATAACCCATATAGTTACTCATATAGCTACTGATCAACACATGCAGCAGTTTACAGAACAACAGACATAATGATGCACAAATTAAGACAGTTTAGTCACTAACCCATGCACTCAGTGAGACACATTTAATCACTCACTCATACAGTCAGTCATGCACCTACTAAATCCTTCGTCCAGACACTTATACATCCACTCATTCTTCAATATGTAAGACATATTTAAACTTTACAGAAACATAAAATCACTGGATGTTGTTATCAGTGATGTCATTTGAGATGTCATCAGTGATGTCATCAGTGATGTCACTGACCATGTCATGAATGATGTAATATGTGACATCATCAGCAGTGGATTGCGGGTGCGCGATATATAGTTAGTGCAACTAACTATATATGGAATTTCAATGGTTTTGTGTGAGTAAAATAAGGTTTTTTAAATGCTAATTCCTAACTATATATGGTCTATAACCTATGGTTTTTTCAGTGAATTTTCAAGGTTTTGTAAATGCTAATTCCTAACTATATATGATCTATAATCTATGGTTTTTTCAGTGAATATATATATATATATATATATCCACCATCATTTCGGCGAAGAAGCTATTATGGCTTCTGACAGCGGCGGGCCGGGACGGGATTCTAGGCGTCTTAATTCTTGTAGTCTGTTACCTCCTCTTTCTCTTACTGGAATCTGGTCCAGTACTGTAAATGATAACAGACTATTATTGCTCTGGTGGTGGGTGGCAAACAAGTATTCGAGAGTTTCCCCAAGTGACTTATAGAAGACCGATGTCACTCAAAGACAAAATCTGTCAGACACTGGTAGCCAACCATTAGAATTAAAGACGCCATTAAGACGCCTAGAATCCCGGTTTATTATTAAGTACCAAACCATGCAACCCCTTGGCCATAATGGTGACGAGGCACTGGGTGTACATTTAGGATGATATAGAAAATGTAAATTGAATGTATTTCACCTTGCAAAATCAGAAGATGAAGTCTAAGATCCCTGTTTTTTAAATGAATGAATGTGCACTATTCACGTTTGAATGTGGAACCTCACTTACGTCTATTTCTTATTCTATTACTACAGGTGCCGGTTGATATGATTTGGGAGAGTGTGAGACATGACAATGAAAGGCAGAAAGGCTTGGAATTAATTTTTCACTAAACCACGACATAGACATAGCATGTTGAGATGACTCAAGGATCATGCCTGCGCGAAGGCAATAAAAGCGGCTCATAGTCGAATCTCCTTTTGGTTGAATGAACAATGAAAGGAATTACACATATTTAAGTGCACGCCCACTTGGGCATGATAACCTATATGTTTTGAGTCTGTGCACAGCGTAAACGCTTTTCTGCCTACAGCTTACGGAGGTCATTTCCAAGTAAGAGGCTAGTGGCGCAATAGATTGGTGCACTGCAACCTTGACTGTCCTGGGATCGGGGGTTTGAATCTTGCCAGCTGGTCGGACATAGCGCCAATACGATTATTATTTTTAACCCATCTTATTGTGAATAACTTTAATATCGTGTTATGAAATTGAAGGAACATGATTTATGTTAATGATGCCTGGTTTTGCCTACTGCAACAATGTTTTGGTTTTTCACAGCTCCAGATATTACGTGATACGGCAGTCTGTCTTTAATGTCTATGAAACTCACAAGTCACATGATTTGCATTTAAACTTTGTTTTCACTCTGCTTTGACACTCGTGAACAAGGGAACTTGTTTCCCGAAACGCGTAGAGTGCGTGTGTGAATAAAGACACTTTTGAATTGAATTGGTGGCTATCGTTCTGTGGGGGAGATAAGTGAACGACTGTCGGTTGAAATATATATATATATATCTATATATATATATATATATATATATGTAAAATATATGTATTTATTCTAAACACAGCCCTCGAGTCTCTTTATGAGGCTAGAGGTAAGAGTAAAATACAATTACTTAAATAGCACACAGTAAATTGGCACAGTATACATTTTGCCCTAGTGGCCTCACAAACCACATACTAAGAAAGTGGTATAAGAACCACGAGAGAGATAGAAGCCAGGCCTAGGGCCTGTAGAACTGCTGGGGCAACCAGGAACCATACAAGGTAGGGACGCAGGAGACCCACGGGGACGCATGCAGTGTCTAAACACAGCTGCGAATCACCATGGACTTCTATGTAGAAAGTCGCAATTAGATTTTTAAAGATTAAGGACACTTAGGAGTGGACTAGGAACAAACCCCTTTAGTACTGGACACTTCGAGAGTCAAGACCCACGGGAGCACCGAAGTACTCGTGTTACCTCACCCAGGGAAACCGGGTGCATAGGTGTCCTTTCGTGTCGGGTTTCGTTGTCGTTTCCTATGGAGAGCTGCAAAAAAGTGCTGCAGGCGACCAGATGAAGAGTGTACGGATGGATCCAAGGGTGGATCGGAGAACCTGAAAGCAGAGAGACAGAGTCTGGGTCACTAGCCAGTGACCAGGGAGGCAACAAGAAGATGCCAGCCGATGTCGGGTGATTTCAGGTGATATAGGTGAAGATTGACTCTTAAGCCACAAGGACCTGGAGGTGTCGACATGAACCAGGAGCTGGATTCGAGCTGTGCCACATTGAATGTCAAGTGCTGCAGTGTCAGTTTTGAGGTTGGACCCAACAAGCCTTGGAAACAGCAACCCACACAGAATGCAAGGATTGGCTTTGGTGCAGACCAGCAAGGCCTGAGGTACTCACCCTTTGGAGGGGAGTCAGGGCACATCTGGAACAACCAGGAAAGCCCAAGAAACAAATGAGATTCCTTCGTGGGGACCCACCAGTCAATGGACCTGGGATCGTGAAGGGGCCTTGAGCGGAAATGCAAGAAGCAGGCCCACGGAACACTCATGGATTGTAGGCCCACAAACCTCAGTGCAAAAGGTGCTCGGGACTTGGACTACAAGTAGCCTAATGCACAGCTTCAGGAAAGCTTGGAAGTTGATGCACTAGCAAATGTGCTGGATGTCTAGAAGTTCCGGTACTACATCTCTCGTGATGGTTATAGGTCTCAGCTTTGCTAGGGACTCGTGTCAGCCTCGGAGATGTCTGGAAGTCCATGTCCTGTGTCATAGATTCTTCAGGATCCAGGGGGAGCCTCGAATATGTAGACCAGCATGATGCTTCTTTGGTGCCTGTTTGAAAAGGGGAGTCACTCCTTGACCCCAAGGGATATTTCTTCAGTCTTTTAGTCAAAATAGAATGTCAAAGGTCCAAGATATATGTTGCAGAGTTTTGTCCAGGATAATCTAAAATCCTAGGGACTGGGTTCCTATACTTATACCAAGTTTAGGGGTTGGACTAACTCTACGTTCCCGCCTATGGGAGGACCTGGGGAGCCAGAGCTGGGGCTGAGTGCTCCAGCAACCGGTTTGAACTGGGAAATGCACGGGGACGCCTTGTGTGCCCCAGGCACTGTCTGAAAAGCATTCACTGAATGCACCCACCCTGCCCCAATACACTAAAGCCTGACTGGGGAGGTGGTTACACCTCCCTGTGACAGGAAACCTATTTTCCAGGCCTCCCCTGCCAGAGTTTCGTCCAGCAGCAGGAGGTCAGACTCGTGTCTGTGGCAGCAGCATCCATTTTGTGATGCTGGGGCTCTGTTTAACTTTTACTGGGCAAACCAGTGAGTACATGTCTTCTCCCTCTAGAAGGGTGGAATGCTACCCCCGCCATCAGAACTGGCGAAGGGTGATATTCCAAAGTGTTTGACACCAAACACGACATGTTTTGATGCAGCCATTCCAAAGTTGGCATTAACCGTGAGGTTATAATGCACTTAAGAGTATATGGTATGGCTGTATCACAGAACAGCTATAAGGAAGGGATTTTGAAAGCTGCAGAGGTGCTCAGCTCATGCTAGGGCACTCTCTCTCGCAAAACCAAGCACTCTGCCTCCAGGATTGTCAAGGCCTGCCATAGGAGTGACCTATAGGTTTATATGTGTCTGTTTTAAAAGGTAGACATAGGTATACTATATCTAAGTAAGAGGTGCACGCACCACCTTACACAGGCTGCAGTAGCAGACCTGTGATGGCATTTTGGAAGGCTGCCCAGGGGTGGCATAATACATGCTTCAGCCCCAGGTAGGCCTCTGGAGTACCTATGCCCTTGGTACCTAAGGTACCATACACTAGGTACTCACAAGGGTAACCCACTAACCAATTTGGAGTGTACCTAATGTACATGTGTTGTATATGTATACTTCATTCAATATAACCACTTACTGTCTGTAGTCCTTTCTTGGTGTCTCTGCCTTCTCTGCTTCCCATACTGCCTATGAGTGTTCTGTCTTGTGTGTGAATATTCCAGCCTTAGCAGTTGATGGTCTGGTCAGCTGTGAGGTTTACTGCTCTGCTATCTTATATCTTGTAACTTAATAAATCCATGTTAACTACCTGAAGACGTGTCCTGCTGCCTACTTAATTTATCCACAACAACATGCAATCAGTTTAGAGAGGAAGCAGCTAGGCTGGGGTCCTGGTTAGCAGGGCTCCAGCCAGACTAAAGTCGATAAATCAGTGAAACATAGCAAAAAGTGGGGGTAACCATAGTAAGCAGATCCTACTCTCCTACACAATGCGTGTATTTTCTCCTTAAGATCACCATGTTACAATTGCAAGGGTCCAGGAACTGGATATAGCATAACTTGGCAAGTCAGGGCTCTCAGCAGAAGACCCAGGCACTGCCAGGTGAAGTCTTGATGGCCCCGAAACTTCGTAACAGGAGGCAAGCTTAACTCAAGCCCTTGTCGAACCATGGAAGCAGGATACAGAGAGCAAAGTATAGTCCTTTCACTCTCAGGACAGAAGCAGCAAAGCAGCAGGCCAACATAGCAAAGCAAACAGCAAATTAGCAGTCTCTCCTGACAGCCTCTACAGCTCTTCTTCTGGGCAGAATATCCTCAGTCCAAAAGTGTTCTGGTTTTAGAGTGTCAGAGGTCCAATACTTACACCCCTTTCTGCTTCTTCAAGGGAAAGTATTTGTAGTGCACAATACCCTGCCTTTCCCTGACCTGGTGCCAGACACACTACAGGGGTTTCGAGACAGCTTTGTGTGAGGACAGGCACAGTCTTATTCAGGTGTCAGGGCCACCTCCTCCCACCACTCTCGCTCTGGAAGACCCTTCATCCTGGTGAAGGGCCATCAGGATATGTAAGGCACACCTCAGCATGCTTTGTTTGATCGTCTAGAGTGTATGCACAAGAGCTCAACTGTCAGTCAACCCAGATGTGTATTCTACAGACAGGCAGAGGCAAGGAATGGTTAGGCAAGAAAATACTTACTTTCTAAACGTGGCATTTTCAAACTTGCAATTCAAAAACTAACTTCACAAAAAGACATATTTTTTAATTGTGAGTTCAGAGACCCCAAACTTTAAATAGCTATCTGTTCCCAATGATGAATTTCACCTAAAAATATTTCAAGGCAATCCCTATGTTACTCTTTGGGAGAAATAGGCCTTGCTATAGTCAGAAATGAAATTAGCAGTATTTCACTATTCAGACATGTAAAACACACCAGCAAATGTCCTACATTTTAAATATACTGCAGCCTGTCCATGGGGCTGCCTTGGGTCTACCTTAGGGGTGACTTTCAAGTAGCAAAAGGGAAGGTTTGAGCCTAGCAAGTGGATCCAATTGCCAGATCAAAATGTCAATTTAAAACTACACTCACAGACAGCAGCGGCAGATCTGAGACATGGTAGCAGGGCTACTCAGGTGGGTGGCACAATCACTGCTCCAGGCCCACTAGTAGCATTCGATTTACAGACCCTGGACACCCCAAGTGCACTGTACTAGCGACTTATGAGTAAATCAAATATGCCAATAATGGAGAAATTAATCATCAGTGCAATTTAGACAGGAGGCACTTGCACTTTAGCACTGGTTAACAGTGGCAAAGTGCCCAAAGTCCTAAAACCAGCAAAAACAAAATACAGTATGCAATCAAAAACAGGAGGTCGGAAGCAAAAGGCAGGGGAAACCTCACCAAAATATGCTAGGTCTGACAGGTCCTATGTTCAGCAGCTTCTCTGTTTTAAGGAGGGGTAGAACTGAAGTGGGAGAGCACGGCAGAAGAATACATCTCCGCTTGTATATTTTGTTTGTAGAGGGAGAAGTATAGATGTGCTTAGAACTCCTCACTTATGTTTACACACTTACCTTTAGCAAAACAATCCTGAATTGCACACTTATATTTGACATATAGCTCTAAGTTTAACTTCCTTTTTGTACTACAAAATTCATTTTGCTGAAGGCTTAAAGGTGCAGTTGTCTAGAAGCAAGATAGCTGAGTGGGTTGTGCCAATGCCATTGAAACATACAGTGAACTGCAGCTCACAGCTTTCAATCCTGGCAAGGCTAACTTTGGTTTCCAGCCTCTGAAGTTTGTTAATTAGGTAGGATTAACTTGGGTAACAGTAACAACAGTGATTTACAACACATGGAAACATGTGAAAAGTGGCATATATATGTACAATAATGTGTAGTGTAATTGTACATTCTGCTATCTTGTAATGTTTCTATTCCTCAAACCGTCACAATCATTTTTTCATAATATCATTTCATCTTGAACCCACAAGCACACAATACTGTTTTGTGACCTCAGGTTTCCGATGCTCTGCAGACATTAAAAATACACCTGGTTAGAAAACTCTACTGCTCTTGGAGTTAGATACATACTTTTACAGATGCTTAACATAAACTAAAATCAACCTTGAGGACACCCACACATACACGCAACCTCACTTGTTCAACAGGTACAGTGACTGACCAAGCTACCGTGCATGCAATAGAACATGTGGTCTGTGGGTTACCAACAGACCGCCACTGCCAGCAGTCAACATCCTGACCTATCTCACTGCTACTGGAACGAGTAACCAGCAGGTGAAGCAGTTTCTAAGCACGTGCCCTACCTTCAGATCTGTTTTAATCAACACCCAGAGTCTTCAATGATTGAATGATTTGACAGGTTTAAAGGGCTTCAAGAACGTGTACCTTTCAGAATATTCTCCATCCTCCCACTGGCATCCTTTAGGACCCCCCGAATGTCTACCCTCGTGAAAATCCTTATCCCCCAGGTCACTCTCTTCTACTCCCTTACATTCACTTGTCCCCCCTCCCATCCCCTCTGAAGCACACTGGCTATTACTGGTTCCAGAGAAGGCATGCTGTTAGCAGTAACACGGCACAAAAGGGGGTGGTGATGGAGAGAGCATCTGAACCAATCAAACACTCACACCCAGTCAAAAGATCTGGGTTTGATCCATCACCGTTCTTTAACCCACTCTGCCACCCCAGTTCAGACATGGCTATATGCAAATCAGTCTGACCATGTGCCTCATGGGAACAGTCCAGCCCGAACTGCCAAGCCATGCCTTCCCTGGACCGGAAACAAGCTACCGAGGACCGGTTTCTGGCATTCCAGCCGTCTTCAGCCCGGCTTGTTCGAATCCAGTGGCAAAGTGAGCAAGGGACTCATGTCTGAGCATACCCTGCCACACTTATGGTGGCCAAAGCGGTACAAAAGGGGGTGGTGATGGACAGAGCATCTGAACAAATCAAACACTCACACCCAGTCAAAAGATCTGGGTTTGATCCATCACCGTTCTTTAGCCCACTCTGCCACCCCAGTTCGGACATGGCTATATGCAAATCAGTCTGACCCTGTGCCTCATGGGAACAGTCCAGCCCGAACTGACAGGGGGTGAGAGTTTGATTGGCTCAAACGCTCCGTCCATCATCCCCTTTTGTATCGCTTTGTTCGCCCTAAGTGTGGCAGGGTATGCTCAGACGTGAGTCCCTTGCTCACTTGGCCATTGGATTCAAGATAGCCTGGCTGATGAGGATTATGAATCCGAAACCGGTCCCAGGATGCTTGTTTCCGGTCCATGGAAGACATGGCTTGGCAGTTCGGGCTAGACTGTTCCCATGAGGCACAGGGTCAGACTGATTTGCATATAGCCATGTCTGAAATGGGGTGGCTGAGTGGGCTAAAGAATGGTGATGGATTAAACCCAGATCAGTTGACTGGGGGTGAGTGTTTGATTGTCTCAAACGCTCCGTCCATTATCCCTTTTTGTAGCGCTTTGTTCGCCCTAAGTGTGGCAGGGTAAGCTCAGACGTGAGTCCCTTGCTCACTTGGCCACTGGATTCAAGATAGCCTGGCGGATGAGGATTATGAATCCGAAACCGGTCCCAGGATGCTTGTTTCCGGTCCATGGAAGACATGGCTTGGCAGTTCGGGCTGGACTGTTCCCATGAGGCACAGTGTCAGACTGATTTGCATATAGCCATGTCTGAAATGGGGTGGCTGAGTGGGCTAAAGAATGGTGATGTATTAAACCCAGATCAGTTGACTGGGGGTGAGTGTTTGATTGGCTCAAATGCTCCGTCCATCATCCCCTTTTGTATCGCTTTGTTCGCCCTAAGTGTGGCAGGGTATGCTCAGACGTGAGTCCCTTGCTCACTTGGCCACTGAATTCAAGATAGCCTGGCTGATGAGTATTATGAATCCGAAACCGGTCCCGGGAGGCTTGGTTCCGGTCCATGGAAGACATAGCTTGGCATTTCGGGCTGGACTGTTCCCATGAGGCACAGGGTCAGACTGATTTGCATATAGCCATGTCTGAAATGGGGTGGCTGAGTGGGCTAAAGAATGGTGATGGATTAAACCCAGATCAGTTGACTGGGGGTGAGTGTTTGATTGGCTCAAACGCTCCGTCCATCATCCCCTTTTGTATCGCTTTGTTCGCCCTAAGTGTGGCAGGGTATGCTCAGACGTGAGTCCCTTGCTCACTTGGCCACTGGATTCAATATAGCCTGGCAGATGAGGATTATGAATCCGAAACCGGTCCCAGGATGCTTGGTTCCAGTCCATGGAAGACATAGCTTGGCAGTTCGGGCTGGACTGTTCCCATGAGGCACAGGGTCAGACTGATTTGCATATAGCCATGTCTGAAATGGGGTGGCTGAGTGGGCTAAAGAATGGTGATGGATTAAACCCAGATCAGTTGACTGGGGTGAGTGTTTGATTGGCTCAAACGCTCCGTCCATCATCCCCTTTTGTATTGCTTTGTTCGCCCAAAGTGTGGCAGGGTATGCTCAGACGTGAGTCCCTTGCTCACTTGGCCACTGGATTTAAGATAGCCTGGCTGATGAGGATTATGAATCCGAAACCGGTCCCAGGATGCTTGTTTCCGGTCCATGGAAGACATAGCTTGGCAGTTCGGGCTGGACTGTTCCCATGAGGCAAAGGGTCAGACTGATTTGCATATAGCCATGTCTGAAATGGGGTGGCTGAGTGGGCTAAAGAATGGTGATGGATTAAACCCAGATCTGTTGACTGGGGGTGAGTGTTTGATTGGCTCAAACGCTCCGTCCATCATCCCCTTTTGTATCGCTTTGTTCGCCCTAAGTGTGGCAGGGTATGCTCAGATGTGAGTCCCTTGCTCACTTGGCCACTGGATTTAAGATAGCCTGGCTGATGAGGATTATGAATCCGAAACCGGTCCCAGGATGCTTGTTTCCGGTCCATGGAAGACATGGCTTGGCAGTTCGGGCTGGACTGTTCCCATGAGGCACAGGGTCAGACTGATTTGCATATAGCCATGTCTGAAATGGGGGGGCTGAGTGGGCTAAAGAATGGTGATGGGTTAAACCCAGATCAGTTGACTGGGGGTGAGTGTTTGATTGGCTCAAACGCTCCGTCCATCATCCCCTTTTGTATCGCTTTGTTCGCCCTAAGTGTGGCAGGGTATGCTCAGACGTGAGTCCCTTGCTCACTTGGCCACTGGATTCAAGATAGCCTGGCTGATGAGGATTAAGAATCCGAAACCGGTCCCAGGATGCTTGGTTCCGGTCCATGGAAGACATAGCTTGGCATTTCGGGCTGGACTGTTCCCATGAGGCACAGGGTCAGACTGATTTGCATATAGCCATGTCTGAAATGGGGTGGCTGAGTGGGCTAAAGAATGGTGATGGATTAAACCCAGATCAGTTGACTGGGGGTGAGTGTTTGATTGGCTCAAACGCTCCATCCATCATCCCCTTTTGGATCTCTTTGTTCACCCTAAGTGTGGCAGGGTATGCTCAGACGTGCGTACCTTGCTCACTTGGCCACTGGATTCAAGATAGCCTGGCTGATGAGGATTATGAATCTGAAACCGGTCCCAGGATGCTTGGTTCCGGTCCATGGAAGACATAGCTTGGCAGTTCGGGCTGGACTGTTCCCATGAGGCACAGGGTCAGACTGATTTGCATATAGCCATGTCTGAAATGGGGTGGCTGAGTGGGCTAAAGAATGGTGATGGATTAAACCCAGATCAGTTGACTGGGGGTGAGTGTTTGATTGGCTCAAACGCTTCGTCCATCATCCCCTTTTGTATCGCTTTGTTCGCCCTAAGTGTGGCAGGGTATGCTCAGACGTGAGTCCCTTGCTCACTTGGCCACTGGATTCAATATAGCCTGGCTGATGAGGATTATGAATCCGAAACCGGTCCCAGGATGCTTGTTTCCGGTCCATGGAAGACATGGCTTGTCAGTTCGGGCTGGGATGTTCCCATGAGGCACAGGGTCAGACTGATTTGCATATAGCCATGTCTGAAATGGGGTGGCTGAGTGGGCTAAAGAATAGTGATGGATTAAACCCAGATCTGTTGACTGGGGGTGAGTGTTTGATTGGCTTAAACGCTCCGTTCATCATCCCCTTTTGTATCGCTTTGTTCGCCCTAAGTGTGGCAGGGTATGCTCAGATGTGAGTCCCTTGCTCACTTGGCCACTGGATTTAAGATAGCCTGGCTGATGAGGATTATGAATCCGAAACCGGTCCCAGGATGCTTGTTTCCGCTCCATGGAAGACATGGCTTGGCAGTTCGGGCTGGACTGTTCCCATGAGGCACAGGGTCAGACTGATTTGCATATAGCCATGTCTGAAATGGGGTGGCTGAGTGGGCTAAAGAATGGTGATGGATTAAACCCAGATCAGTTGACTGGGGTGAGTGTTTGATTGGCTCAAACGCTCCGTCCATCATCCCCTTTTGTATCACTTTGTTCGCCCTAAGTGTGGCAGGGTATGCTCGGACGTGAGTCCCTTGCTCACTTGGCCACTGGATTCAAGATAGCCTGGCTGATGAGGATTAAGAATCCGAAACCGGTTCCAGGATGCTTGTTTCCGGTCCATGGAAGACATGGCTTGCCAGTTCGGGCTGGACTGTTCCCATGAGGCACAGGGTCAGACTGATTTGCATATAGCCATGTCTGAAATGGGGTGGCTGAGTGGGCTAAAGAATGGTGATGGATTAAACCCAGATCAGTTGACTGGGGGTGAGTGTTTGATTGGCTCAAACGCTCCGTCCATCATCCCCTTTTGTATCGCTTTGTTCGCCCTAAGTGTGACAGGGTATGCTCAAGTGAGTCCCTTGCTCACTTGGCCACTGGATTCAAGATAGCCTGGCTGAAGAGGATTATGAATCCGAAACCGGTCCCAGGATGCTTGTTTACGGTCCATGGAAGACATGGCTTGGCAGTTCGGGCTAGACTGTTCCCATGAGGCACAGGGTCAGACTGATTTGCATATAGCCATGTCTGAAATGGGGTGGCTGAGTGGGCTAAAGAATGGTGATGGATTAAACCCAGATCAGTTGACTGGGGGTGAGTGTTTGATTGGCTCAAACGCTCCATCCATTATCCCCTTTTGTAGCGCTTTGTTCGCCCTAAGTGTGGCAGGGTATGCTCAGACGTGAGTCCCTTGCTCACTTGGCCACTGGATTCAAGATAGCCTGGCTGATGAGGATTATGAATCCGAAACCGGTCCCAGGATGCTTGGTTCCGGTCCATGGAAGACATAGCTCGGCAGTTCGGGCTGGACTGTTCCCATGAGGCACAGGGTCAGACTGATTTGCATATAGCCATGTCTGAAATGGGGTGGCTGAGTGGGCTAAAGAATGGTGATGGATTAAACCCAGATCAGTTGACTGGGGGTGAGTGTTTGATTGGCTCAAACGCTCCGTCCATCATCCCCTTTTGTATCGCTTTGTTCGCCCTAAGTGTGGCAGGGTGTGCTCAGACGTGAGTCCCTTGCTCACTTGGCCACTGGATTTAAGATAGCCTGGCTGATGAGGATTATGAATCCGAAACCGGTCCCAGGATGCTTGTTTCCGGTCCATGGAAGACATGGCTTGTCAGTTCGGGCTGGGATGTTCCCATGAGGCACAGGGTCAGACTGATTTGCATATAGCCATGTCTTAAATGGGGTGGCTGAGTGGGCTAAAGAATGGTGATGGATTAAACCCAGATCTGTTGACTGGGGGTGAGTGTTTGATTGGCTCAAACGCTCCGTCCATCATCCCCTTTTGTATCGCTTTGTTCGCCCTAAGTGTGGCAGGGTATGCTCAGATGTGAGTCCCTTGCTCACTTGGCCACTGGATTTAAGATAGCCTGGCTGATGAGGATTATGAATCCGAAACCGGTCCCAGGATGCTTGTTTCCGGTCCATGGAAGACATGGCTTGGCAGTTCGGGCTGGACTGTTCCCATGAGGCACAGGGTCAGACTGATTTGCATATAGCCATGTCTGAAATGGGGTGGCTGAGTGGGCTAAAGAATGGTGATGGATTAAACCCAGATCAGTTGACTGGGGGTGAGTGTTTAATTGGCTCAAACGCTCCGTCCATCATCCCCTTTGTATCGCTTTGTTCGCCCTAAGTGTGGCAGGGTATGCTCAGACGTGAGTCCCTTGCTCACTTGGCCACTGGATTCAAGATTGCCTGGCTGATGAGGATTAAGAATCCGAAACCGGTTCCAGGATGCTTGTTTCCGGTCCATGGAAGACATGGCTTGCCAGTTCGGGCTGGACTGTTCCCATGAGGCACAGGGTCAGACTGATTTGCATATAGCCATGTCTGAAATGGGGTGGCTGAGTGGGCTAAAGAATGGTGATGGATTAAACCCAGATCAGTTGACTGGGGGTGAGTGTTTGATTGGCTCAAACGCTCCGTCCATCATCCCCTTTTGTATCGCTTTGTTCGCCCTAAGTGTGGCAAGGTATGCTCAGACGTGAGTCCCTTGCTCACTTGGCCACTGGATTCAAGATAGCCTGGCTGGTGAGGATTATGAATCCGAAACCGGTCCCAGGATGCTTGTTTCCGGTCCATGGAAGACATGGCTTGGCAGTTCGGGCTAGACTGTTCCCATGAGGCACAGGGTCAGACTGATTTGCATATAGCCATGTCTGAAATGGGGTGGCTGAGTGGGCTAAAGAATGGTGATGGATTAAACCCAGATCAGTTGACTGGGGGTGAGTGTTTGATTGGCTCAAACGCTCCGTCCATTATCCCCTTTTGTAGCGCTTTGTTCGCCCTAAGTGCGGCAGGGTATGCTCAGACGTGAGTCCCTTGCTCACTTCACCACTGGATTCAAGATAGCCTGGCTGATGAGGATTATGAATCCGAAACCGGTTCCAGGATGCTTGTTTCCGGTCCATGGAAGACATGGCTTGGCATTTCGGGCTGGACTGTTCCCATGAGGCACAGGGTCAGACTGATTTGCATATAGCCATGTCTGAAATGTGGTGGCTGAGTGGGCTAAAGAATGGTGATGGATTAAACCCAGATCAGTTGACTGGGGGTGAGTGTTTGATTGGCTCAAACGCTCCGTCCATCATCCCCTTTTGTATCGCTTTGTTCGCCCTAAGCGTGGCAGGGTATTCTCAGACGTGAGTCCCTTGCTCACTTGGCCACTGGATTCAAGATAGCCTGGCTGATGAGGATTATGAATCCGAAACCGGTCCCAGGATGCTTGGTTCCGGTCCATGGAAGACATAGCTTGGCATTTCGGGCTGGACTGTTCCCATGAGGCACAGGGTCAGACTGATTTGCATATAGCCATGTCTGAAATGGGGTGGCTGAGTGGGCTAAAGAATGGTGATGGATTGAACCCAGATCAGTTGACTGGGGGTGAGTGTTTGATTGGCTCAAGCGCTCCGTCCATCATCCCCTTTTGTATCGCTTTGTTCGCCCTAAGTGTGGCAGGGTATGCTCAGACGTGAGTCCCTTGCTCACTTGGCCACTGGATTCAAGATAGCCTGGCTGATGAGGATTATGAATCCGAAACCGGTCCCAGGATGCTTGGTTCCGGTCCATGGAAGACATAGCTTGGCAGTTCGGGCTGGACTGTTCCCATGAGGCACAGGGTCAGACTGATTTGCATATAGCCATGTCTGAAATGGGGTGGCTGAGTGGGCTAAAGAATGGTGATGGATTAAACCCAGATCAGTTGACTGGGGGTGAGTGTTTGATTGGCTCAAACGCTCCGTCCATTATCCCCTTTTGTATCGCTTTGTTCGCCCTAAGTGTGGCAGGGTATGCTCAGACGTGAGTCCCTTGCTCACTTGGCCACTGGATTCAAGATAGCCTGGCTGATGAGGATTATGAATCCGAAACCGGTCCCAGGATGCTTGTTTCCGGTCCATGGAAGACATGGCTTGGCAGTTCGGCCTGGACTGTTCCCATGAGGCACAGGATCAGACTGATTTGCATATAGCCATGTCTGAAATGGGGTGGCTGAGTGGGCTAAAGAATGGTGATGGATTAAACCCAGATCAGTTGACTGGGGGTGAGTGTTTGATTGGCTTCAACGCTCCGTCCATCATCCCCTTTTGTATCGCTTTGTTCGCCCTAAGTGTGGCAGGGTATGCTCAGACGTGAGTCCCTTGCTCACTTGGCCACTGGATTCAAGATAGCCTGGCTGATGAGGATTATGAATCCGAAACCGGTTCCAGGATGCTTGTTTCCGGTCCATGGAAGACATGGCTTGGCAGTTCGGGCTGGACTGTTCCCATGAGGCACAGGGTCAGACTGATTTGCATATAGCCATGTCTGAAATGGGGTGGCTGAGTGGGCTAAAGAATGGTGATGGATTAAACCCAGATCAGTTGACTGGGGGTGAGTGTTTGATTGGCTCAAACGCTCCGTCCATCATCCCCCATCCCCTTTTGTATCGTGTTAGCAGTAACACAGCATGGAACAGAAAGTACATTTGCGGTGAGTGTTATGGAACTAAAAAATTAATAGCATGACAATTCGGATGGAAAGATGGCTACACTAACCGGGGTGACTCAAGTGATGAGTGTGGCATGTACTTTGCCCTGAGATTCTAAGCTTGATATCTAATGTTGGATTTTATTAAAACGTATTATGGGGGATGTATCTTTTCATCCCACCCCACTCTCCAGGCCTTACCACAACCCCCTCTTTAAGAATGTGACATAAGTAGCTTTGCGTTTTCAACAACATAGATCCATGGAATTATGAATATAAAATGAGATTTCACTAACACATCAGTGTGTTATATAAGACTCGGGGTTCAAATGCGTAGAGAAATGCTGGATGTGCTATATACTCTTATGACCTTTGCTCCTAAATTGCAAAATGGACAATAGGTTGATAAAATGCTTTCCATTTTCATGAATTCACACCAATGATCACACCTTACCCCTATTAACCGTACCACAAATAAATTGAATGGCATGAACGCCTTCCTGAAAGCAGGAGACTAATCCCAATCATCCACAATAACCAGCAATAACTAACAACCGCTGGGTTAACCACTAACTAACCGGTGTCTCTGAAGTAGCGTTCTTCCCACCATAAAGCAATGTAATGCCTCGCCTAGGGTAATGAGCACTACATAAATTAATGACAATAAAATCCAATGACAACACAGTAAATCTCAGCAGACAGACATGCGAAAAGTTTGTGTTCATCATTTGTGCTGCTGACCTTGAAATAAGGATCCAGCCACCCGCGGGTACCAGTACACACTCTAATCACATTACAAGGACAACTCAAGACTGTCCAATGGACGTCATTTGGCAGGAACGACACGGAAAGTGATGTTCTCATGTCCCCAGCCCACCCTCGTTTACTTCCATTTGCTTCCCTCGGTTGCTCCATGCTCAGCTCCTTCTCGCCTGCACTGAAGTGATACTGACCCTGCGGAGCGGCAGTAAAACCTCTGAATCATTTCCACCAACTTTCACATCCCTTGTTTTGAGTGTCATTGGGTTTAATTGTATTTTCTCTGCCCTCCTGGGCGCCAGTGGCTGCAGCTTTCTTCCCGAGAGAACCAAGTTGCTTCTTGGCAAGAAACTGAAATTAAACATCCGACGTTGCAATATTCACCACAACCAAATGGATATCTGCTCTGGGTTCTGCTTTGGCCCTCAGTTTGCCTGAATTTCTTGTGGGAAAGTGTAGCTATGGAAGAAAAAAAAGTTGGGAGTGGGTGCGGTTAATTGTTTTTTACAAGGAAAAGGTCACAGGAAAGTATACATTGTTGTTCCGAGACAAACCACTGTCGCTCCCTCCTGTTTCACATTGTTACCTTTGGGGTTTAAGAACCCTAATGATCAGAGGCATTTATGGCCCACTAATGCGTCACAATTGAACAAACTTCCATCGAAATACTATCACAGGCAGTGGAATATATTTAATGTGTGGAATAAAGATTTTCAGCAACGATTCTGAGACTAGTAACTGACAACATAAAAGATTGTTGAATATAAATCTACACAGTTCCATTTTAATGATTGATTATTTTGAGATATCAAATGGTTATTAATATACATTTATAAAGCTACACAGGCTAAGCACCTTTCATATCTATTTGCTAATAATCGAGTAACAAATTCAAATAATAGTATAATAGTATTAACATGTTGATGATACCCAATAGAAACTAGTGCATGTGTTCTAATCGGTATTCTCCATTAACGATATCTCATTTATCACATGAACATTTGTTGAGGTGTGCCTTCTTTGAAATTCAACAGCTTCTAAACACATAGGGGCAGATTTACAAGCCCCTTGCACCACTTTTGTGTCACTTTTCCCTTGATAGAAGTGAAGCAAAAGTGGCGCAAGGGGGTTGTACATCTGCCCCATAGTGCCTTAAAACACGTACATGGTGCGTAATTGGTGTGAAAAGAATGTTAAAGCTTGTCGCCAAGCGCTGTGCTACAGCACTCTTTTCTTCGAGCACGTCAAACTCAAGTTAAGATGTACAACCTGACATCATGAAGGTCAATTCTCCAAAATGACAGGGTAGCGGAAGTGACATCACGAGCCCTTTGACTTTCAGTTTCACTCTCACACACACACATAAGCTTACGTATACATACACATTCACACTTACACACACACTCTCATGTAAACACACACCCACAACCATGTACACAACCTACATTTAAAAGCATTTTTATACTTGCCCCATCTGTTAGGAAAGATCACAGTCCAGCTAATTGCACTCCATTTTTTAGCACACTAATAGTAAATAAAAAATGGAGTGCAATTTGCTGGAAAAATGAAGCATTATTCACTATTAGTGTAATAAAAATATGAGAGAAAACAAAGAGGGTACAGCCCCAACCGACATCCATAAGGACAGGCTGCCACTGTGTTCCTGGAACTGGTTTTGCCATTTCTGAGGCCAGGGGTTCCAAAGAAGAACTTATAAACAATTGAGAGAGAAAGGGTAGTTAGACCTGGAAGGTCTAGTAGGAACTCCTGGTCCCCTTAGGTATAATAATTAAACAAATGGAGGAGTAACCACTGAGGATACTGAATACCTGTATAGTTATTACGGTATTGAGGTGCATGCCCTGCGACCCAATCTGGGACAATCCTTTGTCCTTAGAAGACCCCTCACTCATCTGGGACAATCCTTTGTCCTTAGAAGACCCCTCACTCACCAACCTAGTTCGACACCACAGCCTACCTAATCAGGCAAAGGTGCCACATGTAAATATAATTGTAAGATATTTTTACTGGTTGTCCAACCACTCCAGAATAAAGTCTTCGAGTGGGTAGTGTTGAGACAACTTTTAACCACACTTTTCTATTCATATCACATATAAAACAAGAATACCCAGCTCCACTGTAATCAGGTGTCGCAGCACACCTGGATGGCATTCGGCCGTCCCGGTGGGACCCCGATGATGAAGCATGTCACCAACTAGGTTGGTGAGTGAGGGGTCTTCTCAGGACAAAGGATTGTCCCAGATTGGGTCGCAGGGCATGTACCTCAATACCGTAATAACTATACAGGTATTCAGTATCCTCAGTGGTTACTCCTCCATTTGTTTAATTGTTCCAAAGAAGAAGCCAGGGGTTGCAGCTGCAATCCATGCCGTCCCCTAAATGACGTCCATGCATGGCATAGGGCTAATCAAGGGTTTTTGCTTTCTCAACCAATGAATCAATATTTATTTTCTAGAGCCTGCTGCACAATGTGTACCTGTTGCTGGTCTACTCTACAAAGGCCCACCCTAATCCTTTTCAGAGGCATGGTAGTCTACCCACCAGCTCATTTTGCTCTTCCCTTCAGTTAAGCACATAGGCATTTACTTTCCTACAGGTGATGGTTATTTATTTTATTTATTTATAAAGCGTCAACATGATCCCGAAGGATATCAGAACGCTTTACAATTTGAGGGAGAGGAAGGTAATAGTTACAGTACAGTCATCAAAAGGAATACCAACCCAAACAAATTAAATATGCATATTAAACAAAAGGTTATGAAACAAGGGGCAACAAAGGGAAATATAATAATTGGACCGTAGAGAACTGGGAGGGGAGCAAGTGACTAGTAAAGCAGAATAATACCAAAGGCAGGATTTAGGGAGTAAGTTCAGAGCATTAGAGCAGACAATCCGAGACCTTTTTAAGGTAGCAATTTGTTCATGAGGAATCCTTTTACTTCCAATTTTAAGGCAAACTTGGAGGAGATTTTGCATATTTCCGGTGGGAGAGAGTTCCAGATCTTCGGCGCAGAGCGGGATAAATCTCATTGACCATTGACACGTTCTCTTTTTGCGAAAGATCTATGGTTTCAGGAGGAGAGAGCTAGCACTCCTAAAGGGTCTACCCCCTCTGGATAATTCTAGCTTTAACGCTAGATAACTGGGGGATTTGAAATGGAGGGCTTTGTGAGACAGACAGTCAATCTTTAGCTGAATTCTTGCTTCATAGGGCAACCAATTTAGGGATTTTAAGACTGGTGAGATGTGCTCTATTTCTTTTGGTACCCGTGACCAATCTGGCCGCCGCATTCAGAGAAGCCCTTAGTGGGGCCAAGGTATATTTGGGGAGGCCACAGAGTGTAGCACTGCCATAGTCTAGCCTCGGCAAAACAAGCGCTTGGACCACTCGCTTGAAGTGCGCTTGTGGGAAGAAAGGTTTTAGATTCATGAGAATCCTCATTAGGTGATTAGCTCCCTTGCACACATTGCTGATATGATTTTTCATGTTCAGATGCTTGTCTAGGGTGAGTCTGAGAGATTTGGCTGAGTCAACAATAAGGGGGGAACAGTTGAAGGCAGTGAGGTGGTTCATCCAAAGGTCTAATTTGGGGATGTGATTCGGGAGAGAAATGAGAAGGAATTCTGTTTTGGAGGTGTTCAGCAAAAGGTAGTTCTCAGTTAACCAGTTTTGAATATTCATTAGGGTAGAGTTGAGTGATAGGAGGTTTTTCTGGGAGGAGATTTTCAGATTGAGTTGCGTATCATCCGCACACATATGGAAGAGAATGTCGGCGGAATTTAGTGCATTAGCGAAGGGTTCCAAGAACAGATTGAAGAGAATGGGGGATAGGGCAGAACCTTGGGGGACCCCCATGGATACTGGTGATGGCTGGGAGAAAAAGTGGTTCACCTTAATTCTTTGGGATCTGTGGTGGAGGAAGGACGAGAACCATTGCAGCACCGCACCAGAAAGGCCCATCCTGTACTTCAAAATGGATAGGAGGTTGTTGTGATTAACAGTGTCAAACGCTGGGGGGAGGAGCTACGCTACAAATCAAGATGGCCGCGTAAGCTCCCGGCTCCGCTGACCTCCGCCAGCAGCTCGATTATCCTGTCTTCAATCCTGACCTTACACCTGATTTCCTTGTTTATGAAGGTCTACTGCTTCTAAAGGTGCAATCCCGAGATTTCTACCTCATCGGCTGACGAAGATACGCCGTGTTTCCATTCTCGGCCTAACAACGTGTGGAAGCCGGGGCCTCGATTTCTAGACTATCCGGGTCAGAGTTGAACAACATCGGCCGTGAGACCTGGACTGAGCCCGGTCTCCCTAAGAGTGCCTGAATTGTTGACTTTTTGTGACGATCCTTTGAACGATCTACACCGAGGACACACCAGCGTGCCACGCCGGCTGCTGTGGTGGGGGTCCGGTGACCGGAGACCTTGCTGCCCTCCCGGGGTCGACGGGCTGGGGCCCTCTCTGACGGCGAAGGTGTGTTCTGTAAGACGAGGAGCGCCCATTACTTGATATCAGATTTGCGTGGCCTGCGACTCCGCAGCAGCCGGCCTCCGGGGTTCAAGTCCGGCTCTGTCGCCTATTGAGAGGGGATGGAGCGGACGGAAGGCGCGCCATCGCTGCAGGCCGTTGTGGCCGCCATTGGGGCACTCCATTCGCACACAGTCGCTGTGTTCCGGACACTGATGGTGAAAGTGGACGGTATCCTGGAACCTGAGGACGACACCTCGATTGGTTTCCAGCTAGAGATGGTACCGGCGGTGCATTGCACATCAGAGGTCGAGGTCCCCGTGCATAACCCGGAGTTCATGAACCTTGACGACCCCTATTACCGACATGCCAGCCCGTGCTTCTCGCTAGCGTCTCTTGCCTGATCCTGCTGCCGCCTAACGCATCTATAGACGGTCTTCCATGTGGCTACGAGTTCCTTGGTGATGGTTTGGGATACTCGCTGTTTTTGGACACCTTTCCTCGTTCGAGCCGTGAACTTTTATCCTGTATTCGATCCTCCTGTGCTGACAAGAACTTTTGTGGACGCTTTGCCTTTTCCTTCAAAATGGCGGCTCGAGTGGCAAAGACTCTTATGACGGACCGTACTGGCCAGGGCTGAACTTTATCGCTGGGTTCCGATAAAATAGCTTTTAGCGATGCCGGGGTTGTGCCTATATTGTGACGAGAATTGGGTGTTTGTTATTTATCCTCCCCTATTGGTTTGTATAATTGCTAGATATTGATTTTACCATGTCTCGGGGTGGTCGCTGTTGGCGGGGGGTACGGGAGACCGGGAGTGTGTTTGCTTTCTCCTCCTCCGCTTTCTCTTTTCCCTTCCTTTAGGGTAGTTCTTGGGCGACAGGCACGCTGCTAGTGGGGTTAGGCCGTAGCCATTGCAGGGGTGCAGGGTGGGGGGTTAGGGGTGTTTTTTTTTATTTTGCCTTCTTTTGTTCTATGGCCCCTTTTGTCTTTTCCTTTTCCTTCTACGAGAGATGGGCTGTTTATTGTTCACGAATCCTTTATTGTCCGGGTGTCTTCGCTGGCTTAATTATCCTGTCACATTGTGGACGAGGTCACGCGGGTGGGATTGCTTTGATTGCTTAATAGATTGCTTATTTCCTATTTCCGTTATGTGTACCTGTGATGGGCCTTTTACTTCTTACAGTGATTATTGTTTGTATATTTCCCCCGCCTGGCCCTGTTCTGTATTTTACTGCGAAACACCTGATATCTGTATTGCCTGCTCTTGTCTTACTGTTAAAATAAAAAAATATATTTAAAAAAAAACAGAGTCAAACGCTGAGGAAAGGTCAAGGATGTGATGGTTATTAGGAGATGCACAAGGAACACAACACCGTACCCAGGTTCATTGGTAGGTCTAACGGAGAGAGTAGGGTGCTCTGTTAGCAGACTCATGTGGAAGCAGTGATTTAGCACCCTGACTGGGTTCCAGGGCCGGTTCTGTTACTGGATGTCGAAAGTTCAGCACTGCTGCAAAACCGGCCCACTGTTACAAAAACTGCCCCCAACGCTCCAAAACCGGCCCCCACATTTCCAGCCCACCGGGAATATGCCTGATGCCCGCTATGGCAAGTTTGGCCCGGCTGGGTTCTTTCATCTCCCTAAAGTATGAAAAGCAGTTCTATGAGTTTCCGTCCAGTTTGGGATAGGGTTTCATAAACGCAGGATCAAGGAATAGTTATGATATGCATATGGCATACTTCACCAAGTTAACTACACATAGCACTCAGATTCTGCCATTTCCTTGTTAGACTGAAGGCTAGGGTGCTTCTTTCCAAACAGGATGAGCTGCTATGCCCTAGCCATACTCCACCAAGTAAACTACACGTAGCACTCAGAGTCTGGCATTTTCCAGTTAGACTGAAGACAAGGGCTTCTTTCCAAGCAGGATGAGCTGCTATCACCTAGCCATACTCCACCAAGTTGACTACACCTAACACTCAGAGTCTGGCATTTCCCTGTTAGACTGAATGCTAGGGCGCTTCTTTCCAAGCAGGAGGAGCTGATATGACCTAGCTATACCCCCTAAAACAAAGATGATCACGTTGCAGGCTGATGTTCAAAAGAATTGCATTGTAAGAGCCAGCTGCAATTGCCGAACCAGTGGTGATTGTGTACAAGAATAAGTGTCAGGACACAAACTTTTGCTATGAAGCCCTTGGCCAGTGCTATCGAATGCCGGGGTTGCCAAATACCCAGGCCTCTTTGTCTTGCTTCCACTGCGTTCCTCTTCATCCACCACAATACACTCCCCACCTTTTTATCTCATTCTTTTAGATTCTTTCCCATCCTTGCTTTTATGCTTTGTCACTATTTTTCATCTTTCTAGCCTTCCTTCTTCCCCCTTTTTGTGTTCTTCTCCCTCTTGCTCTGGGTTGAAGTCTGATGAGGAAAAACAAGTGCCAGTCCACAAGAGCGAGAACCGGTGGGCCCCACCAGCAACCACTGGCTCAAATTAATTTAGCACTGGACAGAATATTTGTGACCATCAACAGAGAAATCCCTAAACTATAATAAATCCAAAGAAAAAGATCTTGTCTGCAATGTTTTCAATGTGCACACATGTGATATTTCTATGTTTGCCCTGTGCTTATGTGTGACATTTGAAAGAATAATTTTTACACTTTATGTGACACTTAATTGTCAGCGAGAATTGGCACAGCCAAAAGATCTCAGATCCAAGGGTCCAAGCTTCTGGCTTTGCCAATGTTTTTTTCCAGTCACATATGTGGGCATGCATCAAGACTTGTGCACAAGGGGGATGAAAAGAGAGCCCGCTAAGACTCCCATGGAGTACTAAATCTAAAATAAAATAAGCGCCCTCAAGTATGCAGTGGAAGGATAAAGCTCATACAGTAAGAGCACTATAAAACTGGAATGCTTCTGAGTAGGAAAAACATATGAATATTGACAAAAACGAACAAATCAGGAGCTGGCAATTGAGAAAGACAAAAGAGCCATCAATTTGTAAGCAAGGGGCTGACCCAAACCCCATTCCAAGTATATGTTATACATTGGAGACAATAGGTCTGTCTATAAACAGCTTAAGCTGTCTGTTGACAAGACATATAAAGGACAAATTACAATGATCTTGTAATCACCATGGAAAATCATCTAGCTTATCATGCCGCAAACTCCATGGGAGACATACTAACAATAAGAAAGCAATTCTAGTATTTATGGTATTAGCTGAATAAATGAATGTGCCAGATCTTGTATATTGACTATACTTGACTATACTTTTAGCAGGACTTAGAGGCACTGCCCAGAGCAACAAAAAAAAGGGTGAGGCAACTTCACCACATTGGCTTAGCCAAATTATTTCTTCTGCTAGATGCCCAAAGTACTGAGTTAAGGGATTTTGGACCAGAGGAGGTTGGGTGCTACAGCAAACTTGCATTTTCACTACAGTCAGACCAGATTTTTTGCCTTTCTTCGGACCCTATGTTTGTTGGTATGAGGACTCTGTTTCATGCGAGAAGTGTGGCTCACTGGTTAGAGGAGGCAGACCTGGAAGCAAAGGTCAGCCCGGGACCAGGGTTCAATTCCCGGCTCGGCGGGGTCTTGAGTCCTAAAATGTCCATGGACTCGACAATTCTCGCTCCGGTGCCTACTCGATTCACGGGTTCACACTCTGCGACTCTGGGCAATAGCTTGCTTAATCTCCACAACGGCCCCTCGCGGCGGGATGCCTGGCTTTCACCTTGCGGATACCCGGCCGGGGTTATCTCACAGGGGAATACCAGGACGGGTTCCCTAAGAAACCGCTTGGTGATTTGCGCTATATAAATTCCTGTACATTTACATTTAGTTGGCTCACTCCTGCACCAAAACAGTAATGCTAACATTTGTTTTCTCACAATTATTTTATATAACTGTTTTGTTAGAGCATAGTAGATGGTGGAGAAAATGCACCTATGACATGGAAGTTAAATATCATGAATCTGATTCACATAGTTAAATCATACTTTTGAGTAAGTTTACTCCTTATAGTAAGCTTACTACTTTCAGTATTCACAAACTCCTAGTGTAAACTAAGTTTGGGCGTGAAATCCGTTCCGTTCGCGAAATTTGAAGATTTTTGGCAATTTCGCGGTCTGCGAATCTTGCGAATTTCCCCAAAAATCCGTAAATTCGCAAGCTTGTGGATTTTTTTGCTTGGTCGCGCTTGAACAATCCAATATTGCTCAGGCGGTATTGACTTACCGTGATTCTGAGTCCTCCAAGTAGTTTTTCTTCCGGTTTGCGTGTGCTGCGCCATTTTGGATCTTGCTGCGTGATCGCACGAGAGTTTTTCGACTGCAATTACGTCATCGCGGTCCGCCATCTTGCACAGCGAGAGTTTGACAACGCGAGTACATCATTAGGACCCGCGATCACGCATCGCAGGAGTAAACAATGCCGAACACGTAGATGCGGCGCGCAGCTGACTTCCGGCGGGAGATTTGAACAGCTCACTTTCCCGAACTTGCAAAAATTGCAATTCTGCACAAGAAATCCACCGCAGGCATCATAAACCTTCTGAAAATCATGATTTTGATCAGAATAACTCCTCAGATTGACATTTGGCTGCACTTTTTGTGCAAGGAGTCAATTTTTTGGGGGGTGGGAGGAAGGATGTGCCCCAGAGTCTCCAACTTCCTGTTCCTGTACAGCAGGCTCCTCCCAGTGCTTTGTCCAGGTCCTGGTCACTTTTGATTTGGATCTGGAGATGGAAGGATTACTTTTTGTGGCTGCTGCTGGATATTTGTATTTGAGGACTTTTTGGACTTTGGAGTTTGGATCACTTTTGAATTTGAGATTTTACAAGTAAGTTGGTGTTGTTAGTTTGGGGCCTTGCAGTTGCTGCAACTACAATTTTAAAACTTTTTCACAACTTTAAAAGAAATATATTGTGGGTAGCCACAGTATCTAGTAGGCCCAGGGTTAGTCATGGGTGCATGATACAACTGTTTCTGTGAGTTTTTTTTAACTTAAATCTCATTTTGTCATGGAATTTAAGCTCACTGTTATATTTGGATTTTTTATTTTTATTTTGGGGTGCCTGTAAAGCCTCACTAGCCAGTAGGCCCAGGGGTAGTGAGTGGTGTATGGACCAAGGCTTTGTGTGGGGCCTCTTGACTTTAAACATCATTGAGGGCATGGATGGCATTGGATTGTGGTGCTTTATGTGTGGTTTATGACTTTTTGGGATGGTTTTGGGGCCTGGCCTTGTGGGTGGGGGCCATTTTGAGGCCTGGTCCAGGCAGGGCCTGGCCATGTGGCTGGGGGACAAGGGGCCATTTTGAAGCCAGGCAGTGTACTCTGAGCCATAGGCCTGCACCCAGCCTGCCCTGCTTTCACCCATTATGCCCAGGGGTAGTGAGTGTTGCATGGACCAAGGCTTTGTGTGGGTCCTCTTGAATTTAAACATCATTGAGGGCATGGATGGCATTGGATTGTGGTGATTTTTGTGTCGTTTTTGACTTTTTGGGGTGGTGTTGGGGCCTGGCCATGTGGGTGGGGGCCATTTTGAGGCCTGGTCCAGGCAGGGCCTGGCCATGTGGCTGGGGAACAAGGGGCCCTTTTCAAGCCAGGCAGTATGCCCTGAGCCATGGGCCTGCACCCAGCCTGCCCTGCTTTTACCCATTATGCCCAGGGGTAGTGAGTGGTGCATGGACCAAGGCTTTGTGTGGGGCCTCTTGAATTTAAACATCATTGAGGGCATGGATGGCATTGGATTGTGTTGATTTTTCTGTGTTTTTCGACTTTGTGGGGTGTTGTTGGGGCCTGGCCATGTGGGTGGGGGCCATTTTGAGGCCTAGTCCATGCAGGGCCTGGCCATGTGGCTGGGGGACATGGTGCTATTTTGAAGCCAGGCAGTGTGCTCTGAGCCATAGGCCTGCACCCAGCCTGCCCTGCTTTTACCCATTATGCCCAGGGGTAGTAAGTGGTGCATGGCCAAGGCTTTGTGTGGGGCCTCTTAAATTTAAACATCATTGAGGGCATGGATGGCATTGGATTGTGGTAATTTTTGTGTCGTTTTTGACTTTTTGGGGTGGTGTTGGAGCCTGGCCATGTTGGTGGGGGCCATTTTGAGGCCTGGTCCAGGCAGGGCCTGGCCATGTGGCTGGGGAACAAGGGGCCCTTTTCAAGCCAGGCAGTATGCCCTGAGCCATGGGCCTGCACCCAGCCTGCCCTGCTTTCACCTATTATGCCCAGGGGTAGTGAGTGGTGCATGGACCAAGGCTTTGTGTGGGGCCTCTTTAATTTAAACATCATTGAGGGCATGGATGGCATTGGATTGTGTTGATTTTTCTGTGTTTTTCGACTTTGTGGGGTGTTGTTGGGGCCTGGCCATGTGGGTGGGGGCTATTTTGAGGCCTGGTCCATGCAGGGCCTGGCCATGTGGCTGGGGGACATGCGGCCATTTTGAAGCCAGGCAGTGTGCTCTGAGCCATAGTCCTGCACCCAGCCTGCCCTGCTTTTACCCATTATGCCCAGGGGTAGTGAATGGTGCATGGGCCAAGGCTTTGTGTGGGGCCTCTTGAATTTAAACATCATTGAGGGCATGGATGGCATTGGATTGTGGTTATTTTTGTTTGGTTTTTGACTTTTTGGGGTGGTGTTGGGGCCTGGCCATGTGGGTGGGGGCCATTTTGAGGCCTGGTCCAGACAGGGCCTGACCATGTGGCTGGGGGACAAGGGGCCATTTTGAAGCCAGGTAGTGTGCTCTGAGCCACAGGCCTGCACCCAGCCTGCCCTGCTTTCACCCATTATGCCCAGGGGTAGTGAGTGGTGCATGGACCAAGGCTTTGTATGGGGCCTCTTGAATTTAAACATAATTGAGGGCATGGATGGCATTGGATTGTGGTGATTTTCATGTGGTTTTTGACTTTTTGGGGTGGTGTTGGGGCCTGGCCATGTGGGTGGGGTCCATTTTGAGGCCTGGTCCAGGCAGGGCCTGGCCATGTGGCTGGGGGACAAGGGGCCATTTTGAAGCCAGGCAGTGTGCTCTGAGCCATAGGCCTGCACCCAGCCTGCCCTGCTTTCACCCATTATGCCCAGGGGTAGTGAGTGGTGTATTGACCAAGGCTTTGTGTGGGGCCTCTTGAATTTAAACATAATTGAGGGCATGGATGGCATTGGATTGTTGGGATTTTTGTGTGGTTTTCGACGTTTTGGGGTGGTGTTGGGGCCTGGCCATGTGGGTGGGGAAATGTTGATGCCTGGTCCAGCAAGGGCCTGGCCATGTGGCTGGGGGTCAAAGGCCCATTTTGAAGCCAGGCAGTGTGCTCAGGCCTGCACCCAGTTTGCCTTGCTTTCATCTATTATGCCCAGGTGTAGTGAGTGGTGCTGCATGGGCCAAGTCTTTCTGTGGGGCCTCTTGAATTTAAACATCATTGAGGGCATGGATGGCATTGGATTGCGGTGATTTTTGTGTGTTTTTTTACTTTTTGGGGTGTTGTTGGGGCCTGGCCATGTGGGTGGGGGCCATTTTGAGGCCTGGTCCAGGCAGGGCCTGGCCATGTGGTTGGGGTCAAGGGGCCATTTTTGAAGCCAGGCAGTGTGCTCAGGCCTGCACCCAGTTTGCCTTGCTTTCACCCATTAGGCCCAGGAGTACTCAGTGGTCCATGACCAAGTCTTTCTGTGTGGTGTCCTGAATTTAAATATGATTGAGGGCATGGATGGTATTGGATTGTGGTGATTTTTGTGTGTTTTTCGACTTTTTGGGGGGTTTAACTGGCTTCCTTTGCTTTTAGGTGCACAAGAGAACCACCAGTGCCAGGAAGAAGTCCTGCAGCGGTGTGTTCAGCACAACGTCACGTGACGTCATGTGTGGCCACAGACAAGACAACTCTGCAACTCGTGCAACTGCGGCCTGCTGTTCTGACATCTGAAGAAGATGGCCCAAAGAAAGGTGGCCGTAGCGCCTCAGCGAACAAAGTTGCCAGTGCCACTGCCAGTAAGAAGGAGCAGAAGAAGCAAGTGGCACCACCTACCAAGGAGACTGGTGGGCCCACCGACACCTTTTGTGGGAAAAAAAAACTACGCCTGCAGCAGCAGCGGTGTCTGCCGGGGACCAAGCTGGAAGCAGCACCTCCGCTTCATTGGGCTCAGTGCCACCACGCCAAGTTAGGTCCAAGACCATGAGTGCTGCTGAGGCAGCCACTTTAGTTTCTCAATCACCATCGACCAGTGATGTTGGCTCATCACAAGAAAGTACCATCCAATCAACGCCGGGTGTAACTCAGCTGACGAGTGTTCAACAACCACAGCCGCAACGACAACCACAGGTGCAACTAGTACAAGCACAAGTACATGGGCAAGGAGAGGCGCAAGTACATGCGCAAGGAGAGGCGCAAGTATGTGCGCAAGGAGAGGCGCAACTAAAGGCGCATGGAGAGGTGCATGGAGAGGTGCAACTAGAGGTTCATGGAGCGGCACAACTGCCTACAACGCTTGTTCCTCCAGAAGTAGGGGCACATCAGGAAATTGAGAATCTAGCGGAGGTATCATCCAAGGAAGCCACTCCTCCTGATGATGACGAATTGTCTTCCGGATCCCCAGCAAGAAAAAGGTCAAGGAGGGCTACTACTACTACAAGTTCTTCTTCAAGTCCCCTTCATTCGAATGACCTTGATCTTGATTGGAACCCACCAATGCAGTCTGAGAGTGAGGCACGCCATGAGCCGACAAATAATAATAATAATCCACATTTGTAAAGCGCACAATCACCCGTAAGGGTCTCTAGGCGCTGGGGGCCGTCGGGAAGATTAAGCGAGCTATTGCCCAGAGTCACATGGTGCTGGGCTAACCTGCCGCCGGAGCCGAGGATCGAACCCTGATCCCCAGATTCCAGCGTCAGTCGCCCTGGCCGCGGCGCCACACCTAAAAGGAAGGTTCCCGCAAGGCTTCGACCTATGGGTGATGACGACGAACAAGAAGTGGTGTCTTCTGCTGCTGATGAACAGTCTGACGACGACCCAGTCATCACAGTCGTCACTCCAGCCCCAGCGGGCATGCAGCAAACAGACATTTTCACCCTATCCCGAATGGCTGCTGAGCGGGATGTGGGCGGCGTGGCACTGGTACCACCACCAACGCAGTTAACTACAACACAAACACGATCTACAGCTTCCATATTTTTTAGTCAGAAGGGCCGGCAGCGACCTCCATTACCTCAAGTAGTGGTGCTGTAAGTGAACAGCAGAGTCGAATTCAGACACGCCCATCCTCCACTTCATCTGGCATTGAAACTGAAAGTAGCACCTCCACCACCAGCAGACATCTCCAGTCCCCAGTTTGGGACTTCTTTAGTGTTAGCAAAAAGGCGGAAAACATGGTCGATTTGTAAAATATTAGTTATTCGGGGTAAGCTTAGTACCAACTATGGTACCGGAGGCCAGAGAGGTCATCTCCAAAAACACCACACTATCCAGTCGGAGGCACACCTAAGGAAGATCCCGGAAGCCAGAAGTGGAACTGATCCAAATGTATCCATTCACATTGCATCTGATGATGACGAGGGGCTGATCATGCAGGGGGGAAGTCAAGAACTGACTGACATTTTTTCTGGTACACCCAGTACCCCTGGCAGCAGCACTGCAGTGTTAGCACCCACACCCTCTACCCCTGCAACATGTATGAGGCACACTAATAGTCTGGGAGAGACACCAATGCAAAAAAGTACATCAATGAGCCTAACTGGTTTGAAGAAGTCTGCATCATCATCATCACGTAAAACGGTCCAAACCACCATTAACAGAATGTTTTGGTCGGATGCGCCATTTGAACGCAACCACCCAACGGCACGTCTGTATAACGCAAAGCTGGCTAAAATGCTAGCGCTGGACCTTCTCTCTTTTTCTTTCGTGGAAGGGGTGGGTTTTCTAGAATTTGTGGCAACAGTCTGCCCTAAATAGAAGGTTCCTAGCCGGTCCTATTTTGCCAGGGTTGCTGTTCCAGCACTACATGAAGATGTGCTGAAGGTGATTGGCGCAGCTATTCTGAAGAGTGCTATTCACACTATCCACCTAACAACAGACATGTGGACCAGTTACCAAGCCCTTGATTACAAGTGCATCACTGCACACTGGGTCTCTTTTGCAGGGGTTAAAGACCAGTTAAAAGCAGGTAATGACACAGACACAGTTTTTCAAGCTACTCGGAAACATGCAACAGTAGCCATGTTTGCCATGGAGAAAACTCATACTGCACCTAACCTTTTGGAGGAGTTTGATAGGAAGGTCTATGAATGGCTGCATCCAAGAAATCGCACAGTTGGTTATGTTTCCACGGATAATGGCAGTAATATAGTTAAGGCCATGCAGGATGGTAACTACTTAAGAGTGTCGTGTTTGGCGCACAGTATTAACATCGTGGTGCAAGATTTCTTGGAAAAAAAACAGTCAGCAAGTTACTGACCACCTGCCGAAGAATCCGCACACATTTCAGCCATTCGTTTAAGGCCCGGAAGCAGCTGAGGAGCATTCAACATGAACGTAGACTGCCAGTCAAAGGACTCATCCAGGAGGTGGCAACACGTTGGAACTCAACCTTTTACATGCTTGAGCGTCTGTCTGAGCAGTGGGGGGGGTAATAAATGACTATGTCTATACACTGGGTTCTACTATGAAAGACATGAGGCTAGAGTTGGAGGAATGGAAGCTAGTTGCAAGCCTGACAGACATGCTTTGTCCTTTTGAGGTCTTCACGCTTGAAGTCAGCAGGGAGGACTGTTCTTTGGGCAAAGCTATCCCATTGTTGCGCATGCTAGAGCACCAACTGAAGGCGGTGTCTTCAACGTTCCGAGATGATGCTGAAAAGCAAGACACACAATAGTTGGCGGAGAGGTTATTAAGCCGCCTAGTTGACAATAAAAGGCTTAAAACATACATACAGAACAACATTACATTTGTGCCACTATTCTGGATCCTCAGTACAAAAAGGCAGTGGCCAGCAAAGCATTCATTCCTTTTGATGAAGCAGATGTTTCAAAGTACAAACATTGGCTAGCTGTGTCAGTCACTCGGTTCGAAAAAGAGCGGCAGAAAATTGAAGGAGCCGGCAGAAGTAAAACTGAATCAGCAGGCCATCCGGCATCAAGTTCCACTTCTGAATCTGTGGCCGAAGGGAGTCACTTTCCCTCACAGCCGTTAACGACACCAGCAACCGAATCATCATCCTCACCTGCACCAGGCCCAGCCATAATATTGTTGGTAGCGGATTGGCTAACTCATCAAGGGTTTGCTCGTTCCAGTGATGCAAAGGCCACAGATGGTACGCAAAGTGGAGCAACCCTGGAGAACCTTGAGTTGATGGTGCAGGCCTATCTGGATGACCCAACAGAGGTCTTTGTTAATCAGAACCCATTGCTGTATTGGTACAGGAAAAGGCCTCTATGGCGACTGATCACCAACCTGGCTCTAAATTATTTGTCTTGCCCACTCGCAAGCGTGTCTTCTGAACGTGTTTTCAGTGCTGCTGGTGCCATTGTAACTTCAAAAAGGACCCGCCTCTCGCCCAAAAATGTGGAGAGGTTAACACTGATAAAGATGAATCAGCACTTCATACCACCAGATTACAAAATACATGAATGCACGCAGGAAGAAGAGGACACCGACTTAGGTGACGGAAGTTCTTCTCTGTTAGCTGACCTACTCCCGTCTCAATTCATAGAGTTTGAGGACGAGCTCTACTTCCCTGACACCGAGGCCTGAAAATGACTTCCTTTTTTTCGTCCTTATTCACTTTTATTCCTGTGTGTCTTCCTTTGGTTTGCAACTTTTACCACAACAAAAATCTAATCCCCTAATCACAGCAAGTCCATCAGCAGCACTGTCTTCATCTTATTTCCTTATTGATTTGAAGGTGCCGCAGTCTGCATTCCTGAGGTTCACAAGTTCACAACTCAATCATGCTCCTCTATCCTCCTTCTCCAGACTCCCCCTATCCATTTCCCTCAAGGCAGATGGCTGGATTACGCAGAATCAAGACACTTTGTCTTCGTAGACGAGTCCACTCAAGTGGGACTGGAACTACTGACTACATGCTTGCTGATTGCTGACAGTTACTTCTGAAATTGACAGGAGAGGCTGCCCTGTGGTCCCTCACTTTCAGAAGAAGAAGCGGACTAAAAGTGGAACAGGTAATGAAGAATAAGAAGAAGATGGCATGCAGTGGACATCAATGGCTGTCTGTGTCTGATGAAAGCAATTGCTGTTTGTTTGTTGTGCATGAAATGAATCATATGTCTTCTGTTATTATTTAATCTTTTAAACACTAAATGTAACTCAAGTCTACTCTGCTTTTTTTTACCTTGTTTAATTCAAATTGTACTTCAACTGCAGAGGCCACTATGTTGCATTTTCCAATATGCAAAATGTCCTTGGACTTACTGTTTGCCAATATACCATGCTGATTGATTAAATATTATATATTTTTTCATTACAGTCACTCACTGGGATGGATGGATCATCAGCGTCGGTTTAGGGAATAACTATGGCCAATTCGTGAGTGTCAAACAGGTAAACCAGTCTACAACAACTACTACAGCAGAACTACATGTCTGTCTAGTCGTGGTATGGAGTGGTCGAGGCAGTGTAGTGTTGTTATGCCAGGTAGATTACAGAGTACAGCAGTTCATGTAAAATTGGGGCTATGTGGCTTGCTGCATACAATTAGATATGCTTTGTCTGTCTGTGTCAAAGAGCCTTAGGTATGCTACATCAGGGTTGCTTCACTCAGTGGTGCCAGCCTTGACCGCCAAAAATCTGTTACGCTCAAGTGTTTGCGAATTTTCGGCAATTTTACGAGATTCTCGGATTGTGAATTAGCCGCCGAAAAACATTAAATTTCACGAGCGGAACAGATTTTTGGTTTTGGCCCATGCTTGCGGCAGGGCCATGCAGGTGGTCAAGGCAGGCACCACTGAGTGAAGCAACCTGGTGTAGCATACCTAGGCTCTTTGACACAGACAGACAAAGCATATCTAGGGTTTAGGGTTCAGTGCGGTTTACTAGGGTTTTTGGGTTTAATTAATTATTTGGTAGGGTTCCCGGAGTCTAGGGCTCATGGCCCGATGCAGGCTCCTTCATAATGATGTTGGCAAGGTTTTAGGGGGGTTTGGCGTTTTTTTCAGAATTGGCCGAATTGTGGCCTTTTTTTGTGTTTTGCGGGCGCATGTGTTTGGTTGAACTAGTCGTACAGCTTACAGTGGATCGATTTTGTTCTGCCTTGCTGAGATTCTTGGGAATCACAGGAACAAGTGTCCTGGTAAGTTTCAAGTGGATCGAAGTAGTGGAAGTGCTGAAAACAGCACTTTTTTGTCAAGGCGCGATTTGAGATTTCCCATGTTTTGGGGACAGCAGTATTGCATGTTTTTGGGGGGCTGCTTGGGGGGGTTCTAGATGTTTGGGGATGGGTTAAGGCCAGGGTCTGGGAGCACTGCTGGGAAGGTCTAAGTTTGATTGCAAGTGGTTTGGAAAAAATCCATGGTGGAAAAGGGGGGTTAGGGCCTAGCTGCAGAGCGCGTTTAGAGCCATTTTCAGGTAGGTCGCTTTAGATTTTCTAAGTGTGGCATTTTCCATTTTTGCTTTTGGCCTGTTTGGGGGTGTTCTACTTTTTTGGGGGTGGGTTGAGGGGTCTGGGGCACTGCTGGGAAGGTCTAATATTGCATGCAAGTAGTTTGGAGAAAATCCATGGTGAAAAAGTTTTTCTTTTTTAGCTCACTTGCGTGTTTTTGCGGGGCTGTTTGGGGGGGTTCTAGGTTTTTGGGGGTGGGTTGGGGGGTCTGGGAGCAATGCTGGGAAGGTCTAATTTTGATTGCAAGTGGTTTGGAGAAAATCCATGGTGGAAAAGGGGGGTTAGGGCCTAGCTGTAGAGCGCGTTTGGAGCGATTTTCAGGTAGGCCTCTGTAGATTTTCTAAGTGTGGCATTTTCCATTTTTGCTTTTGGCCTGTTTGGCGGTGTTCTACTTTTTTGGGGGTGGGTTGAGGGGTCTGGGGGCACTGCTGGGAAGGTCTAATATTGCATGCAAGTGGTTTGGAGAAAATCAATGGTGAAAAAGGTTTTCTTTTTTAGCTCACTTGCGTGTTTTGGGGGGCTGTTTGGGGGTGGTTCTAGGTTTTTGGTGGTGGGTTGGGGGGTCTGGGAGCACTGCTGAGAAGGTCTAATTTTGATTGCAAATGGTTTGGAGAAAATCCATGGTGGAAAATGGGGGTTAGGGCCTAGTTGCAGAGCGCGTTTGGAGCGATTTTCAGGTAGGCCTCTGTAGATTTTCTAAGTGTGGCATTTTCCATTTTTGCTTTTGGCCTGTTTGGCGGTGTTCTACTTTTTTGGGGGTGGGTTGAGGGGTCTGGGGGCACTGCTGGGTAGGTCTAATATTGCATGCAAGTGGTTTGGAGAAAATCAATGGTGAAAAAGTTTTTCTTTTTTAGCTCACTTGCGTGTTTTGGGGGGACTGTTTGGGGGTGGTCCTAGGTTTTTGGGGGTGGGTTGGGGGGTCTGGGAGCACTGCTGGGAAGGTCTAAATCTGATTGCAAGTGGTTTGGAGAAAATCCATGGTGGAAAAGGGGTGTTAGGGCCTAGCTGCAGAGCGGGTTTGGAGCGATTTTCAGGTAGGCCGCTGACGATTTTCTAAGTGTGGCATTTTCCTTTTTTGCTTTTGGCCTGTTTGGGGGTGTTCTTCTTTTTTGGGGGTGGGATGAGGGGTCTGGGGGCACTGCTGGGAAGGTCTAATATTGGATGCAAGTGGTTTGGAGAAAATCCATGGTGAAAAAGTTTTTCTTTTTTAGCTCACTTGTGTGTTTTTGGGGGGCTGTTTGGAGGGTTCTAGGTTTTTGTGGTGGGTTGGAGGTTCTGGGAGCACTGCTGGGAAGGTCTAATTTTGATTGCTAGTGGTTTGGATAAAATCCATGGTGGAAAAGGGGGGTTAGGGCCTAGCTGCAGAGCGCGTTTGGAGCGATTTAAAGGTAGGCCTCGCTGAGGATAGCACTCCTGCGTGTTTTTGGGGGTCTGTTTGGGGGTGTTCTCCATTTCTGGGGGTGGGTTGAGGGGTCTGGGAGCACTGCTGGGAAGGTCTAATTTTGATTGCAAGTGGTTTGGAGAAAATCCATGGTGGAAAAGGGGGGTTAGGGCCTAGCTGCATAGCGCGTTTGAAGCGATTTCCAGGTAGGCCGCTGTAGATTTTCTAAGTGTGGCATTTTCCATTTTTGCTTTGGGCCTGTTTGGGGGTGTTCTACTTTTTTGAGGGTGTGTTGAGGGGTCTGGGTGCACTGCTGGGAAGGTCTAATTTTGTTCTAAAATCCCAGTTTACACTTTACACCTAGCTTGAGGGAAGAGATCCGCAATTTTCGCCCACACTTATTTATCCTTGAAAAGGAGACTCAAAGTACGCACTTTCGAAATTATGCTTGTATGTATTAATACTGTCGACTCTGAAACTGAAAGTGTTATTTTTACACTACACAGCGTACCTTATATTTTGTTCTCCGTGGTGTTTTAATATCACTTCCTGTTTTTCCATCAACAATTACAGGCCGGATTTTACCCTGTGTAATGGGAAAAAAGAATGAACTCAGGCTTACCATTAGTGAGCCGCAATTCAGCATCCGCAGGCAGGCAGTGGACAAGGTGTCTTATGGTCCCCGACATTGATCGACGGAGCGTCAGATGGAATGGAGGAGTACCGCGAAAAAGAGGAATGGCTGGATACATGCAACTTCCCAAATTCAACAGGACTACAACAACATACAGTTACAGTATCTATCTTCATTTCTACGTATCTTTTAAGTAATGTTATTGCTGTGAACTTCTATGAGTGCTTCTGCTTCAATTCATCCCTCCAGCCATTGTATACTTTTTTCTTTGCTATTTTTTAAACTAATTTAATGTACTAAGTGGCTCTTCTCTCTGAGGGCAGATAGGCAAGTGAAATTGCGTATTTACTGCAGCCCTGTACTGTCACATTGTTTCTTCATAGTTAGTACATTGTAGAAAGTACTACTTACTTTTCAATAACCTATCCATTTAGCAAACAACTTCATGCATGCAGTAGTGCATGCACTTCCTTCATGTCCCTTAAAAGATTTATGGATAGCTTCGTATCCAAAGAAGTGTTTATCTTCATTTGTTGTTTGTCCATGCTGTGTTCTTTTTTTCCTCTCTCCACAAAACTTTCCCCACAAATCCCATTTCCATCCAAGTTTCAAACCCTAACCCTCTTCCCCCGGGCTGTGTGGTTTTCATTGAGGTGTGAGTAAATTACAACAATAATTCCACACACTTGCTGGGGAGAATAAGGTGCAAGCAACCTCCTCAAATCAATTTTAAGGCAGCTAGATGAATCCTAGGGTATTGTAATTCTGGTTAAAAAAACATCAATGAGTATTTTAAAATAAATTCTGAATTTCATGCCCACCATCGATTGGATCCATCGTCAACATCATCCTCCTACATGTCAAGAAGGCTTGTTGTTACGCTGCTGTGTCACTGTTCTTGTTGTAGCCATAATCATCCATGCAATTCTTTTCTCCCCATACTTATCTTCAGCATTGCTTAGGCTACTGTTCCTTCTAATACTCCTCTCAGGCCACTCAATGTCTCATTTTTTTACTTTGTTTTTCATATGCTGCTACTCTAGTGTGGTACCGCTCCTACTAACACCACAACAACGGAATTTCGGTCCGGGATGGCGTAATCGCCATTTGCCATGCAGCCAGCGCTGTGCCTAGCTCTATTCTCAAACACGAATCACAGGTAAGATAAGCATTTTTTCGGGAGGTAGAATAATGGGCTAGGACTCGGAGGAGAGACTGACAGTAGTACTAGTAAAGTACTAGTAGGCCAATTGAATTCACTAACTCGTTTAGTGGCACTTTTGAACATTTTTGGACGTTTTAGATAATTCATACTGGTAAGTCTGAGGAAACCAAATGCGCCGTAACCCCCGCCCACCACCCCACAAAATAACATCAACATGTACACTATGTTGAAGTATGTAAAATAAATAATTATATATTTACCCTAACAAAAATAAACTAGTCCCACCCCTCCCTAACCCAAACAATTGTCCATTTCAAATAGTCCTCTGAACAGTCCCAAATAATCCCTAACCCCCGATTCCCACTCCCCAACAGTCTTTAAAAAAGGGGCAAGGGACACAGTCACTTCCGGCGGTGTCTGGACAGGCGGTTCCGCCGCTCCTTGCGGAGGTCCCGGAGCTGTTTCTCAAGATTGTCCACCTTGCGCTCCAGGTAGTCTACTCTTAGGCGTAGGCGGCGCTTGCGTGCCATCCAGGCTCTGGGGGGGGGGGGCAGCTGCTGGTGTTCTTGCAGCTGAGCAGCAGCGGGAGGCTGTCCGAGCATGGTGCCGTGCTGGAGGCTGCTGGCTGGTGGACACTGGGGCAGTGCTGGAGGAGGTTGTTGATGTTGACGCCCCCTCCTCCAATTCCCGAGCCCACAGCCGGCGATATTCCACACAAATGGCCTCCAGCTTCCGGGCCCTGGCCCGGACAGCCATCTCCTGACTAGTGAGCTTTTTGGGAGCACCTATATGAAGAAAGAAAGAGAAATATAATGTAACCAATACTCTTTAACAATAACACAAAATAATTCAACAGAAAGTTGCCTCACAGTAACACTAGCAATTTGCAAGCACAGTATAACATTTTGGCATGTATCTTTCCGCCGTCTTTGTAGGCCTGTAACAGTGGGAGTTTCAGGAATTCTACTACCAGGCAGCACTATGGACTCAATACATAGTCAGAGAGTACACCAGTATTCTTCTTTTTTTCTCTAGTTTTGCGAAATAAATTACTTGTACGTGAACTTGTGTTAGCCGGCATAATGCCAGCTCAGTCAGCTTGCACCCAAGAAAAAGAGACACAAGCCATGATGACACAGACTTGCATGCATTACTTTAAGAACTACATGCAGGTGGGGATAGGGAAGCTCTTACTTTTGTATAGGGGTGGCACTGGCCATACTCGGTTACATCAAGGGCTACTGCTCAATGTAATTTATATTTCGCACTGACCCCCCTAGGCCTTCAGTACTACAAAAGGTAAATGAAGATTATTAATTTCTGATCATGTATCCAGCCCATCACATGATCTCTTTGCTTATATGATGGATGACTTTAGGTGCTTTGTTGTGAAAGATTGAGTGAACAACAGCGATAGTCCACCCATGATTAACACAGCAGAAAGAAAATTAGGAACATAGGGAGTGAGTGTGGTAACCATAATTGCAGGAGGAAGGGACTTGACTTGATATAATTGTCAACTATACAATACATAAAATATATATGCTGTGCTTGCAAAGTAAACTACTGTACTGTTACTTTAGGCAAGGGACAATTTCTGAACAATCACAACTTGTAGTATTTGGATTTCCTCTGATTTGCTACTCTGGCACGGACATGCTGTTCGAACAAAGTAACACTCTTCATGCGCTGAGTGTCTGCTCTACATACACCTCTGCTATGTATGAGGAAGAAAATAACATCCAGGCTTCGAAAGTAAACGTCTATCATTCTTCTTAATGTCTCAAGTGTAACAACTTTACTTTTTCTCAACAACCAAATAACACCCTTTTCATTTTATTTGTTAAACCACCGTCTTGACTTGCATTTGAGTTTCGCCCAAATGATATATTGCAATGCACACCACACATGAATTTTCTGATTCACCCACACAAGCAGTCATTTTTTCTTTCTCCTCCAACCATCCTTGCTTCAAGCAGTCATGCATCTGATTCCTTCCTATCAGCCACCTCTACCTGCATTCAAAAACACGTATCATTCTTTACAGTCATAAATGTTACGACTCGCTCGTTCTTCCATAGACCCTAAGTTCTTTCCCTTTTCGTTCATCCGATCCCTCAAGTTCATCTGATATGACTTGGCTTCACGATAAAAGTTTCCCAGCTGATTTGAAGTCAAATAGAGGGGCCCATTGCTTACTCGAGAACTACCGCCACTAATGCTATTGCTAAGTCAAGGGTGACTGTCTTCTCCGTGATTGGCTAAAATGTAGTTCTAAATCAGTAACTGTTCGGAACAGTACAGTGTACTTGTAGTAGTGTACTGTCTACTGTACAGTACATCATACACTCCTTTGTGAGCCTACTCTAAAATGTCAATAAATAAGGAGTATAATAATACCTGCTGAGCCATCCCCCTCAGCTCATCCTGGTGGCACTTGTGGTGCTGCCGCATCCTCCCCTGGAGTGGACCCCTCCGCACTGTTGGCCCCGGCACAGATGGTGGGAACTAGTGCCGCATCTGATGTTGTGACACCTAGAAAATACAAGTCATATTTTTAGATGCCATACACCACCCCCTATTTCGTCTTGTAATGGAAGAGAAAATGTTAAACAATTTTTAATTATTGGGACTGAAAAGAAGTCACGGTTTTGTGAAGGGTGTTAACTTATATGCTTAGCCATAACATGCAACTCTTTTTGGCACAACTGATGAATGCTTGCTCTTTAACGTGCAACATTTTTATAATTACAGACAGAACCAACTACTCCTCATCACCACCAGGAGGACTTGAAGTTCCAACAAGGTGAGGGCTCCCGAGTCCCGCACAGTTACTTCTGACTGAGGTATGTGGAAAGTCGAACTGCACCTATCAGCAACAGTGTCCTATTTCTCTTGTCCATACTTCTGTATGTGCAGAACAGTCCCTGAAACACTAGCAGTATGGTATGTGCTACTATCAAATCAAAAAGCCAAGTACTAAGCTTATTCTTGGTGCACATTGACATTTTGTTGTTGACTGGAATAGACAGCAAGGGCAACCCAGAGGACTGCACTGAGTGCCTCTAGAGCTATTGCTAAATCAGAGTTTTGTTTAACACTGTTTGCCGACTGGGCAAGCTTAGCTACCTACACAGACTGACTCATAATAATAGTAAATAGTAGTAGCACAGAGAGTGATGGTAGAGGCAGGATAAGAATGTAGAAACAGTCTACGAGAAGATCAAAGACTATTTTGTAAAAATACAATTAGGAAACAGTTTGGAATGAATAGGAGCTGTAAAAGTTAGGGAAGTATAATTATTAATATTAACAACAGAACAACTTACTGGGGCCAGCAGAAGAGCCTGCAGAGGACCGATCCTGCCCACCTTGTTACGCAGGGGTCTCAGGTGTGGTGGTCTTCTTGCCCCTGGGAGGTGCTGATGATCATGAAATAAACACAAACATGGATGATTGTTTTTTTTAAATATTTGATTTCTTTGACCACAATCTAAAATTATCTCGGGGAAACAAATTACCAACAATTGTTACACTACATGTATTGATTGACCTATCTGATCTAGTCTCACTAGGATAGATAGTACAGTATGGCTGGATTCGCAGACCGTCTACTTGAAAAGTTATGTAAATGACTAACTAAACCAACAACAAAGGTTCTACTACGACTGCCAGCACTCAGCAGCACGCGACGTGACAGACACAGTCCGTCATCATGATTGCAGACCTCAAAAAAATGTCCTACTACTAATAACAAGTCATAATATACTCAAGCTATCAATCCATCACTATCTCTTCTTCTTAGTGGCAGCAGGAGTACAAAGGAAGGACTAGACTGGAGTCTCTAGTCTCTCTAGCATTACGCAGTTCTGTACAGTACTACACTCATACATATTCAGGCCAAATGAGCACAAAGTTGCAAACAAGTAAGCATAGTAGCAATGCCACTGAGGAGGCGAGCACCTGCAATCGCAGATGCTATTTAAACATTATTTTACTTGCACTGTAATCAAATCTGCAGCATCTTGCTCTTCGGGAAAAACATATATTAGCAATATACCACAGAGCAGAAGAAAACAAAGTAGTTATTAAGCAGGTCGAGCAGGTCCCGCTCCCGGTCGAGGAGGTCAGCCACCGGTGCGTCGCTTGGTCATAGCTGCGCCAGACCCCCAACTCCCTCCGCATGGCTTGGCACACCTTATCCCACCGCTGGCGACGCTCCCGGAGGCCATACCCTTTACCGGGCCTGCCCCCTGCTGCCACGGTCTTAGGGAGGTGGCGCAGAACAAAAAATTTAAGAGCAGCCACCTCCACCGCGGTGAAAACCTCCCTGGCCACTACATCCTCCCCCCTCAATCGCCCGCATGGGAGCCAGGTACGGGGTGCGGGACCCTTCCCCTTGCTTTTCCCGGCTCCCTTTGCCATGGTCCTGGGCGAAAGAAGAAAAGAATAGGGGAAAAAATAAATAAAAGAGAGAGCTAAACAAAAAAAGTAGTTATTAAGGTAACAAATAGTTGAAAAAACACAAAATATAGATCTAGACAAATAGAGAGATAGATAATGAGCAAAAAAAAGTTCAAAGAAACAAAGGATTGCAAAGATTGAAAGAAGATAGAAAAGCCATGCCCAGAACCATAGCAATGAAAGAAAAGCAAGATTGCCGTGCCCATTGAAGACCGCGTGGGTAAGTTTGCGCGATATTTCCCCCGCGAGCACGCAAAAACACACGCGAACTCGTAATAGCGCCCCGCACACAGCGCAAGCTTGTAAATAGCACCCGGAAACGGAAATATGCAACACGCACAAGATGGCCGCGCCCATGTACGACAGCATGGGTAACTTCGTGGTCGGTGCGCTGCAAGCGGCCCGCGAATACGCAAAAAACCCTGCAAACACGCAAAAAAATCCGCAAAGTCGCACCTATTCGCGGACTATGCGGAACGCGAATTCGGGTTCGCACGCATTCGCGTACCGTGAATTCGCAAATTTCGCTCATACTTACTACAAAATTATGAGTTACATGCCTTCACCCTCAGAGTAATGCAGTTGATAATATAATTGAATGGAACACGTCTTGCTAAAAGGACCCGAGATAAATACACAGACTGCGGGGATCAGCATTTTTGCGTCATTCAAGTGATACATCGTGAGGATTGGTTTAGTAGGCGCCCCATTTATAAGGCTCTATATCTGGCAGGTCCTGAGGAAGGTGGCATGTCGTTGTTGTAGCCACCGAAACGCGTCGACCGTAGCCTGGTTAAGACCCTGCTATATGCAGTTCCTGGACTTGGTCAATCAAACTACTATATCATCCTGTAGCTGAGCTTCCCAGATATATGTGATGTGTGTGAAGGTTGGTTTGGGGTGGTGAGATTGTGGTATGAATGGTGTTGTGTGAACTTGGTGTGTGTCTCTCTACTCGGGGTTTATATTATTTGTTTTGTATATAGTGCTTTACGATTCTTTCTATTGGAATGTGTATTTTTATTTGGAATTATCTGTGTTTTTGTTGTTTAATATATGTAAAAAATCTTTACTAAAGAAAGAATAAGATGATGAAAACATTTTTGATAAAAGAAATGAATTAAAAGAATATATTTTTGTTAACTGACTGTGTTTTTGAAATCTTCTTGATGCTCACACTTTATAATTGCATTGATGTTTTTGTAATAAGATTGTAGGTCGTGAGGGAGATGTTTGTCTTCATGTGCCTAGAAGAGGGCTCCCCTTTACCAATAATAGCCCAGGGAGCAAGGTGGGCGGCCCGCCCCCCTAAATATTGCGGCCACGGGAGTGGGCTCCCTGGGTCCTATAATGGCTCAGGGAGGGGGATTTGCACCCCTTCCCCTTTTTAAATGTGGCTCGGGGTGGGCTCCCTGGGGACTATAATGGCTTGGGGAGGAGGAACATCATGCCCTCCTCTCCTCATTGAATGTGGCTCGGGAGTTGCCTCTCAGGACCTATAATAGCTTGCGCTCAACCCCACTCCCCTTACTGAATGCAGCCCTGGGGTTGGGCTTCCAGGGGCCTATATTGTTTTGAGAGGGGGGCCTCATGCCCTCCTCCCCTTAATAAATGTGGCCCAGGGGTTGGCTCCCCAGGGATTACGACTTGGGGAGGGAGGTCGTGCGGCCCCACTCCCCTTACAGTATGCAACCCTGGGTTGAGCTTCCTGGAGCCTAAACTGTCTCAGGGAGGGGGGCTTCACATCCTTCTCCCTTTATTAAATGCAGTCCCAGGGGTGGGCTCCCCATGAGCCATAGCAGGTGGGGGAGGGGGCGCATGGCCTCCACTCCCCTTAAAGAATGCAACCCTGTAGTTGGGCTTCCCAGGGCCCATACTGACTGGGGGAGGGGGCCTGGTGCCCTCCTCCCCTTATTAAATGTGGTCCCGGGGGTTGGTCCCCTGTGGCCTACAATAGCTCAGTAAAGGGGGCCTCATGCCCTCCTCCCCTTATTAAATACAACCCTAGGGGTGGGCTCCCCAGGACCTATAATGGCTCATGGGTGGGGGGGGTGGCGCAGCCCCCACCCACCTTACTGAATGTGGCTGCAGGGTTGAGCTCCCTGGGGCCTATAATACCTTGGGGAGGGGTGCACGTGGCCCAACTCCCCTGACAAAATGTGGCCCCGGGGATGGGCTCCCCAGGGGCCTATAATGGCTTGGTGAGGTGGGTCATGTCGTCCCCTCTATTTTAATTTAAGGAACAGCCCTGGAGGATGGGGTTCCCAGGGCTTTTTCAAGGCTCGGGGAAGAGGCTGCATTGCCCCCTTATTCTTTTTACATACATAGAGCCCTAGGATGGGCTCCTCAGGGTCGAGAATACCTCTAGGTGGGGGGCGAGTGGCCCCCTCCCCTTATAAAAACATTGGGCCCTGGAAGATGCAGTCTATGGCCTGTGAGCCCAAAATACATAAATTGGGCCCACTGGATGGGGTCCCTAATTAAATATTTTGGGCCCTGGAGGATGGGGTGCCTGGGACAGAAGACAGTTGGGGGAAGGGGTCCTTGGGGCCTAATTAGGCTCAAGGAGGGAGGGTAGGTACCCTCCACCCTTTATTAATCACTTGGCCAGAGTAATGGGGTCCTGGGGCCTAATAAGGCTTGAGGAGGTGGTCCGGGTCGCTCCTCTTCTTTTTTAATAAAATACAGCTTTGGTTATGGGGGCCCCAGGGCCTAATCATGCTCAGGGAAGGGAACGCATGGCACCACCTCCCCTTTATGATGTAATGCAGCACTGAGGATAGGGTCCGTGGGTCCTAATAGGGGTTGGTAGTGGTACCATATGGCCCCCGTCCATGTATAATTGTAATGAGGCCCCGGGGGTCCCAGGAGATCTCATAAGGCTTGGGGAGGGGGGAAATGCGGCTTTCCTTTACCTTTTAAAAAATGGATGGGCATGGGGGATGCGTTCTCTGGGACTAAAAGCGCCCCTCCTCCTCTTCTAAAAATGGACAGCCCTAGGGGATGGGGTCCCCACGGCTTGAGAAGGCTCAGGAGGGGGCAGCATGACCTTCAACCCTGCTAAATTGTATTTGGCCCCATGGATAGGGTCCCTGTAGCCTATTAAAGCTTGGGGAGGGAGTCGACACACCTCTGCTGCCCTTTTTGTTGGAACTGACTCTGGGGATGGAATCCCTGGGGGCCAATTAGATGTCAGGAGGGGGCTGTATGCCCCCTGCCTTTAATATATATGCTTTGCCCCAGGGGATGTGGTTTCCGTGGCCTGAGGCCAACCCTATGCTTTGCATACCAAAGGCTGTGTGTGGTGTGGGTTTAGCAACCTGCTGGGAATTTGGCCACATGACCAGGTGGCAGGTCAAGCCGTGTGGCACCACCCTGCTGTGCATGGGCAGAGGCTCTGTGGGCAGCATGGGTTTGGCTGCATCTGGGTGAGTTGGCCACAGACCCTGTGGCCAACCTGTTGCTGCGTACAGCCAAAGGGTGGATGCTGCGGGGGGGTTGGCTTCACGTATGGTAAGAAAATATTACTTTACGTTAAAAAACCTAGAAGTTCACAGAACATAACAAAGCTTAAAGTAACATTATGGTTAGGTGAATATGTCAGTATAACAATAACGTTTTGAACTATAAAAAAACACCGAAATTTACCAGTTAGAGCTAACTCTAACTTGTGCCCCAACTATGCACTGCATATGACCTCACATATTACATCACTTATGACAAGTTCTGTGACATCAATTATGACATCATTGATAATATCTGAAATTACATCATTGATGACATTATGTTTCTGATGGCTGCACTGGTGGAAACTTTACACTGAAGGCCCGATGGACTTTGTTGTGGCAGTACTTTGATACATTAAAGGAGGAAGCTTGGTGTCACAAAGTGGCAGCAACGCACCTTTTGGGATCACCGTGAGTCCTCCAGAGTTGTATACTGAGTGGGACACTGGCTAGTGGCAGGTGAAGAGGCAGCTGGACGCCATGATTATCACTGCGGGATAATTGAAGTCCATCTACTGTAGGTTTCTGGAAGCCCATGTGGTGCAGAAAGCCAAGCACCTATGGCTATTCAAAAGAGAATTAAAATTAACACTGTTTCAAAACAGCCAATGTTTTTCACTTGTATTGAGCAATCAAAAGTTAAATAAATCGTCCATGGTGAAGTAGCAATTTATATTGCACACCTAACATTGTAGAGTCACTTTAAGTAAGACTGTAGAGTCACTTCAGTCAAGGACACCTCAAAATCAGTATGACATTACCTTTCGCCCTCTCGCAGCAGCTTGTGGTCCATACAGAGAAATGTCTACTGTAATGAGAAGTACTCTGTTGCTTTTTTCCTAACTACAGTTACTATAAATATCACTTTCATTGTGCTTTAGCTGGTTTCTTTGAAATATAAACAGCACCAATATAGGAAAAATAGCTTTTGTAGTCTAGTAACTATAGGAACATGCCAATCTTAAAATCTTGTGTTTCACTCTTAAATTATAGGCACTTTACCTTCTTGTTTGTACTGCATGCTTAGAAGTAATCTACTTAATATTTAAAAGCAGTTTTCACTCCTATCACACATGGGTTACTTTTGACAGGTCTGGCTGCAGTTTAAACGCTGCAACAGTCAGGCTACACGTGTAGGTCTGAGACAATGATTCCTTATCAGCCTAGAGAACGACGTAATATGTGCCGCAGCCACACAGAGATATTTAACTTTTATGCAATCAGTGTTTTTCCTCCACCATATGCTATGGCCTTACTTGAAAGGTAAATGTTACCACTTTTTGGGGGTCAGGACTAGAAAACAGTGCATTAGTGTACAGAGTTCAAAAACCAGTCACATCAGACTGTGCAAAAAGAGACATTTTCTCACAACTAGAAGTAACACTGAATTAACCAATTATAGGTATTTAAAGTAATTATATCTTGCCCCTCATCATGCTCAGTGTTGTCGTCATTGGTGTAATTTCAGATGTCATCAGTGATATTATCATTGATGTCATAGAGCATTTCATGAGTGGTGCAGTAGGTGAGGTCATAAGTAAATCATAGTGAGGGCATGCATAGGATGGTGTTGCTTGCCTCCAGTCCCCTGCAGAGCCAACCACCTGTACATGGCCAGCCACTATAGACACTAGAGCCCCCTGTTTTAAAATAAAATATTTTCTGATCCCGCAGGACTCTCGCGACAACCAGCATGGACCCTGCACTCCTGTGGGAATCTCGAGGGAGCAGGGGAGTCTAGCTGGCTTCTGCGAGAGTCCTGCAGGATTGTGGCAACTCAAAAACAGATGTATTTAAATGTGGCCCAAACTGTGCTCCCTCCAGGAACCTCACCCCCTAAGGTCCAGGTGTCAGGCTAACCATACTCTTACTTCATATACCTTATTTTGTTTTTAAATGTTCTGGACACGTAGGACTTAGTTCCTCTTTCTGAATATGGGAGCTGCAACATTTGTCCTCATGTTCCGGCCAGCCAATCATAACGCAAGCTCCCACTGGACTCACAGGAGCTTCTTTCTCCTGCAAGAATAAGACTGTAGTTGGGGAAAAAAGGCCATTTTGGTCAAGCAGAGAGGCCTGTGAACCTAACCATCCAGATATACATATATCGTGAAACTTAACTTCTCAAAAACTGCTGAAGGGATACATAAAGCATGCCTTTTGAGTAAAGTAATCGTTTTCTGGTGTAATTCTGTCCAACAGTTTGGGCTGCTGCACTGTTCAAAAATCCTAATGTAATTTGCATTGGTAAATTGCATTTTGGAACCCCACTTTTTTTGGGGCCCTCCGTAATGATGGGAGCAGCCAATGTATTTATTTATTTATTTATTTATTTGTAGAGTTTTATATAGCACTAACTAGACCCAGAGGTATCAGAGTGCTTTACATAGATGTGGAGTAAATAAATAGTTACATTAGTTACATCTGTAACAAGAGAACAAAAAAACATTTCACAAGGAACATAGAGGGTGGTAGGGGAGGGGAATTGAGCTATTAGCTGGAAAATAGTTCAAGTCAGGCATACCAGCAATGATGAAGGTTAAACGTCAGGGGTCCCTTTACAGTCAATGTCCACGAACCCTTATTCCAGTCGGGGTTGAGCAACTTACAGCACCCGGGGCCGATTTTGCTCTCTGCGCTGGAGTACTATGGCTGCCGAGAGGGCCAGAAGATGGGGGTGAAATGGATGTCTCTCACAGACCTTCCTTGCCGATAGGGCGTAGGCATCCCAATGGGGAGGGGGCGTCATGAGGCGAAAAGCAGGCTAGCAAACCATGACTAAGTCTGGCTGCATGTGGCGATTTCTGCATCCGATTAATGCCGCCAAGATGGAGGACTCAGTTCTCAGTCCCAGACACCTCTAGTATAAAATGGAGGAATTGCAGATCCTTAAACTCCAATCACAAATTGGAGAGGAAGCCAACTTCTGGGTGCTGGATTAGTTGGGGGGTAGTCACAGGAATGAGAGGGTGGAAGACAGGAAATTGTTGCTCTTTCCAAGTTCATAAAGGAATCACTCGGGGATACAAGGGCAGCAGTATTGATATGTTCACTCCCTGCTTTGTCTGGGGAAGTGACTTAGGCGCCAAAGCAGCAGCTACGGGAGGCGTAGAAAGAGGAAGTTGTAGCTGGATGCCAAGTAACCGTGGCCATGCCCGGAATGTAGGTGACGGTCATGGATAGCATAAGAGGGCTGATCCCAAGTCAATCTCCTCTCAGCTGCATAAGCAGCTCAACCGTGTTTCGGCCATGTTGTTTGGGTTCCACTGGCGGCAGTCAACTCAATCGGCGATAGCTGCGGAGCGGCCCTGGAAAATCATGGGAACGTAGTCTACAGTCTTGATGGGGGGTTTTCTCAGGGATTTATGCCAAAAGGCAATCCCTAGCCAGAGAGCTCCCGACCGGTGCTCCGTACCCGTCGGCCATCTTAGGTCACTTTTTTCCAATCAAAGTCTACATTAAGAACTGTCAGCCCGAAGATCCTCTGCAGCATAAAATATGAAAAATTGTTTGAAACTGAATTTCTCCAAAACTACTGAATGGATTTACACCAAATACCAAAAAGCTTGCATTCTGGACCAAATCTAGCTGTCTGTTTAAATTGGTGGAATTCCATTCGGCCGTTTTGGCAGTAGCTGTTTATAATCCGATGGAAACCTGCATGGGGGAAATGTGTTTAACACCCCCCCTCTTTTTCCGGGCCCCACTTGACAGATTACTTCAAAACGTTGAAGGAAGGAGTTGAAGTTTAAAAAAAAACAATTGTGAAGATTAATCAAATGGCCTGAAAGTTATTAGCAAATGAAAAAACACTCATTCTATGTTAACTAGATCCTAACTTTAACTATACAGTAGTGGCTGTGTAGAGCAATAAACAGTATTGCGAGAACCCTACTGGAGTGCTGGTGTTCTGTCTGGAAGGGACTGAAATATATTAGTATGCATGTCTAACACTCACTGCCGAGCACTATAACTATAACTGCCGAGCACTGGCACTGCAGGTGAGGGAGCCACGTTGTTGGATTAGAGAAATATATAAATATATATTTTATCTAAGCGTACATCACATTGAATATATATATAATATATTTTACTGTATCAATAACATATGTGAACATTATATGTATGATGTATTTTATTGTTAGGTGTTGTAACATCTTTGGCAGGCATAGACATAAACAAATTACTATGTACCACAGTGCATCGAAATATACAAATACAACAATATGTGTAAAATACTGGAATATGCATTACATACTATCAGTGTCATTCTTGTAACACTTATTATGATGTAAATGTAAATGTAAATGTACAGGAATTTATATAGCGCAAATCACCAAGCGGTTTCTAAGCGCTTGCTTAGGGAACCCGTCCTGGTATTCCCCTGTGAGATAACCCCGGCAGGGTATCCGCAAGGTGAAAGCCAGGCATCCCGCCACGAGGGGCCGTTGTGGAGATTAAGCAAGCTATTGCCCAGAGTTGCAGAATGTGAACCCGTGAATCGAGTAGGCACTGGAGCGAGAATTGTCGAGTCCATGGACATTTTAGGACTCAAGACCCCGGCGAGCCGGGAATTGAACCCTGGTCCCGGGCTGACCTCTGCTTCCAGGTCTGCCTCCTCTAACCAGTGAGCCACACTTCTCCACTGATAATGCTGCTTGACCACCAGTGAAGATTTCATTTGAGTGTGATATGCAACAAGGGAGGACATCTTGTTCTCTGGACAGTTGCAGCATATAAGGAGGAAGTCCCCCAAATTTGGCAGGAAGGTACATGTTGGATCAAGGAAGTGCCATTTAGTGATGTGGTGTAAATCTGTTCAGTAGTTGTGGCAAAAAATAAAAAATATTCCAGCTGTATGTATAGGGCTGCGGTGGATCCGCAACCCCTCCCAATCTCGTGCTGAGATCTGATTAGCTGACAACACTTTAAACCAGGAAGTGTTGGCAGCCATCTTGTGACTAGGTTCAGCTAAGTCACAGACTAAAGATTTTAAGAAAAGAAAAGGGGGCAGGGTAGAAACATCCTGACCCTCTAGGCCTCCTGAGGGGGTCCCTCAAGGTAAAAAAAACATTTTGTTTTACATTTTCGGCAGAAGTCATGCTGAATCCGCGACTCCCACTGGAAAAAATAAAATGAAGCGCTGTCTTCATTAATAAGGCCCCAGGTGGGCCAGGTTCCGGGGACATTGTGGACATATGGGAAGGGGGCACACGGGCCCCTTACTTGAGGCTATTTAAAGCCCGGGAGACCGTCACCTCCCCGGGACAGTAATGAGATTACATGCAAGGGATTTTTAAAGATTTACTCCCCGGCAGCCCAGGGAGCTGCCACCTCCTCAGGGCTCATGATGTATTAATGAGGAGGCCTCCTAGGCACCTCACAGCCCTGGGGACCATCACCTCCCTGGGGCAATGATTAACAGAAATGCAGTGCCTGCATAACCCCCCTCCGCAGCCTCTGGAACCTCTAACTCCCCCAGGCTGAAATTATATATATGCAGGGGGTCCTTTATGGCCACCCTGGCCCCAGGGACCACCACCTCCCTAGGGCAAATTCGAACAATGTGATCCCCTACCAGGAAACAATAATGGCCCAGGGGACCGCCATACCCGAGGGCCAACTCCAGCAATTTAACAGAGTTCCCACCCCATACAGCCACTCATACAGTTGCTCACTCACTAATACACCCACTAACATATCCACTCATGCACCCTTATAGCCACTCACACACTGATGCAGTGACCCATACAGCTACTCACACACCTACTCACTCAGCCACTTACTCACCCATACAGTGACAAACACACCCACTCAGTACTCACACAGAAACTAGCAAATACTCACTCACCTATACAGTCACTGTCACAAGCACACACTTACCCACACAGCCACTCTCACATTCCCTTACTCATCCACACAGTCATTCATAAACCCCATCACTGAGCTAAACTACCTTTCACATACCTAGTTACCCACCCATATACCACTGACACATCCATTCACTCACTGACACAGCCATATACACACTCACCCACCCGTACAACCACACATACTCACTAACCAACACAGCCAATGACTCACCCACTCACAACATCCATACAAGCAGTCACATACCCCTCTCTCACCCAACCACACAGACACCCATACTCAGACATACTCAGACAACCAATCACCCATGAAACCAGTCACATACCCACTCACACACCCATAAAGCCACTTAGACACCAACTGACAGACTGATACAGACATTCACGAAAACAGTCAGTCACCCATACATTCACTGAGACACCTAATCACTCATTTATACACTCAGGCACACACCCACTAAATCATCCATACATGCACTCATACACCCACTGATTCACCAATACACCTTGGTATATATATATATATTTAACACTCATAAACTTTTTTTAAAACTCAGTCACTGGATGATGTCATCAGTGATGTCATTTGAGATGTCATCAGTGATGTCACTGACCATGTCATGAATGATGAAATATGTGATGGCATAAGCCGTGCAGTGCAGGGGTGTGATTTATAGTTAGCTCAAATTAACTATAACTCATGAATTTCTCTGGTTTTGTGCTAGTGACATTTTTTCTTAACTGTAACATCCTTGTAACCTTTGTTTTTTTTGTAAATTTGTAAGGATTTTTTAAATCAATTTCCTAATTATAATGTCCCTTTAACCTCTGTTTTTTTCAGTGACAAATTTGAATATTTATATATACATATACTAGCAGCCCGCCCCAGCGTTGCCTGCGGCAGAAGAGGGCTGGGGGCAACATTTCAGGCTTGAGTGCACTCCCGCCCCGGCCCCCGCCCGCCCCGACATTGCCCAGACTGCCTCCCACCTCCCGCCTCCTGCAGCCCGCCCCAGCGTTGCCCGGGGCAAAGGGGGCTGCGGGCAACATTTAAGGCTTGGGTGCACTCCCGTCCGCCCCGACATTGCCCAGACCGCCTCCCGCCCCGCCTTTGCCTTACCTGAGCCGCCGCTCGGGACTTCACCGCCACTCCTCGCTGCTCGTCACCGCTCCTCCCCGCCTGTTGTCATCACGCACGTTGCGGACATCGCTAGGTCGTGGCTGCCAGCGCTACGTCGCGCCGGCGCTACTTTTAGGGGACTATTTTTTTTTAAAGTTTAATTTTTTATTTTACGTTTTATTTTATTTTATGCAGCCTATGTCCATCTCCACACCCTGAGGATTACAACAATGTATTGGGTGTGTGGATTGGCGCTGTGGTTCCAGAGTTTACCTTGCCAAAAGGTTTCTGTTCTCTCTTTATAATAGTAGCATAGATATATAAATATATATATTTTCACACACACATACATATATAAATATATTTATGCAAAATGCAATGAGATTTTAGAGCAATTTGAAATTGATGGCTAGAAAACAGGTTGGTATTAATAGTTTGAATCGCATGAACAGCTGAGTACAGCAAACCAAATCCAGCACGGATGATTGGTGGCCTAAGTTGTAGCTCTGGTATTTGCCAACAAATACTTTGATATTTTGCATATTTGTATGGTACATTTTTTATGCACATTCGTTGTTGGATTTGTATGTGTTGTTTTGAGGTTCAAATTGTAGAAATTGCTTAGGTCAGTGTCCCCCACTTCTAGTAGTGATTCAGTGAGGGTCCACGGAAGTCAAAAAGTTAAGAAATGCAGTGATAGATGAATCATAATGTTGATAGAAAGTAATACCATCATGATAATAGACACCAATATCTAGGGCAATATGCTAAAGAACAGAAGGCATCTCATAAGATATGTAATATCAAAAGATGTAACAGATGCATAACGGTGTATATTATTGTTTTTTTACTTCTATATACACAAGCTCATACTCAGTACACCAAATTCCACTATAAATATAAATACATTTGCATAAAAATAGCATAGCAAAGGAAATTCATAAATTTTACATAATTACTCCACCCTCAATAAACTAAACTGATTCCCACAAACATTAAATTGCGGATTTGCTGCATCACCTACACAACATTCAACTCTAGCGAACAACCATCTCTCATGATCTAAATCATGACCTCTGACAGAACACGCACAACACGTAGAAGTAGCACTGCAAGATTAAAAGAAGGAAAAGCGGAGATGGCATGCCATTCCCTTTTACGTCACCAGAGTATGAAGCATCATTCCTGTACAGATCTCACGAGCTCCATCAAAACACTAGTATCAGTAGGATCTGAAGAGTCATCTCTTCAAACAATACCTCACAGCATAAACTGTCTAATGCCAACATCTGTGAAAAGACACCCCTCTCCCTTAGTCAAGTTTCTTTCCTCCTTCACCCTACACACTATAGTGCCTTGCGAGTTAGAAATGATGGCCCCTTTTTGGCTCCTGATAGACTCCATAGAACTTTGACATAAGTGTTAAAGCATAATTCAATGAAGACTTGCTTAGAATGCTGAGTTTGCAGTTGCATGCCGCGAGAAACCAGGGCTTTTTGCAGTGTCCCCACCCTCTATTTTGACTACTAGATGCTAGGTTTATGACTCTGATTGTGCTGTGGGCTCTGCTAAACAGACCCAGGGCCTGTGTTCTGATTACTAGTACATGGTAATTAGGTGTAATTACATTGGTACTGACAACCTATCTGTAAGTCCCTAGTATATGGTAGGGCATGTAGGTTTAGAGGCCCAGTAGGTTTAATGCAGTTAAGTGTGCTTCATTGTAAAAGTCTGCTCTGCTTTGCAGACTGATTTTAAATAAAAAAGTTATATACACATTCAACTTTGGAATTAGAGGTACTTCCAAAGTCTTAAAGTACCTTGTTTTTACACATAAAGCACCTCTAAGGTCTCCCCTAGGTGCTCCAGGTGTAGGGTGCCTTGTTACTGTAAGCAGGGAAATGATATGCCCTGGTGGGGGAAAACTGTGAATTTTGTGTTTTCCCATTGTAGTCCATTAGCTTACAGGCTAACATGGGAAGGTTTTGTTAAACAATGTTAAAGTCTAACAATATCCAGGAGGGAGCTAAACTGGTACTTCAAAGTCTCTAAGTACTAGTTAGAATAAATCCAACTTGCCAAGGTTAGACTTATTATAACAATGACAGAAAATAAATAATATAGCCTCTGAGGATTGGCTAGTCTTTGACAGACTTAACCAAACTGCTTTGATGAGGGGTGAAGTGGCCTGCATTGAGACAAAGGAGACATCTGATGGGAGTATAACGTCTGCTACCAAGCGCAGGATAGAAAGTGGTTTGGGTGTCCAAGCTGGTCTTCAAAGAGGGAATGACACTTAGGGCGGGACTCGGTCCACACCCACTTCCTCCAACCCCAGCCAGATGGGAGCCCCAGTAATTGAATTAGCAGAGGGGCTGGAAGGATAGTGTACGGGATAGTTAGCCACACCCTTCCAGTAGGCTGGGTTAGCCAGACCTTAGGCTCCAGGAGAGATTTTCTCCTGTTTGGCTTTTGACAAACAGTGCTTTCTGGGATAGAAATATGCCACACATTGAAGGAAGTTGTCATACCTGAAGTTAGCACCCGGTACCCCATTGTTGAGAGGGGTGCTCTGCTTCTTGCCAGCCCAGAATCCTAGATGAATATAGGAGGGTTGTCCAGCAATTCAGATCACTGCCTTGAAACTACAAAAAGAAGGACTGCCCTGCTGGAGTCTTCGACTGTACAAGAGAGAACTGCACTCATAAGGACTGCACCTGCTGCACTAACAAGGGTTCACAACAAAAAGACTTTGCCTGTCTTAAAGGATAAGGAGTGGACTCCCTGATCAGCAATAGGTACAAAAGTGCAAAAGGGCTACCTGCAACATCAACAACATGGACAACTCCAGCTGACAAGCTTCATCTGGATTTTACTCTGATTGACCTGGTGCACTGCAGGAGTTGCAGACCCTGAGAGGCAAATGAGAGATTCTGAACTCTTGGCTGGTGCTGTGGACAACTTTCCTGCATCAAAAAACACTTGATATCAGAGGTGTGAACTTTGGGGATAAGTGCGTCAAGCTGGCCGCCTACGCGGACGATATCTTGATTGTAACAGAATCGCCAGATTCCTCCATCCCTGCACTAATGACTACCATCGACACTTACTCTACCCATTCAGGGTACAAACTCAATCGTGATAAGTCAGAGGTTAAGCCACTCAATATTTTAACGCACAAAGAAGTGCTGGGAAACTCAGGTCTCTGCTGGCAACCAGAGTTTGTGAAATACCTGGGTATTGAATTTGGTGACTCCCTTTTGGTGACGCTCCAACGGAATGAAAAGACAACGTTAAGCAAAATCAAAACCCCACTAGAGGGTTGGTCCCCTCGCTTCATTACCTGGTGGGGCAGAGTTGAGACCATCAAGATGATGATATCACCTCTAGTTAACTACCTCATATCTATGCTCCCTCTAACCCTCACACCGGACTTCTACCACAAATTAGACATGGCTATCTCAAATTTCCTTTGGAAAGGGAAAAGGGCAAGGATTAGTATAAAAAAGCTCCGCTTAGATAAGACCGCAGGTGGGGTCAACCTACCAGATTTTTAAAAATATGAAACCGCCTTTCTAGCCAAGCAGGGAGCCCACTGGCTCGCACCCTCACCTGACTATACTCCAGTGTGGCTTGAAATTGAGAAAGAAATTCTAGATGGTATTGCCCCTAGCGCGGCTCTTTCGACAAATCTAAACAAACTAACCCACTCTAAATCAATATTTCATAATACAAAATCTGCTCTTCTGAAGTTTGACAGAATCCTAGAAAACAGCATTCGGGGCTCACAATGGGAATCCTTATGGAACAACCGCAACATATTGTACAAGGGTAAACCTCTACACAATGCGGCATGGATCAAAAAAGGCATAATGTTTCCATACCAACTGTTTACGGGGTCATATCCTATTCCATTCAGTGTCTTGCAAAACAAATAGGATCTTGAACCAATAGAATTTTACAACTTTCTAAACGTAAAAACAGCACTGTCCAAAACCAAACTCTCCCTGACACCACCCTCCCTCCCACCATACCTTGCCAGATTAAACAGACTGGGACATCAGGTTTCATTCCTCTACAGACTCAGTCGTCCCCAACAATCTAGCCTCATTGTCCCAATCACACAATTCTGGAATAATCTCTCGTCCAGGCCAATCACAGAAACAGAATGGACCAATACATGGGTATCTTGCACAAGACACAAAATAAGCCCAGCACTGTCCCAGACAAAATACTGGCTCCTTCATAAGGCCTTCTGGACTCCGGCGCGATTATTTGCACACAACATCAGCCCGGACGCCTTTTGCTGGAATTGCAAACGGGCGGAAGGTGATTTAGCACACATTATCCTAGAATGCGATTGTGTAGCACCTTTTTGGGAGAAGATATTCGAGTCTCTCTCAAAACTATTCCACATTACACCAGCTAAAGAGCTCCCTTACTTAGTTTTCGGATTCACCCAGGAACCTTCCCTTGACGCAGAAGATAAGGCGTTAGTTGACCTCCTACTCACAGCGGCGGTTAAGACAGTCCTTAGTAACTGGAAAGATACCAATAAAGCCAACTTCGCTGGGTGGCTGAATTGGATAATCAGCTTACGTGGTGCCGATAATGTAACACACCTACAGTCACCGTGGCGCCCCCCCACGAGAAAACTGTGGTCAACTCTTGACAATTATTTCACGACACATAAACCACCTTAAACTGGTCCCACACCGTCCACGACCCATTAAAACGTGTTTGCAGACTCCCATCATTGTATTATTTATCATGATGCCCTTTTTCTGATGAGTGAAATGATGTTTGAGTAAAATGACTGTGACTAAAATGCTGTTGAGTATAAGATATATGATCAACTACTTTTGACGGGACATCAGCTATGTACTTTTGTATTGACATTTTTCTTTTTGATGTAAAGAAGCGTACTATAATATTCGCCCGTGTAATTATGACTCTAAGTATGCTACTTGATCTACTCATTGTATGTTTATGCTGAAACAACCAATAAAAACTTCTTGAATTTAAAAAAAAAAAACACTTCTTGAAGTAAGTGTAAAAGTGTTACATTGTGGATGGCCTGAATATTTGACTTTGCACCGTTCAGTGTGACCTTTTCTAACCGTGTGAGCGCCATTTGTCTCCAGGCGCTAGTTTTACTAATATTCTTTAAAAAATCATATCTCCTGTTTTCTACATTGCATTTTAGTCATTTTGGTGACATTTTAATGATGAAAATATTTCCCTCATTTATAATTTGGTGTTGGATTTTTGTTGTGTGTTGTGTCTTACTTATGTAATGTATTGGTGTTTTTGAATGCTTTACACACCTGTCTCCTACGTTTAGCCACCATGCTCACAGCCAGCTACCAAGGGATGAGCAATGGAATAATTTATTGAGACCTTGACTGGTCCCTATATTGCTACTGTGTCTTTATTACTGGTGGTACCTACAATTACTAATAAACCTTCTTCCAAAACAAGCAGACGAATAAAGATGTGTAGTACTAAGCTCCATGTGTGGCATATGCGTTGGATGGTACCCAGGCTGGGAAGAATGCTACAAATGGTGACAAGGAAGGGAAGAAGTAACCCGAATATCAACACTGATCTGCCAGAGAGTTTGCTGTGGTCCAAACAAACTGCTTATGTGTGACATGTGTGTTGCAGTCTGTTAGATCTGTGGGTCTATAGTTGGCAGAGGTAGGTACCAATGTCCAAATAGGGACCCTTGCTTCTAGTCAGGGTAAGGGGGATACACTCTTTAGATAACCCCTGCTCACCCCCTTGGTAGCTTGGCACGAGCAGTCAAGCTTATCAAAGGCAATGAGTAAAGTATTTGTACCAACACCCACAGTAACACAGTGAAAACACCACAAATGGACTCCACACCAGTTTAGAAAAATAAAGGTATTTAATCTAATCTACACAAGACCAAAATGACAAAAATCCAACATACACAGTTCAAGAATATGACTTCAAAAGAGTTCTAGGGTTTGCGTCAAAATAATCCACAGTTGCGTCACGTTTAGCTAAAAGTACCTTTAAATGCGCCAAAAGTTCCGAATGGAAGCGGCAGCATTGAAAAACAAGCGATGCGTCGCTCCAGAGATCCTGGGGAGGCGATGCAACAGCCCCGCTAGACGCAGAGGGCGTGTTGCGATGAATACGGTCTGTATGGGGAGGGTGGCGATACCTTGTATGGATTCCGGTGCACAGGTTTGGTAGGAAGCGTCTCGCAAAGGCACGACCCGACGATCTTCGGGACGGCGACGATCTCAGGTGTGGCGGCGATGCGCAGTGCCGATCTTCTCCTCTCACGGCCCTTCGATGACGATGTTCGCAGTGACAGTAATCTTCCAGCAACGGGCCGATGCGTTCCGCAACCGAAGGATGTGTCGGCTCTTGCAGCGGCAACAGGCGCTGCGATGATCTCGATCTTCACGGCGGCTGGAAATTTCTCGCACTGTCAGGGATGCGCTCCGCAAGCGAGCGATGCAGGAAAATTTGCAAGATTGTCTTTGTTTCTCCTTCCCAAACAGCAGGCCACATCTTCCAGAGGCCCCTCAGTCGGATTTAGCACTCTAACAAGGGCAGAACTCTCTCAGCAGAGTTCAGGGGGAAAGCTGAGGGTAAAGTCCTTTTGTTCCTGGGACTTCTTAACAGGAAGCCAGCTCTCTTCAGGCCATTGGAGATCTCTTCAAGCAAGGGGACTAAGCACCAACAAAGTCTCTCCCCTCTCCTTGGCAGCAAAGCAACTGCAGCTCAGCGCACCAACACACAGCAGGACAGTCCTTCCTCTTCAGTCTTCAAGCTTTCTCCTTGGCAGAGGTTCCTTCTTGATTCCAGGATGATCTAATTTTCTGTAGCCTGGGTAGCCCTTTTTATACCAGTCTTTCCTTTGTTCTGTGGAGGCAGAGAGGCCTTGGCATGGTCAGAACCAGTTCAGGTCAGTTCCTAAGCACTTTGCTTTTCTGTCTTCTCCTCTCCTTTCAGAGAAAGGGGCAGGGTCGTCAGCCGCCCAGCAGGAGGTGGAGCTAGGATTGTGGAAGGCAGGCACAGCCCTATTCAGGCCCAGGTGCTCTCCCCTCTCACCACTCTAGATGCAGATGGAGCTATTCAGCCCAGGGATGACTCACTCAGCCTCTGGGAGCCACCCAGCCCCTGTCACTCACAAACCAGACAGTCAATTCACAAACAGACCAAGGCACACAGAAACGTTAGACAAGAGAACAGCCACTTTCTAAAAGTGTTGTTCTCAAACACAGGATTTGAAAAACATCCTTCCTAAAAGATGTGTTATTAAAATCCGAGTTCAGGGATACCAGACTTTACTTTTCTATGTTGCTCCTATGGGAAGATATGCAGGTAAATATTAAACTCAGCATTCTCCATTATAGCCTATGTTATAAGATAGCCCACTCACTAGTGAAAAATGAGAATGGCTGTAATTCACTACCAGAGCATGTCACAGACACCAGTACATGTTCTACCTTTCATATACACTGCACCCTCCCCAAGGGGATACCTAGGGTCTTCAATATGGGTTTCCAGGGTGTACAGAAAGGGAAGGGTTAGGCCTGGTCAGTGTCGACACTGGCCAGGGCAGCATGGCAGTTGGCAACTGCACACAGACACTGTGGTGGCAGGCCTGCAACTCCATTTTAGAGCTACTCATGTGGGTGACACAATCAGTTCTGCAGGCCCACTAGAAGCATTTGAATCACCAGCCCTGGCACACTCAGTGCACTTTTCTAGGGACTTACTGGTAATACATATATGCCAATCATGGATAACCAATTACAATAACAATTTATACAGAGAGCATATGCACTTTAGCACTGAACAGCAGTGGGAAAGTGCCCAGAGTCCTATTGCCAACAACCACGGGTCAGGAAAAATAAAGGAGGAAGAAGCTAAAAGTTTGGGGATAACCCTGCAAAAAGGGCCATTTCTAAAAAAGTCGAAGTACACAACTGACCCGTAACACATGTGGAGTCAAAGTGCAACTCCAGATGCTGTAAAGAAGTTGAAGACAATGAAAGCATTGGAAAGAAGTCCACTTATCGGTGACAGAGAACCTGCTGGTCAAACCGTACATAAAGGTACTGCTCTGTTTATAATATCGTCACAGTAATACGGAGTGATAATGCTAAAGGTGGATGCAACCAGGTTTTAAAAGAGCACAAATAGTGAGTGCAAATTACAAGATAACGCTGCAATCAAAATGTGATGTGAGGCAGAGATCAACCAAATGTGTCAGACAGTACGCAGAGAAGCCAAATAATGAAACAGTTATTTACTGACTTGAATCTGAGTAAAGTGAGCTGGTCCCTCCTCAGTGACAGGTGATACAACCCAGGAAGAGCACATGGATTGTGCTTAGAACACTGGTAAGTCTTGTCAAGCCGACTGAAGGGCCGTGAAGTGGTCGGAAAAAGGGCATAGCTGTGGGCGACAATCAGAAGGGTTGAAGATATTTGGGAATAGTGAAACATTGCTTTTCCAATGAAGACAAAGACCGGGCCTTCTTTCCAAAAGTAATTGAGGATGGTCCAGAAGCCAGCACGTCCCAAAGCCTCAGAGATGGCGCACATGAACAGGTTCAAGATGAGCAGCCGAAGGATCTGGAGAGAGCTTCACCCTCAATGTCAGCCACACCCAGAATTGGCTATGACACTGCTGCTTTCCTGACACTACCACCACTGTTCGATACCACCAAAAAGCAAATCATTGGTGATAGATGGACAGCTTGGATAAAGACATTTGATGATTTTGTTGATGCACTTGAAGAGACTGACAATACAAATATTATCAAGTATCTCAAAAATCCGGCTGATGATGGTGTAAAAGAAGTCATAAAGAAAATGTCACTAACTGATGAAGAAGTCACAAATCTTCAGAATAAAGAAGAGTTGAAAGTCAAGTTTAATCCAATGCCAAATGTTGATTATGAACAATACATCTTCAACCATGAATGTCAGAAAGTTGGTAAAACTATTGATGAATTTGTGGAGAGACGCCACATGCTTATCAGACATTGTAAGTTCAATTAATTTAATGACGAGGAAGCTATGCGCCAGAGAGTTATTGATGGATGCTTTTCGGATTCATTCAGAAGACGAATGCTGAGAGAAAATATTAGTCTGGAGCGAGTGTTAATGGTTGCTAGAGCTGAAGAGCGTGCTGATAGACAAGCTGCTGACATGGAGGCCAGAGGTGTCCAGAAGGAATCTGTCATGAGTGGGAAAAGTAAGCCAAAACAAAAGACTGAAGGGCACCACGTGATGTCTAATGTGAAAATAAATTGTGTTGTAGATGTGGATTTTCGTTTCCACACAAAGGAAAATGTCCAGCTCTTGAACAAACATGCAAAGGCTGTGGGAAAGAGAACCATTTTGTGGCGGTTTGCAAAGCAAAGGAAAAGGTAAGTGAGTCACGGTGCAAAGACAAATTGGCCGCCAGAACTTCCAGAAGCAACATTCGATTCACACCCACAAGGCCAAGCAGTGACATCAGTTAAGACAAATCAGCACTGAACAAAGTTCATCTTCATTTAAATCATTGTCAAAAGGTTTTTCTATATCCGTATCATGTGAAAGTGTAGAAAACTATTGTGCCATATCAATGTTTACCTTAAAAAAGTGTATCAATGCTTGTTTGGCCGCTTGTGAAGACAAAATGTTAGTCAAAGAAAGCTCGACATGCCAAAGCACCAAACATTGGCCGAAGATTACACTGAAAATAAATGGTTGCTGGAAAGCTTACTTTATCGACAGTGGTGCATCGATAAATTTGATGCCTGAGGATAAATACAATGAATTATCTCCATTGCCGAAACTTACACCATCATAACGGAAGGGCTTAAAAAGTCAAGGTTCATTTATAGCGGCAATGAAACATAAGAAAACGAAAGTGCAAGCACCCATCCATGTTCTTCAGGACATGGTGCCAAATATCTGTCTACTCAGTTTCGGCACAGACGCTGATATGGGGATGATTTCTGTGAATGACAACATGAATGTTCAACATGAAATAGTAAGTCAGTTCCCTTCATTATTTCATGGTTTGGGAAAGCTTCAGATTTTGAAAGTAATGATGCAAATTAATGAAGATAGCTATCCTGTTGCTCAGAGACATAGAGACATTGCTTTCCATTTGCAAGAAGATGTCAAGAAAGAACTTGAATTGTTATTTAAGCACAATATTATCAAGGGTTCTACTGGTCCAATGCCATGTGGCTATCCCACAGTTGTAGTGCCTCAAAAGGACAATGAAGGAGCTTTAAGCATATGCATTGACATGTGTCAGGCAGACAAGGCAATTGAACGAGAACGACATCCAGATCTACACATTGCTGACATGATAATGCAACTAAATGGTGCAAAGGACTTCTCTCGTCTTGATTTAAATAAAAGTTATCATCAGTTGGAACTCGAAGAAGACTGCAGGCACATTATAGCCATTTTCAAACATGTAGGTCTGTTTTGATATAAAAGACTAAGGACCTGATTTAGATCTTGACAGGACTACTGTCATCCCACCACGGTGGCAGTTCCAGATACTCTGTCAAGCTGACAGTGGTCCTCCCGCCGTATTTAGATGCTGTAGCAATGCGCAGTTGACCGTTGCTGCAGCTGTCTTCTATGGTGGCTCACAGTACTCCGTCGCCATCATGCTAGCTGGTTAGCGCTGAGCATATTTACATGTTCCTTTTGTGCTTGCGGTGTTCTGGCGCTAGAGTCTTGATTAGTGAGGACATTGTGGGGTGGAGACATGTAAGGTATTAAACTTTTTTATTATACTACAACTATATGTTATGAATGTGTCAGTGTATATGTAGGTAACGTGTAATGCTCTTTTTTTACATATAGCTTTGCACACCAACATATACACACACTATTCAATGTACGCCCACATGCACCACATGCCCAACACCCACAACTAGCACCAGCCAAAAACATTTATCATGTGTCAATACAAGTGCGTTCATTTTACCACAATAATTTATTGGATGGATACTTATGCATGACACATAACAAATTGCATGTGAGAGCAATGTTAAAATGCACGAGGTGAAAACAAATGTTAACACACGATTCACTGTTAGACAACTGACATAGAAGCCTGCCTTAGGTTCCAGTGACAATGTGGTTGCTGAGCATTGTGGTGAAGTAGTTGTAGCACAGGAAGAACCTGTACAATGCGGTTCAATTCGGAAGTGGGAAACCGAGAAAAGGTACTTTTTCAACTCTTTATCTTCCATTCCGCGAACTCGAGTTTGGAGGTTTCCCCATCACAGTTGCCTCAATGGAAAGTCACATCATAATTGGTACCGCAGAAATCTTGGCTAGACTCCCTCCAACAGCTGCAAAGTGTTAGAGCAGAATGCAATAAAGTCTTGCTTAGAATGTTGAGTTTGCAGTTACACAGAGACGAATAAAGATGTGCAATACTAAGCTTTGTGTGTGGCATAGTCATTGACGTGTACCCAGGCTGAGGAAGAAACTACACACACATCCGCTCTTCCTGTTCCTATGACCCCATCACCAATGGCATTGTTAGTATGTCATGGGTCCTTGAGCAAGGAAGGAAATGGCCCTCCTTCCTGTCGTAACAATCACAAAATACAGCAATATTTAGGGTTGAATGGGCCCCTTGGGCCTCTGGTGCCCTGCTGCCTCTGCACCTGCTTCACCAGAGGAAGATATGCTCCTGCTCATCCCATCATGGCCCCACTGAGACGTCCCTGCTATTGAACTGATGGGCAGACCAGCAAAAGCAGCAGGCAGAACTGGGTGGTGCAGAAACTAAATCAGGACCAAAAGTAACCGATTTAGCTTTATGAATAACTTGCAGAATGTAACAACACCCGGCTACCAAAATAGATGGCTTAACATAGGAAAGTTTAACAGTACAACAATTTGTGAAAAAACTATAAGGTCTTCAAGAGCACTTGTTGGAACTGGCCCTTCTTGCAGGGTCATCCTCAAACTTTTTGCTTCTTCCTCCCTTATTTTTCCTGACCCGTGGCTGTTGGCAATAGGACTCTGCGCACTTTACCACTGCTGATCAGTGCTAAAGTGCATATGCTCTCTATGTAAATTGTTATTCTGATTGGATATACATGTTTGGCATATTTGTATCACCATGAAGTCCCTAGTAAAGTGCACTGGGTGTGCCAGAGCTGGTGATGACAAATGCTACTAGTGGGCCTGCAGCACTGATTGTGCCGCCCACAGGAGTAGCTCTAAAATGGTGTCTTAGGCCTGCCACTGCAGTGCCTGTGTGCAGTTAAGAAACTGCCATGTCCTCCTGGTCAGTGTCCCTACTGACCAGGCCTAACCCTTCCCTTTTTCTGCACATCAGTCACCCCTATGGAAGGCCCAAGGTACCCCCCTGGGCAGGGTGCAGTGCATGTAAAAGGTAGAGCATGTACTAGTGCAGGTAACATGCTCTGATAGTGAATGGCAGCCATTTTCGTTTTTCACTATTGTAAGGCTATCTTGCTCCATAGATTAACATGGGGGATGCTGGCTACAGTGGTTAACAGCATTTCTTCCCATAGGAACAAGATAGGACATAAGTATCTAGTATCCCTGAACTCAGAATTTAATAACACATCTTTTAGGAAAGGTTGTTTTTAAATCCTGTGTTTGAGAACAGCACTTTTAGAAAGTTGCTGTTCTCTTGTCTGACCCTTCTGTGTGCCTGGGCCTGTTTGTGTATTGACTGTCTGGTTTGAGAGTGACAGGGGATGGGGATTCCCCAGGAGGCTGGATGAGTCAGCAGTAGGCTGAATGACTGCAATTGCAACTGGAGTGGTGGGAGGAGTTAGCACCTGGGCCTGAATAGGGCTGTGCCTGCCTTCCACAATGCTGGCTCCACCTCCTGCTTGGCGGCTGAGGACCCTGCCCCTCACTCTGAAAGGAAAGATGCAGCCAGCAAAACAAAGTGCTCAGGATCCACCCAGAACTGATTTAGACCGGGCTCAGGGCCCACATGCACAGAGAGAACAAAGACTTCAGGGGTATAAGTACAGGACCCCTGACAACAGAGAATTAGATCATCCTGGAATCAAGAAGGAACCTCTGCCAAGGAGAAAGCTGAAACTGAAGAAGGAAGACTGTCCTGCTGTTGCTCTGCTGGACTGACCTGTTGCTTTGCTGCCAAGGAGAGGGGAAGGACGTTGCTGTTGAGCTGTGTCCCCTGTCTTGAAGGAATCTCCAAGGGCCTGAGTAGAGCTGGCTCCCTGTTTTGAAGTCCCAGGAACTAAAGGACTTCACCCCCAGCTTCCCTGAACTCTGCTGAGAGAGTTCTCTCCTTTCTAGAGTGCTTGATCCAGTTGTGGGGCCTCTGGAAGTTGTACCTGTGCTGGGAAGCTTGAAACTAAGCTTGAGTGACTTTTGAACTTGAAAAGTGACGCATCGCTCGCTTGCGGAGCGCATCCCCGACAGTGCGAGAAGTTTTCCGCCGCTACGGAGGTCGAGATCGTCGCAGCGCCTAACGCCGCTGCCAGAGACGGCGCATCCTTTGTTTGCGGGACGCACCAGACCGGTGCTGGAGAATCGAACATCGCTGCGAGTATCGTCGCAGAGCCTGTCGTCGCTGGGTGAAATCGCCGCACCGCTTGCTTGCGGACCGCATCACGTCGCTGCGAGAATCGTCACAGAACCATCGCATCGAGGAGCTGCGAGAGAGAGGATCACCGCTAGACCGCGCATCGTCGCCCCGGAGATCGTCGCAGCCCCTACGAGATCGTCGCATCGTGCCTTTGCGAGAACAGACTTCCTACGGAACCTACGCACCGGAATCCATACAAGTGGCCTTCCTCCCCATACAGACCGGATTCGTCGCAACACGCCCGCTGCTGCAGCGGGGCTGTCACATCGCCTCCCCAGGGTCTCAGGAGCAACTCATCGCTTGTTTTCCACCGCACCAGCTTCTGCTTTTGGAACTTTGTTGCAACTAAAAGGTACTGTGAGTAAACGTGACGCAACTGTGAACTTTTCACGCATCAGTAGAGAATTCTATCGCAACGTAGAGAATTCTATCCCAACTTAAAGAATTTTAACGCAATCTTAAGAACTCTCTGGAAACCATATTCTTGAACTGCGTATGTTGGATTTTTTTGTCGTTTTGGTCTTGTGTAGTTTAGATTAAAATACCTTTATTTTTCTAAACTGTTGTGGAGTCAGTTTGTGGTGTTTTCACTGTGTTACTGTGAGTGTTGGTACAAATACTTTACGCATTGCCTCTGGTTAGCCTAGACTGCTCGTGCCAAGCTACCTAGAGGGTGAGCAGGGGTTATCTCAGAGGGTTATCTCCTTGCCCTGACTAGAAGCAAGGGTCCCTATTTGGGCAGTGGTACCTACCTCTGCCAACTAGAGACCCCCAGATCTAACAGCACTCATGACATGTTCCAGTACTTTCATTGTTTGCCATGGACACATGAGCCTCCCCAAAGTGTGTAGATTAACTTGCCATATGACAATTTTCAGAAAAGTGTTGCAATGGTGTATGCTTCAGCACAATTTCTAAAAAGATACAGGGGACGGAGGGAGTTCATAAAATGTTTTGTCACATGGCCTATCATTTACTTTAGCATCTAGCTACAATGTCAAGTCAAGTCAAGTCATAGAATTTATATAGCGCACTACATACCCAGAGGGTTTCAAGGCGCTTAGGGAGGGGAGGAGGATTATTTGTCAAATATCCACGTTTTAAGTTGCTTTCTGAATGCCAGGTGGTTCTGGGTAAGGCGAAGGTAAGCGGGGAGTGAGTTCCATGTTTTAGCAGCCAGGTATGAAAAGGATCTGCCTCCCATGGTGGTCTTGTTGATGCGAGGTACAGTGGCGAGGGCTTGGCTGGAGGATCGTAGTTGGCGGGAGGGGGTGTAGAAGGACAGTCGTGAGTTGAGGCAATCTGGTCCGATGTCGTAGAGTGATTTGTGTGCGTGGGTAAGCAGTCGGAAGGTGATCCTCTTATTGACGGGTAGCCAGTGGAGGTCTTTAAGGTGACCAGAGATGTGTTCGTTGCGAGGGATGTCTAATATGAGCCTGGCTGAGGCGTTTTGGATTCGTTGGAGTTTCTTCTGGAGTTTTGCGGTAGTACCTGCGTAGAGGGTGTTTCCGTAGTCCAGTCGGCTCGTGACCAGAGCGTGGGTGACTGTTTTCCTTGTATCGGAGGGGATCCAGCGAAATGTCTTTTTGAGCATGCGAAGAATGTTGAAGCAGGAAGAGGATATGGCATTGACTTGTCTGTTCATTGAGAGTGAAGAATCCAGGATGACGCCTAGGTTCCGTGCGTGGTCTGTCGGGGTGGGTGCTTTTCCGAGGGCTTCCGGCCACCATGAGTCGTCCCATGCAGAGGGGGATGTACCTAAGATGAGGACTTCTGTTTTGTCTGAGTTCAGTTTCAAACGGCTTTGTTTCATCCATTCGGCAACTTCTTTCATTCCTTCGTGTAGGTTAGTTTTGGCGGTGCTGGGGTCATTGGTGAGAGAAAGGATCAGTTGAGTGTCATCAGCGTAGGAGATGATGTTGAGGTTGTGTTGGCGTGCGATGGCTGCGAGGGGGCTCATGTATACGTTGAAGAGGGTGGGACTGAGTGAGGATCCTTGTGGTACGCCGCAGATGACTCCAGAGGCCTCGGACTTGAATGGTGGAAGGCGGACTCTCTGGGTTCTTCCGGTGAGGAACGAGGAGATCCATTCAAGTGCTTTTCCTTGGATTCGGATGTTATTGAGGCGTTGTAAAAGGGTGCTGTGGCAGACTGTGTCGAAAGCTGCAGAGAGGTCAAGGAGGATGAGGGCGACTGTGTCTCCTTTGTCCAGTAGAGTTCGAATGTCGTCTGTTGCTGCGATGAGGGCGGTCTCAGTGCTGTGTTTTGCTCGGAAGCCAGATTGTGAGGGGTCGAGGGATATGTTGGCTTCGAGGAAGGCGGCGAGCTGGTTGTTGACAGCTTTCTCGATGACTTTGGCCGGGAATGGAAGAAGTGAGATGGGGCGGTAATTTTTGAGTTCGGTTGGGTCCGCTGTTGGTTTTTTCAGAAGGGCGGTGAGTTCAGCGTGTTTCCAGTCTTCCGGGAAGGTGGCGGAGTTGAGGGAGCAATTGATGACGTCTCGGAGGTGCGGTGCTATGACGGAGTCTGCTTTGTTGAAGATGTGGTGAGGACATGGGTCTGTGGGGGATCCTGAGTGGATGGAATTCATCATGCGGATGGTGTCCTCAGTGGAGATTGGGTTCCAGTCGTTAAGGGTGTTCACGGGAGGAAGATGCTCAGCAAATGGTAGGATGGGTTGGTTTCCGGGTTGGTTGTCGAAGCTGTTGTGGATGTCTGCAATTTTGTTGTGGAAAAATGAGGCTAGGGAGTCGCAGAGGGTTTGAGAGGGGGTGATGTCGTTGGAGTTGGCCGGGGGATTGGAAAATTCCTTGACGATGTTGAAAAGTTCCTTGCTATTGTGGGCGTTGTTGTCAAGTCGATCCTTGAATGCTGTTTTCTTGGCTTTTCGGATCAGTTGGTGGTGAGTGCGGGTGGCGCTTTTGAAGGCGTCCTTGGTGCTGGTGGTTGGGTCTTTTTTCCAGGCCTTTTCAAGGGAGCGGCAGAGTTTCTTGGATTTCTTGAGATCATCGTTGAACCATGAGGTCTTCTTGCTGCCAGGTTTGCTTTGACGTTTTTTCAGTGGTGCTAAGGTGTCGGCGGTGTTGGATAACCAAAGGGTGAGGTTGGCGGCGGCTTCGTCAGCGTTAGAAGAGAGGGCTGGGGGGTTTAGAAGAAGCGATGAGGAGATCTGGTCGAAGGTGATTTTGTTCCAGTTTCTTTGCGGAGTTGGTTGGGGGTGGTTGATGGGTTTCGGCTTGTTGTAGGTGAAGTGAACGCAGCTGTGGTCAGTCCAGAGGAGATCCGTAGTGTGGCTGAAGGAGACATGGTTGCTGGAGGTGAAGATGGGGTCGAGTGTGTGACCTGCGATGTGGGTGGGGGAAGTGACTAGTTGTTTAAGTCCGAGGTTGGCGAGGTTGTCCACGAGGGTGGCGGTGTTGCGGTCGTTGGTCTTTTCAAGGTGAAAGTTGAGGTCTCCCAGAAGGATGTAGTCTTTGGAGGGGAGCGCGTGAGGAGTGATGAAGTCCGTGATGTCTTCACTGAATTTTGCGCGGGGACCTGGTGGTCTGTAGAGGAGGGTGCCTCTGAGTGTGGTTTTGGGGTCGATGTGGATCTGGAAGTGAAGGTGTTCGGAGTTAGCGAGGTTGGCGTCAGAGCTGGTTGAGATGCGGATTGATTTCTTATGGACGATAGCGATTCCTCCTCCTGTGTGGCTGGTACGGTCTTTGCGAGTGATCTTATAGTCTTCGGGGATGGCAATGGTGATGTCTGGTGCGGAGGAAGCATTCATCCATGTTTCCGTAAGGAAGGCGATGTCCGGAGAAATGGTGTCTAGTAGATTCCAAAGGTCAATGGCGTGCCTGTGGACTGATCGGGTGTTGAGGAGGATGCATTGTAGGTGATTGGGGTCGGGAGACTGTGGTGTGGTCGTAGCGGAGATGCTGTCGGTGCCGCTAAATTTGCAGGAGTAGCAAGAGAAAGGTCCATGGGTGTGTCCAGGTGCGGCTTGGACGCAGTTGGGGGCGCGACCGGGGTTAAGGGCTAGTAGGGAGGCGGCATCGTAGGTGATGCGAATGGGCTGGGCAGCGCGAGGGGCAGGGGGTCTGGCGCTGGGCGCGGTCCAGGCGCGGACGGGCGTAGACGGGCTTACCTTTGGCGCACCTTCGGCGCGGATTGGGCGCGGTCGCTGCGCGTAAACGCTGCGCGCGGGAACTCCTGTCATATATTGAGGGTGGGGGGGGGAGGGGCGAGGGCGTCTCAGCTGGGAGGCGGGGCGGGCTTCTGACGACGACAAACAACAAACAAAATGGAGGCGGAGGGGGGAGCACAGCAAACACGCAAAGCAGAGTCAAATAAGTCCTAAATGCAGAATTACAATGCAGGTAAGCGTAGCGCCGATCAGGCAGGTAGTAGGCACAAACAATACTGCAATTCTGTGATTCAAAGCGGCACAGCGCGCAAACAGTCTCAATTCGGCAAAATAAACAATTCAAAATGCAAGTGAGCTTAGCGGCGATCAGGCAGGCAGCAGGCACAGATAGGAAGCAGTTTTGAAAAGCAAAGCGCTATAACGATACCAGGTATCACAGGGGACACTGGGGAGCGACCACTCAGCTCGAGGGAGGGGAGCAAGTCACGGCGTCTTCAGGTAGTGAAGCGCTGTTCTACTAAGTGGGAGGGCGTCTCAGCTGGGAGGCGGGGCGGGCTTCTGACGACGACAAACAACAAACAAAATGGAGGCGGAGGGGGGAGCACAGCAAACACGCAAAGCAGAGTCAAATAAGTCCTAAATGCAGAATTACAATGCAGGTAAGCGTAGCGCCGATCAGGCAGGTAGTAGGCACAAACAATACTGCAATTCTGTGATTCAAAGCGGCACAGCGCGCAAACAGTCTCAATTCGGCAAAATAAACAATTCAAAATGCAAGTGAGCTTAGCGGCGATCAGGCAGGCAGCAGGCACAGATAGGAAGCAGTTTTGAAAAGCAAAGCGCTATAACGATACCAGGTATCACAGGGGACACTGGGGAGCGACCACTCAGCTCGAGGGAGGGGAGCAAGTCAATGTGCCCAACTAGTTCATTCCTTGACCTTCCAAGCAGTCTCTCAATCATATTTTGTAACTGTAAATTTCCTAGGTAATGGTAGGATTGAAAAAGTAAAGAATTACACATATGTTACAATCTCAGGCAGTACAAGAAGCCTAGAGCACCCTTGCAGGCTCAGCAGCGCTGTCAAGCAGATTACACAGAATTTCCTGGCTCATACAGCATAAGGGTTACACTAGTCTTACATATTGGGGTTTCAAAGAGAACTGAAACAAAGCTTTTTTCCCCCAAACATTCCCTTTTCCGTTTTTGATTATCCACATAATTTGCTCTCAAATATAGTACATAGAGCATTGGATTTCAGCATGTATTTGCTACCGGTTGAAAATCAAGGCCTTAAAAATGGCCGGTAGCAGTTTGTATTTTAGATGTCCCTGCTGTACATGGATATTCATAGATTAATTTGCTGTAAGTTTCAGTCTTGGTATACAAATATTTTGGCTCCATGCGAGTCTAGTGGCCCTGTGTAGCCAGTTGCTGCCGGTGGGCCTGTTGAGTAAACTTCAAGTCTGATATTTTGGGAACTGGTGGTCATGGTCATTGTTTTGCCTGTTGGTCTGTAGTGGTCTTTGGCTCTCTTCTGGATCGATTTAGTGGATTTTGAGGCTGGAGCACCTGGACACACTACAAGGGAAACAGACAGTTCATTCTCAAGGTTGAGTGTGTCAGTGTGCCTTCTATACTTCTAAAGTCTTTACAATATCCTAGATAACTTCAGATACTCTCAATGCACACTATTGGGAAAACTGGGAAAACCTTAGGAATAAATCTCAGCATGATGAAGACAGTTAAAAGGCTAAGGTGCTGGCATATCTTGATGTGGGTTGGAAGGACAACAGGAGTTATATAATAGTTTGGGGGATGCGAAACATCTCCTACAAATTGGCAGAAGTTCAGAGGCTCTAGTTAGAATTTATTCAAATGCATAAACTCTAAACAAACACTTGTATACTCCTTAAAAGGGCATCTGTCAAACTCTAAATATCCCTCAACCTTTCTTCTGACGATGCAGAGGAGCAAGCACATCAGACAAAGTCACTAGTCACTATTCTAAGGCTCATTACCTGCATTTTTGGATATGATTGATGTCATACTCTGATGGACCACTGGATCTACTCCAATAGCATCACTTCCATTTACTCAGTGGGCCTTATTCACAAAGGTAAACATGCACTTTGGTTATAAGTTTACTATTTTTTAGCTATTCACATAATTTGAGTGTATTTTTGTTTTTACATGAGGCCTCTTTATGACTGGGGTGAAGTCAGCACATAAAAAGATAGGACATTGCAGAGAACTCAGCACATAAAAAGATAGGAAAGTCTTTACAATCGTAAAGATACTACGCGTAAAACTACACTCGTAGTTTTTGAATAGCAAAAAAATTGAAAACTTACAACAAAAGTGTGTGTTTATCTTTGAGAATAAGGCCCTTGGGCTGCATTCACCTAGTTGCAGTGTGCAGACACTTGGCTTCTCTTGTTGCTGATGCTTCTGTCACATCAAGCAGCACTTCAGCAGTCAGATCAGCATTCCTCTTGAGCAGAGCTGAATTGCATGACCGAAGGGACTTGCCAAAAGTCTTTTAACATTGAGTGCCTCCTGCATTTCTAATTCTGATTGGCATACGCACAGGTGTCAATGGACTTAGCTCCCTCCCTGGAGAACCCATTAATGTAACTATTCATGGTTTGCAAACTAATAGGTTTGCCAATACAATCGGGGGCCGATTTACATGCCCCTTGTGACACTTTTGAGCTGCTGTTGCATCACTTTTTGTGATGCAGCGGCAGTGTAAACAATGCGCCACATTGTGGCACATTTAAAACGTGATGTATCTAGGGAAATGTGTCATCTTGTAAAGTCCTGCGTCACATTATACCTGTATCAGTTATAATGTATGCAGGGTGGGTGTTCCCACGCAGGAAAGCCTTGTAGAAGTTATGCGATGAAATCTACAAGATTTCACTGCACCACTTCTAGCACGCTACTGCATCAAAACCCTATGACTGCTTGGAGCAGGCATAAGGAATGACGCAGTTTATTAGGAATAGGCCTCCCCATGCATTGCTGGAGTCGCGTCATGCTTGCAACATGACTCCAGCAATGCGTGACTTTTGTGCAGACAGGTCATCACAATTTCTGACGCATCGGTCAATCCTGGTGCCATGGTGCAATTGGAAATACGGCGCATCCATGGTGGCGCAAGGGTTTCGCACGCAGGCACAGGGAAACTGATGCATCTGTACAGATGTGTCAGTTTCTTGTAAATAATCCCCTTAATTCTGAACTAATGGGTGCTTCCCCAGCAAATATGACACATACACGAACGGGGGTGGCACACACACAATCAAACACTCACATGAAGACACTCTTGTACACCCAAACACTTGTTTTGGTAAAAATGCTCCTTTGTCAGTTGAGGTAGCTTACCTGATAAAAGATGTTTATAGTTACCGAACTCAAAGCTGCCCATTTTATAGAGCTCAGAAGGATGGAAGATTGAGTGCACCTGCTGGGATTCAAACACAGATCCCTGCACAAAGACACACTCATATGGGCACATAAAACGCTCATATGTACATTCACACACCCATGTGCACATACATGGAAACCAACTTGCATGCACACACACGTTATTCCTCACTCACATGCAGACATATGCACTCATGTTGATACACATATTCACACTCATATGTAGGTCATCAATGCGAATTCCGACAATACTGATTGAGCCTTCTACATCAAGAGTTGGGAAATTGAGTCCCTTGAGTAGGTAATAATAAAAACTGTTATTTAAAGTGCCTAGAAATGGCAGAGGTGTAAAAAGGAGTGCTACTCACATGCACATGCACAGACATACATACATACATGCACACCTACATGCATTCGCACACACTCATGTGCACACACAAGTCCACACATTCATGCACATATGCACTCACTTGCAAACATATGCACACACATTCATGTGCTCGCCCACATGCACACACAAACACATGCAGACTCTCACATGTACGCATGCATGCACACAAATGCAAACAAGCATTCAAGACTTTATTTTTGCTTATGGTAGAGAATACATTTTTGGGGAGCAAAACAGCAGCACCCCTTCTCCTCACTTGGCAAGACCAGGCAGGCCCTGTCCCCCACTGCTTGAAAGCAGCACGGAAGAAGGGGCTGCAGATACCTAAAGGGCTGCTGGACCAAGGGGCTGCAGGAAGAACGGATCAGCATGGATACCTTTGCCAATGTCTCTTTGGATTGGACTTGGACAAGTGTATGACTAACTCCCATCTCATCTATCCTGCACGAAAGCTTTTACAGTGAGACAGAGAGTAGGCACCTCCAGATCTGCGGCTCCGGTTGCTCAGTTTGGGATGCATTACAGGGGCTCACTGGGGTCAGTGTGAGAGGGCTCTGTTAAGGCCTGGATTATACCTGCATCCTGGCTTAGACTCTGTCATACCATCACTCTCTGTAGCCAGGATATCAGTCACCTGGCACAGACTGGATTTAACCCGGACCAGTCAGTCACCTGCCACATATTACCTGATTGATAATAAATATTGGTGGGGTGTTCCACACAATACATTCCCACCTACAAAATCCCCATGCACGGGATGCAACTGCAGACTTCGGAGTGGTACTTCACCCAACAAACTAAGAGCAGCATTTTATTCTCCCTCGGAAAATAGGCAACAACCTAGAAACAAATTTTGAGGAATCCACTCATTCTTGAGAGAATGTGTACCGATAAGCTGGCAGTGTGGCCCCATCACCATCTTGGCATTCATAATATTGCCCTTCCTCCATAACGATGCATATCCATCCTCCATGCAGCTTCGTGAACACAGACCAGCTATGCCTCAAGGTACCTGTCTATACTGCTCGCTGCTCCATATTCAAACCACAGCTATAGACGTCAGACACAACATATATAAATACATAGGGGCATATGTACAAGGACTTAACACCGTTGCAAGGTTCCTGTGCAAAAACTGCTTCTAACCCCACTTCGAGATATTTACAAGGAATTCCTTGTATGGTGCACAACCCAAAACACTGACTCTAACTCCAGTTAGAGACAGTCTTTTAAGACCAGAAAATAGCTGGTGTTAAAAATGGTGCAAACACTTGGGGCCTCATTTCAGAAAGTTTTGGTGCCCTGCAAGGAATGTTGCTGCGCTGCCCTGCGACATAACTACAGGACAGGAATGCGCACTATCAACAAGATAGGCTGCATTCCTGGGCCTCATTCATGAGAAGTGTTGCATTGTTGCGACAAAACAGTGTTGCAACACTTTTCGCTATGCCATTCTTGCACCACCATGGATGTGCTGTATTCATTATACGGCGCAATTAATGACAGATACGTCTGGAATCCTGACGTATCTGTCAGCGCTAAAGTTAGGCATTGCTACAGTTGTGTCACAAGCATGACGCAAATCCAGCAATGCATGGGGCCAGTCTATCCCTGTGGCACTGCATAGGTACTAACGCAGTGGCGTCCTGCAAATGCTGCAGTGAAATCTGATGGATTTCACTGCTCACTCCTATGAGGCTTTGTTGCGTCGGAACGGCCACCCTGCATACATCGTACCTGATGCAGGTATAATGTGAAACAGTGCTTCACAAAGTCACGTTTATGCCTAGATGCCTCACTTTGCAAATACGGAGCATCATGGGGCAAAATCACGCTGTAAGTACATCAAGAAAATGACGCACCGGCGAGGTGTAACTGTCAGAAGGGGTTCATGAATAAGCCCCTATGTATTTTTGGGAATGGTCTTGAGCAACATGACAAGGTGTTTAGTCAGGGGCTGGAGGAGTGGGCATGTTCTCCATGAAGGCTGTAATGCATAAATCAACTAAAACGAGTTCACCTTCTTTATTCATCACAAGCATGGTTTTCACATCACCATAGTTAGAACACCCTTCTTTAAGATGGCGCACACGATTGGGGCTAGTCCTTATTTTAGTTTCAGTTTACCGGAGATGTACTTCAGGTCCGGCGTGTTGCTTATGCACCTTGTAATGGAAGAATTCAGAAGCGTTCGGACTCCACTTTTCTGATCGAAAACTCCCGTGAGTAAAAGAATACGTTTTTGTTAAACATGTAGCCCCGTAACATGCATTGTAGTTGAGTGAGTAAAGACGTGTGTTTTGTTAGACCTGTAGCCCCGTAACACGCATTTTAGTTGCATGGTACATGTACTGTTTTCCACCAGGTAGTGGACCCGGAACTTGTTTTGGTTGATTTATTAACTTCGTTTTACGTTTTTTAGCATTTAATTGGTCTGTCACAGGGTGAAATGTTAATAGAACCGTGGGAGAGTTTGTAACTGTTTCTTTGCACTTTTACTGGCACACGCTACAAAATAAGTGTGTTTTGAGTTTGAATCATGTTTGTTTTACACCTATTCAATATTTATAAATACATTACCTATAGTGCACCCATGTTTTTTCACAGCGTGACTATATTGAAGGCACTACCTTTTTTACTCGTCTTTCACTCTACTGCTGTACTCACGTTATCTCAGTTTCTCAATAATGGATGGAATTATCACTCATTATGCCTGGAATTTAGCATGCTTAACGTATGTGATACATTTTATATCAGCCGAGATTCTCTCAACTTGAGTTACATTTGTTTGTAGATCATTAATCCCCTGACGAAGGGCGAAACCAGCACGAAATGCATTGAGATGGGATTGGAAGTTGAACATTCTTGCTTTTCATGCTGGTGAGGTTCTTTAATTTTGACTCCATCTTACATTTGTCATCAATTTGTGTTGCCTTTACACAGACTGCTCTATTCATGAAGTGTTTCTGTCCTTTGGACTGCAACATGTAGAAAACCCCCCTCTGTCCTTGCTTTGAAAGCAATCTCAGACACTAGCTGGCCTAACTGCATACAGACATGTTCTGCCATTACTGATTGACCTATAAGTGCTGTAATTGATTGACTTATGGGTTGGGCAGAAACACGACGTAAGGGGGACATTCTGGTTACATGATGTTTTTCTATTGGCTAACATTTTGCAGATCTTGTATGTCCATATTAGGTATTTTTGTATGCTTGCAGAAGCTAGGTCTGCCCCTTTCTTTTATTCTGAGTTTGTAATCCTAAGCATATAAAAGACCTCTGTGTTCTGTATTCTTTAGACTGCCTCATTCAGGTGCTAAAGGCTCCTGTGTGACGTAGTCTCACTTATTAAGTTTAATAAAGATGTCTTTTAATATTTCAGCTTCTGTGCCAAGTTCTTTTGTATTAGTGATTTCAGTTCTTCAGATGGCGCGGCCAACGCGGGCTTCATCAGAGAAGTGACTTTCTGTGGGAGTGATCTTGTCAGGAGACAGAAAGCTACTGAGGAGGGCAAGACAGGATTCTACTAAGAAGGTACTCTGTGCACAGGGATTCTGGAGATTCTTCGTCTCTGCAGGCCACTGTATTTCTGCTCTTCCTGATTTTGATCCTCCACATGATGTCACTCCTGACTGAGAACCCTTTTTGGCGTGAGTATTAAAAAAAAACAAAGAGACCGTTAGGTCATTTAGAACTTGACCGTTAGAATTTGGATAACCTTTTGATTAGTAAAAATAAGAAGTACAAGTGGGTCGCTCCCACGACTTTGTTCGGTTCTTGGTTTTGATTTGGTTATTGCAATTACCAAAGCCGAGGGGTTTGGTTTCTTGGTTTTTGATTTGGTTATTGCAAATTACCAAAGCCGAGGGGCTCGTATATTTGCGAGTGTATTGGTAGAGATAACCCCTTGAAGTTTGAAGCTAGATTAGTGAGCTATAAGATGCCTAATCTTAGCAAATTTGGGACTATAGCTTTGGAACTTTGGAATTTGTGTTGGCCAACTTTGGATTTGTATAGGTTTGTATATGCAAATTGCAATTTGTGTAGACAGGTAATGATGAGAATTTTCTCTATTTGGTTTAGTTGAACGGTGCACGTACGAAAAGTACATTAAGCACTATTTTGATTATAATATTGTATATTTTGCAATATTTTTGGGCATGCCTGTTTGAAAGCTCACATAAGAAGAATGTGTTGCTTTATTTGGAAGGTACCATGTTGTGATGTGACGTAAATTAGCCGGCTTCCCTAGAGGGAATATCTAAATAGGTTTAGATTTACAAACATATTTCTTCCTTGGTGATTTTGTATCCCCAGGGAATAAAAATATGGACATAATACATACAAGGATCCTTTGTTTTGTGCAATTTTATGAATGAAGATATGCAGAGCGATTTTTGGTGTTCTGCTAGTCAAAGCTAGTGAATCGAGTGTATTTTTGCTTCTTGGACATACATCAGTCTGTTGGGTTGTTTTTGCAGTCTTTTGGAACATAATTGAGAAGCGTTTCTTGTAAATATGACTTACAACTAGTATTTACAAATGGTTTGGTTTAAGTACAGTCTGTGGGCTGTCCTTTATTTCTGTCCTGAGTATTGATATGTGGGTTAAATGTGTGTTTAAATGTCTATGTGGTTTTCCCATTAGTGCAATTTCTGTAAGTGATTAGCGATGGCGCTATTCACAAAATGCATGGCTAAAAGCTCGCCGTATTGTGTGTCCTGAGTGTTTGACCCCTTTCTGTTTATGTCTGAAATGAGCTCAAATGTGTGTTTGTGTTTCTTTTTGATGTTTTCAGTCTATTAAGCAAGATGTCTAAATGTTTAAAAACTAAAATGTAAATTCACATTCACTAGGAATAAAAAGCCCCCAAAAACGAAATTGGGTGTTTTGCAAAAAAATAAATAAACTTACAGCATTTTCCTTAGATACATTGTGTTAGGTATTAACAGGCAAACAGATCAGCTGAAGTAAATTCCTGCTGAACTCAAAATAATATAGAACACGCATTGATATGTTTTAGTTTGAAAAAGACTGCCAGCTGCTCATGTTACAAGCACTTAGAGACAAGCTAAATAAACAGGAATATTTATTCAGCCAGGATTTTCCCCTCAGTTGCACAGGTGAAAACTTTGCATTTCAGAATGTTGTTTTAAAAAGGTTCCAAAACTAAGGTTCATTATTTTGTATTATAGGAAGACATTTTAATTAAGGGTTTTCCTCTCTTTAAGCATTTCTCTAAGCATATTCTTGGCTCAGTTGCTAAATAATAATTAACCCATGTAATGAAGAAACATTTAAAAAGAAAGAAGCCGTAACAGATGCTGAAACAAGATAGGGCAAGTCCAAGGAAACTAAAAAGTTAATGATGTCTTGAACATTGATTGGTAATCTCAGATAAAGATCAATCAGGGAAATTGGCTTTGCAGGTCAGTTTCGGGTGACGAAAGTTAGTTTCTTACAGTTTAATCTGGTTAATGTGTACATGACCTGGGAAGGCCAGGCCACTTTGTTCGTCGGCCTATGTGGCACAGAGAAAATAAAAAAAATAAAAAGAAAATGAAGTCAGATTCAAGGAATTACAGAGCCTTAATATGTGGAATTAACAAAACTGATTGGGTTATAAAATCAGTGCTACAAAATTCATTTTTTACTATTCATGAAGCTTAATACTTATACTGTGACCTCCTAGCATTATAATTTAATTTAAGGTATGGTATACTGCATAATAAGGACATTAGCATATAGAATTTCACTTGACCAGGCGTGAAAAACTCATTTTTCTCAGGATTTGCAGGAGATATGTTCAATGTCCAATCTCTGCTATTTGTAAAGAACATTCTAAGGATGATTAATATGTAACATTATTATAGGATATTTATTTTTTAGTGCCCCAAATATCAAAGTCAAATTTGGGTAAAATGTGGGCATTTTTGCCATTTACAATTGTGCTTTAGGCTTCAGTAAATGCATACATTTAGGTATGATTCAAATTTGCAGGCTGTTCCCATTTGGGTTTCCTTTTAAATAGGTCAGTGAGCCAATGTGCCTGGTGCAGAGGTTTGAGTTTAATATCAGGGTGGAAGGTTTTAACTTTTGCTGGACCTAACTGAGCCTTCATCCATTTAAGGTAGATGAAATGAGTACCATTGCAAACAAGCATTTGTTCTAAAAACTGGTATGTGTGTTATTATGTTCTGCGAATTATTCACAGTAACTAGTATAGAAATAAATTGTAGCCCCTAACAGGAGTAATATATATATCATGTGTTTTTAAATAGGGTTGGCTATTGCAGGTTAAAAAGAGTTGGGAAGGTTTTTTGTCTTTTTCAGCCTTAGAGTGAGGTGGGAGTTAGGAGTAAGTGTAAACAGATGGAGAAATTATTGGTTGGAAAAGCAGGGCCTCAAAGGGTGTTGGCGCACGGGACGCGCAGAGTGTCTGTGAAAAAGTTTTTGGAAAGTTAAAAAGGTTTAGCATGTTTTCAAAAGATGGTTGTTACAGTTGATATTTTGTGTGTTATGTGCAGAAATGTTTGTGCGTTTTACACATTTTTGCATTTTATCCTTTTATGAATTGTTCCTGCTGGTTCTGTGTGTCAGAAGCGACATAGTTAGTTGTGTTTGACAGCCAAATGTCCACTAACTGGTGATCTGCTGTCAAAAGGAGGGTGATGATTTTAAGCCTGACAAATTAAGCAGGCCTGAATATTCTGTTTTGAGCTGCAGGTTCACAGTGCATAACAGTGCATGCAATAGTGTTGTGTGTCACCGCTTATTTACATATGCTATTGTTTTGTCTATGCTTTTTGTGCTTGATATACGCAAGTATATCTGATGGCTTGACATGTGCGTTTTGTGTGGGGTTTTTTAATGCATGTTTTTGTTTCATGTTGCTGCTTTTGATACTATTACAAGTTTACCTGTGTTGTGAAGGGCTATACATGACGATGTGTATCCTGCACAACAGTTGGGTAGATTTGCTCTGACACTAAATTTCACAGATAGACAGACAACACTTCATCAGTGTATGTCAAATTTGGCTTTAATGGTATTTGAAGGAAAATAAAAAAGAGATATACAGAATCAAAGTGTGTCATCTGCAATTAGTCACGATACTGTCCTCTTCCTTTAAGGAACAGGCAGTCCTAAAATTATGTATCCTGATTGGATGTAAGGATAAATTATAGATTTGTGACTCTTGTACATGGTGACCTAATTTCTATATTACATTAGTCAGTTTTGTTCTGCTTCCTAAGTAGTGTATGGCTTTGTACCATAAAGGAAACAAGGCTTCATTTTTACCTAGTCCCATTTCCCTTTTCCAAATTCCTTTCACCAGTTGATGTATTGCTCAGGTTCACACTTCCAGACTGCAGTAATGTACCAGAGACCCCATATTATGTATAATTCCCTTTTGTATGACCAGACTGGTTTTCAAAATTTTTCTTTAGGCCTACTCTGATGTTTTCCAGTTTGACTGTTAGGGTAGTGATGGACTGGTTAACTAGCTCAATACTATAGTAAGATAAGTTTTCCACCTCAATAGGAGACACCTTACGTTTTTTTGAATATGTCAAATTCAATGCCTATTCTTAACTGGTTTTTAGTTCCTTTTTTCTGCTGCTTTAATTTTTGATGGACCAGATGTATTTTAAATAATGGAAATACCAGGACTCTCTAGTTCTTGTCTTTTGTTTCCACATTTTGATCATTAGCTTTTGTATTGCATAGTCCACCTGATGCACAATTATTAAAGGGAGGTATCTACATGTCCCTGATAAAATGTATTATGCGATTTCTCTGTTGAGGTGTTGTAGATAAGGAATTAGGGAACACCTATATGTAATCATTTAGAGAAAAAAATGTGTTTGCCCCATTAGACAATGCCACCATGTGTGAGGACATCCATTCAGATAGAATTCCCATGTCGCCATCTACCCTTAGATGGTAGAGGATATGCTCTCACATGGAAACCCAATTAAAGAGTCTAGAGGCACTGTTTTGCCTACTGCCTTTGTCTTTGTATTGCCTTTGAGAATGACAGTGTGTTCTAGACCAGAAATGTCCCATGATGTATGGCCACTCCTTTAAAGATTGCAGGCCACTTGCTTGCAGTCCCTTGTTAAAACAATGAACTGTTTTTGTACTTAATTGAAGGAAACAACTGTGTCACATTTTCTACGTCACTAGGTTCTGCAGAATCTTCCAGAGTCAAAGGGAGAATGATACCCTGCAGAACGGTGATAAAGATGAGTTCTAATTCTCATCAGTGACAGCTAACAGATGAACAGTCCCAACACCCAGAAAGTGTTTCATCAGTGACATCTCCAACGTATTGTGCTTGCTTCATCAGAAGGCGTTGAACATCAGATAAGGAGGATATGGTTTTGCCACAGAACCAGAATTTCAGTGCAAAGAGCGAAAAAGAAGGATTCTTGTTGTGTTTGAGGCTTCAGTTTTCCACCCACCTGTCATGTGCTGGTTAACCTCTGACAGTGTGCAGTCCCTTGAGCCCCTTGGCCTGAGTTTTGGCCACACACCCCCTTTTCCTTTGCTCCAACGGAAGTGCAGTGCACCGGAGGATTTGAGATTGGCAAAAGGCACTACATTATGGTGCCCATGAAAGAGCAGCCCGAGCATCCTCTGACACTGAATAGAGAGTGTTGGAGCCTGAAAGTGTTGCTGAGAGTGACAGTCTGTTGCTCTTCCCCGATTAGTAGTACTTGGGTCTGCATGAGATGATCTGTGCCCTTGATCAATGAAGAGCACACTATCTGTAGTGCCTGCCGCAGAGGAGAGATATTGGGGCACTGCATTGAGACATTGAGACTTTCAAGTGAGCTGTGGGTGTTTGCCAGGAAGGCACTCCAATGGATACTGAGTAACATCATTTTCATGAAAGGCCTGAATGTAGAGGCCCATGCGGAAGAAAACAACAGAAACAGGATTTGATGGACAATAGAAGCCTGCCAGAGAGGCTTCGACGGACTCTGGGTATTTCCCGTGCGATTGTATAGAATTGGTGTTTGGAGACTGATTCTTATTGTTGTATTGGCATTGTCAATAGTCACTGAAATACATAATGTTTGCAAAATAATTTTAGGATTTGCCTGTGTAATGGCAAAAGGGGGGTCTGAGGTTCTTTAATTTTGACTCCATCTTACAATTGTCATCAATTTGTGTTGCCTTTACACAGACTGCTCTATTCATGAAGTGTTTCTGCCCTTTGGACTGCAACGTGTAGAAAACCCCCCTCTGTCCTTGCTTTGAAAGCAATCTCAGACACTAGCTGGCCTAACTGCATACAGATATGTTCTGCCATTACTGATTGACCTATAAGTGCTGTAATTGATTGACTTATGGGTTGGGCAGAAACACGACGTAAGGGGGACATTCTGGTTACATGATGTTTTTCTATTGGCTAACATTTTGCAGATCTTGTATGTCCATATTAGGTATTTTGTATGCTTGCAGAAGCTAGGACTGCCCCTTTCTTTTATGCTGAGTTTGTAATCCTAAGCATATAAAAGACCTCTGTGTTCTGTATTCTTTAGACTGCCTCATTCAGGTGTTAAAGGCTCCTGTGTGACGTAGTCTCACTTATTAAGTTTAATAAAGATGTCTTTTAATATTTCAGCTTCTGTGCCAAGTTCTTTTGTATTAGTGAGACCCCTGAGAATGAAGATTTCAGTTCTTCACTGGGAATTTCTGGAAATGGAGATTTACTAATAATGAAGATTTGTTACTATTGATTGGTGGAATTAAGCACATCGAATATCACCAGTGAAAATAAATTAGTTGAATTGATCCACGTGATTTACTGTTTTGAATTTGATGCAAGCCCTTTGAATAGGGATGTAAAGCAGTGCAACAGGGGACATCCCCCAGTCAGGGTACGCAGCTATACTGCTGTTCTCATCCCATTCGCTGAATCACTTTCAGGTTGCCCAGTGCCATGCAGACACCTTTGTAACATAGTGCAAAGGTGCTTGTGTGAGTCTAGCACAACTGGTGTACTGGAAGGGTACCCTCACAGTACAAAACAGTATGCTTAGACTTAATTTTAAAGTATTCTCACTTTGTATGTGTGCTGTACAGTACAGCACACATGCAGTTAGAAACGTGTGGAGAAAAGAACACTAGCACCTCCGCAACACCATTTAAAAAATGATATTCATGAATAAACGTAAAGCCACTTTGAGTGGCTTGGAATGGCCTCACAGATATGGCACTCTGCGCTTGGAAGGTGTTCCACTGATGTTACGTCCGGTTTTCCCACCCATCACCGATGGATTTTGACGCTTCTCCAGATTTACAAAAGCATGTGAACCCAGGGATGCGCCAAGGTTTATTTTCCCTGTCTTTCCTCTTTCCATGTGTGCTGCATTCTGAAAGCACACATGGAAAGAGGAAAAATGCAGCACACATGGAAAGAGGAAAAAAATGCAGCACACATGGAAAGAGGAAAAATGCAGCACACATGGAAAGAAGAAAAATGGAAAGAGGAAAAATGCAGCACACATGGAAAGAGGAAAAATGGAAAGAGGAAAAATGCAGCACACATGGAAAGAGAAAAAATGGAAAGAGGAAAAATGCAGCACACATGGAAAGAGGAAAAATGGAAAGAGGAAAAATGCAGCACACATGGAAAGAGGAAAAATGGAAAGAGGAAAAATGCAGCACACATGGAAAGAGGAAAAATGCAGCACACATGGAAAGAGGAAAAAGCCTCCCAGAATTGTTTCTGTCCAGGAAGGTGACCCTTCCTGCGCAAAAACAATCCTGCTGACAACACCGGTGCAAGGGGTCCTGCGTTGGCGCTAGGCTGAAGAAATGGCGCCAGCTCAGGGAGAAAGGACAGGAATGTGCTTTATTCAATAAATACGTTGAATTTCTATTCTTTCACTTTGATGTAGGTGACTTGCTGCCCTGCCCAACATCAAAACCCTATGTGAGTTTGCATTGGGAACGCTCAGATACTACCCATGGGAAGGGTCGTTGATGTAAAATAAAGTATGTGCTACTTTGTTTGACTTTTAGGTAACATGTTTTGTGCTGAAAAGTAAAACTCAAATAACAATTTGCACCTCTTTAGGTCACCTGCGCAAAATGTTGATACATCTGCCCCTCCATGTGGGCCACCACAAGCGTTCCCCTTCCTGGTCCGCACATGCTTGCAGCCGAATTCTATTGTGAGGTAAGAGCGCTAGAGGTCCCTATTAGTGGCATCAATGAGCTGTGCAAATAACGTCGACAAGAACGTGAAATATCTCATTGATGATAATATGATTACCTCTGTTCAGTGGGCACGCTGTTCATGCATATTTTGCACATTTTATGTGCACATTTTGCTCTATATATGTCACTTTTAATTATCAAAATATGTTGAAGTTGGCGCGAGCGAATCAGCAGATTTGCCCAATAACAAACTACTTTTCCCCAAGGATGTATAGGTAACACATTTAATATCGTCACCTGGATTCTTTCTGTGCGCATTTCTTTTATAGTGGCAATTTGTTTTACACGGGATTTCTGTCACTACCGCGTACTCCTTTTAGTCATTACGGTTCATCACCTCCTTTAATTACAGTCATTCCCAGGTTTTAGAGAACAGTAAAAGAACAGCTTTTTAATTTAAGAATCTTTAAATGTTACGAACTCTCCAATGGCCTTTACTCCTTACATGAACGCCTATGGCCCTCTTTTTGAGATGGCTTTTGATGTTTAATTGCAAATATATTTTCGTTCGAATTTCATTTTACAAATTAGAAACACACTCATTTTTAAAGAGAATGGAACACATTAAAAAAAATTGCCAAGCAATGGGCTGCGTCTTTGGGAGGTACCATAGCTCCATCTAGTGGAAATGAATTAGATGTTTACACACAAATTATTTGTTTTATTTTCAGTCCTTTTTCGATATTGCTAATTTTATCTAGATGTCAAATACTTTAAATTATAATAAAAAGGCATCTTTAAAAACAACATCGAAAGCTCAGTGTTGGGGTTTCTACAATGTATGCTAAGGTAGCAGCTATTGATCCGGCACCGGGTAAATAGCCTATTGGTTCTGCTATTTAATCCCTCCCCTGCTGGTGACGGAACCACTCCGTCATCAGCTGCGGTCGCGCTGTGCTGATGACGGAGCGGTTCCGTCACGGCCCGCTCGGCACGCCTGCGCGGCGCGGATTCCGCGCCTGCGCTGAGCGTTCCATTGAGAGGGCGGGGCCGTGACGGAACTGCTCCGTCATGAGCACAGCGCAACCGCGGCTGGTGACGGAGCGGTTCCGTCACCAGCATGCGCCCGCCGCCTTAGCACGCGGCGGAATAGCCGCCGCAGTGAAGGGGTTAATCAGGCTCTGGCTAAAAAGTAGTAACTATTTACTATTTGGCAGATGGCCTTGAAAATAGCAGAAGAACTTCACTATTTACCCCGCGCTGGCTAAGTAGTAGAGACTCTGCATTGATCTGCCGGCAGCCGTGCACATAGTAGAAAAACGTCATTATTTACCCGGCTGCTGGCTAAAAAGTAGAGATTCTGCACTGTTTGTCTGGCAGCCATGCAAATAGCTGGAAAAATACACTGGTCACCTGGTCGCTGAATAAATAGGAAAGAGGCTGCCAATATCTTGGCCTAAGGAGACACATTGCCCTTTGCAAATTAGTTACCACCCTAATTCAGGGGTCATTAACACATCAATGGATTGCAGCAGCAATTATAATCACAAACTACCAATACATTCCTTTCCAAATTGGAAAGGGGAGGGATGAAATCCCTTTCATGAACCCTCCTATTTGCAATTCAGAAACAAATGCAAAAGTTATTTTAGTAGTATAAAGAAATTTCCAACTCAGAAAAAGAGGTTTGTACATAATGAGTACTTTTGTAGTCACGAACCTTGTGATTTTATGACATTAAGCTAAAACTGGCTTAGATGCAGGCAATAACTTATAGATCTGAAGGTCCTAAATGTTTGAATGTTTCAAGTTTTTTGATAGACATGGCACAGAATGCCACTCCATTACACCGTGGGCCAGGACATAGGGTCTTGAAGGCCCTTTATGTAGCTGTCTCGTGCCCCGCAAGTGCTCCTATTCCTATACATTTACCTGCAGATGTGACTAATGATGAAGATGATTAGAACCTTTGTAAGACCAGTTAAAGCTGTTTACTCTTCTAAAGCTACATGATCTTACTAACAACTCCATGGGAATGTACAGGGTCTGGCTCTAATCAGCAAGGCTGAGCCTCTAATCAGAATACAACAAAAAATCTTGCCTGTACTGATCCTTATTCTAAGAAGCTGATCACCCGGGTGACAGCAAAAGAACTATTGTCAACCTCCTCACAAATTATTCAAAAATATATTTCATTTATTTGCTAAAAATCATTTTGTTTTTCTCATAATATCATAAATTGACAATGTTTAACATTACACCACAAGACCAAAATACAATTAAATGACTATCAGCAAATACACGAATAATGAAACAAATAATCAACACCAGGAGACGACTTACTCACATACAAAACATGAAACACAAAACATAAACAATAAATAATGTTTTCTCGAGAATTCTTTACATTGTTTAGTCAGTCTAGATAAACTAATAGAAACAGTGTGAATAGTTTAACGGAAAAATTCCTGTACTGTGCCAATTTATCGACTTCTCTTTTATCATTTGTTACACCAGGCAGAAAAAGACTCTTATTATTGATCACACTTGTTTACCAAAAACAACAAAAACTGGTCGACGCATTTCTAACCCCATGAGTTGTTGGCTGGGGGTTCTCCTCAGGACCAAACACTAGAAAAAAATAACGAATAAAAAAATTAAGAACCAAAACTACTTCTGTATGTGAGCTGAGACAATCAATGCACTTTTAGTGACCTTGAGCATTCAGTTTGCAGGCGGCTAGCTTACTTATTTGGCTAAATCAGCCGATTTTGCTTATAGACTCAATCAATTGCTGGCTAGCATAGATTTTGAAGGTGGGTACTATCCCTGGAGGACTCCAGAGCCGGAACACCCAAGGAAACAGAGACATTTTTCACAGTGGAAAAACATTGAAAGAAATTTCATCTTATCACAGAGATTTCTTTTAGAAATTCCTGGGCTTCTTCTACCCGTGTAAACAAGTGAAACTTCCCTTTAACCAGCACCTTGAGTTTCCACTGCTGTGCAATGGATGCCTGGGCCCCATGAGCTTTAAATAACAATAGCAATTTTACATATTCTTTCCGCCTTCGTGCCGCCCCCACTGACATGTCAGAAAAAATACGACATTTCATACTCTCATAAATAGCTCATTTGGATGGCTTTCATCAGAACATTTTCTTTCATCCTGTAATTAACCCTGGGGGTAGTGTGCGTAGTGGGGCTACGCAAAGCTACGCAAAGTGGGCGAGAAACTACGCCCACCTGCGCACTTCGCGTAGCCCCACTACGCGCCGCATGCCCCCCTCCCCTACATACCTAATTTCAGCAAATGGGCACATAAAAATAAATAAAAGGCACTTATCTTGTCCGCGGCGTCCCGGGTTGGCGGCAAGGTGAGAGATAGTTCTGTGAGCATTCAATCAGCAAATGCACAAGTACAACACAGTCACAAAGTTGAGCACAGAATATAATATTTTGCAGAGAATACGACGCAGAGAGATAAAATTGTTAAAAATTACAAAAGTTAAAACCAGGAAATAGCGCAGCCACAAGTATGTGTCGCCCCACACACAGTGTCAAAATCAATTACCTCTAACCACTGCGCGTCGGCACCTTAAGCATATTTATGTGCTTCTGTCAGTCAGAAGACTAGAGCGTGACTGACTGAAAATGGCTGCCCCAGTTATGCCACCAGAAGTGAGGGAAGTAAGGGCTCTACCGCCGCACCACTCCCTCCACACAAACAGCACTGGCTGCGGTGGACCGGGGAGGCAGGCTGCAAGGTGAGAGATAGTTCTGTGCGCATTCAGTCAGCAAATGCACAAGTAGACGTCATACCTGCTCAGCAACCCTTTTCCAAATCAGATCTAAGTATGGAAAATGCCGCAAGACAGCAGGCACTGGAGCCTGAGCAGATTTATCAAGAAATGTCGGGAGCTGTAGTAGAGAATGGTGGGGAACCAGTAAGTCACAGTAATGAAAAGTTCCTTGAGAAGCCCGATGTTCCTTCCTCCGGTGCCAGCTTGCAACAGATGGAAGTGAAAGATCTCCTGAACTTACTACTGGAGGAAATTAGAGAAATGAAAAAATCCCAGGCACTAGAGACTACTACTATACATTTAAGGATGGAGAAAATCGAGGCATCTATTTCTGGATTCCCTGTCATGCTCGATGAAGCAGAAGCAAGGATTGCTCATCTGGAGGAGCAGATGAGCTCTACTATTCGGAAAGTTAATGAGGTGACTGCAGATAAGATCGCTCTTGAGTCAAAAATAGAGGACTTGGAGAACTATTCGCACCGTTCAAATCTTCGGATAGTAGGAGTCCCTGAGGGGAGTGAAGGGACGATACCCTCCGATGGGTGGAAACCTTCATTAAACATAAAGTGCTCCCTGACCAGGTGGGGGATCCTATGTTAACAAGAGCTCACCGGGTTCCTGCCCACCCCTTTCCAAACTCTTTCCAAGTACCCGCAGACAATTCTAGTTAATTTTTCTGATTACAGGTAACCCTGGGCGAAGGACTTCGCTACGCCCACGAAGTGGGAGTAGTGTTGCCTATTTCGCCCTTTGCAAAGTAGGCGAAGCAGGCAACACTACGCCTACTCCTTGGGCGTAGCGAAGTTGCCCGCCACCCGCCTCGCTCCCGCCCTCCTGAACATACCCAATTTTAGCAAATGGGCATATAAAAAGAAATAAAAGGCACTTACCTTGTCCGCGGCGTCCCGGGGCTCCCTCTGCTCGTTCACGCCGCCGTCTTGATAACCAATGCGCATGCGCGGCCGTCCGCGCATGCGCATTGGTTATCAAGACAAACAGAAAGAGGCTGGTGGAGGTGCCTAACTTGTCAACCTTTTAGGGATTAAGACCACAGCCAACCTGATTCTTGGGGATTCATTGAAGTGTGGCTTGCTGAACGTTAGGTCCCTCTGTAAACATCACCTGGAAACATTGCTGTTGACATAAGTCCATGATTTGGATGTCTTAGTGTTGACAGAGACCTGGACTCATCGGGACTCTGACCTAGATCTGGGACTAGCCTGTCCCCAGGGCTATAAAGCTTTTCACAAGCCCCGCCCTAATGGGAGAGAAGGAGGGGGTTGGAGTTCTCTTTAAGGAGGTCTGGAACTTCCTACCTATCGATATTGATCCGGTCGATGGGGTCGAACTATTGGGTTTCGCTTTAATTGATGCTGGGCACCAGGTGCTGACAGGCATTATCTGCTATAGGCCGCCAGGGGTGGTCAGCCTACTTCAACAACAAAAACTGATTGATGTGTTTAGCAACATGGCTTTTCACATGCCAGGCTCCTGATACTTGGCACTTTAATATCTCGCCTAATGGAAGCATGGACCCAGACTATAACAACATTTTACAGTTGTGCCTGGATTTGTCCCTCAGTCATGGGGGTGGCTGAGCCTACTCATACAGGGGGGCACACCTTGGAATTGATATTTGCCAAGGAAGATTTGTTGAAAGAAGTGGAGGTCCTCCCCGTAGGCGAGTCTGATCATTATTTGATCAAATTTGTTGTAACGGGTGTTAAACAGAATGCTTATGGCAGGAAGGAGATTAGTCGCTTCCCCAGCAGGGACTGGAAAAGCCTGCTGAGGAAAGCCAGTACTGCCCCTATCTTTCATACTGAGGGCCTGTTTGAGCCAGGGAAACATGCGGAGGATAATGATGCTGCCTTTTGCTCACACATTACGGACCATCTTGATTTGATTGCCCCTCTAACAATGATGAGAAGAGACGGTAAATCTTCTGCCCCTTGGTATAACACCGCTTTGAAGGATTTAAGACAGGCAGTGCGGAGATGGAGGAGAGGGTACTGCATCGCAAATAAGGTCATTTGGAAAGAGAAGATTAGTAATTATAAGAAGAGTATTATCTCCACTAAAGCCGAGTACTTTGCTGATGTTATTCTGAAGGCCTCTAACAGTTCTAAATCTTTAAAGTCTTCAAAGACATAGCCAATCCGTCCTGCACTAACAATAAGGATTCCCCCCACGCAGGAATTGTGTGACAGCCTGGCTGTGTTCTTTGATAATAAAATTAACACTATCATCAAGGGATTTGCAGAAAGCAGTCTGACTGACATGACTACTGGCACTTTATTGGCCAGGCCGGAGGGTTGGCGAGTGAAAATGAAGGCCCTGTCTGGACCATTTTGATTCAATCTCCCCCGAGGCGTTTGGACAAATTGCGCTTAGTGTGTCTTCTGGCTCTCCTTTAGATCCACTCTACATAGGGTTTGGAAAGCGTTGGGTGCTGAGCTATTTCCCCCCCTCAGACAGATGTGTAATCAATCCCTGAACAGTGGGGTAGTCCCTTCTTGCTGGAAGCAAGCAATCGTCTCCCCTTTACTGAAAAAGCCATCATTAGATCCAGCCTGCCTTAAAAACTATAGGCCAATCTCACTCCTGCCCTACCCAGTGAAGATTGTAGAACGTCTTGTGAGCAGAGCACTCTCCCAGTTTCTTGAGGGCAATGATCTACTGGATGAGGTCCAGTATGGTTTTCGCCCAGGGCATGGCACAGAGACTGCTCTGCTGACCATGTTAGGTGATCTTCGTATGCGCGCAGACAAGGGTTAACATGCCGTCTTGATCCTATTAGATCTGTCTGCCACGTTCGACACGGTCAATCACTCGGTCCTCCTGAAGCAGCAGGAGGACATTGGGGTAGCTGGTCAGGCATTAAAATGGTTCCACGCCTATCTATTTGACAGACGTCAGGCGATGGCCCTCCATCCTTTTCAGTCTGAGTTTTCCAAAGTCCATCATGGTGTGCCGCAGGGATCTGCAATCAGCCCCATTCTTTTTAATGTTTATATGCGTCCTTGGATGGACATTATTAGATCTTTTGGATTAGGGGTAGTCAACTACGAAGATGATACCCAGCTGATTCTCTCACTGGAAGGGGATCAGTTAACCTCCTTGGAGGAATTCCACAGCTGCATGCGGAACATGGCCCAGTGGCTGAGAGACAACTCTCTGCAATTCAATGCAGACAAAACTGAAATTCTCTGCATTCAGAATGGGAGAGTGCCACTGCATCCTCCGGCTGATCTCTGGCCTAGTCACGTGGATCCCCCGCTGTTACCGTCCAAGTCTGTTCGTAACTTGGGGGTCCTATTTAATGAAAAGTTGACTCTGGAGACACATTTCAATAAGACCTTGGGGACTTGTTTTTCCCTTATTAGGGCCATGAGGAAGTTTCTTCCTTTGCTTCCTGCTCAAACACGCCCACTGATAGTCAGGAGCATGATTTTGAGTAGATTAGACTATTGTAACTCCCTTTTGTTGGAATCTCCTAAGTTCCTGACTGGCAGGCTACAGAGAATACAGTATATGGCAGCTAAGCTGACCTTGTCACGCCCTCGTCATTCTTCTTCTTCTCAGGCCCTTGTGGAGCTGCACTGGCTCCCTATAGTGAAGAGAATTTATTTCAAACCACTCTGTGTTGTGTTTAAGGCACTTCATGGAATGGGCCCTATACTATTTGGGCCGTAGTGGAGTAGTGTGGCTCACTGGTTAGAGGCGGCAGACCCGTAAGCAAAGAACGGCCCGGGACCAGGGTTTAATTCCCGACGCGGCAGGGTCGTGGACCAGGGTCAAAACGGACTCGATAATTCCCGCCTCGGTGCCTACTCTAACCAGGGAACACACTCGGTAACTCTGGGCATTAAGCTTGCCTCATCTCTACAACGGCCCCCCACAGACGCAGGGGATGCCTGGTTTCACCTTGGAGATACCCAGAAAGGGACCATCTCACAGGGAAAACCAGGACGGGTTCCCCAGAGGTCTTCAGCGCCAGGATACTCCATGGAGTGGCAGTGCGCTTTACAAGTACACCCACATTTACATTTACATTTACTATTTCAGAGTAAATTCAACTGGTATGTTACTTCCCGCTGTCTTCGTTCCTCTTCAGCCCTCTTGGTGAAAATTCCCCCAACCAGAAGAGTCAAGCTGGGGAGTCAGGCCTTCAGTGTTGCGACTGCCAGACTCTGGAATAAGCTACCCCTAGAGCTGCGACAGATGAATGACCTCTTACCGTTCCGTAAACAAATAAAAATTTGGCTCTTTCCCACAAGTTAATGTTTCTGCTCAGTTTCTGGTTTCTTCCATTACCTCCCTCTTTTAGCGCCGGGATGCCTGTTGGGTTACAGTGCGCTGTATAAGTTTTGCTTACAAATACAATTACAATATGACATCTTGGTTTAAGGGTGCAAGAACAGAATCTCCTTCCACTAAATCTGCTGGAGCTGAAGATGTTGCTAAAGAAAGTACGGAGTATTTCACAGAGGAAGTTGTACCCATTTTCGTAGCCTCATGGGGGGAGTGATGTGCAATCCTGTAAAGAGATTGAGAGTTACGTCATCCTGGAGGGCTACCAGAGAGGCCAAGCTGGTTAATGCTGGGCCCTGAATCGCAGGAGGATGATTACTTTTTTTAGTAAACAGGGGAAATGTTGCACCCCCAGTTGCTCCCTTGGTCAGACCCTTAGGGACCTCCATGCGGACTTTAGATACCGAGGTGGAATTCTCCTCTTGTGGTAGCGGTAGTGGTAGCGATGCGTTAGAATTTGCGAGGGAAGTGTCACTGGTGGCAGACCCATATGGTCTTCAATAGAGCTCTCTAAGCTAGAGCTTACTTCGGCTTGGTCCGCAGACACAGGGGTTTTTGGTACGGAAGAAGCTCCTTTTGCTTGAACTAGGCGCTTTCTCGCTTTCATTCCAGTGGCCGCCTCTACCCTGGCCACCGTACTAGCCTGCTTTTGATGTCTTCCCATTTTAATGTCAGTTTATAGAGTTCTCCACCCCAGTCTCTGCAGAAGGCTTGCGACGTGCCAACAGATTTACCAAATGACATACAAACTCCCTCTGCTAGCTTCCTTAATTCACGACATTCCTTGTCCTGATCACACCTTTTCAGCTCCACTCCCCCAGTCACAAACAGCTCCAAAGGCTCTCTTACCCGGGGCAGCCACTTTCTGATACTCCCACTGCTATCGTTCGGCCGCAGATCATTACACCTATGTGAAAAATGACAATATGTATGTACATAAGCGGCGTTCATTTGTGTTCACCATACCCCTCGCTGTAAGCAGAACGAATACCGCGAAGCATAGACTGCATCATCCTGCCAGTATAGGCCCATGCACGCACGTACACGACAGCCATTTTAGGCACCAAGGCCTCTCTGCCCACTCCCGATAGCCAGCGTCTCTCTCTCCCCCTCACTCCCCAGCCTCGCAAGCATCCCCGACAGCCCCGGTCTCTTATGCATAGGCCATAAAACCCTCTCCCACTGCGCGACCCTGCTCTAAAAGTGACACCCCTGCCTGACCGACACCCCCTGCATTCCTCCCAGGAACACCCTTCCCCTCTTCTGATGACCCCCCCCGGCTACACCTGGCCTCTCGACCCGGTCCCAAGTCATAAAACAAAACCTCATGGATGTACCCCCCCTGGCCCCGCATTGCAAAGCGTGATACACCAACCGAAGTGCCCGATCTTATCGCCTGCCCAACCTTAGATCTGACCACCCCCTCTTGCCCTCGTGTCCTGTTGGAATGTCCAGCTGCAAGATTACAATCACATGTTACATTTGGGAGGGGAAACGACATCCGAGCGACTGGTGTGGGAATAGGCCTGAAGCTGGGATTCCAAACGTGCCTTCTCGTACTTCAAAGTTTCTTTATTGCAATGAGGAATGTTTGTGCATCATAAACCTGTGTATAAAAGACGGAGCCTCAGAGAAACTTGTTAGAGCACCTCTTGAAGACATTGTGCGCATGTCCGAAATGACAGGCTCTCCTCATGAGAAATAAAAACCTGTTCTTGCACTCCCGCTTCCAGCGCCTGTCTCTTTATTTGGTAACTGTTCAAAATGGGAACTAAGAAGCGTCTTGTGCCAGCAGCCTGGGCATCGGTTGTAATTTGGGCTGTTTTTCCTCAATTGGCGCCCAACGCGGGGCCCATCAGCGACATAAGGTCCGGTAAGAGAGGTCCAGACGATGGGGTGAACATCTGAACGATTGGAGTATACCTGCCTTGAGAGGGCCCTCGTCCGGCTGCCGATTGAATGAACTTCACCGATTCCGAACGGACCTCTCTCAAGTGACCTACTGTCCTGACTGGGATCCCACAGGAATGCTGTGGTAAAAACATGGAGTAAGAGAACGATCGGGCGCTGGAAAGGGAAGGCGAAGAACTGTCCACACGGTACGGTCCGGGTAAGGTTAAGTAGGACGTTTTTACGTCTGATAATCGGTATTTAAATACTGGTATTGTTCATTGATTGGTTCATTTAGCCTTGGTTGCTACTTGAAGTATTGGTTCTCTTTGAGACATTCTCTGTTTGCAAACAGCGACGAATAGGAACGTTTCTCTCTCTTTGCAAATAGTGAAGGATAGGTAATGCGGACTTTTGTCCCCCGTTGTAATCCGTCATGCCTATTTTTCTCCCCACTGATTGATTGGTTGCTCTGTTGCTCTTTGAGACATTCGCTGTCTACAAACGGGGAAGAATAGGAATATTCTGTCTCCCTTTGCAGATAGTGGAGGATAGGTAATGCAGACTTTTGTTCCCATTGTAATCCGTCATGCCTATCTTTCTCCCCACTGATTGTTTGTTATCGATTTTTATCGATTATCGCTCTTTTGAGATATTCCCTGTCTACAAACAGAGAAGAATAGGAATATTCTGTCTCCCTTTGCAGATAGCGAAGGATAGGTAATGCGGACTTTTGTCCCCCGTTGTAATCCGTCATGCCTGTTTTTCTCCCCACTGATTGATTGATTGTCTGGACATTTATTGTTCAAGGAATAGTTCTTTTGAGGTATTCTCTGTTTGCAAATAACGTGGAATAGAAATATTCTGTCTAGTCTTTGCAAGTAGTGAAGGGTAGGTAATGCGGACCTTTGTCCCCCGTTGTAATCTGTCATGCCTATCTACTCCCCACTGATTGGTAAACCAGTTCCACCCGGACCATTTATTAGAGGTAGATCATCTGGCTCAACCGGAGGGCGCCCCTAATAAAAAGGACATATGTAAAATACGAAGTAATCACCGTATCCTGTTAACAGAAACTTTAGCACGAAACACACTAGAAAAGGAAGGAAAAAGAAATCGAGCAAAATCAGTAGGCCACTGATGAGTTCTTTTTGACTTCGCTAGAAATAAGAAACGTTAGAAATAGCCCGCAATAAGAAACATGAAAGTGGTGAGAGAAGCCAAGCTTGACATCACGGCAGCCACGAGGTAGCTAGGCTCCGCCGCCCCTCACTGCTCCAAACATGTCTGCCCCACCGCCCGCCACGCCCAATAACGGTAACATAAGATTGATACAAGTCAGCAGATACCTACCCCCATTCCAGAAACTCCCGAAGTGCAACAGGTCCACGGTCACGCCCATCCGGAAGACGAGGCCTCGACGCGTGCAGGGCGGGGCCCGGCTGGCCGCCATCGGCCGGAGAAGTCGTGCGGTGTGTGGAAAATGACATTTTGCCTGACCAAGATGCCCCCTACGTGTACCCTATGTTACATGTATGTGCATGTCACCCATGCATATTTCTCTCAGTGGCCTGAATCACAAGGCCTCTGCAATCACGTCCTGCATTAAGGTGCCTGTCATCAAGTTTCCCAAATATTAAGTTAGCATTTAAGGCCCATGTATTTGCATTGTGCACTTTTAAATAAATATCGTAATGAACCCTTTTTGTGGTTCAGTCTGAGCCACTTTCTGAATTAGGGTTTTCATGACTCCTGACACACTGAAAGCTGCAGTTACGTATCTCTGACCTCGCATACTTCTAGCTCAGCCGAAAGAGACCCAGCAAGGGTTGCCAAGACTGTATTATGAATAACAGTTATCTGCCTGCTGTACAGAGTCACATTCCTGCCCAGTGAGGAAGGTAAACAGAACCCGTCCGCGGAAGATAGGGCCTAGCCTCTCTGTCTCCATTGAAGTAAATCACAGTGCTTGCATCCATAGAAAGCTCACAGCCCCCACGCAATGAACGAAGAAATATATGCTTTTTCTGATTCTAGTGATGAGCAACCTTTGCTTCAGATAATACATCCCCTGACTTAAGATATCAGTTAGTACCAGACGTGCAGGGTCGCCTTGACACTAAAGTTCTCTCTACTAGACTGAAAGTCAGCTCTCCTCCCAGTTACACATCAATTGCACGTCATGCTCAAATTGCGTGCACAAGTAGGGCAAAGTTCCAGCCTGCCATGTAACTCCTCCTCTATGTAGCCACCCACCTATCACCCACCTGTGACTCATCAAGTGTACACCCTCATGCACGCCCACATGCTCTTATCTCTTTCTTTCTTGCACTGCCTGGAGCGTTCCTCCCTATGTACAAGAAAAAAATGTATATATGTGTTGTTCTTTGTAAATAATGTTAGAAGACCCTTCCTGAACCTCAGTGGTGATGGAACAGATTCTCCCTTAACTCAAGTTATTGGAATAAAGCCCTTTTAACTTGGACACCACGGACTCTCTGCCTCTCATTTGATACATGCTAATTGTTAATGCCTAGAAATTATGCCAGGGTAATGTTTTATTTACCACATTAATTTGGCGCCCGAACAGGAACATATCCCTTTCCCCACGCGCCGGAGTTGTAGGTCCAGCTTTGCCCCCTTCTACAGCCGTGACGGACTTTAAAGTGTACACGCCATCGGGATTTCCCGTTACTCCCTCAGGCCCAGGAGGAGGACGGACTGTGACCAGGCATCCATACGAGGCGGTGAGGATTGCGGATCGTCTCAACCAGAGCCCGACCTGTGAGAGAGCAAGGTCCGAGGTTTCCAGAGGTCCACCCGTTCCGAGGCGCATGCGTAGACGTAGACGTAGATGCGTAGAAGTCCGAGGCCTTCAAGTTTCAAGTTTTGCTTCTCGGTGACTACCACTATGGGGAATGCATAAAGTTTCAAGACGGGTTCATTTTATATGAACACGGTCAAGACGGGTCCATGGTAAAACGTGGGCACGGTAAAGACGGGTTCACATTATTCGTGAAAACGGTAAAGACGGGTTCGTTCACATGAGCACGGTCAAGACGGGTCCACGGTAAAACGTGGGCACGGTAAAGACGTGTCTCATTTTTGAGACCGGTATGGTTGTACTGTATCCCAGTGCATATAGTTTTTCAAGTACATGTTTAGTTCTCTGTATTGGTTTAGATCATGTTTGTTTTAATGTTATGATGTTTTAGTGTGAATGATTGTTGATTGGTTCAGTCTATTTTTGTGTATTGTATTTCCATTGTGTTGGTTTCAACATGCCACTGTTTTCAAAATTGCGTCAGATAGGGACCAGAAAAGGTATACTAGAAGAGTCAGTTAACATCCCGCCTAGAGACACACCTGGTCATTATATGTATAATAAGCATGGATTAGACGCCATCTTGTTTTTAGATTTATGGGTAGACTATACAAAGGACCTGGAGGAAAAGTATAGATGGCCTATCTCAGGAACTTGGGATTCAGAATGCATTATGAGAGTAGAGGAAGCTCTATGGAAAAAGAAATCAAGACCCTCTCAGAAAGATGCCATTGAATTGTGGCGCAAAGAGTCACACAGGAGAACAGAGAAAGAATTCAATAAAGCAGAGAGAACTAAACAAGCAGAGGAAAAAGCCAAAGAAAAAGAACTACGGGAGGAGGGGGAACGGGTCAAAACAGAACAGACTGATAGAGAAAGGAACGCCGTCGTTACTGGTATTTATCCCGTCCTGGCTGAAGAACTAGCTAGAGTGACCACCTCAGAGAGACCCAGTAGGTCGCGAACGCCACCACCTGTACCATATAGAGAACGTAGAGTAAAGCCGACAGCATCAGAGGCGTTCATTTCCTCGTATCTAGATGATTCCCTTCCGGACTACGTTAATGCAGGTTTCCCTCCACCCCCACCAGCAGATCAGCTCCAGCAACTTCAGCAGCAGCTAGTAAAAGATGACGTAGGTCCCGGGGCAGTGGGAGGGGTGCCTACTGTAGATGTAGCCATTCCATTTTGTGTATATGATCCAGAACCAGGAAAAGGTTCAATGGTCGTGATTTCACGTAGGCTAAGACAAGCCGTTGCATATCTAGAGACATTACCAGACATGAAAGAACACCTAGATAAAATGTACTGTTTCATTAGAACGGGGGAGGGACCAGATAGTGTAGCACAAGCCATGGCACAAAGAAAGGTAGGGGTTAAGAACCATATCCTACGTTTTATTATTAACTGCCTGATCAGGGAACAAGACGAAGGAGACGGAGATGTAAAACAAGGTTTGATAGAATGGAGCAAGCACATAGATGCCGGTAGACATGATAAACAGGGACAGATAGATGCCATGTACAAGAAAAAACGAAAGGAAATAATAGAAAGAGACAGAAAAGAGTCTGACGAGAAGGGCGAGTCATCAGCGGAAGAGGTAGAGGATCATCAGGATCCGAAAGGCAAGATTAATTATGTAGGAAAAGCGCGACAGTTTGACAGACCCAAATGTCTTGACTACCGTAAACAAGGGCCAGCTATAAAAGAAAGATATTCCCTCGAAAATCTGTTCCAAGCTACTGAACAAGCCCTGAAAAAGCGGATAGGGAGTGAGAGACCTCCCACCTCACACGAAATAGAGTTGGCCCGGTCAGCCACCCAGTGGGTGTCCAATTCCAATATATACAGCAGTGATATAGTGGCTCAGACTTTCTTCAGCCTTCCACCTAACGAACAGCGTTTGGCTGGTATTTACATGGTCCAACACTTGATAACGTTGTATGAGAGTCAATATTCTGATCCTGGTCACTTGCATAAATTACTAGACGACATTTTACTAGACAGATGGACAGGTTTAGGTACCAAAATAATTAATGTTATTCTGGATCAACGACATAAGTACATAGATTCTCTGACTACATGCATGCCCCCAGTCTCACACCACGGTAGACATAACGTACACATAGACAGACAGAACCCCCTACGAGAGGTTCATCCCGTCAGGAATGCGGCCAATGAGTTACAACGGGTGTATGTTTACACCCCCTTAACGAAATTAGAAATCCTAGAAATGAAAAAGATGTTGCCTTGCCATGATAAAGACCCAGGGGGGTTTCACCGAGAATTAAAAGACATCCTCCGCATAGGAGATTATACGTATGCTGACATTCTGAAGTTATTAAAAGTACTGTTACCTGCAGGGATTTATGAAAAGCTTAAGGAAAAAGACTGGGAAGTGGGTGATAAAAAGTTAAGTTGGGATGCATTGGAAACAGAAGAAAAAGGCAGGCTCCCTGGAGTTGGTCTTGGGGAAAGAGCTAGAGAACTACCTGAATTCCTGATACAAGTTTTGCCGAGATTATTGATTACTAAAAAGGAAGACTGGGATGCTATTTCAGCATGTAAACAAAAGCAAGACGAGGACACAAGTGATTTCTATTCTAGGTTTGAGAAATGCTTTACTATTAATAGTGGCCTTAAGCCAGGTAGCGAGTCATTTCCACATCTTTTTGTGAGCAAATTAGTCGAGAATTCCTTGCCCCAGATCAAGAATAGAGTACTGAAGGTTGAGAGTACTTGGCAAGCAAACAGCCCTTCACAAATGTTACAGATGTTACAGTATCACCAGAACAGGATTAGAGAAGAGCAGGACCATGAAAAGAGACGCATGAAAGAGACAAAAATGAAAGTGCTGGTTGCCCAGACGGTACCGGCGAATTCAAACAAACATAGCACGACACCTGTCAAGGGGAACTGTAATTATTGCAAACAACCAGGTCACTTTGTAAAGGACTGCACTATTCTGAAACACAATATAGCTACAGGCAAGACAAAAGAACGACAGTACACTCCTAGACAGAATAGCACGCAACAGAACACAAAGCAGACAGTAGCGACTTTTCCATCTCCACCACCGCCTGTTCATGCCACACCACAAATGTATCAGTACACACAGTCAGACTATCCATAATATCAACAGTTCTCATGAAACAGCCTTGAGAGGGAAGTAGGCTTGCCCCTTATTGAGGTTCCTGTAGATCAAGAGGGTCCGTATGTACATAGTCGTGTATTAGGACAAGACCGAAAATGTCTGATTGACACAGGGGCGAGCAGGACTACCATCAGTCATGACGAGGTTCCAGGGGCACCTCTCTCAGGCTTACAGAATGTTTCCCTGGGATTTTCAGGAAAGCCTATTGTTAATGAAGTATCGAAACCAGTTTCCCTCGGGGTTGGTCCACTGTCACGTACCACAGACTTGCTACTTACTAAGTCATGTCCAGAAAACTTGCTTGGTATGAAGACATTAAAAGACCTAGGAGCAGTTATCTGCTGCTCTCCAGAAGGAGTACGCCTGTTCTTACGTGATTTTAAAGGTCATTATGTACTGACTGATTTTGACCACAGACTCAAGAATGTGCCACAGACTCTATGGGCACAAGGACCGACTGACGTAGGTTACATGGACATAACGCCACACCATGTCACACTCAAAGCAGGAGTAGTACTTCCACGTATTAGACAATACAAGTTACCACCTGACGCCGAAACAGCCTTATTGAAATCAGTTGACGAACTTATTGCACGAGGAGTAGTGGTAGAGACTGACTCGAATGTATGTAACTCGCCTGTCATCCCTATCCTTAAACGATCTGACCCTAGTGTACTGCCAGTGTACCGACTAATTATTGACCTACGAGAATTGAACAAATGTGTAGTACCACAATATCCAGTGGTGCCAGACATTTCTTCATTATTGACTGCTATTGATTCTGAGGCCACAGTCTTCACTGTCATAGACTTGAAGAATGCTTTCTTTAGTGTACCCATTCATCCAGATAGCCAATACCTTTTTGGATTTAGTTTAAAAGGGCGTAGCTTTGTCTTTACAAGAGCTCCTCAAGGTTTTACAGAAAGCCCTAGCATTTACAGTCAAGCATTAAAAAGACAGCTAGACAGTGTTCACATGCCTGCCAACACTGCTTACTACAGTACGTAGGTGACATCCTGATTACAGCACGATCAGAACCAGAATGCGCAAATGCATCACTGACAGTTTTACACTTTCTGGCTGACAAGGGGTGCAGGGTGTTACAATTCTGTGAAAAGCAAGTGGTGTATCTTGGACACTTGCTTTCCAAGGAGGGTAGACATTTAACACGAGAACGTATACAGATCATTGCTAACCTTTCACAGCCCAAGACACAGAAAGAAGTACGTGCATTTATTGGCCTCACTTCATACTGTAGGCAATGGATTCCCCAGTATGCCTATCTAGCCAAACCACTCATACAATTGACAACACAGGAGGCAGCCACTTCGACTGTCCTCCCTTGGACACAAGAACATACCTTGGCATTAGAGGAATTAAAAAGAGCATTATGTCAAGCGCCAGTTTTAGCGACTCCATGTTACAGTAAACCTTTCATGCTTTTCATAACTGAACGGGATGGAACAGCATTATCTGTCCTCACACAAGATCAAGCAGGACAACACAAGCCTTGCGCTTATTTTTCTAGTACACTAGATCCAGTGGCCCAGGCTCTGCCTGCGTGCCTGAAATCAGTTGCAGCAACAGCCTTAGCCATCAGACAAAGTGACTCGATAGTGTTGGGTCACCCCCTGACAGTAAAGGTACCACTTGCAGTGGAAGTTCTCTTAAACAGGACACAGACACAACATTTGACTGTAGCAAGACTGACAGGATATGAACTGACATTATTTCAACCACACATAGAGATCAGACGTTGTAATATTCTTAATCCTGCAACACTTTTGCCCTCAAGTACAGTAAATGCACCGCCACACGACTGTGTGGAAGTAATGAATATAGTGACGAAACCAAGACAAGACCTGACAGATATTGCACTTCCAGACCCAGACTTAACGCTCTATGTAGATGGATCATGCATGAGAACGAGTGCAGGAGAATTAGTAGCAGCATATGCTGTGACCACTGCTACTAAAGTCATAGAGACACAAAGAATAGACACACTATCAGCACAAGCAGCAGAGCTCATCGCTCTGACACAAGCCTGCATAAGAGCTAAGCACTTGAAAGTAAACATTTATACAGATTCACAATATGCCTTTGGCGTAGTTCATGATTTTGGAGTACTATGAAGGGAGAGAGGTTTCTTGACCTCTCATGGACCCAAGATTCAGCACGGCCCACTTATTCAAGCCCTGTTGGAAGCAATACATTTACCTACAGCCATTTCTATCCTGAAGTGCAAAGCTCACACCAAAGTTACAGACACCATTTCCCAGGGTAATGACCTGGCAGACCGAACAGCTAAACTTACAGCCCAGACAGCCCAGACACCAACAGACACGACAAGGACAGAGGTACCATTACTGATAACATGTATGACAGTCAGGGATCCCACTCAAGATGTACTCGACATACAGACGCATGCCACTACAGATGAAATAAAGAAATGGACTGAACAAGGAGGGGTCCAGACTGACCAAGGTTGGATGACTAAGGGAAAAGGCACATGGTTTCTTCCAGATTCCATGGTACAAGTAATCATAAACACAACACATAGTCCAGCACACTTGGGAGAAAAGGCAATGATAGACAGTTTACAGAATATCTGGTTTAACAAGCACCTGCGTGCAGCAGCGAAACAGAAAGTACGAACATGTATGATCTGTTGCCAGTTCAATCCAGGTAAAGGCATCCCGGTGGAACAAGGCGGATTTCATCCTCCTGACCACCCTTTTGAGGTCCTCCAGATGGATTACATCCAAATGGACAGATGTAGAGGTTACAAGTACGTCTTGGTAGTTGTGTGTGCACTAACTAGATGGACAGAAGCATACCCAGTTCCAGATTATACTGCTGTGACAACCGCCAGGCAATTAGTGCGCGAGTACCTCCCCAGGTATGGATTGCCTCGGGTCGTATATTCCGATAACGGTCAGCCATTCTCCTCTGAATTAATGAAACAAGTGTCTCTTCTGTTAGGATATACTTGAAAATTCCATTGTGTAAGACACCCTGAAGCAGCAGGCCTTGTAGAAAGACATAATCAGACAATTAAGACAAAACTTGCTAAGATATGTGCAGAAAAAGGCGTGGATTGGATGGTAGCCTTACCGGTTGCCCTCTTTTACATGCGTATGGTAGCTCATTCCAGAACAGGCCTATCCCCGTATGAAGTAGTCTTCGGTAGACCGCCAAATATGTGGGGTACGCCTATGCCTAAAAGAATAACTGATGTTGACAGTAACAAGCTGACAGATTACCTGGCTTCCTTGATGTCTGCACTACTTTCTTGTCGTTCACAGGTTGCTGCCGCCTTCCCTGACAACACCCAGGTCAAGGAGCATGCCATAGTCCCTGGAGATTTCGTGTTTGTCCGGAATTTTGATCGATCAATCCCCCTTGAGCCACGTTGGAAGACGCCGAAGTTGGTGTTACTGACCACGAGGACTGCGATTAAGGTCGAGGGAAGAAAAGGATGGATTCACGCCCATCACTGTAAACGATACTTTGGACAATCTGGAACTTTGATAAAGACATTAAAGACATTAAAGACTTTGCGCCGCTTGCGCCGCCTTTGCTAGAAAAGACTCCACAGCAAGAGTATAGGTCTAAGTTAAGATCTAGTAAGGCAGACGTAGTTTAATTGTTTAAGTCCACTCGGTGGTGAATCGGTTAGACTAGATTTCTGACATGTATAAGATCACATACGAGAATAGTAAGAAGAGCAAAATGAGAGAAAAGTACTGCAAGTTATTACGCAGTAGATGTATAGTTTCTTTGATTATTTTGTTTTTTCTGTGTATCGTTATCATATGTGTAAGTTTAATACTACATGTTTTCTTTCCTCCTATTGCCTCACATATGCACTCTTCCCTTAACAACACCGTAGAGCATACATTCAGTGATCTGCCACCTCATGAACTGTCATATCGACTTGCCCTGCGTAACAATACTTTCATTCGAATGTTACACCGTTCTCATCAGACCAGCAATGCGACTGATTGCTGGGTATGTGGCCAACTGCCACCTTATCAAAGGGCGAAGGGAGTTCTGCCCTTCTATCCTCTACCGTTCTCACACAATGGTTCATGTGGAGCATGGTTTGCCTTAATGACCTCAATAGATAGAAAGTACATAGCCTATCCAGGAGGCTGGATATATGGAAACCTGAATAAAGTAATGAATGAAGTATGTTTTCCAGACAAAGACGGATTTCCCCAAGTGAAGGGAACCGATCTAGAGAATGAAGAGTACGAGCAGGGAAATGCATCCGTTAATTTTATAATGTTAAACGTTCAGCCCAAGCAAAATACAGGTCCACCGTTTATTTCAGTTCTACCAGCAAAAGGTGATTTATGTGTTAATAAGAAAGGCTCAGTACATATGGGACACAGCGAGTGTAAAGTTGTAGTAGAGTTTAATGATAAAGGACTTTCTTCTTTCAAAACATCACGCCATACCTATTTCATTTGCGGTCAGACAGCCTATGTACATCTGCCCCCAGACTGGGGTGGGACATGTTATATAGCGTTCCTGCTGCCACCCGTCTTTCTGGCCCCATCCCATTATCATCGAGATTCACGACTAGAGTATGTTAGACAAAGGAGAGAGACCGATGCCTCAGAGATCGATCAGACTGATATCTGCTTGGGGATGGAAAGTGTTGTCCTTCCTAGGACTGATCCTACTTATGATATTTGGTTGCTGTCTCTGTCTGCAGTGTGGCCCGGCCATTTGCGGCCTGTGTGCAACTGCATGTGTTCCACATTCAAGTATACAAAGGGTTAAGGACGAACAAATGATGCTGTATGATCAACTATACGGTCTCATGAATATAGATGTATCCTGAAGGGTTAAGTAGGGGACAAGGAGGGAATGTGGAAAATGAAATTTTGCCTGACCAAGATGCCCCCTACGTGTACCCTATGTTACATGTATGTGCATGTCACCCATGCATATTTCTCTCAGTGGCCTGAATCACAAGGCCTCTGCAATCACATCCTGCATTAAGGTGCCTGTCATCAAGTTTCCCAAATATTAAGTTAGCATTTAAGGCCCATGTATTTGCATTGTGCACTTTTAAATAAATATCGTAATGAACCCTTTTTGTGGTTCAGTCTGAGCCACTTTCTGAATTAGGGTTTTCATGACTCCTGACACACTGAAAGCTGCAGTTACGTATCTCTGACCTCGCATACTTCTAGCTCAGCCGAAAGAGACCCAGCAAGGGTTGCCAAGACTGTATTATGAATAACAGTTATCTGCCTGCTGTACAGAGTCACATTCCTGCCCAGTGAGGAAGGTAAACAGAACCCGTCCGCGGAAGATAGGGCCTAGCCTCTCTGTCTCCATTGAAGTAAATCACAGTGCTTGCATCCATAGAAAGCTCACAGCCCCCACGCAATGAACGAAGAAATATATGCTTTTTCTGATTCTAGTGATGAGCAACCTTTGCTTCAGATAATACATCCCCTGACTTAAGATATCAGTTAGTACCAGACGTGCAGGGTCGCCTTGACACTAAAGTTCTCTCTACTAGACTGAAAGTCAGCTCTCCTCCTGTAAAACCTGGGTCGGGGACAATCGATATTTGCCCGGCAGTATTGCCTCTGTGACCCACGAATTATTAATCAATGAAGAGGCAGGCCCTGGAGACTGGAAAGCAGGAAACAAGGTTTTTATTCTCTCCGGAGGAGAACACAGCAAAACAGACAGCAGGTATCGTTCTGAGGTGCTCTAACTTATTTCTGAGGCCTGGCCCCTTATATTCAGCCTTTTGCGGTTTTATTACAGTTTACATACTCATGGCAATGCTTTGATGTACGGAAAGACATTCCCGGAATCCCCCCTTTGGGCCCGTTCCCACACATATTTACAGTAGAAGTCCCCACCCTGGTCACAACAGGTGATGACTATCACGCAGCTGGATATTCCGCCAATTCATGGAATGCGGGGTTCGATCGGATCTCATGGGGTGGGGGCTTTGATCAACTCGTGGGTCCTTTGATGAGGGAAGCTTTCTATTGCACGGGGAGGGGCAAGGAATAGTATCGGCAGAGCTGGGTGTCGGCCTGGGAACGAGGAAGACAAACGGGCACACGGGGAAAAAGGGGTTTGCATCAAAGGGCCGGGGACCAGGAAAGGGAAGAAGGGAGGTGTCGCGCTGGGAACAGGATGAGGTTCTGAGGCAGAGCCGCGCTGAAGAGGGGTTTATGATTCAAGGCAGGTGCGAGCAGGGGGGGTTGGTCAGCGTGCAGGCTTGGTGTGGGCGAAGGGCTATGTCGGGGGCCAGTGGCATGCAAAAAGGGATGGTCCTGATCGAGGCACCTAAAATGGCGGGCGCGCACGACAAAAGTGTGGCATCAGGGAAAAGGCAAGATGGCGCAGATAATGTTCACCAAACCGTACTAATTTTCCACAGTCCTCCCTTTAACATATTCAAGACATCTTGCTGGTTCATTTTCTACTCAGTTCTATTATGGTGGGCATAAGAAGAAGCAGTAGGAACCCTAGGCGAAGGAGTCGTAAACATTTCATTTAAGATCTCTAGTTTTAGGAGGCGGACCTATTGATAAACTTTGATAAACTTGTTTAGCAGGAAAGTCATAGTAATGCAATACAAAAATGATTCGAAGTGCGAGCAGTGAGTACATTTCATAAGGTGAACTGATGGATTGTTACATAATTAATACAATGTTGGCTGGGAGAGAAACGAGACGTAGCCGAAATGATAGTGAAGGAATGTTCGAAGTTTAGTAAGTGTTCAGCAAGTTTCTCATCTTCTGTTGGCACTGTGGAGCACCGGCAGTGGAGCTACGAGTCCAGCTCTATTCTAAGTTCCGTGTTGCAGGGCACGACCTTTTCCTCGCGTTTCTGGTCAAAAAAGGTCTTTTTTCGCCCTGCGTCCTTTGGGATCAATAGTCAATAAGTTCGGGTGGAAGAAGAGTGTGCAAATAGTCCATAGGGTAGGTCGGAGAAAAAGGGGGATGGAGCAAGGCCAGATCGGGAACAAACTAGGGGAACGAGAGATTTCAGATAGGCGGGCTCATGACCGAGTCAAGAGAGCGGGGACCTTTCGGCACACATTCGAACATGGAGCAGGGGCATCAAGTTAGCCCTTTCCTCTCCTTTTGTTGGAGATAGTGCCTCGTCCTGTAGCTCTGTTCTGTCGCGGTCACGCCTTGGCCCATGTCGCAGACGTTCCATAGTCCGTAGTCAGGCCACGTGCTCCCACATCCGGTCCTTCTTTCCTCCGGCAGCAGTACCCTTGAAGGAGTTTGAAAAAGACAGTCTTTAGAGAATTGGTAGAGGAAAGTAACCACATAAGTCTGTTTCTCTCCCAGCCCCAGGTAAATGAGAATAGAAACGTCCGTTATGTTAGGGTTCACAACTGACATATAAATGATCGATGGTGAGCCTGCTGGATTTACTATGACTTTCCTTCACGATTGTTTAATATAATCACGACAGTTCATCTGATGGGGACCCACCTTTGTAAGACAAGCCTGACAATGCTATACCGTTCTCTAGGGGTCTATATTTACAAAAAGGGTGTTGTGAGCTATCAGCATGGTACTAACAGGCATCTCGCTGTGGGACGAACATAGGCTAAACATTTTTCATATTATCAATGCCTCCTGCCTTTTACCTAAACATTTTCGCTTTTCGACAATGTTCATTGTAATGGTTCTCTTTGCTTCGGTCTAATCTTTGACTTTGTAAAACATCATTCCGGTTCCTATGCAGCCTCTCACGGCCTAATTACAAAATTAGAAAAGACAGGGGTCTCATGGGAAAACAACTAGGGACATAGAAAACGGTGGTGGGGGAGGGCATCGTCTTATTTTGGGTTATAACGGCATTATCGGCAAAAGGCCACAGTTCAGTTGGTGAGCGTTCAGTGACACTTCCCAAACTCTGAAATTTGCTTATCAAAAATCGCTTCTAGGAACCACAGCTGGCCTGCGTTAGTTGTAAGTCGGCTCATCTTTTACAATCGGGGGTGGGGGATAGTCAAAAACTCTTATCGGGGGGGCAACTGAACGCAATACTGGGTGCGTCCTGGTAAGATGGGGGGTTTCGATTACTTTTATGGTTTGGGTATCGCGACAATTCGGAACGGGGAAGGTCGCGCTATCTGGGGCACTCTATTCCATCAGGGGAGCCGCTGACGTAGTTCCCTTATTACGGGTCAGATTAGGGAACCTCAGTCGTCTTACCCTTCCTTTCCCTTATGGCCAATTCAAAATAGTTTTCGGAAAGGAGAGGTAGTGGCACAGCGTTAGGGCGATTGCATTAAAGACAAGTTTTGAGCAAATACTGGCGGTATTTGAAGCCAATTGGGTGGTGTGCTAGGGGTGGTAGTCTGCCAATTTCGGAGCTAATCGCTCGGAAGAGTGGGAGTGTGAAGGAGAGAGGGAGAGAGAGAGAGAGAGAGAGAGAGAGAGAGAGAGAGAGAGAGAGAGTGCAACGGCAGGCTAAATAGTACACGTGCGACAGGAGGGTGGCAGTGTATTCGAGAAAGGCTATTTAGTGCATTACACAGCAAAGGACAGTTATGGGTCTGCGTTAGAATCTTGAAAGCATGCAGTTTGAGGCGTTCGAGCATTAGACAGGGTAGAGGGGGCATGCTTTGAGGAAAAGGAAAAAGGAGGTACCATTGTGTCGCACTTTCTTGCACTCTTGGTCCTTCGACCAGTTGAGTCAACGCTTCAGTCACACACACACATTCTCTCATAGTTTCGAATCATACGTGACATGGGTTCATTCGTGCAGCCTGGTTTAAGGGTGATCATTTTTCATCAGATCATACTAATTTTACGGGCTTGTTTGCTACGTGAGTAGTTTGTAGGCGTGCTTAGGCGCCACCTTGCAGCGCTAGTCTGCTTCGTGTATCAGACATGGCAAGGCTTCAGATCTTCGCCACACCTAGGCTGTAATCTCTGATGTAACCTGCAGAGGGAGGGAAAAGAGGGGAAGGGAGGGGGACAACATTCGCGCATATCAAATACATGGATTCGAGAGTTCTTTTACTTACCTCATACTCGTTTTTCCTCCTCGGGGTAGAGTCCTCGGGGATATGGTTTCTGGAGTCGGGGGGGCAGTGTGTCCTTATAGGTCGTGTGCGGGGAAGCGTAAAAAGGGAACCAGAGGTGCCTAGTGCGAGGTATCTAGTTAATAGATGTATCTCACTATCGGGGTCCTTAAATCTCCTTCAACGCTGTGACATTCTAGGGTTCTTCGGTCCTCGGGTCAGCTCTGTTCCCTAATACCTTTGAACGTCGTACTTTATAACATTTACATCGTTTTATTTTACCCTTCTTTTACATTCCCTCATTTATACCGTTCGTTTTACCCATCCTTGGAAGCCGAGGTCCTCCTCCCTGCGAGAGTTCATGAGTCAGTCGCGTACCTTGAAGGCAGAGTATCGTGTCGTAGATCCGATCCGTCCTCCAGGGCTGGGCAGCCATCTTCTAATAACCTTAAAGAGAGAGCAGAGTAGGGTGCACAGAAAAGAACTCTCCCGCCCATCCCATATTTCAAATAAAGCATGCAATACCCGTTCATTATTTCGAAGACCTTTATTTTTGCAAAATCATAGCACGTGGATTTAAGAGGGTGCAGTCGTATTTGGCCGGACACGGCAATGGCTAAAGTGCGTACAGTGGGGGGTGTCGTTCTGCAGCAATAAAAACGTTAGAAAAGGGTTATCAATTCACTTGTAGCAAACTAAAACGTCTATCAGTTGGCCGGGGGGCTCGGGGGCGTTTATTTCATAATTTAGAAGCATAGTCAGACTAGTTGCAATCAGATTTCTTATATGCATACCGTGTGCGTGCGTCATAAGCGAGGTTATACATCAGCTATATATATAAAAAAATATAATACATTGTACATTTGTAATCATCATTTTCAACGGGATTCTTTTACATTGTTCGTTGAGTGAGCTCCCCTTTCTTCTTGTCAAGTGTACAAAGGGTCATATATGTCGCAGAACATTAAGTTTGTATAGTAAAAAGGGACACCACGAGGTGTTCGTAAGTTCCTATTGATACCGGCGCCATTTTGGGCGGGGCCGGGTTAGTCCGGAAGTAGCATCAAGGAAAATGTTTCCTACAACCGGCAGTTGGACCAGAGTCCTTTTCGGCAGTTCTAGAATTCATGCTAACAGAAGGAGTGGCAATGTCATGTTTATTTCGTTGGCGATCAAGGCAGTTGTCCCTTACCGGAGGCCTGCAGTGGCCGAGGGTTCCTCCGGGGACCTTTGTAGAATCTTCAAGGCTGTGGAGATGTTGTCGGAGGTGGGGGCTCGTGCTCCGGTGGGCGAGCGACCGAGTTACATTGCTGTTCAAAGTTACTCTAGTGGCCGAGGCCCGCCTTCCAGCGGACCCAGACGCCATTTTGAGGCCCTGCAGCAGTCCCCTCTCATCGAGTCTGTAAGAGTGGAAGAGACCTTTCTGGGGACAAAAATAGAGAGTGGAACTCCGTGTTGTGGAAGTGGGATATTCGGCTGGGGTGCGGCTGTGATGCCCCCACCTGGGGGGGGGGGGGCGAGGGAGACTCGTTCGCGCCGTCTCCTTCTCCCGGTGCACTCCAGGCCGCTCTCTTCCATGGACATGCACGATGGTCTCTCCACACCCTGTGCTCCACAAGGCCCATGCTCGATGCTGTGGAAGTATGGCCACCTGTGGCGCACATTCGGTGCTGCGCAAGTATCGGTGCAGTCATTGCATATTCGGTGCTCCGAAAATATGGGCACCATTGCACGTTCGGTGCTGCGCAAGTATTGGGGCACCATCACCTGGCTGGGGGTGCTCGGTGTTGGGCCGGGGGCTGGGAGACCTCCTATCCGTGGAGGTGGGAGAGGCTCGTCCGCGTCGCCTCTCCCTCCCAGCCCAACTTGGACGAATTGTTGTGGAGGTACGTGCAGGACATTCCGCCGCCCAGAGCTGCTGCGGCTGTTACGGAGGGGAAAAGAAAGAGGTGCCTCGTTCTTCTCTGGACCGGGCTTCCTTAGGTTATCGGCTGCAGCCGGACTCAGTTGGCCCCGGTCCCTGGCCATTGGTGGCCGGACCGGGTGGACATGTGGCGGGACTACCTGAAACTATCCAGGCCCGTTGCGGCTGGGCCGAGGAGGTATGTGGCGGGACTACCGGCAACTACCTAGGGCCGCTGCGGCTGGACTCCGCTGGCCCCTGCCTCTCCTCCGGCTCCCCCATACGTTAAGATTTCCTGACCAAGTGTTGGCAGCAGGGCCCGCCTTATATGGGTTGCCGCCGGTTGGGCGTAGCCGTAACCCTGCCCTGCTTTGGAAGGTTCCAGAATGAGGGGGGGGGGGCGAATGTTCTGTTGACTTTCCTGTTCTACAGTTTACCGTTCTTGTTTTTCTAGCGTTATTGTGTTTTTCTTTGTTTGTTATGTTAAAATAAAAGTTCGTGTTTATCAGTGGCTTACTGATTTCGTTCCCATTTCTTTCTCTCCAGGTTGTTTCATGCTAAAATTTCTATTAACATAGTTTATGTAACATGGAAGCACGTGCAGGGGGATGACGCAGATTCATATATTACGTACACACAAGCTCAGACGGGGGGACAGTAAAAGCATGACACACAAGATCCAGAGACAAACATAAAAACAGTTATTGGCCATAATTATCTTTTTCGTCCGTTAATTTAGAGCTAGGCTGGGTTCCCGTCTCAACGTTGTTCGACCTAGGAAAATTCGAACATGTCGCTGAAATCGTTCTGGCGAAATCTGTGCCATCGGGCATAATCAAACGTGGTGGTTCTATCTGGTCTGTCCATGTGAGTCGGATTCTTCTTTGTCTCGCGCTTTTTCTCATTCTGCCGGCCTGTCGTTCCTGTCGGCCCTCTGCCCCTACTCACGCTCAGTAGAGTCGGGCATTGGGCTTTCCAGTGTCCGACATATCTACAAAAAGCGCATTGGTCTTGCCCTAAGTCTGGCCGTCTTTTGCGTAGTGTCGGGGGATAACTTTTGGGTCGTGGTGCCCCGGGGTTGTCCTTTCGATATATTTCTCTACCTGATTTGTCCTCGTCTTTTCTCTGTCGTTGCATAGCCTCTCTGCGCCACATACCGAGACTGTCGAGCATAATAGGCGTTGTCTTATTATTGCGAAGGGCTATTTCCAACGTTTCTATTTTATCAAGGTCAAAGGATCCTACCAGTGGCCACTGTTTGTCTTGACTTTCTTTGGTATACCTGTGCCACAATTTATTATAGGCTATGGTAACTAATCCATAGTTTATGAACATGTCCTTATTAGGGGTGCCTTCCAGTGGAGCTATATGGTCCACCTCTAATACACGGTCCGGGCTGAACCAATTATCAATCAGTGGGGAGAAGACAGACATGACGGCTCGCAACGAGGGACAAAAAGTCAGCACTGCCTATCTTATCACTGTGCGCAAAGACTAGACAGAATATTTCTATTCTACGTTGTTTGCAGGCAGTGAATACCTCATGAACAAAATAACAAAGAGTAACCAATAACGAGGAACAATCAATAATAAATAAGATAGAGTAGAATCAATGGGGAGAGTAAGTAGGGCGCAAAAGTCTGCGTCCTCTACCCTTTCACTATCCGCAAAGAGGAATCTGTTATTTCCGGTTTGCAGACAGAGAATCTCCAGAAGACAATCTGCGAACAGTAGTTCGGGGTCAAAGAACCCAGTTAATCAGTGAGGGAGAGGGAATCTCCCAAAAACCGTTAATAAATAATAGAGTCAGTGGGGGAGAAAAATAGGCACGACGGCTGCGTTACCTATCCTTCACTGTTTGCAAAAGGGAAAGAGCCTACTGTTTCTCCGCGTGCAGACAGTGAATCTCCAAATAAGTTAACAAAGAGTAATACTAGTATTTTTTTAAACAATCAAGCAATTATTTCGCAATTCGTCGTGTTTACACGACCTTACCCGGACCGTATGGACAGTTTCTTGTCTTCCGAATCCAGCGCCCGTTCGTCCTCTTTTCCTCGTATTTCTCACGGCACTCCTAATGGTTCCCAGTCAGGACCGTAGATCACTCGAGAGAGGTCTGTTCGGAACTAGTGAAGTTCGGATGATCGGCTGCCAGACGAGGGTCTATTGGGCAAGAGCTCTCCCGATCGTTGCAGTCGTTCACTCTGTCGTCGGGACCTCTCCCACTGGATCCACGAGTCGCTGATGGGCCCCACGTTGGGCGCCAATTGTAAAACCTGGGTCGGGGACAATCGATATTTGCCCGGCGGTATTGCCTCTGTGACCCACGAATTATTAATCAATGAAGAGGCAGGCGCTGGAGACTGGAAAGCAGGAAACAAGGTTTTTATTCTCTCCGGAGGAGAACACAGCAAAACAGACAGCAGGTATCGTTCTGAGGTGCTCTAACTTATTTCTGAGGCCTGGCCCCTTATATTCAGCCTTTTGCGGTTTTATTACAGTTTACATACTCATGGCAATGCTTTGATGTACGGAAAGACATTCCCGGAATCCCCCCTTTGGGCCCGTTCCCACACATATTTACAGTAGAAGTCCCCACCCTGGTCACAACAGGTGATGACTATCGCGCAGCTGGATATTCCGCCAATTCATGGAATGCGGGGTTCGATCGGATCTCATGGGGTGGGGGCTTTGATCAACTCGGGGGTCCTTTGATGAGGGAAGCTTTCTATTGCACGGGGAGGGGCAAGGAATAGTATCGGCAGAGCTGGGTGTCGGCCTGGGAACGAGGAAGACAAACGGGCACACGGGGAAAAAGGGGTTTGCATCAAAGGGCCGGGGACCAGGAAAGGGAAGAAGGGAGGTGTCGCGCTGGGAACAGGATGAGGTTCTGAGGCAGAGCCGCGCTGAAGAGGGGTTTATGATTCAAGGCAGGTGCGAGCAGGGGGGGTTGGTCAGCGTGCAGGCTTGGTGTGGGCGAAGGGCTATGTCGGGGGCCAGTGGCATGCAAAAAGGGATGGTCCTGATCGAGGCACCTAAAATGGCGGGCGCGCACGACAAAAGTGTGGCATCAGGGAAAAGGCAAGATGGCGCAGATAATGTTCACCAAACCGTACTAATTTTCCACACTCCCAGTTACACGTCAATTGCACGTCATGCTCAAATTGCGTGCACAAGTAGGGCAAAGTTCCAGCCTGCCATGTAACTCCTCCTCTATGTAGCCACCCACCTATCACCCACCTGTGACTCATCAAGTGTACACCCTCATGCACGCCCACATGCTCTTATCTCTTTCTTTCTTGCACTGCCTGGAGCGTTCCTCCCTATGTACAAGAAAAAATGTATATATGTGTTGTTCTTTGTAAATAATGTTAGAAGACCCTTCCTGAACCTCAGTGGTGATGGAACAGATTCTCCCTTAACTCGAGTTATTGGAATAAAGCCCTTTTAACTTGGACACCACGGACTCTCTGTCTCTCATTTGATACATGCTAATTGTTAATGCCTAGAAATTATGCCAGGGTAATGTTTTATTTACCACAGGTGGATGGCCCGGAATGTACTGGTCTTCCCATCCTCTTCTTCTGGCGCCTTGCAGGCTACGGGGGGGGGATGTCTTGCTTATGCCTCCGACCCCCCCCCTCTCTCATCGCCTGGTCCAGCCATCACGAATGTCAGCGCCAGGAAACGGCGTGGGGTGCACTGGGAGGGAGAGGCGGCGCGGACAAGCCTCTCCCACCTCCCCAGGTGGAGGCCCCCCAGCTGCACCCCCAACGCTCCACTCACCCAACAAGGGTTCGTCCACTGTTGCGGTGCAATGCCACGCCCGACAGGCTGGAGTCCGTCTGCCCTTACGATCCAGCGACTGCCGGTTGCCGCGGAACTCATAACATGGCGGTCGACTCTGCAGGATTGGGCCTGGCGTGCAAAGATGGCCTGGTCGCTTGCCAGCTAGAAAATGAGTCCCCCGTCCAGAAGAGTTCTCCTCAGCTTTGAAGATTCTACGAGAACCGCAGGGGCCCCCGACCCCCGCGGGCCCCCCCGATGGGGAATGACTACCATGATTGCCGCGGAACGACCAAGACGTAGCCGCGAGACATTGGCGCTCCCATGCTGGCGCCAGCCTCAGTTTGAATGACCAAAATCCTGCAGACTACCAATTTGATCTGTTCCGGTGGAACACCAGTATGACCCGGTAGGAAAGATTGTTGCCTCCCTCCCCCCTTTGACTGATGGTTCTTATCGACGGCCCCTTCTGTTGCCCTTTAACGAAACTTTTTGACTGCCGAAAGAGGCTCTGGTCCAACCACGAGTTGGTGGAGACATTTTGACTATACTTGGACCTGCCTGACCTCACCCAAAATGGCGCCGGTACAAATGAAACTCGCAACTCCCTGTTGTGTTCCGGTTGCTCAGCCTTGATAGCCTTGATATCATGAGATATGTATGCAGTTTTTGAAGCGCATGGCGGGAGGGGATGGGTACTGATTGAACATTCGCACAATGAATTGATATTAAGTTCTGACGCGTCATTGATTACCGTATTATTGAAAGTTCGAATTTTCGACACTTATGGTACTTGCCCACAATGAATTTTTGATATGATTTTATTGCACTTCTCGCACCTTTATGAAATCAACGACCACCGACTTTACGTTTTCCTCGAATAAATATCCCCTCATGTACAGTTCCAGTCTGCACCGTGGCCGGCCCACGTGGTTGTAGGCCCGTATTTGTGCGCCACCATTTTTAAATAAAGGTTTTTGTGAAAAGCAAACATAGTTGTAGCGCTTAGATTGGTAAGTTTCGAATAAATGGCCACTGTTTCCGATATAAGTAAAATACAGGTGAAATGAAGCAACTCGATTACTTTAAAGGTAAAAAAAAAAGCAAAGTACACAGAAATATCGCAAATATGAATGGTCCAGGTCTGTTGTGTATATGTTTTTTTATATTTTTATTTTTGTGCAACGTAAAAGCAATCGATAAAGGTCCCGGTATTTAGCATTTACTTTATGTACCACATGTATCAGGGAAGTTGTTTCAGATGCCCCTAAGCCACTCCGAAGGAATGCCACCCAGCCCCTCTAGTTTCCGTGCCTGATGAACAAAAACAACCCTGTACCACTGTAGACCACCCCTCCTCCTCGAAGGAGAGCACGAGTTCACCCCCACTTTACACTGACTGCCCTTTGTTTTGACCCTTCCCTACAAACGATCCGTAATACCACACTTGGGCGATCTATGCGATACACAGTCCATCAATGATTATCTCTCCCGCACTACCGGTCCCTCTGGGCTTAAACGCCGAGATGGAAGGGACTGCATCCCGCGGAGATAGGTCGAGTATGTGGTAAGTAAAAGCATTTTCGGGTTTATGCGCGCTGATGTGTTTTAAAACGCTGCCCCCACCCCTTCTTTTTCCCTTCTTTTCTGCAGGTCACATCGGAACGTCGACTAAAGTATGGAGAAGACCTAAGCAACACGCCATGGTTCCGCACAGAAAAATTGTATATTGTCTATGGGGACTGCCCCTGAGAACGTGACGAATTTGTGTGATATGAATGCACGCGTGTATGTCCTGATGTGTATAGCTCGACTGAATACGCGTTGCACACGTTTGGATTGATAAGAGAAATGTTTTATGTATGACTTAAGTGATGATCGAACGGCCGATGGAATGGGGAAAAGGGGTCTGAACATGGTGCCTATACACGACGAACAAACAAAGATATAGCACTCCCTTACTTAGAAACGACTGTCTCTCTCTCTGAACCCAGCGACTGGGAGGGTGGCCTGAAGCAGAAACTTGGCGGGTTATTGCAGTATGACAAAATATGACTCCAACCGGCACCCCAAATAATGCAACCAAGAATGACGTGCGCCCATGAGTAAATTCATACGGTAACTAAATAGGGAAAAGTTCAGGAATATTCCGGGGTGAGGTTTACCCAAGTACCCTCCTCCTAGAAGACTAGGAATATTGTCAATGTTTAAGATGTACCACCTCCTTCTTGCACCCCCATATTCATGAAACTCAAAACTGCCCCATTGTTCTCCCGACTGACACCCTCTGTTGCCTCAGCCTGGATACCCATTCGCTAAAAATGATTCGAAGATCCCACCGTGAGTATTAACCCGACCCGGTTGGTTCCCGAACAATTGACAAAGGTGTAAGTATTTGCAACCGAGGCCACCAGCAAAGGCAGCCAGATGAATTAAGTAGGATACTAAGGATGCGCAGCATGCAGGAAGAAATCTTTTTGGCCAAGTACTGTTCTATGTTTTGTCTTGGATTTTTGTATATAATACATGTACTATTCTCCCCCGCCTGAATTCATGTGTACGTAATGTATGGATCTACGTCGTCCCTCAGCCTGTGTCTCTATATAACTTGACCCCTGTTGTTCTGTGTTGTGTGCGCACTAAATGGCCTATTATTGTACACGTTTCTCTCTCTCTCTCCATGTCGTACGTGTACCGAATAGTTCGTTTAAAATGCGGACGACTCTCTCTCTCTGAGGGTCCCCCTGTTCCCTCTTCCTTTGTGTGGTAACGTTGTGCCCCGCCGGCACAAGCCTAATTGGTTTTTGAACACAAAGGTGTTCGGCAAAATTGACAGCAACTAAAACAATTGTAATTTGCCATATTACTACCTCTCCTTTCTGTAAAATGATGGAACTTGAATTGGCTAAGAAGGAAAGGACAGGTAAGACGACTGATGTCCCCTAATCTGGCCTTTTTATAGGGGGACTATATGTCAGTGGCCTTCTGTTCTCAGTCCGTTAGAAACACAATCCCCAATGCCCAGATTGCCCCACCTCTCTGCACCCAAGTACGGATGTCCAAAGCGTCCTCGTTTCTCCCGATTGACCCCAGCTCCATATCCCGAAGTATAACTGATGACCCTGATTAACTGTTGCTCCCCTAGAAAAGAATGTTTAGCCTCTGTCCCTCTCTCATGATGATAGAAGACTGCCAGGGCTCGGGTTAGAAAGGCGAGTCTCTACCGAAGGATCCGATTTCGAGTTTGATGGAATACACAGTTGATAGGAGTCTGACTTCTCTCCATATACGTCATGAATGAACGCCAAATAGACTTAGTACAAACTCAGTAGAAATGCCCGCATACATACTCCATAGTGATAACTTCTGACCGTGACCGATGAACGTATCCCCAACTACTTAAGATTGGGGGCGGAATTGAAATGTATAAATGTCTTCTCCTGCCAGTTCTCTAAAGCTTGTTTTGTACCCATTCAAAGATACACAATCACCGGAGGAGAGGGGCCGGACGTGACGCACAGCCTAGCCGCAGATCATGAAGCACATGTGACCTCGACCAAAGGTGGAGCCGCAGAGCAACGAGACGCGGGACGAGGCACCACTCTCAAACACGGAAAATGAAAGGATGGAGGGCTGCTTTGAAGCCCTCTGCTTGCTGACCCACGCGTGCTAGAAGTCCCCGCCTTTTGAGCCCGATTGATGGGCCTGCCTGCTCGTTATCCTTTGCTCCCTTGGTTTGTCTCAAAGATCTGATCCCACTCCGCCCTCTCTTCCCTCGATTATCCGACAAACCCCCCTTTTTTTCACATGGATTTTGACTCAGAGAAGAAGAACAGCATTTAGGTAGAATAGGGTTTGCCACGGAAGGAGAAAGAAATGCAGGTGCCCAGCATGAGGCACCCTTCAAAAGATTAGTTATGAAACAGGACTGTGGTCTAACAGCAGAGGACAGATCGCACCCTGCGACGTGTAAGGATGGATCCGAGCTGGACCTATAGCTCCACCGCCGGTGCTCAACAGCGCCAACGGAAGAAAACGAACTACTAGAGCCTACCAGTGATGGCTCGCTGCTAAAAAGACACTGTAGCGAAGACCCCCCTCCCCTTTCTGAACTTTCTACCCCCCCCTGACTACTTGCGTGTATTGAACTGAATTCCTCCCTCAACCACTTTGTATTGCTTTCAAAATGTTTCATCGGTCACTTTTAACTGTACATTGATACCGCCGGAGAGAGAGTCAGAACATGGTTCCATAATGTGTCGGAACATTTCCTTGATTGACACCGACTGAGTAGTATACCGATCTCTAGACTCGTATATATAACATGACAAATGTAAATTCATATGTATTGCACCTCGTCTATCGCATCGACTGCACATGGTTATATGCAATCCGCCAGTATTGACAAACGCTATTTCATTGACCACACATGGCTATATGTACACCCCGTCAGTTATGTTAAACACGGAAATGAACTAACTTATGTTAAAAAGCGGCGACTGTGGAAAATGACAATGTGTATGTACATAAGCGGCGTTCATTTGTGTTCACCATACCCCTCGCTGTAAGCAGAACGAATACCGCGAAGCATTGACTGCATCATCCCGCCAGTATAGGCCCATGCACGCACGTACACGACAGCCATTTTAGGCACCAAGGCCTCTCTGCCCACTCCCGATAGCCAGCGTCTCTCTCTCCCCCTCACTCCACAGCCTCGCAAGCATCCCCGACAGCCCCCGGTCTCTCATGCATAGGCCATAAAACCATCTCCCACTGCGCGACCCTGCTCTAAAAGTGACACCCCTGCCTGACCGACACCCCCTGCATTCCTCCCAGGAACACCCTTCCCCTCTTCTGATGACCCCCCCCCCCGGCTACACCTGGCCTCTCGACCCGGTCCCAAGTCATAAAACAAAACCTCATGGATGTACCCCCCCTGGCCCCGCATAGCAAAGCGTAATACACCAACCGAAGTGCCCGATCTTATCGCCTGCCCAACCTTAGATCTGACCACCCCCTCTTGCCCTCGTGTCCTGTTGGAATGTCCGGCTGCAAGATTACAATCACATGTTACATTTGGGAGGGGAAACGACATCCGAGCGACTGGTGTGGGAATAGGCCTGAAGCTGGGATTCCAAACGTGCCTTCTCGTACTTCAAAGTTTCTTTATTGCAATGAGGAATGTTTGTGCATCATAAACCTGTGTATAAAAGACGGAGCCTCAGAGAAACTTGTTAGAGCACCTCTTGAAGACATTGTGCGCGTGTCCGAAATGACAGGCTCTCCTCATGAGAAATAAAAACCTGTTCTTGCACTCCCGCTTCCAGCGCCCGTCTCTTTATTTGGTAACTGTTCAAAATGGGAACTAAGAAGCGTCTTGTGCCAGCAGCCTGGGCATCGGTTGTAATTTGAGCTGTTTTTCCTCACCTAAGTATTCAGGTTATGTCTTAGATTAAAACACTTGTACGGAGTTGGGCATCCCAGGGCTGAAACCAAACATTGCTACCTCGGGAGTTTATGTTAATCAGGGCAGTCTGGCGGAGGCAGATTACTCTTCGGCCCCCTTAGTTCAGGTATTACAGGCGCCGCTGCGCTGCTTCAGTTCTTAATTTTAATGCCTTCTCCCGCGGTGTCTCGCTGCCTCGGAGGCCCCAGTACCTTTCTGGATGCCTCGCTGCTTTATGCTACCTCGCGCTACCTCTCCTCCGCGTTTCCGTTTTCAAACACCGCATCAATCTATGCATGGTTTCTCTCCATCACGGATGTTTCGGGAAAGTCTTAGTTTGGCGTTCCGCATACTGCCGCTATTCCTCTCATCACGCCACTGCGAAGATTACTCTAGTGGGTGGGGCCTGGGTCACCTTAGATAATGAGAGGTGGGAGTCTCCATAGCCAGGCAAGGTGTTTTGTTGTATTTTAAAACCATACTCAGTATTCTTTGCTCAAACGCAAATTCTCGTGATTGAAGCACAAAATATCTGTGTGTCATATCCTAGAGCTTTTGTTTGATTTCTACACGTTTTATTTGAATATCAAAATAACATCAATATTTTTATTCAAGATTGATTTTATGTTTTTTTAATCTGTGAACAGCTTTGCTTAATTCATGCACTTACCATTCTACCAATCATTGTATATTCCTATATGTGCTTACTTTCAAATGATTCACATTACAAGATGGCCACCACTCTACCTTTGCCTGAAGTCCCTTTTTTATTTATAGCCGGCTAAATAAAGACCTCCTTCACACTATTTATCTAGCTGCTGGTCACATTGTACATCATCTATACTATTTAATCTATGGGCAGCTGAACAACAAATATTATGTACTATTAAAATAGACACTTCCTATGTATTAATGGTGTGGACATCTGCCAATGCGAAAACTGCACCTCAACAATATTGAAATGAGAAAAATACTACTATAAGTAGAACTCTGCTATAATAACATTTAATATTATATTTACCATTTTGTTTTTTTGGGGAAACTATTCTTAAACATCGTGTCACTTCTGTAGTGTCCCTGGCCGTGAGTGCAGGCCTCAGGGCTGCCCACCACGCAAAGGAAAAGAATCACACATGCTCTCAGGTTTTAGATCTCCAAGCATGTACCTGAGCCATGCAGCTCTCAGCATCCTTCTTTCTTGTCCATGAATACCTGTGCGGCATGCTTGCATTTGTGCCCCCCATGTCACACGATCCATTACATTACTTACCAACTTCTTTTATAAGATATACATTCAGGCCCATATTTATCAAGCTTTTGCTTCAAACCATGCCCCACGCAACGCAAAATCTTAATGAGATTTACCAAGCCACGCAAGGCCACTTAGCATGGCCCTGCGTGGCTTGATCAAACTAGAGTACTGCAAATCGCTGCCTTGCACTATTCTGTAGCAGGGAGGCGTGTCATGGATAGAGTGTGGTTATTCCCATGCATGCACCCATGCATTCTGACACATTTATGGTTTTACCAACACGGATAGATCTGGAAATATAGCAGAATCGTACACCTCCCCACCAGAAGTGCAAAGAAGAGAAATACCTTTATTTCTCCTCCTACTTGTTTCGTGTTCCTAAGTATGCTGAATTGTGCAGCACACGTAGAATGCCTCTGTGGATTCATTTGTACAGGAATGTGTCACTTCCTGCACAAGAACAATCCTGCCTACAACCCAGGCAACCTTGCACCATGGTTACACTCACCGCTGGTCACCAAGGTTACACTCACCGCTGTTTAGCGGGCCGGACCCTCGCGCCGAGTCATCGGTGGGCGCCATCTTGGGTAGGGACTAAGTTAGTTTAAACGAACTGCGCTCTAGCATTCAGGTGGACTGGCTAGAGCCCTATATCTACCAGTACCTATGGCGCGCAGCGTGTGCGCGCAGCGTGATCGCCGCAGCCACGCCGGAGTCACGCCAGAGTCCAGCCCGTCTGCGCCCGTCCGCGCTGAGGACGGGCTGGACGGCTGGACCTACAGGTCGGAAATAGTGGGGCACGGGGTACTGAAATATTCTTTACAGGATGTCTTACGCCTCCGACCTATTACTGCACCGTGCTTCCATAGCAGCACTCCTGAAGACCTTCTCCGGCCCATGGGATGTGGGTGCTTCCAGATAGGCCCGGAGGGCCGGAATTCTGCCCCCCCCCCGCCCCTTCTCGGGAGCTCCGCCCGCTAGTGGCACCTAGTGAATTGAGTGTAAACTGCCTGCTTCTTAATGCGCGCTCACTCGTTAAAAACAATATTGTTTTTAAGGAGCTTGTTTTGGAGAAGAACCCGACATGGGTCTTTATCACAGAAACGTGGGCTAAGGACTCATCTGGTCCAGACCTTATCGAAGCAGTCCCAGATGGGTATTGCTTGTCTTGGCAGGACAGAATAGGCCGGGTCGGTGGTGGACTAGCTATCCTGTATAGAGACAGGTTTCAATGTCATATTATGCCTTTATCTGACCCTAAGGACGCTATCCAGGTGATGTATTTTTCATTATATGACTCCTTTATCTCTCCATTTAACGGGATTCTGGTCTATCGTCCGCCCGGTCCTAGAGCAGATTTTAGCCTAAAACTGCTTCAGTTCCTGGAGCCTTATTTTGGCCGTGAGAATCTAACGATTCTGGGTGATTTTAATTTTCACTTAGAGTTGTTGGAGACTCATGACACCTCTGCGCTGCTGGATGTACTGACAGCTTGTGGACTCACCCAACTGGTGAAAGGACCCACCCACCGAGCGGGGCATACGCTCGATGGGATCTTCTCTAACGATCAGAGACTGTTAGTAACGGATCCTTTCTTTCTCTCCTGGTCTGACCACCTGGCCGTCCCTTTCAACGTGGCCTTCCCTAGCCAGGAAATTCTTAGGAAAGTTTCGAGTACTTTTGAAGTACGTAGGAATCTTAAAAACATCGGGGAACATTCCTTTGACCCGTGGATTCCTAGTCTGTCTTCTATTCGGGAGATGGATCTTTCTTTGGCGGTGCCACATTATGACAAAATTCTTACAGAGGCCTTGGACGAACTGGCGCCGGCTCGGTCCTGTTATTCAGCCAGGAAAAGACCTTCAGCCCCCTGGTTCTCTGAACAACTAAGACTGCTTAGACAGGAATTAAGGAGGCAGGAGCGTCGATGGCATGCTAGTTGGGATCTAAAAGACAGGGAAGCCCATAAAACCCTGCTTAAAAGATATAAGGCGGAAGTTATTGGGACCAAACAAGATTACTTTACGGCCCTGACTTCTTCCCTTTCATCTCCCAAAGAGCTCTTCAGGATCGTGGACTCTCTTACATCTCTTCAGGTCCCCGATCCTGTTATTTCATCTCAGGAGCTCTGCAATGACATAGCTCTCTTCTTTCAGTCCAAAATATCGGACATCTATACTTCCTTGGAGTCACAGAGGCTATCAACGGCTGAGCCACCGGTTACAGTGGCCTTGGATGTCTCCTCGGCTGAGCTTTCTTCGGCCGGCTGTCTGGAATCCTTTCCTCCACTGTCTCTACAAGATCTTGAGACGCTGCTTGACAAAACAAAGTCAGGGTCTCCGCTGGATGCTTGCCCTCTTAAGATCCTGAAGCAGTGTAGAGGATCTCTCTTACCCCCTTTGCTTGACATCATGAATGGGGTAATGAGGGAGGGTGTCTTTCCACAGCAGTGGAAAAATGCGGTGGTAAAACCTCTGCTTAAGAAACCCTCCCTAGATCCAGGGGTATTAAAGAACTTCCGCCCCATCTCACTGCTCCCGGCCCCCGCGAAGATGCTTGAGGCCCATTTAAATGGGCATCTTGCTGTCTTCGTGGAGAATTCGGGCTGCCTGGATCCTTCCCAACATGGTTTCAGGAGGGAACATAGCACCGAGTCTGCCCTCACCCTGGTGCTCGATTCCATCCGTATGAGCGTGGATGGGGGTCGGACATCCCTCCTGATCCTTTTGGACCTCACGGCTGCCTTCGATACCCTGTCTCCCCGTGTCCTAACATCTCAACTGGGTGAGACTGGGGTCCGGGGGGCAGCCCTGGGGTTGCTCTCCTCTTTTCTCGATCAAAGAGAGCAGAGGGTAATGCTGGGAAAATTTCTATCTCCATCCCTGTCTGTGCAATGTGGGGTCCCTCAGGGGTCGGCGCTTAGCCCTACCCTCTTTAACATCTACGTGACCCCCCTTGCCAGACTTATTAGATCTTTTGGGATGGAGGTAGTCTCCTACGCGGATGACACCCAGATCCTCGTGTCTTTCTCCCAGTCACCTGAGCTGACAGCCTCCACTTTTAGATCTTGTATGGAGGCTGTCAGCCAGTGGATGATCTACAACTCACTGAAATTGAATGGGGAGAAGACCGAGGTGATGGTGTTCGGCGGAAAGGAAGACATTTGGTCTATGGAGTGGTGGCCTGACTCATTGGGTGCCTGCCCTAAACCTACCTCCTCGGCTAAAAATCTCGGGGTTATGATTGACCCCACCCTTGGTATGTGCCAACAGGTCAACAGGACGATATCTACCTGTTGGGGTATAATCCACATCCTAAGGAAAATTAGGAACTACCTTTCCTTGCAGGCAAGAAGGCAACTGGCTGTCGCCCTTCTGGGTTCTCGTCTGGACTACTGCAATGCGCTGTATGCTGGACTGAATAAGAGTCAGCTGCAGCGCTTGCAGGTAGTCCAGAATGCGGCAGCCAGACTTGTCCTTGATTTTCCTCAACGTTCTTCTGCCACGCTGGCCAGGAAGCAGCTGCACTGGCTTCCGATCAAGGAGCGGATAGTCTTTAAGTCCATGTGTATGGTCTATAAGGCTCTGGCGAAAAGTAGCCCTACAGGCATTGGATCCATCCTGTCTTACTACAACCCTGGCAGGAACCTCCGCTCCTCTAATCATCTTCTTCTCCGCGTCCCACGCATCCGGAAAACTAGATGGGGCGGTAGGGCTTTTTCCCATTTGGCTCCTAAATGGTGGAACGATCTTCCGTTAGAGCTAAGGTCCCTCCCCTCCCTTCAGACTTTCAGAGCTGCCCTTAAAACACGCCTCTTTGTACAAGCGTATGAGTAGACGTGTCCTGCATTTTGATCTTTTTGTTAGGCGCCTTGACACCTCCGGGTTTAGTTTGCGCGATACAAGATGCATAATAAATAAATAAATAAATAAATAAATAAATAAACATGGTGCAAGAGGTGCCGTGTTTGGCTTTAGGCAGCAATTTGTGTGCCCTCTCTATTTCATGTAGTGCAGCAAGGTCGGCTTCCTGCATTGCGTTGTGTGAAACATTGAGAAATCTGGGTCTCAGGACTTCTCCTTGGTAAAACACAGGGGCATATTACCAAGGGCCATTATCGCCGCTTTAGCGGGACTTTTTCCCGCTAATGCGGCGATAATTTTATCGCCCTATTACTAAGCTGTCGCTAACACCAGTTAACGACAGCTTGTAGGCGATAGCGGGCATTTAGGGGGCCACTTTGCATGTCAGCGATAATTATCGCTAATGACATGCAAAGTGGGCGTGCCAAGATGTTAGCGACTGAAAACAGTCGCTAACATTGCTATCTCCTATTACCTACAAAGGCGTAGTTTTGGAAATATTCGCGCTAAGTGCGAATATCTCCAAAAGCTAACACCTGCCCAGAGCAGTTCTTAGCCATGTTATCCAATGGGAGGTGGATAACATGGCTAAGAGCATTGTCACGATAATGTGTGAATATCGCTGTATTTCCAGCGATATTCACGCATTTCGAATGATTTTTATAGTTTCTGAGATAAACCTTGATGATAGCAAGGTATCTCAGCGATAAAAATCGTCGTAGCGCGGCGATAAAATTGTTCCCGCTAACCCTGCGTAGCGATAAATATCGCTATTGCCAGGTAATATGCCCCACAGTTCTCATCCTGAGGCGTCCTGTGTGGCCGCCTCTCAGCATTTGTAGTACTCAAGTTGTCTCAGTTTCCATACTTGCTGCCTAAGGTTGTAGGAACAGCTAGCGAATGGAGGTGTGAATTGCTCCCCGGGATCCGGAGAGTGCTCAGGAGCTGGAAAACTGTTACGCTTATCTTGACAATAGTCATTGCCTGAACTATTGTCATAGTAATCCTCAGCAGTACTCACTGTTATTGAGTGTCCTTTCCAATTCGGGTGAGGTTACCTGCTGCCAACAAAGAAATTCAGACACTTTCTTCATGACCTGCTAACTTCCCCTGTGGGCAGTCACCATTGTTCCCTTTCTGTTCACTACCCTTGTGGGCTTTCTTCTAAATGGCATCTTGAATTTTCCAATGCTTTATCGATTGCACAACAGCACCCTATCGCCCACAGCTATGCTTGTAGTTGTTGTTCGTTCATTTGATATAGGGAGTATGGGTGTCAAACGGCTGAACCATGATTTAGCATGAGAAAGGATGTCTTGCATTGTTCAGGAAAACATTACATCAGCTGGGGCTCTGTTATTCATGCAGAGTGGTGTGCACGTATAAGCTCCTAGAAGCCTGTGAAAGACATCTATGGCATCTTCCTTCTGTGGCTCCATTCAGTGTCCTCATCAACCTTTCGACCTCACAATTGGCTTGAAGTCATATTGGTGTTATTTTCCAATGCATTATGCCTGGGGCGCCTAGGTAGTCTCTGTAGTCTTTCTCTTGAAACTAAGGGCTGTTGTTGCTCTTGAGGGTCCAGGGAAACCCGAACGTGGCAAATACCTTGACTAACCAAATCTCTGTGTCTAATCGAAGTATGGCCGTCGTAACTAGTTCCAAAGGAGCCTGGAGTAAGCATCAGAGACTGCTAACATGTGACGCTGTCAGGATGGGAGATGAAATCGACACCGAAATTCACCACGGGCAGTTGCTCAGCCCTTCTGTGATGAAGTGCTCTGGCTGATTGGGATGCTGTTATGTTGGCACCAGTGACAATTTCTCACCAGTTCTTCAACTCATCAGTCCGTGGCAGGAAGCCACACTTTCACTTTCAGGTGGGCTTTTTTGTGTGACTCCCTGGTGCCCGGTGTGTGCTAATGATAGCATATGATGGCACATCTGCTCAGGGACGACTAGCCTGTGTCCTTTCTGAAGGATTCTCAGTTCTGTGACACTCAGTTGATCACATACTTGCCACTGAGCCTTCATTTTGTTCTGATAGAGTGTGTCATGTCCACTTACGTTGTGGAGGATGTACTTTCATTGTTTTGATAGGATGGAGCCACAGATGAGCTGGAGATATGGGTCAGACTCTGTTTCTTTGACGATGTCCTTTAGCCTTATGGTGTGGGGACAGTTGAAGTGAGCAAACCATTTAATGAATGTGTCAGCACCCCCAGTGACAGGCCAGGATTGGGTTGGCATGCAAATGGGGGCAGGACAGATAGTCGGCACAGTTTGTCGCCAACAATGAATTCAATGGGGGAGGTGTGGGGGGGTTTGAGGGCGGGGTGTAGATGCTGTACCAGCAAATAGTGAACCAAGAGGCTTGTGGTTCACTAGTGACTGTAGAGATACAAATAAAAGTGGGTGCATCCTCACTTGATCTCCAGAACCTCCTCAAAGTGGATATATCTTTTCTCAGAGTCTGTGACGGCCCTGCTGGCAAAGGAAATGGGCGCCCTGGTATCATCCTGCACATGTTGTAATAGGACAGTACAAAGGCCAATGGGGCTAGCATCGACTACCAGTTCTGAATCTTTGGTGTGGTCAAAGTATGACATTTCAGCATCTTGCACTAGAGCCTGTTTTATGGTCAGGAATGCCTTTAGTGGGGTCAAAGTATGACATTCCAGCATCTTGCACCAGGGCCTGTTTTATGGTCAGGAATACCTTTTTTTGCTGTGGGCCTATGGTCCAACATTTTGCGGACTTCATAAGATTTCTCAGAGGTCCAGCGAGGGTGGCCAGTTTTGGGATGAACCTGCTGCATTAGGTTGCTAGACACAAAAAGCTCCTGACCTCAGAGGGAGACGTGGGTGATAGTGCATCCCTGATGTCAGCAACGTTCGCCGGGATAACCCTGATGTCATCGACAGAGAGGATGTAACCTTAGAATTCTGTTTACTGCCTGAGGAATTGGCACTTCTCCTTGTTCAGCGTCAGTCACACTTCACTGATCCAGTCCACCGCAGCAGTGAGGTAACGTTGGTGGTCTTAAATAGCAGCAATGTAGATCATGATTTTGTCAGTCATGTTCACTACACCCGCCAGCCGCAAAAGAACTTCACAGATTGAGTTTTGGAAAACTTCAGCCGCTGAAAAAATGCCAAAGTTAAGGTGGTGAAATCACAGGAGGTCAACGTGTGTCAGGGCAAGGGAGTTACACTCCTAAAATAACCTCTGCTCACCCCCTTGGTAGCTTGGCACAAGCAGTCAGGCTTATCTCAGAGGCAGTGTGTAAAGCATCTGCACCTAACCAAATGTAATACAGGGAAAACACTTCAAAAGAACACCACATCAGTTTGGAAAAATATCCAATATTTTTATATATCCAAAACAAGACCAAAATGATAATAATCCAATCTACTGTAGTTAAAAATATGCACTTTGCACAAATACTTTAAGAACACAGTTTCTTTGAAGTCAGTAGCTCCTCCTGGTGATACCGCTGTGCTGTAAACAACAGTATCCAACAATTCCGTCTGACCGCATCGGTCAGGAGTGTCGACAGACTCACAAACAGTATCTTTTGTGTTGCAGCCAACATGTTGGTGCTAGCCGGTTGTGGCAACTGTCGCGGTTGTTATGCGAATTGTAGCAGTGCAGCATGTGGTGCCCTCAAGGCACGGTGCAGGCAGCGGTTCGGTGACGGTCATCCAGCGGTCTCAGTGAGACCAGGCTGCAGTGCAGAGTGAAGGCAGTGCTCGATGCGGTGCTGACAGATCACAGTGCAGGCGACAGAGCTGGTTGCAGGAAGCTGGCGTCAGTGGGTCCGGACTGTGGTGTGGGATGGGGCGATGCATCGTGTGCCTTACTAGCGGTGCCCCCAAGCAATGATGTGGTCACGGAAGTCATGGTCAGCGTGCAGCGACAGAGTCAATGAGACCAGGGCAGCGAAGTGAAGAGTGGCGGTGCGAAGTGCGGTGCCTACAGGTCACGGTACAAGCAGCGGTTCGGTGGCAGCAGTCATCATCATCCGTGAGACCAGGGTTGTGGTGCAAGATGTGGGTGGTGCCCTCCGTGGTACCCCAGGACATGGAGCCGGCGACGGATTTGGTGACAGAGTCAGTTGCTTTTCCCCCCTCCGTGGCAACTGAAACCGCAGTTTCAAAAGCGGTACCCAGAGGTTGGTGAAGTCTTTGCAATCCCTGAGACTTCAGAACAGGAGGCAAGCTCTACTTCAAGTGCTTGGACATACTCAGCACAAGTAAAGAAAGTTCAGTCCAGTCCTTTCACTGCCCAAGGCAGAAGCAGCAACTTCAGGCCAACCCAACAAAGCAACACCACAGCAAAGGGGCAGTACTCCTACTGGCAGCATTTCCAGCTCCTCTTCTTTGCAGGTTACTTGATTCAAGTGAGTTCTCTGAAGTCTTTTATCTCCCCGAGACTTCCAACAGGAGTCAAGCTCTACTTCAAGCCCTTGGAGAAAACTCTAACAGCAGGATGATGAAAGCACAATCCAGTCCTTTTCCTGCCCAAGACAGAAGCAGCAAGCAGCAGGCCAACACAGTAGAGCACTCAGCAAAGTGGCAGTTCCTCCTGACAGCTTTTCCAGCTCTTCTTCCTGGCAGGTTCCTTAGTTCAGCAGTAATCTAAAAATGCGGGTTGTGGGCCCCAATATTTATACTCAAAATTCCTTTGTTCTCTCAGGCAGAGATTGTCTGTGCTTAGTCCAAACCTGTTGGGTCCTCTCTGGCCCAGCTTACCAGCAGGAGGTAGAGACAGCATTGTCCAAGGCAGACTGAGCCTATTTAGGTGCAAAGGAAATATCTCCCCACCACTCTAAATGCAGACCAGGTCTATTAAGGTGCTAGTGAAAACTCCTCCCACTACTCTGAATGTAGCCTAGGTCTACTCAGCCCAGCACTGACTCATTCAGGAAAGGCAGGACACACATCAACCCCCCAGTGTCAGTCTGAGAGAATGAACATCAACAGGCCCTGTCACTCCAAAGCCAGACAGTCAATCCACAAACCAGCAGAGGCACACAGGATGGCTAAACAAGAAAATACCCACTCTCTAAAAGTCGTATTTTCAAACATATAATATAAAAATCATCTTTACCAAAAGATGCATTTTTATATTTTGAGGTCAAGCATACTAAACTCCATCTTTCCATCTTGTCCCAATGGGAAGTTATATTTATAAGATGTTATAAATAAATTCCAATTCTATCATATGGGACAGATAACCTTTCAATAGTGAAAAACGAAATACACAGTATTTCACTATCAGGACATGTCACACACCTCAGTACAAGTCCTACATTTCACATACACTGCACCCAGCCCATGAGTCTACCTTGGACCTACCTTAGGGGTGGGTGTCTTACATGTAAGAAGAGGGAAGGTTAGGGCCTGGCAAGTGAGTGCACTTGCCAGTTCGACATTTCACTACCAAAAGGAGCACAGACACTGCAGGGGCAGGTCTGAGTTACATTTACAGGCTGCTCATGTGGGTGGCACAATCAGTGCAGCGGGCCCATAGCAGCATTTGATTTACACGCCCTGGGCACATACAGTGCACTGAAATAGGGACTTACCAGTAAATCAAAAATGCCAATCATGGAATTACCAATCCATAAACACAAGTTACATAGAGAGCATATGCACTTTAGCACTGAATAGCAGTGGTAAAGTGCCCAGAGTCCTTAAACCAACAAAAACAGGGTCAAATGCAGGTGGGCAAAAAGCTAAATGTCTGGGGGTAAACGCACCAAAAAAGGGAAGTCTACCAGTATAGTCATGCATTCATTATATGTATGTCACTGATGATGATTTGAATCTACACCTATCTAGGGCTGGCAGAGTAGGGGCCATATTACGATCTCATAGTTGCAAAATAAATATTTAAAAAATCAAAGAACTCCTATCTGACAGTGACCTTCTTTGGATATGAGTTATCCACTGAGGGCAAGGGTTTAGCTATGAATATACCTCAGAAGTACACTACCTTGCTGCCTCACTACACATTGAAAAAGTTGCAATCTCCGTTGGGGTTCTCGACTTTGGACATACTTATTTGCCTCCCTATGCTGAGAAAGTGAAGCCCTTGTATGACCTGACTTCTCCCATGTTTTCATCCAATCATTGGCTGAATGTGTATACTGATATCTTGCATGCTCTACAAGCAGACATTTACAAAGCAGGGACAATAACACCTATGTGGTTATCAAAGTCATACCCAGTCACTTCGGTTACACCTATGTGACCTACAACGAAGGATAGAACATCCCCATTGCTTTCAAGTCTCACTCTATTCCCTGGAAGAAGCACCATTTGCTTCTATTGAAAAAATCCTGATGGTTGTGCAAACAGGTATTTTAAAAGAGCTCCCTTTGGCACAGAGAAAATATATCATTATTGTTTCTCCTGTGCCAGCACTAGAGGCAGCCATAAAGGCAAGCATACCTAATACTTGTGCCCTACACCCGAGATGAGTACAGTGGGCCTCTTCTTTAAGTGCAATGGATTGTAACGTTTCAGTGTGATCCTGCTCTTCGTACACAAGCTTTTCTCCAATGCAAATAGGATGTTGCTCTGACTCCAGGTACATTACTCATTGAGTCTTACCAGGGTATCTTTACTAAAGGTGGCCCTGGCCAGACTGCAGTAGGAACTTAAAACAAATTCTCCCCATCCTGTGCAGCAGTACAAGATTTAGTGAAGGATGGTGAATTTATCCCACAGAACACTCAAACTAAAAACCTAGGTGACAGTACGGACCAGCATGCAGAATTACTTGCCCTGCTACTTGTATTAAAAAAGACTGACTTGTCAGTTCACACCCTTATTGTGTCAGACTCATCCTTTTGTGTGCCAGGTAAAATGTCAATTTTTAGCATTGGCAGTTGGATGGATTCAAGGTTTTAAAGAGAAAACATATAACAAATAAACAGCTTTGGGGAAAGGTAGCTGTCTTATAAGACAAGCTTCCATTGGTTCATGTGAGGCACACTGTGGACCATCAGAGTCATGGTATTCATGCTAAAGGCAACTGTGCAGCTGGCCTAGAGACAAATGCTGCAATTCAGACTGTTAGAGTAGCAGTCCTAACCAGACCTCAAACGAATATCAACACAAATATTTTAACAGCCATGAATGCAATCAAGCAAGCGGGGAAACCTCCCATAGGATTTTCGCCCAAACACTCCTGCACCCTTTATTGAGATGACATTCCTATAGTTACGATACCAGCAATGGGAGACAGAATAATATGCATATGCATTTGGAACAATGAATGCCTTAAAGAAACCTTGTATTCCAAAAGTCAATTTTACTATGTTCAACAATTGGCAACTCTTGTCATCCCCTTAGTCGATCTAAAGCGTGACTATGAACTTGTCCCTGCTGAGACCTATTGATACCTACAGATATGCCGTGCTCTTAGTGCAGTTCTGCCAAGAAGAGCAGAGCTCCCTGAGATTTCATCCCTAGTGGACAGACTGCTGGACAAATATATGCACGGGAAAGCCATGTCCCTGACATACAAAAAATTGATCAACAACACACCTGATGCCCTGCTGCATCTTGATAGATTTGAAAAGTAAAATTGTCATCTTACTTGTGTTTTACCCAATATTATGTTAGCATTATATAGCTAATACATTACATTTGCATATTGTGTAGGCGCAATTATTAGATGTAAATGTTGCATTCGTTTGGTTGACATCTGTGCCACCATTTTAGCTTTCAAAGACTCCATTTGTTTATAAACTGATGTCGCTCATTTATGAGAAATGGTCCCTGGTACGTTGTGTTTCTCCAATGCTGAAACTTACTAATGACTGCATACCTTTCCCATGAGATGGAAGCCTGCTCCCATTGGTTCAGCTGCAGGCACAGACAGAATGACCTTGCCAGAGTGATAGTGTGTGCCGGTCTCAGACTCTTTGCTCATCTCAGTGTGCCCATTGGTTCTTGCTGCCTTTCTGTGGAAAGTTACTGGGTGGGTGTGTCGTGGGCTCATGCTGAAATGTATAATTGTCACCTTTATGCTTGTGAAATCCAATCCCTCTTCAGCCATCATAGGCGGCTGGTTAGATTGGACTCCACTGCAGTGTAATAGATAAATAAACTAGTTTGCTTGTATTCACTACTGCGTCATCGACTCTTCATTGTTGGAAGGCTAGAGGAGGTCGCGAGTGACCCGGGTGGCCCTAATTGGGTCACTTCCTTCAATCTGAAGGAGTGGTGGGATCAAGACTTGTAAGGCCTAGAGGACGATGAGTATACGCAGGCCTTGGCATCCTGGAGAGAGGTGGCCATACAGGCAGGGTTCCACTTAGTTCAGTGTAAGATACTTCACCGATCTTATTATGCTCAAAATACAATGGTCAGGATGGGTAGGGCAACAGATGAGTATTGTCAGCGGGGATGTGGACAAATTGGCACATTCTTTCATATAGTGTGAGAATGCCCGGTATTAGAAAGGTTTTGGGAGTCTGTTGTGGCGTGTATGAGTGAGGTTACTGCAACACTGTGACTGTCTCCGCAAAATTGCGTCTACTAAATATCTGTGGCAAAACGGATGTGAATCACATGGATCATCCGTGAATAAACCTGGACTTGGCAGTAGCTAAACTGAACTTTGCGAGTTTGTGGAGGGCGAAACAGGTGGAATGGAAATGAGACATTGACTGGTGTATGTTGACTGAGAGAGTGGTATACGAGGCCAAGGCTGCCCCCAAAAGTGGACGAAAGTTAGGGCATATTGGAATGGCAATATATGTAACTACCTTGTCTCCACTGATCTTGGCTGGGGGGGCATCTGGACACTGCATCAAAAAACAATGTCAACTGTGTCAGGGGATGGGAGAATGGGATGTGGGGGTTTTCAGACACTGAGATAATGATGTATCTGATGGAAATGCCAGTTCCCATCATTGTTTTGAATATTTTCTTTATTGAAATGTCAATAAAAAGAGTTATAAGAAACTAATAATTGGCAATTCCAAATGAATATGTCTGAATAAGACATAAATGACATGGTGCAGAATAGATCCCCTAGTTCAACCCAATTTCCTGTTGAAGGTTTAACCTTATGGCCTTATATTTCTAATTCATGCATGCAGCGTTTAATTTCCAATGCTCATGGGCCTAAAACGAATCATCCTGATCCATGTTACATTGCACAAACACTTGTTGTAGTTACCACATATAGTGCAGGTAAGCTGTGAAAGAACACTTTTCTTCAATTAATATGAATATGGATGTTTCTGACTTTCTTCTTGGACCACGTCCTAAAAGAAATAAAAGATTCCTTGTCACAGGAATATACACCATCTATAATGAATTAAACAGTTCTTATGAGAAAGAAGCAGCAGGAAGAAATAGACAGATAGATCAAGAAAACATGCCAACAGTTTTTAAAGCAATCAACAATTGAATGAACATTCTTTCTTAAAGAGTGCAAATAATATTTTGTCCGCAGCCTAAGACGTCCTGAAAAGAGATCTGAATTTACTACAACATGGAGAGGCACAATTAAGAGCAATTATACAATTAAATTGGACATTACAAAGCGGCAGAGACTCTAGCATGCTACATGAGACATGCTTGGCGATCTGAATTCAGGGAGGCCTGAATGCTCATATTTTCAAAAAAGAATGCTGCACAAGTAAATCCTGGATTCTGGTGCATAAACTGTCAAACAAAGATCTCTTTTGACTTCCATCAGGAACAGCCTCCCGTGGCTAATCTTGATAGGCAAATGATTATCCAACCTCTACTACAGCACCAGAAACAAAGCCAAGCAATGCATCTGTCCCCTCTACAGGAGGCTAATTATGACAAAAGCAATATCATCAGTAGCACTTTTCGAGGCAGCTCTTGATGAGTGGCTTGACTCATTGTTAATCTTTGAGCCCCATGGTGAGGAGCCGCAGTTACCTTTGAGTGCTTCAGATGATAAACCAATTGCTGGACCATCAAATCCAGAGTGCTAACTATGAGTATGCTCTGTATGGCTCCCGCAAGGATCACACTTACACTACATGTGCTCCTGACGATGTCGATATGTAGACTAAAAAAGCCTCATAGGAGAATCCAGCCTATGGTGGCGCTAGGCAGCACCTAGGGGCAGATTTATCAAAATGTCATTAAACGCAGCAACACACTTTGCTGCGCTGCATTGCATGACAGGGAGAGGGCAGGAATGCACCATATTTAACTTAATATGGCGCATTACTATCCTCTCCTTCCACTGGCCCACTATGTGCTGCTTAGCGCCAACGAAGGCACTCTTGCACGATGGTGCAAGGGTGCCTGTGTTGCAGGTAGGATTGTTTTTGTGTAGGAAGTGGCAACTTCCTTCACTAAGTGGAAATCAACAAAAGGGCACAGAGGTATCCACTGCGCAAAATCTTGGTGCTTTTGCTATTTTAGTTCTTAACAATAATTTTGGTGTGCATCCAAAGGGAATCTAAACAGCCACCCCCCCATGCTGTTAATTAGCAATTGATAGCAATTGCATACGTTTAAGAATTTCTTAAGATTCCCTGAGCAAAAAGTTGTAGTCTTGTTATATCATACAAACACAAGTTTCCAAGGATAATATCACAAGAAATTCAAGAGAAAATATAAGTCTGTGGTTTCTTTCTTTGTTGTATTTTTGTAAATAGTCTTCCACGAGGACTTGTTTAACAATTTCTCCAATCCTGGATATTGAAATCTGTACAGCAATACAGCAACACAGCCAACACGCGTGTTTCATCTATGGAATTGATCCAAAAGACTTTATCAGGGCTGTAATAAAAATTCTATATAATAAATATACTCTCCACTCTATTGGAAGCTAAGCCTAACCTCTAACGAATAATAGGTGAATAAGTTGGAAACCGAGAAAGGGAATATTTAAGAAAGAGAAAAGAAACTGGGGGCAGAACCAAAAGAAACACCCAAACTGTGCACTAGAACCAATCACCAGTTGTGCCATCTTTTTCCAGATCACACTGATATTCTTAAATTCGAGGTTTATGAATTAATAAACTACCTTCATGCAGCGCAGCATGTCAGTCAAACCTCCACTGTTCTACTTACCTATAGTAACTAATATCATGTTGCCTTTATTCCCAATTCTTACTATATTTTGGCTGCTAAAACATAAATAGATCAAACTACTATCAGTACCTATGACTATTTTTATTAAAATGATAATTAAATTCCATACATCTCTTCCACTTACCTAATCTTATATAGTTCCGTTGTATATAATAATCCCAAGTCATACGGCACAGCGGCCCGGCAATCGCATTCAATATCTTCTCCTCAGGTCCATAGATCCCTATTTAAATTAAATTCAGCCATCAGTACTATTATTCTGTTCTGTAGTAAAATCTTACGGTATTATATATTTCACGTTCTCTATCACATATAAACCAGATATGGTCAAATTCATCAACTCTTAACACTTCTAAAATAAGGATAATAATAGTAAATTCTATTATAATCCCACACTATGGGGGTCATTATGATGGCGGATTTTCCGCATACTCCGGGCCGGTGGAAGCCACCGCCGGCCCGGAGTATGCGGGAAATCCGCCGAGGAGGCCTGAAAGACCCACCACCAAATCAGGATGGCTGGTGGGTCTCACAATGTGTCCGCCGCTTTTCCGCCGCGGTCGGAAGGCGGCCACGGCGGAAAAGCACTAACATGGCTGGCGGTGTCTATCAGACACCGCCAGCCATATTAGGATGTAGGGAAAGTAATGCTTTTCCGCGGCGGCTTTTCCGCCGTGGAAAAGCATACGGACAATCACTTTGGGGGCCCGTTGCGGGCCCCCTGGGTGAAGGTTGCGTGGGGGGTGCACATGGGGGGTACCTATGGTACCCCCCTGCCTTTGCGTGCACGAAGCGGAAGGCACCGCGCGGTGCCTGCCGCTTTGTGCTTGCAAATGCACAGCTTTCGTTTTTTACATTGCAGCGGGTGCTGCTTCAAGCAGCACCCGCCGCAATGTAAAACATACAGGATGTGACCGCCAGGGTGGCGGTCACATCCTAATTGCCATGGAGGGACCGCCGCTGCCCATGCGGACGGTCCCTCCTACTCAGGGGTGGCGGATGGACGCAAGTCCGTCCACCATCCTAATCGACCCCTAAACCTGTAGAATGGTGTATATACCTCCATTAGACCCACAATCTAATATTGTATGCTCAACCCACTATCACAGGTAATTATAGTAGCATACTCATATACCCGATATTTGAAACTTCACAAATTTCCTCTCAGAAAATACAAAGTTAAAGATCAATTTTCACTGCCTGACTGCTCTTATTCAACTACAACCATATCCCATATTAGTGTCACTCAGCTCAAAGTTATGGCTGTATATCGCGATGTATTCTAATGCCGCCAATATTAAAATCATTAAGTATAGAAAACTTAACTTCAATCTACACAGCTATAGTAGATTCTTACCTGTATCCCCGACTTTGCGGCATGTGTGATCCGAATTAGTAGTGGCGTGTTACTCCGCCGCGATCTTGTTTGTTTTTATTAACAGAATCGAGTAAAGACAAAAAATGGACCTGCCCGATCTCTACAGCAATATTGTGGGCGCCATCTTAACGTGTCTAAAACTTCTATGTCGATAGTTTAATGCTGTTTCCTTTGGAGTAACCCAACATTTAACCATTAGCTGATACCGCTATCTATATAAGTATACTACATTCATAACCATATAAAAAAAAGAGCTGAATGACCAATACTATACATAACCTATATCAGATACCACTATCTTTATCAGTATGCTACAATTGCGATCACATGCTGGAAACTAAAATGATCGACATTATGCTGCTAATATATTGATAATTCTACAGAGAACCAGATTAAACAAAAGAAAAGGTAAAAGGATATAAGGGTAATCACAGGAGAAATGAGCATTTATGAAAGGGTTCAGTGACACCCATTTAGGTCTCAACGATAACATCCCTTGGCACCAATTCGCGACATAACAACCTAATTTGTCCATAGAGGGAGAAAAAATCAGAAATCTACACGTGGTAAAAACTCGATCAATAATCACGAAGGTGCAGTAAACATCCAAATGGAGAATAGAAACAGTACCCTTCCCTTATGAACAGATCCAGGAGGTCGTAAAATTTCTTGAGAAACGTGCCCCAAAGATAAGGGATTTGAACGAATCGAGTGTGCACAATGTAAGAAATTTCTTAATTAATAATGGCACAGGCGTCCACGCAAACATACTTTTATATAGATATTGAAGTGCGATAAAGAAATGAAAACCATGAGGCCAAAGTAAGAATTACATCTAAGAGTGTACACGGACACCGGAACCAATAAAGTTAATCAACTTACAAAAACAAAACATGAGCCCTTTAAAAACGCGCCAGTGACGTCCTTTCCCCGACCAGCACAAGCGGCAGAATCCTTAGCCACGCGGGTAATGGTGGCCTGACGTTTGGTGTTCTTCTTCTTTTCCAGACTGCGGTAAGGTTGAATGCGTGCATTTAATAATGACGTTCCGCTTTCCTCTAGCTCTGAGCTACAAGGAAGCTTGAACCTCCTGACGAGGCCTGAAACCATTTACCATTAGGTAAGAGGGCTTTTGCAGTTAGTACCTCTAAATGCGCTACTGTTTACAAACGGTGTAAATTGTTAAATTGCTAAATTTCCACATGTTGTGACACTTAATGCAAAGCGAGTACCAACAATAGTATTTTGCCGCTACCAGTACATGTACAATATAACAAGGGATATTTAAGTAATACACGGCCCAACAGTCTACTCCGATTACATATTTGTCTTCTTTCTAATTCCGGTGAATTGAATGAAGCGTAACATACCTGTATAAGACCACCTTATCAGACGCACGCACAATGAGCGTGATACCTTATAACGATAAGTTCCCATAGCTCCGGTACCTTTTGATACCCTGTCATTGCTAACAAACAAGAGACGTCTGTATAGCTCTATTTCTGAGTAGAACGATTCCCTGTGACTACTTCCATGCCATAACGTTTACGTAAGGTAATATACAGGGGCACCCCCCCTTTACCCCCTTTAACAACTTTTGGGTCAATTAAACCAGTATTTAACTATGATAAATAACGCTTTCTATCCTCTCACAGTCCTCTACCCAAAGTAGCACTTCCTCCATCCAATGCCGGATAAAATCTTAATACAGATATTAGAAAGATGAGACAGTAGCTATCTTTCGCCCCCCACTTAATACAGTTCATAATACCTTATATATACTTTATAAATGTGTATTCTATGTCTGTATGTCTTTCCATCTCTTTTTTACAGACTAAAAGAGTGCGATTGGTCAGTGAATGCCTTCAAATAGGCAATCTAGAGATACTACACAAGTTGTGTAAGTAAAGACACATTTTTGATGTTTGTTTGTCTGTTGGTCCTGACGAAAGCCCCATAGACTCAGCCGAGCCAAGGGGGGCTGAAACATGTCGACAAAACCTTTAATATACTTATAGATCTAGTAACTCGATCTATTTTAAGTACCACTTATGTTTTACTTTAATAGACTCACACCATTTATTAAATATTGCCAGATGTGACTCTATTGTTTAACTCATTTTTTCACTCACCCTTACTTTGTGGGGGCACCCTACAAATCTCTGGACACTGCAATCTAGACCAGAGGAGCCTCTGGATGAGGCGGGCACCAAGCACGTACTATAGCACCCTATGATAAATGCCACAACTACAATGTGGGGCGGATGAAAGATATATACCGCAATACCGTAATACATTGAGTTTTTGAGGGTGCTATAAAGTCTTTTCTATCCAAAGGGTTAGAATTGTAACAAGTGTCCATTTTCGCACCTGATAACCTACATTTATGAAAGGGTTCAGTGACACCCATTTAGGTGATTAGAAAAAGACACATAATACCCTCCATCCGTAGGGGGCCCTATACAACTGAGAAAAGAACTAATGCAATCCTATGTACATACTCATTTTCACACATCAATGTTCATATTTACATCAAATATGTACAGTTTACATTTTTAAAGGTCACAGGGGCTAACACAGAGTAAAGGTGCCTATTACAATGACAATTACCCTTGAAACCACAAATATAAAACCAAAAGGAATCATCATACGCAAATAATATAATATAAGCTTATCAAAGGTAAAAAGATCCGACTTGAACATGTCATAGTTGTTTAAACAGGAATTAGACACGGCAAATCATTTGATCCACACATGGTAGTCACAGTATAAGGATTGATCTTAACAACCCAAAAATATTCCAATTCAGAATCAACAATAATTTCCAGTTCTACCGCATGAAGTTTAAGTATCTACCTTGCCTCACATTGGCGAACCTTTAGTTCCCTATTTCCTCCATGACTATCAGATACAATATGTTCTATGCCACGGAACATAAATGAAAGGCTACCTGTTTGGCTGTGTTGCTGTATTGCTGTACAGATTTCAATATCAGGATTGGAGAAGTTGTTAAACAAGTCCTCGTGGAAGACTATATACAAAAATACGACAAATAAAGAAACCACAGACTTATACTTTCTCTTGAATTTCTTGTGATATTATCCTTGGAAACTTGGAACTTGTTTTAGTATGATATAACAAGACTACAACTTTTTGCTCAGGTAATCTTAAGAAATTCTTTCACTAAGTCCCCATTAAGTTTGCCTGCACTTCAGGAAGGGCTGTTTAGTGAAAAAATCATACTTTTTTACTCTCTTTTCCACATCCTTTCTATTTGAAGCGTGATTTTCATTTTTTTATATTTTGCCTGAGCTTACTGAGTTCTGTTAGCTACTAATTTAGTTTACAAGCCCTTCTGAAATTACTCTAATACTTACTAGTAATCTTCAGTACTCATAGTCCAACTCATATTCATTCCAGTAATAATAATGTGAGATAATTCCTACCTCAAGAAAAAACAGGACAGGCAGTTACCCTCAGCTGGGTGATATATATTTATAGAATTACCCTACAGTTGAAATGCAATGCCCTGACAAATGTCCAACTCCTGGAAGTTGGGTGGGTTTGTAGGGATTGGTTTGGGGATGACTTGGACTAGGAGTAATGAAGATTAACAGAAGGTTATCAAGCATTTACCTTCCGTCCCTCGTCCTCATCTCAGTCATGTTAATGTAAAGGTTGAGAGGGTCTTTGACATATTAACACACAAAGATAATTGATCAAGAAATGTAATACATGTGTATATTATTTGCATAAAGAAAAATCAGTAAACAAGATCAAATACCACAGATTAAATTACAGAATATTGAACAGACAGCTTCTGCATGATGGTGGAGAGAGGAAACATGGCATCCTCTTGGACCTCTTCACTGCATTTGGCATGCTATCTCAACCCTTTTGAAGGGTTGAAAACCAAGTACCCACCCTCTGATGGATTTGCTTCTTCCAGGCAGTATGGACCCAGTGTGTCTGCCTGTCCCCCTACTCTTCAGAAAACCACAATTCCATCTGTGGAGTACTGCAAGGATCCCCACTGAGTCCAACCCTCTTAGACACATACATAATCCCTCTTTATTGCAATGCAGTTTATTAGTATGGGTACGTAGATGCCTACCACTAGTAATTAGGCCAAAACCACAATCTAACGTCCAGTCTAGGGCTCAATAAATTATTCCCTTGCTCAACCCTTGGCAGATGGCTGCAAGTAGGCAGGCTAAACTCAGGAGACAGGTTTGTAAAGCATTTAAAAATAACAATACAATAAATAAGTAAGATCCAACACAAATTTATAAAAAAGGATATATTTTTAAGAGTTAAATGGCACCAAAACAAAGACAATCCAATGCAGAGAACCAGAGATATGACTTGTTAGAGATAAAAGTAAAACTCATGCTTAGAAGCAAATAGCGATCAAAGAGTTAAAAAATGTCACGCTGGACTGGGTCAAAGTCAGGAGTTCAGGCCACTGGTGATGTAACACTTTTACACTTACTTCCAGAAGACTTTCTTGATGCAGGAAAGAGGTCCACAGAATCAGCCAAGGGTTCAGAAGCTCTGGTTTGCCTCTTGGGGTCTGGGACTCCAACTCCGAACTACGAACAACTACGAATTTCGTAGCGCGCCCTGCATTGCATTTGCGATGCAGGGCGTGCTACAAAATTTGTTTTATTAATTTAATTGTTTACTTACCTGCAACCAACCATATTCAGGTGTTCATAACCCCCCACCCTGACCCTCCCCCACCCTGCCTGTCTGCCCCACAGAACTGGGTAAAGGGTAAGTATGATCTGTGAATCAGTAGGAATTGAGAGAAATTCTATTAGGATGTTCAAAACCTACTCGTTTGAAGAATACCTTGTTTATTCTGCTAGGAAGAGTTGAATTCTCCCTGCAATCTGTCGTTCTTAGCCATCTTCTTCCTGGAATCGGTCACCGTCTAAAATGATGCTGTTTAGTACCAAGATCTGGCTTCCGCTTCTTTTTGAATTTCCATGATAAAGATTGTTGCTGGAATGTAAACCGATTTCCAGGAGCCTGTTATCTACTTGAAGGCTGACAAAGATATGATCTTTGTCTTGAAGTACTTACAGATGTGTTGTAGTGTTTCCTAAAAAGAGAGAGAAAAATTCCTTTCCTTTAAGATTTTATAGAGTTATCTTCTAACTCTGATCCAAAAAGATAAGCCTCCTCAGAGCATTGAATATTTGGGTTAATCAAAGTTCCATTCCTTGAAATAAAGATTTCCATGGGTTGCAGTATAAGCTATAGCGAGAGCCGTGACTCCATCAAACGAGATTGAGTATTGAAAGTGGGAGTATAAATTGTGGAAAGTGATGCTGGAGAGGAAAAATGTCTTATATAAGTGGTGTTCTATGATATGACCTTTCCTTATTTGTTCCTGCATATTTAATATACAGCGACTTGATGAGACACGGGTGAGTTCATCCCCATACATGTTTGAGATGCAACGCACAGCATAGAACAGGCATACATGCAAAAGGCAGGGATGTAGCCAGTGTGCTTCTGAGATGACTGCACTTATCCACCATGTTTCCACCTTAAACTGTCCAATGTAAATATGGCATAACATGCAACTGCAATGGCATCTAATGCGAAGCCCAGTGTACCATTCTCAAGAATTGGAGCCTGGGGGAGATGGCAATCCTTCATACTAGATGCTCCAGAATGGTTAGCCTTTGCTCATTCTGGAGGAAACACCAAACTACTCCCTCTTAAACAGCGGCATCACTGACATGAATAGTATCACAAAAATGTATGTACCTCAATAATAGGTCTACTCAGTTAAATTGGCTATCAACTAACTAAGGTTAACAGACCAGCACCAATGCCCCTCAATATGGCCTCACACACATTTGAGGTGATATAGTTGGATCATATAGGTTGAATACCTGAGGTGAACCAGTAAAGGGATTCTTATGAATTGAATCATTTACCTGGATCTGTGGGTTAGACCTCTCAGCCTTAAAGTGGACTTCCCCAAAACGTTTTGCCTTTACCCCTCATATGTTTGCTGCCACCTCATTGGTAGCAGCTCCAATTATAAGGATAATTTTAATTTAAAGCAAAGTTTGAAATTAGAGTTTTATTAGAGGATGGAGGCACATAAAGTTATAAATCAATCACCTCTAATAAGAATTACCAATTCTGGGTTTGACTGGAATAGATATCTAATATATGAGATTCTGAATTCACTGTATAAAAAGCTGTCTCTAATTACTTTATAATAATTGGAATTGTGAAGAGCTTGCCACCCATTATAAATAAATGACATAAGAGCTCAACCGTAATGACTTATTGCAATTGAGTTCTGGGGTCACATTGCCTGCTGCCAGAGCCAGCAGCTGTGGGGAAAGGCAGGTCAGGTCACATAGCATAATTAAAGCAGTTGTTTAAAGAAAAACAAGAGTTTTATGTTCTTCTAGCTTACATTGACAAGCAGAAAGGAGATATTTATGAAACAGTTTTTTCCTTCAGATTTCTATTCATTATGAGGTACAGTGAAATAAAAAAAAAGAACTGACTTGTATTAAATCGACTCTAATATCTTTTTGCAAAAATATCGAACAGCTTTTTTGATTTGTTTAATTTTGCACTAGAGAGTCTATTTGTATTCTTCATATTATGAAACATGCTCTCTCTTTAATATGAAATTAAAACAATTACATTGCATTCACATCAAAGGGTGCATGCACTGCCAAATACCTGATCAATTACGTAACAACTCTGAGAAACAGGTTCAACAATTCACTACCATCATAAGGAAACAGTGGATACAAAATGGGTTTAAAAAAAAAAATAATTACCAGACTTGACAACATATCAAAATCCTAAACACGTTTTAAGCCTCTCTACCAGATTTGACAGCTGCCTTACATACTGCAAAACCTCATCAGCGTATAATGAAAATACGTTTGGGTTCCTGCAAGATTATTTATAATCCACAATCGTCATCTCGTTGGCTTGGCGGAGGAGGATAGGGCCAACTTTGAGTCATATTAGAGTTTTTAAGCCTCTCATTGTGGATATACATACAACATATGCACCCACTTTATAAATATATAAGAAATTGAATTTCACTGCATGATGTTCAGCATATAGTGGAGGAAGTCAAAAGTTGTTTTAGTATCACGACAAAGCATTACAGAGGCAGTCAGATTCCTCTGCACCAAATTAATCACTGAGGTAAACATAAAAAGGATACTTTTAGCATTCTAGCATGTGTCGATTCTGCTTACAATTTCATCAAAAGTCCATCAAGCCCCACTGGCTTCCACCTAATCATAGGCTGTAAGAATTGTCTCATATCATGGAGACACAGACTCTCAAGAGCTTGAACTTTAAGGACTCCTGAACCCCTGTTGTCATTGTTATCTGTGACTGTATCAACTTGAGGTATGGCACTGATCATTCATCAGTGCTAGAGTTGGAATCTATAGCTCTGGCATCCAAACCCTAGTCACACATCTTCAAGATAAGGGCACTGCAATGAAATAGATGGTTACCTTATTGTTCCCTCTTCCCAATGATGGAAATATCTTTTCTTTCCTGATGTTTCTCCACTACAGATATCAGCAGTAGGGCCTCACAGATAACAAGGGCCTGTCTTTCATTCATCACGAGCAAATCTACCTTTCAAAGTGGCTCCTTCAGCGCATGTGACTGGTAATGGAAATTACTTTTATTTAGTGAACATAGCTACCTCTTCCTAAAATATTCAATAAAACAACAACATCCTGGCATGGGAGTAGACAACATTGTCGGAGTGTGTTATGTGGGAGTATCAATTCATTTCACATATCCTAGTGCTTCTGGGCACATGGAATAAATCTCTGGTGGGCATATTTAGGAGGAATTGGTTCAAATGTAATGAACAATGGCATATATGTAAGAATATATGTGGTAAGGAAATTGGCAAAATATAATAGCTAAATGAAAGTCGATTGTGCATTTTTGACAACTTTATGCTAACACAAATATTATTTAACATTGAAGATTGAGTTCTCCCAAAGTATTACATGAGAGCTTACCAGTGACTAAATGATACACGTAATCAAACTGCATAAAAAGTTATGTTTCTTAGAAAGAAAAAGAGGTCTTTTAAAAGGGCTGTTATTAATTAATTCTGTTGGAATCTTTCAAATACATAATATAGACTTACAGTCCACTGCCTAACTGATTGTTAAAGGCCCAGAACTGGACTGATGGTGAGGTGCCTTTAACAACAAGTATGGACCAAGTCAGAAGGGCTATAAGGCTGTTAGAATATTCCACCCACTAAGGGTACAATTCTCTTAATTAAAAAGGTAGAAACATGAAGACAATCATTGGAATGTTGGAGCTCCAGCTTCTTCCGTTGTCTTCAATGCAGCTCTCAACATTCCAATGTTCTAATTAGTTTCGACAAATACATGGAGGCAAGAAGTAATTTATATGGCAAAGTAAACAGCAAGAGTCTGTAGTTCAGTTTCAACATCATAAAATGTGAGTATTTATAATTATTTTTATGTTTACAGTTTGATCATGGCTGAAACATAACCAGGAAAAATGAAGAGATCCATAAAATGAATTGCCAGCTGACAAGAAGACTTTAGTACCCTTCAATAAATCGAGAATAAACCATCTGTACACACAACGTATTCAGGTTTCAAAAGCTATCAATAACTGCTATCTAGAAACCAACATAATTCGTCACTAGCTCTAGTAACACAATAGTGTCATATCTTAAAGAAAAATAGACAGTGGCATAAACTGACCCCCACTCTATTCCAAGACAATTTTGTCTCTCCACAGCATACCAACTTAGACAGTGTTGAATCCTGCCTCAGAAAATTCCAAGATACCATAATATCCACAATAAATACTCTCATACCCCTGAAAACACAGAGGGTGACCCCTAAACGACCACAAGCACCTTGGTACACTACCAACCTCAGGACCGAAAAAAGCAAATGCAAGAAATTAGAACGACACTGGCGGCACACACACAACCATCACGACAGAGAAAGATTCAAATCTGCCCTCTCCAAATACCACAGTAGCATAAGGAAGGCTAGGAAAATGCATATAACTAACTTGCTTGATCAGGCAGACAACTCCTCCAAAGTACTATTTCAGGTCCTCAACACATTCATCAACCCTAAAGCATGCAATACGGAAGAAGAACCCTCCCAGACACTATGTGATAGCATAGCAAGTCACCTCACTTCCAAAATTGACAATATCTACAATAAGATCATGAGAACTAAAGGCACTCAATTAAACGATAACTACACACCTCCCTCCACCATGCCCTGCTTGCACAAATTAGAGGAATTTCCTCTCCTTTCCACCAAAGAAACAAAAACCCTGTTAAAATGACCAAATCTGGCTCTCCTGCACACCTGATTCCAGCCAAAACCTCCGCCCTACTAGCAGACCAGCTCGCAGGCCCGATCTGCCCTATCATAAGTAGGTCACTAAGGGAAGGCAAACTCCCATCGAAATGGAAAGCAGCTCAGATCCTGCCTATCAGGAAAAATGCCAAACTTCCCCCTTCAAGACGTCACTAACTAACGACCCATCTCTCTACTGCCGCTACAAAGTAAATTACTAGAGAAACACATAAATAAACACCTGTCCAGTTTCCTTGAATCCTCCAATAGCCTCGATCCTTCACAGTCAGGATTCCGACACAGACACAATACTGAAGCAGCACTAGTGACAGTCACAGATAACATCAAAATGCTAGCAGACAGGGGTAAAGCAGTACTCCTCATACTGCTAGACCTGGCTGCTGCATTCAACACCATTTCTCACCAGATCTTGCTAGGAAGGCTCAGAGACATAGGCATTGAGGGGAAACCGGCCGTCGGAAGCTTGTTTCAGGTCCAGGGAAGGCATGGCTTGGCAGTTCGGGCTGGACTGTTCCCATGAGGCATAGGGTCAGACTGATTTGCATATGGCCATGTCTGAACTGGGGTGGCAGAGTGGGCTAAAGAACGGCGATGGATTAAACCCAGATCTGTTGACTGGGTGTGAGTGTTTCATTGGTATGTAACGTTTACAACGCAACTTTTACAACGCACTACCATTACAACGAAACGTTTACAACGCAAAAACTATTACAACGCATACATTTACAACGCATGTTTTTACAACGCAGATACTTTTACAACGCATACCATTACAACGTAAGTATTGGTAAGTATATAATTATATTTAAAATGTTATTGGTTTGGTTTTTGGGTAAAGGGGTATTTTTAGGGTTCAGGGTCAGTTTTGGGTTTTTGGGTAAAGGGGTATTTTTAGGGTTCAGGGTCAGTTTTGGGTTTTTGGGTAAAAGGGTATTTTTAGGGTTCAGGATCAGTTTTGGGTTTTTGGGTAAAGGGGTATTTTTAGGGTTCAGGGTCAGTTTTGGGTTTTTGGGTACAGGGGTATTTTTAGGGTTCAGGGTCAGTTTTGGGTTTTTGGTTAAAGGGGTATTTTTAGGGTTCAGGGTCAGTTTTGGGTTTTTGGGTAAAGGGGTATTTTTAGGGTTCAGGGTCAGTTTTGGGTTTTTGGGTAAAGGGGTATTTTTAGGGTTCAGGGTCAGTTTTGGGTTTTTGGGTAAAGGGGTATTTTTAGGGTTCAGGGTCAGTTTTGGGTTTTTGGGTAAAAGGGTATTTTTAGGGTTCAGGGTCAGTTTTGGGTTTTTGGGTAAAGGGGTATTTTTAGGGTTCAGGGTCAGTTTGGGGTTTTTGGGTAAAGGGGTATTTTTAGGGTTCAGGGTCAGTTTGGGGTTTTTGGGTAAAGGGGTATTTTTAGGGTTCAGGGTCAGTTTTGGGTTTTTGGGGTACAGGGGTACAGGGTAAAAAAAATTTTTTTTTTAAATAAATTAATTAAATTAAATTAAATTAAATTATATTAATTTTACTTATATTACATTAAAAAATTTATCATATACTTACCAATACTTACGTTGTAATGGTATGCATTGTAAAAGTATATGCGTTGTAAAAAATTGCGTTGTGAATGTATGCGTTGTAATAGTTTTTGCGTTGTAAAAATTTCGTTGTAAAGGTAGGCGTTGTAAAAGTATGCGTTATAACGTCATACATCCGTTTCATTGGTTCAGATGCTCCGTCCATCACCACCCCCTTTTGTACCACTTTGTTCGCCATAAGTTGGCAGGGTATGCTCAGACGTGAGTCCCTTGCTCACTTTGCCACTGGATTCAAGCAAGCCGGGCTGAAGACAGCTGAAATTCCAGAAAACGGTCCTCGGAAGCTTGTTTTCGGTCCAGGGAAGGCATGGCTTGGCAGTTCGGGCTGGACTGTTCCCATGAGGCACAGGGTCAGACTGATTTGCATATGGCCATGTCTGAACTGGGGAGGCAGAGTGGGCTAAAGAATGGTGATGGATTAAACCCAGATCTGTTGACTGGGTGTGAGTGTTTGATTGGTTCAGATGCTCTGTCCATCACCACCAACTTTTGTAGCACCCCTGAAATAAGCATGGGTGCACATGTGCCGTTCATACATGCCATAAGGGCATGTATGTGCTTCACATTGCACTTTGAAAAATGCAAAAAAGTGCATTTTTCAAAGAAATCGCAAATTACCACCAACTTGAAGTTGGTGGAAATTTGCGATTCCTAAAGGCCAAATGGCACTTTTTTGCTGCTTCTTACATTGCATTTAAGGAAACGCAAAATTTGCGATTCCTTAAATGCAATCGCAAAATAAGGAATCGCAAATTTTGCGATTCCTTATTTTGCCTTAATACATACCTATTTGGCAAAATTGCATTCGCAAACGCCGAAAATCTGCGAATTTCGGCGTTTTTGAATGCAATTTTGCTTGATACATATGGCCCTGAGTCTGGAAGGCCTCTGCAGCAACCTTGCTCCTCTGCAAATGCCTGAACAGCTTCAATATGATATGACAAACCGAATATGGATTCGGTTTCATAGCTACCACGGTTTGCACGTCCATGTCTGATGAGATGCTCCAGTTCAGGTTTTTACCTTAGAACTCTGGGTATCGTTGTCCTGATTTTATAATGCAATGCATATGTCACGGTTTGCCACGCTGCGCCTACGGACTACAACTCCCAGGAGGCTCTGGAGTAGGAGGAGCCAACAGTATTTAGGCGTCTGGGATGCAGACGAGAGTTGTACGTGATTCCCTTTGGAACTTGTTCCTGGTTGCCTTGTTGGTTCGTTTTGTTCCTGGATTCATCCTGTCTACAGCGTTCTCGGCTGAGGCGCTGGACGTTTGTTCTCGGAGGGGGCGGCTGCTCTCTGCCGGGTTTGGGAAGGATTCCGGTGTTCTTTACCGCCTGCGGCTGCGGCGGTCTCTGCCTTCGAGCGTTCTCGGCTGAGACGCTCAGTCATCATTCACGGAGGAGGGGCGGCTGCCTCTCTTCGAGTAGGAACAGGACTTTGGAACTCTCCGCCTGCGGCTGCGGCGGACTCTGTCTACGAGCGTTCTCGGCTGAGACGCTCAGTCTTCATTTACGGAGGAGGGGCGGCTGCCTCTCTTCGAGTAGGAAAAGGTTTTGGAACTCTTCGCCTGCGGCTGCGGCGGACTCTGCTTGCAAGCGTTCTCGGCTGAGACGCCGTTCTACCATCACTGAAGCGGGCGGCTTCTTCCCTTTTCCGAACTCCTACAGAGAGAGATAAGTAACTGTGCTTTACGAGTGCTTGCTGATTTGTTTTGGAACCGGAACCAAGCTAGCACTTCTGGTTTCTGTTTATTTTGGAACATTTGAACTGACCTGTTCCTTGTGGAGTTCTCAGTCATCCTTGGGCTGCTTATTGACTGTGGAACTTTGGTTGCTTCTTTTACCTTCAATAATCGGTTACTGGAGAGGGCTTATTTTAGTTGGTGAAAAGGAAGTGGGACTGGTATGTATGGTGCATTTGCGGTGATACCAGGGTTCTATTTGCATCAACAAGGAATAATTCTGTTTGTGTCTTTCTGATTGTTAGGTATAAGGATAGAGACGTATCTATCACATACTTCCAAGAGAGGGGGTTGCATCCAGTGGAGTAACTGGGGTAGGTGTTCCACTAGCGAGAATTATATGAGAGTAGTCATAGTACTGTGCTATAACGTTGTGTTTTGTTTCTTCTCGTTTCAGTGGTCCCTTCCGTTCCAGCCCCTTCCCTTACCTTTCCCTCGCCTGATTTCCTAGAGGCTCTGTGTACTGTTGTCAGAGTTTCGGGCAGTCAGGAGGTGGACCCCTTTGAGCATCGCCCTGATCCTGTGGAGGCCGATCGTGACAGAATCACGTACCCAAGTAGTGGACTCCACCCGGTCAGGGGTTGCTGAAAGGATGGCCACATTAGATGATGTATTGCAGGCCTTGGTTTTGGTCCAACAGGAATTGGCTACGTCTAAGGCAGAAACAGCTGTGTTAAAAGACAGGCTGGATAGGCAAGGCAGAAACCCTTTTGATGCTTCAGCAGGAGTTCCCCAAATACAGGTGTCGGTTCCTCCACCTATACCCTTGGCCAGTCCTGAGAGGTATTCGGGAGATCCCTTGAAAATACAGACCTTCCTGACACAAATTACCCTGCATTTCTCTTGTAGACCGGCCTCCTTTCCTACTAATCTGTCGAGGGTGGCATTCGCTATCTCGTATCTTACGGGGGATGCTGCCAATTGGGCGGTTCCTTTAGTGAAAAATGACGATCCGTTGTTGGCAGATTGGGATGACTTTAGAAAAGAATTTGAGAGAGTGTTTGACAGACGTGCAACCACTTTAAGCGCTGATCGTGAGTTGCTGAGATTGAGGCAGGGAAGGAGCGACTTAGTAACCTACATGACTACCTTTAATAGGCTTGTTGTAGAAACGGCATGGCCAGAAGAAAAAAGGATGGCGCTCTATTATCAGGGATTGAACGAGGACATTAAGGATGTCCTTGCTCAAATCGACCCTCAACCTATTACATGTACTGATCTCATTAACCTTACGTTGCGATTAGATCATCGTATGTCTGAAAGAGGTGGGGAACGGAAGAGAAGTGACAGAGCAGGAGGTGGGATGGCTCAAGTTGGTCAAGACAAACCCAAAGACAGTGTGGTAGAACCAATGGATATAGGGGCCATTCGTCCTCCCCTGTCTAAATCAGAAAGGGAGGTCAGACGAGCGCAGGGTCTCTGCATGTACTGCGGAAAAAAGGGACATTATGTTAAGGATTGCACAATTAAACCAAAGAAAAGGCCTCCTTTCTATGCAGGTAAACAGGTGGCGGTTATGTCCCCGGCATTACCTCCTGAGGCACAGGCAGACCCTAAGAGATTAGATAGGGCGGGCATCGCTCAACAGGAGTGGAAAATCCCTTCCTTGGAGGTTGCTTTATGTAATAACACCGAATCGCATGTAGTGGTTTCCATGCTCTTGGGTAAGGGGCCTCATCAAAGCCAGGCGTGGTGTATGATTGATTCAGGGGAAACTGGCAATTTCATCGATAGTGGGTTGGTGGATAGGTTGGGATTGAAGAAAGTGCCAACTCCTCAGCCTGAAACCGTTCTGGCGGTGGATGGCACTCCGCTCAAATCAGGGCCGGTAGTGGAACATACTGAGGTTTTGGAGTTGACTATGCCTGGGTATCCGCTGAAACATGTGGAGGACATCGTGTTGAACATAATTGAGGCTCCTCAATATGAGGTGATTTTGGGAATGCCGTGGTTATGGCACCATAATCCGACGATGGATTGGAAGAAGAAAACATTGCTGTTTAACTCAGAGTATTGCACTACACAATGTATGAAAGCACAAGACTCTCATACGGTGTCCTTGGCCCAGGCCTATCAGATCGCTACTGCGGCGGAAAAGGAGGTGGTCTTGCCGGGAGAATATGCAGGGTATGAGGACGTGTTCAGTGAGGTGAAGGCAGAGGTCCTTCCGCCTCATCGTGAATACGATTGTCGGATCGACCTGATGGAGGGGGCGGTGGTGCCCTCGTGTAGGGTGTACGCCTTGTCTGAGTCCGAGACCGCTCATTTGAAGACCTATTTGGATCATTTTTGTTCTATTGGTTTCATACGTCCATCACGGTCACCAGCAGCTTCTCCTCTGTTTTTTATTTCCAAAGCAAATGGAGAATTGCGTACCTGTATCGATTATAGGCAGCTGAACAAGGTCACAGTGAGAAACAGATACCCGCTTCCACTCATTCCCGTCCTGCTGGATCAGGTGAGAGAGGCAACCATTTACACTCGGTTAGACCTCCGTGGTGCCTATCATCTGGTGCGGATTCAGACTGGGGATGAGTGGAAAACGGCTTTTAAAACTCGTTTTGGGTTATTCGAATACTTGGTGATGCCGTTCGGGTTGTGCAACGCCCCGGCGGCATTCCAGTATTTCCTGAACGACATCATGAAGGAGTACATCGATCGATTCGTTGTAATATACATCGATGACATATTGATCTATTCCAAGACGTCTGCTCAGCATGTCAGTCAGGTACTGTTGATTCTCAAAAGGCTACAGGACAATAGATTATACTGTAAACTCAGCAAGTGCGAGTTCAGTGTCACTGAAGTGGAGTTTTTGGGGGTTATACTAACGCCTAGCGGGTTTCGAATGGCAGAGCGAAAGGTGGCAGCTGTGAGTGAATGGCCGACACCAAAGAATGTGAGAGATGTTCAGTGCTTCCTTGGTTTCTCCAATTACTATCGGAGATTCATTGCCCATTTCTCCCAGCTGATCTCTCCAGTAACCCGGTTGTTGAGGAAGGGGGCGTCTTTTTGTTGGACAACGGATGCTATGGAAGCATTCAACCAGTTGAAGGAGGCTTTCTGCTCTGCACCCATCCTAAGACATCCTCAGATGGACGTGCCGTTTGTCGTGGAAGCGGATGCATCGGATATCGCGATAGGGGCAGTGTTGTCACATAGGGACAAACAAACAGGACAGCTCCATCCTGTGGCTTTTTTGTCTAAAAAACTCACTGCATCTGAAGTAAACTATACCATCGCCGAAAAGGAACTCTTGGCCGTGAAGAAAGCCTTTCAAGAGTGGAGGCATTACTTGTGGGGGGGCCAACATCCGGTAACAGTGTATTCAGACCACAGGAACTTGCAGTTCTTGAAAACCGCCCGGCATTTGTCCCAGAGGCAAATGCGCTGGATGCTATTCTTCTCGGAATATGAGTTTGTAATCACATTTCGTCCTGGTGCGGAGAATCGAAAGGCTGATTCTCTTTCTAGACAAACAGACATGGCTACTCCGTTGCTGGCGGAACCTAGATCCATACTGCCTCCTGAGAAGGTAGTGTGTGCCATTACCGTTGATACGTTTCTGGAGGAGGTGTCCAAGAACCGGTCTCCGTTGCAATGGGAGGAGTGGGCCAAGGTGGATTCGCATCGTTCCCTGCAACATGGCATTCCGCTATATCAGAACCGGCTGTTTCTCCCCACCCTTGCTTTGAGGTTGTTGGCGTTTAACTGGTGTCACAATGCGATGGTGGCTGGTCATCCAGGGCAACAAAAGACTATCAACGCCATGCAACGGCAGTTCTGGTGGGAAGGGATGAATAAGGATGTGAGGAATTGGGTTGACCGTTGTGAAACGTGTGCCCGGGCGAAGAGTGAACAAGCCAAGAGTAAAGGATTGTTAATGCCTCTTCCTACGCCTTCACGCCCATGGCAGGTTATTAGCATGGATTTTGTTGTTGGGCTACCTATGGATAAGGGCAGTAACGCAATACTGGTGGTGATAGACAGTTTCACGAAGATGGGACACTTTATTCCATGTAGGAATCTGCCTACGGCGGCTCAAACAGCGCAACTCATCTTGACGCAGGTGGTGCGGTTACACGGCATCCCGAAGATCATTGTGTCAGACCGGGGGCCTCAGTTTGTGGCTGGGTTTTGGCACATGTGGTGTAAGGCATTGCATATCACTGATGCATTGTCTACCAGTTTCCATCCACAGTCCGATGGTCAGACTGAGAGACTAAACCAGACCCTCAAGAAGTATCTCCGCTGCTACGCGGAGGAAGCAGCTGATTCATGGGTGTCGTTGTTATGGTTGGCGGAACTGTCGTATAACAACGCTTGGCACAGCTCGACGGGAGTTTCGCCATTTCAGGCCAATACTGGTTATCATGCTGATACCCTGCCGTTGACAATCCCTAGTGAGGTGTCGAATCATCCTACGGTGTTGGGTCAGGTGAAGGCTCTTCTGCTGATGCATCGGAAGGTCCACGCTCAACTGGAGAAAGCTAAGTCATCCTACAAGAAATGGGAGGATAAGCGTCGGCGAGTGGGACCGCTGTATCGAGTGGGTGACAGGGTCTGGCTATCCACCAAGAACATTCGGTTCCGATTCCATAGCATCTTCCATCCGCGGTTCATCGGTCCTTACGAGGTGGTGCGCCAAGTCAATCCTGTGGCCTACAAATTAAAGCTTCCGGCCTCCTTGCGGATACACCCGGTGTTCCACTGCAGCCTTCTGAAACCGGCGAAGTCTGCGCGTCGCAAGGTTGTGCCTCCGGTGCGACGGGATGGGCAGTTGGAGTACGAAGTGAGTAGGATCCTCGATTCCCGCTATCGGCGGGGGAAGCTCTGGTACCTGGTGTCGTGGAAGGGCTACACGGCGGAGGACGATTCGTGGGAACCGAGCTCGGGTATCCATGCCCCGCGTGCGGTGCGCTGTTTCCATGCTCGTTGTCCGGGCAAGCCTGGTGCTAGGAGGCGCTTGGGAGGTGGGCATACTGTCACGGTTTGCCACGCTGCGCCTACGGACTACAACTCCCAGGAGGCTCTGGAGTAGGAGGAGCCAACAGTATTTAGGCGTCTGCGATGCAGACGAGAGTTGTACGTGATTCCCTTTGGAACTTGTTCCTGGTTGCCTTGTTGGTTCGTTTTGTTCCTGGATTCATCCTGTCTACAGCGTTCTCGGCTGAGGCGCTGGACGTTTGTTCTCGGAGGGGGCGGCTACTCTCTGCCGGGTTTGGGAAGGATTCCGGTGTTCTTTACCGCCTGCGGCTGCGGCGGTCTCTGCCTTCGAGCGTTCTCGGCTGAGACGCTCAGTCATCATTCACGGAGGAGGGGCGGCTGCCTCTCTTCGAGTAGGAACAGGACTTTGGAACTCTCCGCCTGCGGCTGCGGCGGACTCTGTCTACGAGCGTTCTCGGCTGAGACGCTCAGTCTTCATTTACGGAGGAGGGGCGGCTGCCTCTCTTCGAGTAGGAAAAGGTTTTGGAACTCTTCGCCTGCGGCTGTGGCGGACTCTGCTTGCAAGCGTTCTCGGCTGAGACGCTGTTCTACCATCACTGAAGCGGGCGGCTTCTTCCCTTTTCCGAACTCCTACAGAGAGAGATAAGTAACTGTGCTTTACGAGTGCTTGCTGATTTGTTTTGGAACCGGAACCAAGCTAGCACTTCTGGTTTCTGTTTATTTTGGAACATTTGAACTGACCTGTTCCTTGTGGAGTTCTCAGTCATCCTTGGGCTGCTTATTGACTGTGGAACTTTGGTTGCTTCTTTTACCTTCAATAATCGGTTACTGGAGAGGGCTTATTTTAGTTGGTGAAAAGGAAGTGGGACTGGTATGTATGGTGCATTTGCGGTGATACCAGGGTTCTATTTGCATCAACAAGGAATAATTCTGTTTGTGTCTTTCTGATTGTTAGGTATAAGGATAGAGACGTATCTATCACATACTTCCAAGAGAGGGGGTTGCATCCAGTGGAGTAACTGGGGTAGGTGTTCCACTAGCGAGAATTATATGAGAGTAGTCATAGTACTGTGCTATAACGTTGTGTTTTGTTTCTTCTCGTTTCAGTGGTCCCTTCCGTTCCAGCCCCTTCCCTTACCTTTCCCTCGCCTGATTTCCTAGAGGCTCTGTGTACTGTTGTCAGAGTTTCGGGCAGTCAGGAGGTGGACCCCTTTGAGCATCGCCCTGATCCTGTGGAGGCCGATCGTGACAGCATAAGGCTACAAGTTCCAGAATCAAAGTAAAAAAGTAAAAAACCTGGAATGGAGCAGCTAGTCATGCACGTCTTGGGAAATTTGGCAAGGCTGTGGATCTACAGTTAATGAGGGGGATCGGATTTTAATATACAGATCAGATCGCCTCAGCAGAAATAAAGCAGGGATACTTGGCCATTCAGAGAAAATAATGTTTTCAACTGCTGGAGCGCTTCCCTCGCCTAAGGAGACAGTTTTTGTTCATCTGCATTCTTATGAATTGATGCCACTCACAAGATAGCAATCTTTCTTCTTGCTAAGACCTATAAAGGTGCCAGACCCAAACCTGGTACCTTGAACCACCAATGATTCAAATAATATTACATTGTATTACTTGGTTGTGTGAAGCCAGTCGCTGCTCTTTGACATAGCATATTCCGCTTTTATAATGTGTTGAATCTGATTAAGGAGACTGAACACATGCTCATTCCAATGAGGTGACACTATATAAATGTGCCACTTTCTCCAATGACAAGAAATTAGAAAACAGAAGTCAAACCATCAGCTGGAGAGCAAAGCAGCACCTTAGAGACATGGAGGATGCAATGCAGGAACACCACCATACCCACACCACCTATATACCTATCCTAGGCCATTATGCACACTGCATCGATTGTAAAGATCCAAGTAGAATGGCAAAGCACAACACACAAGTGCAAAGTGTGAAGCAAGTCTGCAGGCAACATCCTACAAATACACAGCAAGGACCATGTCAGATAATCAACCAGTCCTGGCTTTTTAGTCAACAGCATGTTCAGTCCAGAACCTTTTTATTTTATTTTTAATATTGTTAGCATGGTGTACACGATACTACCCTGTGAAGTGATTTTGGCTATAAAATAGTCTAGACTGTCAATAGGTGTCACAAATCGAATTATGGACTTAGCTAAGTAGGAATAGGAATGTGTTTCTTAGTGTGTGAGATTTTGTTTTTAAATAGACCAATAATTCTTGACCTAAATTAACCCACTTTCTTCACCACACAAGTAAAGCTCCAATACAAATGTTGTCTATGGGAACATAAAAGAACACGATTTAGAGAATAAAATGTAGGGAATTTAATTACCCCATTAACTTACTATGACATTAAGGAAGTTTTAAGAGAGAGAAATCTAGTATAACAACTTTTTAAGATTAAAGAATGTGGATTCGTCCGCCTAATAAGGAAATACTGGCTTGTATGATCAACATTTCAACTGAAAACCAGAAAAGCCAATAACACATAAAAGATTTTTAATCAGACAATAAAAAGCAAATAGGAAACATGGTTAAGTTCTAAATTGCACACAAAAAATGTAAATTTAAATTTACAGATCGCTTACAGATGCACTTTCTGTGACCACACAGATTTTTTCCGCCATTAAAATTGTAAATGGCATATTATCAAAAAAATGTAGGGATAGGAAAATCACACGCATCCCTCAGAGAAGTAGGGGGACGAACAGACCTTTTATTCCACCGCATATTTCCCCTGTGGGCTTGGGCAATTGGAGGCCGGTTTTGAAAGCTCAGGACTGCCCCTGGTGCCTCTGTCACTTTTCACAGCTCCCAGAGTTTAATTGCAGCAGGCACAGGGAGGCTTCAGGACAGAGAGAAAGAGAGTGAGGTAGGAGGTATGCAGAGAGAAAGCGATCAGATAGTGATTAGAGGGAGAGAGAGGAGAGGAGAAGAGAAAAAGACAATGCCTGGTTAGAATGAGAGAAATAGCGCAAGGAAATGAAGGGAGTAGGGTTGGTTGGAGCATTTTTCCATGGCTGCTTTTGGTTCCACATACGGGCCCTGGAGAAAGAAGTAGATGTGGAGCTGCCAGCGAGCAGGGCTTCAATTTGTTCATTTAATGTTCATTCCTTTTCAGCATAGGCCTGAGCCAAGGGATAGGAAATCTCTAAAGCCCTTATTTACGGGTATTTGGCGCAGGGTAGCGCCGCTAGTCATCCTGTTGCACTGTCCTACGCCAAAGCGAAAGGTCAGGAATGCACTGTATTTATGCAACAAAATGCACTCCTGACCTGGCACTGTTTCAGCTGCCTAGCTCCAATGCAGACCCCCTTGCACCATGGTAGAGGAAAGAATGGGGAGAAATAAATAAATTTCTCCTCATTACACCTCACCTCAAGCGGCGTAATGATCTGTCACTTCCCCAGCTTTACATGATCTTGTAAATCTGTGACAGCGTCAAAATCCATCAGTTTTGCATGGTAAAACCCACTGCAACGTCCATGAGACACCTCAAGTGCGCAGAGTAAGGCAACACAGCGCCTGCCCGCTACTCCCCAATGCCTGAGACCCTCACGGGTAAGTAGTGCCCTCTATAAATGCATTGATTGATTGATTGATTTGCACTTCTTTGCCTTACTCCATATCTATGAGGCCATTAAAAACCAGGTATAGTGGCTTTGCATGGCCTTATAGATATAATTTAGTAATCTGCGCCACTGCAATGTCACAAAACATGAGGCTCCGGCGGCGCAGGGGGCTAGAAAATAAGGCCCTAAATTCTTAATTTCATGCTGCGCTTCTGAAACTTAAAATGCATGACAAACCTGGGGTGCGGTGCCTTGGGGACAAATTATCCCGGCAACCATTACCTTACAACAGCCCTTTTCATATATTTTATTTCTGGTCCTTACAAAGAGCCATCCTACCCTATATGAGGTTCAAAGGTCCCAGATGATTGTCTATCACCTCTAGGTATCCCCTAGAGATTGTCATCTTTCCATCAGGGGCACTTAGTTGTCTTTTTTACACACCCAGCTGGTCCTACAATGTTCCATTGCATTTTGGGTCAAAGGGTCTTGGCATGTACTCTTGCACTCCCAGGCCTTTTGTCTGCCTTAAGACACCCTATCCAACTAGCAAACCCTCCTGCTGGGACACCTATACCGGACCAGTGCTTAGAAATCCTCACAATGCTCGCACAGGCACCCATTAGATACCTCAGTCAGAATATAATCCCTATTAAAAAAAATACAAGCTAGCTGTTAGATACCATCAAATGCCTCTCAAAATCTATCAGCATACCTCCAAACACTACCATTAGCCCCTCAGCTAATGTCAGCTGACATTCCAACAACCCAATTGATGAATGCATATCCCAATTAGCCTTCCACCAGCCAGACTATCCATCATTCCACAATCAAACATCCCCAACTAAGGATTAGACACCAGACTCCCCTTGGAGACTCACAGCCAACCTTCAGGCATTCCCAGCAGCCCTTCACAGACTATCAGCAGGACGCTAAGCACACGCAATTTCCCTGAAGACATTCCCAGACCATTCCCAAAAACATTCCATCGACCCCCAGAGATAATAACAACAACAACAATAATAATAATAATAATAATGACAATAATACTAAGCTGAACTGAAGAAATTACAAAAAGCGGCATTTCCGTCAAACAGCTGTCTACAGCTTTCCATTCTGATCCCGCTTCCTTTGGACCAGCACTTAATTTGAGCCGGTGGTTCTCGGCACTGCACTCAATTGCCAACAATGGGTCTTATGACAGTCTGCCACATGGTGTCACTGTTTGTGCTTTTTAGAAATGAAAATAACAGTTGCTTATTAATTTAATATACATTAAAATGACGAATACTGGACACCCAAGCCATTCTAATAGCTTTTATGGGCCTAAATAGTCTGAAGTGCCACACTTGAAGGAGTTTGATGTTCGTAGGTGGGTTTGTAATTTCACCCGACTGCGGGGGCCGTGGGAATGGGTGGTGCAAGTTTGAAAAGCCTTCTTTCGGCAGCCCTGGCACTTACGTTTTTCCCAACATAAGCACTGCCTTGGCCATTAACCCAAACAAGTGCATATTGTGAAAAGTCTGGGCATTAAAGAAAGGCGAATTTTCGGATTCTCATGGTGGGCTGTTAATCCAGGCAGTTTACCAGCATGATTATATATAATTGAGAGGCCTTACTGCTGAGAAAAGGAGTATTATATTTAAATGGGTTGCCTAGCAAGTAATGCAGAAAAGACTTGTAAAACCCAATAATGACAGCAGCAGCTTAAGAGAGACTGACAAGATGCCACACACGCTTCGTGATTTAAATTGGTTTTTCAAACGTATCCTGAGACGAAATGCCTGCGCATAATGACAGACCGAGGAGGGTGACTCGTGTCAAGCCTCGAAGCTTGCCTGCACTTCCTCTGGAATACAATTAACATCTTGTGTTAAAAAAGTAGTATTTCCAATTACTTTAATAGGAGTTGTTTTTCTTTAACAAATGAAGATTTTTGAAAATATTTGTATTGAGTTTTACCATGAGATAGCAAATTACATTAGAAGTCATACAGGTCGTACATGACTGCGTTAAAAACATGCATACATCCTGCACAAGTTCACAACGCGAAAACGTACAGATGAACACTTGTCAACTTTTGAAAATCAATACCTTTAAACATGGCAGATGAGACTTCACGTCATTGTGAAATGCAATCCTAATGGACATCTTTAACAGATGCTGACTTATGCTTTGATGGCATAGGCTGGCCTGACCTGTACACGTAGAGCTCTCCAGCAGCCATAGCCGGGTTGTCTTCGGATTTCGGGGCTCGTGCTAACAATGAATCGCGCTCCGCCACACCTGATTCTCTTCCTGTCAGGTATCTGAGGCATCTACGCATCACTTCCTCGGCCCATGAGCTGTGGCTGGTGCGTGTATGTATTTCTATTTAATAGCATTTTCGATAGGACCATGCTAACTCTTTGAACTTGCAGTTTCAGTTTTTCGTCCCACAAGTACATTTTGGGGCAGATTTAGAAGCCCCTTGGGACACTTTAGTGCTGCCATTGGGTCACGTTTGTGACGGAGCAGCGGCGTAAACAATGCGGCAAATTCACAAAGTGACGCATCCAGGGAGATGAGTCATGTTGTAAAGCCCTGAATCACATTATACCTGCGTCAGGTATAATGGATGCAGGGTGGGTGTTCCCACACAGGAAAGCCTTGTAAAAGTGACAGTGAAATGTCTATAAGATTTCAGTGCGCCACTTCTAGGATGCCACTGCATCAAAACCTTACGCCTGCTGGGAGCAGGTATAAGGAGTGACGCAGTACAATAAGTATAGACCTTAACATGCATTGCTGGAGTTGCGTCCTGCTTGCGACACAACTCCAGCAATGCCTGACTTTTGGGCCAACAGATGCGTTAGAATTTCTGACGCATCTGTCAATCCTTGAGCCATGGTGCGCCGTATTGTATATACGGCGCATACATGATGGCACAAGGGTATCGCAGGCTGGAGCAGGGAAAGTGATGCATCTCTACAGATGCATCCGTTTCTTGTAAATCTGTCCCACAGTTTCCTAATTAGGTAAGTGTTGTGATCAGAGATCCTTCTCCTGTAATTTTTGGGCCCAGGGCCCACCCAGACGATGTGGTAGAAAGTGGCCTCTTTGGCCTTACACCTGGGGCCTTCATATGGCTCCTCAGAACATATAATGTGCAGATGTGATGAAGTTAGATATGTGCAGTGAATGTAACTGAATCGTATCAATTTGAGTCTCATGTCTGGAGAGTTCAACCGCATGTTGAAGGGCTGTGGGCTGTGGACAATAAGCTGTCCATGAACTCTTCAGATGAGTCCCCTTCCAACTTTCTTATAAATTCACCCAGATCACGTTTGCATTTCCATGAGGGTTCTGTATACCACAGGTACCTTGCAACGCTGTCTTCCTCATATTACTAGCATCTGCATATTTCTACTTCTGACTCATTCATTGTGCTACCCTACGTCACCTCTGCTGCTCTATATAGGGATGCATGTGTCAGGAACTGGCCTGGTGGTAGCCCGTACTCCACGCATTTGTCTGTGTCGTGTGGGTCACCACTCACTTCGCTGTCTCGTTTGAACCTCGCCAAACACCGTAATAGTTGCTTAAGCAAGTACACATTATGGTTTATGATTTCCTACAGCTATCTATACCAGCAATGAATGGCTGTGCCAAGCCTGGCCTGGGGCTGCCACCAAATAAACAGCTGGTCACTGAGGTATTGCTGAGTGAGGGATCCATATATCTCTTTTCTGGGCCCCATGATGGGTGCAGCCATGCTGTCATCCAATGGAGCTGAACTGCAGATAGTGGGCCTCGAAGTCTGGCTCAAATTAGACCCCTCACCTATAGTCAAAAAAGTGTCTAATTCTACTATGTGCCTGCCCAGTCCTGATACCAGATCAGTTAATAGGGTGTGAAGAGCACAACTAGGGGTCTGGACAGTTTTACCAATATATTCATGATATAGTGTAACATGCATGGCAGAAGTACTGCTTTGGAGAGTTCCAACACCTCCTGAATCATCAGGGGTAGTATTTTCAAAAGTCAGTTGATGAACTGCCAGGACCCAGTGCTCTGGTCAGGATGCCGGCTATCATGTCAACAGGTTGGCGATTCAATCTAACCCCTAGGTATCTGATCATCTGCAACTCAAGGATGAGTTCTTGTGCATCAGTTGTACAAATAATCAATGTGCCTCGGTCAGTCATTTAGAAAAGACTTTGTCATGTTACGCATAATGCCTGTGGCCTTCCGAAGTCCTCTAGTTTTGCTTGCACCATCAAAAGCCCTGTTGTCACCTTTTGCGTCTAATGGGTTGTCATCAGCATCAAAGAAACTGTATGCATGTGCCCATGTGTGTCCAGTATGGGTCTCCCCTCGCTGTTTCATCCATGATTAGTAAAGGATTAATGGCCAGAACATACAGCAGGGGGGACAAGGGATACCCTTGGTGGTTCCTCGCTGCAGAGGTCAGGGCCCTAACATCACTGTCCCTGACCTGATGCAAGCTGTCAGATCTGAGTACAGCATTTACATTAATATCAGGATCTCTTCTCTGAAATCCACCTGCCTGAAGACCTTGAACAAGGGCGTCCAATTGAGCGTGCCAAATTATTTTCCCAATGTAGGGAGGAAACCACTGCATGCATGTGGTCGGAGGGTATGCTGTCCATCACGGATCACTGACATAACCTCGACAGACCGAATATCGAGTGGACAAAATATCGATGACAAATTATCGACAACAAAATTATCGATTGCCTATACTTAAACAACAAACCACAAAAATATCGAAACCACAATATCGACTACAAAAAACAACGACTACAACAATATCGACTAACAACAATATCGATTTCTAAAACATCGATAATCACATATTTAAATGACAAACAGTCAAAATATCGAATACAAAAATATAGATAGCAAATTGATCGATTTTTAAAAATATCGACATTACTACTTCCTTGAATAAATCACTTTATTATTTAAAATTGAGTCATACTAATCATAATTTTTCAAATATTGTTTATATAAATGTATAAAATATATTATATATTTTCCTAACATTTATAACACACAATAAATACAAACATACATTTTATAATATATAAACAATGTTTCGAACGACTAAACATTTCTTAATGCAAATTATATATATTTCTCCACTTTACAAATATAAAAAAAACATTACCTATACTAAATAAGGCCTTACACATTATAAAAACGTTAATTGGCGTCACCCATATAAGGAAAGCAATTAGCATAACAGATAAAAAAATTCAAATCCACAAATAAAAACAGACTATCAATTTAAACAACCAATCCTATTTCTGAAACAATTAGACTAATACTATATAAACAAGATTACAACAAACTAAAAATGCAGGCTACATCTCCTAACTAAAGGAAGACGAAACTCTGCTGGATTTCTGAAACAAAACTGATTGACTTCAACATAAAGACAGCCACAACTATCTAAAGTAAGTACTACTACATTATTAGCCATCCAAAATGTAACTCTCAAACCTCACACCTATGTTTAAAAGCCAAATACCTAAAATATGTTGTTTTTTTTACTACTTATCCTACAGACAAAAAGAAAATATAGAAGACCTACACAACACCTGGACATCAAAAGTTTAATATAAATAAGTAAGTATATAATTGAAATGTAAATTTGACATTTAATAGATAGGTAACTAAATAGAAACTAGCTAAAACACCTCTATCAAAATATCATAAATAGTAATAAAATATTTGTACACATTTTCTCTACTTCCACAGGTACAAAAAGATATACACAGAAAATAACAGTTTGAAGAACATCAACACCTGAAAAGAACTACTTGAATTCATCAATAGAATTACAGGTAAATAAAAAATGTATTAAACTGTATTATTAGAATACAACATTATTTTGTATAAAATTGTAATGACATTCTCTTTTAATTACCTCCTAGAAGTACAATACTATCATGACTGAAGGAGCTAAATTCATTTATTCACAAAAAGGGAAAATGCTTCTTTGTTACATGGGATATGTCTACACTCAAGAGAAACAAAAAGATTTGAAAGTGTTTTGGAAGTGTACGAAATATTATGGCAACAAATGTTATGGTAGAGCTATAACTCAGGAAACTACTGTTACTTATACAAAAGAACATAATCACCCACCCAATGTAACAGAAATAGAGATTAGACAAATGCTGGATTCCCTTAAAGAAGCTAGTACTAGAACAGATCAACCAACAACTGCTATTCTGAAACACCATTTAAGTGTACTTCCCCAACATGCTTCTAGCCAATTACCATCTATCGAATCCCTTAAAAGAACTGTAGCTAGACAAAAAAGAGCAACATGCACTACTCCTCCCACACCAAAAACTTTTGAAGAAGTGCAAATTCCCCCTGAACTCTCTGTAACTCACAATAAAGATAATTTTATACTCTATGACAACAAATCTAAAGATAAAAGAATTATAGTGTTTGCCACAGCAAACAACATGACTAAACTTACCCAATGCCAAACTTGGATGATGGACGGTACTTTTTCTGTATGCCCCAAACCTTTTTATCAATTATACACCATCCATGGTCATTTCCAAAATGCAAATATTCCATTCCTTTATGCCCTTCTACCAAATAAACAGCAAGCTACCTATCAAGAAATACTAACTGAAGTCATTCAACATACTAACAACTATTTTCCACAAAAAATTATCATTGACTTTGAAAAAGCAATGATAAACAGCATCCTTAAAACATACCCACACACAGCAATACAAGGTTGTTATTACCATTTTAATCAATGTATCTGGCGACATCTACAAAAATCAACCTTGAGTATCCAATACGCCACTGATAGCACATTTGCTTATCAAATAAAAAAACTCATCGCCCTAGCCTATGTTCCACTAACAGATGTAACTGAGCACTATAACTTATTAATAGACAGCCCCTACTATAAAAGAAACGAAGAAAGACTAAGCCCTATGCTTGACTACTTCGAAGACACATGGGTAGGAAGGCTACACAGATCAGGCCATAGAAGACAACCCAAATACCAAATAGCTTGGTGGAATGTCTACCTTAGCACACTAAATAAGGAAGCTAAAACAAACAATGCAGTTGAAGGATGGCACAATGCCTTCCAAGCAACTACAGGCCGAGGAACACCTACCCTTCACAAATTAATACAATCCTTACAAAAAGAACAGAGTTACCAGGAGCTCCGAATGGAGCAATCAGTAACTTTGATCGGACCTAAACTCACCAAGGAAACTAAAAAAATGTATAACACACTCCAAAGTCAAGTTACCCTCTATCCAACTAGCAAAGGACTAGAATATCTATCAATGATTGCCAAAACTATTCTTTAAAACATTACATAACTATACACATTAAATTAAGCATTTTTTTTCTAAAATCCTTGATTTTAACATGTAACAATTTGCAATTAAATTATCAAATACATAATATTAACATATATAAAATGTATTTAGATAATGTATTTACAAAATGTTACATACAACGTACGTAAAGCAAAATTTAAAACAGTTTACCCACCCATAAAATTATTAGAAAATACTAACATTTCTGTTGCAGCTTCAAACGTAATCCAGTTCCACAAAATCCATACGACACCATAGCAAAAACCCATACAATCCATGGAAGCCCAAAACAAAATGCAAAAATACAACCAAATCCATAGCGACTCCTTTCCAATGTAATAGACACGAGATACGATAGAAAACCCGAAAAAAGTAATGTTGAAAAAAAAACGCTCCAGGAAAACTTGAAATCCAAAAAAATTGTGTGCAAAAATAAGAGTATATAATACTCGTCACACAACTCTGATCGAAAAAGAAGGACCTCCTCAAAAACAGTAAAACGCGACGATAACCTGGAAAAAATAAAATACATATCCACCCACACAAAAACACCCATACATATATAAATACACATATTTGTACACCAAACATATTATCTTAGTAACATTTAAACATATTACCTCACCTCACACACCTACAACTAAAACGCGGTAAAAATCAAATATCGTACACTCTACCTAACACCGAACACACAATCTTCTCTTAATAACCCTATCTACATAAACCTAAACACACCACACATACACTAACAATAACTTCATTAACTTGTAAAATACAATTAAAACAAACTTACCCTCTCTAACGCGAAGCAGCATCCAACCGCGATCTGTTGAAGCACCAAATAAGCCTAAGTAACATTACGCGGTAAAAAAGTAGTCCCTGTATACAGCAAAATACTCTTTAATTTCTATATTCCAACACTTAAAAAAATACACTGAGTATTATATTAAGTGTAAATAATTATTTAAATAGTAGAAAATTATTTCTTAAATATTCATTCCTTACAAATAATTATTCAACTGTTATATACTTTAAATCATATTTGATGATTTATATATACATTTTGAAAATAATCTATATGTAAAAAAATTGCATCTATAACTTTGTTACAAATAATTTGTTTATAAAAATAGAAAATATTAGTTGAAACATTATGTATGTATATAAAAATGTATTTTTGTGTGTATCTATGTAAAAATTAATATTCTAAATATTTTCAATATTCATAATATTAATGTAAAAAAATATGATTTCTTTGTAAAAAACAAAAATGTAACTGTTATAAAAGAAATGTACATATTTATCTATGACAATATATTCAATGTGTATGTGAATAAAATAATTGTTATTAAATGAAAAGTACATATTACCAATTTGTTTCTTTAACTATTTAAATGACAATATATGTTAATAAACATAAAATTATGTTAATATGATTTATATGTTAAAAACATATATATGCACTTCATATATTTTTTGGATAATAAAAACTGTTTAGTTAAAAATTTCAATTGAAATAAAAAATAAATCTCTACTTACAATTTATTTTTTAAATGTTAATAAACTGTTTTTCATTTATTGCATTTAACCCTGTGTATGTTCCTTCTTTATTATTGTATATAAATATAAATTGCATATGAAATATTCTATATAAAAATGCATTTTAAATTTTAATATTTGTAAAAATGTATTAATCTTTTAAGTACTACAATAACAATAATTTTAATTAAAGCAACATTTTTCTATGTAATGTAAAAACTTTATTATAGTATCCTACCAATAATAATTTTTTATATAAATTTTTTTTTCTTATTTCCACTGCACCAATTATAAACTTACAAAACCATAGTACACATTAAAACCATACAAATTACAATTCCCATTTCACCAATTGTAAAGTCATGGAAGGTGCTGGACACTGAACCCATACTAATTACTATTTCCACTCCAATGGGTGTAACAGTAGGGAAAGTAAATACTTCATATATTAATAAATAAATAACAACATATTATCAATATAATTTTGTTAACAAATGATTAACTATTTAATTTAACATAATAATTAATATATCAAAATTACTAAATAACTATCGTTATTTCTATTACTTACCTATTAATACTAATTTACAACTAATTACCAATAATTATTTTGATAATTATAAATTAAATGTAATTTTTTTTCTATTAAATGCAATAAAATAAAAGATGTATGACGTTTGAACACATACTTTTACAACGCATACCTTTACAACAAAACTTTAACAACGCAAATAGCATTACAGCGCATTTATTTACAACGAATGTTTTTACAAAGCAAATACCTTTACAACGCATAGCATTACAACATAAGTATTTATAATTATATAATATAATATTTAATGTAAATTAATAGAAAATAATGTAATAAAATGTATTAAAATTTAAATAATTTAATGAAAATTTAAATTGACCTTATTTTTACCCTTTACCCCTCTACCCTAAAACCCCAAACTGACCCTGAACCCTAAAAACACCCCTTTACCCACAAACTGAAAACTGACCCTAAACCCAAAAAATACCCCATTACCCACAAAATGAAAACTGACCCTGAACTCTAAAAATACCCCTTTACCCAAAAACTAAAAACTGACCCAGAACCCTAAAAATACCGCTTTACCCACAAACTGAAAACTGACCCTGAACCCTAAAAATACCCCTTTAGCAAGAAACTGAAAACTGACCCTCAACCCTAAAAATACCCCTTTACCCACAAACTGAAAACTGACCCTGAACCCTAAAAATACCCCTTTAGCAAGAAACTGAAAACTGACCCTCAACCCTAAAAATACCCCTTTACCCACAAACTGAAAACTGACCCTGAACCCTAAAAATACCCCTTTACCCAAAAACTGAAAACTGACCCTGAACCCTAAAAATACCCCTTTACCCACAAACTGAAAACTGACCCTGAACCCTATAAACACCCCTTTACCCACAAACTGAAAACTGACCCTGAACCCTAAAAATACCCCTTTAGCGAAAAAATAAAAACTGACCCTCACCCCTTAAAATACCCCTTTACCCACAAACTGAAAACTGACCCAGAACCCTAAAAAAAAACCTTTACCCAAAAACTGAAAAGTGACCCTGAACCCTAAAAATACCCCTTTAGCAAGAAACTGAAAACTGACCCTCAACCCTAAAAATACCCCTTTACCCACAAACTGAAAACTGACCCTGAACCCTAAAAATACCCCTTTACCCAAAAACAGAAAACTGACCCTCAACCCTAAAAATACCCCTTTACCCACAAACTGAAAACTGACCCTGAACCTTAAAAATACCCCTTTACCCAAAAACTGAAAACTGACCCTGAACCCTAAAAATACCCCTTTACCCACAAACTGAACACTGACCCTGAACCCTATAAATACCCCTTTACCCACAAACTGAAAACTGACCCTGAACCCTAAAAATACCCCTTTAGCGAAAAACTAAAAACTGACCCTCACCCCTTAAAATACCCCTTTACCCACAAACTGAAAACTGACCCAGAACCCTAAAAAAAAACCTTTACCCAAAAACTGAAAAGTGACCCTGAACTCTAAAAATACCCCTTTAGCAAGAAACAGAAAACTGACCCTCACCCCTAAAAATACCCCTTTACCCACAAACTGAAAACTGACCCTGAACCCTAAAAATACCCCTTTACCCAAAAACAGAAAACTGACCCTGAACCCTAAAAATACCCCTTTAACGACAAACTGAAAACTGAGGCTGAACCCTAAAAAAAACCCTTTACCCAAACACTGAAAACTGACCCAGAACCCTAAAAATACCCCTTTACCCAACAATCCAAAGCTATAAGATTTTAAATATAATTATATACTTACCAACACTTACGTTGTACTGGTATGCGTTGTAAAAATACCTGCAAACTAAAAACATTTGATCTAAATGCATGCGTTGGTATAATTTTAGCGTTGTAAAAGTTTCATTGTAAAGGTATAGCATTTTAAAAGTTGTATGCTAAACGTTGTATACCTTAAATAAATATTATTTTTTCCGTATTTATTATTATATTACTTCCCAATTTATTCCCATATAAACAGACAACCCACTACAGAAAAGTACAAAATTAATGTAACATAATTAGCTAATAATCAATTAGATAAAATAATTTACCAATTATATTTTAATTAATGAACATTAATTTTTTAATTAACATTTATTTAAATATTACTACCAATTAATAATTTTACATTTTTAATTGATTATAATTAAATTACTTCCCACCCTATTCCCCTATAAACTCACAACGCCCTACATCACATACATTATTTAAAATAACATAATTAGCAATTACTCAATACAATTATATTAATTACCAAATTAAATTCATATAATTTCAATACATTATTTAAGTGACAATTATTAAATTATTACTACCAATTAATAATTTAACCTTTTGTAAATAATTATAATAAAAATACTTCCCACCCTATTCCCCTATAAAGCCACAACCCACTACATGACATAACAGTTATAAATTCACATACTTAGCTATTGATAAATTAAATTATTTACCAATTACATTTTATATGATTTAAATATATGATTTAAGTAACAATTATTTAAATTTTACTACCAATTAAGAAAATAACATATTTAATTATTTAAAATTAAATTACTTCCCACCCTATTCCCCTATAAACCCACAACCCGCTACATGACATAAAATATTTACTTTTACATTATTAGCAATTATTCAATTAAATTAAATTAATTACCAATTAAATTATATATAATTGACATATTTTAATTAATTACCAATTAATTTAATATTAATACCAATTAATTAATTTACATATTTAATTATTTATAATTAAATTACTTCCCACCCTATTCCCCTATAAACCCACAACCCGCTACATAACATAAATTATTTAAATGAGCATGATTAGCAATTAATGTATTTAATTTAATTAATTACCAATTAAATATTATATATTCAAAAAAAAAATTTAATAAACAATTAATTAAATATTAATACCAATTAATAAATTTACATATTTAATTAATTATTTTTAAAATACTTCCCACCCTATTCTCCTAAAAACCCACTACCCGCTCCTAGAAATTATTATAGTATTTGAATTATTTATTAAAATTATTAATTATTTATTAAATTATTTCTATATAAATAAATAAATAAATAACATATATTTTAACAATAAATGTATTTATAAAACATAAAAACAGTGTACATTTAACTATTAGATATTATTTATATCCATATTATTAGTCGATATCATGACAGTCGATATCATGACTGTCGATAACACAACTTTCGATATTTTTTAACTACTAACAAAATCGATATTTTTTACTAACGATATTACTTACTCGATATTTTATCTATCGATATTTTTTAACATACATAAAAATCAATAAAAAAAACTTCGATATTACTTACTTCGATATTAATGCCATATCGATATTCTGGAGTCGATATTATGTCCATTCGAAATAAAAAACTCGATATTTAGACTGCACACTGTCCATCACATGGTATACTTGCATTAAGGGGCTAGATTCAGTTTAAGGCCTAAGAGGTTGGAATCTATGAACATACAGTAATACACAACACAGTACCTCTAGGACCATAGATTGGATGAACTATTCATGCTCGTGAACCCTACTTATTATCCACGGCAAGTTCAATCAATGAACAAAAAAACTTTACATTTTTTAACATTTAGGGTAGGTACACAACTATTCAGTCATTTTTTCAATAATGGACAACACAGAACTTGCTTATCTCTTAATTTTTTCTATTTATCTTATCCGTTTGTTTTTATTAATGCAAATGTCCTTCAATTACATGGCAAAACATAATTAGATTACATTTTTTGTTATGTTTGTACATCTGATTTTCATGCAGTGAAAACATTTTTGGGGTCAATTGCAGAGAAATTATTCAACACAATCAAACACAAGTGCATTTCATATATACAGTGAATACCACATTTAAGCGTGTTGGTTCATAATCCTGCGTTTTCTATCCACCAGGGTACATCTAAATAGTACTCCTTGGTCAATCTTACTAAGTATGTATAGGCTCAGAAAGTCGTTACGAAAAATGTTCAGAGTTTAGACCATTCAGCTTTTGTATGGCTAAACTTTTCGAGTCCTTTTTGGTACTTCTATTTATTGTTGATGCTCTGAGTCCTATGAAAGTGAAAGGGTGAGTTGTGTGGGTGTGCGACGCGCTTCGACCTTCTAGGTGGGGACGAGTAGGATTTCGAAGAAGGTCTTCCTCAGGGCTGGGACTTTGTGATAGGATTATCATGATCTGCAGTTTGTGAGGGAAGGAATACAATAAAATAAAAGTGACTTTCAGTACCTGCTTTTGTACAATGGCTTTCTCAATTTTTTTCTCAAAAGGATATGGCTGGCATACCTAGAGTGGTTGAAATGCAGTGGTTCAATGTTCTCTGTCTCGTTATGTACAGTTTACATCTTGGGACGTTCAGGATCTTTATTTCTGGTGGGTTTTAAATAACAAGGGGTCACTTCTAACCTATTTATGCATGGATCTCTCATTGTTTGTGAGACTAAATTGGATGTCTAATGGAAAAAGGATAGTCATAGTTTTCAGGCACATGCATGGTGTGTCAGGGTTGTGCTGCCCGTGATCAAGCGTGGTCTTGAGTGTGCAGCTATATAGATTCGTTTTTTCACAACCTCATAATTGCTGTGGCAAAGTGTCTCCCTGTGTCTCAGATATCTTTTAGGGAGTGTATTATCTTCTCGGCATATCCCATGTGTGATCGTGTGGCATACCGTGAGTTTTATCGAGTGACTAGCAAACAGTAGCGTGACTTGTGAATCTCCAGTAATTTGCCAGTAGCACCCTTCTGTGCACTAGCAAAACCATGCTTTAAATACCTTAACTTCTTCTCTTTGTTGTGATTTCTACGACGCAGCGATATGTAGATTAAATCTTCCTACTTCGTCTTCTGGCGTCTCGGCTGCCTCGTCAGTTTCACTTTGTTTGAGGCTCATTGGCTTACTATGTTCACTTGCCCCCGCACGTCATTGGCTGGCTCAGTTTCCGTCACATTGCGGGTCATGATGCCTGCCTTACTTCCTCCTTTGGCTATTACATACATAGTCCCGTGTTTGTTGCGCCTGACTTCCTGTTGTAATGTCGACTTGGCAGCAAGCTTTATTTATACACACAATGTTTTGTGCATGAACAGTTCATGAAATCTATGGTCCTAGAGGTACTGTGTTGTCCATCACATGGTATCATCTTCAAATGCTGGGTGAGGTGCTTCTCACTCTGAGAATATACCCGCTCTAGCTGTTTTTGTACTGTATTTGACATTACTTTTCCTAGTATCTTATAGTCGAGGTTCAGCATCAACAATGGTAGATATGATGTATAACCTCAGTTTTGGCTTTCAAGCAGTGGTAGGCAGGCACCTTTTTCACTGTCTGGGTTGTGCTTTGGCATGTTCTGTAAAAATCTACATAAAAAACTGCTTCATTAAAAAAACTGTCACAGACATGGTGGTCTACTGACCCCAGCAGGCCACCATTCCTGTGAGTGCTAGCCATTTCCAATGGGTCGCAATTGAAACCTGCCTCATGAATATTAATGAGGCAGGTCCCTTGCAACCCATTGGGAATCACAAACAGTTTAGAGCACACTGTTGTACATAGCTGTATGTGATTTCCTAATTCGCTATTAGGAAATCGCAAGTGCAGGTCTATAAAATATTTATATACTCCGGAAATCCCTGCATCTGTCTATTTTACGGATGATGATCACTCCCATTATGTTATATATTTTTCAATTATCCCAATACACATCCCTTCCAATTACTTCAAAAAATTTGATTCCCCTAGAATGCCCTTGTCACATCTTAGAAAATCAAAATCTATTGGGGGAGTGAATTTTCTGGATTTTCGGATTTATCAAAGCCTTTTGCCTTAAACAAGTTTCTCATTGGGTTCTTATGGACATTTCTCCTTTTACTCCTTTATGGGTCCCTATTGAACGTACTCGCTCCTTAATCGATAAAAGAAATCCTTGCCTTTACAGCAAAGACTAATCTCACAACTCTTCCATTGTTTAAACATACTTGTTCATTGTTAAGACCACATTGTCAGCCAAGGATAATCTCTAGAAATACCTTTCTTCAATCTCCTCTCTGGCATAATCGTCTCATCATGATTAAGAGTAGACCTCTGTATTGGTGTTCTTGGAGAATTAAATGTATTGTTTGGGTCCAGGATCTGTTTGATGGCATGAGTCGGTTCTTTTCCCCAATTCCAGGCTGATTTTAAATGTCCTCGCTCGTTGTGGAACAAATTTTCAATACTTATGGAAGTAATTCTTGAAGATTTTTATTCCTTTACACCAGACGATTCCTTGTATACACAGGATCTACTTCTCAGAATCTTGATGGTAGTACCAAGGGCTTCCTTGATCTATCAATTATTTCATTCCACAGGTCCAAAGCACACTGAGTCTAAGTTGGAACTTACTTGGGAGGCGGATTTGGGTTGTGATTAGAGCGTTGATTTCTAGAACAAGATTTATGCTAGATAGTTAAAAATCTCCAGATCTCCATCCACCACTCAATCTTTGTTTTTTCTATACCACAGTCTGTTTTTTACTCCTATCTCCATAGCTAACTGTGCTCCCACTAATAGTAAGACTTGTTGGTCCTATGACTGTCCTTTGGCTGACTTGATGCATCTCATGTTTTCCTGCCCCTCGGTAGCCTCCTTTTGGGTACAAATCTGGTCTTGTATTTCAATTATTTTCAATTTACATATGTCCGTATCGAATGTTCTTCTTTTTACAGGATGTTTATCAGAGTCACTGGGGTTATTGCTTCATGAAAGAGGGTTGTTTGACCTGATGATTGCTCCCTCCCCCTTTTTCCCTATGATATCTTAAAAATGTAAATAGATTTCTGCGCTGTTTATTGCCTATTGTTGTTACCCCATTTGTTAAGTTATACCTAATGTGTTAAATTGATGGCTTATGTTTTGTGAATTCCATTAATTCAATGAAGCTTATTAAACATTAAAAAAAGCATTCCGCCACTAGAGCGCAGAATGTTCTATCAAATAAAGTTTGGTGCCACCGGCGGAGACAGTGAGAGGCACACCGGTGACACAGCCCAGATGCACCGAGAGAACTCTCTCAAGAGAACCTCGCTAATCTCATGGGATATTACCCTACCTACTAAGGGAAGTTCTACTCCCTTCATTTATCCGGGGGCACTGACATTTTCGGGCCACTGTAGATGCAACTTTCTCACTCTGTCCTGTCGAAGCGCCCTGGAACTCCCCTCAGACCATTAAAGCGCAAAACATGTTGAACAGAACATATGCCCACTAGGGGCATATAGTTACCCAGCTACCAAGGGACATAATACCCCTTAAAGCAGCTCCGTACACTAAACAATGCCTTAATAATGACAGAGCGATCACCTTAATAAAAATGAATCACTCTTCCTCCAGCCTTTTTTAATACACCTTCTAGGACTTCACTGCCACTTACACCCACGCACCAATACGGCTTCATCAAAAGATCTCCCAAAAAAAGACCCTTCGGGAGAACCATAGGGCATTGCAGTGCTGGCCCGATGAGGAGCAAAAGCCTAATGATGAAGCATGACATCCTTTGTGGTGTGCGAGGGCATCAAGATGAGGACACACTGCCCCCCACAATTAGAGTAGCACACGACGAGAGTACCTCTTACTTCCCTTCTTTTTCTTTCTCTACTTAGGTGCAGGTATTTTTTCCCCAGCCTGTTAATCAAGCCTGCCTTCTGGTCATTGCAGAAGAAACATGGATGTCTTGTTCTCTGCACTCTGCTCTAAGCCCATGTCAGGAGCTCGGTCCGGGTCAGTAGCTTCACTCTGTGGGGTGGGGAGTGCATTACATTTTGGCAGCTGCTGCTCTGTCTCAGCTAACTCCCAAACCTGGCTCTCACCCAAGGATTTACGCGTCCTTTTAGGCCACCATAAGTGTGGCAGGGTATGCTCAGACGTGAGTCCCTTGTTCACTTTGCCACTGGATTCAGGCAAGCCGGGCTGAAGACGGCTGTAATGCCAGAAACCGGTCCTCAGAAGCTTGTTTCCGGTCCAGGGAAGGCATGGCTTGGCAGTTCGGGCTGGACTGTTCCCATGAGGCACAGGGTCAGACTGATTTGCATATAGCCATGTCTGAACTGGGGTGGCAGAGTGGGCTAAAGAACGGTGATGGATTCAACCCAGATCTTTTGACTGGGTGTGAGTGTTTGATTGGTTCAGATGCTCCGTCCATCACCACCCCCTTTTGTACCGCTTTGGCCGCCATAAGTGTGGCAGGGTGTGCTCAGACGTGAGTCCCTTGCTCACTTTGCCACTGGATTCAGGCAAGCCGGGCTGAAGACGGCTGTAATGCCAGAAACCGGCCCTCGGAAGCTTGTTTCCGGTCCAGGGAAGGCATGGCTTGGCAGTTCGGGCTGGACTGTTCCCATGAGGCACAGACTGATTTGCATATAGCCATGTCAGAACTGGGGTGGCAGAGTGGGCTAAAGAACGGTGATGGATTCAACCCAGATCTTTTGACTGGGTGTGAGTGTTTGATTGGTTCAGATGCTCCATCCATCACCATCCCCTTTTGTACTGCGCCCTTTTAGGAACCTGGATCGGCCACAATCCTGAGGGGGTGCCTGCCACGATGGAATGCTGGCCTTAGTTTGCTGTGATGTCCTTGTGTTGCACCAGTCACCATGATATTCTCATCGAGGTTGGGGACACCTACTGGTGCAGGGTGTCACGTGATGATGCTAAGACTTGGAGGCAACTAAAAGGGAGCCTCTCTAACTCTATTGTCCACTGCCACCATAAAGAAGATTTAGTATCAAGAAGATAGCCATACCTTGCTAAGGGTTTTCCGTTAGACTTTGTGTTTTTATGATATAATGCAACCAGCCCAGCTGCGTCCAAATTAGCTGTTCATAGCTTCAGGGGTTGGACAGCAACCCCAGGGTTCAGGACCTGCTGCTCTAAGGGCAGTCCCTGCATGTATCACCATCCCAAATTTGCTATGCACTGTGTTCAGATGTGTGCTTTAGACCTGGCCTACAGTTAGCGCCAGCCCAACCAAGTAGCACGAATCAGGGATTAGACTAACTGATTTTAGTGTGGTGTTCTGCATCACTGCACTAAAATGCAAAGGCATGCATTAGCCGTCCTTCCACACCACCTCTTTGCTGCCTGCAGCAGCTGTCTGCAATACTTGATGAAGGATACAATGGGGAGAGCCAGAGGAGCGCATAGCAACACAAGAGGAGCTCATAGCAACATGGTGACTCGATGTGTGCTTAACCTTATGGCCCGTGCCTCATGAAAATCAGCCTGTCTCACACTGTGAGTGATTTTAAAGGAGCCACCTGCTCGTTCTAAGCTAAGACCCGATACAGTGCAACCTGATCACGTGATGTCGAATATATGACAATACATTGTGGTGTTTACACCGCAATACCTTTACAACGCAGGTATTACAACGCAAGTCGTTACAGCGACTTGGGTTGGAGGGCGCTGGACTCAGAAATAGTATAATTTACTATTCCAACTCCAGTCTACGTGCAGTAGGGAAGGTGTTGGAATATTAAATCATACTATTCCTTAGGTTAGAGCGCCATCTATTACAAGTCATTGTAATGACTTTCGTTGTAATACCCGCGTTGTAAAGGTATTGCGTTGTAAACACCGAAATGTAACCGATGTTTCCCCATGATGTCACGTGCACCCTCTTATTGCATCATCCGGGAGTCAGATAGGTGCAGCCAGCATAGGTAAGAGCGGTGGGGTTGTGGAGCGGGGAAGGGGCAGGGCGGGGGTAAGTCAACAGACAACGGGATAGGTAAAAAAGAAAAGAAATAATACCACTTACCTTGCACTCACCCCATTGCGGACTCAGCAATGCAGCGAGCACAAAGTGAGTGGTTTCATTTATTTTTGTATTTAGTTTTACCTATCCCGTCCACTGTCGACTTCCCCCTGCCACACACCACCACAGACCCACCCGCCATTCTTACCTGTGCCGGCTGCACCTGGAGTCAGACTCAATGCACCAGCCCCAGCAGCAGTGCCTTAGGTGAACCCGGGGGACAGCCCCACCCCGCTAGTGTGTCAATGTTGACCTGCTGTGTATGTGGTACTCATGGGTCAGGGCCTAGTGGTGACCTGCAGCCTAGTGCTCAAAGGGCGCACATGGGCGCATTGTGATGGCACAGGCTTTCTGAAGGCAGATGACCTCTCGACTTGAGTGTGCCCTGGAAGAAGGGATGACTGGAGCCGAGTGCCGGCATCTCTCTCACTGTTGTAGTTTAATGTTGGTAAGTGTCACTGAAAGTCTAACTGCAGTCAGACAACTCTACTGGACAGACAGTAGTTCAAACTACAGAGCGCTGGCCGCGGAGCAAGTTAGCATTATTAGTGCTGTGCAGAGGTCAACCTTTAAGGGCGTTTAAATATGACCAGCAGAATACAGTTGCACCTGGCTCTGAGCTGGGGGGTGCTGCTATAGAAAGCACTCGCTGAAGAGTTCCATTGTGTGTCCAGCAGTTTTCAGGCAACAACAAAAATATCCAGGGAGATCCTCTGAAATGTGAATCTTATAGGCCAATTTTCTTATTAAACAGTGACTTTAAAAACCTTCACACAAATTTTAGCCACAAGGTTAAGCATGACACTAGGGGGTATTATACACCAGAATCAAAAGGGTTTCATGAAATATAGACAGCTAAAGGACTTAATACATGAATAAGTCACCGTAATTGATATAGCTATCATTACAAATTCACAGCTAACTATTATATTGATCGATGCTGCCAAAGCATAAAGTTATAGAACAAAATAATCTGGGTACCAACTTTTTAAACGCCATAAAATCAATTCATGAAGCACCTATAGCAAGGTTAGTGGTAAATGGATCTCTTTGACCAAAGATCAAGATAGAGCGTGGGACCAGGCAGGGTTGTCCCCTGTCTCCTTCACTTTTTAATATGTACATATAACCACTTGCCAGGAGAATTAGATCAGAAAGTGAGATTCCCCCTTCAGCTATCTGGACTGGGCAATAAAGATAGCACTATACGCAGATAATCTGATGATATATACACCGAGCCCGGAGACATATTTTTACCCCTTATAATGGGCGTAATAGAAACCTTTGTACAATCTCCGGTTATCTAGTAAATAAGGTGAAAGCCAAAACTATGACCTGGAATGGCTCATTAAACTCTCTATCAGAAAAGTCAGAGATTTGGTATTTGGGTGTTTAAATAACTAAGGATTTGGATAAAATAGCCCTCATTAATTTTAAGAAACTCCACTCTGAAAGTAAGATTTTATTAGAATCATGGATGCAATTGCCTTTGTTCAATTTTGGGCAGAGTCAACTTGATCAAGATGATGATCCTTCCCAAATGTACCTTTATTTTTAACGCTCTATCATTACATTTAAAAACTGAATTGTTACAGAAGTTGCAAAGTGATCTGAGTGGCTTTGTTTGGAAAAATAAGGCTGTGAGAATAGCCTGGAAAAAACGGTGTAAAAAGAAAATAGATGGGGGGGGGGAATCGCTCTGCCTGATTTTAAACTATATCTACTACTCAAATATGGCCAAATTTTTTTTTAAACATCAGGTTCAAGGTGCTACTAGCTACCTGTAAGGTCTGGGTACAAGTTAAGCAAATTATGGGGATTCCATACTACAGTTGTAAAGCTCCAATCTGGAATTCACCAGGTACCCCAGAATGTCTCTCAGACGCTTTGGCTCTTCCTCTATTAAAGGCAGGTCTGGCAAACTGGGGGGAGTTAATTGAACACAACTCCCTTTTACCCTGGAATACACTTGCATTAAAGACAAACTTTCAAGATTTAAATACTTTCAACTGACATGATGGGATCAAAATGAGCCACAGGCTGGCTTGGAGACAGAATAGGAGGGAGAGTTTGTGAGAAACCTAGCTTTTAAAAAGGAAGTATCTAAGTGGTATTGGATGTTGGTGGAAGCAGAGGATATCACGCTACCTGCGCCAGGAGAGATATGGAGAACAGGCAGGCCGAAATCAGATATCCAAATATTATGGCAAGTATCATATGCTGCACTTTAGTCCAATGTCAGATCCACACCATTGAGAAGGAATCATCTCTTTACTCTATACAGAGCTTATAGGTCCCCAAAGAAACTGGCAAAGATGGGTGGAAACAAAAGAAGACAATCTCCTAAATGTATGCTAGAAAACATGGATGACGTGCACATGCTATGGCAATGTCCGGTAATCCAGATCTTCTGGCACGAGGTGGGTGAGTTTGCCTCAAAAGTACTTGGGGCTAAAATAAAGGTAAGCCTTTAACTTGTTATATTTGGTATCCTACCTAGAGGTAACAAAAATTACATAGCAAAAAAAAAAACAAGCACATTTGGTAATCATGGCACGTAGGGAAATTTGCACGAAGTAGGTAGTACAGGTTGCGCCCTCACTAAGAGAATGGGCTTTGTATGTAAGGAATACCTGCCGGGCAGACTGTGTCAAGGCATCAGCTAAAAGGATAATAATGTGGGTACTCAATATGGGAAACACTACCAGAAAATATTTAATGGGGTTTCTGCTATTTCTGGAATATAATGGAGATGTCACTTAACATAGTCCAATGATCAAGGCATACTAAACTATGATGGAGATTGGTCAGGCCGTTTTTTTTCCCAGTTATATAGTTCAATAGTAAGACCATATAGATTTCTCGGAAGTAGTGTGCTGACACGGTTGCCCCAGTGAGATTGTACACAGCTTCATGCCATGTTTGATGACAAAAACAAAAAAAATGTCTGCGAAGAATGAGATTACTGTTGTGATTAATGTTTCTACTGAAGAGAGATTAGAGTTGTAGTGGCAGTTTTGACTCATGATAAACTAGCACACACAGGTTCATCAAATGTCTGCTGCAGAACGTGTACCATGCATATTAGTTCACAGAACTGCATGTTATGTGCATAGTGCAGTGGGTTACTGATTTTGTCACACAGATTCTTCCGATACCTGCAGTTCATTAGCTGGTTGGAATCCCCTAATGGCACAGTGGCCTATACACTGTCATCAAAGAGCTCAGCTGCATGGAACCTGCATGACATAATTAGAATATTACGTTTTCCCCACTCTTTCATGATCCTAATGTTGCTAAAGAGGGTTTGATGGATGGAAATGCATTCCCATTAGCAAACCACCCTCAAGAACTGTGGTGATATTACATCCTGTATGTGTGCTTCTCTAGTCAAATACTCTAAATATATTGCCTACTAGTGTGGATGATTCCCGCGCCTTGTAATTCTGTTTGTATTATGTAACATTTCCTAGACTGTATTACAATTGTGTAAAGTAAAGTGCTCTGACACCCTACACTGGGAGGAGTAGAGTTATAAAACAAATGAATGGATGTGAGAGAGGGGCTGTCTAGAGATGAGGGCCACTGGTGCAGAGTGATAGTGAGGGAATCTGTTGACAAGGTGGTTGTTATAGCACCAGGCACGACCAGTGCTAATGATGGCCCTGAAGAGATTGAGTCAGTCATTGTGCAGTTTGAGACTGATAGCAAACTATAGTGGTAGTATTGAATAGATAGAGGACAGGAGTTGGATTTCTAAGGTATGATAAAAGGTGTTTATGTAGCCAAGTTAAACTGGCCTGGCATATTTACGCTGTCTGTTCGGAGAAACCAATGAATGTTATAACTTGTCCATGGTACTACCAGCAGCTTAGGTGTAGTGGTCAAAAGAGGTATACAATCATGTGCGATGGTGTGAGGCGCATGTGCACTTCTTAGTTTTGCTCACGAGAAAGGGTCACTCTACGTGCCACACATTTGGTCATTGAATGTCTCTGATAAGTACAATGAAACCATGAAAATGTCACAGATAAGCAATCTCAAACCTTGGCAGCTATATGGGCCATGACTTCAAGTGCTGCTATCCCACTGCACCACCATCTCAGCTACACCAGGAGTTTACTATAAACGTGCTAAACAGTTTGCTACATTTGCTATATATTCACATTTACAACAATCTGATGATAAAACAAAAATTAAATGAGGGATCAGCACGAATAAGAGTTTTGTATTACCTAGGAATCATGAATTTGACCGAAGCTGTTCTTACTAAGAACACTAGATGGCAGGATTGACTGTGGTTGAATTCTTTCTGGATCTTAGCCGTCGCCTTTGAGAAGTTTAGTGGAGTGAATCACAGTCGCTTCCTGCTAAATGAAGCCCACTGTTATGATGCAGAAATAATGCTTTTACAATCCCCATCATTTTGGTTTAGCCCACGTGTTAACAGAACATATACAAAATACTCTTCCAAAATGGGCATGATGGTGGACGGCCCTTAGCGTGGGCTTGATGGACCAAGGGAGCCTTGTGTCCCTTTATGGATTTTGGTGTCCCTAATGGACCTGTCTCAATTTAAGAAGTTAAGGTGACAATTTCAAATAAACGAAATGTAGAACACACTTGGTCCTAAAAGAATGAAAGCCAATGAAGTCTCAACCTTAAAGGTTTTAGTTTGAGAATTTTAAGGAATCAGGAGTTAAATCAATGTAGTCAAAATCAAATAATCAATAAATTTTTTAGTGTAAACTCAGTTAAAATATAGACTCAGTCACAAACTCAGCAAAGTTCTGGTCAGCAAAATACAGAGGGCCTTATTTATGAGGCCTTGTGACAGTTTTGCGCTTCCGTTGCGTCACTTTTTGTGACGCATCGGTGGCGTAAAACATGCCTCCTGGTGTGCCTTATTTACAAAGTGACGCATCTAAGAAGATGTGTCACTTTGTAATTCCCTGCGCTACATTATACCTGCATCAGGTATAATGTATGCAGGGTGGGCGTTCCCACGGAAGTAAGGCCTCATAGAAGTGACACAGTGAAATCTACGAGATTTCACTGCGCCACTTCTAGGGTGCAAATGCGTCACAACGTACGCCTGCTTTACAGCAGGTGTAAGACTGAGAAAGGCCCTTTCACATGGGGCTTGCCCCATGTGAAAGGACACATTGCTGGTGTTGCATCACTTTTGTGACACACTGCGGCAAAGTGTCACTTTTGCGCCTACAGATACGTCAGAAATACTGACGTATCTGTAACATCCTTGCGACATGATGCGTCATATAGAAAATAGGATGTATCCATCATGTCGCAAAGATGGCGCACTGAGAAGTGACGCATCGCTGGTTTCATGCAGTGATGCTTCATTTCTCATAAATGAGGCCCAGAGTATAAAATGGGGAAACAATCGAGCAAAGGACCGCCTTCTAAAGTGAGAGGAAAGGGTTCTCACTTACATTAGGAATGCACACTCTTTTATAGGGTTCTAAACAGAGGATTTCACATCATTCAATACAATTGTACATGGTTAGAAAGCTCTAAGCCAATCACAATACAGCCAAAGGGAAACATTTCAACTAAATACATTCAACAAGATTCTCATGCTTCTACTACATGGCGTTTCACACAAGCAATCATCTACACATGGAACAGAAAGGGTTACACACCATGTGATTATTTCCAGGAGCGCTAGCTTTAACCTTGAGTGTGCATACTTTATCCAGATACTTCATTCAGAACAGTCTGTGAAAGGCTTCATCCTTCTCTGTGGGACACATTTAATTCTTATTCTATTGAGACATGAAAATACAAATCTGTTCACGTGGTACAATGAAACTTCACAAAACTATCACATCAGAGGCCTAGTTGTTGAAAGTTAGGCTGAAACCGTCAACATTATCGGCGCCCTCTTGCTCTTCTCGAACCCTTTCACGCACATAAACAGTCGCCATTTTGAACACCATGGCTTCCCTGCCCCTTTGCTGATAGCCAGCGCGTCTCTCTCCCTCTCCTAGCCTCGCAGGCACCCCCTACCCCCCCCGCATACCGACAACCCCCTCGCCCTCACATGCCTCGGGTCATAAACCCCTCTTCAGCGCAGCTTTGCCTCGGAATCCCATCCTGTTCCCAGCACGACACCTCCCTTCATTCCTTTCATGGTCCCAGGTCCTTTGATACAAACCCTTTTTTCCCTGTGTGCCCGTTTGTCTTCCTCGTTCCCAGGCCACCACCTGACTCTGCGGATACCGTTTATTGCCCCCAGTACAGTAGGAAGCTTCCTCCCATTAAAGGGCCCTCGGGTCAATCAAAGCCCCCACCCTACGAGATCCGATCGAACCCCACACATTCCGTGAATCGGCGGAATATCCAGCTGCGCGATGATCATCACCTGTTGTGACCAGGGTGGGGACTTCAACTGTAACTATGTGTGGGAACGGGCCTGAAGGGGAGGTTCCGAGGATGTCTTTCCGTACATCAAAGGATTAACGAAAATGTGTTTCATGCAATAAAGTGATTAACTTATGTATAAGAGGCCAGGCCTCAGAGATGCAGACAGAGCACCTCAGAACGATACCTGCTGTCTGTTTTGACGTGTTCTCCTCTGGAGAGAATAAAAACCTTGTTTCCTGCCTTCCAGTCTCCAGCGCCTGCCTCTTCAATAGTTTAACTTCTTTGTGGGTTTAAGAGGCGACACCGCCGGGCAATACTTAAGGATCTTATATTCTGGTTGGTAGCGTCACCCCCTTTTAACAATTGGCGTCCCAAGCGTGGGGCCCATCAGCGACCCGTGGATCCAGTGGGAGAGGTCCTGACGACAGAGTGAACGACTGCAACGATCGGGAACGCGTCTGTCCGATAGACCCTCGTCTGACAGCCGATCATCCGAACTTCACTGGTTCCGAACAGACCTCTCTCGAGTGATCTACGGTCCTGACTGGGAACCATCAGGAGTGCCGCGAGGATAACGGAGAAGAGAGGACGATCGGGCGCTGGATTCGGAAGACAAGAAACTGTCCATGCGGTCCGGGTAAGGTCGTGTAATCACGACAAGTTGCGAAATGATTGCTTGATTGCTTGATTGTTTAAAAAATACTAGTATTGCTCTTTTTATTTATTTGGAGATTCACTGTCTGCAAACGGAGAAACAACGGGCTCTCTCTTTGCAAGCAGTGGAGGATAGGTAGGGCAGCAGCCGTGCTTATTTTTTTCTCCCCCACTCAATAATTACTTGAAACTGAACTGTTGTTCGCAAAACTATTGTTTTCTGGAGATTCTCTGTCTGCAAACAGGGAAGAGACCACCCTTTTTGCAGATAGTGAAAAGGGTAGGTAACGCAGATCTTTGCGGACCTACTCATTCTCCCCATTGAATATTTATTGGTCTTTTTGTTATTTTGATCCATGAGGTATTCACTGCCTGCAAACAACGTAGAATAGAAATATTCTGTCCAGTCTTTGCACCTAGTGATAAGATAGGCAGTGCTGACTTTTTAGTCCCTCGTTACGAGCCGTCATGTCTGTCTTCTCCCCACTGATTAGTAGCCTGTTTAGCCCGGACCGCTTATTAGAGATGGACCATCCAGCCCCGCTGGAAGGCACCCCTAATAAGGACATGTTCATGAAGCATGGATTGACCGCTATAGCCTATAGTAAACTATGGCATAAATATACGAAAAAGGGTCAAGAAAGTCAGTGGCCCCTGATAGGATCCTTCGATGATGATAAAATAAAAACGCTAGAAACTGCCCTGGGTAAAAACAAGACAACACCCACTATGCTTGACAGTTTCGGCATGTGGCGAAAAGAAACTGAACAACGTAAAAAGAAAACTGAGAGTAGGTTGGAAAAAGAGCTGCGAAAAGCAGCCCACCTAGCTGCCCAGAAACTAGAAAAAGAGATAAAGGAAAGAGAGAAAGCTAAACAGAAACTAGAAATGGAAACACCAAGCCAGTGTCCGGTTAGAACTCCCTCCATGCTCTACCCTGATTTACCCTCGAAACAACGAGCCAACGAGGATCTGCTGTTAGGTCCTCCTATCATCTACATGCCCCCTCCATATGCCCCTTCCCAACCCTTGGCGCAGCACGCGCCACCCCCAGGTACAAACGAAGGTACCGCCACAGCTTCGGCCCCAATGGCCTCTGTGCCAGCCGAACCCCTTGTATTAAAAACCGCATCAACAACAACGTTAGACGACCATGAGACTCGAGGGGCTGGCTCTGCAAGAACAAGCAGACTAAGCAAAGATGAGCGAGCGGGGATCGACAAAATAGCAAGGACACTGGTAGAAAGGAAGGATGATGAAGAGTACATCACAGATATGTTCAGCTCGTATACAGGGAGTCACAGACGACATTTTACCGTACGACTGTGTTATCATGTCTTGAATGCATACGAGGACCGATATCGAGACAACGGTCCCGGGAGCCTAACGACTCTGTACCGGAAGGTCGATATCGGGGATGAGGGCGAGTGTGATGTGTCGGACCTCCTTACGCGTACGCTTGAGGTTTTCCGCCACCTCACTGAACGAGAGCCGGGAGCTAAATCCGCGACCTCCGTAGTGACCAAACCACCAACCGAGCAATCTAACACCATGATGCCGATACGAGAGGCTGCCCCTTACTGGGTTCCTCCCCGAGGTACAGGGACTCACGATGATGCAAACAACCAAGATGCGAAAGGAAGGGTAGTGTACAACTGGGTCTACCAGCCATGGGACCGGCAAGAGATACTGACATTCCGAAAATCTCTACCCGACCTACGTAAAAACCCCACTGCCTTCTATACTGAATTGGGTACAGCCCTGGGCTCAACGATTATGACCCTGGCTGACATCGACTTGTTCTTCGGGTTATGTCTACCAGCTGATGTGTGGAAGCAAATCCGGAAAGTCGACCACCTTGAGCTGTTTGGACAAACCTGGTCACAACTCAATGACCTGGATAAACAACGGGGACCAGGACAAAAGCCTTTGAAATCCATTCTAGACCTTCCAGATAAAATCGTAGAGAAATTAAAAACCCTGATCCCAGAAAAGAAAGTGGACTGGTCGATAGTAACAGCCTGTCGCCAGAAACCCCAGGAGGATGTATCAGAATACTTCTCCCGGTTTGAAACGGTGTTCTCCGATTACAGCGGCCAGGACATGACCACTGCAACCGGACACCATCTGTTTGTCCAGAATTATGTTAAGGGCCTGTCATCGGAGATCTCCCAGAAACTACAGGCCAGCGAGAGTAGTTGGGCAGCCTCCAAACCTACAGCGATTCTCCAAATGGCCCAATATTATGAACATCAGAAAAATGAAAACGATAGGGCAACCGAGAAAAAGAAGAAGGACTTGAAAGAGAGGGTGATGATTGCCAAACTACAAGGGGTGACTATAGGACGAGACCAATACCGGGGAAACTACCAGACGAACGTCCCCAAGACTACATTTCCCCAAGACCGCACTCTGACTTCCTACAGTGGGCGCACAGACCTTAGAGAGAACCAGTGCGCTTTCTGCAAAGGGACTGGCCATTGGAAATCCCAGTGCCCAGTTCTTCTGGAAATGATCAGAAACAAAGACCCCAGGGACGTAGCAAACGGACCGAGACCTAAGGGACAACAGCGAGGGCCCCCAAATGACGCGACTAACGACAGATCAGGCAGACCAAATACGTTCGATCGACCCAGGCAGAACCAATATCAACAATCTGACTATGAAGACACCCACAACTTCGCATAGGACAGCCAAGGGCAAGGGAGGGATCCAGTCGAGCTCTATGTTGACCAACAGGGCCCTTACGTCACTGCTAAGGTCCTGGGTACCAAGTCACCATTTCTGGTAGACACTGGCGCAACACGTAGTGCGTTATCTAAATGACTGATTCCAAGGGCACCCTTGTCTGGCTCACTCATAACATCGACAGGTTTCGATGGAACGCCCTCCACCAACCCTTTGTCTGCCCCGATTCTCTTTGACGTAGAAAACAACACCACCGACACCACGTTCTTGCTCTCCTCCAATAGCCCTGACGCCATTATGGGACTTGACTTACTGAAACACTTCCGAGCGACGATCAGGTGTTCTCAAGATGGAGTTCGAGTGTTTCTCTACGACAACCCCGTTCTGCTTAGACATTGCTCTCCCCGACACATGTTTTCCATCACCGACGTTGACGCATCCCTGCTTGACACTCTGCCTCCGTATCTGTGGGCCAAAGCGGATTCGGACGTAGGGCGTATGTTAATTGACCCAGTACACATTACTGTCCGACCAGACGTAACACTCCCAAAACTCCCCCAATATCGGATATCGCCAGAGGGCGAGAAGGCATTGGTAATGATTATCCAGTCACTGATAGATGCAGGAGTGGTAGAGGAAGTGGTTAGCAACATTTGCAACAGCCCTATCTTGCCCATTATCAAGAAGCAGGGAGAGGGAGATGAGAAAGCATACCGCTTTATCATCGACCTCCGAGAGATCAACAAAGTGGTGGTACCCCAGTACCCTGTGGTCTCAGACATCACCACCATCCTGACCTTGATTCCATCCACTGCCACCACCTTTACCGTCATCGACCTCAAGAACGCATTCTTCTCCATCCCCATGCACCCAGACAGCCGATACCTCTTCGGCTTTACCCTAAAAGCCCGCTCATATAGGTTTTGCCGAGCGCCTCAAGGCTACACGGAAAGCCCTAGCATCTACAGCCAGGCCCTCAAAAGACAACTAGACCAAGTCCAGTTACCCGACGGAGTGGTGTTGGTACAATATGTCGATGACATCCTTTTGTCAGCCGACACCACCCCTCTAGCGGTTACCGCCACCATTCAACTCTTGCACTTCCTTGCGGAAAATGGCCACAAGGTCTCCAAGAAGAAGTTGCAATTCTGCCTACCCCAGGTCACTTACCTAGGCCACCTTTTGTCCAAAGATGGAAGAAAACTCACTCCTGATCGAATCCAAACCATTCTAGATACCCCTGTCCCTAAGACCCAGAAGCAGGTTCGCTCCCTATTAGGCCTCACCTCCTTCTGCCGACAATGGTTACCAAACTTCAGCCTCGTTGTAAAACCACTGCTTTCTCTGCTAAACAAAGACGTCCCATTCCCACTCCCGTGGACCCCTGAGTGTCAAACTTCCTTCACGGAACTGCGAGATGCCCTTTGCTCAGCCCCTGTCCTAGGTACCCCTGATTACAAAAAGCCCTTCTCCCTTTACACTCACGAAAGGGAGGGGTGCGCTTTATCTGTCCTGACCCAGGCCATCGGCCCTAAGCAACGACCGTGCGCTTACTTCTCTGCCACTCTTGACCCTGTCGCCAGAGCCTTGCCTGCCTGCCTTCGAGCTGTAGCTGCTGCTGCAATCTCTATCCGACAGAGTGAGGGGATTGTACTCTCGAATTCCCTCACGGTACTGGTACCCCATGCAGTCGACACCCTCCTGAACCAAACCAAGACGCAACATCTGACGAGTGCACGACTGACTGGATACGAACTGACCTTGCTTGCCCCCCATATCACCCTGAAAAGATGCACCACACTGAACCCGGCAACTCTGTTACCCTTGCCAGAGAACGATCCCAATGTGCACCCCGTGCATGACTGCGTGACTCTTACGGACGAACAGACCAGGAGTAGGGTCGATCTCAGAGACACGGCTTTCCCTGACCCCGACGGGGAGCTGTGGGTGGACGGTTCTTGCATCAAACTCTCCGATGGTACCACTTCCGCTGCCTATGCAGTCACCACGGCTCGAACCGTAGTAGAAACAGCCCGCATCACCCAGCGATCTGCCCAGGCAGCGGAACTGATTGCTTTGACACGAGCCTGCATCCTGGCAACAGGAACCACAGCGAACATTTACACCGACAGCCAGTATGCCTTCGGGGTGGTTCACCATTTTGGGCTCCTTTGGAGGGAAAGGGGATTCTTGACCTCACACGGCACACCCATTTTGCACGGAGATCTAGTCTCCGCCTTAATCGAAGCTGTCCTCCTCCCCAACAAGCTTGCCGTCATCAAATGCCAGGCACACAAGAAGGTGACAGACATTATTGGACAGGGAAATGCACTAGCCGACATCACCGCCCGAACGACAGCTGAAAATAGGACGACAACACATATGTACGTGACCAGATCACAAGCGGAAAAATGGACTGACGTTGGAGACACTATCAGGGACATTCAAACGGCTAGCACACAACACGAGTTGACTGAATGGACACGGGTGGGATTGAAAGACGATGAAGGCTGCTGGCGGACAAAAGACACGAACAAATGGTTGCTACCTGATTCATACTTGATTCCCATATTGACCATGGCACACTCCCCTGCCCACATAGGATCAGCCCCCATGATCGAACTTGTCTCCAGGGTTTGGCACAATGATAAGATCCCAGATTCCGCCAAACGCCTGGTCCAACAATGCTTAATATGCCTGCAACACAACCCCGGGAAAGGAACTGTAGTACCCCGGGGGGGATTTGGGGTCCCAAACCACCCATTTGAAGTCCTGCAGATGGACTACATCCAGCTAGACAGATGCCAAGGCCTGAAATATGTACTTGTTGTGGTGTGCGCATTTAGCAAGTGGGTGGAAGCATATCCAACCCGTGACAACACCGCTATGGCCACTGCAAAGGTTCTGTTAAAGGAGTTTTTCCCCCGTTATGGCCTCTGTCGTGTTTTATGGAGTGATAATGGCCCCCACTTCATAGCCAAAGTTATCCAGCTCATCCTAAATGGGTTGGGTATTAAACAAAAATTCCACGCAGTCTTCCACCCCCAATCTGCTGGACTTGTCGAACGACACAATGCCACACTAAAGCTTAAACTGGCCAAAATAGTGGCTACCACGGGCCTAAAATGGCCAGACGCCCTCCCACTGGCATTGCTATCAATGCGCTCTACCCCCACCCGACATCACTTAACTCCTTATGAAGTTGTCTTCGGTCGACCCATGAGCGTCTGGTCTGCCCCGAAACCAACTTCCATTCATGACGTTCCGGACGTCCTAATGTCTGATTATCTGTATAAATTGACTGAAACTCTGTCTGTCATTCATCAGCAGGTGCAGCAGGCCATCCCCGATGCTTCTAGGGGTCCGGGTCATGCCATCCAGCCGGGGGACTTCGTGCTGATCCGAAATTTTCAGCGATCAAAGAGTTTGGAACCCCGGTGGACGGGCCCCTGGCAAGTGCTGATCACCACTCGGACCTCACTTCGAGTGGAGGGGAAGAAGCACTGGCTGCACGCCCATCACTGCAAAAAGGTCTCCCCAGCCCTGGCCGCGACAGACACCGTCAACACCCAAGAAGAGCTCCTGAACCAGGACCGACCATCGTTGAATTGCTATCCTGACACAGAGACACTTGAACTTTCAAAACATCCTGACCCCACTGTACCATCTCGAGAAGGGTATTTCCTGCGTCGAAAGGAGGGAGCTTCGGCTAAGTAGGCCACGGACTAGGTTAAAGGATCTCAGAACGGTGACCCAAACTACCAAGGGTTACCTGGAGAGAAGCTAAACTAAGTCTGTGGTCCTGCCCACTACCGAGCACCTTGAAAACGAAGATGATGGAAGCGCCAGATAAGAAGATGATGGAAGCGCCAAATAAGAAGCCGACGGAGACAGCAGGAAATACCCACTACAGAAATCCGAGAACAGACAGACTTCATCGCTCAAAGACAATTGCACTCTTCATCACAATCCTCTCCTGTTTTCTCCTCATGACCACGCTCTGGATTATGGAAGAACATGCGCCTGCTCACGAAACATTCCTAACCACTGCTCAACCTACCACCATGAAGGAACATTATCTGATTTCGCTCTCTCCTCAACTAAGAGAGAGGCGAAGGGAGTTTTGGAACAACTCTTTCGTGCAGCTACTTCACCAGCACAATCTTGCCACCAATACCACCAACTGCTGGATCTGTGGGTTGCTACCCCATGCCACTGGACATTCAATACCATTCATCCCTTCACCCTTCTCTGTCCACGGCTCCTGCCTTGCTTGGCTGATCCTCCTGCAAGAGAGCTATAAGGACAATGCCACCTCCAGCAGAACTGCCGCACATTCTTCTCACGGGGTCGGGCGAAACAAGACAAAGACCCACTTCTGCCCGCTGACCCCCAGCGACTCAATCCACATGGACATCCCTGAAAAAGAACGAATTGAAATGCAGGTGTTCAACAATCCAACCAGACCCACCTTCTCCTATCTGCGGAAACGAACGGCTGCCACTCTGACTGTGGCCCTATCGGTCATCAACGTCACAGGCCACATGTGTGTAGAAGGACTTGGGACGCAGCTGGTGGGCCGCAGCGCTTGCCGCTTTACCAGAACTTTGGATTCCACGGACCCACCTTCCTTTGTGTCGTCCCCAAACATGTATTTCGTCTGCGGCACAAAAGCCTACACCTGGCTCCCCAAAGGCTGGGGGGGCACTTGTTTCATCTCCTTCGTCCTTCCCCCGACTTATGTGGCACCAGCGAATCACCATAGACAAAAACGAGCCAAAGACATTGAGCAAGCCGACTCAACGGGAGCGCAGTTCCTCGATGCTATGAAAGGACTCGTCCCCCTCTGGGGCCCGATGGCAAACAGCCGTGCCATCCGACATCTGACTCAGGCAGTTGAGACAACCATGAACATCACAGCTGGTATCTTTGCTAACAACACTGCTGAGCTCCAAGCGGTCCGTCTGGTGGCTCTTCAGAACCGCCTTGTTTTAGATGTGGTTCTGGCGGACCGTGGAGGAGCATGCCGCATTATTGGGTCCAGCTGTTGTACATACATACCGGACAACTCACCCTCAGTGTACAAAGCCATCGAACATCTTCACAGACTCTCTTCAGAAGTCCGCCAAGAACAAGAAGAATGGTCACTCGGTGGTTGGTTCTGGGACACCGTTAAGAACTGGGGCTGGAGACTGCTCACCATTATCCTGGTTCCTGTAGTTGTAATATGTGGTTTATGCTTAGGAATTCAATGTCTGCCACCTCTGTGTTCTTTATGTGCAAGTTGTATTTTCCCCAAAACTGTGGACTTTGGAAACGAACACATGAGAGCGTTGTATGATGTCGAGGTTAGGAATTTGATGAAAATTGACATTGAGTAAGCAAGTTGGCTAGATATGTTGAAAAGGGAGGACTGTTGAAAGTTAGGCTGAAACCGTCAACATTATCGGCGCCCTCTTGCTCTTCTCGAACCCTTTCACGCACATAAACAGTCGCCATTTTGAACACCATGGCTTCCCTGCCCCTTTGCTGATAGCCAGCGCGTCTCTCTCCCTCTCCTAGCCTCGCAGGCACCCCCTACCCCCCCCCGCATACCGACAACCCCCTCGCCCTCACATGCCTCGGGTCATAAACCCCTCTTCAGCGCAGCTTTGCCTCGGAATCCCATCCTGTTCCCAGCACGACACCTCCCTTCATTCCTTTCATGGTCCCAGGTCCTTTGATACAAACCCTTTTTTCCCTGTGTGCCCGTTTGTCTTCCTCGTTCCCAGGCCACCACCTGACTCTGCGGATACCGTTTATTGCCCCCAGTACAGTAGGAAGCTTCCTCCCATTAAAGGGCCCTCGGGTCAATCAAAGCCCCCACCCTACGAGATCCGATCGAACCCCACACATTCCGTGAATCGGCGGAATATCCAGCTGCGCGATGATCATCACCTGTTGTGACCAGGGTGGGGACTTCAACTGTAACTATGTGTGGGAACGGGCCTGAAGGGGAGGTTCCGAGGATGTCTTTCCGTACATCAAAGGATTAACGAGAATGTGTTTCATGCAATAAAGTGATTAACTTATGTATAAGAGGCCAGGCCTCAGAGATGCAGACAGAGCACCTCAGAACGATACCTGCTGTCTGTTTTGCCGTGTTCTCCTCTGGAGAGAATAAAAACCTTGTTTCCTGCCTTCCAGTCTCCAGCGCCTGCCTCTTCAATAGTTTAACTTCTTTGTGGGTTTAAGAGGCGACACCGCCGGGCAATACTTAAGGATCTTATATTCTGGTTGGTAGCGTCACCCCCTTTTAACATAGTTTGCCTTAAGTTAGCTCGAGAATTATTTTTCAATACTGCAAAGCAGTATATTCACCAAAACAGATATATCAGGTGCATGTATTTAACCATGTTAACATTCTGAATTAATATCATGATCATAGAGAGTAGAAGCCTGAAGTTCTTCCTTCTCTAATAATGTCCCCGAGTTTTGAGTATTGGTAACAGATTGAGGTAATATAGAAATTGACTTTTCACTCCTGTTTTGTCATGGTGTCAGGTCTACTGTTCGCGCAATAGCTCACTGTCCACAACTTCTTTATTATCAAGAAAGGGCACTTTATTAAGACAGGTGCAAAATATAATCTTTTTTCAAAAACATCTTGCCATTCATTTTAATAAACCAAATCCCCCAACTTAGCTTAGCATCCCTATGAAAGAAGAACCCCAACAAATTTAACTCAACCAAACCCAGAAGGAACTGACTTCTGTTGATACCCCCCTCATTTCCTTTTACTGAGTACCCCACCTCCCCCCTTTGAGGATGGACAATCCCGCTCCAGGCTGCCCACCCCACAGAAAAATCCGCCTACCAAACTAAACTTTGAAACTAGACCTGTCTTAGAGTGGCAAATAGTGAAAGACAGCTCTGGCGGTAACCAAAGCAGACAAAAACAATACCGAAACAGGGGCCTAGAAAGAGAAAAAAAGAGGGAACGGTGGGTGGGACTAAATCACGGCCTCCCACAGGCACAGTATTTTTCCCGCCCTTCTAACCCCTTTAAATAACTTCCCGCCCGCGCACCTCATCAATCACCCAATCCCCCCCGCACCTGGTGGCCGCTCCCTTGCGTGAACAACCAAGGTGGAGACCGGCTCGCGCACAGCTCCCCCTGGAGCGCCCCTCGCGGAATAACTCACTGTCCACAGCTTCTTTATTAGCAAGAAAGGCCACTTTATTAAGACAGGTGCAAAATAAAATCGTTTTCCAAAAACATCTTGCCATTCATTTTAATAAACCAAATCCCCCAACTTAGCTTAGCATCCCTATGAAAAATGAACCCCAACAAAGTTAACCCAACCAAACCCAAAAGGAACTGACTCCTTTTGATACCCCCCTAATTCCCTTTTACTGAGTACCCCACCTCCCCCCTTTGAGGATGGACAAACCCGCTCCAGGCTGCCCAACCCCAGAAAAATCCGCCAACCAGGAAAACCGAACAGAGTTTTCCAGCCCCACCAAGGAGAACCTTCAGGTCCGTCTGGTGGAGCACCACAAATTTTCGTTCCATATCTGGGCATCAAATCACGTAATTCCAGTAACTAAAATGCTTGCCCCATCTGTGACAGATGGACCCCATCCGCTTGGAAAAGATGTCACTCAGTACTCTGTATATTAGGGTGAGATAAAACGCTAACCCCCATGCCCCCACAGAAAATTCGCATGGCTCTATTAAGTTTTCTTCTCGCCTTTTCCAGAGCTGCATGATTTCTTGCTCCTCTCCAATGCAGCCGTGGTACAAATTCTGTCCAAACCACGGTGGTGCTCACCCATGTTTCTTTGATGACAGACATATCCAATTTCATTAATTTGATCAGAGTCAGGCCAGATAAGTCTACAAGATCGTTCTTGCCAAGGTGAATGACCAGCAAATCCGGAGGGCCCCCCTTGAACACAGCAGAGACAACAACGGAAACAAACCCCCCAACGCGTTCCCCCTTTTCCATTCCATATCACCTCATGGTTAACACTTGTGAGTCCAAGCGATCTTCCACAAATTTGTTGCTCAGCAAAAACCGCAGCCCATTTACCAAAGGAGGGTCCTACTATACAAATTGTCCTTTTACCTTGTACAAGTCTTTGAAACGGACCTAGATAGAGAAACAGAGATTAACAAATGGAAAAGAAAGCACTGAAATTACTTCCTAACATACTTTTCGCAGCATTTGGACTTCCATCTCCCAATTCTTCGTATGTCTGACCAAGACCACCCCAATCTTGTGGCTTCCGTTGCTGCTCCAATCCGGAAAGAGTGCGTTCCAAAATACAGTGGATTTCCCCCCAAAATAAGTAACACCGTCCTCAAAACATCCAGCAACTGAGCAATTGAAATCAGACTCCCCTGTGCATGACAAAATATGTCCACAGGTGTGAAAAAAGAAGAGGCCTGGAAAACCTCCCATTCCCTGACCGGACAACAAAAATCCAATCCACTTCTACCCAAGAAAACCCATTTTCCCCTACCCAATTGGTCAGTCTTAGAAGCCCTCAACCAAAGTCTCAGCCTGTTGCCATCAACAAAAACCTCATTACTGTTTATGCCTGCCCTGGTCCTTAAACCCAGTAACTCAGAAGCCCTGAATGCCCCAAAAAACAACCACAAAAAACATAACCTAAACTTCCCACACTCAAACTCGTCATAGCTGCAAGAGGACAACTGAAGCAACATCCTTTGCAGCAACCCTAAAGTCACCAGCTGCCGCAGCTGTTTACTACCAGCCTGTTCCCTACCTAACCCCATAGGAAACGTTTTTACTACCCCCCCCACACCCCACACTGGATCCCTCCCCCACCTTAGCTGCCTATAAATAGACATGCCAGCCAATTTGCCAGAAATAGTTGTGTGGGAAAGACCTTTATCTATCAGGTGCAAAACAAAACTCAACAAAAACTGTACCTGAAACATCCCCCCATGTGTAGTAAACCTGTTACCATAACTCAAGAACTCGTTCCAGGCTTGTAGATAACTTTTTATTGTAGAGTCTGCCACTGATTTCTCTACCAACTGGACAATTCTCAGTCCCCCCATGCACAGACGCACTGTGGGATCTGAGTTTTGTTGATCTCTGCTCCAGGAGCCAGCCTGCGGAATTTTTACCACTGAAAAGGAGACAGAGCGTCTGCTATACAATTATTGACTCCTGGAATATGTCTTGCTTTGAAAATAATATTCAGCTGCAAACACCTGATAATGAAAGCACATAGCAACCTCAACACTCTCAAGTCCCTGGCCCTTTGTTTGTCAATCTACTCAACCACCGCTAAGTTATCAACATTGAACAAAACTGTTCTGTTCTGGAATTTCTTGCCCCAGACGTATAATGCAACCAGTAGCGGAAACAACTCCGAAAAGGCGATGCTGTGACCCTGACACTGCCAATGCAATGGCCAACTCCATTAGCACCAGAAGTATCAGTGTAAACCTGCCCCTGCCAAATCATATCTTCTTCCGCAAAAATAAAGATACTCCATTGAAATCATTGAGAAATGTTAGCCATATGTACAGATCCGCCCTGATGGCTGCCGAAATGCGCACTCTATGGTGTGGAAGATAGGCCCCAGACAAAGACATCCCAAGCCTCCTACAGAATGTCCTCCCAGCTCTAACCACCCTACAGGTGAAATTCAGGTATCCCAACAATTTCTGTACCTTCCTGAGCTCCAGTTTACGCTCCTCCACCACTGATGACAAAAAGGCTGAAATGTCCTGCACCTTTTCTGCTGGCAATCTCGCTACCTTTTCCAAAGAGTCTATTTCTATCCCCAAAAAAGTCAGTGTTGTACTAGGCCCTTCAGTTTTATCATGTGCCAACGGCACGCCAAGTTCCTGAGTCATGTTTTGAAAAGTTTGTAACGCCTTTTGACACTGCCCTGTATTCTGAACACCAATGAACAAAAAATCGTCCAAATAGAGACAAACGAGCTCATGGATGCTGATGTAAATAAACTGCCACTGTAAAAAAGTGCTGAAGGTTTCAAATATGCCACAGGATAACGAACACCCCATGGGCAGAACTTTATCCACATAGAACTCTCCCTGGAAATGCATACCCAGCAGACCAAAGTCAGAAGGATGAATGGGTAAAAGACGGAATGTCGACTGGATATCACTGTTTGCCAATTGTGCAGCCCCTGCCGCTGATCTCACCAACCTCAATGCATCATCCACCGAGGCGTAAGACACACTAGAATCTTCAGACGATATAAAGGCATTAATAGATGCGCCCTCGGGACAAGACAGGTGGTGTATCAAACGGAACTCCTCAGCTTTCTTTTTTGGCACCACCCCCATTGGAGAACCAATCAAGTCAGGCATTGGACTTCAACTTCCTCTGCAAACCAGAAGGAATTCATTAGCGGACTTCAAGTTGTCTGACCACCAGCTCTGGCAGGGACCGTGATAACCGATCTTAAAACCCATCTTGAAATCCCAAAACAATCTATGTGCCGCGTCAGTGTCTGGATATGCTGCCAACCACAGCTCCAAAACCTCCACCCTAATAGGTGTATGAGCCCTTTAGGACAAACTGAAAACACTGGCCTCTTCCCTTCTACCCCCGTCCCTGGTCGCCAAATCTCTGTCCTGGGAAACATTGAGTGAGAGGATGTCTGCCTCCACATTGGGAGCACTCATGCTTGTACCTACAGAACTGCCTATTGCAAAATCCTCTGTTGTAATTTCAACATGCCCCAAAAACTGCTGTCTGACCCCTGCCACCAACCCCCGCCCCAGACTGGGCGGGACGATATTGAAAGGGCCGGTAAGATACTGGCAACCCACTTGCGGTGTGTGTAGTAGCAGGCGGCTGTGAAGACGCTATCCATTGCAGCCATAACTCCGAGTCCACATCACGCCAAGGATGATCATGAAAGAGGCTCATGTGAGCTCTGAATTCCTCATCATATGAGAGCCATGCATAACCCCCAAAATAACTCTGAGCTTCTCTGATAATATCCATATACTTAAACATGGCTACCGCTCTATCCTGGTGTTGTTCACAATAAACACTAGCGTATATAAGAAAGGCAGAAGTCCAGTTCTCAATCATTTTGGGGACCCTTGGTCGACGGGCTAACTCCCATTCCTCCTCCTTGGACCCTTCCTTGGCCTGAATATCACGATGTAACAATTTATAAACATCTACAAATTCATGACGCCAAATTCTGTTCTTGGTCTTTTCCGACAAATGAGAGCCTAAAGGCATACCAATCCCCATGTAAGGCAATTTTTTACGTATGTTCTTATCCTCCTCTACGGCCTCCTTTTTGTCTGGTTCCCCCTCCGTGGGACCCTGGCCAACTTTGTCTGTGGCCCCACCTGCCTTCGCCCCTTCCTTTGAATGCCCCGAAGGCAGTGTCCCATCAGGAACTTTATCCACAACCATCTCTTCCCCAATACCAATAGACCTGGTAGACTTAGTAGCTGTATCCCCTTGTTGCCAAACAGACCACCATCCTGCCTTACCTTTTGGCAACTGTGATGCTCTCCGGTGAAAAGCCATAGGGTCATCCTGCCGAGTATTGATCATTGAGGATTCCGTAACATTTGCTCGGTCCGCACTTGACGTCTGTAAAAGACTAAAAACTGAAACACCACTCTTCTCCTTTATCACCCGAGCCAAAACATTTGTACCATCCTCCCCACAGTCCCCATCTCTTACTTCACCTTTATCACCCGAGCCAAAACATTTGTACCATCCTCCCCACAGTCCCCATCTCTTACTTCACCCTCTTCCCGGTCATCGCTGTCAGCATCAAAACCCAATGTTTCCCCACAGCCAACATACTCACTGCCACCGGGCATTTCCCCATCGCCAACCCCTCCATCATAAAATTGCCATTGGATATCAGTTTGCCCCGATGTTGCCTGTAGTGGAAAGGAAATCTGCTCCAGATCTCCCTCCTTTGAACAGCCCCCCTGACTGAGCCGCAGCATGCTTAGTCCGCAGCTTCCCTTTGCTAGCCGCCTTCCTTTTTGCCAAAGCTGGAACCTTGCCCTTGAAGCCGCTCAGGCCTGACTGTTCTGTTCCTGAAATCCCCGCAGAAACCCCCACTGTGCCATCCACCAGCACTGCCGAATCCCCACCAGAACCTATCCATACCCAATGACCACCACTGGAGTCCTGAACTACCTTCTGTGGGGGACACCAAAACTCATACCAGGAGGACCTACCAACAATACCGGGCTGTCTGACTGCTGAGGCACCATGCGCGCCGCACCACCAATTGGAACCGTGGGCCATGTCTGCTTTACTGGCTCTGGCCAAATGGGCAGCTGCAAGGCTTCCCCCTGCACACCTACACCAGTCTTCAATACCGCCTCCCCACTGCTGGGGCCTGGCTTGGCGTAACCCTAGCTGAGTGCAAGGACTCACCCCCATGTGCAACTGGCCCGCAGACCCAACCACCTTGGCCTCCAGGGGACAGCCCAGTTAGCAAAACTGGGCAATAACGATGCAGGGCTCAGGAAATATTTCTGCCCATTCACTGACAACACTTGAGCACCCCAGGCCATTGAAACCCAGCCTGTGGGACACATTGAGCATGCTGCAGCTCAGGTAGCCTGTTTGGAGAGGTGAATGGCCCCTCGGCTCTCTTTCCCCGCCTTCCCGCATACCAGCAGTCTCGTGGAGATGAGCTCGACTCAGAGCCCCACCCCGCAACATAGAGGCCCGCCCCCCAGGACAGCCCCATCTACCGCCCGCTGCCGCACTCCTGCCGCCACGCTCAGGGGAGCTGCACGTACCTTCCCGGGACCGGAAACCACTGCGGGGGTGTTCACAGTCTCCAACGAGAGCGCCGCCTCTCCTTGCTCCGCTCCAACCGGCATGGGGGCAGAGCATTCTTCCTCTTCCTCCGGCTGGGGGGACAAACAGGCAGACACCACCTTCGCCATGCCTCAAGCTGCCTTCCGGGTGGAGCGAGCGGGCCCCACCCACGCCTCTCCCAGGACACCAGGCTGCATCAGGTCTTCTCTGCCGGCAGCACAAAGCACCCGGATGGCCTCCTGCACGTCAGCAGACGCCACCATAAATCTAGCCTAGCTAACAAGGTACGGTGCGCAGGAACAAAATCACGACCTCTGCCTCCCGCCTCCCATGGGCACAGTGTCTTTCCTGCCCTTCTTACCCCTATAAATAACTTCCCGCCCGTGCGCCTCATCAATCACCTAATCCCCATCCCGCACCTCATGGCCGCTCCCTTGCGCGAACAACCCAGGGGGAGACCGCCTCGCGCACAGCTCCCCCTGTGTCCCCCTTTTGCTTTGGCCAAAGTGGGTAAGTGCCCAGTAATAAGAAAGCAAACACTAGTTTCAATTATGTGCAAAGTACGCACAAGCTTCACTGTTTATTTAATATGTGCCTTATGCTAATTGACACTGGTCCTAATGGAAACAATCCATCCCTACTGGGAGGCTGGGATCTATCTAGAATGGTACAGTGGGTGATGCATGGATGATAGACTGGAATGTGGCTGGGCGGTCAACAGTAGCAGAAATTATTTCAAGCATTCCATCCATCACCTTGTTGTTGGTTGCCGTTGACGGCCTAAGTGCAACCGGTATGCCAGTCATGGGTAACAGGCTCACTGTGCTGTAGGACTCAAACTGCACCTTAGTGATGAGGTCCAAATAGGATAGGCTGAAACCAATCTGCGGTTACATGAGTTACTTCTGGAGGGAGCCATGACTGGCATGTCGGAATGGTCTGTTCCCATGAAGGACATTATTGATTTGCATTAGGTAGGCCACTTTCGAGAATGCCACAGTGGGTGAATAATAATGGACTGGAATTTGGCCTTTAGTGATCACCAGGGACTGAGGTTAGCATTCCTTCCATCACCGTGTTATTTGGTGCAGTATTTGATATCATGTCAGAAGTGCTCCATTCAGCATGCTCCTGCCCTTACATTGTGCATTACTCTTACACGACTTTTTTAAATCACTTACATTTGTATAGATTTAGTCTTGCATGGCTTTAGTCAACCATGTTTGCTTCTCTGACTCAGGCGTGCTTATTCCCTCTGTTGATATTTGATTAAGTTCCCACTGCTCTTGGAATCTGTTTCTTGGATTTCCAGTTTTTACTCTTGAATTCTGCTGGACTTAACATAGATCAGCTTCCAACAAGCCCATAATGAAATCAGTAAATAAAAATAGGACTTGTTTTATTAGGACCAAAAAACAGATCCAACAATAGAGTGAAACTAAATTAATTTGATATTTTTTAAAGACTGCTCTAGGTATCATGTATAAATACAATATATTTAATATAGGTATGTGAAATGGTACATGGAATTAATACAATATATTTAATATAGGTATGTGAAATGGTACATCGAATTCAAGGCACAATTCATATCACATTTTGAGTACTTTAGGGTGTCAAAAGTGCCTTATATTTGTATGAATAGCAGATCGAGAGCCACAGAATTTGGGCGTATGCATTTGTGCCCTTGTATGGAGTTTATGCTAGTGGAAAATCATAAAGTGTGCTGTATTTTACAGCCTCATGTTTAGGTTGATGGGTGCAAACACAGGTGTTGCTTGAAGAGAGAGGGAAGAGTACCCACTTGACAGGCCAGAACACTGTGGTTATGCAAGAACCGTTCATAACGATATGCTGCATATCGTTTTTTAAGATCAGCGGACTTTCTGGGGGTTTTGTGTACAGTATAAAATATTTCACATGTGCAATTGCACTTTTCTGTTGTACTAACTTATAGGACATTTCTACTTTGTGGAGACTAGTAGGTGTACCCTTGGAAATCACATTTGGAATCTATGATTCGCAGATGAACAGATTTCCTCCAATGCATGTGTCTCAGTCCTAAATATATTTCTTTATTTACATGTTTTGTAAAGTGCTGGCTGGTGACAGGAACCACTTTGTAGCACTGTTGAAGTATGAATGATAGTTTATTTCCATCTCAACCGCAGATGCCCATGGATAATATGGGGTGAGACCTTCTGGTGCTATTCACAGATACAGGTTTTGATGATGGTCACATTATACTCTGTGGGTACAATATGAAAAGGATCCCAGAGGCCACTAATAGGGTAGCATCTACTTCTACTGCTACTCCAATGCTGCTACTAATACTATGGTACTAAAGTAATACCACTAGTAGATACAATTTGGACATCCCCCTATCACGCACCCTCATATCATAAATCTCACTAACCAACTGATGCTCATTAATGCTCACTCTTTAGTAGTCCATGCACCAGACATGGCAGACATAATCAACTATCACAAGAGTGATACCCTCTTCATCACAATACCATGGTTCACCCCCACATCCTCAGAGAATATAGGCATCCTTCTTCGCATAGGATATTCCATCTATTGTGTGGACCACACACATAAAAAGGGAGGATGCCTCACTAAGTCCTCCTGGTCTCGCATCCTAGGCAAGCAAGTAATACCCAGCTTCATGGTACTGCCATTTCTCACTCTCTGCAACACAGACCACCACCCTCCACTTCATCTATAGGCCTCCTGGGCATAATAAGGGCTTTGTTGATGAACTGACAGATATCCTTGCCACTCATCCATCTGACATGGCCACAACACCCTCTTGGATAACGTCAATCTCCCAAGACAACATAAACTCAAAAATTAAGACACTCTGTTCAACCTCACTCACAAACTCAGAGTGGTACAGCATATGACACAATAAATACAATTCAATGGTTAAACCCCTACCTTGTTTTCTCAATAGCACCGACAATCCAAAGCAAACCACCCTCACCCCTGGACAAGACTCACTGCTGTGCCATACCAATCTCCCTGCTCAGTGTCCAAACAACAAACCAGGGTCAACACAAAAGAGAAGGCCAAACTTCTGATTATTCAAAGACTTCCCCATAAATAGTCTAATTTCTGAATTAGTATTTCATTCTAGCAACTTATTATCTGATGCCAACACCCTTCTAAATAACGTCCACACTTTGTTCTGGGAAAAAACATCCACCTACCAATTAAAACATACAAGTGCAAGCCAACACCTCCAACCCTTTGGTACTCTAAAGACCTTGCTGACAATCAACAATCCATCCAAAGACAGGAAAGAAGATGAAAGAAAAACAGAATGCCTGCTGACTTCATGATTTCATGATTTCATGATAATGAAGTCCCTCTGCACAGCACGCAGACCACTCACCACATCAGTCAAATGGAAACCATCATCGTCAATGAAGTCACCAAAAGAAACAGAATGCTTTTCAGGATAATCAAGCACTGTATCACTCCCTGCTAGAATGCTTTATTCCTCACTATGCAGAAAAGTGCAAAGTAAAAGTGCAATGCCATCAACCTCTTTTTTAGTGAACAAAATACAGAAGATCCAACAGCAATACAATAACACCAAGCCTACTCCATCTTTTTCTCCCACCCCTTCTTGTAGAATTCCACAGCCTGACCTGACACAGAAAAGTCCCTAGCCTTTTAGAAGAAGACCAAGGAGGAAAAATAAAAAGAGCCAACGACAATCCACAAAGGCTCTGAAAGACTGAGATGACTTGACCCCAGAACACACCAAACAGTGAGCTGGAGATAAATGGACAGATGGAAGCTGAAGTCTTGAACAATGATACAGAAAAGGCAAGGCTGGGAGTAGAAGTCTACTAGCATGCAGTTGAATAAAGGAAAGGAAAACTGGCAAACATTCAGGAAGGAATTCAAGAGCAATGAACCTGACAATCTACTACTCAGAGCATTGCAACACAAAAAGCAGAAAGTGTCACCTCCTATTAAAGGTCAGGAAATGTGTGTAATCTCCATATTGATTTGGGAAAGGCTTTCAATAATTTGTAGAGCAACTTTCTTAGGTTGGAGCAGATATTACCTTCTTCAACAGCCTCATCAAGGAACCCTGAGAAGGAGAAGGTCAAGCAGTCTCATGATGTAGCGCACATTGCATACAAGAAGGCCCCACAGAGAAGAATGCCACACAAGAGGTCCACAATGGTGGGTTGGCCACTGCTAGGTACATTTGTAAAGAGGAATCCAGCGACCTGCCATGCAGAGAAAGAAATGTGTCTCGTCCAACTAAAGCACATTCTCTGCGGAATAGCTGGTGGGACAGCAGCTGAAGAGGCAAATTGCCACGGCGGTATAACAGATACTGTAGACAATATTCTTATGAATATGATGTTTTGCCCTCATCCTTATTAAAAGCTCTCTCTGAGGATGTTCTCTAAGGCATACTCACCATTTTTCAATACCTTTGTGACTCAAGGCATATTCCCAGAAGCTGCAGGAGAAGTGCCTCTCTCCCTTTTCATGAAAGTAGAAAAAAAGTTGCCAGAATTGACTAGTATTGGCACTTAGTGCTTTTTGACGCTATATTTAGTTAACATTTTTAAAAATAATATCCCGGTTCAATGTATTGGCTTTTGTAGTTTTGGTGCCCTTTTGCTTATCCAATTTCACTGTATTTTTCTAGTTTAGTTTGGTATTTTTATTGTTTGGTGTTCTGACTTTATAAATGTTTTCCTCTACCTGCTCTGTGACTTAGCTACCTGGGGGGTTGATCTCAGGTACATTTTTGGACATTGAGGGTTCACACTGACAATTTTTTTTATTATTATTAAGTTGGACAGTTGGCCACCGCAAATAATAATTCACTTTCTTACACAGTCTTCATAAAGAAAAATTCTATCTACCAATTAAATGACACACTTACATTGCCACTCGCTGTTTTGCCTCAATGCTGTTTTGCCACACTTGCCACATAATCCACTGCTGCATTATTTGTTACTTTAAAACCTATTAAAACATATAAACAGGTTCTGACGTTGCCAGATATATTTGAAATATTATCATGTTGCCTTTCACGAGCTGACTTTTAAATGGGGTGTTCAAAATTCACGCAACTAGCTTTTCCATAATTACTATAAATTGTTGGAAAATTTTGCAAAAAATACACTTACTTATCTAAAATGCAAATATATCATTTAGTGCTATTTTTTAGAGTGAAATGCATCCGCAGGCCAATTTTTGATATGAGTAGGCAGTTAGGACTAAAGACAGTGCAAAAAACACTACTGGCGTGAACAACATATGCTGGGGCTCAGTTATTTACATAGTTCCTGCATTATAATTTTGCCGCAAACAGCAACATAATTACATGATGTGGCATAATAGCATAATTGCAGGAATTTTGCTTACCCAGCATGACACGAAACTCCTGAAATACATGAATTACACTGGTGTAGTTTAAATTTCGATTCAAAAAGGGGGGTGGTGATGGACAGAGTATCTGAATTAAGCAGAACACTCATACCCAGTCAAAAGATCAGGGCTTGATCCATCACCGTTTTTTAGCTCACTGCACCATCCCAGTTCAGAACCTGGCTACATGCAAATTAGTCTGTCCCTGGCCCAGTGCAACATGGGAACAGGGCAGACCAAACTACCAAGCCAATTCTTTACTGGAAAGGATACAAGCTTCCGGGGACCGGTTTCTGGCATTTCAGCCGTCTTCGGCCCGGCTTGCTTGAATCCTGATGGTGCAGTGAGCAAGGGACTCACATCTGAGCATACCCTTCCACACTTGTGGTGGCCAAAACGATTCAAAAAGGGGGGTGGTGATGGACAGAGTATCTGAATTAAGCAGAACACTCATACCCAGTCAAAGGGTTAGGGCTTGATCCATCACCGTTTTTTAGCTCACTGCACCATCCCAGTTCAGAACCTGGCTACATGCAAATTAGTCTGTACCTGGCCCAGTGCATCATGGGAACAGGGCAGACCAAATTACCAAGCCAATTCTTTACTGGAAAGGAAACAAGCTTCCGGGGACCGGTTTCTGGCATTACAGCCGTCTTTGGCCCGGCTTGCTTGAATCCTGATGGTGCAGTGAGCAAGGGACTCACATCTGAGCATACCCTTCCACACTTGTGGTGGCCAAAACGATTCAAAAAGGGGGGTGGTGATGGACAGAGTATCTGAATTAAGCAGAACACTCATACCAAGTCAAAAGATCAGGGCTTGATCCATCACCGTTTTTTAGCTCACTGCACCATCCCAGTTCAGAACCTGGCTACATGCAAATTAGTCTGTACCTGGCCCAGTGCATCATGGGAACAGGGCAGACCAAACTACCAAGCCAATTGTTTACTGGAAAGGAAACAAGCTTCCGGGGACCGGTTTCTGGCATTACAGCCGTCTTCGGCCCGGCTTGCTTGAATCCTGATGGTGCAGTGAGCAAGGGACTCACATCTGAGCATACCCTTCCACACTTGTGGTGGCCAAAACGATTCAAAAAGGGGGGTGGTGATGGACAGAGTATCTGAATTAAGCAGAACACTCATACCCAGTCAAAAAATCAGGGCTTGATCCATCACCGTTTTTTAGCTCACTGCACCATCCCAGTTCAGAACCTGGCTACATGCAAATTAGTCTGTACCTGGCCCAGTGCATCATGGGAACAGGGCAGACCAAACTACCAAGCCAATTCTTTACTGGAAAGGAAACAAGCTTCCGGGTAGTTTGTAGTAAGTAGTAGTAAGGAAAAGAGGTACCCAGCAGGAGCATAACACAGGCACCCGCAGCCCAAGCAGTGTGGGCGGGGTTGGGGGCAAACCCTTGGGGGGCTCCCAGCCCTTCTAGAGGGTCCCATTCACTCCAAAATCAGTGAATATTTATAAGACGAGGCAAATTCAGGAGCCCCACCTCACATTCTGCAAAAGGGACCCTTCACTTTGCATCAGGCCACTGGTACACAGAAAGCCCAACACTGAAGACAAGATTTGGATACACCCTATAATGATATTATATCCCAATAAGGTTTATTTTCTGACCCATGCAGCATCCTATATGTTTTACACAAACTATTATAATCCAGGAGATAATAAGTACAGCGATAATAAAATAGCATTCTCTGTTTCCATGCATGAGAACCCTTTTATAACAATGAGCGTTAAAATATCAAAAAGCTAGATAACAATGCAACAGAATGTTCTTCATAATTTACCTAATACCATAAAATGTAATATAATTTTGGTTTTCTTTGCTTCATAATGCCATCAACGCTGCCACATAACGTATGGCTTCTTAATGCCGTCAATGCTGCCACATAACGTATGGCTTCATAATGCCATCAACGCTGCCACATAATGTGTGGTTTCATAATGGGGGTGACCTGACCCCAGGTCACCCTCACGCTGCACGGCTCCTCCCACCCTTCTGCTCAAAAACCACAGAGATGTTCTGCGGCGTCCCACAGGGATCCTCCCTCAGCCCGACGCTGTTCAATATCTACCTGGCACCCCTCGCCCACGTTGCACGACAACACAACCTCAACATCTCCTATGCCGACGACACCCAGCTGATCATATCCCTCACCGAAGACCCCCACACCGCCAAAGCCAACCTCCACAGAGGAATGAAGGCCATAGCCAACTGGATGAAGGACAGCAGACTAAAGCTTAACTCAGACAAGATGGAGGTCCTCATTCTCGGACCCACCCCATCAGCCTGGGATGATTCTTGGTGGCCCACATCGCTAGGCACAGTCCCGGAACCCACGGACCACACACGCAATCTGGGGGTCATCCTCAACTCCACCCTCTCCATGACCAGGCAAGTCAACGCCGCCTCCGCCTCCTGCTTCAACACCCTCTGAATGCTCTGCAGAATCTTCCAATGGATCCCTCTCAACACAAGAAAAACTGTCACCCAGGCCCTCATCACCAGCAGACTCGACTACGGGAATGCCCTCTACTCAGGAACAACAAACAAGCTCCTGAGACGACTACAACGAATCGAGAACGCCTCGGCTCGACTGATCCACGACATCCCCCGACGCCACCACATCACACCCCACCTGAGAGGCCTGCACTGGCTCCCCGTCAACAAGAGGATCACCTTCAAACTCCTCATCCATGCACACAAAGCAATACACAACACCGGAGCAACTTACCTCAACAATCGACTCAGGTTCCACACCCCCACCCGAAGCCTCCGCTCAGCCAACCTAGCCCTCGCCACAGTCCCTCGTATCCGGAAAACCACCGCCGGTGGCAGATCCTTCTCCTACCTTGCCGCCAAGACCTGGAACTCCCTCCCCACCAGCCTACGACAGACTCAGGACCTGCTGGCCTTCATAAGACTCCTCAAGACCTGGATCTTTGACCAGTAGCGCCCCCCCCCCCAGCGCCTTGAGACCCTCATGGGTATGTAGCGTGCTTTAGAAATACAGTGATTGATTGATTGATAATGCCATCAACGCTGCCACATAATGTGTGGTTTCATAATGCCATCAACGCTGCCACATAATGTGTGGTTTCATAATGCCATCAACGCTGCCACATAACGTATGGCTTCATAATGCCGTCAATGCTGCCACATAACGTATGGCTTCATAATGCCATCAACGCTGCCACATAATGTGTCGTTTCATAATGCCATCAACACTGCCACATAATGTGTCGTTTCATAATGCTATCAACGCTGCCACATAATGTGGTCCTGGATTGATGCATAATTCCTGTAACCGCTACTGGGGCTACTCCCATTTCTAATTGTGAGCAGACACTGAACGGGTCTAGTCCTTACGGTACTAACTTCAAAGAGCGCAGTCGGAAACATGGGGAGGCAATTACTGGTCTGTGTTTCTGAGCTGTGCTGTCTGCAGCTCATGCATTACATGCAGATTTTCCAAGTAAATGTTTGCACCCTAGACTACAGTTTCAAAGAAAACAACAAAGGCATAGATTAGTTCTGCGTCTGTGCAGTACTAAAATTGGATCTGTAACGATATGCAATATCCTGCACTCAATGGTCACCTTACGGTAGTGCTGTCCTGTAGAAGCAAGAATTAAATCCAGAAGAGAATTCCCTGCACTGCCTAACCACTGTACCTGTCTGACTCCTATAGAAAGAATCCAGGACAAACAGTGTTCATTGAAAAGAGGAAGGGGATAATACAGAAAAGAAAATCAGAGCCCTCCTCTAACACTATCCCTCTGGAAATGGGCACCACTACACTGGTCAGTTTGGCGTTATCTGGTATACATTTATGAAAGATAAGGGAGAAGGGTAAGTGACAGCTCTTGAAAGCATTAAGGGCATTAGTTTTATGAATTATGTTGTATCTGGTGCTTACCAATGAACTTCCCTCTTTCCTACAGCTTAATTATGAACTGCATGTGAGAGACCTACAAAGATACAAGGAAAGAAAACACATTACACTTAATGCGTAAGAAAGTGAGCTGGTATAAAGCCCCCTAATATTAACAATTATCTATCGACATCATAAAGAGGACCAATACTGAAAAACATTTCTTTCTTCTTACCGAAAGTCTCCCAAAGTCAAACAGGAAAGTCAGATGCCACACCAGATGTTTTGGGATCAAGGAGCAGAATTGCAGGAAAAAGATTCACTAAATAACTTGAGTTGAATCCAGTCTCTTGTCTGTTCCAATCTCAGGAGATTTAGAGTTACTCAAAGAAGGATGATTTCCAGCCATCAAAGCTCCATTAAGAGTACATACTTCATTGTAACTTGTAATTGTAAATGTAAATGAAAATGTGGGATTCTTGTAAAGCGCACTGTTACTCTACCCGAGTGTCCTGGCGTGCTGTAGACCGCTGGGGAACCCGTCCTGGTTTCCCTGTGAGATGGTCCCTTTCTGGGTATCTCCAGGGTGAAACCAGGCATCCCCGGCGTCTGTGGGGGGCCGTTGTAGAGATGAGGCAAGCTTAATGCCCAGAGTTACCGAGTGTGTTCCCTGGTTAGAGTAGGCACTGAGGCGAGAATTATCGAGTCCGTTGACCCTGGTCCAAGACCCTGCCGCGTCGGGAATTGAACCCTGGTCCCGGGGCGTTCTCTGCTTACAGGTCTGCCGCCTCTAACCAGTGAGCCACACCATCAAATTAAGCGTGTCTATTACCAAAGTGTAGACTTGTTCCACTGCTGATAACTGCTAGTTTTTCTCCTTTCTCTTTTATGCAGGGTTCTACTGCCAGACATGGAGCAGTGAACAGCAGAGAGAAAGCTACCAGTTCCAGGGTTTCTACAAGGTAAGCCACTAATAGAAAAAACAAAGGCTGATCCCAGATTGCTGTCTGCACAATATTCAAGAGGATATAATGCTGTGAACACAAAAGCAGAAATCCTTGGTAAGAATTTCAGGCAAAAATTTGAGAAAGTACAGATAAAATTCTGTAAATAGCAGGCAAATGCATGAGCTCTACGTTCATAATTTATACTCTGAGCAGGACACTGAAACCGTGAGGTCTGGCATCTTCAAGGGTGGGCATGGCTGGATGCTGCAAGAAGCACGGGTGCACAGAAAAACAGCTAGACCACATCCTGAGTAACGTGGTCTGAGCCGTGCCTACCAATTGCATGGCAGTAGTGACAGGATCTTGATAAATCCCATGTATGGAGATCTGGTTATTTCTTGTTAGGAACCAACCTCAGACACACTTTCTTAGACTGTGCATATTTCTTCTTTGGGGTTTCAAATGTGACAGTAAACTAGACTCTGTATTGTGCCATTAAAAGAGTAGCAATCCTTGACAGAAGTGGTAGTACATTCTCATTAGGATTTTCAGTAAACTACTGAAAAGTTACATACTAATTGTAGTGGGCTTGCATGACAATACTGGTACTCTCATACTAAAAGACTAGCTGCCCTGCTGAGAAGTCGATGCTCTCTCCCATTAAACAGTTGTGACAGACCTCCTGAGTATTACTGATGCAATGTCATTAATGACTTTGCAGCCTTGTTGATATATGCTGCTGTCTAGCAACTGAAGGCATGGAAGCCCTGCTGAGATCTTCTGCCCATGCCTATAAAGGCATGCGATAGAGCTCTGCCAATAAATGATATTACTGTCCCAGGAGATTGTTCCCATTAAAAGTATATTGGTCCTGCTGAGAACTCATGACGTTATTCTCAGTTTAATTGAGAAATATTAAATGTAGACCAGACACTGAGACACTTGTGCAGAGCAATATGTCTGTACAACGGCTACTGGTAGACCTCTGAAACTCCTGCTCTGATGCTCTCTTATCTGCTCTCTCTGACCCCACCTCTGGCTTGTGATGCTTTATCTGTAAAGGAGGAAAGCTTTAATTGCTCCTAACCAAGTTTTGTTGCCAGATAATACAAACTCCTATATGTAGTGTCTTTCCGAGCCTGAGTACCCACCAAGGACCAAGCCGCACATGGAGCTTACCATTACACAAATCTTTATTCTTCTACATGTAACTTCAAACTCAACATTCTAAATCAACCTTCATAGCATTCTGTTTTAACGCCTATATCAAAACTCTATGGAGTCAATAAGGAGCCAAAAGGGTTTCGTCATTGTTAACTCGCAAGACACTACACTATATATTTCTTTTGCTAAACCAATGAGTGTATGGTTAAAATCGAGGTTCTATTGTGTGTCTGTTTTTGAGTGTGTGTGGGTGCGTGTGTGTGTGTTTGTGTTTTCTGCAAGTGTCAAGGATGGGCTCCAACAGAATGCACCGGAGATAAACTCTTGAATTAGCCACGATAAGTAAGCCAGGGGTGATGTCAATAGTCTTACTTGAAGTTTCCCAGATTCTTCACAGGAGCAGAAAGATGACTTTTCACAATGCCTTTCTGAATTCCCCTCCAAGTTCCCTCAGGGGGGAAAGGGGATGGGGACAGAGAAGAGACAGCCTTGTCTTCTTAACCTTGGTGTCTTCTATGAACCGCTACTTCTAATTCACTTCTTATGAAGTTTCAGTTTTTTTGACAGTGTAATACAAATAAACACATTACTAGGGTGTACAACCTTTACAACGCAACTTTTTCCACGCAGTGCCTTTACGACGCAACTTTTACAACGCAAACCATTACAATGCATTGCGCTGGGGGGCTCTCTAGGATAGGGAATATATTTAATTTACTATCCAACACCTTCCCTACTATCCACGGGGACTGGAGTTGGAATAGTAAATTAAATAAATCACTATCCAGCGCCTAAAAGCACTATGCGTTGTAATGGTATTCGTTGTAAATACCGCGTTGTAAAGGCATGCGATGTAAAAGTATGCGTTGTAACGTCATACATCCCATTACTAGAGTCTAACAATGCTTTACAACTCACTCAGTATATTTTTTGTACCTCCTTATTATGTACCCTTAAGAGACTGAGCTATAGCCACATTTATTTTGTTGATGTATTGAAAAATATACTCCACAGTTGCACGACGGAAGATATTTCCAATTGTTTTTAATGACTTGTTGTTTTAGAGCATACTAGACTACCTAAACTACGTGCTTGAAGAACGCTAGGTATTGCCAAAACAAGTGCAAAAAAAAAATCAACTAATTCTTGTTGTTTACTTTCTTTTTCTTTTGCAGGAGAGACTAAGTGAGAAGTGATAATTTAAACTGTATCTATGATTTCGTTTAGTGTTATCCAAAACGGATACTTAGAACTCTTAATGCCCTACAGGACAGAAACACTGGTATGTGATAGTTTACACTGTAACAATGACTAGTCTTTACTTACTTTTTTTCCTAGAAAATGTACTTGAATGACATGATTCTTCGCAGGTATGGAGACGAAATGTTCTGGAAAGCCTCTGGAACAGAGTTGCCGATATAACCGACAACTCGGGTCTTCTTATTTAAATGCCTTTCTCAAACACCCGACGCGTAGCAAATTCCTAGCGCTACCGCCGAATCAGTGCAATGGAAATTCTCTGAATACTCTACTCTAAATAATGGACGAAGCACCAAGCACTGCTACCCGCGTATTGGTCTTAGTGAAGTGCGCACAGCTTAGGGAGAGCGTGAGCCCCGAGCTGTGCTTGGAACCTCGAGCTCACTGCTGGGAGGCCGAAGCGCTAACCTTAGCGCTTGCAGCCATCTTAGAAGACAGTACATTGACCAATTCCTTTTTCTCTCGAGGACAATAGTAGCCCACACAAGCTGGCATCTCTTCCGAGATTTTAGACCTTGGTTCCTGACAGGTGGCATCTAGAAGGAAATATAGCATGATGGATGAGGAGGCTTCACAGGAGCACTCCAGGGTTCTGGGATGTTGAGTTTCTCATCTGGATGAATTGGTGTTGGCCAACTGCAGAAACTTGCAAGAGACGTTTATGCAATATTCTAACGTGAGACTAAGTGTTTTGTGGTCTACTTCGAGAAAGACTGCAGCGAAGTTCGGTGAGATCAGGAGTGAGGAGTCATCCTTGCAAGAAATCTTAAGGACATCAATCAATAGCAACATAAATGGTAATGGCCTCTGTTCTACCCCGAGATGTGAAGTTGGATTTTTTAATCCTGGAGGATGACTATTTTTGCTGATCTGGAGTGGAATGGAGATTCATTTCACTGTGACTTTCTCAATGAACAGACAGCCCGTGATGAGGCAGTAATTGGCCAAATGTAATTGTTCATGAAATATTTGTTCAGTAGAGGAAGGATTTGCGCTTTTGTGAGGTCATCTGTAAAGGCCCATGGACTGAGGGAATCGTTAATGATTTTGTGAAGGAAAATGAGGGCACCTCTGTTGAGAGATTCCCGATGGTTGATAGCCATGAGAGAATAGAAGATGTCGGGGATGTCAGTACACAAGATATGGTTGAAGGATGACCATTTTCAGATGTGGGATACATTTAAAGAAAGGTAAGCGGGATCATGGATTCCTGCATGATATTATTGATGGCATTTCTTGGCAGTTCTTGTTTATCATCTCAATGAAGACGCCTGTAATGGCGTTATGCTTGTCGAATGAACTGGGGTCTGAAGGATCTGGCAGAGGATGAATGCAGTGGTTGACTGCTTTAAAAACTGCTTTGCTTCTTTTGGAGGTTTTGTTGAAAGTGGTTTTTATAGAAAGAGCCTTTGACTGTGGTGATGAGGTATCTACAAGCAGAATTCAGCGTGGTCATGTGGATGTTTCATTCTTCAATATTTTTTTTCTTGCCTGTAAGTGATGAGATTGTTATCACTTAGGAATACCATTGAACTGAGAGTTTCATGGAGTGTGCCTTCAGCAATGCATTGGTTTCCATATACTTTTTCAGGGTAGTGTTGTTCGCTCCAAGGTACGTTGATGAATGTTGTTGGCTAATGGTGAATTTCATTACTTTTCCATGAAACATGTCCATAGTGAAGTGTGTAAGGACAAATATATTTCATTTTACTGTTTAGATTGGCCAAGATATACTGGAGAGGCCTGCATGAGGCTAAAGGAGATGGTAAGTGGTCATACCATTCCTGGAGTATTACAGCCTGGATTGGGTTGATGCAAAGTCTGTTAAGATGAAGTCAAGAGTGCTGAATTTACAATGGATATATTTGGTGGTGTGTCACCTGATGTCCAGAGCACTGATTAGTCAATGGAGGTAGCTTATAGTTTTCTTGGTGCCTCAATCATCAATGATATTGAAATCTTCAAGGAATATAGGGGCCAGATGTACAACCATTTTATTTTGCGCCTCACAATTTGCGACTAATTGTGAGGCGCAAAATAAAATGTACGACAGTGTACTTAACACTGTTTGCGATTCCCAATGGGGTCGCAAATTGCGAGGCTCATTAATATTAATGAGCCTCTCGCAATTTGCTTGCAGGCCCATTTGGAATGACAGGCCCTCCCATCGATGGTGGCCTGCTGGGCTCAGCAGACCACCATGTCTGGGACAGCTTTGAAATGCAGCATTTAAAAAAAACAAATGAAACATTTTTGTTTCATTTTTTAAGGGCAGTGAGTGGTCCCTGGGACCACTGCCTGCCCTTAAATAATATTTTTGCATCATTTGCAAAGAGGAAGGGGTCCCCTGGGGATCCCTTCCCATTTGCGAATGCATTAACACTACTTGAAGTAGGTGGTAATTGTGAGTGTTTTGCGACCGCAATTGCGGTTGCAAAACATTAGTACATGGTTTTGACACTCTCTATATGGAAGGGAATGCCCCTTCCAAATAGTAAGTCACAAAACCTATTTAGCGAGTCACAAATAAATTGCGACTCGCTAAATAGGCTTTGTACATGTCCCATGATGATTTTGCATGCACAAACGGGTTCGCAAACCCATTTGCGCATGTAGAAATGGGTCGTACATATGGCCCATAGAGTGATATGTGAAATTGAGGCAGTAGTTTGGAGGCCTGATGTTTCATCTGTGAAGTCCTTGTTGTGTTGGGGTGTCGGCTGAATATGACTGTCTGGCAAGGTGAAAGTAGGAAGTGGCAGGTGAGAAGCACACATTCGTTTCATAGTACAGGACTATGCCGCCTGTGATTACATACATTGATTACTAGGCCTGACATCATAGGCCACATGACCTTATGGGTGCATTCCACAGAAACACATATCAATTCTATATGTTTAGAGTTTAAGAATTCAGTACTTATTTATTTATTAAAATTAAAAGACAATTATGAATCATAATATAACGAGTTATGAGGTGGAGTACAATTATATGGAAAGCGACAACTTATTATATGTTATCACTTTATCACAACGAACCAAATGTCATCGTGTGAATAACTCGTCTGTTCAGAGAACGGCTTCTTGTACATTGAGAACCAACACTGCTTTACCCGAGTTTCTGCGGAAAAATCACAGCATACGTTGCCTGTTCGGATCCAAATTCTGCTGATGCAGTATTCCAGGAAGTTGTTGTTTGGCTGACTCACTGAAAAATGTACTAAGAAACAATTGTCAGTCACCCAGGTCATGCGTGACGCTTACACCACCTCTGCATCCCGGAAGGAAGGACACAGAAAGCTGGACAGATAAGGCTTTTTACGATATTTAGTCGCCTGCTGCATGGGAAATATTATCATACACTTTTTTCACTTTCCTGGGTTTCCTCACACAAAGTTCATTCATATTGAAAAGTATCAAGAAAAAATAAGCTGAATTTTTTTATGTTCTCTGGTTGTACAACATTCCTATTTTTAAATACAGCATCTTTCGTCTATCCCTGAAATTTATGATCCAAGCTATATTATTTGTCTTGTGTGAGCGCTGACCTTAAAAGTCCTCAAACACATATAAAATGATGAGTTTGAAACTGTCGCTTTTTCCATTCAATGTGGGAATCAAGAAAATGTACATGCATGTATGGCACAGCTGTGGGTCTGTTTTTGTGTTTGAACTTAGTCAAATGTATACATTTGATTCGGAAATTTTCTAGGTCAGTGGATGTAGAAACCATGTGTCAGAAACAGAAAGATATGATCACTGTTAACTCTTTCTTAGCTGGGCTTTGTGCATTGCAAGCAATACCTTAGATGAATTAAGAGTTAAATGAAAGTTTTGGGTGGTGCAATGGCAAGAAAACACAGATGACAAAAAATGCCAAGGCTGCACCGCCTACCGTGCTACATACAAATGATCCCCTCCTTAGACATCATTCAGTCTCCCACACTGCAAGTCACCATGGCCTGCAAATGATCCTATCATCCAGTGATGCACTTCCGCCTATGACCAATAGTATTACTGAAAATCAACTACCAGAATATTGTGGTACAAGAATATAGACGACAGAACATTGAGAGACAAAATGTCGAATGGTAAGTGCATATAGGGAAGTATTGAAATGTCATTCCTAACTCCACATATATGTAGCTTGAAGAGGTGTTTGCAAAAAATATCAGAACCAAAAATGTTATGTGGCAAAATGTTACTCTATACCGTAGTAAGAAAGTAGCAGTGGTGTAGCTGGGGATGGTCAGCCCTGGTGGCAAGGTTTTGGGGCAGCGGAGCTGAGCAAGTTGTGTCTGTCGACTACCACCATCCCTCCCCCACCCGGAACAAGTCAGTCACCACCCCTCCTCACCCCGATCTTACCTGCATCTGACTGAAAACATACGGTCCGCCCCGGATGGCAGTAGGTCTAGCTATGCCACTGCTAAGTAAAATGTTACTATTTATAATTCCATGTATATGTACCTTGACGATATATATCTTTAAGGTACATAGATGTGGAGTTAAGAATAGTAAATCTATACTTACCTATTTGCACTTACCTTCTCGCTATTTCGGGCCTCGATATTTTTGACATGATATTCTGTCAACATTATATTGTTGGGTCTGATATTCTGTCAGTGATCCTCTTAAAGATATACGTGCCACATAGGTACTTATGTGACGTTAGGTAAAAAAAATCTGAACTTACTTAGCTCTCAATGTTTTTTCAAAATATTTTATCCTCTATATTGTGTCCCATCAATATTCTTTGGTCGATTTTCAGGTTACGCTACGTGTGACGCCTTTTGTACATAATGTATGTCTACATGGTTGCCTATATGTCTGTTAGACCTTGTGAAACTGGTGTTTGTAGGTTGCCTAATTGCCGGTATGTCTGTTAAACTTTATGGAATTGGTGTCTGTAGGAGCGGCAAGTTTTTAATAATACCAAAGGCAACCAAAAATAAGGGGAAACCAAGGTGCCCTTTAGGTATTTCTATTCTTTAAAATCCTGTCAGAAGGAATATCAAAAGTGTCCCTTGAAATTCAGTTGAGCCCACCGTGGTATATAGGGGCCAGGGTGAGACCTGATGATGAAGCAGAACACCAATAGGATGTATGAGAGTTCCTCAAAAAACTTTTTTCGTTCTCTCCTTCTAGGAGTAGGTTTTAACCAAGCAAGGCTCACTCTGAAGGGTGAAAGGATAGCTTGGTATTTAATTAGTGATAGATAGGCAATAGCCTGTGTTTTCCCAAAAGGTATATAAGACCTCACTCCCCTCCCCACACTTAGCTGTGTGTTTATGGTAACAGTCAGTATAACATGTCAGTAGCACCCATTGCTTCTAACAGAATGTAATTTATTTTGCTGAAGCAACACTATATTTTGGAGAGCCTATTTCAGTTAGCCAAGCGTATTGTGCGTTTTATTGGTGAATTTCTGTCTTGTCTTTCTCACCTGTTGCTAACCTGGTCCAACCCTCCTGACTATTTTAACTGTGTCTTTCTCATTGATCTCCGTATAATACGTTTTCCCCTCTCACACCGATCTCCTTTCTCAACTGATCTGTCTCTTTTCCACTCAATTTGACCGTACTCCCTCCTCTCCTACTCCCTATCTGTCCCTTTTCACTCTCAACTATGGGGCAGCGGGAGGCACGGAGATGATCCACACTTGGAACAACAAATATTTTTTTCTAAGTTAGCTACTCTCCTCTGAGGTCAGGGCCGGACTGCCAGCAGTGGGTATGGCACAGCTGTGGGTCTGTTTTTGTGTTTGAACTTAGTCAAATGTATACATTTGATTCGGAAATTTTCTAGGTCAGTGGATGTAGAAACCATGTGTCAGAAACAGAAAGATATGATCACTGTTAACTCTTTCTTAGCTGGGCTTTGTGCATTGCAAGCAATACCAGATGAATTAAGAGTTAAATGAAAGTTTTGGGTGGTGCAATGGCAAGAAAACACAGATGACAAAAAATGCCAAGGCTGCACCGCCTACCGTGCTACAAATGATCCCCTCCTTAGACATCATTCAGTCTCCCACACTGCAAGTCACCATGGCCTGCAAATGATCCTATCATCCAATGATGCACTTCCGCCTATGACCAATAGTATTACTGAAAATCAATTTTTTTTGTTATATATAATTTTTATATAATATTTAATATAAAATCATAAAAAAAAAAAAAATCAAAAAAAAAAAAACAGGTGGCGTTTGCCCGGGAGGCTGGAAGGGTTTGGGCCAGTTTTGTTACTGTGGGCCTGTTTTGCATCGATGCTGCGATATCAGCCCCTAGTAACAAAAGCAGCAATGCTGGGGGTCCGGGGGTCCGGTTTTGTTAAGCAGCAGGGCTGCTATGGGTTACAAGTCCAGCCCTGGGTCAGCGGGTCGCAGTGACAGTGCTGGGGGTCGCATTAGGCAAGCCAGTGGACGCAGCTGCTACCCCTGGTGGCACCTAAATGACGACCATGAGTACAGTGGCACTGGGGTTCAGAGCTTTGAGGGGCCCACTGAACCCGGATTTTTGCTTTATTTTACTACCCATACAGTAGTCAGGGGCTCCATTTTCATTCCTGTACCTAAGGCCCTTGCTACTACCACTACACCACTGGCAGAGTCACTGTTTTATTTTGGCACATTCATGTATTGCAACCATATTTGAGCAAGATATGACAGACCTTGAGAATGCAGACAAGACACTTAGCAAAATCACAAGGGAGGGGGCTACTGTTGTCGAGAGAGCAAGACGTCATAAATATTACATCTGAAATCATGACTGCTGAAAGTACATGGTGTACCTTCTCACAATATATCACAATGTAGGACTTTACATTGAGCACATTTCGACTGCTTACTGTTGTTTGTTAGATTATTATTTAATGGCCACCTGCCAAAACGACGCACGCAGAATAGAAAAGGATATTACCTGAAAAGATTAGTCCAGCAAGAAAATCACCGCGGTTCTTTATAATCAGTTTAAACAAAATTGTGTGATTACTTAAAATCATTACAATTTACGAAGAAATAAAAAATGTCATGACATGCACAACTAAAATAGTCATTGAACCATAACAATCATTATTCACGAGGTGGTAACAGACAACATTTGAATAAAAAAATACAAGCAGTATAAAAATGCAATACACAATTGGGTTTTGAGCTAAAGTGCAAAGTGCTGAGCCACAAACGTGTGTTCTTCTAAGTGCAAATGTCATTATAATGGTTCCTGAAAAAACGCATTTGTCCTTCTGAGTGCAAATTAGCATTGTGTGAATTTGTAAACAGAAGGCTTAGGCGTTTGCTATTTAATGAAGCTCAGGCGGCAGGGTTAATCCGAAGATGTTACCGTAAAACGGCCATTTGTTTAACCCCTTGGCTGCGGGGCCGATTCCCCCCGCTGTGCTGGGGGGAGAGGGGGGTGCGCTTGACGAGCTGAGCTCATCATGAGCCACGTTTCTCGTGTGCCCATGACGAGCTGAGCTCGTCATGACCACACCCGTTCTTTAGAACGCCCAGCACAGGAGGGGAATTAGCCCCGCACCTGTGCGTTCTCACGGTCATGACTAGATGAGCTCGTCATGAGCACACGAGAACCGTGGCTCATAGGAGGCGTTAAAGTGCTGAAGTGCTTTGAGGAGTTGGGCATATGAGGTATGGACTACCTCCGTGATGCTTATGTCCATCTGTGTTTAAAAAACTTTAAAACAAAAAGTTCTTTACCTTTTGATTATGTTGGAAAAAATATTGGTTGTTCTTCAAAATCCTGCTGTAACTTTTGTCCTGTTGGGGGCGTGGCTTGGCGTCTGGCAAGATGGCAGCGCTGTAGTGCTGCTCTGTCGACCACCGGTGATAATCCTGCAATATCCTACCTGCCCCTAGCCAGACTCAGCGAATCCGGGCTGGGGAAGTCTTGCTGTGGGGGCCCCGGACCTGTGGCCGCATTTTCTGCCTTGCTCGCGGCCGAGGAAGCTGTCCAGGTTGCCTCTCGGTGGTAGAGACGGCCGACCGCGTGGAGTGATATTGGCAGCGTCCTAAGCTTTCCACTAACTGCGAGTCATTCCGGGTGAAGTCCATTGCTGCGAGGGAGTCAGTGTCGCTCACGGGTGCGGCGGACGAGTCGCGACCATCTGCCCCATGTGGCGCCAGATAAGTGTTAAGCCGCACGAGGTTTGATTGCTGCTGCCTGACTGCGGGGAGGTGCCTGTGTGCGCCGGGCTGCGGAACTACGCGAGCGGCCGGCGCCGACTGCTGGACTGGCCCCGTGCAGGCCGTGCTTTGCTGGGCCCGCTGAGCTGTGGGGATGAGCGGGCGGCCGACGTGGTTTGCCGCGCTGAGCCACGGACGGGCCGCTCCTGGTTGGACCTGCTTGTGGGGACTGCTGTTGGCTGCTGACATATACTGTGGGCCCCCCTGAAAGGATAGTAGAGGTGCCTTTCCTGCTACAGCGTGGACCACGTGGCTGTCGCAGGTGCCCTTGGAGTTGATGCTATGGAGGCCTCCCGGCGGGACTCGGATTGTGTATCCTGGGAGCTGTGGTGAGGTGTGGTGTCGGGGGCTCGCACTCCCTGTGGGTGCCATTGCTGCTGCCATGTTTGCTGGTCCAGCGGTGCCCCCCTCCCACCGGACCTGGTGTGGAGCACGCCGGTATGGGGCATCCCTGTGGACACCGTTAATCAAACCTGCCTGCCCCACTACTGATTGTACGCCTATGGTGAGCCTGCGGGATCGTCCCGGGGATCATATATACTGACCAGCTATTGGCCCTGAGTTGCTCCTGGGGTCCCCCTGACACGGATGGGCTGCGAGAGTAGCTGAAGGTTGTCACGCAGCGAGGTGGTGGGATACACAACTGCGCCTTGCTTACCAAGAAGGGGGCACACACACAATTGGCCACGATCACACTGAGAGACGTTTCTTGCGGTGAGCGGTGCAGCGTGCCAGCCTCCTGATGGGCAAACCAGACAAATCATAGCCGCGCCTTACTTTTGAGCTCCGGAAGGGCGCCAAGTTCTCACAATCTGCGGTCTGTAACTCTGAGCTGAAGGAGGCCTCCCAGGGACCTACGGTCTTGGAGAAATCGCTTGCAGCCATTCAGGCTAGCCTCCAAGCCATAGATGGCAAGATAGAAGCATTAAATGGCCGGATGGATCACTTCTTAGCTAAATTGGATAAGCAGGCGGCGCACATAGGGGTGGCTGAGCAGAGAATATCGGAGACGGAGGACGGACTTCAGTGGGTGGCGGCCAAAACATCGGATATGACTAAACTTCTCGCGGTAATACAGGCCAAGCACGAGGACATCGAGGCGCAATAACTTCCGCGTCCTTGGTCTCCCGGAGTCTGGAAGATTATATGGAAACGCTGCTTCGTGAGGTGTGCGGCGCGGAGGAGCTCTCCCCTATGTTTGCGATTGAACATGCCCACAGGTCACTGATGGCGTGACCCCTCCCGGTGCTGCGCCGCGGCCTGTCATCGCCCACCTGCTAAATTTTAGAGACCGGGAAACTGTTTTGCGCATTACCAGACAGTAGGGTACGATCACTTATCAAAATAACATCCTCTCCTTCTACCCGGATATTACAGCGCAGGTGCAAGCGGCTCGTAAGGAGTTTCAGAATGTAAAGAAGCTGCTGGCTAAAGAACAGATACCCTACGCCATGCTCTACCCCGCGTGGCTGCGCATCGGGGAGCACGCCGGGGGCAAGATCTTTGCGAATCCCAAACAGCCCATGGATTATGCCAAGTCTCTGCGGCACCGGCGCAAGGCACCAGACACCACGTCGGATGTTGATGACTGACCTGCGACACAGATGGCTACCTGCGTTTGGGGTTTATCACTGCACACCTGGTGATACAGTTTGGATTTCCTTTTCCTCTACTCTTGATGTAACTATACCCGTTGGGCCCTCGGAGTTTCCGGGCTTGTTGAGCAGACTGGTTTCCCTATAGCTGTGTTGCCACGATACGTCCTAGACATTCCGAGGAGTGTGGCGCATGATTTTGTTTTGTTCATGGCTATGTACAGCGTGGCACCTCTAAAGGCGCCTGAACGCTTCCCTGCCAGATGATGCTTTGTGAACTGGAGTCTGTGTTTGGGGGCTGAGGGTCCCAGCATCTAGTGTTGGGGGTGGATCGGGCCACTGATTTGGGGTTGCTGAAGTGGGTGGGGGGAGGCAGCGGTTTCTGTTCCTACTGTATTGTATGGTTTCTACTGTTTGGCATTGGTCGGATGCTCCTTGATTTTGAAGGTTCGGGGTTGTAGGGAGGGGGGAGGGCTGGGGGGCAAGTCTATCTGCAGGTTTGGGTTTCTTTTTGACATGTGTATAGCGTTACAGTATGTCTCGAATGTGCTGATATGTGTCATTGGGCAGTTCACTGTTAGCTCGTATGGTGTTATTGTATGCCTGATGGGGGGAGAGAGGTATAAATGTGTCACTTGGAACGTCCGGGGCTTGAACACGCCGAGAAAATGTAGGCAAGTGCTGGCGCACCTGGATCGCCATGGGGTTCAGATTGCTCTCCTGCAGGAGACCCATTTGACCAGGCACACAGAAGGCGCAATGGCCCGGCGATGTGTGGCGTTCCGACTGGCTTCCTCTCATTCTAGTTATGCACATGGGGTGCTTATTCTAATTAAGCGGGGGACTCCATATCAGCCCATTGACATGTGTGTTGCTGATGATGGTCGGTGGGCGCTGGTGCGTGATAAGTTGGGGAGAGTGTTGGTGACAATAGCCAATGTGTATGGACCGGTGGTTGATGAGCCAGCGGCATTTTTGAAGATGTTTCAGGTATTGCGCCCCTGGCCCGACTCAGCGTTCTTGTTCGGGGGGGGATCTTAACACTTGTCTGGACCCGCAATGGGATAAATCTAACTCCACCAGTGTACGCATGGTTAAAGTAGCGCAGTGTGTCCGTGGTTTTATGGAAGAGATGGGTCTGATCGATGCTTGGCGCTTACGGAATGCAGGGGTTCTCCAGGGCACACATGTCACTCCTGCTTTCAATTCCTGGTCACACCTGGACTACTGGCTCTTAGATGGGGAAGCTAATGGGTGGGTGGAGTCAGTTTGCGTTTTACCGCGGAATCTGTCAGACCACAACCCTGTCCTGCTCCAACTAGTTGTCCCACTCAACGCACATCATCCCTTTACTTGGCGTTATCGCGCTGTCTCCCTGCTTGATCCCGTCTATGCAGACACTATCCGTAAGGCTATCATACAGTATTTTGATTTAAATGTGGGCACAGTTGACGGTGCTGCAACTCTATTGGAAGCCTTCAAGGCTATGATACAGGGGGAGTGCATTAGCACATCGGCGGGAATTCTGCGGGACCTGAGGGGTCAGCTACAGCGCATGGAAGAGCGGCTGTGTGACCTGGAGGCTCAATCAGATGCTGCGCCATCTTCTGAGATATTGACCCAAATCAGTTACCTGCCGTAGCCGTCCTGCTGGATGCAGCCAAAGCATTCGATTCGATCAAATGGAAATACATGATCTCCACCTTGTACAGGATGGGCTTCCCCCAGGTGTACGTCCGCTGGATCCAGGTTTTATATACAGATGTATCGGCGAGGGTGAGGGTGGGCGGGCTTACCTCTGAACCGCTGGTTATTCAGCTTGCCCGTTGTCCCCCTTCCTCTTTGCCATTGTTCTGGAGCCCCTCGCATGCAGGATTCGCCAGTCTCACAGGGCAGCTGCCTTGAATTTTAATAACCGGCCGCTGGGGATCTCTGCATACATGGACGACATGGTCCTGTATGCCTTGGAGCCTCAGACATATCTATCACAGGTCGTCCGAGAATACATCCGATTCGGCCTTTTTTCAGGGCTGCACATCAACTGGGAAAAGTTGGTGCTGGTCCCTCTCACGCCGGCTACGACGGCACCGCAGGTGGAGTACCCCTTGATCTGGACGTAAGAGCCAGTCAAGTACTCGGGCATTTGGATCCATCGGGATCCTGTGGTAGTGGTCCGCGAAAACTACGGGAGAGCTTATACAGCTCTGGTGGAGCGAGCTGACCGCTGGGTTGGGTTACCTCTTTCGCTGGCGGATCGCATTGCAGTGATAAAAATGGTGATCCTCCCTCAGTTTTTGTACTTATTCTGCAATGTCCCCATTCGGCTGAATAAACAATTTTTTAAAACAATACAGGCTCAATTGCTCCGGTTGGTGTGGGGGACGAGACCGCAAAGGATTGGATGGGCCACACTGACTCTACCCTTCGAGAAGGGCGGATTCAATGCTCCGGACTTCTACGCGTACTACAGTGGACAGGCGCAGTATGCATACTTCTGGTTCCGCCCGCATGGATTTATCCCCATGTGGCGGTGGAGGAGGGCGATGCTGATCCGACTCCGCTAAAGAACATTGTGACACATGTACATAGGCAAACACCCAGATCTGAAATTAATACAATTGATGTCACGGTCTCCGCATGGCAGGAAATCGGTAAGCGGATGAATAGACTGCCTTTATATGCCCCGGTTATGTGCATCGAGGGTCACGCTGCTCTGTCGGTAGCGGGTGAGCGCGGGCCGGTGGCCTCACTTCGTGAGGCGGGAATACCCACTATGGGCGATTTGTACAAAGAGGGGACATACATTACAGGCTCGGACTTGGAATATATCTCAAATCCTACCCCACTGTTTCAACACACGTGTTACAGATTACACAGGGCTGTCCGGGACCACTACACTTGCTTTCCGGAGGAGCCAGCTGTGTCTGAGGCTTTACAGATGGTCATGGTGGTTGCCTCCCGGAAGCACATGCTCACTAGACTGTATAAGGTGGTGCAGGAAGAGACAGTACACCCGGAGGATAAAAGCTTGGGGAGGTGGAATAAGCTGTTAGATCCGCAAGTCACATTGCAATAGTGGGAACAGATTTGTACGGTGACTGGTAGGCTGTCGTCTAACTGTAATCTCCGCATTATCCACCTGAAATTCCTGCACCAAACGTATCACACTCCAAAGAAACTCCACAGAATGGGGCTTAGAGACACTGATTGCTGCAGGCGGTGTGGGCAGGGCGGGGCAGACTTCCTTCATCTAGCCTGGCAGTGCAGGACTGTACACTTGTACTGGGTGGATGTGCTGGAATTGATTTACGACATGACTGGGTGCAGATTGGAGTGTACGCCTCTGGTGTGTCTGTTGGGGTATGTGCCGGGTACGAAAGGCGTCCTTGGCCGCTTTATGAGAGTGGCATTGCTTCTGGCCAAAAGGCGTGTACTATTCACCTGGGATGGTTGTCGGTTAACGGATATGGTGTATTGCCAAGAACAGATGGAACTGTTTCAGGAGGAGCTGCCGTTCACCTCTTGTCCTAAAGATATTTGGGCTCCTTCGGAGAATATCTGCTGGCACGCAGTGAACAAACTGAGTGATCATTCGGACTCATGTGAGCGCTTGTTACACTGTGGGACTTAGTATCCTAGACTCGAATATCAGCTATACATGTCATATTCTGCAGGCTTTGGGGGGGGGGGTACTTGTTCTTTTCTTTCCTTGCCATTTTTGTGTATCACGCTGTTTCCTAGTGATATGTACTACTGTGCTAATTTGAAAACGATAAATATATATATATATATATAAATAAAAAAAGTGTTGTCCTGTTCATAAGTTATGCCTGGGACCCTTGTTTATGTGGACGTATAAGGTGCATTAGTATTTGGATAAAAAAACATTCCAGAAGCTGTTCTTTCAGTTTATTCTCTGTTTTTCTCTGAGTCTGCTTGCTGGAGAAGTTTACTTAATTCAGCAAAATATTTTACACCCCGGCTGGACAAAATTATTGAGGAACCTTCCATCAAACTTATCACGGCTTGCCTACATGTGAGGATGATCAACTCATTAAAAAAAAGATTTTAAAAGCGATTTCCTCAGATCCTTGACTGCAGGGCATGCGCACAAGTGAGTTATTGTTTCAATTGGGTAGCCACATAATCTGCAGCGCGCCGCTTGCTCTTTGCTTTTCCATGATGGCTGTAGGTCCTCCGAGTCATGCATTCCTAAGCGATGATAAATAAAGCTCTTTTTTATCTCGATGCTAAAATGGGCTGCTAGATAAGCTTGTGGCTTTATTTGTGTATAGGAATTTATCACTGTCCAAGTGTGACGTCGTTTGGATAATTTTTTTTGTCTTCCAAGAGAGATTTTTTCTGTGCTGAATCGTTGCTGGACTAGTTAAAATTTGCCTGTTCTACAATGCTGTTCCATGCTGGTTGAATGTCAAGTTCGATCAAAGATTTTCTTAGGTAAGCTCCCCATGTGTTTGATTTTCTTGATCCATCTGGCCTTTGATCTCCTCCCAGCATAGTCTATTCAATGAGCTGGGCTCTGATGATCAACATTTATGGCACAGCTTCATGAAGGAATTCATGCCCCGGAATTTCTGATTCTGGAGACCAAATTCCAGCCGTACCTGTGCGGGGGATGTAGACTTGGGGAGATTGAAAATGGCCTTGTAAATCTTGGACTGGAGCCCATTTAGTAATTCAGACTCCTTTCCACACCATGTATCAATACCTTATGACAGGGTGGGTAAAGTTTGAGCTGCCATCACTTTTAAGAGGCGGTTATGGGCAGGGCAGCCCAGTTTTTTGTTCAGTAATCTATAAGCGAAGATTAGCGACTGGGCTTTGGCTCTCAAGTCCATTTTTTGTTCCTTGTGGGTTGCTCCCCGCCCCAGTTTTATGTCAAGGTATTTATAAGAAGCTTGCTCTTCAACTTGCGCCCCTTTAACGTGCCATTTAAACTTTTTTTTGGGGGGTCCACTAGGTGTACAACCTTAGTTTTCTTTTTGTTCAACTTGAGGTTTTCCTGGTCAAGGTAAGTTACTAGGTTGTTGGTTGCTCTTTGCAGGTCAATCATACTTTGACTCAACACCATGATGTCATCTGCGTACTGTAAGAAGGGAATTTAATCTTTGGGCATGTTTGGCAGGGAGCACTTGGCCGATTGCATGTATTTAGTTATGTCTGCGAGAAACAGGTTAAATAGGCTTGGAGCCAGGACACAGCCTTGTTTTAGGCCCTGCTCTGTTTTTATACTGGCTGTTACTCTACTCCCCTCGCCTAATTTTACGCTATGTAGGGTGATAATTTCATTCAATAGTTTGATCGGTAACCCCCAGATTTATTGTTTTTTTCAAAGTTGGTTTCTGGTCACTCTATCAAACGCTGATTTCAGGTCGATGAAACATGCTTAGAGTCGAGTTTTCCTTTTTGCTGCTTTTTCTGTTAAAAATGCCAGAATTGCCAAGTTTGTGGTTGTTCCCATCCCAGGCCTAAAGCCTGTTTGAAACATTGGAATTATGCTCTTTTCATCTATCCAAGCTCGAAGGTGGACTAGGAGACATGATGCGTATAGTGTTGCCTCTACGTCTATCAAGGATATCAATTTGTAACTTTCTGGGTTACTGTGATTTCCTTTTTTAAATATAGGATGAATTATATTCCCTTTTCAGGAGCTAGGGGCCTTATTCTGGCTGTAAATGTAGTTAAACAGGGGCGTAAGATAGTCTGCCCAGAAATCGGGAGCTTGTTTGAAAAGCATGTTGGGGGGCCCGTTTGTTCCCGCTGCCCCCTCCGTTTTAAGTTTTTTAAATATTCCTCTTAGTTGTTTAATGTCGGTTAAGTTGTTTTGTTCGTTGCTGCTTGTCTGTTGTTCTTTTTGATTAAATTCTTCTTGAGGCTGCTTCAAGCCTCTGTTCTCCGAGTGTTTCTACAACCATTGTCGCTTTCGCACTCTTTTTATGCCCCACGTTCTAGTACATGTTGTGTACACATTGTGTCTAGGTGTCCTCGCCAATTCCTGCTTCTTGTTTGAGCATCGCTCCCTTAGTCAGAATATTTATGATTCTCCAGAATTTGCTGCTATTTGGCAATTTACTTGCCCACAGTAATTTTTTCAGATTGTTTCTTTATAATCTGTTTTTGCATCATTTAATTGTTTCTCTCAGGCGATCCTTCTTTTTTGATGTAGCAGTTCAATGTCAAACCATGCCTCCCCCGTGGTTTCTGTTTTCTGTTGGCATCCGGGAATGACTGGGAAAAAGAAAGTGGCCCAAGTGTACCCAATTTTTTACGATATCTTCTTCTTTCTGTATCCCAGTTTGATTCACATAATCCTGGATTGTGTCCATTATTATATTTGTGTCTGATCCCCACCACTTTAGTTTCCTATGGTTGCATTTTTCTGGATGTTGTAGTAAACATTTTGATTTTTGGGCCTGTACCAGTGTAATGTTAATGTTCGTAATGTGCGGGAAGTGGCCGCTTTCTGGATGTGGACAGATTTGAAATGAATCTATTATTAGGACCAGGTTTCTGCTAGTGATGGTGAAGTCTATGGTTGATTTTCTTTTTCTGCTCAAGTGCGTGATAGCCGCGGGTCTATCTCCGGTTACGTTGCCTTTCATGATATTCAGGCCTTGAGCTTCCAACTCACGAGTTATCGTTTGGCTTCCCAGGTCCTCCTGCCTCTTTCCTTTTTTCTGTTTATTTATAATGAGGTTGCTGTTGAAATCTCCTGAGATAATCAGATATCTTTGTTCATGAGTCTTTTGCAGTACTCTGATCAGATTCGTTAATGTTAGGAATTTTTCCATCTGCTTCTTCTTCTCCGAATGGATATAGACATTAATTAATATTAGTTGCCAACCTGACGTGTTAGAGTGAAGTTTGCCTGTAAGTTTTAAAATTTGAAACCATCTAGTTCTTCTGTTTGCCAACCATATTTTACCTTTGCATAAGTCGATAGTCCTCCTCTGGGGTGCCCAAAGTTTGAAAATCTTTCTACAAGAATGTGGTGCTCTATGTATCCCGGAATTGGAACAGGTTTCATATCCCATGTTTCCTGGAGCAAGATGAGATCTTGTTTTTGCAAGAAGTACAGAGTTTCATAATCTTAGCCCATTTCTTTGAAACCATGGACATTCCATGAACAGATCCGGATTGTTTCCTGACCCGAAACTCCGGCATCACAGTTGTTCCTAGTGAAATTCTTACATTTATCCCCGTTGTTCCTGCCTGGATGCACCCGCGTGATGTTATCCAGATTTGTCCTTGGGTTTTCATCAACCTGTTTTTTGGCCTTTCCCAAAGGATTGTTCTGTATTTGAAAATGCAGTTATTTTTAGGATGGGATATGGGTACCTTGGGTGTTTGTGAAGCCTCAAGGTGATTCCCCAGGCTTCGAACGTTGTTCTGGATGCATAGATCCTGTCCACTAGTTCCTTAGAAGTTCAAGTTGTCAAGGACTCTTCTATATCTGGGGCCAATGCTGTTTGCCGGAATTCTATAGCTAGAAGATCTTGTGATGTTATCCCTTTAATTCTGGTGTCTCTTTGAACAGCATTAGCAGGTTACCTCGGCTCAGTATATCTTGTCTTCCTTTGGTGGAGTATTCAGGCACGAATGTCAATTTTGGTGTTGTCTCTATGGTAGTGTTTTGAGAATTAGTGATATTTTGAGAATTGGAAAGTTCATTTATGGCTTATTGTTGTTTTTGAGTGTCATATGTTTTGAAACCCATTTGGGTTTTTTGACCGACAAATTCGATGGTAGCTTTTTCATGTGATAAGGTCATGGAATGACCTTCTTTTGTATCTGGCTCTAGGTTTCCTGTTTTTTTGGATATTGGTAGCCATAAAGTCTTGATTTTTAACTCTGCAGGAGAAAGCCTGCAGGTATGGCCCTTACTGTTTATTGTGACTGTCATCGGAATTTGAGTGCATAGTTTCTTGTTTTTTGATTTGTCGTGAGCCTTTTCCCCTAATGTTAATTCCATGTTTGCTGGTTTGATCGAATTCTGCTCCAGCTCTTTTGTGCTGGTTCTTTGTGCCCCCTAGGGTCTAGGGGAGCTTTTGCTGGTGGGGCTCGTGGGGTTTCTACTCCCCCTTCTCCATTGTCTATTTGTTCTTTTGGGTCTGGTCTCCACTTTTCAGGTCCAAGCTTTCGCACCGCTTCATTGGCCGTTTGTTGGTTTGTGATTGTGTGATGTTCCTGGATAGTGTTCCCTTGTTTACTGGGGGCTTGAATGTGGGGGCGGGGGCACTTGAATTTTGTTTGATTTGTTAAGGTCAACTGGGTTATTTGATAGGTCAGACTCTGCAATAGAGGTGTTGCTTCTTTATGTATCCTGTTTTGTTTTCTAAGCGTCGTTTGATTAGTAAATATTGAATAGATTTTCCCGGGACCTAGAATTGTTTGATTGTTTAGTAGGTGTTCAGATAGGCGAAGGATTAACTGTGGTCTGTATTGCCTCAGCTTGGTTATTCCCTAAATCCAGGGTATCCTCTGTTTCCTCTTTCTCTGCTTCCTCTTGATTTTTACCACTTGGCTTTTTTGTTATTTTTGTTGCCTTTTGGGTCTCCTTGTTCTCGTTCTTTTGCATACCCACTATTGATAGTGCCTTTTGTGATGGTTGTACTGCCCCTAGTATGTCTGTTAGTATTTCAGGGAGTTTGGCCAGTTTATCGATTATTTTTCCGCAACTGCAGTTAAACGGTTGTTGAGGATTGCTTAGTTGTGGCTCTGAGCTTTTAAGGGGAGTCATGATTAGGTCTAGATTGATGTTTATGCCTGAGATGTGTTCTGCGATGAGGTTCATGAGGTCAATCTGCACTTCCATTTTGTCTGATTGAAAATTCAGTACCTTTATTGCTTGATCCAGGGTACCTTCCTGGGGGACTTTCCTGATGACCCCAACTCTGATTCTATCCGGCTTACTGATGAGATTGTGATTGAAGATGACAGGCATATCTGGTTAGTTTTTAATGAGAAGCTTCCATCTTTTGATATTCTCTCTTTAGGGTCAATTCTGTGGATTGGGTTAAGGGGGTGGAGGCTATCCCCTCTCCTCCAGATGCCAGTCCCGTTAGGGTGACAGTTGGGGGAAAATTACTTTGACTTGCTGTTTCTGGTGTGTTTTGTTTTAACGTGTTAATTTCCAAGATTTGGAGGAGGTTGGCATTTTTAGATAAGGAGAAAGAGCAGGCCCAAGCTTCATCCGAAGGTGCTACCTGTTTGGTAGAAATGTCTAATGGATCTTCCGTGAGCTGGTTTTTATTGCTCGAATTTGATCTTCTTCTGATTTCTTAATTTTGACTTGCTGAAGTGTTCTGGTGCACCTCCGCCATTGTGGTTAACTGTCTACTTTGTAAAATTGCTGAAGTTATTCTCTGTGGGGCTGGCTGCTCTTTTTGAGCTTTGCTATTTTCTGACTGAATGAGAAGAGAACTAGTTTAAACAGAAGTAGAAATACACATGTCTTGCTGTTAGATTGTTCCTGAATTGTGATAGCATTTTTTTGTCCATTTTATTTGGAATTATAGGACTTGGCAGACCTGGTGGCTCTTCTGTTGGAGTGTAGATTGCTGCCATTTAGTCCTTCAAAAAGAAAAAAAAAATGTTTCTGGATTTACTGCCAAGGTTAAAGAGTGTTGATTCTGGCGTTGGTGCCAAAACAAGCCTCTCTCTGAGCCTGGGCGTCTTCCTTTTTTTTGCTCGATGAGGCGGTTAGTACCGTTAAGGGGGTGTTTCTTTTGGTTTTTCTTGTTTCCGCCTGACGAATTCTCCCTGAAGTCATTTTGCCTCTATAGGTTTTTTCCCTTAGAGTAGGCTTGTTTGGTTTTGTTTTGTGATTTTGTAGTTTTTGTGATTACTTGGTCCTTATGTATTGTATATTTTTATATTTGATATATTTTTGGGGGTGTTCGCTTCCTCTGTTTCACTGTTGCAGATCACGTTACCTCTCGGGGCACTCTGGCCTGCTGTCCCCTCCAAGGGGTGGCGGATGTATGTCGTTAGCACGCATGCTTTTACAACACATGCCTTTACCACACAACTTTTACAATGCAAGTCGTTACAACGACTTGCGTTGGGGGGCGCTGGATAGTGAATAGATTAATTTACTATTCCAACTCCAGTCCCCGTGGATAGTAGGGAAGGTGTTGGATAGTAAATTAAACTATTCCCTATCCTAGAGCGCCCCCCAGCGCAAGTCGTTGTAACGACTTGCGTTGTAAAAGTTGCATGGTAAAGGTAGTTTGTTGTAAAAGTTGCGTTGTAAACGCTGGTTACCAGGGGTGGCCGTAGCAGGTAGCAGGAGTCAATGGTGATGGAGGGCTCCCTGTGAAGTGTTTTTTCCGGGTTGTCTTGTGCTGGGGGAGGGGGGAAGCAGGGGTGCCCAAGCAGGAACACACCAGATGCCCTGCAAGATGCAGCCAGGCCTGGCTGGACCGCTCTGCTGGGAGCTGGGCTCGCACTTATTGGCTGGTAGATGCTACCACTGCTGCTTGAGCACCCTCCCCCTGCTGTCTCTTCACTTCTTCCTCACCTTGCCAGCCCGCTGTTACGATCTCAGCAGGGTCTGGGGTTACCAAGGGGTGTCAGGGGTGTCAAGAGACTGGTTGCTGGGTAGCTGCCAGATAGCCAGATAGCTGCAAACAAAAAATTGCCCCCTTCTCAAATTACTTTTAGAAAAGGACCAAATGAAAATTTATTAGATCTAGTCCGGTATATTTATTTTTACCTATTACTCTTATTTTTCATACAAAAAGATTTTTCACAAATAGCAGAAAGGGAATACACAATACAAACAATTACTGACAGTTATACAAACTTTACAATCAACCACAAAACATATTATAGAAAATTCTCCAAAACAAATGACATCAATATTACATCCAATTACTCATACAGATTGTAATGCAACAATTTCACGTTGCATTAAATTATTTCATTGATCCAAATTAAATCACATGGAAAAAGTTACTACATTGCAAGAGTGTAGATGCATGTGTCACTATTATTTTACACCACACTAAGTGATCCAATTAGCTCTTGCTTGATCTTGCCGACGCGTTTCAAGTTCGGGCCATTAATGTCCAAACCATCATCAGGGCTCTGTTATCTTTCTGTTCGGATGCAAAAAAAAGAAGTTTTAATATAACCCATTCACCTCTTATCTCAAAAAGACCGTTCGGGTAAGGGATAAATGTACCTGTGTGTTGCTATTTAGTTGACCAGGAATGATTCAGATGGAGGCAATCCTTCCGGTCTCAACAAGGGCTACTTTATTCAAGAAGAAATCTGGTGATTGAACAACAAATTATTCATATTTCAAGGACTTCAACGGGAGGGACATTTTCAACCCATTAGTATACTTAAGGAAATCATACCTTAATCTGAGCAAACTTGCAATGGCGGGAGGGGCAGAGGAATATCTTTTTCTTTTCTTTCAATCCTAATAAAAACAACACACATCTTGACTTTACCAACCTATTATGTGTGCACAGACCGCAAGGTGCCAATATCCAAATAACTGTTTCTCATACCTGTAATGTGCGGTCAACAGCTTCGTCTGTCCATTTAATGTTGCCGCGTATACCTATTTGGACAATGCACTTGTAAGTACACAGGTATTTTTAATAATAACGAAAGTCATTCAGCCTTGGGCAGCAGGTACCGTGGGCTCACGTACCTCTAGTGTTGGTGTGTGAAACACCGTCTCGCGCCCCCCATCTGGTGTCCCCGTCCGGGGCTGTGAGCGTCTCGGAATCGCTTTCTCTTTTGCTTGTTGCGTGTTCCGATAATGACGATAGAATCAATCGTTCTCTGGAAGGAGAAACGACTTGTCAAAATCTTTGCGGTTACCGGAAATAAAGTAAACAACAGCCTGCGCACCCGTGTCTAAACCTTTACCTGCCTCAGCAGTCAGTCTGTGAGAGTCGCGGTGCGCGTTGCTTCTCTGTCAATCGCTTGTCTGCTTGTGACGCCGGCGGCCATGCTGCCAAAGTATGAAGGAGTTACTCATTGGCCCAATGTATTCTGGGTACTGTAGTTTGTTTTTAATAAACAGGTCGGAGTTCTGTAGTTTCTCCAAGTGTTTACAAACAGTTGGGAGGCAAGTGTGTGTTTTTAGCAGCAATCTTGGAACAATTAGAAATCAATAAGCGTATTTATAAACAAGAAATAGATATAGCATGAAGGCTGACAGAATCTTGTGCCGAGCAGAAAGACCGCTGGCAGTGTAACGCAAAGTCTCAGATTCTGGACAATTCTGACATATTGTTTAGGCCAGTGGTTATACAGTTAAATTTCAAAATGAGGTATGCTTCTTTCTCGAGAAGCATCCTCTCGATGTCACCAGGGCAGTGTACATTACTCATTGTGTGAAGGACAGACCACTTGAATTCATTCTCATTATGTGCCATTTCAACAAAATGTTCGACCATGGGCGCTTTGAGTATTTTATTTTTGATCCTTGACCTATGTTGTCCTATTCGGAGGTTCACCTGCTGGTTAGTTTTGCCTATGTAAATCCTGGGGCAAGGGCAAATAATAACGTAAACTACATTTTTGGTTTTGCAATTAGAAAAGCCAAAGTGTTTCCACTTGACCCCTCGATGTTGGAACTCATTACCCTCAATAGTGCTGTTGCATGAAACACAATTGCCGCACCTATGGTGTCCTTCAATTGGTTTCATGTCCCATAACGCAAGCAAATCATGTTTCGGTTGGGACTTCGGGAGATCAGCTCTTACAATTTGTTGTCCCAAACTCTTGTTTTTCTTATATGCGAAGATGGGACGCGGAAAGGGGCACTCGAGGCCTTCCAAGAGGTGCCAATTTTTAAGGACCGCTTGTCTCAACTTATGTGTGTCAGGTCCAAAGGTGGTGACGCATACCAATCGGTCTAGTTCCTTCTTCTCTTCAGTTTGTAGTAAGGTTTCACGAGGAGTGAACCTAGCCCTTTTATACGAATGCTTTAAAAGCTTTCGTGGGTACCCCCTATGGATCATTTCATTACAGAAAGCCTGGGCATGGTGGTCATAATCCTCTATCTCGGAGCAGTTTCTCCGGATGCGTAACATTTGCCCGTACGGCAAATTGGTCCTCAAGCTTCTGGGATGGTAACTTTTATGGTGCAGGATCGTATTTTTGTCAGTTGGTTTCTTGTATAAGGATGTTTTCAATTTTCCTTCCTCACATGTGACCTCGACGTCTAAAAATGTCATTCTCGAGGTGCTTGTCTCAATGGAGAATTTAATGTCGCTATGCCTGTTGTTAATCCAGACATGGAATGCCAAGAGCTCGGTCTGGCTCCCCTGCCACAGGAGCCAGACGTCGTCTATGTAACGCCACCATTGAATGATATTCGCCTTGTATGGATTATTATTCTCTACAAACAAGGACTCATACTGGGCCATATAGAGCACTGCCATTTCTGGGGCATAAGGACAACCCATGGCAGTGCCCTTGACATGCATATAGAACCTGCCATTGAATGTGAAATAGTTCTTTTTTAGCGCTATCGCTGCAAGTTTTAAAATAAATGCAGTCGGTACCCTATGTGGCCTTTCTCTTTTGTCCAAGAACAACTCCATTACCTCCAATGCTTCTTCTTGAGGAATTTGTGTGTACAGGGACGTAACGTCCATGGTTGCCATTATGTGTTTAGATGGGTCAAAATGTATTCCTTCAACTTTAGATAAAAACTCTGTGGTATCTCTGAGATATGAATTTACCTCCGTCAAGAAGGGCTTCAAAAAGAAATCCACGTATTTGGATATTGGCTCCAGACAGGAATCGCAGCCCGACACAATCGGGCGCCCTGGTGGTTCTGCTAGGTTTTTATGTATCTTGGGGAGTAAGTATAGTACCGGTACTCGCGGGAATTTTTTATTCAAGAATTCAAATTCTTTAATACCCAAGAAACCTTCCTCTTTTCCTTCTGTTAACACTTCGGTGATCAATCCTTGGATCTGCTTTGTGGGATCCTCAGTTAGAACTCGATACCAAGTGGTATTATTGACCTGTTTGAGTCCTTCAGCGACATATTTGTCGCGTGGCCAAATGACGACCGCTCCCCCCTTATCTGCCTGTTTTATAACAAGGGAGGGGTCTTCCTTAAGACTTTGTATTGCATGTATCTCTCCTTTACTGATATTTGGCGGCACATACTTCTTGGTTACTTCCATTTTGTTAATAGAAGAGAGCATGATCTGCTCAAACGCTAGTATCTGCTTGGGAATATTTTGATAGGGAACAAATTTTGATTTGTTCCTCAATCCTGTTGTCTCTGTATTTTCAGAGGCTGGTTGATTATGAAAAAAGGCTTTCAGCCTTAGTTTCCTACAAAAGTCTAATGTTTCTATTTTCAATTTGGTAAAATCCGTTCGTTTGCAAGGGACAAATTTTAAACCTAAATTCAATATAGATTCTTCGTGCTTTGTCAATACCCGATCTGATAGATTGACCACCACATTAGGTTTATTTAGGATTGGTAGAACCGTTTGCGTGTTCGCATTTGCCAAGGGGCTTTGGATTTTGTTCTTCCCTGCTGGCCCCTCTCTAAAAAAGAGACCGACTGCATTTATTTTAAAACTTGCAGCGATAGCGCTAAAAAAGAACTATTTCACATTCAATGGCAGGTTCTATATGCATGTCAAGGGCACTGCCATGGGTTGTCCTTATGCCCCAGAAATGGCAGTGCTCTATATGGCCCAGTATGAGTCCTTGTTTGTAGAGAATAATAATCCATACAAGGCGAATATCATTCAATGGTGGCGTTACATAGACGACGTCTAGCTCCTGTGGCAGGGGAGCCAGACCGAGCTCTTGGCATTCCATGTCTGGATTAACAACAGGCATAGCGACATTAAATTCTCCATTGAGACAGGCACCTCGAGAATGACATTTTTAGACGTCGAGGTCACATGTGAGGAAGGAAAATTGAAAACATCCTTATACCAGAAACCAACCGACAAAAATACGATCCTGCACCATAAAAGTTACCATCCCAGAAGCTTGAGGACCAATTTGCCGTACGGGCAAATGTTACGCATCCGGAGAAACTGCTCCGAGATTGAGGATTATGACCACCATGCCCAGGCTTTCTGTAATGAAATGATCCATAGGGGGTACCCACGAAAGCTTTTAAAGCATTCGTATAAAAGGGCTAGGTTCACTCCTCGTGAAACCTTACTACAAACTAAAGAGAAGAAGGAACTAGACCGATTGGTATGCGTCACCACCTTTGGACCTGACACACATAAGTTGAGACAAGCGGTCCTTAAAAAGTGGCACCTCTTGGAAGGTCTCGAGTGCCCCTTTCCGCGTCCCATCTTCGCATATAAGAAAAACAAGAGTTTGGGACAACAAATTGTAAGAGCTGATCTCCCGAAGTCCCATTTGAAACATGATTTGCTTGCGTTATGGGACATGAAACCAATTGAAGGACACCATAGGTGCGGCAATTGTGTTTCATGCAACAGCACTATTGAGGGTAATGAGTTTCAACATCGAGGGGTCAAGTGGAAACACTTTGGCTTTTCTAATTGCAAAACCAAAAACGTAGTTTACGTTATTATTTGCCCGTGCCCCAGGATTTACATAGACAAAACTAACCGGCAGGACTATTGTTACTGTTCACTGTTCCAAACATAGGACTAAATAATGTATAACTACGGAACCTATGTTTGAGATTGTTTTTGGAACCTTTAGATCTGTATATAGGCTGTAAAGGCTTTTTCATTCTTCACTGTGATTTTAACTCAGTCACACCACCTTTACCCGGTCCCCACCTTCACCCCCACTTACCCATCCCTTCTAAATACCCTTTCTCTATGCACCTTGAGCGCATTAACACACTTTTGAATTCACTTATTATATAGAAATGTGCTGTCTCTAAGCTTATATTGTCAATGCATTAATTGCAATATTATCCTACCATTGAGGATCAAATTTATGCAGTTCATAATTATAAAATGTGCTAAATAAATATGCACCGAACATATTGACCTGTTTTTTCGTCTGTTGAGCTACATTGGTGCCTTTGATAGAATGAAAGTATTTCATCTAGAAGAATAAGTGCTATTTTGAGATTAATCCTATTGTTTATATCAGACTCCGACCATCTATACATGTACCAGGATTTACATAGGCAAAACTAACCAGCAGGTGAACCTCCGAATAGGACAACATAGGTCAAGGATCAAAAATAAAATACTCACAGCGCCCATGGTCGAACATTTTGTTGAAATGGCACATAATGAGAATGAATTCAAGTGGTCTGTCCTTCACAGAATGAGTAATGTACACTGCCCTGGCGACATCGAGAGGATGCTTCTCGAGAAAGAAGCATACCTCATTTTGAAATTTAACTGTATAACCACTGGCCTAAACAATATGTCAGAATTGTCCAGAATCTGAGACTTTGCGTTACACTGCCAGCGGTCTTTCTGCTCGGCACAAGATTCTGTCAGCCTTCATGCTATATCTATTTCTTGTTTATAAATACGCTTATTGATTTCTAATTGTTCCAAGATTGCTGCTAAAAACACACACTTGCCTCCCAACTGTTTGTAAACACTTGGAGAAACTACAGAACTCCGACCTGTTTATTAAAAACAAACTACAGTACCCAGAATACATTGGGCCAATGAGTAACTCCTTCATACTTTGGCAGCATGGCCGCCGGCGTCACAAGCAGACAAGCGATTGACAGAGAAGCAACGCGCACCGCGACTCTCACAGACTGACTGCTGAGGCAGGTAAAGGTTTAGACACGGCCGCGCAGGCTGTTGTTTACTTTATTTCCGGTAACCGCAAAGATTTTGACAAGTCGTTTCTCCTTCCAGAGAACGATTGATTCTATCGTCATTATCGGAACACGCAACAAGCAAAAGAGAAAGCGATTCCGAGACGCTCACAGCCCCGGACGGGGACACCAGATGGGGGGCGCGAGACGGTGTTTCACACACCAACACTAGAGGTACGTGAGCCCACGGTACCTGCTGCCCAAGGCTGAATGACTTTCGTTATTATTAAAAATACCTGTGTACTTACAAGTGCATTGTCCAAATAGGTATACGCGGCAACATTAAATGGACAGACGAAGCTGTTGACCGCACATTACAGGTATGAGAAACAGTTATTTGGATATTGGCACCTTGCGGTCTGTGCACACATAATAGGTTGGTAAAGGCAAGATGTGTGTTGTTTTTATTAGGATTGAAAGAAAAGAAAAAGATATTCCTCCGCCCCTCCCGCCATTGCAAGTTTGCTCAGATTAAGGTATGATTTCCTTAATTATACTAATGGGTTGAAAATGTCCCTCCCGATGAAGCCTTGAAATATGAACAATTTGTTGTTCAATCACCAGATTTCTTCTTGGATAAAGTAGCCCTTGTTGAGACCGGAAGGATTGCCTCCATCTGAATCATTCCTGGTCAACTAAATAGCAACACACAGGTACATTTATCCCTTACCCGAACGGTCTTTTTGAGATAAGAGGTGAATAGGTTATATTAAAACTTCGTTTTTTTGCATCCGAACAGAAAGATAACAGAGCCCTGATGATGGTTTGGACATTAATGGCCCGAACTTGAAACGCGTCGGCAAGATCAAGCAAGAGCTAATTGGATCACTTAGTGTGGTGTAAAATAATAGTGACACATGCATCTACACTCTTGCAATGTAGTAACTTTTTCCATGTGATTTAATTTGGATCAATGAAATAATTTAATGCAACGTGAAATTGTTGCATTACAATCTGTATGAGTAATTGGATGTAATATTGATGTCATTTGTTTTGGAGAATTTTCTATAATATGTTTTGTGGTTGATTGTAAAGTTTGTATAACTGTCAGTAATTGTTTGTATTGTGTATTCCCTTTCTGCTATTTGTGAAAAATCTTTTTGTATGAAAAATAAGAGTAATAGGTAAAAATAAATATACCGGACTAGATCTAATAAATTTTCATTTGGTCCTTTTCTAAAAGTAATTTGAGAAGGGGGCAATTTTTTGTTTGCAACTTCAATAGGGTCCAGCCCTCCCTCAGCCCCTCACGGACCTATCTCCTTTTGTGCGCAGATAGCCAGATAGCAGCCTGGAAGCGTAGTTGTGAAGGGGATGACTCTTCTGTAGCGGGTCTTAATTTAGCATAGATCTACAATAATAACAATCATTTTTCCATCTAGCAGGGTGGCCAATCGAGTCAGGCAGCAATGGGGATTGGGACTCACCCCTTCTGACCTGTCCAATCAGTCCGGTCCGCTGCCTGCCACCCGCTGCCCGAGCCGTCGAGCCACCGCGCTGCGCCGGGATGAGTGACCTCAGCAACATCCACAGCTTCTGTGAGCCTCGGTGAGCTCCTGTGGGCTCTGGCTGGCTCAGTACAGGCTCCATTCTCCATATTCCGGCATCCTCCCTGGGAGCCCCGGGAGCCGATAGCCTCGCTCTCCTCGCCTTGCAACTCTCGCGTGGGTTCTGCTTCAGGATCTTCTCGGCAGTCCTTCCAGGTCAACACTCGATTTATATACCGTAAATAGATTTGCATTTTTCAAATGACAATCTTAGCCAAAAAAGCAAGTTTAATTCATGTTTTACCACTATTTTTAGTAATTTCGTTCCTGATGTTTCCATTTTCTTTAAACCAGTATACACCTGCACTTTTAAATCAGTAATAGTCACCTTTCCAATGTTTCGGGCAAGCTCTGGATGCAGAAAGGTCTTTCAATATTTCTTCTTGATTGCTTGAAGAAAGGATGACTCCACCCAATAGCCATGGTGCCACTCTGCATTTGGTTCAGAAAAAACTGCAAGCAGGGAAATGAGAAAGAGGAAATAAAGCTGCAGAAAGAGACAAAAGAGGTGGAAGGGATAACTGCTGGATTAGATGGGAGAGATATGGAGCTGCTTTTGTAGGTTTGAGAAGGAAAAATAATGTTGTAGCAGTTTCAGGTAAAGGTAGAAGGCTTGGAACGAGGGGTGGCTGCAATAAGAAAAGTGAGAGGGAGGTTTTGGGTCTAGCTTCAGAGAGATGATCAGGCATCAGTGCAATAAAATAGTGAGAGAAGAAATGAGAACTGGAGGGAGAGTTGTGGAAGGAAATTAGGAGGTTTTATCAGGAAATGTGACGGAGCAGTGGCGGCTTCTCTGTTAAGGCGGAGGAGCGTCGCCTCACCGCTCTTTGAGCAGTGCAAAATAGAAATAAATGAAAATACACAAGAAGTTATTATAATTGTTTTTCTCGCCACAGAGGGAGCAGGAGTGGTTTGTACTTCCTCCCTACGTGCGCATGATGGCTTGAAAGGCCCTCTAGGGCCGTCCAAACCACCATGCGCACTTGGCATGCTCTCCATTGGGCTGTGTTGCACAGCTCAGTGGAGAACATGCATAGCCTCCACAGGCACTGCCTGAGCAGCCAAACAGGCTGCTCAGACCAATCACAACGCTGCTCAGGCTGTGTTGTGATTGGCTGGGAGAGTACAGAAGCCTGGGTGCTTCCAGTGCTGCCAGCAGATTAAGGAGAGGCATGCAGCATTGGGAGAAGCGTGTGGTGGTGGCTGCAGCAGTGGGAAAGGTACGTTTTTTGGGTTGTTTTTTCACTTGCCAATCATTCCCTCCCACCCCACCACCCCAGTTCAGAGGCACCCACCATTGCTGTGGAGATGCAGGCAAGGAGAGAAAGAGTTTAGAGCCGTAGATGCAGCAATGATAGGGAGAATGGAGGCCTGTTGCATGAGAGGAAAAAGATAAGCAAGTAGGAGCTACACAAAAAGAGGTAGGAACAAGAAATGTGAGATGTAAGACGAACAAAGGAGATATGTAGGAAAAGAAATAAGAAGGGGAGACACAGAAGGTAAGGTTACAGGAAAGTGTGCCAAGTGACCTGTTTTAGACCTACGAGGACCTTTGTGGGTGTACTAAGGGTGACAGAGTATATCAGTCAGTCACCCTGATGGACATCTTGTCCCCCAAATCTACAGATGTGCGCCGGCCCCACAGACTTCTCTTAGCATTGCCACAAACTACTGTCATGGCTGATCCTGCCAATGTTGTAAAGGTGTGATAGACGGCTCAGCCAACCTTTTAAATCGTTTTTTTTTTCCAACAAACTCCCAAAGTGAGAGTTTGTTTTTGAAAAAGTAAAAATAATGACCCCCACACCATGGGAGTCTTCAACGGACAGCAAAAAAATGCCATCAAACTACCCACTATAAATTAGGCAGATGGTAGACTAGCAAGTATGTCATTGACAGAGCCAAAGCAGACTCTGTTGTCAACATATTAAAGATCCACCCAGCCCGAAATCAGACGGGTGGACTGTGAGTTTAGCGGAGATGGTGCTCCTTTGCCAAGAATATCTGAAAAAGATCAGGCTAAATATGAATTTAAATAGACAGTTTTCACATAAATTTGCTAAAAAGCCAAAGACTCTTAAAAGGCATTCATAAACTATTGAAGTCATTTTATGGTATGGCAAACTAAAGTAACATGACGCTCCTATAGGAGTTGACTCCATCCAATTGTGCTACGAGTCCCCCAAATACAAAAATTCTCTCAATTTGCTAAGGCCGTATTTTGTCATGGGTGCCTATTAAGTGCCTCTTGGACCTGACATCGTTGGTGTGGTCTTCCCCCAACCTTTTGCTTTCACCCCTTCTGTTTCAAGTCTTTGTAGGCATTAGGATTCTGTGCATTTTACCACTGCTGACCAGTGTTAAAGTGCTTGTGCTCACTCCATTAAACATGCTAAACTTGTCCTACACCTTATTGGCACATTAAATGTACTCATAAGTCCCTAGTATAAGGTACTGCATGTACCCAGGACCTGTAAATAAAATGCTACTAGTGGGTCTGCAGCATTCATTGTGTCACCAACTAAAGTAGTCCTTTAAAACATGTTTCAGACCTTCTATTACTGCCTGTAGTTCGGTGTTAAACTGCCATTTCCACCTGGCTAAATAAACATTTTACCAGGCCTAACCCTTCCTTTTGAAAATATACAAGTTATTCTTAAGCGAGGCCCTAAACAGCCCATAGGACAGAGTACATTGTATTCAAAAGATAGGAAATTTGTTTTTAAGTTCTGCATGTCCTGGTAGTGAAAGACTCCTAAATGTATGTTTTGGACTCAAATGACTTGTAAGTCAAAATCCTCTTTAATGGTAAAGTTGGATTTTAGGTTACAATTTTAAAAATGCCAGTTTTAAAAAGTTTGCATTTTCCTGCCCAAATCCTTCTAAGGCCTTCTATGAGTTTTCAGCTGCCTGGGTCTGGTAATGGCTACCTCATTAAGAATAGATATTGGGCCCAGAATATAAACAATAGAGGACTAAGTATGGGCAGGATGGACCATCCTGTCAGGATGGTTTGGGGCGGAGCTGTTTACCTCCCCACTTACATTTCAAACGACCTGCCCCCAGTGTACTCACAGAAATCTAACCCTAGTCTTTTGTGACCCTAAACCTCTTTTTTTAACCTTGGCATGGGAAGGGAAGAACTTTCTATAATCAGATGTGGTGGTAGCTAGACAATTTCCCCACTTTGAAGAACTTCACCTGGTATAAATATTAGACCTGCTGGGCCACTCTTCAGTAAACTCCTAGACTTGAAGACATTACAGAAGAAAGACTACCTTTTTCCCTAGAGAACTGCCCTGCTGCTCGAGGCCTGCCTTGTTCCCCAGAGGACTGCCCTGCTGCTTGAGGCTTGCCTTGTTCCCCAGAATACCTTAAATTTTAAAACTGCATATCTCCAATTCTACTGATGGGATTTTCGTCATTTTAGTCTTTTAAATCGATTATCTCCAATTCTACTGATTGGATTTTCGTCATTTTAGTCACATTTTATTTAATTAAAATTTCTCCAAATTGGTTTGGGATATTCTGGTGCTATGTTTTCACTTTATTACTGTTAGTGTACTGCATGAATACTTCCACACTCCTCAACTAATAACCTGATTTCTTACAGTGCCCATCATATACCATGGATGCCGCCTTTTGCCAGAAATTCCATACAGTATGCCAGAGGCAGAATGCTGCAATCGTTGCCATCCATATACCAGGAGTGACCCTTTTGTCAAAAGGTACGTCAGTACGTCAAGCCAGCATTTTCTACCAGTTATGCCAAGAATTACTTTCATTATGCCAGAGCCAGCATTGTGTTACAAAGAAATGGTGTTGTGCACACCTGGTGTTAACTAAAGTAATATAGCAATGTACACTAGCATTATGTGTCAACTGTGTGTTGGTATGTGTAAGCATGCTGGTCAGGAATGAGGAGGCCTGCCTGTGTTTGGAACAGGTTTAGCAGAAGATAATTACAAAAATCCCAGAAATTCAAAAAAGTTAAACAATGTGGCGGTGTTTCTTCCATCAGCTATGCGAGCTATGTGGCTGACTGTGCATATGTTCCCACAGACCATCATTTGCTGCTGCCCCTGAAGAAGGGATCTTCCTGAAATGCACGAGGCTCGCACCACAACTTTTTAAGACAAGCCTAGTTTTTTTCTGTTTAGAGAATAATTCATTAATCAAGTTAAACAATGTTATTTTGAACGTTGATGCTTGGACTTTGACTGAAGCATTTCGTATTTTAAAACAAAACATTTCGCAAATATGGGAAACTACCCACTAGGATAAACAAGTGTGTATAAATTGATTCATTTTGTTAAGCATTTTTACATCAATCAATCAATCAATCAGGTCATTTGTAGAGCGCACTACTCACCCGTAGGGTCTCAAGGCGCTGGGAGGGGGGGGGTGCCGCTACTGCTCGAACAGCCAGGTCTTGAGCTTCTTCCTGAAGGAGAGGTGGTCTTGGGTCAGGCGCAGATTGGTCGGAAGTGAGTTCCAGGTCTTGGCGGCCAGGTAGGAGAAGGATCTTCCTCCTGTTGTCGCTCTTCGGATGCGGGGGACGGCGGCGAGGGCGTGGTTGGTTGATCTGAGGAGGCGCTTGGGAGTGTAGAAGTTGATCCGGTTGTTGAGGTAGCTCGGGCCTTGGTCGTGTAGGGCTTTGTGCGCGTGGGTGAGGAGCCGGAAGGTGATTCTCTTGTTGACCGGGAGCCAGTGCAGATCTCTCAGGTGTCCGGAGATGTGGCTGCGTCGGGGGATGTCGAGGATGAGTCTCGCCGAGGCGTTCTGGATCCGCTGGAGTCTCTTCTGGAGTTTGGCAGTGGTTCCGGCGTAGAGGGCGTTGCCGTAGTCCAGTCGGCTGGTGACGAGGGCTTGGGTGACCGTCTTCCTCGTCTCGGTGGGGATCCACCGGAAGATCTTACGTAGCATGCGCAGGATGTTGAAGCATGACGAGGAGACGGCGTTGACTTGTCTGGTCATGGAGAGGGAGGAGTCCAGGATGAAGCCCAGGTTGCGTGCGTGGTCCGTCGGTTTGGGTGCGGTGCCCAGGGCGGGGGGCCACCAGGAGTCGTCCCAGGCGGAGGGCGTGGAGCCCAGGATGAGGACCTCCGTCTTGTCTGAGTTCAGTTTCAGGCGGCTGGTCGTCATCCATTCGGCTACGTCTCTCATCCCTTCGTGCAGGTTGGCTCTGGCGGTGGCGGGGTCGTTGGTCAGGGAGAGGATCAGCTGGGTGTCGTCAGCGTAGGAGATGATGTTGAGGTTGTGTTGGCGTGCGATGGTCGCGAGGGGGCTCATGTAGACGTTGAAGAGGGTGGGGCTCAGTGAGGATCCTTGAGGGACGCCGCAGATGACTTTGGTGGCCTCTGACTTGTACGGTGGTAGGCGGACTCTCTGTGTTCTTCCGTCGAGGAAGGAGATGATCCATTCCAGTGCTTTCTCCTGGATTCCGACGGTGCTGAGGCGCTGCACCAGGGTGCGATGGCAGACGGTGTCGAAAGCCGCGGAGAGGTCTAGGAGGATGAGGGCCGCTGTTTCTCCGTTGTCCATCAGGGCTCGGATGTCATCGGTGGCAGCGATGAGGGCGGTCTCGGTGCTGTGGTTCGCTCGGAAGCCGGACTGTGAGGGGTTGAGGGATCCATTCGTCTCGAGGAAGGCGGCCAGCTGTTTGTTGACGGTCTTCTCGATGACTTTGGCCGGGAACGGGAGGAGCGAGATGGGACGGTAGTTCTTGAGGTCGGTGGGGTCTGCTGTGGGTTTCTTGAGGAGAGCGCTGAGTTCGGCGTGCTTCCAGCTCTCAGGGAAGGTGGCGGAGTCGAAGGAGGTGTTGATGATGTCCCGCAGGTGGGGTGCGAGGACAGCGTCGGCTTTGTTGAAGACGTGGTGAGGGCAGGGGTCGGTCGGAGATCCGGAATGGATGGAGTTCATGGTGCGGATGGTGTCTTCGGTGCTGATCGGGGTCCAGGTGCGGAGGGTGGTGGTGGGTGGCGTCGTTGCGGTTGTGGCTTGCGTTGGTTGGTTGTTGAAGCTGTTGTGTATGTCCGTGATCTTGTTGTGGAAGTAGGACGCGAGGGAGTTGCAGAGGTCTTGCGACGGGGTGATGTCGTTGTTTCCGGCGTTGGGGTTGGAGAGCTCTTTCACGATGTTGAAGAGTTCCTTGCAGTTGTGTGCGTTGTTGTCCAGCCGGTCCTTGTATGCATTTTTCTTGGTGGCGCGGATCAGTTGGTGGTGTTTCCGGGTGGCGAGCTTGAGGGTGGTCATGTTGTCCGTCGTTGGTTCCCTTCTCCAGGCTTTCTCGAGGGCTCGACAGTTCTTCTTGGAGCACTTGAGTTCGTCGGTGAACCATGGTGTTTTTCTGCTGCAGGATCTGCTGGGTGGGGTTCTCAGAGGGGCGAGTTCGTCCGCGCAGTCGTTGATCCATTTCGTGAGGTTGTCGGCGGCCTGGCTGGGGTTCGCTGAGTTGGCGGGTGGGTGCTGGCTCAGGGAGGCGGTGAGCTGGTCGGCTGTGATCTTGTTCCAGCTTCTTCGAGCAACCTGTTGCTGGAGGTGGTGGATCGTCGTTCTTCTGAAGGTGAAGTGGACGCAGCTGTGGTCCGTCCAGTGGAGTCCTGTTGCGTGGCTGAAGGTGACGTCTTTGCTGGATGAGAAGACGGCGTCGAGTGTGTGTCCGGCGAGGTGGGTGGGGGTGGTCACCAGTTGCTTGAGTCCGAGGTTGTCGAGGTTGTCGAGCAGGGTGATGGTGTTGCGGTCGTTGTTGTTCTCCAGGTGGAAGTTGAGGTCCCCCAGGAGGATGTAGTCGGCGGAGGGGAGAGCGTGCGGGCTGACGAAGTCGGCGATGTCCTCGCTGAATCGTGTGCGTGGTCCCGGGGGTCGGTAGATCAGGGTGCCTCTGAGGGTGGTCTGTGGGTTGGTGTGGATCTGGAAGTGCAGGTGTTCAGCGGTGGTGAGGGTGTCATCGGTGTTGGTCGTGATGCGGATGGTGTCTCTGTGGATGATGGCAATGCCTCCTCCGGTCTGGTTGTCGCGGTCCCTCCGGGTGATCTTGTAGCCCTCTGGGATGGCGATGGCGATGTCTGGGGCTGAGGAGGCGTTCATCCAGGTCTCGGTGATGAAGGCAACGTCGGGGGCGGTGGTGTCGAGCAGGTTCCAGAGTTCTACGGCGTGTCTGTGGACGGAGCGGGTGTTGAGCAGGATGCACTTGAGGTGGGTGCTGCTGGAGTTCGGCTTGGCGGGTGCAGGGAAGGTCCGGATGCAGGTGAACTTGCAGGCGAGGCAGCTGAAGGGTCCGTGGGTGTGCTTCGGGGCGGCTCGGTGACATCCTGGGATGCGGCCGGTGTTGAGTGCGATGAGGTCGGCGGCGCTGTAGGTTCGTCGGGTCGGCTTCCGTCGGTGGGGGCCAGGGGTCCTGGCGCTGGGCGCGGTCCAGGCGCGGACGGGCGCAGACGGGCTTACCTTTGGCGCGCCTTCGGCGCACAATCGGCGCGCCCGCTGCGCGTGACCGCTGCGCGTTCGCACGGTCGCCATTTAAGGCGAAGTGCGCGGGTGGGCGGAGCAGCTGGGAGGCGGGAGCGGGGAGGGAAACAGAAGAGAAAAGGGGCGGGGCTCAAGGCGGTGGCGGGAAGCGGGGGCAAAGCACGACGAGAAACGGCAAGGAACAAGCACAAATCAAAGTAAAAACAGGGACAAAAGACAGCGACACACGTTCTGGGAATAAAACAAGCACAAATTCAGGCAAAAGAACGGGTAAAAAAGACAGTGACACACGATCTGGTGAAGAAAAATAAACAAGCACAATTTCAGGCAAAAACAAGCACAATTTCAGGCAAAGACTGGGGAAACACCAAGGAGATCGCTCAGGGCGGCAGCGAGGCCGGCGCTGAGACAGAGGCAGGCACTGGGGGCACACGCAGCAGCTGGTGGCCGTGCGGGGGGGGGGTATAAAATTGTGGATTACAATATTCAAATTATCTTTTTGCTGTGCGACCAGGTCAAGTGACACGGTACACTTGAATTATTCAAGAGCCAGCATTTTGCCATGTGTGTGCCATTTGCCAAGTAGTAGCACTTTAATGCACGTGCCAGTATTTTGTGGCAGGTGCCCATCACGCTAAGAATTGCCTCCAGAATGCCAGTGTTAGCATTTTGCCATCAGCGTTTTTATAAACCAAAAAATACATTTAATATGCTGTGGCCAATGCCACACCCTTAACCCCTTGACTGCGTGGCTGATTCTCCCGCTGTGCTGGGGTGCGGGGAGTCGCGCACAGTGCCCCAGTGCTCATGAAGAGCTCAGCTCATCATGAGCCACGGTGCTCGTGTGCTCATGACAAGCTGAGCTCGTCACGGCCACACCCGTTTATGTAGAACGCTAGCACAGAATGGGAATTAGCCCCGCGTGTGAGCGTTCTAACAATCATGACGAGCTCAGCTCGTCATGAGTACACGTGAACCGTGGCTCATGACGAGCTGAGCTCGTCATGAGCATGGGAGGGGTTAAGCATAACTTCACATTCTCACTCACACTCTCTTGCACTCACTCACACTCATTCTCACTCACACTCATTTTCTCTTCACTCACTGATTCATTCTCATTCACCTGCACTCACTCTTGTTCAATCAACCATTCACATTCACCCTCACTTAGACTCACTCTTACTCACTCGTTCTTATTTGTTCTCACCTACTCTTCCCTTCCCTGTGGAGTATCTCAAGGGTCCTTCCCCAGTCCCATTTTATTTAATCTTTTTGTGGCACCTTTGGCTAAATTATCCATTCTTGTGGATTTCTGGTATTGTCCTATGCAAACGATACCCAAATCACTGTCTCTATATGCAGGGACTGGGCTGAAGTAGCTAACAAGTTCAGGTCTTGCATGGTGGAAGTCAGCACCTGAATGCGAGTGAACTGGCTTAAAATGAATGCGAGAAGATGGAGATTGTGGTCTTCAGAGAGGAGAATTCGGTTTGAACTAACCGTTGGTGGCCTTTGAACAGGGATGGCTAGCTTAAATATAAAATGGGGCCTGAAGGCACGTGGCTCAGGAGCGAGAGCGCAACCGGTGCAGCACTTCTATTTGCTGTCCATGAGCAGGAAAAGGAAGGACTTCCTTCCTGCGTATGGAACGCAACTCCAACCAATCCTGGAGCTACTCCCATGCTGTGAAAACAGCTCCAGGATTGGTAGAAGCAGGCTTACCCAGCGCTCATTTTAAGGCTGGGGGCCTGTATCAGGCTCACCTGAAGTGTCCGCAGGAACAAAAGACAGGAGGCTGAAGACAGTTCCTAACTTCCCGCTACTGCCAATCCGCCCAACTGAGTCAAAGCGGCATCAGCACATATGGAGAAGAGGGGAGAGAAGGGGATGAGAAAACTGGATACGGTCCCTCTGCACGATCTGGCATCTAGGTACAGCACTGGAGACTTCTGTGAACCTGTAGACAAAAGCTTCATCAATACACTGCACTACAAAATAGTGAGACACGTCAATGACACAATCATTTAGGGTAGTACAAGAATCTACCTGTCTTACTCCCCTCTTCCACTTGTGTCCAAATAAACAAGCATTGGCATAGCCAATAGGTCTCGCTTTTGGGACCTTTTAAGTATTATGAAGGGATCAAGTTTGGTTATGCTCGCGCTGGGCGATTTCTTTAGTTTTAATTTGTACCTGGCGAAAGGCGCATTTTCTCCACACCTGGGCTGTGCCATCTTGTTTAGTTAGGTGCATTTTCACGAGGCCACATTGTTACACGGATTCACAGCGGATTTTAAACTGCCGAATCAGACGCATTGTAACTGTGAAAGGTGCTAATGCGGAATACACAGCTAGAAGGATAAAAGGCGGAGTCAGACCTATAGATCTAGTGGCCTACAGGTTTCTGGACTGGTGCACAGCCCGCTGAGCTGCCTCTGCTGACGCCAAGTCACGACCAATGTCGGCGCATGCACATGACCGGGTTCTGCGCTTTATAAGCTGTCTTTGACCTCTGTGAGGTATACTGATCAATGAAAGCTGTGGCAATAGGCGCACGTGCGGAACCCCATATTTTATGAACATATATGTACCTATATGTGATTTGATTATATATGTGCTTATTCATAAAGAACAGCGTATTCCTGTGTATACAATTGATGCATACCTGCGTGTGTATTCATATACAGCGCTATGAGGCAACACGGCGCTATACAAATCGGGATATGCTTATTTGATATAATATAATATGCAGCATGCAGACATGCGTGCGCCCCATACTGGTGGGTATAATGAGAGCAAAGTGCTCTAGAAACAAATATTTTAAACAAGTATTCATCTCCAGAGCCCTTCCTAGAGATATAAGGTAGACAAAACTTATAAATGCACACCAAAAAACGAAATAAACAGCGGCCTTTCAAGCTGCAGGTGTGTCTGTCGCAAAGAAATGCGTGCAGGCGCTCAAAAACCATCGAAAGTCTTGGCAACCGATGTAGTACAGAAGTGTCAGTGTGACAATGAATGCACGAGCGCCAATATAACCTATGAAATCAAGAAATGACACGGTAGTGGCGCACAAACCTGACTGCCTTCCTCCTCCGGCCCTTCAGTTGCCAGTGTATTTTTTACGCCAGAATTACCACCGTGATGGGATTGAGATGCGTGCTTTCCGGGGACGCAGGGGGGGGTGCAAAGCCTTCCACCGAAGGCTCGCTCCGCTACCAGCAGCAAGTGCAGGGAGGTGTCAGAGACGGCCCACGCGGCTCTATTACACATATATCATATATACACATATATCATGCACTTGACGGCCTTGGCGCCGTTGCTGAAGGTGCAAATGCTGCAGTCCCAGTAGCCCTCATCCAAGGACGGTTATGTTTGCCGCTTCGGCATGCGGGAGAAAACTATTATAAACATAGGAGAAATAGAGCGAGAGTTCACTGGGCTGGGATACTGCTGTGCAGCTGCCCCCATGTATTGCTGTGCAGCTGCCCCCGTGTCCGCCATGTCCGCCCCTCTGCCCGGGCTGCATTGTGCGCTGCCATCTCACCTGGTAGGGCTCTTAATGTTTCCTATGCTGCAAGGCAATAGGAGGAGGAAAGAAACTGCAACTTCCGCCGCAAGGCATTTGTAAATAAAACTGAGCGGAAAAAAAGCACGAAAGTGAAAGCTAATTACACAAGCGCCTCACGTGGCAGGGATGCGAGGGGGGGCAGGCGCGATTCACTCGCGGGAGCGATAATGCGATTATTGCTCCCGCGAGTGAATCTCCTGACGTGCACGCGTTGCCATTGAAGTGCTTGGCTGAAAAGCCTAAGCTCTCGGAAAAGGTAGTTTTCCTTTGCAGCGCATGCGTGCTGCGAAGGCTCAACCTAAAAATGAGTCGCAGGAATTAATAATCAATAAATAAAAATAGAACAGATAGACAGAATCAACAGTGGTGAAATACTACCTTCTCTTTATATTGATTACTTTAGATGTGGGCGCTTACCAGTATTGGTTAATGCCAAAGTAAAAGTGTAGCCCAAAAGGAATAGAGCCGACTACTCAAGGGAGTCTCAAAACAACAAACAAAATATGCAGGAACGGAGGGCTACTATATGCCGCTTGTTAATTGCTCATGAGGGAATTAGAGTACCCACAGTAAGTGCAGCAAAGGAAATATTAAAGCCTGGAGACTCCTTACTTAATCAGGAGTAGATGCGAGGCGTAATCAATTGTGAGAACCAACATGAAAACTTAGATATCATGCCTCCTTATCCCTCAGGAGTATGTGACCAGCAAACTCTAATATTGTGCTCTGTTGGTATTTAGGAACAAATGAAAATGCAGATGCCAAAAAGCGCGCCACAGAATCCTTTAGAATGCTTTTCAAGCCGGTATGAGAGGCTAACAGAATACAACCCTGCCTTAGAGCCAAGAAGGAGCGGCGTTGCAAGCGATGCCCTTCCGGGTATCTGCGAGGTCCCGGTAATTGGAGCGGAGAGGACGCCACCCCCAATGGGACCATCCAGAGAAGTGCTGGGGAAGATCGGGAGCCTGACGTGGAGATGAATGGAGTCAGGCTACTGGAAGCAGAAGGGAGTGACCCGGAAGTGCCACGAAAAGCCCCGGAAGTGAGGAAGAATGGAGCTGGGAGGCTAGAACGCTAAGCGTTCTTCCCTGCGGCATTGGATCTTTTAAGTGGGTGGGGCCCGCCCTCTCTATCCGCAGCCGCGGGAATGAAGCAATCATGACAACCTGTGCCAGCAATCCCCAGGCTGTTTCTCAGCCTTTGGATTTCTGGGTCTACCGCACGCATGTTGGGCTGGCCATCACAAGACGGCCAGCCAGTCTGACATCCATACTGTAGACCAGTGCTGTCATCCTGCATTTTCATGATTCAGCCCCTCCCCCACCTTAGCGTTGTACACAGCATAAACCGGTACAGTGGCAAATAAATAAAATGGCATTGACATGCCATTTTATCTGAGTTTGCCTGTTGCACTCGCAGAAGCAGAAGTGACGCTCCTCTGCTCCAGAGGAGGAGTCACCCCTGCATGCAACATGGGGTCCGCTACCTATTCCGGGGGCTTCAGCAAAGAATCTGGGGGTGATCTTCGATAATACTCAGGTCAACAGAACGGTGAGCTCCTGTTTCTGGATTATTAAGTGCCTGAACAAGATGTTAACCTTTCTTCCCGAGGAGTTAAGAGTTCCAGTGGTCATTGCCCTCATAACATCTAAACTTGACTACTGTAAAACCCTGTATTTGAATTCCAACCAGTATTTGCTTAAGAGACTTCACGCCATAAAGAATACGGCTGCTCGGTTGGTGTTGGGCGTTCCAAGACATCTCACAGTGAGGGAGGCATTATGGTCCCTTCCCTGGCTTTCAGTGAGGAAGCGGTTGATTTTTAAGGCCCTGTGTTTGGTCTAAAAGATCTTCAACCAGCAAGACTCTTGCTATCTAAGAACCACCTTCAAATGGTATCTTCCAAACAGACAGTTGAGATCAGCAGGTCAGAGGAAAGTCAATGTTCCCACATTCAGGAAGGCAAGATGGAGTAAGCGTGCCTTTCCTGTGGCAGCGGCCAGGCTATGGAACACCCTCCCTGCACAGATTGTTAGTCTTAATTCTTCCTACATGTTTCATAGGCCAACTTGGCTTTTCTCACAACCGTAATCGCTTCTGTTGTTCTCCCCTATTTGCTCTTGCTGGTTATAGCGCTCTGATACCTTTCTGGTTTTATGCACATTACAAATAAAAAATACAAATACTCTGAATCACTCATTCTCACTCTTTCATTTGCACTCACTCACACTTACTTGCAAAAACTCTTACTGACTCTTCCTTACTCAGACTCATTTATTCTCTCTCATTCTGATTTACTCAGTCTCACTCATTCATATCACTTTCTCACTCTCTCCCTTGCATTCAATCTTACTATTACTCACTCATTCTCACTCAGTCTTGCTTGTACTCATTCACTCTGACTCACTCATTCACACACCGTTACTTCCACTCATTCTCACACTAATTATCATGCAAGCTCACACTCCCTTTCTCACACATACTCTGACCCGCATGCATGCATGCACTCAACGTACAATTTAATTCATCTGTATTTACTCTGCCTCAGATGGTTGTGCAGGGTCAGTGACATCTCCTGATGCTCCGTTGCCCTTTGGGGCTGGCACACAGCGGAAGAAGGAAACAGGCAGCTCGGCCCTGTGCAGGTCCCAGGTTTCAGCCTCTTGCTTTTTCACCCCACCCTTAGCTAAGTCTGTGGCATAGCTTGAGGGGGGATCCCCTGCAAAGTACGCAGAGGGGGGCCCCTCTCCGGCCCACCACCTATCACTTTTGCTGAGGGGGGCCCCCTGGAGCTTGGTGCCCGCCGACCCCCCAGAGCCGCAGGGGCTGCGGGAGCTTATGTTACGTCACTGACCTAACTCACAGTTGTCTTAAAGGCCGAGGCTACTTCAACACTTATGCCTAAAGCACCCAGGCCTACCTTTACCAGTGACGCTGCAGCATTTCTCAGATTTGGAGGCCCATAGAAGGGGCAGGGCCCTGAATCCAGGGCTTGGACTTTATGAGCCCTGGACAGTCTGCTTGATGGCTGTTGCAGGTGCCTTCTTGCACCCGCCATCAGACAGATGGCACTGCCTCCCTTAGGCTGCTGCAGTCTGTCTGATGGCTGGTGCAGGTGCTTTCTTGTACCTGCCATCAGACAAATGGCACTGCCTCCCCTAGGCTGCTACAGTCTGCCTGATGGCTTGTGCAGGTGCCTTCTTGTACCTGCCATCAGACAAATGGCACTAGCTCCCCTAGGCTGCTACAGTCTGCCTGATGGCTGGTGCAGGTGCCTTCTTGCACCCGCCATCGGTCAGATGGCACTGCCTCCCCTAGGCTGCTACAGTCTGCCTGATGGCTTGTGCAGGTGCCTTCTTGCACCCGCCATCAGTCAGATGGCACTGCCTCCTCTAGGCTGCTACAGTCTGCCTGATGGCTTGTGCAGGTGCCTTCTTGCACCCGCCATCAGTCAGATGGCACTGCCTCCTCTAGGCTGCTACAGTCTGCCTGATGGCTTGTGCAGGTGCCTTCTTGCACCCGCCATCAGTCAGATGGCACTGCCTCCCCTAGGCTGCTACAGTCTACCTGATGGCTTATGCAGGTGCCTTCTTGCACCCGCCATCAGTCAGATGGCACTGCCTCCCCTAGGCTGCTACAGTCTGCCTGATGGCTTGTGCAGGTGCCTTCTTGCACCCGCCATCAGTCAGATGGCACTGCCTCCTCTAGGCTGCTACAGTCTGCCTGATGGCTTGTGCAGGTGCCTTCTTGCACACGCCATCAGACAGATGGCACTGCCTCCCCTAGGCTGCTACAGTCTGCCTGGTGGCTGGTGCAGGTGCCTTCTTGCACCCGCCATCAGTCAGATGGCACTGCCTCCCCTAGGCTGCTACAGTCTGCCTGGTGGCTTGTGCAGGTGCCTTCTTGCACCCGCCATTAGTCAGATGGCACTGCCTCCCCTAGGCTGCTACAGTCTGCCTGGTGGCTGGCGCAGGTGCCCTCCCTAGGCTGCTGCAGTGTGCCTGATGGCTGGTGCAGGTGCCTTCTTGCACCCGCCATCAGTCAGATGGCACTGCCTCCTCTAGGCTGCTACAGTCTGCCTGATGGCTTGTGCAGGTGCCTTCTTGCACCCGCCATCAGTCAGATGGCACTGCCTCCCCTAGGCTGCTACAGTCTACCTGATGGCTTATGCAGGTGCCTTCTTGCACCCGCCATCAGTCAGATGGCACTGCCTCCCCTAGGCTGCTACAGTCTGCCTGATGGCTTGTGCAGGTGCCTTCTTGCACCCGCCATCAGTCAGATGGCACTGCCTCCTCTAGGCTGCTACAGTCTGCCTGATGGCTTGTGCAGGTGCCTTCTTGCACCCGCCATCAGTCAGATGGCACTGCCTCCTCTAGGCTGCTACAGTCTGCCTGATGGCTTGTGCAGGTGCCTTCTTGCACCCGCCATCAGTCAGATGGCACTGCCTCCCCTAGGCTGCTACAGTCTACCTGATGGCTTATGCAGGTGCCTTCTTGCACCCGCCATCAGTCAGATGGCACTGCCTCCCCTAGGCTGCTACAGTCTGCCTGATGGCTTGTGCAGGTGCCTTCTTGCACCCGCCATCAGTCAGATGGCACTGCCTCCTCTAGGCTGCTACAGTCTGCCTGATGGCTTGTGCAGGTGCCTTCTTGCACACGCCATCAGACAGATGGCACTGCCTCCCCTAGGCTGCTACAGTCTGCCTGGTGGCTGGTGCAGGTGCCTTCTTGCACCCGCCATCAGTCAGATGGCACTGCCTCCCCTAGGCTGCTACAGTCTGCCTGGTGGCTTGTGCAGGTGCCTTCTTGCACCCGCCATTAGTCAGATGGCACTGCCTCCCCTAGGCTGCTACAGTCTGCCTGGTGGCTGGCGCAGGTGCCCTCCCTAGGCTGCTGCAGTGTGCCTGATGGCTGGTGCAGGTGCCTTTTTGCACCTGCCATCGGACAGATGGCACTGCCCCCTTAGGCTGCGGCTTGACTCTTGCTTACTCCTAGTAAGGATCGGTATTTTTTATTTCCCTAACAGTGAATATTAGTCTATTGCTATGCGTTGTATTGGGCAATGTTCATGTACGACCAAAGGGGGAGTAAAAGTATAGTCTGCACAGTAAAGCTGTGCTCCACCAGCCCACTTTTCTAAGGGCCTCATTACAATTCTGACTCCAAAACCAAGCCCTGCTTTCCACACGGGTCAGAGTTCCACATTGTGCTGACTTGATCGCACCTGGTAATTACTGTATTCATTGAAGCTTCACGCCCCTCCTAATCAGGCCTGAAGAAGCAAACGTGCGAAGCAGGAGCAATCCGCGCACTGACTCTGGAATAAGTAGAACAGATTTGCCGCGTGTAAACTGCAATTAATTAAAGGGATTGTAATTCAACCAGCATTTTTAGGTTTAACGTCGTAACGGAATTCAAATGCATCGATATGCTTCATAATTGTACCTAGCCAGGTTGATTTAAAAAAAGAACCAGCATCTGCAATCACAAGAACTTCTTACTGCCATGGCTTGTAGTGACCTCCTGCCGGAAACTTATTCATAATAGTGTGTTTGTGCGGGTGTTGACTCCGCACATAGCAAGGCGCTGATGGTTTTATTGCGCTGCCGATGTTAGGAAAATGCATCCCTTGGCCGTGTCTTTTACCTGGGGCCCTGTCTCTGAGCTGCCTCCCACTCTTTCCTTCCCTTGGCTTCCTGGTACTCCCCCCACTTCCCCCTGTGAATTTACATCTCCCACCGCTCCTGCTTTCTTTTCGACCTCTTGACCTGCGGGTATGTACGGTGTACTTTGATAAAAAATAAGTTATCAGTTTCCCGCGCAAATAGATGTTTAATGTCTCCGTGTTTGCTTTCTGACAGGGATGCAAATACGAGGAAAGCGGCACGCAGGAAGATCAACTTTGCATTTGAGAAGACAATCTGTGGAAAAAAACGGTAATCTTCAGTCACTATCAGCTGCAGATTTTAAGGTCGGGGGTCAGGTTGAGGGGGTGAGAACATCCCCTGTCAGCGTCTGAGGACCTGTGAATGATTATGTCCATGTGAAAAGCAGGTAACTATATAACTAAGGAAGAATCATTCACCAAAGGTGCATAGAGACCAGAATAGACACAGCAGGAGACTTTGCTAGAGTCAACTCAGTTATTTGCATGTACACATTAAACCCTTCACGAGAAAAGCTTCGGCCCGCCCTTTAGTCAAGATGTTACTCCAGGCTATCGTCACCCGCACAAACATTAGCTAAATCAGGAAAACAAGGCTTATGCCAATGTGTCCACAGGAAAATGACCCTTGGACTGACTTGCGGGTTTAGATATAAGCTGATGCTGGCATTCAATGGAGGAGCAAGACTAATGTCTCTAGAGAGGCGACATGAGGTCGACGGAGGAAGCCGTAGCCTGCACAGTCTGTTCCCACTGCCCCAAAAGGCCTCCTAAACGTGACGAAAGCTATCACTTTATCTGTGTGCCAGAATTCTACACTATTGAACGTGTGCAGTTTTGCACCCGAGTTTGCACTGCTGACTGGTGTAAAATGGCATTTGCAAGACTAATAATTGTAGGGTCGACCTTTCCACCAACTAAAAATTGCATTTTACATTAATCTCTGACTGCTTATGAAATTGCCCAGTCACCACTCTTAAGGAATTTACAGCCTGATCTAGATTTTGACAGATTGAGTATAGTTCTTCCGGGTGGCAGAGGACATTACATCCGCCACCCTGGAAGACTACCTTCCACCAAATGTAAAGATCACCGCCGGCCTAGCACTGATCTCATGGCGGGTCCTGCCAAGTAACAAAATGTTTGGAGGACGGCCTCCATTGGTTTTGACAGCCATTCATCGAAGTTTGCCAAAAGTTTATCTTCAAAAACAAGCTCCCAAAGTGGTAGTTTTTTCCCTTGGTGTGTGGGTTATTATTGAAAAGAGGGAACAAAAATGAACAGCACACTGTAATCCCCTACATCTGAAGGCCCCTACTCCATCAAGCTGTCAGAGGAAGCTTTCCGTCAGCAGAGCCAAAAAGTTGGAGGTCCTCCCAATTCAAAGTTCTAAAATCTAAACTGGGCTGACACCACAATGGTTTGGTGGACAGGGTACTCTATGACATTTGTGGCATAGTACGCTGCACGGCAAACTCTAAATTGACCCCTTAATTTGGCCTATGACATCCTCTTCATATCATTACCAATTGGGAGAGCACATTCGATATATTTTGTATGTTACATGTGAGCAGATATCATGAAAAATGAAGTATACTTCCAAATATGTATGATTACGAGTACATAAAAATCCATCTTGCAAAAAAGTTGAATCTAAAACTGTGCTTATCTTTTTCCTCAATCGTGTAAATCCAGGCTGGATAAAATATTTTGCACCAGGTTCTGGCAGTTTTTCACCTGTGTTTGCGATGGCCACCAAATAATTGTTTTAATTTTCAGTTGGTTTTACATGTCACTGCAAATTTAATTTTGTGTTGGTCCATTAACACAACTGTCCATGCAAAATTGCCCACTCATTGTGCAGAATAATGTAGCCACTAATTCAGAACATAGATTCTGGGCCATGTTTGAGATATTAGGAAAGGAATGTTCACACTGCCTGGCAAATAGGTGTGTGCATGACTACCCTGTGTGACCCAATTGCATGTGACATGTGGTATTCTGACTTTCTAAGGCCCAGTCCACACACTTCTTCAGCATGTGCACAGAAGTCTTAAGCCTTTCCTTTAACCCTGGGATCCACAGCCACTTTCTGAGACTGGGAGGGACACACCAAACTTGCCCTCAATCTGAAATGGAATTACTGTCCATTTCCTAGGTTGCCGACATCAACTGGTAGTGGCATGGTAACATTTTTATAATCCCAGCATTGAACGGACATTTTTCTACAGGACCCACTGATGTAACGTTCTGCTTGTATAAAACGCCCAGATCCTTGCACTGACATCCTATGTTAATGTCGAGTATGTTGTGTGAAGTGTGCACAGTAGCAAAACTTAGTGTGGATGTGCATGCAAGATTGTTGAGACAGGCAGAATCCATTGTTGGATTGTAAATGCCCATCCAAAATTGCCCCGTCATAGTGCATAAATATGTAGTCACTAATTTAGTACAAACATTTTGGACCACGTTTGTTGGTATTAGGAAGAAATGTCCACTGTCTGGTAAATTGGTGCATACCTCAGTCTGTGTGACCCAGCTGCGGGTGATAGCTGGTATTATTACTTTTTCTGCCCCACCTAAATACTTTTCCTATGTAGCCACTTAAGGCCTATGCCTGTCTTTTGACCTTGAGGTCCAGAGCCAGGTTCTGAGACTGGGAGGGGGCACACCAACCTTGCCCTCTAGCTTGCCCTCTAGCTGACATAGGACTATTGTCCATATCCTGGTTGTCAACATCAAGGGTTAGCAGCATAGTTCCATTTTTATAATCCTAGTACTGAACAGACATTTTTAAAGGAAGCAGCACCCGCTTGCACTATGCATGGTGCCATTTGCGATGATTGCACAGTGCAGGTAGGCACCTGGCACTGAAAATCACCACGAACAGCATTTATCTACTTCACTTCTAGGTTTTTCAAGACCAAGAATGGGGATGTTCTGCAGAGTATTTTAGGAACTTTTAAGATCCAGAGCTGGTGTCTGATAGACAGCCATTCTTCCATACATAAGGGTAAACCATCTGAGGTGTGTGCATCTTGTTGGATGAGCTGTGGGTCTTCATGTGATCTAGGAGCCTTTCTGACCTGTTGAGACATGGTAGAAGAGTGTCTGGCCCTGCAGGAGCTGACTGGCTTAGGAGTGGGGGCCCAAAAGAGTGGTGGTCCAAAAGAGTGGACCTCTTGTGAGAGAGTATCCACAGTTGACCTGGCTCAGCCAAAGGTCATTTGTCCTCCCAGGGTGTTTCTACATTCAAGCGGTATGACCTAATCAGCTCCAGAAATCCCCATCAGTGGAGGACACCAGACTTCTGCTGACCCTACCTTCGGTGCACTGAGACCAGGACTTGTACCATGAATCTGGGGATGGTTCCAACCTGTGGGAGTGCAGGCCTGGCGAATTGGAGCCGATTTGCACTGAGCCTCTGACCATGCAGCCGGCCCTGCACAGAAAGGAGGAAAAGGGCCACCTGGCTGAGTCACTGCATTCATATGGGCATCTGCTTACCTATGCATCTGTGGCCCGCATGCTTATACTTAAGCCTAATAAGCACTCACCATGTCAGGTAAAACCACTGCCTGAACTGAACATAGACTGTGAACTTCAGTACAGATGTATTTGGGATCCAGGCTTAGCAATAACCTGCATAGAGAGAACTGTCTAGCAAAGAAAATACAGACCAGAGTCCAGTGCAGAAAGGGTGTACGTGACCCAGTTTGCAAAAGTAGGATGGACCCCAGGATAAAAGAAGCAAAGAACCCTAGGCACATTTGTGACCACATGGCACCTGCTTACCCTGTGACTCCTCAACTGCAGTCTGACAATTGGCAAAGGCAAAAGGGTGAATAGAGGAAGATGTTTAGATTAGTATGTATGTAAAAACTAAAGTTACAAAGAGGCTCAGAAATAGAAATTTATTGGGCCACTTTTATTCATTCTTAAACTTCCATACACATGGCATATACTGTACATTACACAATAATAGTGATCTTGAAATTCATAATGTTAAATTTGAGGTGCCAAACATATTTGTATAATTTATAGAACCTGTGTGTCAATTACACATGTAAGTTCCACATGAAACTCAAAAACGTGCATTTTCAGAGGATAACAGATGAGAAGCCAGGGATGGTCAATGAAAGTGACATTATAGCAATGCTAAGGGCATTCATAAAACATTTGCCATCTGCTCACTATACACAGTATTGGAGTAGGACAGAAAACAGGGCCAAACAACATAATACAAGTGCCCCCCACTAGTAAATTAGATGGCTATAAAAATGGCCTATGTTTGCAAATTGGGGCAGTATTGAATTTGTCAAGACAGACTTATGTTCATTCATACGTAGGCGCATTTTTCGCTCCGTTTTTCCCACGTATATTTTGCCACACGGGCATTTCAATAGATAAATGACATTTGCAGTTTCGCAAGTCGCTGATACATGCAGTTTGATTTCATGGCCTATCATTGGGTGATGGATAATGGTACCTCGGATGATGTTGTGGCAATTTTGACAGTTCAGACAAGGCATGGTTCCTGTGTATCTTTGTTTGTGTGGTGCCTTCTTTTTCAAAATGTCTCCTGCATGTATCAGCGAAAAATGCGCCTACGTATGAATGAACATAAGTCAAACATAAGAACCAAAAATATCAAGTCCACAGTGGCAACACACTTTGAGGAATGTAAACACAATATAGCTCAACTGAGATTCCTTATATTGGAAGTGGTTGATAAAATTGAAGGCAGAGACAATAATAAAAATTTATTGCGTAGAGAAAATTTTGGGATTTACTATTTACAAGCTCTTAAACCGCATGGACTTAATGAACGTATAGAGTTTGCTTTTTATCTATAACACCCAGTATGGACAAGTCAATGGGACAATAGACATGATCCAGCACATAAGTAATAATCATGGGTGAAGATCAAGAGACAAAATGTGTGACCTAGAGCAGAAATGTGTTCATAAGTAATGTTTTAACTTCTTTTTTGAAGTATGCAGTAGAAGGGACCAGTCTGATTTCTGGAGGCAGGGAGTTTCACATTTTTGGGGCAATACCCGAGAAGGCTCTTTTTCAAGTTTTCTTTTTGTGGAATATCTGTGGTTTTAGCAACAAGGTGCTGGTGCTGCTAGAGAATCTGCATCCACCAGATAATTCTAAGTTTTGTGCCAAGTACCTTGGTATCTTGGTATCTTGTAGTGTAAAGTATGTCTGAATGGTGAACTCCGCTCTGCTCGCGGAGTTTGCAGAGTTTTCCACACTCCGCGTTACGCAGAGTTCCGAAAAACTCCACTCCGTGTAGCAGAGTTTTTTACTCCCTCACGTTCATCAACGTCAAGTTGGCAAGTGCAAGCGAGGAAAATCCACCTCCCGGCGAGATTTTTCCTCATTCACGATCATCAACATCAAGTTGGCGAGTGCGAGCGTGGAAAATCAACCTCCCAGTGAGCTTTCTGAACGTGGGTGGTCAGATTTGTCATTGCGTGTGGTCACGTATGCTCGCAACCGCTCGCATTGAGAAACTGTCAGTTCGCATTAAGAAAGCTGCCTCTCGAATAAAATTCTACGTGAGCAGCAGAAAGGAAGCAGCGCATGCTTGCACTGTGCGTGGTGACGTTCGCAATGATTGCACAGTGTGGACAAGCACCTGCTACTGAAAATCACCATGAACGGCATTTATCTAACGCACTGCTTACGGAGCTCCACGTAGCGCAGCAGATTTTTTGGGGCGGAACTCCGCCTAGGCTCAGTGTAAAGCTTTGTGAGTTAAGCAAGCAATTTTTAGCTGTATTCTTAATAATAATAATAATCATAATAAAACCATTTCTAAAGCGCCTGGTTACACTCAGCACAGTGTGTCCCTGCGCTATGATTGCTGTCAACCCCCTAAGTAGCTGTTAACACAGGGCTAAGAGACAATGCAAATTCTAGCTGAAGATAATTAAGTATGTGGAAAAAGGTAGGTTTTAAGTTTAAGACGGAATCTCACTTCTGATGGTTCCATACGGAGTTCAATGGGAAGCTCATTCCAGTATTTACCCGCCAAGTACCTGAATGAGCGGCCTCCCATTCTAGCCTTACGGATGCGAGGTACCCTGAACAGCATAGTTCCCAATGATCTCAAATTACGTCTGGGACAATGAATGGTCAAAAGCTTTTGCAAATATGCTGGGCCTTTCCCTTGGGCAATGCGATGCGTGATGCACAACACTTTGAACCTAATGCGTTCCTTGATGGGGAGTCAATGGAGCATTGACAGGGCCTCTTTCCCTGATGCTCTGCGAGGCAGGTTCAGCACCAGGTGTGCTGCAGCATTTTGAACGCACTGCAGCTAATGAAGCCCTTTCTTACTTAGGCCTATGAACAGGGAATTGCCATAGTCAAGATGGGGCGTGACTAAAGCATGAATTAGAGTTTTCCTGGCACTGATAGGCAGGAGATCTAACACTTTGCGTAATGTTTTAAGGATACCATAACATCTTCCTGTCACCTTGCCAACATGTTGTTTAAAGGATAGACTAGAGTCCAATAGGACACCTAAGTTCTTCACAGTCTCCGAAGGAGAGGGTGTCGGACCTAGTTCAGACGGCCACCACGCAGGCGACTAAATGGATGGGGTTTTTCCGATTACCAACAGCTCAGTCTTGTCACCACTTAGGCGCAGACAGTTCTCGTTCATCCAGCTTGCTACCGCCGTGAGGCAGGTGGAAAAATTGATTGCAGCTTCATCCTGTCCCTGGGTAAGTGTGATCATTAGTTGAGTATCATCGGCATATGTGACGATGTCTACTCCAAATTATTCCACAATATGAGCTAGGGGTTCCATATAGAGATTAAATAATGTCGGGCTCAAGCTGGAGCCCTGTGGAACCCCATGCCTCAACACCCGGGGGGAGGATTTGAATGGGGGACACTGCACTTGAAAACTTCTATTCTCGAGAAAAGATCTTATCCATTCGAGGGCCGATCCTTCCACTCCCATTTCTGAGAGGCGAGACAGCAGCGTGGTGTGCGATACGGTGTCTTGCCTCATACGGCAGCCAGTTCAAAGATCTTAGATCTGGGGGATGTGATTTTTTTCTTTTGTTCCAGTGATGAGTCTAGCAGCAACGTTAAGAGAGGCCCTTAGTAGTGCCAACTTGGAGCTAGAGAGGCCACTCACACTTCCATAGTCCAACCTGGGAATAACTAGTGCTTGGACCGCTAATTTGAAGTCATCATGGAGGAGGAAGAGTTTGAATTTTCTTAAAATGTTCATTTGATAATTCGCTTATTTGAAGGTGGTACTGATGTGCTCCTGCATGTTCAGGTTCTTGTCAAATGTTATTCAAAGAGATCTCATAGAATCTACATTGTGTGGTAAGCAGTTGAGGGCAGTTAGATGCTTCATCCATAGATCAGTCTCGAGTTTGTGATTGGGTGGGACGATGAGGAGAAATTCCGTTTTGATAGCATTTAGCTTGAGATGGTTAGCCAGTTTTGAGTATTTTGTAGAGTGAGTTGAGGGACCTGATATATCCTGGGGAAGAGGTTTTCAAGTATTTTTCAAAAAAATGAGCAAATACCATCTGTGTTAGACCTGGCATCTTTGGCATGGTTTCCCCTGTCTTTTTGCCTCTACCTCCTGTATTTTTGACGCTGTGCTGGATTTCGTTTTTGCTGGTTTAGATGCTTTGGGCACTTTGCCACTGCTGATCAGTGTCAAAGTGCAAGTGCTCCCTGAGTAAATTGTAAGTGTAATTGGTTATCCATGATTGGCATATTTGTATTACCAAAAAGTCCCTAGTAAAGTGCACTGAGTGTGCCAGGGCTGGGCATTCAAATGCTACTAGTGGGCCTGCAGCCCAGATTGTGACACCCACTTGGGTAGCCCTAAAATGGTGTCTCAGGCCTGCCACAGCAATTCCTGTGTGCAGTCTGTGAACAGCCATGTCAACCTGGCCAGTGTTCCCACTGACCAGGCCTAATCCTTCCCTTTCTGAACAAATTGGACACCCCTATGGAAGGCCCAAGGTACCCCCGTGGGCAGGGTGCAGTGTATGCAAAAGATAGAGCATGTACTAGTGCAGGTGACATGCTCTGGTATTGAATTACAGCCATTTTCGTTTTTCGCTCTTGTAAGGCTATCTTGACCATAGACTATCATGGGGAATGCTGTGTACAGTGGTTACCTGCATATCTTCCCACAGGAGCAAGATAGGACATACAAGTCTGGTATCCCTGAACTCAGAATTTAATAACACATCTTTTAAGAAAGGTGGTTTTTAAATCCTGTGTTTGAGAACAGCACTTTTTAGAAAGTGGCTGTTCTCTTGTCTGACCTTTCTGTGTGCCTTGGCCTGTTTGTGAATTGACTGTCTGGTTTGTGAGTGACAGGGGCTGGGTGGCTCCCAGAGGCTGAGTGGGCCATCCCTGGGCTGAATAGCTCCATCTGCATCTAGAGTGGTGGGAGGGGGTAGCACCTGGGCCTGAATAGGGCTGTGCCTGCCTTCCACAATGCTGGCTCCACCTCATGCTGGGCTGCTGATGACCCTGCCGCTCTCTCTGAAAGGAAAGGAGAGGCCAGGAAAACAAAGTGCTCAAAAAACACACAGAACTGGTTCAGACCGGGCTCAGAGCCCTCCTGCACAAAGGGAACAAAGACTTTTAGGGGTATAAGTATAGGACCCCAGACTACAGAAAATGAGATCATCCTGGAATCAAGAAGGAACCTCTGCCAAGGAGAAAGCTGGAAGACTGAAGAGGAAGGACTGTCCTGCTGTGTACTTGTGGACTGACCTGCAGTTGCTTTGCTGCCAAGGAGAGGGGAAGGACTTTGCTTTGTGCTGTGTCCCCTTGCTTGAAGAGATCTCCAAGGGCCTGAGTTGAGCTGGCTCCCTGTTAAGAAATCCCAGGAACAAAAGGACTTCACCCGCAGTTTCCTCCCTGAACTCTATTGAGAGAGTTCTGTCCTTCCTAGAGTGATTGGGCCAGTTGTGGTGCCTCTGGAAGTGTACCTGTTGGCTGGGAAGCTGGACAAGAAGAAACTAAGTCTTTCTGCAAGTTTCATGCATCGCTCACTTGCGGAGCGCATCCCCGTGCGTGCGAGGAAATTCCCGCCGCAGCGAAGATTGAGATTGTCGCAGCTCCTGTTGCTGCTACAAGAACCGACGCATCCTTCGCTTGCAGAACGCATCGCTCCGTTGCAGGAAGTACCATCGCTGCGAGTATTGTCGCAGAGCATGTCATCACTGGGTGAGATCGTCGCGCTGCTTGCTTGCAGTCCGCATCACGTCGCTGCAAGAGTCGTCACAGAGCCATCGCATCGAGGGGCCACAAGAGGAGAAGATTGACGCTGCACTGCGCATTGCCGCCACACTTTAGATGGTCGAATTCCAAAGATCGTCGCATCGTACCTTTTTCAGGACGCTTCCTACGAACCCTGCGCACCCGAATCCACACAAGGTATCGCATCCCTCCTCATACAGACCGGAGCCACCGCAACACGCCCGCTGCATCCAGTGAGGTTGTCGCATCGCCTCCCCTATGGTCTCAGGAGTGACGCATCGCTTGTTTTCCAACGCTGCAGCTTTCACTTAGAACATTTGTCGCATCTAAAGGTACTTTTGGCTAAAACGTGACACAACTGTGGATTATTTAAAACGCAACCTAAGAACTCTTTTGAAACCATATACTTGAACTGTGTATGTTGGATTTTTTTTGTCATTATGGTCTTGTTAAGTTTAGATTAAATACTTCCATTTTTCTAAACTGGTGTGGGGTCCATTTGTGGTGTTTTCACTGTGTTACAGTGAGTGTTGGTACAAATACTTTACACATTGCCTTTGATAAGCCTGTCTGCTCGTGCCCAGCTACCAAGGGGGTGAGCAGGGGTTATCTAAAGAGTGTATCCCCCTTACCCTGACTAGAGGCCAGGGTCCCTATTTGTCACAAGTACCTACCTGTGCCAACTATAGACCCTGAATTCTAACATTGGCGGTCAGCGGTTAGGATTTGAACTTGTATTTGTACTTGACCCACAGTGATTGGTGTACATCACTGGTTTAGTGCAGACCACTATCCAGCCACAAACTGTGTTCTGATTTTTTTGGTTCTATTTTTGAATAACTCTTCAAAGCATCATGTCTCAGAATGGAAAGGCACCAAGTGTGGCGGCAGAATTGGAGTTTGTCATTGAGGATTTGTATTCATACAAGGTTGAGGAGCTTAAGCAATTCTGCTAAAAGTTTGAGTTCCCCATAAAGAGCAGCTTCAGAAAGGATGACATGCAGAGAATCTTGAAGGCCTGGTGGGAGGCCCAGAAGGGAAATGATGCAAGTGGAAGGGAGGGGTTTCAACCCCAAGATTTGCCAGGGAGCAATCCGGGCTCAAGGGCTGGCAGCAACCATTCCAGCAGGGATCTTACACCAGAAGAGTTAGAGGAGAATCAGAGAGTGAGAGACTATGACTTGGAATTCATGAGGTTAAAGATGAAGCAATTGGAAATGGAAAAAGAGAGAGACAGGGCGACGGTGGAGAGCAAGAATGCCAGTGCCCTGGAGGAATAGAAATTGCTTTCGGCTCATGAGTTGAGCATGAGAGAACTGGATATAAAGGCCAAGCAGGTGGATTCCAGTTCAAGTGGCGGCAAAGCACAGCCAGTGCAGGGGGGTAAAGTATATATTCCCAAGGATCTGGTACAGAATAACAATAGGAGTGAGGATATCTATGCCTGGTTTACTTCTTATGAGATTGCATTAAGAATGAATGGTGTGCCTGAACAGCATTGGGGGGCGGGCCTGTGGAAACATTTTGAGACTTCTGGGAGAAGTGCTCTAGAGCCCTTAGAATTAGCAGGTACCATGACCTATCCCAATATGAAGGAGGCCCTATGTCTCAGGTTATGGACTTACTCCAGAGCAGTACACACTGCAGTTTAGGAACTGCAAGAAGAAAGAGTCTGAGACTTGGATGGAGTGTGTGAATCTGTACTCGCGTGCACTGGAAGGTTGGATGAAGGACAGCAAAGTAACTGATTATAAGGGGTTGTTGCATTTAACTAGTTGGGAGCACTTGAGTAGTCTTTGTTTTCCAGAGCTGTGCCAGACGTGAGTCCCATGCTCTCCACACCACTGCAGTCAAGCTTACCTGGCTGAAGACGGCTGATAGCCAGAAACCGGTCCTAGTTTGCTTGATTCTGTTCCAGGAAAGACATGGCTTGGCAGTTCGGGCTGGACTGTCTCATGAGGCACAGGGTCAAGGCTGATTTTCATATGGCCATGTCTGAACTGGGGTGGTGTGGAGTGCAAAAAAACGATGGATTTAGGCCCAGATCTCTGTACTGGGGTGAATATATGACACTGTTCTGCATTCTGTCCATCAACTGTTGTTTTGCAAGCATCTTTTAGACAGCAAGCTGACAGACCCCATTGAGCTTGCTAAGGAGGCAGACCACTGGACCAGTACCAGGGTCCACAGAGGAATTGTGGGTACCACAGCCAAAGGTGGGCAAGGTCCGCAGCAGAAGAGTGGGGGGAGGGGACAAGGGTAACCAAAAGGGGTTCTCTCAAGGGCCCCAAAATAGTTCCCAGGGAAAGGAGTCCCAACCCCCAAGCCTAAGCAACCATGGCCCCCTAGGAGTAGAAGGGACAACAGGGGTCCCACTACCTGCTATCACTGCAATGAGGTGGGACATGTTATCAATAGGTGCCCTAAGAAACTTCCCGCACTCACGGGTGCTCCAGCCCCGGGGTTAGCAAGTGTAGCTTTGGGAGGGGAGTTAATTTCCAGTGGGGAGGAGGGACTAGCAGTCATTACCCTTGTCTCTCTAGGAGACCAAGAGATGGTCCAGGATACCTATCTGCCCCCTAACACTAAGAAATACGGGCAGACGGTGACCATCAATGAGAGGGAGATAAAGGCTCTGAGAGACACAGGAGCCAGCGTAACATCCATGAGGTGTCAGTGGGTGTCTGAAGAGCAGGTCATTCCAATGTACTCCACCCAGTAGTTGCAGCTGATAACTCGGTGCACCTCTGCAAAGTGGCGCAGGTTCCCTTTGAGTGGAGGGGGGTCTCAGATCTCTTGAGGGTTGTTGTGAGTCCATCCATGCCTGTAGACTGTCTGCTAGGTAATTACCTGGAGAGTTCCCTGTGGAAGTAAGTGGAACACCAGGCTCATATAGAGATGTTGGGTCTGCCTGAGTGGATCTGTGTGACCACTCAGTCTATGGCAGCCTGTAAGGGTGATTCAGCAGAACTGGAGCCTGAAACAGTGGCCCAGGAACCTGCCAGGAGAGGAAGAGGCAGGGGGCATGGGAAACCCACCCCAGCCGTTCCCACGGCCCAGGAAGGAGCCGAACCTGAGGGGGATGCCCTGGAGCCTACCGGGGAACAGGTGGTCGAACTTGGGGACCTACCCTACATTGCAGCAAGGGGGTGGCCCCTCCAGGGAGGAATTCTGAAAAGCACAGATGGAATGCCCTTCCCTCATTGGTGTGTGGCAGCAGGCTGCAGACCAGGCACCCGGTGGAGAGTACAAGGATCATCTCATTTACTGGGAAGATGATTTGCTTTATAGTGAGCCTAAGTTCACTGAGCCCGGTGCAGCCCGTGTGCTGGTGTTACCCAAGCACTTCAGGAACTTCCTAATGGGTCTGGCTCATGACGTACCTCTCTCAGGACATATGGGGCAAGACAAGACCTTCCAGAGGCTTGTTACCCACTTCTTCTGGCCCCAGATGAAGTAGCACATTGGGACCTTCTGTAGATCTTGCCAGACATGTCAGACAAGTGGCAAGAGCGGAGGGAAGCGCAAGGCACCCCTCCGACCCTTTCCTGTGATGAGCACACCTTTCGAGCGGGTGGGCATCGACATTGTGGGGACACTGGACCCCAAGACAGTCTTAGGGAACAGGTTCATCCTGGTCTTGGTGGACCATGCCACCCGGTAACCAGAAGCTGTCCCTCTCAGGACAATCACAGCCCCCATGGTGGGCCATGCATTGATGGGAATCTTTTCCCATGTGGGGTTCCTCAGAGAGGTGGTCTCCGACCGGGGTACCAACTTCATCTCTAGGTACATGAAGTCTCTGTGGGAGGAGTGTGGGGTAACTTATAAGTTCACCACTCCTTACCACCCTCAAGAAAACGGGTTGTTAATAGGTTCAACCGCACCCTGAAAGGTATGATTTTGGGCCTAGCGGAGCCCATGAGACGGAAGTGGGACGTCTTTCTACCATGCCTATTGTTTGCCTACAGGGAGGTGCCTCAGAAGACCTTCATGTTCAGTCCCTTTGAACTTCTGTATGGCCACCCTGTTAGAGGACCTCTCACACTGGCGAAGGAGGGGTGGAAGAAATCCCGTGGGAAAACCCCCCAGGATGTGTTCAGCTATGTGCTGGCCTTATGCAACCAGACACAACACTTCAGGAAACTCGCTCAGGGGAACCTAGAAGCTAGCCAGGAAGAAATTAAAAGATGGTACAACCAGAATACCACTCTGCTCGAATTTCAATCAGGGCAGAAAGTGTGGGTGATGGTGCCAGTGGAGCCCTGCACGCTCCAAGACAAGTGGACTGGGCCATATGAGGTGGTGGAGTGCAAGAGCGAAGTAACCTACCTGGTTAACTTGAAGACTCCCAGGCAGGCACTGAGGGTCTTGCATGTGAAATGCCTCAAACCCCACTTTGAAAGGTCTGATGTGACAATGCTCTGGGCTACAGATGCTTGAATGGAAGAGGAAAGTGACCATCTTCCTGACCTCCTGGCAGCCAAGGAGCAAGACAGGGTCAGTGGATGGTGTGGTCCTCTCGCCCACCCTGACCCAAGAACAGCAGAGGGACTGTCGCCAGGTGTTGGGTCAGTTTGCCTCCCTATTCTCCCTGACCCCAGGTGTCAACAAATGGTGCATCCATAATGTGGACACTAGAGATAGTCTACCAGTGAAACAGAAAGTTTACAGGGTAGCTGACAAGGTCAGGGCCAGCATCAAGGAAGAGGTTCCCAAGATGTTGATGCTAGGGGTAATTGAGCCCTCCAGCAGCCCCAGGGCTAGCTCAGTGGTCTTAGTGCCAAAAGCTACCGTGCCTGGTGCCACTCCAGAACTCCGGTTTCGTGTGAACTACCTAGGGCTCAATGCGGTCACTAAGACTGACGCACACCCCATCCCCAGAGCTGATAAACTTGTGGACTGGTTTGGAGCTGCCCAGTACCTCAGTACACTTGACTTAACTTCTGGGTACTGGCAGATTGCCTTAACTGAGGGGGCCAAAGAGAGGTCTGCGTTCTCAACGCCAGAGGGGTGCTTCCAGTTCCGTGTCATGCCCTTTCAGTTGCAGAACGCCCCTGCCACATTCCAGAGACCGGTCAACCAGGTACTGACCGGGCTGGAGGAATTCAGCGCCGCATATCTGGATGACATTGCTGTGTTCAGCTCCACGTGGGAAGAACCCTTGCAACACCTCTGTGAAGTGTTTTTTTTTTTATTCAGCATTTATCATTTTTCTGCACAAGTACATTTCATATTACAGCACACATCTTTAGTCTTTACATATCCAAATAATTTCAATATATACCTATATATAGGAGGGGTAACATAGCAAATCATAATAACAAAGTAAATGCATATAACCCAAGTTTGAAGAAATCTATGTACACTCAATATTGCGCTTTATATAGCCACTGCCTGAGCCTGCGCTTCGTCGGTCCTACCATTCTTCCAGCTAGTCACAGGTTGCCAAATCTTCCGTCCTAATATCTTAGCTCTTCGCCCCTTCCTATCGTATATTGCTTTTTCCAAGTTATACGTAGCAAGAAGGCTTGCAATCCATGTTTGGAAAGAGGGGGGCACCTTATCCAGCCATGCCCTTGCTATGCAAATTCGATAAATTGCCATCGAAACAAACAAAAATTCAACTGGTAATCCCTCTATGCTTTCCCCCGCCCCCAAAATAATTAGTTCATCTGTAAGATTCATCTTAAATTTTAGTGAAATTTCGAAAAATTCCTCAATTGCGTTTTTTAGAGTATACAGCTGTGGGCATTGAGCAAACATATGCACAATGTCTGCCTCGTTAGAATCACATCGAGGGCAAAGTATTCCAGACATGCCACCCCATTGTGCAATTCTAGCCGGTGTATGATATAGTGAGTAAATAGTTTTATAATGTTGAGATTGTAATGTAGCTGAACAGAGCACAGTTCGACCCAAATCAAGGGATGCCTGAAAGCCTTCCGTATCGGTCCCCAGCTTTTCAATCCATTTGAGAGCATATTTCCCCCTGTCATCAATTTTAATTACTCTGAGTTCAGCATAAAGTTGCCTAATTGTACAGCAGTTGGATCGTTCTATATATTCCATTACTTTGTTTTGACCGAATCCTAGTGGGCCGCCCTGCTTTTGAAGGAGAAAGCTTCTTACTTGTAAATACTTAAAAAAGCTGCGTCTTTCTATTCCAAATTTAGCTTGTAGTTCTCCAAATTGTAGTATACCCCCCTGGTTATCCAGGAGGTTACCAACCTTTACAATCCCCTTATTATTCCAGTCCTTCATAGTTGCATCCCTGAAAATGTCTCCTGGTAATGAAGTATTCGTGTACAACCTTGTGTAATTATTGTACCTACCTAGACCCAATTGTTTTGAAATCGCACTCCAGATCATATAAGCCGCCCTTAGTGTCTTAAAACGTGTGTGTTTAAAATAACTGAAGTCGATTGTGTTTAAAAATCCATTCTCCGCCCCCTCACCCAATAGTACAGTATATACATTAGTGAATCCTAATCTATCCTCTGTTTGCCCTAGACCACTCCCCCCAATCAACCCCCGAAAATACTGCAGGGTGGCTGCCCAATAATAAAGCCTAAAGTCTGGTGCTCCCCAACCCCCCTTCTCTCTAGATAAGGTAAGATACCGATAGGCTCTCCTTGTCTTCCCCTGAGCCCATATGAGTCTGTTAAGTATCCCTTCTAATTTATTAAACCAATTATGGTCAAAATGTAATGGGATGGCTCTAAAAAGATACAAAAACTTCGGGAAAGTCACCATCTTTATCACGTTAATACGGCCCATTAGAGTAAGGTGTAGAGTGTGGATCCTTTCAGTATTTTCTTTTACTTTTGCCAGGAGTGGACCCATATTTAGCTCTACCAGTTTATCTAGGTCAGCTGTGATTCTTATTCCTAGGTATACCGCTTCTGTGACCACTCTTGTGTCTTGATATATTACAAAGTTATTCTGTACTATCTGTGTCTTCTCTTTATTTATTGAGTATCCTGAGACCCTGCCAAAGTTGACTGCTTCCTGCTCTATTTCGACTATTGCACTTTCTGGATTCGGTGTAATGATTGCTACGTCGTCTGCGTATGCGAATATTTTATGCTCCTGCCCGTGGAGTTTAACTGGAAGGATACAATTATTCCCCTCTAGTCTTCGCAACAAGGGATCCAGATATAGTGCAAATAAAAGTGGCGATGCCGGGCAGCCCTGCCGTGTACCCCGCCTTATTGATACTTCGGAGGTAAAACCTTTGTTAATCCTGATTCTTGCCAATGGTTCCACATATAGAGCCTGAATAGCCTTAGTAAAACCTACCCCTATGCCCGACCATTCCAAGACCTTCCACAGATAACCCCAGGAGACCCTGTCAAAAGCCTTTTCTGCATCCAAGAATACCGCAGCGACAGGGTCTCCTGCAGCTCCCACAGCGTCGAAGATGGTAACCATTTGTCTTGTATGTTGCGTAGTCCCTTTCCCCGGGATAAATCCGTGCTGTGCGGGATTCACTAAGCTCTCAATTATCTTACTTAGCCTCTGAGCCAGTGCTTTAGAATACATTTTTGTGTCCGCGTTCATAAGCGTTATAGGTCTATATGAACCCGGCTCCAACGGTGACTTGTTCTTTTTAAGGATTACAATGATGTCTGCCCTCGCCCATGACTGCGGAATAGACTCCCCTATCTGTGCTTGTCTTAGTGTCTCTAGCATATCTATCCCCAGGACATCCCAGAAGGTTTTATAAAATTCAGCTGGAATTTGGTCAGGGCCTGTTGCTTTCCCTGTTGGCAGTAGAGTTACTGCATTTTGAACTTCCTGCAAAGACAATGGCATTTCTAATACCTCCTTTTCTTCATCTTTTAACTTTACCTCTATTTCGAGGTCTCTATTACTAAGGTCGTGGTCATACAAATTTGCATAAAATTCCCTGAAAACTTCCTGTACCTCCTCCACCTTATTTACAACCCTACCCCTGCTATCCTTAATCTCTTTTATTTCCCCAGCTGCCGTATTTTGTCTAATTCGCACTGCTAGTAGATGGCCAACTCGCTCATTGAGCTCATAGCATTTTTCTTTTTTGGCCTTATAGTTACCTGCAGTTTTCCTTGCAATACTCTCACTAGCCTCTGATTTCTTTAGTTCTATCCTCAGCAAAATGTCCTCCACTGATTCTTGATTCATAATAGCCTGAATAAGTTGGTCTTCCAGCTCCGCCAGATCGCTAAGCCTTCTGGTTGACGATAATTTTTCCATTTTAGCCCTATATAGTGTAAAGCTTAGTGTTTCTCCCCGCACCCCGGCTTTAAAGGCATCCCAGACCATCCCTGCTGATGCTGATCCTCTGTTGATATCCCAGAACTGCCTAATCCAGACCCTCATCTTATTAACATAATCTTCCTCGCTTAATAGCCTTCTCTCAAACGTCCATTTATATTCTGCTTGTTCTCCTCTGTTGGTCTGGGGGATAGTTATTATAAGAGGGTTATGGTCTGAGAGTACCCGGGGTAGTCTTTCAATCTGAGTACCAGCAACCAGGGAGCTGGAGACAAAACGTAGTCCAGTCTGGCAATCATCCTGTGTGGTGCTGTGTAAAAAGTACAGCCTGTGCCCGGTGGATTATTAACTGCCCAGACGTCCACTAATGCGTTATGTTGTACTAAATTGTGTATGGACCTGCGTGTTTTCTTTTTGCGGTCCCCCTGGTTCCCCCCTCCCATCATACCCATCCCTGACAATCCATTTACATTAAAATCCCCGCAACAGATCACAGGTTCTGGCCAGAGTGCTAATTCCAGATCCAGAAAATCAAATACCTCAGGTTCATCATCATTTGAGCCATATACAGAAATAATTGTGTAGCATCCAGCGCCTGTTTCTGCTTCAATCATAGCCCATCTCCCCCTTGGTCTTCCTTCTTTTTTTAATCTTTATTACTCCCTTTGTGGCAATTATAGCCACACCTCTTGTCTTAGTATCCTGCTGTGTATGTGCGAGGACTTCGAAACCCAGTTGTTCCAAAAGATATTTACTCTTGCCCTCTATGTGCATCTCCTGGAGACATATAACATCTAATTTTAATGATCTTAGCATTGCCGCGACCTTCTGTCTTTTCCCTCCCTCATTTAGGCCACATATATTAATTGAGGCAATTTTTAAAGCCATCTATACTTAATGCTGTTTCCTTTGTGAAGTACCCGGTCCAATCGCCCACCTCCTAGTACTAGGATATGACCATGTGCCTTTTTCTCTTGTGCTGTAGTAACCCGCCATCCATCACCTTCCCCCCATGTCCCCCCTCCCCCTGTCTGCCCCACCCCCCTTTCTACAGGCAAATAGGTCATGCATGACCTATGTGTGACTGCTCTCTGCTGTAGTGTCGCCTCCCCCTCCCTTCCCTTCTCCTCGAATAGCAAGCTTCTCCAGGAGACAAGCCATGAGTCAATATCTTTTGCAGGTATGCTCTACGTTATTCTCTACGTTATTCTAGCTACCTCGGTGCCTTTCTTATTTCTACTCCTATGGTTCTCAGTGATCTCTGCTAGATATTCGCCTGCCTTGATTTCTGAAAAAAACATTCTGGTTTGACCCCCCGTGATGACTTTTAGTTCTGCAGGGAACATTAAATATGCCTCAGAGCCCTGTTGCTGGAAAGGAGTAATCAGTTGTCTAAGTTTCCACCTCCTTTCTACAGTCACATGACAAAAGTCAGGCCTAGCAAAGAATGTGGTTCCGTCATATGTTTTCTTATTATCAGGCCTGGCTTTTGTCATTATTTCTTGCCTCGCAAGAAAGTTTCCCAGAAAAACTAGCATAGCCCTTGGCAAGATGACCTGATTCCCACCTTGTCTCTTCTTCTGCGTAAGTGGAAGTCTGTGGGCTCTCTGAACCTCAGTCTCCCATTGCCACTGTGCCTCTGGGAATGCACCTTTCAATAGCTTGACCACATACCCTCTTGCGTCCTGCCCTTCCACTCCCTCCTCGAGCCCAAGAAGTCTAACGTTATTTCGTCTCTGACGATTTTCAAAGTCTTCTACCTTCCATTGTAAATCTTGAACAATCTTCCCCATCTCCATTTTATATGACTGCAAGTCTGTGAAATCGTCCTCGAGTCTGCCAGTCCTTTCCTCTACTTGAACCACTCTCTCTTCTACTTCTTCATATCTTTTGTTCATTTTTCTAATGCTCGCTTGAATTTTCTTCGTGTCTTGTCTGGCTCTCCGGCTCTCTGATCTTGCCTCTGCTTGCATCTGCTTTAACATATTGAACATACCATCTAGTGTTGCGTGCAGTGTAGGGCCCCATTGCTTCCACCCCCTTCTTCTTCTGGATAGTTTCCTTGTTGGATTCCGGAGGTGCCACTATAGTCCCACAGTAGCTTCTTGTTGATACTAGAGGATGAGCCTCCCCTATCCTGCCTTATCACTGAAATTCTTTTCTTTTGCGTACCTTTACTTTTAGAAGCACTAGTGTGAGTTTCCTCTGAGTCTGATGAGAGTTCTGTTATACTGCCCTCTTCCTGCGAGCTTATTTGGGAAGAATCAGAACCTTCATTTACTGAAAAGAACTTGTCCCCCTCCGGGGAACACTCTCTCCCTTCCTTAGGTGCGCCCTGTTCGTGCTGTGAATCGTAGCTACCCCAGGTTGCATTTTGTATATGTTCCTGCTTGTTCTGCTTGTTCTCTATTGGAAGCCCTACCTCGACCTGAAGGAGAGCGTCCAACATTTGTGAGTTGTTATACCTCTCTGTGTCGCCCACGTCCTTTGCGCACAGCTCCATTCCCTCTGTGCTCATCGGAGTTGCAGTCTCGGCATCCCCGCCATCGTGAAGCGTTTCTGCGGGAGGCGTGTGCTCCAGGAGCCCCTGTTGCTCGGCAACCTCAGCGCTTGCGTCCTCGAGGACGGCGGGTGCTGTTTCCGCGTTCACAATGTCGGGCGGACTCTCAGACGGTACGGCTGTCGATCCAGCTGCCACTTTACCCGCAAATGATTCAGTCAAGGTAGGCTGTCTAAGCTCTTTTGCCACGAGATGTTGTGACCCTTTAGCCTCCTTTGTCTGCGCACTGTCACCCTGCTGCTGTTCACGCTGCTGTGTTCTGTTCCCCACCGTGTTTACATGTTTTACCGCTTTCACCGCTCTTTGCTCAGCTTTCTTCTCCATTTCTTTTTCAATCTTGTCAGCCTTCTCCTTCTCCGCTTTCCTGCCCGGAAGCGCTCTCGAGGTGGTGGTGTTTATGGGGGTCGCTCGCTTGGTCACGCTCGGGATCTTTGGTACTGCCCCAGTACGATGTGCCATCTTCAGAGCGGCTCGTAGGTTTATGTAAAAGGTCCGCCAGTGCCTGCCCAATATTGCCGCTATCGTAGAGACAGATATCAATGCTGGCTTGCCTGACCGTAGCTCGGTATCGAATTTCTCTCGAATCTGGCTCTTTGCTAGCCCCTGAAGAAGCAGCATATTCGTATTAATCCTCCGTCAGCATTCTTGAGTTAGGAGAGGGAGTTTGTGCGACTATCCTCTACAGCAGCTCAGCGGCCATCTTGCCCCCTGATCACACCTCTGTGAAGTGTTGAAGGCTCTGCAAAGGGCAGGCCTCACTATCAAGGCCAGTGAGTGCCAAATAGGACAGGGATCTGTGGTTTACTTAGGACACCAGGTAGGGAGCGGCCAGGTAGCGCCCCTAAAGACAAAGATTGATACCATTCTGGCTTGGGAGTCCCCCAAGACCCAGAGAGAGGTGAGAGCCTTTTTAGGTCTCACCGGGTATTACCGAAGGTTTGTCAAGGGATATGGCACCATTGTTGCCCCCTTGAAAAAGCTGACTTCAAGGAAGCAGCCCAGGAGAGTGAATTGGACAGATGCCTGTCAAACTGCTTTTGATGCTTTGAAGACTGCCATGTGCACAGCGCCTGTGCTCAAGGCACCTGACTCCTGTGAGTTCATAGTGCAGACAGATGCTTCAGAGCATGGTGTGGGAGCAGTACTCTCACAGATCAACGACGAGGGCTTGGACCAACCTGTAGCGGTCATTAGTGGAAGGCTACTTCCCAGGGAACAGAGGTGGAGTGCAATTGAAAGGGAAGCTTTTGCTGTTGTCTGTGCTCTGACGAAGCTGAGACCCTACTTGTTTGGGAATCACTTCCGGGTTCAGACAGACCACATGCCCCTCAGATGGTTAGTGCAAATGAGGGGTGAGAACCCAAAACTGTTGAGGTGGCCCATCTCCCTACAGGGAATGGACTTTACGGTGGAACACCGCCCTGGCACAGAACATGCAAACGCTGATGGTCTGTCAAGGTTTTTCTGCCTTAGTGAAGAGAACTCCCAAGAGGGTGGGTTAGCTCTCCCCACTTTCAGCTGGAGGGGACACGTGTTAGACCTGGCATCTTTGGCGTGGTTTCCCCTTTCTTTTTGCCTCTACCTCCTGTATTTTTGACGCTGTGCTGGATTTTGTTTTTGCTGGTTTAGATGCTTTGGGCACTTTGCCACTGCTGATCAGTGTCAAAGTGCAAGTGCTCCCTGAGTAAATTGTAAGTGTAATTAGTTATCCATGATTGGCATATTTGTATTGCCAAGAAGTCCCTAGTAAAGTGCACTGAGTGTGCCAGGGCTGGGGATTCAAATGCTACTAGTGGGCCTGCAGCCCTGATTGTGCCACCCACATGAGTAGCCCTAAAATGGTGTCTCAGGCCTGCCACCACAGTGCCTGTGTGCAGTCTGTAAACTGCCATGTCAACCTGGCCAGTGTCCCCACTGACCAGGCCTAACCCTTCCCTTTCTGTATACATTGGACACCCCTATGGAAGGCCCAAGGTACCCACCTGGGCAGGGTGCAGTGTATGTGAAAGGTAGAGCATGTACAGTTGTGCAGGTGACATGCTCTGGTAGTGAATTATAGCCATTTTCGTTTTTCACTATTATAAGGCTATCTTGCCCATAGGCTATCAGGGGGAATGCTGTGTACAGTGGTTACCTGCATAGCTTCCCATAGGAACAAGATGGCACATACAAGTCTGGTATCCCTGAACTCAGAATTTAATAACACATCTTTTAAGAAAGGTGGTTTTTAAATCCTGTGTTTGAGAACAGCACTTTTTAGAAAGTGGCTGTTCTCTTGTCTGACCTTTCTGTGTGCCTTGGCTTGTTAGTGAATTGACTGTCTGGTTTGTAAGTGACAGAGGCTGGGTGGCTCCCAGAGGCAGAGTGGGCCATCCCTGGTCTGAATAGCTCCATCTGCATCTAGATTGGTGGGAGGGGGTAGCACCTGGGCCTGAATAGGGCTGTACCTGCCTTCCACAATGCTGGCTCCACCTCCTGCTGGGCGGCTGACGACCCTGTCCCATTATCTGAAAGGAAAGGAGAGGCCAGGAAAACAAAGTGCTCAAGGAACACCCAGAACTGGTTCAGACCGGGCTCAGAGCCCTCCTGCACAAAGGGAACACAGACGTTTAGGGGTATAAGTATAGGACCCCAGACTACAGAAAATGAGATCATCCTGGAATCAAGAAGGACCCTCTGCCAAGGAGAAAGCTGGAAGACTGAAGAGGAAGGACTGTCCTGCTGTGTGCTTGTGGACTGACCTGCAGTTGCTTTGCTGCCAAGGAGAGGGGAAAGACTTTTCTTTGTGCTGTGTCCCCTTGCTTGAAGAGATCTCCAAGGCTCTGAATTGAGCTTGCTCCCTGTTAAGAAGTCCCAGGAACAAAAGGATTTCACCCCCAGCATCCCCCCTGAACTCTATTGAGAGAGTTCTGTCCTTCCTAGAGTGCTTGGGCCAGTTGTGGTGCCTGTTAGCTGGGAAGCTGGACAAGAAGAAACTAATTCTTTCTGCAAGTTTCACGAATCGCTCGCTTGTGGAGCGCATCCCCGTCAGTGCGAGAAAATTCCCGCCGCCGAGAAGATCGAGATCGTCGCAGCACCTGTTGCCGCTGCAAGAACCGATGCATCCTTCGCTTGCGGAACGCATCGCTCCGGTGCGGGAAGTACCATTGCTGCGAGTATCGTCGCAGAGCCTGTCGTCACTGGATGAGATCGTCACACCGCTTGCTTGCGGACTGCATCACGTCGCTGTGAGAGTCGTCGCAGAGCCATCGCATCGAGGGGCCGCGAGAGGAGCAGCTCTACGCTGCGCATCGCCGCCGCACCTTAGATCGTCGCGTCCCGAAAATCGTCGCATCGTACCTTTTGCGAGACGCTTCCTACGAAACCTGCGTACCGGAATCCACACAAGGTATTGCATCCCTCCCCATACAGACCGGAGCCACCGCAACACGCCCGCTGCATCGAGCGAGGTTGTTGCATCACCTCCCCTATGGTCTCAAGAGTGATGCATCGCTTGTTTTCCAACGTTGCAGCTTTCACTTGGAACTTTTGTCGCATCTAAAGGTACTTTTGGCTAAATCCAGACGCAATTGTGGATTATTTTAACGCAACCTTAAGAACTCTTTTGAAACCATATTCTTGAACTGTGCATGTTGGATTTTTTGTCGTTTTGGTCTTGTTTAGTTTAGATTAAATACTTCTATTTTTTTAAACTGGTGTGGAGTCCATTTGTGGTGTTTTCACCGTGTTACTGTGATTGTGGGTACAAATACTTTACACATTGCCTTTGATAAGCCTGTCTGCTCGGGCCAAGTTACCAAAGGGGTGAGCAGGGGTTATCTAAAGAGCGTATCCCCCTTACCCTGACTAGAGGACGTGTTCCCTATTTGTCAAAAGTACCTACCTGTACCAACTAAAGACCCCGAATTATAACAATCTGTATTTGATATGATCCCACACAAAAAATTGTGAAATGTACATAATACACTTAGTAAATCTTGGGTTAGAAAACTGGAGATTACATACTGCTGTGAACACATTGCAGTTATGCATGCAACCTATAAGTGCAATGCATTCATGGGTCTAAAAGATCTGTGACTAACCAATCAATAGTATTTTAGGAATAGGCATGAGCGTTATACAATCATGTGATCATCTATGACTCTTTTTGTTTATCAGTCCCCAAGTATTTACTAGGCGCAAGGAACATGTAGCTTGGAAAAAGGAGTATGAAGCAGGCCAGGTAGATTGTGAGTAATGGCATACTGAGTAAATATAAGCCAAGGCTTTTAAGCAAGGAAGCAACACGGTTTGAGTATTGTATGGTAACATATGGTGTATGTATAGTGTACCATTTACAAACCTTTCTAGTGCTGATTAAGGTACCAGAGTTCGGACTACAAAGAGAGTAATGTGAGTGGGGTGGGTGTTGCTGCCATGCAATTCACCCACAGGGATGTTAGTTGCTCAGTAAGATTGGGGGGGAGAGTGAGCTACAGATTTTCCGACAATCAGGCTGGCATATAATGTTAAAATGTTTTATACGACAAGCAGGGTGCATGACAGGGGCCTATGGAGAAGTGGAATGGGATAGGAATGTGAATTGTTAGGAGTACTAAGATAGAAAACAGTATATTTTGTGAACTAACCAATATTTTTGAGAATTTTCAAAACGGAGCATGAGAAAGTGTGTGTGCATTATTGTCTGTGTGTATGTAAAACTTACTGCTGAAATCCAACTGACATCTCACAATACCCGACTGAAAGCATCTGTACCAAACTATTGATCAGAAAATACAAACATGTTAGGGAGGTGTAACACACCAAGCACCCCACAGAAGCTACGCCCCTGTTCATCCATGTTAGTGTGACCACAGCCATCTGTAGGTAGTGGGGTTTCCTGCAGTGGGGCTCATGTGGGGTTGGGATTCCTTGCTTCTTTTTAACTTACCCACATGAATATGATTAGTGGCATCTGCTAATTGACTACAGAGGTACTCTATAAGGAGAGTGGATCTGAGGTTTGCAGGCTTCCAGATAATCAGTGTGAGGCTAGGCAGAGTTTTTTGCAGCTGGAGATATACTCACTAAAAGCACAACAGGGCTAATCTGAAAGTACCAATTTGGGAAAAATTTACTATACGGAATTGCTCATACATAATGCGCCATGGTTCATCATTGGGCATTCCTACACTCAAACTCATAGGAGATTATTTGCGCTATTACCACTTCTAGTGGGACCCAGCAGTGCAGTTGGCGGTATTCTGTGTGCGGACCCCATAGAGAGGGTGTGCTATGTTCCATCTTCCACCAAATGTGTGTATGTTTCTTTGAACATATGCACGTGTGCATTCACATTTATGTATGTGTGTGTGTATTTGTGAGCACATATGTGTATGTGGGGGGGTTTATGTGCCAGCCCCTTCCTGTTGTGACCCTTCCCCAATAACTCCCTGCACCGTGTCTCTTTTTCCCGGTGCCTTTTTCCCCCTATGCCTCCCTATCTCCATCTCCTCGTCTGGCACAACCTTATCAGTCAGAATCTGCATATCATCCTGATGGTTATGATGGCGTAATGCTGATGCTTCAAAGGTATACCTACAAGAATGATATGCACATTGAGCAGACATTGCTTCAAGGGAGGCCCCTAACTGACTCCACAATCTACAGTGGTGCTTGTGGAGACACCTGTGTAAACGAGTGCTCTAAAAATGAAAGGAACATTTCTAGGATTGTTTACCACAGCCACTGAAACCTATCTATTAGTGTAGCATGATTTAGAATATCAAACAACTCAGGTAGGTCCAGCAAGACTATCATTCCTACACTCTTCTTGTCTTCTCCCCATCTGATATTGGTCTGGGTGTGCTTTCAGTTAAGGTGCTGATCTTTCTTCAGTGGTTTTGCTCAGCATAGAGAATCCCGTTTTCTTTCATTTTTTTGCTGGGAATAGTTGAGACTAAATTAAGTTCTTCATTAGTGGTGTAGTAACAATTTTTTTTTAAAATTCTGAAATTAAGCGTTGTACTGTTGATAACTTTACCAAGTCGTTAATCAAATTGTAAAAAGGTAAACTTAACAATGATCTTGGTATAAAGTATTATGTAAATTCTTCGTATTTCACTTTCTTTATAAGGCTGATTACATCCTCTATTTTGCTAGTAAAATTACAATATTCTTTTAGAAATTAGGCAACATTGTGCACATTATGAAAAATCTTTTTGGTTGAAATGTAATTTGGAAATTGAACAGGAGACTATACCTTGTGTACAAACGTCACGTGGTGTACCAGCAGGAGGTTAGTTCAAGTAGAACATGTCTCTCTGCCATGGTAGTTCTCACTTGACATTTCCTACTCAAACCAGTTTCAGGCTTGTGAAATACTTGCATAATAAAGCAACTGCGAAGCAGAAAAGAAATTCACGAAAATTGTGTAAAGTTAAAAACCCATTTCTTGCTAGATTTCATTATAGGATAACATTTTCGCAGATGATTAATTACTAGACCTAAATGTATTAATAGGAACCTGATTAATTAATCTTGCTTCTGTACTTGACACATTTGATGTCAGTGATTCTGATTGTGTGTCTTATCTGAGATCGTATTTCCATAATAGGATACAATTGAATTGCATAACTTTTGAGATAATACTAAGTTGGTGTAGCTTTGCCAAGATTGCACAAAACTGATCACAGCGCCAAACAGTATATCTTTTTGTTTATTATCAGTGGTCTGTTTATCGTCCTACCTCAACGTTCTGACTATTACATTTAGATACATTGTCACGTGTTTTTATATGCACATTTTCGATAACCCTCTACTTTTTTCTGCCATTCCACCTCCATTTGACTTGCTTTTTGTTTAAGACGTTGAAGTTCTTGGTCAATATAGGGGTTTTATGTGATTGATGCATAGGCCTCTTATTTATCTATTTACCACTTCTTGAGGAATAATCAGACGGTCTTCCACCAACTGCTAGAGGCTCGCTGAGATTTGCCTCTTCCTCTCAAATAGCAGAATGTCGGATGGCTTGTAGACCTAGTGATTGTGGTAACATTAAACGTTCACCGATTATCCAGGTGTTCAGACCAATTCTTTACAGGGCACACACGAGTGAGTGAATGAATGTACAAATGAGGGAGACCTAAGTAGCCCAAACATTCCATAAAAACCTTGGCAATTTTTGACTTCTGATCTTTTATATAGATATTTAACTATCATTAAGGGAGCTCTGTTGCCCTTATTGATGAATTCACTCAAGACCTTTGAAAGACTCTAGGCAAAACCTACTTTACACTAAGGTCTACATATGAACTGGACTTCCAGGATCCTTTTAGCACTTAGTCAAATAATTTAGGGCTGTATATGCTCAATACTAACTTTTGCCTTATCATGGATTTTGGTGCCTTTTATATCACTCCAAATAATTGCACCCTGAAAGAGACTACATAGTCAGTAATGTGGTCACAGCCAAGTTTCAGTCAGAAAAAAAACAATCTAGAATAGTGTTCATGATGAAGTTATCAGCATCCTGAGCCTTTGTCAGTGCCAATATAGATTTTCCTAACAGCATTATAGTTTTTTCTTATAATTGCCCTGCAGCTGCTTTGTAATGTTTACTTCTACTTACTATAGCTAAAATCTAATCTGTGAATAAGAAAATGTTATTTTAGCATTTCAGTATAATTTTTCAGTGCAGGGAGTAGAGGGGTGATCTGACATAGATGTTGGTGACAACTGACGATTTGGGAGTTTAAGAGGGTACATAAGCTTACCTCAACCCACCACAAGTACATAATTCAGAACAAGCATCAATAAGAATGGCATACAATCATTTATAACATGGTGCATATGAGGAAACAGGCTTTTTAAGGATCCGCCCCCACTTTTTGCCCCCATTTTGGCTACTAAGCACCTAGGCACTTGTGTAGTGACTCTGAAATGCCTTGCGCCCTGCTAATCAAGACTCAATGCATGTGATCTCACCCTTCAAAAAGTACACATATAATTGGCTTAACCCCTATTGGCATAACTTGACTTACTTGTAAGTCCTTAGTACATGGTACCAGGGGTACCTAGGGACTGTAAGTTAAAGTGTCACTAGTGGACTGCAACACTAGTTGTGCCACCACAGGAGTGACAAGCCAAAAGCATGACTCCCAGCCTCCCACTGCTGGCAGGCAGAGCAGTTCTAAATTGCTAACTCAAATTGCAACGCCCTAGCCTTCCTTTTTAATATGTGTTAGTCACTCCTAAGGCAGGTCTACTGATCCCTATTGGAAGGGTGCATCATATTCAAAGTTTAAACTTGTAGTTTTTATGTTTTGAAGGTCCTAACAGTAAACCCACCAGGTATCAATTTTACTCTTGAAAGGCTAGTAGCTCCATTGGCATGTACAGAGTTACAGGCTGACAACTCAGCTCTGCTAACTTCATCAGGACAACTCCATAGCACCCAAAGTAACTGAAAGTGACTGCATTCAACATTGATCAAAGTTTTCTTGAAAAGAGTTTCTAAGTGTCAAAAGTGTTGAATTTGTCAGTCCTTGTTTGTGGTTTACTGTTTCTTTAAGTATTTATATCACTGGATCTTGTTCACTTTGGTGGCCATAAATTCATATAAATACAGTATATTTTTATAAATTGTTGTCAAATTTCGAAAGAGTTATGCTTCCTTCTTGTCCAATCATGTTGGTGCTGTCTAAATGCTTTACATGTGTTCCCTTGTTTAAGCATGACTGCTCAAAGCAACAGCTACACAGGTTTGAGCTAAGGTTTAGCAAACAAGCCCGACTTGACCCAAGACAGGGCTTTACGTTTATTACACAATAAGGTCTCACAACCACACCGTAATATACCTAATTTCCTCACAGTGAAGTGAATGCATGTTTACAATGGCCCCATGCTTTTGCTTAGGTGTAAGTAAGGGTGTCTGTAGTCTTTATGAGGATCTCACCCAAAAAATTAAGCTGCACGTAGGCATGACTGGAGTGTTTGTGATGGGTCAGAGAGCTATAGAATGACCAGAGGAGCATGAACTGGGTCTCCTTAATTGATGATAGGTAATACCTGGTGCTTGAATATCTGAGGAAATGTAAGCCTTGATGAGACTTGGCGATACCACTTTCACAACAGATCAACATCACAGTTAACTAAAAGAAGTTAATTTAAAAATGAGAACACAGCATGGGTTTCAGCTTGAAATTGGCAAACTATGGTCACAAGGTATGACTTTCATCTATTTAAAGCATAATAATGTCATGCATTAGGACTCCCTGAAAACCCAACATTTGTACTTAATTCTAATGGTACAGAAAGCAACAACCACAACTGAGATCTTGTGGAAACATTATATAACACAGGGGTGCCTGATGCCATAGGAATGTTCCTTTAATTCTTAAACATCTCTTTGCAATTAGGCCAATATTTTCTCAAGCGATAATGTTTTGAAGTCTCAAATGTGGCCCCAAACCTAATTGATCTTTGTCAGATGGATCCTGAATCCTTCTTCAAAATTGCAAATTAGATTTCTTCAGGTTCACCTTTTCATCCCTTGCTCTCAGGATTTGGAGGCATTTGTCCATTTCTGTTGCCAATCTACTTCAGACTATTTGTAACAAATGTCTGCCTGAAGGTGTGATTCCTGTGGAACTGAAAGATGCTTGGGTAATCACTTTACTAAAACAGTCTAATGCGGATCCCTCGGATCTGAGTAGCTTTTGCCCTATCGCTCTTCTGCCATTTCCAGTGAAGATCATGGAGAAATATGTGATCAAGCAGATTTCTGATACTTTAGAACATTGTAAATTCTTGGACGTTGCCCAATCAGCTTTTTGCCCTGCACATGGCATGAATCTGCCCTTGTTTTGGTCCTGGATAACGTTGAATGTTAAAGCTTATTATATGTATTAATACAACTCCACTGGTATCCTATAAGATAGGTAGGCCTTTTAGCAGTTAAAAACGAATGTAAGAGTTTTTCACTACCAAGACATGTAATACTTAAAAGTACATTTTCTACTTTTTAAATACACTGCACCCTACCCTCTGGGCTACACAGGATCTACCATGGGGCGACGTATATGTATTAAAACGGAAGGTTTCAGCCTGACAAAAGGTTTATTTTGCCAGGTTGAAATGGCAATTTCAATTGCACACCCTGTCTGCTGGCAGATCTGAGACATATTTAGAGAGCTACTTGAGTGGGTGGCACAATCAGTGCTGCAGGCCCTTGAGTAATATCTAGTTTACAGGCCTTGGGCACATGTAGTAACACTTTACCAGGGACTTACAAGTAATAATTATGCCAATTGGGGATAAACCAATGTTACCATGTCTTAAGGAGTGAGCACATGTACTTTAGCACTGTTTGGCAGTGGTAACGCTTACAGAGTCCTAAGTGTTGAGTTTCAACGGGGTTTACCCAGAAAAACTACCTGACCTGGGTCATCACAGAGATACGTTTAAAAAGGGTCAGAGTAGTGGTTGATAATTTTACATAGAACGTGTTACAGATTCACCAAAAACGCTAGATTTCTCATGGCTAAACAGCAAATCAGGTTTATTTTACACAATGTAAATCAAAGGGAGAAGAAAAATCATAATTTTTAACTGCTTTTCAGAATTCAAAGCATTCATATAATTCCACACATCAATTATTGGAGACCTCTTGGAGTCCCAAGATATGACAATCATCAGAAAATTTTGTGAATCAAAGTATCGCTGTCATTTCATGAGATAATTTCGGCATGTTACATCTCATTTGGTATCAAAAAGTGCTCTCAGTGAGGATAGAGACGGAAAGGGTTTTTGGGTAAGATAGGAGTGATTGGGTAGGTGGAGGACAGGGCAAAGGTGTTGTGACATGGACAAATTTACATTTATATACAGTTAGACCTTTACAGCCTAAAACGGTCCTTGAGTTCCCTATAACCATAACACATAGGTCCTGGTAAGTCAATTTCTTTTGGTCCTATGGTGTGAGGATGGAAGGTAGTCTACGTTTCGACCCCGTAGGATTAAAGGGTTAGTGTTATCCTCATGCTGGGGTCTTCATCAGGACAATGTAGTTTAGGAGCACCTAGAAAGATAGATTGTGTTCAGTGTGTGTAATACGCTATGGTGAATCATTTAAAATCGTAAGGTACCAAAGCATGTGATACCTACTTCAGAAACGGCTAGCAATAACCGTCTGGGATGGGCAGCCAACGGCTCCTTAGCTATATGAAAAATAAGGAGAGTTTAAGTATTGCATGATGGGACATGTATACATTGTCCTAAATGGCGGTTCGTTAGAGGGGAGAGACTTACTAGGGCAAATGAAAGTAGAATAGGGTAACAATCTCCTTGCTTCTTAGTCACTCCTTCAGTTTCACAAATGTCCGTCATACGATGTCGTCAAACTACCGTTGGTGGTCGCTAATAAGTCAACCGTGGAGGATCTGAGGGGAACGTAATAACAATAGTGAGCGTCAGTGGATCGCTATGTTTACTTGCAGGCATGGGCACAAGATTAACATGCCTGGGTCTGTGATATTCTAATTAAAGTGTATATACTATTAAAGCAAATGAGTGCATCAATAGCATTGCATGTGTAGGCCTAATCACTTCATTTACAGCAGACATGCAGCATTCGATTTAGGGTATTCTTTAAAAGTATATTCAGGTAAGGTTTTTTGTCGGATATACTGTGAGATGTGGATATTTACCAAAGCATTTCCCTGCTCATCTTATGAAGGTTACATAGGGCACATCTATAAATATACAGCTCAAGATAACACTTGATCATGCTAGAATTGGAGCTGTTGAGTCTCATGAACTCAAAATACTGCTTACGGATAATGAGTATGTATCATTAATCTCCAATTCTACTCAAATATAGCATTATTTGTTGTATGTGTTATATTACACCCCCTAAAAGGCTTCATGCATTTTCTGAAGGATGTTGTAATACATGCGCTAGTTGTTTTGAGACAGTAAATGTATGGGTGCAAATAATGTGACAGTGTCCTATAAAAAAATATTTTTGGAGTACTATAAATATTTACCTGGGATGAAGTTATCACCTGACCCATTTGTGATCATCATAGAAAAACGTTAAAGTCCTCTGAGCCGTCCGACAGGGATTTTTTGTGTGAAACCAAGCTTCCTGAGTGTTAAGAGAATTACTGAGAAGCCTCAAAAAACCTTCACTGAAATACCTGCTTCACAAATGCTACTTGCGTTACTTACATCTCCGCATAATAAATGTACTTTTGATGAAGAACAGATATGATAGCAAGGTTAATGCTGACTGCGATGCACAAGGGTAACCCACTTATGTAATGACATTTATTTGTAATGATGCCTTATGTGCCAAACTCAAGGTGTCCAATCAGGCCTCACAGCATATTATGTGGCTTTGGGTTTGGTGGCAGATTTTGCTCTGTAGTAACTCATTCATCACCCCTACTGGCTTATATCCTGGATTCCAGCCGATGGTCGGACCATGTGTATGGTTGTGGCTGTTCCACTCCAAGGCTGACCTGGTCTGTATGTTTCGCGTGAAATCTGATGCCATTTGTTGTCTGGAGGTGCATGTTGCAGCATCTCTATGTGATTGTCACCATATTTGTGCCTGTGATCTTGCAAGCAGGGAAAATGCTGCAGCTCCCTTTGAAGTGAACCACTTAATCTCTGCACCTTCCACATTAACAATGCACCCCTGTTACAAGATAAACCTTCTGTACACTCACAAAAACACAACACTGAAGCGTGCTAGCGCTCGGTCCTGCTATATAGCTAGTATCCGCAATGTTCACAAATACTAAACACAACATCTAGATGACAAGTTTCTGCGCATAAGGCAAGCAGCTCCAGGGGCTATCAGCAAAACATGCATTCACAAAATCTGTGGCTACTTCCACAGATTACATTTAATAAGTTCCAAGGGCCAAAGATAAGAACCGGAGGAAGATCCTTCTCCTAATTTGCTGCCATGACCTGGAACACCATGCAGACCCACCTCAGACAATCCCCGTCGCTGACTCAATTCAGGAAGGACTCCAAGACCTGGCTCTTTGACTGAACACCATAGCGCAGCTGGATCAGCAGATCCCTCCCCGCCCAGCACCTTGAGACCCTCACGGGTGAGTAGCCACACTTTGCCAACCCTGATTGATTGATTGAGGTGTAGTATCTGTTGCATGGCTGTTGGTCTCTAATAGCACACCAAGTACAACAAAAAAAGTAGTCAGAGTGCACAAAAAACATGCATATCCCTGGAACGTAACACCCACCAACATGAACACCATGAAACCACCACACTACACGGCTGGTAGGGACTAATCAGATTGAGCGAGTGATGGCAGTTTCTATCTTTGTCCTGCCCTTCACTATCATCAGCAGTGACTTGGCTTCCCTTGGTCACACCACCATGAAGGCAGGAACAGAAGACAAGCAATGAAGTAAGCCATGTTTGTTTCTGTGACTTTGATTCCTCAGTACCCACCCCCTGCTCCTCTGCAAACAGGAGGCTGTTAATTAGGGCAGGGCTAGGGGCCAACCCTATCCTGCCATTAATAGTCAAGGAGTGTGGTGATGTAACATTTTCTCAGTCAATGTATAGGCGGACAGGTATGGGGAAGGAGCATCACCCCGTTTGCAAAAACACAAGGGCATATTAGCAAGGGCAGTATCGCCGATTTAGCTGCACTTTTTGACGCTAAAGCGGCGATATTTCTATTGCCCTATTAGCAAGCTGTCGCTAACAGCAGTTAGCAACAGCTTTCAGGCGATAGCGAACGGTTTGGGGCCCGCTTTGCATGTCAGCGATATTTATCACTAATGACATGCAAAGTGGGCGTACCCAAACTGTTAGCGACTGAAAGCAGTCGCTAACACAGCTATCTCTTTTTAGCAACGCAGGCGAAGTGATAAAAAAAGTCGCTCTAAGCGCGATTATCAGTAGTAATTAACACCTGTTTGAAACCTTACTTACCTGTATTCCCCAATGGGAGGTGGATTATCAGGCTAAGTCCACCATGGCGTTAATGCTTGAATGTCGCTGGATTACCGGCGATATTCGGGTTTTTCTCCGCTATCGCTGGCTATTTTAGCACAGTGAAGATAAACGTTGCTAATAGCATGTTTTCTCCGCTAAAATATCCAGCGATAGGCAGCGATAAAAATAAACGCGCTAAGCGCGTTTTGCAATAAATGTCGCAACTTCTTGCTAATATGCCCCACAGTTTTAACACCAATAAATAATTTCATTTTGTGGTGTGCACGCCTAATCAACAGTGGTGGTGAGCATGTTGCATAACTCCTAATGTACCCAGATAGGTAGACCCTAGGTGCAAGAATGATTTTACACAAGTTAAGACACAATATTGACCAAATTAAATGACTGAAAGGGAAGAGTGAACCAGAAGAGAAAAAACAGAAGAAGAAAAAAGCAATGTCTACCATTCACCTTGGCCTGTACCTATATAACCATATTCAGCTAATAAGTAAAGGCATTCTAATTAGGACTGGCATTAGCCTGGGGCTTTACGGTGAGATTTTTTACAATAGTATTTTGAACTTTGACATGAATGTTTGTGCATATTCTTATTCTAGCTATGAATGGCTCGCACCTATGCCTAGTAATTGCTTGCTAAACTTTTGCATACGTGCCTGCACGCATGCTTGCTTTGAATTAGCTAGCTGCAGTACTTGTAATATGTCTACCGACTGGACCTTGGTAGAAGTAAATACGAATCTCCTTATGTGGAGAATTTATTTTCTAGATCACGCAGTAAAAAACAGCCCTTCCCGCTCATACTAGGGACAATATTGTGAGTGGCGCAATAATATCATTTATGTAACATGCACCAGAAATTACAGATAATACATGTTTCAGTAATTCTGTGCTGCAAAACACCTTCCAATTCAGAGAGGAACGCTGCAAAACACCGTCCAATTCAGAGAGGAACTGTAGGGTGGTCACTTTTTCTATGTGGTTACCCCGAGGTCTTTGCTTTTCTTTTCCCTATTGATTAATTAAACTTTCCAGGAAGTGCATTGCAAATTTGCGCAGAAATTATACCAGTGGTGTGAAGTTAAATGATTAGAATTTACCCTACCCACATTTAGGACAAAAATCTGTGGCTACCTGGCGCACCACTGTTCTCTGGCTGGGCTGCAGATTAAAAGTACTGGGGTGACACTTGGCATGGAGAAGTGATTCTGCCAATGTAGCAGCCACGGCCGGTGGTAGGTGTAACTGCAGGGCGGTGACGTAGGGAGGGGAGGGCAGGGTGGGGGGTTGTAATGCCTGGATTACGGACTTTAACAGGTAAGTAAACATATACATTAATAAAACTAATTTTTTTGCGCGCACTGCATCGCATTTGGTGATTCAGTGCACACAACGAAATTCGTTTTATTAATTTATATGGTTACTTACCTGTTAAAGTCCGTAATCCATACATTACAACCCCCCTCCCTACGTCACCGCCCTGCAGATACACCTGTAATGGTCTGGGCCCAGGGATAACACGTGGGAGCAATTGGCACAATAATCGGACGTGGACACAGGTTGAGGGTTAGCCGGAAAGACCTCGAGCGGTCTTCCGCTTTCTTTATTTATACCCCGGAGCTCCGGGGTATGTGTGGATGCGTGTTGTGAATCGCAACATTGTATGGGAGAGCCCGTGTGGCTCTCTACATCCCTCCTTCAATTTAGTCTGTTTTCCTTTTCTCCGATCAGTGCTTCTATGGAGATGTCCAAGCAAAGTCTCTGAGTCTCTGACTGGGCCTGGGGTTGGATCGCAGGTTGAAACGCTGACTCCGGGCAAATGGAGACGCGGCAACCCCGGCCAGGGTTGTCTCTCTTGGCTCACCGATCAAAGCTGTGCCTTGCTGGCTGGATTCGGCCGCGGTGTTTTGTGTTGTCATCCTGGGTGGTGTTTCACCGCGACTTCCTGCCACCGGTGACCCAGGGACGGGTGTCCCCTGCCCGGTACCCCCATCTTCTCCTGTCTCTTGACCTTCCATTGTTTCCTGGTCCGCTACTGGTTCTCTTGTTCTTTTGAAACACGATACGTTGCGGGTTACTGTTTGACTCCCTCACCGGGCGGTAACCATGGTCCCCTGGATCTTGTCAACTACCCACACCTCAGGCTCGTAGGGTGTTCGAAACTTCCACCCCGGGTGTCGATCACGGACTACCACGGTGTCGCCTACTTGTAGCGTCGGCTCTTTGGCGTGACGGGCTTCGCTTGCTTTTTGATTGGTGGCTCTCCTCTGGGCCTGAGTGTCTTCATCATTTCGCTCTCCAGGCACCCAGGTGCTGTCGGTAGGAATGCCATCTCTTGGTGCTCTCTTAAACAGCGCATGTGCTGGTGCGCACTTGGTGGTGCTGTGTGGCGTTTGTCGATACGCCCCTAAGAATTGATCTAGGGCTTCTTCCTGGTCGTCTCCATTGTCTACGGCAATCCTCAGGGCTCGGTTGAGTGTCCTCATGAATCTCTCGACTTCCCCGTTCGCCTGGGGCCACAACGGGGTTATCTTCCGGTGTTTGACCTTGAGGTTCTCGAGGTAGCTCTGGAATTCTCGGCCCTGGAAGGGTGGCCCGTTGTCTGACTTAATTTCATCCGGGAGTCCCATGGTGGCAAAAATGCGATTGAGTGCTCTCTTGACACTCGGGAACGCCGTGGATGATATGACTTCCACTACGGGAAACTTGGAGAAAGAATCAACTAGTACCAGGGTGTGTCTTCCGTCTGGGAAGCTCCCAAAGTCGATGCTGAGGCGGGACCACGGTGTCTGAAGAGCATCTTCGGTGATCACCGGGGCCGGTGCTGGGTCACCACCAGTGATGGTGCATGCGTGGCAGGAGCGGACCATCTCGTCCACCAGACTGTCCATCATGGGGAACCAGACCTTGCTTCTCAGTCGGGGCTTTGTCTTCGCCATCCCCTGATGGCCCACGTGCGCCAGCTCTAGCGTCCTCTGTTGCAAACTTTCTGGTATCACTATCAGATGGCCTCGGAGGATGACCCCTTCATCCCCTTCGCTCAGCTCACTCCTGACTTGCCACAGCTGTTGTCGCATGTGTCTGACCTCAGGCCGAAGGCTTTGTGCTCCGTCTAGGAAGTGTGCCCAGCGATTTCCGGCCAGCGCATGGCGCACTTTGGACAGAGTCTTGTCATTTGTGGTTGCGTCCCCGATCTCCCTCAGCATCATCGTTTCTGGGCACGCTGCTTGCGAGATCATATGTACGAGTTCTTCCGCCTCACCTCCATCTCCATGTGACGGGTTTTGGCCGGCCTCCGGATGTCGGGATAGGTAATCCGCTGGAGTATGTGCGCCTGGTCGGAAGACCATCCTGAAATTGTATCCTTGTAGTTGAATAGCCCATCATTCTATTCGCGGCGGTGCTAGCCTGGACGACCCCGCAAACAGTGGCAATTATGGCTTGTGGTCTGTCACTACCGTGAACTCTTGGCCACACAGGTATAGGTGGAAATGCTGACACGCCCATTTTATGGCCAGCGCCTCTATCTTGATTTGGGCATACCTGCTTTCGACGTCCGACAGCGCTTTGCTTGTGTAGGCCACTGGCTTCCATCCTTCCGGTCCTTGGGGTCTACCTTCAGCCCGTCTCTGGTGAAGGTGTATCCGAAGAAGTCGATGGACTCTTGGTAGAAGGAGCATTTTGATCGGTGCAATGTCAGCCCGCAGTCTACAAGTCTTTGAAGAGTGGCCCTCAGGTGCGCATGGTGTTCCTCTAGTGTAGCCGAGTACACCAGAATGTCATCACTGAGGTTGATGACTCCATTCAGCCCGGACAATACCTCCCGTATGGCGTTTTGAAAAACTTCTGCGGCGGAGGACACGCCAAAACTCAACCTTTTGTAGCGGCGTAGACCTACGTGGGTGGAGAAAGTGGTTATGTACCGACTTGCGGGCTCCAGTTCAAGTTGATGGTAACCCGAATTTAGGTCCAGCTTCGAGAACCATTTGGCACCGTTGAGGTCAGCCACTATCTCGTCCATTGTAGGGGTGATGTGCCTTTCTCTTTTGACTGCGACGTTGGGTAGCCTCATATCTACGCATAGCCTGATCGCCCCTGGCTGTTTGGGTTTGGGTGCTACTACCAGCGGGGATACCCATGGTGTCGGGCCCGACACCTTCTCTATCACTCCCAGGTCTTCCAGTTTCTGGAGTTCTTCTTCCACCTGTGGCCTCAGGTTGAACGGTACTCGTCTGTGTCGCAGGGCAACGGGTTTCACGGAGGTATCGATGTGGAGTCTGAATCTTTTCCCCTTCAGTTTTCCAAGGCCTTGGAATAACGCTGGGAATTCTTTCAGGAGAGTGTCTGCATGCGCCTGATGTACTTGATTTGCGAAGAACACGAGTCTCAGGTCTTCCGCGGTGTGGCAGCTCAGCAAGGTGCCCTTTATTCCTTCAGTGATGTGGAATCGCGTTTCCGTCGAGTATTCGCCATTGATGACGGTTGTCTGTGTTACTCCTCTCAGCGGTAGCGGCTCAGTGCCACCGTATGTGTAGATCCTGGCGCTGGAGGATGCCAGTGTAGGTTTGGGGGACATCTTGTTGTATTGGTCTGAGTCCATGACATTAACGGATGCGCCTGTGTCTATGAGAGCCTCGATCTTGGTGCCTTCTATGGAGACAGAGCACATGGGCGGCGGTCTCCTCTTGGTTGACGCTCTGCTGACGTAGGATATCACGTATACTTCGTCATCTTCGTCGTCTTCGTATCGAGGTCATCTCCCCTGCGCCTGACCATCTGGGGGAGGTTGTTCCTGGTCGAGTGAGAGTTGTCGAACACGTTGGGTCATTGACCTGGGCTTCTGGCCCGGTGGTCTGTGTTTTCCTCCTCGTCACACTGCCGCAAAATGGTTTAGCCGACCACATTTTAGGCAGGTCTTTTCTTTCGCTCCACACGTTGCTGTCGGTGGGTGATCTTCCCCACAGTAGTCGCACCGGCTCCCTCGGGTGGTGGTCCGTGGGCGTGTTGCCTGGGGTCGTCTCTGGATGGCATCTATCCTCTCTTCCTTGATTGGCGTTGTTCTGCTTGGGGTCGGTGCGACCACCGGCGTACGTAGGGCGACTTCCATCTCTTCTGCCCTTGCATCGGAGAGTTCATGCGATCTTGCCAGGATCAGTATTTCGTCTAGGGAAATGCCCGGCAGTCGTAGAATGAGTTTTCTTAGTAGTTTTGATCAACATCCAACTATTATTTGGTCTCGGATCTCTTCCCTCGGGTTGGCAAATGGGCATGTCTTGGCTAGCCGGCGTAGTCAGGCATAGAACATGTCCATTGATTCAGCTTCAGTTTGCCATGCTCTTTTGAATTTGAATTTTTCAAAGTCGTTATTGAGCTGGGGATCAAAGTGAGCATCTAGCGCCGCAACCGCGGCGTCGTAGTCATGCTCAGGTCCGGTGTTGGGGAGCGTTTCGAACAGCTCGTAGATTTCGGGGCCTCCGTATAGGATGAGGAGCGACCTTTTGACAGTCCCATCTGTTTCCCGTGTGCCATTGAAGTACAGATTTAACCTGCCGACCCACACCTTCCATCGCGGCGCCCCCGTTGCAGGATCCGCTGCTTCGCTGAACCGGGGAATCGGTGCTGCGCCTGCGTGCATGTGACTATGTGGCATCGGTGCGATAGCTCCGGCCTGGTTCAGGCCTTGCGGCGGTGGTGCCATTACTATTGCTGGCGGGGCGACCAGTGCGGGTACATTCTGTGCGGCCCCGTGTTGGCTTGCTCCTGGCGCCGTGACAGACATGATTACGCCTTTACTGTGGGTCTATTCGTGCTGAGCCCTGTGACTTCTGCGTTAGGCCCTTCTTTATCGGTATTTGGACTGGCCAATGCTTGGCACCTGAGTGAGGTGGCTTGGTGTGAGAATGGGTGTGAGACACCACATGCCCTCTTGCCGCTGCTAGTGCTTGTCCGAGGTCTCCTTTGCCTTTGCCAGTGTTTGTTGCGGCAGCTATCTCCCTTGCCTTTGCCAGTGTTTGTTTGAGAGCTCCCTCGCTTTGCCAGCGTTTGATGTGGCAGGTGTGTAGGGAAGCTGCGTGTGGTAGCTACTTGGTGACGTCTTCAGGGGCCGGTGTGAGCCTGGGGGGTGTGTCTGACCCTGCGCGTGTGGTCTGAGGCCTTCGCGCGTCTATGGAATGCTTCTCTGGCCTTCCGCGGCTGCTCGGGGCTGGGCTGCCTCGTGGTGGACGTAGCTCCGCCTCTCGCGCTTCCTGTTGCGGCCGGCGCTTGCAGGCCGCCGTGTGTTCAGCTGTGGTCTGACCTGGCGGGGGCGCCTGGGGCAGGTAGGCCAAGTGATGGCGCGCGTAGGGGCAGGCAATGGACTCACCATCACCATGCGTCGGCTGGCTAGCTGCGAGCAGGACACCCGGCGAGTCCCTCCAGATGAAGGCGCTCCTGGCGGGGAGACGCGTGGGCGGGCCTCAGAGCCGGTGCCGAGCGCTGGCAGACGAGCGGGCGGGCTCCGCGTCAGGCGAATTGCACACCGCAGCGTCGTGGGTGGGGGTTGTGCTCCGCACACGTGGGAAAAGAAATCCCACCTTCGTCGCCAGTGTAATGGTCTGGGCCCAGGGATAACACGTGGGAGCAATTGGCACAATAATCGGACGTGGACAAAGGTAGAGGGTTAGCCGGAAAGACCTCGAGCGGTCTTCCGCTTTCTTTATTTATACCCCGGTGCGAGCCCGCCCCGGGGTATGTGTGGATGCGTGTTGTGAATCGCAACATTGTATGGGAGAGCCCGTGTGGCTCTCTACAACACCTACCACCGGCCGTGGCTGCAATGTAGGAAGACATATTTTTTATATATTAGATATGTTACCCCTTAAGTGTTTCTTGTAAGCCCGTGGTGGTGGATGCTGAATATATACGAGTACATTAGCTATAGTATGCCTCCCCAGTAGAAAATACACACAAGCTGTGTATTTTCTTTGAACAGGCCAAGTTGTAATTAAAATCCTATTTTGTATCTCCACCTAGGGAAATACTAAACATTTGGTTCAATGTTATTTTCTATTAAGTTACTTACTTAACTGATGTGGAGATGTTTGATAACTTTAGTAAAACATTAACTTTTAAACACATTACTTTGTCCAGGCTAAATGAAAACTCCTGCAAAAAAAAGTTTGCTTTTCAACCTTACCTCAGAGGCTCAATACACATTCCTGCTCCCAGAGGGTCTTCAGGTCTAGTGATGCAGGATGTTGCCAGCAACTGTTCACTTAATAGGGAATAGCCAAGAGGAAAGGTGCAAGGAAAAGACTCTTTTTGTATGGTCACCTCCATGTTTTTTTGACTGACCGCTGCTGGTTTTTCAACAGAGTGCATTGAGGCCTGCAAAACAGACCTCACTGCCTTTGCCCTCAACCCGAAACTGGAATGCCAAATTGGCTTTCACCTAATTGATTAAGCTAACTTACCTGTACGGCCCTTGTAAATGGTACTCAGGGTACCCAGGACATGTAAGTTAGAGAGTCCTCTTCCAGGGATCGCCGCACTGGTTTTGCCACCCTGGGCATGACACGAATAAACCCAAACTGCAATTTGCAGGCTGGGAGAGCAGTTTACACTGCTAGCCAAACTTTGCCATTTAAAGTAATGGAAAAACCGGACTTTTCCTTTGCATATGTGTAAGTCACCTCAATGGTAGACCTGTAGAGTCCTAAGAAGGGTGCTACATATCCCACGGACAAAACATATAATTTTACATGTTCTGATAGTAAAAACAGGAAACTGTAGTTTTTACTGTGAAAAAGCTTGATTGCCCAATTGGTGATTACAGAGTTACAAGATGACCCCTCGCCCATGGTGCAACCAATGTGGGTCATCCAAGGTACCAAAAAACTTGTAGCATTAAGCCCGACATTATTCTCAATTCGAAAATAATATATAACAAATTGCAGTGTACAACTTTAGTAAAGTTGTCACTTTGTTGCCTTTACACTCTTGTACCCATACTGATTGCACATGGGGTCCTGTCGCCAAGACAGTTTTCTGTTCTTCTCTAGAGATGGGCTAACAACTCCCATGAAAGGATACAATATGGGCCTGCTCTGGAAGGAGGTATCACCTCCCTCCAGCAGGCTGCCAAATGGGTATTGTCCCACGTGCTAGCTTGACAGGAAAAGCCACCTCTGATGGACAATTAGGAAAGGGGGGTGCCCCATTTGTCAAGCAGGCAGGCTGGCACTAGGGGCAGGAGAGGGGAAACCAGTTGCCAAACCGGTTTACCAGGGGCATGTATCCTCCTTTGTAACTTCACCTCTTGGTTGGGCTAGGGGTCATGCCATATTGGTAGCGGGCAGAGTGTGCTTCCTGGGATTCCCAGGTGCCACACTTCACAGAAAGTGGTCATCAGGTGGGAGGGAATTTGGTAGCCAATTTGCTACCAACCACATCCTGCCCTGAGGATGTTTTCTGAGCAGGAGTAGGGCACCCCTTGCACCCAGAGCTCAGATGTTGTCTGGAGTGCAAGAAGGAGAGAGAAAGGACTACCCTGCTGCACAGTGGAACCGGCAAAGAGAGGCTGAACTGGCGTGGACTGCACCTGCTGAACCTGGTGGCCAACTAGACAAGAGACTCTGCCTGCTGTGTCCTGCTCGAGGAGAAGTCATCTCCAGAGCCCAGCCAAAGCCAAGAGAACCCAAGGGTCAGTGAGTTGGCCTCCTGCTCACAATATAGGGACATAACAGCTGAGAAGCCTGCTAGGACAAGTTAGTAGCCCAGAATCTTCTTCTCACCGCCACCCGCCACTGTGCAGCACCACAGACCATGATAGGAAGCACTAAGTTGCCCTTGAGTTCGCTGATGCTGGGAGTGTTTTTGGAGTGCAGCTGGGACCCCCAGAGCATTAGTTAGCAACCAAGGAAGGATTGGCCTGTGAACGCGATACTGGGCGGCCAGTAGTCCATTGCCGACTGGACTTCTTCCACCACTGAGAGGACTTCAAGGGATGTCAACCCTGCAACCAGGACCACCTCTTCCCCTTCGAGGACCGAGGAGTATTTGTAGCAAGACCCCTGCCAAACACATCTCATTCACAGCATCCTTTGAGCATCTCCAGCTTCCTTTATCCCTTGCACCAGGCCCACTTCCATAGGAAAGCCCAGTGAAGTAAAATAATGTCTGGAACTAACTAAAGACTGCTTCACCTGCTGTGGTAACTGTTTCTGAGAACCTTGCATGTCCCCCCAACTGGCTCCCCACTGACGTAGGTTGCCTAAAGTGCCTCTAATTGACCGCACTCTACTTACTGCAAACATTTTGGTGAATACGTTTCTAAAAATATCAGATTTGTTGAATTTGCCATTGCTTGATCATGAATGAGGGAAATTCTTTGATGTAATATGCCTTATACGTTGTACATCGCCAGGAACCCTCAAGTGGACCTTTTATGTTGTAGTGTCTAAAAATACACAAAAATACAGTCAATTCTTATAAATCGGTACTGAATTTCTTTAGTGTCTTATCAAATGCTTCTTCAATTGTTATGGTGCCATTTAAATGCTTTACATTTGTTCCTTTGTGTAAGCCTTGCAAATCAGAGCCACAGCTACCCAGGATTAAGCTGTAGGTTTGACAAACGAAACCTAAGGGTCCTAATGGGGTTGGTAAGTATAATAGATGGTGAGATTGAACAACCATAATACTATAAAATACACCCTATTTTAGAAATGTGGTATTTAGTTGGCAGTGGTATACACCCTGTCCAAGTAGGAACCCTCCCTTCTTATCAGGATGAGTAAGTGCACACCTTAGTTTGCCTGTGCTCTCATTCTGGTAGCTTGGCACAGAGCAGTCATGCTAAACTACAGGGCAAAGTGTAATGCATTTATATATAACTCACAATAACACAGTGAAAACACCACAAATGGACACCACACCCGCTTAGAAAAGTATCTTTATCTAAACCAATCAAGACCAAAACGACAAAAAGCCAACATTCACAACTCAAAATATCGCTTGTAAAAGAGCTCTTGCAAAACTATAGCTCTTAGAAGACAATAGCTCCAACTTGGGCTATCTCGATGTCTCGTGTTTAATAGTCATATCCCGAAGCTTCACATCTACATTTGATCTCAAGAATCACACATTCACATGGTAGCCATAACAACTTTGTGTGCAGGCATGCTCCTTGTGAAATATTACATTGCCACCACCCGGGTAACTGGAATTATGATTCAGGAGAGCACCCAATTATGAGACAGGGTTGACTAAATTATGCAGCACTGCGACACTGTCTGGTCAAACATTTCACCTCACTAATACCAGTTTAGCAATCAAATGCAGGAATAAGCAACCGTAAGATGACCAGTCAACCTTTGCGCAGGCCCTTCCACTGTGCGCCAAAACATATCGCCACATTGAACTTTTTGCATTCTCAGATTAATACTGCATATGCCAAATGAATCTACCACCAGCTGCATAATCTGCAGTTGGTAGACCTATGTGGCATATTCAGTTTATATATTTTTTTCAGAAATGTGGCACTATCTGTCTCCCAGGCAAAAACACACATTTGAAAAAAATACATGTGGTTCCCAAATAGTGTTGACCCATGTACTGAGGATCGACCCCCTACCTACTCTTGACTTTTTTGTTTGAAATGTGTGGTTCCCCTAAAAACAATATTTTGGGGCCTACAGGGGGCCGGCCTTCCATGCATATGGGCCAACCCCTTGGGGACCCCAAAATTACGTCAAATTAATGTTAGTATTTTAGGTCGAACCTAGACAGCTCTTGCACTGTCTGGAAGATCTGTTGTATGTACTTTGTGGGCTCTGAATATCAGCCCCAGACTTGTCTCCTTCAGCTTTTGCTTATGGACTTTTTTAATGGACTTTTTTGTCTGTTCAACTGCCTCTATTTAATTGCCTTGATAGAAAACGGCCAGTAGAGGTCAGTAAAATACCAGAATTGCTTTCTGCTTGTTCAACTGCCTCTATTTAACTTTCTTGATAGAAAACGACCAGAAGAGGGGCAGTAAAATACCAGAATCACTTTAGCATTCCCTAGATTCCGAGCCACAGAAACTTGCCTGCCACGGGCACCTGTGGACAATAATATTTTTTTTAAATATTGTATTTTCAGTGATATGACCACACAAGGCCCTGATTTTATATTAAAAACAGAGCTTTAGACAATACCATTTCCCGCTGATAGGCAGTATTTCTCTCCATATGTTCCAATTACCTGGCATGTGCTTACTTTGCCTCAATGTTAAAGAACAGTAGATGTTTCAGCACCCAGGTTAATGTGCTGCATAACTAAATACATCTAAGGTCCCAAAGGTGAGACCGACTGCATTGCAAATGCTTGTTTTTTTTCATTCCCTTGGTGGCGCAATAGTGCCCCCAGGGGAAAAACACTGTTTATTATTTTTTTAATTGTTCCCCTGGGGACCAACCTGTTACCACGGGGGGGCAAACCCACCCAGACAAACAACCCTGGTTGCCTAGTTGTTTCCTGACTGTGGATCACTACAACTGCAAAACGGTTTCAGGAAGGCCTCGTTGGAAAGGGCAGACTCTCCTTTTTTAGGTCTCGGCTGCACGCGCGGAAGCGCGTGTCCGCCGACAGCCTATTGTTGCCGTGTCTCCTTTCTAGGAGACACTGCTGGCCGCGCGCTTCGCCTTGTTAAACAAGGCCACCCTGTAACCTGAGGAGGCTGTTTTGGGCATTTTTCTGCACGAGAAACAGAGAGAGCACTCACCTACTTCTTCCTGCTACTCCGCATGATGTCAGCTCTCCTCATGGTGCTCTGACATCTTAGAATGGGGTCTGATACATAAGTGGTTCTGCATCATCCCTACCCATTGTTAAAAAAAATGGAATCCTTTGTAGCTCTCTCCAGTGGCGGCCAACACTTATAGGGTCAATAAAGTGCAGAAGTATGTTGATGGTGGAAAGAAATGTGTATAGACCATCATCGAGTTGTTGAAGGAGGATAACTGGCAAATTCGCCTAAAATAATATTTCAAATGGTCGTAGTAATGGGCAATTCATAAATATAGTGAAAGAAGAAGAACGGCCCAAATGGACTGTTTAGGTCACGACCCAAGAAAATCAACTGGATTCTGAGGTGATGTGAAGTACAAACAGTTATGATTACTATCTCAAAATGAAAGCCCCATTGGACATAGATGGAAAAATGTAACAGATCACCCTATTGTCAGGGGTTTCAAACCCATCCCCCATAGAGCAAGATTAATTTCAAGAGACAACAGTGAGGTTGTACACCAACCTTGCATATATATCTGAATTAACTATATGTACGAACATGTATCATAATACAAACAAGGCACAAAGTAATTCAAATCAATAAAAGTTTATATATGGAGAATCATAATTTGAGCAGTGGCATCCGGTAAAATCAATTCAAAAAAGGTAAAACGTAAATTAGCAGGTCCAGCTCCTGGTTGATGACGTCAGTACAGCGATGTGTCACTTGCTATTGGATGCTGGAGACTCTGGTGTGGCAGCACGTGCTTTGCTGCACTCTACCCCATGTGCTCAGCATTACTGTAGCCCTACCCAGGCCTACTGTCTGCTGTCAGCATGAGGGGGAGATGGCCCTGTACATGAAAAATCACGGCTGCCAACTACATCTCATTAACAATGTGATGATGTTTTACCCCCTAGCACTGCCGTCGAACTCCGGAGTTGGAAGACACAGAGGCAGCAGCACTGCCTGCCTCTGCCATAGCTGGGAAGGGACAATGGAGATGCTTAAACAAACAGGGTGCAAAAAATTAAAAATTAAACACACAGGGGCAGTCAAAAACAACAAACACGGTGAACGATGGGTCAGAATGGGGTGGATGGGGTCTAGGATCATGAGGGATAGCTAGGCAGGAGCAGGCTGGTTTAAAACAAAATGGCTGCATGCTTGCAGACCATGGATTGCTGTTTGTGTAATTGTTTTGCATTTTTTTGTGCAATTCTCATTCTCTCTCTGCCACTCTTCAGTGCTTTTCCTATTGTTTCTCACTGTTTCTTTGCTGCTTTTTGAGCATTTCTGTGCCACTATTCAGGGATTCTATCACTCTTTCTCATTCATTATTTGCCGCTCTTCTGTGCTTTTGTCTTTCATTCTTTAATGTTTCTCTCTGCCTTTTGGCCTCTTTTAGTCTCAGGCCATTGGACATTTTTTTGTCTTATTTCCTTTAATTTATTTATTGTTTTCAGCTATTAGCCTTACAATAGTTACAAGAAGTAATAAGAAGAAATAAAGAAATAATAAATAAAAAAATCTAGGAATTAAAACTGCATCATAAAAATGTACAGTGTAATCAAATAAATAACATTATTAACTGCAATCAATTCCAATAAAAAAAACAATCAACTATTTCATCAATACAGGCGAGATTACATTAAAGTACATATGCAATACAACTAGCTAGGTGTTGTTGCAATATAATGCATTAGGAACCATATTCAGTTCCTATTCAACAACCAACCAGTTCATCAGTGCAAGCCTAAATTGGTTTGAGGTGCTGGAGCAAAACAGCATTGAAAAATGTATGGCATGGCACATGAAAAAACCACATAAAACCACATAAAAAGAAGAGAAAGTGCCACAGAAGTTATCGAGTTTGGTTGGGACCGGGCACATTAGATAGTTCTCAAGGCAAGGTCACCTACAGGGCCAGACTGGGAACCAAAATCGGCCCTGGCAAAGTGCTCGGCCGCCCCCCCCTCCCCACTCGGGGGGGTTTGAGGTGCCGGGCCCGGCTGCAAAAACAGCCCTGTAACAAAATCGGCCTCCAGGGGCTCAAAACCGGCCCCCACCCTTGAGGCGCACCGGGGGATTGCCCGGTGCCCGCTATGGCCAGTCCGGGCCTGGTCACCTAAACTGTAAGTGTAACTCTGTGAAGTCAGAAAAGCTTATAACCTCAGGCCTTGCACGGATATGAGTGGCAAATTTTATGCATTTAGTTCTGTTGCATTTAATTCATATAAAAACAGACAGTTATTTCAAGAGCATAAAACAGGTTTATATTGAGGTATACGTATAACGAAGCACACAAAGAGTATACAGTACAATTAAGGCACCAATTTGCAACTCTGTGCATAGTAAAATTGACTTGAGACAAAGTAGTAGGAAGTAAGTGGTTTGCGTGCAATCTTAAGTAGAATTAAGACCTAGCATGGTGGGCAGTTCTCTCAGACAAGGCCATGCGACCCTTAAATATAATGTGACGGAGTTATGTCCATGCATATCAATAGGCCTAGCACAGAGCGCCAGTGCCACTTTGATATTTTTAACCCCGTTGAGGGAGGACCATAAAAAGTGTTCAAATAGTTCAGTGAGATCAAGGCGCATCCTCATCAACATACATTCATAATTTTGTTCTTTGAGCAAATCCGCAGTGTCCTGCCTAACTTTACAGGGGTCCGCCAACAAGGTCTCCAACTTTAGCTCTCTTAAAACATTCTGTACATGGGACGACCATGAGCTCCCCTCACAGCCACCACTTGCCTTTTTTTTTAGTTTTGAACTAAGTGCTCTCCTATTTGCTCCTCTTCTTCCCTTAGAATTTTAGAATTCTTCCTTAGAATTCTAGAATCCTTCCTTTTATCATTTTAGTAGCGGGCTCTTTGGAACTAGTGCTTGCTTCTTTTAAATCTTATAGTACTTTTTTACTTTGATTTCAGTGACAGTTGGAGGGGTGGTTGTGTTCTCTCACATTAATAACAACAGATTGTTTTGGAATAGCCCTCCCATAGCAAACATTAGAGTAATAATTTGTAGATTTCCAATTGAAAGTGTCAGTGTGTGTGCTTTCTTAGCTGTAAGTGTAGGCCATGTGCAAGAATGATGTTATGAATCTTGCTCTTTCTGTCCTTATGTCTGAAAATATTTAAATAATATAATTAAATACAGTGTAATCATTTTACCTTAGATTTGATATGTACACAACACATTATGAGCTTTGCTTTGCATTTCATTCTCACATATGAGTTCTTGACGGTAATTGGAGTTCTTTTTTCTGTGTTCCGGTGAAAGTGGTTCAGTGTGGACCAGTTGGCTTTTCTGTTGAGTAGGAAAAAAGTTGGTTTATAATTAAATGTTTGTTTGTTGGTAGGTTGTGGGATTTGGGGGCTTTAAGTTTTATTTTTTAAGATTTATGGGTTTAGGTGATATTTGAAAGTGCAGTAAATGTACTTACTTTTTATGTGCCTTTCTCCAGGTATTTCGTTTGGTAGATTTTATTGGTGGTTCTGCAATTTGTTTATGGTGCTGTAATTTTTCTGTCGTTCTTAAAGATAGGGACATAAATAAAAATATACAGTTTAGTTTGTTTTGTATATGTAGGCTTTTTAAATAAGTTATTTCTTAGTATGCTTAACTAAATGTTTTACTTACTTCTGAAAGTGTTCTTCCACTATTCTTTTCTGGTTTTTTTGTTGGCAAGATGGCAAAGTCTCATTGTTTTGCAGCTTTAGTCTTGTTAGGGTGGTAAGTGTTCACGGTTACGTGCTTCTTTTATGTTGCTTTTTTAGTTGTTTATATGTTTTTATTGGTTAGTCTGCTTTACAATAGTTTTTATTGGTTAGTGTTCATTTAGTTTTACATTTTTTTAAATCAATTATTGCCTTTCATGGTGGACGCAAATTAGTGTTTCTGTTTTGGTGTTAAATTATTGTTTATGTTTTTTAGTGTAATCTTGGATGTATTATTTATGTTTTAATTAGTTGTAGTATGTAGTCTAGTTTAATTATTTGATGTGTTGATGTGCATATTTTTTATGTTTTGTGGTTAGGCGACTGAGCTGCAGATTGTACCTGATGGCCTGTACATTGTCTCTTGGAGCTGCAGTCTTGGCCACAAAATGGCTGAGAAGGTTGTCAGCCGGGGGCGGGGTCAGGGGCTGGTGATATTGGAAATACTTGGGATATCCACGAAAGGGGCAAAACTGTTGGGGAAATTGCCTGTTAAGGCCCCAGGGAATGGGCTGCTACATGACGTTCTTTAAAGCATTCCAGGGCCGAGTCTGCTTTCTCAACATAGAGACGAGAGCCATTAAATGTTTGACAAATTCATTAAGGATACCTGGATATCCCCTGACAAGTCTGTAGACTTCATCCAGGCGTAGCGCAGTTGCACCAAACTCATGGCCATTGCTCGAATGAAGCAGTTGGTTGTGTCCAGGGCAGACCAAATCAAAAATGTGTGCATCCTGGCCATCCTGTATGGTTTCAAATGAATATGACTCATTATATCGCATACCAATACCACGCGTGCCATTACAACACAGGTATTACTATGCGATGTAAATGAAAACGACATACCAATACATCGCAAACCTTTACCACGACTATACCTTTACGACGCATACCATTACAACGCAAAGGCATGCGTGGTAAAGGTATACTCATGGTAAAAGTTTGAAAAGTAAGTGACTCTGCCTTACCCTAAACCCTAATTTAGTACCCCTGCACGACCCTCTCCCAACCCCCAGTCCTCTCCCTACATTTACACTACCCTGCACAACCCCTCAACACTACCCTAAACCCAAAAACACTACCCTACACTACACAAACACACAGCACTACCCTAAACCCTAATACACTACCCCCAGCACGCCCCTCCCCGACCCATAGTCCGGTCCCTACACTCAAACACTACCCTGCACCACCCCCCAACACTACCCTAAACCCTAAAACACTACCCAACACTACACAAACACCACAACACTGCCCTAAACCCTAAAACCCTACCCCAGCATGACCCTCCTCCTACCCTCCGTCCGGTCCCTACACTCAAACACTACCCTGCAAACCCCCCAACACTACCCTAAACCCTAAAACACTACCCTACACTGCACAAACACCACAACACTACCCTAAATCCTAATACACTACCCCCAGCATGACCCTCCCCGACACCCAGTCTGGTCCCTACACTCAAACACTACCCTGCACAACCCCCCAACACTACCCTAAACCCTAAAACACTACCCTACATTACACAAACACCACAACACTGCCCTAAACCCTAAAACACTACCCCCAGCATGAACATCCCCCTACCCCCTAGTCCGGTCCCTAGACTCAAACACTATCCTGCATGACCCTTCGACACCACCCTAAACTTTAAAACACTACCATACACTACACAAACACCACAACACTACGCTAAACCCTAAAACCCTAAAACTCTAATCCCACCACGACTCTCCTCCCAAACCCCAGTCCGGCCCTTACACTGAAACACTACCCTGCATGACCCCCCAACACTACCCTAAACCCTAAAACACTACCATACACTACACAAACACCACAGCACTATCCTAAACCCTAAAACACTACCCCAGCACGACCCTCTCCCGCCCCAGTCCTATCCCTACACACACTGAAACACTACCCCCAGCACGACCTCCCCCTATCCCCGAATCCCCCTTACTACTCTCTCCTCGTAGTCCCTCTCTCCTGGTTCCAGCGTCGTCTTAGGGTTGGTGCACGTCGTTGTGAGGAAACGGAAGTGCCTCAGTTTCCTCACATCAATGTGGATAGCCATTACATTGCATGCTTCTTAAAAGCGCATGCGATGTAATGGTGTGCGTAGTAATGATACGTGTTGTTACATCACATGCGTTGTAATGCATGCAATGTAATGACTTGCAATGAAACAGCCATGTTGTAATGGCTGTTTACCATTTGTAATATATAGTGATTATTGAAGGAACTCCAGCTTGCTACAGAAAGTATTTGTATATGACTCTCTGGAGCTTTAGTAATGACCAAAGGCACTACAGTCTGCTACAGAAAATGATTTGGGTGTATCTCCTGAGAGGGTACTACAGAAAACTTTTGTGTCTGATTTGGGGTCTTTTAATAACCACCCAAAGCACTGCGGTCTGGTACAGCAAGGATTTATATCCGATTGAATGGATCTCTAATAATAAGCATTAACAAATTTGGTGGGTCTACGTTGTGTTTTCAGTTCAATCCAGTTTTTTTAGAGATTGCAACTGGTGTTTTAAAAAGTAAGATCTACTGCCAATACTTGTTAGTAATCATGCTGCCTGTTTTTCCTGCATTTTGAAAAGAACATTTTATAATGAGAGGGATGATATTAATTTTACCCCTCCTGATGTTTATTTTCTTCACTGTTTCTTCTCAGGCATCAGTTAAGGCATGTTGCTATTTTAAAACCCATTTGAATCCAAAATTGAATCAGCAGGAAACAAAAACAAAGACATTTTTAAAATAGTAAGAGAGTTTTCATCGCCAAGTGCGGGTGTCAGGCCATTCACAGCCACTGATGCATGGACAAGCCATTTGGCCTCTTACTTCCATGACAAATTTAAAATATTCAAGATGCTTTTCCGGATCAGGTCCTGGTCAAGGGAGGGTGTTCGTGGCCCCTGTCCCCTTTCACCTACGTGAAGGGACCACCTCTCTTGCAGTTTCCTCCTATTCCCCTGGAAAAATGATTGGAAATTATGAGAGCCCTCGAATCAGGCTCACCTTCTGACCCGTGCCCAGCCAAAGTATTGGCTTCCATAGCCGGGATTATCAACCCAGCTGTAAATTTGATTGTTAATGCTTCACTGCAGAATGGGCTGGTATCTGACATATGGAAGAATGCAACAATTCTCCCCCTATTAAAAAAGCCTTTATCTGATCTCACGATAGCCTCTAATTACAGGCCAATATCTTTGCTCCCCTTTTTCCCCAAAGTATTGGAGAAATATGTGAACCTCGCCACTGTGGAAGCCAACAAGGAGCTACACCAGAGCCAGTCTGGCTTCAGAGCAAACTTTAGCACTGAAACAGTGCTACTGGAAGTCTCTGAGTTCATTAAGGGGACTTTAGACAAGGGAGGCAAGGCTGTGTTGATATTTGTTCGACCTATCTGCGGCCTTTGATACCGTGTCCCATGATCGGCTCCTGCAGAGACTCCAGGAGTGGCGGCACAGTACTTAAGTGGTTTTCCTCCTTTCTGAAAGGCCATCAGCAAATGATTTGCTCCCCGCCCTTTGCTGCCCCAATTCCCCCCTTGAAGGTAGGCGTTCCTCAGGGCTCGATTTTGAGGCAGACACTTTTTAATCTATATTTGGTCCCCCTTAAGCACTTGGCCGAGGCCTATGGAGCGATCATAGTATCATACGGGGATGATACACAACTGCTCTTTACCTGTGACAAGGTCACCGATTTTAGAGGGGATGAGATTAACACCTGCTTATCAGAGGTGTTCTCCTGCCTACAATTAAACCAACTAAAGTATAACTCAGAGAAAATCGGAGATCATTTTCCTTGGCCTTCCCCCTTGTGATGTTTGGCACCAATGGTGGCCCTCAGCCATGTCCCCTCCTACAACCTCGGTAAAGACAGTCAAGAGCCTGGGGGACAAGCTGGAGGATAATTTATCTATGAGGGTCCAGATCCAAGCAGTAGCTGGGTCCTGCTTCAGCCTGCTAATAATAATAATAATAATAGGAAGTCTTGTAAAGCGCTTGGTGACGCACAACGGCGTGTCCCCGCGCTAAGAGAGGTGCGAGAGTTAGCAAAGGAGAGTACTTGAGCGTGGGGCAGCTACCGGATGTACAAGAATGTCTTTAGCTTCGCTCTAAAGATGGACTCTGAGGGTTCCAGACGCAGCCCGGTGGGGAGTTTGTTCCAGCTCGATGCTGCCAGATACCTAAAAGATCTGCCGCCCATCCGAGCTTTGAACACTTTGGGAATGGACAGGCGCCCTGAACCAGAAGATCTAAGGGAGCGGGAGGGTTCATATCGTGTCAGCAGGCCTTGCAGAGGCCGAGGTGCCCTGCCATTGACAATACGATGGCAGGTGCAAAGCGCTTTAAATTCCACCCTACTTCTCACCGGAAGCCAGTGCAGGGCTTGGAGCGCGGCTTTAGACGCTGATCTTCTGGGCAGTCTAAGAACCAGGCGGGCTGTGGCATTTTGCAAGACCTGCAGGTGACTCAGATTCTTCTCCAGAGTCCCTAGGTAGAGTAGGTTGCCGTAGTCCATTTTGGACGTTACTAGTGCATGCACTAGTGTTTGGCGGGCTTTGATGGGAAGGAACTCCAGAACCTTCCTGAGACTCTTAAGTATCCCAAAGCAAGTGCCAACCACTCGGTTAACCTGGGGACCGAAGGTCAGGCTGGTATCAAACCAAACACCCAAATTCCTCGCCTCCTGGCAGGGAATTGGTGCCGGACCCAGGCAGGGTGGCCACCACGCCGACGTCCAGGCCGCTTGGTCTCCGCCCACCACCAGCACCTCAGTCTTGCCTCCATTGAGCTTGAGGCAGTTAGCGGACATCCAGGCAGCGAGATCTTGCATGCATGCTCTGAAGTTGTCCGCTGCAAGACTGGGTGCGCGTGATAGGGAGATGACCAACTGCGTGTCGTCGGCGTATGACACCAAGCACAGACCGTGGCTCTCCACTATGGTGGCCACCGGGGCAACGTACAGATTAAAAAGGGTAGGTCTCAGGGACGAGCCCTGCGGCACTCCCTGGTCCAAGGCTACTCGCTTGGAGTAGCAGCCGCCCTGTCTGACGTGGAAGCCGCGGTCAGCCAGAAACGATTGCAACCACTTTAACGCTGCACCTCCTACCCCTCCTTTGTTCAGACACTGTAGCAAGGTGGAATGTGCTACAGTGTCGAACGCTGCACTCAGGTCCAGAAGAATCAAGGCCATGGTATGGCCCTCATCGGCGCCTTGCCTGATGGTTTCAGATGCCATAAGGAGCGCTGACTCTGTCGAGTGCCGTGGGCGAAACCCAAACTGGGTGGGATGTAGAAGGTTGGTATCTTCCACAAATTGCATTAACTGCAAATTAACCACCTTCTCTGCCACTTTGGAGAAATAAGGTAGTAAGGAAATGGGGCGTAAATTCTCCAGCTTTTCGAGGCTGATGTTGGGCTTCTTACGAAGGGGGAGCACCACGGCTTGTTTCCATTCCCTAGGCAACTTGCTGGACCTGAAAGAGACATCCAGCAGATGTCTAATATAAGGTTCAAGTGCCGTCAGACTATCCCCCAGCCGTTTAGGAGATACTGGGTCCCGTGGAGAGCCTGATTTCACTGACCTAAATATTCTGATCAGATCTTCTGCTGGAGGGCAGGTCAGGTTGAGCAGCAGGTCCTTGTCATCTGCCTCTTTTTTTAATTCTTCAAACTCACCTCCTGCAGAGGGTCGAGCAGGGAATGCCGAATACATTTTGGCTACTTTGTCGCCAAAATATTCTGCAATGCGATTACAGGTGTCTGCTGAGCAGTCCTCCGTACCTGCTGAGAGCTTGGGGATGGTTAAGGATTTGTAAACACAGAACAACTCTTTCGACGAGTTCTCTGCACCCAGGATCCTGTCGGCATAGTGGGCAGCTTTCACTATCCTGATCAGGTTGTGATATGCTCGTCTATTTACGAGATATCTCTCTCTTGCCTGATTGTCATAGGCTACCCTCCACTGCCTTTCTGCTCGCTTGCAGTCCCTCTTAGCTCCACGCAGTTCCTCGTTGAACCAAGGTGCCGTTCTCTGTTTCCGGCCACCCTCCTTCGTCCGACCAAGAGGGGCCGTGCGATCCAGGGCAGCCGTGATGTGGTCATTAAGTAGTTTATTAGCTGTCTCCGCATCAGTACCTCCGGGAGGGCCCTCCGCGGTAAGAGCCATATTAAACTCTGACAGAGAGAACTTGGCCCATTTCCGTCTTTGGTAATTGAGGGGGGTACTGTCTATCTCCTTGTGTTTTGGGAGCTGAATTACAAATGGAACCAGGAAGTGGTCGGTCCAGGGGAAAGGCACAGGCCGCGCCACTGCGACTGCATCCCAGTTTGCAAATATCGGATCTAACAAGTGTCCGTGCTGATGTGTCGGAGACTGACCTTTTAACTCTAATTGTAAGGCCTGAAGGTCTTGTTGGAACTCAACCGCTCCTTTATCCTTCTGATCCTCTAGGTGCATATTGAGGTCGCCAAGGAGCAGAAACTTGTCTCTCCGTAACGCTGCCTCCGTAACACACTCTAAGAGGTTATCTTTAAACCTTGGCAGGGGTCCCGGGGGACGATAGATCAAATAACCCTTAACCGTGATACCCCCATTAATTTTAATGGAGAATGCGCCGGCCTCGCTTTCAGCTATTTGGACTAATTCTAGATGACAGGCAAGCTGCTGTTTAAAGGCAATAGCTATGCCCCCCCCTCTGCCCTTCGGTCTATCTAATCTCACCATCGAGTATTCCTCCGGTAGTGCCTGAATGATATCCGGGTCAGAATAAGCATCTAGCCAAGTTTCCGTGAGAAATAACAGATCAAGTTGTCTCTCAGCGAGTAGATCGTTGATGTCAAACTTGTGGCAGCATAATGATCTCACGTTAAGTAGGCCGCAGGATAATGAGGGGCTACCCCTTGTATCCTCTATCGCTGTTTTAAATGAGTATTCGCAGTGTCTACACCCTCCTTCCTTCCCTGTGTTTATGCTATGCTGACCGGGGACACAAGTGATAGTGGAAAAACTTACAAGGTCGTCTCTACTCCATTGAGTTAGAGTGGCAGCACCAGGGGTTATGGCCCTGGGCCGTGTCCGGTCGCGGACGGGCGCAGACGGGCTTTGCTTAGGCGCGGCTTCGGCGCGCACCCGGCGCGCCCGCTGCGCCGTCTGGTGATACAACACATTATATGGTGGGAGGAGGGTGGGAGGCCGGTGCGACTAAAGCGCTGCCTCACCCCCACCTAAGATGGCGCCCACCCCCGTCTGCCACCGGCTCTAAAGTCAGCTGGATGGAGCAGAAAAGACTGGAAGAATGTGAAGGGGTGTCAGTGAGTCGGTAAGCACATTAAAATCACCAAATTACAAGTCCAAGCAAAATTTATAAAAACGAATACACAGTATTAAAAAGTAATGCAGCTGTCACGCTTTTCGTACAATTCTTTACTAGCAGCTCGCAGCCCTAGTTGTGCTCGCTAGGGAGAGCTACAATGGGCAACGCGGCCGCCGAAGATCCCCGTTTAAGTATCCTGGGAGGGCGGGAGGCCGGCGCGACTAGAGCGCTGCCTCACCCCCACCTAAGATGGCGCCCACCCCCGTCTGCCACCGGCTCTAAAGTCAGCTGGATGGAGCAGAAAAGACTGGAAGAGTGTGAAGGGGTGTCAGTGAGTCGGTAAGCACATTAAAATCACCAAATTACAAGCCCAAGTAAAATTTATAAAAACGAGTACACAGTATTAAAAAGTAATGCAGCTGTCACGCTTTTCGTACAATTCTTTACTAGCAGCTCGCAGCCCTAGTTGTGCTTGCTAGGGAGAGCTACAATGGGCCAAAAAATGCTAAAACAGTTCTGCCCCTTCTGCCTGTTGCACATAGGAAAACGGCAGTCCAGGCTTTGACTGTATCAAGGCTGGACTACATGAACGTCCTGTACCTGGGACTACCAGAATATTTATTGACACGCCTTCAGGTGATCCAGAACACAGCGGCTAGAGTGATACTCATGCTAGGTCCTAGAACACGGATGTCCGCCCATTGGAAATCCCTTCATTGACTACCGATCCGCAAGAGGATCCGGTTCAAAGCTTTGGTTCTTGCCTTCAAAGCTCTCCATAACATGGGTGCCTTCTATGTCAGGAAAAGAGTCCAGTACTATATTCCGCACCAAACCTTGAGGTTTTCATCGCAGCAGCAGGCGATCACCCCCAAGTTCTTCCGCACCTGCATAGGTGGCCGCTCCTTCCAGGCCTTCCATCTGTGGAACTGATTGGCACTTAGACAGGTGCAGGATCTACTTACCTTCAGGAAGCAACTGAAAACATGGTTATTGGAACAATAGGCTATGAGCCGAGTCTATGGTAGTTAAACTGTCAGTGTTTGTCACGAGGTCTTACAGCGCCGGGACACTTTAGTTGAGTACCCGCGCTCATTATAAGTACCAAGTAACAATTATAATTACAATCTTTAAGTTTACAGTCGAATATCCCACACACATAAACACCCAGGAGTCTCAAATAGGATGAATCTGTAAAGTCCTTCATTAGTTCTCCTGTCTTTCCGATGAACAAAAGTATGTTGGCGTGGGCACCTCCAGATCACAAGATCCCATTCACCTCTGGAGTCCCCCAGGCAACATTTTGTCTCCTGTTATATTCATTTATTTATAAAGTTTTATATAGCGCGAACAATATCCCAAAGGATATCAGAGCGCTTTACAAAAGGATGAAAGGAACGACATACATGCAATTTCGACATCAAGTAAGAATACAAGACAGGAAGAAACTCACAATTCGAGGATATATGAGTCAGGGAGAGTAATACAAAAACAGGTATATCACGGGTTACAGAGGGGGGCACACTATGCGGTTAAGAAGAGCAGCATCAAAATGATGGTATAATGGTTGTAGGCTCAATGTCTTCTAGCAGGAGGGCCTAGTCCAATTAAGGTAAGAATTTAGTCATTAGGAATCTTTACATGGAATCAACCTTTATCTGGATGTCCAGCACCTACCTGAAGCTCAACCCAACCAAGTCAGAATTCTTGTTAAATGCCAAGAGCAAACACACAAGATACATTACAAATCTGTCTCAATGACATGAACATTGGCAGGTTCAAACCCCAATTTTCAATGAATACCAAGTCACTTTGATTCACCCTAGACACCAATCTCACCCTAAAATAATGCATTTCCAAAAAACAAAGATGGCCTGGTACCACCGCTCTCTTCTAAAGAAGGTCAAACCCTTTTCTTCTAGAAAGAGACATCAGAACTGCAACTAAAGGCCTCATACTCTCGCCTCTGGATGGTGGTAATGTCCTACTTCATGGCCTACCAGACTCCGCACTGCCCACCCTCAAGGGCATCCTACACACCGTAGCACGTCTCATCCAGGGCCTGCAAAATTATGACACATGACCCCCATCCTGATGGAAGTACCCTTCCCAGCACACACCAACTTCAAAACCAGCTGTATCACTTACAAAGCAATCATGACCAGCACCCTGCTTACCTTGCAGACAAGCTCACCATCTTTGGTTGTTCTCAGCACAACCACAACCAAAAAAATACTGCAGAATAAGAAGTGTAAAACAATAACTAGACAGCAGGCCTTTTCCATCTATGCATTCATGATTTGGAACAACGTACCCCTATCTATCAGGACCACACCAATGCTTCTCTAGTTTATAAAAGAGTTGAAGCCTCATCTCTTTAAAAGACACTCCATCCCAATGCATTAGCCGTCCACAACCTAGCTTCCTTGTCTATTACTCACCTTTATGCTTGCTTTTGAACATGTACAGTGCTATCCTGCCTTGGAAACAGTCATATGGTCACACAATTTCAAATAGAGTCCAATGAAACTTTGGAAATAAGTACTTTCAAATAGATTGTTGTGCCGCTTTAGAAATGTGTACATTTCAATGGAATGTTTGATGCTGCAGTGTGTGCGCTGATAAATATAGCGAAGCAGATGGCGGTGGTGTCCTGCAATTCAGTGCTGGGTCGACTGGGCTATAAGGCAATCTGGAAGTGCCAGATGGCCCATCTGATAGGCCAGTAAGTGGGCCAGTTTTGCAGCTGGGTGTGGGTAGTTTTGTGGTGTGTTGGACCGGTTTGGGACTCTGTGTAGAGTAGACAGCAGTAGCAAGCTGCAGTGTGAAGGCCATAGAAACTGTTCTCTATGCATCTAGCATGGATGGACAAATCACACTTTGTGAGTAGAAGTGTTGGAGTGTGTCAAAGTTTATCATCTTTTTGATAGAGAAAGAACATAATGAATTTCACTGCCGTATTTCTTGAATGCTGCCACACACATTGCCCGCTATAAGCACAAATGCCTATGATTCCTCACCCCACAATAGCCACCCAGACAGGGGCAGATCCTCCGTTGTAGCCGAGGAGCATCACCACGCTTAATTGCCCCTGAGATGAAAATTACCATTTTATTTTTCATCCTACAACCCAAACAGAGGCTGGGTTTGGGGCCACTGCTGAGTGACAGCAGCAGGGAGAAAGGTGGACTGTGTATGTACTGTTTAAAGTGCGCATGTCTTTTTAGCCAGCTGTCTTGCAATGGCCAGCCACACATGTGCACTTTAGACATCTCTAACCCAGCTGTCATTAGACAGTTGGGTTAGAGCAAGTGCATGCCTCCAGAGTGCTGTGGAACGCTGAGTGAGGCTGCTCCCTCCAATCAGGGTGGTGCTCTCATGCTGGTGGAGTGCCCTGATTGGTCAAGGGAGTTTCCTGGTGGATGGGCTGCAGTAGTTACGAGGACATCCGGAACGAGAAGGTCAGGTTGGGTAAAGTAAGTGCTTTTTAAAAATTGTATAGGAACATGCACACACACCCCTCCCCATAGATGCCTGCCGCCACTGCACCCAGACTGCATTTCTTAAGAAGTTGAGATTTGTTGGATTTACAACTTTGGCCCATGTTTTTTAACCTCCCAGCTTAAAAATGTAGCCAAATTTTATATTGGTGCCCAGCCTTATTTTCTGCCCCAACACGACCCCGATCAAAAGTGCATTTTCATGTACTGTAAAGTTACTACGTGTGAGTTTAAAGCCATACTACACCGTTTACGCTTCTTTATGGATAGAGGCAGTATGGATAGAGGCAGAAACATTTATAAGACGGCCTTCTTCCAACTCAACTAAATATTAGCAAACTCAGTCCAAACATGTGCATCATTTTTCTTTTTTTAATTGTCTGCAAAATAGCACGAATACAAACGACTATGGTTCCAAGGTAATCAGTAGTCTGTCACAGGGAGATAACAGCATAGTTTTCCTTTATAGGAAATAGCTTTAAACAATGCAGGAAAAACAACTGCTGACAATTCAGTCACATATGATCTCTGAAAGGAAGTAAACAGATTGTCTGGCAGAGGTCAGATCGCGGGTCAGTCTGACCTTTCTTTGGTTAATCGTCTTCTTTTCCAATTACCTTAATGTCAATTGGGTTTCTGTACACCCTCACTTTTAGTACCAAATACGTCTTGGTTACTTTTTTCTAAAACGGATAGAGTCACACAAAAGCATATATGCCTTGCCATATTTGTACTATGTACTGTTTTCACGACAGGCACTTAATAGTTGCCATTGAAATCAACTTTGCAGTGGAAAACACGTTTAGTAAAATTTCAAAAAGTGTTTATACAACAAACTTACATTTTTATCAAAAATGAAAAAAACAGGTTCTTTAACCTATATAACCTTGCCTCGCATTTGTTTTTAGATATTATTTCCCGTGCTTGATTCTCTTTGGCTTTGCTCTTTCCTCTTCTTTCCTTCCTGTTAATGTATATTGTGCGTCTTCCTTTGCCCTTTTTATGCTGATGTGCATCCTATATTTTTCACATTTTTCTCATTTTAGGACTGCTTGCCAGCTTTCATCTGCATTATTTTTTGGGGAAATGTGACCACTGAATCAGACTTGTATTTTCCATTTCTTTTTATATGCATATGCTGTATGTATAACTTCATGAGAAAACTGCCCGAGTTTGTGAGGATGAGGTGAACATAAGGCCACATTAAACCCAAGTAGAGGCCCAGGCGAATCCAGTATCATACCTACAGTTTCTACAAATAAAATTACTTGAACTCTTTAAATAATGATAGACACATAGTAGCTCACTTATAATTTGTGAACAAAACACTAAGGGACCGATTATGACTTTTGGCCATGCAGGGGCGAGTGGCACAACGCCGCCCACCCCTGAACCACCAAGAGTCGCCACTGCCCACCAGATTAAAACTTAAAAGTGGTCTGGCAGGCGGGCGGGCGGGCGGCTGGCATTGTGGTTCCCACTACAGTGCCTCTTTCAAAGGCACTGCAATGGGAACGCCACACAAAGTTCCTGCACGGCAATAGCTGTAACGTCCATGCCCTGTAGGAAATGGTGTGCCTGCACACAGGGGGGCACATGTGCTTTATGATTTCTTTGCAATAATCATGTGACTGATTGGCATTTTTATGTTTTAGGGGCTTTTTAAGTCCTTGTTATGTCTTAAGGAGGAAAAGGAAATATCACAATTCCGAAATACGCTTACAACACAATTACAAGGATCATAGAAGGACTTAAGGAATAAAAAAATAAAAAAAAACACTGTTGGCTGAATAAAAAAAATGAGGAAAAAATATATAGCTTCTTTTATGGCAGGGGTACCTTGAGGTGTAAGTTAGAATATAGTTATGCCAGTGAAATATAGTCAACAACTGTACACAACTAAAACGAAAGGGTGGTTTCAATGCACAATATCATTCATGAGAGAAAATAAACGATAAATGAAATATTGCTAATTTATAAGAAGTGAGCTAATGCGTCTCAAAAATGAAGATTCATTTTGAGTTTAAAGAAAATTATTGAAAAGTACTTAACACATATATTGGTTAATTTTACATAATTAATATATACAAATATCGCTCTGGTGAACCTTAAATATATAAAAGGAGACAACCCTCCTTGATATTCTCTGGCACCACTGCGTTGTGGGTTGCCACTGCAACAGCTTCATTGAAGTACTTTGCCTGTTTGAGATGTAGGTCTCTGGGGCTATATGTGTGTACGTCGATTATAAAAGAGAGCACATGCTTATTGCTACTTTCCTTTTCTCTTTCACTGCTCATAATGGAAGTCTAATAGTGTGGTATTTCTGCTGTGCTGAGATAGTTACTGTTCGCAATTTGTTCGTGTTTCACTATGGCAGTACTGGATAGGGGTATTCCCTGCTGTCTCCAGACTTTTAATTTCAGTTGTGACAATCACCATGCGTGCCCTGAACCAGTATGCAGTAGAAGGTCATTGTGGATGAGCATACATGGGCAGTTTCAGCTTGTCTGGGCACATTTCGGCAAGCATGGATTCTACATTCATGGGCGCGCTGATTCCCACATCATTGCCAGAGCGGTGCTGGTCAGTTTGTGTGTGTTAATCACTTTCTGCATCAGCGCACAGAGTACCATATGGGTCTCCAAGGCTAGTTGGAGTGTCCTATGAACCTCAGTAGCTTTGCTTCGCGGTCCATCACAGGCTTACAGAGACAGTGGATGAGAAGTGCACCATAGTGTCCTGCGAGACACGTTCTAGTGTCTTGCAGGAAGCTGTCATCCCAGCAACTCCCTCGAGGGCTGGACACACTGCAGCCCCCCACCCATCCATCACGGGTGCCCGGAGTGACGTGGCCCTGTCAATAAAAGGGCCCGGGTGCAAGTGACCATGGCCAGTTAACCGAATATATAAGAAAGGGACCCCCTGAAACCAGTGGCAAGTTCCTAGGTCAGGGCACAATATTTCTCCAAATAACAATTCCTAGGCAACTACGGGGTCCTGTAAGGATATCAGGTACAATAAGACACAACAATGATAAGGGTATAAAATGAAGCAGTGTACAAGACAGACAAATGGAAAAACAGTATAGTATGAATCTTATTTATTTATACATACATGACATAGGTTTGTTAAAAAACTTTTAGCACAAGATACGAACAATTTCAGTATGTCTTATTCATGGCATTTAAAAACAATTTACATACATAAATAAAAAACAAAATACATTCATAAAAACAACCAAGTGGGTGAATAGATTATCTCTACGCGCGTTTCGGCGTTACACACGCCTTCTTCGGGAGAACCACTTGACAATTCTAAAAGTTCATGTAAGCATATATAGGTTGACTGGAATCAGGAGTTCTAAGGTACAGGGCATAAATGCTCTGCTATTTATACACTGATGATAAGAAAATCACTTTTTAAATTACAGTTGTCTGTTGATAAAACGTGATGGCTGACCCTCAGTTTAGCAGTGGAGGATAGCGGTTATGGTAGTACCGTCATGGAAATGGATATCACCCTGATATATCATTTAGCGCCGACGAAAAATAGGCAGAGCTTTTTATACCTCTAAACAGGCTTTATTTATAAATGTAGACAAGAAAATGACGAAAATACTTAACAGGCAAACTGGTGATGTCGCCTTTAATGCAACCTGGATAAGATGCAAATAGAGTTTCACTTAATGATTTATTAAGGGCATGGATGGCCTCTTGAACCCGATGGCAGTATTTGTCGTCAGGAGTTCCCGCACCTTCAATAGGGGTTCTGATATAAATATTTATTTATTTATATATTTATATATTTATTTATACAGACTGCAACCTGAGGATAGACATGCTTCATTCCATTGCTAATCTGCTCTCTTGTCCACCCTATCAGGCCTCGTGTTCATCCCCTCACAAATGACTGAATGTACTGCTTGCATTTGGGAGGGGCTGAAAAGGCTGCTTTCCTCAGTTATTTGTCAGGCCATAAACCCTGAGCTCAGGATGGACATGAGCCGTAAACAACTTTTTACATTTGTGGAATGCATGGATGCATGTGTCGAAGTCGAAAACATTTCCTGCAAACAATTCAGTTTTCAATGCACAAATTGCCCATTCATCATGTTGTACATCAAAAATCCATCAAAAATCCATGAAAATACCCCTGCATGATGCTCCTGCATTATGCTTCATTGCAAGAAACCAACACATTGCAGCTGCGCTAAGTTCACTACTTGGCGTCCCTTCACTTTGACCACTGCACAAAACTCCTGGATCGATCCTGCTGTCTATGCCCATTCAAAAAGTCTTATGTACATTACTCCTTCATTATACCTATTCACCACACTCATGCATAATACCCTGTGCACAATTGATCTGTAAATGTTCCTAGGACATTAAACTCGCACAGTGCTACTCTATGTAACACTGCCCTGCAAGGTGCCCTGTACATTAATCCTCAGCGCAATGATTTTACAGTGCTACTCTATGTAACACTGCCCTGCAAGGTGCCCTGTACATTAATCCTCAGCGCAATGATTTTACACAGATTAGTATGAACAAAAAGCACAGTACAATGCCTCATCAACACGCCTCGATGCAGAGCCAACGCAACATGCCCTCTCAAACCAGTGCAATATAGCTATGCCCTCTCAAAAAGTGCTCTCACACTGCCCCCTGCTAGGTATCCCTTCCCACCGCCCCTGCAGAGAGTCTCCTGCATGGATCTTTAGTTCGGAAACACTTTGGGTGTCTGCACGCCGTCCCTCACTGGAAGCTGCACAGATGGATGCTGGTGGGGGCACGTGAGGTGACACTAAAGTGGCAGAGTGTCTGAATTGTCCCCGGGTCTTTGGCAGCTGCGTGTAAGGCCCTCTTTTTCTTTGAGAAGCACCCTACCTGCACACTGACCCTCCTCCCGGTGAGTGGTGTGCCATGCACATAACAATAATGGCCAGGTACCAGGACACATATGGGTGCCAAAGGTGCAAGCAGAAAGATGCTGTGCCCACCTAACACGAGTGTCTTTGGAGCGGCAGTGACCTCTTGGCTAACAGGGGGCTCCTCGGACTTGCAGTGGCCTCTGGCTAACACAGGCAGGGGGCTTCTCGGACCGGAGGTACAAGTCCCAAACAACAACTCATCAGACGAAAGAGGCTGCCAGGACAGTAAAGCCCGGGGCAGATCCTGCCCCGGGGTCGATTCAAGAAGGGTCAGTGTGGGGCCTGGCTGAGTTGAAAGACGTCCACCTCATGGCTATCACCTGCAGGGGGTAGGGGTGGGGGCAGGAAGAGGCCCGGTGGGTGAGGGCATCGTGAACTTGTTTCACCAACACCAAGCGCCAGCAGCAGGGACACTCTCGCATAGCGCTGCAGGGCTGTCACTACTATTCAGCCTCTCCACCACCAAGACTCTCCTCGCTCCACAATGGTCTCACTAATGCCGGACATCTCTGACTAAAGAAATACATACTCCGAGTGGAGCGGGCTCTCACCGAGTGACGGACGGTCCTTCTGATTCTCTCTCGTGGCTGGGGCCTGGGATGCATCCCTCACCTCAAGTCACACGCACTTAAATTGCATGACCAATTCAATGGAATTGGTCACCAGCCCCACCCTGGACTTGCAACCCGGAGACGCACCCACCACTGTGTAATTGATGAAGAGCTCTGCCTCAGAGGCCCGGCTGGGGCCCACGCATGCGCACAGCGCAGTTGAACTTGTGCACCTTTTGATTCAGTCCTGATTAACCCTGTGAAGAGCAGCAGCCTCTGTGGCCCGGGTATGCTCATCTCACCATTTAAATAATGAAGAGCTTGTGAGGCCCTGCCGGGGCCCCGGGTGTGCTGCTGCGCACCATTTAATTCATTCAGAGTTCGGGCCTGCCACCATAATAATGAAGAGGCTTCGTGATTGCTGGCTCTGAGTGTGGGGGCCTCTGGAGCGAGGGGGCCCCCCCGCAACGCGGGGGCTGCGTGGGCCTGTGTTACGCCCCTGGTTCTGACGCATGTAAGCCTCAAAGAAGTCACGCAGTGAAATCTGTGAGATTTCACTGCGTCACTTGTAGGACGCAAATGCGTCAATAATAGTAAGACTGAAGCAGGCACATTTGAAATGGGGCTTGCCCATGTGAACTGACTCATTGATGGAGTTGCGTCACTTTTGTGACAAACTCCAGCAATGCGTAATTTTTGCGCCTACAGATACGTCATAAATACTGACGTAACTGTAACTCCTTCTGACATGATGCGTCCTACTGTAAATATGACGCATCCAGCATCCAGCATGTCGCAAGTTGGGTGCAATAAAAAGTGACGCATCGCTGTTTACAGGCAGGGATGCGTCACTTTTCATAAATGAGGCCCCATGTATTCATGTTTTATTTTTAGTAAGACAAGGAAGAACTAATACTATTGAGTGAAGTTCAATATTTCTGAGCAGTTGGAAAGACTGCTGTGTCAGTACAAATGCAGTGAAACAAGATGCTGCAGTACACATGAAATTGGCAGGAGAGCTGTTCCTTCATGGTTCTTGTTTTCTCTTTTTTATGTGAACCATTTTGTGTCAGCCTTATATTGATATATTGTGCTGTATTATCTTCTTCACATTTTTCCGCAGTTCTTTATCCTTTCCATATGGAAGCTCAAAGAATGCTTCACCTTCTCTTGTGAACAAAGCGTAGCTGATTATTCTATGAAGATATTGCAGGAAGTTATTTCAGAGATATCTGCAAATCCCTGAAGAGATGGATGGACTATTTCAGGTTTTAAAAAGAGTTGTTCCACACAATCTTAAGCAGGGATAAACATCTCTTTTCGAGTGGTACACACATTTAACAATGACACAATGTCAGTAAATTTTTACTGACTCCTATAATGGGTTTACAACTCCATACCGATTGGTATATGTAAGCAGAGGGTTTTAGGCATCTCTTCCAAACATCAAATTGGTGTCTCATGAATCAATGTTTGTGACTAAAATCTGGTTGTAAAACATTGAAACATTTCTAGGTCCCAAGTTGCGATGGTAGGATATTCATAAAAGTTTACCTTATTTCAGGCGATCACATACATGGTCACCTACTAACACTAGTAGACCATCATGTCTGTCCTGAGAGGTGGCCTACTGCACCGCTTACACAGGAGGTCTATGACTATTGAGAAAAGTATATAATATTAGCTCATTAATAAACTATACAGACATAAAAAAGCAACATTTAAAATTAAAGATTTAAAAACACTGTAAATGTGAAGGGTGTTGAAATTGGAAGCTAAAAATTAAGTTGGTTTCCTTAGCTTGATTTGTGGAAGCAGTGGAAGGACTGCAAACATGATGGACCACTGGTGGTCTCAACCGAAGCACTAATGTGATACGACAAAAATGGATTCAAGCGTTTAGAGCAAAAAGAACAATGTGATATGCAAGAATCTAGCATATGGCTTTGGGCCAGATGTACATACAATTTGTTTTGAAATTCTGGTCACAATTTGCAAACAGTATTTTTGTTCAGGAACGAAGGGGATCAACCATGGAGATTTACCATGCTCAAGCACAAATTCAATTATTAGGTGCGGTGGCCAATATGGGCCTGAATTTATTTAAGATGAACCTGAATGCAAGCTAGGATTGGTGACTAATATTCAAATTATGAAGATTAACAGCTCCTGTATTGGAACCCCAGAAAAGAAACAATATGTGTTCGAATTAAGGACGTTTTTAAATGAAAAATAAGCCCTGAAGAAGTCCCAAGTTGGGACAAAAGCGTTGGCTACTTCTGGAGATTTAATTTTGTAAAGAATGAAGAATTTCAAAATCTACAAAAGCATCTCCACATATTTGATCGCGATCTATCTAATATGAAAACCTGCCGAGGCTCAATCAATATTGTAATAGTCAGTCTCAATTTCGATTGATTGCTGGAGTTATTCAGGAATAGTGGGTGCTGATCGTTCTTTTTTATATTCAAAATTGTGTTGAACTTGATGTTATCTCTCACAATGGTGGAAATTTAGGATAACACTCTTTCCCAATATGCTTTGATTGCTGACCTATCACAAACATATGTAATATATCTGCCTCCTGAGACTGACACCGGGGACGGCTTTAGACTTTAACTGAAAATGATTTATTCAATTTGGCTTATCGGATAAAACATTGTAACAGGTTTCAATGATGTTTGTAGAAAAATATAACTATTGTAGATGTTTGCATACAGAGCTGTATGAATTGCACAATACGGTCCTGAGTAATATCAGTTGCTAATCAGTCTGACCACTTCTTGGTCCATATAGAGAGGTGATCAGTTTTATCTTCCAAAAATATTTCATAATATCCAGCTATTCGGAATGGATCTTCCTGAAGAAGGGTGGAATATAACTTGGGGATACAGTATGGCTGAAGGGATTGGGTCATAGGAGTGCTCTAATCTGTAGATAACAAAATATTTATTTCCAGGCGAATTCCTCATGAACTCTCTGAAAAGTTTTATGGATGCCCTTCTTAGTTAATTGATGTATGAACTGTATATTGCCCATCCTGAATTTTTTGGCAGATCTATGTGGCAATCTAAGATCCCAGTAAGAATAGAATATTCATGGATTTTGGGTACTTTCATGAACTTGGATATATCTGGAAGGAATAGCCTTACATTTTTTATATGTTTGGGGGGGTGCATAGGATCCAACATACTAAAGAAATTTAGGTGTGAAGGCTCATCTACTATTGCCACTATAAATAACAAAGTAGGGTTACTTTATTTTATTAATTTAATAGACCTTTTACAGAAGGCAGACCAATAATGAAATTGAAAGATAGGCATAGCCCATTCTTCCTTCACATACAGTTTTTGTAAAAAACCCATTGTCTTACATTGTTTTCTTTGGGTCCAGAGGAAGACTGATGTTGAGCTTGCTAACTTTCTAAAGAAAGTAGTGGCAGATATATTAGTAATGATCTAACTAAACATAAAGGTTTGGGCAAAACTATCATCGTTGACCAAATATTGAGTGGGGATCCCTTCCCATATGTTAAGAATGTGAGAGATTTTACATAGCGGTTGCTTACGGTTTTTATTGTGAAGCGCATTATATGGATTAGTAAGTATGATCCCTCTGTATCTCATACTTGAAATAGTGTAGGTGGGGGTATCAGAGACACTTATTCAAATACATTCCGTTTTATCCACATTAAGTTTATTATGTGAAAAACTGCTGATTTCTATAGTTATTTCCTGCATTGCTGAGATTGCTGTTACAGGATTCAGGATAGCCAATATTATTACATCTGCATAAGCTAATGACATATTTCTGTAAACCGATAGGTTCAATCTCTGTATTTTCTGTTATCATTCATTGTATGGGTACCATATAAAGAGCAAATAGAGAGGATGAAAGTGGATACCCATTGGCGTTTACCCTGTGTGATTGAAGTATTTCTACAGTTGAGCCAATTAACAGGTATATTTGCTTGGAGTTGTTGATAATTTTCTTTGATTACCTTTACAAATGTCTGATCATTAGCTCCCCACCCCATAAGAATACCCATTCTACCCTGTTAAAACCCTTCTCAACATCTAGGCCTATAAGTACTAGAGGCTCTGAGCAGGCTTTAGCCCTGTCAATAATTATCATGGGTAAGTTTGTTTGTGTAGTAGTGTTTCTCCCTGGTACAAATCCATGTTTCCAAGGTGATGTCAACCTGGAACCTTTTCTATTGAGCCATGCTGCAATAATTCTGGCATACATTTTTGTAATTGTTACAAATTAGAAAGCATTTTAGATCTGGGGAAACATAATCATGGTTCCATCACTCCAGTACAGCCAGTCCTTGAAATATTTCAGCAAGTATCCAAAAACAATAGAGGTGCTATTACTGGGGATATTGACATTTATTTTGGAAGGAATTTCATCAATATCGTCCGTGTTGCCAAATGGAACTGCTTTGATGGTTTAAACCACTTCCTGGTAAGTGATAGGCCTTGTTAATTCTGCCATATCATCAGAGAGCCATACCTTTTAAGTACCTCAAGATATTTCTTTCATACAGTTCAGAATCAGCAGTATTAAGATGATCTTTAGATAGCATATAATAATTTGTAGATGCGACTAAACATTTCTGCGATGCCTTATTGATCAGTGATGTACATTCCTACCATGTTTTAATAGACAGGACATTTTGAGCAGCATAGTGTATCCATGTCTTGGCAGCTAACAGGATAAATATTTTATATCTGCACTCAAGTATAGATGCATATACCTCCTAGCTTGCTTGCTTAATATTACATTTCATAGGGTTTTAATTTATGAACACATTTAAAGATTTCCCTGCCAGGATACTTCGTTTGGGGCTGCAGTTAATTTGACATGCTGTTCTTCTAAATTTACTACTTTGGATCTTAGAAAATTCTCCTCTGATTGTTTTAACCACCATGCATGCACCATGAATTATTTAGTAAATGTAATCTTTCAATGTATTCCAGACTATCATTGTGTTAGTTGTTCCTCGGTTAATCAGTATAAATTCCATTACCAGAATCCATAGTACATTTAAGTATTAGTCTTCTTCCAATAAACATTTTGGGAACGTTTGTGACTGAGTAACAGGTTGGCTAAGCAGGATTTCCAGATCCAGAGAGAGGAGAGCGTGGTCTGTTATCCAAGTTGAATGAAATGTGACCATAGACCAAGGTACTAATCTTCTTCTAATTGAAAAGAAATCTATCTTTGAAGAAAAGAACCTCATCCAACAGTTATCTGGATTCAAGAGGACTTCCTCGGATACAGTCTGCTACCTTTCCCTTGGAGGATTTGGACTTCTATTTTACAAACTAAGTTTGAAGGTAAAATTGTTTACTGGGAGGAACCTGATTGGTGTATCGGGCAAATCGCACCGAGTTCCATAAGACACGCTAACAGTACCTTCTATTGGATGTTTACTTTTTTGTGGTGCTTTTTCTCCTAAATCTTTCAAACTTCATATCTATTGCATTGTACAACTGAATATCGAAGCATAATAATAACAAGGACAGAATATCAAGGGACAAAATATTGAAAGGTAAGTGCATATAAGGAAGTGCAGATTTACTATTCAGGTCCACATATCTAACTTGCCAACTTACAGTTCTAGAGCCACACATGAGAAAACATTTTGCCACTCAGCGATTGGTGGAATTTGACCAGAACTCTGTATTACAAGAGTAACATGAAGTTACGCCAGTTACGCAGGCAAAACGGAATATTCCGCCCACCCTTAATATTCAGGGGCCACAGCTGTCTCATGTTCTTTATATTGGATTTTTGTTGTTTTATAGTCATTTTGTTTATTACATTTTTGGATCATTTTACAAATTGGAGTAAGATTTTTGTAATGCTGTGTTTTTAGTTTTTTTAACTGTTTTGGAGATTATAAATGCTATACTCATTTGCTCCTAGTAATGCTTGTCTGTTCTGCCCCGTAGCTTAAGGGGTTTGTGCTCAGGTTTAATTTATCGAAATCTTTACCTGGATCCAACATGTTAGTGATTTCATTACTTGTGGTGGACTATCTTCTACCTCAATCAATAATTCACTTTTCTGCATGATACTATGTTTTCTTGAAAGTCTGATGGTGTCAGAGGATGCTTTACAATGCCATCTGATTGTTGTAGATAATGACTCATCTCAGCTTTCTGCATTGAGGTGAAACTCGCCATGGGTTGGTGTTGGCTCCGTGTCTCATGCAAGTGAACCTACAACTCCATTTTTTGTTAGAACTGGGGCCAGGAAGACACACTAGGAGGTAATTTCAGTTACTGCTTATCCATCACCATGCAGAATTGAGAGTGAGAAACTGGCACTCTAAACTGCTGTTATTTTGTGGTTGGCATTTCACAGATGTATTGAATCTAAAGCAGGCACATAAATCCATGAGCCTTTGATGACAGGTAGAAAATAAGGTTGATGTGTCCTGTGTTACACCAGTTAAAGCATGGAGAAGTTTTACAAATTTGCTGTCCTTTAACTCTATCTTGAAGTAGATACAGTTCAGGAATTGGTGATGGTCAACAGGAAGGAAGCTCAAAACTCTTAACGTCAGTGGTGGAATATAAAATAATGGTTCCTTCCTGCAGAGTGTGGTGAGGGGCCCCTCTGTTTCTCATATCTCAAAGATAACCATGTTCCTTGGGCTGAATGGGAAGCCCTTGTTTGAAGGATTTGCAAACAGTAAACAGAGGACAACTCAAAAATGATTCCAGCGATTTTAATTTCTTTAACTGGGAATTGTCAAGACTGAGGAATTCATTGCTCAAGACAGAACACTGACCCCTTTGACAACTAATTTTTCAGAACAGTATTTGGATATACATTATTATATGCTAAGCATGCCAAATTGAGAGTAAATTTAATCTTTAAAAGCAGATAACTTAGCATTGTCAGTGCTTGTGTAATTTTGTAATTTCAGCAAGATCCAGGGATCAGATGGTCTTCAGCATGAAGTAGATGTTTTAAAGGGGACTTTATGATTTGGGGATATTTAGCAATACAAACAGTCCTATAATCAGTCCTAGACTGGGCAACTTTTTAACCATCTGAATCGGGTAAGCAACATTTGATGTTTCTATAAAATTGTAGTTTGCTTTGGGTGCTGTAAGATATGGTATACCTGCAACAAATGATTCAAACATTATCCCCGAGTCAAGATATCTGGGTTAAATCAATGTGTGCATTGTCTATCATTCTGTCCATCAATTGTTTATTTTGTATATGTCACCCTAAATGGGAAGGGTATGCCCAGAAGTGGGTCCTGTGCTCACTACACCACTGGATTGAAGCTAGCCTGGCTGATGAAGGGTGATGCTCTGAAACCGGTCCCAGGATGCTTGTTTCCGGTCCAGGGAGGACCTGGCTTGGCAGTTCGGGCTGGACTGCTCCCACAAGGAACAGGGTCAAGACTGATTTGTATATGGCTGGGTCCACACTGAGGTGGTGTGATGAGCAAAAGAATGATGGATTTAACCCAGATCCTTGTGACTGGGGTTGACTGTTTGCATTGACCGGCATTCCATCCATCAATTGTTTCTTTTGTAATATATGGTATGGTCTAAATAAAGGATATTAATAAGATGACATCCTTCTTTTGGCTATGAGGTCGAATTCACATAAAATGACAAGGGGATTTTTGGCAATGGCAATATTTTGACACTAAAATAAAATTTTAAACTTCAGGAAATTAAACTGCCATTGCAATCCCACTATCCCAATTCATAATCTCAGCAATGATAGTTCTAATGGCTAATGGATGAATCATCTTCATGTTTATATACACGTTTAATTTGCAGTAGGTATTGCACAATTGGCATGACAAATAATGATTATATGAAAAACTTTGTAAGTGCACTCAAGTCTGGAGCAATAATAGAATGGAATGGAAGGGAATAAAAATTGTGAAGCTCAGACTGCGACCTTGAGGAATACCCCACCGCTTTAGACCACAATGGAATGTGTGTAAACCGTCTAGCTATAAAGTATTATGGGTAAATTCTAGCTCTAAAGTATTAGAGGCAAAAACTAAGCTTATTATTTTTTTTTGCGAATTGTCAACAAGGTAATTAAGTTAATGGGACAAAATGGTTTAAAAGGAGTATCACGATTTATAGAAGCTTGCATTGTCAAATGGAGGCTAACAGGGTAAGAATGAGTTTGTTTTGCGTTGGTGAATTTGAATTTATGTAAGATACAATACAGGTTAATGCTTATATTTGCGTTTCACAGAAAAAGAAGCTTATGTTTTCATTTCTCATTATTTGAATTTGCAATGTATCTAAAATACACATCATTTAATAATCGAGTGAATTACTTTCGTGACTAAAACTGACTATTTAAGAAGATAGTGCTAACACAGTAATGGAAGTACTTTTTAGCTTTAGAAACGAGTTGGAAGCTCTGCACGTATAGACTCATTATATCATTAGAATAAAGGTAAGTGTAAACATAATAGATAGAATATTTATTGCTCTAAAACTGGTAAACATTTGAAGTTCAGAGGTTGGTTACATATGCTGCACTGATAAAATCTAGCATTAATGTTGATGCTGATTTGAGATCTATTAACGGATTACTATAAAATGCCAATTTTACATTAATCGGTGCAAGATTCGATGTTGCACTTGAAGGGGCTGGGATTCTTATCTAGATTTTTACCCTATCAATTCTCCAGAATCCCAGGACAGGGCGACTTGACCTTTTTGTCTGCTAAGAAGTGTAGAGGGGAGGTTTCCAAACTCATAATAAAACAGCTTTGCAAATAGACAATCAAATTTAATTTAAAGAACCACTGACTACAAACTGAAGTTAAGAATTTATTACAAAGCAAAAAATAATTGGACATACAAACACCTCAGCAAGAGGTTCAAGAAATAGACAGGCACTAATACAAACATAATCCTACGAAGGAGTCTCAGACGACTCAGAATGAAAAGCAAAGTCAATTCTAGGAACATCAGGCATCCAATCACCATCCATATTTGAAGTCTGGACTGCATTTACAAAAGGAAAGGTTAATCTGTCCCTACACTAACTCTAAGGTGACATCCCTACTTAACAACTCCCTTTAGGCAAGAGTAAAGGTGTCAGCCGTGAAGACTCCCTAAGAAATGCATTCACGTTTCTCAAATAAGTAGACTAAACTACTGAGCTTGTTCTAAGATGCTCCTTCCTACATCCCACTCTGCCCTAAGTTCCCTCAATGCTGTCTAAGTTGCCTACATTCTGCTCTAGCAACCTCCTGACAAGATCTGCTCGCCACCCTCGGTGTCTGTCCCTATTACAAAACTACCAAAATCGCAGATACGCCCAAGGCACGCCCCTCTAGGCAGGTGTTGGTCTTCGGATTTTTCCAGCATGGCATCCTTCCATCCAGTGTCCGTTGAGGTGTCCTTGGATCCTAGGCACCTTCTCGCCAAATGTTGCAGATGAACATTCCTTTGGCACCTACTCGTCCTCACTCCTACCAGCCTAACTTCCAAACAATGGATCTTTCTACCTAACAAGCTCCGTGGCCTTGCACCTGCAACTGAAATACATGAGAAGCAACCTTGTGCACATCCACAGTTACAATTCAATATTCGCTGAGAACAGCACCCTTCCCAACAAGCAGCTATTTCACAAGAATAACTAATGCTAACTAAAGAAATTACAGCTAGGCCTCTACTGGCTTTTCTTCATGACCCAGGCCTTTACATGTTTAAATGCATTTCTAAATGATTCTACATTATAAGCAGTGCACTCTATTCCTTTACAAAACCAACATTACATTTCATCTTTAAAAGTAAGTTCTTTCCCACATTAAAGCGTCACATTCTATCTCCTACACGTGCAACTCTTAAAAGGGCACGTTTATTAATCCTACAATAGACACGTTTAGTAGCATTTCTACCTCATATAAAGCATTACACTCCTGTTAAGGCTCTACATTAATTTACATCGTTATGAACACATCGATTACACATTGTACTAATTCCCAACCTACTGTTATATCTCTAAAAACACACATTAGTATACCCTCTAAATATGTGGGTGCTGACTATGGGAGATATGGTGCACCCCTACAATTTTCAAAATGACATGGTGCTCTCTCACACTTGCGATGATCCGCAATGTTGGTGCACAGTTTTACCAGCAAAGTTCTAGTTGTTCCGCAGTCATTTTTGTCAAAGTGTTTGAAAACAATAATTCCTTAGTTTGAAGAACAATTATAAACATGATAATCGTCGTCTGGAGAGGAAGGAGGAAATGACACACAAAAAGAGGGCAGAGAAAAGATGGAAAGAACAAGCCATCCATCTACTTCCGGCTTAGCAATACATGCCCATCTAAACTCTGTAAATACAATCACAAGCACACATCCTGGAAAAGTAGTTGGCTAGCAAAAAATGACATCGTTTCTGGCAGATCAAGGTTGCTCTTTAGACTTTCCCCGAAACTGCAACTGCCAGCAACACCTGCTGAAAGAACAAATCAAAACATGGACAGAGAGCAGCTCCATTTCCAGTTCCTTTTCATTGTTTTGTTGTGCTAAAATCATGACTTTGGTGTTGAGTAAACCTGGAGGTTATCACGTGTTGACATTCCGTCCAAGCGTGTTGACTGAATATGCTGTTTTGTATGTTTAGGCATTTGAAGCTGCTGTTTGTGGTTACTACTGGTGCACTGATTGTAGGAGATAAGAGAACACTGTTTAGTTTTAAACGTTGAAAGCCTTCCCTTTGATTGCATAACTACCAAATCATGTAAACCGTTTTGTGACTGTAATTGTAATTGCATTTATATATCACACTTACTTCCTCTGACGCGGCATTGAAGTGTTTTACACCAGGCTGGAATCTGCTCCAGAACCTGAGGGTAGTGGTTAATTCAGTGAATATTGTTTTGTGGGTTGTAAGGATTACTCTTGTGCGCTCAAGGATAGCACCCCCTGCATTTACTCCTGTGCCTTCATGGTGGATTAAATTAGTCGGAGGTTGGTGTGATATTTAGTGAGGGTGAGGGTATGTGAGTTCATGTAGATGGTAGGAGGGATTAATAGATTAGGTACTGCTAAATTGCAGGATATGAATTTCAAAGGACAGGCTGTGATCTTTGAGATGAAGGATGGGCAATTGCGCAGTAATTCAGTAATATTGATTAAGTCAAGAATGCACATGTCTTAAAATAGACTGTGCAGAGAGAGAGGAGGCATGCAGAGGATGGAAATTAGGAAGAGGATCATTCAAAGAAAAAAAGACATGAGACTATTGAAAGTCTTAAATCAAGGTCAAAATTTTCATGCATGGTTTTAGAAGCATAGAATGGATTTTTGACATACAATGCACTCTAAGGATACAAAACTAAAGAAAGAAGTATCATTATTTTCAAGTGAGATAGTGCTGTTAGGTATTTTGATAGTAGCCAGAATCAGATAAACAGTCTGTCCAAAGACCGCTAGAATACACTTCTGCATGGATAGGCAATAAACTCAGAGATTTAAAGCATAAAGTAATGGGTGGATGCATATATATGGAAAGAGCTGTAGGCTGTGCTTGACTGAAGCAGTAATGTCATCAGCAAAGCAATATTAGAGAATAAATAGTATAAGTAAAGCAAACATCTAATGCAACCATTGAAAAGAAGATTCCGTAATGCTGGAGTGAATGTCTTCTGATGCTAACCCTTAGAGTTTGTGTAACAGTATGAATTACTGAATCAAAGTGGGATTCATCTGAATGACCCTTGTATAGTGTCAACTATAGGAACCCCCACAGAACCTCTCTCTAAATTTGTTGATCATTTTTTAAGACCTCATATCCCCAAGATCAAATCGTATGTGAAAGATACATGCCACATGATCAACACAGTGGAGAACTTAGACATCGTACCGGGCAGAGATATTCTAGTAACCCTAGATATCGAATCCTTGTACAGTAATATACCTATAGATGAAGCTATTAGAGCAACAGACTGGTTTATAGAGAAACATAACATCAACTGTCCAAAAAAATTTCTGATAGACTGTCTGTTTATAGTGCTCACTGAGAATGTTTTTGAATTTGGGGACAATATCTACCGCCAAGTGAGAGGCGTTAGTATGGGAGCCTCGGCTGCCCCTTCAATAGCCAATATTTATATGTCCTACTTTGAGGAGCGTTTCATAGAGAATGAAATTGCGCCCTTTTTTGAGTCTATTTCCCATTGGTCCAGATACATTGATGACATATTCTTTATCTGGACCAATGGGAAAGACGCTCTACTTGAGTTTCTAGAATGGATTAATCTCACCAACAGTAATCTTAAATTCACTGCCCATTATGATGAAACTCAGGTTGAATTTTTGGACCTCTTGATCAGAGTTAGGGATAAAAAGTTGGAGGTAGATTTATTTGTAAAAGAGACAGCTCGTAACACCTTATTACATTTCAGCAGTTTCCACCCCAAATGCCAACGGGAAAGTATTCCATTCTCCCAATTTTTGAGGGTGAGGAGAAACTGTTCCAACCTGTCAGACTACGATAAACAGGCAGCAATCATGAGGAACAAATTTCGTGATCGAGGATATCCGCACAGGCTGATAAGAGATTCCTACAAACGCGCCAGATTTTTCGACCGAGACGCGCTACTTGCCCCTAAAGAGAAACCAAATAATGATCGTATCGTCTGTGTCACTACCCATTCAACAATGAATGAGCGTATTAGGCAGATTGTCAATGCTAATTGGCATATTTTAAACTGCAATCCGTCCTCCACCACTACCCTAGCGAAACCTTTATTCGCCCATAGGAGAAATCGGAATCTGAAGGACAAAATTGTCCATTCCAAATTTAGCTCCAGGTTACCAAATGGGAACCAGACCCAGAGATCAATCCTGACAAACCTACCGGTACGCGGCACAGTCCCGTGCTCTTCTTGCAAATCCTGTAAGAACATCATAGGAGGAGAGCTATTCACCCACAATGGTTCGACCTTTAAAGCAACTGACCTTTGGAACTGCAAAACCACCAATGTAGTTTATTTCATCAGCTGCCCATGTGGTTTGGGGTATGTTGGTGAAACATGCAGATCGATCCAAACTCGACTGACGGAACACCGATCTGCTATTAAGACCGAAAAACTGAATGCGCCGTTAGTGAAGCATTTTTTGGAAATGCAACATACATCTGATGAAATCCACTGGCGGGTTCTAGAAAAAATTAGAACAGCAGATAACAAAGGAGGATGTGCCATTCGCAAAAAACGTGAGGTTTTTTGGATTTTCGTTCTGGACACGCACAAAAGGGGATTGAATAATGAAACCCCCTGGGAGAATGCCATCTGCGCCGTGTAAAATAAATATCACAGTCATGAATGGACCTCGGGTTCCTGTACTCCAGCAAATAAGAACCTCTGAACGTGCATGAGACACGTCCTTGCTTGTACATCAGACATTGTCCGTTCACTTCACCCGTCACTGGTTCTTATGAATTAATTTTTCCTCCTTTATTAAATTAATTGTGGAAAACTTCCCTTCTTTTTAATCATTTATTTATTTGACATTTCCTTTTCATACTTCGAACACCACATAAGTTTCAATTTTCATTCTGCATCTATGTGCATGGACACCATCCGGAAACATTATGGCATTATTGATTATTTCCATGCAAACCCATCCAAGCTTGCATTTAATCAGGCATTCCCCTTCTTTTTCAAAGACGCATCTCTGTACGTGTAAGTTGTCTTCAGAGAGCTCAAACTTCCCCTTTAAGAAACCTTCAAGATGGCTATTACGTCAGCTTCAATCAAATAGCGTCCGGCCCTTTAAAAATGAGCACCTGTGAACTGGCAGGGTCATTCAACACTTCCAACGGCTGCGGGACGCCGGTTTATATCACGAACACGGCTCCTGCGGGTTGATGAAACGGCTCATTTCTCACCGTCTCTAGGTAAGCGCGCGTTACTCCCAAGCCTGCTTTTCACCGCGCTTTGTACGTCCTTAAACATTTGATAGTAATGGGCATTCCTTTGGTTTCCCTTGCAGCGCGGCTGCATTCATTTGCGGTTGTGGGAGCCAACATATATCGAAATTGAAGCTCCGACGAGCCGACGCAATTTACCTTTCAGGCGGAGGACACGGCGCTACTGACATTGTTTTTAGGTAAACGCGCCGCATCTCTTAGTTGGAATCTTTCCGTAGCGCATACGTTTTCATGCAACATTGTTATGCAATTGCTGAAACTAAGCAATATTTTATCGGTTTGCTCTACAGCGCAGCTAGATATTTTCCAACGGCTGTGAGGAGCATACTGAGATGGTGATCGATACTCCCACATGTTGACATAATTGCTCGCCTTTACCTTTTGGTAAGCGAACACATGAAATATGCTTGTTTTATCCTATCATGCCCAACATGGAAAATAATTATATGCTTTTCCACGGTATCTTTTTTTAGCAGTGTGGCTATCGTTTCCATTGGTTGTGAGGAGCTTGCACATATCATAATCTGAGCCCCCACAGGTTGATGTCACAGTTGGCCCCTCATCTTATTGGGGTAAGCGCACATGCAGTGATGTGAATTTATCGTTGAGCTTGGCAATTGAGGAGAATATTTAAAATCTGAAGTCCTCTTAGCTATATGATCATTCGCTTTCACATGAAGCATATAAACACACGCCTGCTTTATAACAATTATTAAGGTATTGTCCCTTATCAGGTGCACTGGCTTCTATTATGTGAAGTGCATGACAAGATTAAAACGAACCCATAAGGTTAAGTAAAAACAAGCGCATTTTTGGAACTTAATTTTCTCTTTAAAGGTTGCCAGAGAAGAATTGATAACTCAATTAAACAAAGACATAAGAATAAGTATAGGCCCTTTATGACAAGCTATAACTTGATCTTCTAATTAATAGTTGGCAAGACCATCTTACCTATACAGAATAACGATGTTCCACCAGAAATTAAGGAAGAGCTTAATACAACTCTGTTTAAATCACATTGCCTTACCATAGGCTTTACATGTCTTCCAGCTTAAACAGTAAGCCAGGTGAAGTGTAAACTCCAAAGAAAATAAAAGTGTTGGTATATCCACAAGAGAAGATTAGAGAACACTCATCCTGTGTTTCTCCTAGGTAAGACTTCAATTGTAGCCTATAGATCCATGCATGTTATATCATCAAACTAACTAGGAATATTCCAATGGGTACAGTCATCACATGGGATTCTCCACAGGATTCCAATTTCCCTGAATCTCCTATACCGCCATTAGAACTAGTAATACTCTGATGGGTATAGTCATCTCATTAGAATTTCCATAGGAATCCGACTTCCCTGAATCTCCTATCCTTGAGTCCGTGGGTTCAAACGCATAGTCACTGCTTAATTGTAAAAATCTTTTTTGTGAATATCGTGTAGCTCTATGGTTCAGCTGCATTCTATAGGGAGTCCTTGTTATGTAAGCACAGTTTAATTATGTACAATAATTTGTGTGTAGGGAGTCATTTGATGTCCCTTGCATGTTTTTAATTTTTTCTGCATATGTTTTACAGATTGATTGTGGCTCCTGATGAAGGCGTTCTGTTAACGCCGAAACGCGCGTCGATGTGATACAATTTTCGCCACTGTTTTATTATGTATAAATTGGTGTAAATTTGTTGAATATAAGTTATTTGAGTATGACTGTTGATTTTTTAGAATTAATTAGTGCATTTGATTTTGCACTGAGTCTTTTTTAATATGAATATGTACATTTAAAAATAAACTCAACCTTGTACTTTTTAATTAGTTGTTGTACTTTTTAATTATTGGTTGTGCTTTACATACTGTTTCTTTTCCCTAGTTGTAATATCAATTGTTTAATTTGTCACACCTTGTTTAGCATGGCACAGGATGGGGTGAGGATATTTTCATGGACAGTGTAAGTTTATTACCTGCATTCCTTTAGCTGGAGGGAGTAGACACAGACACTGACGTTAGGAGGGAGAGACTAGTATACGTTTAGAAATTCCAAAAGGCCTTCAGTTTATTAAGGAAATGCAGATTAGGCCATTATGTAGATGACAGGGGTGACGGGTGGGACTTCACTTTCTGCTTTTCAATGTGAAGGCTTTTCTAGGTCAAGCCTGTCTTTTGTCTGTCCCTGATTACTGCCTTAGGAAGGATGACACAGCAAGGTGCTGAGATTTCACACTTTATTGTGGATATGTTGTGGGTGCTCCAGTTTGGAACCTGTGTGAGAAACACCACTTTGTCTTCAGGGCAGCCAGAGAAAAGGAATTGGAAGACACACCACCCACACCAATATTCTATTAACAAAATGATAAACTACATGTTGCTTTGTTTTTATTTATGAGCATGAGATCAAATAATCAAGTCGTGCAATAGCAAGATGGTAGAAGTATCTTTGCAGGAACTTCTTGAAACAACACACAAAACAGAAGAAAGAATTGAAGGAGGTATTATGTATGTATGTATGTATGGGGAGAGGTGTGGCGCCGCGGCCAAGGCGACTGACGCTGGAATCTGGGGATCAGGGTTCGATCCCCGGCTCCGGCGGCAGGTTAGCCCAGCACCATGTGACTCTGGGCAATAGCTTGCTTAATCTTCCTGACGGCCCCCAGCGCCTAGAGACCCCTACGGGTGATTGTGCGCTTTACAAATGTGGATTGTTATTATTATTATTATTATTATTATTATTATTAGAATGTTCAGCCTGACATATACATATTATGAAGTAAAATGTTATTCAACACGACTGTTCAGGGCTAATCATGCTTCATCCTGAAGTCTTTAATAAGCCCAAGAGTTCCACGCCCCATACCATAACATCCAGCGTGCATAGATTCACCAGGGTTAAGTTAAAGAATTCATATCATCAGAAATCAAATTGCTGTTCCCCACCACAAATAAATAGGGCTCACAGGAACTCAGTATTACAATCAGAAAGTCTACAGTATACAGGTAACACAATCATCCCAGCCTCCGGCCAGAGACTACTATTGTTACTTCTGCTGCACCATTTTGGCTGACCCAGACGAGTGCTGACGAGGAAGCCACAGGCCTGCTGCAGAGGATGCCGGATGCCACGTAGGAGTGAGGAGAGGCTCAGATCTGCCTGCCAAATGCCCCACTCCTAACCCCGCTAGATGCAAGCCGACAAGCAGTGGAGGAGTCATCCAGCGGCGGTTAGCAGTCAGGTGAGGCGGGGTGTTAGGCCACGGAGGTCACGGAATCAGCCTTGCTAAGCTTGCCAGCATAAGCTTTGGACATTCAAGCTCACCATCACTTTCGTACCATTCCTGAACATGCTCAACCCCCCCCCTTAAAAGATCACTTTATATTAATTTCAGGCAGGTACTTTGCCAGTGAAGCATAACCAGCACATTGAAAATTAATGAAAGTTGTTCATCTATTTGTGGATTTGAATTTGGGGGCAGAGTCTGTTATGCACTTTATTTTGTTTTGAACTTTTGTGTTGAAAGCCAGAAGAGATTACATCTGTCCACTTTTTATTGCTCATGCGACAAGAAATTGTAGGGATGCCTTGACTTTGTGTATGCGTACATATTTTTATTAATCAAGCCTCCTCAGGTATATGTAGCTTGGAAAGTATCTAGAGAATTGCACAAATCTTGCTACTTTAGGAGTTTTAATTAAGTTTCTTACTTATCTATTTTAATCATATAAACCATTGTTTGTTTTACATCGGCCTGTATTTGTATGTGGCTAGCTGTGGGATCACAATGAATTTGATCGACTGATTGACTATCAAAAGGGAAGGGTCTACCACCCTCTCAATCATTGCCTTTCAACTTTACAATGTTAGGTCACAAAAGAATCCAAATTGCAACATTTTCAGAGTTCAAAACACCTCCATCACAATTTCAGGGTTCATAGCTTCAAAACCACAATCCTAGGTATAAAGTAAAACCAGTGTTGAACAATTCTAATGGTCACAACAGCCACAGTCCTGGAGTGCAATACCCTTAACCACAAAACAGGTTTGCTTAGATCTACACAAACTTGTGTTTCAAATTAAACCTACAAAGGAAACAAAGAGTGCTTGTCGAACTCAGACCAACAGTCTGCAGCCCCCTTTCCTTTACATTTACCTGGTTGAATGCAAGAGGGTCCCCTACATCACTTCCCCAGGGTAGTAAAACAATGTGCAGCATTGGGTGTGCCACAAAAATAGATTTTATTCAATTGTGTATTCATTTTTCAGTTAAAAAGGATGGTATCAGTTTTTTATTATGTTGTGTGAAATATTATTGGAATACAATTGGAAACAATGAAAAATACATTAATATATGGAATAATCTGGTACTGATATCAGGCGCTGTGCACTTTCTTTTGAAGAATTTGAACTACCGCCAATAGAAGTTACTGTCAACAAATTTCTATTCCACTGACAAACTTGCATGCGTGAGAGTAAAACACCACCATCAAATCTCAATAGGGCCCTAGGTGTCTATTCTTAAAATGAATTGAAAATCCTTTTGGCATTAACCAAGAGTCGCTTGACTACTTCACCTACTTTATTTTAAACTTATCTGATCTGAGTTATACTCCTGTTGCTGCATGTTTTGAATCTAATGCAAAAGTGAGTGATGGCAAGGCTGCTTATGCATTAGAGCAGTTGTATGTGTGAAGTGTTTTGATTTTGCTATTGTAGGGCAGAAAAATCTCAACTACTGTTGCTGCAACCATGCGTCTCGGCATTTGTAACTGTTGTTAAAAAATGTGCGACTAGAGACAGCATGCCAACAGACATCTAACATATTGGAGTGGGCTGTATCATCTAGTTTAACATGTTCAAGTATGAATCTCCCTTAGTAGTGATTTTCTTCAATTACTAAAAATAGAAACTCTGGAGTTCACATATGACTAGCAAATGGGCAACTGATATGAATGGGCATTATACATCACACCACAGTACACTGGTTGGTCTACCTAGGAGCTGCAATGAAGTAGCCTGTATTATTGGGCATTACACAGCCAAACCAACATATGGTCAGTGGGTTTATGCAGGATAAGAAGAGGGACAACTCATAGGTGTAGGCAAAGGTTGATTGGAACCTGACCCTGTGGAAGTATCTAATTAAATTATGAACACGAAATGTACATGAAGAGGGCATCATGAGCGGGCTATAGAGAATCTAGGACAAGGAATCTTGCCTACTGCTGGAAGTAGCCCTCACCATGCTCAAAAAGGAAAGTCACTCTTAACCCCTCACTATTTATGAAATACACCATTTCTACTAGGTGAGCCAAGATTTTCTTTACACTTTTATATTCTATATTTTGCTGAAAATAGAACTTTGTGCATAGTGAAAGTACCACAATGTGTGTGCCCTGTCCTTAAAAGAGTACTATGATATTGGTTTCACACAACCGGCTTATGTAACTGTCCTGTAAGTTCAAAGTACGTATCGGCAGAGCTACTGCACCAGTGAATTGCAAGATAAATGTAAGAATGTGAATGCAGTGGAAATATACACATCTCACATTTATGACAAAAATATTTGCTTCAGAGAGCACCATTGTGCTCTGGCTGGGCTAAAGTTTGAAAGCACTACAGTGACACATGGCAGGGACAGGTGGCTGTTCCAAGAAAAATAATCAATTATTATATATTAGCTGACACACCCTTACAGTGTGCCATAAAAGTAGGCCTGGGTAATATTCTAATTACACAGGAGTACTGAAACCTTTTTGCAGAGTAGCAGAATAAGAGCAGCTCCTGGCTGCGGGTGTTCATGGTCTGCTGATTTAAGTGTAATTTTCTTAGTGCAAAATGCATGCTCGGATCCATTTCGGATGGAAGGATGCATTTTGCCCCAAGAAGATAGTACTAAATGCAGGGTTACGCATCTCATGCAAATTCACGTACGTTTGCTATCATTTCAGCCAACTACGCTACAGCAAATTGTGCAAGTTATGCACACCCATCTATGAAAGCCCACAAAGCTTAGTGGCATACTACACAACACAAATGTTAATGATACCTGGCCTCTTGGAGCCCTGTCTGGCTGCAGTTTCCAGTGTTGCTCCTCTGGTGGATTTTATAAACCAAAAAAATGAATAAGTCTGAAGGTAAAACCTTGAACTGAGATGAGTTGGTAAATCTACCCCATGTAGAAAAGCTACAATGTTGGCTAAGGAATGCGAGCTTTGTCCCAATTTGGCTGTGCTAAAAGTAATAGCTTCAAAGGGAGTTCAATGAAAGAATATTTTACTCCAAGGGACCCTTGCCAGCTTCAGCTTTAGCTGGAAGAATTTGAGCTCAGAAAAGTGCCATGGTAAATAACTTTGACTGGTGTGACACAATTTGGTTTACCCGTCTTCTGCTCCTTAGCGCTCAGACTCTATGAATGTGTATATTTATGTATGTATGCATATGGTATTTCTGTGGTACAAATTTAGCCAAAAGGCAGTGGAGCGCTGTATATGGTTAAAGATAAGCATAAAGTCAATAAGTAATAGGGGAGGAAGCTGCAGTGTGGACCGTTAATGTATCGTGATGTGGGGTTCTTTAAAGAGGTGAGGCTTAAACTCGTTCCTAAATTGGAGCAGCTTGGGCCAGTCTCGGTGGATATTTTTCCAGATCCTGGGTGCATAGATGGTCAGCCAGTAATTATTTGTAGATTCCAGTCAACTCTGAACTGACATTTCTAATTGGTGCTTTTTGAGTTCTAGGTGTTTTTTGCCTTTATATATAATTTAGTTAAATACTTTTTATTATTAATCCCTTAGAAATCAAGGCATTATGAAATGCAAATCAAATAGCGGGAAAAAACATAGTAAACCAGTATGATGTTATCTAAAATGTTATATTTTTACATAAAGAAAGAAGGAAGTAATAGAAAACAGAAGATAAAAGAGAGGGAGAAGATAAAAAGAGATGTATAAGATTTAGGAAAATGGTGAGTGTGAAGGCAAAAAAAGTTTTTGGAGATATCAAAAAAGATGAGATAGTAGATATTCTATGTGCATCACAAATAAGATTCCACCAAGTTAATATACATATTTTAGAATTATCTTTCCAACAAGTTAATATAACTTTAAAAGCAAGTGCAATAAAGAGATGAAATAGAACAGGTTTTGGAAAAAGATTAATAAAATCTGAAGACATTTTGAATAGATAATGGAACATTACACAAAAAAATCATTAAACATTTTGACCAAATAGTTTTGCAAATCTCAGTCACTCTAGGGCAATAACCTAGTATGTGGGTCAAATGCCCTTCAGAGGAGAGACATGACCAGCACCAGGGAGAGGCATAGGAATCAATATAATCGATAAGGAAATGAAGAATAACAGATCTATTATACAAAAAAAAAAGATTGAGTAATATTGGTATTGGTATAGAGGTATTAATTATTTTACATCATACTTTATCCCATTGTTCAACAGATAGTGATGTAGAGAGGTCCAGCTCCCATAACAGTTCAATTGAGGATATACATCTCATAAAAGTTTATATATAAGAGATGCTTTGGGAATGGAATCATGGGTAATGTTGTATAATGGTGTCAAAGGAGTGAATGGAGTAGAACCCAGAGAAACATTGTTGTTTAATAAAAAAGGATTGGAGCACAGATGCTAATTGGTTGTATTGTTGTAAGTAGGAATCAGGGAGGGTATATCGTTCTTGGGATTGACGAAAAGATACAGAATTTTGAGAGACCAAATGATCAATATAAAAAATACCCTTTTCCTTCCAATGTTTGAAATAAAATGATTTATGATGAAATGTAATAAATTTATTATACCAAATAGTAGATGCAAGAAAAAAATGAAAAAAATCAGAACCTTGGGTGAAAATTGTATGTAATAGATTCTGGACATATTTTAAAATCTGGTTTTTAGATATGAATGTACAATTAGACATAGAGACAACATCATGAAATGAGAAGTCAATTAAAATTGCATGTTCAAAAAAAATCCTTTGTGATATAGGGGAATTATGGTATTCTTTAGGTAAGGAATTAATTTGGTGAATTAAAAAGGCAGTATGATACAATTGGACAAACCTATACCTCCTTCAGTTTTTGGTCGAACTAATTTGAATAAGGCAATACGGGCATGTTTCTTATTCCAAAGAAATCTAGTACAAATAGAATTGAGTTGGGAAAAATATTAATTAGGAATTTTGAAAGGTAACATAGAAAGCATAAAAAGAACATGAGGGACGATCATCATTTTATTGGTATCTAATCTACCCCACCAGGATAGAAAAAGAGGGGACAATGTAGAAAAGTGAAGTTTAAGGGACTCATTACGATGCCGGACGGAAGGCCATCCGTGCTGGTGACGGTGGCAGAAAACTTTCATATTCCCGCTCCGGGTGCGGTCATTGCGACAACCAAAATACAATGGTCCCACGGAGGCCATTTACCGTCCGGCACGGTCTGTCAGGTTCCGCATGTTTTTTGGGTACGCAAGGGTGGCAGACATAGCCAATAGCGCAGGACCGGGTTGCAGAAACATGTTCAGTCCGCCAAACAGATTACGATGTTGCAGACAGCCCTTCCCACCGCCACGTAAAATTCACCACCTTGCGGATGGCGGAAATACAACAACGGAGAGGAAGAGCCGATACAGAACCCATCTAAACCCCCAGAGATGCCATGGATCCTGCACTACAGGCCTTCCCGCTGCACTCACTACCTGCTGCACCTCTGGCAGACAAGATGCTGCAGCGCTCAACAGCAGCGGTATGTACCAAACATCTCCACGCATGCACCCCCTGAACAACTACAACTCGCAGCAAGCGTGGTGGTACCACGATGAATGTGGCACCCTGCCAAATGCAAAGTGGGAGTCCCACCCAATCCTCACGAGTGACCCTCGGTACCCCTGAAGGCAATTGGGGTCAATGCCGAGCACCCCAGTTGCAGAGCGCGCACACCACAATTTCAAAATATGTGCGCGCCGAAGGTTCACATTGGCTGATGGCTCATTCGCATAGTGTGTGTCACAATGCGGCGGCATGGAAGCTGTGACCGCAATCCTGCAACAGTCAATTGGTGACAATGCGTGTCAACTCTGTGGATGCCAGCTACAGTGCATGCAAACACATACTGCATTTGCGTTATCGCCTTGCGAATTGCATCACAAATCAAAACTAATTTGCCTAAAGTGATTGGCGCACCCCATGTGTAATGTTGTGGGTCACGAGGCCCCTATGCATATCAAGTGACCACACACAGAGACACAGTACTTGTATGGGAGAACTGGCCCAGGGCACGTGTGTCCGGCCCTGTTTGTTGGCAGGGTCACAGGTCAAGTGATGCCTTTGCTGCATGGCTGTGGGGTGGGGGTAAGCCAGCACTCTGGGTGTGGCTGGTACATCAGAACAACTATAACAGTGACCAGCTGCTCACTACACTGTGAAGGTATGAGAGAGTGGGACCTTTGAGTCAAGTCATCACACACATGGTATGTCCAAGAAAGGATAGAGAAATGACATACATTGTGATGCCTCGTGACCAGCATGTACTGAGTGAAGGAGTCCAAAAGGACAAAGGTTCCTCGCACTGCAGCAACGTTGTGCAATGAAACATCCAAATTGTGAACATCTCTTGTATATCCCTTGACATCAGACTGGTGTCTCTTGGCCAGAGGTCGTCTTGTGAAGAGCCAGTGATGTAGGCAGACAATAGGAGGTGTCCATTGTCTGCAAATCAGACATACTTGTAATCCCCAGCACACAGGATGGTGTGGCGTTAAGTCTGCCCAGCTGCCATTGCCTGTAAATGTCCTCACACACAGCGTCGGAGTGCACATGTGGAACAAACAAACATAGCTCTGACCCACATCATCGGACATTGGCAGCCATGTGGGCATGTATACACAGTCAATGATTATGTGTGCCTCATTCAGGTGAACATTCCAATGTCTCTGATGCTACATCCTCACACACTCACACAGGACTGACCCCATGATGTCCACATGTGTCTGTCTCCCGTGCTGTACATCCATGTTACGTTCTCCAGATGACACTCCCTGCCCTCATTCTGTAATGTTGTCGTGAATAGGGGGACTAAAGTTTGCGGCTGGGCAGTGACAGCAGCTACATGCAACTCAGCACTGATACTGGGAAACACAAGTGCTATGCCATCTAAACCACATGGCAGCTCATCCTTGATGTAGCAGTATACTATATGCCATACACATTGACTTCTTTGGATGTTGTAGTGTCAGTATGGCGAGTAAGTGAAAAAAAGGAATGTCTGAATGCAGGTCACTTGTGCATTTCACATGACCATGAGTCCCCTCGATGTTGTGGTTGTGTGAGTCTCTGGGTACGCTGTTCACCACATCTCATTGTTGTAAATAGGATGGCCACAGATGACAAGATACTTCTAGTTGATTACAGGTAGATTTATTGTAGGACACAGCCGAGCATACAACCTCGCCAGCTGACCAGACCACCAACTGACACTAGTGGAATCCTCCAGGTAGAAGTCAGAACATACATAGGCATTGTGGTAGACAGAGAACAAGAAAACACAAAGAAAGGACTAAGACAAAAGACAACCATATTACATGAAGAATCAATGTACAACACATCTCCCTCCTTTATAGAAAAGAAAAGAAATAAAGGAAAACAAAGATTACAATACAAAAGACTGCAACGACAACCACAAAGACAAAAGAGTATTCAGAGACACAGGAAGAAAAGAGAAGAGTGAGGTGAAACAAAACAACACCTACCCCATGTTGTACAATAACAAGATAAATCCGAAATATCATTACACTCCATCCCCTTCCCTTAGAGATTGGGAGAAACACAATATACCCCAAGAAAGTTAAAGAAACCAACAGTTCCCTTTTTACGGACACACAGACAGTGTAAACAAGACCCCTCAAATAAGGAACAACATAAGAAACTAAGCCTGGTAAATAACACAACTTTCCTTAAACAGGGTATACCTCAGGATAGACAACCAGGGAACTTACATGGCCAATGACCAATAAGAGCAGCACTAACACTACAACCTATTTCAGAAAAACTAAACCAGTCAACCTGAGAACTAATATAGGTATTGATTATTCACCAACTCCACACCCTCCAAGGTAGGCTACACCACACGACAGCACAGGATGGTTAACCTGGAGATTGACTAACTTCCAACACTATTTCTCCAAAGAAGGGTACAACACAGAGTTCAAACCCTGAAACCAAACCTACAGCATGCCCTACAAAGAGTATACCATGGGTACCAACAGGCCCCACACCCTCCCCAAAGAAGGGTACACCAATGGGTAAAAACACCACCATAGGAAAGTACAACAACAACAACTCTCACAGGTTGCACATGGAACTTATACACCAACATGCCCTACATAGGGTATACCATGGGTACCAACTGGCCCCACACCCTCCCCAAAGAAGGGTACACCATTGGGTAAAAGACACCGCCATAGGAAAGTAGAGCCACAACAGCTCTCAAAACACTTTCCACACTGACCCCCAAAACGCTCAAAAGGTTAAACACACCAGGAATAACACATAAGCCCTCCTAGATAGAGTACATCGGAGGAAATGGCCCTGCAGACTAGAATGAGACACTAAATGTCAGTGCAACCTCATAATAAAGAATACAAAAGGAGAAGAGACCCATGAAACCGTCATCACACACCTGGTGTTGATCTCTCACAATCATGCAACATTTACTAACAAACTCGGTGACTTAACCACCAACAACACAACAAAACAGGTGACAAGAAACGTTGCAAAAGGTTCACAGCTTGGAATTTATACTCTAACATGCCCTACATAGAGTATACCATGGGTACCGACAGGCCCCACACCCTCCCCAAAGAAGGGTACACCATTGGGTAAAAGACACCGCTTATATGGTTTCTTCTTTGGTCTGGTCAGCAGAAAACGTCGCCAAAATGTTGTAAATAGGATGGCCACAGATGACAAGATACTTCTAGTTGATTACGGGTAGATTTATTGTAGGACACAGCCGAGCATACAACCTCGCCAGCTGACCAGACCACCAACTGACACTAGTGGAATCCTCCAGGTAGAAGTCAGAACATACATAGGCATTGTGGTAGACAGAGAACAAGAAAACACAAAGAAAGGACTAAGACAAAAGACCACCATATTACATGAAGAATCAATGTAAAACACTCATCTATAACTCAGCTCATACGTAGGAGGAGACCACCCATCCTCCGACCTGTCCCTGACTTGGCGATGATGGAGGACATCGAAATCAACCAGAAATTCCATTTGGAATCCCCGCACACTATGGATCCTAGTTGCAATTTGTCCAAAGCGAGTGTCCATGGACCTCTGCGGCAGGTGCTGTTCCTGCAGTACTTCAAGGACCTGGCCCACCTGCCCCTGGTTCTGCTGGTATGCACCAAGGACAGTTAGCACAGTGTCCATGGCCCCTGTCTTATTGTCCTCCTGTGACTGTCCCCCAGTTGGCCTGCCACCTACCCTAAAGCCACGGACCAGTGGCACTGTCTAGCCCAGCTGCCACACACCGTCCCCATCATCCCCAGTGTGCCTGGTGGTATTCGCAACTGCTGGCACAGGGACAGTGCTGGAGACAGCAGTGGTGATGGTGGAGCTGGCTGCCACACAGGTAATTGCTGCAGGTGTCTGCGTTGGCAGTGCAGCTGTTGTGGGAGTCATGGTGGCGGGGTCAGTGAGGGCCTGAGCATGGGCTGCCCTGGGCACGCCAGAGGGGCCAGGTCAGTCCTCCTCACCTGAAAAGACCAGGGACTCTGGTTCACCTTCCGGGAGGGGGGGCAAGCTTGGCTCGTCCATGGCGTGATTACCTGCTGTTGCTAGGGATTCACCTGTTGGAGTGAGGTTATATTGTCAGCATGTTCGGCACACAGCCCAACTTTGATGTTCATGTTTGGAACATTTATTTTGAGATGAACTGACTTTTACCTTGGCATTACTAGGCATTCATGTCAGTTTGTCATCAGTCGCACATGATGTTGAGGTACATACAGGGCTTTAAGTGAGCCAGGTCTCACCAGTGCTGGCCACCGTCATTTATTTAAGGGGGCCTTGGTGCAGGTCTCTATTGGGCTCTGTTTTGTGCCCTGCCACAGACAGTCTGTTCTTTTTGGTGGAATGCATTGACATCAGGCCCATCGATGTGCACATTGTCACACTCCTCACTTCTCTTTAGTGGATAAGTTACAGCGTGATTTCATGCCAGGTGATTGTTGTGGGGCAGTGAAAGTGTTTAAGGATTCTTTTTGTCTCTGGAATTCACTCCTTTGGAGACTGAGGAGCAGCAAAATCGTTGTGGTGTCACGAGGGCTTTAAGAGGAAGCTTTTTCAATGTTAGATGCAAGCCATAGTTGCAACTGACAAACATTGACAAAGCCAGTAGTCCGGAATTGTAGTAGGTATCTTGTTACTTCTTGTATCATATATCTGGGTGCAATGGCAGTGACAGAAAAATACAAGTCAGTAGATCAATATACTAAGCACAGATTTATGGCTAATGATTTTAGGCCACGCCCATAATTAGATTGGCCATGCCCCTTTGAGAGACTCCCTAGTTTTTTCATCCAACTTAAAGCCCTGGGTACCTACAGTGCTCGTTAGCGATGTGACATGGCTAAAGGGCCAATTTCTTATGGACAGATATTGTATTTTCGAGGACATGTCCTCTGGTACTAACTTGTTGATCATTCAATTCAGTTAATACTTGGACATTTGGGAATTTTCGATGTGTATCTGACTACTATGCAGCAACTTCATGAGTTGTGTTGTGCTTTTTGTACTTGCCACCTGTGGATTGTGAAGGCTGACAGAGTTTCCATGCATGTGTTGTCTTTCTGCTTGGAGGCAATAGGACTTGCACATTGCCTTTTTGTAGTCTCGTTCTTGTATTCTGCTTTGCAGTTGCATGTGACTTCATTAATGACACTGTCAATCATTATGGACTCTCCATGGTATTAGCTGTATGTGCACGGCCTAAAAACTTATGGGGGTTTCCAGAGTTGGCTACCAAGTGCTGGATGTGGGGGTCTTTTGGCTCCATGCTGTTTATGAGGGGAGACAGAGGGCCTTGTGGGAGTTATGGTCTTGCTGTCAGGTCTCAACAACCACTCCCCAGTGAGATGGCTAGCTACCTTTTGGGAGGCACTTTTGATGGTGTTAGCTGCCACATGGCTGTGGGGTGGGGTGGGGTGCCATGCTATTTGGGAGGGAGGCCAGGGTGCATGAGCTGACCACCTACCTGTGAGGTGAAGCTGAGTAAGCAAATGCTGTCCTTGTGATCCATTCATATTCAAAGCGTGCATTCCACATGAGTTTGATGTGGGCGGGCGATTGGAGCTCACTTGTGCACAACAGTGCATTGTAGTGTGATGTGATCATTTTGTTGGTACTTACCAGCCTGCAGTCCCCCCTCGATTCATGTGAGACTCTCTGGATGCATTATGGCAAGCACCTTCTCCTCCTATTCAGTGAAGGTTAGTGGTGTAATGGGAGGGCCGCCACCAGTTGTCTGTGCCGCTGCGTGGTTCCTCTGGGCCCAACGCTTGAGCCGGGCCTTGGGGTGGAGCCATCACATTCTGATGTCACGCATAGTATGTAGGGTGGTCCCTGCGGACTTGACTTTGCTGTGTATCCTTGCCCACATCTGATTCTTGCGTGCAAGTGAGCTGTGTTGGACCAGGTTCCCATACAAATGTGGTTCTATCCATGATTATCTTGCCTGGCATCACTTTCAACTCTGAGTCGTTGAATTTGTGTTTTTTCTTGGGGTGCCTGGTGCAGATGTATGAGGGGTTCATGGTGCAAGGTGGTGGTGGAAAGATGTGAAGTGTGTGAGGTGTGTGGGTGAGAGTGCTGCTGTTTAGAGATAGGTGTGTGTGATAGTGTGCTGTGTGAGTCAATGGTGTCCTGTCTCTCTGTCTCGGCTTGTGGTGTGTTGGTCCCAGAAGGGGTTGGTTTTCTACTGTGGTACGTGGGTGTGTCCACATATTTAGTGTCCTCCAAATATCTCTTTCATGCTGTGCATGTCTTTCCTTACCAGGAGCAAGTTGGGGTGTATTATTGTGGCGTGTATGTTGTGATTGAGGACAGCAGGGAGTCCTCAGGCAGTGTTGTGAAGTTGGTTGCGGCCGCCATTCATTTGGCCTATGTGGGTGCGAGGCGGTCGGACGCAGTGCCCCGTCCGCCAGCTCCGCATTCTCATTGTAATTAGCTGTGCGGTCATCCAGCTTTCCCCGACCGCCGCGGTCAGATTTGCCGCTTATCCGATGGTGGTGGACTGTGTTTTGTGTCATTCGGCTGCAGCGGTCAGATTTTGCCCCCATTGCATCGTGATTTGACCGACGGAAATGCCACGGGTCATGAATTTTTACGACACCATGGAAGACAGATGGCTTTTTCGTCCGGCACCGTAATCAGGCCCTAGGTTTTAGGGCATTAAAATTATGAGCGAGTTTATTGGGGGACCTCAACTTCCACCTGGAGAACAACAAGGACCGCAACACCACCGCCCTGCTGGAAAACCTCGCCAACCTCGGACTCAAGCAACTGGTCAACACCCCCACCCACTACGCCGGCCACACGCTTGATCCCGTCTTCTCTTCCAGCAAGTACATCACCTTCAGCCATGCCACGGGACTCCACTGGACCGACCGCAGCTGCGTCCACTTCAGCTTCAAAAGATCCACGACCCACCACCACCCACAACAGGTACCTCACAGGAATTGGAGCAAGATCACCGCAGACCAGCTCACCACCTCCCTCAGCCAGAGCCCACCCGCCAACACAACGGACCCCAAAAAGCAGCCCGCAACTTCACACAGTGGCTGACCGCCTGTGCCGACGACCTCGCGCACTAAAGAACCCTCCCAGCAGACCCAGAAGCAAGAAGGCATCCTGGTTCACCGACGACCTCAAGGAGTCCAAGAAGACCTGCCGCACCCTCGAGAAAGCCTGGCTCCTTGACCGGACCACCGACAACATGACCACCCTCAAACACGCTACCCGCAAGCACCACCAGCTCATCCGCACCACCAAGAAGAAATCCCTGAAGGAACGACTGGACAACAACGCCCACGACAGCAAAGAGCTCGTCACTATCGTCAAGGAGTTCTCCAACCCCAGCACCGGCACCAACGACATCACTCCGTCACAAGACCTCTGCGACTCCCTCGCCTCGTTCTTCCACCGCAAGATCGCCGACATCCACAACAGCTTCGGCGCCCCATCCACGCACCCAACCGACGAACCAATGCCCCCCACCGCCACCCTTCGCACCTGGACCACGGTGACCACCGAAGACACAGCCCGCACGATGAACACCATCCACTCCGGATCACCGACTGACCCCTGCCCACACCACGTCTTCAACAAGGCCGACTCCACCATCGCACCCCAACTTCGGAACATCATCAACGCCTCCTTCAACACCGCCACCTTCCCAGAGAGCTGGAAGCACGCCGAGATCAGCGCCCTCCTGAAGAAACCTACAGCGGACCCCACCGCCCCATCTCACTCCTCCCTTTTCCTGCTAAAGTCATCGAGAAGATCGTCAACAGACAGCTGACCGCCTTCCTCGAGACGAACGGATCCCTCGACCCCTCGCAGTCCGGCTTCAGAGCCAACCACAGCACCGAGACTGCCCTCATCGCAGCCACCGACGACATCCGGACCCTGCTCGACAAGGGGGAAACAGTGGCCCTCATCCTCCTGGACCTCTCCGCTGCATTCGACACGGTCTGCCACCGCACCCTATTCCAGCGCCTCAGCAACATCGGTATCCAAGAGAAGGCACTGGAGTGGATCATCTCGTTCCTCGTCGGAAGAACATAAAGAGTCCGCTTCCCCCCGTTTCGCTCCGAGGCCACCGAAGTCATCTGCGGCGTCCCGCAAGGATCTTCACTCAGCCCCACCCTCTTCAACATCTACATGAAACCTCTCGCAGCCATCGCACGCCAGCACAACCTCAACATCATCTCTTATGCCAACGACACCCAGTTGATCCTCTCCCTCACCAGAGACCCCGACACCGCCAGAACCTGCCTACACGAAGGGATGAAAGACGTCGCCGAGTGGATGAAGGACAGCCGCCTGAAACTGAACTCGGACAAGACGGAAGTCCTCATCCTGGGATCTTCGCCCTCCGCCTGGGACGACTCCTGGTGACCCCCAGCCCTGGGCACCGCACCCAAGCCAACCGACCACGCATGCAACCTGGGCTTCATCCTGGACCCCTCCCTCTCGATGACCAGACAAGTCAACGCCGTCTCCTCATCATGCTTCAACACCCTGCGTATGCTTCGCAAGATCTTCCGCTGGATCCCGACCGAGACCAGGTAGACTGTCACCCAGGCACTCGTCACCAGCCGACTGGACTACGGAAACGCCCTCTATGCCGGAACCACAGCCAAGCTACAGAAAAGACTCCAGCGCATCCAGAACGCCTCCGCCCGACACATCCTGGATGTCCCCCGACGCAGCCACATCTCCAGCCACCTGAGGAACCTGCACTGGCTCCCCGTCGACAAGAGGATCACGTTCCGGCTCCTCACCCACGCACACAAGTCTCTCCACGACCTGGGCCCCAAGTACCTCAACGACCGCCTGACCTTCTACACGCCCACCCGCCAGCTACGGTCCACCAGCCTCGCCCTTGCAGCCGTACCACGCATCCGAAGAGCCACCGTCGGAGGAAGATCCTTCTCTTACCTGGCTGCCAAGACTTGGAACTCCCTCCCCATCCACCTTTGGCTGACCCAGGACCATCTCGCCTTCAGGAAACAACCCAAGACCTGGCTGTTCGAGCAGTAGCATACCCCTCCCCCCAAGCGCCTTGAGACCCTCCCGGGTGAGTAATGCGCTATACAAATGGCATGATTGATTGATTGATTGGAAATTGTGGGAGGAAACCATACACCCAAGTATTTAATCTAAGAAGGACATCATGTAAAATTAGTATTATCAAACATATCTTGATAGCAAGAGGAATGTAATGTCAAAATTTCAGTTTTAGAGAAGTTAATTTGTAACCAGAAATTCTAAAGTATAAACCAATCTGTTCGAAAAAGCTTTCTAGGGAAGTGAGGGGATTAGACATATAAACTAGAATATCATCTGCATAATCTGAGAGTTTGATTTCTAGGTAGTCATATTTAAAACCAGATATATGAGGATTACACTGAATACGCTCAAGAAACTACTCCAAACAAAGAAGGAAAAGCAAAGGTGAAAGAGGACAACCTTGTCTAAATGCCTCCTAATGGGAAAAACAACCATTAACAAAATAACAAGCACGTGGTCCAACATATAATAATTTGATAAAAGAGATAAACTTTGGACCAAAACTAAACCACTGAAGAGTAGTAAACATACATTTCTACTGAATACGATCAAAAGCTTTTTATACATCGAGTGAAAGGGCAGAAAGAGGAGATGGGTATTTTCTCCCAAATGCAAGGACATTAGAAAACATTCTAGCAATATCTAAGGCAAGTCTGCCCTTAACAAAAACAGCTTGGTCAAGTTTAACAAGAAGGGGGATCACATGTTCCATACAAAATGCAAACATTTTACAATCATAGTTAATTAACAAAATTAGATGGTAGTTTTTACAGAGGGTAGGATCCTTATCTGGTTTAGGGATAATGATATAAGGGAATACAAAAAGGAACCATTGGCTTTAGAGCTAAGCAAAAAAAGAACTGAAAAGTTCAAGTAATTTAGGAGCAAAAATAGAGGAAAAGGAAGAAATAAGCTCAACGGAAAACCATCCGGACCAGGAGCCTTGGCCTTTTTTATAAAGACTTAATAGCATCAGTAACTTGATGAAGAGTAACGTCTTTTTCAAGAGTTAGGAGATTATCAGGAATGGAGGGTGGATTAGAGAGGTCATGGAAAAAAGTTGTAATATTGCACTCAGAAGGACTAGTATCCTCTGTATATAGTAGTTCATAATAGGATTGAAAAGCATTAATGATATCAGAGTCAGAAGACATTATAATATTTTGGTGTTCATTACATATTGGGGCAATATATTCCATTCCGATTAGATTTTTAAATAATTGGCCAACATTTTACCAGCTTTGTTTTGGCCCACATGGTATTTAGATTTAATTTTAAGGAGGACGTTGCAAGCGTCAATCCTAGCAAGATGTTTAAGTGCAGACTTACCTTTCAATCAGTTCCTGTTAGTTGGAAGAGGATTTGGATGTGAAATAAGTATGTTCAAGATCTTTAATATGTTGGAAAGAAGAGAGGTATTTGAAATTTGAAATGTTTTTCTTTTTGGCAGAGTAGGCAATAGTGAAGGCCCTTAAAGAAGACTTAAAAGCCTCCCGGTTATTATTAACTGAAGTATCCTTAGACTGATTATGTTGAAAAAAGACATTTATAAAGGAAGTCACTTACAAAATAAAGGTTTGGTTAGATAATGAGGAATTAATAAATTGCCAAAGTCCCTGCTTATAAGTATTAAAAGACAGGTCAAAAGAAGACAAAACTGGGACATGATTAGAAAAAAAAATAGAACCCATTTCGGATGACTTAATAGATGGGAGTAAGGATTTAGAGACTAAAATATCATCAATTTCAGACATAGTGTGATGTACATTGGATAAAAATGTGAATTCATATATATCTGGTTTACAGGTTTTCCATACATCAAAGAATGGACAAGAGGCAATGCATGATTGAAAAGATTTATGACACTAATCAGGTTTAAATTTGTAATTAGATTTTCCATTAGTAAATGGATATAACCAGTCATTAAAATCACCAGCAACAATAATCTTGGGATTGGAAATAGAAGACAATTTTAATTTTACACTTAGCCAAAATTTAGGATCAGATTTAACTGGCCCATAAATATTGAAGAAAGTGACTTGCATTTGAAATATAATAGCATCAACCAAAACCCAGCGTCGTTTTGTATCACATTCAGTTGATAAAATCTGAATACACAATGATTTGTAGCATAGAATGGCTACACCACCTTTACCATTAACAGCAGGAGAAAGAATAACCTGCCCATTGATGTTTGTACAATAGGTTTCCTGCAAAAACACAACATGTTTTGATAGGTGAAAAAGTACCTTTTGATGTTTGACGGGATGACCCAGACCACTAACATTGCACGAGACAACATTAAACATGTTGTGGGGGGAGGGTAAGGATACAGGAACAGTTACAATGGGCTGCAAAACCAATAGGAAAAACAAAAAGACACCATATATCAACAATTAAAATAACATAAAGAAACAGTCACTGGAAACAAAAAAAGAAGGACAGAGTAAACATTCATACAAAAATAAGATGAAGAGGAAAAGAGGAGAAAGAAAAAGACAGCTGAATAAAAGAGAGAAAGAAAAGAAGGAAAGAAAGTGATGAAAAGGAAAATGCAAGAGAGATCAAAGATAAAAATACAGATCCGAAGTAAAGAGAATGAAGGATGAGCAAAGGGCACACTAGCACCAAGAACAACAGCAGAGGAGTAGAGCAAGAAAATATATAAAAGAATAGCAATATACTCAAAGAGATATAGAATTAAAGAGTAAGTTAAGAAAAACCATGCATAGAGTTCAAAATATTTTGAGATATCAAGCATTAATCGCCATAGTTTGACTTGTAATATTTAGTAAAAAAATTTTTTTCGTTTGGCCGGATCATTGAAAGAATGTGATATACCTTCATGGGGTCGAAGGGCTAGGAATTATTTTTGCCGTGCATTGGTTGTGTTGGAAATATCTTTAGAGATGAATATGTTACAGCCAGACCATACAAGGCGATGTTTTACCTTAGCAGCCTTCAAGACACGCATCAAGTCAGTGAATTCCAGAAAGCGCATTATGATGCCACGTGGTTTAGTGGAGTGGGGTTGAAGATGGCCCAAGCGATGTACTTGCTGAATATTAAGAGGTAAAAGCTTCTTCAGGAAGGTCAAAAGGTCAGAATCCTCAAGGTTCTCAGGAAGACCATAAAGGCGAAGATTATTCCTTCTGTTACGCTGTTCCAACTCAGACATCTTACCCTCTATAACGATCCAAAGATCTTCATTTTGTTGCTATTTTTCGTTAGTTGCACACATCAATGGTTGAAGGCCATGCCCCTCATCCAGAATAATGTCTAAGAACGGATTTTGAGATGACAAAATTGGTGAGGGAGGGTCATTTTTTGCTCTTTTTCATTTTGTACTTGTGGGAGTCGGTTTGGAAGGTGAATGTAAGTCACTTGCCATCTTGATTTAAAGAATTGAACGCTGCATAAGCTTTTGAAAAGACCCAATCCTGCCCACGCACTAAAACAAATAAGGGTTGAGTAATTATAGAAGCACAAAAATGTCAATATAAAATGTTATAAAAAGAATTATCAAGAAAATGTTATCATTGTATTATATTTTCATTCTAGTTTATTATGTGAAAGGAGTTGGTTGGAATCATATACTAGAACCACATTGTTCATCCAGCAGTAGGTTAGGAAAAAAGAATAGTGAATGATTTTGGGGCTGGACTAGGATAAAAAAAAGTCACTTTAGGAAGGACATAATTGAGGAGGAGTGCCGGCTGACAAGTAAAACCTGAGGAGGCAGCACCAGCAGCTGAAAATATACCTCCAACAATTCTTTCAGTATGCGAGATTGCAGCTACGTCAAGGAGCAGAGGGCTTCATTAGAAGAGAAAAGGCATGGCGGAGAAGGGCTCGAAAAAGTGAATAAACTCTGCGGTCGCAACGTAGCTCAGCAGTTCACCGCCATCTTGCTTATGCCCGGAAGCCACACCCCCTTGCCTTAACATTTTAAAGATTTATATCTCTTGTTACCTTTATCCACTTTAATCATCTTGGTGTTTTTTGATATTTAAATGTTTGTCTAATTTTCTTACATTATTTGGGTATCATTTTGTGTTGTTTTCTTGACTTTAAAATTGTTGGTGCTGCTCAAACTTAACATGAATTTCTGGGGAATTGGCTGCTAATTATCGCACAACTATCAATGTTTGAGAAGATTTTTTTTTAACAGTATTGAAATCTCGCCAGGGCATATTTATTAAATTGATAAGGGTTCTGTGAGAAACTGGGATTATTAATTGAGGGGATGGGAGCCCACTTCAATTAATAATCACAGTCCTTGTCAGGGTGAGCCACAAAAGTAACTAAATTAATCTGTGCTTTACTTTCTTATAGCTTGGCATAAAAGGAGAAAGACTTAACTTAAAAACAAGATGCAACGTACTTATGCAGTACTCAAACAGTAGGTAATAAAATAAAAACACAACACAAGAAAAATACCAAACCAATCTACAAAAATAGTGAATATTTTAATAAATATAACAACAAAAATCTGGTAAGTAAAACCAGAGGAAAGAAATTTTGAAGTTTTAATTGTTGAGCTAGAACGTGTCAAAGTCAAAGGTTAAGACAGACCGTGATGGAGTGCAGGTCAGATACAGGGACCGGGGTCAACACTGTGGAAAGTTTACCTTCTGACTAAGAAACATTCATGGAGAAAAAGTGGTGACCAACGAGTCATTCTGCAAGGTGCAAGCTGGATCTCATGCAGGCCTCAGTGGCGAGGGCCTACTGAAGAGCAAGGTTTTGGTCATCAGCAAATGTTGGAAAGCTATGAACAGGTGAAATCTATGCCCAGGAAGGCCTTGACATTGTCATGTTGCTGCTCAGCATTTGTCCCGATGAAGAGCTCCATGTTTGGACTTAGAAACTTTTCTGAAAGTCAGATCTCCCTCAGTGGGGCAAACCAGCAAGCTCAGGCAATTTGACATCTACTGCTACAGCTTTGATGGCTGTCCCCATCTCCAACATTTCTAAAGGGAGAAAATTGGCAACATAATTCCAAATCTGAGATTTGTAGGCAGGTGGAATAGACTCTAACACCAGCCAAGTTTCCAGGAGCTAGGGACATCACTTGGGGGGTAGAACTCACTCCAATGGAGGGCATCAGAAGTATCTAGACCAGGTCCAGGTGGTACTAGTCAATTGCAGGAAAAGTTCTCTGGAAGCATATGTAACTGTAGTTTAAACAGGAGGTCAGCCAACTGACCCTTGGGGTCACTTCTGTGGTCCTGGGTCGATGTCAAGAAGACCCACTCTTCCTTCATATTTTTCTTACAACAGTGCAGTCCTTCATGAGACTCTCCACAGGTTCAGGAGCATTCTGATGAGGGTAATGGGAATTTCACATTTATGCTTAAGGTCAGCCTGTGGATGTGGGAAAAACGTTGTCACTTCTTAACCAATGGGGTAAAAGTTCCCAGGGATGACCCTGCCCAATTTTACAGCACGTATTGTGTGGAATTCTATAAACTATCCCACACTGTCCCTTTTAACCTAAATTGAACATGGCGGAAAATTTCTTTCCCTTGACAGTTCTCCAAGTGCTATCCGGGAGGTGTGGCTATGATAATGGACATACCATCCCTTGTGGTCACTCAAAACTACAGAGATTTACCATTTAATGTACTCCCACCACTCAGAAAATCTTCATCAATTGGAAGAAACAAGATAACCCTCTCACTAGTTTTTTCTTTCAAACTTATTTGTACACAGAGCTACTTCAAACATTTACAAAGAGAAGCATCTGAAGTAATTTCACAAAATCTAGGCATGGATGAACCCTGTATTGTATTGTACTTCCTGCAAGTCTACATCAAGGGTATAGCACAAGCATTCACTCATCAGATCAGGTAAACAGAGCTAAAGGAAGAAGATACTTTATTAAAAAGGTAGAGGAGCTAATGAATCGAGATATTAGGGTGATTGTACAAAAATGTCCTAATTCTAGCATAACTTATTGCAAGATATCAACTCTACACGGTTATAAAAGCAATGCGTATTACTAGACCCAATAAAAAAGCTTCCCAACTCCAAGCCCAAACCTTTGAAATAGGAGAGAGGTTTCACTAGGTACTTGCCTTTATGAGCAAACAGTTGATCATAAAGGCACGAGTAGTAGTAGTATTTATTTGTTGATTAGTTAAAATCATTACAAACAAAGATAGATAAAAGCAACCAACATATACAAACATATACTAAGCACAAAGTTATTATCAACTTAAAACGATCATCTAAAAATGCATTAATACAGTCAATTCCATAATAATATTAAAACGTTTACACAGTGATTAAAATACAGGTATTAACTAAAGTACAATATATTAGCAGCAATCACTATTATAGCAGCATTTAACTAAAGTGACAGATGTTAGCAGTAGGAAATACAAATATAAATAAATTATTTTTTTGCTGTTTTCCATTTGCAAGCTATAATAAAGTGCAGTTTGCATAACTATAGTAAATTATACTAATAGACCCTTCAACTGGCATACATTTTGATTCAAACAATTCTTAAAATAAGTTTCTTTAAGTATTTTATATCACGAAAATGGTTATTTACTTGTTCCTCGTCTTTGAGTTTCTTCTCAGCAATAGTGATGAACTTAACAAAGTGATAAATAAGTTTTATATTCGCCCCACTCAAACAGGTAATAATCGCTTGCCTGCATGTTCTAATTCCTAGTTCATTAAAAATTGGTTTTAGGATCAACTTCCGAGCCTCTGCCAAAACTGGGCATAAGGTTACTATGTGTGTTAATGTTTCCTCCCTTTGACCACAAAGCCTGCAAATGCTCGATGACCATTGATTTTCCCATTTTGGTATACCATCCTTTGTCGGATATCTTCCCAGCCTTAAATACATAAATTTATTCTTAAGCCTAGGTTTTAAATGATAAGACAAGTAAGATTGAGGTGACAGCCTACCGAAAGAGTTAGCAACTGTCCAGAAATGACTTCTTTTCCTTAATTCCTCCTTGTCCGCTATAGTCGTTAATAATGCGGCCATTTGATTCATTTCTTTTTTTTAAACTATCCTGCTCCTCATTTCATCAGCCAAATTAGAGCAGTCAAAGTTATTTATACATTCATTAAAATACAGCTGCCAATTTTTTGAATATTCCCCCTCTGAGATTTCAAGCCAGCATAACTTTGCCAATGATCCTTCCTCCGAACGCACTAATGTTAAAAGAGTCTTCAAGAATGTAGATTGACGCGCCAGAGATTGGTTTTTCAAACCAAATTCCAGTCTTATGTTTGCCCGACTAATATATTTGGGGATTTTAAAAACAGATTTATATATTCTAATTTCTATATCGTCGAGCACTTTCGCGTCTTTGCCCCTAAAGATAATTGAGCAATATTCCAAAGATGGCATTAATTTAGCTCGCCTCAACTTTATCAGATGGTCGTAGTTGGGGCATAATAGTTTGTCTCTTAATTTTCTAAAAGCAAATGCAAGTGAGCAACCCCTGGCTTCAAGATTGTTAATATGTTGTCTAAAAATCAGACCATCGTCAAACGTGATTCCAAGGTATTTGTATAATTTCACATTTTCAATCACCATACCGTTGATATTCCACTCTTTACTCCTAGGCTTCCCTTTTCCCATAGTCATTATCTTTGTCTTTTTTATATTAATTGTCAGACCATTTTGTGTAACATAACCGTTAAAAGAGTTAATTAACCTCTTTAATCCTATTTCTGTTTGGCTCATTAAAATCGTATCATCTGCATATTGCATATATTTGATTTCCTGACCATGAATAAAAGGCGAATGCGAATTTATATTTTTTAAATGGGCTGGTAAATCAGCCATAAAAAGAATAAAAAGGCAAGGAGCCAAAACACAGCCTTGTTTTAGTCCCACATTCGTAGCTAAACGTTGGGTCATATGTTTACCATCGCCTATTTTGATTTGCACCCAGCTGTTGGAGTATAACAGTGTAATCATTTTTAATAGAGACTCTGGAATACCCCAATTCCGTAGCTTCCCCAAAGAATATTTCGTGGCACAGAATCAAAAGCGGCTTTTAAATCAATAAAACAAACATATAATCTTTGCTTCCTAGTTTTGGCTCTCTCACCTAATAACGTTAATAAAATCTAATTTGTGTGGGTTGATTCGCCCCTTCTAAACCCAGTTTGAAATTTAGGAATCAGCTTCTCCTGTGAGGCCCAAGTCTCTAGCTCATCCAGCAAGCAACTAGCAAATATTTTTGCCTCTACATCAGTGAGTGTAATTAAACGGTAGTTAGCCGGATTATCCTGCGGGCCACTTTTGTAAATCGGCTGTATGATACTCCCGTGCCAGGATAACGGAAGAAAACCTGATTTAAGAATTTCATTAAATAAAAGCATTAATAACTCCGGCCAATTACTCAATTCAGCCTTAAATATTGCATTTGGGATACCATTTGGACCCGGTGCTCTGTTGGATTTAATCCTTTTTATCGCTATTTTTACTTTGTTGAGCGACCAGGGTTCCATATCCACTCTACATTGAGGAGGAGAGATGCCACCCCCACTGCCCGTATCTTTTACTTTATGCATATCAACTAAACTATTATTACTACATTTATCATTATCTAAATAATCTGTATCAATTTTTTCATTGAAAAAGCTCACCCAGCCCACTTCATCAACATTAGCACTTCTGCCTCTATTATTACCATTCTCAATGTCATTAATGATGCTCCAGAATAACCGAAGGTCTTTGGATTTACATGCATGATGGACTTTTGCCCAAGTTGATTCATAATAGGCTTGTTTTGCTATCCATATTTCCTTCTTGTATCTCTGTTTTAACTCTCTGATTTTACATGATATATTGAGACGCGGTAGCCTGTTATTGTTCCTGTGAAGTAATCTTATTTCTTTATTAAGTTTTCTTTTTTGATATACTAGGTGGAAAGAATACCATCCTGGTCTCCTGGGATTTAGTGTTATACCCTTACAGGACTCGTCTCTAGCAAATTTAACTACTAATTTATCACACATCTGGGACCAAAGCTCAACCATAGACTGCCCTTCAGCATAAGCAGAATGCGTATCCTGAATTAAACAGCCAAGAACGCCCAAGATTTTATCCTCAGTTTTTCCATTCCATGTTAACCTTTTAAGATTAAAGGCCGTTGGAGCTTTTATCAAAGTCCTAGTTTCTGGCAGGTACTCCGGATCAATGTCAAGGAGAATGACTTTGTCAGGATTGCACTCCGCAGGATCCGCATGCAGCAACAATGCTCCACCTCCGGACCTTCCGAGCACCCTGAATTATCTCACAGGGTGTTCAGACGATACGGTGAGGGAAAAACCCTAAAAGGGGAAAAAAAACAAAAGAATAAAGGTAAGAGGGAAGGGGCAGCAAGGGAACAGAAGCTGTAAGAGAAAACACACAATGGTTAATACATGTCTTAACCCTACTCTCAGTACAGTCTCACTAGACAACAGGGTGCTTTGATTCACCTGTAAGACGCCTTGTGCATGACCTTCATACAACTGTGCCTTCTACCATCCTTCTCTCCTGCATAACACACGAAATCCTTATTAACACATGTAATGTCTTCCCTCTGCACATATCACAAGGTCTCACTAGAACCTACCCTTTATCCTGTAAACTGATAACTCTGAAGAAAAGTCCAAACGCTAAGAATTCACAAAAGTGGTTCAATCCAAGAGAAACAAAATCCCAAAGGAAGCGCTAGCAGCACAGCGCTTTTTTAAACAGCAGAAAGTCCTAGATAAACCAGTAGAATCCTCCTTCGGTGTGAAAAGTACTTATTTGCCAAATACTGTACCAGAGGTTACAAAGTTAAAACCAAACACGGCATGGCGTAGTTAACTTCACTACTGCCATCCGCTTTGGCATTTATATTCCACAGAAGGTTGTATAAACCACGTCATGTCTTCATGACGGCAATGCGGAGGTCATCTCCCCCCCTGCACTCCGCCACAGAAAAAGTAAAAAAATCCCCAAGAATAAACACGCCTATGAGTAACTGTTCTCAAAGCGCCATAAGTTCAATGACTCATTACACAAGTCCTCGCAGCCGCAAGGAACGGTAGCTCGAGCCGAATTGACACCGACCGTCAATGGATAAAGTACACAACACGCACTAGCCAGCGCGTGAATCAAATACCGAATGCTTCTTCCTATGAAGGTAACTGACACCTCGATAGCCGTCCCCACCGGAGATAGCAGGACAACAGGAACTTGGGAACCAGAGGCTCCCGCTGCAACAAAGGAATAACGAGCCCCGATCACCTGGGTCCGCCCTGCCCTATCCTGCAGTCCCGCTATGAATCATGGGAACTGTAGTTTGGAACCTGGTCCTCATGGGAACTGAAGTCTTTGGCAGGCGCACAATGCTCTAGACCCTGACAGTACGCCCTCCTCCCAAGCGCCTCCTAGGACCAGGCTTGGAAGGAAATCTCGAGTGGAAGGAACGGACCGCCCTAGGAGCATGTATGTTCCGCCACGGTTCCCAAGAGTCATCCTCGGTCCCATATCCCTTCCACGAGACCAGATACCAAAGCACCCCCCTGCGCATCTTGGAGTCACGAATAGACCTCACCTCGTACTCCAAATTCCCGTCGCAAGCAACAGGAGGTGGCGTTGTTCTGCGCGATGTGAGGGCTCTCTTCAACAAGTGCACATGAAACACCGGATGAATTCTCAATGTGTTGGGCAACTTCAGTTTATACGCTACAGGGTTGATTCGTTTCACGATGGGATAGGGTCCGATGAAACGCGGATGGAAAACACTCCTCAACTTGAACCTTATGTATCTTGTGGAGAGCCACACCTTGTCCCCTACCTTGAACTGAGGACCAGGATCACGGTGTCTATCCTCCCATTGTTTGTACACCTCTTTTGCTTGTAGCAGATGTTGTTGTACCCCTTTATGCACCTTCCTTAAGGCCTGAACACGTTCCCTCACAGAGGGCTGAGTATGCAAATCAGTGGGGATGTTGATTGGCAATGTATTAGCGTTATAGCCAAAATTAGCTTTGAACGGCGACATGCCTGTTGAACTGTGCCATGAATTGTTGTACGCTAACTCAGCCATCCATAACAATTCCACCCAAGATTCATGTGCTTCCTTGGAGTAGCAGCGCAAATATTTCTTTAAGGTCTGGTTTAGACGTTCAGTCTGTCCATCTGTTTGGGGATGGAAGCTGGTAGAGAGCGCTGACTCGATACCCAGCGCCTTGCACCACATTCTCCAAAAATGAGCTATGAACTGAGGTCCCCTGTCAGACACGATTACCCTTGGGATGCCATGTAATCTTATGACCTGGGAGGCCAGTAACTGAGCTGTTTGACCAGCTGTGGGGAGATTCACACAAGGTATAAAATGCCCCATTTTTGTTAAGTTGTCCACTACCACCAATACAGCTGTTTTACCCTGATCCAAAGGTAGGCCTGTGATAAAGTCTAGACTTATGTTTTGCCATGGGCGATCAGGTGTAGGCATAGGCATCAACAGACCTTTCCTTTTGTTAGTGTCCCCTTTTGCTCTGGCACAAATCTCACACCTTCCTACCCATCGGGTAGCGTCCCTAACCACGGACTCCCACCAAAAATGTCTCCTGAGCAGGCTCACCGTCTTGGTAACTCCTGGGTGTCCTGCCGACGGAGCGTCATGACACCAACAAAAGGCCTTCTTTCGTATCTCTTCAGTAGGTAAAAACAAACACTCCCCCTGAAAAGGCAATCCCTGTCTCACCTTCCTGCCTGACTTGGCAGCAGCCCTACGAACCCACGACCCTGAAGACCTAGAACCCTTAACGTCATCCAAGAACTTTTCAGCACGAATCACACATACCACCTTAGCTGAAGGGATGATGGATTGTTGTTCTTCCTTAAGCTGTTCTACGGGTATCTCTTGTCTCGACAGGGCATCTGCCTTCCTATTCTCAATACCGGGTCTAAAGGTTATCATAAAGTTGTATTCGGAAAAGAGAATTGTGGAGAAGTGTGGCTCACTGGTTAGAGCAGGCAGACCCTGGAGCAGAGATCAGACCCAGGACCAGGGTTCAATTCCCGACGCGGCAGGGTCTTGAGCTCAAATGCCCACGGACTCGATAATTCTCGCTCCGGTGCCTGCCCTAATCATGGGTTCTCACTCTGCAACTCTGGGCATTAAGCTTGCTTAATCTCCACAACGGCCCCCCCGCGGCGGGATGCCTGGCTTTCACCTTGGGGATGCCCTGTAGGGGCTATCTCACAGGGAAAAGCCAGGACGGGTACCCAAGGCAAGCGCCGAGATGCCTCCGGGTGATTCGAGCGCTATATAAGAACACACAAAAAGAAAAGCATCCAACGCATTTGCCTTTGCGTCACATGTCTCGCTGATGTCATGTATTGGAGATTTCGGTGATCGGTATATACCGTCACTGCCTGACAAGCCCCCCAGAGATAAGGCCTCCATTCCTGAAAGGCCCTCTTTATAGCCAAAAGTTCTTTCTCCGCTATAGTATAGTTGACCTCAGCCGAGATCAACTTCTTTGACAGGTAAGCAACGGGATCGAGCTGACCGTTGTGTCGATCTCTCTGGGAAAGGATCGCCCCTATGGCTTCATCCGATGCATCTGCCTCGACTATAAAGGGATGTTCTAAAACAGGGTGTGCCAACACCGGTGCTGAGGTGAAAGCCCCTTTCAGAGTCTGGAATGCATCCTCCGCTTCCCTAGTCCATACAAAAGGCGTTCCTTTTCTTAACAACCTGGTAATGGGAACAGCTGTCTGAGAGAAGTGTAGAATGAACCGACGATAATAATTGGCGAACCCCAAAAAACTCTGCACCTCCCTCACGTTCTTAGGGGCTGGCCAATCCTGTACTGCCTGTACCTTCCTCCCAGACATCTGCAAACCGTGTGGGCTGAGATTCACACCCAAAAACTCCACCTCCTGTACTCCACACTCACATTTGCTCAGTTTCACGTATGAGCAATGCTCCCTTAGTTTGTCCAGAACCTTACACACCTGGGCTGTATGACATGAGACATCCTGAGAGTAAACCAATATGTCGTCTATATACATCACCACAAAATGGTCCACGTACTCTTTCAACACATCATTTATGAAAAATTGAAATGCTGCAGGAGCATTACAAAGCCCAAAGGGCATAACCAGATATTCATAGAGACCATATCGCGTCTTGAATGCCGTCTTGCACTCATCTCCCTCTCTCACCCTGACCAGGTGATAAGCCCCACGTAAGTCCAGACGGGTATAGATCTTAGCCTCTCTCACCTGGTCCAGCAAGACTGAAATGAGGGGGAGTGGGTAACGATTCCGTATGGTATTTTTGTTCAAGACGCGATAGTCCACACAAGCCCTCAGGTCCCCGTTGGCCTTCGCTATGAAAAACAGAGGGGAGGCAGCTGGAGAGCGAGAGGGCCGGATGAACCCCAAACGTACATAATGATCGATGTATTCCTTCAAGTGTGTGGTTTCAGACACAGACAAGGCGTATACTCTGCATGATGGTATCGTGGCCCCCTCCACCAAATCAATGCAGCAGTCATACTCCCTGTGTGGGGGTACAGTTTCCGCTTTCTTCTCACTGAAAACATCCCTATAAGACACGTATTCAACGGGTAGTTGAACATCCGTTTCCACAGCGGTTGCTGCCAAGAATGGAGTAGCCAACACAGCAACATGAGCAGGCACACATGGCACTAAGTGATCCTTGCAATTTTCTAGTACAAAATGGAACGTTTTCGTCTGCCAGTCCACCACCGGATTGTGTTTCCTTAACCACGGCATGCCCAGAATGACCTCATACTGAGGCGCAGCGATTATGTTCAAAGTCAAAATCTCAGAATGGACAAACCCCTGCAATATCAAAGACAACCCCAACTCACTAGTTCTTTCAGTTATGTGACCTGAAGTTAAAGGTTGCCCATCCACCGCTAATACTTCTTCCGGATTCTCCCTAGGAACACGAGGCAAGGCCAACCGTGTTACCAGACCATCGTCTATGAAATTGCCTGTGGCTCCGGAATCCAACATCACCAGAACCTGATGTTGCTCTAGGTCGCATTCGAGTGTCATGACCACCACTAAATGCGATTCTGTTTCGTCTTTACCGAAAAAGGACAGAGAGGTGAGTTTCCATTCCTGTTCACCCTCATACCTAGGTTTAATATCCTCCTTAGGTTCTACGTCCTGCAACGTTTTAGATACAGCCACTTTTTTAAATCTGTTGACATTACCCGAAGTTTTGGGTTTGGAGAGGCATTCCCGTACATAATGACCCTTCTTCCCACAGTACATGCATAAGCCCTGTACCCTTCTCACTTCCCTCTCTTCTCTTGACAAAGGCGCCCTGAGGGCTCCTATCTCCATTGGTTCAGGAGTGGTTTTTGATACCCCCGCTACCTTACGAGGGCTCTTTTCACTACTATATGTTCCTCTCTCCCATCTTCTTCTATTGTTCTCTCTTTCAGACAAACGGCTATCCAGTCTTAACACCAGATTCACCATATCAACATAGGTAGTAGGCTGAGGATCAACCTGCGCCACTACATCTTTTAAATCTTCTTTTAACCCCTGATAAAAAAAGGGACATTCTTTTCTCCTCTGGCCATTCTGCTTCAGCCACTAGCCTGTTGAAAGCTGTAAGGTAAGTAACTAGTTCTCCCCTGCCTTGCCTCAATTCCAAAAGCTCTCGATCAGCGCTAAAGGACGTAGCCCTTCGGTCGAACACTCTCTCGAATTCTGCTTTAAACGCTGTCCAATCCGACAGGATCGCATCATCGCGTTTCACTAGAGGCACTGCTCAATCGGCCGCATCCCCAACTAAGTATGAGATTACAAAGGCCACTCTCGAGTGATTAGTAGGGAAAGAGGATGGCTTACAGGAAAAATGCATGAGAACCTGAGTCATAAACACATGCACCTTGCGGGGATCACCTGAGAACCTTTCAGGAGTAGCCAAAGGAATGGGTGGAGGCACAGTGACCTGTACAGTAGAGGACGGGGCGGAGGCGTTAAAAGGGTTACCACTCAAGCGTTTCACCTTCTCTCGTAAAGCAGCGGTCTCAGCTTTAGATGAGGCCAACTCCTGCTGTACCAACACCAACGCGTGCAACACATCCTCCATGGACGCCATTGTTCCTACACACGGACCAGGCAGAGTGAAATTCTTGGGCTCGTTATTCTGTCAGGATTGCACTCCGCAGGATCCGCATGCAGCAACAATGCTCCACTCCGGACCTTCCAAGCACCCTGAATTATCTCACAGGGTGTTCAGACGATACGGTGAGGAAAAAACCCCAAAAGGGGAAAAAACCCAAAAGAATAAAGGTAAGAGGGAAGGGGCAGCAAGGGAACAGAAGCTGTAAGAGAAAACACACAATGGTTAATACATGTCTTAACCCTACTCTCAGTACAGTCTCACTAGACAACAGGGTGCTTTGATTCACCTGTAAGACGCCTTATGCATGAACTTCATACAACTGTGCCTTCTACCTTCCTTCTCTCCTGCATAACACAAGAAATCCTTATTAACACATGTAATGTCTTCCCTCTGCACATATCACAAGGTCTCACTAGAACCTACCCCTTATCCTGTAAACTGATAACTCTGAAGAAAAGTCCAAACGCTAAGAATTCACAAAAGTGGTTCAATCCAAGAGAAACAAAATCCCAAAGGAAGCGCTAGCAGCACAGCGCTTTTTTAATCAGCAGAAAGTCCTAGATTAACCAGTAGAATCCTCCTTCGGTGTGAAAAGTACTTCTTTGCCACATACTGTACCAGAGGTTACAAAGCTAAAACCAAACATGGCATGGCGTAGTTAACTTCACTACTGCCACCCGCTTTGGCATTTATATTCCACAGAAGGTTGTATAAACCACGTCATGTCTTCATGACGGCAATGCGGAGGTCCTCTCCCCCCCTGCACTCCGCCACAGAAAAAGTAAAAAAATCCCCAAGAATAAACACGCCTATGAGTAACTGTTCTCAAAGCGCCATAAGTTCAATGACTCATTACACAAGTCCTCGCAGCCGCAAGGAACGGTAGCTCGAGCCGAATTGACACCGAGCCGTCAATGGATAAAGCACACAACACGCACTAGCCAGCGCGTGAATCAAATACCGAATGCTTCTTCCTATGAAGGTAACTGACACCTCGATAGCCGTCCCCACCGGAGATAGCAGGACAACAGGAACTTGGGAACCAGACGCTCCCGCTGCAACAAAGGAATAACGAGCCCCGATCACCTGGGTCCGCCCTGCCCTATCCTGCAGTCCCGCTATGAATCATGGGAACTGTAGTTTGGAACCTGGTCCTCATGGGAACTGAAGTCTTTGGCAGGCGCACGATGCTCTAGACCCTGGCAGACTTGTGGATTGTGATCGCTTTCGATCCTTGGGACAATCTCGTAATTTTTTACTAAATTATATAAATTCTCAGACAGTATAGTATAATCTATTACAGAGGAACAGTCAGCTTTGATAAATGTAGGAATATTATCCGAATCCTGCAAAATCTTTAGGTTATATTTTTTTAACTCATTTTCTGTCCATTGAGCTAACCGTTTTAAGTCAAGAGTCTGCCTATTAAAAGGAACAAAGTGCATATTAAAATCACCTGAAATAATAAATACTGAATCCAAATGCTCATAATATAAAGTTTTTACCATTCCCCATAGCAGGATTATTTGAGAGGATCTAACTTTCTTTTTGCAACTTAAATACACATTTAATAAGATAATTGAATGACTGGCTATTAGTTTAACACACTGGAGCCATTTTACATGGAGGTCAATTTCAAAGTGAGATGCTTTAAGGTTTGTAGAAATATATATAGAAAGACCACCACATGGGCGACCCGATTTGGCTTCATGCATTGCATTATTACAGTATTCAATATAGCCAATAAGGGGTTCATTAGACATCGACCAGGTTTCCTGCAACATTACTGTACTAGAAGCTTTCAGGAAATCCATTACCCCTTGATCTTCAATTAGCGATTTTAAGCCATTGGTGTTCCAGGAACAAAGAGTCAGAGGATTTGAACAGCATCAATCCTTCTTTTCAAGATTTTGCTTAGTTAATATTCCTGAGAGCCAACTCCAATCATCTTGTAACTCTGGGACTTTCTTCAATGCTTCTCAGGTTCACAAACCAGACTGGCTACTCCTTATCTTGATACCTTATGCTATGTTTAATTCCTTAGATGCGCCTGATGCATTTTTTAAAACTCTAACCTGTTCTATTCTGGCTGTTTTTCTATCATCTCGTTTTTGACTAGCCATACATATTTTATTATCATCACTTTTGTTGCTGCTTTATATCAAGGGGCTCATTTGGAATCAACACCATTGGATAACAAGATGCTTGTGGTTGCCAAACTTTAATACCCCATTTCTCAAATACGCTAACATTCGCCATTATTTTGTCAGCAATGTTCCTGTTTAGCCAAGTTGTAATTGTTATCTCCTTATCGGGGTATTCATCTTCTTTCTTAAATTCCACTACATCCAGATCCGTAGTTACCACATCTTTAAGATCTGTAATAACACGTAGTAATTTCAAGATATTACCACGGTTTAAAATATCGTGCGGGCCTCTAGATATATATTGGGGGCTGAAGGCTACTTCCCTTGTTTCGGGCGACAGGTTTAAATACTCAATATTCTCTTTCTCCATAATAACAGGGGGGCATGTATTTTCCATAACTGGCGACCCATCTCTTTCCGTCAGCAAATTCCCTTCTTCGCCTTCCTTAATTAATCGCTCTTGTGTCCCTAATTGGGCCCCCTGAATGGTTCTATTATCACCTTGCTGGTCAGTGTGATTTGCTAGTATCTGATTAACAATGTTGTTTTGAGCTCCTTGGTCGACCACTAGTTCATTACTTGATATCCGACTTAATTCAATCCCTAGTTCATTACACAGGCTTGTTAAATGACTGTTAGACTTAGCTGGATTCCTAATTTGCTCAGATAGTAAATTATGGCATTCTGCCCTTACACTTATCATTTGATCAGATACTTTTTCCTTTGTTATTATTGGCACTTCCCCTATGGGGACAGAACCGGATGTGCCCTCTACCTCCCCTGGTTTTTTTGAACAACACTCCGATAATTGGTTTACATTTACAATTAGTCCTGATTTCTTATTGGGGCCAAAGATCGGAAAGTATGAATTGTATGAATTTATTTCAGATCCCTTTACTTTCACAGAGTTAGGATCTACACTCACTTCTTTACTAAGAGTTTGTAGTTCATATGCTTTTTTATTGTGAGTTTTCCTTAACCTTTTCCTATCCCTTTTTGACAGATTTGTCAGTTTTGATGAAACCCTTATTTCTTTGCTTTGTTTTGAACATGCCTTTTCCAAATTACTTGAGTCATTGATTCCACCAGAAACATCACTGCCCCCCCTTCAATTGCCAAGCTATCTTCTAAAGAATCTAAATGAGGGACTTCAGTGTGAGCTTGTGTATTACTAGCATCTTTTACAGATTGAGGTTTTACATCATTACTCGGACTGCATAAAATATTAGATGGTGCGGTCATTTCATCCCCACCTTGCCCATTTCTACCCGACAGCGATTTTACTTCTTGCACCATGGAACTTACTACTGAAGGCAGATCCGAGATCTTATCAATCAACTGTGCACAGATGCAGGTTATATATGAAGTATCCTTATCCGCTTGAACTTTCATAATGAGATTGGTTAGATGCAAGAGTTTTGTGTCAATACCCGCCACATGGGTTGCTAGATTGTTTAATATATCCACCTGAACATCCAATTTGTCTGAGTGGAAATTTAACGCATTAGTGATTGAGCCCATGGTGTGTATTAGACAATCCCATAAACCCTGCTCTGTGCTAACCTCACTCTTTTTTTGGTTGACCTCAGCTTTAGATGATGACGGTATATTCTCTTTGAGGTCTGAGCTACATTGATCGTTTGTACTAGAAGTCTTCTCAGAGCTACCAACATCTTGATCGAAAAATGATTTATTAATAGTGAGGCTATTAAAGCTATTCTCCATTGCTATACTTGATTGATCCGGATTAATCAGGCTAACGTTACCATCTTTAATTAAACAACTATTTGGGCCAGGCTGTAAGTCCTCTGTAACTAGAATGGATTCGCTGGATCCATCTTTGAAAGCAGGAATTCCAACTTCAACTCCATCTCCAGCTTCAGCTACTCGTACATACGTATTATCAAACACACAATCATATTTCTTTTCATTCAGTGCCTTCGGCGGAGACAAATCACTCCCTACATCCAACCCCTCAAAACCCAACTCTTGACTGGCAATTTGAGAATCGTTAGCCGACCGAGGCCCCACCTGCGCTGTACTGTCACAGACGTGAATTTGCGCCTGAGCTTGTAACCGCCCTGCTACAATTAAGGGATGGAATGAGGGTGCGAGTGTAGGTGTCAGCGCTTTATCTGTCACAACCTCTTCGACTAAAATCTTCCTGTCCTGCTTAACCGATACAACATCCACTTTTACAGGCAGCTTAGTTTGGGTCAGAACATTAGCAGGGCAACTTTCTTTTTCTTTTTTACACAATGGGGAGGACAGGGGAGAAGACAATATGCACTCACTAAACCCCCCGCTAGGTTCGTCCCTCTCAGAGAACTTTCTTTTATGGTTTTCTTTGTGAATATCTTTATCTGACTGTATTTGATGGTACTTAAAAAAGTAGCTCTTTATAGACGACTGCGCCACACATGGAGACTTCATATGATCATAGTCTTTACTTAAAGAAGTGGATAAAGCCCTTTCCTCAGCTGGGATAAACAGATTCTCCTCTGAACAGGCGCTTCTCCGTTAATTAACTCGTCTCCCTTATCCCGGCTAGGTCCGGCTGGGTCTTTTCCAATCTCTACCATCACTTCTGATTTCTCCTCAATCGACTGGATTCGTTTAGATGTTTGCGGGGCTCCACGCTGGAGACCAGACCTCATCATGAAATGCACAAGATCACTCAAGGACCACTCCGCTCAGCACCTCCTCTTCTCTTTTAAGATCTTTTGAGTTTGTGAGCTTGCGTAGGGTTTTGCAGTTCTCTTGAGTACTCTCACTAACAACCTGATAATTCCTAGTTTCTGTAAGGGCAACACCTCAACACCTCCGCTCTATTCCCACTCCGCCTCCCAAGCCTGTCTGCCCCCTCTGGGTTGGAGCAGCTGCCGTCAGGGAGGAACAGCGTGGTTGTTGCATATGTCGCGACAACTCACTCTGGCGTTGAAAAGCGCTTGTTTTTTTAAAATTGTTTTTTTAATTTAATTATGCTAGGATTTAATGGAGTTTAATGGAGTTCTATCCCAATGGTGTGGGCCTGTTTAACACACTGCTGACAGATTCTTGGCTTGTATATCGGGCAATTGATGTATCAATTGGCTCGACTACTGTCAGCTACTGTCTTGCTCCTGCTGCTAAGGATGACCAAGGCACCCGTGGTGCTGGTTGTTGTTCCTGATTCAATTGATTCTTACTCCGGTGCCACTTACTGTTTGGCGTGGCGTAGCTCGGCTGATCAAAGGCAGAAAGGTGCTTAGGAGATGAAGCAGTCGGGGGAAATTTGCACACTACCGCCGCGGTTGTGGGCTAGAGGTTCATCCGCTATCTGTCAGCTCGCGGGGGGGGGTTCCGTGGGCCTGCGTGGACTTCCTTAGGCTTCGAAAGGGCTTCAAAGGGCCCCCTCAGGGCAGCACAGATTCCGCAGATTTGGCGGGCACGGATTCGGCAAACTGATTTCACATCTCTTCAGCAGCACGCTTGGAATGGCGCTCCGGAGTCTCCGGAGTCTTCTGGTGACTGGCAATCTGCAGCTCTCTGTCTCCCTCTCCTGTTACGCTCTGTCTGCAGCAGTTACACTGAGGTCCTGGGGCTCAGAGGTTCCCCCGTCTCTTAGAATGTGGTCTGGCTGTGGCGCTCTAACCACGGAGCTCCCAATACAGCCGAGGCAGCCCAGAAACATCCAAGCCGAGCAAAGCCGACCAAGGCTGCCAAGTGGTCCGCGGGCTTGAATGGCGGCAATCCGAGAACAGCCCCAACCGCGGCAGAACAACCAACAGCCAGCAACAGGCTGTCAGGCCGCGGCCGAGCCGCAAACCACGAGTGAGCCGCGATTGGCAGCAGTGGCAGTGGTAACAGCGATGGCTGGAGCAACGGCAACCCGGTCGCGAGTACCGAAACAGTAAACTCAGGGGTCACTTTAGGTGCAGAATGCACTGATGCGCAGATAAGGACGGAGCCCGCCTTGATTGGGAGGCAGTTGAGGGAGCAAGCAGGAGCTGGGGTGTGAGTAGGGGTAGGAGCAGAAATGAGAGCCGCTGCTACTCCAGGTCCGCTCGCCTCGGCTCACCTCTCTCAATCGGCCCGTTCACCGCTCCTGTGCGTTCGTGGCTCCGGCTCCGGCACCGATCGCGGCTCCTGTGCTTCTTTGCTGGATACCGCCACAGCCACACGCCGCACACCTCGCCTCACCCCTCTGCTCGACAGACAGACCGCGGATCATGGCTCACAGCTCCTCCTCCTCCTCACACGTGGAATCACTTCAGAGCATTAGTGCTCTCAGTCCTACTCAACCGAATGATCAGATTCCTAAAGGCACGATGCACATTAGCTTGATTCTAATAAACACCCTCTCAAACATTTTGCATCTTGTTCAAGTCTTATCAGTTTATATCCCATCTACTACTTGAAGCAGCTAGACTCTATTATCTCTAAAATCAGTTGGCAAGACAAAATCACTCTAGGGCCCATTAAACAACCCGAACTGCCCATAAACAGAAATGCATGGACTCTACCACACTTTTTGTTTTTTAAAAACACTTTATTGAGGCAGAAGGTGCAAACCACGGTAATAAAGAGAAACATAGCCAGCGTACAGGGTCCTTGCTTATGGCAGTCAAGTAACTTAAGCAGCAGATTGATGAGTACAGCAAAATAAACATTCGGGTTGCACCATGAAACATGTAAGATGTTACAGTAGGAAAATTTTCTGATAAGGCAACTGAAATACAAAGTAAACATAATCATTCATACAATAAACAAAGAAAGGATCAAAAGGACAATAATAATGAGAACCAGATTGCAAGACCAGCACACTGGACCTTTCAGTATCCCATCAGGCAGCACCGTAGCCAATAACCGCAGCCCGGTAAAGCATTCAAGGAACCTCTCCACCCAGGAATGAGTTGGACTAGCAGCAGGAGTTCGCACATTGCCAACTTGTCGTGAAGGGCTAATAGGAGGGCTGCGTGGGCGTGAAAGAAGCCATTCTCCTTCGTTGGATTAAAGACTCCTGAATCGGGAACAGCATCGGGCCCCCGCTTACCAGGCCCCGCATCCACATCCAAGGACAGTGGCAAACAACAGCAGAAGCAGCGCCAGAGTGGGAGTGTGGAATGGGGGACCCGAGGTCTAACCCACCCTGGTCGGTGTATTGGGGTGCAGGGATTGAGAGGGTGTTTCCCGCGCCTTCCCTGAAATGTATTGGCAGTACGGACCCCAAATATCGGTAGGGCGGGAAGAGGCAGGGAGTTGATCAGAATATTCCACACTGTTCACATTGCAGTATGCCACACTTCTTAGCCAAGCGGCAGCAGAGGGAGCACGTCGCGAGCACCAGTGCAGCGCGACCTCTCTCTTAGCCAGAAGGAAGCAGACCGATGCCAACTTGCGAATCTTGCGGGGAAAATTGGACATAAATCCCATCAGGGCAATCTCCGGTAGGACCGATAGCGATAAGCCCAATATCGCACCCATTGTGTTGTGTATTTCAACCCAATAGGAGTGTAATTTCGGGCAGGTCCAGGAAAGATGGGCAAAGTCGGCCTGAGGGGCATTGCATTTAGGACAAGTGTGAGGTCGGGTCGGGTCTATTCTGTGGGCCAGTGCTGGGGTGTGGTACAGCCGTCGAAGGAATTTAAAGTGTATAAGTTTGTGCCTGCTATTCATTGAAACCTCCCTGGTCATGGCACAGCATGCTTCCCATTGCTCGTCAGAGATCTGGGCGCCCAGATCCAATTCCCATGCGGTGCGCACCGCCACGTCAGACGACGGGAGTGAGGACAGGCAGAGTTTATAGAGTTTGGACACAACATGAGCCCCCGAAGAGTTCTGGATGATGGACGTGAGTGCCAGAACGTCCTCAGGTGGTAACGGGAAGGTAGGAAATGTAGCTCGCATCAGTGCCCTAAGTCTTGCAAACACAAAAGTATCCATGAAAGTGCGCTCGGTGAAGCGGGGGTCTTCTGTAATAGAAAGAGCATGGCCATTTGGGAACAGGTCGCCCACTGTGTTCAGTTGGTATTTGGAGAGTGTTCGACTAATCAATGTTTCGCCTGTTATGGGGAGCCAATGTGGGTTGGGAAGCGGAAGGGCCGGAGAGTACAGAGTGTCTACGCGCAGTAAGCGCCTGAGTTTGTCCCAAGCCCAGATCGTAGTGGTGAGAGGGAGTATGTCGTGTGGGTCGCGAGGGAGGCCTCTGGGAAGCACGGCATCTAGGGACACTGGGAGCGCGGCGTCTGCTTCGGGTTTTAAATGTTGGATCCTGGCGTCAGGATGGTACCAGGGGTGGGCATACGAGCATTGGGCCACCAGGTAGTAAAGGTGGAAGTCCGGGACCCCAAATCCACCCCTCTCGTAAGGCAGTGTCAGTGTGTTCCAGGCAAGGCGAGGGCGCTTCCCTCCCCAAACCAGTCTGAGCAGGGCTGTGCGCAGTTGGGTGAAAAAAACCTTTGTGAGAGGGATGGGAATGTTGTGGAAGAGATATAAAAACCGGGGCAGGACCACCATTTTCACTATAGCAATGCGCCCAGCCATCGATAAAGGGAGGCGGAGCCATCGGTCAGTGTTGTCCTCCAAAAAGTCAAGGGCGCGTCCATAGTTCAGGCGGACAATGGACACGGTATCCAAGTGGATATGTATCCCAAGATATTTAATGGAGTCTTCGCACCACTCCAACGGGAGGGAGCAAGGCCACCTCGCAGTGGCGAGGGTGAGCAGTTGTGATTTGTGCCAATTGACCTTAAGGCCGGAATAGTCACCAAAGCGCGTAATTTCAGATAGCAGAGGCTGCAGGTTGGTCTCGGGGTGCGGACGTACAAAACCATGTCGTCCGCGTAGAGTGACACCAGAAGAGGCCCGGTGCGGAACTTGAGCCCCCTGTGCAGATGCTTTTCTTGAAAATGTCGCACCAGAGGATCCATAGCCAGAATAAAAAGTAAGGGGGATAGGGGGCACCCTTGCCGCGTACCTCTGGAGAGGGTAAACCTGTCTGTGATGGTGCCATTGAGGCGAATACGTGCCGTGGGAGCCGTGTACAGCAATTCAACAGTCGCCACAAACATAGCGGGCATGCCCATCCTACGCATCACATCCAAAAAAAAGGGCCACTCCAGAGTGTCAAAAGCCTTTTCGGTGTCCAAAAAGACCGCAGCAGCCGGGATGTCGGGGTCAATTCTGTGCAGGACCGAGAAGACAGTGCGAAGGTTCAGGGACGTCGACCTCTGCGGGACGAAACCAGATTGTACCAGTGAAATAATAGAGTTCACAAGCAGCGCAAGCCGCATTGCGAGCACTTTAGCTAGGATTTTATAGTCCAGGTTCAGGAGTGACAGCGGGCGGTAAGAGCCGCAAACCGTTGGGTCGCGGCCTGGCTTGGGTAACAAGACTATAACCACCTCACGGAGCGTAGGAGGGAGAATACCGGATTCCAGGGCCTCGGCATAGACCTCGACCAGAATGGGTACCAGTTCCTCCTTGTATGTTTGATAGAAATCGGCCGTGAAGCCATCCAGGCCCGGTGCCGAAGACCCCTTCAGCGAGTCTATTGCCTCCGCGATCAACTCGGGCGTGATTGGATGCGCCAAGAAATCTTGCATATATTTCTCCAAAAAGACCATAGCTATCTCGTCAATGTAAGGGCCGGGGTCACGGTGCTCGTCAGTAAGGGCAGACTTGTAAAGGTGCTTATAGTAAGACAAGAATGTGTTGCAAATGGCGGGAGTGTTGAAGTGTGGTGTGCCGTCGGCAGCAACTATTTTCGCAATGTACGCAGCCTGCCTAGGTGGGCGCAGCAACTGGGCCAATAGTCTGCCCGGTCTATCTCCCTCGCCATACTGGCGCGCAGAATGGTACTTGCCCAGATACTTAAGCTCCCTGTCCGCCGCATCCCTGAACTCCAAAAGGAGCTCAATGCGCCGTGTTTCGTTGGCCGGGGAAGGGTCAGCTAGCATCTGGGAGTCAATAGCCAACAGGTCATTTTCTAGGCGGGACAGGGAGGCTCGAAGTTCGCGCAGCGCTCCGACATGTTTGGTAATGCAGACCCCCCTTATGGTAGCCTTGAACCCCTCCCACAGTGTAGCCCATGCGGTCACCGAGCCAGTATTAAGGTCGAAATATTCTTCGATCGCCGAGCGGATCTCCTCTGTGAAAACAGGATCCGCGAGTGCGCGCCCGGGGAATCGCCATTGCCGCTCATACCCACCCAACCTGGGAATCGCAAGCGCCAGAACCACAGGAGAATGATCCGAGATGGTGCGCGGTAGGGTGCGCAAATCAGTGACCCAACCCGCCAGGCCCGGAGAAAGGAGCCAGTAGTCGATCCTGGTGCTCGTGTTGTGGTAGCCGGAATGGTGCGTGAAGGAGGGGGAGGCAGTGTGACGTGTAGCCTCAATGTCCTGAAGTGAAAAGTGGGAGCAAATATCCGCCATCGCAGTGCGGGATAGCGGTTTGCGATCAGGGGAGGGGGATGTGCTGTCCCTGCCGGGGTTCATCAGTAAGTTGAAGTCGCCTCCCATCGCCAGCAGGTCAAGGTCAGCGTGTAGTAGGGACAGGTGCAGCTCCTCGCGGCATGCCGGGGAGTCGACATTAGGACCATATACCCCTACAATGGTAATCTTATAACCAAACAGCAGACCATGGAGAATCACATATCGTCCCTCCCCATCAACTTTGCTACCCGTCAAGACAAAGGGTATGCGTTTGTGTACTAAAACCGCCACACCACGTGCATATCTACTGAAGCATGAAAACACTCGATGAGCACCCCAACCCCACGCAAAGGAAGGTGTGTCAGATTGAACCATGTGCGTCTCCTGTAAAACAAGTATATCAACATTATGTCTCACTGCATATTGTAAAACCTGTTTCCGTTTCCGGGTGGAGTTCAAGCCGCGGACATTCCATGTCATCAATGTTAGGCTAGATGGGCCAGTCTGCAAACCTATCCGGGCCATAGAGTCAAATCAAGAATCGTGGGCAAGAAGCGGTCAGTGAACAAACCAGTGCCATGTGTCGTGCAATCAGATACCAAAAAAAAAGAAAAAACATGGAAAATACAAACCCCCCCACCCCCACCCACCACCCAGCCTCCCAGAACCCCTTGAGAGGCAGAACCCCGCTAGATGCAAATCAGCAATGCAGAATAACAAGTGCAAAATAGGAAAAGCATATGCAAGAGGCTGCATAATGCAATCTAGGAAACCCAAGGAAAGGGAACAGAACACATCGGCCCGCGCCTGGGGGGGAAGCAACGCTAACCCCCGAGCGGGCAATCCCACGGAACGATGAGAATGTCATGAACAAATAGGAATTAAAGAACTGTTAGCCATCCCCGCAAGGAGAAAAACAAACCAGAAGCAGAGCGCCATGTGCACTCATCCTCGACCAGCGTCAGTGAATAAGTCAGCGCTGGCCTGCGTGTCCGGCAGCGGAGGAGAGGTGGGTCTGGAGCCAGACGCCGATCCCGGACCCTTTTTGTATGAGTGGCAAAAGTCCTGGACCTCAGCTGGAGAGTCAAAGATGCGAAACCGGCCGTGAACGTCCACCTTCAGCCGGGCTGGGTAGAGCATGCTGTATTTAAGGCCCAGGTTTCGAAGTGCCGCCTTGACGCTGATGTACTTCCTCCGAGCCTCCTGCACCATAACAGTATAATCCGGAAAAAAGGACAACTTGCTCCCCTGCCATCTCACCTCACCCATCTCTCGCGCCGCCCGGAGCGCGGCGTCACGGTCACGAAAGTTCATTATCCTGGCAATGATGGATCGGGGCAGCTGACCAGAACGCGGCTTGGGTCCCAAGGACCTGTGTGCTCTTTCCACAACAAAACCAGCCGTAAAGGTGTCCCTTCCAAACAGTTCAATGAGGAGGGTCTCCACGAAGGTGTCGAACCGGCCAGTGGCTGTAGTCTCCGCCACGCCAAGGATTCTGATGTTATTCCGCCGGCTGCGCGCTTCCAAATCCTCGTCCTTGATGGCGACATCTTTAAGAATCTTTTCCACCCTCTCCAGGCGCTTTAGAGCTTTGGAGGACCCGTCCTCCAAGTCGGATATTCTAGACTCCGCCAGGTCCAGGCGCCGATCGTGAGCTTGCACCGTGGAGTTGATGGCAGACAGCTTCTGCTCCAGACTGTCGAACCTGGTGTCCAGTGCTTTGAAACCGGCACGCATCTCCCCCATCATGGCGGCCATCATGGACGCTGCGTCGCCATTGTCCAGCGCCACTGGAGCTCCCGACGCAGCACCCGGTGGGGGGTCGGCAGCCGGGAGAGGAGGCTTGTCGAAATGAAGGGTTCTCTGGGCAGGATCCTTCTTCCCCATTGTGGATGACGCCTGGCGGGGTCGCAGTCGCTGCGACAAAGGCGGCGAGCAGGGATCAATTGTAAAGCAGGCCGATCTATAGACCACCAAGGCCGGAGATCGAGGGCAGCGCGACAGGCAAGTGTTCAGGCCATAGCCTAAGTAGCAGAAGCAGGGGCGACCAGTCAGTGGTAGGCAGCGCAATATGGTGCTCCGGTTTGCAGGCGGGAGCCACCCCAATCGTGGCGCAGCAAGTAGAAGCCTCGTGACAGCAATGTAGGGTGGCACGCCGCCCGGTCACACGGCGGGGCCGCTGCGTGGTGCCAGGGAGTGCCCCTAAGCCGCCCAGCAGGCACACGGAACGCCCCACCCCCGCCCCCCGCTCACGCTCGCAGCAAGTCCCCCAGCTCCGCCCGAGTCCAAAATCCAGTCCCCGGCTCCCGTGCTCCAACGGGCCCAAGGCCGCAGCCTCACCAGAGAGCCCAGAAAAACAGGGAAAAGATGGGACCGAGCGGCAGCGGCGCGCCAATGCACGAGGCCACAAGGGGTAGGAGCATAAAGGAACGAAGCCGCGGCTGCGATCGGCCGAGCGGCACTCACCCGGTGCACCGGAGCTGCTGGGAAGATGGCGCCGAGGTCCGGAGGGGAAACATCCTTTACAACGCAACTTTTACCACGCAGTGCTTTTACATCGCAACTTTTACAACGCAAACCATTACAACGCATTGCGCTGGGGGGCGCTCTAGGATAGGGAATAGATTTAATTTACTATCCAACACCTTCCCTAGTGTCCACGGGGACTGATGTTGGAATAGTAAATTAAACTATTCACTATCCAGCACCCCAAAGCGCTATGCGTTGTAAAGGTTTGCGTTGTAATACTTGCGTTGTAACAGCATGCGTGGTAAAAGCATGCGTTGTAACGTCATACATCCGGTCCGGAGGCCTCAGATCCCCTCCGCCGTTGTTGACGCGGCCAGCTGTCCCCGCGGCTCGACCATCTCTCGCGGGCTGCCCCGGATCATCAGTAGGCAGGACACAGCCTTTGGTGGCAGCGGGGATGCGGGTTACATTCCTTTTCGTCCGCTTCGGGCGCCCGCCCGGAGGAGCCTCACAGCGGTGCGGCCATTTCGGTTGCCGCCATGGCCACGCCCCCGACTCTACCACACTTAAAGCTATATTACTGGGCTATCATGGGGACTGCATAAGATTTTTGTATTCTATTAATACTCCCTTTGGGGATTGAATTCAACACTTACTAAACAATTGTTACAGAATCTCTTCTGGGAAATAGGTGAAACATTCTTTGACAAAAAGATTTAAAACTATCAGTAATTTAGGTAAGATATGACATGACATTCAACAATGGCTAAAATGTCCTAATTTTCACTCATATACTCCTTTATTCAAAAATTCAGAACCACAGAAATTTCAAACGTTTTCACTCCCAACTTTGAGATTCTTTTCAAAAAAAAAAGTCCACATTTGTAAAGCGCACAATCACCCGTAAGGGTCTCTAGGCGCTGGGGGGCCGTCGGGAAGATTAAGCGAGCTATTGCCCAGAGTCACATGGTGCTGGGCTAACCTGCCGCCGGAGCCGGGGATCGAACCGTGGTCCCCATATTCCAGCGTCAGTCGCCCTGGCCGCGGCGCCACACCTCTCCCTTTTCATGGACAACATAGAATCCGAGACCATTCTTATTGACACAAATCCTTTCCACAGGGACATACTTTTGTAGAAACATTATATATTGATGACATTTATTTGATATGGCAGGGAAACGAATACCAGATGTCCTAGTTTATTGAACGGCTAAACACAAAACTGCAAAGGACTGCGTTTTACAAATCAATGCAGCAAGTTTGAGATATAATTTCTCCATCAAGAAGATGTAATTTTTTCACCTTTTAATTAGAGCAGAAAAAGATGAAGTGTGCACCACTTTATACCACAAACTGAAAGAAAGAAATGCAATATTAGTGTATTCCAGTCATCACTCAAGAGTTTTGCTGGACTCCCTCCCATTTTCCCAATTCCTCAGAATCAGAAGAAATTGTAGCAGAAGCAGAAAACTGAGACAGAGGCTACCCAAGATGTCTGGCAAAAACAATCTTTAAAAAGAGCATGGTTTTGCCCAAGGGAGGCTTTTTTTTAACACAGATAAATAAAGACAAATTGCCAAACTGTGTAACCACCTTATTATCCATTTCAAACAAGGTTAAACAATGTATTTTGAGGCACTGGAATGTATTGAATGCTGATGACCTTGCACTGTATAGGCCTATCTATGTGTTCTACAATGGAAACCTAAAAGACCGTCTAGTTTGTACAGCATTACTACACCGTATTTCTGAGAGAACCATAAATGACCTATTGGTACTCCCTCCAATTATCAGGCAACTTAAATGTGGCTAATGTTGCAATAGTAGCTTCACCATTGAGTCCAAAGAATTCAGATACAGCAATGTGATTCACACATTACAACAGCTCTCAAATTGCAACTATGCAAACTTGATATATGCCAGAACTTGCCTGTGTGCTCTTGTGCATATTGGAAAGACAACTCAGACGTTCTTCATTATGATTTATCAACACAGAAGCCATCACAGGTACAAGGTTGTGTCAGCACTCCTGGTGGAGCATTTCTCACAGAATATTCATACCAAAAATGATCTCAGATGGCCAGTCATCCCAGGTATAACTCCACCCAGCAGAAGCAGCAATATTTAATTGCTACTAAAGATGAATTGAAATTGATCCTGCAAGTAAAAAGCTTAAATATGGGCCTCAACAGAATGGAAGATTGGACTTCTTTAATATATTATCATTACTTCTCTTCTGTATAAGCCCCTGCTGTTAACCAACACAATATGCATATTAATAGCGTGTGTTTTTGTAAATCTCTGGATATTGAATATATCTATGGGATTTACAATTACACGTTTATTCTCCTAAAGCCATTTCATATTTATGTCTGTAATACCACCAAGATGGCAGCCAAATTACTAGTCCTAATCTCTCCTCCTTCATGGCCCCTGCCACTTGAGTCCTTTCTTTATTTTTGCATTCCTTCAGGCAGCTAATGTAAAGCAGCTTCTGCACATGCCGCTGCTCCTTACTGAGGTAAATGCATACTTATAACATGGAATTTTTGTACATCTCTGGGTATTGAAAATATCTATGGGACTTACAGTTCAAATGTGTTCATTTTCCTATAATTACATACGTTATCATTCACCTTTAAGATGGTGGATGAATTACCGGTCCTATTTTTATCTCTTTCATGACCTTGACATACAAATCCTTTCCTTATTTCTGCACTATAATAAGCAACCAATGAGCAGATCGGTTACAACAGAGCAAGCCAATTTCAGTGGTTTCCACTCCCCACACCCTTGTTATCCTGGTAGAGGATGCCAATTCCTTGGAAGTATGTGTGCTGCCTTTTGCAAAAGATGGAGCGCTTATAGAATTATCATGATCTTTAGCAGTTCCATGGCACATTGGAACCCCTCACTTATCCTCCAAACAGCCTCCTTACGTTTAATGGCTGTCATGGATTGGTAATTCCCCAAATTCCTAATACCTCCAGCTGCTCATTAGGGTAACCTTGCGCGCGCTCTGTAATTTCTGCTCCTTCACTTCCCATATTTGGTATTTACCTAATAAGAGTCCTTTCCCTGTTCACATTTCAATGATTCTGTGCCTCCTGTGAACCCACGTAGTTAGCTTACCTTGATTATTTCTTTAGTAATGCACTGTGTATCTAGCTTTATCTTGCCTGTTTACAAAAATTATATGCATACAAGTTTCTAGTTCCTCTCTTATATGTCTCTCAACATGCGCTCTCTGCCAGTACAGTTTGGTTAACTTCCATGCATCATACATTTGTTCGGGTTGATTTCAGCATATAGTCTGTAATTGGGCCTCACTTGATGCTTACCTCTCAGATACACCTACTATACATTTTGGCCATTCTTACATGTATGGTGGTTTTAAATAATGGAGGACCATAATCATAATCATAATCGTCAGGGGTAGTAAGAGCCATATAAATGCAATTACAATACAATTTATGTACATATTTTATTTTGTCCAGTTTTTGATTTCTAATTTTAATATTCTTTTCATGTTGTTTGTTTTTTACATCTAAAAATATATATATATATATATAGTTTATGTTCGTCCATTTTTTCCATGTATGTTTCTATATGTAATATAGTGCCACAATTACAGTTATCATCTGTCCTGATGATGATCCTATCATTTGCATAAGGATCGAAACGCTACCGACAATATATACAGATCCAGCTTGCATTGATTTATTTATATTTTATGGACGTTATGTCTGCAAATGCAATGGAGACACAAACAGTATACTTTCTTGTCACATATTACAATATTGGCTGAGCACTTTCCTCACTCCGTTCATGCAGCTTTGCTCACACCACACTTTAGTACTTGGTTCTAGAATTTTATTTAGGTATGGATTGGTATATATTGAACACATTGTTTTGATTTGCATATGTTGGTTAGCATATTATGTTACCTTTTCTACCTAGGGACCACTTGAGTATAATAATGATAATTATCCTAGGTCTCTTAGAATACCTAGGATCTTCCTGTGTCTTTGACATAGTATGTTAATGTGAAGCATTACAATTTAATAGCATGGGAACAAATATGTATTTGTGTGAAAGCGGAGAACCGTAGAAACTATATTGGTGTAGGTTAAAAGACCAGTTGAGAATTGCACTGTGAAGCCAGCCCTGACCATCACTGTAGGTTATTGACTTCCCTCCTTCCCTCTGTGCTGCTGCCAGAAAAAGGCATCATAAATTATCTAAATATCTAAGACACTTTTATAGCAGTACAATGTCATGTGTGTGCCCCCGAAAGTGCAAGCTCAGGTAGCATGGTCTATAAACAAAATGATCATCAAAGCATGTAATCCTGGCTCCAAACATGTGGGCACTGCAAAAGCCCCTCTCTAGTGATGCTCTCATAATTGTAAGCCACACCTGAAAAACTAAATGAAATTCAGTTATGCCAGGTAAATAGCTCAAACAATAAGTGAAATAGTAGCTGTATTTCCGTAATAAATTTTGCTAAGATGATCATTGTTTCTATGCATAGGAATGTGATATCAATAATTTTTCTGTTTGTGTATTCAAGGGAAGAATCCAAATTTGTTTTAAGAAAGTATGGTGCTCTCACTCAAAGCTGAGTTGTGGTTTTTTTTTGTTATTTGAAAAACAAATTTTAAGGGATATTTTTCTGCATAAAATATTTCAATGATTGCAAACTTTTCATAATAATTCACAAATTTAGCAGAAAAAAACATCTTTTTGTGTTTTTGAAATCCTAGTTGGCCTATTTGGCTCTAGCCATTATGGACATAGAATACAGAATTTTTTTCTCAAGTCGGTTTACAGGTGAAAACTACAGCTATGGCATCAATATCTGTCTGCTCAATGGTATCCCTATTATGTTACACCAAGACACCTTCTGCATCCCCTTTTTTAGAATACGAAAGATGATCTATTAGGTCTGCCAGGTCACTGGAGAGATATCCTTCGCTGACCTAGTGAAAGACTTCCCAACATACTAAGAGGTCTTTGTTAGGCAGGATGAAGGAAGTAGCATCATTTTAGCTTAATCCATCTATGTTTGGCTAGGCTGCATATATTTACATTTTGCCTTATGTACTCATGTGATGTCTTAATACTAATGACATATGGTACACTAAATATATGGTAAGTGCATTTATTGTGTGTGTTTGATATATATGTGTGTGTGTGTATATATATATATATTTGTCCAGGTTACCCCTATGTGGCCGACACACCCGGGACTGCTCCTCATCACAATCAGGTTAGCAGGTGAACTTTCCGTACTCTTAGCCGACGCGTTTCGGATTATGAAACCCTTATTCTTAGGCAATTCGGAAATGACAGCAGGCAAAGCATACACTGGTGTAATCCCTCTTTTATTTCAATCCAGCATGTTAATCACTCCCAAAGCATTCTGGGACCAGTAGTACGAAATCTGCATCACAAATGTGCGCCGTCAAGATTTTCCTTTTCCTTATTCTTACAATCACTGGGGGATATAGTCCTGCATGGAAACAATCAAGAGGGCGTCTCCCGTTCCCCTGAAACTGTCCACATCTTGACAGCAAGCGAACCCATAATGCTGCGGCGGTGGGATTCCCCGCAACTCAAGCCGCGTAGAAAACACCACACCGTGTGCCGATTCTTCCAAGAAACATGGACCCCCGCAGCATCATTGGTAGTGCCAAGCCGTGACAAGGGCGGGTCACTAGTATAATTGTCCAGGTTACCCCTATGTGGCCGACACACCTGGGACTGCTCCTCATCACAATCAGGTTAGCAGGTGAACTTTCCGTACTCTTAGCCGACGTGTTTCGGATTATGAAACCCTTCTTCTTAGGCAATTCGGAAATGACGGCAGGCAAAGCATACACTGGTGTAATCCCTCTTTTATTTCAATCCAGCATGTTAATCACTCCCAAAGCATTCTGGGACCAGTAGTACGAAATCTGCATCACAAATGTGCGCCATCAAGATTTTCCTTTTCCTTATTCTTACAATCACTGGGGAATATAGTCCTGCATGGAAACAATCAAGAGGGCGTCTCCCGTTCCCCTCAAACTGTCCACATCTTGATAGCAAGCGAACCCATATATGTATGTGTGTGTGTGTGTGCATATTAATGTTTTCTTTTCAAGAAATGTCTTCAATAGGTTTAGATTGTAAGGTGGTGCGTTAAAATGCATTTAAGGCAGTACATTCACCAGGAGTTAGCCAAATTGTACGATACGATTGCTCTATGCTTATTTTATAAATGATCACAAGTTGTTGTATTTGTTTAATAATACATGTGCCAGTTATAGTGCACCAGATAAGAGTACAGTATACGATGGTTTGAATTCTATATTAAAGATTTCATTTATTGGTATATATGTAGGTTGTAGAATGAATATGCATACAAAGAGAAATGTAAAGTTACCATTATGGTGGGCCTTAAGCTTACAGTTGTGACTTTTAATACTAATGTGAACGTTGTTTTTTGGCATATTTTCTCCTTTGCATCGGACGAGGGAGGAATTCAAGGAAGCTTTGGAAGTGGAAACTGGAATATGGGAGTAGTGTTCAAAGTGCCAAGTTCTTTTCTTGGGAAATGAGGAGATACTGAGATCTGTGTGAGGTCATGTTTTTCTCGAATATTCTTTGTACACTTTAATTAGTGAACCCACCTTGGGGTTAGTCAGATTCCCTTTAGACTTAGAGAGGTAGAGACCTCTCTTGACTTATATGTGTGGCTTCATGCTATACATAACTCTTTATATAAGGTTCTGATGCTTACACCTTTCTTGCTTCCTTGATTAATTAGCGTCTTCTCTATCCTTATGTTACTATAGGGCTTATTAAATGCTGCAAATGTTTTCCATGTATGGGGAGAAGGATCGAAATCATTCGTCCAGTAATCGTTATTTTCCTCATATTTTGCATCGCTGTATCATTTTTTTCATGAAAATAAATATGAAATGTCCTATGACCTTTTTCGCAACAGGTGGGGAACATTTTTTTGCTTTCTTGTTCAGCTCCACCAGACTTTCCCTGGCGGTCCAGAACAGGAAAAATGTATTACAGAAGGACCGTCCTAAATCGGATGAAAGCTTTTTCGTAAATTGACCAAAGGCCCACGAGCGGATGGGCCATTGGTAATATTTTTGCTGGCATATTGAGTGGTGGCTCTGCCATAGGAAAAATGCCACTTGGCCTGCCTATAAATAGAGTTGAAACAGAGTAACTGAAATGTAAATTCAGGAGATGGGACATGCGTAGCTTTCGGTGGATATCCTGCATTTGCCAAACTCTACATGAAGCCGAAAGTTTATGAAAGCAGAAAAATGTTTTACAAGAATATTATTTTAAACTGTAGTCATCTATAAATAGAAAGAAAACAAATGCAACGCCAATGCGTGTTCAATTTGCCGTGTACTGTTAGAGTTCTGAAGAAAGCTCTTGTTTCGCATATTTTTTTCTGCATTTTGGCTCTGTCATAAGGAAATTTGGTGATGTCATTTCCTTTAATTGGCAAGTGAAATGAATGCTGGATGGTCTCCAATGAAAAAGACCTCAAACAGATGTCCATGTGTTTAAAAAGGCTGAAAGTAAGAGCAGCCAGTTGCAGTAAAAAAAATGCACCACACACTTCGAATATTGTTTGTGTTACAACTCCTCACAGCGATTTTCGTGACTGGGTTTTCTAATTTTCTAAGGAGAAATCCCTAAGGAACCAGTTGCTAAATGCCTCAGCCAGTACATTTTTCCACATTAAAATTCCAAGCAACACAACATCAGAAAATTAGAAAGATGTTTCAAACCACAGTAATCAAAACATTCAAGAAAAGATGACATTTATTTTGCGCTTAAATAATCATTAATGATTTGCAAAAGCTTTTGCCCAGGAACAGAATACAAGCAGAAAACATCTGATACATCAAACCCAACATCTCGTACAACATAGTTTGAAAATGAAAGTACGGAGTAATTTCTGTGTGTTTGAGGTATAAGGTACGAATTAGTGTCTGCTGGGCAAGAGCTTAGGTTATTGCAGGCATGTGAGAGATTTGAGTTTTTTCTAGTACATGTCAATAAATAATGCAAATAGTGGTGACCAACACTTGTACCACCTCCTTGAGCAGGGTCTTACATCACTGCTGGCAGATAATGTAACTTCTAAAACACAGCAACAACTTTTATGCTGGGGCTAAAGCTTCAAAACAGTTATATCATCAGAATTGGCAGGCAGGGCCTTCTTTATGGCGGAGCAATCGGTGCAGCCGCACCTGGCGCTGACTTTGGTGGAGAGTGTTGTATTTAAAAATAACTATTGGTTTAGAAGCATGTGAACTTCCTTGATAATCCAGCAGTTTTCAGACAACAATACAACTCTCAGGATAATAAGTCTGGTGCTTAATGTTCCTACTGGTGAGATCAATTTTGTCTAGTGGCACTTTTGAATCATCAGAAAGTAGCACGGAGGGTAAATTGTGCCTGCTGCAAAGAACGTGTACCATGCAGATCATTGAACTGAGTGTGAGTGAACTGTGAGCAGCGCTATGAAAAAATGAAATGTGTACCGGAGAGTGGTAGTGAGGAAATTCATGGAGGAGTTTATGGAGGGGGCCAAAAAAGACTATTGGGAGGGGGGGCGCCACCAGCACTAAAGCTGTCGCTGTGGGAAGGCCAGTGATTCCTTCAGGATTTCACACAGACAAGATGTCCTACATTCTTGCCTGGAAGCTGGAGGGAAGAAGAAGGGTGCACACCGTAAGGCCAATTTAACACAGCTCCAGACAGTTGCACAGCACAAAAAAATACATGGGCAGATCTCCTTCAAGGAGATAATATACAAGGCATGCTGGCCCTGTCCTGAAAGACCCAGATACAGACGGCTGGAAATATTTTATACCTGCCTTACCAAAGCCAATAGGTTGGGTTAGCATCAGAAAATGCCAGACAGGCCTCTCAGCTTTGTCAATGTTTGTTCATATTGCACGCTCAATACGATTCAAGACTTAAATTACCTGCTGGCGGATGAGGACATATTTGGCCTTGTGCTGCCATTCATTTTCCAGCTTTAATCTGATTTCCTCAGCACAGGGCCTAAATATTAAATGAGGCTGCACTGGCCCATATGTACTCAGCGTCCACGCTTTCGTGCCTTGTTACGTATGGTTTTTGTGTTTCAATATATGTCCTTAATATATGTGTATACTTGCTTATGATTTATGTGTGTGCTTGAGACTCTGCATATGTGTGGTCCCTTGTCTGCATGTACAAACATGCTGATTCGTGCATTTGTGTCAGTATGCCCTTTTGGTCTTTGTAAAGGGGTGTATACATGGGTCTATGAAATTGTGTGATTCTGCGGTCACGTCATTTTCTGTATGATTATGGATTTGCCATATTTGATACATAAATCATAATCTGTTGCATATTCAGCAGATTCTAGGAAAAAACACATTTAATTTCCAGCTTAAAAGGATCAAAAATCACTAGAATTGGGGGGACCAGTGATGCAGCACATTGGAAGGCTCATTGCAAAGGTTGACTGGTCATCTTTTAGTTGCTTTTCACTTTATTTGGAAGTTAAAGTGGTACTAATAAGGTGAAACCTTTGCCCAGATAGTGTTGACATGCGAAACAAGCATTGGCAAAGACAATAGGTCACGCCTTTATGACCCATTGGCTTTGCCAATGATTTTCAGCTGCGCAGCATCCAGGATGGTGTGCAGCGTAGCTAAAGTTTAACACATTTTTTTATCTTATGTATCTAAGTTGAATCGATAACTAACAAGAAAATAAAAGATGCGAAAGTTTTTTAAGTGGGCAGGCAGAGAGGAAAGCAACATGGAGGAAGATGGAGAGGAAGGTGAAGCAACACCAGAGGGTGAGGCAAACACTGAAGCATCATGGGAGGGGATGCAAAGGTTTGAGGGCTGGAGGAGAAGTGAAAGCGATAGGGGAAATGACGAGAGCAAAAGAAACATGTGGGGTTGAAGGAAAGCAACACTGGGGCGAGGTAGGGGGAACCAATGGCAGACGCCTTAGGCAGTGCAAGAGGGAAGAGGGAGGAGAGAAGCATTCAGTCAACATGGAGCACCATGGAGTGTAGCGGGAAAGACATACACACAGGAGATAGCTCAAAAACACACACTCTCTACTGAAGTGCTTCCCAAATAGGAAAATCAATAATGCTTGAAAAGCAAGCAGTGAACGCAGCAATGCTAGCCAAAGAGATTGTAAAGAGGCAATGCTTCCTGCAGAGGCGTAACGTAAGGCTCAGCAGCCCCCTCGGTGCGGGGGGCCCGAGCTCCTTGTCACGTGAGGGTCCGCAGTGTCAGTGGTACTAGTTTATAAGTATACTTTCGGTAGGACAGCCTGTCCTGACCATGGTTCTAAAGGCCCTCTGCTCTTATGGTCTTTGTCAATCCGCCGCTGTGCCAGTAAATATTAATAATATATTTATTAATATATAGGCACTTGGAGCAGAGTCGACATCCATAGAGGATCGAGACCGAACTGAAAGCAACGTTCCACTTCCTCCTGCCTCAGCGCCTGGGTATCTCCTTTTGTTAAAGGCGGGGCAGGGAGGGTCGTGTCATTTCATGCGCAGTGTAAACTGCACATGAGGTCATTCGTATGGCGCGAGCCAAAGCAAGGCATTACTAAGAGTACAATGCCATTTTCATTATTATGGCATATTATCATCGTCTTTTGCTCTATTTGCTTCATTGTGGTGCCGGCACGCCCCCCTCGTAATGGCTCTCTCCCATTGCATGTCCCCCAGCTCCCCATCCCCCACACATTGGCTCTTCTCCTTTATTTCACTTCTGGGCCCCACAACTGTGACCTGGTGGAGTGGTCGTCAAAATGCCTAAGAGGCCCAGGGTATTTCTTTCTTTAAACATGACACTGCGGAATCGGTGCGACTTAGTACAAAAGGTGAAGGGATTACACAAGTCATGTTTAAAGAAATAAATAATACCCTTTTTTGCATTTTGACAACTGCAGAGTGGATGTCTCTGGGAACCCGGTTAGCACCAAACAGCCCTGGCATCCACTTAGGGGCCAGGTACACTGCAGTCGTAAAACTGCAGTGTAACTTTTATTTATGAAAGTAGAGAGGACCATATTATCAAACCTTGGCAACAAAATTATCGCCACTTTATCGGCAGCAAACTGCCGCTAAAGTGGCCATAATAGGTTTGATAATATGCTCTATTGAATTCCAATCAAAGCTCATGTTAGATGTGAAGGACATCTAACATGAGCTTTGATTGGAATTCCATAGAGCATATTATCAAACCCATTATCGCCACTTTAGCGACACTTTCCTGCTGATAAAGTGGCGATAATTTTGTCGCCCAGGCTTGATATTATGGCCCAGAGTGCGTAGTGTACAGTAGCTTCTCTGTAAAATCTATAATTACCTCCGAGCAGTGACAAAAGATAGCTTAGAACAGTCTGACAAACAGATCCACAAACTTATTACGCCCACTTTTGAGTCACTTTTAACATGGGTAAAGTGATGCAAGGAGCTAGTAAATATACGTCTAACTTTTCAAGAAAAAATCTCAACTCCAGACTCTGCGACACAGTTTTAATGTTGTTTTCTCTCTCTTTCTCTCTCTCACTCTCTGTGACATCATTTCTCTTTCTCTCTTAAACATAGACACTGCTGTCTGCTTGCATGTGTAGAAGAATTGTTGAAATGAAGTTGTCAATCCAATTGGCTGAAGTGTTTGGCCGCAAGGTTTATACAACGGAAAGCACAGAGGCCTAGATCTAAAAATCCTTCATAGGAATGCATTAGAAATAATTCGGCATAACAGGCGTTAGTAACACAGTAGGCACTTCCGTATAGACACCACCTGAACGCGGCACTATAACAAGTAAAATGTACCAGGTACACTGCACTCGTAAAACTGTAGTGTGAGCTTTATTTGTGAAACAAGAGAGGGCCATATTATCAATCCTGGGCGACCAAATTATCGCCACTTTATTGGCAGCAAACTGCCACTAAAGTGGCCATAATAGGTTTGTAATAAGCTCTATTGAATTCCAATCGAAGCTCATGTTAGATGTGAAGGACATCTAACATGAGCTTCGATTGGAATTCCATAGAGCATATTATCAAACCCATTATCGACACTTTAGCGACACTTTCCTGCCGATAAAGTGGCGATAATTTTGTCGCCCTGGCTTGATATTATGGCCCAGAGTGCGTAGTGTACAGTAGCTTCTCTGTAAAATCTATGATTACCTCCAAGCAGTGACAACAGATAGCTTACAACAGTCTGTCAAACAGATCCACAACCTTATTACGCCACTTTTGAGTCTCTTTTAACATGGGTAAAGTGATGCAAGGAGCTCGTAAATATACGTCTAACTTTTCAAGAAAAAATCTCAACTCCAGACTCTGCGACACAGTTTTAATGTTGTTTTCTCTCTTTTTCTCTCTCTCCCTCTCTGTGACATCATTTCTCTTTCTCTCTTAAACTTAGACACTCCTGTCTGCTTGGACGTGTAGAAGAATTGTTGAAGTGAAGTTTGGAAGTCTACTTCCTTATGTGTTTGGCCGCAAGGTTTATACAACAGTAAGCACAGAGGCCTAGATCTACAAATCCTTCATAGGAATGCATTAGAAATAATTCGGCATAACGGGCGTTATTAACGCAGTAGGCACTTCCATATAGACATATTACAAACATTTTAGAAGGGGATCCAAGGGAAAGTTTAAAGACCACATACAATCACACTCCCCATACGAACTGTAAATATACGAATAAATGATTGTGGGTCAATGAAAAAATTGTTGAGTTAGGCCTGACTGACAAATGAAGACACTATGACAAAAAAGAGAAAAGATAAATCAAGTACCACAGGATATCTCCACAACTGTAAAGGTACCCATCACTTTTCGATCGGTTCCGCCCTGTTCATCATTTGGGACTCCTCACACCAAGGAGAACAATCCTACAACCACTTGATGTTAACAATAGTGGTTGCCCTAGTGTGTCATTAGGTATAAGGCTGTTAACCGTGAAAACTGAATAAAAAGCAGTGCATGAATAATAACGATAATGGTGTGATAATGGTGAAGGGATATAAAATTGGAGAAAACAGGAGAGAAGAAACTTTATTGAGTATCTCCTATGTTTCCAACACTAAAAAGTGCTAAGATATAGTAGGAAAACAAATATCTACTATTGATGATCTAATTTGGTCGACATGTTTCTGCAGACTATGGACCCGCCCAGGTGCCCTGCTGCATTCCTCAGGACCGTATCTAGCTACTGCTTATAAACCCAGTGTAAAAAATAGGAATGTATACAAACGTAATCTTTACAAAAGTTTTTACATTACGTTACTGCAAGTGAACCGGGTGTCCCTTGACTGGTTCGAGTCCTCCTTGCTAAAATATAAACAAAAGCTGACAGACAGGCACAACACAACAATAAGTAAAAAATCTTTTTAGGCTCAGAGAAACATTTGTTTTTTAGAGCAGAAATGTGGGTATGTAAACTACATATCCCTCTAGAATGTACTTTACTTTCTATTTACAATACCCATTTCAGGTAGCCCCAGCTTACCTTAGGGGTAGGAGGTACGCTCTACGCCTCACCTGGCTACGGCTCAGGTAAGTGGAGCCCCGCAATAAAAGGTAAAAAAGACATATACATACACAGAAAGAGTGTCAGTTCAATCCACAGCCAGAGTCGATCAATAAAGTTAGCATAGACTTGTATAGACTCATTCTGTTGCTCAAATATTCATGTAAGGGAAGATCCCGACCCTTACTGTGTTTAATTAAGTCACTTGAATCCATTTTTATCAAAGTAATTTAAGGCTCACATTTCTGGGTGGTGATGTATGCGAGCACATCTAGGCCTAGTACATATGCCCCGATGCTAAGAGCACTCTAACTCTTGCTGTTGATACCGAGTGAGGCCCAGCGAGTGCTATGAATGTTTTTTGTGTCGCAACGTTGCCTCTGTAAAGAATACGATGATATCATATATGTAGTGGCTACGTGAAGAACAAGCACCTACAGTGGCCCCTGACAGGGCAATCATGCAGTCTAAAATGTTTGCGGCTCGTTGGTTCATACATACAACCTAGAAGCTGACATTTATATGGCACACTGACAAACGCTCTCACTCTCGCTGTTTATACTGAGTGAGACCAGGCAAATGATGTGAATGTTTCTTGTCGCAGCGTTTGCATATCTAGCCTCTGTAAAAGAATGCGATGTTATAATATGTTTGGAGGTCGCGTGAAGAACAAGCACCTACAGTGGCCCCTGACTAGACAATCATGCAGCCTGGGATGTTAGCGGCTTGTTATCTTGATACGTACAGCGCAGAAGCCGGCATTTATATGACCCACTGCTCAGCCACTTCCGAAAACCGGCTTACAAAAAGGGCTGTGATAGATTTTATAAGCAGGCGCCCAGCTAAGCATTACAGCCCAAGTTGGGCAAAGACAGGTTTCTACATGCGCCCCGCCAAATGTTACATCTAATATAAGTAACCCCTTGTGCCGGATACTCTTACCTCTCCGTCGGTACTCCAGGCGTCCTCTGTGCCGTTTGGGGAGGTACGCACCATCTTTGTATCGTCACAGTAGAGACGTCATCCCGCTTAACGTCGCGGGAGTCACGTGTGCTAGAAGGGCAGATGGGAAGTGTAGTTTAGACGCGTCCCTCTCCAAAATCACTGCGTTACTTGATTTGCTTGATAAAGACACGAACCAAGTGTTTTTTATGTACGGAAATGTTCCTTATCAGCTCAGATACATCACCCTCTCCTTACTGAGCCAAATTCCGACTTCTCACTCGACGTCGCAGAGGTCGAATCTAATTAGTGTCTCATTAAGAAGTATTATCACCTTGCAGCCCAGAATTACCGTTTTGATTTATCAACGATGCCACACACTGCAAATTCAGTTTAAACTGGTGATTATTTATATTGTAAGTTTTGATTTTCGGCGAGCCAGTGACAACAGATAGCTTACGAAAGTCTGACAAACAGATCTGTGGAAAAGTAAATTTTGCCATGTTCTGTGTCCCTACGCGTCCTCCATCATATGTTATGTGTGCATGATTAATATGCATATGTATTCCCCATGTTCGATTAATGACGCAATTACAGTTGTGTCCATTACTAGTACGCCAGTTTCCAGTCCTCGTGAATACTACGAATATCAGGCCTATGTAAAGTCACGTTGCCACGTTTCTCAGTGTGCACGTTATTTCATTGTAAAGTCCCTGTTTCTAGGCCTCAAAAGGGCCCAGAAACCGGATTCTCAGCTCCTGTCTCCTGAGCCTCGCTGAGGAGCGATACAGCCCCCACCTGTATCCTCGACCCTTCACTTACTTCCTGCCTCACAGTGCCCGGCTCAGCCTGGCTCTGCCTACGAGTCTGCCAAGAGTATGTTATGATTCTAGTTATCAGTCCAGCCCTCCTTCTCTGCATTCCTAAGCTACTGAATCGCATCAATAGTTTCCGTCATTGTCTAGCCTTTACGTCTCCATGTAAGAGAAATACTGCATTTAATGGTCATTTAATATTCTTCATCACGCACTACATGTAGAATAATGCATGCTCCAGTCTTAGAGTCCGTTAGCCTCTCCCCTCCTGACTCTTAGTTTATATCAACATGTTCTCTAAACATCAGATACTAGATAGGGTTTAGGTACATGTCGCCCTGACTCTCCAGACTTCAGTCTCTGCTCCTAGCACAGAGTTCATAGCCCCCAGCTTCTCCTAGTAGCACGTCATTGTCAGTTTGCGCGCACCATTAGGTTAGAGGTCCCGGCTCCTTAGGTAGCCCCCTCCATGTTTCCGCCCCATTTATGACATATTCTGTTACGTTTGCATCACATGTCTATGTATACGCCCCTGTTACACCCATTTTCACCCTTATCTTTCGCGACTGCTATTGACCACACCCACTGCTCCGCCTATCATATGTACTGTAATGCAACTGTTTTACTATATATGCTTGTGTATTGTTATTAAATGTTACGCCAGTCCTTTCCCCAGAGCGCGCTCATCCCAGATCCTGCCCGGCAGCTGTCGGGGCCCCCCCTGTCAAGAGCTGCCATCCTATTCCTGTGCAGGTTGTCCTGTTCCTGTCCTTTATGCTGTATTAAACCTGCAAACTCCTACTACCTCGAATCTTGACTCTTATTTATTGAGCTATCTGTTATTGCTATGCCTAGTCAAACCTAGATCCGGTATTATTTATTTATATACCACATAATGGCGCCCGAATAGGGACTTGCCCTTTCCCCACGCGCCGGTGAAGCCACGCCGGCCCCCTGACCCTCTGCAGCCGTGACGGAACCATACCGTGCACGTGCAGATATTTCTGCTTCAAGTATCCCTCAGGCCCACGGAGGAGACGGAGGTGGCGGTCCAGCATCCAGACGAGGCGGTGGAGGAACGCGGCGAGTCCCGACCAGAGCCCAAGCCGAGAGTCCAAGGTCCGAGGTATCCGGAGGCCCACCCGTAACAGAAGTCCGAAGTTCGTCCGTCCGGCGTCGAAGCAGTCCAGTCCAGTCCGAGGCCTTCCGTTCTTGCTGCCCGGTGAGTACCATTGCTGGGGTAGTATCTAGACAGGGTCAATCTAATTGACTCTGGTCCGTGGGTTGGTGGTACACAGACCCCCAAACGAAGTGTCCACTTCGGTGGATGCGGGTCCTGACGTGTCTCTTTATGAGACCGGTAAGTTTCGTACTGTTTCAGCAGTGCATCTAGTTTCTGTTCTAGTCAGTTCTGTTCTCGAGAAAATTCATGTATTCTGTTTTCCGTATTCCAGGTAGTATTCTGTTCGAACTGTTATTTTAAATATTCTTCATGTATTTTAATGTCGTGGTATGAGTGTGAAGTATTTATCGTGTTCATTGTGTATTGTATTGTGTCTAGATTACAGTCCAGTCATGCCGTTATTTTCCAGACTACGCCAGTTAAGAACTAGAAAAGGTCTGCTAGAAGCAGCAGTTCCTGTCCCGCCTAGGGACAGTCCAGGTCATTTTATGTATCAGAAGCATGGCATAAGTGCCATATTATATCTAGATTTATGGGTAGAGTATACCAAACAGTTAGAAGAAAAGTATAGATGGCCCGTATCGGGTACATGGGATGCCGAGTGCATCATGCGAGTAGAAGAAGCATTATGGAAGAAGAAAGCCAGACAGTCACAGAAAGATGCCATCGAGTTATGGCGCAAAGAATCTCATAAAAGAACCGAAAAAGAAATCAGAAAGTCAGAATTAAGTAGAGAATCCTTAGAACGAGCCCAAGAAAGGGAACTAATCGAGATAGGTGAACGAGTTAAAACAGAACAGTCAGACAGACAGAGGCATGCCCTTATTAAGGGTATGTATCCTCTTCTTGCCGAGGGCTTGCCAAAAGCGACCCCGGAGGCATCCAGTAATTTTCCGCCACCACTAGTTCCGACTAAGCTACGTCACAAACCGACCGCAGCTGATATTTTCATCTCGTCCTATTTGGACGACACAGTCCCGGAATATGCAAATCCTGTTCCGCCGGTCCCTGTAAATCAGGCACTTCCCGCTCCTCCAGACACCGGAGTACCTGTTACGGTACCCCCGGTCCAACCCGCCATACAAGTCCAGCCTGCATTTCCATTTCCCACTCTGCCAGGACGAAGAGCATCAGTTGACGATTCTAGTTTAGGGGCCGCAGGGGGGGGTCCTCCAGGAACCCCGCCGCCACACAAGCGTTTAACGTTAGTCGAATTACATGCACAAGCGTCACAGCGTACGCCCAGACATCAGTCTGTTGCAGAAATAAGAAAAGCCCTTACCGAATGTGGCTATGACCCAGTCCCAGGCGAGGATAATATGGTTTTATATTCATTACGCGTAAGAAAGGTGACCGAGTATCTAGTCACCCTACCAGATATGAAGGAAGATCTAGACAGAATATATCGTTTCATCCGTACAGGGGATGATCCAGAAAGTATTAGTGACGTCATGTCTCAAAGGAAAGTTGAGATCCAGCTCATGTTATTAAAGTTCTTGATTAATTGTCTAATAAGAGAACAAGATTCCCCGACTAAAGATCAGGCCGAAATGAAAATCTTGACAAGGTGGAGTGATAATATAGCCGAGGGTAAGCATAAGAACATCAGTAGTATAGAGAGTATGTACAAGAAAATCCGTAAGGAAATAATAAGGTTACACGATCAACGTAAGGCAGCACAAGTAAGCGAGAAAGAAAATGACTCTTCTACAGAAGAGGTAGAGGATGAGAATCCCGCCAGAATAGCGTATGTAGGAAAATCTAGATTTCCAGATCGCCATTTACGCCTAGAACACAAGCCAACTTTCCACCATCCAGCACCAGAACAAGGTTCTCTAGAACAAGTATTTCAAGCTACCGATCACATTCTGAAATCACGAATCGGTTATAGCGAGTTAAGTACTATGCATGAACAAGAACTAGTCCGATCAGCAGTCCGATGGATTACTGATTCTACCACTTTTCCAGACGAAATAGTGGCACAAATGTTTCTGAAATTGCCCCCAGCCGAGCAGCGACTGGCGGGTATGTATATGATTCAGCACCTCATTACTTTGTATGAGGGTCAACATTCTGATCCAGGTCCGTTACACGATGTTCTGAACGAGTTACTCCAGTATAAATGGAAAGGTTTAGGTACCGATTTAATTAGTGTCATTCTAGAACAGCGCCACAAATATAGTATGTTTTTGAACCCGCATTTTGTTCATGTCTCACCTCCAGAAAGTAAACCCTTTTACATAGACAGACAGAATCCGTTACGAGAAGTGCATCCAGTTAGGACAGAAGATGGTGAAATGCAACGAGTGTTTGTTTACACTCCGATTACAAAGATGGAACTCTTAGAGATGAAAAAGTTAATTCCCTGTCATGACAAAGATCCAGCAGGGTTCCACCGAGAATTAAAAGACATGCTCCGTATGGGAGAATACACGTATCCAGATATTATTAAAATGTTAAAGGTCCTGTTGCCCGCAGGGGTATACGAGAAACTCAAGGAAAAAGATTGGGAGGTGGGAGAGAAAAAGATCGATTGGGCAGTTCTAGAAGCTGAAGACAAGGCACGAGTACCAGGTACCGGTCTAGGAGAGAAATGTAAAGAATTACCAGAACTGTTAATTCAAGTTTTGCCAAGATTATTGACAACTAGAAAAGAAGACTGGGATGCAATCTCAGCCTGTAAACAGAAACAAGATGAAGACACTAGTGATTTTTATTCTAGATTCGAGAAATGTTTTAGTATAAACAGTGGCCTCAAGACAAGTAGCGAGTCATACCCTCATCTTTTTGTTACTAAATTAGTCGAGAATTCAAGTCCACAAGTTAAGAATCGAGTTTTGAAAGTCGAAAGTACCTGGCAAGCTAATACCCCGTCCCAGATGTTACAGATGCTCCAGTACCACCAGAATAGAATCAGAGAAGAACAAGAACACGAAAGGAAACGTATGAAAGACACGAAAATGAAAGTACTAGTTGCACAATCTATTCCTCAAGACAGTCAGAAGAGGGGTCCGAATCAAACCAGTCATCCTACAGCTCCCGTTAAAGGAAACTGCAATTATTGCAAACAGCCAGGTCATTATATAAACGAGTGTGCAGTTCTGAAACACAACATAGCTACCGGTAAGACTAAAGAAAGACCACGTCCGCCTAGACAAGAACAAGTTACACAGACTCCTCAGTCACAGAATGCACAACAGACAGTTACCGTACCGCAGCCTATTGCTGCAACACAGCATGTTACACAGCAGATGTACCAGTATGCACAGTCCGAGTATCCAGAGTATCAGCCATATTCATGAAACAGCCTAGAGAGGGAGGTAGGCTTGCCTCTCATCGAGATTCCTGTAGATCAAGAAGGTCCCTATGTTCACAGTCAAGTATTAGGGAAAGATAGAAAGTTTTTGATTGATACAGGGGCAAGTAGGACCACCATTAGCCACGCCGAAGTTCCAGGGGCTCCGCTCTCAGGCTCTAGAAATGTTTCCCTTGGATTTTCAGGAAAACCTATTGTAAACGAGATATCTAAGCCAGTTACTCTAGAAGTAGGTCCATTGTCCCGCACTACTGATCTGTTACTTACGAAGTCATGTCCAGAAAATTTATTAGGCATTAAAACACTGAAAGAATTAGGTGCAGTTATTTGCTGTTCCCCAGAGGGAATACGATTGTTCCTACGTGACTTCAAGGGTCACTATGTATTACGAGATTTTGATCCGAGATTGTCTAATGTCCCGCAGCATCTATGGGCGCAAGGTCCAACTGATGTTGGTTATATGCAAATCACACCCCATCGTGTGACTCTCAAGCCAGGTGTAGTGTTACCACGAATCAGACAGTACAGATTGCCACCTGAGGCTGTAGCAGCCTTATCCAAAATTATTGACGAGCTTATGGCTCAAGGAGTAGTTGTAGAAACTGACTCCAATGTATGTAACTCTCCGATCATTCCTGTCATGAAACGTACTGATCCGAATGCACCCCCAGTATATCGATTAGTGATTGACCTACGAGAACTCAATAAATGTATTATTCCCCAGTACCCAGTTGTCCCAGATATCTCTTCCCTATTGACAGCCATTGATTCTGAAGCCTCATTTTTTACAGTCATAGACCTCAAGAACGCGTTTTTCAGTGTCCCCATTCATCCAGACAGCCAGTTCCTTTTCGGATTTTGTTTAAATGGAAGGAGCTATATGTTCACACGCGCTCCTCAAGGTTTCACGGAAAGTCCAAGTATTTACAGTCAAGCACTTAAAAGACAACTAGACAACATTCACATGCCAACTGACACTGCCCTGCTCCAGTATGTCGATGATCTACTGATCACAGCCCGTTCTGAATGTGCTTGCGAGCGAGCATCCCTTACAGTCTTGTATTTCCTTGCCGAGATGGGGCACAAGGTGTCCCCTTCTAAGCTTCAATTCTGTGTCCAGCAAGTGATCTACTTAGGCCACTTACTGTCCAAGAGGGGTAGGCAGTTGACACCTGACCGTATCCAGTTAATAGCGAGTCTTCCTCAGCCCAAGACCCAGAAGGAGGTACGTGCTTTTATCGGCCTTACTTCTTACTGCAGACAATGGATTCCTCAGTATGCATTTCTAGCCAAGCCATTGATACAGTTAACGACACAGGAGGCAGCCGTATCGACTGTCCTCCCTTGGACATCTGAACATACACTTAGTTTCAATGAGTTAAAGAAAGCTCTATGCCAAGCTCCAGTTCTAGCTACACCGAACTACAGTAAGCCTTTTACACTTTTTGTCACTGAACGCGAAGGTACAGCATTATCTGTTCTTACACAAGATCAAGCAGGACAATACAAGCCCTGTGCTTATTTTTCGAGCACATTAGATCCTGTAGCCCAGGCTCTGCCTGCGTGCCTCAAGTCAGTTGCAGCCACAGCACTAGCTATCAGACAAAGTGATTCCATAGTATTAGGACATTCCTTAACAGTACAAGTTCCACACTCCGTGGAAGTTCTTTTAAACCGAACACAGACTCAGCACTTGACAATTGCACGTTTAACAGGTTATGAATTGACACTGTTCCAGCCACACATAGAAATCAGACGCTGCAACGTTCTAAATCCTGCTACACTGTTACCATCAGTTAATTCGAATCCTGCCACACACGACTGTGTGGAAGTAGTTAATATTATGACTAAGCCAAGACAAGATCTGACAGATATTCCATTACCAGATCCCGACCTGACACTTTATGTGGATGGTTCATGTATGAGAACAAGTACAGGAGAACTAGTAGCCGCGTATGCAGTGACTACTGACACTGAAGTTATTGAAACACACCGTATTGACACCCTGTCCGCTCAAGCAGCAGAGCTAGTTGCTCTGACACAAGCCTGCATACACGCCAAGAACCTGAAAGTTAATGTTTACACAGATTCACGCTACGCATTCGGAGTTGTACACGACTTCGGAGTGCTCTGGCAAGAAAGAGGTTTCATGACTTCTCATGGAACCAAGATTCAGCATGGTCTCCTTATTCAGACTCTGTTAGATGCCATACACTTACCGACATCTATTGCTATCATGAAGTGCAAAGCACATACGAAAGTCACAGACATCATTTCTCAAGGTAATGATCTAGCAGATCGCACAGCCAAGCTTACAGCACAGACACCAGACATTCCAGTTAATAAGACACCGACATACACTCCAGATCTGACTACATGTATGACAGTTAAGGACCCTACTCAAGATGTCATAGATATCCAGTTACATGCTACTCCCGATGAAATCAAGAAATGGTCCGAACAAGGAGGGGTCCAGACAGATCAGGGATGGGTAACGAAGGGTAAAGCCACATGGTTTCTCCCCGACTCCATGGTTCAAGTCATTATCAATACCGCACATAGTCCAGCACATTTAGGAGAAAAAGCTATGTTAGACAGTATCCAGAACATTTGGTTTAACAAGCATTTACGAGCTGCAGCCAAGCAGAAAGTCCGTACCTGTATGATATGTTGCCAGTTCAATCCAGGTAAAAGTGTCCCGGTGGAACAAGGTGGATTCCAGCCCCCTGACCACCCATTCGAGGTCCTCCAAATGGATTATATTCAGATGGAGCGATGTCGAGGTTTCAAGTATGTCCTTGTAGTGGTATGCGCTTTGTCCAGGTGGACAGAAGCATATCCAGTCCCAGATTACACAGCCGCGACCACTGCCAAGCAGTTGGTTTGTGAGTTCTTCCCCCGTTATGGACTCCCTAGAGTCGTATATTCTGATAACGGCCAGCCATTCTCATCTGAGTTGATGAAGCACGTTTCCCTGTTGTTAGGGTACCAGTGGAAGTTCCATTGTGTACGCCATCCTGAAGCAGCCGGTCTCGTAGAGAGACATAATCAGACCCTGAAAATCCGAATTGCAAAAGTTTGTCAAGAGAAAGGTGTGGACTGGCTAGTAGCTCTGCCAGTTGCTCTGTTCTACATGCGCATGGTCGCACATTCCAGATCAGGTCTGTCCCCGTACGAGGTCGTATTCGGCCGCCCCCCTAACATGTGGGGTACACCTAGACCCCGAAGTATTACCGATGTTTCAAGTAATATGCTGACAGATTACCTAGCTTCCTTGATGTCTGCCCTCAACTCTTGTCGTTCACAGGTTGCTGCCGCATTTCCAGACAATACCGAGGTGGCATCGCATGAAATCGTTCCCGGATCCATGGTCTTAGTGCGAAACTTTGATCGTTCAAGTCCGCTGGAGCCTCGCTGGAAGGAGCCCCGACAGGTCCTCTTGGCCACCCGTACAGCCGTGAAGTTGGAGGGACGCAAAGGCTGGGTGCATCTTTCACACATCAAAAAATTTTATGGATTGAAGCCCATTTCAAAGAACATTTCCGAGCATTTAAAGGACTGCCAAAGTACTATTCTTAAGGACTGTCCCGCAAAAGACAATGATACTGCACCCTCCCTGTTAGAGACAACTCCGCAACAGGAGTATAAGAAAAAGTTAAGGTCTAGTAAAATAAGTCAGCCAGTTTGATTGTCTAAGTCCTCCCCTAGGTGAAACGGTTAGACCGGTTTCTGACATGTATAAAATAGACCCCCATAGTGAGAGAGTTAGTCAAAACTCAATCCGATGTATCGTTTTTCTATGTTTCATATTATTTCTCAGTATTATGATTTCCTGCACCAGTTATGCGTTTTATCTGTATTTTCCAGTTTCTCATGTAAATAAGTCTGCCAATGTTACAGTAGAGCACACGTTTAGTGATCTGCCTCCTCATGAACTCTCTTACCGCCTCGCTATGCGTAACAATTCTTTTATCCGCATGTTACATTATTCACACCAGACCAGCAATGCCACTAATTGTTGGGTGTGTGGTCGACTCCCCCCTTTTCAGACACCGAAGGGAGTTCTGCCACTCTTTCCTTATCCGTTTTCACATAATGGTTCGTGTGGAGCATGGTCCACGTTAACGTCATCCTCAACAGATATGTCTTTTCTTAACAGTACATGTTTCCCAGACAAGCAAGGTCTTCCCCACAGAACAGGGTTAGATCTCGAAAATGAAGTTTATAATTTGGGTAATTATTCTTCGAGTTTCATGGTCCTGAATGTTCAGTCTGATACTACTCAAGACTTACCTGCTATTTCAGTACTACCAGTCAAAGGTGAATTATGTGTCCGAAATAATGGTTCCGTACATGTAGGACATAGTGATTGTACTACTATTGTCAAGTATAGTGACAGTGGGAAATCTATTTTCAAAGCTTCACGTCATTCTTATTTTATTTGTGGTCAAACCGCATATGTTCGTCTGCCCCTCGATTGGGAGGGAACCTGTTACATTGCCTTCCTACTGCCACCAGTTTTCCTAGCCCCATCTGATTATCATAGAAACACACATCTAGTACACGTTAGACATAGAAGGGAGTCCCCGATTGTCGATTATACTGAAACTGCTCTAGAACAATATACAGATTTCAATAGAGGTTTCTTCTTCTTTATAGGACCTATCCAGAACAGTAAGCTAATCCGTAGGTTAACCAGAACCCTTGAAGCAGTAGTGAATGAGACTGCCTCTGCCCTAGGTAACTTAACCGAAGAGCAATCTGCTATGAGATTTGTCGTGCTCCAGAATCGTCTCGTCCTTGACGTCATACTGGCCGATAGGGGCGGGGCTTGTAGAGTCATCGGATCTAGTTGCTGCATTTTCATTCCAAATAACGCGCCGTCTGTTTATTCAGCTATAACCAGACTCCATAAAATTGCCCATCTGTTACACCAAGATCCAGGCACCTGGACATGGTCCGGTTGGTTCTGGAATATAATTTCCGCCTGGGGATGGAAAGTATTGTCCTTTTTAGGTATTGCAGTAGCAATCATATTCAGCTGCTGCCTCTGTATACAATGTGGCCCTGCGATTTGCGGCATTTGTGCTACCTCTTGTATTCCTAGTCCCAAGTCCCGTTCTAAATCCCGTTCCAAGAAAATTCGAGACGAGCAAATGATACTGTATGAAATGATAGACGGTATCATGAATATTGATGTTTCCTGATGGAAACGTAGTGACAAGGAGGGAATGTGGAAAAGTAAATTTTGCCATGTTCTGTGTCCCTACGCGTCCTCCATCATATGTTATGTGTGCATGATTAATATGCATATGTATTCCCCATGTTCGATTAATGACGCAATTACAGTTGTGTCCATTACTAGTACGCCAGTTTCCAGTCCTCGTGAATACTACGAATATCAGGCCTATGTAAAGTCACGTTGCCACGTTTCTCAGTGTGCACGTTATTTCATTGTAAAGTCCCTGTTTCTAGGCCTCAAAAGGGCCCAGAAACCGGAATCTCAGCTCCTGTCTCCTGAGCCTCGCTGAGGAGCGATACAGCCCCCACCTGTATCCTCGACCCTTCACTTACTTCCTGCCTCACAGTGCCCGCCTCAGCCTGGCTCTGCCTACGAGTCTGCCAAGAGTATGTTATGATTCTAGTTATCAGTCCAGCCCTCCTTCTCTGCATTCCTAAGCTACTGAATCGCATCAATAGTTTCCGTCATTGTCTAGCCTTTACGTCTCCATGTAAGAGAAATACTGCATTTAATGGTCATTTAATATTCTTCATCACGCACTACATGTAGAATAATGCATGCTCCAGTCTTAGAGTCCGTTAGCCTCTCCCCTCCTGACTCTTAGTTTATATCAACATGTTCTCTAAACATCAGATACTAGATAGGGTTTAGGTACATGTCGCCCTGACTCTCCAGACTTCAGTCTCTGCTCCTAGCACAGAGTTCATAGCCCCCAGCTTCTCCTAGTAGCACGTCATTGTCAGTTTGCGCGCACCATTAGGTTAGAGGTCCCGGCTCCTTAGGTAGCCCCCTCCATGTTTCCGCCCCATTTATGACATATTCTGTTACGTTTGCATCACATGTCTATGTATACGCCCCTGTTACACCCATTTTCACCCTTATCTTTCGCGACTGCTATTGACCACACCCACTGCTCCGCCTATCATATGTACTGTAATGCAACTGTTTTACTATATATGCTTGTGTATTGTTATTAAATGTTACGCCAGTCCTTTCCCCAGAGCGCGCTCATCCCAGATCCTGCCCGGCAGCTGTCGGGGCCCCCCCTGTCAAGAGCTGCCATCCTATTCCTGTGCAGGTTGTCCTGTTCCTGTCCTTTATGCTGTATTAAACCTGCAAACTCCTACTACCTCGAATCTTGACTCTTATTTATTGAGCTATCTGTTATTGCTATGCCTAGTCAAACCTAGATCCGGTATTATTTATTTATATACCACAGATCCACAACCTTATTACGCCACTTTTGAGTCAGTTTTAACATGGGTAAAGTGATGCAAGGAGCTAGTAAATATACGTCTAACTTTTCAAGAAAAAATCTCAACTCCAGACTCTGCGACACAGTTTTAATGTTGTTTTCTCTCTCTTTCTGTCTCTCTCACTCTCTGTGACATCATTTCTCTTTCTCTCTTAAACTTAGACACTGCTGTCTGCTTGGAGGTGTAGAAGAATTGTTGAAATGAAATTGTCAATACAACTGGCTGAAGTGTTTGGCCGCAAGGTTTATACAACGGTAAGCACAGAGGCCTAGATCTACAAATCCTTCGTAGGAATGCATTAGAAATAATTCGGCATAACGGGCGTTAGTAACGCAGTAGGCACTTCCATATAGACACCACTTGAACGCGACACTATAACAAGTAAAATGTACCAGGTACACTGCACTCGTAAAACTGTAGTGTTAGCTTTATTTGTGAAACGAGAGAGGGCCATATTATCAAGACTGGGCGACAAAATTATCGCCACTTTATCGGCAGCAAACTGCCGCTAAAGTGGCCATAATAGGTTTGATAATATGCTCTATTTAATTCCAATTGAAGCTCATGTTAGATGTGAAGGACATCTAACATGAGCTTCGATTGGAATTCCATAGAGCATATTATCAAACCTATTTTGACACTTTAGCGACACTTTTCTGCCGATAAAGTGGCGATAATTTTGTCGCCCAGGCTTGATATTATGGCCCAGAGTGCGTAGTGTACAGTAGCTTCTCTGTAAAATCTATAATTACCTCCGAGCAGTGCCAACAGATAGCTTACAACAGTCTGACAAACAGATCCACAACCTGGGTAAAGTGATGCAAGGAGCTCGTAAATATACGTCTAACTTTTCAAGAAAAAATCTCAACTCCAGACTCTGCGACACAGTTTTAATATTGTTTTCTCTCTCTTTCTCTCTGTCACTCTCTGTGACATCATTTCTCTTTCTCTCTTAAACTTAGACACTGCTGTCTGCTTGGACATGTAGAAGAATTGTTGAAGTGAAGTTGTGAAGTCTACTTCCTTATGTGTTTGGCCGCAAGGTTTATACAACGGTAAGCACAGAGGCCTAGATCTACAAATCATTCATAGGAATTCATTAGAAATAAATTGGCATAATGGGCGTTAGTAACGCAGTAGGCACTTCCATATAGACACCACTTGAACGCGGCACTATAACAAGTAAAATGTACCAGGTAGTAAATCTACATCTCACTTTTCAAGAAAAAATCTCAACTCCAAACTCTGCCACACAGTTTTAATGTTGTTTTCTCTCTCTCTCACTCTCTGTGACATCATTTCTCTTTCTCTCTTAAACTTAGACACTGCTGTCTTCGACGTGTAGACGTGTAGAAGAATTGTTCAGAATAAGTTGTGACACCAACTGCCTGAAATGTTTACCCGTAAGGTTTATACAACGGTAAGCACAGAGGCCTAGATCTACAAAGCCTTTATAGGAATGCATTAGAAATATGTTGCCATAACGGGCGTCAGTAACGCAGTAAGCACTTCCATATAGACACCACATAAACGCGGTACTATAACAGAACTGGAATGTACGAGTCACACTGCACACGCCAAACCGTAGAGTTACCAAAACTTGTAGGGGCATAGTATCAAGAACGGCGATTAAATAATCGCCGTTTCAGCGGCAGGAAACTGCCACTAAAGAGGCGATAATGGGGTTGATAATATGCCCTTGTACATTCCCATAGTAGCCCAGGTTAACACCAGAACCTGGACTGCTATGGGAATTCACAACACCATATTATCAAGCCCATTATCGCCGCTTTAGCTGCAGTTTCCTGCCACTGAAACAGCGATAATTTTATCACCGTTCTTGATTATATGCCCCGTAATGCTTCAGCTCATTTACTCACATCTACATAATTCTAAACTCTAATTTTCTTTTTTCTTTTGCAGATTACCAATCAGACACCTTTTGGAATCCATTCCACAATTTGTTTATAATATTGTTTAAGTTATTTTTGGCGGTGGACGGAGTACGTAATCAACGTTTGGAGCCTCTGCACTACCTTTCAAATAAATATGTAAAAAATATGACTATTAATACTGTACAAAAGTACAGCAGCGGGTGACACACACAAACCGGAAAAAGGAAGCGACAGATTTACTAACTGATATAAAGAAAGGTCTACTTGTTGAACTTGAAGAAAAAGAAAACGTGGGCTTCGAAACGACGCTGAGCATGCAAAGAGTACAACTGCTACACCAAAAAAAAGGAAAGCTTTACATACTATCATATTATCAACAAAAGACGATACATTATCGCCGCTTTTATCTGCGAACAGAACTCTACCTCTCTGCCAAATTTCTTGTAATTCCGTTCAGCCGTTCGGGCTGTAGCCCTGGCTAAGGGTCCCTATGGAAAATTGCATGGGGAAAACACGTTTTGAGACCCCCTTTTTTCTCGGCCCCCACGTGACCAATCTCCCCCAAACTTTCAGGGAAGGAGTGGAACCGAGCAGGCCATTTTCTTGGAGAAATTCATGTAGATTCGTCCACCAGCGCCAAAGTTATTCCAAATAGAAGGTTGTTGATTTCCTATGGAAACTAGGTCCTAACTATAGTTACCTACTGGTGACCGCCAGTAGGTAATATATATATATCCGTACAGTGTAGTGGTTGTAACATTATTCACATGCAATATACCACATCTGTTATAGTGGCCCACCACTGGCCTATCTCTTAAGCATGTGCCATAAACTAAAAACAACAAGTTCCATGTGAGTGCACAAGTGTCAGAGGGGTGAAAGCAGTCCAATATAAGTGAATCACCAGTCTTTGGTTTGCCTAGCCAAGAAAATGTACTACGAGTCTATCTGATTACTAATATTGCAATCGCTTCTGTGATTGATTTGTTCATTCGGTTTGTCTCTTTTAAATGTGTAAAACATATTGCCAGGTGACTACGTTGCACTGCCACTTATTCTCAGTGTGGTTGTGAGGTGTATTCCTCTGTCCTCAGCTGGCGTTAAGGTGTTTGTCCTCAGGGGGGAAGGTGTCTCACAGTACCTCACCAAATTACATAATTTGTGCCAAATTCAGAAAAAAATGCCTTGATTCCATAAGTTGTATTGATATCTAAATAAAGGCAGCCTAATCTCGCAGACAATGAATTGGAAGGATCGTATGGGCCTGGATTCAATGCCTGGCCTTGGTTTCTTCTTTGGTTCAGGGTGGGGTGGCCCATGTCATAGTCATGCACAGTGTAATTGCACGTGAACTCATTCACATGGCACGAGCCACAGCGCAACCCACTGCAAGTCTGAGTACTGTAGACACCATTGTCTCCTCCTTCTCTATTCTCCACTCCTATATCTATCTATCTATCTATCTATCTATCTATCTATCTATCTATCTAGGACATGAACATCCTTTAGGAGTCACCAGGGGTTGCAGCTGTGACACTTGGCTCTGGCTTGCTCTTTGTGATCCATGCCCTCAGTGATGTCAAAATCAGTGCCAGCATCACAGGAGCTGCTTGTCCTTATGGCGTCAGTTGGGCCTTTATTCTCCAGGTTTCCTACAAATTTGTTTTCTACGCTAATAGTGAATAACATTATGTTAAAAATGTTTTAAATGTAGGCTGTGTAACTGCTTGTGAGTGAAAGTGTTTTTGTTCGAGAGAGAGGGTGTGTGTGTATCTGTGTGTCTAAATATTAATGTGAGAGTGAGTGAGAGTCAATGACAATGTGTGAGTTTGAGTGTCAGTGAGTATGAGTGAGACAGACTGTGCGAGTAAGAGTGAATGCAAGTGAGAGAATGAATACACAAGGGGGAGTGCTAGAGTGTGGGAATCAATGTGAGTGAGAATGAGGGAGAGAAACAATGAGCGAGTGAGCAAGAAAAAAACGATTTAGAATGAGTTAGTGAAAGAATGACTGAGTTAGAGAAAGTGAATTTGAGTGACTGTGAATGAGTGAGAATGTGTGAGTCAGTGAATGAAAAGTGAAAGTGAATGAGAGTTAGGAAGTAAGAGTAAGAGTGTGTGCAAGATAATGAGTGGTAACGAACAAGTGAGTTCAATTTGGTGAAAATGAATACGTGAGCATGAGTGAGCATAAGTGGACGTAAGTAAGCATGAGTGAGATTGTGATAATATGCTTGTGAGTCTGCCGTTTGCCAAGGCATACCGAAGGTAATTGTTGATGGAGGCACCCATGGCAAAATGCTGGCACTGGCATACTGGAGCCAATTCTTATCATGACAGGCATCCGTGACAAAGTAGTGGCATACTGGAGGTAGTTGTTGGCTTTTAGACCTGGCATCTTTGGCCTCTACCTCCTGTATTTTTGATCCTGTGCTGGATTTCGTTTTTGCTGGTTTAGATGCTTTGGGCACTTTGCCACTGCTGTTCAGTGTCAAAGTGCAAGTGCTCCCTGTGTAAATTGTTATTGTGATTGGTTATCCATGATTTGCATATTTGTGTCACCAAGAAGTCCCTAGTAAAGTGCACTGAGTGTGCCAGGGCTGGTGATAACAAATGCTTCTATTGGGCCGGCAGCACTGATTGTGCCACCCACATGAGTAGCCCTATAATGGTGTCTCAGGCCTGCCACCGCAGTGTCTGTGTGCAGTCTGTGAACTGCCCTGTCCTCCTGGTCAGTATCCCCACTGACCAGGCCTGACCCTTCCCTTTCTGTACACATTGGTCACCCCTATGGAAGGCCCAAGGTACCCCCTTGGGCAGGGTGAAGTGTATGTGAAAGGTAGAGCATGTACTAGTGCAGGTGACATGTATTGGGAAGCTGGAAACTAAGATTTTAAAGACTTTCTACAAGTTTTATCGCATTGTTCGCTTGCGGAGGGCATGCCCGTCAGTGCGAGGAAATTCCCGCCGCTTCAAAGGCCTGTTGCCGCTGCCAGAGTCGACGTATCCTTCATTTGCGGGACGCACCAGTCCGGTGCGGGAAGATTACCATCGCTGCAAGTATCGTCGCAGAGCCTGTGGTCACTGGGTGAGATCGTCGCACCGCTTGCTTGCGGACCGCATCTCGTCGCTGCGAACATCGTCGCAGAGCCATCGCATCGATGAGCTGCGAGAGGAAGATCGCCGCTGGACAGCGCATCGTCGCCCTGGAGATCGTCGCAGCCTCCAAAGATCATCGCATCGTGCCTTTGCGAGCTTTTTTCACTACGGAACCTCCGCACTGGAATCCATACAAGGTATCGCCTTCCTCCCCATACAGACCAGATTCGTCACAACACACCCGCTACATCCCGCGGGGTTGTCGCATCGCCTCCCCAAGGTCTCAGAAGTGACGCATCGCTTGTTTTCCGCCGTACCAGCTTCTGTTTTGGAACTTTGTTGCATTTAAAGGTACTGTTGGCTAAACGGGACGCAATTGTGAACTATTTTCACACAACTGTGGATTATTTTTAAAAAACCTTAAAAACTCTTTTTGAAACCATATTCTTGAACTGTTATGTTGGATTTTTGTCGTTTTTGTCTTGTGTAATTTAGATTAAAATACCTCTATTTTTCTAAACTGTTGTGGAGTCAGTTTGTGGTGTTTTTACTGTGTAACTGTGAGTGTTGGTACAAATACTTTACACATTGCCTTTGATAAGCCTGACTGCTCGTGCCAAGCTACCAAGGGGGTGAGCAGGGGTTATCTAAAGAGTGTATCCTCCTTTTCCTGACTAGAAGCAAGGGTCCCTATTTGGACAGTGGTACCTACCTCTGCCAACTAGAGACCCCAGTTCTAACATTGGCATATCAGAATAATGCTGGAATTGATATGATAAAGGTAATCAGTTCTGATGGTAGTTCTTTACATAATGATAAAATACTGGTAATGGCATTTGAGAGGTCATTGGTGGCATATAGGGCGCCTGCTGGCATGGGGAACAGCGTTTACAACGCAACTTTTACAACGCAGTATCTTCACCACGCAACTTTTACAACGCAAATCATTACAACGACTTGCGCTGGGGGCGCTCTAGGCTAAGGAATCGTTAATTTACTATCCAAATCCTTCCCTACTATCCACAGGGACTGGGGTTGGAATAGTAAATTAAACTATTCACTATCCAGCACCCCCCAACGCAAGTCGTTGTAACGACTTGCGTTGTAAAAATTGCGTGGTAAAGGCATGCGTTGTAAAAGCATGCGTGGTAATGACATACATCCGCTGGCATACTTGAGGAAATTCTTGGCATGGGAGCATCTGCGGCAAAATGCTGGCACTATCACATTGGAGCTAATTACTGTCATAAGTGAGGGCAACTGGGGTGCATGAAAGCTGGAACCTTTAGAAAAATGCTGGCCTTGACATACTGAGGTAATTTTTTAGGTAAGTGTCACTCATGGTATATGGATGGCATGAATAGCAAGAATTCTGGCTCCGGTATATTGTTTGTCATTTTTGGCATAAGAGGGCATCCATGACAAAATGCTGACCCTGGCACAATAGAGGTATTTTTTGCTATATTGGGACACCCATAGAATATTTTGAAAAAATGGTGTGAACTCCAGGGGAGTGTCTGGTTCCATTGGCTTGGCACACCATTCGAGGACTTGAATATTTAAAGTGTCCTTTCGGAGACTATGGTTATGTGAAAGTTTTCTTTTAAAATGCACTATTTGACCCCATTTTATTCAAAATGTTCTCAGGAGCGGACCCCCGAACCACCTTAGAAGACGTCAGGCTCACTTGCTTTACTTGGTCACTACTCTTCAAGGTTAATATTATGCCCCACAACTTTCAAAGATCATGTCACCACCCTAATATATATGGTATCTAAAAGAGACGTGTATGTGTTGCGTTGTTATATAATCATGCAGCAATTATAGAACGTCAATAATGTTACTTATTGTGATGTCATCAGGGTTAAGGTCATGTGACATGATCACCTGGGAAAATTCAGACACAAATGTCGTATGATGTCACAACCTGTGATTTCATTAAGGCCAAAGGGTGTTTGTCATAATGTAGGGTGACAGAGCACTTTACATCACACACATATTATACAAAGACAATACATCATACAAGTGTGTACAATCAACATAAAGGAAATTCTACATAAGACAATGAGGTCTAAAAGATGTAGGAGTCAGAGTCACTTGTTTGTGGTCGATGCTCATAGATATAATATGTTAAGAGCCCTTGGTCAAGAGATACACAAAATCAGGCGTTAAAACTCAGGATTAAAAACATAACACGGTGGTTGGTGAAGTCTATACTAATGAAAACTTTTAGACTACTTTTAGAGATTTGGAAAGAATTGATCAAAAACAGTACATTTCGAAGCCCATGCTTCCAGTTTGCACATGTCTCTTTCATACCACTTCATGGATCCGCCAGCCCTGCGTGGGGGGGCCGCCTCCATGTACTTTGCAGGGGGGCCCTATCAGGTTTTGTTACGCCCTAGGCTTCCTGGGAGGAACAAACACAAGATTGACAAGTTTGAGCACGAAAAGAAAGCAGGCAAATGAGAATGACAAGCAAAGCAACCAATTGTAAGCAATGGGCAGGCTTATAGCCCCACTACATTCCTGTTAAGCCATAATATGCCTCCCAACCAAAAAACACACAAATATTAAATAATCCTATCGCAAAATGTGCTGCATTAGGTCGCATAATGTACCTTCTCCGACTGTATAATGTAGTCAACTCTCTGCCCTATAAATCAATGGGCGTGGGTTTATGTACACATGTTAGTCTGGTTAGCCTAGACTGTGAGCAGAGCCTGTATATATGCATGTGTCTGTATTTATGTTAGTCTAGTGTAAATGTGTCCCTTTAGGTATGTTGTTGTCTTCATGTATGTTATGTGTGTCTGCTTGTTGTGTTTCCAAACAGTATAGGGAAACTGAGAAAATAAAGGGGTTCAATATACTTTTCACCAGGGAGCAACAAGAGAGATTTCTTCACAAGATATTGGATTATAATACTAATGAAATGCCTTCAACATCTAAGAAAACCATATCTGTTAGTATTTGACCCCATGTTGCTACTATCACTGCATGTGTTTGGCGTTTTTGTATTGTTTAGGTGGCAAAATTAGGTAAGTTTTTTCATGGAGCTTTTTACGTTTTTTATTTCAGTCTTCAGTAAAAAGCAGTTTAGGAAAGTTGTATTTTTTTTCTTTATACATATGTGATAAAAAATAACAAATGCAACCAAACGAAAAAGGTCTGGACTCCCAGTTGTTTTCCCCAATGCCAGCAATGCACCTTGGCACGCGTCACAAAAGCGAATGCAAATACTTTCTGCAAAAGTGGCATCATTTTAAGGAGTAGCCAAATATAACACCTAAAAGTAATGTCAATGTGGAATTTGGATTGTGGTTGACATGGAGTTAAACAGACAACTGAAAACTGATTAGCTTCCAAAAGATTATAAACAATGCAAGCAAGAAAGATTTTGGTGGAGTAAATAAGCAGGAACTGAAATGAAATAACTCAGTAGTAGTAACAGGTTCTTTAGTATATTGTGAAAGAAAGTTGAGAAGCTAGTGAAAGACCAACAAAGACTTGGGTCCTGTGCTCACTGTTTCACTGGAAGAAAGCTACACCTGACAGAAGAGCCCAATCAGGGTGAAATTGGTATTGGGTTGCTTGCATTTCATTTGAAGGAGTTTCCATTGCAGGCTGTATTGTTCCGATTGGGGCAGATTCAAGACCGATTTGCCTACAGCTGGGTTAAAACTCATGAGGCATAATGGGCCAAAGAATGATGGGTTGGAATGCCACCCAAGCGAGTACAAGTGGTGCATAGTTTTACCATCAATAATTACATTGCAAATGTTGCAGTGATATTATCAATGCTGTCATAGAAGATGCCATGAGAGATGTAATATGTGGGATAAATAGCAGTGCATGGTGAAGACACAAGTTATAGTTACCCTAGGGCACGAGTTTATAGGCCTGATTCACAGAAATAACTTAAGACAAAATCCTAAACTTACTATCATTTTGGTATTCCCAGAAGGCACTGACTCATTTTGGTATTCACAGAAGTTAGGAGTCCTAACTTTAGGACTCCTAAATGGCTTCTGTGAATACCAAACGTCTTAAAGTTAGGATTTTTCTCAGTTTAGGCGTAGCCAAAGTAAAGGCTGGGTCACCCGACGATCCTTGCCCTCCAAGGGTGTTTAAAATGGTTATTCCAGCTGTAGGGCCAGTGGTGTTGTCCCTACTAAATCTCTCCTTGGCCACGGGGAAGGTACCCCACAAATTTATGGAAGCCATGGTGATTTCATTGCTTAAAAAAGCTGTGGCAGATTCTATCAACCTGAAAAACTTCCGACCAATTTCTCGACTTCCTTTCCTGGCCAAATTTCTCAAGCAACATGGGCTTAGAGCCCTCTCGTCCTTTTTAGAAGAACATCAGCTGCTACGTACATGGCAAGCAGGATTTAAGGCCCACAACAGCACTGAGTTGGTGATGCTCTCGGTGCTGGATGAATTGAGGCTTGCAGCTGATAAGAAGAACCCTTCAGCACTGATATTATTAGATCTCTCAGCCGCGTTTGACACGGTGAATAATGAGCAGCTGTTGGCCCGTGGGAATCACTGGGACGGCCCTCCAATGGATTACCTCCTTCCTGGAGGATCGGTCTGAAAAGGTCCAACTAGGAGAATGTAGGTCCAGGCGGGGTGGCTTGCGTTGGGGGGTTCCTCAGGGTTCTGCATTGTCCCGCCTGCTAGTTAATATATACCTCCAGCCGTTGGTAGAAGCACTGGCAAAATTGGACTGTCAAATGTTTAATTATGCCGATGACACCCAGTTAATTGTACGAACTGCTAATTCTCCTCAGGTTCAGCTCAATGATCAGAATATCCTCCGGCTCACTATGAATTGGATGACTGCTAACTCGCTCAAGGTAAACCCCGATAAGACTGAGGTGCTTGCTGTCACTACAGACGCCTCACCTTGGTCCAGCCTCTTCTGACCCCAAGAGCTGGGTACCAACCCGACTTCAGTGCCAGCCATAAAGAGCCTGGGTATCAAGCTGGAAACTCAGTTAAATCTAAAAAGTCAGGTGTCTGCAGAAGTGGGGAGCTGTACAGGCCTGATGCGGCAACTCCGGAAGATCGGGACCTTGTTGACATTTTCCACCATGCGCACAGTTATGACAACACTTATCTTGTCACGCTTGGACTACGGCAACACAGTGTACACAGGGCTCCCTGACAAACTCCTGAGGAAACTCCAGCTGTTCTTAAATGATGCGCCAAGGCTGATATTTAAACTGACAAGAAGAATGCATGCCACCCCCCTGCTACAACAGTTACACTGGCTCCCTATCAAGCAAAGGATTAGGTTCAAGGCCTGTACATTGCCCATAAAGCACTGTATGGACCTGCACCTTATTACATCAAAGATCGTTTGCATTCCTTCATGCCCAGACGGTGCCTCCGGTCATCCGAGGCCAGCCTGTTCGCCTTCCCGCCCTTTCATAGAGCTACATTGGGGGGTGGGCTTTCTCAGTGGTGATTCCTCAGATCTGTAACAAGCTACTGGATAGTATGTGGAGGGAAGCCACCTTATTCCCGTTCAGGAGGAAACTTAAGACCATCCTGCTTACTGAGGCTTTCGGATAATCCATCTTTTGGTGTGCTGTGGGTCAGCGGGATTAAGGGATCCCCGGGTTCTTAGTCTATGCTGCTAGTGCCTAGAGACCTTCTGGTGATCTGGCGCTCTACAAATATAAACTAACATAACATAACATAACCTCTTCATGCCCCTCACATTCCAGGTTGATGTGCACATTCTCCTACACACCTTCCAAGAAGGTGCATCTCAGAGACAACTCTCTGAGAGAGAGAACCCCCAGATGTGTCACAACCTCCCATGTGCCACCTCTCTCCATGCTGGTCGACCTGCTGGTCATGTCATACGGCATACCAGATGAAGGACATTGGCATGGTGTAGGAAAATAGGACCTGCTTTTATGGTCACCCCACTTTTTGCTAGTGTCATTTTGTTTTTCTGACTAGTCTGACTGGGATCCTGCTAATCACGACCCCAGTCTCTGTGCTTCTTCCCTAAATTGAACATGGTGAGTACACTCCAGATTAGCTACTGGGATACCCTTGTAAGCCCCTACTATATAATACCAAGGTTCCCAGGGCATAGGTACACCAGAGGTCTCCATGGGCTGAAACATGTATTATGTCATCCATGAGAGACCACCCAAATTGTGACTCCAGGCCTGTCATTGCAGCCCGTGTAAGCTGGTGCTAGCACCACTTACAACAGATATATGTTTCCGTATATCTGAGATCGCTACACTTAAAACCTATAAGTTACCCCTAAGGAAGGCCTTTCCATCCTGAAGGCAGGGTGCTAGGTCCTAAGTCTGAGGGTGCCCCTGCAAGAGCGGGACACTTCTACTACCTTCAGAGTCCATTCTACCGGGTAGTGTGTGCATCAGCCATTATAACATATAGAGCGGCCATGAGTCATTACGCGGTGACCATCTTTACACTGGCTGAAATTAACCCTGTCATGTTTGGTATCAAATATGTTGGAATCATACCCCCACAACAAACATGTTGGAATCAGACCCCTACACCGTAAACGGTGTGGTAGTATGATTCCATGAACTGTAAAGCTTCCCTGGTAGGCCCTTTGTGCTCCCGGTACCAGTCTTCCAGAGCCAGACACCAGACAGGATTTTGTGTATTGGGGCAGGCTGGGGGCACTTGCCAGCACAACTGAGACTGCTTGAAGGGCACATTTGGTGCCGTCTTTGCAAATTCCAATTCTAACAGGTTCAAGGAGCTGTTGGTTCCTGCTCTGGCATGGAACTGGACAAAGGGAATGGAGTATCTTCCCCACTGTCCAGGCCCTCTTCTGGTAGGGACCTGTGAATCGTCCCAGGCCTTCCCTAATGGTATTTAAGGGCATACCTGTGACAAGATTCAGATCACATACCACTTCAATTTCGACCATCTGGACTGTGAAAAAGCGTTTACATCGCATGTGCTACAACGCATGCGATTACAACGTAGTTGTTACAACAACTGCGTTATTACAACGCAAGCCATTACACTGCAAGTTGTTTCTACGACTTGCTGTAGGGGGCACGCTAAACCAAAGAATAGTATCATTTACTAGTCCCACACCTACCCTGCTGTTGCATACGCTGGATTTGGAATAGTAAGCTATACTATTCCTAAGTCCAGCGTGCCCCCCTACAACAAGTAGTAGAAACAACTTGTGATGGAATGGTTTGCGCTGTAGCAATGCGGTCATTGGAACAAACGTGTTGTAATTGTATGCTTAGTAGCGCATGCGATGTAACATCACATATTCCTCTGGACTTCATTTCGGGAACCAAGACTGCACTGAGGAAGATCCCTGCTGCTCCTGGTCTCGTTGTCTTGCTGCTCTTCTGCAACGTCTGTATCCATGCTCCATACAGTTTCTTCACCAGGCCTGTGGACATCCAAGACACCTGAAGGAATCTTCCTTGGAGTGAAGAAGACACTCTCCTGCATCTGCAGGCACCGAAACACAGCTAACTGGTCTGCTGATCATGGGCTCCCACAGATTCCAAATGGCTCAGCAACACAGGTGGTGGTTCTGTAGCTCCCTCGAGGCCAGCACTGTCTTCATGCCGAGTTTGAGGACAGTTTCCTTCGTCAGCACCACCGGAACAGCACCCCTGTGCACCACATCAACTTGCCATTACCAAGGCTTTTTGGCTCTCTCCTCCAGAGATGTTTTGGCTCCAAGAAGCGCCAACCTCAAGCAAATCCTGCAGTCAAGATCTTCACCCTCACAACTGCACTGAGGGCCTTCTTCATTAGTGAGCAGCTCGAGGTCCTCTTGTGACTCCTGTGCCTTCGGCCCGTGGGTCCTCTTGAGGGTCTTTCTTCAGCTCCAGTGGGCTCCCCTGCTTGCTCGGGGCCTGTTCCAACTTACCCACTTGTGGTGAGTCACTTGGTCCTTGCTGATCCCTACACTGCACCTTTTTCGCCTACTACGTTGTTTACCGCTGCTAAGGCTTGTTGGTGTCCCTGCCAGACCCTGACCCCTGGGGTCTCGACATCCGACGTGGGACTGCTTGTGAATGACTCCTGGTATTCTACAGCGTCGCCTGCCCACCAGCTGAAACTTGAAGGGCATCGTCAACCTCTCCTGTATCTCTGACAATGCTGGGCATTCGTCTTCTATGCATCCTGGCCACTCCTGAGTGGCACAGACTCACTCCCCTCTGGTTGCAGGTCCCTCTCATCTTCAATCCACCATTGGGTCCCACTGGACTCCGTTGTCTTCTTCTCCAGTGGCATCTTTTCTGAAGTCTTCCATTGTGGTGTACGGCGGTTTCCAAGGTCACTTGTCACCTATGCACCCGGCTTCCCTGGTGTAGGTATCCTGTTCCTGTGGTATCTATGGGTTGGGTGACTCTCCAATCTTCCATCTACCACTGGGCTTTCTTCTGGGTCCACTGGGAAGGACCCTTCTTCCTTAAAATTGCAACTGCGACTTACCTTTTGACTAACATTGAGCACACAGTCGTGTTTCCACTCTGCACATGACCTCTGTGGGGTTCCTAGATACTCACCTAGGATGGTTCCTTGGGTCCCTTGCTCTTCTACGTCTGCTGGGTCCATTCTTGACTTGAGTCGTGGTTCGTATTCCACTATTTTTGTATCTGGTTTGGTCTACCGCTGGAGACCACTGTGTATTTGTGCTACTTACGTTTTCTCTTTCCTAAGTATTGTGTGTATTATGTTCATATCTCCTGCTAGGAGATAATACAATGTGTTAGTGAGTGTTTGTAATAAAATACATATTTATATAACCACACTGTGTGATTCTTTTTCACTTAACCTATACCATAAGATTAAGTACTGGTAAAACAAGCTGCTTTACACTCCTCCTGGACTAAGCCCAAAGGCTGTTCTCCACAGCTACCACTTACAGAGCTTTCTAAGGTTGTCTAAGACCACTAAAATCACCATAAGGGGTGCTGGATTAGTGCAGGGTGCTACACTTACAAAAGTTGGCACCACATACTAAGCCAGCCTCCCACACATGGGCTCATGTTAGCTAGTGGGATGAATTTTTCCAAAAATAGAATGATGTGCCCCAGTATAATCGGGCACTATGGCCTAGTCTGTCTGACATTTTAGACTCAGTTCAAGGACTGGCTCAGATGATTGATAGGCAAACTTGTGCCTTGAATAATGTGGAGAATTGTTGCCAAGACATGATGAAAATGCACCAAGATAAACTTAAAAAATATGTAGGGAAGAGAGTAAAAGACTCCATGCTTTGGCCATGAAGATGATGGAGGGTATGTTGAAAATGTGCCAAAGTCTACCTTCACAGTCAGCACATGGAGAATAATCTTCTACACAATGACCTTCATCCCCACATGCAATTGTAGAATGGTAGGGCCGAATTCGACCAAGAACCCTTCAGTATTTGCCCGGCGTTAGCCGCCTCTCATACCATTCGAGATTACCAAACAAAGAGGCAGGCGCTGGAGACAGAAGGCAGGAAACAGGAGTTTATTCCGACGGAGCAGAACACGTCAAATCAGACAACAGGGTATCTTCTCGAGGTGCTCTAACCGCATCTCTGAAGCCTGGCCTCTTATACACAAGTTTATGGCTTTATTACATTTATGACATCAGTAATGTTTCTTTGAAGGACAGAAAAGACATCCTCGGAATCCCCGGGCCAGACCCGTTCCCACACATATCTACAGTAGAGTTCCCACCCCGATCTCAGCATGTGGTGGTTATCGCGCAGCTGAACATTCCGCTGGGAACGGGGATGTGTGTGATCGGTCGGATCTTCGGGGTGCGAAAGCATTGATTAATCCCCGCTCCTTTGATGCGAGGCGAGGTCCTACTGTAGGGGGCAATAAACTTCATCTGTTGGGCTAGGTGATGGCCTGGGATCAGGCCGGACAATCGGGCAGGGAGGAAGGGGTTATCAAATGGGCCTGTTCTCTGAATGAGATGAAAGAGCGAGGGGGTTCAGCACGGGATGTGGCTCGGAGACAGGGTCGCGTTAGAGGTGCGTTTATGGCCCAAGCAGGAGAGACCGGGGGCTGTCGGGGCGCGGGGGAATGCTTGCGAGGCCGGGGAGTGAGGGGGAGAGACGCGCAGGCTATTGGAAATGGGCAGAGAGGCCATGACACACAAAATGGCTGCCACTTACGTGCATGATGGGGCCTAAAAGGGACAGGATGGCGTGGCCACTGTTTTCATGGTTGTCGCTCTACTTTCAACAGCGGCTGTGGTGAACATAAATGAACGCCGCTTATGTATACCGATTTTAGTCATTTTCCACAGTCCCCAGTTTTTATCATGAGTTAGTTCATTTCTGTTTATGTCTGAGGTAAGGACGTACAAGCTGACATCTAGTTATACTAATAAGGGAAGCATGTGGCTGGGCTGTCTATCGAGGTCTTTGGTAGCCCATATGCATTACGGGCAGATGGAAATAATCCTGCTATCAATGTTAACAGAATCGTACATAACCACATGTAGTCGATGCGATAGGCGAGGAGGCAGTGCATACAAAATTACATTAGCTGTGTCGTATGTTAGACCTTGGAGACGGGGATATTATTTAGACGATGTAGGAAATTCGTTCGAATACAAACATGATGTCATACAAAAATGTTCTGGCCAAATAAGGGCTATTAAGTCATGATACAGAGTTAACGCTTTCTTAGTTATCCATGTACAGTTGAAAGTGACCGAAGTAAGGTTTCGAAAGCTCAATTGGGTGATAACCAATACAAGTGGTTGGGAGAGGAATTCAACTTAATACAAGGGACAGTCAAGGGGTGGCAATGTTCAAAAAGGGTTCGTCTGTCCAGTGTCTTTTTACAGCGAGCCATCACTGGTAGGCTCTCATTGTTTTTCTTCTTTCGTTGGCACTGTTGAGCACCGGCGGTGGAGCTATGCGTCCAGCTCTACTTCAGATCTCGCGTTGCAGGGTGTGGCCATTCTTTGCTCTCGGACCACAGTCCTGTGTTTGTCCGGTTCCTTAACTAACCTATCATAGGTACCTTAGGCGGGGTACCCGCATTCCGTTCTTCCTTCATGACAAACCCTATTCTATCTTTTGTGCTGTCTTTCGTCTCAGAGTCAAGTTCAAAAATTCCATATGAAAAAAGGGGGGTTATGGGGGCGTGCTTTGGGAGGCCGAGGGAAGAGAGGGTGGAGTGGGATCAGATCTGAAACGGACCAAGGAGGGCAGAAATTTCAAGCAAGTGGGCCAATCAATCGGGCACAATGGGCTGGGACTTTCGGCACGAGCTCATCAACGTGCAGGGGCTTCTGGGCGGCCCTTCTTTCCTTCACTTTCCACGCTGAGAACGGTGCCTTGTCCCGCAACTCTTTGCTCTGTGGCTCCACCTTGGTCGAGGTCATAGATATTCCCCGATCTGCAGCCAGGCTGTGCGTCTCATCCGGCCCCCCTCCTCCGACGACTGCACGTTATCCTTAAATGAGTACAAAAAACAGTTTTTTTTTTAGAGAATTGGCAGGGGAAGACGTTTACACACTTTAATTTCTCTCCCAACCCCAAGTAGTTGGGGCAAGCATTTTTATTTTTATTTTCAAACAACATGTCTGTCTGGCGTTTTACTCTTGTTATATTTGCGAACGTGGCAAGAAGTCTGATATCTAAAAATTACAAAGTTTATCGAATTCAAACCGGCTCCTTCAGTAGAGACTCGCGTTTGTCTTAAAACAAATCCCGTTGAGCTATATGTTTCTTCAGGGTCTGTTAATTTATAAAAAATGTGAAATGCTGTTATCATGGGACTATAGCTACAGTCTTTAAGATTTTCTGGGACGGCTGGTACAGAACTGGGACCATTCTGGAGGAACGGGGACATATGGGACATTCTATTTTTGTACAATGGGCGGTGGTAATCCGAACGATGAGGGTGGTGTTACCAAAGTACTTAAGACAAAAGCCACTGACATATAGTTCCGTTTTTAAGGGTCAGATTAGGGGACATCAGTCGTCTCACCTGTCCTTTCTTTCTCAGCCAATTAAGTTTCATCATTTTACAGAAAGGAGAGGCAGTAATATGGCAAAATACGATCGTTTTGTTTCTGTCAATTTGTTCAAACACTGTCGTGTCTAAAAGTCAATTATTCCCGTACCGGTGAGGTACAGTGTCGTCATTTATTCAAAAGGGAGCGAGGGAGCCCTCAGAGGGAGAGAGCGTCGTGTGTACCAAATAGGCTATTAGTACACGTACAACATAAAAAGAGGGAGAGAGAGAGAGAGAGAGACGTGTACAATAATAGGCTATTCAGTGCACACACATATAGATCAGTACGGGTCAGTTTCACGTAAAAAAAAACACAAGCTGAGGGAAAACATAAATTCATAGTTTACGTATACACAAATACCAAATAGGGTGCGACAGTACATACATCAAGTACGAAAACTCAAGATAAAACAGAGGGCTATTTTTTGGCGAAAGAGCCTTTTCATGCGTGTTGCATATTTTCAGTACTCCATTTAATTCATTTGGGGGTCGAGCTCTTCGTTCTCCTTCCTTCCTAATAGCAGACAATTTCTGTTGGTAACCTCGCTTCAATAAATACTTACTCCTTTTAATTGGTCGGACACTGGTCCAGTCGGGCTTATACTCACGGTGGGGTCTTCCAACATCTAACAAATGACGATCAGAGTTGAGGTAAAGGAGGGGTGTCTGTCGGATGTGCGATGGTGCAATTCTGACTTTTCTATGAGGATGGAAGAAGAGGGGGTGAATCTAAAACATGACAATATCCCTAATTTCTGGGCTGAGGGGGGATTTTGGATGAACCCCAACCCGGGTTATCTTTAACCTTTCTCATCTAGTCTGCACATTAAGTTGACTCACTGGTGCGCGTCATTTAGGGCATTCATTTGGGATATCGGTTGGGGTCCGAGGTACTACAATAACCCTTCAAGTTTCTGGCGTAGGCCACTCTCCCATTCACTAGCTCCAGAGAGGGAGAGAGTCGTTCCTAGGTAGGGTAAGTGCTATATTCTTTTTCGTCCTTCACATGCAGGTATCATGTTCGGGCTTGTTTTTCTTATTCCATTAACCGCTCGATCCATACCTCAGTCATACAAAAAAAAATTGTCCGTCAACCCAGACGTGCGCCACACATGAGCATTCATACAACACAAATCGGGGCCCATGCGCGCATTCATACTATACAATTCTTCTTCTTTCTGCGTGTAACACGGTGCATTCTGGGTCTTCTCCATACTCCAGCTGAAATTCCGATATTAACCTGCAGAGAAAGAGAAGGGGGGGGGTGACAGCGTACAAAGCACATCAGCGCGCAAAAACACGAAAATGTTTTTACCTACCACGTGCCTAACTTATCTTCTTTGGGAGGCAGTACCTTGCATCTCGGCATTGCAGCCCAGAGGAACTGGTCTATTGTCCTATTCATAGATATATCTAAATATCCAAATCTTTTGCCTATTGCTTATGCTGCAGGAATGCAAAAATACGACAGATCTTGACTATTCTTTTCGCATTGTTCGTATGTACCATGCCTTTCTAATTTTTCATAACCAAAATTGCTTCATTTTACTTGTCCTTTATTTATTTTGAAAATAGTAGCCTTTTTCCGAGAACCTACCAATCTAAGTGACTGATATGAGGCTAGTTCTACATATATTTTTTTTTTTCTTTTAAAACCTTGATTGAAAAAGATATCAGCATAAAAATACGGGCCTCCAACCATACAGGCCGGCCACGGGGCAGACGGGAAATGTAGGAGGTAAGGAGAGATTACACTTGTAGTATAGGAGTACGTAATGAGCGAGCCATTGTAATTGGAAAAACTTAAACGAGGCAAATGGTTGCAGGATCAATTGAAGGTTGATTTTATAATTGAAAGTAAAACAAGATCAGTTACAATAAGATCGTTTATACGCATACCATGGGCGAGCATCATGAGTAGCATAACTTCGAAAATACAATAATCAATAGTGAATAAGAACCAATATCAGTAGGGTTGTCCGCATGCCCAGTCAGTACCCTTCCCCGCCCGCCACGTGCTCAAGGACCGTATACATATCCCATAATATCAAGGCTATGTAACTAAAACGTCATAAGGAGTTGCAAGTCTCGCCTATACTGGCGCAATTTTGGGGCGTGGCCGGGTGGGTCCAGAGTATAGTCCAAATGCCTCCGACAACTAGCGGCCGGACCAGAATCCCTTTCGGTAGTTCAAAAAGTTCATTAGCGCCAACTAAGAGGACAAGCGGCGTGGGCTGCGGCTTAAAGGCGAGGAAGGCAAAATCTTCCCTACCGGGTCACGCTGAGGTCCCACCGGAGCTGATCGAGTTGGCAGTCTACAGTGTCTCTTAGTAATTCGGACAAAGGCCGGTGTCAGCATGAGAGCACCACCATCTTGTGACAACGTTGTGGCCACTCCGCAAGCAATCATGGCAGTCGCTCCCCACCGGAAGTCTGCGGGAGTCGGCGGCCCCGGTGACTCTTGTAGAATCTTCAAGGCTGAGGGGACGCTTTCGGGAATGGGGCCCATGCCCTAGCAGTCAAGCGTCCGAGTTCCAGGGTTTCCCAGAGCCATCCTTGCAGGCCAGGCCCAAGTCTGTGGAGCCGACCGCCATTTCGTGAGCTCCGTGGCAGCCGCCTGTCGCTGTACCGCAAGAGCGGGTGCAATTCAGCCGGATGGTGGATAAGACGCTGTAGCCGCAAGAGCAGGCGAAACTCAACCGGCCGAGTGAGGCACTGTGCCGCAAGAGCGGGTGAGACTCAGCTGGCTGAGCGAGGCACTGTGCCGCAAGAGCGGGCGCAACTCAGCTGGCCGAGTGAGGCACTGTGCCGCAAGAGCGGGCGCAACTCAGCTGGCCGAGTGAAGCGCTGGGGTGCAGCTGAGGCACCGCCACCTGGGGAGGTGGGGGAGGCTCGTTCGCGCCGCCTCTCCCTCCCAGTGCACCCCACGCCGTCTCCTGGCGCAGGTATATGTGATGGTCGGACCAGGCAATAAGAGGAGGGGGGGTCATCAGCAAGGCATTCACCCCCCCCACCCGTGGCTCGCTGGATGCCACCTCAGGGTGGACGAATGGGAAGGCCAGTACAACAACATCGTGGCCGTGGTGCTTCCGGGCCATCCACCCAACGACCTCTTCGGCCGATGGCTGCCAGCAAGGCCTTGGCGTGTTGGGTAGCCTCCGGCCTATTCGCTCAACGGGCCGCTACCGACGCTACCTCGCCGGCTGATGGCTTTTGTAGACTTTTTATAGCCCAAAGCCTACTAAAAAGTAGCTCAAAGTAGCCCAACATTGAAGGCGGGACAGGAACAGCGTTAAGCAGACGGCGAATGCATTTTGGCTTGTTGTTGCAGCCGCTGCCATGTAAATAGTTGTTTAATAAAAAGTTTTAAATAGTTGTTTAATAAAAAGTTTTAAATAGTTACTTTGCTGGGGTGTTGTATATATTTATAATATTTGCATATTGTTTGTCGTTATTTGGGCGGGGTGGGCGGTGGAGCCGGGCTGTCTTGCAGCCATCATGGCGTTGAGCTCGATTCTTCTCACTAGTTTCATATTTCTCATGAGGGGTTGTTCCTAATGTTTCTATTTTAGCGAGGTCAGAAAAGAGATCCCATCAGTGGCCTACTGATTTTGCTCGATTCCTTTTGTTTTTCCTAACGATTTTTATGTTTTTGTTTGCAAGCACGATACAGCGGCTAACCCGCAATTTTTTTATATTTATGTCCTTTTTATTAGGGGCGTCCTCCGGTGGAGCCGGATGATCTACCTCTAATAAACGGTCCGGGCTGAACCAACTACCAACAAACGGGGCAAAGATAGGCATGACAGGTTACAAAGGGGACAAAAGTCTGCACTACCTATCCTTCACTATCCGCAAAGACTAAACAGAGTATTGCGACCCTGTGCTTATTTGTGAATAGAGAATAACCCAAAGAGAACCAATTCCGAACGATCCATGTTCGGTCAAACAATCAATCAAATGAGGGATAAAAATAGGCACGACGGATTACAACGGGGGCAAAAGCCTGCGTTACCTATCCTTCACTATTCACAAGGACTAAACAGAGTATTGCGATTCTGTGCTTTTTTGTAAATAGAGAATGATCCAAAGAGAACCAATTCCAAAACAGTAAATGCTTGGATAACAATCAATCAAATGGAGAGGGAAGTAGGCACGACGGATTACAACGGGGGCAAAGGCCTGCGTTACCTACCCTTCACTATCTGCAAAGACTAAACAGAGTATGGCGACTCTGTGCTTGTTTGCAAATAGAGAATCTCTCAGAAACAATCAAATGAGTAATACTAGTATTTTCAGACAATCAAACAATCAATTCGCAATTCGTCGTGTTTACACGACCTTACCCGGACCGCATGGACAGTTTCTCGTCTTCCGCTTCCAGCGCCTTATCGTCCTCTATTCTCCGTAATTGCTGTGGCACTCCTGATGGTTCCCAGTCAGGACCGTAGATCACTCGAGAGAGGTCTGCTCGGAACCGGTGAAGTTCGGATGATCGGCTGCCAGACGAGGGTCTATCGGGCAGGTGCACTTCCCGATCGTTGCAGTCATTCACTCTGTCGTTGGGACCTCTCTCACTGGATCCACGCGTCGCTGATGGGCCCCACGTTTGGGACGCCAATTGTAGAATGGTAGGACCGAATTCGACCAAGAACCCTTCAGTATTTGCCCGGCGTTAGCCGCCTCTCATACCATTCGAGATTACCAAACAAAGAGGCAGGCGCTGGAGACAGAAGGCAGGAAACAGGAGTTTATTCCGACGGAGCAGAACACGTCAAATCAGACAACAGGGTATCTTCTCGAGGTGCTCTAACCGGATCTCTGAGGCCTGGCCTCTTATACACAAGTTTATGGCTTTATTACATTTATGACATCAGTAATGTTTCTTTGAAGGACAGAAAAGACATCCTCGGAATCCCCGGGCCAGACCCGTTCCCACACATATCTACAGTAGAGTTCCCACCCCGATCTCAGCATGTGGTGGTTATCGCGCAGCTGGACATTCCGCTGGGAACGGGGATGTGTGTGATCGGTCGGATCTTCGGGGTGCGAAAGCATTGATCAATCCCCGCTCCTTTGATGCGAGGCGAGGTCCTACTGTAGGGGGCAATAAACTGCATCTGTTGGGCTAGGTGATGGCCTGGGATCAGGCCGGACAATCGGGCAGGGAGGAAGGGGTTATCAAATGGGCCTGTTCTCTGAACGAGATGAAAGAGCGAGGGGGTTCAGCACGGGATGTGGCTCGGAGACAGGGTCGCGTTAGAGGTACGTTTATGGCCCAAGCAGGAGAGACAGGGGGCTGTCGGGGCGCGGGGGGAATGCTTGCGAGGCCGGGGAGTGAGGGGGAGAGACGCGCAGGCTATTGGAAATGGGCAGAGAGGCCATGACACACAAAATGGCTGCCACTTACGTGCATGATGGGGCCTAAAAGGGACAGGATGGCGTGGCCACTGTTTTCATGGTTGTCGCTCTACTTTCAACAGTGGCTGTGGTGAACATAAATGAACGCCGCTTATGTATACCGATTTTAGTCATTTTCCACATGCATAGCCACCAGTCCCGCCTGCACAGCTACCTTCACCACTTGTCCAGGCACCTGCTCCACCTGCACAGCCAATGGCATCCCCACCTGTATAGCACTGGCACTCTCACCTGCATGGTCATCAGCACCGAACCAACAAGCACCGCCACCTGAGTCCCCTGCATAAGCAACTGCAACACATCCATACACATATCACCAACCACCCAGAATGTGAACAAGCTTACAAAGATTTTTACCACCACAATTGAGTCAAAAAGTCATAGGAGATAACCCCCTCCTAAATAGTCCAACTATGTTTTGATTCTCACCATTGTCTAGAAATAGAACTATGTGCACCATTCACAACCTCTAACCTGAATTGACTTAGCTGTTTTTTGTAATCTTTTCTATGATTGTAGTACGTATCTTTCAATATCATTTTTAGTAAGTACTTCATTTAGAATAGTAAGACAACTTGTGTTAGAAGCCATCAGATTCAAAGGATATGCTAAATACCAACATATTAACACACAATCATATTGAATGCAACAAACATATTGCAGAATAAATAACAGTGTTTTTTTCCAAAATAATACTATATAAACATTTTGGTATAATCAAAAAAGAATTTCTACATCAAATCTTTTTTTACAACAAAGTCAGAGTGAATATGAGAAACAACACAAATAAAGTCTTCAGGCAGAATTGGAAGGAAAGCTTGGCGGTGGATCGTAAAAAATGCAAGTCACGAAGCAGCAGGAGAAAAGGCTACATACAAAGGGTCAAATAAAATAGTCCAAAGTGAAAAGGTATTTCAAACGTAAGTGTCCACAGTCAACTAAAATAATGTCAGCCCCTCGTCCCACATGTAGTTTGGTAACCAGGGTCCAGGCTTGGGAGACAAAATTACTGGCCATCCTCGCTCTCAGTTTTTATTATAATGTTCAAATCCTCCTCCAACGAATACAAAATTTGGCTGGCCGGTGCATGACCACACAAACCACAGGAAGAGACAAGATATGGGGCAGTAGGAGAAACAGCGAGGACAGACGAAATTGGAGATGGATCAGCAGTAGGTTGGATGGTTTAAGGAGTCAATGTAGACAACATAGCTACAGTCAAGGTGATGGCTGCAGTCAAAGTTTCAAACTGGCCAGGCAGTGTCTCTGGAAGCATTCAGACCTCTCCATTATTTCCTGGATGTCCCAAGAGATCACTGTCTTAGCCTCCTCTACAGCCGTCATCACCCACTTGATGGCAGCCACTGTAACAAACACAGACGGAGCGGATTGTGGCTCACAAGAGAGGTATAGGGTGTCAGATGTCTACTTTGACTCCTGTTCTTCTAGGTGGGCACAGGGAAGGAGAAGTAGTGGCAGTGGTACAGCTGTATGCCCCTATGGAATGGGGCCTCAGGAGTTTAGGAGAGGCCAGGGACAGGCATAGATGATGTTGGGGCCTGTTCTCAGGACATCACTTATGTGGGTTCTTTTTGTAGGCCAGGAAGAGACTTCTGCCTCCTCCCACAAGTTGTACCTATTTCCACCCCCTCCCCCCCCCGCCTGAGCCTGTTCAGCCTCTGCATTGAATCTTTTTGCTGATGATTGACTAATCCTCCAGGCAGGAGCACTATCAGTGCTGGTGGTTTGTGCCTACTCATCCTCCACACCTGTGATGTCAAATTGACGTGCCCACCAGTGACCCGAGGCTCTTCATTTCTGCCCCTGGTGCAGCTGGGAGTTGCTTGGACAGCATAGTCTGCTTAAATGTGTAAATTAACAAGTACATGTCACAAAAATACGCAACTAAATACCAATTGTGGTACCTTGACCTAAATGGATATCCTGTGCAGTAAACTGTGAATTGGATTACATGTAATTAACTAAATAAAAAATATATAAATTTTCACACATTTTAAGTACGGTGAAAGAAATGGCATATTTTGAAAAAAAAATACATTATCCAAGGGAACTTTCATTTTTTACCTGGGTAAAGCCACAGTTTGCCTTCATCATAACGTTTTTTATGCAGCACACTGCAAAGCATATGCACTTACTTAGTACTGCTATATATTATTTGAACAATATCTGACATGAGATTCTTCTGAAAATGTGTGCATTTCCTACACTTGGATATGAATGTATTATGCGAAGAAAGGTAAAGTTACTCATTGTCAGTCTCAACTATATTTCAAACAACAAATAGTAGTTAAGAGAAATAATGGAAACAAAATGCATGCTTGCCAGAGCAAAGTAACATAACAAACTGTCATACTAAAACATTTTTAAGACAAAACCCAGCAAAGCAAGAACTTTTCAAAGGTCTTTTGTCACTAGTTATGGCACTCCATTGTTTTTTTTTATTTCAGAAATGCACTTGTAATGAAATAGTACCAATTTGTGAAATGAAAACTACAAGTCACGTAATTCATTGTAAAAAAAGTTTAGAAGAATGATACTGATGCATGGACCCCAAAAATGTTACATCTATGACTCGGTTATGTTAAAGGTCCCAAACAACACAAGACAGGTCATGCTCAAACACTTTCAGTTGTACATGGAGGGTCGTCCACACAGCTTGTAGGACCCTCCGGTACAGTGGGGTCTTGCGGGTGGGTGATGGTTATATGACAGGGAGGATACACCAATAAGTCCTCAGTCTTTATTCAGAATCACCTTCACAGGGTCCTCCCAGTGTTTTAACTGTCACATTTTGCCCCGCCGATTGTACATGCCTGGGAGTCTGACAGGACTGTTCCCATGAAAAGCAGGGTCAAGGCTGATTTGCATACAGCTGGGTCCAAATTGAGGAGACATAGTGAGAAAAAGAATGATGGGTTGGGATGTTAACCTGAGCGATTGCTAGTGGTTAAGCAAATTGCAAGCCTTCCTCCTATCAACCTTTTTTGTGTTTGATGTACTGCCGAATTGGCAAGGGTATATCCAGACATGGGTCTGTGCTACTGGAACCAAGCTATTCCTGGCTAATTAGCCCTTTATCAGGTTTGTGGTCCTTCACACCAGAACCTGGGCTTGTATTGGAATTTTCTACGGCATATTATCAAGCAGCAGTTTCCTGCCCTAAAGCAGAGATAATGTTAGCGCCAGATTGATAATATGGCCCTAGGTTTCTTGTGTTTCAGTTCAGTGATGACCTGGCTGGCAGTTCGGGCTGGACTGTTCCCATGAGGAGCAGGGTCACGGCTGATTTGCATATGGCTGGATCAAAACTGAGGTGGCATGATGAGCAAAATAATGGAATACCTTTTGTGTCTTTAAAGGTCACAAACAGCAAATAACATTTCATGCTCAAGCTATTATAGCTTAGCATGGAGGGTTAGCTAGGCAGCTTGTAGGACCCTTCGGCAGAGTGGGGTCATGTAGGGGTCCTGTGCATATGGCTGGGAGTCCTCTGCCTTTATTCAGACCCAGCATTGCAGGGTCTTCAGAGCATTTTCTGTACATCTTGCCCTGCCGTTTGAACACTCCTAGTTCACTGCAGTGCATAGCAATGCCCCTCCTTATTTAGTATACTCTAGAAATGGTTGTGGCAGTACTTTTTGTAAAAACACATACAATGGAAAAAGCATTCACAGCTTAGAGCTTCAATATGATTCAAAGAACAGGAATTTAATTCCATGAATTATGCAGGCATTAAATGCAATATAAAGTCAAAGTATTAATGGTTAGCAACACAGTGGCTCAAATCAGTAGCAGTCCATTCAATATTTACAGTGCTCTCGTTGTGAAGAAAAGGAAGGGTAGGGTCAATGGTAGTGAGTCAGTGGGTGAGGGACAGGGTAAAGGTATGGTGACATATACACATTTGTTGTTACATAGAAATGGACCTTTACAGCCTAACATAGGTCCCATATATAAACATAGCTCAAAGGAACATATTGCTTTAGTTATTCAATTCTTTGAGCTTGTGAACAGGTGGTAAATTGTCTACGTTTCGACCCCTTGGATGTAGAGGGTGATTTGTTCCTCATGTTGGGAGGATACCAGCACCCTCCCATATTGTCAAGATATCTGAATTGATACTTAAGGAGACCAAAAGAGCATTTTCTGATGGCTCGTGTATGAATGTGTGCTCTATTGTTCCTCCACTGAGATACTGTGGTAGCAAGTCTGTAAGGTGTGAGCAGATAGGGAGAGAGTGCCTAAGCAGCACTACCTGAAGTGGGACAAAATAACACATTGTAAATGACTCTCTGTCATAGTTAGATTACATTATGTTTGCCAAGCTGCATACATTATCTGTTAGGGTCATGTATGTTGCTTGAGTAGTATTCACTTTGTATGGTTGTTGAAAAGTCACCAACAAGTATAAATATCAGGCCTGAATGATGAGTGAGTACTTACCAAGAAGGAATCTGAAAATCACCTTTTGACTGAACACCCCAAAAATATTAATCCTTTGACTAAATATCCTCTCTCCTCATCAGATCATTCCTGTCCAAAATAACGGGCAACCTCAAATACACACTCAGTGATATAGTGAAAGCTCTGAAAGAGTTTATTTGTGATTGCTCCTTTTTAGGTCAAGCCTGGCGGCAGGGCGCATTCGCTGCTCGCTCTGCAAGGCATGCTGTATTAGGGTATGTTGTTGAAGTGTCTTCCACTCTCCGCCCATATTTGTCATTGGCTTTGTGTCATTGTCCTTCTTAAATGGTGACTTTTAATTTGTAAATGGACTGGTTGGTTCAAGGCTCCACCGCCTTGTCTCCATTTGTTACGACCCATAATGGCTGGACCTTTTACTTGACTGGTTACATGACATGGCCAGCTTTATCTAGGGGGTGAGCACTATTTTTGTTATTGGTTGGCACTGATGGGGATAGTGGCGGCTTTTTGGGGAATTGGCATAATGATCACGGCTTAAGGTTTAGGTACACCGCGATCATTTTCAATGTTAATTGTATTCATTTTTTTGTTGAGAGTGGTGCCTGCTTCAAGGACACAGTGCTCTGTTTGTTTATTTTATTTTTTTACTTTAAAACTGAGCGCAGCACCTCTTTAAAGACATTGCACTCAGTGTTAAAATTTAAAAAAAGAAGCACGTTGTCCTTGAAGCAGCACCGTGCTCAGTTTTAAAGTTAAACAAACATTTGCAATGCAATAGATCTCGCATTTACACAAGTTCAAGCTATTGGCATTGTATTTACAATGCCAATAGCTTAAACTCACGTAAATGCGAGACCTATTGTATTGCAAATGCTTATTTATGTATTCAGCCTGGCTGTGAGTTGTTATTGGGCTAGTGAGATTCTGGAGGAGATGGGTGGGGGGAATGTAAAAAAAAAAGGCAAATCTTTTTACTTGATGTGTGGGAAGTGTTTGAAGCAATGTTAGATATATGAGTTGTGAATTGTGGTTTTAACTTATGACTAACATTCACATTAACAAACACATTATAGAGAACATTTAACTTATTATTAATTTTAAACAGGAGGTTGAAATGTTGGTATAACATTATTGATATTATTGTTGACACAGATAGAATACCATGATTATATGGTATGAGATCTATTTTTAGATGTTACAACACTTTATACAAACAAAATATAAAAAAATAAAAGAATAATGAAATCAAACAGTTTGACTTTCTTTATTTTGTTGGCAAAATAAAGATGATAAAAAAACAAAATTCCAAATGTAAAGGTTTTCTTATTACTAATGAACCGCCATATAAAGAGCTTGACTTCACACTTTTTCGGGATTTGCCTAGTATCAACTATATATATTGAGTCTGTAAATAACAATGCTGTTATTGTTTATTGGGTGGGTGTTGGCTGTCTCCAAAGCTCACCAAGCCCCTTCCAGAAAAACTCCTTCCCCACCATACCCTCACATTTATGCCAAGGTTTCGGGCTTCAGTGTATACTTACATGTGGTCACACTCTGCAGTTTCCTAACTGAACTGACAAATAAAAATATAGGAAAGGCAGAGGCTTAAGCCTCTGAAAATAATCTGTAATTAGCATTTTGTACCACTTTTTGTAGTACTACAAAATGTGCTACAATATTGCAGTTTCTGAATTGAATTATGTGTATAGTCTTACACTTTAGCCTGTCTTATCTTTTTCTGTCCCGCATGTGACTCAGTCATGCCAAGCAGTCCAGAGAGAAGTGCGCTGAGCTGCCGAGCTTCCTGAGGTGCCATGTACTGCGAGCCAGGGGAAAGCCGGGGCGAAACAACCAGAGCCGGGGGGAGTGTGCGGTGAGCCCGTGGTGATCCTGCCGGTGATCCTGCCTGCCCATGACCCCGCCTGTCGGTGATCCTACCTGTCTGCCCGTGATCCTGCCTGCCTGCTTCCGAGGAGACGGAGGAAGCGAAGACGAAGATGCGAACCGCAGGAACCGCGGGAGATTCAAACCTGCCGATTGTAGCATGCACAGCGGCAGGTGGTAGCGGCAGCAGTGACAGTGAGGAGCCGTGAGTCCCGAGCCACGGGAGACACAAGACACGGGAGATACAAGCCAGGGGCCGTGAGCCACGGGATCTTACCCAGCCGCTTTTCTGCTTTGTTGCGAGGAGACAGGAGACATAAGCCAACAGTCAACAGTAAACAGCATGTGGAGGTGAGCGGCGGAGGGCAGCTGTAGCAGTGAACAGCTGCGGGTGATACAAGCCGGAGCGGCAAAAATAGTGAGGCACCATTTTGCAACTTTTGCCTTGTGGGAAACAATTCCTCCGAGCCCTCACAAGAAACGGTGGGGCTTGATCACTTTGCTTACTTTTTCAGTGCCGCGCGCAGTTTAAAGTACTCTTTAAAGTACTCAATTGTTGTGACTTCTCCTTACCATATTTCAATGGTGTGAGCTAAAGAGTCAGATTAGAAGCGCACCCCACTGCTAATTCGACATTTGACATAAGTGTTGCCACTATTACAACACAAAAAAAAACAGGCACGTTGAAATGTAAAAGACGAACATCGAATTTTCCGGGTCTGTTAGATACACCAATCCCCCCCTGGTGTTCTCGACAGTAACTGTAGCTACCCCCTCCCATTATTGGGTGAGTGCATGGTCACTCAGTTACAGTTTTCCATCAAGACGCGGCGAGCAAGAAGATCACCTTAAGTTCACGGCTAGAAGTATATGCGTGACCGGAGGAGTGCTAAGGAATAAAATTTAAAATGAGATCAGGGAAACTTCGTCAAGTGGTGGCAGGCAAAAAAAAAAACTAAAAAAGCACTCGAGGAAGGCTCTCCAATAAACTAAACAGGGAAGCCTCCAAGCTCAAGAGAGAGGCTGGTCTCAGCACCGACCCCTGAAACAACAACGCTGAGTCCAAGAAGGAAAACCGGAATATATAAATTCTTTTATTTAAAGGATCCTATGGCGGCTATTTATGCACCGACAGCCGAGGCCTCCAAATTGCCAAGCCCCATCGTTCCAGATAGCTCAGTTGCCCCAGTGGCCCAAGTCCCGACTAAAACCATTGACGCCTTAACAGGGACCCAATTCCCGCAGAACCAAATGACACATCAACGTCTGAATGAGTCAGTAATAGTAACAGCACAAGTGCACCAAACAAACACAAGGGAAACAACGAGAAGCACAGCAAATAAGGGAAGTACAGAGGACTGCTCGCTACAGTTAAAACTAAGGAACTCAAGCATTAGTATAAAACTTAGGGACATAGCACCGGAGGGATTTACAAACGTAAAGGATCCCACAAAGGAAGCAATGGAGGAAATATTAAAACTCAGTGAATCATCCAAGCCGCTAGTACAAGAGGAGGAACCCTGGCTAAATCCATCAAAATTGAATCACTCAAATCCCTCAGCACCTATAACAATTTACTCCGTTAGTACGATTGACCATGAACCAGAGGTTTCGCGAAAGACCCAAGAACAACAGCCAAGCACTCAATGGAGCCAGTCCTTGCTAGGCACCCTAGATCAAGCGATAAGGGTGCTGAATTATCAATCCGACAAAATGGAGATCCAAATAGACCTCCTAAACCTAATCGCTGGCCACATCTCAGGTATTAACGCCAAGATGGACTTACTTACGTCACTTCTAACCAATAGGGGGAAACAGGAACTTCATACTTATAAAGACAAACAACAGTCTAACTGCAGCTGCGGGAGCATAATCGAGAAATTGGCAAGTCTTCCGGACATTTTAAATGACATCTTAAGGGCGGTAAAATTAACCCGTAACAGCAAGCAGAATAAGGAAACGCAACACAATTTGGACTCACCGGCAATTTCAAAATGCAATAACTTAATAACAAATTTAAGAAGCAAAGCAAAAGACGACTTAGAACAAGTGGTACCTGAGGAGCAAATGGAAATATTAGATAATCCAATTGAAGTAACACAGTCCTCCAGCAAGTCCATGACCGACGTAAAACCAACAAAAAGGCAAAGAAAATGGGAAAGGAAGGCTAGGCTCAAATACAAAAAGCAACAAAGCTTAGACTCAGGAAAAAGCTTTTCAATATTTAAAATGAAATCTCCCCGTGAGGACAAAAGCAAAGTACTGAATATGTCTCTACGTGGAGAGGTAGAAATCAATGCATTACAACGGAAGTATACTTCAGACGCCATCCCAACGGAAGGAAGCCCTGTCTCTGGTGTAACCATCATCCCTCCCCTTCAAAAAAGCAAAACGATTCAACCCTCCCCCGTAGATCAAGGTCATCGAGGGACAAAAGAAACAGAATCTAAAAGTAGACAGAAAACGCGACATGATAGAACTGAAAAATTCTAACCAACTAAAGGTGTAGGCCATAAAGGATCATGTCAAACGACAGAGACACTGGCCCCCGGGGATAACATGTGTCAAAAAACGCAACGGGAGAGGACTCCCCACACGGGACAAAGGGTAGCAAAACACAAAATATGCAACTGGAACACAGGAAGACTTAAAAAATAAAATGCACCTGGAAAAAATAACATCCGAAAATTCAGCCAAGCTAAGTTCCTTGAAAGTTACAATAATTGGCAAGGACCGCAGATTCACGCTACCCCTCAGGGAAGCAGTCCTCTAACCAACAAGGATAAGGAAAACCAGCACTCAGGGAATAACATAGGAAAAAAACGAGGAGGCGAACGAAGAACGAGAGCAACTAGAAGCTCATGACAGGTGCAACTTATTCACAATTCACAATTCTGCAGCCTATAAAGATGATACTTCACAATCGCCTGAAGTTCATCCTTTTCATACAGAGGCATTCGAATCAAAATTGACATTTGTGCCCGAATATCCCACAAAAGGAAGGCAGGATATCCTTAACCGAGGGAACCTGTTAAAATTGTTCAAGGAAATTCCAGAACTAAAAGGGATAACTTCCCAGGATTTGATAGCCGTTGAATTTCAACAAAAAAGACAAAATCCGGAAACTGAGGAATCCGTGACAATTTGGGCTACAAAGGACCTGGTGGACAAGATATATTCCCCAAGACCAAGATTTGGAGCATGGGGAATTACTTTGATGCTACATAAACGTCCAAGGTATCCCTAGCCCCTACGAGACAGCCTAAAAAATCCAAAAAAGGAAGATAAAGATGGGAAAAGCCAGAGCACATGTGTTTGAGGCGCTCACGCCTCCATGCCAGCATCTTCAATCAGTGGGAATAGGGTTAACACATTAGTAAGTACGCAACACACGGGACGTCAAACAATGAACAGGATGGATTGGTCATGGGTACCAATGGTACTAAGCAAATAACATACCTAATGAAGATCCAAATATTCCTACGGTAGCGGAGAAGCGGGACCAAATTCAGAAGGAAAAAAGGATGCATAGCGTCTCGTTTTGTTTTTGGAATGTCCACGGTTTTCAAGAAATGGCCCAGGACCATGAAACCCTAGCCATTTTTAAGCAACAAGATATAATCTTGCTCCAGGAAACATGGAAATTGATGCCCATTTCTATCCCAGGATTTAAAGAACATCACATATTCGCAGAAATATTTTCACCTTTTGGGCATCCACGAGGCGGATTATCAATATACGTAGCCCAAAAGTACGACTGGCTAACAGATGAAAAGGACGCGGGGGTTAATTGGGCTCAAGTGATTACAATTAGCGATAGGTCCCCATCAAAGATTCAAAAGTGGCGACTTCTACTGATTAATGTCTACATGCACCCAGAGAGGAAGACCCAGAAAGAAAAATATTCAACTTTAATGTCCCTGATAAAAGCAATGCAAAGATCCTATGCGCAATGCCCAATGTTTATCTCCGGAGACTTCAATTGCAACCTCAAAATTAAAAACCAGGTTGAAGGGAAGACGCAAGCGACCTGTGGTGGTCGAAAAATAACAAATATATTAGGAGACTTGGGATTGACAATTTTGAATGGCGAAACAAAGGGCGACATACCAGCAGCCGTCACATATTTGAGTGGCAAGGCTCACTCAACAATAGACTTCAAAATTACTAGTAATGAGTTACTTCCCAGTATTGAAACATTTCAAATCGATCAACGCATAGAAAGCGATCACTTCCCCCAAATAACGAGAGTGAACATTTCTCTCACTTCGGCTCAAAGAATGAACTCTCTTATACAACACGCCGATAAGTTCAACCTAAAATAACTAAAATGGCGAGGAGGTGGGTTGAAAAGTATCCAGGACACAGCAAGGGATCACGTGAGTAAAATAGGGCCTCAGTTAGAGGAAGATTGCGTAATCAACTGGGAACAGTTGGCCCCCATAAATTTCCAGCAGTGTCGGGTAATCAAAGAAGATTTAACACCAGGAAGGAACCATGGTTCAACTCGGACCTACGAAATCAAAAGAGAAGGGTCATGAGAGAGGTTAGATTACAGGCGCGGGCAAAAAGAATGGGAAAAAGCCCAAATAACAGCAAACTAACAGAAGAAAGGAATGTATACAGGAAGATGTTGAGGATCGCCAATACTGCACATAAGGAAACCATCTGGAATTAATTATTGTGTGCAGGTAAATTTCCAAATAGTAGGGACTTCTGGGGCATTATAAACGATCTGAATAAAGGAGCAAGTCTCTGACAAGAAGCAGGAATTGGAGAAGAAACGTGGGTTCAACATGTGCGAAACTTGTACTGCAACTCAGTCTTAAGCACCATTGAAGGACCCCGGGGGATGGAGTCAGAAGTAGGAAAAAGAAAAAGAAACCTGAGTTTGGATAACAGAGAAAACGAAGATTGTGAACAAGAGATTGGGGGCAACAAACTAAATCCATTAATCACCAAAAAACAACTGCGGGCATCATATTAAAATTAAAGACAGAAGGAGCAGCAGATCCAAATGGGCTGCCGAACGCGCTTTTTAAGAGCGACCCAGACTTCTGGTCAGAGATCTTAATGCCTCTTTTCAATTACATATACGTACATACAGATGTCGCTGTCTCTTGGAAAGGGAACATAATACACCCGATATTTAAACAGGGAGACCATCGCAACCCAGCAAATTACAGGTTGATATCCTTAATTGATGTTGAGGCCAAACTTTACTCTTCTTGTCTTCTAGTACAGCTACGAGACTAAATGGACGACACAAATATAATTCCTAAGTTCCAAACAGGATTCAGGCAAAGGATGGGAACTATAACAAATGTGGCTATTTTGTCTCTCTTAACGGAAAAAGCAGTAAATAAGGGAACACGGTTGTACGCATGTTTCATTGACATAAAAGCAGCTTTTGACCGAGTGAGCAGAGAGCACTTGTGGGCAAAGTTAAACACATGGGGATTGCCCAGTCAACTACTAAAGGCAATAGTTGCCCTTCATAACGACACATGGGCAAGAGTGAAATTAGGCGAATGACGTAGTACAACTTCGAGTATTACCACGCAACAAGGCTTAAAACAAGGATGCGTGTTAGCACCAAGCCTAATTAACCTGTTCCTCTCAGATATCGGCAAAGTTATGGAAGCTGCCGAATGTCATCCACCGATTATGGCCAACAAGCCAGTCAACATACTACAATACGCGGATGACATAGTAGTGGTAAGCCAAACACCAATAGGCCTACAAAGAGCAATAGATAAATTATCATCCTATTTGAACCAGAAAAAATTGGAATTAAATAAAACAAAAGCAAAAGTCGTTCGCTTAGTGGATCCAAACAAAATCAAGTTTAAATGGACGGCGAATGGGGCAATGGTGGAAGAGCAAGGGTCCTACAAATACCTCGGTATAACAATAGGGCAAGGCCTAACACGTAAGGAGCACAAATCGGCAATAAAAGCCAACGCGCAATTGCTAATCTTTGCATATCGATTATTGAAAACAAAACTGGATTGCCCGAATTACAACCACCTACTGAAGGAGATGGCTGCTCAAATTTTGCCCACCCTGTCTTATGGTTTAGTTACCTGGTGCCACCAGGAGGCCGACTTACTAAATGACCTTCAGACAAAGATCTACAAGGCCGTTTTCAATCTGCCAAAATCTGCCTGTCCATCGCAAGTGCGGCTTGAATTTGGCCTTCAACATCAGAAATTCCGGAGCATGAGCGGCTTCGTGAAGCTTTGCCAAAAATGTTATTCCGCTGACCCAGACACCATGGACAGTCTATGCTGGGAAGAAATCACGTATCAGGTGGACAATGACACACCGGGCACCTGGGGAAAGTACTTGAAAACATGTTTGGAAGACTTTGATTTGGATCAGTATGGGAAACCAGGGCAGACAAACCAAGTATTAGTAGAGCAGTCAATGAGGCAGCAAAAAGGAAATCCTTTCTGGAGGACAAAAATACAATCTCCAAACGCCGGCATGGGTGGACCATCATTACCTCCTATAAATCACTTAAACCGCAAGCATATTTATCATCACACTTTAGTAGGTATTTAAAAAAGAGCTATACAGACTACCGGATTGGACAGCACATCTCATAAGACCTACTGCCACACTGGAAACACAAACATCGAACAGAGCAGTGCCGACTATGTGGATATAAAACGGAATCTTTACCCCACCTATTATGCGCATGCCCAGCAGTCATGGCCCTGAGGAGACGGTATTTAAAACCAATCTTCAATTACCAGAATATTCGCACATGCAGACAGGCAGTGATAAGTTGGTTGGGAGGCTCCTCTGTAATTCTGGCCTGCCGGGGAGAAAACGCTTATGGCAAGCCGAGCAGGAGGAAAACCGAGGCGAATGTTCCCCCCAACCCGGTCCCCAGGGGCCAACTATGCCACACACGAACTGAATGTAAAACTGATTAAGAGCTTACTTAGACAGCAGTATCACAGAAGCTGGCCTTGATCCAAATTTTAACGGTTTTATTTATAACATTTTATATGTTAGACTTTTACATGGACTTAAGTTATAAAACTAATGGGTAATTGTGATTCACAAAGGTAAACTTACACTTTTGTGCAGGTTTACTCTTTTTCAGCATTCACAAACTATTTAATAGTAAAATTATGCCTGCAGAGACTCCACAGTCGGGGCGGAGAACTCTACACCTATTGGACAGGCTAATCCATTTATGTGCTGAGTTCTCCGGTCTAACTGTGGAGTCCCTGCGGTTGTAAAATTACTATTAGTACAATTAAGCCTGCAGTTCGTGAATAGTATAAGTTTACCTTTTTGAATCAGGTCCTATGAGTTTAATTGTACTAATAGTATTTTATGGCTGTAGAGATTCTGAGGTCGAGGCCTATCTTTACATGTGAGAAGTCTCCGCCATGTGTGCAGAGTCTCTGCAGTTGTAAAATTACTATTACTGAAATTAAACTAGTAGTTTGCCAATACCAGAAGAACAGTAAACTTACACAAAAGTGTAAGTTTACTTTTGTGAATCTGGCCGATAAATTCGAAACTGCAATACATTTAACGTTTAGTTATTCATTTTACGATTTACCTGCTAGTGTTGAGTTAGGAAAACAGTAGAATAAGCCAGTACTCGCATTAATCCACTTTAACGCACAAATCTGCATGCAAAGAGCTGTATTTTCGTTTTTTTTACACTTCGAAATGCAGAAAGGCCCTTCTATGTTTAATTGTATGCTTACATAGTTAGTTTCTTGTTCATCTTACTCTATGCCTCCACCCCAGCCCTTGCATTTACAGAAAGAAACACTGCCTCAGCTAAAACATTTCATCTCTGAAAGAGGCCCCTTTTGCACAAAGGGCTCTTTGCTTCTGGGCTGTTAGGTGCCTGTGCACTTTCCACACACCTCGCCCTCGTGCACGTGCACAAATTACCAAGACTGCAAAGGCGAGATCACATACCACATGCTCTTTGGTGAGGCACGACGGTTAAGAAGGGCATGTTTAAAGCCAGTTAGTGCAGCATTAGGTAGGCCGCTCTGGCAAGATGCCCAGAATTGAACAGTGTGGGGTTTGTGAAATACTAAACATGAGAGTAACTCAGCCGGGCCCTGCGCGAGGCAATCCGTCAAAACATTTGCAGCTCTGAAAATGTGTCTCAAAATATGGCCACATGGAACATATTAGTGAGTTGGGCGGAGTTCAGTCCTAATCCAAGAAAGACATGAAACTTTTGAGGACAGAAGGCAACTTTAAAAGAAAGGGTATACCGAGAGCGTGCCTCTTTCATCCTGTTATATAGTATTTAGCAAACAGAACATAATTAATCTTTACAATTACAGTGTTGAAGAGTGACATTAAAACATGGTGCTGAAGGCGGATTGGAAGCAGCAGAGCGGCTGCCAGGCGCTGGCCCAGCACCACAGCGGTAGCAGCTCGATTGTGAGCTGAATGTCCTTTCTTGTTGTGTTCATCATGTCCAGGCCAAGGCTGCTTCAGGAATTCTATGTCGTTATTAAACCGCAGGGAGTTTCTTGGTGCTGGTTCATAAACAGCGGGAGTTGTTTCTATCTGTGGAGATGAAAAAGGCGGTTTCCTTTTTGAGGGATGGGGCTGGGAACAAAATGTCACTGCACCGCACCTGTCTCGGATTTCCTGCATAGTTCTCAGAAACAGATCACTTGATTTATTTCTTATTTTTTAGAAATGTCCAATCTGGTGATAGGTGGATTTACCAGCACCTTGTTCTGCTGCAAAGTAGCGTAAAGTGGTGCAAAGTGTTGAGAAAGCATATACAGGGGGGCAGATTTACAAAGGCCTTGCGTCACGCAAGGCGACCCAAGGCAATGCAAGCACTTTAGGGAGATTTACTACCCCATGCAAAGCCACCTTGCATGGCTCTGGGTGGATTGGTAAATTCAGAGTAACACAAGCAAGCGCAAATCATGGCCTTGCGTACCCCAAGTTGAAAAGACATTCTATGGGTAAAGTATGGCGATTCCCATGTATCCACTGGTGGATTTAGATAAAATCCCAGATTTACTAAGTGCAGTAAACCCAGGATCGCGTTAAAATGGCACACCTTCCCGACAGAGAGGTAACAAGGAGAAATATCTTGTTATTTCCTCTTTCTACGTATGCTGCATTTTGCAGCAGCACACTTTGAAAGGGAAACATGCTTCTAGGGATTGTTTTTGTTCAGGAAGCTGCCCGGTACTGCAGAAAAACAATCCTGCCTGTAACACAGGCACCCTTGCACGATGGCATAAGGGTGCCCGCATTGGCAATAGGCTGAACATAGTGCACCAGCACAGGGAGAGAGAAGTAATGCGTCATATCTTAGTAGATATGGTTGGTGCATTTCTGCTTGGTCTGTCACGCAGCGCAGCAAGTGCGTTATGTGACATTTTCATAAATCTGGCCCCTAGTGCTTTTCTTACCTTTGCACTGTTTTGTGATAAGGAGGCATCCCATGGGAAGTACTTGGGTAGTACCGCGCTACTTCCCATGTTTTTTCATCCAAACCCTGTTTACTAAAATTGGTAGACAGGGTTTTGTACCAAAAAATAGCACCTCCTTGAGGCAGGCTTGGAGAAATCTTTTCATTTTTCCTAAAGATTTCACACACTGAATATGTGCTACACTTCACAGCACACATATTTTTTTTTATTACATTTATTGGCATTTATAATAATATAATTGTACATTCAAATAGAGAAATTCAAAATGTCAAGCACAGTATAAGTAATTTCTATCTGTTTGGGCATTAGGCCTATAGCTAGATACGCTCCACACAATACAAAGATAAGCAGATGATCAAACAGTACGTTCAGCTGTTACACATGTATATTTATAGAGTTTTATATAGCGGCTCAATGTAGTCCATCACAGTGTGTGGGCAGGCCAAACCTGCCCCATCCACTGATTCAATTGAGCCTATGCTGCATCTTTTTATAGTCCCTGGGGACTGACAGGTATCAAGGAGAAATGTGCCATCTGTGACCCCTCTCACATGGAACCAAAGTCCCATTGTATAGTAAAACCATTAAACGGTAATATGAAAAAACAAAACCAGTCCTCACATACAAAGTCTCTAGTACTACTACTCTCCATGCGGGGGGCACCTCCCATCACCAGCCCGACCGGGCAAGGTCACCCAGCCATCGCCAAGGTCAGGACCACTCTTGAGTTCCATCAATAAGGTACAGTGGGATGGGGGGAGGACCAGTAGAGCCTCCAAAGGGTGGGGGGAGGGGGGGCACAGCGGCTGGGATCAGTCGGGGTCTAGGTCACGAGTCATGGCATCACCTCTCCGGTGGTCATCCGCCCTCCTCCCTGTGCCCACCCACCACTAAGTCTTTTGTATTGGGGCAATCCCACTCTCCTCGCTATTGGGGCAGCTCGGGAGCTCCCAGTTAAACAACACCTCGCTCCAAGCTTCGGCGATAGGGCATCTACGCAAGCCCTTCAGTTCTTCCCTGTGCAATGCCCTGCCATCCGCCGCCGCCCAACGCAGGACCTCCCGGGTCCAAGTCCCAATCTGCGGCCCCATAGCTGATTTCCATGAGATCGCGATTCGCCTCTTGGCCAAAGCCAGGGACAGATTGACAAATCGGCTCCCAACCTTACGCTTAGGCAGTCTGGGATATAGCCCCAGGTGGCAGACCTCCAACGAATGAGTCAATGCACGACCCAATGTAACATTGAGTTTAGTCACCACTGTCTCCCAGAACTGTTGTACTGTCATGCAGCTCCACGTCATCTGAAGGAAGTCCGCATCTAGTTGCCAACACCTTGGGCATTCCCTGGGCACACCTCCAAATGCAACCTGTATGCGGTGCAGGGTCATATATGTCACATGGACATAATTAAACTGTAAATATTTGTGGCGGGAACTACGAGAGACTTTCTTTGGAGAATCTAAAACATGCCTCCATTCTGCATCAGTGAGTGTCCTGTTAAGAAATCTCTCCCACTTTCCCCGTAGATCTAACAGTGGGGACATGGATTCCTCCAGGAGTGATGCGTAAAAACACTTAATTTGATGCCCGGCCGTGCCCAGTGAAAAACCCCATGCGTCGCTGGCTCCTCTTGCCCTGCACCCCACGATCGCTCGAATGTCCTCACCATCATCTCATACAAGAGGAACTGGCCAGGAGGTAGTCCACAACCCTCCATAAAAGCTCAGCAAAGGAAAGAAGGCATTTGTCCTGGGAACAGTCCCCGGCATGTCAATCCCTGCCTCAGTCCAAGCAGACAATTGCTCTGCTCCCGGGTTCGCCTGGGGTTATCCATGGGACAGCCCTATCAATGGCAATGCCGGCGATTATCTCAGACCCGCCGGAAGTCGAACCATGCACCTCCTCCAGCACCGTAAGGCGGTGCTCTGCAGAGTCGATGGATAGGGCACCTAGGTGGCCGGCTTCAATTATCTGGCCAATAGTAAACGAGGGTGCTGTCCTGGTTCTACTAGATACGTACCTCCCTGGTTCACCCCTTCTAACCACTGCGCCAGCCATTGCAATTGTGTGATCAGCTGGTAGAATTCAAAATCTGGCATCCCCGGTTCTCCCTCCTCCATAGGATGCCGCAGCATCCGCAATGCGACTCTGCGTCTCCAATCTGCCCAGATAAGGTCACGCACTGACGCATCTAATGGCTTAAACCAGCCCATAGGCATCAGAACCAGTAAATTAGCGAAGAAATACAGCAAACGGGGCAGCATGGCCTTCTTCGTCAGGGAGATTCTGGACATCAAGGGTAACTGCAACGAGCTCCAAAAGTCCACACTGGTATGCAGTGAGCGCATTGCCTTCCCCAGGTTACCCTCCTTCATATCCCCCAAGGAGTGGAAGATCTGAATACCCAGATATCAAAAGGAAGCCGGTGTCCAGTTGGACTCATCAGGGAGATCCTCAGGTCTAGCGGAGGGTCCAGCCACCGGGAACAGATGTGTCTTGCGGTTGTTCACCCAAAAGCCGGACAGGCTGCCAAACTCCTCCAGTACCGCAAAAGAGGAGTTCTCCCCCCTGGTAGCATCATGAAGATAGATCATCAGATCATCTGCATACAGGGAAATTGTATACGTTCTCCCATTCAGCAGTATCCCCGGTCCCTCGCCTCCTGCTCAGAAAAGCCCAGCCAGCGGTTTCACCACCAGTGCGAACAGCAGTGGGTACAAGGGGCATTCCTGATGGGCCCCGCAGGTTATTGCGTACTCTGGAGAAATGGTGCTGCCTGTCTTGACCTGCACCATTGGGGACGTGTACAACAGCTGGACCCACTTCAGCCAACCCATACTCAGTCCCATCTTCTGCATTACCTCCAAAAGAAAGTCCCAGTTGACCATGTCAAATGCTTTCTCCAAATCCACTGAGAGAAGCGCAGTCCGGGGTAAATCTTTCAACTCAGGGTGATACAGGACCAAATACAGCAGCCGCAAATTAAACAACGTGTTACGGGAGGGGACAAACCCGTTCTGGTCTGAATGAATCAGATGTTTCATGTGGGGAAGCAGTCTGAGTGCTAGAACTTTACGAAGTAGCTTAAAATCAGTGTTAAGCATAGACAACGATCTATAGTCCAGCACACCAGCCTCCAAGCACTCCTTTTTGAGGAGTGGTATCACAGTTGCGCATCACGTGGAAAGCTTCATTATACATGGCTACAAGGCTAGGGGCCAAATTCGTTTCGTATTTCGAATAAAACTCAGCGGGCAGGCCATCTGGTCCAGGTGTTTTACCTCTAGCCAGCAGATTTATGGCTCCCCCTAGTTCTTCCACAGCGTCTTCCTCGACATCCGTCAGGGCCAAAGGGGTCAGGAAGACGACAATCTCCTCCCGCGACGGGCCTGGCGGTGCCAAGTACAATGTTTCATAATACGTCTGAAAAGCACAGTTAATCTTATCCGGATTATACTCAGTTCTATCCCCCACCACGGTGATCCGGATAACCGGGGATCCCCAAGACTCAGGCCTGATAAGCCACGCTAATAGCCATCCTGATTTCCCTTCCTCGCTCTGCACTTTGTCTATATGTGTTCTGTAATCATGTGATCGGAACCTTTCCAAAGCCTCATCATGCTGCCTGCGCTTAGCCAGCAGTTGTTCATGGGTGCTGAGAGCTTGCCCATGTATATTATCCAGGGTCCGCAAGTTCCCTTTGATCTCCACAAGCTCTCTATGGAGTTCCCTCCATATCTCAACAGTCTGCCTCATGCAGTGTCCTCGCAAGACCACCTTAAAAACCTCCCATTAAACCAGGGCCATAGATGTGGCATCCCTATTGTCAGTAAAGTATGCATCCGCTGCAGGGCGCATTGAGTTTGCAAATGGCGCATCTTCCAAGGCCACAGGGCTAAGTTGCCATGCAGGTATTGTTGTATAGTGTTTTAGGACCCATGTGTTATTTTCCCGTTTCATGCACTTATATAGGTATAAAATACCCTATCCATATATAGGCATAGAAAGCATAACCATATTAAGGCATAGCTTAAGTAGTCCTAATACGGCTTGGCTACTTCCACTAGTTCCGAAAATCTACAACGATTTCTTGGAAAAACCCGCCTTCAGCAATCAGGGACTTCCCGCTGCATGAATATTGATTTATCCAAGAATTCATGGAGTTTTCAAAAAACTAAGTCTTTGATGACGTTATTATGTCCAACCTTACGTCAAACTCGGCACCTTCAAGGTATAAATATGCCCACACTTGCCCAAACAGACACACGGTAGTTTGGAGCAGTTCGACTATCTACTTGCCCGACGTGCCCTGCTGCAGCAAGTGCTGAAGGAAGCCGGCCCTCCAGCTGACGCACTGAGAGACGCTGTCTTTTCTCATGCCGAGAAATCCAGCTCCAGTGTTTCCAACCTACCTTTGCGGGTTGTTGGGAAATCGAGTCCTGAGAGAGAGATACCAGACCTCCTTCATTCTAAAACCAAGGTATGGAGCTGATTAGACCCTTAGAGAATTCTTGGATTAGATTCTTGGCAAAAGAATACTTAAACTAAGCTACACCTCACTTATTTCTTCCCTTGTACTAGACCTAGGTTAGGTACACCGGGGTAGGCGTATTTTAGAAGCACCAGTTGAGTACTTTTAGTTTTTATTTATTAATGTAGGTATTCTATGTATTTTATGGCTTAGAAACCATATCATGCTTTTACAGTATTATTTTATAATACTCTTCGTACTGTACGCATTGTACTTTGCAACCAGTATTACGATTGTAGCAGTTCATTTCCTCTGCATGACAAAGAAGACTGTTCAATAAATACCTTTTATTGAAAACGCTTGTCTCTCTATTTCTCTGCACCTCTGGTGAAACAAAGCAGGCACGACTGACTGAGTGAAATAACTATCTATTGTTTCCGCGACTCTAGAGATACATCTCTTATTCTTGGGAAACAAAGTTGTCATGTTTATGCGGTTATCAGAAATGAATCCCTTCTTGTGTATTCGAGAAAGTTTCTAGTGATCTCTGAGCTAGCTGGCACTCACAATTAAGTTTAGTATATTCGGTAGAGACCTAGTCGACTTCAGTCCTACGTCTACACTACAGGATACACTATTCCAATGTGCAGAGCCTATTGGGAATATAGGAACTACACTACATGGCACCCAACGTTTGGTAAGGCGATAATTTAACGCTAGATACTAGAGTAACTCAGTCGTGCTTTTCAAACAGACCCCTTTTTCCAGTAAAATACTCCAATAGACGTCTGGAGTGGGTTAAAGGATAAAATATCCGCCATAACTGAGTAGGACGAAAAATCTGATGTATTAGTTTTTGGTTTGTTCAACGTTGAAGGATACAGCGTTCCAAAATATTGTGCTCCTAATCTTTGTTTCCTTGAAACTTGCTCTGCAAACTTTCAGTCAACACAATGAGTGACGACGAAAGGGACAGAGCTACAGCAGACGCTCAAGCAGTTTTAGACGACACAAATCTCCAACACGATGACCCGGATGCTATACTCATCCCGGTAAATATAAGGAAAACAATCACTATAAAACTTATAGAAAATGGAGTATCATCGAGAGGTGGTAAAGTAATCTTTGTAATAGAGGCACACGAATATCGGCAGACAGAGGTATTCTATTCATGGATTCTGTTTCCTGCAGCAAATCCAGTAACACACGAGTTCCACTACTACAAAGTAGAGGAACCTCCAGCGGAATAAGTTCCTTTCAAGGACGTTGAAATTCCACTAACTTACTAAGAGCATCAGCTCTGGTTTAATGGCGCCCTACAACATCAAAATCACATTACCAGTCTCGGTCCACTAGGTAGACCAGGAGCAACATGGCCGGTACTAGCCAGATATACACCACATCCTGACATTGAAAGAATGACAGGTCCAGAATTGTTAGCACAGCTAAAACAACTAATAAAAATACACAGACAATTGGTTCAATATGTCCTGCGGACTTTACCAGTCCAACCTACTATAAGGATTTCACAACACACCCCTGACCAGGGGAACACAAACAAAATTATACCACAGACTATACAGTCAGTCGTTGGTAAATTACCTGCAAAACGGGAACCGATTCCATTCTGGTTAGCCCAGAAAATTACTCAAATAGAGGTAGTATTCCCTGATAGTACACCTCATGAGAAACACAGAATTTTAACAATCTGTTTACCAATGGGGATTGCACCACACGTAGAGGACTGTGACACTTGGGGTACAGTCTTTGCTTCAATCTCCACAAACAACATGGTGTTCCGTCCATGGCGGTAATACTAGACATTCTGAGACAGATTCAAAATGAATACGGTCCAGAACCGGCCTTAAATCTGGGTATGAAATTACTGAAAGTTTTCAAACAGATCTCGGCTATACTATTAGCTAACATTAAAGGTGAAGCAGCATCCATGGCGATCCGCCAAAAACTTTAAGAAACAGATATTACTGAGCAACCGTATGAGCTTGCCAGAATTATTGAAAAATCCTATGAAGAACTAGGTAGAGATAGTTTGGGTGGGAAACCAGTAAAACCAGAAAATCCTGAAAAAGTTGTAATTAAAAATAATCTTACTACTCCTAAAAAGAAGTGGGAAAACACAAAACAGACACTTCCTAAAGAGAAGCGTTCCCAGTCCAGAGGAAGGTCTCCTCAACAGGAGCCCTCTGAAAAGAGATATAACCTTAGAAATAAGGATAATTTGAGAAAACCTGATAGGTATCAAGATATTGATACACGTTCGTCTCATACCTTTCAGACTTCCTCGCAGAAATCCGAAAGAAGAGAACGATCAGAACAAAAAGAACACGTGAAGTCCAAAGACGAACAGCACGTTCCAAAAAATAAGAAAACTCAATTCACCATGAAGAAGGTAGAAAGTTTAAAGATCAGACATGCCGAGGATCTTGAGGACACAACTCAAGAACGGGGAGTGGGCCCAGACAATGCTAGACAGCGCAGCAGAGGTCACCATAGCTCGCAAGATCCTGAAGGATCATCTGGAGACAGTGGAATTGAATGAATGCATTCAAGTTGAAACTGCCGACACCAGGGTTAGTGTACCCCATAGGTTATATGAAGTAACACTCCGGATGGAGGGGGACATAACTAGGAAAATAAAGGCACTCTTGTGGGAGAAGCTATCTAAGGGTTATGACGTTCTTCTAGCTGAACAAGACTGGCCACCTGAATTTGTCAGGGAGTGCCCACATGGCGAAGAGATAATTATGCCAACCTTCTCAAAGCACATTCCAAATCATAAAAAATACACCTATGCCAGGAAATGGGCTGTAGCCCAGGCCCCAGCATTATAAAAAAAATTTTTTAGGATATGATGAGGATTCCCCGCACTATAAAATCCAGTTGAAAACTCAACCAACAAAGCAAAGGCAATATCCTCTAAAACAGGAAGCTAAAAAACAAGTCAGGGAGATTTTAAATCAATTGAATACCAAGGGGTGATTGAAACATGCACCTCATCCATGAATAATCCTTTGTTTCCTGTCTCCAAACCAGACAATTCATATTGTCTAGTTTTGGACTACAGACATCTAAACTCTTGTTGCAAAACGTTTGCAGTTCAAATGCACATAGTGCAGCACTGATGAATAACATCGTGCAAAAAAATATAAAACAACCTTAGATATTTCAAATGATTTCTGTCAAAACATTGCACCAGAATGCAGGTATTTGACCGCTTTCTCCATCATGGGGACATAGCGACAATTTTGCCGTCTCCCCCGGGGATTCAAGAATAGTCCAGGTTTATTTTCAACCAGAGTAACAGAGTTACTACAAACGTATGATGATAGACATTATCCTATGTTGATGACATCTATCTTACAGACGATGATTTGGAGTGAACACCATAATACTTGGATTCGCTTGTGAAGGGTACAAATTCAATTTTAAGAAATCACGAATTGCCCACCTCAACATCCTATTCTTAGGATACGAGTTATCAAGTGAAGGCAAAAGCCTGGCAGCCAACTTTCTAGAGAAATGTGCGCAGCTTCAACCTCCAAAAACGCTGAAAAACGTACAGTCAATTCTACGTTTCCTGAATTTTGGAAGAACTTATGTTCTAAATTACGCAGAAAGGTTTAGACCTCTCTACGAAGTAATCAAACCTGATTTCAAATCAACCAATTGGACTCAAGAACACACAGAAATTTTGCGTTCTGTACAAACAGACATGTTAGCAAAAACACCGTTACAAACACTCGACAACGTGCGCAACCTTGTGATCCGAATCATCCCAGAGAGATGCGGATTCACATACCTAATCTTTAACGAAGGTGAAAAGGTACCAAGAGCTTACAAATCACACTTGTACACACAAGCCGAAATGAAATTCACTTCAACAGAAGAAATTCTGACAGCGGTTCAGACTGCTGTAGCAAAGGAGAGAACCTTCGCACAGGGTAAGCGCATTAAAATCGTTACACCTGTATCTGCCTTAGAGGCAGTAACAAAGGCAATCATTCCAAATGCAAAAGCTCTACATCCAAGATGGATACAATGGGTTAATTCTCTTGCTGCAATAGATGTTGAATACGTTTTTGACCCCTATTTGAAAACAAGAATTTCTACAATACAAACTAGAATGTCCTCTGCCGACTGAAATTCTGCCTCTCGAACATTACGGCTGTATAATCTATACAGACAGATCAGCACAGCCTGCAATAGGGGGTAAACAAGCCTATAGTGCTGCGTGCGCGATTGAAAAAGGTCACTGGCGCAAAGGTAAATTTCGACCTATGGTCACTAAAACTCAATCACTCGGAGACTGTACAGCTCATCGAGCTGAATTACAGGCTTTCAAGATGGTGCTTGAAAATACCGATCGCGAATTCCCCACACTTATGGTGTGCGATTCGTATTACTGCGTTCAATCTTACAACGAATATTTGCAGAACTGGGTTCAAAACGGTTTCAAAGACGCTAAAGGTGGCACAATTAAGCATAAAATGCTTTGGAAACAAGTTGTTCTTTTCCAAAAAAAAACTACAAAAGACTCACGTGATTCATACACTGAGTCATCAGCATGATGGTGTTCACGTTGAAGGGAATTCATTGGCTGATGAGGCCGCGAAGGCAGCTGTGCAAACGGCTTCCGTAGCTGCAATCACATGTTCAAAAACGAAAATAGACGGTGAAACAATGCTAGCAGTGAATGCCTCGATGAAAGGCAGCTATGCAGCCTTACCTCTAAACTATCCACTCGGATATACATACATAATTGATGCAAACTTCGTTCCTTTTGCTCCGATCCCTGGAGTGGGGAATAGAGTAATTCCAAACAGGAACCAGAGAGGTGCTTTGTTTCACGAAGCACATATGGGAGACGGTCTGACACATCAAGGGATCTTAAAATCTCTAATAGAATTAGAAGAGATGTACCTGGTGGCCGGGAATGAGCGTCAAAGTTTATAAATTCAGAATTAACTGTGATACCTGTTACAGAGATCATAGCTTTGAAAGCCACCAGGTACCTGACTACAGTGTAGCCAGCCCGGTACAGACACCACTGTTAGACAGCATTAAACTTTCTACACGTAGACGTCACCATGGATGGACGCAGTCCCACAACTATTAGGACAAAATTCATTTGGATGTGGCACCAGCGCTCGGCTGACGCCAGAAATGTTACAAAAGATTTGCGAGTCTTTATCAGCACATACGCAACCGGCACGCTACATTCTGACCAGGGTCCTGCGTTTAGCTCTCGAGCTTACAAGGAGGCCATGGCTAGCTTGGGCGTTGCATTGCGGAACACAAGTCCATTCCATCCTGAGGGAAATGCGGTAGTGGAACGAAAAAAACGTGACATAAAGCAATCTATAACAGCTAGGGTATTAGGCTCGGGTGAAACATCTAATAAGTGTCCAACGTAGTCTTAATAATCTGCCAAGAAATTCTCTGGGGGAATCACTCCATATGAATTACTATTTGGTACTAGAATGCTTATACAGGATCTTGATTGTCAAACTTCAGTGGTGGAACAGAAACCCTTTGATATCAAATAACGTTTGGCTGTTTTACAGGACTTAAATGAAACAAGAAGAAGTCTGAGTAACACAACACAAAGCCCAACGATCACTGAAGAAAAACCACCTGTCCCAGCAAGACCTGTCTGGATTCCAAAGATTGGGGATCTAGTCAGGGAAAAAATCACGGTGAAGAAGGAATTTGGACCTTCTTATAGAAAACCAGTACCTGTCTTAGCAATCCTTGGAACAAGATCAGTGTTACTACCGCCGCTTGCTGGCAAAAGGGAGAACAGAACCGTATCCATCAACCTGGTAAAACCACATTATGTTGCCAATAATAAGTAGTAGGCCCAGTGGACTCCCGAGAAGTAGCAGACGACCAAATCTGGCTACTATCCAAGAGGTTCAAACTGAAAGACTAATCACCTTTGATAAACCTACAGTAAGAAAAGAAGGACTATGCAACAAAGTCATGGAACTTGTATCTCTTGAAACCCAAATAACAGTTTGTCACGAAACTCCTGTCTACAATCATATAGCCTCTGACTATACTAATATGACAAAGGAAGAAACAGCTCCAGCGATTCCGAAAAATCCAGGGATAGTCACCACATACAGTGTAGGAAAACTATGGCTTGAGTGGCTACATAAATCCACACTTCCTGAAATTAAACAACACTTAACTTTACTTGAAGAAGGCGTTGACTTGCGAGACTTCTTACTAGGGCCTCGTAAACAACGTCAAAAACGTTTCATATACGCAGGTATATATTCTGCTTACAATGAAGCATGGAGAGTCACGCAAATGGAAACTGCAGAAAAAATACAAGAAATAGATCGTATTAATTTGACAACAATTGACAGAACTGCCTCTGGCTATTTTATCAACTTTGATAACTTTTCTGAGGATCCGAGAGAACCGGAAACAACGCCAGCAAAAAAGCTTTTCAAAGAGAAAATAACAGAACTTTTTCATCAAATTGAGAAAACATATGTGGTTTCGCCATGTGTTGAATTTTGGATTGTGTTAGGTGTACTTTTTCTCCTGCTCTGGCTCATTCTTGTTTTAAGTTTGGGAAAGATGATAGATGGAAAATACAGTACAATGGACACAGCAAGTAAGAACATCAACTTGCTCCTGCAACCTTACAAATCACCTCATCGTGAACGAAGAGACCTGTCATCAGTAAACATCACAGCCGTCCCTATACCAGGTGGTATAGCATTTGACACAACTGATTATGACATTTATGGCCCGGTGGAACTATTGAAGATTCTACACCAATTTAAGGTTTCTTTAAGTGATTTTGTCTCACCAAGCACTTTTTCTGATGATTGGGACTTTAAAACTGTTAATAATATGATGACATATTTAAAATTGTCAGCAAAATTTACAAAACATGAATAGGTAGACCGTTCATCAAGTTATGAAGAAATGTATTGTTATAATCATTATGGTCACCATTATTTGCACAAATCTGTAAACCCTAGAAATGTTTTTACTTATAATCAATGGGAACATTGTCCAACGCCGCCAAAGGGCAGCTCAAAAACATTTTATGAAAAGTTTCCATACTTCTCAGGTTTTAATGTCACAAATCCAGAAACGTTTTATTTAAAAAAATGTGAATAAGACAGGAATGAAAAACATGTTGACCAATACTAAACAAATTTATTCTGCAAACTTTTATGCTCAGCTGTCTACATTAGGTTTTAACTTTTGGAAAGACAATATTGAGACAAAAACTGTCTGGGGCACAAAAGACTGGCAGGTCCAGGGTTTAGAAGCCTTGTTCAGAGCCTGCATTATCCCAGAACAAATTGTATTTTTAAATGACACTGTTCAACAAACATCATGTCTTGGCTTAGCTAATCTAAATGATTTAAACAAACCGTCCATACCTAAAGCCACACCTGACAGTAATTTAACTTCAGATGAGGAGGTAGACGTAAATTATATTTTACAACACAACAGAACTAATCCTGATTGGAAGAAATGGTTAATCTAGCCCATAGACACGCATAACTTTCAAGATAGATTCCTGAACAAAACAGAAGGGTTCAAAATGAACAGGCCAGATCCAAAATATTCCCAGAGAAAACATCCAGGGATAGTCACCACATACAGTGTAGGAAAACTATGGCTTGAGTGGCTACAGAAATCCACACTTCCTGAAATTAAACAACACTTAACTTTACTTAAAGAAGGCGTTGACTTGCGAGACTTCTTACTAGGGCCTCGTAAACAACGTCAAAAACGTCTCATATACGCCGGTATATATTCTGCTTACAATGAAGCATGGAGAGTCACGCAAATGGTAACTGCAGAAAAAATACAAGGAATAGATCGTATTAATTTTGAGAAAGCTCTCTCTGTAGTAGCCAATGGGTTAACGACTCTGTCCTCCAGAATTTATTCTTTGGACAGCATTGTATCATCTGCCATTGACATAATAGAGCAGGACTTGCTAATGTTACAACATGGCCAGTCTCAATTACGTTCTATAATGCTGCTAGGTTGGACATTACAAAATCTCCATTCAGGCTACGTGTCATGGTATCTAATCAACACTACATCATTGTTTACTGTCTTTAACCTTACAGATAAACAAATCTCTTGGGCACAAAGAGGAGCAGACTATACGGTGCTGAGCATTGAAAAACTGGAAAGTTTACCATTAACGGTTTCTGAGAAACCAGTCTTGAAATGGATAATACATGGCACCATCACGATACCAGTGACGATTTTCCAATTTCAGTATTGTCTACAGCATATACCAGCAGGTCTGTATGAAAGGTTGGGTAAAGGATACATTAAGTCACCCTGGAATTTACCATACACACACAAATGTTGGAGTGGGGGAAAGAAAGTATTTCTTAGTACTAAAAATTGTAAAAACTCACTAAGCGGTACACTTTTATGTGAAGGTATTAATTTACACGGAGCCTGCGAAGTTTCTTCAAATAACCTTTCGTGCCACATGCACCGTTCTCCTGCAGCAGTAATAGAGCCAATTTTCAGGCAGCTCTCCAATGGCAGCTACGTTATGCTCAATGATCATGGCTGTTGTGGCATGTTGCCAGGAAAAGCCTTTCTAGTTAGTGAGTCAGCCAGGGTCTCTTGTTGTATGCAAGTATTGAATCCAAAAAGCAAGACAGACAGGCAGTCGGCGTTATGGCCTTCACTGAATATCTCTTCTATACGAATTGATACTTTAAGCAGAATGAAAGCGATTCCTTTGCAAAGAACTGTGCCACTGACCTCGTCTAAAGAAACGTATGATCTGCAAGTTGCAAAGACTTCTGTAGAGATACATGCATTATTATCAACCAACTGCCGAGTACATTTCGCAGAAATGTTAGGTCAAATCTTAAACATGTCTGATACCAGTGGCATCGCACATGTATTTAAGACGATTTTTTCGGGACTGCTAGCACACTTTGAAGCAATCGTCGGCATTTTTCCAAATTTCGCGCACTTTGTGTTCGGCGGCCTGCCTCTCATTTTGGGACTCGTAGCAGGAATTCTATTTTTGTTTATTCTGCTCCGATATGGCAAGTCCAGTCACCAACGATACCCAGACTACCATGGAACAAGCTCTCCTAGCCATGCGGTATCGTGACAGGATTACACAGATTCTTGGCTTGGCTCGTTTAAGAGATCTGAATACCACTTGGTTTCTTTTGTTCAGACCAATCTGGCAAGATTGCATCTTACCTGTTCTACGATGCCTGCTTTGTGGAGAAGAATGCGTGTTAGATGTTTGTCTATCACTAACATCGGTCGCGCCAACGGATGCAGACGCATTACTGAGCTCAGTAACGGCTCATGTGTTGTGTTGCCCCCAACGGCTACCAATCCTGATGACGGCGTTCATTGAGATCTCACCAGCAAATCCAACTGGAAGTGAGATACGAGGAACAACAGGCACACAGGTACCACCTGATATGAACATTGCTAATGCGGCAAGTGACGCTGACGGCGATGCTTCTCATCTGTGCACAATTGATCTGCTTGATGAAGCAGTTCCACTTTCACCTACTGTGGTTGACAATTTATTTGCCAGCTTAGACGATTTGATGTTTTCCCCTGACACCGAGAATCACTTTTGAAATCTGCACACAGCGTTCCATGAACTCTGAATATGGCCTCCACTTTTCATAACAATCCTTCCAAAAAACTTTGGAACTCTATTTTTCTGCGGCTAATTTTGACTTTTTCCCAAAGTATTTGACCTTGTCCTCTGAAAACAACAATAACAGTTTATATATATTCTGCTATGGAATGGTCTTGACTTTTTCTTCTGTAAACTTAGAGCCATTGCATAAATGTCATTACATGATTCATTCAGTTAGCTTTGCCAACATCATAATTCATGTTTTAAATAACGCCTATCGCTTTTAAATGCGTACTATACAAATGCTCATTTTTCGTGTGCAACCTTATCAAATGCATTTTGTGTATTGTGGGGTAGGATTGTGAACACATGCTTAAGTTATGTTTTAGATGCTTACAGATTTAGTAATATTAGACATAATACGTGGAGTGGGTATTGTATAGTGTTTTAGGACCCCAGTGTAATTGTCCCGTTTCATGCCCTTATATAGGTATAAAATACCCTATCCTTATATAGGCATAGAAATCATAGCTATATTAAGACATAGCTTAAGTAGTCCAAATACGGCTTGGCTACTTCCACTAGTTCCCAAAATCTACAACGATTTCTTGGAATAACCCGCCTTCAGCAGTCAGCGACTTCCCCCTGCATGAATATTGATTTATCCAAGAACTCATGGAGTTTTCAAAGAACTAAGTCTTTGATGACGTTATTATGTCCAACCTTACGTCAAACTCGGCACCTTCAAGGTATAAATATGCCCACACGTGCCCAAACAGACACACGGTGGTTTGGAGCAGTTCGACTATCTACTTGCCCGACGCGCCCTGCTGCAGCAAGTGCCGAAGGAAGCCTACCCCTCAGCTGACTCACTGAGAGACGCTGTCTTTTCTCTTGCCAAGAAATCCAGCTCCAGTGTTTCCAACCTACCCTTGCGTGTTGTTGGGAAATCGAGTCCTGAGAGAGAGATACCAGACCTCCTTCATTCAAAAACCAAGGTACGGAGCTGATTAGACCCTTAGATAATTTTTGGATTAGATTCTTGGCAAAAGAATACTGAAACTAAGCTACACCTCACTTACTTCTTCCTTTGTACTAGACCTAGGTTAGGTACACCGGGGTAGGCGTATTTTAGAAGCACCAGTTGAGTCTTTATTTATGAATGTAGGTATTCTATGTATTTTATGGCTTAGAAACCATATCATGCTTTTACAGTATTATTTTATAATACTCTTCGTACTGTATGCATTGTACTTTGCAACCAGTATTACGATTGTAGCAGTTCATTTCCTCTGCATGAATGAACTTGCAGATGATGTAGAAACTGAGGAAAGGGGATACTCAAGAGAGAGAAGGGGGGACTTTAGACACTCAGGCAGCAGCTGCAAGTGAAGCAGATGACAGAATTCACTAACATGGATTCCAGCTTTAAATTGAGCCATTCACATTTCTTCACTTCTCAATGTCCACAGTCAACCATATACCATATGAATGCATTGTTTAACAGTAGACCTGGGCAAGGAGAATTTGTTAACAGAGATAAAACTAAAGCACTATGGGATATTGCCACTTTACCTCATCACTGTATGGGGCACCGGCATCCTTGCCATACTCAAAATCGTGCCATGAATTAATAAAGACCTGAGATTCGTCTGACACTGTGGATTTCATCGGGGTCAAAACTGCTGACATTGAATCATTTTCTTGGGATCCAGGGGCCGTCATTGATTATGGGACAATGTCCTTTGTGGGTACATCTGTTAGGTCTTGGGTATCAGGGCAACAATCCAGCTGCAGACCAAACAAGTTGCTCCCTTTCAGAACGTGACTATTGTAAGATACAGAGGAAGAGCAATCAAGGACTACTGTGGGAGGTGAAGGGGCAATAACTTCAGATTCAGAATAACATATCAAAGAACTCTTGATCACATGAATGTCAACACAGTGTCATACTGTAGAAAAGGAAATGGATGTTTTAACTATTGATTAAAATGAATACAAATAGAATACCCTAAAAGAAATGTGCTCATACCTTCTGGGGCACCTTAGCCCTCGGCACGGAATTCTTGTTGACGTTAACTGTAATGAAAGTTTTATCTAATCTGGCTTGATTCTAGTTGTACTTCAGAAACAAGCGTGTTTCTGTGTCATAGCAGGAACTAAACTCTTGCAAATTGGTGATAACGCTAGGAAACTGATAAAGATGTGGCGGCCCATCCCTGGTTTGGTACTAGAAAAATGGTTAATTTCTAGAAGCGAGGCAACTTCCTCCATTTAGATGCCATGTTCAGGTGTGAAGTCTGACTTTTGCCTAGCTCTCTTGTGATGAGGTAAGTGAGATGCAGGCCCTCTACAGGCACACTCACAGCAACATCCATGGAACGCCCCTTTCACGCAGAGAAATGCGTGAAAGGGGCCCATATTTACAAGGCCATGAAAAGTCACTCAGGGTGACGTTGCCTGGCCTTGTAAATATGGTCAAGCCTATTGCGCTGCTGCTGCGTCAAAAAAAGCGACGCACTGGCGGCGCAATGAGCTTGCAAATAAGCCAATATGGGCCCCTTTCACACAGTACTCTGCGGGAAAGGGGAGTTCCATGGGTGCTGCGGTGGGTGTTTTTACACATTATACATTCAAAGGAACTGCCATGATGGTGGCTTGGTTTAATGCACAGAGATGATCACTGGGCCAGCAGCATTTCTAAATTTGGAAGACGGTAGTCCATTAAGGTGGCAGAGGCAATGTCCTCCATTAAACTGGCGAACGCATTACCTTCCATTAAATGTGAACATAATATGGTGGTCACACGGTTGACTAATAAACCATCTGATGCTTTCTTAACCGCAGATGAGAATGAGCTCAAATACATAAGTTGTGTCTTCCAGCAAATTTTATCGTAATATAAAAGAAGGGAATAAAAATCTAAGTCTGCTCTCCTTCTAAGACACGTCCACCCCAAAAGACTCATTGAGCGAAGTCCAAAATGAATAGTCAGGCTAAGGAAATCAGGGCAAAATAAATGTAGATAATGTCTCAAAAATAGGGAAGTGTATAGCCTAATGCCATGAAATATGACACCTACTTTCCTAATGGAATGATAATAACATTAGTGGGGCCCTTAGATCATCAACGGTTCAATGCAAAAATATCCCATCAGTAAAATGACCTAAACACAGAAAAGAGCATGCAGGCATTTTGAAGGTATTTGTATTCTGAAACGTAGTTATGTAGCAGCAAAGCACTGAGCAGCAGGCCTAAAGAGCCTAAAATTTGAGCCAAAATTGTTAACAATGAAGCAGAAATTAACAAGGGACTTGTATCAAAGGGGTTTATCCATTCTGTGCTATGGGAAACAGCATTGAGGCAGAAATGCCTAGATTTTCTATTGTGTAAAGTAACAGTGCTATTGAAGAAATACACCTTCGGTTTCGTTCTGAACTGCAGGAAGGTTGGAGTCATTCTCATGTTGATGGGTAAGTTGTTTTAGATCCTTGGTCAGTATATGGAGAACATCTTTCTTCTGGTTTTTTTCTACTTGCTTTTCTTGATCGCCAGTCTGGGGGTTTCCTTGCTCTGCGTCTCAGTGTATTCTCCATGCTGGTCTGAATCTGCATTGGTAGTCGTGTAGAAGGTTTTTGTTCTGAATCTGATACTGTACTTGAGCGGAGACCGATTTCTTTACACTTTTTTTAAGATGAATGTTAGTAGTGATGGGGCAGTAGTGTGCAAGATCATCAGGGTCAAGAGTAGGTTTTTTCCTCGGGGGATCTGTCTTCTTTTAAGCGCATTTAGGAAGGTTCCATTGCTGTGAAATTAGTTAATGGTGAAAAGGGGTATGATGGCATCTCCAAAAAGAGATTTTATTAAGGTGATGTGAGGAGAGACAGGAAAAATAATGTACTACTGCAGGATTAGGAAAATATCCTGAGTTATGTGACCATAGATAGAAAGGAGGGCAAGGGCTGAGTTCTTATGTAGGGTAATGGAACTCCAAAGCGACTTACAATATTCTTTTAAGATACTGTATGGGAATGTAACATGTATTTCTGAATTATTGTAACTCTATCCACTGTAGCCATATATTCTACGATGAGTCTTTGTAAGAGAGCCAGTTCTGCTGCTTTTGCCTTTAGCATCCCTCTAAGCCTGTGATACTCAAATTAGGGCGGGGGTGGTACTTGCAACCCTCCTGATGTTTCCATGTGGCCCCTTGGTGAACAGCAGCGCTCATATGCAGTTTACCATGACTCAGCACTAACATTGGGAATGGAAGTCCTGCACCACTTAACACATTAAACGTGTAAAAATATGATAAAGTCCCTTCAAAATTCAAAAACATGTATTTAGTTAACATGCAGAACCTTTTCACCATAGCAGGTTATATGATAGAACAATGCATGCCTCAACAAAGCATGCCTAAACCACGCGGTCTCAATCACAACAGTGTCTTTACCACGAATGCCTTTACCGCGGATGCCTTTAGCTAATTTAGTTTTAAAGGCAATTCTTGGTAAAGGCATGCCTGGTAAAGATCACATCCCATAATAATAATAATAAATAGTTTGTAGAGCGCCTGGTTACACTGACTAGTGTGTCCCCGCGCTGCGGTCATAAGCTACAGAGAGTCATCGGGAGCGGGCCGGTAGAGCACCGGGGAAGCAGTTTTCTATTGCCTGGAAGAGCCAGGTCTTCAGTTTTTTCCTAAAAGTGTTCTCTGATTGTTCCATGCGGGGGTCAGGAGGTCAAGGGAAAGAGCGTTCCATTGCTTGGCAGCAAGGTAGCGGAAAGAACGGCCTCCCATTCTCATTCTTTTTATAACAGGGACTTGCACCAGTCCTGAGCCTTGGGAACGCAGGGCTCTGGTGGGAGTGTACGGTGTCAGTAAATTGTGCAAGTACCTTGGGCCCTTCTTCACCAGAATTCGTTGGCTGATACATAGAGTTTTAAATATAATTCTTTCCCTGACCGGGAGCCTGTGAAGAGTGGTTCGGGCCTTTTTAGATGAGGCTCTCCTAAGAAGCATCAGGACCAGGCGGGCTGCGGCTTTTTGGATGTACTGTAATCTTTGCACGCTCTTTTTGCTGGCACCTATATAGAATGCATTCCCATAGTCCAGGCGAGAGGTGACAAATGCGTGGACTAGGGTTTTCCTGGCCGCTACTGAGAGCACATCTAGAATTTTCCGAAGGGCCTTCATTATGCCAAAGCACTTTCTTGCCACCGTCCGGGTATGTTGATCGTAGGAGAGGGTGGGGGTCTAACCATATCCCCAGGTTTTTAGCCTCCTCCTTCGGGGTGGGGGTAGTGCCCAGGGTCTGCGGCCACCAACTCGGCGACCATATTGTGGGGGAATTTCCCACAGTGAGGACCTCAGTCTTGCCGCCATTTAGTTTTAGACAGTTGTTAGCCATCCAGACTGAGAGCTATTGAAGGCAAGCCGAGAAGTTCGTGGCTGCTTCTTCCTGGGATTGGGACAAGGATAAGACAAGCTGTGTGTCATCCGCGTATGACACGATACTAATGCCGTATTTGTTAATGATGTTAGACAGAGGGGCAATGTACAAATTAAAAAGCGTAGGGCTGAGTATTGAATCCTGGGGTACCCCTTGACCTAGTCTGATATACTTAGAGTAATACTGCCCTTAGGATACCTAAAAGCTCCTGTCCCGTAGGAAGGAGCTTAGCCATTTCAGAGCCAGGTTGGTCAGTCCGCTTTCCTTAAGGCGCTGAATCAGTATTGAATGTGCCACGGTGTCGAAGGCAGCGCTAAGGTCCAACAGAATCAGCGCCACCATCTGTCCAGCATCGACCAGCCGGCGGTTGGTCTCAGTGGACAGAAGCAGCGTCGACTGTGGAATATGAGGCCGGAAGCCCGATTGCGTGGGGTGGAGTAGGCTAGTTTGATTCATGTGATCTGTTATCTGAGCATTGACCACCTTCTCCGCGATTTGGGCGAAGAAAGGTAGGAGAGATATGGGTCGAAGATTCTCCAGTTGGCTAGCACTGATCCCGGGTTTCTTTTTAATAGGGACAACCACTGCCTCCTTCCATCTTTTGGGGACTATTCCTACCTCAAAGGAAAGTTTGATAAGATGTCTGATGTACGGCCCTAGAATGTCTATACTCTCCCTCATGTTTCTTGGTTTAATGGGGCCTTTCGGGGAGCCTGCCTTGATGCTCAATGCTATTGATTTTAACTTATCAAGGGAGGGGAGGCTGACGCTGGAGAGACAGGAGGACTCTTTCAGATTACATACGCCCTCCCTGTCACCTATCACCCTATGGGCCTCCTCCAGGAAAGTAGAGTAGATCTTCTTTACTTTATCCGAGAAGTAGTCTGCTATCAGATTGCAGGACTCAACAAAGGTTTTACTAGGGGCAGAGGTTCCGTCCAGGGACGAAAGCTCTTTAAAGATCATGAAAAGCTCTCTTGAGGAATTGTCGGAAAGTTCGATTTTCATATTGTAGTGAGCCGCTCGACTCTTCCTTATGAGAGAGTGATATGACTTTTGGTTTTATATGTGGCCCTCCTTTCTTCCGAGGAATCTTCCCTCCACCTACGTTCCAGACGTTTACAGACGGATTTCATCGCCTTCAGCTCCTCATTGAACCAGGGCGCAGATCTAGATTGTCTCCTAGGAGCATTAGAAGCCCATGGTGCCAAGTGCCTCGCAGATGCATTGATCAAGAGCAGTGCAGGCCATTTTGACATCACTCCCTCCAGGTTGCCCCCCCTGCTGAAGAGCAAGCTTGAATTTGGTAGCCGTAAACTTGGACCACTTCCTCTGGGGTTTATTAATGTCGAATTTTGGCCTGCCTTGGGCCTTTGGTATTGGAACTCTAAAGGGGATGATATAGTCATCAGTCCACAGGACTGGAATAGGGGTGTCAACCCGGATCTCTCCCCAGTTGGCAAAAATGGGGTCAAGTAAGTGCCCATGCTGATGAGTCGGGAGGGTGGATTGTAATGGTAGTTGAAGTGCTTCCAGTTCCTGGCTGAGCTCTTGCGCCGGGGCACTGTCCCTGGCGTCAAAGTGTAGGTTAAGATCACCCAACACCAGCATCTTTGCAGAACGTAGTGCTAGCTGGATGACGTGCTCTCTAAGACTGATGGCGAACTGTGAGGCCGGGCCTGGTGGCCGGTATATCAAAAGGCCCTTAATGACACGGATGTTATCCACTGTGATAGTAAAGAGCCCTGCCTCACTGACCTTTATTGACAACCTCTCCTGGGAGCATTCTACCGCTAGTTTATGTATCATAGCTATCCCACCCCCTCTGCATCCAGGGCGATCTAGTCTAAGGATCCCATAATTTGCGGGGAGGGCTTGTAGAATGTCAGGAGCAGAGTCTTCGTTCAGCCATGTTTCGGTCAATAGCATGACGTCAGGTTGGGTGTCCATAAGAAAGTCATACAGAATGTGAGATCTATGTAACTTTATTTTTCTTTGACGCAGATTCTCAGGCATTTTGTTTCATTACATGACTGATAATGAACCTGGAAATGGTGGGTGGAAAAACAGAATGTAGAAATAAAGAGAGACATACATTTAGGTCAAATCTAAGGAGTCTATGGAAATTTGCACTTTTAATATCTGCAAAGCAGCTCTCGCTAGAAAATTGTGCTCTAAAGATCACGATTTGGAACCACTTATTTTTAAGTCAAGCTTACAGCGCATGCACTACAGTATGATCTGTTGTATTAGTTTGTGAGGTCTGGCTCCTCCCATCACTTTGGATTTACTTTTGTCTGTGTCATTAAAAAGTCATAGCCTCCAAATGGCTAAAAGTTGGTGCATGCCCCACCTTTTTTCAAAGGTTAACTCCCCTGGAGTATTGCCACGTGAACGAGCAGCAGTGCACACGCTGCTTTCCTGCCTTTATCTTGTTCTCAATATTATTGCATGCATTAGTCATATGCTGGGATTCATAATCAGCACAGCAGCAAGTAAATGTGTGTGCTGTTGAGGCCCATGGTGGGCTGCGCCATAATATGTGAGGAAGCCTGTCTCTGGTGCGTTTAACGAGGGGAGGCAGCAGTGTTAAGCATTCATCCACTACCAATGAAAGGCCATATGACCAGTTGTGTACACATTGCCTCAGCAATGAACTCTGAATTAACCCTTGCACAGGGTCTGTTTGCTTAGAAGGCCCCTGCATAGGCAATGTACCTGAGTCAACCCTTGCATAGGGACTGTACTGCTAGAGAGTGTTATCTGCAGCATATACCTATATATCAGAATTGTTAGCTAAGTTGAACTATGCTTAAGACATGTTGCTGATGCTGTGTTTATCTCCCCCAAAGTGTTGCCTCATTGCGAAGTACAGGGGGGATGTTACCTGTATTAATGTTGCAGAAGAGATGTTGCCTGTGATGTCCCTGAATATTGAAAGCGTTATTTTTATGGGATTGATGCTTGAGAGATGATTACTCTATCTGCCTAGTGTATAAGAAGTGTTACCTGCCTGACCTAAAAATGAGATAAAGAGTCTTGGTTTCTAAAACAACCTGGTGTGGTGTCATTCTATTGAGTGCGAGTCACTGTCTCAGTGCGAGTGTGTGCTGCACCACTGCTTTACACATTGCCTTCGGGTGCCTTCCTGCCTCGCGCCAAGCTACTGTGTCGGAATTGTTGGTGACCCCAGTTCTAACACCCTATGATTTGGTGAGAGGATTACCCATTGCTTGTTTTGTTTGCTGCTCAAGTTGAGAATGCTTGTTTTACAACTTTCATTTAATCTCATATTTATCAACCCTAAGCACTCTTCGAGAGTGAGGGGCAGATTTACAAGCCCCTTGCGCCTCTTTTGCGTCATTTTTAACATGGGAAAAGTGACGTAAACGGGGCACAAGGGGCTTGTAAATAAGCCCCTGAATGTTTTACATTTTTCATTTGGTGTTCAGCCTACAACAACACAAGATTCCCTTCACTTTGTTGCTGCTTTAACTCCCATTAACACTTTATTTTTTACAGTGATTTATTAGCAATAACTTTAAAGTATTGGCGCTCTTTACATGAGTGGCAGTTAAATTATTTGTTTACATTAGGCACAGGCAAATTGAGTGATGTTCCAGAATGGGATGTTGAGCGTACGCTGAGCCTCGAACCCTGTTCCTCAGTTGCAAAGTCGGCAGTGTGGCTACTTTTGAAATCTCCTCCCACTCAAAATGTGTACGAGGTGCAGACTTCCATTCCCTTCTCAACCCTTCAAGCTTGTGAATAGTTATATACAACCAATGGGAGAGGACGTGGTCCATCGGCTAGAGTGCCGACTTTGGTGCTGGAAACCAGGATTCGAGCCTCAGGGTCGCATCCACGTCCTGTGATTCTCGACAAATCACATAATTTCACCATGCCTGAATTTGTAACGTAACCAGTGCTCATGAAAAGCCCTCCAAATACCTTTTGGTCGAGTTCGCGCTGTATAAAATCTGCAAAAATAAAAAATGCAAATGCATTGGTGTTTCGCATTTCCAAAGTTAAAATAGTTTGTCACGAAACTCCGAGCTTCACCAGACATTCAAATTACAGTGCCCATACAAATTATTTGTCAGTAGTGCACTACCCATAGAAATTGATTCTGCCTTTATCAGTTCACTAATTAGCTCCGTGTCCGGCAGCTCTCCGAAGGTGACCAAAGGCAAGAAAAGATCATCCTGATAAAGTCTAACTTCTGCCGCCATTCAGTCGGGTACACTGCTGCGGAACGCCAAGATTAGTCCGCTTTAAAGAGTTAACTTCAGTCTGCAGAGGGTCATGCCTGGAACTGGGAGAGATGGCAGTCAGCCTCAGCACACAGCGCCTGTAAACAGGCAGTTTAAGACCAGGAACCTGACATAATGATTCAACTGGGCTTCCTTGCCCCCAGTCATGGCCTTGTCTGAGGAGCCACCTATCTGTTACTGTGACTCGAGCTCTGCTCACAGTGACTGTAGCGCCTTGATGCCTTCCTTTAATAAAGAGTGAGCATCAAGTTACCTGGTGCTGCAGCGGGCATCAAGATCAGGAGTTAGTATGTCTTTCTTGGCAGACTCAATCCAGGATTTATGGTGGAGGTAACAAAGGTGCATGCGATGCAAAGCACCCACCTTAGTGTACATACAACTGGTGTTCCAATACTTTGGCAAAATATTTCTTAGCTAGTTTCTCACATGAGCTCCTGCCCAGCTGCACCTCTTTGCTTTGCTAGGCTGCTCTTTCCACGAATCAGCTCCCTGGTGAGATTTATGCTACTCCACCCTTCCTTCAGTGAGTCATTAGACTTGAAATGTAATGTCACCAAGACAGTGTCATAAACCCAGTTGCCCAGCAGATCAAGACTTTGTATTTAGATTGCTGTGCACTTCTTACGCCCAGGTTTGAATCCTTCTCCAAGAATCATGTTTTGAGTTTGCATTTTTTAAACATTTGAAATGCTGCTGATGCTTTGTTCATTAAATCTGCATTCACCAGTTAAATTTTGTTTAAGAAAAGTACTACTTTTCCAACTCATGGGAGAGGAATGGTTTGAGGCGCTTCATCAAGTTGCAATATAATCCGAAACCCTTCATTTAAATCTTCTTTCTGGCAGCATCTCCGGGTTCTGTGTTTTTCAGTTTTTTTGGAAACGTTATGGAGTTTTCTGTCCAGTAACTTTGCATCAGGCCGTGCACATACACATCATTTGGACAGTGCTCCCTACATCAGTTTTTAACGTCTATTCTTAAAAGATAAGAAAATGCATTCAAGATAGCCACTACAGTTATGGGCACATGCATTAATGCCACCTAATTACACTCTACTCAATAACACATAAATACACCCCACATAAAACCACTGTGCCACATAGCAACAATCCATATAAATACACTCCACACCATGCCACTTAATTCCCATCAGCATTATTTCACAGACAACGCCATACAGATCCACATCACACAATTCAGCTCCACAGATTTCCATTCCACACCACATATTTTGACAACAAACCAAATAATTCAAATCAACAATGCAATTGAACAGCACATGCATCCAATCTTCACCACAGAATTCCAAAGCCTGCCATAAAATTCAACAGCACACTACATAATTAAACTCCCCTACATACCACACCCACACAAAATACCCATCCACATATTTACCCTCCATGACACTCAATCCCACTCTACATAATTCCATGACACTCAATACCACATAATTACTATCTACATAATTCCACTGCACACCATGCCACATAATTCCACTACACACATCCACTCCAAACCACACAATTCCAAGGCACACAATTCCACAACTAACAATTTTAATCCAACCCAGATAATTCAACTCCATACCACACACATACACTCCATAAGCATAAGTAAAAGAAATTCAGGTAGATTCATCAAGCATTTTTGCGAGCGCAAACGGTGCGAATCGCAAAATTCGGCCGTTTGCGCCCCCAAAAATGGCATTTGAGATTCATCAATGGTTCATGAACTGGCAATTTGAAAAATCGCAAATAATTGCGATTTATCAAATTGCGATCGCATTTAAGGAATCTCAATTTGAGATTCCTTAAATGCTATTCATGAACCTTTTAAAAATTGCGAAATCGCTATTTTTGGCCGCTATTTACCGCGAAGTCTGACTTCGTGGTAAATAGCGAAAACTTAGAAAAATGCACTTACATGTGTGTGCGCAACATCAGTCTACATTTACATTTCAGGGGTGCTACAGGGTGTCCTTTGGACACCCCTGGCACCCTTGAAATTGCATCCTTATTTGCGATTAGCAAATTGCTAATCGCAAATAAGGAATGAATGTGAATGGGGAGTCATTCCTTATTTGCGATTAGCAGTTTGCTAATCGCAAATAAGGAAGCTGTAGGAATCGCAAATAAAATTGCGATTTCTACATGAATCCCGTTTTGCGAGTCTTTAATAGCGATTCCTTAATAATCGCTATTAAGGACTCGCAAAACGGGACAATGATGAATCTGGGGGATTGTCATTTACAGCTCCATAAGCTCTAACTTTCACAAATGCGAGGCCGATAGCATTGCAAATGCTTGTTTTCAATGACTTGGCAAGGAGGGTATCTCCTATCTTTAATGGTATAGTCCTGGTAGCTCAGCAGACTCGGATATACGTGAAGACTTCATGACTGTAATACCCGTGATCACAGGGGCGGTAAGCATTCTTGATTCATTTGTTTGGTGCAAAAAAGGAATCACCTAATTTGGGAGATCACCAGCAGCAGGCACGGAATTACACTGTTTTAATGTGCCTTTTGTGTCTATTGACTCTGGAAACAATGGTGCTTTGGGAAACATTTTCCTGTCAGCTCACTGCAATTAACCTTTGTCACGAGAGCCCAGACCTTTTGCAGACTGCAGTCTCAGATTGCAAGCAACCACGTTTTACACAGAAAGCCGACTATGTGTAGCCCTGAGCTATTAATAGTCGAACAGGAAGCAACAAATCATGGAATTCCAGACAATGTATACTCGAAACGAGTTTGTACCCTGACATGTGAATTTTGATGGTGATTTAACATTACTGTATTTTATAGAAAGAAAATGAAAAAAATCTCTTTAACCACCATTTACATTCTTTATTTTTCCATTAGTCACCGCATTACTGAATAAAGAATTCGAGCATTTTAAATCCTTAATTTTATTTAAAAAATATTTACACGTTTTTTCCTGCAACAACCAGTCAACTGTTGTTAGAAAGAACGTTTACCTTACCTAAGAAGGCCACATGTCTTATTTAAGATGAGTCAACATAAGTTCTTAGTTCTTACTTGTAAATAAATGAATAATGTTCCAAGTTCCAAGGAATTGTAGTTTCTATATGAACACTTTTGAAGCTTCAAGGAAATGCAAACCTGGAGTAACTCCTGAATACATGTTTTTAGATCTGTCCTGCAGACAGCTGTTAGCTACTTCTAGTCGATTACCTATTGTGTATTTTACCAATACTTAGAGTTGGCTTTGAATCAACCTATTGATCATGATTGGTTGGTCTTCATGCCTCTCCCATTTGCTTGATTTTTTATCAGATGGCTTCCCCTTCCTCTTCTTGTGTTTGAACATGCACTGGAGCATAACTTCTTTACCATCGTTTAAGTGGATGACTTGTATGTTTCAACTGCTTACAATTGATGATGCCGGATTCTTATCTGAATTTTTAACCTTAGCTTACCAAATTCTCGAATCCTCTACTCTCGGATCTTTCTTGTCTGCTAAGAAGTGTAAAGAGAAGAAACTCTTCTCATTTGCAATTTACCATTCCCAAATTAATCCAAATCAGTACTGACTATAGAATAAAGTTAAAATATTTATTACAAAGCCACAAACGACTGGATATACAGACACCTCAGCAAGAGGTTCAGGAAATAATTGGGCACTAATACAAACATAATCCTACGCATGAGCCTCAAACGACTCAATATGATGATCAGAGTGTTCTCTAAAAGCATGAGCAAACTACTACAGTCCCTGCGTGAAGAGATGACTGAATTGGCCTAAAAGGAAGGAAGGAAAACCGTTAATCTGTCCCTACACTAACACTAAAGTGACATCCCTACTTAGCATCTTCCCAGGAAAGAGGAAAAAGGTGTCAGCAGTGAACACTTCCTTAGAAGTACACTCACTTTGCAAAGATAAGTAGCCTAAGCTACAGAGCTCGTTCTAAGATGCTCCTTCTTGCCCCTTCGCTCCTACTATAATACAAAATCCCAAAACAGTAGGGCACGCCCTTCGTACACCCCTTCAAGCAGGTCCTCCTTCTGGATTTTCCCACTGAAACTCTGACTTCATCCAAGAACTGTTGAGTCCACCTTGAGTTCCAGACACCATCTTCACTTAAAACAGATTATCTGCATTCCAGTTGACTCCCATGGCGCCTGTTCCCACCATCCCTATTCTTAACAAAGGGTTATTTTGCTTAATGAGACATGTGCCCTTGCACCTGCAACTGGAAGCTGGTAAACAACTCGTCCTTGCACGCACACAAGTTTCACTGTCTGCGTTTAATTAAAGAAATGAGCCTTCCCAAGGAAAAATACTTTTCGAGGTCTACAGCTTCTGGCTAACATAAGAAATCACAAATATGCTTTTTCCTATACTTATATGCAGTCAGGCCTTCCTACATTTAAACACACATTTTCTAATATCACATTATAGGCATTGCTATTTGCGGTCACCTAATACATGAGTTCACTACATGGAAGCAACCCATACGTGCAGACTTTTATATGGTACACGTTTAATCCTAATGCATCACTTTTACATGTGACCCAATACATTTTGCATATCCTAAGCATCTTTACAATTAAACACTACACTAATCTTCAACACTATATGAATATACTTCTAAACATTTTTAATATAAGCTGATTTAACACTACATTGCTAAAGATTACACGTTAATACAGTACTCTAAATATGCGGGTGCTGACTATCTGTGATTATGATGCACTCCTACAATATTCAGAATAACATGGCACTCTATCAGTGCCCCCCTTTGATGACTTGTGTCATCACCGAAATCACACCATCCTTGGGGAAAGAACTGCCTTAAACAGAACTTGTTGCCATTCTCCCTCATCTAAGCATCTCCATGTTTTTAAGATTCTGATAGTGACTGTCCTGCAGTCTTTCCATTCTCCTCCCTTGCTCTCTCAATGATCTCTCAAGTCTGTTGGACTTATACCATTTGTAAGCCCTAACTAGACCCCACAAGCAGGTCACACAAACCACAACTATAATGAGAGGTTTTAGAACATAACCAAGGAACCCTTTTCCCAAGTTCGCAAACCAACCTCCCACCTGTCTAAATCCCTTGCCAACTTTCTCCCAAACTCCTTCCTCAGTCAAATCCTCAATCTCATGATGAATCATAGAGATGTACTTATATATTTCTCCAGATCTTTGCTGTTACCTGGCATATAAGTGCAGCACTCTTGGACCTTCAAAAGTTTACACACTCCTCCCTCTTTTGCCAAAAGGACATCTAAAGCAAGAGGATCCTGCAAAACCATAGCCCTTATTGACAACATCTCTGCTTCAACCAACACTAGCGACGTAGCTGTACTCATTGACAATTCATCAACCACAGTCGCCAGTCTCCTGATCTTCACATCGTTCAGAATCACTCCCAAACCTGGTATCATTGCTCCAAAAACATCTCCAACAATTGTTCCAACGCTTGAGCCCCTCTTTACTCTTGAATGCTTTCCTCCTTCCAAGAGCTCCAAATCCTCTGCATGATAAATATTAGGGAAAATGATTGCTAGATAACATGTACCATACCATTTCGCAGGCAATCGCACATATGCATTCTTTCCACACACATAATACACAGTCGGTATCACTTGCACAGTTCCTCTCGATTCGATGCAAAAAGTCTTTATTTCAATGCACATATCATAAAAGACAATACATTAAAAAAATTGGACATTCTATTCTCATAAAAATAACAAGACTAGCACAGTAAGAAAGTGAATCAACAAGTTACTCAATCCATATACACAATAATTTAGTCTAAAAAGCAAGATAAAAACTGTAAAAAGGATAGAAAATCCCAACCCATAGTGTAAGGGAGTACCACAGAGTTGACATAACTAGGTTAATAGTTACGTTAAAAAGCCTTTATATCAGGCTTAGCTTATATGCATGGATTGCCCACATCCAGTGTAAAAATTTGGCAACAGCAATAGCTATAGATTTTTACAATCTGTTTTTAGTATCCTTAGCGCTTCTTTGCCAGTTTTAATACCCTTCAACAGGTAAATGGGCTTCAATCATGTGTGCCTCGGATGTTTGTACACTGGGCATATAAATAGAATGTGTGCTATACTTTCCGGCTCGGATGGACAAAATGGACATCTTGTGCTAGCTTTGGCACCCCATTTACTGGTAAATGAATTAACTGGGAGTGTGCCCACCCTAAATTGGTGGTACCGTTTCCTATCACAAGAAAGTGTAATAAAATCCCAGTACCCTTCATAAGCATTATCATGTTTGATCTCAAAGAGATCCCTTGTTAGAGAAGGACTTGTTAAAATCCTGAAACAATTCATGGAGGCCATATTCCAGTATAACTCCTTAAAGGCCTTACTAGGCGGAAAAACATTAGCTGCAGGGTTTTGCCACAAGGAATTTAGACCCATTGCGTTGTAGGTTGCCTTAGCCTCTTTCAACCATGAGATTTTGCACGCACTATCGGCATCTCTAACCTCAAGAAAAGCCTAGGCGTACTGGGAGAGCTCAGGGGTAACCTACAATCTCCTCCAGTAGGCCACAGGTCTGTAGTGCGCCACATCCTCTATGCGTTGGCATCCCAGATCATAGTAGAGGGGCAGTAGTGGCATGGATTGAGGGAGGCCGGTTATTCCCCTAATGAACTTGTTTTGAGAGCTCGTCAGTGCAGCTAAGTTACTAAACCCCCAAAGTTCGGCCCCATACAGGACCGACGCACTCATTTTTGTGTTATAGATTTTAAGCACGGGGCAATCGGTTTTGTAAATGAGAGGCGCTGGTTAGGCTGGCTAGTATGAGGCGTCCAATCTAATTTAGAGCCTAGGGTTATACCGAGGTAGGAAAAGACTTGGGTCTGCTCTAACGTAACTTCGTTCATAACCACCCTCCCTCTTACAGACTTATGCTTATGTAACACCATGAACTTTGTCTTGTTCGCGTTAATAATAAGACCATGGTCCTTGCAGAACACCTCACATCTCACAATCGCCTTCTGGAGACCTTGTTGCGTTTTGGAGATTAACAGGGTGTCATCTGCAAACATTAGCAGAGGGATCGTCCTGCCGTCAAGTGTAGGGGCGTCAGTAGGATGATTCATAAAATACTGGAGCACCCTTTGATGTACAAGGAAAAAAGTGTTGGTGCAAGTACACACCCTTGACAAACCCCTCTGGCGATTGGAAATCTATCGGTTACTCTCCCTTGCTGACCCCAACGCACTTGTGAGAAATTTGCGTCATGAAGTTTAATTAAAAAAGCCAATAGGTCAAGGGGCATGCTCTGTTCCACAAAAACACTCCACATCTTGGCACGCGGCACTAAATCGAATGCCGACTTAAGGTCTACAAATGCGACATACAGCGTGCCGCCTCTAAGGATTACCACACACCAGTAAATTAAAACAAATCTGAAACCTGATCGATAGTGCTCGTGTTTGAGCAGAACCCAGCTTGTAAAGCAGACAGGATATCGAACTCGTTGATCCAGCCTTGGATTCTGCTCAACACGAGCCTAGCAGTCACCTTCTGGATGTAATCAATTAAACTCATGGGCCTGTAATTTCCAGGATCTGAACGATCCCCCTTTTTAAAAATCGGGATGATCTTGGCACCCTTCCATGTGTCAGGTATAGGAGAGCCTTTTGCACTAGCATTCACCAGGGACTGGATGTAAATCACATATACTTCCTTATTGTGTAAAAACAGGTCAGCTGGTACACAGTCCAACCCAGGAACTCTACACCTCGGGACCCTGTTAAGTGCTGTTTCGACATCCAGCTCAGTGAAATGTAAGGGTGGGATGTCTACAGGAATGGTAGGAAGACCAAGGGGCAACTCAGAATCTCGAACAAGGGAGGCAAACTGAGTCGTAAAGAACGATACCCACAACTCATATGCTACATGATTGGAATGTGGATTTGGATTTGGATTATTAAAATATCACTACTCTCAGAGTTCACCTGTTTAACATTATACCTCTTGTCCTGTCTCACCCAGATGGTTAAGCCCCCATTGGTCTGCCCCGCTGGCCAGGAATAGCAGGCTTAAAGAAGTTTAAATAGCCTTGTCTAAACTCCGGGTCCACTGACCAAGATTCCTGAAAAAATATGACATCATTTTTGTCAATAAAAGATAGCCAATCAAGTGATGTTAATTTACTCTTTAGCCCGGCAATGATCCATGAGACCAAAGCCAATTTTAGGGGACCAGGGCTAGGATTACTACTATGGTAATGCCGGTCATCATCAGGGATTACACTGGAACAATTTTACCCGGCACTGAGTACACAGCATTCCTTTTGGCCTCGCTTGAACTGTCATCCACCCCATATCAATCTTCCCAGTAGTTTGGGCCCTCTGGTACATCAGTTATTATTAGCAGAGGGCCCCCTTGACTCTTGTTATTCGTTACAGTTTTGTGGTCTCCTAAGACCCTGGTTACGAGTTCCCCAGGAGTAATAAGATCCATTTTAGGATACAGTCAATCGTTTTCCTCCAGCGTACTAAGTACTGCAAATCTATTGGAGGTCGGGAATGCATGATTATTAGGCCCTAGCAAATTCAAGGTTATCCTCTGCATTGCTACCCTGTGATTTGTGACAGATTGATAAAAGTATCCCAGCGGGAGAACACTGATAGCCTCTGGGCTAACCCTAAAGGGGGCTACTTGATCCAAAATTCACCGAACCATGTTCGGAGACCTAAAACTTATAACTACACAGTCACCATCCAAACCTTTGTCATAATGTCCTACCCAAGCAACCCTTCTCACCATCTTAAACTCTGCAAATGGATGGTTCCCAAGCCCTGTCTTTGTGTTCAGAAAATGGAGGGCCTTATTCTTAAGTGAGGACTAATGTTCCTCTTCTCGAGGTTGGAGTTTCAGGACATTTGCTAGTACTATGGTGTGTGGTGTTGCCTCGGGTGGAAGATGTAAAGAAACAACCGCCGGCAAAACCCCTCCAATCCCTGTAGTCTCCCTACTGGGCCCTTAGGCCCTTCCCTACCAATCAGTGCATGTGCTGTGGAAGGGTTCAGAGGGATTGACGTGGTAGAGGATGGACGGGCCACGTCATGACATGGTGAGCTAGATAAATTTCTCGTCTGACTAATAGTTATGTCTTCAGTCTGTCTATTCCCAAAACAGGCAGGTTGGTACTCAGATATAGACTGCTTGATCTTGATCAATCTCTGGTCGATGGCTTCTAGTTTAGACATAAGGGGATTAATCAGGGCTAGGAGCTTTTCTTCAGAAATCATCATGAAGCCTTAAGGGGCCAGGATGTCCGTTCACCAATACAGGTTGATTATGGCTTGCATCACCCCCCTTAGTATTATCAGTGTCGGTGGGTGGAGCTATAGACCCTCTCTTCCCAGATGCTACATTCTTACTCTTTGCCTGCTTTGAAACCTGATGACTAGCTTTAGGGGCACTTCGCGCTTTCCTTTTCTTGGTTTGGTCATTTCCTTTAGGGGCTTGTGATAACTTTTGCTGCCTAGTACGCATATTGGAGGAGGTGGGTGGGGTCGAGCAGGACGTGTTGACCACTGGGCAATAATGGGGGTACCTAGCTGTGGGGTACCTAGCTCATGGCTAAGTTGACTGATGACTCTGGCCCTGGGACGTGCCCCACGAATGGATGTGATGGGTCTAATGAAAGCCTCCGTTCTGTTAACTCAATCTCGTGTATTAACACGGATTCGGCCCGCAAGAGGAAGGCATCTAGGGTCCCCACCACTCCTGACCCTACCACCCCCATGCGTATAGCTTTGCTCATATCCACAGGTATAGAGCTAAACAGCGGGAGCCCTGGAGCGTTTTTAAGCACCTCCTGGTGCATGTTTGTGACGCTGGTGACGCTGATGGTAAGCGCCAAATAGAGGATGCTGGGATTTGTAGTCCCCCAGCACCTGCGTCCTATTAGGCGGGAGATGCATGGTAGCGGGAGCGGTGTAAGCAGCATTGCAGTCCCTAAGGACTGATACAGGAAGGCAGAGGAGCAGGTAAGTTCCAGGCAAGAAAATGGCCAAAAAGTATTTCGCAGAATTTTCCAAAGTGAAAACATGATCACATGTGGTCTGTTCCACTGCAACATTCTCATAGTATGTCTGATGGCGTCTTATGCACAGCTTCCCTCTCTGTTCTTCATCTAGCGCTATAGGACCATAACTTCCCTTCGATCTATGTAACTTCTCCTCGTCCATCCAATCTACTCTTCCTTCCCCTGAATCTCGTAACTATGTTTATTTTCTGTACCTATCTTCTACTTGATTTCTGAACTTTTTCTCCACATCTGACAATAAGCAAGTCAAAATATGTCGATGTGCATAAGCTGTATCTATCTCTATTGACAGTATAAAATATTTCCTGAGCCTATCCTCTGTTTTGTAATAATCCTACTTATTCAAATGCTTACAAGCTGGTAATTCAGGAAGCACTGCATCATAATTGGAAAAGAAATACTCAAACTGGCCTCATCCATAAAAGATGCTAAGCAACAAACTACAAGAAATACCATATGTCAATGGAAGGTGATGATTTCGAATACCCTCATCCACTGAGTCAGGTAACTGCATACACACATAACAATCTTTCGCATCCATCGCATCAATATATTTATACAACAACTTAGCATACGCATTAAGCTTAAAGTCACTTCTAGAAAGATCTATATGAAACCTGCAACTCTCCTCTAGCAGCAAAGACCGTTCATCTCCTATTTTGACCTCTTTCTTGCTAGGAGTGGTAGGTGTAGGTGTACCCTGTACCTCCAAAGCCTGCGCATGTGGGGCTAAATATGAAACTACAACTACCAGGATTATAAAGATTATAACTCCCACTACAAGTGTGCCTACAGTGCACCTAGCTCTACGATTTGGATTTCCAGCCTCCATGGTCTCTCAAGAGTTCTCAAAGTTCTTTGTTCAGCAACAAACACTCAAAGTTCCTTTTCTTCTTCTTCAGTTGCTTGCGAACCAGTTCGAACACCACTTCAGAAAGCTGGAAGTCCCCTTTCTTGATTTCAGTTCCTTATTTACACAATGCAAAGACAACCCTAACCCTTCTCTGTCCTCTTCGGGAAGTTCCTACATTTCTTCTTCTTCACTCAGACCTAGGTTATCTCCTTTTATTTTATTTACAACAAAGTCTCTTTTAATCCTGAATAAGATTTGCTCCAATTATCTCTAGAACATGTTGCAAAAGCTCAAGAGGAAGAACAATGATTTCATGATATGGAACTTCAACACCAAAGGTAGGAAATATCAGTCTGTTCAGTATCAAATCACGAACTCCACTCAATGTTGGGGGACTCGGGACAGTGAAGGTCAGTACTCCTTCGATCTCAAGTCCTGGTATCAAGAGTCACGTCAATCTTCATGCTGGGGCTGTTGCTGACCACGACAACTGACCTCAACCTCCCCGAACTCAGCAGTCCCGGCATTTGTCGCAACGTAGGTCCACTCTGGAGTTGCGTATCTCTGACAAGGCACTCTTGTTCGTCTTGATCTTCTCAGACCTCCACAAGCTTGCCCTTGTTCACCTTCTTTTGATTCTGAGTCTTCCGCCACAGGAGCAAGATCTCTTTTAGAAACCAGGCGTAGATTCAGTCGCCTCTGTCTTTCAGGCCACGTTTCCTCTGCGCTCCTTGTTCTTCTGCTCCTTCTCTGCTCACCCTGCTTACAACTCTCTTCTGCTGGGTCTGAGTTAGAATCACCTTCACAGCAACTTCCCCTTTCTGAGGCAGTTTTAGTGTTGCTATTGTCGTGATCCTCCTCAGCTAGATCTGGTGAGCAATCAGCTTCGTCAGCCACCCTCACAGCCCTGCCACCTCAGCTGGATTTTCATTTGGGTGAGGAGCTGGTTCTTCCGAGGGTGCTGGAAGTTTACGGGTGTGAGAAGCATGCACCCAATTCGGCAATCCTCCGCACTTCGCTGGAGTGTTCATCAACAGAATGATCTGGGAAGTGCCTCACCAACGGACGTCCAGGCAGCTCTTCCTCACATGCTTCCGAACCAACACCCAGTCACCTGGATTCAGGTCGTGACAGAGGTCACTCGAAGCTGGAACAGCAGCAGCCTGCACCTGATGAGACACAGAACGGATCACATCAGCCAGTCCATTGCAATAATCAAAGATCAAATAGTCTGCGATGCTTATCAAAGCTGTTGATGGTACTGCTGGTAACCTCATAGCCCTCCCCATCAAAACTTCATGAGGTGAAAGACCTGTTCTCCTTTCTGGGGTACTATGAATACTCATTAACACCAAAGACAAAGCATCAGGCCACTTCAGAGATGTAGATGAACACACTTTTGCCATTCGAGCTTTCAAAGTCCCATTAATCTGCTCCACTATTCCAGAAGCCTCTGGACGATAACTACAATGAAGTCTTTGGTCAACATTTAAAGCTGTGCAGAGCATCTTCATGATCTCACTATGGAAGTGTGCTCCTCTGTCCGATTCCAAAGAGGTCGGAAATCTGAACCTAGGTATGAGTTCCCTCAACAGTAACTTAGCTACCGTTAGTATATCACACCTCCGTGTTGGGTAAGCCTCTACCCACCTTGAGCAAACACACACCACCACTAGAATGTACCTCAACCTGTTACATCTAGGTATTTCAATGAAATCCAACTGCATCCTATTGAAAGGTCCCCCCGACCTCCCAATGTGACTAAGTGTAACTGCATTCCTCTTTCCCTCATTAATTTGGTGACACGTGACACACCTTTGACATATAGCTTCTGCTACTGCGTGAAATCTTGGATTATACCACGTCTGTCTGAACACTTGCACCATTGCATCTCCTCCCTAGATGTACCGCACCATGAATCTGCCTCGCCATCAGGTTTAACAAGTCATCCAGCAACACTGCTCTTCCATCGAAACCCAAATGTCAACTTACCCTTTCATGCATCCAGATCTGATCCACACATTTTTCTCTTGTTCTGAAACCTGTTCCTGCAGGCACTTGAGTTCGTCCCAAGTATCCGCCATGGCCAATATCATGTTGAACTCAGTTCTTTCTTGGCTCTCCCCTGTGTAAACCTCAGTAAAAATGCAACCTTGTTCAGCACAGAAACGTGCAACCTCGTCTGCGTAGCGGTATCCAAGAGAGACAAAACCTGCCCCTCTACCATGAGCTGGACATTTAACCACAGCAATCTCTTTTGGGCGTTGCAAGGCTTCCAACAATAATCTCAAAAATTCCCCGTTCCTGATGGGTGATACAGACGATGTCATGTAACCCCTCTGGGACCACAGCTGACCGAAGTCATGAACCACACCAAACCCGTACTGGCTGTCTGTATAAATGGTAACTCGAATTTGATCAGCAGCCAAACAGGCACGAGTCAAGGCAATGATTTCAGCTACCTGGGCGGAGTATACTCCTTCTAGGCAAGCAGCTTCAACCACTCCCGTAAGGGTGCATACAGCAAATGCTGCTCTCAACTGACCGACACTGTCTCTTAAGAATGAACCATCAACAAAGAAGATCTCATCAGGGTCAGACAATGGTTCATCAACAATGTCAGGTCTCGGTTTGGTGCCAAGTTTAGTCACATCAAGACAGTAATGGTCCTCACAATCTTCATCAATTGTATTTGGTAACGGCATCAAAGTGGCAGGATTCAAAACAGAACACCTCCTAAGGGTCACATTCTCTGCAGCAAGAATAACTTGCTCATAGTGTGTGAGTCTATTATTGGTCAGGTGCTGTGTCTTGGTCCTCGTCATCAACAGTTCAACAGAATGCGGAACGTGCACAACTAAAGGATATCCCATGACTATGCTTTCACATCTTTCAATGCTGACACCTTTTGCAGCAACGGATTTAAGACATCCGGACAACGCTGAAGCTACTGGATCTAAAGTAGGTGAAAAATAGGCAACTGGTCTACGGACACCTCCATGATCTTGAGTCAGAACGTACAATGCGCAACCTTCTTGTTCACAACAGAATAATGAAAAAGGCTTGTTGTAGTCAGGCGTTCCCAGTGCCAGAGCATGACAAAGATCCTCTCGCAGCTCCAAGAACGCCGTCATTTAGTCATTGTCCCATGGTACTGGATCACACACATCCTTGTGTGTCAGTCTCTGCAAAGGTTTCGCCTTCAAAGAGAAGTTGGGAACCCACTGGCGACAGTAGCCAACCATCCCTAAGAACATCCTGACCTCTTTTTTTGTGGCAGGCACAGCCATGCTCATGATCACCTCAATTTGGTCAGGTGACAGCTTGCTTTTTCCTTACTCTATTCTGTGCCCCAAGTATTGCACCTCATTCAAGCAGTACTGCAACTTATTTGGAGACACTTTGGGCCCATTCTCTGCTAAGTGATTCAGCAAGGTGATGGTGTCTATCCTGCATGCATCCTCAGTCTCTGATGCAACAAGGAGGTTGTCTATGTATTGCACGAGAACGGAGTTCTGTGGCAATGTAAGGCTCTCAAGGTTTTTCTTCAAGTTCTGATTGAAGATCGATGACCTCTCTGTATAGCCCTGAGGGATACAACACCACGTTAAAACACGGTTTTCCAGCTTGAACGCAAAAAGAAATTAGCTTTCTTATGCAGTGGTATCGAAAAGAATGCTTGACACAAATCAATCACAGTGAACCACTCTGCCTTACATGGGATCTGGAACAATATCACTGATGGATTGGGAACCACTGGACAACATGGAACAACTATGTTATTCACTTTCCTCAAGTCTTGCACTATCCTGAACTTGCCACTCGGTTTCTGCAATCCCATAATGGGTGAGTTGTATGGACTGCCCATTATCTCCTTCAGAATCCCCTGCTTAATCATAAAGTTAATCACAGGTTTTATCCCTGCAATGGTTTCCGGTGTCAGATTATACTGGGGAGTTCTTGGGAACTCAACATTATGCTTAACCTGGATCTTAACTGTCTCGACCCCTTTGATCTATCCGATGTCTTCACCTGTGAAGCCCCACACCTTCTGAGAGACCGAGTCTCACAAATCATGTGGGAGTTCTTCCACTGTTACCACGGGGTACATTTCCACGCACAAGTGCTGTTTTGCGATCTTAAAGGTAGCATCATCATCATTAGTCTGCAATTCGACTCCTCTCGGGGTGCAATAGATAATACAGTTTAGTTTGCATAGGAGATCCCTCCCTAGCAAACAAACAGGGCGTGAATTGCATACCACAAACTGATGTCTATCTCTGAAATTTCCTATCCTCGCTGGGATCGTTTCAGTCAATGGGTTTGTCATTCTATTTGCAACACCTACAACTTGGATTGATTGTCCCGAGAGGGGTAGGTTGGGAACTACTGCAGATCTCACAGTAGAACGGGTAGCACCAGCATCAACCAAAAAGGTGGTAGGATGACCATCAACATCTGCTTCTACAAATGGTCCCCTCTGGTCTACCTCCAAGACTGCCAAAGAGTGCAGTCTTCCTCCCCCCTCAGGCACCGTCATAACAACGGGTCTGAGCAGTATCCGTCATTTGCATCAAAAAGAGGCTTCTGCTGCTAAGTCCGAGTCTCTTGAGGGATCCTTGGTGGCAGGGGAACCTGTACTTGCAGAACTAATGTCCCCCCTTTCATCGACCTTGGTCTCATCACAATATTTGTCGCTTCGGGCACCTGTACTATCTCTCCCCCCTCCTGTAGCTAATTTGCCAGATTCAAGGGACACTCGCGTCTCCAATGTCCGACTTGGTGACTAAGGTGGCACGCAGGAGCCTTTTTCAGTGTCGCCACATCTGCTCTCGGTCTAGAATCCCCTGTATTTCCCTTTTCTTGGTTTTGACCATTCTGTCTTTTCCCCAGCGTTCCTCCATTTGACTGCATCTGATTGTAGAAAATAGAAACCTTCTCAGGGGTCTCACTGATACTTGGTCCTTTTAAACCAACAAAGAAGAAATTGGCACAGAAGCTGAAATATAAGAGTAACATCTTTATTAACCTCAAATGAGGGAGACACAGAAGCCTTTAGCAACTGAAAGAGGCAGTCTGAGGAGTACAAAAAACAGAGGCCTTATATATGATTAGGGTTACATAGTCCAACAACAACAATAACCTAGGTTCCAAAGTCACTTCATCTCCATTCATTTAAAGGAGAAAGAACCACACTATGTTCTGCTGGTGGTTGGGTTATTTATTTTACCCAAATTCTTTCAATTTTATTCATATATAATAAAAGGGGCAACTGTTCTTCACAGATTTGCACACAAAATGTTACCAACAAACATTTACAATAACATACTATTTCCTACATATAACGGCAGTCAGTGAGACAAAATAAATTCACATAATCAATTAAACGAATCAGTTCAAAAATCATTACACAGATCACTGTCAATAATCCAATGTGCAACGCAAGAAATGTTTTTAGCAAGACAAATCAATTGCACTGCCAATCTGCGTTTGTTTACACAATATTCCAATATCTTGTTTGTATTTAATTCATTCTCCAAGATATTCTTGTTATCAGTAATCCTATTCTTAGTACAACTCAGCGGAACTCTCGCTGTGCCAACGCGTTTCGAGACACACAGTTGCCTTTGTGTGCTCTCATCAGGGCATCTTACTTATCCACATTCATATCTATAAATACAAAAACATATAAAACACCTGTCACTTATCTGCAGTATTTATATAATTTAACTAGCTCCCATCAATGGCTATGTGGTCCTTCCTACCTGCCACTGTGGTAAAGCGTTATTCTAATCGGGCTTTCCGGACCATGAGTCTGTTTTTAAAAAAAATTATGCCAGGCTTAGAATCAAATTCATTCGTTGTGACCTAATACAGGGCAACAAGGGGGAGAGGTAGAGGGATTCAAGCAAGCCGGGCCAAAGACGGCTGAAATGCCAGAAACCGGTCCCCGGAAGCTTGTTTCCTTCCCAGTGTAAGAATTGGCTTTTGTAGTCTGGTCTGCCCTGTTCCCATGATGCACTGGGCCAGGGACAGACTAATTTGCATACAGCCAGGTTCTGAAACTGGGATGGTGCAATGAGCTAAAAAACGGTGTTGGATCTAGCCCTGATCTCTTGACTGGGTGAGAGTATTCTGCTTAATTCAGAGACTCTGTCCATCACCACCCCTTGTTGTAAATATTTTTGTCCACCCTAAGCGTGGAAGGGTATACTCAGATGTGAGTCCCTTGCTCATTGCACCATCAGGATTCAAGCAAGCCGGGCCGAAGACGGCTGAAATGCCAGAAACCGGTCCCCGGAAGCTTGTTTCCTTCCCAGTGTAAGAATTGGCTTTTGTAGTCTGGTCTGCCCTGTTCCCATGATGCACTGGGCCAGGGACAGACTAATTTGCATACAGCCAGGTTCTGAAACTGGGATGGTGCAATGAGCTAAAAAACGGTGTTGGATCTAGCCCTGATCTCTTGACTGGGTGAGAGTATTCTGCTTAATTCAGAGACTCTGTCCATCACCACCCCTTGTTGTAAATATTTTTGTCCACCCTAAGCGTGGAAGGGTATACTCAGATGTGAGTCCCTTGCTCATTGCACCATCAGGATTCAAGCAAGCCGGGCCGAAGACGGCTGAAATGCCAGAAACCGGTCCCCGGAAGCTTGTTTCCTTCCCAGTGTAAGAATTGGCTTTTGTAGTCTGGTCTGCCCTGTTCCCATGATGCACTGGGCCAGGGACAGACTAATTTGCATACAGCCAGGTTCTGAAACTGGGATGGTGCAATGAGCTAAAAAACGGTGTTGGATCTAGCCCTGATCTCTTGACTGGGTGAGAGTATTCTGCTTAATTCAGAGACTCTGTCCATCACCACCCCTTGTTGTAAATATTTTTGTCCACCCTAAGCGTGGAAGGGTATACTCAGATGTGAGTCCCTTGCTCATTGCACCATCAGGATTCAAGCAAGCCGGGCCGAAGACGGCTGAAATGCCAGAAACCGGTCCCCGGAAGCTTGTTTCCTTCCCAGTGTAAGAATTGGCTTTTGTAGTCTGGTCTGCCCTGTTCCCATGATGCACTGGGCCAGGGACAGACTAATTTGCATACAGCCAGGTTCTGAAACTGGGATGGTGCAATGAGCTAAAAAACGGTGTTGGATCTAGCCCTGATCTCTTGACTGGGTGAGAGTATTCTGCTTAATTCAGAGACTCTGTCCATCACCACCCCTTGTTTTAAATATTTTTGTCCACCCTAAGCGTGGAAGGGTATACTCAGATGTGAGTCCCTTGCTCATTGCACCATCAGGATTCAAGCAAGCCGGGCCGAAGACGGCTGAAATGCCAGAAACCGGTCCCCGGAAGCTTGTTTCCTTCACAGTGTAAGAATTGGCTTTTGTAGTCTGGTCTGCCCTGTTCCCATGATGCACTGGGCCAGGGACAGACTAATTTGCATACAGCCAGGTTCTGAAACTGGGATGGTGCAATGAGCTAAAAAACGGTGTTGGATCTAGCCCTGATCTCTTGACTGGGTGAGAGTATTCTGCTTAATTCAGAGACTCTGTCCATCACCACCCCTTGTTGTAAATATTTTATATATGATTAGGGTTACATAGTCCAACAACAACAATAACCTAGGTTCCAAAGTCACTTCATCTCCATTCATTTAAAGGAGAAAGAACCACACTATGTTCTGCTGGTGGTTGGGTTATTTATTTTACCCAAATTCTTTCAATTTTATTCATATATAATAAAAGGGGCAACTGTTCTTCACAGATTTGCACACAAAATGTTACCAACAAACATTTACAATAACATACTATTTCCTACATATAACGGCAGTCAGTGAGACAAAATAAATTCACATAATCAATTAAACGAATCAGTTCAAAAATCATTACACAGATCACTGTCAATAATCCAATGTGCAACGCAAGAAATGTTTTTAGCAAGACAAATCAATTGCACTGCCAATCTGCGTTTGTTTACACAATATTCCAATATCTTGTTTGTATTTAATTCATTCTCCAAGATATTCTTGTTATCAGTAATCCTATTCTTAGTACAACTCAGCGGAACTCTCGCTGTGCCAACGCGTTTCGAGACACACAGTTGCCTTTGTGTGCTCTCATCAGGGCATCTTACTTATCCACATTCATATCTATAAATACAAAAACATATAAAACACCTGTCACTTATCTGCAGTATTTATATAATTTAACTAGCTCCCATCAATGGCTATGTGGTCCTTCCTACCTGCCACTGTGGTAAAGCGTTATTCTAATCGGGCTTTCTGGACCATGAGTCTGTTTTTAAAAAAAATGATGCCAGGCTTAGAATCAAATTCATTCGTTGTGACCTAATACAGGGCAACAAGGGGGAGAGGTAGAGGGAGGGAAGGAGAGACAGGGCACAAGTGTGTTTTAGTCGTAGACACTTACATGGCTTATATCAATATGCCATCGCTTAAAGCAGCCTTCATACCTCAAGGTGTCTGTATTATTCTTCCACCTATTGTAATGGGGCCTGGGTCACCAAACGCCTTCCTTTACATTCCCTACAACAAAGACATGACAAACCAAATTAATGTCATGGTCCGCGTTATATACGGGCGGTCGCTTTACTTCGACAGGCGTCTAAACCACTTACCGGTAGACGTGTCTTCACCTCTTCTTCTCACTATCTCGGCCGCGCAGCAATAATCAGCGTCGCATGAAACTAGACGCGCCGTGTTCTGATAAGCGCCGCTGCCTCTGGGAAGTGTAGTTCTACTCGGTTATGTATCGGGAATTGTAGTTTCGACCGATTTTTTGAGCTACGATACACCCATGTCTCGATAATTATAGCGGCTACATGTATCTTTATTTCTGCGCACTGCACATTCACGCATATTGGTTCTGGCGTATTGTGAACGCGATATGCTCGGAATTTCTCACACATCATCTGGTGTTTGTTCACGCTGCATCTACGGCCATGAAGGATGTAGTTCTTTACCCTGGCATGCTGGGAGTTATAGTCTTTTTATGCATTACTATCTCACCAAAGTTGCTCTGTTCAAGTCTCTGTCTCTTTTCTCATGCACACATTCCCTAGCCACAAACAGCATGTCATTCCTTCAAACATTCTCCTAACAAATGAGTGTTTCATAATAATATTCCTCTCACTCATTGTTTAGCATATTCTCTTAATCATCAAGATTCACAAGGACAGTAAGAACTCAGGGCATATCTCATTTCAAATCCGCGATATTTCAGACATTTCGTTAAGTCCAGTCGTAACTGTATCATATTTCATAATGAGGTAGGCCTCTTTTCTAAGTAGAAAGGTCTCAATATCGGTAATCTTACTGGACGTGTTCATTGATAGTAACACAGTCCACCTCAGATCCCTCTCTGTATGTCCAGCCAATGCATAATGTTCCACCATGGGAGCTGTCATGACCTTTTTCTTAATCCTGGATCTGTGTTGGGAAGAACATAATCAATAGGAATTGGCATCTAATAACGAACAAAGACAATGAAAAATTACCTAAACCTTAGTTCTCGTATAGAAGAAATCGTACTATCAGAAATAGCTTAGTTCACACCTACAAAGAAGTCACAAAAACATACAATCTAGTATTAATAATGCACCCCTACCAACAGGTACTTTTCCTTGCCAAGGATGCATAAATTGTGATAACATTACTAGAGGAAATTGCATTTCCAACAATGACACAACGATTAAGATCAAAAACTTCCATAAATTGTAGAACAAAGAACCTGATATACATGATACGATGCCCATGCAATCAAGCCTATGTTGGCGAAACTAGTAGAGAAGTAAGGACTAGGATGAACGAGCATAGATCTGCTATAAGAAGACACAAACAAGGTGCTCCACTTGTTGAGCATTGGCAGAGAGCAGGACATACTATTGAAGATTTTAGATGGTGTGGCTTAGAAATAGTTGAACTGAACATGAGAGGCGGAGACATAAATAATAAGAGAAAGAAACGTGAGCAATATTATATGTCCCGCCTTAATACTGTACGGGCAGGCATGAATAGCAAGGAAGATTGGGAACGTATAATATAACTGTTCCTCTCGCGATAACAGATGAGGTCCCATTCCTGGTTACATCTAGATGGCCCATATATCTTGCAATTAGTTGTAAAAACATTCTTTTACTGATTCATGGATTGCCCAGAATGTTCGAACATGCTAAAGGTAGAAAATATAGAACTGATGCAGGTCCAACTGCTGTCATAAGTGATCTGGTGAAATTATGCTAAGGGCCGTGCCTATCAATAGCGGTATATAAGGCACTTCCCCTTGGTATGAGTAATACTGCCCATATACCTGCCAGATTGGGCATATTCTCTAGGACAACTCCTGAGTATTTTATTAACAGTTGATAATGTGTGAGTAATAGCGCGTAACAACATCCCAAGGATAATTTCATGAGTATCACACACATAAACGCGAATAGCAAATATAAATAAATAAATGAAATACAATTTGTCTATAGCGCTCGACGTGTCGTATTGTGACCATCAAGTCAATATGTAAATAGATCGAGTCTGTGGGATAAACAAGGTTAGTAATAGATCACGCACACTACACACAACATAAACATCCGATGAAATGACTTCAAATGCATATTAACACGGATGAATAAAGTTGAGGGATTCTGAGAATAGTATAAAAAAAAGTGTGAGCCTGCCTATGATTTGGTAGGTGTAGGCGATGTAGGTGTGAGTGAACCAATCAACTCTGACCAATGGGTGACTGAGTCTTATTTAAATGAAGAAATTTGACCATTCAGTTGTCCTAATCCAATTTGAAGGGTTGACGTAAGAAGTCACCAGACGAGCGATCGATCGGAGCAGGAAGGCTGTATACTACTAAGACAGGTGAGCCGGTGGGAAGCAGTTAATTAACTCGTAGGAGCCCCCCCCACCCAAAATTTGGCAATATAACAGGCTCTCCCTGTAAGCATAGCAGAGAAGGGCTGACGGGCTGGTTTAATCTTGCTGCCGCATAATACGGCTGTATGCAGGTTATCGGACATTCCGAAAATGCCCGCCCCGTTCCTTTGGACGTACTATAAGACGTTAAAGTGAAAGTAACGCCATCATTTTATTTGGATACCACCATTGTGGTATGCCCGTATCCTTAGCTGAGCTGGGTCGTGAGCTGCTAAAAGCGACATATGCGTTAACTGTGATACGCTGTCTCACGTAATTCCGTTAAAATTGAAAATGCCTGCCCCAGTCTTTTACCGAAACATGAACCCGTAATACTATCGTGCTATGTAAACTAAGACTATCTCACTTTGGTTGCCATAGCGTATTTAGGGCAACAAAATTAATAGAGTATGATAATAAGTTGTGATACATCTCCTTACAACTTTTTGCTTATAGACTGCAATTACAGATACTACGAAAGTCGGGAGGACATCCCCCGTACATCGTTGTCTCAGGAGAATAGCAGGACTAAGATTGCTATAGACAGAACCTATTTGGTTGTCCCGCCGCCTGCTTCTTAGGTGAGTAGGTAGCCATAAATAACCATTCCATGTGACATAATTGCTTTGTAAGTAAGAGTGGTCTAATTGAGAGTTATACTTAATACTCTTGTAGGTTTGAGGACAAAAATCCCAAACTAAAAAGTGGATAATTTCCCCTGCTTTGATGAATCTTCAAGATGTACATGAAGGTAACTTAGATGTACAAAATGAATGGAAGGCAGAAACGAATATTCATTTTTAGAATTCAAGTTTGACATAAAAGAGGTGACTCTATATCTTGCCTTTAGGTCAATAAAAAGTGACAATACTACATAGGAGCCGGATAATTCTAGCTGGTCCATGGTGATCCCAAAAAACATGATTAGGAGATCATACGATGTGTATATTTGAATTAAGCTAAAGGTAGGATGGAGTTTTATACCCTTGTATGAATGTGGGATAATAGAAAGGGATTAGTGATGGATGATTCCCTCTAATATGTGCCATCTGATGAATTTATGGCCAATCCTATAAACTGATAAATGTTAATAGCAATAAAAGAATTATATAATGTATTTAATGTTTATTCTTTTGGCTAAAGTTGTCATCATGAATGAGTATTGTATTCGCATGAAAATAGGAAGCCTCGACCTTAGTACCTGAATGTTTTTTGATTAATAAAAAGAGAACTATATGTAAATCATAAATAGAAACTGTATATGTAATTGACTGTCACGTTAATGTATGGGTTTGTAATTATGTGTTTTTTTAATATTTAGAAACTGTCCTGAAGAAGGTGTTTTATCTTCAAGATAACCGAAACGCTGCGTCGACACTTGTTTTTAGACCAATATATTAAAATTAGTTTTTATGATTTTTACTATTGTGATGTAACACATTATGTTTATATATATCTGACATACTGGACAAATAACAAAATGTATTAATATAATAAATGTGTATGAACTTCCCTTTACTATTATAGTTGACAGTCGTGTTATTTTAGGTGTCTGTTTAGCAAACTTGAGGCACGAGAGTTACTAGGCTCTAGAGGTCATCTTTTGTATGAATGTTCACATTAGTTATTATGTGGTAGGCATTTGATGATTGTATCAAATTGGGACACTTTTTTACTGTAGTTCTACAAGAAGAGCAGGTGCATTCTACTAGCTAGGCCCTTCTGAGCATGTGCAAAGGTGGAAGATGCTAAATATAGTTTGTTTCTAGGCAGATTACAAGAGCAGTCATTACTGAGGGAGGACAGAGCACATGGCGAGCACATGGCAGCACATGGCAGACAAGATGGCTGCCAGAAATACAAAATGGCTTCTAGCTCATGCTAACAAATCCCTGCAATATTTAACAGATGGTCCTTTTAGCATGAGCTAAAGAAATTCCTATGATCCAGTAGGAAAATAGAAAATATTTGCACATTAATTTTCATAAATTTATCAATGTCCTAATTCATTGCTAGGTGGGCATTTTCCATTCCAAACATTTCATTAATCGGGTATATGTGAGGTATGAGCAGGAATACAAAGGGAACGGAGCATTGGGTCATCATTAACATACAGATACCAGGAGAAAGTAATGACCACTATTACAAACAGAATTATAATTTTTCTAGTCCTAAGCAAAAGCAAATCCTAAAATCATCTAGTAAACATTTTCAGGGCTCCTATGCATTGCAGTGACCATCTATTTCGGTTTCAGAATAGCTAACAGGACATCTCTAATAAAAACATTTTCCAATTGACTGTTACATTTTCCTTTTATGAAGGTTAGAACATCAATTTAATACATTCAAGGAGAGGGCAAAGTCACATTTTTCAATTGCTCAGAAAAATGTTTTTCGTGCATAATAAATATAACTAATTCAAATATTAAAGCTACTAAACAGATTATTACAAAAACAATCCTGGCTTCAAGGGACCAGGAGGACCACACAGGGCTATAGGAATTAGGACGAAGAGCTGCAAAGGGCTGCTCCTCCTTAAAAACGGGACATCCAAAGGGGTACATTATTGACAAAAGTCCTTGGGGAAATTGAAGCCGCTGTACAACCAACCAGAGGGGAGTCTTCTCCCTGTGTCCGTTTGAGCCTCACAGGCAGGCTCTTGTTGTTTCCACGGTGGAGGTGCACAACTTGCAACTCAAGAACCGCAGCCCAGTTTCAAGGGGAAAAAGTCTCTTCTTTCAGGATAGGGCAGCCACCCACCAGGGCAAATGCTCTCAACGATCCTGTCCAGTGTCTCAGGCAGTGCACCAGTTTTCTTCACTTAAATCTAACAGGCACCAGAGACACAGCACCTGTACCCTGAACTCAAGTCCTTCTCTAACTCCTGTATCGCTCTGCTGGCGCACTGCTCAGTATAGGAAGAAAGGGGTCCCAGACACAACACAACAAATTCCACAATTCGAAGTAAAATACGTGGAAATATTTCACAAAAGGTCGAGTCAAGGTGCAACGTGTTTTAATTTTCACAGCACCGGTGCTAAACATTCATTAGCTCATTACTCACAGTATGAATACACAACTTAAACACAATTACAATAAGCCCAGAAAGGGGGGAGAGAGGGAGAGGGAAGTGCAAAAGGGGAAAAGATTAACATTTCTTGCTAGTTAGACATCACTATTTCAAGAAACATATTTACAAATACATGTGACCATATTTGGAAATTCACAAGAGAGAATATACACAGATCCCCAAGCGTGGGGTCTACAACAGCGTGTGAGAAAACAGCATCATGTTTTGTTTTGTTAGTGTCTTTTTTATACAGAATCTCCTATATGGCTGTATACATTAAACCATTCCGTGGGAGTTCAAAACAGTAGAAAAGTCTACGTTTCGACCCTAGATTGTAGGACAGTGTATCCTTACTAGGCGGGTCTTCGTCAGGACGTGAGGGAAGGGGAGGAGTGTAGGGCTGTTCCTAAAGGTGAAAATAGAAAAGACTTTAAAAAAGGTCTCCGAGGGGAGTCCCTATATGATACATCAAAAGCGACAAAATTAAAGACAAAACGTTTCTCAAAGAGTTAGTGATTGACAAGGAGGTATGAAAAGCATGTTACCTGCTCAGGAGTCATAAAATTCCTGTTAGCACATAGTTCTGGCCAAAGCCGGGCGGAGTGGTGGATTGTTAAAAAATCATCAAAAAATCAGCGGTATCTGGGGGCCAAATAATGAGGAAAGGGGACCATCACTGAATGTACTAATCACCCAAGGTTGTCAGAAAACATTGCAAATACTTGAAAAAACACTAGGCCGGTAGTCCTACCTCCAAAGCGTTGCTGGGTAGGATCAAGGTGCGTATATCATTAACATGAAGTATGGTCCATACCAATCATAGTTCAGCATTCGATCTGTGAGGTATGGGGGAGCCCAATTAGTATACACGTCTTAAGAAAATGATTCCAGTTGCCTGTAACACAGGCGTCTAAGCACACAAGGCAATTAGGACACTTAATTAATAACTCACCCGCGATGACCTGGTAACGCTGAAATGCGAGTCAGCGCCTGTGGTGTTCCGGGTCCGATATTACAATGCAAAGTCTAAGGGCCAAACACATTTAGGAGTGGCATTCAGTAAATATGCGCCAGAAAATGGACGATTGTACATCAAAATATATTGCCCTTAAATCGTACCTCTGAATTAGAGAGAACCTTACAGCAAATAATCAATTGAGGTCGGAGGGTTTTCTTAAAGGGCGGCGGTGTGCTCGAGTCGAGATTCCACCAATGAATCTGTGGAGATTAAATAAGCGGACTTAGTGAAAGCGTTTCACTAACACGTGGATTTTAAGGCGCTGCCAAAATCGGGACAAACAGAAGCCGCAACTGGACTCACCAGAAGTCTTTGTCTTCATGCGCGCGTGCATGCAGCAGCGTCTCATCTCAGTCAAGGAGAATCAGGAAGTGCTGCCTAGGATACGGGAGTCATTTTGTAACCTCGCATGCGGCGAGACTGGTGTTACCAAGGTAACCCAGGACGCCAGTCACCGAAACGGCCAGCGTCAACGGAGTTAGAGGGGAACACAGGGCTTAACGAAGACTTTCGTGGTAGATGTAACCAAAATACAGTTGGCAACCTTTCAAGGGTTATACATTATAACGCCCCAGTGCTACATTTCATGGGAAATGATGATGAACTAACATTAAAATGAAAGTTAAATAAATTGAAAAAATTTAAATAATTAATTAAGCTAGCTGAGCGGACCTGCCCTTAACATGGTAGTCTAAGCGCAGCATTTTAAGCTCTCAAACGTTAAAAACCACAATATTCACACAGATACTGGACATTGATGAACTCATCTCGCAGAAGCCGTTTACAAACCAGATATTTACAAGCGTGTGTCATTTTGGACATAGTACTGTGCGGACCTACCTAACAAGGTGGTCAAAACACAGATACTCCATACATTGAAGCAAAAATTATTATAGACACACTAGTCGATAGAGAAATCACACATCAAATCGCAGTTATCCACCGCATGGGTCAGGGCCGACACATTCACCAGAGTAATGCGTGAACCTACCACATGGTGGTTAAGACGCAAGATTTACAGAGTAGCCATTTGAGAGAAACTGCTTTCTGATTCATTCAGCCCCAGCCGTACCGAATCAAAAAACCTGATCCATTTTATCTCTCTGATGTTCAGGATTGGCTCAAGGTTCCCACCCCTGGGGCCCAGTCTAACTTGTTCCAAAATGGTCCATTTAAGACTTTCAGGGGGGTGAGCAAAGTTCTTGCAATGGTCTACCAACGGTGCTCCCTCAACCTTGCACCTAACACGGCTGCAGTGTTGTAAGAAACGTACTTTTGCACGTTGCTGGGTCTGGCCAATGTATATTAGATTACAGGGGCACACTATGCAATAAATAACGTTGGATGAGTTGCAGTTGGTGTGTGACTTTAGTGTCACTTGATGTTGTCCATGAACGAAGACTTTAGTCTGGATTGTAGCTGGGCAGGCTTTACAGGATCCACAGCGATAATGACCCACGACGGGAGGTAGATTCCACAATGATGTTAGGGATTGTTCCTTTTCCGTATTCAAGAAAGAGGACACCACGTGATCTCGAACATTCTTCGCTTTCTTGAAGGCGTGAAGTGGTGGGTGGCTGCAGTTTAGGTCCTCGGCGATCAAATGCCAGTACTTGTTTACAGTTTTCTTTATCGAATTGCTTTTTGTCGAGAAAGTGGTTACACATACGATGCGTTGATCAACATTGTTTTCCCGTTGAGCTCCCTGTTGCAATAGAATGTCCCTTGGGTTATGCCAAGCTCTCTTTTTGGCTTTTTTGATCAAACGTCTCGGGTACCCACGTTCAGACAACCGTTCCATCAGAATGGCAGCTTGCTCATCATAGTCATCCTTTTTGCTGCAGTTACGGCGAATGCATTGCATCTACACTTGCATCCAATGTGCTCAGGTATCTCTTGACCAACAAACAAAGAAGCAAACTTGTATTCACTTTGGGACCCGGATTCAGAGGCCTGATGCTAGGATCTCTGAAGCAACCCTTGTTTCAAAAGGGGTCACCTCAAGCAAAGCCTCCTCGCCTTTCTGGTCGGTCTGTGACTCTCAGCTGGGCAACAAAACTTAATCCACAATTTCTCCTTTCTGATTTGTGACCCCGTCTTTCGCCCAAGACAGTGGCAGGGGTACACATTACATCCAGGGCTCCCGCCTTCAATGAGGTCCTAGCTGTCAACAATGCCTATATTGGTTACCTTCACTTTGCCTTCAAGCTGGACTGGTGCTGACGCTGACTCCCCAGGCTGAATCTGATGTCCGGGCACCTCTGACAATGGTTGTAAGGCAGCAAATATCTATTGGTGGACAGAACAAAAGGTCTGTAGTCAAGGCACAGAAACAGTCTACCAACAGAGAGGATAGTCTCAGAATAATTCCTATTCTTGGGACGCCCCATATATTAGCAAGGCACATAAGAACCATTTTCATCTATCTATGAGAGAGTAAAAAAAACAACATCCTGGACCCATTGGCAAGTATAAAAGGAACTCTTTGGTGAACTGACAAGAGTAATACATCACCCAATCCCAAGCAGCCAAGGAAGTCTGTATTCATTTTCTAAATTGTGAGGAAAAGAGAAAAACAACACAGACATACCCTAAATCCTTACATTGGTGTATTCCTGTGTACTAATCTGAAAACCCTAAAAAAAAAAGGAAATGTTCTACACTTTTACTTATAGATTTTAAACTACTTGTACAGGACTGCAGACACTTCTAAAATGTTTCTTCTTAATAATAGCACCTACATTGTATGCTTAGGACCATGCTCTCATGTTATAGGAGGAACAGGAAATTCTAAAACTGCTTACTTAACAGGGTTTCTTATCTATAAAACAATATTCCCTTAAAAAATGTCTGCTAAGGAACACATGGGCATCTTTCCTGCGTTCTACTTTTCATGATCCAAACAATGCAACATCAGCTCTAATAAGGACTGTCAGTTTATTTACACAGACTAGCTAATAAAAAACTAGCAATGCCCTTGCAAAACTATGTAGCATGAGAATAACATACAATATTGGTGTTATCACCTAAGAATTTTAGATAAAAAACTACCCACATCTAGTTCCCCATAAAGATCAAAATAAGGGAACAACAATCTAGACTACTGATCCTGTCATAATTTCATCAAACAGGATGTGCAGTAACATTACATATATACTAATTCATTTTATTAATGCTAACAATGTTTAAAACAGTACTACTGAATAGCCAAATAAATGTCTCATTGCTATTTCACAGACAGCTTAGACAGGCTAAAGAAATTGAGAAAAAGAGAGAGCAACATACATATTACCTAGCCTTAATTTGTAGACAAGCTAGCCTCTTTCCCCCATTTTGACAGTAGGAAACCTGAAACAGGTTTTACTTCTGTCAACACTATCAACCCCTATTTGTAGCAACTGGCCATAAACAAAGTTATAGGAGGTAAATAGCACTTTTGAGAGAACTAAAAAAAAAAAACACGTGAATACCCAAACCCCAATCCCTTTTAGCAAATGTACAAGTGAAACATGAGGGCCCATGTAGCCAAATACATTTAATTGCCTCAGCTTTTAAGCATTAGTGCTGTATAAATATGGCAAAGCTTATCTGTTAATCAAAGTTCACATATACCATTATATCGTTTTCTATCATATGAGTACTTAAAGTGCCTGATTTCGCCAAAAAAGTAAAACTTCTCCTTCTCTCCCCTGTCGTCTTTCAAAAAGTTTCTAAATATAGAACTGACTTTTAACTCTTCCCAGCTGTCCTATTCTGTGTGCGAATGTAGCCCCATTCCCCTGCTTGTCGGTTTAGAGTTAAGATAATAACATCTGCTCATTTTTTATACATATGTTCAACTATAAGCAGTGTGCAGTATACTTCTATAACAATATAGAAGTCAGCTGTTTGTATTATACCTAAATGTATGCATTTACTGAGGCCTAAGGCAAGTTAAAAGCTGCAGAATTTCTTTTTAAATTAGTGAATTTTGCCCAATTTCGACTTTGATATTTGAGGCACTTAAAAGTGAATATCCTATTATTTGTTTGCATAATAGTCATCCTCAGAATGTTCTCTAGATAGCCCAGGAGTGAGAAATCAAAAATACATAATATATACCCTTATGAAAATGAGTTTTTTACGCCTGTGCAGAGTGATATGTCATATGCAAATTTCCCCATTATGCGGTACAACAGAACTTAAATTTAATTTTAATGCTAGGAGGTCACAATATGAGTATTAAGCTTTATAAATATTAAACAACGAATTTAAAAGCAATTTATTCTTTAAAAAATGTTCTTAATTTTTTTTTATAAAACCAATCGTTTTTGATAATTCCACATATGAAAAGCAAGCTGCATCCCTTGCCTACCATATTTAGACACATTCATTCATAAGCCTAAGCACAGAAGCCTAACTTGAAACATGAAAAGTTTTGTGCCACTTTTAAAAAGACAATTATTTAACATCAGAACCACGAATATGCTTATAAAAAAAAGGCTTTAAGAAAGGAAATCCTTACTTTAAATGTTTTCCTGTTATCCAATATAATGAACCTGATTTTTGTAACTTTTTAAAACAGCAGTCTGAAATGCAGGATTTTACCCCGTGCTTGCCCTGACAAAATCCTAGCTGAATCAACAGCCCTTCCTCTCCTTTGGCCTACAATCAAAACAACAGCTGCTGCTAAGCGGCAGTTAAAACACAGCTGTTGTAAAGCTTTTTTTAGTGTTGAAATGTAAGCACGGTGACTGTATTTAAAACTGAGGCATTTCAATGCATGCTCTATAATATGTGTTTTAGTTCAACAACATCCAATTTACTCAGATGATGTGTTTGCCTGTTTATATCTAACACAATGTATCTAAGGAAAATGTTGTAACATTTTATAATTGTTTATTTATTGCAAAAACAGACAATTTCGTTGTTTTTTTTAGGCCTATTTTATTCCTATTCAATGTGAATTCTAATTTTATCTTTTAAGCATTGGCAGTTTATACATGTGCATAGTTGCTTACTCTTATCAATCTAATAGTAACATGTAGTTATTTAGCATATCATATGGTTCATTTCTGGATTTTTATTTAATTTTTATTTAATATTAATTAAATTTCATTCTGCATAACAGACTGAAGACAGCAAGAAAACACAAACAAACACATTGAGCTCATTCCAGATATATACAGAAGGGGTCAGACACTCAGAACACATGATACAGCGCGCTTAGGAGCCATTATTTCACAAATAGCGCAATCGCTATTTACTTACAGAAGTATCACTAATGTGAAACCACGAACCACATAGACATTTAAACACATGATTAATCCACAGATCAACACTTAGGACAGAAACAAAGGACAGCCCACAGACTGTACTTAAACCAAACCATTTGTAAATACTAGTTGTAAGTCATATTTACAAGAAGCGCTTCTCAATAGTATTCCAAAAGACTGCAAAAACTGTTTTATTTCCAAGAAGCCAAAATACACTCAATTCACTAGCTTTGTCTGGCAGAACACCAAAAAAAATGGTCTGCATTTCTACATTCATAAAAGTGCGCAGAAAAGGATCCTTGTTTGCATTATTGTCATATTTTAATTCCCTGGGGATACAGAATCAATATGTTTTTATACCTAAACCTATTTAGGTATTCCCTCAGGGGAGCCGGCTAATTCACTTTACATCTCACTATGGTACCTCCAGAAAGCAACAGATTCTCCGATGTATGCTTGAAACAGGCATGCAATAAATAGTGCAAAATATGCAGTATTATAATCAAAGTAGCACTTAGGTACTCTTGTACTATGCGTCGTTCAAATCAATTCAAAACAGAGAAAATTCTCCTCATTACCTGCCTATATAAATTGCAATTTACATATTACATACATACAAATACAAATATTGGCAATCATACTAATCCAAAGCCACAGTAAGCGTTACTATACTACCTTACCAAAACCAACAGCAAGCACCGCAGAACGACTCTTACCAAACAAATGGTTGTCCAAATTCTAACTGCCAAGTTCTGAATGACCTAACGGTCTTTTTTAGAATACTCACGCCAAAAAGGTTCTCAGTCAGGAGTGACATCATGTGGAGGATCAAAATCAGGAAGATCAGAAATATTCTGGGCTGCAGAGACAGAGAATCCCCAGAATCTCTGTGGACAGAGTACCTCCTTAGTAGAGTCCTGTCCTGTCCTCCACAGTAGATTTCTGTCTCCTGACAAGATCACTCCTTAGATAGCCACTTCTCTGATGAGGTCCAAGTTGGAGCACCATTTGTAGAAAATAGAAACCTTCTCAGGGGTCTCACTGATACTTGGTCCTTTTAAACCAACGAAGAAGAAATTGGCACAGAAGCTGAAATATAAAAGTAACATCTTTATTAACCTCAAATGAGGGAGGCTATGTCACACAGAAGCCTTAGCAACTGAATGAGGCAGTCTGAGGAGTACAGAAAACAGAGGCCTTAGGGTTACATAGTCAGCATAAGACCAAGGGGCAGTCCTGGCACATGTAAGCATGCAAAATGACTAATATGGGCATGCAAGATCTGCTTGCTCAACAAAGTGGGAGGACAGTTACTCTCCATACAGCAGCAAAAATAGCCCGACAGTTCTACAAGAAGAGCAGATGCATTCTACTAGCTGGGCCCTTCTGAGTATGTGCCAAGGTGGAAGATTCTAAATATAGTTTGTTTCTAGGCAGATTACAAGATCAGTCAACTTTGAGGGAGGACAGAGCACATGGCGAGCACGTGGCAGCACATGGCAAACAAGATGGCTGCCAGAAATACAAAATGGCTTTCAGCTCATGCTAACAAATCCCTGCAATATTTAACATGATGTCCCTTATCAGCTGCTTGTATTTGGACTATCAGTTTATCCTTGAGCTTTCTATACTTTGAATCCACCTCATCGCTACAATACCTAGCATAGAGCAGTATCTCATCTATCGGCTTGTTTTGCCAGCAGATCAAATGCTGTTGGATCATAATACAAATTTCAGGTCTTAGACCCAAGACGAACTTAGAGACGAACTGTATCATGTCTTTGGGGTCTAAGGTATCCAGCCCACTATACTGCCTAAAGACTTGTCAAAGCCTCTCATAGTATTCGTGCACTGCCTCCTTAGGCTCCTGAACTGTCCGATCTATTTTGACCCAATCAATATCGTGTGGCGATATCTTGCACTTCAGCCATGTGATCGCCTGCTCGTACTTTTTCATAACAATGGGGGAAGGTCCATTCGTGATAGCATCCCTCTCTGGTTCGGATGTGGGCCATTCAATTACAACCTTACAAACTGCCCACAAATCACTTGGAACTACAATGTCAAACAACACCTTTGAGGTCTTAACAAACCGCGCAACCTGCTTATACCACTCGACTGGTTTCTCCATCAAATTAGGGAAATCATTTGTAAATGCTGCCAGGTCACCATCTTTCTTCCAACTTATCGAGTCTGTTCCATGCTCATATCCCTATAATCACCTCTCTAATGTGGGTTTTTAGCCCAATTACTCGCTTCTCATCCAGGTCCTGGTCGCTGTACTGTAATCTGTGATACCCCTTTAACATTTTTTGTTTTTGACAGATCCACTTTGTATCTGTTTGCCAACTCAGTCAATTTCTCATGTGTTAATCTGGCTTACCATGTCACATCCTTGGCTACAAACAACAACTCATGTGGCTCATATTGTCCACTCTCTCTAAAGGCAGGTTTCCCTCAATTATCTTATCCACTTCTGCCTTCAACCTCATCACATCCAACATATTTGCCCTTATCGCCACCTTCAAAGTACCTCGGCTAGAAGCACCACTGGACTCACCACAATCGATGTTCTGATCTCAGCAACTATTCCTTTCTAGGGTATCCCTAATGACTGATCTGTTCTCTGCGTTTTCATGGTCCCACTCTCCCGCCATCCTGTCCCTCTGATTCCCCGTCAACTGATCACACGTTCTTAAATCTGATCTTAGCTCAGCAAACGTTTTTGGCCTTGGCCCCCTCAGATCCATTGGTCCCCTCGTCGAGTCTGCCATCGCTGGCAACGGCGCACTCGATTCCATGGGTCTTGGCAAGTGAGCTATTCCGCTCACTACCCCATTCCCTCCGGTGCTTTCTCTCCCTTCCACTAACTGTGGTGCATTTACATTCTTCACCTGATCTGGATCATTCACTGACACTATGGGACCAATCGTAACCGGTACCGTAAGGGCATCCGGTAACCTCCTGACATCTGCAGTTTCTGGTACCTGCGTTCCCATCCCTCCAGTTGAGATTTTTCCTACTATTCCTGCGCTTGGTTGAACTTGTGATTCTCTATTTCCCTCCCTTGGGGCTGATCTAGCCCCCACTGAATCTGGGTTGTATGAAGGTAGTCTCTAAGATAGCAGCCTCTCTATCAAGCTGTCGTCTGTTTCACTGTTTCACTGTTGTCTCCCTCATCGTTTTTCTTCCGAGTGTTCCGTTCTTCAACTATCAATGGGAACAGCTTATCCCCCTCAATGGTTTGCACTCTCCATCACTTTTCCAATGCGTCCCAATTTCCCGTCCTGGAATGCCCTGGCTGACGTTTTCACTCTTTCCTGACTCCTGTCCCTTTTTCTTTCATGTGCCTCCCTAATCCTTGCATGTAACACTTCAAACTGTGTGGGTCTAGGTAAAGGTTGCAAAGAAGCCATGATTAGTTTCAACTGATATAACACCTCCAATCTAAATGTTCCGTAACGGGGAAAGGTCAAGTCTTCATTTCCTTTTGTCATCTTGCACCAATTTTCTAGCCAAAGTATAGTATGTAACCCTACATTTGTAGCCATATAATGAGCTGGAGTATCCTCAGGTGGAGCCTCTTCTCCACCTCGATGAGCCACCTGTCTTTCTCCTCTACACAAATCTCGTAAAACTTTAAAGCATTTCATGTTAAAATCTGTTTTTTTTGCTTCGCAATGCTCTTTTACTTCCTGATGACAATCCACCAATGCCAGCGCGGCTTCACACCAATCGACCTATCACAGCGTGACACCTTCTGACGTCACTTTTTCTCTGCTCGCAGCAGTTCCCCTCCTTTACAATTATGTCTCTTTCATACGCTGAAATACCCGTTTGTCCGCAACGTCTAAGCGGTCACTTCTCTGACTGTACGTCCACAGTCTCATGTAATTGTCCACCTCAATCAGGCAAATGTCTGTCCGCGAACGAAACAACCGGACAATGACCTTAGCTAATAGGTTACAACCGCTTGATTTCCACATACAGCAACCCACGACCAGCGTCAGTTGCTCATTCACTCACACATTTGTTCCCCCTATCTCGGTCTGGGTAGAGGATGGTACCTCACGACTCCCTTCACACTGGTTGACAATTACTCCAGGTGTCTGCTACACCACAATCACTTAAGCTACTCGTCAAGCCTAAGATTTTACCAGGCTGCGCGTGCTCACAGCCTGATCTCTCAATCATACAAAACAACATTCCAACTCCGCAAGACATCACAACATTAAACAACACCGCAATCTAACAACATATAATCCTGTTCATTCTCACTCTACCACGAACAGCTGCATTCACCGCACTGTCACTCTTCGTCTATTTCCACGGAACGCCGTCCTCCGCTTACACTCCGCTGGACCATCATCACCTGGGTTCTATGGGCTCGGGAAACTCTTTTCCTAATCTAGATCTCCCCTTACTCTAGAGACAACCATCCTCGGTTGCTACCAATTGATGACGCCGGGTTCTTATCTGAATTTTTAACCTTATCTTACCAAATTCTCGAAACCTCTTCTCTCGGATCTTGCTTGTCTGCTAAGAAGTGTAAAAGGAAGAAACTCTTTTCTCATTTGCAATTTACCATTCCCAAATTAATCCAAATCAATAACTACTGACTACAGAATAAAGTTCAAAGATTTATTACAAAGCCAAAAACGATTAGATATACAGACACCTCAGCAAGAGGTACAGGAAATAAACGGGCACTAATACAAACATAATCCTACGCATGAGCCTCAAACGACTCAATATGATGATCAGAGTGATATCTAAAAGGATGAGGCAAACTACTACAGTCCCTGCGTGAAGAGATGACTGCATTGGCCTAAAAGGAAGGAAAACCATTAATATGTTCCTACAATAAAGTGACATCCATACTTAGCATCTTCCCAGGAAAGAGGAAAAAGGTGTTAGTCCTTAGAAGTACACTCCCTTTGCAAAGGTAAGTAGCCTAAGCTACAGAGCTTGTTCTAAAATGCTCCTTCTTGCCCCTTCGCTCCTACTCTGACTCTCTTCCACGGGGCACTGTCCCTAATACAAAATCCCAAAACAGTAGGGCACGCCCTTCGTACACCCCTTCAAGCAGGTCCTCCTTCTGGATTTTTCCATCGAAACTCTGACTTCATCCAAGAACTGTTGAGTCAACCTTGAGTTCCAGACACCATCTTCGCTTAAAACAGACTGTCCGCATTCCAGTTGACCCATGGCGCCTGTTCCTACCATCCCTATTCTTAACAAAGGGTTATTCTGCTTACCGAGACATGTGTCCTTGCACCTGCAACTGGAAGCTGGTAAACAACTTGTCCTTGCACGCACACAAAGTTCCACTGCTTTTAATTAAAGAAATGAGCCTTCCCAAGGAAAAATTTCGGCCTACAGCTTCTGGCTAACATAAGAAATCACAAGTAGACCTTTTCCTATACTTATATGCAGTCAGGCCTGCCTACATTTAAACACACATTGTCTAATATCACATTATAGGCATTGCTATTTGCAGTCATCTAATACATTAATTCACTACATGGAAGCAACCTACACGTGCAAACTTTTACATGGTACACGTTTAATCCTAATGCATCACTTTTACATGTGACCCAATATATTTTGCATTTCCTAAGCATCTTTACAATTAAACACTACACTAATCTTCAACACTATAAGAATATACTTCTAAACATGTTTAATATAAGCTGATTTAACACTACATTGCTAAAGAATACACGTTAAGACAGTTAAATATGTGGGTGCTTACTATCGGTGATTATGATGCACCCCTACAATTTTCAGAATAAAATAGTGCTCTATGACAATCAGGGGACTACTTGTTTCTCTGACTTTTGGCACTCCAAGGGAGTGTGTGTGTTTTCTGGATCTTTGCCTTGTGTGCTGCTTCCCTCTCGCATCCCCATTCCTCACGCTCTGTGCTGCTATTTACCTCCCCTCAGCTCATCTGTGGTTTGCGCAGTCCCTCCTCATCCCACTCAGCTTTTTATTACTTCTATTGTTTTACCCTCCCCCTCCACTGGTCTATTGATCCGTTGAACCTACCTTGGCTACTGCTGTTCAGCAGTGTTTAGTCGCTCCCCTACCCCCCATTCCTACGTTGTTCACCCACTGCTTCTGTTTTTTTTTTTTTTTAAATGGGATTGCCCCAGCAGCTGTAACTTGCTACTGTGCTGTTCCTTTTATTAAAATGAGCTTTCAGACTTCATTCATTATGTGCTTACTGCTCCATCCTCTTGAAAGGATACATTTAAAAAAGCTAAAATGGCCAGGGCAATATCATGATGTATGCATGCATGAACAGTATCAAATGCAGTAATGTACATATGCATATACAATATCCTGCTGCTTCAGCCATACTTTCTGTGGCAGTGCTGTATATCATCAAAGCAAAAATCATGATTTTGCTTTTTGCGGATGCTGTTCAGCATCAGCTGCAGTGGTGGCAAGCACTGGCAAAGCTAAAAGTTCAGCTGGCACCTTACAACAGTGGGATCTATTGGCTTTGCCAATGCTTGTTTCTTAGTAATGTACTTAACTAATATAAGAAGAAATGCATCCCACCATTACTTGAAGGTGAAAATAGAAAAACATGGCTATCTCTATTTGATGAAATCTAAATTGTGAAAGATTTATAAGAATGTCTCTTTGCAGTTTTGCAGGTTGTATAAACTAGAACATTTTGTGAATCAGTGTAGACTACTCCTAATTCCTCATGTTTGATATATTGTTCTTAAATGTTCTTACATCAATATGTGGTGTCATGTTTGCCAAACGCGTATGTCCTAAACTGTCAATATAATGTATGACACATTTAAAGTTAAATTAACCAATAAATTTCAGTTGTATAAGAAAGTTCACCATTTCCTCAAATCATGAGCTGAACCTTTGCCCTTATAATACGTAGGTGGCATGGTTCATATTTAGTGGCAAATGAATACTTTTAAATGACAGCGCCTGAAATTTCTACAACATGTGTGTATACATTAAGTACATACTACTTACATTATGATGGAAATATTTGAGAGCAGATATTTTTCTGAGGATTTCGCGATATATGACTCTATGATATACTATTTATATTATTGCTACCCCTAGCTCTCGTTAGGATTGTGACTTTAAGAACTGACACAAGCACTTTCTTCTTGGAAATATGTGTCAAATGGTTAACTTAGAGAAGTTGCTTGCATCAGCAGTGAGCTAAAGGAAAGAGCTGACACCCAACCACAGAAAGTATGAGCTGTCCTATGGTAACCAACTTTTACCATTTTAATTTAAATTTCTACTGGATAAGATGTGAAAAACTCCCACCATTGCATTCTTTTAACTTACAACTCTTAAAGTGAAAAGCGATATTACCTTGCCAACATTTATTTTAAGAATAAAGCCTCTCAACTATTAGGAACAAACCAAGGACAGTCTCCACAGTTGCTCAGGATTCCAACTGATCCTTGAAGTTTTAAGAAGCACTAACATGTTTCTCTTAAGCTCTACTGTAATGACTTTCATCTAAATAAATATATAATAATAAATCCGTATTTGTTAGGCACAAACTACTCACCCTTACTGGTCTCAAGGTGCTAGGGGCCATTGTGGAAATTAAGTGAGCTATTGCCTAGCGTCACTTGGTGCTGAGCTGAGCTGCCGCCAGGTCCGGGAATCGAATTGTGAAACCCTGTGCTCCCAAGTCTGCTGGCCTGGCCTATGCACCACACCTCTGCACCACACCTCTCCATCAAGATATTGTAACCTTCATGAAGTTCTAACAAAACCTTTGAGCCTTTCTGAAATTGCAAATATTTACAATTTTCCTACATTTGTATTAAAACTGAGACTTGCCTACTGATTATTTTGCAAACGATAAACTTACAGATGTCCTCATACATTTGTGAAGCTGGCTGGGATTGATTACACTCTACTAGAGAGGGGGTAACGGTTGATTGTGAATGAAATACAACACAATGTTATAAGGCATTCATGATTTACAATCCAGGATGGACATTTCCTTTTGTGTGGTTATTACAGATTACTGACATAATGTCGATGACAAAATATAGAAATATCGGAAAATAAATATTGTTAAAAAAATATATCCTCTCTATATTTAATGACTAGAAACACAAACATCGAGAAGAAAAACATCATTGTTGAAAATATAGATGTTTACTTATATCAAAAACACAAATATCGGAAACAAAAATATCGTCAATTAAAAAACCCCATAATATTTCAAAAATAATGATTCACCTATTATCGACTACAATATTATTGGCAGAATAATTCATTATCATTAATAAATATTTTAAAAAACACTTTTTACATTAAAACAATTATTTGAAATAAACATAAAATATTCCATACCCATGTTTGGAATAAAATTAAATATTGCATAACAAAAATATTTATAATTCACCCTAATAAAATATATAATTACATTCATAACAACACAGCCAAAAACAATTAGCATTAACTACAAACATTTCTACAATATTGAAAAAATATATATATATATATCTATATATATATTATAGGAGTGCAATGTAATTATGTATATATATTGATATATATATATCCAATTACATTGTACTCCTTCTGGAGATTATTCGCCCTTAGAGGGGTGGCTCGATGTCGGCGGAGAAAACCAGTAAAGTATATAACTGATTGTAACAGCGGGTACAGGCAGAGGCAATATGCGGGTTTTGGTTGTAGATAGGTTTATTTTAGCAAACAGACTGTCAGTACAGGTTTTCCTTGTTGCTCCGCTACGTGGAGATCGGCTTCTCTCCCGTCGGGTCTTTCGTAGGACTTCCTCCTCCCTTCTACGGACGGGACTCCGCCTTCTGCTTTGCTCCGGAGGCTCCGTTCTGACCGCTCTCGCCGATACCCAGGGTACAAGCAGAAAAGAGAGGACACGTAAGTGTTTCACGTATTACACAGGCTTGGCTTACCTATCGAGGGGGGGGTTTGTGAGAGGAACGTGAGGGAGACACTGGGTGCGCTGTATTAACCAAAGGAGTGTCCGGAACAACAATCGTGGTTTTACACGTGAAGGGGGAACCCAGTCTAATAGAAACTCAAGAGGGCTGCTGGGGGCTTCTACCTTTCTTCTTCCACCACCCCAGGAAGCAATCACGTACCTCGGCTAGCCGTACCCCTCCTGGCGTACGGCTGGGCGGATCGTGGGGTTGGCCTCCGGGCTCAGCTGGTCGGGCAGCTCGGCTCTCCGGACTTCCTGAGTTCGTCTCGGAGTCCGCTGGATCTTGAGACTCCTCCGACGGTCTCCGTCCTCTGCTCTCGGTCCTCTCGACTTCAGCTATGCTCTCTTCGCTTCTCCGCCTCACTCCTCTCCACCAGTCCTCCTCGCTGCTTCCCGCCTCTCCGCTCTCTGCCACACTGTCCGCTCCTCCGGTGTAATAACACCCCGTGTGACCGTCTGTTCCTCCCTTATACAGGTTACATGACTCCTCCTCCTCCATTAGACTGCTCGTCCATTTAAAGGGCCCCCAGTCGCCGTCGTCTTCCTCGTCACAAGTGTAGATCTCGGGTCCCGACCCTCCGGGGGGTTGTAGTGGCTGTGGAGAGAAGAGGGGGGGGTCGGACATCGTTACAGTGGACCCCTTTTCGGGGCATGACAGCTGGCCCTGGTTACACTGATAGAACGGCGTTCCAAACGAGCACTCGGGTCCAAAACACACAACAGGATCCGTGATTATATCAATAAAAAGAAGTTTATTGAGGTCATAAACCTGTCATGACGCATTTTGCCCCGGAGAGGGCTTGTTCACACAACATGTTGTAAATTGTTTGTTCATTTTATCTCCATGAATCAATAAAGACAACAGAATTAGAAAGGGTACTGAAACAACAACACCATAATCATCAGCACCATCTTAGCTCAGTGTAAAATTCATTAAACTTCAAATAAAAAAAACATTGTAAACATGATTTTACATTTAAGTGCAAATGAGCATGACAGTTCTTATGTATGTGTGTGCTAAGTATTTGTTGGCATCAATAACTGTATAGATACAGAGGCTCTCGGTTGTCTTGGATGCTATGTCAGTGATGAATGTTTATAAAACGTGAACGGTCTGGGTGCTACTGTCACGTAGTGACGAAAATTGTGCCCGGTAAAGACTCAAAACGGGAATCCAAAATGAAGCTCGGGAATCTGTTCACCGAACTGGCATATGGCTAAAGGTGCCAGGTGGAAGTTGTAGTTCGTTCTGTATCTGTATTTACATGCACTGTCACAGCGCATTGTCAGATTGTCTGAGAAAACATGGCTGGGATGTGTAAACCCCCGCACATATGTTGGCTCAAAAGGTCATGCTGTTATGGTTAGTTAACATGCATGATCCACTAATGGAAATCTGCCGGAAAATATGGCAGTAGCGCCTCTGGTGCTTGATGTACATCCCTAGTTAGTGGGTGATGTCTGATGCGTGCCCCTGTGGGTAATAGATGAGTATAAATCCCTGTTTAGTGGGTGTGTGTTGTTAACGTCTGTTTTGTCCTGTTAGGTCATGGTAAGCGAATGAACAACTTCACAAATCTCCCATTCTCAATTTTTTTAATATCTCTGGAACCGAGACTACCATTGGATCTTACACTATGCGGGGGAAGGGAGCCACCCGATAAAAGAGCTAGGGTCTATTCTTCTTGTAAGTGGATGGCCATCTCTTCATCCATGTTGTGCCCATTGGGAAAAGGGGTACACATGCTGATGATGTGTCTGGATTCCTTTTGTCTAAGTTTTAAAGTGTGATTACCTCCCCTTTGATTGAGGGTCACCTGTTCAATGATGAAATATGAGAGTTTCATGTGATCAGAAAAATTATGAGACTCAAAATTAAGGGCTATGGGATATTTTTTATCTTTCTTGTTTATTGCCCTAATATGCTCAAGAATGCGCTTCTTTACCATATGCCTGGTACTTCCTACGTATTTCAAGTCACATGGACATTGCAATACGTATATAATGAAAGTGCTGGTACAGGTGAGGAATTGTTAGTTCTTTATCATTCTATTGGTGCTGGAATTCGAATACTCCTTCACCATGCGGCTGTTGCCGCAGGCTTTGCAATGTCCACAGGGGAAGAAACCTTTTAGGTCTATCCCTCTGTGGATGTCCTTGCTACTAAGGTCATTCTGAACAAGTAAGTCTTTCAGATTGCGTCCTCTCCTATATGTTATGCTGGGACGTTCAGGTAATGTGGCACCTATGACAGAATCTCCTTTGAGTATATCCCAATTTTTTACAATACATTTCCGGATTTGGTTGGAATTGCCATTGTAATTGAGTATCACACATGTTTGATGTTCCTTGCATGTTTCCCCCTGGGTGGAGCTGTTATCACCCAGTATAGTTTTGCATTCTATCAATTTCACTTTCTCAACTGCCCTTTTCAGGACCCATCCTGGATAGCCTCTATCTAGAAACCATTGAATCCTAACGGTTTCCTCTTTGATGTAGCCTGTGTCAGTACTGCAATTTCTTTTTGCTCTGAGCAGCTCCCCGTACGGAATGCTCCACATAAGGTTGTCCGGGTGGCTGCTCAGAGCATGTAGTAAGCTGTTACCGGCAGTACTTTTGTGGTGGAGAATGGTATGTAGACAAAAAAGAGAATGGAAAGAGCATGTGGGAACCAGGCAAGTTCGGTTCAGGAAGAATTAATCATGGATGATGAAAAAGTAAATCAGACCATTGTTAATCTATCTACACAAGACATCAATAACAAGGACCCGAGAACTCTCTGTCTAGGACTGTCCTTTTGCCCCTCTGTGCCTGTGAACTATGTGGATGACAGGATTGACATTTTCACATTTTGTAGAAAATTGAAATTGAAAAAGTGGCACAAAATGAAACCAGCCACGAGTAGAGATGTACAATATGGGGAACGTACCACACCCAATGATGAATTAGTAGTTGGTGACATTGACACCATGATGGCCCTAGACGAACTTGAAAATGACCTGGAGGGCTTGAATCTGAGTTCTGATGCACTATGCATTTTAGATGAAATGGAGGTCAGATATGACAAAGCTGCCAGTACTAATTTTAAACCTAAATCTACTTTTATCCCCAAAATGAAACATGATAATATCGATACGTTTCAGGACCAAGTAGGAAAGGACCTGCTAGATCTTAGACGTAACAACTGGTCCAAGAAAATGAAGAAATTCAAACACAATCTAACTTTGACCCAGAAAAAAGCCATGTGTGAATTAGCTGCTGACACATGTATCGTGTTAAGACCCGCAGGTAAAGGCGGTAACATTGTCATTTTACACAGGGAAATGTACATTAAGGAAGCCAATCACCAACTAAGCGACAGCAATATGTACAGGAAATCCAATCCCATAGAATACAACAGAAGTGTCACTTGCATTCGAGAGAGACTTACAGAATGGAAGGACAAGGGATGGATAGCATGGGAGGACTTCTGCTTTTTGAAAAGAGACTTTCCCATTCTCCGTATCCTATATATTCTCTCTAAAATCCACAGGTGCAGAAACAACCCCCAGGGAGACCTATAATATCGTCCAGGGGTAGCGCTCTTGAAAATGTATCGCGCTATGTAGACCATTTTCTAAGAGAATATGTCATGACATTACCCTCTTATGTGAGGGACACGAAGGAGTTCTTAGAAAAAATTGACAAACTGACTTGGCAGAATGACTTCCTGCTGATAACAATGGATGTGAACTCCCTGTACACTGTGATTGAACATAATCAAGGGACAGAAGCCTGTGCCAGATTCCTCAAACAGAGAAACATTAGATACCTCGGACATACCACCATGATTATAGACATGATCAAGTTTTGCCGGTTAAACAATTTTTTCATGTTTAATGATGAGATCTATGTACAAATCCATGGTACAGCGATGGGTACATGTTTCGCGCCTAGTTTCGTGAATTTATTCATGGGGGCATGGGAGGAACACATCAGAGCAAAAGGAAATTGCAGTACTGACACAGGCTACATCAAAAAGGAAACCATTATGATTCAAAGGTTTCTAGATAGGGGCTATCCAGGATGGGTCGTGAAAACGGCAGTTGAGAAAGTGAAATTGATAGAGCGCAAAACCATACTGGGTGATAACAGCTCCACCCAGGGGGAAACATGCAAGGAACATCAAACATGTGTGATACTAAATTACAATGGCAAAATCCAACCAAATCCGGAAATGTATTGTAAAAAATTGGGGTATACTCGAAAGAGATTCCTTCATAGGTGCCACATTACCTGAACGTCCAGCATAACATATAGGAGAGGACGCAATCTGAAAGACTTACTTGTTCAGAATGACCTCAGTAGCAAGGACGTCCACAGAGGGATGGACCTATATGGTTTCTTCCCGTGTGGACATTGCAAAGCCTGTGGCAACAGCCGCATGGTGAAGGAGTATTAGAATTCCAGCACCAATAGTATGATAAAGATCAAACAATTCCCCACCTGTACCAGCACTTTCGTTATATATGTATTGCAATATCCATGTGACTTGAAATACGTAGGAAGTACCACGCATATGGCAAAGAAGCGCATTCTTGAGCATATTAGGGCCATAAACAGGAAAGATAAACAATATCCCATAACCCGTCATTTTGTGTCTCATCACTTGTCTGATGAAACAAAACTCTCCAATTTCAACATTGAACACGTGACCCTGAATCAAAGCTGAGGTAATCGCACTTTAAAACTTAGACAAAAGGAATCCAGACACATCATCAGCAGGTGTACCCGTTTTCCCAATGGGCTCAACATGGATGAAGAGATGGCCATCCACTTACAAGAAGAATAGACCCTAGCTCTTTTATCGGGTGGCTCCCTTCCCCCGCATAGTGTTAGATCCAATGGTAGTCCCGGTTCCAGAGATATACGATCTCAGCATCACTGACATGCACTGATTTCATGTACTGGGATAACTTGGTCTCTCATGTGGTACATGCATATTTACGCTTTCAAACACCTTGTATTATAATTACTTATAGCCGTACAATAAGGAAGTTTTATTCTATTGTGATATACATATTTGAATTTATGCATGCACTTTAGTTAGACTCCTATTCTAACACTCGTCTTTTTTCTCTTTTCTATTTTTTCGCTCTCTCACAGGAGGAAAGGAAGAGACTTTGTCTCACCTAACCTTTCTCCTCATCTCTTCCACCTTTTTTCTCCTCACCAGTCAAGTAATATACAAGGATTTGTGTATTTCTTTATTGTGTATAGTTTTCACTGGTATTTCACATTACTGCTTTTTATCACATATATATATATTATAATATTCAAAACTATCAAACATTAAAAATACAACCTAAATTAGCATTTACCATAGAAGGACATAACTGGTCAAATAAATTCTAACTAAAACTAACCCAACCAATAAAATCAAACTATGAACAACTTTAACCAATAAAATAAGAAAAACAATAAAATCAACAATATAAAAGGCACACTAATTTTATCAACTAAATACTTTCGAACACATCACAAGTCAACTACCACCTATACCCACTTCAAAACGTGTAATCGCACAAACTAAAAACGCACCAGCGATATTCCTTCTGCCCCTGGAAGATACCAATGCATAGAAATAGCTGAACATTAAAAAAATGTTGCATAATGAGGAACCTTTCCTGTTATATGACAACCTAAGCAATGATAAATTAATCCTAATATTTTCTACAGCAGATAACTTACCAAAACTAAGCCATTGTTAGATGGATGGGACCATCAAAAAGTCACCAAAACCATTCACTTAGATACACACCATTCATGGTGAAAATCAAAATGCAAATATCTCTTTTATGTATGCCATGCCACTAAATAAACAAAGTAGCACTTACCACAAACTCTTAAACTACATTAAACGAATAAACTACTACCCACATAGATTTTGAACAAACCATGATTCAAACCATTTTAAAAACATATCCCCACACAGCCATACACGGCAGTTACTACCATTTCAATCTAATGATATGGAGAGACCTCCAACAATCTGTACTAGGGGGTAGATTCCTATTCCGGAAAAAATGCCTTCCTAATGGTATTCATAGGCTTACCTTCCGACCGAATCGTATCCGGAGCTTTTTCCTACAAACTAGCAAGTACGATGCGTTTTCATGGAAAATTCTGACCGAATCGTAGGTCCGATTCGTGCACTATGTCAGTACCTACCAGGCTCAGAAAACATGGAAATCGAGTCGTACGGAGGCTCAGCCTACAGAATTTCCAGACACGCAAGTACGATGCATTTTTCTTACGCGTCATACAGGGCAAAAGTTCCAGCACCTTGCAACATTCGGACGAAGCGTATTTAAGCTCCGAATCGCACCATAATGCGTTCAAGGCAGACGAGACGGAGTCTGTTACGTCGTGTATGTGCCAGGCTGTATAGAATCGTTTGCATATGTGTCTAATGGGTTGTGTTAATGCTGTACTATGTGGCATCGTTCGCGTCCGAGTCTGACGTGTCGTGTTGATGCTTGGCTACATGGAGTCGCTCGTGTACGAGTCTATCGCATCAGGCTCCTTTCCGGCCTTCAATATTTTTTCCAAACGATTCGATTGGAAATTACATGATTTGCGTCATACTTGCTCATTTGGTTGGCGGGTGTACGATTCGGTTGGAAAAAATGAGGGGTACGTGTCGGGTGAAACAATTTCCTGCTGGAATCGGAATCGGCCCCTTAGTGTAGAATATGCAGAAAACACCCCATTTGCCATTGGTATAAATAAATGTATAGCACTAGGCTATGCCCCTGTCAAGGAGGTAGCTAACCACTCAGGTTACTAATAGAAAGCCCTTTCTACCAACAAAATGAAAACAAACTAAGCACCCTTATGGATTATTCTGAAGACACTTGGATTGGCAGTCTGCATCGCTCTGGACACAGACTCCAACCCAAATTCAAAATACCATGGTGGAATGTCTATGACATTACCTGTCATGTAGTTCCTATAAACCTATATAGGATATGCGTGTTTAGACAACATAGACTGTAGGATTGGTGTTCAGACTAATTCTAGACACCCCTACCAAGTATGTTCGGCTGTATACCAGCTAGCTTACAGTGCCACTAGAAACTTCTCCTACCAAGGAGAGAATAGTTCTTGGCAACTATGGAACATGTCAAATCTGCCCCATCAGAGATCCTGGAAACAGTGCAATACTTTTTGCTCACTCACTTGTGCTCACTTTGTCTCAGAGAGATACACAGAATAAACGGTGGGCGCATTTTCAAAAGGCATTTATTGCACCAGCATCATTCTAGCATAAAAAAGGTGTGCTGAGACAACCATTAGACAGAAACATATATAAATGATTATAAACACCAACAATGAATGCAGGCAAGTATAAAAATACATGACAATAAAATATGTACTCCTACGATGCAATCCTAACTAGATGTACGTAAGTGTACCTAGCATGTATATAGGTATGTAGCCAAGAATCCCTCTAGGATAAAGTCAACCCCATTACCTGAAGTGAAAGACTGTGGGACGCCGTCTTGGTCTCGTGATCGACACCCCTTCAAGGGATGTCAGATTTTATTTATTTATTTAATTTATGCGTTTTTATATAGCGCGGACTTTACCCGAAGGCGTCAGAGCGCTTCACAAAAGGAACATAAAATTACAAGTGAATAAATTACAAAAGCAGACGATAAGTTACATGAGGTAAAAGTGACAATTGTGAGCAAACAAATATATATATGAGGTAGCAAACAGTGCAATACAGGAGGAGAGAGTGACAAGTGTGCAGGTTACAAGAGAAAACAAAGTACATTTAGAGGTAATATACTGCAATATATGGTAGACACAGAGGCACAAGAACAAGCGTTACGTAGGTAATGGTGGCACTTGTGCAAGTATCAAAAGCAAACAAAATGTGAGAGGTAGCAAACAGTGTGTTACCAGAGAAAAGTGGCGTGTGCATGTTACAAAAGAGAACCAAACACCGATACAAGTATAATACTGCAATAAATGGCATACACTCCAAACACACGAACGCACTGGGAAGGCACTTCCATAGTCATGGAGAATAGAGTTTTCAGTGATGGGAGGTCTTCCTTCAGATAATAGAGAGGGCGTGAATTACTTTAGGAGGTGTCTTTGGAGGAGGAGAACTTTGAAGTTCGTTTTGAAGACCTGGGAGGAGGTGGTGGTCCGGAGCTGAGGCGGAAGTGAGTTCCATATTCTCACGGCATTGCCTGAGAAAGATTGGGCCATCGAACTTTCCTTCTTGAAAGTTCGAGGTTCAAGCAGTAGAATGTCCGCATTACGTGATGGTCTAGAGCCTCCAGAGAGTTTTAGTTTATTCGCCAGGTAGCGAGGACAGGAGGAGTGCAAGGCTTTGTGTCAGACCACTTCTTGCTGGAGTGTCTGCGTGCAGGAACCTCAGCATCTCGTGTCAGTGTGTCAGCATGAACGTCCTTTTTCTCCTCTCTTGGCCTCAGCAAAGATATGGTGTGTATATACCCAATTCAATTTCAAGAAGTCTTTATTCGATTAGTTCATCATAAAAGACATAAAATACAAAATAAACATACATGTGAAATTAAACAAGTATTAAATCATTTATAACTAATCAGCTTCTTGTACAGATAAATAGCAATTTTATAATGGGACTTTAATGCAGCCATATATCTATTTAAAACAGATATATAAATCATTTAAAATTAATCAATTTAATAGGCAGTTATACTAGGTTATACATGAAAGCTCTAATACAACCAAAGGACAGGTAATTGACAAAAACTAAGCTGTCACCATTTGAGCACTTTTATTATACCTACTTCTAAGCACCCAGGCCCAGCCTAGATATTTAGCAACCCCGACAACAATAAGGGAATCTAGATTAGTTCTTAACAATCTAGTGGCTTCCACAGCCATTCTGGTACCTAAATTTCTACAGACCGGTCCGAGCCATTTAGCTCTGGGAGCAGAATATAGCGGGCATACATACAAAAAGTGATTCAGGCTCTCCCCAATGCCATGACACTTGGGACAGAACCCCGTCCTTTCTGTTCCCCACTTTTTAGTAAACTCCCCAAAGTGGTACCCTCAGGGGTTCCACCTTGCTGTGTCTTGCCGGACTTAGGATGACAGAAGGAATGACCCTCATACATAGTTATTATGCAGGAGATGGTAGTCCTCATGAGTTTCCAAGAATCTTCATACGTAATGGATGAAGCGAGTTTTCAGATAGAATCCCAAGTCTTTGAAAGCAGTAGGGTAACTAGGTAAAAGGTCAGTCCCAAGAACTGTTATGTAGTGTAATGGTAGGGCAGAATATAGGAGAAAGGCTAGGTGACTACCTGAGCCTATATTGTCGTACCTATATGAAACATAACACCCAATCCTCATCCGACTGGATTTTTAATGTACCTCTAGGCATTTATACGCAAACAACTAATTTGTCCAAAACATTCATGCGTTTTAAAAAAAGACTAAAATCGCATTTTAAGCTGTAGAAATTTCACTAAAATATGTTTGTATATATAGTTCGAACAACTATGAGTTTCTGAAAGCCATGCCTTTCAGTAAGAAAAATGTCTATTGTTTAAAAATTCCAAATTTAGTTGTTATGAAAAAGGCCAAATTTTTCCAGCACATGATGAGCTAAATCTTTATGTGTCCTGGCTGGGAGTCACAACATCTCTATTGCTTGCCATCGCAGACGAAGATCCCTGCAACACCTTACAGATCAGGTCAATCGAGCACAGATGTTCTTCTGCACTATCTACAGCCGGTGCTGGGGAAGCCTGTGTGGCATCCAAGGCCTGAATACTTGTTGAGGAGCCGGTATCCATTCCAACAGGCGCTGAGGCATCCTGTGGAGGATCTAATAATGCAGACATCAAGGTTGGAATACGCTGAGGCCACTGTAGAACATGGTCCATTATCGGGTCCAGTGGTGCAACCAATGGAAATGTTAGGCAGAAATCCAACACGCATTCTTGTCTACAGAACAGGCATCGGAGGACAGGCAGTACACAGTCGTTCCAAACTGGTCTACATTACAGGAACCAAGACCCACTCCATTCGCGAAGGCGAGGTGTGCCCAGCAGGAGTACCATGTGATCACGGTATCGGTGCTCCAGGAGCGTTTTTCCATCTCCTTGGTGACTGGGACATCCATTGCTTAGCAGGAAAATTACAATCAGGATTCCTGCTATTAGGAACATGATCAGCGGAAATCCTCCAAAATGCTTCCGAATACGGTGTGTATAAAGTTTGGAATTACGCCGAAGACTGTCTGAAAGGTGCTTAACAGTCCAGAACCTATGGTCTTAAATAGGTGTACTATACCCGTCGCATCAGACATATTAAAGACACGTTGTACCTTTTCTGTGAAATGGAAAGGGCAGTTTGTTCGTACAAGAGCCTGTATCTCAGCTGAGGACCTTGCGACCTCGAGATCCAAAGTGTCTCGGGCGAAAGTTAAGGGCACGGTTTTCTGTAAAAGCATGGCTTTCATCCAGCTCAGAGTATCAAACCATATAAAGGAATCATTCAACGAAGGCCATAACGGCGCCTCGCTGACTGTATGGGTCAGTGGAAACAATACTTGCATACAGCAAGTAACCCTGGAGCTCACAGTGACAAGATATGCCCAGGAGCAACCCACAACAACCTTGATCCTTCAGCATCAAGTAACTCCCATTTGAAAGCAACTTGAACACCGTATTAACCACGGCAGCCGGGGATCCTTTCGAGTGACAGGATAAGGTAGAAACTGAACCATAACAGGCCCCGTGAAGCATGATATCCTGGCATATGAGAGATCCACTTAAAGCGTTCGCGCAGTTAGTACCACTTAAAAACAATTCCATGTCCCCACTCCTGCATCAAAATCTGTATGGCAATTCCCAAGACTCCTTGATGAATTCCCTACCCATCGCTTCATATCTACCTGTTGTTGTTCTAGGCAATACTGAAACTGGAAAGTTGTGACGTTATTTGGCCATGGATTAACCATTCTGTGGATGGTGATTCTGCCACAGTAAAAGGTAATTGGTTTCCGATTTTCAATACGCAGCATTGTATATTTTGCTCCACTTTGTGCTATTGTTATCTGCTTCTTAGTAAGATTTTATGCAGAAAATAGGGACGTACTTTTGATGAATCGCCAAGGCACATAACCAGTGCATATTGATTGCAGAGTCCAGCTTACTAACATAATAGAACGTAGTTGAGAGTGTCCAAGTCCTGTTCTAGTACATCTATAGCAGAAGATACATTGTTGCTTAGTGATTTAATCCTGGATGTCAATGCGGTCATACCATTATCAACTACCACTAAGGCTTCTTCTAGGTTAATCCTATGTATTTCACTGAGTCACTCCACGGCTTCTTGTTGAGAGATTTTCCAGATTTCATTATAGACAGCGTATAAGAAATGTTTCTGACATGGCTTTCAGGACCTAATAAAAAATCCCTTAGATCCACCTCATCTGAGAGTAAGGATAAGTGCTGTTTCACCTGGGACAGTGTTGAGGTTTTTAGCCAATCAAGGCATAACTTCCCAACCCTGTATGATGTCACCACCCCCGGATGTTCTCTTTGTATATAACATCGATCCAGCCTTTGGATACTAAACCCTTCAGTTTTACTCCTGAATCTTGTTTGTGTCTGTGGGCCAAACTAAGCATCCCTTCCAATTGTGGTCTGATGAATTGTACAGTATGATGTCATCTATTGTATCCCTTCCATGTGATGTAAAATTCATGTGCGATGGTGTGGGAATCTGAGGTGTGTACAAATCCTTGTTCTTGGCTATTCCAAGACAGGAAGTCTGTTGCACAATATCATTCAGAAATATAATCTGCTGTGGGATGAGGCGTGCTTGAAATAGTGCTTCTGATCCCTGTACCTGCCTGTCCTTCGAACCCCAGACTAATTTAATTTCTATAGTGTTCTTCCATAAGTTAAAAACCCTGTTCAAACAGTTGGGAAATAAAGGATGCAGGGTAAATCTGTTTGGTGTTGGTTAGCAAATTTTCTGTGCAGTTGTATGGGCAATCTTATAGTAATATGAGGTCGGGTCTGAAGTGTTAAACCCTGAAAATGAAGAAACTTTCTGTGCAAATGTTTTCGAACTACCTTTTGGTGGGGATTGGCAATGTTTCCATTGGTGGTATTTAAAAACATTATGTTGGATACTGGATTTATGTAAAAAGTGATGACCATAATGATGGTAACAGTACATAGTGTTATAGTGCGAAGTGTCTTCTAACATTTCAATGCTTGAAAATGCATCGGATTGTTTTAAATCAGACACCATATTATTTACAGTTTCAAAATCCCAATCATCAGAAAATGTACTGGAGGTAATGATATAATTTAGAGAAATTGTTAAATACATGTAGAATTTTTCAAAAGTTCAGTGGGACCAAATACATCATCATCAACCTTGTCCCAAACTATACCATCAGGAATTGGAACAGCTCTAATGTTCACAAAGGACAGGTCTCTGTGTTCACAATGAGATGGCATATAAGGTTTCAGTACCAAGTTCACGCTTGAAACTCCAGAGCGTTCTGGAAGATAGTTTCCATTCATTAGTAAGTAAAAGATAGTCACTAGGCCAATCCAAAACAGAAAAAACAGTATTCCAGTTATTATCCAGAGCTGGAGACAAGGTGATACCAGGTAAGGCTTTTTCAGAAAAGTATAGAAATCATAAAGTTTTTGCTTACGGGAAACCGGAGATGGCATTGTTTTAGGTTCACTGGGATCCAGAGAGAAGGTATCAAAATCGATGAAGTAGCCAGATGCAGTTTGATCTACTTTTGGTAGCTCAGCAGGTTTTGTTGAACAGGCAGATGTCTCTCGTAGAGGCATCTGATGTATATATCGGTGGTAGAATTGAAATTTGTCTTTCATTTGCGTTTTGATGTTCTGTTTCCAGAGTAACGAGTTCCATTTCATTGTTGGACAGTCCAATACTTGGAATTGGTGACACTTCAAATGTTATGAGTCTTTCTGACTGAACTTCCTGTATGGTGGCGGGAAGAGAGCATCGGCTGCCCAGGAGCCTATGAGGCCTACTATTCAGTATCGGCCACATAGTGTGGTTTGATCAGATCAATGGAGGCAAATCTCTTTTCTGTTTTGCCGGCAAAAGGTGGAATAAGTACTGTTCTTGTTCCTTCGACAGCCAGGACAGGTACAGGCTTTCTGTATGATGGCCCAAATTCTTTTTTTGTCCACAATCCTTTCTCTGACCAGATGTTATGTTATGTTAAAGGTGATTTGAAGACCTTTGGGATTCAGTCATGTCTTACTGTGACTGATCTGACTTCCCCAGTGGTGGTGCGTTTTACTTGCATGTTGCTTTGTATTGCCCGGAAATCATTGAGATTCTGTAAAACAGCCAAACATTTATTGATGTCAAATAGTTTTTCATCCGCCACTGTGTTTTCACAATCGAGATCAGGTACCCACATTCTTGTTCCAAATAGGATTTTGTACGGAGTGACACATCCTAGGGAACTTCTTGGCATATTGTCAAGGGCTCTTTGAACCCCATATAAGTGATTGACCCAACTATCACCCAAACCTAATATTCTTGCTGTTAAAGATTGCTTTAAGTCTCGTTTTTTTCTCTCCACGACCGAATTTCCCTCAGGATGCTACGAAGAGGAGTACCGCAATGCAACACCCAAACTTCCCATGGCTTCCTTGTAAGCCCTAGCGTTAAATGTTGGCCCGCGGTCAGAATGTAGTTTGACAACTGTGTATGTCCCTATAAAGATTCTCAAATCTTTTGTAACAGTTCGAGCATCAGCCGAGGGCTGAGGCCATACCCATAGGAATCTAGAGCATGAATCCACTACCACCAAGATATACTTGTAAGCCCTATCCAGTTGTGGTCCAAATAAACACAAGCGAGTGGTCTTTCCTCTAAAATAGAACACAAAGATTCAAGATCAACCAATCATTATCTAATTCCACCCCTGTCACTTTGGAAGTACCTAAGGGATCTTCCCTCTCCCCAACACTCTTCAATCTGTTTATGGAACCACTCACAGAGCTTCCCAAATCCGCAAATATCAAATATCACATGTACGCAGATGATACACAACTCTACATTAAGGTCCAATCTCTTGTAGACATCAAGTCCCTTAACTCAACGATCCAAGACACACAAACCTGGCCAGCTAAGAACCATTTAAAACTAAATACACTAAAAACAGAATTCTTCTTAATCGCCCCTCCCAACCAAACAATGATCATCCGCGAGTGGATGAAGCACCTAACGGCACTTGACGGTCAACCTCTCATCATTGACTTCGCTAAATCTCTAGGAATAACCGTAGATAATAAACTAAACATGCGGAAGCACATCAGCGCTGCAACAAAAGGAGCTCATTTTCAGATAAACACACTAAGAAAACTGAAACCCTTCATACCCGCAAATGACTTCAAACAGGCAGTTCCAACTCTAGTAATTCCCAGAGTTGACTATGGGAGTGTCGCACTCTGTGGTCTACCCAAATCAACGACCGCTCCTCTCGGAGCCTCAACCAATACAGCCGCCAGACTCGTCACAGGCACCAAACGCAATTGACACATTTCCCCTGACCTTCAGGCCCCAACTGGTTACCTTTGAGGCCAGAATCCAGTTAAAAATTGCCTGGATGACACATAAGGCATTACATCACAAAACCCTGAGGTACCTAGCTGAGAAACTAGTACTATCAGGCGGTAAAAGGTCTACCAGGAGCTCTAACAACCTTCTACTGAAACCACAACGTTTCTCCAAGAAAAAAACATACAATGGTAACTTCTCAGGAATGGCCCCCAGGATATGGAACGCTTTACCCCCAGAAACTAGACTTAATCCATCTGCGGCCTTTTTCAAAAACGAAGTGAAATCGATTCTCATGTCCAAATTCACTTGAAGTTGTCCTATACACTCCTGTAGTTATGCGCTAATCTCTAATTGTTCCCAGTACTGTATTCACATAATTTGCTGTATTTATATGTATATGTGTGTATATGCCATTACCTATATTTGATCTGTAAAGCGCTCTGATACCCGCAAGGGTCTTGTTCGCGCTATACAAAACCGCCAAAATAAAAAAATATAAGTAATGCTGCCTGCTCTGGGTGTGCTATGGTGGAACCATTCATCTGCTGACAGATGTCGCAATTTAGGACAATATTCTTTGTCTGTTTTGTTAATTCTGGCCACCAATAGCATTGCTTCAGCAAAGAAACTGTTGCAGTAACTCTTGTGTGTGCAGAACCTAGATCCTTATGTTCAGCTACAATTAAGCCTAATCTTTCACTTCTACGCCCAGGCCATTGAAATGGGGCGTTCCTCAGGGCTCGTCGTTAAGCCCTCTTCTTTTAATGTTTATTTTTCCCCGCTAGCTGATATGATTTCCAAGTCCGGCATTAAAACTACATCTTATGCTGACGACATTCAGCTGCTTTTCACTTTCGAGGACCCGTCCACTTTTTCTTTTGAACCCCTTAAATCCTGCATCAGAAACATTGCTCACTGGATGGATCTCAATTCCCTAAGACTGAACCCAACTAAGACTGAAGTGCTCTTCTTCAACCAGCCCTCCCCTCTAGATTCTAACATTTGGTGGCCGGAAGATCTGAGCCAAGCCCCCATTCCTAAGGACTCAGTCAGGAATCTTGGAGTTCGCTGGGACCAACAGCTGTCTTTAGGCTGTCAGGTTCAATCACGTATCAATTATTTGCCATGCGCCCATAGGAAAACAATTGTTCATGCATTGATTATCTCCCATTTGGACTACGCAAATAGACTCTACCTAGGATTACCCTCTGGCCTTTGTCACAAACTTCAAATGGTCCAAAATGCTGCGGCTCGTTTGATTGGGGGTCTCTCATGCCGACAGCATATTTCTCCATTCCTCCGCGAACTGCATTGACTACCCATGAGCAAGCGCATTGAGTTTAAAGCTGTGACACTGGCTTACCGCGCCACGCAGGACAAGGGGTCTGCCCATCTGAGATCCATCCTTCGCCCTTACTGTAACCCCTGATCGCTTCGTTCCAACTCTCAATGCCTGCTGGTTACACCCAGATTTAAAAAATCGCGTTCTGGAGGCAGAACATTTGAGCTGGTTGCTGCCCAACGCTGGAACAAGTTGCCTCTCAACCTGCGCATGAGTAGTACGGAATCGGAATTCCGCCGTGCTTTGAAAACCTTCCTCTTTTGCCGGTAACTGCTGGTCTTAGGTTTCTTTCTGTAGGGACCCCATTACAATCATTTAGCGCCGGGACACCCCGTTGGGGTAGCTGTGCGCTTTATAAAAGACACAATAATAATAATAATAATCTGTGATCCATGTTTGGTATTACTATATCTCCTACTCCTGAAAGGTGAGCACATGGAATGTTATTTGCAACTAACTTGTAGGAGTACTTGAGTGGAAACAGCTACCATTATCTGTCCATCTATTCTCATTTTAGAAAGGTGATTACATCTACGGCAACAGTTCGTACTACCCCTTTTGCTGCTTCATTGGCCAATAAATTCCCTTCAATGTGAACACCATCACATTGATGACTCAGCTTGTGTATCACGTGAGCTCTTGGTAGTTCGTTTTTCAACTCAGCTACCTGTTCCCTTAGCATTTTATGCTTTATTGTGCAATCTTTTGAGTCTTTAAACCCATTTTGACCCCAGTAGTGAAGATACTTATTGTATCTCCACTACTGGACACACTAAAAAGAATTGCACACAATCAGTGTAGGGAATTCTCAATCGTAAATCTTAGTGCCAGTAATAGGGTTTTAAATTCTGCCAGCTGTGCTGTTCAGTCTCCTAGAGACTGTGTCTTCGTACTGCTAGGATGAAACTTTCTTTCCTGCATACGACCCTTCACAATTGCACACTCAGCGCTGTATTACTGTTTACTTCCTACAGCAAGCTGAGCAGATCTGTTAGTGTAAATAATATATTCATACTGATCTAGAGGCATTATTTCATTCGGGAGAGGATATTTTTGTTTATATTGCAGAAATGTTTGCGTTTTAAGTGTAGAGTCATATCTGTATTCTACATATGTTGCAGTAGGAGAATTAGCCCATTGTATCCATCTTGGATGTAAGGCTTTAATATTAGGAACGTTAGCCTTTGTACCATCCTCTAAGGCTGGTACTGGAGTTACGACAATTATTTGTTTCACCTGAGCCAGTGCTCTTTTTCTCGCTACATGGGTCTGTACTACTGTCAGAATTTTTTCTGTAGAAGCAAAGTGTGATTTGTATGCAATTGGGACTGTCTCACTTTCATAGAAAGTGATGTAGGTATATCCTGATAACCCAGGGACGACCCGTTTCACCAGGTTGCAGACATTCACACGTGCCTGTAAGTGTTTTGATGCTATCATGTCAGCTTGTAAGGAACGAAGGATATCTGTGTGCTCCTGTGTCCAAAGCCTAACTGAAAAATCTGGTCTGATCAAGTCGTAGAAAGGTTTCAATTTTTCTGCATAATCCAAAATGTGTGTTCTGCCAAAATTTAAGAATCCCAATATGGATTGTCAGTTTGTCAGCAATTTAGGAGGTTGGAGCAGTACACACATTTCTAAAAAGTTAGCTGCCAGGCTTTTTCCTTCACTTGAAGGCTCATATCCCAAAAATAGGACATTGGGATGGGCTATTTTCGATTTTTTTTAATTAAATTTGTAGCCCTCCGTGGCGAAACCCAAAATGATGTTGTTCACCCTGGTCAAGTGATCCTTTAAATCATGGGTACTCATAGTACGGCCCGCGGGCCGGCAGCGGCCCGGCTAGCCTTCCCTGGCGGCCCGCGGACCATGAGACATTGTACCCTTGTTTTAAAAGAACATTTTCAGAGTGTCTGCAATCACTGCCGGTTGCAGAGACACTCGGAGAGACTCTGCTGCTCAGTGGAGGCCGGGCGATTCATTCCGGCGAGGCCAGAGTGGAGCTGCAGGGGCGCTAAGAGGAGGTGAGATACAGCAATGCCCCATTAACATGCAAATTGTATTTTTAAAGACCTGTGAAGTGCTCGGGTGGGGCTGTGTGTCTGTGCGCGCTGGGGAAGCTGGCTGGGGAAGCTGTCTCAGCCCGGTGACAAACAGGCAGGGTGAGATGACAGAGGGAGGTAGAGGGACAGAGACAGAGGGAGGGAAAGGAAGACCTAGAAATGGAGACAGAGAAAGGGAGACAGACAGAGGGAGGAGGGTGACAGAGGGAGACAGAGGGAGGGAGACGGAGTGAGGGAGATGGAGTGAGGAAGGGAGTGAGAGAGGGAGTGAGGGAAGTGAGTGAGGGAAGGGGGTGAGGGAAGGGGGTGAGGGAAGGGGAGGGAGTGAGAGAAGGGGAGTGAGGGAGATAGGGAAGGGGAGTAAGGTAGGGAGTGAGGGCGGGGGTGAGGGAGAGAGGGAAGGGGAGTGAAGGAAGGGGGTGAGGGAGTGAGGGAAGGGAAGTGAGGGAATCGGAGTGAGGGAGAGAGTGAGAGAAGGGGGTGAGGGAGTGAGGGAAGTGGAGTGAGGGAAGGGGAGTGAGGGAGAGAGGGAAGGGGAGGTAGGGAGGGAGTGAGGGAGGGGGTGAGGGAGGGGAAGAGAGGGAAGGGGAGTGAGAGAGAGAGTGAGGGAAGGGGGTGAGGGAGTGAGGGAAGGGGAGTGAGAGAAGGGGAGTGAGGGAAGGGAATGAGGGAGGGAATGAGGGAATGGAGTGAGGGAAGGGAAGTTTGGGTGGGAGTGTGGGAAGGGGAGTGAGGGAAGGGGAGTGATAGAGGGAGTGAGGGAAGGGGAGTGAGGGAGGGAGAGAGGGAAGGGGAGTGAGGGTGAGGGAAGGGGAGTGAGGGGGAAGAGGGGGAAGGGGAGTGAGGGAGAGGGAAGGAGAGTGAGGGTGAGGGAGGGAAGGAGAGGAAAGGAGATGGAAGGAGAGGGAAGGAGGGGGAAGGAGAAGGAAGGAGAGGGAGGGAGGGAGAGCGAAGGAGAGGGAAGGAGAGAGGGATAGGGAGTGAGACAGTCAGAGTGAGTGAGACAGAGGGAGACAAGGAGGGAGAGAGGGAGAGAGAGGGATGGAGGTAGGGAGGCAGATTTATAATATATGCCGGGCCTGGTAGCTCAGTGGACGAAGGCGTCCGCTGCAGGGACCTGTGTTCAACCTCATGGTCACAGTTTATGTTGTTGCTCTAGCCCCACCCCCTCCCCCACTGACCCCGCCCCCACCAGTGCAGCCCTCGGACACAAACCACACTGTAAATTTGGCCCCTGAGAGAAAGTTTGTGAGTACCCATGCTTTAAATCATCATCTGTCAGATAAATTTACATAGGATAATGCCTCTTCATCCAAATTCTGAAGTAACTCTGTATACCTAGCATAGAACAACCCAGGGCTATTCTTATACCCTTGGGGGAGTCAACATAATTGCTGTTGAGAATTGAGCACTGAGAAACCTGCTCTCTGGCACTATATTTTGCCAGAAAAATCCATTTGAGATATCTAATGTGGTTTTGTATTTTTTCGGCACAATGTTATTCATTAATGCGGCACTGTGTGCATTCTGTACTGTAAATGTTGTAGTGCATGTGTTCAGATGTCTGTAGTCTAAACTAGAGTGTATAATTTATCGGGTTTCATTACACAAAACAAAGAATTATTCATTGAAAAGGTGCATGTTTCAATTACACCCTGATATTCAAGTTGATCGAAGATCTCCCTGGCCTGTTTTTTCACTTCTTGTTTTATTGGGTACTGTCTCTGTGGATTTGGAGTAGTTTTTACTGGGATTGTTTGGTGTGCTGACTCCTGCACATATGTATGTTTTAAGAATATTGGAACGAGGTCTGAAAAAGCTGGTACAATTACAGGTTCTCCCTTTGGGCATTCCATAACAATTTCAGGCCGCCAATCTTTCTCTGCTAAAAGGATGTCATAGCGGTAAGCCAGGTTCTCCCAAAAGAGACCTTTAATTTTTCTGGGTTTGTCCCCCTCCATTTGGAGTGTTATTTCATGTAACCTATGTGGGACACTTACCCTTGTATCAGGTGTTTCCACCGTGATGTGCTCATTCAACGCTGCTGTCACCAGAAATTCCATCAGTTTCTGGCAAGCTATTGTTACTTCTGCTACTCTGTCTAGCATCATCAGAGCCCATTCCCCATTCATAAGTTGAGTCCTCAGATTTCTGGGACCTGCTACTTTCTTCTTTTGAAATTGAGGTTTTGATTTTGGCTTTTATTCTTTTTTTGAAGTATAGTCTGAAGCACGTTGTGTGTATCTGGACTTTTTACGCTCTTCTTGTGTGTGTTCTAACCATGCTTCTCTCTCAGAGGTTTTTGATGAACCCTGAAAGGAACAAGAGGAATGCGAATCAGTATCCTAATACCGGTCAGGTTTTTATCACGATTCCTAAGGTTGTACCTCCTTTTTGAGGGCTCCTGTCGAGGAGACCCACCTTTGGATTGTGATCTATTCTCTCTAATCTTTCGTTTTTTTATTGTTATTATCCCATTTCTTCTTAGAAGAATCTGGTGCCTGCTTGGTGCTATCCTTTTCAGGAACACCCATGAGTTGAGGTTCTGTTGCTCTAGCTCCCTAACTTTACCTAATTCAGCATAGGTGTCTTCAATGATTTTAGGTAATCCACGTTCCTGTTGTAAAGGAGTGAAATCCCTCAGGTGTTGGTATTTTGCCACTGCTGCTGCCTCCCCTTTTGTGTTTGCTAATATAATAGCTGATTCCTGTGCAAAAGTTCCTAACAATTTCATCCCTATGTTCAGAGCAGGTTCTGCTCCATACTCATTCTGTATTTGTCTTAATACATCTGGTATTACGGCTAATGAGGGGATACCATGTGTTCTGGTATATATGGCAGCGAAAACTGTTCCCCAAGAGGTATAATCCTCTATCTGGGAGTTATCCCCATTGGCAAGCAGATTGTTAGCATTCTGTGTTTTTCTTGAGGGATTGGGTGTGGAAATACTGTCTCTCATTGTGTGATTCTTTGAGCTATCCAAAATGGCATTTGCTCACATCTATTGGGCATTTTACTCATAACTGTGTGTAGTGTTTGTGGTGTTATTTTAGTTGTAGATCCCTGAATTTGTGCTGCTAGTGTAGCCTTTGCTGGCTGAAGTTTGAGTGTTTTCACAAACTGTGTCAGGTTTCTGTAACGTTTTATTATTTTTTTACAGTGGATTTTAGTCTGCTACTGACATTGTGTCAAAGTCTGGATGAGGTGTGTAGGCTGCTAGTAATGGCAAAGTTGCTCCATCTCTTCCGGGCGGAGCGAGTCTCACATTTTCTTTTGTATGTGGGAGGGCACCTTTAAACTAGTTTATGTGCTCCCGGTAGGTGAGCGGTACTTCAATATCCTCATACGGCCAGTATTCATTTGGTGTTTCATCTTCAGTGTAAGAATGAAATGTATTTGATTGTACGTCTGCTTGTGGGAATTTAACTTGTGAATAGAATACCTCTGTTCGGTAGAATTTGTGTGCCTCAATCACGAATGAGACTGTCCCACCCCTAGCTGTGACTCCATAGTCTGCTAGTTTTAAAGTAAGGGCAGTTCTAACATTTTCTGAAATGCTGATTTTCCCTTCCTGTTCTTCCTCCCTAGTTGCCGCACGTCATGCTGGCGCAGCGGTGGCTTTATCAGCCATTATTTTGAAGAAGTTAAAAGTTTCAAGGAAACTGAGCTAAGGTTTTATGCACAATAGGAACTATTTGTCCTTCAAGCTTGATAAACCTACAGCCAATACATAGGATATGCCTACTTAGATGTGGCGGATAGTTCCCTTCCCACTCCAGACGTCTATGGGGAAATGTGAGTAGGGGTCTCTAAGAACAGCACACCTGAACTACTCAGATTTGACTGTTAAATAGGTACCAAACCAATGTTGGCTGCACCATGTCGTGTAGTTCCTATAAACCTATATAGGATCGGCACGTTTAGAAAACATAGACTGTAGGATTGGTGTTAAGACTGATTCCAGACACCCCTACCGAGTATGTCCGCCTGTATACCAGCTAGCTCACAGTGCCACTGGATACTGCTCTTACTAACGAGAGAATAGTTCTTGGCAACTATCGAACATAACAACTCTGTCCCATCAGGGATCATGGAAACAGTGCCATACTTTTCGCTCTGTCCCTCGTGCTCACTTTCTCTCAGAGAGATGCACAGAATAAACGGTGCAGACATTTTCAATAAGCATCTATTGAACCAGCGTCATTCTAGTGTAAAATAGGTGTGCTGAAACAACCATTAGACAGAAACAGATAATAATGAAATGAGAACCACCAGAGTAAAAGGATGGTAGATTTCTACCATACTGCTAAAACAATTAATATGGGCAAGTATAAAAATACATGACAATAAAATGCATACTCCTACAATGCAATCCTAACTAGATGTACCTGAGTGTACCTAGCATGTATGTAGATGTGTAGCCAAGAATCTCTCTAGGAAAATGTCATCACCATTACCTGAAGTGAGAGACTGTGGGACCCTGTCTTGGTCTTGTGATGGATATTCCCCAAGGGATGTCAGACCACTGCGTGCTGGAGTGTCTGCGTGCATGTACCTCAGCGTCTCACGTCAGTGTGTCACCATGGAAGTCCTTTTTTCTCCTCTCTTGGCCTCAGCAAAGATATGGTGTATACATACCCAAAGTGGTACCCTCAGGGGTTCTACCTTGCTGTGTCATGTCGGACTTAGGATTACGGAACAAATGACCCTTATACATAGTTATTATGCAGGCGATGGTAGTCCTGCTGATTTCCCAAGAATCCTCATACATAATGGATAAAGCGAGTTTTCAGGGAAAATCCCATGTCTTGTAAGCAGCAGCAGCTTAACTAGATATAAGGTCAGTCCCAAGAACCGTGTATGTAGAGTAATGGTAGGGGAGAATATAGGTGAAAGGTTAGATGACTTCCTGAGCCTATATTGGGGTACTTATATAAAACATAACACAGGTAACCAAAACAAACAATGCAGTGGAAGGATGGCACAATGCCTTCATATCCACACTAGGCAGAACCCAACATATACTGTATGCATTTGTTGTATCATTACAAAAAGAGCAAAGCTACCAACAACTACAAATGAAGCAATCTGTTACCCAAATTGCACCTAAACTTATCAAACAAACCAAAAGAATGTACAACATGCCACAATATAAAGTAAAAATCTTCATTAACAACTAAGGAATGTGTTACTTAGAAATAATAGCCAAAAGTAGAATATTAAAAAAGAGTAGCCTAAAATAGTACCAAAACACTGTCACAAAATCTAAACCAACATCACATCAACCATGCCAGGTTAGAAACATAGAGCATAATTTAATCATTGAAACAAGACCAAACTGACAAAAATCCAATTAGCAGATCCAAGGTTGTGAATTTTGGGAGAATAAACTGTCAAATAGCTCCTAACAGCAGAAAGCGCTAACTTTGGCTATCTGGTACTGTTGGACCACGTCAAAGTCAAAAGCTCAGGCCGATGACGATGACAGTCCCAGATTAGTCCCACTGAAGTTTTACCTTTTCAAGTTTTGTGCTAATATTCGAGTTCACATTGGAGAGAGCTGCAGGGGGCATGGAGAGCATCGCGGGCATCTTGCGCTGAATTCCGGTGTGAGCTGCATGGCTCTGGTGTGAACGGGCCCATTCACTGTCACAAAGAGCCCCAAAGCTTAATTTCAAGAGCCTGTGAACCATACCAAGGGACCAGGATCACAGAGGCAGCAATTGGGGGTCAGGAATTTGCAGCAGCTGGGTCCAGGAACTGGTTGGGGAGCATTTTATGTCCCTGAAGCTCAGATCAGGAGACCAGCAGACCTGAATGGGAGGGAAGGAGGGAGGGAGGGAGGGAGGAAGGAAGGAAGGAAGGAAGGAGGGAGGGAGGAGGGGAGGGAGGGAAGGAATGAGGGAGGGAGGGAGAGTAGGAAGGAAGGAAGGAAGGAAGGAAGGAAGGGAAAACCATAGAAGGAAGGAAATATATATTTTTTTAACTACTACAGGTGCTGCCAATTAAACACCATTAAGGCTGATTTTCTTCCTGGGAAACGTTTATTGGAGGACCATTGTTGAAATTGTTTACAGAATAACTTAATACAAAACAGTTTCAAATGCTTGCAATCTGTTAATCTGTGAAATGAATGCAGTGAACTAAGCAAAGGACACTTCAAAGGGAATTTACAACAGCATTTGACAGAAGGCTGGAAGTGAGAAACATGGAATGTGGCCTGTGCTCACATATAATAGAAATGTCCTGCTGACTCCCATGAGGCTTGTTGGAAATGGCAAATGTTTTGCTTCTTCCTCTTTTGTTTTTCCTGACCTGTGGTTGTTGGCTAAAGGACTCTGGGCACTTTACCACTGCTGACCAGTGCTAAAGTGCATATGCTCTCCCTGTAAATTGTTATTGTGATTGGTTATCCATGATTGGCATATTTGTTTTACCAGTATGTCCCTTAGTAAAGTGCACTGAGTGTGCCAGGGCTGGTAATTCGAATGCTACGAGTGGGCCTGCAGCACTGATTGTGCCACCCACATTAGTAGCCCTAAAATGGTGTCTCAGGCCTGCCACTGCAGTGCCTGTGTTTTTTGAAAACAAGGGGGACCCATTAGGTAGCAAAGGACCATTGGTATAAACTGTTTTTGGAAGACAAAGGTCCTAAGCAAATTAAACAATTTTACAAACCAGATATTATATAGAACGCAAGGGAAGCTATATACTTATCCTGTCCAGCCGGACCAGGAATTTATTGTCAATTAATCACACAGTAAACAAAATGAAACAATTAGTAATCATGGAAAGGGCACAATCCTGTGCCGTACTGAGAGAAAGAAGGATAGATAAATGGAGAAAAAAGATTCAACAGGCAAAGAGAAAACATAGAGCAGCCTGGACACTAGTAATATCAGTGCGAAAAAAGTGTTCTCCAGAGTAGAACATACAGAATATATACAGTAGTTTGCATGTATGTCTACTATTACAAGTCGACGACGTTTCGATCCATTTGCTCTAATATGAAAGGATAATCCTCAGGACTAAAACTTCAATTTAATTTTGCCTGAATTTAATTCATACACCTCGCTGAGGAGGGTATCGACTGCTGGTAACGATATATAAAAATTGTAGCAGTCAAGTGGGAACCGCGGATTGTTCGTGATCACAATTCCGCGAATATATGTCCAGTTTCCATACGGAAGGTATAGAATGCACCTTTTCCGGAGCGGTTTCTGAGTGCGAATTCCGCTTACGAGTTAGTTGAGAGTTGGAAACCGGACAGGGAGTCCCAGGCAAGGTCCGTGGCAGTCCTACGGGGTGCTCTCGCCGATGAAAAGGTGCATTCTATACCTTCCGATAGTGTGGTCCAGATTATTGTCGAGCAGACAATCCACAAGCATGGACGGACTCACAACTATCCTCAAGGAACCTGAGACCCAGAACCCAGAGCCACAGGGTAGTCACTCTCATGGTTGTCAGCTGCAACAACTTGGTGGAATACATTAGGGACTACATGCTTTGAGGACACAAGGTGACATCTAACAGTAGTCATACTGGCTCCTGTGTCTTTCAGACCCTCAACCCACTTCCCACTGATGGTGACAACGTGCTGATAGACTTTTTAGTGTAGCTAGGTTTAGAGTGAGTCTTGTGTACAATCTTTCTGTCACCGAGGGAAACTACTGTAACCACATGCACTTCCCCTGATGCTTACTGGTGCAACCTTCTCCCCAAGAGCTACTCTGGCCCTCTCTGGTGTCTGCCCATCAGTGGGGGCATATGACTGTTCGGGCAATAAGGGTCCAGCATTTGAGGGGACAGAGTCCTGAGGGCTTCTCAGGAAAACCATTCTTTTTCTGATCTTGTTAAATCCTTCCCCTGAGATCTGTTTTGAGGGCCTTTTGAGAACTATTTATTTTGATTTTTTTCTTCTTAAGGTGGGGAGCATTTCCACTTTTTTGGAGTTTGTCTCCTTGGCAAGGTCCCTGGGGTCAGTGAGCTTGCTATCTATCAGGTGATGCCACAGCTCTGGAAAATAACAGCAGAACATGAGCTAATTGTAATCACTCACATTGCTTCCCTTCACCCAACCATCCAGTGCCTTGCAAAGGTAATCCAAATAATCCACCCAAGACTGGTGGGGCAGCTTCTGGCAGTCCCTGAACTTCAGCCTATACTTCTTAGGGGCAAGGCCTTATTTCCTAACATGGGATTCCTTCATGAGAGGGTACTTCATCCTATCATCTTCCATAGCTACTACATATGCCTGAAACCACTTATCTGTCATCCCCCACAACAAACATATGCACCGGATCCTTGGGGAATTGGACCGTTCTGTTTCCATGTGAGACTGGGTTGTCGCTGCCAGCATTGGTGCTGGACTCTGAGAGCTGTTTGTCTTTTTTGGCCAGCTCCTTCTGACCCATCTTTTGAGCAAGCATTATTTTCTTCTCGGCCAAGGTTCTCTCTGCCTCAGCACTCTCCTTTGCCATGGCTCTCTCTGTCTCAGTCTGGGTTTCCTCAAGACCCAGCCTGCTCTCATCTAGGACCCTTTTTGCAGCAGCCTCCTCTTAGGATGCTTCCATTATGAGTCTGGCAAGCTGCAGCCTGAACTCCTTTTTAGCACTCCTGTCCTCCAGTTCCTAAGGGGACAGGTTATGGGAGGACACACTACCTGCTCAAGATCCAATAGGGGACCTCACTCCTATGGGCCCTCCTTTCTCCTCTATGGCCATGGTCAGATGTTTTTCATCCTTGTCACCCATTACTCCCTCCATCTTCTCCTCCATATGCTCCTCCTCTTGCTCCTGTACTGTAGTCAGCAGCTGGCGGGCCTCCTCCCAGGGCCAAGGGGCTTTCTGAATCACCTATCTCTTGGAGCTTCTGTTTACTGTGAGCACTCCCTCCCTGCAAAATCCTTTAATCTCTGCCACAGAGTAGCTTTCCAGGTTGCTGAGATCCACCTCCAAACTTGCTGACAAGAGTTACAGGTGCACAAATGAGATAAGTCCTTGTCAGCCATTACTCCCTCCATCTTCTCCTCCATATGCTTCTCCTCTTGCTCCTGTACTGTAGTCAGCAGCTGGCGGGCCTCCTCCCAGGGCCAAGGGGCTTTCTGAATCACCTATCTCTTGGAGCTTCTGTTTACTGTGAGCACTCCCTCCCTGCAAAATCCTTTAATCTCTGCCACAGAGTAGCTTTCCAGGTTGCTGAGATCCACCTCCAAACTTGCTGACAAGAGTTACAGGTGCACAAATGAGATAAGAATAACATTTTGATAAAAAAGGAAAAATAGCCAGTCAAGGAGAATTGAAAAAGTTGTTGAATCTCATGTCAGATTATATGTACTAGATTTTAGTTTTGCACACAATCACTGAGTTGTACTGCACAAACACAACTATTGGATCCCACTACTGAACACCAATGTAAGAAATTAGGTTATTGACTAAGGAGAGTGAAAGTACCACTTGGACAACAACCACAATCCTTGTCAGGATGAACCACAAAAATGATCAAATCAACCCGTGCTTAGAGTTCTCGTAGATTGGCACGAAATTTAGTCAGGCTTAACTAACAGTAATAAAATGAAAACACTACACATGAAAAATCCCAAATCAATTTAGGCAAATAGAGCAAACTTTAATAAATAAATTAGTAGTGCAACAAGCATGCAATTCAAAGTTTTTAGGGAAAATAGTGCCTAAGAGCACAAATAGCCATTTGCGGTCATCAGAGAAAAATCACAAGTTCAGGCTGACCACAATGGAGCGTGGGTCAGATATAGGGACCAGGTTAGTCCCTTTGGTGAGTTACTTCCAAAGTCTGGGGCAGAAAGTTCCATTTACAGTGGGGGAGGCTGCAAGGAGCAGACTGAGTGTTGCGGACAGTCGTCACTGTAGATTCACGTTGGCCGTCATTGTGGGATGTCGTTGCTGTAGCACTACGTGTGGGTCTCGCATTGCCAGTCATTGCTGGTGGTTGCTGTCATTACAAAGGTCTCACCAGAACATTGCGTTGGTGGTCTTTGCCAATGGCAGATTCGTGGCACAAATGGGCCTCAGAGAGACCTCTGAAGCTCGCTGTGTCCTTGTAGCTCACACAGAAAGTCAACCAACTGGCTGTCGTGGTCATTCTGGTTAGCAGGTCTTATCTTCCTTCTCAGACATCTAGGCTGTCATTCAAATAGTAGGGCAGTCCTTCTGTAACTTCCACAAACCCAAGACTATTTTGAAGAATGGCTCTGAAGGTCCAACATTTATACCTGATGCCAGTCTTTGTCTGGGGGGACTCCCTGCCCTGCCCCCACATCTGTTTCTGGGAAGTTCTTCCATTTCCAACTGCCAAGGCTCCAATCTGTCTGGGGGTGACAACAGACAAGGCAGGCCTGGTGTTAGTTCCATTGAGTGTGCAAGAGGCACAGCCCTTTGAATTGTAAGTCTGGCTGGGTACAGCTCCTCCCCATCTGTCTTGCCAGGTTGACCCATCTTGTGCACACCAAAGAACATTTTGTGTTACTGTCTGGAAGCTATACAAACCCCAATAGCACAGCCATTCACAGTCATGGGATCCAAGATACTGGCAGAAGGCACAAATGGTTGGGACAAGAAAATGGCAATGGTCTAAGAGTGGCAGTTTCATAATTCTAACTTAATTTCAACTTTATGATTAGAGAGGATTTTAAAATACAAATCATTTAAGTATAAAAAGCATATTTCTACCTGCTCCCAATTCAAAGTTAGCACTTATTAAATGTAATATGGCAACCCACTGTTAAACAATGAGAAAGAAAGGTCTTACATCAGTGAAAAATGACTTTAGGGGTTTTTCACTGCCAGGACATGTAAAACTTAAGTGCATATGTCCTACGTTTCAAACATAATGCATCCTGCCCTATGAGCTCTATGGAGATTCCTTAGCAGTGACCTATTAGTATTAAAAAGAAAACTTTTGGCCCGATATGTGACACTGTAATGCAGTTTAAAACTGCACTACAGGCTTCAGTGGCAGGCCCTAGGACATGTTTAACGAGCAACATTGGTTGGTGGCACAATTAAATTAGTACTGCAGGCCCACTAGTACCATTTAATTTGCAGGCCTTGGGTACATGTAGTACCATTTATTAGGGACTTACAAGTACATTAAATGTGCCATTTAGGTGTAGGGCAAGTTTGCCATGTTTGAAGGAGATAGCACATGCCCTTTAGCACAGGTTAGCAGTGGTAAAGAGCACAGAGTCTTAAAGCCAACAAAAAACTAACACAGTTAAACAGGAGGAGTAAAGGCAAACAGTTTGGGGAATACCATACCAAGGATGTCAGGTCTAACAAAGCTTAACTATATATTGCTCCGATTTCAGCTGAAATCAAACCTTAAGGTTACATGTCTCCTTAATGGCCATAGCACGTGTGGAGAGGATTCATATAGCAGCTGGCGGAAGGGTGGATGAGCAATGGTGGAGTGGGCCGAGGGATTAAAAGGGAAAACTGCTGAGAGGTAGCAGCCGGGATTGGGAATGGGGGCTTTGGAGGAGAGATCCAGATGTACAGGGAGCAATAAGGAGAGGGAGAGTAACAAGAAGCTTGGGGATCAGGGATTAAAAAAACAATGAAAAATGCGGACGAATGGAGGAAGCAATGGATAAGCTGGTGGCGTGGGAGCAAGGGATGATGATTTGTGGGGGGGAAACAGCAGATTAAGGAGTAAGTAAGAAAACACATAAATTTGCTTGAAATGCTCAAATACAAAGATAAAAGTAGTACCCTGAATGTAAGCAGTGGAGAGGTACAGGTCATCCATTCAAAAGGATGCTGAAGAAGTTATGATCTAGAGGAGGGCCAAACACAAGGAGAAGAAGAAGGGAAGACACGGAATACGAAGCAAGCAAACAAGACTGGCAAGAAAGTCAAACAGTGATAAGCAGTGAGCTGGCCCAAATCCTGCTATACGTTTTTTGGTTCTGGAGCAGCATAATGTCGTGCCTATCTGTTTTTATATGCAACTTATATACTCAGCATGTGCTTAACTGTATCAATGTGTGTGCATTTTATTAATCTATTGAAGTAGGTGGCTGCATATTCTTTTTAATAAGAGCCACTGACATATTAAGCTGAATTATATTAGATAATAATCAACATGAAAGGAAGGTATGCTTACTTTAAAATTTAAAATTACGTTTGATATAATCATTGATACTAACTATATTCATTTAGAATCTGTTTGAATCTAGGGTTGTTCTAATCTGTAACTAGCCCTCAGCACACATTAAGTTTTATAAAATGTGTCTCGTTTTTTTCCTTTCTTTGAAGGTGTCTTATCTATATCCTAGCTAGCTTAGAATAGGTTCACTGTTTACCGTAGTCGACAAGCAGACTGCTACATTTTTAATTAACTTTTGGCCTCCGATATGTAGACCGACACAGTGGAATATACCATCCTGTATTAGGTTTACCGGACTGATGTTACTCCTAAGGTAATCCAGATGATTGCTTCTTTGATGGAAGCTGTTCCCCAAGAAAGCTGTCTTTTGATTGGTTTGTTCAGTGGAAGATGATAAAGAGACGCATTCTGGAAACTTCTTTTATCTTTATTTGTGTGCTCTTCAGGGCAGTAGTCCAGACCTTATCCTGATTTTGCTGACTGAAGACCTCTTCTCCACTCTATCTATTTACCCTGCTCAAAGTGTTAAGCTTCATGCTTTAACACTCAGACTCTTCGCATTGAAGCTTAAATGTTATTCAGCTGATGCTGACACTTTACTCATAGAATGTTCCCATGCTCTTTTTTTATACTATATATTGAAAAGTGGTTTCCTTCATGAATCTTGCTTGGGTCACATTTTACTCACTGTAAGTCATTCTGTTTTGCATATTCTTTTTATATTCTGTATAAATTTAGATTGCATGAACATTTAAATATGTATGTTCTGACTATATTTTTTCATCAGTTTTGCTGGTTGATGTAACCTGGAACCTGAACGTAATTTGTTAATAAACCCTTAAGGTTTGGACACCACCCTCTTTGCTGTTACTGTGGAGTCACGTTGGTTCCGGGTGGTAGATCCTTTCTTACACTTCATGTCAGCAATCAAAGATCCATATGACCAGTGGGGTTTTCTGTTTGATGACTTTACCAAGAGATTAAGGTACAAGAAAATACTGCTCTATCAGTTCTCAAGAAGTCCTAACTGTCTGTAGTAGAAACCTCACAACATATAAGAGCTATGTAGATTTCAGTGTGCTGAGGAGTATAAAAGAAAATTGTCTTGCTAGACTTAAAAACTCACTCAACATTACTTTGTCAAGATGTATAGCTGGTCCTCTTTCTCAATGAAGTATGTACTGAATTATGAAGACTTTATATTTCATTCCTTACCACCGGAAAATAGGCTCTTTATTACCCATGCATGAGAAGTAGCATCATTGAGGGGTGCTGGTGTGGCCAGTACCCTATCTATAAATGTCCTAGACCCATTTCGTACCCCACCATCAGACAAAGGTGCAGCCCACAATCACAGGCACTACCTTCTCAGTCTAACACCAGCATTAGTGTTCTTGTTTACATTTAATGTTTTACTTAACTCTTGCATTTCAAGGATGGTGTGTTTCCGTAGTTTTTCATGCAATATATTACATATGTCAAGTGCATAGTGTGAAAAGAGTCTCGCCTATGTGGCTGTGTGAGTTCAGGTTGAGGGTGAGCGGCATTTGAGATCTGTGGTGTTCAAACCGAATGCAGCGTGAATTTCTCACAGTGTTTGTTAGTGGGTCATACAGGACTTTGGAATACATACTCATCCAATCCTTCGCCTCTCTGCTGAGCACTCAAACCAAATGTCAGATCTGCCAATTGTAATTGTGATTATATATAAAAGTGTGTGAAGTATGTAAACAGCTGTCAAAATATTGATAAGGCAAAAGTCAAAGATAATGCAGTCTATACTGATGAGTGAGTACATTTTGTGTGGGGGATTGGTGAGGTGAAGAAGATGCAAGGGGGTGAAAGTGGGTGCTGAAGAGGAAAGACGAGGTGTAAGATATTCTTGCTGGGTGTTACAGATAGATATAAGGAGAAAAAAACATAAATAGCTAACAAAAAAACTGCAGAAGAAAGTGGTGTGAAGAGAACAGGACTGACTGAGAGAGTGACCGAGACACTCCAAAGAGCTGACCTCCAACAAAGCACAACAGTAGTCAATTCACGGTCTCCTTAAAAAGTTCAAATATGTGTGTGTGTGTGTGTGGGTGCATTTGCGTGTGTGTGTGTGTGTGCGCGTGCATGTGTGTGTGTATGTGTGTGTGTAGAGTTCAGGGCATGTTTCCATAGGAAATACCTTTTTGGTGTTGCTAATAACTTTGGCGCTTTTTGGCGAATCTTCACAAAACACTCGATAAGAAAGTCTCATCCACCTCAGCTTTGTCCCTGAAAGTTTTGATGTGCTTCATCAAGCAGGGGCGGAGAAAAAGAGGGAGCCCAAAGATGCTCTTTTCCCATGACATATTCTGAAGAGAATTTAGACACAGCCAAAACGACTGAACAGAATTACACCAAATTTGGCAGAAAGCTAGATCTTAATCCAGAGAGTGTGCTGTTTGTGACTTGGTGTAAATCCATTTAGTCGTTTTTGAAAAACTAAGGCTCAAAATGTATCTGTATTTCACGAGTCAAAGGATCCAGGGATCTGCAAGCTCAACCATACGTTGTGATCTTCTGGCTGCACCCTGAAGTAAAAGTTGTGGCCTCAGTCTTAGGACTCATGGTCCCTGAGTCCTAAAAAAATAAAAACAAATACAGAATAAGATATAAGGGGCAAGGCAAGGGTTCCCTGACCATGGGCATTGTTGGGGGTGGACAAATACAAATTATTTTTGATTGTGCCTCTATGGCTATGTGGTTCCACCACAACACCCAGAGTGACACCCCTGGAGAATGGCAGCATATCCACAGTGCACCCAAACAAAAGGGGGATTGGGCGCCTGTGAGGGTTTGGGTGCCGGCCCTTTGACCAACCCCATGCCACACATGGCTATGGACATATCACTTTAATTTTTTTTTTTTTTAAATCACGGAAAAAAGAAAGGTTACAGTTACGTTATAGTTAGAAATTATATTAGTGGTTCAGTTTGCATTAAAAAACCTTAGAAATTCATTGGAAAAAACAAATGTTAAAGGGACGTTATAGTTAGGTGAAAATGGCAATTAAAACATAACATTTTAAACCAACAAAAGCACTGAAATTCACCAGTTATAGTTATCTCAAGTAACTATCACTCGTGCACTCGCCATGGCCAGGATTGTTATCAAAGATGTAATTTCAAATGTAATTAAGAATGGTATCAATGCGGTCAATGAACATGCCATGAGTGATGTGATAAACAAGGGTAAAAGCAGTGCATGGCGAGGGCATGAGTTATAGTTACTTTAGGGCACCACTGAATAATAAATGAGTGGCAGGAACAGCTCAATTATTATTCTATATTATTTTGTATGGGTGTCCCAGTCCCACCTAGAACAACCAAACTGTATAGTAACTTTGGGGCTTCAGGGGGTCACTATTATTCTCATGACTATCCTGCAACTTAGAAGTAAAAGGATCTGACCGCTAACATAATAAAAAGCCACAAAAGATTAGAAGACAATTGCCTGTGCCTGACCCTAACATAGTGGCTCCTCGATCTCAATCAATACAGATGTGATGACCTCATTAGTGACATGGTGCGCTTACAACGCTGCAGCGTAAATGCCTGCCACCTAATGCACCTCCTCATGCACCTCTTTATGCCATTCCACGGATTCTAAAGAGAAATAAATAAATAAAGAAATGCTTCAACCCTAACGTAACAAAATCTACAAAATAAATGAAGAAATAACGTCCCAGCTGCACATTAATCCGGATCGACAAGAGAAGAGGCTCAGCCCCACACTAACTCCTTCAACAAGAGTACTGTCTACTACAGTATACTTACTGGCTGACAGAGGGGGTAAAAGAGATCTAAGATCAGGCTCCAGGACACAGGGATTCCTCACTGGTGAAAATCCCAATTCCCCCTTACACCCTACACCTCTTCTCGGCAGCTACTGCCCCACAGCGCGAAGTGGATTCTAACAACATAATTCTAGGTGACCTCAACCTACATTGGGGTGATGATAATAATTCTCTGATCCAATCCATGAATGAACTTCTACGCAAAAACAATCTTATCCAACACTGCTCAGAGCAAACCCATAACAGAGGCTCCATCCTGGATGCCATCATAGCTCAAAAAGATACAGTCGCTATTGACCACATACTGCCTGTTGACTGGTCAGACCACCACATGATTCTATTTCACATCAACCAAAAGATTCATTGCCCACCTCACACTCAGAACTCTCCCCGATGGGTGAGAAATCTAAGACAGATTCCCCTTGCTGACCCAGAAGAAAGGATACGTTCAATCCTTCCTACCCCTACATATGACCTGTCTACAACAGAAGTGACCTCACACTAAAACGCAACTATGACCTCCATACTAGACCAAATGGCTCCCTTGAAACAAAAAAGAATCAGGAACATCCCATCAAGATCCTGGTTCAATACAGACCTAAATTCAGAAAGAAGACAACTAAGAGCTGCAGAAAGACTCTGGCAGAACAACCCACCCTCATTCCACCTTGATGAACTCAAAACGGAACGCTGGAAATATAAAAAGCACATCAAGGAAGAAATAATGTCTTTCTTCTGTGGCGCACTAGACAACACCACAAATTGTCCCAAAGAACTCTTCAATCTCATCAGAAAACAAACTTCTAAGCCCCCCTCAACCTCAGTGCAGACCTCCAAAGTCTTATGTGACAATTTTGCCAATTTCTTTAATGATAAAATCACCAAGATTGAGCTCTCCCTGGACGACTACCTTCGCCCACCCAGAGAAAGCCCACTACATGGCAAAGAAGAAAGCATCCCACCGAGACACCCCACTCCTAACTGGAAGTCGTTCAACCCCATCTGTGAAGCAGAAATCATAGAAATGATTACCAAATCCAATCCCACATTGCGAACCCTATTCCTGCCCAACATGCTAAAAAAATCAAAAACACCCTAACCCCACTCTGGACCAAGATCATAAACTGCGCCCTGACAGGACTCATGCCTGAAAAACAAACACATCTCGCCCGCTCTCAAGGAGGTAAAATGGCTCCCAATTGAAATGCGTGCAAGTTTCAGAACTGTTTGTCTCACACACAAAGCTCTGCACATGGGCAAACCTGCCTACCTGGTCTCCAAACTAAACAAGGCTGGTCAGACAAGGAATCTGAGGAGTACTAACACTCTACTTCTCATCCCTCCGAAAACTCGAAAACAAAAAAACTCTATCACGCTCCTTCTCAGGTAAAACAGCCAAAATCTGGAACGTCATCCCAGTGTATATCAGGACCAACCCCTTCAAAAAAATGTAAAGCCAGCTCAAAGACCTCTACCTCAACCGTTATTTTCCGAAGGGATAGCTGCCTCCCAAAGAAGAATCTTGCCCATTGGAGAATATAGTCACTTCGATATGAAGACTTTACACCACCTACCTCTTGACTCGCGTCAACAGGACAGGACTCGGCACAAAGCAAGTTGTGTACTATTGTTCTACCTCTGTATTCGTCAGCTACATTTGTTCCCCTTCCCTGAACAGGACTTGTTCACAAATCAATGTGTTTACTATTGTGTGTATATCGTTTTACTGTGTACTCTATTGCTACATGACAAAAGGTTGTAAAGCGCTCCCTTTTTCTCAGCCCTCGATTGATGGATCACTCCTCAATTTTCCAGGAAGAAAGATGACACTTTTTTGGGGAAAGTTGCGTGAAGATTCTTCAAACTGAGCCGTCTTAATATTCTTCCAGAACACAACAAGGGACCAGGTCGGTGCTGTGAGGTTATTGGAGAAGTTTGTTTCGTATCCGGACTAAAGGTGAACTGGCAGAACTCGCGACTCTTACCGATGCTTGCAACTCTAGGCCCCTCAGTGCCTACAATACGTGGCAGTGACAATATACCATGACCAGGCCGAATTGTTGGATGGAATTTCTGGGAAGGCCTTTACGGCACTTAGAACTAGTTTTGATGTTTGGAAGAGGCTCCGCCTCTCTGTGGCGGGACAGGTGGCACCACTTAAAATGATTGCGCTCCCCCAGTAGTTGTATTTCTTTGTAGTGCTACCGGTGTGGTTTTCAGAGAACTCGATTCGCTTATCATTGCTTTTATATGGGGGTCAGCATGTAGACAGGTTGCTCAGACAAAGTTGCAGAGGCATGTGGAAGAGGGAGGGCTGACTGTCCCTGAATTTGAATCTTAGTACCAGTGGTGTAGCTAGGCCTAAGGCCGGCGCGTTACAGCCCCGGCATTTGCTGTCCGAGGTAGCTGGATGAAAGAGTGGAGGGGGGCTAACGCCCCCAAAACTTGTGCTGCCCGAGGCAGACTGCCCCTCCCATCGCACTCCACCCCTTCCTTGCTATGCCACTGCTTACTAGACTGCAGCGCAGCCCAGTAGCAGGCAGACTGACACCAGGGAGATCGATGACAAATTCTATACCTGATCTTCATCAACTGATCAGAGTAGTGCTTAATTAAGATCTATGTATTACATAGGTAATACCTCACCTCCGCAAGAATCAATAGATACGTTCACGCAGAAGGTAGGTGCAGTATGCCCAAGATGTGGGGAGGTGGAGTTCATACATATGATGTAAAGTTGCCCATTACATTCTGCCTATTGGGGAGAAGTCACTAACACAGTCGCTGCTATTACCTCAAAAGAGGTTCCTTGCACCCTGGGGCACCGCTGCCGATGTTAGTGATTATTGTTGATTGTATTCCAAGAGGTCGGTTTAGGACTAGACCACAAACCCGGATTGTCACCTGCCCTATAATTGTCGTAATTAAATGATTCTAATGGGACACGGATGACGAGACTAGGGGAGGCGGGTGGGCTTTCTAGGGAAGGAATTATTAGTTATACAGATGGTCTAACCAGTGCTTTAAATGGGCCGATACTCACCGGTACCGAGTACCAGCACTTTTTCATTTTCTTGCATCGAGTACCGCCACTTTTCCTTGAATAAAGAGAGTACCGGTACTCACAAGGGCCTGGCTTTGATGCAGGTGGCGCTCCGGTCATCAATCACCTCGTACCTCGGCAGCACCTTCCTCTCTTAATTACAATAGAAGCCTGGGCCGGGCTCGTACAAGAGAACGGCTGCTCTTGTCACCAGTGCACAGTGATCTGCATGTGCTGCTCTGGAAGCCATCAAAGCAGAGGTGTGGCCATCCCCAGTCTATCCCTCCTTTTGATGAGTACCTGCACTTATTTTTGTCCATTTAAAGCACTGGGTCTAACGTTGCTGAGCATGTATATATGATTATGTTATTATTCTTGCTGATCGTCATCTAACGATGTTTGAAAATCAATAAACGCTGTTTAAAAAAACCAGAGCCAACGTTATAAGCAAACAAAAACATCCCTCCCCGATGGAAACTTGATCCTACCTAGAGAGATATATGCAGCACAAACCATTGTGCAGCGTGTTCATGATCGTCTGTAGGGGGCCAGGCCAGTTTTAATGTGGACTGTTGTTTGAACTTCCGTCCCCCCCAAAAAAATCAAGCCTAGATAGAGACTCCACTGGGCATGAGGCGATTGTTTTACGAGACACCCTACAGACATACAATAAATACACCTGCACATGGCGGTGCTTCAAACCCTCATCAGCATATCTGTCGTGTTATTGACAAATAAGCATATTTATGTGAACAATGAGGCGGTGGGAAGGAGAGCGTTCATGTTTTCTACATTTTGAAATCAAAGTGATTTCCGCTGTGCGCATTTACATGCACAAAGGCGCGAAGGGAAACGTTGCGAAGGCAGAGTGTGGCTGTGTTGGTGTTGGCAAGTAGAACTGCTGAACTAGAGGGAATGCAGGATGCCCTGCTGTTTCCGCTTTCAGCCTGCATTCTTTGGGCCGCTTGGACTGGTTCCCTGGGGCCTGTTTGACAAGTCTACAGTAAGCGGCCCAAAATGAATTAACAGGTTCCAGTGGTGAGAATTGAACGTAAGCATTTTTGTTTGCTGAATCAGCAATGAATTATCGCGACAGAACGCCCTTCAGCTTTTCAACGAGAACAAACGATGTACGGTTTTAAAAAAAAAAATCAAATGATTTGTAAACACAGTCATTGTTTTTACCAAGCGGCCGTTGGCTGTGTGCTGCGTCTTGCTGAAACGGCCGCGCGGGCCACCATTATTCACGTTTTTAACTGCTCCGCATGGTAGGACCGAATGTGCCGCGCTCTAAACACTTCACTTCATTCAATACTGAATACTTTTGAAAGTGCGCCGGGCGGGTGTTTGGAGTTGTTAAAAAAGCGCATTCACGGATTATAAATGCATAAACAATACAATATTGAGCTATGAAACAAACCATTCTGGATAAGACTATACTCTAGTAAAAGGTTAATAAGACTATACTTCAGTAAAAGGTTAAAGTGAACTACAAAAGGTAAGAAAGAATATTGTTCTGAAGCCCCTAAGGTAAAACAAAAAATCTCCCCTCAATGTGACCCAAGTCTTGGACTCGGCCCCTTTTCCCTGCAGCTCAGATTCTTCAAGAGTTTCTGGGACACTGTCTCAGCTTGGGCCAGCTTGAGTTTCATTTGCATTGCTTTCATGCTAGATTTTGTTTTGCATGTGCTTTAGTGGGGCCTTGGCATCCAACTTTATGGGTAGAGCAATTCAGGTTTTCACTGGGAGGTCCCATTAATCTGGTAGGCTAAGAGAAAAAGAATCCATAGCGCCTCTTGACAAAGATGGAAGGAACAACGAGGAAGGCAGATCACCTTTCAATACATGTCACCCAATTACTTTAAATATGTATTAATGGTGTTTTGTGGAGTTACATTCTAAGTGCTTTGTTAAATAAAGGGGTCATGGTACGCAAATGTGCCCATCTCAGTACCACAGATGTGTGTGTGTTCATTCAATTAGGCATAATAAGATAAGAGTCATGAATCATTTCCTCTTCATTTAAGTCACAGGGCCTATTTACTCAGTGTACATTCAGTTATAAACCTGTGTTCAGCACTGAATTTACATTACTTACTCCTGTGAGGGATTGACAAATTAATATCTGGTAGGCATAGACTATGAATGTGTGCAAAGATCTTGCAACAAGTGCAGAGTTGGCAACACCCTTAAATCCCACAAAAGGGGTGGGAAAGTGTGTTCCAAGGCGTGCTTAACCGTAGACGTTTATGACCGCGCAGAAACATCAATGTTTATTGGCATTCACAAACTCCTCTCCTTCCCTTCCCCATTCCACCCTGGAAAGGGTAGGATTTTACCTCATCCAAGGGATGGCGCCCCCCCCTCCCCAGCACCTTGAGACTCTCACGGGTGAGTAGCGCGCTTCACAGATCCCTGATTGGTGGCGTAAATCCTTTTCCATGGGAGTGGGAATGGCTCACCCTGGATTTAGTGGAGGGGTAGGGAAAGGAAAAAAAGTGTGTGTTTGTACAGGAGAGTCTATTCTCCCTCTATGGAGTTTCCCTAAATGGACTTCTCCACTTTGGATAACTCCCCACAATGGGTATAGGCAGTGCTTTAAATGGGCCGGTACTCACCGGTACTGAGTAACCGCACTTCTTAAATTTATCACTCTGAGTACCGGCACTTCTCTACTGCTGAGGAGAGTACCGGCACTCATGACAGGGTAGGCTAATTGGCTGTGAGCGCTAATCAGCAGGAGTGGAACGAGTCTCTGGCAGCGAGAATGTATGTCAATACATCGCATAGTAATACCACGCATGCCATTACAATGCGGGTATTACTACGCGATGTCAATGACATCGCATGCCATTACATCGCATACTTTTACCACGAGGATGCTTTTACCACGCATGCCATTACAACGCAAAGGCATGCGTGGTAAAGCCATACTTGTGGTAAAAGTATGCAAAGTGACATCCCTACACCTACACAACACACTACTCCCACCCCTACACTACCCCAACCCAAAAACACTACCACACTACACTACCCACACTACTCCCACTCCTACACTACCCTAAACCCTAAACCACTACTAAGCTACCCACACTACTCTCACTCCTACACTACCCTAAACCCTAAACCACTACTACACTACCCACACTACTCCCACCCCTACACTACCCTAAACCCTAAAACACTACTACGCTACCCACACTACTCTCACCCCTACACTACCCTAAACCCTAAACCACTACTACGCTACCCACACTACTCTCACCCCTACACTACCCTAAACCCTAAAACACTACTACGCTACCCACACTACACCCACCCCTACACTACCCTAAACCCTTAACCACTACTACGCTACCCACACTACTCTCACTCCTACACTACCCTAAACCCTAAACCACTACTACCCTACACTACCCTAAACCCTAAACCACTACTACACTACCCACACTACTCCCACCCCTACACTACCCTAAACCCTAAAACACTACTACGCTACCCACACTACTCTCACCCCTACACTACCCTAAACCCTAAAACACTACTACGCTACCCACACTACTCTCACCCCTACACTACCCTAAACCCTAAAACACTACTACGCTACCCACACTACTCCCACTCCAACACTACCCTAAACCTTAAAACACTACTACGCTACCCACACTACTCTCACCCCTACACTACCCTAAACCCTAAAACACTACTACGCTACCCACACTACTCTCACCCCTACACTACCCTAAACCCTAAAACACTACTACGCTACCCACACTACTCTCACCCCTACACTACCCTAAACCCTAAAACACTACTACGCTACCCACACTACTCTCACCCCTACACTACCCTAAACCATAAAACACTATGCCCAGCATGACCCTACACCTACCCCCGTCCGTCCCCTACACTGAAACACTACCCTATACGACCCCCTGACACTACCCTAAACCCAAAAACACTACTCCTCAAACACGAACCCTTTAAAAATACACAGCCCATCTACCTCTTTCTCCTCAGTGCAAGTCCCTTGTCCTCGGCTGCAAGCGTTGTCAACCAACAATGCCCCCATCCTTAGCACAGGAGCCTGCAGATCCAGCCCGGCACCTGCGCCTCTCTCTTACTTCCGTCATCTCTGCCTCCTCTCTGCCATCTTGGCGCCAGGTCCTCACTCGCATCAGATTTCCCCAAAAAAGCCCCCAGCCAGCGCACAGGAGCCTGCAAATCCGCCGGGGCACCAGCGCCTCTCCACTACTTCCATCATCACAGCCTCTTCCATCTTGACGCCGGGTCCTCAGTCACAGAATTGCACGCATGCGGGCACCAGTGCCTTTCCCCTACTTATGTCATTGCTGCCTTCTTTCTGCCATCTTTGAGCCGGGTCCTCAGTCACAGCCATAAACACAATGCAACGCATGCGTTGTAACAGCGCATGCGAAGTAACAACATGCGTAGAAAGGCTACGCGTTGTTACAGCGCATGCGTTGTTACGCTTGCGTTGTAATGGTATGCGAACAAAAGTTGCGTTCTAATGGCTGTTTACCGGCAACGAAGGTGCCGGATTCTGCAGCCCTGATCTGAGCCCCTGCTGAGCTATTCAGCAGGGCCATTTGAATAATGTCCGGTGCTCACTGTCACACTGTGCGTGACAGAGCAGGATCTAGATTCATCTTACCTTCTAGTGTGCACGCGTGATTGTCAAAGCGCAGCACTTCAGGTAGTGAACAGTCAGTACAGGGTAATTCTTTAAACATAAAAATGTTATCAGGGGCAATGGCGGCGGACTGTCTCACTTCCCGTACTTTCTCTCGATCGGAGGGTTAATGCCCTGAAAATGCGATTGAAGAGGACCGTGGAGCGCTAATCTAACTGCTTTCTGTACTGAGGCACCTACCTTTCTAACGCCAAATGCCTCAATTACCCGGTCTGTGCATAGAAGGCTTTCTGATATGCCAAAGAAGCTCAAAACTAGCGCCGCCAACCCAGCTTGATGTTACTCTTCCCCGGGTCACGTTAGGTTCCACATCGACACACTGTTGCGGAGGAGCCATGTCCGTCGGTGCCCATGCTGTGGCAGAATGTTGCATTTCCTTCCTGCCAGCCGGGCCCCAGGGCACCCAGGAATTCTCCTGCTGCATGGAGTTAAAGGAGGAAACCGGTGTTCGAGAATCGATCACCTGCTGCTCACCTCCTCCTTAGCTCGACGTAATGTGCTATTGCTGTGCCCAGCCCAGCAGAGCCCAACTTCTGCCCCAGAGTCACCACGCCATAGAGTCTCATAGTGGGAGAGGATGGCACAGGCTGCGACACTGCAGCAGGACTCGCTGTCTGACTCTCTGAAGAAGGGACAGGCCAGCAGTTCCTCTCGATGGATCGTTCTGACAGCTGTAAAGAGATTCAGGAAAGTCAGATATTAATTTAATAATCTGCTGCTGACATTTAAAATGTGTGTTACGGAAATGATTAGGGGGCTCCAGCACGGCATAGGGCCTTGCAAATGGGCACACTAGAGTTGTCTGTCTATGCTGAAAATGCGCTATGTTTTGTCTAAACTAGCAGTTTTGCTGATTTATTAGTAGTGCAAAGTGTTTAACATCCTTGCTTGACAGTGACGTTATGAAGCAGCACCATTTATTTTCTCAGCACAGATAGACTGTAGTAGGGAGGGTTGGTGGATGAGTGAGTGAGAGGATGGATTACTGAGCAAGGGTGGATATATAGATGGATGGATGAGTGAATGGATGGATGAGTAAATGGATGAATGGATGAAAGAGGGTGGATGATTGGATAAAAGGGCGGATGATGAGTGGATAAGTGAAATATTGGATGGATCAATGAAAGGGAGGGAGGTAGGATGGATGAAAGGGTGGATGATGGATGAGTGAAAGGGTGGATGGAATGAAAGGGTGGATGGTATAAAGGAGTGAAAGTGTTGATGGATAGATGCGCAAAAGGATTGATGGATGAGTGAAAGGATGGATAAAGAGATGGATGAGTGAACGAATGAATGGATAGGTTTAAAGATGGATGGATGGATAGGTTTGGATATGAAGGGTGGACAGACGGAATGGTGAAAAACTGAATGATCGATTGAAAACTGAATAGACGACAGAATGTAAAGGGTAAATGGTGGACATCAGCAGGTAAATGGTAGGATGAAAGAATGAATGGATAGATCGATTGAAGAGACAAGAGATATCTTCTGGGGAGGGTCATGAGGATTTGCTACATTTGCTTGTTGCCATAAAAGCTTTGGTTCGAAGTGGGGGTATTTTCAGTTTCATCCTACTCACATGCTCAAAACTATATAGTATTGTGCCAAACAACAGCAATTAACAGTATGGCATTAAGAAGGTGCAACTATTGCAAAAAAAAGGAAATGTTAACATATTATCGCATGTCTCTTTCGTTTTGTGTAATGAGTTAACCTGCTTTGTTTATATAAACACATTTATCATGTGTTTTGCTGTGTGCTGCAAATCTTATAGAAGTCGTTAAGTATCATTATGTATTGCCCTTAGCCCCGCCCCTAGCCCCCCCCACTCATTACACCTCTAGCTCATTTTAATGAGTACCTCCACTTATTTTTTCCCATTTAAAGCACTGGGTATAGGATTCAATTGTTAACCCCTTGAGTGCTGCCGTCGGCCAACGGTCGTCGCGAGCACTACCTGGGTAGTGCTGCGCACGTCCGTTGGCCGATGCGGTCGCACCCGTTTCTTCGAACGATCAGCACTGGCGCAGAACGTTCGAAGCAACAACGGGTTAATATCACATTTTCTTCTCAGAAGTACGCCTGGAAACCTGCATCCGGCACAGCTTTCCAGGTATTGTCCTGAAAATACTTGTGAATTTAGAAAGTAGGAAAAGTACATTCATTTTCTAATTGAGTTGTAAATAGGGCCAATAGTTTTCTAGGAGGGTTCACATGCTTAACATTTTTATTACAATTGGGGGTGGGGTCGCACACTACTCACACACTAGCGGTATCGCCCCTAAGGACTATGGTAAATGTAGTTACGTGTTCCGCGATGCATCTTCTTTCGATTCGCTGCTATCTTCGCTGTCTTCGCCATCCCTGGACACGTGTTTCAGGGTATCACCCCTCGTCAGCAGGGATAGGCCGTGTTCTGGGGTTGCCGGTAGCTCCCAAATATCTGCCAGGTTTAGTACCACTCAGGCGCGTAGGTGCGGGGTCCAAGGCTCGTCAGCCGACTGCTCGAGGGAGCTTTAACATTACAATTGGGGGTGGGTCGCACACTACTCACACACCAGCGGTATCGCCCCTAAGGACTATGGTAAATGTAGTTACGTGTTCCGCGATGCATCTTCTTTCGATTCTCTGCTATCTTCGCTGTCTTCGCCATCCCTGGACACGTGTTTCAGGGTATCACCCCTCGTCAGCAGGGATAGGCCGTGTTCTGGGGTTGCCGGTGGCTGCCAAATATGACGATCCCGCTGGTGTGTGAGTAGTGTGCGACCCCACCCCCATTTGTAATGCTAAAGCTCCCTCGAGCAGTTGGCTGACGAGCCTGGGACCCCGCACCTGCGCGGCTGAGTGGTACTAAACCTGGTAATATTTGGCAGCCACCGGCAACCCCAGAACACGGCCTAATCCCTGCTGATGAGGGGTAAATACCCCGAAACACGTGTCCAGGGATGGCGAAGATAGCGAAGATAGCAGAGAATCGAAAGAAGATGCATCGCGGAACACGAACTACACTTACCACAGTCCTTAGGGGCGATCCTGCTGGTGTGTGAGTAGTGTGCGACCCCACCCCCATTTGTAATGTTACAGCTCCCTCGAGCAGTTGGCTGACGAGCCTGGGACCCCGCACCTGCGCTCCTGAGTGGTACTAAACATGGTAATATTTGGCAGCCACCGGTGTCGTGTATTTCTATAGGTTCTGAATCGATCCCCCTATTCCTGACCCTATTCTGGTTAAACTTACTAGCTAGTTAACTAACAGTCAGCCCATGAGGCAAGAAATCCCCCATGATGCAGATACCGTTATCTGACGCAGTCACACTACGGCACAGGAACGTGTTATCTGATTAGGTCATAACGCTTGAGATCTAATTAGACAAGCGATATTCCTCCAGCCCCTGATAAGGCATACGACGTTCTCATAACAAATCAAACCTATGACAACCTGGATAATCCGTGCGGCCATTGTTTTGATTTCACAGAGAACTTTAGTAAAGAATGTGCTAACGAGCAAGTCGTATGACATCTTTATTGACGTACCTATGTCCATCCTTACGTCAATCGCGGCACCTTTAAGGTATAAATATTGCCGACCTTGCCCTATGCAAAACACACGCGTGGTGACAAGACGGAGCAGCCATACTTGCCGAAGCAGAGAGCCGAAGCAGACCCCGCAGGCAGCAGCCCCGCCTTCCTGACGCGCTGAGAGACGCGCTGCTATCTCAAGCCGAGAGACCCAGCACCGGCGCTTCTGGGCAGCCCTCGCAGGCAGCCTGGAATATCGAGAGCAGAGAAAGAGATACCATTCCTCATTCATCCTAAATTCCAGGTACAGAACTGAATAACCCCTCCTAGAGAATTCTTTAGTTATTCACTTGGCAAAAACAAACTTAACTTAAACTGTAACTTTCTATTCCCGCCCACGTATTAGACTTAGGTCAGGTACACGGGGTAGGCGTATTTAGAAACACCAGTTGAGTACGTTTAGTCAAATGTATATGTGTATGTAAATATATTTTAATCATTTTAAACATCATATGGCTCAGAAACCATATCAATGTTTTTACAGTATTATTTTATACTATTGCTTCTAATGTATGCACTTTACTTAACTATAAGTATCGCAATAATATCGATCCATTTCTCTTGTACGAGAAAAGAGACTGATCAATAAATAACATCTTTTATTGAACACGCCCGTCTCTTCCTTTTCTCTACATTCTGATGAGACTAAGAATGCACGTACTGACTGAGTAAAATAATTGCCTTGTGCTCACACGACTCTTGAGATTGACTCTTGATTAGGGGAGAGCAAAGTTGTCATGTTCTATGGTTGTCAGAAACTAAATCCCTTCTTGTCTAATCAGGGAAGTTAATCCTTCCTTGAACATTCGAGAAAGTTTCTAGCGAACTCTGAGCTTAGCTGGCAAACCCAAAAATTAAGTCTAGTATCGACAGTAGTAGACCTAGTTAACGTCTGGCCTAGGCCTTTACTGCTGTAGGTACTATTCCAATGCGCAGAGCCTATTGGGAAAATAGGAGCTACACTACATGGCGCCCAACGCGTTTGGAAAGGGCGATAAAACTAACGTAAGACATTTAGAGTAACTCAGTCGTGCTTTCTCACTCAGACCCCTTTTCCCAAATACTCCAAAGACGTCTGGAGTGGGTGAAAGGTTATAATATCCTCCAAAACCTCGCAGGAGGGAACTCCTATGTATGGTTCTTGGTCTAGTCAACGTTGAAGGATAAAACAGTTCCAAAATATTGTGCACCTAATCTCTGTTTCCATAAAGAAACCTGATCTGCAAATAAACATAATACCATCCTGTCAGCAAAATGGACAGCGATGAAGAACGAGAGGTTACTAGATTAGCTACTGAAATAGCAGATGCTGATGCTACCATGCAAGCAGCAGACGCGGATATAATACTCATTCCGGTCGCCAAAAGGAGATCTATAACCTTAAAACTTATAGAAAATGGACTGACACCTAGAGGTGGCACAGTCATATTCGTAATCGAGGCACACGAATATCGGCAGACAGAGGTATACTATACATGGATACATTTTCCAGCAGCTAATACTATAACAAAGTACTTCCACTATTACAAAGTAGAGGAACCTCCTAATGAGTACACTCCTTTCGAGGAGGTGGAAGTACCACTCAAATTCCAAGAGCATTTGCTCTTATTTGATGGCGCCCTAAAACATAATAATCACATTACAAGGCTCGGTCCTTTAGGAAGACCAGGAGCAACGTGGCCGGTCTTAGCCGGATACACACCATATCCAGACATCGAAAGAATGCCTGCAGCAGAGCTGTTAATACAGCTAAAACAACTACTAAAAATTCACAGACAATTAGTTCAGTATGTAATGCGGACTTCAACAATTCAGCCAGCGATTAAACTTCCACAGCTGACCCCTCACCAGGGGAACACAAATAAAATTACACCACAGAACATCCAATCCTGCCTAGGTAAAGTTCCAGCTAAACGGGAACAGATACCATTCTGGTTGGCACAGAAAATTACCCAAATAGAGGCGGTGTTTCCTGACACCACCCCATTAGAAAAACACAGGATTCTGACTATATGTCTCCCAATGGGAATCGCACCACACATTGAGGACTGTGACACTTGGGGTACAGTCTTTGCTTCCATCTACACAAAAACGCACGGTGTTCCATCCATTTCGGTAATACCAGATGTGCTAAAACAAATTCAAGATGAATATGGTCCAGAACCTGCTTTAACTCTTGGTATGAAATTACTAAAAGACTTCAAGCAGGTCTCGGCTATATTACTAGCCAACATAAAGGGTGAAGCAGCAAACGTGGCGATCCGCCAGAGGTTAAAAGAGACAGATATAGCAGACCAACCAGCTGAAATTGCCAGAATCATAGAAAAATCCTATGAAGAACTAGGCAGAGATAGTCTAGGTGGAATACCAGTAAAACCGCAACTGACTACAAGTCCAGAAAAAATGTTTTTTAATAATAATAATAATTCACCAAAAAAGAACTGGGATGGAAACAAACAATCCAATCCAAAAGAAAAGAAATTTCAGTCCAGAGGAAGGTCTCCTAGGCGAAGAGAGAAATCTCCAAACCCGAGACAAAGGTCACCTCAGAGTGAACCCTCTGGGAATAGATATAACCTTAGAAATAGGGATAATATTAAAAAACCTGATAGATATCAAGACATTGATACACGTCCCTCTCAATCTTTTCAGAATTCCTCGCAGAAATCGGAAAGAAGAGGACGATCAGAAGAGCACGCCAAGTCCAAAGACAAGGAACCTGCTCAACTGGAAAAGAAATCACAATTTCCAAAAAAGAAGGTAGCCAGTATCAAGGTAGTTAACAATGCCGAGAATACTGAGGACACAACTGAAAAACGGAGAATGGGCTCAGACAATGCTAGACAGCGCAGCAGAGGTGAGCATAGCTCGCAAAGTCCTTATGGATCATCTGGAGACAGTGGACACGAATGAATACCTTCAAGTGGAAACTGCAGATACCAGAGTTAGCAAGCCCCACAAAATATACGAGATAACATTACGTATAGAGGGAGATAAGACTAGGAAAATAAGGGGACTATTTTGGGATAACCTATCCAAAGGCTATGACATCCTTCTAGCTGAAAAAGACTGGCCACCAGAGTTTGTCAGGGAGTGCCCTCATGGCGAAGAAGTAATTATGCCTGCCTTCTCGAATCAAATACCGATTCATAAAAAATATACACTTGCTAGAAAGTGGGCAGTGGCCTTAGCACCTGCTTTATATAAAAATCATGTAGGATGGGATGAGGATTCTCCTCCTCACAAAATCCAGTTAAAATCACAACCTACTGCACAAAGGCAGTACCCAATTAAGCAAGAAGCTAAAAAACAAGTAAATGAAATACTAGATCAGCTAGAATACCAGGGGGTGATTGAAACTTGCACCTCACAAATGAACAATCCTTTGTTTCCGGTCTCCAAACCAGACAATTCGTACCGTCTAGTTTTGGATTACCGACACCTTAACACATGTTGCAAAACTTTTGCAGTGCAAAACTCACACAGTGCTGCACTAATGAATAACATAGTGCGCAAAAAATACAAAACAACCTTGGACATCTCCAACGGATTCTTTTGTCAAAACATAGCACCAGAGAGCAGATATTTAACTGCATTCTCAGTAAATGGCACTCAAAAACAATTCTGTCGGTTAGCCCAGGGGTACAAGAACAGCCCGGGGGTATTCTCAGCAAGAGTAACAGAATTACTACAACTATATGATGATGAAGCATTATCTTATGTCGATGACATTTACTTAACAGATGATGACTTGGAGACTCACTTGAAAAGAGTGAACACCATAATACTTGGTTTCGCTGCAGAGGGTTACAAATTCAACTTCAAAAAATCCAGAATTGCCCATCTGAAAATCCAGTACGGAGGATATGAATTATCAAGTATTGCCTGGTTGACAGTCTTTTAAGAACTAGAAGAATTGAAAAATCTAAAATATGAAAAGACGTATCCTCTGCCAATCGACATTCTGCCTCTACGACATTACGCCTGTGTAATATATACAGACGGACATGCTCAACCCTCAGTTTGGGGAGAACATGCATACAATCCCACATGTGAGATTACAAAAGAAGTGTGGCATGGAGGTAAACTAAGACCTCTATTAACAAAATCACACTCAGTAGAAACTAATTCAGAACTACAAACTGAAATATTAGCTTTGAAAATGGCGCTAGATAATGCGGATCGCGAATTCCCGACACTTATAGTGTCAGATTCATATTTCTGCGTCAAAGCATATAACAAGGATTTGCAGACCTGGATTCAGAACGATTACAAAGATGACACGGATGCACCAATAAAGCAGAGACTGCTCTGGGAACAGGTAGCTCTTTTGAAAAAAGAACTACCAAAGACTCACGTGACACACTCACTGAGTCACCAGCGTGATGGCGTTCACGTTGTAGGGAATTCATTGGCTGAAACAGCCGCAGCGGCAGCCAGTAAACCGGCTCCCGTAGATCGAAAAAAGCGTACATTAAAATACATTGACGGCGAAACATTGCTGGCAGTAAAAACGTCATCAAAAGGCGACTGCTCGGCGTTACCGATCAACTATCCACTCAATTACACATACATCATAGATGCAAACTCCATTCCTTTTGCTCGAATCCCTGGAGTGGGGGATAGAGTGATTCCAAACATGGACAGGAGAAACTTGTTAATCGCAGACGCACACATGGGCGAGGGTCTCAGACACCTTAAATTAAAAGATTCTCTGGAAGAATTACAATCACGGTACTGGTGGCCAGGCATGAGCCTGCACTACACCATGTTTGTAAAAAACTGCCCAAACTGCAACAGAGATCGCAGTGGGGAGAGAAGCAGTTTAATACCTCGTCGTATCAGGGCAGATAAACATCACCACTAAAAAGAATGGCTTGCGATTAACATATACAGGCTAGTTTCCACTTATAATGTAGATCCACAGCACTCGGCTGACGTCCGGACTGTTATACAAGATTTGCGAGTCTAAATGGCATATACGCTAAGAGCATGCTACGTTCGACCATTTTTTTTTCTTTTTCTCAGGCAATCCAGCCTGGGGGGGGGAAAGAATGGCCAAATGAGCACAGCCCAGCGGGAATCTTCTCACTTCCTTCCTGAGGGTATAGGATGGTGTAAAGAAAAAACCAAGACAGAAAGCAATCTATAATAGAAAGGATATTAGGTTCGGGAGCTGGGTGGGTCAAACATCTAATAAGTGTCCAACGTAGTCTAAATAACTTGCCAAGAAATTCTCTGAAGGGATTCAGTCCGTACGAATTATTATTCGGAACTAGGATGTTGATCTCTGACCTTGATAGTCAGACTTCAGTGGTAACAGAAAAAAGCTTTGATGTCAAAGACCGTTTGGCTATTTTTCAGGACTTAAACAAAACAAGAAAAGACCTGAGCAACATACAGTTGAAACAACAGCCAACGACCACTGAAGATTCACCACCTGTCCCAGCAAGACCTGTCTGGATTCCAAAAGTCGGGGATCTAGTCAGGGAGAAGATCGCGGTAAAGAAGGAATTTGGGCCTTCTTACAGAAAAGCAGTTCCTGTATTGTCTGTCAACGGGACAAGATCAGTTGTACTACCGCCACTTGCTGGAAAAAAGGAGAACCGAGTTGTATCCATCGACCTGGTAAAACCACAACATGTGGCCGATAACCAACGGTAGGCCAAGTGGACTCCCAATAAGTAGCAGAACACCAAGGTTTGCTACCAGTACAGAGGTTCTATCAAAAAGGCTCATCACATTCGAAACGCCTACAGAAGAACAACAAGGACTATGCAACAATGCAATAGAACTAAGACCTCTGAAAACCCAAATAAAAACATTTAGCAGAGACACACCAATCTATACTGAAGTACCAAGTGAAAATGCAAGAAACAAAAATCCTGAACCAATTGGAACAATTGATAGAACTGCATCTGGTTACTTCATCAACTTCGATGATTCCTCTGACGGCTTCAGTGAACAAAAGACACAGCCATCACCAAAATCCTTTAAAGACAAAGCAAAGGAACTTTTGAAACAACTAAAAGAAACATATCTGATTTCTCCATGGATTGAATTTTGGGTGGGTTTTGGTGCATTTATCCTCATACTTTGGCTCATCATGGTATTTACCTTGGGACGCTTCATTGAGGGGAAATATGCTAAAATGGACACAGCAAGTCAGAACATCAACTTGGTCCTCAAACCACACACATCTTCACACGTCGAGAAACGAGAACTTTCTTCAGAACTTTCTTCAGCCAACTTCACAGCAATTCCAATACCTGGTGGGGTAGCCTGGGACAACACTGACTATGAAATTTATGGTCCGGTCGAGATCCTGAAATATCCACACCAAATCAAGATCTCCTTGAGTGACTTTGCAAAACCAAACTCATTTGCTGATGATTGGGACTTTGAAAGTATTAACAATATGATGTCTGACTTAGTAATGTCTGCTAAATTTACAAAACATGATTATTTGCAGGGTTCTACAAATTATGACAGCATGTACTGCTATAACCATTATGGTAACCATTTCGTGCATAAATCTGCACAACCTAGAAATGTTTTAAGTTATAATCAATGGGAACATTGTGCTACACCTCCAAAAGGGAGCTCTAGAACCGTTTATGACAAATATTCATATTTTTCAGGTTTTAACATAACTAATGCTGAAACATTTTATTACAAATTGTCAAACAAGACAGGGATGAAAACCATGATAACCAACACAAAATTGATTTATTCTGACTCATTCTTTGAAAAAATGAATACTTTTGGATTCGATTATTGGGACAAAAATGTTGATTTGAAAAGTGTTTGGGGGACGAAAGAATGGCAAGTACAGGGTTTAGAAGCTTTGTTTAGAGCCTGCATGATCCCAGAACAAATGATATTTTTAAATGACACTGTTCAACAAACTACCTGTCTTGGCTTAGCCAAAATCAAAGATTTAAATAACCTGTCTATTCCAAAGCCAACAATGTTTAGCAATAACTCTGATACAGATGAAGAAATAGACATAAACCATATACTTAACCAAAACAGAACACATCCTGATTGGAAACAATGGTTGATCTGGCCCACAGATACAAATAACTGTCAAGATAGATTCCTGAATAAAACACAGGGTTTCAAAATGAACAGGCCAGACCCTAGATATCCTCAAAGACATCACCCAGGGATAATAACAACCTACAGTGTGGGCAAATTATGCCTTCAATGGCTACAAACTTCCACACTGCCTGAAATTAAGCAACACCTAACTTTACTTACTGATGGTGCTGACTTGCGTGATTTCATACTGGGACCACGCAAACAGCGTCATAAGCGTTTCATAGCAGCCTCTGTATATGCAGCATACAATGAGGCCTGGAAGGTTACTCAAATTGAGACAGCAGAAAGAATACGGGAAATTGACCGTATTAATTTGGAAAAATCACTTTCTGTAGTGGACAATGGGTTAATGACTCTGTCCTCCAGAATTTTTTCATTGGACAGCATTGTGTCTTCAGCAATCGATATATTATCGCAAGACTTACTGTTATTACAACATGGTCAGTCACAATTGCGTTCTATTGTACAGCTTGGCTGGACGTTACAAAATCTGCGTTCAGGCTACGTGCCTTGGCGTTTAATCAACACAACGTCACTATTCCAAATCTTTAACCTTACTGATAGACAAATCGGTATGGCGCAGAAGGGTGCTGATTATACAATCTTGAGCATTGAAAAACTAGAAAGATTACCAATGACAATGTCAGAACGACCTGTCAGTGAATGGATAATCCACGGAATCATAAATATTCCAATCTCAACCTTCAGGTTTCAATACTGCCAAAAATATATACAGGCTGGCATGTACGAGAAATTGGGAAAGGGGTACCTTAAAACAACTTGGAACCTGCCCTATTCACATGCATGTGTCAGTAACAAAGGACAGAAAGTGTTTCTTAGTGGCAACAATTGTGCTATGTCACTAAGCGGCACGCTTCTGTGTAACGGTATTAGTTTGCACGGAGCCTGTGAAGGGAATTCATACAACCTTTCATGTCACCAGCAAGGCGCACCTGCAACTGAAATAGAACCATTCTTTCAAAGACTCTATAATGGGAGTTACATTCTTATTGTAGACCGCAGATGCTGTAGTCTTATGCCCGGGACTCCTTATCTCGTCACTACGACGGCGAAGGTCAAGTGCTGTGGACGTTCTTTGTTCCCCAGCTCCTTTCCAGACAGGGAGGCAAGGGCATGGCCCGGTCTGAAAATTACTTCTATTCGAATAGACACTTTAAGCAGAATGAAAACAGTGCTTCTTCAGACGCCTACAAGGCTCACGTCATCTAAAGAAACGTATGATCTACAAGTCGCAAGGACGACTGCAGAGATACATACATTATTATCAACCAATTCCCCCGTACATTTCGCGGAAATCCTGAGCGAAATCTTAAATATTTCTGATACCACTGGGGTCTCAAAGGTATTTAAGACAGTATTTTCGATGGCATTAACACCATTCAAAGCCATACTGGGTATTTTTCCAGATTTCGTCCATTCGATTTTTGGCGGACTTCCCCTGATCCTAGGACTAATTGCAGGAATCCTATTCCTGGTCCTTATTTTTCGTTATGGCAACCCATGTCACAGAACAAAATCTCACGACAATGGAAGATACGATCCTAGCCATTGGATACCGGGACCGGATATCAAAAATCCTGGGACTCTCCCGGCTTAGAGACCTAAACATGACTTGGTTTCTATCATTTCGACCAATGTGGCAAAGGTGTGTTTTACCTGTACTAAGGTGTCTGCTATGCGGAGAAGAATGCGTGTTAGACACCTGTCTGACGCTACAATCGGATGCGCCGGTGGATGCAGATACACTGTTGGTTCCTACCAAGGTTCACGCACTGTGCTGCCCTCAAAGGCTGCCAATTCTGATGACGGCATTCCTGGAATCTTCACCACTGCGATTGAAGAGTAGTGAAGTTCAAGATGAAAGCAGCATCGAACAGGTACGACCTTCTGTCAGCAATGCAAATCAGAATGTCAATGGAGACAATCATGCGCACGAATGCATGGTTACCCCTATTTCCGACTTAGTGGAACTTTCCCATGAAGCTGTTGACAGTTTTTTCGAAAGCCTGAATGATATGATGTTCTCTCCGGAACAGAAATAGAGACTTTTGAGTAAACTCGCACACGGCGTTCCCTGAATTCGGCCTTCAACTTTAAAAATAAAGTCACATGAACAATTACAATCCAGTTCACGGACAGCAACTTTTTTCAGCAAGCCCCTAAAATATTTTTCTATATATTTTTTCCCGGGACACTGATCGTCTGCTTAAAGTAAGAAACTATTCCTAGAGAACTAAGATTTCTATTTTTTTAGATACTTTATAGACTTTATATAGACTTTAGCTGCCCACTGGTATGTTCACAATATATTTTATGTGATGAAATGGTTTCGACTTTTTTTCTGTATAGCCATATTAAGAGCCATTTCATGTGTATTTCTCATATACCAACAAGCAATAATGCATAACAATGCGTGTTTACTTTTGCATTTAATTCATAGCTTATGTGCATACAATATATATGACTGCAATTTTTCAGTATATTTGAAAATTTCAAAATGCATTTATGTATTTTGGGGTGGTAAGGTATACACTATACTCTATAGTATGTTGTACTATGTTATACTATGCATAGATTAGTAGATATGACCATAGTTAGCGTGGAGTGGGTGTCGTGTATTTCTATAGGTTCTGAATCGATCCCCCTATTCCTGACCCTATTCTGGTTAAACTTACTAGCTAGTTAACTAACAGTCAGCCCATGAGGCAAGAAATCCCCCATGATGCAGATACCGTTATCTGACGCAGTCACACTACGGCACAGGAACGTGTTATCTGATTAGGTCATAACGCTTGAGATCTAATTAGACAAGCGAAATTCCTCCAGCCCCTGATAAGGCATACGACGTTCTCATAACAAATCAAACCTATGACAACTTGGATAATCCGTGCGGCCATTGTTTTGATTTCACAGAGAACTTTAGTAAAGAATGTGCTAACGAGCAAGTCGTATGACATCTTTATTGACGTACCTATGTCCATCCTTACGTCAATCCCGGCACCTTTAAGGTATAAATATTGCCGACCTTGCCCTATGCAAAACACACGCGTGGTGACAAGACGGAGCAGCCATACTTGCCGAAGCAGAGAGCCGAAGCAGACCCCGCAGGCAGCAGCCCCGCCTTCCTGACGCGCTGAGAGACGCGCTGCTATCTCAAGCCGAGAGACCCAGCACCGGCGCTTCTGGGCAGCCCTCGCAGGCAGCCTGGAATATCGAGAGCAGAGAAAGAGATACCATTCCTCATTCATCCTAAATTCCAGGTACAGAACTGAATAACCCCTCCTAGAGAATTCTTTAGTTATTCACTTGGCAAAAACAAACTTAACTTAAACTGTAACTTTCTATTCCCGCCCACGTATTAGACTTAGGTCAGGTACACGGGGTAGGCGTATTTAGAAACACCAGTTGAGTACGTTTAGTCAAATGTATATGTGTATGTAAATATATTTTAATCATTTTAAACATCATATGGCTCAGAAACCATATCAATGTTTTTACAGTATTATTTTATACTATTGCTTCTAATGTATGCACTTTACTTAACTATAAGTATCGCAATAATATCGATCCATTTCTCTTGTACGAGAAAAGAGACTGATCAATAAATAACATCTTTTATTGAACACGCCCGTCTCTTCCTTTTCTCTACATTCTGATGAGACTAAGAATGCACGTACTGACTGAGTAAAATAATTGCCTTGTGCTCACACGACTCTTGAGATTGACTCTTGATTAGGGGAGAGCAAAGTTGTCATGTTCTATGGTTGTCAGAAACTAAATCCCTTCTTGTCTAATCAGGGAAGTTAATCCTTCCTTGAACATTCGAGAAAGTTTCTAGCGAACTCTGAGCTTAGCTGGCAAACCCAAAAATTAAGTCTAGTATCGACAGTAGTAGACCTAGTTAACGTCTGGCCTAGGCCTTTACTGCTGTAGGTACTATTCCAATGCGCAGAGCCTATTGGGAAAATAGGAGCTACACTACACCGGCAACCCCAGAACACGGCCTAATCCCTGCTGATGAGGGGTAAATACCCCAAAACACGTGTCCAGGGATGGCGAAGATAGCAGATAATCGAAAGAAGATGCATCGCGGAACACGAACTACACTTACCACAGTCCTTAGGGGCGATCCCGCTGGTGTGTGAGCAGTGTGTGACCCCACCCCCATTTGTAATGCTTAACATTTTTATGTTTACAATTTCCACGAGGCTGACTTACACCCCGGAAAGGGCGCAAGGGTGAATCAAAACCTAAGTTATATTTATCATGCATCACAAGGTCACCTTGCGTGGCCCTGCATGGGTTGATAAATCTAGAGTAGCTCAAGGCAGAACAAATCACTGCCTTGAGTTACTCTGCCCCAGTGAGGCGTTGCATGTGTGGAGATTGCATGTTCCCACACATCCACCCATTGATTTTGGTGTATTCCCAGATTTACCATTAGTGGTAGACCTGGGAATTTGTCAAAATGCTGCACCTCCCGAGGGGAGGAGCAATGAGGAGAAATATCTTTATTTCTCATCATTTTGTCCTCTTTCTACATGTGCTGCATTTTGCAGCACACACAGAAAGAGGAAATGCTTCTTGGGATTTTTTTTGTGCCGCAAAGTATCCCTTCCTGCAAAAAACAGGATTGCTTTTGTGCCCGAAGGTGTCCCAACCTGCACAAAACAAGCAGGCACCCTTGTACCATGATGCAAAGTTTTTTATAGGATTTTATTTGGAGGATTGCAGTTGAGGTATTAGTGTGGAAAGCAGTGGTCAGGGGCTGGTGGTGGAGGTACTTTAGGGGGGCTAGGGTGGGAAAATTAAAGCCACGCTTAAATTCGAGTAGTAACCAAAAACTGATGAGGGATATCAAAGTGGCTGGAGTATTCCATTGTGTTTTGCTTATTAGTCTGACATATTGCTGCTCCTTTCTAATATATAGATGACATCACTTTTGTTATGCATCTACAGATGCTGAGATTACCAGTCATGTGGTTTTGCAAATCCTAAAATTCAGAAGGGGCAATGAATGTATGGCAGCCTAAAAGTAGACAGCCACCACCTCAGATATTAATAAAAACCCTCAACTGTGGTGAAACATTAACTATTAATTCGTAATTCATCAAATAATCATAAAGGAATCAGACTTTACACAGGAGTATTTTTACTGAAGAATGCAAGATGTTGACTCATTGTCAAGTGTCAGTAGTAGGATTAGTTGATTTGCCATTTAGAGTTTAATCACAAGGAAGTAAGTGAATTCTTTTGCCTCTCAACTCTTTGACTCAGTGTACTTTTATTTACGTTTCTTCTCTGGTTGACCTGTTTTATCTAATGAGCACTATTATTTACACCGTCCTTTGCAGTAGCATTCAGTTTCATGGAGTATTCATTTTATTGCAGAGTTTCACTTCCAAGAACATGTATGTTATGTTTAACACACCATACATATCTAGACAAATTGGATTTTCCACACGACAGCAGATTAGTATCGTTGCTAGTATCTAAAATTCTGATAAATAAAAGGCATGGTTTAAAAAGTCAGGAATGTTCTTCAATTATTACCCGTGGGGCAAATTACTAACCTCTTTTATATTCTCAAAACATTTCCAGAATATGCATATAAAACATTGAGAGTCAAATATTTCTAGGGGTACTCCAATGCATTGTATTAACAAATGCATAATTTTCACCACGTGTATATAAAAAAATGTGCATTAGCACATTATCTTCTCTGTATGGAGAAAACATTGTTCCCCACTGTTCCAATGGCCTATTTTTTTGCAATGCGATTGATATCAACTTACTCCAGCCCTTGCAAGGAGTGAATCTGTGAAGTTTGAAAATTAGAAAGCTATCTCTAAATTGTTGATAAATGCCATAAACATATGAGATGAACCCATCCAGGAAGGCCACAAACCATTAACTATAAATAAATCTGAAAATGCAGCAACTCCACATTTGTAAATAAATTTGGCACATGAACATTCTGCCAGGCAAGATTCTGTGTGAATCAGGAGTCGAAATATCCAAGTGAAGATTTGTTTGCACATAGGCTTAAATTATGTGTAGAAAATCATTTGTGGATCATAGCCTAAGTATTATTGCCCATAGGGCAATATGTATTGTATGTATTGCTGTTGGCCTGAGGACTTCATTAGAACACTGAAGATAAGAAATGCACGGTACTTGTTTATTTGTTCTAAATCTTTTCTGTGAACTAAATATAAAGAGAGTAATAATAACCACAATCGAACAGAGTCAACACTTTATCTAAAGTAGGGGCACTTCAGTAAAAGCATGCAACATCTCTAACCTAATTTTTCATTCATTAAGGGTCTGATTTAGAGTCTGACAGACAGGATATTTCATGGCAAATGCCCCCACCGGGTCCACTGGACGGAGTAGGGGTCCTCGGAGGAAGCACACAACACTATCTGCCCCATTTAGGGTGAACAACATTATATTGTTTTTCCTGTCCCATACCTGGTTGTGAGGGACAGGAAAATTATAACAATGAAACCCACACCCTGGGAGTGCCACTTTAGGAGTTTGGCACTTGAAAAACAAAAAACCTCCAAAAACTTTGACTGCTGCGCATTATGTCTGACAGTAACATACATCAATCTTTGCCTACATTGAAAAGAACCACCATGATGGCAGTTCCTGTTAATGTAATGTAATGCCAGTGGGTCAAACAAACATCTCTAAATTTGGTCTGTTGAATGTCTGTCAGGGCAGAAGAGTGAAGTATTTGATTCCCTGTGTAGTATCTTTTCCAAAAATGTGCAAATTTGTAAATATTGTGAAGAACTGAAATCTTCATTCTCAGGGAATACTTACTAATAAAAAAGAACTTGGCACAGAAGCTGAAAATATGAAAAGACATCTTTATTAAATTTAATAAGTGAGGCCACGTCACACAGAAGCCGCAGCAACTGAATGAGGTAGTCTGAAGAATACAGAAAACAGAGGCCTTTTATATGCAAACTTCAGCATACAAGTAAGGGGCAGTGCTAGCTTTTGCAAGCATGCAAAATGCCTAACAGTCCTTCTTACACAAGCCTGACAAACCCATAATAAAAGGACCACAACCCATATCATAAACAGACCATAAAAGAAGGAACAGAAAACAGATAAGAAGCAGTATAAGGGGTGTGTGTGTGCATACCAAACTCTACAATGTCCTGTGCTTTGATCCTCAATCTTGATCAGCTAAAGGGCAGGAACTGGTTTAACAAGGTCAGCTTCAGGCAACAGGGTCAGTTCACTCAGGTCAAACGGGAGTCAGCATGAACTTAAGCTAAGGTCTACATGTCCTTAAAAGACTAGTTTCAGCCACAATCATGGCCTATGTGAGGGCAACCATAAAATGGCTGCCATACACAAAATGGAACCCATGGGTTCAGAATTCACAAAACCTCAGACCCTCCTTTTGCCCTTACATAGGCAATCACTCAGGCTGTATCTGAATCGATGTCAATATTATCCGTTATTCCCTTCACTAAGGCATTATTACTCGAATTATCTTTCATGGAACGCAAGGGATAGACTTCGTTGGCATAAATAAACATCGTCTGATATGCCCATACAGACCCATTGTAACTAAATGGCAGAACCAAAATAGGGAATACCTCTATCTGTAGTATGTGGCATAAGACCACACACCCAACAATTAGTGGTGTTCAATACTAACTGGTGTTGATGCAGAAGCTGTACAAAGGAATTATTAGTAAACTCTGACCTCCTAACCAGTTCATGTTCAGGTAAAGTATGGAAAGAATGCAAAGAAGTAGTAGTAGGAAGAGACATAGGTTGGGAGGTGGGTACAGATGTCAACTGGGTAGCAAAAACAATCCCACCCATCAGAGAACCCATCATGCTTAAAAACACTAGAAAACATGTTATTAAGAACATATGGACAACAGGAGAAAGTAATGACCACCAATACAAACAAAATTATAATGTTTCATAACTCTAAGCAGAAAGCAAATCCTAAAATTATCTAGTAACAATTTTTTATGGCTCCTATGCATTTCAGTAACTTATATGTTCAGGTGAAACAGTGGTGATCCTCATCAATGCTCTGAGGTGAAAAGGGATACTCTTCCACAGGGAATGGACTTTATTCTGCTTTTACTAAACAGAATACTACTTTAAAACAATGCCAGCAAAACAGCAAAAATCAGTCTTTTAACACCCATTATATGCAATCGCACGGAAACCACTTGTGAAACCAACTATGCCCAGAGTCCGTTCAAAAGCCTCTCTGGCAGGCTTCTATTGTCATTCAAATCTTCTTTTGTTGTTTTCTTCCGCATGGGCCTCTTCAGTCAGGCCTTTCATGTAAATGGTGCTTCTCAGTATCCGTTGGAGTGCCCTCCTGGCAAACACTCATAGCTCATTCGAAAGTCTCAATGTCTCAAGGCAGTGCACCAGTATCTCTCCTCTGCGGCAGACACTACAGATAGCATGATCTTCATTGATCATGAGCACAAATCATCTCGTGCAGACCCGGGACCATTCTCAGACTCCAACACTCATCATTCAGTGTCAGAGGACGCTCAGGCTGCTCTTTCATGGGCACCAGAATGGAGTGCCTTTCGCCAATCTTGGATCCTCCGGTGCACTGGACTTCCGTTGGAGCAAAGGAAGAGGGGAGGGGTGTGTTTGTGGCCAAAACTCAGGGCAAGGGGCTCAAGGGACTGCACACTGTCAGAGGTTACCAGCACATGACAGGCGCTCTTTTGCACTGAAATTCTGGTTCTGTGATGTCCAATGCCGTCTGATGGAGCAAGTGCGATGCTTTAAACAGTTCATTGTATAACAAGGGGACTGAAAACAGGTGGCCTGCAATCTTCAAAGGAGTGGCCATACGCCATGGGACAATTCTGCGTTGAAATACACTGTCATTCTCAAAGGCAATACAAAAACAAAGGCAGTAGGCAAAACAGTGCCTCTAGGCTCTTCAATTGGGTTTCCGTGTAAGAGCATATCCTCCACCATCTAAGGGTAGATAGCGACATGGGAATTCTATCTGAATGGATGTCCTCACACAGAGTGGCATCGTCTAATGGGGTAAACACAGTTGATCTCAATGATTACATATAGGTGTTCCTAAATTCCTTATCTAGAACATCTCAAAAGAAAAATCACATAATACAGATTATCAGGGAAAACAGTCTGGTTATACAAAAGGGAATTATACATAAGATGGGGGTCCATGGTACATTACTGCAATCTGAAAGTGTTAACCTGAATAATTCACCAACAATAAAGAAATGGGCTAACTGGTGAAAAGAATATGGAAAAGGGAAATGGAACTAGAACACAGCTAAAATCCCAATAACTAGGCACGATGCGCTTGGGTGATAGTCAGGCATGTGACACAATACCAAGAGTATGGGTGATACACAAAAGGTCAAAATAATACACAAATTTAAACTCTACCGCTGGCCGCTACACCATATACGGTAATCTCAGCTAATGTTCCAGTTCCTTCTTCAGGGAAAAATGAAACCTGGTTTCCTTTATGGTACAAGGCCATACACTACTTAGGAAGCAGAACAAAACTGACTAATGTAATATAAAAATTAGGTCACCATGCACAAAAGTCACAGATCTATAATTTATCCTTACGTCCAATTCAGGATACATAATTTTAGGGCTGCCTGTTCCTTAAGGGGAGGGGCAGTACGTGACTAACAGCATGTGACACACTTTGATTCTGTATATCTCTTTTTTATTTTCCTTCAAATACCATTAAAGCCAAATTTGACATACACTGATGAAGTGTTGTCTGTTTTTCTGTGAAATTTAGTGTCAAAGTAAATCTACCCAACTGTTTGCAGGATACACATCGTCATGTATATCCCTTCACAACACAGGTAAACTTGTAATAGTATCATAAGCAGCAACATAAAACAAAAACATGCAAAAAAAACGCGCAAAACGGACATGTCAAGCCATCAGATATACTCGCTGTATATCAAGCACAAAAAACATAGACAAGACAATAACATATGTAAATGAGCGGTGACGCACCCACTTCAAGTCCTGTACTTTATGCACTGTGAACCTGCAGCCCAAAACCCACTATTGAGGCCTTCTTAATTTGTCAGGTTTAAAATCCTTACCCTCCTTTTTGACAGTGGATCACCAATTAGTGGATATCTGCTGTCAAATACAACTTTCAGACACTCAGAACCAGCAAGAACAATTCATGATAGAACCAAATACACAAACATGAAAAACGCATGGACATTTCTTTCCAAAGGAGTTACGCAAAAACACATCTCATTTCAACCAACCAAACTCACGTGTCTTGTCAGCGTTAATATCACCCAGAACAATCCATGAATGATCTGTTGGCAGAAGCAAAAATAAAATAAAAAATACACAACACACAAAAGAGAGACATTTCTCATAAAAACAGACATCAATTATAACTTTTAATCAGAAGACAAAACATAATCCACATTAACAGACACAAAAATAAATTTCCATTACTTAACTGTTACCATCTTGTCAGTCACCTTGCAACATGAAGCCCTTTTATCTTTCCAAAAGTAAAATTCTTTCACTGACACTCCATGTTAGCCTTGCGCCACAATTCGTTCTCACTTAGGCATGTAGCCTTCAAAATTTCAATAAAAAGCTTCATCTTATTTTCTGTCTAAGACTTAATGCAATGCTTCATTTTCGGTCAAATAAAAGCAACTAGCAGACATTATTTTTAGAGGCAGAGATACAAATATATCATTTCTGCAGAGCATTTAGTATGTGTTGGGACTTTCAAAGAAACCTTTTTCATATTTTTTCCCTTTGGAATTAAGTTCTTTAATTTTATGGAGAAACCAGAAACCCTTCCTTTTAGAGGCCTGTTTAGCAAGGTCATTCTGCATTTCACAGAGACAAGTCCCTAATTTAAAAGGTTACAAATGTCAACATGACAGCCTCCTTCCATTGTTTACAGGGAAACCAAAGATAGCATCTCAGCGCGACTTGAGCCAGCTGCAGCTTCTTCTAGCCCCCACCCTCTGCTCATTCTGAGGCGGACAAAGGCAAAAAGCCTTCCTAATTCCTCCTAACCTGCAATAATTCACTCTATTTTGAAAAATATTTTCTCTTTTTCAGGCGCTAAAAATGATCTCCATTCCCAGATTATTAAACAACATTTACTGTGAATAATTCACAGAACCTAATAACACACATACCAGTTTTTAGAACAAATGCTTATTTCAATGGTACTCATTTCATCAACCTTAAATGGATCTCACTGGGTCATTTAAAAGCAAACCCCAAATGGGGACAGTCTGCAAATTTGTATTATACCTAAATGTATGCATTTACTGAAGCCTAAACCACTTTAAAGCTATCATAAATGGCAAGAATGCGGTTTTAAATGGTCTATATTTTCCAAATTCGACTTTGATGTTTGGGGCACTTAAAAATAAATATCCTATACTTGTGATACATATTAATCATCCTCAGAATGTTCTTTACAAAATACAGAGATTGGACATTAGACATATCCCATGTAAATCCTTAGAAAAATGAGTTTTGTACGCCTGCGCTAGGTAAGATGTCATATGCTAATGTCCTCATTATGCAGTGCAACACAACTCAAATCAAATTATAATGCTAGGAGGTCACAGTATGAGCATTAAGCTCCATGAATAGTAAAAAACAAATTTTGTAGCACTTATGTTTAAGAATTATTTTTCATAATTAATAAAAACAATTAATAAATCCAATTATTTTTGATAATTCCACATATAAGAGCAAGCTGCATCCCTTGCCTATCCTTTTTGGACGCATTCATTTATAAGCCCAAGCACAGACGCCTAACTTGAAACATGCCAAAATGTTTGCGCCATTTTTTTCTTTCTAAAAAGGACAATTTTATTTAGCAACAGGCCCAAGAATATGCTTACAAAATGTTGCTTAATAGACTGAAAACATCAAGAAAAACCATAAACAGACATTGAGCTCATTTCAGACATAAACAGAAAGGGGTCAAAACACTCAGGACACACAATACAGTGCGCTTTAGCCATGCATCTCATGAATAGCGCCATTGCTATGTACTTACAGAAGTTGCACTAATGGGAAACCCACATAGATATTTAAACACACATTTAACCCACAAATCAATACTCAGGACAGAAACCAAGGACAGCCCACAGACTGTACTTAAACCAAACCATTTGTAAATATTAGTTGTAAGTCATATTTACAAGAAACGCTTCTCAATTGTATTTCCAAAAGACTGCAAAAACAGCCCAACAGACTGATGATGTATGTCCAAGAAGCGAAAATACACTCAATTCACTAGCTTTGGCTAGTAGATCACCAAACAGAACACCAAACAAAATCGTTCTGCATATCTTCATTCATAAAACTGCGCAGAACAAAGAATCCTTGTTTTGTATTATGTCATATTTTAATTCCCTGGGGATACAAAATCACCAAGGAAGAAATATGTTTGTAAATCTAAACCTATTTAGATATTCCCTTTAGGGGGGCCGGCTAATTTACTTCACATCACACTATGGTACCTTCCAAAAAAGCAACTAATTTTTCCATGTGAGCTTACAAACAGGCATGCCAAAAATACTGCGGAATACGCAAGTATTATAAACAAAGTGGTGCTTAAGGTACTTTTCGTACGTGCACCGTTCAACTAAACCAAATGGAGAAATATCTCCTCATTACCTGCCTACACAAATTGCAATTCGCATATCCAAACCTATACAAATCCAAAGTTGGCCAACACAAATTCCAAAGTTCCAAAGTTACAGTCCTAAATTTGTAAGACCAGGCATCTTATAGCTCACTAATCTAGCTTCAAACTTCAAAGGGTTATCTCTACCAATACACTCGCAAATATACGAGCCCCTCGGCTTTGGTTATTGCAGCAACCAAATCAAAACCAAGAAACCAACCCCTCGGCTTTGGTAATTGCAACAACCAAATCAAAACCAAGAAACCAAACAAAGCTACTTCTTATTCTTACTAATCAAAAGGTTATCCAAATTCTAACTGTCAAGTTCTACATGACCTAATGGTCTTTTTTAGAATACTCACGCCAAAAAGGTTCTCAGTCAGGAGTGACATCATGTGGAGGATCAAAATCAGGAAGATCAGAAATATACCGGGCTGCGAAGACAGAGAATCTCCAGAATCCTTGTGCACAAAGTAGCAGAGTCCCATCCTCTCCTCCTCAGTAGATGTCAGTCTCCTGACAAGATCACTCCTTCAGAAAGTCACTTCTCTTATGAAGCCCACATTGGCCGCGCCATTTGAAGAACTGAAATCTTCATTCTCAGGGAATACTTACTAATAAAAAAGAACTTGGCACAGAAGCTGAAAATATGAAAAGACATCTTTATTAAATTTAATAAGTGAGGCCACGTCACACAGAAGCCGTAGCAACTGAATGAGGTAGTCTGAAGAATACAGAAAACAGAGGCCTTTTATATGCAAACTTCAGCATACAAGTAAGGGGCAGTCCTAGCTTTTGCAAGCATGCAAAATGCCTAACATTCCTTCTTACACAAGCCGGACAAACCCATAATAACAGGACCACAACCCATATCATAAACAGACCATAAAAGAAGGAACAGAAAACAGATAAGAAGCAGTATAAGGGGTGTGTGTGTGCATACCAAACGCTACAATGTCCTGTGCTTTGATCCTCAATCTTGATAATAATAATAATAATAATAATCCACATTTGTAAAAGCGCACAATCACCCGTAAGGGTCTCTAGGCGCTGGGGGCCGTCGGGAAGATTAAGCAAGCTATTGCCCAGAGTCACATGGTGCTGGGCTAACCTGCCGCCGGGGATCGACCTCTGATCCCCAGATTCCAGCGTCAGTCGCCCTGGCCGCGGCGCCACACCTCTCCCACTTTGATCAGCTAAAGGGCAGGAACTGGTTTAACAAGGTCAGCTTCAGGCAACAGGGTCAGTTCACTCAGGTCAAACGGGAGTCAGAATGAACTTAAGCTAAGGTCTACATGTCCTTAAAAGACTAGTTTCAGCCACAATCATGGCCTATGTGAGGGCAACCACAAAATGGCTGCCATACACAAAATGGAAACCATGGGTTCTGAATTCACAGAACCTCAATTGTGTGAAAATCATTTTTGAATATTATTGATTATAATGATGCATGGAGTCATACAGATGAATTAATTATGCTGTACTTGAAACTAATTTGCTATGTCATTTGGAAGTATCATTAATACTGTGAAGTAGTTAAGTCACATTTTCATGCCAGCCAGCATCTATTGTAAAAGGTATGCCGTTTTTGGGGTTCTACTCACTCCTCCCAATCAGTTTCCTGCTCAAAGACATTTTCTCCTCTCTTTTCCATGGAGCACCAAGTGAATAACGTCAAAGATGAGAAAATGTATAATTGTGTAAGGAAATGTGTATTGTGAATGAAGCTTCCAATGTGTACCCAAAAGCATCATTTTCAAGGCCTTCCATTGCAGGGGTGTTAGATCTATGAACATTTCATTTTTTGTTTTACATCTCCGGAGTCTAGTTGTTGAGGGAGTAGATTGAAGATTTTGCTTACCTTAAAAAATGGGTTAGTACTAAACATTTAGAAAATTATGTTGCTGCTTCTGATTTACTAACGCAAACCTAACCATAATCATACCATACAAAATGTGCAGAATCAATTAATAGCTTGTGTGAATTGTGTAAATAATCTCTTGAGTTTTAGAATCCCGGGGGTCATTTTATTTAGTGTTGCATCAGCTGCTGCTGGGGTGACTTGTCATTCTTTTGTGTGAGACTATGTCCACTTTGTCTCAGATTTTTCCTATGGGATATTGTCAGTACTCTTTATGAGTTTCACTCTCTAGGTTTTGCTTAGACTTGAAAAATTGGGACACATTTTTATGATTGTATTTCTGTATCTGAGCCTTCATGGCAATTCATCCATTTATTCTCTGTATATCATCTGTTAATATTTCTGTACTAATTAAATTTTTGTCCTATTTTTGGTTAGAACTCAGTTATTAATGATTCCATATATTATTCTGTTTTACTCTGCTAAATTATGCATTTCGTCGATGAGGAGTATTTTCTATAACCGCTAGCTCTTCTGGCAGCTTTGGAGGCGAATTAGTTAGGTAAAAATTGAGGTGTTATCATTTATCAGTGCCCTTCAAATCCATCTTTAAGTGAGGTAACATGAACAGGCCTTTCCACCTACAATTTTAAGGCAAATGGAATCACACCATTTTGGTCGTATTTCATGTAGTTTGTGTCAGCATCTTTGCTGTGGATGAAGAAATGCCAGCAGTTTTAGATATGGTCATGGTCATGCTGGTCACTCCAGAATGAGTAGGATGAGAATCATAGTGCACCATTATTACCAGTTGCACCCCATATCAGTTCAACTGCACAGAAAATGAACAAGCCTTCAGAGTCTTAGTTCGACCCAACATAGCGGTGCAGTGAAATAAACTAGCACTCTTTTGCTGCCTTTTTAATAACTGTTGAATCAAGCTCTGGTCAGAGATTGTATGTGATTGTGAGTGGTAAACCATTATGGCCACTCATTGCTTTTTATGTCCTTGAAATTGTTGCAGCAAGTGAAATTTCAATAGTCCACTTCATACATTTGTCTTCTGTCTTCCCACCCTAACTCCTTGCAGATCAAGGATTACTAATGGGATGTAAGGAAAGATGGAGAATAAAAATGCCTATAAGTTTAAGGAAATGTAACAATGTTGACAAATATTACTAGAAATTCAATATTCATAAAATGTCTGGTTTGATATGCATGCCTTTAAGAAAGTAGGTTTTACCCATTAAAACAGTCCGTGTTTTGCTTTAGACCTCTTTTTTACACCTCTTCTACAGCTCGTGACCCTTTAATAGTCAAGTCTCATGTGCTTTAATGCTCTATGGTGAAACACTATGAAGCTGTAACCTCCAGTAGCCACCTTTTAAACTAGGGTCAGCTGTTGTGCACAGCTGGAGTAATGAGCTCTGAGCAGGTAGTACAGGAGTATGCATCCACATGTTCAAAATGAGTGAGGAATACTGCTGGCTGCCTCAGCCAGGCACCAGCAAACCTGTGACGGATGAAGCCTAGACTAAATAGTTATGATTGAGTTGTAGAATAAGAGGAATTACACTGTCCCTCTTGAATAAAGTGAATACATGGAAAATGATTTAACTTTCTGTACTTTATGCTAAATTATGTTGTTTCTGTAGCTCCAGACAACAAGGCTCGGAGCAAAGCCTATGTTTTGAACCCAGAATACAAATATGGGTTAATTTTGCACATAACTGGATTCTCTAAAATACTTTATATTTTGGCATATTATTCTGCGCCAGCCCAAAATGGAATTCATCCTATGAGCTGCCTAGCTGAGTGAGTTCATTGGTCTGCATCCTATGAGCTGCCTAGCTGAGTGGGTTCATTGGTCTGCATCCTATGAGCTGCCCAGTGAGTTCATTGGTCTGCATCCTATGAGCTGCCAAGTGAGTTCATTGTCCTGCATCCTATGAGCTGCCTAGCTGAGTGGGTTCATTGATCTGCATCCTATGAGCTGCCTAGCTGAGTGGGTTCATTGGTGTGGATCCTATGAGCTGCCTAGTGAGTTCATTGGTCTGCATCCTATGAGCTGCCTCGCTGAGTGGGTTCATTGGTCTGCATCCTATGAGCTGCCTAGCTGAGTGGGTTCATTGGTCTGCATCCTATGAGCTGCCTAGTGAGTTCATTGGTCTGCTGTGCCAGCTGGCAGTTCAGTGGAGCCCCAGGAGACAGTAGCTACATTTCAGGAGATTAGTAGCGCCTCCTGGAAAAGGGGGCAGGGTTGGAATCTCCATGCCATCAGCACGCATTTGCTTTCAATTCAAGGGGAGAGATGATTCACATATTTGACAACAGAAGGGCCCAGACTTCTGTCTCCGTGTCCCAGCAATGGGATGCACCATGGAGAAACAGGGGAGGCCTCCTAGGGCCTATGAAACCCCAGTCGTAAAACTGGCTCGGGGCTCAGTCACAGCCTCTTAACCTAGGCAGGATGGAGAGCCGTCTCGGTGCTTGCAAGACCCTGTCCTAAGCTCTAAGTGGCACTGTGGGATTGAGAAGGGTGCCCCAGGCCTGAGTCTTCCACCCCAGGTCTAGGGAGAGCACCGATCGGGGCCTGGTCAGAGATTTTTTCATCCTGCCGAATAGGGGGAGCCTTCCCCAGGCCTGCAGGAACCTGATCCAGGCTGTAATTGAGAGGTTGAGGTGGCGAAGGGAGCCAAAGGCTCAGTGCTTTCACCCCTGGGCCAGCTTCAGCTCTGACCCGGGACTCTGTCAGCGTTTTTTCATCACTCGGCCAAGCAGGGGAGTACTGCTGAGGTCTGCAGGACCCAGACCTGGGGACTAAGTGACACGGTGGGACAGAGAAGGGAGCCCAGGGCCGAGGCATTCACCCCAGTGCCAGTCAGAACCCCCCACCCCAGGTCCCTGTGAGAGCCTCCTAACCCTGCCAATTAGGGGAGCCTTCCGGGTGCCTGTGGGTCCCAGTCCTGGCTCCAGGTGACACAGTGGGCCAGATAATAGAGCCCAGGGATGGGACTTCTACTCTGGGCCAGCTGACGCTCGGACCCAGGGCCCAGTTAGAGCTTCTGAAACCAGCCTGGGGAGGAAGCCATCACCGGGCCAGTGGAACCCACGTCCCAAACAAATTTCTTCTACTCCTGGGCCAGCCGAAGTTTTGACCTGACGCACGGTCAGTGCTTCTTAATCTGGCCAAGCATGCAGAACCACATATCGGTTTCTTTGCAACACAGAATCTGATAGTATGGAGCCCTGGGCCAGCTACAGCTCTGTTCTAGGGCCAGGTAGAAGCTTCTTAATCTGCTCAGCAGGGGAGCTATGCCCCAGCCTATGGGACCCAGTCCCTGGCACTTTGTGACATGGCGGTCTGGTGCATAGGCCCAAGTCCCAAGGGTCCTCACCAGGGGCCTTCCAGGACTCTGAGATGGGACCCGGTCAGGTCTTTTCAGCTAGTGAGGCAGGGAACCCCTTTTGGGGTCCAGCACATACGGGTCGGGCACATCGTCCCAAGCAGGCCTCATCGGAGCTATGGCCTGTGGTTCTAGCAGAGCTTTCCACCTCACCAAGAGCAAAGGAGGGAGACTGCCTCCTGGACCCTGACTGGGTTAAAAGCTGCAAATTACCCGTCTCTAGAAATTCCAGGCAGAGTAGAATTTTGAACACTGAATTACAGCCAGACATTACTTATTTTGTATATTATTTGAAGTACAACACGTTACTATTGCTGGTGGCATGGCAACTTGTACCCACCTATGTGAGACTTGTACATGTATCAGTTGTCATTTTACACACCCCTAATTATAATTTCACACTGACCTAGTAGTTGTTGTTGAAATAGCTTTATTCGATTTCAAATAATAGAAAATCACAAAAGCACAAATTAAAATACATTTCATCATCATTTACAGTAATTAATCTAAAAGGGTGCTTATGGAAAACATATTGGAACTTTAAATCAATGTTGATCTAGATCTGATAACACTTTTTAAAAACATCGCTACCAAGTATATAGTCATTTCATCTTGTAGCATTTGCAATTTCAAGAGTGCCGGTCTACACTGTCGCAAATCCCATTTCTTCAATAATGTTAACAAATATATCTTTCTCGGAAGCGAATAGAATTTACAAAACAGGGTGCAATGTATCGTCGATTGAAATGATATGTCATCACAAGGGCATGGAGGTAAATTTTTGGACCAGATGTTAACTTCGGGGAATGTAATTAGCCTGAAAAAACTCCCCCCCCTGAAGCGAGTCAATAACATCCGGGTATAGCTGCTCTCAGTGCCAGTTAAATATGTCTGAATCCCTTGTCCCTGTAGAATCATATGATTCTCCACAACCGTGATCTTTTTACCCTCTACCTGCCATCGTTTGTTCTCTAACAAAAGGAGACAGGTTTCTTTCAATTTTTTGCTTGAGATTCTTGCTAGAGAATTCGGAGAATCAAAAAATTCATGGTGACCAATCTCTTTTAAAAATCCTGTGACATAAATAAACCAATCGATTTTTAGTGCCCCTTGTAGCTTCAGAAATCCTGAATCACATTCCTGTTTAATTCAGTTTCTTCTGAAGTCCATACCTTATGCCACAGCAGGACCGGACTAGTTTTGATCAGATCTGTAATATATTCCAGCCCTAATTCCTTATGGTAAACATTCGATGAAGTTGTCTTAGGTACGGCAAGCAAGTATCGGAGGAAAGCATTTTCACATGACTGAATGTCACGGGTGTCAGCAATCCCCCATATACCCGCTCCGTATGTTACAGTGGACACACATTTCGCCCTGTAGATATCCAACAGAATGTGGACCGGTCTACCCTCTAACTTACTTGCAAAATGGCAAACCGCCCCGATGGCTCGTGAAAAAGCTAACTTCCTAGCATTCGCTGCTGACGACCAAGTGCCCTTCTTATCGAAGTTTATCCCCAGATAGGTGAAAGTGTTTGTTAATTCTATCTTCGATTTTTCTAATGAGATATGGCACTTAGTCTTTCTCTTATTGGACAGCACATGCTAAAGGTTTTGCCAACATTAATTTTTAAACCTCTATTGTCCATGTAATCAGCAAAAGTGTTAAGTGCTCTTTGCAGACCATTTTGTGTCCTGGCCATAATAACAGCGTCATCCGCATAAAGCAAAATTGAATAGGGAAACCATCAATTTGAGGAAAATCCTGATTTTCTTTCATGAGGTGAGTTGCCACACTGTTTATATAGAGGTTAAATAAAAAGGGTGCCAATATGCAACCCTGGCGAACTCCTTTTTTTATTGGCAAAGTTTGTGTGCATTCGCTCTTTTTTCCATAGCGTACCTTAGCACCCGCCCCCCGATAGAGTTCTTTTATAAAACTTAAAATATTCGTTTCAATGCCTAGGTGTAACAAGGTGTCCCAAAGTATTTCGTGGCTCAGGCAATCAAATGCCGAACTTAAGTCGACGAATGTTAAAAATAGATTGCCCTTTTTAGCTACCACGTCTTTACCTATAAGAATTGCTAAATTTAGCCTCTTTTCCACCGTTCCTATGCCTTCTTTAAAACCATACTGAAACCTTGAAAGCACTCCAGTGTCTTTTGCCCATATCTGAAGTCTATTTAATATTATTCTGCCTGCCACTTTCATCAGGGAATCCAACAATGAAATTGGCCTGTAGCACTTAGGTTCAGTTTGTTCCCCTTTTTTGAAAATAGGGACCACAATGGCCTCTTGCCATGATTTTAAAAACCCTATTTTATTGCTGTTATTTAGGACATTAGTTAATAGGGGTGCCCATAGATTAATATTAGTCGTGTAAATATCTACGGGGACCCCATCTGGCCCTGGTGCCTTGCCTGCTGCACTTTCGGCAATAGCTACTTCAACCTATGAGAGGGTAAAAACAATATCTAACGGGAATTTGTCTTGTAAATTTATCCCTCCTATCCCAGAAGTTTCAGTTGACCCGTTCCTTATTAAATCATCCTTTTTTTAGAGCTCTCTAAAGTGGTTAACCCAGGTATCTTCATTAATGGCCATCTCCACAGTGTCTGTTTTCCTCTCCGTAAAAAACGGTGCGTTCACCGCCTTCCAAAAGCTAATGTTATCTTTCCGAATGCAGGCTTGATGTAAAGTTTGCCAAGCATCCTGCTTCAGTTCCTTCTTCCTTGTCTTAATCGCTTTGCAATAAGTTGCTCTAGCTTCCCTTATCTCAGAGCGGTTTTTTGGTTCCTTTTTTAGTGATGACTTCAAGGCTGTATGTGCCTTGCTGCAATCTGAGTCAAACCACCCCTCCACCTTGGTTCTAAGACTCTTCTCAGAATTTCTTGTGAAACCTTTACATATTTCTAGTGAAATCTACTAAAGGCCGAAATGATGGAAGTACTATCATTATTTTCTCCTAAACAAGTCATAAAGTCTTGAAGCTTATTTTTTACTAATCCTTCAAGGAAGGCAGTGGGCTCTACTTTATTCCATTTTAGGGAATAGCCATTTGATTTGGCTAAGGTTACCCTATAGCTATATAAGTTATTAATGACATTGTCTTTCTTATTGTTTCTTGAGGTAAAGGTTAGGGACACAATAACAGGGAAATGATTGCGTATTGTTACATCATTTATTTCAAAGTTATACACATTCCGGGAGTGACTGTTTGACACTAAAACAAAATCTATCACCGAATTACACCCCCTACCGTTAAAAGTTTGTGTTAAAGCCACCTGTGGATTACATAATTCGTTTGCAAACCCTAGGTCGAATTTAAATATTAAGTTGTTAAAAAAGTTCCCAACAGCCGTATGAACAAAGTGGGTACAAGGGTCCCCTTGAAGATTATCCATTCCACAAATTCCTATCTGGCTGTGTGATCATAAATAACAGTTGAAATCTCTCAACCATACAACACAATTCCCTGCACAAATATCATCCTGTATATCTTGCAATTGTTGCAATGTATCATCCAGTACATTGGTTACTTCAATCTGAGGAATATTATTATAAAAATTGAACAAATTAATAATTTGATTACCTCGTGTTTTAAGTGTCAGTAATTGATAATAATTAGACCCACTGTTACATTTTTCCACCATGATGTTTGCAGTATTCGAATTGGAATGGGACCGTAGGTTCCCTTCATCTACTGCAGACTGAGTGTGTTGATTATCCTCGCCCATGGGCACCATTGGTACAATAGCCTCCCTTAGGCTATGTACCACTGGGGTATTTTGGTGTCCTAAACCCTGTTCCTTATTTGTTCTATTTTCTCTGGGCGTCCCTAGTCAGTCCACCATTTCTAGGCTACCGAACCTATTTTGGGTAGGTATATCATTCCAAACATTTGTTGGAAGTGCCCTCCAATTTCCCTCCTGACTCGGGTATGGTGCTTAACCTGTATCCAATCATCTTCAAAAACGGGCGATGGGTAAAAATAGGAGAGTGGTCGGGGTTCTATAATTGATTGTAAGGTTTCCTGTCTCCATGTGCAAATGTATTCCACTGTACGTGGGTCCCTAACATTTACTAAAACACAGTCACCTGTGATGGTTTTTGTGCTGTTTCCAACCCATGGAGTTCTATGGACCATAAGAATTTCACTTGTAATATGTCGGGCAGAGGACGATAAATGTTAAGCCAATGTGCCACCTTGTTCTTCAGGGACATAAAGGTTTCATCAGCGGGGTTGCTTAATACCGGGACACCCGTCAATACAACCAAGTATGGGCTGGTTTCTGGTGGTAAATCAATGATATGCCCCCCTTGCCGGAACCCTTTTAACAGAGCACCTTGTTGATCTATACTATTTGCATTAGATTCTGTAGTTCCCCTATCAACTAACTTGATGGGGCTAGCAGGTTCCACTTGGGGATTTGTTAATTGGATGGCAGTAATAATTAAATTAGGTTGTTTAGTCAGAGGCGGGGCTTTATGAGCAACCTGTATCTCAGGCACAGTGATCGACTGAACGGTGCCTGCTTGTTGCGCCTTCGAGGTGTCTACCAGACCCCTGGTGACCAGTTCCAGCTTTAGGAGCTGTTTCTCAATATTTACAAGTCTGGATTCCAGCGGTTTCAGGGAGGATTTTAACATCGCTCCAAATTTCGCATGGAGAGGGTCATCTAACACCTCGATTCTGACCGTGGTGTTGTGATTTGTTAAATTTTGGTCCTTATCAGCGACCGTATGTTGATGTCGCTGTACTTTCTTTATGTTGGTGGCACTACGTTACACATTCCATTTTGGAATGTGAGTTCAGTATTTATGTGACGTCACCCGGTGTTCCGGGCTTTTGCCCTTATCTTTGTCCCTGACCTCACCCCTGCTCCCGTATTACCCGTGAGCCTTTCTAATTGAATAAATACTTATATCATTGCCGTCAGCCTTCTCTTTACAACAATGGCAACGAGGACGTAGTGTAGGAAAGGCTCACGAACAGCTCGAAAATCGGCAAGGTGCACAGCAGACTCGGAAGTATAGCAGAGGGTAAATACGGAGAATCTGAGTGAAAAATAGAGAAAAATAGAAGAACTGAAGTAAGTGCTATACCTTTAATGAGCCACCGCTGAGTTTTGCAAGTGAGGAGGCGCTCGGCAAACTTGACAGACGCGCGTGAAGCATGACGGGATAGATTTCTAAGTCCTGATCAACGCTGAAAGCTCATTGGCACAACGTCATATGACGTAGTAGCGTGCGGCCATTTTGAGGTGTGAAATTGACAAAATCCAGTCAGAATAATGCGTGAAGAATAAGCGGCAAATACAAAGGAGCACACATTGTATGTAATCATATATAGAACAAACTTTGCCTCATTGAGTGAAATAAATGGACAATACAATAAGTATAAAACACAAGTTAATATATTAACCAAAAGAAATAATTAGAGGCAGAGTAAACAGTACCTGAGTGTGCACTATTTACAAGCAACCTAAATTAAGCTAACAGGAGAAAATAAAAGAAGAGTAGAAGGTATTGGTGAACAGGGAAAGTACCAATACAACGAGGAATAAAGGAGTAATAAAAATAGAAACAAAGAGAGCAAAGTAACTGAATATCAGTCACAGGAGGAAGCAAAATCAATTATGGCTCAAAGTAATTATATCTGTGTTCCACCACTCTTCCTGGAAGAACCCGGAAAACCCATAATGAAGTGGTAAAGTTGGTTAAGAGCCTATGAGAACTATATTATATCCATAGATGGCAAGGGATACGATGCTGAACTGAAAAAAATCACTTCTTTTCGGATTATTGGGAAAAGCTGGTCAGGAGGTATTTCGATAGCCTACCAGAATATGAAAGTCCACCTGGAGTGTTTATTCCCCTCAATGAATATCAAGAAGCAATAAAAAGGCTTGAAAAACAGTATGATGAGGAGAGCAACATAATGGTTGGTAGGCATAAATGTGCGTTGAGGAAGCAGGAAGAAGGTGAAACAGTAGAAGAGTACATAGCATGTTTAAGAGTCTTAGCGAAGGATTGTGAGTTCAACGAAATGACTGACATCTATATAAGAGATCAAGTGGTGTTTTATTGTCACTCCAAAAAGGTGCAAGAGAGGTTGTTAACATGCAGGAACCCCACACTACAGGATGTAACTGACATAGCAAAAGCCATTGAAAGATCGTTAATCACAACAAAAGTGTTGTCATGCAGTAATAGTAATGCTAACGTATTTTATTTACAGGATAAGAGGAGAAATGAACAAAAAAGTTCTGAGAGAAGTTGGGGAGACAAAAAGGTTGGAGGTAGAAATTTAAGTTGTTTCAGATGTGGGTCACAGGACCATCTGGCAGATTGTAGGTCATGTCCGGCAATTAGTAAAAAGTGCATGAAATGTAAAAGGTTTGGACACTAAACTGCGTTATGTAAAACAAAAAGACCAACAGAAAATGTAAAGGTGAATACTGTGGGGGATTTTGATGAGGAAATGTGTGACAAAATTTTACTATATGTTGAAATGGTGGATGGAAGGATAAAGGGACCCATTGGAGATGTAAAAATAGGAAATGTGGAGTTACAATTCACTGCTGACTCTGGGTCACCTATAACAATCATATCCGATAAGTTATTTGAAGAAAAATGGCATGATGTAAAATTACATGACACAGATGTAAACCCGAAAGCTTTTGGGGAACAGGATATAGAAATGGTGGGATATTGTTGTGACACATTAATGTTCAAAGGAAGAGAAATAAACACGAAAATATATGTTGCAGTTAAAGGCAGGATATTAGTTGGATGGAAGGATCTGGCGAAGTTAGGCGTGATTCTTCAACCAAGAGCTAAAGAACCAATTATTCTAAGAGAAGACTTCGTAAACAACATATGTATAGAGGAGAAGAAAGAAAGTGTAGAAGGAGTGCTGGAAAAGTACAAGGAGGTCTTTAAGTGTGTAATAGGGTGTGTAAAAGGTTTCACACACGAAATTAAGTTAAAAGAAGATGCAGAACCCATCAAACACAAAGTGAGAACAATTCCACTGTCAATAAGATCGGAGTTGAAAGAGGTGCAGGCAAAATTGTGTAAAGAAGGTGTAATTGAGGAGACCGATGCATCCGCGATTGTGGTCTCAAAGAAAAGGAAAACAGGAGAAATAAGGCTGTGTGTGGACCTCAGATCTCTGAACAAAAATATTTTAGTGAACTGCCACCCGCTCCCAATGATTCAGGACATTTTGCAATCTGTAACAGGCTCAAAGTATTTCACCCTGATTGACCTAAAAGCTGCATACCATCAGGTGATGCTGTCAGAAGAGTCAAAAAAGCTCACAACATTCGTAACACCATTCGGTGCCTACAGGTACATTAAACTGCCATTTGGCCTGGCATCCTCATCTGGTGTATTCCAGAAACTAATGGACATCCTGTTTGGTGAAATTAGAGGAGTAGAGGCGTTCCAGGATGATATCCTAATTCATACCGAAAATGAACAAGAACACTTACAACAGAACACCTAATGAGACAACCAAGTTTACGCCATTCTTCCTGATGAGAGGAAAAGAGAGTAATGACATACTTACGCCTAAATTTAAAACTGGTACAAAAATGACGAAACCACTGAACAAATAAAGGACAGCGAGCTCCAGGTGAGAGAGAATATCACGCGCAAACAAGAAAAAAACAAAAGATATTCGGATCAGATCAACAAAGCAAGGGTAAAAGAAATAGTACGCAGAGATTGGGTGATAACGAAGAAACCTTTCATGGTGGCAAAAGGAGAGTCAACTTACAGTAGTCCTGTGCAAATACAGAACGCCTCCGGTGGGGCTGTCTACATTGAAGGAAAAGGTTGGCGTAGCAAGGATGATGTAGTCAAGTTAAAAAAAGGACAAGAGAAAATCATTATGAATGGAAGAACAGAGGAGGATGCTGCCACTGATAGTATTCTAGAATGGGACGAAGTGTCTGATAGGCATCATTCCGGAATTGAAGATGAAAGCTTTAACACGTCTAGTGTAGGAGGTGTGGCAGAAGCTAACATACTGGATAAGAGTTATAGTGGAAAAGATATGGACAATGCCTTTGCAACTGATACAAGACTGGATGGTAAATGTACTCAAACTAGAAGCGGAAGGCAAGTTAGAATGCCTAAGCGTTTTGAGGATTACGTTCATGATTGACTGTATATCATTTAATGTGTGAAGAAGGGAGATGTTGTGATTTGTTAAATGTTGGTCCTTATCAGCGACCGTATGTTCATGTCGCTGTACTTTCTTTATGTTGGTGGCACTACGTTACACATTCCATTTTGGAATGTGAGTTTGGTATTTATGTGACGTCACCCGGTGTTCCGAGCTTTTGCCCTTATCTTTGTCCCTGACCTCACCCCTGCTCCCCTATTACCCGTGAGCCTTTCTAATTGAATAAATACTTATATTATATCATTGCTGTCAGCCTCCTCTTTACAACATGTGGTTTCAACGCCGTCTCCGGAGTTTGAGTCTTCACTCAACAAAACCAGAGATGGGAGGGCCTGGCTCATTGAGGTGTTCCCTGCAATATCCCCCTTTAGGTTCATAGCTGTTTCACTCTTACCCGATCCCTTGGCTAATTCAGATTTTCTACCTCCAATAATTGAAGTTTTGGCCCGCTTCCTTTTAGGGATTGCTCCCGAATGTCTCTCCCGTAATTGTCTAGTATTTGGTATCTCAGGTACGCTAATCTTATGCGTGACTGGGTTTTGTGTAATGATTTCGGGCGTGTTCATAAGTGCTCAGGGGACTACTTATTAAAGCTTGGATTTGTAGCAGATTGGGTCTGGCAATATTCTCAGGAGTAAGGGCTGTCGCAATACGGCCCATGGAAGATCTTTTAGCCACGGCCAAATCCTGTGACACAAGACGTTCCATTAAAATAATTCCCTGATCAAAGACAGAGTTAGCTCTAGTAATGAAATTATCCAGAGTGCCTGTTAGCATCATCCCTGAAGTGTTTTTTCTGATCTTAGACTCCCGTGCAGTCATTGTAAGATATAAATACAGAGCTTACTAAAATACCAAAATACACACAGGTAACTTAAAAACAGACGTAAGAGAAAGGGTCCAGTCCGGTCTCTTCACGGTCTAGAACGGGCTAAAACGGGCCCGCCCTTGGCCCGGGCTTCGCCCGGCGCGCGCCCGCGCACGTCCCGCGGTACACGGGCAAAGATGTAATTATATAGGGGGGAGAATGGGCGGGAAGAGTCACAGCTGCCACCAATTCAATCGCGCTCAGGCTGCTGGTCCTCAATGTCCCGCAGCGCTACTCCCCAACGGCGTCTGAACACGGAGGTATTCCAAAGTGGTCCCAGGTTGCAGGCAAGTACATAAAACAGACAATGTCCCTGTAAAAACTCCAGCGAGCGGCACTGACCTAGTACATATTTAAACTGTGTAGAAAGCAATAATTAATGCAGTAATATTAAGTACTAAAAGAGGTGTGTGAGTCCAACATTCGAAAAATCATTATGCCAAGAACGTTATGCTGGCTGCATTGTATAGGAATCAGTCAAGAGGATTTGGGGTGCTGAAACTGATGGAGCACAATATGAATGTGTTAATGCTTACACCGATGCTGCTACATCAATCAGAAGCTTCTATGTTCCTACCAACACAAGTAAGAATAGTGCAAAAATGGTTAGTATTTATAGTGTACCATCTATCCTGCCCTCACAGCTAGAAATCATTAGATCATGGGTGCGCAAAACATTTTTTAAACTTGATGAATGTCACCAGCTATCAGGGTAGTAGCTTGCTGGCTAAACAAGTGGTAAGTTGAACAAAGCCAAGCTCTAAAAAAATGCAAATGTTTAAGTGAAGCTTGTTAATTTGCTCATGAGAATTCATGTAGCAAAAAATTGATGATTGGCACAAGAGAAATCTTTAGTATGTTTAGAAACTTGTTAGTACAAGTGTTTTTCACATTCCACGAGACTTGAAGTGGAAGGTCCCAATCTTGCAGGACTCACAGCATGATTGCTGCAGTCCACCTCTAATGCAGAACTACACAATACATGTAGAGACTTGCATGATGTAGGCAACGCTGGGCAAGGAGATAAAACAGGATTCCCGATCAGAGTGGAAACAAACCTTGGAACGTAATACCAGAAACTCAGTAACTAGACAAAGTAGGAACCTAGGGCAAGTGTGGGGCATGGTTATGACAGTTATGTAAAAGATTTTATGTTAATGATAAACCCAATATGCAATATGCTACAGCACAGTGCAGCGAGTCAACTTGCTGCACTGAGCTGCGTTACAGGTAAAGGGCAGAAATGTGCCTGCCGTAATTATCACAAAACCGTACATTGCTGCCTTTTCCCAGTGCTGTTGCACAATGTGCTGCCTAGCACCAATGCAGACACCCTTGCACTATGGTGCAGATAGGGGTACCTGTGGTGCAAGCAGGATTGTTTTTGTGCAAATTGCAGCACACATAGAAAGAGAAAGTATCAAGGAGAAATAAAGATAATTCTCCCTGCTACTCCTCCCCTTGGCCCGCGTAGCATTTTGGCGCATTCGCAGGTCTGCCAGTGAAGGTATATCTGGGAATGCGTCAAAATCCATGGGTGTTGCATGAGAACACCCATGCAGCGCCCATGGAACTCCTCCCTGGGGCAGAGTAACAAAACAACGCGATTTGTGCTGCATTACGTTACTCCAGACTTATCAAGCCAGTCAGGGCCACGCAAGATCGCCTTGCATGGCTTGATAAATCACATTTAGTTGTGTCTCGCATGCACACAGTTGTGTGATGCAAGTGCGACACAACTACTTAATAAATAGGGCCAGAAATCTGCATCTGTATATAAAGATATTATTATTTTTCTAATAAGGATCTGCTGGTACTCAATTTGCAATATGGTAGATCTAAGATAAAAGGAACATAGTACATTTACGGGGTAGTGTGACCCATTGTGACATTTATTTAACATATCAGATTCCCACCCTGGTAATTCTCTCAAGTTTGTAAGTCCACCTGAAATCTTACACCAATTTGAAATTTTGTATGTGGTATTTAGTTGTGTGCGCATTACTGTACCTTTCCTTTTTAAATAAAAATCAATGACTGAAAAATGATTCACTGAGATTATTTTGGTTGTTCTGAGTTCTATCCCATAACACCTCCATACATTAGATTTACATTGATCTACCTGGTTACCCAGAGGGTCAATTGCTTAAATGGGTTCTTGGTCACCACCTTGACCAAAGGTTCATGGTACAGAATCCCCTGGATGCCAGAGGTCAAGGACCAGCATTGCCAAAAGTGGGGGCCATGGCTTCTGATTGCCTGCAAACCATCCAGATTTCTGTCATATTTGATGTGAAAAAGGTGTGTGCGTTGAACAAGTTGTCAATCATATTTCCATGTTTCAATGTTTACCAGTAGTATATGTTTTTTTTAATTTATTTTTTGTGACTTACTTGGCTGTGGCTTAAGTTAAAAGCCAAGTTTGTGTTAGGTGTTTTATTTAATGTAGTTTTGATGTGGGTTCTGGCTACAATTCATTTGTAAGTGTTTTAATTTCTAATGGTAGCATGTATTTTTTACGTATTTTATGAAATACTTTGCTTGTGTTCCCCAATAGAAGCCATATTCTTGTTTCTGTTCTGTCTGTCATTTTGCTCCCTCCGAATAACTGCAATTGCTGGTCACTTCCCTTTAGAAGGAAGATATTTACATGATTGAGCAAGTGACAGATGCTTCTAGTAAGGTAAGGACTATGTCTAATTTATTGCTATTAATTTTTGCTCAACATTTGTAACAAAATCTCCTAGGGCCCAATTCACAAAAGTAATGTGAGATAAAATCTTAACTTTACGTCTGTCATCATTCATAAAGGGCATGTAGGAGTAGTACAGTTAGGATTCCTAACTTTACTACTCCTAAATGCCCTTTGTGAATACAGAAAGTCGTAAAGTTGGGATTTTGTCTCAGATTACTTTTGTGAATCGGGCCCCTAGATTGTTGATTTATCCATGACTCCTCGAGACCGGACTTTCCACTGAAAGTAGGTGCGGACCCATGACTACATGGATCTTTAAGCACTCTGGACATCTGTTCATGGTTCTCCATCCTTTCCCTCTCTTCTGCCCTCTTTTGTTCCTGCAACAATTAAACAAATAACTAATGGCAGTTGGTTTCAATGGTGTTGTACTTGGATACAAGGAGCAGACCACATGTGTCATCAAGTATGTTATATTGTATGCAGGCATCACTACATTAGGAGCATTATTGCTGTGATGCGTCGATTCACTAATAAAGCATGATCTTAAAGTCCTCGACTCAAATAGCTAAAGTGTGTCTAGACTGCTACATCTGTTCTTTGCATTGTTCACTAAGTAATCGTATGCTTATGTGATTCCATCTATAAATATTTGTAATTGTAAATATTTATATTAAATGATGTGTACCACATGGCTGTTTGTCTAATTGATTACAAAAGCATGTAATTAGTCATGGATATTCCCAGTTCTGGCACAATAAATCCACTATTTTGTTTTTGGAACCCAAGACCTCATGATCCTCATGTATTAATAATGCATTAATTGCATTCCAGAGATGTCAGTAATCGTTTTATGATAATGAGTCCAGCGGATGATAAACACACAGTCAAAGAATTGCATTTCCGATTGAAAACGCGAAATTGGCACAGGAATAGCGGGTTGCCACAAAACAATTCTTAACTAAAGCCGTGTGAATACTGTCTCTCTAGCAACTATATATAAATAGTTGTGGTTTGTCATGACAATGAAACAAAACACAAAATTTGAAAAAGTATGGCTATATCGCTCACAAGTAAAATTGACAATTGGGGCCTTTTTATAGGAGGCTTGTTAATTTCCGTACCGTGTATAATCCAAGTTTACACATGGGCCAAAAAATACTTTACACCAACCAGATGTATTACGATATTAGTAAAGAGAAGCAGAAGCCCTAAACTATGTAGCTCCTACTGCCTGATATTACCAGAGTTCTAATCTCCAGGGTTCTCGTCCTCTGCCCATCATACAAATCCGAATTTGTGAAAAGTAAACAGACTGGCAACATTATCAGACTAGCAGTAAATGTAATGAATATAGCAATGACTAATAAAATCCCAATGGTGCTTCACTCACACAATGCAAAGAAGGCGCTTGAAAGAGTTGATTGGGGTACATATACACATTTCTTTCCAAACCTGCTTTAGGCCCAGTTATGATCCCCTTCATTGTGTTCAATGCTGTGCAACTATCACATTTATTAAGATCAATGGGGAAATGTCCCACCACTTCCATTACTCAAGAGGCATGCATGAGATAGAGGTGTCTGTTGTCATGCCTGATATTAGCCCTAAATATGGAAACACTAATACAAAAACAATAACCACACCATAAAAACGTTGACAATTAGATGTGGAATGTACAAAGCTGCTTTATTTGAGAATGACATTCAATGTTTCTTTGTGGACACTGTTAGCCCCATACCCACCTTTTTAGAAGAACTGAAGAACTTTTCCCAATTTCTTGATTTAAAGTAAATTACCCACAATCTCAGAGAATAGGAGTAGCTGAGCCAAAGCACAAGTGTCATCCCCACTTACAATATGGGTTTATGAGATATCTGGATGTTAATTACCCCAGTTCTTGTGATGCTTCTTATGCTTGCAACATCACAGCCTTGCCTGTGATACATTGAAGGATTGTACATTTGGGAACAGCTGGAGTTGTCCTGGTTCAGTATATTCAACAGTGTAAAAATGTATTCCTTGCTACACTATGCCTAGTCAAGATACTTATGCCTACATTTCCTGAACAAGTTCTACATGACATTCAAAAGTGCTTATTTCTAGTGTGGCTACAGCTACATTCTGGAGGCCTAGAGAAGACGATCGTGTTTCCTGGATATCCCTCCTTACATATCTGAAGCACAAATCTGCCCTGCACTAGCATGGACAGGAGCAAATGAGTAGAAACTATGGTTATTAGTTGAAGGGAATTATTCCCAAGTTCTGTTGAAATGCATTTTGCGGCTGCCCCACAACACAGGCCCAAAGATAGAAACTTGTTGTTTTCTACAAGGGTACTGCCTAGTTATTGGTATGACGTGGTCCAAAGTAAAAAAAAAGTGACTTTGTTCCCGTTCCCCTTGACTTCTCTAGTCCATAACCCAGATTTTGTTCTATGGCTGATAGACCCACATCTAATAATTGGGGAGCACCTGGGCTTTGAACCCTACTCAATTTCTTTGCAGGAGCGAAGGGCAAATACAGAAACGATTGTGAAGTAAGAGTCAGATTAACACAAGGGCATAGATTTAGACTAATCCAGGCACACCATTGGGCAGAAATGGAAGAATAGTGATATGGACTTAACCCTAATAAAAAAACTCTCTCACAGGCATCCAAAAGGAAGGGAATTTCAAGATTATATGCAGCAATAGATGTTGATCCTATGAATAGTAGACTTAATTGAATGCCTCTACTGGAAAAAACCTAGGGTTAGAGAGGCAACAGAAGAAATATGTCACATGATTTGGATGACAGTATCCAAAATCTCAATCTGTTTCAATATAAAGAGAACACACACACACAAACTCTTAACCCATTGGTATCTAGCCCTTATGAATCTTAAAGCTTTGTTTGGAGGGTCTGATTTGTGCTGGAGATGGTATTAATCAAAAGGAATGGTGGCACATATCTGGTAAATTTGTCCTCAGATGTGGCTCTACTGGGCCTCACTTTTTAGCATCATAAAAGACATAACATGGGAAGACTTGCATTTTGACTCCCTTGCAATGCTCTTGGAATCCCCAGTTTAGAACAGTGTCTTTCCTCGCCAATCATCGATGGGAAAACTAATCTCTCACTTAATACTTACAGTGTCACTCTGTTGGAAGCCTGGATGTTCACCCCATATGGGATTATGGTCATCAACATTTTGGCACATTTATGTGATTGAACAATCCATGGCTTTAACTGCAGGTGAAATGAGTAACTTCAAGGAAACCTGCCAACGATTTCAAACTTATGTGAGAAGCCGGTTGGGAGGTTAGCGAATGGCTAATTCGCGCATTTGGCCTGGTACAGAGTTTAGTAGAGAAGGTGCCATGGTGACAGAGTACCCCCTCTTCCAAACTCATCGTTCGCCCACCCGATTTTGGGCTGTACAGACCAACAGTATGTTGACGACAGAGCCTACTGTATCTCTGTCACTGACATACTCCTCCGTCGGCCTGACGGTGTAAGGGGCTGTCGGAGGTAAGTCATCCAACTGTTTGCCTAGTTCAGTGTGGGCAGTTGAATGACTTTTTTGCTGTCTATCAGGGACATTGCCAATAAAACAACGACACCCACACCATAAGTGAAAACTCCCATGGTGTGTGGGACATTAGTTTTACATTTTTCTTAAAAAAACTTTCACTTTGGGAGTTGTTTTGAAAAATTTGAAACTTTCAAAAAGGTGATGTAAACATCTGTCACCAATAACGGATGCACACCAAACTTTTCAGTGGTATGAAGCACGGTGCAAATCCATAATCTTCACTGCCGTGTCAGAGGTGACGTCCTCAGTCACACTGACTGAATTTACTCCGTCTTGCGAATTCTAATTCAGACCTGTAGAAGGAAGGGGGTTATGAATAGATGCCAGGCTCTCTTGTCAAAAGGGAAGAAGTGGGGATGGGGTGGGATAACAATATCTTGATGCTTATCTTACACAGGCTATCCTGGGCTCAGAAATGAGAGTCCTGTTCAATGTAGAAAAAAAATTATTGTAAGCTTCACTTCTCTACGCCATTTAACAAATAGAAGGGTTTCAGAAAATTGCACTATTGTTTTGTTAGCTAGCATAATGAAACCAGCACAAACAGAAATCTGATTTTTTTCATATCTGTACACTGGTGTTGTGTTTATTATGCTTGATTGCAATGAACCCTTTATAAATGAAGCAATATAAAAATACTCATGTTACATTGTATGATTACAGTTTGTGTACTGCATGCTGTTCTGTTTTGTTTACCGAAAAACTTGAATTTAATTCTCTGTAAAAAAGTGTCATATAATTAGTGATCTTTTATATAATGCAATGATTTATTGTTTGATTTAAATAATGTGTGATGTCGTAAAGATTGGATAGTGGAGATTTAGGTTCAAAATAGTGTCGATGCCAGTTTGTTACCCATCATTCTGAGTGACATTGTGCCTAATCAGTAGGAAACCTGGGTCATTAATAAAAATGAATAGTCCAGCCTGTAAGAAACATCATTAGCCCAACCATACTATGAGCTATAATGGCCCTCGGGACATGATAAACATTAATGGCCTCTTGCAGTAATGGAAATCAGTGTATCCAGGCAATGCCCAGAGGAACCAATGAGCATTAATGTCAAGACGCAGGAATGAGCTTCAGTTAGCATCGTGCATTAATGAGTCTCAATTGTCCTAGGCAGGTTCAACAGTGAAGTGCACCAATTGTGGCCTCGGGCAGTAATAAAAGAGAATGTATTGGAGCAGTAGTTAGAAATAATATAATCAGGCAATAATGAGTATTAGTAGGCTAAGGCAATAATGAATATCAGTGGATGCAAGCATAAGTGAGTGGCAGCATTAAGGGGCATCAATAGCTAACACATTACTGTGGCCCCAATCAATATTGACTTTCTAATTCCTTAGAGCATTTGGGAGAATCAATGCATCCAAGCATTAATGTGCATGAAAGGCCTCAAAAAGTACTGAGCATCAATGGCTCAATGGCCCCTCACAGTAGTGAGCATCAGTATTCTACGAATCTCCTGCAACAAACAGAGCATTATAAATGTATAAATTAGTAATTTCTTAATAGGTTATGAATATAATTAAAAAGTAAAGGGGTATTTTTGATCGCTCCAGTTATTTATGAATTGATGAGGAGATACTGCAATAAAATCAATCACTGTCACAATTGCCAAAATAAGACACTTTCGAAATGTGGTGTACTTTCACTTTTCATGGTGTTCATACACACCGGAGAGATTAAAAAAAACGCCTTCATCCCGTCCTTCGTGTTAAAATTCTGAATGCGATGTTGGGTGGAAATGGCTCAAGGAGAGGATGCTGTTGATGCCAAAGTGTTACCCTCCGATTTCATCATGTGGACATTTTACATTTCTTGGGATGAGAAGAACATTAATGGCAGACACGTTAAATGTCTATTTTATGATTAAAGATTAACTTGAGGAAAACTGGCACCTCGTTTATGAGTAGACACCTGAAACCCAAACAGGAACACCCTTTTCAAGCTGGTAAGTGGAAAATATGTCACGAGAGAAAGGGGCCTTCCACATTCATTTCTGTGCATGTCACAGTACTGTGGGTGAACAGCACCACAACTTGCATTCCGAACTAATAGAGGATCACAATCGAAGCTTTAGTTATTTATTTATGTCTTTATTTATTCATTGATATTATCCTGATTCTTATCGCCAAATCATTTTTATAATTCAACAGAGATTATTTGGTTGGACATTGGGGTTGTGAGTGTAGCCATGTCAATCATGACTCTTTGGTTAAAAGTAATGCCTCACCATATTGGAAATCAAAATTGTGTAGCATTATGGGCTATAGATCATTCAGTGCCTTTCTTCGTGAGCTGAAATTTCTGAGAAATAAGTAAAAATGTGATTTGTCAGGACACAAGCTCCAACTGTGTAAATATTCGTAAATTTTTGCTGTCTCCAGAATCCTTAACTTACAACAGAAATTACAAACAAATGTACATGTGCCTTTTGAGCATAATGGCCCTGGGCATCCACAGTCTTCCGTAGTCCCATCCTTCACTAGCTGGGAGGAAAACAAAAAAAGACTACATAGCGAGTAAGCCATTATTGCATAATGCATGTGTGGGCAGCGGAGGATCCTCATTTATGGTGGAGGAGTGTCACCCCGCCTGCTACGAGTGCAGCTGGCACACACATTAATAAAATGGTAATAAATACCATTTTATTAATGTGTCCCAGGGCGGGGGGTGGGGAGGCTGATCAGTGCAATGGCACTATTAATGCAGCCCCCTGCCAGTGCGCATGTCAGATTGGCCAGCTGCCTACAGCCGACCAATCTGACCTGCGCACTTCAGACCCTGCAATCCCAAGACTGAGAAACAGCAGAAGGATTGCAGCCCCCGTCCCCCAGCCTCTAAATGACCACTGGGTGAGCCTGGTCTAACCAATCCTTGGTTGGTTTCGGGTTGCACAAGGGAGGAAGTCCCTCCCTTTCTGCCTGAGGAAGCGCCGAGGAGGAGAGCGACAGGATGCCAGGACGGAGACCGCATTCAGACCCTGTGACCAGCATATATGGCGAGTGTTTTGGACATCGTGTCTCACCATATTGTAATGATGTCAGGTGTCACTTTGTGGCCTGAAAGATGTTAAAAAAGACTCAAAGACATGTTGAATGCTCTTTTAAAAAATGCTTTATTAAAAATAACTTGAGACAGTGACTATTATTAAACATTGCAATCTGGGAGCTTTTTAAATGTATATTTGATTATAGTTATTGGTGACTTTTTGACAAAGCCAATAGGGCAGCTTTATATATTGTGATGTGAGATCACTTGGTAAAGCCAATAGGTCCATCCACTATTATTTTGGTATTTTGAGACTTTGACAAAGCCAGTAGGACTGCCTTACTTAAATTTACACCTTTTGTTATAGTTACCAGACATAGCTAGCCATGCTCGGCAGTACGGGGTCAGTCAAAGGGCATGGCCACAGGATGTCTGCAGTGGTGGGCTGCGTACATGCTGGGGGGGTTTGGCACCTAACTCCATGTCATGCATGGCAATAGACATCAAACTTTACATAAAAACAGTGGTTAAAAGAATGTTATAGCTAGGTGAAAATGGAAATTAAAACATACTTTTTTATACTCAGTTATAGTTAACTCAAGTAACTGTAACTCAAGCCCTAAAGTAACTATATGCAATTCACAGTGTTGTCATCAATGATGTAATTTCAATCATGTGATCAATAATGTCATAAAACCCATCATGAGTTATGTAATATGGGAAGTAATTAACAGTGTATGGCAAGGCCATGAATTACAGTTACTTTAAGGCTCTACACTAACTTGAGATAACTATTACTGGTTAATTTCAATGATTTTGTTAATTTAAAATGGCATGATTTAATTGACATTTTTCAGCTAACTTTAATGTCCCTTTAACATTGTTTTTTTTCACTCAATTTCTAAGATTTGTTTATGCAAAGTAATATATTGTTACTGTGCCTAACTACAAAGTCACTTTAACCATTGGCTTTCAGTGAGTTGCTAGGGTTTTTGTGAACATAAAATAATATTTTATAGCCATACATAACGCCAGCCCCAATCCATGCATGGCCTTAGTTGCCCGCAAGGCCTGTACACAACCCCTCATGGGCAGGCAACCCCATGTCGTGCACGGCCTTTGGCTGTGCCGGGCATCCATCCCGATGCTGCACACAGTCTTCAGCCTTGCACAGCATATGCCCAACCCCCACTAGTGACCGCGCCCCCCTCCCCCTTTGCCTGAACAATGGCAGCTGGTGCTTGAATGTAGGGCTTGGGTGCCATTTTATGTAAGGCAGTCCTACTGACTTTGTCAAAGGATCAGAACACCAACATATAAAAAGTGGACCTGTCAACTTTATGAAGAGTTCAGGATTTCAGGATATCAACATATATAAAGCACATGAATTGTCATTTTTTAAAATGACCAATAATTACAATGAAATGCATATTAGTCCTGGGCGGAACTCCAAAATAACTCTTCGAGATTCCGCTGAACTCCTTATCCCTGCATTACCCTTTTTTTCTATATTTCAAGTTTCTATAGCTGTCATCTTCCTGTCTGTACTAACCTGTAGCTTTCTTCTGCATTGTTGGTACACTTTCCCTCTCCCCTTATATATGTTGTGGACTGGTACCATATGACTAAGAGAACAGATTGTAGGTACTCTACTATGAAGATTGCAGGACCAAATACGCTATTGTTCTCTATGAATGGTTGCTGAGAAGGCTTTCTTTTTCTTACTAATGCTCAAACAGTAAAAGGAGAGAGTGTTGTGTTGTGTTATCATTCATTTTATACCTACAGTTTCCATGACAGAACAGCATAGCAGGGAAGTAGTATGAGGTCCTATTGCATTTGCCAACCAAGACCATATGACCAATTTATTCCACCCCTCATTGGTTGTTAATGGCTCAGGGTCATCATAGCTCTGCCCCTCCATTATGAAAAGCTTTTGGTTTGCTTCACTACATGGCATTTCTAACATTGTCAGCCAACAAAATACCTAAAGTGATATTTTCTATAGAAGATACTGCTAACCGAACTGTTGTGATGTATTGCAGTTGTAAATTGTTAAAAAAAAAAACAATGAGAGACGTCTCTACAATATAATAGTTTTTCTATATTTATCTAAGTATACTGTTCCAGAAGCTAAGTCAAAGAGAAACTATCTCTAACTATTGATGGGTACCTTTGGAAGCATGTGCTTGTAGGAAAACTTACCCTCACTCACCCGAGGGTGACATCCTTCATCATAGGGATATGCTCCTCGCCAGGCCAGCACTGCAATGCCCAGCAGGCCCCACGAGAGGACACTTTACTAGAGATATTTTTTTTAACAGATGCCTGATGAGTCCAGGTGGTGAGAAGATTGGCAAACGTGTGATACTAAAATCAACTAAGGACCAGGCTCAATGTTGAGATTAAAACAAAAGTGACAGAGGAATTGGGATATAATGGTCCCTATCTCTGTGTGCAAAAAAGTGATGGTCACCTATAGACCTGCTAGTTGGGTAAGGTCTACAATTATGGTCAACATATTTCATGCCTTCAATAGTCGAGGAGTGATCTGTTGGCATTTTGTCAGGACCCTGATGGGGTTGATTTTACGACGCTGGTGTGGATCGGCGGGGAAGACCAGACTGCAGTTGGTTTTCTGATGGACACGTGAACAATTGACACGGGTGTCCAAAGTGAGAGGTTTGCAGGTAGGCTACCACAACGCAACCTCCAGGTGGTGTAAACATTGAAGTGGAAATACGAGAAGATAACCCCTGTTGGCCCTGAAGAAGTTGCCCAAAATACAGCAACGAAACATGTTGGCGACAGTAAACGACACTAGAATTGGTTCAGTGTGAACCGTTTTTAATTTGGAGAGCTAGCAGCCTAGAATAAAATTAGGTGTGGCCAACTAGCTCTTTCATTTTAATGGTAAGAACCACATTTATTATTTCTCACTGGGGTTATTGAGGTGTATGTGTACACACATTAGTAAGCGTGGTTTTCCTTGTCTTGCTATTGCATGAATAACCAGCACGCTGTCTGGTTTTCGTGAAGAAAAAGGACTGTGGTATGGTGTCTTGTCTTTTTCTTGTTTCTGTCTCTTTTCTTTTCCACTACAAGAGAGTAAGTTACCTATGATGATAAGTGGGTATACTGGTAATTGTCAGCCAGCAACCCCATTGGTGGTTCTACCGTGAGGGACTCTCTCTCTATCTCCACATATTTTTCATTGGATGAATGGTGGGGTGTGTTGATGGTATCTGACATTTTTTTACTTCCCCCTTGTTTACATTTTCATAAGAAAAGAAACTGGGAAATAAATAAATAGTTGTATAGTAAACGAGTTGGGTATTGTGAAATCTTGCACAAACCCCCACAGTTTCTGTCACCGTAAGATAAAGCATTTAGTGTCTTTAGGGTTAGGCCATATTTTGTATATTTTAGGACCAAAAAATAGTCAGATAGATGCTGCCTAATATTCTCTTTGATTTAGCTTTCAGAACGGTATACTTAGATTTATATTGGCATATATAAGGAGAGTGTATACTGGACCACTAATCTGCTAGTCCTCTTTTTGATCCTCTTTTTCTTACAAGAATCCAGAACAGAGGCTCAGCTGTAGGAAATTATTGTTTTAACGTTTGAGTGACCAAGACCTTGTCTTGATCCAGCCACACCTCTACACACAGGCACACCCCCTCTAATCCTCCTACCCTCTAATATGATGGACCTACAGGGTGCATGCTTGTAAAGGTACCTGCACACAGCTAGAGATAGTTTCTCTTTGATTTAGTTTCCGGAACTGTATACTTAGATATATATTCAAATATATGAGGAGAGTCTATCTTGGACTGCTTATCTTCGAGTCCTCTTTTTTATGTAAATAATATTTTTTCTAGCCACACAGGCCACCAGTGCCAAGGCCAGCACTAGCACGCTAAATGCTGCAGCGGAGGCGGTTGGAGGGGGGTACTAGCAGCATTATGGACGAGCGGTGGTAAGTCACATTGCTTGCTTAGTGACAAATTATAAGTATACCCACTGTATTTGTTAAGTGAGGCAGATATGCATCCCACCTATCATCATTCATCCCCTCCTGCCCAGGGCATGTCACCACCCATGATCTAACTGCAGCATGGGGCAATTTGGCACTGCACTGTTGGCTGTGCAATGTGCTTCTGTTTCAGATGATACTGCATATACAAAGTTTTCAATGCATTGCAAACAGAAAACAAGATGTGTTTCCCTCCCAGTGCCCAGTTAGTTACCTCCTAGTAATTTACTCCTTTATTCTTTCCTAAGTTCTGTCTAGCGTTCTGTCCCAGTCTACCAAAAATATAGAAAAATCCATTGTTGGCATGTGCCACATTTTTCTGGCCAACTGATTTTATGTACATTTATCTCATGGCTTCTATAACGGATTTCCCCCTGTTTAAAATTCTCACTTTCGACATTTGTCAACTACAGTGATTAACTAAGCCAAAGCTTAGTGGATGATGATTAGTGACAACCCACTATGCTATAGCAAAACCTCCACCTATCCAGTCTAATCTTTATAACTTACCTTGCAGTAGAGTAAGTTAAGTTTCCTTTCCTTACTGCCAAGCAAATGTATTTGTTGAAAATAATTTGTGGGGAGGGTGAGGCCAGCGAGTAAAGTGGGACATACAGACATATGTACACAAATTATGTTTTGCAATCTTCAGATAGCGCATCTGTAGAAATTGCTATTGCAAAATGAGATACATTTAACAGTGGATTCTTCAAATAGCAATTTCTACAGATTTGCATTTGTCAATCAAAAAATTGCAATTTCATAATAAGAAATCACAAATTAGGAAAAGTCGCATTTTATATATAGAATGATGATGTTAAGCCAGGAAGTTTACAAATACAGGATGTGGCCACAACCCTGTAGCCTAGCAAGGTGTTTAAAGGATGAGGGTGCTCCTGGTTCACTACCTGGAGGGGTTTCTGTCAAATCCTGTATAACACCATGTCCAAGGAAGATGGAGACCAGGATCCTGGCAGCAGGTATAGATAGGAAGAGAACATTTTCTGAGAAGGAGTTGGAGCTTCTAACAGAAGAATGTGTGGCACACATGGGCCAGCTCTTTGGAAAGGCATCATTTACTGTTCCAGAATCCCAGAAGATCAAGATACGGAACAGCATGCTGGAAAAGATTAACTCCCTTGGTGTGACCCAGAGGACCATACCTAAGATCAGGAAATGCTGGTATGATCTGAGATCCCACACAAAGGAGAAGGTGGCCAGCAGGATGGCTGAGGGTTGTGGCCTGGGGGTGGACCCTCCAAACACCCCCTCCCTCTCCCACAAATAGACTCAATGAGGGGACACTGCACACAGTAAGTATGGTGGGAGTGTCAGACATTGAAACCTCCAATCCTGCAGACAGTAGCCAGGGTAATTCGACTCCCATTTACTTACTTAACATAACATAATGTTTGCAATTCCCCAAATAAAACGTCACAGCATAAACAGCTGCATTGAGATGCTTGCCCTACCTTGGAAATGCATCACAGGAGTTGTAGCACACCAAATTTGTATGCCGTACTATGTTATAAAATTGTTAGAGCTGATTGTAAGACTGGTAGAGGGGGAGGCGCCGCAGTGGTGTTCAGGGATACCTGGTCGTTCACCAGCGAAGTATCCGAGGAGCTTGAGGATGGAGAGGCTTTGGACTTTACTTTGGTCCCGTCTCCCCATTTTACACTGGGTGGCACTTTGGTCTACTGCCCTCCTGCCCCGCCTGGAGCTTTTTTGAAAACTCTAGATGACGCCATTGCCCCGTGGGCTCTCTGCTTCTCAAAGTTCTTATTTCTGGGTGACTTAACATCCACCTGGATATCCCTGAGGCTCCAGGTTCCAGGGCTCTTAAAAATTTGTTCAATCTAGCTCAGCTGACCTAGTGTATCAAGGTGACCACGCATAAAGGTGGCCATCTGATTGATCTGGTCTGCTCCAACTTTGATCTCTCTGAAACGGAGCCCATTCCAGTTACCTGGTCAGATCATCTTCTGATCAGGTTCTCATGAGTCATAGGAAAGCCTCTCTCCTCTCCATCTTTGCCATCTGGCTTTCTATCCCAGAAGATCAATATCCCGGCTCTGTCCGAAGCCCTGTTACTCGCCGGCCCGGCATCTGCCCCCGATCTCGAAAGGGCGGTAGATAGCTTTTCCTCCTGGATTAGCCGGGGTTTGGCTCCATCCCTAAACCTATCTCTAGCAGACAATTGCGCCTTACTCCTTCTAAACCATGGTTCACGGATACCCTTAAAGAGCTTAAGTTGGGATGTAAGAAACTGGAACGGTGGTGGCGTTGTGGTTACTGCCCCTTGGCTAAGGTGGCTCTTCGCTCAGCTCAGAGGGATTACTATGCAGCCATTAGGAAAGCTAAGAGCGACTTCTATGCAGAGCGGATTGGCAAGGCCAACAGTAACAGTAAGGAAATGTTCTCGATCGTAAAAAGTTTTCTGTCCCCCTGTGCCGAACAAATGATCCTTCCAGCCTCATCGCAATGGTGCAAAGAGCTATCTTCTTTATTTATTGATAAGATTCAAAGGATTCAGGACCGCCTTGGGACAAATTCTCGGGAGCAGAGGAATTTCCCTCAGCTGATGCTCTTTTACCCTAGACCGTCCACCTCTTCATTTACACAGTTTCTGCCTGCAGGTGGGCCTGATATATTGGCCATCCTTAAGTCTCTGAAATCAGGATCTCCTATAGACCCTTGTCCAGCCCGAGCCCTGGGTGGGGGGAGTGGCTGAGGTGTTCTATTTAGAGGCAAAATCTATCATCAACCTCTCTCTACAAACCGCCACCGTCCCTCGGCAATGGAAACAGGCCAAACTTTTACCCCTCCTTAAAAAACCTTTGACAGACCAACCAACCAGCCATAGCCCTATCTCTCTTTTACCAGCCTTGGCTAAGATCTGCGAAAAGGTGTTTTTTTGGCAATTTGAGGCCTTTGTTGAGGCCTCAGGTGCTCTTCATCCTGCACAATCCGGGTGTAGGGCCTCCTACAGCAGAGGCGATTAGGGAGTGCTTGGACGCAGGTGACAGGGCTGCCCTGATTTTATTGGACCTCTCTGCTGCCTTTGATACGGTGCCCCACCAGCAACTTCTCTCCCGGCTGTCTTCCATTGGTATATCTAGCCCAGCCTGGGACTGGATAAAGTCGTTTTTGGCAGACCGCACCCAGCAGGTTTGGATGCTGCCATTTATGTCATTGATCAGGAAACTATCTACTGGGGTTCTGCAGGGCTCCACGTTGAGCCCTCTGCTCTTCAATATTTATCTGTCCCCCCTTATCTTTTTAGCTGATAAGCTGGGTGCCAAAATAATAGCCTATGCCGACGACACCCAGCTCCTATTTACCTGGAAGGACTCCAACTTGAGAACTGACACTGCCCAAAAATGTCTTTCATCTGTATTCAACTGGCTAGCACATGCACAACTTAAGTGCAATGAAGATAAGTCAGAGGTGCTTCTGTATAGGCAGTTTCCCCCTGCCTTCAGAAAAACTCTATGGCCCCAAGACTTCCTGGGCCCTAACTCAGAGGGAGGCTTAGCGAAGAACTTAGGGATCTACTTTGGGGAAGATCTCCGGTTTTCAGACCAAATCAAGAAACTTACTGGAGTTTGTTTCATCACCCTCAAAGTGCTAAGGAGATTTTTCCCCTTTTTACCGGGGCCAGCCAAGGAAATGGTCGCCCGGGCACTTATCTTCTCTCGCCTCGATTATGCCAACGCTTTATATATAGGCATCCCTGGCTATCTATTAAAAAAACTTCAAGCCATACAGAATGCAGTGGCCAGACTCCTGTTTAATATCTCTAGGAGATCTAGCATCTGGCAGCATCTGCGTGAACTACACTGGCTTCCTGTGGCCCAGCGGGTGCAATTTAAAGCGCTTACCATGTCTCATACGGCCCTCCATGGCTCTGGACCATCTTACATTTGAACACGCTTTGCGTTCTATGCCCCCAGACGATCTTTGCGCTCAGCCTCGCAACGTCGAATGGTTATCCCGAGGTTTCGCAGGACGCTTATGGGGGGGTCAGTCGCTTTCTGTCAAAGCAGCTATTGCGTGGAATTCTCTTCCCGTGGATCTTCGGCATATTCATGATTTCCGTATTTTTGAAAAACAACTCAAAACTTTTCTTTTCAATCAGCGGCCTTAAAACATCATTGCTCCTTACTGCCATGGTCCATTTGCACACCAGAACCCTCTAGAGTATTTGTGCGCGATATAAATCCTGTATGACGTATAACATAACTACACCACTGTTAGAATCGGGGGTCTCTGGTTGGCACAGGGAGGTACTTGTGACAAGCAGGGACCCTCTCCTCTAGTCAGGGCACGGGAATTACTCTCTCAAAATAACCCCTGCTCACCCTCTAGGCGGTGTGGCGTGAGCAGTCAAGGCTTATTTCAGAGGCAATATAAGTTAAGCAGTTGTGACCACATACAGTAACCCAGTGACAACACTACAAATGGACACCACACAGGTTTTATATAAAAAATAAGTATACTTTATCTAGAGTTATCACAAGACCAATAAACGACAAAAAGAATCCACAGTACTATTAAGTTTCAAGAGTTCAGGTTAAAAAGGCTTAATTCAAGGTTCTGTGCGAGTCGGTAGCCTTGTCTGGCTACAGCGTTGCTGAAAAGAACAGAAAGTCTAGCAAATCCAGCAGACTGCGTCGGTACGGGCCCACTCAATGGTCGACAGACTCAGTCACAGTACCTTTTACTTGGGGCGGCTGGCACGGATGTGCGAGCCGGTTCCGGTGATTGTCACGGTGCAGAAATGAAGCCTTGCCGGACGCTTTATCCCTCGATGCGGTGCAGGCAGCGGCCCGTTGACAGAGTTGTTGGATCCAAGGCTTGCGTTGCAGGGCGAGACAGTGCTTCAATGTGGTGCTTGCCGCTTGCGGTGCAGCGAACGAGTTGGAGTTCGGGAGCTGGCATCGTTCAGTCCGGACAGCGGTGCGAGTCGGGCGGTGCATCGCAAAGTGTGCGAGACAGTGCCCAGCTCTGGTGCGGTCACAGGACTCGAAGTCAATAGCAGTGTCCGCGACGGTCAGACCAGTTCGATTTGGTGTAGCGAGGCATTGCGCGTTGTGGTGTCCTTCCAGTCACGGTGTAGGCTAAGGCTTGTTGACGGAGTTGGTGAGCGCAGAGCTTGCATTGTTCGAGGCAGAAGTTGCTTGGTGCGGTGCCTACAGGACACCCGGCCGGTCGAGAGAGTCGGTCCCAGCTCCCTGCCTCTGTAGCCACTTGTTTCCAGCAGCAATTCACAAAGGCTGGTGAAGTCCACTGGTCCTGGGACTTCGGTCAAGGGGCAAGCTCTCTTCCAAGTCCTTGGAGATCTTTGCACAAGTTGAAAGAAAAGTCCAAAGTTCTTTCTCCTCTCTTTGGCAGTCAGGCAACCACTGCAGGCCAATCCCCCAGGCAGCACTTCAGTTTGGGAATAGTCTCTCTTCGGTTTCTTCAGGTTCCTTCTCCTCAGCAGAGGTTTCGCCTTGTAAGTCCAGAAGTGATCTAATTTCATGGGATCAGGATCCTAATACTTATACCCAAAATCCTTTGTTCTCTTAGGGGAAAGGGGCCTGTGCCCAGTTAAAGCCAGTTCTGAATCACTCTGTTTACCAGACTTCTCCCTTCCTTTCACAGTGCAGGGCAGGCACATCAGACGCCCCAGAGGAGGTGGAGCCAGAATTGTGGAAGTCAAGTACAGTCCTGGAGCACTTTGTTGACAGTCTTCCTCCTCTTCTTTCAGTGTGTAGGGCAGAGACATCAGACACACCACAGGGGGTGGAGCCAGTATTGTAGAGGGAAGGCCCAGCCCTATTCAGGTCCAGGTGCAACTCCTCCCTCCCATCTAGATGCAGATCTCCCCATTCTCCACCGGGCAGCCCCAGCCTGTCTCCTGGAATTCCCCAGCCCTGTCACACACACACCCAGACAAGGAATACACAACCTCGCAGAGGCAGGCTCAAATGGTTAGGCAAGCAAATACCTACTTTCTGGAAGTGGTATTTGCAAACATGGAATATTAAAATAAACTTCACTAAAAGATGTATTTTATTATTCTGAGTCCATAGGCATACTAAACTCGAATTTCTACCATGTTCTCTGAGTCAGTTAGGATTATAAAGTGTAATAATTCTAACAGCCCATTGTGGCCTATGGAGAACAGGTAGCCTTGCAATAGTGAAAAACGAAAATGGCTGTAATTCACTATTAGGACAAGCCACACACATCAGGGCTTGTGCTACCTTATACTTACAATGCACCCTGCCCTTGGGCCTACAATAGGGGTGACTAATAGGAAGAAAAGGGAGGGTTTAGGAACTGGCAAGTGGGTGCACTTGCCCAGTCAGCATGACAGTACAAGACTGCACGCAGGCACTGCCATGGCAGACCAAGGCCGCTTCTGTGGGTGGCACAACCAGTGCTGCAAGCCCACTAGTAGCATTTGGATTTACACGCCCTGGGCACACTCAGTGCACTGTACTAGGGTCTGACAGTAAACCAAACATCCAATCAACGAACCACTAATCAATACATCAATTTATAGTAGGGAGCACTTGCACTGTGGCACTGGACAGCAGTGGCACAGTGCCCAAATCATCTAACACCAGCAAAAACACATGAGGCAACAGCAGAAATGGAAGGGAGACCCACGCCAATGGTGCCAGGTCCAGCAACCACACATATCTGTACTTCACAACCATGTCACAAACGCATGATGCACAGTTAAAACAATATAGTAAACAGACATTAACCATTTATTTGCACTAACTATATTTATTTATTTCCACAAATCACATCTAGGAAATGTCAGAAAAAATTGAGGCTGAAGAAGATACTGACACATGGAAATGGAGGACAGCACATTACCAACTCCTAATCCTGTTACTCTAATTCCAACTGCCAGGAGAGCAACTGTTGTGTCACTACCAACACTTTGTGGACAGTAATGAGGGATAATCCCAAAGCAGGGACACAGCAACATCTGTGTACAGCAAACACAGACAGCATAGAGGCCAACCAACAACAGTACACAATGAGAATGTGTCAGATGACATGGCAGAGTTCTGTGTTTTGTGGCCTGGAGAAGTCCATCATCTATGTATAGGCCTACCAAACAAATCAGGGCTGCCAACAGGCATCGGCTAAGAATGTCAAGCTCAATGCAGTAATTGCAGAAAGGCAAGACCTGTGAATAGCTATCATGGAGAAGGAGCACTGTGTGCAGAAGCATAGCCTGTACCTGGCAAGCTTTGATGCCTTCACCCATTCCATAAACCAACCGACAGCTTAAGCATGATGAACTGTAACTACAGACTGACATGGGGCACTGCTGTCAGGATGTAACACATGGGCTAGCCCAAGTGACCACAGCCCTTACAAATATACAGACCCACAACCTCTGTGTTCCAAACATGTTGTCCTCACATGAGAGTTAAGAGTGCTCTAGCCTCAGTGGCATATCCATGCAGAGGTGGCATGCAGTACCAAACATACATGCTGAAATACTTCTGGGTATGACATGTTAACACTTTCACAGGCCAGTGTTTGCGACAAGGCACCCAACCCCAAAGGACTGATGAGGCACTTCCACTAAAATCTCAGAGTCAAGAGTCTACTGTTTTGTGTTTGTAATTACATACATTGTTGCCTAGTTGACACAATGTTACATCCACAGTGGATAGATAGATTATTGGCACAACCTGAATTAAAGGTGCGCTTTCAGTCGTGCACCATGCATTACCATCATTGTGATGTCCATTTCTTAGATGTAATCGCTCTTACCTCCCAAATACTTATTGGTAATCTCTGTCCATCATGCACAACCCTCTGCTGTGCATGTCCCGTCCTGCTGCACCTGTAGTGGTGGTAATTCATCATCTGAGTCAGATTCGTCCTCAATGACAATGTTGTGCAGATCCTTCATCATGGCGATATTGTGTAGTATGTGCAGCATTTTGTAGTATGGCACATATGAGGATGATCTTACAGCACTTCTCAGGTCTGTACAGTAGTGCTCCACTAGTCTTGTGAAGGCAGCGGAAACTGGACTACAGTATTCCAAAAGTTCTCTCAATGATGGAGCACATTGTTCTGTGTGCCCTGTTGTACTGTCTTTCATTTCTTCCCCTTAGAGTCAGGTATGGTGTGAGAATCCAGGGACAAAAGGCATATGCATGGTCCCCTTAAGAGCATGAGAAGGAAAGCCATTTGGTCACATTGTACATACAGTCCTGGCCACTGTATTTATTGAGTAAGGAAATCTCTTACCTAGTAAAAACAAAAATCCCCAAATTCACCCTGTGACAGTCGGTTTTGTATTCCACTGTGGCAGAAATGACGGAGTCATTGGTGCTGCCTGGGAACCTGCCTCCAAGGTCTATCATGATACAAGCGGCATCACACACTACCTGCACATTGACTGAGTGTGAGCATTTCCTGTATATGAATTCATTTGCTAAGGGAGGATGTATAGCAATGATGTTGTCATTCTGCATTTAAGTCCAGGATTACCTCACTACTGATTCTGTACTTCTCAGAAATCTCTTCGGTATGTTTAAACAGGGTGACCCTCACCATAAATATCCTCTTCTGTTTCCTCTTCTTTCTCTGCCAGCCAGCCAAAATACTCATCCGCCTCACCGAAACATAGAGGGCTGTCATTCTGAAAGAGCCAGATACATTTGGGGTTCCTTTTTAACAGTTTGCACCTAGTTACCACCTGATCCTGATTGATTGTGGTTGCATTTTTTATAAGGCCATTTTATGACTACTGGCAATTTGGAAATCGTTTGTACATACAGTTAGCGATTCACTATTTGAAAATCCCTATTAGCGATTTCTTATTTTGCGATTTCCAAAATACAAATTCTACTGGCTAGAAATTGCATTTGAACCACCACATATGACTAATGTATATACCAAAATGGGATTTGGCATTGCCTAATGGCCCGAAATTGTGATTTGCATATATTGCCTAAGTACCTGATTTCCAGTTTTGTGTATGGGATACTCTGTGATAAACATGCCAAATAAAATCGATATCCCGTTCCTCTCCATTACCGCAGTGCATCATTTTTCCAAGCATCTAGTTATGGCAGACAGAATATCCACATGTTATATGTGATGCCTGTGCTGTAGTATTATTATTATTCATCTGGGGGACACACCACTTTGCTCTGCTATACCTGCTGACCTGCTGACGCCTCACCCTTCGCTTCGCGCCTGCAGCTTGCCCGAGGGAGGATTGGTGCTGGTGTTCCGCTCTCCCCTCGCCGCTGCATGTCACCAGCAGCCGCCGAGTAGGGGAGAGCGAGAGGGCTTACGAACTACCTTTCCCAGCAGCCCTTGCCCCAAAACCGGAAGTTACATCCCGCAGCAGCGCGCCAGGCGGCGCATTTAAACCAGGCTCCATACCGGTGGAGCTGGGGACACACCACTTTGCTCTGCTATACCTGCTGACCTGCTGACGCCTCACCCTACGCTTCGCGTCTGCAGCTTGCCCGAGGGAGGATTGGTGCTGGTGTTCCGCTCTCCCCTCGCCGCTGCATGTCACCAGCAGCCGCCGAGTAGGGGAGAGCGAGAGGGCTTACGAACTACCTTTCCCAGCAGCCCTTGCCCCAAAACTGGAAGTTACATCCCGCAGCAGCGCGCCAGGCGGCGCATTTAAACCAGGCTCCATACCGGTGGAGCGGGGGACACACCACTTTGCTCTGCTATACCTGCTGACGCCTCACCCTTCGCTTCGCGTCTGCAGCTTGCCCGAGGGAGGATTGGTGCTGGTGTTCCGCTCTCCCCTCGCCGCTGCATGTCACCAGCAGCCGCCGAGTAGGGGAGAGCGAGAGGGCTTACGAACTACCTTTCCCAGCAGCCCTTGCCCCAAAACCGGAAGTTACATCCCGCAGCAGCGCGCCAGGCGGCGCATTTAAACCAGGCTCCATACCGGTGGAGCGGGGGACAAACCACTTTGCTCTGCTATACCTGCTGACCTGCTGACGCCTCACCCTTCGCTTCGCGTCTGCAGCTTGCCCGAGGGAGGATTGGTGCTGGTGTTCCGCTCTCCCCTCGCCGCTGCATGTCACCAGCAGCCGCCGAGTAGGGGAGAGCGAGAGGGCTTACAAACTGCCTTTCCCAGCAGCCCTTGCCCCAAAACCAGAAGTTACATCCCGTAGCAGCGCGCCAGGCGGCGCATTTAAACCAGGCTCCTTACCCGCATCGCAGGAGCGCGCGGGAGCGCGTGGGAGCGCGCGGGAGCGCCGGGCTACACCCGGGCAAAGGGCGGGCCCTCTACGGCCCTCCGAGGCCAGAAGAGGCTGGGCTGGGCCACCCCTCTAACTCCTGTCCTGCACCGTGCAAGGTATTTATATAACTTTACAAATATCTTGCACTCTGAGTCCCCCTTGCTGATACCAAGTGGTACATCTCTAACGATATCGAGGAAAAGATATTTACTAAGCACTACCAATACAAAGTATAGATCGGAGCAGCATGAGCAAGGTAACCAAAACCACCAGGATGCCCATCTTAAGATCCAATTCTAAACAGAAGGCGGACATCCCTCAACCAGTACCCACACTTACAGCAATAGATATAATGCTAAAACAGACTATTGGGGCAGTATCTACTGCAATAGCAAACACAGAAAGGAGGATGTCCTTACCACCGATGATAATCACGCAAGATGTACAAGATGTAGCAGACGATCTGTTAGTAGTTACTATAGATGCAACAGACGATTTAGACATAAGTCTTGGCATTACTTCCTCCTTCGCTGAGCTCCCGTGTGCTCAGGCCCCCGTTGAAACCAGTGGGGACATAGAGAATATCCAGCCCAATCTAAGTACTGCACGGGGTATAGAGAAAGCGAATTCAAGCAACATGGAGACAAAAAGAGCCAGTAGAGCTCATGTACATAAGAAAAAAAGGGGCAAAATAACACATCAAACCATAACTTAGTGGCCCCAATAATCAATTCTTCACCAGGAATACCTTGTTGGGTGGCAAACATGGTAGCCGACCTCAAGGCAGACCTTGAAGATACGATCATTGCCCACATCAAACCACTAATGTCAAAAATCGACAGATTAACATCCCTAATAAATAACAAAGGGGTGGGTTCCACTAGGCAAGTGGGAAATGACGGCACATAAATTAAAGAGGGCCCAAAAGGAGGAACTGTTAACAACGCACCAAAAGACAAGGTAGCACCAGTTAATGAACCCACAGCAAATAGACCAAAGAAAGTTACGCAAGGTAATACCCCGATGGTAAAGAAAGCCCCTGTACCCCTGAATCCCAGTGCACCCAGTACCACCCCACAGGTCCAATCGAAGCAAGGAAATGGAACCCTTTTAGCCTTAAACGATAAAACGGGCCAAAAACCTAAAGAAAGTACAAGCACAAACACTCCTCTACAAAAAAATCTATCGGCAAAAGTAAGATCGGCTCGCTTCCAGACAATTAATCTTCCGCCGGAAGCTTTGCCTTTTGTGGTTGTGCTGACAGGAGTACCACCCCTGAAAGAGGGAAAAAAGGAAACACACCTTGAACTAAAAAATAAATGTGTGCAATGGCTAAAGCTAAATAGACCCCTACCTCCAAATATCTTCGGGGAAATACTCACGGTCAGAAGAGGGGAATGGATAGAGAGAGGTATAAAAACAATAGCAGGGGACATCATAACAATCAATTTTAGAGACACGGCTGCAGTGAACTATATATGCAATGCACCTCCCAGTGGAACTAACTCGCAAATTCACCCCCTACATCTATCATATTTCTACCCGATGATACCCCAAAGACAAATGCAGACAAATAGGATAGCGATGAGTAGGGGTCACCAGTTAGCTCCCCAGCATAGATTTCATCAATGGCAAATGCCCTGGCAAGGCACTCCAGACTATGATCCTTTTCTATCCCAGTACGCACACTGGAACAGGTTCTGTGCACTGGATGAGGTGGACTGACTCGCATCTGAGGAAATCAGCATCCCACTATCCGATACAAAAACAGATGAGGAAGGGCTCACAAGGAAAGGACCTCACACACCAACTGCCCCAGAAGATAGCGGGGGCAGGAGGGCTAGTACAAGGAAGTCCAAAAAACAACAAGGGGGAACTAAAAAGTCAGATCAAATAGCTCAAATGACAACAATAGATCAAACCAGGTGGAATACGGAAACTATTTATGCACCCCACACCAAGACGAGATCAGTAGGGGAAGACAATGAAACGTGTCCTTTAAGGGTACTGAAAAGGCCCACTATGGGGGACAACCAGGATAGTCTCCGAATCATATCTTGGAACATCGCAGGATTGGCAACTAAATATGACTCCCAGGAATGGCAGAAGTACATAAACAATTTCCAAATTATATGCCTGCAAGAGACCTGGGTGGTCGACCCCAACCAGTATAGCATGGAGGGGTACAAATGCTTTTTAGTCCCGGCCGTGAAATCATCTTCTGGGAGAGCGATCGGAGGACTAATAATATATGTAGACCTCCTCATTCAAGGGACTTGGTTTAATTATAATTGGGACTCACGAAATTTACAAGCGATAGGGTACCGTTCCAAAAGGCTCAATTTTCTTTTACTGAACTGGTATAATGCGGTAGGTACGATGGGAAAAGGCAATGTCACAAAGGAACTGGACTTTCGTTTAGATAGGCAGATTTTATCAAACAAGACACCAAATTGCCCCAGTATAATACTTATGGGGGATTTTAACTGTCACCTTTGCGAGAATTTAAGACCACTGAAAAAGGACTGGTCACAATGCACTGTACTAAAAGGCCCACATTTTGCACACACTACAGAGGGATGGGACTTAAAGAAGTTAGCAAACAGGCATAACCTGGCCCACACCATGGACCTGATAGAGCTAGGCAGCAATGGAGACCCCAATCCTACATTTAAGGGCAGAGGCTGCCACTCGTATATTGACTTTATCATGGTTTCACCTATAATAAAAAGAAGTACCAGCAGTATGACTATTGACCTAAGTATATTTAGCGATCACAATCCACTGGTCTTGGTACTAAAAAGCATTAATTTCAAGAAACCACTACATAGAATAGACATTATAGAAAAGGCAGTGGACCAGGGGAGGAGGATCAAGTGGGCCAGGACAGATGGTGACAAATTTTATAGAAGACTAATAGCAGAAGGGCAAGATGCTATAGATATATGTCTTGATCCCAGTATGGGGGGAGCAACGGTGGTCAGTGCATTTGAAGAAATTGCACGTCACGTAGATGATCTATTGAAGTCGTCCAAAGGTAGTAAAACAGCCCTCACACCGCATTGGTTTGATCAAGACTGCATTAAGGCGCACAAAAACCTCAAACTTAGCCTCAAATTGTCCCCTAGAGATAATCTTAAAATAGTACACTACAGATCAGAATACAAAAAGGCCCTGAAATCCCGTAAAAAAAGCTTACAAATGCGAGCGTGGAAGGACCTAAGGGAGGCAGCAGAAAGGGGAGACATGTCGGGGTTCTGGAAAGTCATTAATACACCATGTTTCCAGGATCCAGGCGTGCCGAAAATAATAAATACCATCTTACCAGAGCAATGGTATACCCATTTCCAAAGCCTTTATAATCAAACAGGACAACTAATACAGGACGAAGGATTAAGGTCAAATCCAACTACTCGATTAGACTTTTCCCTGGCAGAAGTAGAATTGGCAATAGCAGGATTAAGTAAAAACAAAGCGCCCGGCCCAGACGGTATACCCCCTGACCTCTACCTGAGCAACACAGAGCTATGGGCCCCACTACTCACGAGGGTTCTGAACGAGGCAGTGGTGGCAGGGCTACCTCGTTCATGGTCAACGGCAACTATTGTTCCAATTTACAAAAAAGGGAATCGCGATGACCCACAATGTTACCGTCCTATATCCCTCATAGATGTGACGGCCAAGGTGCTGGGCCGTGTCATTTTATATCGTTTACAGGAATGGGCAGAGGAGAACAAGGTCCTCACAGACATTCAATATGGGTTCAGGGAGGGCAGATCTACCACCGACCAATGCCTGAATCTTTACCTTCTGACTGCCAAATATACCATTGCCGCCAAGGGGGCTATATACATGGGGTTCATGGACCTCTCCGCGGCCTTCGACCGTGTAAACAGAGAAAAACTATGGGCCCTATTGTCAAACTTAGGAGTGGAACAAAAGCTAGTAGACCTCCTAAAAGCCTTACACTGGAACACTTCCGCATCAGTGCGATACAATCAAGAAGGAAGTAGGACTGAACAGTTTTTATGTACGAGCGGAGTGAGTCAGGGTTGTATTTTAGCGCCTTTTTTATTTTCTATATATATCAACCTCCTGGATAAAGAACTCCTTAAACTGTGTGTGGATTCACCCCAAATAGGACACCAAGCAGTGCCCGTATTACTTTACGCGGACGACGAGGTGTTGTTAGCCAGGATACCGCTGGGGCTTCAGAAGCTGATTAATGGATTTGTGAACTTTATGGCTAAACTTGACCTATCTGCCAACCTGGAAAAATCCTATGTCATGACAGTGGGAGGCAGGGAAAAAAGGAACTTCACCTACAAAATCGGGCCACACAAGATAGGCCAGGTCAAGTCTTTCTCGTATTTAGGCGTATTGTTTGATGAACATTTGAACTTTAAACCCTTGATGGATAAACACGCGGCAAAACTGGTGGCGTCATCAGGGGCCATAATGGGCTACGGGAGAAGACTTGGCAGATGGTCCCCGGAACAAATCCTAAACTTGTACAGATCAATTTGCTGTGCCAAAGTAGCTTATGGAGCAGAAGTATGGGGTTTTACAAATAAACAACTTCAGCAGATCCAGGTGGAAGAAAATAAATTCTTCAAAAGAATTTTGAAATTACCCCAGAGTACTTCAGCCTATATCATCCATGAGGAATTAGGGGAGCCCTATATCGAAGATCAAATTAAAATTAGACCACTTCTCGCATGGATCAAAATCTGGTCTAATCCTGAAGCGGATCTCACCAGACAAATTCTTAAAGACTGTCTGAAACGTGATAGAGGAGATCACATTCCATGGTTGAAATATGTAAAGGACTCTTTTGAGGCAATTGGTTGCAAACATTTCTACACTGCACCTGAATCTCTAAACAGTCAGAATAAAACAATGGCAAAAAAACTTTTTTCAGAATGGGCACTCACGAATAGGGCTGACGTGGAAAGGTGCAAACCTACTGTTTTATCCTACTGTTTGTTGACAAAGAAACAAGGAATGGAACCATACCTCACCGTGATGCACAATGCCCAGGACAGATTTTATATGACTCGGTTCAGACTCAACATGCTACACCATCTACTCTCTGTCCCCTCTGGATTCACTTTAACATTAGAAGCGAAGGGTACCTGCGGCTGCGACGGTAGGTCTCCGCAGGATACCCTTCACTTTGTTTTGCTATGCCCCTTTTATTCTGTGCGCAGACGTACATTTTTAGTAGGGATCCTGAAAGAAACTAAATTTAGACAAGCAAAAGCAGCCCTAAAGTTTCTGCAGGAAGCCTCTGATGCTCAGACATTGTTCTGTACAGTAAGTTTTATTAGGGTGGCAATGAGGCTAAGGAACACTAGAGAAATAACCGTTTGCATAACCCCATAAACAGAGACTTCCATGGAAAATTTCCCGTCCTTCTTTGCACATAAAATGAATTTTAGCTTGTTTTATAACTTATTTTAAATCTCTTTTTATATATATAAAAAAATTGCAATTGTCTACGTACTTTTATGGTGTCTTTTTAAGTGCCGAATAAATATTTGAAATTGAATTGAAAATTGAATTATTCATCTGCCTCTTTTTATCAGGGTAGAATTGAAAGGCATTTGGAGAAGGGCAGGACCGTTTAAAGTAAGAGATTTGCCCATTACAGCTGCCCCAGCTGTTACATCATAAAATGTAAAAAAGTATTTAAAAGAATCAAATATTATCCCACCAAAATACACTTTTTGCAGAAAGAAATGTGATCTGCAAAAAATAAACAACACATTTGTCATTTAATCCATTGCTATCCCTGCCCTGAATGATGTTTCAAAACGACATATACCACAGAAACAATTGTTTCATGTACCCATGATTAGTACTGGGCCTACTGGCTGGGTGACCCATGGGGAGACTAGGCCGCATAGTAAAAGAAATGAATAGTGCGTCACCCACCACATTAACATTTAAAAATGTAATAAATGTAAAAATAAATACTGGTGCATGAAACGTGACCAGATAATGGACAAAGCACTGGGAGGAACCTCCAGGACAGGAATCGGAACTTGGAGTTTCGAGTGAGTTCAGCTGCATCTTGAGGCAGATATTTGAGAAAATTTTGATTTTTTCAGCTATATTTGAGGTTTGCAGGGGAATCTGGATAGGAAAACCTTATGGGATCCACGCAAGCCATACCTCCCTGGACTCCCCAGGTTGTCTAGTTTTTGGAAATATTTAGTAGGCTTCCCAAGATGGCCACTGAGCCGGGAAGAAAAACGCTGGTGACCCCTTTGAAAAACCAGGTTGTTTTGTGATAGATAGGTGGGGACTTGTGTTTTTGGTCCCAGGTTTGCAGACATCTAGGGGAATCTAAAAAACCAAGACATTTCTGTAAACTAGTCACCCGTGGGAGTCCGAGGAGGTGTGGCTTGCGTTGGTCCCCCAAAAATTTCCAATCCGGTGCAAACCTCAAATTCAGCTACGGCACACATTTTCTACCACTCAGCGTTCCCCTCAGTCTCTCGATTAAAATGATACCTTACTTGTTTAGATGGGCCAAGCGCCTATGACATGCAATTGCCAAAAACGTGTCGAGATCGAGGGGGACCAAAAGAGGGTCCAAAAGGGCAGTTTGTTTATATGTTTTTAGGCTGACGCTACTGTGGGCAAGTATCATTTTTCTCAGGAGACAAAAGGGAATGCTGGGTAGTAGGAGATGTATCTGTAACTGAAGGTACGCAATAAGCTATCACTACCTATCAAGCGCACTGCTTAATGAGTTTGTTGTCTGCTATTTACATGGATTCAATACAATTTGACATGTGTTTTTAAACTGATATTATATGCCTTTTATATGCCTTTTCTCTTTCCAACATCTCCTTGCCTTCAAATATTGTGATTGCGCTAATATGTATTAAGTATCATTGACTGATTGTCCACAGGAACCATTGTGTTCTGTTAAACTAAAAACAAAAAAAAAGGGAGCGACCCTTGCCTATGTTGCCTCTCACTGGCATGCTCAAAAATATATCCCTGGTGCCTAGTGGGTTATTGCACCAATCTGCCTTCCAGGGGCGCCTAAATCCTTTTTTAGCAGTGGGAGCATTAGCATGCCATTCTCGGCATCCCCCACCCCTACATATTAAATAAAAAATCCCTGGTGCCTAGTGGGCTTTCTGCCAGCATGGAAGGCAGATTAGGGACTATTGCCACATCTTCCTCCTGGGGGAGGCAGAAAGACTGTGGCAAATTGTTATGGGGGGTATAGGCATTGGCATGCCCATTTTAGGCACCCCCCACCTCTACATATAAAAAAGAACAATCCCTGGTGCCTAGTAGGATTTCGGCCCTCCGGGGGCACATCAGGGGCTATTGCCCCATCTTCCTCCTAGGGGGGGAGAAAGACTGTGGGATTGTTGGGGGTTGGCATGCTCAGTTTAGGCAGCCCCAACCTCTAAATACAAAGCCCTGGTGCCTAGTGTGCTTTCTGCCCCCCGGAGGGGCAGATAGAGGGATATTGCTCCCATCTGCCTCTCAGGGGAGGCAAAAAGGCTGTGGAATTTGTTTCGGGTGTGGGGACATTGGCATTGCCATTTTGGGCAGCCCCCACCCCTATATAAAAAAGCAGTCCTTGGTGCCTAGTGGCTTTCAGCCCCCCCCCACCCCCCACCCCCCCCTCAGAGGGGATCAGGGTTTATCGCCCCATCTGCCTCCTAGGGTGAACAGAAAGACTGTGGAATTTTGAAAGGGGGAGGTGCATTGGCATTCCTATCTTTGGCAGCCCCCACACCTAAATACAATTTTAAAAAAAGAATCCCTGGCATCTAGTGGACTTTCTGCCTCCCAAAGTCTTTGGAATTTTGCAGGGGTGGGGGCATTGGCATGCCAATCTCGGGCAGCCTACACCTTTAAATCCAATAAATATAAAAATACCTAACATCAAGTGGTCTTTCTGTCCCCTGGGGGGCAGAAAGACTGATTTTCTCCAATTTACTTTGGAGGGAGCAAAGGCCCTTGCCCAAGGGGCCACTCACCCCTTCCTGGTGTCCAGTGAATGGATCCCTGCTTATGAATCACCCTCTTGGGGAGATCCCCAAGCAGGGATCAACTCGACAGGGGTACCATTGGAAAGGGGAGATTATCCCCTTTCTAGTGATAACTCTCTTGTCATTCTGTATGCTTGGGGCTGAGATAGCCTCTGAGCACGTAGAAAGTGAAACTGAAATGAGCCTGTGGGCTCATTTCAGTTTTGGTTTTACTGAAACCAGGATAATAGCCCCGGGAGCTATGGAAGCTCTTCCCCAGCTCTCAAGAATGTTGGGGGTAAAAGAAAATCCCTCTGGTGCCACCCCTGAGGGATTTCCAGTGCCATGGTGTTGGATGCACTTGAGCCGTCCGACGCACATGAGTACTTATGCGTCGGACAGCTCCCGCACGTCAGACACATAGAAGGGGTTAAAAAATGGTAAGCTCTCCTGTGGTCATACATTTAATGACCCAGGAAACCAACTTTTTTGTTAATGTTACTCTGGGCTACTGCACTCCCTGCATCCCCCTTAGACCTTAAAAAAATGCTTGGTGGCGTCATTGCCCTTCTAGGGACATAACCAAGCTCCGCGCCAAACAAAGTTGAAGGGGCCTCACATTGCATTATGACTTGCTCCTTCTAGGATCAGTGAATAATAAATTAGCAGCTCCTGCAGCTCATTTATTTTTCATATTTCATATTATTCACATTACTCAAATGTTATTGATATTTTCTATATTTTTATTTTGGGTTTCCTGTGTGCCCACCTGAGTTTCGTGTCCTAAGATGGCTGCTTCCACATTGTTGTTGAAGTGGTGGCAGCCAATCAGATCTCGTCATGACTCTGCTTTCAAGCTGCTGAAGGCAGTGTCAGGATTTGCGCAGTAGACTCTGGGAGCCTGTGCATGCAGAGGAGAGGAGCGCGATGTGGCAATTATTTATTTTTTATTTTATTTTAGTTTTATATAGCGCAAACTTTACCCGAATCAGATATCAGAGCACTTTGCAAAGCACCAGTCGCATTACATGAGGACATATTCCTTTTTGTTAGGCACGGGGAGATTAAGTGATTTGCCCAGAATCACAGGATGTTCAGCGTTATTGCCGAGACTCGAACCCAGTTCCCCAGATTCGGGGTCGACCTCCATAGCCATTAGTCCAACTCCTCTCCAAGTTAAGTGGGTTTTGTTTTTCGTTATTTGTCTGGTCATCCGTCTGCCCCCTGCTTCCTGCCCACCACTCTATCCAGACACCAGCAGTCACTGTAACAATCGAAATTCAATAAAAAAAACAAAGGTTAAGTCTTTGTTATAGTTAGGAAAACTTTATTTATTCTTTCTATACAAACTAAACATATACTACACAAACATTACAAATACTATACTTATAGTTATGCCTTTAATGTATACTATACGCCCTCCTTTACATTACTGCAAAATTATTTATTCTTGTCTACAAACCAAAGTTAAACTACACAAAAATGTAACATAATAAGCGTAAACGTATACCTTTAATACATAATTCACCCAACACCTTCAAATTATTATAACTCTCGTACCTTCATACACAATGTATTCAACTTAATAGCCACACTATATTAACTATAACTTGCCACTCTACTATGCACTGTGTTCTCACAAATGATGTGATCAGCGATGTTGTAAATGTTATTGTAAATACTATTATTTTATATGGTACAATTGATATAAAAGGGTATTAGTAGCGCATTGAGAACATGTGAGTTGTAGGAAATAATTCATAGGAAGACCTTATTTCTTTGAAATATGAAATTAGAAACCACTGGCAAACGTTCAGTAAGAAGGCTTGGGTTAGTGACAGACAGACAGACAGACAGACAGACAGACAGACAGATAGATAGATAGATAGATAGATAGATAGATAGATAGATAGATAGATAGATAGATAGATAGATAGATCAAAATAGTGCCTTTCTTGTTAGAAGCAGGCCCTGTCACTCAACTGTTGTGTGCAATAACATACATTTATAAATGTGCATTGCAGCCAGACATGCATTTTGGCTCCGAAAATTCTGAATCAAAGCACATTTCTAGAGCCTTATTGAGAATTTGTAAAGGAATGAGTATTCTACATCTCTCCTGAGTACCATAACCTGCTTTCTTAGCATCTTTGTGTTTTTTGAAATTGTGGAAAATGGCCATCTCTGAAGCATCACCCCAAACTTGTTGCCTGCCTTCTCTTTTTCGGACCTTGTATTTGCTCTGACCACTTTATCACTGCTAACCACTGCTAAAGCGCATGTTCTCATTCCTCTAAACATGTTAAAAATGGCTAATACCCAATTGGCATATTTAGTTTCATTATAAGACCCTAGTAAATTGCACTCCATGTGCCCAAGGTCTGTAAATTAAATGTTACCAGTAGGACTGCAGCTCTGCTATGCCACCCACTCACGTAGCCCTTAAACATATCTCAAGCCTGCCATTGCAGAGCCTGTGTGTGCAATTTACACTGCCATGTCGACTTGGCATTTAAAACCCCTTGCCAAGCCTTAAACTCCCCTTTTATTACATATAAGTCACCCTTAAGGTTGTACCAAGGTAGCCCTTAGGGCAGGGTGCTGTGTAATCAAAAGGTAGGACATGTACTTTTAGGGTTTGCATGTCCTGGCAGTAAAAAACACCCACATTTGTTTTTCACTACATTGAGGCCTACTCCTCTCATTGGTTAACATTGGGGATTCCTTATAACATTTCATAAGTTGTGATTCCTGATTGAGAAGGAGTGGTAAACATCACTTACAACGAAACTTTTACAACGCACTACCATTACAACGCGGTCATTACAACGCAAACTATTACAACACATTGCGCTGGGGGGCGCTCTAGGATAGGGAATAGGTTAATTTACTATCCAATAACCTTCCCTAGTGTCCACGGGGACTGGAGTTGGAATAGTAAATTAAATTATTCACTATCCAACACCCAAAAGCGCTATGCGTTGTAATGGTATGCGATGTAAAAACCGCGTTGTAAAGGCAGGCGTTGTAATAGCCTGCATTGTAACGTCATACATCCGAGAAGGAGTAGATCTGTCTTATTTCATATCAATGGAATTGTAATCAAAAGTCCTCTTTACTGGCAATGTCGATTTTATCATTACTCTTGTAAAAATGCCACTTTTCAAACAACTTCATTTTTCCACTCTTAGCCCTTTGTGCCTGCAGCCTATCTCAAATACATATCTGGGGTGGGTGACAGCTGAACCAAGTGAATTCCCTATTGGCAACCACACACAAAGGGAGCTTAGGTGTGACTGATGGGTCATCTACATCCTGATGGGTCATCCAGGGTAGGTTGGGAGGGAGAAGCTGACACTTACACCTGAATAGGCTATGCCCTGTCCCCACACAAAGTGCTACATACCCCTCCATAGGGAGTCCGTAGCCAGACTGGGATGGAGGAACTATGTGCACCTCAAAACACTTCTTTGAAGTCACCCCCACTTCAAAGGCACCACTGAGCCTAAGAACTGGACCTCTGACCCCACCAACTCAGACACTATTGGACTTGTGAAGGAAGAACTCTGCCAGGAAGAAGTACTGCTGTGCTGCTATAAGAACTGCCACCCTCTGCTGGGCTATTGCTCTGGAAGAACTGCTTTTTTGCTGTTCTGCCCTGCTGCTTGCTACTCTTTGCCCTGCTGATGAAGGACTAGAACCATCTCACTTTAATCCAGAGTGAGTCCAAGGGCATGCTGGTTTGCCCCATGTTCTAAGTTTCAGGGACATCAAATACTTTTCATCATTCTACAACAGAACCTAGACTTTGCTTGCTGCAAGTCTTGTCTTGTCAAGTGCTGCCAATCCAGTCCTGGTCCCTTGGAAGTGGGTATAAAGTGCTGCAGTTGCTAAAATCCACAAATCAATTACATTGCACTGATTGGAACCAGAACATCTCCCTCGATGCCGATGCATCGCTGCTGCTGCACGGGCCATGGACCTCGCATCGCCGACTGCACATCGTCTCCAGTTTCTGATGCATCTCTGACTTTGTGCGGCTCGGTGCTGACGCATTGCTTTTGATTCAATGGTTCGACCCCCATGTATCGCCTTGGATCCAGGGGCTCCACAATAATGACGCTTCGCCCTCAGCTTTTCTCGTCTCAATTCTATCAACAAAGCATCCCGGGGATTTTTCAGAAGGATAAAGCAGGTTCATGTATCCAACCCGTGCTCCATTACAGTCAGCCTGAACGTTTGAATTTACCCTGGCCAAGCGCAACCAGATGTCTCCCTTTGGGGCATTAAGCTTTAAGCACTATATTTTCATTTATTCTTAAAAAATGCATAATTCCAGGTATACTTACTTAATTTTTGTCATTTTAATCTTGTTTTGTTTAAAAAACAAAACATATTTTATAACTTGGTATAGAGTATTTTTGTGGTGTTTTTACTGTGTAACGGTTTGAAGTGTTGCACAAATATTTTGTACATTGCCAAAAGGTGAGCACAGGTTAACTTAGGGTGTGTATCTGACTTACACTGACAAGATTTGGGTTCCTGCTTGGACTGGGTGCATACCTCTGCCAACCAGAAACCCAATTTCTAACAGGATCTGAAAAGGAAAAGCAGAATTTGAGACAGGAAACACAGGTAGAGAACAACAGACTAAATTAGCTCAATACGTTGGAAGAAATGGGTTGTTGGTTGAGAGGGGTGGAAGCCATACCCAAGAATCAACTGCAATTCTTGTCAGGGTGAACCCTAAAAGTCACTAAATTAACCTGTGATTAACCGTTTGCTAGTTTAGCACAAAAGCAGTCAGGCTTAACTTAGAGGCAATGTGTAAAGTATTTATACATCAAACAAACAGGAATAAAGTGAAAACACAATACAAGAAAAAACTATTTAGAAAAATAAAGTAAAATGTATTCAATACATTATATAAGAATGACAATAATCAAATCAGTAGAGCAGGAGATATTTTAATGTTCGATTCAATTCCAAATTAGCTTTATTCGGTTGGGACAAACAACCATAAAAGCACACATATAATATGATACAAAGTAATAATAATTCAGTGTGCGTCCATATTGTTATTGAAAAAATACGATACGTGTCATTTAGGAAAATGCAATTAACATTTGGCAGCTATAAAGTTACATTAGGATATACAAATATTTAAAGTGCAATGTGCCTGGTGTAAACAATAAACACATAGCAGCTATAGGGTTACAGCAGATAGTGCAGATGTTATAAAAGTGCAGTGTGCTAAATGTAAACAGTAGACACGTGACATCTAAAAAGTTGCATATGGTACAGCCAGTCGGTTAAAGAGTAGTAACCATAAAAATACATAAAAACAGATCATAATAATACAGTATCAGTACATAGTGCAAAAAAAAATTCAGGTAAAACATGGATTAAATTTACGTAAGCAAGGGGACCCCTTCCCAGCGAATGGGTATAGACCGTCTTAGACCTTATTGGCGGGGTATATGGGGTACTTTTGGGTAGAAATCATGTAAGTCCCTCACAGATATTTTGCCATCTCCTTTTTTGGGCGGGTTGGATCGTAGATAGGGGACAATGTTCCTGTTTCTAAATTTCACTAGGACCAGATCCCCACTGATATCTTTGGTTAAAGACCCTAGCCAGCCCACCCTTCTAACACACAGGAATCCACCATCGAGGTTGGGTGCGAGTGGTCTGTTTTTAGATAGCCAAAATATGACCTTATTTAAAAGTTCCTGGCGTCTTTCGGGTTTCCCGTGGGAGGGTGCCGGGATTCCCGAGAGAACAAGAACAAAAGGTGCGGCCTCTGGGGGTAAGTGTATGGATGCTGCTTTTTTTGGATCCACTCTGGCAGTAGTATACTTAGTAAATCCAGATTTAGGGGCGACTTTAGAGACAGTTGTAGCAGAATTATTAGAAAGCAGTGGAGAAGTTTGGGCATATTTATTTATGTTAGTAGGCAAAGGAGCATTGGAGGCAATGAATAGGTCAGAACCATTGGGTATTACCTTCTTAGAAGTGGAAGGGGATTTGGTTTTAGTGTTTTTCTCTTTTGTTATGGTAGTAGCAAGAGGAGACCTTCCCCCATTAGATGGATCTTTAATAAGTGGTGGAGAGTTGGATAGAATGATTTTCTCAATACCTGTTAGTCTATCACCCAGGGCATTAATTTTTTCTACCAGTGGTAATACGATAGAATTTAACAAAAGCTCTATCTGAGACAGTAGAGGGAAATAAGGAAAGGGTACTTGGTTTTCACCTTTTCCAGTCTCCACCGTAATTAAGGTGGGGTTAGTGACTGGCGGTGTGGGACCAACGCACAATTTTGGTGTTTTTGGATTATTCCCGCTGTCGTTAATCCCGTCATGCTTTCTTTTAGCATTTGCGCCCTGAAACAAAGCAATACCTTGGGTATTGTCTAATAGAGATGGTGGAGATGAGTCACAAAGTTTTTTAATTGGGGTAATAGTGCAGATGCTTTTTACGGGGGATGGGGATGCCACTGGGACATACTTAGTACCACATAGAGCATTTATTTCCTCCCAAAAAGGCAAGTTATGTGGACTATCAGAGATCAATGGGGGAGATTGCCTAGTTACTATCGATTGGCGCAGCTCATTCACATCTTTGCTAGAAGTGGGCAGTGATCTACTGGTCATGGTAAAGTTTAAGATCCCCTGACCTGGGTCGCGCTGAAAAGGAGATTTTTTATTGGTCCCCTTGCGTGACATTGTACAGTATGGTAATATATGAACGATGAAGGTGGCTTTCAAGGGAAAATACACTGTCCAAAGAGTACCGATATATAGGTCAAAACAATGTACCTCCTCTTGTTGCGGAACTAAGGGGGGTGGCCCGTCCCGTCCTCCTTAGGCCTATGAGGGCCACAGAGGGCCCGCCCTTTGCCCGGGCTTAGCCCGGTGTCCCGCGAGGGAGGGCTGGCGGTAGTTTTATGCGCCTCCTGGCGTTAGGATTGATCACGTGGTTCTCTGGGGTGCTGGGGCTTGTAGTTTCCCTAGCCTGCACTCCACGCACGGCCAGCGTGTCCCCTGATGGTAGTGGGAGCGGGCAGCGGGAGGCAGGCAGACAGGTGGCAGGCAGGCAGCGATCCCAGAGGTTCAAAATGGTCAGCAGTCCTCCACCCGGTCTCCCAGCGGCAACAGGCAAGTTCCCGGATGCTCCCCCGGATTCCAATTCTTGCCTCCTCACCTCTCTCTTCCCTCTCAGCTCGTCAGCTCATCGGATCATCATTCAAACCACCTGGCAGGCAGAGCTCTGACACCGGATAAAAAATCACTCCTCATTTGTTCCGCTCTCGAAATAGAGCGAAAGCCGACAAACACCGCACTTCCACTCAGCAGCAGGAGCAGCGGCAACCCGAGGCTTTCTTTTTTCACGGCTTTCCCGGTGTTCTTTTTCCCTCGATGTCTGCAGCGCTCACACATGCTGCCATCGGAGCACGCCAGGTAAGCAGGAAATCATTGCATGTTAAAGTTTAATGTGAAAATAGTGTCAAGAAGCAGAAAGTATCACTTGCATTTATCTGGTAGTGATAAACCAGAGGAAAGTCAGCAATGGAGTGCAGGTCGAATACAGTTACCTCTTCAAGTGTGGTGCAAAGAGTTCTGTTTGTGTTGGAGGGGTCTAAGAGGAGGTGGCTGTTGTCACAGACCTGATCGATCATTGTGGACGCTTGTTGTGTCCCCGTAGTTCAAACAGGAGGTCAGCCACCTGGAGAGCCTTAGTTCAAGGCAGGAAGGCCTAATCTTCCTTCTTCAGACAGCAGCAAAGTCCTTCTGCTCAATATTGCACAGGTCCAGGAGTGTTCTGACAATAGGTTCTGACGGTCCCACTTTTATACCCAGTGCCAACCTTTGTGTGGAGGACTCCCCAGACGTACCTCCAAAATGTATGGCCAGTTCTCCCCTTATCCTGGTCCTGACTCCAAACTGTCTAGGCTGACAAAGGCAAGGGTGGGCCTGGTGTCTGGTTCCTTTGTGTGTGCTGTGGGCAAAGTCCTTTGAAATGCAATTGGGGCAGAGTTAAGCTCCTCCAAATCCATCCTGCCAGAAAGATCCTCCCCTAGCTACACCCAGGTTCCATTGTGCACTATTTTAGCCCAGTATACATTCTTGTTGGGGAAATCATTGACAGACCCAGGTTCCTGGAAACTTCTCATAAGGCCTCAGAAACTTTGGGCAGGAAAATGCCAATTTTCTAAAAGTGGAATTTACAAAATTATAATCTAAAATTAGGCCTGGGAGGAATTCCGCAAGCGGTGGAGTGCAGTAGGTAACCCAGTTTGTGCTGACGGCACCATGCGTGGCGCTGCTTCTTTCTTCCCACATTGAGAAATCTTGCCGTGAGGTGGTCTGGAGTAAAAGTTTCCTCGTTCACGTTTGCCAACATAACATTGGCGAACACAAGCGAGGAAAAACTCTGCTCCACGTTTTCAGAACTATGCGCGGTACACGGAACGCAGAGCAGGGAAAAACTCCTCAAACTCCACGAACGTAGCGAAATTTCATGCCCAGGCCTTCCTAATTCCGACTTTACCATTAAGGAGGATTTTAAATTACAAATCATTTGAGTGTAAACATCATTCCTCTATCTACTCTCAATCTGCAGTTACCACTTATTAATTAAAATAAGGTGACCAGTGTTAGCCTATGGGAAAGAAAGGCCTTACAACAGTGAAAATAGATTTTTTTGCTTTCTCACTGCCAGGACATGCAAAACTTAAAAACACGTGTCCTACTTTTTAAATACCATGCACATGTCCTATGAGCCTTTGGGCCGACCTTAGGGGTGGCGTATAAGTATTAAAAATAGAAGATTTAGGCCTGGCAAAGGGTTTACTTTTTCATGTTGAAGTAGCAGTTTAAAACTGCACTAGAGGCTGCAAGGACATGTTCTGAAAGGCTGCTTTAGTGGGTGGAACTATGAGTGATAAAGCCCACTAGTAGCATTTAACTTACGGGCCCTGGGCACATGTGGTACCATTTCATTGGCAATTACCAGTAAATTAGATGCACCAATCAGGTGTAGGCAAAACCATTTTAAGCATGTTTAGAATGGAGAGCACAAGCACTTTGGAACCTATTAGCAGGGCAAAAGTGCACAGAGTCGTAAAAGCCAACAAAAAAGATTTCAGCAGAGGAACGTAAGAATCTGGGGTGATACTGCAGAAAGGGCCAGGTCCAACATAAATGCCCTGTCAAAACAGTAGTCATTTATAATAATCAGATTACAAAATTTAGGTTAATTCCAAAACCTGAGATTAAGCACTCAAAATGCTCTTGTATCCCATTCTGACATATTTGAACTGTAGCCTTCCACCAACAGCGAGGAAGAGAAATGTAAATTACTGATTGGTCTATAGAGAGCCACTTTACGGGAGAGCTATCAGTTGAGTTATTCTGCTTCACCGCCAGCTATTGTAGTTTAACCACGCCTGGTCTGATTTCTGAAGATCACCTACTAGCGTGATAGCCCTATTCTGTAATTGTTGCATCTTGCCAACATCTTGCTCTGGGAGTCCTAAATATATTGTATTGCAGTAGGCAGTATGGGCTCGCACACAGAGTTTAACCATTTTCCTATATTGGTCTGAACATAGGAATGGCAGAATCTTTCTGAGCATTTTCATTTGCAGGAAGCCAGACGTCCAGAATCATGATAACAGAGTTGTAATTACTGAGTCACATTAATGACTCGGTATTTAAGATTAGGCCATAGTTTCCATTTTCTATTGAAAAGGAGGTTTATTTTCTTAATAACCTTGGCACCAATTAACAAATCTGCCTTAATCTTTAAAACAGAAATGTCGGGAAAATAAAAACATAGGGCATATCGTGACAATGTGAACCTACTCTTTCCGCTAATCCCGGACGCTGAGCGCTGAAGAGAACATTGTTGTATTCTTGTAATAAAATATATATATAAAATAATAATTTTCGTCATGCGAATCGTAACTCCTGTGCCAGATTTGTGAATCTTACTAGCATCACGCAGATTATCCTGGGTTCTATGAATTTGGAAATCTGGGACTGGATTTGCGAATCTTGAAAAACAAGTTTGCTCTTCTGCTTTGCTTTGGCACTTTATTTGTGAGCAGTCGTGGTTTGAATGCAAGCCCTGGTCAAAGGGTTCGCTCTGCGGGGAAGTAATGCATTCAAAGATATTGTGTGCACTATATTATCAAAAAAATTTAAATTCACTGAAATATACTTAAAGTGAAGATATGTTTAGGATTGGTTAAAACGTTTTCTAGTTTTTGCTGCTACACGCAGAATCGACTTTAGAGGGGTGATATGTGTTTTGGGTAGCAAGCAAGCTGCCACAATCAGTTCTAGATAGCACCAGGGACTGGACAAAGGCTTTAAGGTCTTATTTAGGAATGAATTGGCAGATTCCCAACAAAAGTTGCAGTTGGAGAACTTCACTCTCGTCAATTGAGTTGATTTGTGAATAGGATCTTCAACCCATTCTTCTGCATGGCTGAATACAGAGGGATAATTCATTACCCTCCTCCCCTGTGTGGGCAAAGCTCAACATTCTTTAACCCAACTGCATAATGTACAATATTACAAATTGCAATAATGTGCTTTTTTAAGCGTTTTTGTCCTCACAGTTACGTGATTTAGATATAGATAGAAATTGTGATATTGTACATTATGTAATGTGATTTTTATGTGTAGGAAAAAGGTTTCACATTGGAAAGACTTGCAGGGGTAAATCACAAACTTAAATTTGGTTATAGATATCCGTTTACAAGCAAATTTATCTATTTTGCGCTTGCTGTGATTACTCAAAGGTACTTTGGCTGGTGTAAATCCATTGCAGGAGTGGAGATCTCAGGCACAAGTGCAGAGTTATTCACAGCCATAAATCACACTTATGGCTTGGGAAGACATGGTATGCCTTAGAAATTTGGGAATGTCCACAAACATGTACAAGGCATTCTGAAAATTGGAACCACCTTGTAAAAGGGTATAAATGTATTCCAGCCAAGGGTAACTCCCAGTCCAGTGTGAGAAATGGAGTGGAACAACCACAGATTTGCTGGGGTACAAGCACAACGACTTTCTCCGATGAGGAAAAAATGTCCCTGCTGAAACAAGAAATGCGTATTTTCTCATGGGTATTCCCGCTTTGTGGTCTTCTCCACTGTCTAGGACTTCCAAAATGGTTACTTAACATTTACAAACTGTCCAAAACGCGGCAGGGCGACTAATTTCAAACGTAGACATCAGTCCTTTTCTTTCCATCTCAAAAACCTTCATTGGCTTCCTAGGCTTAAAAGGGATTCTGTTTAGGTGTGTAATCATAACTTTTAGAGCCTTGTCCAACAAGGAATTAATATATCTTTAAAATCGTTTTCATCTGAATACACCAGTGAGCTCCACCAGATCTTCCCGATCAAAAATTCTCAAAGTTCCTGAAACTAGTCTCCGTGGTTGTTCTTCCACCTACTTAGTGGCCAAGCACTGAAATTCTGTCCCCAGGGGGAACTCAGTCATGCCTCATCTGTTTCCATTTTCCGCAAGAAGCTGAAAACCTGCCTTTTTCTTTTGAAATTAATATCCTACCTGGAGTTGCCTGCTGTATTCAGCGATGGGATGCCCTAGGCACTGCGCTCTATAAATATTTCATTCATTCATGTGGAACTCTGTACAATGAGAATAGAAGTCTAAAAGGAAAAGTGACGTGGCCTTCACATTTTGAGAGATCTTGGACATGTTTTGTGAGCAGAAATAAGTAGGAAAAATATGATCAGCCAGAAAAGGAGCCCTCCATTTGTCCTTATCCTAATGTGTTCTGTTTTTGATACATGCGGGGTTAAAGTTAAGTGAGTATGGCCGTGAGGGAGATTCTAATTGAGGTAGTAGCCTTACTTGTGAATTCATGTCTTTTGAAGCTTTGTGTTGTGGCCTCTTTACAAAATGTCAACCTCAACTAACTATTAACTTTTTTAAGGGAATTATTTTATTGCTATTTATATTTTGTGTAATTTGGGTTTTGTAATTACTCTGGAAAATCTAGTTTGCGTTTCACAGAATGCAGTACACATATGTAAAACAGGAAAGGAACATTCAAATTCATTCTTGAATGTACAACCCAATTGGAAACAGAAAGGAAAGCGAATTTAAAACAAGAACGAACACAGCCAATAAAAGAAAATGAACAACAATTTAATAGATGTGCGCGTTCAAATCTGCCCCGAGGTGAAACTGTTTTTTTTTTTAAGGTACCTATTTTTGCTCAACGCCGTTCTGTGATTCTGAAAGTAGAGTTGCACGCAAATATTGCTGAATTTACATACCTCTGAAAATACAGTGTCAAAACATTACCGCATATCACCGAGGACGGATTTACACATGGGAATGCCAGCAGAGTTTCGATATGTCGCTATTTCATCCATGCCGCCCTGTTTGCACGCCTCAAATAGCCTTCACAAATGGACTGGAGTGTCGGTGAAGGCTCATGTGACAGGCGTGCCACAAAGAACTATTTGATGGCCAGAAGCCGTGTGCATCATGGCAGGCACGCACACGGCATTACCTCATAGGAGTGTTCAAAACACGCGCTTCATATATCGAAACTGCAGTCACTGTGTTTACGCGGCTGCTGAACCGTATCAGCTCAACCCAGAAGGCTGTGGGCCACTAAGTAATAAATAGACTGATGTCATTTTTATAGACGTGTCTGGAATGCTGCTCGCCCCCATGAAGTTCTCGAGAAAGTCATTAGCGCCTCTGACATGTTCTGGCATGCCCACAAATAGTTTGTTATAGGACTATCTTCACTGACATTTTTTGTGCCTTAACATTGCCTTTGCATAACCTACCCATTCGTGAAACAGCCTGGCATACATAGTTAATTATCATATTTAATGAGCTATTGAAGCGTGTCAACACATTTTGGGTTATGTAAAATGGTGGTGCCAGAGGCCTCGTGTTGGCAAGAGTAAGTTCTAAATGACAGAAACGTTTTTCATGATAGGCTTAACCCAAAGTGCGCACCTTAACCAGGCTTAGTTAGCTACCAGTACTCATAGCATGTGGCGTGTACTCATTGATTATGTTACCAGCTCTTCCCCGATGTTTATGTATCTGTTTAGTGAGCCTGATATGTAGAGGTGCACAGCTTACTGATAATGGGAGCAACAATCAGAATTCCATAAATGTACGCCTTATTTGCTTTTGAGCAAATCCAGGTATGGCCACTGGTAAGCAAAGAGCGCTGAGCTGAGGAACTTATTTGTATTTATTGAGAATTTGTAGCATTTTTTTTACAAAGGGTTATTACATACCTTCAAGTGGTACATTTGCAGGTGATGTAGCGGCACACATATAATTTGGCAATATTTAAAGATTTGAGTGTTAATAAACACTGATAATGAAGACTTGAGCTTAAACATTACAGAAAAGTAATATTGGTGCCCACTTAGCGAAAAAAACATATAAGTGTGGCCAGATATTTAAACATATTTCTTTTTTTTTTGTTGCCAATTCCAGAGATGGCAGTAGTACGCCCAGAAAGCTGTGCCAGAAGTCAAACTAATGGAAATGTCTTGCGAATACTCTGTAGGGCTCCTATTCATGCTGTGGGGAGTTCTCCATCGCAGAGAACTATGGAGGGGGAAATGGAACCTCATTTGCAAATGCCAATTTTTTTATGAGGAACTCAATTTCCCCTTTGATCCAGCAACTTTGAGGGAGATTTGTTCCCCTTCTCATTCTAGAATGGGAGCTACTCCAACCCTTGGCCCATTGTTGGAGTATATCTTTGTCTATTTCCCGGGTAGAAATGGGGTCTAAAAGGAGTTAGAGAATGCCTACAAACATTAATTTGAAAGTGTTCCCAAACCTCTGAGGCAAACCATGCCCTGGAACGCACATTTCCTACTGGATTTAGTATTGTCTATTTTCTAAACTTCTGATGCACAGTAATCCTGGCAAGCGTGAAAAAAATATTTTCAGTCATAAACCTAGCATAAACTTACATTTTGGATCAATGTTACCTTTCTAAATCAGGCTCACTATTTTTATGGACATTTCTATAACATGTATGTCATAACACCTTCTGTAGTGGATGTAAAAAATTATAACCTGTAGTCCTTGGGGTGCTCTTTCCAGGGATCTGGTATTGTTTTGACAATGGGCCATAAAAGTCAAAGTGCCACTGCTGCTGCCACCGCAGCCCCGTGTCCCGTGGCAAAGCCCTGGTCCCTGACACAACCCCCAAAGCTAAGTACCATAGTCTGGTCCCAGCCTTGATTTTACTCCTACCCCAAAGCACAGTCCCAGTGTCCGTGCTTCTTACTGCCACCACTTTAAGCCTTTGCTACTAAAATAATTGTACTGACTGATCCAGAGTCACTGATCACCCCTGAACCCTAGCAAAGAAAGGTCTGCTGGCGGTACTTCCCAGCCCATACGGTGTCATGGCAGGCAACAGCAGGCTTAAAGAAAAACAGGAAGTCATCATATCACGATTTCCTGCTCCAGGATGGCCCACCCACGGTATTAGCAATCAACAAAGGGGACAAGGAGAAATGTTTATTGAATTAGGTCCACACCCACACTACTCCTAGACTAATATAGCAAAACATGGCACTGGGGTAGTACCTCTTATGGGTCAAGTCCATTCCAATTTAAAGTGGAATCAACAGGCCTAACCAAGGGATTCAGATCTTAATGCCCTCACACATCCAAAAGGGTGTCATGCTTCATCAGAGGGTGCTCCTCATCAGGCCGACGCAGCAATGCTTGACAGGCCTGGGAGCTCTTTAGCAGAGATCTTTTGATCTGAGTGTGCCATTAAATGAATGCATGTAAGGGGTCATAAGAATAGGGTGGTGCAAGAAGTATGAGCAGAAACATCAAAATGAGTTCCACAGAAAGCCCTAAAACATCAGTGTTCGTCTGATGGATCAGTTGTATAATAAACTGATTGAAAAATTGATAAACTGAGTAATGGGAAAAAGCACTGGCCATCTCTAAAAACAAAAGAGGACATAATTGTGGACAGAATTGTAATTGTTAATCCACGGAACACCACGCAATAGATATACAGTCAAGAGAATGTCATGCAAAAGGTCCCTAATGAGAGAACATTGTGAGCCGACAGCCAAACTAAGCATGGGATAATGCTGGAAGACCTTTTACTGGACAGGAAACATCCAGCCATTCAGAAACCGGTTTGACAGGCTGATGGATCCAAATGAAAAGTTGGAAGATAGCCTGAAGATCTGAATTGCCGGGCCCACCAATTGTGAGCAGGATAGTTCAGTTAAATAGGTCTGAAGAACACCTGTTTTTTTTACATCAATTTAAGTTCATCATTCGTTTTTCCAGGATAGTTCAGTGCCATAACAAGAGTAAGGAGAACAGGAACAACCCCTTGTATTGAACCAATATTATGGGAACTACAAGAATGGACACACGTTGATGAAGGAAAACACAGAGAATCAATGAAAGAAACCTAGAATGTAATAGGCAGCAAACTACAAAGGCACGGATCAGTAAAAGTCTTGATAACCCTATAGTAGGATGGGAGGAATATTATCCTCCCCTCATTATCTTTAACAAAATCTTACAATTCCGAAATCTAGGCCCTTGAATGTGTTAGCAGAGTTCAAGTAGCCTCAACAATGAAGGGAGGAACCTTTGCAGGCCAAAAGCCTGAACAATTGGCATCACATATGGCAAAAAAGCACTAGGACAGCCCCCAGAACAAAGAGTCAGAAAAATAGCCCTCACATTGATAGCTGAATATTGAGTAAAAGAGTGATACAGTCTGGAGAAGGAGAGGACACGGAGAAGATGATTGGAAGGAGGGCAAGGTGTGATGAGCCACCAGAGGGAAGTCTTGAGCATCCTAAGATCATAGCAGCAAAGCAGAGCAGTCAAGTGGCCACGCGTCATGAAAGACATCTTCTGTTAGTCTTGTCTTTTAGCCAAAAGCTCTTGTGTCCTGATTACAATCACGATTATTCCAACACGCCTTGAAATGAGGATGGAAATTGTTGCACTGATGTGGACAAAGGATGGCTGCACAAACTGAGGACAGAATTGTAGTTAGTTATAGGTTAGTCCATAAGGCAATATGTATAGTACAACATAAACACATATTTCAGATCGACATCAAAGGTGGCTGTGGCTTGTTTTCAGGTAAGCATTCATCTTGTCACGATATAGGCCAGGGTAGCGTTTCCAGTTAGATTGTTCATAGGTTTGTTTCTTAATTCTGTATGCATTGGCCATCCTTTCCAAAGATGCTTGCTGAGTAATCTCCTCTTTCCATTCCTCTGCCTGTGGCCTGTGCCTTGTTTGTAAACCTGAACAGTTAATTTATTTCCATAGAGTATTGCACTTCCTATGCACTTCAGAGGTTTCATTTTCTTTCATTATTGAAAATAAGGTGTTTCCCTAAGATATTTTAGCCCTTCTGTAATTATTCTATGTGACCTTTCCATTGTAGTACTAAATGCCTCAATGTGCCTTTATTAATACAGTTGCAATAAACAAGGTGCTATTGGGTCACATTTATTTTTATTGTTATGGCAAAATATGTATACATTTACTGTTAGGTTAGTGCAGTAATTTATATATAGTATGTCATCGTTCTCCAATTTGAAGATTTATTCCATATTGGATTTCATATATTTTGTATTTTTGTAAAGTGTCTCAATATCCTTGGATTTGGTTAGCACTATGATCAACTGATAATGAATAAATGAATTAATATATAAATACATAAGTCATTAATTTATGTAACCATTTTTGTCAGGCTCCGGTAAAAAGACAGTATTATTTCCCAGCATTTTCAAGCTCTGTTTTGCAAATAGTTGCTAGCTTATGTAGCACAGAAAATAAATGAATAAAGTAAACCATTCATACATGTGTCCGTTTTCGTCTGGGCCAGTTATAGAGATGGCTAATTTCCCAGCATTTGTTTCTAAATTGTGCAAGCTCTGTTTCGCAACCAGTCGGTACATTATGTAGCTGAAAACAGCCGAAAAAACTCACTGTAAAATGTCATTAACAAACTTTTTCGAAACTGTTATTGTGAAAGCGACTACAATGTTGATTTTTGCACAACATCTAATATATATAACATCTGTAATACTGACAATCGACCTTCCCTTCTAGAGAACAGGATGGTGACTGAATGCTGACTCCGCCCCCTTCCCACTCTGTATTGAATCAGTGGTGCATGATGTGTGGAGTGTGGTGAATAGATGGATCTCACAGGCCCTTGGGCGGCTGTGTTCAGATAACATTTCGGGGAATGAATGAGGGAATGCTAGCCACCTTTTCACGGACCCCCTCACCCCCCCCCCCCCCCCCCCTCCCCCGACCCGATCAGAGAGCGGCTCGGAAGTTCATCATAGTCTTAAAGATGAAAATGGCAAACTCGTCAAAACAACCGGGGAATATCATTCAACGTGTTCTACACATGGAAAACCATTCTTACGCTGTCTCTGCTGATTTCTAAATTGTCTGTGAAGTTTTGTGTGTATGAATCCAAGCCGGGCCAGCGTACTTGCTTAATGTTGTCTGTAGTTTTCAAGACAGCTCTACATGCCTGTGTGAACAAACTCCTTAGAAGCTCTGTAATAAGTTATGAATTCCCAGGTGGTAGGCTTACAAAAGGTCATTAGCACAGAACAGCACGTCCTAACCTAACCGCTGGCGCCCAGTTCAGTGGAGAGTGCAGTCTTCTTGGAGTAACGGCAAGTTCCAGTAAAACACAGTCGAATGCAAGGCACAGCCGAAAAATGACACGTTTTTCAAATTCTTTATAGAAGGAAATACTTTAATGGAATTGCCATTGTATACACATTGAAGAGCTACTTTTCTAGAATGGACAGAGATAATGACGTCACAATACCTCCCAAAACCAGGGGTTGGACGTAAAGGTTAAACAGAACGGGGTAGACATCATCAGGGAAAGAAACTTTCTTGAAGGCTTATTGTTAGTGATGACCAGCGAAGCAAGGCTGGATCGTCCCTTTAAATGAAATGGAATGAAGAGCATGCCCAGTTCAACACAGTATTGTTGGCTAAAGCTGTGTACACATTGAACCACCATGTTGTCCAACGACAGGAAACGACCTAAGTATGTAAAAGTGCTTTATTTTTCCCCCCTGGTCAACTGAAACTTTTTTTTAGGTCTGGCTTGTAAGCTTGGTTGTAGCCCACCGTATGTCATCAACCAAAACACGGTCAGAAAATGTGATTCTCTAGAGTAAAGATTTTGATTGGGCATACGTTGTCTGCTTCAGCTGTAAAAGAGTGCTCATGTTGCACTTTGTGCCTTGTGAGTACTCTTATGCTCTTCATGGCAGGATTGAATTTGTTAAAGAGATTAGCAATTGATCAAGACGTTAGGCCTGATCTGTTTACTATAAAGAGTTAAAACAAAGGCAGTAGGCCTGACTTTTTTTTTTATTGTGAAAACCATATGTTAAAGGCAATTAGCCTGTAAGGGTTTACTGAGTTAGGGGCTTTGGCTCTTCCAACTTGACAGATCTTGGTAGGGCAGAATGTGTGTGCTTCAGCTAAAAAAAGAGTGCTGGTATTGCACTTTTTGCTTTGCCATTAAAGTTATGCTAAGTACAGCAGGATTGAGTTGTTTATGGTGACAAGTCACTGCTGCAAGTAAGGTGCGCTTGTCTTCGTACCTGCTTTTCTTTTAAACGTGTCTGCTTTTAAATACCTGCTATTTTGGTCACCACCGTGTTATGTTTGCCTCCTTTTTATAACTTGTTCATACTTACCTGGAGACATTGCTGCTATTTCCTGTTGTTTTTTCATCTGCTCGAGACGCCCTGGTCCACCGCAGTCATTTAGGCTGATTGCTGTGGAGGGCGTCCCGAACGCTTGGGTGGAATTCCTCACTTCCGGTTCTTGCGGCTAGCCGCCATCTTGGTCGGCGGTCTAGCTTTTTGCACACGTCTTCTTGAGGGGGCTAGGCACTGAAGCGCAGCGGACGCGCACAGCGGACGCGCGCAGCGGGCACGCCAAAGGCAAGCCCGTCTGCGCCCGTCCGCGCCTGTACGTCGCCTCTCGCCAGGAACCCTGGTCAGAGGCCGACTGGTATACGCTCGTATGGCAGGGAAGAACTTTTGGCCATTAACTCAGGGCTCACTTGTTGCGGCGGAAGTGTACTTAATCTGGGGGAAGGCTCCACCAGTTGCCCGGCCTGTCGGTACACTTTACCTGCCCCTGCTCCTACACTTTGCACCCCGGGTGTCCAGCTTCAGACCGCAGTAAAAATTCTGCAGCTTAATGTGAGGTCGCTGGTTAAACACTATCTGGAAATCCACGATCTTGTCACAGAGGAAGTCCCCGACGTGCTTTTCCTATGTGAAACTTGGCTTAATGATGATACGACAGCAGAGTCTGATCTAGCCTTACCTACCGGATACTCTATCTGTACGGTCAACAGGGAATCCAGAGGAGGGGGCATTGCAGTTATTTTTAAATCATGCTGCTCCTGCTTGTTCACTAAGGAACCCATTGAAGGGTGCGAGTGTGCTTGTTTCAGGATCTCTGTGAGTCCCCATCTTACTCTTTCAGGACTCCTGATTTATCGACCCCCAGGGCCGACTGTCAAGTTTAAGAATGCACTTCTGGAAAGAGTCTGCGCTCTTGCTGTTTGCCCGGCAAATGTTAGCATTTTTGGGGACCTGAATCTGCATCTTGACTCCCCTCACGACAGTGAAATTTGTAGTTTCATCGCCGACATGGTGGCTTTTCAGCTGAATCAACTGGTATGTGGCTCCACCCACATTGCAGGGCACTTGCTGGACCCTATATTTTCTAACTTACAGTCCTTCGAGGTGGACCCACCTATCCCTATGGGCTGGACTGATCATGCTCTGGTTGGCATGTCCATCCCAGTCACAGAGCCTTGTTACAATGATTCAACAAAAATGGTCTTCAAACGTCCCTGGCATAAACTGAAAATCGGGGAGTTCCATGATATTTAGCCAGGAACCCTCTGGGCCTGTTATCCGACTCTGAATCAGACTATGGCTCATTTTGCGACTGGATAAAGCACAGGCGTGACTCCCTGATCCCTACCAAATGGTTTAAGGGGAGAGCTTCCACCACCAGTCCCTGGTATTCTGACTCCTTGAGGGAACTAAGGAAAGTATGTAAAAAGGCTGAACGAGAGTGGAGAAGGAATTATAACCCTGAGAAAAAAGCAGTACATCAGTAAATTGCGGGCCGACTACTATGCGAGCCAAATCAAGCTGAGTTCTAATCCAGCTAAATGCATCTTTAAGATTCTTAATGACCTTAGGTCTAAGAAGGTCCCGATGCCTGCTATATCATCGGCACAGCAGTGTGATGATCTAGCCACCTTCTTTGTAGAAAAGGTGCGGGCCATCTATCACTCTTTTCCGTCAGCCTCTATCTGTCCTCTCTCTGTGCCCCCAGGTACTGAACCTCGGCAGACGCTGTCAGCCATTCCTCATCTGTCCCTGGAAGAGCTCACCCGGTTGAGCGATAAAATTAAAACTGGTTCACCTGCTGACCCTCTAAGGCCTTCTCAGTTTAGAGAGTCCTTTTCCATCTTCCAGGCCCCACTTCACAGCATAATCAATGCCTCCCTCTCCACTGCTGTTGTACCTGTCCTTTGGAAACAGGCCTTTGTGTCCCCCATTCTTAAAAAACTCGCTCTGGACCAGTCCAAGCTGGAAAATTTCTGGAAAATTTCAGATCTATTTCCCTGCTCCCTTGGGCGGCGAAGGTTGCAGAGGCACATGTCAACAACGTGCTTACTCAAATCCTGCAATCCAATGACACCCTGGATGTCTCTCAGAATGAGTTTCGTCCGGGGCACAGCACGGAGACCGCTCTTCTGGCCACCTCTGAGCACCTGCGGGCCATTCTTGATGACGGTCAAAGTGCGGCACTTATTTTGTCAGACCTTAGTGCCGCCTTTGACACAGTCTCTCACAACATCTTGTTACGGCGGCTTGAGGAAGCTGTAGTAACCAGGTTAGCCCTGGCATGGTATAGATCTTTTGTGACCGAGAAATCTTTCCGAGTGTCCGCTCCCCCTTTTCTCTCCCAAGCCCACCCTATTGATCAGGGAGTACCCCATGGCTCTGCTCTGAGACCCGTTCTGTTAAACCTTTACGTCCAATCCCTGGCTGCGGTCGCCAGGAAATGGAACCTTGCTATGGTCTCGTACACCGACGATACGTAGTTGGTTGTCACCTTGGCGGAAAGTTCTGCCCCCAATGCCTCGAGGTTTAGAGAGGGCCCACTGGATGGCGTCCAACTGCTTGCAACTCAATGCCAATAAGACAGAGGTCCTGTTGGTTGGGAAGAATGTCAATCTCTGGAATGAGCAGTGGTGGCCTACCGTGCTGGGTGCAGTCCCGTCACCTACGATCATGGTTAAAAATCTCGGGGTCTGGATGGACACTTCTCTTAGCTTTCAGGACCACACCAGGAAAGTTTCCGGTACCTGTTTTGGCCTGTTGCGGGGTCTTAAGCCCCTTCTGAAATTCTTTGATCCTACCACACGCCAGTTGGTAATACAGGCAACTATTCTCTCACGCCTCGATTATGCCAGCTCTCTTCTACTTGGAGCCAACAAGGCCGAAATATGTCAGCTTCAAAGCATTCAAAATGCTGCCGCTAGAGCACTCGTTGGCCTGCCTCGCTTCTGCTCTGCTGCTGACACTATACGTAAGCTGCACTGGCTTCCGATGAAGTGTAGGATTGAATTCAAGGCTCTTTGCCTATCTTTTAAAATTGTGAAATCAGTCCATCCCAGTCTGCTGAGCAACCTGCTCACGCTGTATGTTCCCAAACGTAGGCTACGGTCGGAAGGTCGGCAGCTGGTCGTTGTTCCTCGGGTCAAGCGTAGCCGTGCGGGAGGGCGTTCCTTCCATTACTTGGCAGCTAGGCTGTGGAGCTCTTTGCCGGAGCAGATCCGTGGCATGGACAGCCTACTCGCCTTCAGGAAAGCTGTCAAGACCTTCCTATTTCCTACAGTCTAACCCTTGGTCTCTCTGTCAGTTGCTGGGTTCCTGATTGCTGTTCTTCCCTTATCTTGTAGCTGCAAGCGCCGGGACGACCCTTCACAGGGGCAGATGAGCTGCGCGCTATAAAAGCCACCAGAACATAAAATGACATATCAAGGCTAACAGCTTAATCTACTTATAATGAACGTTACTGCAAAGTATGCCAGAATTAGTTATTGTGAAAGGCATTTATTAAAGCCAATGGGCCTGTAAGGGTCGATTGTCATTACACAGTGTTAAAGTGTGCATGCATGTATTTTGTTACAGGGAATCTCACAGCAAGGGTTTTGACGCTGGTTGTCCCCTGTGACAAACCCTTGGTGTAGAAGATTTGCATTTTGAGAATCCTTATTATACCGTTTCGTAAAGAGTTGTGCATTGTTTAGCCAACTATACTTTTTTGTAATTTCATTACTATACACTGATTTTGTCTTTTTTTTTTTTTTTTTTTGAAAAATACATGAATTAGTCGGTAGAGTCATAGTTTTCAGAATAGATATACACTGTAAAAAATCATAACATAAATAAACCAGAAGCTAGATAAATAAAGAGCAAGAAAATCAAAAGCAGTACATACATAAGCATACAAAAAACTGAATTAACCATACAGTAAAATAGTCCAAGATTCAGCAAATATCAGTAAAATCTGCATGGGAAAATAAAAGATGAAACCAGCAATCAAATAACAGACTCTAAATGATTAGTGACTCTGCCCCAAATTTGTTGACCAAGCTTCTTTTTCCTATGCCCCTTAAGGGCATATAGACTATACTCCATATTATGTACTGCAAAGAAGCGTGCCCTCCATAATTCAAAAGAAGGCGGTTCCTGCTGTAGCCACCAGGAGGCTATTACAAGCCGACATACAGCTGTAACTAAAAATATTAATTTGGCATGTTGTTGTAATAGATCTGGCGTTTCCGACCCCATTTCTACACCTAATATCTGCGTAGCACTTAATTGTAATGGCATACCCAAAATGGCAGATAAATAATTCTCCATCTGTGTTAATAAAGTTGTCAGCCGCGGGCACCCAAAAAAATCTGAAGGTCATCCACAGATGGATATCCACACCGAAAACATTTCCCTATAATATCGCCCTGCCATTTGGAGATCTTATCGGGTGTGTAATATAAGTTAAAAATGGATTTATAATGCTGTGCAGATAACTTTGCAGAAATAAATAAATTCATAGCCATCTCCAGAGAAATTTCTATCCGTATAGCCTGTCTCCCTAATTTATTATTCCCCCATTTAGAATTTTGTTGATCTAAATCATTCGCCTTATACCTAACATGTGGCCATATAACACTCCTATTTTTGCATTTTTTATATTATCTTCTATCAAAGGGTTAGCTTGAAGATTTATTGCTTTCTGAGACAGAAAATTCCTGATTTGCAAGTACTTTGCAAAATTCTCCCTGGAAAGATGGTATTGCTCACGAAGTTGCTCAAAGGATTTAAAAGAGCCATCTCTATAAAAATCCCCCAACAACCTTAATCCTTTTTGCCACCATACATACACCACCCGATCCCATAAGTCGATTGGCAAGAATATAGGAGATGTCAATGGTGTATACCAAGAGATTTTCTCTATACCAAACATTCTCCTTAGTGTTCTCAAAATCTTGTATGCAGCGATCATGACCTTAAAACGTGTACGTTTGTAATAACTCCATTCCTGGTGTAAGAACAAACAGTTTTTAGCCTTCACGCCCAGTAACATCTGGTAGATTGACGGGCTCTCTGCCAAATTTGAAGGACCTATCCCTGTTAACAAAACATTCATGCCTTGAAACATGCAGGCGTAATAATAAAAAGTGAAGTCAGGTACCCACCAGCCTCCTAAGTTTCTTGGTAAAATCATATAGCACCCGGCACGCCGGGCCTTGCCCCCAGCCCACATAAAGCGCATACAAAGAGTCTGAAGCTGTGCCAAGCTTGCTATAGAGATTTCTAAAGGGACACACCTAAAAAAATATAATATTTGTGGCAATATCATCATTTTTAATAGACTGCAGTGCCCAGCTAACGAAAGATGTAAACATTCCGCCTGATCCAACTGTTTCCGCACTCCTAATATTAGATCCTCCCAATTAGACTTGACCAGGGCCATTGGGGAGACCCTTAACCTGATCCCCAAATAAGTAGCCTCTTTACAAACCCGCGAATCATAGTACTTTGGCAAATTAGCACATAATAACTGGATTTTGGCTGCGTTCAACTTATAGCCAGCAACTGCGCCAAAGTTTGCGGCTAAACATTCGATCTCCTCCATTGCAGCTGCAGGGCATGGCGTGACAATTGCGACATCGTCCGCATAAGCGAGGACCTTAAAATGATAATTTTGCATGACCACCGGAGAAATCCTAGAACTAGATTCCAACATTCTTAAAAAGGGCTCAATATACAATGAAAACAAAAGAGGAGAACAGGGCCAACCTTGTCTGGTACCCCTCTGTATTTGAACCAAATCAGACACGAGTCCCATGGTACTAATGCGGGCAGTAGGTTGAAAATAAAGCGTCTGAAGTGATGTTATAAAATTAGGGCCAAACCCCCTTCGCCTCATTACGTCCCATAAAAAGCACCATGAGACCCCGTCAAAAGCCTTTTCGGCATCCAATAAAATTAAGCATAATGGCTCCTGAGTAACATTGACAAAATCAAATAAAGTAATCACCCGGCGGACATGATCCGCCGTTCCTCGGTGCGGGATAAACCCATGCTGTGTGATAGAAACTAAATTAGTGATCACACTGGGCAGCCAATTCGCCAAGATCTTCGAATAAATGTTTCCATTAGCATTCAAAAGCGAAATTGGGCGGTAAGACCCAGGGAGGTTCGCAGGTTTTCCTTTTTTCTAAAAGACTACTATACATGCCTCACTCCAGCTCCCCAGAGGTGCACCCGTCTGAGCAATTCTCATCATCGCAAGGAGATCGGTTTTTAAAACAGAAAAGAAGGTCTTGTAAATTTCCAGGGGTAACTTATCTGGTCCTGCAGCCTTGCCCCTGGCTAACCCATTAACTGCCAATTCTAGTTCTTCTAATGAAATAGGTGCCTCTAGACTTTCTCTTTCATCTTCAGGAAGATCTGTAGTACAATATTGACTGATGAGAGTAGCAGCCCTATCCGTGTCATACTCATCTCCTTGGTATAGTGATTTATAGAATTGCCTAAACGCCTCTAATATACCGGTTTCATTATCTGCTAGATTCCCTCTTAAGTCTACTATATTAGCTATCCGCTGATTTACTTCCCTTAACCTTAATTTCTGGGCAAGGCATCTGCCACTTGCCTCCCCATACTCATACTGAATTTGTTGTTTAATAAAAAATGTTTTTGCACTTTCCTGCTACCATTTCAGGTTTAGCCTTGCCTTAAGTCTAGCCACTACCGTCATCTGATCCGCTATATCCTCCCCAGAGCGTATACCCTGCGCCAATAATTCCTCAGCCTTTGTTAACTCTTGATAAAGCTCTTGTAGTTTTACCGCCTGGCTTTTTTGATTGTATAGACCAAAGCTCAGGGCCTCCCCCCTAAATGCAGCTTTGAAACAATCCCAGACATTGCCCACACTGCTAGTCCCCCGATTAATATTAAAAAATGTTATAATCCATTGTTTCATGTATTCAATGAATTGCTGCTCTATAATAACTTGCGGTCAAAAGAGAACACCCTTGGTCTAATAGGGGTTACTATATCCGCTATAGAAAGAACCACCGGTCCGTGATCGGACGTGATTCTAGGATAAACCTGAATGACGGCCGATTTCAACAGTGACTGAGGAGTTAAAAAATAATCAAGCTGAACTAACTTGCGATGGGGAAAGGAAAAAAATGTGTACCCCGGAGCCGCCCCCCATAAAAAAGCCCATGCATCCACCAACCCATGTGCCATCATTAATGCCTGCAATGCCTTGAACATCCGTGGCTTCCGACCACTATATTTTTCTTCTTTATTACATAAAATATTCGGGGCTAAATTTATATTTAAGTCTCCACAAAAAAATCAATGGTGTAGGCGAAGTAGCTAGCTCGACATTCAAAAACTCTAAAGTTGATGCTTCGTCAAGATTTGCCCCATAAACAGCACAAATTACCTGACCTACAACACATTCTGCAATTGCCCATCTTCCTAAATCATCAACTAGAATTTTGCCTGTTTTGCCTATATGCTTCTTTCCCAAAATTGCCACCCCTCTAGACGTACCTAAATACTTAGTACAAGCAATAAAATTAAATCCCAACTCTTCGAGCAATTGGCGTTTTGACCATACAATATGAGTCTCTTGGAGACAAATTATATCGCAGTAGAGGGCACGTAATTCCTGTGCTACCCGGCGTCTTTTATCTATTGAGTTCAGCCCCTTAACATTCAGGGTGCCTATCCTAATACCCCTACCAGCCATTTAACTGTGTCATCTTTCACTAAACTAGCTCCATATACTGACTGAAAGTAAAACATACTTTTACCAAAGTGACTCATTTCCGACCAATATTCATGTATTATTTTATATTTTCCCCCTCCCCTCCCAACAGAACCTCCCCAACTCCACTCCAGTGCCCCCTTCCCCACTTTCCCCCAACCCTCCCACCCAAAATGAGGCTTAAGGACCATGACCTCAGCGATGTCAAGGTGCTTCGACCGACCCCTCCCCCATTGACTCTCCCGCCACCCTTATGTGTCCCTCCTTCCCATATTAACTAATCATATCTGATCAAACCCTGTAAAAACAGGGAAAATTAACATATCATCTACTACCCTGTCTTTATCCAAATGATATTATGAACTATGAATTCACATAAATTCAGACATCATATTTGGTGTAATTACATGAAATCCATTACATTTGCCCACATTGACTATTCTGTTTACCCCTTTTCATACTAGCACAATTTCATCATTGCCTATTTAATGGAAAAAAAAAAGAACAAAAAGAAAGAATGACAGAGTGTCCACTGTAACTCAGAAAAAACAGAGGAAATCACTACAGGCGGGGGCAGTCAATCGGAGTCATAGGCAGAGCACCTCACACAGCCACCTCAGCGGCCGCCATCTTGCCTCTCAAAAAGAGATTTGGAATTCAGTAGGCCTGAATTAGTTATGGTACCAAACCAGTGTTTTAGCATATAGGTTTGATTAAGTCAGTGGAAAAAACTGTCCAAGGCCATGGGTATAATCATTTTATTATGGAAAAGTATGAATAATACAGTAAGTCTGACTTATTTATTATGAAAGTCACAGGTTCATTTCACAAGACCTTTAAGGGTGGATTGTTATTACATGGTGTAAAAGTCTCTAGACAGGTATTGGCTTACATACATCTTCACAGATTACTGGCGAAGGGAATGGTTTTGATGATGGTCCCCCCCTTTACAATCCCTGTGGGTAGAAGATTTGCACTTTTATCATAGTTAATAATCCTATTAGGATTGGTTGGATATTGTTTTTGACTGTCGGACAGAGGATTACTTTGTGGGAAACCTTATGCAGAATTCAGTATGCCTGAGTTGGGTATGGAGACAAACCACTGATAAAGACTATAGGCTTGATATGTTGATTAGGAAGTTAACAGCAAATGCAGTTGTCCTGACTTATTTATTGTGAAAATCATATGTTAAGACAAATAGGCCTTTTGGGGTGGGTGTCGCCTCACCGTCTTTAAGCCTGGAGACAGGTATTTATCTACAGGGCTTCTGACAGATGTTGGTGTTGGTTACTTCATTTGACAAATCCTGTGGGTATAAGATTTGTACTGTGCTAATCCTTGTTAGACCCTGTTAGGAAGGCCTGACGTGTGATATCAGACAAACCCATGTAATAAAGAATAACTTTTAAAACTCTATACGCATATACATACATAAAGGCCCTTGGGCAGTGGAGTAACATTTGCCCCTGCAGCCCTCGCAGCGCAGGGGAGCCCCTGAGCTCCAGAAGGCCCCCTCCGACACTACTCATGGCTGTCAGGCAGTCCTAGCTACCATTAACTACACACTGAGCTGTAGTATGCCGCTCTTTTGTTTTGTGTGTTGTAAATCTCTGCAATGTGTCTGCTGTAAAGCGATCCGATACCCTAGGGTCAGGCCAGCGCTATATTAAACTTCTTAAATAAAAATAAATAACGATTTCCTGCTAATCTGAATACAACTATTGTCCTTTTTGTTACACTGCATTAAACCCCAGAGATCTATGAGCACTTTATAATAAATCAACTGTGTGTACCACACTAACGGTGCATGAGAGCTCCTGAGTGGGGGAGCGGCCCTTCATGTACTTTGCAGGGAGGCACCCCTCAAGTTTTGAAATGCCACTGGCATTTGGGTCAGCCCCCTTCTGTATGTTAATGTGTCAGTCATATTCTCCTTTTCCACATAATGTCCACAACATTTTTTCTAAATGTGGCAATCATGCTTGAACTTTAAACAATGATTCACTATTTGCAAAACCATAGATGACTGTTCACTTCAATGTTCTACTTAAATTCTGTATTGCAATCATATGCCTGCTAAGTTTCCTTTTTTCAACTTTCATTAGTCAAATGTATCTTCCATATGGCTTTTGAGTTTGTGTCTCTTTTATAAAGTGGATGGATAAGTGAACAAATGAATGAATTAATCAGTTGGTTGCTGACGGATGTACGACATTACAACGCATGCTTTTACCACGCATGCTTTTACATCGCAAGTTTTACAACGCATGCCTTTACAACGCATAGCGCTTTGGGGTGCTGGATAGTGAATAGTTTAATTTACTTTTCCAACTCCAGTCCCCGTGGATAGTAGGGAAGGTGTTGGGTAGTAAATTAAATCTATTCCCTATCCTAGAGCGCCCCCCAGCGCAATGCGTTGTAATGGTTTGCGTTGTAAAAGTTGTGATGTAAAAGCATTGCGTGGTAAAAGTTGCGTTGTAAGTGATGTTTCCCGTTGCTGACTGAAGGCGTGAGTACACAGATTAGGGACAGAGTGCATTTATGCCTAAACTCATTAATGACTGAAGAGGAACTTTCATTTATAAACCAGACCTATTGCATTGTCAATGCCTATTTGTATTCATTGCCTTAGACATGTTTGCTAATATTTTGCAGCTGGTCACGAACTAAATGGTATCCTGTACATTCCTAAGCACTGAAACATGAAAGAAAAATAATTCTTCTGCCAACTTTCAGAAAAGATGTAGTTGGTTGTAAACCATCACACCATGGGCTCGCAGCACAGTCATTGGTGTTTCTTGTGAATGATGCATGCTTGGAATGCAAATCATGGGCAGGTCCCTGTAGAGTGTACAACAAATGGAAAAGATCACATGCAATGCACTCTGAAGGCAGAAAACAGTTTCACTAGAAAGTCTAATCTGGTATTTGGGTTTTTCGTTTAGGAATAAGAGTTATGTTGAGTAAAGGGCATGTACTATGATAAAACACAGCAGAGTGGAACTGAAAGCTGTGACACACCTCACCCTCACCCACGTGCAGTGGTTAATTTGTAAAAAAAAAAAAAAAGAAATCTGTGCTGAGGCTCTCTCAGGAGGCTGCTAGCTCCAGCTCATTTCTCCTGTTAGTGCCGCCTAAAACAGAACCAACTAATAACCATGAAATTGGGGAGAGGATGTAGCGTAATTACCAGAACTGCCGACTTCAGAGCTGGGGGAACCAGTTTCGAGTCTCAGGGTCGGCTCATTAGCCTGTGATTCTGGGCAAATCACTTAATCTCCCTGTGCCTACCATAAATGAATGTGCCCTTAAATGGTGCTCATGAAAAAGCACATTATTAAGTGCAGTTGAGCACCAGGAACAATTGCTCAAATTAAGCACTGATTCACATGGAATATCAGAAATATTAGCTCATAAAGTTCTTTGCATAAATAAGGATATGCATGCCCTCTAGGCTTTAAGAGACCTTTGAATTTATTGGTATTAGCTTTTGTAGAATACATGTTTGCAATACGGTCATTCAGATGTTGATGGACCTTCAATAAGCTACTACTGTCTGAGGAGTCATTCCATTAACCCTTTTACATTGTGCTTTTTTCAATTTTGATGTTTTATTGATTTTCAACCTTTTCCATCACATAAGGAGATGCTTTTCTATTCATTTTGCAGATATCTAAACTTTTCTTACTAATAATTGCAAAACAGACATAGCTAGAGATCAATGAGTTGATCAATATCTTTGTATAACTTCTGGCACTAGTGACCTACCATTCTTTCATTTTTTAGTAAACATGGATGTCATTGACATTTTGTTTCCATAAACCCCCAAAAATTGGCTGTTGTTTTTTCTGTCTGCTATGTCCAGTCATTGAGCAATAAATGCCATCTTCTTTCAGACTAAGTAGCTTTACCATGAGGCAGCAATGTGCATTATATAAACCTTATCATAAGAAAGTCAATGCCTCAAGTCAAGGTAACCCTCTCACACCACTTAGTGCACAATGTCTTATGTGTTCTTCAAGTCCAGTATGTGTCTGTGCATACTCTACAGTCATGTCAATGGCATCCATTGCCCAAGTGTGCATTATATTCCAGTGCAGGCCACTTTGTAACAAGGTTTTGCTCATCTCATCCATATGCAAGTCAATTCCACAATGTACTCTACTTCCCTATAAGGCAGTTAATGTCATTATTTGCCATGGTATGGTCCATTCATATAACTCATATAACTCATATACCACTAACACACACACACACACACACACACACACACACACACGCACACACACACACACACGCACACACACACACACACGCACACACACACACACACACACACACACACACACACACAACCACACACACACACACACACACAACCACACACACACACACACACACACTCTCTCTCTCTCTCACACTCTCTCACATGCACATGTATAGAGACAAACGTTCTCTAACGCATAAAACATGCAAAGACATGAAAACCCTTAGGCACACACGCGCACACACACACACACACACACAGATGTGCGTATACACATTGACATGATTAGTAACTTCTCATCCTTCACCAGTGATTCATTATATCAAACATTTGGTAAGCTAGCACTGCTCTGTCCCATCAATTGGATGCAGTCAGAAAAAAAGCAACCTGATGCTGCCACTGTACATTTTTTGGAGACAAAGACAAACTGTTTTCTGTCTCTTCCAGGCAAACACTAGGTCCCTGTCAGTACATGAAGTACAAGAGGAACTAGGCACCCAAAGGAAGCAATGGATAAGCAATCTATGCTCTAAACACACTTATTGAAGTGAACATCAATATAAACATGACACCTAATTTTCATGTGGTAGTCTTTTAATCTAGCCTTCCTCGGATATCCACTTCTCCCCTCATGGACTGAGTCTGGTGGGCTCAGCGCATGAGGATATGAGATGAGGATTATACCTATGTGAGTTTTCAGTTGTTCAGAGCACTCACTGTAGGTAAAACCCCTCTCCTTTCCTTTCCCGCTCAATTTACATGCATGTGGATGGAGGACGATAGCTCAGCTTGAATAGGTTAAATTAATGTTTGGACTCTGGCTCAATTTGCATATTAGAATATAAGACCATAACCAGGTTTCTATGAAAGGGGAAAATATAAAAAGTTTGGAGGGGAAATGGTAGAGGACAGTGTTGCAGAGTGATCAGGGAGAGGTTGCGTGAACCTAAATAAGTATAAAAAGGTAGAGAGTAATCCTTATACCAAAGGGAACAGGGTAAGTAACAAATATTTAAAAAAATTGTTCCCTTTGTGAGATGCTTGCCCTATGGAGTACCACGCAAAGTTCCCTTCACTGCACTCCACACTTCTAAATAAAAACTACTGGAGGAAAATCTCATTCATACTCTAAATGTTCCACCCACCTTCAGAAAGTAGAACCACAAAAGCACTTTTTATATATCAATGTTTAACCCTGACAATGTTGTTCACATTTCGATTCTGCTTTATTAAAACCATGAATCGATCTTCTCCTATAATATTGAAATAATGAATCCGTAATTTGTGTCAAATAATCAAATCATACAATATTACAAACATATATTATTTAAACCTTAAACATTTCATTAAACAATTAGAACTCCGAGTTGTTTAATAAAACATATTTTATGTAAACATTTGATGCCAAAACCAGAAATATGTCAACGCGTTTCGGTGGATCTTGCTTTTTATGCACCACCTTCCTCATGACAATGTTAAAAACACAGTAATCTGTGAATGAAATTATAACAAAATGCAAAATCACTAATACATCATAACATAATTTTTTTCTAAAACATTACAAACATTGTCATGGCTAAGCCCCTATTTCTGCTATTTGTAATAATACTTTCCCAGGAAGTTAAGAAAAAGAAAAAACTCACTAGTCTGTCCTATCACCTCACATTCTTTCATCTTTCTATATAGGGACCATAGTGGTGATACACCATAGTCCATAATTCATGTCAAATATATTAGCTTAAAGGACATATATGTGCTTGTAAGATGGGACTGTTATATCTCATACATAAGAATAGAAAGATAAGTTGTATGTTATGGATACAATCGGATGATTTATTATATAATAGAACAACACGTTTATACGGGTCTTCTCAATGTCAACAGACTAGACTCTTATTTGTTAATATAACGGGCAACAAATTCGAACCTATTATTAGATGGCCGCGAAGTTGGCCAGAAAATAACCGAATTACCTTAATTGACAGCTCAACACATTTTGACTTAAGAAATAAAATCTGGATAATTATAGGAATCTGGATAATAATAAGAAGAAGTATTAAAAATTATAAAATTTAATCTCTCCCTCGCAAATCGTTTTTTTCTGATTGTAGATGATGTTGAAAATAATACACGCGAGTCTATAAAATGGTGGTAGCCATATATCTAAACAAAAATATTGAGTCTGAATTACCAAATGAAAGAGGGCGATTACATTAACTTAAATCACACTGTGAGCTATTTATTTGCACTCTGTACAAAATGGCCACCGCAAATAACAAACAAACTAATAAAACTCTACCTACCATATTAGAAATAATATAGTTCTCTCATTATCTGGGAGGAATACACAAAGCCCAGCAGCAGAGCCAGCCATGTTACCCAGGACACAGACAGCAAGGACCAAATGTCCAGGATACAAAATGCCTACTTTTCAAAATTGTGACGTAACATCTGTCTTTAATATTAGGAAGGATATTAGGGGGAGTGGCCAAGATGGCAGCAGAGGAGGATCTCATCTCCTCCGCCATGTGCCCAGCCTCACGTATTTGAGGTACTCCTGCCTGGCTCACGGCCCAGAGCCCCAATCCAGGAGCAGAAACAGCGGTAGGATAGCACCCGCCACACTGAGGCTGATATAAATGCCAAGTGCGCTGCTTCCTGGAGCAGACAACCAGCTTGATCCGGGGCTAATGGGCCACGCCACTCGGACACACATGGCTCTTTGGAGTGGGGGGAACCTCCGTCCTCTGAAACACAAAACACCCACATGACCAGTGCACTGAGGAAAAAATCCCAACGGCAGGAAAAGCAGCAGCCCAGCACCTGCTCCTTTGGGGCCATACAAAATGCTACACATGTCAGGTGCCGATCGCTGCTCCCTGACTAGATGCGGCAGTGTGGCGCTCCCCAGTGGACTTTTGTACCATCTTTGATAGGCCCACAATAGACTTGATGGGACCATCATATCTGCTACTAGCCTATCCCCTGCCTAATCCTATGAATGTCTTGAACTGGGTGCCCCACCCCGGCTACTCTGAACTTTACCTGACTTGGGGGCCAGCAAATCGAAACAGCAATGGCCTGGCCTGAGAGGTATTGAGGCCCATGAGGAGAGTGCCTCCCCCTGTGGAGGGATACTGCATGGAGTTAGACTGTGAGCCTAAGCCTGGTGAGCAGGCCTCAGGGTGACAGGCAGAGACCACACCTGGTTCGACACCCCTGTGGTGAGTTGGGCGAATGGTGGGTGTGAGCCTAGTTATTTTCGATCTTATGGGAGCCCAACAGCTTGCACATTGCCCTGGCAGTCCCAATCAGCATGGGAGATGCAGACTGAGCACTGCTGCCTGCCGTGACCCAGTGCCTCTACAACAATGACAACACAGAAATCTAGGAAGGGACTTAACCCTCACGGGCATGGTAACTTAGACACCTGCCAAGAAAGCAGAGGCACACTGCGAACAGACCAAAGAGAGGGGGGAGAGTAGAGACCCCTCTCTGCAAGGGTCCTCGCCCTCCAGAGTGAAACACCACTTTACCCGGGCCTTCATGGAGGACCTCTTAAGTAAACTCTGACAGGACATCTCCATGCTCAGTGACGAAGTCATGAAGGACATGAAGGACATGAAGGACATGAAGGACATGAAGGACATGAAGGACATGAAGGACATGAAGGACATGAAGGACATGAAGGACATGAAGGACATGAAGGACATGAAGGACATGAAGGACATGAAGGACATGAAGGAGCTGCACCACTATCTGCTCGCGCGGGGTCAGTGAGTCTCAAAATTGCAGGCCCTCCTGGAAGACTTAGAAAATAGATCCAGGAGGTTCAACATCCGCATCAAGGGAACCCACCAAAAGACTGAGAGGGGACATTGAGGACTGTGATGAGGCTCTTTATTCTTATACTCCCTAACTTGCCCACCACAGATATATAGCTTGACAGGACCCACAGAGTCAAATGCAATGGGTATAAGACATAGTCATAACTGGCATCACTAAATTACATTTTGGTAACGCTCCAGGCCCAGACAGGTTTACAACAATATTGTATAATCTATTCTGTTGACTAGGTTCTATTTACATTTTGGTAACGCTCCAGGACCAGACAGGTTTACAACAATATTGTATAATCTATTCTGCGGACTAGGTTCTATAACTCCTTTGCAGAGACTGGTTCTCTCACTCCCACAATGCAGTCAGTTGTCTTCACAATCATACACAAGCCGGGGAAACACCCACTAACTGAGCCTCCTATCACGTACTCTCTTCTCAACGTAGACACAAAGATCTTCCTGTGCATTCTAACTAGGAGAACGGCCCCCTACATGCAAAAATTGATAGGGCCTGACCAGATGGGATTCATTCCCAAAAGAAGGTGTGCAGACAAAACAAAAAGTATTCTGCGTCTCATTAACAAGGGTGCACTCACTAAAGCCCCAAACTTCCTCATTTCCATAGATGCAGAGGAGGCATTTAACAGGGAACATTGGCCCTTCCTCCAAGAGCTCCTCCGTAGGATTGGCATGAATCTCAGCTTTCAGCATGGGGTGCTGAGCAGCTACTCACTCCAAGAGGCAAGAGTGAGAGTAAATGGCAGAGCATCAGGGCCCATTAGGGTTCAAATGGGACACAGCTTGGCTGCCCATTGTCACCTCTCCTCTTTGCTCTATATAGGTATCCCCTCACAGAAGCCATCCACCAAAATGCGCAGATAGCATGGGTGACCTTTGATAGGACAGCACACAAGATAACCCTTCAGGCTTTAGACATCCTCCTAATCCTTAATAACTCATTAACCACAATCCCTGCTTTACAGCATGAACTGGAGTCCTTTGTCCAAATGTTGAGGTATAAAGTAAATGGTCAAAAGTCCCAGATGCTAGGGATTAATGTCTCTGGGGTGCAACAGGATAGCTTGCAAGATTACTGCCCCTTTTCATGGGCACTACGGTTCATCAAATAGTTCGGTGTCAGGATCTATTTTGCAGTAGAACATACAGCTGAACAGAACTACATGGATCTCCTTCACATGACTCAGAGATTTACAGAGCTGGCAGATGGGGTATCTCTTGAATCTGGGTCATATAGCAGCCACTAAGATCGCCTAACTGCCTAAAGTCCCATAGACCATGCAGGTCCTTCCCCATCAGTCACGCTGGAGGACTCTTCCTGCCGTGCAGAAATTGGTTGAGATCTTTTTCTGGAAGGGGTAGAAAGCTTGGAACGTCAAACTACACCAATACACCTCACCAGATGAGGGAGGCTTTGGAATCCAGTGGCTTAAACATAATTGTACTGCAGCACTATTACGATACTAAGTAGAGTCGTATTGCATTGCCTATGAGAAACACTAGTGCTTTATGGACCAGTCCGTTGCTATTATGCATGTGTGGAAACTCCTGTGGCTGTCCAAGAAGCATAGACCATGGAGGGTCTCAAGCTCCGATTTTGCTGGCCGCAATGATTGCTTAGGATAGCATGGCTCTTCACCTAGGCCTCATGTATTTGCCTTCCCCAATGTATCCCATTATAGGCAACCCAATAAACAGAAACCAGAGTACCACATCTCAAACCTGGCAGCTAGAGAACTGTAAACTAATACAATAGGGCACTTCTTTGATCCTAACAGGGTGCAATCATTTAAGCAACTCTGAGAGGATTTTGCCTTATCAGAGATGGAGTGCATCTGCTATCTACAAACCTGGAACTGGGTGACTCAACCGTTGGTTGAGAAATTTGATGCCAGCACACTTACACCCTTTGAAAAATGGTTCCTTACCGAATGCAATGATAGACATCTTGTCTTGGATCTCTACAAGCTACTCAAGAGAGCCATCCTCAACACCATGCACAACAGAGCAAAATAGATGGAAAAATGAGCTGGAGTATATGACCTACATGTATTAAGAAGAAAGGTTTAAGCCTGGAAAAAGGTTATATTGGCAAGTTGAATTGGCAGTTAAAATTGCACTATGGACTGCAATATTAAACTCAAAATATTGGCAGTAAAAATATAGTAAATACAAAAATATTGAATAGCACAATTTGATAATAATATACTGTATCTAAGTAGACAATGGATTTAACCGTAATATTAACAAAACAAAGGCACAAAAAATATTGTTTTTTATTTAGTGAGGTCTTCGATTATGTCATTTGAGATGTCATAAGTAGTGCGTGAGTGATGTAACATGTGAGGTCATAAGTAGTGCATGACAGGAGCACAAGTTATAGTTAGCTAACTATAAATGGTGAATTTCTGTTATCTTTTTAGTTAAAAAAGTTAATGCTTTTACCGACCTATTAACCTAACTATAACATTACTTTAACTTTTGGGTTTTCTGTAAAATTTCTACTTTTTTTAAACATAAAGTAAAATGTTATAACATACGAAAAGCCACCCTGCTTGGTATTGCTTTCGACTGTGCGGTGGCGGTTCTCGAAAGTGCTTCATGTTTTTTGGAGAAGAGAGGGTCACTTGGCTACCCTACTCAAATCTCATTAGGCCCTGAAGACCCCATCCCCAGGGTCATTTTTCGTACAAGAGGAGGGGTGTTGCATTGCGCCCCTCCCTGAGCCTTATTAGGACCTGTGGACCTCATTACCGCAGGACCATTTTTTAATTAAAGGGGAGAGGGATCACAAGGCCATCCCTCCCCGAACTTGGAGACCCTGGGGACCCCATTCCCCGAGGGCTTTTTTAAAATTAAAGTGTAAGGGGCAGCGTGGCCCCCCTTCCAGTACTTTGTCAGGCCCTAGGGTCCCTGGGCTGTTATTTGTTAATTAAAGGGAACAAAGAGCCTTATGTTTTTTGAAAGGGGTGGGGATCACATGGCTACCCTACTCAAGTCTCATTAGGCCCTGAAGACCACATGGCAATTTTTCATAATAGAGGAGGGGGCCGCCTTCACCCCTCCCCGAGCCTTATTTGGCTCTAGAGAATCCATTCCCCCTTTTTAATTAATGGGGAGGGCGCAGTGTGGCCTCCCTCTCTGAGCCTTGTTGGGCCCTTGGGACCCCATTTCACCCCCAGAGATAATTTTTTAATTAAAGGGGACGGGAACCATGTGGCCCCCTCCCTGATCCTTGTTAGACCCTGGGGACCCACTCCAGGGTCACGACTAAAATTAAATGAAGAGGGACCATGCAGTCTCCTCCCCACAGCTTTTCTGGCTCTGTTGAAGGTGACCCACCATACATTCATTGGGCACTGCTGGGGGACAGCATTGCGCCTGACATTAGGGATCAGGTACTAATACTGTTCCCTGCGGGCAGAAGCAATATTTTGATTAGGCCTGGGTGTAGGAGTATGCTACGCTCGAGTAGTTTGCGTAGTTTGCGCAACTATGCGCTACAAGAATTGCACATAGCACAATGCAAAAATGCGTAGCGGGCATTTTTTGCTTGCGGTCCTCAACATCAAGTTGGCAACCGCGAGCGAGCAAAATAACATCTCAGCGAGACTTTTTCCTCGTTTGCGATCAGCAACATCAAGTTGCCGATCGCGAGTGTGGAAAACCTTCCAGCGAGATTCTCAACGCGGAGAGGTCAGGTTTCTCAATGTGAGTGGTCGGGTATGCTCCGGACCGCTCGCGATGAGACAACACTACCAGTCCGCATTGAGAAAGCTACCGCTCGAGTACAAATCTACTCAAGCGGCAGAAAACGACCGCTTGCACAGTGCAAGATGCAGTTTGCACTGATTGCACAGTGCGGACAAGCATCTGGCACTGTGCAATGAGTGCGAACAGCATTTTGCACAGTGCACCACGCAGTTCATGTAGCTCACGTAGCGTGAAGTGCACTTCGCGTAGCTACGGGTAGCGCTCCTACGCAAACTACGCGCAGGGTTAAAAATGATCTGTTTCCCTGCTAGCATCAAATCAACAGTCTGCTTCCAGATGGTGGGAGCATTTCCAAAACTTCCACCCTCCGAGAGCAGATTTTGTGCTTGCTGCCACTTGGAGGAAAATACTCCTGCCAAGGGGGAGCAAGCTTAGGTTTCCCTTTCTGCGCCGGAGCGGGAAGGGAACTGCTATTTCCCAGGGTAGACTCTAGTGAGCCAGTGCTGGAAGGGAAATATTGTCCCCGGAGTGATAAATTGCTCAATGAGGAGGGACACGCTACCCCTGCCCTTTTAAAAAGTTGTCCTGAACATGTTTAATAAAAAATATAAAGAAGCAGGGTCGGAAAACCATGACCCTTTGGGCCCCCATGGGGGGGGGGGACCAAAAGAGACCCATGGGGCCCCAAAAAACCAACAAATCAGCAAAAATTGCCACAATCCGATGGGTTTTCCACAGGATTGTAAAACAAAAAAAAAAACAGCAGCAGGGTCACTTTTTTTATTGATGGGAGGGAGGAGCATGGCCCCCCTCCCCTCCCCTTTACAGGCTCCAGGGAGCCCATCCCTGGGGTCAAAAATAATATGTGTATGGTAAGGGGGAACGTAAGGCACCCCTCCAAGAACCATCAGAGGCCCCGGGGAGCCCACCCCTGGGGCTGAAACAATTGTATATGGGGAGAGGGGGGGTGACCACCCTCTCCTTGAGCCATCAGATGGCCCGGGGAGCCAACCCCGAGGTCCAAAACCATTGACTAATGGGGGGCCATGCAAGCCCCTACGCGGAGCATAACAGGCCCAGGGGCTGACATTTTTCACAATGGGGAGAGCAGCAGCCACACTCTCCAAGCCATGACATTGATACCACATGCAAGGAGCAGCAGTAGTAGCTGCTCCCTGAGGCTGTCAGCAATGCTGGCTCCAGCAGCCTGTTGGTAGCCGTCTGGGGCCACAGTGGCCCTGTGGGTCCCCCACTGGCCCCACTCAATTTAATTTTGGTAGTGCCCTGGGGAGGTGGGCCACATGGGCACCTTCCCCTTAATTAAAATAAACCGTTCTAGGGGATGCTCTAGGGAGTGGTGTCCCGTGGCCACCACCCCTTTATTTAAAGGAGTAGACCAATGTATTGGGTCCCCAGGGCTTAATAATGCATGGGGGGAGGCATGTGGCCCACTTCCCTTTAATGATAAAAAACAGCCCTGGGGTTGGGGTTCCCAGAGACTAATAAGGCTTGTGGAGTGGGGCCACGTGGCCCCCCTTTTAATACAAGCGGCCCTGGGGGAGGGGATCACCAAGGTCTAAGAAGGCTCGGGGAGGATGGCCAGGTGGCTACCATCCCCCTTAATTAAAAACATATTCCTAGATAAATGGGGTCATACACCCATAAGACTGGGAGAAGGGGGGCATGTAGCCCCCTCCCCTTTGTTAAAAAAAATGCCCAGGGAGATGGGGGCCTAAAAAGGCTCATATAGGAGGGCCACGTCGGCCTCTGCTAATAATAAACAAAAACTGTTCTGGGGTCACTCTACTCCACTCTGTGACACTCTATTCAACTCCTACTCCGTTTCACCCCACTTTACAATACTGTATCAAACACTACTCCACTATACTTCACTACTGCACATTAAGCCACTCCACTGTACACTATTCAATGCCACTCAACTCTACGACAGTCGACGCCGCTCCATTATACTGTCCCTCACTCTATTTTACTCCATCCCACTCCACTGTACTCCACTCTATGACACTCTCCAGCACTCTACAACATGCCAGCCCACTCCACTGTACAACACATCACTCCACTCTACAAAACGCTACTTCACTGTACACTATGCCACTCAGCTTCTCTTCACTCCACAACATGACACTTTACCCCATGTATGGCTGTGTACGACAATCCACTCCACACCGCTTGACTCTAGCACACTCTAGTCAACTCTACAAGAAATTACTACACCACACTGTACTCTACTCTATATTCTTACACTACACTGTATAACCCTCTACCCGACGTTATGCCCCAACACTCTACTATATAGCAAACTCATCTACTCTACAACACTTCACCAACACCCTACAAAACACCACCTCACTGTAATGTACAAGAGGCCACCCCACTTTAGAACAGTTTACTGTGCTTTACGTTACACCTCTTCACTCTAATGCACTCCATGCTGCTGTACTACACCACGTCGCTGCACTCTCTGACTCTTCAGTCCACTGTATGACACACTACTCCATTCTACTACATTCCACTCTGGCTTTCTATGACACAACACTCTATGACACTACATTATATCACACTATTCTCCACTCTACAATACTCCATTTAACGATACCCCAGTCAATGACACTGGACTCTATGATTTGAAAAACATTTTTATTAAAAAAATAAAACAATTATAGCTCAATGAACAAGCCATAGGTTAAACCTTTGTTATGGTTAGGAAAACTTTATTTATTCTTTCTAGACAAACAACACTTAAAATACACAAACATTAGAAATTCTAAAGTTGTAGTTAGACCTTAAGTTTATAATTTACACACTGCCTTTAAATAACTTTATCTTTATTCTTTCTATACAAACCAAACTCAAACTACACAAAATTTAGAAATACTAAAGTTATACTTATACCTTAAATTTATAATTTATGCAAGACCTTCAAATTAGTGTAACTCACGCACCTCCATTCACACTGTATTGAACTCAGAAGGGAAGCAGATCCTCAATTCTTTCCACTCTTGCGGCCTCAGCAGGTCTCCCTGGCTCTGCTTGGCAGCTGATTGATTTGTGCTGCATTGTCTTTCCTCTGTTGTGCTCTCATTTTTGTATTTATATTTAGTACACTGTTGCTGTCGTTGCTATCTGTAAGTTTCTTAATTTAGCCTCACTGTTATTGCTTCACCACTGTTATTTTTCTTATTGTGGCCACCTTTTTTCCAGGAGCCAGCTCTCTCGTTAGACACTCCGTTTTCCTGGCATTCTCACTTCCCTCAACCCAGCTTCCCACCCAGGACCTACTTAATGGAGGCCCCATAGCATGCACACAGCAGACGAGTGTAGAGGGTGTGTCGCTGCCACACCAACGGTGTGCCAAAGACAAGCCTTTCTGCACAGAGACCTGGCTCAACTCCTCCTCCACCCCTGATATTGTCACCACAATACCCAATGGCTACAAGCTGGTACACCAAGACTGCACCAACAAGCGTGCAGGTGGCAATATGATCATCCACAAAGAAGCCATCTGCTGCTTCACCGCTGAAGGCGACACCACACCGATGATGGAACACCTCAACTTCCAACTCCAAACCAATGGCAGAATACCATCAGAGGCACCCTTGCCTACAGATCACAGGACCACGTCCCGCTTCTGCAATGCCATCGCTGAATTCATCACCACGCTCACTATTGACTCCAAGCACTACATCTTCCTCGGTGACCTTCCTCGGTCAACTTCTTCCTCAATGACTCCATTGATGCTACCTCCGCCAACCTCCTGGAAAGCATGAGCAACATCAGCCTGACCCAACTGGCCACCAACCCCACACACAGCGCAGGACACATGCTGACCCGATCTTTACTGCCAGTGACAGAGTCAGAGTCATGTAAATGAACTCACCTGACTGACTATGCCACCACCAAGCCCCCATCTCCTCCCTCCAGAGCTGGAACAAAGTGAAAGAGACCCAATGGACGGACACCCTCCACACCACCCATCCAGACTTGAACAGACTCTCCACCTGGATCACCAACTGTGCTGACAGAGTTGCCCCTGTCTAACCCGCCAAGACTGGCAGATCCACCAAACAAGTCAGTTGGTATACACCAGAACTCAGGACAATGAAATCAAATTCTAAACAAAAAGGTAGAAAGAAGATGGAGCAACAACAAAGATCCCAAAGACTGAGCCACCTTCAAGTCAGCCCTCAACAAATACCACCATCACTAAAAGACACAAAAAGAGGTGCCCTGAGACACATCATCGAAGAAAGCTCCAACTTTAGCAAGGAACCCTTTAGCATCGTAGAGAGTTCTCCTGCCCTTATGCCACCAAGAACACAACTCTCATTTTCCCAAGAACTCTGCGACACCCTAGAGGACTATTTCCACAACAAGATCTTTACTATCTGTAGTAACTTTGAACCCGAACCCTAACCCACTGACCTCTGCAACCTCCCCAGACAACTATACTACATGGGAACAGATCACAACACAGAACACCACAGCCATCATGAACTCCATCGGCTCTGGAGCACCCATGGACCCTGCCCCCACCACCTCCCAACCTCGGGAGCAAGGAAATCAGCTGCAAACTCACCCCATTCTTAATGCATCCATCACTACAACCGCCTTCCTGACTGAATGGAAACACGCAGAGGTCAGAACCTTCCTCAAGAATCCCATTGCCTCATCTCAATACTTACCTGCCCAGCCAAAGTCCTCGAGAAGGCCAATAGCTGCCAACTCACTGTATACCTGAAGAGAAACAACCTGCTGGACACCACTCAATCTGGGTTCTGTACATACCACATCAGCAAGAGTGTCCTGATCATTGCCACTGATAACATCAGAACCCTCCTCAGCCGGGCAGCCCTGATCCTCCTCATCCTCACCAGCATCTGATACTGTATCCCACCACACACTCATCAAAAGAGTCTACCACAAATGGATCGCATCCTTCCTCACAGAATAAACCCTGAGAATCTGCCTGCCACCCTCCACTTTGAAAGCCAAGAGCACCATCTGGGGCATCCTTTAATGTTCATCCCTTAGCCTCCCCTTGTCCAACACATACATGAGATCCCTGGCCAACATCATCAAAACCTATGGCCTCAACATTGTATCCTACACAGACAACACCCAGCTCATCCTCTTGCTCGCAGAAGACAACGCCACCATTAAGACCAAGTCACACAACTGCATGACAAGTGTCGCCGACTGGATGAAGACCAACTACCTGAACGCCAACATGGACAAGATGGAAGTGCTGACAATAGGAACAACACCTCCCTGTGGAACCACGACTGGTGGCCCTCCGAGCTCGGCCCCACACAACAGACCATGCCCACAACCGTGGTATCATTCTGGAGAGCAAACTCCCCATGAAATGCCAGATTCCACAAAGTGTGCTTGCTCCGAAAGATCTTCATAATGCTCCCTGTCAGTACCAGGAAAACCATCACTCGAACCCTAGTCACCAGCAGCTCGATTGGAGCAATGCAGTCTAAGTAGTAATCATGTCGTGTATTTCTATAGGTTCTGATTCGATCCCCCTATTCCTGACCCTATTCTGGTTAAACTTACTAGCTAGTTAACTAACAGTCAGCCCATGAGGCAAGAAAACCCCCATGATGCAGATACCGTTATCTGACGCAGTCACACTACGGCACAGGAACGTGTTATCTGATTAGGTCATAACGCTTGAGATCTAATTAGACAAGCGACATTCCTCCAGCCCCTGATAAGGCATACGACGTTCTCATAACAAATCAAACCTATGACAACCTGGATAATCCGTGCGGCCATTGTTTTGATTTCACAGAGAACTTTAGTAAAGAATGTGCTAACGAGCAAGTCGTATGACATCTTTATTGACGTACCTATGTCCATCCTTACGTCAATCTCGGCACCTTTAAGGTATAAATATTGCCGACCTTGCCCTATGCAAAGACACGCGTGGTGACAAGACGGAGCAGCCATACTTGCCGAAGCCGAGAGCAGAAGCAGACCCCGCAGGCAGCAGCCCCGCCTTCCTGACGCGCTGAGAGACGCGCTGCTATCTCAAGCCGAGAGACCCAGCACCGGCGCTTCTGGGCAGCCCTCGCAGGCAGCCTGGAATATCGAGAGCAGAGAAAGAGATACCATTCCTCATTCATCCTAAATTCCAGGTACAGAACTGAATAACCCCTCCTAGAGAATTCTTTAGTTATTCACTTGGCAAAAACAAACTTAACTTAAACTGTAACTTTCTATTCCCGCCCACGCATTAGACTTAGGTCAGGTACACGGGGTAGGCGTATTTAGAAACACCAGTTGAGTACGTTTAGTCAAAATGTATATGTGTATGTAAATATATTTTAATCATTTTAAACATCATATGGCTCAGAAACCATATCAATGTTTTTACAGTATTATTTTATACTATTGCTTCTAATGTATGCACTTTACTTAACTATAAGTATTGCAATAATATCGATCCATTTCTCTTGTACGAGAAACGAGACTGATCAATAAATAACATCTTTTATTGAACACGCCCGTCTCTTCCTTTTCTCTACATTCTGATGAGACTAAGAATGCACGTACTGACTGAGTAAAATAATTGCCTTGTGCTCACACGACTCTCGAGATTGACTCTTGATTAGGGGAGAGCAAAGTTGTCATGTTCTATGGTTGTCAGAAACTAAATCCCTTCTTGTCTAATCAGGGGAGTTCATCCTTCCTTGAACATTCGAGAAAGTTTCTAGCGAACTCTGAGCTTAGCTGGCAAACCCAAAAATTAAGTCTAGTATCGACAGTAGTAGACCTAGTTAACGTCTGGCCTAGGCCTTTACTGCTGTAGGTACTATTCCAATGCGCAGAGCCTATTGGGAAAATAGGAGCTACACTACATGGCGCCCAACGCGTTTGGAAAGGGCGATAAAACTAACGTAAGACATTTAGAGTAACTCAGTCGTGCTTTCTCACTCAGACCCCTTCTCCCAAATACTCCAAAGACGTCTGGAGTGGGTGAAAGGTTATTATATCCTCCAAAACCTCGCAGGAGGGAACTCCTATGTATGGTTCTTGGTCTAGTCAACGTTGAAGGATAAACAGTTCCAAAATATTGTGCATCTAATCTCTGTTTCCATAAAGAAACCTGATCTGCAAATAAAAATAATACCATCCTGTCTGTAAAATGGGAGACAGTGATGGAGAAAGAGAGGCAATTAGATTAGCTACTGAAATAGCAGCAGCTGATACTACAGCACTCGATGCAGACCCGGATATAATACTCATCCAGGTCGCCAAAAGGAGAGCTATAACTCTAAAACTTATAGAAAATGGACTGACACCTAGAGGTGGTACAGTCATATTCGTAATCGAGGCACACGAATATCGGCAGACAGAGGTATACTAGACATGGATTCAGAACGGTTACAAAGATGACACAGATGCACCAATAAAGCAGAGATTGCTCTGGGAACAGGTAGCTCTTTTGAAAAAAGAACTACCAAAGACTCACGTGACACACTCACTGAGTCATCAGCGTGATGGCGTTCACGTTGTAGGGAATTCATTGGCTGAAACAGCCGCAGCGGCAGCCAGTAAACCGGCTCCCGTAGATCGAAAAAAGCGTACATTAAAATACATTGACGGCGAAACATTGCTGGCAGTAAAAACGTCATCAAAAGGCGACTGCTCGGCGTTACCGATCAACTATCCACTCAATTACACATACATCATAGATGCAAACTCCATTCCTTTTGCTCGAATCCCTGGAGTGGGGGATAGAGTGATTCCAAACATGGACAGGAGAAACTTGTTAATCGCAGACGCACACATGGGCGAGGGTCTCAGACACCTTAAATTAAAAGATTCTCTGGAAGAATTACAATCACGGTACTGGTGGCCAGGCATGAGCCTGCACTACACCATGTTTGTAAAAAACTGCCCAAACTGCAACAGAGATCGCAGTGGGGAGAGAAGCAGTTTAATACCTCGTCGTATCAAGGCAGATAACATCACCACTAAAAAGAATGGCTTGCGATTAACATATACAGGCTAGTTCCCACTTATAATGTAGATCCACAGCACTCGGCTGACGTCCGGACTGTTATACAAGATTTGCGAGTCTAAATGGCATATACGCTAAGAGCATGCTACGTTCGACCATTTTTTTTTCTTTTTCTCAGGAAATCCAGCCTGGGGGGGGGAAAGAATGGCCAAATGAGCACAGCCCAGCGGGAATCTTCTCACTTCCTTCCTGAGGGTATGGGATGGTGTAAAGAAAAAACCAAGACAGAAAGCAATCTATAATAGAAAGGATATTAGGTTCGGGAGCTGGGTGGGTCAAACATCTAATAAGTGTCCAACGTAGTCTAAATAACTTGCCAAGAAATTCTCTGAAGGGATTCAGTCCGTACGAATTATTATTCGGAACTAGGATGTTGATCTCTGACCTTGATAGTCAGACTTCAGTGGTAACAGAAAAAAGCTTTGATGTCAAAGACCGTTTGGCTATTTTGCAGGACTTAAACAAAACAAGAAAAGACCTGAGCAACATACAGTTGAAAGAACAGCCAACGACCACTGAAGAATCACCACCTGTCCCAGCAAGACCTGTCTGGATTCCAAAAGTCGGGGATCTAGTCAGGGAGAAGATCGCGGTAAAGAAGGAATTTGGGCCTTCTTACAGAAAAGCAGTTCCTGTATTGTCTGTCAACGGGACAAGATCAGTTGTACTACCGCCACTTGCTGGAAAAAAGGAGAACCGAGTTGTATCCATCGACCTGGTAAAACCACAACATGTGGCCGATAACCAACAGTAGGCCAAGTGGACTCCCAATAAGTAGCAGAACACCAAGGTTTGCTACCAGTACAGAGGTCCTATCAAAGAGGCTCATCACATTCGAAACGCCTACAGAAGAACAACAAGGACTATGCAACAATGCAATAGAACTTAGACCTCTGAAAACCCAAATAAAGACATTTAGCAGAGACACACCAATCTATACAGAAGTACCAAGTGAAAATGCGAGAAACAAAAATCCTGAACCAATTGGAACAATTGACAGAACTGCATCCGGTTACTTCATCAACTTCGATGATTCCTCTGAAGGCTTCAGCGAACAAAAGACACAGCCATCATCAAAATCCTTTAAAGACAAAGCTAAGGAACTTTTGAAACAACTGAAAGAAACATATCTAGTTTCTCCATGGATTGAATTTTGGGTGGGTTTTGGTGCATTTATCCTCATACTTTGGCTCATCATGGTATTTACCTTGGGACGCTTCATTGAGGGAAAATATGCTAAAATGGACACAGCAAGTCAGAACATCAACTTGGTCCTCAAACCACACACATCTTCACACGTCGAGAAAAGAGAACTTTCTTCAGAACTTTCTTCAGCCAACTTCACAGCAATTCCAATATCTGGTGGGGTAGCCTGGGACAACACTGACTATGAAATTTATGGTCCGGTCGAGATCCTGAAATATCCACACCAAATCAAGATCTCCTTGAGTGACTTTGCAAAACCAAACTCATTTGCTGATGATTGGGACTTTGAAAGTATAAACAATATGATGTCTGACTTAGTAATGTCTGCTAAATTTACAAAACATGATTATTTGCAGGGTTCTACAAATTATGACAGCATGTACTGCTATAACCATTATGGTAACCATTTCTTGCATAAATCTGCACAACCTAGAAATGTTTTAAATTTTAATCAATGGGAACATTGTGCTACACCTCCAAAAGGGAGCTCTAGAACCGTGTATGGCAAATATTCATATTTTTCAGGTTTTAACATAACTAATGCTGAAACATTTTATTACAAATTGTCAAACAAGACAGGGATGAAAACCATGATAACCAACACAAAATTGATATATTCAGATTCTTTCTTTGAAAAAATGAATACTTTTGGATTTGATTATTGGGACAAAAATGTTGATTTGAAAAGTGTTTGGGGTACAAAAGAATGGCAAGTACAGGGTATAGAAGCTTTGTTTAGAGCCTGCATGATCCCAGAACAAATGATATTTTTAAATGACACCGTTCAACAAACCACCTGTCTTGGCTTAGCCAAAATCAAAGATTTAAATAACCTGTCTATTCCAAAGCCAGCAATGTTTAGCAATAACTCTGAAAAAGATGAAGAAATAGACATAAACCATATACTTAACCAAAACAGAACACATCCTGATTGGAAACAATGGTTGATCTGGCCCACAGATACAAATAACTGTCAAGATAGATTCCTGAATAAAACACAGGGTTTCAAAATGAACAGGCCAGACCCTAGATATCCCCAAAGACATCACCCAGGGATAATAACAACCTACAGTGTGGGCAAATTATGCCTTCAATGGCTACAAACTTCCACACTGCCTGAAATTAAGCAACACCTAACTTTACTTACTGATGGTGCTGACTTGCGTGATTTCATAATGGGACCACGCAAACAGCGTCAAAAGCGTTTCATAGCAGCCTCTGTATATGCAGCATACAATGAGGCCTGGAAGGTTACTCAAATTGAGACAGCAGAGAGAATACGGGAAATTGACCGTATTAATTTGGAAAAATCACTTTCTGTAGTGGACAATGGGTTAATGACTGTGTCCTCCAGAATTTTTTCATTGGACAGCATTGTGTCTTCAGCAATCGATATATTATCGCAAGACTTACTGTTATTACAACATGGTCAGTCACAATTGCGTTCTATTGTACAGCTTGGCTGGACGTTACAAAATCTGCGTTCAGGCTATGTGCCTTGGCGTTTAATCAACACAACGTCACTATTTCAAATCTTTAACCTTACTGATAGACAGATCGGTATGGCGCAGAAGGGTGCTGATTATACAATCTTGAGCATTGAAAAACTAGAAAGATTACCGTTGACAATGTCAGAACGACCTGTCAGTGAATGGATAATCCACGGAATCATAAATATTCCAATCTCAACCTTCAGGTTTCAATACTGCCAAAAATATATACAGGCTGGCATGTACGAGAAATTGGGAAAGGTGTACCTTAAAACAACATGGAACCTGCCCTATTCACATGCATGTGTCAGTAACAAAGGACAGAAAGTGTTTCTTAGTGGCAACAATTGTGCTATGTCACTAAGCGGCACGCTTCTGTGTAACGGTATTAGTTTGCACGGAGCCTGTGAAGGGAATTCATACAACCTTTCATGTCACCAGCAAGGCGCACCTGCAACTGAAATAGAACCATTCTTTCAAAGACTCTATAATGGGAGTTACATTCTTATTGTAGACCGCAGATGCTGTAGTCTTATGCCCGGGACTCCTTATCTCGTCACTACGACGGCGAAGGTCAAGTGCTGTGGACGTTCTTTGTTTCCCAGCTCCTTTCCAGACAGGGAGGCAAGGGCATGGCCCGGTCTGAAAATTACTTCTATTCGAATAGACACTTTAAGCAGAATGAAAACAGTGCTTCTTCAGACGCCTACAAGGCTCACGTCATCTAAAGAAACGTATGATCTACAAGTCGCAAGGACGACTGCAGAGATACATACATTATTATCAACTAATTCCCCCGTACATTTCGCGGAAATTCTGAGCGAAATCTTAAATATTTCTGATACCACTGGGGTCTCAAAGGTATTTAAGACAGTATTTTCGATGGCATTAACACCATTCAAAGCCATACTGGGTATTTTTCCAGACTTCGTCCATTCGATTTTTGGCGGACTTCCCTTGATCCTGGGACTAATTGCAGGAATCCTATTCCTAGTCCTTATTTTTCGTTATGGCAACCCATGTCACAGATCAAAATCTCACGACAATGGAAGATACGATCCTAGCCATTGGATACCGGGACTGGATATCAAAAATCCTGGGACTATCCCGGCTTAGAGACCTAAACATGACTTGGTTTCTATCATTTCGACCAATGTGGCAAAGGTGTGTTTTACCTGTACTAAGGTGTCTGCTATGCGGAGAAGAATGCGTGTTAGACACCTGTCTGACGCTACAATCGGATGCGCCGGTGGATGCAGATACACTGTTGGTTCCTACCAAGGTTCACGCACTGTGCTGCCCTCAAAGGCTGCCAATTCTGATGACGGCATTCCTGGAATCTTCACCACTGCGATTGAAGAGTAGTGAAGTTCAAGATGAAAGCAGCATCGAACAGGTACGACCTTCTGTCAGCAATGCAAATCAGAATGTCAATGGAGACAATCATGCGCATGAATGCATGGTTACCCCTATTTCCGACTTAGAGGAACTTTCCCATGAAGCTGTTGACAGTTTTTTCGAAAGCCTGAATGATATGATGTTCTCTCCGGAACAGAAATAGAGACTTTTGAGTAAACTCGCACACGGCGTTCCCTGAATTCGGCCTTCAACTTTAAAAATAAAGTCACATGAACAATTACAATCCAGTTCACGGACAGCAACTTTTTTCAGCAAGCCCCTAAAATATTTTTCTATATATTTTTTCCCGGGACACTGATTTTCTGCTTAAAGTAAGAGACTATTCCTAGAGAACTAAGATTTCTATTTTAGATACTTTATAGACTTTATAGACTTTAGCTGCCCGCTGGTATGTTCGCAATAGATTTTATGTGATGAAATGGTTTCGACTTTTTTTCTGTATAGCCATATTAAGAGCCATTTCATGTGTATTTCTCATATACCAACAAGCAATAATACATAACAATGCGTGTTTACTTTTGCATTTAATTCATAGCTTAAGTGCATACAATATATATGACTGCAATTTTTCAGTATATTTGAAAATTTCGAAATGCATTTATGTATTTTCGGGTGGTAAGGTATACACTATACTCTATAGTATGTTGTACTATGTTATACTATGCATAGATTAGTAGATATGACCATAGTTAGCGTGGAGTGGGTGTCGTGTATTTCTATAGGTTCTGATTCGATCCCCCTATTCCTGACCCTATTCTGGTTAAACTTACTAGCTAGTTAACTAACAGTCAGCCCATGAGGCAAGAAAACCCCCATGATGCAGATACCGTTATCTGACGCAGTCACACTACGGCACAGGAACGTGTTATCTGATTAGGTCATAACGCTTGAGATCTAATTAGACAAGCGACATTCCTCCAGCCCCTGATAAGGCATACGACGTTCTCATAACAAATCAAACCTATGACAACCTGGATAATCCGTGCGGCCATTGTTTTGATTTCACAGAGAACTTTAGTAAAGAATGTGCTAACGAGCAAGTCGTATGACATCTTTATTGACGTACCTATGTCCATCCTTACGTCAATCTCGGCACCTTTAAGGTATAAATATTGCCGACCTTGCCCTATGCAAAGACACGCGTGGTGACAAGACGGAGCAGCCATACTTGCCGAAGCCGAGAGCAGAAGCAGACCCCGCAGGCAGCAGCCCCGCCTTCCTGACGCGCTGAGAGACGCGCTGCTATCTCAAGCCGAGAGACCCAGCACCGGCGCTTCTGGGCAGCCCTCGCAGGCAGCCTGGAATATTGAGAGCAGAGAAAGAGATACCATTCCTCATTCATCCTAAATTCCAGGTACAGAACTGAATAACCCCTCCTAGAGAATTCTTTAGTTATTCACTTGGCAAAAACAAACTTAACTTAAACTGTAACTTTCTATTCCCGCCCACGCATTAGACTTAGGTCAGGTACACGGGGTAGGCGTATTTAGAAACACCAGTTGAGTACGTTTAGTCAAAATGTATATGTGTATGTAAATATATTTTAATCATTTTAAACATCATATGGCTCAGAAACCATATCAATGTTTTTACAGTATTATTTTATACTATTGCTTCTAATGTATGCACTTTACTTAACTATAAGTATTGCAATAATATCGATCCATTTCTCTTGTACGAGAAACGAGACTGATCAATAAATAACATCTTTTATTGAACACGCCCGTCTCTTCCTTTTCTCTACATTCTGATGAGACTAAGAATGCACGTACTGACTGAGTAAAATAATTGCCTTGTGCTCACACGACTCTCGAGATTGACTCTTGATTAGGGGAGAGCAAAGTTGTCATGTTCTATGGTTGTCAGAAACTAAATCCCTTCTTGTCTAATCAGGGGAGTTCATCCTTCCTTGAACATTCGAGAAAGTTTCTAGCGAACTCTGAGCTTAGCTGGCAAACCCAAAAATTAAGTCTAGTATCGACAGTAGTAGACCTAGTTAACGTCTGGCCTAGGCCTTTACTGCTGTAGGTACTATTCCAATGCGCAGAGCCTATTGGGAAAATAGGAGCTACACTACAATCACCACCCAACTCCTGAAGAGACTCCAGACGATACAGAACTTAGGTGCCGGACTTGGTCTCCCCGAATGCACCCACATCACCCCCCCACCTCAGAAACTTCGACTGGCTCCCCATCCAGAAAAGATGTCAATTCAAGATGCTGACAGATTCCTACAAGGCCCTCCACGACTAAGGAACAACATACATCAACCATCATCTGAAGTTCCACCAGCTCGCCAGACATCTGCACTCTGCCTCCCTTGCACACACTCCCCGCAGCTGCGAAAGCTACAGTGGAGGACACTCCTTCTCTTACCTCTCCACCAAGTCCTGGAACGACCTTCCCCACCTCAGACCATCATCTTCTCTCACGGAATTCAGAAAGGGAATCAAGACCTGTCTTTTCAACTAATCCTATCAAGAACCTAGCGCCTGGATATTCCTGTGGGTGATTAGCCTCAGTCTACAAGTCCGAGTCGATTGATTGATTGATTGATTAGTAGCCACAATACATTATCACTCTACAATGCACTGAGTTCTCACAAATGATGTGATTTGCGATATCATAAGTGTTGTTCTGCATGCTATAATTTTAGATAGTATAAATCAGATAATATGAAAGGTTTAAAGCAATGCATGGAGTAGGCACAAGTTATAATAAATAGTTCTTGTTACTCATATGTTTCAATATATTTTTTAAAGAATTTATGGAGAACCACACTTTTTAAAGAATTCCATATGTATGAAGCTAATTTTCTGTCGCAAACGCTGCAAATCGGTAATAATAGCGTTTGCGACAGAAAATTAGCCTTTTCCAATGTATGAAGGAAAAAATGCTCACAAATCAAGGAATCAATATTTTGCGAGTTCCAAACATTGCGAGAGTCTGAAATATGCGAATTCCAGATCGATTTCCAAATTTGCGATGAAACCAGTTAGCGATAATCGCAAATCTGGAAATCGCAAATAAGGAATCGCAATGATATGTATGAAAAATTCGCAAATTGACGAAAATCGCATATTAAGGAATCGCAATTACCACCAAGTGGGAGCAGGTGGTAACCAGGTGCAAAGTATTTAAGGAAGCCTACAATGCAACACACTCTTTTCCACAATGTCTGGGCTCTACGTGATAGCAAGGAGGCGAAGACTGAGAGCTGTGGCGCAGAGGAGGAGACGGCAGGAGAGGATATTCCGTGCGCGCACCACCATCTACCAGCGCACTGAGGAGGACATCTACACCCACTACAGACTGGAGGAAGACAGCATACTTGATTTAATAGAAGAACTCCGACCTTATCTAGAGCACCCCACCCGCAGGACATAAGCCATACCCACACACATTCAGGTCCTGTGTTCACTACACCTGCTGGCCTCAGGTAGTTTCCAGGGGGTAATAGCCACAGCAGGAGGGGTGTCACAAAGTGCCCTGTCGCGCTTTTTCCATGCGTTCCTCGATGCCATGACACATAGGATGCAACACCACATACACTTCCCCAGCACCCCGCAGGAACTAGCACAGACCAAGCAGGACTTCTACAACATTGCCCAATTCCCCCACGTCATAGGATGCATTGATGGGACACATGTTGCAATATCCCCCCCTCAAACGGAGAGTACGTATACAGGAACAGGAAATGCTACCACTCACTTAATATACAGGTAGTGTGTGATGCCAAAAACATCATCACCGTCATAGTGGCAAAGTATCCGGGAAGCACACATGACGCCTTTATCTTCCGTCACAGTGGGCTATACCGTAGACTCTCAAGAGGTGATTTTGGCGAGGGATACCTACTAGGTAAATGCTCACATACATAGGCCACATTTCTACTGACTAACATGTGCATTACAGTGACTAACCGTTAACATTTCCAACCACAGGTGACAGTGCATATGCAGTCCGGGATTTCATCCTGACACCCTACCTCAATCCTGCTACTGCTGGGGAGCGGCGCTACAACCGGGCACACATTTCAACAAGAGGCACCATCGAGAGAACCTTTGGCATATTGAAGAGCAGATTCAGGTGCATTCATAAAAGTGGAGGAGCTCTCCAATACAGCCCCGAAACGTGCTGCAAAATTGTTGTAGCTTGTGCCATGCTGCACAACATCGCTACCAGGAAAGTTTGTGATATTTTCCCTGTGTTTTAACACTTACTTTGGCCACTCTGCTCCCTCTGGAACTCCTGTCCTGCCTTCTCTCCCCCCGCGCAGCTGAGGTGAACGCTGCTTCGGGTCAGGCTTTCTTCGACCGCCGCCATCGGCGAGCCTCCCCTCTAGCCACGCCCACTTTCACCAGGCCACGCCCTGAACGCCACTTTAAATCATGTGTCTCCCTCGTACGCGCAGCGGACGGGCGCAGCGGGCGCGCCGTTTGCGCCCCGAAGGCGCGCCCTAAGGCAAGCCCGTCTGCGCCCGTCCGCGACCGGCCAGGACCAGGGGCCACAGACCCTGTTTGTCCTTTGGTCTACTCATCTGCCCAACTCGCTGCACTCGCTGCACTCATGGCCCCTTGCACGCTTCCTGATCCATTGATGAAGCGTCTCGACGCTTCTGGTATTCTTGCACCCCATCTCCCCCGGTCTTACCCTCTCTCTCCTGCTCCTATCTCAGCATCCTTTCCCCCATCCTCTCCTCTCGCAGCTTCAGCCTACCTGCTCAACACCCGCTCGGCAGTCAGGCACCAGATTGAACTCTCTAATCTGCTTAGCACGGTCTCTCCTGACTATCTTTTCCTCACTGAAACCTAATTTTCCACCGACTCTCTCCCGGACCTTCTGGCCATTCTACCTGACAAGTACTATGCTCTTCGAGTGGATCGCCCGGCCGGAAAGGCCGGAGGCGGTGTGGCGATGATCATTCGCTCCACCTTAAAATTCCAGCTTCTTGACCACTCTCCCATATCTAATGTGGACTACCTGGTAGCCCGATCCCTCAACCTCCCTGATCCTCTTACCATTGTCCTTATGTACCGTCCTCCCCAACCCATGCCCCTATTTGTAGCCACCTTGCAGGATCTCCTGGCCACTCTGGCGGTAAATAATTCATTGGTCATCCTACTCAGAGACTTTAATTACTGGCCTGATGATCCAAGGGAAAACTCCACCTCTAAAGATTTTTCTGCCACCCTTCAGAGCTTAAATTTCACGTCTCTTATTACAGCTCCTACCCATGTTAAGGGCCACACTCTTGACCAAATTTGGTCACTGCGCCGTGATGTTTCTCCCCCCCTCATCTCTCCGTGTATCTGGTCCGACCACTTTATTATCTCGTTTCGTATTTTTTCTGCTTCCCCTGTCAAAACCCCCCTACCCAAGAATATGCTAGCCCGTAGCTGGAATCAAACGGACCTCATTCTTCTTTCGTCTTCTCTGACCTCCTCAGTGCCTGACCTTACCGGCCTTTCTCTTGAATCACAGACTAATGCCATCAGCACTTGGCTCTCCTCCTCCTGTGATCTGGTCGCCCCACTCAAGAAGGTCAAATCTGTCCGCCCGCACAATGCACACAAATGGTTCACTGGGGAGCTTAAAGTTCTTAAACTCAATCTCCGGCGCTCGGAACGTCATTGGAGACGTAATTACTGCCCCATTCTTCGGGCTAAATACAAGCTCCTTCTTAACAACTATAAAAAAGCGATCTTGACGGCCAAAACCAAATATTTTACGGAGAGAGTCGCCCTCTCTGCAAACAAACCCCGTGAAATCTTTTCCCTTGTTCAGCAACTTGCCACTTCTGACCGCACGAACACTAGTCCCGCCCCAACTCAGTCCCTCTGTTCCTCACTCAATGAGTATTTTATTGATAAGATCGATAATATTAAAGCTAACATCCCCGCGGTGTCCCAACCCTACGTTCCTCTTCCCCTTCCTCACTGGACCATTTTCCTCCCATTTCTACCGATAATTTTTTCAACCTGCTCTCTAAAGTCAAATCCGGTTCTCCGGCTGACTGTGCCCCGGCACGCATTCTTAAAGTCCTTTTCACTAGTTGTCCCGCTCCCCCTCTCGCCCTGCTTAACACTTCCTTGGCTTTGGGTTCTGTTCCCACTTCATTTAAAACTGCTATGGTCCTCCCCATTCTCAAAAAAACCCGGACTCGACCCTTCCCTCCCCTCTAACTTCAGGCCTATCTCTCTTCTTCCCTACCTGGGGAAGATCCTTGAAAGCTATGTAACATCTTGCCTGTCTGCATATGTTGAGGAAAACTGCCTTTTGGCCCCCCCACCAGGCCGGCTTTCGACCAGGACACTCTACGGAGACGGTGATAACTGCTGTTCTGGGCGAACTCAAGGGGAAAGCAGACATCAATCTTCCCCAAACCCTGGTGCTCCTTGACCTGTCAGCTGCGTTTGACACGGTCGACCATGCCATCCTTCTCGACCGTGTCAGCGCAGCGGGCATCAGGGGCACAGCACTCTCCTGGCTAGCGTCCTTCCTCCAAGGCAGGTCCCAAGCAGTCCATCTTTCGGGCTTTTCTGCTCCCCCGCGCTCAGTCGTGTGTGGGGTGCCCCAAGGCTCTTCTCTCTCCCCTCTTCTTTTCAATCTCTACATCTATCCCCTCATTCTTTCTCTCCGCGTGCAGGGGGTCTCCGTGTATAACTACGCGGATGACCTCCAGCTCGTCTTTGACCTTTCTACTTCCCTGGACTCCCCTCTTTTTCTCAGTTCTACCTTAGTCTTTATTTCTGAATGGATGAGCGCTAACCATCTAAAGCTTAATCCGGAGCTCGTCCTTACGGGCAGCCCCTCCAATCCCTGGTCCCCGACTCATTGGCCCTCTTCCTTTGGTCCCCCTCCCCTACCGGTCTCCTCCATCCGAACCCTGGGCATCAAGGTCAGTCCTGACCTTACCATGCATGCCCAAGTCAGCTCCGTCGTTTCTTCTTGTTTTCTTTCCCTCCGCCTAATCCGGAAAATCTCCCGGTATTTCTCCACAGATGCCCTCAAATCCATAGTCCTGGCCCTCATCACCTCTCATCTCGACTATGGGAATGGCCTCTACGTGGGCATACCTGCCTACGAAATCAGACGTCTACAGGCCATTCAAAATCAGGCGGCCCGCCTTATTCTCCGCCTTCCCAAATTTTCTCACATCACACCCGCACTTAAGTCCCTCCACTGGCTCCCAGTGCACTTTAGATCCTTCTTTAAATTGGCTTGCCTGGCCTTCCGGGCCTTTACTCATTCAGCTCCTCTCTTTATTATTTCTTTGATCACCCCTTACACACCGTCCCGCACTCTTCGTTCCTCTTCTCTTTCCCTTCTCCAAGTCCCCCGTTTCCGTAAATCCAGAACCAGGGGCACCCGTTTCTCGGTTCTTGCTCCTCAGTTCTGGAACAGTCTCCCTCTCTCTATTCGTTCTATCCCCATCTATGCTTCTTTCCGCAAAGCCCTGAAAACGCTTCTCTTTACTCAGGCATTCCCCTGCTAGTCCCTCTGGTTTCTTTGTAGAGTCCGGCTCAGCTCTCAGCGCCAGGAAGCCGCTTGGCCACAGTGCGCTTTAGCAAGTTTCTTTTTCATTTCATTTCAAAGGGACACCAGTGGAGTTGAGCGATTCTAAATCCTCCAACGTGGAGGGACATGGACCTGTACGCATGGAAGCTGGCGTAGCTGGTGCTGCAGCTAGGCGACAGAGGCGTGATGAGATCATGCGCAACTACTTCTAGGTGAGTAATAATGACACAATGACAACTTCAATCTTTGCAACTGTGTTTTAATTGCTACAGCAACAATGCCACACATCCTCATCGGCAAGTTCAGACATTCCCAATGTAATGCACATGTTCAATTCACAGTGCAACTATTTAACTGGACTGACTGCAAAGTCAACACTGTAGTTGTCCATATTTTGCCCCTGTAAGTCATTGTTATTTGGCTGCACATCCTATTGGCATGTAGCAGGCCTGTTGCTCCTGCCACTACGGCGCCTCGCTACAGTGGGTGGTGGGGTGGTGGGGTGGTGGAGCTCAGCACTGACTGGGAGTCCTCCTCACTTGGAGTCAGCACTCCTGGTCCTGTGGTACGTAGGGCACGCAGTTCATCCAGGGCAGAAGTGGACTGCACAACGACAGTGGCGATGTCCTGAATGCCGTGAGAGAACTCACCCTGGGTTTCAATGGTACGCCTGGACAAAATATTGGTTGATGAGGCCAGGCGGTTGATTGCGCGTGTAGCGGTCCATGCGGGCCAGCTCTTTGCACCTAGCAGCGCGTTCTGCATGCAACTCCGCAGTGAGCACTTGCACAGCACCCCTCATTTCTTCACGCATGCCCCTGAACCCTGCCCTCATCTCACGCTGTATCGCCTTCATGTGTTTGGCTTGTAGGCGCTGTACTTGGAGCATGTGCAATTCCAGCCCTGCAAAAACCGATCCTTCCTGCTGATCAATGGAGCTGCTGCCCGTGCGGGGTCTATGCCTGCCTGTGACCTGTGGACCCTGGCTGTGTTGTGGCCTTGACTCCTGCTGCTGGGAACCTAGGGCATCAGACTGCACAATGTTATTGTTGTCCTCATCATCGTCCTCCATGACTGCCAATGGCCTCACGATCTTCCTCCTGTGTCCCTTTGGTGGAATGACAGGACTGTCCTCCCCATCGGTGTCCTGCACCTGGCTAGCGTCTCCAGAGGCTGGAGGTCCTGTGCCTCTTCCACTGGCTGTGGGTTTATTAGTTCCAGGTGCTGTGGATAGAACAGCACACATTAATTTGATTTGCTAAGGTATGATGTGAAAATAAAATATTTCACAGTTTTCCCTTACTTTACTCTTGTTAATCCCCTTTCCTGACCTGCACATGTGAAAATTGCCTAGGATGGATGCTACTTCCAACATTCATTTCTAATGTGACTACATCTCCCACAATGCATTGCTGTGACTGCCTGTGTACTTGCTCTAGCGTGACATGTGGTTCCCCTAATCCCTAGGTTGCTGCAGGGGGGTGGGGGGGATGGTTTAGGGTGTGAAGGCATGCTTCTTACCTGGTCTGGCAGCTGGTTGGTCAGAGCTGTCTAGCACGGACACGCCCGCAACACTCTCTGGAGCCCGTGTTCCCTCTACCAGTTCCTCAAGCGGTGTAGAATCAGGTACATTGGAGGTCCCTCCACCGGTGAGCTGAGACAGCTCCAGCCTGGCTGCCAATTTTTCTTTAGAGCGCTGGCGCAGGTCGGACCAGCGCTTGCGCAGTACTTCAACACTCCTGTGTGTTACTCCAAGGGCAATGACTTTCGCCTGTATGCCTTCCCAGATGCGTCTTTTCCTTGCTTCAGGCACCTTGTGTGAGCTCCTCCCAAACAACAAATCATGGTTTGGCACCATCTCAGTGAGGAGTGTCTCAAGTTCTGCTTCTGAGAACTTCATCTTTTTCTTCCTGGAAGTTTCTCCTTCTTGCTGCTCCTGCTGGGTTGCAGGCAAATCCTTGTTCCCACTCTCAGCCATGGCTCCTCTGAAGCAATCCTCACTCTCTCAATCTCTCACAATCAATGCTGTTGCAGCATGGGTAATCAGTCACTTCCTGGATGGTGATGTCATCAAACTGCATCAGGATTGCGATTGGATGATTCTAGAAAATCACAATTTTGCCCTTTTTTTCCCGATGCGAAATCGCAATTTTGCAATTTTTCCCATTGTGAAATCGCAATTTTGCGATATTACAACATTAAGGAATCGCTATTTCATTTATCGCAAATAATCAGCGATTTTCTGCGAATCGCTAATTATTTGCGATTGTGTTGATACATTCCGATTTGTGATTCAGAATCTGCGATTCGGTAAAAATCGCAGATTCCGATTCGCAAATCGGCTTCTTCATACATATGGCCCTAAATATGTGAAAAAATGTAAATACACTGGAGTACCCTATATTTGTGAAAAAAGTAGTGTATTACAGTGTATTTTTAACATTCAATATATTTAAAAAAAATATTTTTTTAAGTACTTTCTAGTTAGTATTGCGGCACTCTGTAAAATCTTTTAAAATATATAGAAACTTTTACATTATTTTCCCTACCTATTACCACTATAAAAATATAAAACCTAATACTTACCTCTCTATAAGTCTCTAAATAAGAATACAGCCAATTCGCAACACTACTGAGGTCACAGATATCATTCAATTTAAATGCCTATATCTTAAAAAATACTTACCCAATTAATCTGTAGTACCAAAAAAAGGATCACCAGCACACCATAATCTATAATCCTGCCAAATTTAACGGAAATCCAACTGTTTGTTTTCAGCGCTACATCCAATAAAAAAAAGTCTATAGAACATGCATTGGGAGAAAAGCACATTTTGGGACCCCCCCCTTTTTTCTTTGAGGCGCCGTGATGAATTACCATAAAACTTTGCATTAGCCGCCAATGATGTAAAAGCTATAGGTATGCAAAGTTTTGTGGCGATTCGTCAAGCAAGCGCAAAGTTCTAAACTGTCAAAAATCCTGGGAATTCTTATACCTGGGAACCCTAACTTTAACTCAGAGTGGCACTTGGTAATATATGTAATTTAATGATATTAAGTACAGAGTAGGCTTAAAATCATTTAACCCCGATTAAAAGCATAGTTTGACTTGCCAAAATGATTAGAGGTGTCAGCACTAGTGCTTAGTGAGAGAGGCATTTTGTTGTACGTAAAACACATAAAGCAGTACTCTTATAGAACGTTTTACCGAGTCTTACATGCCTCTTTGAATGAACCCCAAAATGTCTAAAAAAAAAAAAGAAATATGAGAATATTCAAGGGCTATTCATATACAATTAGAAAAAATAGAAATAATTGTGCCCTTGTTACACCTTTACTAATAGGGAGTTGGATGTTTCAGGGTTGACTCACTAACACATGTAACAGTAGTAAATGAGTACTACAGGAGTACTACTTCCTATTCTTATAAATGTTTTTGCGAATCAGCCCCCATAAATATGTTTCTTCCTCATGGGATTTGCTGGAAGTGCCCAATATCTTTCACAATGCCCTAAAAAGACAAAGATGTATTTAGTGAGAGATCTGCTGCACAACAGAAATTTGAAGACCAATCAAGCAATCTTCATGGTTAAAAACATTGGAAAGGTAGATTACGAAAGAGAACATACAAGCACAGACTATAAAAGTTAATTACTTTCTCAAATAAATCTACAATATGTCCAGATAGGAGTCTCATACTTTTTTTGCACTAGAAGAAAGTCAGGATGTAAATAATCAAGAACGTGGCAAGAATCAAAACAAAGCTGAGAATTAATTTCAGTTTCAGAAATTTTAACAAGTGGTAGTACAAAGTTGGATGAAAATGGATAGATCCACAGAGGCTTTATTAGAAAGTGGAAGTACCAAGGCCGGTTTCCAGTTATCGGATACTGCCTTTTTGAGATGGACAAATTGCAAATATCATTCAGACTGGCCTGATAACTGTGAAGGCCAAGTGAACAATACGAGCCAGCGTCAGGTCGATAGGAGATCTGGATTAAAGCTAAGACATACCTTCTCAACTGTAAGAGAAGACAATTGAAAGCGAGGGGGCAGACAGGCTCCTATAAGTGAAGGGAGAGACAACCAGGCTGAAAAATCTGATGAACATGAGTTGCGGATTTTGTGAAATTTCTCCTAGAAAAGTAGAGTAGCAGAGAATGTGGTTATGGTGCACTGTGGTTTTGCAGCAATCAAGATTAATGAGGGAGTTTACGATCTTAAAGATTTCCTTAGAGAAGGTAGAGAAGTTTGAAATATTATCTGCATAGAAATAGGTACATGTCACTCAAATAGAGGTTTTTAGGCACAAAAGTCTCTTTTAGAGGGGACTGCAGCAGAGGATTTATAGGAGGTATGACTTGCTTTTTCTGGCTTTTGCATATACACTTTTAATCTTCTATGACCTATTTGAATCAGGTTGCCAAAGGGAGTGAGTGACAGCTTTAAAACAAAATGGTAAAGGGGCAGTGGTTTCTAGACAGGTGGAGATTCACACATGTATACTGATACTATGCTTGGAAGGTGAGCAAACAATGAGGGAGTAGAGGTGCATAATGGAAGAGAGAGAGAATTTATGCCAGGCATGTCTGAGTACAGATTAGGAGGCAGGGCAATTGAGCAAGCGAGCAGAGACAAGAAGAACCCAAGCTCAGGCCAAGGCTTTAGGATATGTTTCAGTATCGGAGGTCAGTCGTAGGATGTGGGAATGAGCTTGAAGGGAGTGTAGATGAGGAAGAGAAAGGAAGGGAAATCCGGTGCAACATGCTATGGGTGAAGTGATGAAACTAAGGCTGTCGGTTGATGTGGGAATTTATTGGGGATTGCAGCCTAAGTGTGCGCTGTGGGCGGGGTTATTGGGAACAGACTTCAGCAGATTTATAAAACATGTGCCATACATAACGGCTAGCGTTTTTTTAATGCTACCAAACCCAAGGCTTAGGTCAGAACTGGACCCTATTAGCATACATAGTGGTAGTGCTCTGCGGGTTGTAGTATTATAGTGGACAGCCAGCTGGGACTGTGGGCCCAGGTGCCAACTTCTCTAGGGCATTGTTGCTCGAATAACAGCAATATCTCAGGTGAGAGGCTGGGCCTTGTGAAACTACACGAAAGCCTGAGCATGGAATGGGTGCACAGATGCAAGCAGAAAGCCTCTCTGTTCATCTTCTCAAATAAGACATGTTTAGTTTATGTTTCTACAGAGCGGGACCAGAGGATAGGTGAGATTTGCTGGTATTGCTGTGACATTGGCTTAAGAGTCTCTGATGACTGTCACTGTGGTGGGTAGTCAGGTTTTTAGCAAGCTCTATTGTTTTAGCTGGCCTTAGCATACAGGAGGTTATTTCAGACATATATAGTGGACCCACTGCAAAGTCAGAAAAAATGGTGTCCGCTACGGGCACACCATGATAGTACTGGAATATTTCATTGGAATTGTTTCAGGGTCTATGGCTTTTTAGCAAGTTTATTTGGAAATAGTGTCTTCAACTGCATACCCATTTAAAAAAATCTTTTTTTATAGATTTTAATGATGAAAAAACAAACAAGGAACAAACATATCTGCCTCATCTGGAAAATAGAAGATAACTGTTATGACACAATCGAGTAGAACTACAGGAAACACATGGATTCTCCATCAGGATTACAATTATCAGATGTTAATTCCCAGAGAAACCAGTGAAGGTCATAGAGAGATGTCTAAAGCTCCAGTTAACTCTGGCCCCCTGCCACCTCAGAAGCACGATCCCATCAGCGAGAACTTTTATTCAGTATCAGATGGATCTTTAACGGACACTGGTAATAAGGATTCCTCGTCAAGTGAAGATGCTTTGCCTGAAGAGGGCAATAGCGAGGAAGAAACCGACCCCAATAAAGTCTCTAATACAGTACTACGGAAAAGGCAATCACGGAAGAAACACAATCAGCTAAAATGGGATTATTCTGATATCCCTAGCGTACTCTCCCCTGGAAATGCACCCAGCGCACAACAACAACAGGCGGAGGCTCCAAGGCTCTGGCAGAAAGTGCGGAGGTGCCTTCTTTGTCATCAATTTTGAACTCTATTAAAGTGTTCCAGGAGGAAGTCTGGTCAGATAGTCTCTCTGCTAAGACCGCTGCCAAGAGACTGCAAAACAGTATTAGGAAACTAAATAAGGTCTGCACAGACATCGGAGACCGGGTAGCCATGGTGGAAGCCCGAACCGAGATATTAGAAGTGGAAGCCTCCAAGGCTAAAGAGCAGGGGGTGCACACGAGGCCTGCCTAGTGGACCTGATGACTAAACTCGAAGAGCAGGAAAACAGACAACGCCGGAATAATCTGTGATTGCTGGGGATTCCTGAGGGAGTTGAAGGAGAAGACCCTCAAGGGTTCATAGTTTAACTGCTGCAAGCCGCATTCCCCACAGATACCAACTGGAATTGGGACCAAGAAATACAAAGGGCCCACCGTTTTCCCTTCAATATCAAGTTGAGACAGGGTGATAACAGCACTAACGAAAAGCCCAGGGTGTTTTTGGTCTTTTATGGGAATTTCCTCTTAAGACAGTTGATCTATGAAAAGGCAAGACCAAATTCCCAGAAAGAAGTGAACGGTATTAAATTCTTTGCAAAACCAGTCTTTTGCCATATAACTGTAGAACGGAGATGGAGACTTTCGCCAGTTAATATCCCCATTCCAACAACAAGGGGCACAAGTCTATTTAATGAATTCGGCCAGATTGAAAGTTCTTTTTGATGGATCAACTCGAGTCTTTCTTTCAGAAATTAAAGCAGGAGAATTCCTAAAAGAAATTACAGGTCGGAAGAGAGTGAAATAACTGATGCCCTGGAACATAAGGTGCACAAACTTTGAGCAGAAAGGATCAATTAAGGGGGGGAGGAGGGGACACCAAAAGTTTGCAGTGGGGTGAGAAGAGGTTTTGAGTGAATTGTTTATTAAAAATTCAGGGGGTGTTTTGTGGGGCGGAGCCGGTGTGGGAAAGAAGCATGGAAGAAAGGAATAAGCAAAGAGAGGCTATAACCCCGTAAATGAGCGGCTCAAAAAAAATTAGAATAGTTTCTGTAAATATCTGTGGTCTTAATGACCCGGTGAAAAGGCAGAAAGCAGCACAGGGGTTGCGGACATTAGGACCTGATTTGATCTGTCTCTAGGAGACACACGTTGAAGGTGCTCAAAAACATCTGTTAAATACACTAGGATACAGGGCTGTAGGGGCAACAACCCAAGGCGCAAGGGTGAAAGGAGTGGGGATTCTAGCTAATCAAAGACTGTCTTTAAAGGTGGATGGGTAATCTTGGGCTGTTCTTTTGCACCAAACCATGTATTTATCTGCTCTATTTACGGGAGTAACCTAGACGATCCAGGAGTAATCAACTGGGTAAATGAGGAGTTGGTGCACTGGCAACTTCCCATTATACTCTGTGGGGACTTGAATTTAAATCTACCAAGCTACTGGCAATCCGACACAAACTGGAAATATAGTGGCAGAAAGCCAAAGGTGTTTCAAGCCATGCTAAACTGAATTAACACACATGGATTAGTGAATGTTTGGGCAGAACAGAGACCAGAACAAGATGGTTTCACTTTCTTCTCAGCTCTCCACGTGTCACTAGCAAGGTTAGATTATTTTCTAGTTTCCTCTTCCTTGGTCAACTCATCCCATATCGATATGTCACCTAGGTTTATGTGACATATCACAACCCGCTGATTCTAACTCTAGAGGGTCTAAGGCCTGAAGGTTTGAAGTCAAACTGGACCTCAGAAAAAGCGCTTCTGTATGATTGTAAATATAAGGAATTCATGTAGAATGTTGGATCCGAGAGTTCTTGAGGATAAACTTGGGATTGGCCCCCCACATGATGGTGTGGGACACCTTTAAATCTGGGGTTAGGGGGGAGACTCTCCACTTTTCAATCAGGAGGAATAAAATAGAGAAAGAGCAGATGAAACGGTTACAAGATAAGCTGATAGCCGAGGAAAGGAAATTAGCTGTAACAGTTTAGGCAGGAGGTGAAGTAGAAATAGCACAGCACACGGTAGCTGCTGCAAAAGCTGAAATAGGATCAATTTTTGCAGAAAGAACAGCAGCAAGATGGACTTCTACCCGAGGGAAAATGTATGAGTGTGGGGAGCTTATAGGACATTAGTTAGCTTTATCCATAAGGCAACAATCAACAGCCAATACAATAACTTCTATTCACACGACCACCGAGGGAGTAACGAATGACCCCGAAAAGATCAATAAGGCATTTATGGGGTTTTACAGGGAGTTGTATACAGAAGAAGACACTAGACCCTCTGAGATTAGGGGAGTTGATACTGCAGAGTACTTAGAATCCATACCTATGGCTAAACTTAACTTAGAGGATCAAGAACAAAAGGAATACCCTCCCACATGGGAGGAGATAGCTACCGCCCTTGTGAGCCTACCGGACAACAGGCACGGATAATTTTATAAGCATTTTTTACCACAAACTAAGGAAATCTTTAACTCAGTGATAGTTTCAATTTTTAACGGTGCCGCACCACCTCCCTCATGGTCCCTAGCAAAAATTGTGCTCTTTCCCAAAAAAGATAAATCTCCTCTTGAAATGCCTTCCTACAGACCAATAACTCTAATAAATACAGACTCAAAAATATTTTCAAAAATTTTAGCTACTAGAATTTCCAACAAAATAGAGGGTGTGGTATCTGGATGGCAACATGGGTTTATCCCTAAAAAGGGAACCACAGAACAAGTCCGGAGGACAATCACATTGTTTGATGCCTCCAGGATATCAGGAGACCCGATCGCATTAATATTACTAGATGCTGAAAAAGCTTTCGATCGGGTCTCCTGGTTCTTCCTCTGGGACGTTCTGAGGAGGACTGGCTTCGGACTTAAGATGTTACAGGCTATTCAAGAGATTTAATAGTGGAGGAAAATCTGATTCCGCTAGCATCAGACATTAAAAAAGCTCTTAAGAAAATTGATGATTTGCACCTAACAATAATCGGCCGCTGCAACGTCATAAAAATGACATTCTTTCTGAAGCTATTAGATTTTTTTAGAACCATTCCCCTGGAATTTAATAATACTGTTTTGCACTTATTTGAACAGATTTGTTGTCAATTTATTTGGGCCTATTCAAAGCCAAGGAGATCATATAAACTACTTTCTTTACCCAAGGAAAGAAGAGGTTGGGCGTTGCCAAACCTAAAGTTATACTACTGGCAACAGTCCTACAGTATAGCACGTTCCTTTTGCATGAAGTTACTGATCCAGAGCCCACAGGATTACCATCTCATATACATTACTATTGAGGGATAGCACCATGGGGTGTCTACGGAGACAGCTTGACTTCGGATATTATAAACGAGTCCGGTTTAAGTCCCTAATAAATGCATACCGGGTCTTCGCCAATACTCAAAGAATTTTTGGGCTGGGTAGAATAAATCATTATACCCCCATTAAAAACAATTCAAATCTGCCCTTAACATTTGGAAATTCATATTTACAGAAATGGTACAGAGCAGGAATAACTGAATTGGGGGATTTAGTAACCCCAATCGGGGTACAGCCCTTTGACGAGCTTAAGGACCAATTTAACTTAAGTGAGAATCAGAACTTCCTCTATCATGCTGTTAAAAACTTTCTAGTACATAAAACTGGTGGGCTAGCAGGTTTTATCAGGCTAGATTTCATAGATAAAATACAGGAATGTAAAGTGCCCCGGACTGGAGGAATCTACTCAATATTAAACTCCAAAATGCCAGATGACCTGGAGAAAATCGATGCAAAGTGGCAACTGAAGTTGAATACCTGTCAGGATACTTTTCCTTTAGCCCTGAACCTTGCTCATAAATACCTGCTGTCATCTAAACTACAGGCCCAATTCTATAAATCAGGATTTTTTCTTTACATCACCCCAAAAAAATAGCAAAATGGATAACTGGAAGGGGAACTTTGTGTTCTAGATGCTCCGAGTACTCCGCAGACCAGATACATATGTTTGCTACTTGCCCAAATTTAAAACCTTTATTAAAAGACGTTCAACAATTTTTAGGAGTTGTACTGGCAGAAGACATCCAACTTACCCCTACAGCTATTATACTCGGCCTAGATGATACTAGTAGGAGCAGGACAGGCGGTGCTTTGATATTCGTTGGCATGACTATTTATAGGATTTGTCTGGCTTCACACTGGAAAGATCCAAATCCTCCTTCGTTCGCACAATGGCAGGCCAGGTTACTGGCCACTTGCAAACTAGAGAGTGCTATATATGCTAAAAAGGGTAGACGAGCACAAAAATGTGGGTTGGAGATTTGGGACCCTTTCATGAATTGGTTAGAAGGGGCAAATGCATAGCTTGTTTATGACTGTCCCGCTCCTGTCAAATGTTTAACTATAGGGAAATCCTCTGATTATTCTAGACCCTCTTTTTTTTTTTCGAGCATCTTTTTGGCCCATTCTTCGTCGTTATTAATTTTTTCTTTATTCTGTTTGTTTTCTATTAATTGCATAAAAATAATCGTTACTCTACTGATCTTTGTGAATATACTTTGAATATACAGAATGGTGTCAGGGTGGGGGGTGGTGGGGGCGATGTAATGAACTGCTGGAAGTTTTGTACTATGTTTTTTCTGCAATACATTTAAAAAAATAAAAAAATATAAAAACAAAAAAAGGATTACAATTATCACCACCATTTTATGTTCCCCTATACCTCATGATTATATGACCAGAGGCCTTTCCAAATTTTGTACTATATCTGTGGGTACATTCTTGCCTCAAACCCTCTAGAGGTGGAGAGTCTTCATTCTTCCACTTCCGAGTAATGTCCCTGTTGGCAGCAAGCCCCAGCTATGAGTGAAATTTGATATCTGTTTGAGTCTAATTCTACCTTTATCTTGAGGATGGTCACCTTGGGGCTGGCGGGAAAATCCCATGATCCAAAATCTTTAAAGAAAAAAAATCTCAGCGTAGAGCACCCATTCGCCCCTAAACTGCCCTGAATCACAATTTACTTGCTTTGCTGGCTGGAATTCAGGGGAAGTAGCACACCCCACCACTTTCAAAGATCTTTAGCTGCTGCTGATGAGCAGAGCTGGCATTGTAGGAGGAGAGTGGGTATTGTTGAGAGGTCAGGAACAGAAATTTGTCAAAGAAATACAGCATTGTTTAATCTTAAAATGGATGAAATTGCTTACATTTAAATAGTGGCTAAAGACCATTGCCCTTCTGTTTCGTCTGTAATTCTCTCCACAATATATTCAAACTTGGGTCACATGATCTATGCCCTACCAATCAGTTTGTGAGCCTTTGCTCGCGCTAGTATTTGGACGCGCTAGCTGCTACAGGTTATGTTGTGTTTTTAACCTCTCCCCTGATACTTTAAAAAACTTTTATTCAAATTACCTGGTCTGTGTCTGATTCCCCCGGTACTCGCTCGCAACGCCAGCTAATTCCGCCCCCTACCCCGGTCCACCACGGGCTTGCCCGATTAATGTGGAGGGTAGGAGGGCGGCCAATCACAAACTCTGGACGCTGGGAGGGTGAAGCCAGGGGTCAGCGCGCCAGCCACTTAAGGCTAAGCTGGTAACCTCTTCACTGTGGATGCGCGCTAGTATTTCGACGCGCTAGCTGCTACAGGTTATGTTGTGTGTTTAACCTCGCGGGGCGGCCAATCACAAACTCAGGATGCTGGGAGGGTGGAGTCAGGGGTCAGCGCGCTAGCCACTTAAGGAGATGCACTTTCGGATGTGCAGCGGGCGCGCCGCTGGCACGCCTAATGCAAGCCCGTCTGCGCCCGTCCGCGCCCGTCCGCGCCTGTGCCGCGACCAGTACCAGGCAGGCTGCCGGAGGACGCACAATGAGGCAAACATGCTGGTCTAGGTCTCAATTGTTAGCTATGAGGCCACAGACCAGTGGCTGCGGCACCAAGTGCAACCCCTCTCAGCTACTCGTTGAACAATTTGTGTGCAAGGATTGCTCCTTCTCTCTAGATGTGCTTACTATTTACCCGAGAAAAAGATGTAATAAGGAACCACACAGTGAGCCCCCCAGAGAGGTAAAGGCTTGTCTCCTTAATTGTCGGTCTCTCCCGCGACACGCAGGCGACATCTGGCTCTCACTCACTACCTACTCATGGGACCTGATGTTTCTAACCGAAACCTGGGTTAAAGACGCATCCAACCCAGATATTTCGCTTGCAACTCCCCCAGACTACCACTTTGTTGGGATCAGTCGGCCAGGGACAAAAGCGGGAGGAGGGATCGCCATAATTCTACGGTCCCAATGGAAGATAACCTCTAGGAAATTAACCAATACAGGCCCCATTGAAGCGATGTACTTCAGCATTACAAATCCTTCTCACTTGATCCTTGCTGGTGTCCTGATCTATAACCCCCCAGGCACACAGCCTTCCTACCTCACTGAGTTATTAGTGACCCTTGCCGACCTATCCCTAAAACACCCACATTTTACCATCTTAGGTGACTTCAACCTGCATGTGGATGATACTTCTTGCCCAAAAGCGAGGTCCCTGGTAGAAACGTTAGCTGGCATAAACCTGGACCAGAGAGTTCATGGCCCCACCCACATTGAGGTCACACCGTAGACCTTGTTTTTAACAACTTGTCGGCCCTTTCTACCCTGCCACCACTTCCCCTGACCTGGTCCGACCATTCGCTCATCCCCTTCAATCTAACTATTCCCCACCCACTGACCATGAACAATGGACTACCGAATCTGGGTAGGAAATGGTACAAAGTTACATGCGACGCACTTGCACCAACACTATCCAATCAGGATTGGCATTCTTCAGATGATTTAGATGCAGATGTGAAGAAGTTTAATACTAATCTCTCCACAGCTATAGATGCTATTGCCCCCTTACTGCCCCTTTCTTCTGCTCGCATGAAACCCTCAGCCCCTTGGTTCTCTCCGAATCTACGTATAGAAAGAAGTAAATGTAAAAAACTTGAGCTCTTTTGGCGACGCACCTATGATCCTCTTGCCAAAAAATATATATAATTGCCTTAAAAAAGTTTCATAAATTAAAACAGGCCACTATGAAAGAATATTTTGCTAATAAAAATCAACTCTGCAGATAATTCGACCAAAATTCTCTATCAAATTGTGAAGGATTTCACAAAACCGACAGCTCTTACCCGCCCCTTCAAACCTAGTCAAGAACTTTGTAAGCGCCTCTCGCATTTCTTTCATTTTAAAATGTATATGTTTTCCTCCTTCACACCGACCAGGGGGCATGGTGAGGATAATTTAGACCAGCCCCCCTTCCCGGCTAGCGTAAAAAATGTTGATGCGTTTAAACCCATCCCACGGGACTCTGCCCTACAAAAAATTCAAAGATGTAAATCAGGCTCTCCCCTTGATCCTGTTCCGGCTCAAGTGTTAACAACCCTGGCGCCAGTCATCATCGCCCCTCTGATTTCAATCTGGAATGCCTCTCTTTCCTCTGGCCTATTCCCTTCGGGTTGGAAACAGGCCATGTCGATCCCTGTTCTAAAGAAAGCAGACGCTGATCCCTCTGTATACAGCAACTATCGGCCCATATCGCTCCTCCCCAAACCAGCCAAAATTTTGGGAAAAGTTGTACAGGAACAGCTGGCTGACTACCTGGAATCCAACAATCTCCTGCATGACACACAGTCCGGATTTAGATCCGGATATAGCACAGAGACAGCCCTTCTGGAAGTAACAGAGACTATAAGGGAGAGCGTGGACAGAGACGAGGTGGCCATGTTGGTGCTCCTCGATCTGTCCGCGGCCTTCGACACCGTCTCTCACTCTATATTACTGGATAGACTCCTTGATATGGGGATACGAGACACTCCATTGGCATGGATAAAATCATTCCTGTCTGAAAGAACGCAACAGGTGTGGTGTCGACCCTACCTGTCAAAAGATAAGAAACCCCTTGGATGCGGAGTCCCTCAGGGGTTGGCTCTCAGCCCTCTCTTTTTTAATGTTTACCTGTCACCATTGGCGAGGGTTGTTGAGGCCTATGGTGTCAGAGTGGTCTCCTATGCTGATGATACTCAGATGATATTCTCATTTAGAGACCACTCTGACAATGGACTCGCCAATTTTAAATCTTGCCTCACTGACATTGTTTCATGGATGACATCGAATACACTAAAATTGAACACCGATAAAACTGAGGTGGTATTCTTTAATCAGAAATGAAATGAAAATGGGTTTTGTAAAGCGCATTACTACCCGAAGGCCTCGTAGCGCTATAATTGCATACCACTGTTGTCTTCCACGTGGTGGGCGTCTGAGTTGAACCCACCCCCTATCCCCGTCAATTCTGCCCGGAATCTTGGTTTTCAAATCGACAATGAATTGTCATGTAAAACCCACATCCAAAAAGTTACCTCTGCCTGCTTTGGCAAATTACAAATGATTAAAAAGATCTCCCCCTATCTGTCCAGGGATTTAATGAGGACTGTCGTGCATGCTCTCATCACTTCCCACCTGGACTACTCTAATAGCCTCTATGTAGGGGCTCCTGCATATCTACGCCACCGATTGCAGATTGTCCAGAACGCGGCGGCAAGATTAATATGCCACGTCCCCTATCGCCATTCTATCTCCCCATACTTAAAGAACCTGCACTGGCTTCAGATATCCCACCATATCCAGTTCAAAGCCCTGGTTTTGACCTTCAGGGCACTGAATGGGAGGGGACCAGGCTATCTCAGAAACAGATTGAAGCAGGTCCAGTCAGCTCGTGCACTCTGATCCAACCACCTTCGTCTCTTGCGACCCCCTGTTTCCATCGCTCTAGAAGAGGAGGCAGAGCTTTTGCGGTGGTCACTGCTAAGCTATGGAATTCCCTCCCGCTAAACCTCAGACTGATTGAATCAGAATCTCAATTTAGGTCCAAATTGAAAACATGGCTGTTCCCCAGCTACTAATCTCCATGGTCACTACCGCTGCTGTCCACAGCGCCGGGACACCCCCGGCGGGGGTAGCTGCGCGCTTAACAAATTCCATAAATAAATAAAAAAATGGCTGTAGCAAATGGTGTAGTAGAGGGGAGCTGGCTGTGTCAGGGCCACTGCAGTTGGGGAGAGCGAACTAAGGTAGTGAGTTGGAAAGGAAGGAAGGAAGGATGAGCATGAGGCTGTAGGGCTGTAGTGACCGGTGCATCAGTTAGAGTGCCGGGATAGGTAGGCAGGACACATTGCTGATTCTGCATGGAAGAAACATTAATGGGGAAATAAAAACAGACTCAAATGCCTTAGCATCATCACGGTGGATGCAGCTGCAATTTTGAATGAAGGAAACCACCTTATTAAGAAGTTCTATTCATCAGTAGGATTAGCTCAACTATCAAAACATAATCTGCACTCTAGTTAATTCGCTCACTGAGCATGTCCTGATGCTTCTGCCGGTCATACTGCTGCTGGCTTGTAGGGCAATATTCTTATCTAATACAATTAGATGGTGGAGGGGTCTTTCCCTTGCAAACATATATCATTTTTTTTTGTTAAGCGAAGGAACACCCCTCAAGAGACAACAGGAGTGCAACAAGCACTATTTCTCATTCGAATGATGTACAGAAGGAAACCAACATGTGGGTGGAACCAAAGCCTCTCAAGAGAACGGTTTCAGAAGCACACCTAAGAGGTGTGCTTCTGAAACAGTTTTTCTGTTGATCACATAAGTCAAGAGACAACCGGGCAGTGAAGTCCAATCTTAAAAGTAACATTTTAAATCTCAAAAGTTCTGAGCCACATCTTTTAAAAAAGGTGCTTTAAAAAAGCCTATCACAGCATTATACAAGTATTTTAAATCTTCCAGGCTAACACAGTGTCATGGCATGTGTTGTGTTGTGGAGTATTGGTGACTATGCAGAAGCATAAAGCATACTTTTTCATTTCTTTCCTTATTGCTATTAGTGCAAATACTTTTGCCCAGTCCTAGATGCACCCATAGTGACTTGACTCCCATTAAAAACGTATTATTAATTTAACAGCAGTGACTTTCCGATAGAGGGCATTTTAATGCAATATCATATTTTTCCTAAATTAATATGGCTTCTACTATAGTCTATTCACTCTTTATATATTTAGTCGACCCCTGTAAATGTGACATTACATAGATTACGCTCACCAGATGAACCGTGTCCCCCTTAAGTGGCCAACTTAGCAGCTGAAACTATTGGGACCAAGCTGACTGAGATTTTTCAGCTCATCTGTCTATCGGGCTCCTTCCTCTCAGCTTGGAAGAAAGATGTAGTGCTATCCCTCATCAAAAAGCCTTTCTGAGACCCAAACAGTTATTGACCCATCTCCTGCCTCCAATTACTGGCCAAAATTTTGGAAAAGATGCTGAATGTACAACTGGGCACTCACATTGATACCAACAAACTTCTGGATACCAAACAATTTGATTTTCATGCTGGCCATAGGACAGAAACAGCTCTTATGAAGGCCACAGAGGAGATTAGGGCCTTGATCCGGGTGGCCAGGCTTCACTGATCCTGCTTGACGTATCAGCAGTCTCCAATACGGTGAATCATGGACTGCTGATGGAGAAGTTGAGTGGGATCGGTGTAATCAGTCCGACTCTATGGGTTCTCTTTTCCCTTCCCTATGGGGGTTCCTCAAGAGTCATCTATCAGTCCTCTGTTATTTATTATCCATGTCACTCCACTCACTAAACATATTAGATCATTTCAATTCACGTTGATATCATACGCAGATGACACACAGATTGTTGTGTCACTGGCAACAGAGGACAGGGGAATGGCAGTGAATTTTTGCAACTGCATGAAAGAGGTGGGAATTTGGATGGCGACAAATTGTCTCAAATTGAACTCCGCAGAGATTGAGGTACTGGTGTTTGGTGCCCAGCCGTCCTTCTGGAGCCTACGATTGGTGGCCCCTGAGCTTGGTCCTATTCCGTCAAATGTCACATATGTTAAAAATCTTGGAATTTCCATAAATAACAAACTCTCCGATACCGACCAAGCTAATTTTGTATCCCCACAGCTTTTTACATCTTCAAATTAATAAGGAAATTCGCCCCTTTTTGCCTGGTCACCTCCAGAAAACAGTTGTTACCTCGCTTGTCTTCTCAAGGGTTGATTATTGCAATGGGATTTATCTTAACGCCCATCAGCAGTTTCTCAACAGTTTCTCAACAAGCAGCAACCTCTACAGAATGCTCCCGCTCGGCTGTTGTGCAAAGTCCCGAAATATCAATCACGTTTAAAGCCCTGTGTATGGTGTTTACGGCACTGCATGGGATCATCCCCGACTCATTGGGGAAGAGTTTCACTTGGTATTTACCAAGTCAGTCTGCACATTCTGCATAGGCTAAACTGCTGACAGTTCCCAGATTTAGATTTGCTAACTGGGGAGTCAGAAGGTTTTTGCTTGGAGTCTCCAAAGCATGGAAATACCTTCCCCTGCATATTAAAGCCATGCCGAATCTTCTGCCATTTAGATAAGCATTAATAACTTTTCTTGTTACTAACTGTTCTTTGTCTTACTCTGCATTCTGATCACTCTGCCAGTGTCATGACGGCCTTTTGGGCAAGCGAGCACTTTACAAAAATACATAACTAATGTACAAATACGTCTGAATTACAAATCATTGGACTAAATATGTATTCTCTCTAATCATTGTCCATGAGTATACAGCACATGTTTCCAAGAATAGCCACTGTTTAACCTTCAATTGGTGAACAGCATGAATGTTTCATTTTCTTTTCTTCTGGAGAACAACCCACAGTAGGTAGCAAGAAAAGCTGGTCAGAGGTTAGAGCCAAGAAAGCAAATGAGCCAGGAGACCTGATGCCTGCCATGCTTCAGCAAGACCTTCCCTATTTCATGGAGACCTATGACCTTACAGGTAAGTAAACAATTAAATTAATAAAGGAATTTCGTAGCGCGCCCTGCATCGCATTTTGCGATGCCGGACACGGAACGAAATTCGTTTTATTAATTTAAATGTTTACTTGTTACTTACCTGCAATCATCCAGATTCCTTTGTTTATTACCCCCACCCTGCCCCTCCCCTCGCCTGCCTGCCCTACCGCAACTCCCTCCACGGGCCGCGGCTGGCACTTATTGACAGAGTGGAGCAGAGATGAGCTGGGTGTTATGCTAGTAATGAAGCACAGGACTAGGGCACTCGAGGAGTGCTTACCGTGAGACCTGGGGTCCTAAGTGAGGCATAGCCAGTGCAGAGTTTGGACATGCAGGGTATGCCATAACCACACATTAGGCATCACCACTGTGCACATCAAGGGCCTGCTGCTTGGGAAGGATGGAGCCACACAAAAAAATTTGAAGAGAGGATGACAACTGGAGCCCAGCCACTTCTATTGCATGGAAGGTGCACACCCCATTACATCTACTTGGAAATAAATACAGGCAAAAATAAAGATATGAAACAAAAAAATATAAATTGAATCCAAATATAACAATGCTTCCAACAGGGGAGCTCTAATTAAAATAACAGACTTAACCCCTCCCCTGCTGGTGACGGAACCACTCCGTCATCAGCTGCGGTCGCACTGTGCTGATGACGGAGCGGTTCCGTCACGGCCCGCTCGGCGCGCCTGCGCGGCGCGAATTCCGCGCTTGCACTGGACGTTCCATTAAGCGGGCGGGGCCGTGACGAAAAACCGCTCCGTCATGAGCACAGCTCAACCGCGGCTGGTGACGGAGCGGTTCCGTCACCAGCATGCGGCCGCCGCGCGGCCGCCCCGCCCCTTTAGCACTGCGGCGGAATAGCCGCCGCAGTGAAGGGGTTAATAAACAAACTGCCCAAATGTACAGGGAAACAAAAAAGCAGTAGAAAAGAAAAGTTTATACGTTTTAAAACAGTGCAGTAGGGACATTTTAATTTTTTTGGGGCTAAATTTCTGACTCCAGTGAAAATGCGTTCCAACTCTGGGTTGGATAGTATTCCTGTTTCTAAAGGAGCAGAGTTTACTTACTTTATTCTATAATATGGGTGTGTTGGTTGGATTGCGGATGTGAATTTGTTGCTGTAGTCTGTGTTTCCCTGTCTTTTGATTTTTTGTGTTAAGAAATAAATACCATACAGCCTGGAGGCCCAAAATACTTGGAGTCACTGTTATAGGGTTGATTACGAGTTGGCAGTCCTACCACTGTAGCGCCATGGCGGTGGTCACAAGAAGACCACTGAGCCCACCGTATTACGATACATGCAGCCTGAACCTTCGACAGAGTGGTTCCGGTCTGGGCCATGGCAGACTACAATGTTGGCTATGCCTAATCTGTCGGGGTCTCGGCTTCCTGCTGAGCCAATTACGAAAATACAGTTGTACTGTCAATCCCCTTCCTCGAAGGCAACAGGCCATCATGGTTCACTCTCAGCAAAGCACCAGAACAGAACAGTGCCCATTGGATGGATACATAAACAAGACATCTCATATCCATTGGCCAAGTGGACACACCTGCAAATCATGCCTCATCCCAGACCATGACCCTCCGCTTCTCAACTGCAGCACAGCAAGACAGACACCACACTTTTTTTGTTCAGATAAGGCAGCCCTTTATTCCATATCCCATTAAACACTCCACATATTTTTTTGCAATTTTTTCTAATATCCGTGTTTTGTTGGTTACAGTCACTCACTTTAATTTACACTTATGTTATGTCAAAAAGATCCACGTTTTTCAAAGACTGAGTTGTCAGTCATGGTGGATGAAATCATAAGAGTAGAGACACAATTGTTTGGAGCCCAAGTCCAACATACTCCTCTCAGTAGTAAAAGGAAAATGTGGGACAGGCTAGTCGACAGAGTGAATGCTGTAGGTACCACCCTGCGCACAAAGGAGGAAATTAGGAAGAGGTGGAACAACCTGAGGGGGAAGGTGAGCTACCTGGCCTCCAAGCAACACCTGGAGGCTCAGCTGGCTGGTGGTGGTCCTGCCAGTGCCCGTTAAAACTGTTTCCCTGGTAGGATAAAGTCTTGCAGATCCTACATCCTGTAGGCTTGACAGGAATAACTGGTGGAGTGGAGTCTGGTAAGTTACACCTCACTAACTCTCACAGCACTTCAATGTCCTGTTTGCTCGCAATTCAGCTTTTGTCATTGCGTTGTCTATCTACTTTCGCAACATACAATGCTCAATTATCAGAGATGTTGGATTGTCAGTGTCAATGTGTATTGTTGCATATAAGGTCACATATATCAATCTCCATTACATGCCACATGTTGGAATGCTGTCTGTAAGTGTATTAGTATTAAATTATCATCCCGAGACCCATGATGTGTCAATATATAAATGTATGGTCAAGCCCAATTGCATTTTGGCAACAGGTATGTTACACTAACCATTTGTCAAGTGTTGGCAAGTAGAGTGTACAATGACTGCAACTACACTGAGGCTCTGTTTCTTTTACTGTAAACAAGATGCAATTGGGTTTTTGCCCATTTTCACTTGTCCAATATGTAACAACTGATGTTCATTTATTATGAAGCTAATCATTTGTCAAGTGTTGGCAAGCAGAGATTAAAATGACTGCAACTACACTGAGGCTCTGTTTCTGTTACTGTAAACAAGATGCAACAGTGATTTTACCCATTATAACTTGTCTGACAGGTAAACATCTGATGTTATTTCTCATGGAGTAAACCATTTTCAGGTGCAGACCTTAACTACATGGAAGGAGGGGATACATCAGACAATTTCCTATTGAATAGGAAAAATAAAATGAGTCTATGTCATCAGCTAGAACCATATCATCTACCTGACAAAAGAAATCCCACATCATTTAAACCAAAGAACAGACACATGGCAGTACAACAGTTTCTGATCACAGGGTCATTCCAATCCACTGTTGCTGCATCTGGGTGAATGTCACAAACAAATGTCAGTGATGTGCCACAAGCACTTTGGCCTACAATGTGGCGACACATCAACAGCTGCATACACACTAATGATTTCGCCAATTTGAAGGGAGACTATCATGATTTGGGCCTACAACAACATTTTGTTGGAGCACATGATGGCAAAAATATTGCATTCGGACCACCATATGACACAGAACAATTCCAATGGATTCCTCTTACCTTCCATCCTATCGCTGTGCAAGCTATCTTGGTACAGGTTTTGTACACCCAAAGTCTGTGACAGTCATTCCCAGAACAATCCATGTTCACATTATTCATCCAAACAGTCTCATATACCTGCTAAACTCACATCTCTGAAAGGTCTCAAATGAAGATGCCATGGTAAAGGTACCTAAAACAGACCAAAACAAAGAGATTAGCTATAAAACCATACATAGGACACAATTCACACAGTCAACGTCTGGAGAATACAGTCCATGACAAAAATTTAAGTTAAACAAAGCAACACTAACAAAATGAGGGTGTGTTAAAATCTTCCTCGACAAACGCCTCTCACCAGATTTTTCCTGAGCTTTAGCTTCCTAATATTTTTCCTAAACATGCTCCTCGCATCATCACAACAAGAGTTGCTTTAATAGTCAGTCATGATTCAGAAAAGGGGGTGGTGATGAACAGAGTGTCTGAATTAAGCAGACCACTCTTACCCAGTCCAAAGATCAGGGCTTGATCCATCACCGTTATTTAGCTCACTGCCCCATCCCAGCTCAGAACCTGGCTATATGCAAATTAGTCTGTCCCTGGCCCAGTGCATCATGGGAACAGGGCAGACCAAACTACCAAGCCAATTCTTCACCAGAAAGGAGACAAGCTTCCGGGGACTGGTTTCTGCCATTTCAGGCGTCTTCGGCCCGGCTTGTTTGAATCCTGATGGAGCAGTGAGCAAGGGACTCATGTCTGAGTATACCCTGCCACACCTATAGTGGCCAAAAACGATTCAGAAAAGGGGGTGGTGATGAACAGAGTGTCTGAATTAAGCAGACCACTCTTACCCAGTCCAAAGATCAGGGCTTGATCCATCACCGTTATTTAGCTCACTGCCCCATCCCAGCTCAGAACCTGGCTATATGCAAATTAGTCTGTCCCTGGCCCAGTGCATCATGGGAACAGGGCAGACCAAACTACCAAGCCAATTCTTCACCAGAAAGGAGACAAGCTTCCGGGGACCGGTTTCTGCCATTTCAGGCGTCTTCGGCCCGGCTTGCTTGAATCCTGATGGAGCAGTGAGCAAGGGACTCATGTCTGAGTATACCCTGCCACACCTATAGTGGCCAAAAACGATTCAGAAAAGGGGGTTGTGATGAACAGAGTGTCTGAATTAAGCAGACCACTCTTACCCAGTCCAAAGATCAGGGCTTGATCCATCACCGTTATTTAGCTCACTGCCCCATCCCAGCTCAGAACCTGGCTATATGCAAATTAGTCTGTCCCTGGCCCAGTGCATCATGGGAACAGGGCAGACCAAACTACCAAGCCAATTCTTCACCAGAAAGGAGACAAGCTTCCGGGGGCCGGTTTCTGCCATTTCAGGCGTCTTCGGCCCGGCTTGCTTGAATCCTGATGGAGCAGTGAGCAAGGGACTCATGTCTGAGTATACCCTGCCACACCTATAGTGGCCAAAAACGATTCAGAAAAGGGGGTGGTGATGAACAGAGTGTCTGAATTAAGCAGACCACTCTTACCGAGTCCAAAGATCAGGGCTTGATCCATCACCGTTATTTAGCTCACTGCCCCATCCCAGCTCAGAACCTGGCTATATGCAAATTAGTCTGTCCCTGGCCCAGTGCATCATGGGAACAGGGCAGACCAAACTACCAAGCCAATTCTTCACCAGAAAGGAGACAAGCTTCCGGGGACCGGTTTCTGCCATTTCAGGCGTCTTCGGCCCGGCTTGCTTGAATCCTGATGGAGCAGTGAGCAAGGGACTCATGTGAGAGTATTCTGCTTAATTCAGAGACTCTGTCCATCACCACCCCTTGTTGTAAATTATTTTGTCCACCCTAAGCGTGGAAGGGTATACTCAGATGTGAGTCCCTTGCTCATTGCACCATCAGGATTCAAGCAAGCCGGGCCGAAGACGGCTGAAATGCCAGAAACCGGTCCCCAGAAGCTTGTTTCCTTCCCAGTGTAAGAATTGGCTTTTGTAGTCTGGTCTGCCCTGTTCCCATGATGCACTGGGCCAGGGACAGACTAATTTGCATACAGCCAGGTTCTGAAACTGGGATGGTGCAATGAGCTAAAAAACGGTGTTGGATCTAGCCCTGATCTCTTGACTGGGTGAGAGTATTCTGCTTAATTCAGAGACTCTGTCCATCACCACCCCTTGTTGTAAATTATTTTGTCCACCCTAAGCGTGGAAGGGTATACTCAGATGTGAGTCCCTTGCTCATTGCACCATCAGGATTCAAGCAAGCCGGGCCGAAGACGGCTGAAATGCCAGAAACCGGTCCCCGGAAGCTTGTTTCCTTCCCAGTGTAAGAATTGGCTTTTGTAGTCTGGTCTGCCCTGTTCCCATGATGCACTGGGCCAGGGACAGACTAATTTGCATACAGCCAGGTTCTGAAACTGGGATGGTGCAATGAGCTAAAAAACGGTGTTGGATCTAGCCCTGATCTCTTGACTGGGTGAGAGTATTCTGCTTAATTCAGAGACTCTGTCCATCACCACCCCTTGTTGTAAATTATTTTGTCCACCCTAAGCGTGGAAGGGTATACTCAGATGTGAGTCCCTTGCTCATTGCACCATCAGGATTCAAGCAAGCCGGGCCGAAGACGGCTGAAATGCCAGAAACCGGTCCCCGGAAGCTTGTTTCCTTCCCAGTGTAAGAATTGGCTTTTGTAGTCTGGTCTGCCCTGTTCCCATGATGCACTGGGCCAGGGACAGACTAATTTGCATACAGCCAGGTTCTGAAACTGGGATGGTGCAATGAGCTAAAAAACGGTGTTGGATCTAGCCCTGATCTCTTGACTGGGTGAGAGTATTCTGCTTAATTCAGAGACTCTGTCCATCACCACCCCTTGTTGTAAATTATTTTGTCCACCCTAAGCGTGGAAGGGTATACTCAGATGTGAGTCCCTTGCTCATTGCACCATCAGGATTCAAGCAAGCCGGGCCGAAGACGGCTGAAATGCCAGAAACCGGTCCCCGGAAGCTTGTTTCCTTCCCAGTGTAAGAATTGGCTTTTGTAGTCTGGTCTGCCCTGTTCCCATGATGCACTGGGCCAGGGACAGAATAATTTGCATACAGCCAGGTTCTGAAACTGGGATGGTGCAATAAGCTAAAAAACGGTGTTGGATCTAGCCCTGATCTCTTGACTGGGTGAGAGTATTCTGCTTAATTCAGAGACTCTGTCCATCACCACCCCTTGTTGTAAATTATTAATAGTCAGTCATGACATCTAACAACATACTTACACTCATGAGAAGACGTAGATGAGATCTTGATGCAAGTCAGCCCTTTCCTCTTCACCACTATCGTCATCAATTGTCATTTCAGGATCCTCACCCGGTGGCACTTCATGGTCTCCATCCTCTGCAGATAAGGGATGTTCTGTTGCAGGGTGATGTTGTGGAGCATGCAGCAGGCCATAGTGATTTGGCACAGCTTCTCAGGTGAGTAGAGGGTTCACCCAGTGTTTTCCAGACATCTGAAACTGGCCCTCAAGAGCCCAAAGACGCACTCCGCTGGACACCGTGTTCTTCCGTGGACCTCAGTGAAGCTGACTTCCCCTGGAATAATTGGATTCCTCAGTGGTACCAACAACCGGGAAGACGGACATAAGTGCAACAATTAGTTACACACTTTCAGATCATACTACTTGACATCACCCGCACAAAGTTAGGACAGATCAAACTTACCAACAAGCAAGGCCCTCTCCGGTAGTAGTTGGGACATTATCTGGGGTGCGATGCTGTTCCACAATATGTAAGAATCATGGTCTGATCCTGGGAACCGGGCCAGATGTTTGAGTACAAATCCGGTAAGCAGACAACTTACACATTGATAGAATGGAAGTGCTTCCTGTTACCATAAGCTTGTTCCCTGGCTTCCGGTGGCCCAAAAGCAATATGGGTACCATCAATGGCTTCAACAACATGTTGGATGCCAACATATCCATTGAAGTCAACCTTCAAATTGGCTAAATTCTCATGTCTGGGGAAATGGATATAGCTGTCAATGTGTCTCATCATTGCTAAAGGCACGTCTTGTACTACACCGCTGAATTCTGGTTGTGACATACCACCAGATAAAACCACAGATAATTGAAAGGAGCCTGAGGCCAGAGAATGCAATACAGCCATAACTCTCACAGTAGGTGGGATACATGTGTGATTAGTGTTTTGAGGAAAGATATCCTGTATTGTTTGCCTATTCAAACGAAACTTCTTGATGACATCCCTTTCTTCTATGGTCTGAAGGTCTGAAAATGGGAGGTACACTGGAGGTGGTCATCTCTACCCTCTCCCAGGGTACCTATGTGTTGAGTGCCAACAATTATGAACATTGGCCACAGTGTCCACCAAAACATATATGAAAAGTAAGCCAAACGTAATGAGTCAACATATAACTGCTTCAGAAAACATTACACATCATCCACATGATAATTTATTACAGTCCAACATCCACCAATAATCCCCATTGTGGCCTTCACATGGGTCTGTGCCATAAATGTGCAAATTATAAATTCAGAAATGTATTCTAACCACAATAATGTAAATCTTTTGGGGACATTTTAAGTCAAAAACCATCAACCACAGTTTACAGTGCACCACACCCATTTTGTGTTTTTGCACACTAATGTACTACACAGATGGTTTGTGTCATGGAAATCACATGGCAATGAAGCAGTCGATATGTAAACATGTTAGCCCTAATTTGAAGTGGGGGTGATGCACTTAACAGTCACTGATACTGTAGTTCCAACTGCTAAAATGGCAGATGCTTGACCTCACATATAGGGCATTCAGAATCGACCGCCGTCAGCAGAAGCCAACCCCGTGGTGGGCGGTTTCATCCACGGCAGACACAGTCATAGGCTAACATTGGTCATTGTGATGGTTGCAGCCCAATGGCTGTGCCCGTCTATGCTGATGACCGTGTATGTGGTGTATATGCACGCAGCGGTTTGAAAAATAACTCACTTGCCTTCTGACACTGCTGCCATCAAGATCCCCTCCACTTTAGCTGCTATTTGCCACCTTTGGGAACAATCGTGCCAGGCCAAGCAGGAGTAAAGGCCCCTGCCTTCTCTCCAAAGGAGCTGGAAAAGCTGGTAGAAGTGCTACCCCTGTATGGCTAGCTCTACGGCTCACCAGATGAACAGGTAAATATCTTACATACATATTTTACTCTGTTCAACTCCATCCTTTCCATTCCCACAGGCTACAATGTGTCTCTAATTCCCAGAGTGAATTCGGATTACTATTGTAACATTTTGTGGACCCAACATAAGACAATCATGTAATGGATTGTGGAACACTGGACTTTGTGTAACATCACCATTGTGATGTGTGAAAAACCATAGTTCCTACTTGTGCTGCATGCATAATTACACATATCTATGTAGGTTACATTTCATGCTACCTATGATATATTTGCTAATCAGATCATGGTAAATGTCCAAAGAAATGTATAGATAGGAGGATGAGGTTAGCTATGTGTACTGCCTCACATATCACTCAGCCCACATCAGGACTCACCAAACTGGAGGGATCTGTGAGGTATAGCTAACTCCCAGACAACAGAGTTCCACACAACCTTGGGATCTCTTATTGCATGGCCACACAATGTACTTGTATGTATTGAAGTATGGAAATGTGATGTTCATGTGGGATCGGTATCCTCAGCCTTCAGGGAGAAAGGCCTGACAATGGGCTGTGCCCCATCTGGCCCGTGGCCCAGGCTGGGGCAGAGTTACTGTGACAATAAAACTGGTGCACAGAGTAATCTCCCTGTAGACCTGCAGATCCTCGGATGATCCAAAAATGAGTTTTCTGAACCAATATTAGCCCCAATTGCATTTACATGAACTACATTTGGAATGGTGACTGAGGTAACTCCCTGACCTGAAACATCTTCACATTGACCCACATTGTCAATGTGTGTCATTTACTTATGACAGCATCCTCACTCCCACAGCTCTGTTGTCACTTTTCCATAAGTCATGCTTGCACTGTAAAAGGCCTATTGCACATGTGACATATTAACAGTGCAGATAGTTGATTACTTCTGAAGTGATTTTTATATGTGAATAACCAGCTTTGTTACAATCAACAATCAAACAAGACAATGGCATGTTGAACGTCATCCCTGTATGAGTGCCACATATGGCAAAATGTGTGCCCTGTGATGACAGTACATACCACACAAATTCAGTCAGACATAGTATCATATCCCACGTCCACACATCCCCAGAGAGCAAACTCTGTGACATATATGCCAGCCCGTCTTTGTGACCTATGTCTTAGGATATAGTCTATACTATGGTACTAGGCTGTATCGACCGTATGCATCAGATTAATGGGCCTGGCTTTAAAGGTGTCTGCACAAACGTGCAAAAGCAGCTTACCCTTCAGAGGGTCACCAGGCATGTTGTGTTTCCTAGTAACTCATCTAAGTACATGTAGTATGGCCCGGGGCTACATGAGGTTAGTGGGCTGGTTTAGTCCATATAGGACACGACCATGTTTGAGGATGTGTGAAAACTACTCATGTAGTGTGTTGACTATTTATTTAGGCGTGTGCTAGATGTAAATAAAATTGGTGTCAACCTAATAGATATCCAATGACTTGCAGTTATAATCTGTGTATTTATCTATTGTATCCATACAGGTCAACACCCATCAAAAGCAATCCATTTGGTAAACCAATGCCCAGAAGGTGGAGACCTTGAGGGTCTATCGCCGGCGCCACGTCCATTGCAAGAAGAGGTGGGAGGACCTGAGACACAAGGACCAGGAAGATCTCAGAGGTCCAGCTGGGGATGTCCTCACAACATGGATGGGGTATAGCTGGACCTGGCCCCCCCTAAATGGCCTGCATACTGTAAGAGGCTTACCCGGAGCATGATGGGCAGTTGAAGACCCAACAGCAGCTACACAGGGTGAGTCCTGGCCAGAGTCATACATGTTACATTGTCAACTTTGTGTGTTACATGCAAGTATTTTCCCATCAATATTTGGGGTGGCCCATGTGCAACACACAAGAAAAGTTACTGTTTGTGTAGGTCTAGTAGTAGCTGCATTCTAATGTACTGTGCCTATTGTCAATCTCACCAGGAATCTCACCAGGAACACAGCAGAGCCCAGTCCCCTACTAATGTACTCTCTTGAGCAGACCTATGGCTGAGTGAACTGATAAATCGTCTTATGTTCTTTGATGTTCTCGGTGACAAATGTACCAAACAGACCACTTGTCTTCATTGTGTAAGAAGCGATGTTCTCTCACTCCTGCCTCTCATGTGATGGTGACCCTATTACATGTGACATGACATACAGTGCACTAGTTATGCAGTGACTGGACAACACTACCCACTGGTAAGTTGGGATTCAACAGTGCCATCAGCATTAGTGCCTACATGTTGCCCAGTGTACATTTTCCTGTTAGTTCATCTGCAATAGTCTTTCAAGATTAATTCACTGACTGGTGATATGTATCAGGGAGTGAGATGTAGAAATGTAGAGATTATATGCGAGTGTCCTTACAAGGCAATTTGAGTTTGCTATACAAAATAGTGCTGTGATGTGCCATCCCATTAGGACTTTAGTCATCCCACCTCTTCATGTATAGATATTCACTGACACACAGCAACCTTCACAGATGTATTGGCTGTAGGAATGCAGGTGGTGTTTTCACCTTTGCCAAGCAATATTGGCGATGTTCTTATGGCTATAAGAAGTCTTATGCTGTGTGCATTTGGAGTATCCATCTCCCAAAACATGGGCCCTTAGTGTCTCCAGGCTACTTTTCTATGCTACATGCGCTATGTAGTTAAGCTGCTTCAGTACAGATTTCATTAAACGTTTTTGGAAGAGGATATATGATGAGGTTTCAAGGCAAAATTGTCATCAGTGTGCAATGAGCATTTGCACGTGACATGATTTCAGTGCTCGGAGCCGTTTTGATTCAATCAGGTACATGCTCGCACCTCATCTCTTACGCTCCTTTGTTCCTCTGCGGAGGCGGGCATCTGCTAATCTTGACGTCCGTTTCCGCCCCACAGGCGCTGCCCTGCCCAACCAGCCCCCGCCCTTGCTTCATTCATTCATTCCAGGTAATTAATTGAACTTGTGTTCTTACTGCTAATTCTTCACCCCCGAGGCATGACTTCCATTGTCTACCTTTTCCCTCAGAACCTGCATCCACTACTCCCGCTGATGTACCCAGGACCCACGAGGCCATCGACTTGCCCATAAGTATGTGGTGCTTCTTTTTTACACCGACCCCCCCCCTGGGAATCCCCTCCTAATCACTTCTCGCTTTCCTTATAGCACGATCGAGACTCGCTGCAATCCGGGCCACCTCTTTAACATCCAAGCAGCCCACACTCTCTACCCTCCGTTTCGGCCCCCACCTTCACGCTCGACCCACGATGCGCACACCTATCGGCATAGTGACAGATCTCGCTGAAAACCATCACGTGGACTCCTGTCCCCCTTGGTTCACACCTCCCTCCCCCACGTATGGCACCTTCTTTAGGCAACCTTCTCACCAGCATGGATGATTCCCTCGCCAGCCTCCTAGTCCAATCACCGCCCCAGCCCCCCTACACCCCCTCCTCTCCCCTCTTGCCCTCCCTGACCTGATTCTTTCTCCCCGCAGCACTTCCCGAACCCGACAACCCTGTCCTGAAGACGATCCCGACTCACGGGGATCGAAACGCCGTCGACATCACAGCGCAACTCTATGGCGCATCTAACGTTCTTGGCTCCTGAAAAATTTTGTAATCATGACCAACAGTGACTAAAACTAAGTCTTGTTGAGCCAACACTGTATATTTCTTTGTCACCTATGGCCGTTCACGCTGTTCACGTTCAGCACTTGTATCCTCACCTTGCACCAACTGTATATATTACTACTCACCAAGTGCCCTCGGGTTGTCACATGATTTCCTCTGTACAGTGCTGCCTAACTGTATTCTCATGTGAAACGCCCTTTTTGAATTGGTGAATTACAAGTTATGAGACCACATGCGCCTCCTTGTTTCTGTCTTATGTAATGCTGCATGCATACATCCCTGAACTGTCTTAAATTGATACCTGTTGGGAATTGTTTCTTATACACATGATTTCTGCCACAGCACATATTGATGGTACATTGGTCTTTAACTAGATCATCATGACATCATGATGTGTTGTAAGGTAAATGAACATTTGGTGAGATCTAGGCCTTGTGTAAACATTGTGGAAATGTATATTTTGTAGTCATCCTATTTGGTAACTTCCTTTTACTATGGTATACTGCAAGTGCCAAAGTATACAAGTTGATCAACTACCCTAGTATGGACATATGGAGTGTAGACAAGCACATCAATGCATTTTAAGCTGTCTGAGGTTATGACATTACTGGGACCCACTGTTTCCAGGTTATGTAGCAAGCATGCATGTGTTCATGCTAATGTTGAAGCCTATATAGTGAACCATGAAGCTGGTGTGATATATGCACTTCATAAAGGATTTCTGTTGATATGTGGTTCTCAGTTGCAATAAATCAGTTTTGCAAGTCATTTTAAATTCATCCAGGGCAAGTGAATGAGACGGGGCCAATGTTGATGGGGACACAGCTGGTCACAGCGGGCCCGAACGTTACAGTACGGACTTGGAGGGACTCAGTTACCAGGATGGTGTGGGGAGTGCCATGGAAGACACAAGCTTGAATTCTTCCAATGCAGAGTCATCTTTCAGTGGACACTCCCGTGTGGTGGCAGATCCCACATGATTTGGTCCACCTTCATCCTTGTCTGCTGCCCCAAGTTCCATCGTCACCCTCCCTGTTCCCCACCCAGTTGGCTGGGCCTGCTTCCCCAAGAGGAAAGCCGTTTCATTTACACCAGGCACCTCAGCCCTGTCGCCCTGCTGCACAGAGTGAGGCTATTGACCTCCTGAGGCATATCTCTGTGGGTTAGACTGCACTCCTGAACGCCATCCAAGGGCAAGCCACCCATCTGCAGCAAATGTCGGCTTACCTGCAAGGCATTCACAGGGCCATGTCTGTTTTACAGAGATCTTTTCAGGCTCTGGTCTCCTCACTCGCTGATGCCTCCCGTACATCCCTACCTTGTCTTCCTCCCTTTAACCCATACCCATCCAAATACCCTATTACCAAAGCTGCCCAAAGCACATTCACACACTGTCACGCACCCACCCATACAGACCCAAGAAGCACACACACACACACACACACACACAAGCATCCCCCAAAATCACACGCAAACACTCAGCCACCTCACCCACCACTGACAACACCACAGCCACATGCTGACACCACTCCCCCATCACATCTCCGCACAGCACAGGAGACAACACATGCATGTACAAATCACATCCCCACCCAGCACAGACATTTTCACCCACATGCACCACCACAACCACTATCACATTCATACTGACACCATAGACATCCACACCCACAGTCACCACCACATCAGTAGTCACAGCACACACCGTGCACTTCCACTGCACCAGCATCCACAAACATCACTTGCACTATACACACCTACAAAACTCAGACAGAAACATTTATGTACTCAACAGACACATGAGAAAGAAGACACACCCATACTTGCAGAAAATGCAGCTGACACAAATGGACCTGCACCCACAACAGTTCCATTCACATCATACACTGACACTCACTTCCTCCCAAAGCCCTTCCCATGTTCCCCACTGATGACCCACCTTTTCACCTAGGTCTCTGCCCTCCTAACCCACCGACCACCTTTTTCACAAAGGTTCTAATCAGTGTTTTTTTTAGGAAAAAGTGGTATACGAATCAATTGGTGAGAAAGATTATTTAGAATAAACTGTGTGAAAGGTATGAGTCAGTGAAGGAAATTCAAGTAAAGGGAATTCATGTTACTAGTACTTTCAAGTTTAATAGTACAGCAGTGCCCTGTACCACACTATGTGAAAATGGACTACCCATTAGCCTTTGGTTTACTGGGTCTAATTATTTTTTTCAACCAAAACATTTGCTTAGTTTACAACATATTAGTTCTGCCATTACTTTTCTAACTATTTGATGTTATTGGATACTTTGTGATGTGCGACTACAATTGTGTTTGTTTCATCCCTGATTACTGACCCATTTGACGTGGTTAGCATGATCTGACCTTGGAACCAGTGCTGGAGTTACACAGCACAAAGGGAAATGTTCAATGGATGGATATGTGGGATGAAAACCATTAGGGTCTGACATTGCATTAGGCGGTATGTCATATGGTAAGTATTTCAGCTTGGCTTTGCCAATGTCAATATCATTTAGCTAACACTTCTCCCTATGATGTAGGTTGGCTATGTGTATGATATGTGCAAGTTAGTTATTTGCCAACCACACATGGAGGGTGTTAAATTGTTATACCTTATTTGGAATTTTAATTGACTTGTGTCAATTTTTGTGTGTGCACCTTATGCCTACTTTATATTAATGTGAGACAAATGCTGATACTACTGTTTTTAATTTTGTGACTTGCACATTACCCACATATGCATGGCACTTGGCATTGCTACTGGTTGTCCCTGATATACTACGAGCCACAGGTTCTTCGTACATAGAGGTTTTGAGGCATGTGAAAAGTGGACGGTGGCACCTTTGAATGCTTCTCACACCGATTATTTGAAATCCAATTTACCTAACATTACCTTTTAATGTGGGTGATGTGTGAGAGTCCATTTCAGAAATTTAGTAGAGAAGATGTGTTTTAGTTTCATGACACATCCATACAGAGGTGACTTTGATATCACAACTGGACCAAGCATGTGAGCAATGTGAGGGTGTGACAGAGATTAATCGGTGTGATATTGATGAGGAGGTGCTGTTGTGTGGCAAAATGTAATGCACACATCACTATCCCTAATTATGAGTTGTGAAGACATGTTAACGTTTGTTTATTGTTTCTGTGCAGTGTCAGTGTCCTGGCCAAAGAGGGCATCGTAGAGCTGCAAGTTGATCATATATTGAGCCAAATTTTGATCAGAAAGTGCACTGTGCCAGCTAAACAGATCTCTGTGCCAGTACCCTAAACTTAAAATGTGTAAGTTTAATTGGCTTATATCCAATTGGCATATGTTAACTTACTTGTAAGCCCCTAGTCTATGGTACCTAGGGCCTGCAAATTAGAGGGTCAGCCCATGGATTACAACATTGGCTGTGCCTCGCTAGGTGTGACAGAGGTAAAACATGGCTCCTAGTCTGCCACTGCAGGCTGGAAGGGCAGTTTTCAACTGCTTAATCGACTTTGCCATTTAGTAAAGGCAAAGTCCAATATTCCCTTTTTAATATATATGTTACCCCTAAGGTAGGCTTATCGAGCCCTAAAGCAGGGTGCAGTATATTAGAAAGTGGAACATGTACTCTTTACATGTTTCAGCAGTGGAAACTCCAAATTGTCATTTTTACTGTGGCAAGGCATGTACCCCCATTGGCAAGTGCAGAGTTACAGGCTGAGACAGAAGCTCTGCTAATGTCTGACAGGGACTACTAAAGTCGTTGCTGTAAGGTATCAAACAACTTATTACTTTAAGGGCAACTTATTGCCCAAATTAAAATGGATTTAACTTGTTACGGTTTGCAACTGTTACAAAGTTGTCACTCTGTTGTCCAAATTCTCCTGTGCCTGTTTATGGTTGGACAGGGGGTCTGTTGCCTAGACAGATTTCTGCCTTCCAGTGGAGACGTGCAAACAACTCCCAGAAAAAGACACAACAGAAGCTTGTATGGGGTAGAGCTGTTACCTCTCCCTGGCAGGAAGCCACACAGGTATTGGCCCAAAAGGCAAGCTTCACAGGGGGAGCCAAATTTGAAGAGCAAATGGCAGACATGTGGGAGAGGGTCTGGCACTAGGGAGCGAAAGGTAAAGCCTTTTGTCAAACCAGTTTTTCAGGGTCTTGTAACCCCCTCTGTAGCCACACCTCTGGGTTGGGCTAGGGTGATTTGCACGCCAATACAGGGGTTGTACAATGCTGGAAGTGGGCAAAATGGAGCTTGCTGCGAAAGCTTGATACTTCACAGGAAGCAGTCAACAGGAGTGAAGAAACTTGGTAGCTCAATGGCAAGTGACCGTGAACTTTACAGAGGGCATTTTCTGGGCATAAAAAGGGTACCCCTGGTACCCAGAACTCAGATCTCGTGGGTCTGGAGAAGAGGACTGAAAATAGAACTGTCCTGCTGCACCAAGGACCTGGCGAAGAGAAGCTGCACTGATGTGGACTGCACCTGCTGCACCTGATGACTAGCAAAGGAAAGGGACTGTGCCTGCTGTGCCTGTTCATGGAGAAGTTGACTCCTGAGCCCAGCCGAAGCTAGAAACTCCAAGGATCAGTTGGCTGAGCTCCTGTTTGCAGCACAGGACCACAACAGCTGAAGAAGCCTCCTGGGGCGAGTTGGTAGCCCAGATCACCGGATCGCGAACCCTTGCTGCCATGCAGCCTGATGCTCCAAGTTGCCCCAAAGGAAGGAACTCACTGAAACTGCTGTACCGGTGACTGGTAGTCCAGTGGCTAGAAGACTTCTGCTCAGCTCAAGAGGACTTTGAGAAACGTCAACCCCTGTGGTCAAGATCCCCTCACCAAGCCCGTGGACTGAGGAGTAGATCAAGGAAGACCCCTGGTGACTGCACAGCCTCTTCAGCATCCTTCATCATCTATCTTCAGCATCCTGTATCCCTTGCATCAGGACCATTCTATAGATGTAAATGGCAAGGATTTACTGATACTGGACCTGGACTGGAGACTGCTTTGTTGGCCAAAGCAACTTTTTCTGCTGACCTTGCTGGCCCCCCTGATTGCTTCTTGCTAGAGTCGGTTGCCTAAAGTAGCTCTGAGTAACCATAGTGATACTGCCCAAGTTTTTCTTGATAACGTTTCTAAGTGACAAATTTGTTGAATTGCGCAATGCTTGTTCATGATTAAGAAAGAAAATGTTGATTTACTTTACCTTGTAAATTCTGTATCTCGGGAATCCTCTTGATGTTTTTCATTTTGGGGGAAAAATGATATAAAAATATTCTCTATTTGTATAAATTGGTGCTCGGTTGCTTGAACGTCTCGTTTATTTCTTCTACAATTGTTTTGGTGCTGTTTAAATGCTTTACATGTGTTCCTTTGTATAAGCCTGACTGCTCAGAGCTATTGCTACCCAGGGTTGAGCTAAGGTTTAACATACAATAGATAACTGGTTCTAAAGTGAATTTCATGGCGAGGTCTCACAGCCACAACATATAAAGCAGCTCATTTCCTCACAAAAGTGCAACATTTGTTGAAGTCTAACTAAATGACTCAACATAACTCAATAACAGTACAATAATAGACCATAATGTAACAACACAGTGCAATGAAATAACATCACAACAACATGTTATTGGTACCTGAAAGAACACAACAGAACAATACACCCACAACAGAACACAATATAATAATACAATCACATTCTAACACAACTTCAAACACCTTCAAAAGCAAAACTACAACTAGAAAGCACAGCAGCACAAAATACAACTAAACATAGCAATGCAACATATTAAGAGCACCAAACACCACAACAGCTCAGCACAACCTAACAATACTATACAAAAATAATATACAATCAATACAGCACATTATTATCACAGCAAAAACCAAACTAAACAAAACAATGACACACAACTATACAAAACACTATTTCAAGCACAATACCACAAAGTACAGCAATAAATCATAATGATTTAGTGCTAGATATCACAAAATTAAAATACAGCTCCACATCACAATTTCAACACGGCACGGCCACACAATGAAATAAAAAATCATAATCATACCATAATCCAAAACAATTTAATAAAACAAACAAACACAACAAGACCTAGCATCACAGCACAGAATAACAAATAAATTGCAATGCTCTATTGTTGTGTTGTTGCACAGTTGTATTGTTTAATTGGTTTGTGTTTGTATCTTATAGATTGATGTTGTGTTGACTTTTGCTAGTATGTTGCTGCTGTGGTGTTAATTGATTATTGTGTTGTGTGTGCATGATTGTTCTGTTGGTAAATTGGTGTGGAAACATGTTATGTTAGTGTTGTACTGTATTTGTTTCTTGTTGTATTTTTAGGTGGTATTGTGGTATGTTATTGTGTTGAATTGTTTCTTTTTGTTGTGTTGTATTTTGTTCTTTATTTGCTTTTGTGTTATTGACTTTTATTGTTCTGAACTGTTACTTTGTTTGGTTGCTGTTGTTTTATACTGGCGATTGGTCATTGTAAGGATCTGCTGTGCTAATGTGCTTTTGTTTGTTTATTGTGCCACTATTTAACTTTAACCACTGCCTGACAGCTTTAATATGCACGAACATTCTAGCCACATACTACCAGTGTGATAAATCTTGTTCCATGATTCACTGGATTACTATAGATTACTATAATAAGTTTCCCATTATTTTCTACGGTAAATAAAGCACCAAGTTTAAGAAACACTATGAAACAATTATACGATTGTTTTTACTATCAAAGGTATGTTTATCTGTTTCGCTTGGTTATAATCCTCCAACAAATATGAGTTCTCAAAAAGATATAAATATTGCAATAATGTTCTTGAATTAAAAAAATACACACCCTGATGTTTTATCTGGCAAATATGGTAACCTTACCGCTTTGTTAAATATAATAATATATTGCATTCACTAACGTCAGAAATTTACCAGCACTGCTTCATATCATAACATCTGGTGAAAAAATGCTTCTCCTTTATATTAACTGTGTACAAAACAATTCTGTGCACCCATGAAATGTCACCGATTGCATCATCTTCTCCAGGCACTTTGAAAAACGTGTTCCACCCGGTCTATTCTAAAATGCCACTTAGACCACTCCCTTCCCAGTCGCTCCTTCCATTGCTTCAAACGAATGCTCAGGGTCATGGAACTTCTCTTTTTTGTACAGTCTGGTCACATTATTTCATTACAGCTGATTTTCATGAAAGTGATTTACAGATGCAACATCATGGCTACAGTATTATTCAGCTATTTCTCAGCTACTGTAATGTTTCTCACAGTGTTTCTTTAAAATTGGAGAGCAGGCGTCCCCAAATTAACTGTAGTTATTTGCAAAGTGCATTTGTAATTCAACTGGATGGATGAATGCGACGCCAGCACTGCCTCCGATTGTGTATTATGTGAGCAGAACTCTTTTCTTTGCTAGGTTTCAAGAATAAACCAAAGAAATCTAAAACTGTTTTGAGATTGTGCAATCACTTTACAGTAATGCAATCTGATTTTAGTGTCTGATACGTTGCAAAATACTTGAAATCATGTCAGTAGCTTTGTAAGTGCACCCAGGAGCGAATGCACTATATCTGACGTTCGAAAAAGCAGTGTGTCACCAGTTTGCATACGGGTCGTGGCACTAATAACAAACGAAAAACAGGTTTTGTTTTTGGGGTAAGTAAATAGTGGCATCGTTACAGATTCCACGGCTGCATACAGGAGCAAACAAAGAGATGCCAGACATTCCTTTGCAGTGACAGCTCACACCTACTGGACCCATTTAAACAGCAGTGTTCAAAATGGACTTCCAGTTACTGACTAGTCAATTACGTGGAGTCATTTTCTAAATTGCTATGCCAATGCTGCACAGGCCAGGTCTCGTAAAATGCCCTAGAACCAGACAGTGTTGCATTAGTTCCAATACATTTCGCCCCTGTAATGGGCAACTTTCCAAAGGTATGTGAACCAATAACCAGTCCACACAACCATTGGCAATGTCAATAGGTCTGGAACATTACAAATAAATGCTGCATGTTAATGTGAAGCATGCCACGAAGATAGCATATGAATGGATATGCATTTGTGTGGAAGCAATGAACTGTAGAATAATATTGGTGTAGATTGAAAAGTCACTTGAAAGTTGCACTGCAAAGCAAGACCTAAAATTCATGTTTGCCCTCCATCCACGGTTGTGCCTGTTATACAAAAAAACACCATAACGTATACTATAATGTTATCAATGACACATTAATGGTATTAAAAAGTAATGTTTCTGCATGTGAAAGTTCAAGCTCAGGCAGCTGGACAAATAAACAAAACAACCACAGCTGTGTGGAGGGCAATTCCTTTCTTGCAGAAACACTCACTTCTGCCCAATCAAAACATGTAACTTCTATGTGGGTGTCGCCAAAGACCCTTTCCCTGGTATTCTCACAGAACTGTCTGGTGACAGCTGTGCTAAAAAGCCAGACCATATAACCAACATTTACATGAAGTGACCAGGTGATCAATAGCATATAGCAACTTGCCTAAATAAAATCTAATAGGCCGTTCGTGACCCTCTCTAATTAGGCATTTTTTAATGTGGCCTTTTAGTACATGATTTGCTTTGCAAATCGACAGGCAGGTCGTAAAAAGTTGATTCACAATGTTGCCCTATTTGCAAACTGGCTGTACATAGATCAAGGTAAATCAAGCACGTAATCTCTAACCTTGGTTCAAAATAAAAACTGTAGCTTCTCATGATTGCTCATGAGTAGACATATTTCTCGTTTTACAATATTATTTAATTTTATTTTTCCCTTCTGGGTTCTTCTAGGCTGCTCCCTTCACTATAAACAATTGGGCGCACTAGTTACAAAACAGTGAATAGCCATTAACACACTGTCAAAAAGCCAATGGGACATCTACTTTTTTTGCCAAACTATAAATGACCTCCTTACTTATTAATAAGAAAAAGCTCATTATAATTATACAGAATGATCATTTGAGTTGTTTTTATGCTTAAGAAAATATGAGGGTCACCATAGGGTCAATGATCATACAAATGTTTTAATCTAATTTTAATTTGTCAGAATAATCTTAATTATTCAGTTAATGTAGTTGAGCTTATATAGCGCACAGCTACCCGCAGTGGGTTTCCCGGCGCTTGCTTAGGGAACCCTTCCTGGTATTCCCCTGTGAGATAGCAGGGTATCCACAAGGTGAAAGTCAGGCATCCCGCCGCGAGGGGCCGTTGTGGAGATTAAGCAAGCTATTGCCCAGAGTCGCAGAGTGTGAACCCGTGAGTCGAGGAGGCACTGGGGCGAGAATTATCGAGTCCGTGGAATTTTTAGCCCAAGACCCGCCGAGGCGGGGAATTGAACCCTGGTCCAGGACCGATCTCAACTTCCGGGTCTGCTGCCTCTAACCCCTGAGCCACACTTCTCCACCAGTTAATTAAAACTTACAATCGTTATAAGATCACAGCACAAACTGACATATTTTTCGTATCTTTATGCAATCAACCTTCCTTAAGTATAAAACATTTGACACACCTGAATGCCAATTCTAGAGTAAAATAGTTTCTCTATAAAATCATAATGCAAGATTGTATTATGTTAGAAATGGGATCTCTGGCTGGCTAAGGCTTGTGCCAAAGCCAGGCAGAGACCACCACTCTAGTCAGGGCAAGGGAGTTACACGCTAAAGGTAACCTCTGCTCACCCCCTTGGTAGCTTGGCACAAGCAGTCAGGCTTATACCGAAGGCCATGTGTAAAGCTTTAACGCACGCACACAGCAACAACATACCAGGCACACCACAAAAGGAACTCCACACAACGTTATATCAAAAGTAGCCATTGTATTCTCATAACACATTAGAATAGTAATCACATTGTTAGACCTGGCATCTTTGGTGTGGTTTCCCCTGACTTTTTTACCTCTACCTCCCGTATTTTTGACGCTGTGCTGGATTTCGTTTTTGCTGGTTTAGATGCTTTGGGCACTTTGCCACTGCTGATCAGTGTCAAAGTGCAAGTGCTCCCTAGGTAAATTGTTATTGTGATTGGTTATCCATGATTGGCATAATTGTTTGACCAGGTAGTCCCTAGTAAAGTGCACTAAGTGTGCCAGGGCTGGTGATTCAAATGCTACTAGTGGGCCTAAAGCACTGATTGTGCCACCCACATGAGTAGCCCTAAAATGGTGTCTCAAGCCTGCCACCACAGTGCCTGTGTGCAGTTGCTAACTTCCATGATGATCTGACCAGTGTCCCCACTGGTCAGGCCTAATCCTTCCCTTTCTGTTCACATTGCACACTCATATGGAGGGCAATAGGTACCCCCTGGGCAGTGTGCAGTGTATGTGAAAGGTAGAGCATGTACTCTGATAGTGAAATACTGCCAATTTCGTTTTTGACTATTGAAAGGCTATCTTGCCCATAGGCTAGAATAGGGAATGCTGTGTATAATGTTTACCTGCATATCTTCCCATAGGAGCAAGATAGAAAATTAAAGTCTGGTATCCCTGAACTCAGAATTTAATAACCCATCTTTTAGGAAGGATGTTTTTTTAAATCCTGTGTTTGAGAACAGCACTTTTATAAAGTGGCTGTTTTCTTGTCTGACCTTTCTGTGCGCCTTGGCCTGTTTGTGAATTGACTCTCTGGTTTGTGGGTGACAGGGCCTGGGGTGGCTCCAGGAGGCTGAATGAGTCAGCCCTAGGTTGAATAGCTTCATCTGCATCTGGAGTGGTGGAAGGGGATAGCATCTGGGCCTGAATAGGGCTGTGCCTGCCTTCCACAATGCTGGCTCCACCTCCTGCTGGGCGGCTGACGACCCTGCACCTCTCTCTCAAAGGAAAGAAGGAGTCATGTAAACAGAGTGCTCCAGGACTGACCAGAACTGGTTTGGACTAGGCCAAGTCCTCTCTGCCTTCAGAGAACAAAGAGAATATTGGTATAAAAAGGGATACCCCGACCCCAGAAAATTAGATCATCCTGGAATCAAGAAGAAAGCTCTGCCAAGGAGAAAAGCTGGAAGACTGAAGAGGAAGGACTGTCCTGCTCTGTGTTTGTGGGCTGACCTGCAGTTGCTATTCTGCCAAGGAGAGGGGAAGGTCTTTTCTGTTGCTGTGTCCCCTTGCTTGAAGAGATCTCCACGGGCCTGAGAAGAGCTCCTGTTAAGAAGTCCCAGGCACAAAAGGACTTCACCCCCAGCTTCGCCCCTGAACTCGGCTTTGTGAGTTCTGACCTGCCTAGAGTGCTTGATCCATTTGTGAGGCCTCTGGAGGTTGTTGCCTGCTGTTTGGGGAGCTGGACAAGAAGAAGAAAAGAAGATCAACAAATTTGCACGCATCGCTCACTTGCAGAGTGCATCATCGACAGTGCGAGAGAATTGCCGTTGCCGCGAAGATCGTCGCAGCGCCTGTTGCCGCTGCAAGAACCGACGCATTGTTTTCTTGCGGAGCACATCGCCCCAGTGCGGGAAGATTCCTGTCGCTGCGAAGATCATCGCAGAGCCTGTCGTCGCTGTGAGAACCGTCACACCGCTTGCTTGGGGACAGCATCACGTCGCTACAAACATCGTCGCAGAGTCTCACACCATCGCATCGAGGGGCCGTGGCAGAAGAGGATCAACCCTGTGCCGCCCATCAACGCTGCACCGAAGATCGTCACCGTCCCAAAGATCGTCGCATCGGTCCTGTGCAAGACGCTTCTCCCGGAGAACCTGCACCCCGGAATCCATACCAGGTACCGCATCGCTCCCCATACAGACCAGATGCATCACACCACGCGTGCAGCGGGGTTGTCGCATCGCCTCCCCAGGGTCTCAGGAGTGACGCATCGCTTGTTTTTCAATGCTGCTGTTGCCGCTAGGTACTTTTGTCGCATCTACAGGTACTTTGGACTAAAACTGAGGCAACTGTGGAGTATGTTGACGCAAACCCTAGAACTACTTTAAAATCATATTCTTGAACTGTGTATATTGGATCTTTGTTGTTTTGGTCTTTTATAGTTTAGATAAAGATACTTTATTTTTCTAAACTGGTGTGGAGTCCATTTGTGGTGTTTTCACTGTGTTACTGTGAGTGTTGGTAAAAATACTTTACACATTGCCTCTGATAAGCCTGTCTGCTCATGCCACGCTACCAAGGGGGTGAGCAGGGGTTATCCAAAGTGTGTATCACCCTTACCTTGACTAGAAAAAAGGGTCCCTATTTGGACATTGGTGCCTACCTCTGCCAACTAGAGACCCCCAGATCTAACCCACATAATATACATTGTGCCACCTGGCACAGGGGATTATTTACACCTGACAGGGCCAACTTGACCACTGTCCGTACCATCACAAAGTGAACTTAGCAAAAGTAGGATATCACATAAACGTACAACCAGTAATCACTGGTAACCAATGTACTGAGCATCATCCTGTAACATAAACCATATTATACATAGTATCACATTAGGCGCAAAATACATTATACGCCAACCTCTTCAGTCTAACATTTGAGACCCTGAACTCCTAAGCATCACTCACATTAGGGGTATACTCGCAGTAGGAAATAACCTCACCAGCATAAACACACTATGCACATAATCTCATCCCTAAACGCATTTAGAGGCATGAATCCCAGTAGGGAAGTAAATTTCCTAATATCACATAAATCAATAACCCCTCCACCCCACCCCCCCCACCCCCGGGGGCCTCAGGTGCCCTCTGACCAGAATGTCAGGGCTGCTACCGAGGCAGCAGAATCCAAAGTGCGCCATTGCACTGGGGCAAAGGAGTGCATCTCACTCCTTTCTCCCAAAACAGGCCCCCAAGGAACTGTGGCCTAAAAGTGGCAGCTGGCACTAAGTGCTGCGCAGCTGTAAATCCAGTGAAGGCCCTGGCATCACTGGATTTAGAGCCGCGCATCACTGTGCCTCCTGTCCCACTCAGGGACTCTGAATCAATTAGGTCCAATTTGCAGCAGCTACCCGCGCTGGTGCGGCGCAGCTGTGACACTTTCCATAAAGGGGGCCCGGCACCTCGGTGCCTTCTGGACCCCCTGTGGCTCTAAACACATGCCTCCATTGTTGGGGCGGCCCGCTCTCTTGCGGGACCGCCAATGCACGGACAATGTTCCTCGAGATGCCCATAGGTCACTGGGGCCCTCGGGCCTATAGTTTACTAAAAACTGCCCCCTCGTTGGAGTCACATGGGCTCTGAACTTAAAACATTCCACACATTGGAGCGGCCTGCTGCCAGACGGGGCCGCTCAGATTCTGTGCCTCGCACAGGCACCAACACAAAGAACCACCACGGAGCCCCACTCACCGGCTGGGGGCAGGACTCCTCCAGTCTTCGCTCCTGGCTGGGACCGGCACTCGGCTCTTCTTCTCCGCTTCCCTCTTGCTGGCACCCGCGGGGCTCTTCTTCACTCACAGGAGCCCCGGGCAGGCATGCGCCGACCTCTGGGGATGCCTCTCGCTTCACCCAGGCCACTTCCTGGAACCTGGGACTTCTCTGGGCACAGGCAGGGCTCCCCCCCGGCACACGGGAGCCCTGCTCTTGTCAACGCCGCCATTCCATTTGCTCTTCCGCTTCCATTCATTAGGCCACACCCACAACCAGGTGGGCCACGGATCGCGGCGGAGGTCTTTCCTCCCTTCTCTCGGCAGCAATGAGGGGTGGGCACCCGCTTGGTGCATCATGACGCGGGGTGGGAACCCGCTATTCAGCATAAATCAGTGGGGTGGGCACCCGCTCAATCACGAAGCACAGGGGAATCCCTACACCGGGGATTCCCTCTCGCTGAAGGGCAGCTCAGAGCTGCATGACCCACATGCTCCTTTGTGGGGGAAAATTAGAATAAAGCGTTGCGCTCACGAGGCGCTCGATGCAGCAAAGTTCTGGAGGGCTTTAGGAATCAAGGGGGCCATGCTGGGCCCAGGGAGGTATCCCTGGCAGGTCCTCCTGAGTCCCAGCAGCAGCACGCCCCCGCAGGTTTTGGAACAGGTACTGAACCACATCATGGGGTTACAGCCCCTATATTTATATCACACAATCTCTTTGTCTTCAGCGTAGGGCTTGGGGAACCAGATGAAACTGGTTCCGGGGGATTTGGAGTACTTGTGTTTTTCAAGCTCCTCTGCCAATTTGTCAAGTGGGAGCTAAGTAATCAGACACACCACAGGGGGCTGAGCCAGCATTCACTAGGGCAGGCACCATCCTATTCAGAGTCAGGGGATTACCCCTCCCACTACTCTCAGCCCAGATGTCCTATTCAGCCCAACACTGACTCATCCTACCCCTCCTGGAGCCACACACATCTCCCAGCTCCTTTTACTCACAAGACAGACATGCAATTAACATCGGGCAGACAGACACATGGCACACAGAAATGCCAACTTCTAAAAGTGGCATTTCTCCCATAGTCAACATTGCACAGCATTTATTCTTACAAATTCATACATACTAAACTCGACCCTGCTGCTCCTTTCATACCAGGAATTACCACGGACACACTTATCCCCAATGCATTCCTATGGGAGGGCAGGCCAACTTCATCAAATGTGCACAGAGAGCGCACACACTTTACACTGGACCACAGTGCTAAAGTGCCCAGGGGCCTAAAACTACCAACACCATGTCAGAACTTAAGGCAAAAAGTTTAGGGGTGAACCTGCCAAAAAGGGCCAACTCCACCATATTAGTAGCACAATTACTCAAGTGAACGATATTGGATACTTTAAATTGGTGTCTGGATCATCAGCCAGGAAATACTGTGCCAATAAAGGTACTCAATGGGACATTAACATAAAAACCGTACAAGCTGAAAAATACCCAGGAGAAAGTGCTTGGTGCTTTGTTTTGATTTCGCTTCATCAGCTAGGGAGTACTAGACCAGAGCCAGAAGAACAACCGAGCATAAAACATAGTAGCTTTAAAAGTGCGAATACTCTGGGAAAAAGTGCTTAGTGTATTGACTTAATTTAATTTCCTGATACAGGAAGTACTAGGCCAAAGACAAGGGTGCAACTGCGCAAAAAACATAATAGCTTTAGTAGTGCAAATGTTCTAGGAGAAAGCACTTAAGAGCCTAATGACTTGGCTTCATATAGTTTCCTCATACCAAAAGTACTAGGCCAAACAGACCATAAAAGGGGTCGCTAATGTTAGTAAAAATAAATGCATGACAAAAAGGCATACTACTTGCTAATAGTCATAAAATACCCTGCAAATAAAAGCTTGGTGACTGGGGAATTTCAATAATAGTAAAAGGCCTTCTGTCCACCAAACTCTCGATCAGCTTACAGACATTCCCAAATCATAATAAAAAAAAGCGTTCCTTTATAATCCTGTCTTTGCTTGTTTTGAGCCTGCGATGCATATAAACTTGAGAACTTTTCCACAGAACATCACAACCTCCCCTTGAAGTCAGGGTATGATCACCTGCCGACACGTGTGTATGCTGTTCCTAATGAAGTACTGTCTAGAAATACGTTTTTATTCCATCATTAAAGCAGGACAAGTACAGACAATTAAGCAAATGTCCTCCTTTTAATAATTACAGAGCCTGTATGAGATCTCAGTGGAGGATCACCTTCTGAAGGGGATTTATAACAGGTTTAGAGATCTCCCAACCATAGGTTCAGCTTAGATTTTACCCCGAATACATGATTGAGGCTTTAGGAGGCCGAATGAGCCTACTACCATCCAAGCAAGAGATTTTGGACAGCGCTGTTTTATCATCAAGAAATGAAAAAAAAATTCCCAGTTGAATTTATAACTCTATTCAAAGCTAGTTGTGAAAGGGTCAAGGCTCAAGGTTCTTATGCCTTGAAGGTGGTTAACCTGGTTTAAATAGTTAAGCTTTGCAATGACTGGCTTGTGTAAACACAGTTGTTGCACTAAGCGGTTCACACAAGCCATTTTTTGCAGGACTCAGGCACATCAAACATTACAATTGTTCATTTGGTGGAAGCACTGGGTTGAAATTTAACTGTCTGTGAAAAATATATGTAATCTATCCCTCAGATGTGTAGGAAGTGTCATTATGGCATTGTCAACTCCTACTAAGAGCACATATAAATTCTCCAGTTCATTCAGTACAGGTTGCTATCTGGTTCAATTTCCACAAGTGTCTCGTGTTGAATCAGCTGTGCGTTCTCTGGGTGTCTGGACCTTCAGCGCGTGGAGAGAATGCACAGAACCTTAGAATAGTGGGATTTGGGAGCGGGAGTTAACAGTCGTGGAGACTTGCAGTGAGAAGGTGTTTTTCCTGTTTCGCTGACACGAATAAGGTTTTTCTTGCTTACCTGAAGACTCTGCATCTTTACACTGGCGACGAGTTGCCAGTCAGCGGGAGTTCCACGCGTGTAGACACAGTGCAGCTACCTTCACTGTGGGGCTCTTCAACTGAGCAGGTTGCCGGCCTTTGTACCTGTATCCAGAAACATACACCTTAAGCAGCCTGAGGTTTCAAACAGGTATCGTGCTGTCTCCGGACCACCGATAAGGTATTTGACTCTTATTTCTGGTGGCTACTTTCTCTCCGGTGCTCTTCCCACATCACTGCACTGTTATTTCCAACTATCTCCAGTCCGGTTCACGGTGACCAGCACACCTCGTTTTTCTACTTCACCATGCGTACTTGTTGTGTGGTAGCCATCTTTGATCCAGGCACTATTGTAAGCTGTACTAATCTGCATTGTCCATACCGCCATTTTGGAGTCAGGCATTTTACACGTTTGTGCCGATCTCAGTGATCTGCACACCATTTCCCATATTTGCACATTGTTTGAGGTGCCAATTTGTTTGTGTTTGAAAAGCTTTATTGAACAAACAGAGAAATAGGCGAAAATACCAGCAACAACATCGAATATTGAAGCAGAGGTGCTGATTTTTTTAACCAGGTACAAAAGGGGGTGGTGATGGATGGAGCATCTGAACCAATCAAACACTCACACCCAGTCAAAAGATCTGGGTTTAATCCATCACCGTTCTTTAGCCCACTCTGCCACCCCAGTTCAGACATGGCTATATGCAAATCAGTCTGACCCTGTGCCTCATGGGAACAGTCCAGCCCGAACTGCCAAGCCATGTCTTCTCTGGACCGGAAACAAGCTTCCGAGGACCGGTTTCTGGCATTACAGCCTTCTTCAGCCCGGCTTGCTTGAATCCAGTGGCAAAGTGAGCAAGGGACTTACGTCTGAGCATACCCTGCCACACTTATGGCGGCCAAACCGGTACAAAAGGGGGTGGTGATGGACGGAGCATCTGAACCAATCAAACACTCACACCCAGTCAAAAGATCTGGCTTTGATCCACCATTTGGTCGCCATAAGTGTGGCAGGGTATGCTCAGACGTGAGTCCCTTGCTCACTTTGCCACGGCTGGAATGCCGGAAACCGGTCCTCGGAAGCTTGTTTCCGGTCCAGGGAAGGCATGGCTTGGCAGTTCGGGCTGGACTGTTCCCATGAGGCACAGGGTCAGACTGATTTGCATATAGCCTTTTCTGAACTGGGGTGGCAGAGTGGGCTAAAGAACGGTGATGGATCAAACCCAGATCTTTTGACTGGGTGTGAGTGTTTGATTGGTTCTGATGCTCCATCCATCACCACCCCCTTTTGTACCGATTTTTTAACCAAGCACTATTTCAAAGTTGCACTGATCAGCACTGCATTTCAGTACGGCCATTGTGGTGTCAGGCCATATTCTCGTTTGTGCCGGTCTCGGTGATCTTCACACCATTTCTTATAATTTACACATTTAAGGTGCCGATCTCGGTGATTTGGACATCGCATTATTTTATGTATCACCTTCAGTGCTAGTGTTCTTCTTCATTGTCACTGTACACGTGTTGGTTCCGGTGATCAACACACCATACTTAAAGTGCAATTTACATACATTTTCTTTTCATTACTCATCAAATGAATTTGTGTGCACTCCTGGCATTAGTACAGTGAAATATTCTACAGTGTACGTGTTGAGTACGGTGATCAGCACACCATACTTAAAGTGCAATTTTCATACATTTTCTTTTCTCATCACCCCACAAGTGCGTTCTGCAGTGACACGCACACCTTCTCCATTTCACCATGCACCAAGCAATTAGTCCACCTGCACCTTTTCTACCCATTCCAGCTTCTCCAGACATAGATTGGGAAAAATGGAAGGAAGGGTTTGAAGCATATCTCGACACTCTGGATGGAGAGTTATTCACTTACAAAAAGAAATATGCCATTCTAAGACATTGTTTAGGTAATGAAGGCCACAACATTTTTAAACATACTGAGAGATCCAGTCATTGGGGGCGATGGTGAAGTTGATGGTGTAGGGGACGAATATGCAACAGCTATCAAACCTGTAAACACCAGTTTCAAAGGTTGTAAAAATGTAACCTTAGAAAAACACAAGAGTCCAATTGCAAGGTGAATCTGCCTCAAGTTACGTTGGCGCTTTGTGCATTCTCGCTGCCTCTTGCAAATACAAATCATTTGAAGAGGAAATGATAAAGGATCAGCTAGTCAAAAAGACTAACAACAAAAAATTCAGGAGGCACTTTTATCCAAACCGGATCCAACAATTTGTAACATTCGATGTGTTGCGTGCTTGGTGGAGTGTTTGCAATACATCCACGTTTGTCTTTTGGTGTTCTCCTTTATGAGGGGCTAATGTAATAAACATGTTCAGGGGAAGCTGGCGTTGTACCAATCAAAGAGAGTACACGATATTTCTCCTCAAGAAACCATACTATTCGGGGGCTATGACGCTTTCCGCTAGCGGGTAGCCGTCGGTGATGCTCCTCCCCCCCCCCCCCCCGCAGTGATGGCGTCTCTGCAGAGTCCTCATCGATGGAGCAGACGCCGACAACGCGGATAACTGGGGCAGAGAAAGCTTATGTGAGTCAGCTTATGTGATTCGGCAACGCAGTGGATTCAGCCGCGCTGGGGGTGTCTCTAGAAGTGGATGGAAACAATCGGAAAAGCGGTCTTTCATCAAAGGGGAAATGCGAGAGCAACCGCCTCGAGATGGACTGGCGGAGCTGCTGTCACTGATGTTTGGCTTGATGCTAACTTGCTGTTCGTATGCTCGCCTGTTTACAGCTCGAGTGAGGCTCCGGCTGGATTCTGCTGGACTCTGCTAACTTTTCCTTTTTTTGTTTAGAAGTTCGGTTTTAGAGCTTTAAGATACTGTGTTTAGAGGATTTTGGAGAGCAGGAGCAGGAGCAGTGCAGGCTCTCTGTGCCACTGGCAACCACAACTGGCAGCTAAAACTATATCTAAATTACAAAAACTGCTACAAAAGAGTGTTCGAATTGAAGTAAGAGGCTCCATTGGAGGAGGTAAACTGAGACTGAGACTGGAGGAAAGGTGAAACGGGAGTTGAAGGGCGACGGTAGGAGTGCTAATGGTGAGTGCTGGCTTAAAGAAGATTGGCTAAAGTGACTTGGATTGGCTTCGCTTGAGTAGCATTTCTGTTTTACCCACTGCGGCGTTAACGTTGATAATAATGAAGAAACAGCTCAAACTTGCCGCTGCTGCAGCAAAAGCGGAAGCTACAATCACAGCCAAAACAAGGCTAGCAAAAGCTAAATTGAACCAGACTTTCATTAAAGGTGGAGGTAAAATGAATCTCTGGGAGTCCTCCTTTAGCTCCCAAAGTTCTGAGACGGATGATTTTTCACAAAAAGAGATTAACCTCATAGAGACCTCAGGACTTAAGCTAAACGATAATGATGGCTCTATTGTGCCAGGCGTTGCTACAGCACGAAGAAATTGTGAGCTGATAAATGCTAGGGAGTTTCCTCTTTTTGCTAAAAAGACTCTACCCCCTCCTTGGTCGCCTGGAGCAGAGAAACCCTCCCAGGTTGCACTAGCACTGAACACTTCAGCCACAATACAAGATACATTATTACAAGTACAAACTGTGGTCTCAGATCCAGCACTCTTTCCCGGGCCTGTGTTCTCCTCCTCTCAGCCGATGACCGCGCCAGGGGCGGATCTGTCTAGTAATTTATCTTCAAATTTGGCTCTGGCAGTCACGACTCCGCTACCACAGTTTCCCCCCTCCTTCCTCTTTGCTGTTAATAAGGACACTTTAACTCAAGTTGAGGATTGTGTATCAGCCCAGGAAGGTCGGCAAGACCAGCCAGGGATGCAAGATCAGCGAGGCAATGTAGCAGCTTCAGCATTAAGCAAGATTAAATCTTCAGATCATTTGATGATCATCGAAGAAAATGACTCTCAGCCTTCTCCGTATAAGTAAAATTGCATTCTTTAGATCCTTGCTATTTCACATCAGATGGATATTAAAACTATGCTTAATATGATCCTTGAAGAAATTCGGGATATGAGGAAATCTCACCAATCCGAAATTGCAGTAATTCATCAGCGACTGGGGAAGATTGAGGAAGCAGTGGTCAGTTTCCCAATCCGAATTCAGGAAGCCGAAGCTAGAATTTCCCTGGTTGAGGATCAAATCTTCCAGCATGTAGAGGAAGCTGCTCGCGAGAAGACGATGATGGAAAACAAGATCGAGGAACTTGAAAATTTTTGACGCCGTTCTAATCTACATTTAGTTGGTGTGCCGGAGCGCCGTGAAGGAGCAGATACTCTCAATTGGGTTGAATCTTTTATAAGGAAGGCTGTGATCCCTGAGTTCTCTGGCGACTTAACTGTAACCAGGGCCCATCGGGTCCCAGGTACTCTTCCCCCGAATTTGAAGTTCCCCCGCACTATATTGGTTAATTTTGCAGACTACCGTATTAAGGAAAAAATCCTGTCTAAGGCAATTCAGTTGAGACAATTTGAAATTGAGAATGGTGCTAAATGCAGAATCTTTTCTGATATGACAGATTCGGCGGCAAGGCGGCGCAAATAGTTTGTTAAGTTGCTATACCTTTTCAAGTTCCATTTACTTACACATACGGAAGAGGCGCATGAGCTTCTAAAGTTATTTTCATCAGGGAAATGACTTGTGTTAGCTTTCTATTGCTTTGCTCTTTCAACAAGGCTTTACTTCCTGTTGGGATAATTAAGATCAGAAGTATTTAGATCTCGTTGTTTCTTTGAAAATTTTGTAGTTGGATTCCGCTTCGAGGGTTTCTTTTGTTCTGGATGCAGAAGTGTAGCTTCTACTTGTGTTTTTGGGGGGAGTTAGGGGGGGAAGGTCACTCGGGGTGCATTACCAGGGCACCAGAACTAGGTTTTGGGGGGGTGAGAGTGTGGATAGCGGGGAATGCGCATTTCCAAAGGGTGGGCTGGGAGCACTTGGGAGGAGGGGTGGTGGGTTTGGTAAAATAATAAAAAAAATTGAGCAGTAGCAATAAGGGGCGGGCGAGAATGTATCTATCAGAAAATGAGACTGGGAAGAAGCAATGTCAATTCTTGAAAAATAAGTGTATTTAACAAATGTTGTGTAATATCGATTAATGTCAATGGGATAGTGAACTAGCGTAAATATGGGGGCTTAATACGATGGTTAGTTACCTTAAAACCCCAAATTCTTTTAATTCAAGAAACCCACCTTAAAACTAATTCACCAAAACTATATATCCCAGGGTTTTTTTCTAGAGCTTTTTTCGCTTTAGCAGGTCTCGCAATGAGAGGGGTTGCGATTTATTTTTCAAGGTAGTAGATTAGGAATTCGGGCAAGAGAAGCATGATCCCCAGGGTAGGTGGCTATGGGTTACAGTTAAAGTTAATGGGAGAATCCTAAATATTATAAATTATTATGGCCCTATAATAGACGACACACAAATGCGGGTTGCACACCGTCTCTTGAGTTTTTATTTCTTGAATGTAAACTTCCAAATTCAACGTTGCGTGCTCAGTGGTAACATGCCTAGCCCAAACTGCACGTGTTAAACTAAACAACATTATAAATGGGGCGACATTTCACACCAAACCACTGGCACAGCCAATACCGCCTCTGCATCAATTCAAATTATTTTCCATTTTGCTCATTTGTCTCCAAAAATCATCCGTACATTATTCAATTCGAAGCTGTTCAAATCTGCATGCAAGGAAATGCATTTTCCAAAGATTGACACTGAGTTATATGAAGTTAAGTAAAGGGAAGGGATAGAGTTCTGCCAGAAATATTTAAAGGTTGTTCATGGAAATGTTGCTAATTAGAGTACTGGATTTAATGAAAGATAGTGACTGTGAAGAGAAATATAATTTACATCAATATCTTTTTTGTACAAACATGGAGGAATGGAACAATAATACATGTTTTATTGTCATTTTCAGTTACCCCTGATGAAGGGCCCGAGTGGCCTGAAATGCATTGGGTTTTTATTAAACTGTTATGATGAACTTGCACGTGTTCTTGTGAAGAGGTTCGGATGGCCCATCTAGAACATGAGAATCTTTGGAAAATGCATTTCCTTGCATGCGGATTTGAACAGCTTCGAATTGAATAATGTATGGATGATTTTTGGAGACAAATGAGCAAAATGGAAAATAATTGATAAATGAATTGATGCAGAGGCGGTATTGGCTGTGCCAGTGGTTTGTGGTGAAATGTCGCCCCATTTATAATGTCCTATAATAGATGACCCAGCCCCTTTATACGCATTACATAGGCTCCTGATTGGGGTCCCTGGCCAAATAATTGTAGGTGGCGATTTTAATTTTATACAAAGTCTAAAATTAGACACTTCAAATAAAAATAAGAAACCGCTGAAGCCAAATACTAAAAAAACACTTGATGCTTTAATTCAGGACTCTCAATTAATCGATGCTTGGCTTAGGCTGAATCAGACAGCAAGGAACTATACATGTTACTCTAGTCAATATCATACCGCTTCATGTATTGATTTTGTTTTGACATCACGATCGTTGACTCTTTTAGCTGCCGAAATTGGCCTAAATGCCTTTTCGGACCAGTCATTTGTCCAAGTCGAATTGGAAATTGGTGAAGTGAGGAGGAGGAGGTCCAGGTGACAGATGGATCATCTCCTTCTCCAAGACCCAGTCTGGGTGGGAGCTTTTAAGGAATGGATAGTAGAGTTTTTTGGGATTAATGATGGCACTGCTGAAATTTTTTCAGTCTGGGGTGGGTTTAAAGCTGCCGCTCGGGGCCAAACGATTGCCTCATCCGCACAAAATGCCCAAAAACGATTTGGTCAAATCGTAGAACTCCAGACTGCTTTTTCAACTGCCTCAGGATCTTGTAATTCTCCAAAGCGGGGCCTCTGGGAAACAGCCAAAAAGAACCTAAGGGACTTCTTCATTTTAGAAGAAATAAACAACTCTCAAACCTATTTACAACGGGTGTACGAAGAAAGCCAAATGGTGGGTAAAATGCTAGCCTGGTCAACAAAAACTCGTCAAGATTCAGCCTGTATCCCAGAACTGCTTGACCCCAAGAGTCAGCCTGTATCCCAGAACTGCTTGACTCCAAATCTATTACAGTAGTAAGGGATAGAGTAGAAATTGCTTGGATTTTTATTGAACACTATACACTATTATATACTACAGAATATGTGGCTACCCGTGACGAAATGTACGACTATTTTAGTCAGGTAGAATTCCCTCGGATTTCGACAGATCTGATCGCCCAGCTACAAAATGAAATTTCCGCGCTGGAAATTTCTTTAGTTATCAAATCTATGGCGGGGCTAAAGCTTGTGGGGAAGACGGAATACCGATAGAATTTTATAACATTTTTGCTAAAGTGCTGATTCCGTTCCTTAGAAAGCTTTTTAACCATATTAAAACGGGAAGAGCTGTTCCAAAGGAATTTAAGCAAGCAATTGTGGTTAGTTTTCCTAAAAAGGGTAAGGATCCTATTAATGTGAATGCATATAGACCGATTAGTCTATTAAATGCCGATTACAAGATCCTGATGAAGGTTTGGGCTCAGCGCGTTACTCCAGCGGCACAGCTAGTCATTCATGCTGATCAAACAGGTTTTATTGCTGGACGATCAATGGCCTCAAATACAGTCTTTCTTAATCAGGCAATAGATTATTTTAACGTGAATAAGACTCCTGCATGCATTATGATGGTCGATGCGGAAAAAGCTTTTGATTTAGTTAATTGAGTTACTTTACGTTTGGGGCTTAAACGGTTTGGCTTTCCGCATCAAGTTCTGTATGATACAAAATATTTATCAGGGAGCCCAGGCACACCTTGTTATTAATGGTAATCAAATTGGGTCAGTTGTTATTAATCGGGGAACAAGGCAAGGGTGTCCTTTGCCCCCTCTATTATTTACTTTGTTTATAGAACCACTGGCGTTAAAATTACGACATACCTTGAACATCTTTCCTCCAATTTCAGGTATGTCTAAACTTAAACTTTTTGCAGATGATACCTTTGTATTTCTTCATCCCACTAAGCCCAATATAGATAGGATCTTAACTGAGTTTAAGACATTTGAATTAGTTGGAGGGTACAAAATAAATCCATTAAAAACAGAGATTATAATCCTTAACACCGGAGTGGAGTTCTTGCCAGAAATCCTTAGGCAGCAGGCCCTTAAAAATTAACTTTGATTGGCCAAGTAGCGCCTATTAAAATGTCTATTAGCTTTGTTAATTTTTATTTTTTCTACCATCACTATTATGATTAATATTAGTTATTTTAAGGAATTAGACTCAATGATTAGATCCTTCATCTGGAATAAGAAGGCAGCCAGAATTCAACTTGCAGTTAGTTCTACAAATGGAGACCAAGCTTGGAGGTTTATCACTTCCTCATTTGCGTACATACTACGAGTCCGCCTTTCTTGATTCAGTTTCTTCTCCACTTTCTAATACTGGACGTATGGACAATTTTTTTTATAATAAAGATGATTCAAGAAGCAGGAACCCAGATCCCTACTTTCCTTAAAACTTCTAAACTCCCAAAAAAAACTAGGTACAAAACGCTTTTGGATTTTTCAGATAGATTGAAGTCCTTTTTTAAACAGAGTGGGTTTTCCGGTTTCCATACTTTAACATTGAGCGAATGTAACGATTTGGGCCTTCATATCCATTCGACTCATCTTAGAATTTGGCAAGATTCAGAGCTCGGGTTAGTGAGTCAGTTTTTTTATTCAGGATAGAATGATTAGTTGGCAAGAAGTCCAGGTGAGGTGCCACGAGCGGAATAGGTTACTGTTTGAGTATTTGCAGATAGTTCATTTCTTAACCAAATTTAAGCTAATATTAAACTGTCCCCCTTCGAAGCTTGCTTCTACTTTATTTTTAGCCAAAATTCAGGGGATAGGTAATTATCGCTTGCTACGATCCCAAAAACAATCTTTCTCTAATAGATACGTTTTTGGTGAAAGTTGCTTTGGAAACTCAATGCTCTTTTTCTAGTCAAGAATAGCAAATCATATCATCTACAGGGAATAGGGAATTGAGAGCGGCTAATTTTAAAAGAATGGCCTTCCGTTCACAATGGATGGCTTACTATACCCCAAAGGCTTTAAATAGAATGTACCCTGGTGTGGAAAACAGGTGTTTTCGGTGCCTTTCCCCTACTGAAGGGGGTTGGCAGCATATTTTCTTCACCAGTCCTAAATTACAGGCGTTCTGGGAAAGCATTGTTGGTTACTTTAGTCGGGCAATTCAGAAACCAGTTGTTCCAATAGCGGAAGCTGCTCTCTTTGGCTTCACTAACCAATGGATCATCCTGTTGAGATGGGAGGATATTTTTCTAGCGATCACTATGTTAGTGGCTCGCTATTAAATCTTACAAGACTGGAAATCGCCGGAGGCCCCGCTCTACGCGAAATGGTTAAATAAAATGTGTTGTACCAAAAAGTTTGAGGAGATTTATGCAAAACGTGTGGGGGCTACTAAAAAATTTTTCGGGGTGTAAACTTATTGTTTGATTTTTCTTGTCGAGTTTTAATTTAGTTAAAAATATATTACACGTGTCCAGTATTTATTAAGTGCATTCTTGTTTGTATTTGCTTTTTCTGTACTCTTCTGTAAATATTTGGTTATTTAATCATGAAGATGAATCTCTTTTGCTCTGCTCAATAAAATAAAAATAAAAAACATACTATTCCAAGTACTGCGATTGGGGATATCAGGGCGATTACCACAAACACTATTTTACTCTTTGTAGACCAACCGGACCAATCAGACTCACTTGGCCCAACACAAGGAGCTGCAAATGGTTGTTCCTCCTCCATAATGGGGTGACTAAAGGGGTACATTGTGATCAGAGGAAAGGGCAGTCTATGGAGCCAATGACAAGAAAAAAATAAGGGGGGCAAATGTTCCCAGTGTCCTGAAGAGTCTCACTGGTAGACTCCTATTGATCATCAGTTGGCGCTGTTGAACACCGGCGGTGGAGCTGTCAGACCAGCTCTTGAAGAAACCCACGTCGTTCAGAATCCTGTCCAATGTCCGAACAATGCACCAATCTCGTCTCTCCCTATGCTATTGTAGCCTAACTTATCGAGACCATCCCTACTAATCTAACTTTCCCTTTGGTGCACTGTTCCTCTGTTGAGCCCACAAATTGTACCTAGCTACTCCAGGGACAGAGGGGTCTGCAAACAGGGGCTCAAACTCAGAGGGGTCAACGGACTGGGGCTAAAGCACAGATGGGCCAGCAGACTGGGGCTCCTGGATGGCCCTGATCTCAGGAGGCATCCCCTCGTTCAATGCTGCGTCACTTTCACTCTTGGTTTGTGCCCAGCATAGCAGAGCATCCGAGAATGGAACAAAACGAGGTACCTTCTCCATTTCGGAGTCACCCACTCCTTCAAGCACCCACTGATTATATGGCAACAGAAGGGGCACCCTCCTGCAATGATTAGTATGAATCCAGTTCCTCTGGCCGTCCACCTTCACTGCTGTATGAGTGGCGAGGGGGACCTGGATAGGTCCCTTCCAGTTTGGCTCCAAACTGCCTTTCCTCTGAAAGTTTTTCACCAGGACATAATCCCCAGGCCAGATATCGTGGCCTGGCCCCTCGGGAGCTGGTGGTAGAGCTACGCGGATCTGTTGGTAAATAGAATGCAAGCTTTTAGTCAACTCATAAGTAATCTACGCGGGCATGGGGCGCCCCAGACATTCGCCGGGAGTCCAAACACGACCTCGTACGGTGACAATCATGTCCTAGAGTGAGCTGCAAGAGCTAATGGTAAAGCATCTGGCCACTGCAATCCTGTGTGGTCTTTCATCTTTGCCAATTGCAGTTTGAGAGTACCGTTGTACTTCTCAACCAAACCTGCTGACTGGGGGTGGTTTTCAGCATGAAATTTCTGCTTGATGTGCAAACCGTCGCACACCAGCTGGATAACCTTTGAATTGAAATGACTTCCGTTGTCACTCCAAATCAAACGGGGCAAACCAAAACACAGGTAGAACTCCTTTAGGAGTTGCTTCGCCGTCACCATGGCTGTGTTCTCTTTGGTAGGGTAAGCCTCAATCCATTTACTGAATGCACACACAACTACTAACACATATTTCAAATTGGTTATTCGTTCCATTTCAATGAAATCCTTCTGGAGAACCTTGAAAGGGAAGGAAGGCGGTGCAAAGTTACCAGGGGGTGTAGGGGTGCCTTTTACAGGGTTATACACAGTGCTTAATTTGTAAAATATGAAGTGCAGGTGCTCAAATGTTTGCCGGAGGCCACACCCACTTTTCTCCAGCTCCACCCACTCCCTCAACTGGCTCCACCCACTTGCTCACACACCCATCTCTTGCTTCATCATCTCTCTCTCGGTATCGGACCTCACAGCTCAGGCTCACCCTGTGGGCCAGTACTGGGCTCACCACTCTTTACCGGTCTGTCTCGCTCTGCTTTCTACCCTTGTTGGGTAGTCTTTATTATGTCCCGCCCTCAAGCTATCCACCCTCTTATGCAGTTCAGAAGCTGCTTGGGCTCTGCATCATTTTGTTTCCAATCCATGTAATTTAAGGACCTAGAACATTCATCCAGTGCAGAGAGAAGCATAGACACAAAGGAGGGACAATGACATGAAAGCAGTGGAAAGATTTTGATATTAGATGTGCTGCTTTTCCTGGTCTGACTTGAAATATTGAAGTTTGAACTGATTGATTGAAGCTATTTATAATGTTCTATTTGGGTGGATTGGGATCCTTGTTTGGAAGAGAAATAAAACTGGTCTATTGCACCCAATAGCATGGACCGTAGTATAAGGGGAAAGCTTGTGATAGAGGTTTTCTAGCGTGGCAACTGTATTCCATTTCCTGCGTGCCATACCTAATAGCGGGCAGGAGATAAGTCATAAGTCAAATGCTTTTATATAGCGCACAATTCACCAGAAGGTCTCAGGTGAGACCCTTTTGTGGCAGCCTGCATAGATATTTAGCCACCCTGAAGCAGAGGTGGATACTTCAAGGGCAGGCGGCCAGGCCCTGTCCGCCTGTAGTGATATGAGTGATGGTTTTTCCAGATCACAAACCTAATTTTGAGGGCAGCGCAGCTCTGTACATCAAACTAAAGAGGAACGGCAGGAACATCATTCAAATCATCGAATGCTTAGCATATATCACACGCTGTCATTTACTGTTTTACTGTACTGAATAAGCTTATGCTTTTAAAGGCAGCTATTTTACCCATCTCATTAAAAAAAATAAACTTCTGTATGATAGTGTTCACAGCCTATAAAATAGGTGGGTGGACGCCATATACTAGTCTTTGATGCAAGTACGACCTGAAGGGAGCAGTTAGATTTAGGTACAAAGGGCATGATGAGAGAGCTCCAAATAAGCTATGCAAAGAGAAAGGTGGGCTTTTGGAGAAACTGTTACCAGAAACATGCTGACTTTTAGCTGTATGTTTTTAAGTTGCAATCGTGTCTTGGCTATAAAAAAGTTTTTCTTTATTTTGGCAGATTAAAACAGGCATTAGGCATGTCAGGTTTTCGGATGGCATCTGTGTGTGCCTACAGGGCCATGTAACACAAAATATGGAAATTTATCATTAGAAGATTTCGCATTTAGCAAATAAATGCACTGAATCAGCAGTTCAGAAGAGCAGATTTCTAGGCCAGCAAAGAGAAGGTACACAGCCATGAATAATATCTGAAATCAGACCTGAAACAAGAGCTCAGCTTAGATACTCATTCGGGGTAAAGACAAGTGGGGCATAAATGCCCAGGTCTGGGCTCCCACCAACAGAGCACTAATTACCAGCACCCCCCTCTCGCTCCTGGGGCCTTATTTATGAAGGCCTTGCGCCGCCGGTGCGTCACTTTTTCCCATGTTAAAAGTGACGCACCGGCGGCGCAAGGCCTTCATAAATAAGGCCCCTGGACTCTAAAAAGTGCAGTGGTGAAGCGCGTGACCCGGCAGCCTCCATCACTCCCAACCCTCCTCACTCCCAACAGCTCTAGCCACCCTTCTCAAGCCCCAGCGCCTGGAGGGATCCAGCCCCTCTCGGAGTACTATACTAAAGTCTAAAACAGCGAAACCCCCCTGGGAGGCAAGACATAATGGGGAGGGTAATGCAGACCGCAGCTCGGTGGGTTAATGCTCCTCTTGCAGAGGGGAGTGCACTGTTCACTAGTGAGATCACTAATATTTGTGGGTTTGTAGTGGCACGAAAAAGGCCAAGGAGCGTGTCAAAGCACTTCGAGCAGGTGAAATGGTTTAGGTGCTACAATACTGGTTTGGGTACGCAATGGGGAGCTCACGCTCAGTATATTATAACAGTAGTGTAAGCGTTAGCAACAAGCAGAGACCTTATAATAACCAAGACCACTGGCAATATGCGGCAGGGGAAGGCCAAATCATGCGACAGGGTTGAGGAAATGATGCAACACATTTTATGACAGCATTATTGTATTAACTCACTATTTTGTCATGTTTACACTTGTTAACCTGTCTGGGCATTGGTTGCACCTTACTGGTTTCAGTTCAACACTCAAATATAGTAGTAGTAACAGAAAGGTGACCAGTCAAGCTATGCAAAGGGCAATCCACTGCGCAGTAACTTGTGTCCCTGCACTTTTAGTAACTTCAGAAACGTCTGAGCCAGAGAAAAACTTTTTTTTGTTAAAATCTCCAAATGATCAGCAGGTGGTGAATTATGTGTCAAATATAAAATCATGCAAAAAACACAGCGGTATCAGAATCATCGCATAATTCCAGTGGTCTTGATGAGAACAGACAGGGTGAGCTGCCGTATTCAGCGTGCAGTAGACGGAGGGTAGGGCTGTTGGGAGTTGAATGTGCCCTGCCTGGTATTATAGACATGCCCTCTGCCCCAAGTGACCCCTGCCATAGGTTACCTGGTCACCAGTGCATTCTATGGATGGATTTTGGGAATAATGGTAACCGTCAGTTTGCTATTCTGCGTCTTGCTGACAACAGCACCAAGCATTATGGGACTAGTAGTTTAAATATTGTCTACAAGACCGTGCGTGCTGAGGCCAGGGTTAGATTTAGAAGTTGAAATACTGGGTAATCCTAAATCCACGAGAACAGACTTTAGCTACTTTTTAAAAATGTTATTTACAGCTTCTGCAATCCCTGGGCCGAGAGCGGGCATTCAAAAACTGCAAGAGCAAGACACAGTCAGACAAGCCTGTTTTTTGCCAGCCTCCACAGATTGCCCAGTACTCTTTGAAGCAGGGGAGGGACGATACTTCAAATGCTGGGGACGGGCGGGCAGGACTTTCTAAACCCCGGCCGGTCCTGCCCCAATCATGATATTGTGTACGTCCAGTGGCTGCTACTAGGCCAGGCCGTGCAGTGCAATACAAATCATAATCATTTTCATCGAATTTTGTGGAGCCGGTCTCAGCTACCACCCCACAGTGACCTGACGACGGTCACACCACCACGCTCCAATAAAAAAAGCAGCGGTGGTTTGGCATGGTGTCTGATGACTTAACTCAGGGCTTTAAGTGGGCCGGGTCTGTCCGGGTCTGAGCACCGGCAGTTTTTTTAAGGAGACCTAGAAACGGGTCTCTATCGGGCTCCGTTTTGTGCCGTGGCAGTGGCACAGGAGGTCCGTTTTTTTCAAGCGTTTATAGGGAAAGGGAAATCCTTTAAAGAGAGTCATTTTCTCTCTGGATTTCTCTTCTCTTTTCGGAACTAAGGAGCAACAACATTGTCATGGTGTCACCAGGGCTTTATGTGGAAGCTTTTTCAGTATTATATACAAGCCACATTTGCTTCTTATTTATCTTATGCAACTAACAACCGTTGACAAAGACAATAGTCCTGACTTGTTGTAGGTATGATGTTACTTGGTGGTCATATATCTGGATGCAATGACAGAAACAACAAAATACCAGTCGGGGGGCACACTATGCTAAGCACAAACTTTTACCTGACGTGTTTTAAGCCACGCCCTTAATTACATAGGCCACGCCCATTTGAGAGACCCTCCAGTTTTTTCATCCCACTTAAAGCCCTGACTTAACTTATACAGTACTACATTTCCTTCTGTACAGTACTCGTGGTGGGCCAGGCGCCTGCTGGGACGCACATTGTGCATTCACTGCCTCCCTTCCCTGACCGACTGGTTCCGTAACTATTAGGCGGGACTGGCCCAGGTATTGCACAGTAACTGCCTGTGGCTTGCCTCCAACAGATGAAACTTGCGGTGGGGTGCGTGTGCGTGTAAGCTGGGGCGTGGCAACCTGTAAAAAATGTGCGCACCTTGCCGCACAGCCCCTGCCCAGCCAGCAGAACGAAAATCCAGCCCAATGAATCAGTGTCCTGCCCACCGGCAAGATTGAAGTTATGGCAGCCATCAAACAAGTAACATTTTATGTATCTCAAGCTCCTATTGCTCCGATTTGACTCAGGCTCAGGCTCAGTTTCAGCTGCTGCCGTAAGGCATGCATCTAACTGGGACTCACTCGGTAGAGGGTCCAGAGAAGAGAACTGGGCAACACTAGTCTGCGGGAGTGTGGCTGCGCTGATGCCGAGTTTACTTACAGTGAGGCGGTAAAAATTAAAATATGTCAATTGAAGTATCAACTTCAATGTAATATATGACGTGCAGAGTGTGGACCTGGCCTGATGAATAAGTGCCGGTGCTAAGCACCGGAAAGCGCCGGCACAAATTAAGCATTGGTTATACATCATGCATATCAGACAGTACTTTACTAAGTGAGCAGCAACTTTAGGAATGTTGTCATTCTGCCATACAGGATCTAACACTTTGCAGATGCCCTTCGCACTAATGTGGGTTGGCCCATGCGCCATAGTAGTTTTTTTGTGTATTTGAAAGTTTTTTTTAATAGCACTGGCTAGACCCAGAGGTATCAGAGCGCTTTACATGAGTATCAGACCATAGTTGCAGGTTACATCGTTACAAAGGTTATACACTTATTAGAGCATAGCTACATAGTTACATGTATGTTGAGACAAACAATAAGGACATATGTGTAAGGGAAAAAGTAGGCAAGGGGAGAAATTCATGGGGGGAGGGGATAGGAGCAGGGGAAGTAGACAGCGAATGAAGGAGGGAAAGAAGATGGGGAGGGTGAGAAACACAACATGAAAGAAGAGGGGGAGGGTGACAGGGGCACAAACCGGTAGACGAGTAAAAGCTGCTTCCAAAGTCCAGAAAGCTGTGATCCCAAGGGGAAGTGGTATCATTCCCTCAACTCAGATGCGAGAGGCTTCCTTTACACACTGGACTCTCTCAGAGGGGTCTCTGAGACTCCAAGGCCTACCTACTGGATCCTTCCCCAAAAAGGGGAGAGGGAGTGCTTTGGCAATGCGCGCCATACCATGCCTCAACTGTGAGTGGCTCCCTTGGCGCTGTGGACTCCAGAGTAAAAGTAGTTGTATCTTTCCCCAACAAGGGGAGAAGGAGTGCTAGTTAAAGAGCACAAGGGACAGGGGGCTAGGGAGCATAGCAGGCAAGGGGACAGATAAAGGGGGAGGGGAAAGGAGCAGGGGAAGTAGACAAAGAATGAAAGAGGGGAAAGTGGTAGGGGAGGGTGAGAGAGCATGAAAAGAGGGGGGACCACAGGGAGGACATATGCATCTGGTAACATCCATCTCTGTTTTCCTAACTTATCCGTCCAGCACCCATCTTCATCTTAGCAGGATGGCAGGAGAGCAAAGCAAGCTAACTCCTCAATTGTTGCCTCACTTTGCATTTCTTTCACATTATCTAGAGTATCCTCAAACATGGTGGCCTCGGGTTCCCACCTGGCAGGACCCACTACAAACACCCTTTTCATCTTTGTTTGAGCTGTCTCTTTAGCTGTAAATGCATTTCCCCTTCCCACATCATCTGTAATTGCCTTGTGGGCACTGCATTTTACTATAGCCAATTTCTTAGGAAGAGTCAAAGCGGTCAGAAGCCTATCTATTGGAGGGCCGTGCTGAATATGCGTTCCATGCGATGTAAGGAACCCTCTCTCTGCCCAGAGCCGCCCAAAGTTATGAGCGACCCCAAAGGCGTACTGGCTGTCATAATAAATATTGACAGACAGTGCCTCGCTCAATTCACAAGTTCTAATAAGGGCGACTAACTCAGCTGCCTGTGCGGACTGATAGGGAACTTGTGATCTCTCAACTACTGTATGCAGTGTAGTAAATGCATATGCAGCGGTGGTGGTGTCATCTGGAAATTTGAAACAAGAGCCATCAACATATATTTCCCCTTGTGGGTCACATAAGGGAACATCAGTCAGGTCTACACATCCCTTCATTTCTTCCTTTGTCCGAAAAAGACAATCATGTATGTCTATTTCCTCACTCTCAGTAGGGAGGGGTAGTAACGTGGCAGGGTTCAGAGTGGCACATCTTGTTTTCGTAATATGTAGGGCAAAGAGAGTTAGCTCATAACTGGTCAGACGTGCACTGGTAAGGTGCTGTGTCTTGGTCTTATTCAAGAGGGTGTCCACAGCATGAGGCACCATGACTGTAAGGTCAGTATCAAGTATGAGCCCAGCCAATTGCCTTATAAAGATGGCCATAAACGCGACCCCTCTTAGACAGCTCGGAAGGGCTCTGGCGACTGGATTGAGCAAAGCAGAAAAATAAGCACAGAGACCGTTGCTCACCTTCAAAGGCCTGTGTTAAAACAGAAAGTGCACAACCAGCTGTCTCGTGTACTTACAACACGAACGGCTTCCCATAATCCGGCATGCCACGCACAGGAGCAGAGCAAAGTGCAACCTTTAATTGCTCAAACGACTGCTGACCAAGGATGGGGCTCATACAAATTTTTTGTGGTTGGCGCTAGCAAACACTTTATTAGTAAAGAGTAATTAGGGATCCAATGTTGACAGTAGGAAGTGATGCCAATGAAGGCGCGTACATCCCTATGAGTTTAAGGGATGGGCCTTTTAACAATGGCACTAATGCGCTCAGGTGTCAATCTCCTACCCTCCTTCAACAGTAGGTGACCTAAATAGGTGACCTCATGTCGACAATATTGAAATTTGGAACGGGACACTTTATGTCCATGGTGAGCCAAATGGAGCAACAACTTAACGACTATGGGAAACGAAACACCTGGGCACAGTGGATTTCTATTAGAGCAGGCACATCAATTCCAGACATTCAAATTGATAGCATTACAGTAAAACCAACTTGTAACAATGTGATATATTTGCTTGATTTATTTTTTCAATATATTTTATATTGTCTTTTTTTTATTACAAAAATGTATGTTCCAATATAAACAGTTTTTTTCTTAAAGATATTTTGTTTGTATTCTCAATTCAGTTATCAAGAAATAATGGTCATATCTCAATTCATTATTACAGTCTAAAACATCTCAACAATGTCTATAATCAATTAATCAGTATTTAAAACCATTAATCAAAGTACTGTGATACAGAGACTGGCGGCTTGTTGACAAACTACACGTGTTTCGGCATAGACCTTCGTCAGGACTGTCACAATGGTTGCTAAATGGAATAAAGACAACAATATAGCCTGGAATTAGTATACCTACTTGATGGATAATTATAATATACTAAGTTACCAGGTACCAATTACATTAACAATGCCTTGCTATCCCAGGTGTACTACGTTGAGCCAGTGTCATAGATAGGAAAGTGGTGAACGAAAGGTTGAAAGTGATGGCTAAACCCTTTGACCCAAGAGTAGAGCCCAAGCGCACAGTGTGTACGGTGTAAAAGATCAATAATGTGAAACTTATTTGTGACTAATGACCGGCATGCATTCCCCAACAGGAGGATATATCTATTTACAGTTAGATTAGAGAAGAAATAGTATTTTATGTTATGAACTCTATTAGACCTGGCATCATTGGCGTGAGTCTCCCTTCCATTTTGATGGATTGCATCCGCTGTTTTGATATGTTTTTGCTGGATTTATGCTTTGGGCACTGTGCCACTGCTAATCAGTGCCACAGTGCAAGTGCTCCCTATGCTAAATTAATGCACCAATTGGTTATTCCATGATTGGGTTATTTGATTTATCTGTTAGCCCCTAGTACAGTGTACCATGTGTGCCCAGGGCTTGTAAATCAAATGCTGCTGGTGGGCTTGCAGCACTGGTTATGACACCCACAGAAGCAGCTTGTAAAGTGTGTCTCAGGCCTGCCATTGCAAGGCCTGCGTGCAGTCTAGCACTGCCATGTCGACTTGGCCAAGTGCACCCACTTGCCAGTCCCTAAACCTTCCCTTTGCTTTATATTAGACACCCCAATGGTAGGCCCAAGGTCAGGGTGCATTGTAAGTATAAGGTAGGATATTCTCTGATGTGTGTAGCATGTTCTAATAGTGAATTACAGCCATTTTCGTTTCACTAATTGAAGGCTACCTGTTCTCCATAGGCCAGAATGAGCAGCTAGATTATTACATGCTTATAATCCTAACTACCGCAGGGAACACGGTAGAAATTCGAATTTAGTATACCTAAACTCAGAATAATAAAATTAATCTTTTAGTGAAAGATTATTTTAATATTCTGTGTTTGCAAATCCCACTTTTAGAAAGTAGGTATTTGCTTACCAAACCATTTGAGCCTGCCTCTGCTGGGTTGTGTATTCCTTGTCTGGGTTTGTGGAGTGAGAGGGCTGGGGGATTCCAGGAGACTGGCTGGGGCAGCCCGGTGGTGAATAGAGAGATCTGCATCTAGATGGGAGGGAGGAGTTGCACCTGGGACCTGAATAGGGCTGGGCCTTCCCTCTACAATGCCGGCTCCACCTCCTGTGCCCTGCACTGTGAAAGGAGAGGAGGAATCATGTCAACAGAGTGCTCCAGAACTGTAACTTCCCTTCCCTGTGCTGGCTCCACCTCCTGTGGGGCGGCCTATGTCTCTGCCCTGGAATTCGACTAGAGAGGCACTGGAGCGAATAGTGCGTGCACGAGCCACGGCCCCGGAGGAGAGATTGAAGGAAGATTACGTGACCCGAGCAACCTCCATAAAGTGTTTTTCTACCTGGGTGTACTTCTCGAAGATTCAAGAGTACACTGGAACTGAGTATAGACGGTGGTCGCTACCCCACCCACTCTTGTGGTCGTGGTGGGGGGCGGAGGTTACCAGCCCGAGGTCTGACCGGGGTTTCTTAAGAATAGTACCCATGTCCTGATGAAGCCTATATCTTCTGGCTGAAACGCGACCGCGACTGCGTCGACACCTCATGTTCGGAATGGAGTCCCTTGTATAAATTTAAGGAAGATTTGATTGATTTTTTTCAAGGCACACCAATACAAATCTATGCTGGGGTGATAAGTTTCCCCCCCCCCCCCGGTGCTTCTTCTTTGTTTGGGACTACCATTTTGTTGTATACTCCAGCCCAAAGTGAGAGGAGATACATATGTAAATTGGTGTATATAATTCTTGTTTTTTCTAGGGTACTTAGAAGGATGTCTGGTATTGTTTAATGTCCTGTGTATTTGTACATATTGTAGATGTGATGTATTGTATATAGATTGTATCATTTTGTGATTTTGTGCCTCTCTGGCTGTTTGCTCATATATGTGTTTATGAATTTACATATAACTATACTGCGTATAAATCGCATATCACAAGATAATTCATTATTTCTTGTTTGAGAATTAAAGTAGATTTATCCCTTTAGTACCTTTTGTTGCTACTTTTTCATCCTTGGATGTCTCCTGCTCAGGTACGGGAGGGTTATGTGGGCAGAACCCCTAATCATTTTTTCTAATTTATGTCTCTACCCTGTACAGTGAAATGAAAAAGAGAGTCATGTAAACAAAGTGCTCGGGAACTGGTTTGCCTTCAGAGAACAAAGGATTTTGGCGTAGAAATATTGGGACCCTGATCCCAAAAAATTAGATCACTTCTGGACAAGAAACCTTTCTGCCAAGGAGAAGAACCAAGGAAGCTGCAGGAGTTGTACTGCCCCTCTGCCAGTGTGCGGTTTGCTGGGTTGGCCTGCATTGGTTGCTTCATTACCAAGGGAAAGGAACTTTGTAAGGACTTTCATCTACAGTAAATTCTCCAAGGGCTTGAACTGTGCTTGCCTCCTGCTGAAGTCTCAGGGACAAAAGACTTCACCTCCAGCTCCCTCCTGAATTTCCTTGCTGGGAATTCTGACTCTAGTCACTTGCGTGCCGCTGAGAGCTGGAAGCGCGACGCATCGAGAAGAAGCGTGTCGCCGCCGCAGCTGAAGTCGTCACCACGCTGGAGAAGCGAGCCTTCGTCGCATCTCCCTGGAAGCGTGTGCTCATCGAAGCTGCCTGCTGTTGCCTCACCGGAGAAGTGTGACGCCATCGAGAGAGTCGCCATTACAGAGTACATGTACAGAGTTGTCTCAAGGCTGCCAGGGCGTCATCGAATTGTCATCGCATCGCCGCATCAAGGGCGACATCTTCTCGCATCGCAACCGGATCATCGCATCAAGGCGCCATCTTGTGCACCACAACGGGCCTGCAAGCCGAGAATCTACACATCACCTCGGCACCGGTAAGGCTCATGACGAGTCCCCTACTATGTGCAAACATTGAGGCAGGACTCAACCGTTCCCCCGGGTCACAAAACCGACGCATCTCCCCTTTTGCGAGCCTTTTGTTCACTTTGCGTTACGCATCCAGGTACTTTGTTGAGAACTTTGTAGCATTTACCATCAACTTGAACTAAGGGACTTTAATCATCTTTCAAGTAATCTTAAGTGCAGTATTGTGGATTTGTGGTCTTGTGTTTAAGTCTATAAAATGAATACTTATTTTTATAAAACCTGTGTTGTGTCCATCTGTAGTGTTTTCACGGTATTACTGTGTATATTCACAAATGTTTAACACACTGCCTCAGAGATAAGCCTGTCTTCTCGTGCCAAGCTACCAAGGGGGTGAGCAGGGGTTATTAAGGAGTGTAATCCCCTTTTCCTGACTTAGAAGTAAGGGTCCCTATTTGGACAAAGGTGACTACCATTGCCAACTAGAGACCCCCAGATCTAACAAACTCCTTACCATACCAGTTCCAGTTAATGTTTGTGTCTCTAGATAAATGATATTCAACCTGCACATACCTACTGAGTGTTTACAGTATGAAACAACCCAAGCAGTCTTTGGCAGGTGAGATTTTTGCTACTACTGTTTGTACACTGCCTCTGAGATAAGCCTGTCTGCTCGTGCCAAGCTACCAAGAGGTGAGATGGGGTTATTAAGGAGTGTAATCCCTGTATCCTGACTTAGAAGTAAGGGTCCCTATTTGGACAAAGGTGACTACCATTGCCAACTAGAGACCCCCAGATCTAACAAACTCCTTACCATACCAGTTCCAGTTAATGTTTGTGTCTCTAGATAAATTATATTCAAGCTGCACATACTTACTGAGTGTTTACAGTATGAAACAGCCCAAGCAGTCTTTGGCAGGTGAGATTTCTGCTACTACTGTGTGTATGCTGAATAAACACAGAAAGCAATATTTTGACATTATTATTTATGTTTTTTAATGATGGCTTATTTTTATGTGGAACGATGACTCTAACCATACTGTCTTTGCATCCCTGTTCAGTGTCCGTAGCAATTAATATGTCATCCACGTACGTCAAGGCTTGGTTATATATACTAGGACTCTCAGTAAGCCCTGAGGTGCGCGACACAATGTAAAGTTTCTGCCAGCTAGGGTAAAACCAAACAGATGGCGGCTATCAGAATGAGTTGAGATACTGAAGAACGCATTTTTCAAATCAATGACAGAAGAATTTGGCAGAGGAAGGAATCATTGTTAGAAGGGCAGTGATGTCAGGGACCACCGGGAAGTGAGGGACCACTATTTTGTTAACTGCACGCAAATCAATTGCAAAACAATAAACAGCTGAGGTGTCATCGGGGGAGTCTGGGGATGCCTTCTTTAGAATAGGAAGAATAGTGCTGTTACACACATTCGCAGCCATCTCCTCAACTACTCCCGACTCAATCAGATCCTGTATAATGCTTAACAAAGCTTGCTCCCCCTCCTGAGGAATTTTGTACTGGAGAATACTGGGCAAAATAGCGTTGTCCTTAACCTTAATGGAAATTGGGGGAATTTGCGAGAGTCCCACATCCGTGTCACCTGTCGCCCACAAAGTCGGCGGCACATCCTTAAACTCAGCAGGAAGGGGCGCATCTTTAGACAAGCACTGCTTAAAGAACTTATCTCATTTGGTCCCATCATCATGTAGACACCTTCCGGATAGCAAAAAAAGAGTTGCGTGCAACTTTTAAAATAAATCTAAGCCCATTAAATTCTCTCCACAATTGGAGGTTAATAGAAATTGTGAATCCACAGTACATGGACCTATAGTCAAGGCAAGAGGTTTGGAAATGGAGCTTACAACCAGTACACCTGAAAAGCCTACCAAAGCATTATTTTGGCCAAACAGAGCTGCCCTGGGGACCAGCGAATGAGAAACAGAGCTATTCATTGCACCTGTATCCACCAAGAATTTCTTAACTGAGCCTCGCAAAACCGCGGTGACGTAAGGACCGCGCCGATCTACAGATATCTGGACTGGTCCCTCACCCGGTCCTGGCTGTGGGACACTCCTGTCACCTCCTCCAGATCATAATCATTATGGTAATACTGTCTCCCTCGAGGATCAAAATAATTCTGGTCTGTGCGACCCTGCGGTGTCCTATTTTCCCGAACCCTCTCTTGGTCACTTTCTTCATGACCCCGTCCACGAGAACCTCGTCCCCTGGGAGCCACAACTTTTTGCAATAAAACCAGGCACTCGCTATGCCAGTGCCCCTCCTCTTTGCAGTACGCGCACGGATTTGGCCCTACTGGTGCTGCGATCCTGCTAGTACGAGGAAGCTGCCATGCCGGACCAGCACCACATCCGCTGCCATTCCCCCTAGATGCCTGCTGCAACAGCACCTTCGTCTTCAACTCCTTGTGCTTCTTCTCTACCTTTTCCTTCTTCTCATTCTCCCAGTGATCATAATACTGTGCCATACTCAATAGAACAGAAGGGGAGGATGTCGTCCAAGTGCTCTCCGAAGCCTGCAAACGAGCTGCTATATCAGGGAGCAGATTCTTCACAAATCTATTGTTAAGCAATCGAACACACCCTTCCATCGACAAATCCTGTCCACTAAAATCCAAAAAGACTCCCTCAAACCAGGTGGATAAATCCGACACACTTTCATCATTCTTCTGATGACATGCCATTAACTAATCCCGATCTACCCTTCTCAGTGGGATGAGATAGTGCATATACATAATAATTCGGCCAGGCAAAGCTAGTATAGCAGCTTTAGGCTTTTCCTCAGGTTTCCTGTCCTTGTCCCATTCTTTAATCTGCTCCCAATTACCACCCAATTCCACAACGTGGTCCTGCATGTGCACCTGCCTCCAAATGTCGACAGGCACCAGCAGACCAAAGAACATGTCAATGTCTGCAAGCGTTGTACAGTCAAAGAAGCTGACTCAGTCAATTCCTTATAATATGCAGATGGATTTTCCTAGGGTCAGGTGACTGGGTCGTAAGGGACAAAACCTCACTCCTTTTCCACGGAGTGTAGACCCATTGTTCTTGGAAATGGGCATCTACTCTCTGACTAATAACAGTATTGTGCTAAATCCGGAGCTCCGGTAGTTCAGGGTGATATATGGGATTGACTTCCCTCATGGGAAACTGGGACACTGTCTTTGGACTCTTCTCAAACAGCCTCCCTCAATGAGCTAACAGCGTTGCAGTATTTCCAAAATCCTTCTCAGGCGCCATACCAGCAGCATATACATTGTCTCTGATATCATAAATAATCGGAGGCACCACAGCGTTGAAGCACTGCTCCCACAATCAAATCAGGTGTAGCTGACTTGTGCTTAAGGGCATGCTGCTGCACGAAGGGCTCATACTCTCGCATCACACTCCACACATCATCTGTACTATAGATTAGGTGACAAGCCCACTGAGCTGACTGATTGGCTACCGCCTTTTTCTCCTCATCTCCCACATCCGATTGTATCAATATCCCCCCCAGTCGCTCCCTAGGAGCCGCCCAGGCCCCGTTCCCCATTCCCCGTACAGTTTTCCCGCTACCCAGTACCGTCGGGGAATTAAGGCCAAGGGAAGGAGTAGTGACGGAAGTGACAGTCACTAATGTCGTCAATGGCTGTCGTGGGGGTTAGGGTGGGAAGAGAAGTGACACTGACAAACTAGGCATAGCAGGGAGGCTAACAGTTATCGCAGGCGCAGAAGGCAAAGCCACAGAAACTGCAGGAAGTGCAGCGGCTAAAGAAGCTGGGTCAGTAACAAAAGAAACAGGAGCAATAGGGGGAGAAGAAGCAGAAAACTGAAGTTGTGGTACCACAGGGTATATTCTCTGCGGGGCATAGGGAGGAGGGAATTGGGTGTCCAACAATTCCTCCACAAATGTATGGTTCGCTTCTCGAACCTCATAGGACTTTGCACATTGCAATTGAAACCTCCTATTGGCACACTATCAGTCCTTTCTTTATCATAGGCAACAGCTTTCTGAGACACTGTCTGCATCCTTCCCTTTCGGGCCTCCTTTTCTGCTTTCATTCGTCTCTGTTTAACTTCCTTTTGCCAAGTTCTGAGGGAATCAAACATTTACTGCCTACTTCTATTCGCAAATAATTTATCCTGCAGGAAATTATGCTTTTGTTCATCAAAAGTACCTGTTAGTGGCCACTGCAACTTGGCATTGTCCCTCCTATAGTTGTGCCATAATGTACTAACCATAATAGGGCCAAGGCCGTGCTTCACCTACATCTCAAAATTTGGCATGCCTTCTGGAGGCGCAGGCTGACTCTCTTCCAATCAAGCATCAGCAGTACAACAACAACAGCTCACACAACAGAATTTACTCAAGCAGGGCATTTTTCCAAACCAAAAGTTCACTATTTATGCCGAGAAGATATTTGCAAATATCTTACCAAAGTTGGTCCTCAGACATCAACAAAGTTAAATCAAAGCAGTAACATGTTCATAAAGAATCCAAACAAATTCAAGCGCTTGTCCAAAAAACGATCCTCAGACTGTACCAAACACAAACCAAAATGGCACCATAGCCACAAACAAAACCAAAGCAAACTCACCTGGTGCACACAGGTCAAACAAAGTTATTCTCCACTGCCGACTTTTCGGACCAAACTGTCTTATCCAAGGCTTTTGCCTTTTAGGACCCCAGTCTGGATGACAACTGGGCGAGGCACCGCTGGACAGACAGACGGGGCAGCTGCGAGTACTAGGCTCTATCGTGCAGTGATCCCCGATCCGCCCATCCAACCAGACATGGCCCGTCCTCCCTGCCCATCTGCGGGCGAAGATGGGTCACCCGTTGGAGTCCTTGTTCGGGTGCCAAATGAAGGCAGTGACCCGATTAGGGCCACCCGGGTCACTCGCGACCACCTCTCAGCCTTCCGTACAAATTAAGAGTCAGTCAGACAGTAGAGAATACAAACAAAATTGTTTATTAGCAATAAACTCGAGCGGTTTCCAATCTGACCAGCCTCCTTAGAATGCTGTAGAGGGACTGACCCCCGTTCACACGGTAGCACAAAATATACATTTCCAGCATCTCTAAAGTCCTGCCCAGACTGGAATGTAACAATCCTTCTGTTATGGCTAGTTGTTCACATGACATTACATTTGTTATGTTATGTTATGTTATTTTTATATAGCGCAAATTACCACTGGTCTATAAGCACTTAAAAGAAGGAGCAGGGCACTGCATGACTGCCGGACGGAGGATTAAACAGATGTCAGTGTTTCTCTAAACAGGTGGGTTTTTAACAACTTTCTAAAGGGGAGCAGGGCTGAGTCCTTGTGCAAGGACTCTGGTAGGTCGTTCAAGATCCGTGGCAGGAGGACCGAGAACGCTCTGCCCCCTTTGGTCTTAAGGTTTTACCTAGAGGAGGCTAGTCTACAGGCCCTTGAGGAACGCAGAGCCCGTCCCGGCACATACTTTTGTACTCTGTCTTTTATATATTTTGGCGCATCTCCATGTAGGGACTTAAGGGCTATACACAAGCTCTTAAAGTGCACCCACTGTTCAATAGGCAGCCAGTGCAGTTTATGCAGTAGGGGGGTGGCTCTCGTACGCCTAGGGAGGCTAAAAATAAACCTGGCTGCGTCATTTTGTACCACCTGCAGCCTCCTCAATAGCTTCTGTGGGATGCCTAAGTAAAGGGCATTCCCATAGTCTAGCCGGGAGATGACCGTAGCGGATACAATTGATTGTAGGACCGCAGTGGAGAGGAGTGGAACAAGTTTCCGTAATTTCCTAAGTAGGCCCATAGAGATACCCACCACTGCCGATACCTGGCTAGACATTGACAGATCAGAATCGATCTTCAAGCCCAAGCTCTTTACTATTGGTACTGGGGTCGGTGCCACACCTAGTTCTGAGGGCCAGAATAGTTCACACCAAGGGCTATTTTGGGCTGGAACAATAAGCACCTCGGTTTTATCCGGGTTGATTTTTAGCAAATTGGCTGCCATCCAGTTAACAGTGAACCTGAGAAGATTTCTCACTGATTCTTGTACCTGGCTGGTATGCTCAAGACGGACCAGGAGTTGGGTGTCATCAGCGTAGTTAAAGACCTGGCAATCCCTGCCTGTGAGCGCCTCCACCAAGGGCTGCAGGTAGATGTTAAATAGGAGTGGAGACAAGGCAGAGCCCTGGGGGACTCCACAGGTCAGGGAGCCCAAAGTCGACATCTGGTCACCCATTTGCACTCTTTGGGAGCAGTTGGTCAGGAAGGATCTTAGCAACTGAAGTGCTTGCCCCTTTATGCCCAGATTCGACAGACGGCACAGCAGGATGTCATAGCTGACCGTGTCGAATGCTGCGGACAGGTCTAATAAAATCAGAGCACTCGGATGTTTATTATCGGCTCGGACTCTGAGCTCGTCCAGCACCGACACCATCACCAGCTCAGTGCTATGATGTGTCCTGAAACCCGCTTGTATGGAGTGGAGCAGATGATGGTCATCTAGATATTTTGCAAGGGATTTCAGGACATGTTAATCCAGTATTTTAGCAAGAAAAGGGAGCTGTGAGATGGGCCTATAGTTTTTTAAGGCTGACGCATCTGCCCCTGGCTTTTTCAAAAGAAGAGTGATCCTTGCTTCCTTCTACATTGCTGGTAAATAGCCTAGATCTAAAGACTCGTTAAGTAGTTCCAGGGCCTGCTTTTTCACTCCCGGCAGGGCCATTTGAAAGAGGCTCGGCGGGCAGGGGTCCTTTCGCGAGCCTGACTTAGTCTGTTTGGCCACTATGGTTAAAGTGGAATGGTCAAGTTTTGGGAAGCTAGCCAGCTGGCTACTCGGGCATGGGGGGGCGTGCTGGTCCAGGAGACTGAGGTCTACAGGATTTGTGATGATTTCTGACACAATATTCCGAACCTTTTGAAGAAAAAACTCCTGGAAGTTGTCACAGGTCGGCAAGTCTCCCATGGTGTTTTTGTCCCCTTTTTGGCTCAGTTCCTTCAGTATTGCGAAGATCTCCTTTGTTTGTTTCCCGCCAAGCTAATCCTAGCTTCATAGAATGCTGCCTTCTTACCTAGGATAGCTGATTTATATATGCCAAGGAGAGTTTTATAGGTTATTAGATCTAATGGATCGAACCCAAGTCTCCACCTCCTCTCAGCTTGGCGAAGGATTTGCTTTTTTTTCCCTTAAGGACTGATCGTACCAAGGGGCTCCTTTCCCTTTATCTCTAACTCTTTCTTTCCGTTCAGGCACCAAGGAATCAAAGGCCTGACATAATCGGGAGAACAGGGCTGCACATTTGTGATCCAGGTTATCCTCACTTAGCACAGGGACGGGGATAGAGTGGAGTAAGGCGATTAAGGAATCTGCCTCGATGTTCTTCCATATCCTAACTTTCCACCACAGAGGTGGTGGCTGCAACAGTGGGCTATCCATGGGGACCCAGCATCTCATCAGCGAATGGTCCGACCAGGCACAAGGAATGATATCAGTCATCTTTGCCAGCGGTTTGGAGCACCAAATTAGATCTATCATGTGCCCTTTAATATGATTAGGCCAGTGTACTAATTGCACCATTACCATAGAGCTCATATTTGACTCAAATAAAGATTCCACAGGGTCTCTATGCGACCTGTCCCAGTGAGAGTTAAAATCCCCCACTACTAGGAGGTGTTTGTATCTGGAGCATAGATCGGACAAGAGGGGTGGCTCTGGGGGGACGATATGCTACTATCAGTATGAACCAGGATGATTCCAAAAAGATTTTTATTGCCAGGATGTCAGCGCTGTCACAGTTATCCACCAGTATTTTAGTAACTGTGAGGCTCTTTTTGAACAGAACTGCAACTTCCCCTCCCCTGCAGTTTCCTGGTCTACTATGCCAGACCGCGTCATAGTCAGCAGGCAGGGCTGCCACCATGTCAGGGGTAGAAGTGTCCCCAAGCCACGTCTCCATAAGCGCCAAGACATCGATGTTGCCCTCTTGTAGAAGGGAGAACACTTCGAGGTGATGTTTCTGTAAGGAGCGCGTATTAAGGACCGCTACCTTCAGACCGTTTCCTATGGGGGCTCGGGGCTGTCCTGGGGTCCTCTGAGCCCTCTCCCCCTAAGTGACTGTTCACCAACAGGGATTCCGCTTGCAGTTTTGCGCGGACACTATCCTCTAGCCCACAGCTATCTGGTTTAAGTGCCCATAAAATCTCAGGTGCATACCTCAATGCCCGAACAGAGGTTGGTCCCGGCCGATCGTGGACGGGCGCAGATGGGCTTGCCTTTGGCATGCCTTCCGTGCGCTGCCGGCGCGCCCACTGCGCGAGTCCGCCGCGCGTCGGCTCCATCTGCTGTTTTTATGGCTCGAGACTCGAACGCTAACCAAAATGGCGGCGTGGCCTGTGCCACCGGAAGTTGACGTGACTGCACCCGCCACTCTGCGCTCCCTCCACACAAACAGCACTTCAAGCTGCGGTGGACCGGGGAGATGTGACCGGGATGTGGCGAAGGGCAGGTAAGCTCAATGTCAAAACACAGTTTAAAATGCACCCAAAGTGTGGCTCTGCGTCAAGCAGTTTCCTGTGACCCCTCCGATTTAGCAAAACAAACTGCAAGTGATTTAAAAGTAACAAGTTGCTAAGTGCTCAATTTTAAAAAGCTCCGTGTTGGCAGCTCTTCTCTAGACATTACCATCTCCACTCCTCCACTCGCATAGTGGATTACTATATATTGCAATGCACTTTAAATTTTCAATAATAATCATAGAACGTAAACAAGAAAACAAAAAGCAACAAATTAAATTAAAGAAACCCCCCCTTTCACCCCTGGCAGCAAGCGGCAACATCAATACTCGTTGTGTGGGTGGTCAGGCAACTGGCAGAACTAGCTAAAGGTTTGTCTGAGAGGGCTATTGGGATGTTTCTGCGTTGTGTACTGGTGAAGTTTGGTGGATGACTGTAGGTACATTTTCATTATCACTTTGTATTATTGTCACAGACACTTCTGTTAGGATTTGTCCCCATTCTCTCAAATCTCTCTCACCATTCTCATCCATTCTTACTGCCCTGAGGTGACATTCCTCCACCACACCCCAATCATGTACATCATTCTTCCACTTATCCAACGTGGGGGCGCTAGATGGCTTCAGTGGATCGCGATCCGTCTTTTTGCCGGAACCATACCCAACATTGCAAACTAATGCTGTATATGTGTTCCTTTCGTTGGGAGACGCTTAGTATACATTGTTTTATGGAGACTTCCATTCGCACCGCTGTTGCTGTGCGAAGGGACTGTACCACCTGATTCCAGTATATTTATAGGCCTATTCAACTCCAGGTCATATGTAAGAATGTTGCGGGGGGGTTAGCCCTGGGGTAAACCATGCACGACGCTGTGGGGTCAATTATGTGCGATGCAAATATTGGAATTGGGTGAGCTTAAACCTCGCATTACTTGTTGCTTCAGCCACCTGTGCTAGAGCTCTTTTCCACTCTCCATCTGTCAATGGAATATGTAGGTCCTTATCCCATTTCCCCCTGACTGCCGATAAGTGAGCCCCACGGTATTCTTTCAGTGCTTTATATATACACATTAGATAAGGCCCCTACTATAGTCCAGGTCCAGCAGCAGCATCATCAGCATATGCAACTCCCTTGGCTACTCGGGGAAAGTAGTCCACATCTCACGAATCGTACGCAAGATCTTTGCATATTGTAGGAAGTGCCCTGATGGTATCTGGAACCAGTCTTGTGCCTCAAAGGTCAGAAAGGTTCCGTTCTGGTACAGATCTCCTGCTGATTCACATCCTCCCTCATACCACTTCGGGATGTCCATGGTCGCCCGAATTATCTGCAATCCCTGCAACCACTCGAGCAGCTGCACGCTAGCATACGGTGCCCTTTGGAGAACCATTGTGACTGCCTGTTCCCAGGCCTCAGTCACCTGCCGTATTATGTGAGGACAATCTTTGGGGACCCTTATCCCATCATAAGGAACCTCTGTAACTGTGACCCATCATTCCAGCTCCGCAGTAATTCTTTTTCTACTGTACGTTCTTCCATGCACCACTGTGCTGCAACTGTAGTAATCCTGCTATATGGTATAATCTAAGATCAGGCAATCCAAGGCCCCCTGCATCCTCATCCGGCTTGAGCATCTCTAGCTTAACTCTCCTCCATCCCACATCCACACTAGTGAGATCCGGAGGCTATTTCATGTGTCAAACGTGGACTTTGGAATTCTACAGAAAGAATTCTGCAGGACATAGAGGCAGCGGGGAAACACCACCATTTTCAATACTGTCACTCTCCCCATAACTGATGAGGGGAGTTTGTTCCAAAATTGTATTGACGCCCGTAATCCTGTGAGAACTTTGCCCATGTTGAGTTCGAACTGGGCCTCTGGCCCAGGGGCCACCTGAATGCCCAGATATCGGAAGTGGTCACATTGCCAATCCAATCCTACCTCGGGAAGGTCCTGGGGGGTCTCCCACGCAAGAGCCGCGAGCCGGAATTTTATTGTTTTCTGACAATTAATTTGAAGGCCAGAGGCCGCTCCAAATGAGCTTAACATTTCCAGGACCACTGGAATCGACTCTTCTGGTTCTCTAATGTAGAGGAGCACATCGTACGCATACAGGGCGACCACATGTGCATGGCCCATCTACCCCTATACCCTAAGGTGCCATGTTCCTCCGCAGTCTCACCGCCAAGGGTTCCATCGATGCAGTCTCACCGCCAAGGGTTCCATCGATAGCGCGAAAAAGTAGTGGGGATAGTGGGCATCCCTGCCACGTGCCCCTCTCAATCTGTGTAATCTCTAACACCTCACCCCTATTCCACACTCTGGCTCTCGGTTGAATATAAAGCAGTTTGAGCCATGCAGCCTATTTCTTTCCAAAACCCATTATTTTCAATCCAGAGATATTCCCACTGCAGCATATTGAAAGATTTTCCGATGTCCAGGGCGACACCTGCCACCCTGAGGTCTCTATCTGCCACCGAATGAAGGACATGAGACAATCACCATAAGCTCATATGTGTTCCCCTCCCCGGTATAAACCCACACTGGTCCTAATTTACCAGTGAGGTCATGACTCGTCTCAATCTCATGGCCAAGACCTTAGCCAGCAATTTAGCATCTACTCAAAGCATGGATGCTTGGAGTATGCAGCCGGGTCTATGTTTCTACCCGGTTTGGGGAGCATACTTAATATGCGCCTCTCTCATGGATTGTGGCAAGCATCCAGCTTTTTTGTCCTTTTGAAAGGTGTTCAATAGGCGTGGAAGTAAAACATCTGCATATGTCTGATAGAATTCAACTGGAATTCCGTCCGGGCCCGTTGATTTACAGCGAGTCATACCTCGTAGTGCTTCCTGTAATTCCTCTAATTGGAGTGTTGCCTCCAAATCCTCCCTCTGTTGGTCCGTGAGGGGTGGGAGTTTGACATCTGGAAGATACTCTCCCTCTTCTAATACCTCACCCCCGGGGTTTCACAAGAAATGTCAGTTAAGTGGTTAAATAGCACGGTGTTGACACCAACCTGCATGGTGGCCATAACTCCATCAGGGCAATGCAGCGAATTCGGCCGTTACCGACCGGTAATAACCTACCTACATCTAGCCCAAAGTGTTAGGCCCTCGTTTAAATAGGTTTTTAGCCAAAAAATCAAGAGTCTGAGTGCCAAAGTGTCGCTTACATAAGGTAATCCCAATTCCTCGTGTACCGCCAGGTTGGGCATGTCCTGGGGTACACCTAACATTCGCTTTAGAAAATAATTCTCGGCTACCTGAAAAACATCTGTAGATATATATCCCCACAGTTCACTCCTATAGGCAGCTGTGGCTACACTTCTTGCTTGGTAGATCTTCAACAGGGCAGATATAGGTCTATTGCCTAGTTTAGAGGCAAAGTTAAAAATAGCTGTGTTCACCCGCACCAGATCCCCCTTCTTCCTTTGTTTAAGCAGACCCTATTTAGTCTGGTTGTCCAGGATAACCCCGGATAAGATAAAGCTTTGGTTCGGGGTACCCTAACTCTACCTACCCTGAATTGAAAACTTTTTCTGGCGTATCCCTACTTCCATAACAAAAGATTTTGAGTTATTAATGGTTAGATCACTTTCCGACATAAAATCCGAAAAAACGACGAGCAGAGATTGAAGCCCCCTAGCAGTCCTGGAAATAAGGACTGCGTAGTCCGCATAGAGTACAACAGGGAGGCCTCAACGGCCTGCGCAGGGATAATCTACCCCAGTGGATAAAAGAGCTTTATCTAGATCATTAATATAAAGGTTAAACAAAAAAGGCACCAAAATACACCCCTGATGTACACCTATTTTAATGTCAAAGTTCAGGACACCTGGAGCCGGTTTGAAAATCTAACGTTAGCCTTAGTAGCCCGGTGAAGGTCAGCCAAAAAATGAACAGAAGCATCAACCCCAATGTCCTTCATGGACTGCCACAGTTTTGTCCTCTTCACACAATCAAACGTGGAGGACAAGTCCATGAAGGCTAGATAAATAGTGCCAGATAGCGCCACCGTGTACTTATTAAGTATCAAATTAAGGTTGAGACATTGGGTGATGGTTGACCGGCCCAGGCAGAACCCATATTGTACCTCTGAGAGTATCTCAGGTTCCTCTGTCCAGGTGGTCAATCTATCAAGTAGCACACGACCCAGCACCTTGACTACTGAGTCCAACAGCGAGTTGGGCCTGTAACAATGTGTACTACCTTGGTCACCCTTTTTAAAAACAGGCACAATTGTAGAAATGGCCCAGGACTCCGGGCATCCCTTCTTAGTAGCTGCATTAATAACTGCTGTAAGCACAGGAGCCAAAAAGGGTACGTCAGATTTAAAAAGGTCCGGGGGAATACCATCAGGCCCCGGTGCTTTGTTACTTGTCAAGCCAATAATGCCCTCCACGACCTCTCCCAATTCGAAGGTTAACACTGGTGCATTTTCCCCATGGCTATGCTGACATGGTTGCTCGAATGGACTTTCAAACAGTTTGGAAGTGGAGCACCCATTCGTCCTCGGTAATATGACCACCCAAGTGCCCACCTTCACCAGGGGCTAGGAAGGGTCTATTAATAATGCTCCAGAACCTGAAGCTATTCTTCAGGGTACTAGCTTCTGACAAATCCCTCCATGCTTCATCCTTCAAAATAGATTTACATTTTATCTAACTTCAATTTATAATCTTTGAGCCATGCTCTAACCAAAACCCAGTTCCTGGGACTCCCATCAAGGGCCGCACGCAGTTTTCTTGAAGCCAGCGAGAAGGACGAATCAAACCATTTTGGAGTTGTGAAAACTGTGATGCGTACCGGAGCCCACAAAAATTCTCCTACTCTAAGAGATATCATGTTAAAAGCACTTATTACCTCTTCCGGGCAAGTACCCAACGAAGTACACAGTGCAAATTCACTGTCACAAGATTCTTTTACTGATTTATAAAGACTCTCGGGAGAGATCTGTGTCAAACGTAACCTTCTCTTCCCGTTGATCAGTATTATGACCCCCTTTGGTTCAACTCTTATCTGGGTGGTCAATAAGGGGTCTCCCAGTTTAACACAAAGGGGGTTACTGAAAGCACTGCCCTCAATTATAAAACCTTGAAATAAAAATTGTAAGAGGGAAGAAACTAGAATGAAATCAATAAATGTGCTGCTACATCTCCCTGTAAAAGAGGGGATAGAGGCCAGGAACAACAGATCACCCAAGGACATGAGAGATTTTAGGTTAAATTTGTGTAGGAGGGCGTTCAAACATTCTGTTCAGGGGGATGTTCTGAAGTGAACCCCCTCTGCCCTTGGACATCCCAAGTCGGCTAAACATGTAATCCCAGGGTCCCTACACGGGTGTATATTAAAGTCCCCCATAACCATAAGGTTGTGCAGATCTGCTATGCAGTGTTGTCTTATAAAAGTTCCTAACAGTGTAATATTACACCCATCACTAGAGCATAATGTTGCATTATAAAAGTTTATAAAAACCATTTTGTGTGCCCCTCTGCTTAGGACCAGGGACTGTAAACATGAGCTAGTCAAGGGCAAGACTTGAATCTGACATTTCAGTGCTATTGAGAAATACATTACACGACCACCCTCTGGTCTGCCCGCCAAAGAGGGTAAAGCAGGGACGAAAGAGTCCTTGTAGCCCTCTAAAGGTAAGCTGTGGTCCAGTAACCATGTTTCTTGGAATCATATAACACTAAACTGTTTCAAATAGCCACCCACATAGGATCAGAAAACTTGTTTGCCAAACAGGCAACATTCCAGGATATTACATTATTAGTAGACCCCCTACGTCCCCCTTACTTAACACTACAGGATCCTGCTGGGGAAGCAGCCTACCAGAGACCGTGGGAGCAGGACTAATAAGTCAATCACATGCCTCCAGCGTAGCCAATGGGGTAAACCTATTAGACAGCTCCAAAGTTGGGGGACCAACATTCTGCCACAGTGAAGGCGTCTGCCTTGGAAAATCTAACCACGGGGAAGGTGCTGATAGCCAAGCCTGGCAGGCGGTATTTGTGGTAGCAGACTATGAGGTAGAGCTACATCATTGGTAGGTATGTTACCGCACTCCGGCGGAACAGGTGTATAAAAGTAACCAAGTGGTAAAGCCACAATGGTAGACTTTGATCCACGATTCTGTAAACAGTATCCTTTCTGCTATATGCGGTTTGTTAAAATTAACAATGACACGGTAACCCGGACCTGACTTGCATGGACTACCTATCCAACTTACTCTACATACCATAGTGAAACACCCCCTGCCCCTACAGGATACCAAGATAAAGAAATACCTGAATACTTAGAAACGCCACATAATCAGAAACCCTTCCTGTTATATGACAACCTAAACAATGATGGACAGATCTTAATATTGTCTACAGCAGATAACTTTCTAAAACTAACCCACTGTCAACCTGAATGATGGATAGGACCTTCAAAATGTACCCCAAGGCATTCACTCAGATATACACCGTACATGGTGAATATCACATCTCACATATCCCTTCTATATAAGCCCTACTACCAAATAAACAAAGTAGCACTCCACAAACTCCTACACTAAATTAAACATAAAACAAAAAAATACTACCCACAAAAAATAAAGATAGACTTTAAACAAACCATGATGCAAATCTTTCTAAAAATGTACCAACTCACAGCCATACATGGCTGTTACTACCATTTCAATCAAAGCATATGGAGACATCTCCAGCAATCTGCATTGTGTGGAATATGCTATAAGTAGTCGATTTGCCCATGAAATAAAAAGAAAATGATAACACTAGCCTTTATCCATGCCACTGAGGTCGACAACCACTACACTTTACTAATAGAAAGCCTTTTCTACAAATGAAATTAACACATAAGAAGGAGCCAATTACGTTGACAGCGGTAATGTTACTGCCGTTGCTTTATGGCGGTCAAACTGCCTGCTTTCCTGGTGGTCAGACTGCCTGATTAGAAACAAAACAGGAAGATCACCTTAAGACTACTGCCACCACTTACATTCCTGCTACCGCGGTAGGAGAGACAGAAGAGGCCCATGAAGGTGATGCCGGTCTTTTTACCACCAGCTGTATTACGATTTACGAACTGCCTTTTCACCAACCTCCTCCTGGTGGGAATACCGCCAAGCGTAAGTGGGCGGAAAGGCAGTAAATGTGTTCAAAAAATGTGCCAAGGGTGATTGTGTCCTTGTGTACTGGCACTCCAATACCTTTTGTTTGTGGTTGCGATGTATTCCACAGCTCCTGGAACAATGTACACTGGCTGTTTTAAATCACGTTGTAGGTTTGTTCAGCAGCCAGCAGTTTGGTCAGCATTGCTTTCACAGCGACACATACTGCCGGTATCACTCTGTCCCACCGAAACCGCCAGCCCCGCAGGAAAGTCGAAATGTGACAGGCTAGCTGCTTAGCAGAGTATTCAGTTATGCTGCCGCAGCGGGATGGCGGTGAGACCGCCTACATCGTAATCGGGCCTTTAGTCCTCTAATGGATTATTTCCAAGATACTTGTGTTAAGAGACCACATCGCTCCGGACATAGATGCTTATTCGAATTCCACATACTATGGCGCAATGTCTATGACAGAACCTTGGCACAAAAGCCAAAACAAACAAAGCAGTGGAAGGGTGGTGCAATGCCTTCTAAGCCACATTAGGCAGACCCTAACCTATACATTTATAGAAACCCTACAAAAAGAACAAAGCTACCAGCACCTACAAATGGCTCAATCTGTAACCCAAATTGCACATAAACTTAACAAACCAGAAGCCTATACGAAATGCTACAACTTGAAGTAAAACTCTTCATAAACAATAAAGGAGTATATTACTTAGAACAAAATAGGTAAAAGCATATCATAAAATAAATACTAACCTACAAAACTCCGAAAAATGTATAGCATAATCTTAACCAGCATTACAAATCATTTATATAAATATTAAACATAATATTTATTACATCAGTCAAAACATTAAATAAAACTCCAATTTGAAATAAAACTGATATAATAAAATATATATCATTAATTAAAAAAAAAAAAAAAAAAAAAAAAAAAAAAAATCGAAAGATCAGCAACCAAAAACCTCAAACAGTCAATCTGTAGTATAAATTAATGACAACACATAAAATACACTATTCCAAATAACAATCCCATAACACTTACTTAAATGATAAAAGATAACATTATTCCACCTAAAAAAAATAATTGAAATATGACTTGCTGTTCTGTAACTGTAGACCAGTCTTTGTATCTTATGTAGTCAAAAAGTATAATCCACCCCAAAAACTTTTTTTTCCAAAAGTCTCAAATAAATGCAAAAACAATTTCCTTTATAAAAAAAAAAATAAAAAAAAATAAACACAAAAAGCTAATGCCCACTTTTGTAAAGAAAAACCTATAAGGTAAAATAGAAAACGTACCAGCAAAAACAGTACAATCAAAAAAGACAGATATTATACTTAGGGCCTGATTATGATGTCCGATGGACTTGCATCCGCTCAACACCGTCTCGGTCCTGACCCGCCAATTACAATACGACCGGACACTGTTCGGTGGCATACTCCCATTTCTTAATGGGAGCCCGTGTTTCGGTCGGTTTACACAAGCTCCCTTTGAGAAATGGGAGGTGTTGTTCATCCCTGCACCCCATGGCAAGTACCTCAAGGCGCCTACCACAAGGTGCAGGCATGAACAGGGGGCCGCTTTCTGACATGGTTTCCATGTCAGACAGTCCGGCATGGAAAACATGTCAGAACCTGTGCATGGTAATCACAGGGGTGGAAAGGTCTGCCTTTTAGGATTACAAGCCGGCTTTGACTGGCTAACGGGCTCGATGCGTCCATTGTAAGCCAGCGGAATGACGACTGCTTTACTTTTTGACCACCAGCATCAAAATGATGAGGCCAGGAAGGCTCCAACTGTCCGTCGGAGCTTTTACGTGCCGAATCGTATTCGGCCCTGTTGTCATCAAAAGGCAAGTAAAATAACACAATATAACATAACATATTGATACATTAATAAAACACTGCATGGAAATTTAAACCAACACTCTATTGAAAAACAGAACAATTACTGCCACTAAGGGCATCGTTACGATGTTGGCCGGTAAGCCTCAGACTGCTTGTCGGAGGCTTACCGACCGACATTATAGGTTTACTGTCCGACCGGCAAATTTCAATGTCAGCGGTCGGAGTGCAAAAAAGCTGGTCAACTCGATTGGGTTCCAACGGGCTAAAGGAGCCAGTCTGTCAGACGCAAAATGGCCGTAATTCCTTCAGGACAGCGTTTCCGCCATCAGGATGATGATGCCGGTTTCTGACAGCCTTTCCATGTCGGCCTTTCCAACTTGGACATTGGGGGCCCATAGCAGGGACCCCTTCCATCTGCAGCCTATGGTTGTGGCACACGTGCCACCCTGATAATCTGTGCACCGTGTGGCAGGCACCATGGAGGTGCCTGCCACACGTGCAGGGATTTCCACAGATTCCCATTTCACAATGAGATCTTGCACTGTGGGTGGTTTCCGCCCGTCACACAAGCTCCGCTACAGAAATGGGAGTTTGCAACCGCACCATGTGCAGTCACATCGTAATAAGGTATGCAGAACCACCAACCCATGGTCAGTCAGTTCTCACACAGAAATTATGTTGGTGGGAGGCAATTCAGACCAACACCATTAATGGGGCCTAAATGCAGTACAACCCCACAAACAACACTAACTAACCTCTAGAACACCCCCTTACATTTCCCTTACCCTCAAAACCCTAGTAAATACTTTTAGAAAGGACTTACCTGTCCCGATGAACAGCAGCACCTTCCCATGACCTGGATCCCAGAAAATGAACAAAAAATTACACAAGTAGACTACAAAATAGATGGTAGCAGTAAAACAAATAGTGCTAAATTAAACAAAAAAAGACTCTGTCCATAGAAATTAATGTAAAATAATTTAGAAACATGTACAACAATGTTTTCAAAGTGGTAAAGAATTATCAAATGTGTAATACATGTAAAAAAGGTTGTTAAAATATTTACAAATTATAAAGTATAAAATAAATAATATAAAAATATACAAGTATGTAATATATCCCCCAAAAAGTTTATTGAAAATGAATGTTAAGAATATGTATGTGAAGCAAGTGAATTAATGTAAAAAAATAGAAAAACAAGACCTGAAAAATGTACAGCATACAATACTGTAGAAATAAAATGTGCATTATTTGTTTAACATTACAAATATATTAACCATTGTTTTATGTATCAATATCAACAAATGGTGTTATAGCTATATATGTTAAAAATGTAATATAAATTTAAAAAACTTGGAAAAAATACATTTTAAAATGTGTTACAAGTCTTTATTCTATGAACGTATGTAAAAAATAATGTTATGTATCACAAATATACAACCAACTACTATATTAATTACCTTTCTAAACATCCACAATACTAATGAAATAATATAAACTACTCCTACGACATAGAAATACATTTTAACAAAGGAATTTAACACTATATTGGTGGTTAAATGAAATATTCCAATCTAACGTAAACCATTTTGGAAAACTTGTTGGACACTAAAGGGATAACATTCACTATTCCAACTCCAATCTAAACCATTTTGGGGAAGGTTACTACAGGGGTGACACTTACTATTCCCACCCCAATCTCAACCATTTTAGAGAAGGTGTTGGACACTAAAAAGTTTATAAACACAAGCAATACTCCATACTCACATGTACATTTTTATGTATAAAAAAAAAAACCAAGTACTTAGAAGACCCAATAACCCAAAGTAAAAACCTAGATATTTAAAATTAAACGTTTGAAATAGAATAGTATGTTAATCACTATTTATCAATTTTAAAAATATAGGGCCTGATTGAGACTACGGCAGTCCATTGGACCGCTGTAGTCGTGGTGGCGGTCCACCCACCATATTTCGACTATGGCAGTCCGACTGCCACAGAGCCACTGCTACCGCGAGAGAGCCGTGATCCCGGGCAGTCTTGCAGCGGTTAGAGTCTGGTAATATGCAGACGTTGCTGTTGAGGCACCATAAAGCATATTACTACTTTTCTCGCTGCCACAGTTTTCATTGAAGTGCAACCACCGTAAAAAGTGTGGCAGTGAGGTAACAAAGAGGGCACAAGAGGGCCCTCTGTTGCCTCTGCACCAGGGTAGGCAGGGGGCAAATAGTGTTCCGCCCTGTCTGCATGAACTCCCAGTTCCTGCAGGGCATGAACTTGACAGTCCATGCCCTGCAGGAATGTGCAATGGGGTTTTCATTGCACTGCCTTGCTAATGGCCTAATAATGAGTTTGGCCGTGAGGGAGCAGGACCGCCCCTCTCCCACACCACCAAACCCATGGTTGAACCGCCCACCGGATTATCAATCAATCAATCAATCAATCATGCCATTTGTATAGCGCACTACTCACCCGGGAGGGTCTCAAGGCGCTTGGGGGGAGGGGTATGCTACTGCTCGAACAGCCAGGTCTTGAGTTGTTTCCTGAAGGCGAGATGGTCCTGGGTCAGCCGAAGGTGAATGGGGAGGGAGTTCCAAGTCTTGGCAGCCAGGTAAGAGAAGGATCTTCCTCCGGCGGTGGCTCTTCGGATGCGTGGTACGGCTGCGAGGGCGAGGCTGGTGGACCGTAGCTGGCGGGTGGGCGTGTAGAAGGTCAGGCGGTCGTTGAGGTACTTGGGGCCCAGGTCGTGGAGAGACTTGTGTGCGTGGGTGAGGAGCCGGAACGTGATCCTCTTGTCGACGGGGAGCCAGTGCAGGTTCCTCAGGTGGCTGGAGATGTGGCTGCGTCGGGGGACATCCAGGATGAGTCGGGCGGAGGCGTTCTGGATGCGCTGGAGTCTTTTCTGTAGCTTGGCTGTGGTTCCGGCGTAGAGGGCGTTTCCGTAGTCCAGTCGGCTGGTGACGAGTGCCTGGGTGACAGTCTTCCTGGTCTCGGTCGGGATCCAGCAGAAGATCTTGCGAAGCATACGCAGGGTGTTGAAGCACGATGAGGAGACGGCGTTGACTTGTCTGGTCATCGAGAGGGAGGGGTCCAGGATGAAGCCCAGGTTGCGTGCATGGTCGGTTGGCTTGGGTGCGGTGCCCAGGGCTGGGGGCCACCAGGAGTCGTCCCAGGCAGAGGGCGAAGATCCCAGGATGAGGACTTCCGTCTTGTCCGAGTTCAGTTTCAGGCGGCTGTCCTTCATCCACTCGGCGACGTCTTTCATCCCTTCGTGTAGGCAGGTTCTGGCGGTGTCGGGGTCTCTGGTGAGGGAGAGGATCAGCTGGGTGTCGTCGGCGTAAGAGATGATGTTGAGGTTGTGCTGGCGTGCGATGGCTGCGAGAGGTTTCATGTAGATGTTGAAGAGGGTGGGGCTGAGTGAAGATCCTTGCGGGACGCCGCAGATGACTTCGGTGGCCTCGGAGCGAAACGGGGGGAGGCGGACTCTTTGTGTTCTTCCGACGAGGAACGAGATGATCCACTCCAGTGCCTTCTCTTGGATACCGATGTTGCTGAGGCGCTGCACTAGGGTGCGGTGGCAGACCGTGTCGAACGCAGCGGAGAGGTCCAGGAGGATGAGGGCCACTGTTTCCCCCTTGTCGAGCAGGGTCCGGATGTCGTCGGTGGCTGCGATGAGGGCGGTCTCGGTGCTGTGGTTGGCTCTGAAGCCGGACTGCGAGGGGTCGAGGGATCCGTTCGTCTCGAGGAAGGCGGTCAGCTGTCTGTTGACGATCTTCTCGATGACTTTAGCAGAAAAAGGGAGGAGCGAGATGGGGTGGAAGTTTTTGCGATCGGTGGGGTCCGCTGTAGGTTTCTTCAGGAGGGCGCTGATCTCGGCGTGCTTCCAGCTCTCCGGGAAGGTGGCGGTGTTGAAGGAGGTGTTGATGATGTTCCGGAGTTGGGGTGCGATGGTGGAGTCGGCCTTGTTGAAGACGTGGTGTGGGCAGGGGTCGGTCGGTGATCCGGAGTGGATGGTGTTTATCGTGCGGGCTGTGTCTTCGGTGGTCACCTTGGTCCAGGTGCGAAGGGTGGCGGTGGGGGGCATTGGTTCGACGGTTGGGTGCGTGGGTGGGGTGCCGAAGCTGTTGTGGATGTCGGCGATCTTGCGTCGGAAGAACGAGGCGAGGGAGTCGCAGAGGTCTTGTGATGGAGTGATGTCGTTGGTGCCGGTGCTGGAGTTGGAGAACTCCTTGACGATAGTGAAGAGCTCTTTGCTGTCGTGGGCGTTGTTGTCCAGTCGTTCCTTCAGGGATTTCTTCTTGGTGGTGCGGATGAGCTGGTGGTGCTTGCGGGTAGCGTGTTTGAGGGCGGTCATGTTGTCGGTGGTCCGGTCGAGGAGCCAGGCTCTCGAGGGTGCGGCAGGTCTTCTTGGAGTCCTTGAGGTCGTAGGTGAACCAGGATGCCTTCTTGCTTCTGGGTCTGCTGGGAGGGTTCTTTAGTGGCGCGAGGTCGTCGGCGCAGGCGGTCAGCCACTGTGTGAAGTTGCGGGCTGCTTCGTTGGGGTCCGTTGTGTTGGCGGGTGGGCTCTGGCTGAGGGAGGTGGTGAGCTGGTCTGCGGTGATCTTGCTCCAATTCCTGTGAGGTACCTGTTGCGGGTGGTGGTGGGTCATGGATCTTTTGAAGCTGAAGTGGACGCAGCTGTGGTCGGTCCAGTGGAGTCCGGTGGCGTGGCTGAAGGTGATGTACTTGCTGGAAGAGAAGACGGGATCAAGCGTGTGGCCGGCGTAGTGGGTGGGGGTGTTGACCAGTTGCTTGAGTCCGAGGTTGGCGAGGTTTTCCAGCAGGGCGGTGGTGTTGCGGTCCTTGTTGTTCTCCAGGTGGAAGTTAAGGTCCCCGAGGAGGATGTAGTCAGTGGAGGGGAGGGCGTGCGGGCTTATGAAGTCTGTGATGTCTTCGCTGAATTGTGTGCGTGGTCCCGGGGGTCTGTAGACGAGGGTGCCTCTGAGGGTCGTCTTAGGGTCGGTGTGAATCTGGAAGTGGAGATGTTCGGCTGCGGCGAAGGAGTCGTTGGCGTCGGTCGTGATGCGGATGATGTTCCTGTGGACGATGGCGATGCCACCTCCGGTCTGGTTGATGCGGTCCCTCCTGATGATCTTGTACCCGTCCGGGATGGCGATGGCGATGTTGGGTGCAGAGGAGGCGTTCATCCAGGTTTCCGTGAGGAAGGCGACGTCCGGTGATGTAGCGTCGAGGAGGTTCCAGAGTTCCACGGCATGTCTGTGGATGGAGCGGGTGTTGATCAGGATGCACTTGAGGTGGTTGCTGCTGGTGTTTGTCTTGGCGGGTGCGGGGCAGGTTCGGAGGCAGGTGAACTTGCAGGTGCAGCAGGTGAAGGGTCCGTGGGTGCGTCTCGGGGTGGCTCGGCAGCAGGCGTGGGTCCGGCCGGCATTGAGTGCGTTGAGAGTGGCGGCGTCGTAGGTCAGTCGGGTCGTCTTGCCTCTGCGGGGAGGGCCAGGGGTCCTGGCGCTGGGCGCGGGCCAGGTGCGGACGGGCGCAGATGGGCTTACCTTTGGCGCACCTTCGGCGCTCAATTGGCGCTCCCGCTGCGCGCGTCCGCTGCGCGGTCGCTCTGGGGGCGTCATAAGTAAGGAGCCGGGAGGGAGGAGCAGCTGGGTGGCGGGAGCGGGGCGGCGAATGGAATCACAGAGGGGCGGGGCCGCAGGGAGGCAGCGGCGGGAAATTCCAAGAAGCAGCGGGCTTCTCCTATCTGGTGGGTAATTCTTTGGCATTTCCACAACAGTGTCTATGGAATAGGCACCACAATGGGAACATCAAAATCAGTACAAGCATGGCATGGACTGCTGCAGTCCATGCTGTGCGGGTACTGGGGTGCATGCACACAGAGGGGCACAACATGCCCCCCTGCATGCACCCCATGTTAGTGAAAAAATCCTAAATTCATGTTTTCACTACCTCAAGCCCTACCTCTACCATAGGACAACGTTTGGTTTCATTATTGCATTTAATACGTTATAACTTTGCATTGGGAACAGGTAGACAGGTTGAGTTTAGTGTGTTAAGAATTGTAAGCAAAAGCCCACTTTCATGGTAACGTCTGATTTTTAGTCACAATTCTGAAAATGCAGCACTTAGAAAGTTATTCAAGCAAAAAAGGCTTGGGTCCTTGTGCTACCTGGACTGGACCACTAGTAACATGAGCATACAAGAGGTCCAGATAGACTGTGCAGTTCATATTAATGTGACCTTAGACAACTATTCCAAAGTCTGTGTGATTTATTTCACTTTTCTTTTCGGTTTTTTTAAAAACAAGATTATGCCACTATTTTCATGTTATATCTCGGACAACACTAATTTTTGAAATGATATTCTCTGGTGATACTTACAAAAGAATTATACAAAACACATTGTAACACAACACAGTGAAATACAGTAAAACAATACAATGAACGTAAATAGTGACATACAATACAGAACGACCAATCCTTATTTCGAATTACACTAGGCGGACACAAAACTTCTTTAACATAGGCTTCAGTCTGCTGTTCTGCCAGTTTCAAAAGCTACGGGATTTCCAAATCTTTGGAGGGTGTTGCCTTGGCGGGGAAAAAGGTGTAAATTATTCCAACGTGGCACACCCTGTGTCTCTTAACCAATTAGCTGGAGTCAACGCGTTTCGTACCTCATCTTGCTGGGGGATTCTCCTCAGAACTAGGAATTGGTCTTGAGAACTAAAGAATAATTATAATATGTGTGTTTTAGTTATACCTGTTCTATCACTTTTACACTCTCAAAAGTGATAAATTTTCAGTTTTACAGTACCTGCTTCCTAGCCGAAATATCTGGGTTGTTATTTTTGCGGCAAATGCTGCTTTATCGATTATACTACAAATTACAACACAGTGTACGTATATTAATAATTTGATACTTGTAGAGAACACTGTTGTAATGATACTCGAACATTAGGGGATAAAGCGTACCTTAGTTCACTCAGAATTACCGGAGATGTGTTTGAAATGGCATTCTTTTTCCCTCAGACTAAAGAACAAATGAGAAAAGGAAGCATTGAACGTCCTGAAACTTGCCTTTTCAAACATGTCTCCAGTAATTCTGAGTGAACTAAGGTACGCTGTATCTCCTAATGTTTGAGTATCATTACTACAGTGTTCTCTACAGGTATTGAATTATTAATAAACATACACTGTGTTGTAATTTGTAGTAACATCGATAAAGAAGCATTTGCCCCTGAGAATAATAACCCAGAGATTTCGGCAAAGAAGCAGGTGTTTCGATTTAGATTCCGTATGAATTTCCCCATTCATGCCCTTATATAGGTACAATTCACATTGCCCTTATTTAGGCATAGAAATCCAGCCCTTATTTAGGCATTGTACATGCTAATCAAATACAGGCATGGCTACTTACACCCGTTCATCTACGTCACCACGAGTTCTAGGAAAACCAGACTCTTAAACCTTTAAGACTTCCCCTTGCTTTGATATGGATTTCTCCAAGAACTCATTTATAATGCATAAACATCAATTCCTTAGGGGTTCATTCATGACTTTCGTATGCCCGACTTTTACGTCAATACTGGCATTCCTAAACACCTTCAAGGTATAAATATACCTTCACTTGCTATGGCAAGGCACGGTGCGGTTCAGCTACCTACTTGCACGACGCGGCTCGCCACAGCAAGTCCTGAAGGAAGTCAAGTCCCCAACTGACGAACTGACCAGACGCGGTCATCCTCCTCGCCGAGAATCCAGCTTCCCTCATTCTAGACTAAAGTTAGGTACACTGGGGTAGGATTATTTTAGAAGCACCAGATGAGTATTTTAGCCTGTGTTATTTATGTATGTATTTTAATGAATATATGTCATAGCTACGAGACATGCTATTACAGTTTTATTTCATCTTACTGTTAACGCTGTACATTTTATACTTCGCATTCTGTCTTATGATTGTAGCAGTTCATATCTCTTGCATGAGAAATAAGACCGTTCAATAAACCTTTTTGTTGGAACACCCGTCTATCTATTTCTGTGTAACTCTGTAGAAACAAAGCATGTACGATTGACTGAGTGAAACGATTATCTAATGTTTCAACGACTCTAAGATTATTCCGACTCTAAGGGAAACAATGTTGTTATGTTTATGCGGGTGTCAGAAACTAATCCCTTCTTGTTCATTCAAGAAAGTTTCTAGTGACCTCTGAGTTTGCTGGCACACACACAATTAAGTTTAATATACTCGATAGAGACATACTGACCTCAGTCCTAAGTCAAAACTATAGTGTATATTATTCCAATGCGCAGAACCCATCAGGGATATAGGAACTACACTACACAGGTTCTGTAAAACTGAAAAATAAACATTTTTGAGAGTGTAAAAGTGGTACAACAGGGCCTCTATAACTAAAACACATATTCATTATTATTCTTTAGTTCTCAAGACAAAGTCCTAGTCTTGAGGAGAACCCCCCAGCAAGATGAGGTTCAAAACGAGTTGACTCCAGCTAATGGGTTAAGAGACACAGGGTGTGCTACGTGGGAATCCTCTAGACCTTTTTCCCCGCCCAGGCAACACCCTCTAAAGATTTACAAATCCATAGCTTATGACACTGGCAGGACAGCAGACTGTTAAAGAACTTTTGTGTCCGCTTAGTGTAATTTTAAATAAGGACTGGTCGTTCTGTATTATATGTCACTATTTACGTTCATTGTATTGTTTTACTGTATTTCACTGTGTTGTGTTACAATTTGTTTTTGTATAATTCTTTTGTAAGTATCACCAGAGAATATCTTTTCAAAAATGAGTGTTGTCCGAGATATGACATGACAATAATGGCATAATCTTGTTTTTAGAAAAACGAAAAGAAAAGTGAAAAACAACACACAGACTTTGGAATGGTTGTCTAAGGTCATGTTGTTTCATTAATATGTGATGAACAGTCTATCTTGACATCTCTGCATTTAGAAAGTTGGCATTTTCTTGTCTTAACCTTTTGGTTTCTGCAGCTTCTTCCTGGGTCACGTGACAAGGCGTAGCTGGCAGTTGGTCTTTGTACATTGCTACCAGACAGTGAGACAAAGGGTTGTAGGTGTTGGCAGGAGGGGTCATCTCTGACTTGAAGAGGGGGGAGGGGCTGTCATCTACCATACTTGCACATTACAAAGGCTCTGCCTGTGCCCCTTCACAAAGGGTTTGTCACTAGTCATTTTTGTCCAGACAAGCCGTGTCAGGGCAGGGAGGAAGGGGATGCCTGACACCTCACGGGAGAGGAAGCTTCTAGAAACTTCTCCAACGTCAAAGTGAGAACCAGGTATACATTTTAGACTTCAGACCCCAACTCTTCAGATCATACCTGGCTGATAGGAATGAGTCTGGCTAAGGGAGTCAAAGGTAAGTGTTGCTTCTGACCTGCTAATCCAGTATATGGAGGCAAAATTGAGAGATGTTATGCTAACTCTATCTAGTAATCATCAGGCCGCTGCATAATTAGAGTTTTGATATCATGTTCTGACAGGATAATTTGCTTCAGTGTTGCGTAATTGGGGGCTTATCTAGGATGGCCTAGCTCAGATAGCTACCTCACCGATGTCTCCCGCTGTGTCTTTTTTGCCACTTATATAAAGCACAGGTACTATATAGGCTAAGGGCCTTATTAAGAGTCTGGCAGTCCTTGGACTGCCAGACTCATGGGGGTGCAGTGGTGGCGGTGCAGCCAGCACCCCACCGGCGGTATTAAAGCTTTGGCGGTCGGATGGCCATTTGACCATCACAATGTGGTTTACTGGTAGTGGTGCGGCGGTCAGGGGCCCAGGATTTGCTGCTGCAGCACCGCCATGCATGTTCTGAGTTTCCAGACCGCCAGCCTTACATGGTAATCAGCACCGCTGTGTAAAAGCTGGCGGTGGTGTAAAAAAGGGGGCCCTTCAGGACTCCCATAGAGGGGGGGCACCTTTTGTGCTTCCCTGTGTGCAAGCACCCCCTCAGTTCCTATAAATTCCATGCTGTGCTGGAACCTGCTGTGGAGTTCCCATAGTGGGGCAGTGTTAAAGGCTCATTAGCCTTTTTACTGCACCACCACAGGACCGCCACACTACCTGCTCACCAGACAACGATTTGTATCGTAATCTGGCGGGCAGGCAGCGTTCGGGTTTGGTGGTGCAGGAGCGAAGTGGTGGAGAACAACCCAGCTCCTGCACCGCCAAACTTGTAATGAGGCCCTAAAACTAATGCTTTATTAGAACATAGGTCCTAGATTTTGGAAATACTGTATACCTTATCCGGTAATCAACCACTTGCTTATCTGTGGTGATTACATTATCAATGTTTTTGGTAGCGGCATTCGGGCTAAAGAATTCGGTTTCTTAGTATATGTGGTTATTAACAATGATACTTGCTCTAATAATATGCATTGTTTGCTCTTTGTACTGTAATTTCAATACCTGTTGTAATTTTTAAAATATCATTTGTATTTCAGCAGAATATTGCGCTGATCTTTCAGTTGTGCCAAATATGTGCCCGAAATAAATATTAATAGCTTGACTGAGTGACTGATTTTGAAAAACACGATACATACCAAAGTATAGTGGGTCTATAAAGTTGCAGGTACTACCACATTGAATACCAATATGTCAATTCTACTCACATTTCCTCTACAAAAAACAATGATGCTACATTAATGTGCTGTCTTTCTCCTTACTTTCTTTGCATTTTCTAAGAGCATCTTCACGTTTGAGTCACAAAACCCAATTTGGTCCGAAAGCTTTGTTGCATTTATTAGTACAGTATTTGCATACATTAGTTTCTAATGTATGACTATATCCTAGTGCTATTGCTAATTATTTTGTGTTTATATGGAATTATATGTTATTATGCACAGAACATATATACGATCCCTTCCATTTCATGTTGTGGAGTAACCTCCTGCCTCACTGTTCTTAACTAAGTTCCACTCCATTCGAACCCAAATGAACCATTTTATGACAGAGATTTCTTTTATAGTGGCATCAACTCCTCCATGTATTTCTTGTTTAGCTTTTTGCAATACAAGGGAAAAAGTAGCCTACAAAGTGTTTCATGAATACTTGTGTCATTTCCTCATGTGTAACCACTCATGACTACTCAAGAAAGGCGTGGAGCTCATTCTTCTGATAGTGTTGCCCTTCTTTAAAATGTTTCCTCTTGGATGCCACGCTGCCTTTTTGGAGCAGTTGCAAGATCAACAGTCCCTCCCAAAACAAGCATTCGCAAAGACAATAGATCTGGATTTTTATAGTGTGATTATGAAATAATATGGTGGTATTTATCTGTTTATAAGATGTGTGTATCCTTAAAGCTTTTTCTTTCTGTGTTTGTTTTAATGCCTTGTACTGTCCGTGTTTGGTTTCTCCGATAATGTAAACTGTATTTTATATGAAAAAGTATAGATAAAGGTTACCTATGATTAGCAAACACAAAACTAAAAAAGCCCTGCAGTTCCCTAGTTATGACATGCAATGTACAATGCACACCATAACTCACATACCCGCAATTTGTTCCGTTTTGATGGCTATCTTATTTTACCATATATGGTCTGAAAAATAGCATACTGAGTATAGCGAGGGGGGTAAGAGTCATGGTGTGCATTGTGTTGCATACATAACTGAATTCGACACTTGCATAGCATATGCATCTTAAACTCTGACCGCCAATTTTCAAGCAGTTCAGTGCAGAGGAATAATGTGATGTGGGGTCAAAAACGACGGGCTTCTCATTTTAGCTCTCACGTTTGTCGTGGGTGAATGCACACTGATGTTTGTGTTTCAGAGCTCCCCATGAGCAGGAGCAGCTCTCCACCGAAACCCAAGAACTACCCCGAGATCCTAGGTTGTGATTTGAATAATAAATGCGCCACTCTAAGCTTGCAAGTGCTTGATCGTCACCTATAATGGTGCCTCCTGGTGTCTGAACAAAAGTATGCTTCTATAATGAGCTCTAATGAGAGTGAAATGTGTCAAGAGCTGTTTTTGACATATTCAGGTTGGCTTGGATTGTATGATGTCAATTCAAAGTGGTAATATTGCTCCTGGCATTGTAAAATGTCTTTGTCGTTTTTCATCTTTATTTTCCTGCAAAAATGGCTAACGGCTTTGTCATTTTTTCTAGCTCGGTGCAAAACTTTGCTCACCACTTTGGTATGAATCCAAACAGTTTTTCAGATGTTAGCATTACAAAAAGGTGCTGAGTGGGCTTGAAAGGCTTAGCCCTTTTGTATATTTTGAAAGATGAAAAGGCACTTTTTTATTTGGGTATGACTATAGCACTATTGAATTGAATTGAAATTGCACTTGTACAGCGCCATCTACCCGGAGGCCTCGTAGCGCTTATGACTAAAGCTAACTTAGCACAGGCTCGGGCAGATTAGCGGGATTTGGCAAACAAGTGAGTTTTCAAGGCTTTTCTGAAGGAAAGATGATCGGTGGTTCCTCGAAGGGAAAGGGGGAGGGTGTTCCAGAACTTGGCAGCGGTGTATGAAAAGGAGCGACCTCCCCAACGGGCTTTCCTCACTCTGATAGAGGAGGCCAGCTGGAGGGTACTGGAACGAAGGGAACGTGAGGGGATATAGGGGGTGATCAGGGGTTGCAGAATTGCAGGACCAAGGTGGTGGAAGGCTTTATGTAGAGTACACATAGCTTTAAATTGTACTCTGGCCGCTATGGGGAGCCAATGGAGTTCCCCAATGGCGGTCCTTGCTGACTCCCAGCGAGGGAGATTGTAAAGCAAACGGGCCGCACTGTTTTGGGTGACTTGGAGTTTCTGAATGACATAGGAAGGGGCTCCCATATAGAGGACATTGCCATAGTCCAGGCGAGATAGTATAAGGGCCTGGACTAGAATCCTCCTTGCCTGGAATGGAAGCAGAGGGAGCACCTTCCGTAGCATCCTCATCAGGCCGAAACAGGTGGCTGCGGTCTTTGTGGCTTGGGCTGAGAAGTTCAATGCAGTGTCAAGCCAAACCCCCAAGCTTTTTATTTGAGGTTTGGGAGCGGGAGGCGGGCCCAAACATGGAGGCCAGATGGATGAAAAGACAGAGGGCGAGGGGTTGCCCAATAAGATGACATCTGTCTTCTCCCCGTTGAGTTTTAAATGGGAGGATTGCATCCATCTGGCAACAGCCTCTAGACAGGGACCTAGGGTGTTGGACGATACCTCTGAGTGGTCCAAAGAGACCACCAGTTGGGTATCGTCCGCGTAGGTGACAATACGCACACCGAAGGGCTGGACAATCCTGTCTAGAGGTTCCTTGTAAGCATTGAACAGGTTGGGGCTCAGGGAAGAGCCCTGAGGAACCCCACACCTAAGAGGATGTTTGGGTGACACTGCCTCGCCCTCAAAGACCTGAAAGAACTATTTGACGAATATGCATGAAATTTGGCAGACAGACTTAGGGCCTGATTTTGATGTAGGTGGGACCACCACCAATAGGCCATCGGTGGCAGTCCCAGAGACACACACCTTCAGGCTGACTGCTGTATTATGATGCAGGCGGTTGAAATGAAACCATTGGGGGAACATTGCTGCCTCCAATAGGATCTATGATCCCGGCTGGGTGACGGTAGACATCGTATCCCATGAATGGCTGTGGTGCCTGAGGCAGACACAGCTGTCTGGATTACAATGTCCCTTTCTGACAGCCTTTTCATGGCGGTCCGACTACCATGAAAATACTTTCAGAAAGGAACTTTGGGAGCCCCAAACAGGACCCTCGTCCCATGTGGGACACTGCACAGTGGCCCGGGGCCACATGTAGTGCCCCCAGGCACATCCATGCACCACGTGGTGCATGGCACACGATGCATGGATGTGCACAAAGTGCTCTTTTACACTGACGCTTGTGTTGCAGCCCTTTTCCTGGGCCACAGCACAAGCTAGAGAGCATGTTTCTGGCCACCCACATGGCGTGGCATCCTAATTTGGCGGTCAGAGCGCCAACTGCTTGTCTGGCGGTCTCAGGACCGCTGTGATTGCGCGCTGCGATCCGACCTCCCACTATCATAATCAGGCCCTTACTGTCATACCCTGTTTGGGAGAGCCACTGGGCAAGTAGTAGTTACTGGTCCTCAGCTGGGGGAGCTGGGGTTGTTTTCCTCTGATGTCCCAGGGCCTGTCCTACTATAGCTCTGTAAACTGGGAAGAATAGAACCCCCTTCAGCATTTGATTCAGTGGTAGCAATGACAGCAAATACAGGCTTCTTGTAGTGGGGGTGCACACACTCTGAACTCAATAACCCCTCAGCAGCACAATAACTGAATTTCCAATCTAATGTGTTGTTTGGATGAAAGAAAAGTACCTTAAGATAAACACATACACCATAATAATTCATAGCATGCAAACCAGGCACATTTTGTGTGCTGGCGCTGGGACTAATGTGACTTCTATTCTGCTCCACCTCTCTCATGTATCTTTCTCCTTTGCAAGTCTCCTAGGTACATTTCAAGATTTAGGTGCAGATTACCTTGAAGTTCAGTTATAGGGTTCAGCGCAATTTTGCATGTCACAAGTTTGGTGCCACCAAGGTGCAGGCCTCAGAGCTTGATTCTGGTGATGGCGGCCGGTGTCCCAAGTTCTTGTTTCAAGGTGTTGACCCTGAAGTGCAAAGGGATGCCAGGCCAGCAGTCACTCTGCTGTGGTCCTTATGGGTCACTGGTGAGTTGTGGTTGGTGCGCAACTACACAGATCACATCAGCTTGAGAGCATGCACACCAGGTGTCCGAGATGCAGCACAATACACCAAAGCAATGAACTCTGCCATGTGCCCAAAACTCTTGGTGGTGGCGCACCCTACCTCAGCACAAACTTTGTGAATGTGTCAAACTCCATCTCAGCTTGAGATTCTGGTCAGCAGCGCTATCTGCCTTGGGAGTGGTTTTCCTGAGGGCAGTGGGAACAACCACTGTTCACAAGTCCTCCTGCCATTATCCACAGAGAGAGTAGGGAGCCCACACACTTCAAAGCATAGGGATCATTTTCCTTAGTCTTCCTACAGTCCCTGGAATCTCACAGCACAATGGATCAAGCTGCTCCTGTGCTTCAAAAAAGACACACTTCTGCTGGGTTGGCAGGCTGTGTCCCTTTCTTAGCAGCATGTTGGTTTCAGGACACTGCGGATCAAAGATTCATTTTCTTCTAGCAAGACCAGACTCCAGGTACCCTCGCTTTATGAGAACTGGTTGGGTGCGGCATTGGGCACAGCGCGATTGATCAGGGCTTGGCTGATAATAGAGATAATAACATCTGGACACTACTGTTTCATGGGGCATGGAAATGAGGCTGGTCTAAAGTCTCAAAGGTCCTATGATTACACCAAGCCTCGCACAAAAGAAGCTGGCCTGCTAGGCCTAAAGCAAACGCAATAACAGACTCTGGGCACCCAGATTGAAATGGGTTTTTATTGTTAACTTTGCAGATGCTAAAGGTGAAATGAGGACAAAAAAAAGACCAGACTCCAGGTGATGGTTCTCACATCTGGGAAGCTGGTTTGTTACTTAGACAGGCCCAACTCTGAGGCGCAGCAATCCTCTGAGTACTCTGTGGATCATTTAATTCCTTGATTGAAGAAAACTAGGAACTGGAAGAACAAATGTGCCAGCAGCTCCAAATTGTATAAAGCCAAAGCAGACAGGGGATGTGGAATCTCTGTCTGCACATTCAAAGCAGATTTTGGATGGTTCTTCTTTCATGAGTCCTCAGGCTGTTCTCCAGGCACAACATTTGTAGAGTTTGATGCTCCTCTCAGCAGGGTGGTCTCCAGCCTGAACTACCCCTAACAGTGAGACAAAAAAGTGTGAGCTGTATGTACCTAGCTATCACCATCCACACTGATCAGAAAAGAGACAAAATGCTGTCTTCACCTAAAGGATTCTGCTCTCTCTGAACAACAGAGACAGCAGTCTCTGCCTTCACCCCACCATCTACTCAATGGGAGTTACACAGGAAGACTAATCAGCAGATCCGCTCAGCAAAAACAATCTCTTTCCCACTTCAGTGTCTATCTATTTTCCATCCAGCTTCAGTATGGTCAGCAATTCACTTTTCACTGTTTTCTAAAACAACATCTCCTCCTTGTGCACACAGACCACACACATGAACATGCATAACATACTTTTGGGATGGTAGTGGTGGACCTAGGTTAACACATAGAAGTGGAGCTTTACATGACTGGGCCTATAGGCCTCCACTACTGAAACACAGATAAAAAGGTCTGGTCACAGCTACTAATTCATGAAACACAATACGCTGACACTGCCACTCCATATGCTAAACCCATCACAAGGACAGCGGCCACTGTTAGTAAATGAGTCAAGCTTTGTGTGCGACTCCAAGTGCAGTACCTCACTCATGTCAAGGAACAGGGCTGGGGCTCCTCGCACACACTGGATTACCATGAGACTCAGGCCAAAATCAAAAACCAGGATACCAGATACTTGCAGTCAGGAACTTAAGGCAGGGCATCACAAGTGTGCACAATGCAGTGGATATTTCTTTCCCAACACATAGCATGTTAAGTTTCCTCTTGGTATATTCAAATTCTGTCAACCTATCCAAAATTACAGACCACTGCAGTAGGTATCAAGATGTACCAGAGCCACAGAAATCATTTAAAGTTGTTTACAATCCAACCAGAGTCGGCATGGATACCTTTTTGTTAATTTTCATAGAGAGCCCATGTTATTGTGGGATTTCAGTTGAACTCTATGCTGAAGAGTTCAGGCTTAAGAAAGTGCCTGGAGTTATACCAGAGTATATGGTGCAGGATTCCCAATGATCTCCTTCTAAGATTCTGTACTTTAATGTGCATGTGAGTGTAATGGGGAGCCAGGCTGTGCATATAGTACTATCGTATTATTATTTGGATACTAAGCTAGTTTTGGCTTTTTCGCTGAATGAATTCCCTTTCGAGTTTAGCCAGAAGAATTTTATATAATCATTGTTTTGATGAAGCATCTTTATTCTCATGCTTTCATATTTATCTGGCCAAGGAAGTCTGAGGGTTGATGGCATGTGACAGCGGGGAGCAGCAGCAAGGATAAATGCAGGTCCTATTTACTGAGGGGGTGAGGGGCGAATCAATCAATGTATTTATAAAGCGCTCCACTTACCCGTGAGGGTCTCAAGGTGCTATGGGGAGTAGGGGCGCTACTGCTCGAAAAGCCAGGTCTTGAGGAGCCTTCTGAAGGTGAGCAGGTCTTGGGTCTGCCGTAGGTGGGTGGGGAGGGTGTTCTAGGTTTTTGCGGCGAGGAAGGAGAAGCATCTACCACCGGAGGTTGTTCGTTTGATGCAGGGGACAGCCGCCAGGGTGAGGCTGGCGAAGCGGAGCTGGCGGGGGTGTAGAAGCTGAGTCTGCTGTTGAGGTAGGCTGGTCCGGTGTTGTGGAGTGCTTGGTGTCCGTGGGGAGTAGCTTGAAGGTGATCCTCTTGTCGATGGGGAGCCAGTGTAGGTCTCTCAGGTGGGGGGGATATGGCTGCGACGGGGGACGTCGAGGATCAGTCGGGCGGAGGCGTTTTGAATGAGTTGTAGTCGTCGCAGGTGTTTGGCCGGGATACCTGCATAGAGTGCGTTGCCGTAGTCCAGCCTGCTGCTGCCGAGGGCCTGTGTCACCGTTCTTCTTGTTTCGGTGGGGATCCACTTGTAGATCCTGCTGAGTATGCGGAGGGTGTTGTAGCAGGAGGAGGAGACGGCGTTGACCTGCTTCGACATGGAGAGTTAGGAGTCGAGGATGATTCCTAGGTTGCGTGCGTGGTCTGTGGGTGTCAGTGCTGTTCCCAGCGTGGTCGGCCACCAGGAGTCGTCCCATACCGAGGGGGTGGATCAGAGTATGAGGACCTCTGTCTTGTCAGAGTTGAGCTTCAGTCAGCTGCTCCTCATCCATTCGGCGACGGCCTTCATTCCCTCGTGGAGGTAGGTTTTGGCAGTGTGCGGGTCCTTGGTGAGGGAGAGGATGAGCTGGGTGTCGCTGCGTAGGAGATGATGTTGAGGTCGTGCTAGCGGGCGACATGGGCGAGGGGGGCCATGTAGACATTGAACAGTGTCGGGCTGAGGGATGAGCCCTGGGGTACGCCGCAGATGTTGGTGGCTTCGGAGCGGAAGGGGGGGGGAGGCGGACGCTCTGAGTTCTGCCTGAGAGGAAGGATGTGGTCCAGTCCAGGGCCTTCTCTTGGATTCCAGCTTCTTCGAGGCGTGTCTTTAGTGTGCAGTGGCAGACCATGTGGAAGATGGCTAACAGGTCCAGGAGGATGAGGGCTGATGTTTCGCCGTTGTCTAGTTGGATCCTGATGTCGTCTGTGGTGGCGATGAGGGCTGTCTCGGTGCTGTGTTTTTTTCGGACACCGGACTGGGATGGGTCTAGAATGTTGACCTCGAGGTAGCGGGTCAGTTGTGTGTTGATGATTTTCTCTATGACCTTCGGCGGGAACGGGAGCAGGGAGATTGGCCAGAAATTCTTGAGGTCCGCATTGGACTTCTTAAGAATGGCGTTGATCTCAGCGTGCTTCCAGCTTTTGGGAAATGTGGCTGTCTCGAAGAGATGTTGATTACCTTCCGTAGTTGGGGTGGGATGGTCGCGTCTGCTTTGTTGAATATGTGGTGTGGGCAGGGGTCTGACAGAGATCCTGAGTGGATGGAGTTCATGATCTTGCGTGTTTTGTCGCCGTTGACATTGGTCCAGGAGATCAGGCCATTGGGGTGGGTGGTGCTCGTACGGGGGGTGGAGTCTGGCGTTGTCGGGCGGTCGTGGTGTTGAAACTGTCGTGGATGTCCGCAATATTTGGGTGGAAGAAGGTGGCCAGCGAGTCGCACAGTTCTTGCGAGGGCGGGATGTCGTTGGCGTTGGGGTTGGAGAGTTCTTTCACGATGCTGAAGAGCTCTTTGCTGTCATGTGCGTTGTTGTCCAGGCGGGTTTTGAAGGAAGATTTCTTGGTTAATCTGATGAGGTGGTGATGTACGGGTGGCATCCTTGTGAGCTGGATGGCTGTCTAGTGTTCGTACGTGGAGCCATTTCTTCTCCAATTCCTGGCATGCTCGTTTGGAGGTCTGGAGCTCTTCGGTGAACCAGGTGGCTTACTTGCTGGTGCGGCTGTTGGAGGGTTTCTTGAGCGGGGCGAGGGCGTTGGCACAGTCGTTGATCCACTGTCTGAGGTTGTGGGCGGCGGCGTCCGGGTTGGTGGGGTTGGTGGGTGGGTTTTGGGAGAGTGTGGTGGTCAGCTTGTCTTCGGTGGCTTTGCTCCAGCAGTGGCGGGGCAGCTATTGGGTACGGTGGTGCGTGGTGGGCTTCTTGTAGGTGAAGTGGATGCAGCGGTGATCGGTCCAGTGGAGTTTGGTGATGTGGTCGAAGGAGACGTGGGTGCTTGTGGAGAAGATGGGGTCAAGCTTGTGGGTGCAGTGACGAGTTGTCTGAGGCCGAGGTTGTCGATCAGGGTGGCAGAGTTTGCGTTGTTGTTGTTCCCAAGGTGGAAGTTCAGGTCCTTAAGGAGGATGTAGTCCATGGGGGCGAGTGCGTGGGTGCTGGCCAGGTCAGCGAGGGAGTCGCTGAACTGTGGCCAGGGTCCGGGGGGTCTGTAGGCGAGTGTTCCTCTGAGGGTGGTGTTGGGGTCAGTGTGAATCCGGAAGTGCAGGTGTTAGGCGGTGCTGAGGGTGTCGTCTGAGTGGGTGGAGACCTTGAGGGTGGATTTGTGGACGGTGGCTATTCCTCCTCCAATTCCGTTGGTGCGGTCTCTGCGGGAGATCTTGTAGCCATCCGGGACGGCTATGGCGATGTCGGGAGCCGAGGAGTCATTCCACCAGGTCTCAGTCAAGAAGGCAACATCTGGGGCAGAGGTGTCGAGCAGGTCCCAGAGCTCGATGGCATGTTTGCGTGCGGAGCATGTGTTAAGGAGTATGCAGCGGAGGTGATTGCGTCCGGTCCTTGGTGGTTTCGTTGTTCGGTCGCAGGTGGTGAGGCAGAAAAAAGGTTTGTGGGTGCGTTTCGGGGCCGCCTGGAAGCAGCTGTGGTCTCGGCCGGTGTTGAGTGCATGGAGGGTGTTGGCGTCGTAATGGAATCTGGTGTCGCGGCGTATGCGGGGGCCAGGGGTTCTGGCTCTGGGCGCGGTCCAGGCGCAGACAGGCTTGCCTCTGGCGTGCCCCCGGTGCGACAACTGCACGTGGCCGCACAGCGGCCACCTATGTAAGGCGAGGTGGAATGGAGGAGTAGCCGGGAGGCGGGAGTGGGGCAGCGAATGGGCGAGCGAGGGGGTGGGCGCAGGGGAGCAGCGGCGGGAACGGGGCGGTATGGGTACAGAAGAGAAAGGGGGTGAGGGAGTGACAGACCGCAGAGGGGTAATGCAAATTAAGAAATACAATTTAGGCAAGACAAATAAGCAAAACATACAGGGTTACAGACAATAAATAGAAGTACAGACTCAACAAACCAGGCAGCAGGGATCGGGCGCACGGAGACCGGCAGGCACAGCAGCTGCAAACTCACGGCAGTGGCGGCAAACCCGGGGGAAGGCACAGGCGGTGCTGTGCAGCGTGAGGAGCGACCTGGCCTGCAAGCAGGGTATGGGGTCGGCTATGGCGACGTCGGGAGCCGAGGAGTCGTTCCACCAGGTCTCGGTCAAGAAGGCAACATCAGGGGCAGAGGTGTCGAGGAGGTCCCAGAGCTCGATAGCATGTTTGCGTGCGGAGCGTGTGTTAAGGAGTATGCAGCGGAGGTGATTGGGTCCGGTCCTTGGTGGTTTTGTTGTTCGTCGCAGGTGAAGCTGCAGGTGCGGCAGGAAAAATGTCCGTGGGTGCGTTTCGGGGCCGCCTGGAAGCAGCTGTGGTCTCGGCCGGTGTTGAGTCGTAAACCAGGCAGCCGGGATCGGGGGCACGGAGACCAGCAGGCACAGTAGCTGCAAACTCACGGCAGTGGCAGCAACACGGGGGGAAGGCACAGATGCACAGGTGGTGCTGTGCGGCGTGAGGAGCGACCTGGCCTGCAAGCAGGGTCAGTGGTCGCAAAGAGTTAGAGGACAGAGGCCTGTAATGAGGAGCAGGAGGAGGATGCTTAACAGCATCATATAGTGCCAAAACAACTACCACCTAAGACTACAGCAACTGCTGCTGGACTGCTGGGAGGCAACAACTCAAAGGACTGATTGTGATGATTGCGAGGAACATAATGATGTCAACAAGAGTGGCCATCAAATCCGAGAAGTAGCAACAGATGAGCTTCTACTGTTTGCAGGGAGTAATAGCAATTTTAGCAAGCCTAATAACGGCAGAAGCACACAACTTCCGCCCAATCAAAACATGTACTCCTTGCTCCCAAATTGTGAGCTGAGCCAAAACTCCTCCCTATCAATGCTCACAGAATTGTCTGGCAACAACTGCACTGTCAAGCCAGGTCATGAAAATGGTGGCTGTGACCACCAGTCTACTCACAACACATAAGGTATATGGTGCAAGAGTTGTAAAACGGCACAGACGAAATCCCTCCAAAAGACAATAAAAATAAAAGAGTACTTAAGTAACTATGAGTGTACAAAAGCAGTTTCAATCAAAGGCGCCGACGTACAGCTGTAATGCTCATATACTCTGTCTTCCTGACAATATCTATGAGAGACAAGTGCACCAACAACCAGGAACGTAAGAGAGGCCCCATTTGGCCAAAGACTAATAAAGATCTGGGAGATATGGAAGACTAAGGGGTCCTTTCTCAAATTTGAAGGGGGGCCCGAACATTATGCCTTACACCACTGCCAACAACCAAAAGAAATGGTCACTGTAACTCCCTGTCTCATCGACACACAAGGAATATGGCACAAAAATAGTGAAAACGGCCCCCAGGTAAGCACAATTGCAAATGATTGCTTCACATCGGACCAATTGAGATATACATTTGAATAGAACATATTTGAATATATTTTGAATTTAACCACCTGTACAAGTAGGAATACACCAGTATGCACACTGACATTTGCATGAGTTGAGGACTGATAAAAGGTGTTCTGGATTCACTGCTGTAAATACGGGGTTGTATCATATAAGGTAAAAATCAAGACCTAAGCAAAACAGCTCACAATGTGTAAGGTTGTGTTTCTTCAATGCTGTGAGGAGAACCAGGCAATGGTACAGTCATGTGTTCAACAGTATTACCAGCAATCCGTATCTCAATCGTAATTTCGACATTTCTCCATCTCATCCTTCAAAGGATGTCTGTCTTCTCATCATACAGGTGTTGTAATGCAGCGCCAGAGAAGATGCAATGACCCTTCCACCAAGCTAGATGTTCTGAGGTGGTACTCTTGCTGCCATAGGATGAGATAAGCCCTGGCTGCTGCTCCATGCCACCAACAGATACCCAGGCATTCTTACCACGAAATGCCATTATAAGGATACCACTAGGGAAATAAGGAATGTAATGAAGCTACCAGAGGGTTAAGCAGAGGGTAATTTAGGGTTTGCTTGTGACTTTGCCCTGACAAGGATTGTGGTTGCCACTTGAGTAGAGTATCACCCCACTCAACCAGTAACCCAATTACTTACAACACTTATTTGTCCTGTGAAAATATTCCAGAGACAGTGATTTTAAGCACTTAACACTATTTTTATTTGTATTTCCTTCTTTCATTTGTCAATTCAACATATTGTCAATTGTTTCTTACTTCTTTTCTGATCTTTTCATTTTACCCTTTCCTTGAATTTACTCTTTTATGCAGCTTTTGTCGCCATCTGTCTGTCTCAATTGCATGTACTCAAACTCCTTTGGCTGTCTCACTGGATGGCAGAGAAGCACACAGGGGAAATAATAACTGAGTCCGGTGGAATACCTCTCCTAGCTAGTAAAAGGCTATTGCTGCTGGGCACTAAATCAGACTGCACACACTCGCTGCAAGTTGCCATAGCCCGCAAATGTATGATGCGAATACACCGCATGTCACGGGGGCGACTGCTGTATTCCCCATTGCTCTCCTTCGTGGGATTCCCCAGAGGAGACAGCTATTAGGCGGAAGGGCCCTCCGGATCTGGACCGAACATGATGTCACAGAAATAGAAGCTTTATTTCACGAGGGACAGCTGAAGACGTATGCCCAGATGGTCGAGTGGTATGACCTCCCACAGGGACAATTCCTAACACACAGGCAACTCTTAGACAACGGTTGTCAACACTGGGACCTTCGAGATGGAGAGCCCCCGACGCATCCGGTCCTGCACACGATACTGTGAATGGGAGCGGGCAGACATTTAGTAACCTGGCACTACAAAGCGATCCGGGAGCTCACTGACGCACCCCTCGACAGATTGCGACAGAAGTGGGAGACTGATGTAGGTCGGGCATTTCATGATAAAGAATGGGTCCAGGCACTGGAATATCCCCAAAAAGTCTCCAGAAATGCCAGATTCAAAAACATAGGGTTCAATATGTTGCACCCCGCGTATCTCATGCCAGATAAATTACACCGGTATTACCCTGATACACGATGCGCACGCCCCGCTGTCAAACACCTGAGGCGAACTTTAGGCACATGTTTTGGGACTGTCCCAACATACAACAGTACTGAACCAAGATACACCAAACGCTCCGAGCACTAGTCAATCTCCCAAACATCAACAAATGGGAGACGTGCGCCCTGGGCGTGCGCCGGAAAAAGAAATCGGAAAAGTTGCAATGGCGCTTTGCATCATTGGCCATCCTCCTAGCGAAGAGAAGTATTGTAGTGTAGTTCCTATATTCCCAGTAGGCTCTGCGCATTGGAATCATATAAACAGCAGTTTAGACGTAGGACTGAAGTCATCTAGGTCTCTACTGACTATATTAGACTTAATTAGGTTTGCCAGCTAGCTCAGAGGTCACTAGAAACTTTCTCGAGTGAACAGGAATGAGTTAACTTTCCTGATTAGACAAGAAGGGATTAGTTTCTGACAACCGCATAAACATGACAACTTTGCTCCCTCAGAATAAAGAGTAAATCTCTAGAGTCGTGTGAAAACAATAGACGGCTATTTCACTCAGTCAATCGTGCATGCTTAATTTCACTAGGAGTGCAGAGAAATAGAGAGACGGGCGTTTTCAATAAAAGTTATTTATTGAGCAGTCTTCTTTCTCGTGCAAGAGAAATTAGTTTCCACAATTGCAATACTTATCATGAAGTAAAGTGCGTACAGTAAAATGAGTACTATGAAATAATACTGTAAAAGCATTGATATGGTTTCTTAGCCATATGATACTTTAAAACGGATAAAACATGTGCATACATAAAAACATTGACTAACGTACTCAACTGATGCTTCTAAGATACGCCTACCCTGGTGTACCTGACCTAAGCCTAATATGTGGGAAGGAGTAAGTAAGGTGCAGTTTAAGTTAAGTTGATTTGTTGCCAAGAATCTGAATCAAGAATTCTCTTAAGGTTTTAATCAGCTCCCTACCTTGGTTCTAGAATGTAGGAGGTCTTGTATCTCTCTCTCAGGACTCGATCTCCCAGCAACCCGCAAGGGTGACTGGAAACACCGGAGCTGGAATGTCTCGGCAGGAGAAAAGACAGCCTCTCTCTCAGTGCGTCAAGTGGGAGGGTCGGCTTCCTTCGGCTCTCGCATCAGCTTGGCGTCGGGCAAGTAGATAGCCGCTCTCCTCCAAAACCACCGTGTGTTTGCTTAAGGCAACGTTGGTATATTTATACCTGGAAGGTGCCGGGTTTGACGTAAGGTTGGACATAAGACGTCACTAAGAACTAACAGTTCTTTCTGGACTCCAGGAGTTCTTGTGCAAAACAAAAGCAGGGGAAATTCCCGGGCTGCTGGAGGCTTGGTTTGTTTAAAGAACACGTTGTACTTTCTAGGAGTCTATGGGAGTAGCCTTGCCGTATTTGGACTGCATTGGCTATGACTAAATAGGGACATGATTCTTATGCCTTTATAAGGACATGTTTTGTTATAACCACATAAGGGCATGAATCGGGAATATTGAATTAGGGTCCTAGATAGATTCACAACAGTATAGCCATGCACTGGAGGGCTCCAGCAGAACCCCCCAGAGGCGGCTTGGGTAGGCGCAATGAAAAAATGAGGAGCAGCGGAGGAGGAGACCCTGAGGGAGGAAGAAGTAAAGGGTACAAGAAAACACCCGATATCTATGGAGTGGGCACAATTATTGATTCACTTCAAACAGGAGACGGCAGGGGGAGAGACACCGGAAGCAAAACCATCTCATGCCCCCAATCCCCCATGACGCAGACCCCTGATGTAGCGGTGTAGTACCTCGATGGGAGGGTGGTTTGGGCTGGATGGGCGGGGCTTCTGGGATTCAGGTCCACCCCCCATGTGCGCTCTTCCCCACCATTCCATGGAGCCCACCCACCAGATCTGTAGTTAGTTAATCTACAACCCATCACGACTGATCACAGTTGCCCGCACCATAGGTCCCCCCACCCCTCCAAAGTTCCTCACCCACAGTTCATAGTTACAAGCTCCCACCGGCAGTTCCAAGCCGGCTTCATAGAAGGAAACAAACAATCTGGCTCTCTACAATGAGCCGGTACAAAAATATGGAGAACGGGATGTTACACCACCCTTTGCAACGGCGTAACACAGTAGAGCAGTCACAGCAGACACATTACCACACAACTAAACGAATCAGTATTGATCTAATGGGTTATGTTCTGATGATATGTTTTGTGGACTAGAGAATATTTGACATCTCGTCCTGTTATTGCTGCGGGTACCCACAACATGCATAAATGATTGTTAAATAGTGTTATGTCTGCTGTCTAAACTGGTACAGTGTAAAGTATAAACTCCAATAAAAATATTTAAACAAACATCAGCTGAACGTGCCTGTCTTGGATGCTGAGTGCTGTTGACTTACCTGAGGGACATGCTTTAGCGTGCCCAGATATTGCCAAAATTCTGGCAAACTGTACATGCCCTATTGGCTACAGTTACAGAGCTAACACTCAACTCAAGGGAAGATACAGCACTGGGTATTTTTACAAGGAGTAAAATGTTCAAGGTGCCGATACGCTTTGCTAATTTAGCTCTTCTTTTAGCTAAGGGCATACTAACTATGAGTTGGCGTGCGCAACATCCCCCAATATTTCTCCAAAGGTGTTGAGCTTTGTTGGGGTGAAACAGAAAGTACTGCGCTGCATTGTGAGAAAGCCCGAAGAATACAAAAACGCTTCCTTCCAGCTAATATAATTCAAACAGCTTATGGCAGAGTACCCCTCTGTCACCTCACATCAGTCTACTCCTCCTGTGTCCTCTTCTGATGAAGAATAACAAGACATATGTTGGAACTGGGCCAACATTAGGATCTGACCTCACACTACTTACTCATGGATCCCTACATAGCACCCCCTCTATTCCATCATTTGTCCAAATATGTTTTCCGCTCGTATATTCCTCTTTCCTCCACCCATTCCAAGTTGGACTTCCCAAAGATGAACCCAACTACTTAATACCAAATGTTATCTTTTTCTAAGTTTAAAAATGCTTAATCAATCTCTCATAATGTATGTAGTGCAAAAAAACGTGTTGTATTATAATACTGCATTGCATATTTGTTTTTAAACTTAATAAAAATAATTGAACCATCAAAAAAATTTCTGATGAACTAACTTAGAACATCCACAAAACCTATTGCATATTTACATTGATGGTAATTCACCATTACTGGCATAATTTGTATGGGAGTACATTCTAGGCACGGGGCTAAATGTCCATAAAAATGCTCCCACATATATCAATTTAGGGCACAATTAGGAGAGAAGATAGCCTTGTGATTTAAGTTCTAATGCATCAATATTACCCAGGCCAGTTGAATCTTGGTACTGTGACACCTAGAGGTAATTCGGAATTTAGATAGCATAGCAAGTGATTGTTGAAAACTATACCAGCTAAAGTTTGCACATACTGTACATTGAGATTTAAAGATTATTAGAAATTGGGTGTCTAGTTAACAGAGATATGCACCCTATCCAAGTAAGGACCACAGTCCTAGTCAGGGTAAGACTAGGATGCACAACCTAAATTAACCTGTGTTCACCCTCCGGAGAGCGGGGCTCACAGTTCAATTCCCAGCACCAGAGGCAGATCAGCGCAGCATCATGTGACTCTGGGCAATAGCTCATTTAATCTCCCCCAAGGTCCCCAGTTCCTTGAGACCCATACATATCATTAGTCGTGCTTTACAAATACAAGTTTTGTGTGGGGACAGGCACAGCTCTATCAAGGTGCAAGTGTTCGCTCCCCCCTCCCAATATTTCATCAGGATGCCACCCCAGATTTGTATTCAGAGACACGCAGGGGCACAAAATGGTTAAAATAAGAAAATTCCAACTTTCTCAATGCTCATATATACCAGGGAAAGTGTATGAAATAGAAGCATTGGCATACAGAGAGTTTGTTCTTTGGAACTCTATATTTTACGATCCTGGTTTTTATTGAAAGAGAAACACAACACAAGCTTCCAACCCCTGGTCTTGGATGATCGGCTATGAGCCTTTAGTGTCATTCAAATTCATCATAGGCTCTCTTGTCAATGGTGAAATTCAGAACTAGGACAACAATGTTTTATATGTATTAACAATTTTTATGTTCTGTGAATTTGTATGATTCGATGTCTCTAAAACAGTTTATTGTATGCAGTTCTGTGATGTGCAGTGCAGAACAGTAAGAAGTGGTCCAGTAGAATAACTTTAGAGAAAGCAAACAATTAAATAACGACAAATATTAAATCCCTTAAACTCCAAATTCATGTTTAATATTATTTAATCATAACGAACATACTAAGATGTTCAAAAACCAGCATAACTTCTGGAAATCATGTACAGCAGAAGTGCCCCATGTGGAAGAAGAGGGAGGGGAATTTGTGTATCAGGTGTGGGTTGGAAGTGAAAGGAAGGTAGTGACAATATATACATCACATAGCTATTTACAGTAAAACAAGGGATTGTCAAGCCAAACAATTGAGAATAGCCATTGTTTATGCTGTAGAGGAACAGTGAAAAAAGCACTGTTGGCCGCATTGGCATCAACATGTAGTAAAGTCAACGTTTCGACCCCATTGAAAATGTACGTTCCTTAGATCCTTACACAGGGGTCGTCCTTAGGACTGTATATGGGGCACCGTAGGCCACCCTTGTCTGGGCAGTCCAAAATGGTATGGATGGGCCCCTAAGCTCCTACTTCAGAAAGCAAGTGGGCGGCATTGTATTATTGTGGGATATTCTCCATCAAAATATAAATTATTCAGGTTGAAAGGGCCAAGTTTTATTAAAGGTTCCAAGATACTTTTGGACAGTTCACTCAAACCATGAAGTTAGACCCCAGGGTGCTGATTTTCTTGGCGTCTAAGTGCATCCGCTCTCGGCTTTCATTCCACAATCATATCCATGATCTTTCAACCTGATGAGCCAAGCAGACGTCTGTGGTCTGTCACCCAAAACTAAAGGATCATCAACCCAGCTAAGTTTAAAGTTTCAGAAACATGCCCCTTCTTATATAGGCTTCTCACCTTTGACTGCTCTCCTCCCCCAACAACACTAGAAGGGCACTTCATAAATCTTTTCAATGAACAGATGACCCACCGGTTGCAATTTTATCTCTGCATTGGTGGCGCTCACCCAATTGCACCATTGTATTGCCACAATGCATTTTCACCTCTGTGCATATGCAACTGATCAGAGACTGTCTTGGTGCACTGCGCTCAATATCTCTCTATACCAAAGTGTTCTATATCAAAGTATCATATTGGAAGCAAAGAAGTGGAAAAAAGAAAAAGCAAAGCATCGGGCCTTTTACATCCATGCAGATAGAATCTGGAACACCATGCCTTTATCAATGATGCCTTTGCAACAATTTAGGAAAGAGCTGAAAAGGCATCTTTTTAAAGAACACTCCTTCAACATTCAGTAAGAGTCCAATTCTACTCCCAGAACCCAGCTACCTCTCCAATACCTCATTGACATTACATTTTCCTTTCATCCTAAAGAGCACTCCACTACCTTTTATGTAGGTTTACGCTATATAAATACAGCAAGCATTCATACATCCATAAATGCATACATATATAGATTTACAATCATGCTATCATATCCAGAACAATTCCTAATAGACCTCCAAGGATGGCGCTGGTTCTTCTTGCTGCTGTCTGCCTACACCCCATATTTAATACTCCCCTAAATAGCAAGACATAATTGGACTCTCAAGTATGAACACAAAGTACCATACCTTGGGACCTCTCGGCTGCATCAATGATAGCCCCGTGTAATCACCACCCACTTTACAAATCCTCTGAGGTGACTACCAGCTGTATGTGACACTTTTCTAAAGCCCCAAATAAATACATGCAATGCCATCGTATTTTATGTTATACTATTGCATGGAATAGTTAGAAAACGGTGCAGATTCTTCTTCAGGGTGAAAGTAACCAGAGCTCTTGTGGATGAGTTGTGGCAAAAAAGTGGGGTGAAAATCTGGCACATTAAAGTTAGTTGAAATTTCCAACAAATAATATATTTATTTAAATCTTTACAGAAGGGTGAAACTCGCATGGATGTGAGGGGTCAAGGAAGGGGCAGGAACTTTTAGAATTTCCGTACATCTAACATGGATCTGCCAGAGTAGGGATTTTTTCAATTGGGGCAGAGATACTGGTAAGGACGAACTCTTGCCTTGATCTTAGATTGCATTTAAGGTTATGACTATGGAATTTGCATTAATGAAGTTAGGATTAGGTTTTTGAAGACAGCTTTATGGGCTTTAACTAGAAGGCTCTTTCAGTTAGATCCATTCACCAAAACCTGGAATGCAAGGATGATCTACATTTCCTGAGGACCAGCTGTGTCTTGTGAATGTGAGGTAGAAAATATTTAAGAATTTCTAATAGGAGAGGATTAATATTTAACACCAGACTTACTGAAGCTGCATCAGTCATTTTTTGCATGGTAGAATATATTTGCCTAGAAACCCTTTTGTAGATGGTAGGGTTTGTGAATGTATTGATTTGAGAAAAAAAGGAAATGTGTTGCTGAAATATGTCAAACTACTTACACATCATACACGTAGGTTTTATATGCTCACTGTAATAGAGATGGATCGAATCTGCTTTAACACTTGACAATATTGAAGAGGTCATTTGTCTGGATCAGACTTCCACTAGCCAATTGGGCACAGTTGCTACTCTAGTGGACTTATCCGTGTTTAATGCTAACATGTGCTTTTACTTTTAGGTTCTAAAAAGGTCACATTCCCCCTTTACCTCAGAAACCAAGGAAATCCTCTTTAATTGTCATGTCAGATTTTAAATTACAATTTGAAAAAGCCACTTTTAGAAAGTTAACATGTTCCTGCCCTTGGCCATTCGATGCCTGCAGCCTCCCCTGGGTCACATCATTATATGTAGTTGGCAGTTAGACTTTGTGAATACCTCCCAGACAGTCACAGGGCTTAGGTAGGCCTGAATGAGGGTCATCTGCTGCTCAGATAGTGAAGTGGAGCTGGGCATAGTTCCACTTGCAATTGAATAGGCTATGCTATGCTTTGACATAAAGGGCTTGTCACAGCCACATTGTCTTTGCTGCCAGGACAGGGGAGTCAGGAAATCCCAAGCAATTGAAAGAGAAACCTCTAGAAACATCTTCCAACTTCAATGTAGCATCAGGTTAAAAAAGGGCCCTCAAACCCACTCTTCAATTCACTTTCTGGACCTGTGGAAGGACTCTGAGGACTGCCTGCTCCACAAGACTGCTTTGCATCCTCGCTCAGCCACACCCTCTTCAACACTTATATGACACCTCTGTCCAGCATCGCCAAAACCCATGGACTCAACATATCATATGCCGATGACACACATCATCCCCTCCCTCTCCGAAGACACCACCAAGACCAACTTTCGCAACTGCATGACCGCAGTCATGCATGTCCTACATCCAACTGGATGTAGGACAGCTGCCTGAAGCTCAACACAGTCTAGACAGAGGTACTGATTTTCAGAAACAAAAGCTCCCCAATGGATGCATCCTGGTGGTGCTCAGAACACGGACCTAATCCTACCCCCACTGACTACACTAGGAACCTAGGCATCATACTGGACAACAAGCTCACCATGACCTCCCGCTTCTTCATCCTCCACATGCTTCATAATATATTCAAATGGCAACCCTAAAGCTCAAGACGCACCATCACCCAGGCCCTCATTTACAGCCAACTGGACTATGTTAACAACCTCTATGCCGGGATCGCAGCTCACCTACTCCGACAATTGCAAACCATACAAAATGCCACAACCAGACTTGTCCTGGATCTCCCGACAAATCCACATAACCCCCTAGCTCAGGGAACTCATCTGGCTCCCTGTACACAACATATGCCCATTAAAGCTCCTAACCCGGGCAAACAAGGCTCTACACAACTGCAAACCCAACTACGTGCACCACTACCTGAAATTCCATCAGACACCTTCACTCTGCGTCCCTTTCTCTAATTCTCACCCCGACCGTGACATAGCACATACGAAGGTTGCTCCTTCTGCTACCGAGCAGCAAAGACATCGAACGAGCTACCCTTTCATCTACGGGCCTTCCCATCTCTTCTAGAGTTCCAAAAGTCCCTGAAGACCTAACTATTCGGCTAATCAACTCGACCCTGCCAGTGCCTGGATAGCCTCACGAGCGATAAATAGCACTCTACAAATCCACTAATTTAAAGGAGGAGTAATCACTTACACAGAAATGCACACACACATGCACTCACATTCGCACACACACAAGGTCAAAATGGAATACAGTGCATAACATTTCAATAATACAAGCTACAGAAATCTAACAACAAGCAAAGTAAATGATATGTGAATGCTATGTACCAGCTCTTAAATAATCTTCGACAGAGCACAAGATCCTAATGGCCATTTTACATGTGTTCATGAGTTTAAGGGGTATGGATGTGAAAGGAATTGCTTTTTTGTGTTTGGTAGTTTCTAGATGTACTACAAATCTAAGTGAAGGTGTGAGGATTGGTATATGGAGTCATGTTTTATGGATAGAGATAGCGGATACATGGGCCGCAACTCCACAGAAAATTCCTGCTACTAGAAGTTAAACATTTTTGGAATAGGGATAACTGTATGGACCTATGTTAGACCTGTCAACCTTGAGGTGGTCTTCCCCCTGACTTTTTGCCTTCCTCCTCTATTTTTCTGACCTGGATTTTGCTGGCATTAGGACTCTGAGGACTTTCCCCCTGCTAACCAATGCTAACGTGCATATGCTCTGATCTCTCTACATGATAATTAGCATATGCCTCATTGGCATATTTAATTTACTTATAATTCCCTAGTGAAGTGCACTGCAGGTGCCCAGAGCCTGTAAATGATATGCTTCTAGTGGGCATGCAGCACTCCTTCTGCCACCCATTTACGTACCCCTTTAAACATGACTCTGGCCTGCCATTGCAGAGCCTGTATGTGCAGTTTTAAACTGCCATTTCAAGATGGCAATATAAACCTTTTGTGATGCCTAAACCTTCTTTTTAAATGCATACAAGTCATCCCCAGGGTAGACCCTCGACAGCGTGGATGTCAGGGTGCAATGTGTGTCAAAGGCAGGACATGTACTTTTAAGCCCTGATAGTGAAAAACTTGTAAATTCGCTTCTCACTACTGCAAGGTCTATATCTCCTGTAGTATAACATTGATATTACCTTATTACATTTTATAAGTGTAATTTACAAATGGGAAGATATGACTAGTTCAGGTTTGGGGTCTCTGGAATCCTAATTTAAAATCCTAAATTATAGTGAAGTCGAATTTTAAATTACAATTCTGAAAATGCTACTTTAAAAAAGTTGGCATTTTCTCACCTTAACCATTTGATGCCTGGAGCCTGTCTCTGGTCACCTGGCTTGGTGTAGCTCAAAGTGGGCTTTGTGTATTCCTCTTAGACAGCCACACACAGTTTAGGTGTGAATAAATGGGTAATCACTGACAGGGTGGGAGGGATGAGCTGGACCCAGCCTCACTTACACCTGAATAGGCTGTGTCCTATCCCCACACAAAGGCATCTGTGCCTCTAGATGTTTCTCCCCCACTTCAAAGGCATAACTGTGCATAAAAGAAGGACCTCCGACACCACCACTTCAGTACACATCAGGACCAGGCCAGGTAAAAGGACTGCTGAGCTGCTGAAGGACTGTCACTTTGTTGGACTGCACTGTGCTGGGCTCTTGTTCTGCTATGTTAAACTGTTCCTGCTGCCATCTTGCTTGGGTGAGAAGGACTGGACCGGCATCTCTTGACCCCAGAACACAGAGTGACTCCAAGGGCCTCCTGATCTGATAACTCTGGGGCCTGGACTCTTCCATCAGTGAGTCTACCCTGTAAAGTGTTGCCACCGCAGTTTGGACCCTTGGAAGTGGGCCTAAGGTGGTTGCTAGCGGAACCAACACATCTTCTCTGCTGAGCGATACATCACCGAGCAGAACTAACGCATCTCCTCGGCTGAGCGGTGCATCCTGGAGCTGAACGGGCGCATCGCTGCTGCTGTGTGGATTGGACCCGTTGTGGAAGACTCGCATCATCGCTGCAACCCACATCTTGACACCAACGCAACACTTTCAGCTCTACCAGAGCACAGCACCTTACCCGTTGCAGCTCTTGGAATCTCTTGTCAAGGGCAGCCTCAACACCAGACTTCACATCAAAAACCCCATTGACTAGATCCTCAAAGTCGATGCAACAGGACCTGGAACTGCAGCCTCGCTGCATCTCAGAACCGACGCATCACCTTGGCTGTGCTACGCATCTTTGACGCGGATACACCCAACGATCCGCAACTTGGATTTAAGGTACTTATTCCACGGGCCTAACTGGATCTTGGTAGCCTACCCATACTCCATTGTGGTCAGCCTAAACTTGTGACTTTGTCCCGGTCTGGCGTGACCAGATATACCCAATAGAACTTTGTGCTTTTTGGCACTACTTTCCAATATTAAATTTAAAAGTCAATAATCTAGTCTATGTTTCTAAAACTGGTATGGGCTCCATTTGTGGTGTATTGTCACTGTTTTACTGTTTGAAGTGTTGCACACATTCTTTACACATCTAAGTTAAGCCTAGCTGCTCTGTGCCAAGCTACCAAGGGGGTGAGCACAGGTTAATTTGGGGTGTGCTTGCGCCTTACCCTGACAAGGATTGTGGTTGTGGATTGAGCAGGGCTTACACCTCAGTCAATCAACAACCCAGTTTATTACAACTTGGTTTTATCTGGCAGAATTGTACAATGTACTACCTAACAAATAAGCGTGTCACACAAACATATCACTGGCACTTAGTGGATGTTAAATATCTGTGTCTGTGTGGAGAATGTCACCTGGAACAGGGGAGCATTGCAGGTGCCTAGGCTGAGGATCAAGTTGGGGCGTGGAAATGAGCCTGAGCTGCAATGCAGCCCTTTCCCAAAAATAATTTTCAGGGTGGTAAAATAGGGTTCATGGTTCCAGCACCAGCTAACTCCAGGTACACGAACAACGGACCACTGATAATAATGTAGAGCGGAATTCCACATGGAATTCCACTCTGTGTTATTTGTAATTGCAGCCTAAGTGTAGAGTGAGGTGTACAAGACACTGTATATCTGCTAAGAAAAGTAGAGTAGGCATCAATGTATAATGTGAGGATCCGCCCCGGCAAGGGTAACCAGCTCCAAACGAAGGACTGTAATACCTTTAAACAGCAAAGCAATCTTTGTTGGAGTTGCTTAGAAGAAAAGTATTAGGTGCTGCAAGTTGAAGAGGAATAAAAGTTGAGTCAAGGAACAGTGAGAAAGTGCTCGTTGAAGGAGGAAAATCATGGGGTTTTGGCAGGTATGTTTGCCAAATAAAGTAAGTTTGAGGATATATTGTGACTACCAACGTAGCATGATCAATCCTCGACTGATTAACTATTAACACTCTTATAGAACTATCAACGGTCGCAAGGCACGGGGCTCAGATTACCTTTTCTAGCCATTAAGGAAAAAATTACCAGACCTCTGATAATTATACACTTTCTCTTTTCCTTTGCGCTACCCAAATGAACTACATCATTCTGTGACAAATGAGACATTTCGATAGCTGAAATGAGCTTATCTACCTCACCTGCCTTTTCGAAAATTTCATGCATGAGATTAATTCCAGTGGGACCCATTGCCAGAGGGGATAGTGACATGCTCCTTAAACACTGGGCCTGTGGGTTCTGGTTATATTCTCTTCCTTTTACAGTCTTGTGCCGTGGTTAGCATGGGTTCACTGCAGGCTCTACTCTTATGCATCCTTTAATGCTAAATACGATATAGTTCTTACATTTCGCAGAACTCATTCGAATATCTACTTGGTTCCTCACCGTCGCTAGAAAAGAGGGATTATCAGCCTGATTCATCAAGCTAAATTGCACTCGCAAAGGGCAAGATTCTCAGAATCTTGCCTTTTGCGAGTGCAATTTTTGCATTTGGGATTCATCATCCCAAATGCAAAATTCGCTATTAAAGAATTTGCACATTTGCGAGGAAATGTATTTAAGGAATCTCTATTTGAGATTCCTTAAATGCAATTCATCAACCAATTAGAAATAGCGAAATCGCAATATTTGGTCTCAATTTACCACCAAGTCTGACTTGGTGGTAAATTGCGAAAATAGTGTAAAAAGCACTTTAGTGCATTTTTTTCTTTTGCATGTTACACACACACACGTGTGCGCAACACCTGTTCAAATGTGCATTTAAGGGGTGCTACAGGGTGTCCTTTGGACACCCCTGGCACCCTTAAAATCGCTATCTTATTTGCGAGTAGCAAATTGCTACTCGCAAATAAGGGATACGCCCCATTCATTCCTATGGGCCTTTTGGCCCATAGGAATGAATGGGGAGTTATTCCTTATTTGCGAGTAGCAATTTGCTACTCGCAAATAAGGAATGTGTAGGAATCGCTATTTATTTAGCAATTCCTACATGAATACCGTTTTGCGAGTCCTCAATAGCGAATCGCTATGATTCGCTATTAGGGGCTCGCAAAACGGCCCCTTGATGAATCAGGCTGTTAGTGAAGTAAGAGAGGAAAGATATCGAGGTGCTACAAGTTAATAGTAAAGACTTTGCTAAACCAAACTAAACGGATATATCGACCTACAAAAGAGGTTTGCTGACCTTGCAGCCACCATGATAGTTTAATTTTCATCAGTGGCCAAGGAAAGAGAGTGCCATTACGAGGACAGAGCACTAAATAGTTATAGCGCACACTGCAGACTTAAGACAATATGAAACGGAAAAGTAATTGTATGATTCATGCATTTATGTATGTAAAATAATGTGGGATTCTTTCTGCCAACTCACAAGGTTTTAGGAAAAGTGGGGGGTGACTGATGAATCCCACACAGGAGCTCAAAAGGCTGAGTGCTGAGATTTGAGTGTTTAAAAGAATTGTTGCAAACCCACTAGCAGGATGTTGGGTGTGGTCATAGAATTACAAATATACTGCCTGTAGAAATACTTATAGCTAGCATATGGTGTAATGAATGGCTGACCTTAGAAATAGCAAAATAACCCAGTTTTCAAAAGTCAAAATCGTTGATGAAGGAGGGATTATAGTACTTTAGGAAACCTTTCACTTGTGCCTAAAGTTGACCTTTCAACAATAACCTCAACTCAGGAAAGTAGGAATGCAAATAGCGGCAGCTGGTCAGAAATGAACTAGGCATAAATATTGATGGCAGGGAAAGATTATTAAGCACATCTAAGCATATTCTGTCAGTTTAAATTACAACAAACTCTGTGTACTCAAAATTGTGTTGCAGTCCTTGCTTCCGAAATTTCAACTGGAAATGACTCAGGGCCTTATTAAGACTATGGCTGTCCAGAGGATATGGACCGCCGTAGTCACAGTTGTGGTACGTGGACTGCTAGACTAGCGGTTCACCCACCCAATTAAGACTTGGCCGGTTGGACCTCCACAGTAGCGGAGCAACCGTTGGGGATCACAGCGGCACCACCAAGAATATTAAGAGTTTCCTCACCACCACAGTTTTCATGGCGGTGGGCCTGCCATGAAAAGTGTGGTGGTGAGGAAACTAAGGGGTCTCTACAGGGCTCCCCGTTGCCTCAGGACCTCGGGTTGCCTGCAGGGGGGCACATGCTATGCCCCCTGTCAGTATGCACCACCTGTTCCTGCACAACATGGACTGCATAGTCCATGTCATGCAGGAACGTGCTTTGGCACTCCCATTGCGGAGCCTTTCTAAGGCTCATATATGAGCCGTAGAAAGGCCCTGCCGTGGGACTGCCAAAGCACCACCCACCAGACCAGGAGAAAACTCCTAATCTGGCGGCAGTCAAGTTTGTCAGTGTGGGAGCGGGGCGGCTGGCATTGTGGCCCACACCACCAAACTCATGATCATGCCTGAATCATTTCCCTTCTTAATACTCCCCATCATGTTTAAAACAGATATAAATTATTGTAACTCTTCTAAGTGTCTCATTTCGAGAAAGGACCATATGACCTTCATATTTCAATGCTTCAAAGATATAAATACTGTGATACATTTAAGTAACATAAGGTCATTCATCGTGGTCATGTTTTGAAATAAAGGTAACTGTCTTTCAGCAGCAGTGTGGGGAATGTATGATGTAATCAGTAACAGAAATGTAAAATGACTATGGAAAGCTACTGGCCAGATGCCAGTTTAGAGATCTACTGGCATATTAGAAGGTGATCGGAGCAGGGAATATCAAATGAGCAGGCATGTTTCTGATAAGAGATGTGCAATGTTGTAGTGTCCTTTTCATCTAGACCACCTAAAAAGAGGTATGTGTGGGGTAATGAATAAGTCATAATTATGGCATGAAAAATGTGAAGAAAACAATAAAGAAAAAACTTTCAGACTGACTAATTGGAAAAGATGAAGAAAGTAATGTTTGAGGAGACCGTCTAAAGATTAGTCAAACATTTGTAGTTAAAGGAGTTCACTTATCTTTAGATCAGCCTAGATCCTGTGCCTACTTTGGCTGAGTTCTCAGTTTGCACATCTATGCAAGTCGCACATGTAATCATGTTAAGCATCCCCTCAGGCAACCCTCAGACAGATGTCAAGAAAGTCATAGATATTTAAACCAGTGCAGCCCCTAGGAGTATCTTTATACAAGAGAACATCTTTAATACAAATTTAAGAAATTGCTAAGCAATATTGCATCAAACTAGGACCAAGTCTAACCAGTCTAATCGAATGACATTTTCTTTTCAGGCCTAGCCAAACTTAAAACAAATTGCATTTGAACCTTTTGTACACGAGTTAGGCCCCTAAATCAGTGACACAAATAGGCACTATTGTCGTATTCAAACCTAGAGGTTACAAAAAATGCTAACAAGTTACAGTACAGAAAAGCCGGTAATCGGTGAATGTCGAGTAAAGAGCTGAAAAACAGATTTGCACCATGGCCATCAATAAAGAGATAGGTATCAATAATAGTTGCCTAGGATGAGGGCAGTCTCTTCAGGTTCAATAAAGGCTCACTTTGCTCTGGCTACACTGATGCATCCCAAAAAGAGAGAAGGGATTCTAATTTACAATAAGATGTATTTATTCATCTGTGTCCCACATTGGGTCTTCGTTAGTTATTATCTCAAATCTGGAAGAAGTGGACTCAGTGTCTCCTTGAAATGATAAACATACCTATATTTGTTCCATAAAACGAAAGAATTGGAATTTGCCGACATCAATCATTAACTATTTTTTAACATAGGCTTAACAAATCAATGTTTTTTCAAAATATTACTGTGTGGATGAAGACCTCAAATGCTTGCTTAAATTTTACATTCTTTGTTGAACTGGTCTCTTCTGTCATGTAGTGCTGCCATTTCTATCCCTATTGGAAGAACCATAAATTGTCCATGGTGCACTATTCTGCAATGGGAACTTGCATCCCAATGTGAAAGAGTACATTTAATTATTTTTTTTCTCCACTGGGAAAACACTTTTTCCTCTGGTGAAACCACTTTCTGCCAAGATGCATTGGTGATCCGTTATGCACCCACTCTGGAATGTTGGGTTAAACCAGTCATTTCAAACTCTGGCCATTTCCTGGGTGAGAAAGGATTGTACAGACATTTTTAAATGTTCACAATCTCACAATTTTGTGGGTGTTCACAAAACTTCAAAGTAAACCAAGCGTTGATCCCCCGATCCCTACTCCTTGCACAAGGTTTACTGCTGCTAATTTTGATGCACTTGTGGAAGAGAATTTCTCAGTAGTACAATCACGAAGGCCTGTCTGAAAATTTTCTGTGGATTATTGATAGGTTGGAATGCAACCCCTTTTGACTGCAGCTAAAAATAGATTTGTGAATCCGGCCTTAGAGCGCATTGCTGTTGTGTTGGCTTTCCAGCTTATTCACTGCGGTCATCATTTGGAATGTGATTATTCATGACAGATTAGAATGTTGGGATCTGAGCTCTAGTCAATTGGGAGCTTGGGACTGAGCTGGAAGGTTACAGCTCCTGGTGGGGTTTTTACTTTACTTAATATTTATGAATTACCACCTTGCACCATCTTACTCAATAAATACCTATTCTTACAAGAACCTACGTGGACCTGATCATCATTTACTTAACTAGATTCTCACTGCCTTTTTAAAGGTTTCATTCACAATTATTCTTACTGGCAACTGAGGTTTCTCTGTTCGTGCTCCTGTTAGGTATTAATTTTCAGCTTTCTTCTTAATATTACTGGGGTTTCTAATTGTATTCTCCTTAGGAGCACTTCTTTTGTTCGTATATATTCTTTATGTGTTTCTACCTTTCAGTTTGGGTTCGGTGTCCACCTTCGTATTTTCTTTTTGTTCTTTTAAGAGAGGATGTGTTCTCTTATCTTCTTTCTCATCTCTACTCTCCTTATCTCTACTCCTTGTATTTCGACGTATTCCTTCCTTTTATTTACCTTCTTTCATTACTCCTCTTGAATCTTCTCAGTTGAACTCTTTCTCCATTTATCACCTTTTGTGTTTTTCTTTCTTCTTATTCTTACTTAACCCATTTCTACTTTTCATTTGTTCATTGTCATTATTTGTAATTGCTTGATTCACATCTAAGTTTTGTGTTGCAATTGCAAAATGTATAAAAAGGGGAAGATGTGTAGTGTTGGCTTTCCAGCTTATTCACTGTTGTCATCATTTGGAATGTGATTATTCGTGATGACAGTTTAGAATGTTGGGATCTGAGCTCTAGTCAGTTGGGAGCTTGGAAATGAGCTGGAAGGTTACAACTCCTGGTGGGGTTGTAACTTTACTTATCTTAATATTTATGAATTACCACCTTGTACCATCTTACTCAATAAATACCTATTCTTACAAGAACCTATGTGGACCTGATCATCATTTACTTCACTACAGTTGTCTTTGACAATATTATCATAATTTCCTTGTGTGCCATATTATGTTTGTGATAAACTGGAATGAGCCAACCTAAAAGATCTGACAAACATTCTAGCAAGCCTATACTTAATGCTAAGTGTGGATATTTGTTAAAAAACAATTTAAACATAAGAATGGAATATAAAAAAACAAGATTAATGTTTTTTTTTCTATATCCAGCCTAAAAGGTGTTTGCTAGTATACAACAGGGGATTAAGCCGATAATGCCAGGAAGGTAAAGCTGTGAGGTGATTCTGGCAGGGCGTTCGTTAGAAGTGGGAAAGTGTTAGGAAAGGGATGCAGAAATTATATTGCACAACCCAGAAATACCAGGTTTTAAAAATCTACGATATTTACTGATGGAGTGTACTGGGCAATTTTGGGAATGATTTGGACTCTGAAGAGGGTGAAAGAGAAAGAGAGGTTGATGGGGCTTGCTATTAAAGAGCTTGAAAAAAGGTGTATGGCCTGGATAGGAAAGTGGTGACGGTTGAGTAAAGGTCAGAGAGCAGTTGTGAGGATGTGAAAAGGACATGAGAAAAAGAGAAAGTTCTGGAGGCTCCTCACAACAAAGAAGGTACTTAAGCAAAATAATATTTGTTAAAAAGGTCGAGTAACCATAAGAATGGATTTTTTCCCCCTTCATTTAGGGGGCATTGAACGGTCTCCCTGCCTGGAACTACCATGCTTTCCACGGCGGTCCTGCATCAGGAAATCTAGTGATGGTTATTTTCCCCAATTACAACAGGGTGACCTATGACCCCACAGTCTGATAGTCACCAGACTACGAATGAATGAATAAATACTTTATTGCAAGATTATCATTGCAAGTTTCAAGCCAATAAAATCATAACATAACTTTTTACAACATGAGACAATGAATAAGGCAGTACTTTGTTACTTCTTGTGAAAATACTTATTTTTTTTAAAGAAAGAAAGTCTGCCAAAGGTACCCCTTTTACATAAAAGTTACTGGACTGCGAGGTCAAAGCAGATGGATGGTGGAGCCAGGTGAGGCTCTGAAATCAGAAACTCTGGCATTGGACTTTGACATGGTGGAAGCACCAACGATTTACAAACTCTAAATGAGTCAGTGTGTGAACCCCACTAGCATTCTAACCTGTAAATTTCTTGGTACACACATCTTTGAAAGGAGTGCATTGGAGCACTTGACTATCATAAGCCCTTGTGCGATATTGGTTTAATTTACTTTTGCATGGTTGCGTAAGTTTTCTGAAAACATATATGAACAATTATGTGAGTGCAACACTGCATTTGCCACGATATTTAGTGCAAAATGCATCCTTGTGTCTAAAATGCATTGTGTTAGAAGAAAAAAAAAAAAGTGCTGCTAACACCAGCCGCTCACATTATGTGTTGTGCGCGTTACTTCGGCGTGTTCATTCAAACTTTCCGGTGAATGGCATACTTATGTAACATGATGTAGCAGTGTAATTTCAGGAAGTTTGTGTATTAAAACGTGAAGCAAAATTACACAAGATTGCCCTAACGTAATACACATTTTGCCAAGGCCCTACTTGTTGTAGGTTACCCTGTAAAACAACAATGGATGGCTATTGATAATTCAATCGATTCTGACAATTGTGAAAGATTGACCAACTAAACAATTGCAAGTGAGGTAGGCTTTGCAAAAGCAAATTGTTTGACATGCTCTGTCTGTTAAAACTGGCATCCTTGGTGCAGTTTCTGAGCCCATGGCCTGTAAATGAACTGCTTCTAGTGGTCTTTCATCATTGGTTGTACCACCCACTTCAGGAGCTCTTTAAACTGGTCTCAGGCCTGCCATTGCAGCCTGTGTGTGCGAAGTTTGAAACTGCTATATCATCCTTACAATAAATACCTTTTGCCAAGTACAAACCTTCCTTTTTATTACATATAGGTTACCCTTAGAGTATGTCCTGGACAGCCCATAGGGCAGGGTTCAGAGTATTTAAAAAGTAAAGCAAAAAAAGTATTTTATGTTTTACATGTCCTGGTAGTAAAAAACTCTTACATTAGTCTGAACTACTGCAAGGCCTACCTCTCACATAGCAGCATAACATTGGAGTTACCTTATTACATTTATTGAGCTGTAATTTCCAACTGTGGGAATAGGTTACCAGTTCGTGTTTAGTGCCTTCGGAATTGATAATGAAAATTCCTAACTTATGGGGAAGTCAGATTTCAAATTACAATTTTGAACATGCCACTTTTAGAAATTTGACATTTTCCTGCCTTAGCCACTTAGTGCCTGCAGCCTGTCTTTGGGTCACATGGCTGGGTGCAGCTGACAGTTGGGCTTTGTGTATTGCTCCTAGAGAGCCACACACAAAAGAGGGCCTAGGTGGACCATCACTGGCAGGATGGGAGGGCAGAACTGGGCACAGCCCTACTTACACCTGAATGGGCTGTGTCCTTCCTCCACACGAAGAGCTACATATCCCCCTATAGTTAGTCTGCAGCAAGGACAGAGAGGGCAGGACTTCCCTTCTGGGACTTCAAAAGAAATATTTCTAGAAGATTCCCCTACCTTCCATTGGAAGGGCATCAGATATAAATATTGGGCATCAGACACCAGCTCTTTTTTACATTTCTGGACCTATGGATACTCTTCCGGAAGAAGGACTGCTGTGATGTTGAAAGGACTGCCACTCTGCCAGTGCTGCTGCTCGAAATAGACTGCTAACCTGATGTGCTGATCAGCTGTCTGCTGCCCTCTTGCCTTGGTGAGAAGAACTGGACCGGCATCTTTTGAACCCAGGACTTCAAGGGCAAGTTGGATGACCTCCTGACTAGAGCCTTAGGGACAGAAGGCTCTAACAACCTTGAACCCAGTACCTGGACTCTGCTGTCTGTGAATCTACCCTTCCAAGTGGTGCCACCCCAGTCCTGAACCCTTTTAAGTGGGCCTAAGGTGCTCTGACAACTTATGTGCATCCAGCAGAAAAGAAGCATCTTGTCTGCTGTGCAGCACAAACCCCAAGCAGAACCGACACATTGTCACTGCTGCGCGGATCACCCCATCGCAAAACCCCATATCGTATCGCATGGCAGTCCACAACCTTTTCGGAACTACCACTCCATGATGCATCCTCGATGCAGGCCCTTACATCGTACGTTGATGGCAGCCTCAACGCCGACCCGGGCTCCACATCACAGCCCCTCAGAACTTCTGTATCATCCTGACTGTTCGATGCATCCTAGACGCCAGACTTTGCAACACAAGCCCCTATTGAAGGGATCCTTGATGAGGACTCAGGGCCCCGCCGCATCTCGTAACTGATGCATCTCTTCAGCTGCACGATGCTGCTTCGAGGCGGACCTTTTGCAACACCCCACAAAACAAGATTTAAGGTACTTTGTTCTTGGTCTAACTGGGTCCCTGTAGCTGGCCTGCACAACATCTCGGGCAGCCTGACCTTGTGACTTTGTTGAGTTCTACGGATTGAATTTATGTCGCATTGGTTTTGTTTTATTTATTAAAAATAATTCTATTGTTCTAGTCTGGTGTGGGATTCTGACTGCTCTGTACCAAGCTACCAGAGGGATGAGCACAGGTTAATTTGCAGTTGACTTGTGCCTCACCCTGGCAATGACTGTGGCTGCTGCTTGAACAGGGCTCACACCCCAATCAACCAGTATCCCAATGTATTTTGCGGTCACTGCTGAGCTCTAGGGAAAGTCCTCGAGTTAAAGGCTTTGTGAAAGTTGGGAAGATCATGTCCATAGGTAGCACTTCTAACGTTTTTATGCTGCATGAAAATGCATACTTTTAAAAGCAAGTTGTAATTAGGGCTTTGCAAATTTGGCATGTTCATATTTTTTTGTGAAGTTTCATGAAAATGTAATGACATTTCACAAATTGGCCCTTTTAGAGTGAAAAGTCTTTGCTATTATATGTCATGACCTTTTTCATGCAATGGTTTACCTCACGTAATATGTCAGACAAAATAATTTGTTGTTTATTATTCTTAAGCAGTCAGAAAAAGCCAAGCCAACACATGTTTCACGCTTCACTGCATTTCTTGAGGGCTGTTACAAACATTATAATATACAGTTAGAATCTAACCTTATCTGCATTATTAAGTAATACAAAAAAAACACCACAAGAAAAAACAATATACACAATCTATTTCACAACACACATGTGGATTATATCCACGCATTTCTACAGAAACATTCTTGGGTCCTAGCTTCTGTTAGAGCTACAGAGAGTGTTTGTATTCATATATCTTTTTGTCATACTCTCCATGTACCTTATTTCTCTTGAGACTTACTTAAGCAAGAATTTCTTATCTCATTTACCTGGTAATATTTCTTGACTCTTGTGTCTTACTTCCTGAAAAGCCAAACGCTTCCATATTTTTTTTATTTTTTTCAAAACCGTACGCTTCCATATTTTTAAAATCTTTCTAAATGAAGACAAGTACAAAAACCTCTTATTCATCTATTTGTTTTAGTACTCCAACACTCACTACACAAGTGCCTATAAGTTATATTCTCACCTCCAAGTGATTATTGTACGCCACGTGATAACCTCGTCACTGTCCAATATTGAATGTACACACTCCAGCAAGATCAATGTGTGTTTTCCCCCCTTGATAAGGTCTGAACATTAAACATGACACTGAAACAATCCATATTAATGTAACCTGACACTCAATACCATCTTCTCCTCCCAATATAGCCAATCAGTTAAAGTGGACAAAATGATTCAAAATTGTTACCACTGTCCTTAGTGTAACCACAGGTATAACTTTTCCTCCCAACATTACCATTCTATTTAACTCCTTTGGGTGTATTCTCATTAATCACACCTCCCGTTTTGTTCCAAAAGCAAAAATTCGTTTTCACAGGGGAATGAAGTCCTGACCTAGTCTCGCTCTTACCTCAAGACCGGCTGTTACCCCCCCAGGTCCGCCGCCTTCATTTCCTATCCCGTAATGAGCTCCCTGCTCTTCTTTCCTTAAATACCTGCTCTCTGTGGATGATTCTCACCTGGTACGGCGCGAACTGGCTCAATTATGAAAGATTATACTTTCATAGAGCTCCGTATTTTATGCCCCACTTGAACCTCACATGATTTTACTTTGATGTGTGTTTAATTTTGACAATTAACTTGAACTACACTTCTCCAAAAGTAAAAGAAAAAAGGGGAGACTCGAAGCTATTTTTATAATTACTTTTCCTGCTCATAAAATAAAGAAATATTTCACATTTTTATCGGTCGGAATCCAACCTACGGTTCTCAACATACCTTCTTTCTCCATTGATCTGGTGTGCCATTAATGGCCTGTTTATTTCTCAACTTATTTAAAGGAACTGATATTCCTCTTCTATTTTATAAGCCTTGTAAAACGATTGCTTCTTTAGATAATACCGCACTGCATGGATTCGAACCTGTGTCTCTGCAGTTATTAGCATGATAACTTAATGCACGGTGCTATCCGTTTGTGTAGCTATACCTGCTTATTTGTTAAAAACATAATATTGCTGATACTGACATAGGTTTACTAAGCATCACGTGCCATAATATTGTGTGGAAATCTGCAGCGTTTTGTAATACAAATGAATGTATTTACAATGTTAATTGTGTCATCAGCTATGCGCGCATGTTACACCTGGAAATAAGAAACAATTTCAAGGTACTCTTCCAACCTTTTTCTTTTTCCTAATTCCACGCATGGTCCTGCCACACTGGATTCCATGCCTTTAGCTGATTTTGCTTTGTGTGGAATCTCGAGTTGATGTGATCCATTCTAATCTCGTTCCATCCCCGTATCGATATATTTCCTAATGGCACTGCAGCGTGTCAATGGCATTTAGCGCTAGGCTTGCCTCACTTGAGTCCCTGATAGTGGAGTCGACTCGCCTACAGAAACAGCAACGCCTGTTTCCTAATTTACACCTGGAGACAGCAGGTTATTTGGCCTGATGCTGTGTTATGTGCCTGCTTGCTGTTTCAGCCACAAGAGCTAAAACCCCTCTTTACTGTTGTTAGCAGTCAAATCGAAAAGGAATGGATGAGCCACAGGTCTGCAGAGGGCATTCATTGCAGCTTATAGCCCACCTTAATGTGAATCGGAGGCATGAGAGTGACTTACATTTGGAGGCTTCTCTTTAAGTTGATTAACCTGAAACTCTTAAACTACAAGTGTTAGTTTAAAGAGAATGGTATTTTAGGCTCCACTTTTAAAAAACACGACCCCGGGGGATGGGGACTTCGAGGCCTAATAAGGCTCACGGAGGGGTGCTGTGCCACTCCCCTCTCCTTTTCTATTGTTTCTGCACTTGGGTGGTGGGTCCCCGCAACTCAAAGGTCATCCTACACTAGGCCTGCCAAGGCTGTGCGCAACATGGGGGTTGGCAGCCTGCTAGGGGTTTACACAGGGCCTGGCAGCAGGTCAATCCCTGTGGCCAAACCCATACTGTTTTACGTATGCTAAATATTACTTTACTTTAAGTTACGTTAAAAAGAAACATGAAAATTCACTGAAAAGAACTAAGGTTTAAGTAACGGTATAGGTAGGTGAATGTCAGCGACAACATTAATGTTTTGAACTAAAAAAAACACAGAAATCTAGCAGTTCTATTTAGTAGAGTTAATCATGAGATGTCTCTCCTACTTATGAACTGTTCTCTCTAATTCCACCATGTTCGAAATAACCCGGTAATAATTTTTATGTATGTGTTTTTATAATGGTAATATCTTTTTAACACGATGTTTGTATGTAATATGAAATGCATTTAAAAGACCGAAATAAAGAATTTTTGGATTGGATTGGATTTAGTAGAGTTAACTATAATGTGTGCCCCCGCTTTCCATTGTTTGTGACCTTGTGTTGCATCACTCATGACATGTTCTACTACATCATTTATGCCATCAGTGATAACATCTCAAATGACTTTACTGATGACATGATCCAACGAGTGTTTGTATGTTTCATAGTTTACATAGCGGCGGGTAACTACCATATTATTTTTCTACCAAATTTTGTACAGGCTCGCGTCAGCTACTGGGTGTATGGGTTTACAAGACTCGTTGATCCTTATGCATCATAGGTGTGCAGAGGTATTGAACACGCTATAAATCTTTGTATGGAAGAGTAACTCTGTGCAGATGACAGTTGAAGACTTGTGTCCAGTATGCCCCACACAATTATTTTGGTTCTGTGGAAAAAGTTTCCAAAAGGGCAAAGATTTGATTTAGTCAATACTAGGTATTGTAAGTGCTTCAAATTTTTAAACCAAATCTTGGTCAATTTCAACATAACATAGAAGACTGTGTGCACGCCTGCTGCTCTCTTCTGGACCACTACCTCCCATGCCTCCACCACCACCACCTCTCGAAATCTTCACCAACGTCATGGTAGTCTTCACAACAGGGCAGCCCTTACGGGCCTTTCAGCTCTTATGTTCAAGCAGTGAGAGGGGAACCCAGGGACGATGTTTGGGATGATTACAACATAGATCTACCCGGGGTCCTGATCTTGATCATTAACCAATAAAGTCCTTCCTGCCAGACGATACCTCCTCACACTACAAGGTTATTCAACGAGTAGCCCATAAACAATATGCATTTGGTTCAGGAAGAGGATGACTTTTTTGAAACACTTGAAGTCCAAGAGATCAGTCCAATTCCTTCAAATTCTGAAAGAAATGGTAATATTTGCTCCCGAAAACATTGAAGATTCTGTGCGAGCCAGGGTGGTTCCATCACAGGTAGAAAAAACACTTAAACCATCCACCACAGATCCCGTGTACATCATGGGAGAGGTCACCATTACTCACTTGGGGTCTATACAGCTCATAAACGTGCCTCTACTAGAGCCACAAGCAATGCTTCTACTCTGGATAAGGATAGTAAGAAAATAGCTTCAGCAGGCAAGAAAGTATCTTGAGGGGTGCACAGACATAATATCGACTCCAAAATATCGTCTGGACAGAATATCGAGTTTTAAATATCGTTTGGAGAAAATATCGACTAGACAGAATATCGACAGCCAAAATATCGTTTTTAAGGTAAGTGAAGTAATATCGACTGTAAATAATATAGACAGTGAAAATATCCAAGTATATAATCTAGATAGTAAAAAATATAGTTTTTTAAATAATATTTAATTATTTATAGTGTGTTTATGTTATAATATGTGTGAAAAGTGTCAATTTTTTTTTTTTTTTTTTAAATTAATTATTTTTTTAATTATTGTGTAATTTAATTCTGTAGCGGGTTGTGGGTTTATAGGGGAATAGGGTGGGAAGTAATTTAATTATAATTAATTAAATATGTAAATTTATTAATTGGTAGTAATAATTAATTAATTGGTAATTAAATAATATATGTTAATTATTTAAAATTTAATTGGTAATTAATTTTATTTAATTGATTAATTGCTAATTATGTCAATTAAAATAATTTATTTTCTCTAGCGGGTTGTGGGTTTATAGGGGAATAGGGTGGGAAGTAATTTAATTATAATTAATTAAATATGTAAATTTATTAATTGGTAGTAATAATTAATTAATTGGTAATTAAATAATATATGTTAATTATTTAAAATTTAATTGGTAATTAATTTTATTTAATTGATTAATTGCTAATTATGTCAATTAAAATAATGTATTTTCTCTAGCGGGTTGTGGGTTTATAGGGGAATAGGGTGGGAAGTAATTTAATTATAATTAATTAAATATGTTAATTTAATAATTGGTAGTAATATTTAATTAATTGTTAATTAAAAAATGTTTGTTAATTAATTAAAATGTAATTGGTAATTAATTTTATTTAATTGATTAATTGCTAATTATGTTAAATGAAAGGGGTATTTTTAGGGTTCAGGGTCAGTTTTTAGTTTTTGGGTAAAGGGGTATTTTTAGGGTTCAGGGTCAGTTTTCAGTTTTTGGGTAAAGGGGTATTTTTAGGGTTCAGGGTCAGTTTTCAGTTTTTGGGTAAAGGGGTATTTTTAGGGTTCAGGGTCAGTTTTTAGTTTTTGGGTAAAGGGGTATTTTTAGGGTTCAGGGTCAGTTTTCAGTTTTTGGGTAAAGGGGTATTTTTAGGGTTCAGGGTCAGTTTTCAGTTTTTGGGTAAAGGGGTATTTTTTGGGTTCAGGGTCAGTTTTTAGTTTTTGGGTAAAGGGGTATTTTTAGGGTTCAGGGTCAGTTTTCAGTTTTTGGGTAAAGGGGTATTTTTAGGGTTCAGGGTCAGTTTTCAGTTTTTGGGTAAAGGGGTATTTTTAGGGTTCAGGGTCAGTTTTCAGTTTTTGGGTCAAGGGGTATTTTTAGGGTTCAGGGTCAGTTTTCAGTTTTTGGGTAAAGGGGTATTTTTAGGGTTCAGGGTCAGTTTTCAGTTTTTGGGTAAAGGGGTATTTTTAGGGTTCAGGGTCAGTTTTCAGTTTTTGGGTAAAGGGGTATTTTTAGGGTTCAGGGTCAGTTTTCAGTTTTTGGGTAAAGGGTTATTTTTAGGGTTCAGGGTCAGTTTTTAGTTTTTGGGTAAAGGGGTATTTTTAGGGTTCAGGGTCAGTTTTGGGTTTTTGGGGTACATATACAATATTGCCTATTATTTAATTAAATGTTGTTACTATATATATATGTTTTAAGAAATATGATTAAAAATATATATATTTTTTTACTTTCATTAAATATTTAATTATTAAAAGTTATTTTAAGTATTGTTAATTATATTTTAGTAATTAATTTTTTATATTAATGTAATTAAACATTGTTTTTAGTAAAGTCGATATTTTTTACAACGATATTTTTGTAAACGATATTTTGTAGTCGATATTTTTGTACTTACCTGTTTGTACATACAAACTCGATATTTTTGTAGTAGATATTTTCACCTCGATATTTTGGGTACTCGATATTGTGGTAGTCGATATTCTTTCAGTGATCCATCTTGAGGAGCAGAACTTGCAGGTAAATTGCAAAATCAGTAGCCTTCCAATCATGCTATGATGGGGCACAGTGGGAAGAAATAGAAGATTTACTATGACATCTACCTAAGACCGTGCAAGAAGGTGGGAGGAGATTGTGTCGAAAGGCAAAGTAATCTCCACCGTAAATATATGCTTTGCACTGGATGCAGCCAACACTGCTTCCAGCGGCATTAACACCAGTGTCCTCTTGCGCCGACATACCTGGCTTTGGATTTCAGGTTTTAAACCTGAGGTGCAACATCTCATAAACCTGCCATTTGATGGAGAGCATCTCTTCGGCCTGCAGGTTGATGAGATGTTGGAAAGAAAAAACCTCTCAGACAGCAAAGTCGAAGGGCACCCTACAAAACACCACAAGTCCTTTCTCAGGCTGGTCCAAGCTCACATCACCTGACCAAGCCCTATCAAATAAAAACAGCATCACAATTACCAGCATCTAGCAGCAAGAGTCTACAGTAGAGGGTCATAAAGTGGCAACTGATGTGATTGTATAGGGAAGGTGCCTTCAAAGAACCTACCTCATTTAAGCAGTGCCCACGCCTTCCACTCAATCACACCTGAACTGTTGGTGGTAGGATAAGCCATGTCCTCCACCAATTGCAAAGATTCACCTCACACATGTGGTTACTAAGCATTATAAAACACTGCTACTGCTTTGAACTACACACCACCCCTCTCAACATACCACCCCGAATTCTCAAACTTAGTACGAGAAAGAGGTGCGCTCACACCTACAAAAGGGGCCATAGAGCCTGTACTCCAACTACACCAGGGGACAGGTGTATATTCACTGTACTTCCTCATCCTCAAAAAGAATGGATCCCTTAGGCTAGTTCTCGATCTCGGGGCACTCAACTGATTCATCCTGTCGGAACATTTCAGAATGACCACCCTGCAAGAGGTCATCCTCCACCTGAGATGGGGAGACTATATGATGGTGCTCAGTCTGAAAGACACCTATTTTTGCATTCCCATCCCCCCAGCACATCACAAATACCTTTGTTTTGTGGTAAGTGGCCATCATTACCAGTTCAAAGTCTTACTGTTTGGGGTAACTAAAGCCCCAAGGAGGCTCCCTGATACAAAGTACAATGCTTAGCTCACATGAGGGCAACAGTATCTCTCCTTCATGCGTTGGGATTCACCTTAAGTGCCATAAAATCCCATCTTCTACCCTCCCAAGTGCAGCATTTTATTGACTCCATACTGCAGTACCAAGGATTACCCCAGCCAACAGATTGTAACCAGCTTTTAGAGCAACTTTGACCTCTTTTCCAACTAAACTCTCTAATTTATGTGTGCCTGTTTATGTGACTGCTAATCATGATGACATCATCATTGACATAGTTCCATATACAAGGCTGCACATGAGGCCCATGCAAGAGTGTCTGGCAGTCCTTTGGTCACAGCCTCATGGTCAGTAAGAAGAGCTAGTGTTGGTTCAAGCCAAAGTGCTCCGCTCTATCCAGTGGTGGACATCCACCAAAAATGGTGCAAGTCAGGACTTTCCCTGGCCCAGTTCTCCCTGTGACCATTACCACAGACGTTTCTTCTCGGATGGGTTGCTCATGTACATCATTAGATCATTATGGGGCAGTGGCCTATCCAATATCATAGTAAACACATCCACTTTCTGGGGGCGGAGCTAGCAGCCGCGGAAAATGGCCGCATAGTCCCGGGGCTCCTTCGGCACCAATTCAATATCCTAAATAATCCTGCATTAACCTAACCCTTGATACTCCCCCGGCACCTCAGTGAGTTGCGGACTGCGAGGTGGACAGGCGGACCCGTCCTGGGAGCGATCCTTCCTGCCCTGACGACGATACAGAGTCTGTGGACTTCGGCGGTGCGAGGGCCCGTGATCCGCGGACTCAGGTGGCTGCGAGTCCGGGTTGCGTGCAGCGACGTGCGGCGGCGCCCGGGAGCGGGCGCGGGGGAGATCGGACCTCCTGCTGAGGCCAGCATCGGGAAGGAGGGGACACGTCGGTGGCTCCGGCTGCCTGTGCTGAGGATTTGACTGGACGGTGAGGCGGCGCGGAGAGTGTGGGGAGTGCGTGGGGCTTATAACAGACCTGGGAGCCGAGGGTACAAGGAGCGGCTACTCCGGAGTGCGCGCCTTACACAGTACACAAGAGGCGCGATAGCCCTTTCGGCCCCCCCTCCCTACCTTGGATGCGTGGCGTTATTTGAACCCCCGGCCAGGGACTTGTCCTTCTCTGGAGGCCGGTGCAAAGTACAGGTGGGACAGCGCAGCCCCTCTGCTCTCCCGCCCCTCGCTCGCCTCACTGGGATCTGCGACTGAGGGCCTTACACACGTGGCCGAGGCCTTGCCAAGGGGCCTGCAGAACTCACAGCTCAGGCGGCTCTACCGGCTCGGCTGAGACCCCTACATAGGGGCGGACATTCTCCTAAGTGCGAAGGTCGCACTGGCAGCGACTTTCGGGGTCTGGTCTCCCTCCGCGCGGGTGCGTCGACGCCGCAGAACGCAGTGAAGCATGGGGAAGGGGGACAGAACCCAAAGCAAGCTCCCTTTTGCACAGCGACGAGTGCCGGTGCTGAGCCCCCAGGTTCGCCAAGACGAGGCGCAGACAGCGGGTGAACAGCCGGAGGACAGCGCAGATATAAAATCAATGCTTAGAACCATGGAACTAAACATCCAGGCGAACTTCACGGCGCTGGGTACGAAAATGGACGCCATGTCCTACAGAATGGACCGCATGGCGGAACGACTAGATAAGCACTCGGAGAGACACGACATGGCGGAAAGGCGCATAACTGAGGTGGAGGAGGCTCACTCGGACTTGGACACGGCGCGACGCAGGGCGGAGACATTGATCAGGTCTCTGCAGGACAAAACGGAGGATTTAGAAGCAAGGTCCCGTCGCTGTAACCTTCGCATCCTTGGCCTGCCGGAGACCACTCAGACCGGTAGAATGGAGTTATTCGTGGAAAACTTGCTCACCAAGCTGCTGGGTGAAGGAGTGTTCTCAGCGATGTTTGTGGTTGAACGAGCACACCGATCGTTGGGTCCGAAGCCTAATCCTGGCCTCCCCCCGAGGCCGATAATAGCGAAGTTGTTGAATTACAGAGACAGGGACACGGCACTCCGGCTGGCACGGTCCAAGGGCGATCTGCACTTCGAGGGGTCAGTGATCTCCATTTTCCCAGATTTCACGGCTCGGGTGCAGGAGGCGCGCAAACATTTTGCGCCACACAAGAAACGACTCAGAGACATGGGGCTCGATTACGCCATGCTGTACCCGGCCAAGCTGCGGGTCAACAGGCAGGGCCACTCTCATATCTTCACGGACCCTGCGGAACTGCAAAAAGCCTTGAAGAAGTGGGCCCGAGACAAGCCGGAAGATCAGTCAGAAAGCCGGGAAGATGCCGATCAACGGAATATGGATGACCAGGAGTGACTTGGAGATGTCCACCTTGTGGCATAGTGACTGCCGACGCATCATCCTGCGGCGAGAACCTCGAAGGTCGTGGAACTGGAGCAGCCCTACATGGACATGATGTCACAGATAAGCGGGGATGGGACATTAGCACTGTGGTTGTTCATTTATTGTATTGGTATGCTCCCATAGTAACTGTTTCGCTCCACGGGACAATGAGTGGTGGTTGGGCTATGTTGGCTAAACTTGGGGTGGGGAGGGGGAGGTAGCCCTACACAGTTGGGGTACAATGAAGATGCTGATGCTCAGGTTGATGTGATGAAGTGTTGCTGGTGGTGCACGACGGAGGGATGGGGCGCTGGGCAACAGACTTGTGACTTGTTAGCTGAGACTGAGTTGGCTGGCTACCTTTGCCCACGAGCGGTTGGCTGATGGGGCACTTGAACTGGTGTTTGGGGAGGGGCGGGCGGGATGGGGACCTGCATGGCCGAGTTGGGGTGGGTCAGCTGTGGGAGGGGGGTGGAATGTTGGGGTTTGTTTTTGAATTCATGCTGTTTTTGTGGATGATACACTCTGTGTTCTGCCGAACTTTGTGGAGAATTCCCACTGTGTGTGCGGCTCCTGCTTCTCTTCCGAATAGCCTTCTGGAGTGCGCCGCTGCGATTTACATGACACTTTCACCCAATTTCATCGCAATCTCCCATGGTGGATAGAATGGGTGCTGATAACCTCACATCACTGAGGGGTTCGGAACATGCTAGCTTAAGAATTCTCACTTGGAATGTGAGGGGCTTAAATGACTTCAGAAAGCTCCGTAAAGTACTCAGTTATCTGCGCAGGCACCACATTGATCTCGCCCTCTTACAGGAAACTCACTTGCCTCTGACCAGCAAAATGCTCACTCACAGGGGGCTGGCGGGCTGTAGCGTGGCCTCGGGCTTCACGACACACTCACGAGGGACTCTTACTTGGGTTAACCCCAGTTCCAAACTCACATTGACACTTTTGGAGGCTGACACTGAGGGTAGATATGTCCTCTGCAGGTGCATGGGTAGGGGGCTTGACTGCATGGTGGTGAATGTATATGGTCCTAACTTTGACTCCCCGGAGTTTTACTCCACCCTGGCCCAGAAATGCAGGCTGTATGAATGTTCAGGGATGCTCTGGGGTGGGGATTTCAACCTGGTTCTTGACCCGAAGCTAGATAGATCAGCAGGTCCTCCTAGGAGCCCATCAGCAGCTGCCTCGGTGCTACAAACCGAAATGGTTCGCCTTGCGCTACTGGATGTTTGGCGCAGCAGACACCACACTAGAGGGGGTTACACGCACTACTCCGCCTACCATGAGATTCACACGAGAATAGATTACTGGCTTATGACACAATTCTTAGCTAACAGGGTGAGGGATTGTCAGATTCTGCCACGCACGCTGTCAGATCATTCTCCTCTTCTCCTGATTTTCGAACTCCCGACGCCTAGACTTCCCCCCTACACGTGGCGCTTCCCCCCGTATTCCTTACTGGATGAGGTGTTTAGGGGGGAACTTGCGGACGAGATCCAGTCCTTCTTTGATGTTAATGTAGGCTCCGTGGACGATTTTCAAACGATATGGGAAACATTTAAGGTGTATGTACGCGGAGTGTCGATGGCCAAACACTCCAGCGTCCTTAAATCCATTAGACAGAGGCTCGAACTCCTAGAAACGCAGTTGGCAGAACTTGAACAGGACCAGCAGGCGGACCCTAATGGGGATACGCTAGATCGGATTAAACAGCTGGTGTCGGAATATAATTCAGAAGCTGACAGGGAGGTCCAACATATGGGCAAGTACGCTACTGCACGCTCTTATGGAGAAGGCGAGAGACCCGGCTCCCTGCTGGCTAACATTGCACGCACCGAAAGGCGCCAGCTTGTGGTCGGCGAATTGATATCGAGCGCGGGAGAGGTCCTTACCGACGAGGAGCAAATTCTTGACGAGTTCCGACAATACTACTCCACTCTTTATGACTCCAAATCTACTGGTATGGAGGGGGCGATAGACGATTATTTAGGATTTATCAAAATGCCACAGTTGTCGAACGCACAGCGAGAGTTCCTAATGATGCCGATTCAGAGGGAGGAAATTGTGGATGCTCTAGACAGCATGAGATCAGGTAGTGCCCCTGGGGCCGACGGGCTGACGGTGGGCTTTTACAAGGCCTTCAAAGACCAACTGCTGCCCTACCTGTCGACGCTGTTTGACGACATTTGTCTGGAGGGTAGCATGCCTCCCTCCATGCGGGAAGCACTCATTATTACCCTACTTAAACCGGGGAAACCCGCAAATGAACGGAGTTCGTATAGGCCACTCTCTTTGATAAATGTCGATGCTAAACTGTACGCCAAGGTTCTGGCGACGCGTCTCGCTCTCTTGGCCCCGGAACTGGTAGCTCCGGAACAAGCCGGCTTCATCCCAACTAGGAATCTCACATATAACATACGTACAGTATTGGGAACAATGCAGCACGTGAAGCCGGAGTGTAAGGCGCTGGCGGTTTTCCTAGATATGGAAAAGGCGTTCGACTCTGTCGAATGGCCATTTATGTCGAGAGTGCTGCGGAAGCTAGGATTGGGCGAACCTTTCTTGCAAATGGTGGGAGCACTGTACTTTGAACCCTCAGCTAGAATCCGACTGGGTAACAGAGTCACGGAGGCGTTTGCGATACACAGGGGCACCAGACAAGGTTGTCCTCTCTCTCCGCTGCTATATGCGCTTGTCGCGGAACCCCTGGCGTGCGCTCTGCGAGAATACCATAGCCACGAGGGCGTCAGCTTCCCAACCTACAAGATCTGCATATCCACGTACGCGGACGACACCCTCTTATATGTAAGAGACCCGGAGCACAACCTATCCTCTGTGCTACGTGAAGTAGTGCAGTTCGGAGCGTTATCTGGACTGAAAGTAAATTGGAATAAATCTGTGGCATTTCCACTGACCCCAATGACGGGCAAGTTTGGGATGGATTATCCACTGCAGTGGTCGGACGACCCGGTCCGTTACCTGGGTATACAACTGCACCCGGATCCTGATATTCTGGTGAGGGAAAATTATGGAGTGGCCTTTTCTAAATTGTCGGACGATGTGGATAGGTGGTGCAGATTACCGTTATCTCTGTCGGGACGCATTGCCCTGATGAAAATGATTGTCCTCCCTCGGTTCCTGTTTCTGTTCAATAACATCCCGGTGACATTACCGAAGGTTTTTTTCAAGACACTGACGCAGGCCCTCACACGGTTGGCGTGGGGAGGCAAGCAACCGAGAGTAAAGTGGCAAGTTTTAACGCTCCCGTACGATCAAGGGGGTTTAGGGGCCCCTGACCTGGAAAGATACTATAGGGTCGCGCAAGCCACTCATTTACATACTTGGACACACGGGGATCGCAAAATCCCACATGTGGTACTTGAAACCCTCTTCACTGCCCCTCTCCCTCCGCCGGCCACGGTGTTTGAACCAGCTCCTCGTCGTGTAGGTACGCTGGACTCCATCACTGCGACGAACCACGCATGGCACTCACTGGCCCGAGGGCATGGGCTCGACATACTGTATTCCCCGCTCATCCCTATAGACTGGGCAGTCTGGCTCTCTCCGTTACGAGAGAAGGGGGTCACGTGCGCGCTCCGGCAATTGGGCATACTTAAGCTGGGAGACCTATTCAAGGACGGGACGACAATCACCTGGGCACAACTGGTCCATTCCCGACCTCCGGCCACGTTAATGCAGCGTTTCCACTTCCACAGGGTACGGACGGCGTTGCGGACCTTGCTGGGTCCGACAATGCTAGAGCCCCCCGAGACACCGGAATTAACGTATATTATTAAACACTCGTCCCCAAGTCATCTTATCTCCCGGATGTATAGGATGGGCCAAGCTGGCGGGAAACAGCCTTTCTCCAAGGCCCGGGAGGCATGGCAGCGAGATCTGCAGGCGACCATCAGCGATTCCATGTGGGAGTACTGCTGCCGCAACACTAGGAGGGTGTCCCTCAATGCTCGACATAGGCTTATACATTTTAAATTCTTACAAAGAGTATATTATACTCCTGAGCGATTACATAGATACGGCCTCCGGGACACGGCGGAGTGCGATCGCTGCCATGCCCAGGTGGCGGACTTCATGCATCTGGCGTGGTCCTGCCCGGGCATTAACAAATTCTGGGCTGACGTCTTTGCAGAGCTAGGTCACATATTGGAGACTGAGTTGCCTATTGACCCGGCGTTGGCGTTACTAGGCTATTCCAGAATCCTCCACCCGGCGATACGCCGCTTGGCAGACTTGGGACTAATCTTGGCCCGACGTGCGGTGGCGCGATGTTGGATGCGGGGACCTCTCCCGACCAAAGGTGGCTGGTCCAGAGACATGCTATATGGGTGCACCCAGTCACAGCTCTATAGCGAGCTTCTTCCACCGGTCAGCAGACCCAAAAATTTCTGGGACTTGTATTTCACGTACGCGGCCAGTAAGGAGGACGCGGATTCAGTGCAGGAGGAGAATGAGGTGAGACAGAGCGAGGAGGGGTGCACTGGGTTTTCCGATCCATGGTGAAGAGAAAGAGTGGGACGTGAGGGTCCGAGTGCTCTGATGGGCGAATCTACAGGGGCCTTGAGTGTTTGGTGGAGGTGTCTCCTCCGAGAACGATTGGCTGCAGGTCACACATAGTGAGGGTCGCTCTGGGGGGAGGGGGTCACAGCGGAGTGGGACGGATGGAGAGGGGGTTGGAGACAGGGTGGACAGGGCATGGAGGCGCTATGGTTAAGGGAGGGTGGCAGAGGCACACACAGGGGCAGTTAGAGGGGGGGGGTGGAGTTGGGGGGGGAAGTTATAAGAGGCGGTTTAGTATTGGGTTAGAGGATCGGACAGGCATACCACACCGCTACGTCTAATTCCATACTGACATTGAGTGTGCGCCAACGTAGGTGGGTGAGACCGGGACAGGGAGTTCTAGATACCATTGTCACGTTAGTTACGCTGCAAGACGGCGGCAGAGAGGCTACTGACCACTGGGAGGCGGCTGGTCTGATTTCTCGAATGATCCTGCTATGATGGTATTGTTGTTCTTTTACATTGCTGCCGGCCCCAGGGTTGTAGGCGTAGAGCTGTGTGTATGTGCTGACACCGAATAAAAGTTTATAACCCAAAAAAAAACAAAAAAAACACATCCACTTTCTAGAGTCTCTAGCCATACATCTAGCTTACAAAGCCTTTCTTCATCTCATTCGAGGCATGGTAATCTTAGTCAAAGCAGACAACATGGCAGCGATCCTTAAATCCAAAAACAGGGAGGCATACACTCGACACAGCTTTACCATCTAGCACAGACCAATATGGGGCAGTGAACTATCCAATATTATGGGAAGCACTTCAACGTCCTAGATCTTCTAGCCATACACCTTGCTCACAAAGCCTTTCTTCAGCTCATTCAAGGCATGTTAGTCCTAGTCAAAACAGACAACATGACAGCAATGCATTAAATCCAAAAACAGGGAGGCACACACACACTGTAGCTTTCCCATCTAGCACAGACCGTTGACATTGAGAAGTTCGCCACAAGACTCACCTCATGGTAGAACACCTTACAGGAATACACAATTCTGAGGATTTACTCACCAGGATGTATCAACAAGTCCCCGGGTGGGAACTCCACTCTCAAGAAGTCTTCCAACAGTGGAGTACTCTTCAAATAGACTTATTCGCACAACAGCACAACATTCCCAAGCTTTACTGCCAAATACCCACAGCCCATAGTGAATATCCTGTGGATCAACTTGTCAGTGATATTTGCCTATGTTTTTGTACCTTTCCCACTGCTTCCATTAGTCATGAGGAAACTCAGGCAGATGTCTCTCACTGTAGTCGCTCCAACCTGGGCAAGGCAACTGTGGTTCTCCACCCTATTAACACTCTCTATTAGCTTCCACAAGAGGATTCTACTCAGACCAGACCTACTCACCCAGAGACACGATCGGATTCGGCACCCATACTCAGCATAACTCAATCTTTTGATTTGGCGCCTGGGGTACTAGGGTTTGGTTATATCCGGCTACCAAAACAATGTATGTCCATCCTTAAGGAGTATGCATAGATGGAACTAAATCATTTCATAAATCCAATCAACTGTTTGCTTCCTTTACCTAACTTCACTACGGACAACCAATATCTAAGTCTGGAATAGTCAGGAGGACTGTCAAATGAAGCTAAACTTGCAACATTGAACCCAAACGAGGACTTTATGCTCCTCCTAGGAAACACCCTGTGTTAAAAAATGGCTAATGTTAACTTCTTATACAATAACCCCATAGCTGACATATGCAAAGCAGCTATATCATCAACAACACTCTTTTACTAAGCAATTTTGTGTGTCCATCCTAGCCTGAAAACAGGCACTAGTTAGTCAGGCAGTACTAAGGGCACTGTTTCATCCACGCGTTAACCATCACTGAAGGGAGGATACTGATGTTCAGTCTATGCTAAACAAGTGTATCTACGGTCACACATGTTGTAACTGGACAATGCTACTGGTAGGCATCTGTTCATAGAGAGTACTGCTGTAGATTCACATATACCTGCCGTCTTCTCCGGGTCAGTCAGTATGCAATGATCCAGATCCTAAAATATTACATTCCTTCAAATATATGGTGCACTAATGCACCATATCGTTCACTCAAAATCCATACAGCCTTACACCCACTTTGAGGAAAACAATCTAACATGGATCCAGTGCTCATGAATAGTGTATCTCAAGCAGAGGAATCACACATCATTTTGACATGAAAACTTTCATCAAATGAAAACAAAATGCCAACTTCCAAGCACAACACTAGATGGTAGGTGTACGCTAATCAAGTGAATCTACAACACTAAATGCTACCTAAAGGTAAGAGGTATTTTACACACACACAGACATAAACAATGGTTAAAGGGATGCTGTAGTTAAGCATTGGACTAATGTGATGCGAGCCAACATTAAGCAATCCAAAAACCACTGACAATCTCCAGTTATAGTTTAGTGATCCAACTATAACTTTTCCACCATCATGCACTGCTTATGAACTCACATATTACATCACTAATGACATGTTAAATTATTGACTTAACTGATTATATTTAAATAACATTGTTGAAATCACTAATGAAATCAATCAATGGCTCTGACAGTGTCCTGTAGGCTTTGTGAACAAGCAGTAATACATCAGCCTAAATCGATGGTTGGTCTCTTATAAGCTTGTCTGTAAGCTTTCAAATGATGTAAATGAAATTGGATATTTAGGAAGTTATGCACTTTGGTTGAATACAAGTAAAAAGACAATGACATTCATCAGAAGATGGGTACAGTGCGGTCAGGTCGCTTACGGACAGGTGGTAGCTGAACATCATTAAACGGTAGACCAGTTAGTCAACATTTGGTGTGAAGGGATGAAGGCTGAGCAAGTATGGTGTTGGTTGCTCATGGTGTTGTGGGCACAGGGCATAGCCGCAGGTGAGGCTGTGCATGGCCAAAATCCCTTGCACAGTGGAGGTTGGTTACATGAGGATGGTCGGGGATAGGATCTGGCCATACAATAAGCCCAACCCATTTTGTATTTTGGATGGAGTGCCTGGTGTGACACCAGGCCTTGCATGAAGCCTCCACTATGTATGTCTGAAGTCAGTGTTAGTGTTGGTCTGCCGCTTGTGGAGGGGTGGGTGCAGAAACTGGCCACAGGCTAAGCCCTGGCTCAGCCTTGTCCTCTGTATGGCTGAAAATTGTGTGAAGTGGAGGTTTGATGCTTGCAGTAGGTTGGGTACAGGAGCTTTGACGGAGCTGATGCACTAAGTTCAAGCCCTGGTTCAGTTTGGACACAGGGTCTGGCGAAGGCAATGGCTGAGATGTTGTTTAACATGTCATTAGTTATGTGGTGTATGAGGTCATGAGCAGTGCATGCAGATTATTGGGGTGTCCTCTCCCTGCCCTTATATATTTTTCCCATTCTTGTTTCTAGTGACCATGAAAAGCAGTCCGGATATATGGGACCATTACACCAAATCACAAACAGCATAATTTCTAAGTAAGGTTATAGCGTTTTACCAAATGTGGTATAATTCTGTTCAGCCTTTTTTTCTGTCTTGGAGAGCAAAGTTTCCTATTGTAATTAGTAAATTTGCCTTTTGGGACTCAAATGCCCACCCCTGGCCCATTCATTTTCTTGGCCCCTGCTTCACAGATCAGCATGAATCATTCCATGAAGGAGTAAAATAGAAGTTACTAAATAGACCTACCCATATATATATATATATATATATATATATTTCTCATAGAAGCGTGTGAGGAAACTTTATTGGATATATATATATGTAAATGTATTTCGATTTATATAGCACACAATTCACCCAGGGGTCTCAAGGCGCTTGCTTAGGGAACCCGTCCTGGTATTCCCCTGTGAGATACCCCAGCAGGGTATTCACAAGGTGAAAGCCAGGCATCCCACCGCGAGGGGCCGTAGTGGAGATTAAGCAAGCTATTGCCCAGAGTTGCAGAGTGTGACCCCGTGAGTCAAGTAGGCACCGGAGCGAGAATTGTCGAGTCCGTGGAATTTTTGAGCCTGAGACCCGCCGAGGTGGGGAATCGAACCCTGGTCCACGGCTGATCTCAGCTTCCGGGTCTGCCGCCTCTAACCACTGAGCCACACTTCTCTCTATATATATATATATTACCTACTGGCGGTCGCCAGTAGGTATATATAGTTAGGATTTTTTCCCTATGGGATTTTTGAAAATTCTATGTCTAATAACTTTGGTGTTTGTGGACGGAATTGGCTGAAATTTTCTGGAAAATGGAACATTTTGTTTCTGAGCAGCCCTTGAAAATTTGGGGGGGTTCGTCAAGGGGGGGCCGAGAAAAAAGGGGGGTCCCAAAACGTGTTTTTAACATTGAGTTTTCCATAGGGCGGTTGGCCTCACTTTTAGCCCGAACGGCTGAATGGATTTGCACGAAACTTGGCAAAATTGTAGGGACTGGTAGCCCGATGTGCCTTTTGTAGGTCTCAAAATATGTGCTCCCGTGAATTTTGAGAAATTAACGTTTAAAAAAAGATATATATCTGTAAGCGCGCTCCGGTCCGCGCCCCGGTTCGCGGACCGGGGCGCGTACCGGAACTTCGCGTAGCGAAGCTGATTGGCTCTCCGGTGTCTGTCAACATTCTAAACAGTCCGTAGCGGCCGCCATCTTGTCTCTCGGTAGGATTGAGAGACAAGAGGAGGCCAAAACAATGGGGGAAATGACCATAAGGGGGCATAGTAGATCCTCCCTGACCCCCTAGGTTTAATGTGGAGGCTTTAAAAGGGCCCCGCGGGGCAAAAAAAAATAATTTTTTTTTGGTTTTTTTTGCGTGGGTAGCGCCCGGTACGCGAACCGGGAAGCGTTCTGGGCAGCGTACTACAATGAAAAAAGAATGAGAGACTTTTCAAATGCAGTATGTTAATTGATTGTTGGTTTTGTTGATTATTTTTTATTTTCTTTATTTTTTAAGCATTTTTTTTTATTGTGATTGTGTTTCATAATTTATTAAACTTTCTAACATTTCATTGTCAGAAATTTCATAATTATCATGGAATATACATTGTAGTCTCTGAGGGTGTAAAATGTCCTCATTTGCAAGGAGGTTATCTACTGCTTGTACACATTGCAGTAGTTCATTGTCCCAAGTTTCATCGAAAAATTCAATGTCAATTTGATCAATTGTATCAATCAATTCTTGGCTGCTCTCTTGCAGGTCCATTTCAAAAGAAACTTGGTTTTCGCCTTCCATTTTGCCTGAAATTTGGATTAAAAAAATATATATTAGTAGAGATAGGGCAATGTTGGGAATAATTTTAGATAGGCATTTTTTATCAGTGAATTTATCTTTGGGCAGTGTATAGTATCAGAGTGGAAGTAGGAATTTAAAAAAGTGTATGTGATTTAACATAAGTAAATTCATAATTATACAAGAGAAGCCTAACTCCATCCATAACTATAACAGAGAAGTCTCTCTAAATCTATAACTACTACAGAGGGATAGTATATATCTATCAGAAAAAGTTTACCATATTAACTTATAGTGCACAATATACTTCAGTTTTAAAAATAAAAACTTACCTTTAGAAGGAAGTTGAAGGAATTAGTGAAAATACTATTGAAATGTACAGCAAGAAGTAGTAGTCAAAATGGCTGTGTTTTCTTCTCTTCCTTTATATATATTCAGGTATATAACCAATGAAATGTCAGGTAAAAAAAGTAGAAAATGAAAGTAAAATTTTCATTGGTTGTCAATTCCAACACTTCAGATGTGTTTTGTGAAGTAATTTACCTCAGGGTATTTAGAGAGGTCTACAGGCTAAATGACTAAATGGAATTCCAATCAAATTTGTGAAAATGGTAGGGATTGGTATGTAGTATGAGCTAATCTATATTTGGTGAAATTGTCTCCAGTGGCTTTTCTGTGAACTACTTTCCCACCTTTTTTGATGGTGCGCTTCCCAGGGAGCGACCCGGTACGCGAACCGGTGAGCGCCCCGGTACGCGAACCTTAAGCGTTACGGGAGTCCACCATTTTGTGTTTCGGTCGAATTAAGATACAAAATGGAGGGCAAATAATGTTCAGAATGGGTAGAAGGGGGCACGGTAGACTTATCTTGACACCCTAGGTTTTGTGAGGGTGGCTGAGGAGGCTTATATGTGCGGAAAAAAACTATTTTTTTTAAAAATTTCGCGAGGTTAGCTCCCGGTTCGCGTACCGGGTAGCGCCCCGGGGAGCGTACTTTGTTGAAAATTAGTGAAAAATGTTAGAGTAAAATAATAATTGTGAGTGATTAGATGTAGGGCAGCTCTGAGAAGAGCTTTTGGGTTTATGGTACATTTAGGTACTTATAAGTAGGTACCAATGCACATTCTTAAATTCAGAGTGAAAACTCTGTTGCCCTCATCTGAGAAGTGAACTCCATCTCCTCTGTAGATATCTTGCATGTAGTAACGCAAGTTATTGTTGTACAGGGAGCCCATTCCATGGTCTCTCATGTAAGCTGAAACAGATTTGTTTACATGCTTCCTCGACTTCTCAATTTGTGGACAAAATTGGTTTGACCACCTCCATTTCTGTCTTTGGCATATATTTGAATATACCAAGGCAGTCTGAGGAAAAAGTGCCATCAATTGCTCAAAGGTGTCCTTTAAAAGCATTTCCAGACCTACCCCAGTCAAAGTGCCCAAGTCATTACCTCCACAGTGCACAATTAACAGGTCAGGTTTGGGCAAATGCATAAAGGTTTTCACCAATGGTATCAATTGGTGACATTTTAATCCTCTGTGGCCAAACCACTTAATTTCCACATCTTGTAAATTGAGGTTAGGTAAATTCCTGTTTTCAACGTACCTTTGAGCCCAGTGAATATAACTATGTCCAACAATCCAGACAGAAAACATGGTGAGAGAAGGTTCTCCTGCAGTCAGATGAAGTGTGGCAATGAAATGGCAGTTGAAAAAATGAGAGTTTAAAATGAAAAAAACTGTGGAGTTTCTGTGTTCATGAAGCAGTAACAGTGATTGGTGGATTTTGATTGCTGAAAACAGAAAGTTAGGGTGCACGGATGTGTTCTTTGAAAGATGTATTTTGAATGGTCAATAAAAAATCATTAAATGAAAGAATGCACTGGATATGCAGGTGCACTGAGAGTTCAGAGTTCAATTGCAACAAAGTTGTGTGAACTTGCAAACACCAGAAGTCTTCCAATGAGGTGGTTGCCATGCAGAAAAGGCATGAAATGGCAGAGGGGGGAAGGGTTTTCATTTGAAAAAAAGTGAGGGAAGAGTTTTGATTGGGTGACATGAGAAATATGTGTGAAGATTTACAGCATTTCTGTGCTTTTGATAGCTGCAGACTCTGGAGTGCATACCTTTTGCTCTGCTGAAGACAAATTGGTGTGTTTCTGAGACTCTTTTCAAACTCAAAGTATTTGCTAAGGTGAGAAAATATTTCTTTAATTTAGATAGAGAATAGTGTGCTTTAAGGAGAAAATTATGAATTATGTGGCGCAAATTGCTTGTAAATATGATCCCACATGTGCATGGAAAATTTAGATTTTGAATGTTTGTGTTACATAGCCATGTTAAAAGTGATACAAACATGCTGCAAAGGCAATCAAAAAACGCTTTTATGTGTCTTAAGGACATTTTAAGTAATTTTCCCATGTGCAGTGTTTTGAAATTATGATTTGAAAATCGTTTTTGGGGAAAAGGAATTGTTTTTAAATTTATGACAAGGACATAATGGTGTATGCTTCTTTATACGGCAATTGACTGTCCCTGATGTTATTTTTCCCATTTTAATGTAAGACCTTTCTCTGTGGCGCAAGTTGCTTGTAAATATGCTCCGACCTGTGCATGGGAAATTTAGATTTTAAATGTTTGTGTTACATAGCCATGTTAAAAGTGACCCAACCATGCTGGAAAGGCAATAAAAAAACACTTTCATGTGTCTTAAGGACATTTTAAGTAATTTCCCTGTGGGCAGTGTTTTCAAATTATGAATTGAAAATCGTTTTTGAGGTAAAGGAATGTTGTTAAAATTTATGTGCGCCATATGCCCACAAATTTCGTTTTCAGGGGTGCAGCAGGGTGTTCTTGAGACACCCCTGCACCTTTGGAAAAATTCCTAATTTGCGATGAGCTAATTGCTAATCGCAAATTGCACCTTCATTCCTATGGGCCTCCTGCTCCATGGAAATGAATGGGTAATTTGCAATTAGCAATTTGCTCATCGCAAATTAGGAATGGTAAAGAATCGCTATTTATTCCTTAAAATTCGCTATTTTGGAAATGCAAAATAGTTATATGATACATATGGCGGTTGATGTCTAACAAGATAAGAAGCTTAGGGATACATTTATGATGACTGGCGCAATGAAGTGGACATCACTTACTTCATTGGTAGAGCTTTACATGTATTATGTCCTCTGTATTCTTCATCAAGCGTAACTTTAATCTGCAATCCTGAGTAGGCCTCACCTTAAACAAACCTCTGGATAGGCCACACCTTATCGTCATCCTGAATTAATCATTTAAAATGCTAGGGACAGATTTATGATAGGTGTATGTCTCTTTTGCGCCACTTACAAAACACTGTCCACGGGGAAATGACTTAAAATGTCCTTAAGACACATGAATGTGTTTTTTTAAAGCGTTTGCAATTTTTTGGGGTGACTTTTAACATGGCTATGTGACTCAAACAGTCAAAATCTAAATTCACCATGCACAGGTGGGAGCATATTTACAAGGAATGTGCTCTATGGGGAAAGGTCTTATAATGTAATATGGGAAAAATGACATCAGAGACACTGAAATGCCTTATAGAGAAGCATACACCATTATGTCCTTGTCATAAATTTGCAAACCATTACTTTTCCCCAAAAACGATTTTCAAATCATAATTTGAAAACACTGCACATGTGGAAATTACTTAAAATGTCCTTAATTCTTAAATTTGCTATTCCTTATTTTGCGATTGCACTGAAGGATTTGCAAATTTTGCGATTCCTTAAATGCAATGTATCAAACAAAAAATATGTAAAAAATGATATTAAGGATTTGGAAACTACCACCAACTTCTAGTTTGTGGTAATTTGCGAATTCTTTTCAAAAAGCATTTTTTTTCCAAAAAACAAAAGGTGCCATATGACGCCTATACATGTCCTTAGGGCATGTATGTGTGCCATATGCCCCCAAATTTCTTTTTCAGGGGTGTAGCAGGGTGTTCTTGAGATACCCCTGCACGCTTGAAAAAATTCCTATTTTGTGATGAGCTAATTGCTAATCGCAAATTGCAACCTTCATTCCTATGAGCCTCCTAGCCCATGGAAGTGAATGGGTAACTTGCAATTAGCAATTTGCTCATTGCAAATTAGGAATGGTAAAGAATTGCTATTTATTCCTTAAAATTCGCTATTTAGGAAATGCAAAATAGTTTGATGGTACATATGGTGGTTCATCTGTAACAAGATAAGAAGCTTAGGGATACATTTATGATGACTGGCGTAATAAAGTGGACATTACTTACTTCATTGGTAGGCCTTTACATGTATTATCTCCTCTGTATTCTTCATCAAGCGTAACTTTAATCTGCAATCCTGAGTAGGCCTCACCTTAAACAAACCTTTGGATAGGCCACACCTTATTGTCATCCTGGATTAATCATTTAAAATGCTAGGGACAGATTTATGATAGGTGTATGCCTCTTTTGTGCCACTGTGCGTCACTTTTATGATGCAGCGGCGGTGCTAATTTGCAATTAGCAATTTGCTCATTGCAAATTAGAAATGGTAAAGAATTGCTATTTATTCCTTAAAATTTGCTATTTAGGAAATGCAAAATAGTTTGATGGTACATATGGTGGTTCATCTGTAACAAGATAAGAAGCTTAGGGATACATTTATGATGACTGGCGCAATAAAGTGCACATTACTTACTTCATTGGTAGGCCTTTACATGTATTATCTCCTCTGTATTCTTCATCAAGCGTAACTTTAATCTGCAATCCTGAGTAGGCCTCACCTTAAACAAACCTTTGGATAGGCCACACCTTATTGTCATCCTGGATTAATCATTTAAAATGCTAGGGACAGATTTATGATAGGTGTATGCCTCTTTTGTGCCACTGTGCGTCACTTTTATGATGCAGCGGCGGTGCTAATTTGCAATTAGCAATTTGCTCATTGCAAATTAGGAATGGTAAAGAATTGCTATTTATTCCTTAAAATTCGCTATTTAGGAAATGCAAAATAGTTTCATGCTACATATGGCGGTTCATCTGTAACAAGATAAGAAGCTTAGGGATAGATTTATGATGACTGGTGCATCACCAGGGATGTGTCAGTCATCCTGCGCCGCTGTTCCGCCACCCATGGTGTGCTGCATTTAGAATGCGGGGCATCATGGGGCAAAAATGGCACAGATGCGTGACGTATCTGTGCTGTAAAGGTAGTGATTGCTGGAGTTGTATCGCAAGTGCGATGCAGCTCAAGCAAGGCTCAGGGGTGCCCCATCTCCACAATGTTGCGTCAAGACCTATGCCTGCTTAAAGCAGGCGAAGGGTTTTGACGAAGCTTTCTCCTATCTGATTGTAAATACGGCACACCATGGGTGGCAGAGTAGTGGTGCACGTTAACTGGTGCATGCCTGGGGATGTGCCATTTAACATAAATCTGCCCCTTTACATTTAAGTATGTGCAGGACACACAGAGTCGGTGAGGCTTATCCAAGGTTAAGAAGAGATGAGTCCTGTTCACTGAAAATTTAGACATAGTCTTCACCTGCTCAGCATTGCTGGACATGGCTAAATAATAGCTGCAAAATATTACTCTTGTTAAACAATTTTACTATTATAATCTCTGAGATTTGTCTCTTACTCTGCAACATCTCATTGTTGTTATCTTTCTTTAAAGATAAAGACAACCTCAACATGAGCGACAATCTGCAATCAGTTGATTTTGACCTCATCATTGAACTTGTAATTGAAACATCAGTGGATGTTGATCCCTTGGATGATTTAAATCCTGAGGATGAAGAAGAGCGTGATGAGGATGCAGATTTGTCCGAATTATATGACATAGGATGGGAAGCTGACCTGCTTGAGCCTATGGAAATATAAACATTTATTTTTAAAATTTATAATTAATAAAAAGTAAAAAGGTAAACCGTTTAATTTAAAAATAAAGACACCTTCAAAAGCAGGTTATGTGTAGTGTCTTCAATAAAATATTAAAATATGCTCATAAAATTAGATCAGATTCACATATAAAATAGCACAGGTAACATAAATATAAATGTCATTTCTTTTCTGCTATTTCTGTATTGTAAATTTGCAAGGACTAAAAAATCTTCTATTTAAAATGTCAAGTAGTGTGTTAAGTTTTTGATCACTGTTATTGTTTTACTGTTTGGTAATAATGGTTAATAAAAATTTTTATTATATTTTACCACAGATTCAACTGCAGATCATTTCAAGATTTCACCATGCCAACAATAGAAAGACAGAGAAAGGCTGCAAAACGTCAAAGACAGCAGGTGAAACAAAATAAGCAGCAGTCCTCTAACAAAAAGATTTGTCAAGTCACGAAGAATGCACCGGGTAAGAGCACAAAATATTTCATAAGAAATATGTGTAGTAAAAAAAATATTACTACAGAAAATGTTTCAGTCCATAAAACGAGAAGGAATTCAAATGGAAAGGAAAGGCCAATGAAAAATGTTACTGCTAGAGCAAGAGATAACTCTGTGCATGATAGTAGAAGGAAACAACAGTTTAGGGAGATTCGTAAACGAATGTTCCGCAACAGGATAATTGGCAATTTGTTAAAAAATATTAAGAAAGGTCAACAGAAACTGGTTTTTTATAAGAGAAAAAAAAAGTTGAGAAAGTTATTGATCAGGCATTTGAAATTAAACGTAAGTTATTTATTTTGATAATCAATAGAATTAGGAAGCTAAACAAGGCAATTTATGATTTCAAAAGAAATAGTAGATGGAAGAGAATAGTTAATCGTAGTAATTTTTGTGAAGTTTTTTCTGGAGAATGGATGCATAGTTCAAGCTGTGAGGCATTTTTTAATGAGGAGAGTTATTTCCAGGATAATGATTTGGTGCATGCAGTTGACACCAGTGGTCGTGCTTATGAAGTGAAAGATGGTTGTCCAGTTGAAAAAGAAAAACTTGTGACAACAGAGGCAGAAGAGGTGTTAGGTAATGAGGTTTTAGGAAGACGTGCTAAGGGTCCTGTGTACACCTGGAAGTGTAGTAGTATTTGCAGTGTGCGACAGGATTCCATCAATTTGCTTTGTGATTTTGTACGGTCATTTAATAAGAAAAGTTTGAAGCAGAAAATGATGTTGTTGCAAGAATTAGATCCTTGCAGAGTGAGAGAAGTGACAGGTTTGCATGGTCATTCACTGGCTTGTCTTTCCAGGAGAGTATGCCAGAGTGTTTTTCATCATTTCAGGATGCTAGCAGTGCATCATAATAAAGTGAGGAAATTAGTTAGAATGTTGTATTATGCTAAGAGTCCAGCAATTATGCTTAAACAATTATGCGCTGCTCTTTTGCATGGTTCTGAAATAGATGTGAAGAATATATGTGAAGAAATTGAGTTTTGTTACTTTGGAAGTAAAGAGGAGAATGTTGAAATTGACCAAGAAGAAGAGGGTAATGTGGAAGATAGTGTACAGGTTTCCAGTACAGATAATTTCCAGAGGGAAATTGCGACGTTTCAGGTCAAATCAAGTGAGAGGCCAAATTTCACTTGTGTGTGTTGTCGACGCACTTATTATAAGAATCAGACTAAGTTAGTGGATTTATATGCAAAAAGTGAAAGGGAAAATAATAGTGAATGGAAGGATTTCGCAACATACTTGATGGCTTTCTGAGCTCTCCCTGGTGAGACAACGAGGGCTGCGAGCTAGCGCTGCGAGCTAGCGCTGGACCATTGATAGCGCTCACTATTTTATTTCATTGCTGACATCGTTTTTAAAAACCTTTTTAATCGTGTTCATACTTTCTCTGTTGGGGGGCTATAATTATTGTAGCTAAAGGGGAATTCGAGAGGCACACTGACACCCCCTCACATGCGGTTGTTTGTTGTACCCTGCCTCGCCTAGCCGTTTTCATTGAATCGGCTACAAGCGACGGCGGGCGCCATCTTAGGTGTGGCTGGGGCTGGGGCTGCGCTCTAGTCGCGCCGGCCTCCCGCCCTCCTTAACTATTTAGCCGAGTTTTGGATCCTGCTCTCTGCTTTCTGAGCTCTCCCTGGTGAGACAACGAGGGCTGCGAGCTAGCGCTGGACCATTGATAGCGCTCACTATTTTATTTCATTGCTGACATCGTTTTTAAAAACCTTTTTAATCGTGTTCATACTTTCTCTGTTGGGGGGCTATAATTATTGTAGCTAAAGGGGAATTCGAGAGGCACACTGACACCCCCTCACATGCGGTTGTTTGTTGTACCCTGCCTCGCCTAGCCGTTTTCATTGAATCGGCTACAAGCGACGGCGGGCGCCATCTTAGGTGTGGCTGGGGCTGGGGCTGCGCTCTAGTCGCGCCGGCCTCCCACCCTCCTCACCCTCCATATTAGTAGTGTCATGGCCAGACGGCGCAGCGGGCTGGCGCAGCGGGCGCGCGCCGAAGCCGCGCCTAAGCCAAGCCCGTCTGCGCCCGTCCGCGACCAGACTCGGCCCAGGGCCATGACTCCTGTTTCTTTTGTGCACTATACCTCGACCCAACTTAGACTACTCAATTCGGGATGTCCTAGCCACCATTGTATCTCCCTGCCTCCTTCAACTGCTGTAGGTATTATTCCCGCCCCTTGCCCTGGCTGCAACTACAAGCTACCATCGCCAACTCTATCCCACTCACTAGTTCCCAATGCCCCTCTTAGTCCGGCCACTATCCCATTTCAGGGATGTCGAGCGGCGCTTATCAACACACGCTCTCTACCATGTCATTGTCTAGATATTTGCGAGTTTATTACTACGCATAATCTTGACTTTCTTTTTGCCACAGAAACATGGGGAGATGCGGGCTCGGGACCTGATTTTTGTCAGGCCACCCCGGAGGGCTATAGCGTAGTGAGACACGATAGACAATTAGGAAGAGGGGAGGACTCGCCATAATTTTTAAGAACCAGTACCATACCACACTCGACCCCATCCCATCCACTAATTGTGAAGCTGCCGCCTTTGCAATTAATCTTAATAGTAAACAAACTTTTAAAGGCATTCTGCTTTATCGACCCCCCGGACCTCGCAGCTCCTTTCTCTGCTCCCTATCTGAGCTAAATCATTATATTATAGGCTCTACTGATTACACAATATTGGGAGATTTCAACTTCCCTTTGGAAGAACATGGAAACCATGACACCTCCCAACTTATTGATGACCTCCTCATTCTAGGACTTCAGCAACTGGTAAAGGGAATTACTCATCTGGCGGGACACACACTAGATGGTGTCTTTACCAATAACTCTTTCATCAAGATATCCGATATTTTACCCCTTACCTGGACCGACCATAGGGCCATTGTACTCTCTATTGACACTCCCCTAGTTAACCTTCCTGCTTCTAGACCACCTAGTAGGGCAGCAATCCGTGCCTGGAAGAATGCGGATATCCCTCAGATGGCAAATATTCTGTCACTATCCTCTCCTACCTTAGGATCTAATCCCGTCCTTTCAGCCTCGGTTTTCCATGACTGGATTAAGAATGCCGCTGATCAGGTTGCCCCAGAAAAATCCATCCAACCTAATAGAAGGTCGCCCTCAGCGGCATGGTATACAGAAGAGCTTAGACTCCACCGACAACACTGTCGGAATTTAGAAAGACGTTGGAGGAAATCTTATTGCCCCCTAGCTAAGCAATCTTATAAAGATGCTTTAACTATATATAAAAGGGCCATCATCGCCCGGAAAACGACTTATTTCTCGACCCAAATTGACAATGCTAGGAATTCGGCCAGAGAACTCTTTTTAGTGGTCAATTCTTTATCCACACCTCCGTCGGGTCCTGGAGCAGAACCCTCCCAACTGTTCTGTAATGCACTGTCTAATTTCTTCACTACCAAAGTGGCAGACATCTATACATCCTTTGGTGGAGATGTAGGGACCAGTTCCACTGTCAGAAGAAAGGAAACTCCCCATATTAATCATGACCCTTTCTCGGACTTCGCTGATACTTCAGAAGATCAAATCAGCAGACTTATCTCTATCACTAAGTCAGGATCCCCTTTGGACCCTTGTCCCCCCCCAGTGATGGCCAATCTAAGTGAGGTGATTTCTCACCCACTTATGGAAATCTGCAACACTGCCTTTCATACCGGTTGTTTCCCTGCCCCGTGGAAGAAGGCAGTGATTAAGCCTCTATTGAAGAAGCCCTCCCTGGATCCCTCTGCCTTGGTCAGTTATAGACCGATTGCCTGTCTCCCTTTCCCGGCCAAAATTTGCGAAACTCTGATGAACAAACAGCTCTCAGAGTACGTCGACACTCACCAACTCTTAGACGAAACGCAATTTGGCTTCAGGAAGGGACATGGGACGGAGACCGCTTTAATAAAAGCTTCTGACGAAATCAGAACCATCATGGATCAGGGAGGAGTGGCCATCCTGATTCTTCTGGATCTGTCCGCAGCATTTGACACGGTCGACCATGTTATCTTGGTCGACCGTGTCACAGCTCTGGGGATAGATGGTTTGGCCAGAGACCTCATTTCATCCTTCCTGGCCGACCGTACCCAGACAGTCAAGTTGGGCAACTTCTATTCTCCCGTCTCTGCACTACCCTGTGGAGTACCCCAAGGCTCCTCGCTAAGTCCCACGCTATTCAACATCTATGTAGCGGACTTAGCGAGGGTAATAAAGGCCTATGGGGTACGATTAACCTCCTATGCAGACGATACCCAACTGGTGCTGGCGATCCACAAAAACGGCACAGCAGTGGCAGCTAACTTCCAGGAGGCCATGCTCGCTGTTAGTACATGGATGTCCTCCAACTGCCTAAGGCTTAACTCGGACAAAACCGAGGTTATGACCTTTGGCAACCTCGCTCCAGAATGGTCCCCCATTTGGTGGCCTAATCAACTGGGCTCTCCACCCGTCCCTGTGGTAAAAGCGAGAAATTTGGGAGTCATCTTTGACAGCAAATTAACATTCAACCTTCATGTCAACAAGGTTGTCTCCTCTGCTTTCTTTATTTTAAAGAAAATAAAGAAACTGCTGCCTTATCTCCCCACCTCTGCTGGGAAGACCTTAGTTACCACTCTGGTATTTTCCAAAATCGATTATGGAAATGCCCTCTTTCTTAACACCCAGAAACAGGTGCTGTTGAAGTTACAGTCAGTACAGAACGCGGCTGCCAGAATCCTTCTAAACATCCCTCGCCGCCAACCTACCACTCTTGCTATCCGCCAGCTCCATTGGCTTAGAGTAGAGAGCCGCATCAAGTTCAAGGCCCTCTGCATTGCCTATAAGGCAGTGCACGGTACAGGACCTAAATTCTTGACTGAGGCACTCCAGGTCTACACCCCCAAAAGACTGTTGAGATCTGCCAACACTTGCCTACTACCTGTACCTCGTACCAGAACGGCAACTTGGGGAGACCGTCGCTTTTTAGTGGCTGTACCAAAACTTTGGAACCTTCTTCCACTAAATATCAAAAATGCACCCAACTTGATGAGCTTCCGCAGGCTCGTAAAGACATGGTTGTTTGACCAGTGAACCCCATCACTGTGGTCCTGCTAGCTCTCACATGCGCCGAGACACCTCCGGGTATTTGTCGCGCAATAAAAATATCAAAAATAAAATAAATAAATAAATAAATATAAAATTGTTTTGATTTGGGATTGGATCAACGTGTGTGTACTTATTGTTGTAACAAATTAAATCAAAACCAGATGCCTGCTAGAGCAGTTCATAATAATCTGGAATTGATTGAGATTCCTTCTGAATTGAAGGATTTAAATACTTATGAATCTATTTTGATTCAAAGTATCCATCCCTTTCAGGCTATTGTAAGAATGGAGCCAAAGACAGGGAAATTGCCTCCATCAGATTTACAGAGAGGATTAAAGGGAAGAGTTGTTTATTTGCCTCTAGATTTGAAGAAAAACATTAACACAATTGGAGTAGAAAAAGTGGAAGAGGAACCTCTGGTTATCTTAGTTAATGGGGTTCCGACAAAGAATAAGAAAATATGGCAAGATTTAGTAGATGTTAGGAAAGTTAAAAAGGCAACATTGTATTTGAAAAAAAATAATAAATACTATAAGAATGTATATGTTGCAGAAGAGGAAGTAAGTGAGGAAGAGGATAGCGATTTGTGTGCTGGTCAAATTGAGAAAGTAGAACCCTCTACTAGTGAAGAAATATATGAACATTATAGTGTTCATCCTTTGCATTCCAAGGAAGTCATGGGGAATGCTATTGAGTTGTTTCAAATGAAACAAGCCAAAGGGAGTCCCATTAGTGTTTGGGAGGAAAGTTTGGAAGCTCGGTGTTTCCCACAGCTTTTTCCAACAGGTCAGGGAGGAAGATATGATGAGCGACCTCATCAAATTCCTGCTTCTGAATACCGGACTTTGCGATTGTATGCAGGAGATGCTAGGTTTCGACAATGCATTCCCTATTTGTTTCATCTCCTGTTTGAAAGCGATCTGTCTGGACTGTCATATGCAGTGAACCACATCTTGAAAAGTGGTATACACATGCAAAACATCTCGGCAAGTGACTTTATGGATAAAGTCAATGTCCAAGACAGTATTTTGGATTCTCACCTGATTAATCTCATGGCGTGTCAGCGTGGTACTAATGAGTACTGGTACCGTCGTCATGGTGATTTAAAATGTATGTTGAGGAACTTAGGTACTCCCACATGGTTCCTCACTCTGAGCTGTGCCGAGTATGGCTGGGAAGACTTACTTGAATTTCTACGAGAGGCAAATGCTAACGTAGATAACATTGAATTCAAGACACCCGGAGAACTGTGCTCTTTGGATCCAGTCAATGTATGTAGGTACTTCAATCATAGATTTGAAGCTATGATGTCTTTCATCATGAATAAGAAGAATCTACCTCTTGGAGAGGTGTTGGATTTCTTCTGGAGAAAGGAGTACCAAGCAAGAGGTGCTCCTCATATACATATGTTGCTGTGGATCAAGGATGCACCTAAATTTGGAACGGATCCAGAAGACTCAGTGATGAGTTTCATCCAACAGTATTCTACGTGTGCTGTTCCAAACGCAAAGGAGAAGAAAAGCCTAAGAGAAAAATTTCTGCGTTTCCAAAGCCATCGATGTGGAAAGTACTGCCGTCGTAAATTCCGAAACAAGGACAAGTTCTACACTAAATGTCGTTTCGGCTTTCCACGACCGGTGATTTCTAAAGGAAGAGTAAACAGTTTGATGTCTTCGCTGCGACACAATGTCATGAAGAAATCACCTAAAAACACTTACAATTTGAAGAGGAACGAAGAGTCCAAGTACATCAACGACTACAACCCGGTGATTTTGTCCATGTGGAATGCTAACATGGATATACAGTTTGTGGCTGATAACTGTATGGCTGTGGCTCGGTATGTGACGTCTTACATCACCAAAAAAGAGAAGACAGAATTGAAGGATATGTGGGAGGACATTTCCCATGAAAAGAGCCTCAGCAAGAAGTTGTACAGTTTCAGTCTGAAGATGTTGTCGCATCGAGAAATCGGAGCGTACGAATGTTCTGACCGGTTGTCTTCAGCAAGTCTCTATGCCAAGTCCAGGAGTATCGTTTGGGCGAGTCTTGGTCTTGCAGCAACGCGTAATCGAGTTCTCAAACCTGTGCGGGAAATTGAGTATTTGACGGAAAAGGAGCCAAACAGTACCGACATTTTGAAGACAAACATGTTGGATACATATTATCCAAATCGAAGCAGTCACCTCGAGAATGTTTGTCTGTATGAGTTTCTGCAAAATTACATATTCAAGAGGAACATCAAAGAAGATACTGAGAAAAGAGTGTATGCTGTAATAGGAAGTGAGGGATGTCTGGTCAAGCAAAGAAAATGCCACTTGGTAAACCATCGAAAATTGAGTGGCGAATCTCCTGAAAAAAAGGAGTTTTTCTATTTAGCACTTTTGCAACTTTTCAAGCCTTGGCGTGCAGAAGAGGAACTGCTTGGAGATTTCCTCTGTTACGAAGACTCTTTCAATGCCGCCAAGGAGACCATAGAATGTCCTGCTTTTCCCAAATATGTAGAAATGTTGAATGCGGAAATTGAGCAGGAAGCAACGATTGCAGCCGAGATTGCCAGAGACAGTTCTCAGGACAGTTAGAGTTCTGCTTCATTGAGTCAGGATCCACTAGGAGGACCTGTTATTGAAAATGAAGCTGCCACTGCTATGAATGAAGTGGAAAGAGCCATGGCACATGCTCAAGAGGATGCGGTTAACTTAGAAGAGTTGGAAAGACAACTCAACGTTGAGCAGAGGAAAATATATGACGAAGTTACCATGCAAATTGATCATGGATTAAGTCATGATAAGAAAGAGTGCTCATGTACGTCGTTGAAGCCTGTCCGACTGTACGTGAGTGGAGAAGCGGGAACTGGAAAAAGTTTCCTCATTAAAGCAATTTCATGCTATTTGCAGGAAAGGACAGAGTCATCGCTGTCTTGTGTTGTCACTGCTCCAACTGGACTGGCAGCACATAATATTAAAGGGATTACTTTACATCGTTTACTGATGCTGCCAGTGGAGCATGACAACAAATTACAATATCACAAGCTATCTGGAGATGCTTGTTTTGAAGTTTCAAGAATCTTGAGGAAAATGAAACTTCTTATCATTGACGAAGTAAGCATGGTTTCCAATGTCATGCTTGCCTTTGTGCATTTGAGGATGCAAGAAGTTCTCAAAACAGAGTATGATGTGTTATTTGGTGGCAAACACATCATTGTTTTCGGAGATCTTCTGCAGCTGACACCAGTGAAAGGGCAACCTGTGTTCAAAATGCTCACGCATGAAGATACCAGGAAGTGCCTAGGCAGCATTGGCAACGTCAATATATGGTTAAACTTCAATTATGCTGAACTGCATGAAAATATGCGTCAGGCGAAGGATGAAGTTTACAAGACTATTCTACAAGATGTTAGAATTGGAAAAGTGACCGAGCATGGGAAAGAAGCTTTACATGCACGATTACTGTCAAATTTATATCCAGAACAAGATGTTGTGCCTGAGAATATTTTTCAGAAAATTACTGAGAAGAAATCTGGAATATGTTTGATGCCAACTCTTGCAGAATGTGCCAAATTTAACAACAAAATGTTGCATTTAGAAAAGCAAGAGATTGTGAAACTGGAAGCTATTGATAGAGTAGAGCATATGGGATCAACAATTATTTTGTCTGAGAATCTGAAAACAAAATTGGATTTATTAGAGAAGAGTATATCTAAAACTGCAGGTTTTGAAAAGACTCTGAATGTGTGCTTGAACTGCCGTATAATTTTAAGAAGGAATTTACATGTTGAAAGAGGTCTGGTAAATGGATCAATGGGTAATGTTGTTGATTTTGTGAAATACAGAAATAGAGATGGAATTGAATTTTTTAAAATTAAATTTGATGGCATTGAGGAAGTACAGCTAATTGCTCGTTGTTCTGCTAGATTTTTGCTTGTAAAAGACTTATATGTTCGCCGTAATCAGTTTCCTGTTTGCTTGGCATATGCGGTGACAATTCATAAATCGCAAGGTTTAAGTGTAGACAGTGCATTGGTGAATATTGGCAGTTCTGTGTTCAAGGAGGGTATGGCATATGTGGCATTGTCACGAGTTAGAACTTTATCGGGATTGTACTTGATTGAGTGTGATGTCACAAACATTTGTGCGGATCTAGATTGTGTTAAGGAATACAATAGGTTAAGAAGAGAGTATGCGCCACATTTGCCTCAGTATCCTTTGTTTGAGAAACGTGTGGTAGGCCGGAAACGAAGAAATGAGAACAATACTGGGGAGGTTGTAGCAAAAAGACAAAAGTCAATGAACCTAAAATTACAAGCAGAAACAAAAAGGATTCTGTTGAAGATGTTGTTGGTTTTCAGTTTGAAAACAGTTCTGGTGTCAACTGCTATGCTAATGTAGTGGTTAATGTTTTGTTTTCTCTAAAAAATGTAAAAGAAGAGATTGTGGTCAATTCTGATCAAAGATTTTGCAGTTTGTTAAATTCTGTGTTAGAGAAATGTACCACTGATAGAAGAAACATAGAAAGTGTGTCTGAAATTCAAAATCTGTTAGACAGATGTTCAGGCCAAACACAATTCTCTCAAAATATTCAGCAAGATTGTCAGGAGTTTTTAATGTATATGCTTGATGTATTACATGCTGAAGGTGTAGATGTAGATCAGCTGTTTGGGCTTTCTTATCAATGGCAGCATGACTGCGAGAACTGTATGGTATCAAGTACTACTAGTGTAGACTCAGAAAGATTTATATATTTAACTTTGCCAGACAGTAAATCAGTTTCCTTTAATAAGCTAGTAAAAGCAGCTGATCACAACATGGAGTGTAGCCAATGTAAATCTGAAATGATGTCCACATTATTTATACGAACATATGGCCAGTATGTCATTTTAATGTTCCAACGATGTAGGCCTGATGGAACAAAATTGACAACTTTAATTAAAAATTTTGTAGCTTCGCAGTTGTCAATATCAGGAAGGACTTTTGTAACTGCAGCAATTATATATCATGATGGCCCTTCAATAACATCAGGACATTACACAGCTTATTTAAAGTCTAGAAATGGCTGGTCATTCTGCAATGATTCTGTTTTAATTTTCAAAAAAAAATTGCCGTATGACCTTAAAAACTCTTACCTGGTGTTTTTAAAACCAAAATTTTAGGGAAATAATCTTGGGATGTGCTCTGTGGAATTTCAAGAAGTTCTAATGGCTCCTACACAATTTGGCCTTGAGGATAAGTGTATTTCAGAGACATAACTTCTAACCATAGGACTGGACATCATGGAGAAATATGTGCACTTTGAATGAGTTCAGAAAAACTGTTTCTTTTTATAAGCTAATTGAAGCAGCCAATCAAAACATGGAGTAGAGGGAATGTAAGTCTGCAATGCTGTCTACTGTTTTACATTGCTTTGTGATTAAAAGTGATGTAGAGAATTAAATAATTGTAGTAGTCATAGAGGTAGTGTAAGTCTGCTTCATAGTAAGCAGTATCAGTGTCATAGGAAATGTAGAACATGACTGAGCAAGAAGGGGAAGATATTACTATTCCAGGATTGTGAAAATGATCTTCAACATTTTAATTCTGAAAGTTGCGGAAATGCCAAATGACGGGATTGGCTTACAAGAAATCCAAGAGTTATAAATGGCTCTGACCAGATTTGGCCTTGTGGAAACTTGTGGTAGAGAGCAAGAAGTCATTTATTGCATGTAACGTGTTTTTAAAAACGATGGAGATTTTCTTTCAGAAAGTGGCGGGCTGAAAGTAATAACAGCACAAAAGAGTGTAAGCTGTTCATAGGACATCCTTGGACGTCATGGAAAGTAAGTTAACTTTAAGGAGTTCTGAATTTTCATTTCTTATGTTGTATGGGTTTTTTAAACACAATCATTTTGATTGTGGTTTTTTTTCCCCGCTGTTATATGATGAATACCTTCAAGTCACTGTTTTTAGTGAATTTTGATACATTCTGAGAACAGCAAAAATAAACCATTTAACATGTATAATTAATTCTGTACTGTTTGCATTTATGATGTATATGTAGAACTGTGTAGGAGGCATGGAGAAGCTGAGGCTTCTGTAAGTGTCAAAGTTGTTGCATGCAGTGCTGCACTTCTGCGTACTCTTTCATGTGATAGACTACATCTGCACAATGAGATACCTAAGCAAAGGAAACACAAGTGATGTGATTGTGAAATGAGCAAAATAAATTGCACGTATTTCATTTACATCACCTGTGTTTCCTATCATTACGAATCACATTGTGCAGATCAAGTTTAGGTCTGTCCAGGGAAACATAGGAGGTTTGAACTTTGTTGAAGAGTGCAGTGGACATGACTCACTTCATTGGTAGACCTTCACATGTATTATCTCCTTTGTACTCTTCAACAAGTGTAAATCTCATCTGCAACCCTGAGTAGGCCTCACCTGAAACAAACCTCTGGATAGTAGACATCTTATTGGCATCCTGAAGCAATTATTTAAAATGTTAGTGTCTTGCGACACTTTTCTGAAACAACAGCAATGCAAAAGATGCACCATGTTTTAAGATAGGCCTCACTTCATCTGCATCAAGATACTGTTAGTTTAAAATGTATATCTTTAGGACTGTGTAGGGGGCCTGGAGAAGCAGAAGCTTCTGTAAGTGTCAAAGTTGTTGAAAAACTGTTTGTCCTTCAATCTTTTCCCTTGTCTTTTCTAATTTTTAAATACATGTTTTAATATTTTTCAAATGTTTGTTCTCTCTTTCACAGATTGAAAGTATAAAAACAAAAAGTGAGTAAGTTAATGACAATTATAAGGTAAATGTTTTGTACTCTTTTCGTTGCATTTCTATCACATTCACCTACTAGTAGTTTGACAGCTTCATTTCTTTAACCCTCAGTTTCCTGCCTTTGCTACTTCCCTCATTCCTTTCTCTATTACCTACTTACTCAACTCCTTCCACTCTTTTTCTCAGTCCCTCTCTTCTCATAGTTCCTCACTCTTGTTCACTCACTGCGTCTCTATTACTCTTAGTGTCTTTGACTGATCACTCTATCACTACTTGTTCATAATGCTTTCTCTGTGTAGTTGAAGCACACTAAGGGGAATATTATGAACACAGCCAATAAAATTATTGCTCTTTTTATTGGCAGAAAACTGGTGCAAAAGTGGTTTTAGTGGCAGTTTTCTGCCACAAAAGCAGCTTTAGCGACACATTTCTGCCAATAAAAGCTGCAAAACTTTTATTGCCTATGTTGATGATATGGCTCTATGTTACTTACATTTCTTTGCTGTTTCAATTAATCTTTTTCTGTTATTTTTTGTTTTCTGTTTTCTATTTTTTCTCTCTGTTATTCCTCATGTTTTAATCTTATTTTGAACATTCACTCACATTCTCCAAGAAACTCTTCTTTGTTAATGTTATACTCTCTTTTTTTTTCTTTCACTTCGTTATCTATTTTGTTTTTCACAATTATACCCTCTTCTGTCTTTTCTTCGGTAAATAGATCTATTAAACAGTATCTCTTCTTTACTCCCTATAGCTGTCTTTCTTTTAACATCACTCTCTGTTTCCTTTCCTTATACTTACACTTTTTTTTTTTATTTTTTTTTTTGGTTAGCTCCCGGTCCGCGTACCGGGAAGCTAACCCGGAAGCGAACCAAAAGAAATAGAGCTTGCCAGAGTGCTAAACATTCTAGCAATTTTTTTGGAAAGGGAAGGTAGTTCTGAAAAGAACTTTTTTTAAAATATTTTTGTTGTTTTATATTTTTTTTTTATTTTTTGAACATTTTTTGTTTTTTTTGTATTTTTTGAACGATTTTATATTTTTTTTGGTTTTTTTTGGGGGGGGGGAAACAACAAAAAACAGGCGTTGAAAAGGGCTCAACAGGAGCAAAAAAAATTACTGGGGGCGGTTAGGGCAATCATGGTGTTCATACGCCAGGTTGAGTGCATTGATGCTCATGTTGCCACAAGCTAATAATGCACGACAGTGCATACATAAGTGAATCATGTGCCCAAAATGTTCTTGAATATTTGGCACAGTTTCCCGTGCCTCTTCTGGTGTTAAAGAAACCGGTATTGTTGGTCTGGCCACAGGAGTTGGTCTTGGATTGTCGTGCATATCCCTTAATTCCGCCCGGCTGTAATTTAGGGGATGTTTCCTCGTCATGTGCCTGTGCATTGTATGATTTCCAAAGCTATATTTTTTGTCCGTCCCTCTGGACAATTGTTCCTTGCATATCAGGCAGGTGACATACCTCGCGTTGACTTTTTTTTGGCCACGAGGTATTGAAAAAAACTGCCAGATGAAACTGGCTTTCTTTCTGGAAACCCGGGGCAACTCTTTGTGGTTCTTCTCCCTCCTCATCCATTTCTTCCTCTTCCTCCTCAGTGTTGGTCAGGACCTGGGGAGGTGGTCCTCTCTTCCCATGAGGAGGTGGTGGTGGTGGTGGGGGTCCACCAGCTGAAGCTACCAATGAAGCCATTTTCCAACAAGCAAAATAGGTCTTCCTCTCACAATGATGAAAGTCAGAGTGAGGAAAGAAGGAGGGGTTTTCATCATTTGGGAAAAAACAATACTTCTCAACCAATGAAAAGTGTTATTTTTAAGTCACCTGACCTAGCCTTCCATCATTATGAAACCAAAAGTGAAATGAACCAATGAAAAGTTTTATTAACAAGTCACATGACCTCTCACGCTCATGTTACGCGCTGCGGAACGCTCCCCGGTTAGCTTCCGGGTCGCTAAGCTTCGCGCCCCGGTCCGCGCCCCGGGACACTTCCGGGTGCGCTAACGCGATACGTCACAAGACGCATTTCGTCGAAGGATTTAGTAGGTGCATGACTGACTGTATGACTGAGTGATTAAATGTGTCTCACTGAGTGCATGGGTTAGTGACTAAACTGTCTTAATTTGTGCATCATTATGTCTGTTGTTCTGTAAACTGCTGCATGTGTTGATCAGTAGCTATATGAGTAACTATATGGGTTATTGATTGATTGTCCAAGTATTTGTATGGGAGACTGAGTGTGTGTGTGGCTGGCTGGGAGGTGTGTGACTCTGTGCAGATCAATGTGTACTTATATCAATGATTGTATAACAAGGTAAGTATGTGTTAGTATATGTTTGAAAATATAAGGTGCTCTATGTTTAACTGTATAGACAAGAAAATGGAAGTGTGATTGATTCTTTACAGGACTGACTAGGTGTGTGAGTAACTCCATGGATGAGTGGCAGAGTGTGAGTGTCTGTATAGGTGTATGAGTGCATATGATAGTGTTGTAAAGATGAGTGATTGTATGTATGAATGATTGTATGGGTGAATGAGTGAATGTGTGTGTAGACGTAGGAATCAGTGAGTACATATGTAGTAACTAGTATTGGTGTGTCAATGGTTGCAAAAAGTATACTCTGTATTTAACACTGGGTGAAACAGAGGTTATATTAAAATATGAGGAGATGCATTGTATTGTCACATGAATGATATCATCAGTGATGTGGTCATTGATGTCAAATGAGATGTCATCAGTGATGTCATCAGTGATGTCATTTGAGATGTCATCAGTGATGTCATCAGTGATGTCACTGACCATGTCATGAATGATGTAATATGTGACATCATCAGCAGTGGATTGCGGGTGCGCGATATATAGTTAGTGCAACTAACTATATATGGAATTTCAATGGTTTTGTGTGAGTAAAATAAGGTTTTTTAAATGCTAATTCCTAACTATATATGGTCTATAACCTATGGTTTTTTCAGTGAATTTTCAAGGTTTTGTAAATGCTAATTCCTAACTATATATGATCTATAACCTATGGTTTTTTCAGTGAATTTCAATGGTTTTTTAATAGCAAATATCATAAGCTGTCGAATGTCAAGTACGTGGTAAGTGAAAACATTTTCGTGTTTATGCACACTGATCTGCTTTGAATGGTGCCCCCCCCCCTCATTTCTATTAGGAGTACTCTCTCTTTGCACATAGTGAAGGGTAGTTAACGCAGGCCTTTGCCCCCGTTGTAATACGTCGTGCCTGCTTCTCTCTCCATTTGATTGATTGTTATCCAAGTATTTACTGTTTTAGAATTGGTTCATTCTCTATTTACAAACAAACACAGAGTCGCAATACTCTGTTTAGTCTTTGCAGATAACGAAAAATCGTGTAAAAAAAAAAAGAAAAGGAATCGAGCAAAATCAGTAAGCCACTAACGGGATCTCTTTTTGACCTCGCTAAAATAGAAACATTAGGAACAACCCCTCATGACAAATACAAAACTAGTGAAATGAACTGAACTCCACACAATGATGGCTGCAAAACAGCTCGGCTCCGCCACCCACCCCGCCCAAAATAACGATAAAGAGCGGCTGCCATGATTGGTTGCGGAATGGCCACGACGGAGCTACGAAATGGTACTGCTCTCATGCTAACCCCAGCTTCAGTCTGAAACATCCAGAAACACTGTAGACTACCAATTTGATCAGTTCCGGTAGCGCCCCAATGTAACCCGGTAGAGAAGAACTAGCCCTCCCCTCTTTGACTGATGGTTCTTGTTGCCTGTCCCTTCTGTTGTCATTTAACAGAACTATTTAGCCTGCTGAAAGGGGTTGTGTTCCGACCGCTGGTTGGTGGAGACATTTTGACTATATTCTGGACCTGCGTTGTCGCGTAATGCGTCATATGACGCGCCGCGTTAGCGCATCCGGAAGTCATCCGGGGCGCGCAGCGCGTAACGTAAGCATAACAAGTCATGTGACTTGTTAATAAAACTTTTCATTGGTTCATTTTACTTTTCTTATTCTAATGATGAAAGGCTTGGTCATATGACCTAAAAATTACGCTTTTTATTACTTCCGAACATTATTTTTTCTTAAATATATGTTATAATGTTCCAGGCTAATGTACTTTCCCGGAAAATTTACAACTGTCCTGCAAGTAAAATATATTCTTTTTTCGAGAAAAAGAGCGTTTCTTCGTCCCATGACGGAGCCGTTGAGCAAAAGCGGGTCGACCTGCTGTCTTAGTCGCCGATACGCCTGAATATGAGATTCTTATCGATCACTTTATGTTGCAGGAATAGAAAACACAACAGCCCTTGACCATTTATCTTTACTGCGTTCCTTCGTATTATACCTTTTACCCTTCATGTAATTGGTCTGCTTTATTTCACTTGCCTTTTAATGATTCTAAAACAGTGACTATTATTAAAAACTTTACCAATGTATATACTACTACCATGTTTTCTTTTAAAAACCTTTATTGTGAAAATTTCATTATACAAATACGAGCCTATAACCACGTGGGCCTGCCACGGAGCAAACTGTAATCGTATATGATGAGTAGACATTTACACTGTAGAGGAACGTAACGGGCGGGCCATTAGGTTGCAAGAACTAAGGTGTCTAACAGTTACGGAATTGGTGGACGTACATTTTATAATTAAAATACGACAGGGCCAGTTACAATAAAATTATCTAGATATACATTTGCGGGCAAGTACCATGGGTGACGTTAATTCGAACTTTCAATAGTACAGTAATCAATAACACATCAGAACTTAATATCAATAGGGATGTCGAAATATTCAATCAATTCTCGTCCCCGCCCGCCATGTGCTTCAAAACTGCATACGTATCTCGTGATTTCAAGGTTCTGCAACCAGTACACAACAAGGAGTTACGAGTCCCATTTATTCCGGCGCCATTTTGGGCGAGGACGGGCAGGTCCAGGATATAGTCAAAATGTCTCTACCAACCATCGACTATGATGATGTTCATATGCTGTATTTATTAGAGTAACACTCATCTGCCCACATGAAATTAATTTGCCACAATCTAAACATGTCATTTTAATCTTTCCAAAGTTCTTCTAAATATTTGGGACCGTTTCCCTTGCCTCTGATGCTGTCAGTGCCACTTCTTTGATGAATGTACTAGCAGGTCAGGGGTTCTCCTCCAAATCTCTCTTTTATGCAGCACTATAATTAATTGGTGCCACCTCTCCATATGACGATGCATGGTATAGTTACCATAACTATATTTTTTTTCGGTTCCTCTGGAGAGTTCATCGTGGCAGATGAAGCGTGTAACGTACCGGGCATTTACCTTTTTTTGCATATACAGGAAAGGAAAAAAAAATCGAGCGTCCGAGTTCTAAGGTGTCCCAGGGCCATTTTAGTGGACCAGGCCCAAATCCAAAGAACAGGCCGCCATTTTGAGAGTCCTGTTGCAGCCGCCTGTCGCTGTAGCATCAAGAGCAGCCGAAACTCAGCTGAATGGCAACTGAAACGGTAAAGGGGCGCCCCACTACAGCAGACGAGCCTCCACCTAGGAAGGCCCGTTCACGCCGCCTCCCCCCCCCCCTTCGGGCACCCCACGCCGTTATTCGGAGCAGTATTGTAGGATGGCCACACCAGTGCGGCAACTTGCTAGACATCACCTCGGTGGTAACCGAATCTCAACGCCTTGTGGTGTCTTCTATTCAGAAAACATTGTTATGCTGCCTTCGACCTATTCGCCGCAAGTGCGCACACAACTCAACTGCATAGCTTGCTAGACACCACCTCGGTGCCATCCGGATCTTGGAATCTCAGCGCCTTTTGGTGTCTTCTCTTCAGAAAATATTGTTGCGCTGCCTTTGGCCCCATTCGCACATCGGTCCGCTACTGACGCCATCTCACAGGCTAATGGGGCGCCCCACGCCGACTTTCAGCATTGTAGGATGACCACACCAGTACAGCAACTTGCTAGACATCACCTCGGTGCCATCCGGATCTCGGCGCCCCACTGCAGATGAAGTGCCTCTCAACTATGAAACCACCACGGTGACATCCGGATCTTGGCGCGTTGTGCTGCCTTCGGCCTATTCGCACATCGGTCCGCTACTGACGCCATCTCACAGGCTAATGGGGCGCCCCACGCCGAGTTTCAGCATTGTAGGATGACCACACCAGTACAGCAACTTGCTAGACATCACCTCGGTGCCATCCGGATCTCGGCGCCCCACTGCAGATGAAGTGCCTCTCAACTATGAAACCACCACGGTGACATCCGGATCTTGGCGCGTTGTGCTGCCTTCGGCCTATTCGCACATCGGTCCGCTACTGACGCCATCTCACAGGCTAATGGGGCGCCCCACGCCGAGTTTCAGCATTGTAGGATGACCACACCAGTACAGCAACTTGCTAGACATCACCTCGGTGCCATCCGGATCTCGGCGCCCCACTGCAGATGAAGTGCCTCTCAACTATGAAACCACCACGGTGACATCTGGATCTTGGCGCGTTGTGCTGCCTTCGGCCTATTCGCACATCGGTCCGCTACTGACTCCATCTAACAGACTAATGGGGCGCCCCACGCCGAGTTTCAGCATTGTAGGATGACCACACCAGTGCACCTTACTAGACACCACCTCGGTGCCATCCGGATCTTGGCATCTCAGCGCCTTGTGGTGTCTTCTATTCAGAAAATATTCTTGCGCTACCTTTGCCCCATTCACACATCGGTCCGCTACTGACGCCATCTCACAGGCTAATAGGGCGCCCCACGCCGAGTTTCAGCATTGTAGGATGACCACACCAGTACAGCAACTTGCTAGACATCACCTCGGTGCCATCCGGATCTTGGCATCTCAACGCCTAGTGGTATCTTCCATACAGAAAATATTGTTGCGCTGCCTTTGGCCCCATTCGCACATCGGTCCGCAACTTAGACATCACCTCGGTGCCATCCGGATCTTGGCATCTCAGCGCCTTGTGGTGTCAGTCAGAAAATATTGTTGCGCTGCCTTTGGCCCCATTCGCACATCAGTCCGCTACTGACGCCATCTCACAGGCCAACAGGGCGCCCCACGCCGACTTTTACCATTGTAGGATGGCCACACCAGTGCCACAACTTGCTAGACACCACCTCGGTGCCATCCGGATCTTGGCATCTCAGCGCCTTGTGGTGTCTTCTATTCCGAAAATATTGTTGCGCTGCCTTTGGCCCCATTCGCACATCGGTCCGCTACTGCCGCCATCTCACAGGCCAACGGGGCGCCCCACGCCGACTTTCAACATTGTAGGATGGCCACACCAGTGCGGCAACTTACTAGACACCACCTCGGTGCCATCCGGATCTTGGCGCGTTGTGCTGCCTTCGGCCTATTCGCACATCGGTCCGCTACTGACGCAAACTCACAGGCCAACGGGGCGCCCCACGCCGACTTTCAGCATTGTAGGATGGCCACACCAGTGCTGCAACTTGCTGGACACCACCTCGGTGCCATCCGGATCTTGGCGCGTTGTATTGCCTTCGGCCTATTCGCACATCGGTCCGCTACTGACGCCGCCTCACGTGCCAACGTATTTTCTCCGCATTTTATACCCTATGCCGCATAACAGGTCATGTGACTTGTTTATAAAACTTTTCATTGGTTCATTTTACTTTTGGTTTCCTAATGATGGAAGGCTTGATCATATGACCTAAAAACAACACTTTTCATTAGATGAAAACTTTTTTTTTTCCCCAAACGATGAAAGCCCCACCTTGTTTCTGGATGTTTCAGACTGAAGCTGGCGTCAGCATGAGAGCACCACCATCTCGTAGCTCCGTCGTGGTCATTCCGCGAGCAATCATGGCAACCGCTCCCCACCAGAAGCCTACAGGAGTCGGGGGCCCCCAAAACTTTTGATGAATCCTCAAGGCGGAGGGGACGCTTTCGAGAATGGGGTCCAAGACCTAGCAGACAAGCGTCCGATTTCCAAGGTGTCCCAGGGCCATTTCAGTGGACCAGGCCCAAAAAGGAAAGAGCCTGCCGCCATTTTGAGAGTCCTGTGACAGCCGCCTATCGCTGCACCGCAAGAGTGGGCGCAACTCAGCTGAATTGCGGCTTTTGACACAGTGGACCAAAAACGGACGGAATGGCAACTGAAACGGTAAAGGGGCGCCCCACTACAACAGATGACACTCCACCTGGAGAGGCCCGTTCACGCCGCCTCCCCCGGGGCACCCCACGCCGTTATTCGGAGCAGCATTGTAGGATACCAAAACCAGTGCGGCAACTTACTGGACATCACCATGGTGCCATCGTTCTGCTGCCTTGGAACTATTCGCACAACAGTTTGCTACTGATGACCCACCCCCCGCAACGCCCCACGCCGGAAATCTGGACGTTGTGCTGCGTTGGGACTATTCGCACACCCGACCGCTACTTCGTTGTTTTTCCCTAAAAATGTTTATATGTTATTACTATTTTTGTTTTCTTGTATATATTTATAAGTTATTAAAGTTTTATAATCTTACTACTTTGTCGGAGTGCTATATATTTTTAATGTGACACATAATTGTAAAAACTTTGATGTACAAAGAGTCATCCCTGGAATCTTCCGCTTCAGGCTCGGTCCCCTCCCCAATCACAATACAGGATGGTTTTCAGATAATAGGAACGCGTCTGCTGTGACGGATCTCATCGAGTGTGGGCCTTGATCTACTATAACTCCTTTGAAGAGGGGTGATTCTTTACAGCTGGGGCCATAAACTACATCTGCAGGGCTAGCTGATACCCTAGGACCAGCCTGGACAATCGGACACAGAGGAAAAGGAGTGTCAGAGGGTGCGGTAGTGAATAGGGCGAAAGGGAGGTGTCGGGCGGGCACAGGGTGTGATTCTCAGGGAAGAGCAGCGCAGATGGGGGGAGGTTTATTACCCATGCATAAGACAGAGAGCGGGGGTGACCACTGCCTGGGGGAGATGCTTGCGAGGGTGGGGAGCCATTCTAAGGATCCACAGCGTGCACAGAGTGGGTCTGGTCAAGGCATCTAAAATGGCTGCCGTGCACGACAAAAGTGTGGCATTTGAAAAAAGACAAGATGGCGCAGACAATGTTTTTCAACACTTCCTGATTTCCTTCGAATCGAACGTTAACAGACGTTGGGGCATATTACCAAAGTTAAGCGATATTTATCCCTAACGATGCTTAGCAACGATTTTTTTACCGCTAAGCATCGTCAGAAATTATCGCAGATAAACCTTGCTATTATCAAGGTTTATCGCAAATACGATAATAAACGACCGCAATGCATTAATATCGCTGAAAACTCAGCGATATTCATGCATTACCGAGCTAATGCTCTTAGCCATGTTATCCACCTCCCATTGGATAACATGGCTAAGAACTGCTCAGGGCAGGTGCTAGCTTTTGGAGATATTCGCGCTTATCTCGAATATTTCCAAAAGTTGATAATAGGAGATAGCGATGTTAGCGACTGTTTCCAGTCGCTAACATCTTGGCATGCCCACTTTGCATGTCATTAGTGATAAATATCACTCACATGCAAAGTGGGGCCCAAGATGGTCGCTATCTCCTACTAGCCGTCGCTAACTGGTGTTAGCAACAGCTAGGTAATACAGATATAATTTTATCTCCGCGAAGCGGAGCGCTGTTACAGATATATATCTTGTTTTTGAACGTTAATTTCTCAAAATCCACTGAAGCACATATATTGAGACCTAGCAAAGGCACATCGAGCTACCAGTCCCTACAATTTTGCCAAGTTTCGTGCAAATCCATTCAGCCGTTCGATTATTATTATTATTATTTTTTTGCCCCGCGGGGCCCTTTTAAAACCTCCACATCAAACCTAAGAGGTCAAGGAGGATCTACTATGCCCCCTTATGGTCATTTGCCCCTTCGCTTTGGCCTCCTCTTGTCTCTCGATCCTACCGAGAGACAAGATGGCGGCCGCTACGGACTGTTTGCAATGTTTACAGACGCCGGAGAACCAATCAGCTTCGCAAACCTCCGTTACGCGAAGCGGAGCGCTGTTACAGATATATATCTTTTTTTGAACGTTAATTTCTCAAAATCCACTGGAGCACATATATTGAGACCTAGCAAAGGCACATCGGGCTACCAGTCCCTAATATTTTACCAAGTTTCGTGCAAATCCATTCAGCCGTTCGATTATTATTATTATTATTATTTTTTGCCCCGCGGGACCCTTTTAAAACCTCCACATCAAACCTAGGGGGTCAGCGAGGATCTACTATGCCCCCTTATGGTCATTTGCCCCTTCGCTTTGGCCTCCTCTTGTCTCTCGATCCTACCGAGAGACAAGATGGAGGCCGCTACGGACTGTTTGGAATGTTCACAGACGCCGGAGAGCCAATCAGCTTCGCTACGCGAAGTTCCGTTACGCGTAAAGTCCGCGAACGGAGCGCTGCCCGGTCCGCTGTTACAGATATATATCTTTTTTTGAACGTTAATTTCTCAAAATCCACTGGAGCACATATATTGAGACCTAGCAAAGGCACATCGGGCTACCAGTCCCTACAATTTTGCCAAGTTTCGTGCAAATCCATTCAGCCGTTCGGGCTAAAAGTGAGGCCAACCGCCCTATGGAAAACTCAATGTTAAAAACACGTTTTGGGACCCCCCTTTTTTCTCGGCCCCCCCTTGACGAACCCCCCCCAAATTTTCAAGGGCTGCTCAGAAACAAAATGTGCCATTTTCCTGAAAATTTCAGCCAATTCCGTCCACAAACGCCAAAGCTATTAGACATAGAATTTTCAAAAATCCCATAGAGAAAAAATCCTAACTATATATACCTACTGGCGACCGCCAGTAGGTATATATAGTTAGGATTTTTTCTCTACTGGCGACCGCCAGTAGGTATATATAGTTAGGATTTTTTCTCTATGGGATTTTTGAAAATTCTATGTCTAATAACTTTGGCGTTTGTGGACGGAATTGGCTGAAATTTTCAGGAAAATGGCACATTTTGTTTCTGAGCAGCCCCTGAAAATTGGGGGGGGGGTTCGTCCAGGGGGGGTCGAGAAAAAAGGGGGGTCCCAAAACGTGTTTTTAACATTGAGTTTTCCATAGGGCGGTTGGCCTCACTTTTAGCCCGAACGGCTGAATGGATTTGCACGAAACTTGGCAAAATTGTAGGGACTGGTAGCCCGATGTGCCTTTTGTAGGTCTCAATATATGTGCTCCAGTGGATTTTGAGAAATTAACGTTTAAAAAAAGATATATATCTGTAACAGCGGACCGGGCAGCGCTCCGGTTCGCGTACTTTTCGCGCAACGGAGCTTTGTGAAGCGAAGCTGATTGGTTCTCCGGCGTCTGTAAACATTCCAAACAGTCCCTAGCGGCCGCCATCTTGTCTCTCGGTAGGATCGAGAGACAAGAGGAGGCCAAAGCGAAGGGGCAAATGACCATAAGGGGGCATAGTAGATCCTCCCTGACCTCTTAGGTTTGATGTACCATTTTGCCAAGTTTGGTGTACTTCCGTTCAGCCATTCAGGCTGTAGACGTATCTAAATGTCAATAATCGAACGGCTGAATGGATTTGCACGAAACTTGGCAAAATATTAGGGACTGGTAGCCCGATGTGCCTTTGCTAGGTCTCAATATATGTGCTCCAGTGGATTTTGAGAAATTAACGTTCAAAAAAAGATATATATCTGTAACAGCGCTCCGCTTCGCGTACTTTTCGCATTACGGAGCTTTGCGAAGCTGATTGGTTCTCCGGCGTCTGTCAACATTCCAAACAGTCCGTAGCGGCCGCCATCTTGTCTCTCGGTAGGATCGAGAGACAAGAGGAGGCCAAAGCGAAGGGGCAAATGACCATAAGGGGGCATAGTAGATCCTTCCTGACCTCTTAGGTTTGATGTACCATTTTGCCAAGTTTGGTGTAATTCCGTTCAGCCATTCAGGCTGTATACGTATGTAAATGTCCTATGGAAAATTGCATGGGGAAAACACATTTGAAAGTGTTGAAATTTAGAACCAATTAAAATGTTACTTTGGTTTTGTATTTGTGTGTGATGAAAGTTAATTGGTTATGTATATATGTCAAATGAGAGGAAACCACAGCCATTTTGTGATACTACTGTCTGAGGTACATTTGTGAGGAATTTTTGGTGGTGAATTTCTGGTGTTTGATTTACACAGTACTAACACTTCTCCTACTTTTAAAAAGGTGAGTTGTTAATTTGTAAGGGGAACTATGTTGTACACTTGAAGATAATTTGAAAAATGTTTTCTGTTATTTATTTGCAGTCCTTCTGTTATACTAAATACTTGATAAAGTTAGTTTTATATTATGTATTACTAAAAACGATAAATGAAAGTGATTATTTTTTTCTGCAATTTACAGCAAGCAATTTCAAAATAAAATGGCTCACAATGAAGAGACCGTGGCAATTTCTTTTGAATTGTCCACTACATTGATTGAAATTGAGAGCACCAATAATGAAATATTGTCACAAGGAGGAGATGACGTGTATGATTTCATTAGATTGATTGAAATTGACAGCACCAATAATGAAATATTGTCACAAGGAGGAGATGACTTGAATGATTCCACTACATTGATTTAAATTGAGAGCACCAATAATGAAATATTGTCACGAGGAGATGACTTGAATGATTCCACTACATTGATTGAAATTGACAGCACCAATAATGAAATATTGTCACAAGGAGGAGATGACTTGAATGATTCCACTACATTGATTGAAATTGACAGCACCAATAATGAAATATTGTCACAAGGAGGAGATGACTTGAATGATTTTTTTGATCAATCTGTTGATGGCGAATTTATCGAATGTTTGGAGACCATAGAGTTACAAGAATCATCATTGCAGACTTTTCATGAGGAAATTGCTGATGAGGACATGTTACTAGTTCTTTCAAATTTAGAAAATTCTGAAGAATACATTTATATTTAGAAATCAAAAATTGTTTGAGACATTATTCATTTTTATTTTTAATTTATGAGGTTGTAGCGAAGTGATTGTAGTATAAAATGAGACTTATAGTATAGAGTGCAACATTTTTATGTTACATGGTAAGTTTACTCATATTTACTTCCCTTCTGCCACTATATTATCTCCAATGTGTATTTGACATCTCTTCTTCATCTCCGGCCTCCTTTCTCTCACTGTGTGTCTCCGATGCATCTTATCGCTGCTATTTTGTGTAATTACAGAAGAGAGTAAAATAAAATAGTTCGGAACGTGAAAAGGGGGCAAAGTAGAGTACCCCTCACCCCCTAGGCCTTTTCAGGCGGTCCCAAAAGGATCAGTTTCTGCTTTCCTGAGAGATTATGGTATGAGTTCCATATACCACAATAATTTGCATTACAACATGCAAGATATCTATCTCCTATTACCAACTTTTGGAGATATTCGCGCTAAGCGCGAATATCTCCAAAAAGTAACACCTGCCCTGAGCAGTTCTTAGCCATGTTATCCAATGGGAGGTGGATAACATGGCTAAGAGCATTAGCTCGGTAATGCATGAATATCGCTGACTTTTTAGCGATATTCATGCATTGCGGCCGTTTTTTATCGCATTTGCGATAAACCTTGATAATAGCAAGGTTTATGTTCGATAATTTCTGACGATGCTTAGCGGTAAAAAATTCGTTGGTAAGCATCGTTAGCGATAAATATCGCTTAACTTTGGTAATATGCACCAACGTCTGTTAACGTTCGATTCGAAGGAAATGAGGAAGTGTTGAAAAACATTGTTTGCGCCATCTTGCCTTTTTTGAAATGCCACACTTTTGTCGTGCACGGCAGCCATTTTAGATGCCTTGACCAGACCCACTCTCTGCACGCTGTCGATTCGTAGCATGGCTCCCCACCCTCGCAAGCATCTTCCCCAGGCACTGGTCACCCCCGCTCTCTGTCTTATGCATGGGCAATAAACCTCCCCCCATCTGCGCTGCTCTTCCCTGAGAATCACACTCTGTGCCCGCCCGACACCTCCCTTTCGCCCTATTCACTACCGCACCCTCTGACACTCCTCTTCCTCTGTGTCCGATTGTCCAGGCTATCAGCTAGCCCTGCAGATGTAGTTTATGGCTCCAGCTGTAAAGAATCACCCCTCTTCAAAGGAGTTATAGTAGATCAAGGCCCACACCCGATGAGATCCGTCACACCACACGTGTTCCTACTATCTGAAAACCATCCTGTATTGTGATTGGGGAGGGGACCGAGCCTGAAGCGGAAGATTCCAGGAATGACTCTTTGTACATCAAAGTTTTTACAATTATGTGTCACATTAAAAATATATAGCACTCCAACAAAGTAGTAGGAATATAAAACTTTAATAACATATAAATATATACAACAAAACAAAAACAGTAAAAACATTTAAACAACGAAGAGACCGTGGCAATTTCTTTTGAATTCCTGATGAGGACATGTTACTAGTTCTTTCAAATTATGAAAATTCAGAAGATGTTGCCTGGGGGTGGGTCGTCAGTAGCAGTCTGTTGTGCGAATAGTTCCAAGGCAGCAGAACGCGCTGAAATCTAGATGGCACGAAAGTGATGTCTAGTAAGTTGCCGCCCAGCAAATAACGGGGTGGGGCGCCGCGGGGGTGAGTGAGTCCAGTAGGCACCACAGCTATTCTTACCGGCATTGCAGAATTACTGCTGGGGACAATGCCTGTGCTGTAGCAGGGTCACAGCAGAAACAAAAAGGATTCTGTTGAAGATGTTGTTGGTTTTCAATTTGAAAACAGTTCTGGTGTCAACTGCTATGCTAATGTAGTGGTTAATGTTTTGTTTTCTCTAGAAAATGTAAAAGAGGGGGAGGCAGTCCAAAGTTCCGTTAAAAGGGCAAAGGAAAGGATCGGTGGTTTGAACTATCAGTCAAAAAGGGGAGGGGGTGCAACAATTTTTCCTACCGGGTCACACTGTGCTTTCACCGGAACTGAGGTCTGCAGGATTCTAGTAATTCAAAGTGAGGCTGGCGCCAGCATGGGAGCGCCGACGTCCCGCGGATACAGTTTCGTCACTCCACGGGCGATCATGGCAGTCATTCCCCATCGGGGGTGTCTGCGGGGGTCGGAGACTCCCGCGGCTCCTCTAGAATCTTCAAGGTCGTGGAGGACTACGGTGGTGGAGTCAACCAGTGACCGGGCCATTTCTTTATGCTGGGCCCGCTCTTGCCAGGTCGACCGCCATTTTGAGAGTTCGGTAGCTACTGGCGATCGCGGGGTCAAATAAGCGGACGGGCTCCACCCTGCCGGGCGAGACGTTGCAGCATCGCCACAGTGGAAGAACCCTTTTCCGGGCGCTTGGAGCGCTGAGGGTGCAGGTGGGAAGCCTCCACTGGGGAGGCGGGAGAGGCCTGTTCGCATCGTCTCTCCCTCCCAGTGCACCCCACGGCGTCTCGCTTGAGATTTGTTATGGCCGGACCAGGCGATGATGACGAGGGGGGGGGGGGGGGTCGGAGGATGTGCAAGACATCCCCCCCCAGTGTTGTCGCAGCCATTATTCAAGAAAGAAGAAGTGTCTTCGGGCCGGGCTTCCGGTGGATGTCGGCCGGACGCCCCTGGCTCTGGCCCCATGAACGGGTTCCTTGGTTTATCGGCTGCAGCCGGATCCCGTCGGCCTCGGCCCCCCGACCGTTGGTGGCCGGACCGGAAGAGCATGTGGCGGGACTACCTGAAACTCTCAAGGGCCACCGCGGCCGGACTGGGAGAGAGAGGGGAGGGTCGAGGAGACATTCCCCCCCCTGCAACTCTTCAGCGTTGTAAAGGCAATCCCCTGGCCGGGTCCCGCTGGCCTCGGCCTCTCCTCCGGCTACACCCTACGTTAGGATCTCCTGGCCGAGGCGTGGCAGCAGGACCCGCCTTATATGGGCTGCTCCCGGCTGGGCGTAGCCGCAACCCTGCCCCACCTTGGAAGTTTCCAGAGTGGGGGCGGATGTTCTACTGACTTGCATTTTCCCTAGTCTATCGATTTTTTTGGCGTGGCAGGCGGTGGGACAGCGAGGGGTGATTTGGTTTCTCTTACTGTTTTTCTGGTCTCTCACCACTGGCATATTTCTAACGTTTTCTTGTTTCTAGGACATTAATAGGTTTTATCATTACGTTATGTTATCGTTTCTTTGTTCGTTGTTTAATAAAAGTTCATGTTCATCAGTGGCCTACTGATTTTCGTTTTCCTATTCTTTTCTTTCCAGGTTGTTTCATGCTAAAATTTCTGTTAACAGGATACAGTGATCACTTCGTTATTATTGCATATGTCCTTTTCACTAGGGGTGCTCTCTGGTCGGGCCAGATGACGTATCTCTAGTAAATGGTCCGGGTGAAACAGGTGCATCAATCAGTGGGGAGTAGATAGGCATGACAGATTACAACGGGGGAGAAAGGTCCGCATTACGTACCCTTTCACTATTTGCAAAGATTTTCCTACGTATATTTGCAAACAGGGAATACCTCCAAAAAGAACCAATTCCCAAACAGTCAATGTTTTGGGAAACAATCAATCAATGAGGAACGAAATAGGCACGACGTGTTAAAGGTTTGCGTTACCTACCCTTCACTATCTGCAAAGGGAGAGAGAATATTCCTATTCTTCCTCGTTTGCAGGCAGAGAAGATTCTTAAGAGAACCAACTTCGAACAATTCAATGCTCGATTCAAACAATCAAGAAGGGGTACTGTGAACACAAATGAACGCCGCTTATGTACATACACATTGGTATTATCAACAGGTTGTTCCTAATGTTTCTATTTTAGGGAGGTCAAAAAGAGATCCCATTAGTGGCCTACTGATTTTGCTCGATTCCTTTTGTTTTTTTACACGATTTTTCGCTATCTGCAAAGACTAAACAGAGTATTGCGACTCTGTGCTTGTTTGTAAATAGAGAATGAACCAAAGAGAACAATCAATCAAATGGAGAGAGAAGCAGGCACGACGGATTACAACGGGGGCAAAGGCCTGCGTTAACTACCCTTCACTATCTGCAAAGAGAGAGTACTCCTAATAGAAATGAGGGGTGGGGGGCAGCATTCAAAGCAGATCAGTGTGCATAAACACGAAAATGTTTTTACTTACCACGTACTTGACATTCGACAGCTTATGATATTTGCTATTAAAAAACCATTGAAATTCACTGAAAAAACCATAGGTTATAGACCATATATAGTTAGGAATTAGCATTTAAAAAACCTTATTTTACTCACACAAACCCATTGAAATTCCATATATAGTTAGTTGCACTAACTATATATCGCGCACCCGCAATCCACTGCTGATCATGTCACATATTAGATCATTCATGACATGGTCAGTGACATCACTGATGACATCACTGATGACATCTCAAATGACATCACTGATGACATCACTGATGACATCTCATTTGACATCATTCTTGTGCTAATACGATAAACCTCTTCAGACTCTAATATAACCTTAGATACACTCAGTGTATACAGACACTCACACACTGCCACTCATCCATGGAGTTACTCACACACCCAGTCAGTCATGCAAAGAAACAATCTCACCTCCATTTCTTCAACTATACAGTTAAACACACCTTACTTATTGAAACATATACTAACACATATTTACTCTCTTATACAATCCCTGATACAAGTTCACAATGATCGATACAACCACTCACTCATTCAGTGGCTCTCATGCACAGTTATTTATATATGCCAACTCTCACATGTACTGTGTTTTACATATGTACTTACTATGACATGTAGCATTGAGATATCCATTCACTCATCAATACACTCATGCACACAGTCAACTGCCCATGTAGCTGTTTCCACATGCACTCTTGAACTCATACACCTAGTGAATAAACTGCTCACACATCTATGCACAGAGTCACACACCTTCCAGCCACCCCCACACAAACTTAATCTCCCATAGAAATACTTGGGCAACCAATTAATAACACATATAGCCTCTCGTATAGCTAATGATCAACACATGCAGCAGTTTACATCACAACAGACATAATGATGCACAAATTAAGACAGTTTAGTCACTAACCCATGCATTCAGTGAGACACATTTAATCACTCACTCATACAGTCAGTCACGCACCTACTAAATCCTTCATCCAGACACTTATACATCCACTCATTCTTCAATATGTAAGACATATTTTAACTTTACAGAAACATACAGTCACTGGATGTTGTCATCAGTGATGTCATCAGTGATGTCATTTGAGATGTCATCAGTGATGTCATCAGTGATGTCACTGACCATGTCATGAATGATGTAATATGTGACATGATCAGCAGTGGATTGCGGGTGCGCGATATATAGTTAGTGCAACTAACTATATATGGAATTTCAATGGTTTTGTGTGAGTAAAATAAGGTTTTTTAAATGCTAATTCCTAACTATATATGGTCTATAACCTATGGTTTTTTCAGTGAATATATATATATATATATGTATGAGTGACCACATTAACGTTTTGCAGTAAAAAAGAAAAAAGAGGTAGTCTTCTGGAATTGAGAATCTAGTCTTCCTGGCCTGTTCCAGGTCTTATTCCTACAAATTTATGTTTCAATCTCAGAAAGCTCCTGATCACAAAATCTCACTAAGCAATTTTGACCCTGTTCTACAATATTTTCTGCTGCTGTTCATTTTTTCAGCTAAGTCTTGTTTGAACGGGTTTGTGCCATGTTTACAGATTCGGGTGAAGAAGAGGCCATCAGTCTTGGGGATTTTTGTTTGAGGGATGATATAGAAATCTACACTGAGGGTTTCTGAAATGGATTTTGATTTCAAGATGTTATTCTAAAGTTTATTTCTGGCATTTTTGGAGATTAAGCCTGTAGGACATCCTATGGAAAAGCTCATAGGGGCTGCATATCCTGATCACAGTGTGGGACTGGATAGCTGGCTGCTTGCTGCTGTTTTGAACCCAAATTTACAAAATATAGAAAGTATTAACATGAATGAGGTATAGTAAGTTACTGTTTGCGAAATAGTGTTTTATTAGGGCAGGCTCCATTACTGGTGCTATTTCAGGCATAGGTACCCACATAGAGGGGAGTATCAGTTTCGGAAAGTGAGAGTGTGACTGCATCAGTGGTGGCCCTTCTGAGCTGGACTAAGGGCAGAGAGTGGATCACCTCAGTGTCGTTGCAGAAAACAACAAGGTGGAATTGTTACATCAATAGCAATAGAGTCTGGTGTATGGTAGACCTTCCCCTAAGATTGCTGCCACTTGTTAATTTGATTAACATTTTGATTTGTTTTGAATTTTTTGCAGCGTGCGTATGCTCGGAGGCGTCTTGATGCTGTGGGTCTGCCTAAAATCTGAAAGTCTACAAAGAAAGCCATTATAACCAAGTTTTAGGATGTTTTCTAAAAATCTGCAGATTTGGTTGGCTTCTCAAATGCAGTGGCATTTGGTTCAGGGCTCCGAAGTAACCTAAACAAAGCTCCTGCCTACCCAAGAAGCTTAAAGAGTTTTTGGAACAAATATTTGTTTCGCTAGTGCTGATCAAAGACATTTTTTAGGATGGTACCACAAAGATTTCTCCTTGAGAAAGTCGGGAACTGTGTGATTAAGGGCTTATGTGGTGTATAGAGTACCTTAAATGCTACTCTCTTTTAACAGGGAGCCAATGTAGTTCCTCTATTGTGTTTGAGACTGGTTCAAACTTCCTAAGCAGACAGCTGCCTTCTGATGTCTTCAAAGTTTTTCAAAATACCTTGTTGCAAACCAATGTAAAGGATGTTCCACTAGTTTAGCCTTTAATAGTTATAATTGCTTTTTTGCAAGTGGTAAGGAATAAACGGAAGACCTTATTCAATATTTTTAAAATGAAGAGGCAAAAAGACGACTATTGGTAAGTCTGATCTATGAAAGCAAGTTTGGACTCAAAGATGATACCCAAATTCCTTACTTTCAATTCTGGTTTTGGTAGGGGGTCGAAGGTCAGTGGCCAGCAGGCATTATTCCAAAAGGAAGTTTCTTGTGGATAATCACAAAGTCTACAGCGACTAGCTGTCCAATAATGTAGCCATTTTGGACTGCTGTCTTTAGATGGATATATGCCAAGTCTTAACTAACTATCAGCCTGATTCATCAAGCTAAATTGCACTTGCAAAGGGCAAGATTCTCAGAATCTTGCCTTTTGCGAGTGCAATTTTTGCATTTGGGATTCATCATCCCAAATGCAAAATTCGCTATTAAAGAATTCGCACATTTGCGAAGAATTGCATTTAAGGAATCTCTATTTGAGATTCCTTAAATGCAATTCATGAATCATTTTAAAATTGCGAAATTGCAATTTTGGGCCGCAATTTACCGAGAGGTCAGACCTTGTGGTAAATTGCAAAAACTTAGAAAAATGCATTTAAATGCATTTTTCTAAGTGGCATGTTACACACACACATGTCCTTTGGACATGTGTGTGCGCAACACCAATGTAGATTACATTTCAGGGGTGCTACAGGGTGTCCTTTGGACACCCCTGCACCCTTGAAATCGCATCCTTATTTGCGATTAGCTAATTGCTAATCGCAAATAAGGAATAACTCCCCATTCATTCCTATGGGCCTGTAGGCATAGGGAGTTATTCCTTATTTGCGATTAGCAATTTGCTAATCGCAAATAAGGAACATGTAGGAATTGCAATATTTTTTGCAATTTCTACATGAATCCCGTTTTGCAAGTCCTTAATAGCAATTCCTTATGAATCGCTATTAGGGGCTCGCAAAACGGGGGAATGATGAATCTGGCTGTAAATGTTGAAGGGTTTCTTGTGGATAACCACAGAGTCTACAGCTACTAGTTGGCCATCCATGTAGCCATTTTTGAATGTCGTCCTTAGAGGCCGATTTCGATGCAGGCAGAAACGGCTCCAAACGTTGGTTGGAGCTGTTCCGACCGTATCGAAATGTCCCATTTGGATTCCTTTGCAACTGACCCATTATGATGTGTTCGGTCAGAGAGGAATCCGAACGTGCTTTCCGAATGGTTTCCGACAGGCTCAGAGAGACGTCTGTTATTCGGAAAGGGGCCAGTAATCCCACTAGGGCGGCTCTTTATATCTGAGGGATTACAATGTGGATTTCTACAGCCTTTCTGTGCCGGTCTTTACGACACACAAAGGCTGTCGGAATCTAAATTTGGGGGCCCCCATGGGTGCAAGACCTCTGGATGGCTGCCGAGGAGGCACATATGGTGCCCCCCTGTTGATCCCTGCACCCGGTGGCAGGAACCTTGAGGTGACTACCACTGGAGGCAGGGATGAACTGCACCTCAGCTTTTTACAATGAGAGCATGCATTCCCGTGAGAATGCGTTCTCCCATTGTAAAGAATAGGAGTGCGACCGAATAGTGTTCAGTCGCATCCTAACTGCTGGTGTGGAACCGCCGACAGGATGTCAGTCAGTCCCAATTCCAGATCGATGTCGGACAGACTCAGGTCTGTCCCGACATCGAAATCGGGCCCTTAGTTGGATATCTCCCAGTTCTTAGCAAGATTGCTGTCATTGATTGTTTAAGATTTTCAGAGAGGTCTTTACGTGCTACTTGGTTACACTGGAGAGGTCTAGAGTTTAGAAAGGTACAGACGGCAAGATGTTTCCCCTTATTGGCAGATCCACCTGATTTAGAAGTTCTACTGGTGACTGAAAGGATCAACCAATTAGGGTTTCCTTTAATGATCACATCAATTCATATCAGAGGTGGAGTGAGTCAGTGCTCAACCCCACAAAACATCTATCCCTCAACATCCAGCCGCACCCATTGTGCTCCCCGTAGATGACTTGGCATCTGTGGAGGCCACGTTGTAATCAGTAATGTTGCCAAGACCCATGTCCTGGAACTGTGATTAACAGCTATGCTTGAGGGTGAGTTATGAGCAAGTGTGTTAGCTGGAGGAGGAGGGAATAATGAGTTGGATAGGGTGAATAAAAACAATCATTGAAAAGAAGAGACAACTGCCATTTTGCAAAGGTGCCAAAATAAATGGATTTATAATGACAGGATGACTGGGCATTGGGCTATTAAATGACCCCTCATAGACTTGCCTTTTATTTCAAAAAGAAGAATTTTTCAGGTTCCCTAAACCCTACAGCTGGAATCTACAGGAATTGGTTGTTATCGCCTGAATTAAGGTTCTAGGCTTTAGGCCACATTTGTTTGCAACACCATATGTCTTGCATCAGAAAGATGCAATACTTTATAGGACTGTCACTAGCTGCTAGTTTACCATTAACACCCACAGCCTGAAGAACATGATGTTCACAAGTATGTTTATATCCTGGAGCATTTCTGTATATCTGGCTCCTCTGTTAACCATCATTCTGAATTATGTGGGCTGCTGGAATTCGTGCTGAAAGAAGTTGTTTCAGCCTCTCCCTTGTGAACAAATTGGGTCTGTGCCTGTTTCAAAACAGAAAAGCTTAATTCTTTCATATATTTATCTCAAAGACATATTAAAGTGTGTTAACTAGTGAACTTAAGAGGGATAGTTTCTCCCATATATGCGGAAATTCCAGGTGCCTAAATTTTCATTTCCAACTATATGTATTTCTGTTTTGATTTAAACCCCTGGAACCAGAATTACCGTCTGCAATTCCCCACAGAATTCCCTTTTCCGTGGTGTTTAATGCACACATTTATTAAATGCTTTGAGCAGGTGGCATCTGTTTGTGGGGGGTTTGGTGTAGAGCAGAGAGGTGAAGGGAGGCGGTGGAGGAATTGGAGATGTTGAGAGAGGAAAGGGGGGCATGTTGGCTGGCAAGAGAAAGCATAACATGCTCCCAGTACCTTGTGTGAGGGTCAAGCAGGGGCCAGGGTTCGAGCTCAGGCTGCAGTGACAAAATGCAGAAGCTGCACTTGCAATCCCTACAGATAGGAAAATGTGGTTGTATCTTGAGGGATAAGAATCAGGTTATCATATGTATTTGCACAAAACAGAATTACAAATTCCTCACCCTTGTTCCACTCTTCCTCCTCAGCATTTATGTCAATGCAATTTCTTTATTTAAATAAAGTCTCTCGAGGGAAGAATTTGGAAGCCTTCATTATTTTTGATCAAGGAATGGATGCTGTTTAGAAATTAAGGATTCCTCTTTACAAAATATGATAGAAAATGTCATTCGTATTCTCCTAGTTAAATATTTCTGCTTTGGGCACATTATGAATATGAATGTATGTTTGGGTAGTGTATAGCAAAGACAAAGATACAGCTAACAACAGTTTGGAGGGGAGGCAGGGGTTGGAGAGCAGAAGTGGACTGTGGCTGTGTTGAGATGTAGTGTTCTCTCTAGAGGCATGTCTTCAGCTCTTTCCTAAATTGGAGCAGGGCTGTGCAAGTCCTGTTGGATCCATGGGCCATATTACCGAAAATGCCCTAGAAGTGCAATGGGCATTTGCGCCCACTTGTTGTGCCCTCGAAGCACTTTGGTATTTTGGTAGAAGCAGCAGATTCCTGTGCTGCATCTTCTACAATATAAGACCATACCGGCACGTATTTTAAGCTGTCCCAATCACTTAGAGTTGTTTGTATGGGAATGTGATCCTTTGCAATGAGTCAACAGTTTTCTTTACACCTGCATCAAATTATAGATATACAGAAAGAGGCAAAGAAGCTGTTAGGAGGTGCACTGAATGTGGGCCACATTCAGTTTGCCTCCAGATGGCACTGATGGAAGGGTACACAAAGGCCAGAAGGAGCCTGCAGGCATTTGTCTGCAGGTGGGTGCAGTAATGAATTGCAAAATGGATGCCTTTCCTCCACATCAAACAGAGACCTGTTTCCTCCATTGAAAAGCAAAGTGTTTTTTGTAACCAGGCACACTGTCCCCGTCTTTGTTGTGAGCACGTAGTTAAAGGTGGATCACTGGACAAACAAGGACAGAGTGCCTGATATGTAATTTGGGACCAGGATGTCCTTCTAGATCCTGAGTGGATACATTGTGAAACATTGTTGTTTTACCCTTTTGCTTCTCAGTCCCCATTCTGATTGTGTCCTGGCTCCAGGTGTGCCATGAGTCACTGAAGATGGTGAAATTGTCATTCAGATACAGAAAGGAAGTGTGATGGCTTTGTGAATGATGCAACTGTGAATGAAAATGGTGCAGGCTGGCAAGAGCAGCCATTTGTATTCCACCATGCGGGGGGGGGGGGGGGGGGGAGCATCTGCATTTTGTTAGCCTGCTATTGTATTCATAGGTTGTTCAGTTTTCAGTTTTTATTTTTTGTCGATTTCAGTTGTGTTTTCTCTGTTTTCCAAACCTTTTGAAATCTTTGCTTATCAGTGTTCATTCAGTATGTTAACTACAAACATAGACAATAACTATGTTTTCCCAGTGTTTACAACACATGTTGCTTTTTGCAGTGATTGTTACAAAGCACATATTTAAATTCAAGGAAAAGTAATGCAGGGTACGCAGTGTCTTACCATTGACAGTGTGTTCAATTCACTTATATTAGACTGCTTTAGGCATGCCAAATCTGTGTTTGCACTCTTACCCACAGTCCCATCTAACTGCCCTCTCTCATATCACATTACCTCTAACTCTCACTCTGACAGGACTCTGTCTGGTTTAAGAAGCAGGAGTGCTCTATTCAAATGTTTTAATAGTCCTGGACACAGTTGAGGGTCATGTACTTACTCCTTACGTAAGTTAGTCCTGACCTATTAACAGACATTACATTGTGTTAACATTGTAACTACGGGATCAAAATCCTCAGCAGTAAAGTGCAGTATGGTAAAAAGACTAGATTAGCTGAAGTTATCACACTTAGCAATGGGAGACCCTGCTGCTATGAATTTTGAAAAGTCTTGTGTCATGTTTTAACCACTATCCCATGTGCATGGTGACAGCACTTTTTTCAGGTACCTGTCACTATGCCTTGCACTGAATGTTTAAAGCTTTGGCTGGCAGAAAGTTTACCTGCTATCAATACTGCCATTTTAGAAAAGGGGAACAATGTATCAAATTGTTTTACCCATTCTGTGTCTGTGGGTAAATGTGATAATGCATATTGGCCAAGACTCGAATGAGCCAACCACTTCACAAATCATTGAAAGTAGTAAACACTGCCAAAACATCAAATATGATTTTTATATTTCCAGATTTTCTACAGTGTATAAAATAATTAGATAAAACCCAAACATGCTTCGAGACCCCACACCTTTAGTCCAAGCACAAAAATCTGGAAGAACCAAACGAAAGAAAAAACAATATTTTAGTGACATCCCTAAACAAAAACAATAAAACGTATGGAGTTTATTCTTATACCAGTCTTTCTTGCTGCTACCTTGTATACCACAGTTTCATCGCACTGGTCCCTTCAGGAAGAGATAAAAACAATTAATTCTCTCTCACTTTCCTTGCTTTAAATAGTATTTTACTTTGTGGTTGTGCAGTTGTTTATCAGTGCTTATATGTTTACGTTGATGAGTTCTGTTTCTCATTCGGTGGGGTTTTATCACGTGTCCGATCCCTGGATTTCCGGACCACAGGTGCTACAGATTCTGCGGGTCTTTGGGGAAACCTCCGGACTCTACGCTAACCCGTCCAGGTCCATTCTGTTTCCTATTTGCGGGTATCAGCAGTCTCAGACTTGGGCCTCGCAGTTGATAGTGGCTGAAGCAGGATTCCGATACCTCGGGTTGTTTATTGCGCCGTGCCCAACCAAAGCGTGGGTACGAAATATTACTCCGTTGTTGCCCACAGTTCGGGATGAGACAACGGTGTGGTCTCAGCTCCCCCTCTCGTTATATGGCAGATCAGCCATTTTCAAAATGGTGTCTTTGCCCCGCCTGCTTTACAGGCTGCAAAATTACCCCTTTCCAATCCCCCCCGTCGTGGTTTCGTCAAATCAATGCATTACTGAATATGTTTTTCTGGGGGAGAGGTGCGGTTCGGGTTGCGCTAGCGACCTGTATTCAATCTACATACTGTGGTGGGATAGCGGCGGTGGACGTTGTGGCATATTATTGTGCATCACATCTCCTAGTGATAAACGACTGGTGGTATGGCTCACAGGCAGACCCAGCTTATGCGTTGGAGCGACTCTTCATGGTGGAAACCCTGCTGCTCCACTTCTTATATAGCTCCTCGTCTCTGATAGAACTTCCCCCGGCATGTAGGACTGTCATTCAGATTTGGAGGTGAGCGGTCCGTCAGATGGGATGGTGGGGCAAGTTGACTGGTGCTACATCTCTTTGGCGGGGCTCATACCTTCGGCCAGTCTCGACTTTGGTGGGATTCCGTAGGTGGGACGATATTGGGATCTCCATGTTGGGTGACATAATGTGGGGGTCCACCTCAAATCCTTCAGCAGCTGCAGCAGGATTTCAACCTCCATAAAACACAATTCCACAGGTATCTGCAGCTCAGACATGCCATGTCCCATTTCATAAGGGACCTCACGAGTCTCCCAAGTTCCACCTGCTGGAGCGCCGGTTAATCATGGGGGATCTTGGTGCCCACAAGATTCGTCAAATTTACCAAACACTAACTACACACTCCACGACCCCTATACACCGTACTTGGGCGGCGTGGGAAGCAGATGTGCCCACCCTGACAGATGATGACTGGGCAGAGGCACCAGCTAGCCCCCGGTATTCGGCTGTCTCTACCTGATACCGACTGATCCAGTTTAAGTATCTTCACCGGGTATTCTATACACGCCTACGCCTTTACAAGATGGGGGTTATTCAGTCCCCCATGTGCCTCCGTTGCGATTCAGGGGAGGGGTCGTTTCTCCATCGTGTGTGGAGTTGTGTGGCACTGCAACACTTCTGGTCAGGCATAAGGTCCTGTTTGGGGCAGATGTTGGCATGGCACATTCCGGCAGACCCTAGGCTGATTCTACTTCACAGTACTGAGGACATTGGGGGGAAAAGATATAAAAGACATTTATTGTTTCTGGGGTTAGCACTAGCTAAGCGCGACATTGCACAACACTGGAAGGCATCATCCCTAACCCAGTATAGGTACCTGGAAGAAAGCAATGGATAGGTGCCTGTCCGCCGAAGTCGCAATACTTCAGGCTCGTGGATGTCCACAAAAACATAAGAAGGTCTGGGTATACTGGGCCACGTATCGTGGCATTGACCTGTCTCTCCTGGGGCCGGTATCTTGATATCCAATCGATAGGCTGGTGGTGAGTAATTCACCGATTTAGGGTAATCGTGTTGTGCAGAGGTGAAACAGCAAGATTGCGCTATGTTCAAATAATATTGTATATAAGATGTGTGGTGCGGGTTGGGGGTGGGGGGCGGGGATTTGGGTTTGATGTTCTGCAAACCTTACGGGGAATATTATTTGGTGCCTTGCGATTGTATACTGTATCTATACATGGTTGGATGCTCGCCGGGCCTTGCCCATTTTAGTACCTTGAATATTAATAAAATTTGTTGTTAAAAAAAAAAACTAAAACATGTATTCATAAATATGTGACAAATTATGAATGGGAGATCAGCTGCAATCCTTTTCTATTTTGAAAGTTCATCAGCATTCAAGCTTTTGTGGAGTTAACTAAACCTAGAGGGTTGTCCTCGAAAGAGGTCTATGGAAAAGTGACAAAACTGGAATAACCAAATATTTACCTATGTAGACATTTGTGTGCCAAATCTAAAAGAGACTGACTGTTTTTTTGCTACATTTGTAGGTTTCTATAAAAAGGAAAGCCCAGTGCCAAAAGGATGTACTCTGCCCCAGACTACTAAAGTGGCTTAAGGATTTAGAAACTAGTTTATTAAATGATTTAGTGACTGCATAGTTTCTAATTCACAAAATTGCATGAGTTGCAACCACAAACCAACAAGTCACAATGTACTGAAGGCACATTGCAAGTTGGAAAAGTCTTTAATGTGTACCTTGTGACTCATTGCTAATCAGAAGTAAGAATGTCAAAAAAAGGGATGGTCCCACCTTCCGCACTGCAGTGCAATGTATTAGTGGTTTATAAACCGCAATTAGAGTTGAAAACTATTGATTGGATAAGATACCGAAATATCAACGGAGGTGGTATTCATTCTATAGTGCAAGTTGTCTGTAAGGGACCGCTTTAGCTAGGTGAATGTGGGCTGTTGACTGACTGGAGCAGACAGCAGTCAATACAGGAGGTCAAAAACGTGCTCCCCCAATGCCACTCACAGAATGCCTACTTATTTTTTATTGCAGCCACAGTGTCCATAAGAAACAGAAGGTGCAATAAAAATTAGCCATTTTTTTAATGCAAATGGATGGTACCATTGAGTTGGGTAAAAATAAACATCTGTTATTCAGCGCCAAGGTACTCTTGGGTGAATGTGCGCTTTACAAATACACGTTATGTTATGTTATGTTATGTTAAGTTATGTTATGTTATGTTATGTTATGTTATGTTATGTTATGTTATGTTATGTTATGGTTGGAGGTAGGTGTGTTGTCTCTCTCAGGCCCACATCCCTGTATTCATAACCTGCTCTGTAGGCTATGCAATCAGAATCCTGTACCACTAATATCACTAAGGCAGGATTTTGTCAATGCTTTTAAATGGCTGTTTTACAATGAGATCCATTTGTACATCCAATGCAGCTCAAAATACAGGTTTGTTCAGGTCACAAAACATCATTACTTTTTCTTTGATGAATCATGCAAGTGTGTTGTGAAGCATTCTTGATTGCCCAGGATATTCTTCCTAAAGTTTACAACACTTGATAAAGGTGGTCTTGGCCAGTCTGAACTTTTTCCACCATATTTGTTGTTGCTAGTTGATGGCTACTGTTTATTTTTCTGTCTTGAGCAGTTAAATGGAAGCAGTCTTACACAGGGTATCTCTTATGAGCTACACTCACTCACCTTTGAGTTGAAGGTTTAAAGAATTCATTTGTGCAGCTTTACTGCCAGAAATTAAAAATAATTACTCTCAGAAATCACCATCCTTGATATGCTGGGAGTCAGTCTTGGGTCATTGGGCAGAGATTACTGGAAATCGGGGCTGTTTGGTTGCAGGCAGGTAATAGTCTACTAGGTGAAATGAAGTCCAGGAATCTTTCATAAAACCAGCACATCTCAACATCGCTCGATATCGGGGCTTCTACAGCAGCAATGGAAGGCATCAACCATTGTCTGAAAGATTATTGCAGTTATAGTGTACAGGACGATGACTTCTTAGTAAAATGCATATACATTTATAGAGGAACTGTGAGGCTTCCCAATTTCCTTAAGTAGAACTGTCCTAGAAACTCTCATAAAGTCTGCCATACTAGAAATGGATGCTTTTTCTCAGGTGCAGTATACTCTTAATGGGAAAGTACTGAAATCAACCTGCCAAGCAACCCCAAAAGAACCATGTCCTCTCAACTAAGTAACACATCGGCTACTAATCATATCAATGCTGTCCTCCTGCACTGGAGGTCTGCAAGTCTCCAATGCAGCTTTCATATCTGCCCTCATTTAAGAGTGATGGCCGGACGCGGGTAGGTCCCGCACTACAGAGGGCTCGCAAACGAGTCTGTTCTCAACAAATTGCGAGACTCCGGAGCGTCACTGCTGGGGCCAGTATCCCCCAACTTCTAGGTGATTCCAGAAGGTACATATATTTTAATGCTTTTTCCCCATCACACAGGACTACCACATGAGTCCAAACTATAGGGGACGGTACCTGACAGACATTTATCCACACCGTCCCCACTAGAGCAGACGAGGAGCATATGGTCCGGATGAAATGCCAAGATCCTACGGACGATAAAAGGCATGAAACATGTTGACCCCCCCACACTTTACACACATAATCTCGAGCTCAAGAGGGTGTAATCCCCCTCTTTAGCCACGATTCTGTAGTCTTCTGTTTTTAGTATAGCATAAGAACAAAGCTAATAAAATCATTTTGTGGTACTCCGACAGCTATTTTTAATTCACACTCACTCCCTCTCATCTCTACTTTTGACACACATGCCCTTACTTCACATCAGCAAAAAAAGAAGACCTCCGGCAAAGAGCTCCCTCGCAGGGCCCGTTGTGCATTGCAGCGCCCGCCCAACGAGGAGATACACGATGATGAAGCATGGCACCCCCCCGGGGTGTGTGAGAGCCCTTGCTCCTAATTGGAGCTACTCCATGTTCACAATCTTTTCCAATTTTGGACACCAAGACCTCCTTTCTCCCCCCTTCCATTTCTGGAACTACATAGTCTTGCTTTTTTAATACTAAATGTAACCCCTCTGCTATCCAACACTTTTCCTACTGTTGCACTTATTGGGGTGGGAATATTAAATGTTATCCCTCCGCTATCCAGCACCTTTAATACTGGTGCATTTATTGGATGCAGATTTGTAAATTTTATTAAGTTTTATCATTTTTATTATCGGTAGGTGGGAGTAGTACATTTTTTCTATATTTACTATATTCGTTTGCATACTCCCGAAGAGTTTTAGATTGGGGTCACATCTCTCCAGTCAGAAGACTGATGAGTTTTTTCTAGCGACCATGTTTTCTGAATTGAGTGACTATTTACAACTGCCTCCCATCCCAGCAAGCTTGCATTTGTTGTTATTACTAAAGGACTGGGATGACCTAGTAGAACACCTGACCGAATGTTCTAGTCCATTTTTCACCAAGCCATCGGATCTCTGACATTTTGAGTTACTTGAAGCATTGCTTTCGAAATATTTTTCTGATGGGCGCCACTGCTTAAATATAAACGGCACTCAATGTTTTTTTTTTATGGGTATTTATTTTTATTTTAAACGCTAACTGGTGAACTGTGCTCCCATAACAGCAAGTCGGGGATGGGAAGAGGCAAACTCTCAGCTTTTAACCAAAGCAATTCCATTCACAGAGGAAAGATGCCAGTGGAACTAGTAGCAAGCTGCCCGTCTCTATGCCGCGAGAGCAGGGGGCAACACAGTTTAAAATAAAGCATGAAGTTCATACTACTGAGGCGCTTCTCTACTTTCCCAGTCAGGACATAACTGGACGTCTGGGGGTTAAGGAAGCCTGCCAAATGTGCCTCCACCTGATGGTTACTGCTGCAGCCTTCAATTTTTTCATATAAAAAATCAAGATTCCTGATAGCAAAGACTGACGCTTCTTAAAAACTGTGCACCCAGGCCTCTTCCCACAGATTACCTTAATACTATGCACTAAGCGGGGAGAGGATGAAACCTTACGACTAGAGTGGTCCACCTCGAAGCTGGGGAACCGGGTTCGAGTCTCGGCAACGGCGCTTAACATCCTGTGATTCTGGGCAAATCACTTAAACTCCTGTGCCTCAAAAAAATGAACGTGTCCTCATGTAACAAAACTGGAGCTCATGTAAAGCTCTCTGATACCCAATGTCTCTGGTCTAGTTCGCGCTATATAAAACTCTAAAAAAAAAGTTGTGATTCTGGAAAACCTAAAGCAAGGACTGGTGAGGCCCTCACAGCCAAAGGCACACTAAACCCAAATAACCCAACATCTATGCTTCCCAACATGGATGTTGCAAAGCAACAAGCATCATTCAGAGATGAAGACAAAGCAAAAAGCATCATTCAGCGACCCTTGACCCTACCAGGTAGGTCGCTCCCCCTCCGCACAGCACCGCCTGTGTCTCCCTGCCTCAGCTGCTGCTGCCGCTGCTGAGGAAGTTCGAGGCCCTCCACCACCTGCAGGCTACCACCTGCGCCTCATCCCTGGTTGCCAGTGGTAGGCCGTAGGTAGGTTTGTTCATCACCGCTTTATTGCTTTTATTGTATTGCCTGTATTTTCATTGTTGTGTCTGTGACTGCTGTTGTCTGTCTTCACCCGCTGCCTGTACGTGGTCCGTGCCTTTTTTCTTCCCTCTGTTCCTCTCACTGTCCCCGTGCTCTCTCTGACCGCTTTTTTCTGCTGAACCCCTCTCTGCCCCCGTGTCCCTGCCCGGTTTTCCCTTCTGTTCCCCTTACTGCCCCCGTGCCTCTCTGCTCGTTCTGCCTTCTGTTCTTAGCTGCCCCTGTATTTCTGTATTCTGTATTTTTCCTCTGTGCCACTCGTTTTTCCGGTATTTCTGTGCCCTTTTTGCCTTTTGTGTCACTCGTTTTTCCCTCGTTTTTGTGCCCCTTTTGCCTTCTGTTCCACTAATTTTTTATGCCCGTCTGCCTTCTGTGCCACTCGTTTTTCCCTCATTTTTTGTGCCCTTCTGCCTTCTGTTCCACTCGTTTTTTGTACCCTTCTGCCCTCTACTCCACTCATTTTTTGTGCCCTTCAGCCCTCTGTGCCACTCGTTTTTCCCTCATTTTTGTGCCCCTTTTGAATTCTGTTCCACTTGTTTTTTGAGCCCTTCAGCCCTCTGTTCCACTCGTTTTTTGTGCCCCTCTGCCCTCTGTGCCACTCGTTTTTCCCTAGTTTCTGTGCCCCTTTTTCCTTCTGTTACCTTCATTGTCCCTCACTGCCCTCACCACTGAGTCCCCTGAGGCCCCGCCACCCTGACTGCCCACTGCCCATTCGCTGCCCCCCGCCTCCCGCCTCCCAGCTGCTCTGACCTCCACCGACTACATCCTCCTCGCAGACCTGAACTTTCACCTTGAAACAACAACTCCACAACCCTGATCGACAACCTCACTGACCTCAGACTGAAGCAACTCGTCACAACGCCCACCCTCTCCGCCGGCCACACACTCGACTCCGTCTTCTCCTCAAGCCTGCACGTCTCCCTCAGCCACAACACCGAACTCCTCTGGACCAACCACCGCTGCATCCACCTCGCCTTCCAGGAACCCACCACACACCACCGCACCCAACAGATCCCCCTCTGCTGCTGGAGCAAAATCACCGAAGACCAACTACACGCAAACCTCGCTCTCAGCCCACCAACCGAACCCTCCAACACCGACGTCGCTGCCCACAATCTCAGACGCTGGATCGAGGACTGCGCCAACACCCTCGCTCCGCTGAAGAAACCCCCCCACAGGGACAGCAGCAAGAGGGCCAGCTGGTTCACCCCAGAACTCCTAGCCTCCAAGCAAACTTGCTAGAAACTAGAGAAGAAATGGCACAGTGAACAAACTCAGGACAGCCACGCAGCACACAAGGACGCCGTACGCACCCACCACCACCTCATCAGGGTGGCCAAGAGGTCCTCCTTCAAAGGCCGCCTCGACAACAACGCACACAATAGAAAGGAGCTCTTCAACATTGTAAAGGAACTCTCCAACCCCAGCTCCAACACCAACGACATTCCGCCATCGCTAGCCCTGTGCAACTCCCTCACCACCTTCTTCCACCGCAAGATAGCAGACATCCACGACAGCTTCAACACCCAGAAAGCCCCAACAGACAGCAACACAACAGACCCTATGCACACTATCGACCACGACCCCCTGCTAGCCTGGGCCAGCGTGAGCATCTATGACACCATCAAGACCATGTGCACAATCCACTCCGGCTCTCAGTCAGACCCATTCCGGCCCACGTCTTCAACAGAGCAAGCAGCTCCATTGCACGCCACCTGCGCAACGTCATCAATCTCTCCCTCGAGACCATGACCTTCCCAGAGATCTGGAAACACGCCGAGATGAACGCCCTACTCAAAAAACCTAAGGCAGACCCAAGAGACCTCAAGAACTTCCGGCCCATCTCTCTGCTCCCCTTCCCGGCCAAGGTCATCGAGAAAACCGGCAACAGACAGCTAACCCGATACCTCGAAGAAAACAGAATCCTGGATCTTTCCCAGTCAGGGTTCCACAGCAACCACAGCACCGAGAGTGCCCTCATCGCCGCCACCGACGACATCAGGACCCTGCTGGACTACGGCAAGACCGCAGCACTCATCCTCCTAGACCCCTCTGCCGCCTTCAACACCGTCTGCCACCGCACACTACGCAGACGCCTTCACGCCGCAGGGATCCAAGACAAGGCTCTGGATTGGACCATCTCCTTCCTCTCTGGCAGAACCCAGAGCGTCTGCCTCCCCCCATTCAGTCTGTTTGTTTATTATTAACCGTTCAATTATTTAAAATCATTACAGTAAAAATAAAATAAATACAAAAAGTAAAAATTAAAAAAGACAAAAAAAAATAAAGACCTCAAAGTTGGATTCCACCCCCCCAAATTTTTCACCCTCCCCTGCAGCCCCCCACTCCCGCTGAACTGCGTGTCTTTCAAGCCCTATTTCTGGCAGTCCGGTCCTGTGTTGCCTGGTCCCTTATTGCCGTCAGCTCTTGGAACTTGATTTTGCTTCGGCAGAAGATCAATCGGGCTGGCTCCTCCGTTACCTTGGATTGTTGCTAAAGCACATCGTTTGCCTGTTTCTGCCTCTGTGTTGTGCGTGCTTATGGTAAAGCACTTGCACCTAGGGCAAGTCTGATGTGATGGATACATTTTGCTGCTCTGGCTAGGGAGTGGGTTGTTGTTTCCGAAAAGCACCAATCTGATGCCTCCCTGCATGTTCTAATGCCAAGGTTTGTAAAGATGGGGCGAAGCATCCTTTGTCACTCATTGATTAGTTTGGGGCAGCAACATAGTAAGTGGAGCCAAGATTCCTTTTGGTAATTGCAAAGACGACAAGAGGAAGCACCAACTGCGCGTGCCCATGCAGGATTGAGGTCCGCTGTTCTTAAGGCCACTAGTCTCATAAAAAGAATTTTCCGACGGGCCTGGGCGCCTAGTGCTTCATTTAGATATGGTTGGGCTTTCCCCATGATATAAGATTCATTCAGTGCCTTGGTAAGGATGTTCTGGCGAAGAGCGTTTAGATCCAGTTCGAACAAAATTGAGCGGACCTGCCGTCTCATGATGTTTGACCAGGTCTTGTGCGGGATTTCTGTTAGGAGCAGGCTTTGTGGTTCAATGTTAAGGGTCTCTATTGCTATGCCCAGCTTGATGTGCCAGGGGGAATCATTTTCTCTAAAGATTGCTGCCAGATGATGTTTGAGAGAGTCTTGGGGGGCTTTCAGGCACCTGATGTAGTACTTGATTAGATCCCCTTGGAGTGCCAGTTCTGGTCTGCTGAGCCCTAATTCCAGCCGTAACCTGATGTTCCTTGCATACCTAGGTGTTTGCAGCACGATTTTGTGTGCTTTGACCTGCGCTGCTGATATGAGTTTGTCGAGGTCTCCTGGGAATGCCAGATGCCCGTAATTAAGGGCCGGGATTAGTTAAGCCTTTAGGACCTTCAGCATGGGTTCCGCTGTGGGGCTGGTTAAGCGTTGGCTGAGGCGTCTCATTGATAAGAGTACACTCGTGGTTTTGGCTGTTAGATGTTTTGCTTGAGTTGCCGATGTTGCCCTCTCATGCAGCCAAACCCCAAGATAGTTATAAGCTGTGGTCGTGCCAATTTGAAGATCACCCAAGGTCCAGCACGCGTGTTTTTTGTGAGGATATCTGCCGAATACCATTATCTTTGTTTTATTCTGGTTGACTGTTAAATGATTTTCCTTGTTGTACTTCCCCAGCTCTTTTAGTGCTCTTTGGAGGCCCACCCTTGTGTGATCCATCAGTACAGTGTCATCTGCGTACTGAAGAATTGTAAATCTTACCGTTCCCACTTTAGGTGGAACTAGACTTGCCTCTTTCAGGGCCCCCCCCCATGTCGGCTGTGTAAAGATTGAATAGTAGGGGGGCTAAAACACATCCCTGCTTCAGACCGTTGTTGGTTTGCACTCTTGCAGATAACGCTGTGGGGCTTAACTTAACTTGTACCCAGGTCCTCTCATAAAGGGATATGATAGCTTTCAGTAGCTTTAATGGAACTCCCCAGCCTGACAGTTTTCCCCAAAGTTTGCCCCTGTCCACTCTATCAAAAGCTGTGCTATAGTCGATGAAACAGCAGAACAGTGGCATATGCCTGTCTTTCACTGCACGTTTTGAAAGGTAGGACAGGGTCATGATGTTGTCAATGGTTGCACTGTTGGCCCTGAAGCCGGTCTGATAGAATGGTAGTATTTCGTTGTTGTTAGTCCAGTCCTCTAATTCCCTCAGTAATAGTTTGGCATAGGCTTTGGCTTCAACATCCAGCAGGGCCACTAATCTATAGTTGGCAGGATTGGAGTGGTCACCTTTTTTGTGGATGGGAAAAAGGATTGAGCCTTTCCATGTTTGCGGGATTAGTGCTGTTGCGTATGTGTAATTATAAAGAGGGTGAGAATTGAGGAAAAGAAAGATTGAGCTGTTTTGAATACCAGGGCTGGTATGCCGTTAGGGCCTGGCGCCCCATCATTCCTCATATTCTTTATTTCCCTTGTTATTTCAGATTCTGTGAAGCCTTTGCCCCCAGGTGTAGTTGTTCCTGCTTCGTCTATGTTCTCGGGGAAAGTATCTGTGTCGATCTTTGTTTCCCAGGTGTTCTTAGGAGGGGCTTGCTCTGAAGTTGGTGTTTCTTTGTTATATAAGCCCCTTACATCCGCTTCCCATTCGTAGCTTCCAATGTTCTTCGCCTTGCCTCTGGGTTGGGAGCTCAGGTGGTTTATGTACCTCCATAGTTTGGCGTTGTTCCTTTCCTTTAACAGGGTAAATACTGTGAGCCATTTTTGTTCCATTTCTGTCCTCTTATATTTGCCTACTTCCCTCCTGTAGGCAGCTCTCAGTGTGCTTATGTTGGCCCCCTCTTCTGGTGAGCCTTTATTTTTCCTTTTCCTTAGTGCCTTCTTTAGAGCGCCTTTACGTTGTATCATGCTTTTTGGTATCTGTTTTGCCTTGCAGAAAGGTCTTTTTCTGCCTTGTTCTTTGCCCAGCTTCTGCCACAGGTCATCCATTAGTGCTTCCCAGTGCCCAAGAGTGTTGTGGTTAATTTCCCACGGTCCTCTAACTTCCTGCGTTGCTGCCCACTCCTGCATTTTCCCCTCGAGTTTGATTGTCCATTTTATTCTTTTGATGGCTCTGTATTGTTCCTCCCCTATGGTTTCTCCCATCAATTTCTGGAGCTCTGCTGTTTCCATTCCTATATCGAATGTGGCACGTAAAGGCCTATGATCGCTTTCCCCTCTATCATCGACCTGAAAATCTTTCAATTTGTCAGCCAATTTCTCGTTGGTTAAAATGTAGTCGATGGTAGATATGTTTCGAAATGATGGTTTTGGGCACCAAGAGGGTGAGCGTGATTTCATTGTGAGGTGGGTTGATTTAAATTTAACATTTTTGAGAAGGCAGAGCAGAGGACGCGCCTTGTGCCCTTTCTTTTGTGTGCTGGAAGCTCCTTCCAGACTTCTCAAATTAAAATCCCCTGCCACGATTACATGGAAATGTTCATATTTTAAGATGATATCTTCCAGCGTGTTGGTAAAAGATTCAATGCTGGCGGCTGTCATTGCTGGGTTGATATAACAGTTTATGAGTAGCAAGTTGAGCGGTCGGTAGCCTTCCCTTAAACCAGTGATCGTCATTGCTTGCATGTCTGAGGAATTTACGCTTATTTCTGTTGTTTTAAGTTTATGCGCATGACTTATGAAGATGGAAAGACCCCCAGATGGGCGTCCAAAGATGTTTTTTTTGTTGCATTTTGCCGATGTTCGTGGAAGCCCTCTAGGGGGGTTGATGTCATTGACAAGGTTTCTTGGCAGCATATTATGTCCCCTTTAGCGAGGTAGTCCTGTACTTCCTTGTTCCCTGCTTTTTTGTTTAACCCTGCTATATTCCATGATATAATGGTTAATTCTTGAGGGGAGTTAGGTTTTTGCCCTTTGAATTGGTCTGCCCGCACCAACTTTGCCCTTCCTTCGTTGTTGAGTACTAGAGTTTGGCTAGGGTTGCCAAAGCCAATTGGCCCCGCTTGCAGCCTGTTTTGGTTGACCAATTAGTACTCGACGCAGATTGTTACTTTGAAGGACAGAAATATTTATGGGAGTAATAAGGCGTTCATTGATGTGTTCCCCATGTTTTCTGTTATTACTGGTACCTTTCAGAATTGATGTAACTCCTTGGCCCCTATTTTGAGGTTTAAGTACAAAGGGATAGTTTGGTTGTTTAGGTTCTGATGCATCAATCCCCCAACTTGCGAGTTGTTGCGCTTCTCCCAGAACAGCCCGTTGGAGTGCTTGATCCTTGAAGCCCAGTAGCGTTGAGTCACCGTGGCTGGCACCTGGTGATCTTTTGAACTTTACCCACTCTATGTTTTCCGATGTTATCTGGCACAAGGAATTGATGTGAGCAAAAAGCCGGAGAATGTTATTTCTGTTTAGGATGTCATGGGGGCCTTCCATGTGGTACCTGGGAGTTAGCAAGACCTCATGAAATGTGGGTGTTTCCTCAGGATTTTTCTTTTGTGTGGGCCCCTCGTTGCACTGGTTGCATGCTCTCAAGCTGTGGGGGGGGGTTAGTCGGTGATCGCCAATGTTGTTCGATTTCCTCCCTATTGTTGGTTCCCAGCCTGCTCACTATGCATTTTTGCTCCAATGGCCGTGCTGTAATTTGTTCCGTGGTGCCTTTGTGATCCTCTTGTTCAAAAAGGTCGTTTGGCCTTATTTGTGTGGATGCATCCTCCTTGCCCCTTCCAACCCTGTTGGGTATCACCTGTGCGGCGGTTGATGGTAGTCCTACTGGGTATAATGGTAGCTCCTGGGTCGCCTGGTTCTCTTGATCCTCTTGGACAGAGTCTTGTTGCGGCGCGCCGTCTCTTGCCCTTTCCTTGGCCATTTCTATTTCTATCAATGAGCATTCATTCTTAGGCTTCCGTTTAAAATTAAAAATCGGATAGGATGGCAATGAGTTTCTTGTCTCATTAGCTCTATGACTATTCTGCATTATTGGCAGAATGGATCTGCGTTTCAGCTTTGCTCTCTTCTGCTGTTTCTTCAGTTTTTTCTTTTCCCTTCGTGTTAAAGGGGCTTCTGTTCTAGCTCCTGTTTCCTCTTCCATGGTCGCTTTCGGCCCTTCGATTCCCTTCGTGGCTGGGCTTGCTGAGATTTCTTTTACCTCCCTATTTGCCGGGGCGGCCGGGAACTCCGGGTTGTTGGATTCATTTTCTCTGATTTTGATTTCCAATTCCCGCTTTTGGCTGCGTTCTCCATTGGTCACAACTTTATGATTACCCTCTGCTGTTGGTTCAATCATTTTTTTAATCTTTGGTGATATGCCTCTGCTTTTGGTTAGGGCCACTATGTCCCCCAGTATTACCGGCAGTTCTACCCACTTCTCTATTATCTCAGCACATGTGCTTGTGCGACCTGTGATGGCCTGATTTTGCTTGATGGTTGCCTCCAGTTCTTCCAACTTGCGGCCCTGATTCCCCAAGCATTGAGCTATAGTTTGAAGTAGGTCAACTTGGACCTCCATTTTAGTTGCCTGCCATAACAGGGCCTTGGCGATCGACTTTTGCGCTTCTCTGATGGTTATCAAATGGGGGGTGTCTTCTTGTTCAACTAGGTCCTTCTGGCCAGATGGTGAGAGTATTCCTGATCGATCTGTGGCATAGTTGTTTGCGCAACCCCTCTGCCAATGAGATTGGGGGTGAGGTCCAAGGTCCTTTCGATTGTTCGCTCTAGTTTTTGTAGAAATGAGTCGGTGAGATCTCCGGTAACTCAAGTTGCTGACGCTCGTTTGCGGTTACCGTTATACTTGTTCCTAGAAAGGGTTGCTGGCTGGTGCAGTGCGCATATTTATCCTCAATGACTTCTGGCTTGATAGGTGTTTCCTCCTCCTGGTGCCAGTGGATCAGGGCTTTCGTTGAGGGTGGGCTTTGTGTCTCTGCAGCGGGCATTCTTAAGATCCCTTCCGCTGCTATGTGCTGCTCTAGTTTGTCTGTGGTGTCCCACCTTGAGTCGATGTCACTGATCCATTCATTTTGTGTTTTGCTGTGCGCCCCAGCATCCCCCACTTCGCACCCGCTTGGGGGGCCTCGCTGACCCCCTAGTTCTTGCACTTGCGCCTGATCCTAATCTCCGTTTTCGGGCCTCAAATGACTTCCTCCTCCAGATGAGGGATTTTTGCAGACGGGTCGCTCGATTGTCCCTTGATCATGCCACGGTGATCGAGGATTGCTCTAGGTGGTCTCAGGGTGCTCTACTGCCTCCCACCCCACTGGCATTCCTGGCAGTGGCAGTGGTGAATTGTCCGGCGTCTGGAAGTAGTGGGTAATGAGCCCTTGATGGGGGGGGTTGCGATGGAGGGCTCACTTGGTTAGGTTCTTGTCTAGTGTGCTGTGCTGCGCTTCTTGTAACCCTTGTTGTATAATTTTTGGGTGTATCTTCATCAGAGCCCAGCCTCCTTGATTTAATCAAATTTCCCTTAGTCATTATCCCACTTCCCACTTCCCAGGTTCTGGCGAAGCTCTGGCGCTGCACTCCTCTTTCGCTTTCAACTTTTGTCTCTTGATGGTTTTGTGCCTAGAGCCACAGTCCTTGACAAAAGTACAGCTACACCGCTACACGGCTTGTATTTCTATGCCTGAGCAGTGCCGCTGATGTTAGTACTGTCCTTGGAACCTCGGCTCACTACTTGCAGCTTACTGTTCGCTGTTCGCTGCTCTCTGATCTGCTCTGTGTTCTGATTCTGATTCCTAAGATCCTAGTTTGTGTGGCAATTTGTGTAACTGCCGAGGTGATGCCCGGATTAGGCAGAGCATGCATCTATGGGGAGCAGGGAAAGTGTGAGGCAGGAGTGGGGCACAAGTGGGGGCGCACTGCAGCACACAGGGGATCTTCAGGCTACACCAGATAAACTAGTTTTTATCGCCCCCCTCACGGCCCCACCCGCTCTCCCTGCTCACCGCACACTTCTTTCCACACTTCTCCCGTGAGTCCCGTGAGCCCTTGTTTGCTCTCTGCGGGTGCTCTCCGTTATTCTCTCAGCTCCCTCCGCTCTGCGGCTCTCTGCGACCCACCACGGACCACCCACAGGTCACTACGGCGGGATTAAGTTAGGATTTCGGCTCGTAGTTCTGCTAGTGGCTGCAGGTCTCCCTTTTTTCCCCGCGGTCCGGGCGTGAGCTCCGCCGTCCTCTACCGTCCCGCTGCAGGTTCTTTTTCCTTTCGCGCGCTCAGACGCTCTCCGCTCTCCGCAAAACCTGGAGTCCCCATTCTGTTCCAAAGCCTTCGAGATCATCTGCGGCGTACCCCAGGGATCCTCCCTCAGCCTGACGCTGTTCAACATTTACATGGCCCCGCTCGCACACGTAGCCCGACAGCATGACCTCAACATAATGTCCTACGCCGATGACACTCAGTTGATCCTCTCCCTCACCAAGGACCCCATCACCGCCAAAGCCAACCTCCACGAAGGAATGAAGGCCGTCGCGAACTGGATGAAGACCAGCCGTCTGGAGCTGAACTCGGACAAGACGGAGTTCCTCATCCTCGGCTCCAACCCTTCAGCCTGGGACGACTCCTGGTGGCCGACGGCTCTGGGGGCAGCCCCGACACCCACCGACCATGCACGCAACCTGGGAATCATCCTCGACTCAAGGCTCTCAATGACGAAGCAAGTCAACGCCGTCTCCTCCTCCTGTTTCAACACCCTCCGCATGCTCCGCAAGATCTACAGATGGATCCCGACAGATACAAGGAAGACAGTCACCCAGGCCCTCGTCAGCAGCAGACTCGAGTACGGAAACGCCCTCGATGTGGGAGCCCCGACCAAGCTCATCAAACGACTACAACGCATCCAAAACACCTCTGCACGACTGATCCTCAACATACCACGCCACGGCTACGTCACCCCCGCCTGAGAAACCTGCACTGGCTCCCCGTCAACAAGAGGATATCCTTCAAGCTCCTCACCCACGCACACAAAGCACTCCACAAGACCAGCCCAGCCTACCTCATCAGACGGCTCTCCTTCTACATCCCCAACCGCCAGCTACACTCCGCCGACCTCTCACTCGCCACCGTCCCGCGTAGCGGAAGAACAACCACCGGTGGGAGATCCTTCTCCCACCTCGCTGCCAAGACATGGAACACCCTCCCACTGAGCCTACGCAGACCCAAGACCTGCTGACCTTCAGGACGATACTCAAGACCTGGCTGTTCGATCAGTTGCGCCCCCTCAGCCTCTTGAGACCCTCGCGGGTATGTAGTGCGCTTTACAAATGATTGATTGATAGATTGATTGAGTCAAAGATGGAAAGAAATTATCCCCTGGGACTGCACAACAGGCTTGCTATGCAGCACAACTGAGTCTGACAGCACAATTCCCAAAAATAAATGAACAAAATAGAAGTCCTAAGATGCAATGACTCCCCCAACTATTGCTGGGAGGACAACAGAGAAAGCTCTGCCAAATTACAGGAGTCAAGCAATATTTTTATAGGGATCACACATGCAAAATTGCTACTCCTTACCTTTTAAACCTCTCTTCACATGCAGGAGTAATGCAGGGCTGTGCAATGTCATTAGGAGAGACTTTTCAGTGTAAGTCTTTGAAGTAATTTAATGGCCAATATTGAATGGTTGATAAGGACGATCCATTCCTTGGTCGAGGGCAGACCACACTAATAACATAGGCATCAGAGTACATACCATCAAGCACATCCTAAGCTGACAAAGTCATGCTTTACTATCAGCCAAACTCCAGGTTAATCGCAGCATGTGCTCCATAGCAACAAATTAACGCCAGGCTTGGGAGAAAGACGAAGAGGATTCTTTAATGACTCTCCCCTATCATAATACAGTTTTGGCAAGCCCCTCCTTAATAAATAAAATCTGCATGACAGCAGGTTTCAGAAGACATATGGGTGGAGGGCTGAAAAGTGACACTAAAAGCATGAAGTGAGGCCCTGTCTTTAAGAGGATACTTATTTATATAGGTAATGAGTCAGACTATATATAAATTGCAGCAGTAGGACTAGGGATGCAGTCTACACTGCTTGCTCCAGAAGTCCTTTCATGTGCCCACACAACCCTTCCTACCATCATACTCACATCAGAAATGCAAAGTCCTTTTAAAACCAACCCAAAAAGCAGTACAGAATGCATGCTTCGTGATTTTCAGTGTAAAGAGAAGGCTCTAGTCTCGCTGGATAACAGCGTGCTGGCAGTACCCAAACAATGGGCCTTTCATTTCTTTAAAATTCTGCACTTCCCTCCCAATAAAACGTCGAAAATCTCTGCAGGTCGGTCAATACTTTAAAGGCTGCCGCAGCAGCATACAAAAGAAAAAAAGTTGTTTTGTGCAAAATTACGAGAGGCCTCCCGGATTTTGAGTATTTTGTATACCATTTTTTCTCATCTTTGACGGAAGATTGTTTCTGCTCTCCAAAGGTTCAGGAAAAGCACCAGGCTAAGAGAAACTGGAATTTCTTTTGAAAGGTGTTACTCGGGGAACCCTTCGTCTTCCTAGTAAACATAAAATAAATAAATAAAACCACTTAAGTTGCGCTCGACGCCGCAAGTGCAAGGTAAGTGGTTTTATTTCTTTTATGTTTACTAACCCGTCGTATGTCGCCTTCCTCACCCCGACCCCCGATCCACCCACCGCCCCACCACGCTTTCCTACACAGACCATTGATTGATTGATTGATTGATTGATTGAGACCACGCCTGCTTGCTTGCATGGCTGTACTTCTCTCCAGGCACATCCTGCAGTCCTTTTGGCACAGCTGAGGGTCCAAAGTCTCATTCATGCATGCATTCATTCATTCCTTTCAGACACTGAGCTTCGCCCATCACCCCAACTACGGCCACTTCCGTCTCTCTTGCCTTGAAGTTGCAGACTTCTTACGCTCTTTTTGGGCTTGTCTTGGGCAGGCCTGGTTCAGTAATCCCTCTTGTGGGTGACTGCTTGTCAGAGTCTGAGCTCAGTGAGTGGGGAGCGGGAGCGAGGGCTACTGATGAGCTTCTCCTAGTCATTTTCCTTGGGCGCCCAGGTTGGCACTCAATGTTTTAATGTAGTTTGCTCATGCTTCTTCCATAAAAGGTTCCTCTAAGTGTACTTAAACTTTCAGACATTATCTTGTGGAAACTAATTCCAGATGAAGAGTGCTGTGCAGGCTTCTATGTAATGTTCTTGATATGTCAATATGCTGTTTTTTTTTTTTTTAAATGTGTGCTTTTATGATTGTACAAATCGAATAAAGCTATTATTCAATTCAATTCAATTCGATATGTCAAAAGGAAGAAACCTGATTAACATGTTGGCAGAGAGGGAACTTCATGGCGATGGAGTTCCCCCCCTGCCTACACAGTGATCCAGCCCAATTTAAATGAGGGTGGACCATAGGTTTGGCCGCTGTAGCCGGACTTCTCTGACCCGCCAACTGAGTAAGCCGTCGCAGAACTGGTTATATATCCATCTGCAAAATTAGGATGGGCGGGCATAACGCTGTTTTTTTACTGTCCGGTAACACCAGAAAAACACTGCAGCTATGGGGCAGTAAAAAAAAAAAAAACACCCCCCTCGTCATGGGAAACGACTCTAATGGAGAGGGGGTATTATCTTTTTTTATATTCATAGAGAAAATCCTGCTTTGGGAATATCTTTGTGAAACTTAAATGGAAAACAATTTGGTGGAAGGCTCCATCATGTTGCTGGAGCTCTGTCGCATTGTTCAAATAGGGAGGGAGGCACGCATGAGCTCAGATGGCTGGACTTGCCTTGGGTAACCTCATGGACGATCCTCCCCCCACCCATCTGGAGAAGGAGCGGGTAGTTTGGAACCTTCAGCTGTGGTCCTGAAGCCACAGTCTCCAGTGTCTGCTCCCCTCTGGCTCCACTCAGTGCTAAGAGAGAATGAGGCATAGAGCTGATAGGGCCCATAGAAGGGCGGCAGAGAGTGGGCCACACTGAACTTTCTGCAAAGCGGTTCAGTACGCAAACAGAATCACATGGACCCTGCTTGCTACCCTGTTTACACTCTTTCTGCCACCACTGCCTGCCCCACCTGAGTAGCAATAGATCAGCTTACTGGCTGAACTCCAGCATCTGCTCCCCTCCCCACCATCCCAGCAGCCCGGGCACCCAAGCAGCACCTGAGCCACCCAACAACACCCAGGGTGAGTTTCTATCACTGGGCTTCCTTTTGTTGTGCAGAATTGACCGCGGACTGGTTTGTGGAGAAGTAATGAGATAAGGAAGAGGAAAAGTTAATAGAAAAGTTTTGCAAGGTATTTTCAGGAATAATTGAGAAGTTGGACGGGTTCCAATGCAAGATAGTCCCTAAGAATGATGCTGTGCTATGCGTTCACAAGGCGAGACAAATACCCATGACCCTCAGAGAAGAAGTCTTGAAGGAATTTAAAAAACTACAATCTAATAAGATCATTGAACAGATAGAGTCTTCAAATTGGGTTGTACCACTTGTGGTGGCACGTCGTGCTAATGGTAAGATCCCATTATGCGTGGACTTAAGGAATTTTTATAGGAATATTTTGGTTGAACAGTTTTTCCTACCTACAAAAAATGAATTATTGTACTTAATCAAGGGTATTGAATGGTTCACAACTAGAGACCTTACCGCTGCCTACCACCAGAATCCACAGTACCTTTCTACTAAGAAACGTACTACCTTCATAACACCATTTGGGTGTTCCAATTTGTCAGGGTACATTTTGGGCTCGCACTGGCGATGTTCCAAATATTAATGTTCAAATCATTTAAGAGGGTGGAGAATGTCATCTTTCTAGTGATGGGAAAAACCAAGAAGGGTCATCATCAGAAACTTGAACATGTTTTGAGCATCTTAAATAGGAAGGGTCTTACTGCTGAATATGGAAAATGCAAGTTTTCAAACAAGGGGGTAATGTACTTAGGCCTGACCTAGACCTATACATTGTGGGTTCATTGTTTTTTAATTATTGTTATGTTCTTTGTTTTATTATTTAGTGCAGACTAGGATTTGAATTTTGGGAGTTATTGTCATTTTCCTGAAGAAGGTGGCGTTTGAATAATAATACCCACTGAAACGCGTCGATGCTCTGATGATAAAGCCCACCCTAGATCCCTGGGAACAACTGTTATATGAGACAAATGATAAGCGAACAAATTAACTCTATATATAACAATTGATTTGTGTCAGACTTTTTGTGGTGCTTTTATGACTAGAAATAACTTTCTTGCGTGTTCTCCCAAATTGTATTGTTGGATTTTCGCTTAATTATTGTGTTCTTGTAATTCTGTGCTTTGCAAATTTGGATAATGTATTGATATGTGTATATGTTCTGCAGAATTAATTCTGTTTATATATATATATATATATATATATATATATATATATATATGTATATATATATATATATTACCTACTGGCGGTCGCCAGTAGGTATATATAGTTAGGATTTTTTCGCTATGGGATTTTTGAAAATTCTATGTCTAATAACTTTGGCGTTTGTGGACGGAATTGGCTGAAATTTTCTGGAAAATGGAACATTTTGTTTCTGAGGAGCCCCTGAAAATTTGGGGGGGGTTCGTCCAGGGGGGGCCGAGAAAAAAGGGGGGTCCCAAAACGTGTTTTTAACATTGAGTTTTCCATAGGGCGGTTAGCCTCACTTTTAGCCCGAACGGCTGAATGGATTTGCACGAAACTTGGCTAAATTGTAGGGACTGGTAGCCCGATGTGCCTTTTGTAGGTCTCAATATATGTGCTGCAGTGGATTTTGAGAAATTAACGTTCAAAAAAAGATATATATCTGTAAGCGCGGACCGGGCAGCGCCCCGGTTCGCGGACCTTAAGCGTACCGGAACTTCGCGTAGCGAAGCTGATTGGCTCTCCGGTGTCTGTCAACATTCTAAACAGTCCGGAGCGGCCGCCATCTTGTCTCTCGGTAGGATCGAGAGACAAGAGGAGGCCAAAACAAAGGGGGAAATAACTATAAGGGGGCATAGTAGATCCTCGCTGACCCCCTAGGTTTAATGTGGAGGTTTTAAAGGGGCCCCGCGAACCGGGAAGCGTTCTGGGGAGCGTACTACAATGAAAAATGAATGATAGTCTTTTCAAATGCTGTATGTTAATTGATTGTTGGATTTTTTGATTATTTTTTATTTCCTTTATCTTCCCAGGGAGCGACCCGGTACGCGAACCGTTGAGCGCCTCGGTTCGCGGACCTTAAGCGTTCCGGGAGTCCACCATTTTGTGTTTCGGTCGAATTAAGATACAAGATGGAGGGCAAATAATGTTCGGAATGGGTAGAAGGGGGCACGGTAGAGTTATCTTGACCCCCTAGGTTTTCTGAGGGTGGCTGAGGAGGTTTATATGTGCGAAAAAAAAACATTTTTTAAAAAAAATTTCGCGAGGTTAGCTCCCGGTACGCGTACCGGGTAGCGCCCCAGGGAGCGTACTTTGTTGAAAATTAGTGAAAAAAGTTAGAGTAAAATAATAATTGGGAGTGATTAGATGTAGGGTAGCTCTGAGAAGAGCTTTTGGGTTTATGGTACATTTAGGTACTTATAAGTAGGTACCAATGCACATTCTTAAATTCAGAGTGAAAACTCTGTTGCCCTCATCTGAGAAGTGAACTCCATCTCCTCTGTAGATATCTTGCATGTAGTAACGCAAGTTATTGTTGTACAGGGAGCCCATTCCATGGTCTCTCATGTAAGCTGAAACAGATTTGTTTACATGCTTCCTCGACTTCTCAATTTGTGGACAAAATTGGTTTGACCACCTCCATTTCTGTCTTTGGCATATATTTGAATATACCAAGGCAGTCTGAGGAAAAAGTGCCATTAATTGCTCAAAGGTGTCCTTTAAAAGCATTTCCAGACCTACACCAGTCAAAGTGCCCAAGTCATTACCTCCACAGTGCACAATTAACAGGTCAGGTTTTGGCAAATGCATAAAGGTTTTCACCAATGGTATCAATTGGTGACATTTTAATCCTCTGTGGCCAAACCACTTAATTTCCACATCTTGTAAATTGAGGTTAGGTAAATTCCTGCTTTCAACGTACCTTTGAGCCCAGTGAATATAACTATGACCAACAATCCAGACAGAAAACATGGTGAGAGAAGGTTCTCCTGCAGTCAGATGAAGTGTGGCAATGAAATGGCAGTTGAAAAAATGAGAGTGTAAAATGAAAAAAAAAACTGTGGAGTTTCTGTGTTCATGAAGCAGTAACAGTGATTGGTGGATTTTGATTGATGAAAACAGAAAGTTAGGGTGCACAGATGTGTTCTTTGAAAGATGTATTTTGAGTGGTCAATAAAAAATCATTAAATGAAAGAATGCACTGGATATGCAGGTGCACTGAGAGTTCAGAGTTCAATTGCAACATTGTTGTGTGAACTTGCAAACACCAGAGTTTTTCCAAGAGGTGGTTGCTATGGAAAATAGGCAGAAAGGGCAGAGGGGGAAGGGTTTTCATTTGAAAAAAAGTGAGGGAAGAGTTTTGATTGGGTGACATGAGAAATATGTGTGAAGAATTACAGCATTTCTGTGCTTTTGATAGCTGCAGACTCTGGAGTGCATACCTTTTGCTCTGCTGAAGACAAATTGGTGTGTTTCTTAGACTGTTTTCAAACTCAAAGTATTTGCTAAGGTGAGAAAATATTTCTTTAATTTAGATAGAGAATAGTGTGCTTTAAGGAGAAAATTATGATTTATGTGGCGCAAATTTCTTGTAAATATGCTCTCACATGTGTATGGAAAATTTTGATTTTGAATGTTTGTGTTACATAGCCATGTTAAAAGTGACCCAACCATGCTGGAAAGCCAATCAAAAAATGCTTTCATGTGTTTTAATGACATTTTAAGTCATTTTCCCATGTGCAGTGTTTAGAAATTATGATTTGAAAATCGTTTTTGGGGAAAAGGAATTGTTTTTAAATTCATGACAAGGACATAATGGTGTATGCTTCTTTATAAGGCAATTGACTGTCCCTGATGTTATTTTTCTCATTTTAGTGTAAGACCTTTCTCTGTGGCGCAAATTGCTTGTAAATATGCTCTCACATGTGCATGGAAAATTTAGATTTTGAATGTTTGTGTTACATAGCCATGTTAAAAGTGACCCAACCATGCTCGAAAGGCAATCAAAAAACGCTTTCATGTGTTTTAATGACATTTTAAGTCATTTTCTCATGTGCAGTGTTTTGAAATTATGATTTGAAAATCGTTTTTGGGGAAAAGGAATTGTTTTTAAATTCATGACAAGGACATAATGGTGTATGGTTCTTTATAAGGCAATTGACTGTCCCTGATGTTATTTTTCTCATTTTAGTGTAAGACATTTCTCTGTGGCGCAAATTGCTTGTAAATATGCTCCCACATGTGCATGGAAAATTTTGATTTTGAATGTTTGTGTTACATAGCCATGTTAAAAGTGACCCTACCATGCAGGAAAGCCAATCAAAAAACGCTTTTATGTGTCTTAAGGACAATTTAAGTAATTTTCCCATGTGTAGTGTTTTGAAGTTATGATTTGAAAATCGTTGTTGAGGTAAAGGAATGTTGTTAAAATTTATGTGCGCCATATGCCCCCAAATTTCTTTTTTAGGGTTGCAGCAGGGTGTTCTTGAGACACCCCTGCACCTTTGGAATAAATTCCTAATTTGTGATGAGCAAATTGTTAATCGCAAATTGCACCTTCATTTATATGAGCCTCCTAGCCCATGGAAATGAATGGGTAAAATAGCAATTAGCAATTTTCTCATCGCAAATTAGGAATGGTAAAGAATCGCTAATTATTCCTTAAAATTTGCTTTTTTGGAAATGCAAAATAGTTATATGATACATATGGCGGTTGATGTCTAACAAGATAAGAAGCTTATGGATTCATTTATGGTGACTGGCGCAATGAAGTAGACATCACTTACTTCATTGGTAGAGCTTTACATGTATTATCTCCTCTGTATTCTTCATCAAGCGTAAATTTAATCTGCAATCCTGAGTAGGCCTCACTTTAAACAAACCTCTGGATAGGCTACATCTTATTGTTATCCTGTATTAATCATTTAAAATGCTAGGGACAGATTTATGATAGGTGTATACCTCTTTTGCGCCACTTAGAAAACATTGTCCATGGGGAAATGACTTAAAATGTCCTTAAGACACATGAATGTGTTATTTTAAAACGTTTGCAATTTTTTTGGGTCACTTTCAACATGGCTATGTGACTGAAACAGTCAAAATCTAAATTCGCAATGCACAGGTGGGAGCATATTTACAAGGAATGTGCTTCATGGGGAAAGGTCTTATAATGTAATATGGGAAAAATGACATCAGAGACACTGAAATGCCTTATAGAGAAGCATACACCATTATGTCCTTGTCATAAATTTGCAAACCATTACTTTTCCCCAAAAACGATTTTCAAATTATATTTTGAAAACACTGCACATGTGGAAATGACTTAAAATGTCAATAATTCAAAATTTGCGATTCCTTAAATGCAATGTATCAAAAAAAAATATGTAAAAAATGATATTAAGGATTTGGAAACTACCACCAACTTCTAGTTTGTGGTAATTTGCGAATTCTTTTCAAAAAGCATTTTTTTCAACAACAAAAAAAAGGTCCCATATGACGCCCATACATGCCCTTAGGGCATGTAGGTGTGCCATATGCTCCCAAATTTCTTTTTCAGGGGTGCAGCAGGGTGTTCTTGAGATACCCCTGCACGCTTGAAAAAAATCCTATTTTGTGATGAGCTAATTGCTAATCACAAATTGCAACCTTCATTCCTATGAGCCTCCTAGCCCATGGAAATGAATGGGTAATTTGCAATTAGCAATTTGCTCATTGCAAATTAGGAATAGTAAAGAATTGCTATTTATTCCTTAAAATTTGCTATTTAGGAAATGCAAAATAGTTTGATGGTACATATGGTGGTTCATCTGTAACAAGATAAGAAGCTTAGGGATACATTTATGATGACTGGCGCAATAAAGTGCACATTACTTACTTCATTGGTAGTCCTTTATATGTATTATCTCCTCTGTATTCTTCATCAAGCGTAACTTTAATCTGCAATCCTGAGTAGGCCTCACCTTAAACAAACCTCTGGATAGGACACACTTTATTGTCATCCTGGATTAATCATTTAAAATGCTAGGGACAGATTTATGATAGGTGTATCCCTTTTTTGTGCCACTGTGCGTCACTTTTATGATGCAGCGGTGGTGCAAAAGATTTGCTATGAGGCGACAACATTACAAATTGATGCATTTAGGCAGATATGTCATGGTGTAAAAAAAACGTACCACATAAAACCCAAGCAGCAGTGATGCAAAAGATGCACCATGTCGCAAGACAGGCCTCACTTGGGGCCATATGTATCAAGCTAATTAGCATTTGCAAAGATCAAAATTCTATGAATTTCGGCCTTTGCGAATGTTAATTAGACAAATGGTATGTATCAAACAAGTTTGATGGAAAATAAGGAGTAGCAAAATTTGCTATTCCTTATTTTGCGATTGCACTGAAGCATTTGCAAATTTTGTGACTACTTAAATGCAATGTATCAAACAAAAACTATGTAAAAAATGACATTAAGGATTTGGAAACTATTGTGGTAAATTGGTGGTAATTTGTGAATTCTTTTCAAAAAGCTTTTTTTCAAAAAAACAAAAGGTGCCATATGACGCCAACACATGCCCTTAGGGCATGTATGTGTGCCATATGCCCCCAAATTTGTTTTTCAGGGGTGCAGCAGGGTGTTCTTGAGACACCCCTGCACCCTTGGAAAAATTCCTAATTTGTGATGAGCAAATTGCTAATCGCAAATTAAACCTTCATTCATATGAGCCTCCTAGGCCATGGAAATGAATGGGTAACTTGCAATTAGCAATTTGCTCATCGCAAATTAGGAATGGTAAAGAATCGCTATTTATTCCTTAAAATTCGCTATTTAGAAAATGTAAAATATTTTGATGATACATATGGCAGTTCATCTGTAACAAGATAAGAAGCTTAGGGATAGATTTATGATGACTGGCGCATCACCAGGGATGTGACAGTCATCCTGCGCCACTGTTCCGCCACCCATGTTGTGCTGCATTTACAATGCGGCGCAGCATGGGGCAAAAACGGCACAGATGCGTGACGCATCTGTGCCGTAAAGGTGGCGCATTGCTGGAGTTGTATCGCAAGTGCGATGCAGCTCCAGCAAGGCTCAGGGGTGCCCCATCTCCACAATGCTGCGTCAAGACCTATGCCAGCTTCAAGCAGGCGCAGGGTTTTGACGCAGCTTTCTCCTATCTGATTGTAAATGCGGCACACCATGGGTGGTAAAGCAGTGGTGCACATTAACTGGTGCATGCCTGGGGATGTGCCATTTAATATAAATCTGCCCTTTAACATTTAAGTATGTGCAGGGGACACAGAGTCGGTGAGGCTTATCCAAGGTTAAGAAGAGATGAGTCCTGTTCAGTGAAAAATTAGACATAGGCTTCACCTGCTCAGCATTGCTGGACATGGCTAAATAATAGCTGCAAAATGTTAATCTTGTTAAACAATTTTACTATTATAATCTCTGAGATTTGTTTCTTACTCTGCAACATCTCATTGTTGTTATCTTTCTTTAAAGATAAAGACAACCTCAACATGAGCGACAATCTGCAATCAGTTGATTTTGACCTCATCATTGAACTTGTAATTGAAACATCAGTGGATGTTGATCCTTTGGATGATTTAAATCCTGAGGATGAAGAAGAGCGTGATGAGGATGCAGATTTGTCCGAATTATATGATATAGGATGGGAAGCTGACCTGCTTGAGCCTTTGGAAATATAAACATTTATTTTTAAAATTTATAATCAATAAAAAGTAAAAAGGTAAACCGTTTAATTTAAAAATAAAGACACCTTCAAAAACAGGTTATGTGTAGTGTCTTCAATAAAATATTAAAATATGCTCATAAAATTAGATCAGATTCACATATAAAATAGCATAGGTAACATAAATATAAATGTCATTTCTTTTCTGGTATTTCTGTATTGTAAAATTGCCAATGACTAAAAAATCTTCAAATTAAAATGTCAAGTAGTGTGTTATGTTTTTTATCACTATTACTGATTTACTGTTTGATAATAATGTTTATTAACATTTTTTATTATATTTTTCCACAGATTCAACTGCAGATCATTTCAAGATTTCACCATGCCTACAATACAAAGACAGATAAAGGCTGCAAAACGTCAAAGACAGCAGGTGAAAAAAAAAACGCAGCAGTCCTCTAACAAAAAGATTTCTCAAGCCACGAAGAAAGCACCGGGTAAGAGCTCTAAATATTTCATAAGAAATATTTGTAATAAAAAAAATATTACTACAGAAAATGTTTCAGTCCATAAAACGAGAAGGAAATCAAATGGAAAGAAAAGGACAATGAAAAATGTTACTGCTAGAGCAAGAGATAAATCTGTGCATGATAGTAGAAGGAAACAACAGTTTAGGGAGATTCGTAAACGAATGTTCCGCAACAGGATAATTGGCAATTTGTTAAAAAATATTAAGAAAGGTCAACAGAAACTAGTTTTTTATAAGAGAAAAAAAAAAGTTGAGAAAGTTATTGATCAGGCATTTGAAATTAAACGTAAGTTATTTATTTTGATAATCAATAGAATTAGGAAGCTAAACAAGGCAATTTTTGATTTCAAAAGAAATAGTAGATGGAAGAGAATAGTTAATCGTAGTAATTTTTGTGAAGTTTTTTCTGGAGAATGGATGCATAGTTCAAGCTGTGAGGCATTTTTTAATGAGGAGAGTTATTTCCAGGATAATGATTTGGTGCATGCAGTTGACACCAGTGGTCGTGCTTATGAAGTGAAAGATGGTTGTCCAGTTGAAAAAGAAAAACTTGTGACAACAGAGGCAGAAGAGTTGTTAGGTAATGAGGTTTTAGGAAGACGTGCTAAGGGTCCTGTGTACACCTGGAAGTGTAGTAGTATTTGCAGTGTGCGACAGGATTCCATCAATTTGCTTTGTGATTTTGTACGGTCATTTAACAAAAAAAGTTTGAAGCAGAAAATGATGTTGTTGCAAGAATTAGATCCTTGCAGAGTAAGAGAAGTGACAGGTTTGCATGGTCATTCACTGGCTTGTCTTTCCAGGAGAGTATGCCAGAGTGTTTTTCATCATTTCAGGATGCTAGCAGTGCATCATAACAAAGTGAGGAAATTAGTTAGAATGTTGTATTATGCTAAGAGTCCAGCAATTATGCTGAAACAATTATGCGCTGCTCTTTTGCATGGTTCTGAAATAGATGTGAAGAATATATGTGAAGAAATTGAGTTTTGTTACTTTGGAAGTAAAGAGGAGAATGTTGAAATTGAGCAAGAAGTAGAGGGTCATGTGGAAGATAGTGTACAGGTTTCCAGTACAGATAATTTCCAGAGGGAAATTGCGACGTTTGACGTGAAATCAAGTGAGAGGCCTAATTTCACTTGTGTGTGTTGTAGACGCACTTATTATAAGAATCAGACTAAGGGGTCGATTAGGATCGCGGACGGACTTGAGTCCGTCCGCGACCCCTGAGGAGGAGGGAACGTCCGCATGGGCTGCGGCGTTCCCTCCGATCAAATTAGGATGTGACCGCCAGTGTGGCGGTCACATCCTCCATCTCTAACATTGCGGCGGGTGCAGCTTCAAGCTGCATCCGCCGCAATGTAAAAAATCCATGCACAGCATTTGCGTGCACAAAGCGGCAGGCACCGCGCGGTGCCTGCTGCATTGTGCACGCAAATGCAGGGGGGTACCATAGGTACCCCCCATGTGCACCCCCCACCCCACCTTCACCCAGGGGGCCCGCAACGGGCCCCCGAAGTGAAGGTCCGTATGCTTTTCCACGGCGGTAAAGTCGCCGCGGAAAAGCATATATTTTCAGACATCCTAATATGCCTGGCGGTGTCTGATAGACACCGCCAGACATGTTAGTGCTTTTCCGCCGCGGTCGCCTTCCGACCGCGGCGGAAAAGCGGCGGACAGATTATCAGACCCACCAGCCATCCTAATTTGGCGGTGGGTCTTTGGAGTCTCCGCCGCGGTTTTTCCGCATCCTCCAGGCCGGCGGACACTTCCGCCGGCCCGGAGGATGCGGAAAAACCGCCATCCTAATCGACCCCTAAGTTAGTGGATTTATATGCAAAAAGTGAAAGGGAAAATAATAGTGAATGGAAGGATTTTGCAACATACTTGATGGTAGAAAATTGTTTTGATTTGGGATTGGATCAACGTGTGTGTACTTATTGTTGTAACAAATTAAAACAAAACCAGATGCCTGCTAGAGCAGTTCATAATAATCTGGAATTGGTTGAGATTCCTTCTGAATTGAAGGACTTAAATACTTATGAATCTATTTTGATTCAAAGTATCCATCCCTTTCAGGCTATTGTAAGAATGGAGCCAAAGACAGGGAAATTGCCTCCATCAGATTTACAGAGAGGATTAAAGGGAAGAGTTGTTTATTTGCCTCTAGATTTCAAGAAAAACATTAACACAATTGGAGTAGAAAAAGTGGAAGAGGAACCTCTGGTTATCTTAGTTAATGGGGTTCCGACAAAGAATAAGAAAATATGGCAAGATTTAGTAGATGTTAGGAAAGTTAAAAAGGCAACATTGTATTTGAAAAAAAATAATAAATACTATAAGAATGTATATGTTGCAGAAGAGGAAGTAAGTGAGGAAGAGGATAGCGATTTGTGTGCTGGTCAAATTGAGAAAGTAGAACCCTCTACTAGTGAAGAAATATATGAACATTATAGTGTTCATCCTTTGCATTCCAAGGAAGTCATGGGGAATGCTATTGAGTTGTTTCAAATGAAACAAGCCAAAGGGAGTCCCATTAGTGTTTGGGAGGAAAGTTTGGAAGCTCGGTGTTTCCCACAGCTTTTTCCAACAGGTCAGGGAGGAAGATATGATGAGCGACCTCATCAAATTCCTGCTTCTGAATACCGGACTTTGCGATTGTATGCAGGAGATGCTAGGTTTCGACAATGCATTCCTTATTTGTTTCATCTCCTGTTTGAAAGCGATCTGTCTGGACTGTCATATGCAGTGAACCACATCTTGAAAAGTGGTATACACATGCAAAACATCTCGGCAAGTGATTTTATGGATAAAGTGAATGTCCAAGATAGTATTTTGGATTCTCACCTGATTAATCTCATGGCGTGTCAGCGTGGTACTAATGAGTACTGGTACCGTCGTCATGGTGATTTAAAATGTATGCTGAGGAACTTAGGTACTCCCACATGGTTCCTCACTCTGAGTTGTGCCGAGTATGGCTGGGAAGACTTACTTCAATTTCTACGAGAGGCAAATGCTAACGTAGATAACATCGAATTCAAGACACCCGGAGAACTGTGCTCTTTGGATCCAGTCAATGTATGTAGGTACTTCAATCATAGATTTGAAGCTATGATGTCTTTCATCATGAATAAGAAGAATCCACCTCTTGGAGAGGTGTTGGATTTCTTCTGGAGAAAGGAGTACCAAGCAAGAGGTGCTCCTCATATACATATGTTGCTGTGGATCAAGGATGCACCTAAATTTGGAACGGATCCAGAAGACTCAGTGATGAGTTTCATCCAACAGTATTCTACGTGTGCTGTTCCAAACGCAAAGGAGAAGAAAAGCCTAAGAGAAAAAGTTCTGCGTTTCCAAAGCCATCGATGTGGAAAGTACTGCCGTCGTAAATTCCGAAACAAAGACAAGTTCTACACCAAATGTCGTTTCGGCTTTCCACGACCGGTGATTTCTAAAGGAAGAGTAAACAGTTTGATGTCTTCGCTGCGACATAATGTGATGAAGAAATCACCTAAAAACACATACAATTTGAAGAGGAACGAAGAGTCCAAGTACATCAACGACTACAACCCGGTGATTTTGTCCATGTGGAATGCTAACATGGATATACAGTTTGTGGCTGATAACTGTATGGCTGTGGCTCGGTATGTGACGTCTTACATCACCAAAAAAGAGAAGACAGAATTGAAGGATATGTGGGAGGACATTTCCCATGAAAAGAGCCTCAGCAAGAAGTTGTACAGTTTCAGTCTGAAGATGTTGTCGCATCGAGAAATCGGAGCGTACGAATGTTCTGACCGGTTGTCTTCAGCAAGTCTCTATGCCAAGTCCAGGAGTATCGTTTGGGCGAGTCTTGGTCTTGCTGCAACGCGTAATCGAGTTCTCAAACCTGTGCGGGAAATTGAGTATTTGGCGGAAAAGGAGCGAAACAGTACCGACATTTTGAAGACAAACATGTTGGATACATATTATCCAAATCGAAGCAGTCACCTCGAGAATGTTTGTCTGTATGAGGTTCTGCAAAATTACATATTCAAGAGGAACATCAAAGAAGATACTGAGAAAGGAGTGTATGCTGTAATAGGAAGTGAGGGATGTCTGGTCAAGCAAAGAAAATGCCACTTGGTAAACCATCGAAAATTGAGTGGCGAATCTCCTGAAAAAAAGGAGTTTTTCTATTTAGCACTTTTGCAACTTTTCAAGCCTTGGCGTGCAGAAGAGGAACTGCTTGGAGATTTCCTCTGTTACGAAGACTCTTTCAATGCCGCCAAGGAGACCATAGAATGTCCTGCTTTTCCCAAATATGTAGAAATGTTGAATGCGGAAATTGAGCAGGAAGCAACGATTGCAGCCGAGATTGCCAGAGACAGTTCTCAGGACAGTCAGAGTTCTGCTTCATTGAGTCAGGATCCACTAGGAGGACCTCTTATCGAAAATGAAGCTGCCACTGCTATGAATGAAGTGGAAAGAGCCATGGCACATGCTCAAGAGGATGCGGTTAACTTAGAAGAGTTGGAAAGGCAACTCAACGTTGAGCAGAGGAAAATATATGACGAAGTTACCATGCAAATTGATCATGGATTAAGTCATGATAAGAAAGAGTGCTCATGTACGTCGTTGAAGCCTGTCCGACTGTACGTGAGTGGAGAAGCGGGAACTGGAAAAAGTTTCCTCATTAAAGCAATTTCATGCTATTTGCAGGAAAGGACAGAGTCATCGCTGTCTTGTGTTGTCACTGCTCCAACTGGACTGGCAGCACATAATATTAAAGGGATTACTTTACATCGTTTACTGATGCTGCCAGTGGAGCATGACAACAAATTAGAATATCACAAGCTATCTGGAGATGCTTGTTTTGAAGTTTCAAGAATCTTGAGGAAAATGAAACTTCTTATCATTGACGAAGTAAGCATGGTTTCCAATGTCATGCTTGCCTTTGTGCATTTGAGGATGCAAGAAGTTCTCAAAACAGAGTATGATGTGTTATTTGGTGGCAAACACATCATTGTTTTCGGAGATCTTTTGCAGCTGACACCAGTGAAAGGGCAACCTGTGTTCAAAATGCTCACGCATGAAGATACCAGGAAGTGCCTAGGCAGCATTGGCAACGTCAATATATGGTTAAACTTCAATTATGCTGAACTGCATGAAAATATGCGTCAGGCGAAGGATGAAGTTTACAAGACTATTCTACAAGATGTTAGAATTGGAAAAGTGACCGAGCATGGGAAAGAAGCTTTACATGCACGATTACTGTCAAATTTATATCCAGAACAAGATGTTGTGCCTGAGAATATTTTTCAGAAAATTACTGAAAAGAAATCTGGAATATGTTTGATGCCAACTCTTGCAGAATGTGCCAAATTTAACAACAAAATGTTGCATTTAGAAAAGCAAGAGATTGTGAAACTGGAAGCTATTGATAGAGTAGAGCATATGGGATCAACAATTATTTTGTCTGAGAATCTGAAAACAAAATTGGATTCATTAGAGAAGAGTATATCTAAAACTGCAGGTTTTGAAAAGACTCTGAATGTGTGCTTGAACTGCCGTATAATTTTAAGAAGGAATTTACATGTTGAAAGAGGTCTGGTAAATGGATCAATGGGTAATGTTGTTGATTTTGTGAAATACAGAAATAGAGATGGAATTGAATTTTTAAAAATTAAATTTGATGGCATTGAGGAAGTACAGCTAATTGCTCGTTGTTCTGCTAGATTTTTGCTTGTAAAAGACTTATATGTTCGCCGTAAGCAGTTTCCTGTTTGCTTGGCATATGCGGTGACAATCCATAAATCGCAAGGTTTAAGTGTAGACAGTGCATTGGTGAATATTGGCAGTTCTGTGTTCAAGGAGGGTATGGCATATGTGGCATTGTCACGAGTTAGAACTTTATCGGGATTGTACTTGATTGAGTGTGATGTCACAAACATTTGTGCAGATCTAGATTGTGTTAAGGAATACAATAGGTTAAGAAGAGAGTATGCGCCACATTTGCCTCAGTTTCCTTTGTTTGAGAAACGTCTGGTAGGCCGGAAACGAAGAAATGAGAACAATACTGGGGAGGTTATAGCAAAAAGACAAAAAGTGAATGAACCTAAAATTACAAGCAGAAACAAAAAGGATTCTGTTGAAGATGTTGTTGGTTTTCAGTTTGAAAACAGTTCTGGTGTCAACTGCTATGCTAATGTAGTAATTAATGTTTTGTTTTCTCTAAAAAATGTAAAAGAAGAGATTGTGGTCAATTCTGATCAAAGATTTTGCGGTTTGTTAAATTCTGTGTTAGAGAAAAGTACCACTGATAGAAGAAACATAGAAAGTGTGTCTGAAATTCGAAATCTGTTAGACAGATGTTCAGGCCAAACACAATTCTCTCAAAATATTCAGCAAGATTGTCAGGAGTTGTTAATGTATATGCTTGATGTATTACATGCTGAAGGTGTAGATGTAGATCAGCTGTTTGGGCTTTCTTATCAATGGCAGCATGACTGCGAGAACTGTATGATATCAAGTACTACTAGTGTAGACTCAGAAAGATTTATATATTTAACTTTGCCAGACAGTAAATCAGTCTCCTTTAATAAGCTAGTAAAAGCTGCTAATCACAACATGGAGTGTAGCCAATGTAAATCTGAAATGATGTCCACATTATTTATACGAACATATGGCCAGTACGTCATTTTAATGTTCCAACGATGTAGGCCTGATGGAACAAAATTGACAACTTTAATAAAAAAATTTGTAGCTTCGCAGTTGTCAATATCAGGAAGGACTTTTGTAACTACAGCAATTATATATCATGACGGCCCTTCAATATCATCAGGACATTACACAGCTTATTTAAAGTCTAGAAATGGCTGGTCATTCTGCAATGATTCTGTTTTAATTTTCAAAAAAAAATTGCCGTATGACCTTAAAAACTCTTACCTGGTGTTTTTAAAACCAAAATTTTAGGGAAATAATCTCGGGATGTGCTCTGTGGAATTTCAAGAAGTTCTAATGGCTCCTACACAATTTGGCCTTGAGGATAAGTGTAGTTCAGAGACATAACTTCTAATCATAGGACTGGACATCATGGAGATATATGTGCACTTTGAATGAGTTCAGAAAAACTGTTTCTTTTTATAAGCTAATTGAAGCAGCCAATCAAAACATGGAGTAGAGGGAATGTAAGTCTGCAATGCTGTCTACTGTTTTACATTGCTTTGTGATTAAAAGTGATGTAGAGAATTAAATAATTGTTGTAGTCATAGAGGTAGTGTAAGTCTGCTTCATATTAAGCAGTATCAGTGTCATAGGAAATGTAGAACATGACTGAGCAAGAAGGGGAAGATATTACTATTCCAGGATTGTGAAAATGATCTTCAACATTTTAATTCTGAAAGTTGCGGAAATGCCAAATGATGGGATTGGCTAACAAGAAATCCAAGAGTTATACATGGCTCTGACAAGATTTGGCCTTGTGGAATCTTGTGGTAGAGAGCAAGAAGTCATTTATTGTATGTAACATGTTTTTAAAAACGATGGAGATTTTCTTTCAGAAAGTGGCGGGCTGAAAGTAATAACAGCACAAAAGAGTGTAAGCTATTCATAGGACATCCTTGGACGTCATGGAAAGTAAGTTAACTTTAAGGAGTTCTGATTTTTGATTTCTGATGTTGTATGGGTTTTTTAAACACAATCATTTTGATTGTGTTGTTTTTTTCCCCGCTGTTACATGATGAATACCTTCAAGTCACTGTTTTTAGTGAATTTTGATACATTCTGAGAACAGCAAAAATAAACCATTTAACATGTATAATTAATTCTGTACTGTTTGCATTTATGATGTATATGTAGAACTGTGTAGGAGGCATGGAGAAGGTGAGGCTTCTGTAAGTGTCAAAGTTGTTGCATGCAGTGCTGCACTTCTGCGTATTCTTTCATATGCTAGACTACATCTGCACAATGAGATACCTAAGCAAAGGAAACACAAGTGATGTGATTGTGAAATGAGCAAAATAAATTGCATGTATTTCAATTACATCACCTGTGTTTCCTATCATTACGAATCACATTGTGCAGATCAAGTTTAGGTCTGTCCAGGGAAACATAGGAGGTTTGGACTTTGTTGAAGATTGCAGTGGACATGACTCACTTCATTGGTAGACCTTCACATGTATTATGTCCTCTATTCTCTTCAACAACTCGAAATTTCATCTGCAACCCTGAGTAGGCCTCACCTGAAACAAAACTCTGGATAGTAGACATCTTATTGGCATCCTGAAGCAATTATTTTAAATTTTAGTGTCTTGCGACACTTTTCTGAGACAACAGCAATGCAAAAGATGCACCATGTTTTAAGATAGGCCTCACTTCATCTGCATCAAGATAGTGTTAGTTTAAAATGTATATCTTTAGGACTGTGTAGCTTCTGTAAGTGTCAAAGTTATTGAAAAACTGTTTGTCCTTCAATCTTTGCCCTTGTCTTTTGTAATTTTTTAATACATGTTTTTATATTTTTCAAATGTTTGTTCTCTCTTTCACAGATTCAAAGTATAAAAATAAAAAATGAGTAATTTAACGACAATTATAAGGTAAATATTTTGTACTCTTTTCGTTACATTTCTATCACATTGAACTACTATTAGTTCCACTGCTTCATTTCTTTAATCCTCAGTTTCCTGCCTTTGCTACTTCCCTCATTCCTTTCTCTATTACCTACTTACTCAACTCCTTCCACTCTTTTTCTCATAGTTCCTCACTCTTGTTCACTCACTCCGTCTCTATTACTCTTAGTGTCTTTGACTGATCACTGTATCACTATTTGTTCATAATGCTTTCTCTGTGTAGTTGAAGCACACTAAGGGGCATATTATGAATGCAGCCAATAAAATTATTGCTCTTTTTATTGGCAGAAAACTGGTGCAAAAGCGGCTTTAGCGGCAGTTTTCTGCCGCAAAAGCAGCTTTAGCGACACATTTCTGCCGATAAAAGCTGCAAAACTTTTATTGCCTATGTTGATAATATGCCCCTATGTTATTTACATTAGGGCTATATTGTCCAGTATAACAATCAAAATTGCTCTCCAAAGACACCAGGCAAAGCAGACGCTCCCTCAAACAGATCACCAAGCGCAATTTACCCTACTTACAGCCTAGCCTGTTCTCTGTCGAGACTTTAGCAATCTTTAGAGCACAAGATAAGATCTTTTCACATGGAAGAGCCAGACGTATTGCAATTCTACTTAAGAAACAAGCATTGGCATAGACAATAGGTCTCGCCTTTGGGACCTTATACGTGTTTAGCCATGCAACAGTTGATGTTGCTGCACCAAGGATATTATGCTGCATAACTAAATACTTAGAAGGTCCCAAAGTCGATACCTATTGGCTATGCCAATGCTTGTTTTTCTTTAACTTCGTTATCTATTTTGTTTTTCACAATTATACCCTCTTCTGTCTGTTCTTTGGTAAATAGATCTATTAAACAGTATCTCTTCTTTACTCCCTATAGCTGTCTTTCTTGAAACATCACTCTCTGTTTACTTTCCTTATACTTACACTTTTTTTTTAAAAAAAAAATTTTTTTGGGTTAGCTCCCGGTCCGCGTACCGGGAAGCTAACCCGGGAGCGAACCAAAAGAAATAGAGCTTGCCAGAGTGCTAAACATTGTAGCAATTTTTTTGGAAAGGGAAGGTAGTTCTGAAAAGAACTTTTTTTTTTATATTTTTGTTGTTTTATATTTTTTTTTTATTTTTTGAACATTTTTTGTTTTTTTTGTATTTTTTGAACGATTTTATAATTTTTTTTGTTTTTTTTGTGGGGGGGGAAACAACAAAAAACAGGCGTTGAAAAGGGCTCAACAGGAGCAAAAAAAAATTACTGGGGGCGGTTAGGGCAATCATGGTGTTCATACGCCAGGTTCAGTGCATTGATGCTCATGTTGCCACAAGCTATTAATGCACGACAGTGCATACATAATTGTATCATATGCCCAAGATTTGGTTGGATATTTGGCACAGTTTCCCGTGCCTCCTCTGGTGATAAAGAAACCGATGTTGTTGGTCTCGCCACAGGAGTTGGTCGAGGATTGTCCATCATATCCCTTAATTCCGCCCGGCTGTAATTTAGGGGATGTTTCCTCGTCATGTGCCTATGCATGGTATGATTACCATAGCTGTATTTTTTGTCCGTCCCTCTGGACAATTGTTCCTTGCATATGAGGCATGTTGCGTACCTGGCATTGACCTTTTTTTGGCCACGAGGGATGGAAAAAAACTGCCAGATGAAACTGGGTTTCTTTCTTGAAACCCGGGGCAACTCTTCCAGGAATTGTGGTTGTTCTCCCTCCTCATCCATCTCTTCATCTTCCTCCTCGGTGTTGGTAACCACCTGGGGAGGTGGTCCTCTCTTCCCATGAGGAGGTGGAGGTGGTGGTGGGGGTGCACCAGCTGAAGCAATCAGTGAAGCCATTTTCATACAATCAAAATAGGTCTTCCAAGAAGCAAAATAGGTCTTCCTCTCACAATAATGAAAGTCAGAGTGAGGAAAGAAGGAGTGGTTTTCATCATTTGGAAAAAACAATACTTCTCAACCAATGAAAAGTGTTATTTTTAGGTCACATGACCTAGCCTTCCATAATTGTGAAACTAAAAGTGAAATGAACCAATGAAAAGTTTTATTAACAAGTCACATGACCTCTCACGCTCATGTTACGCGCTGCGGAACGCTCCCCGGTTAGCTTCCGGGTCGCTCCCCTTCGCGCCGCGGTCCGCGCCCCGGGACACTTCCGGGTGCGCTAACGCGATACGTCACAAGACGCATTTCGCGGCAACGCGATACGTCGCGCTTTCGCGCCGGGGATCGCTTCCGGGGAGTTGCGTTTCGCGCCTCGGTCCGCGCCCCGGGGCACTTCCGGGTGCGCTAACGCAGTACATCATAAGACGCATTACGCGGCAACGCGATACCGTCACTATGTTGATTTGTTACCGGTTCGCGGACCGGTTCGCGGACCGGATCGCGGAATCGAATTGAGCTAACGGGAAGCTTCCCGGTTAGCGGACCGGGAGCGAAACAAAAAAATATTTTAAAAAATGTATTAATAAACATATAAAATATATTTTTGGATTTAAAGAAGAATACATTTTACAGCTGTAGATATTAGCTTTTAAAAAACCAATGAAATTCACTGAAAAAAACATAGGTTATAGACCATATATAGTTAGGAATTAGCATTTACAAAACCTTGAAAATTCACTGAAAAAACCATAGGTTATAGACCATATATAGTTAGGAATTAGCATTTAAAAAACCTTATTTTACTCACACAAAACCATTGAAATTCCATATATAGTTAGTTGTACTAACTATATATCGCGCACCCGCAATCCACTGCTGATCATGTCACATATTACATCATTCATGACATGGTCAGTGACATCACTGATGACATCACTGATGACATCTCAAATGACATCACTGATGACATCACTGATGACATCTCAAATGACATCACTGATGACATCACTGATGACGTCATCCAGTGACTGTATAATTCTGTAAAGTTAAAATATGTCTTACATATTTAAGAATGAGTGGATGTATAAATGTCTGGATGAAGGATTTAGTAGGTGCATGACTGACTGTATGAGTGAGTGGTTAAATGTGTCTCACTGAGTGCATGGGTTAGTGACTAAACTGTCTCAATTTGTGCATCATTATGTCTGTTGTTCTATAAACTGCTGCATGTGTTGATCATTAGCTATATGATTAACTATATGCGTTATTGATTGGTTGCCTACGTATTTGTATGGGAGACTGAGAGTGTGTATGGGTGGCTGGGAGGTGTATGACTCTGTGCATAGATGTGTGAGCAGTTGATTCACTAGATGTATGGGTTCAAAAGTGCATGTGGAAACAGCTGTATGGGCGGTTGACTGTGTGCATGAGTGTATTGCTGAGTGAATGGATATCTCAGTGCTACATGTAAAAGTAAGTACATATGTAAAACACAGTACATGTGAGAGTTGACATATATAAATAACTGTGCATAAGAGCCAGTGAATGTGTGAGTGGCTGTATGGATCATTGTGAACTTGTATCAGGGATTGTATAAGAGAGTAAATATGTGTTAGTATATGTTTGAATAAGTAAGGTGTGTATAACTGTATAGTTGAGAAAATGGATGTGTGATTGATTCTTTGCATGACTGACTAGGTGTGTGTGTAACTCTATGGATGAGTGACAGTCTGTGAGTGTCTGTTTACACTTACTGTATCTAAGGTTATATTAGAGTCTGAAGAGCTTCATCGTATTAGCACATGAATGATGTCATCAGTGATGTCATCAGTAATGTCAAATGAGATGTCATCAGTGATGTCATCAGTGATGTCATTTGAGATGTCATCAGTGATGTCATCAGTGATGTCATTTGAGATGTCATCAGTGATGTCATCAGTGATGTCACTGACCATGTCATGGATGATGTAATATGTGACATGATCAGCAGTGGATTGCGGGTGCGCGATATATAGTTAGTACAACTAACTATATATGGAATTTCAATGGTTTTGTGTGAGTAAAATAAGGTTTTTTAAATGCTAATTCCTAACTATATATGGTCTATAACCTATGGTTTTTTCAGTGAATTTTCAAGGTTTTGTAAATGCTAATTCCTAACTATATATGGTCTATAACCTATGGTTTTTTCAGTGAATATATATATATATAGATAGATAGATAGATAGATAGATAGATAGATAGATAGATAGATAGATAGATAGATAGATAGATAGATAGATAGATAGATAGATAGATAGATAAATATGTGTGATTTCACGTGTTTTTTTATAAATGGAAAATAAATATGTATTGTATAATTGACCCATATTGAGTTTCTGGGATTTGTGGGATGTACGTTGTTTATGTTTTGGTGATAAAAAATTCTCATTTGAGTGTGAATGTGATGGAATTATAGCTACCCAAAGGGGACTATTTTTGAGACTCTGCACTATATAAGGCACCCATGCAGCTTGCTGCACCTGATATCGGGAACCTGAGGTGAAATTCCTACACGTAGTCTGGTATTGTCCTTCTCTGATGCCCCTCTGGAGGGAGGTAATAGAGCAACGTAATAGAGCCACTGAATATGCGGTCCAGCACACACTTAAACAGGTCCTACTGGTCCCACTTCCCTCTCCTAAAAACAGAAAAGTTAGCAGGAAGTTTATATTTCTCAGCCTGCTGTTGGAAAAACGCAGCATAGCTCTCAAGTAGTTGGTGGCAGAGGCCCTGAGATGTGGGGACTGGCTCAGGGATATGACTGAGTTGGCAGTGGTGGAGGAGGTACGCTGAAGTACGTCAGAAAGGACAACAAAGCTGAGTATGATTTGAGGGCGTCAGCAGCCATTTTGGCCCACCTGAAGGAACCTCCAGACGACAGGCTGCTGTGGAGAGCACAGAAACAGTGTAAGAGTGGCTGCTGATCTGCCGGGGAGTGGGGGAAGACTCAGACGGCTGGGAGCCCGATTGAGACTCACCATTGTGCACCCCGAGAGGGGTATTGTGTGGGGCCATGGGAGGGGGACCTGCTCGTTCAGGAGCCACCAACAGGTCAACATATGGATGGAGGGTCAAGACTTGGGTGGGGACGGGGGGAACCCTAGAGAAAGCAATGTTTGATTGACATTTGTGATCACTATGAAGAGCAGTGGGAGTGGGAGGGGGATGCTGGGGAACTGTTTTTTGATTGAATTATAGGACGATCCATGACTGTGAGTAAATGCTATGATAATTATATGACTATGAGATACATGTCCTTACAGACCTTACTAAAAATAACATAAAATAAATACAGAAAACCTGTACGATTATCAAAATAAATAAATCGACTGCACTTTATAAACCGGTTTTGTTAATTTATGGTCATCAGCGACTGCATCCCTCAATGTTAGCTCATTTTCTCAGACCAAGATCTTGTTTGGGCGAAGATAAGCGAACAAAAAATAATATAACTCAATCTGACATGTCTCCCAACTCATAAGTCATTTGGAAAGTTTTGCTGTGGGTGCGCATGGGACTCAGGCAATTTGCTCTGCTGTCTTTTTCTTTGAAACTGAATGCCCTTTGCAGCTCAAACTCTTCTACCCAATCTGCTTTCATTGACGTCTGTTCTAAATCATCGCTACTCTCGTTGCAGGACAGTACCACTGCAAACATGCAATTATGAGAGCACAGTTTTCCACGTAAATATGAATTTGCTGCACTCACCACAATGCAACTTCTGCTGCTTAATTTGCAGATTTTAACAATTAGAATTATGGACCTCATGTACAGAGGTATTTTGTGATCCCAAAGCCTGTGAGGATGTCAAGGGTCAAAAACAGGGTTTGAAACTCCAAAACATTTTTAAATTGCATTAAAACCTCTTTCATTCCAAATCATTAAATTAATTCGAGGGCGGTATGGAAAAGGAGTCTCCCTCCTCTTTTGAATTCGCAAAGGAATGCATCACCTGTTTGCAAATCCAACTGCAGATGCAAAATATTGATGGTTACAGACCGAGTTGGGATGCTAACTAATTTTCCAAAAGAAAACTATCCAGATTCCCCTTTGGTAATTGCGACGATGACCACTAGAAAAGCAGGCAGGGTTACAGGGGACAAGCGTCTAGTCTGCCCAATGTATTCCCAAATAGGACACATTTTTTAAGCAGCACTTCTGCTATTAATGGGCATGAGCTGCTTTTCCTGTTTGGAAAGGCAAATGCAGAAATGGAGGTCTGCTGTTCATCCCATGTGTTCGCAGCCATTATGCAGAGTCAAATATTGTGGTCTGCCTGAATAATATTCGTAAGGCTAGCCATTTTGTGACCATTAATAACATCAATATATAACAATATGTGATCTAGCCTAGTAATATGCAGGCCCTCAAATTGCATTCTAAGTCGCATACCAGTCAGTGTACAAATTGTACAGTCCTGGTTTGCCTATATTAAAAGTACATCAGGCTCTTTGATTTTTTGTTCTCAACAAACACTTAAATAGCCTGAGCCCACTGTAGTGGGCCCTACTGGTCATTAAAGGCCCGCTCCAGTGTTTTGGGCCTTTAATAAGGGAGCGGGCCTTTAATGGCCAGTAGAGCCTGCTACAGAGGGCTCTAAGGCTATTAGAACATTCCGCCCCTAGACGGCAGAATGTTCTAATTTGTAAAACAAAGGCCTACTTTAGCCCAAGGGTGTTGAAATCCTCTCGGGTCCGTAAGGTCTTTGTTCACAGCAACAGCTGTGAACAACCATGTGAATGTTTTATGTGCTGGGCTTCTACCATCCATTAGAAGCCTGAGGCATTCCATTGTTTTCAATGGAGTGCTCAACATTCCAATGTTCTAATAAAAGGGAACTGATCACCTTCAGCTATCGATTTCTGCAATTAGCCATATACTGATGTTATGTTATGGTATTTGTATAGTGCAACAGCAGCGGCTTCTCCGCTAAAGCGGAGGAGCGTCTCTCCACTGCTTTTGCAGCAGTGAAATAAAGGAAAAATAAAATGATAATAACTTGATATTATCATAATTTTTATTTGTTCCTGCTGCAGCAGTTTTGCAGGGCGGGGCAGGGCTGCTCTGCTCACAGAGGAGCAGGAGTGGTGGGCACTCTGTAAGTGCACATGACTGTTTGGCCCGCAATCTCAGGTCAGCCAAACAGTCATGAGCACTTTGCTTGTTCTCCACCTAGGCTGCCATTTTCTGGTTGAGCGCCAAACCACCGTGCTCAGACCAATCACAACTCTGCATTGCAGTGCTGTGATTGGTTAGGAGGGCCTGGGTGCTTACTGTTCCTGGATGGGAGAGACGGGGAAAAGAGACGGAGGAGAGACACGATGAGGCGGTATAGGTTTTTTCTTCTTTTATTATACCCCTCTGTCCCCCATCAACCCTCACCTCCCACCCCGCCACCCCTGGTCCATGCCGGCCGCCACTGTAGTGCAGTAATCACCTTTGATGGTATGCATGAGCTTGAGCATAGGTGTAGGCGTGTGCCACCCTCCCCTGCATTATTCGAAGAGCCAGGTCTTCAGCTTCTTGTGAAAGTCAAAAAGCAAAGAGGAGGAGTATCGATATGACAATATAGCCCAGATAGTAAACATCCTCAAGTGATGAACTGTGACAATGTTTTTTTGTGAAGCAGGAAATAAAATCCTTAAATGCTGATATGTAATTCAAATACTGTGGCTAGAGTGGTTCTATATTTGTCATGATATTTTTTTAATTCGCCCATGAACACACATATTCATGTTTACACAACAAGGGCTGTTCTTAAAGCTTCAGTTATTTAAAGAGAGAACTCAGACTTCAAAAAAATGACATACATATTGTATTTTAAGTGCCTTGTCGTGCGTAATGAAGTACCTCCAAGTGACTACATACATATTAAATATGAAATATACTGTAATGTCCTGCAGAGATGGATTTTAATAAACAGAGGTACTGCATAATTGCCCCATAATTTGCAATTTCCTAGCTTCATAATGTAACCAGAACTTTTGCTTAATGGGACCCCCTACTGCTATATCAGACAGAGCTCTCCTCTTTCCCTCCACACAATATATTTTCCATTTCTTGCTTCCATTAATTCACTGTACCATGCAGAGAACCAAGATAATACTAAAAGTCTATAAAAAGCTAAGTAGATGTTGCAAAAGGACAATGCAGGCTATCGGAAACATCTGCAATGGCACTTAGCAGCAGTTTACAAATTCGGTTTAAGTGCTCAGAAAAAACACGCAAATTCCACCTAGACAGATTCTTTGTGCTGGGAAAATGTATTTTGTGCCAAAAGGGATGTCTTGAAATGGCCCTATAACTAAAGTGCCAAAATAAGACATTGTGTCTTTTTACACTAAAAGAGAGCGCATAAATGTAAGTAACAAGAGTAGTACAGCCCTGTTTGTGGCAACTTTAAATATAAGAACAAAGACTGCTGCCAAGTGAAGAGAGTGGTATGTAAGGACACTTACTTCGCCAAACTAATGGAGCAATGAAAGCATGGCTGACATACCAGGAAAGATTTACATCACTAACAAAATATCATCTGGGCTTGCAAATGAGTTCTTGTCCGGTGGTGAATCCCAAAGCCTTGCGGCTGAGATGGGAAAAAGAAAAAGCCGCAGTGCAAGTGCAGCCAAGTCCACCCGTGGCTTGACTGGAGGCCTAGGGGTCCTGGACAGACAGGAGTGGGGCGCCAGATCCGGCTCTTTCACTGTGGAATGAAACTCATGTTGTAGGTCGTCAAAAGAGATTAAAAATGCTAGTCTGGATTTTCGCACTAAAGAATCATCAATAAACTCTCTCCAGTTCAAGTCACAACCAAGATACTTATTGCGTGATGTATAACTTTGATCTAATAGAGCTAATCTGTTCACCGGTTTCCCAAAAATGTGTGTATCTCAGTTGCAATATTGTTTTCAAGTCTGGTGAAGATCTCCCAAGCTGAAGGAAAGCATGACATTTGAGAGGAGGGTTGTCTCAGTGAGTGAGAAATTGTGCAAAGGGAACAATAGAGGTAATTCTTTCTCAAGACACTGCCTCATGTAGGCCATATACTGAGGCATCTTCAGGTCTGGCTTAGAGATAACTTTAGTGAGTTGCCAGCTTGATATAATTAAAAATATTCAAAAATAAAAAATACGTACATATATATATTCATTTTTCTTCAGCCGCTAGTTCTGGCACTATGATGGTATGTTGGTTGAACACCTGCACATGCACCTAAAAAGAAGTGCACTTCAGTGCCAGGAATGGGTGGGCCAAACGTTACTCTGCTACTATTTTCTTTCCATTCTTCATCCTTTTTTAATTGTCACTTACAGACTGCAGGTGTGTGTTGTCAAAAGACCTATTGTGTGTAATACAGGTGCTCAAAGCAGGACTTGGGTCAGCCCATTGCTTATCGTTGGCTTTCTTGTCAATCTCATTTGCTTCCTTTTCATTCACTGTCAGCCCTTCCTTTTCTTGAGTTTGGCCCCGCACCCAGAGCATAGCTTCTATATCATCCTTTTGAAAAGATGACTTGTAGACCTTGTGGCTAACACCAGTTCACTACTTTTTTCTAAATGTTACATCACTCCATGGGAGTGCATTTGTTTTCTTGCTCTAACCCCAATGTGCTTTCTGCTTTGTGTCCCCCACCTGCTGCATACTTGATCTGGAACACCTCCTTACAAACTAGTCTCTTCCCTTCGACCTGGAAACAGGCCATTTTGATTCCTATTTTAAAAAAACCCGAAGCCGACCTGTCTGTTTTTAGCAAATACCGGCCCATTTCCCTTTTACCTAAACCAGCTAAAATTCTGGAGAAAGTAGTTCAAGAACAACTCTCTAATTACCTTGAGTCCAGACACCTCCTCCACAATTCGCAGTCCAGTTTCAGATCCGGTTATAGTACCGAGACTGCACTACTGGAGGTTTCAGAGACTATCCGCAAATGCGTGGACGCAGGCGACACAGCAATGTTAGTGCTCCACGACCTGTCCGCGGCATTCGATACGGTCTCTCATGCCATATTGATTGAGAGACTATATAGTCTTGGGATTCAGGGCACCCCTTTGGCTTGGATCAGACCTTTTCTAAGCGGTCACACCCAACAGGTCTCCCTTCAGCCTTTTATCTCGGAGAAGAAACCACTCAGTTGTGGAGTGCACTGCTTTTCATGTTTACCTGTCTCCGCTGGCAACAGTGGCAGAATCCTGTGGGGTCAGAGTGATCTCTTATGCTGATGACACACAACTAGTGTTTTCATTTAGAGATCACTCTGACCCTACCTTTATTAACTTCAGACGCTGCCTTAGCAGCATCTCCATCTAGATGTCACCCAACTCTCTCCGGCTCAATTCGGATACAACCGAAGTGTTGTTTTTTAATCAAAAAATCTCCCTCTGCCCCTACTTTGGTGGCCACCAGAGCTGAATTCCCCCCCCCAGTCCCGGAGAGATCAGCAAGGAATCTTGGATTCTGATTTGACAATGAATTGTCCTGCAAGACTCAGATAAATAGGGTCTCATCTGCATGTTTTTGTAAACTACACCATGTTACGCAAAATTCCCCCTTTTCTTCTTTTGGATGCTCGCCGGACCATTATTCATGCCCTTATAGCATCACACCTAGATTATGCAAACAGCCTGTATGTTGGAGCGCCAGCCTACTTGGTCAAACGCCTGCATATTGTGCAGAATGTGGCGGCAAGAATGATCTGTAACATTCCATCTCATCACCCAATCTCACCACACTTAAAAAACTTACACTGGCTGCCCATGACTAGACAGATTCAGTTTAAATCTCTGGTCCTGGCTTATAGATCAATGCAGGGTCAGGGTCCTGTCTATCTCAAAGCTAGACTTAAGCATGCTCAGTTCAACCGATCACTCAGATCGAATCACCAGTACCTCTTGCGGACTCCCCAGTTTCATCGATCTAAAATGGGAGGCAGAGCTTTTGCAGTTATTACTGCTCAATCTTGGAACAGCTTACCATTGTCCCTTCGTATGACAGAATCTGAAGGTTTATTCTGATGCAATTTAAAGACCTGGCTGTTCACCAACCCTTAGCCGCTCAGTGATACTTACAACTGCCAACCGTCCGAAGCGCCGGGACACCCCCGTCGGGGGTAGCTATGCGCTATACAAGTTATAAAATAAATAAATACTTCATGTTGCCCGCCAAGATCGCCTGCTGCTTTTCCTAGCCCATCACATCCCACGCAGCTTTTATTATCAAGTTCTATCCCACTCCCAGTATCTACTTTGCTTCCCGCCGCTTGGTAATATTGACTTCCCTTTCACCCCCTCGCCTCAGCAGACCATCTCAGCAAAAAGAATTGAATTTTTAAAGAAGCCTTTACTTCTTTCTCCTCTCTCCCAGCTTTAGTGTCAAGGTCTTCTCCCTCCAACTTCAGGAATGTTAGCATTATACTTTCACTGCTTGGGAAAACAACCTCACCTCAACTTTGTGCACAGGAACAGGCCAGTGGTTAAAAAATGGAAGCCTCAGGTCTCCATTGTTCTGGCCCACTCATAAACACATTGCATGTACTATCCAAGCCATATACACAAACATGCACAACATGCCCTTGTGATGTAAACTCTAGAATCTGTGTTAGTGCATAGCAGCAGAATGTTACATGAGTGGACTCGCAGGCCTCCACTCCGAAGAAACAAATAAAAGGATTTGCAGACCATGGTATGCTACCACCTCCACTTTACATGCTAAAAACGTTACAGGGACAGTCGTCCACTGTCGTTAATGAGTGCAAGCTTGATCCCCCTCTATTGATTTAAGCTTATACCTCACACTAATCTAGTATTTGCACCGAGACCTACTCTTTTCTTGATATAAATGAGGTCCGGGTCTGCCTAAGTATGAAAAATTATGAATAGCAACATTACACTCATAAATTTGGTTCCATCCTGCATTTCAGAGGGTGGATATTATGTAACTCTAAAATTTGTTGAGTATTTACACTGGGAAATGTATGTTTGTCCACGCTTCATTCGAAATAATGAAATGTTTTCAAAATCTTTCTAAAATTGTGAGATAAAAAAACAAAGACAAAGCTGGCAATAATAGGGGCTGACAACCTGACAGGTAGAACTTAGATAAAAAGTGAGCAGGATTGCTGTTTGCTGGTAAAGCCACACTGAACAACTATGGCAGAAGAATATCAGTAAAAGTAATCTTGAGAGAGATGCATTCTAGGTAATATTTAGTCTTGTGAGATTTCATAGGGTTAGCTAGTGGAACCCAAATTTTGTTTTATCGTGGAAAGGCATACTCAATATATTCATGAGATAAACAAGATTTTGGCAACAATACTTACCAGGAAAAAATGTTAACATTATGATAGTATCATAAAGTTTCTTATCATCAATAGCTCCAACCCCTCAATTCTCTCGGCTACCTAAATTAAATTTAGCACCAACAGAGGCCTACTCTGTTCCATCCAGAGTTGGAGATAAGCCAAGTGAAGCCTAGATGCACTTTCCCCATAGCCTTCAGCAAGGGAAAGTGATTACAGCTGTGTATGATCCTCAGTCCTGAATCCCAGGTTTGAAGTCTCTCTCTAGCTCATAATACTCTGTTCTAGTTTATATATTCTGTTGAACATTGTTGAATGAATTTGTAAATTGATGAGTGAGTGCCTGAATAGCTGAGGGCAGGTATAGCAACACAAAAGATGATGGATGAAATGCTGAACATTGTCAAACATTCACCTCCAGTCACATATATGGATACTGTCATCATCCCATTGGTGCACCTCATCCTGCTGTTGCTCGTTGCTCCCCCATGTATTAAATTCCTCTTTGGTCCATTCATTCCCTTAGTCCCTCACACATTCACCTTTACACACAACCACATGCAGAAACTCATTGAAGGACTTCCAAATAGCAAACCAACTTTCAGCTAATCCTGAGTCGAAACACATCCAACAGTCTAGTGTTCAGGTAGCATAATTAAATCCTTGTATTTGCACAGTATTCGTTAATACACCTGACACCTTTGAAATCACAGCACTTGTTTCTGCCAAAAAAGAAGGTCTACGCGTTTCAAACCCTACATAAATCTTTTCAAGGGTTATCTTCAAGACCTGGTAGATACAAATGAAAATTTGTAAATATTCATGTTTTGGTCCGATTTAAAAAAAATTGGGGTGGCAGTTTAGTATCTATATGAACGTTATGACATATATACCGGGACTATTAGTTCACCCCTTAACTGCTGAGGCTTTTCCTACCAATGTGCTAAGCCTTTTTTGATGCTCGGGGTACTACACACATAAGCTTTCATAAACGTTTTCCTAGTAAAGGTTTCCAGGTCGAATCTTACATTCTTTTTTTCTAGTGCATGAAGGATTCAAAAGATACCAAGCGTTAGTAGATTATCATGGAGTGAACTGAGCAAATATTGGAACTATAACACGTTTGTGTTTTTTTTGTTTTGTTAAAGTGCTGTGCAAAAAAGAGAACTTTTTCCCTATAAATGGCACCAACAAAAGATTTACTGTGGTGATATCATCATCTTTCCAGCATTAAGGAACCGAGGTGTAAAAAAACTACTTTTTTTTGCTGAAGTTTTTTATTTGTCTGATTGGAAGCTGGGTTTCCTATTTTTTGTGATTTCTAAATCCTTACAGTTCGTGGTGGAAACAGGTGTAAAACCCTTTAGAGAATCCCAAAAGGTATGCATTTTTCAAAAGTATACAACATTCCTAATTTAACAAGGGGTCATTAGTACAGATAGCTCCTGGTTTTCCCAAGGAAACTAATCGTTGACAAGAAAAAATGATGAAAATAAGTTGGAGAAATATGAAATTGATGGCAAAGTTTTCATCTGTAAGCTTTTGCCCCGGTGGACAATTATAGTAATATACCGCATCATCTGTCAAACCCTTTCTGGCTGCAGGGATATATAGTAGAGGTCGGTTGTCCAAAAACATATGGTACCAAGATGCTTACTGAGCAGCAGCATATAATGATTTTTCATTGTGCACCAGCCATGCAGCAATTCATATGGGAAAAACTAATGAATGAAAAAGGGGTATGAAGGAAACCTATGCATTTTTTTCAAATGTGGCCATAATCGAGTTTAGGAATAATAGTTATTTGTAGCATTTTTCAATATGTGTTCTTTTCTGCACACTGACAAGCAGAGCCAAAATGGCAAGAAAGGCAATTGATAATTAGAAATGCCCTTGTGTGTTCCCACATTTCTCATGATAAAAACAGAACCCCACTTGTGAGCATGTCACCTACTAAAGCAAAGGCTGCAACTAGTCTCGCACATAGTGGGCAGAAAATTATATGCTCAGATGAGGCTATGCGCATTTACCAAAGGCTGAGATTCATTCAAGCATCGCTCCCATCGTTTTATTTTTAATTAAGGCACTCTTAGTGCGACTGGAATGCCCAGATGCATCTCATGCTTATTGAGCAAGTGGATTTAAGCTGCACTTCCTGGCTGACCCAGACGTCTGAAACCAGTCTTAGTTTGCCTGTGTTCCTGTCTGGAGGCGACCTTATCTGGTAGTTCTGGCTGGATGGTTCCCATTGAATGGGTTATATCTAAAAAGTGCATAATTGCTGGTGGCTGAGGGTAATTCATACCTCCCACCATCACTTTTCTGTTTTTCCAAAGTTCAATATGGGGCACCTCCCCTTGTAATGTGCCAGCTGAATATTTACTTTTTCCATATGTCTTTATAATGTACTTGCTATTTACCACTGCGTGTCAAAGGCTTTACTGTTGAGAATATGTTGTTTATGAGTCACTGCATGTCAGCCACCATCCAAAGGAGTTTATAGGCGGAGCTAAACTATATTGAAAAGCCAACCAGCCAAATGTTGTAATCAGCTAATGCTTTTCGGTTGAGAATACTGTATGTATGTCCCTTGAGTAGGGGTGGCTCGGTTCAAGTTGTCCATTATCATGCAGAGTTTTTAGGATGCTACATGAAAATGCAGATAATCTCCACAGAGCACTGTACGAAAAAAATTAATTGGTGCCAAAATAGGAAAAATGAAAAAGTAATATACATGATGAATCACCCTCATGTGCCTCCTGAAATTAAACATGATCTTGGTGTGGCTAACAAAACTCTGAACATCAACTGATTTTCAGCAGAAAACGTTTGCAAACTGTCAAAACAAGACTGCCAGTAATGTAGATTTGTGTATGCATTCTTGGTGATAGCGTGCGTAATCTCAGATTCCTTTATAGTAATTTACTCAGAAGAAGATGATTCTTTGCAGTGTTGAGATTTTAGAAAATCACTTTCTGAAAGTTAAGTCCTTTGTAGCAAGTATCTAGTGTTGTGTATTCCTTTTCTTGCAGGTGGCATTAAAATCACAGACGTGAATGGGTAATGGCTTTGCCAAACTGTTTCCTCTGGGCTTCTGGTTTCATCATTTCTAGCAAATTTGACTTTTCTTGTGCTGATGTTTCCCGTTAGTAACTCATGGCAGATTTACGTGGCCAGCACAGGACAGGGCATGCTATGTAAATCCATAAATGTCTTTCAGGGTTCATTATTTTTTTTATATTAAAACAATGTTATTGATTTTTTATATTTATAAAAATACAACATGAAATAATCAATACAGAGAGGTTACAATGCAACTGAAGACAGTTGGGATTATATCAACATTTTGCATTTCAGTCTACGAATAAAAGAATAAAAGAACATGAACAAAAATTAGAAAGCAGTATTAGTGTATCTTGCTATGTCACTCAAAAGTGCACATGCTTAGGGAAGAAGAGAGAGAAGGGGAGAAAGTAAAGATAGAGTAAGAGGAGGGAGAGTGTAGGGAAATTAATAGTGTGCATTTAGACTATACAGGAAACTATCCTGATGTGATTCAGTGTGGGTTCATTTTTTGTAGGTATAAATCCAGTTTGGACTATTAAAGGCGCAAGGATTTTTTGTTAAATGTCGGATTATGCAGACGGTTATCAGCACTCCTGGTAAAGCAAACACAGGCCCACCAGGAATAGTATGAGATGTTATAATTTTTCCAATTGGCAAATGCAAGCAAGATATCAATGAGGAAACAGTCCCAGGGGGATAGTGAGAGTAGTGTGATCGAGCCTGAACCTTCATGAATACCTAGAGAGACTATGGTATGCGATAAAGGGATTTGTATGTTGAATATGTTTGATATTGTAGCTTGAAGAGATAGCTAGAAGGCGTTAATGTGCTTGCAGTAAAACAGCAAATGTTCTAGGTCATCTGTGGGGTGTTGGCAGTGCCAACAAGAAGCTGAAGAAACAGGATCACACGTATTTAGCTTTTCAGGAGTCCAGAATGCTCTGTATGTTGTCCATAGTTTGCACTGTAAGATAAGAGGCAAAGCTTTATGCAGTAACATAGATTTCCAGATGTTAGACCATTGTGATGGTAAAATGGGGTCAATGTTGTATTTAATACATGATGCTTTGCATGTTTTTTGGATCTCATCTGTTAATGTTGATGATGTGTTTTTATGTATTTTATAAATTATGGAGACTTTATGGTTTTTGGGTATTAGGTTTTGCAGAACATTGAGACAGTATGCTTGGTGTGGTTTGTTAAAACTCCTAAGAGCAACTTTATTATTTTTTTTTTTTTGAAAACCTTTACTGTCGCATTACTCAGGTACAGGTACGGGCCTACAACCTGCGTGGCCGGCCGCTAGTACAGTTAGGTCCAGGCAAGTAAAGCATATCACAAAACCAACGGTCCGCCACCCACAGTCCCTGTAACAAAGTAAAAAAACATTCACCCTGAGCAGAACACAGATAAGTCAGGAGCAAGGAAGGTTTCTTTTTAAAGGGTAAAGAAGAACAGGATCCGGTTACGTATAATCGATCAACAACAAAATAGGGAGTTACAATAGAACAGGATATTCACTGACAGGATCACTGAGCTTGAAATGTCGGCTCCGGCGCATCTGAAACAGGATAATCAAGAAAAACAAAACTACCCAGCACCGGTAACACCTCCCTACCTCATGCCTACGAGCCCCATAGGAGCACCCTCCCCAACTGAACAGACTAACAAAAATTATAGAGACATACTACCCAGATCCCGAAAAAGAGAAGGGGAATAGAAAGAAAAAGAAAGGGCCATAGAAACAATAAAGGGACAAGAAGAAGAAGAACCCATCCCCCACCCTGCACTCCTGTAGATGGCTACGGCCTACCCCCCCTAACAGTGTGCCTGTCGCCCATAAGAACTAAAACCCCCCCAAAAAAAGAAAAGTCCATAAGGAAGGAAAGAAAATAGTGCCGAAGAAAGCAGAGGAGGACCCCAGGCCAACCCCCGACCCCCTCCCACCCGGCGCTTACCTTAAGTACGATAAACAATACAAAATCAAACACAACCAGGCTGCAGAAGGGTGAGACGATACTTTGTTAGCCCATAAGGTTACACAATCACGAAAAACCTTCTCGTGTCCCTCTCCCTCCAACAGCCCGTTAGTAGCCTCTGCGCAATATCACCATCTCCAACCCTGGCCCACCCTATCGAGCTCTCCCTCCCGCAAGGCAGTTTCAAAAAAAGGATTGTTACAGGAAGTTCGGGCCCATAAAATTAGGAGCACCCAGTGAAACAGGATAATGTTATGCAACGATCAATTGTGTAGAGTCACAACAGCGGGAGCACCCAGTGAAAACAGGATAGTGTTAATCGTTCAGCATTTCAGGTCTCACAGGAGAGTATAGATCTCCCCAAGTAGCAACAATGGTGCCCCGAGCGCACTCGATTCCCACGGGCCCGCAAGATCAACAGTACAGAATACACCAGGCACGTAGTGGCGGGCCGGGCTAGAAAGGACAGACTGGAGCACACAAGTTAATAAGTCGCATCCACGGTCGGCCGCGGCCCCTCCGCAGGGAGCTGCAACATTCATCCCACAAGGAGTGACGGGCAAAGCTGATGTCGGCTTACAGTTAATCATCGATCCAACGGTAATCAAAACATCCTCACGCCAGTTCCAGAACGTATTCTTCTGATCCCCTGGGGGCATTCAGTCGCCATCTTCCGGTATCCAATACACCTGGCCGCCACCATGACTAGGCAGAACCTATTGAGTCGCCATTTTCTAGGGAGCACTCCCTCGGCGTAGTGCAGACGAGCTTCGAGACCGCCGGCCCCCGCCAGACAGGGGGTCGAGGTGCGCCGGTGCCCCATCGATAAATCAACACAGGACGCCACTCTCCCCACACACTAGCCTGCGCAGACGGGTCCCCCCCAGCCCAAGGAGTACCACAGCCACATTGTGTCGTCACCGGTATCAGTGAGCCGGAGCATCAATAGCAATGCGATGTAGACAGGCAAATAGCGTACCTCCTGGGAAACAAAGAGCAGGTCTCATTGTCTGGCTGCCGATGAAGTATGCCGGGGGGGGGGGGGAAGAAGCAAACCGCACAGAGGGAGAGCGCATCACGTCAATTGCGGGCACCAGCGGCGTCGAGGAGTAAATTGGCCTCCATGACGGGAGACCGGCGTCCCACGGGTCTGTGTGGCCACCATTATTCAACTGGTGGCCGGATGCAGTACAGCGCGAGGTCCCGGCTACAGGCAGCGGGCGGGCCGCACCCCGCGAAGGAGCACAGCCCCGGCCATGGAGCGCGGATTTTCACCAGAGTCAGACGCCTCATCTCAGTGTCCCTTCCGACGCGCAGAGGCTCCGTTTTTGCACGGGGCAGGCGAGCAAATCGGGCGGGGAGGGAAGAAGGTCGGCGGAGCCGGGACTCCGTGCGGCCATCTTGGTCGCCGGCCCGGCTCCGCCCCTTCTAAGAGCAACTTTAAGGCACAGAAAGTTATAAAATTCAATTGGTTAGAGGTCGAATTTTGATCTTAGTGTGGCAAAAGTTAGCAGGTTGTCAGGGTGGTTAATGTTTTTAACATATAATATGTCAAACGAGGCCTACCTTTCCCAGAAAGAGGGGATAGGATCAAATTTTATAGATGGGTTAAACCATAGGAAGGCGAGCTCTGAGCCTTTGAGTCTTTGAGGAAAGCATTTGTCTAGTTTTTTTATAGCAAAGATGGAACCTTTAATAGTTTGGTAAGAATTAGGTTACTTAATATGTTTTGTTGTTAGACTATTTATAAGCGAGAGCACGGAGGTTCAGTCAGACTCTATGTCCACCCAAGTTTAAGGAATAACCAGAGACTTTGGCATAGTCAGTGATCACATTAATAATTTCACGGATCGTTGTGTGCATCATGAGAGAAAATTAGACTGTCATCCACATATACTGCCAATTTCTGAGATCCACTTTTGAAAGGAATACCTTTAATTTTTTGCATTTGTCCAAATAGCGTGTAGCAGGAGTTCCACTGATAGGAGGAACAATAGAGGAGACAAGGGGCAACCTTTCCTAGTAACCTGAGCTAAATTTAAAGCTTAGGAAATGTATCCATTAAGTTTAATTCAGGCTATTGGATTACAGTAGTTGGCCATGGCCAAACAAATACATCTTGAACCTAAATTAAATTTTTCCAAAGTGACTTGTAGAATGTCTTTTCGGTGTCCAAAGCTGTTGCCACAGCTGGAGAAGAGAGCAATTTACCTTTCTCCGAATCATGGGAAAAGATTCTGATGTTATCAGCCGCCAAGTGCCCTTATACAAATCCTGTTTGAGGTAGATGAATGAGTAGAGAAATTTCTTTATATAAATGTTATATTCTGTATTTAATAACGCTATAGGTCTAAACTTTTTTGTGTCTAGAGGGTCTTTCCCATCCTTGGGATTTCCAACAATATCTGCTTCCGGGAAGGAGCCTCCAAGCTTACTGGTAGAGTCAAAAGTATGGAAGAGGGTAAGAATATGTGGTGCTTATAGTTACTGGAAACTGTGATTACGGGAACTGGAAACCATCTGGGCTTGGGGCTTTATTTTGTTTTTAAGGTGTGATGGCTAAAAAGTTGGCTAAAGACGTTGGAGAGGTTCTAAATAGAATTTGCAGGCAGCTGTGCAATTATTGTTATCTGTCTGTGAAGAATTATATAATTGTGAACAGAAGTTGCAAAATGTTTCTATGATTTTGATTTTTGCAGGCAGCCTGTATGATCTTTAATGGCCGTGATGTTGATGGATTTTTTTGCATTCTTCAGAGTGACAGCAAGTAGTCTCCCAGATTATTGCTCTCTAGAAAGTTTTTGGTTTTAACTTTAGATGACCGTACATGTGCCCTTTCACTTAGTATTTTGCTGTATTCGTATTTAATTTGATTAATTTTGGAGGTGGTATAAGCCTTATGGCCTTTGAGGCTGTCTTTTTCTAAGAGTTGGATTTGTTTCTCTCTAGACTATTTAATTTGCTTTCATAGCATTCCAATTAGTTCATTCATCAACTTCTGAGGCAATATTATTCTTGAAAAAAATTGTTAATGCCTGTGCCACTGAATTCCTGGAGACAGAACTTCATAATTCATTCTCCAATATTTAGTTTTACAAGGAGAAACAGATTCATTAGAGTAATTGTGATGCATGCATGGTCCGATACAATAATAGGTTTGATGGTGAGATTAGATACTGATTGAATCAGAGAGTTGCTGATAAAGAAAAAATCAATTCTGGATAAGGAGTTATGAGTATGAGTAGAATGTAAAATCACTGCCAGTTGGATTGTGAAGGCACCATATAACAGTTATTTAATTGTCCTCAGTAAGTTTATGAACTAAGGCATGTGAATGATTGGGCCTGTGTGTATATTGTGATAATCTGCCCAGGGTGGTGTCAAAGGATAAATTAAAGTGGATTGCTAGGATAATTTTGTTGTTGGGTGGGATTTCAAGAACTCTACGGTTCAGGGATGACCAGAATGTTGGGTCGTCCGTTGTTGGGTCAAAAATGTTTGCAATGTAAACGCAGGAGGGTTTTTTTGTAATTTCGTAATTCTCATCTACCTTGATCATCTTGGACAATAGTATCAAGCTGACATCCTACAAGGTTCAAAATCAAGGTGAATACACCATTCTTCTTGTGGAACGCAGGAGAGCAAGCATGATCAGATATCCAATTGTGATGCATGGTACCTGCTTCAGCCTGTCCAGCTTTTGTTTCTTGGAGTAGTAGGATACCACTTTTTAATTTGCAGCAATAGTCTAAAATATTTTTCTTTTTTAAAGGATGATTTAACCCCTTAGTGTTAAAGGAGACAATCTTAAGTGATACCTGAGACATATCTTAAATCTGAACTTAATTGGACAAGCAGCTTGTGGGAGGAGGAAGATTTCAGGGAAAGAGAGGCAAGCAGAAGGAACATAAGGGCAAAGGGAGGAAAAAGCATAGTACAGTGTGAGTATTGTATTAAGATAGTACAAGAATTAAGCAACAACGTTGACCTGACTTTCAGTATGGTTAAACAAAACCTCAATATTGACAAAAAGAAAACCAACGCCATCCATCCCGCCACACAAGACCCACCCCCCAAGCAACAAGAGGAGTCCTAGAGGCCTTGTAGTGGAGAAAAGCAGGCAGCTGGATATTGGATCAGGACCCGAGCAGAATTATGAAATTGTGAACACCTAAAATATGATATAACAGTTTCGAAGAAAAAAACCTTTATAAACCATGTGTCCCAAACAGAGAAAGACAGAATTTACGTCTTACTGTGTACATTTGAAAGAGTTTAGGGAATTAACCATAAACCGAGCCTGATACACTAGAAGAAAACAGGCCAAAAACAAAAGAGAAAAACACAGTATTATAAAAACTGTTGTAAGAGAAGATGCAGTATTCCCATACTGAACACGTTCTCATCACAAACAATAAGTTTCCTTGAAGTCAATCTAAACTGAGACACAGAGAAATTACGAGCAAGACCATGTATTGACTGACATTTCTGGCGTTCTATCCAGTCCTGGAACACAATTAGACCCGACTGAAGGCCATACTATTTTACAATTAATCCCGACTACACTAAAAGCTAACGAGGTCAGAACTACGCTAGATACTTCTCCCGCCTATTCCAATACAATGGTGGAAAGATCCCCGGTAGTTTCTATCTGTGCAAACGCCCTTAACTTTCACCAGTTTAAGGACTCTGACCACAGGATAGAGACCGTGGTCTCTGCGGTGTGTTCGCACACGCGTGCACCCGACCTCTCGTCAGTTGAAACTTCACCTCCTCAGCCAAATGAACTTCTGCTTACTACTAACCTGAGCTTTTCAATCTTGTACTGGAATGTTGCAGGTTTACGTACAAAAATGACTCTGCAGCCGTGGTTAGACACGGTAAATGAGCATCAGATAGTCTACCTTCAAGAAACGTGGTCAACTACTCCCTATCATCTAGTGGGTTACAAAACATTCCACGTACCAGCTAGTCAGGGTGTCTCGGGTAGACCAAAGGGTGGACTGGTAGTTTATGTTGCTAATACTCTGTCTCCCACAACGATATGTAGGTCTAAAGAAGAGCTGAGCTATCAAATTTTACAACTAACCTTTAATATTAATAGTACCTACTTCTTGGTTAACTTTTATAATAATCTTGAAACAATGGATTGTATAAATATCCTTAATGAAATTACCACTTTTTTAATAACTCAGCGCAATAAGCTTTCAACAACCCCAGTATATGTGGTCTGGGGTGGTGATTTTAATCTCCCACTGTGCACTAATTTTAAAAATGGAAACAGTGGCCTACTGGACGAGCACGGCAGTCCATTGTCTCACTTTGCACACACTATCTGCGGAAATAGTCTAAATGAGTGCCTTTTTTCATTAGAGCTTGATTTCGCCAATGATCTTGTAGAACCTTCAACTGACTTTTCACCAACTTTTCATGGTAGGGGGCTGTCAAGTACCATCGATTACATCATGTCCTCCCAGAGTATGAAGGGTCAAGTGGCAAATTTTCGAACCGGGTCTGATGTCAGTAGTGACCATTTTCCCATTAGCGTCGTAGTTGTACCAAAAAATGTTTCCTTACAATCTAACATCACCAGTTTGTTAACACAAAATTCATTAACTATGAATAAGGTGAATGGCTACTCCGTTAAATGGGCAAAGATAGATCCAGCCGTAATTACCGGGAGGGTTCTTGCAAAAGCCAGACCCTGGGTTCTTGACTGCTTAGCACCAGATTCTACCCCCCAAACAATCATGGCCAGTTTCCAGAAGATCCTGGCGGTAATCAGAGAGGAGCTCATAGGCAAACACATAAATAAAAAGTGTACAACTGAAAGATGGTTTAACCCGCAGTGCCGTAAGGCACTCTCCAATCTAAAGGCAGCCCTCCGCAGAACTACGAGGGACACTTTTGAAATTTCCAACCTAAGGAAACTTTACAACTTAGCCAGAGTGGAACGCAGGAGGGAAATTAAGCAAAACCTCTGGTCACAATTACACGACAGCTGTCATAATAAAGACAGCGCCCTCTTTTGGCGTGTTATCAGATCTCCCTTTCTGGCTGACTCATCGACGGGGCAGCATTTAGATGTCGCAGTGTCAGCAGCTGAATGGGTCTCCCACTTCTCAAACATTTTTGGGGACTGTCAACCTGAGCCTCTCGGGGAGGACCGGCGTGGAGGAAGTAACCCGGGGAGTAGCAGCTTCCCGATTAACATCTACTTCGACCATGCTGAGGTCGCCAAAGCCCTTAAAGCGTCAAAATCCGGCAAGGCACCTGGGCCTGACGGTGTCCCGCTGGACTTTTATCTATATAACGTTGACCTGTGGTCTCCACTCCTTACCCAGGTCTTGGCGGCAGCAACAACAACCGGGCTGATAGAATCATGGTCGACATCCATTTCGCTCCCTATCTTCAAGAAGGGCAACCGTAACGATCCCGCCTGCTACAGGCCTATTTCCCTCCTGGACTCCATGGGTAAAGTTGCGGGTCGGGTGGTTTTGGAACGTCTTCAAGCCTGGGCCCAAACCAATAACATCATGACCGACCTGCAATACGGATTCCAGAAGGGTCTTGGGACCGTAGAGCAGGCCTTGAACCTTGCCCTCCTGATTGGGAAGTATGTGGGAGCCAAAAGGGGTAACAATTTTCTCGTGTATGTAGACCTCAGTGCAGCTTTCGACTGCGTCATGCACTACAGACTATGGGCAATCCTTAGGAACCTTGAAGTGGACCCAGCCCTCATTGTTTTCCTCCGAGAGTTTTACTCCGACGCAACGGCGCGTGTCAGATTTGGGGTTAACGGCGACCTGTCCCCATCTTTTTCCATCACAAAAGGGGTCAGGCAGGGCTGTGTACTGGCTCCCTTCTTGTTTAATCTTTATACCAACGGCCTTGAGGTGGCCATGCTAGAAGGGAGCCAGGATCTACCTCAGATTAATCACTGCCCAATTCCAACACTGCTATATGCAGATGACTCGGTCCTTTTTGCCAGAACATTGATCCAACTGCAAGAACAACTTAATAAATATTGTTCTTTTATGGGCTCTCTTGGCCTTAAAGTCAACATAAAAAAGACTTTTGTTATGCACGTTGGCCCCAAGGTCAAGAATCCCAAACCAATTTTTGTTGAGAAAACAAGGCTGGAAAAAACATACATTTACCCGTATCTAGGCATACTGGTGGACGACACCCTAAGCTGGAAACAGGCCATGGCCAGTAGAAAACTTCTCTTCCAGTGAGCAACAACGGCCCTGGTCTCCTTTTCCAGGAAACTCGGTAAACCAGCTCCCACAGAACTGCTTAAGATTTATTACGCAAAGTGTCACAGCGTAGCCACCTATGGCGCGGGAGTTTGGGGATATGGTCCAATAGACCCAATCCAGACGATAGAGAACGGGTTTGTCAAGTATTTGTTGGCGCTCCCACAAAGTGCGCCAACATATGCATCCCATAATGAGCTAGGTATGGACTATGTTATTGACACCATTCGTTGCCAACCTATTCTTTTATGGCACCATATATGGACAAAAGCCGAGTGCCATCTAACGCGCTCTTTGATCATGGACTGTATGGACTTAATAAACTGGCAAAAAATTCCATGGCTAGTTTATGTGGGGAACTTCTTTAGAGACCTTGGTCGCAGCTCCTTCTTTGATGACCCACCTAGTATGGAGGATATCTCGAGAAAGGCGCTAAAGAGGATGTGCTTGGGTCACCTAAGAGAACTTCGTGCCTCAATTGAGATTTTAAAACCCTCTAATTCCCAAATCCGCGCAGTCCAGACTGATATAGGCATGCAACCGTACTTATTGTTTTACCTGTCCAACCACGAGAAATATCTTTTGACAAATTTTCGCTTCAACTCTTTCTTTCGTTTGGTTTCTTTTCCACAAACACAGAGCTGGTCAAATGCCAACACGAACTGCCCTTGTGACGGTGTATCCCCCCAGTCAACAATCCACACTATCTTGTTTTGCAAATTCTATAAGTTACCACGAAAGTCCTGGATTCTACCACTCCTCCGTTTAATTGGCCTAAGGTCGTGTCACCCAGCATTTATGTCGCTACAGTTCCTGGACTCAGAATGCTTTGCAAAGTGCATAGTTACTTTTTTAAAAGCTTGTATTATGATCCGTCATGCTGTTGGCTAATCTCGTTACATGTTCACATATTTTATTCTTACGTATGCAACTGTTATCTTCAAGTTTTATATTTGTTCTCGTAGTATATTTTATTTAATCATTTTTAATTTATTTCTGATTCTGATTCCGCTAGTAATATCGTTTGATTCTTTATGTATTGTGGAAATTTTATTTTTTGTTTTGAATTTTCTTCTTATTAATTCGTTGTCATTTTTTATGTACTTTTTATGGTTGCAAAACAAGTGGTAACCGAATAAAAGATTATGAAACTGAACTTGACTGACAAAACAAATTTCAACTCAGCCAAAAGAACATACCTGAAGACCTTATTATATCAGAAGGGTGAAAGAACCATTGCAAATAACGTCTGGTGATATTACTATATGTAATACCCTGGGCACACCATGGGTGGCAAAGTAAACAAATTCAACATACTAGGGCACAGAGAAACTGTGGGCGAAAACACATATCGTCTGAGACAATGTATAGTGACTAAGACAGTAGAGCATACCTCAAGAACTACTTATATCAGAGGATTGACATTACAGAGAGTTAAGGAATATATCAACATTTTATCTGACATTCAGTACGACATTTGATTGTCAATTATTTGGTGTATGAAGGTGTCCAGATCGTTTGGTTTGTTGAAAATACGTGAATTACCTTCAAAGATGACCCTCAGCTTTGCTGGTCCAATAAAGGAGAAAGATATGTTGAGAGATTGGAGATCTGGCCGAAGAGCTAGAAAAATCTTTCTTTGATCCACTGTAAGTTTTGCATCGTCTTGTGCAATGCCAATTCTGATGTCTTTCCAGCTGGGAGTTTTGATTTTCTTCATACGGTCTAGGACCTCTTCAGTATCTTGGTACCTTTTAGGTCTGAAGAAGAGGGCCCTTTGTTTATTAAGGGAGATGGAGGAGACGTGTGTTGCAATGTTGTGGGACCTTTCAATTTCAAATGTTCGGTTACAGGTAAGTTCAAAAACGTGAATTTGTAAAGTGCATGTTCACCGCGACAGGTTTTTTGTTGCTGATTAACAGATGTTTATTGTTACCTAACTCAATGATGCTCATTTTATCAACCCCAGAAGAATGAAAGGATGAGTGGACCCGCTGGGATTTGAAACTTTGATCAGGAGGCCAGACACATACCCCTGCGGTGGACGCTTCTGTTTTTCTTGGTAAGCCTAATATTCGAAGGTTGCTTCTTCTGTTTCTTTCTTCCAGGTCTGATATTTCTTTTTCTAGAGAGATTATTTTCCGCTACATTATATCAGATGATTTTTTGATAAAGCACTGTTTATCTTCAACTTTACTAATTTGAAATTCTGATTCTTGCAGCCTGTTAGCCAGTGCACGTACATCTTGCCTGAGGCTGCCCATTTCTGATTGAAGCTTCTCAGTGTTTACTTTTGTTGCCTGAGTTAGATCATGAAGAACGTTGAGTTTCGATAGTATACTGTCCATTCTCTATGAGAAGTCTTGTTTCTCCTTTGTAGGGGAGTCTGGTGATGGTGGGTCCAGCATTATTCTCTTTTGGCCCAAATGTTGTTTCTTGTGGTCCTTGTGATCCTGGGGCCCACGTGGTTCAAATCTATGGACTTTTGCTCTTGTGACTGTGATGATCTTGCCGCCATGTACGTTGAGAGAGCACTTTTAGATAATCTGTTTGCTGTTTGTTGTTGACAGATGATTGAGTACAGATAAAAGATGTCGGATGTGCAGGGTTGTGCTGGGTTGTGGAGAGTTGTGCAGGATTGTGGAAGAGTAGTGGCACTATAACTTGGCGAAAGCTATGTGACTTCTGGGATGATATTATAGACAGTACACAATCTCATTTGACTTTCAGAGCCAGAGCCTCTAATAGTGATTGGAAGTCAGAGGAGGACCAAGTAATTGTTCATATAATTTTTGGGCTACATGCAGAAGCATCGCATTAGTCACAAAAATGCCAAGATTTCAAGCAGGTGCTGGAGTAAAAGTGCACTTGCTCACACCACCACTTGTAGTCAGCACTAGGGCATGGAAATCAGTTGTAGAGCTCAGCAGCTTCTCAACGTTATTTCTCTGTTTTGTTTTCACATCACGCTGTTAAAAAGAAGGCCTTGTCATTCATTTTTATTTATTTTAAATCCCTACCAGATCAAAAAGCAGGAAAGCTGAATAGTGCCATAAAACTAGCCAGACAATGTTACAATGGAAGACTTAATCGGATCAGGTGCTGAGATGACTTTATGAAGTGCGTGGAAGGCTAGCAACCACCATTTTATCCCGGAGAGTAATTAGGTTACAAGGCATTTTTCACACCATCTTGCTTTATTTTTTTTAATGAGATTGGGCTCCGAAATCCTGATAGACTTGAGAGTGCTGTGTTGGCTTGTTAGGGTTTAGGGCCAGGTATTAGATCCCACAGCGCAATGAGTGAGGCTGCCTCACTGGCTTCTGAGGAGAGGATGTAGCCTTAGGGCTAGAGCTGCCAACTTTGGAGCTGGGGAACCGGATCGAGCTTTGGCGATGGCTCCTCATCCTGTGCTTCTGGGCAAATCATGTAATCTTCCCGCACCTACCAAAAAATGAATGGGTCCTTCTATAACGTAACTGGTGCTCCTGTAAAGTGCTCCAATACTTTCTAGTCAAGTTCACGATATATAAATCTACACACAAAAAAAGAGACGGGTGCCATTTTGCAAAGCGTTGCCTTGCGTCGAATGCCAGATGGGTCAACCCACCAGCCCACGGACCTCTTTAAAAAACTCACAGCCGCATGAGTTGAACAGAGCTTGTGATTAGCTGGAGTTCGTCTTTTAGGCAGGTTTCTCTTCAGGGGTAGGGGATGTCTGCAGTGATATCCAGTAAAGGTCCTGGAGCTCTGTGCTTACGCCAACATCATCGTCAGGCACTAGCCATGCCCCCCTTTCAGGGTTGATTGTACATGCCCTTTTTTATTTTTTTTACAGTTTTATATGGAGCAAACCCAACCCGGAGGTATTGGAGCGCTTTACATGAGTACCAGTTATGTTACACAAGGACACATTCAGTTTTTTGTTTGGTAGGCATTGGGAGATTAAGTGATTTGCCCAGAATCACAGGATATGGAGTCGACCCCGAGGCTCGAACCTTGGTTTCCTAGCTCCAAGGTCAGCAGTCTAGCCGTGAGACAACATCCTCTTCCCTACGGGGTAAGCAGTAATCCCACTGCGACCTCCCTAGCGAAAGTATTGGGAGAGTTTAAAAAGTTCTGTAGATTTTAAAGTTGGTATTGGTGGCTAGTGGGTCGGTGATAAGGCATCCCTTACACTACAGCTTCTGTTCAGACAGTAGGAGGAGATGCGGTTGTACAGTGGTAGAGTGGGAAGCTCTGATAACATTGACAATCAAGGATTCATTAGCTCCCTGCCAGTTGCAAATACTCTGGTATTACACACCTGAATCAAAGAGGCAGCCGAGCCGATGTAGCCCAGCACGAACACTGCCCTGATTATAAACTATTGTATTTTATCAAAAAATATCTGCATTGCAAATAAGAATCTGCAGCCTGTCAACAAACAGTGCTTGATGACTGGGGAAAGTAATCAGCAAATAAAACCAGCAACAGATAAAAACATTTTTGCATAAAGTATTTGTAGTCAAGGGTGGCATCTGTGTCCGTAATGTGATGTCCTGAGCAAATAATTATTTATTATTATTGTAAGCTGGTGAAATGTTCTCTTTGAAATAATATAGTTTTATGATTCAGAAATATACTTTTTACAAGCCATATAATAGAGATATTGATATTTTGCAAGGAGCATCTTTAGAAATTGGTTTTAAATTGTCTGTGCAAAGTTTAACAAGGAAACAGTGGTATGTATTTAGCATCCATTTGTTGCTCTAATCTTCTTGAGAATTAGATGTATCAAATAGTGATGCCTGCATGTATTTGCTTACCCTGAAAGAGTTCTGCCTGAGAGAGTTTTTTTGTCAAATATAATGAGTTATTAACTCAAGTGAATTTCTTTACATCAATCTCAGCTATCCAGAACTCCAGGATCTTACCGGATCACAGAGTAACAAAAAAAACTTAGAACCACCCCACGCAGTCCGTGAAGAGTTGAAAGAGCCTAGCCATACAATCAGGCCGAATATGTTTACATAAAATGTGTGTTATTTTTTAGATAGAATTTTGATAAGTTCATACCAAGCACTGCTATGCAAGCACAGTCTCAAAGATATTAAACGATCACTGTAATAATAAACCATGCATATTTCACCAGAACCCTAGGGTTTAAATTATTTTCCCTTTATTTAGAGAAAGCTCATAATTATAAGTGTGTATTTATGCAGTGTAATACATTAATGTCTTAATTATAAGTGGCGCCACAACTAGAGAAACATTCTAAGAATTAGTGGTTACTCTGGTTCTGCGGCTTAATTTTTTCGACGTCAGATTTGCTTGGGAACAAGAAGATGTGGTTTCTGAAGCAGAATTATTAGTTTAAATTGAGGTATATTTAGAATGCCCGAATTCTAGATAGCAGTCACCCTTCAGATACAGATGTACTTACAAATTAACTTATTTTCATCTTACAATCTGTTTTATTTTGCTACGTACTTACTCTGCCCTCTTATGGACACAAAAATGTGAGGCACGACTGTTTCTCTTACACTCCTAATTCATAGCTGTTAAATTTATAAGACAGGAAGGTGTATACAATTTACTCTGGAGTCGAATTCTAGCACACTATATGCCGGCGGACTTTATAAGCAATTATGCTACATATGAAAAATATTTATAGAAAAACTACAATGTCTTTATTAGTATGCTAGTGTAGTCACATTTCAAAAGTTTGATTTAAATGTTTATCATAAACATTTAAAATACCAACATAATAATAGAGATAATATAATCCAGGAATCATTACTACACGAACATATGAATCTACTTAATATCATAATTCAAATTATTCAGTTGCGACACCATCATCCCCCTGACCCCTCTTCACTTGCCAACGTCATTGTGGATCAGATTTACAAATCATCAGGTTATTTTTCTTCCATATGGGCCATTGTCATCCAAATTTCTTCCACAAATGCCCATTCTGGAAAAGCCTCCTACCAGGAGGCAATTGTTGGGCTAGTTTTAACGCTTACATCTGTCATCTTCTTTCAAGTGAACTTGTGACACTCAGCATTTTAACATGCCTTTAACCACTTAAGTAGTGATGTCTAATTTAGGCCCAGAAGGTCCGAAATCATGCCAGATTTCAGGCTAATCTCTGATTATGTAATTGAGTTCTATATAGATTAATTTGATGTAAATGTATCTGATGGGATATACTGAGAAACATGCATTGATCTAGTCCTCCCGGTCTACCTTTCTTTAAAGTTTATTCTCTGAAATGTTAAATTTAATTTCTGCAAGAAGATGACTCTTTGCAGTGATATGACTAGTTCTGGTCCAGGCTTCCCTTCTGATGGATACACAAAGCTTACTTTTAAGCTCAACCCCACCAAGGCAAAATTTCTTTATTGGCCCAAAACAACAAAATTAGTACAACATGAACCTTGACTTTGAGCCCCAACTATAACTGAATGTCAAGTCACTTGGATTCACTCTGGACACCAACCTCACCCTCAAGGAGCACACTGCCAAATACCAAAGATGACCCGGTACATGCTCTCATCTAAAGAAAGTGAACATTTTCTACTGGAAAGCAACTTCAGAACTGATGTTAAAGCCCATGTGTTCTCACCTCTGGATAGTGGCAAGGCCCGATTCCATGGTCCTTACTGGTAACCCTTGGTCCGTCCAGGGCCTGAAGAAGTACGATCACATCACCCACATCCTTATGGAACCAGCTGTATTATTTACAATGCAATCACAGCTAGGGCTTCTGTTTATCTTGCATACAATTTCACCAGCTGTGGTGGTTCTAGGCACACCTGCAGTGAGGACACCATCAAACAGGAGACTAATATATGTAAAAGAGTAGTCAGCAGGCCTTTACCATCTATACTACCAGGATCTAGAACAACAATCCTTTATATATAAGGACCATCCCAAAGCTGTCAAAATTAAGGAAAGAATTGAAGATGTACTTCCTTAAAGAACACTACATCACAATGCAGTAGCAGGATCCTTCTGCTTCCAGAATCCAGCTACTTCTTCTATATCTCATTAAATGTATGTTTGCCCGGCACAGCACCTCCCTGTCTTTTGGCTAGGTTCATACAATACAATTTTCACACACACATACATACATGCATACATTTTCACAATGGCATTTGTAAGTATGAGAAGTAGTACTACAAATGTACAATGTCACTTACTTTTAAATGCCTTTTTGAAATGCCCCATAACAACTAAAAAGGGAATATTCATGCAATAGTCATGTTATGTTACGTTATGTTAATATATTTTTAGAGGGCATGGCTGCCCCAGCAACGGGATGTCCCAGCGCTAAAATGATCACCGAGAATCCAGAACAGAGGAAACAGTTAGATTTGGGGTGAATAGCCAAGTTTTCACCAACCTTCTGAAGGTAAGGTGATCAGGGGTGTTACGGATGTGGAAGGGGAGGGAGTTCCAGAGGGCGGGGGTTAACCGTCTAAATGAGCGCCTGCCTGATCTGGCTCAATGTATCCGAGGGACTCTGGCCAGGAGTAAGTCTGCCTTATGCAACGTGCGTGTGGGAACATAGTGAGAACATAAATCACTCAGGATTTTGGGGCTGGAACCTCCCAGAATACTATGGGTGATGCAGAGCGTTTTGAAGCGTACTCTCTGTTCGAGGGGATGCCAGTGAAGTCAACAGAAAAGGCTAGAGGTATGGCAATATTTAAAGAGTGCAAAAATTGCACGCGCAGGTGCATTCTGAGCACACTGCAGTATTTTAACAGTGGCTTTGTTGGCTCCTAAAAGGAGCACATTGCAGTGGTGTAGTCTGGTAAGTATAGAGGATTGAACAATCAGTTGTCGAACAGACCCAGTATAGGTTTGAGGCCTTGCTGTAGTCCAAAGCATTTCCCTTCCACTGATTTGGCATGGGTCTCGAAGGTCAGATCACCATCAAGCAATATGGCAAGGTTTTTCACCACCTGTTTAGGGGTGGAGGGGGCTCCGAGCTTAGGCAGCCACCATTCATTGCTCCAGCGATGGCAATCTTTGTCTACTAGAAGGATCTAGGATTTGGACGGGTTTAGCTGCAGCTAGTTGGCGGCCATACATTCCGAAATAGCTGACAGATCCTGTTTGAATTTCACCGAGTCCTGGCTGGGGTTTTTAAAAAAGCAAACACCAGCTGGGTGTCATCTTTATACAACACCAGGGAGATGCCCCGGGTTTTGGCCAACAGAGCAATTGACCTCACATGAACATTGAATAATGTCGGGCTTAGTGCAAGTCATATATAAATAGTACAAATAAAAAGGCCCATGCACTTGTTGCACTTTTATTAATAGGGAGTTGAAAATGTAGGGGCTAATTTTATGAGTACATGAAGTAGTACTCATAAAGTACAACTTCACAAACTCATAACCATCTTTGTGATCTGGTCCAAAACTTCTACACTTGGAATAAAATTGGAATATTCAAGAAACATTCATATGCAATTTGTACATATAAAAAGGGCAGTGCCCACATTAACTTTATTAATGGGAAGTTGAACATTTTGGGGCTATTTCACAAGGGCATTTATAAGTAGTGAAGCAGCCCTCCTACAGTAGAACTTTACATACTCATAGAATCATTTGTGAATTCACCTCATGCTTCTCTACTCATGCTCAAAGGTGAGCTAAAGCCAAAGTTTTTAAATACTCCTGATTGATAGTCAAATATATATATATATATAATTGCTTGTTAAAGTGTTAAAGGTCTCTACTATCAAATCAGAAATAAGAATATCATTGACTAGCTATGCAGACGTCAAGTGAAATAGTCCTAATTAAAGAGCTTGCATAGTAGACAGAGGAGCTGAGAAACTCAAACTGAATTGACAGGTTAGATTTTGCAGTAGAAGTCATAAAATGCAGTTGCTTGCTTTATTAACAAAAGTTCTAAAGTTGCTTCAGCTTCCGACAGTACGAGTTTAGCGAGCTGACTGATTGTAATGCCATTAGAGATTGAAAAGAAGATCGGAAATCTAGTAAAAATGTACACATGGTAGCTGGGTGACAGAGAGTGTATGTTAGCATGTGAATTAATCAAATTGATCTGCCCCGATATTGTGTTGTTGATATTGCAATTTAAGTATCAAACATGATGTTTGTTGCAAATGGGACTCAGGGATTTTGTGCTTTTATATTACCCAGTTTTTGCACCTTTACTGTGGGTGAATCTCACTCCCTCAATCTCATTTATCATAATTTCAGGGTAATTGGACTGCACATGTTTACCACCAGTGTCTGCCTTTTAAGATAAGGCCAGTGTCATGCAGGTAGGGTAAAGGATACTAGCTGGTTGCACATGAACACATGTGCATATGTCCACATGTGCAGGCTGCGTGTGACAGAAACTACAGCTGTGGATACCCTGGAAGCTGTACACAGATGTGGCAGTTTGTCTGTGGCAGTTTTAAACTTCACATTCGACTTGTCAAAGTGACCTCGTTTGACAGGCATTAGCCTTCCTTTTAGATATTATTAAGTCGACTCTAAATAGGATTTTTGTCCATAAAGGCAGGGTGCCTGATATTTAAAAGTAAGACATGTGGAAATTAATGATGAACCTGACCTTACTGTGAAATATCCAGAAAAGCGTTTTTCCCTGTAGCAAGCCTGATTGCAGCTATAGGGAATCATTGGGCTACATTGTTGCATTAATTAAATCCTAAATTTGGATTGGTAGGAGCTAAAGAAATACTTGTTCCACTCATTCTAATGTGAAATTCTCTTTAATGGTATGATCAGATTTAAAATTATTATTTTACAAAAGGCTACTTTTAGAAAGTTTCTGGAGCCTTTTTGTGAGTGGCCAGCTGCCTGGGCTGGTGATGGCTCTCTCACTGGGAAATTTGTATTGGAGCCAGACAGTGAACAACAGGACCTGGGTGGGGAGTGGGCCTTCATTACTGGATAGATGGGGAGGAGTTGTGCCTTGCAGTGATTATACTTTCAACTTCATACTTTTCCTGCACCCAGCCCATACAAATTACCCTGACACCAGTTCTACTGCTCCCTAAACATTGTTTGTTTCAATAGCCAGGCTGGAGCCAAACACAGGGGAAAGAGAGACACTGACCAGAAAGAGTTTTAGGGTTAGACAAAGGTGCCCCCCCCACTCACAGGCTGACATTGGGAATAAAAGTGGCATATCCAGAAAATGAAGAAGAGCAAGAACTTGGACTTGGATGGTGATTTCAGGAACCCCATGAACATCTGGAAGGACAAACCTCCCAGTGCCCTGATGGACTAAGGACTCTGTCTGCTGCTGATCCCAAGACTAGAGCGGTCTCCCCAGAGCTAAGATGCTGGCCCTTTTAGATTCTCTGAAGACCAGTTGAGGGAAGACCTGAGCTTCTGTGCCCCGCAGGAGGATAGGAGCTCTAGGATCCAGGCAACAAGAAAGGTGGCTCAGGGAGACAGTGAAACCAGCTCCTTTCAAACTGTGCCACATAGAGATCAGGAAGGAGACCTGTTTAAAATGCTCCCAGTGGCTAGCCCAAGCCACCAGGAGAAAAACGGGCCCAATATCGCTGAAGTTGGCCCAACGGGCCAGAGATATTCACCTGTAAAGATTTGACACCTGACCGCGAATGGAGAGTGTGGGTCTCTGCCATAATTCCTCCAATATCCCTTGACCAAGCATCCAGGGGATAACACCACACTTGTTATTTCTGTTAAATTACCCAGGGAGGTTGCTTGTGTAGGGCCACCTCCTAAGACTTCCACTAGGTGCTGAGACCCCATCCCCCATGTCAATGTGTTTAACCGCATGCACGCTAGCGGTTTTCCCGCTGCGCGCTGCGTTTAAAAAAAACCTGCGTTACATGACGAGCTCAGCTCGTCATCAGCGTAGCGCAGGTTACGCCCATGACGAGCTGAGCTTGTCATCAGCCCCGAAGGGGTTAAGAATGGGGTTTGGCACTCCATCCCTGGAACCCAAAGAAACACAAACTGCTCCCGCCACAGATGAGAGCTAGAAAGAAAGGCTGTTTTCGTGGGAGCAGGAAAAGCTACTGCCAGCTCACATACCCATGATGGACAGCACAGGAGTGAGCTTACCGCACAGCTTCAACCGACCCCGGACTCTGGGTTTCCTGGGTGGGACTGGGTCACCCATCTTAAAAAAAAAGAAAAACAAAGGAAGAAGCACAAAGCTGTTTACCTGATCCGGGCAGCAGGAGAATGTGCTAGAGAGGTGTTTGGTGGCAAATCACGTGGGGGAGGGGTGCAAAAAAAAATACACGTAACAAATTTACAGAATACACATAACAAATACAAAGTAATACACACCTTAACATAACTATACGCATAAATAAATCACTTATCTTACAGTGCGGCTTGATGTTCTGCAATACATCCTCGTTGTTCTGCAGCACGTCTTCTGAGCATGAAGCCCACAGCCTACTCTCTCATCCAATCAAGACGCTGTTCTAAAATGTCTTTGTTGGCTGGAGCGGGCTGGCATCATGCTCCATGCTCCAAAAGGCACTGTTGGCCGGTGACGGCTCTCCAATCCGGCTGTCCAAGACTGCCGGGCTGAAGAGGTTTGAATTGCTCATGTCAGTTTTGCAATAGCCACTCCTTAATGCTGCCAATCATTAGCACCAGTGAAGCACTGGCCTCGCCCTGCCCTCACACTCCATTTGCTGGCAGACAGAAACATTTCGATAATATAATTTTTTTACATTTTCTTTTTGTACGCTTTCTGCCCAGTGGTGTGGGGGGCGGAGCTCCTCCGCTTCCACTGAGGAACCACTGCTGATGCATTATTTAAAAATTCACTGATCCTCGAAGGGAGCACACCATAATGCCCTGTGAGGACTTGATTTTGGGGTTTTTTCTGTTTTTGTTGGGCCCCAAGTAGTGGCCGGGGCACTACCAATGGTTCTAAGAATGTTTGGGGGGCTGCAGGAGTGCAGTTGCCCCTTGATCAACTTTAACCCCATGTCTCCAAGGTCAAAGGATGCTTGACCAGTGGACAACCTATTTTTATTATCTGCAAATCTACAAATTCACCTTGGTCTACAGCCTGGGAGTGCATAGATCTCCAGTGGCCCTGTGGCTGCATTTTATGTGACCTAAACATGTGCAAAACAGATTCAGACACATATTATGTTGATTTTAAATGCTATATTGCTCAAATTGATCTTTGATATGCATTGCAATGCTTAAATTGACAACAGTGATTGCAGTTAGACATGGGTACTGATTCCAGTGATTTGATGGGGATGGTGATGTTTTTACCATCTGAATATTGGTCTTATAATATAGTGATCACCTGACAAAGTCAAATGGCTTGCCTTTTTATTTGTGGTGACCCCCTTGAAAAAGCCAATAGGCAAGCCTTATATTTGTGGAGGCTCTTTGACAAAGCCTATATCCCTGCATAATTTAAAATGATCCTCCCTCCGATATTGTGATGTTGAATCTGGTATAGCTATGGGGGGGATTTATGATTTTGGGGTCATGACACAACGGGGGTCAAATGGGATTGCAGAATGTCACCAGAAGTATTTCTGCCTGATATATATAAATGAATGCGTACTATTTTGAGATATGTGTCTGTTTAATAAATACGTTGATATGATAACTAGAAGGGTAAACAGTCAGAATATAAAGGTTTGTTTTCTGTCTTGCACTAATATCGAGTGCAACATATCGGGATACAAAAATATTGACTGTTTGCAAAAATATTGTTTGTTTTTTTAGTTAGTGTTATGTATTTTAGTACGTATTTTAAATGTATGTGTTCTATTTTTTTGTCTAAGTATTGCATTTGTTTTTTAATATATGTGTTACATTTTTAGAAGTTATTAATTTTATTTTAAGTACATTTTGTGTTTTAGTTCCGTAGCAGGTTGTGGGTTGATAGGGGAGTAGGGTGGGTAGTAATTTAATTATAATTAATTAATTAGTATGTTTTAATAATTAATATGTATGTATTTTTATATTTTTTATTGTTAATTGTGGTAATTAATGTATTATTAATTATGTATTAATTGGTTGTTCATTATTATTAATTGGTAATTATGCTGTGTCATTTTTTTTAGGAGTGGGTTGTGGGCTGATAGGGGAGTAGGGTGGGAAGTAATTTAATTTTAATAAATTTTAAAATATTTTTGATATAAAATGTATTAAATGTTATTTTATAGTGTTAATAGTGTGAATTAATTTATTGTTTTCATTTTGCTTGTTAATTGTTATCAATTAATTAATTATTTGTTAAATAATTTGTTAATTGTGTCATGTTTTACAACATTGGTGGCGTCATTTAAAGGAGAATATGGTGGGAGGTAAATTATTTATAAATAATTAATTATTTGTAAATTAATGTCAATTAATTAATTAAATATTAAATATGCTAATTGTAGGATATTTTTCATGTCTGAGTTGTGGGGTTTATAGTTGTAAATGTTGAGAAGAATACAAAAAAATATGATTTGTTGTTAATTGTTATTAATTTAATAATGTAAAATTAGTTATGGAAATTGTGTAAATATTTTAGGTGTGTGTGTGCTGGTGTTTATTGGGGTAGAGGGTGGAAAGTAATTTAGTTTAAATACATTAATCATTAGTTGATCATTAATATTCATTTATTAATTGAGAAATATTTTTGGTAATTGTTTTGTTTTTATTTTTTGCGGGGATTTAGGTTCAATAGCTGTAATCTTTGGTTGTATCCCCTCCGCTATCCAACACTTTTTCTATTGTTGCATTCACTGGAGTGGGAATAGTAATTTTTACCCCTACGCTATCCAACACTTTCCCTGCTGTTGCTCTCCCTGGAGTGGGAATAGTAATTTTATCCCCTATGCTATACAACACTTTCCTTGCTGTTGCACTTATTGGAGTGGGAATAGTACATTATTCTTCTCTGCTATCCAACACTTTCCCTACAGTTGCACTCGCTGGAGTGGGAATAGTAATTTTTATCCCTCCGCTATCCAACATTTTCTCTACTATTGCACTTGCTGGAGTGGGAATAGTAAATTATTCCCCTTCTCTATCCAACACTTGCCCTACTGTTGCACTCCCTGGAGTAGGAATAGAAATGTTTACCCCTATGCTAGCCAACCCTTTCCCTACTGTTGCATTTGCTGGGGTGGGAATAGTAATTTTTTCCCCTTCACTATCCAGCACGTTCCCTACTGTTGTACTCATTGGAGTGGGGATAGTAAATTATTCCCCTCCGCTATCCAACACTTTCCCTACTGTTGCATTCATTGGAGTGGGAATAGTAAATTATTCCCCTCGGCTATTCAACACTTTCCCTACTGTTACACTTGCTAGAGTGGGAATAGTAATATTTACCCCTCCTTTACCCAACACTTTTTCTACTGTTGCACTCGCTGGAGTGGGAATAGTAAATTATTCCCCTCCGCTATCCAACACTTTCCCTACTGTTGCACTCGCTGGAGTGGGAATAGTAATTTATTCGCCACCGCAATCCAACATTTTCCATACTGTTGCACTTAATGTAGTGTAAAATGGTGCACAGTCTAAATATCGATTCCTAAATTTCGACTTACAGTAATATCGAGTTGGAAATATCGAAGGTGGAGAATATTGAGGTCAAGAATATCGTTGGACAGAATATCGACCCTAAGGTAAGTAATATCAAATTTTTTTATATCGATGTAAGTAATATCAAAGTTAGTAATATCGATATCAAATATATCGATGTTTCTAATTTCGATGTTACTAATATCGATATTTGTTTATTGTTATGTATTTTATTATGTATTTTAAATGTATAAGCTATGTTTTTTGTTAAGTATTTTATTTGTTTTAAATTATATGTGTACTATTTTTTATATATTAATAATGTAAATTTTAAGTTAATTTTATGTTTTAGTACTGGAGCGGGTTGTGGGTTTATAGGGGAATAGGGTGGGAAGGAATTTAATTATAGTAAATTAATTATTAATTTTTATTAATTGTAAATTAATTGTAATTAATTTTTGTGTTGAAGTTCTGTAGCGGGTTGTGGGTTTATAGGCGAATTGGGTGGGAAGTAATTTAATTGATATTAAGTAATGATTTTTTAAAATTGAAATTGATTTTTATTTTGTTTCTAATTAATTATTAATTGGTAATTAACTAGTTTAATTGTAATTAATTTTTTTAATTGGTAATTAATGTTTGTAATTGGTAATTACAGTTTTTAATTGCCAATTAATTTTTTTAATCGGTAATTAATTATTTTAATTGGGAATTCAGATTTTTAATTGTTAATTACTTTTTATTTATTGGAAATACATCTTTATTAATTGGTCATTATTGTTTCATTTAAAATAGTATTTGATTTAAAAATAAATGTATTGTTTACTATATTTTAAATGTTAATTAATTTGTAATTATTAATGTTTTTTTATATTTTAGTGTTCAATATTTATTATTTGTTAGCTAATATTTATTAATTAATATTTATTGGTATTTATTGTTAATTTATTGTTAATTAATTATTTAATTGTAATTATGTTTTTAATCATTATTAATGTGTATTTGCAAATAATGTAGTTTTAAAAAAAATTAAATTATTAATTATTTTATTTACAACGAATATTTATAAGATTGTTATATTTAACTTCTACGCTATCCAACAATTTCCCTACTGTTGCACTCTCTGGAGTTGGAATAGTAATTTTTACCCCTACGCTATCCAACGCATTCCCTACTGTTGCACTCTCTGGAGTTAGAATAGTAATTTTTACCCCTACGCTATCCAACGCTTTCCCTACTGTTGCACTCTCTGGAGTGGGAACAGTAATGTTTACCCCTACGCTATCCAACGCTTTCCCTACTGTTGCACTCTCTGGAGTGGGAATAGTAATTTTTACACCTACGCTATCCAATGCTTTCTCTACTGTTTCACTCACTGAAGTGGGAATAGTAATTTTTACCCCTACGCTAGCCAACGCTTTCCCTACTGTTGCACTCTCTGGAGTGGGAATAGTAATTTTTACCCCTACGCTATCCCACGCTTTCCCTACTGTTGCACTCTCTGGAGTGGGAATAGTAATTTTTACCCGTATGCTATCCAACGCTTTCCCTACTGTTGCACTCTCTGGAGTGGGAATAGTACTTTTTACCCCTAAGCTATCTAATGCTTTCCCTACTGTTGCACTCTCTGGAGTTGGAATAGTAATTTTTACCTATACGCTATCCAACGCTTACCCTACTGTTGCACTCTCTGGATTGGGAATAGTAATGTTTACCCCTACGCTATCCAACGCTTTCCCTACTGTTGCACTCTCTGGAGTAGGAATAGTCATTTTTACCCCTACTCTATCCAACGCTTTCCCTACTGTTGCACTCTCTGAAGTGGGAATAGTAATTTTTACCCATACGCTATCCAACGCTTTCCCTACTGTTGCAATTTTTGGAGTTGGAATAGTAATTTTTACCCCTACGCTATCCAATGCTATCTCTACTGTTGCACTCTCTGGAGTTGGAATAGTAATTTTTACCTCTACGCTATCCAACGCTTTCCCTACTGTTGCACTCTCTGGAGTTGGAATAGTAATTTTAACTCTACGCTATCCAATGGTTTCTCCACTGTTGCGTTCTCTGGAGTGGGAATGGTAATTTTAAGTTCTATGCTATACAACGTGTTTATTACTGTATTTTTTCAGTTATGGATTTTGAATAGTATTTTTATTTATTTAGCTATTTGATATTTTTGTATAATTTTAGATAATGTAGTATATAATTAATTTTAAAAATATTAAAAGTATTTTAATTTTTTTAAATGTATTATTAATAATTATTTACTTTTTATTTATGTTTTTGTTTTATGTTTGTAAATGTATCTGTAATTTATAATATTTGTTAATTTATAAATGATTAAAATAATTATTAAAACGTATTGTTAAGTAAGTATATATTATATATTGTTTGTATATGTTTAATTAATGAATTATTATTATTATCTATGTATTATTTATTAATTTTAAACATTAATAGATATTTTTAACTATCTTTATTTTATTTATTAGTGTTATTTACTTTATTTTACATTTATATTTTTACAGGGAAAAAAACGATATTTTTAACATCTATATTTTTTTTCCGATATTTTTGTACTTACCATGTTGTAGATGGGATGTCGAAATTCTTGCCTTCGATATTTCAGCATCGATGTTCCTGTAGGTCGATATTTTGAAGGTCGATATTTTGTCAGTGATCCGTGCAAAATGTAGATTTAAAATCTAATATTTGAATACTTTAATTTATAATATATATATAAATATATATATATAAATATTCTTTTTAAATGTTACAGGTGTATGTATATTTATATGTCTTTATAATTTTGTATATACTTTTTTAAATATTGTATAACGTATTCAAGTAATTATTTATTAATTATTATTAAGTAAATATATATTACATTTTATATATGTATGTTTAATTTATTTTTCAATTACATTTATTACTTATAATTGTTAACCTTTTCTAATAATTCTAATTTTTTTAAAGTTATATGTATTATTTAATTTATTTTACATTATTTGTTAAACATTTTTAAAAAATGATATTTTTAACAACAATATTTTTAACAACAATATTTTTTTCCCGATATTTTAGTACTTACCATTTTGAAGATAGGATGTCGATGTTTTTGACATCGATATTTATGTCCCGATATTTTAGGAACACGATATTTTATCACTCGATATTTTGTCAGTGATCCAACTGGAAGCATTCACACACCAAAGTACATAAGTTGCTATTTTGGGTAACATTCTGGGGCCGATTCCGATTCGGGAAAAACCGCTCCGTATAGCCGTACGGAGCGTTTTTCCCGTACGAATCGTACACCTACAACGTCCCCGTACGAATGACGAAGTACAATCCGTACCAGGAGCTGAACTCCGTACGAATCGTACAGAGACCGTACGACTCGAATCCCCGTACGATTCTCCCGCGGACGCGACATCCGGATGCTTCGTGGCTGGTATTCCCGACCCGGCAAGTACGATTCGTGCCGGGTTCGCACCGTACAACGCTTTTTTTACGGGAGCCAAAAACATCCGTAAAAGCAGAGTTCGCCTCGAAACAGGTACTGAACGCCCCCCCCCCCCGGGAACGGTACCTACACCCCATGATCGCAGAGGTACGCACCGTACCCCTGCGATCATGCCGTGTACGCACCGTACACCGCGATCTTGGGGTGTACGCACCGTACCCCATGTTCGCTGGGTGTATGGTGCATACACCCTGCGATCGTGGGGTACGGTGCGTACACTGCATGATCGCAGGGGTATGGTGCGTACCCATGCGATCTTGGGGTGTATGCACCGTACGGTTCGTATGTGATTGTGCACTTTTCCGTACGAATCTTACCTACCTGACGTGGACCGTACGAATCGCGTCCTGGTAGCCCGGTCCGGATCGTACTCGCCGGGTCGTACGGGATGTGTGCAATTCGTACGGAGATGGCTTCGGATATGATTCGTATGGGCAATTTTTTTCCAGGATCGGAATCAACCCCTCTGTCTACCTCCACCACAGCAACAGGTTTTAGATGCTGTGCTTGAAGGCAGACCTGTCTCAGGTTTCCTTGCAACTTATTCTTGTGGAGCAGGATGTCATCAACATCACAAACCCCCACATCCTGCAAAGCTTGCCTATTCTGGAGACCATAGTCACAGGCGAGTTAGGGGTCATTACAAAAAGCTCATTATCTGTGTGTTCTTTAAACCGTGTCCAAGCAGCACAACAATCTGCTCTCTAATCCCCCTCACACACCTCAGAGAATATACCTCCACCACACCACAAGTACCTAATATTTTTGTCAACTGTTTGACATTACAACGCGAACATTTACAATGCATGCCTTTACAATGCAATTTTTACATCGCAGCATCTTTTACAACGCATTCTTTTGACATAGCATGTCATTACATCGCATTTTCAGAAACTACCTTTACAACGCATTCTATTACATTGCATTATACCTTTACAACGCATACTATTACGATGCATATCATTGCATTGCATTTAAGGCAAGTGTTGGATAGTATAGGGGCAATAATTGTAACTCCCGTGAGTGCAACAGTAGGGTAAGTGTTGGATAGTGTAGGGGTAAAAATTACTATACTAACTCCAGTGAGTGCAACAGTAGGGTAAGTGTTGGATAGTGTAAGGGTACTATGCATTGTAATGGTATGCGTTGTACTGACTTGTGATGTAATGCCTGTGTTGTGGTGACATGCATTGTAATGATATGCTTTGTAGTGACATGCAATGTAATGGCTGCGTTGTAATTACATCCGATGTAAAGGATGTTGCGATGTAATGACTGCTATGTAAAGGTAGTGCGATGTAATGACTGCGTTGTAAAGGTTGTTTCCCATTTTTGTAACATTCCAGCAAAGACCGTGTATAGCCTTACTCATCATGGTATGCACAGTGTGGAATAATTAGTGAAATGCATCCTTAGTTTAGACATCACTCCTGTTCCACTTGTAAGTTACAGTGATGCTACATTCCTTGATTATAACAGTCGCTATCAATGGGAGTCTCATGACATTAATATTGATACATGGAATATAGGGCATATGGGCCGCGACTGGAGACATGGAACTAGTTGTATCACCTTCAGAAGTGTATAGAAGTTGGAGGTAACACGATATCTCCCAAAAAATGGGGAATGTCCGATCTGCCCGACTCAGAATCCTCCTGCATTTTCAGTGCGGCGGTAAGCAGGTTTTCAAATGATGGAGCTATTATTGGTTCCACCATTAGGAATAATTTTGGCAAATCTTGAGGCTAATAGGAATGGAATCTGATGGGCTGCCCACTTAAGGGATGGTCCATCCAGTGCTGCTCCCACCAGTGGGCAAGCTGTAGAAGACTGCTATTTAAATCATGGTAGGGCAGAATCATTGAAATTCCACCTCTAGTGCACGTAGTTATGTGTGTCCTTGAGAAGGACTCATGCCTCTGTGTCATTGCGGACTTCCCTTGAACTGGCCACCTGGGGGAGAAATATTCTTTCATAGCTATCTTTTGCTGTTGTTTCAGAGACAATGATTCTACCTCAACAGCTGTTTTCTGCCCCATCCACCAAAACATAAATCTCCCTCAGCCTTCAGTAACACTGCCTTCCTTCCACCTCTACATTGCCACGTATGTTTCCCCACTGCCGTAACAAAAAGTGAGGGGGCCTCGCTGCACGGTACTTAGGGGGGCCCCCTCTGGGCTCAATCAGGAGCTCTCCCGGCCAGAATTCAGTGCCAAGGGGGCCCCTTGGAGCTAGGGCCCCCCCCCGCACCGCGTGGGCTGCAGGGGCCTGTGTTACGCCCCTTTGTTTCCCCCGTGTTACCTGCGTTAGTTTACACGTCGCGCACGCCTCTTACCTGTGTATGAGTAGTCTACACTGCCTTTACACCTTTGTCCGATAAAAATATAAGTATCCGCTGTCTTGCAACATTCACTACCGACAACCACCAGAACAACCTGTGTTAGACCACAGGCTATGAAGTCAATTGCTACTCCATGGACATGGAGGTGTTTACTTTCATGCAAAACCTACGCTGTCTTCTCAGACCACCACTCTTTCCACATGAGTTTTCTATCATGGGACCATTGTATCACCCTTGTTCGCCATCAGGAACACTTTTACACGTGTGTGATATGCCACCCCATTCGTCATTTGTATATACGTTAATATTCAACCATGTTTTTGGTTACAGATTCTATCTAGCAGCCTCACTGTTTCAGCTCCTTCCGCCAGAGAGGGTAAGAGACCTAGAAACCACGGATCGTCCTCACAGACAAGCTCTGTGGCAGAACCAGGTAAGTCAGCCTGGTCCAGAACAACTGCAGCACTGTTTCACTTTGTGGCAAACTGTGCCCGAAACAACACGTCGCCTGGGGTTAAGGACAACAGCCAAGCTATAATCTGTTTATAAATGCAGAGTTCTGTCACATATGTTTACAAACGCCTATGGTGTCTACTGCAAAATCATCCTTGTGGAAAATCTCTTTGAAGCACTTATGGATGAACTGCACGACTCCTAGGTCAGTAAGTCCTGCCTTGTGAGAATCGATTGGTCCTTTCGACTATCTTGTCTGCAAGCCAGTTCACAAAGGATGACAAAATGTGTGTACTTCCTTCACCTGTCAGCGATGAGGGCCACAACACCATCTACGCCAGCCACGCTAGCAGCCGCGGCCGGTAGTAGGTGTAACTGCAGGGCGGTGACGTGGGGAGGAGGAGGGGCAGGGTGGGGGTAGTAATGTATGGATTACGGACTTGAACAGGTAAGTAAACATATAAATAAATAAAACAAATTTCGTTGTGTGCACTGCATCACCAAATGCGATGCTGTGTGCGGAACGAAATTCGTTTTATTTATTTATATGTTTACTTACCTGTTAAAGTCCGTAATCCATACATTACTACCCCCCACCCTGCTCCTCCCCCTCCCCACGTCACCGCCCTGCAGTTACACCTACTACCGGCCGTGGCTGCACGCTAGTAGGGATGCATTCTTCCTTTTGTGGCACGTTTCTAGATTGCCACCCGTAGGCATTTAGACACATACCACTTGTCCTTGTCCTTATCTGCACTCAAGAAACTCCCGTATTCACTTTGCCACCTTACTCATATCATTTATGCTTTACCTCACTCCCTCGTGTACCCTGTTAAAAATCTATTGATCTAAGATGGGATGGATGTACCTAATGTATTTTCTTTTTTTGAATGTATGGCTAAAACATCTGAATAAAGATTATTTAAAATAAATCTATTGATCAGTCTAGTCTTAAAATCCTTAATATTACGAAGGACCAGTATGGTAAAAGTAAGCAAATAAGGTGGTATTCCATTATATCTGCACCTATACGCATTGAAGGAATTAACCAAATGGAATAAAACATTACTTGTTTTCATATGGCCATGGCATAGAGCAAACTTGTGAGATGGTATGCACATTCAGCACAATAAGCAATGGCCTGAAAGGCTTCTGTTGTAACCAGGTGTAGAATATGTCCTAAACTGATACTGAGCTTACACAGAACGCCCTTTCTGACTATTTGAGAAATTTATATTTCTTAGGGAAATCGTATTAGAGTTCTTCTACCAAGGTAACTGCCGTTGTAACTACTGTAAGTGTTGTGTAAATCAGTACTAATGCCGCCCTTTTATTATATAAACCCTTATGTATAAACATCTACCTTTATTGATCTAATCTGAATGTATTAAACTTTATTATATTAATTAATCGTTTTAACAATATCAATTACCCAGGATGTGCATAGACCGTGCTCAGTGGTTTAAAGGGAGCTGCTAGAGTTTGCCTCGCTGCCAGGGTGCTGTAGAGACAACCCCTGATCCAGAATTGGTGCTGAGCTGTGGCAAATTTCACCGTTCCGTTATCTAGGTGTCCATGTTTTTCACCAGCCGGAGGACCTTCTGGAAGGTAACCTTGTGTGAGTTGCGATGGCGGTGAGATCCCAGATGTCTTCTGGCACACCCTTCCATTAGCCACCAATGGTGGTGCTCCCTCGGCTGCTTTACCACTTCACAAACATCAGACACTTGTTTTTCCGCGCTCTTGAACAAGACCTGAGTCAATTCATATGGCATGGTACACGTAGCATAGTATTGTTAGCGAAACTTTACCTACCCGTTGACCAAGTCAGATTAGCCATCCCCAACATGGAGCACTATTTTTTGGCTTCACAACTGCAGTGGGTGGCTCGTTGAATCGGTTGCCGGCAGTTACCGGACACTGCCATGCAACAACCTGGACACATGCAGCCCCAAATCACCGCCCTATTTCACCCTGGTAGGAAGGGTGCAGTCTCGGATCAACTCCAGGCATTGGTTGCCTACAGATGTTTTAGTCAGAGCCTAAAACTCAGGAAAGAAACTACGCCCTATGCTCTCTCCCTATCCCTACTTGGCACACAAAGTAATCATCTCGCAGTCTCAACAGTGAAACTTGCTGCTGGGATGAGGCGGGGTTGCAGACCCTGAGAGACCTATACCAGGACCAGCAACTAGTGCCATTCCACACATCAGCTGAAGACAGCGGCCTGCCGCAAGGCCAATTCGTCTTGCCACGTTGACGCAAGCGCTGAGTGTTTTGTGTGGAGACATGGCTTATGAGCCCATGACCCATCTCACTGTTCAGTATCTACACAAACTGGGCGCAGGCAGACATCTTACTAAGTGGTTTGCTAAGTCCCTACGAGCACACTTGGTACAGCCACTGTCGTCTCTTAGGCAGCGACCTGCAGAGGCAAAGCACTGACCACGAATGGTCGTCCATACTAGAGGGGCCTATACATATTCTGAGGAATGCCCGGTTCCGTTAAATGCAATACTACATCCTTCATAGGGCATATGTGACACCAGCCAAGGTCAACAGGTACTTTAATCGGGCAGTTGCCATCTGCCCTAGATGCAGATTGCAGAATGCAGATCTTTTGGAGATGCTGTGGGCCTGTGCAGCTCTCACCTCCTATTGGAGAGCAGTCACAATGCATTTGGCCGGGTGCACTGGTCGGACAATAGTATGCTCCTGGGATACCTGCCTACTAGGCCTGTATCAGAGAAACAAAAAGCATAAAGTAACATATCAATTTATAGACCTCAGGCTCATCGTAGCCAAGCGCTTAATCACTAGGCGCTAAAAGTCACCGGTGCCGTCGAGTGATAAAGCCTCGCTACAGTCGCTGACGTGCTGGGCACAGGCAGAGAGTGTGGCACTGCATCGAGAGGATGCACTGGGCCTGATGATGCTCCCACTGGCAGTGGCTCGGGATGTGATACTGCTGGATCTTCGGTGCTCAGGGCAGGATGACCCGGAGACACCCAGGTCCCCCATATGACGCAACTGACTAGCAAGATCCAGTGGTTGCGTAGAGCATGTTGGCCGTTGCCGAGAATCTCGCAATGCAGGGAGCTATTCTGCCTCGCCTGCTAGGCACCTCACGTATCTAACCAGGTCATGTTATTTCTATCTACTTAGATGCGGCTGGAATCACATACCCTACGCAGGTAAATAAGAAGCACATACAATTGTAGCACACACCGTGGAGGAGACATAGGGGATGCAAAAACAACAGTTGATGGACAGAATGCAGAACAATGTCATACATTCACCCCAGTACAGAGATCTGGGCCTAAATCCATCGTTTTTTTGGCTAACCACACCACCCCAGTTCAGACATGGCCATATGCAAATCAGCCTTGACCCTGTGCCTCATGGGAACAGTCCAGCTCGAACTGCCAAGCCATGTCTTCCCTTGACCGGAATCAAGCATCCTAGGACCGGTTTCTGGCTATCAGCCGTCTTCAGCCAGAATAGCTTGACTCCAGTGGCGTGGTGAGCACGGGACTCACGTCTGAGCATACCCGTCCCACTCGGGGTGACAAAAGCAAAAACAACAGTTGATGCTCAGACATGAGTCCCATGCTCTCCACGCCACTGGAATCAAGCTATCCTGGTTGAAGACGGCTGCATATGGCCATGTCTGAAGTGGGTTGGTGTGGTGAGCAAAAAAACGATGGATTTAGGCCCAGATCTCTGAACTGGGGTGAATGTATGACCCACGGACACAAAGCGCTCCACGACATGGGCCCAGAATACCTCAACAACTGCCTCACCTTCTACACTCCGACCCGCCAGCTTTGCTCTGCCAGCCTCACCCTCGCCACCATCCCACTGATTCGCAGAACCACCACCGGAGGAAGATTGTTCTCCTACCTGGCCGCCAAGACATGGAACTCCCTCCCCGCCCACCTACGAATGACCCAGGACCACCTCATCTTCAGGAAACACCTCAAGACCTGGCTATTCGAGCAGTAGCAGCACCCCCCTCCCTTCAGCGTCTTGAGACCCTCACGGGTGAGTAGCGCGCTCTATAAATGCATTGATTGATTGATTGATTGATTGTTCTGCATTCTGTCCATCAACTGTTGTTTTTGCAGGAGACATAGGGGAAACAGGTCGGGTAGAGGCTGTCGCATGCGTCAAGTGATACAACACAAAAATGTCCAAGTTCTTGCATCCCCGTTTACTAAAGCATTAACACACACAACACACAACACGCAAACAAATCAGGCATGCATGCCCTCGCTATGCAGGTTATCAATAGTATATGTTTTATTGTACAATGTGTGCATGCAAGCGATTTAAGCAGAAACTTGTTAAATTGTATCCAAAATGTTAAAACTAAATAAACAAAGTTAATTACTTTTTCTTGCAACAAAAATACAATAAAAGGCTTCACATTATATCTTCCAATGCATTTTGGAGACCTGTATTGTTATTTTGGCTTTTGTGTAGGATTTGCAACAAAAGGATATTTACATTTTCAAAATATTCATGCATCTAGAGATATGAAACTGTATCTCCAAATGCCATGTGACAAACTAGAGGACTTTTTTATTTTAGTTTTGGTATCTGCCTTCTTGGGACATTCCTCCAGTAACACTGCATCATAGTTGTAGTCAGTTGATGCTCTCTGGCACAAAAGGGGAGAAAAGAGTGAATTAAGGAAAAAGGGGAGCCCACCACTCAAATAACTCAATAACAACAACTCCTTATTTCTTACACCCCTATGAGAAACTCCTCACAAATTAGTTAAAGTCCCACTCACACAAATTCACTATATTGGGATTAGCCAGTCTACTCATCTGATCCAAAACGTGGGGTGTTCACAAAACAATTCAGTAACAATAATGTTCTAGGTGCTCAGTTATTGCAGCAAAACAAATTAGGAGTGGCATCACGCAAGCAACCACCAAGAGCCATTGGGTGCCAATCCTGCTGGCTCCTGCTTCTCATCAATGGCGGAGCTCCTTACCACAGGGAGAACACTCAACGGTTACCGCCAAAGGAACCATAACCCTCGGTCACTATTTATCACACACTGGGGGAGAGGGCACAACACATACACGCCCCTAGAACAACACCCTGCAGTAAGTGTATGGCAGGCCCCCAAAAACCTAAAGTGCTCACATCAACTTCAAAAAACAAAAAATGTGTACAGGGAACTATGCCAAATATGCATTTAATAGCCCAGTCCCTGGCACATGGTTAAAAACAGAGTCACGTGTTCTGACCTGTAATTAAGAAAGGCCAACATGATTCATTGCCACTAAAACGTTAAGGCAAATTCATCAGGACTTGAGGGCCAGGTGATCAACCATTTTTGCACCGTACCTAGAAAAGAGAGAATGAAAACAAAACGAAGACCAGTTACAGTGCTAACAAATTGTAATAAAAAAGATGGAACATACCTCCAAAATATACAAAATATTTCTACAGTTAATGGTTATAAAACATGGATTATTACCAGATGTCCACCAGGCGAGTACATACCAGAGGACACTGGATACAGGAACTCATAATATTTGATTGTTTGTATTACCCCATGAAAGACATTTGGGAAATCTTTTCTGCAGCTACAAAAAGATTTATTTTCAATAGAAGTGACATGTTTGGAAACCATCCAGTAGTATCCCAAACGTCAGAGAATGCACAGATAATGTAATTCCACTGCCTATGCTGCCTTCCTAGAACACGTTTCTTTCATTATAATTATCAGAAAGAACAGTGTAGATTATGTGGCTACAGAGACCCATAAAAGTCCAAGTAACAGACCAGAGCCGGCTTTAGCACTGGTGGCGCCCTGTACGAAAATGTCTGTTGGTGCCCCCCCATGACCACCTCTGCCACGGATTCCCTCACTAGCACCCTTGAATAGTGCCTCTCAAGTCTTCATAACCACGGTCTCTCAGATTCATACCAGTGTAAGGTGTCAGGGCACTACACCATACACACATTACACAGAGACAATCATGTGCGTGTAAATCAGTGTATAGGAAATGTTACATCAAACAGTACTACAAGGTGTAATGTAGGAGTGACATGTCATCGATACTAGTATGCAATACAGTTAAAGGTCTTATTCAGGAAAGGTACAAATTCAGAATTTAAAACATACATCATTGTTAGGGGTTCTCTTTCATAATAAGTATTGTTTTCTACCCAAATTAACCTTCTTCAGAAGATTACGATAATGAAAGACTGGACAAAAAACACATATAGCTCTAACATATACCTTGCAGTTTGTATGCAGCTCTGACAGTTAATAGTTCAATGTTATATATTAGGATTTTGACTTATAAACGACAAGTAACAAAAGGAGCTCTCTTACAGAAGCAGTAACCCACTGACCTATTTATAATATATGCACGTTGTTATCTGCATGGTACACGTTCTTAGTAGCAGGCATTTTACCCCTCTGCACTACTTTAGTACGAGTCAAAACATCACTAGACAAACCTCCCGTCTCTTTCCAGGAAGACGATTAATCACTGGACTTCTCTTGACATTGTAATTGATGTCTGAAAGTTGCTGGAGGTCAGAAAAGCAGCAGGTGCTTTCAAAATGATAATACACATTTTCAAAAATGACGCCGATCAAACCGCCCTAGAGCCGGCCCTGCAACAGACAATAGTCCCCACACTAAGCGGTGCATAGATTGTTGTAAAACACTTATTGTCATTGTATCAAACGTTTTATTCAGTACAGAGGATATTGGTTAGCCAAACTTTTTTTAGACCTGGCACCCTTAGCGTGGTTTCCCCATAACTGTTTGCCTTCGGACCACCTGTTTTTGCTGGTCTTAGGACTGTGCACACTTTACCACTGCTAACCAGTGCTAAAGATCTTGTGCTCTCTGCTTAAAACCTGGTTACATTGCCTTTTATACAATTGGCAAATTTAATTAACTTGTAAGTCCCTAATAAAGTGCACAGGGCCTGTAAATTAAATGCCACTAGTGAGCCTGCAGCACCCACTTAAGTAACACTTTAACCCCTTGCGTGCTCATGACGGAACCACGCCGTTATGAGCTAAGGGCGGTGTGTGCTCATGACGGTGTGGTTCCGTCATGTGGCTGCCGCTCCTCCAGTGCGGGCGAATTAATGAGCGGGCGGGGCCGTGATGGAACCACGCCGTCATTAGCACACGCCGCCCGTGACTCATGACGGTGTGGTTTCGTCACAAGCACAGCAGCACCGCTCTCCCCCCAAGCCCCCTGCGCCACAGCAAAATTTGCACCGCGGCGAAGGCGTTAAACTTGTTTGAGGCCTGCCACTGTAATGCCAGTGTGTGTAGTTTCAACTGCAGTTTAACCACTTGGTAGGTACCAGCATGGAATAGAAGTTGGGGGAGGGGTGGTATCACACAATGCCCCATCAGGTTGTTCAAGAATTTTCTTGATAAAGAGGTTGAAATAATACATTCACACATGTATTTTGCAAACAACCCTGATGAGTTACAGGCTACAAAGGTGCAGTTTTGTGCCATTGCCTTATTTCTACATGTCAATACATATGCTACTGAAGCCCGTGTCCTCCTTCCTAAAGGCCTCCCCAGGAGTGAGTTAATTTACAGAAATCGTAGGAGCGAGAACGTCCTGAATTTACAGAGGGCCTACAATGCCACAAGCCTCCTCACTGACCTTTATGCAAAGTATATCCATGAAGCACATGCAACACCAATATCTTTCACCACTGTGCACTATTCAGGAAATCCTATAGAAAGAATGTATAAAGCTGCTCATAAGCAAACCTAAGTAATAATTAAATGCACACATGGATTGTTGAAAGGCAGATTTCACTGCCTGCATGAGAGAGGGGGTGCATTACAATACGAAACAGCTACTTGTTGCATAATCATAGCCACATGTGTCATCTTGCGCTTTACAGACCTCACAAACGGAATATCAATGGAACCTGTAAGTTGCAACTCTGGTGATGATAATGTCTCTACCCTCAAGTGCCACCCCAGGACAGAATGCAGAAGGAGCTAAGAAGGATGTGCATTACGTACTCAAGTAACTACTTTTTTTTTATTCAAACCATTTTTATTGAGAAGACAAATACTAAGGAAAAATACATAATAATAAAGGAAGATAAGGAAAGAAAAGAAAAGAAATTAAAATAACAATGGTTCCCATGCAAACAATTCATACATGCTAATCATTGCATACATGCTGATGTGCTCAATTGTCAAGTGCAGCCAATATATACATGAAGATCACAGGATGTGAAAACAGCAGTGAACGTATTTATATACCATGGGGGACCACATAAATAAGCAGTGTGGAAACATACAAAAGCTTAGACAATGTTTACAGCCTATACATTAATAGCAATGGTGATATATTGAAGTTACAAATATTACCACAATAGGCGGAATTCACAGAGGGTCAAATGAGAATGATGAGGCGTCTAGGGATTTCCAGAGTTTCCGGTGAGTCTTACGCCATGGAGAAGTATGAAGTGCCAGATTGTCCGCACCTCTTAGGAAGGACAGCCATTCCTGCCAAACTCTAAAGGACCATCTTTGGTATTTTCCCATTTGCATAATATGAATTTACAGGCTAAGGTGAGCATGAGGTCCATCAGGTGTTGATCGTTAACATTGATCAGTGCTGGATCCAGGACGCCTAATAAAATATATGAGAATTCCCTGGGAGGATTTGATGTTGAAAATGTGACCTATACATTTGTAAATGTTATCCCAATATAGCTGTAAGGTAGGGCAGTTGAAGAGCATGTGGGCAAAGTTTCCAACTGCAGAGTTACAGTTCCAGCATATCGGGCTTTCGCTTAGGTGGAGTTTAAAAGGTTTTTCCTGAGTCCAGTACGACCTATTAAGTAACATATACTTAGTCTGTGATAATATAGGGGATATTTTATTCGAGAAGGCTGTGTTATATATTTTGTCCCATTGAAATGAGATATTAGAGGAGTTGGGTTCAGATTCCCATTTGGCCTTGCTTTGTTTATGCATCTTACGTGGATGAGGTAAGAGAAGTTTATATATTCTAGAGACGGTGTGTCCTGATTTCAGTATTATTGATATTTGAGGAAGTAATGTTGGTTCATAGGGTTTAATAGAGCGTGCAGAGAGGAGAGCTTTCAGTTTTAGGAAGTCATAAAAATCCATGGCGGTTAAATTGTGTCGGCTCTGAAGGGTTGAGAAAGGCAACAGGTAGGGCCCTGCAAAGTGGTCTTTTACTAGGTTTATTCCTTTTTGAGACCAGTGTTCCCAGTGGAGCATACTACCATCAATCCTTAGAGAAGGGTTTCGCCATAAAAATGTCACGTTGTGGAAAATGACAAATGTATATGTACATAAGCGGCGTTCATTTGTGTTCACCATACCCCTCGCCGTAAGCAGAACGAATACCACGAGGCATTGACCGCATCATCTCGCCAATATAGGCCCATGCACGCACGTACACGACCGCCATTTTAGGCACCAAGGCCTCTCTGCCCACTCCCGATAGCCAGCGTCTCTCTCTCTCCCCCTCACTCCCCAGCCTCGCAAGCATCCCCGACAGCCCCCGGTCTCTCATGCATAGGCCATAAAACCCTCTCCCTCTGCGCGACCCCGCTCTAAAAGTGACACCCCTGCCTGACCGACACCCCCTGCATTCCTCCCAGGAACACCCTTCCCCTCTTCTGATGGCCCCCCCCCGGCTACACCTGGCCTCTCGACCCGGTCCCAAGTCATAAAACAAAGCCTCATGGATGTACTCCCCCTGGCCCCGCATAGCAAAACGTGATACACCAACCGAAGTGCCCGATCTTATCGCTTGTCCAACGTTAGATCTGACCACCCCCCCCCTCTTGCCCTCGTGTCCTGTTGGAATGTCCGGCTGCAAGATTACAATCACATGTTACATTTGGGAGGGGAAACGACATCCGAGCGACTGGTGTGGGAATAGGCCTGAAGCTGGGATTCCAAACATGCCTTTTCGTACTTCAAAGTTTCTTTATTGCAATAAGGAATGTTTGTGCATCATAAACCTGTGTATAAAAGACAGAGCCTCAGAGAAACTTGTTAGAGCACCTCCTGAAGACATTGTGCGTATGTCCGAAATGACAGGCTCTCCTCATGAGAAATAAAACTCTGTTCCTGCCTTCCCGCCTCCAGCGCCCGTCTCTTTATTTGGTAACTGTTCAAGATGGGAACTAAGAGGCGTCTTGTGCCAGCAGCCTGGGCATCGGTTGTAATTTGGGCTGTTTTTCCTCAATTGGCGTCCCAACGCGGGGCCCATCAGCGACATAAGGTCCGGTAAGAGAGGTCCAGACGATGGGGTGAACATCTGAACGATTGGAGTATACCTGCCTTGAGAGGGCCCTCGTCCGGCTGCCGATTGAATGAACTTCACCGATTCCGAACGGACCTCTCTCAAGTGACCTACTGTCCTGACTGGGATCCCACAGGAATGCTGCGGTAAAAACATGGAGTAAGAGAACGATCGGGCGCTGGAAAGGGAAGGCGAAGGACTGTCCACACGGTCCGGTCCGGGTAAGGTTAAGTAGGACGTCTTTACGTCTGATTGATTGTTTATATTGGAATCGGTATTTAAATACTGGTATTGTTGATTGATTGGTTCATTTAGCCTTGGTTGCTACTTGAAGTATTGGTCCTTTTGGGACATTCTCTATTTGCAAACAGCGACGAATAGGAATGTTCCTCTCTCTTTGCAGATAGTGAAGGATAGGTAATGCAGACTTTTGTCCCCGTTGTAATCCGTCATGCCTATTTTTCTCCCCACTGATTGATTGGTTGCTCTGTTGCTCTTTGAGACATTCGCTGTCTACAAACGGGGAAGAATAGGAATATTCTGTCTCCCTTTGCAGATAGTGAAGGATAGGTAATGCAGACTTTTGTCCCCGTTGTAATCCGTCATGCCTATTTTTCTCCCCACTGATTGTTTGTTATCGATTTTTATTGATTATCGCTCTTTTGAGATATTCCCTGTCTACAAACAGAGAAGAATAGGAATATTCTGTCTCCCTTTGCAGATTGCGAAGGATAGGTAATGCGGACTTTTGTCCCCCGTTGTAATCCGTCATGCCTGTTTTTCTCCCCACTGATTGATTGATTGTCTGGACATTTATTGTTCAAGGAATAGTTCTTTTGAGGTATTCTCTGTTTGCAAATAACGTGGAATAGAAATATTCTGTCTAGTCTTTGCAAGTAGTGAAGGGTAGGTAATGCGGACCTTTGTCCCCCGTTGTAATCTGACATGCCTATCTACTCCCCACTGATTGGTAAACTAGTTCCACCCGGACCATTTATTAGAGGCAGATCATCTGGCTCAACCGGAGGGCGCCCCTAATAAAAAGGACATATGTAAAATATGAAGTAATCACCGTATCCTGTTAACAGAAACTTTAGCGCAAAAACACACTAGAAAAGGAAGGAAAAAGAAATCGAGCAAAATCAGTAGGCCACTGATGAGTTTTTTTGATTTTGCTAGAAATATGAAACGTTAGAAATAGCCCGCAATAAGAAACATGAAAATGGTGAGAGAAGCCAAGCTTGACATCACGGCAGCCACGAGGTAGCTAGGCTCCGCCGCCCCTCACTGCTCCCAACATGTCTGTCCCACCGCCCGCCACGCCCAATAACGGTAACATAAGACAGATACAAGTCAGCAGATACCTACCCCCATTCCGGAAGCTCCCGAAGTGCAACAGGTCCACGGTCACGCCCATCCGGAAGACGAGGCCTCGACACGTGCAGGGCGGGGCCCGGTTGGCCGCCATCGGCCGGAGAGGAGAAGGGGTGGATGGCCCGGGATGAACTGGTCTTCCCATCCTCTTCTTCTGGCGCCTTGCAGGCCACGGGGGGGGATGTCTTGCTTATGCCTCCGACCCCCCCCTCTCTCATCGCCTGGTCCGGCCATCACGAATGCCATCGGCCGGAGAGGTCGTGGAGTGGATGGCCCGAAATGAACTGGTCTTCCCATCCTCTTCTTCTGGTGCCTTGCAGGCCACGGGGGGGATGTCTTGCTTATGCCTCCGACCCCCCCCCTCTCTCATCGCCTGGTCCGGCCATCACGAAAGTCAGCGCCGGGAGACGGCGTGGGGTGCACTGGGAGGGAGAGGCGGCGCGGACGAGCCTCTCCCACCTCCCCAGGTGGAGGCCCCTCAGCTGCACCCCCAATGCTCCACTCACCCGACAAGGGTTCGTCCACTGTTGCGGTGCAACGCCACGCCCGATAGGCTGGAGTCCGTCTGCTCTTACGATCCAACGACTGCCGGTTGCCGCGGAAACTCATAACATGGCGGTCGACTCTGCAGGATTGGGCCTGGCGTGCAAAGATGGCCAGGTCGCTTGCCAGCTAGAAAATGAGTCCCCCGTCCAGAAGCGTTCTCCTCAGCTTTGAAGATTCTATGAGAGCCGCAGGGGCCCCCGAAGCCCGCGGGCCCCCGATGGAGAATGACTGCCATGATTGCCCGCGGAACGACCAAGACGTAACCACGAGATGTCGGCGCTCTCATGCTGGCGCCAGCCTCAGTTTGAATGACCGAAATGCTGCCGACTACCAATTTGATCAGTTCCGGTGGAACACCAGTATGACCCGGTAGGAAAGATTGTTGCCTCCCTCCCCCCTTTGACTGATGGTTCTTATCGGCGACCCCTTCTGTGCCCTTTAACGAAACTTTTGGACTGCCGAAAGAGGCTCTGGTCCAACCACGAGTTGGTGGAGACATTTTGACTATACTTGGACCTGCCCGACCTCACCCAAAGTGGCGCCGGTACAAATGAAACTCGCAACTCCCTGTTGTGTTCCGGTTGCTCAGCCTTGATATCATGAGATATGAATGCAGTTTTTTGAAGCACGTGGAGGGAGGGGATGGGTACTGATTGAACACTTGGACAATGAATTGATATTAAGTCCTGACGCGTCATTGATTACCGTATTATTGAAAGTTCGCATTTTCGACACTTATGGTACTTGCCCACAATGAATTTTCGATATGATTTTATTGCACTTGTCGCACCTTTATGAAATGAACGACCACCGACTCCGCTACGTTTTCCTCCAATAAATATCCCCTCATGTACAGTTCCAGTCTGCTCCGTGGCTGGCCCACGTGGTTGTAGACCCGTATTTGTGCGCCAACATTTTTAAATAAAGGTTTTGTGAAAAGAAAACTTAGTTGTAGCGCTTAAATTGGTAAGTTTCAAATAAATGGCCACTGTTTCCGATATAAGTAAAATACAGGTGAAATAAAGCCACTCGATTACTTGAAGGAAAAGAAAAAAAACAGAGTACACAGAAATATCGCAAATGTGAATGGTCCAGGTTTGTTGTGTATATTTTTATTATATATTTTTATTTTTGTGCAACGTAAAGCAATCGATAAAGGTCCCGGTATTTAGCCTTTACCTTATGTGCCACATGTATCAGGGAAGTTGTTTCAGATGCCACTAAGCCACTCCGAAGGAATGCCACCTAGCCCCTCTAGTTTCCGTGCCTGATGAACAAAAACGACCCTGTACCACTGTAGACCTTCCCTCCTCCTCGAAGGAGAGCACGAGTTCACCCCCCACTTTACACTGACTGCCCTTCGTTTTGACCCTTTCCTACACACGATCCGTAATACCACACTTGGGCGATCTATGCAATACACAGTCCATCGAAGATTATCTCTCCCGCACTACCGGTCCCTCTGGGCTTAAACGCCGAGATGAAAGGGATTGCATCCCGCGGAGATAGGTCGAGTATGTGGTAAGTAAAGGCATTTTCGGGTTTATGCGCGCTGATATGTTTTAAAACGTTGCCCCCCCCCTTCTTTTTCCCTTCTTTCTACAGGACACATCGGAACGTCGACCAAAGTATGGAGAAAACCTAAGCAACACGCCATGGTTCCGCACGGAAAAATTGTATATTGTCTATGGGGACTGCCCCTGAGAACGTGACGAATTTGTGTGATATGAATGCACGCGTGTATGCCCTGATGTGTATAGCTCGACTGAATACGCGTTGCACACGCTTGGATTGATAAGAGAAATGTTTTATGTATGACCTAAGTGATGATCGAACGGCCGATGGAATGGGGAAAAGGGGTCTGAACATGGTGCCTATACACGACGAACAAACAAAGATATAGCACTCCCTTACTTAGAAACGACTGTCTCTCTCTCTCCGAACCCAGCGACTGGGAGGGTGGCCTGAAGCAGAAACTTGACGGGTTATTGCAGTATGATAAAATATGACTCCAACCGGCACTTCAAATAATGCAACCAAGAATGACGTGCACCCATGAGTAAATTCGTACGATAACTAAATAGGGAAAGGTTCAGGAATATTCCGGGGTGAGGTTTGCCCAAGTGCCCTCCTCCTGGAAGACTAGGAAAATTGTCAAATGTTTAAGATTTACCACCTCCTTCTTGCACCCTCATAGACATGAAACTCAAAGCTGCCCCAATGTTCTCCCGACTGACACCCTCCGTTGCCTCAGCCTGGATACCCATTTGCTAAAAATGATTCGAAGACCCCACCGTGAGTATTAGCCTGACCAGGTTAGTTCCCGAACAATTGACAAAGGTGTAAGTATTTGCAACAGAGGCCATCAGCAAAGGCAGCCAGATGAATTAAGTAGGATACTAAGGATGCGCAGCATGCAGGAAGAAATCTTTTTGGCCAAGTACTGTTCTATGTTTTGTCTTGGATTCTTGTATATAATGCATGTACTACCCCCCCGCCTGAATTCATGTGTACGTAATGTATGGATCTACGTCGTCCCTCAGTCTGTGTTTCTGTATAACTTGACCCCTGCTGTTCTGTGTTGTGTGCGCATTAAATGGTCTATTACTGTACACGTTTCTCTCTCTCTCTCTTTCTCTCTCTTCATGTCAGACGTGTACCGAATAGTTCGTTTAAAATGCGGACGACTCTCTCTCTCTCTCTCTGAGGGTCCCCCTGTTCCCTCTTCCTTTGTGTGGTAACGTTGTGCCCCGCCGGCACAAGCCTAATTGGTTTTTTTTAACACAAAGGTGTTCGGCAAAATTGACAGAAACTAAAACAATTGTAACTTGCCATATTACTACCTCTCCTTTCTGTAAAATGATGGAATTTGAATTGGCTAAGAAGGAAAGGACAGGTAAGACGACTGATGTCCCCTAATCTGGCTTTTATTTTTTAGGGGGACTATATGTCAGTGGCCTTCTGTTCTCAGTTTGTTAGAAACGCAATCCCCAATGCCCAGATTGCCCAACCTCTCTGCACCCAAGTACGGATGTCCAAAGCGCCCTCGTTTCTCCCGATTGACCCCAGCTCCATATCCCGAAGTATAACTGATGACCCTGATTAACCGTTGCTCCCCGAGAAAAGAATGTTTAGCCTCTGTCCCTCTCTCATGATAATAGAAGATTGCCAGGGCTTGGGTTAGAAAGACGAGTCTCTACCGTAGGATCCGATTTCGAGGTTGATGGAAATACGCAGTTGATAGGAGTCTGACTTCTCTCCATATACGCCATGAATGAACGCCAAATAGACTTGGTACAACCTAAGTAGAATTGCCCACATACATACTCCATAGTGATAACTTCTGACCGTGACCGATGAACGTATCCCCAGCTACTTGAGATTGGGGGCGGAATTGAAATGTATAAATGTCTTCTCCTGCCAGTTCTCTAAAGCTTGTTTTGTACCCATTCAAAGATACACAATCACCGGAGGAGAGGGGCCGGACGTGACGCACAGCCTGGCCGCAGATCATGAAGCACATGTGACCTCGACCAAAGGTGGAGCCGCAGAGCAACGAGACGCGGGACGAGGCACCACTCTCGAACACGGAAAATGAAAGGATGGAGGGCTGCCTTGAAGCCCTCTGCTTGTTGACCCACGCGTGCCAGAAGTCCCCGCCCCTTTGAGCCCGATTGATGGGCCTGCCTGCTTGTTATCCTTTGCTCCCTTGGTTTGTCTCAAAGATCTGATCCCACTCCGCCCTCTCTTCCCTCGATTATCCGACAACCCCCCCCTTTCTTTCACATGGATTTTGACTCTGAGAAGAAGAACAGCATTTAGGTAGAATAGGTTTTGCCACGGAAGGAGAAAGAAATGCAGGTGCCCAGCATGAGGCACCCTTCAAAAGATTAGTTAGGAAACAGGACTGTGGTCTAACAGCAAAGGACAGATCGCACCCTGCTACGTGTAAGGATGGATCCGAGCTGGACCTATAGCTCCACCGCCGGTGCTCAACAGCGCCAACGGAAGAAAACGAACTACCAGAGCTTACCAGTGATGGCTCGCTGCGAAAAAGACACTGTGGCGAAGACCCCCCTCCCCCCTTTCAGAACTTTCTACCCCCCCTGGACTATTTGCTTGTATTGAACTGAATTCCTCCCTCAACCACTTTGTATTGCTTTCAAAATGTTTCATCGGTCACTTTTAACTGTACATTGATACCGCCGGAGAGAGAGTCAGAACATGGTTCCATAATGTGTCAGAACATTTCCTTGATTGATTCCGACTGAGTTGTATACCGATCTCTAGACTCGTTTATATAACACGACAAATGTAAATTCATATGTATTGCACCTCGTCTATCGCATCAACTGCACATGGTTATATGCAACCCGCCAGTATTGACAAACGCTATTTCATTGACCACACATGGCTATATGTACATCCCGTCAGTTATGATAAACACGGAAATGAACTAACTTATGTTAAAAAGCGGCGACTGTGGAAAATGACAAATGTATATGTATATAAGCGGCGTTCATTTGTGTTCACCATACCCCTCGCCGTAAGCAGAACGAATACCACGAGGCATTGACCGCATCATCTCGCCAATATAGGCCCATGCACGCACGTACACGACCGCCATTTTAGGCACCAAGGCCTCTCTGCCCACTCCCGATAGCCAGCGTCTCTCTCTCCCCCTCACTCCCCAGCCTCGCAAGCATCCCCGACAGCCCCCGGTCTCTCATGCATAGGCCATAAAACCCTCTCCCTCTGCGCGACCCCGCTCTAAAAGTGACACCCCTGCCTGACCGACACCTCCTGCATTCCTCCCAGGAACACCCTTCCCCTCTTCTGATGGCCCCCCCCCCGGCTACACCTGGCCTCTCGACCCGGTCCCAAGTCATAAAACAAAGCCTCATGGATGTACTCCCCCTGGCCCCGCATAGCAAAACGTGATACACCAACCGAAGTGCCCGATCTTATCGCTTGCCCAACCTTAGATGTGACCACCCCCCCCCCTCTTGCCCTCGTGTCCTGTTGGAATGTCCGGCTGCAAGATTACAATCACATGTTACATTTGGGAGGGGAAACAACATCCGAGCGACTGGCGTGGGAATAGGCCTGAAGCTGGGATTCCAAACATGCCTTTTCGTACTTCAAAGTTTCTTTATTGCAATAAGGAATGTTTGTACATCATAAACCTGGGTATAAAAGACGGAGCCTCAGAGAAACTTGTTAGAGCACCTCTTGAAGACATTGTGCGTATGTCCGAAATGACAGGCTCTCCTCATGAGAAATAAAACTCTGTTCCTGCCTTCCCGCTTCCAGCGCCCGTCTCTTTATTTGGTAACTGTTCAAGATGGGAACTAAAAGGCGTCTTGTGCCAGCAGCCTGGGCATCGGTTGTAATTTGGGCTGTTTTTACTCAATGTTGGACTTATTTACTTTTAGCTTATAGAGGTGGTCTAATCGTAGGAGGGCTCTCTTAGTGTTAAGGAGAAAGTATTGTGAGTGAAGAAGGTGGGAAAGGTCCATGGTGAGGAGGGCAGATAAAGGCATTTTATCAATGAGCGACTTTTCTATATCTAGCCAGACTGGAGTATAGTCCGGATGTATGGTCAACCAGTTGGCTCCTTGCTTGCAGAGAAACTCTGTTTGATAGCTCTTAAAGTTAGGGAGACCCAGACCGCCTTTTTCTTTAGATAACTGTAGCTTATGCATTGATATTCTGGGTTTCTTACCCTGCCAGAGGAACATGTTGAAGAGCTTATAGACTCTGTTCAGAAAATCATTGAGAAAGTCATTGAGAAAGTCATTTGAGAAAGTCATTTGAGAAAGTCATTTGAGAAAGTCATTGGCAGCATGCTAGCTAGATAATTAACCAAAGGAGTCACTATCATTTTCAATGTCTCTGCCCTATCCCACCATGAAAGATATTTAGGGGACCATCCTTCTAGTAATGAGGATATCTTTTTATAAAGTAAAGTTTCATTAGTGTGAAGGGTAGTGATCAGGTCTTTGTCAAAGTCTAGGCCCAGATATTTAAAACATTTAGGTTGCCCTTGAGGGGTTGTCTCCATATTTCAGGTCCTCAAGTAACTACTTTTAACGTACGTGAACATAAACTTTACTTCACATTTAAGTCATATGCTTGGATGAGGAGCAAAGACGTTGGAGCTAGATGTTGCCAACCGGCTATGTTCATAAATGAAAGCACATAAAAGTATTGAAGTATTTGTACAAAGAACTGAAAAAAGCAGTTTTTCCTACATGTATGATTGTATTTTCCTTTCGGCTCAGTAATAGTTGCTCTTTCTCTGGGATGGTGAGTTCCACTACACAAAAATAAATAAATAAATAAGATGTATATACAGTACATGGCGGATCGGCTACTCAAAGAGTGTCCTGCCGCTAAACCGACTAAGTGACCCTTCAACCAGCAAAACACGTAGGGGCCCGATGTAGGTAATAGTGAAATATCTAATTCTTAATACCGAATTTTACTGATTCGGTATTAGGAAATCTGTATTTCAGATGTAGGTAAGAATTCGGTAAAAAATACCAAATCCTTAATATTCATTATAACCGAATTGGTAATTGAGATTCGGTAATAACGAATACCTACCCATTCCTTCCTATGGGCTTGGAGGCCCATAATAATGAATGTGAAGACATTCGGTATTACCGATTCGGTATTACCGAATCTGTAATACCGGGAGGTATTTCAAGGGTGCCAGGGTATCAAAAGGACACCCTATTGCACCCCCTGAAATGTGCATGTGTGCACATGTGGCACACCCCTAAGGGCATGGATGGGTGCCACATGGCACTTCAAAAAAAGCAAAAAAGTGCTTTTTTAAAGGAATTCAGTAATTACCACCAACTTGAAGTTGGTGGTAATTACCGATTCCTTAAGGCCCAAAAGCACTCTTTTATGGGCCATATGCATCAACACATTTTCCCATAGACACAGAATGGGCAAAACCCTTTGATGCATCTGACCCAAGTGCTTTCTACTTTGCATTTAAAGAATTGGTATTACTGATTCCTTAAATGCAAGGCCAATAAGGAATCGGTATTAAGGAAACAGTGGGCCATATGTAGGTAAATTGCATTTACCGAATCGTAAATAACCGAATTTTACCGAATCGGTATGTACAAATCGGTAAATGCAATGTAGGTAATTATTCCTTAACAATCGTTAATTACCGAATCGGTAATTACCGATTCGGTATTTGCCATTGATTCCTATGGGCCTTGAAGCCCATAGGATTCAATAGCAAATACCGAATCGGTAATTACCGATTCGGTAAAATTACCGATTTTACAAGGGGGACAGGGTGTCACTTTGACACCCTGTTGCACCCCTGTTTCTGGCTTTTATGCCATGTGACACACAGACATGCCCTTAGGGCATGTCTGTGTGCCACATGGCACAGGTGTACATGCACAGATGTGCATGTACACAGGAATTCGTTATTTACCATGCCATAATATTTCATGGTAAATAACGAATTCCTAAGGGCCTGTGGCACTGTTTCCAGTGCCACCTACATCCCATATTACCGATTCTGTACATTTACCGAATCGGTAATTTACAGATTCGGTAAATTTACCGATTCGGTAAATATACAGAATCGGTAATATTTTGGCCACCTACATCAGAAAATAAAAATACCGGTCGGTAACGGCCGAAATCGGCCGTTACCGACCGGTATTTGGCCACCTACATATGGCCCAGTATTCCTTATTACCGATTCCTTCCCTACATCAGGAATGGCTAAATACCGGTCGGTAACGGTGAAATTTACTGAATTTCACCGTTCCCGACCGATATTTGGCCACCTACATCGGCCCCTAATCATAGCAGAACGAAAAAGCTGTGTTTTCAAGTTACGCTTAAAGTCCAGCTCATCTTTCAGTGCATGTACATGAACTTGAAGGGCATTCAAAGTAGTAGCTGCAAGATATGAAAAGGAGGCGCGCATTCCCTGTCGTCTGTGGGTTCTCCAATTCTTTGTATTACCTGCCTAGGCTGCCACAGACAATAACTACGAGTAGAATCCATTTCAACCTCCCTCCATGTTGTGTTTGACCTGCTGGATGCAATAGTTGTCTGTATTTCCTCGTGTATTTTTCATTTGTGTAAGGGTTCTGGCTACATCACTGCAGTGGCGGATTTTCGGTACTTGCATATTTCATGTTTTACCCTGTGTAGTATTCAATGTTTTATGTGGAAAACCTCAATAACAAATTGTTCAAAAATATATAGAAGGGCTCCTAAGAAGAGACATATGTGGTAAAATATATAACATGTTGTTGCAGATGCCAGACTTTCCACCGAGTTCCCTAGAGCCTGTTAGTGGTGTTCTGTATGACCTTAATTAAACTTGTTAATCTAGGACTCAGCAACTTGGTACAGGTCGTTCACTGCTTTTGTTAATTCAGCTATACCAGATCTAAAGATGGAATTTGCCTCAGATATGGTTTTCCCAACTTCACCAACCCTCCAGCTGAGCTGAAATGTGCCCCTATGCTGCTTGAGTTGAATCAGTAGCATAGATTTCTCGAATGTATTGAACTATAAGGCATTAAGAATACCAATTGCAGTGGCCGCTCCTCCGCCATCGCGGAGGAGCGGCCACTGCAATTGGTATTCTTAATGCCCCCCTGCTTTTAAGCAGTGCAAAGTAGACGCATAAAATAATAATAACTTTAGGTTATTATTGATTTATGCTTTGTGACATGTACTGCTGCTCAGCTCACGGAGCAGTGTGTACACAAAAAGAACTAGCTGACCATTTGTGTGCTGTCCCTAATATGACAGACTCGAACCAAAACAAATAATCCTTTGATCCAATTATTTAATCATTTAATTTTTTTAAAGAATTTTTTTTCAATTCACAAAAAGTACTACAAAGGGCGACACTTCACAATTTATACCATTTACAAAAACACACATGAATGAAACGCATCACTTAAAACATGAATCATTGGGGCAAAAATTACCATATTTACACAGAGACATTTAACAGACCTACACCATCTGAAGACATTAACAAATATACATTTACGCGCTACTACCAGTCATGGGCTGAATATAGCAAGGGGACCCAACTATTATTAGCTCGCAGAGCAGGGCAGGGGAGGAGTGTTGGGCTCACTCCTAAGTGCGCAATGACTGTTTGGTCGGCCCTCTCGGGTGCCCCAACCAGTCATGCACACTTTCCCCGTTCTCCATGCGGGCTGCATTACAGCAAGCATGGAAAACAAGCCCAGACTCCCATTCCCTGGTTGAGGTTCCAACCAGGAAGCTCAAAACCAATCACAGCGCTGCATTGCAGTGTTGTGATTGGTCAGGGGAGCCTGGGTGCCTACCAATCACAACACTGCATTGCAGCGCTGTAATTGGTTAGCGGATCTTGGCTGTGCTTCCCTCCGGAGAAGAGTAGCAGCATTTTAAAAACAAATGTGCTCAACCCTGTCCCTCGTCCCCATCCTCCTCCCCGCATGACCCTTACGCGACCCACTATCCACGAGCCATGCTGGCCGCGACTAGCCAATTAGTCCTTCAGCTAATATTTGATGTAGATTTTGTCAAGAGGGCCTGTCCTGTCTGCCTAAACTCAGATGACTTTCCCTGTCTCCATACATTTGTGAAGCTAAGTGAGTGGTTGTTGACTGTGTAACTGTGGTTTCAGATCTGGTAGGAGATGTCAGAAATGATTGCCTAGGTGGTCAAGTGGCTTCTTTTCCTGTCTTTTAGATACCTTTTAAGGCATGAGAACAATTAGCAATCGCCAAGGGCCACAACATCCAAGGGAGCCCTGATAAAAAAGTGAACGGGACAGTCAAAATTCCTGCCTTTATGACCATGTTCATAAAACCAGATTACTTATCTAATTTGACAGCTGAACATACTTACCAGAATCATGGAGGCAAATTTACTATTATTTCATGCAAAGCAGCAAAGCAACGTAAGTTGCTGCACTGCTTTGCATAAAAGGGAGCAAACAGAACTGCTGGTCTCTTCACAAACGTCTGCGTGGGTCTAGCATAGATTGTATTCCGGAAGTCTAGACTTACAGTACAAAACACTAATCTTAGGCAAACGTTAAAACTTTTCCCATTTTGTATGTGTGCTATGCCATGCAGCACACATGGAAATAGGGAGGAAAAAAACCTTATTGTCTTCTTCACGCCTGCCTCTAGGAACGTATTATCTGGACTCAAAGCGCTGTTTTCAAGTGTTAGTAGTTGGGGCTTTGCGTAAAAAAAACAAAAAGGGAGGTAGCATCGGAAAGCCCATGTACTACCCATGGGATGCCCCCTTGACGCAAAGTAATGCAAAGCAGTACATAGCACTACTTTGGGTTAATTTTTTGCACCTTTCCAGTGCAAAACAAGCACTGGAAAGTAAATCCTAAATCAACACAATGTCTTTTTACGATACTTGTGTTAGCTTTGCACCAAATTGAATTGTTGATAAAATTGGCCCTTGTTGTGCTTTATTTCCCTGTCCAAACTTAACTCTCGCAACCTCTGGCAGTTAGTGGCAATTAAAATGAAAAATATTCTTTCTTTGTCATTTTTTCCCTTTACTTCATCTCATCTCTTATACCGTTCCCGTCTTTTAACCACTCTCTCTTTCTCCACAACTTTATGTACCTACAACCTGCTTCTTGATCTTAGCTGTCTATTAATACACTTTTGTCTACCTCACCTCTCTCTCAATAGACCTGAAAAATCAGATTGCAGTTGTATTAGGTCTCTTTCGGCATCTTACGCATTTTAAGAAGATATTTATGTGGGATTTCCTTTAGGCTAGGAAGATTATTCCACATACTTCATTATCAGCAGTTTGGACTATAGCAGTGATTTCTATGTAGTCATCAATGACTCATTGATGTTGCATCTTCAAATCATTTAGAACACAGCAGCTAGACTGATCTGTCATTTACCCCCTTAGGACAGTCTCTGGACCTCTAATGAACCTCCGTCATTGACTCCCCATCCTACAGCGAATATTCTTCAAGTTGCTCTGTCATGTCCACATAGCACTATATACTGGTGGCCCTAACTATCTCCTCTCTCAGATCAGTCTCTATCAACCCTGCAGCACTCTTAGATCTGCCATTCTTGCCTTGGCCACATCCTGTAGATTTCACAGAGCTAGGAGTGGTGGCCATTCCTTTTAAGATTTGGCACCTTGGCACTGGAATAAACTTCTGTCACCTATCTACTACTGTATGAAGGTTGACAGCACTGAAAAATGTTTAAGACATGGCTCTTTCAGCTTGGTTCTCTGGGGAGTCCCGCTGCGACCTCAGGAACAACGGCTGACTGCCTGAGGGCTGGGATACTCCCTCTGGGTTGACTTTATGTGCTAACCTCACTTGACTGTGTTAGTCTTTCTGCCTTCTCATATGGTAATCTCTCTCAATTCCCTCTCTGTACCTCAACTCTCTCTGTACCTCATCACTCTGCTGTATCTTACTGCCCTGTTTCCATTGTACCTCCCTGTATCTCTCCTCCATCTTCTTCACTTCTGACAAACCTGCATCTCTATCTTTACCACACCTAACCATTTCTCTTTCATGTCTACACTGCGTTAACTTTCTCTACCTTTCTTGGCTCCCTCCTCTACCTCGTCACTCCATCTCACCTCTTTATTTTAGTTTTTCCTCTACCTCATATCTCTAGCACTACCATACATTTCTCTACCCCACCACTCTCTTTCTGAATACAAAACTTCTCAATTAATTTCACCATTTGTTGACTACCTCACATCTCCACCTACTCTTTCTCTCATTCTACCTCTGTTATCTTTGCTTCATCTCTTTAAATTTCTTATTCCTTTCTGACTGCCTATGTTCCTCTACCTCTATCATCAACTCCTCTTTCACACACAAAAACATATCTCCTTGTGACATCCTTCTCCATTTCATCTCTCCTCCTCCACTTCAACTTTCATTCTCGTCCTCCTTTTTATAGATCTCACTATCTCATTGTCTTTTCCTCTTTTCCTTTCTCTATGTCACAACTCTGTCTACAGTTGATCAAAGTCACCTTTCTTTCTCATATTATTAACATTCTCAAACTTTGTTTTTGCTCTATATTACTTTTCTCTTTCTACCCTTTATTCCTCCCTCTATATTTTTCTCTTCACCACTACTCTCTACCTGACCCACCTTTCTCTACAATATCTCATTATGTTCTCTCTCTACCTTTGATCTCCTTGTTTTTCCTCATGTTTCTCTATGTGTCTACCTCTACCAATCTCTAGCTCTCTTTACCTCACTCTAAAACCTTACCTATTTCTCTACTCCCCTGTCTCTATCTACATCTTTATCTTTCTACCTCTCTTTGGCCTTCCATCGAGTTATGTTATGTTTCTCTATATACTTTACTTTCTCCCTACCTCATAATATCTCTCTATAACATCAATACCTCTACCTCCTTCTCCCTGTACTTCAGAACTCTTGTGATACTATTCTTTTTATGCCTCTGCCTTCTCTAGCATCTTGCCTGTTGCAGTTTATTTTACTGAGCAGGGACACAGGTTACTGTCTAGCCAGAGAATATAATATGTATAAAGAAAATAAGAGGAACAGGTAAGGGAAGAGAAGAGAAGTTAGGAGAAAACTATTAGCTTTAATCAATGGAATGGAAAAAATCTTCAGAGCAGCACTTTCATTTTCACTGTTTGCATCAAGAACGCCAGTAATGAAGGAGAATTTATTTCTGAATACAAATATCTATCTGGTAACTAAATCTACAAATTTCAAATGCTATGTGTATATGTCTTATTTTAATATTATATCCTAGACCATCTACCAAGCAACCATTAGCATGTTTTCCTACAGTAGGAATACCAAGCTGGTTAGACACTGAATTCTACATAAAATGTTGTTATTGCAAGTAAAAATATAGATACAAGCTAAAAATGGCTTTATGAATACCTGTTCAAGTTGTCTTTTGGTTCTATTTGGCTGTTGGACACCAGGCAGCTTTAGCTTTTGACTGTTTTTGCATTTCCTTTTTTGAAGGTTTAACATATGGCAAACAGGGGGGGTACCCCTGACAAATGGTATGCAGGGTGCCATCCTCAATGAAGACTTCTTCCCCTTAACTGTGGCAAATTCTTATCCCAAAAAGCAATGTTCTTTAAAAATCAAAAAGGAGAAAATCTCTTCTGGAGCATCAGGTCTGGCTAACCTAACCAACAGGTGTGGCTAACTTTCCCTAACACCCCTCTTTCAGTCCTTCTGCTAATTCAATTACAGCCTGGGGGTTCAGAAAGTAGGGGTGGGCCTGGGCCCTGTACTATCTTTTCCTCTTTGAAGGCCAGTTTAGCTACCCAGCCCCCTTCCTGCCTTTTGCTCTACAGCTTGCAGATCTCCTCCCACCAGCTGTCTCTTTGTTTTCTTACAGGCCACTTCACCCCTCATCAGAGCAATATGGCTCAACCTGTGAAAGATTGGCCAATCAGGAGATGCCACTGTAGAACTGGATTCAGGTACATCAGAAAAGCAAGTACTATAACTTATTTTCTGTCATAGTTGTAATAAATCTAACCTTGGTAAGTTGTTGGATTTATTCTAACTATTATTTAGACACTTTGAATTATTATTTTAGCTCACTTCTGTCTGTCCCATCCATCCCTGGGTTCGAATCATCATCCACACTCCCACCTGTGGTGTCACTATTGGTGGAATCGGTATCCGCACGTGGGTCTAGAAATGTATCCAATAAGTCTTGTCTGTCCAAGAGAACCTCCTCCACTTTTTTGTGCTATCTACTCATCTTCATGTTCATCTCCTCTGCTTGTGACCACTCATGTACGTCTGGATACCAATGTTCCACTTAAATGTTTAAAGATGCACATCTTCAGTACTACTGATTGGATTTTTGTTGTTTTGATCTAAATTGGTGCGGGAATTTTCTTGTGTTGTGTGTCACTTTATGACTGTTTGAAATGTTGCACAATTACTTTGCACATTGCTGTTACGTTAAGCTTGACTGCGTTTGTGCTAAGCTATCACAGGGTTAAGGACAGGTGATTTGGGGCTCACTGGTGACTTCAACCTGACAAGGAATGTGGTTGCTGCTTAAGTAGGATATTACAGCCCTTTTTCAGTAACCCAATTTCTTACAGGGTCTTATCATCTCTGGGTCTTTTTATTGGATATTGGGCTTAGGGTTAGGGTTCAGATTTGTGGGTTGGTTTAGGTTTCTGATTGGTTCCTGTGGCAAGGGTTTCTTTTGGACGTAGGGCTTAGGGTTTCATGTCTGATTGGCTGCTGAAAATAGGGCTGCGATTGGCTGTAAGGGGCTGGTCTCCAATTGGTTCGAGGGCTTAGGGCTAGTGTTCTGATTGGTTGGAGAGGACAAGGACAGCTGCCTGTTTGAGCATATTTAAGACTGGTCAGGACTAGAGCCAGGAATGCTGCCCAAATTCATAGCCACCAACACCTACCCTACCCCATCCACATCCACAACCAGATTACCACACTCACAGCAAATGTACTTTACTCATTTACTACAAACTAACCCTACACAAAGTTCATTGTCCTAGCACCCACTACAAAACCTCACAAATCACACTTATACTCCCATCTACCACAGCTACCACACATTTGTACCATCACTTACAAGCAATACACCACTCTATCCATACCACTAACCAATCTACTCATCACAAACACAACCCAGATTCACACCATATTTAACTACATCCCATCCAGACACACACTCCCTGCTCTAATTACTCCAAACAGATCCCTTTTGTCACTAACAAACCTGTACTCAGCCTGCCATCTTTTCACCCACCAACACCGTGCTCTTCTTTCTACCGCAATTACACGACCATACAACGCTTACAGTCCAATGCATCAAACATATTACATCTTCCAGCAATCAAATCTAACACACTCTTACCTCTAGTTCATCCCTCTTACACCCCACATAATCTCTATTAACAAACACATCACCACCTCCTTTACCTTACTACCTCCACTCACCAACAATACTTTACATACAAATCCTTCTCAGAAAACAAATACATCAATACCTCCTTTCACTGCTCCTCAAAAACAATACATAACACACACACCAGCACAACAAAATCCCTCACATACAACACCTCATAATACTTTCCATCACAAACTACAACCACACACCCACTCCCACCTTCCAGACTACACAAATGATACACATCATGAACTAACTCCAATGCCAAGCATTCTCTCTTCCCTCACACCTATACAGCAACACAGCAACTCTCTTTTAAGCACCTCTAATTCATTGGACAATTCAGAACCTTACTACATTACCCACTTCTTGCACCACCACCCTTAACTCATAGACATTCCACCCTAAACAAACACAAAATAAGCAACATGCCAATCCTTACAACTTCGCTTCTCCATGTCTACTGCACAACAAGGCTACAATACAAAAACAGCACAGCTCACTAGTTCACTCTCAACCACCATCTCCACCACCTACACACGCAGACCCTTTAAAATGCCTTCTTAGCCTACTGGGCAAAGACAACAATACATAACAGCTTCACTATTGCTACCCTCATACAGCTAATACCAGCACTAAGAATACACCTGCTACAAACCCACAAAATACTGCTCACTCTTCTACAAAACAAATTCACACAATCACCAAAGCACATTCTCTAAACTGCCTACTAATAAATGTTCAGTCACTCTCTAAAAACAAGTATCACATCTACCAACTTCTCACTGACGCAAACCCCGACAAACTCTTTATAACTGAATCATGGTTGAGAGATGATATGGCTCCAGCGTTGCATGAAGCTGTTCCTCTAGATTATCAAACTATCAAGCAAAATTGTATAGGCAAAAGAGGAGGTGGCCTAGCTGCTGTGTTGAGGCAAACATTAAATATCACTAAAGCTGATGACATCTCCATATAAGGATGCAAGGCCCTCTACACCAGATGCAACCCTACACCATCTTCCTCCTGTAACTTCCCACTCCTTTACAGACCTCCTCCTAGCAATGCAACATTCCCAGACACATTTCTGGATACGGTTTCAAACCTGACAACACTACACTCCAACCTATGCATTCTGGGTGACCTCAACATTTGGTTGGACAAACTCATAATGCCCCATCCAAAAACAATCTTCACTGGCCTAGACACACTGAACCTACATCAGATCATCCACAAATCCACACACATTGCTGGACGCATCCTAGATGTAATTTTTACAAATGCAGAACTAGTTACCTTTCAAACAATAACTCAACTCACATGGTCAGACCATCATTTGCTTGCTTTCCAACATAAACCAACACAAAGCAACGCACCTAAAACCACCTTACATGCATCCACCTATCGACCGTGGAACAAACTCAATTTTGAACACTTAGAATCACAGCTAACATCCAGTACAGAATCAGACACAATCAATTCTGTTCAAAACTATATGAGTGGCTACAAGGAGCTTTTGATATTCTAATACCATTTAAAAACGACACAACAGAACAAATTAAAACAGGCAACCTGGAGAAATACAGAGCTAAAAGAGATAAAACAACAAATTAGAAAGCTGCAACGTGTTTGGCTCAAAACAAAAAGCAACTTCACCTATAGAAACTTAACAGATTATACGTCAGCTATCAAAAAAACTAAAAAAATATACTATTCAGACAATTGAAAATGCTAAATGTGCAAATAAAGATTTCTATACAATTCTCACAGATTTTCGTAAACCAAATTGCCTAGAAGGAGCTCTTCCCTTTACTCAAGATTTCCCAGACAAACTGGCAAATCATTATACAGCCAAAGTACATTGAACTCCTATTTAAAACAAAGAAACCCCCCCAGCACCGACCATTTTCCAAAAATACGCTAACCCAGCCTCTCCATTCCTTCCAACAAATTTTACTCAATGAATTTAGGGACCTGGTCAAAACAAACAGGCCTACTGGCAGCTCTTCCGACCCGTGTCCACCACAAACCTTCAAGAGAATTCTAGTAACAACCTCTGTGGCCACACCAGTGAGAAGAATCATCAGCAATTCCTTAACTATCGGAAAATTTCAAGAAGAACTAAAAAAAGTCATACAGATGCCCATTACTGAAGAAAATAAACTTGGACCCGCTAAACTCCGACCACTACACACTCGATTACAAATCGACCTTTCCTGGGCAAAATGATAGAAAGAGCAGCATTCGCTCAGCAGTCACAATTCATTGAAGATAATGGCATACTTTCAGACTTCCAAAAGGGATTCCATCCAGGAAGAAGCACAAAATATGCCTTCATTGCCATCTAGGAAACCCTTCAGAACACAGTTTACTGGAACGAGGATGCTACACTACTTCTCTTGGACCTCTCAGCTGCCTTTGAAACAGTTGACCATGACACTCTGATACAAAGACTCTACGAAGCCGGCATAGAGAAGCCTGCTCTAGACTGGATCACACCCTACCTTCACAAAAGAACTAACGTCAACCATACCCCACCTTTCTCTTCCAAGCCGTACTTCACAAAAGCAGTGGTCCCTCAAGGCTCTATCATCTTACCCATAATTTTCAACGTATACATTAAGTCATTATCGGCCCTGATCAATCAATTTCACCTCACATTCTTTAACAATGCAGATGACACACAAATACTCCTTCAACTGGAATGCCCCAAAGACATTGATAACACACCAATTTTCAGTTATCTCACAGTCGTGGATCAATGGATGACATGGAGCCATCTCAAATTGAATACTTTCACAATGGAAATACTCATGTATGGCGATTGGAAAAATGATGACCCACTCGCCGCATGGCCAATTGATCTGAGAGCAGCGCCTAAAGTATCAAAGGAAGTAAAAAACCTCAGAACTACCATGGACTCCAAGCTATTAATGAATGCCCAAGTGGACAAACTAGTAAGGACAAGCTTTGTTACTATAAAAACTCTGCTATGCATCTTCTCTTACTTGGGATTTCACCACAAGGTCCAGGCTACCATCTCTCTTGTTTTTTACAAACTTGATTACACCAGTAGTCTCTACCACGGATCACCTTCAACAACTATGAAAAGACTACAACGGATTCAGTACTCTGTTGCGAGACTACTCTTACATATAAAGCCATAAGCCCACATCTCTCCTGGATTGAAAGCACTACATTGGTTACCGGTTGCCAGAAGATCCACATTCAAGCTGCTTTGTATCACCCACAGAGCGATACATGGAACAGGACCGCTCTTTTTTAGGAATAAATCACCAAATACATTCAAAAATGGAACCTCCGCTCTAGAGTGGCACCTCGCCTCAAAATCCCACCATACAAGAAAAAAACCATGGGCGGCACATCCTTCTCTCTTCAAGCAGCCAAACCACCTTATCTTCAGAAGACTACTCAAGAATTGGCTCTTCCCCAAATAACCATCATACTCAAATATAATTTTAGAGCATCTACCTCTGTATATAAGCATTTATTTGGACTATAGATGTGTACCTACATGTGTATTGCTTTGTATAAACGTGTACAATAATTATGTTTTTAAAACTATAGATATTCGTTAGTTCTGATTAACAAATGTACATATTGCTTGTAGTTACATTATTCTAAGTTTAACATGTATATAAGTGATTGCATAAATAAGTTAATCTTTTATCATAACTATTTATCTACAACTGCTTCGCTATTGAATAAAAAAAGAATAATAATAATATTACGTACAGCAACACTTGAAAGTCTATATATATTACCGTCCTTATACACATATACCTTCCGTACTTATGTATCATATATTTATTACTTTGCTTCTAATTCAGCATATCACATGCACTACCCCATATCTCACCATATATACCCCTAGCAATATATCCTGTACATCCACTCTGACTCATCTCAAACCTCATTCTTCTACTCTCTCCAATGCACTAGCCTATTTCTCACCCTAAACCACTCTCAAGAAATCCTCTACCTCATCTTTCTGTCTCATCTCAAAGCTCATTCTTTCCAGTGCTCTACCCTATTTCTTACCCTATACCTCTCTCAACGTATCCTCTACCTCCACTCTCTCATTCATCCCACAACCTATACCACTACTATGACACCCAAAATAACCCTTTCTAGACTCTTCCCTCCTCTACCCCTTCTTGCATAATCTCATACCTCTTTTACTATTCATATCTCCCAAACAAACCTTTTTAAACCCTCCCCTCAAACTCTACCCCCTCAACCTCCCCTTTATTCATCCCAAACGCCCTCCTGCTGCCCAATAAAACTTTCTAGACCCTTCCCTCTTCAGTCCCTCTACAATTCCTTTTCAATCCAAATAACAGACTAACATGTCCACCGCTCAAATTAATTTCATATTTCCCTTTACTAATTCCCCACTAATCCTGTTTGGGTTCCGGAGTAGCATGCTACCCACCAAAAAGTGCTTAAACAACTCATCAGGTGTAGCAAGCACTGTATAAAAGGAAATCCTTCCCTCTTGCATTCCTCCACTATCCTTTTCAATCCATATAACAGACTAACATGTCCACCGCTCAAATTACTTTCATATTTCCCTAGACTAATTCACCACTAGTCCTATTTTGGTTCCGGAGTAGTGTGCTACTCACCGTAAAGCACAGCAACAACTCGCCAGGGGTAGCAAGTGCTAAATAAATGAAAAACTCTCCCTCTTCTGTCCCTCCACTATCCTTCTCAAGCCAAATAACTGAAGTTTTCTAACCCAGTGAAGACCTGGTTGACCAACTTCTGGAAGGTGGCAGGAGCATTCTTTACTCCAAAGGCCATCACCCTGAAATGGAAGTGGCCCTTTGGGGTTGAAAATACTGACCTCTCTTTTACCCCCTCTTCCAGGGCCATCTGACAATACCTTGATATCTAGTCAAAGATAGTGAGGAACTTAGCAGCCCCAACCAATCAATTAGTTCATCAGCTCTGGGTAATGGGGTGAGCATCAGTCTTGGTGACTGAATTCAGACCGCTGTAATCCACGCAGAACCTAAATTCTGGAGTGGTGCCCAATGGGGAAGCCTTGGACTGAACTAGGGACTACAATAGGACTCAATTGTTTCAAAATCCAATATCCTGAACTCCTAATCCTTGATCCAGGAATGCCGAACCATGTGTCTATGTCAAGGGGATACCAATCAGTGAGCTTTGGCATCAGTGAGAAAAGAGAGGTGAAATTCCCCAACAAATAGTGACAGTTCCTCTTTTGCTCTGGGGTCAGAACAACTACTCACACTGATCCATCTTGCTCCTTATTATTTATTTATTTAACTATTTATATAGCATAACTACTATCCGGAGGCATCTAGGCACTTGAAGAATAGGCACACAGCCCACCCCAGATGTCATATTTCCAGTCCTTGCGCTGGGTTACAGAATATCTTACGTCCCCTACTAAAGCACAGCAGCTCAGAAGCATTCCTCAAATAAAATGTTAGCTTATTCCACCATCTTGTGGTAATACTGAAGAAACTTTTACCACATAATCTCTGAAGACAGAAAGTAGGCTCTGTAAATAACTTGAGTGAGGTCGACCGAAGTGTACGTCCAGGAATATGCCATTTGAAGCGCTTTATAAGGTAACTAGGGCCTGAATTTTGTAATGCTTTAAAGGCAATGCATAAGGCTTTAGACCGTATGCGCTTCTCCATAGGTGGCCAGTGCAGTGTTGAGGGCAAGTTTAGCTGATGAATATTTGGCTAATCCAAAAAGCAGTCTTGCGGCCGAGTTCTGCAGTACCTGTAGCTTTTCTACAAAATCTATTTGTTTACTCCGACCAAAAGCCCATTGCAGTAATAGAGTTTTGATAACACTAAGGGCTCCATTAGGATATCGGGCAGATTGCCTCCGCCAGGGCGGCGGTGGCCACCGCCACCCTGGCGGAGGCAATCCGCCCGACAACCACTCTCGTTTTCCGCTCCGCCTGATTAGGATGGCGGAGGGGACAATGGCGGACGGAAAGACCGTCCGCCGCTTTACCGCCGCGGTCGCCCTGCGACAGCGGCGGTAATAGATTAATATGGTGGCGGTGTCCAACGGACACCGCCAGCCATATTAGGATGGCTTACATTAGGGGCCTTTCCGCGGCGGCAATGCCGCCACGGAAAGGCATGCGGCGATTGCTGCGGGGGCCCCCTGCAGGGCCCCCAGGTTGGCGCCACTGTCAGGGGGGCACATGGGGGGTACCTCTGGTACCCCCCCACATTTGCATATGCAAATGCGAAAAAGCATTTTTTGCATTGTGGCGGGCGGTGCAGAGTGCACCGCCCGCCACAATGCTAAAACTACAGGATGTGCCCGCCACTGTGGCGGGCACATCCTAATTCCCCCCACGGGACCCCCGCCCTTATGGCGGGTGGTCCCGTTCTCCGGTAGGGTGGCGGGCGGACAATGTCCGCCCGTCATCCTAATGGGGCCCAAAGGCTGACACCACAGTTTTCTGTAGGTTTGTTGGTATAAAAGGGAGCACTTTCCGCAGGATTTTCAAGGTGTAATAGATAGATGCAGTAAGCATTTTAACATGCAGTGAGAAGGATAGGGGTGAATCCAAAATGACTCCAAGGTTTTTAGCCTTGGTGACTGGGACTGGGACAGTTCCCAATTCTAATGGCCACCAGTCTGAGGACCAAAATGTTGTATCCTTGCCGAAAAGTAAAACCTCTGTCTTATTTGAGTTTAACTTAAGGCAGTTTTCAGCCATCCATTTGCTGATACTTCTCAGGCACTCCTTGAACTTCAAGGCGGTATCATGTTTTTTGCTTGAGATTGACATGATAATCTGCATGTGGTCTGAGTATGATACGAATTCAAAACCATGAGTTTTGATCATACGAGCCAGGGGAGCAACATGAATGTTGAAAAGGGTAGGGCTCAGGGATGAGCCCTGGGGCACCCCACATGGGAGCCCAAAACATTTTGATTGCTCCTTGGAAGACATAAGATCTGGGAGTGACTCGCTATTTTCCTCCTTACCATCATCTGTCACCAAGCGCATAGTGACTTAAACCTCTCAAAATGAGGCTAGAGGCAGATCACATGTAGGACCCTTAAGGGGTTCCTAGATGTCTTGAGGTCACCTCATAGGGCCCGGTCCTTCAAGGCCTGGTACTCCACAGGCTCCATCACCCACACCGTCAGGCCAGGCTTATACTCCAGGGTGACTTCTGGTTGTTACCAGTGCTTCATGATTTGCTGAATGTCTCCAGGTTCTCAGTGGACTCTTTTCAGAAGCACTTCATCTGAGTCTGGAGGGCCAACATGTAGCTCAATACATCTTGGGTGGGGGTTCCTGGGAGCTTGCTCTCATCTTTCTTTACAAAAGTGAGAGGTCCACATACAAGGTGGCCAAACATAATTTCAAAGGGACTGAACCACACTCCCTTCCCTGTGTGCAAAGAGAAGGCATTGTAAGAGGACATACTACTTATCCCTTAAGGACTATGATAAGCCTATGATTATGCTTTAAAGGGTCTTGCTAAAAGTTTCAACAAGCCCATTGGTCTAGGGTGGTATGGTATGGAGTGGAGAACTTGTAGGTTACCCCACACTCTTCTCACAAGCAGACACGAAGATAGTGTCCCTGTCGGACATAACTTCCTGGGGGAAACCCACATGAAGGCATTTCTCCATCAATGCCCTGGACACTGGAGGCACAGTTACCAAACTTAGGGGTATGGCCTCAGGGTACCATGTGGCATGGTCCACAAAGACAGGATGAGCCTGTTGCCTAAAGCAGTCTTGAGGTCCAGAGCCCCAAAGATTTGGATGTCTATCTTCTCAAATGGTGTCCCAGGGGCCTCAGTGGTGGGGGACGTGTGCTTAGTCCCTGGCTTCCTACTGACCTGGCATGTCAAGCAATATTTGTAGAAGGCATCAGACTGCATCCACATCAGTGGCAAACAGAAGTGGGTGACCAGTAGGTTAAATGATTTGATCTGCCTCACATGTCTTGCCAGGGGGATATCATGAACTAACTCCAGTGGGAAGGCCCAATAGAACTGGGGGACCGTTAACACACAGGTTGACCCAGACTCAGGAACCTGAGGCTCACTATACAGAAGACCCTTCTCCCAGTAAATGAGCCGGTCACCAGAGGTGTCATCTGCTGCCTAGGCTATGGCCTGCCTCTGTAGGCCATCACACGTGGGGCGCTCCATCTGCACTCTGCAGAACTCTACCAGGGTTACCCCCTCATCAGTTTGCCACTCCACTACTCATATAGGCCTCCCAGGGCAGCAATGTTTCACCTGTAGTTTTTGGGGAGTCACCTTCAGGATCAGCCACCTCCTGAACTGTGGGAATCTCTGGGGTGGGTTTCCATCCCTCTGCCCTTCCTGCTCTTGGTAGGTACCAGGGCAATTTGTCCAGGCTCCATGTCATTTTGTCTCTTCTGATGGGCTGCCATGACCCCTGTGGTCAGTCCCCCGGCTCAAGCAATCCAAATATCTCCAGGTGACACCTGAGCTCTTCCTGTTTTCAGATGGTGTGCTCTAGGTCATTCCCTAACGGTCAACAGGCATGGTTGGAATGACAGCTACTTTTCAGGAACCCGAATCCCCACCTCCAGACTCAAAGGGATCTAGAGCCACTAGATAGTGGCTCACCTAGTTGTCTGCTGTCATAACCTGGTGGACTACCTGCTCTGAGGACACCAGATGACACTAAAAAGTAGCGATGTTGGCGCCTGTGTCTATCAAAGCCTTCACCCACTGCCCATTGTGCCAAGAATGTATGGTAATGTCAACCATGTGAGCCTTTGGCACCATCTCCTTGTCACCCAGGGACACTACTGTGACCTCAGCACTCCTGCAAAACTAATTTGGGCAACCTGTTCCCCCATTACACTGGCCCTTCCCAGTGGGGGCTGCTTCTTTCGCTATCAGATGGGTTCCCTCCTAAAGTGCCCATAGTGGTAATAGTCATGACACTTGGGCCAGAAGTATCCCGAGGACTTCCTTCCATTAAAACCACCCTTCTTCTGCTCAGGATTGGGCAGAAGAAAACTATTTTAAGGGCTTTTTGAGAATCATTTTGGTTTTTTTCAATGTCTCCCCCTCCTTCAGGTAGGACTTCTGTCCACCCTTCAGGTGAGCCCCCTAAGGCACCTTCTTTGTCACTCTGGTGCTATTACAGAGGTCGGCCTACTTCGAAAACTCATTAGGCACAATGCGTTTTCAATCATGTGTTGGCGCAGCTCGGCAAAGCAGTTACTAAACATTTGCTCTCTCAAAAATAGATTACATAGTCCATAGTAGTCACTCACTTTCCTGCCCTTAACCCATCCTTCTACTGTCTTTCTAGCTAAATCCATGAAATCAGCCCAAGACTAGTGAGACAGCTTCTGGCTGCCCCTAAAATTCAAGCTGTACTTTTCTGGGGTTAGACCATACTTCACAACAAGAAGATGTGGACATGAGGATATACTTCATCCTGCCACCCTTTCCTAGGGCCTCCCCGAAACAGGCATGGTCTTCCAGAGACTTGTACCCCAATGTTTCTCAAAGAATTCTGTGCATTTCCAATTCTTCTCAAGAGTCAGGTGCTTTTAATCTAAGACTGCTTTCCTCTCTTATGTGGCTGCTTTATTCTTTTCTGCAGCCGAATTCAGCTTGGCTAGCTGCAGTTTAAGGTTCCTCTCTGTCTGCCTGTTTTGTAAGGCTGATCGTGCCAGGCTAGCAGAGGAAACATGTCGCCCATTCACAGACATTGCAGGTGACCTCATCCCTGTGGACATGTCTTCTTTCTCCTCTGGGTTAGGTGTGGAAAATTAGTGCGTTTTGGTGAACATTATCTGCGCCATCTTGCCTCTTCCCCTGATGCCACACTTTTGTCGTGCGCACCCGCCATTTTAAGATGCCCCGATCAGAACAAACCCTTTTGCATGCCGCTGGCCCCTGACATAGCCCTTTGCCTTCGCTAAGCCTGCACGCTGACCACCCCCTGCTTGCACCTGCCTTGAGTCATAAACCCCTCTTCGGCGCTGCTCTGCCCCAGGCCCTCATCCTGTTCCCAGCGCGACACCTCCCTGCTTTCCTTTCATGATCTCCGGCCCTTAGATGCAAACCCCCTTTTTCCCCGTGTGCCCGTTTTGTCCTCCCCGTTCCCAAGCCGACACCCAGCTCTGCCGATACCATCCTTGCCCCTCCCCGTACAATAGAAAGCTTCCCCCATCAAAGAATCCCCGGGTTGATCAAAGCCCCCACCCCATGAGATCCGATCAAACTCCCCACATTCCGTGAATCGGCGGATTATCCAGCTGCGCGATGCTCATCACCTGTTGTGACTAGGGTGGGGACTTCAACTGTAAATGTGTGTGGGAACGGGCCCAAAGGGGAGTTCCGAGAATGTCTTTTCCGTACATCAAAGCTTTAAACATGTATGTGTAATCTACAATAAAGTCATAAATGTGGGTATAAGAGGCCAGGCCTCAGAAATACAGTTAGAGCACCTCAGAACGATACCTTCTGTCCGTTTCGTTGTGTTCTCCTCCGGAGAGAATAAAAAAACCTTGTTTCCTGCTTTCCAGTCTCCAGCGCCTGCCTCTTCATTGATTTAAATAACTAGAGGGTCACAGAGGCAATACCGCCGGGCAAATATCGATTGTCCCCGACCCGATACGAACTTTTTACAATTGGCGTCCCAAGCGTGGGGCCCATCAGCGACTCGTGGATCCAGTGGGAGAGGTCCCGACGACAGAGTGAACGACTGCAACGATCGGGAGAGCTCTTGCCCAATAGACCCTCGTCTGGCAGCCGATCATCCGAACTTCACTAGTTCCGAACAGACCTCTCTCGAGTGATCTACGGTCCTGACTGGGAACCATCAGGAGTGCCGTGAGAAATACGAGAAAAAGAGGACGATCGGGCGCTGGATTCGGAAGACAAGAAACTGTCCACATGGTCCGGGTAAGGTCGTGTTGCCACGACAAGTTGCGAAAAAAATTTGTTTTGATTGCTTGATTGTTCAAAATACTAGTATTGCTTTGTTTATTTTTATTTGGAGATTCACTGTCTGCAAACGGAGAAGCAACAGGCTCTCTCTCCCTTTGCAAGCAGTGGAGGATAGGTAGGGTAGCAGCCGTGCTTGTTCTTTTTCTCCCCCACTCAATAATTGCTTGAAACTGAACTGTTGTTCACAAAACTATTGTTTCCTGGAGATTCCCTGTCTGCAAGCAGGGAAGAGACCACCCTTTTTGCAGATAGTGAAAAGGGTAGGTAACGCAGATCTTTGCGGACCTACTCATTCTCCCCATTGTTATTTATTGGTCGTTTGGTTTTATATTTTTTTTTGATCCATGAGGTATTCACTACCTGCAAACAACGTAGAATAGAAATATTCTGTCTAGTCTTTGCACCTAGTGATAAGATAGGCAGTGCTGACTTTTTAGTCCCTCGTTATGAGCCGTCATGTCTGTCTTCTCCCCACTGATAAATAGCCTGTTTAGCCCGGACCGGGTGTTAGAGGTGGACCATATAGCTCCACTAGAAGGCACCCCTAATAAGGACATGTTCATAAACTATGGGTTAGTCACCATAGCTTATAATAAATTATGGCACAGGTATACCGAAGATAGCCAAGACAAACAGTGGCCACTGGCAGGATCCTTTGACCTTGATAAAATAGAAACGTTAGAAATAGCCCTTCGAAATAATAAGACGACGCCAATTATGCTCGACAGTCTCGGTATGTGGCGCAGAGAGGCTACGAAACGACAGAGAAAAGACGAGGATAAACCAAGTAGGGAAATATACCGACAGGACAACCCCAGGACACCGCTACCCACAACTTATCCCCCGACACTATGCAAAGGACGACCAGACTTAGGGTCAGACCAATGCGCTTTTTGTAGGTATGTCGGACACTGGAAAGCCCAATGCCCGACTCTACTGAGCGTGAGTAAAGGCAAAGGGCCGACAGGAACGACAGACCGGCAGTACGAGAAAAGGCGCGAGACAGAGAAGAACCCGACTTACATAAACAGACCAGACAGAACTACCACGTTTGATTATGCCCGATGGCACAGATTTCGCCAGGAAAATCTCAGCGGCATGCTCAAGTTCTCCTAGGTCGGGCAATGTCAAGACGGGAACCCAGCCTCGTTTAAAAATTCACAGACGGAAAGAGATAATTATGACCAATAACTGTTTTTATATTTGTCTTGGGTCTTTGTATGTCGTACTTGTACTGTCCCCCGTCTGAGTTTGTGTGTATGTAATGTACAAATCTGCGTCATCCCTCTACACGTGTTTCCGTGTTACTCGACCTCGGTTAGCAGAAACTTAGCATAAAAGCAACCTGGAAAGAAAGAAATGGTAAAACAAAATCCGTAGACCATTAATAAACTTGAACTTTTTAATTTAACACGACAAACAAGGAATAATAACGATAAACTGTAGAAAATGAAAGTCAAACAGAACATTCGCCCCCCCCCCCATTCTGGAACCTTCCAAAGTAGGGCAGGGTTACGGCTACGCCCAACCAACGGCAACCCATATAAGGCGAGCCCCGCCGCCAACTCTTGGTCAGGAAATCTTAACGTATGGGGGAGCCGGAGGAGAGGCAGGAGCCCGCAGCCTGGGCATTTGCAGGTAGTCCCGCCACATGTCTCCTTGGCCGGCCGCAACGGGCCTGGAAAGACTAAGGTAGTCCCGCCACATGTCAAGAGGAGAACGAGGCACCTCTTCCTTTTCTCTTCCGTCACAGCCGCAGCAGTCCTGGACGGCGGGATGTCCTGCACGTACCTCCACAACAATTTGTCCAAGTTGGGCTGGGAGGGAGAGGCGACGCGGACGAGCCTCTCCCACCTCCACCGGTAGGAGGTTTCCCAGCCCCCAGCCCGACGCCGAACATCCCCAGTCAGGCGATGGTGCCCATACTTCCACAGCACCGAACACACCATGGTGGCACCCCAGTACTTGCGCAGCACCGAACGTACAATGGTGGCACCCCAGTATTTGCGCAGCACCGAACGTACAATGGTGGCACTTGGGGAACACCGGATGTGGAGAGGCCTTCATGCGGGGCGATGAAAAGGAGCGGCATGGAGTGCACCGGGAGAAGGAGATGATGTGAACGAGTCTCCCTCGCCCCCCCAGGTGGGGGCATCACAGCTGCACCCCAGCTGAACGTCCCGCTCTCACAAAACAGGGACCTCTTCCTTTCACTCCGAAGGGTCTCTTCCATTCTTGCAAACTCGACGAGAGTGGCCCCTGTAGGGCCTCAAAATGGCGTCTGGATCCGCTGGAAGGCGGGCCCCGGCCACTAGAGTAACTTTGGCCAGCCGTATAACTCGAACATTTGTCCCATGGAGCACGAGCCCCCATCTCCGACAGCATCTCCGCAGCCTTGAAGATCATACAAAGGTCCCCGGCGGAACCTTCGGCCTTTGCAGGTTTCCGGTAAGGGACGGCTGCCTCGATCGCCAACGAAACAAACATGACATTGCCACACCTTCTGTTAGCGTGAATTCTAGAACTGCCGAAAAGGACTCTGGTCCAAACTGCCAGTAATGGAAACATTTCCCCCTGATGCTGCTTCCGGACTGTGCCGGCCCCGCCCAAAATGGCGCTGGTATCAATCGGAACTTACGAACACCTCGTGGTGTTCCCATTCGCACTAATATAAACTTGATGTTCTGAGATTTTATATGATCCTTTGTACACTTGGCTAGAAAAGACGAAGAGAACTCACTCGACGAATAGTGTGAAAAGATCCCCGTTACAAATGTTGATTACGAATGTACAATGTATTATATTTTTATAACTGATGTAAACCCCATTTACGACGCACACGTACGGTATGCACATAGGAAATCTGATTACAACTGTTATGATTATGCTTCTAAATTATGAAAATATATGCCCCCGAACCCCCAGCCAATTAATAGACGTTTTAGTCTCTTACAAATGAATGAGTAAAACTTTCCGATGTTTTTATTGTTGCAAACGACACCCCCCACTGTACGCACTTTAGCCATTGCCACGACCGACCAAATACGACCGCACCCTCATAATCCATATGCTGAAATGATTTTGCAAAATAAAGTCTTTGAAACTATGGACGGGTATTGCATGCTTTATTTTTAAACAATATGGGATGGGTGGGGAAGTTCTTTTCTGTGCACCCTACTCTGCTCTCTCTTTAAGGTTAAAAGAAGATGGTTGCCCAGCCCTGGAGGACGGATCGGATCGACAACACGACACTCCGCCTTCAAAGTACGCGACTGACTCATGAACTCTCGCGTAGAGGAAGACCTTGACTTCCAAGGATGGGTAAAACGAATGGTGTAAATGAGGGAATGTAAAAGGAGGGTGAAATGAAATAATGTAAATATTATAAAGTACAACGTTCCAAAGTAGCAGGGACCCAAGAACCGAAGAACTTTAGAACGCCACGGCGTTGAAAGAGGTTTAAGGATCCCGATAGTGAGATATATCCTTTGACTAGATACCTCGCACTAGGCACCTCTGGTTTCCTTTTTATGTTTCCCCGCACACGCCCTACATGAACACTCTACCCCCCCCCCTCGACTCCGGAAACCATATCCCCGGGGACCCTGCCCCAAGGAGGAAAGACGAGTAAGAGGTAAGTAACGGACTTATGAATCCATGTATTTGAATGCGCGCGAATGCTGTCTCCCCCACCCCCCACCCCCCCCCTTTTTTCCTCCCTCTGCAGGTTACATCAGAGATTACAGCCAAGGTGTGGCGAAGATCTGAGACCTTGCCATGTCTAAATACACGAAACGGACTAGCGCCGCAGGGTGGTGTCTAAGCACGCCTGCAAACTACTCACGTATCGAACAAACCCGAAAAATTAGCACAACCCGATAAAAAGTGATCACCCTTAAACCAGACCGGACGAATGAACCCATGCCACGTATGATGTGAAACTATGAGAGAATGTGTGTGTGTGTGACTGAGGCGTTGGCCCAACTGGTCGAAGGACCGAGAATGCGAGAAAGTGCGACAACATGGTACCTCCCTTTTTTCTTTCCTTTTTCTCGAGGCACGTCCCCTCTACCCTGTCTAATGCTCAAACTGCATGATTACAAGATTCTAACGCAGACTCGTGAATGCCCTTTACTGTGTAATGCACTAAATAGCCTTTCTTGAATACACTGCCACCCTCTCTGTTGCACGTGTACTATTTAGCCTGCCGTTGCACTCTCTCTCTCTCTCTCTCTCTCTCTCTCTCTCTCTCTCTCTCTCTCTCTCTCTCTCTCTCTCTCTCTCTCTCTCTCTCTCTCACTCTCTCTCTCTCTCTCTCTCTCTCTATTTTTGCACTACCACTCTTCCGAGTGGTTAGCCCCGAAATTGGCAGATTGCCACCCCTAGCACACCACCTAATTGGCTTCAAATACCGTCAGTATTTGCACAAAAACTTGTCTCTAATACAATCACCCTGAAGCCGCGTCATTACCTCTCCTTTTCCGCTAGAAGTCAATGAACCCAGGTTGGGCCGTAAGGGAAAGGACAGGTAAGACGACAGAGGTTCCCTAATCTGACCCGAAATAAGGGAACTACATGTCAAACGGCTCCTATAGTATAAAACAAGGACCTCAGAATACGCGACCCTCCCCTCCCCGAATTGTCGCAATACCCAAACCGGAAAAGTGACCACCCCCGTTACCTCCCCTGTCTATGTCCCTGGTTGTTTCCCATAAAACCCCTGTCCTTCCTAGTTAAGTAACCGGGCTGTAAAAGGTTACGTAGGACCCAGAATGATGTTTTACAAGGTTAACAGACTAGACCAAGGTAAAGAAATCATCAAAATGAACCCCGCAGTAGTTGAAAAACATGATGCACCGATAGAAAGGAAATGTTTAGCCATGTTCGTCTCTCAGCAAAATACCTGTGTAGTACCATGTTGACGACTCACTGTACCCTTTTGTAAATGTAAAACTCTAGAGAACGGCATATCTTTGCCAGATTTGTCTCCCGAAGGTGGGTTACCATCAGATGAACTGTCATGCCTGTAATAAATAATTATGAAAGAAAGTCATAGTAAATCCAACAGGTCCGCCACCGGTCATTCATATGCCAGTTGTGAACATTAAATATAACGGACATTTTCATTCTTTGCCTGGAGCTGGGAGAGAAATAGACTTTTTGATTATCTTCATCTGCAAATTTTCTAAAGACTGTCTTTTCAAACTTGTTTAAGGGTACTGCTGTTGGAGGAGAGAAGGACCGGATGTGGGAGCACGAGGCCCGACTGCAGACTAAGGAACACCTGCGACATTAGCCAAGGCGAGACCACGACTGAAAAGAGCTGCAGGACGAGGCACTGTTTTCGACAGCATGAAAAAAAAAAAGGGGTCGACCTGATGCCCCTGCTCGACGTCCAGTGCCTGTCGACAAGTCCCCGCTCTCTGAATTCCGTCACACGCCCGCCTATTTGAAGTCTCTCGTTCCCCTAGTTTGTTCCCAATTTGGCCTTGCTCCATCCCCCTTTTTCCTCTGACCTACCCTATGGACTGTTTTGAACGCTCTTCTTCCATCGGAACTTTCTGACAATCACCTCAAAGGACACAGGGCGAAAAGGACCTTTCCGACCAGAAACGCGAGGAAAGGGTCGTGCCCTGCAACGCAGAACTTAGAACAGAGCTGGACTTGTAGCTCCACCGCCGGTGCTCAACAGCGCCAACGAAAGACCACAAAGAACAATGAGAACTCATAAAACTTCGAACATTTGACATCCTCAACCACCGTTTTGCTACGCCTCATTTCTCTCCCAGCCGCCATTGTATTGATCCTGCTCCAATCCGAATCTGAAATATGTATTAACCTGCCAGTTCACGTTATGATATGTACTTGCTGCTCGCCGTTTTTGTATTTCATTCCTATGACTTTCCTGCTGAACAAATTTATCAAAGTTTATCAAATAGGTGCACCTCCTAAAAACTAGAAACCTCAAAATGTATTGTTTACAACTCTTTTTCATCTAGGGTTCCTACCGTTTTCTTTCTCTTGCTCACCACAGTAGAACCGAATAGAAAATGAACCAGCAAGATGTCTTGAATATGTTAAAGGGAGGACTGTGGAAAATTAGTGCGTTTTGGTGAACATTATCTGCGCCATCTTGCCTCTTCCCCTGATGCCACACTTTTGTCGTGCGCGCCCGCCATTTTAAGATGCCCCGATCAGAACAAACCCTTTTGCATGCCGCTGGCCCCTGACATAGCCCTTTGCCTTCGCTAAGCCTGCACGCTGACCACCCCCTGCTTGCACCTGCCTTGAGTCATAAACCCCTCTTCGGCGCTGCTCTGCCCCAGGCCCTCATCCTGTTCCCAGCGCGACACCTCCCTGCTTTCCTTTCATGATCTCCGGCCCTTAGATGCAAACCCCCTTTTTCCCCGTGTGCCCGTTTTGTCCTCCCCGTTCCCAAGCCGACACCCAGCTCTGCCGATACCATCCTTGCCCCTCCCCGTACAATAGAAAGCTTCCCCCATCAAAGAATCCCCGGGTTGATCAAAGCCCCCACCCCATGAGATCCGATCAAACTCCCCACATTCCGTGAATCGGCGGATTATCCAGCTGCGCGATGCTCATCACCTGTTGTGACTAGGGTGGGGACTTCAACTGTAAATGTGTGTGGGAACGGGCCCAAAGGGGAGTTCCGAGAATGTCTTTTCCGTACATCAAAGCTTTAAACATGTATGTGTAATCTACAATAAAGTCATAAATGTGGGTATAAGAGGCCAGGCCTCAGAAATACAGTTAGAGCACCTCAGAACGATACCTTCTGTCCGTTTCGTTGTGTTCTCCTCCGGAGAGAATAAAAAAACCTTGTTTCCTGCTTTCCAGTCTCCAGCGCCTGCCTCTTCATTGATTTAAATAACTAGAGGGTCACAGAGGCAATACCGCCGGGCAAATATCGATTGTCCCCGACCCGATACGAACTTTTTACATAGGTTCTGCAGCCAAGTAATTTTCTTCTTTCTCCTCTTCTTCTGAGTTATCACTCTCTTGCAGTTTGCATCAGGCTTATCTACTCATAGGCTCTCGGTCTATTTCAAAATCCATCTTTGTAGATTCCTTCTTCCAGGTTAGCCCTCTCTCCTTGCAGAGCTTCTTTAATTCTCCTACTTTGAAGTTCTCAATGTTCTTGAGATTCATCTTAAGAAATCACTGGTGCAAAAATATGAGGCAGGAATTGAATTGAAATGAAAAATCAAATTAGATGTCAGATTATAAAGGGATGTTTGGTTGACCTCAAATCACTGAATAATACTGCAAAAACACATAAGTACGGGAGCCAACTGCTAAACACCACTGTAAGAAAGTTGGTTATTTGAAGAAGGGGCTAAGTGCCCACTTCAATGAACAATCACAATTCTTATCTAGGTGAAACACAAAAGTCACTAAATACAATGGTGGCCAGCATATCTTGCGGGTGGAGAGGCAAGCGAACGGGGATCGCCTAGAGGGTCACGCGGTCGGGGTGTCACACAGCAGGGGGGTCGCGCATGTTGCAAATATAAAACAAATAATAATTAAAAAATAAACGTACCTTGCCGCCGGGTCCCACTTCTCTCCTCCTGCTCCCCTTGTAGAACTCGAGGAACAGAAAGCAGGCCCCATTAACCAATCACAACGCTGCAATGCAGCATTGTGATTGGTAAGCACCCAGGCTCCCCTGACCAATCACAACGCTGCAAAGCAGTGTTGTGATTGATTTTGAGCGTCCTGGTTCAACGCTCAACCCGGTAATGGGGTACTGGGCATGTTCTTCATCCAGGCTGCAATGCAGACTGCATGGAGAACAAGTAAAGTGTGCATGACTGTTTTGGGCAGCTTAAGAGAGGCTGACTAAACAGTCATTGAAGACTTAGGAGTGGGCAAACCACTCTACCCCAACTCTGCTCCGAGAGCAGAAATGCCCTGCCCATCCACCAGCCCGTAAAGCAGCACAAAGCATAACATGATATTAACTCAAAGTTACTATCATTTTATGTTTCTGCTTCGAACTGCTTAAAAGCAGTGGGGTGATGCTCCTCCGCCACAGTGGAGAAGCCACCACTAACTATATAAACCTGTGCTTAACCCTCTTATAGCTTGGCACAAAGCAGTCAGGCTTAACTTAAAGGCAATGCATGAAGCATTTATGCAGCACACAAACAGTAATAAAGAAAAAACACACCAAGACAATTTAGAAAAATAGAAGCTATTTTAATAAATAATTAGACACCACAATGACAAAAGTCCATTCAGTAGAACCAGAGTTAGGATTTTGTAAAGTTAAAGTTTTTTAATAGTCTTTAAAGTATGAAAAGCCAACTTCCAGTAACAGGCTGACTGCTTTAGAGCATGGGCAAAGGTACAGGACCAGGCTCATCCAGCTAGAAGTTTTAGCTTCAGGCTTCGATGTGAGGACAGTGTGGTGCTGCTCTGCATCACAAAGCGATACAAAAGGGGATGATGGACGGAGCGTTTGAACAAATCAATGTTTGTATTGTCAACGCTCCGTCCATCACCACCTTTGGTTTTTTTTGGGGGGGGGGGAGGGGTTTGCTGCTCTGCATCACTCCATGTTGGATCTGGTGATGTTATCAGTTTGGAGCTCTGTGGCAGCGTGCCGCTCAGCAACAGATTTGGTGAAGTCTTCAGTGAGGAGCTGTGTAGTGTGACTCTTCATTGCTCTGCATTGGATCTGGTGAGGCTCTGTGGGGCTATGAGTCACTCAGCATTGGACACTTTGACACCTTCAATAAGAATCTGTACAGCTCTTCAGGGTTCTGTGTCGGATCTGTTGCGTCCTTCAGTTGGGCAGGGAGAAGTGCACTCTGACTCCAGACAGGGGTCCACGGCCTTGAGGACGACAGTTGGGGGCCTAGACTCACTTCCAGGTGAGGCTATCAGTGGGGACAAGGTCAGGTCCACTTACGTCTGGTCGTCTGGGAAGCAGGAAAGGCCTCTCGAACATGTTCTATCACTGCAGTTTGGGAAACATCCTTTACGACGCAACTTTTACCACGCAGTGCCTTTACAACGCAGGTTTTTCAACACAAGTCATTACAACGAATTGCGCTGGGGGGGCGCTCTAGGATAGGTAATAGTTTAATTTACTATCCAACACCTTCCCTACTATCCACGGGGACTGGAGTTGGAATAGTAAATTAAACTATTCACTATCCAGCACCCCCCCAACGCAAGTCATTGTAACGACTTGCGTTGAAACACTTGTGTTGTAAAGGCATGCGTAGTAAAAGCATGCGTTGTAACAACGTACATCCCTGCAGTTTACACGGGAGTTCAGCAAACTGATGCTAGGAGTCTCTTCTTGGGCCCTGGAGTCACGGCATGCAAGTCCAGTCTTCCTTCTGGTCTCAGACAGTAGGGCAGTCCTTCTTCTCAATCTTTACAGGTCCAGGAGTGTTTTGAGAAGGGTTCTGTGGCTGCCATTCTTATCCCTAGTGCCAGCCTGTGGTGGAGGCCAGACCATTTGTCTACCCCCTAAACCAGTTCTGGTCAGTTCCTCCCCTCCCTCTGGGTTTGGGGCCAGCCTGTCTATTGAGAAAAAGGGCAGGCAGGTACAAATGTGAGTTGCATCTGGCAGTGACAGGGTGGGCACTCTCTAAATTCAAGAAGGGGTTGGGTGCAGCCTCATCTACCCTTTGAAGGTCAGGCAGGAGCTGGGTACAGCGCATGGGCCAACCTACTCAGGAGGGGAAAATCCCTGCCCACTCAGAAGGCACTTTGTCTGCTGCCAGGGAGCAATACACTTAACACCCAAAGCCATCTGGGGTCAATTCAGGTGACACTGGACACTGTCAGAAAAGCACATTTGGTTTAGGCAGGAACAAAGGGCCTACCTTAGAGGTGACTTATAAGTACTAAAAAGAAAGGTTTAGGCCTGGCTAAATGTTTATTTTGCCAGTTTGACATGACAATTTAAAACTGCACGCTCAGGCTGCAAGGGGGGGCCTGAGACATGTTTTACAGGGTTAACTTAGTGGGTGGCACAGTAAGTGCTACAGCCCACTATCAGCATTTAATTTACAGGCCCTTGGTACATGCAGTACCATGTAATAAGAACTTATAAGTAAATTAAAACGTGCCAACTAGGTGAATACATATCTTGCAATGTATTAAAGGGCAAGCACAAGCACTTTACACACATTACTCCTGCTAACCAGTCCTATGGCCAACAAAAATGGGTACAGTTAAGGAAGGCAAACATCTGGGGGAATACCATGCACAAGATGGTAATTCTGGAGGCTCTTCCACTTGGGCAGCGACAATATGTTGGGGAGCCAGAGGACCGATCACAGAACCGAGGTGTTTCGCCCCGGGCCCTGGTTTGTGACGGCGGTGCGAATTAGGCCAGGTCGGGCGCTGTCCTAGGTAGTGCAGCCCAAGCCCCACCCTCATTTAAGAAGCCATGTGACGGCGAGCAGATCTCTTTACTCCTGCTTGCTGCCAAGGATACAACACTCTCCACACAGCCCGATGCCGCCGCCTCTCCCTGCAAGACAGAGGTAAACTCCCTGCTAGTGGTCCCCACCCCCATGCTTTGCCAGGAGCTGCAATAGGCGTGAGAGAATTTCTAGCCCGAACGAGAATCTTTACTGGTAATTAGACTCTTGGTGGTGGCTCCGAGGGGCACGTGGGGCTACCAGGTAATAAGGGAGGTGCGGCGAGGCTCATTGCGGCCTTTTGCACTCATTTGGGCATTATAGAGTGCTTTTAGTGCATTTGTGGGGCAGAAGCAAACATTTAGAGTGCCTTTGGTGTTTTGGAAGCAAGAAAGCAGTTTAGTGTGCTTTTGGTGCAGGATTATTCATGGAGTGTAATTTAGTACTTTTAGAGTGTTTTTATGCGTTTTCAGGACTTGACCTCTGAGAGTGTTTTGTTTTTTTTGCTTACAATTTTTTCTGGTGCATTTCAAGGAGTTCTGTGCCAAGGGAGTTACCTCACTTAGGATTTGTCATACAGGTGTATTGCAGTGTTACTGGATTGGATTTGTAGGAGCTGTACGAATAAGGACTGTGACCATTATAATTCTGGTGTTTGGCCTTACGAGTGAGACTGTTGGTGGCAAGAGTGTGCCCTTACCTAATCTGATTAAGACATCTGCAAGGATGCCAGTTGGAGCTAAGAAAGTTGCCAAGCGGGCTCGTCCTAATAGACATTTGAAGGAAATGATGCACTGGATGGATGTGATGGATTAGAGTTTGGCGCTTTTGCACCCACAGGGCCCTCAATGCCCACAAGGGAGGCAACCTTTAGAGCCAGCTGTGTCGACCAAAAGGTCTAGAAGGCTAGGGGTTGCACCATGGGCGGCATTCCTCCCAGTGAAGAAGCAGGGTAAGGGACAAGAAAGTCGCGAAGGGTTTGAGGACCGGGAGTCGCCTCTGAGGTTGCGCCAGTGGGCAGCGTAAGTGGTGGCGAAGGTCAGAGCAGTACCCCGGGGTGTTATGTACATATGCCAACAGTGCCACCAGGGGAGTCCTCAACAGTTCCTATTCAGTTATATCCTCTATGTGTTTAAGAACCTCAACCCAGAAACCAGCTATGGGTCGGCACTCCCAAGCCAAGTGTAGAATAAGTTGTTTGGGGACCCCACAACACCAACAGTTTGTGTCAGATTGCAGGCCCAAGCGGTGTACTTAAGCCAGGGTACGTAGATGTGATGTGTATATTTAAAATGTGTTAGTCTGAGGCGATAGTTTGGAGAGAGCTAGTTTAATACTCTAATTGGCTACAGCAGAAGGCCCATTGTTTGTCTGTTATCATCCACACCAGTATCTGCCTCCCAGGCGCTGCGAGATCTGGGGACGATAATCGGGGATTCATGTTGTAGGATAGTGTGTATACTAGTAACTACCTTAAGGGCCGAAGTTACTGTGAGTATGTGTTTTAGCCCCGCAATGGTGAAGGGGTAGCCGGGAATGCACTATATCTTGCACGACATGCTCCTCATATCTGGTAGTATAGTAGCGTGTCTAGTGACAAGCGTTGTTGTGAACTGCACATTTGTTGTAATGTGAGGAATTTATCCGCTTGGATACAGATCGCTGAAGGTGCCAATTTTGTTTTGGTGTGCACGGACCTGTGCGTTTCTCTCCAAGAATAGGGGAATTAGTGAGTTATTGGCTAGTGGCATGGGTGGTGCATATAGCACACATAAATTCTCTCGTTTACAGAGCCTTCCCAAGCCCACTGCAGGGTTTCTGTGGTGTCGATTTTGTGTCTTGGGCATTTGTAGTTCTGGTAAAGTGCTGTGTTTAGGGGCAGAGGTGCCACCTTGTCTATCTCAGTGGCTAGTTGTGGTTGGAATGGAGTTGGATGTTGCCAGAATTGTAAAAACTGGGCCTGAGCACTGTATGCATATAATGTAAAATCCAGAGCTCCAAGACCCCCCTGTACCAGCAGCAGTGTGAGTAGTTCCCAAGATATCCTGGGCTGTTTCCATGTCCATACAAGCTCAATCATGCTAGATTTGAGGCGTTTAAAAAATGTTGCGTTTATTTGCATGGGTATGTTCATGAATAGATACAACAGTTTGGGGAGCTTTATCATTTTAATGATGGCAATGCGACCCACAAGGGACAGGGGCGGAGTTTTCCATCTTTGAATTCTGTCTTCTATTCATGCCATTGCCCTGCCATGATTTGTTATCCAAATTTCCTGTAAATCTCTGCTGAGCCAGAGGCCCAAATATTGCATTGGGCCTTCTGCCCAGGCTACTGGATATTCTGATTCGAAGGCAGGTGTACGTGTCGCTAGTGGTAGTATAGTGGATGTGGCCCAGTTGATGTGAATCCCTGAAATGGCTCCGTATCGCACAAGTTCTCTGGTGATGGGTGCAATATTAACGGCCGGGTCTATGATGTAAAGAGTGAGGTCATCTGCATACAATGATATAATCAGACCTCTAGTCGTGAATCCTATCCTCCGATTTGCATGGTGTTGCCTTAATCTGGCTGCTAGCGGCTCTGTGGCTAGGGCAAACAGCAAGGGTGATAGTGGGCAACCCTGACGGGTGCCCAATGTAAACTTAATGGGATCGGAAATTAGTACGTTAACTTTTCACTCTGGCAGTGGGTAGGGTATATTGAAGTTTGATTTGTTGTATAAAGATAGGGCTCAGTCCCAGCCGGGTTAGGAGGATGAAGAGAAATTTCCATTGTAGGGAGTCAAAAGCTTTGGTGGCATCTAATAATGCCGCAATCGCTGAGACATGGGGAGCGAGATAGTAAGTAGTGCAAATATTGTGCGTAGGTTATGAGAAGTAGAGCGGCCCGGTACGAATCCGGACTGGTCCGGCAGCATGATTCGAGGGAGTAATGGTTATAATCTATTGACCAATAATTTGGGAAAGATTTTATTGTCTACATTTATTAGAAAGAGTGGTCGCTATAAGTCACACTTTGAGCAATGTGATAATGACAGCTTCTTGCATGGATGGTGGTAGTATCCTGTTTTGTAAAGCCTCTTGGAACACCTCTAAAAGGCGAGGGGCCAACAGTTTCACATATTCTTTATAAAATATGGCTCTAATACAATCTTCCCCGGGAGCCTTTTCTCCAGGTAGGTTTTGGATTACTCACTAAACATCATCTGCAGTGAATGGTACATCTAAGTACTCGCGGTGTGTCCCACTTAACCAAAAAAGTTCCCCCAAATCTAGATATTCCAGTAGTTCAGAGTCAATCGGGTCTGGTTTAGAGGAGTACAGCTGTGAGCAGAAGATTTTCATTGTATTTACTACCTCCAGTTGTGACTGGGCTGGCGGTGCGTCGGGTGTACGGAGTTCTGTGATGTAAGTAGAGCCTCTGAGCCTCTGGGAGGTTTTAGAAGATTTGCCAATGTCTTCTATGGTCTGTACCCTTTCCCGTACCGCATGCCTGTGCATGTTAATGTGAGAATGTTGTCTCTCTCTCAGCCTCGTCCTGGAAAGCTGTTGGGTGTTTGGGAGTGAAAGTGCTGACATTCTAAGTTGCAAATCTCGCCCTCCAGTCTTCTCAGGCTATTACGGATATCCCTGAGGACTCCTGACTGTAGGGCTATGCTGACCCCCTGGATCACCATTTTGAATGCCTCCCATGTTGTACCCATGGATTCTACTGTGCCTGTGTTATGTTCAAAGTACTCTGTTGTGTTTCTCCGAATCTCTTCTCTGAACACCGAGTCGAGTAGTGCATTTGGAGGGAGACGCAATGTGAAGGGTTACATGTAGGGCTTTGGGACTTGAAACTGAATCATGATGGGTGTGTGATCCGACAGTGTTGGTGGATGATGCTAAACCCCAGTTGTCCAAGAGTACATGTCTCTGGATGTGAGCCAAAAGTCCAATCTGGACATGCCTTGTGTTGTTGGGATACGCATTTGTCTTTGCGGGCTGCTGGGTGCAGTGCATGCCATGAATCGACTAAGCAGGGATCTTCTATTATAGTGCAGAGTGCTGCAGCCACTTGTGGATGGTATGTGCGGGATGTGCCCACCCTGTCGTCGTGTGTTGACAATACTTCATTGAAGTCACTGTCCCACTGCCCCACAATACCGCAGAGCTTCCCAGTGATTTAATCTCGTGCCATATGTGGTTAAAAAATTCGGGGCTGTCCGTATTTGGCCCGTATGTGTTAGCAATGATGATTTGCTGGCCATATAACACACCCTGTAGTAGTATGTAGCACCCTTCAGGGTCTGTAATGACATGTTCTGTTGTCTACGGGATTCCTCTCCGTATTAGGATTGCCTCCCCGCGTGAGTAATTGGAATAATTGGTGGTATGCTTCTGTTGGAGTTCAACCTAGAGTGGGATGTATCTTTCAGGTGAGTTTCTTGCAGGAGACAGAGATCCACCACATGCCTGGCGAGATATGAGTGCACTCGGCGTGTCTTTCTGAATAGGATTTTGACTTATGGAAAGACACTATAGACTTAAAATCCGTCTGGGGTTCTAGAGACTGGCAAGTCCAGGGGGAAGAAGCGCTATTTAGAGCATGCCTCATTCCTCAGCAGATGATATTTCTAAATGATACTGTGCAACAGACTACCTGTCTTGAAATAGCCAAGAATAAGGATTTGAGCACAAATTGGATTCCATCACCATCACATACCGAGGGTAATTTTACATCACAAGAAAGGATTACAATAGATTACATTTTACAATACAATATATTAGACCCCAATTAGAAGGGATTGTTGGTTTGGCCCGCAAACACAAACAGATGTCAGGAAAGATTCAGGGGTATCAGCGAAGTGTTAAGTATCGACAGGCTAAAAACCTCAACAATACCACAGGTGAAACAACACTTATCCTGATTTACAGAGGATGTGGACCTACAGGATTTTTTACTAGATCCCAGAATGTCATGCCAAAAACGTTTCTATTATGCTGTCTATAACGAAATTTGGAAAATCTCCCAACAAGAAGCAGCGGAGAGACTACGAGAAATAAACAGGATCAATTTAGCAAAGGCGTTAGCCGTAGTTGACAATGATATGACTATGTTAACATCAAGGATTTATTCACTAGGCAACATTTTATCTTCTTCTATTGATGTACTAGAACAAGATTTGTCCATACTACAGTACGGGCAATCACAATTATGTTCTATTATGTTATTGAGCTGGACGCTGCAATCATTGCATACAATATATACAATGCTGCATATTGAAAAGTGGACAGATTACTGTTTACTGTGGCAGAACACCGTCCACAGAATTGTTGATCCATGGCCATATAACATTACCAGTCACAACTTTCCAGTTTCAGTACTGCCTAGAACAACAGGCAGGCAGATATGAAGTGATGGGTAGGGAATTCATTAAGGAATCTTGGGAATTACCGTATAGATTTCGATGCAGGAGTGGGGATTTAGAAGTGTTTCTAAGTGGTACAAACTGTGAGAATGCTTTAGGTGGATCTCTCATACACCAGGATATTATGCTGTACGGGGCCTGCAATTGTTCAGTAGCGAACCTATCCTGTAACTTGAGGGATACACCAGCAGCCATGATTACCCCAGTATTCAGGCTACTCTCAAATGGGTTACTTGATGCTGAACGATCAAGGTTGTTGTGGGATGCTTTTGGGCATCGCATATCTTGGCACTGTGAGCTCCAGGGTTACTTGCTGTATGCAAGTACTGTTTCCACCGACACACAGTCAGGGCGGCGTCGCTATGGCCTTCATTGAATGTTTCCTTTATATGGTTTGATAGTCTGAGCAGAATGAAAGCTTATACGGAAGATCAATAAATTGAAGCTCAATACAGATAAGACCGAGGTCTTATTCTTCAATCAGAAATCACCACTTCCTTCTACGCTGTGGTGGCCCGCGGAGTTAAACCCCCCACCGGTCCCAGTCCAAGCCGCTCGTAATTTGGGTTTTCAATTCGATAATGCCCTGTTTTGTAAAACCCAAATTAACAAAGTTACCACAGCTTGTTTCGGCAAACTGCGCATGATTAAGAAAATCTTTCCTTTCGTCCTGCTCGATTCTCGGCGGACCGCTGTTCATGCCCTAATCACTTCCCATTTGGACTATGCCAACAGTTTGTATGTAGGAGCCCCAGCTTACCTGATTAAACGGTTGCAGATTGTGCAGAATTCTGCTGCTAGGCTGATCGGTAACATCCCATATCGCCACTCCATCTCACCGTATCTGGCTAAGCTGCACTGGCTACCTGTGACCTATCGCATACAATTCAAAGCTCTGGTGATTGCCTTCAGGGCCCTTAATGGCCTGGGTCCTGCCTACTTGAGACATAGGCTCAAACCTGTCCACTCTTCGCAAACCCTCAGATCAAACTACCTTCACCTTCTCTGTGCCCCTCGCTTTCGCTGCTCTAGAATGGGGGGTTGTGTCTTTGCTGTGACCACTGCTAAGTACTGGAATTGCCTACCTTTAGACCTTAGGCTCACTACATCAAAATCGTTGTTCCGGAGTAAACTTAAAACCTGGCTGTTCTCCAATACCTAGGCCACGCTGAACCCCTCTGGTTGCCTGTTGTCCCCAGCGCCGGGACACCCCCGTTGGGGGTAGCCGTGCGCTTTATAAGCTTAAAAAATAAATAAATAAATAAATCGTGCCCTTAACCTCCGCCCGGGAGCCTTTTGATCTCCAAATAGCAAGGTCCTTGGCTGAGATACAGGCAGTCATACGTACGAACTGCCACTTCCATTTCACAGAAATGGTAAATCGTATCGTAAACATATCTGTTACGAAGGGTATAGTCAACCTATTTAAGACCATAGACTCAGGACTAATAAGCACCTTTCGGACAGTCCTCAGAGTTATACCAAACTTTATACACTCTGTATTTGCAAGCATTTTTGGAGGACTTCCTCTGATCCTGTTTGTAATAGCAGGTATCCTGATTGTAGTTTTTCTGCTACGCAATGGACGTCCCAGTCACCAAGGAGATGGAATAAGCACTCCTGGAGTGTAAATACCGTGATCGCATAGTACAACATCTGGGTACACCTTGCCTACGGGAACTGAGTGCCCTTGGTTCCTGTCATTTAGACCAGTCTGGATGGACTGCATCCTACTGTTCTCCGATGCCTGTTCTGTGGAGAAGAATGCATGTTGGAACTCTGTCTGACACTTCCATTAGTTGGGCAACCGGATGTTGATGGTTTACTGAACCTGATAACTGCCCTTGTTCTGCAGTGACCCCAGCATTTTTCTATGTTGATGGCGGCATTCTTAGAGCCTCCACAGGAAGTCTCTGCTCCTGTTGGAATGGTTACCAGCTCCTCCACTGACACCCAGGCGTTGGATGGAACACAGGCTGCCCCAGCATCGGTTGCAGGCAGTACAGAAGATCATATGTGCTCAATTGACGTAATCTGCGAGGTGTTACAGGCATGCAACAGCAATGTTGCGTCTACCAGCCAGGACACATGAACATTTGGCTCGTCGTGTGCTGGGGAAAATGTGGCCTTTAATTGGAACTCCAAAACAATTGACACTTTTTCTGACCTGCATGGCTTTCGAATGCTTCTAGTGGTTCGAACTATATATACTGACACATTAGAGCTATTGCTTGAGTGACATTTTTTCTTTTACCATATTTTAGATTAAAAAAAAAAAATGTTTGCAAAACTATTGTTTCACTATAGTTGTTTGCATACCAGTGCCTATGCAGCCTAGTAGTGCGTTAGAATTTAATGATGTTGTCCAGTCGGATGTCGAATAGGTGTTATATTCCATAATGGTACCCCAATATAGGCTCAGGTAACATCGTAACCTTTCACCTATACTCTCCCCTACATTACACACATAACGGTTCTTGGGGACTGACCTTTTTCCTAGATATGACACTGCACACAGAATGCAGGATTTTCCCTTGTAAAAGCCTCATACATTATACATGAGGATTCCTGGAAACTCAGCAGGATTACCATCTCCTGTATAATAACTATGTATAAAGTTAATTCCCAACGTCATCCTAAGTCTAACAAGTGGCACAGCAAGGTAGAACCCCCAGGGAGACCTTTGGGTATATAAACATCACATCTTGCGGAGACAAATAGAGGAGATCAGGACTTCCCGGCCAACACACTGACGCGAGATGCTGAGGTTCCTACATGCAGATACTCCAGCTCACAATGGTCTAACATCCCTTGCGGAGTGTCCAACTCAAGAATAAGACGGGGTTCCACAGTCTCTCACTTCAGGTAATGGGGTTGACTTTATCCTAGAGGGATTCTTGGCTAAAGACCTACATACATGCTAGGTACACTTAGGTACACATCTAGTTTGGGTAGAATCGTTAGAGTACGCATTTTATCGTCATTCTTATGGAAAGGTTGCTGTGTTCACTTTTGCATTTAAAATTAAGCAATTTGCGATATCCTGACAGAGGGAATTTGGGGGGGTAGTCATCTGCCTAAGCGGGAAGACTTCGATCTTTGATTGAGATGTGATTTTAGCTTGCAGGGGAATTGATTTTAGCTGTTCTGACTCTGATGTCTTTGTTTTAAAATAAAATTAGTGTGCACCTTATCCCGGCTATCGGGGCGGCACTACGGTGTAAATATCTTCGGGACAGCGGCCAACTTGAACGCGACTTGCGTTGTTAGCGGTCAGCGTTCCAGATGACGCACGCTGCTCGCCAGCTCCAGGCTAACCCTATATAGCTGAGCCAGTTTGGCGGTGCGGTGCTCCTGGAAGGAAAGGTTGCTGTGTTCACTTTTGCATTTAAAATTAAGCAATTTACGATCTCCTGACAGGGAATTTGGGAGGGGTGCTCATCTGCCTGAGCGGAGAAGACTTCGATCTTCGATTGAGATGTGTTTTTAGCTTGCAATGGAATTGATTTTAGCTGTTCTGACTCTGATGTCTTTGTTTTAAAATAAAATTAGAGTTCACCTTATCCCGGCTATCGGGGCGGCACTACGGTGTAAATATCTTCGGGACAGCGGCCATCTTGGACGTGACTAGCGTTGTTAGCATTTAGCGTTCCAGATGACGCACGCTGCTCGCTAACTCCAACCACACCTCTTAAAAGCGTTGCCGGCCCGGACGCGCAGCGGGCACGCCGACAGCGCGCCTAAGGCAAGCCCGTCTGCGCCAGTCAGCACTAAGTCAGTGCTCAGGGCGAGTCATTCTGCCCATGATGGCCCAAGGATCAACGCTACCCTTCACCTTTCGGGTGAATGGCTGAAATCTTTGAAGGTCCCTGCTTGTCCGTCCCATAGAGCCTGTTCTACGGGTCCTACAAGGAACTATGCTTGCACGGACTGTGGGTTTCGTTTCACCCCGGAGCCATTGGCATTTGAGATGCCTGCTGTCTAACCTAGGACAGGGAACATTAGGGCCTGCCTCATTAACGCCAGGTCGGTGAAGAAACATTTTGTAGATGTTGCGGATTTGATCACTGACAATGACCTCGACTTATTGTTTGTAACTGAGATGTGGTTTGATGCCTTTTCCAACCCGACAGTGGCTTTGGCCACACCTGCCGGTTTTAAAGTGCACCGGGTGGATCACCAGGCAGGCAGAGGTGGTGGCCTAGCTATTTGGCATAGGGAAGGCTAATCTTTCCACAATGAATTATCCACCCTCTGGGGCGAATGTGAGTTTTTGAACTTCAGTTTACATCTTTCAGCCCACTTTACTTTGGGGGGTCTCTGATTTTTCGTCCACCTGGGCTGCCCAGGGGCTTTCTGGATTCTTAAGGGGATGCACTAGAGGAGCGGGCACTGCCTTTTTCAAAGCTGGTGGTCCTTGGAGATGTTAATCTACATCTTGACCACAAGGAGGCGCCTGATTCTATGGCTCTTTTAGACGCTCTTCATCTGGCAAATCTCTCACAAAGAGTCCTGTCTCCCACCCACTTAGGAGGGCACACGTTAGACATTATTTGTGCTAACTTTCCTATATCGGTGAAAAGGCCGAGACCGGTCTCTTGGTCGGACCATTTCCCCATATTTTTTTCTTGGGATGTGGTGAACTCTTCTGGTCCGGCATACTGCCAGCGCCCTCCAGTCTCTAGGAAATTGGACCCCAGAATGCTGAGTGCCTCTTTGGAAGTTTCCCGGCCCTCCCTTTCAGGGGATCTGGAGGATATTGTTTCACAGTTTGCTGATTGAATCTCTAGTTCGGTGGCTTCCTTGTTAACTCCTTGTCAGCCTAGGTTGAGGAGAGAGTTCCCCTCTAAGCCGTGGTTCTCCTCTGAACTGAGGACTTTGAAACATTCGTGCAAAGCAGCAGAGAGAGCCTGGTGTGCCGGTGGTTACAGTCTAAATGATAAAAATATTCTTAGAGCCAAACAAAAACTTTATTATGCAGCACTAAGAGAGGCCAAAGGCCAACGCATTGAGCGCGCCAATAATAATTCCAAAGAAATCTTTGCAATAGTGCTTCTTGGCCCCCAATGCCCAGGCGGCAGCGACTTCTGCCTCCGAAACCTGGTGTAACACCCTGGCGTCATTCTTTCGGGACAAAATACTCTGCATCCAAGAGTCATTCACGATTGTCCCGTGAATGTTGGGGCGAGATGGGCGGTGCCTATGATTAGGGCCAAATTAGCCTCCACCTTTTCAGAGTTCAGGCCTGTCGATCTCGCTAGTTCTCTTAAAATTCTATAGGCCCTTAGGTCGGGCTCACCCAACGACCCTTGTGCAGCCAGACTGCTGTCTGACATGGCAGACACCGTCAACACTGAAGTGAATCTGATGGTCAACAAATCACTTAGAGTTGCGTTTGTTCCTAAGACATGCAAACATGCTTTGATCCTCCCACTTCTTGAGAAGCCATCGCTTTATCCGTCGGTGCCTAAGAACAACCGCCCGATCTCACTTCTACCAAGTTTGGCTAAAGTATGCGAGAAGGTGGTTACCTCTCAACTCACAAACTTTGTTGAGGGGGACAATCTGCTCCATCCAGCCCAATCTGGCTTCCGTGCTTCTTAGAGCACGGAGTCCTCTTTGTTAGAAGTCACAGAGGCGATCCGGGAGTGTCTGGATGCCAGCGGGAGAGCAGCATTGGTTATGCTGGATCTCTCCCCGGCATTCAACACAGTGCCTCATGCCATGCTTCTCAACCGCCTGTCAGAAATAGGCATCTCGGGCGAGGCCTGGCAATGGATTAGATCCTTTTTGGAAGGTCGGCGACAACAGATCTGGCTCCCTCCAAGAGCCTCCGTGTCTTTGCCTGTGCCCACTGGGGTACCTCAGGGGTCATCACTTAGCCCTCTCCTTTTCAACATCTATGTGACTCCGCTGGTGTATCTTGCGGAGTCACTGGGGACTAAGGCGATGGCATACACGGATGACACCCAGTTGTTGTTCACTTGGATCAAGGGGGACGACTCGGTTGAGTCAGCTTAGCATTGCCTGTCCTCAGTCTTCCATTGGCTGGCAGAGGCACAGCTGAAATGTAATGAAGGGAAGTCTGAGGTGCTGTTGTACGGCTCCTTCCCGGTGGATCTTTGGGAGAGGCTTTGGCCTCCTGACTTCCCTCGCCCTCTAGCGAGGAAAGGTGCCGCCAAAAATCTGGGCGTCTGGTTAGATGAAGATCTGAACTTTGCGACACAAGTCAAGAAATTGGCTGGCACTTGTTTCGGCATGCTGAAAAGCCTGAGGAAGTTTCTTCCCTTTTTGCCTAGCAGGGCTAGAGAAACTGTGGTCCGTGCTTTGATCTTGTCCCGCTTGGGTTATGCCAACGCCCTCTTGGTCGGCTGTTCGGGTTTCCCTGTGAGGAAATTGCAGGTGGTCGGCGGTGCAAAACTCGGCGGCCAGACTTTTAGTGGATCTGTCATCTAGGCATTCCGTTTGGGCTCACTTGCGTTCGTTGCACTGGCTTCCAGTTGATACTCGTTTGAAATTTAAAATGCTGACAATTGCTTATTGAGCTCTTTATGGTTTAGGTCCCATCTATTTGCAAAAGAGATTCGCCTTCTATACCCCAGGGAGACAGCTGCGCTCCTCTGCTCAGTTGTTGATGCAGACTCCGAGGTTTAAGCGTCAGCGTCTGGGTGGTAACTCTTTTCTGCGCAGAGCAGGCTTGGCTTGGAACAAGCTGCCCTTGGCCCTGCGGAGTATTCAAGATCCACCGTTGTTTAAAAAGAAACTAAAAATGTTGCTCTTTTAATTTGGATTAGTGTGCTTCTCTTTCTTTTCGGAAGTTAGCGCCGGGATACTCTTGAGTAGCTGTGCGCTCTATAAATTAAATATAACATAGCATAACATAACATGTATTTTATATACTTGCCTGCATTCATGGATATAGGAAAATGGTAGAAATCTACCGTCCTTATACTTTCGTTGTGCTTCTAATCATTTATATCTGTTACTGTCTAATGGTTGTTTCAACACATCTGTTTTACACTAGACTAACGACTGTTCAATAAATACTTATGGAAAAACGTCCATACTGTTTATTCTGTGTATTTTTCTGAGACCAAGTGAGCACGAGTGACTGGGCGAAAATTAGTACACTATTTCCACGGTCCTGAGGGATCAGGGTTGTCCTGTTCGATGGTTGCCAAGAACTATTCTCTCCCTGGTAAGAGGAGTTTCTAGTGGCACTGTGAGCTAGCTGGTACACAAGCCAACATACCCGGTGGGGGCTTCTAGAATCAGTCTGACACCAATCCTACATTGTAGGTTGTCAAAACGCACAAATCCTATATAGGTTTTGTTAGACATGGGATCTCTGGGTGGCTAAGGCTTGTCCCAAAGCCAGGTAGAGACCACCACTCTAGGCAGGGCTTGGGAGTTACATGCCAAAGATAACCCCTGCTTGCCCCCTTGGTAGCTTGGCATGAGCAGTCAGGCTTATCCCGGAGGCCATGTGTAAAGCATTTGCGCACGCACACAATAGCAACAACATACAAGGCACACTACAAAAGTAACTCCACACAAGGTTATATCAAAAATAGCCTTTGTATTCTCAAAACACATACAATAGTAAACCCACAATGTACACTGTGCCAACGGGCACTGGGCAATATTTACAAGACATTATATACACCTGACAGGGCCACATGGACCACTGTCAGAACCATCACCAAGTGAACTTAGTAAAAGTAAACTAGATCATAAACGTACAACCAGTAAACACTGGAATCACTGTACTTAGCATCAGCCTGTAACATAAACTACATTATGCACAGTATCACACAAGTCTAAATACCTTAGACCCTAAACTCCTAAGTATAACTCACATTAGGGGCGTAAATCACACAGTGAAGCATAATCTCACTAACACAAACCGTGATATGCAGAACAACCTCATAATCATAAAACTACATTTAGAGGTATAAAACAGGGTGCATAATCATACTACATGCATTACATTTCCTAGCACTGCATTACAATTTAGCACATAAATCACATTAGGGCCTGGCGCCCTATAAATGTAACAATCCCACTGGCCAACTGGCCATCTCAAAAAGGGGGCTCCAAATGCCCTATGTCCACAAAGTCAGGGCTGCTGCCTAGGCAGCGAAAGTCAAGGGTACGTCACTGTGCAAACCTAAACGTAGCAGCTGCCCACTACTTGCTGGGCGGCTGGGAAAGTGTAGGGCAAAGGAGGGCATATCACTCCTAACTTCACAAGATGTGCCCCCAAAAGAACTGTGCACCTAAATGGTGCAGCTGCCCACTACTTGCTGGGCAGCTGTGAAAGTAGAAATGAGGCATGGGCTTTCAATGGCCCTCAAACAGATGTGCCTAACGTTGGAGCCACACAGGCTCTTAAAATCAGGTCCCCTGGAGCACACTGGCTTCTGAAATAATGATGCGCCCAAAATCATGAAGGAGAACTTTCCCCCAAAATGTGGAGCAACACGGGGCCCTTAAAATATGGCCAAAGCGTTGGAGCACTCAGGCTCTAGAAGTAATGGTGGCCAGTATTGGAGCGGCCCTCTAGCTAGTGGGGCCGCTCATGGGACCAACAACACCGGTGTGGGCACAGGGGGCGGGCACCGACAATGTGCACCGACACCACCCCCCTAAACAATAAAGCATGGGCCCCTCTGGGCCCGAGTAAACAATTAGGGCAAAACGTCAGAACATCCCCTCTGCAAAGCGGGGCTGCTCTGGAGAAAGGCACCGGTGGGGTGCCTCGACTTCACTCCCCCAGCTGGCTTTACTCACTGGCTCTTACTGACTCCGCGGCAGACCCCACACACAGGCGGGGTAGGCTCCTGGCTCTGCGCTATGGGCTGGCGGCAAGCGGGGTCTCCCGACTCATGGGAGCCCCACCTCAGCTGCTTCACCCGGTCCCCCACCTCGGGACCGGGACTTAGTGTGAAGCTCGCGAGGCTCCAGGCTGCCACCTCCTCTTCCGGCCGTGATTCAGGCCCCGCCCACGTCACGGGCAGGAGTGCCTGACTTCCGGTCCGGGCGGCGGCAGCAAAACAAGGGGTAGGCTCGCTCAAGCTAAAATATACAGTGGGGTGGGCACCGCTTCAATTAACAATGCAGACGCAGGATGGCAACCTGCAAGATTATATACAAAAATAGGCGGACATAATGCAGGGTGGGCACCTGCAAGTAAATACTAAAATAAGCGGGGTGGGCACCCGCAATGCTCATAGGAAGGGGGGAATCCCCAGGCAGGGAGGAATCCACTCTCAGCAGTGGTGCATAGTCCAGCTCTGCAGGGAGAAGACACAGCGCTCCCTAGAGAGGAAAATAGAACGCTCCGAGGGCGCTAGTGGTAGCACAAAGTCCTCAAGGATAAGAAAAGGTGTCCAAAGTCTTTCCAAGGTCCTGGGAATAATTCAAGCAAAGCAGAAGGGTCCCAAGAAGTCCTTCAGGCATCCAGGGGCAGGGCAGAGCCCAGGGAGACAAGCCTTCCCTTGAGCCCCAGCAGCAGCACGCCCCTGGTATATTCAAGTCCACGAACAAGAACATTTTTCATGGGGTCACAGCCCCTTCTTTAATACACCTATATCCTTTGCCTCACAGGTGCAGGCAAGGGGCGCACCAGCTACAACTGGTTCAGGAGCACGTTGTTTTGCTCAGCTCCCCTCTCTATTCACAGGACAGGCCAGGGATATCAGATGCACCACAGGAGGTGGAGCCAGCACTGTGGAGGGAAGGCACAGCCCTATTCAGGTCCCAGGTGCAACTCCTCCCTCCCATCGACATGCAGATCTCCCTATTCACCACCGGGCAGACCCATCCTGGCTCCTGGAGCCAAGCACACCAGCCAGCTCCTGTCAATCACAAGCCAGACATGCAATTCACATCAGGCAGGCAGACACTGCACACAGAAATGCCAACTTCTAAATGTGGCACTTCTCCACTAGTCACAATCAATCTGCACACACCATTGCGCAGCATTTATTCTCACGAGTTCGCACATACTAAACTCGCCCCTGCACTTCTCTCACATCAGGAATTACCATGGACACTCATATCCCCCATGCATTCCAATGGGAGGGCAGGCCACTCTTGCCACACGCACTCAGAGAGCGCACACACTTTACAGTGGGCCACAGTGCCAAAGTGCGCAGAGGCCAAAAATCAACTAACATCAGGTTATAGCTCAAGGTAAAAAGTTCAGGGGTGAACCTGCCAAAAGGGCCAAGTCCAACAGGTTTTATAGGAACTACACAACAGCAAGGTCAGTAGGGCTAGTACCTCTCAAGCAAGTAGTGGGGCACAAGTACCAACAGCAGACGGGCCATTCTCCTCCCCACGGAAGCTATGCCAGCAGATATGTGTGCACCATTGCCGAGCATAAGTTTAGGGGATGTACATTCTGAACATGATCAATTGGGCATGGACTTGTCTACAGATATTAAGGAGAAGATTTGGAAAGGCAATTATGTAGATATGTGTGTGAATTAATTATAGATGTGCCTGTGAGGGAGGAGAGCATGTGGTGCAAGGAGTGCTCGCATTCTAGAGAGCAGAGCCATTGGCATTACAAGAAAATGGTCAAAGAGACAATGATTTATTTATTTATTTATTTATTTATTTTTGTAGTTTATACAGTGCGCAGCTACCCCCGAAGGGGTGTCCCGGCGCTAGAACCAGAGCCTCAAGGCAAAAGGGAAGGAAAGGATAGCAGCATGAAAGGGATCAGAGTCCGGAGAACAGCCAGGTTTTTAATCTAGCACGGAAGATGGGTTCAGAAGGACAGAACCTAAGATCGATTGGGAGACGGTTCCACAGTTTAGCAGAGATAACGCTAAACCCTCTGCCGCCCAATCTGGCGCGTCGAAAGCGAGGAGAAATCAGGAGGCGTAGTTTGTTAGATCTCAGGGATCTAATGGAATGAGATATAGACACTCGCTTTTTCAGGTAGTTGGGTAAACGTTTTCTCGATTTTCCAGGCACTCATGATAGAGCAATTCCCAACTCTGGGGATGCAGTTGGCATGGTACCAGAATAGGGTAGTTTGTGCACATGATGAGTTTGGAAGCATGGCATGGAGTGACTATGATAAAGAATGTAGGCATATTAAGTCACTAGACCCACTTTAGCACTTTAGAGTGTGATCAGATCATTGTGAAAGCATGGTTGTGCTTCATGAAGTTGCAGAAGGTTGAGGCCATCCCAAGCCAACCCTTCCAGGTGAGTTTGTTGGCAGCTGGTAATTCGGGGTGCAGTGCAAAGAAGGGGTCATGCTGGGTCTTTAATAAAAAATCATGCTCCAGAGCCCCAATGACGAGTCAATTCAAGCACTGTTGTTCTGTCTGCGGTTTACCCTTGCACCCTGAATACAAGTGTTTTCAAAAAGACAAAGGATAGATGCCCCAAAGCACAAGATAGAGTTACCACTATTTGTCAAGTTTGAATGTTAACAGCCTGAGGAGTCTTAGCGCTGAATAACAGATGTTTATTGTTACCCAACTCAATGGTACTCATTTTATCAACCTCAGATGGATGAAAGGCTGAGTGGACCCGCCAGGATTTGAACCTGTGACCAGGAAGTCGAACACAAGCTCCTTCAGTGGGTGCATTAGTCCACTGAGCCACAAGACCCGGCATTGTCTGGATGTTGGATATCAGATGTGCACTGCACTGTGTTTAAAATTTAGATTATTTCTGTCTAAATTTTAGCCCTGATAAAGCCGTAGGGTGTGACACCCCATTGGACCAAACACGTGTTGGCTAAAATGGCTGGCCAGAGGGCCAAAAATCAAACTGCTAAACTCAACCACAAAAGAATATTTGAAGCTTGAAGATCTATCATTGGATTGTTATTTGATTTTGTGCGTGTGCTTGAGGCTGTGTAACTGTCAATGAGGCTATCGATGGGTCACTGTGCTCAGTCAAGTACACCTCGCTAGGTCAGGCAATTGCAATGCTGCAGGAGCTGTGACCTGGGACATTGCTAGCAAAGGCAGATATAGAATCCACCTCTAGGCTTCTTCTGGTGCACCCTGAGGACTTTCACATATTGGGTTTCCAATTTGAGGGAACTTTCTACTTTGACAAATGCATGCCTATGGACTGTTCAGTCTTCTGTGCTTACTTCGAGAGGTTTAGTCCCTTCTTGGAGTGGGTATTTAGGCAGAGATTAGGGCACCGGTGGGCACTACATTACTTGGATGATTTCCTGTTCCTCGGCTCACCTGGAACAACAGAGTACAGGAATTGATGGGAATGTGTGGGTTACCCCTGGCACAAGTGAAGACCTGCGAGCCAGCTATCACAATTGAATTCCAGGGATAGAATTGGTTTCCAGGGCAGGCGGGACTATGCTCCCACAGGGGAAATTTGGGAGTTCACAAGGACATTGGACGATTGTCTGGCAGCCAAGAAGGTGACACTACTTCAGTAACAGATGGTAGTTTGACAGTTTAATTTTGTGCTTCACATCATACTCCGCCCATTTTCCAGGCCTATCACTCACGCCATGTCTGGTATGAAGTTGGAAAATTCTGAAACAAAGAAGATCCATAACCAGGACGATTGAAGACCACAAACAAATTGAGGATAAGCACAAGATTGCCAAGAAACTGGAGGCAACTAACTAAAGAGACATGGTGTTACGGTCTCTAGAAGATTTTACCGTATTAAGACCCGGTTGTCTACAACCGCACCTAAGTGAGAAAAACACAAGTTATTATATGTCCTACCCGAAAACAGTCCCACCCTGATGAAGACCTTCTCATAAATAGGCAACCACATAATAAGAGGTCAAGATTAAACAAGGACTAGCGTGGCCTGCAGCATGCCGAGCTAGACGTGCAGCCCGGGACAAACACGCGAACTTGAACAAGTCGCTGCTGAACTACCCCCGCACCACGGGGACTTACTACTGTAGAAATCTCTACCCCGTCCAAGTTTCTGATACGCGGACCAAGCGTACCTCCACGAATATTATATGCAGCAAGTTGCTTTAAGAAAAAGAATCTTTTCATGACCGCCGGAGAAGACTACTCCCCACATTTGTGAAACCCATCTGGACGCACTGTATCACCCGGTCCCGAGCGGAGCCGGGTCGGAATTATCACCGGCACCGCGACCTATGGTTACATACTTTATACCTACAGCCCTGAGGAGTCGCGGAAACAATTTGGTTTCTTGCGACGAAACACGTGTCGGCTGGCTTTCTATGAATAATAAGAGAAGAACTGATATATTGGTGGACCACTTCTTCGCCCATAAATTTTGAACTCTATGTCCATTGTGACATCATTTTGACTTTAATCCTCATATAAGTGTGCTGCAGAAATTGTTTTCAGTGCAGCGCGGGAGCTCCCGGCCGGCTAATACTAGATCCGACACTCATATGGGATATAACCACTCCAAACCACCTGTAAAAGTGTAGCATAGACCCCTGAGGCGGCAGTGCTACCCGGGGGACTCGCCGGAGCAACGGGAGCCGTGATATCGGAGCTCAACTGACCGGCTACCGCGAGCGCCTAGAGAGCAAGATGGCGGCGCCGGCACTGATCTAGGACCGGAGAGGCAGCGGGGACCAGAGAACGACCTGCGGCAGCGAACAAAGACTCCTGCAAGCACCGAGAGCCCTCAAGACGGCTGTGGTGAGACTGATTGGCGTACCTCCCGGTGCGGGTGGTTCCGACGCCAGGTGACACTGCACCAATATGGCGGCGTAATTCGGAAGTGGCAACCGGGAGTCAGTAGCAGGGAGGCGAGGAGAGGCAGACGGCGAGGCAGAAACCGCAGCGGATCCTGACCGGAGCCTGCGACCCGACGGGACGACCACCCGGGGGGATCGAGCCCGGAGGTGAGAGACTACAACTGAGGGCCGCCCTTTACCAATATGGCGGCGTAAGCAGTTTGTGCTCCGCCAGGCCAGACTAGGGGCACCCGCGGATAGCTGGAAAGCCAGAGCTGACCAGGGGGGGACCCCGCGCTGCACCGGGGGTGCCCACGAAACGGGAGGCAGTCAACAGGACACTGCATAACCGGCCGCCCTTTACCAACATGGCGGCGCGGTGAAGAAGGGCAGCCAGCACACGAGGAAAACACACGTCGGCGCCCGGGTACCGGGGCGCGGTGAGACGCCCCGACAGTGGCTGAACACGGGGGCTGCTTGGAGCGGGGGATCCCTTGGGTGCTGGATTGGACGTGCCATGGGGCCCCTAACAGCAGGAGTGCAACAGCAGGTGTAAAGATTGGGGGAAGCAGAGGCTAAAAGACCTAAGCGGCAACAAACACTTCCAGTGGTATATGAAGGCATGGGAAGTCAAGCCCTAATCACTGGCACTCCTGCCACGTGGACCCCACACCCCCTCTGACTGGGTGACATACCAGTGAGATCAGCAAGAGGTTGAACTCCGACGGGCTAAAAACGGAGGGAAATGGTGCCTAACTAGACCACAACCCGGATTTTGACCAGACCCCAGTGGAGCACCTGTGACTGCTGACGGAGACCCGGGCTGGCAGTGGGGGCGCCCCGGAGCGGCGCTGACCCTCGATAAAGGGCTTGCATCTCAGCAGTGACATTGCCACCTGGCAGCGCTACCGGGTCCGGAGGGTGGCCTCTAGAGGTCGTACCTGGCGCACCCAGTAGGAACTGGAACCGGATAGACACCGTAAAGACAGAGCATCAGCCACCACGGTTCCTAGTGCAGTGGTCGTACCCGTATTGCAGCCCAGGAGCGCCACTGACCTGAGGCGGCCAACCATGGGGAAAAAAGATACACTACCTAAACCTCCGAAACAAGGCCCGATGGATAACTTCGCGACATCACGCCTGGGAAAGGAACACCCCAACGCAGTGCCAGAGGGACCAATAGACACAGGTAGGCTGCTGGCAGCGATTCAAGCCTCAAGATCAGACATTCAGGAATCCCGAGCAGCCCTAGAAGTTAAAATTGGAGAGGTAGGGTCGGAGGTCACTCTCCTGCGACAAGACTTCAGGAACCTGTCGGCTAGAGTCACAGAGACGGAAACGCGAATCGGGGAGGCGGAAGACTCGCTCACCACACTTCGGAAGGATATGGTAGAGCTCCAGGCCTCGCATAGACAACTATTGTGGAAGGTGGACGATGCCGAAAATAGGGCTCGCCGCAACAACCTACGCTTTGTGGGATTTAGAGAAGGAATCGAAGGAAATAACATGGCGGCGTTCCTCCACACATGGCTGTCTACTACCTTCCCAGCGGCAAAATTCTCTGCGTGTTTTGTAATTGAAAGAGCGCATGGAGCACTGCTAGCAAAGCCACCGGAGGGTGCGAGACTTAGACCGGTTATCGCACGCTTTCTCAATTTTGCAGACAGGGATTTGATACTGCGGGGAGCACGAAAACTGGGAGAGATTCGATTGGAGAACACGAACATCATGATCTTCCCGGATTACAGCCAGGAGGTGCAGAAACAGAGACGCTCCTTTGATACGGTGAAGGCGAAACTCAGGTCCATGAACGTCACCTACATGTTGCTTTTCCCGGCCAAACTTAAAGTCCTATACAAAGAAAAATCATTATTCTTTAACCACCCTGAGGACGCATGGCAGTGGCTCGAGGAGAGAACGATCCTCAATAGCAGAGAAGCCGCAGGGCGTGAGGAAGTGGATAGGTCACTGAGAGAGAAAGCAGAGTGGGGCCTTCCTAAACCCCAAAGACGGAGATCCAGAAGACTACATTCCCGCACTCCGGGGACACCGTACCCGGCACACACCGCCACGAGGATGAGGAGAGGGCGATCGGAGTCGCCGGGGGAATCGTCTACAGCGGGCTCTAGAAGGCAGGATATCCGTCACCAGGTACGTTCGGAAGGAGAGGAGGAAGAAGACGCAGACGGTGGAGCATCGGAAGCCGAGGTGGATGAGCATGGAGAGGAACAGAACTCGATACATCCACTGGTAAAGGAGATACGCCACCTAGAGCAAGACTCCTCCGACAAGAATAGCGGGACTGATACAGCTACGCAAGATTCACATTAATGAACGATGATTGAGTGGGTTTCCAGAGGCAACGGCCGGGGAGACCGGAGACACGCAAGTTGACGCTATCCTCTGTTGTTTTTTACCATCTGATTGGTTGGTGTGTCCTGAGTTGGTTTGTTCACCCGTTTGGGTGCAGAGTAGGGACCAATAGCCCCACCGCATTCCACTTTGGGGGGAAGGGTGAGGGGTAGTTGAACAATGGGGGGGCAAGGGTGGGCGACAGACCGGCTCCCGCTGAAAGCTCTGTCCTATACTGGGAGGAGTCTGGAAGGGGAGGGCGGTGGGGAGGGGGGGGAACAGGGAGATGCAATGTTCTATCAAGTTGGGGGGAGGGGAGCAAAGTTGGAGGGGGGAACAGTGGGAGGTGTGCTACAGACATACACTTCGACACACCGATCCATACATCCATCATCGATACCCACGGTAGGTGAGAATCGACACACACAATGGCAGGTACATTAGCAGCTCCACAAGGGGAGGACAAGGGAGTCTCTCTCCTAACATGGAATGTGAACGGCTTGGGATCGAAAATTAAAAGGGGATTGGTGAATACATACCTTAAGAGAACGACACCGGACATCATTCTACTGCAAGAAACACACCTTAAGGGGGACAAGTGTGCATTCATAGCTAGAGGTAGATACAAGGTGTTGGCACACGCAGGGTACACCTCGGACTCCAGAGGGGTAGCGATCCTAGTCAAAAAGTCATCCCCGTTCTGCACCACACGCACATGGAGCGACCCTCAGGGAACATATGTGGGAGTGCAAGGGACTTGGAGGAGACAAAGGTACACTATAATCTCGGTCTACGCGCCTCCGAAGCTACAAGCACGCACGCTCAAGGCACTCACATCCATTCTCTTAGACACAGCGGACACCATGCAAATAGTGGGGGGCGATTTCAATGATGTAATGTCTGAAGTACAAGATCGCACGGGGCAACCACATAGAGGGGGAGCGCAGACAGCCCTGTCACACTTGATGACTACTATAGGACTCACTGACATATGGCGATGGCGCCATCCTACACAGACCGCCTATTCATTCTACTCCGGGGCACATGGGGTCTTTTCCAGACTAGACTACAACTTCGTAGCGAGGCAATATCTCACAACTGACGATGTAGTAGAATACAAAGCGAGGGGAATCTCGGACCACTCACCCCTATATGCAAAGGTGGGAGGAGGAAGGGGGAGGAGAGGTGCGGAATGGCGTCTAGCGGCATGGGACCTCCAGACACCGGAGATCACACGTGGCATTAGGGCAGCATTAAGGTGTATATAGCGGAGAATGAAGGTTCAGTAACTTCTGGGATCACCTTCTGGGAGGCGATGAAACCAGTGCTACGAGATAGAATACAGAGGAGGTTGGGGGAGGAGAGACGGAAACAACAAGCAGAGGTAGCAGACCTGGAAGCCACGATTTTGACTCTAGAGGAGGAATATCAAGCACACAAGGGGGCGGGGACACTGCGACAACTGCTTGATGCACAACAGAACTATAGAGAGGTGGTCTCGAATGAGGCGAGGACACAATCCCTGGCAACTCTCCACCGTCTCTACGATGTGGGGGATAAATCGGGTAGGCTCCTGGCATGGTTGAGTAGGAAGGAGAGAGCGGAAAGATGGGTGGAACAAATTAAATCTGCGGCAGGGGGAATGGTGTACATGGATGGGGAGATAGCTGAGGCATTCGCGACCCACTACGAACGCTTCTATGAAGCCAGAGCCCTCGGGGACACAGAAGTGGCGTTACAATATATGGAACAGACTGAGATCCCAACACTGTCCTCCGAAACATGTACGATACTGGAAGCGGGTATCACGCTGGACGAGATATCGGAAGCAATAACAAAATTGAAATCGGGTAAGACACCGGGACCAAATGGATTCCCAGCGGAATTCTTTAAAAAAGCGACCGATCTCCTAACGCGACACCTTAAAACTCTCTTCACCGAATCGTACCAGGAGGGGGTCCTGCCACCAGACCTCGCACTGGCCACCATTGTGCCGATATATAAGGAGGGCAAACCTAAGGAGGAGTGTGCCTCCTATCGCCCGATCTCTCTCCTCAATATAGAGGTGAAGATTATAGCTACCATCTTAGCTACTCGCCTGAGATCGGTAGTCCCGGACCTCGTCCACATGGACCAATCGGGGTTTCTGCCAGATAGAGCGACCAAATTAAACCTCAGACGTACGCACAACTGGCTGCAGGAAGTCAAAGAAAGGAGTGAACCCCACTGGTTCCTTTCGCTCGACGCCAAAAAAGCGTTCGACGCGGTGCACTGGCCATTTCTCATGGCGGCGCTTCAACGATTTGGTTTCGGCCCAAAATTTCGGGGATGGATACAGCTCCTATACACGGCCCCGAGAGCGCGAGTGAGAGTGAACGGGAAATTATCCCGCGAATTTCGAGTTGAGAGGGGCACGCGCCAGGGGTGCCCGTTATCCCCCCTTCTATTCACACTAACCATCGAAATCCTGGCACTGAACATAAGACGGAACCTGGATATTCATGGCTTTTCGCGAGAGGCCTCAGCTGCGGTCCAAGGAAAAATATCCCTCTATGCCGACGATGTACTACTGTACATCACTAAACGGGACGTTACGGTGCCGGAGTTGTTTAGGGAATTGGACAATTTCGGAGTGAGAGCAGGCCATACCATCAATTGGCATAAGTCAGTTATATACGATCCACAGGGGAAGGAGGAGTGGGGGACCCTGCCCGAGCGACTGGTCACTACCGCCACAGGCTTCCAATACCTGGGCATACATATTACCCTAGACAGGAAACTCTCCTTTTCCAAAAATATAGAACGGATTATGGGAGATGCAGTGGCAGACATGAATAGATGGAAACAGCTGCCGCTCACCCTTCTGGGCCGGGCGGCAATGTACAAAATGATTACCCTACCTAAGTTCCTCTACGCGCTGCAAAATGAATACTACCCACTCCCGGCCGCGACGATACCAAAGATACACGCGGATCTCTGTACCTTTCTATGGCTAGGAAAGCAACCGCGGATAGCCCTGCAGACGCTCCAGAGGCACCAATACAGTGGGGGGATCTCGCTTCCCAACCTGGAGGCCTACTATTGGGCGGAACACCTGACTCCGGTAAACGAGTGGATCCATACACCGGCGGACCACCCGACATATGCACTCGAAAGATACAAAATGTCACCCAAAAATATACTATATTATCTATATGGTGGTAGGGCAAGGACGTCACTCCTACCGGCGACTGTGATTACACTAAAAGCCTGGTTCAATGCTACGAAACGAATGGGTTGGGAGGCGAGACCCACTAGACAGACGCCGTTGTGGCACTGCCAATGGCTACCAGAACTTTGTAAGCTGCGGGGCTTCCAGAGGTGGGACGACATTGACATATCGAGTATAGGGGATGTGATCTCCAGGGGAGAATTGAAATCCTTCCAGACATTACGGACGGAGTTTGGGCTGCACCACACACAAATGTTCAAATACACACAGCTGAGACATGCGTGGAGGGCCCAAAACATCACGCTCACGGAAATACCGGAGTACGCGCCGCTGGAGGGCAGACTCCTCCAGGAACAGATAACGTGCCAGGCGGTCTCCCTCACATACAAGACTCTGACTAATAACATGTTAGGTGACTTGACGACACTTAGGGGCAAATGGGAGGCGGATGTGGGGGTCATGGAAGATCTGGACTGGGAGATCATCCTCATGCATCCCGGGGAAGTAGCAATTAAATCAAGGCTACGCCTAATTCAGTTAAATGTACTCCATAGAACGTACTTTGATAGAACACGGCTCCTTAAAATGGGGAAAATAAGTGACCCAGCTTGCCTTCGGTGTCGTCAGCAACAAGGGAACTTCTACCACACCATTTGGGCATGTGTGAACATACAAACCTATTGGTCACACATTTTTGCTGAACTGGGGGAAGTCCTGGGGGTGGAACTGTCGCCGGAGCCTAAGCTGGCCCTGTTGGGCATGACGAATGAGGTGGATCTGCCCCGCCCACTGCTCATTTTCCTGGTGCTAGCACTGGTAGTGGCAAAAAGAGACATTGCAAAATATTGGGGGGTCACAGAGACACCAGACATTGAAGAAAGGAGACGAGGGCTAGACCTTTAAATGGCAGCGGAAAGAGTGACATATAAGGTGAGAGGCTGCCCCAAAACGTTCCGCAGAGTGTGGGCCAAGTGGAGGCAATACCATGGACTGGAGGGAGGGCAGTGAGGGAGTACACCAGATGAGAGGGGGGTGCAAGATCGCGATTGTAAATTCGGAGCGGAGCGGAAAGGGTAATACAGCCCTATGTGAGATCCCTGGCAGGCCGGAGTGAGTTACGAAATACACAAAACTCTACAGACTGGGGTTACGGGTGGTGGGTGTCGGGACGGGGGTAGATAAGCTGCACACTACTATGCAGGTGCTTCCGGAGAACCTATCATGAATGGGGGGGGGGATAGTTGGGGTTTAAAAAGAAAAAAGAAAAAGTTTTTACAGGACTTTGAATGTCTAAACTGGCTCTGGAAAGTATGCTTTACCGTGCAATCTACGCTTGCCGCCCGACCTCCGGGGTGTGGGCTGAATGGCTGTGTGATACTGTAACAACCGTGCATAATGTTTCCAAATTTGAATCAGCTGAAGTACTCCTTACAGGCTGGTATTTTCTGTGTTTTCTGCAATAAAAATAAATTTAAAAAAAAAAAAAGATTAAACAAGGACTAAAAAATTTGCCAAATGATGATGGCATTTTGAGCTGGAAAAGATAAGCTCAAACTGGAAGTGTGTAAACAGTCTCTGACCCCTGCAGGACCTAGGGAATAGAGTCTATTGAGGACGAAACAATAAAGGTCCCAATAATTGATCAAAATAAGTAGGGCTGTATGAGTTCTCAAAGGAATATTTCTCATTTGAAAAGTGATTGTATATGTTGATCATAAAGACATATGTGTATTCATGTGAAAAAATGTCTATTGTGATGTTAATGTTTTTATATATGTATGTAATGTAAATACTGTAGATATTGCTTCTTTTTCTACAAAGAAAATAACAAGGGTGTTGCTCAGAGATAGTCGATAATAGGAACCTTGGATGTAAAAAAAGTATAAATAAGATGAAAAAATAAGGTAGCCCAGAGTTAATTAATAAAAACATCTGTGGTATAAAGTAAAACTGAATCTATAGTTTCTGAGGAACCTCTTTGTTTAAAATGTATTGTAATGATTCCAGCCTCTGAATCCCGCAACTGAATCACTCCCCCGTTGGTTTATAATTGGTGTGAAGTTGAGGCACCACCATGCTAGGTTGTCATGTGAGGTCCACTGAATATGAGAATATTGGAACCATTTTTTAGGGAGTTCAATGGGTCAGTAGTATGGCCAAGCCCTGCCAAGACCAATAAAGTGTTAGGTCTGTTTACAGATTTTGCATTTCAGGCTGGGGGGGTATAAGAGCAGGTTTTGGCATCATTTTTTTGGGTGCATCTTGGTGTGCACAGTGAGGGCCAAGAAACTGGGTGGTATCTGGTTTAGTGGACAATGTTGGCTTCCTAGAGCTCTTCTCCATTTTAGTGGCCCTCACAATATGGCCAGAGCAGTTCTGCAATCAATCAGTGGTATTCTGGTCAGACAACATGACTGTGGTGGAATTCATTAATCAGCCAGCGCCCAAGTGTAAAATGACCTTGAGATTATTGAAGGAAATCATACTGATACGTTTGAGACAGAATGTCAATGTTAAACCAAAACATGTGCCTGGAGTATTGAACAATGCAGAAGATGCTTGGTCTCATTTTAAGATGCAGACTTCCAGGTATATTCAACCAGAAGCAGAGGAGTTCTCTTCACTGTTCCTGGACCATCTATGATGGCTTGGTGCCCCCAGTCTACCAGACCTTGTGGCAGTCAGTTTACCACCCAGGACGAGACTGGTGCCTATGAGAGGGCATCTTCCACGTATCGCAGGTTTCAGGAGGGCAAAGGAGTGGGAGAATGGTTTTCGACTGAGTTAGTAATCGCTTTCCTGTAGGTCCTGAGAGAGTAGGGTCGACCTTTGTCCAATGCCAAGTGACATATTACAGCAAATTCCTTTTTGAAAAGATTCTAGGATACATGGATGGGACCAAACCTTTCCCGGTTCAAAGGTGCTGAAGGGCTGGCAGAGGTTGGAAGGGTAAGGCAAGACTCCAGGTGCCCCATAGTCACAGTGAGACTGGCAACATTCATGGCTTGCCTTGACATGGTGTGAAGGTCACCAGGCGAGGTTAATCTGTTTATGCTAGCTTTCTCCCTGGCATTTTATAGGACATTACGAGTGGGAGAGCTGGTAGCAAAGAACAAAAAGCACATGAATGGTGGGCTGCAGCTAGCCGCTATTCAATGGCCAAATGACTCCCTGGCAGTCACCATTACCTGTTCCAAAACCGACCAAATTGGTAGGGTGGATCACATACTGCTTCACCAGTTCCAGGGAATGAGTGATGCCCACAGATAAATCTGGAAGCCTTTATGGCCCACCAGGTACAAGGGAAGGTAGGTGCCCTGTTTATACACAAGGATGGAACACCACTCACAAGGTTTCAATTTGCCAAGGTGCTCAGCAGCGGCCTGGTGTCAGCAGGTTTGGATACCGCAGATGTAGTTCCCATTCATTTCTGATTGGCGCAGCTACTGCTGTGGCAAGCATGGGGCAGTTCAAAGTCTGATTGATGCAACATTGTCCCGAGGTTGAGGTGGAGAGGTGGTAAGTTGGTCAAGGCTCTTAACGAGTCAGTGAAACGACCGTACCGGAATGTTGGTACGTTGTTTAGGACAGCCTGTCTGTCAGCCATACTACATGGATGCATCAAGGGGGAGCATTGTTTCCTGCAGTTTGGAGTACACTTGTTGACAAAAGGTAATACAATGTTTCTTGATAATTTGCTGACTTGGCACGGCCAATGCACACAGTGAACTATGCTGGCCTTTGGCAGGGGAGGTTTTGATTGATGGGGAAACTTCAGGGCCTTTTACTGCGTCCTTTTATACCAAATTAACATCAGCATAGGTGTGCTGGCAGCAAGTCAAAAGGAGGTGCAAATGCGCAGGTGTTAGGGGCAATCACTGGCATACCCCTTACCTATCAACCATCTGCACAGGTGCAGTTTGCGTGAGCTAGCACAGGACCCTTGGGGACGAGGAAGTTGGGTGTAGGAGGTGTCTGTGGTAGGTATCCTAAGGGCAGACGGCCCTCCTGCACAAGAGCTCTCAAGGTGGGAGAGCTCCCATACAAGAGAAGGAAGGTGGGGCATACCATAAGTAGGGACCCATCCTCTAGTTGGGGGGTGAAAGAGGGAGGGTCACAGAGCCAGTCATGACCTCACTCGGATAGCACAAGAACGGGCTAGGTATGGTTAGGTGAGTCCCATTTACTAGAGTATCTGTTAAGGCTAGGTCTCTTGCGATCAAGATGCAAATAATGTGATTACTGTGCAAAATATGATGGCAAAAATGTTTTATTTGTGTGTAAAAATAAATACAGCTGTGGATCTTATGATCCTGAACCCAAATAAATCACCTCGGGCATTGTCATTGACATGGACTTTTGTGGGGAATGGTGAGAACCCGATAGGACATCAGCGACTCTGTTCCCATATTTCCAATAAGGCCTCAAACAATATGTTCATATAACAAAATATGTGAGGACTTCTGCACATCAACAAATCTAAGTAGATGGGTAAAGGATGTAATTCCCATGATGGGTGTTGATATAGGTAGATTTGGGGTGCATTCAGCCATCGGGAAGTATAGCTTTCAAGGCATTCTGGGCTGGCGCAAGGCTAGAGTTGTGAATTGATCTAGAGTGTCAACTTTTAAGACATAAGTCTGTGAATCATGCTACAATGACAGTTGTTAATATCGTTTGAATGTGTAGTATATGAGCCTCTGGTCTTGCAATAAATCTGATGGGTCTCCTAGCCAGTTGTGAATTTATTAAAGACAACAGACAAGTATTATCCCACCTCCATATTTCACCCTTCCAGTGGTTTGTGATGGCTATATTTGTTTGATTGTTTTAGCTTCTAGGACATTCAACCAGGTGACAGTCTGTAGTTTTGGACACTGATTCAACCACGGGAGTGGATGTGCTGGGCGTTGGGTTTGTATTGAAAGAGGATGTGCTGAATGGCCAAGAGCACTTAATGTGTCTTCGAGTGGGCTTTCTTTTTATTGTGCCTGATCTTTCACTTTACGCACAAAATTTAAAAATATTATCACAGTCGCAGCAAGAAAAGAAGGCTTCATGTGGAGATTTGTTTCATTTATACTATGTGTTGATTATGATATGATTGTGTCACTTCCTATGGGGCCTGTAGGAATAATGGCACATTGGCTGATGTTACAATTTGCATTCAATAGACCTATGTGGTTGACTGAGAAGTGAAGCGAGTTAGCATTGAACAAATCACAATTATAACAGTATGACCCATTTGGTTACACAATAAGGGCCAGGATTCAGTAATCAAAGTTAAGGTAGATTTATTAAACATTAAGGGGGTCATTTGGATGGCGGGTGGACTTTGTCGCCCCGCAATCCCCCGGGGAATGGGACCGCCCGCCATAGGCGCGGGGGCCCCATTGCAAAAATTAGGATGCTCCCTCCACATTGGGGGGCGCATCCTGCATTCCTGACATTGCACCGAGCGGTGCACTCAGCACCGCCCGCCACAATGCAAGGAAGGGTGCTTGCCATGTTGTGCATGGAACTGCAGGGGGGTACCATAGGTACCCCCCCATGTGCACCCTCCAAACCCCGAGGTACCTGGGGGCCCACAACGGGCCACCACAAGCAGACTCTGCATGCCTTTCCGTGGCGGCAATGCCACCACGGAAAGGCATGTCACAAACCATATCCTAATATGGCTGGCAGTGACTAACAGACACCGCCACAATATTGAACCCTTTTCCACCTGGTCGACTTGTCGAGTGGGTGGGAAAGCGGCAGACGGTCTTTCCGTCCGCCGCGGACCACCCAGCCATTGTAATATGGCGGGGGTCTTTGATGGGAGGTTTCAGGAGGATCGCCCCCACCGGGCCGGCGGTGACTACCGCCGGCCCGGTGGGGGCGATCCGCCCGCCATCCTAATGGGCCCCTTAGTATCTACCACCAGGTAAGCAAAACAGAAAGGTATTATGCACATGATGCATTACAACAAGCTAGAATTCAGAGGCTCGTGCAATCAAGGGCATTACGTTCCAATCATCAGAACTACCTGAAGGTCCCCAGATTCTCAAAAGTTAGAATGGGAGGGCGGGCTTTCTCAGTATGTGCCCCTTCGCTCTGGAACTCGATGTCTGAAGAGCTTAGGAAAATTCCTCAGGAATTGGCCTTCAGAAAAGCTCTGAAAACATGATTGTTTTGTTTGGATTAGGCTGGTCTCCCGCTCTTTGTGGGGTCTTCGGTCTTTGCAGTTGTGACTAGCGCCAGGACAATTCTGTTGGAGGTAGCTGTGTGCTATATAAATGACTATAATAATAATAATAATAATAATAATAACAAGTATATTAAGGCATTTGATATGGATTCAGGCTTCAAAGCAAAAATCCACAAGAGATGGCAGTCAGAATAATCCCAGTGCAAAAGAATAGAATTTGGGTGCTCCTCTGAGAAGGTCTGTTCCTCCTCCCTAAACATGAAAAATGTTGGGTTTTTTTTAAACTTTATTTATCATTTTCATAAACATTATATTCCATACATGTTGCTCACTTTAATTTAGCAAAATACAATGTTAATAGCAGTGGCGTATCAACATAGTGCACGTACATGGAAAAATCATGTCCTCTATTTAACCAACTTATATATTTGACAACGTATCTCCCAGACCGTGTTAATTAATAGACATTTAAAAAATTACCCTGGCCAATATTATATCCATACTAAACCCTGATACCCTCCAATTGAGTAGTATGAGTTTGACAACATGTACATCATATTTTTACTACACAGCTGTGTATTTATCCCACACCTGTGGGGACAATGCCATCTAGTTTTTGTGAGATGGGAGGAGCATTCAGCTCCTGTTGGTAATCCTTGAAGGGCCCCCAAATGTCCCTTGGGCGGGAAGATAGGCTGGGTAGCAGCATAAAGTTCACTGTTGTGTCCAGTTTGTAATGTTTGTCATGTCAGTCATGTCAGTCGAGTAAGTCACATCCAGAACCTTAACGCGCCAGTAGACAGGAAACAAGATCCAACCAACAGTACAGCAGCCACTCACACAAGCAGATCTCACCCACCTAACTACTACCACAGCACTCACAAGCTGATAAAACAGTGACTAACACCCCACCACAAAGAGTAAAACAGACACACTACAGTCCGACCTCAAGGTCCTATCCCTGAACGTCAAAGGTCTCAACCACCCAGTAAAGAGGAAAAAAATATTAGAATACCTAACAAAAACGAAAGGGGATATCATCCTCTTAAAGGAAACTAAACTATCATTAGAAGATGCGAACAAAATTAAAGCGAGATGGATAGGCCAGCTAGCCTGCTCTCCAGCGGAGGGGAAAAAGAGAGGAGTGGTCACCATAGTGAACTCTAAGTCCAAATTAACAATTGAAAGAATAGACCAAGATGAGGAAGGCAGTCTACTGTTTACTCAACTCAAAAGAGGAGAAGAAATAATATCCGTAGCCAACATTCATGCACCAAACACAGACGACACAACATTCTGGGAGGGGGTAACAAGGAAATTGGAAACAAAACATACTAACAACCTGAACATCGTAGCAGGAGATTTCAATCTAGCCCTAGACCACACCCTAGACAGACAATCAAGCTCCCAGACTAGACCCCCAGCCTCCCATAACATCCTAAAAAATATCTGCAACAGATTTGACCTCCAAGACCCACGGAGGCTACAGCACCCAGATACCAGGGACTACACCTTCTACTCCAACCCGCACAACACATATAGCAGAATAGACTACATTCTCATCTCAGGGTCGCACACGCACCTAATAGAACACACAGATATTGCTGCAAGAACGATATCAGACCACTCCTGCATCAGTCTACACCTAGCAGGTAGGCACAACGAGCACATTACCCGCAGATGGAGGTTCAACAACATAACGACAGCAAAACAGGAAGGTAAAGACACGATTGAGAGAGCAATCAAAAACTATATAAGTGAGAACGACACACCAGATACTGACCCAAAATGCCTGTGGGAGGCCCTAAAGGCAACCATCAGAGGAAGCCTGATAGAAATCAAAGCCAGAAGGGAAAGAGAAGCAAAAATACAGCTAGACAGATTAGAAAAAGACATAAAACAACCAGAAACCCAACACATAGACAATACCTCAAACTCGGAGATCCTACTAGAACTTACAGGGAAGAAATACGAATTTAATAGAATCCTCAGTGAGAGAGTTGGAATGTGGATAAGAAAGTACAAACAGATCAACCCCTGCGAAGCTAACAAGGCAGGGAAAACACTAGTGTCATACCTCAAACGCAAGCAAAGACAACACTGCATATCCAACATCACAGACCAGAACAACAAGACACACACCTCCCACAAAGATATCCTACAAACATTCAGGGAATTCTGCAAAGACCTATACACAAAAGACGACAACATTGACAAGATGGGCACCACAGACTACCTAAAAAGACTTAACCTACCCAAGATATCGAAAGAGGAGGCGAAAATGTTAGGTCAAGACATCAAGGAAGTCGAGATAGCAACTGCCATTGACTCAATAAAAGACAACAAAGCCCCTGGCCCAGACGGCTATACGGCACCCTTTTAACAAAAAGTTTAAAGAACATCTACTCCCAGTTCTGGCCAAATCTTTCAACCACTGCGCAGAAGATGGGACGATAACAGAAACAATGGCACCCGCCAACATAATTGTCATCCCAAAAGAGGGTAAAGACCCACAATGGCCCAAAAACTAACGCCCTATATTGCTATGTAACCTAGACTGCAAGATATACGCAAAAGTACTGGCCACAAGATTAAACAAGATACTACCCCTGTGGTAAATAAAATATTACCCTGGCATAATTTCTAGGCATTAACAATTAGCATGTATCAAATGAGAGGCAGAGAGTCCGTGGTGTCCAAGTTAAAAGGGCTTTATTCCAATAACTCGAGTTAAGGGAGAATCTGTTCCATCACCACTGAGGTTCAGGAAGGGTCTTCTAACATTATTTACAGAGAACAACACATATATACATTTTTCCTTGTACATAGGGAGGAGCGCTCCAGGCAGAGCATGAAAGAAAGAGATAAGAGCATGTGGGCGTGCATGAGGGTGTACACTTGATGAGTCACAGGTGGGTAATAGGTGGGTGGCTACATAGAGGAGGAGTTACATGGCAGGCTGGAACTTTGCCCTACTTGTGCACGCAATTTGAGCATGACGTGCAATTAACGTGTAACTGGGAGGAGAGCTGACTTTCAGTCTAGTAGAGAGGCCTTTAGTGTCAGGGCGACCAGCACGTCTTGTACTAACTGATATCTTAAGTCAGGGGATGTATTATCTGAAGCAGAGGTTGCTCATCACTAAGAATCAGAAAAAGCATATATTTCTTCGTGCATTGCATGGGGCTGTGAGCTTTCTATGGATGCAAGCACTGTGATTTACTTCAATGGAGACAGAGAGGCCAGGCCCTATCTTCCGCGGACGGGTTCTGTTCACCTTTTTCACCGGGCATGCAGATAACTGTTAAGCAAAATATACTGTCTTGGCAACCCTTGCTCAGCTGAGCTAGAAGTATGCGAGGTCAGAGATACGTAATTGCAGCTTTCAGTGTGTCAGGAGTCATGAAAACCCTGATTCAGAAAGTGGTTCAGACTGAACCACAAAAGAAAGGGTTCATTACGATATTTATTTAAAAGTGCACAATGCAAATACATGGGCCTTCATGTTAGCTTAACGTTTGGGAAACTTGATGACAGGCACCTTAATGCAGGACGTGATTGCAGAGGCCTTGTGATTCAAGCCACTAAGAGAAATATGCATGGGTGACATGCACATATATGTAACATAGGGTACACGTAGGGGGCATCTTGGTCAGGCAAAATTTCATTTTCCTCATTCCCTCCTTGTCCCCTACGTAACCCTTCAGGATACATCTATATTCATGAGACCGTATAGTTGATCATACAGCATCATTTGTTCGTCCTAACCCTTTGTATACTTGGATGTGGAACACATGCAGTTGCACACAGGCCGCAAATGGCCGGGCCACACTGCAGACAGAGACAGCAACCAAATATCATAAGTAGGATCATTCCTAGGAAGGACAACACTTTCCATCCCCAAGCAGATATCACACCCCAGAGCCAACTGGACCAAGTCCATGTGCCTGGGTCTTGATGTATGCCATGAGCAATCTTGTGGAGCCTTGTTATCGCTGCATACACAGATGGCGCGTTATTTGGGATGAAAACGCAACAACTAGATCGGATCACGCTACAAGCTCCGCCCCTATCCGCCAAGTTGACGTCTAGAACGAGGCGATGTTGAAGTACAACAAGTCTCATAGCAGACTGCTCCTGGGTCAAGTTCGCCAGGGCAGATGCAGTCACATTCACTACTGCCTCAAGAGTCCTTGTTAACTTGCATATCAGTTTACTGTTTTGGACGGGACCTATGAAGAAGAAGAATCCTTTGTTGAAATCTGTATATTGCTCCCAAGCTGTTTCAGTCTGATCAATCCCTGAGGCATCTGTCTCTCTCCTTACTCTAACATGTTCTAGTCGTGAATCTCTATGATAATGGGATGGGGCCAAGAATACAGGTGGCAATAAGAATGCTATATAACAAGTCCCACCCCAGTCTAAGGGCAGATGTACATAGGCTGTCTGACCGCAAATGAAATAGGTATGGCGTGATGTTTTGAAAGAAGAAAGTCCTTCATCATTAAACTCTACTACAACTTTACACTCGCTGTGTCCCATATGTACTGAACCTTTCTTTCTAACACATAAATCACCTTTTGCTGGTAGAACTGAAATAAACGGTGGACCTGTATTTTGCTTGGGCTGAACATTTAACATTATAAAATTAACGGATGCATTTCCCTGCTCGTACTCTTCATTCTCTAGATCGGTTCCCTTCCTTTGAGGAAATCCGTCTTTGTCTGGAAAACATGCTTCATTCATTACTTTATTCAGGTTTCCATATATCCAGCCACCTGGATAAGCTATGTACTTTCTATCTATTGAGGTCATTAAGGCAAACCATGCTCCACATGAACCATTGTGTGAGAACGGTAGAGGATAGAAGGGCAGAACTCCCTTCGCCTTTTGATAAGGTGGCAGTTGGCCACATACCCAGCAATCAGTCGCATTGCTGGTCTGGTGAGAATGGTGTAACATTTCAATAAAAGTATTGTTACGCAATGCAAGTCGATATGACAATTCATGAGGTGGCAGTTCACTAAATGTATGCTCTATGGTACTGTTACTGGAAGAGTGTATATGTGAGGAAATAGGAAAGAAAACATGTAGTAATAAACTGACACAGATTATAACAATGCACAGAATAAAAAGAATGATCAAAGTAACTATACATCTACTGCGTAATAATTTGCAGTATTTTGCTTTCATCTTGTTTTTCTTACTATTCTCGTCTGTGATCTTATACATGTCAGAAATCTAGTCTAACCGATTCACCACCGAGTGGACTTAGACAATTAAACTATGTCTGACTTACTAGATCTTAACTTAGATTTATACTCCTGCTGTGGAGTCTTTTCTAGTAAAGGCGGCGCAGGTGGCGCAAAGTTAATGTTTTTAGTGTCTGTATCTTTTACTGAAGTACCAGATTGTCCAAAGTGTCTTCTACAATGCTGAGCGTGGATCCATCCTTTGCGTCCCTCGACTTTTATTGCGGTCCTCGTGGTCAGTAGCACCAACTTCGGCGTCTTCCAACGTGGCTCAAGGGGGCTTGATCGATCAAAGTTCCGCACAAAAACGAAGTCCCCAGGGACTATGGCGTGTTCCTTGACCTGGGTGTTGTCAGGGAAGGCGGCAGCAACCTGTGAACGACAAGAGAGTAGTGCAGACATCAAGGAAGCCAGGTAATCTGTCAGCATGTTACTGTCAACATCAGTTATTCTTTTAGGCATAGGTGCACCCCACATATTTGGCGGTCTACCGAAGACTACTTCATACGGGGATAGGCCTGTTCTGGAATGAGCTACCATACGCATGTAAAAGAGGGCAACCGGTAAAGCTACCATCCAATCCACGCCTTTTTCTGCACATATCTTAGCAAGTTTTGTTTTGATTGTCTGATTATGTCTTTCTACAAGGCCTGCTGCTTCAGGGTGTCTTACACAATGGAATTTCCAAGTATATCCTAACAGAGGAGACACTTGTTTCATTAATTCAGAGGAGAATGGCTGACCGTTATCGGAATATACGACCCGAGGCAATCCATACCTGGGGAAGTACTCGCGCACTAATTGCCTGGCTGTTGTCACAGCAGTATAATCTGGAACTGGATATGCTTCTGTCCATCTAGATAGTGCACACACAACTACCAAGACATACTTGTAACCTCTACATCTGTTCATTTGGATATAATCCATCTGGAGGACCTCAAAAGGGTGGTCAGGAGGATGAAATCCGCCTTGTTCCACCGGAATGCCTTTACCTGGATTGAACTGGCAACAGATCATACATGTTCGTACTTTCTGGTGCGCTGCTGCACGCATGTGCTTGTTAAACCAGATATTCTGTAAACTGACTATCATTGCCTTTTCTCCCAAGTGTGCTGGACTATGTGCTGTGTTTATGATTACTTGTACCATAGAATCTGGAAGAAACCATGTGCCTTTTCCCTTAGTCATCCAACCTTGTTCAGTCTGGACCCCTCCTTGTACAGTCCATTTCTTTATCTCATCTGCAGTGGCATGTGTCTGTATGTCGAGTACATCTTGAGTGGGATCCCTGACTGTCATACATGTTATCAGTAATGGTACCTCTGTCCTTGTCGTGTCTGTTGGTGTCTGGGCTGTCTGGGCTGTCTGGGCTGTAAGTTTAGCTGTTCGGTCTGCCAGGTCATTACCCTGGGAAATGGTGTCTGTAACTTTGGTGTGAGCTTTGCACTTCAGGATAGAAATGGCTGTAGGTAAATGTATTGCTTCCAACAGGGCTTGAATGAGCTGGCCGTGCTGGATCTTGGTCCCATGGGAGGTCAAGAAACCCCTCTCCCTCCATAAGACCCCGAAATCATGAACAACGCCAAAAGCATATTGTGAGTCAGTTTAAATGTTCACTCTTAAGTGCTTAGCTCTTATGCAGGCTTGTGTCAGAGCGATGAGCTCTGCTGCTTGTGCTGATAGTGTGTCTATTTTCTGTGTCTCTATGACTTTAGTAGCAGTGGTCACAGCATATGCTGCTACTAATTCTCCTGCACTCGTTCTCATGCATGATCCATCTACATAGAGCGTTAAGTCTGGGTCTGGTAGTGCAATATCTGTCAGGTCTTGCCTTGGTTTCGTCACTATATTCATTACTTCCACACAGTCGTGTGGCGGTGCATTTACTGTACTTGAGGGCTAAAGTGTAGCAGGATTCAGAATATTACAACGTCTGATCTCTATGTGTGGTTGAAATAATGTCAGTTCATATCCTGTCAGTCTTGCTACAGTCAAATGTTGTGTCTGTGTCCTGTTTAAGAGAACCTCCACTGCATGTGGAACCTGTACTGTCAGAGGGTGACCCAACACTATTGAGTCACTTTGTCTGATGGCTAGGGCTGTTGCTGCAACTGACTTCAGGCACGCAGGCAGAGCCTGGGCCACTGGATCTAGTGTACTAGAAAAATAAGCGCAAGGCTTGTGTTTTCCTGCTTGATTTTGTGTGAGGACAGATAACGCTGTTCCATCTCGTTCAGTTATGAAAAGCATAAAAGGTTTGCTGTAACATGGAGTCGCTAAAACTGGCGCTTGACATAATGCTCTTTTTAATTCTTCAAATGCCGAGGTATGTTCTTGTGTCCAAGGGAGGACAGTCGGAGTGGCTGCCTCCTGTGTAGTTAACTGTATGAGTGGTTTGGCTAGATAGGCATACTGGGGAATCCATTGCCTACAGTATGAAGTGAGGCCAATAAATGCACGTACTTCTTTCTGTGTCTTGGGCTGTGAAAGGTTAGAAATGAGCTGTATGCGTTCTCGTGTTAGTTGTCTACCCTCCTTGGAAAGTAAGTGTCCAATGTACACCACTTGCTTTTCACAGAATTGCAACTTGGAAGGGGACACCTTGTGCCCTTTGTCAGCCAGAAAATGTAACACTGTCAGTGATGCATTTGCGCATTCTGGTTCTGAACGTGCTGTAATTAGGATGTCATCTACGTACTGTAGTAGAGCAGTGTTGGGAGGCATGTGAACACTGTCTAGCTGTCTTTTTAATGCCTGACTGTAAATGCTAGGACTCATTGCAAGAGCGAAACCCCTGCCAATTATTCTGTTTACACTACGAGGGAAAAACTATTCATTTGCAAGCATGCTCTTATCTGAAGTCAATGAAGCTTTCAGTGCTGGCTGTAAGGAAGAGCAACTTGACCCCCTCCTTTTATAAACAATTTCTCTGCGGCTCATCAAGTTTTTTTTTCTCTACACTGCCTTCCCCTTCATAGTGATGTCACCCACAGGGCTGTCAGTTTATATCAACAAATGTCAGCGGAAAAGAATTGGAGTATGGCCAATAATAACAAGACAGGTACTGCTCGGAGCTTCAAGAGGGAAAAGCCCTCCCTTTACAAAATATCTTTCCCTGGGAGTCAGGCCACTTCAAGGTCGAAAAACACATTCTCTGTAATTCAAAACAGATAGCTAACCAACATTCTCTAACTTAACTGAAGCAAATTTAAAACGTGATAAAAAGCATCCTAAAATCAGTAATTAATAAGGACATATTTTATTTCGTAACCTAGACACATGCTAGCATTTTAAAATAATTATATCATAAAATATTGTTACTAGCTGCAAAGGAAAAAAAGAAACAGAACAACATGACATGGAAACACATCACATTTTACTTTATGAAAATAACATGTGAAACACTATAATCTTGCATTGCAGAACCAAGAGTTTCATAATTAAATGTGCAAGCTCTTCTACTCTACCTATTAAAAGGGCCAGATTCATCATTTTTCAAAAAGCCATGTTTTCTAATTGAGTGGATTAACTGTCACACGCTATTCTAAAGGGCAGCTTGTATTGGGAAAAATAATAATGAATATTTTGTAGAACAAATTTCTATTTAAAAAAACACACACGTTGTATTACACTAATTAAAAGCACATTCTATGATGGGTCTGTTTTATATGTCCTTCTCAACCGTGAAAACATTAAAGCACCCTCCGTGCAAACCCTTATCTCAATTCGACTGGTTTATTTACAGCTTACCGACCTCTGAGTCAAACACATTAAATCAAGTGTTCCAAGGCAAACCCACACAAATACACGGACGCATTTGAAATAGAATGTTAAATGAACACTTCTTTACTCTCCATGCAAGATGTTACCATTCAGTCAGCAAACTGACAAAGCACATAGGCAGACCCAGCAACCAATGAAAAAGTTAAATCAAACCATCAATCAACTAAATACTCACTGACTTTTAGTGTCAGCTCACATAACCATGCATGTGAGCTACACAGCCATGAAATCGTGCCAAAACGCACTTCCAAACTACGCCAAAAAGACACCTTACCCTCCACCAATTTCCTTCAAACTACTTTGCCGCAAAACTAGACACTCCCAAGTTTCAGCCGATCCCGCAGACTCAGTTAAGAACTACTTAGCACACCACGAAATCTCGGCCTAAAAGCACGCACAAATCAAAACAGCTCCATTTTCCAAAAATACACATTAGCCAAACACACCCTTCCGCCCAAGCCAAAAATCCCCAAAATTCAGCACACCTGGCCATCCACCTCCTCTACCGCTGATCCAACCCCTGGGCCCCTAGCGCACCTGGAACACCCCCAAAATAATTTCTCAATTTTCAGAAAAACGCCCATTGGATAACATGGCAAATCGCACCTCCGCACAAAACATGCTTTTTCCACCACTTCCACAGCTCAGATCCTTTTCAAATTTGGCATCACAGTAGTCCAAGCGATTCCCTAAATCCTCACCAACCAAATCCATCCACTGGAACGGGTACGAATTTCCTCTCAAAAACACGCCCCCCCAAACACCAAAAACGGCCATAAATCGGCCAAATCTCGACCAAAAAACGCCAAAATCCCTCAACACCTTGTTAAACAGCATGTTAAAACAAATACTGCCTTCTCAATACAAGATATTAACTCTTTGGCAGCTGAAGCACAATCTTTCCCCAATGACTGCAGTACATGGGAAAGTCATGAACCCATCTCTCCACGTTATCACATAACACGTACGCACATCTTCAAAACGTTTTCTCCAAGCACTTGAAAGAGATCCAGCTCTCTCCTGCCTAACGTAATGATAACATGCTCTGCACAAACCATAACTACATGGCGCTATTCACAAGCCATGTTCACAAGAAACTCAACAAGTTATAATAATGACATGCTCTTCATAAACCATATTTACAAGGAGCTATTTACAAGGAACTCCACAGTAAACTTATATATATGGGGACTCTTCTAGATAGGAGGAAATAAAAAGCCTCTGATGCTGTCGGCTTCTTTCTACATACTCTAAAGGGTACAGGTGGTGGCGTTCGCGACCTACTGGGTGTTTCTGAGGTGGTCACTCTAGCTAGTTCTTCTGAGAGGACGGGGTAAATACCAGTAACGACGGCATTTCTTTTTCTATCAACCTGTTCTGTTTTGACCCGTTCCCCCTCCTCCCGCAATTCTTTTTCTTTGGCTCTTTCCTCTGCTTGTTTAGTTCTCTCTGCTTTATTGAATTCTTTCTCTGTTCTCCTGTGTGACTCTTTGCGCCATAACTCGATGGCATCTTTCTGAGAGGGTCTTGACTTCCTTTTCCATAGCGCTTCCTCTACTCTCATAATGCATTCTGAATCCCATGTTAATGAGATAGGCCATCTATACTTTTCCTCCAGGTCCTTTGTATAGTCTACCCATAAATCTAAAAACAAGATGGCGTTTAATCCATGCTTATTATACATATAATGACCAGGTGTGTCTCTAGGCGGGATGTTAACTGACTCTTCTAGTATACCTTTTCTGGTCCCTATCCGACGCAATTTTGAAAACAGTGGCATGTTGAAAGTCAGTGGTTTAGTCAGTGGTGATGGAACCAACACAATGGAAATACAATACACAAAAAATAGACTGAAACAATCAACAATCATTCACACTAAAACATCATAACATTAAAACAAACATGATCTAAACCAATACAGAGAACTAAACATGTACTTGAAAAACTATATGCACTGGGATACAGTACAACCATACCGGTCTCAAAAATGAGACACGTCTTTACCGTGCCCACGTTTACCATGGACCCGTCTTGACCGTGCTCGTGTAAACGAACCCGTCTTTACCGTTTTCACGAATAACGTGAACCCGTCTTTACCGTTTCCACGAATAACGTGGACCCGTCTTGACCGTGTTCATATAAAATGAACCCGTCTTGAAACTTTATGCATTCCCCATAGTGGTACTCACCGAGAAGCAAAACTTGAAACTTGAAGGCCTCGGACTTCTACGCATCTACGTCTACGTCTACGCATGCGCCTCGGAACGGGTGGACCTCTGGAAACCTCGGACCTTGCTCTCTCACAGGTCGGGCTCTGGTTGAGACGATCCGCAATCCTCACCGCCTCGTATGGATGCCTGGTCACAGTCCGTCCTCCTCCTGGGCCTGAGGGAGTAGTGGGAAATCCCGATGGCGTGTACACGTTAAAGTCCGTCACGGCTGTAGAAGGGGGCAAAGCTGGACCTACAACTCCGGCGCGTGGGGAAAAGGATATGTTCCTATTCGGGCGCCAAATTAATGTGGTAAATAAAATATTACCCTGGCATAATTTCTAGGCATTAACAATTAGCATGTATCAAATGAGAGGCAGAGAGTCCGTGGTGTCCAAGTTAAAAGGGCTTTATTCCAATAACTCGAGTTAAGGGAGAATCTGTTCCATCACCAATGAGGTTCAGGAAGGGTCTTCTAACATTATTTACAGAGAACAACACATATATACATTTTTCCTTGTACATAGGGAGGAGCGCTCCAGGCAGAGCATGAAAGAAAGAGATAAGAGCATGTGGGCGTGCATGAGGGTGTACACTTGATGAGTCACAGGTGGGTGATAGGTGGGTGGCTACATAGAGGAGGAGTTACATGGCAGGCTGGAACTTTGCCCTACTTGTGCACGCAATTTGAGCATGACGTGCAATTGACGTGTAACTGGGAGGAGAGCTGACTTTCAGTCTAGTAGAGAGGCCTTTAGTGTCAGGGCGACCAGCACGTCTTGTACTAACTGATATCTTAAGTCAGGGGATGTATTATCTGAAGCAGAGGTTGCTCATCACTAAGAATCAGAAAAAGCATATATTTCTTCGTGCATTGCATGGGGGCTGTGAGCTTTCTATGGATGCAAGCACTGTGATTTACTTCAATGGAGACAGAGAGGCCAGGCCCTATCTTCCGCGGACGGGTTCTGTTTACCTTTTTCACCGGGCATGCAGATAACTGTTAAGCAAAATATACTGTCTTGGCAACCCTTGCTCAGCTGAGCTAGAAGTATGCGAGGTCAGAGATACGTAATTGCAGCTTTCAGTGTGTCAGGAGTCATGAAAACCCTGATTCAGAAAGTGGTTCAGACTGAACCACAAAAGAAAGGGTTCATTACGATATTTATTTAAAAGTGCACAATGCAAATACATGGGCCTTCATGTTAGCTTAACGTTTGGGAAACTTGATGACAGGCACCTTAATGCAGGACGTGATTGCAGAGGCCTTGTGATTCAAGCCACTAAGAGAAATATGCATGGGTGACATGCACATATATGTAACATAGGGTACACGTAGGGGGCATCTTGGTCAGGCAAAATTTCATTTTCCTCACCCCAGCTGATTGGAAATACGTAAGTAGGGTACATGAAATCTCGCATGTCGCACGACAACACGAGACTCCTATGCCAAGTCATAGAACACTCCTCAAACTCACCACGCCCGGCTGTCGCAATCACACTAGACGCCGAAAAGGCATTTGACAGAGTATCCTGGCACTTTCTTGAGAAATGCCTACAAGCGTACAGCTTAGGGGACGAATACACGAAGAAAGTCATGGCACTATACAAAAAAACGATGGCGCAAATAGCCATAAACGGAAGCTCATCGTCCCCGTTCGAACTAGAGAGAGGAACAAGACAAGGGTGTCCACTATCCCCGCTACTGTTTCTACTAGCCCTAGAACCACTGATCACAGACACAATAGCAAACAGAGACATCACAGGAATAACAATTAGCAACACAACAGCCAAGATCGCCGCCTACGCGGATGATCTACTTATAATAACGAACAAACCAGCCCACTCTATACCAGCACTCATGCGTACAATCGATACATATGCCAAACATTCAGGCTACAAACTTAAAAAAGACAAAGCTGAATGCATGCCACTCAACATACACACAACCAGGGAGGTAACAGGAGACTCAGGCCTAGCGTGGCAACCAAAAGCTGTCAAATATCTGGGCATCCAATTTAAAAGAAGCCTGAGAGGCACCCTAGAATTGAACGAGAGGCTCACTCTGAGAAAGATAAAAGATCTACTTGACACGTGGTCACCCAAGTTCATCACATGGTGGGGTAGAATAGACTAATAAAATACTTTGAAGAGGGTCAAAGGGAATATTTTTACTGACCTGACATCTCAATTCCCTCCTATTGTCATATCAAAATACAAAATAGAGATGCCTCTGTCCACTAAGTGTGTTACTGTACTAATCACTAAGAACCAACAAGGATTATACAAATGAATAGTGAGTTACATCTGGCTGAGGAATTCCCACCAGCCCACCCTTCGGGCGGAATCTCATTATGTGGGAGTTGTTAAACAATCCGAACACCGCCCAAACCATCAGTTGATGGTGCGGATATGGATGTCAAAAGGGACTCTAGCCAGAGTTACTCAAAAAAGGTGATGCTAATGGAGTGCAGTGCTATAGTGAAAGTGATGCTTAAAATTGACTACTTGGACAAAAAGTATGTTTAATAAGGATCGTCCAGGTGTCAAGATTAAAACCACGCCAGGTAGTCTGAATCTATAACTACACTGTGGCGCTGTGCAGGACGGTCAACATGTTTCTGCCTTGATGGAAACTCTGTCCGGCTTTCTTCAGGACCCTAGTAATGGAATGCTACTGCAACAATCAGTGAGGTGATAGTAATGTGTGAAAAAATAATAATAAATGATATACTTTACAATACTTATATCGACCAGGAACTTGGAGCCCCAATGAACTCTGGAAGAAGAAAATTGTCTTTTCCTGTTTGGAAAGAATACATAGAAGACACACATATTTACATGTATATATCCACATAGTTACAAAGAAACTGTACATACAATACACCTGCATGAGTATTGTATACCCAGCTTTATCATGGGCATAATAGTCCAAGCAGAGAGAGGAAATACCTCTCAGTAGTACTCACCCAGCTTTTTGTGGGAGACAACCTCACCTCACCCGGCAACCGCTCGGGAATGTGAGGCCCCGCTATATTGTGTAAAAAAAAGATTAAGGACATAATTAGGAAAAAAACTATCTCATATGCCCAGGTAAACTAATTCACATCTAAACCCTAACAATTTGTAGTGGACACTGTCTTGTCATCCTATGGCTTAACCTACCCAAATGTCAGACAAAAGATGGAATGAACTCACTTCTATTAAAAATTCTTTAAACTAGTTTCATGGCTTTGTTTATTTGAAGTTAACAGATACTCTTTAGTTACTATTTTGCTCCCTACACACTTGGTGTTGCACCAAATATGAGAAACAGAAAGAAAAGTGGCAGAGAGAGATGGCAAAACAGTTTAAAAATACTGAAATCCACAGATTGACACAGATTAAATCCAACCTGTTTCTTTTAGACCAAGCAGCATTAGCTCCAGACGAGGAGGAAGGAGAAACCCTTACCTGTCCGTCGGTACCTCTCTCTGACATCCGAGAGGAAGTGGAGGTACCGACTGGACAACCCTTCGCGTTTATATAGCGGAGCTGATTGGTTAATTGCCCGCTCGAGGACGCCAATTATGATCGTTTTTACCTCTTTGTGCCTGTGTTTTACCGAAGGAAGAGTTTACTATTCCGGCGAGCATGCGCGAAGAGCGCCGGTTAGCGTGCGCATGCTCCAAGGAAGAAACGCTATTCCCTGGCACATGCGCTGATGTATGCCGCCCGGAGTCCCGAGCAAATATCTATACAGTGTGCTGTATCTCCGTAACTCACTCGACATCTGCAAACCACGTGAAGCGCTGAGCGTAGTGCACCCTTGAATGAATCCCAGTCCTCAACATATAAACAAGCATTTGCAATGCAATAGGTCTCGCATTTACGCATGTTTGAGCTATTGACATTGCAAATGACAATGCCTTTTATTTTTATTTTCCTTTTTAAAACATAAATAAAAGGCATTGTCATTTACAATGCCAATAGCTTAAATTCGTGTAAATGCGAGACCTATTGCATTGCAAATGCTTGTTTTCCTTTTCATCGCATTGTGGAACTCGAAGTAATGTTGATCCCACTTGAAAATGAGCAGTATAAGTCCTAGAATAAAAAGAGAAAACCTGGACTGGATGAGCTGCTTACAAAAGGACCTGGAAAACGCGAGTGTTCCTGTCTGAAGGAGCCTTCGCTGGAACGTGTTCTGTGGCCTCCAGCAGAATTCTCAGATATCCCAGGTCCAAGCTTGTGTATTTCATCCCCTCCAGCTTTTGGCTTTCCTTTTTGGAATCATTATTGGTATAAATGGGACTACTAATCCCATAATGCACAGCTAAAGCCCAACTTGGATGAGCTCCATGGCAGCTCGCAAGCTCTGCAGTGTTAGCAGCCACATGCACAATCACGGATAGGAAACAATGGCTGCCTCTCACAGTCACTCTTGTCAACCGAAGCCTCACCTCCTCTCTCCTCGTGCTCTTTACATAACCTAACCTAAAACAAGCCAATTACATCTGTTTTCTTTGTACTTATGTGTTTTTAGTATTGACATCTAGGCAGTTTCCAACAAAGGGTGGCTTCCCATGAACTCTCTGCTTTTATTAGCAGCTGGTTCCTATTAGGGACGAACCAATAAAAGGCAAATGATAGAGCCGGCGGTGTGTTCCTACACGCCGCGTTTATCACTCAGCCACCCATGTGTTTCAATTTACTAATCAACCCATAGAGCCCCGCCCACCAATAAACTGCATTCCATAACTCGCATAGTTCTGATTATTTTGGTAAATGTAGCGTTTCATAGATAAAAAGGGCAGGGTCCTGGCTCGGTCTACCTGCTGCTCCCTGGAACTCACTCCCAGGTTTCCACAGCTCCGCTCCTTCGGCACATTCGCCCCTGGCTGGTGACTTTTTACAGTGTCCAGCAAAGAGTGATTTTGAAGTGAAATTTCTGCTGTTTACATTTAAAGAAAGCAAACTCACCGCCGCAGCCCGGCTTCAACAGGAAGCCAGGCAACCTTTGTTGGGACGGGGGCGGGGCCGGGCCAAAACAGGAAGCAGGCGCTCCTGTGCCCGCCGGAGGTTTTCCGTGTTAGCTAGCGGGGCCCCCGTGCTCGTGGAGAGCCCCGCAGCCCCCGCCGCTGAACCATAATGACCCGCTGGCTGCCGAGGGACACGCAAGAAGAACCTGGTGAGTGGGGTGTGAGGGGGATGTGTGCGCGCGTGTGTGTGTGTGTGCGCGCGCACGTGTGTGTATGCGTGTGTATGTATGCGTGTGTGTGTGTGTTAAAATAGCACGATGACTGGTTGGTGGTGGGGGTGGGTGGGGGGAAGGTGGTGTGTAGGCGAGTGTCTGTCTGCCCGTTTGTCTGTTTGTATGCACGCGAAAGCAAGCGAAACAGCGCGCAAGCAGTCAGAAGCAAAGGCGCGCTCACGAGGAGAAATCTGAGACAGCAGAGGCTCGTGCCCAAACGCTGTCTCAAATTCCCCCGAAAGTAACAGCTATAGGTCCTGAGCTAGACAGCGCATGCTACGCATGCGCAGCTCTACGCTCGACCTAAAAAGGCCATATGTAGTGTTTTACAAGACTGGTTAGTGTCAAATGTTCTTTGTCTATAGAAACGCATTTTGGCAGGTAGGCAGCGCATCTGTCTAATTGCACGCCTGGAACACACATAATATTTAGCTGGTGTGAGGGGTTTATCATCAAGCATATTCAGATTGGGGAGATGCTATTCCATTACTATAAACGCTGCACACACCCATGACAGAGACACTGCTCTCTTTTCTAGATTAATCATGAGAATGCAGCCCTGACCAAAAGGCAATACACCCTTGCAACCTTAGTTGAGGAATCGATATTGACACCTTAGACCATAGGCGGAGTAGAATAGACACCATCAAAATGATGGTAACTCCCATAATCAATTACCTTGCAGACATGCTTCCCCTGGCCCTGACAGAAGACTTCCACAAAAAAATAGACCAGATGTTCAATAAATTTATATGGAGAGGGAAAAAAGCAAGAATAGGTCTATGTAAACTAAGGCTGGGGAAAAATTGGGCGGACTCAACATAGCGGACTTGAGAACATTTCAGCTAGCATTCATAGCCAGACAGGGGATGCACTGGATACTTCCTGCACAAAAATACTCGCCGACATGGCTAGCCATAGAAAAAGCCATGCTGCATGACACCGATCCACTCACATTACTCACATCCAACAAACAGGCACTCAACAACAAACCGATACTAAAGATTACGAAACAGGTGCTACTGAAGGTAGACCGTAACCTAGAAATCGCATCAAAAACTCACAATGGGAGATACTCTGGTCTAACCCCAAGATTAAATACAGGCAGAAAACACTAGACATGATCACATGGAAGAAATTAGGAAATTCAATTTCCAGCACAACTGAAAACGGAAGGAAAGCCATACACCTTCAACAATCTAAAAAAAAACACAACCTCCCAGACTTAGAACTATACAATTTCCTAGCTATCAAAACAGCCGTTACAAAATCTAAACTACACAAATAAATCCCATCCATCTTCCAGTTTATGGATAACATAAACAAGACAGGGCACCAAGTATCACTCCTATACAAACGGATCCGACCCGTCACATCCAAACTTAACGCCAAAAAAAGGCCTATTGGGAAACCCAGATAAACTACAAACTTACAGAACACGAAATACAGACATTATGGGCTTCCCCATCCAAAAACATGATATCCCCCGCACTAGCACAGACCAAATTCTGGTTACTTCACCAAGCGCATTGGACACCAGCACGACTAGCCTCCATAGGTCAAAAGGACAACAACACTTTCTGGAACTGCGGAACAGAAAGAGGAGACTTAGAACACCTCATCTTTAGCTGAACAAAAGTCAAAAAATTCTGGAAAAATGTGCTAGATTTCACAAACAGAGCGCTAGGTTGCAGCCTTAAGCAAACATTTGCCACAATCGTCACAGCACACATCTCACCAGACATCTCCACCCACGAAAGACAGAAATCTCCTTGACTTCCTCCACACGTCAGCAGCAAAAATGGTACTCACGACTGGAAGGACACAACCAAAGCCGCATTCAAAGGGTGGCTAAATTGGGCTATCTTCCTCAGAGGTGCAGACTACAACACCCTAAAAAACACACCAGGGAGACACCCCGATAGAGAGATGCGGCCTAAACTGGATAATCTGATAGACTCCTTCAAACCACCATAGACAAAACATAACCAGACTCTAAGCTGGTAGGGACTTTCTGTCACAAACAACAACCACCACTCCAGGTTCCATGTTTTATGTTTTATGTTTCTAACTAAGTGCCAGCCAATGGCGACAATAAGTGTTACATGTTACTTGTGGGCCAGTCCAACAGGGCGAACAAAGTCGTACCGTCGAACTCATCACAAATGCCCGTCGCGATAATCCTTCATACAACGTCAAGTCTATATGTTTTGTCAATATATGTAACCTTTGAATACCAATAAAAAATTTTTTTTTTAAAAAGTAAAAAAAAGAAAGCTATGGTGTGAATTTACATATGCCCTTGTGGAAACACATCAAATAGCCCAGGAGTGCCACCTCAGGTGTGGACGATACCTCCACTTCTATCATTTTAGGTATTTCTTTGCATACCAAACGCCAGTAGGCCCCAATCTTAGCGCAATTCCATACAAGGTGCGCAAAGTCAGCATGTGGGGCTCCGCATTTGCTGCAAGAGTGCGGCCTACCTGGATCATTGCTGTGTAATCTTTCCAGGGACATATAAACTCTCTGCAAAAATGTAAAATGCAATAATTTGTGCCGACTATATAAAGAGACCTCTTTAGTTTGTGCGCAGCAGAAAGCACAGTGTGAGTCCTGAATTTCATGTCCCAAATGGCCCTCCCAAGCCTCCCGGATCCTGCTCTCTACTGGGAACTAATGCCATGCACTCACAATACTTTTTTTTAATTAGGTGTTCGCCCCCTGTGGTCATAATTACTAGGGTTAGCGGGATAAATGGTGTGGGCTCTAGGGGGAACTCAGCCATCTCCGCCCAAAGTGCACAGCGGACTCGGTTGAGAATAAAGTGGTCCATGAATGTAGCCTCACTGAATCTGTCCTTCTCAGTGCTGGAAAAAACATGGCCTTCTGTGAATGGGTCTCCGACTTTGCTCATTGAATAAGCAATGTGTGTTGCACCAGCTTTTCTTGTGTGATTAGGATCCACATCACAGCTTATTTAATATTGGAATCTTTGGGGAATACAATGTAACTCGCACCAATTTCTGCCATGCCCAGCTGGTAGTTGAGACCGCTTGAATATCTCTGGGGTATCGCGGAAATCCCAGTGGCAATATATTCTGTTCAATGGGGCTGGTAAGACTAGAGCAGCCTCTGGTCTGGTGTAAGAGATCCGGGCAACTGGGTGAAGCCAAGAGTGAGCAAAACTACACTGTGCAACCAAGTAGTACACATGAGGATTAGGTACTCCGACTCCTCCTCTGTCGTACGGAAGGGTCATGGCGTCAGAGCTAACCCTAGGTCTCTTCCCACCCCATGTTAGTCTGATCAGGTGGGATCGTGTAGTGCTAAAAAAACTATTTGGGAGCGGGATCGGGATGTTGTTAAACAGGTATATAAATCTCGTTAGCACAATCATTTTTAGGTTTCGCCTGGCGTCCGCTGCGCAGCAGCGTTCGCGCAGGCGAAATCTAATGTTAGAATAGTATGGGGGACTTGAACCCGCCCCTTCTTCCATTGGCTAGCTCCATAAATGGAGGCTAGCCAACGGCGTCACTAGGGTTTGTGTCACCCGGTGCGGTAACTCATGGTGACGTGCGGTCCGCACCCCCCTAGTGATGCCACTGCCAGGAACCTTCTGTTGTGGTAAAATTGGCTAAGTTCCGAGGACAAATATCAATATTTTGCATCTAGATCCTTGATTGTACAGGGACGACAGCGTCTTCCCTCTCGATTTTTTTCCTGTAGTCTTAGCTTTCTGAAATGGCTTAGCAAGGTAAGTCTACATCATTCATCTTGGAGATCTCTAATTCTCTAGTTCAACAATGCCTCTCTCAAGCAGTGGCAAGCTGACGGGTCAGAAAAAGAAATGGCAGTGGTTGCCTGTTTTATTTTTCCTCTTGAGATATACGGTTCAGTGTTTGCCTGTTTTTGTTGGTGAATTGCTTTAAGAGGGAGTGAAATTATCTGTGCCTCAGTCATTTTAAAAGAGAAACGTCAGACCTCACCTCACCACCCCTCCGGCTCCGCCCCAAAGGCTAAGCTGGGCTCTAGCCCTCCGTGACTTTTTTCACCCTGCTGGAGACTTCTCTCTCTGCACCTTTTATTGCGTGTTCTTTTCTGTGCTGCAGGCACTCTCCATTCACAGCTCTGCTCATAGTTTATGCAATCAGCTCGTTCTGTTTCCCGATGTCTCATGGGCCTTATGTGTACCATTTCTCCCAGGCTCCTTACCTGTTCTGGAACCTTGCACCTTGATGTCTGCTCTTATCCAGGCCTCCTCCTCTTATCCAGGCCTCCTCCTCTCTTCTCCTTCTTTCAGGTGAGTTGGCCTCAGTTTGCCACTTCGAGTTCCTGCTCATCTCCGTGCAGAGCTCAGAGCAAAGCCCATGTCTAGGCCGACGTAGCTTTTGACTCTACTGGTGCGGATCTGCCGGCTCTGCTCGCAGTGGCTGTGGCCCCCCTGTCAGCGCAAGCTGCACTGGTCTAGCACCAGCTAATTCCGTACCGGCAGAGAGAGACCACAGGCCCGACCCTCCCCTGCCGACTTCCATGCCTGCCTTGCTGCCCACATAATTTCTGATGGCGAGGCACTCTGCTCTGTACACATTGTCGGTTCTCCCAGGTCCTCCGACTGCCACAGTGGAGGATCACCTAGTAGTTGGTAGTCAGATACCGCCGGCACCTGTAGGGTGAGCCGTGGCCGCAGACACAGGGACACAGAGCTCGGGTCGCCTGGTATGGAGCTCGTCTCTACCGACGTGTGATGAGGTGAATGAACCGGAACCGGAAAGACAAGTGAAAACTGATGCAATACTACGCCCCCCAGGGTTTGGCTTGCTCTGTGCATAGGTGTGTGTTTCATTGCGCCTCTGTTGGGTGTCTGCCTGTCATTCACCCTGTCTGGGGGCTCCGCAGCCAGAGTCTCCGCCTGACTGCTTTTCTGTCACCTCGTCTTTCTGGGAAGCAGATTGTCCGTGACCCTGTCTGCATCTCTGTGACCCTTCCACTGCATGTCTGTGTATCTTTCTGCGAGGGGGCCTGCGGAACGATCACGGTGTCTGTTTGCTTTGGTGTCAAGGTGTCACCCCATGTGAAGGTGTCACCCGGTGCGGTCCGCACCCCCCGCACCACCCTAGTGACGCCACTGAGGCTAGCCATTGGAAGACATGGTTGTCCATCACTGTTTCCCCCGTCACGACGCGAATCGTGGGCGTTTCTGACTCTTTTTTTAAGTCCCACATCCTCCCTCTCGCCGAGGAGGTATCCCGCCGTCAGCGATCCATTTGTTTATCCCCCGCCCTCCCTCCCGTTGTCCGTGCCTTCTTCCTACCACCCGCCGGCCCACTGTCCGTGCCTCCTCCCTCCCGCCCACTCCTCTCGCCGAGGAGTTATCCCGCCCTCCTCCCGCCGTTAGCGATCCATTTGTTCCCGCCCTCCTGCAGGCAGGGTAGGTTTAGATTTTTTCCCCTCTACTCAGCGTCATTTTCGTGTATTTTCAATATAACCTTTATAGAAATACATACTGTGACATAAGTTTGCGCAACTCTTGACAAAAGCCTCTGTCGCGGTTGTTTGCGCGTGCGCATTGCACTGCCCCCGCAGCGCTTGCTCAGTCCACCACGCCCGGGTGCCGGGTGTTCTCTGCGCATGCGTCGCGCTGCTGCGGCGTGCTCAGCGGTGCGAGGCGTGGTACTTTCTTTTCTCTCGGGTCTCCTTCTGCGGTGCCGGTTGGGTTTTGACAAGGACTGAGCAGAGGCGTGCGAGCAAGCCCCCGAAGAGCCGCGACAAGATGGTGCTCGACCTAGACCTCTTCCGTGCCGACAAAGGTGGAGACCCAGAGGCGGTGCGGGAAACCCAGCGCAAGCGGTTCAAGGATCCGGGGCTGGTGGACCGACTGCTGCAGGCTGACGGGGTCTGGAGGCGGAGTGAGTACACGAGGGGGCATGCACGAGCGGGGCCAGGTAGGGGTGGAAAGTGGGAAAGGCTGTGGAGCGGGATAAGTGGGGAGACTGGGACAGACAGGAAGGTGCATTAAGTGTATTTGGCTGTGATTGAAGATGAGTCGTATCTCAAGGCAAGGATGGGGTAGATGAAGGTATTGCCTGTGATAGATTATATTGGCTGGCACTCAGCGGGACCCTGTTATGGATCTCCGTGGAGCCCTATGTCCACGTGCACTGTGGGTTATTTCATTCTGGTGCAATGCACAGTTGTTCATTGATCAGCCTCAGGAGGTTGTTTCCAGTTGTTTTACCCCTATGGTAGCTTTGTAGCACGTATAGGCGTATGTGAGCACAGTAGGTTTTGTTTCTTGATTGGGTGATTGATAAGATGAAATTGATGTAGAAAAGAGGGCAAGGGCTGACATTTTTTCTTTCGAGCCTGCTGTCCAGGGTGTCACATGCCAGGGTCGTCAAATACAGAGGCTATCTAGCTTTAATTCCGCCTCATACCTCTTTCTTCCATCATTTCTCTTCTCTTTCTCTGTCGGGTCCTTTTTGTAGTCTGCTTTCTCTCTTTGCCCCTCTTCACTAGCTCTCTCTTCCCCCTTTCTGCCTATGTTTCTCTTGCTTTGGATCAAAGTCTTATGCTGAAAAGTAAGTCCAGAGCCCCCGAAAAACGAGTACTGGTGAGCACCCAATGTTAGTGCAGGCTGAAATTTAGCACTGAGTGTAACTTCAAAGGCGATGTCTGCATACATAAACCCATATATCGGCTTGAGTGAAGTACATGTATTCATGGTCAGCACCTTCTTCTCTCTATGCAGTCTTTGAGAACATTGCAGGTTGAAGTTATCGAAGTTGGCTCACTTATTGGAATCTAGGTACAAAGGACCAGCCATGTTCTTTTTAGAGAAGCATTTGCAAGTATAGAGCCTCCGATCTGACATGTGAATTTAATGAGTCTTTGGGCGTAAATGTCAGCAAACATTTGCTAAATGACATATGCTCGATCCAAAACCTTGCTACCGTGTGAAGGTTATTGTCTCTATGCCATACCCCATTCTTTCAACTTTCAGTCACAACCAATGTTCCCTGTAATATTTTTCCTTTATGTGTGGCAATAAAGGTGCTTTGTGCACTACAGTCAAGGCTGCGTGCACTGAAGACAAACACCAACTTGATACACACGTATGTGCAGCGTGCAAGCTACCAAAATCAGTGGCATAGCCATGGGTCCATCTGCCCTAATCTAAGCCAGAAAAATATTAAGCTATTGGCATTGTAAATGACAATTCCATTTATTTATCTGTTTTCAAAACCAACACATAAATAAAAATGTTGTCATTTAAAATGCCAATAGCTCTAACTTTTGCAAAGGCGAAACCGTTGCATTGTAAATGCTTGTTATCAACACGACTCGACCAGCTAGTGAAAGGGGGAGACGTAACCATCACTCCACTTGCGTTTCGAGTTTTTGCACCGCAGGGCCATAATTCAATCTTATAATCTGCTCTGTTTCTGTGTGGATGCCGATTCTGAACACCACTCAAGATGGAATTCACAATTCCATTTCTTAGTGCATGGAGTAATGGGGAATATTTCTGATTTGCCCCAATTTATACCCAGTCCAGAGGAACCGCCAAATCGTATTATTTCCCTAATTAGGGGCTCTAGATTCTCCTGGAGAGAGCGCACGTAAAGGATGATGTCATCAGCGTAAAGAGAAATAACGAGAGGGCCCGTCTTGAGCTGCAGACCTCTATGTAAGTGACATTCTTGTTTGTGTCTAACCAGGGGGTCCATGGCCAGGATAAAAAGCAAAGGGGAGAGTGGGCATCCTGTCTGGTTCTACATGACAGGCTAAAAGACCACGAGATCATACTGTTTAATCGGAGCCGGACTGTAGGTCCATTATATAATAAGGAGGTGAGGTCGATGAAGCCTCTTGGCATACCCATCCTTTCTGTTCACGCCAAGGAAGAAAGGCCACTCACAGGGGTTTAAGGCCTTTTCCGTGTCAAGCAGTATTGCTGCTGCCGGCACCTCAGGCGATATTCTATGTATAACTACGAACAACGTCCTCCAGTTGAGGGCGGTCGATCTATGAGGAATACAGCCCGACTGGGCAGGGGAGATGATACATTCTAACAACAAGACCAGCCTTAGCGCTATCATTTTTGCCAAAATGTTATAGTCGAAGTTCAGGAGTGAGAGGGGACTATATGACCCACAGGCCATTGGATCCTTCCCTGATTTGGCCAGCAGTATTATTACTGCCTCACACAGCGTTAGGGGCAGTTCCTTATGCTCAAGGGCTTCGTTATAGACCTCTAGCAAGTGTGGTGCCAACAACTCATTGTATGTCTTATAAAAATCTCCTGTGAAGCCGTCTAAGCCAGGTGCCGTGGAGCCGTTCATAGCGTCTATTGCACTAACTATCTCCTCTGTGGAGAAGGGTTCTGCAAGGAACTCTTGCATGAATTTCTCCAGCAAAACTAATGCAATCTCTGATAGATATTCCTCTTGTTCCGAACAATTGCAATCCACCCGAGATGTATAAAGTGCAGTGTAGTATGACACAAACTCATCCCGTATATCCGAGATATTCGTAATAAACACTGAATACAATATATACCTTGGCATCGTAATGTTTTAATATATGTCTAGACTGTTAAGTGTCTTTGTGGTTCTACTTATGTATGTATGATGAAGATGCATGATTAAGGGAGGTCCTTGAACTAGAAGAAGTTTAGTGCAGGAAAGTGAATAGTGGAGTTGAAGTGTAGTCTAGTATATCAACTGTGATCAAGGGAACTTTACTCTGTTTATATTCGTGAGAATCCGGCCAGTGGCAAAGCGAAGCTTAGTGATATATGATCGCCCGGTTGGAGTCCTCAAGAGTCGCGCTAATGTATGCCTTGGCCTATCCCCCTTCCCATATCCTCAGGCAATGCAATATTTAGTTAGAAAGGGTGTCTCCCGTTCTGCCACCTCCCTAAACTCAGATAGTAAACCCAGCCGGGCCGTGTCAGGTTACACCATCAGTTCTGTATCTAATGTGTCCAATTGTATTTCAATGTTAGCTATCGTAGCCCTCAAATCTTTCAAAACATCAGCATGTTTGGAAATGCAGACACCACGCAGGCATGGCTTAAAGGCCTCCCAGAGCGTAGCCCAGGTGTCCACAGATCCAGTATTTGGCTCGAAGTAGTCCTCTATTGTAGGAGAGGAGGGTCTGCTTCCTATGGTCACCCCCACTTTTTGCTTTTGCTTTACTGGTTTTCGAATTAGATGTGGCTGTGGGCCTGCTAATCAGACCCACAGCCCAGATGCACTCTCTCTAAATTCACACCATGTACTCTAGGTACATCCACAATTGGGAATTGGTTCACCTTATCAGCCCCTGTAGAAGTGTACCCTAGGTACTCAGGGCATACGTGTAACCAAGGCCTACCAGGGTCTGCAGCATGTATTATGCCACCCCTGGCTGGCCACTCAAACTGACACAACTGGCTGACCAGCCCCTTTTATTTGTATAAAGGTAGGAGCTGAACCCCAGGACTTTGTAGTCCTCTATGGCCACTCAGAGTTCAGACCTGAAAATGTCATCAAGCAAAGCCCGCCCTGGAAATCTCCACTGTCTCTCACTGCCCTCCAGTCTAGGGACACGCACCCCCAACACCACCAGAGAATGATCAGAGTAGGTTCTTGGGAGTATTCGAAGAGACCTATACCGGGTAGCCAAATTCGGAGAAACCAATCAATAATCTAGCTTGGTCCAAGTGTCGTATTGGGCTATGTAATGTGTGAATGCACGTTCTATCGGGTTGCGCTGTCTCAGATATCACTCAATCCCACGGAATCGCACATATCTAGCAGTGCCCTGCGAGTGCGTGGCTTGGTAGTAGAGGAAGTAGAGGAGCGGTCAAGGGTTGGGTTCGCTAACAAGTTAAAGTCCCCTCCCATACAGATGAACTCGGCCTCCAGTTGCAAAATATGTGAATGCAGGTCGTGAAATACTCTTTGAGCAATCTACACTAGGGGCATATATATTGACCAAAGCGATGCGATGACCCATTAATTGACCTGCAACCATTGTATAGCGTCCGTCTTTATAATTGTGCACTTTGTATAGTTGAAAGGGAAGACGTTTGTGTATTAGGATTGCTGTACCTCTTGCATATGAACTGTAGCCCACAAAATATAGATGAGGGCCCCAACTTGCAGCAAATGCAGTCATGTCTGTTCTAGGGGGAGATGGGCCTCTTGCAAAAATGCAATGTCAGCTCTGTGGTGCTGCAAATAGTGTAGTATGTGCTTCCCTTTTCTAGCATTATTCAGTCCCCTAACATTCCAAGTAATAAACGATAGGTCGGAGAAAGAAACATGAAAAATGTTAACCTAGTTTAACCAAAACGTGAATCTACCTATAGATGGGTCATCAAGGATATGCAGTGAGAAATGTAAGAATGCAGGAAGTTGTCAGCATTGCAAGAATTTCAGCATGAACCCCCAAATGGAACAAGTGTTTAGCATATAGCCATACACCTGCAAGCATTGGGGAAGCAGAGATGTATGTACCTCTCAAATTCCGAAAATATCTGGCCTACAGTCTAACAGTATATACATTAATTAAAGCATACAGATACAGTGTCATGATCTAAACATCACGCCACCTTTTCTTGGACCAGTGGTGCTGAACCTTCTGCTATTTTAGCAACATTGGAGTTTTCTCCCGTCTCACAAAACCTAGGCACACCCATGTCCTTGAGCAACTCAATTGCTGCAGATATACAATGAATAAACAGCTTCTATACAATGTTAGCTTATCCACACGTTCTGCCAACATTTCCTTCCCAGACCTCTCTATCTCTAATACCTAATACTCCTTTCTCTACATAATATAGCCTTCGGACTGCACCTGGAGCGGAGAGAACATGCAACGCAAGCACGAAATACATTTCGTAGTTCAGGCCTACTACAGTCAAGTTAACCAAGTCTCAGAGTTCACTTCAGATACATGAATATAGGTGGGCATACTATTTCGAAAAAACTTCCAGATAAATACTAAAATCATTATTACAGATGTGATGCATTTTTAATTTGCATGCAATGTAACCTGAAACATAAGTGTAAATATGTATAAAAACTACATTTCTTCATGATTAGGCTAAACATTAAAATGCACACTTTCTGAATCTCTAGTTTCTACCGTGCATGCACTTAAGGTTCACATTTGAGTGCACCAGTTACATTAATAACATTAGAACACACAACATATATGGTGAAAAGAGCACCATATATTGCGCAGTTGTGACGTGTATGGTTGCAGCTAAAAACGCTGCTCCAAGGCTGTGGTTGCTGTGGTGTGTTTAAGTGCTGTGAATGATGAACTGTAAGAAAACAGAATTCATAAGACTCGCCTTCGTTAACTTTAATACAATCAGGACTCTCCTTCAGAACTGGCTGGGAGATTCTGCAATGTACTGCTTCTGGTAAAGTAATACCGGTATAACCTCTATAGCAGTAATGAGTGCCATGTTTACCCTAAAGCAACACGTCTTGTGAAAATGTTAATGATGAGGTGTATTTTAATGCATTCTGGGTGGATGACACGAGGCGACGAGCAGACATGGGTTGGGGGGGACTGGGGGGAGTTCAAGTCACTAAGATGAAATTGTGTGTTTCGTTGGTGGATAACGTGGAGGGGCAGCTTTTCGGAAACAGTAATCAAAACCCTTCTTGGAAGTCCGAGCTCGTGTTCAACGCGTATTCCTGGAGATGAGTATTTCATTCCACTGGATCCATTTTAGAACAAAAAAAGGCAAAATAACGGGCTCGGGGAGGCTCTTTCAATCCTGAAAATAATCCCCTCCTTTCTCAGAGGACTGGGCGTAATTAATTTAAAGCAGAAAGCGAAACGCCAGTCCAATGATTGTTTTCTGTCATCAGCAAACATTGCATTTCTTTGCAGTTAGTCACAGGGCCTGAGCAGCACGAGCCCCGGCGGCTATCGGGTATCAGCCTGGCCGCGCGTGCCGCAGCAGTGCAGACCCGGCCGGCCGCTCTCCTAGGACAGAAATAGTTAATCTCGGCGAGCAGCGCCGCGGAGGGGGAGTTGCCTGGCCTAGGCAGCAGCAAAAACACGAGCGCGCATTCCTGCTTCTCCTTCAGCTGCCAACATCTGATTAGAAGCAGCGGCGGCGGCAGCACAGTCCGCCCGGCTCTGAGTGGCTGCTCCGGGCTGTCGGGGAGGAGACTGCGGACAGGGAGCCGGGGAGGAGGCACGAGAGCGGCGCAGACTGCCGGACGGTGGCTGCAGGCCCTTGGCAGCGGGAGGAGCCGGCGGACACCCCAGCCCCGGGGGACGTGCGGAGAGCCTGAGGCGTCAAGGACCTGCCTGCTGCCGTGAGTAACCGAGGATGCTGTGTGGCTCGTGCGCTGCCGTGGGGTCAGATGGCAGGGTCTCCCGAGGGGGGCCGGGGCAGGCAGCATGTCACAGCGTGGGGCGGTCATTGTGATGCCCGGCAGGCCCTGGGGGTGAGCCGCATTCTGCAGCACATTCACCGCTCTCCAATGCCTTCCCTCTGCAGCCGTCGCCGGCCAGCAGCTGTGACACCCGCATTTCTTCCGCTTTGTCCCTGCCAGGTTTATTGTATCACGATCTATTTCTAGGGGGTGGCGGCGTGTGCCGCTGGCTGCACACAGCATCACCCTCATTTGTACTCCGCCTTGGTACTGATTTGATGAACAGCCCGTGTGCAGTGGCAATGCATGAATACCTTCGCGTGTTCTGTTAAGAGCACCTATCGTCCTAGTCACTAGAATAGTGCATAGTGGGTCACTGGACAGCAGGCGCATTATGGATGGCGACCTTCCATGCTCGCTTCAGGTGGTGGGGTGTATTTGCAGTCAATTGAAATGGCCCCAAGTAAGCCAGCGATGATGGAATTCAATGACAATTCTCCAGCTGACCAAACTTTGTAGTGTGTCTCTTGTAGTAATGAGCTTTTTATTTAGCAGATGTTTTATGAATTATCACGACCGAGAGCTCTTAAAACGGTTAGACTAGAACATTAACAAACTGGGCATGCCCCTGGGCACTGCCCTTTGAGCTGAGGGCCCGTGTCTTAAATGCACTCATTCCTTAGAATCATATGGATTCTTCCATCGCCTTTCAGGTCTCGGCTAGGGGAGGGCGGGTGACCACCCTCTGGTGTTAATTGTTTTGATAGAGGTGGGATTTTAAGTTTATTTATCTTTGAGCCTTGTACTCAAGCTGCCAACCCATGACAGCTGATACAGTTCACATTCCTTTGGGTTTGGCAAACCTGCCAAGATCACACGTTGAAATGAGCTGTATGTAAGTGTGTGTCTTAACTGTTTGCGATAGATCGGGTATTGGCTTCATGTAAACGATGCAATGGTGGGGGGCGGGGGGGGCATGTTCGTTCTTTAAATGGGGTCCAGATGCCGATGTGTGACGTGGTCTCGTATGTAGTTAGTGTTGCAAGCCTCAGTGGAGTAGAGAGGGACGTGCTGCAGCGGCGCAGGCGGGACCTGGCGTCCATCCATAGCGGCTTGAAGCGTGACTCAGAGGGTGGGGATATGTCAGCACAAACCCGTTTGATGATTTTAAGCGAGCATCAGCTCAAATTTGCTCTAGTGCCTAAAATCCGCTATATTAGCAATTTACAGTGGCCGGGTGACGACTTTTTGTCACCCTGCATTTATTGGCACTAGCGCACGGGGGCTGAGTTTTGAGGGAGACAGCATGCATTTTGAGCATACCTTGCTTGCCTTCACCAAAACATCAACCCCAGGACAGAAAATGTCACGGAGAGCAGTGAATTTGTGGGTCTGGTTTAGATTACCTACCCTTGACAGAAAATATGCGGCTTCCTGCCTGCAGAGACCCAGGCGACCGATTTGGACATATTACGAGCAGACTGAGCAATTACATCACTTGTAAAAGGCGCGCAAGCTTTCTGTTAACCTTGGTGTCAAATACCAAGTGCACGGTTTATGGTAACCCGCGATTTTATTTCCTCAGACCGAATCGTGCGTTTTAGTGCAGTAGTTTTGGTTTGAGAGCCGCTCCACTGGTGATCTGAAGGCGCTTTTGTGTGCCTGGGACCTGCGTTCCAGCTGGAGCGCACCCTGGGGTGCTTGACTTGCGCTATGACAAGCCTGCGAACGCGTCACGTATTGTTTTAAAGCGACGAAGAAGACACCGTTCCTGTGGCGGTGGAATGGTTGTCGCCCTCGGGTGTGATTCGCACCTGACCGTCGTGCGTGACTCCTGGTGCATTCACACCCCGTGACAGACTCCCCGCCGTCTCCCAGGTGGCTGTCGGCTGTCACTGCCTGATGGGCTTATCTCGGTCTGCACACACGGGCTCTGCCCAGGCCGGGCTCAGCCCTCCTCTCGCTCTCGACGTGAACAAACAGCACTCCAACGTGGATTTAATGAAGCGAGCCTGACAAGTAAACGGCACTGTAAACAAGAGTGCATTGTTTCATAATTGGGCAGGGTGACGGGATTACAAGCCCAGCAGCCAATGGGGAGCACTTTTTTTTTTTCTCAGAGGAACCCCACAGATCTGGCTTTTTAAGAACAATCTAAGGCTGTTCTTTTCTTTACAACATTATTTCAGTTCTTTCTCGCAGAGAAGGCAGATTTGTTTACTTTGTATCCAGTTCACCTTGCCTGCAGGAAACCGTTATTTCCTTCATAAAACAAGTATTGAGATAATATTTTAGAAGACTACATCGTTTGCTTCGAGCATGTTAACGTTCATTGCTCCTCTCTGGAAATATGACTTTTAACATAGAATAACTAAGCTACAAACAACAAGGGCACATTTTCACAGGAAAATGGACATTTAGTTTATTGAGATACATTGTTGAAGCTTTGGAGGCTAAAAAAAAACCTGAAGATGCTAGTGATTTAATCTCTGTGTTCTATAAATGTATTCATTCACTACCCCTTCAAGGATCCTCCCCGTCCCAGTCCTTACTATGTGAGGCAGTCCTGTCTCCACCCAGCCATTCAGACCTCCAGAAAACCAAAAGGTTACAGGATACATAAACCCCTCCCACCCATCGCCATGCCTGTTTTTTTTCTGCTCCGATGGCGGTCGGAACGATGGTGCTCCGTGTTCCTGTTTTCCTTTCCGGTTCTCATGTGGGATTTTTGCGGTTACTTGAGTGTTTCTTAAACTTATGTTTCAGATGGTTATTTGCAGTTTTGAATTGTTTCTGTGTTTTTGCATATGCGCGGCCGTACCAGTGCTCCGGTTGGCCGCGCACCTGATCTGAGGCCAGGACGCTCCCCGCGAATGTGCAGGGGCGCAGAGCTCTCCTGGTGTCCTGGCCTTGGGTCGTTCCGGCGCTGGTGTTTACAGGCAGCGTCCGGCCCCTGCAGCCATGTTTGCAGTATGTGGCTGTGGGTGGAGACTGCATGGCTGCCCCTTTGTTGATTTTCAAGTCTCACATTACGAGATTTGGTGTTTTGGGGCAGTATTTATTGGAGGTTGTTGGGCACTTCTGTGTGTGTGTGTTGGGAGTTTCCTGTGGGATTTACTCCCTTTTTACTCGCGATGACTGACGGAGCTTCTTCTCCGGTGCCTGCAAAGGCAGTTTTCAAGCAGCATTATGTCCAGGACCTGCTGGAGGATGATGTTTTGTTGATTTCCTGGGCTGACTTACAGGATTTAATCAATTCTGCTGTCCAGACTGCGCTTCTGGAGCCTTCGGCAAAGAGGTCTAAGGATGATGAGGAGGACATGGACAATTCCCCTAAGGGAAAGTATGTCCAGGGCAAGGTTTTTTCTGACATGCTGTTCCATATTCGGGAGGTGCTTGGTTTTGACCCTAAATCATTGTCTGATGAGGGGTTTTACTCCCAGTATAGTTCCTCTGTGGTGGATGACCTTCCCTTCCATGATGTACTGACTAAGGAATGGCTAGAGGTGGATAAGCAGGGTATTCCTCGCTTTCTGGGGAAGCTGTATCGCCTCACGGACTTTAACATCCAGTTTCCTGCGATTCCCCAGGTCAATTCTCTTTTGTCTTCTATGGCTTCTGCCTCCTCTTTCTCTTTGTCATCAGAGGAAGCTTCCTTGACTGATCCGGTGGAGCAGAAGGTGGAGTCTGCTCTCAAACATTCTTACGCTGCTTCTTATTTTGGGGTGATTGCTAGCCCTTATGCGGCCTATGCCTCACAGGTCCTGCTGATGGATTTTGAGAAGTTGTTTGACTGTCTTGAGGATTAGGGAGACCCTACTCCTGTGTTGTCTCAGATGGAGGACTTAGCGTAATTCCTCTCGGATATAACTTTCATTCCTTGTAGGCCTTCTCCTCAGTGGCCGAGGCGGCGGTGGCTGGTAGGAGGTCTCTCTGGACCAATCCTTGGCGTCTTGAGTCTGTGCAGAAGACTTTGGTCCATAAGCTGCCTTTTGAGGGTCCCCGTCTCTTTGGGGACGCTTTGAATGCAATGGTATAGCGCTCTGCGGAGGAGAAGAAGATGTTGAAGCCTTTTCAGCCCGTGCCTGAAACGAAGTCCTTTTTTCACAAGCAGGGTTTTCAGGGGGTTTGTCTTCTCAGCCCTTTCGTGGTCGGCCCATGGTCGGGGGGCCGTGATCCATTATAAGTCCAGGCCTCAACAGCAGCAACTGCAGCAGAATCCCTCTGGTGCAGGACAGAAGTGACTATGCCGTTGTGGGGGCTCGACTCCATTTGTTTCTGGACCAATGGTCAGCTCTGATTTCTGACCAGTGGGTCTTGTCTGTCATCAGGTCAGATTACCAGATTCCCTTCCGGGGCCCTCCCTCTCTGGATTGTTTTCTAGTTACCCCGTTGTTAAGAGATCCCATGAGGCGGTCTGCCATCTTGTCCGGCGTCACCATGTTGTTGTCAAAGGGGGCTGTTGTGCCGGTTCCAGTGGAGGAAGTGGGCCTGGGGTTCTATTCCCATCTGTTCCTGGTACCACAGCCAGATAGTTCCTTCCGTCTGATCCTGAATCTCCGATCTCTGAACAAGTTAGTGAGGTTGGATCATTTTCGGATTGTCACCTTGCAGTCTGTCATTTCCCTCATCCAGGAGGGAGTTTTTGGCTTCTCTGGACTTGGAAGATGCCTATTTTCACGTTCCAGTCCATCCTGCCAGTCAGCGGTTCTTGAGGTTTGCGGTCCAGGGGATGTATTTCCTGTTTCAGGTTTTGCCGTTCGACCTCACCATTGCTCCCAGGACTTTTACTAAGGTATTGGCTCCTGCTATGGGGGTTTTGCAGCATCCGGGTTTCTCCATGTATCCCTATATTAATGATTGTTCGATCTCTTCTTCCTCCTTTCCTAAGACTCTTCTGGTGATGGAGGCTACGTTGACCCTGTTCCAGGATTTGGGGTTCAAGTTGAATCTGGCCAAATCTCATCTGGATCCTGTTCAGAGACTTCAGTTCATTGGGGGTCTGTTCGACACCTCTCTGGGGGCGGTGTTTCGACCGTCTGTTCGGATCCTTTCCCTGCAGACTCTGTTGCAGTATCTGTTGAGTCGTTCTTCTGCCCCAGCTCGTGTTTAGTTGCGGGTCTAGGGATTGATGGCTGCCACCACTGCTGCGGTTCCTTGGGCTCGCCTGCATCTCAAGCCCTTGGTGACTCATCTGTTGGCTCGGTGGGACTCCTCCTGGGCGGATTACGAGACTCTGGTTCCTCTCTCTCCTGCTCTGGTTCGGGACTTGGACTGGTGGCTTTGCACTCCCAATCTGGAGAAGGGGGTTCGGTTTGTCTTCCACCTCCCCATTTGTTGAAGACAGATGCCTGTCGTTGGGGGTCCACGATGAGGTCCTTGGAGGCCAAGGGTCGGTGATCTCGGAGGGACAGTGCCCATTCCTCGAACTGGCGGGAGTTGGCGGCCATCTGGGAGGCGGTGCAGTACGTTCAGGTTCATCGACATGGGACAAATCTGTTGGTTCGTACTGACAATTATGTGGCTCGTTACTTGAACCGTCGGGGGGGGGGGACCAAGTATGAGTCTCTGAACCTGCTGGCCTCCATGATTTGTGCTTGGGCGGACATTTGAATTTTCATGCGGACGCTTTGAACCGCAATCTTTCATCCTCTGTTCTGTACCATCTCTCTCTTCTTCTGTTCCAGTCCCTTTGTCTTCAGTTCCTGACTCCCTGGGTCAATCTCTTTGCCTCTCCTCACAACGCCCTTTTTGCACGGTTCTGTTAGAAGGTGATGTGTCCTCAGGCTTGGGCTGTGGATGCTCTTTAGATTCCCTCGCCTTCGGGTCTTCTGTATGCCTTCCCTCCTATTCCCCCTACTCCAGAGGGTGCTGCTGAAGATTTGGGGGGCGGGGGGGGTCCTGTTGATTGCTCCTTTCTGGCCTCGCCACCTTTAGTTTCCTCTCCTGTTGCGGCTGGCAGGGGGTCGGTTTGTCCGGCTTCCTTTGAGTCTGGCTCCTCTTCAAAGTCCACTAGTGTCTCTGCCTTACCTTCGTCGTTTGCAGCTGATGGCTTGGTTCTTGAGCGGTTGACATTGGAGTCTTTGGGCTGTTCCTCTGTGGTGGCTCGTGACATCCAGTTGTCACGTTGGCCTTCGACCCTTAAGTGCTATGGTCGTCATTGAGGATCTTTTTTCTCTCGGTGTTCTTCCCATGGGGTGGATCCTGTGCTGGGGGGATCCTGCTTCTGTATTGGATTTTCTCAGGGTTGTTTTTTTGAAGGGCCTTTCTCTTTCCACTTTGTCTGCTCAGCTTGTCGGGGTCCTGGGGCCTCCTTGGAGGTTGTTGTCCTTTTGGTGATTTGGCTTCTTCTGCGTTTTCGGCTTTATCGGCCAGTCTCTCCTGTGATTGTGCCTTCTTGGGATTTACCAAAGTTTTGCGGGGTCTGCAGTTGCCCCCTTTTGAGCCCTTGCTGAAGGCAGACTTGTTATGGTTGTCCGCTAAGGTGGCTTATTTACCGGCCATCACCTCCGCTCATTGGTTGGGTGAGTTGGGTGCCTAGCTTATTTCATTTCCTTATTTACAGTTTCTGCAGGATCGGGTTGTTTTGTGGCTTGATCCGGCTCTTCTGCCTAAGGTTTCTTCGAGTTTCCATTTGCAGCAGGAGGTGATACTTCCTGATTTGCCTGCTGAGGGACATTCCCTTCTTCCTCCTTCTTTGGATGTTCGCAGGGCTCTTCAGATTTACCACCAGCGTTCGCTGGAGTTTCGGATTTCTCCTGCCCTGTTTGTCTCCTGTGGGGGTGTGGCTAAGGGGAAGAAGGTTTCCACACCTACAATAAGTCAGTGGATGTGTTTGGCGGTCTGTCATTCCTATAAATCTTTTGATCTGCCTCCTCCGTCTCAGATGCAGGGTCGTTTGACGCGTTCTGTGTCTGCTTCCTGGGCTGAGGCGGCGGGGGTCTCTATCCAGGAGATTTATAGGGTGGCCACCTGGCAGTCCCATCGCACATTTGTACGGCATTATTGTCTTGATGTTTTGCATGCCTCTACTGACGGTTATTCTGTTGGCGTTTTGAACGCTGCTGTTCGTTGATCATTTGTTTGATTAAAGTTTTGTACTTTTTGCATGGATCCCTGGTGTCTTGCGTTTTTTCTTCTTGTTTCCCTGCTTATGAGTTCCTCACGCAGTAAGGACTGGGAGGAGGAGGACCCATGAGTGGGTAATGTCTTGTTACTTACCGGTAATCTTCATTACCCCGATTAGGGTCCTCCCCGTCACAGCCCTCTTCTCTCCCTTTCTCCCGCTGTGTTTGTGTCTGGGTTTTGTTGATGACAGGGTGGGTGGGAGGGGTTTATGGAACCTATAACCTTTTGGTTTTCTGGCGTTTTGATTGGCTGGGTGGAGGCAGGACTGCCTCACGTAGGAAGGACTGTGACGGGGAGGACCCTAATCTGGGTATTAAAGATTACGGTATGTAACAAGACATTCATCTACTCACCAGCTTTTACTGAGGTGAACTTTCGGCAGAATAAGTTCTCTCTCAGTAACAGATAAGACAGTACGATACTAGAAAATTAGATAATGTAAATAACATGACACCGCTTAGCGTGGAGTCATTACATGTATTAAAATAGTGATTTCTTCTCCGCATGCATGTAGCACAAGGTTCAAGGGTCAGAATGCGAGGCATCAATTTTTGGGTTTTACTGGATTTTTTCAATGAAGCACCTCACATTACGCGCCTCCCATTAAATATTCATTGTCTCAAATTCTTTACAAAAGGAATATGTACACAGTTAATATGTGAGATACAGTGTGAGGGTTTAATGACAGCTGCATTCTGGGCACAATATGTACAACCATAGCCATAAACTTCAGAAAGGTCAGCTAGATTTGCACCCACTAGGTTTTGAAGAGAGGAAAATGGTTTTCAATATCAGAGAAAGTGCGGTTTCAGGAGCGCTTGAGGCTGAGAGACATGAGCAGTCGTTGTACTGGCTGGGAGTCCCTTCTCTTACGTGCATGCCCAGAAAAGGAATTGGCAGGGGAGGACCTTTCCATAAAGTGTGTGATCTGTAGACTTTTCTCTAAGAGGGACCCTCCAGAGATGTTTAGTTTCTGAGAGCAGGTCGAGGGGTATAGAAGCGCAGCACCTTGTAGATTAAACATGCAGTTATATAAGTGCAGTTTGAATCTTTAGGGAGCCATTTGTAGGAGAAGGGGACTGGTGTGATGTATGTGTGTGTTTGAGACAAGCCTTGCATGCAGCACAACCTCGAATGGAGGAACCCAATGAGAAGTGCTTTCTCATAGTAAATGAAGGAATGTACAAAAGATTGCACCGCATTTTTCAGGCTCTCTGGTGGGTAAGAAGCAATTGCAGTTCTTCAAGTTTTGAGTTCGAAAACTGCCTGGTTGATTCTTGGTGTGAGTTTCAGGTTAAAGTTCCCTGCCCAGTTTAATTGCAAAGGAATTTGCAGAAACAACAGTTTGGGTCTTGAAAACCACATATTGATGTACATTTATCCTGCTTTTTCATTTACTACGAAGTTATTTTTGGTGATAATAGATGGAATCTGTTTTTAATCATTTTATTTTTAAATATTGATTTTTTTCTTTTTTAATTTGTTGATTAAGCATGAGAATCGGTTTGTATGATCACAATTTGTAAGAGATGCTAAGGTATAACTGGTTATCATCTACATAGAGATGATACCGAATCCCTTATTTGGTTAGAAGAGACTCAAGGGCTTAAGGTGAATGTTGAAGTGTAAGTGTGCCAAGATTGATGCCCATTGTACACTGAAGGTAACTGGGTCCGTAAAGAGAGAACATTTCCAATTTTAACACATTGATATCTGTTGTCAAGCTATGATTCAACAGGAATGGTGGACTGGAATGGGAAACGGGAAGAGCCCATATATGCCGCGTAAAAATGCCCTGAGAAACGTGCCAACATTTTGGGAAAGTGAGGGGCAAAGTATGGATTAATTTAATTGTTTTTGGGACTTAAGTTTGTGATATATTACCGAAGGATGTGTAGCTGTTTCTCTTTTGTACTGACTCTCAATGTGCTGTGTTCATATTTGCAAGAACTAATAATAAAGATTTTGATAAATAAAAAAAAGATAGGATTCAAACCATTTTAGTACAGTGTCAATTATCCCGAGCTTGTCTTTAAGGGTTTATTTTTGTTTCTTTTTTTAACCATCTTTATTAGAGTTTTTTTATCAACAATACAGTAAGCAGGCCAGCAATTGCTAACCAGTGAGACACATCACTGCAAGCAGTATTCCCGCCGAAGCACTGATAACTGTTTTACATGTTTTCGAGATAATCAGGAGATATAGTTTCCATAAAGTCCACCAACATATGAACAATTCAAACAATAGGCGAAGTCCGCATCAGTCATGTGGAGAAAATTGTAAGGCAATAGGCCATTCCATCCAAGCCCGCTCCTCAACAGACCCTCACGACACTCACCATGATGTGGTAGGCCTTGTTTCTCGTTGTACTTTATACCATGATCAGTGTCCTTGCTGTGCCCTCTAACCTTCCATCTCTGAACATCTGGGAGTGGCTGGGTAGACCAGGGATTGTCCTAGATCTCCTTAATCTAAAAGGTTCTGAGGTTGTTGCAGAGGTCTTGGGAGGGTATGATGTCTGCTGTCTCTGTGTTGGGTTTGGTGAATTCTTTGACCAGGGCTGTTGCGGGCACCGTGCAATCCCCCGGTGCGCCGCAAGGGTGGGGGCCGGTTTTGGGCCCCTGGGGGCTGTTTTTGTTACAGGACCGTTTTTGCAGCATCGCAGCACCTGTAACAAAATCGGCCGAAAATCGGCCCCGGTAAAGAGCTCGTCGCACCCCCAACAGACCCACCCCCCCGGGGGGACGGCCGAGCACTTTGCCAGGGCCGGTTTTCGTTCCCAGTCCGGCCCTGTCTTTGACCACAGTAAAATAATTTGCTATTGAGTGTGCAGCATTGATCCTTTCTTGTAGGGCCACTTTCTTTTTTGTTCTAATAAGGTGGTGGTGTGCAGTGACAGCGGTTTTGAAGGCTGAGTGGTTTTCCAGGGTCTTGCTGTTCCTTCATCTCTTCTCGAACGGACTACAGGTGCTTCTGGACTCATGAAGGGTGGGAGAAAACCAGCAGGCTTTTTTTGGAGTGGCACTTGCCTGGCGCTTTCCTGAGGGAAGACAGTGTGTCAGCTCAGTTGAAGATCCATCGGTGGAAGTTGCGTGCTGAACTATTGGTGTCCACAGAATTCGGAGGTTGTGGTGTGCTGAGGGAGGTGGTCAGCTGTTCTTCGGTGACCTTGTTCCAACTTCTCCGAGGGTAGCGGTGGGCATGGTGGTGTACGGTGGGTTTGGTGAAGGAGAAGTGGGCGCAGCGGTGGTCGGTCCAAAGCAGCATGGTGGTGTGGCTGAAGGTGATGTTGTTACTGACGGAGAAGATGTGGTCGAGCGTGTAGCACCAAATATATTCAGGAAAAGGCAACATTTTATGCCATCTATTCCTAGAAATGGGTGTTGAAATCTGAGATGTCATGGTGGTTCAGAGGAATTATTGCAACATGCAGCATCCGCAGAGTACTGTGTCCATGCATTTGGAATGTTGTTGTAAGTTCAACGTCTAGGCAGGGGCACAAGTAAGATTTAAGAGCTGTGGCCATTGAGCTGAGGCTTGAGAACTCTGGATAATGTCTCTTTGGCTTCATATTTGTTTTGGCAATTTTTGTATCTGCTGCATGTGTACCAGTGGGAAGGTGGGGTTTTATCTTTGAGTTGTTTCGTGATCTCTATGTAATTCTCAAGTTGGCAGAGATAACTATTCTGGCCTAATTTGTCAAAGACAACAGAGTCCAACATGGATTCGGGCCCTTTGTAGGTTTCCAATCAAGGATCTTAAAACTGTATTCTCTGATGTCTAATAGCGTTGAAACCGTGCCTCACGAGTGTTGAAAGTCACATGACAGGTTACCTTTGCAACTGATTGGAAATCTCCGTTTCAAGGGCTTTTCACTTTTATTTAGAGACTGGATATTGGGTGGCAGGTCCATACATTTTGTAAGTCTAGATTTGTTAATATTTACATTGTTGTAATCATAAAAAACGTAGATAATGATAATATGCAATCTGGTAAAGATACTTTTATGAATGTGGTTTGTGTTTATGTAAGGGTGTCAGTATTGCCTGATGTAGATAACAAGGCTAAGGAGCCATTTTTGATTGCTTGAGAGACAAAAATAGATAAAGGGTCTGTACAGCAGCAAACTCTAACAGAAAAAAATGGGACTTGGAAGGGCTAGGCAAACAATGAAAGAGAGATGGGCTTAGGGAGCAAACTTAAAACTCTGGCCAACTTAGCCAACATTTCATCCTTTAGAGATCAAAAATGACTTAGCAATAAAGTAGATAATGGTAAATTCCCCTATGTTAAGTGCTATGAAGTGGCAAAACAAGTAGTAAACACATACATGGGAAGTGTTGAAGGAGTCCTAGAGCAATCAGATGAAAGGCTTTTACCACTGGTGTCATGGAGATTTACCTTATTTTTGGATATACATCTGAGTACCAAATAAATTCCATTGGCATTTTACACTCAGGGTAGCAAAGTTGAGCAGTTATGGGTTTACTCAGGGAGGTGCTTCAGGGTTGGGACACCAAACTCAATAAGACAGATACCAGTCAATAATTATTTTTCGGACAAATGCTTTTAATTAGGAAAATTGTATTTTACTTTTAACACAATATTTTCCATAAAAGTTACATGGTGGCTTTACTATGGTATACTGTTCTTAAGGTAGTCCTTACTAGAAACAAGGGCTACCAGTACTGGCGTAGGCTGCCCCGCATAACAAGTATCGGTATAACTAGTGCAAGCCCAGAGACACTTGTGGATACAATTCTGTTGATGTCCCCCTTGGATCTGCATCAGCTCCCCCAAAGGATAGTTAACAGGTAGACCGTAAAGTATCCAAAGGTTCTCTACTCAGTGCATCATCTTTGTGCTGTACCTTGTGCTTGTCTTCTTAGTCCTCTCAGGCTGGGCCTGCTGCTTGTTGGATGTATTGGAAGCCACACCACGGTGTTGTCAGCATGGCCCCAAGTGAGACTGTGCTGACTGTGGCTCGGCCCTCAGCACATCTAACTCTGGTTTCAGTAATCTTTACCGGACCCTTCACAGACACATCACAAAGTGCAAAGGTTCCCCATAAAGCACTCTGCTCCGAGGGCTACTCTACGGTAACTAAGGAACTAACTAAATAATATGTGGAATTACTGTAGCTGTATATGGAAGTAATTGAGGGCCCTCAAAATTCTGCAAGAAATTCCAACTCCTAGCCCTTTAATCAAATTGGGTAATTCGCCCCTTTAGTAAGTCATTGGGCAGGCCACATCTCCCAAACATGATCAGTCATGGTCTCTCAACAGTGAAGACATTGAGAAGATTAAATAAGTAAATGATGTGACAATGAAGATGATAACTAGTTATTTCTATGTAAACGTGGAGTGCAAATGGATTACAATGGGATGTATGACCTGTAAAGCACCGTGCAGATTAAATAAAAATAGGCAGAGCTTTACTGAGGAGTGTGCAGAAGGCCAGATGCAGAATGATTCAAAATGGCGATTTCAGCTAGCAACTTTATGAAAGAAACACTAAAGGAAAATATCACAAAGGGTATTTATTGATAGACGTTAGGAATGTATATATTTTTTAAGAAACTGTATAGGATTTCTTTGTTAACAGCTGTTACGGAAATGCCTGGAGGGACATTTGAGTGGTGTGTCATGAGATGTACCATAATTTTCAGAAACACAGCCTTACATATGGAAGTCATTTATACTGGTTTTGTTTCACAGGGAGTCACGTAATTTCTAGGGATTTTTTCGTGTTTATTTTAGAGCTATTATAGCAGACTTCATTGTTTATTTTGAGGCAAGGTTTGTTCTCTCCTGGGAAAACTATATTTAATTTATTGATATAAGGACCCACACTCCAGTGGCTATTACAGCAAGCTGTTATGATGAACGGGAATTAAAGTTCCATGTTGGTGTTTCAAAAGTCTTTTAACATATACTGTAAGCCAAGTGAAAAAAGGTATGACCTTTCTATACAAATGTGAAGATATTATGGTGTATTTTAACTTCAGCCCCATTTTTCAGAGTTTAAACAATGAAGGCGTTTGTAAAATTGTAATGAAATGGAATTATTGGCTATGTTAAAGCCCATTCACAAATAAAGTGAACTCATTGAATTTCAACACCCAAGTTTTTTTTGTTAACGACATGGGTAAGATGACCTAGTCCTGCTCAAAGAAAATAGGCCAGTGTTCCCTCCCAAAACAAGGAGTAGCAGATATGCAGGGTTCTGCCCCCTGCTACCACCTATAGTGTTCAGTTGATATGCTCTTATCAGGGGACAACAGAAGCGTCACAGCCCAAGAAGTTAGCTCTATTGTTGCCTGATCGGAGGAGAGCTATTAAGGTAAAAAGCAATTTTTACTAAGCGGTTATACTGGCCTATTCAGAAGTTTCAATTGTTAAATTAGGTAGTAAAATATTTCCACTTTAGATTGATCCTTTTAGCCCTGCCAGGGTGTCACAAGCCAAGTGTTAGGATACGTGGTAGAGACATAGCTGGCACAGAGCATAGATGAAGGATGTTAGTGTGGCATGTGGTGGGGAATTCATTCTAGGGCATCCTCTATGAATTCTTGCCTAGAAGATGTTAGGGGATTTTTTTTTAACTTATCACACAATTCCATGGCATTACAGTCAGAACTCTGTGGCATTTGTCCATTTCCAAGCGCAAGCCCTGAGCCTTCCTTATCGTAACCCTGCTATCCCTAGCCATGGCATTGTCTGATTTCTGGAATGGGTTTACAGTGCGGGTTGGCTCCCCACCACGCCTCTCACCCCTAAATCCCACCTTTTCTCCAGAGGGAAATGCTTTCCCAACACCCCTCTTAAATATGAAGACATTCGCTTCTCGTCCTCACCCTGGAAATACACTTCCTTACACTGTTTGCAGTAGTAGTTTTCTCTTTGCTACCAGAGTGGCAAATGCCATTGAAAAAGTGTGGTCGCAGCTCACACTCTCAATTTAGAGTTCCCCACTATAATAAGGAAGCCGTTGTGTGCTTCAGTGATATCACAGCAATCTACAACCACATGTATTATATATTTTGCAGCAGAAAACAAGCGTTGGCAATGCAAATAGGCCTGGCTTTAAAGAATGTTGTATGATAATATGAGGCATTAGAAATAAATCGCATGGGTATAGATATATATTGTGTAGAAGCAAGGAACTATATAATAATATTGGTGTAGATTAAAAGGTCAATTGAACGTTGCACTTTCAAGCCAGACCTAAAAATCCATGGTAGTTAATGACTGCACACCTCCCATCTTTGCTGTGGCCAAAGAAAACATACATTATCTAGTTACCTAAGACCCTTCAATAGCATTTCGCTGTCATGTGTATGCCTCCTAGAAGTTCAAGCTTAGGCAGCTGAATAAATAAACAAAATGATCACAGCTGCGTGGAGGACAAGCACTTTTTCGTGGAAGCACACAACTCACGGCTTATCAAAACATGTACTCCCGGCTCACAACATGTGGGCGGAGGAAAAGCCTCTTTCTAGTGATGTTCACATATTTGTTTGGCGACAGCTGCGCTGTAGAATCAGGCAAAAAGCTTATTTCAAATCCAGGATTCACATATATTGCTGTCAAAGGAAGCCATACATGTCAGTAGCACATGCAGTACATCATTAAATATGGATTGTTATCAGCACTGTGCATCCGATCCACTTTGGAGTTCTACATGACATAAACAGTTCATCCTTTGCTTTCCTTGTCTAAAATGTCACTCAGAGCCCCACAGTAGCATCTCACCACCATTCATGATACCGACCAATCTACTAATCCCAATCAGATGTTGGCTTGCAGAAGCTAAATATTTTCTTGATAGTCAAGCTGGAGTAGGATCGTTCCTCAGATGAAAATACCCCACTACAGGCCTGATTAAGAGCTGCACCATATAGGTGGGGTGGAAACTCTACACCCTAAACATCGGGCAGCAATATCCATCAGTACCGTGCAATTACAAGTGAATCCCCATGGCAATGGGGAATAGCCACACAGACCCCGTTTTCCGAGCCAAATTCCACATAGCGTTCCCTGTTCAGTGTGTGTTAACGCTCTCATTGACCACCTGCTCTAAGCAGCATCCCTTAATAACCCAGACTGGCTGCTATGTTTGAGTTCATTTCTGTTCACGTTTGCAAAATTTGATCTAGTGTTATGTGCAATTTTAAATCTTGCTTTCCTTTTAAGTGAAGACATTTGTGACACATTCATTGTACTTGATGGAGTTTAGTTTACTGGGCGGGGAATGTTTCCCTTTGGTACAGGTGTTTGTTCATTTTCAAGGGAAGGCACCAGCACTTACCGGCAGATTACCGCTAGCAATTTTCACAAAAAAACCATGCTGTCCTATTCAACAAATATTACAGCTTGCTTTACAAAGCTCTTGTTTGGTATGTCAATAGGCTTGGCATAGCAAAATTAGAGTATTCCCCCGGTGCGAATGTTCATCTATCACCAATGTATTGTACGGAGTGGAACACGGTACATTCTTAGGTAATTTATTTTCCAAAGAAAACGGGTATTTAAACTCAGTTTTCAACGTTTTGTGGTAACAGGGATTGAGGTAAGAGGTATTCCAGCGGAATCCCAACAGCAGGGTCTTGTAGCAACATGGAGCACTGTAAACAATCACATGGAAACCGGCCTTTGCAACAGCTGTTGATGATTTTAAAGGCTGGAGTTAATCTCCAGCCATTTTAAAATGAGTGTTTATAAGCGCTAAGGAAGGGTGGGACATATGGAGTTAACCTGAGGAAATCAGAGCTTAGAATGGCTTTCCTAGTGTGTTTTGGTGAACCTCTAGTCTAAAACATTGCTTGACTGTAAAATACAGGATTGTTCTTCTACATCTTTGACTTTGCATTATACTTCTGATGAGAGTATTGTACACAGGTACCATCTGTTTCCCCAGGATTGACCTTTGTTTCCCCTGACGGGGCCCTTGCTCTCAGGCTTCTCTCTGTAGTTTCCATTACTTGCCCTTCTCCTATTCCCCCATAGCAAAAATTGAGTTATTGCTGAATTAGTATTGCGACAATATCAAATCTGTGATGCCATTGTGTGGAAGGGAATCCATGGGTGTGTGATGTCGCTTTCATGAACCCGGTAATTTTTGTGAGTTGATGTCTTTGTTAGGGTAATTTTTTGGGAGTGAAATTTTGGCAGAAGCAGTATCGGTTTCAGTACAGTGTACCCAAAATCAGATATTAGCGTACAAACAAGTGTAACCCATTGTGGTATTGGTTCGTATGTGTCGTATTGTGCGCGTGGATTGTCTCGTGGTATGATAGTGTATGATAGCGCGTGTTTGTGTGTGTACGTGTGGAGTGTGTGGAATGCGTGGGATACGAGAAGGTTTATGTCATAGGGAAGGCAGTTGCTGAAAGAGGAGGGTTGGAGGTTGGAGGTGTGTTCGGTGTCGCTGTATTTGTATTACATAGAATAAAGAAGTAAGGAATTGGAATTACCTACGTCATCTTTTCTACACATGGCGACGACGAGCGGGATTCAGCGGCACTGAGCACAAATTCCTTGTGGATTATTTTTTTCTCTAAAAAAAAAAAACCACGTTGGATTTACTAATACCACAAATTGTTTACCGATTTTCAAATCTATTCTAAGGCGCTCTTTAACCTTCATCTCAAGAGAAACTCTATACTAGCAAAATTTGGCTCGGAACCTTTACCTTCGGTAATGTTTATCTATTGCCGTTACATCTTGCATCTTTCAAGCGGCTGAAGTGTTTTCATCAATGCGTGAGTAGATTGAGCGTGAGCGTACTATGACGCACGTTCTTACTTCATCCTAGCAACTGGATAATACGAAAGACACGCTTTTGCTTACAAGATTCTGTAGTGTCATTAACGTCTGCATCATCACGCACTACTACGCAATATGACGGCCATTTTTAATTTTGTTTAAAGGTATCCTAGCAACAAGTACCGAGCGCCGAATAAATTAATTATCTTTACATCGTGTGCATTAAGGAGCTTTTATCGTTCAGCGCTTAATACATGGAAGTAAGCGTTTATTTCTCTATTGACTTTTCCTGGCTATTGAACTTAATGTTTAAATCTACTGGATTATTTGGATCTACAAGCCAATCTCCCTTTGAGAAGAATTGAAATAAAAACTGTGGTGAACTGTTTGCCCAAATTGAAGTACAACAAAGGATACTACTGGAATTTTGGGGAACATTTTGGGCAAGAATTGAATTTTGGAAAGAATTTTTTTTAATTATTTCTTTTGAAGCAATTGCATTGTATTTCCTTTACGTATTTAAAATGTCTTCAATTCATCCACCGCCATTTTTTTTAGCGGAATGTGGTGAACCCCCTATTGCATGGGACTTATGGGTTGACATGTTTGAAGCTTATGTAGAGGTTTTAGACGAAGAAGAATGTTCACAGGAAAGGAAAGTGTCTTTACTTAAACATAGACTAGGTGCAGTAGGTTTAAGGGAGTTTAAGAATTTACCTAAAATTGAGAATGCTGGTGATATGGGTGTTTATCAATGTGCTGTTAAACAAATGCAGGAAAGATTTGGGAGGAAAATTAATGTCGTTATGGAAAGGTTTAAGTTTTATTCGAGGACTCAAAAGGTGGATGAGTCGATTGATCAGTATGTTTCAGTCCTGAGAGGTTTGGCTGTTATGTGTGAGTTTGAAAGTATGACATATGACCAGGTTTTACGTGACCAAATTCTTATGAAAACTAAATCTAAAAAAATTCAAGAAAAGTTATGGTCATCAGGTAGTACTTCATTAAAAAATGCCATTGAAGTGGCTAAGGTGTAGAAATCTCGGACCAATGTATTCGTGAAGTTAGAAATGAGAAAAATGATTCTGAATCTGGTTCAGTCAACGTGATAAATAAGGATGACAAATCCAAGTACAAGAATGATAATAAGTCGTTTAGTAATTACTCTAACAAGAAAAGTAACGAGAAAAGTTATGAGAAAAGTAATGAACAAAAGAAATTTGTATGCTATAGGTGCGGATCTAGCAACCATTTAGCAAATTATAAGTGGTGTCCTGCACTTGACAAAATATGCACCAACTGTAAAAAAAAAAAAGGACATTTTACTAGAGTATGTCACAACTTTAAAGCTAAAGTTAATTGTGTCCAAGAAGATGATCAAGATGATATTTTTCACGTTGTAGGGGAAATTTGCAGTGTGCATGATGAGTCAATTAAGGGGACGAGTAAAGTTAGAAAGCTACCATCATGTATCGTCAACATTGACGGTCTGGAAGTTAAAATAATGGTAGACTCTTGTGCATGGTATACCATTATGGGCATGGATTCATTTAAAACACTGTGGCCGAACAGACCATTATTGGAATCGGATGTACATCCTGGAAGTTATACTGGACATAAAATACCTTTAGAAGGTTTCATTTTGGCTAAGATTAGTTTTGGACATAATTCCTGTCAAGGTAAAATATATGTGGCTAACAAAGGTGCAACTATTTTAGAATGGCCACACATAACAGACTTGGGTATGAAAATTTATCCTAGTTTAGATTGTCCTGTTTATTCTATTCAGGATGACTGTCGTGAGATGAACAACTATTCATTTCTTAAAGAAAAATTTCCTGATGTATTTTCCAATAGCATCGGCAAGATGGTTGGATTTAAACATAGAATTATTCTAAGAGAAGGTGCGTGTCCCGTGAGACAAAAACTTAGGAACATACCTATTAGTTACAGAGAAAAATTGGGTGAAATACAAAAAAAATTATGCAAGGATGAAATTATTGAACCAGTTGAGAGTTCAGACTGGGTTTCTCCAGTGGGGATTTCCCTTAAGTCCAATGGCGATTTGCGCTTATGTGTCGATTTAAGATGCCTAAATGACGCCATTTGGGTTGATACATTTCCTCTTCCGAATTTACAAGAACTTACATCTTCTGTTGGTGGGTCCTCTTGGTTTTCCAAGATAGATTTGACAAGTGCGTATCACCAAATTGTTTTAGATGAAGATTCTAAGCATTGTACTGCATTCATTACCACAGAAGGAATGTTTAGATATAAACGTATGCCGTTTGGCCTTGCAAGCGCGTCTGCAGTGTTTCAAAGAGAAATGTGTAGAATTTTGCAAGGGATTAAAAATGCAAAGGTATTTCAAGATGACATTTTAATAAATGGAAGAAATAAGGAATGTCATGATGAAAATGTATATGCTGTATTAGAAGCATTGAAGAATAGTGGGTTAACTATCAAAAATGAAAAGTGTATCTTTGGAAAACCTGAAGTAGAGTATTTAGGACATGTCATATCCAAGGATGGTATTCGACCAAAAATTGGTCATGTGGATGCAATTCTAGCTGTTCCTGAGCCTACAAATAAGGAACAATTAATGTCGTTCCTAGGATTAACAGAGTTTTGCTCTCGTTTTATTGAAAATTATGCATCTAAAGTTGAACCATTAAGATTGTTGTTAAAAAAGGGTGTAACATTTGCATGGGAAGAGCAACAAAAAATGTGTTTTGAAAGAGTGAAAAAAGAGATTCTCACAACACCGTGTTTGAAACCCTTCTTACCAACTGCTGAATGTGTATTGTCTGTGGATGCGTCTGGGTATGGCATTGGTGCGGTATTCTCTCAACATATCAAATCAGAGAAATGGGTAGTTGCGTATGCTTCCCGCACGTTGACAAAATCAGAACGCAATTATTCTGTAATAGAGAAGGAGTTGTTGGCTGCTTCATGGGCTGCTGAGAGATTTAGGATGTATGTGTGGGGGAGGAAGTTCAAAATTTGTACTGATCATAAACCCTTGGTAAATATTTTGAGACCTGAAGGTGGGAAGAATTTAACTCCTAGGTTAGCTCGCTTAGCTTCAAAGTTGCAAATGTTCAGTTTTGATATAGAATATATTCCTGGTAAGGATAACGTGGTTGCGGATGGTCTTTCAAGATTACCAAATGTAGTTTCGACAGGTACTGAAATCAACAGTGATGGCGAAATAGCTTTTACCATCAAGGATGTATTTCTGATTGATGAAAAGGATGTTAATAACATATTATCCGAAGCGTCATGGATGTGCGAGATGGACAAGGATATTGTTTTGAAAGAGGTTAAACAATTCATAATAAATGGTTGGCCAAGAGAGTCTAACTTACGGGGTGAATGTGCTGCATTTTGGAAAGTCAAAGAGGAACTGTGTGTTGTTAAAGATATTGTTTTAAGAGGTGACAGAATTGTTCCACCATTTAGTTTAAGAGAGAATATTGTTGAGAAGAGTCACATGGGGCACGGTGGTATGTCCAGTACATAAAGGAGGATTAAAGAGTGGTTTTGGTGGCCAGGAGTTAATTCTATGGTGGATCGTTTAGTGAGAAATTGTAAAGTTTGTTGTACCAGTGATAAGGTGGCAAAGCCGTTAGTGTGCCTTTAACTATGGTGGAGTTACCCGAGTATCCATGGCAAAAAGTTGCTATTGATTTTATGGGTCCATTTTCAGCTTTATCAGTAAAGGATTGTTATGCCATTGTATTAGTCGATTATTATTCGAAGTGGCCTGAGGTGAGAATGGTAAATGGGATGACTACTGATGTGGTCATTGAGTTTTTAGAAGATGTATTTTCAAGGGAAGGAGTTCCGGAAGTTCTTGTTTTGGATAATGGGCCTCAGTTTGTGCCACAAAAAATGGAAGAATTTTTAATGGTGATGGGCATCAAGCATATTAAATCATCACTATATCATCCCGAGGGCAATGGTCAAGTCGAGCGCTTCAATAGGGTGGTCAAGGAAGTGATTGAATTAGCATTGAGTGCAGGCTTACCCTGGAGAAAAGCTCTACAAGAAAGATTGACAGCATACCGTGTCACCCCGCATTCTGCTACAGGAAAGACACCCTTTGAGGTTTTAAGAGGTAGGAAACCATTCACTGGATTAGTTCCATGGTAGTTGAGGAAAAGGAATGGTAAAGTGCAGTGCAATAACAACAATATTGATAAAGAAATTAGGTCTGAGGTCAAAAAGTATCAGGATCGTAGTCAGCAGTATCATGGAGGTAGATGTAGTTGGCCGTTGGTTAAGATAGGTCAAATGGTTCGGGTAAAGAATCCTAGAATTGTGTTGAAGGGTGAAAGCGTATGGTCTAAACCCCTGGAAGTAATGAAAGTGTTTGGAAGTGCAGTAGAGTTGGAGGACGGTAAGAGATGGAATTTTCGCCAATTGAGTCTTTGCAATGGGAAGGATGGTGGGGTAGGTACACGGTCTGGTGATGATGAAGGAGTGTGTAGCGGATATATGTTAGGTGATGATTTTGGACTGATGAGGGAAGTGGTGTCAACTGGAAGTACGAGTAGTTGTAATGTCAGATGTGACACATCTGGTCGAGATGTAATCAGGAGTAGGAGTGGTGTTAGTGATGTTATTGAATCTTGTTCCACTCATACCAATATGGGTGTTGAAGGTGAGGCTTTACGCCATGTTAATAGAACAAGGAAGTTGCCTGTTCGGTTTTCTGATTTTAAGTTAGGGTAACTTTTAGTCAGTGTTGTGTAAATTGTTGAGGAGGAGGGTGTGTGGTATTGGTTCGTATGTGTCGTATTGTGCGCGTGGATTGTCTCGTGGTATGATAGTGTATGATAGCGCGTGTTTGTGTGTGCACGTGTGGAGTGTGTGGAATGCGTGGGATACGAGAAGGTTTATGTCATAGGGAAGGCAGTTGCTGAAGGAGGAGGGTTGGAGGTTGGAGGTGTGTTCGGTGTCGCTGTATTTGTATTACATAGAATAAAGAAGTAAGGAACTGGAATTGCCTACGTCATCTTTTCTACACCCATCTGAACTTTAAGAGCCCAAAACTAAACTTATTCTAAGTGCAGCATTTAATTCAGGTGTCACCTACATTTCCTACTCATGCACAAACACAAACATACTCCATACGATAAAGGCATACCTCCTTTTTTCTCTGAGCCACAACAACACTGTTGTATTTAACAGTATGTGTAGGAAAGTGGGTATCTGTTGCAGTAACCCTCCCACGTTTTGCTAGATTTCTGATGCACTTTGACTGAGTGTGCCCGGGGTCCCTGCCAATCAGATTCCCAGGGTCTGTGTTCTTTCCCTAACCTGTACCATTGTTCCCACAATTGGCACAACTCTGGCCTACCTGTAAACCCATTGTAAGGGTTACCTATGGTGCCAAGGGCCTGATAACCAAAGAAAGGTATTATACCACCCTCAGAGACCTCTCACCACAAACCTGCACCACTGCTATTGCAACCTGCATGTTTTGGTGCAGCTGAAGGCAAAGAGTTGACGTGACACGGATGAAGAGTTGACATGACACACATCCGTGTGTGCCATGCCTACCAGTCACTGCATGAGGCATAGGTAAGTCACCCGTAAGGCTGTGTGCACTATACCTCATGTGAGGACCTATTGGCATGTGCAGATAGGCCCCTATAATATCTAAGTCCATTCTTGGATATTAGTGTAGTAAAGCCGTGTATGAGTATATGGTCTGGAAACTTGTCATTACAAGTTTCACAGCACCGTAATGGCTTTACTAAATCTTGGCATGTTTTGTATCAAACATAACAGGATAACAAACTTGCACTCATTCCAGTGTCAGATTATTAACCCTTTCACGCAGGGGTCCCTTTTAGATAAGACCCCTAAACCAAGCCAGTCTTTGGTCGGTTCCCTGACTGGTAAACACCAGCCTGCCACAGCGATACAAGTTTCTGGACCCCCTGAGGTGAGAACCCTTGCTCTCTGGGTCCAGAAACAAAGCCTTTCCTGTGGGGAGGTCTTAACCCCTCCCTCAGGTCAGGAAGGGATGGACAGCTACAAAGGCCCTGCAGCTGTTGCATTGCGTCTGCCTCTTCTGCTAGCAGGAGGAGCCCCCCCTTACTGTCTACCCCCTCAATTGTGGCAGGAATACATGCGGGAAAAGTTAGCAATCCCGGGAGGTTGTCCCATCTCTGCCAACCCCACCCTTCAGATGGGGGAGGTGAAGTGAAGCCCATTTTTCATTGCCCGCCATCTTGCTGATGGAGGACATCTCCCCAATCATGATTAGGGAATGTACTCTCTGCTCCACGTGGGGGGAGCACATCAATGGTGTAGTCAACCTAAGGTGTAGTAGCCCATTGGCTACTACTTCAAAACTCCTAAAACACCCCCTAAATGCAGTATTTAGGGGGCAGCCCTGGTCCCAAGGCGGAAGATTTGATGTGACTTGAAGAAGGACCAAAGAGCTGTGCTGTAAAAGAGGAGGACAAGGACCCCAACCCTACCATCCTATCCCCAGCTCTGAACTCCTGCGAGCTGAACCCGGGGTGTCCTGCAACCAGTAGCCTCCAAGAACCCCGAAAACCTGCCCTGCCTTCACAACTCCTATCTTCCGTGGACACCAGATTTGTCCAATACCAACCCAAGGCAAGGACTCCAGATCCGTCCGGATCCGCAAGTTCTCCCCACTATGCACCTGACGCTCACGGCCCTAATCCCTTTGGATGGCCTCCACTGACCTTCACCTTGACGCCTGCAGCCTCAATCAAAAGGGTCCCCCCAACCACGACCGGAACCGGTGAGAAGAACTTGACTTAAAAGTACACCCCTGCATCTGCAGCTCCTGTGACCTGAGGTGCTCGACAGGTGGTGTCCTGGTGTCCAGCAACTCTTCAACTTCTTCCTCCAGTCATTGGTTCCCTTAGTCTAGTCTTCTGGCTCCAGCTTGCAGTCCTTTTTTACGACCGACAACCTCCATTGAATTGCATTGGGCTCCCGACACCTCCTAAGCACCCTGCACCCGGCAGCGCCTGCGCCGCTGGTGGTGTGGACTTCGTGCTAACCTGGACCTCTTTCCTGATCCTAACCCTAGGAACTTGGCTCCTGAGACCAAGTGGCATGCTCGTTAGCAGTCCCCAACCAAGGCACCCCCTAACCCCAGTGGCTAATATTGACACCATGCCTTCTGCACCCAGTGGCCTTAGTTCCGATGGTGGTGCCGCTTAAGTACCAACATGAATCTTGTAGAACCTTGGTTCTACTCCCCAAAACTCCAATCCCAAAACTGTTTTGTACTACACAGTGTCCTATTTTGTGTATGTATCTTACCTAACAAGAACTGTAATTCAAAAGTGATCTAATAGTACTTACCTGCATTTCTGCACTGTTTTTTCAACAGCAAAAGGTAATCTAAATGTTCCAACAAATCCAGATTTTACTCTCTTACTGAAAGTAACATTGTATGAAGCATTTAATTTACTGGCTACTAAGTGAATCTTGGTTCTAGAAATAAAAATAACAAAATAATGCATCTTTATGCAAACCATTGGTCTGCATTCAGTCTTTAATTTTGTGACATTGTTTCTTGCTTGAATGTGTACAACAAATGCTTACCACTACCCTCCTGATAAGCCTGACAGCTCAACCACACTACCTAAAAAGAGAGTAAGGTATTATCTACTTTAGCCTCTGCAATACCTCTGGGGATCCACTGGACTCTGTTCACACTATTCCTTACTTTGGCATAGTATATACAGAGCCAGCTTTCTACAGTATTGCTCTGGTGGTATTGTTGCACTTATAGCCATCTCTCAGAAGACCGTATTAACAAAATGTAAACAAATAAAAAAGACCCATTTGCTCACACGCTTTTACTCCTATGCTTGGAGAAAATGTCTCCTTTTTGGGGTATTTAAAAGCAATTACCAGATTGTATTTTATTTTCTGTTTCTGTAGGGTACTGATAACTCTAGAATTACCCCCTCCCTACTCTTGGGAATCTTCAATAGTTACAAATTCTCAGAAGTACCCATATACGTGAATTTTCCACTTATGGAGATGTAATTAACAAAAATTTCCACATACATAAATGGAATGTAGAAGTGCTATTGAGGTGGAATACTTTTTTCTTTTTTTCTCCATCAGCTAAACGTTTCAATGCCCATATATTATTGGGAGGAGACGCTCCATACTCATAGATTTTGTGAAGATGAAATTTAAAAGCATTTGCAGGCCAGAAAATTACCTGTAAATTGTGTCCACAAGTTTGTGAGTACTAAAGTTAGTTAGCACCCACACTAATCTGGGGATCTAGCAGACATAAAATAGCATTGAAGAAACTGCAATTACCCACCACACAGGGAGGACTGGGAGCTCCATCATTTGAATCCTATTTCCTAGCGGCACAACTACAGTGGTTATCTTACTGGATGGCAGGCAGGTACACAGGAGAGACACACACTATGACTGGTCGAATATATGTCCCAGAACTCCATTGTTTTCTGCTACCTGGTACTAAGCCAAGGCATACGTACCCCCTACAAGTAGCAGTGGCACGCCAATTCATGCTAAGAGTGAGTCGCATGTCACCTGGGGCACCCCCATACTCCCTGTGCTCCCACTGGCTGGATGGCCCAAACACGAAAACTATTACACGACTAACATGCTAACCGCATGGACAGACTGCGGGTTCACCGACATGGAGTCCCTATTCGAGGATGGACAGGTCAAACCATTCCAACGCCTTATGGACAAGTATGGTCTCCCCCGGGCCAGTTCCTACTGTACCGCCAACTCCTTGAGAGCTACCGTCCATATCGCAATCCTTCGGCAGGAGAGCCAAACACACATCCGGTCATACATACGGTCTTGCACATGGGAGAGGGGCGACACTCGTCACGTGGCTTTATAATGGCCATCCGAGAACTCGCAAACGAACACTTAGCGACTTTACACACCACCTGGGAGGAGGAAATTGTGCGTCCACTACATGTGAAAGAATGGGAAAGGGCTCTTGAATACCCCAGGAAGGTGTCCAGAAACGCACGCTTTAAAAACATAAAATGTTATATATTCCATAGAGCGTATCTGACACCGGCACGCCTGAAAAAAATTCTACCCAGACACACAGTTCCTATGCCCCAGATGCCAATCGCAGGAAGCAGATTTTCATCATATGTTTTGGAGTTGCCCCACAATTCGATCCTTTTGGCAAAATATTCACGACTGCCTGGGAGACCTCACAGGGCTTACATACCTGAACACTTGGGAAGCCAGCGCACTAGACATATTCCGGAAACAGAAACATTACAAAGTGCACCTTCGCTTTATTTCGCTAGCCGTTTTACTAGCTAAGAGGAGCATAGCCATGCACTGGCAAACCCCCACAGGCCCCCCGCTCGCGGCATGATTGGGAGCACTACACAAATGGGCGGCTGCAGAGGAGGCATTACGCGATGAAGAGGTGAAGGGGATAAGTAAGCACCCCATTTCCATCTAGTGGGCCCTATTGTTACACCGTTTCAAGCAATCATCACCCAGTGAGGATCCGGGCGGCGGTGCAACCATACCAACAGACCCACAACCACCAACGCAAATAAAAACTGCACACAATGGATCCTTCCCGGCGGTACATTCATAATGCTGTCAGTCGCACCACACATCACACTGGGCGGTCAGACGCTGAAACCAGTTCAATCATAATCATCCCCACAATTCTACAGTTCACAGCTGCATTGATTTGTGAGACTCGCAACACCCAGACGCCACACCTGATACCTGGACCCAGTAATTCCATGAACCTTCTCCCAGTTATTACACCCCTGTTCTGTACGGCATTACACAGCCCCAAATACCACCGTTGACAAAATATCTATCGACCAGTTTTATATATAGATAGCGTTATACTATGCTGTAGAAGATGAAGTATGTAACTCAAATGAATGTACTCGTATCGCTAATTGTCATGGTAAACTAAAAATGCCAATGAAAATATGTTAAATAATAAAGTTAGTTAGCACCCACAAACTCCTGGGTTTGTGAGCTTTCAACAACATTTACAGGTAGACCCATCCACAAGCTCACCTCAGTAGTTGGTTGTCTCACATAGGATTTTAATACTAGCGGACGGTCAATGTCAGTAAAGCCCAGTAGAATCTCCATATTCTTAAGCCTGTGAACAAGGAGCAGGATTTTACCTTACACATGTTTTTGTACGCCTAAGCTGTAATGGAGTGAATTCTAAATAAAGATTAAAATGTATTTAATTAGCTTCTTGGAGGTCAGTTACGTATAACTGGGGAATTTCAGTGTTTTTTATGGCTTTAAAACATTAATATGTTTTTTTATTTTTTAAAAGACCTACATATAACTACATGTTAACTTTTGGTTTTGTTAAAATGTTACTACCTTAATTAAATGTAGTTCCATTTTAACCTTTGTTTTTTTCAGTGAATATATCTATATATCTATATCTATATCTATATATATATATATATATATATATATATATATATATATATATATCTGCTCCAAAGATTCCGTAGTGTTATGCTACAAGAAACAGCACTCGCGGCAGCGAGCTTAAGATTTTATTAAAGCTCACGGTGTTCAGACGCGTTTCGGCATTCGCCTTCCTCGGTGTTAACATGGCGCCGCCGAAACGGCCATTATTTATGTTCAAACATCAACGTTCATGGATACAGAAAAAGGACACCATTAAACAAATTCGGGGGCCATCTTGGAGTGGAATATTCCATCACTCTACATTTATGAAACAAAATCGTAATGCACACAGGTATCATCAAACTACTGAATGAGTTCATGACCCTCCCGCATTCAATGTATAAATAACATTATTTTATAAAGCCCTGAATGGGCTATTCGCATTTCATCCACATTATCCATGAGTGTAAACAACCCCCACAAAACTCCACATTCCACATTTACCAAAGCTCATTCATATAAAACTACAATTCATTTACAGCTTCCTGTTATCCTTAAAATCAAATCAGTTTCAATTAATTGTCCCCCAAATGTACCGCCAATTCCTCATGTGAATTCAGGCCTGCAGGTGTCTTTGTATTCAAATCAATGATATATCTTGACTCTAACCTTCTGAGAGTCGTCAATCTATCACCTCCCCTGGGGTTCTGTGGCACATGGTCTAAGCAAAAATAAGTCAGAAGATTTCTATCCCCATTATGCCAGTCCTTAAAGTGGCGAGCCACTGGATACGTAAGGTCCCCATTACTAATGGCTCTGGCGTGCTCTAAAACCCTGATTTTTGCAGGATGAATGGTACTGCCTACATATTTCAATCCGCATGGACACTGCAAGCAGTATACTGTGTACGGGGTGGTACATGTCAGAAATTTATTAATCATCCTAGGTTTACCCAATCCTGGTACCTGGAATGTCGAAACTTTCTTACTGCCAGCACAGGCCTTACATTTTTTGCAGGGATGAAAACCCTTGATCACATTCTCAAAGTTCTTCAGTTTTCTCTTTTGTACATAACTACTTGTTACGCAGTCTCTGACTGATCTTGCTTTGCGGTAAGTTATAAGGGGTCTTTTAGGAATATCTGATCCGATAACCGGATCCATCTGTAGAAGTTTCCAGTGTCTGTTAAATATATTCCTCAATTTGGTCGCTCCTTGTGAGTAGGTGGTAATCATTCTGAAGTTATTCACTTTCTCTTCCTCACCCACTCCTTTGGTGCTCACCTTCAGGAGATTCTCTCTCGTCACAGTGTCTACTCTGCGTTTGGCACCTTCCAAGACCTGAGTGCTATACCCCCTCTCTCGGAATCTAGCCATGCTCTCAGCCGCATATTTCTCATAGTCAATGCTCCTAGTATTGTTTCTCTTAATTCGGAGCAGTTCCCCATATGGGATACTGTTCTTCAATCTAGGAGGGTGTCCGCTCTGAGCATGCAAAATGGAATTGCCCGCAGTGGGTTTCCGATACAATTTAGTGCAAATCTTCTTGTCGACAACTGTGACTACCAAATCTAGAAAATTCACAGATGCTCCACTTATGTCCGCTGTGAATTCCAGATTATTATCATTCTGGTTCAAGGCTCCTATATACTCAAGAGCACTCTCCTTTGTCCCTCTCCATATGACGAAGAGGTCGTCAATATATCTATGCCAGGTGACAATTTTCTCAGTCCAGTGATCTTTATCTGCTGCCCAGGCCACCTGCTCCTCCCACCAGCCCACGAATAAATTAGCGTAGCTGGGGGCGAAGCAGGTTCCCATCGCAGTCCCGGACAGTTGTTTAAAGTGTTGGCTCTCAAATAAAAAGATGTTATTATGTAAACAGAATTCTAAGAATTCTACCAACATGGCATTGTGCTCAGTATACTTGGCTTCTCTATTTCTCAGAAAATACTGTACCGCTTTTACTCCTTGCTGATGTGATATGCAGGTGTACAGACTAGTAATATCCATAGATATCATTACATCTCCTTCCCTCCATACAACATCATCCAATTTGCCCAAAAAGTCCTTAGTATCTTTTGTGTAAGATCTCAATTTCACCACAAAAGTAGACAAGAAGTGGTCAATATATATAGAAACATGTTCGAGCAAACTCCCTTGAGACGAGACAATAGGTCTCCCTGGGGGACACGTAGCATTTTTATGAACTTTTGGGAGATGGTAAAAACAGGGCGTGACAGGGCTAAGCTTTCTCAAATACAAATACTCCTCCGTCTCCAACATTCCCTTCTCATACCATTTCTTAAGCATCATATAGCATTCCCCAATACTGTTCATATAAACATCTCTCTTCACTTTCATATATGAAGTCTCATTATTCAATTGCCTCAGTGCTTCTTTATTATATGCCTCAAGTGTTTGCACGACAACGTTTTCACCTTTGTCTGAAGGTTTTATAATTAACAAAGGGTCATCATTCAAGCTAGCCATTGCCAGATACTGTTCTCTCGTAAAGTTACCATCCTTCTTCAAACGGTCATTGTCATTGCCTCTCATCAATGTCAAGTCTCTTATAACATTGTCTATAAATGTATCAATAATATCATTAGGCATCTGTGGAACAAAGGTAGATACTGGCCTGAATGTAGTAGATGCACTCTTTTGTTCAATTCCTGAGGGATCAGCCGACCCCCCTTGTGACCCCAACTCGATTCTAAGTTCTTCCAAAACCTGAATCGCTGGAAGGTCTCGCTCCAGTAGAACATCCGTTCTCTCCTCTGTTCCTTTTTTTGACAATATAGTGTCTTTTTTTGGACGCAATTTGAAAAATGTATGCAGCTTTAGCTTTCTGGCAAACTTGAATAAGTCTATCCTCGTCTGTGTGTATTCCAGTTTCCTCTTTGGACAGAACGATAGTCCTAACTGCAACACACTCTCTTCTGTCTTTGTTAATACACGCGGGGTCAGATTGATGATGGTCAAGTTGTCAGGAGTAGCATTGCTTAACGTTTCCTGGTAAACTTCTTCCTGCTTCTGGTAAGCATTGGTGAGCCTATTCCGCTTGCTCCGGCGGCCACCCCTCCTCGTTTTCCTGCATCTTTTTGTCCGGGTTCTGGGGGCTTCCCCCTCGTGTTGTTCTGCCACGACTGCCGGATTACTTGGAACTCGCTTTGAAAAAGCCCCGGTTTGTTCCCCAGGCTCTTACCTGGTTGGTTATCCTCATCGGAATGTTCTGGTGTCGTTACTTCAGATTCAGATGTCTCCCGTTCCTCAATGGGCTTTTGCGCTGTTTTTTCTTGCAGCATCTTTCTTGGTGCATCATATTTCTTTGCGAACGTCAGAATTCTACCCGCAGAGTAATCCCGTTCGTCCCTTTCAAATTTTTCTTGCTTACGGGCTCGGATTTTACCTTCGTATGTTTTGAGGCGCTTCTTCATGCCTTCTCTGAGGGTGTCCTGTTTCTCTTTGTCCGCATCTTTCCCAATTTCCAATTCGAGTTCCTCGATATCTTTGCGGACCTTCATATGGTCACTCCAGGCAAAGTCAATAAGAATCTTTAGCATTCCTTCACACGAGAGCGCTGTATGCTCGGACCATTTTTGAAGGAGCAGTGGGTCGGGGTTCTCGTACGCCGGGACCGTATATATTCTCAGGCCCCGGGGGACTCTTTTAACCTCTACATAGTTCTACACTTGAGGCATATAATAAAGAAGCACTGAGGCAATTGAATAATGAGACTTCATATATGAAAGTGAAGAGAGATGTTTATATGAACAGTATTGGGGAATGCTATATGATGCTTAAGAAATGGTATGAGAAGGGAATGTTGGAGACGGAGGAGTATTTGTATTTGAGAAAGCTTAGCCCTGTCACGCCCTGTTTTTACCATCTCCCAAAAGTTCATAAAAATGCTACGTGTCCCCCAGGGAGACCTATTGTCTCGTCTCAAGGGAGTTTGCTCGAACATGTTTCTATATATATTGACCACTTCTTGTCTACTTTTGTGGTGAAATTGAGATCTTACACAAAAGATACTAAGGACTTTTTGGGCAAATTGGATGATGTTGTATGGAGGGAAGGAGATGTAATGATATCTATGGATATTACTAGTCTGTACACCTGCATATCACATCAGCAAGGAGTAAAAGCGGTACAGTATTTTCTGAGAAATAGAGAAGCCAAGTATACTGAGCACAATGCCATGTTGGTAGAATTCTTAGAATTCTGTTTACATAATAACATCTTTTTATTTGAGAGCCAACACTTTAAACAACTGTCCGGGACTGCGATGGGAACCTGCTTCGCCCCCAGCTACGCTAATTTATTCGTGGGCTGGTGGGAGGAGCAGGTGGCCTGGGCAGCAGATAAAGATCACTGGACTGAGAAAATTGTCACCTGGCATAGATATATTGACAACCTCTTCGTCATATGGAGAGGGACAAAGGAGAGTGCTCTTGAGTATATAGGAGCCTTGAACCAGAATGATAATAATCTGGAATTCACAGCTGACAGGAGAAGTGTGGCTCACTGGTTAGAGGAGGCAGACCTGGATGCAGACGTCAGCCCGGGACCAGGGTTCAATTCCCGGCTCGGTGGGGTCTTGAGTCCAAAAATATCCATGGACTCGACAATTCTCGCTCCGGTGCCTACTCGATTCACGGGTTCACACTCTGCGACTCTGGGCAATAGCTTGCTTAATCTCCACAACTGCCCCTCGCGGCGGGATGCCTGGCTTTCACCTTGCGGATACCCTTCCAGGGTTATCTCACAGGGGAATACCAGGACGGGTTCCCTAAGCAAGCGCTTAGAAACCGCTTGGTGATTTGCGCTATATAAATTCCTGTACATTTACATTTACATTTACATTTACATTTACATAAGTGGAGCATCTGTGAATTTTCTAGATTTGGTAGTCACAGTTGTCGACAAGAAGATTTGCACTAAATTGTATCGGAAACCCACTGCGGGCAATTCCATTTTGCATGCTCAGAGCGGACACCCTCCTAGATTGAAGAACAGTATCCCATATGGGGAACTGCTCCGAATTAAGAGAAACAATACTAGGAGCATTGACTATGAGAAATATGCGGCTGAGAGCATGGCTAGATTCCGAGAGAGGGGGTATAGCACTCAGGTCTTGGAAGGTGCCAAACGCAGAGTAGACACTGTGACGAGAGAGAATCTCCTGAAGGTGAGCACCAAAGGAGTGGGTGAGGAAGAGAAAGTGAATAACTTCAGAATGATTACCACCTACTCACAAGGAGCGACCAAATTGAGGAATATATTTAACAGACACTGGAAACTTCTACAGATGGATCCGGTTATCGGATCAGATATTCCTAAAAGACCCCTTATAACTTACCGCAAAGCAAGATCAGTCAGAGACTGCGTAACAAGTAGTTATGTACATAAGAGAAAACTGAAGAACTTTGAGAATGTGATCAAGGGTTTTCATCCCTGCAAAAAATGTAAGGCCTGTGCTGGCAGTAAGAAAGTTTCGACATTCCAGGTACCAGGATTGGGTAAACCTAGGATGATTAATAAATTTCTGACATGTACCACCCCGTACACAGTATACTGCTTGCAGTGTCCATGCGGATTGAAATATGTAGGCAGTACCATTCATCCTGCAAAAATCAGGGTTTTAGAGCACGCCAGAGCCATTAGTAATGGGGACCTTACGTATCCAGTGGCTCGCCACTTTAAGGACTGGCATAATGGGGATAGAAATCTTCTGACTTATTTTTGCTTAGACCATGTGCCACAGAACCCCAGGGGAGGTGATAGATTGACGACTCTCAGAAGGTTAGAGTCAAGATATATCATTGATTTGAATACAAAGACACCTGCAGGCCTGAATTCACATGAGGAATTGGCGGTACATTTGGGGGACAATTAATTGAAACTGATTTGATTTTAAGGATAACAGGAAGCTGTAAATGAATTGTAGTTTTATATGAATGAGCTTTGGTAAATGTGGAATGTGGAGTTTTGTGGGGGTTGTTTACACTCATGGATAATGTGGATGAAATGCGAATAGCCCATTCAGGGCTTTATAAAATAATGTTATTTATACATTGAATGCGGGAGGGTCATGAACTCATTCAGTAGTTTGATGATACCTGTGTGCATTACGATTTTGTTTCATAAATGTAGAGTGATGGAATATTCCACTCCAAGATGGCGCCCGCATTTGTTTAATGGTGTCCTTTTTCTGTATCCATGAACGTTGATGTTTGAACATAAATAATGGCCGTTTCGGCGGCGCCATGTTAACACCGAGGAAGGCGAATGCCGAAACGCGTCTGAACACCGTGAGCTTTAATAAAATCTTAAGCTCGCTGCCGTGAGTGCTGTTTCTTGTAGCATAACACTACGGAATCTTTGGAGCAGTCATAGAAGCGGGGGCGCCACCCGCTAAAGGGCACCCGCTCGAGAGTGCTGGGAGTTTGGTGCACAACACAGGAGCGACATATATATATATATATATATATATATATATATATATATATATAGATATATAAATATAAATATATATATATATATATATATATATAGATATATTCACTGAAAAAACCATAGGTTATAGATTATATATAGTTAGGAATTAGCATTTACAAAACCTTGAAAATTCACTGAAAAAAACATAGGTTATAGACCATATATAGTTAGGAATTAGCATTTAAAAAACCTTATTTTACTCACACAAAACCATTGAAATTCCATATATAGTTAGTTGCACTAACTATATATCGCGCACCCGCAATCCACTGCTGATGATGTCACATATTACATCATTCATGACATGGTCAGTGACATCACTGATGACATCACTGATGACATCTCAAATGACATCACTGATGATATCTCATTTGACATCAATGGTCACATCAATGATGATATCATTAATGTGACAATACAATGCATCTCCTCACACTTTAATATAACCTCTGTTACAACCCAGTGTTAAATACAGAGTATAATTTTTGAAACCATTGACACACCAATACTAGTTACTACATACGCACTCACTGATTCCTACGTCTACACACACATTCACTCATTCACCCATACAATCATTCATACATACAATCACTCATCTTTACAACACTATCATATGCACTCATACACCTATACAGACACTCACACTCTGCCACTCATCCATGGAGTTACTCACACACCTAGTCAGTCCTGTAAAGAATCAATCACACTTCCATTTTCTAATCTACACAGTTAAACATAGAGTACCTTACATTTTCAAACATATACTAACACATACTTACTCTCTTATAGAATCACTGATACAAGTACACATTGATCTGCACAGAGTCACACACCTCCCAGCCAGCCATACACACACTCAGTCTCCCATACAAATACTTGTGCAACCAATCAATAACCCATATAGCTACTTATATAGCTACTGATCAACACATGCAGCAGCTTGCACAACAACAGACATACTGATGCACACTTTCAGACAGTTTAGTCACTAACCCGTGCATTTAGTAAGACGCATTTAATCACTCACTCATACAGTCAATCACGCACCTACTAAAACCTTCATTCAGACACTTATACATCCACTCATTCTTCAATATGTAAAACATATTTAAACTTTACAGAAACACATAATCACTGGATGTTGTCATCAGTGATGTCATTTGAGATGTCATCAGTGATGTCATCAGTGATGTCACTGACCATGTCATGAATGATGTAATATGTGACATCATCAGCAGTGGATTGCGGGTGCGCGATATATAGTTAGTGCAACTAACTATATATGGAATTTCAATGGTTTTGTGTGAGTAAAATAAGGTTTTGTAAATGCTAATTCCTAACTATATATAATCTATAACCTATGGTTTTTTCAGTGAATTTCAATGGTTTTTTAATAGCAAATATCTGTAGCTGTAAAATGTATTCTTCTTTAAATCCCAAAATATATTTTATATGTTTATTAATAACTTAAAAAAAAAAAAAAATGTTCTTCGTTCCCACTTCGCGAATCGGGAAGCTTCCCGTTAGCTGACCTTGATGCCGCGAAATAGACCGCGAGCCAGTAAACGTTTCTTTACCGCAACTGCCGCGTTAGAAAACAACATCGTGACGCCTCCCGTCCGCATGACGTTTCGCGTTGTCGCGTGATACGTCATATGACGTACTACGTTAGCGAACTGGTACGCTTACCGAGTCGCAAAGCAAAGGTTTCTGGAAGCAAACCGGAAGGCCCTGCAAAGCGTGTAACATAAACACAGCAGGTCATGTGACTTGGTAATAACACTTTTCATTGGTTCATTTCACTTTTGGTTCCTAATGATGTAAGACTAGGTCATATAATCTAAAATGAACACTTTTCATTGGTTGAGAACTATTGTTTTTCCCAAATGATGAAAATCCCTCTTTCTTTCCTCACTCTGACTTTCATCATTGTGAGAGAAAGACCCTTTGTTACCAGTGAGCAATGGCTTCTTTAGTAGCTTCAGCTGGTGCTTCCCCACCACCTCCACCACATCCAAGGAAGAGTGGACCGATGTGTGAATGTGTTCACTGTATGCAACAACTTTGACACTTACAGAAGCCTCACCTTCTCCATGCCTCCTACACAGTTCTACATGTACATCATAAATGCAAACAGAACAGAATTAATTATACATGTTAAATGGTTTATTTTTGCTGTTCTCAGAATGTATCAAATTTCACTAAAAACAGTGACTTGAAGGTATTCATCATATAACAGCGGGGAAAAAAAACCACAATCAAAATGATTGTGTTTAAAAAACCCATACAACATAACAAATCAGAATTCAGAACTCCTTAAAGTTAACTTACTTTCCATGACGGCCAAGGATGTCCTATGAACAGCTTACACTCTGTTGTGCTGTTATTACTTTCAACCCGCCACTTTCTGAAAGAAAACCTCCATCGTTTTCAAAAACATGTTACATACAATAAATGACTTCTTGCTCTCTACCACAAGTTTCCACAAGGCCAAATCTTGTCAAAGCCATTTATAACTCTTGGATTTCTTGTAAGCCAATCCCGTCTTTTCGCATTTCCGCAACTTTCAGAATTAAAATGTTGAAGATCATTTACACAATCCTGGACTAGTAATATCTTCCCCTTCTTGCTCAATCATGTTCTACATTTCCTATCACACTGATACTGCTTACTATGAAGCAGACTTACACTACCTTTATGACTAGTACAATTATTTAATTCTCTACATCACTTTTAATCACAAAGCAATGTAAAACAGTAGACAGCATTGCAGACTTACATTCCCTCTACTCCATGTTTTGATTGGCTGCTTCAATTAGCTTATAAAAAGAAATAGTTTTTCTGAACTCATTCAAAGTGCACGTATTTCTCAATAACGTCCAGTGTTATGGTAAAAAGTTATGTCTCTGTACTACACTTATCCTCAAGGCCAAATAGTGTAGGAGCCATGAGAACTTCTTGAAATTCCTCAGAGCACATCCCGAGATTCTTTCCCTAAAATTTTGGTTTTAAAAACACCAGGTAAGAGTTTTTAAGGTCATATGGCAATTTTTTTTTGAAAATTAAAACAGAATCATTGCAGAATGACCAGCCATTTCTACACTTTAAATAAGCTGTATAATGTCCTGATGTTATTGAAGGACCATCATGATATATAATTGCTACAGTTACAAAAGTCCTTCCTGATATTGTCAACTGTCAAGCCACAAATTTTTTAATTAAAGTTGTCAATTTTGTTCCATCAGGCCTACATCGTTGGAACATTAAAATGACATACTGGCCATATGTTCGTATAAATAATGTGGACATCATTTCAGATTTACATTGCCTACACTCCATATTGTGATCAGCTGCTTTTACTAGCTTATTAAAAGAGACTGATTTACTGTCTGGCAAAGTTAAATATATAAATCTTTCTGAGTCTACACTAGTAGTACTTGATACCCTACAGTTCTCGCAGTCATGCTGCCATTGATAAGAAAGCCCAAACAGGTGATCTACATCCACACCTTCAGCATGCAATACATCAAGCATATACATTAAAAACTCCTGACAATCTTGCTGACTATTTTGAGAGAATTGTGTTTGGCCTGAACATCTGTCTAACAGATTTCGAATTTCAGACACACTTTCTATGTTTGTTCTATCAGTGCTACATTTCTCTAACACAGAATTTAACAAACTGCAAAATCTTTGATCAGAATTGACCACAATCTCTTCTTTTACATTTTCTAGGGAAAACAAAACATTAACCACTACATTAGCATAGCAGTTGACACCAGAACTGTTTTCAAATTGAAAACCAACAACATCTTCAACAGAATCCTTTTTGTTTCTGCTTATAATTTCAGGTTCATCGACTTTTCGTCTTTTTGCTACAACCTCCCCAGTATTGGTCACATTTCTTCGTTTCCGGCCTACCACACGTTTCTCAAACAAAGGATACTGAGACAAATGTGGCGCATACTCTCTTCTCAACCTATTGTATTCCTTAACACAATCTAGATCCGCACAAATGTTTGTGACATCACACTCAATCAAGTACAATCCCGATAAAGTCCTAACTCGTGACAATGCCACATATGCCATACCCTCCTTGAACACAGAACTGCCAATATTCACCAATGCACAGTCTACACTTAAACCTTGCGATTTATGGATTGTCACCGCATATGCCAAGCAAACAGGAAACTGCTTACGACGAACATATAAGTCTTTTACAAGCAAAAATCTAGCAGAACAACGAGCAATTAGCTGTACTTCCTCAATGCCATCAAATTTAATTTTTAAAAATTCAATTCCATCTCTATTTCTGTATTTCACAAAATCAACAACATTACCCATTGATCCATTTACCAGACCTCTTTCAACATGTAAATTCCTTCTTAAAATTATACGGCAGTTCAAGCACACATTCAGAGTCTTTTCAAAACCCGCAGTTTTAGATATACTCTTCTCTAATGAATCCAATTTTGTTTTCAGATTCTCAGACAAAATAATTGTTGATCCCATATGCTCTACTCTGTCAATAGCTTCCAATTTCACAATCTCTTGCTTTTCTAAATGCAACATTTTGTTGTTGAATTTGGCACATTCTGCAAGAGTTGGCATCAAACATATTCCAGATTTTTTCTCAGTAACTTTCTGAAAAATATTCTCAGGCACAACATCTTCGTCTGGATATAAATTTGTCAGTAATTGTGCATGTAAAGCTTCTTTCCCATGCTCGGTCACTTTTCCAATTCTAACATCTTGTAGAATAGTCTTGTAAACTTCATCCTTTGCCTGACGCATATTTTCATGCAGTTCAGCATAATTGAAGTTTAACCATATATTGACGTTGCCAATACTCCCTAAGCACTTCCTGGTATCTTCATGCGTGAGCATTTTGAACACAGGTTGCCCTTTCACTGGTGTCAGCTGCAGAAGATCTCCGAAAACAATGATGTGTTTGCCACCAAATAACACATCATACTCTGTTTTGAGAACTTCTTGCATTCTCAAATGCACAAAGGCAAGCATGACATTGGAAACCATGCTTACTTCGTCAATGATAAGAAGTTTCATTTTCCTCAAGACTCTTGAAACTTCAAAACAAGCATCTCCAGATAGCTTGTGATATTCTAATTTGTTGTCATGCTCCACTGGCAGCATCAGTAAACGATGTAAAGTAATCCCTTTAATGTTATGTGCTGCCAGTCCAGTTGGAGCGGTGACAACACAAGACAGCGATGACTCTGTCCTTTCCTGCAAATAACATGAAATTGCTTTAATAAGGAAACTTTTTCCAGTTCCCGCTTCTCCACTCACGTACAGTCGGACAGGCTTCAACGACGTACATGAGCACTCTTTCTTGTCATGACTTAATCCATGATCAATTTGCATGGTAAGTTCGTCATATATTTTCCTCTGCTCAACGTTGAGTTGTCTTTCCAACTCTTCTAAGTTAACCGCATCCTCCTGAGCATGTGCCATGGCTCTTTCCACTTCATTCATAGCAGTGGCAGCTTCATTTTCGATAAGAGGTCCTCCTAGTGGATCCTGACTCAATGAAGCAGAACTCTGACTGTCCTGAGAACTGTCTCTGGCAATCTCGGCTGCAATCGTTGCTTCCTGCTCAATTTCCACATTCAACATTTCTACATATTTGGGAAAAGCAGGACATTCTATGGTCTCCTTGGCAGCATTGAATGAGTCTTCGTAACAAAGGAAATCTCCAAGCAGTTCCTCTTCTGCACGCCAAGGCTTAAAAAGTTGCAAAAGTGCTAAATAGAAAAACTCCTTTTTTTCAGGAGATTCGCCACTCAATTTTCGATGGTTTATCAAGTGGCATTTTCTTTGCTTGACCAAACATCCCTCACTTCCTATTACAGCATACACTCCTTTCTCAGTATCTTCTTTGATGTTCCTCTTGAATATGTAATTTTGCAGAACCTCATACAGACAAACATTCTCGAGGTGACTGCTTCGATTTGGATAATATGTATCCAACATGTTGCTCTTCAAAATGTCGGTACTGTTTGGCTCCTTTTCCGCCAAATACTCAATTTCCCGCACAGGTTTCAGAACTCGATTACGCGTTGCAGCAAGACCAACACTCACCCAAACGATACTCCTGGACTTGGCATAGAGACTTGCTGAAGACAACCGGTCAGAACATTCGTAAGCTCCGATTTCTCGATGCGACAACATCTTCAGACTGAAACTGTACAACTTCTTGCTGAGGCTCTTTTCATGGGAAATGTCCTCCCACATATCCTTCAATTCTGTCTTCTCTTTTTTGGTGATGTAAGATGTCACATACCGAGCCACAGCCATACAGTTATCAGCCACAAACTGTATGTCCATGTTAGCATTCCACATGGACAAAATCACCGGGTTGTAGTCGTTGATGTACTTAGACTCTTCGTTCCTCTTCAAATTGTATGTGTTTTTAGGTGATTTCTTCATCACATTATGTCGCAGCGAAGACATCAAACTGTTCACTCTTCCTTTAGAAATCACCGATCGTGGAAAGCCGAAACGACATTTGGTGTAGAACTTGTCTTTGTTCCGGAATTTACGACGACAGTACTTTCCACATCGATGGCTTTGGAAACGTAGAACTTTTTCTCTTAGGCTTTTTTTCTCCTTTGCGTTTGGAACAGCACACGTAGAATACTGTTCTATGAAACTCATCACTGAGTCGTCTGCATCCGTTCCAAATTTAGGTGCATCCTTGATCCACAGCAACATATGTATATGAGGAGCACCTCTTGCTTGGTACTCCTTCCTCCAGAAGAAATCCAACACCTCTCCAAGAGGTGGATTCTTCTTATTCATGATAAAAGACATCATACCTTCAAATCTATGATTGAAGTACCTACATACATTGACTGGATCCAAAGAGCACAGTTCTCCGGGTGTCTTGAATTCGATGTTTTCTACGTTAGCATTTGCCTCTCGTAGAAATTCAAGTAAGTCTTCCCAGCCATACTCAGCACAGCTCAAAGTGAGGAACCATGTGGGAGTTCCCAAGTTCCTCAGCATACATTTTAAATCACCATGACGACGGTACCAGTACTCATTAGTACCACGCTGACACGCCATGAGATTAATCAGGTGAGAATCCAAAATACTGTCTTGGACATTGACTTTATCCATAAAGTCACTTGCCGAGATGTTTTGCATGTGTATACCACTTTTCAAGATGTGGTTCACTGCATATGACAGTCCAGACAGATCGCTTTCAAACAGGAGATGAAACAAATAAGGAATGCATTGTCGAAACCTAGGATCTCCTGCATACAATCGCAAAGTCCGGTATTCAGAAGCAGGAATTTGATGAGGTCGCTCATCATATCTTCCTCCCTGACCTGTTGGAAAAAGCTGTGGGAAACACCGAGCTTCCAAACTTTCCTCCCAAACACTAATGGGACTCCCTTTCGCTTGTTTCATTTGAAACAACTCAATAGCATTCCCCATGACTTCCTTGGAATGCAAAGGATGAACACTATAATGTTCATATATTTCTTCACTAGTACAGGGTTCTACTTTCTCAATTTGACCAGCACACAAATCGCTATCCTCTTCCTCACTTACTTCCTCTTCTGCAACATATACATTTTTATAGTATTTATTATTTTTTTTCAAATACAATGTTGCCCTTTTGACTTTCCTAACATCTACTAAATCTTGCCATATTTTCTTATTCTTTGTCGGAACCCCATTAACTAAGATAACAAGAGGTTCCTCTTCCACTTTTTCTACTCCAATTGTGTTAATGTTTTTCTTCAAATCTAGAGGCAAATAAACAACTCTTCCCTTTAATCCTCTCTGTAAATCTGATGGAGGCAATTTCCCTGTCTTTGGCTCCATTCTTACAATAGCCTGAAAGGGATGGATACTTTGAATCAAAATAGATTCATAAGTATTTAAATCCTTCAATTCAGAAGGAATCTCAACCAATTCCAGATTATTATGAACTGCTCTAGCAGGCATCTGGTTTTGATTTAATTTGTTACAACAATAAGTACACACACGTTGATCCAATCCCAAATCAAAACAATTTTCTACCATCAAGTATGTTGTAAAATCCTTCCATTCACTATTATTTTCCCTTTCACTTTTTCCATATAAATCCACTAACTTAGTCTGATTCTTATAATAAGTGCGTCGACAACACACACAAGTGAAATTTGGCCTCTCACTTGATTTCACCTCAAACGTCGCAATTTCCCTCTGGAAATTATCTGTACTAGAAACCTGTACACTATCTTCCACATTACTCTCTTCTTCTTGGTCAATTTCAACATTCTCCTCTTTACTTCCAAAGTAACAAAACTCAATTTCTTCACATATATTCTTCACATCTATTTCAGAACCATGCAAAAGAGCAGCGCATAATTGTTTAAGCATAATTGCTGGACTCTTAGCATAATACAACATTCTAACTAATTTCCTCACTTTATTGTGGTATATAAATAAATAATACCGGATCTAGGTTTGACTGGACATAGCAATAACAGATAGCTCAATAAATAAGAGTCAAGATTCGAGGTAGTAGGAGTTTGCAGGTTTAATACAGCATAAAGGACAGGAACAGGACAACCTGCACAGGATGGCAGCGCTGCCTGGGACAGGATTGGACTGGCGTAACATTTAATAACAGTGCACAAGCATATATACTAAAACAATTGCATTACAATACATACGATAGGCGGAGCAGTGGGTGTGGTCAATAGCAGTCGCGAAAGATAAGGGTGAAAGTGGGTGTAACAGGAGGCGTATACATAGACATGTGATGTGAACGTAACAGAATATGTCATAAATGGGGCGGAAACATGGAGGGGGCTACCTAAGGAGCCGGGACCTCTAACCTAATGGTGCGCGCAAACTAACAATGACGTGTTACTAGGAGAAGCTGGGGGCTATGAACTCTGTACTAGGAGCAGAGACTGGAGTCTGGAGAGTCAGGGCGACATGTGCCTAAACAATATCTAGTATCTGATGTTTATGTTTAGAGAACATGTTGATATAAACTAAGAGTCAGGAGGGGAGAGGCTAACAGACTCTAAGACTGGAGCATGCATTATTCTACATGTAGTGCGTGATGAAGAATATTAAATGACCATAAATACAGTATTTCTCTTACATGGAGACGTAAGGGCTAGACGATGACGGAAACTATTGATGCGATTCAGTAGTTTAGGAATGCAGAGAAGGAGGGCTGAACTGATAACTAGAATCATAACATACTCTTGGCAGACTAGCAGGCAGAGCCAGGCTGAACCGGGCACTGTGAGGCAGGAAGTAAGTGCAGGGTCAGGAATACAGGTGGGGGCTGTATCGCTCCTCAGCGAGGGCTCAGGAGACAGTAGTTGAATCTGGTGTCCGGGCCCTTTTGAGGCCTAGAAACGGGCACTTTACAATGAAATAACGTGCACACTGAGAAACGTGGCAACGTAACTTTACATAGGCCTGATATTCGTAGTATTCACGAGAACTGGGAACTGGCATACTAGGGATGGACACAACTGTAATTGCGTCTTTAATCAAACATGGGGAATACATATGCATATTAATCATGCACACATAACATAAGATGGGGAACACGTAGGGACACAGAACATGGCAAAATGTACTTTTCCACATTCCCTCCTTGTCACTACGTTTCCATCAGGAAACATCAATATTCATGATACCATCTATCATTTCATACAGTATCATTTGCTCGTCTCGAATTTTCTTGGGACTGGATTTAGAACGGGACTTGGGACTAGGAATACAAGAGGTAGCACAAATGCCACAAATCGCAGGGCCACATTGTATACAAAGGCAACAACTGAATATGATCGCTACTGCAATACCTAGAAAGGACAATACTTTCCATCCCCAGGCGGAAATTATATTCCAGAACCAACCGGACCATGTCCAGGTGCCTGGATCTTGGTGTAACATATGGGCAATTTTATGGAGTCTGGTTATAGCTGAATAAACAGACGGCGCGTTATTAGGAATGAAAATGCAGCAACTAGATCCGATGACTCTACATGCCCCGCCCCTATCGGCCAGTATGACGTCAAGGACGAGACGATTCTGGAGCACGACAATTCTCATAAAGGATTGCTCCTCGGTTAAATTACCTAGAGCAGAAGTAGTCTCAATCACTACTGCTTCGAGTGTTTTGGTTAATCTACGTATCAGTTTACTATTCACAACAGTACCTAAATAAGGGAAGACACCTTTATTGATATCTATATATTGTTCTATAGCAGTTTCAGTATAATCGACAATCGGGAGGTCTCTCTTGTGTCTGATATGTACTAGGTGGGAATTCCTATGGTAGTCAGGTGGGGCTAGAAAAACTGGTGGCAGTAGGAAGGCAATGTAACAGGTTCCCTCCCAATCGAGGGGCAGACGGACATATGCGGTCTGACCACAAACAAAATAAGAATGACGTGAAGCTTTAAAAATAGATTTCCTACTGTCACTATACTTGACAATAGTAGTACAATCACTATGTCCTACATGAACGGAACCATTATTTCTGACACATAATTCGCCTTTGACTGGTAATACTGACATAGCAGGGAAGTCTGGAGTAGTATCAGACTGAACATTCAGGACCATAAAATTCGAAGAATAATTACCTAAATTATAAACTTCATTTTCTAGATCTAACCCTGTTCTGTGGGGAAGACCTTGCTTGTCTGGAAAACATGTACTGTTAAGAAAAGACATATCTGTTGAGGATGACGTTAACGTGGACCATGCTCCACACGAACCATTATGTGAAAATGGATAAGGAAAGAGTGGCAGGACTCCCTTCGGTGTCTGGAAAGGGGGGAGTCGACCACACACCCAACAATTAGTGGCATTGCTGGTCTGGTGTGAATAATGTAACATGCGGATAAAGGAATTATTACGCATAGCAAGACGATAAGATAGTTCATGAGGAGGCAGATCACTAAACGTGTGCTCTACTGTAACAATAGAAGACTTATTTACATGAGAAACTGGAAAACACAAATAAAATGCATAACCTGTGCAGGTAATCATGAGGCTGAAAAACAATATGAAACTTAGAAAAACGATACATCGGATTGAGTTTTGACTAACTCTCTCACTATGGGGGTCTATTTTATACATGTCAGAAACCGGTCTAACCGTTTCACCTAGGGGAGGACTTAGACAATCAAACTGGCTGACTTATTTTACTAGACCTTAATTTTAGCTTATACTCCTGTTGCGGAGTTTTCTCTAACAGGGAGGGATTTGTATCATTGTCTTTTGCGGGACAGTCCTTAAGAATAGTACTTTGGCAATCCTTAAAATCCTCGGAAATGTTCTTGGAAACAGTCTTTAGTCCATAAAACTTTTTCACGTGAGACAGGTGGACCCAGCCCTTCCTGCCTTCCAGCTTGACGGCAGTACGGGTGGCCAGGAGGACCTGTTTTGGCTCCTTCCAGCGAGGCTCCAGCGGACTTGAACGATCAAAGTTCCTTACAAGAACCAAACTTCCGGGAACGATGTCATGCAGTGCCACCTCGGTATTGTCTGGAAATGCGGCGGAAACCTGTGAACGACAAGAGTGTAGGGCAGACATCAAGGAAGCTAGGTAATCTGTCAGCATATTACTTGAAACATCGGTAATACTTCGAGGTCTAGGTGTACCCCACATATTAGGGGGGCGGCCAAATACGACCTCATAAGGGGACAGACCTGATCTGGAATGTGCGACCATGCGCATATAAAACAGAGCGACTGGCAGAGCTACTAACCAGTCTACACCTTTTTCTTTACATATTTTGGCAATGCGGATTTTCAGGGTCTGGTTATGTCTCTCTACGAGACCGGCTGCTTCAGGATGGCGTACACAATGGAACTTCCACTGGTACCCTAACAACAGGGAGATGTGTTTCATGAGCTCAGATGAGAATGGCTGGCCGTTATCAGAATATACGACCCTAGGTAGTCCGTAACGGGGGAAGAATTCACGAACCAACTGCTTGGCAGTGGTCGCGGCTGTGTAATCTGGAACTGGATATGCCTCTGTCCACCTGGACAAAGCGCATACAACTACAAGGACATACTTGAAACCTCGACATCGCTCTATCTGAATATAATCCATCTGGAGGACTTCAAAAGGGTGGTCAGGGGGCTGGAATCCACCTTGTCCCACCGGGACACTTTTACCTGGATTGAACTGGCAACATATCATACAGGTACGGACTTTCTGCTTGGCTGCAGCTCGTAAATGCTTATTGAACCAAATGTTCTGGATACTGTCTAACATAGCTTTTTCTCCTAAATGGGCTGGACTATGTGCGGTATTGATAATGACTTGAACCATAGAGTCGGGGAGAAACCATGTGGCTCTACCCTTCGTTACCCAACCCTGATCTGTCTGGACCCCTCCTTGTTCGGACCATTTCTTGATTTCTTCGGGAGTAGCATGTAACTGGATATCTATGACATCTTGAGTAGGGTCCTTAACTGTCATACAGGTAGTCGGAGCTGGAGTATGTGTCTGTGTCGGATTAACTGAAATGTCTGGAGTCTGTGCTGTAAGCTTGGCTGTGCAATCTGCTAGATCATTACCTTGAGAAATAATGTCAGTAACTTTCGTATGTGCTTTGCACTTCATGATAGCAATAGATGTCGGTAAATGTATGGCATCTAACAGAGCTTGAATAAGGAGACCATGCTGAATCTTGGTTCCATGAGAAGTCATGAAACCTCTCTCCTGCCAGAGCACTCCGAAGTCGTGTACAACTCCGAATGCGTAGCGTGAATCTGTATAAACATTAACTTTCAGGTTCTTAGCGTGTATGCAGGCTTGTGTCAGAGCAACTAGCTCTGCTGCTTGAGCAGACAGGGTGTCAATACGGTGTGTTTCTATAACTTCAGTGTCAGTAGTCACTGCATACGCGGCTACTAGTTCTCCTGTACTTGTTCTCATACATGAACCATCCACATAAAGTGTCAGGTCGGGATCTGGTAATGGAATATCTGTCAGATCTTGTCTTGGCTTTGTCATGGTGTTAACTACTTCCACACAGTCATGTGTGGCAGGATTCGAATTAACTGACGGTAATAGTGTAGCAGGATTTAGAACGTTGCAGCGTCTGATTTCTATGTGTGGCTGGAACAGTGTCAGTTCATAACCTGTTAAACGTGCAATTGTCAAGTGCTGAGTCTGTGTTCGATTTAAAAGAACTTCCACAGAGTGTGGAACTTGTACTGTCAAGGAATGTCCTAATACTATGGAATCACTTTGTCTGATAGCTAGTGCTGTGGCTGCAACTGACTTGAGGCACGCAGGCAGAGCCTGGGCTACAGGATCTAATGTGCTCGAAAAATAAGCACAGGGCTTGTATTGTCCTGCTTGATCTTGTGTGAGAACAGATAATGCTGTACCTTCGCGTTCTGTGACGAAAAGTGTAAAAGGCTTACTGTAGTTCGGTGTAGCTAGAACTGGAGCTTGGCATAAGGCTTTCTTCAACTCATTGAAGCTAAGTGTATGTTCAGATGTCCAAGGGAGAACAGTCGATACGGCTGCCTCCTGTGTCGTTAACTGTATCAGTGGTTTAGCTAGAAATGCATACTGAGGAATCCATTGTCTGCAATAAGAAGTAAGGCCGATAAAAGCACGTACCTCCTTCTGGGTCTTGGGCTGAGGAAGACTCGTTATTAACTGGATACGGTCTGGTGTCAACTGCCTACCCCACTTGGACAGTAAGTGGCCTAAGTAGATCACTTGCTGGACACAGAATTGAAGCTTCGAAGGGGACACCTTGTGCCCCATCTCGGCAAGGAAATACAAGACTGTAAGTGATGCTCGCTCGCAAGCACGTTCAGAACGGGCTGTGATCAGTAGATCATCGACATACTGGAGCAGGGCAGTGTCTGTTGGCATGTGAATGTTGTCTAGTTGTCTCTTAAGTGCTTGACTGTAAATGCTAGGACTTTCTGTGAAACCTTGAGGAGCTCGTGTGAACATATAGCTCCTTCCATTTAAACAAAATCCGAAAAGAAACTGGCTGTCTGGATGAATGGGGACACTAAAAAACGCGTTCTTGAGGTCTATGACTGTGAAAAATGAGGCTTCGGAATCAATGGCTGTCAATAGGGAAGAGATATCCGGGACAACTGGGTACTGGGGAATAATACATTTATTGAGTTCTCGAAGGTCAATCACTAATCGATATACTGGGGGTGCATTTGGATCAGTACGTTTCATGACTGGAATGATCGGAGAATTACATACATTGGAAGTAGTTTCTACAACTACTCCTTGAGCGATGAGCTCGTCAATAATTTTGGATAAGGCTGCTACAGCCTCAGGTGGCAATCTGTACTGTCTGATTCGTGGTAACACTACACCTGGCTTGAGAGTCACACGATGGGGTGTGATTTGCATAAGACCTACATCAGTTGGACCTTGCGCCCATAGATGCTGCGGAACATTAGACAATCTAGGATCAAAATCTCGTAATACATAGTGACCCTTGAAGTCACGTAGAAACAGTCGTATTCCCTCGGGGGAACAGCAAATAACTGCACCTAATTCTTCAGTGTCCTAATACCTAACAGATTTTCTGGACATGACTTCGTAAGTAACAGATCAGTAGTGCGGGACAATGGACCTACTTCTAGAGTAACTGGCTTAGATATCTCGTTTACAATAGGCTTTCCTGAAAATCCAAGGGAAACATTTCTAGAGCCTGAGAGCGGAGCCCCTGGAACTTCGGCGTGACTGATGGTCGTCCTACTTGCCCCTGTATCAATCAGAAACTTTCTGTCTTTCCCTAGTACTTGACTATGAACATAGGGACCTTCTTGATCTACAGGAATCTCGATGAGAGGCAAGCCTACCTCCCTCTCTAGGCTGTTTCATGAATACTGTTGATACTCTGGATACTCTGTCTGTGCATACTGATACATCTGCTGTGTAACATGCTGTGTTGCAGCAATAGGCTGCGGTGCTGGAACTGTCTGTTGTGCATTCTGTGGCTGAGAAGTCTGTGAAACTTGTTCTTGTCTAGGCGGACGTGGTCTTTCTTTAGTTTTACCAGTAGCTATATTGTGTTTCAGAACTGCACACTCGTTTATGAAATGACCTGGCTGTTTACAATAATTGCATGTCCCTTTAACGGGAGCTGCAGGATGACTGGCTTGATTCGGACCCCTCTTCTGACTGTCTTGTGGAATAGATTGTGCAACTAGTACTTTCATTTTCGTGTCTTTCATACGTTTTCTCTCGTGTTCTTGCTCTTCTCTGATTCTATTCTGGTGATACTGGAGCATCTGTAACATCTGGGACGGGGTACTAGCTTGCCATGTACTTTCGACTTTCAAAACTCGATTCTTAACTTGTGGACTTGAATTCTCGACTAATTTAGTAACAAAAAGATGAGGGTATGACTCGCTACTCGTCTTCAAGCCACTGTTTATAATGAAACATTTCTCGAATCTAGAATAAAAATCACTAGTGTCTTCGTCTTGTTTCTGTTTACAGGCTGAGATTGCATCCCAGTCTTCCTTTTTAGTGGCTAATAACCTGGGCAAAACTTGTATTAACAATTCAGGTAATTCTTTACATTTCTCTCCAAGACCGGTACCTGGTACTCGTATCTTATCTTCAGCTTCTAGAACTGCCCAATCGATCTTTTTCTCTCCCACCTCCCATTCTTTTTCCTTGAGTTTCTCGTATACCCCTGCGGGCAACAGGACCTTTAGCATTTTTATAATATCTGGATACGTGTATTCTCCCATACGGAGCATGTCTTTTAATTCTCGGTGGAACCCTGCTGGATCTTTGTCATGACAGGGAATTAATTTCTTCATCTCTAAGAGTTCCATCTTTGTAATCGGAGTGTAAACAAACACTCGTTGCATTTCACCATCTGCTGTCCTGACTGGGTGTACTTCTCGTAACGGATTCTGTCTGTCTATGTAAAAGGGTTTACTTTCTGGAGGTGAGACATGAACAAAATGCGGTTTCAGGAACGTTCTATATTTGTGGCGCTGTTCTAGAATGACACTAATTAAATCGGTACCTAAACCTTTCCATCTATACTGGAGTAACTCGTTCAGGACATCGTGTAACGAACCTGGATCAGAATGTTGACCCTCATACAGAGTAATGAGGTGCTGGATCATATACATACCCACCAGTCGTTGCTCGGCTGGGGGCAGTTTCAGAAACATTTGTGCCACTATTTCGTCTGGAAAAGTGGTAGAATCAGTAATCCATCGGACTGCTGATCGGGCTAGTTCTTGTTCATGCATAGTACTTAACTTACTATAACCGATTCGTGATTTCAGAATATGATCGATAGCTTGAAATACTTGTTCTAGAGAACCTTGTTCTGGTGCTGGGTGATGAAAAACTGACTTGTGTTCTAGGCGTAAATGGCGGTCTGGAAATCTAGATTTTCCTACATACGCTATTCTGGCGGGATTCTCGTCGTCTACCTCTTCAGTAGAAGAGTCATTCTCTTTCTCGCTTACTTGTGCTGCTTTACGTTGTTCGTGTAACTTTATTATTTCCTTACGAATTCTCTTGTACATACTCTCTATACTACTGATAGTTCTGTGTTTACCCTCGGCTATATTATCACTCCACCTTGTCAGGATTCTCATTTCGGCCGGATCTTTGGACGGGTAATCTTGTTCTCTTATTAAACAATTAATCAGAAACTTTAATAGCATGAGCTGGATCTCAGCTTTCCTTTGAGACATGGCTTCGCCAATACTTTCTGGATCATCCCCTGTACGGATGAAACGATATATTCTGTCTAGATCTTCTTTCATATTCGGTAGGGTGTCCAAATACCCGGTCACCCGTCTTACACGGATGGAATATATAACTGTACTATCATCACCTGCAACTGGATCATAGCGGCATTCAGTAAGAGCTCGTCGGATGTCTGCAACGGACTTATATTTGGGCGTACGCTGTAACGCACGTTCATGTAACTCGACTAACGTTACTCGTTGGTGTGGTGGCGGGGTACCAGGAGGACCTCCTCCTGCGGCCCCTAAACTGGAATCGTCGACTGATACTCTTCGTACTGGCGCGGCGGGAAATTGTAATGTAGGCTGGACCGGGGGTACCGTGGCAGGTACTCCGGTGTCTGGAGGAGCAGGAATTGCATGATTTACAGGGACTGACGGAACAGGATTTGCATATTCTGGGACTGTGTCGTCCAAGTAGGACGAGATGAAAATATCAGCTGCGGTCGGTTTGTGACGTAGCTTGGTCGGAACTAATGGTGGCGGAAAATTACTGGATGCCTCCGGGGTCGCTTTTGGCAAGCCCTCGGCAAGAAGAGGATACATACCCTTAATGAGGGCATTCCTCTGTCTGTCTGACTGTTCGGTTTTAACTCGTTCACCTATCTCGATTAATTCCCTTTCTTGGGCTCGTTCTAAGGATTCTCTACTTAATTCTGACTTTCTGATTTCTTTTTCGGTTCTTTTATGAGATTCTTTGCGCCATAACTCGATGGCATCTTTCTGTGACTGTCTGGCTTTCTTTTTCCATAATGCTTCTTCTACTCGCATGATGCACTCGGCATCCCATGTACCCGATACGGGCCATCTATACTTTTCTTCTAACTCTTTGGTGTACTCTACCCATAAATCTAGATATAATATGGCACTTATGCCATGCTTCTGATACATAAAATGACCTGGACTGTCCCTAGGCGGGACAGGAACTGCTTCTTCTAACAGACCTTTTCTGGTTTTTAACTGACGTAGTTTCGAGAACAACGGCATGAGGGAACTGTAATCTAGACACAATATAATACACAATGAACACGATAAGTACACCACTTTCATACCACGACATTAAAATACATGAAGAACACTTAAAATAACAGTTCTGACAAAATACTACCTGGAATACGGAAAACAGAATTTTCTCGAGAACAGAACTGGCTAGAACAGAGACTAGATGCACTGCTGAAACAGTACGAAACTTACCGGTCTCATAAAGAGACACGTCAGGACCCGCATCCACCGAAGTGGACACTCCGTTTTGGGATCTGTGTACCACCAAACCCCACGGACCAGAGACAATTAGATTGACCCTGTCTAGATACTACCCCAGCAACGGTACTCACCGGGCAGCAAGAACGGAAGGCCTCAGACTGGACTGGACTGCTTCGACGCCGGACAGACGGACTTCGGACTTCTGTTACGGGTGGGCCTCCGGATACCTCGGACCTTGGACTCTCGGCTTGGGCTCTGGTCGGGACTCGCCGCGTTCCTCCACCGCCTCGTCTGGATGCTGGACCGCAACCTCCGTCTCCTCCGTGGGCCTGAGGGATACTTGAAGCAGAAATATCTGCACGTGGCCGGTATGGTTCCGTCACGGCTGCAGAGGGTCAGGGGGCATACGTGGCTTCTCCGGCGCGTGGGGAAAGGGCAAGTCCCTATTCGGGCGCCATTATGTGGTATATAAATAAATAATACCGGATCTAGGTTTGACTGGACATAGCAATAACAGATAGGTCAATAAATAAGAGTCAAGATTCGAGGTAGTAGGAGTTTGCAGGTTTAATACAGCATAAAGGACAGGAACAGGACAACCTGCACAGGATGGCAGCGCTGCCTGGGACAGGATTGGACTGGCGTAACATTTAATAACAGTGCACAAGCATATATACTAAAACAATTGCATTACAATACATACGATAGGCGGAGCAGTGGGTGTGGTCAATAGCAGTCGCGAAAGATAAGGGTGAAAGTGGGTGTAACAGGAGGCGTATACATAGACATGTGATGTGAACGTAACAGAATATGTCATAAATGGGGCGGAAACATGGAGGGGGCTACCTAAGGAGCCGGGACCTCTAACCTAATGGTGCGCGCAAACTAACAATGACGTGTTACTAGGAGAAGCTGGGGGCTATGAACTCTGTACTAGGAGCAGAGACTGGAGTCTGGAGAGTCAGGGCGACATGTGCCTAAACAATATCTAGTATCTGATGTTTAGAGAACATGTTGATATAAACTAAGAGTCAGGAGGGGAGAGGCTAACAGACTCTAAGACTGGAGCATGCATTATTCTACATGTAGTGCGTGATGAAGAATATTAAATGACCATAAATACAGTATTTCTCTTACATGGAGACGTAAGGGCTAGACGATGACGGAAACTATTGATGCGATTCAGTAGTTTAGGAATGCAGAGAAGGAGGGCTGAACTGATAACTAGAATCATAACATACTCTTGGCAGACTAGCAGGCAGAGCCAGGCTGAACCGGGCACTGTGAGGCAGGAAGTAAGTGAAGGGTCAGGAATACAGGTGGGGGCTGTATCGCTCCTCAGCGAGGGCTCAGGAGACAGTAGTTGAATCTGGTGTCCGGGCCCTTTTGAGGCCTAGAAACGGGGACTTTACAATGAAATAACGTGCACACTGAGAAACGTGGCAACGTAACTTTACATAGGCCTGATATTCGTAGTATTCACGAGAACTGGGAACTGGCATACTAGGGATGGACACAACTGTAATTGCGTCTTTAATCAAACATGGGGAATACATATGCATATTAATCATGCACACATAACATAAGATGGGGAACACGTAGGGACACAGAACATGGCAAAATTTACTTTTCCACATCCTGAAATGATGAAAAACACTCTGGCATACTCTCCTGGAAAGACAAGCCAGTGAATGACCATGCAAACCTATCACTTCTCTCACTCTGCAAGGATCTAATTCTTGCAACAACTTCATTTTCTGCTTCAAACTTTTCTTATTAAATGACCGTATAAAATCACAAAGCAAATTGATGGAATCCTGTCGTACACTGCAAATACTACTACACTTCCAGGTGTACACAGGACCCTTAGGACGTCTCCCTAAAACCTCATTACCTAACACCTCTTCTATCTCTGTTCTCACAACTTTTTCTTTTTCAACTGGACAACCATCTTTCACTTCATAAGCTCGACCACTGGTGTCAACTGCATGCACCAAATCATTATCCTGGAAATAACTCTCCTCATTAAAAAATGCCTCAGAGCTTGAACTATGCATCCATTCTCCAGAAAAAACTTCACAAAAATTACTACGATTAACTATTCTCTTCCATCTACTATTTCTTTTGAAATCATAAATTACCTTGTTTAGCTTCCTAATTCTATTGATTGTCAAAATAAATAACTTACGTTTAATTTCAAATGCCTGATCAATAACTTTCTCAACTATTTTTTTTCTCTTATAAAAAACCACTTTCTGTTGACCTTTCTTAATATTTTTTAACAAATTCCCAATTATCCTGTTGCGGAACATTCGTTTACGAATATCCCTAAACTGTTGTTTCCTTCTACTTTCATGCATAGAGTTATCTCTTACTCTAGCAGTAACATTTCTCATTGGCCTTTCCTTACCATTTGAATTCTTTCTCCTTTTCTGGACTGAAACATTTTCTGTAGTAATATTTTTTTTACTACACATATTTCTTATGACTGTTTTTGGACTCTTACCCGGTGCTTTCTTGGTGACTTGACAAATCTTTTTGTTAGAGGACTGCTGCATTATTCCATGGTCCTGCTGTCTTTGACGTTTTGCAGCCTTTCTCACTCTTTCTTTGCTAGGCATCCTAAAATCTTGAAATAATCTGCAGTTGAATCTGTGGTAAAATATAATAAAAAATGTTATTAACCACTATTACCCAACAGTAAATTAATAACAGTCATCAAAAACTTAACACACTACTTAAGTATATAATATACTGAAGCCTATCTCCAATTTTTCACTGAACAGGACTCATCTCTTCTTAACCTTGGATAAACCTCACCTACTCTGTGTCCCCTGCACATAATTAAATGTAAAGGGACAGATTTATATTAACTAGCACATCCCCAGGGATGCACCAGTTAACGTGCACCGCTGCTCTGCCACCCACGGTGTGCCGCATTTACAATCAGATAGGACAAAGCTACATCAAAACCCTGCGTCTGCTTGAAGCAGGCATAGATCTTGACGCAGGTAGGCTGAAAGCTAAAGCAACAACTAAGTGTCGTGTGCAGAAGTTACAAAAAAGGAAAAATGGCGTTTAAACCAGTAATGAGACCATGCTAACGTAACACAGAGTAAAAATATCCAGGATCTACATCAGTTTGGGGTTCACGAACCTGGCAGGTACAAGGCACTGAGGCTTTCCACCGTGCATGTCTCATCCCAAATCATATGTTGTTTGTGAATGAAACAATTTCCCAGACCAAATGCTTTGGATTGGCTACTTCTAAAAAATTAAACACCCCTACTATCCCGGAGTTAGAGGAATATGATGGTTGGAGTAATTTTACTCATTGTCCATTAAAGATTTACAGGCCCTACTCCGTAATTCTTCCTTTAACATTTCCAGTATAAATCCAAAAGGTTGACTGCTTTGGCAACGTGCCTTATCCACGGTTTAATAACGCTGCCTTTTGCTTTATATAAGTTTTCAAATTGTATGAAATATATACCAATAGGTCGTTATTAACCTTTAGGTAGTGGTTTTCTTCATGAGGTCTGGTCGCTTCCATACACATACAGATTTTCAAAGATGATCAAGAACTTTATCTGAATGGAGAGGAATGCACTGAGACGCCAGATCATTCACTAATGTGTAGGCACATACAGTTACACGGTTCATGCAACAAACACCGACCAAATATGGCTTGCGTGTTGCAAGGCACACCAGTTCCTGCTATCATCCCCACGTTCAAGTTCTTGGAAAATGGTAGTTATTTGATGCTCAATAATGAAGATTGTTCTGGGTTAATTAAAAGTATTCATTTTATCGTAACAGTAAATGAACGGGTTATTTGCTGCAGAAATGTTCTATTTCCTCCCACACATGAACATAGGGAGTTTTCAATCTGGCCACAAATACCAACCTTGGGAGCACATTTCAACGGCATGGCAAGAATAAGAGCTCTTTTGTCTCAGAGAGAGGTGGCCTTGAGTTCGGCCCGTGAAACTTTCGTGCTTCACATAGCGAACACCCGTACAGAGGTGCAGACCCTTTTAAATACAGATTCGCCTTTCCATTTCAGCAAGATGTTTCGGACTATCTCTAACGCGTCCTCCACAAAGGGCCTGGCGCACTTTTTTAAAGTTGTTACCAGTGGTCTCGTGACTTCATTTGAGAAAATCTTTGGAGTCATCCCTGCTTTCTTTCATTCTATTTTTTCCACTCTGCTTCGTGGATTCCCATTTTTACTTGCATTACCAGCGGACGCTCTTGTGCTTTTTTACATTTTTAAATATGGATGTCCCTCCTGTGCAAGCTCCCGCCCTGCAGCTGCTGACACTGTTCCGCAATCGCATGCTAGAATATTATGGCACAATGCCGTTGAAGATATTAAGCACGGCATATGGATTATCTTTTCGATTCTCCTACTTCACCTGTGTCCAGCCTGTATTTCACTGCCTGACCTGTGATTTCGATTGGGCCATTGATTTGTGTCTCTGCGGACCGGTTTCTCCTGACGTCGACTTTAATCAGCTGATGACTCCTATCATTACTCACGAGTTGGTTTGTCCTGGCGAAAGGATTATGGCTGTGGCATTGATGCATGGACTAATTGGTCCCTGGAATTTACTGGCGGCAACACAGTCTTTCTTGGAACAGAGCTTTCTTGAAAACCCACCGAGCTGTCCTCTGATGTTGATAGAGGATCCGGTGCTGGGAGAGCACTTATGTTCTTTTCCGCTTTTAAATTGGATGGCTGAACTCTTTTCGGATGAAGACGGTGACTTCCTATTGGAGGCTGTTGCAGCTTATTTTGCATACACAGTTATGTCATAGACCTTTTTCATGTTTGATATGCTGAGTACTAGCATTTCATTGACAATTCATTGACTTATTTGTCAAGTTTTTATTATTTAGCTTGCCTATTGGCTTAAGACTCGATAAAGTACTTGGCTGTTTTATTTTTCTTTAGCATTAAATTTTCCTAGTTTTTAATGTTTTACCTTGCGGACCGTCCACATATAAAGTTGCAATCTGCTCTCATGAGATGGCACTTCTATTATCTTATTCAGTTCGTTTCCGGATCAAGGGGAGGTGTCATCTAGGTCCTGGATATCTTTACACCGTGTTAAGTTAGCATGGACTCATTACCGGTTTAAACGCCATTTTTTCCTTTTTTGCAACTTTTGCACACGACACTTAGTTGTTGCTTTAGCTTTCAACCTAATAGTTCATCGTGATTTACATGAGAATAATATGTTATTGCTCTACTATCTGCTTTACTTCTTAAACTATATCTGTACAGCGAGTGCTGAAGTTTCAAGAACAACACGATACAGAATTGTTATGAGGTCTGATCTCCACGACTTCATACTCATAACATAAGTGCAGCTTCTGCCAATTCTGGGCATGAGGCGGGTTTTATATTGCTTTGCCGAACACACATACACAACACTTGATGCGGTTCACATGAAGAGAGAGCTGGTGTATGCTGATGTGATTCCTTCAAATCTAAGACACTAAAGTATCGGCACGCCCTAAACCAACACAAAGAGACCTTCTTAGCAAATAATATATTATGTGTATTAGGGAGGGTGAGATATAAGCAGCCGCGGGCCGTGGAGGGAGTTACGGTGGGGCAGGGAGGCGGGGAGGGGGAGGGGCACGGTGGAGCCCTCTCCACCCTGCCCCTCCCCCTCCCCGCCTCCCTGCCCCACCGTAACTCCCTCCACGGCCCGCGGCTGCTTATAAGTGTTGCTAACTCTTATTCATTTACAGCATGTTAACATACTGTCACCATTCGCTTTTTATGTACTACTGACTATGCTGGTAATTTTGCTACTGATAATATGTGTACTTGTATAATCTAAGATACTACGCCTGAGAAGACGGCATTAGTAAATAAACATTTCAAATACACATGTGTTCTTCTTAACTCCATGTTCTGGTTTCTAAGAAATATATAACGACCGACTGTTCATGAGTTCCACGTATCCTGAGGTACTATAAGTTCATATTCTGGATTGTCTAAACATTGAGAGTTTGTTATATCCAATGTGACACTGTACCTAGCTTGCTAAGGGGTTTTGATTACTAAGGTGAGTTTTGGGACACCCTAATTCGCCGAGGTTCCAATCCTCTGTCCACAGTTCTGTGTGAGAACAGAAACCCTGCGACAGGGGCACCCCTCAGCCTTACTGGAGCTTCATCACACTTGCGATACAACTCCAGCAATGCGCCAACTTTACGGCACAAATACGTCACGCATCTGTGCTGTTTTTGCCCCATGATGCGCCGCATTGTAAATGCAGCACACCATAGGTGACGGAACAGCGGGACAGAATGACTAACACATCCCTGGTGATGCGCCAGTCATCATAAATCTATCCCTATGCTTCTTATCTTGTTAGAGATGAACCGCCATATGTATCATCAAAGTTTTTTGCATTTCCTAAATAGCGAACTTTAAGGAATAAATAGCGATTCTTTACCATTCCTAGTTTGCGATGACCTATTTGCTAATTACAAATTACCCATTCATTTCCATGCAGCAGGAGGCCCATAGGAATGAAGGTGCAATTTGCGATTAGCAATTACCTCATCGCAAATTACGAATTTTTCCGACGGTGCAGGGGTGTCTCAAGAACACCCTGCTGCACCCCTGAAAAAGAAATTTGGCGTCATATGGCGCACATAAATTTTGAAAACATTCCTTTACCTCAAAAACGATTTTCAACTCATAATTTGAAAACACGGCACATGGGGAAATGACTTAAAATGTCCTTAAGACACATAAAAGTATTTTTTGATTGCCTTTGCAGCATGTTTCAGTCACCTTTAACATGCCTATGTAACGGAAACATTCAAAATCTAAATTTGCCATGCACAGGTGGGAGCATATTTACAAGCAATTTGCTCCACAGACAAACTTCTTACATTCAAATGGGAAAAATAACATCAGAGACTCTCAATTACCTTATAAAGAAGCAGACACCATTATGTCCTTCTCATCAATATTAAAACCATTGCTTTTTCTCAAAAACGATTTACAAGTCATAATTTGAAAACACTCCACAGCTCCTATGCACATAAAAGCCCTGTCAGTACTAATACTTCACATTTTCTCCAATTACAATTTCTCAAAGAAACAAAATCTATTTGTGAAACACTTGAGACAAAGCAACATTTGAAAAACACAACTTTCTTCATAATTTTCTCCTTAAAGCACACTATTTTCTATCTAAATTAAAGAAATCTTTTCTCACCTTAGCAAATACTTTGAGTTTCAAAACAGTCTCAGAAACACACCAATTTGTCTTCAGCAGAGCAAAAGGTATGTGTTGTGCCTGAGTTTTCCTACTTTCCAGTTGCTCAGCCAGAGTGAATGTTCTGTCTATGTGGAATGTTAGAGTATGTGATGTCAGAGAGTTCAGAATGTGAGTGTGCATGTGTGTCTGTGGAATGACAGTTGATGAGTGTGGGCTGAGCAACAACATCAGCTCCTGGTGGGGCCTTTACTAGTATCTTATTTACCTACCTTCTTAATTAAATAAAGATACTACAAGAAAGTATAAGGACTTTGCATCATTTCATTACCACATTTTGGCGACGTTGGAGAACCTGAAAAGAACCTACAGCGTGCAGACAGAAACAGAAAGAAACAACCTACAAAATAGAAAACTACAGAAAAGAGTGAGACCGTGTTAAAGGAGCCTACTTTGAAGAAGAGAAACACCTTAATCAAGGAGTCTACATGTAACGGAACTGGGAACCCACAACCTTTAAAGACAACACAAGGTAAAGACTATACTACATTTTAAAGCGTGTCTGGCAATACAAGACCCCACCAGTGACCCCATACCGGTCGCCCTTAAAGTCCAGATCGCCTTAATATCAATTACAAGTACAAGCTTTAAACTCTTTGTGTTTGAGAAACTTTGAACTTTGAAGCAGTGTCAGTCTGTCTAAAATACTCTAATACCTTGAACATTTTCAAATCAGACAGCACTGCTCAAGCGTGTTATGTATGGCTCACCTGGACCACAGCACGTTTGAAACTGCACACCTGCCAAATGGACTAGAAATGTCCGTCTGACCTTCGTTTTCAAAAAGGACTGCATGTCATTTTCTATGCAATGATAAATGCGCCGTAGATGTCAACTGTATATTCCAAGAAATCTGACAGTTGTGTTTTCGTGGCTTTTGAGACTGTTTCTTTTCAAGCTGTTTAAAAGCTGTCAACAGTTAAATGGAAAAAGAAACTACATGCCTTTCACATATGTGCATTCAAGGAACTGGTTTAAAATTTTGATCCTTCGCTTTTGGGGTCTGTCTGTTTTCAAGCGTTTTGAAAGCAGTTGTTAGTTAAAATGTAAAGAAAGCTGCGTGCCTTTCACAGTTATTCGAGACGTTCGCCTCACTTTGTGATCAAGCTTGCGTGAGGTGTCAGTAACGAGGCACAGTTAATGGTTCATATCTCAGTGATTCACACGTTTGTTTTACAAGAAACCATTATTTTCAACAACACATTTCAACCGACAACTTTCTATTTAAACATTGCACGAGGAGCGCAGAAGAGCCTACCTTCGCCTCAGCCTCTTGTGACGCAGCCTTTCTCATCATACAGACACGTACGTCCTAAGCTGCGCAAGCATTTCCAGAACCTCCCGGCCTTACGTCAAAAGACGTGCCACCATCTTGGAAAGTCACGTCCTCACTACAATCCGAGAATGAGGAAATGCCTGCTGTTCATGTTTTTGTCCATAAAGTCAAATTACTCATATCTTGCGGAAGAAATATAGAGGTTGCCTGCATTCAAATTCATACTTATGCTGGACCACATTATTTACTGCATGTATACCTCAGCGCTCTGCCACTCATGTTTTCGTTCTCTGAAAGTATTTCAGTACTGTGTTTCTCCAGTGATGGCAGCGGTGACTTCCGTTTGGGAACATGAAAATGCAGTCCTCTCCTTGCAGGACACTGGATTTAAAGGTACTAATTAGTTAATTTTGCTACAGTTCGCTACGTTCACCTGAGCATCATTGTGCATATATCACTCGGGAGCAGGCATCGAGCTCCGGTGCTCACTAAAAAGTGAATAAGAACGAAAGCTCGTAATTTGGAAATGCCACAATGACATTACTTAATCTATTTGAAACTGTTTTGCCTTTAATGTTTTTCCCATGTCTGTTCAGAGTTTCTTGTGGGACATGAGAGTGCTGGCGGCTGTGCATGGGATTACACCATGTATGAGTTATTCATGGAATTATTTAGCCCGAGATTTTCTGTAATAACAGCAGTGTTTTAAATTGACCCACTGTTTTTACATACATGAGATGTCTGCCAGGGTGTTTTAGGACACACGTATATGTTACATCGCTTTTTGATCGTGCTTGAGATGTTTACTAAGTGCTCTAATTACTTACTTCTGTTCATGAGTTGACTCAAGTGTTTTGCATCACTCATTACATACATGATACATGGGAGGGGTTTAGTGCGTCCCTCATTGCTTTACTATTTTTGCTTTTCTTTGAATGACTGTTAGGAAGGACAGTATATCAACAAGTCACTTCCCCTTGTGCGTGGTTACATCATTTTATGGTTATGCATGGGATGCCTACTTAGTGCTCCCATTACTTTCCTTTATTCTTAAGATGGATAGATGACTGTTTGGTGTACCAGTGTATTTTATTGATGACTATGGATAAGTCACTTCACTTTGATGGTTAATTCCTCTTTATGGTCGTGCGTGAGATGCTAATTTAGTACTCTCATTACTTTCAATGGTTCTTGAGTAGACTAAGTAATTACTTAAGTCACTCATTACACAGTCTGTCAACAGTTCACTTCACCTTGTGAGTGGTTGCATCGTTTTACAGTTATGCATTACATGCTTACTAAGTGATTTTATTACTTCCTTTTGTTCATGAGATGAATTTCATATGATTCGAAGTCACTCATTACATACATAGTGCATTACGTTGTTGTTTTGCATTCTTTATAGATTGTTAGGTCTAGGTATAGGTCGTCCCAGAGACGTACTTTTGTTGATGTTTCCCTGTCACGCCGTGAGGGTGCACCCTTTCTGCCTCAGTCTGACCTGGCCAGTCAATCTTTGGTTTCTTGGACTTTCTTTGTTGTATGTTAGCGTGGTGGGGTGTTGGTATTTTCCTATTGCCTCTGGGCGGTTTCTCCTTGTGTTTGACGAAAGGAGAAGGTGGTGGTTGTTGTCCTGGTTTGCGTGTGTACTGGTTATGTATTTTGTGTTTACTTGGCGGGTTTGCGTGATTGGTAATTATTTGTTAGTTTGCGTGTTTTGCGTGAGTGAATGTTATTTCCTGACTTCAAAAAATTTTTTTTAAAATGATGCCATGGAAAATGAAGGTCAACAAATAATTTTAAACAATGCCATTTGCTACTCGATGCTAACCTGAAAATACCGTTTGACTAGCCCTCCGCTCTGATCCTTTTCCCTCTTTGCCACTTTCAAATATGGTGACGTTTTGGAATCTTTCTGTGACTCAGTGGAGGAGCGAAGTCCTGTATTCGTCACCCTTCGACATTCCGCTTTACATAACGTGACGTGGAGCGTTTCTATTTCCTACCTATTTCCATGGCTGCACTGTTATGATACTTCCTGATTCGACTGTGCAGCTTGTCCTAAATTGTGGAAACGGTGACATCAGCTGTCTTCATGTTCGTCATGGGACTATCAGAACATTCTCTTCAATAGTGCAGTACGTTCTTCGATTTCATGGTAACAATTTTGAGCGTTGCTACCATCATCTCACTAATTTGTGTACAAGTTTACAGCCAACTTTAAGAAATGTCTTTACTTTAATTTACAGATATGTTTAGTGATCTTCCTACGTGAATGTTGTTTTATAAAGTTTATAGATTACTCGTAATATACCTGAGGTTATTTATTCAAGTTATGATGAATCTGTATTATATTAGCAATTAGCAGTTTTAGAGTTACACCACAACCATAGTTACAAGTCCTACTTTATGCAGTTATATATACTATGTTTTGCGCATTTATTTATATTTTCTCCATCTCGAAAGTGGGCGTTTAGTACGTAGTATGTTTTGATTTGGCCAATCTAAACATATTCAGAAGTACTCATACCTTCTAAATTTATTTTAACCCTGCTTCACCCTTCAAGCATGTTCTTTTGATGTTTTCAATTAAGCGCAAGCACTAAGAGTGTGTGGTATCAGATTAGTTATTACTCAACAAGTATAATAGTGCAACTTTAATATTTAGTTAATACGAGTGTTTAAACACATTATGTTTCAACTTCTTTAAGTGTTATACGACACTGGTTTATGATGCAATACAACCGGTAAAACGCGATATGCTTCAATTTCTCTAAGTGTTATACAGCACAAGTATTTGGTGCATTACAAGTATTAAAGTAAGTTATTCTTTAATTTCTTAGATGTTTAATGCAATTACAAGTATTAAAGTAAGTTATTCTTTAATTTCTTAGATGTTTAATGCAATGAGGTATTTACCCTATGTTTTACATTTTAAGCCTGTTCATGTTTGCATTACTTACTTTCTTCAAGGGAAGGAGATGTGTTCCATTTACATTGTTTCATTGTCATCTACTTATTTCCTCTCTTCTCATTCTGTTCTCCTTTGATGATTTGAACTGTACATTTATTTGCAAATGTTATCTCTCTAAATTTATAATTCTGTTTTTTCCTCTGAAGGAAAGGGGATATGTTGTGCCTGAGTTTTCCTACTTTCCAGTTGCTCAGCCAGAGTGAATGTTCTGTCTATGTGGAATGTTAGAGTATGTGATGTCAGAGAGTTCAGAATGTGAGTGTGCATGTGTGTCTGTGGAATGACAGTTGATGAGTGTGGGCTGAGCAACAACATCAGCTCCTGGTGGGGCCTTTACTAGTATCTTATTTACCTACCTTCTTAATTAAATAAAGATACTACAAGAAAGTATAAGGACTTTGCATCATTTCATTACCACAGTATGCACTCCAGAGTCTGCAGCTATCAAAAGCACAGAAATGCTGTAATTCCTCACACATATCTCTCATGTCACCCAATCAAAACTCTTCCCTCACTTTTTTTCAAAGCAAAACCCTTCCCCCCTCTGCCCCCTCTCTGCTTTTTCTGCATAGCAACCACCTCTTGCAAGACCTCTCACACAACAATGTTGCAATTGAACTCTGAACTCTCAGTGCACCTGCATATCCAGAGCATTCTTTCATTTAATGATTTTTTCTTCGCCACTCAAAATACATCTTTCAACGAACTCATCCATGCACACTAACTTTCTGTTTTCAGCAATCAAAATCCACCAATCACTCTTACTGCTTCATTAACACAGAAACTCCTCAGTTTTTTTCATTTTACACTCTCATTTTTTCAACTGCCATTTCATTGCCACACTTCATCTGACTGCAGCAGAACCTTCTCTCACCATGTTTTCTGTCTGGATTGTTGGACATAGTTACATCTATTGGGCTCAAAGGTACGCTGAAAACAGGAATTTACCTAACCTCAATTTACAAGATGTGGAAATTAAGTGGTTTGGCCACAGAGGATTAAAATGTCACCAATTGATACCATTGGTGAAAACCTTTATGCATTTGCCAAAACCTGACCTGTTAATTGTGCACTGTGGAGGTAATGATTTGGGCACTTTGACTGGGGTAGGTCTGGAAATGCTTTTAAAGGACACCTTTGAGCAATTGATGGCACTTTTTCCTCAGACTGCCTTGGTATATTCAAATATATGCCAAAGACAGAAATGGAGGTGGTCGAACCAATTTTGTCCACAAATTGAGAAATCGAGGAAGCATGTAAACAAATCTGTTTCAGCTTACATGAGAGACCATGGAATGGGCTCCCTGTACAACAATAACTTGCGTTACTACATGCAAGATATCTACAGAGGAGATGGAGTTCACTTCTCAGATGAGGGCAACAGAGTTTTCACTCTGAATTTAAGACTGTGCATTGGTACCTACTTATAAGTACCTAAATGTACCATAAACCCAAAAGCTCTTCTCAGAGCTACCCTACATCTGATCACTCACAATTATTATTTTACTCTAACTTTTTTCACTAATTTTCAAGAAAGTACGCTCCCCAGAACGCTTCCCGGTTCGCGAACCGGGCGCACTCCACGCAAAAAAACTAAAAAAACAGTATTTTTTTTTTTTGCCCTGCGAGACCCTTTCAAAGCCTCCACATCAAACCTAGGGGGTCAGGGACGATCTACTATGCCCCCTTATGGTCATTTGCCCCTTCGCTTTGGCCTCCTCTTGTCTCTCGATCCTACCGAGAGACAAGATGGCGGCCGCTACGGACTGTTTGGAATGTTTACAGACGCCGAAAAACCAATCAGCTTCGCAAACCTCCGTAACGCGAAAAGTACGCGAAGCGGAGCGCTGTTACAGATATATATCTTTTTTTGAACGTTAATTTCTCAAAATCCACTGGAGCACATATATTGAGACCTAGCAAAGGCACATCGGGCTACCAGTCCCTACAATTTTGCCAAGTTTCATGCAAATCCATTCAGCCGTTCGATTATTATTATTTTTTTTTTTTTTGCCCCGCGGGGCCCTTTTAAAACCTCCACATCAAACCTAGGGGGTCAGCGACAATGTACTATGCCCCCTTATGGTCATTTGCCCCTTCGCTTTGGCCTCCTCTTGTCTCTCGATCCTACCGAGAGACAAGATGGCGGCCGCTACGGACTGTTTGGAATGTTGACAGACGCCGGAGAACCAATCAGCTTCGCTTCACAAAGCTCCGTTGCGCGAAAAGTACGCGTCCTGGAGCGCTGCCCGGTCCGCTGTTACAGATATATATCTTTTTTTAAACGTTAATTTCTCAAAATCCACTGGAGCACATATATTGAGACCTACAAAAGGCACATCGGGCTACCAGTCCCTACAATTTTGCCAAGTTTCGTGCAAATCCATTCAGCCGTTCGGGCTAAAAGTGAGGCCAACCGCCCTATGGAAATTAACATGGGGACCCCCCTTTTTTCTCGGCCCCCCCTTGACGAACCCCCCCGAAATTTTCAGGGGCTGCTCAGAAACAAAATGTGCCATTTTCCTGAAAATTTCAGCCAATTCCGTCCACAAACGCCAAAGTTATTAGACATAGAATTTTCAAAAATCCCATAGAGAAAAAATCCTAACTATATATACCTACTGGCGACCGCCAGTAGGTAATATATATATATATATACATATATCTTTTTTTTTTTTTTGCAGAGTTTTATATAGCGCGAACTAGACCCGAACTGGATCAGGTATCAGAGCGCTTTACATAGCACCAGTTACGTTACAGTTACATGAGGACACGCATTCATTTTAGGCACGGGGAGATTAAGTGATTTGCCCAGAATCACAGGAGGTTTTTGGCGTCGTTACCGAGACTCGAACCCAGATCCCCAAGGTCCGAGGTCGAGCGCCCTAGCCGTTAGGCCAACTCCTCTCCCCAAATATATATATATATATATATATATATATATATATATATATATATATATATATATATATATATATATATATATATATATATATATATATATATATATATATATATATATATATATATATATATATATATATATATATATATATATAATTTTCTGGGAGATCAACTATTTATTATTCATGAAATATACGAAATTTGACCTGAGCACAGATGCACTTTAAAATTGATGTTTTTTGCACTCGGTTATCCGCCCTCAATATGGGACTACAAGTATGCAACTAGAATACCCTAATTAAGGCGGATATCACAAATATGTTTACATAAGGGGCTTTTCAAAATTACTTTAGAGTCACTGCTATGCTGGAACTGGAAACTGTTTAAGTGTTTTTTGATATTCTTTTTATGTTTTATACATAATTTTTTTATTGCACTGATTTGGTATGCACTTTATATGGTTTCACGAGTTGGACACAGTTTACTTTTAGGGCGAGGTTCAGGCATTTTGAAGCCGATATTAAAATGTATTTTATATTTTTATATATATATTTATCCGTGAATCCGTCTGAATATGGTATGTATGGCCACTTTGCAACATTTATGTTTTTATTATGCGGGCAACTCATATGTAAGAAATGAGTATGTTTACCATGTCCATGGGATTATCAATTGCACTTGCACTTTAAAAAGCGAAGAGAAATGTCAATGAGTTGTCATGTGATCAAGGGCGGGATCGCCCAAAACGCGTCATGGCAGAACTGGCAATAAATTAAATACTGCTCGATATACCTGGGTCCATGTTCGTTGTTCCTGGTTGAAGTGGAAGCTGAGAGCGAGTAAAGGAATATATATATATATATATATAAAGGGCATACACTGCACCTGTATTGGTGATGTCAACCAATGTATGCGTACATGCGGTGACAGTTTACGGACCTTGAGCTGAACAACGATCGTGGTAATAATGTCTTTGGCGTGTCCAGATCTTGCGCTCCTTGAACCTTCCAATCAGCTGTTTCACCTTTTGCCTTTTGGAGAGAAGTGTCCTGGCCTAGGTATTGGCATAATGCTATATGTGCCTCATCCACTAATGTTAAATCCGCATAGTAGACCCTGCTTCTTTTATGGGTAAGAAAATAGTACTATCTACTCAGAAGTGAAAGTTTTTATATCTATAACACCAACACTATATTTCAGTCATACGTTTCGTTCGTATAATTCCGATAAGGTTGATATTTATTTTACATTTCCCTAGAAGTTCATACTGTGTGCATTCCTTATATGACGCACTTCTGTCTGTTTTTCTTATTTCTCAAAAACAATAAAGAAATATTGTACAAAAGAAGAATTAATAGTTAACTTCTAGCCATTGTTGTTATTGAGCCACACTGTTAACCATCATCCCGTAGGTGAAAGGTTCGACTAGTTGTTACCATTCTGTCTGTATAAGTAGTAAACAGTCTGCAGATGATACATTTTAGCAACTCCAAGAGGTATCTGTTCTGACAATTTTTTTTCAAAGTGTCTCGTTTAAAACAAAAATGTATCACCTGTGTACTTATTGATTTTATGTCGCAATATTAATGTTGTTCCATGGCTACTCACTCTTAAATGTAAGGCATTGCCGTCACTGTACCAGGGGCGTTTGTGCCATAAATGCGTATTGATGTGCATGATGACGCTGCTTGCGCCAGGGTATTGATGCAGGGTGCTACTCAGAATGCCAGAAGTGTTGCTCAATTTGGAATTCTCCTGCTTAATATTTTCAGCTTTTTTGCTGAATGTGCCATGACGCTGCCAGTGGCATTGAAGAATTGATCTCATTTCCTGCCTTCTGGCCTCTATATACATTGGGGCATCGATCTGATGTTCTGGGGGGCTGATGCCTGCTGTCTGATACTTTCTATGGGCCAAGGTGCACTGGGAGTCTTACATAAACTATGCCACATCTGTTGTGGGGGAAGGAGAACAACAATAATGCTCCTTTCTGTCATTGCAAAGCTCTCACCTACTGCTGCCCCGCCTTTCCTGGTGGAGGCACAGCTGTGGCATGAGTGGTAGGACTTTACTACTGTCCCAGGGCCAAGGGTCGCCAGTAAGAGCCTTCTTAAGGATCTGGAGGATAGTCCATGAACTATCTTCTTTCTAACTGACTATCTTGCTAGAATAATACCTGCTTAGTTTATGAGACATTCTCCAAGTCGGATGTAGCTAGTGCAAGTGGCAATGGAAATTGAAATAGGGTGGTCACAAGGCCTTTCTGAAACACAGAACATACATTACCAATCAGGTCTGTCAGTCTTCACTACATTGTTTTAAGTTCAACATTAAGATGGTATAATTTCTACAATTAATCTTAAGTTTACTTCAGGTATAAAACAGCTCTAAGATCTCAGGTACATTACATATTTTTATGAAAAGATACATTTGGGAATGATATTGATGGACTTAATGTATTCTGTCAGAGAAGAATGTAATCGATGTACAATTTCCAGTCATGGAATGCCTGTAAGGTCTATAAAATGGTAGGAGTTCAGTAGTTGAAGATTTTCATTTGTTGTGGTTTTAATAATCATGGAAGTCAAGTGAAGGTTTTTTTGGAGTGGTAGCTGCCTGCTTAATTGTATTAATTGACAATTGTATTTGATACTACTGTAGTAAGACATTGTCTGCATAGATTGTATCTTGCCTTCTTATTTAGAGGCACCTTTTTGGAAAGTCAGATTTGGAGTTAAAAGACTATCCAGTAACTTCATGCAGTTGTTTAGTGCTGTTAAGTAAGCAAAAAACCTCTCTCTCTCATGGCTCTCAAATATTACAGGTGAAAATCAGGAAGACCTTTTCAGGGTGACCGAAGAAGTTGCAGTCCTACTGTGGAATCTGAAATCCTTCCACTCCCTGCATGACTCCCTGTATGATTTATTTGGGCGTTCTACTGAGCACAGCATGTTCCGTTATGGTCAATTGTGAGAACCTGTTGGCGAGGCCAGTTTTGTAAATGTGGACGTTTTCATCTCCAGTTGATTAGCTATAGAGACTTACTCAAATACTGATGGTTTTATCAGGAATGCTAAGAAGAGTAACCAGAGCTATGTCCTCCAATTTGTTAACCCTATTTTAGTTCTGATATCCTCGAATAGTTGAACACTATCCTGTTCAAATTATATACTCAAGATTGGTAGTTATATAGTTAGGATACCTCTTACATGAAGACTAATTTATAAAACAGATGTCTTTTGGATTTTCTTTTCAACCTTGTCAGCTTAGATGAACACTCATTATGATTTAGTAACCAGACCATCCTGTCTGGTAAATTCTTGTGGTGAGGGTCTTGTTTTTACATCTGCAACTGTTGCTAGATGTTAATTGGGTGAGGATACACTCCCATAGTTCCTGGAAGGGCTTGCAATAGCACAAATGCTGAATCCAGCAGCTCTTGGCCATGACATTATGACCAATAGTAAACTCACGACCCGAGTCCTTGATCAGCAAAATGTTTTAATATCATTCTTTGATTCAAATAAACATTATTATGCTTTACTTCTGTCAATAGTGGAACGCATGGCTTGCCTCATTATTCAAGGTTTTGCATTATTTTCTCAGTGATATGGTTCAAACAATCAAGAGTATATTTTATTGAATCTTTAATAAAAAAATATTCCTTGGTGCAAACAAAGCATTTGTTTTACAAATAGGAATGAACAAGACCGGTATCATTTGTCATGAAACATGGCTGATGTGATGACAACATAGGTCAATAATTTGTAACTAAGTTTGGGTCCTGTAACTACAAAAATGGAACTGCATTCTTACAAATTTATAGTGCTACATAGGACTCTGTGGTCCTGTCTGAAAGTGCTGCATCCGCACTATGGTAATAATTTGGAGTAACCAGTGATACATCGCACATCAGCTCCTCTAGCAGAACATGGTCTTTGATTCTTCTGGTTCACAATATATATCAAATGCTTAGCTTATTGCAGGAGACTTTTCGTTGCACTAATCTTAGAAAGCACATTTACAGCACATGAAGCCAGAGCTGGTAATAATGGTTGTATCTGGAAACATAACTGTGCAGATCAGGAAAACAATTTTATAAATCTGGCCTGCCTGCATGAAGCAAAATGTGGCACACAAATTTATCGATACACTTGTATAATATATGTTGTATTGGGGTGTGTGTATGTGTGTGTGTATGTATATATGTATATATATATATATATATATATATATATAATGGAAAATAGATAGCAAATACTAAAAATATAGGAGCACACCCAGCCCTATCCCTAGCACTAACCGTAGTTGTAACCCTAACCCATTCTGAATTCTTACCTAATTATATAATTTGACTTCCGATGTATTTGTCGCGGCGATATAATGCCCACAGTATTTTTATAGCATGATATTTTGCAGTCAATATTGTGGTAGTGCACCAACCAGGTAATCATATGGGGTCTAATAAAATTAAAACCACCAATGAGGACTTTATTCTGCAAATAAAAGTATTAGATGTCAGCAAAATTAGGTTCTGGTTACTCTTGTCAGTGCGAAAATGTTATCTTTTCCTAGGAGCCCACAAACCAAATCTGCTGCATACAAGGGTGGCCAGATACCAGGGCTTCATTATCATTAATGCTCCCTGTTTTCCGTTTTTACTGATTTGTACGGATAAATACAGACAGAAAACCATTTATTTTCTTGTCTGTATTTATTTATTAAATGTGTGTACAAACAGAAATTGGGTGCTTTTTTAGTGATTCTAAATAAACTTTGTCATGACTGCCAGGCCAATAACTGTGTGGACTGATAGGGAAGGGGGTTAAAAATGAAAGATGTTTTAGTAAAGCAGCTTACTGAAATGTGCATATTTTCATATAAGTGCATTGATTTATCGTCTGCGGGTGTTCATATCACTTAAACCTGGCAGAAATTCAACCATGAGGGCATATTCATTGATTGCATAAATGTGGAAATATACCAGTTGCAGGCTTATTGTTTTCACAATACCCATAATAAATATGGATAAATACAGATAAAGTTGACAAAATATAAATATGGATAAATACAGACGGAAATGACAAAAAAATAAATACCATAACACTGGGAGCCCTAATTATCATTATCCCACCTTAACCCTCTTTCCTCATCCACCCTATTGAACTTTTCCTCACTACTGTGTGTTATTTTTAATCGCTGCTTTCTTCGTTTGAGACTAATTTCCTATTTTTCTTTTTCACCTTTTTTCTCCTTTTTTGCCTTTGTCTCTTTTGCTCTGGATCCACGGCTAATGACTAAAAAATAAGTCCTGGAACCCAAAAACGAGCGACCATGGCCACTACTTGCAACCACCTGCATAAATTCTGCTCTGAGCTCATGTTTGCTTCAATTACGTACCGGTAATTGCATTACTCTGAGTCCCACTCCCTCGCTTCCATTACTTACGCATTTGAGGCATACCTACCTCACCAGACACCCATACCACGTGATTTATCACACGGGGATATAAGTGGCCCCCGCCCCCTCAAACCTCCTGTATTACCACAGAGACCGAAACCATACCAAAATGATGGCCTGGACTACCAGGGAGGGAGGGATGTAAGTAATGGAAGAGAGGGAGTAGGACTCGGAGTAATGCAATTACCGGTAAGTAATTGAAGCATTACCTCCTCGTCCCTCCCTCACTTCCATTCCTTATGCATTTGAGAAGTACAAAGCCAATCAGGACAACCAAAGAAGGTATGCAAAAACAGGTTTATTAAAAAACACAGACAACAAGAAAAACCACTATTCAGGAACCATAGTGGAAAGAACATTGGACCCATAAACATCAGCACGGTCAACCTCCCGGCCAATTCAGTAATGTGAGGCAAAGGTCAACGGTGAAGCCCAGGTGGCAGCCCGGCATATCTCAGAAATGGAAGTCCCTTGGACATCCGCACAGGACACCACCATGGACCGAGTGGAACAACCCCGAACGCCCAAAGGAAAAAGGTGCCCCGCCACCTTGTACGCCAAAGAAATCAGATACCGAACACCACGACTCAAAGAAGGAGTAGAAGGACGCAAACCCCGATTCACAGGCCCAAAATTAACAAAAAGCGAATCAGAGCGACGGAAAGGAGCGCCCGCTCCAAATAGAGCAGGATAGCCCTTCGAACATCCAAAGAGTGTAGCCGCACCTCAGACTCTGACGACAGGGAATCAAAAAAGGAAGGAAGGACCATCACCTGATCCTTGTGGAACTGGGAATCAACTTTAGGACGAAAGGAAAGAACCGGTTTCAAAATGATCCTGTCCTCAAAAACCCGACAAAAAGGGTGTTTAGAAGAGAGAGCGCCCAGCTCACCCAGGCGGTGAGCAGAAGAAATGGCCACCAAAAAGAAGGTCTTGAAGGACAAAAGGCGCAGGTCAACAGAAATCAAGGGCTCAAAGGGTGGGGGCATCAAAGCGTCCAAGACCAGAGACAGATCCCAGGTGGGAAAATGCCGCTGAGGGGTAAGAAGAACATTACCCAAAACCCTTAAAAAGGTGATCAACCAACCCATCAGGATCCGAGAGATTGCCCCAAGAGCTCCGAAATGCCTTCATCGCAGCCCACTGCAAACGAAGGGAAGAAACCTTCAAGCCCAAGGCAGCACCTCCCTGGAGAAACAGCATCACCTCAAACAAAAAAGATGAAGCAGGGTCCAAACCCTTTTCACAACACCACCGACTGAAAGAACGCCAGTGACTCGGGTAATACTTGTTTGTCGACAGGCGCCTAGCCGCCTGCAGTGTAGAGGTCATGCGAGCTGAAACCCCTTTACATAGCAGACCTTCAACGTCCAGGCCGCCAAGCGCATCCTGACCAGAACATCCCGCTGCAACACCGGGAACACCAAAGATAATGGAGACAGAGGCAGCAACCACTCTACCTCCGACCTCATCTCTACCAGGAGAGGAAACCAGCAGGCACAAGTCCAAGCCGGAGCCACAAGAATCACCGGAGCCCCCAAGGATCGGACCCATAGAATGAAGCGGAGAAGAAAGGGGAAAGGAGGGATAGCATATAGAAGCTAGCGAGGCCAAGGGCAGGAGAGAGCATTCACCGCACAGGCCGACCCCTCCCGACTGCGGGAGACAAACCAGGCCACCTTGGCATCGCCCACACACACAAAGAGGTCCACCACCGGAACACCCCAATGCACCGCCAGATACACAAACAACTCCCGACGGAGGCAGAAATCCACAGAGGACGGGATGGCCAGGGAATTGAACACCCCCGAATATGAATAGCCGAGAGTGCCACCAGATGAGACTTCGCCCAACTGAACAACTGTGCCGCCACCAGAGACGAGGACCCAGCCCCGTCCACCCCCCCGCCTGTTCATGTAATCCATGGTAGTGACGTTGTTCGTCCGGACGAGAACGGAATCCTGCAGAAACCGGGAGAAGGCCAACAGAGCCAAACGGACCACTTCCAACTCTCTCCAATTTGATGACCTCATGCCCTGAGAGGGGGACCAGAAGCCCCTGGTCTGATGAACCCCAATCCAGGCTCCCCACCCTGAGAGGCTGGCATCCGTGGTGACCACCACGGGAGCTGGAGGAGAGAGAGAGAGAGACCCCCTTCAGCAGATGATCCCGAACCAACCACCAACCCAGAGCCATCCTGATCTGAGGGGACACTGGAATCGGAGAAGAGAGGGGGAGGCAATGGGGAGACCAATGGGCCAGAACATGAGCCATCACAGTGTGCAAATGAAACTAGGCCCAAGGAACCAGAAAGACCGTGGCCGCCATGTCCCCCTGCACCTGAAGCCAATGAGCTGCCACTTGAACCTGACCAGACAGAAATGACAGGATGTGTGATTGAATTTTGTCCACACGAGCCTTGGGCAGAGTGACCACCCCCAAATCCGTCCAAAACCGGGCTCCAATGAAGAGACGATCCTGGGAAGGAACAAGGTAGGACTTCCCCACATTGATAAGAAAGCCGTGCCCCCTCGAAACGGCCAGAACCAACTCCGTGTGAATGAGAGCCAGCTGGAATGAGGGAGCATGAACCAACCAATTGTCCAGGTAAGGATGGAGAAATATCCACTGGGCGTGGACCAAGGCCAACAACGGAGCCAAAAGTTTGGTGAAGACCCATGGAGCGGACTTCAGCCCGAATGGCAAAACCGCAAACTGGGGGTGGGAGTCGCCAATCGCAAAACGTAAAAACTTTTGATGCTCCCGAGCTACCGGAATATGAAGATCGGCGTCCTGCAGATCGATAGAAGTCATGAAGTCCCGGACCCCCACCAATGGAATGATGGACTGCAAGGTCACCATTTTGAAGTGAACGGTCCGAACCTACCCCTCTTGAGGTCCGGAACTGGCCAGAACCCCCCTGACACCTTCTGGACCAGAAACAAAATGGAATAACAACCCTGACCTCGTTGCGTCGGTGCACCGGGAGGATCGCCTTCTTTGCCAGGCGGAATAGCGGCAAAGTCGATAGGATAACCTCTCCTGATAATACCCAACGCCCAGCGATCCCTCACATCCAGACTCTAAGCCTCCAGGAACACAACAGCCTCTCGCCCACAGGTCTCTAGGCTGCCATGCCGTGGTTGTCAGGACTTCCGCTTGAAGGCATCCGAGGGACAATAGGGACCAGCCACGGCAGCCGCCTTCATGGGCTGGAACTTACGCCGACGGTCTGAAAAGGCCCTTGAGGACTGCCAGGAAGACTGGAAAGAAGAGGCAGAGGAAGGAGCCGGATTCCAGAAGCGGTGAGAGTGAGAAGCAGATGGCTTGCCCTTGTAAGACAGAGCATGCTTATGGGCCTTGAAAGTCTTTGTGATCATACTGTCCAGCTGCCCACCAAAAAGCATCCTGCCGTCAAAGGGGATCTTAAGGAGAGATGACTTCTATGAAGAATTCGCCTTCCAGTCATGCATCCACAGGTTTCTCCGAGCCAGGACCAAGGAACCAGAAGCCATGGCAGAAGAACGAAGTACATCCGAAGAGTCGTCAGCCAAGAGCTTGGCCTGCTGTTCCATGTGGACAAGCAAGCCGGAGCAGTCCGTCTCTTCCTGAATAGCCGTGGCCAGCTTCCCAAAGTCAGACACCAATGACTGTGCCGCATAAGCAGGATAAATGCCAGCACGCATTGACAAGTTACCAGCAGAGAAGGCTTTCTTCAGCACCCGATCCGCCTTTTTATCAGTAGCATCAGATGGAGAGCAAACCTCTGGATTAATCGCCGTATGACCAATCAGGGTGGCCAACATGGCATCCACTTTGACAGACTGAGGAAGAGAAACCTCCCCCTCCTCCAAGGAGTACAGCTTCTGCAAGAAACGAGGAACCGACGAGCGCTCCAGATCGCGCCATTCCCCAGAAATCAAGTCCTTGATGTGTCCATGAAAGGGCATAGCGAGAACGGAGGGCTTAACATACTGTGGAAATATGTCATCTGACCCCTTAGAGTAGAAAAGGACGAAAACCCCAGGTTTTCCCTAATGTGCTGGAGAATCGCAGGAGCCTCTTCCCAACGCACAAACTTCCCAGAAGAGGTAGAAGGCTTGGCAGCTCCCGAAGAAGAAGAGTCCTCAGAGGGAGAGTCCTCCGGACCCACCGCAGAACGAGAAGACTGGCCTTTAGCGGGGACCCTAGCTTCTAGAACGTGAGCCACAGCTGCCTCAATCATGTCCTGGACCTCAGAAGCTGACAGCAGAGCCGCAGAATCCCTAGGACCCTCCGACCGAGTCCGGCGAGCCGTAATCGGCTCATCTTCATCAGAGGAGGAGGACAAAATATGCCTGCGTTTGGAAGCACGCTTCGCCATAATGACACAACAACCAGAAGCATAGCTGAGAGATGGTTAAATAGGGAGCAGCTCAACTGGCACGAAAAACTGGGAGGGAACCCCATAAAACCAATAAGAAATAAGAGAAAGCAGACTCCCCCTGCGAAAATACAGAAACCAATCAAAAAACACACATGAAAAATTTAAAAACGGCGTCACAAAAGGCCCTTACTGTAACAAGGAGCAGAAACAGCCAGGCGAGGCTTCCAGTCGACCCCACTGCCGCCGCTACCATTTCCGGCCTCCAACCTGGAAATACAGCCCCAGCCACACAGGGCCGGTGACTCCGTCAGCCAGACCCGTCCGCTCCACCGCCTGGGGCGCACCGCTACACCAGACACGGTGAGGGAAGGCACAGCGCTGCCCAGGCCGGCTCCGCCAGGCCCCGCAGGCAGAAGACAACAAGGGAGAGGACCTCCCATGAAGAAACAACGAAGAAATCTAGAAAAAGACCGCAGCACTGCAAACGTCCAGCATGTGGTAAGCGTGTCTCAACAGGTGAGACCAGAAGAACACAGGAGGTTTGAGTCGGGGTGGGGGCTACTTCTAGCCCCCGCGTGATAAATCACGTGGTGTGGGTGTCTGGTGAGGCAGGGATGCCTCAAATGCGTAAGGAATGGATGCGAGGGAGGGACGAGGAGGTAATGAGGATATCCCTGCCTCTCTCCAAATAAGCACTCGATGTGGTGAATACTCTATCCGGAAAAATGGCTTCTGTTCCAGAACACAACTGTATAGAAAGGAAAAGCTTCAGGTTGGGAAATAGATTCGAATATATAAATAGACAAAACCTCTGTGGTATCCCAAATATTTTTCTTCATTTCTTTCACCCTGCTGTGCAATGCATATATGTTGTAGATATTATATGTAGTCACTGAAGATAATTATTGTTATTGTTTTTGTGACAACACTGGCTTCCACTTCCTTTGCTGTTGCATTTTATGACTTTCAATTGTTGGAGTAATTTTGGGGAGTTTATTTCACTCCATTTTTGGTGCCTTTTAAGATCATTTATAATCCTATTTTGTAGGAACTTGTGTTAGTTGTGCCTTCGTGTCAAAAATAGTTCCACGAGGGCCCGAACCTTGGCAGAGTATCACAATATCAATGTAGGAAAATATTTACAATACAGTGGGACTCACTCAAATAAATCAGTGAATTTACACCCGCAGGATTATGACCTTTAAGTCTATAAACATTTCAGGAATTCACAAAAATTTACCAGTTTACACATGAAACCCCTGCACTAGTAGCAGTTATACAGACCTAATATTGAAAGATGTGAGTGAATTCCATTTTTTGTCTGAACGGAATATGTTAACCTTTTTTTTCCCTCCCTAACGAAAATATTTCTTCCAGAAAGAAAACTATATTGACATATAACCACAGCAATGTTTTTGGTTGTATGTATGCTGCTCAATTCATTCCTGGAAAGCTTTTTACTCCTTCCATTAACTGGACCTTTTCCAGAGTTCTAAGGGATCGAATTTTTTTTTCTGCGAAACATGCAAACTTGTAGGTTTATGGGTGTGCACAAACCTCAAATGCATTCCTGCCCTGGAATTCCCCTCCGGGTGTAGGATTTACATTCACTGAAACAGTAACCACCTTGCGGGTAAACGTTTGTGTGTGGAAATCCATTGAGGAGTGTAAAACGAACTTGCCTGCTATTGAAAAGTGGTTTAGTCCTCATGAATAAAGTTACTAGGGCATGTATAATTTAAATAAGGCTCCGATAATTGAAATATCACTTGTTTACCTAGTCAGTGGTAGTCATCGTGAGACCTGGTGTGGGTCCCGCCTTCCAGAGCCTAAGTCGGATATGCTTGTATTTGTCATTTCTCTAGGGGCTAATGCTCTATTTTCTTTTCACAATTTAGTGAAACAATTTATTGTTTAAGTCAGTAGACTGTAAATGATTAGACACTGTTTATCTGCAGTGCACTTGCCATGCCATCTAGTCTATGGGTTCTTCCTTCTAAACCTATTGGCCTTGTGATAACCTGTACGTTTTTGTTACATAACAGTAGGTACATGTTTGTCTTATTAATCTTTATTAGAACATTGGAATGTTGAGTGCTCCATTGAAATCAATGATGTGCTCCGGGCTTCTAATAGCAGGTAGAAGCCGGGAAAACATCAACATTCCAATGTTTAACAAAGGCCTCACCGAGCCAGAGGGGATTTCAACCCCTTCGGACTCTGTGAGGCCTTTGTTTTACAAATTAGAACATTCTGCCCAGTAGGTGCGGAATGTTCTAATAGCCTTAGAGCCCTCCATAGCGGGTTTCTACCAGCCATTGAAGGCCCGCTCCCTTTTTAAAGACCAAAGCTCAAGCAGGCCTTTAATGGGCAGTACAGCCTGCTGCAGCGAGCTCTAAGGCTGCATTAGAACATTGGAATGCTGAGAGTTTCATTGAAGGCAATGGACAGGCTCTGTCCTTATAACGACTGGTATAAGCCGGAGCTCCAACTTTCCAACGTTTGTCTTCATGCTTCTCCATTTTTAATTCAGAATATTCTACCCTCAGTTGGTGGAATGCTTATAGTCCTTTGTTTTTTTACAATTACTATCTCATCATCAATACAAAATTCCTAAAAAATGTGCTCTATTTCATAGCAAAGCAGAATTGGTCATGCAAGCTGCCATCAACAGAGTATTGTTAAAATATGGGAAGTTTCCAGCTAGTAACTGTTACTCAACAATATGTTTGCTATGCTCCTCAAATGTGTTCCTTTCACTGAAAACATACAGAACTTCTTGAGATAACCAGCATGCTTTTACCTTCATAACACAGGGTTACTGTTGTATCAGTAATCTTTATTGAAGTAGTAGATTAGGAACACGAAAGAATAAAACAATTCGTTTTATCACATGTACTCTTTATCACAAAAAATTACAGACGTGTGTTAATTCACAGCAAATGCAAGCTTATCGTGCTAGTAGTCCAAACTGACATAATCATATTAACTTGTTTCCTTTCTATAACACTTCGAAGCAAACGTTTGTCCTTTCTGAGTGCTGCCAACGACCGTTATTAGTAACCAATTCACAGACGTCGGAAGGATGGAAGGCTGAGTCTGCCTCTCCTTGATTGTAATTCATGACCTCCAAACCACTGCACGTCAGCAGCAAATGTTGAGCTCTCTGAGGCATTCTCACGGACGCCCATCAAACTGTGTGCAACGACCACTGTTAACGCAATAGCCGTGCATTTCAGTTCAACTACTAATCAACCTCCTCGGCTAAAGAACACGGTAGGGCCTTGCTTTAAACGTCCTAGGCCGACCTCTCATGGATGTATTCTATCTGGTTATGTTGGGGCAGCTTTTTCATTAAGGTCCCAGTTGTTTAATCCAAGCAATATAATCTTTTTGTGTTGTGCCACTTTGGAATCACAGAATAATTGACTCAACCCGAGGTCAACAATGCATTTACCTAGCCAGTTATCTGCAAACAAATTGAAATAATAAGTAAAGATCAAATTAATGATCTCTTTTGCAGTTAGGTGTCAACATTTGCTCTGTAAATAATTAAAGGTTCTTTCGAAGGTGTCGCATCGAGAGGAATCAAGGTAAAACGCATTACTCGGTTTTGCATTTAAATAAGTCACACATTGGCAGCCACTTTAATAAATCTAACACATTGTTAGGTTGAAAAGAAACATAAAGCAAACAGCAATACGGTTGTTGCAGACTCCAGAATCACTTTTTAGTTTGCTTTCATGTCATGTTGTTGTGCTCATTCAATCTTGAAGTTCAATGGATCGTGTTATTCTGTTATGTTTTTGGCTTCCACATTCATTAGAGGCAACTACGGCTGTACTGCAGAAAGTATACATGACCTCGGGCTTCCCAGGTCATCATATATATAGACTCTGAGCTCGAAGGGGCCCCTGCTGCCGAAGGTGAGACCTAAAAGGGTCACCATATTATTCCAAACAAAAGCAAAAGGCAGCCATGGCAATGTTTGTCCAAAAGCACATCTTGTGGCAATAATTCAAGAAGGTTTTTCAAGCATGATGTTAAATGTTTGTTCATTCCTGACCGACACACTAAAAGAATATCTGCAATGCCTAAATAATTTTATCTTGTTCCACTCCATATCTTTTTACCATCATTCCTCTACCCAGGTATCTGTTGACTCTCACCTTCATCACAAAATGTTACAAATTTTACCAACCTTCTGAAAGATGTTAACCTAAAAATAATTTTTCTTGTTGGACTGGAAAAGTCCTTGACATGGTGATGGACGTGCACCCCTGCCCTGAGTGCCCCGGATGCAATGAAGTCTGGATCCCTGGTGCTGATTTCTTTTGTCATGCGTGAACACAGATCATGCATGTGTGCCTTGACATAGGCCTGTCTCACAGATTGCGGTATTGTTGGACCTGGAGGGGTGCCCAAAGCACTACCCTCATAGTGGTTAAAGGCTACTGCCTTTGCCAAGAGTTAAGCAGCACCAGCGTAGTGGTAGTAGCATACTGTGTAGTGTTCACTAGAAGTGAATAGGCCTTTTACCTGTGTCACTGGAGTGAGCCTACCGGCTCATTCGTAAAGTTCTGCTGTGTGATTAACTCACCTTCGGCCTACATCAAGTTGGTATGTAGTGCTGCGCAGTAAGTGTGTGTTGTCTGCACATGCTGGGTGTATGTGTTCCTGTGAAAGGGACAGTACATGGAAGATTCTGGATTCCATTTGGACTGGAGGAGCATGAGAAGGTAAAGGCACCCCCTTCATCCTGGCAGATTTGTTGATTGCTGCATTCAAATGATCTGGGTGGGACACACACTGGGGGAAGGAGAGCCTGGCTACCCAGCACACTTCAAAGGGTATACATTGATTCAGAGAGAAGTCACTGGAAAGGGACCTGGGCACATCTCAGTAAGGATAAGGGGCTGATAAGGGAACCAGAAAGAGTAGGGCTGTGGCCCTGGGGTAACCTTCTGATAGTAAACACAATAAAATGATGGACAGAGTGCTGAAACTTTTCAGACACACAGCCCCGTCACTGATCTGGGTTTAATCCCTCATCATTCTTCTGCTCACTAAGCCACCCCAGTTTGGACCCAGCCATATGAAAATCAGACTGGAAACAAGTATTCTGGGACCGGTTTCTGAGTTGGCAGGGTATGCCCAGAGATGGGTCCAGTGCTCATTTAAGCTAGCCTGGCTGATGAGGGGTGTTACCCCAAAACCAGTCCCAAGATGCTTGTTTCCGGTCCAGTGAGGACCTGGCTTGGCAGTTCGGGCTGGACTGTTCCCATGAGACAAAGGGTCAAGTCTGATTTGCATATAGCTCAGTCTGAACTGAGGTGGCGAGGTGAGCTACAGAACGATGATGGATTCAACCCAGATCTGTTACTGGGGGTGAGTGTCTAAAAAGTTTCAGCACTCTGTCCATCATCTCCTTGTGCTTGCTTTGTAACCTTCTGATAGACATATCACGGTGATAGACATCCAGGTGTGATCCTCTAGTTACTAGAAGACAAAAGAGGTACGGTGTTCCTGGTTGGCAAATTGGCCACCTGTTGAGTACTCAGAGTGGTGGGGAATACCTCCTTTCGGAACTAGGACCCTCACACGCCCAGCAAGCTAGGTGTCATGCTTCATCATATGGGCCTGCTCCTCGTCGAGCCGGCGCTGCAATGCTCGACGGGCCCCTATAAAGGGGCTCTTTATCGGAGATCTTTTGTTCCTTGCCGTATAGGTGCCATTGGTGTGAGGGGCCACCCAGGAACACTCTACCACTTTTGTATTTTAGTTTTACCCAGGGCAAGTACGGTGGACCCTTATCAAGCCCTCATTGTCCCCCTTGTTGTTTACTAAATCCTCTAGTTACTCCCAAAGCTTGTGTTGTGGGGTGATTTGGAGTCACTCTTTCAGTGACAGACTGCTTTGTGAGGTAGAGCAGGGCAGAGGAGAGGGCACTTCAAAAGTAAACAGACCCCCAACACAAATTTCTGAGACTCAGGCTCTAAATCCTGGAAATGGACTGTGAGAATGGCAGATTGAGGGCCACAAAAATTATTAACTGTCAAGCAACCAGATGAGCTGTGTAAGGAAGGGAAGCTTTGCAAGACTTCTGACTATCCTCAAGGCTGGAGGTATAAGGCCTGCCCATCTCCCATGTGAGTGAAGGGACATCACCCAGGGACCTCAAAGATAGCCTGCTTCTGGAGCCCGGAGCACCAGTGTCTGCTTGCTTGCCAAGACCAGTGAGCCCTGTGAGGAAGAAGAGAGCTAGAGGGAGCAAGGTCTAGTAGGGGATCTTAGTGAGGGGATTCCTGTAGAGAAGTATGAGGAGATGGCTGCTGCACTCATCGGGTCATTGTCGGTGACCTGTGTATGCCAGTGGAGGGTCGCTGTGAAGTGAGCTGAGAGCTTTCAATCAATCAGGATTTATAAAACACAGCTAATCACCCGATAGGGTATCCAGGCACTTGCAGGTCCCGAAGGCTTATTACAACAACCAGGTCTTGAGGGCCATTCGGAATTCCTGAAGTGAGGTGATTGTCTGGAGTTGCATGGGGTGTCTGTTCCAGGTCTTTGTTGTGATGTGGGAGTTGGAGTGTCCGAAACTTCTGCTTCGGTAGATGCGGGAGTATGGGCAAGTGAGAGGGAGCCTGAGCGCAGTCTTCCCAATGATTAGTGGAAGTTCAGGTGGTGGTTAATGTAGGCGGGACCTTGATTGTATAGAGTCTTGTGTACGTGGATCAATTGCTTGATATGGCATCACTTCTGTATGCGGAGCCAGTGGATTTGCCTGAGGTTGGGTCTGATGTGGGTTTGTCATGGAAGGCAGAGGATGAGTCTGGCTGTGGCTTTCTGCATGGTCATAAGTCTCTGTGGAAGGTGTGTGGCGATTTCTATGTAGAGGGCATTGTCGTAGTCCAGTTGGCTGGTGATGGGGGTCTGTGTCACGGTGCGTCTCGTGTGTAGTGTTGGCCACCTGAAGTTCTTACATAGCATGCACAGATTGAGGAAGAAGGTGGAGGAGACCGCATTGATCTGTGATTTCATGGTGAGCTTGTTGTCAATGTTGATTTGAGGTTTCTGGCGTGGTCGGAGGGAGTTGGTGCAGGTCCTAGGTCTGATGGCCACCAAGAGTCATTCCATGTGTTGCTGTTGTTGCTGAAGATCAGTACTTATGTCTTGTCTGTGTTCAGCTGAAGGCAGTTGTTCTTCATCCAGTCTGTGACGCTTGCCATGCATCTGTGGAAGTTGGTTCTGGTGGTGGTGAGGTCGTCAGTGAGTGAGAGGATGAGTTGTGTGTTGTCTGCATAGGAAATTATGTTGAGACCGTGGCGATGTTGGCCAGCGGGGTCCTATATGCATTGAAGAGCATGGGGCTGATGCAGGTGATCTCCTTGGGTTTGGAGGTGAAAGGTGGGAGGTGGATCCTCTAGGTCCTCCAGTGACAAAGGATGTGATCCATCTGAGCGCGTCCTATTGCATGCTGATGTGGTGGAGTCTTTTGATCAGCGTGTGGTGGGATATAGTGTCAAAGGCTGCTGAGAGGTTGAGGAGTATTAGAGCTGCTGTTTTTCTAAGTTGAGGAGGGCTCCGATGTTATCGGTGGCTGCGATCAGGCTGGGTTTTTTGATTGCTGTGGAAGCTGGATTGGGCGGTGTAAAGCAACTGGTTCAGCTCCAGGTGTGTGAGTTGCTTGTTGATGATCTTTTTCAGTACCTCCGCTAGTAATGGGAGCAGGGAGATTGGCCGGTCATTTTCGAGTTCTCTGAGATCAGGGGCGGAGGAGCTTCGCCCCACTGTCTCCAAGCCGGCAGCAAAAAAATGAAATTTAATTATTGTTTTATTTTCAAGCCACTGGCTCAACCAGCGTGTGCAGAGAGGGGCATGACCTGGCATAGGAGGGGGAGGAGGAGTGCTATGTACTCTCTCTAAGTGCGGATTTGTGTTTGGCTGGCCGTCTCACACCGACAAAAACACACATGCGCACTTAGGTTAAAGAAACTTCACAGACTCCCTCACCTGAGTGAGCTGAGCCAGCCTGATCAGGCTAATCCCCGATCAGGTCTGCAGCACAGGGATTGGACAGGGAGTCTGTGATATAGTTACAGTGTCTGCTGGGACATGTAAGACCAAGCACCGAGGCGCAATGCAGGAGACACCCGGCATCAGGTAAGTCTAAATTTTTGTTAAAAAATGTATTTTTATTATAGTCCCTCATCCCCTTCTCCTCTGTGCCCCCTGACGAGCTCCCCCCACACCCTCCCCCTGTCCTACCACTTTTTGTATGTGGTGGCTGCAACTGGTCATCGTAGGGTTTTTTGAGTAGTGTTCTGACTTAGGCATGTTTCCAGGTGTTCGGAAATGTTGCGGAGGTGATGGAGGTGTTGAGCAGGGTGGTGAGGTCCTGGCCAATCCTTTGGTTTCTGAGGTTGAAGATGTGCCGCGGGCATGGGTCTGTGGGAGCTTCTGAGTCAATGGATTTCATGGTGGAGGTGGTCTCCTGGGTAGAGAGGAGGTTGCAGGTGGTCTGTCTGTGGTTTGTCTGTTGCGGTGGTGACGTATCTGTTGAGGAACTCAGTAGGTGTGGGTTGGGGTTCAAAGTTTCTGTGTATAGTTGCGATCTTGTTTTCCTGCTCCATTCATGTCATTGGCCGTGTGCAGGTTCACGTTGGCGGCCTGCCTGTGCTAGAGGAGAGCCACAATGAAGTGGGTTGTGAGTTTTTGTGCACCAATTGGGTCGTTGCTAGTGTGCAGGTTTAAGTCAGCAACCCTCATATGCCAGACTAGGGCCACTATGAAGTGAACTGTGAACTCTGCTGTTCCCAATTGGGTCATTGCCATACTGAAATCTGACTGAGGGATGTAGGTATGAGTTTTCTTTAGGGAATAGACTTGACATAGTTTAGTTTTTGTGAGATGATTGGCTTGTTGGCTTACACATGTCAGAATAGAGTATGAAGCCCAAGAGATTTCCTTAGGTGCTACCACAGGAGAGGAACTTCATTCAAATAATCAGCATTGCAAATACATTGTCACACAGGTACACCAATGCACTAATATGAATTCTTTCCTTTGAGCATTGAGCCTTTGAATAGCAGAGACATCCAAATCCTAATTCTTAATCCCTGCATATGCAAGGTTCAATAGCATTTTACACCCTACAATATCAGTACTGTGACGTAAACCTGCTAAAAACGCAGCACGGTAAAGAGGCAGAATTCACCAATGGTTAACTATGTTATCACAAATTGTGGTTTTTCCTTATGTCTGATAAATGCTTCACTGCAAAACTGTTACCACTGCATGTCATCACCACAGCATTTATCAGCACAAGGCAATTGAGGTCTAAGGTGCACAGTGAAAAACGGGGACCTTTTTCAATGCCACTCTGTCATTCTGTTGTCCTGACCACGACTGGGAAAAGGACTGTTTTAAAGCTCTTTCTACAGATTGCATCTTATATTTCATTCAACTTCTACATCCTGTTCTTAGTTCCCCTTTTTTCTAATATTTTCTGTCTATTTCACTTAAAATAATCCGTTATGCTTTTTGTGTACTTTTATCTCTTTTTTATATAAGCCTGAAAATGCAATTACATTATCGCCTTGATGATTGATTCTTTGATTCATTCTTTTTAAGAATGTTTGCATAGCATACCCTTCTGCCCTTACTGCCTCTGTGTACTTACTGGTGTACCTGCTGACCAGCAGAGTAACCAGATGAAAAGTCAAATCCTTAATAAATGTAAATCGACATTCACTATTTTCAAATTCATTATTATTTTTCCATATGTACCAATCCCCTTTTAGTAGTCTGTAAAGGTGAATCGACTCTTCAAATGGGATTGTGATTGTGACTGGACATCAATTTGGTATTTGGAACAGGAAGTAGTGGAGTTCCCTTATAAAAAGAGAATAGGTATCCAATGTATCAATGGTTTGCAACTGTAATTCCTGCTGCAAACCATTGAAAAGGTACTGACTCCCAATTTGGGGTGGAAACTGATTAGAAAAGGGTGTGTGGATTGTTGTCAAAGTTTAGGGGAGTAGGCAGTGGTCTAGAAGACCACAGCCACTTCTCAGGAAAACCTAAAAAAACAACAACAAAAAACTTTCCAGCCACCACCAGACTTAAAGTTAGCAGAATAATCACTAATAGTCTTCAGATTCGAATATGGCTGTGCAAGCCTTATGGGGCTTTCCAAATCGAAAATGGCTCCACTCAAGGCAATCCTCAAAGCAGCAGCAAGACTGATAACTGGCACTAGATGCTTCAGCCCCATTACATCTTCTCTTAGGTATCTCAACTGACTCCTTTTCGATGCTAGAGCGCAGCTGAAAATTGCTTGTTTCTCTCAAAAAGCCTTGCACTGCGATGAACCCAGGTACCTAGTAGAAAAGATTCCAATATCAGGGGCAGACCCTTCCTCACGGGTGCAAGCTCCCTCCAACTAGAACCCCGAGGTTCCGGAAACAAAAACCTACACATGCTCCTTTTCAGGATCTCCCCCTAGGATGGGAAACTCTCTCCCACCAGATATTCGGTAGAACCCATCTACCTCCATTTTCAAAAAAGAGGTGAAAAGGATTCTAATGAGCGGGTTTATTACCTAATGTCCTGGTCAGCCTGACGTGAGGGATGACCCCGACAATACTAGAACTACTTATATGGCAGGAGCACCATCATCCCAGCAGGACGCCGAGAAACATTGTTCATCCGGGTACCGTGAAGCAGATCTTTTCAGGCCCCAGAAGGCCTTTGCTAGAGGAAGCACTTAATGCTTCATAACTGAGTTACAGTTGCTTAGGCATGTTTGTGACGGGTGGGTGCTGGAAGTATGGGTGCCGGGGTGCTGTAGCACACCAATAATAGCCTCACAGGAGCTCATGAGGAGAATGCTTTTAAAGTTTGTTTATATCATGCTTCAGTTACTGTGCATCAAAGACAGAGGTTAAATGTCAGGACATGTCTTCTAACAAATTGATGGTTATGTATTTTTTTTTTTTCACAACCAGTTTATTGATGAAGATGAGCATATGAAATATAGTGGCAGCCCACAATCAGGACTACACCACCAAACATTATGATACAATCACAGCACTTTAACCAAGTGTCCAAGCAAGAAGATGATGCAATTAAGGATATCAGAAAACAGGTACCCCACCTTCACCTTATACTGCTACCTACCTACCCAACTCCCCGATCCCACCCTGGAACCCACCCGAACCCCATGCATGTGTGTACTAACCGTAACGATGTAAGATTATGACGTGGGTAATGTGCGTGGACATGGGCCCTGCCAGCCAGTACGGGGCTAAAGGTCCTCTTCTGGCTCCACTGGAGGGTCCAGTGTCAGATCTCTATAGTCTGCCCACCTCCTCCAAATCTTAAAGTGTTTGCGGGGGCATCCTCGCGCCTCAAATATAGGTCTCTCCAGGCCCATACAGAAGTCCATACCAGCCTTCCATGCAGTCAGGGGGGGGGGGCTCACATTCTTCCACGCTCGGGCCAGGTCCCTTTTAGCCACCACCAGCCCCAGTAGGAGCAGGTGCCGCTTATAAATATTGCCACCAACCCCTTCCAGGACGTGCAACAGCCCCAGACGGTGAGTACGGGGGAGGGTCCAGCCCAACACCTCAGACAGACAGCCCCAAACACCCCTCCAGAAGCCAACCAGCCTAGAGCACGACCACATTGTATGAAGTAGCGTACCCACCTCAGCCCCACACCGCAGACATTCCGGGGACCCAATCAGGCCCGCCTTCCACAGACGCTCTCGGGTATAGTATGCCCTATGGAGAATCTTGAATTGGATGAGTCGGAATCGCATTGCGATAGCCGCCCCCCTCGGGGATTCCAAGGCCTCTCGCCAGTCGTCCTCGTCCAAGGGGCCGAGGTCAACTTCCCAAGTCGCCTTCAGTGAGAGAAGAGTAGGGGAGCAGTGGGTGACCATGGTTTGATAAATGCGCGATACTTTTTTGTCCCCAAGATCTCCCATGAAGACCTTCGCCTCGATCGGGCTAAAGTCAGGGAGTGAGTCAAGGTTGGCAATGCTGGGCGTCAGTGCATGTCGGAACTGTAGGTACCGGAAAAATTGAGATTGGGGCATATCAAATTCGGCACTGAGGGTCTGAAAGGATTTGAGCGACGTACCAGACATCACTTGACCTAACTGCGAGATACCTATCGCATCCCAGCCATCGAAGCCTGGCAATTTAGAGAGTTCAGGTAGCATGCCGTTCCGCCATAAAGGTGTTTCAGCGGTTAGTCGGCCCCACCAGCCCACGCGACGCAAGGCCTGTCGCCATATAGCAAACACGAGTCTGGTAACCCCTGGCAGCGAGGTACGCAGTCGGGGTGAGTATAGGATGGTATGGAGCGAGTTATCGCCCATCAAAGCACGCTCTAGGGCATAGGCCGGGTCCCCACCGTCACAGTACCACCATTCGTTCAGAATAAGGAGGTGAGCGGCCTGGTAGTACGACTGCAGATCCGAGGTGGCCAGGCCTCCACAGTAGGTGGACAGAAAGCATGTGCGCAATGCCACCCGGGCAGGGCCTCCCGCCCAGAGAAAGCGGCCCAGCACTGAGTTAACCTGTTTAAACCACCGAGGTGGAATAGGATACGGATGGTTTTGCAGCTGGTAGAGTAGGCGCGGGAGCGCAACCATCTTGAAAATGGCAGATCGGCCAAAGATTGTCAGGGGCATTCGAGACCAAGTTTTGACGTCCGACTGAACTCGTTCCCAGACGGGCTGCAGGTTACGGTCCCAGGCAGTGTCAGCCGAGTCCGAGAGAAACACTCCGAGGTATGTCAGCCCAGTCGTGGCCATTCGCAATCCCGAGGCCCAAGGGTCTGTCACCGGGTCTCCTGATAGCACCCACAGGGTGGACTTGTGGAGGTTGAGATACAAGCCCGAGGCCTCTCCAAACTGGTGCATGATCTCCAAGACACGTGGGCCCGAGCGTTGCAAATCAGTGAGGAAAAAGAGGACATCATCCGCGTATAGCGCGATCTTGTCCGACAGGGTAGTATTCCATACAAAGCCCCGTATCTGCGCATCCTGGCGCACCCTCGCCGCCAAGGGCTCCATGGCCAGTGCAAAAAGATAGGGGGAGAGCGGGCAGCCCTGCCTGGTCCCTCGGCCTATGCGGAATGTCTCTGACACCGCCCCGGCGACCCGCACCGAGGCTGTAACATCAGTGTAGAGGAGCTTTATATAGGAGAGGAAGACCGGGCCTAAGTTGAGCCAAGATAGCAAGGTAAATAGGTATGACCAGCCAACCGAGTCGAAGGCCTTGTTGATATCGGCCAGCAACAACGCCGCCTGGTCCCCCAGGGCTCCAACAGCGTCGATCGCCGCCTGCGCACGCCTGATATTGTGTCGCGTCGCCCTTCGGGGCATAAAGCCTGCCTGGTCAGAATGGACTAAGGCAGTAATGTGTGGAGCCAAACGGTTCGCTAGGGCCTTGGCCAGTATCTTAGCCTCAGTATTAATTAAGGAGATGGGCCTGTAGGAATCATGGCTATCTGGGGGCCTGCCAGGCTTCTGAAAGACCACTATTTCTGCATGGCGCCAGTCCGGTGGCAGTAGACCCCGGGTACGGGCCGCTTCCAGCGCTCGGCGGTAGTGCGATCCCAGCTGCACATGGAATTTTTTAAAAAACTCACATGGGTAGCCGTTTGGTCCAGGGGCCTTACCGGCGTTGAGTTGCCCCAACGCGTCTCCCAGTTCTTCCGCCGTGAGGGGTGCATCCAGGGCCTCCCTGGTCTCGTCCGACACCGGCACCGGTGGGAACTCCTCGAAGAAACGGGCTAAGTCGCCCTCAGGCAATTGGTCACGTGGGGCATACTGGTCTGTAAAGTACGTGGCGAAGCTTGCCGCCAATTCGTTTGGGTCGGTTAGAACGTCTCCGTTGTCGTTCGTGAGACCCGGTAGTACGAGGGGCTGGAAATTGTGTTGGCACAATCTATGGAGCATGGAACACGATTTGTCCCCCCATTGATACACCCTACTTCTGGTGGCGAGCCACGCCTGTTTGGCTTCGTCTAGCAATAGGGACGCATATGATTGCTGTGCCTGCAGGAGCAGCCGCAGATCCACCCCATCACTACCGGTACTGTGTTCTTGTTCGAGGGTCGCTACTCGGGCAGCTGCCTCCGCAGTTTGTTCTCGTCGCTGTCGACGGGCCGCCGAGCACCATGCAATATCGACTCCCCGTATAGTAGGTTTCATAGCCTCCCACACCACACCTACATCGGCACCCTCCACTAGGTTCTCCCGCCAATAATGGTCAATAGTCTCTCGTAAGTGCTTAGCGTACGCCGGTTTAAGGAGATGCCACGAGGACATCCTCCATCTAAACGGCTGCCGTTCCCGATGGAGATCTATTTTAACCGAAACCGGGGAGTGGTCGGACAGGCCCCTTGGCAAGATGTCAGCGCCCTTCACCCTACACAAATATTCTCCAGGTAGAAACATATAGTCCAACCGCGAGAACGAGCCATGCACTGCCGAGACATACGTATAGTCTCGGGTTACAGGGTGCATATGTCGCCAAGCATCCACCCAGCCTAGCCCCTCACTCATGGCATGCAATCTGGTGGGCGGAAGGGAGGGGGGGGTGGTGCCAGTCACCTCCTGACGTCTCCGGCGATCCACACTCACGTCCATCACGTCATTCCAATCACCCCCAACCACTGCCAGTGATCCAGAGACATCCTCCCACACCGCAAACAGCCGCTCTGCCAGGGCCCACTGCAGGGGAGGGGGGGCGTATACACTTCCAAACACCACCGGCTCCGTGCCCACCATGCCCTTAACAAACAGGTAGCGACCCTGAGGATCCACCCACTGCTTCTCGTGCACATACGCCACCCTGCGGTGTATCAGTATAGCCACCCCCCTGGATCCTCTGGAGAACCCCGCGTGGAAGACCTGCTGATATCCAAATCTCTGTAGGCCCAGTGCCTTAGTGCCCATCATGTGAGTTTCTTGAAGTAGTAATACATCTGCTGCTTCCCTTCTCCCCCATCGCAACACCGCCCCCCGTTTAATCTTGTCTAACAATCCTCTGACATTCCACGTAACCACCCGCATAAAGTCTACAGGGAGTCGGTCGATCGATTCAGCCATAGTCAATCGGAGTCCACCATAAAAGCCCCCCAGGCCCGCACCACCCGCCACACACCACACAAAGCATCATTTTGGTACACACATGCATTACGCTAACTACCCCAAGAAAAACTATCAACCCCTTCGTCCCATGATCTGCAACAGTTCCCTCCCCCAACTCAGCAGTCGCAACCCCGACCGCCCGTATCCCGCCTCCCCCCACCCTATACCTCAATGAACCATGAAGTACCTGTCGCGGCATGGGTAGTCTCGAGCCCAAAACCGAGGGCCCGGGCCCACCCATACCAATGGATCCCAACATCCCAAGCAGAAAAACCATAAACACACCCCCCTCCCCTTGACATCCCACTCACAACTAGGGGAGTGGTAGCCCTTATATCGCAGTCCCCAAGTCCCAAACCCCACCAAGAACTCTCCCCCCAATCAGGAGAGCAAAACAGTACTATCTCAGAGCTGCACAGTGATCAGTAGTGCACAGGTCACAAGCGACTCAGCGCACCCAGCCCGGAGTCTCAGCATTTCTAGCAATAAATTGGAGCCGAGGCTCCGGAGACTTCAGTGATCTGTTCCCGACTGCTCCGAGTCTTCTGGTCTGCCAGCGTCCAGTGAGCCATCCACCGAGGCCGCACGCCTGCGTGATTTAGAGCGTTTGGACCGCCCATTCTGTGTCGTTCGGTCCCTCTGCGCCCGCGGTGAACCCTCAGGGGTGCCTGGATGAAGTCCTGGCTGAGGATTCGGTCTGACCCGCACTGTTTCATCCGTCCACTTGAAAAGGTCCTCTGGGGTATCAAAAAACAATGTCCGTGACTGGAATATCACCCTCAGGCGCGCCGGGTACAGCAGGGAGTATTGTAGCTTAAGACCTCTCAGCTTAGCCTTAGCCGCCACAAAAGACTGGCGCCGTTGCTGCACAAGTCTAGTGTAATCAGGGAAAATCATGATCTTTTGACTTTCAAACAGGAGGGTTTCCTTGGATCTGGCTTCCCTCAGTATAGCGTCCCTGTCGTGGTAATTTAACAGCCTAGCGATCACTGCCCTAGGCCGCTCGCCCTCAGGCGGCCTTTGTGTCAGGGCGCGGTGTGCTCTTTCGATAACAAAACAGGCAGACAGCGACCCCGGGGGCATCCATGACTCCAGCCACTGTGTGAGAAACTGCTCCATATTGCCTTTGGCACAGCTCTCTGGAAAGCCGAGAAAACGGAGGTTGTTACGCCGTGCCCGCCCTTCAGCATCCTCCACCCGGAGCGCTGTGGTCCGCTGCGCGTCCTCCATCGCCGCCATTCTCTTCTTCAGGGCACCTACATCCTCTTCCACCACTGACACCCTGGACTCGGCTTCCGTGATTCGTGCCACTGCGTTCCTAAGATCCTGGCGCAACAGGGTTACGTCTGCGCCAACTGCCCCTATCTTGGCGTCCAGCATGTCTCGCGACTGGGTTATAGCCGCCATAAGGGCTGTATTGTCCGGCCCTCCTCCTGATGGACCACCCCCCGACGATCCAGGGCCCCCACCGGGGCCAGTAAATTTGTCGATGGTCACCTGCTTGGTGGATCCACCACCTCCCCTGGTCATGATCGCCCGGGTGGATGAGGGCCACTAGGGTCGCCGGTCCACAGTCAGGGAGACCCGAAAGAAGCCTCTTCGGTAAGGTCTAGTGGCAGTTGAGAATTAGGGGGGGGGGCCCGGCTTCAGCCACTTCCCCCAGGAACAGCCCCCCCAGCCGCCGCTGACCAGGGCCCCCCCGTGGCCCACGTTGCCCTTCAGGAGGTGCGAGGACTCCCAGCGTCCTGCACTGCTATGCCAATAATGTCACTGAGTAGTGGGCCCGGGGGGTGGGGGGGGGGGGCCGGGGAGGGCCACTACTTACAGTTGCTGCTCGCCGGGCCGGTCGCCCTACGTCTGTCCGCCTCCTACCAGGGTCTCCAGGGGATGCCAGTCACTCCTCTAGGCCGCCGGCCCCGGCCCGACACGAGGCCGCGAAAATCGAGGTCCCGGCTGCGCCAGGTCACCAGGCCGCCTCCGCTGCCACAGTCCACTCGTGGCGCCTGTGCCTCTCTCCGGCCCAGCCTGGCCCCAGGTGAAGGATCGCCTGTAGTGTCGCGGCCTCAGGGACAGCCAACACCGCGGCCGCTCCCGGGCCAGGCAGCGCACCCTGCCGCTTCGCCAAAATCGAGGCCCCGGCTGCTCCGCGACCACCAGGCCGCACCTCGCCCCTCTCTGCTCGGTTCTGTCCGGGGGCACGAGATCACCCCTGAGCCCACCGGATGACACCCGGCGCCTGTAGGAACGTCCGTCGCGGTCCGGTAGTGGGTTTGTGGGTTTGGGGACAGGATAATTCGTCGGATAATCGGCGGGCCGGCGGGAGCTCTAGCAAGCTGCGACCGCCATCTCTGCTCGCGTAGCCACGCCCCCGATGGTTATGTATTTTAACATTGAGATTGTGATTTACTTTTCCTTTCTCGAACTGCAATGTGAGGGACATTTGAAATGTGAACCAGGTGGAAAACTCGATAGGGTACAGGAAGCTCAAAAGAAAGGATGCAATATGTCAAATGTTTTCTAACAGAGTAGAATTTGAATAGTTGTAAATGAACTATACAATTATTACAAAGTACATCAGGAGTTACGAAATTACAGATGAGACGTGTTTTTTTGTCATTCTCAAGTGTGATGGAAACCAAGATTTCAATAGGATTAAAATAACCCTGACACTTTGCTCCTATAATGCAAATAATAAATAGGCACTGGAAAGTTATCAATTGAGTGTCATATACGTTTACCATTAAAACTGCATGCCAGATGCAAATTTAGTTATCACATCCATGGACCTCACCACACTATGCTTTAGTCATATTTGGGGCATGGTGCTCCAGAATTCACTTCTGGACACATACTACTCTGTTGCTGAATGAACATGCCTTCTTTACTGCACTTGTTCTTTGAAATGCTTAGATTTTTCGCTATCCATATACCTTCAATGACGTATCTCTAATGGCCTTTCAAAAGAACAAGGGGACCCGAATTAATGGCTGAGGACCACGGGTTTCAATACTTTATAAGAACAGAAGTCCTTAGCATTTAGAAAAATCAGTAAGAAAATAGCATAGAGAACACAATAGGCTACTATATAGTTCCAATGTCCAGCCGGACATGGATTTTATTTTGGAAGATATTCAAAAGGATAGAATCATGGATATCTGAACAACAACAGTTGTAGTAGGGCACAATCCTGTACCATACTGTAGGGGGATTAGGAAGGAAAGGACAAACAACAGATAAGGGTTTACAGGCAAAGACTGAGCAGCAGAATGGCCACTTGTCAATCAGTATCAGTAAGTATAGCCACAGTGGAAGACACAACAAATTATACACAATGGTCAATTGCAAAATCACTAGAAGAGGTCGACGTTTCGATCCCTTGCTCAAAATTATGCTGGGTCATCATCAGGACATAAACATAACATTTGCCTGGTATATACTAATAATGCCTCCAAAGTGAGGCAATATCGTGCGTTATGGAAAACGAGGATCAGTTCTTTCCTCGCGGGGGTTAACGCTTACATGCGGGACCCAATACCGCAGTAGCTTATTACAACCTTTAGGGTGGCAGGCACGAGCTGAGTACCAAGAGCAGACTGCTGACTCTCCGCCGATAGCACATTGCAGCTGCTGCCCACGCATGCCAGCGGCCTTAATCCCTGACCGCACCCTTCACTAAAGAAAACCCTGGAGACCATCTCCGCTGCCCGCATTACCCGGACGGGTACACCCTAAAGGTTGTAATAAGCTACTGCAGTATTGGTTCCTGCACGTAAGCGTTAACCCCCGCGAGGAAAGAACTGATCCTCGTTTTCCATAACGCACGATATTGCCTCACTTTAGAGGCGTTATTACTATATACCAGGCAAATGTTATGTTTATGTCCTGATGATGATTCCCGCATAATTTTGAGCAAGGGATCGAAATGTCAACCTCTTCTAGTGGTTTCACAATTGACCATTGTGTATAAGTTGTTGTGTCTTCCACTGTGGCTATACTTACTGATACTGATTGACAAGTGGCCATTCTGCTCAGTCTTTGCCTGTAAACCCTTATCTGTTGTTTGTCCTTCCCTTCCTAATCCCCCCACAGTATGGTACAGGATTGTGCCCTACTACAACTGTTGTTGTTCAGATATCCATGATTCGATCCTTTTGAATATCTTCCAAAATAAAATCCATGTCCGGCAGGACATTGGAACTATATCGTAGCCTATTGTGTTATATATGCTATTTTCTTACAGATTTTTCTAAATGCTAAGGACCTCTGTTCTTATAAAGTATCTCTAATGGCAGCACCATACTCTTAAAATTGGCACAGCACCAGTGATTTGTGATGCATCAGATCATATTTTGTTCTATTTTTATCTATATTTTGTCATATGTTTTATGTTCATGTTTTGCTTCTGTTCCAGTTTGTGTACAGCGCTCTGATAATGCGGGTTCATGTTAGTATTTTATAAAATTCTTTAAATAAAACACTTTTTGAAAACCCCTGTTTCCTTTAAGGAATATGGACTGCTTATCCAAAAAACCTTTTTTTAAATCGGTCACCGACCTGGTGAGCTGCTGTTCCTTACATGTCACTATCTCTGTTATTTTGTCCAATCGGAGTGCAATTTGTAACTTAGTTCATGATTATTAATGAGGTAGGTCAAACTACAATCCACTCCAATTCATAATTTAATGACCCAACCTATAAGTAAATAGGCTGGGTTGCAAAATCCAATAGTTGTCGCAGAAAGGCTTTTCACAGATTGCTACTGCACTTTGCGAACTCTGTAGGTGTACATCCGGCTCCAAGATTCTTATAAAACAATCTTGGAAATCATGTGGGATTATCTGGGCCAGAAGTCTAAACGCATATCTTCTTCCATATTGAGGCTTACAGTTAATCAGAAATGATGATTTGGTGTAACTCTCAAACACTGCAATGCAAAGCTGAAAACCATCAGCTAAAATATCTTCAGGTTATTTTGCAGGTGACACTTCTTTGATTTGTAGGATGGCACATGTTTACAGTGTTGTTTACAGCCCACCCCGGAAATGTGCTTGAGCAACGGAGAAAAGTGGTCATGGCTCATGTGCAATAACATAATTTCTAGAATTTAGACTCTGACAATATCTTGAAGCGAACTATATATAGGTTAAGTCATCTTAACTTCTCATCTAGTACTTGAAGAATAACTTCTATATATTTAAGGTGCGTAGGCATGGAGTTAAGACTAGTTAATCTATGAATAGCAATTCTATACTTACTTGAATATGTAAACCTATAAAAAAAATATATATATATTTTATATATATATATATATATATATATATATATATATATATATATATATATATATATATATATATATATATATATATATATATATATCTCTCACGAGCAAATGTCCCAAGCGGGGGGAGCGTCCTTTAGCTGGCGCTGGCGGCGAGGATCGTAACCTTGCTAAAAATCTACCCTTGAGTACTGGTCGCATAGCAGAGACTAAAAACTTTATTACTGTACTGTATATTTTATTACAAATCAAGGTTTGTAATAAAATATACAGTACATTGAAAATGTGAATGCGGCCAAAGTGCTGACAACTATCATACTGAACTACAGGTAATAGTGCAAATCTTCGCAAATATTGAGCCCTCGAGGTGCCTTAGTGTCAAGCTCAATGGTGTATCATGTCTCTAACTGCCTAAGGATTTTTTCCCTGTTACCTCCACGTGTGTTCAATGGGACACTATCTATCACAAAATATTGGAGCACATTAAGGTTATTACTGTGCTCCAATTTGATGTGTCTCGCCACTGGGTAAGTGGGGTCTGAGTTGACAGTCGCCCGAAGATGTTGCAAAATACACAAAAAAACATGAAGTTTGGTACTCACAACATACCGCAATCCACAGATGCATTTTAGCACATAGACGGCGTACTCAGTGCGGCATGTAAAGTGTCCAGTCAATTTGTTCGGGCCATCAGAGAAAAGCAGGGATGTATGATGAAGTGTATAATGATATATATATTTAAATCTTTTGTTCTATGTGGCATCCCGGGGGTAGCCTTTTGTTGGTGTTTATGTACCTGTCTCATGAGCATATTTGTCACATTGTTCAACAAACCACACATGTTTTTAACAGTTCAGCATTATAGCTAATTCTGGTTACAAAATGTACCTTTCTGAACATGTTGGAAAATTCTTAATTCTCATTGCTTCTTCAGTCTGTTTGTTTCTCTTCAAGGCATGTTTGAAGGATGCCATATTTCAATTCCTTCTTTTTAGTCTTAGCTGAGATTGTTTACACTTTATAACCCCTCTGCGGGCGATATAAGGGGGTGACAATCAATCCATATTTGTGCTGTGACGTTTTAGTGAGTAAGTTGTGCCTTTGAGTTATTTCAGTATGAGTATCAAGGATGTTCATTTTCTCTTTCTCTTGATATGCGGAGGATGACTGTGTAAGACTTGTCTGTGAGGCTCTCAATTATTTCACTCATTTCTGACATGCTCTCTCTTACAATGAATGAATGAATGAATGTGGTCTTATAGAGCGCAACTTAGCCCGAGGGCATCAAGGCACTAGAGCGGAACATCAACACAAGAACAAGAGGGACAGCCTTACAGATATGCCTCAGAAAAAAGCCAAGTTTTTAAGGCCTTACAAAACAAAAGGAGAGAGAGCTGCCCTGAAAGCTCTAGAGGGAGAGAATTCCACAATCTAGGCGCCGCTGGGGAGAACGCTCTACCACCCCATGTGGCCTTAACAAACCTAGGAACAGCGAGAAATTTTTTGTTGGAAGATCGAAGAGATCTATTAGGGGTATAATGGTGAACAAGTGACTTAATGCCCTCCGGACCGGTGCCATAAAAGGCTTCATGAGTCAAACACAGGATTTTAAAAGTGATCATACGGTCCATCGGAAGCCAGTGTAAGTTCTTACTTGCAGCCGAGGCTGAGCCGTATCTAGAAAGATTCAACACCATCCTCGCCGCAGCATTCTGAACCATTTGAAGATGATGGATGAGACTCTTGTTGATGCCCAAATAAAGGGCATTACAATAGTCAAGTCTGGAAGATACTAATGCTAGCGTAGCCTGTTTACGAGCGTCTGGAGAGAGATAGTGGGAAATCTTTCTAAGGATCCTGATGATCCCAAAACAGGTGGAGACGGTCCTGTTTACCTGATGATCGAAGGAAAGGGCAGTGTCCATTATCACCCCCAGGTTCTTACCGTGATGGCCTGGACAGGGGCATTCCCCAAGCGAGGGCGGCCACCAGTCACTGGACCAAATTTCCTGATTACTCCCGAAAATCAGTACCTCGGTTATCTCACCATTCAATTTCAGGAAGTTCTCCACCATCCATTGGGAAACAGCCTCCATACAGCTCCTGAAATTCAGGGCACAATCCTTTACTGAATGAGTGAGAGAGACCATTATTTGGGTGTCGTCTGCATAAGACAGCACCTCCAAACCAAATGATCTCACCACCCTTGCAAGGGGGGGGCACATAGATGTTAAAGAGTGTAGGGCTCAATGAAGAGCCCTGAGGAACCCCACAGTGCAAGGGTTTAGGAGCCGCGAGGAACTGACCCAACTTCACTCTCTGTTCTCTTTCATTAAGGAAGGAGGCAAGAAGGCTCAGGGCAGGGCCCCCGACACCGATCTCTCTAAGACGTGACACCAGTAAAAGGGGAGACAGAGTGTCGAAGGCCGCTGTAAGGTCCAACAAGACCAAGAGAGTTGTATGGCCCTTTTCAACCTGGGAACGGATATTATTAATGACTGCAGTATCTCCTGAAACCATGTTGTGATCTATCCAAAAGGACATACAGCCAGATTCATGAAGCAGAAATCGGCTCGCAAAGGGCCAGATTATGCGAATCTGGCCCTTTGCGAGTGCTTTTTTTGCATTCGGGATTCATCATCCCAAATGCAAAAATCGCAGATTTTGAAATCGCTAAATTGCGAGGAATTCCATTTAAGGAATCTCTATTTGAGATTCCTTAAATGCAATTCATGAACCATTTCAGAATTGCGAATTCACAATTTTTGGCCGCTATTTACCGCGAAGTCTGACTTCGTGGTAAATAGCTAAAACTTAGGAAAATGCACTTTAGTGCATTTTTCTATGTTGGATGGTACACACACACACATGTCCTTTGCACATGTGTGTGCACAACACCAGTGTAAATCACCATTTCAGGGGTGCTACAGGGTGTCCTTTGGACACCCTGGCACCCTTGAAATCGCTTCCTTATTTACGATTCGCTAATTGCTAATCACAAATAAGGAATGACTCCCCATTCATTCCTATGGGCCAATGGGCGATTAGCAATTAGCGAATTGCAAATAAGGAAGATGTAGAAATCGCTATTAATTTAATAGCGATTCCTTAATAATCGCTATTAAGGACTCGCAAAAGAGGAGCATGATGAATCTGGGGGTATGTCCTTAAGATAGGTGCTGAGGTGGAGGTTAAGATAAGCCTCCAACATCTTTGCCGGAGCAGGTAGCAGGAAGATGGGGCGAAAATTTTTCAGAACGCCTGGATCTAGGGCAGGTTTCTTCAACGACCGCCGTCTTCCATAGAGAGGGATAGACTCCCTCTGAAATTGCACAATTCATAAGAGGCGGAATGACCACTTCCCGGCAGGTTTTCAGCACTTTAAGCGGGCACGGGTCTAGAGGAGAGCCCGACTTAGTACTATCTAGAAGCCGGTCCACAGTCTCAAATGACAAAAGAGGAAAAGAAAGAAGACTAGGAGTCTGCTCACCAGGCAAACCCCTAACCACCAGAGTAGAAGGAAGGATAGGAGGCCTAAAGCAGTAATTTGCAGTTTACAGCGCAGTATAGATATCAAAGATTTTGTCATGAAAAAAGGCAGATATTTTGTCACGCAAATCCTGAGATCCCTCAGTCGGATCTACTACCTTGGGAGAAGTTAAGGAATCAATGATCTTAAAAAGATCTCTAGAAGAATTAAGAGAAGCAGTGACTTTAGAAAAATAAGCTCTTTTTTCCTCCATGATGACAAATTTATATTCCTTTAAGCATTGCTTATGTCGTTCTTTCTCAAAAGGATCTAGATGAACCCGCCATAGCCTCTCCTGTTTTCGACATCCTTGTCTCAGCAGTCTAAGTCTGTCTGAGAACCAGAGAGCCGAAGTACTTTTCCTCGCTAAATAATGCCTCTTAGGAGAGGCCAGAGTATCCATTGCTCCTAGAAGAGTGTGCAAGAGCTCCAGAGCAGCCGAATTGGCGTCCGGCGGACCAGCAGGCTCCAGCTTATTCAGGAAGGGGGAGAGTACTTCATTATTAACAGAATTAAAATTCCTTCTCATCTCCTGCTTCCTAGGACCAGAAGAAGGGAGTACTGCTGCCTGAACATACAGGTCCAGCGGTACAGCAAAATGGTCTGACCACGCTAGATTTCTCGTTTCGCTCTCATTTTTAGGCGAGCAATCACCAACCTTTATGTCTTCCAAATACAACAACTTCCTCCCAGACAAGCAGGACCTATACTGCTCGGGTTTCTTCTGCAGGATTTGGACTTTTCTATTGTGCTTTCTGGCAGTTGTTGCCTATTTCCCTCCTTTGATGAACTCGCATTTCTTTTTATAGTATTCTGACAATATTTGTCTATCCTCAACCCACTCCGTGCCTCAGTTTCCTCTTGTTGTATCAGCAACATTTGTTTCCTGTGATTTGTTTTTATAAATTAGTCAAATGCACCAATCTTCATTGGTCTTCCTTTAAGATCTGTAGTCTTCCTGTGTTAAGGAATTAAAAGAATGAAGATTCCTGGGACATGATGTGTGAGCTGTTTCTTAACTATTCATCCGAGGCTTATTAGCCGGTAGAGAAGCTTTATTTTTGCATACCTGGAATTCAAAGCTTCTCCCCGAAGATCATTGCTGTCAACTTTTAGCCTTTTTCTCCTTTTCCTGGAAAGGGCAAGAGTGAGGGAGAGTGGAATCCTACCCCAGCACCATCCACAAAACCTAGAGGTCAAAAGGCCCACTTTACAACATGAGGCTTCAAAAGAAATAACTATGATGGTAGATCATTCAGAGTCCATGGCCTGAGGTTCTGGAATTCCCCAAATTCAAATCTGCGAGCCTCACCAAACTCTCTGTGGGTCAGAACTTCTTAAACTCGTCCCCAGCTGATCTCTATGCAGGATAGCTGCTGTGGCAGAGAATGCCAGACAAGTTTTCATCTGAACTATCATACTCTAACATCTCATCTGAACAACCAAAAACACTTCCAGCACTTTAAATTAACCAAAAGGGGGGCCACAGCACTCTACAAAACCAGGAGTGCCCTGCAGCTCCCCTCCTCTGGCTCTTGCATTCCCCTTTCATGGTGACAGTCATTGCCTCTGGTCTAGAGCGTCCACAAACATTTTCATCTAGGACCCCATTGCAAGGCCCTCTGCTCCTGAACCATGCCATCTATGTGTCCTGCCTCAGAGGGGAGATGTGCCTAAGGCTGCCTTTAGAGGGGAGTATGCAACTATGCCAAGGCAGCACGTCACAAAGATCATACAAACTGCTTAAGCCGACACAATTAAATAATAAAAAAATGCACTGCAATACAATACCAGCCACATCAGCAGGAAGTGGGGTGGGCCGAGCCTCCTCTTGTACTAACTAGGTCAGGGTGAAGGAGGTCGGCCATGTTAGGGAGGGATGGGGGCACTAGAGCGCTAATTTGCTTGGCAGGTTCTGTTGGAGAGCTGAAGCTCACTGCGCTTGTCATGTGGCGAGGAAGACTTACGAGGAGGTAATATAATGTGCTGGCATGGATGGGCCCCTCCTTCCTACCTCTTCATCTGTAATACAGTGGCCCAGCCAATTATCACTCAACTGCTCAGTTATCAATCACGTGGAAATTAATCAATAACACATGTAGACCTCCTAGTTCTCAGACTTTTACTTGATTAGGTATTGCACAAAACAGTCAGAAGCACCTACACAAATGGAAGTGGTGAGCACGCGCAGTCGCACATCGTGTACTTTTATTTTCAGCAACGCACAAAGGGATAACACAGATGTTTATTTTTATAAGTTGGGTTTCCTAATGAAAAACAGTTTTTAAATTATCATGCACCAGCCTTCACGGCATGGGGGAACACATTTACAGACACTTTGTGAAATTCTTGGAGCACAATCGGCATAACAAGAGAGTGGTGAATGCTGTCGATGGGAACTCAGATGAATAATTGGTTTTCTGAGAAGTGTGTGCCAAGAAAAAAGGACTCCCTGTTCGAGGATTATGTTTTTCGCAGCCTTTCTGGTCATTTCCGATACTTCCATTTCCCAGCCGGATATGCTGAACCCAGCAGCCTGCTGGCCCCTCTTTTCCTGTCCACTCCCAGCCTGAAAGGTCACATTGTGCGGTTAATATTTAAGTGCATTCTTAACTTTCTCCGTTTAGTCGGGCACGCACCAGTGCAAAGCAGAACGACACATGTACACAAGTCAAGTCAGAGCGAGCAAAGTGCACGACGCTTCCCTCTTGTCGTGATTCTCTTCTCGTGCAGGCATCTCACACGGGTCCTGGGTTCACTCCTGCTCCTAAAGCCGGGAGAAAAGATGAACACCGCATGTGTTAACACCAGTATCAGAAAGTACGGATAGCATTCTGTGTGTTTTTATCGTCATTGACCTTATTTCTGACCTTCAGTCTCTTTATTTAAACCGAATACTTTCTGTATTTTCTTCACCAGACAATGAACTTTGTACAGAGTTTCTGCATCAAATGCAGGCAAGATACACCATTCAGCAATGTACATGCGGTTGAAATAAATGCCCACTGCAAAAGGGGTCTTGGAATGCTCTTAGCTTATTAAGCATGAGGCTAACAGAAACATAAGCTGTTTAAAATCTGCTGCCTATTCAGCAAGAAACATGTTTCAGGCAGTATAGATGCTTGCGTGTATTAGTGGTATACATTATTCCAAGCAAGTAAATGTATATAAAAAAAGAACCAGTTTTGCCCTCAGTAAATCAAAACCACTAATAAGTGTTGCATCTTTGCAGAGCACAAGGGGTTCTGGCCAGGATGCCAGAGAGGACTCGGACACATTGAAAAGGCCGTGCACCCGCTTTCAATAAACTGATGCTGTCCATAGAGAATGCACTAACTCCATAACTGTATGAGTTAAAGCATGAACTTGAAACTGCTCACTGTGCGAACATTAAGCGTTGACTCCGAGTCAGTGCACGAGCTGCAGACAGCACACCGTGGGACCAAGAAGCATTGACTCTGTAAGCTAGCACATAAGCTACAGAGAGCACATTGTGAGAACTTGAAGGTTTGACTCCATGAGTTGGAGCATGAGCTTTAATCAGACAGCACATGTGGAAACTTGAAGCGGTGAGTCTGTGAATTAATGCATGAACTGCAGACAGCAGACATTGCGACAATGAAGCAGTGGCTCTGAGTTAGTGCATGAGCGTTAACCTGCACACTGTGGACGCATGAAGAGGTGAGTTCATGAGTTAATGCATGAACTGCAGACAGCACACTCAGGGCTGGACTGGGAACCACAACCGGCCCTGGAAAAGTGCTCGGAGTCGGGAGCCACGGGGAGGGGGGGGATGGGGGATTGGAGGTGCCTGTAACAAAAACGGCCCCCAGGGGCCTAAAACCGGCCCCCACCCGTGCGGCGCAGTGACTCCATGAGTTAGTGCATGAGCTTTAGACAGCAGATTGTGGAAACATGAAGAGGTAACTCCGTGAGTGGAGGTGACTCAGTGAGTTATTGTATGAGCTGCAAACATCACACCATGGGATCACGAAGCAGTGACTCTGTAAGTTAGTGCATGAGCTATAGACAGCACGCCGTGGAAACATGAAGTGGTGACTATGCGAATTAATGCATGAGCTGCAGACGGCACACCATGGGACCTTGAAGGGTGCATGAGCTTTAAGCTGCACACTGTGGAAACATGAAGAGGTGACTATGCAAGTTAACGAATGAGCTGAAGACAGTACATCATGGGACCACGAAGCAATGACTGTGAGTTAGTGCATGAGCTTTAGACAAGCATGCCATGGGAACATAAAGCAGTGACTCTGAGTGTTAGATCGTCAGTTTTAGACAGCACGCTACTGGAATATGAAACCGTGCCTCTGTGTCTTAGTGCATGAGCTGCAGACCGCACACTGTGTGAACATGAAGCTGTGACTCCGTGTGTTAGTTCATGAGCTGCAGACAAGTCACCTTGATAAACAAGTGACCGCCACATCACAGCTCTGTTATCCGCAATGTATGGACCAATTTATGTAAGCACATGTTGAGTGCACTTTAATCTTTGATATGTTTAACATTTGCAACAATTTTAATTAATTTTGCAATAAAACTGAACTTGCACGTTTCAGGTCATGCACCGATTCATGTAGTTACGGTTATTGTTGCATTCAGGTTCAGCTGGTGTAATCTCACTGAACACAGGTGTGTTGCTCTGTTCATTATGCGTACGCAGTGTTCACGATACAGCCACACGTTTTCTGATGTGGTTAGCCTCCCATGTTCAGGGACACCCTTTCATGATCGCTGGCCCTGTGCCTGGCACCTTGGTTGCGTGTGTTCCCTTGTGCGCCTCCTTGAGCAGCTTGGCAGCCCCGCGAGCTGCAAAACAAGGTAGAAACAATTGTGGCCCAATAAATAGCTCATACCATATATCTACAATATACCTGCCACACACTCGAGGCCGACTTTGTTAAGGTGTTGAGATCAATAACAAACAATGAATCTGGCTGGCCATAAAGAATCCGGCACAGGTAGTTATAAGGCTCTCTGTGCATGCAGACGCACACATTACCCACAGCGCCGCTCTCCCTCGGGCTCGCGAAAGACACATCGGTTGCACCTGAAGAAAAGCTGCTTTGCCTTTGAATCAATTTCACTTCTTTCAAGAGTTGCCTATGGCACAAAGTACAATTTCAGAGCAGTCATGAGGTGAAATAGCCATATAAAACATGATAAGTAATGTGTTTATGGACCTGGTGACAAGCGCCGCTGGCATCCGCACAGTGAACACAAAATGAAACGCACAGGAAAGAAGTACCCTTCGGCTACTGCACTTAGGACATTTTTCAGATGGGTATATTTCCGTCCTTACATTTTATATAGATGATTGGCGCACAATGTAGTCCATTTTTATGTATTATGCAATACCATGATCCCCCTTTCGCAGCGGACTGCTCCTGTACCCCATGAGAGGAACACCACTTTTTAACTCCCCACATTTTTAAAAAGAAAAGAAGCTGTTGTTTGATTTTCAGAATACAACCACTGTCTAAGTACCATTTACTGCAATACCTGCAAATATTAGGGTGTCTTCATCTGCCGCTTCCAGATTATACAACATCGCATATTTTTTTAATTCCGAGGAAGCACAAATCATTAGATTAGCGAAAATGCATATGCAAATGTATGTGTTCGAGCCATAAAAGAATTGAAAGGAGACCTATGAAAGGAATGCACTGAAGCACACTCATTTTCAGGCGGGTGTGCACGTGATCAGACAAAATGCTGTTACTCGAAGGGCAACAGAGTCTGTAGTAGAAATGGGCTAACCTATTGCCCCATGCGCTATGCTGTCACGGGGAGAAGCTGAATGTGAACGACAGACAAACAGACAGAAGAGGGCTAACCCTAAGACCCTCTGTTTATTTATATGCAAGTGGAGATTTTCCCACGTTTTGTATATGACCTCTGCAAAACCCTCCTTAGAGGCTGTAGAAAGGATTATTGCACTGTATATCTTCTGGCCCCCACAGTTTGTCACAGGATGCAACTAACAACAACATTCTTGTTTACTACAGTAATCTGTGAGATTTCATGTAACTAAACAACTGTCTACAGGCATTAACACTGTTTAATAGCAATCCACCCTTAAAGGCCTATTGACTTTATCATATCATTTTTATAGTACATAAGTAAGGCCTACTGCTTTTGTTGTCACTTTTCATAATAAACAGATTGAACCTATGACAGAAAGCTTTGTAATGGACAAATCACGCCCATACGCTTTATCACTGGTTTATCATCCCAACCTACTCAGGCCTAGTATATTGACACTAAACTTGCAAAATAACTATCGGTGTCAAGATGAGTTTAGAACTCACTCACACCCTCACTCACTCGCTCACTCACCCATTCAGTCACTCCATTCATTAATTCATTCATTCATGTGTACACTCATAAACATAGATATCTGTATCAAATTAGATTCATCAAGACAATGGATAACCCTTCCAAATGAGAGGCCTATGTCGAAGGTTAACTAACACCAGATCCCCGCCTTTCATGGAAATCTATGGGAAGCCATGTAATAGAACACACAATACGTCAGGCAGACTACTTTTCTGATTAATTTTTATAATGAGCAGATCACGCTTACATCATTTACATAACTTTCCCCAGTCAACCAATCAGGTTCATAGCCTTTGTCATTGGCTAGTCGCCCTAACCAACTGAGGCCAACTGTATTGAGCAATCCATTCCCACAAGACAGCCATCAGGCATAAAGCCATACAATTACAAGTTGTACAAAATTACACTCGACTAGAAATATATAGCACACTCTAAGTGGGCCTAAGAAGGATTACCACATTACATATTTTCTTCCCTGAGGCTTTGTCAAACCTGATAATCAACAGCAGAAATTTGCCTACTATGGTAATATGTGAGATGACATGTAACATAACCTTTGTCTACAGGTTTTAAAACAGTGTATTAACAATCCAACCTTGAAGTCCTTTGGCTTTAACGTATGTTTTTCACAATAAATATACTGTGGCTACTGCAGTTGTCATACATTTTCATAATAAACAGATCAGACCTATGGCAACTGACATAACTTTTCACAACCAATCAAACAAGCCAACTGTTTTTATCATTGGCTTATCTCCATAAAATTCAGGTGTACAGTACTGAGCACAGGCTTTGCAACAAAATAACCTTTTGTATAGAATCATACAATTACAAATATGTACACAATTAAAGTTTCAAAAGTAATACAATTATCAACTCTTCCTATAATGTCATAATAAGGATTCTCAAGCTTTACATTTTCTACCCCCTAGATTTGTCACTGGGGTAATTTGCACAAAACCCTTGCCTACTATGGTAATCTATGAGAAATAATTACAATCCAGCAGTATAGGCCTACTGGCTTCAACATAGGCTTTTCACTCCAAATAATTCAGGCTTTTGACTTGCTTTTGACTTGCTTTTCATAATAAACGGCTCAGGCCTACAGCCTTAATCAATAGTTTGTCATTGTTACCAGCCCATTCCTGCTGTATTTAGCACAAGCTTTCCCAGAAGAGAAAAAGGGATACACAAACGGTTTTTCAGTGGAAGCACTTAACTTCCTCCGAATCAAAATCTGTACTCAAGCTAGTCAACATTTGGGCGGAGCCAAAGCCCCTCTCTGAGCAGTCATGAAATGACATGCATACAACATTATAGATCCGAAAGCAAGATACATCCCTTCCTAATTCGGCATAACAAGGATGCTCAAAGTGCAGATATTCTTGCTCAAGGGTTTGCCTGACATAAGGATGCTCAAAGTGCGCATCTTCTTTCTCAAGGATTTGTCATAGCAGGAAAATAAGAACAAAGCCCTCGCCTACTACAGTAATCTAGGAGCCCCCTGTAACTAAGTACCTGTCTACAATGCTAGCAAAGTATAATTAAAATCCCCACTTAAAAGACCTAATGGTTTTATCATATGCTTTCCACAATAAGTAAGTCATGACTACTGCCATTATCATCATTTTTTATTATAAACTGATTAGGTCTATAGCCTTGATTAATGAATAGTCACCATAGCCAATTCAGTCTTGCCTTGCAGAGCATAATGTTTCCTACAACACAATAATAGGAATACAAGCACTTTTATTTAGCAGAAGCAACACAACTGTAGCCCAACCAAAATCTGTTTTCAATGAGACCAACATTTGGGCTGGGCCAAAATCTAGCTCCCAGTAATGCTTCTTAAGTCTCTTTTACTGATGATCACATGAGGCCGGGCGAAGCTGCGCTATCAAGCCAGGCTTAGCAATGGTGTACCTTCCATGAAATATAGAAAATAGTGCATGGTTGCTTTTGAAATATGGTTTTAAACATGCTTTCACAGATGTAATACTACAGTGTAAAGGTCCAACTCAAGTTTATTACCACCATACAGAAAAATAGACATGAAAAAAACACTATATTAATTACGGACTCCTATGTTGCAAAAAACAATTGCTTTACACAGGGAAGGTGGAAACAAGCCGCCTAATAATCACTAGATCTCTTCAATGCAAGGGCCTAGTGATTTTTAGTAGTCAGTAGGTCTCTTCAGTGTGGTTCCTTCAAGGTCATACTAACATAAGTCATTAAGATCTTCCTTGGTGTAAGAGATTCTACTATCAGTGGTCAATGGGATATCTGCTATATGTTTTTTTTACATTTACTATGGGCCACACACCAGTGGGTTATATGAGCTGGTATTTTCTCCCATTATTTAAAGGATGCTTGTTTATGCATACAATAAATTGTGTAATCTAAGTTTCCTTACCTTATTGACTCTCAGTAATGTGTCTATTTTAATAGTGTTGCCTGCATGTACCGATCAGTATAGGATGAATCAGATATCAGTTGTTGTTCAACTTACAATTAATTCTTGTGTCCAAGGTTATACATTTTACTAGTCGTTATACACAACTGCATAATCATAATCACATAAAATAGTGGGAGAGCTTCTCAATGAGTTGTGTCCACATATATTGAATAATGGTTACAATCCATTGTGAGCATTTGTTTCTAAAATCCAAGTTTTCTTGGATACAACCAAAGAGTACAGTGAAGTTTTTCACACACTGTTTCCAATAGGCAGTTCCCTTTGTGAAAAACACATTGTTTCAGACTAACAGCTTAAAAATAAATATGTAATATTAAAAATTACAGAAAAATCCAGGACCGAATAACCACGTTCCTCATCGTATAATCACTTTCCTGGCGATGTACGGAGAGGGCTGGCTTCACCGTTAGAGACCCTTGTACCGTTGCCAGAACCAACCCTCCCCCCACCGCCCTCTCTGCGCTGGCTGACAGATGTCATCCCGTCCTTAATGACACCCACCAAACTGACTGAAGAGGAATGGTACAGATGGAAGGAATCATGTATCTACACTGGATTAAGCATACATTTGTTTGCTACTGTATTGCCACTGTTTATTCTCCTTATATGTTATAGTCCACTTATAGGAAGGACTACAATATTTCTGGGAAGTCGACTCTAGTCTGTCCTGTGTCCATACGTTCATCCATCTCACTCTCCCATTACATGCATAGTGGCATTACGCCTTCATCATTGATGTATTTTTCAATTTTTTTGTTATGTGTTTTGCTCATCCATTGTGTTGATGTGCCTTTTACACCACACATAATCCCTTTGGACAGGTTATGGCATTGGACTGTGTTATTATTGCTGTTGTGAAAGTAAAACTGTGATACGGGAATAGAAACACAAAACAGGTGCAGAACATCCTCATGTGTTATGGTTTATCCCTGATGGTGGCAGCTGGATTCATTTCCTTGCTCCTAGCCTTATCGTTAAACGCAGGTGTTATCGTGTAAGCTCTTTTGTTTCTAAATACTGGTAAGATTCTTGTTCGGCTGTCCTTCCATTATTTTTTTATTTTTTTTATTTCTGGTGTACATTCCTTTTGTGAGGCATACAAATCGGTGCTTAAGTTGTAAAACAATAAGTGCTAGAACCCTCGTTAGGAGGCCACTGCAGCTGATTGTCCCTACCAGTGGTGCCAATGACAGTACTAACACAACAACTAACCATCACCACTCCTACAAGAGTGACAATTCAGACTATTCCACAACCATAGAGCTATAAGAATGACTTTGTGGCAGGCAACAGTAATTTTAAATGCAGTTTGAATGAATAAAAAGCTGCTATTGTGTTCAAACTGAGGAGCCAATTCCGATGTTGGACAGACCAAAGTCCGTCTGACATCGGTTGGGAACTGGAACCGAACAACATGTTGTCGGTTCCAGCCCAGCAAGTAGGATGCAACCGAACCCTGTTCTGTCACAATCCTATACTTTACAATGGGAGCATGCATTCCGAACGGAATGCATTCTCTCATTGCAAAGAGCAGAGGTGCATTTCATCATACCCCCTAGGATGCCATTCGGCGGCCCTGCACCCATGGGGGCCCTGCTGGAGGTCCGGTGGCAGACATGCCCACTAGTTTACCATTCAGCAGCCTTGCACCCATGGGGGCCCCCAAAGACAGATTCCCAGTGTCAGAAAGGCTGGCACAGAAAGGGTGTGGGAATCTGACATCATCCCTCGGCCGGAAAGAGCTGGCTGAGGGATTACTGCTGGGTTTCCGAATGACAGGCGGGATCTCCGACCTCTTTGGAGGCCATTCGGAAAACCGATTCGAATTCCCTTCCGACCAACCCCATCGAAATGGGTCAGTTGGAACAGAATCCGACCAGTTGATTACGATGTGGGCTGGAGGCCGTTCTAGCCCGCATCGTAATCAGGCCCCAAATTAGACAAACATCGTCACCATGTGGCAGACTGTTATAATTGTCGGTGTTGACAATTAAATGCTTGTGTATAGCACTGGAAACCACTGGCTCAAATTAAGCACTGCATACAATTTTTGTTTTCTTGTATTCACAGATTGATCGTACTACTGGTTCTGTAAGTTACTTTTGAATAAGGACTCTTTGATTCATTTCTGGTTAGGTGATGGCCGTAGGTGTAACAGCTCTGTCATTTGATTAGCATCGCTAACTACTGTGTTGGTCTTGAACATTAGTTCCCTCTTTATGTGCCTCGTTTCTTGATTTACTCCTTGTAAGAATGATTAGTCTGCCCTGTGGTGATGTAATACTAAAGGATATACGGGTTGCTTTTGATTGTTGTTTATGTGCACTATATTCTACTGCATGATTCCACCAGTGAGGTGGGATTTCTCACATTTATTTGTCTTATTCATTTTAAGTATTTGATCTTTGGAGTTTCAACCTCAGCCTTTTGGAACCATTTCTTCTTTTACGTGCTTCTTGCTATTTATGTGACCGTTTGCAGATTGATTCACATCATGGCTTTATTGGTGGCATGCTTCAAAATTCATTTGTTTTTATTAGATTGTAATTATACATTTTTTGTTGTGTTCTACATTTTGGATCTATTGCAAATAACTGATCTAAAATGTGTTTTAATATCGACACATTGTCCTGAAGATGGTCTCAAGTACTTTATAGACATAATTTTTAGATTGAAATAATTAATGGGAGCGGTCCCTACTGACGTAACACCCACCTACCACATATGTTTCCTCACACTGTCCATCTTCTCTGTTGCTTAATATTATCTTAATCTTAAACTACTAACATTTAGTAGATACAGGCTTTTTTGATCTTCCATTAAAAAACATGGGGATAGATATTTTGGAGGTGCAAGAAGCTAATTACTCTTGGTACTGAGACTATGTGACTGGTTGTGTAGACATTTCTGGGCCGATTCACAGCACACCTTTGCATACCGTTGAGAATCTGAACAAAAATTTTCAACTCCTTACTAGCAAAAGTGAAACGACAGGCACTGTCCTTTCTATTTGGTTTAATTGTATATGAATATTTTCATTTTAGATGTTTTGATGGGCAATTCACAAAGGCATGTAAGAGTACGTAAGGAGTACTACAGGATCACTAATTTACGCATTATAAAATTCCTTTCTGAACATATTCCTTAATTTTTATTTTTGTGTCTTCCATTTCTTTTCTCCACTTGTTATATTTCCCTGTATGAACATGAAATGGCTTCCAAATAATTTTTATTGTGATTTAAATAAACATCAATGAGAAAATATGTTTATAAATATATATTTATTGTCCAAAAGTCGGTAAATTAGGCAGAATAATTGCTATTCTAAAACAAAGTCATGGGCTATATCATTTTCACATGCTAGGAACACTTTAACTATGTAATACAAACACATGTAAAGGAACATTTTGGGGGACTAATTTATTTCTGGACTTGTAGCAGCAGAGAGATGCATACATTTATTGTGCATATTTAGGTTTCTGCATAGAAAAGTGAATGATCCCTCAGATACAGGTCTTTCATAGCAGGCAAATTCTGTGAGCTAAGTGAACACCAGTCACGTCACAGTACTTTAAGCACAGTTTTTTTTTAGTGAACTTCTATGTTTGTTTTAAATGTAAAATAAGGTATTAACATGTCTAACTAAAACATCAATTTACCCTTTTCTGTTTCATTGTATTTCTCTGTTCTTTTAACGTGAAGTAAGGTTTTATTGCTGTACGTAACTATCCCAACCTCCCTCAGCACACGGTCTATCAGAGTGCATCATTTGTCTGTGTTTCCTTTCGTACTTGGTACCTGGGTACTGCCTCAGTACTCCCGCTGTACTCTCACTGAATAGTCCTGCTTTGCTAGATATCTATTTATTTTGAAACTTACTTTCTTTCAAATATCAGAACGGATTTTCACCAAACCACAAACAGCACGCTTTCTGGTTAAAGATCTAGTTTTCTGCCAAATTTGGTGTAATTTCGTTCGGCCGAAGGGCAAGGTTGACTTAGAACTCTTCTGAGCTAGGTTCAGTGTGTTGGTAGCCCAGTGGCCATTAAGTGCCCTTGGTATTGCACATTATCCATTGACAGATGGTAGCACATGCAATATGCAGTTTTCTGTTCTCTGATGAACATTTTGCACATGCCAATAAGCATTCTATTACCCAGGGCATATTCTTCATACTCTGATGTTGCATTATTGCACAGTTGTTTCATTTGTACAAGTAGAAACTCCTGCTTTGGGTCACTCCCCCCCACCCCACCATGTTTAATTTTTTTCTGTATCAGGCCTATAGTGCTGTTCATGAGCTAAGAATATTTTTCTGGTCAAAATAAAACACTAGTTAAAAAAGATGTTATTACCGATATTAATGAGAGAATGTATTATTCACTAGAGAAAGGATCCAATTAAAGAATCTTACGAAAAGCATGCCGTCTTGAGCACTCCGTATTCTTAACCACACTTAATGTATGCAACATTCGAGACAATTCTAATTGTCCTTAAAGAAGCAGTGTACTATTTTATCAGATAAATACATTTTGCAGCTACTTTTTTTCGTTAATTGAATCTTTTTTGGCATTGAGATGTGTTGTCTACTCATTCCTATGGTTTTGAATAACATTAAATAATAAACAATGTGTATCTAAGTCAGTGCTGTGGAAGAATTACACCCTATTTCTCTTTTTCTGTTTAAACTTAGCCAGCCATTTTCCTTTTCTTTAAAAAAAATTAACTTAAACCTAATATTCCTTTTCTCCTTTAAAAATAACTAAAGCCACAATTTTCCAAATGGAGCTCAACAGGAAGGGTCAAATACTGGCAGCTCAGCACCTGCTACAAAAGCCCCAGTCACTGAAGTCTGGGCGGGTGCTCTCTTTCAAAGTCAACAGTGCAGCCGCAAGGACCAGGCCAGGCTTAGTTTTCCACTGCAGGCTATTAAAGAGGTTTATTTTATCCTAACAATATGGCAGCGTGACAGATATTTCTCTACCAACATCTCCCTTTAAGCTGTGAATTTTCAGGAGCTGTTGATTTCCTCGTGCATTGGAGCAAAAACAACATAACTATGTTTGTTTTGCTTTTTTGAGTGATGGTGACTCACTCAGTAATAGATGGAGTAACTGTCAAAAATATTTTGACTCAATAATGCAGAGAATATTTGGGAATGCAAAATCTATTATTGTTTTCCTTGAGCTGGCTGTTGACATGTTTTTTAACACCATGCAAAGTTATTCACCTTTACCGAAAACCTTAATTTTCAGGCTGGTCGTTCATTATATTCCCGATGACAATGGCCAGAAGCTCGTGGTGGTATGTAAATGTTGACATATCTAGATTCCCAATTCCAGCCTCTTTTTGAGTCAAATGTACTACCATTTTTAGGGGTCTCAAACTGAAAATTGGGCCATTTGCGACCGCTAAAAAGAGTTGTAACTCGTATAAACCCTACTTTGGAGTCGGTAACCAATTACTCACAAACCATAATATTTTCTCGTTTCCTTCCTCGTCTTAGCCCTCACTTTTCATGACGTGTTGATCTTGCAAGGCACTTATCAAATTGCCTACATATATCTCTAAAAACCTTTAGGAATCAATGTTCTTAGCTTACACCCTCCTTGCAAATGAGCCTGTCCGGTGAGTAGCTTCACCGCTGCAAAGAAGCGCACATGTGCAAAACACTGCTTAGAGTAGTACACAAGAGCAAGGCTTACAACCAACTCCAGGATGGATAAGGAATGAGGTGCCAAGGAAATTTGTTCCTTATAGGGAGTCACACGGGGATGTACAATTGTTTTGCGACCGCAAATGTAGTTGCAAACCAGTTGCAGTTGAATTGGTGGTAAGCCAATCACAAACAGGAAGGGGTCCCTAAGGGACCCCTTCCCCTTCGTGTTTGGGAGTTGAATATTTTTGAGAGCAGGCAGTGGTTCCACGGACCACTGTGTGCCCTTAAAAAATGAAAAAAAAACTTTAAATGTTTTTCTTTTAAACGCGTCCCATTTTCCTTTAACCGCATGCGTGCGGGCGGAATTCCGCTCGTACGCTGACTTTTTTAAAAGCGCACTTTACGTGACGAGCTGGGCTCGTCATGAGCGTGCGAGGAGGCTACCTCATGACGAGCCCAGCTCGTCATCAGCGTCGAAGGGGTTAAGGAAAACGGGCTGCATTTGGGGAAAAAAAGTTGCTTTATTTAATAAGCAAACACAAACATGGTGCTCTGCTAGCCCCAGCAGACCACCATACCTGTAATTATAGCCCATTCCCAATGAGCCATAAGTTGGGATCTGACTCCTGAATATTGGTGAGGCAGGTCACTAGCTACCCCAGTGGGTATCGCAAAATGTGTCTGAGACATTCTGTTTTGCAAGTCCCAAAAAAATCGCAATTTGCAACCTGCAAAGCGGAATGGTTGTACGTCTGGCCTCTGTTCCTTGATGGAGATGCCTCCGTTGCGTCCTGTAGAAAACCTAGGGGCAGATTTATGATGCCCTTGCGCCTCCTTGTGCCGCAATTGCGTCACTAAATGTGACGCAACGGCGGCGCAAACAATGCGCCCTATTTACAATGTGACGCATCTAAGAGATGCGTCACGTTGGAAAGCCCTGCGCCATAAGGAGGCGTTCCTGCGCAGGGGGGGCGTTCCTGCGCAGGAACGCCTCCTAAAAGTGGCTGAGTGATATCTATGAGATTTCACTCAGTCACTTTCTACGTCAATTCCTTACGCCTGCTTGAAGCAGGCGTAAGGGTGACGCAACATGCATTGAATAGGAGGCTCCTGTGCATTGCAGGAGTCATGTTGCACTTGCGACATGACTCCTGCAATGCGCCGCCCGTACGCCGAGAGATGCGTCACGCATCCTCACTGCCTTGCACCATGGTGCGCCGCATCATAAATGCGGCGCACCATGGGTGGCGGAGCAGTGTCGCACTGTGGCGCATGTTAACTGGCGCATCCCTGGGGATGCGCCAGTTAACATAAATCTGCCCCCATGTGTGGAATAGGGATACAGTCCTTAGCCTCATCACTTAGGTGAATCCTATGGGTTAGTAGTTGGGGGCTCACTTGTGGGATTTAAGCAGAGTATTCTCGGAGTCTGATTTGTGGTGTATGCGTACTAGGCAAGACAAGGTTGGTCACAGACAGCATATCCCAAGCAGGTCTTTCCGGAGCCCCCTATAAAGTACACAGGCTAAAAAATATCAGCAAAAATATACACACACGTGATTGTTTCACCATACTTAACCCCTTGCCCACGTTGCGAATTTCGCTGCAGCGGGTGGGGGGTGAGCACGGCACTGCTATGCTCGTGACGGAACCACACCGCCATGAGCCACGGGCGGTGTCTGCTCATGACAGCGTGGTTCCGTCACGGCCCTGCCCGCTCATTAATTCGCCCACACAGGCGGGGGAATTAATGCCGCGTGGGCAGAGTGGTCGCAGCATGACGGAACCTCGCTGTCATGAGCACACGCCGCCCGTGGCTCATGACGGCATGATTCCGTCATAAGCAGGCAAGGGGTTAAGAAAACATTTTATCCAAAATGCAGGAATAAAGCAAGTACATTTTTATGGAAGGAAAACACTATTTTCCGATACTGAGGGCGCTGAAAAAAGGACATATCAAACCAAAATATTGTCCATTATATAAATGTCTAACATTATGTAACGAACCAAAATAAACTGAATGGGCACAGAATTGGATTCCCACAAATAATATTCTTAATGATGATATAATCACATGTAATTTACATATTTTGTACAATGCTTCTACTCTTTGTTCCACACTATATATGATTTCTCCAAATAATGGTTTGCTGATTTGTTTGGAATGTTTCTTCATTATACATTTGGTGCGTTGTGTTTTCAGTTGCCTGAGCGCAACCTATGACCAGTGCTTAATTTGTAAAAAAAAAAAAAAATAAGTGCCAGGGGTCTGTGAGGAGTTCACTGCAGCTTGCATCACACATTGCCGCTGCCAATGATATTAACACTACGAACCGTCACACTTGTGCAAGTGTGAGAATTCAGACTATTTCAGGCGCCCAAAGCTATGAGAATGGCTTTGGCGGCAGGTAATAGTAGCTTTTAATATATGAATTAATAATTACCTGTTATTGTGGCCATCTTTAAATAACCCAAACAGCCCCACCGTGTGACAGACAATCCCAAGCGCTGATGTTGATTATTAAGTGCCGTTTCGAGCACCGTAAACCACTAGCTCAAATTAAGCACTGCCTATGAATATTACAGATGTATTGTTTACAGTGTGTAGGAACTTCGAGATTACTGCTATAATATATTCATGGGAATAAGAACACTGAAATATAGTTTGAATAAGTTCTTTAGAAGCGAATCCATTCCTTCTTAGGGGGGGCCCCCAGTCAGATTTATGACTCGCTTGATGATGTGTAATAAAGAGCCCCACTCTGGAAAGATCTTATCTATGTAGCTGTTGCCGAGTCCAGAATGGACACTTGTCTTTCAGCTTGAAAACAAGCATGTTTAGACATAGAGACCGCCAGATATTGACAGAGGCAGCATTTAACCAAACGTGTTAAATTTAATAGAGAAGTGATGTGCACTCGTAGGGGGTGCTTACTAGTACTACAGATCCACATATTATCAATCCACAGTGTGTGATGGGTAAACAACGTTTACCACAAATCTTTTTCCCCGCAGGGAATCACAACGCGTTGTGGTTCCGCATACTATTACTCCGCAAGTCGGAATAACGACTTGCGGAGGGGGGGAGGTGTTGGATTTAAAATCCAATACCTTCCCTATTGTCCGCACAGACTGGAGTTGGAATAGTAAATTATACTATTCCAACATTCAGCCCCCCCCTCCGCAAGTCGTTGTTCTGACTTGCGGAGTAATGGTATGCGGAATCACAACGCGGTCGTTGTAACGACCGTGTTGTTATTCCCTGCGGGGAAAAAGATTGCGGGATAACAACATACATTCTGAGTGATCAATCAATCAATCAGAGCATTTGTATAGCGCACTACTCACCCGGAGGGTCTCAAGGCGCTGGGGGGGGGGGTCCGCTACTGCTCGAATAGCCAGGTCTTGAGCTGCTTCCTGAAGGCGAGGTGGTCCTGGGTCAGGCGGAGGTGGGTCGGCAGGGAGTTCCAAGTCTTGGCGGCCAGGTAGGAGAAGGACCTTCCTCCTGTGGTGGCTCTTCGGATGCGGGGGACGGCGGCGAGGGCGTGGCTGGTCGATCGAAGCTGGCGCGTGGGAGCGTAGAAGTTGAGGCGGCTGTTGAGGTATCCTGGTCCTTGGTTGTGTAGGGCTTTGTGTGCGTGGGTGAGGAGCCGGAAGGTGATTCTCTTGTTGACCGGGAGCCAGTGCAGGTCTCTCAGGTGTCCGGAGATGTGGCTTCGGCGGGGGATGTCCAGGATGAGTCGTGCTGAGGTGTTCTGGATCCGCTGGAGTCTCTTCTGGAGTTTGGCGGTGGTTCCAGCGTAGAGGGAGTTGCCGTAGTCCAGACGGCTGGTAACGAGGGCCTGGGTGACCGTCTTCCTGGTCTCGGTGGGGATCCATCGGAAGATCTTGCGTAGCATTCGCAGGATGTGGAAGCACGACGAGGAGACGGCGTTGACTTGTCTGGTCATGGAGAGGGAGGAGTCCAGGATGAAGCCCAGGTTGCGTGCGTGGTCAGTTGGTTTGGGTGCGCTGCCCAGGGCGGGGGGCCACCAGGAGTCGTCCCAGGCGGAGGGTGAGGATCCCAGGATGAGGACTTCCGTCTTGTCTGAGTTCAGTTTCAGGCGGCTGTTCGACATCCATTTGGCTACTTCTGTCATCCCTTCGTGCAGGTTGGCTCTGGCGGTGGCGGGGTCGTTAGTGAGGGAGAGGATCAGCTGGGTGTCGTCGGCGTAGGAGATGATGTTCAGGTTGTGCTGGCGTGCGATGGCTGCGAGGGGGCTCATGTAGACGTTGAAGAGAGTTGGGCTGAGCGAGGAGCCTTGAGGAACGCCGCAGATGACTTCGGTGGCCTCGGATCTGAACGGGGGGAGGCGGACTCTCTGTGTCCTTCCGGTGAGGAAGGAGGTGATCCACTCCAGTGCCTTCTCCTGGATTCCGATGTTGCTGAGGCGCTGCACTAGGGTGCGGTGGCAGACAGTGTCGAAGGCCGCGGAGAGGTCCAGGAGGATGAGGGCCGCTGTGATGAGGATGAGACGGGGCATGGATAAATTAAGGAAAAACAACATAAAAACAGCTGATTGCTGAATTGAGACGTTCAAAGAGACAGCAGCTTTGCCAAGGAGATAGTAATGTCTCCAATTAATAACAAAGGGGAAGAGTCTTTATGCAGCGTCAACCTCGAAACATTTGATTAGCTGATTGAAAGTAATTTAAAAAGGCTCGAAAGAATTATTCCTTCTTCATGATACTGTTTAATCGCACTATTCATGCAAATGTATGTGTGCATCACAGATGTCAGTAGTTAATTTGTGAAAAAGTCACGCTAGAATTCTTATAATAGGGGATTTTAACTACTGGCCCAATGACCTGCCTGAAAGCGCCCCCTCTAGAGAGTTCACAGACCTGTTAAGTGGTCTCAATTTCCGTCAGCATATCCACGCGGCTACCCATGTTAAGGGCCACATCCTGGACCAGTTATGGTCTTTAAACCAGGATGTTATAAACTTACAGATCTCTCCATGTGCCTGGTCGGATCATTTTTTTATTGCTTTTACTGTACCTAGAATTTCAACCATCAAAGTATGTCCTACGAACCCTTCTCTGATCCACAATTGGGGTCAGGTGGACATCCCTTCGCTCTGTCTCTCGCTGGCCACTACAACTCCCTTCCCCCTAGCTGTATCAGACTCTCATCTGTCTGTCCACGCCCAGGCCGACAATATTCACACCTGGCTTGCAGAAGCCCGGGACACTTTTGCTCCACTTAAGAAACTTAGGAACAAGCGTCTTCATGATGCCCAGCGATGGTTTTCAAAAGAACTAATAGATATGAAGATTGCCCTTCGACAAATCGAGCGCAAGTGGAGAGCGGATTACTGCCCGCTTAAGAGACTGGTCTTTCTGACTGCTCTGAAAGAATATAAATCAGCTATCCTTGGGCCAAAACTAAGTACTTTTCTGATAAAGTTCTTAATTCTTCTAATAAATCGAGGGAGATCTTCGCCATAGTTGACGAACTCGCCAAGCCTGATCATGTCACGATGATCCCTCCTTCCTCTCAGTATCTCTGTGATTCCCTTAATAATTATTTCGTTGAGAAGATAGCCTTAATTAAAGTGAGCATCCCCAAATCTGACTTGAGATGTGACATAGGTCGTTCCCCAATCAACCCTTCCTCATTTTAGAATTTTCCCTTGATCACACAGGAGATGTTCTTCTCACTCCTCAGTAGAGTCCACTCTGGCTCTCCTACGGATAGTTGCCCTGCTCACATTGCCCGCAAGATTTTCCTTAGTCTCCCTGAGACGCCTCTCTCTTTGCTCAATAACTCCCTCGGCTTGGGGGTGGTGCCAAGCATATTTAAATCTGCCGTTGTTGCACCCATCCTCAAGAAACCTGGGGCAGATCCAGCGACCCTGAGCAATTTTGCCCAATATCCCTGCTCCCTTTTTTAGGCAAACTGTTAGAGGCCCATGTTTCCAGCTGCCTTGGCTCTTTCATAGAAAGCTCACAGTTCCTAGATCAACATCAGGCGGGTTTTAGACCCCAACATTCCACCGAATCTGTGATTGTGGCAGTTCATGACGAACTTAGAAAAGGGGCGGATCAAAATATCTCCCAGGCACTGGTGCTCCTTGATTTGTCAGCGGCGTTCGACACCATTGATTATTCCATCCTTCTTCAGCGCATCGAGAACGCCGGCATCAGGGGCACTCCGCTTAAGTGGCTCGCCTCATTCTTACAAGATCGGAAGCAAGCGGTTCGTCTGGGCCCCTTCATGTCTGAAGCCAAAGGCCTTACCTGTGGGGTCCCTCAGGGTTCTTCCCTCTCTCCGTTATTATTCAACCTTTACATTCTTCCCCTCATTTCCAAGCTGCGGGAGAAACCGGTGATCATCTTCAATTATGCGGAAGACCTCCAGCTTATCTTTAATATTGATTCCTCCCCGCGTCCATTGAGAACTTTCAGTCGACTATGACGTACATCAGTAGTTGGATGAATGCGAACCAGCTCAAGCTAAATCCAGATAAGACTGAGCTGGTGCTCACTGGACACCTGGGCAACCTTTGGAACTCTAATTTCTGGCCGCGCTCGCTGGGCAGTGCCCCCTGTCCAGTGGGCTCGGTCAAGAGCCTTGGAGTTACCATTAGTAAGGATTTGTCCATGAAACTTCAAATTAAATCTGTGATGTTGGCCTGTTTTTTTCATCTTCGCCGCATCAGAAAGATCAGCAGATTCCTTACTCACGATGCCTTCGTTCAAGCCACGCTGGGCCTAGTGATGTCCCGTATCGACTACGTGAACTCATTGTATATTGGCATCCCCCTCTATCAGTCTCATCAACTCCAACTTATCCAAAATCAAGCAGCCAAACTGGTCTTTCGCCAGCCAAGAACCAGTTCTGTTAAACCTCTCCTGAGGAGCCTGCACTGGCTCCCTATAGTCCAGCGCAGCCTCTTCAAGGTGGGCTGCATGACCTTCCAGGCCCTTACCCATCAAGGCCCTGCCTTCATTCCCTCTTGTCTTTACTGATATACTCCTTCTCGAGTCCTGCGCTCGTCTGGCTCTAATCTGTTATCCACCTCCCCTTTCAAACGGAAAAGGCTTGGGGGACTAAGATTTGCCTTTCAAGCTCCTCATCTATGGAACTCCCTCCCTCCTGATCTTCGTCTCATCCCTTCTTACCATTTATTCAGGAAAGCCTTAAAGGTTTGGCTGTTTTCCCAAGCATTTGATTAAGTGTCCCCACCTTGCAGCTTAGCCCCTGGTCTGTCCTAAAGCGCCAAGAAGCCGTTTGGTGAACGTGCGCTGTATAAATCTCTTTATCATATCATATCATATCAAAAATAAGTGCCGGGGGCTCAGTCAGGAGGCAGCTTGCACCAGCCCATTGCTCCTATTAGCCTTGCCTATAGCACAACCAACTACTAACCATGAAACCCTACAAGTGGGAAGAGGATGTGGCATAACAGCCAGAGCTGATGAATTTGGTACTGGGGAACCATGTTGCAATCTCGTGTTGACTCAACATCCTGGGATTCTGGGCAAATCACTTAATCTCCCTGCGCCTACCAAAAATGAATGTGTCCTTAACTGATGCCCATGAAGAGTTCTCCAATACCCAGTGGTCGAGTTCGCACTATAAGTGCTGGTGTTGACGATTAAGCGCGGGTGCTGAGCACTAGAAATCACCACCTCAAATTAAGCACTGCAGACGTTGTTTTAGGAGAAGCAGTTATTTCACTTGGATCCTTCTCAAAGCAGCAGGCCTTTAAAGATCACACACGGATTTTAGAATGATCCCAAACACGTTGCACCTCTTATTTATATGACTGGTCTCCTGTGAAGCTGTGTTGAATGCTCGCCAGGACAGACCATACTAGAGACTTAACCTCATTTTAAGAATTTTGGAATTTTAAACTGGTGTTTTTATGTGTGTTAGGCGAATTTTGCACGATCTGCTACAATTGCACTAAGTTAGTAGGAGGGAGGGATCGAACCGCGGACCCGTTGGGACTCGGGTTAGCGGTCTAGTCTTCTGAAGCGTGGCTATTTAGACCACATGCTGACAAGGACGCACAGTGGACGTGCGCAGCGGGCGCCGATGGCGCACCGAAGGCAAGCTCGTCTATGCCCGTCCGCGCACTGGCCGGGCACAGGGCCTGTTCCCCTGGCCATTCGGGGCCTAAATTAATAAGATACAATATAGAGGAGCTATTTGTTCTGAATCAAGGTAGGAACACGGAATGTTGTCGACTTAATCCGGGCTCCACCCGTGTTAAATGTACTGAGGGATGCTTCTGCTCCAGTTGTCAGTTGTACCTCCCCCCGCTGCTCTATCTACCCATTCAGGGGCTTAGAACCAGGCTAGACAAGAGAACAGGTGCCTTGAAATGTGTGCTGTTTAATGCCAGATCTCTAGTTAAACACAGCATAGAATGTGCCTTGCTGTTGGAGGAACAGGGGATCAAGCTGGCCTTTATCACAGAGGCCTGGACAGATCAGGCCTCTGGACCTGATTTAGTCAAGGCAACTCCCCTTGGCTTCCATTGCTATACCCTAGACAGACCACATAAAAAAGGTGGAGGGCTTGTGGTCATTTATCATGACTCCTTGCGTTCTAGGTTTTGCCCTATCTCCAACTCTGTGTGAAGCTCTTGCTTTTAACATTCAACTTATTAACTGTAAGGCTTTTAATGGCACATTCCTATATCGCCCGCCAGGCCCTAAAAGTGGGTTCCTGGAGACAGTGGGCACTTTAATTGAGGATGGGTTATGTCTTGAGTCCTATACTGTGATGGGGGACTTTAATTTTGATTTAGAAATCATATAGATCCTGATACCCATCCGCTCGATCAGATCATGGCGCTGGGAGGACTATATCAATTGGTGAATACTCCCACACACGATAAAGGACATGTTCTTGATGGTATCTATTCTAATAATCCTGAAATTGACGGCATTTCAGTCCTTCCTCTCTCTTGGTCGGACCACTGTGCTATCCAGTTCGAACTCAAAAGCAGGGGGAATCATCCGGTTAAAACCAAATCCACAAAGGAGATTGTGTCCAGAGCCTGGGGTAAATTGGACATCAGTCAGCTGGAAAGCTCTCTTAGTAGCTCGATGCCATCTCTCCCCGCTGATGTAGACATCGCGGCTGCCATTTACAATCAATGGCTAGACTTATCCTGTAACATATTAGTTCCCAAGAAACAGTGGACCCCCAACCGAGCTTTTCCATCAGCCCCGTGGTACTCGGAAGATCTTAGAATGAAAAAATTGGAGTGTAAACTGTTGGAAAGAGCGTGGCGCACAAATTATGATGTTATGGATAAAGAAAGACATAGACTCTGTATTGCAAGTTACAAACTTATGCTTCTAGGGTCTAAGAGGCAGTTCTATTCGTCACCAATCACATTAGCAAAATCCAACACAAAGGAACTGTTTAACACCATTAAAAAACTATCCATTCCAACTGCGCCCATATGCCACAGCAATCTTTCATTTTGTAATGAAATTGCTGACTTCTTCAAGAGTAAAGTTGATGTTATATTCTCGTCTTTTTCGAAAGCGAACAAATTGACTCATCTGGATCCTAATGTGAATAAGTTGGTGAGCGGTGATTCTCTGCCGGTTTTTGATCATTTCTCACCAGCGGAGGTATCGGATACAGTTAAAGTTCTAACCTCAATACGCTCAGGAGCCCCCAATGATCCATGTCCCGCCTGGATCACTAAACAGATACCCGAATTGATAGGAAATGCCTTGACCCCCTTGTTAAACACGGTCCTCAAATCCGGGGTATTCCCCAAAATGTGGAAACAGGCTTCCGTGCTTCCACTTTTGAAGAAACAGAACCTGGACCCGAGGGATGCAAATAATTATAGGCCCATATCACGGCTGCCTCTCCCTGCTAAGATTCTTGAGAAGATGATGAATGTCCAACTCTGCGAGTTTCTCCTGCATAATGACTCCCTGGACCATTCTCAATATGGGTTCAGGGCTGAGCATAGCACTGAGTTGGCTCTGTTGAAATCTACTGAAGAAATCAGGGAGGCTGTAGATGGAGGAGGCAGTGCAGTTCTGATTTTATTAGACCTGTTTGCAGCCTTCAACACGGTCCATCATAGGATACTGATGGACCGGTTGTCGGAAATATGGGTCGAAGGCTCGGCATGGAAACTTCTTCAATCTTTCTTGGTGGACAGGATTTAAACCGTAGAATTGGACGACAACTCATCCAAACCTTTTACACTTCCCTGTGGAGTGCCACAGGGCTCTTCATTGAGCCCTACGCTTTTCAACATATATGTGGCACCTCTAGCAGGAGTGATTAGATCTTTTGGTTTCCAGCTCACCTCCTATGCCGACGACACACAAATTGTGTTGTCGTTGAAGAAGGGAGGTGAGAAGGAGACTGGAGATCGTTTCTATAAGTGTATGAGTGCCATATCCGGGTGGCTGTCCTCCGACTGTCTTAAGATTAACTCTAATAAGACGGAGGTTTTAAAGTTCGGGAACAACCCATTGGTCTTGACTCCGGAATGGTGGCCTGATGATCTGGGCCTCTGCCCCGTACCCACCAAGAAAGCCAAAAATCTGAGGATCGTTATGGATAATAAATTGACCATGGGGGATCAAGTGAGCTTGGTTTCCTCTTCCTGCTTCATGATTCTTAGAATCATAAGAAAAATCAAGATCTTCCTAACTGAGAGCAACTTGAGGACAGTGGTCATGGCCCTGATAACATCACGCTTAGAATAATGTAATAGCCTATACTTGAATATACAAAAACAACATCTAAATAGGCTGCAAATGGTCCAAAATGCAGCAGCAAGGCTACTGTCCGGCACATCTAAATTTGTTTCGGTTAGAGGAGAGCTTAGGAAGCTACACTGGCTTCCCATAAAACAGAGAGCCCGGTTTAAGGCTCTCTGTATAGTGTTTAAAGCCATCAATGGAATTGGACCAAAGTTTCTTAGGCAGAAACTATACTGGTATACCCCGGGTAGAATGTTACGTTCATCCAGTGCCAAACAAATGCACGTCACCATGGCAAAAAAACTAATTTGGGGGGAAGGAGTTTTATTCATTGTGCCGCTAAGGCATGGAATGAGCTCCCCCTCTCCCTTAAAAGTGCTCCAAGTCTCCTTATCTTCAGGAAGTGTCTGAAAACGTGGCTCTTCTCACAGTAGTAGTCCTTTCAGCTTTTCGGGCAGGCCAGTACTAAGCGCCAGGACACCTACGGGTAATCGAGCGCTCTATAAGTGCATATAACAATAACAATAACATTTTAAATAGAAAATTGCCTACCACAAGGCATGTACATATACATTGAAATCCTTAATACTGTTCTGCAGGGCAGCTAAGAAGTGCCTCTAGACTCACAGTGGTGGTAACACAGAGAAACCCCAAAACTGAAAACAGGTTTTAAAACAAAATTAAGATACATAATTAAAGAGACACATATTGTATCATACTAAGTTGTCCACGGAGTGAAACAACATATATATATATTTGTTATACAAATTATTTTCTCCTGGATGTACAAATTATTTTTCGCATGGAAGGATAGTGTTAAAAATGTTGATCCCATACGTGTCTGCAAACAAATCAGCTTAAGTTTTATATCTAAAAAAAAACCTATGCAGTTTAATTCGATTTCTGATAAAGTTTGTATAATGGCACTAGTGAGCAGACAGGACCGAGTTTTGGCTCCTTCACTGAGGCGAGAGAAAGAGGGGGAGAGGGAGAAGAGGCGAGAGAGGAGAGTGAGTTTCAGGCTGACATAGAAGATAAAGAGACCAATATCAACAAAAGAGGAGGAAAGAGACCTAGAGAATTCAGAGAAGAGAGTAAGCGTGGCATAGAAAGTGATAGTGAGCCTGGGAGAATAAAAGCACCAGGGGAGCAGGAGATAGAGAAAGAAAAAGTGTGATAGAGTAGCGACAGAAAGAACTAAACACAAAGACAAAGGAGAGAACAACAAAGAAAGAGTGACAGTAAAGACGAGAAGAAAATGAAGTAAGACAGAGAGTAAGATATAATGGGCATGTGAGAGTTAGGATATGATCATTAAGACGGGCGAATAAGACAATGAGGCAGAAATACAGTTAGAGGTGAAGCGAAGCATGAACAAAGCAGGAGTTAGAAAGAAGAGAGAGTGCGCAAGAGAAAATACTTTTGGAAATTGGGTTACTGGTTTAGGGTGGTGAAAAGCCCCTAATCAAGCAGGAACCGCAATCTCTGTCAGGATGAAACACAAGCGTCCCCAAAAAACCTGTGCTTTACCTTCTGGTAGCTTGGCACAATGCAGTCAGGCTTAAAATAGAGGCAACGTGTAAAGTATATATATGCAGCAAAAGAATAATAAAGTGAAAACATAAAACAATTTAGACAAATAGAGTAAAATGCAGTGCATTATTTGAGACCAAAACCATAAAAATCTAATCAGTAGAATAGGAGGTATGCAAGTTAGGCCAGCTGAACAAGAGTACCTTAAATCCGGATTGTAGAGTGTTGCCAGGACCCGTGCCGAGGATGTGTCGCTCAGCCAAGTTGATGTGAGATCCTGGTGTGGAGATGGTTCCTAACTTGGTCCCTACCTTGGGTCTAACTTGGTTTCTTTATTCGACTTGCACTCCATGGCAGTAATACTGAACTTGTGACTTTGTCCCAGTCCAGCGTGACTAGATAACCACAGTTGGCGCTTTGTGCTTTTAGGCACTATTTTCACTTAAACCGTATAAAATTGCATATCTCTGGTTCTGATTAGATGTTTGTCGTTTTGGTCTCAAGTAATTTATTACATTTTGGTTTATTTTTCTAAATTGGGGTGGGGTTTTTCTTGTGTTGTGTTTTCACTTTATTACTGTTTGAAGTGCTGCACAAATACTTGCCTCTAAATAAAGCCTGACTGTTTTTTTCTGATAAGCTACCAGGCGGTTAAGTGCAGGTTAATTTTGGATTGCTTGTGCTTCACCCGCCTAACCAGTAACCCAATTTCCAACAAAGACTATATAAAGTGAGAAAAACTTGATTGACGGAGAGAAAGGGAAAGGGAGAATGAAGAGAGAAAGACTCAGTGGCAACAGAGAGAACAAGAGAGGGGTGAGAGAGCCACAGAAGAAGCAGGAAGTGATAGAGGGGGAGAGACAGTAGAGAGTGAAGGCAAAGGCAGTTAACATGAGAGAGAAAGGGCAAGTGATTTAAATGAAGACAGATGGAGGGAGGAGGACGAAAGAGATTTGGTCTTCTCTTACAGTAGCAGCACCTGGCTGTAGTTGGCATTGCGTATTTCCCTGCGAGGCTGGAAGGATGGGGTAGGTTTTGGAGCGGTGGGGGCTGCTTTTGTTATTGGGGACCGGTTTTGCAGTGGTGCAGGAATATTGGCCCCCTAGTAGCAAAAGCAGCAAAGCACTTTTGCGCACCCTCCACCCCGGGGCTGGCCTGGCATATTTGCCAGTGCTTTTTTACTTCTCAGTCCTGCCCTGAGCAGCACTTTCTAACTGATGGTAATAACAATCCGAGCCATGTCTGTGTAATAAACGGAGACTCTTCTTTCTGTGTCTGCGAAATTTGTTCGTATGTCACATTTTTTTTTGTTATGAATCTGACACTTGCTCAGTCTGACTCTTGCATATAATCAGTCTTTGGCTAATTCTACATTGGGCACGTGCTCGTCTCACTTGAAAGAGACAAAATACTTCAAAAATAATGTGTGCACTCCACGCCAGACCAGCCTTTGCGGTTGCTGGAGCAAGAACGCAGGTATGCACATGGAAGGCTGGTGGTGGCAACCTTGCCAAATCCAATGCAGTCCAGGGCCTCGCTGCTGCCCCCTGGCGGGGACTGCGTTTATTTTCATAGGAGTGCAGTTACCAGCTTGTGGCCAAGGTAGACGTTTGTTTGGCTGCAGAACAATGCCTCCCTGTTTTAAACTGTTTACCTCTATTGGTTTGCCAGGCAATTTACATGACTCAAGATTTCAAAGACAACACTACATTGCCCTTACTCAGGATTATGCAAGATACATATTCACTGTGGTCTGCTCGAAACTTCACAATAGGAGGGCTGCTGTGGGGAATCAAATGTAGGGCAGAGCCATTATGCACTCGTTTGTTGCTGGTGTGATCGTAAAGAGAGAAAAGGATTTTTAATGTTGCAAAAGTATTTTGAATCATGACAACATTTCTCAAAGTTTATGGTTTCTATCCTTGCTAAATATATATAACGCAATTGTTTCTGAGAACTCATTCAGTTTTTGCTACTTAGGATGTCGCTCTCCTATCTGCAACAGACAATGTCCCATAATTCATGTTTTAAAAAATATAACCGTAAAAGTTCAGAAATATATTTTCTCCCATTCTTATTTTGCAAGCACCCAAAAGAAATCACTTCGCTCTCCGATTTGCCGCAGTACAAATATTAATTTTGGCACCAATAGCATTTGACCCAGTCCCTCTGGTGCACTCAACAAAAATAGGGCAAATGGGTTTGCCATTTGTTTTGCAAAACTATCAGATTTCAGCAATCAATAACTTCGGTTCTATGAATGCCAATATGATGTATGATACTGAAACTTACAATTAAGACACATTTATGGTTTAGGCTCACTTAGAAAGGTCTATAGGACGTATATACCAAGTTACATTTACAAGGTCACTATAGGGGACCACGACCGGACACTCACGTGAAATCAATCTATTTCTCAACAAGTGCACCCTAGCACAGGAGGCAGGCACTATTCGTCAAGCCAGAGGCTGTCTGGGGATCACATGGGATAGTATTCTCTGTCTGTCTTTTTAAGTTGTTTAAGTGACATTGTAATATTGCAGCAGCCTGGGATTCGAGTGCTTGGTTAGGGTGTGATTTATTTTCGTTCTGTCATAAACAATAATATTAAAAAATGCATGAAGCAGCTGGAAGGTTTCTAATTTGAAAACATCACTTATAAACCAGCCACAGGGCAGATTTTTTTTTTAATTTACATTTTTATAGCAAGCAGATGGCGACCATGTTTAGGCGGCGGTATATTTTCTTTTTATGGCACATTGTTGTAACAAAATAAGAAATAATAACCAACACACCAACCTGCCAAGGACAGACCTTTTTGTCTTTGCCAATGCTTTTCAATTTTTTTTCCTTCAAAAGGAAAATGTTGAGTAGTTAAGGATAACTGCAGATGTCTACACGTTTTAGTGATCGCTCCGAAGCAGATAAAACATTTATAGTTTTTTTTATATTTACCACCTAATTGTATTTTGGGTGTATGCATTTTTAATACAAAATTAAGCAATCTTTCTAATCGGGATACAGAAAAGCTTTGTAAAAATGTATCTCTATTTGGTTTTCAGTATTGATTTGTGAATCAATGAGTGACATGAAAATAAGCTTTAATTTTACAGCCAAACTTATTCACAACTGATTTACATAACCATATGTACATTAACTCAACTGTACCTAACACTGTTCACAAACCAGGATATGCAAATTACACACCTGTTAACAAGAAACCGGGATACACTTTGAGATGTGACCCACGTACCACTAGATCACATTTAATTAGTGCATGTGCTGAGGGCCACACAATGACCTGACAAATTATTATCACAAAGGCAGGTCACTCTTTGTGCCACGCTGCCATTCGCTGAGAATGAAGGGATGCTCCCTGCATTTGCATTCCCAAATGGCAAACATTTTTTGACAAGCCAATGTTTAAATGTTTAGATGTTTTAAAAAAGGCTTCTCATTTAGGAAGACATCATGTGGGGTATGTGCCACTCTCCGAGCCATCTTGACCAGAGACATTCTAAGGCATGGGCAGAGTGGGTTCTGGCCCAAATTCCCAGTCTTTCAGGGGGCTCCCTGATAGATCAGACTCTGTTTTCCACACAGTCCTGCCCTGATGACCTGGGATGATTTTTAAACTTTAATTGTTTTACATACCATTTGTCTTTAATTTATTTTTAACAGGGTAATGTGTGGGAGTATATTACAGACATTTTGCAAATAAATGTGTTCAGGTTTTTCAACAGCCTCCATAAAAAGTTCCTTTTATATCAAAACTGGAACTCACATATGGGAAATGGGAGGGTCTCACAGAGATTATTTGCTGCTGTTGTATGAGAATATTGAAAACACGTCACTATCCCTGAGTATTAGATTGAATCACAGTTAAAATGTGGACCAGTGTGCGTGTGTAGTGTCAATGACTTGACCGAAGAAAGCCTGAAATAGCTGAAATTGTATCATAAATTCAAAGCTGTTCCAAACAGGGGCCCCCAAAATATGCTTGGCACAGGGCACCCAAAATCTTTATGATGTCCCTGCGCCTGACACAATTCCCACAGCTAAAGTTGTCACGCAGAGACGGTTCCCCCATTGTCAATCAGTCACTACCCGAGCTCGAGGGTCGATATCTGATCAATGATTTGCAACCTAATGTTCCCAGCCATTGATACATGTCATCGAGAATTACAATGTTGGAGGGGGCGCCCACTTTCATGCCTTCTCTTAATTACCATTAGGAAAGAGTTGCTGAACCATTTTTTGTGAGTCAAACGATATTTTATGGCAAGACAGGAGGGGCTAGCATTATGCAATAACCTTTTATTGCCAACTCCCAGCAGCAAACATTAAAAGTATTCCAGAAAGAACTTTGACAACCCAACAATGGAAAAAATAGAACACCCAGTCCAATAAAAGCTCCCTGACAGACACTTTCTTCCTCTTTTGTTGCTGCTTCTAGCAGATAAGTCCATATCTTTTGTGTGACAGATTTAAAATATTTTAAAGTTTCAATTGTAGTTTGGATTTGAGGTTTGAGTGTTTTTCTATGTGAGTATGGGCCAGATGTACAACCTCTTTTTGCGGTCGCAAAGGGGATTTCAGCCCATTCGCAATTGCAAAATAGGTCAGCCCAATGTACCAACCCTCTTTTGCGAGTCGCTAATCAATTAGCGACTCGCAAAATAGAGTTAGCGTCTCGCTAATCAGAAGTGGCATGCCAATGGCGTCTCTTCCTAATAGTGACTCCAAAACCTATGTATGTATGTTTTGGGACAGCAATTGCGGTTTCGAAACTCTTGCAGTTTACCACCCTTCTCAGAAGGGTGGCAAACCACTCGCAAATGGGAAGGGGTCTCCAGGGGACCCTTTCCCCTTTGGGAATGGATGCACAAATAGTTTTTAAGAGCAGGCAGTGGTCACAGGGACCACTGCCTGCATAAAAAAAAATGAGACTGAAATGAATCATTTTTATTTTTTAAATGCATCATTAAAAAAAACTAAAACTGCTTTATTGACAAAGCAGTCCCAGACATGGTTGTCTGATGACCCCAGCAGGCCACCATCTCTGGGAGTGCTAGCCATTCCCAATGGTGTCACAAATTGCAACCGCCTCATTAATATTCATGAGGCATGCAATTTGCGACCCCATTGGGAATCGCAAACAGTGTCTGTGACACTGTTGTACATTGGATTTTGTGACTCGCAAATTGCGAGTCGCAAATTCCAATAGTCGTACATCTGGCCCTATGTGTGTATGGAATCCAATTTTCAGATTTTTAATGGATTTAAAAAAATAAAAAAAATAAAAAAATACAGGTATTAATGTAAATTTAATATGAATGGTTTTATTTCAGTTTAGGATTTACATGTTTTATTTAGTATTTATAGATTGAGGATAGTATCTTTTCGTTAAAGCTGGAATCTTGCTTGCGGTAATGTTAGAGCATAAACTGAGGTCAGAGAAGTCGTAGATGACTTCAGTAGGTAAGAAACTAACAGTGGCGGTCATCTTAATGTTGAGCACGCACCGTGTTGCTTCAGTACGAGGGGGCAGATTTACAAGCACCTTGCGCTGCCAGTACGTCACTTTTTGTGACTCACTGACAGCGCATTTCTCTGCCCCATATTTAGAAAGACAGGAAAAGCTACCCTGCTGGGCTTTTCCTGCCCTGTTAAATATGGCCCCTTTACACACAGCACTTGGTGTGAAAGGGGCGTTCCATGGATGTTGCTGTGGGTGTTCCCATGCAGCACCCATGGAACCAGACACATTTCCAGATTTACGAGGAATCGTAAACCTGAAATGCGTCAGTACGCTACGCCACCCTAGGGATGGCTTAGCGAGGCGCAACGAGGAGAAATGTTTTCAATTTTCCTAGTTTGCTTCCTCTTTCAATGCGTGCTGGATTCTACAGCATACATTGAAAGAGGAAAATGCCTGTAGTGATTTTTTTCATGCAGGAAGGTGCCCCTTCCTGCACAAAAGCAATCTCCCCATGGCGCAGGCGTCCTTGCACCATTGTGCAAGGGTGCCTACGGCACATGGCAGCTGTTTGTGCGCCAGCGCAGGGGAGAGCACAGGATTGTAACATATCATTGTAAATATGTCGCATTCCTGGGCTCTGAAAGTGCAGCAGCATGGCACAGCCAAAAGACTTGCAGTGCCCACTGCAGCACTTTCTTGTATGTCTGCCCCGTGGGATTTGTAGAAAGACGAGTCCAGTTTGATCACGGTATGCGTCTCGGTCTCAGTGAGTCGGTACTGTACTAAGCATTCAGACTTTTTGTGAGTCAAAAGACATTTGCGCAACCATAAACATTCTTTCTGTCCCAAAGCATGTGACTTTGCGAATCTCAGGGTTTGCCACAACAGAAGGTATTTAATAGTAGTTTTGTGTATTTCAGTGCATGTATCTCTTCAAGGCCAGTACATCTTTCTTTTGCAGACGTTTCCAGATTCCATACTTTGATCATGAGCTTTGTAGGATGACTTGAACTTTTTTATTACTCTAATCACAAGTTTTTTAGTTGCACACTTTTGCACACCATTTATGGTCCCATATAGTTTGTGTGAATATTGCTGATTCTTAAGCGTGAAACTACGTCTCCTGCCTAAATGTGCCTTTTGTGTTTTATTTGACTAAAGAACCAGGGAGAGCTTATGCATTCAGCTGCCAGGATATAAATAAATGTGGTTTAGCAAGCTGCTTTAAGCAGACTTTGTACTGAATGCTTCTTTGTAAAAAGAAGTGTTGCTTTGACCAGGTCAAGCTTTCTTTTTTCAAGCCAGCGTCTGGAATTCTCCGAAACTGAAATATTAACTTTATAAACCTAACCTTCAACCATTTCATGAACTTTGCTCAGTAGTTTTCACGGTTTTGCTGACTGGATACTAGCAGGTGCACTGGGACAGATTTTAAGGTTATCCTAAGGTATAATTTGCTTACTTTTGCCTTGTAGCTTTAGACGTGGTGTTATAGTCGTGTACGAAAAGCAGCTTGAACATTGTAGTGTGCTTTTAGCTTTCTTTTGATGTATTATGTTTTACCATCACTGCTGTTTTTCATTATTTACAAAAAATCATTGCAAGGTATATCTAAATTTCCATGTGCATCGAACTCTTGTTACAATGGCACCTTTGTTTCCCCTGTCGAATCAAAGATTCACTTAGATGCGCTGCAAATAGTGGAAGATTGGTGTAAAGTTAATATGTTTTGTTCAATTATATGTTGTTTGTAGGTAATGTTTTAGCAGTAGAGCAATTCATAGATTCCTTGTTTTGTAATATTTGATTATTACTTTCTTTGCGTTTTTGTCCCTCATTACGAGGTCCCAGAGGGTACAGGTGATTCCATAGGTCAGAGTTCACGGGGATTACTGGTAGAACCCTCAGGTTCCCTGAAACATGAGGAAATGGCGGAGCTATTAGTAAGTCTGGGTCCCACGTACCCAGTAATCCTCGTTCTCCCTCGGAGTTTCACCTGGCTATTTCAGCTGCTAACTGTGTTCGCGGATTTACCATCGACCATGCAATCCCGATAGGACCTGCAACTGGCATTCCCGGCACGACTGGAAATCTATTTTGTGCATTTCCTAATGTTTAAGTGGAATATGTGAGTTCATGCTTCTTGCCTCATTCAATTTCTGGCATCGATAGCAGGCACAGCTTTCAGTGCATCCATCTTTTAGAGAAGTAGGAGATGGACTATGTGCCCAGTTCCTGGGGGAAGGTCAGAATGTAGATAAGTTCAGAAATGACCCCAGCTCCATTTCTGACTGTGCACTCCATCGCTAACATCAGAATGCTACCCGCCGGCATCAGGCCCTTGTGACTTTTGAGAGCCACTGTATAATAGAGGTGTGAGGGCCCACCAGAATCTTTGCTTCACATGGAGCAGCAGGCCAAGACTGATAGGGCAGCATGTCTACTCCCTGACCATCCAACCACCTCACTGCAGGACCAGACTGAGTAAGGACGAGTCCATTAATGACATTGGGAAAGGAAGTGTATAAAAGGTGTACACTGCCCATGCATATCGATTAACCAGTGTGGTAGTGGTAGTGTCATCATCATCATCATCATCACATTTGTCAAATATGGAAGGTGCACCAGGAACGAAGTCACTTTCATATGCATAAGTCCATCAAGTTTCTTTATTATTCATCATGGTAAAAAATTGGATATCAGCCAACGCGTATATATCCATACTTTTATTGGGCGTACCTGCTGATTGCTTTGTAAGGAGAATGCTCAGATCGTAAGGCTGGCCTTTGTTTACCTGAACCCTTATTGTGGGGCTCCTTCTCACATTACTCACCTTACTTATTCGAGATTACATCAGAGAAACTTTTGGAGAATTTTTGAGAATTTCCACTTATATTATATATAGCCCTGAAGAAGTTCCTTGTATAGGAACGAAACGCATTGGCTGATGTCCAGTTTTTTACTATGATGAATAATAAAGAAACTTGATGGACTTCCGCATAAGACTGTGTCTTCATTCCTGGTGCACCTTCCATACTTGACAAATTGATCTTTTCTGGATTCCAGTGGAGCCCAACTGCAGCAGGCTCCGGAGGCGTTCTGCACAGGACTCTTTACAATTGTATATACAGGGATTGATGTGCTGAACCTGTGGTCAGCTGCTGTGGAGAGTTTGTTTGGACTATAATCATATTAGTTTGTTTGGGAAAACAAAAAACATCGTTTAAAAACACAATCCACATAAGATCAATCACACATAATTTCATATAGTATTAAAAAGTATTTACAGCAATAATTTCATTGCAATGTAGATTAAAAAGCTTCCAGTAACCATGTTTCATTATATAATATATAAAATGAAACCAATGTATGATGTTAGTCTATAAAACGATTATAAATATTCTAGTAGCTTTCTATAAAATACAGAATTCAACACCCTCAACACTTACAAAACATTATCTCACTGTGCCTTATGATCAGCCGAACGGACATCAAAAAACCAGAGACAAAGTGAACAACCAGTACACTTGTGTCACTACGAAGTATTATGAGTGCGTCCATGTATCTTCTTGAACCGATCCTCTGGCACCACGGAACCATCCACCTTTTCCTCTGCACCATCTATGCCCTACAAAGGAATAATATATGGGCTACTCGCTCTTCCTTTTCACAGCAGACTGGACAAAGTGCAGAGGTATCCCCAGCTCCTACCATTTGTTTGCAGAATACCTTTGTGTTTAGGGTGCCATATCTAAACCGTGGCAAGAGGTTGTTAGTTAGGGGGGAAGACTGAATGTATAAACTCCTAAAATGAGGGTCAAAGCTTTAAATCCAAGACCATTTTAAACCAAGCGCTCCAGCTTGCATGATCAAAATATCATCGCCGTCTTGTTTGATGATATGTCTATGAAGGGAAAATCCTCCGGTTGATGCCAAAATATTTCAAAGCCCAGTTTTTTTTAACGAAGACTTTATAAACCATAGCCAAGAAATCTTTAGACAGTCAGGCAGCATTAAAACCTCTTGGATCCCCACTGTATAGGAAACGCGTTCTTTACTAGATCATAATCGGTGCCAATATTATAGAGCCGGTTGCATATTTTCACACCTATATGCCCAGGAGCCAAGTCCAAGCAGGCAGGGATTAAATGAATGCTGTGTGATAATGAAAAGAGGGATCTCAGGAATTTGTTTGCAGACTGCAGTTTGCGCCACCATATTTCTTCACCAAATAGAGCTGCCCCTTGTGCCTTGATGTATAGATTTCGAACGCTGGAGATATGGGTCTAGTCTGTGTAGCTTTAAACGTTTTTACTATGCTGCATGATTAATGCATTAGGCTTTGTTGACTTTTCTGCATCTGGGGAAGCCACGACTAAACAGTGGAAAGCTTAATGCCCACACACTCCAAGTTTCTATGTGTTCAATCTGTTCATCACCTACACTCAACTTAACTCTGGGGACTTTGCTGCATAAAAGATCATAAACTTAGTTTTGAAGCTATTAGGTTCCATTCCCTTCTCTTGGCAGAATAGATGGAATTCCATTAGCAACTGCTGCAAAGCTTGTTGATACTTTGATAACAAGAGAGTGTCATTTGTGAATAGGTGGCTGGCACTCTCTGCCCTCCTACCCTAGGAGCATCGCAGCCATCTTTATCGAGATGTTTACTACTCCATTGATGTACAATTAAAATAGAGTTGAGGCTAAGACACACACTTGCCTAACACCCATCTGAAACTTAATACACTCAGCCAATTGGCCGTCCTTGCCCTATATAACTTGGGCATAATAATGTGAGTATAGCTGGATGAATATAGCTAGCAGATTGCCTGGGAGACCTAACTCTTCCAGTACAGCCCACAGCTTTTGCCTGTAGATCAGATCAAAGTCTGAGCGCAAATCAACAAAGACCACATATAACTGACCCCTGTTGATCAGAATGGTTCTCCAATAGATGACGCAAAAGCGAAAGACCTGATCAATTGTGCTAATGCCAGATCTGAACCCCACCTGATATTCTGATAGCACATTATTGTCAGCAATTCAGTCCTGCAACAATTTGGCATCTGTTTGCTAAAAAAACAAAAACACTTCTGAAGGCTAGGCTGTAACATCCCACGCCCTTGGATCTACAGTGGCATGCCTGCGTTGGCCCATTGCCCTACACTTAGCCTATCAGATTGTTTTTAGGGAAAGAAAAGGAGTGTCAACTTCTAAAGTTTGTGTCCTTTAGGTTTCTGCCACTGCCTTCATGGCTTCTGAGATCAGGTTTAGCAGAGGGAATGCCAGTGGTACCAAAGTGCAAGGCAAGCATAGCAGCTGTCTTGGTTGATATTCTTGACAAAGCCCCACTCTTTCACTGACATTAGTAAGGTCTGACACTGACTAGAGTGCAATTATATTAGAAAACAATGATGGGTCCATTTGAAAGGGCAAAAATACCAGATCTGGCCACTGTTCCTCAATGAAATATGGCTACCTGAACTCAACACACTGCTGGTATGAAATAAAACAGAAAGCTTACTTAGAAAAAAATACCTTTAAAAAATAATCAGTTCTGGGCATAAGTGAACTGCCATCTAGTTCGTCATCTAGGTTTTAAAATGTGTTTTAATGCAGTAAAAATGATGCAGCTCCCTTGCCCTCTTGAGAAGGAGGCCAGGAACCCCTTCTTTGCTGCTACAACAACTGAGACACATATGGGGCAACATAACATGTTAAGTAGCAGCCATCTTGGAAGTACAGATAATAATGCTCGTAGATGGTCATCTGCTACAATTGGACAAGCATTGACAAAGCCATCTGGGTCAGCTGTGGCCAGTGGCAGTCTGCAGCGAGTGTATTACTGTGATCATCAGCTATGAATGGTGTTGGCTGAGGCTGGAGCAATGTGTGGGAGAGAGAGAGCTATAAGTAGACAGTGGACTGGAGGAAACGATGAGACTACTGTGAAGATAAGAGGAAAGGGAGATGGAGAGTTAGAGGGAGTCAGTCATTCCAATGGAATGCTAATGTTGAAATGCCTGAACAAAAAAGCAAAACCACAAATAGTTCCTTTTCCTCAGCAATGCAATGATTCACTCATGTAGGTTTCACCCTGCAAAAGCAGGGTCAAATCTATATACCAAACCAGCAGGACTAACAGAAGAATGGAGAGGAATCACAAACAGGGAATCGAAATAGACAAGAGAGCCATCCAATCATGAGAGCAGATCTAAAGTATTGATTACTTTGCGGTTTTACAGATTACAATCATGCATCAGAATTTCACTTTAATGAAAAGTTACAATTCTACTTTAAAATAAACTTATGTATCCAATCAAACAATGTACAGGTACGCATTGTATCACCTTTAATTAATCAATCGGGGAATTGTAAGTGCGCTACTCACCCATGAGGGTCTCAAGGTGCTGGTGGTGGGGAGCGGGAGTCAGCAGTGCTGTTAAGCTGAAGAGCCAGGTCTTGAGTCTTCCTGAAGGTGTTCTGGGAGGGGTCATGTCTTATGTCTGCCGAGAGCTTGTTCCAGTTCTTGGCCGCGATGTAGGAGAAGGATCTTCCGCCTGCTTTGGCTCTGTGGATGCGCTGGATTTCGGCGAGTCCGAGGTTGGTTGATCCGAGGTTTCTTTTGGGTACGTGGAAGGTGACTGTCGTTGAGGTATTTGGGTCCGGTGTTGTTTAGGCATTTGTATCACGTTGGTCTCCAAAGCAGGGGCATTTTACCCTGCATACCAAGATTCATTTTAATATCTGAGAGCATATTAAATTTCCCAAGTAATGGCTGTAATCAGATACATGTTCAACCATTCTTCTTGTGGGACATCAAACCTATCAAGAATCGCCATGGAAAGTTTTGCACCAATCAAGTTATTGTTTCACTGTGATGTAGTGACCATTGCGTTGAATGTTACTGAACTAACATTTCATCTCTGTTCCCATGAATTAAAAGTGCACACTCTGTGCTGACAATTGACATGTTTTGAATTTGCTGGAAGAGTCCAAGATTGTGGGCCATGGTTACTATGTACAATGTTCTTATTCTCTTGAAGCATTGGCATAAAATTAGAATATGAAGATGTTTTTGTGTTTTGGCTAAATGAGTTATATTTCATTACTCTCCGACCATAATTCATAGAATTGGCACTCTCTTGTATTTGGAGATTCTGGTCGAATGAGAATACTGCTTTAATTACATTGTGATACTAATTAATTGAACGATTGATGGATCCGCACATAAGGAACTGGACTTGAAGCAAGCTCTGTTTAATTGTAATAGGGTGAATAAATGGCGTATGGTCAACACTACATGCATTACGTTTAAGAAAGTAATGCTATTTACAGAATTCTATTTGGTATTTAAAGTCCAGTAAGATGTTGTCCAGGTTACAATGAGGGGCATTCCAGTCCAATATACTCCTTATATTTAAGTATCCACCCCACCACACACTCAGTCAGTCAGTCAATTCACTTTATTCGGTTTAAAAACAAACCATAAAAGTATGCTATAAAACAATTTTGCACAGTAAATAAGAGACCATGATTAAAAACAATTAATACACCACCACACACTCAAAAATACAACCTGTAACTTTTGGTTGGCCAAGTTAGATCAGGTGCCTCTCTGTAGAGTCCTGCACCTTCTTGTTTGATATTTGGAATGAATGCTGCACCTGGCTTTGTTCCCTCCACATTGTAGGTGGTAGATTAAGTTGCAATGATATGACATAACTTACCTCTTCTCCGTCACACTGAGTAATGGGAGTAAAATATCAGAAAACGATTGCTCAGCAACAGAAAACTGATGGTAATTCTTTTTTTAAAACATTTTGGGGAATATTATAAAAAATATTTTAAATGGCAACAATCTATTGTGGTGACAAAACATATATTTTTTATTTGATAAAGTTTGAAATATATTCTTAATGTATTTAAACAGTGCTGCCCAGTAAAATACCAAGTCTTTGTATGTTGCATTTCATGGTAAATATTTTTATCTTCTGGTCTACAGTGTTAGGTATTTTACCGAGCACATTAGAGATCTAAAATCCAAATAAAACATAAATGTGTCCTTAAATATGATTGGTTTCTGATCAAATGAAGCACAACACTCTCACTGCTCTCTGACTGATGTATGTGTTGAAACCTCCAGAAAATGGCTATTGTGCTTTTTCGCTCCTATAGGTCTTTGCTGATGAGTGAGATATTTGTCATCTTGTATTCAATTAATTCTATTTTGGTGAGAGATGAATTCTAGCTAACCTATAATACAATTAGTTGAATATGAATCCTGATAATGCGTAAACACAATCCAACCATGGTTCCCTCATACGCGTATCTGATTCTTACTGTTGCAAAAGTTCTTTAGTATTTTACATACAATTTGTTCTCAAATAAAAGTGTAATAGAAGAAAATGCTGCTAGTTTAATAAACCAAAATTCAAACTTTCAGCAGTGTATTTTTTTTTAATGATTATCAAGAGCATTTCCACATGAAATGCTTTATATAACAAGAATATGGGGCATAAGTCATGAGTACAAGGGGTCCTTTGGACCCTGCAGACATCCTCTTGCAGGCAGAGGCAGTCACTCACTGCACCCACCTGCAAGGAAATCTCGAATTCCTCTTAAAAGTCTGCACAGTAAAACATGGAGCGGCTGCTTCATAGTTTCTCAGTTTTTCACTTGAATGTACTGCCCCAGGGCAGAGCTGGCCTGGGGGCAGCTCATTCAATGTCATAGGGTGCACTTTCTTTATTTAAGGTGTATTTAAGGTGCACCGTGGCGCAAACAGGGAAAGTGCACCCTATGTGCAATGGGGCCCTTGGTTTCTTAATACTGGGACAGCTATAGTTAAAAAGGGGTCTCTGCACACAGGAGCGTTGATGTAAATGGCAAGGACTCTGATGATGTTGGGATCAGAATGTCAGGAGGAAAAAAAATGAGAAGATGCAGCAACAAAATTAATCAATTTGGTTGTAGATGAGTTGAGTATTGTATTGCAATTGCATTTATATAGCGCTTACTACCCCTGACGAGGCGTCGAAGCATTTTTTCGGCGAGTAGCACGTCACTCCAGGACCCATAAAGGATTAGTGTTGAGTTATTATAGTGAAATATGAAAGTAATTTGAGTGATGGATAGGTTAGTCAGTTATTTGGATTTAGAAGGATAGCGGAGGGATAGAAGAGGGAAAAAGGTTTGCATTTATATAGCACTTGTTACCCCTGTTGGTGTGTTAAAGCACTTTTTTCGTAGATTAATTGCCCTCTAGTGGTGAATTGCTGTATGGTAGTCAGGAGCCTTAGATTGGAGACAAGGGATGAATAATAAAAAACTGAAGAAAATATGTTTATCATCAGCATAGAGGCCATAAGAAAACACACAGAATGAATTATTCTACCCTGTAACATGGTGGGAAGGGAGAAAATGGTCGAAGCCACAGCAGTAACTCCAACCAGAAAAGTGATAAATATGGGAATGATGAGTTCATAGATATCAGTATGCTGATTAGCTCAGTGGGGAATGTCAGTGCCAAGGATAATAGGTCAATGGCAGTCATTGTTCGCATTCAAAATGCATATGCATTTTGTTTATCTTCTTGCAGGTCTGATTATGCCGGTTTGTTGAGGATCATCGTTTGGAAAGATCTTGGAGATCATTGCAAGAGTTTTGAATGTTTCTGGAGTTGTGAGGCTGGCCTCCCATCATGTCCACAGAAGTAGAAACTAACATCAACACTCAACCTGATGTAGCAGCGACTCCAACAACAGCTGCCAAGGCAACGCTCAAGAGGGAGAAGAAGAAAGGTATGTTAAACAATTTGGTGTAGCTTAAGAAAGTTACTTAGAAACGCCTTTTATTGTTTCATTGACAATTCTAATGCACATTTACATGTAAGACATTCACAGGGCCCAGATAACTTGCTATCTGTATTGACAAATAAGATTGAATAAGGTGCCACAAAGTCAAAATTACTAATTGTTTTAAAACATTACATTTTTGGGAGGTTTTATTACTTTCATGAAAAAAGAGTCCCAGCCTCTGAGGGAACACAATACTCAATCAATATAATGACATATAAGTGATGAGCACTGATGTTGTCATATACTTATGATGTGTATTTAAAATTCCAGCAAGAGTTTTTCAATGAAACCTCAACTACTGTATCATCACTGGGCATTTGAGTAAAACCGTTTGTATCTCTTTGGATAGATGTTGAATTGACTGGGATAGTTAGATGGATGAGGAATGCATACCTTGCAAAAAAAAGTGGACAAGTGCTGGTGGAGTGAAAACAATTCATTTAGCAAGATATTCTTTTAGCTGGCCCTCGTTTCAAGCTGAAAAAAAGAATTTAGGAAAAGGGCATCCTTGATGCAAGCTGTCTTGCTTCTTCTCTAAAGCGTATAGTGATCTGGCATAAATCGGTGCCTTAATTCGTGCTGGTAATTGAAATTACCATGTTTTTAATATTACTGTACTTCAAACGTTTTCTGGCCCCACTTAAGTCTGAGTTTTGTGGATGTTTGGGTGTAAGATATGTGTAACTGAAGTACCACAAGTCAAGTCTTGAGTGAGTGATGTTGAATGAAAAGTCAGGCAGAGTGAATTTGATGTGTTTGCAACAATAGGGATATCTGAAAAGTATAATACTATTTACGTTTACGAGTTTCCCAGCACCTCTGTATGGAATGTTGTGGCTTTCTATTCACGAATCTCCACTATATCCTCTCTAACTGGCCACAGACTAAAATTTCATTTGACAACTCCAGGCACTGCGCAGACACCTATTAAGGCAGTGCAGATATTTCCATGGTCCAATCTTTTGAATGAACACGTATGTAACTAACCAAATAAATCTTCCTATGGCTCTTTAAATCATTAATTGGTTTGGCCACTTTTCTACCACGGATTAAGATTGTGTACTCCGCACGATGCCGAATAGAAAAAGCTGTAAACAGCAGAAATTGTCTCAACCACAATTGCTTCAAATGAACTTAAATGGATGGAAAAATAATTATTCATTCCAAACCAGGCAAATCTTTTATTGCCATTTACTTCATATTTTTTAAACAATTTTTAAATTATGCTAGCAAAAAATAAACACTATACATTCAATATTCAAACATTATTTACAAACATAATGACAAAATTATGAATAAAAGGAGACAATATCAAAGCAAACTTCAGAAAATACAAACAATTACCAACACTACATATAGGCAGCAAATGAATTTTTCAAAATGTGCGTGAAACTTGTGCCAAATGAATGGCAAATGGTACAAATAACTGGACTACTAGGTCCTCGCTGTTGTTACAAATTAGAATATGTTCCATCAAACACACAGCCGACGCGTTTCGAGGCCAGGTCTAATATCACTGGTCTCTCATTAGGGCTTTAATTCTTTATATCGGGTTTTAGGGTCATGTGGCGAGGGCGTCGCGTTCTTTATAAATCTGGGGCGCCTAGGGCTTAATTCGCAGGAGGGTACCTTCGCTGCGCCGTCTCCCGGCCAACCTTCAGATAGATTGTCACCATGTGCCAGTTGTTCTGTCTTTAATGTTGAACTGGCCCGTAATGTTTTTTTCTTTTTTTTCTTTTCAAAATCACTCCGCACCCGGACCGTTTCTCTCCGTGCCTTCTCCAAGCCCAAAGTTCACATAGAAAAAGCTGACATTATGTACAGCTACCAATGTGTCAGACCTGGCCCTCTCTTCATGTCTGTAATTTGTTTGCGAAGTGACTAAGTGCTGTTCCAGCCATCACAGAGAAATTACATCATTTGCTTAGAAAGTCCCCTTCAGGCTGGACTCAGTCCTGCTCACACTCGGCGGCTGCTACATCAATAAAAGCTACAAATTGGCTTAATTTACAAGCAGAGAAACTGTCAGCTATGGATTATCTGCGAAACTGACATAATTTGAAGCAAATTAAAAGCATCAAAAATCGATGCGAGAAAGAGAACACCTTCTATTGAGGAATTCAAAGTGCTTCCATTAAAGGTACTACTTGTATTAAAGGAATCTGCCTTCAGATTGTGTGTTATGTTCTTTAGATAGAGATTTTAAGAACATTAAATACAAACCTGAGCAATTAATAAAAATAATCAAAACTCAACCTGAAGTTCTATAAATAATATACTGTGTATATATATATATATATACTTTGAACCACTTTTGAATGCATCAGAGTTCTGAAATAGTGCATTTTACTATCAGTGAATATTTCGAACTTTCCATCATTCACTCGTATCTGATGGTGCATTCTGGGACTTTGATGTTTTATCTGTCAGGTGACCACGGAAACGCCAATAAAATGTAGGCACTAACACTATGCATGCCATTTCCTGCCCGTGACCAAGGCTACCTTGCCGAAACTAGTTGGGACTACAGGACTTTCGTGCCTTCTGTTTCATTAAATGCCTTTTGAAATCTGATGAGGGCCTCTGCTTTGGTGCTTCACGTTGTGGAATTTTACCGGGGCTCTCCGTGCCCGGTTTCAGAGGCCGCCCTGAAGGGTCGGGGGCTCCCCAAACGGAGGTGTTTTGGAAATATATATATATATATATATATGTGTGTGTAGATCTATATTTCCATCCTGACCGTCACTTCCACAAGCAGGCACCGACTCCGTGAGTAGTTTTGACATAAAAGACGTTTATTTCAACAAAGACAGACGCACTTCGGGGGCAGGACCGCCTTGATCACTGCATGCATGTGTATATATATGTATATATATATATATATATATATATATATATATAACGAGAAATCCTTCTGAAAAAAGATCAGAGGCCACAAGGGGATTTCATGACGCAGAACACATTTATTTCCGAGTGTCCCAGTGGCGGCGAATGCATTTCGGCATGGTTGCCTTCTTCAGCGCCCTGCACTGTGATGAGCCTTTCTCCAATGAACTCAGTCCTGTGTGAAATGTCTGCTCGCACCTGAATCCCCTCCCCCGATGCAGTCAGCACACCTGTGAGTGTTCGTGATGATTTCCTCGAACTACATATCCCAGCAATCACTATGTCGGCATTGTTGAGTAGGTGACGTGGGGGAGTAGGAAAAAGCAATGTGCCGGTGCCAGCCCGCAGGTGAGTAGAGATGGGATCGTAGATCAAAAGGAAAACCACGGTTCCTGCCCTAAGTCCCCTTGAAACTGCAGCAGCCAGTCCTCACATGTCCACAATCGAGCAGGGGCAGTCAAATGAGAGACTTCGCGCCCCTTTGAGATAAAATACCTCTATCTGCCCATATATATATATATGTATCCAATTTAATCCTTCCAAGAAAGAATCAGAGGCCACAAGGGGAATTCAAAGCAGGAGACCCATTTATTTCGAACATCCCAGCAACGGCAGATGCATTTCGGCACAATCGCCTTCTTCAGTGCCCTGTGCTGTAAGGAGTCCTTCCGTAATGCACTCCTCCTGCGTGAAATAATCGCCGGCACATGAGTCCCCTCCCCCTTAAAAGTTGTTATCCCACCAATAGGAATTCAAGTTCAGTCCAATGAACTCCAAATCCCAGCATGCACTGTCCCGGCGCTGCAGAGTAGGTGGTGTGTGGGAGAGGGAACAACTGTAGGAAAGTGCCCGCTACAGGTGAGTCCGGTAGGTCAAGGATGAAGGAAAAGGGCGGGTGACCGCCTTGAGTCCCCTATAGCCGCAGCAGCCAGTCCCATCAGGAAAACACATGTGTGGGGGCAGTCAAATACGAGACTCCATACCCCCTCGAGATAAAATATCCCATTCCACACACGGCGTCCTGTTTTTCCTGGCGGACATCGGAAATACTGATCCCTCAGTTGCTGAATCGCTGCAGGCTGGTCATCATCACACCAGCCCCGGTTCCCTTTGTGATCTAGGTGTCTTATAACCTAGCCTTAGAGTTAGGACAAGGTGTACTACTTGTTGTGATGTTTCTGTGAGCAGTGTCCATCTTCGGAGTACAAGATAATAAGGGCTGCAATTTCTATCCAATATTTGAATGCTGATCTTCAGTTGTGCAGGACACATTTTCGAGAGGAGACCTCAACTAAGCATGTTCGCGAGGGCTTCACTCTTACAATAATACTAGCTGTGAGTACTTTAGGTGTTCCTGATTGCAGAGAACTAGCACTTTAGAGACGAAAACTATAGGAGAGAGAATTATTGTGATAATTGACACATACTGTGGCATAGAGTGAGCTATACAGACCAAGAATCTCATGCTTTTTCAATAATGTGTTTATCTTGTAGTCCAGCATGTCTTGCCAACTTAATATGACACACTCTTGCGATAGTCGATGGATGGTGATCTATGCCTTTATACATCTTTGCATTTTCTTTTACTTTACTTTGTGTTAGCAGTCCATGGTGTTCTTCTGTATGCTCTGTGGATGCTCATTTCTAGTTATAGATGTTTTGGATATGGGATCACAAATTGCCATAGTTCATGTTGGTTTGTTTATGTCGTGGCAAATGAGCCCTGGTGCTCATAAAGATCATAATTTTCCATAAGTTCTTGATCTTGTCACAAGTTACAGAAGAGCTGAATGATAGAATGAGAACATTTATGTCTTCTGTGGTACACATTGTTTTGCTCTATTTCGGTGAGGATCTCTGTTATTTTGAGGGACCGTTTTGACACGTGTCAAGGAAAAAGACTTTCTCTAGTGAGGAGCAAGTGGGAGATGGTTCAGAAACTTGATAGGTGGGCGATCTGAGACCGGGGAGAGGTTACTTCTTAGGAGGAGGGTTACAAGCTATCACTGCTGGAGTTCACCTTGGGGAGAAAAGAGTTAAGACGGATTAAGGATTAGTTGGTTTCAGCAGGGTTGTTAAATGTCTCATGGGAATGAGGAGTGCAGAAAGCCTTATCTCTCTGATCAGGAGAGAGTTAGGTTGGTCATCAAATGGTGTAGAGGTCATATCGGATCAGAAAAATGGAATTAACAGGTTTTCATTGGAGAAAGTAAGCATAGTAGTAGACCGTTTCCTTCCATAAAGTAAATTACTAATTGTTGTGACAATAAATCAAAAAGTCACAAAATATGTATAATTTCTTTAAATGGAGTCTGAAACCTCTCCTCACACAATGTGACTTATCACCCATGACTAGATACAGCTAAACATCTGGTTACTTTGATTTAAATTCTTTATGTGTGTTTTGAACAAAACGTAATCTCTTTCTTCACAAGGCTGCACAGACATCCTCATGGGAATCAAAGTACCTGGGATGTGAACATTGCTTATGGTAACATCCAAAGCTGACCTGTGTGTGCCTTCACCCTCACTGCTTGGTATAGGCATTGGTGTTACAGCTTCCTCTTGGTGCACCACTTTGTACATTTGTGGTGTTGCCATTAGTGTCCCCTGTCTGACCCAGATTCCTTTTTTTTCAGTGATTCAATATTACCAACAGCTGAATTGTAGCAGCGGCGCTTTCTTCCTTTTCATTTAATCCTCATCCTCCCCATGCTGTCAGTAGATTTTCTAGTAGATGTATTAGTTGACGGAGCCGCCCTTTTTGTCCTCAAAGCAACATTATAACAACTTTGCTCTGATACTCTCTGTGTGGCATAAGAGCATAGGAACAATAAGAGGCATTTCTAACAGTGCATAAGGGTGTTGTCGCAAGTAATTGTGCACCTACCTATGTTGGCATAGATGTTAATGTAGTCCTATATGAACTTTTTATTGCCAAGGTTGATGCAAGCTTTTAGCACTTTCTGAGGGAACAGAGCTTTTTTATGGGGACCCTATCGGGCAGGTGGATGTATTGACCTATTTCTACAACAGAGATTAGAAGCCAACATGAAAACTCCTTCTGGTGGCACACACTTGCTCCCATTACTATTGTAAACTTAAGGATTAAACCTTGATCCTCTCTGACCAGGTAAAACATTTTTCATTAACTTATACATCTGATAATGATATTCCAGATCAAGAATCTAATAACCCATAACGGTTCTAAATAAGGTGCCACTGCTAACAATATACAGTTACTGGTATACTTCAGTGCTTAAAATTTAAGATGACAATATAATCATGACTATTGTTCTCAAAATGCAATCCAAACACTAAAAGATGGCACCCATAGATCTGATTGCCCAAGATAAATCATAGATCTAGAAACCAACAAAGGACTAAGCACCAATGCAGTGAACCATGATATCATTCTAGAAATACATATGGCATCAAAGTAAAATGCCGATAACGCATTCTCATGGACTGCAGAAACGGCATCTGAGCGAAAGGCAACCCAGCCTATACAAGTTATGCTCCAGTAACTTTTTATCCCCTGGCCTTTCAATATTTTTAGTGTCTGTTAATACAGAGCTGGGTTCTTGTAAATTACCCCAAACTTCAGATTACCTTATTTTGCTCAAACCGATATGTATAATGGACAAATCTAGGTGATAATTATTTTTTGTACCGGTATCAGTATAATACACGCTGTTTTCACTATTTAACTGCTTTTCCAGAGCTAAGTAATAAGGCGAACAAAATAAACCTTCATTAAAAAAGGATCACAGTCATTATATAACATGAATGTACAAGAGGTTTTTGCATTTAGAAACTTCAAGGGAAATCCATAATATTAATGTCAGTGCATGTTCAACACTTACTAATAAATCAAGTATTAAAAGAATCTTTTAATACTTGATGCTATAGTCTTTTCCTTCTCTTATTTTTTATGCTTGCAATACTCCGGTATAGACTTACGATAAAGAATATAGGTAGACCAATTAGCTGGATATCTGTCACATGTGTGGTGTTTTCACCACGGTGTATCTCACACCTATATAACATCTCACTTAGTAATGATAAGTTAATACAAAATCATCAATAGTTATTATTAATTTCTTACGGTTTCAGCCTTGATAAAGCCCCAGGCTTGTGAGTCAAATAGTAGGTAAAACACTTTTTGGCTTTATTAATATTCATGAATCTCCAGTGATTAAAAACTGGAACATTACTAAGATTTTTCCAAAGGATTTATTCGGAAATGTTTTGTACATATCAGGAAAGAAAATGTTATAGTGGATTTCTATGTGATGCTCTGTTGAAAGATTGAAAAAAAAGAAAAAAGAAAATAAATTCAGTCTTTCTAACTTTACCTTTTTGTCTAATTTTTTTATAGTTTGAACCGTCTCAGGAATTTATCGATAATATATTGGGAATAACACACTACATATGATACCATTTAACCACAAGTGGGAGTTTGTAGGCCCTACCCTCAGCAAGTGTAAAAATCCCACCTACACTGGCACGGTGGAACAATAACACAATTAATACGTAGAGTTAGAGTGGATCTGGCCTTTGCTATGAAATTGCATTCCCAAATACTGTTTGCAGGTGTTGCATGCACAAATGCTGTTTAGCACATTCTGCCTAGCCTTTTTGGCTTTGCCAGTACTGGTAAGAAGTAGCAAACAAGCATTACCATAGCCAATAGGTCTCGCCTTTGGGACATTATAAGTGTTTAGCCATACAACAGTTGATGTTGTTGCACCAAGGATATTGTGCTGCCCAACTAAATACTTATAAGGTCCCAAAAGCGAGACTTATTTGGCTATGCCAATGCTTGTTTGTTATGTTGCAGTTTTAGCAAACTCGACCCAAGCGTACCATGGGGTATGTATGGCTAACAGCTCACAAATCACTGCCCTCCTCCTCCCCTGCCAGCGAGGGGTTCACAGACTTTCGGAGCAATTTGCAAACCGCATCCCTGCCTGATTGATATTAACAGGACAGGGATTCTGTGTTTTTCCTTATTGCAACTGACGTATCCCACAAGGGAAAGCACTGAGTAACCTTGCACAGTCAATGCATCTACATTGTAACCCGATATGGGTGCCTGGGGCTGTAAGTTACTGCTGGCTCGGGCTTCCTGTTGACATTTAATAGTAATGGTAGGGATTGAGTTGTTTTAAGCAGTAGTCCTGTACAGCTAACGAACACACTTTGTTATAAAGTTAATACCCCTCCCTTATTATACTGATTCTGAAAATCTCGTGCTGCCTTATAACAACAGTGTGTGCCTATTACTGTCATCAATGCACACAGGCTGCACTTGCAGTGAGTAGCTACCAAGGGGACTCACGTCGTGTGTGACATCTCCAACCATTCTTGCATGTGGTTCCAACAGCGCATTGGATTCTGGGGCTTCCAATTTCACAAGTAGAGTAAGAGTGCAGATTATCATCACGCCATTTTCCAGTACATTGAATAACAGCCAGCAAGAAAGTGAAAGCAACCCAGAGCAGGCAAATGTAAACAAGCACACACAGACATGCTAATTGGAAAAAGATGGCCCCTGTGCGCCGCAGGTCGCTCCCGCAAGGTGGATGCCACCACAAGCATAAGTGTTTCAAAAGTGCAGACCGATTCCAAAAGGTTATCTCCTAGAGCAGCACTTGCGAGCTGCGCTAGACTCAACCTAAAATACAGAATGTAGAGAGGAGATTACGAATTGAATATATATCAAACAGTGCGATGATTGAGTGTCCTTTTCAGATGTAAAATAGTTCCAATAGCGGCACCTACAGGAAAGCAGAATGACATTCGAAACAGCCCGTAGTATTAGGTGAAATGTACTCCTCCAGGCGGATCAAAGCCCCACTCTGTACAGGTTAGAGGTTTAGTAACAATAGGTCTTTATTCATCGCACTGTCAAGCGATGAATAAAAGAAGTTGTAGCCACCTCTGCTAGAGGATAATAATAACTTGGAAATTTTCCATGCCTATGCAATGCATAGTTAAACCATTTTGTCCCACCTCCCCATCCTCTATTTACTGCTGTATGATATCTCTGAGTGAAACATCTTAGAACAGCAACAGAAGCATGAACTGGTTGCTGCCTTCCACCATCGCAAGGAGGTGGCGGGGAGTGGGGCGGCCAGAATAGTACAGAGACAGGAAAGGTGTGAACCTTCAAGGGTGTTTAGGATGCAGGGTAGTGGGCATTCAGTGGGGATAGCTCTTAAGAATAGTTGTCCTGGAGTATGCAGAATGGGGTGAGGCTTGTATAACTGCCAAGTGGCAGCAGATTCCAGCTGACCTGAGCGGCCCCTCTAAGTTTCAAGGTTGTTGCATGCACAGTGGCTGTCTGAGAGGAATCTTTGTGCAGGAGTAAGCAGGACCCATAGCACCTGGTGAGATGTGGATAGCTGCTAAACAGCATTCCGTTGCCCGGAAGGGGCAATTCGAAAGCAACTACTTCTGCCGTGAAGGGAAGCTGATGCTGTCCCCCATGCCAGTTGTACCTACCTCCCACATCCCTATCACCATCTTACCTTTAACTATAGCAAAGGATTACTACATCACCTGATTTGACAGCTATGATGGAATTGGTGGTGGTATAGTCTCGAATACACATCATATGCCTTTTTCCACATTGAGTCCTTTACATACATTTTCGTGTAGTGGCTGCCAAAAAAAACAAATATATTTGAAATTTGACCTGAGATAATTTTGATCATTTATGACCAAATCAAGTAAAACAGTCATAGTAAAGTAATAAGTAAAATCCAATTGTAAACAATTTTTGATAAACACTGTTGTAGACTCTTCAGTTTACCCATCTGTGGTTAATTTCTACCATAAGATTGACTATATTTTAGCCAGACTGTGGGTTCACAAAATCTGTATTGACACATTGTGCCAGAACCTCTTGAATGACCAGGCTATAGGGTGATTAAGTTTGTGCTGCCCAAGAATAAAGAGTCTACAAGAATCATGTTGCCCTTTAGAAGAGATGGAATCTGTACACTTGGAGCAGACCTCTACTATCAGGGCAGCGATCTCACTTTTTAAAAATGTTATACATTTTATAAATTTCCCTATACTTTATCAAAGTGTTTATTTTTTATGTTAAATCTTATTTTAAATAATTGTATACATTTATTTTGACAGTAGCACAAGTTTATAAAAGTGCTACAGCTCGATTAACTTAATTTTGAATTAAATATATAATAAATCTAAATATTTTATATTAAATTTAAATTGTTCTTCTAATATTCATTTTTAAAAGTTCACCAAAACTAAATTTTTTATTTATTATATATTAAAAGTTACTGAACATTATGTATAGAAGCAATTCTAATTAATGTAATTGTTTTTTGAAAAAAATTGTTTAACATTTATCTTTATATTAAAAATGGTAAAGATATTTTCAAAATAGAATAATGTTTATGTATAATTTATATTTCATTCTTTTAACATTTTACAATTAAACTAAATGTATAGATCTATTTTTAAAGGTAAATAAATAAATAATTTCTTTTAACATTATTTTATATGGAATGTTATATTCATTCCTTACTTTCATTGTTTTCTAAAGGCAGAGTGTTGCAGTACCGAGTCTGGCCATGTGAGTTACTCAACTCACACCAGCTTAGAGCTGCAATACATTTACACCTGCTTTGGGTCTTTTTTGGCTGTAGTAACTATAGAAGTGCAATTTGTGGATATGAATGGGCTTACTCTTTTGTGGGTAGCCCTCCCCAAATCATTCCCTAGCCCCTCTTTGTTCATCCCTCCAACTTACTCATAACTATTCTACATTTTCCGGCCACTCCTCCATCCCTACTACATTTACTACTAAAACGTATACCTACATACGTGGAGATCTTTGCACATAAACGATATGAGAAGTGGTGGTACAGATGCCCCCATGAAGGTTGAGTACCATTTTGTAGTTCATTAGTACTACTACCTTAGTTCTACTAAACGCACTACAAAATGCAGTTTGTGAATAGTCCTGTATTTTAGAAAAGAGCGAAATACGTTGAGAAAACAAACCGGTAATGAGGAAGTGGGAACATTTAAGACTGTAAGACAGGTTTCTGCAAACATTGATGATTTTGTTAACTCCTTGAAGATGTTGTTTATGACACCAGATGGATCGTAGTGAACAGTCAGTTCAAGAAAATCTCCGAAAGGACTCCTGAACAAAGCAAAATTAATTAGACCAGAGGACACTTCTCAGTTCAAAATTCACGAATGAGTTGGCCCTATTACTCTTCTAAACGTATATGTTTAGGAAATGGCAAGAGGCCTGCGAGCAGCATGGTTTGCCTAAGCAAACATCCTTGATGGAATGGCTGACCTTTAACCCCTTGACCGCGCTGAAAATTCCGCTGCAGTGCTGGGGAATTAATGAGTGGGCGTGTTTCGGACGCATCCGCCGTCCTCTGTACATGCCCACTGTGACGTCGGACGGCCGGGGGGCGTCCGCACGCAACGGGTTAACGCAGTTTTGGAATTAAATCATGAAAGGGAGAACAAGCATTGGCAAAGCCAGTCGGCATGGGCTTGGCTGGCCAGTGTGGCTAATAGCGGGTATTTTTTTTTTATTGCAACAATGTGCCATGAAAAGAAATAAGAAAGCATGTGCCAACTTAAATGCGGCCCCATATGCTTGTATCAATGATTTTAAATGTAAACAACATGCTAGTGATTGTTTTTGTTGTAAAAAAGCCTTTTGGTTGTACCATGCATCATATAGTTATTTGTGAAGGAGACTAGGATAAATCACCAAGGAACCAAGCGCTCAAATTCCAGGCCACTATAATGTTACAATGTCACCTTAACACTATATAACTTTAAAAAGGAGAAGGGAAATAATGTGCCATTCAACTAGGTACCCATCAAAGGAGGTCAAACGAATAGCTGCTAAAATAATTTTAAAATAACTAAAATTAAATGGCATACTTGAAACCGGCTTTATCAGTGAAGAGAAAGAAAATACTTTTGGGTGGATGTGAGCAATTCACTCTGGCTTTGTGCGGTCACTCAAGTGAAGGGAGCCAATGAGTTAAGAAGGCTGTTGCCATGCTGTATGCTGTGGTCAGCAAAAGCAAAACGTGAATGGCAATTTAAATGACAAATGGATGAAGCCTACTTATCAATAGCCTTTCTATGTTTATTTATTATAGATGTAATTTTTGGAAACAAAGTAGTCTGACGAGACAGCTGAAGCTAGGCCAGACCTAAAGACAAATGGGTTTTAAATACATTGTTATACTTGTTTGCAGGGCTTACAGTCAGTCTTTGAAAGATAATGCCCTCGGAATTCAGGACAAATCAGACAGGACAATGACACGAGCATCCCAGCCTCTAAGTCACGCTGCTGGCTTGATGCATTTTATACTTCTAGCTGCATCAGATCTAAGTGTATTCTACAGACTCGCCCTTCCTGTTTTTAAGCCTAATGGTGAAATATCACTTCTTCTAGCTTTTCAGCATAAATGTGCTGACTGTCTTTTTTGCCTCGTGTTTCTAGGAATATGGAAATATCAGCTTTGCTATTTTAAGACTAGCAGAACAGCAGAAAAATTGAAATCCAGAATAAATGTCCTTGGATTTAACGGAAAGAAAAACACGCCCTCTCTGGTCTGAGCTGCCTCCGATGCGGGGGAGTGAGCACAGTTACGAATAGATATTGATTTGGATGTGCCTGAACAGTGGCCGTATAATGATTCACTTCCCATACTAAACAAGATGCATGGATCATTACATCTCCCACAGGAATCCGATTCAGGTGTAAAGGGAGTTTTACGCCTGAATTGGGATTTCAAGTTTTGAGATAATTACCGCCCCTGTGCGTTTTTCTCCTACATCCTTTTTGCCGGGTGAAGTTGGTGGAATTTGTGTGGGGGAAAAAAACACACCATTATAATTTTTTTGCAATTTAGCAACGAAGAAGACCTGTGTTGCAACCGCCTCAAACCAGATTCTGAGATGATGATCTTGGATTGATATTGTAATACAGTTTCTAATAAATGAAGAACCCTGCGGTTTTGGTTTTTAACGAATATCATTTTGTGCAGCTGGTAATGATGCCCTTAGTTAGTTAGTAGGAGCACTGAACTTCAGCGTAGGATTTATGTTTTAGCATGGCTGGCACAGCCAGATGGGCCAGCTTGCAAGGGCCAGGGTGTGTGCCGTGTTTTTTCATTCCTTTATGTCCCAGAGGACCACACAAGGCAGCCCACGCACAGGGCAGTTCAAGCTGGCCTTCTGGCAGTGCCAGACTGCCTCAAGCAGGCCCGGACTGGCCGTTGCGGGCACCGGGCAATCCCCCGGTGCGCCGCAAGGGTGGGGGCCGGTTTTGGGCCCTGGGGGCCGTTTTTGTTATAGCTGCAAAATCGGCCCTGTAACAAAATCGGCCTAAAACCGGTCGCACCCCCAGGGGGCCGGCCTAGCACTTTGCCAGGGCCGGTTTTGGTTCTCAGTCCGGCCCTGGCCTCAAGGCAAGGCAAACACTGCTGAACCTTAAAAACACTTGGTTTAAAAAAAAAACATATTTCTTTAGATATTACACCTTGTGCTGTATAATTACCCAGAGTTAGTGGTCAAATGGGAATTCTATATTTATAGTCATAGTGGTGATTCTTCTCTATAAAAACATTGTTAATTTGACCTAAATCTTATTGATCAAAAAACATGAAATTAAAAATATTGTATGGTTTGTAATTGCAATAAGGAAAATTTAGTACATGTATTTACCACCTGATAGGTGGCATGTTGTTGTCTAGTTCGTAAAAATACTTAGGATCTGCAATTTTGTTGGACAACATCAACTAAGGGATTGGTATCTAGATTGATTTTGGACACCCCCCACAGTCTGTCATCCTGTAGACCAGCTAGCTCACAGTGCCACTATAAGCCTCCTAACCTTACCAAGGAGCGAATAGTTTCTGGCACCCATTGAACATGATAATCCTTGACCATTCAGGAATCGAGGAAACAGTACTTTTTGCTCATTCAATTATGTTCGCTTAGTCTCAGAGAGATACACAAAATGAGCTTTAGGGATGTTTTCAGTAAGTGTTTATTGAACCAGCATCCTTCTATTATAAAACATGTTTGCTGCGACAATCATTAGACAGAAGGAAATGTATAAGATTGCAAGCACCAAGAGAGTAAATAGAAGGTAGAATTTTACCATTGTGCTAAAGCAGTGAATATATGCAGGCATATAAACATAACAGTAATCAAGCTTACTCCTATGATGCGGACCCTACCTAAGTGTATCTAATTGTACCTAGCATGTATGTGGGTATTATGCCAAGAATTCTCTAGGAAAGAGACAACCCCTAGTGGGAGAGAATGAAGAACCCTGTCTCGGTCACATGTTAGACACCCCACAAGGGTTGTCAGAGCGCTGCATGTTGAAGCTTCGGTGTGCAGGCACCTCCGTGTCTTGTGAAGCTTCTCCTTTAGTTATCTAGTGAAGGTGCTGTCTTTTATACCTCAAGGATAGCCTTGGGGTTCCTACCACAATCGATATGTTGTGAGTACAATTATGTAAATGTGACTAAATCAACAATTACAATTGTGCAAAGCCATACATTTTGTAAAGAGTATGTTAATCCTGTTATGTACGTCATGTGCAGGAGATTTTATCAAGAATCCTCATAAATAATTATTGAGGCTAGTTTCAAGAAAACCAATCAACATTTATTCAGCACATAACTGGGTAAAAGGTCAGTGCTGGAACTGTTATGCTGAGCATGGTAGGACAAATGTAGGTAAAAGGTGGCTTTGCTACTTAGGCCTAGTTTGGGGAACATAACAATATTTCATCCTGGTAGGTTAAAACTTCTAGTTCATATATGTTTTATATCACCATGACCTCTTCTCGTCTTAAAACCTCCCAGTGCCCACAGGATATTCTCACCGATCTTGATCTTTCTGTTCTCCCCACTGCCTCAATGATTCATTCACCTCTACCCTCAACTAACTAAAATCACCTTTTCTCTGGGTCGCTTTATTTCTCCTTTGTACTATATTGCCTCATGCCTTTGTTTCCCTTCTCACATCCCTTTATACCTAGCTTAGCTCCCTTCACACATTGCTCTCATTTCATCTTGCATGTTCACCCTTTCTCTTCTCCCAAATAGCTTACTTCAGGCTCACTACTCAACATCCCACCCTATTTTCCTACTCCTCAGTCAAACCTCTTCTCTTACTGACCCTTTCTGCCCCCATTTTGATTCACTTTTGCATTCACAAGCCCATCTGCTTTCCTCTTCTTATGCTAATATCAGCTCTTTCTTTACATACATCTCCTAGCACAGCTTGATTGTCTCCTTATCTCTACTTTTCTACCCTGGCCAGACTTCGTTCTTCTCTGACAACCTCTTTTCTTCTCTAGTCCACATCTGCTGTTCCCAGCACACTGATCTACATTCCCTATATACTAACTCATATTTTCCAATGGACAACATTCCCTCTCCTATGACACACATCCCTCTCTGGCACACCTTCCTAAAAAAGACCCACATGTATCTTACCACAATTCATCCTTCCTAGCTTAGTGAAACTCTTCTCTGGCTCACCTCTCTTTGCTCCTGCACTATCCAGGCCCATAAAGTTTCTTTGGTGAACCACTTTAAATCTCCCTGGCATATCTCCACTTCCCTTATCTAGGTCTTTTCCCCAAAGCCCAATATCAGGTCCATCTTTCCACTTCACACGAGTCACTTCTGGTATCCTCACCAAAGTCTGTCCTTCCTTCAACATCCCTTGGCCAAACACAAGAAGTCTCTGAATGCAGTGGGACGTAATGTAGAAAAACAATGCCTCAAAAGGACAGATTATGTCTAATGACAATAGCCCACCACAGCTAATCTTATCTAATATCATATTATGAGCATTTCAAAACAAAATCCCAGGCTATCAAATTTCAGATTGCTCAGGCCTAAACAGACTCAGAATTGGTATGAAATTGTCTAAGGTACCATACCCAGGCCTAAGATTGATCCTGTCAATAAATGGTAGGAATTTGAGGCTTGTTTCATACCAAGGTCCAAGCGTTTGAAGCTTCTCTCCCACTCCGATCTAATACCCCTTGTGCCACCTTATGCAGAAAATCGCCGAACAACTGGTCTACTGTCATACAAATATCCCAAACTGAACATTTCTGCACCCTTTGCAGTGTAATCCCTTGAATCTCTTCGTTGATCCCCTACTGGCCAAATTAGCAAAATAAATGTGTTTATACCTTGTCCCTCACTGGTTAAACCATATTAATCTCTCTGTCAATAACTTTTCCAGACTGCACTAAAATTGGATAAATGCCTCCATTTCTAAAGCAACCACTGCTGACCAGGATGACCTTAAAAAAGTCTGCCAGTTCGTTAGTCTCTCTTTCTAGTCTAAAACCCTGCAGACCTGAGTAAATAGTAATCTCAAGCAATTCTGTCATTACAACAACCTCTTTAATTAAATCCAGCCTGGTAAAGAACTGGCTGCACAACAGAGACTGTTTTTCTGTAATACATTGATGGTACTTCTAGTAGCCTTTACAAAGGTGATTCTGTCCTGCTGATCACCTTTTGGTGGTGTTTGATACAGTTAATCATGACATCCTTTTGCATGCCATAGACCTCATAAGCATCCAAGGCAAAGTATTGGATTGGTTCAAAACGTATCTAGCTATCCAATTGCAACAGATACAAATTGCAAGCTCAGTGCCCAACCCAAAGTCTGTTTCTCAAGGTGTTCCCCAAGGTTTTGACTTGGCCCCTGCCCACTTCTATATCTGTCTCAAACCCTTAAGTGATATCATTAAAGAATCTGGCCTTTCGTCCCATCAATATGACAATGACATGCAATTGTATTTGGAGGTTTCAGCTCAAGATTACATCTCCATATTGGCTTTGACACTGGACAAATTACAGTCATTGATGACTGCTCATCACATCGGATTTAGTCATGGTAAAATTGAATTTTAATTGATCTCATCACAAACATCCTCTGTCCTGGAGCAACAATGGTGAACTCCTTTATTATCATAGACTATTCTCCGGCTATCCTTGAAAGCGTCAAACCACATGGCTGCAGCCTTGATACCAGACTGAGTCTTCACAAACTAATCACAAACATGAATGAATAAAACAATATTTGTGTAGTGCACGGCTACTCCAAGGAGTGTCCCAGCGCTCCGCTCATCAGTAGCTTTGCAGGACTTGCCAAGATCACTTATTCGTGTGAAAAGCCATGTTTTCAACAGGAAAATAGTCTCCACAGAGTATAACTCAAGAGGGAGCTTAATCTATGCGGACAGCCTCATATAAGAGAAGGACCGTCCCTCAGCTCTGGCATGGCAAATGTTGGGGTTCCTGGCCTGGAGGCTGTTGGCCGATTACAAGTTCCTAGTGGGGGCAAAAAAAGCGAATTCTTGCTCTTAGGTAGACCGCACCTGTGTGATGGAGCGCTTTGTGGACTAGGGCCAGGGGTTTAAACCGGATCCGCTTCCCTATTGGAAGCCAGTGAAGGGCACGAAGGTGAGCGTATGCATGCATTCTATGAGGCAGGCTAAGAAGAATGTGACCTGCTTGGTTCTGAACCACCTGCAGACTATTGGTCAGGTAGTTCCAGATACAGGGCACTCCCATAATTCAACCTCGAAGTTATGAGTACTTAGGTGACCAACTTCCTAGCAGCAAATTAGAGGAAGTGCAAGAACCTGTTTTAGGATGTGCAGCAGATTAAATCAGTCGCCTACCCCAGATTTAATTTGTGGTTGAAAAGTTAGACAGCTGTCAAAATTGACACCCAGGTTCTTGACTAAGCACTTTTCACAGGAGACCAGCGGCTGAGGCAAGATTTTATAGATTTGCCTGCGATCTCTTCTCCCTTGTCACAGGAGAACAGCAGCTGACAGTCATCAGTGTATGAGATCACTTTTGCCCTCAAGGTGTCTGCCAACTGGGCTAGTCACGTGAGATATACATTAAACAGTGTGGGGCTCAAAGTAGAGCACTGAGGCACTCCTACTGTCAACTCCAGGGACTTTGAAGAAAAAGGAAGACCCATATGTCCTGTCCTCTGCCCTCCAAAAAGGAAACGATCCAGTCCAAGGACTCTCCAACTACCCTGATAGATAGGAGACGTGCTAAAAGCCTGGAATGGGGGACCATGTTGAAGACCGCTGATAGATTTAGCATAAAAAGCACTGCCTTCCCACCAACATTTAGGGCACCTATAATGTATTCGGTGACCTTTATTAACACGGTCTCCATATTAGAATTTGGTCTGAAGCCAGACTGCATCGGATCGAGCAGGTTTTTGTCTTCCAGATACTTGTGAAGCTGATGATTTACAAACTTTTTCAGGACTTTTGACAGGGCTGGCAGCAGATGTATTGGTCTGTAATTTGACTGATCCCTAAGGTTGCCTGTGGGTTTTTGTAGCAGGTTAGAATTTTTGCCTGCTTCCAGGAAAGGGGTACTATTTCCGTGGACAGTGAAGCATTTAGCACCTTGTTAGCCAGCGAGTTGATGGTAGTCTTAGCCAGTGGGATGATGGCAGTCGCCCCAGTGATAGGTTGGGAGGGCAAGGATCTATGGGAGATCCTGATTTAAAGCTATGTATGACTGCTAATGACCCCTCAAAGGGAATGTGGTGGAACCTTGAGAGTGCAGACTCCACCGCTGTGGCCGTACTAGAGTACACTCTCTCCATCAAATTCTCTCCTAACAGGGTGATAGAGGTAAGACTAGCTTGAATGGATGACATTTTATTTTGTAAGTAGGGCAGCTGTTACACCATCCCACTGATGGTTGCTGGACTCTGTCACATGTCTCGGGGGACATATTGATTTTACTACTTTAAAAATGTCCTTGATTTATTTTCTGCTCGCTCTATCTTTTCCTCGAAATAGAGCTTCTTGGCTCTCTTGACAGTAGCATAGTAATTTTTTAAACTTGCCTTGTATATGAATTTGTCGTTAGCTCTGTAGTCCTTCCGCCATTGTTTTTCCAGAGTTTCTTCTCTTCCCTGAGACTGTCTGTGAACCAGCTTTCTAGCAAGTCAGCTTATTTGTTGTATTACAGACCCAGCTGTCTAGCACTTTGGCATCTTACTCCACTGAGCCTGAGAGAAAGGGGGCACTCTCTTCCACGGAGCGAGGGAACTCCAATTGCTGGACTCTATGGAACGCTCTTGATACATATGGAGCTTTGACTATCGGGCTTGCACTATTCACTACGGCACGCCGGCTGAACTTAATCATATATTGATCCGTCCAGACTTGCGGGAACTTGACTAGAAATATGAATCACCAGCTCTGATTCATTAAGGGGGATCAAACTTTTCCTATTGGAAGAACATTTTAAGGGAGTAATCCAAGGACATTCACCACATTGTCTGATTTTCTGCAATTATTGAAATGCTCTCTGTGTTTAAGCATATGAAGCTTCCTCTACTTGAGACCAGTGTGTTGGCTGCCGCCCGCATACATATTTCCTGTTGGTTCTAAACTTAATTTAAGTCCGCTCTGTTAATCAGCATGCAACATGTCACTCCAAGAACCAGGCAACATCTGTGAATTGCTGAGATGAAGATATGACAACAGTTATTGATTTTACTTTCTTATGCTCTTGTATCACTAACCCTCTTTTTTTAATTCGTGTGTTTTTCTTTATTTGTTTTTTCGGTTATTTTTTCACTAATTTTTACTTTCTCGTTTATATTGTCTCGCTTTGTCTTATTTAAGCGTCCGAATAAATAAAAAACAAATAAATATATAAAGTATTCGAGCTGGGAGACATTGCTTACTGTCTCCCGCGTTCCGCTGCTGCTCAGCTGTTTATCGCCAAGCTGATTCTGAGCATTAGAAGAAATCACTTTCCAAAGCAGAAACCATTTCTTAGGATGTATTTCCTGCTGAAGGATCTGGGAACAGGTGGAGGCGAGGACACGGAGAGGTGTTTCCTTCCAGAACCAGTGTGCCAACTCAGTTGAATTTTGCTTGCGCCTTTTCCAGCCATGTGTTCGCGTTAGGGTCTTATTGCAGTGGCTAGAGAGTCCTACACAATTGTGGAAGCTTACCATGAATCACCTGTATTGGTACTTGTAATGTGACACTGTAAATTCATAGGCAGGATATGGTGCACAGGAACCTTGGGATAAAAATGAAGCGAAATTGCATCTTTTTTAGGCCATCACAGTGGTTAGTACGGTAAAAGGCCCAAGGTCAAAGTCTGCGAATGTTGTGGACGGTACAAACGATATCATTAGGAACTTTCAGCAAGAGAAATATGTGCTGGTGCTGATATAATGCCAGATTTAGGGTGCTGGTATATATTGAGTGTACTTTGCTGAAAACATGAGTAGAACGAGCTTGTCACTGCTTTTGGGCCACGCCTTGCTTCTGGTGTCAATCTTGGACTTTGTTGCTGAGGAGAATGAACTGTCAAGATTTATCATACCTCGCCCATGCAGGTGCGACACCGATCCGAATCTGAGTTGACAGCATTGTGAACTTATATTGTTACAAGCAGGCCCGGACTGGCCGTTGCGGGCACCGGGCAATCCCCCGCAAGGGTGGGGGCCGGTTTTGGGCCCTGGGGGCCGTTTTTGTTACAGGGCCGATTTTGCAGCTATGCTGCAAAAACGGCCCTGTAACAAAAACGGTCGACAACCGGCCCCGGCAAAGAGCTTGGTCGCACCCCCAGGGGGCCGGCCGAGCACTTTGCCAGGGCTGGTTTTGGTTCTCAGTCCGGCCCTGGTTACAAGATTCGAAAATGATTACTACTGACTGCCAAGAGTAAAGTGTCATACCAGCTCAGGCTAAAAGAAATCTATGTTGTGTTTGCAACCTGCTGATTATAACAATGTGCTAATATAATTGTTGAGGAATTTTAGTAAGTCTAATTTTTTTGCATTTGTATTTTCTATTAGTAGTTTTTCATAATGCCGCTTTCACTAGCGTGCATCAAAGGTCTGGTGAACATGCACACACTACTAGCAGGCTAACTTGTGTGGGTGAAACCCGTGTTTTTGACCAGTTTTCTAATTTTCAAGAGTACTGCTTCATGATATATTGTGGAATACTCTATCCTTCTACATAAAACTGCAGTTATAGTATCCATCCAATGGGTTTTCATAAATGATGGATTATAAAGTAGGCCTGGGAGAAATGTTAATTACGCTGGAATAATCAGTGATTTCAGTAATTTCGTATTACTCTTTGAAGCAGAATTACCGATAAAAGCACCATAATGCCAGCTCGCGCAATTAAGAATAGTTTGAGGAAACAATCCTACAGCAAGAGTGCATTAAGCAAGCACAAGGGGCTGTGTGCCCTGCTGTTTGTGTTCTGTTGCATTTAGCACTGTTTTCCTAGGGCAAAATACATCCTAGTGTCCATTTTCGACACAAGGGTGCATTCTGTGCTAACAGACAAGCACTAGAGGCCGGGAGCAAATAGGAAAAACATCTGACATCAAGTTCACATTTAGTGAGCATGAAGGGCTGCTTGTGCTGCAAAATGCATCCTCACGTCCATTTTGGAAGGGAGGGGGCATTTTTGCGATAAGAAAATGGTACTAAATGCAGAATTACTCTTCTCGCATATTTCTGTGTAATCTCACACACTTTTTAGGTAATACCGTTTGATTACACTACATGGAATTTCTTGTATTAAGCTAATCCCTATTATTAAGTGTTGCTTGGGAGCTACATTGTAAATGGTGATCCAGATTATGCCAGTCAAAAATAGAGTATGAGGGATACCTTCTGACCGTAAACCACTTTCAGACTACCAAACTAGATTCCACCCAGGAAGAGGCACAGAATCTGCACTCATCACCATCCGGTATGACCTTAAAAACACAGTAGACCGGAACAGTGTTGCTGCACTACTTCTCTTGGACCTCTCAGCTGCCTTCGACACAGTTGACCATTACACCCTAATACAAAGACTTTACGAAGCCGGCATACAAGAGACTACTCTTGACTGGATCACATCCTACCTTCAAAACAGAACAAATGTCATCCATACTCCTCCTTTTTCATGCAAACCATACTTCACAAAATCCGGGGTCCCTCAAGGCTCTATCATCTCATCCATGCTTTTCAATATCTATATAAAGTAATTATCATCACTGATCAATGAATCTTAGCTCACACATTATGCAGATGACATGCAAATACTCCTTAAACTGGAAAGCCCCAATAACATTGGAAACTCAAAAATCTTCAGTTTCCTCAGAGCCGTTGAAGCGTAATGCTTCCAAAACTGAAATGTTCACATGTGGCGGTCGGAAAAATTATGACCAGCTCTTATCCTTGCCTGACGATCTGGGATCACCTCCGAAAGTATCTTGGGAAATAAGAAACCTTAGTATTACCATGGACTCCAAGGGATCAATGAATGCCCAAGTAGACAAATTAGCAAGATCAAGCTTTATTACTATAAAACTCTGCAACACATCTTCCCCCACTGGGTTATCCACACAAGGTCTAGGCTACTATCTCTCTTGTACTGTCTAAATTTGGTTACCCCAATGGCTTCTCCCACGGATCATCTTTATCAACTATGAAAAGACTACAACTGATTTAGAACTCTGCTACCAGACTACACCCACATCTCTCCTTCTTTGAGGACCCCACATTAGTTACAGGTTGCCAGAAGATCCACCTTCAAGCTGCTTTGTATGTCACACAAAGCAATACATGGAACAGGACCACATTTCATCAGGAATAAAATCACAGAATACATTCAACAAAGGAACCTCCAATCAAGATTTGCACCTGGCCTCAAAACCCCATCATACAAGAAAAAGACCACAGGTGCTGCATCTTTTGCTATTCAATACCAAAGGGGATGATGGACAGAGCGTTTGAGCAAATCAAACACTCCCTCCCAGTCACCTGATCTGGGTTTAATCCATCATCATACTTTAGCTCACTCCACCACCCTAGTTCAGACATGGCCATAGGCAAATCAGTCTGACTCTGTGCCTCATGGGAACAGTCCAGCCCGAACTACCAAGCCATGACTTCCCTGGACCAGAAACGAGCATCGTGGGACTGGCTGTCTATTGGTTCTACAGGTCAGAACCAATAGACAGCCTCACCACCAGGGGTGGAAGAATCCTGCCTATCACCCACAACAGCGATGTGATCCCAACCACCTCTGCCGCTCACCTCATAGCCTTACAGGAGGAAAGAGTAGTAGAAATGTCTTAATAATGGATAGATCTGAAGGAGACACTGGCCTGCGGCTATGTCTTGTTTCTCCCCTCCAGCTAAAGGAAGGCCTTCATGATTCAAAGTGGAAAGATGAGATTTCAAGCAACCTTACTACCCCTGGCACTGAGGGTGCAGTGGGATAGGATGTTGTACTAATAGATTTGAAGGAGTGCACACACAGCCCAGGGGTCCAGGTCACAGTATGTGTTGCAACCTTCCTCCCCCTAAACCTCCAGCATTATCTAGAGATTGGGCAAGGCTCCCTGAGGCCGTGGTGCTGCACCTGACCACTGGCCGCTGGAGGAGGTGTGGCCCCTGCAGCCTAGAAGGAGGGGGTGAAATAAAAAAATGTTTTAGGTAGGAGATAAATGAACACTGAAACAGGACAATGGGGAAAGGTGACCTTGTCTGAACTAGAATGTTGCTAATCCTCTTCCCTGGCTTCTATCTCAGCTTCTACCCTGTTCTTTCTTCTCTTTGCGGATGAGAGTCACGCAGAACGGTCAGATTTAACTCGAGCACCACTAATGATGTCATCGGCAGGCGACTCTTAATAAATCTGGTGCTGCTCGGTTTTGCACACATCAGGCGACCCACAACAGCAGTTTTTCACGCAGCACTGTTGCGCTAAGGACGGTAAATCTGGACCTAAGAATGTTAAGCAGTCAAATTCAGCATGGAGTAGAATTGCTGTTCAACAGGCATCTGTCACCTAATTCATAGCATCTCCCATATTCTCTTGTGCTTTACATGTGCCTTTTTTCAGTTTTTATTAGACTATTGGCACTATATTTGGGGCGCTAGACCTGTTAGGAAAAGTATTTTATTGTAACACATTTTCAGAACTAATTTGACTGTTTTAATTGCTTTTGAATTGTATATTTATTGTGATATATTTTGTGATCTTTTATGGTACTGGTATTTATGCCACATAAAAAATTCTTGAGACAGAGACTATTAACAAAAGCTTGCCCAAATGCAGTCTAAATTGTAATAAAAATGTATACAAAAAGTGTAAGTTATGAAATCTATAATAACATACAGTGTAGGAAATAGTTATGATCTGGAAAACAAACAATCTAAATAAATGAAAACTTTTTAAAGTATAATTAGGAAAAAATATATATAAAAAGAGGAAACTCGGATAAGAAGGAGAAACCAGGAAGAAAAACAGAAACAAGGGCGGGAAAAGAGGAAACAAGTGCTTTTTAATAGAATAAGTTGCCATAAAAAGCCTTATCTGTCAGTCATTTGTTTCAGCCTTGTAACTGAGGCATAATTTACAGTGTGTGCAAGTTGCTGCTCCGCGTTAGTGAACTAAGGAATAAAGAAGTCTTTCTTTACCAAAACATAACCAGACTTCATGTGCGAGATCCAGGGACCCGCATGACTGCAAATTAGTGAGAGATTGATGAGCGATGACAGGCGCGCTTCAGTAAAATGCCAGAGTGACAACAAAAACAGTCATTAACTTAAAACAGGCTTATGACTTTTTCCCCATATGCTTCCGTCCCAGAAGACTTTTCAAGTAAATTGCCCTTAGAAGCAGTTTTAAGACAATTGTGTTTATTTCGCTGAAAAACCTGCCAGAACTATTGATTGTGCTCGCCTCCTGTGGCTGGCCGGCCTCCCACTGACTGTGGGATGTACCATCACAGTTTCAGTCGGAGAGAAGTTTGTTTATAAAGCAGGGGTCGGGTTACCTGGACGACCTGGGTGGTGCAATCCTCTTTGGTTCCTGCGCACCAGGAGAGAGATGATTTTTAGCACCATACTGTGTGTTTGTAAAAGTGTGCTATTTTGCGCTTTTCTTTTGCCGCAGACTGAGCTGTTTTATTTTGCTTTTGATTTGGGGTTTTATAGAGCACTCTTATGCCCTGAGGCGTCTTGGCGCTGGCCTGTGATCAAAATTGAGCACACTTACTTGTTGTGGCAAAAATCAATTTTCGTATTACGCTAATACAGACAAATACGAACATTAACTTTTTGTTGTGACAAAACATCTGGGATCCCTACAGGCCCGGCTCCAGGAATTTTTATTTGGGTGGGCCAAGGGGGCATTTGGGTGGGCCACTGCGGGCTCGATTTGTCACATATATGTCTGGGCAGGCCTGCTTCAGGGCCCTCCTTTATCTCTTCTTAGTCTTACACGGCCCAGTAAAACGCACTCTTTTCCAAATCTCTTTCTACATATTATCACTCTCAAAAAGTGTTTTTTCCATGTAAAGTTCCTTTGATGGGAAGAGGAGGTTTCTGAGGTGGGAGTATCAGACAAGTGACACATCTCGGGCTCCCTCTGTGCGAGCCTTCAGTGAGAATCCCTCTTCATTACTACCTCCACCTGACCCCGGACTCTGCAGCGCACTCACAGACTTAATTATCCACTACTCCTCTCCAGTGCACCTTATCTCACAGCTGACCTTGGGCCCCAGACCCATATCAGGCACCATCGGGCTCCACTTTCATTTTTCCCAGTAAAAACATTAATAAAATCACCTTTAAACTTAAAACATTGAATATAGCAGTAAATATAATTAGCACACACTTTAAAGTATGTCCACAGTAGCCCTAATGACCCGACTGCTAATTAAATAAACAAAACCAGGAAGGCCATGACAGGACCGGCTTTAGCGCTGATGCAAAAGTCTTTTTGGCGCCACACAAATAACCTCTTTCTCCGTAAATACCTTTACTACCACCTTCCAACAGTGCCCCTCATCCCTCCATGGCCCCCCTTATTGACCTCCTCGGATTCCCTCACTGCCACACGCTACACGCCACAAGTGCCCCTCATCTCCCCATAGCCCCTCCCCCTTATGACCGCCTCCTCGGATTCCCTCACTACCACCCTCCACCAGTGCCCCTCACCTCTCTCCAGTCCCTCCCCCAATGACCTCCTTCTCGGATTCCCTCACTGCTACCCTCCACCAGTGCTCCTCATCTCTCCATAGCACCCCCCCACCCCTTGACCTCCTTCTCGGACTCACTCACTGCCACCCTCCACTAGTGTCCCTCATCTCTCTGTAGTTTTTACATGTATTTATTTTCCCCCCTCCACCCCATGACCTCTTCCTCAGATTCCCTCACTGCCACCCTCCCCCAGCACCCCTCATCTCTCCGTAGTTCCCCCCCACCCCGTGACCTCCCCCTCAGACTCCCTCACTGCCACCCTCCACCAGTGCCCCTCATCTCCCTGTAACCCCCCATTGTCCTCCTCCTCGGATTCCCTCCCTACCACCCTCCACCAGTGCCCCTCATCTCTCCCTAGCTCCCCCTCCACCCTATGACCTCTTCCTCAGACTCCCTCACTGCCACCCTCCACCAGTGCCCCTCATCTCCCTGTAACCCCCCATTGTCCACCTCCTCGGATTCCCTCCCTACCACCCTCCACCAGTGTCCCTCATCTCTCCGTAGCTCCACCCCCACCCGTGACCACCTCCTCAGAATCCCTCACTGCCACCCTCCACAGCGCCCCTCATCTCTCCGTAGCCCCCACCCTTTGCCCTTCTCCTCAGACTCCCTCACTACCACCCTCCACCAGTGCCCCTCATCTCTCCCTAGCTCCTCCTCCACCCCATGACCTCTCCCTCGGATTCTCTCACTGTCACCCTCCAATAGTGCACCTCATCGCTCCATAGCCCCTCCCCCTATGACCTCCTCTCTGGATTCCCTCACTGCCACCCTCCAACAGTGCCCCTCATCTTTACATATCCCCTCTCTCATGCATTTCATTTGCTGTACAGCGCTACTCATATCAGTGTAGGGTGTCACAGTACTTTACATCACGCACACATTATACAGAGGCAATGAATCATACAAGTATGTAAATCAGTCTACAGGGAATGTCACATAAACCAATGAGGATTACTAGGTGTATGAATCACATGTCATCCATACTGGTGAGCAGTGTATTTTAAGAGGGCTTGGTCTGGGAAACACAACCTTAGGATTTAAAGAGAATTCCATGGGGGTCAGCTTTACTGATAAAACTGTATATCTGCCCAAACATACTCATGTTAGCAACATTAGAATAATCAAAGGCTGAGGAAATTCTAACTGTATCACAAAACACAAATAAAGCAAAGCTCTAAATATACCATTCATGTTTGTATGCAGCTCTTTGGTGACACTTCATTGGTCACTGTCCTGTGTTAGGATTGTACCTTCTGAACTGCAAGTGACACAAGGATCTCTTGTGACAAAGGCAGTAACCCACTGAGCTTCCACATAAAATACAGTTCATCTGCATTTAAAAACTACTAACATACCAATGATTGCTCTCCAGCAGGATTATTAATCAGCAGCATTATCTGAGCATTTTGTATTGTCTTATTGTTGTCCTGCACCAGCCATGATAATGATAAAAACTGTTTAAATGAAGCGCACACAAAGTATGTGTCCTGCTGGGCCTGTGCAGATAAAAAAAAAAATAGTAACACATTCTCTTACCTACTACTCCTTTAGTCTAACTTTGTCTTACAGCCTTGTGGGATAAGCAACTGCAGGGGTCAGGAAAGGTGAATAGGAATAAATAAACTTTTTTTTTTCCTGAGCTGCATAGAAAAAGAAATGTCAACGCAGCAGGACAGTAGGCAAAGGTTACCCTTGTCAAAGAAAGGATTTGTCCCTTTGCCATGTGGAGATGAAGGGGCGAAAAAATAAACAAAGCCTCGTTAACATGTAAATGGTCTTCTAAAGACCTGTGAAGTACTCGGGTGCGGCTGCGATAATCTCAAAAACTGTCTGTGTGTGCGCCCAGGAAGCTGTCTCAGCCCGGGGTCACATACACACAGACAGCCGTTGAGATTATCGCAGCCGCACCCGAGTACTTCACAGGTCTTTAGAAGACCATTTACATGTTAAGAAGGCTTTGTTTATTTTTTCACCCCTTTATCTCCACATGGCGCCTGCCTTTACGCCCTCATTGCAAGGGCCAAGCCATATCTTTGGGTGGGCCAGGCTCATGCTTGGGTGGGCCCGGCCCACCCGGCCCCCCTGCTAGAACCGGGCCTGGATCCCTACAGCAAGAAATGTAACTAACCACACATCACTACAGATCTGTATAACGATCCTGCCTATGGCTGTAGTGTGAAAAATAGCACACACATAAAAAGTTGCTGTGTGTGTGTGTGTGTGTGCGTGTAATCTCTGCCCTGACGCTGATGAACACTGTAGGATAACACAGGTTCCTTCAAACATTACATGTTTATTTTGCTCATTTGTGACTTCCTATTCTCATGCACCAACATTTCCTCCTTCGGCAGGTGCAGGGAAGCCTCAGTGGGACTGTGAAACCTGCATTGAGGTAAAATGATTATGCAAATTATGCAAATGGCTGGCATGCTCCTGCAGAGCGGCCCACAGATGCATACACCAAGGGGTGATTTTTACGCCGCGCACCTGCTCTGCGCCATCAAGCTCAGGCTGATGCCAGTTCCCTCATTCTTCAAGAGCACTTAGATCTATTTCTGGAGTCTAATTGGATTGCTGAAACCTCTCTCCTCTTCCTCAGATCCAGTGGCCTCGACAGGGGTTTACAAAGTTGTCTTCTTAGTAAACTGCTAGATGATGGATGGACACGGAATTTTTAATCATAGATGCAGAGTTATTATTTCGTAGCTCTTATGTGTGAATATATCACTCCCACTCTAACCTGCTGTCAAGGCATGTCAGTCCAATGCTATAATATCCACACAGAACATTTCTTTAATACCTTCTGCAATATCATCCTGTGCGGCAAGGATTGTAGGATTCAGCGTTATAATGAATCAACAACACTTTATGTAGGTTTACTTCTTTATTTGCCCGGAGCGCCGGGAAACACCGCTGAGCTCAACTGCGGTCAGCGCCTAATAACATGGCTGCCTTTCCGCTTCCGCTTCCGCTGGCGCGCATCCTGTTCCAGTCTGTAAAAGACTAGACCGTCACTACATATCTCCCTCCTTTAATGCATTTACACTTAACCATTAAACCTTGCTGTTAGTCCATCACAAAGTCCTTGAACTTCTCAGGCATCTTCACCCTTCTTCCAGCTCTCGTATTCTTCACTCTTTCTCCTTGTGCTCTGCCTTGACCTTCTAACGACTTTCCCAACATCTTCGCTTTCATACTGATATCTCCCGTACCTTTATCTCCTCCATCTTCACCTTTCTCTTCCTTAGGTCCTCTGACCTCCTCGTGTTCACTTGCCGCTCCAATTTCCACTTGCTGCATGCCTTCTTCTACTTGCTCACACGTTTGTCCTTCACGTCCTTCCTCAAACGTTCCACATCCTCCGTTCTCTCGTCTCCATCTGTTCCCCAGTTCAAGATCTTACTACATTTCGCCATCCTGTCCTGCGACCACACTTTTCCATCACTAAGCAGTGCCGATCTGGGGTATGGTTCTATGACTTGAAGCGGAGGGGTGAACTTGCTTTCCCCCTTTCTTTTGAGCGTTGCTACCCTTACTCTCACCCAATCGCGTTTATCTAAAGTCACCTCCTGGACTCTGTGTCCTTTGTTGAAATGTTCGGTGTATGTTTCCTGCGCTGTTTCCAGGTTCCGTTTGACCACCGCTGGAGACCATTTGCTCTGTACCACCATCTTCCTCCACACCGCATTGTCCTTTGTGAAGGGTTCTCTTCCTCTTAACACTTTGAACGGGCTGTACCCCGTGCCTCCAGGCGTGATCCGGTATGCCCATATCATTTTTGGCAGCTCCTTCTCCCAATCTAAACCATCGCTTATGGCCGCCTGAATGGTGCCCATAATCACCCTGTTAAAACGTTCAACTTGTCCATTTCCTGATGGATGGTATATGGGCGTGTGTTTGACCTCTATGCCATTTCTTGTCATAAATGCTCCCCACTTTGCCGACGTGAACTGTGGTCCATTGTCACATATTATCACTTTTGGAATTCCTTCCTTGATAAACGCATTTCTCAAAAAAGTTAATACATCTTCCGTGTCCATAGTTTCCTTCACCTCAATCTCTGGCCATTTGGAGTACTTGTCGATCAACACTACCACGTATTTTTGTAGTCCTTCAGTGTTTAGAATGGGTCCCATGATGTCAACGGACACCATCTCCCACGGTCCTTCTGGTATGGGGAATCGTCCCAATTGAGGTCGCATCACACTCTGAGATTTGTCCGCCTTGGAGCATGACTCACATTGTCTTACATGCCTCTCCACCTGGGCGTCGATGGCAGGCCACCAGTACATTTGCCTAGCCAAGGCCTTCGTTTTTGTGATGCCTTGATGTCCTTCATGCAGTAATGTCATTAGATGTGATATCACTCCTTGGGGGGGCACAACTTTGTCTCCTCTCAACAGGAACATGGGATTATCTCCCAGTGACATCTCGTCCCGCACTTCCCAATACCTTCTCAACGGTTCTTTGAGATGCCTCTTCTCAGGCCATCCATGGACGACGTACCCCTTGATTGCTTCCATGTCTTCGTCCGATTTGTATGCCTCCTCCCACTCTTGGGCACTTATTACTCCTTCCATGTCCTGGATGGTGGCTACCACATAACCATCCCAATTCAGAGTCCCTTGTGCGTCAGCCCCTTCCTTTGCTGCTGCCCGACTGAGAAAGTCTGCACTTTGTTTTGTGGCCCTCGTATGTGCTCCACATCATACACGAAATCTAGGAGTCTCAGTGTCATTTTGGCTATTCGGGGAGTGGCGTGGGCATGTCCACAAGATGTCAATACTTTTATTGTGGCTTGTGATCTGTTCTTACTAGGAACTTTGCTCCCCACAGATACTGTCTGAATCTCTCCATTCCCCACACTACTGCTAGCATCTCTTTTTCAATGACGCTGAACTTTTCTTCGTTCGACGCCAAGGACCTCGAGGCAAAGCTGATGGTGGACATCTCACCTTTCTCCGATCTCTGCATGAGTACCGCTCCCAGGCCTTTGTCACTTGCGTCTGTGAGGAGGACTGAGACCGCTTCAGGATCAAACCCCGTAAGCGGTATCGTCGTGCTGAGTTCCTGCTTTAGCTTGACAAATTCTTCCTGTTCTTCCTCCCTCCATTGGCATCCATTTCTCTCCTTAAGAAGTTGGCGCATGCAGTGGGTTTTCGTGGCAAAGTTGGCAATGAACTTGCTATAATATTCTGCCATCCCCAGGAACGATCGGACATCCTCCTTTTTCTCTGGGGTTGGCGCATCCACGATAGCTTGCATGTTGGCCCTCTTTGGCTCTATTCCTCTCTCACTCACTTCATGTCCAAGGTACGTTACCGATGGCACGCCCAGTTTGCATTTCGACCACTCCGCCGTCAATCCATTCGCCTGCAGCGTGCGTAGTACTTGATGCAGCTTCTCATTATGTTCCTGTCTGGATGCACCCATGATGAGGATGTCATCCTGGAAGAACTGAACACCACTCATTTTCCTGAACAGTCTGTGCATGAGATTTTGGAAGACGGCAGCTGCGGATGCCAACCCGAAGGGCATTCTCACAAACTTGTAACAGCCGAAAGGAGTGATAAAGGAAGTGAGGTGACTGCACGAGGGATGTAGTTTTACCTGGTGGTAGGCCGAAGATAAATCCAAGGTGGAAAACCACTTGATGCCCTTTGTTTTCGCTAACATCTCGTTGATGCGGGGAAGAGGGAATTTGTCCACTAAGATGTTTTTGTTCAATTCCCTGAGGTCAATGCATAGTCTCACTTTCCCGCTGGGCTTCTGGGCCACCACCAAGGGAGAAAGCCACTCAGAACTTTATATGGCTTGTATTATCCCGCCTTTCTCCAGTCTGTCCAGTTCCGCTTGGACTGCTTCTCTGCTCCTGAGTGGGATGTTTCTCACTTTGTGCACCACCGGTTTCGCTCCCTCCTTCAACTTGATGAGGTGTTGGTATTTAACCAGTTCTCCTATTTGTCCCCCGAAAACTGTGGGGTATTCCCTTCGCCATGCTTCATTGTCGCCGTTTTGTTCCATGTCCATCAGCAAAATCTTCTCTACTCCACCTGGGTTGAGTTGTATTCCTAACGCTCCCTGGTCCTTCCAACTGATCACAGACGGTCCTTTCTCAGCGACATACAGCTTGCACGTTGCTTGTCGACCCCTGAACTCAAAGAGCAAAGGACAGTATCCTAACATGGGTATCCTCTGCCCCGTGTACGTGACCGGTCGTAGATCCATAGGGCGTAGTTCTTCTTGTATTTTCGTAGCGAATTCCTTGTCCCACACGTGTCTTTGTATTATAGTGATGGGTGCTCCACTGTCCGCTATCATTTCTATGGGCACTCCTCCTATGTGCATTTCCAACCTAGGTTTGTCTGACTCTGTACTTCCCACATCCAAAATTTGGGCGTCAATGTATAGAAACTCTTGCTGGTCCTCGTCATCCGATCTGCTCGCCTCATCTTCTTGTTGCTCCTGGTCCACATGCCTCACTGTGGCCTCTTTTGGCTTGCGACGGCACACCTTCTCGTAGTGACCGAACGTGCTGCAGTATGCACATTTTGCCCTAAAGGCTGGGCATGCCTTGTCATTTCCCAAATGTGTCATGCTTCCACACCGGTAACAACTGGGCTTGCCACCTCTGCCTGTCTTCTGGGCTGTTCCTCCAGTCGATGGTGGGCCTCTCTTATATTCCTGACTCTTCGTTGTGTCTTTCTGCTTGGTCTTCTCTCCTCTGTGGCTCGCCATGATTCTGCAGACTGTCTGTGCGCTCCCAGTTTCTTTTCTAGCTGCTTGCGCACATCTCTTTGACATCTCCGCTTTCTTTACCATGGCCCAAACCTCCTTCAAAGGTGCCTCGCCGTTCACCCACAATTGTTCTTGGACGTGCGTGCTCGTCGTGTGCATGATGATTTGATCGCGAATTAGCTCGTCATGGAGGGGACCAAATTTGCATGTGAGGGCCAGTTTCTGAAGAGCCGCAACATATTCATCCACTGTCTCACCTCCTCCTTGCTTCCTGTCGAAGAAACTGTGTCTGTCAATGGCCACACACACCACGGGTCTGTAGTGCGCATCCAAGTCTGAAATAGCGTGGCTGAAGACGTCATCATCGTTGTTATCTCGTAGTCCTTTCACAATGGTGTCGAACACCTGAATGCCTTCTGGACCCAAGTTGTGTAACAGGATTTTTAACCTTCGCTTGCTTGAAAAAGCTGCGCCGCTTTCCTCCTCTAGCGCTTCCAAGTAGTTCTGGAAGTACCTTTTCCAGTCTTCCCAGGGCATCGCGGGCTCACCTCTAGACGGAAGAAACGGAACCATCTGCGTCAGCGACGTGGATTGCGCTGCCATTTTCCTGACGACGTTGGGGTTGGTCGGGTTTGTGGCGTCGCGGTTGGGAGGGCTGCCCGGGGCTTGCCGTGTATCTGCGTCCGCCCTCTCACTTCCCCCGAAGATCGCGCTCCCTGACGCTGCGGTCTCACCTCGCTGGGGACGTTGCCCAACTCCACTCTCTGCCTCCAGCCGTCCTCCCTGGCCCAAGTGCTCCGCCAGCTTGCACGGCTTGCAGTGCCAAGTGATAGCGTGCCCCTCTTGGGGTCCTGCTAGGAGCTGCACCACTCCGCCTTTCCTGATGTCGAGTACCTCTGGAGGGGATTGAAGTTCAATTTGATGGCCCGTGTAATTTCAGGAAACTATGTGTCTCTGTCCACAATGAGTGTCCTCGCAGACTGGTGTGCTGCCACCTCCCCCTATGGCTGGTACTAAAGCCTTTTTCCTTTGCTGCAGTGGGCCCTGCAGTGAGCGAGCACCCCTGGTAGACATGCGTGCTCTGGGGCTGCCTGAGGCTTTCCTCTGCCGCGCTCCAGGACAGTATTCGGCTCCCTGCTGGGCGGGAACCGCCGTATCGCGTTGCTCAGTGCGTCCGCTTGGTGCGTGGGACGCCGCTATTGAGCGCCACTCCTCGTCGCCATTGTAGGATTCAGCGTTATAATGAATCAACAACACTTTATGTAGGTTTACTTCTTTATTTGCCCGGAGCGCCGGGAAACACCGCTGAGCTCAACTGCGGTCGGCGCCTAATAACATGGCTGCCTTTCCGCTTCCGCTGGCGCGCATCCTGTTCCGGTCTGTAAAAGACTAGACCGTCACTACAAGGATGTCCAGCCACCATCTGTTTGTATGCTGCAAAGTCTTGCACATCTTTTCCTAAAAACAATGGAATTAAAACTGGTCTATACGCATCTTTTCTAATAGTGAATCTCTAGAAACAGAGTATATTTAGTTTAAACTCTTTTTAGTCATGTTTGATGCTATTATTTTGTCTGCTAAGTTTACTTTTTTCCAGCACACTCTACAACACATCATTTAAACATCAAAAAATGGCTCCCAGGCTTCACTGGATAAAATGATCCTGTAGAGACGCTATCAGGTACATGGAATAGCGTATTTGGGAGCCAGACATTCTTTGTTGAAGATGTAAAACTAGCTTTCTTTGAAGAAGTCCCTGTTAGTTTAGCTTAAAGGGATGGGAGAAGGATGTCTGTTTATCCCAACCTGTGCCCTTCCCATAGCCTGTATGTCCTCCTTTTCTGAATATTTCAGCTTGTGGTAAAGGTTGCAATATGAAATTGGGTAAGAAGCCGCTTGTAAGAAAGCCTGAAAATGAAGCCGTTGGCAGGTCCTGATGTTGCCATATTACCCCCCTCATTTTGATCAAAAGCAGAGAGGCCTCATTTAAAGGGAAAGTTCACGTAAGTTTCTTCATAATGGTTTGATTACTAGTCTATGATAGACGACTGATGGTACAACACAGAAAATGCCCAAAGCACTTTCTTAGGACTGCAGATGGAAAAGAGCAGAATGTTCAACCAAATCAGTATGGGACAGACGTCTGTGGGATCGATATGAAATGGAAACGCTAACATATGGGAATGCTAGAGTGAGTGGATTTTCAGGATCTGTGGTTTTGAAGTATATCTACATGATAGGGTAAACCTGCTAGGGCAAGCTCACAGTATTTGATTGGTTTGCTCAGGGGGCATCTTCTTCACTTGAAGGCAATTGAGCTGAGCAAGTTATTTTGCAGAAAATCTAACAAGACGGAATTTGATTAGCGCCTAGATAGGTACCCAAAATTACGTTCTCATAGTCCAGACATAAGCTTATTAGTACGTGCATCACAGTGATGTGAATCGTGCTTCAAGGATGGCCACAAAGACTTTTAGTAGGGAAAGATTGAGTGGACACGTTTTGTAGTTGACTAGGGCCGGGACACTTCTTGTAGCATCCCTGCACTTTATGAAACCTTTTCGTTCATCGAAGCCTACAGATTTAGTTTTAAAGGCATTGGTGAGCTCGTTTTTGTGACACATGGGCAATGTTATATATATATATATATATATATATATATATATATATATATATATATATATGGCTGAAAGTTAGCATTGGTTCTGTGGTTGGTGGCTTTTAGATATATGTCTCTTTCTTTTTACACTAACAGGGATTAAGGCACTGTTACAGAATTTTCTTCATAATGGTTCCATATAAGTGTTTTCAATATAGTATGCAGTTAATAAAGATTATTATTTCTGGATAAATACAAGACATTTATACTTTGTTACTCAGCAAATATAGTCAGATATTGTAAATAATAGAAGTACTACTCAAAGGGCAGGAACTTCACAAAGAAATGAAGGGGGAATGCATGATAGGATGCATCTGCATTTCACTGCAATACATTTACTAATACACATAGCAAATGCTGTTTAGTATTTTTCATTGATTAGGGTATAACTGGAATGTTTCAGGGTTTATTTTTGCTGGTAGTATGGTGAAATTGTAAGGTAAACATACTGTCTGTGCACTATAGATCACCGGACGCCATTCAGTACAAGACATAATCCATATTCGACTTTAGAGGTGTCTCTATTTATGAAAATAAGTAAGTCTAGGGATATTTCATGAATCATTTCTATTATTTATAATTACTCTAGTATTTTTATTTTTTATTTTGGGCTTATCAGTAGAGTGAACCAAACTTGGATACTACACATAGAGCTGATACTGCATGACTCACTGGGAATTTATAATGCATATGAGGGAACTAAGAAGGCTATAGTTGACAGTTGCCTCAGTATGCAGTTTCGGGGGACAGTGGTACATGAAGTCTAAGCTTACTTGTACAGACAGTCAGCAGGACAGAAGTGGTAGCATTCTTTTCGTAGGATCCACAGTAAATTAAACAGGAGTACATAGGAAGTCTGTATAGGCATCAAAATGCAAAATATCTTCTACTTCGATTAAATGCAGGTGCTCAAGACTGATAACATTGGATGCTGCTAGTTGGGTAGAGACCACAGATTACGGTGCTACCTCTGTCAATGAGCGGCGGCAATCTACTTCAGTAATACGAGGCTGAGGAGGTGTGAGGTTCTAGACTGACTACAGATGGAGCGGCAAATACAGAGACAAAGAGTTTGCTGGCTAAGGCCCACTTTTCAAGACAAAGTGACTTGAATTGGATGCTATTATCACAAGGAGAGAAATGGAGGTGTTGCTCACCGTACTGCCTTCTACAACTCATAACCACAAAGAGTGCAGTGAGGAATTACTATAGGAGGGTTTCTAATCCTCTAGCCTTAATCTTTTTGTCCGAGGTGATCACCCAATAAAAAGATATTGGATGAGGTGCCCTACCAGTGCAGACTCAACCTCACAATTGTTGAGAAAGTTCTTAAGATATATTAGTACTATGATCCAGTTCTAAAAATACCTTGAGTTATACCACAAGGGTATCCTTTATTGGGTGGTACCTTAGGTATGATTAAAAATACTATGATAATTGGTCAATGGATGCTTTGGGGTACAATGTCCACAGCGTCCTTAGAGTTCGCCATCTCGTTTCTGCCCTATTTTGTCCATAAACTGGTCTTGGGCATTCTTCTGGGCTCTTCAGGGATTCCTAATCTACATTATTTGTAAGGAAACAGACTGAAAATCAGAGCAGGAAAGTCCTACCTTCCTATGTATTTTCACCTATGATTTAAAACAACATCGTTAAAGTTCAGGTAAGTCATTCTGCTCGTTGATAGCAGTGACTCAACACAACATGCACAAAATGGCACACATGATGGGAGTGGCACTGCAAACCCAACACACACCGTGCTATCAAAGTGACCAAGACATTAATGAAAAATACTTGCATTGTCTTATATGTGTTGTATAGCCTTACCCTATTCAGGATCTTATACACCATGGTCGGAAGAGTGGTTTTGATTCCTCTTTTCCACATTTGATTATATATGGTTACATGAGACTCATAAGCATAGCTGTGCAGAATGCTGTGGCCAAAGAATACGTTATGTCAGGAGAAAGCACCTTATCCAGCTCCATTAATTAATTATGTATTCCCATCTTCATTAGTAAGCTCTATTATTGCCAACATTATGCTCCGACACAGAGTTAGGTTTTTTCCAAATACCGCATACCCACAAGCCCATTACGTAGACTGGGTCTCCCCTCATTGCACCTGTTTTTATCACAGCCCATTCTACTAACATTTTCAGGGAAATGAGCCCGCTTTTAACCTACTTCCATTTCCTTCAGCCAAACTCTTGTAGAGTGACATCTGTAACCGTGCACCCAGAAATTGACCATACTCCGCACTATCAGTAATTCTGGGTGCAAGGCTACCACATTGGTATCCCTAGGACCTCATGACGAGGCAAAAGATATACTGGCCATTGCCAATAAATGATGAATTGGTCCTTGAAGGATATTCAGGCTTATAGTGTGAGACAGTGGAGTGGAATCAGAGAGGTTGTGATATTGTCTTATTAATGTGCATCATTAATAATTTATGCTGCCATTTGTATATTACTGCCTTTAAAGAATACTAAGGTGAATGTTAAAGGTAAAACAGAGCTTTGTCTTTGTTCTCTGATTCTTTTTTTATTCTCTAATCCTTTATTTTGACTTTACTGTCTTTTGTTGAGTATTTGTCTATGATTTCTTTTAAGGATGTTGGTCATTTAATAGTACCATACGGGAAAGAAAAGTCAGTTCCTTACTCAGTGAAATTAGTTTTGCCCTTGAGTTTGAAATGAAATCTCAGTGAACAACATGGTTCATCACTATCCCCCTGTGCAGTATTCTTGGATTGTTCTGTCTGCGGTGTAAATGCCTGAACTCAAAGATGCATGGAATCTTGTGACATGTTATAGGCTCTTTCACTTACCGAGGTGTCTACATGTACTACTCGTTAATGTATAATATACTTTTTAAAATATCTCTAACTCTTTAGATGGACGAAAGAATATTCAATAGTGTGGACCTGTGAAGGATTCTGTAATTGTCTATAGTGAGTGAACACATTTCTGATTAAGTTCTAGTGGGCACAAAATGGCAGATTCACTGGTTCTTATTAAATACTCATATGCATCAGTACTATTATGACTTGTTTTTACATTGGCAAGAAGTTACAGACTCGTTTTGTTGGTTCAGTTTATCTCTAAACAAGACTTTCTATTTTTTGAATGGATATTTCTGTACCAACTCTAATGTTCTTTTATTTCAAGGTCCGGAAAAAACAGATGAGTTTCTTCTTGCCCGATTCAAAGGCGATGGCATCAGATACAAGGCCAAATTGATTGGGGTGGATGAAGTTCCGGATGCAAGAGGAGATAAAATGAGCCAAGACTCAATGATGAAACTGAAGGTATTAAGTTACAAAAATACTTTAAAATAAATTGAGCATCATCCATTTGAGGTAGCTTTGTAAGGATATATGACCAGAATTGATTAGAAATGTACTTCAATCCTAGTACAACTTGATTAAGAGAAAATAAAACAGAAATATATATTAACACATGCATGGGATAGATTTGTTTGTATTAAAATGTGCCATCTAGCAAACTACGGTTTGACATCAAATTGACCAGACAAATAAGAGATCAGGATAAACTGAGCAAAGTCAATGAGCTCCCCTTCATTGATTGTCCACATAAAGTTACAGTGGAAATGTCATCCTATCATCACTGGTGAAATTCTAAACTTGTATGCACTGATGTGAACTAATTCATTGATTTGAAAATTTTTTGAGTAAGGTACTTGACAGTGGAGTGACAGAGTAGCTGAACCAGAGGAATTGTATCCAGAGTAAAAGCAAGTCTTCAAAGTTGAGTACATTCGGTCTTGACATTGATCACTATGAATGCTTGGGTGAGGCACATTGCAAATCTGAGCCTCTTGGATAGGAATACTCTACTAAACTATGTATAATTGAAGCTGTGCTCTACTAGTCAGAATAATCTACTAAATATTGTTTGATTGAAACTGTGCACTACCGGTCAGAATAATGGAGCAGAATATAGTGATGTATTTCGTAAACTTAGGATGGTGGCGGAACTTGGCTGCGTGTTGTAAAAGTCATGTGTGCTATATTGCCATAATAACACCGTGCAGAGATTAAATCATTGCCAAAAGCAGTGGAAAACGTATAGATGCAGTGATCTTTTTCAAAGGTTTGTGTATGGAGAACAGAATATTGAGAGAGCAGACCCATTAGAGCCTACACAAAGGACTAGATTTGATGACAATCCCAAGATTTTAACAGGGGCTTACTGGGGAACGCAATGAGTGTCATCCTTGGAAGATAGATGGATATTATGTGCTCTTTATATTCCATATTATGTGCATAGTATGTTTGATGTTTGAATCATTGAGATATTGACTGATAGATACTGCACTTGTAAAATATTAAAATATGTAATTAGTGATAAGATGAAAGGAAGTTGTTATATCATCATAGTCCTAAAAAGGAGGTTGCTTAAGCTAAAGGAAGATATATGTACCTCTATCTCTTTTTATATATCTATATACGTATATATCTACATATATATCTATCTCTCTCTCTCTCTCTCTCTCTATATATATATATATATATATATATATATATATATATATATATATATATATATATATGTCGCTCCAAGGGTAGTGTCCAAGAAATGAGCAGCACGCAAAGTAAGTAGCTTTAACCCCATCAGCTTTTTATTGGTATGGTAGTGCGTAGGCAGAGTTAATCTTCATCACCTGACTTTCAAAGTCCGACGCGTTTCGTTTACTCACTTCCTCATGAACTTAAAAGTCAGTAAGGTGCATGGTGGGGATGTGAGTTCCATCGTTTGGCATCAACCGCTATGCAGAATTGCAAACACGTCGCCTTTAGGTTCTCACACGCCCTTTCAATCCTGTATGGATGCACCTGGATTTTCGTGTAAAAAAGGCTCCGAATGAGCCCCTCCGCTGCAGCACGCCCTCAATCCACTCTTACTTTCCATCTCACGAGCTCATCTGCATAACAAGCTCGATGGCCCCCGCCTGGGGGTGGTGCCAGCTCGACGGCAGGACGGCCGCCTATACATGTCGCTCCAAGGGTAGTGTCCAAGAAATGAGCAGCACGCAAAGTAAGTAGCTTTAACCCCATCAGCTTTTTATTGGTATGGTAGTGCGTAGGCAGAGTTAATCTTCATCACCTGACTTTCAAAGTCCGACGCGTTTCGTTTACTCACTTCCTCATGAACTTAAAAGTCAGTAAGGTGCATGGTGGGGATGTGAGTTCCATCGTTTGGCATCAACCGCTATGCAGAATTGCAAACACGTCGCCTTTAGGTTCTCACACGCCCTTTCAATCCTGTATGGATGCACCTGGATTTTCGTGTAAAAAAGGCTCCGAATGAGCCCCTCCGCTGCAGCACGCCCTCAATCCACTCTTACTTTCCATCTCACGAGCTCATCTGCATAACAAGCTCGATGGCCCCCGCCTGGGGGTGGTGCCAGCTCGACGGCAGGACGGCCGCCTATACATGTCGCTCCAAGGGTAGTGTCCAAGAAATGAGCAGCACGCAAAGTAAGTAGCTTTAACCCCATCAGCTTTTTATTGGTATGGTAGTGCGTAGGAAGAGTTAATCTTCATCACCTGACTTTCAAAGTCCGACGCGTTTCGTTTACTCACTTCCTCATGAACTTAAAAGTCAGTAAGGTGCATGGTGGGGATGTGAGTTCCATCGTTTGGCATCAACCGCTATGCAGAATTGCAAACACGTCGCCTTTAGGTTCTCACACGCCCTTTCAATCCTGTATGGATGCACCTGGATTTTCGTGTAAAAAAGGCTCCGAATGAGCCCCTCCGCTGCAGCACGCCCTCAATCCACTCTTACTTTCCATCTCACGAGCTCATCTGCATAACAAGCTCGATGGCCCCCGCCTGGGGGTGGTGCCAGCTCGACGGCAGGACGGCCGCCTATACATGTCGCTCCAAGGGTAGTGTCCAAGAAATGAGCAGCACGCAAAGTAAGTAGCTTTAACCCCATCAGCTTTTTATTGGTATGGTAGTGCGTAGGCAGAGTTAATCTTCATCACCTGACTTTCAAAGTCCGACGCGTTTCGTTTACTCACTTCCTCATGAACTTAAAAGTCAGTAAGGTGCATGGTGGGGATGTGAGTTCCATCGTTTGGCATCAACCGCTATGCAGAATTGCAAACACGTCGCCTTTAGGTTCTCACACGCCCTTTCAATCCTGTATGGATGCACCTGGATTTTCGTGTAAAAAAGGCTCCGAATGAGCCCCTCTGCTGCAGCACGCCCTCAATCCACTCTTACTTTCCATCTCACGAGCTCATCTGCATAACAAGCTTGATGGCCCCCGCCTGGGGGTGGTGCCAGCTCGACGGCAGGACGGCCGCCTATACATGTCGCTCCAAGGGTAGTGTCCAAGAAATGAGCAGCACGCAAAGTAAGTAGCTTTAACCCCATCAGCTTTTTATTGGTATGGTAGTGCGTAGGCAGAGTTAATCTTCATCACCTGACTTTCAAAGTCCGACGCGTTTCGTTTACTCACTTCCTCATGAACTTAAAAGTCAGTAAGGTGCATGGTGGGGATGTGAGTTCCATCGTTTGGCATCAACCGCTATGCAGAATTGCAAACACGTCGCCTTTAGGTTCTCACACGCCCTTTCAATCCTGTATGGATGCACCTGGATTTTCGTGTAAAAAAGGCTCCGAATGAGCCCCTCCGCTGCAGCACGCCCTCAATCCACTCTTACTTTCCATCTCACGAGCTCATCTGCATAACAAGCTCGATGGCCCCCGCCTGGGGGTGGTGCCAGCTCGACGGCAGGACGGCCGCCTATACATGTCGCTCCAAGGGTAGTGTCCAAGAAATGAGCAGCACGCAAAGTAAGTAGCTTTAACCCCATCAGCTTTTTATTGGTATGGTAGTGCGTAGGCAGAGTTAATCTTCATCACCTGACTTTCAAAGTCCGACGCGTTTCGTTTACTCACTTCCTCATGAACTTAAAAGTCAGTAAGGTGCATGGTGGGGATGTGAGTTCCATCGTTTGGCATCAACCGCTATGCAGAATTGCAAACACGTCGCCTTTAGGTTCTCACACGCCCTTTCAATCCTGTATGGATGCACCTGGATTTTCGTGTAAAAAAGGCTCCGAATGAGCCCCTCCGCTGCAGCACGCCCTCAATCCACTCTTACTTTCCATCTCACGAGCTCATCTGCATAACAAGCTCGATGGCCCCCGCCTGGGGGTGGTGCCAGCTCGACGGCAGGACGGCCGCCTATACATGTCGCTCCAAGGGTAGTGTCCAAGAAATGAGCAGCACGCAAAGTAAGTAGCTTTAACCCCATCAGCTTTTTATTGGTATGGTAGTGCGTAGGCAGAGTTAATCTTCATCACCTGACTTTCAAAGTCCGACGCGTTTCGTTTACTCACTTCCTCATGAACTTAAAAGTCAGTAAGGTGCATGGTGGGGATGTGAGTTCCATCGTTTGGCATCAACCGCTATGCAGAATTGCAAACACGTCACCTTTAGGTTCTCACACGCCCTTTCAATCCTGTATGGATGCACCTGGATTTTCGTGTAAAAAAGGCTCCGAATGAGCCCCTCCGCTGCAGCACGCCCTCAATCCACTCTTACTTTCCATCTCACGAGCTCATCTGCATAACAAGCTCGATGGCCCCCGCCTGGGGGTGGTGCCAGCTCGACGGCAGGACGGCCGCCTATACATGTCGCTCCAAGGGTAGTGTCCAAGAAATGAGCAGCACGCAAAGTAAGTAGCTGATGGGGTTAAAGCTACTTACTTTGCGTGCTGCTCATTTCTTGGACACTACCCTTGGAGCGACATATATATATATATATATATTTTTTTTTATATATAAATCACCTCCCTTAATTCCTTTATCCACATGGACCAGGCACAGACTCCAGAATCTTCAGATTTCAAAATTGTTTATTGAACTACTCCACCGTAATGCGTTTCGGTCAGCACAGTGACCTTGATCATATATGATTCTGTTTTGACATTGACTGTCATTGCTGTCTGTTGGTATTTTTCCTTATTATATAAAACATAAAAATGGGAAGAATTTAGTGATTCAATTTTCAGTCCATTCCAGGCTGTCAATGTTGATTGCATTAACAGATGCCATTGCAAGTTGCAGTTACTCACGCAGTAGCCATTTCAGAGGCCTTAGTTTTGAACAAGGATTCAGTGTTGGCCACTAGCTGGGTAAATCAATGGGGTGGGGGGAATTAAAAGAAATTAAACTTACCTGAATTCTGACATCCTTTGCCTTACCGCTGCTTCAGCTCCAGCCGCCGACGTGATGATTCTCACACTGGCTCCCAGAGTGCTCTGCGTGAATCCAGATGCTCCTCTCATGCTGGTATTATCCAGCATGGGAGAAGCGTAGTGGTTGGGTGGAGTGGGCTGGTTCTATGCACCAGTAGGGACTGGGAGCCTGTGCTCCTGAGCCCACGGATATCTCCAAGCATTAGCTTGGAGAGATCCAAGTGTGCATGTTGGTTTGGCCGGCCGTGGACGGCTGGCCAAATGTACATGCGCACTGCTAGTGCCCTGAGCCCACCACTCATCCTGCTGCCGGAAGGCCCACCATCAAGATTCGGCGGCAGCTCCAGAGTAAAATATAATGATAATAAAGCAGTTTTATGAACTGCTTTATCATCATTTTATTTTACGACCGTCTGCTGGTTCCAGCAGTGGGGTGACGCTCCTCAACCATAGCAGAGGATCCGCCCCTGCAAGGAACCCACAGACCCCATGAATAAATTAAACATTTGTTGAATCTATAGATTATAAGAGGCAGATCTGAGGAGGTACTCCACACTACCCGCACAAACATTAAATAGAGTTTTGTCCAAAAATATATGAGTCCATGCAGGAGGTCCACCCGAAAACGTGGTATATGTTAGATTTAGCTATCTAGAAATCTTGATGTAGGAAGAAAGCCATAGATGGGTTTCTGAATGAAATAGAGAATCTTAAATTGTGATCTATAAATTGAGGAAAGCCAGTGAAGGGATTTAAGGACAGTATGAGTGTGTTCCTCACATGCCCATGTTTATTTAAAAAAAAATATTGATTTTCAGCATAAGGCAGCAAATGTAGAACGTAGCACCAAGGCGTTAAGAATTACTCCAGAACGTTACCAAACTTACATAGCTCAGCAAAGAAATACTCCTCACTTCACTTTTCCGAACCTACTAAACAGCAAACCATCAGACATGATATGTAGGTCTCCTATATCATAGTGACAGCTAACACCCATAGGGTAGTGCAAATATATTGTAAACTTTAAAGATGGAAAGTGTTTGTGGTATTTCAGGACCCTTAGATGGAAACAGTTGTGCACCAAGACTTGCAATACCTGGCAACACAATCAACATGTTCAAGTCATAAAAGGAAGCATCTAATGTGGCTTTTCATCCTTGCAGTTAGGAAACTGTAGAACTGTTGTTTCCCTGATTGTCAATAGTTCAGAAAAGTCTACCCACATTTCAAACACAGGCTACTATTGTAAGAGCAAAGCTGGACCTCCAGGGCATAGAAATCCTATGATTTACCACAACCAGCAGCAGTCATGGAATCTCAGTTGTTTTGATTCTTCCTTGTAAGACTTCAGTCAAGAAAAATGACTGATTCACTTTGACACCATCCTAGAATTCACACAGTGCTCTTTCATACTCTGAGTAGTGCCATTCACTTCTGTGAACTTGTCAACGCATTCACAAGTTCATTCACTGACCAAGGACGGGTTTGATATATGCATTACTTCACCACACAACTTATTAAGTCATCTGACCATATTTTTTCTACGTCACTGGAGTGTACTGGACAGTGTATTTTCCCTTCCTACTGCAGATGTCCTGTAAAACAAAGGAATCACAAATTATCTTTCTGGGGAATTTGGGACTCAAACTTCACTATAGAAATCTTGAAGACATAAAAAGTCACAATGTAAATCAATCATGATTCACCAAGAATGATGGACAATGGCAAAACCTGTCTTGTTTCCCTCCAAAATCTTAGGTCAGTTTTAGATATAATAGTGCAAATCTAAACAGCATCTCGGAGACCCATACAGATATTGGTTTTCTTCATTCGTAAACCATCAATTATTTTTTATCAAAAACAACGAATCCAAGTTCTTCACCTCTGCAAGTGTCGTGTGGAGTCCATCATTTTGAACTCCATGCCTTTCACATGGAACCCATAATCACTCTTTGCAAGTTAACAATCACTTCTATATCTTTATGCTCTGACTACTGTGTGTATACTAATTTCACTTCAAATGTGGTGGCCTTTTCTTTGATTGTGTTATTTGGAGAGTTGCATGATATGGGGTTGGCTAATACTTCTGCAATTGATGCTTGTATTGAACTTTTAAGCAAAATGTAATAATTGTTTGCTTAAGTTTAGCTCCTTAGACCAAATGTTTTTTTTCATATGGTTCAGACTTACAAACAGCGTGTAATGCTGGGTCCTCCTTATATCCTGTTAAACTTCTTTAGGACTCAGTGTTGATTTAGCATGCTAAGCAATTTAAGCAAAATTTGATCAGTTTCACCACAAGCCTACCAAATGCTTTCCAAATGTGCCACATGTCATTGCACATGAATTTATGAGCCCCTTCCACCTGTTTTAGCACGGTCAGAGCCATCCTTGGCCACAGCCTCCAGAGCTATGACCTCGAGAGTGGATATCTGGTGGGGTATGTTCACACAAATAGAGCTCCAGATCAAGGCCAGGCTAGGAATTTAGATTCTGCTCTATCACCAAAGAGATATGGTCCAAGATATTGACTTCCTAACCCCTTCGCCTCTGGGCAAACTTGTTAACTAGCACATTTAAAACATAATGTGCAAAGCATCGCACGTACTGCAAAATGTCGAGTAGTTACCGATATTTCTACCAGTGAACCAATACCAAGAAGCACAATTTAGCAAACTTAAGAAGCAAAGCCGACAGAGACCAGTGTATTTACTTCATGAAACCTGGTCCCCAGGGGCAAGCAGGGCTGTCTTGCCAGTTGTGTGATATGCATGTTGTTGCTAGAAATGTCCTTCTTTCAGCATATTGCAGCACACCTTGCAGTTTCCTAATTGATCATGTACACCTGTAAATCCCCCTGGCAAGCCTGAGCCATGACTGCCCCTGTTCGCAGTGAATGACTGCAGCAGTTCAACCCTGTAGCGGATGCTACTATACTCTCTCCTCTGCTCTTGCCAGGCCTATGACCCTAACATTTTGTGACTTCTTCTCATATTTACATCACATTTTCAGCAGAAGCTGTTCCAAGAAGCATCAGCTAGTATCCATCTGGGGCGTAAGAGTGTTCGGGTGCACTAACACTCTGTGTTGTGTTGATAACTAAGAACGCCACTGCATTTCCGATCTGGGTTTCGAAGTATAAACCTGCATGGCACAAGCAATAAAATGCAAAAGCCGTTTATTTATTTTCTTTTATACTGGATTAAAATAACATTCAACGGCTCTGACCTCTGTTTTGGTTACTTCTTCGAACCGTGAGCCACAAACTAGCTGGTTGAAGCCAAACACCAAGTGCTCGTTGGCACAACTGGAAGTGTAATAGCAAATCTGGTATCTCGAATATTATCAACGAACTCTGCCTGTTTCTCATTGTTCTGTAACAAATGGCTGGTCACATTATGTTATTTCATTTGTTCCTTGTTAACAGGGAATGGCAGGAGCAGCGCGTTCTCAGGGACAACACAAGCAGAGGATCTGGGTGAACATTTCTCTGTCTGGAATTAAACTAATTGATGAGAAAACTGGAGTAAGTATTAAACAGAAAGGTGTTGAGACCGATATTGAGATGTTTGCCTTAAAAGATGCATACAGATATCTGTTTACATGTATGATGCCCTGTAAATTGCAAAAGTGAAATGTTGTATTGAGGATCCTGAGAGTTACACTGTGTTCGCACAACTCTGTTTGCCATCTTACACACTTATACCATGTGTTTGGTGACTAAAAATGTGTAAATGATTACCCAACTCAATGATAATCGTGATATAGACCTCAGAAGTACGAAATTGATAACATTCAAACTTGTGACATTCATACCCGCACAAAGACAGATCTTTTCAATGTATCAGTTGGATCACTGAACCTTCTCTCCATCTTTGTTAGTTAAAAAGACCGTCTATAGAAGACAAATATGAGAGACGTATATGATGACATTAGTTTAAATAAGAAACATAATTCGTGGGTGAGCTCTTCCCAGTAATGGTCCTCGAACAGTTTAATTGTACACCTTATCTGCGTCTTGGGTGAAATTAGTATATTTGCAGACATTTGCTTCTAATTTACACCCGCTTTTGAGAACTGGCGAGAATGCATATTAGCCTATGGTATAGAACCACGAAGAATAACATACAGTGGATGAGACTGATATAATCATGTTTCAGAGGTCTCTTCTTTTCCAAGACTTTGCTTACATTAGCATGCCCTTCATGATTTACTGGTTGTAATCGCCAGGAGAAATATAGCAGGTCATTTTTTGCTTCATATCCTAAATGTTGGCTTTCATCTAAGGCTTTCGCTGGTCTACTTTTCCTTTTGGTGCTGCAGGCAGGGCACACAAGAACAACATGACTGCCATCGTCTATGTACATGCCACAACCAGGGCACTGTGTTGCTGGTGGCGGTGTTGGAGCGCTGATTCTACTAGATTTGTCTGCAGTTTTTGGTACCATTGACTACAACATCGTGCTTAAATCAATGGCTGAACTTGGAATATTTGGTCATTCTTTTTTAACTGGATTATATCTTTCCTTCGGGCAGATCCTAGTCTGTGGCAATTGCTTCTTATTTCTCCCATGATCCACCTCAGTGCTGTGGTAATCCCCCATGAATCTATTTCGTCACAGTTCCTGTTTAACTTGTATAAGTAGAGGCATGCATTAATATGTACGCTGATGACACCCATCTAATGTTTGAACTCTCCCACGCAGGGAAGCATAACAATACCCCCCTCGTTGACTGCCTATCAACTATTTTGTTGGACGAGATCCGCCAGCTTTCTCAAACTAAACCAGACCAAAATGGAGAAATCCTCTCACACAGCAGTAATGGTACCAGCCGAAGCCCTGTCAAAGGTGTCTTGATTCACTTCAAGTTATCTCTGAATTCCCAGGTGGAGAGGACCGCCTATAGTTACTTTGCTCTGTTGCACGTCCTAAGGAACAGTCTACTATGTATTGATTCTAAACTTCTCATGACAGTAGTCAGTGCTAAATAATCAAGTGGGTAGCGGGTGAATTCAGTCAATCCATCCATCAATCAATCAGTACTTATATAGTTTGGCTAATTAACTTGGGTGGTATACAGGTGGATAAACATCGTTTACCACATATCCTTTTCCCCACAGGCAACAACGCATATCATTACTCCGCAAGTCGGACCAAAGACTTGCGGAGGGGGCCGAAGGTGTTGGATTTCAAATCTAACACCTTCCCTACTGTTGCACATACTGGAATTGGAATAGTAAATTATTCTATTCCAACATCAAGCACCCCACCAAGCGAGTTGTTGTTATGATTTGTGGGTTAACTGATGCTCTATAAAACATCTCTCGCCCAACAGAGCTCAGCAACTACAGCATGGCCATCATTTAGGGGTTGCCAGGTGTCACAGGTGCGACCCCTGACTTGCCCTTTGATACCCTTAGCCCTGCTTTCGTGACCCCTGACCTCAGAGGTGGCAAATTCAGTGCCAGGAGCAGCGGGGCAGCAGGAGCTCCACTCTTTATTTTCTGTCCATTTTTTAGTACACTAATAGTGACAAAATAAAATTATTACTCACTAATAGTGTAATAAAAATGGAATGCAGTGAGCTGGAATATAGCCTTCCATGGCAGCTGAGGTAAGTAAAAAATGCTCTTAAAAGTGTGGTGTGCGTGGTTGCGAGTGAGAGTATATTTATCAATGGGAGAGTGTGTATGTGCGAATTTGTGTGCGAATTTGTGTGTATGTGTGTGTGAGTAAAAGTGGAGGTGAGAGGGCGCGTGATGTCACTTCCGCTACCCCTGGCATTTCGGTGACTTGACGTCCATAAACTACAACCCCTTTCTACATATCTCTATGCAATCAAACGTCTCTCAGAAAGCAGTCACCTCACAGCCAGAACATCACAGTGAGAGAAACTCTATCTTAGAAAAGTGCTAATTAAGTAACAGCCCCCTACACAGTACACGGAGCTCTCAACTCAGTCTGATGCTGCATACCACACCCGGCAACAGAATACAAATTCATCAACTCACAACTGTAACCAATTTGTCCAAGTACCCTCTCCTTTATTTCAGTCTTTCCCAAACGAGATTACAATACAGCTTAAGACTGACAAATATGACCTTTTAATCGAGAACATTGACCTAGAGTTTCTTAAGAGTCCTCACTCAACCTCATACTCTTGAGATCCTGATTTAGAGTTCAGCTGACGGGTTAGTCCACCACACACATGTGACGTATATCCCGTCCGCTGTATTAGAAGCGCTTTGTATCCAAGGGCACTTGTAATACGGCAAGCAGGATATCCATCACATTTGAGACGGAGTAAATCCTCAGCTGAACTCTAAATCAGGCCCAAAGATACTAATGGGTTTATTACACCCACACACACCATAATATTCAGTCCCGCATAAATGACAAGAAAATTGACTTGGAAGGCATTAATAACAATTTGACACTGTAATGAAAGTGGTCAGAGCCACAGCCGCCTAGGTGTACCAGATCCGCCTCTAGACTTGGACTCCAGACTGGAAATCCTGGTCCTCGGTTAAAATAGCTCCTGAGTAGGATGGTCTCACTCTGCCCCTCCACATTCTCCAGAGAATACATTAATCAAAGTGAGATATAGTGGTCTCCTGTGGAATTCAGACCTTTGTGTCACTTGCCAAAATGTGGACGTCATCAAATCTATTCACTTCCAGCTCAACTCCTAAAGCAATATGACAACAGAACCACATAACTTAGTGTGCTCGAGTCAACTTTCACTTCATCTACAGCAATGTATATACTCTCATCTGTGACATAAATGAGCCACAAACGGTGTAAAGCAGCAGTCTTGCGTGAGTCAGGAGATTTTACTGGTTCTCTGTAAAACCCAAAGTACAATTCAAAGTACTTTCTCTGCCATATACATGCCTAACAACCACGGAATCTATTCGAAAACCATCAACACGGATTGAGTACTGGCACTTTAAGTGCACTGTGCCTTTTGCTCATGAACCTTCTGCAGAAGACCCAAGACAGAAGAACAAGAAGGCATAACCTTCCCTCTAGGGCAGTCTATCCGCTCACATTCACAGCACCCCAAATCTGATTCCCACAACGCCTAAAATATTAATAAATCACGCACCAGCCCTGTCCTCACTGCTACCAGACCTCGCTCTGTATTGGTATTAGGGCCGGCGCTTCCATAAGTCGAAGTAAGGCCAACCTTAGAGTGCCCCCTGGTGGTTATTTTTAGATTTCTGGAAAAAAAGCCACAAAGTGGATCATTTCCGAATATATCCAGTTATTCAGATAGAAAACCCGCATTTTCTCTGGCATGCTCAAAATCCTCACACCTAACTGATTAGCCTGAGATAAAAGTCTGTGGTGCGCGCTATACAAAATGCGCAATAAGATTTACTAGATTTTATTGATTGCATTATTTCAAATGTAATCCATGAGTGTGGATGTTGAATGGTTCGTTTGTCGCTGTCCTTTGCAATGTACTACCTCCATTCACTAATTGTCCACACTTCCTTCGAGAAGCTTATGCTTGGTCCTCGCTACCAATGGGAGGTTAGCTATTTTATTAACTTGAAAGTAGGCCTCAGTACCCGGCTCAGGTACGTACAGATCTTCCTTTGCTCACTGGGTTCAGTCCACCATACTAATCAATCGACCCAGGGAGTAAAGTCTTTGAGCAGAAGCATCGAACCTCTCAACTTAATCCTATAAAGTCTACAGTTGTTTTATTAAGGTTTAAAACGTCTATCACTTTGAAATCGCCAATTTTATTAAAACCCTGGCTGATAAAACATTCCATAATTCTCTGACATCTTGTTCTTTAGACTATGTGAAAACAACGTGCAGCCAATTTAGCAGAAGAACAGGGGCATTTGTTAAAAAAAAATCCTTGTTACTAGCAAGTAATCCCCAAATTCACTCACAAAAAATTGTATGTATCTTATGCAGGGCCAAAGGACTTTTGTGTTTCTGCAGTTGTGGCTTTTTTCGCATAATTATGGGTTTGTTGCATTTGCCACATAATCCACCATCTGCTAATCTGCAGATTTTAGCAACAAAAAATTGTTTCTTGCTCAGACGGATGAAAAGGTTCTAAAAACGTGGGTCATGTGCAGGGAAGGCTCTATCAGGTCATCTTTTGATAGTTTTTTTCTATATTTGATTGTTTAACTGGTACTACTCTGGTGAAATGTTTCCCCAGACAGTATTACTAGGTGTAAAAAATACAAAAAACGGAGGAATGGTATAACAATATGTGCCGAATTATGCTGTATATTTAGCCTTCTCTTGCCACATGATTTAGTCAACTCCAGTGCATAATTTGGGCTCGCCTGCTACATAGTTCCAGTTGCTGTGGTCATATGTGAGCAAGGCCAAGGCCTTGAGGGGAGCGCGGCGCCACAAGCTGCTTACTGCTTGATATGTGTGAGGCTGTTTTAAAATATGCAAATTAGGCCACGCATCATGCAATGCAAGCTCAAAGTGAAATGAAGTGAGGCATATCATCGAGAAAATGAGGCTCCCACTGGGATGCATTTACAATTTGTATTATTGAGGGCATCATAAGGATGCTTTTTGAGCAGGTAATTGACACGTCACAAGAAATTCATTTTCATCTGCAATGAAAACGTAGGCAGAGAACAATGTGGCAGGATCATCCCCTCCACCTAATCCGAAACCATATGCTGTCCTAAATAAATTGCCATTCAATGTTTAAGCACGCCCAGGCAGTCATTCATTAAATATTATATTTCAATATTGATAAATAAAAGAATACGAGGTGGATTTGTTAAGTGAATATAAATCCTTGTAAAGTATGTTCGTTTTCTGTGATTTTACTACTCAATTATGTATCATCAATTGAGTTAGGTGCACCAACTTGTGGCCGCTCCCTTTGAAAAGACGCCTTTATCAGGCACTGTTTACAGTAAACATCAGTGGCAGCAATTCAACCCAATCACGCAAATCTTCTGTTTTCTGTTTAAAACAAGCCACCCACCAGATAAGGCTCTGTAAGATCTTGCTGTACCATCAGCAAAAGCTAAATGCGGCCACTCCGGGATTAAACTAATACAATAATTACTTGAAATCGCTCGAGTCACGTGCAGCTCGTCTGCAGCCTCTGCTGAAGACATGCACGCTGGCTCCACAAAGCATTGGCATCGCTTTCTCAAAATAACATGGCACTCTGGACTTTTGGAAACGGTGTAGCAACAGTTTCGTTCCTCATGTCATGGAAAATTACAATTCTCAAAAGTTTGCTAGATGTACTTCTAGAAACCTTTAACCGCCGCAGGCTTCCAAGGGTCCTTCTGGAAACTTTTATGAATTTCTGACGTCATAAATTATCCCCCCCACAACCACGGTCGTAGACGTGTCTGCATGCACGCTCTTACTTGCCAGCAGTCAAGTAAGGATGCTGGAGTTGAACATAAGACTAGAGATGTTGGTACAGACGTTTTGATTGCAAATGTCAAGAGCTTCAAATAGTCTGGGGCGGCTGCAGCCAAAATAAACTGGTGGGGCAGTGCAGAGGTGGGGGCAAATAATAAAAAAAACACTTACCTCATGCTGCCGCTCTCGCTGCCTGCCGCCTCGGTGAAGAAGTATTAGAAAGTCCAAGGGCCACTCCCACCCAACCCAGATGATGCTCTCAGCATGAGAGCAGTGCCAGGATTGGTCTTAGAGGCATGTTTAGGCGCACAGTAGGTGACTGGTAGCCTTAGCCATTTCTCCACCGGGTTGGACAATAAAGAAGGCTTCGAGAAATCAGAGGGCGCATGATGGTTTGGATGGCCTAAATCGGCCGGCCAGAGGACCATGCGCACTTCCAGTGCCCAGCAACTCCTACTACCCCTGCTGGCTGTCACTCATGATGCCCATCCCACACTTGACTCAGCAGCATCAGCTGTCAGAGAAAAATAAAACGATAATTAAATTATTTTATATCGTTTTATTTTTCTTCTACAGTGAGTGGGACAATGCTCCTCTGCCATTGTGGAGGAGCTGCTTGCTGCAAATAATGGTAGTGAGGTAGCAGCTGGTACACCTGGCTTGCCTTTTTGTACCCCTGGCTCTGATTTTGCTGCCTTTAGGGGCATGAACATGGCTGCTAAAACTGGATGTAAACAGCAGACTAAAACATTGCTATTTAACCCCTTGGCTGCGGGGCCAATTCCCCCGCTGTGTTGGGGGGAGAGGGGGTGCGCACAGCGCCCCTGTGCTCATGACGAGCTCAGCTCGTCATGAGCCACGTTTCTCGTGTGCTCATGACGAACTGTGCTCGTCATGACCACGCCCGTTTTTTGGAACGCCCAGCACAGCAGGGGAATTAGCCCCGCACCTGAGCGTTCTACCGGTCATGACGAGCTCAGCTCGTCATGAGCACACGAGAACCATGGATCAAGACGAGCTGAGCTCGTCATAAGCGTCGGAGGGGTTACGTTATGCAGTTTCTAGTTCTTGGCCTTCTCCTAGCCCTCAAGAGCAAATAGGAGGCTGTCCAAGATCGATGTTTGGGTAAAGGGTCCAACCTTAAGATCAGCCGTGGCCCGTGCTGGTAAGACCGGTGGCGACCGGGTGGGAGTGGAGGAGGGGGAGGTTCATTGGACAATGACGAGGGGAAATGAAATAAATAATTTGTTTGCTCGTCATGGTCCGTTGAAATCCCCCATACTACCCCACCCCGGCCTCACCGCTCTTACCTGCATGGGCTGCGCCTGCTTAAGATGTCACTGGCAATCTAGGAGTTGCAGGACGTCACTTTCATTACCCTTTGATTTCTGCTGAATTGACGTCCATAACTAAAGTTAAACTGTCCTTTCGGATGTTGTATTGCATATAGGGTGAAATTTGTCCTGCAGCATTAGTAGGGAATGCTTAGATCTCATGGGTCTGCGTAGAGCAATATGCAGTTGTCGCGATGCAGTTTTTCACTGTTTTTCTCAGGATATCAGCTCCATGACTCCATTTAATGTTGTTCTTCTTGCCCTACTTGACCTATAGCAGGATATCAATGCATTAACATGTTTTTCAAGACACACACATCACAAATAAAGAGGATCCTTAATGGGGAACCGTGTAATATGCGATGGAAGTTTTCTAGTGACATAATAAACTTCAATACCGAAGACCGAGTGATATGTAAATGTAACCAGAATATGGAGATTGTCATATAGGACCATAATACACATGGGTATCGGTATGTATATTCTTTACATCACATGTTTACTTTGAGATAGTTAGGGCAACAGTGAGTGCCACTGGATTTAGGTGATTCTGTGCATATAGGCATTTCACATAGTTATGGATTTACTGCATTTGCCACATAATTTGCAAAATTTGCAAATTTCACACAAAAAACGTTTTGCTATCTCAAATGGATGGAAACAATTCTGGCAGAGTATGTGCCAAATAATTTGCATATTGAACACATAATTTAGATAAGCTTGCTGCATAATTTGGTCTTCCTTGCCGTATTACTCTAGAATATATGATTTGCATATAACGTTGGTAAGATTTACACCAAATTTGTTACACATAAGCCAATATTATTGCAATAGAAAAAGGTTAACCAGGTGCTCAAAAAAGATACCTGCTTCCTTTCTAGCTCCCAAAGAATGTTTGCTCACTGCTAAAACAAAAACTGCTGAATGCATTTACATCAAATTTGGTATGCTTGTAGACCTTAACTAGGAAATAATTTTTTCTGGTTTGGTGCAAATCCATTCAATATTTTGAATGGTATGAAGAGTTCGAAATTGTGCCAGGACGGCTTGAAAGGGTTAACACTTTTCTATATCTTGACATGTGAAAATACATTTGTTGATTTGCTTATATTTTTGGCATGTTTGATGAATATGCTTGCCGTTCGGCATGCATGTATAATGTTAAGCATATCCACTGTATTTTCAGATTTTTTTCAAATTCATAAAGAGAGCCCAGCTAAATATAAGGGGCTAAAAAGTGTTCATTTGCTAATATATTTGGTACTTCTGGATACATCTGCACCCATTCTGTCACAATGTTAAAAGTATTAGTTTGCTATTTGACATGTCAACTTTGTGTCAATACATCAAAGAATGGAATAGTTAAAGAGGGCATTAATATTTTCACTTGCTTTGACACTGGGGGAGGGCAGTCCATGCAGGTCCATCAAGGGAGACACATTTAATAGGGGCATAAAGAAGTGCTCATTTGCTAATAGGTTTGCACCGTTTCATGAATCCTCATAAACGTTGGCAGACGTTTTGCAGCTTGAATTTTCTGCCGGTATGCCACATTTTGAGAAGATCTTTTTCGAAGAAGGGACACATAAATGGAGAGCAGTACAAGTTTCATTCACTAATGCCTGTGACTTGGTTGGGAAACAACCATTACATCGCAACTTTTAAAACGCACTACCATTACAACGGAACTTTTACAACGCAAAAACCATTACAACGCAGGTATTTACAACGCAGGTATTTACAACGCAGGTGCTATTACAACGCATACCATTACAACGTAAGTACTGGTAAGTATATAATTATATTTAAAATGTTATATGTTTGTTTTTTAAATGGGGTATTTTTTGGGTTAAGGGTCAGTTTTGGGTTTTAAGGTAAAGGGGCATTTTTAGGATTCAGGGTGAGATTTGGGTTTTTGGGCAAAGGGGTATTTTTAGGGTTCAGGGTCTGTTTTTAGTTATTGGGTAAAGGGGTATTTTTAGGGTTCAGGGTCAGTTTTCAGTTTTTGGTTAAAGGGGTATTTTTAGGGTTCAGGGTCAGTTTTCAGTTTTTGGGTAAAGGGGTATTTTTAGGGTTCAGGGTCAGTTTTCAGTTTTTGGGTAAAGGGGTATTTTTAGGGTTCAGGGTCAGTTTTCAGTTTTTGGGTAAAGGGGTATTTTTAGGGTTCAGGGTCAGTTTTCAGTTTTTGGGTAAAGGGGTATTTTTAGGGTTCAGGGTCAGTTTTCAGTTATTGGGTAAAGGGGTATTTTTGGGGTTCAGGGTCAGTTTTCAGTTTTTGGGTAAAGGGGTATTTTTAGGGTTCAGGGTCAGTTTTCAGTTTTTGGGTAAAGGGGTATTTTTAGGGTTCAGGGTCAGTTTTCAGTTTTTGGGTAAAGGGGTATTTTTAGGGTTCAGGGTCAGTTTTGGGTTTTTGGGTAAAGGGGTATTTTAAGGGTTTAGGGTCAGTTATGGGTTTTTGGGTAAAGGGGTATTTTTAGGGTTTAGGGTCAGTTTTGGGTTTTTGGGTAAAAGGGTATTTTTAGGGTTCAGGGTCAGTTATGGGTTTTTGGGTAAAGGGGTATTTTTAGGGTTCAGGGTCAGTTTTGGGTTTTTGGGTAAAGGGGTATTTTAAGAGTTTAGGGTCAGTTATGGGTTTTTGGGTAAAGGGGTATTTTTAGGGTTCAGGGTCAGTTTTGGGTTTTTGGGTAAAGGGGTATTTTTAGGGTTCAGAGTCAGTTTTGGGTTTTTGGGTAAAAGGGTACAGGGTAAAAATAAAGTAAATTTTAAATTAAATTAAATTAATTAAATTAGAATTATTTACATTTGTAATTTAAATTATATACTTACCTATACTTACGTTGTAATGGCATGCGTTGTAATAGCCCCTGCGTTGTAAATACCTGCGTTGTAATGCCATGCGTTGTAATGGCACCTGCGATGTAAAAGTTGCGTTGTGATGGCATGCGTTGTAAATGCATGCGTTATAACGTCATACATCCACTTGGTTTGATGAAGTTGCATGACATTTGACTGACAACTAGCAAATTCCATTGCAAGAATAGCAGGCTTCATTCAGATCAAAAGGGGGCAAATGAAAGAAGACAATCTTTGGTTTTGCTATTAGCTCAACATTTGGCAGACAGTTAGCATGTTTAGTTTGCTCTCTGTATGTTGAGCTATGTGCAGATCCGTCATTTGGGCACACAAGTCCATTTAAAGGGGTGGGGGCAAAATATTCATTTCTTAATTATTTTGGCACCAGTTGATGAATATGATAGATAGATCTATTGTCAGGGGAAATTGTTGGGGAAATGACATTTAATTAAATTTGACACTATTTGCTGTATCAGCATGAAATTACCACGCAGTAAGAAATGTAAACCTAGTAGTGGGATGGCAAGTTTCATACAGATCTGACACCCAGCGTCACCTACAAACACATTTCTACCTTCATCGATCCACCCATCAACCATCCTATGCCAACACATTACTGTAACCCTCAATACTATCCCTATCACACATGCACTCCCTCATACACCCACTCATCCACCATCAAGGAGCAACACAGCCACCAATATACATCCAAACAACCAACTCTGAATGTCCCATGAACATGCTCCTTTGAATAGGAACTTTGATACTCAGTGTAAAACCATACTTAAAACTAAGGTATGGTTCATGTGGAAATTCATGAAAAAAAGTCATTTAAAGTGGTGTCATGGTTCACTTCCGAAACCTTAACATCCTTGAAGAACCGTAACTTGTTCCACTGCCATACCCTGCTCCAGGCCATGTTAGGGTCTTCTGGCGTATATGAAATTGCGCATTGCAGGGGTTCTATGATTTTGCAGTTGAGCCTACATCGATTTATCCGTTTTGTTTCAGGTCAATTTGTTCTCTGGTTTCAAATACTTCCATAGCTTGGGACCAGGTCTTTCTATTTTCGATTGCAGGCAGGGATTTTATAGGAGAGGGCATTAAATATGTATTCTGGAAGTACATGTGCAGTGTTCTCATTTGTGCCTACGTTTTTAAGATGATCGGTTTCGGAGGTTCAAATATTTGGTGTGGAAGCAATACCCGTCCTTTAGAATTCATATTGCCTTTACTCTTTTCTACAGATTAGATATTTAACTCTACCGGGTGCTCCACTCATTCAGACCCTCGTATCCTGTGGAGATTGTGGAAGGGTCAGGTTCCCCTTATGACACTTTCCCCTTCTTATGTTTATCAATTGATGACGGAGGTGGCGAGAGGGGAGAGGGGGGTAAGAGATGGAAGGATGACCATTTGTTTTTTTTTTCTCTTCTTTATCTAATCTTGCCCCCTCACTATGAAGTTTCCTTATTGGTGGCCAGTCTAAATGAAACACATTTCTTATTTTCTGTCCTAGGTCATAGAGCACGAACATCCTGTAAATAAAATCTCCTTTATTGCTCGTGATGTGACCGATAACCGCGCATTTGGCTATGTTTGTGGTGCAGAAGGACAGCATCAATTTTTTGCATTGAAAACAGCGCAACAGGTGGAGTATTCATTATAAAGTCAAAATACTAAAATTCATTAATTTGTTCATTTTATGTATTTAGGAGTTCTCATCATATTAATATTAATGTACGTTTCTGTCTGCAGTAGATCATAAATGCAGCAATTTGCAGTTTTATACATTTTCTCTGCACTTAAGATATTTTTTCCATATATAAAATAACACTTTTATATATTGATCTGCCTGCTTCATCTATTCATGTGTCTGAATTCACCCCATACACTCACAACTAACTATCCTCTATCCTCAGTGATGAATGGCAGACAGTGGCAAAGAGGGTCAGTATCAGTATGGTTTGAACAGGGGCGGAGGAGCGCCGCCCCACTGTTTACAGAGCAGTGAAAAAAGGAAAAATAAAATGTTAATAACTTTGTTATCATTTTATTTTTTGAAGCTGCGGGCTAGGTTAGGGTGCAGTGGGACTTTGGTCACAGGGGAGGACTGGTGGGCACACTCTTAGTGTGCATGGCTGTTTGGCCGGCCCTCTGGTGCTGGCCAAACAGTTATGCACACTTTGCATGTTCCCTACCAGGCTGTAATGCACAGCCTGGTGGCGATCATGCACATGCTTCCAGTTTCCGACTGAGGGCCAAACCACAGTGCTCGGACCAATCACAACGCTGCATTGCAGTGTTGTGATTGACTATGGTGAGCCTGTGTGCTTCCTGCTTTCGGGACTCATCAGAAAGAGGGCTTGAAGAGGTAAGTATTGTTTTTTTAATAGCTTGCTTTTTACAACCGCGTCCTGCCTGCCCAACCACCCCGGTTCTCTGCCAGGCTCATCTGGGTTTGATGAGTTTTTACAGATAGGATAATAAGTAGCTAGGCCATTGGATTCAATATGGCAGTTCCATCATTATAATATCTTTAGTGACATAAAGGAGGTATTTTGGTCTAGAATGGAAGTGACGATTAAAGTGAAGTGCCAGAGTTCAATGTAAGCAAATCCTCCCTAGGAAGAAAGTTACAAATGTATCTTAAAAAATTACAGGTAACCTACATTGGAAACCTGTTCTAGGACATAGCCTTGAGCATCCCAAAGCCAGTGGGCATGTGAAAGTAATGGGCCTCCAGAAGTTCACAAGAAGGCTTTAGTCATAGTTGGTTATTTGGCTAAATGATGTACTGTATTACACAGTATTCAAACTTCTTTGAAATATCTTAATGTAAAATATTTGCATCATCTGCTCTGAATTTGGAAAGCACGTCAATTCCAACTATTGTAAAGGGCATTACTTTGCCAAACGTCTAACTCGAAGGCAGGCTGTAACTAGCTACGAGTCTAACAGAATAACATATCAAATAGAGGCATTCGAATATCACGGAGTTTGTCCCTAAAGATAATGTAATCAAATATATGTGCTGGCCATTGGTAATTAGTGCACGAGATCCAGGCAAAATGGAAGAAATAGACAATGTACCATCAATAGTAAGAGATATCACAAAACCAACAGCTGTCAGCAAAGTCAGAAAATGTGCTCCTCAGTTTTACAAAAACTGAAAAATATACCCTTTTGAGTGGTGTTTCGTGTCCAGGACGTTAATTGAAAACAACAAATGAGACTGTGGGTGCTACAGAGCAGTGTATATCTAAGTTGAAATAAACATGTGATATTTTCCAACTGTGTTGGGATAGAGCTGGAGAACGGCTCAAGTTTCTTTGAATTTTGGACAGAGTTTAACAAATACTTGTGGTTGAGATCATACTGGTGAAAAGTTATGTATGTTTTTGTGACTTGGTTGAAGTTGCGAAATCATAGCCAGGATGATTGTTATATGTGTTGTTCATGAAAGGTTACACAGGAAAAGAATTTATTGTTTTAGAGTACATTTGGCAATGTTTGACTGGTTGGAAGTGAGGAGCTCATTGCATTTCCCAGAGGAGGTAGTGCAGGTTTTATGGGGATTAATTAGGGTTAGTGTGTAAGGAAAACATGCATTGGGAGGTTTTTTCATGTACAATTATTAAAAAATTATACTTTCAAATGCTTGTAGTCCAATTCAAATCTGCATCTAAATAGAAGGTCCTTAGACATATTACACTGGTGATGGCAGTGGAGATATTTCTATCTAGATGAGTGTTAGAACTGGGGTTTCTGGTTGACAGAGTATGCACCCTGTACAAGCCGGAACCACAACTCTGGCCAGGGTAAGCTAGATACACACTAAAAGCGAACCTGTGCTCACCCTCTGGTAGCTTGGCACAGAGCAGTCAGGCATATCTAAAGAGGCAATGTGTAAAGTATTTGTGCAACACACATGCACACAGTAACACAATGAAAACACCACAAAGATGCTCCACACCAGGTTAGAAAAATAGATTATATTTTTATGAGCAAAACAAGACCAAAACATAAAAAATCCAAATAGTAAAACCAGAGTTATTCTTTTTAAAAATTAAATCAAAATGTAGTGCTTAGAAGTAAATAGTGCTTAGGGATTACTTGACATTGCACTGGTCTGTGGTGAATCCAAAGCTCAGGCCGACCGCGATGGAGGCAGACCAACTTATGCAGGTACAGTTGAAAGAGGAAGCGTCAACGACGAAAACTCAATGTGTCGGTTCCGATCAGCGCAGGAGATAAAGGCTTCATCAACAAACCCCTTTTATGATGCATGCAATGTGTCATCTTTGAGCCTCACTGTTCATTGCCATCGAGCTGCGCAGTCCGTCGAAGCGATGATGTTGATCAGCTCCTGTGTTGGCATTGAAAGGCAGTGCGTTGGTTCAGACTGACACAAAGTCGCCACTGCATTGATTTTGATGGTTTTGCACAGCAGTAGCTCACTTTCAAGGGCACAGGCCAGGTGTTGTTGCAGGGTTGAAGGATGTCTTTGATGGCCCTGAGACTTCAGAGCAGGGGGCAAGCCAGCAAGCCCTTGAGTCACTCTGAGTTCAAGTGAGATGGGTCAAGTCCTTTTCCTCAGCAGGGCAGATATTAGCAGGCAGCACAGCCAAATAGAAAAGCAGCTCTTCCAGAGCAGCAGTCAAGCAGAATAGCAATCCTTGTCACACAGCAGTCTTTACTCCTGGCAGAGTTCTTCACAGGTTCAGTAGTATACTGTCTTGGTAGGGTCAGAGGCTCAGTACTCACTTGTGCCTTTAAAGTGGGGGTGAATTAAAATAAGGGTCTTTAAAGTCACATAGGCCCTTCTTCCCAGTCCTGGCTCCAGACTGTCAGTAGGGGGTAATCAGCCCTTTGTGTGAGAAACAGTACACTGCCTATTCAGGTGAAAATGTCAACTCCTGTTAGACCTTGCACCTTGGCGTGAGTTTCCCCTCCACTTTTTGCTGATGTGCCTCAGATGTTTTTGGCTGATGTCCGCTGCTCAGGGCACTGCGCCACAGCCAACCCGTGCCGCAGTGCAAGTGCTCCCTATGAAACGTGTAACTGTGATTGATGTCCCTGATTGGTTCATTGGATTTACTGTCAGTCCCCAGTAAGGTGCACCAGGAGTGCCGGGGCTTGTGAATGCCAATACTGCTAGTGGGCCTGCAGCGCTGGTTGCGCCACCCACAGAAGCAGCCTTAAAATGTGTCTAGGGTCTGCCATTGCAGAACCTGCGTGCAGTCTGGTACTGTCATGCTGGCTGGGCAAGTGCACACACTTGCCAGCCCCTAAACCTTCCCTTAACTTCATATTAGTCACCCCTATGGTAGGCCCAAGGGCAGGGTGCATTGTAAGTGTAAGGTAGGACATGCTCTGATGAGTGTGGCATGTCCTAATAGTGAATTACTGCCAAATTCGTTTTTCACTATTGTAAGGCAACCTGTACCCTTTAGGCCAGATGGGCTGCTGGAATTATTACACTCTATAATCCCAGCAGGCTCAGGGAACATGGTAGAAAATAATGTTTAGTATGCCTGAACTCAGAATAATAAAATACTTCTTTTAGTAAAGTTTATTTTAATATCCTGTGTTTGCAAATGCTACTTTTAGAAAGTTAGCATTTGCTTGCCTAACCATTTCAGCCCGCCTCTGCAGGATGTGTATCTGACGGTCTGGGTTGTGTGAGTGACAGGGCTGGGGGATGACAGGTGGTGAATGCAAGGAGTTCACCTTAGTGGGAGGTAGGAGTGCCCCTAGACGCTTAATCAGACTGTGCTCTGCCACCACAATGCTGGCTCCGCCCCCCTGGGGAGCGACTGATGACTCAGCCTGCACCTGGCCCAGGAAGGGCAAAGCACTGTCATCAAGGTACTTCTGGCTGCCCCTGTCCACACAATGCTGGTTCCACCTCCCTGTGGAGCGTCTGATGTGCCTGCCCTCACACTGAAAGCAGAAGCCAGAAGTACCCCCAACAAGTACTCAGAGACTGAAAGCAGTTATGCAAAGGCCCCCCTGGCCTGAGAAGACAAAAGAAATGCTGTATACCGGTCCGGTCCTCGGATGCTTGATTCCGTTCTGGGAAGGACATGGCTTTTGTAGTTCGGACTGGACTGTTCCCATGGGGCAACAGGGTCAGAGCTGATTTGCATATTGCCATTGTCTAACCCAGGGTGGTGTGGAGTGCAAAAAAACGATGGATTTGGGCCCAGATCTTTTGACTGGGGGAGTGTGTGACATTGATCCACATTCAGTCCATCACTTGTTGTTTTTGCAATTGCCGCCCTAAGTGCGCTGGGGATGCCCAGACGTGGGTCCCAGGCACTCCACACCACTTGGAGTCAAGCTAGCCGGGCTGAAGAGAGGTGTTACCTCGAAACCGGTCCGGTCCTCGGATGCTTGATTCCGTTCTGGGAAGGACATGGCTTTTGTAGTTCGGACTGGACTGTTCCCATGGGGCAACAGGGTCAGAGCTGATTTGCATATTGCCATTGTCTAACCCAGGGTGGTGTGGAGTGCAAAAAAACGATGGATTTGGGCCCAGATCTTTTGACTGGGGGAGTGTGTGACATTGATCCACATTCAGTCCATCACTTGTTGTTTTTGCAATTGCCGCCCTAAGTGCGCTGGGGATGCCCAGACGTGGGTCCCAGGCACTCCACACCACTTGGAGTCAAGCTAGCCGGGCTGAAGAGAGGTGTTACCTCGAAACCGGTCCGGTCCTCGGATGCTTGATTCCGTTCTGGGAAGGACATGGCTTTTGTAGTTCGGACTGGACTGTTCCCATGGGGCAACAGGGTCAGAGCTGATTTGCATATTGTCATTGTCTAACCCAGGGTGGTGTGGAGTGCAAAAAAACGATGGATTTGGGCCCAGATCTTTTGACTGGGGGAGTGTGTGACATTGATCCACATTCAGTCCATCACTTGTTGTTTTTGCAAAAAGTATAAAAGTAGGAGCCCTGCTCCTTGTAAATCAGAATCCTGTTTCCCACAAAGAACCTCTGCCCGAATAGAAGGAGAAGAAGACGCTGGAAGGACTGGCCTGCTGCTTGCCTTGCTGAGGAAGGAGAGGAGAAGACTTTGCTAAAAAGACTTTGCTGACTTGTGCTTGAAACCTTCTCCAAGGGCTTGTTGGAGCTTGCCCCCTGATCTGAACCCCAGGACTAGTGGGTTCTTGGTGCTTCTGCTCGTCCTGACATTTGAGCCGTGTGTGCATCCCGCCGGAACCAGACTGCGCCCCTCATCGCCCCTCCTAGGGCTGTGGCACTCGGGAGCTTGCCTGCCTTTGTCCCCGTGAGAGCCTCGCTCCGATCGGAGTCGCTCTCTGCCCCCGGGCTAGGCTTCCTGCTCCTCTGCCCCTTGCCTGCTACTGGAGCGCGTTGAGACGCTCTCATCCCTCCCGCCGGAATTCCTCTGATGATCGCGATCCATGTGGGGTCGACAGCTGCACGGGCCGTGCCCTGTGACCCCGCTTCGCTATCCCAGAGACTCGTCAGGCCGCGCGGCCCCCGCTGAGGAGACCCCCGCTCTGCCGTGCAAAGGGTCGCGGGCCGCGCCTGCCTGATTGCACACGCCCGCTGACGTCAGGATCCAGAAGCGCCCCCAATCATCAGAGTCGCACTGACCCGTGCCGACTCTCACCAAGGGACCGCAACAGTCCCCAAAGCTGTGATATCGGACTAGGGGCCCGCAACGTTGTTATTTCCCCTTCATCGTACCGGCCGCACCCGCCTCTGTGGAACCGTGAGTACGAGTGAGTGTGCAGCCTAGCGCACCCGGCCTCCCAGTTCCCCGCCTCCCTACCTAACCGCACTACAAGTCGCACCGCCGAGCCCGGCTTGCGTCTAGCTCTATACCCGAGCCACTGGGAAGAGCCGTACGTGACGCAGGCGTCCTCACGCCCGAGGCGTGAGCCGCGGTAGGGTCCGGGTCAGTTTCCGCCAGGAGAGCGAGGGAAGCGCTGCGAAGCGCACCAGAGGCCCAGGGCGCGTCTAAGGTCCCCCGAACTGGTGCAAGGAGGTGCTTTGAAAATAACTGTAACTGAAAGAACTATAAAGAAGTGATTTAACAAGGAAATCCACATTGGAACTTGAAACTAAAGAAAAGCTTGCCTATTTACAATCTGTTGGTATACAAAAACGTTATTGGTCTTGTAATAAGTCTGAACTGCTCATATATATATTTTTACATAAAGAGAATGTATTTTTATATATTCACAGCCTTGTGTCCATTTGTGGGGGGATTGGTACAGTTTACTGTGTGTGTTATTACAAATGCTTAACTGAATAACGCCTGAAGAATAGCCTTGTCTGCTCACGCCACGCACCTAGAGGGTGAGCAAGGGTAATTCTAAGGGGTCATCCTCCGCCCTGACTTAGAGGAGAGGGTCCCTGCTTGTCACAAGTGCATACTTGTGCCAACCAGAGACCCCCAATTCTAACAACTCCCCCGTCTCTTCCTGTCCAGGAAGAGCTATAAGAATGCAGATGAGTTCTCTGTCACACCTATCCTTCCTGTGTTTGTGGCTGTCTAGAGGCAATGCACAAACTGTAGTTGTCACCCACCCCAGGTGTGTATTGGAGAGAAGCACACAGAACAGTAAGAGCAGAGAAATGGCCACTTTCTAAAAGTGGCATTTCTAAAATAATAATGTTAAATCCAACATTACCATTAAAGAGAATGTATATTTTCCACCCCAAAGATATAAAACATGATGCAGCTGCTCCTTTCTAACCAGGAATTACAATTTAAAAGTGTATTAAGGAATTCCCAATGTTAACATATGAGAGGAGTAGGTCTTTCAGTAGTGACAAATGAATTTGGTGTTTGCCACTACTAGGACATGCAAAATGTAACAGTACATGTCCTACCTCTTATTGGTATAGCACCCTACCCTATGGGCTACCTAGAGCCTACTTTAGGGTGACATGTGTAATAAAAGGGGAATTTAAGGCTTGGTAAAGGGTTTTCAATATCAATGCAAAGTGACAGTACACTGCACACAAAGGCCCTGCAATGACAAGCTTGAGACTGGTTTGAATGGCTACTTGTGTGGGTGGCACAATCAGTACTGCAGGCCCGCTAGTAGCATTTTGAATGCAGGCTCTGGGTATATGGTATACCACTTTACAAGTGGCTTACAGGTAACCTAAGTGTGCTAATTGTGTATATCCCAAAGTTACCATGTATAGAGGAGTGTACACCTGCACTTTAGCACTGGTTAGAAGTGGTAAAGTTCTCAGAGTCCTAAAGTCAACAAAAAGGTCAGAAAATAAGATGAGGAAGGCAAAACAGTTTAGAGGTGAATCTTCAATGAGGGCCATTTTTCAAGACTTATTCACTTGCATGACAGTTTAGGAACAGTACAGATAAATACTCTGCCCTGAAATTGTAATGTGGTTGCTGTTATAATTGCCATTTGTTTATCCATCCCTATCTGTCTCAGACATTGCCTTATCAGAACTGTCATAGAAGGTTGTCAACCTTGCCCTAGGTGGGGAAAAAGATTCGACATTATGTTTAGCATCATAATAGAACTCTTCTGAGCTTTCTTGGAGGGGTATGGAAATCCGATTTTTTTGGGGGGGAAGAATTGTAATCTTTCTCCACTTCTAAAACATCTGGCAATTCACCTGACCTGCTGGTGGTTCAAAGGGCAGGTGTACAGACATCTCTAGTGCTGCTGCAGGTTCACTGGAATGATCTTTCCATACTACCTTACAAGACAATATATGAATTTTCTGCTGAGTCTGTAAATGCTATTTATTAAGGTGCATGCTACACTGTGGTAATCTTGTCAAAGGCAGGGTTTGATCTGGATGCAAATTTGAGTCTGAAACTTCCCTCGTACCAGTAAAATGCATTGCAGTAAACTTCACAAGTTGTGTTCTGTTGGTTAGTTCCATATTAGTAGTGTTTTATCAAATGTGATGCCTGTGTTGGCTGGGTGCAGTGTTCCCTGGCATCTTGAAAGCATTAAGCAGGAGTTGAGTTGACAGAAACTTTCTTATTGGTGCATTATCGTCCCAATCATTCTTGTATTTGATAACAATGAGGACACTTTATGCACCAATATTTCTTTGATTTTTGTACAGGTGTGTTCTCCCAACCACCCTTCACTATCTGTCCAGCAAAAAGCTCGACCCACCTATAGTTTTCAATCGAAACCTTTAAGTTAATACATTTTGCTTTACAAAACCCTGAACTACCTCTCCAGCAAAAGATTCTCTTTTTAGGTTGAGCCTGGGCAGAGCATGCACTGCTCTGCGAGGCATGTTCTGTTAGAGTATAGACTTGAAGCCCTGCCCACTCTCTGTCCCTATTTTCCATTGGCTTGTCATTTTCCTTCGTAAATGCTGGCTTCTGATTCGTTAATAGGCTTGATAGTCTCTCCTTAGTACCGCCTTGTCTTCATTCGTAACTACCCATGAGGTCTGGCCCTTTTACTTCTGTTGTTACACGATATGTCTTATTTTGTCTGTAAGCACTATTTTCTTTAACGAGTTTATCCTACTGCAGGCCTACATGCTTTCCTGCAGCAGTCAGCGCGCCATGCACGCTTTCACTTTCCAAGCAGCCCAGGACGATGCCGGCCGCTTCTATGAAATGAAATAGGTTTCACATTTGCAAGAGTTTGAGCTATTGGCATTGTAAATGACAATGCCTTTTATTTATGTGTTAATTATCAAAAACAGATAATTAAAAGGCTTTGTCATTTACATTGCCATAGCTTAAACTCTTACAAATGCGAGACCTATTGCATTGCAAATGCTTGTTAGCCATGTGCTTGAGATGTATGTTTTCCATTATTACCCAGAGTGGGGTTTGGGTCAGCCCCTAGCTAGTGGTTGGATAGCTTAATTGTCTGTGTCACTTCTGTGCTCCTGATTGAAAGACCTTTCTCCCTATTCCTGTGTTTGTCAAACAAGGGGCATTTCGATCTCACAATTTTTTGAGTGGATGATGTCCCTCCTAGCAACCTCTTGTTTTCATTACTGCCACTGAAGTGGGATTCTGCTAATGTGAGGAGTGTAGTCTCAAAATCTGATCTCCATGAGTGCACGGTCCTGAGTTTCTCTGCTTGAGCCCAGCCTACGCATTTACAATGTTGCTGCATCCAGTAGCTCCAGCCTCATTCTTGGTTTGAGGTTAGCAAACCTCGGCCTTTTTTCCCTACCATTGAATTCAAGCTGGCATGTCAATTTGCCATCACAAGATGAACAGGTTTTGGTTCAATGTCATCTGTCTCAGAAGGCCTGATGTAAGGCAGAGTTATGGCGGGCACTGATTTACTTTTTTTCTAAAAGAAGAGAAGCATTTTGCACAGACTTGGTAGCTGTTTAGAGCCTGCCTTCGTGTCACTGTGGGCACTTTAACTCTCGGAACCATCTTCTATAAGTCGGCTCCAATGGCATTAGTTAGGAGGGCTGTTTTTCAACTACCACAGAGGCCAGTCACACACAAAAAAAGTCGGGATTTCTAGAATGCTTTGCAAATATGTGTTGTGTGAGGCCTGGGGGCGTGTGGTTTTCTAACTGTCCTAAAAATTCCTACAGACAACCCCTGCAAATATAGGGTACACCATAGCTTTACTTATAATAGCCCTGCCAAGTGCCCCGCGTCAGTGGTTAAGTTAACACATTTCAGTGCTGTTCCCATAACACTGCTCTGAAATGAAAAAGCAATGGAATGGAATGACAATTTCAGCTCCTCAGTCTGTGTTTTATGGATTGCTTCAGTTTCAGCTCCCTAGTAATAGAGCCAGCTTGAGCTGTAGGCCTGCAGCCAAGAACTCAGACCAGGGTCGAGTACAGGTCAAGTTGCCATATAGGGCACAGTCAGGACTTGACTGGTGGACGCCTGCCACCACTGTTGGTTTTATTAGCACGTTTGTGCGCTGTTTTGCTGGGATGAGCTGGCTGTAACTATCCACCGTGCACCACAGGAGTTGAGCCATAGTCGGGATAAGACGTCAGTACTCACTCCACTTTGCATCTTGTGGGCAATAGCGGTCACTTAGCAAAGTGATGCAGCTGGCCAGTCACCACCCTCTCCATTACTGAGAATCCCATGCTCTGCACTGTTCACTACAATTTTTGCTACAGAATGTGCCTGAGACACAGAGTGATTCTGATTTCAGTCCTACAGGTCTCACAGCAAGTGAGCCCCCATTGCACATCTCTGGGGGCTCCGAACCTCGTGACCTATTAGTAGGTAAAATAAGAAGTTCCCTAGATTGGGTTTGAAAGAGCATTTTCCACCCATGATGGGTCTGGGACAGAACAGCACAAGAGAAATTACAATGAATAGCATAGTAAAGAAAACCATTACTGCGATATATGCAGACAAGAAGTATAGGTTGCAGTTGTAGCAGTCATTATATAATACTATGTTTTTAACATTAGACAACTGAACAGAAAAACACTAATTAATTCAATACATTTCGTTTATATTGTGCATGTAGAACACTTCTATGTTTCCTCACTGCCTTCAGGCATAGAAAGACATTTCCTTGTGGCTCATAGAATATTGAAAGACCAAGACATCCTCTCAGGGTGGGCTTCATTGTCTGACATGCAAATGGTTGTGCTCAAACGGTCAGTGGTATGTTATGCTTTTTAGATTTGGTGTTAGGCAAGACCTTCTGATTTTACTAAAATTGAATGTATAATATATTTATACCATGATTCAGCCTTCTCTCTTCCTTTATTGGTCCGCTATTTCAAATTATTGTTCCGCCCACTACAGCGTACAGCATGGTGCAAGGGGGCAGTCCACTTAATTGATTTGGCAACTTTCCTTTCACACACAAGAGCCCAATTAACTAAGGTAAACATAGACCTGAAATTTAAGTTTAGACCTGAAATCTAAGGACCTAATTCACAAAGATAATTTTAGACTTCAAAAGTTTACCATTAGTAGTTCCTTTAAGCGGTAAGGACTATTATGGCAGTGTTTGAGTTTTGAGACTGGAAAAATCATTTTGCTTGAAGCCACCTTTTATTATTTAGGTTGTGAGGGCCTGGAAGTTTCCCCAACATGCTTTGCAATACATGGGCAAACAAAACAGCCATTGACAAAGCCAAAAACTGGCGGCTAATGCCAGAACTATTGGTTTAGCTTTTGCCAGTATTTATTTTGTAGGCGACGATTTACCAAGCCAATCCTGGATATAGTGAGCACACATGTACCTGTTGGAGAAAGAGAGTAAAGGAATGAGGGAGAGGTAGGAGGAAAGCAATCAAGGGCAAGCATAGAACAAGGAAAGAAAGAGGGAGAGAAGAAAATGTAGACAGAGAAGGGAGAGTGACGAAGGAGAAGAACGAAGGGGACCAAGAGAAAGAAGGTAAAGCTAGTTAGGAGGTGAATGCAAAAAATGGGAAAATCAAGTGACAAAGGGACATGTGAGAAGAGTGGTAAAAGTGAACAGAGAGGAGAAAAGTGAAAGAAGAATAGAGAGAAGAGAAAACAAGGGAATGATGAAAACCGGGTGATAGGACAGTGCGAGAAAGGAGAGTGGGATGGAAGAGCAAGAAATGTGAATGGAAGGGAGCTAAGGAAGAAAAGGAGACAGTGACAGCAGTATGAGCAAGGGAGAGTTGAGGTAAGAGCAAAAAAAGAAAGGGGAGGAAAAGAATAGGAGAAAAAAAGGAGACAGGGAGAGTGGGGAGGGCTAGATTGGCTGCAGTGCATCCAGCCAATTTTGGTAAGAAGATGTGCCTCATTGAGCTCTGATACTCTTGTTTCTGTAAGATCCATGTGTGCCAATATGAAAGTTGAATAATTGTGGTGTTCAACTCTGCACTTTCTGATCCTACTGCTGCCAGGCAAAGTTAATCTTTGTAAAGCACAGTTCATTTACCCTGCACCAAGGTCCAACGCACCATCAAGTGGCCAGTTTAGCTAAAATGTAACGATTGGGCTACTCTGAAAAACAGCACCGCCCCCACCTTCTTCCTGCCTGCTGTATATCAGCACACCACAAAGATGTTTAAGGTAACAGCAAAGTGGGCAGTTGCCCACGGCTCCCACCTTCCTAGTTGCCCACTTGCAAAGTGAACTTTCAATCTCACATATTTTCTATTGCTCCATCTCAGCCTTTAAGGTATTATTCAATATCGTTTGGCATTATGGGGCTTAAATTAGCACTAAATGGTTAATAAAATACAAAGTTCCTCCAAACAGGGGCTCTTAAAATATGTTCTTGTTTGGAACTCCTAAGATGACACTGCCACGCCTCACTTTATTTGTCATCACACTGCATACATTTTTTTTAGGATTTTAGAGGCAGGGGATACAAACCCAAATTTGCTCTCTCAATAACACAATTCTGTTTGCATCAGACCCCTCGCTCTTTCAAAAAATCGACTTTGATCATTTTAAAAGAAGGAATGAAGGTAGTACCCTTAAATAATCACTTGGAAAATGCTCATTTGTTCTAAGAGCATGTTTAGATCATTGTATTGCATAAAAAAGGGTACTTTTTTGTAGTTTATTTCAGTGCAGAGAGATTACTGATTAGTTATTCTTGCAATTCAGTGCCACATAACATGACTGATAGTGTCATGCACAAGGCATTGGAATGCCACACATAAGCATATTGAAAACATTTTAACAACACACATGTGCTAGCAGAAACCTTGACCGATATCTAATAAATATGCTAATGGGCCGCTCACTGCTTTTCTGCTTCCAGATAGAAATATTGTAAGCTGGAAGTGTGAAAGCGCACATTTCGGGGCATATTTACAAGCCCCTATTGCCTTTCAGTGATGTTGTGATGGCAATAGAGGCCTCGCTTTATTTACAAGGGCCCCCGCAACACCCATTGCCCTCCCCTTTCATGCTAAATACAATGTGAAAGGGTTCCTTATTTACAAGGCAGTGTTAAACCATGTTAAATAAATAAGGCAAGGTTCCTATCACCGTTCTTACATCACTGAGGGGATTGTAATTATGCCCCTTAGTATTTGACCTATTTGGAAGACCAAGGCCACTGCAGTTTTGTTTTAAAAACATATATAATGTTACCCTTAAAATTGTATAGCCTGAAAACAGCAGAGTTAATCAAAAAGCCAGGTACACAGACACTTGGAACCAATTGCTCCATTGCACCCTTAAATTGAACCCTGCCTGGTTTTGTAAGTCTGCTTCCAGTACAGCAGGAGGGCCTTCAACAGAGAGTGTGCCTTTAATGGTCGGCATAGCCAGATAGGGAAGGCTGTAGGACTATGACAACATGTGGCCCAATTAGGACAGATTGTCTTAATTGGAAAAAAGCAGCCTTCTGTGAGACACAGGGGTTTACTGCCCTTCGCGCACCCAAAGCTTCAGTTCATTTAACGAGAGAGAGAGAGAGAGAGAGAGAGAGAGAGGAGAGAGAGAGAGAGAGAGAGAGAGAGAGAGAGAGAGAGAGAGAGAGAGAGAGAGAGAGAGAGAGAGAGAGAGAGAGAGAGAGAGAGAGAGAGAGAGAGAGAGAGAGAGAGAGAGAGAGAGAGAGAGAGAGGAGAGAGAGAGAGAGAGAGAGAGAGAGAGAGAGAGAGAGAGAGAGAGAGAGAGAGAGAGAGAGAGAGAGAGAGAGAGAGAGAGAGAACGAAGAGAGAACGAACGTGAGTTACTGGCATGCACTCACAGCAGGCGCTGAGACGTGTTCAGCAGTTAGCCTCTTTTTTTCTAGGTCTCTTTGTTTGGCAGAGTCGATGAAGACAAGAGCTGAGCACAATACCCCCTTCCCTCCTTCCGAGGCTCTAGCGTCACAAGGCGCAATGGGAGGGGAACCGGGAAGGTGGGGATCGCTGTGTGCCATTGTCTGCATCCTCTGGCTCCCTCATTGCCCCTGCACATAGCCTTGTGGAGTGGCAGGTGAGAGGGAGAGTCAGAAGGAGTGGATTAAGACATTTCGAATGTTGACAGCAGCAGACCTGTACCGTGTCTATAAGCCCGCTGCTGCGCCATTCGCTTCAATGGAGCTCTCAACGTTCCAGTGTTCTAATGTGGCATGAAACATTGACCAGGGAAGTACACAACAGTGATTTTAAGGAAGTTCAGACCCCGATGAAATAATTGTCATCTGAGAGACACGCAGTCAGCCTATTGTGTTGGAATAAATACAAAAGCTGATCTGAGTGTAGAAGGGGAATTTCTGTGTTGAAGGTGTAGACACTGCTGTAAGTGGAAACATCTGTGTGATGAAAGGTACATCTGATGCTTTAGAAGTCTGTTTCTCTTCTTGAATACCAGGAAAGAATTGAGCTACTAGTTATCAGTTTTGTGCTGTTGAAGAATATAGCAACTTTCTGCTAACCAGTGGAGCTGCATGCGTGTATGACAGTGGCGTAACATTAGCCCCAGTTCCAGGGGGCCCACACAGCACTGTGCACGGCAGGTGGGCCCCAGGCCTGAGAGCTCCTGACTAGGTCCGAAGTGTGGGGGGCCCCTCCACGTACTTTGCAGGGGGACTCCCTCAAATTCGCCACTGGTGTATGATAAAGGCATAATATGGTTATCATACACTCATTGTTTTCTGTGAAATTGAAACAATGCAGCAGTTTAAAGACCTGTATTGTTATATGAAATTAAGAGAACATATGATGACATGATTTATTTCTGAACAGTATACTAAAATAACGCCTTGTGCTAAAACACATTTAATCATTCCATCCTTTTATTTAGTTCTAAAATTAAATACCTACATAGGGTGGGAGGTGCAGAAATGGTGCCTAAGAACGGCGGATATTACATCGGTGCCTGTGGCAGACAAACCATCCTGTTTGAGTTTGTCACCATCTACGATTAAGTTAACTCTGTAAAATGCTGCCATAGAAAAGGTAACAATTGTTCATTAAAAGTTAATGGTAGTGTCTAGAAAATGCTGGAAACCACACCCAATATGTTAGTGAGACCAAATATGTGGACACCGATAATGTAACCTTGGAGAAAGATTTCCATTGCCTATAGCTGATGGCATAAATCCCAGGATTCTATCGATCATTAGCAGAATCCACACTGAAATATCCGCCAGTCCCTCAACGTGGACATATTGAAACCTTTATCACTGTAGTAGCAAGCACTAAATGCAACTGATAATCCCACACTTTGGGCAAGTAGCTGGAACGTGTGGAGTACATCTGCTCGTAATTGGAATTTTCCAAATTTAAATATTACTTTCATTTAGTAGGTCTGATCTGTAATATTTTCATTTGACTGTATTAGCAATATGTGTTTAAGAGTTTGGAAAAAAGTGCCATATTTGTGCTGGTCAAATTCTCAAAGCACAGTTATACTTGGCATAGTTACATGGCACATGGGTTAAAAGTACACATGCACAGCCAAGCTGTACTCATGCTACACCATCAACACATATTTATGACATCTTATAATTCATAAATAGATGTGCACAAAGCCTATTTTCTTTCGGCCTCAAGTTAAAGGGTCTCATGGGGCACATATACATGTTCATCTTCTGCCATTTAACTGGGGATACTACTATAAACCTAGAATATCAGAAGGATGGTCTTTAACAGCCATCTCTAAAAATGGGATATGAGTACTGAAGGGGCTGGGATTCTTATCTAGATGTTTACCTTATCAATTCTCCAGAATCCCAGGACAGGTCGACTGGACCTTTTTGTCTCCTAAGAAGTGTAGAGGGGAGGTTTCCAAACTCACAATTAAAACACTTTGCAAATAGACAATCAAATTCAATTTAAAGAACCACTGACTATGAACTGAAGTTAAGAATTTATTACGAAGCCAAAAATAATTGGACATACAAGCGCCTCAGCAAGAGGTTCAAGAAATAGATTGGCACTAATACAAACATAATCCTATGAAGGAGTCTCAGATGACTCAGAATGAAAAGCAAAGTCAATTCTAGGAACATCAGGCATCCAAATACCATCCCTATTTGAAGTCTGGACTGCATTTACAAAAGGAAAGAAAAGGTTAGTCTGTCCCTACACTAACTCTAAGGTGACATCCCTTTAGGCAAGAGTTAAGGTGTCAGCCGTGAAGACTCCCTAAGAAGTGCATTCACGTTTCTCAAATAAGTAGTCTAAACTACTGAGCTTGTTTTAAGATGCTCCTTCCTACATCCCACTCTGCCCTAAGTTCCCTCAACACTGTCTAAGATTGCCTACATCCTGCTCTAGCAACCTCCTGACAAGATCTGCTCTTCACCCTCGGTGTCTGTCCCTATTACAAAACTCCCAAAATCGCAAATACGCCAAAGGCACGCCCCTCTGGGCAGGTGTTGGTCTTCGGATTTTTCCAGCATGGCATCCTTCCATCCAACGTCCGCTGAGGTGTCCTTGGATCCCCGGTACCTTCTCCCCAAATGTTGCAGATGAACATTCCTCTGGCACCTACTCGTCCTCACTCCTACCGGCCTAACTTCCAAACAATGGATCTTTCTACCTAACACGCTCCGTAGCCTTGCACCTGCAACTGAAATACATGATAAGCAACGTTGTGCATATCCAAAGTTACAATGCAATATTCGCTGACAACAGCACCCTTCCCAACAAGCAGCTATTTCACAAGAATAACCAAAGCTAACTAAAGAAATTACAGTTAGGCCTCTACTGGCTTTTCTTCATGACCCAGGTCTTTAGGCGTTTAAATGCATTTCTATATGATTCTACATTATAAGCAATGCTCTCTATTCCATTACAAAGACAACATTACATTTCATCTCTAAACGTAAGTTCTTTTCCACATTAAAACGTCACATTCTATCTCCTACACGTGCAACTCTTAATATGGCACGTTTATTAATCCTACAACACACACGTGTAGTAGCATTTCTACCTCATATAAAGCATTACCCTCCTGTTAACATTCTACATTAATTTGCATCGTTATGAATACATCGATTACACACTGTACTAATGCCCAACCTACTGTTATATCTCAAAAACATACATTAGTATACCCTCTAAATATGCGGGTGCTGACCACGAGAGATATGATGCACCCCTACAATTTCCAAAATGACATGGCGCTCTCTCAGTACCCAAGTAAATCAATGACTAGGTCCTGCCAGCATCAGTAGGCTGCTGTTCCTCTACCCATGCTTTAGGAAAATATGTTTGTCCAAGTATCGTGTGCATACCATAGTGTCCTGCAGGACACGGTTTAGTGTTTGTACATCTGGTGTTTCCATCAGCCACTTCTTAAGGGCTGGCTCCACACTCACCCATCCATCACAAGTGTCACTGGTAAGATGGCCCTGCTAATAAAGGGGGCCGGACGCACGTGCCCTGTGCCAGTTCCAGACCGTATGGCTGTGTGTCTGTGTGGTTATTAGTGCTGCATTAGAGCCTAGGGCCCTAAACATTACACATAACTCATACTTAGTGATATATGTAGATGCATGAATTTCCTCACCTGTGCTACATTCCCATTCTTCCGTCTGCACCTGGATGGACCCCTTTGTGACTACAGGATCAATAGTATTGTGAGAAGTGGTCGCGCTTAGTGATTTGGAAGGTGCATATCAAACTGCTTATTTTCCCTGTTCTAAACTCATTCTGTAGGGTTTGTGGAATTTACTAGTAATGCATTCATATCTATTTTTTTCTTAAAGATGCACATTGTGTAAGTTAGGGTGTGGCCATGTCTACAAGGCAGTTCTTTCTAGGTGAAGCAGTTTTCTGTGATTTATTTGAAGCTTACACCAACTGGTTAGAAATTAACCTGTATTCTAAAAAGCAAAACTCTTACACGAACCAAATGTTCATTATGAACAAATACTAAACTTGTGTGAGAAGTATATTGCATACTCTTCATGTGCATATCTTACTCAAGGCCGGACTGTGAGAGGGTAGTAAACAGTTAACAAAGAGAAGATTGTAAATGCAAAATTTCCTTCTTTGCGTATGCAAAATGGGACTGTTCAAGGACGGGCCATGGACTGGCAATGCAAATGTATTAACCACGTTCTAGGCAAACCAAGTGGAAGAATTTGTTGATTCACAGAATCATTAACTAATGATTTGCTACTGTTCATCTTGAACACCTGTTGAACACCTGTTCCAACCTGTCATAAATCCGAAACAAACTTACCACATAGCAATTGAAAAAAAAAGTGTTTTCTTTAATATTCCTGCCTGAACAATGCCTCCATCACAGTTTAGTTGAGTTTCTTTGCATTTTATGCATATTGTTCATTCATGAATGTAACCTATTTTCAAAATATTATATGACTGTCCCATGTTGATGTAACTTCAATGAAGCCCCTTGCAAGCCATCACGACCAGCAGCCTTCGTATCTGACTGACAAGGTCACTACCTCCGGTGCCTCTTGGCACACCTGCAGCTAGGACACCATGAGACTGAATTCAAAGAAGTGGAAAACAGGAGGAAAAAAACAAGTCTACATACTTCACACAGAATCTGGGTTAACACCTGTGTTTCATCAAGACCAACGCTGATCCAATTTAGGAAATAGCCGAAGAACCCAGCTACCCCTCCAATGACTTTTATGTGTTTTGTTTTGACACTGTACATCACGCCCCATGTTTGTTCTAAGTTTGCTCTATATTTATTAGCACATACCTAAACACATACACACAAAAGCAGCTTAAAGGAGAGTGATGAGATGACAAAGGAATATATGTAGCTTAAGGGTGTGAGTTTCGGACACCATAGGATATGTAAATATGAATCATTTATGTCAGCAGTTCTTCAGCCCTATGGTAACCTGTGGTTGCAGCGATTATTTCGGTTGCCTACATCTCAGTTGCAAAATGTGTACTGAGAGTCATATTTCTATGAGAACACGCCATTTTAATTTGCAAGATGATAGTGCTATGGAGCTCTAGAACTGGTCACGTAGGCACACTTGTGGTCCGCCATCTTAAAGACAGTAAGTGATTGGGGCATTCTACCATCTTATTAAGTTTAATATGTTAACAACTTTTCAAAATTCTTATAAGCTCTCTACTTGAATATATAGCGATAGTCCCTTGCCAGACAGTATTTCTGTTAACATTGCAGCTATACCCAATGCTATACCCAACGTAAAATGGGAGAGAGTGGTGCAGCGGAAGACCCTGGCTTGTTCAGGTGCTTTGGTTTTGGTTTGGGCAGTCCTATATTCTGCTCTATAGTCTGGATTATCATCAGAACCTGTCGGTTTTCACTCGAAAATCCAGACAGTACCCCTGAAATAGCCATTGACGATTGATCTAACTGTAAACCGAGCCAGAAATAATTTCCTTTAAATACTCCCTTAGTGGATTTTGGGATGGATATTGTCCATCTTGCATTGTTGCTGCTGTTTAAAACTCTCACCACATTTGTTTGTTTTCTACTATGGAATCATCTGCTGTATTCTTTAGAGGTTGTTTCCCACTGTGCTTCCTCTGAGTCTTTCATTGTTTTGGTAGCCTTTCTGTGATTCTTCGCTTCTTTGGATGATACTACATAAGAGACTTTTCCCCTTTGTCAAGGTGGTAAGAATTGTTTGTATTGTATACTTCATGGCTTTTTCCATGCCTGTACCAGGCAATTGAATTTGTGCTAGCCTCTTAGCTCTAATGAATGGCTTGTGGGCTATGTGTTAGTTTGAGTCTGTTTATCACTTTGTCTGCCGAGTTGCAGAACGATGTTGTGGCATCCCCAGCGTAGGCATGCGAAGTTGAATTGTGCGGTGCTAGCACCGATTCTGCGACTGTTGGTGATCTCTCAAATGTGTCTCCTCCAGGGCTGGCTACCGGTCCTGTTGATACGATTTGGGACAGGAAAACAATTGTTCCCCCATAAGATTTAAAGATTATGCAATGTACTAGTTCCCCTTTAAGAAAAGTAGAAAAGTATTTCCTCTGCTTGTTTGAAAACTGTGTAATTTCTTAGTTCGTCTTAAAAAACGGGTGAGGATGTAATATGCTGTCCTGCTTTACCCTCTGCTTTTGTCCCTTCCCTGCTGCACTCTATTTTTTTACACTGCAAATACTGTACTGTTTTCAGCATGATGCTACTTTTGGCCAGTGCCTGGGCTCACCTGTGATCAATACAGGCCCCATCAGATAGGCGTGCCTCCATTTTGAATATCGCTGGTCTATGTGGAAGGAGTTCCACAGCAGAGCAATACTTTATTTTTCTAAAAAGATGTCACCATTGGCAGGTGTGATTAGGGTTATTACTTGATTACTTAATTAATATGGGCAGGTAGAGTAAATTCTCAATTAAAAGCAGGCCAAATTTACAATCTTAGAATGTATAAAAGCACGTGAGAGGTTCCTACAATTACTTTGCATAGGTCTCATTTTGCAATAAGACTTCAAAGAGTAATTCAGACAGACCTACCTTTTGTCTTCTGTAGGGTTACTCATGGTCAGGCTGACCTATAGGGCAATCAGGTAGTCTGACAGGTCAGGGTCTTCTTGGCTGTTTTTGGGCCAGTTTTTATGGTCTGCATATCCAGTTTTTACTGTTAATTTCCCTGATTTATTTATTCTGTGTGCCCTTTCAAATCTTTACAAGTTCAAAACTGACCCAATTTGCAAACATGGGTCACTTTCTTAGCTATCTAACTCACTAAAGGGAGCCACTTTTATTTTGGTGCCCGGGCCGATCTTGGGCTTACTCCTGAACGTTGAGGCATGAGTCACACCGATTCATGTACATTGTAAACTTGTAGAAAATGTTTTTTCATAGTTTCCAACAGTATCTTTTGGAGGACACACTTCTTCACCTCTGGATTTTCCTCTGAGTTATTCATTCTAACAGAGTGGTGCAGCAATACCGCATTAACATCTTTAACTAGGCAGTTAATCAACTGTACTTTCGAAATATTTGACTCAGCATGTCTCTGAACTACCTTTGGTTCAACTATCTCATGATGCACCTGAGCACAGCATTCAACAATCCTTTCTTTATTATACCTTGCAGGTATTTTAGCTGGAAGGTTCAGACATAGATTCACGAAGTCAAGATTGCCCATCCTCTCTAGGGTGGGGCCTATGTGAGCAGCAGGCACTCTTGCTTACGAGACTATTTATTTACAAAAAAGGACTTGAAGCCGGGTCTTTGCTTACCATTAGTTAGCTTCAGTGTCACTCTTTATTGCTGCCTCCTAATTGGACAACATAGGCTGGGCTTCACTTCTTCTCTGGTGCATGGACCAAGCACAGATTGATTTTTTTAATTAGAGTCTCACCACTGCTCGTGCTCTGATAGAGGTGATTTGGTGGAGGACCTTATGATTATTATTGTTGTTTCCACCACCTGTACGCTATGGCTCAGGCAGCAGCTTCTTTCAAAATTAGGAACATGGAAAAGACTGATGCCACACTTTTCAAAGAACGTTGACACAGTGAGACTGTCTGTGTTTGAAAGTAGTGCAGTTTGGATGGGGCTTTTTAATGTGCGGCTAAGGAGTGTGTGTCTAACTTGAATACTGGTGCTCAGTAAAGTTTCTGAATTCGTACCTCTTGGCAGGTCTGAGATCTGCATGGCAGCTTCACGTTTTTACTTAGCTATTGTAAAGGTTCTTGTGGAAGGGCAAATTCATTACATGAAGTCAGCACCCACTCGTACTATAATTCCCAACCCTGTTATTAAATGATGGGTGAATGACGGTGAAAAGCTAAACATCCTAAAACTATTCGGGCCAAGGGTAGTTCCGATAGTATCTAATAGGTACACTAGTGCTAAAGGAAGAAATATCATAGAAATACTTTCTCAGCTGTAGCCTACCTAAATGTTTAGTGCCAATGGGTGCATTTTGCAATGTAATATTGTATGTGTCCAACAAGGGAGCGATCTGGCATATTACCACAATAGAATTGTTTATCTCATTATCGATTTGGCTCTTACATTGGCGCTGTAGTTCAAATGCTGGCTACTGGTTTCAGTCCTCTAAAATCAAGTGGGCTTTGAACAATTTACGTCATAGTATTACTGAACAATAATGTGTTGTGTATGATGAACAACTCATATAGTGCTTAACCAACTCATTCTTCTACCTTTTCAGCCCATGCACAGTGCAGGTCGAAATTATTTGGTGTTAAAGACTGCCTTTTTGGTAGCCATCACACCTTTATAACGAGTGAGTGGAGTGCATGCACTCGTAGTGGAAGAGCCTTACCAACAAATCAACAAGAACTGTGTGGTAATGCAAAAAAAAAACATTTTCTCCCAAAGGTCTAATCACTTGAACATGCAGTAGTCCGCTTTGTTCTTTTCCATTCCTATGTGATTTTTAGAGTATATCCAGTTTTACCCCTTCCCTATATATATAGAGATAACTCTAATCACTAGTTTATGCAGGAGTCCGCTTTGCTCTCTAACATTCCTATGTGACTCTTAGAGTATATCCATGTGTATCCCCTCCCTAAGTAGATAGAGATATCACTAGTATATGCCTAGAGTTTATCCTTTTGCACCTTCTCCTTGTGTGACTATCTCTTGTACATTTGCAATTTTTTTTCTGCTGTACCTGTTTTATAACGCATGTAATCCTAAGTATAGCCAGGTGTATCCCTTCCCCCGTGTGAAGAGATAACCCTATTCACTAGAACAAAAAGAAATGTGTTCCTTATGTAACGTAACTGATTCTATGTAAAGTGCTTTGATAACATGTAACGGAACTGGTGCTCTGTAAAGCGCTCTGATAACCTAATCGGTTCAAGTTCGCGCTATATAAAACTCTAAAAATAAATAAATAAATAAATGAAAAACAGTATGTAATAGTAGTTTATTGTGCTATTTGTCACACATTTCTAGCAACACACGTAAAATGTCAAGATTGGGTTGAGTCATTCAAAGTGAACACATACCCTATTTACAGAACATTCAGATTCTAATGAACAGCAAGAAACAACAGTTGGAGGGCTCCCGCAAAGGTTATTTACATAAAAGCTGCATATTCATTGTTCTTCTATAATGTGCTGCGGTGGAACAGGTCTTAAAAATATTAACAAAGCCAACAGATCTCTCATAGGCGAAACCTATTGGTTTTGCCAATGCTTGTTAAATCTGTTCCCTCTCCATTACTTTAGCTCAGCCTTCTTGTCATTGAAATTAAACAAAGTTTCTTATTAGATCTCAATATTTAATAAAATAGTTTCTGAAGGTGGTTATTAGCGTGCAGAAAATAAAATTAATGTGTTATAATATTAGTCATTGCCATGACAGAAAATTAACTTTTAGATGTGAGTATATAAAGCATTGTAAGTACTTTTGAAAAGATCTTCCATGTGCATAAAGACTACAGCGCATTCGGTCTTGTTAGTATTTGTAGTTTACCCTCAGTAGTCCTTAATGTTCTTCCTATGTTTTTTAAAAGCTATTAGGCACAGGCACAAAAGAGACAAATACTACTATATCATGTAAAGCTAACTACAACTTTAAAGCCCGGATTAGGAGTGGTTTGTTGTTTCCTGTCCCCTGCGTAAAAACTTCTTTGCCAGGGGCCATAAATACAAATGTGTCTGGTATTTGACCCATCCGGTGAATATGAAGTGTATTAATAACTCAACCTTTGCTAAACCAGCCGACATTTATCAAGGCAAAAAAGTAAAGTGCTTTCCATGCCATGCAGATGTTGGTGTATCTAACAACTTGTTATAGCCGATGTTTATCACATCTGATAAATAACGTATGTTTATACTGTTATTCATGAGGTATCATATATAGCACCTGTTAACAATAAACTCGTAATAAGGGCCTGGGTAATGCAGTTAGGCTCTTGTAAGCTTGTTACTGCAGTGTTAGTACACACCGTCTGACTTTAATGAATGTTGCTGTAGCGCTACTTATGAATGTATTTCAGTTTGCAAATTTAATTTCCTCCGTATATATGATGGATTTTGGATATAATGTGGTCATAAAGCACTGCGTTTGAACAATCTGAATAAACTACCGCGTAAGTATTTAATGGGAATTACATTACACTTGCTTTATTTCTAATTAGCAGGCCATTAAAGAAAGATAAATCATCCCTTATCAGGATGAGATGTTTTATTGCATAGCTCTGGAGGTGTTTTTACAAAATAACGATTGAAAATGTGTTTAATGTTTTAGGCTGAGCCTCTTGTGGTTGATCTCAAGGACCTTTTCCAAGTCATCTACAACATAAAGAAGAAGGAGGATGAGGACAAGAAAAAGGTAAGTCCATATAGCAGATTGTCAGCATTTGGGATGTATAAGTGTAAATTTATAGAAACTTGGACGTCCGCTCTTGAAGTACCTTCACATCCTCCGTAGGTCAGCTTCTATACAAGAAATGTTAAGTTAAATATTTTTAGTGGTGGGTTTCTATCCCTGTCACATGGAAGGCTGTCCCAAATGTTAGCAGATCAAAATCATTTTCTTAATTTATAATCAAATTTAAATGTTTTGTATTGTCACTGTAGGAGTGTCGTTATTTTAAAATAGTCTGTATATATCTTTTCCAATGTATTTGTTTTGATTATTTTAAATCATTGCATACTCCCATTGGCAATCAGTTTTTGAAAACGAGCAAATATAAGCTGCAACCACAAGCCCAAATCCAGTAGCACAGTTCCATGTATTATTATTCTAAAACACCATGTATTTTTAACCTAAGTTCTACTATTATCCTTCCTACCCATTTAGTGGTATCTATTTTTATTTATTTTTATTTATTTAAAAGGTTTTATAAACAAAAAAGTCATTTCCTTAATATCCCTTCTGTTACATGCCTGTAATGTAATCACAACAGTAACACTTAGGAAGTATGGAGGCTTGGATATAGGCTTGGATGGCAAAGCCTAAAGCTTGCTGCCTTCCGGGCAGATGTTATAGTCACCAGAAAGGCCAATCTGGCTCCCAGGCAGACCCTTGTCCCCCGGAGGTCTTCAAGTTAGCTATGCCTGGTATCGAGGAAGACGTTCTGACCCTACTTAATAACTCGTTACAAAATGGACTGGTCCCATCTTCCTTTAAGGAGGCACGGTTGATCCCCCTGCTGAAAAAAACTGGGGCGGATGTTAAGAATCTAAAGCACTTTAGGCCTATCTCTCAATTACCATTCTTGGCCAAAGTTCTGGAGCAGCATGTCCTTACTTATCTCGCTGATCATCTGGAGAAAAATGCTTAACTCGAGCAAAACCAGGCTGGGTTCCGTGCGCATCACAGCACGGAGCTAGTGATGCTATCCATCTTGGATGAGCTAAGGAGTAGAGCTGACAAGAAACTCCCTGGGGCCCTGGTTCTATTAGACCTCTCCGCGGCTTTTGACACCGTCTGTCATAGTCAATTGTTGCTGCGGTTGAGGGATCTAGGCATCCAGGGCACAGCATATGTCTGGCTCTCCTCTTTTCTCCAAGGGAGAACTCAGATAGTTCAACTGGCAGACTTATCTTCAACCACTATGCCGACTACTTGTGGTGTACCATAGGGTTCTGCCCTCTCCCCTCTTTTATTTAATGTTTATTTACAACCCTTGATTTCGGCCCTCAACCAGATGGACTGTCAAATTTACAACTATGCTGACGACACCCAAATAATCATCCAAATGGAAGATTGTCAGGGTGCACACGAAAGAATGCAGAATATCCTAAGATATACAGCTAATTGGATGTCTGTGAACTCCTTGAAAACCAATCCAGACAAGACCGAGGTATTGCCGATCACCATCATGGGCAACCCCTGGAATGATCAGTTCTGGCCAATAGAACTAGGAGCGCCTCCAGAACCTGCAGCAGTAGTGAAAAGCCAGGGTATCTCCTTGGATGGGAGTCTGACGATGCAAAAACAAGTCTCGGGGGTGGTGGGCACGTGTGTAGGCCTTCTTCGACCACTGAGGAAAATTTCCTCACTCTTGTCCTTTGCCACCCTGAGACGCACTGTATCTGCCATGATCCTAGCCAGGATGGACTATGGCAACTCACTATATGCAGGGCTCCCTCAAAAACATCTGAATCGCCTGAAAATTGTTATGAACGATGCTGCAAGATTGATTTTCAAGAAACCAAGGAGAACGCATGCTTCTCCCCTATTACGTGAACTCCACTGGTTGCCTGTCAAACAGAGGGTTTTGTTTAAAGGGCTTTGTATTACGCACAAAGTCCTGTATGGAAAGGCGCCAAGCTACATTAAAGCCCGCTTGGCCCCATACAAGCCCGGTAGACGGCTGCGCTCCTCAGATGCTACCCTTTTAACTCAACCGCGCTTCAGATTATCCACCTTAGGTGGTCGTGCTTTTTCCAACGTCTTTCCAGCTGTCTGGAATAGCTTACCAACTGAACTGTGCAAAGAATCCAACTTGCTACCTTTCCGAAAAAAATTAAAAACAGTGCTTTTTCAGCAAGCATGGGGGGTGCTGTAACTTGATGATCGGCTACAGAATTTGTTTGGTATATACCTGGTAAAGCGCTTAGAGACCCTGGGGTGATTACGCGCTATATAAATCAAATAAATAAAATAAAGCACTGGCTGGACCCAAGGTTATCAGAGTGCTTTACAAGGGTTTAATGAGTAGGACTTACAATATAGCAAAATACAATGAGGTAGCATTCAAAACTCATTAAAACAATAGATAACGGCTCAATTTACACGGTCTGGGTTGCGATAGACAACAGCAAGTAAGGAGAAGTGAGGTTAGTGTGGAAAAGAAAGGGGGGGTGGAGTTGAGGGGGGTAGAATGTAGGAATGGTGTGAGGCTGTGGGTGTGGGAGGGTGGAGAAGGAAATACCAAGTATGTCCGGCAGGGCCTATGAGAGGGATTAGTGGAAGAGAGGAAGAAGAAAAGGAGGAAGTGAAAAAGGGGGGAGACAGGGAGTAGGAAGAACAGAACGGGTGACCCTAAACAGTAGGAAACCGGGTTAGTATGAGAGCGATGAGAAGGGGTTAAGGACCACAGAATTTGTCGAGAAGGTTAAGTTTGAGGTCCTTTTTGAAGCTGAAGTAGGAGGGGTTGCAACTTAGTTCTTTAGGGAGTGCATTCCAGATGATAGGCGCATTTCCGGAGAAGGAGCGTGATTGGGTGGATTTCTTGTTTAACAGAGGAGGGACAAGAACGAGAGTGTTTGACATCCTCAGTGTTCGCGAGCAGCCCGCTTTGTGGAGTTTATCTGCGAGGTAAAGCGGGGAGTGTTGATGGAGGGCTTTGTTTGTAATGCAGGCAGTCTTGTAGGTAGATCTGTCTTCAATGGGAAGCCAATTGAGTGCTTTAAGGGCAGGGGAGATGTGATCGAACCATTTGAGGTCAGTAATGAGCCTAGCAGCGAGGTTAAGAACAGATTTGATTGGGGCTAGGTGAACTTTAGGTGTTCCAGAGAGAATTGCGTTACCATAGTCGATTTTCAACAGGACCAGTGATTGGATAACTGATTTAAAATCATTAGCAGGAATGAAGGGTTTTAATTTCTTGAGGTCATGGAGAGTGAAGAGAGTGCTTTTGGTCGACTTTTTTATGTGGCAGATAAGAGAAAGATTCTGGTCAATATTAATTCCAAGAGATTTAACAGAGTTGGAGATGGTGAGGGAGCAGTTGAGAGCTGTAAGGTCCGAGATCCAGGATTGGATGGGGTGCGAGTTGTTTTTAGGGGAGAAAATAATATTTTCAGTGTTTTTTGGGTTAAGTTTAAGGTGGTTGTAGTGGAACCAGGATTGCATCTTAGTCAAGGCGTCATTGAGGTGTAGCACGTCAAAGCGGGATTGAATCTTATGATAAAGTTGAGTGCCATAAGCGTAGAGGTGGTACTTGATTCCTGCTTGCTTAAGAATTAATGCATTCCGAGTTTTCCATTAGCCTTTTCTGGATCTTGTGTTCTTCATACTTCCTCGCACTTTTCTGCCTAAAGCAGGGAAGATAGAATCTCCTTTATTGCTGCATGTAATGATTCCACATTCCGTACTTCGGGTCAACATGTCAGAGTAGTGGTATTAGTTGATAGAGTTGGTCGATGTTTAGTAATACTGCATTATTGCTCAGATTCAGATGAACATGCTCAAGTTGGCAGAGATGCAGTCAAGGTGAGAAGGCATGTGTTGCTTTTTTCCAGTATGCAAATGGTGGACTCTGCAACTCACATGGTTCCAGTTTCATACTGCTTATTTGACTGCAGCCCAGTTGGTATTCACCAAAGATTTTAATTGCCATAGAAATCTGGGGGTAATTGTGTAGCTCTTCTGCTTGCAATAGTTTTCAGGGGGTCAGTAATCGAATGATAGAGTCAAGCCTGTTCGAACTTCATGTATGTAGCTAGCCGGTGGTTAGGTTTGGTGAAGGCGATGCGGAGATCAGCACTCATCTAATGGGTGATGTCATTAGAAAGGTAAAAGGTGTCATCATTTGAAGTAATATGTCTTGTCACAGCAATATATTTAGATAGTTGCCTTTGTGTGGCTCCTCAGCAGCTGGCTTTTGTGAGTTTATTTTCTTCATTCATGGCTTACATTACTTGGAAAAGGTTACGTCTGGAGTATTCCCGTATCCAAAAATATGGCACTCCTTGTTAAAAAAGATAATCTAAGAACACCATACATAGCTCTACTTTTCATTTGAATCACATTATTGAAAGCAAGTTATCAGGTGTTGTCAGCATGGGTTCAGGTGAATGTTATAGCTACACCTTGAATGCTGATATTTTCCATATAGACTTAGATAGGGGCTTATTGCAAGTGTTACGTGTTTTCACAGTAAGCATCTCTCAGCAAGACTCTGCTGGGTACCATATCTGAAGGGTATCTGGCGATGTATATATAAATCTAAATGTATGTTTAGAAAACCTGCTTATCGTCCTTTTATATTGTAATAATCACACTAGTTCTTTCAGAGTTCTTTAGTATTCCATTGAAGTTAATCTTTAGTTGTGAGTCTTCTGAATGTCATTTCATATGTTCCTGGTTTGACAGTTCTGACTGGATTGATATTGTGTTTCTCATGGTGACGTCGCAGTCATCAAATACATTTTCTCTAAAAAATACATCGACTCTTTCGGCCATTTTTTTCCTTGCTTTTTGAGGGAAAGTGGTCTTTTGTTATGACAATAGATCTTCCCATCTTGCACCTTTTCAGCCCATCACACATTCCCATCCATTCTCCTTCTCAGCTGGCCTACTACCTCCTCATCTTCTTTTGTTTTTCTTCATCTTGTTTCTCAATATTCTTCTTTCTGTCCACAACCCCTCCTTTTGGTTTTTCTGTGCCACCTTCTACCTTACCTCTTTTGTTTCTGTACCCTAATTTCTTTTTCCAAGTCTTCCAATCTTTTGTCCTTTTCTTGAAGGTCGCCATCAAGTAAACTGTCAAATGATTTCTACTGCCATTGTCACCTCATTACAACGACCATAGTCAATGACAATCACTCCTATTCAAACCCAATTTTACGCAAGCTACCATTTCTTTTTACAACTGTGGAATATTCTTCCTCTCCACCACTACCGAGTGCTAAGAGGTGTTCAAACCGCGGCATGTGGTGCTACATACAATAAAGCCTGATAAAATAAATCTGATAGATTCAAGAGAATGATTTGACCTCGCAACAAGTATATTTTCGTGTGCATTTACTAATTATCAAAATGGTGACTCGCGTGAACAGGCATTTTGCGAATAAGAGTTTCAGAGTTGTGGATAGAGGGCGGTCTTTGGTTGCATTTTGAAGGCAAATAGACTGCATTATTTTAGACATCCTCTGTGACCCCTGGGTGGAGATGATTGCAGATATATTATGTACAGGCCCCGTGGGTCTTCTGCTGCCCTTGTTCTCCTGTTCCTTTTTGTCTTTCTTGTTTTAACCCCTTCAGGGCTGATGACGAGCTCAGCTCGTCATGAGCGTAATGTGCCGTGCGCTGACGCGGTAATCTGAAAAACGCAGCGCGCAGCGGGAAAACCGCTAGCGCGCATGCGGTTAATACCCCGTGTTCTCCTGACCCTGGTTCTCTTAATTTAGATTTTTCTGGTACTGGTCCTCTTGGTTCTACTTGCCGTTCTTTTCCTGCGTCTCTATGTCTTGGTCCTCCCTGTCTTCTTGATCCTGGTCCTATTACTTAATTTGGGCCTGGTTCTCATCAGGTCCTCATTCTGTTGTTCGTGCTTATGGTCTTGCTCCTGGTCACCCTCGGCCTCCAAAATCCTGGTCCTCTTGCCCCTCATTTTCCTTCTCCTCCTTGTCCTGATCTCTCTGATGATCTAGGCCACTGTCCTCCTGGCTCTGATCCTCCAGTCCTTTGTTGTCCTGGTTCCATTGTTCTCAGACCTCCAGGTCTTGATCCTCCTGCTCATGTTGCTCCTCTGGGTCCTGGCCCTGTACTTGGTCCTTCTGACTCTAATCCTGTTTTGGTCCTACTAGGCCTGATCCTGTTTATGTCCATCTTCTTCCTCTTGGTCCTCCTAGTCATTATCCACATTAGAAATATCTACCTGGTGCTGGCCCCCATGGTCCTGGTCTCCTTGAAGTTGACCCACCAGGCCCTGGTCCTCCTGGCCCAGGTATACTTGTACCTAGTTTTCTGGTCTTCCCTGTCCTGTGCCATGGGTCTCCTGGTATCCTTTTTCCTCTTGGTCCTTTCTATCTTCTTGATGTTCTGCCCTTTAATCCTCCTGGCTTTGTTCTTCCACTCTTGACCTTTCTAGTCGTGATTCTATTGGTCATTGTCCTCCTTTTCCGCTGAAGTTCCTGATGGCCCTGATCCTTCTAGTGACATCTCTCTTCCTGCTGCGTTTAAAACTGCCTTAGTAACCCCTCTTTAAAGAAATCGATATATTGTCCTCACCAGCCTTAGGCCTATCTCTAACCTGTCATATATATCTGAGCTGAAAGTGCAATAAGTACGCAGCTACATCCCTACCTGGAAATAAAATTGATTGTTGAGCCAAACATATTGAACTGAGTCTGTGATATCATCAATTTATGATGACCTTAAGATCTGGATGGATGGCGGTGGGGTAGGAGTCCTTGCCTTCTTAGACGCATGACATTGTCTACCCTAACAGGTGTATTGCTATAATGCAGATTGAAGGAAACATGGTCGCTCTCTGCTCTCATCTATTGATGATTTCTAACCTACTCTCTTTCTATTATGACCTGGGCTGGGACTCGTTTATCCGCTTATATTCATGTTTCTGTTTAATATTTGAGCTCTGCTGTGGAGTGCCTCAGCTCTCTTGAGCCATGTTTGCGCTATGGAAAATAAAATGAATACAATAAACCTGTGCATTCTGGTAGCAGTGATCGTGGTAACTTGGGCCTGGCAAAGATCAAAAAATGAGTTTCAAGAAGTCACTTGTGGATCCTCTATTGCTGAACTCTATTGTTTTCTGCTTTTTTTTCAGAACTCTACTAATTTGAAAAAAAGCATTTACTTTGATTTTCTATTTATTCTCATATTGTTCAGGTATGCCATCTAATAGGCCTTACGTGCATTACGTAGGAGTTTGCAGTTTTAATAAGAGAATTATTTCCTGCCAGTTTTCTTAGGCAGGTCTAACAGCTTTTGCAGTGGAAAGAAATAGAAAGTTATTGTTTATAGCATTGTATTTCATTTTATTGGCCATTATCTGATTCTGGTATTCTAAATTGGATTGTAAACCTAACTACAATGGAAGTCTGAATAAGATGGCTTCCCTGTTATTCAAATAGTCCTTATTTTAGGATTTTAAGATCTAGGAGAAAGAGCAGTCTGAAAACACAGTTGTAGAAAGTGGGTGAACAATTGGAGATACATACAGCACATTTGTTTTTAGACACCTATTGTGCACTCTGGAGAATTGAATCATGATTCATAAAGTGAAGGAAGTGACCGGGATGACAGAGGTGGCTGAGAAATTGTTTCAATCCTTATCGAGTGACAGATAAGCAAGTGTCTGTGTGGTTGACAAGGTTTTATTGCCCCAGCCGAAAACATCTGGAGATTCTTCCAGGTATCCTGTCTTTCACCAGCCCTGCTTAAAATACCTGGTTAACCATTAGAAGATGTTACCTCGATGTTCAGTATCTACACTGATGACACCCAAAGGTCTACATGGTACCTAAAAGTCCAGGTAATAATATTTCCTTAAAATCATCCCAGACCACTGTGGAAGTAAAATACATCCTCATGGAAAGGTCAAAACTCTGGGGGATTAACTTCTAGATTTCCATTGATAGTCCGATTAATTCAGTAAACTTGTAAACTCAGTAATGATGCAAAATTGGCCCTTTATTATGCTTTATTTGTGGGATCATCTATGACTGACCTGCACAGTGGGGTGAACTTGTACAGCCAGTGCGCTTCATGGCTTGGCGCTTGTCATGTTCCTGGCTGTCACGCTTTCAGTTTTTGGGTGAAGTCTATGCTTGGCATGGGGATCTGTTCCATTTCTGGTTTTGATGGAATCACATGAGTTTTGCCTCCTACGGGGTCTACATGGAAAGGGGATTGCTGTTTCTTTGAGGTCCTGTTGGTTTTGACCTTTTCACATACTTCAGCAATGATGATTGAACCAGGATTGTCTGGGTCATAAGGTTTTACCAACCTTTCTTTTTCATTTATGAGCCTTAGATCCCTCTTCTCATTTCAAGTTCTTCATGTAACTCAGAACATAGATTAAATATTTCTTTCTTTTGAGCTTCCAACAGACATTATTGTTCTGTAGGTTGTAGCATCCACAGTTTTCAGCAAGGTTATTCACTGTACTTAAAGCTGTTCCTAAGGCTGCAGATGTATATTGTGGGTTGATACCTCTGCGAAGGCTGGCCGCCTCCAATCGGTCTTAGGTGATACCTTTGTTAACATATTAAGCTTTGAAGAGTTTGTTGGTAATGGTGATGATTTTGCATCAACCTGCACTGTCAGATTTGGGGAGGGCTTCGGGCCACGTGCAGGTAAGCCTTCCACTTTGCTTGAGGCCTATGTTATGCTCAGTTGTTGCCCTTATCACGGGTGGTGTCTATCAGTATCCTTTCTGTCTGAGCTGGAGTTGATGTTACTTTCTCCATCTCCCCTAACCGCTCCCTCTACTCCTCCTTGTCAGTCTCCAGTCTCGCAGACCCTCCAGGATTTTGTGATTTGCAGCGAAATTGGCACTTTTGTAAAAATGCAGCAATCTTTACAAAACTGCCTGCGAAATTGAGGGAATGCGGGTGGAGACAAACTAATAAAGCACTAGATGCAACTGCAGTTGGCCTCAGACATGAAAGTTTTGGTCTCAGGAGGTTGTGACGTAATCACAATCCTGATGGTGCAGGATGACGCCGGGGAAGGTAATTGGCTGGGGATCTAGCAGAAGACGAGGCTGGATTCTAGGTGGCCCTGTGGAGATCTTGGGCCAATTAACTCCTGTTGGGCTTGTAGATTAGTTTGGGGCATCCTTGCTATGAAGATGCCATCAGCAGTCATAACCGCAGTGACTTTAGACACCTCTGCCTGGACACCAATAGGTAACTGTGGTTGCTTCAGCCCTTAGGCAGCTTGTAACCTCCCAACTTCCTTCAATCTGGTGACTATGGCTGACAAGTGGGCTGCAAGGAAGAGTTCTTCATCCAGAAGGAAGGATGTCCTAGCAAGGCACTAAGAGCCTTTTCTGTCTGGACTGATGTGTACAAGAAGCTCACTCCAGGCAATAATAGAATGCTTCTAAAAACGATCTATGTCATGTTCTCTGAAATGGCAGAGAAATAACCATTATAGCAGGAACGGTAATGGCAGTGGAAAAAGGAGAGAGCAGGGCATGATGGTGAAGTTACAGATGGGGCTCAGGGGATCTTCCCTGGGAGGGATTACAGGGAAATATATGTGTAAGTTTCGGAATTTGTTTCCTGCTCCGTCCTCCTTCTCCAGTATTAGGGGTGTCTTTCATAGATTCACATGCTTGAATATTCCCCGTCGTCGAAGTGGGAGTCCCACGGTACATAAAGATAGCAATAATGCTAATATATATATATATGTAATAACATAATACATAATAAAATAGAGATAATACACACTGAAAAAACCTCTACAATGGTTCCTCCATAGGAATGCATTATAAAGAGAAAAACTAATTTGTAACATATCAGTGTCATTATGTTAGTCCAAACTGCAGCCAATCAGGCTCAAGCACCCTCTAGAACCTTCTCCTCAGAAGCTCCAGTCCTCAGATTTTCTACCGCACGTCGTGTGAAGGGAGTCTCCCTGAGCTCTGCTCAGTTTTCTTCATTCAACTCTACTACTTCAGTTGTTTTTCAAGATGTAAAGTAAGAAGTCTTTGTTTAGGCCATGCTCTTCCTGTGGGAAACTGCGTTTGTTTGAGAAGGACCCCCACCAAAAGTGTATTTACTGTTTATATCCCGAACACAAGGTGGCTGACTGCAAGTTCTGTAGAACTTTTTCTGCTAAAACTATCAGAGACAGGGAAGGTCGTCTTCTTCTGTGGTTGAAGCGCCTTCAGGACAAAGACGCAGTTTTGTCAGACGCAGAGAGTTTCCAGTCAGGTCCTTCAACTGCTGCTTCCAAGCGTGGCAGTGTTCAGGAGTTGCCTTCTCCTTTTCTAAAGAGGAAAAAGCTGGCCTTATCAGTAGCCCAAGTAAAACCTACTGCTACTGTAACTTCTGTGTCTACGCCCACGAGACCTGGCTCTCAGGCGTAATTTCCAGCCTCTACAAGTGTTGTTACACTTCAGTCAGCGCGGTCGTCGACGGGCTCGTCGACGACCATTCCAATGACGAAATTGGCTGCTGTGGCTTCGTCGACGTTTACAGTGACGACGACGTCTGCTTCATCGTCGTCGACGATTGTCTCGTCGACGGCTTGCACGTCAACGAGAGCCTCAATCTCCACAGTCTCGTCGACGATCCCTATTATCTCATCGGCGAAGAAGCTTCCGTCGACGAAGAAATCATCGTCGACGCTAAATGTCCCGTCGACGAGTTCAAAGACGACGAAGGTTCCGTCGACACTGAAAGCTCCGTCGACCAGCTCGTCGACGACTTATATCCCGTCGACGAAGGCTTTGTTGACGAAGAAGATAACATCCAAGGATTCGTCGACGAAGCTCCCGTCGACGAAGGCTCCGTCGATGGCTGTGGCAAAACACTCGTCGTCGACGAATACATCTAAAAAATCACCGTCTCTGACAGCTGTGTCTACGTCATCATCGTCGATGGCTGCTCCAGGGAAAACATCTACGTCGATTAACTCATTGATGGCTACGTCAACGGCAGTTTTGCCTTTAAACTCTGGGACGCAGCAGGAAGACGCAGCATCCACATCAGGATCAATGTCTTTCGCCACTATGCCCCTAGTGCCTTTGGACACTTCAAATTCTCCAGTCATTATGGAGCCTTCCATGAGAAGTTTCCAGGAATCTACACTCCAGTTGCCACCTCCTACTCTCCAACCACCCTCACCAATGTTGGCTACTGACCAGGCAACGGAATCCATTGCGGACGACAATGTTCTGGGTGATGCCCACAGTCCATCGGACTTGATTATTAAGTGTCAGGACACAAGTTCTGAAGACGGCGAGGACGATGACCAGCAGCAGGAACAATATGTACAGGTTCCAATGGCAACATTCCCAGTATCTCTGTTTTCCAACCTCCAGCATATGCTGGATGATTACAATAGGAGATTTCCTCCAACACCTCAGGGTACATTGTGCCATGCTACATCTGAGACAACAGAGCCTACTCAGCATCAGTAGCAACCTTCAGAGCAGACGGCTCTTTCGGAAGGGCCCCGTCAACCTCTCCCCACTAATTATCAACAAGATGTGGAGGATGAGACAGAGCCGGAAAGAGAGGAAGGAGAAGTTCCCCAGGATACGGATGATGACCAAGACCCGGATATGGCAGAATTCGATGACTATCGAATGCAAACGCCCTCTCCTCAGCCGGGCGACTCCGGTGATTCACCTCCGGTTGACATCGCTAGCTTCCATATATTGATGGATAAGGCGGCAGAGCGCTTCAAATTACCAAGAGCGCAGCGAGAGGAGGACTGCTTTCTCTATGATTTTAAAAACCAGCCTTATAAACAGGTCCACACCATACCTATTATTGAATTTGTGTGGAAGGAGGGAATAAAGATCATGCAGGCTCCTAACTCCTTACCTGCTCAACTCCCTCGGCTAGAGAAGAAATCTAGGGCACCGCCTGGTTTGCCCGCTTGCAACTCCTATCACTGCTCCGCCTGATAGAGAGGGTCGACGTTTGGATGCGATTGGGAAGAAGTTTTCATCCATGGCGTCTACGTCAGTCCGTGCCGCAAATGCATTGGCCATTTTAGGTCGTTTCGACCGACAAATGTGGTCAGACATTTCTGCGCTAGTCTCGTTGATTCCGGAGACATCCAGAGCGGAAGCGCACCAGATGCTTCAAGATGGCAGGAGGGCCTCAGAAGAGATGATCGACTGTGCTGTGGACGTTGCGGGTACTGGTTTTCGTATCCTTGCCAGTGCTGCGGCTCTCCGACGTCAGGGTTGGCTAAAATCCACGTCGTTTCGGCAGGAGGTCCAGTCGAAGATACTCGACATGCCGTATGACGGTGAGTCTCTCTTCGGCTCTCACGTCGATGAGGCACTAGAATCGATAAAGAAAGATACCGATACGGCGAAGTCGCTTGGATCCTTGCAATTCAAAAAGCAGCTTTTTCGAGGTGCACGTGGACGAGGCACTTCTTCAAGCACTTTTCGAGGAGGGCAGTCCCAGTACCGCCAGTACAATCAAGGAAACCAGCGTTACTCCAACCAGCAGTCAAATCGTCAGCAGCAGTCAAGGCCCTATAGAGGAAAATCTAACTATAGGGGCTCCAACAGCAAGCGCAAATGACTTTTAAGTTCCGCAGAGAGTTGGAGGGCTAATCTCGCAGTTTTATTCCCAATGGTCCATGATAACATCGGACCAATGGGTATTAGACATTGTACACAGAGGTCATGCCTTGGAGTTCACAGAGATTCCTCCAAATTCTCCACCATCAGGCCCGCCACCTCCCCATCTCGAGGAACTACAACATCAGGTTCGTCTTCTGGTAGAAAAAGGTGCAGTCGAAGTGGTGCCTGTATCTCAGCGAGGGAAAGGTTTCTACTCACGGTTTTTCCTCATTCTCAAGAAGACGGGAGAGTGGCGGCCCATTCTGGATTTGAGAGCTCTCAATTTGTTCCTAAAACAACAATCTTTCCGCATGCTGACACTATCGGAAGTCTTGCGACTTCTCTCCAGCGGAGATTTTCTAACAACAATAGACCTGCAAGACGCCTATTTTCATGTGCCAATACTCCATCGGCATCGCCAGTTCTTGAGGTTCAAGGTGGGTCACACACACTATCAGTTCAAGGTGCTACCTTTTGGCCTACGATCAGCACCTCGTGTCTTCACGAAAGTTTTGGCTCCGGTCATGGCTCATCTGTGTCTTCAGGGAGTTCAGATCTTTCCTTATCTGGACGATTGTCTTCTAAAATCCCAATCTCCTCTACAGCTGGCTCACGACACACGTCTGTGTCAGCAGACGTTCGAGTCACTGGGGTTGACCATCAATATGGAGAAGTCACATTTTGCACCGCTGCAAAGAAGAAACTTCCTGGGAGCAGTTCTAGACACGGACCTGTCAAAACCCTTCATCTCCCTCGAATGTCATCAAAAGATAGTCCGTCTAGTCTTTCTCATCCGGTCAAAGCAGTCAGTTTCTGTGCGGACGTTAAAGTTGTTTCTGGGGATGGCATCGTCCTGTATCGGACTGATCCCAAATTGCAGGTTACGCACTCGTCCTATACAGGAAGAATTAGACCTGCAATGGCGCCAGGTGTCGGGGTCTTTCAACGACCTGGTGAGGGTAACATCCCGCATGAAGAGCAGTTTGCTTTTGTGGGAACAACCATCCAATCTGGACGAAGGAACTTCGTTTCTAGCCCAGTCTCCGGATCTGACGTTGACTACAGATGCGTCCATGGAGGGTTGGGGCGCTCATCTCCAGGACCTTTCCATCAAAGGCAAATGGACGGCGACACAACGAACCTGGCATATCAACCGGCTGGAGTTGATGGCGATCTTCCTAGCGCTCAGATCATTCTTGCCTGTGGTGCAGGGGGAGTCGGTGCTGGTTCAGACAGACAACACCACCAGCATGCACTACATGAACAAAGAGGGCGGCACAAGATCTCAGCCACTGTCTTGACTGGCTCAAAGGATTTGGGACTGGGCTCTTCGTCATCAAATTTCTTTAACGGCGGTCCATCTGCCAGGGGTATCCAACATCCTTGCGGATTCGTTGAGCAGGTCCACGTCAAACACGCACGAGTGGGAAATACATCAGCCGACTCTAGACCTGGTTTTCCGCCGTTGGGGTCGTCCCATGATAGACCTCTTTGCAACCCCAGCAAATCGGAAGTGCCGATCCTTCGCGAGCTGGCATTCCCACCCAGAGTCCAGCGGAAATGCCCTCCTCATGGATTGGAACGGGCTGTTTGCTTATGCATTTCCACCGATCCCGTTGGTGCCGAGGACGTTGTGGAAGATGCGCAGGCAACCCTGCCACCTAATACTGATCGCCCCTCGTTGGCCCAGACAGGCATGGTTCTCAGAACTGCTTCTGTTATCCCAATGCACACCCATTCATCTGCATCCACGTCCAGACCTCCTGACGATAGACGAAGGTCAAATTTGCCATCCAGACCCATCCACGCTTCAATTATGGGCATGGAACCTGAATACATCGAATTTGCCAATTTAGATATGCCCCAAGAATGCAGAGACATTCTAGCGTCTGCTAGAGCTCCATCAACCATCAAAACGTACAAGCTAAAATGGAAGCGTTTTTGTCATTGGTGCGCTGCATCCGATATCCATCCAATCAATTCCACTCCGGAGCAGCTTTTGCCTTTCTTTCTGAGCCTCGCTCAGTCTGGTCTCTCTCATGCCACCTTGAGAGTTTTTCTAGCAGCTATTTCGCGCTTTCGACACGATGGTTCAACGTCTCTCTGTTCATCCAGAATAATCCGACAGTTCTTTAAAGGTCTCTTCAGGAAGTTTCCTCCTGTTAGGCGCCCTCCTCCGGCATGGCACCTCAACGTGGTGTTGTCACAGCTTATGAAGACTCCTTTTGAGCCAATTCACAGAGCAGACATCAAGTTTCTTACCTGGAAGGTTGCATTACTTTTGGCCTTAACATCTTCTCGTCGTGTAAGTGATCTTCACGCTTTCACGATCAAGCCTCCGTATTTGCAATTTATGCCCGATGGAGTGTCACTTCGTATCAATCCTTCTTTTTTGCCGAAAGTACCTACTGATTTCCATTTGAACGAACCTGTCTTCTTAAAGACTTTTTTCCCGGATCCAAGATCTCCGGCAGAACAACGATTACATTCTTTAGACATCAAACGTTGCCTAAAATTTTACATTTCAAGGACTACCCCTTTCCGTAAATCTGATCAACTGTTTGTAGCATATGGACGGATGCGGAGGGGACACTCAGTGACAAAACAAACAGTTGCAAGATGGCTCTCAGCAGCCATATCCTTTTGTCACCAGCAAGCTGGCAAGCCTTTACAGTGTTCAGTAAAGGCACATTCGACGAGAGCGATGGCGTCATCCACCGCTTTGTTTGCTGGGGTGCCTCTACACCAGATTTGCCGGGCAGCGACATGGTCCAGCAGGCACACCTTTACCAGACATTACTGTTTGGAGGCCATCAACGAAGCGGATACCGCAGTGGGGCAAGCAGTGCTTCGTCATCTTTTTAAATAAGGTGAGCCTCTGTTCCCTCCTCCTTTTCTTTCTGTGATTGTTATATGCTTTTAAGCTGTATGTTTTTGTCTTCAAGTTTGGAGAATGTGTTTAGCAATCCCAGTTCTAAGGAGATTACTGCTATCTATTCTATTCACAAAAAACACAGTTGATGGACAGAATGTAGAACAATGTCATACATTCACCCCAGTACAAGGATCTGGGACTAAATCCATCGTTTTTTTGCACTCCACACCACCCTGGGTTAGACACTGGCTATATGCAAATCAGCTCTGATCCTGTGCCTCATGGGAACAGTCCAGTCCGAACTACCAAGCCATGTCTTTCCCAGACCGGAATCAAGCATCCAAGGACCGGTTTCTGGCTATCAGCCTTCATCAGCATGGATAGCTTGACTCCAGTGGTGTGGAGAGCCTGGGACTCACGTCTGAGCATACCCAGCCCACTCGGGGTGAAAATTGCAAAAAACACAGTTGATGGACAGAATGTAGAACAATGTCATACATTCACCCCAGTACAAGGATCTGGGACTAAATCCATCGTTTTTTTGCACTCCACACCACCCTGGGTTAGACACTGGCTATATGCAAATCAGCTCTGATCCTGTGCCTCATGGGAACAGTCCAGTCCGAACTACCAAGCCATGTCTTTCCCAGACCGGAATCAAGCATCCAAGGACCGGTTTCTGTCTATCAGCCTTCATCAGCCTGGATAGCTTGACTCCAGTGGTGTGGAGAGCCTGGGACTCACGTCTGAGCATACCCAGCCCACTCGGGGTGAAAATTGCAAAAAACACAGTTGATGGACAGAATGTAGAACAACGTCATACATTCACCCCAGTACAAGGATCTGGGACTAAATCCATCGTTTTTTTTGCACTCCACACCACCCTGGGTTAGACACTGGCTATATGCAAATCAGCTCTGATCCTGTGCCTCATGGGAACAGTCCAGTCCGAACTACTAAGCCATGTCTTTCCCAGACCGGAATCAAGCATCCAAGGACCGGTTTCTGGCTATCAGCCTTCATCAGCCTGGATAGCTTGACTCCAGTGGTGTGGAGAGCCTGGGACTCACGTCTGAGCATACCCAGCCCACTCGGGGTGAAAATTGCAAAAAACACAGTTGATGGACAGAATATAGAACAACGTCATACATTCACCCCAGTACAAGGATCTGGGACTAAATCCATTGTTTTTTTTGCACTCCACACCACCCTGGGTTAGACACTGGCTATATGCAAATCAGCTCTGATCCTGTGCCTCATGGGAACAGTCCAGTCCGAACTACCAAGCCATGTCTTTCCCAGACCGGAATCAAGCATCCAAGGACCGGTTTCTGGCTATCAGCCTTCATCAGCCTGGATAGCTTGACTCCAGTGGTGTGGAGAGCCTGGGACTCACGTCTGAGCATACCCAGCCCACTCGGGGTGAAAATTGCAAAAAACACAGTTGATGGACAGAATGTAGAACAATGTCATACATTCACCCCAGTACAAGGATCTGGGACTAAATCCATCGTTTTTTTGCACTCCACACCACCCTGGGTTAGACACTGGCTATATGCAAATCAGCTCTGATCCTGTGCCTCATGGGAACAGTCCAGTCCGAACTACCAAGCCATGTCTTTCCCAGACCGGAATCAAGCATCCAAGGACCGGTTTCTGGCTATCAGCCTTCATCAGCCTGGATAGCTTGACTCCAGTGGTGTGGAGAGCCTGGGACTCACGTCTGAGCATACCCAGCCCACTCGGGGTGAAAATTGCAAAAAACACAGTTGATGGACAGAATGTAGAACAATGTCATACATTCACCCCAGTACAAGGATCTGGGACTAAATCCATCGTTTTTTTGCACTCCACACCACCCTGGGTTAGACACTGGCTATATGCAAATCAGCTCTGATCCTGTGCCTCATGGGAACAGTCCAGTCCGAACTACCAAGCCATGTCTTTCCCAGACCGGAATCAAGCATCCAAGGACCGGTTTCTGGCTATCAGCCTTCATCAGCCTGGATAGCTTGACTCCAGTGGTGTGGAGAGCCTGGGACTCACGTCTGAGCATACCCAGCCCACTCGGGGTGAAAATTGCAAAAAACACAGTTGATGGACAGAATGTAGAACAATGTCATACATTCACCCCAGTACAAGGATCTGGAACTAAATCCATCGTTTTTTTGCACTCCACACCACCCTGGGTTAGACACTGGCTATATGCAAATCAGCTCTGATCCTGTGCCTCATGGGAACAGTCCAGTCCGAACTACCAAGCCATGTCTTTCCCAGACCGGAATCAAGCATCCATTGACCGGTTTCTGGCTATCAGCCTTCATCAGCCTGGATAGCTTGACTCCAGTGGTGTGGAGAGCCTGGGACTCACGTCTGAGCATACCCAGCCCACTCGGGGTGAAAATTGCAAAAAACACAGTTGATGGACAGAATGTAGAACAATGTCATACATTCACCCCAGTACAAGGATCTGGGACTAAATCCATCGTTTTTTTGCACTCCACACCACCCTGGGTTAGACACTGGCTATATGCAAATCAGCTCTGATCCTGTGCCTCATGGGAACAGTCCAGTCCGAACTACCAAGCCATGTCTTTCCCAGAGCGGAATCAAGCATCCAAGGACCGGTTTCTGGCTATCAGCCTTCATCAGCCTGGATAGCTTGACTCCAGTGGTGTGGAGAGCCTGGGACTCACGTCTGAGCATACCCAGCCCATTTGGGGTGAAAATTGCAAAAAACACAGTTGATGGACAGAATGTAGAACTATGTCATACATTCACCCCAGTACAAGGATCTGGGACTAAATCCATTGTTTTTTTGCACTCCACACCACCCTGGGTTAGACACTGGCTATATGCAAATCAGCTCTGATCCTGTGCCTCATGGGAACAGTCCAGTCCGAACTGCCAAGCAATGTCTTCCCTGGACCGGAAACAAGCATTTGTGAACGCCCTTTTTTCCTCGGAGAAAGGTTTAGTGAGGTGTGGGGTTAGCACACGGGGTTCACACACACACATTGCTTGTTTTAGAGTTTTTATCCTTTTATTTGTAAAATGGTGACTTTATGTAGCACATGTAGGTAGAAGGTTGTACCACACCCTCTGCCTAACTGATCAACATACAAACAAGTGGGTCTTTGACCCCATAGTGTGTAAGGGCAGGCCACTGGTTGTTTAAGATGTATTGAGTGGGGGGCGGCCTGTATAAACCCTCTTTCTTTCCCCCTGAGGCTCCTTGTAGTTTATAACATGTATAATACGAACCCAGGCCACCCAGAGGATGCACATAACAACTGACTGAACTCTTAGTTAAAAATTCACATTTTTGCCAGGGTGGGGCGAAGAAAGAATGTCAATGCACTGATATAATCTGATGTTCTAACCATGATTATTTGAGCCGGTGTTTTCCGGTGCTGGGCACTGACACATTTAATTGTTAGTACCGGCGCGTGTGACAGTCTGCCACAAGGTGGCGCTGTCTGGCTAATGTAGAGGTGACCAGAACAGCAGTTAATTATTAATTCAATATACATTAAAAATGACTATTACCTGCCGCCCAAGCCTTTTGTAATGCTTTGGTGGCCTAAAATAGTCGGAATTGCCACGCTTGTAGGGGTGTGATGGTTAGTAGTTGTGTTGGTACCGTCATTGGCAGCATGGCAAGGGCAATATGTGGTGCAAGCTGCAGTGGTCTCCTGATGAGAGCCCTGGCACTTATGTTTTTTACAAATTAAACACTGGGTACTAAGGATATACAAATCAGTTTATGTAAGGATGGCACAGTACTCAAGCTGAAAGTAATGTGAACATAAATACTGCATGATACACACAGTAGATAAACCTGGCAGCCTGTACACAGTGCTTTGGTGTAAACTTTCATGTTGTAAAATAGCGCCTAAAAATAAGATCTCTGCATTTGGTGTTGAAAAATTTGCAAAATAAAGTGCCGCAAAAATGCCGTCAAATTCCCATATTTGTGCCACTAAATTTCCATATTTGTGCTTCTAAATTTGATAATCCATGCCGCAATATCCTGGGGGGTCTGCTACGCCTTCTTTGGCTTTTCTTATGATTTGCCAGGACGGACTCTGAGCCCTCCACTCTCACTGCGGTCAATACTTTATCTGCCATTTGGTTTAAAACTCTGTTAGGTCTGAGCTAGACTGGAATGGGGGTTTGGATGTTGATTGCCTTTTATGTGGGGTAGATATATCTTTTGTGACTCAGCGTGCCCACTGAAACAAATCTTGGGCACTATTACATATACGGCACATTTAAATAGTTGCACCATACACAAACACGGAACGTCTACCATATAGCAGTAAATGCGCTGCTCCCAGGGAAGCCGCAAACTTGTGCTGCCCTGGGGGCAGAGCATTCAAGTCGGAGCGGCTGCTTCAAAGCCACTCCATGTTTCATTACACAGCCCACCTGTACGTTTACTAGGGGATAGATATCCCTTTGCAGTTTGGTGCAGTAAATGCTACACATGCCTGCAGGGTATGTTTCGGGGGGTCCATCGGGACCCATTTGTCCGCTCTAGAGGGCTGCCATGAGGGGGTGCAATGAAAATGCACCACCTTTTGGTGGCTCATTTTCAGTGCGCCTCCTGACAGCTTCTTTGCCTTTTTCCCCTTCAATATGGCCTGGGCGCAGAGACAAAGAGATTTCCTCATTTGCATGGTGCCATGCACGCCCCATGCAAATGATGGAACGCCCTCTTGAGAAAGTGTTTGCACTATATGTGCGCCAGCGCTATCTGTATTAGAGATGGGGTCACACAAGCGTCTGATGCACTTTCTGTAATGCCAAAGTGCCCCAGCGGTGCACCATATCGGCGCACATGTCCGTTGCTCCTCCGGGGTACTATTTGTATTAGGGCTCCTGGTATCTTTGTTTTTTCCATTAGACTTACGACATGACTTTAATAGCTCTTTGAAGTGGGAGCTGGAAGCTTCACGCCTGGGTATGTGACTTGTATCTAGACAAAGAGCAATCAAATTTCAAACCCCTTGGGTTCATTTATCCACACACTTTTAGTCAGCCTCGAACCAGGTCTAATAGTGACGCTTGCACACACCTCTGCACACCTGGAGCCCCCCGGAGTCCCTTCTAGCCTCTTTATCATCCTTTGTGATTGAGAACCGACCTCTGGCGACAGGGACCGCTAAGAACGGTAAGGAACTTCAAAAAACAAGTGGAGAGGATAAATAAATGTAATGAGACCGTCTAGAAAATCTCTTTGCACTTAAGTAGGTCAATTGAGCGTCCATGTGTGGGCCTCAGGCGGCAACTGGGAATGTCCATAAACATTTTAGCTGGAGTTATCAGCAGTAAAAAAAAAAAAAAAAAGAAGCAGACTTTTACCTCACAAAATAGTAGTGATCATTGGGAGTCTATAAAAACACAATATTGACAAAATGAAGTAAACTAAAAAGAACAATCAAATCAAGCAAACATCCTGTGTACGGATCTGTTTGAATAAAAAGCCCGATTATCCCTTTGTAGCCAGCAGATGGCGGTCTATCTACACTCAATGGATTGTTAAGGTTGGTGAGAAATGTTTAGCGTCCCTGCTCTTTTAGTGATAAGTTTCACCACATGTCCTACAAATAAATGGCAGTAATAATTCAAATTACATTAAGTGGAAATAGACTTTTAACACATGCTCTTTTTAGGTCGAGCTGGAGAAAGCAATGCGAAGCATTGCGTCCAGCTCGACAACTAATGTTGCCCATCTCCTGGGAATCTGAGACAGGGGTCGGACACACGCGGTGATTGGTGTCTGTGGACGCGCACGTCCAGGCCGGCGCCGTGCACATCTCCTGCCTCAGATTCCCTGAAGTGCGCAAACATACACACACACAGCTACACACACGCATACACACACGCACCCCCCCACCACAGGCTCACGCGCGCACACACACAGCCATGCACGCACCCCCCCACTCACGGGCTCACGCGCACACACACGCGCACACACACACCCACACAGACACACACAGACACACACACATATCCCCCTCCACTCACCATGCTCTTTTGTCGCGTCGCCTCGCTGCGCTCTACAGGCTCCGCACTCCCCTGGTGTTTTCTCCACCGCATCTCCACACTCTGGGCTTTCCTCACGCCTGGGAGCCCCGTGTCACTGCTGCTCTCTGTGGGCCGGGCTTCCCGCAAAAAGCGGAAGTGCCGCCCCAGGACGTGACGCTCCCGAACTTCCAGAACCTCCCATGAAGAGACACACAAAAAACTGACACGACGCAGCATATAACCTCGAAGGATGAATAAAAACACAAACTGGCGAGTTTTTTATACCACAGTGCACCTATTGAGGCTCGGAAACCACAGGCCCGCCTCATTGGAGCTGGGCACGAGCTGATGAGCCTCCGCCTGGAGCTGTGGGGGGAATGTGAAGAATGTGACCCGAGGGGGGACTGGCGGCTCTTCAAGAAGAGACCACGTGGCCTGCTACCACCCGGACCTGCTCTCAGCACCACGGAAGCTAACATATGGTATGTAAGCTGCGGCCAAGCGGGGGACACGCAAATTCGAGATGTGCCCTCTGCAGGAGTCAATTAAGTACTGGGGGAAGAGCGCTGGCATATGTAACTTCAATTGGGTGACCCTGTGGGTCGTGGCCTGAACTGCACGGTGCAACAGCTCATCAGTGTGATGCAGTGAGAGGTGCTGGACAGTGACCTCATATGCCAATTGGAATAATTAGGAGACACAGCGCTGGGTCCTTCCAGGGCCTAACCATCAATTCTGCTTTGGACATGAAGCCCATCTCTTCCGGCCCGCGCCTGTCCCACTCACAAGCCTGCTATGCATTCTGCACCCCCTTTTCCTAGCGTACTCTGTCGCCTTAAATGACAAGATCCATCCTCCCCTCTAGACCGCCCACCCACGCTCCCACCAGTGCCTCAACCGAGGGCACTTGTATGTGCGGCCCCCTGCCCCCAACGTCCTTGGCCATCCCCGCATCCTCCACTGCCATCACCCTTACCGCCAGCGCCCGGCCCCCCATTTTGTCCCCCCAGCGCCCGCAGCACTGAATCCCCATGCCAACCTGCCCTAGAATGATGAAGGCCCCTGCATGACGCCCCTCCAATCATGCACCAGTCCCCTCCCGCCACCACTGATCCTGCGCAAAGTAGTCTACGCCCGCGTCGGCAGCTCCACGCTCCGTTTCCTGCCGAGCTGTGTGCCCCCATGGGCGCATTACTCTTGCAATTGCCATAAATGTTTGCTACGTCTTACATTTTATTTCCTTTCGATATTTTCACACGTGCCACCATTGCCTATGTAACGTTTGTTGTTGTGTTGCAGTGTCTGCCATTTATTGCAGCATTATGCCTCTACTGGTACTTTGTTCGCTGTTGTAACCTGCACACATGTTCTTTCTCCTCCTGTAATGCACAGTTTGCTACTTTTAAAAAAAAAAATTTGCTGCTCACAATTGTCTGTTCCTATTGTGAAGCCTTTGACACCTTCGGGTAAAGTCCACGCTGTATAACAATGCATAAAACGTCCCCCACCCACAGGACTGCATCAGCCTCCCAGTGTGTCCTTCATATCACACGCCCCCACGGCCCTCTGCATAACGCGCAGTCTTTGCGCCCTGTTTAGCGCCTCATCCACCTCCCCCCCAGAACACCCAGTACTGGAACACACGTTCGAGGAAATACCGGTAGTTTAAGCACATGGAAACTGCGCAGCCTGCATTCTTTTCCAAATGGACCAAACGTAACAGTGGAAATACTGCCTGGGCCATAGTTTGCTCTCTCGAGTACAACTCAAGGCCTGACGACAGTACTATTAACCCCTATGCGCTTCCTGACTACCAAGGTGTCACTAGACCTTCATATACCTGCTGTGTTGCCCTTGCCTCCTTTTTAGGTCTCGTAGAAGCAACGCACCACTCAGCACCACCACAGCATCACTCAGCACCACCACAGCATCACTCAGCACCACCACAGCACCACTCACCACCACCACAGCACCACCACAGCAGCACCACAGCACCACTCAGCACCACCACAGAACCGCTCAGCACCACCATAGAACCACTCAGCACCACCACAGAACCACTCAGCACCACCACAGCATCACTCAGCACCACCACAGCTCCACTCAGCATCACTCAGCGCAACCCCAGGTTATAGGTGTCACATTTGCGGAAGTTATAACTATTGGCATTGTAAATGACAAAGCTATTAATTTAGCTATTTTCAAAACCAACACATAAATAAAAAAATTGTCATTCACAAAACCAATAGCTCAAACTTTCCTAATGCGAGACCTATTGCATTGCAAATGCTTGTTACACATGAGTGGAGATGCTGTCTACTCATTACGTTACAGGCTGCGAACGCAGAACAGTTAGGCTCAGGCCGAGCTTCGCCAAAACACCCAAACGTGTGATATGGAGCAAATTATTTTTAGTCTCGTTTTATCCGTGTTGGGCGTCTCCTCCGACCAGCTCCTTTGATAGCACACTGATCGTGGCTGAGTAGGAGCAATGTTTGTTGCACCCAGCCTTCAAATGTTTAGTGCTTTTAGTAAACAAATCCCAAAGCAGGAGTTGGTTTCCTAAAAAGTAAAAAAACAAAGATACAACAACAAAACTACAGTGAACCATGACGTGTCCGAATATTAGTTTCTCCACTCACTAGCGTCATTGTTTTATTTTGCTGCCCGTGTCTGTCGTGTTTTCGTGGTGGTCCTGCCCTTGTACGCTTTATACGCCATTCGTTGCACTCAGAGTTCTATTTTCTCGTAAATATGCTGCATATTGCCAGGGTGCATTAATGGTAAGCAGTTTTGGGAGAAATTAAATTTTTAACTAGAACGCCAAAGTGAGTAAAAAGCTGCAGGGGAAACACGAGTCAGATTACCATGTAATAAATCAGACAGATTAATGTGAAAACATCTCAACCGACAGTTATTAATGATTTTTAAATATTTTTTTAATAGAATGAAGACGGTGACAAGCCCGTGGAGGTAAGACTTAACTTCTCTCTCTTTTTTTTTTTTTAATGTCGCTTTAGAGCCATAAACCAGGTTATGCAAGAATAAAGAAACAATGCAAGGGTTTGATTAGAACCTCAGTAATTAATGCGTTCTAGTCCTACTTTATCCAAATGAAAATATAAAAAAATACTGTCTGCATAACAGCACAGCGAAGCAGCATTTTATATTGTTTTTTTCCCAATTATTTGTATTTATTTGATTTCACTGCGCATCTTTACCCCCCTCGCCCTCTTTGTGTAACTTCCTGAGCTGGAAGACAAAGATGACGATTTCAAACAGCTACATTATGATTGATTGACAGATGTAAACAATGGTTTCAAATCTGATCAAGTCTTTGATTCTTAGCCCTCACACTCATTTTGTTGGCGCCAATGTTTGTATCTGAATCCTGTGTAGGTCAGCAGAGGGCTTTTAGCGGTGCTAGAAGTAGCGATTAAAACTATAGGCATGATATCACATTGGGCATTTGATCATTCCTGTACTGCAGTGCACCTCCAATCCAGTATGTCGTGTCAATAGTGAGCACGTGGCAATATTGAGAATGTATTACATTTTCATATGGTGCCGGTCCAGGAAGCACTGTGCTCTGTGTTTTTTGCAATTATAACTATTCAGTGAAAAAGGAAGTCCCAGACATTTTGACACCGTGTGATTGGCTGAAATATGTTGATCTATTGGATGCAGAAGTAATAGGCCCTCCTGAGCATTCTCTCCAATTAATCATCTTGTTGGCCCTCCTGCAATAAAGGAAATACCTTGGGATGGAGCCCAGGATTTGTAAACTTACACGCTTGATCCGGTACCACCATCGTTTAAGAACTCTCTGCTAATACAGGGAGTCCATTCGTCTCTAGAAACGTTTCCGACAAATGTGGTGGTCTGATGATGAAGCATTACACCAAGGGTGGTGTGAGGTCTTACCTTCCAACTTTTTGTAACTTCTGAGCATCGACCTCCCTGAGACAACACAGACACCCAGGACCACCATATATGGTTACTACCTTTTAAGATAGACATTTAGAACTATCCTTACTTTGTCACGTCTGTTTATTGTGATTAGGATTATATTTAGAGAGGGCACATTCAATGACAACTCATGCACCCCATCATTCACTTGAACCTCAATTTTGGGGTTGTAGTCGTTTGAAGGTCTTAATTTGGGCCTGTGTGTAAAGGGGCTCGAAACCAGCACTTATTTGTAGCACCTGCACATTTTTATGGCATTCCACCACATGGTGGCATTGTCTGCCTAATTTTAAACAGAGTACATAAACAATTGCTTCAACAATTCAATATACATTAAAAAATATTACAATGGTACCTGCAGCCCAAGAACTTCACCGCTGGATCTCCAGCTGCGTCGACAAGCTTGCACCCCTCCGCCACCCCGGCAAACAATGCTCCCGGAAAGCAGCTTGGTTCACCAACGATCTCCAAGCAGCCAGGCGCTCCTGCAGTGCCTCTGGAAAACCTGGCGAAACCGGAAAACCACGGAAGACCTGAACAGCTACCGGAACGCCCTGAAGGAGTACCACAAGCGTTTAAAAGACACCAAGCGTTCGTTCATACAGAATCCACACCAATGCAACCAACGTTAAAGAACTGTTCAACGTCATACAGCAATTCACAGACATCACACCCTCCCAGGAACTCTGCAACAAGCTCAGCTCCTACTTCCATCTAAAAATCAAGGCCCTCTATGAAAACTTCAGTGAACAGACGCCAGACACCACCCCACGTCCCACCACCACGGACAAAGAGCCGATCATCACCACCTGGAATCCTGCCACTTTCGAACACACCATTGTGGCCATGAAGAACACCCACTCAGGAGCCCCCACGGACCCCTGCCCACCGCACATCTACCACAGAGCCGCCGCTATTGCACCCGAACTAGGACGCACCATCAACGCCTCTTTCGAATCCGGCATCTTCCCCGATGACTGGAAGCAGGTGGAGGTGATACCTCTCCTCAAGAAGCCCACGGCCGATCCGACAGACCTGAATAACTACCGGGCCATCTCTCACCTCCCCTTTGCTGCCAAAGTCACAGTGAGACTCATAAACACCCAGCCGACCGCCTTCATCGAAGAAAACTCAATACTAGACGCCTCCCAGTTCGGAGTCCGCAGCAACCACAGCACTGAGACGGCCCTCCTCGCTGCCACCGACGACATCTGCATGACCAGAGGCACACCACAGCCCTCATCCTACTAGACCTCTCTGCAGCATTCAATACCCTCTCACATCGCACCCTCGCAGCCAGACTCCACAACACAGAAATACGAGGAACCGCCCTCTCCTGGGTCCGATCCTTTCACTCCGGCAGACCCCAGAGGATCAGACTCCCTCCTTTCCTCTCCGTGCCCACACAGATCAACTGCGGAGTCCCCCAAGGATCATTGCTCAACCCCACGCTCTTCAACATCTACATGCCTCCCTCGCCGCTTTAGTCTGACAACACAGGCTCATCATAGTATCTTATGCCGACAACACCCTGCTCATCCTCTCCCTTACGAAGAACCCCAAAGACACCAGACACTGTTTCCAGGAAGGAATGAGAGACATAGCCGCCTGGATGAGGAGCAGCTGCTTGAAGCTCAACTCAGAGAAGACCGAGGTCCTCACCCCCTGACCCTCCACCTTTGCCTGGGACAACACCTGGTGGCCCTACGCCCTCGGGAGTCCGCCCACCCCGACAGATCATGCACAGAACCTCGCATCATCCTCGACTCCTCCCTACCCATGACCCGTCAGATCAACTCCATCGCCTCCACCAGCAGCAACTGCCTTCGAATCCACCGCAAGACCTTCAAATGGATACCCCCAGAATGCAGAAAAACCGTCATCCACGCACTCCTAACCAGAAGACTGGACTACGGCAACGCCCTCTACGCCGGAATCAACAGAACTCTCCTACACAGCCTACAGACTATCCAGAACGCCGCAGCCAGACTCGTCCTTGGAACCCACGCCAATGAACACATGACCCAACACCTACATAACCTCCACTGTCTCCCAGTTCAAACTGCTCACCCAAACCTACAAATCCCTCCACAACATTGGACGCAAATACCTCAACGAGAGAGTCTCCTTCCATATACCCAAGAGGAACTTTCGCTCCGCAGACCTCGCCCTCGCAGAGACCCCCCTCATCCGCAGAACCCGAGCAGGAGGAAGAGATTTCTCCTACGTTGCAGCCAAAGCCTGGAACGAGCTCCCAGGGAACCTCAGACGCTCCACTACCTTCCACACCTTCAGGAAGAACCTAAAGACCTGGCTCTTCGATTGAACTGGAGCTGCACCCCCCCTTCCCAGCGCCTTAAAACCCTCACCGGTGAGTAGCGTGCTTTATAAAACCTCTGATTGATTGATTGATTGATTGATTGATTCTTTCAGCTTTGAGTGACTTGAATAGTCCAATCCTGACCCTGGAACTGTGATGGTTTGCAGGTAGCATCGTTTATTGACATTTATAAGGACTGCCATAAACAATGGACGGTGCAAGCTGTTGTGGTATTCTGAGAAATATCTTATTTATTTTACAAATGTAGCTCTGTGTGCTGGTCTGAAAGCACAGTCATACAAATCATTATTTCTTCTTTCCCCTATACCCAAGACGCCTACAGGCTTGTACACACACTGGTAACCATGTTTCTTGTTGGTTTCAGAATGGCGGCGATGCTCTGGTCCTTGTGGATGATCAAGTTGGCAAGCTAAAACTGGTATGTTCCACTACTCTTTTCTTACCTCAATACAAATTGTAATCACATTATTTTAGAACTATTGAAAAAATGGTTATCTCTCAGACTTTCCATCACGCCCACCTTTTTCCCTCTATTCTGCCTTACCTTCCATCTGGATAGAACAACTACACCAAACTCTTCCTAAGCAATGATGTGTCATCTTCATTCTGCCATTTCTCGCCTCCATCTTCATGAATCTCACCAGGTTATTTTCATATTTCTTTGACACATTAAGAAGGTAAAAACTCACAAATAATGCTAGTTCCTATTTTTCATAGCATGGGTGGAAAAAACTAACACACCATCACTCTAGCTTGTTCCAACACAAAGTCACTCAGCGTGGAACTACTTTTATGTGTATCTGTCGGACTCCTTTATACCCTACCACTTATAAGTTTGTTCTCTATACTAAACCACAGTCTGAAAGAGCACACAAGGTTATTTTCCTAAATGTGCACAAAATTATTGGTGGTGTTCGATAAGGAGACTCGTATCTAAACAAAATGCACAAATTTGGTGAAATCATCACTGCCAAATCACTAAACATCTTGATTATTTTGAAAAAGGGCGTTGACCAGCTGGATTTGTTTGGCGATATGTCGACACCTCCTGACTTCAGCAGTCCTACGGTATGTACCGCTACACATTCAGCTCGTTGTTTCGAATTACCGGACGGAAATGTGATTTGCTGGAAGTAAATTTATGGTTGCTCCAGCTTTATATGAAACCCAACCCCCAAGCTTAATGACACTTTATGGGAAAAATAGCAAGGCGCTTCTAAGTTACAATCCAGTGTTTGGAAGCCCTACACGTCTGCGTCACTTTCAATTAAAGTGTGTACCAGTGGCAGAATGCTAGGTCCAGCTACAGAATAAGTTAAAGTTAATTATGTATTTTATATCATTTTGTAACGTCATGACCACGAAGATATGATTATGTTGCCCAATAATATTCTAAGACTTCCAGACCTTAGGTAAGAAATACAGCAGTATTTGTATGCATGCAGCTTGACTGCATGACTACACAGGCAAACCTCACAGGTTGACTGAGTCACAGTGTCAGTGCTGAGAATTTTTTTTAACTAGTGGTTGTAAGCGTATGTATGCTCTATTAGGAGGTAATTGACCTGTGGCATCCAGCATAATGCAAAATGAAACAGAGGGGCAACAGCAGGAGGACAGAAGAAAGTGCAATAACTAATACATCAAATTTCACAGGTTGCCAAAAAAACGATTAAAAAAAACTTTGTTCTTAACAAACACGGAGTTACTAGAATTATACTGATAAAATAATTGTGTAGCCTATTGAACCGTGAAACATGCTTCTATCGATGCAGCTTCACTATGAAACAAAATTCACTCTTGCAATATAAAAAAAATCCATAGTGATATTACATACTAATCCTTACGCACTTTTATGGCTGTATCTTGGGTTTAAGTGAAATCTGCAAAGCACCTACCCTTCATTAAACCCTTCAGTTTATCATGTGATTGAAACCACTAGGTGGCAGTGTAGGACCGTAATAGACGGTTCACTTTGGGCAAAATCACTGAGGTTTTTACGCCTCAAGATTTTTCAACTAGGTGAGCAAATCCACATCCTGCCATTACGAATCAGAATCAGAATCGATTGAATTTTACTTTTGAAACGAGTACTTACAAACGCACAAAATCTGCCAATAGGACTGAATTGTTGCAGTAACAGGTTTAGGAATGTGTGCAGCATTTTGAACATACCTCGCTTGAAGTGACTGAAAATAAACTACAAGACATGGATGAATCTTTCTATAGTTTTAAATGCAGCAGAACCACCAGGAGCTCTAAATAAAGTGTATAGCATGGAGTCAAATATTTTAATTGTGGTAAAAAAACAGTTACGTGTCCCAATACATAGTTCTACATCATTATGCATGCAGAACGTTTCACCTGGAATAAATGTAAGACCCATTTTGCATCTTGGACTAGCCAGGACGTCTTCGATTGCACCGTCGATCGCTTTCCTGAAAAACTTACTGTTTGTGAATCCCTAAAAAGTCAGAAATGTGATCAAAACGTACTACTGAGTTTGAGAACAGATATTAAGGTCGTTCACAAAGAGTTTATTTATTTATTTATTTATTTATTCAAAGTTTTATATAGCGCGAACAGGATCCTTACAGATATCAGAGCGCTTCACAAAGACAGGGTAGGGGCAGTAGGAGTCAACAGAGATAATGGGAACAGTATAATAATCAATAACATGGTACTAACAGGGATAATAATAATATACATAAAACCAATCAATATACAATCAGGTAAGGAAATAATATATATGTGTAACATATCTTGGTCGGTAGTAAGAGAGTAGCGTAGTAGTGTCCCCTACAGGTAGAGTATAGTGTATAGTGCCAAAGGATAGAGGTGAGCAGTGATACAAAGCAATGCAAAGTCTCTGAACCAACATCTATAACGATCAGGAGATCTTGGCCAGAAGGATGGTTTTCACCTCTTTCTTGAAGAGTGCAGTGGAGGAGATCAGCCTGGTTTCCGGAGGGAGCGCATTCCAGATCCTGGGTGCCATTCCTGAGAAGGACCGCTTGTATGTTTTCACTTTCCGGAATCTGCGAGGTTTCAGGAGTAGATTTTTTGTACTCCTATTGGATCTCGCACCTCCTGATATAGACAACTTTTGAGCGAGGTAGTTGGGTGCCTTGTGGTGCACGGCACGGTGCACGGCTTGGTGTGTCATAACTGCAATTTTTAGCTGTATTCTGGCTTCAAAAGGCAGCCATTTTAGAGACTTTAAGTCTGGGGATATGTGCGAGTGCTTTCTTGAGCCAGTAATGAGTCTCGCGGCAGCGTTCAGGGAGGCTCTTAGGGGTGCTGTTGTGGATAGCGGGAGACCGCTGAGGGCCGCAATTCCGTAGTCTATTCGAGGGATGACTAAAGCTTGTACAGCAGTTTGGAAGTCTTTGGCCGGGAGGAAGGGTTTAATTTTCCTCAGCGTGTTAATTTGGAAATTAGCTGCTTTTGTGGCTTTGCTGACGTGCTGCTGCATGTTGAGCTTGGCGTCGAGTGTGATGCCTAGGGATTTCGCCGAGTCCACGATGGTAGGTTGGACATTGAGTGCTGTTAGGTTGTTGAGCCAGGTTTGGGTGGTGGAGATTTTCGCCGGGGGTGAGATGAGTAGGAACTCAGTTTTCAGAGCATTTAGTTTGAGGTGATTATCGGCCAGCCAAGATTGGGTGTTAATAAGCGTGGAATTCAGATGTTTGATATCTTCCGGGGATTGTAACTTTAAATAGAGTTGTGTGTCATCGGCGTACATATGGAATTGAACATTGGATGCTTGGAGCAAGGTGGCGAGCGGTTCCATGACGAGGTTGAACAGTGTAGGGGAGAGGGTGGATCCTTGTGGAACACCTAGATCTGCAGGCACAGGTGTAGACAGCACATTGTCGATCTTGAACCTCTGAGACCGGTTGTGAAGGAAGGACGAAAACCAATTGAGAACAGTTCCCGATAGCCCCATTCTAGTACTTAGCAGCTCCAGCAAGTTCTCATGTTTGACCGTGTCAAATGCTGACGAGAGGTCAAGAAGGATGAGGAGGCAGGACTCATTGCGATCCAGAATTTGGAGGGCGTCATCAATTATGTGTGTCATAGCAGTTTCCGTGCTATGTTTCGCTCTGAAGCCTGATTGATTAGGGTTGAGGAGGTCAAATTGATCAATGTGTTTTGTTAGTTGGAGTTGGACACATTTCTCCAGCAGTTTGGCCAGGGTGGGGATATTGGTGATGGGCCGATAGTTGTTTAGGTCGGACGGATCAGCTGTAGGTTTCTTGAGTATAGGCGTGACTTGCCCCACCTTAAGGGAGTCTGGAATGTGGCCTTGTTGCAAAGAGCTGTTGATGATCTTGGTCCAGAGAGGGAGGAGCAAGGGGATAAAGTCTTTTACAGCATTAGCCGGTAGAGGGTCTGTGAGGTGATTAGAGGGCTTCAAGGTGCAGAGCAGTTTGTGTATTGCTTCTTCCGAGTAGGTGTCGAAGTAAAGCCAGGATGCCTTGTTTTTAGGTTGAGTGTTTGCCATTCTGGTGCGGTTGGGGTATCGGCTTACATCCATGATGAGGTCATTTCTTATGTTGTCAGTCTTTAGTTTAAAGAAAGCAGAGAAGGCTTCACAGTGTGGGGTGTCATTTGTTGTGCTGTTTGGTTGTGCGGGTTGTGCCTTTGTTTGGGTCTTGATTAGCTCGAACAGCTTTCTTGGCCTGTTCTTCGCTTGGTCCAACTGGCGGCTGAAGAAGTCCGACTTTGTGCGCTTTATTTTCCTAAAGTAGGCATTTCTCTTGTTCTTAAGCTTTTTGAGATGCAGTGCTGAAGGGTCTGATCTCCAGGTGCGCTCTGCCATTCGCATAGTACGCCTTTCGTCATTGAGTCGGTCATCATACCAGGGGTTAGAAATTTTGGGGGAGACTCTCTTTAGTTGCAGAGGGGCGACTTCATTGACTATTGTATTCATAGATTCAAGGTAGTGGTCAGTCAGTGATTGAGCATCTGAGGCACCTGAAGGGGGGAGGAGGAGGTTGCCGATGTGGGGAGGTAGGGTAGAGGGGTTAAGATTCTTCAAATCCCTTTTCCATGTTTTTGATTTGATTGGTTGAGTAGGGTTAGGTTTAACTTTTTCGTTGATAAAGAAGGTGATAATGTGGTGATCTGACCAATCGCAGGGTAGAATCGCCTCCAGTTGAGTAGCGTTCTCTTTGGCAATGATGAGATCGAGAATCGAACCTTTGTCGTGTGTTGGTTTATCGCATAATTGGATGAGGTTAAGCGCATTGAGGAAAGTTTTGAGACCATTCACCACGGTGTCTTTCTGATCGTTCCAGTGGAGATTGAAGTCACCCAGGTAGACTTGAGTGGTCTGCAGGCCGGCATTGGAAGTGATCAGGTCCATGAGTTGTTGGGTGAATATGAGATTGTCACCAGGAGGGTGATAGATGAGATGTAAAGCACAGACTTGTTTGCCCTCGCTGGTGATGTCGAGGCAGAGGAGTTCACAGGAGGAAAGAGAGGGGGAGGAGACTTGAGTAACGGAGAGGTTGCTCCTAAAAATGCATGCAATTCCCCCGCCCGTCTTGCCCGGAGACCTGTCCAGCCTAATGATGTGATAATTGGGGGGGACTAGTATGTCCATAATCGGGGTAGAGGCTTCAGTGAGCCACGTTTCCGTTAGAATGGCTAGGTCCAGGTCCCTAGCTGAGACGAGATCCGCGATGTCGGAGGAATGTCTCTGGGCCGATCTGCAGTTTAGTAGGATGCATTTGAGTTTGGGAGAGAGAAGGGTGGTCGAGCTTTCTAGTGTGAGGGGAACTTTTCTGAGGTTGTTAGGGACGGAGCCTCTGTTGTTGAGTGTAGGGAGCCTCAGAGGGTTTGTAAGAATTGTGGGTATGGGGATGTGTGTGTTGGAAATGTCTTTTACCGGACCTGTGCCATAAGAGCGTAGGAGAGAGGATAGGTCGCGGTCCGACAAAGGGTTGAGAACACGACGGGGGCGGTGGGAATTATTGCGAACGGGGATAGTAGGCCATTGCTGGGGTCGTCGGGGGCGAGAGTATGTAGGGGGGGTGCGTCGTTTGTAGGGTCGTGGGATGGTGGGAGGTAGACTGGGCTGTGAGGAGAGAAGGCCTTTGATTGCGTGGACGTCTTTTTTGATTTGTAAGATTTCGTCTTTGACTTGTTGGAGGGTGGATAAAGTCAGGTCAGGAGGGTCATTGGGGAAGGAGTTGGTGGAGAGAGCCGTTGGTGAGTGGTTGAGTAGTGAGCTGGAGAGCAGGCAGGGTATCGGGGGGGGGTATACTAGCGTTGTTGAGGGGTTCCGCGGTGCTAATGAGTGGGATGGCGTTCAAGGTGTGGACGTGTTTGTGGACGAGGGGTGTGGGTGACGTAGGTGAGGCAGGCGGTGGGTGGGAAGCATAGGTAGTGGCTTCAGTGGGAGACGGTGCCGGTGAGCAGAAGAGCGAGTGAAGGCTGAAGACAGTGGGGGAGACAGGCGAGTAGTGAGGGCTGAGAATAGGAGGTGGGTGATAGGGGGATGCTAAGGTAAGGGAGGAGGTATGTTCTGTATCTTTTGTTGGGAGGGAGATAGAGTTGTGAGTGGGAGTGGGGAGGGAGCAGGGAAGGGAGAGGTGTCTGCCGTGGGGGGGATGGGGGGGGTGGATAAACTCCGAGTGGTGGTGTGTGCAGATGGAGGCGTGTTGTGGGTGGGAGTTGTTGTGTCGGGTGTGAGAGACTCGTGGGTGGGAGTGGGGAGGGAGATGGGGCGGGAGAGGTGTCTGTCGTGGGGGGGATGGGAGGGGGTGGTGGATAAACTCTGGGCGGTGGCTTGTTCAGATGGTGGTGTGTTGTGGGTGGGGGATGTTCTGTCCGGGGGGAGAGGGATGGAGGGGGTATGGGTGGGGATAAGAGGGGTCATGTTAGAGGGGGGGCTAGTATATTCGGTGGAGATATTTGTGACTGTCCTTGGGGAGTGGGGGGCGTTAACAACAGGTGGGCCATTTACGGGGGTGTTGGGGGTAGAAGTGTAGTAGGTGGTGGCTGCGACGTCAGGGGTGATAGTGCTGGCGGAGTTCTGGGTGATGGTCCGCAGCTTGGAAAGGTGCTCTTTGAACTTGGGGAACAAGTTGTCTAGTAATTCCAAGTTCTTGTCCGTGGATTGGATTAGGACAATCCCGTTATTGTAGATAGTAATGGTAGACCTGCCAGGGAAGAGGTGGGAAGGTGTGATGGTGAGAATTAGGCCATGAGCTGTTTTCCTGGTGGTGGAGACTGTGAGTAGGGATAGGAACGCTTTTCTCCATTGGGCTCTGCGTGAGGTGTGGAAGATGATATCAGTATTCAGGGCTCCATTGCCCGGTGAGAAGTAAGTGTCGGCAAAGGGTGTTCCAGGGTGCGACCTCAAGAAGTTGTGTTTAAAACGTTTAGTGGCATTTTTGGTGAGAGGAGTGGAGGGGTAGTTAATTCTAAAAGTGTGCTTGCCGTTGAGCTCCATTTTAGGGAGGCTGCGGTGTTAGGTGTAGGAAATAGGACGATAATGCAAACTGTCAGCCGCTAGTTACAGGGCCAGGGAAGACACTAGTGAGTGATCAAAAGTATACGAGTTAGAAGTCAATGTGATCCCCGAACAAACAGAGCGTAGGTGCAGCTTACCATATGTATCCTATATACGAGGTAGCAGTCAGCTTACACCGTGTACCAACTATGAGAGGTAGGACCGATTAGGTGGAAGCAAAGTTACATATTAGAATGTACGAGGTAACAGCAGTGTAGTCTAGGCGTAGAAAGTGGCTGGGTGCAGCTTACATGACAGAGCGAAGTGAATGAGGTAGTAATAATCAGTGCAGTATCGTGACGTAACTTACATCGAAAAACCAACAAATAAATGCGGTAGCGGGCAGTGAATGATGGTGATAAAGGTGAGATAGATGCAGCTTGCCGCATATAAAATACGGGCTAAAATAGGGCTAAACTACTAATGAATTACTGAATCCAATATATGTGCATACAAATTGCAGCAATAACAAATATGACACTGGAATATAAGATAGCAATGTGATAGCAATGCATACAATGTAAGAAGCCAGTAATACTAGAATAAAATAAAAATAAAATAGAAATAACAATAAAAATAAAAAACTGCCGTAAAAGGCAATGACTAGTCCATGATGGCCGCTGAGTAGAGAGAGAGGTCAGTCTAAGATGGCCGCCAGATAGGGGGTCTGGAGACGGTAGTCCTTTTTTGTTGTTATTGCTTGAGAGCAAGGAAGGGAAGTTCCAGGTTCCGTTTGAGCAAGCCCAGTTCCTAGCTAGATATGAGGTAGCGATCGTTGCATCACAGGTGAAGGAAGGGTGACATGAGTACCAGTTACTGAGAAAGTGCAAAATACGAATTAGAGATAGCCTAAGGAGTCCAGTTCTTAATACATATGGTGCAAAAAATGACTAGTCCAAGATGGTCGCCGAAGAGCCATTCTAGTATGGCCGATCAGAGAGGGGAGATAGAGACATTAGTCCTCTGTCTGTTGTTATTACTTAGGGAACAGGGGAGATGCATTCCCTTTTCTGTTTGAGCAGTCCCCGCCCCCAGCTTGCTGGGCGAGAGTCTTATCTCTGTTCCTGGACGTCTTGTGTGGAGGAGTTAAGTTAAGGAGCCTCGTGGGCAGCAGCAGTACCAGAGGGGATTTATAGTTACAGTTTTATGGCCCCAGCCATTTTGAACAATGGATGTGATTTAAAAAGGACGTGGTTTAAGAATGAGGGCCAGCGAGTGGAGTAAAGGGGAAATAAATACCTTATGCATATACTGCTCACAAAGCAGGTTGAGTTTGCCAGCAGAGTGTTGCAGTTGTCGGTGATCCGGCCATAAGTGTGCACAGCTGCTGTTAGTGGCAAGTTGAGGTCTGTTCTGCTTCTTGCTTCAGCTTACTTATGTTGTAGATAAACTGATGGTGATATGGGCTCTTAATCCTTCCTGTCCTTGGGTAGAGGCTCCCCGGCTGCCAGCATGACCTCGAGTGCACCCCCTAACCACAAGCAGGATCATGGGGGGGGGGGGGCACGTCCAGCCTCCCCGGTCTGGCAACCAGTGTCTGCTGTACCAGGAGAGCACGGGGGTCCCGCACCGCCAGGCGTCTCAATGGTGACTCACACCGGGTGTCTCACGGTGCTTGCTCCCGATGCTCCCCATGCAGCCCTGCATCCGCGCCTCTGATCCGCGCATCGCCTGAGGCCGACGTCTCAAGGGAGGCTCACCCCGGGTGACTCACGGTGCTTGCTCCCGATGCTCCCTTTGCCGCCTCTGATCCGCGCCGCACCCGAGGCTCCCTTTGCAGCCTCTGATCCGCGCAGCGCCTGAGGCTCCGGACCTCCGTCCCAGGTCCCGAGGGGAAGCGCGGCAGCCCAGCGAGGCGGGGCAGGCTCTAGCCGCGGCCGTCCAGGCTTGTGCGAGTCCCCCAGCAGCTCCACAGGCTCCAGCCAGCTCCGACTCTCCGCATCGACCCGCCGAGCAGTCCTCCGTCCCCAAGCACCAGCCTCCCAGTCCCGGCGAGGTGATGGGGGTGTCTGCCGGCGAGCGCCCAGGAAGAGTCGATCCCAAAGCGTCGAGGAGCAGTCCAGCGAGGATGAGGGGAGATCACCAGTCTTCGCAGGCTCCCGACTCCTTCAAGCAGGTAAGCGTCAAAACCAGTTACTCTTTCCAATCCAGTTACTTGGCAATCCAGTTACTCTTAGGAAGTAGATTTCCTAGGCTGGTGGGTACTTAAGAGGGATAAAGCCCAAATTGGGATCCCTAGTACCGGGAGCTCTCACAGGAGCTCCTACCAGGCGGCCATCTTCCTGCACATGTGAATCGGCACCATACTCCTAGAGAATATATGTCATGATTTCGGTGCCTTATCCATAAACTTTTTTTTGTTCTACCTATTTAAACTTAGGTGTTCAAAAAATGGTATTAACAGATTTAGAGTTCCTGGTTGAAATAATCAATATCTGAGAAGATCTATGTTACTAAACGTTGTATAATATAGTGGGAAATGTTATAATTCAGTACATTTTCCACATTGTAAATTCCAGCGCTAGGGATGGGAAAGCGGCCAAGTCAGATAGGTGTCTAAGCATTTTTGCAATGTAAAAAGACCACCTAAAACCTTGTAAGATTGTGGCCAGTTACATATATTGTGCCTGCTGCTTTCCACACTGGAACCACATTAAAAACGACTATTAGGAAAAGCTGTATTAGTTGCATGTTAAGAAAATCGTACACTACCTACCTAAAGTAGCATTATACAGACTAAAGCACATGAACCTAAGATCGCTACTAAAATATCTGTTTTTGAAAAGAGAAAATAAGATTGCTGTTCTCAAACAACATTTTGCCCAGAATCTGGCTAGAGAAGCCTGTTCTGTAAACCCTGCCCTGAAGGGTTCAGCTTTGGGAAACTGTAGTCACGTGGGTTTCAGGAAAGCCGATGCTTTGACATCAAACCATTGGTCAATAATGGCCAGAGGTCAGTTTCACAATCTGCAGTCGTCAACAACATTGCTTAATAGTTTATTCACTAGAAGCAGTTCATGCTTGTCCACTAAACCTTTGAGCACACATCAGCACCGTCGTTCTTTTTTTCGTAAATTAATAATAAAAGATGTCTTAAGTTCTTAAGTTCAGTTTATTTCCAGAAAGAAAACGCCATGCAGTTGAAATAACGCATTTCAGAATGTTGTTTTATTATGTTTATGCCCAGATGTGTGGGTATGCGCATTTTACATTTCGTAACTCCGAAGGGTTTATATTTGAACAGTCAAGGGCAGATTTCTCCATAACACACACACACTTTTAATCTGCTCAATTTATCTGTCTTCCTCCTTGAATAAAACTTGACACGCAATGGTGTCTTTAGAAGTGAGCTTTAGGGAGGGAGGCACACATGGGCCACAGATAAAATATACTCACACATATGTACATATTTGCTTCAAATATTTAAATCTAACTTTGTATATATGTGTGCAAATATATATTTGGAAATACATATATATGCACATATATCCAGTCAAACTTCAATTTACACAAACTTCACTGCTTTCAGTGAAATGTACTTTAACAAATTGATGTGTGTGGCAAGGTGCAGTGTCTACTTTTTTCTGTGTTGTCCCCTGGCACAGTCAGCAGCTGTGTTGGAGGGGTGGGCACAAGAGGGGCCATGGGAAGCACAGCCAAGAACACGTGCCCCATATGCCTCCTCTATAGAAAGGTCAGTATTTGTAACAAAGCATAAAGATGGGCCCACTTAGTTCAACTTTCCAATTGCCATTTTGTGATTGTCTCTGGGTGATGTGCAGGGACACTGCTGTGAGTCTGTAAGCAGCAGTGGAGGTCGGGACGCAGCTCACCACACGTCCTCCTTTGTTTACAACAGCTTCATTTACTAATATGTTTTGTAATGACCTGTGACATAAACGTCTTCATATTCTTATTCCTGATGGTGGTTTTCCAGCGTTCATCTAGTCTCACTTGGCGTTAATTAACTAATTTTCCTGATTCCCCTTTGCTCCCTAGAAGCCAATTTGTTGGCTAGGTCACTAGGTTGTGCAATTACAGTTTAGCCAGATATTAGCCCCCTCTGCCTCCACTCATGACTATGGATGTTTAAAAACCTGCTGCTGCGTAAACACATTTAGATAAGTAGAAACCTTTGTAGAAGACACAGCCATCCCTAAGAGCTGTGCTTAGGGAATTAGGAATTTATCACCGAGGTGCCATGATTGAATTAGTAAATAGTTCACTTTTAGTTCATAAAGAATTTCACATTTAAGTGGGGAACACAATGACTAATTAAAAGAAAACTCTGCCACATTGTTAAGCAAGATAACATAAGAAAGATGGATATAAATGCTTGAGGGAATTTTAACCACTGGGAAGTTCTCAGGATAGCATTCCATTCCATTGCAATGTAATTTGTCTAAGTTATTATAAAAGGAGGCAGACCATATTGAAATTAAATTGGTGCAGTGTTGAATCAATTGTCTTAGCCGAAACACAGTTCTAGAACATTTCCCATGAATGATCATTTAGTATTCCTGATTATAGATAACATGAGTTACTCACTTGAATTTAAGCTGTCTACTCCCATATTAACTCATCTCTGCTAATCTTCCTATAGAGGATGACATCTTCAAAAGTCAGACCACCAGAAAATCAAAGGTGGTCCTTCTTGGATCACATAACCAGTATGTTATGTATAAGATGCATTTGGGCCACACATACAGACAAGTAAACATTTTGTGTAGTCTGCTTTAAGTGATATGTCGGTAAGGATACCGAAGTTCAGCAAAAGTAAAAATCCTACCTGATGGAAATGAACATCATTGTAAGACAGTCTTAAGCATGCACATGTTGAAAACTTTTTTAATGCTACAGTTGGTTTCAATTTACTATGCCTCAAATAACCAGTTTGAACTGAGTCTTTTTCAGAATGCATAGCATTTTAGTTATGAATCATGTCTGCTGTTATTACATTGCTTTTATTATTAAAACTCCATTGTGTACCATTCCATTGTTTTACCTACTGTCTCCTTTTCTTTTTTAAATAATATGTTCTACACATTCCAATGAATCTTGTGCTTCTAGATTAACAACTGTGTATATCCTATCTTCTTAAAATTCCATATTAACATTTAATAACCGAATCATTCTAATGCTTAATGTAAGTAAATATATATAAATATAGATGTATATACATTTTAAAATGATTTCAAATTGTTAGAACAGAGTATCCCTTTTCCAGTACATGCTCAATATTGTCTGCTGTAAAGGATAGTCTTATTTTTTTTGTCAGTGAGTGTGTGAATTTTGAACACATGTTTTAGCCTCTTAGAATATGTATTATATTGCCTCCAACAAAGTCCACACTGACAAAAGCAAACAGTGATGCTTGATAAACTTAGGGAGCATAATTGGATTTATTTTTTAGTTCTCATGACTGTACTGTCTTTTGCCCTGATTCATGGGTCATCAGGAAGTCTAAAGCATTGCTTTTCTGTTTAAATCTATCAGCTAGCAGGTCCCATGACAACGGAAAGTGCAATGGGTTAAACTAAAGGTGGGCAGTTTCAAACGTTCTTCATGCTGATGGGTGGATTTTCTTGCAAAAACATTTTTAGCAAGTGTAATTGCCTATAAATATGGGCATTTTTAGATTGGTCACACTTCATAAAGTTTGCGAAGATTGCAAAGTAACATTCTTAACTAAGTTGCAGAGGACACATCGTTGCACACAATTAGTTGAATATGATGCCTGGATTTACTGTCTGAGGTATGCAAAGGTATTTACCTAGATTAGGGCAAAAGAAGCAGCTACCATATACAGTGAACACTTGTTTATTAAAAACATTTTTAACAGACTATGCATTTGTATTGCTATGTAATAAAAAAGATAAAAAAGGATTATTTAAAAGTGTCAAAGTACTACCAAGTGAAATAAACTGACCGGGAAACTGCAGCATAATTTTTATAAAAGCTTAGTGGCTTCAGCAGTGGGTGTTGAAATCCCTATTTAACTGCTGTGTGTGTTTGAGTAGCTGTTGAAATTCCTCTTTAACAGCCAGTCACAGGAATTAACTTCAGCAGTGTGGCTTTAAACTGTCATCTTTCCAAGAACAATTGAGTACCATAAGTTGGTTCCAAAAGGACCTATGTAACATGCATATTTAATTTACATAAATGTATGTACATTTTTAATATTACCGTAGAACATTTCGAAGTGAGTTCAAAATTCTATTTGTCTGAGTTCACTGAATGTGGGATTATTACTCACATGAATTAGGAGTTTTAGTGAGATGGACCCATAGTAGGCTGTATTCCCAACTCCCTGACGACCAGACTCAGGACTTGATTCACTAAGAAGTTTTACAAAATTAACGCAATCTTAGGAATGTCTTTAGCTTGGAAAGATGGAGCTGTTTGACTAGGGTTCTGACTAAAGTCAGCAATAAGCAGAAGGACATTCCTGTGAAAATTCACTTTTTCTGCAATTCTCTTCTACTTACCATACTCTAAAAAATATTAACATTAGTTGGTATCCTTCAGCAATCCACAGACTACTGTGAGATCGTTGGCCTACATGCAAGACACCTGCTTTCCATGCCACAGTTATTCTGATAGGCTGCAAGCAGTAAATTAGAAAGGCGTTAATACCTCAGAACATTCAGATTGTGGACACACTACTCTGTTTCAGCAGTTCTCATTAGTCCCAATCGCCTATTCTGAATAAGGACCAAGCCTAGAGACAATTCTAATTGTCCTTTATGACCAATGTATTCCATCCACAAACATGTAAACAGTTTAACTTTCAGTGGTTTTCCGTGTTCCTGCCTTGGGTCTGTCCTTTCTCTAGTCTTTCCAGGGAGCAGATTGAGGCATTTTAAACTATGTTCTGAAAATGGACTAAAAGTAAGGGCAAAATATGCAATGTTTGCATTTTTACTATCAGTTTCACTGGCCAATTTAATGGAAATCAGGCATGATTTGCAAAGGTTTGTGATGTTTTAAGACTTTTTAAAGATTGTCCTTCAAGTTCAGAAAGAACTTTTATACATCAGGCCCATCTTTCCTGACTTAACCCAGTTTTGACGCTGCCTCAAGTCTGGAAAATCCATCTGTAAACCGAGTCTTTTTCATGTTGTCCAGAACCTGCTGATGGTTTAATAATAAAGACCAGTGAATAACACTTTAATTGCTGCAGGGAATATTGGTCCCTTTTAAAATACCCTTTGACCTTCAGTTGTTCACTCAACTAGCGAAAAATGAGTGGCAATTTGACATCTGTGACAGGCTGTATATAACAAAGAATACACTGGACCATAGTCCACACATTAACATCAAAGCTTTTCTGCCCCAAAACCTAAAAGAAAATCATGGTATTCATTATGTAACAAATTTAAATTGTATTTTCCATGACCATTTTGTTTATGTTATGTCATAATGTTTGAGAGAACAGAAAGTGACCATTGTACAGGAGAAACAGCATGCAACACATTTAAAGTGGTGCAGGTTACTACGTACAGTTATCTGTTGTACCTTGAGTCTAAATGTGTAAGAAAAACATCAGAACAGGATAATGAAATGGAACTTCAAAACATAGTTATTTGTTTTCTTTTTGCTCTTAAGTGTGAAATGTGACACTTTGCTAATTTCTTTTAAATTTGCCATCAAAAGGAAGGACACAGGTAACATGATGTAACAGCCTCTTTCACTCATTGTTATGATGATTTATTTTATGATTTCAGTTTGGAATTTTATCCTAGTGTCATAACTATAGATCATCAATACTTAAAAATGTAAAACAATTTTAAAATAGTCCTGTCATTTAACACATCATAGATTTTTTTAGCAGTCAAAGTTTGAAAACTCCTTTTCCATTAAAAATGTATTAGAATATCCCATAGTTTTTGTAATAGCAGTTAAATGTAAACCACATATTTTACTTTGCATTTACAATATTAGAAAATATTAAAATTGTAACATATATTGTAAAGTTAACTAGGCTTTAAAATAATGTGAAGCTTTCTAAAGTGTTTCAACAATTTTATAGAAATGATGTAAACAAAACATGCATTTTTTAACTAAAAGTACACATTTTTAAACACTCCTCTGAATCATTTAACTAATTTCAAATGCCTAGTATTATTGAATGGTGACAATGTTTCTGCTGCCAGTTAAAACTATTAAGACATTTTAAAACACTTGTAAATTATTGCAGTTTTGAAAGTATTTCTGGATTAGTCTTCTAAAAAGAAATGAATTTTACAACATGTTTTTGAGCCTTTTTTCAAGTGCGCCTCAGTTTTAAATAACATATTTTAAAACATTTAGAATTGGTTAAAAAAAGTATAAGATCATAGCAAATTAGATTTTCTTACAAAAAAAGGTGACTTGTTTTTTTATACTAATGGCAGCATTATAGAAATTGCTAAAAATAATATTATATTCTTTAAAAATGTAAATAGTCCTAGTAATGTTATAAGTAACAACTGAAGCATTAGTGGAAGCTATTTAACAGGCTCAGTTGGTTATTGGTTGTCAAACTGTATTTAATGAATTTTGCTAAAATGTCTTAGGAATGACATTTAAGTTCAATGAAACATTTCTAAATATATTTGCCTAAATTCTTTCATAGTTATATACAAAATCTGGGCTGGATTTCAAATTGTAAATAAACAATATACCCATTTGAATCCATTTTTTTAATCTGCTAGTTTTATTTAGTGTGGGCTTTACCCAACATTTTAAAAAACAACACCAGATTACTTTCTGACATAATTAAACATATAATATCACACACTTTCAATGTTAAAACGAGAAGGAAAACCATTAGCCAGCACTAATCTAGACACCTAATAGAATTAAATGTGGTTTTTGTTTATTTTCATATTCCCTCTTAAACTGCTTTGTCATAAGGCATGTCCTGGGCCAGCTGCAAGTCAAAGTTGTATGCAAATGTTTGCAAACCCCAACACTTCCCGCACACTGGGGTCATGCACCCATTTCATTGAGAAAAAAATGCCTAGTTTTATTTGGAGCTGCACACAGATACTATGTGACTGTGCATAAAAACATGCAGAAATTGCAGAGAGGCGAGTGAACCTGTTGCTCTGCAAGTGTCTGCTTGGGGTCTCCCCAGTCTTTGAGAGCGGGCATGAAGTTTCTCAGTTGGGTGAGTGGAGACACTAGGTACCATCAGTGACCCCTCATGGGCCGGAGTGTGCGTTATGTATGAATTAGCTCTCTGAGTGATGTGGGTATGCCAAGCTATGGGTCTAAAACTAACTGTGCCTTCAAAAATTCTGATTATGAGTGATCTGGGACACCCCTCATCAGCAATTTTATACCGGGAAGTACGAATATTGTACGATGCCGAATTACTTGGCTATTATGTGTTTTGAATTGATAAATGGGGATAATGTTGGGTATTGAGGCTCATAAACCCATCCTGCAGGTGTTTGTCATTCTTTTCCATTTGCAAAACGTTTCCTGAAAATTTCTGCATGAGGGATAATACAGATTTTCTGTATTCCCACATTACTCATAATCCTTATTCGGCCAGTAGTTCCAATTATTGGCTAAATTGAAACTCTAAGCAAATTTTTAATTGGGTCATTAACTCAAATGTAGCTTTTTGATATTATAATATGGCATTTAAATGCTTGCGCAGTTGATATTATGACATACAGTGAATAGACCAGAGACATAGCTGAATGTGTGTATGCTTGCTGCAGGATGTTTTATGTTGATAGTGATAACATATTTTGCTTGCAAATCAATATTTATTGTAGCTGAAAGATTTATGTATACTTACAGCATAAATGGCAAAAGCCAATTTAATTTCCTTTGTTCTATCTAGAAACAAGTTTGCTTCCAGGTCATTTATGAGTAATAAGACAACACCTCTGAAACCTGTTGTCATAAAACTGTGCATGAACCTGCTTCTTCAACTAATTATATGTCATTTTCTTTCCAAATGAATAGGAAAGTAAAGATATCCTATTAGTGGATCTTAACACTGAAATCGACAGCAATCAGAACTGTTTAAAAGGAAATCCTTTCTTACAGAATGGCAACGTCACCGCCTCTTCTTCTCTTCCACGGCCAAAGCCGCAGTCACCTTTCTCGCCTGAAAATCCTTTTTCTACCAATCTCGATTTCTTTCCTACTCCTAACCCTGATCCTTTTAGTGATGATCCATTCACAGCACAAGACAAATCGACATACTCTTCTTCACTTGATTCTTTCAAATATGCAAATCAGAACAAAGAAAATTTGAATAGATCCTTAAACGGCTCTGTGAGTAATGGTGCCCTAAATGGAGATATTGACTACTTTGGCCATCAGTTTGAGCAGATTTCAAATAGAGTTGCCAAACAGGACACAAAGACAGGCCAATGGCCTTATGAGGGCAGTGCGAGGACAGACAATGGGGTACCACTAAAGGAGCAGAATGGTTTTGTGATCAAATCTGCCCAAAACCCATTTGTGGAAGCCTCGAGCAAAGGACTACCCATGCAAAATGGAGTGCTACCGGACTCAAATGGCAATTCTAGTCACAAGGCCGATGCTGTTCAGTCCCCTTCCAGTGACCCCATTGCCATCAGCCCTCCACCACAAAGCTCCAAGCCAGGAAGAGGCAGGCGAAGTGCTAAGGTGATATTTTTGAATGTTATATACAAAAAGCATGTGCATTAACGAAGGGCAAGGTGACGGATGTCTATCCCATTCTCTAGCTCTGAGTACCCCCATAAAAGATAGGGAATTGATAACACATCTACTGTCCCTGTTAGTGTGATTGTAATTCACCTCTGATTTTCACTTCAAATATTCCCTTCCTCTCTAATTTCACTTTTCTGCTTGCATGTGCATGTTTCTTCGCATTTGTGATTAATACTAAACACATGTTCTTTATTATTTTTATGCTGCCCTAGCTCTGTGCATGGAGGTAAGTATGTTTACCATCAACGCTGAGAAAATGTCTGCAGTATGGTGCAGGTGTATCATAAAGCTCAGAAGCATGTCGCTTTATGACAAAGGAGTGCAAGCGGTCAACCTGATGCTAAATGCAGTCACTTCCAAGATATTCGCGGGAAAAGGAACATGTGTTGCATGTCATTGTACGGGTGTTTTGTTTCTATTGAGCCTGTATAGCTACCTTCAAGTCTTTGAGCATTATGGGTAACAATCTAGTGCACTAGTAATCTAGATTCTGGCGCAAATAGAATTTCGTTCCTGACAAGTGATTTACAAGTGATGAGAAAATACTGCACCTTTTCCCCACACATTTCACTCTGTAAAACGTGGTCGAATTTGTTCTCATTTCAACCTGAAGGACTCTTAATGCAGAGGTAACACCACACATATAAATGCCACACCCTGTACTGTTGGTTTATGATGAGTCCTGTATTGCCTCTCGAAATGCTGGGCTACTCAAATAAGGCCTTAATTACTTTGATATGCGAATTTCAAATGAGAAGAGGATTTACCACAATTGATAAATTATGTACTGACAGACGTAACTTACCTTGCATTGCAAAAGGAAAAATAATGCCTGCTGGAAAAATTGCAAGATTTCATTTGCAGGTACATTTTCACTGACTTTTCCATTAAAAAAATAAGAACTTTTTGATTATTGTTTATCACCCAGAATAGGATCAGCTCTGAGCTGGTCATGTAAATATTAAAACCATAACTAATTGCCAATGTTTAAACTGTAATTTAGAGATCATTACAATACATCCAGGTAACAAGAGAGGAGTTGATTTTGCCCCAAGACTCTTGTCACTGTTTTTTTATGTTCACAGTTCTATTTCTAGACACAGGTTTTTTGCCTCTGACAATTTCTTGGCAGTACAGATGTTCATACAGCACACTTTCTTTATATTGTGTTTGCTTATGCATCATCCTGTCTGAGAATCAAAAGGTAATCATATCCAAGAGTTTCGAAAGTTCTAAATTTTCCTAACTCAAGGTTTCCACTCTCACTGTTTTCATCACCCTGAAAGCTTCTGATAACCACACATAAATCTAGGCCTTGTAAATATTATTCAAAACCTTATCCTAGAGATGTTCAAGATGGTTATCACGAGAAGTAACACCGCAGCAATTATACAGATCATCCATTGAGGGCCCCACAGACCTATGCCACCACTACATCTACAACCTGGGAACACATCAGTAGCAGCTATATAAGGTCCTTCACTTTCCAGAATGAATGGAAACTTGCAGAAATCAACGCCCCACTCAAGAACCCCACAGCCGACCCGAATCAACTCAGCAACTTCCTTACCCATCTCCTGTATCCAGCCAAAATGAGTGAGAAGACCATCAACAAGCAACTCACAATACTCGTTGAACTGCTCCATCTTCTAGGCAACCCACAATCAGGATTCAGAAAGAACTGCAGCACCGAAACAGCAGTCATCGCGGCCACTGATGGCATTCAAAATATCCCGGACCAAGGAGAAACAGTGACTCTCATCCTCCTCGACCTATCTACAGCCTTCTGCACAGTGCCCCACAACACTCATCAGAATGCTCCAAGAGATTGTCATACAAGGATCCATTTTCAAATGGATCTGTTCCTTCCTCACTGGAAGAACCCAAAGGGTGAGGCTGCCACTCTTCACATCAGAGACCGACAGGGATCATCCCTCAGCCCTACCCTTTTCAACATATACATAACACCCATCATCAACCTCATCCAAGAGCAAGACATCACCGTCATCTACGCAAATGACACCCAACTCCTCCTCTCCCTGACAGACAGAACAAACACCTCCAGAACCAACTTAACCAACTGCATGACCATGGTAGTAGATTGAATGTGAACCAACTGCCTGAAGCTTTACTCTTACAAACGGATGTACTGGTCTTCGGCAACAAGACATCCCCATGGGATTCCACCTGGTGGCTATCGGAGCTAAGACCAACTCCCACAGACCACCCAAGAAATCTAGGGAACATCCTAGATAGCAAGCTCAACATGACGGCTCAAGTCAACGCAGTGTGCACATCCTGCTTCCACACCCTATGAATGATGCAAAAGATCTTCATATGGTCACCTCAGAACACCAGACTCATCATTAGCAGGCTGGCCTACAGCAACGCTTTCTACTCCAGAATCTCCAAATAACTCCACAGGCTCCAGATCATCCAGAACATAGCCACAAGTCTGATACTCGACCTCCCACGCCACACCCATATCGATCAACACTGTAGTAAGTTTCACTGGCTCCCCATTCCATTGCGCAGCCAATTCAAATTTCTCACGCACACATACCAAGCCTTACAGAGCCAGAATAAATTAACAGCCCCATACACTTTGACCAACCCATCATACACCTATGCTCTGCCTCACTCTCACTTTCTTACACTTCCTGCATCCACAAAAGCAAAACTGGAGGTTGCTCATTGTCCCACATCATACCCAAGACATGGAACAACCTCCCTCAACACATCAGAGCCTCCTCCTCACTTCTTGAGTTCCGCAAGAAGCTAAATACCTTGCTCTTCATATGAGCCCTTTGGGACCACACACCTACACACCTTGCGTAAGCACCTGGATACCCCCTTGCGTGATTAGTGTGCTATATAAATCAACATAACATAATCTGAGCCAAAAGCTTGGGTGTGAGTGGCACATCTCTAGGACGCATACTCTTCTACGCTACATGAGTCAAATGTTTCACAGGGTTCCATTCGGGCTCTGAATTAATATTACAAGGTATTACCTTTATTTTGATTCTGACTCCATATCTCTGCCAGTATCAACAGCCATTTACATTGTCAATTGATCCATGTGAATCCCAAAAGACAAGGATAAATCCTTAAAATCTAATCCTGTTAAATATTCAGATTTTTTTATTCACTATTCGCATAACATGGGCTTCTTTAGTTTCATTTATCAAAACCCTGAAAGCAATAGTCATCTATATCCAGTCAGGCACTAGGACATCTCAATGGTGCCCCTCAAAGGAAAGGTTAAACAAGCCCATATCAAGCAGGATATCCATGAAGGGATTGTACAGTAAAATAACAAGTAATAATAAATAATTTAATTTGCTATGAGACAGGAATAGATGCTTCATTTTAAAGCTGGTCTTTATATCTGTGCATACACTGTTTATCTTGTATTGCTTCCTGAGGTTAGGAATAGAAATAGAACCTAGACAAGACAAGACAGAATAAGCAGAGAACTGTTAACAGTAGCCTTCATGCACTAACTGCATTGACATGTCCTTGTACAATTTACAAGCATCCACCCCTGGCTCTGATGTATGTACAGTTTGGGTATTCAGAGCATTGCCAACTCTGATTTATATGTGCTTGGGATAGAGATCTGGTGGTGAAAGGCAAGTATCAGATGAGTTCATCTTTTCAGCTGAAGTTTCAAATAACTTTAATAGTAGGTGCAATATTGTAGGTTAGTTTGTGATAACCTTTGAACCAAGGCTTTTAAACCCTATTGAAGATATATATATACCATTATCACTGCTAACCTATAAATGTCTTGTGCTAACATGTATCAATTAATCATATTCTTTTTAATGATATTTTGTAGTCTAACATGTACATTGCACAGAATGAAGTTTTTAATATGACAAAATGTATCCAAAGTGAATTATATGGCAATGAATGTAAATATCTTTGCTCACAGCAGCCACTCAATGATGTATTTGGCTCAGACATATTCTCTGCAACTGGAGCATCAAAACCTGAACCCTCTGTGCCTGCAGACCAGGCCTTCCAGCCAACAACTCTGGAAACAAATCCAATGGATCTTTTTGCCAACAGTACCTCTTCCACAGTGTCTACTATCGGAGGGCTAGGTAAGATGACTATATATTCCATACCTGTAGGATTTGATAGGTGGTTTAATAGGTCGCCCGAGATCCAGCATGGAACGTGAGACTTGCCTCAGTACAATTCTTAAAAAGTAAATTTAAAATGCTTTGCAGCATAACTTTCTATAGCAATCAATTAAAATAACATTTGGCCAAGGTGCATGCATCTGGCATAAGGACATAAAGACTGCCACTGCTCCGTAAATATTTGAACTGTTCACACTATCCCCACCCATGCGTGTGTCTTTTATTACTAAAACTGTTGACATTTACCTCAGATCATAGGAATTATAAAATGCAATGGGCATCTAGATTCTTCTATAAAAGGAATAGAAGCTAGTAGATTCAGAGAGACACCCAATTTAGAGTAAATCATCTGCGATCTTTCACCAAAGTCACTATGCATACCTCATTTAGGGGTGCAAAGAGGGCCAGAAAAAGAGCTGCTGAGATTGCACTCAGAGAGAAAACGGATAAGGTGGGTACATCCATCAGCAGCAGCAGCAGGTCAACGCATGACGAAGAATCATCGCCCCCTTGTAACCTGCGCACAACAGTAAAACCATGGGAATCCATAGGTTGGTTTGAGTTCCAGCTATCGTGCTCCAACTAGTGGGATCATCTGAGTGGTATGTGTAATGCCAAGTGGATTTCTGTTTGACAATTTTGCTTTGTGAAGAGCTTTAAAGTGGGGTTACCACATCCCAATTTGACGAACATAAGACTAAAAGCAGTTGAGTATTAATTTTTGCAAATACCAACCTTTTCAAAGTTTAAGAATATAGATAATCTGGCTCCTACATATTCTTTGCAAACAATCTATACTGCATTCGGTATGGCCACATGAAAGTGTTGTTGAGCCTTTTTCCCTCGGGCATTATACACGATGAGTAAGCTTAAACAACCTGTGCACCTTGCAATGCATTAGAAAAATTGTTCCAAGTTCCTTTTCATGGCCTTTAGATCTTTACAGCAATGCTAGGTTTTGATGCTATTCAATATAAGGAAACACGGTCATCCAAAGGAAGTTATTCATGCAAATCTAGAAGAAACAAGAATAATATTTTTACATTTAAACCCTCTTGTGAGAAGGTGGAAATCTTGTACATGTTTTACTGGTTATAGGAATGGGAATAGGCTTGCTAATTACACATAAGAAGAAATAGAGGAGCGGTGGGGCCTGGAATGGAAGGAGTAAGGCAGTGACACCATCACAGCAAAAAGTAGTAGGGTTGGTGGATGTGAACACTTTGGCTATTATCTGCTATCAAAGGTAAAATCTGAGTTTTTAACTTGAACAATAAATCTTGAATCAACCCTAATTAAAGTCACAAGACTCCAGTATATTACTAAAATGTAGCTAAGAATACGTGTGTCGGGTAGTTCCTATAAGCCCATATGGGATCTGCACGTTTAGACAACATAGACTGTGGGATTGGTGTCCAGACTGATTCCAGACACTCCCACCGGGTATGTTTACCTGTATACTAGCCAGCTCACAGTGCTCCTAGAAACCCCTCTTACTAAGCAGATAATACTTCTTGCCCACTATCAAACATGACAACTCTGTCCCATCAGGGATCATGGAAACAGTGCAGTACTTTTTGCGCAGTCACTTATTCTCAATTTGTCTCAGAGTGATACACAGAATAAACGGTGGGGAATTTTCAATAAGCATTTATTGAACCAGATTCATTCTAGTTTAAAATAGATGTGCTGAGACAACCATCAGACAGAAACCGATATAAATGATTTTAAGCACCAACAGAGTAAAAGGATGGTTAATTTCTATCATGGTGCTGAAACAATGAATACAGGCAGGTATAAAAATCCATGACAGTAATAATGTGTATTCCTACGATGCAACCCTAACTAGATGTACCTAAGTGTACTTAGCATGTATTTAGGTGTGTAGCCAAGAATCCCTCTAGGATAAAGTCAACCCCATTACCTGAAGAGAGAGACTGTGGGACCCCATCTTGGTCTTGAGGTGGACACCCCGCAAGGGATGCCAGACCACTGCGAGCTGGAGTGTCTGCTTGCAGAAACCTCAGCGTCTTGCATCAGTGTCCGCATGGAACGCCTTTTTTTACTCTTCCTGCCTCAGCAAAGATATAGTGTTTATTTACCTAAGTGGTACCCTCAGGGGATCTACCTTGCTGTGTCATGTCAGACTTAGGATGACGGAAGGAATGACCCTTATACACAGTTATTATGCAGGATATGGTAGTCCTGCTGAATTTCCAAGAATCCTCATGCATAATGGATGAGGCTAGTTTTCAGGGAAAACCCCACGTCCTGTTGGCAGTACTGTAACTAGGTAAAAGGTCAGTCCCAAGATCTGTTATGTAGTGTAACGGCTGGGGAAATATAGGTGAGAGGTTAGGTTGCTACCTGAGCCTATATTGGGGTACCTATATGAAACATAACACCCACTCCTCATCCAACTGGACGAGGCTTTCTAGGCATTTGTACGCCAACAACTAAATAGTCCAGTAAATAGGGTGTAAATAAAAATAAAATTACAACTTTAAAAGTGCTAAAATTGTATTTTAAGCAGTGGACGTCTTACTAAAATATGTCATATATATATAGTTTGAACAACTGAGTGTCTGAAAACCATGCAGTTCAGTAAAAAGACTATTGTGAGTTGTTTAAAATTCCAAATTTGATTGTTTAGAAGAAGGCCAAATTGTTCCTAGCACACAACGAGCCAAATGTTTGTGTCCTGGCTGGGAGACGCAGAGTCACTGCCGCTTGCCATCGCAGACGACAGTCCCTGCAACAACTCACAGATCAGGTCAGTCGAGCACAGATGATCTTCTGTATTGCCCACAGCCGATGCCGGGAAAGCCTGTGTGACACCCGAGGCCTGAGTGTTTGTAGAGTGGCCAGTATCCAGTCCAAGAGGAACTGAAGCATCCTGTAATGGTTCTAAGAATGCAGACATCCACATAGGAATACGCTGAGCACACAGCAGTACATGGGCCGTTATCAAGTCCAGTGAAGCATCCACGTCCAGTGGCGCAACTGATGGAAGTGTTAGACAGAGATCCAACACGCATTCTTGTCTGCAGAACAGGCACCGGAGGACAGGCAGAACACAGTCGATCCAAACTGGTCTAAATGACAGAAACCAAGACTCACTCAGTTCGCAAAGGGGAGGTGTGCCCTGATGGAGTACCATGCAATCATGGTATTGGCGCTCCAGGAGCATTTTTTCCATGTCCTTGGTGACTGGCACGTCTATTGCATAGCGGAAAAATTACAATCAGGATTCCTGCTATTAGTAACAGGATTAGTGGAAGTCCTCCAAAAATGCTTCAGAATACGGAGTGTATCAAGTTTGGAATCACTCCAAAGACTGTCTGAAAGGTGCTTAAAAGCCCGAAACCTGTGGTCTTAAATAGGTGTACTATGCCCGTCGTATCAGATTTGTTAAAGATACGTTGTACCATTTCCCTGAAATGGAAAGGGCAGTTTGTTTGTACAAGTGCCTGTATCTCAGCTGAGGCCCTTGTGACCTGAAGATCAAATGTCTCTCGGACAGAGGTTTATGCCACTGTTTTATGTAAAAACATGGCGTTCATTCTGCTCAGAATATCAAACCTTATAAAGGAAACATTCACCGAAGGCCATAACGGTGCCTCCTTGGCTGTGTGGGTTGGTGGAAACAATAGTTGCATACAACAAGTAACCCTGGAGTCTACAGTGACAAGATATGCAGTGCCCAGAAGCATCCCACAACAACCTTGATCATTCAGCATCAGGTAACTCCCATTTGACAGCAACTTGAACACCGGATTGATCACGGCAGCCGGGGACCCTTTCAAAATGACAGGATAAGTTTGCAACTGAACTGTTACAGGCCCCCGTGAAGCATGATATCCTGGCATATGAGAGATCCATATAAAGACTTCTCGCAGTTTGTAGGGCTTAGAAACGCTTCTATGTCCCCACTCCTGCATCAAAATCTGTATGGCAATTTCCCAGATTCCTTGATAAATTCCCTACCCATCGGTTTATATCTGCCTGCCTGTTGTTGTTCTAGGCAATACTGAAACTGGAAAGTTGTGACCGGTAATATTATATGGCCATGGATTAACCATTCTGTTGATGGCGACTTTGCCACAATAAAAGGTATTTGGTCCAGTTTTTCAATACACAGCATTGTATATTTTGCTCACCTTTGTGCCATAGTTATCTATTTTTTAGTAAGATTGTATGCAGATAACAAGGACATGCGGTTGATAAATCTCGAAGGCGCATAACTGGAACGTAATGATTGTAGCGTACAGCTTAGCAACATAATAAAATGTAATTGAGACTGCCCATGCTGTAGTATGGACTTATCCTTTTCTAGTATATCTATAGCAGAAAATACAATATTGCCCAGTGAATAAATCCTGGATGTTAATATAGTCATACCATTATCGACTACAGCTAACGCTTTTTCTAGACTAATTCTATCAATTTTACAGAGTGTCTCCGTGGCTTCTTGTTGAGAGATTTTCCAGATTTCATTATAAACAGCATATAAGAAAGGTTTCTGACGTGGATTTCAGGGGCCTAATAAAAAGTCCCTTAGATCCATGTCTTCTGATAGTCATGATAAGTGTTGTTTCACCTGGGACAGTGTCGAGGATTTTAGCCAGTCGAGGCATAACTTCCCAACACCCCTGGATGTTCTCGCTGTACATAGTGTTGGTCTGGCCCATGGATACTAAACCCTTAGGTGGTACCTCTGAATCTTGTCTGACATCTATTTGTGTCTGTTGATATAACTAACCATCCCCTTCAAATTGGCTGTCTGGTGAATTATAATGTATGTTGTCTACTGTATCCCCACCATGTGTTGTAAAGTTTTGCCACCCCTCAAAGTGTGATGGTGAGGGAATCCGAGGTGTGTTTAAATCTTTGTTCTTGGCTAGTCCAAGACATGAGGTCTGTTGCGCAGTATCATTCAGAAATATTATCTGCTGTGGATGAGGCTCGCTCGAAAAAGTGCTTCTGTTCCCTGAATTTGCCTTTACTTTGAACCCTAGACTGATGTTATGCCTATTGTGTCCTACCATGAGTCAAAACCTTGTTCAGACAGTTGGGAAATAAAGGATGAAGAATAAATCTGTTTGTGTTAGCATATTTTTCTGTGCAGTTGTTAGTGCAAACTTATAGTAATATGAGGTCAGGTCAGAAGTGTTAAACCCTGAAAAATTATGTGCAAATGTTCTCAAACTGTTTTTGGGTGGTGTTGGGCAATGTTCCCATTGGTGGTACGTAAAAACATTTCGTGGGATACTGGATTTATGTAAAAATTGATGACCATAATGTTGGTAACAGTACATTGTGTCATAATCAGTTGTGTTCTATAACATTTAAATGCTTGAAAATAAAGTAGAGTGTTCTAAATCAGACAACATATTATCACATTTGATACTGCAGAGCGTTCTGGGAGATCGTTTCCATTCATGAGTAAGCAAAAGACAGTCCCTAGGCCAATCCAGAATAGAAAAAACAGTATTCCAGTTATTATCCAGAGTTATAGCCATGGTGAGACCAGGTAGGTCTTTTTCAGAAAAGTGTTGTAATCATGAATTTGTTGCTTACTAGAAACTGGAGCTGGTGTTTCAGGTTCACTGGGATCCAGTGAGAAGGTATCGATGAAGTAGCCAGATGCAGTTTGATCTATTTTTGGTAGCTCAGCAGGTTTTGTTGAACTGACAGACGGCTCTTGTAGAGCCATATTGATGTAGATATTGGTGGTCGGCCAAATTGATATTTGGCTTTCATTTGTGTTTTGATGTTCTATTTCAACAGGAACAAGTTCTATTTCATTGTTGGAAAGTCCATTATTTTGTATTGGTGACTGTTCAATGGTTATGAGTCTTTATGTCTGAACTTCCTGTATGGTAGCGAGAGGAGAGCGTCGGCTACCAGGAGGCGTACTATTCAGTATCAGCCACATAGTGTGGTTTGATTAGATCGATGGAGACCAGTCTCTTTTCTTTTTTTTGCCAGTAGAAGAAGTACTGTTCTTGTTCCTTTGACTGCCAGGACAGGTACAGGCTTTCTATATGATGGCCCAAATTCTTTTATGTCCACAATCTTTTCTCTGACCAGATCCCCGACTTTTGGGATCCAGACAGGTTTTGCCGTGGTTATTTTGACCACCCCAGTGGCGGTGCATTTTACCTGCACATTGCTTTGTAGTGCCTGGAATTCATTGAGATCCTGTAAAACAGCCAAACGTTTATTGATATCTAATGGTTTTTCATCTGTCACTGTGCTTTCAAAATCGAGATCAGGTTCCCACATTCTTGTCCCAAATACGACTTCGTAGGGAGTGACACCTCCTCAGGGACTTCTTGGAATATTGGTAAGAGCTCTCTGGACCCATATAAGTGATAGACCCAACTACCACCCAAACCTAATACTCTTGCCGTTAAAGATTGCTTTAAGTCCCATTTTTCCCTCTCCATGACCGAATTTCCCTTGGGATGGTACAGAGAGGAGTACTGCGGTGCAACACCTTTCCATGGCCTCCTTGTAAGTCCTAGAGTTAAACGCGGGGCCGCGGTCCAAATGTAATGTGCCTACTGCATATGTCCCTATGAAGACTCACAAATCTTTTATGACAGTTCGAGCATCAGCCGAGCAGTGAGGCCAAACCCACAGGAATCTAGCGCATGAATCTACTGCCACCAAGATGTACTTGTAAGCCCCATCCGATTGTAGGGGGCCACAGTGGTCCAAATAGACACAAGCGAGTGGTGTGTATTATATAAGTAATGGTTTCTGTGCTGGACGTGCTACGGTGGAACTCTTCATCTGCTGGCAGATGTCGCAATTTAGGACAAAATTCTTTATCTGTTTAGTTAAACCTGGCCACCAATAGCGTTGCTTTAGTAAAGAAACAGTTGCAGTAACTCCTGCGTTCACAGAACCCAGACCCTCGTGTGCAGATAGTATTAAGCCTAATCTGCGTTCCATGTTTGGTATTACTCTATCCCCCACTCCTGGAATTTGAGCATACAGTGTATTTTTTGCATCTAACTTGTAGGAGTACTTGAGTGGAAAACCTTTCAGTAAGGCTGTGTTGTTTTTGCGGGAAGCAATGACAGCTACCATTATCTGTGCGTCTATTCTCGTACTAGAACCAGTGATTGAAGCTACGGCAGCAGTTCGTACTTCCCCATTTGCTGCTTCATCAGCCAATTAATTCCCATTAACGCCATCACGTTGATGACTCAGCGTGTGTATCAGGTGAGTTCTTGGTAGTTAATTTTTCAACTCCGCTACCTGTTCCCTAAGCAATGTATGCTTAATTGTGCCACCTTTTGAGTCTTTAAACCCATTTATACCCCAGTAGCGTAGATATTCATTGTATGACTGGACACAGTAAAATGAATCGCACACGATCAATGTGGGGAATTCTCGATCCGTATTTATTAGTGCCAGTAACAGGGCTTTTAGTTCTGCTAGCTGTGTCTTTGTACTGCTAGGATGGAACTTGCCTTTCTGCATACGACCCTTCACAATCGCACATGCAGTGCTGTATTGTTGTTTACTTCCTATGGCAGGCTGAGCAGAACCTTCAGTGTAAGTACTATATTCATACTGCTCTAGAGGCATTATTTAATTCGGGAGAGGATATTCTTGTTCATATTCCAGAAATGCTTCCGTCTTAATTGTAGAAACAAATTTGTAATCTACATCGGTTGTAGTGAGAGACTTAGCCCAGTGTATCCTTCTTGGATGTAAAGTTTTAGCATTCAGAACGCTTTCTTTTGTAACACCCTCTAAGGCAGGTATTGGAGTTATGACAATTATTTGTTTCCCCTGAGCCAGTGCTCTTTCTCTCACTACAGCAGTCTGTACTGCTGTCAGAATTTTTTCTGTAGAAGCAAAACGCATTTTTCAGCGTTTTTGTACAAGTGTTATTTGTATGCTATGGGTGCTGTTTCGCCGCCGTAATTGAAGGTTGGGTAAGTTTACCCTGATTGACCCACTATAACACGGATCACCAAATTTGTGGTGTTGAACATGTATGTTTAAGTGTTTGGACTCTATCATGTCAGCTTGTAGGGGCCAGAGGATATCTGTGTGTTCCTGTGTCTAATGCCTAACTGAAAAATCAGGTCTTATTAGGTGGTAGAAAGGTTTTACTTTTTCTGTGTAATCTACAATGTAAGGTCTGCCAAAATTTCAGAATCCGAATATGGATTGTAAATTTGTCAACAATTTAGGAAGTTGGAGTAGTGTTCATTTTTCTAAACAATTAGCTGCCAGGCTTTTCCCTTCACTTGAAAGCTCATATCCCAAACATAGGACATTGAGGTGGGCTATTTGTGATTTGTTTTTCAATTAAATTGATATCCCTCAGAGGTGAACCACACAATTATGTTGCTCGCCATGGACAAGTGATCCTTTAAATCGTCTCCATAGGGCAATGGCTCTTCATCCAAATTCTGAAGTAACTCTGTTACTCTACTGGAGAAGACCCCAGGGCTATTCTCATACCCTTGAGGAAGTCGACATGATTGATTTTGGGAACCAAGCTCTGAGAATGATGTCCAATGCCTACTCTCAGGTGCTATATTTTGGCAGAAAAATCCATTTGAGATACCTATTGTTGTTTTGTATTTTTCCGCACAATGTTATTCATGAATGCGGCACTGTGTGTATTCTGTACTGCAAATGTTTTACTGCATGTGTTCAGATGTCTGTAGTCTAAAACTAGACAGTATGAATTAATGGGTTTCATTACAATAAACAAAGCATTATGCATTGAGGAGGTACAAGTGTCAATTACACCCTGGTATTCAAGTTCATCTAAGATCTTCCTGACCTGTTTTTACACTTCTTGTTTTAATCGGGTACTGTCTCTGTGGAGTTGGAGTAGTTTTTACTGGGATTCCATGGTGAGATGACTCAGCATCCCATCCAACATGGTTGCGATATAATGCCGGAGCAAGTGCTACCGCCCCTTCCTGCGCGTATATATGTTTTAAGTATATTGGAACGAGGTCGGAAAAAGTTGGTAAAATTACCATTTCTCCCTTTGGGCACTTAATAACAATTTCAGACTGCCAATATTTTTCAGCCAAAAGGATGTCATATCCACAAGTCAAGTTCTCCCAAAAGAGACCTCAAATTTTTCTGGGTTTGTCTCCCTCCATTTGGAGTGTTATTTTATATAACTTATGCGGCACACTTACCCTCATATCGGGTGTCTCCACTGTGAAATGTTCATTCAACTCCGCTGTCACCATAAATTCCATCAGGTTCCAGCGAGCTATTGTTACTTCTGCTGCGCTTTCTAGCATCAGCAGAGCCCATTCCCAGGCCAGATCAGAAGTTGAGTCCTCAGAAGTCTGGGCATGTCTAACTTTAAGACCTGCTACTTTCTTCTTTATCACGATTCCTAAGGTAGTACCTCCTTTCGGAGGGCTCCTGTTGAGGAGACCCACCCCTGGATTGTGATCCATTCTCTCTATTCTTTTGTTTTTTATTATCCCATTTTGTCTTAGAAGAATCAGGTGCTTGCTTGGTGTTCTCTTTTTCAGGACCACCCATCAGTTGAGGTTTTGTTGCTCTAGCTCCCAAACTATCTCTACCTAATTTGTCAAAGGTATCTTTGATCATTTTAGGTAATTTGCGTTCCTGTTGTAAAGGAGTGAAATCCCTCTGGCGTTGGTGTATTGCCACTGCTGCTGCCTCCCCTTTTATGTTTGCTAATATAATAGCCGATACCTGGGCAAAGTTTCCTAACAATTTCATCCCTAAGTTCAGAGCAGGTTCTGCTCCATACTAATTTTGTATTTGTCTTATTACATCTGGTATTAATGCTAATGAAGGGATATATGGTAGTGAAACTGTACTCCAAGAGGTACAATCCTCTATCTGGGGAGTTATACCCATTGGCAAGCAGATTGTTAGCATTCTGTGTTTTTCTTGAGGGCTTGTGTGAATGGAAATACTGCCTCTAGCTGTGTTATTTTTTGAGCTATCCATAATGGCATTTGCTCACGTCTAATGGGCATTTTACCCATAGCTGCGTGTAGCGTTTTCTGGTGTTATTTTAGTTGTAAACCCCTTAATTTGTCCTGCTGGTGTAGCCCTTTCTGGCTGAAGTGTGTGTTCTCATCACAAACTGTGTCCGGTTTCTGTAAAGTTGTATTATTTCTTCATGAAGTCGACTTCTGATCTGCTACTGGCATTGTGTCAATGTCTGGATGCAGTGTGAAAGCGGCTAGGACTGGCCAAGTTGCCCCATCTCATCCAAACAGACCGAGTCTCACCTTTCTTTTGTGAGTGGGAGGGCGCCTTTAAACCACTATATGTGCTCCTGGTAGGTGAGCAGAATTTCAATGTCCTCATATGGACAGTATTCATCTGGTGTTTCATCTTTAGTAAATGATGTAAATGTATGTCTTTGTGCAGCTGCTTGTGGGAATTTAACCCATGAATAGAATACCTCTGTTCTGTATGATTTGTGTGCCTCAATCACGAATGTTACTGTCCCACCCCTAACTGTGACTCCCTAGTCTGCTAGTTTTAATGTAAGGGCAGTTGAATGCAGTGTCGTATCTAGGTAAAAGGTCAGTCCCTGTAAACCGTTATAAGTGTAATGTAGGGAAGAATATAGGTGAAGGGTTATGAAGTTACCTGGGCCTATATCATGGTACTTATATGGAATATTACAGCAGCTAGCTCACAGTGCCACTAGAAACCCCTCTTACCAAGGAGAGAATAGTTCTTGGCAACTATCAAACATGACAACTCTGTCCCATCAGGGATCGTGGAAACAGTGCAGTACTTTTCGCTCAGTCACTCATGCTCATTTTGTCTCAGAGAGATACACAGAATAAACGGTGAGGATGTTTTCAATAAGTATTTATTGAACCAGCATCATTCTAGTGTAAAAGAGGTGTGCTGAGACAACCATAAGGCAGAAGCAGATAGACATGATTATAATCACCAGCAGAGTAAAAGGATGGTATATTTCTACCATATTGCTAAAACATTGAATACAGGCAGGTATTAAAATGCCTGACCGTAATAATGCGTACTCCTACGATGCAACCCTAACTAGATGTACCTAAGTGTACCTACCATGTATGTAGGTGTGGATACAGTGAGCCCCATTACCTGAAGTGAGAGACTCTGGGACCCCGTCTTGGTCTCGCGATGGACACTCTGCGAGGGATGTCAGACCACTGCGAACGGGAATCTCAGCATCTTGCGTCAGTGTGTCAGCAAGGAAATCCTTTTTCTCTTCTCTCTGCCTCAGCAAAGATATGGTGTTTATATACCCTATGTGGTACCCTCACGGGATCTACGTTGGTGTGTCATGTCAGACTTAGGATGACGGATGGAATGACCCTTAAACATGGTTATTATGCAGGAGATGGTAGTCCTGCTGAGTTTCCAAGAATCTTCATGCATAATGGATGAGGCTAGTTTACAGCAAAAGTCCTGTTAGCAGTACTGTAACTAAGTAAAAGGTCAGTCCCCAAAAACCGTTATGTAGTGTAATGGCAGGTGAAATATAGGTGAGAGGTTAGGTTGCTACCTGAGCCTATATTGGGGTACCTATATGAAACATAACAGGTGTCAACAGCTAGATAATAAAAGTTGCAAGCACAAAGTGCCCAATTCACACCTCTGCTTGATTGCACTTTTACATTTTGTAAAGAATTCCAGAAATATGTCTGGAAATTTGTGACAGTTATCATTTTCCACATTTACTTATGGAATTCTTATGTTTTTAGGCCTATGCATTTTCATAATGTGGCAATGTATGCATAGTACAATTTTCTTAGAGGAAATACAGTGCCAATGTGCAATTGTATCTTTTTATTTCTGCTTATGAAAAGTATTTTTTTCCACTGCACCCCACCAAGTTTGGGAATGTTTGGTTCCTCTTCCGTCCCTATAAATTGATTTACTGTAGCCTATGGCATGAGCAAATCCCCGCACAATTTCAGGGTGGAAAAGTTTTAGAGAGCAATTTGTGAATACTCACAAACTGATGTGTTTGCGGCCATTCACTAACTCAGAAGGCTTAACCCGCCTTGTAACAGCCACTTCTCGTCACTTGCATGAGTGTGACACATACACCATTGTTCACAGTCATCTCACACAATCATGCAGACATAAACATGTAAATGATTCATGTGGAGAAATAATTTAGCAAGGCATAAAAAACATAGCTCCTCCTGAGTAGATGAAGAATTCAGTGACATAGTTATCATTGAATTGCTGATTTTATAGCAGTAGGAAAGGTGTAAAAAAAAAAAAGAAAAAGCACACAGGGGATTATACTCAAAGCTAGGCGTGGGCTATAAATTCTTCTCTGCCGGCAGAGTTATGCCCACTCCGCATTACACTTGTAACATGGAGTTCCGTTAAAACTCCACCAACCGTCATGTGGCAGAGTTTTTCTCGCATGGGCCTGCCAGCATTGTTGTCTCCTAGTGTCGTTTTTTGGGGGGCTAGTACTGCATTCAGAGAGATTTTCTCAATGCGGGCGGTCACAGGCAGTTGCGAATGCTCACGGTAAGAAAGCTGCCACTTGCGGTGCGAAAGCTGCAGCTCAAGTAGAAAATCTACTTGAATGGCTGCAAACAAGCGGCACCTTCTGGTGTGCCGCTCGGTACCATTCAAGCTGATATTGTAGTCCGCATGAAGCTCCCGGGGCTAAAAACCATTGTAACGTGCCGATTCCTCCCACTCGCAGAACTCCGCAGACTCTCATGGGAAGTATGCATTTAAAGCTACCAATAAATGTTCTTCTGTATACCACCTAATCATACCTGTGAATTCATCATGAATATTGTATGAACTAATTTTTGGGTCTCGACTAGACACCGCATGCATGGTCTCTGTGAGACTTTTTTTGCATACAGTGGACTTACAGCCCGCACATAGCTTACCATTTGTTAGCTTCAGTGTCGCTCTCATTTCCTTCTCTCACGTTTGTCACGGCATGCATGTGTCATGTCCTCTTCTTGTGTTTAACTCTCCTCTGAAGCATGGACTATGTCTGTATTCAAGCACACCATATGAGTGCTTGTGATTTCAGTCCATCTCCCATATCCTCGTCAGTGTAGCTTCTAGTCCTGTCTCGCCTGTCCCCTTTCCATGTTTCTTCTTTTATCTCCTACCACCATTCGGTACTCCGACACAGCACCCTCCCACACTGCACTCTACACCAGTAGACTTTATTGTGCACCACTCTACTCCATGCCTCTGCACTCCACTCTGCTCTGTACCACACAGCTCTATGGCAATGCACTCTATGCCACTCTGCTCTTGTCTTCACCATTCTAGTCTACAACACTGCAATCTTTGCCACTGTACTCTACACCACTCTACTCCATGCCACTGCACTCCACGCTACTTCCCTCTACACCAGTGCACCCTGCACCACTGCACTCTAAGCCACTATACCTCTACTCTGCACCACTCTATGCCAGGGCACTCTATGCCACTGCACTCAACACTCTAATATGCACCACTGTACTTTACATCATTGCGCTCCACAACACTCTATTCTGTACCACCCTACACTAGGCCACTGCACTGTACACCACTCTACTCTGCACCACTCCATACCACTGCACTTTATGCCACTGCACTCTACAACATTCTACTCTACTCTGTCACTGCACTCTACACTACTGCACCTTACACCACATCACTTTACTATAGGCCAGTACACTCTACACCACTCTAATCTGCACCACTCTAATCTACTGTACTCTATGGCACTACAATCAACACCACTTTACTATGCACCACTCTACTCTATCCCACTGCACTCTACGCACTCTGTTGTACTCTCTATTGTACTCTGCACCACTCTACTGTATACCACTGCACTCTATGCGACTGCACTCTATGTCACTGCACTCTACACCGCCCCAATCTATACCACTGCACACTATGCCTCTGGACTCTACTCTGCACCACTCTACTCTATGGTGCTGCACTCTATTCTACTGTACTCTGCACCATTGCACTCTACTCTATGCCACTCTATTCTATGGCACTGCACTCTGCACCCCTCCACTCTGTTCGACTCTATACCACTGCACTTTGTCACTGCATTCTATGACACTCTTCTCTGCACCACTCTACGCCACTACACTTTATGCCACACCACTCTACTCTAGGACACTGCACCCTATGCCACTGCACTATACACTACTATACTCTACACCACTGAATTCTATGTCACTTTACTCTACTCTGCACAACTGCAGTCTACGCCACACCACTGCACTCCATGCCACCGTACTTTTGTACTTTGTGCAAATGCACTTACTCCAATGCATTTTCTCCACTGCACTCTACACCATTCTACTCTACTCTGCACTCTATGCCACTCATTTATTTATTTATTTTTATTATTTTTGGAGTTTTATATAGTGCTGACCTGACTCGAGGGTATCGGAGTGCTTTACAACAGTGTTTCATGATAGTTAACATAGTAGAGCAGTCTTAAACATAAAGTTCGCCAGTCCAAGAGTGCTGAGGCTTCTTGAGGTAGTGATTGACTCCTGAGGTAGCATCGTTGATTGCTTTATTGAGGTAGTCTAAAAATCTTAAGGCAGCTTAATTTTATTGCACATTTGTTTTGAAGTGGGCTGAGGTGGACCTGAGCAGTGTAGAGTCAGAGAGCACTGGCATCAGGGATAGCGTGAGGGTGGTGACTATCCATTCGGGAGGGAGCGGTTGAGGAGGAGGGCTTTTACGTGTTTTTTAATTTTGTGAAGGACGGGATAGTTCTGATATCTGCTGGGATGGAGTTCCAGATTTTTGGCGTGTTTCCAGCAAATGACCTCACAGCTGTTTGTATGTTTGCCTGTTCTCAAGGGGATGAGAAGGAGGGCGCTCGAGCTTCTGAGGTTTCTTGTCTGGCCGGCCCTCTTGTGTTTGGCGGCCAGATAGTCCGGTGTTCCAGTGTGGAGGGCTTTGTGCGTGAGGCTTTGTGCATGAGGCAGGCCATTCTGAAATTAGCTCGCTGTTCAACTGGGAGCCATTTTAGTTCTCTTAGTGCTCGTGAAATGTGGTTTTATTTCCTGATTCCAGTGACCATTCTGGCTGCTGCGTTGAGGGTTGTTTTGAGGGGAGCCAGGTGGGATTTTGTGGAGCCGGGTAAGGTTGCGTTGCCATAGTCGAGACTGGATAGCACCAGTGATTAGGTGGCTTGTTTGAGGTCTTTAGTTGGGATGAATGGTTTAATTTTGTAGAGAAGCTTTTGGTTGAGGAAGGCAGTCTTTGCAGAGTTTTTGTTGTGGTTGCTCATATCCTGTTTAGGGTCTAGGGTGATTCCTAAGGATCTTCCTGATTGAGTATAAGGTGATTTTGGGACAGCCAGCATTGATTTTCTTTTAGAGTGTCTGAGGATGTCGTTTGGGGAGGAGGTTTCTAGATAGATCTGGGTGTCATCGGCGTATAGGTGGAAGGGGATATTCGCCTTTTTACGTCTGGTGGTGAGGGGTTCCATGTATATGTTGAACAGTTGTGGTGAGAGCACTGAGCCTTGGGGCACACCTCTGCTGATGGGGTGGAGGTCGGAGGTAAAGTTTTTGATTTTCATCTTTTGCTAGTGGTTCTGGAGGAAAGAGGTGAACCAGCGGAGGACCTTCTCATCGGCACCAACCTTTTCTTGTAGGGCCTTGATGAGAAGTTGGTGATCTACCATGTCAAAAGCTGCTGATAGGTCGAGCAGAATGAGAAGGCAGCAGTGATCGGAGTCCAGTGACTTTTGGATCTCGTCTGTGATATTGAGGATCGCCGTCTCAGTGCTGTAACCTTTTCTGAATCCCAATTGGTGGGGGTCAAGGAGGTTGATGTTGTCCATGTGTTGAGTCAGTTGTGAAAGGACGCATTTCTCAAGGATTTTGGATAGGAGGGAGAGATTGGAGACGGGTCTGAAATTGTTCAGGTCCATGCAGTCAAGGTCTGGTTTTTTTAGTAGTGGAGTTACTCGGCCGACTTTAAGGCATTCTGGTATGGGGCCGGATCTCAGAGAGCAGTTGATTCTGCACCAGAACGGGGCTATGGAGAGTTTGAGTTTTTGGTCCATTGAGTGGGTATAGGGTCAGGACGTGAGAAGAGGGTTTGGAGGTGGAGATTAGCTTGATAATCCCAGCTTCTGTGATGTGATTGAAGGACTTCCATGTAATTGTGTGGTGTAGGCATGTGCTTTCTATTTAAGCTGGGGGCAGGCTTTTGAAGGCAGGATCGGTGCTGGTGTCTAGTAAGTGTTCAATCTTGGAGATTTTTTCTTCAAAGAAGATGGCGAAGTTTTCGCACAGTTCCTTGGAGACCTGGGTGGAGGGTACGGGGGGCTTTTAAATAGTTCATTGGGCCTGTTTTTTGCATTGTCCAGGGCGGGGCAGAAGAAGTTGGTTTTTTCGTTATGGATGTGTTTTTTGTATTTTCTCCGAGCTGCTTGGAGTTGTTTGAGAAGGCTAGCGGAGAGGTTGTTTCTCCAGAGTCTTTCTATGGTTCTAAGTTGTCTCCTTTCATTGTTGATGTGCGTATTGAACCAGGATCTGGATGGGATGTTCGTGGTTTTTTTTTGTTTCAGATGGCCTATCTGGTCTAAGGGATGTGTTGTAGTGGTCAGTGAGTTCTGTCGTGCATAGATCATCCGAGGAGGTAGTGAGGAGTTTACTTTTTCCTCCAAATCAGTCATGTTGATCTGAGTGAGATTTCCGGTCCATTTGGGCTGTTCTTGGGTAGGGGTTGTATAGTGGCTGGCTGAGTGAGGTGGAAGAGGATTAAGTGGTGGTCGGACCAATCTATGGGCAGGGTGTGGTTTACCATCACTGTGTCACGATTGGCTATGATGGCATCTAGGGTTGCTACTTTGTTGTGAGTTATTTCTGCGCAGTGTTGCATGAGGTAGTTATTGCATAGTAGCTCACTCAGGTTTTGAATTAGCGGATTGTTATCTTTGTTCCAGTGTAGGTTGAGGTCGCCCAGAATAAGGGTGTGCGCATCTCGTAGAGAGCAGTGGGCAATTAGATCAGACAGGTGTTCAGTGAAAGTGGTGGAGTTGCCTGGGGGGTCGTAGATAAGGTGGCAGGTTAGTGGTTCTTTGTTGCAAGTGTTGATGTTGACAGTTAGGCACTCAAAGGTGTTTTAGTTGGAGGAGTCTGTTTCCATCACTGAAATATTGTTTCTCTGGATGATTGCTAAGCCTCATTTCTGTCTTTGTTGGTGATTGTAAAGCCTGGGGGGACGAGAGTGTCCAGGAGTGGAAGGGAGGAATCATTAGGCCAGGTTTCTGTGATGAATGCTATGTCAATGTCATGAGTGAGGATGGATTCTGCTAGTTCTGTGGCACGTTTGGTGGTTGACCTGCAGTTTATGAGTATGCAGTTTGTGGAGGTCCTCTCTGTTGTGGGTTTCTTTGTTTGGGGGGCCATGGGGATGTTAGTGCGGGTGGTCGGTGCCCTAGGTGAGTTTGGAGGGTTTGGTCTCTTCCTAGTCCGGTGATCACGTGGATTTTGGATTGGAGGGTGACAGCAATAGGATTGTCGTACGAAGAGGCGAGATCCACCGCATCGCTCTCAGACATAGCGTCTTTGGTTCTTTTCGGTCTCTGTGTCAGATTGGGGAGTGGGTTAGATACCCATCTCTGGGGGGGGCAGTGGACGGTCTTTGTTGTGTCTGAGTGATGGAGGAGTGGGCGTCATGTGGTTGCTGGGGCGCTGCGAAGTTGGCTGGGATTTCACTAAGGCCCTGGATCAGCCGCAGTCGGCAGTAGGAGATCCTGGAGGGCAGTGACGTGGGTAGGGGGAGGGGCAGGGTGGGGGGTAGTAATGTATGGATTACAGAGTTTAACAGGTAAGTACACATACAAATAAATAAAACCAATTTCGTTGCGCGCACTGCATCGCATTTGGTGATGCAGTGCACGCAACGGAATGCGTTTTATTTATGTATATGTTTACTTACCTGTTAAACTCCATAATCCATACATTACTACCCCCCACCCTGCCCCTCCCCACGTCACCACCCTGCAGGAACTCCTACTGCCGACCGCGGCTGCCCTGGATTATAGTAGTTATCTGGGTTTCCAGCATGGAAAGTCGCTGCTCAGTCTCTAATTCGTTGAGGTAATAGGACTGGACCTGTGTGGGTGTGTTGGACCTAGGGGGGGAGAGTCTCAGGGTGTTGGGTAGCTTAGTTTTGGCTGTGTTGTCCGCGACGGGTCTGGGGAGAGAGGATCTCAGGGAGATTGGCAGCGTTATTTTGGTTGTGTTATCCATGTGGATTTCTGGGCGGGGCCGTGAGTGCAGTGTAGTGGGTGTATTGCTGGGGTGTGTGTGCGCTATATTGCCTCTGGGTTCGGGTTGTTCAGAGTAAGGTGGAGAGAGTGGAGGGCAGGTTGCGGGTGAGGGTGAGAGCCGGCAGGTGATGGATGGGGATGAGAGCCAACGGTGGGCAGTAGGGTGTCCTGTTCTCTATGGGGGCGGTGAGGGGGAGGTTGTGTGGTGTGCCGGCATATGTTGGTTGGGGATGAGTGCCAACGGTGGGCAGTAGGGTGGTTCTGTTCTGGGGTGGTGAGGGGTATGTTGTGTGGTGAGGGAACTAGTTGGAGTGTAGCTGCTTTGTTTCCTGTGGGTACGGGGAGGTGGGTGCTAAGGTTGTTCACAGTGGAATGGGGTGTGGGTGGGGGTGAGAGCCGGCAAGTGGTGGGTGGGAGTGAGAGCCGAGGGTGAGAAGTAGGGGGATCCTGTTATTTATGGGGATGGTGAGAGGGATGTCGTGTGGGGTTGCTAGTAGTATCGGAGTGGTAGGTGGCGGGTGGCGGTGAGAGCTGATAGGGGGAGTAGAGGGATCCTGTTCTCCCTGTGAGAGGAGCATGGAGTGTTGCAAGGAGGCAGACGTGCGGGGTAGCTTGGGGCTATCGAAGATGTGGGTGTCAGGTGGGGTTGGGAACGGGACAGGGGAAGTGGAGGGGACGTGCTCTTCTGGGGGGGTGGGGGGGGGATGCCGCATAGTGAGGGGCGAGTGCTGTTGTTAGTGAGTTCCGAAGTGGTAGGTGAGTTCAAATGGCTGGTCCGGTTCCTTCGGGTGGAGTAGGGGCGGGAGAGGAGGAGCATGAAAGGGTGTATTCTGGAGAGAGAGGAAGAGGGTGTCAAAGGACTCTAGATTGTCGCTGTTGGCTTGTATCAGGACTGTGCCATTGGAGTAGATGGTCACCGTGGTATTTCCAGTGCACCTTGAGCAGTAAGGGAGTGATATTGTTAGTTTGCAGCTATGTGAGGTGTTGGTGGTTTTTGAAATGTTGAGGTGCGATCTGAAGATGGATAAGGTCCGTTTTTACCTTTCCTTTGGAGGGGAAGTGGTAGGTGTCTGTGAAAAGTGACTTGGGATGCTGTCTGATCATTTTCTGTTTAAAGTTCTTCTTCGCTTTGGGTGAGAGGTCAGGTGGGAAGCTGATCGCGAAGGAGTTCGGGCCTTGCAGAATTGCATAGTTCGTAGAAGAGGGGGCGGTGTGGGCAGTCGTTTCGGGAGGTATTGTGTGTGTATGGGACGGGGCGGGCTCAATACTGGAGGGTGGGAAATTGTATCCGGCGAGTCTTCAGAAAGTAGTAGGCGAGAGAAGGAGAGATTCAAGTTTGAAGAGATTCTGGTGGTTATTACGTGGGCTATTAGAGGAGGGCGGACTCAGGGGTGTGGTGGAATGGGATGCTGGTGGTGTAGATTGCAGGGTCGCCTCAGTTGAGAGTTATGTTCCTGAGTGTCCCTCTAGAAGTTCAGCGTGAATTGATGGTGGTCGCGGATGTGTTCGGTCTTTCTACCTTCTTCCTGTTGGTGGTGGGTTCCGAGCAGCATAGAGCTTAGTTCGTGGTGCTTTCCACTCAAAGGTGGTCATAATTGACCAGATGAGATAAGGAGGGAATCAGACCAGATACAAACAGTCAGCGGCGTGTAACTCCTGTCCGAGGTGGAAAAGTGCCATTCAGTGGTGGTGGTTTAGTGGTTGTCAGGCCTGGTAGGTGTTTTAGGTGGCCATCTTGTGGTTGACACCAGAGAGCTCTGCACCGCGGGAGAGGAGGGGTCGGTCACAGGTTACGGCGGTGGGGGTCGGGGGGTCGCGCTGCACTAGGGACAGGTCGACTATCCTAAAATCTATAGGTGTAGATCAGTTCTAGGTGGGGCATTCGTTTTCATTTTCCTGCTGATTTACAGGCATGGTGAGGGGGGGTCACGCCTCACTAGGGACGGGTGTAAGGCTGTCCCACAGGGGTTCTGGGTACCTCTCTATTAGTACTCACTTATAGGCTCAGCAGTATAGTGAATCTGGCTTGTGGAGTCTGGCCGGGGCGGACATCCGAGGGCTGCGAGGGTCGGTGCTGTCCAGGAGTCTCTGTGTCAATTCTTCCTTTGCTGCTCCTGTCTTAAAAGCGGGCCCACGAGGGATTTGCCCAGAGGTGAGTGCCTCGGTGCTTTTATTTTCTTCCCCCCCAAAAGAGCATCGGTAGGGGCCAGGTGCACGTTTCTTCTTTTGCTATTCTGCGATCCTTCTTCTGCGGGGCAGTGGGGGTCAGAGCACTTTTGTGGTCCCCCTGCTGTTATTTCTTTTTTCTTCCGGTGTTCTTTGAACCGCCAGGGTGTCAACGGCCGATTTGCAGGGCGATGGGAGCCTGCGAGCCCCAGGAACTTTCAGTTTCGTTTGCTTCTTTCTCCAGTTTCCCCGTGGCTTTCAGCGGATGGCAGCAGCAGTGAGTGATGCTTCCTTTCCCTTCTTGCGTACTCTGGTTGTGGGGGAGTGGCAGACGTGGTGTGGAGTGGGGGGGGCAAGCAGGGATTTCCACCGAGTGTTGCTGATACTAGTGTCCGGACCCCAGGGACTTTCAGTTTAGTTTTCGGAGATTCGTTTTTTCGTCCGGTTATTATGTCGATTCTTTCGGATGGTGGCAGCGTTGAATTCAGCTTCAGACCTCTTTTTGCCTTGTCTGGTGGGGGAATGGCAACAATCTGTGTCACTTCACTCTATGTTAATGCACTGTATGCCACTGTACTCTACACCACTGCACTCTATCCCTCTTCACTCTATTCTGCACCACTCTACTTTATGCCCCTGCACACTACCTTGCTATATTCTACACCACCGTTCTCTACTCTGCACCACTTTCCTCAATGCCACTGCTCTCACCAACTCTCTGTTCAGCACCACTCTACGTCACTGCACTCTACACCACTCTACTCTACACCACTCCATTCCACTGCTCTTTATGTCACTGCACTCTACTCTCACGAGCTACAAGATTTTATCAAGTGGTTGCGAATGCCTATGAAATAGAACCAGCTGTGGAGCACCATGGGTGCCATTATACAGTATGACTAAGCTCATTTTTCCAGGTCCTGAAGATAACCCGCAAAAAACGATTGGGTTTGAAACACGTAGACCTTGTTGTTGTGTCCAAATGAGTCTTAATAATTAATAAGTGCTGTCAGGCTAACAAATAATGTACTATTGATCACGTTTTGGTCATTTACCCTGAATTCTGTACTGTTTGGCCAACACTCTCTGGGATAGTTTCCATTCCTTCACAATTGTGTGATCCTTTTAAACTTTCCTTTGTTTTTTTTCAAATCTTTCCTTTTTCTTTTTTCTTTGTTGAGGGAACTTGAGCATGCTGAAATTAGAAGTACATTGTGAATTTTGTATTGTAATATAATGTTTGTGTCATGATGAAATTGTGTATATTGTCTTTGTTTGGTCCACTAAATATTTGGTTAGGATAATAATGCATCAGTAAAACATACTTTGAAAAAGAAAAAGATAAATTGAACATCAAAAGAAATAAACTAGTTATAATTAATTTTGTTTCAATCACTATGAGTGTCACATGATTGTTGGAATAACTTGATGAATGACAACAGTATTGCCACTGTACTTTACATCACTGCAATTTGTCACTGCACTCAATGACACTGAACTCTGCATCGCTCTATCTATGCCACTGCACACCACGCGACTCTGCACCACTCCATGCCACTGCACTTTATGCCTCTGCATTCTATGATGCTCTACTTTGCACCACTTTACAGCGCTACACTTTACGCCACACCTCTATACTCTGGGCCACTGCACTCTATGCCACTGCACTATACATTACTTTACTCTGCGCCACTACATTTTATGGCACTTCACTCTTCTCTGCACAACTGCGGTCGACCCCGCACCACTGCCCTCTACGCCACCGTATTCTACAGCAATGCTTTACGCAAGTGAACTTTTGCCACTGCACTCTGCACCATTCTACTCTACTCTACTCAGCAGCACAGCACTCCCCTCCACTTCACCCAACAGCACTCTACTCTGCACCACCACACTCTATACCACTCTAATCTACTCTGCATCACTCTACTTTATACCACTACACTCTACGGCACTCTACTCTGCACCACTCTATGCCACTGTAATCTGTCACTGCACTTTATGTGACTGCTCTGTATGGCACTGTACTCTACACCGCTACACTCTGTTACTGCACTGTGTTGCACTTCACTCTATTCTGCACCACTCTACTCTACGACACTGCACAGTACTTTGCTATATTCTACACCACTGTTCTCTACTCAGCACCACTGCACTCTGTCATTGTGCTCTATGCCACTGCACTCACTGACACTCTAGTCAGCACCACTCTACTCTAGGCCACTGCACTCTACACCACTATACTCTGCACCACTCCATTCCACTGCCCTGTATGCCCGGGACGCTGCTCTGTACCTCTCTACTCTACACCACTGCACTCAAAGCCTCTCCACTCTACGCCAGTGCTCCCTACACCACTGCCGTACATTCTGCAGAGCTGCACTCTACACCAATGTACTTATGTCAATGCATTCAAAGACACTCTACTCTGCACCACTCTACGCCACTGCACTTTTAACCATACCACTCTACTCGATGCTACTGCAATTTACACCACTGCGCTCTGTGCCAGTGTACTCTGTCACTATACTCTACTCTGCACCATTCCATGCCATTACACTTACACCAAATTACTTTATAGCACTCCACTCTACTGTGCGCCACTCTACTGTAGGCCACTGTACTCTATGCCACTTCACTCTATACCACTGCACTCTACTCTTCACCACTCTAGGCCACTGGCCTCATTGCCACTCTACTCTGCACCACTGTACTTTATGCCACTCTACTCTGCACCACTGCACTTTATGCCACTCTACATCAGTCTACTTTGTCACTGCACCTAATGCCACTAGACTCTGTGGCACTGTACTCAATGTCACTATACTCTACTCTGCACCACTCCATACCACTGCACATTATGCCTTAGCACTTTATTGTACTCCACTCCCCTTCACTCTACTCTACACCACTCTAAACAAGACCACTGCACGCTATACCATTGTACCCTGTACCACTCCATACAACAGCACTTTATGCCACTGCACCCTATACTACTTTACTGTATGCCACTGCCCTCTATGCCATTGAAATCTATGTCACTGCACTCTAATGTGCACAACGGCACTATATGCCACATCACTGCACTGAACGCTACTGTACTCTACGCCAATCCACTTACACCAATCAACTTATGCCAATGCATTTACTCTATTGCACTCTATGCCACTCTACTTTGCACCATTTGAATCTACACCGCTGCACTCTACGCTACTGCACTCTACGCTACTGCACTCTACGCAACTGCACTCTATAGCACGGCACTCTATGCCACTGTACTCTACACCACTGCACTATGTTACTGCACTCTATGCCTCTTCCCTCTATTCTGTACCACTCTACTCCATGCCACTGCCGTCTATGTCACTACACTCTACACAACTAAACTCTACTCTATTCTACACCACTGTACTCTGCGCCACTCTATTCTACCATGCACTACTTCACTTTGTCACTGTTCTGTTCCATATGCCGAAGCACTCTATGCGAGTGCACTCTACACCACTTTTGTGTTTTCTGCACCATTCTACTCTATGCAACTGCACTCTATGGCTCTCTACTCTGCACCCCTCTAGACCACTGCACTTTACGCCACTGTGCTCTGCACCACTCTATGCCACTTCACTCTATGCCATTTCTCCACCACTTCAGTCTTTGCCACTATACTCTCCTTGTCACTGCACTCTATGCCACTGTACTCTACAAATCTCTGCTCTGCACCACAATACTCTAGGCCACAGCACATTACACCACTCTACTCTGTACCACTCCACCCACTGTACTTTATGCCACTGCACTCTACTCTACTCTGTACCACTCTACTCTACACCACGGCACACTATGCCACTGCATTCCATTCTGCGCAGCTGCACTCTATGCCACTGTACTCTACAGCAATGCACTTATGCCAATGCATTGTATGACACTCTACAGTGCACCACTCTATTCCACTGCACTCCATGCCACTACACTCACACCAGTCTATGCTGTGCCACTACACTCTACGCCACTGCACTCTGGTCTATGCCACTGCTCTCTATGCCAATCTACTCTATTCCACTGCACTCTGTGCCACTGCACTATACACCACTCTACTCTATGCCACTGAACTCTGAGACACTCTACTGTACTCTTTGCCACCACACTGTACCCCAGTGCACTATACGCCACTCTACTCTAATCTACATCACTTTATACGACTGCACTCCATGCCACTGCATTCTACGACAGTCCACTCTACTCTGCTCTACATAATTTTATGCTATGCCACTCCACACCACTCCATGCCACTCTACACTGTGCCACTCTCAACTCTACCTGCCTACTCTGTCTCTCTACTCTGCACCATGCCACTCCACACAGTCCCACTCTATGCCACTCTACCCTACTTCATTCAATGTCTCTACTCTACTTCACTCTACACCACTCTTCTCTACCCACTTCACTCTTTGACACTCTACTCTACGCCACTATACTCTATTCGACTTCAAGCCACTCTACTCCACTCCACTGAACTTTAATCTTTGCAACTCTAGTCCACTCTGCTCCACTCCATTGTAGGCCACTCCACACCACTCTACCTTATTCCACTCCTCTGTGTGCTACTCCATGCCATTCCACTACTCATCACTCTAGTCTACCCTACTCTACGCCATTCTAGACAACTCAACTCTACTCTATATTAATCCACTCTACGCCCATGCACTCTATAGCACTCTACTTTACTTAATGGGACTCTACTCTATGCTAGTCCACTCCACTCTACTCTATGCTACTCCACTCCACTGTACATCACTTTATGCCACTCCACTTTGTCACTCCACTCTGTTCCACTTCACACCACTCTACACCATGTCTCTCCTCCGCACTCTACTCTATTCCACCCCACGCTGTTTTTCAACATGTCTAAAAGCCATTGGCAAAGCCAATGCTCATACATTGACAAAACCTATTGGCTTTGCCCATGCGTGTTGCATTTGCTGTCTAGAATGCATTCCACTATGGGCTTCAATTAGGATGACAAACATAGAGCAATCACCCTTCTCATAATACATGCAGTCCTATTCATAGAATTCTCCAGCATAATTATTCTAAAAGTAGAGTCACCGCAATATGATGAAAATATGTGCATTAAGTAACACATTTGAACTTTAAATGCCTTTTTGAATACATTTCCCAACAGATGTTGAAATGTAATAGCTACTAGAAATAGAAATTCATGAATTGCCAAAAGCTAAAATGTATTATGACAAAACTGTGAAAAATATAATTTTTGGTCATTTTGTTCCCTTTTATCTTTTAGGTGGATTACCTGCCATCTCTTCTCAAACCACAACTTGGAGTCCACAGTCTCTAGCTTTCGGGCAGCCTGCTGCCTTGCTAACTGGGCCAGTGATGGCCACCCAGACTGCAGGGTATAATCAGCCGGGTGTGTTCAGTGTGCCAGTGCCTGGACCTGGATGGAATCAGCAGACGCAGTTTGTAGCTCCAGCCGTGAACCAACCTCCTATCACCTGGAACCAACCTGCCCCTGCTCAGCCTAATGCGTGGACTCCGCACGGAACCATGGGCAACCCTTTCAACCAGATTAGCATATATACTTCTCCAATGGCTCTCTCGCTATCGCCTTCATCCATGTTAGCATCTCCTCCTCAGCCGCCACCAAGGCCTGTGCCTCAGAAAGAGACTAAGAGGGAAAGTGATGCTTTCACTGCCTTAGATCCACTTGGAGAAAAGGAAAACAAGAATGTCAAAGAGTTGTTCAAGGATTTCCAAATGACGAAGCCTCCAGCTGTACCTGCGAGGCGTGGAGAACAGCAAGGCACCTCAGGTGGTGCATCTGGGGCATTTGCCAACTATTTCAACAGCAAAGTAGGAATTCCTCAAGAAACCAACGACCATGATGATTTTGACATAAATCAACTTTCTGCTAAAGTCAATGGTAATATAATTGTATTGTATATGTTATTTAGTTGTAAACAAATTCGTATTATGTGCTTGTGTTGTTTCTTTGGCCTAGCAATAACATAGTAGATCCAAATGCTATTCACCGTGATTTAAAAACTAACATATTACACAAGGGAATTTCTCAGAAAGCAAAATTTCTATGGTTTAGAACTTCTTAAGTTCAAAATAGGAACAATATTTGGTCCCTATACTGCACTCCTATTAAGCCCTCCAAGTGCAGCCGTCTAATACCAAGGCACTCATTATGAGTAGGCCAGTAAATTTCAAACCCTACCGGGAATGCACAAATAATCAACTACACCTCCCTGTTACATTTTAGCAATTTAATAGGTGAAAAATGGCAAGTAAATAATGGGCATGCAGTAAACTCTATGGGCCTCATTACAATGTAAATCGGAAAGCCTCCGACTTTCCGAGTCACATTGTAGGTTTAATTTCCATCCGCCACATTACAATAATGCAGGCAGTCAAAAATGAAACCAGGCAGTCATTCCGGTTAGATACCGATGGGCTCAAGGAGCCCGTCGACCAGTCGGAGGAGCCACCGTAATCCCAATGGACGGCATTTCCGCCGTCGAGATTATGATGTCGGTTTCCGACATGCTTTCCAAGTTGAGCATTCTGACATGGAAAGCCTATTGGAAAGCAACAGTGGGCGCCCCTTAGCAGGGCCCACTTCTCCCTGCGGCCTCCGGTTGGGGGCTGATGGGGTACCTATGGTGCCCTCCTGTCAATCCCTGCTTCATGTGCCAGGCGCCTTAAGGTGCCTGCCATGCGGTGCAGGGATGAATAGATTCTCCCATTTCTCTATGGGAGCTTGTCCTGTGGCTGGTTTACGGCCGTAGCACAAGCTCCCATAGGGAAATGTGAGTATGCAACGCACCATGTGCGATCACATTGTAATACTGCGGTCTGGACTGCCAACCAGAGGTCGGTTGGTCCCAATTCTGCAACGTTGCCCGACATCTTAATAAGGCCCTTTGTTATGCCCCATGTTTTCAGGCAATAATTTTCGATCCCATTTTAATTCCGAACATCCTAGTGTGGGATTTTATTGGATGTGATAATTATCACATCCAACTCTGGGGTGCTTGAAATCAGGGCCTAAGTGGCAGAATAAAAAGTGATTGTTAAAATATGTTAGGACTTGTAGTGCGGTACTGTAATATAGATCACAATATAAGGTTGATGCAGAGCAGCGCATCTTAAATGGAAAGGAAATCAGTAATTCCTTAAACATTTTTTCAACACGAAAGGACCCATTGTGTATGATATCACTCTTATAAGTTTGGTGGGAAATCATGACTTCGTACATGTGCATAATTGAGAAATGTATCATTAAAGTTAGTATTAAGTAGTTCTTTTATTCTGAGTGGTGGGAATATCTCTTCCATGTTTAATGCCCCTCACCTCCCACTGCCATTTCTTATAGTAATGGCTATTGCCACGTTGAATGTTGATAGTGGAGAAAATCAAAATTCAGTTTTATTGTGTTATAATGGGTATTTTAAAGAACGCTTGGTAAAGCAAATTTATTTTAGATAGCAGATAAGGAAGTGAAATTGGCATCTGAATGTGTTTAATCATTTAGGAACTGAAAATTGGTGTCTGTAAACATTTAAATGTAATGAGTTCCATTGGGGATTATTTGCGGTTCGTGTGAACCACCTCCTGAGTCTTGAAAACCATTGCCTCAATGACACTCCCACAACCCGCAAAGGTGTTGTGAGATCATGATTTCTCTTACATCGTTTGAACTGGATCTTATCATGTTTATACCATGCCACTCCACTGTACACCTCTCTAGTCTACCCCACTCCACTGTATCCCATTCTACCCAACTCAGCTCTAATCTTTATCAAGCCACTCTATGCCACTGCACTCTATACAACTCTACTTTACTGAATTGCAATTGGTCAGCGAGGGGACAAGGGGAAGGTACTATCCATGATATACATATGTTTCACATTTTCAATGTTGGTAAGCCCTGTATTAGTGTTTGTAATGTTTTTCAGAACCACCAAAGCCAGCACCAAGACAAAATAATCTTGCCGCTTCCAAAGCTGCCGAAATCAACTTTGACAACCCATTTGGAACTGACCTATTCAGCAACTCTACAAAAAACCCTGTGAGTGATGGGCACAATTATTTTAGATCATTTTTCACAAAGACTTTGAAAATTATAACTTTATTAGGAAATGGAATATGCTGATTCAGGGATGACAAGTGGGTTTCATTAGAAGAACTCTATTAGAATGTTGTTTATTAGAAAATGGTGTTTTAATATCGTAATTTCATATGCATGCTGCTTTTAATAACAGTTACATACAACGTGCAGCGCATCTAAGAATGCAAATATCCATGGGTTGGCTGCTGTATCTAGCTACCTCCTATTAGTAAGTGTTGCTAGTGATGTAACTAAAGACGTCTATCAAAAGTCTCTGTGCACAAAAAACCTGCTCAAAAACAATGGCCGAAGCCAATATCAGTGGACAGCAGAATGAGAGGTGCATGATGCCTAGAGTACCTGGTGATCTCCATAGGGGAACCTTCATCGGGCTTACGTGTGAAATATAAAAAATGAGTCCAATTCACCTACACCAGTGCAAAAGTATGACTGAAGTTCTGTTACTTTTTCTGTTTTTTGTTGTTCACAAAACAAGTGTGCTGATGTACCTGGAAAGCCATGTCAGGCACAGGTTACCAGGTATACTGATGCACCTATCATGGGACTTTTTAAAAGCTGCCTTTTCCCCCGTGCTCAGTTGTCCATAGCGTAGGATTCCACACAGCAGGAAGGGCGGCCTAATGCGCAAAAGCATTTTTCGTTCTTTTTCTTTCTCTTTTGGGAAACCATTTCCCCCAGTGGAGAAGGCTAAGAATATCTGAGGTCATTAATTACCCTTCTGACCATGGAAGGGGCAGAGAATTACTCCAGCCAGCAGCAGCCAGTGCAGGTAAGCATGGTGGGGCAGGGCGGTGGGGATGTCAACAGACGACAGAATCAGATTTATTTTTATTTATTTCATTTTCCCTATTCCATTGTCTATCGACATCCCCCGGCCCTGCCCCACCGCGCTTACCTGCACCGGCCGCTGCTGACTCCAGCCCTTGAAGGGCAGAATCTCTGACCATATCCAAGGTTGGAAAGGGCTGCATTTCTATTTGTGAGTGGTCACAAACATGCATGCCGTTCACAAACGTACAAGGCAAGCCAAACGTGGTAATGCCCACTTCCCATCCCTTGTGAGGGATTTACTACTCCAAATTTCTCTGCACTTGAGGCAGAGACATCTTTAGTGGTACACCCATTCACCCTTGCTAGGAATTCTTTTGTGGATTCCTGGCAGGTGTTAATGATGTGTTTGTGAATTGTGCCTTGTGTGTAGATAGCACTAATAGAAAGGAATCTTCCTATTTCATGAGGGAGCTATTTATTCCTCTATTCGCTTAATTTGCTGTGAAAGTATCAATCTTGTTAAAGTATGAGAACAGATATAAAATATAGACTATGTTCTGAAGTGAATTCTGTGCCTGTGTTCAACAGAGTCCTGTGCCACAGCAGCCAGCGCCTTCGATTCCATTCCCGGATCCTTTTGGAAATCCATTTGCATGAATGCATCTTCTATTGTAAGTAATGCTGCTTGGTTTCTATGTATAGCTTCTTCTATATAACAAGCGCTGTCAGTTCTCACAAGACAACAGATTTCCAAACAGCTGTTTGTGATGTTTGTGGTGTAATTTTCAGCAGATTCAATGAATGTTGTACTCTATCAACTTTAGTGTTTTCTTTTGCTTTCATCCCCAAAAAAGCTGAGTCATTCATAATTCCTTTTCAGTAGTTCTTGTTGATGATTAGTGGATAGACAGAGGAAGAACCAAATTACACACACAGTACTTTAAAAGAAAGTTAGGTTTTTATAATATTAGGCAGATGGAAAATATAGCTCATAGTTAGGGTTACAAGTAGTGCAAAAATACGGCTCTAGGATTGGCAAGTAAAATCTAGCTAAATTTGTGCAGGGAAACGTTGCTGCATCCAGATTTTGCATCTGCAAACTGTGAAAAGCATGCAGTATTATTAAGTCATCCACATTCCAAGATGCAGAACTGTTGAAAAGTGATGTAATACTGTGCTTAATTTGAGCATTTGGTTTCCGGTCCTCTGCACTAGCATTTAATCATCAACACCAGCGCTTATAGCACAAACTCGACCTTTGGGTATTGCAGTGCTTTTTATGAGCACCATTCATTTTTTGGTAGGCAGGGGGAGGTTAAGTGATTTGCCCAGAATCACTGGATGTTTGAGCCTACGCGGAGGCTAGAACCTGGTTTCCCAGATCCAAAGTCAACAGCTCTGGCTGTTACACCACACATTCTCCCCACTTGTAGGGTTTCATGGTTAGTAGTTGGTTCTATTATTGGCGGCGCTAATAGGAGCAATGGGCTGGTGCATGAGGAGAGCACCAAGGTTAGACCTGGCATCATTGGCGTGGGTTTCCCCTGTATTTTTTGCCTTTACTTCCAACGTTTCTGCTGTATGTTGGACTTCATTTTGCTGGTCTAGATGCTTTGGGCACTTTGCCACTGCTGTTCAGTGCTCCATTTGTCAATTGTTGTTATGTTATGTTATGTTATGTTATTTATCTTTTGTACCGCGCACAGCTGCCCAAGCAAAGGGGCGTCCTGGCGCCGGATTGGTGTTTCCATAATTGGCTTATTTGATTTACAAGTCAGTTCCTAGTACAGTGTACTGTGTGTGCACAGGACCTGTAAATCAAATGCTGCAGCACTGATTGTGCCACCCACATAGCCTGTAAATGCAGGTCTGGCCTGCCATTGCAGAGCCTGTGTGCAGTCTGGTACTGCCATGTCGACTTGGCAAGTGTACCCAATTGCCAGGCCATTACCGTCCATTTTCTTACATGTTAGCCACCCTTAAGGTAGGCCCTAGGTACCCTGTGGGCAGGGTCCAGTGTATGTGAAAGGTAGGACATGCCCTGTTGTTTGTGGCATGTCCTGATAGTGAAATACTGGCAATTTTGTTTTCTACTATTGTAAGGCTACCTGTTCCCATAGGATGGAATGGGGAGTTTGCTTATAACATATTATAATCATAACTATCCCTGGGAACAAGGTAGGAAAATAAAGTTTAGTATTCCTGAACGCAGAATGTTAAAATGCATCTTTTAGTGAGGGTGATTTTTACATTCTGTGTTTGAAAATACCACTTTTAGAAAGTAGGTATTTTCTTGCTTAGCCATCCAGTGTGCCTCTGCTAGAGTGTGCATTGACTGTCTGGCTTTGGAGTGACAGGGGCTGGGGAGGTGCAGTGGCTCCAGAGAGTCTGGATGAGTCAGGGCTGGGCTGACTAGACCTGGGCTACATTTAGAGTAGGGGGAGGAGATTTCCTTTCACCTGAATGGGCTTGGTCTGCACCCCACAATGCTGTCTCCACCTCCTGCCAGGAAGTTGCACCAGGGAGGACAGAACTGATTTTGTCAGAGGGCTTCTCTGCCACCAGAGAACAACGGATTTTGCTGTATAAAAGAGGGTCCTAGACTTTTAGATCCCTTCTGGGAAATTAAGAGGAACATTTGCCAAGGAGAAGAGCTGGAGAAACTGAGGAGTAATACTGCTCCTGTGCTGTTTGCTGTCTGGGGTTGGCCTGCAGTGGCTACTTTCTGCCGAGGAAAGGTAAAAGGACTTTGCTGTTTGCTGTGTCCCCTGCTTGAGGAAGATCTCCAAGGGCTTCAAACTGAGCTTGCCTCCTGTTCTGAAGTCTCAGGGACACAAGGACTTCACCCCCAGCTCCCCTGAACTTCCTTGCTAGGAATTCTGACCTGCCAAGATGTGCCTGTAGCTATTCTGGGCGTCTGGAGGTTGTTATGGCTGAAGGGAGCTGAAAACTCAACAAAGAGAAGTGTGACGCACCCATACCTGTTTCCTACGCATCACCGAAGAAACCGACTCATCGCCTGCCCGCGGCTCAAGAAATCGCCACGCGCTGCTTCGAGTGCACCAATCTCTGCAGTCCAAGATCACCGCACCGATTTTGACGCAAGCCCTGCTGTGCGACTGCCAGAACCCACGCATCAACCCGGATCTTCTCACCGCATTGAGGCGCCAAGTCTGTTGCATCGTTGGGTGGTGCAGTAAGAAACCGATGCATCACCTCCCCACGCAGTAAGAAACCGACGCATCAACTCTTCGGCAAGAAACCAACACATCACCTCCCCTGCATAGCGTAGCAGTAAGGAACTGACGCATCACCTTCCCTGAGTGTAAGGAACCGACGCATCACCTTCCCTGCAACCCTTTTTGTTTGTGTGCGCGACGCATCCAAGGTACTTTGTGTGAAAAGTGCTTTGAACTGAACTATTTCTACCATTTGAAAGTCATATTTGTATCACTGTATTGTGGATTTTTGTTGTTTATGTCTTGTTTTGGTTTAGATAAAGATTACTTATTTTTCTAAACTGGTGTGGTGAACATTTGTAGTGTTTTCACTGTATTACTGTATGTGTTCACAAATGCTTTACACACTGCCTCTGAGATATACCTGTCTACTCGTACCAAGCTACCAAGGGGGTGAGCAGGGGTATTTTAGAAGTGTATCCTCCTTACCCTGACTAGAAGCAAGGGTCCCTATTTGGACAAAAGTCCTACCTCTGCCTACTAGATACACCCATTTCTAACACATGCCACTTATTTTTCACAAATGAACTACACTTACTAAATACAGCACTCTGCGATATTGTATATGATGAGTGTGGTTTTATCTCTCACACTACTGGGGCACTCCTAATCATGTCCTTAAATTATATGAATAAGAGAAAATGATGTATGACTTTGTAATGCATTTTTACTATGTTTCATTCATGTGGCCAGCAGTGTGATTCCTTGGAATGGAATGAAGAATGCTATCTCAGAGAACCACAAGCCATATTTCATAGGCAAACACATTCTGTGCAAGGCCCCTAATAATGAGACATAAGGAGGCTGTGGTGCGTTTCACTGCATAAAAAGAAACGTTTTGAAGGGAAAGTTACTTACTAAAGAATTCTGAAGACCGATTAAACATTTCCGGTGCACCTACATTAAATTTAGGGGCTCAAAAATGCCATCTTTCACTTTAGATGACAGATTCTGGTTGACCGCATTCAATATAAGTGCAGGAACATAGACGTATCTAAAAGAGTGGGAAAGGAGAACTGGGCATTTTGAAAGTAGTGAACAGACAGAAAGTTGTAACTTTGAGGGGATTCTCAAACCTTTCAGTGGTTTTCGCATGCAGCTTATGCATCTATACTTTGGTGCTCATTGTGATCAGCCTGGTAATTCGGCCAGAAAGTGTTGCCCCTGGTGATATGGTAATTTTATCTCCAGGGTATGGAAATACTGCACCATTTAGAGGCTGGCCCCGCAGTTCCATGTAGGAATGGAGGGGAATAACGGAGAATATAGAATTAGTTGTAATCGTCATTGGACTGGTAACTCATGAACCCAGACCCATCGGAGATTACAAACAGCTCATAATGATGGCTTTATTGATAGAAAATGCAATTTAAGCATGTAGTTGGGGGTAAGAATATTACTCACACATTCCCATAATTTGGGGAATGTGGGAAAATGGATTTATCGAGCAGGGAAATATTTTCCTGTAATGAAAAAAGAAAAGTTTGATTTGCTCATGCATATTTCATCCTTCTGATTGCATGCCCTGAGTCCACCAGATTAAGTGGAGGCCAGCCAGAGTATTCATGGAAAGCTACAGCTTTCATAGAGTTCCATGAGCCCTCCTAGGAAATGTGTGCATTCACAAAAGTCAGAAACCTGCTCAAAATTTCAGCCTACAATGAATATTTGTTAGACTATTAAGAACCGCTTTATGATTTTATTCACAGTGCCCCCTACACTGTGAGCGACTAAAGCATTCAAGTATGCTTGCACCATTGCTCTGGTTGGAGAAAACCACCTCCCCCACGTTAGTCTGCCACGCTAACGCCCATTTGGGGGCGTGATTCTCACTGCCCCAGAAGTTCGGATGTGGACAGTAGTGGTTGTTAACGAGCTCAACCCGAGTTCTCCGCCTGAACCGCAGATGAGGGCCTAAAAAACAGAGAGGGCCTTTAAAACCATTATAGCCCGAGGCAGAAGTAATGTTATGTGCCTAGAACGTTCCACCCACTGAGGGTAGAATGTTCTAAAGTAAATAGGGAGAAACAGAAGGTCAGTACCAGCCATTATTTGTCCTGAGCTACTCCATTGTTCTAATTAAGCATTATAGCCTTCTGCCGAGGGCAATAGCGTTTGTTAACCGCATGCGTGCGGTGCAGATTTCCGCGCTGCGCTGAAGTTCGCAAAAACCCGCGGTTCATGAGTGTACAAGAGGTGTACCTCATAACGAGCTGAGCTAGTCATGAGCGTCGAAGGGGTTAAAGGCCCTTAACTCAGCCTACAATGAGGGGGAGGGAGCTTAACATCCAGCATTAGGGCTTGCTAGCTATTGTTGTTCCATTGCCATAAGTGGAACTCCAGACATTCCACTGTTCGAAATGTATTAAGTGACATCCTGGCATGCGTTTGTGGTTGTCACACATTTTTTGTTTTGTGATAGTAAGCCTAATTGCATTGAACGCCCATGCCACTCCTCTATATTACTCCCCTTGAGAGTCTAACCTTTCTCTGCTTAGCAATGCCAAATGTACATTGCTCACGCATTTACAGCAATAAAATATCAAAAATTACCTACCTTAATGGACATATAAGTCCATTTAAACATTAAAGTTGATGGATGAAATTAGTTTATTTGTGTTTTCCTTTTATTTACTTGAACATGGAATTTGATTTATGTTTGTCGTGCATGTTTCATACTTGTGCGAATCCTGTTTAGTCTTCCATAATTGCCATGTACCTTACCTCCTCTTGAAGGGTTTCTTTAGACATCCTGTCAATGGATAAGGATTAGTATATGCTTTGAAGCTCAGACTGCTTGTTTCTGTCCCGTTCGGCTGCTTGTCTGAAAGGTACATCTCTTGACATAATTACCGAACGAGCAACTAAACTGAGCCTTCCTAGACACAAGCTGGATGTTTATATTCCTATTTTAATTTTGAAGAAAAGTAGGCCTGGGCGTGAAATTCTGCTCCTCTCGCGGAGTTGGAGTTTTTCCCACTCCTTGTAGCAGAACTCTGCGAACTTCGCACAGGCCTATAAAATACACAGAAAACAGAGGGACATATTTAGTGGAGAAGTGGTGGAGCGTGGCGTTAGCGTCCTTGACTAAACGTCAGGCTCTGCCACTTCTGAAACGCACGGCTGCACCATATTTACAACAATATGGTGCAGCCCTGCGTCTCCTCCTGTACTGGCTCTAAATTTAGCAGCCTAGGGCCAACGCAGGCAGCCTTGCAACATAGTGCAAGGGTGTCTGCGTTAAGGGAAGATTGTTTATGTGCAGGAAGGTCTGCCTTCCTGCACATAAACAATCTTTAAATGGCGTTTTGAAACTTCTATGTCTGCTGCTTAATGCAGCACACATAGAAGTTGCAAAACACCATTTTTTAAATGTATTGTTTATGTGCAGGAAAGTACACCCTCCTGCACATAAACTATCAAAGGCCTTTTGCTGTTTCTATGGGTGCTGCACAACACAACACGTATGGAACCAGCAAAAACAGGAGAAATTAAAGGTTTTCCCTTTCCTTAATTTTAGTGCTGCCCTATGTTTACGCCACCCTTATAAATATGAGGCAGCATCAAAATCAATGGGTGTTGCGGTGGAACGCCCACAGTAAAACCCATTACCCTCCCCTTTACGCTAAATACAGCGTGAAAGGGTGCCTTATTTACAAGGCAGTGTTAAGCCACGTTAAGTGGCCTAGCGCTGTCTTGTAAATAAGGCAAAGCCCCTATCGCCACCACCCACGTCACTAAAAGTGGCGATGTGGTGGTGATAGGGGCTTGTAAATATGCCCCAGAGTGAGGTATGAAGTCTTCTATAATCAGTCATCCACTCTCCAGAACTGGCTGCTCAAGGTCAGAAGAAAGAGAATAAATAAATCAGTCTGTGAAGTAATTGTGCTTTGTATGAAGTTTACCTCAGCTACTAACACCAACCTTAAAAAATCTCTTTATTTCCAGGTAAAAATCTTTTTTCAGAACATGGATTTTGCACACGAGAAAATCAACAAAACTCCAACTGATTTTCGAAGGATAAAGGAAGTGAACAATTACTGTCCCTCTCCTTGTCAGCCTTTCCTGAAGACCTATTGACTGTATCTCCTCGGATGCCTTTTTTACATAATTTGTACTTCTGTCTATATGCAGGAAACTTCTACCTTTAGGTTTTAGCAGACTGATGGATAAGTCCCTCAAGCAAATTACGTTGTGTTGTTATGAACTATCAATTTGGTAGCAATAATATCAACGCTATTTATGTGTAATCAGTGGATGTAACAGTGTATTTTTTGTTCTAAATCAAAGACATACTGAGAATTAAAAAGAGAATTAAAAATAGCATAAGTAAAATATTATATAACCTTATGAAATTATCAACGTGTATTATTTATTTTGGCTTGCCTTTAGAACTGAGTGTATTTTGATTTGATTAACATGGAAATAATGTATTCTATAGAGATGCAAATATGTTACTCCCAACATTTGGACCATTGGAATTCAGGCCTATTAACACCTATTTCCTATTCCGATGAATACAGTACTAGTTTCTGAAATACCAACATTCTATTTTGGGTTCTTATATTAATGGTGAGTGTGTATCATTTGTAAACAGCTACTGAAAATCATATTGTAATCCTTAGTTTTCCTATAACTTGAAAGTCTATTTTTTTTGTTTTTTGCTGGCTATCGCTACTGCACTGTAGAAGCAGCTTTATTCCGCCCGTTCATTAGTCATGCCTCAGCTCCGCCCTCCTCCACTGCACACATGGTCTTTTGCAGGTCAAGGCTGCTTCAGGGGTATGCACGTGGGGGAGCTGCACCCATTTTTACTGGTGGTCCGGTTCACTGTTCGTTTCAGTTTGTCTTTCCCAGTGTCTTTCAAGCAATGCCTCACAAAACACTGGCTTGACAATACATATAGTTTTTTAGCTTTAGTGCCCCCCACGACCAAAATGATAAAGTTCTATTTACAACCGACACGTAAAATATCAAATATTCAATTCAAAACCCTTCCAGCAGTGGAGAAGGAGGTATTCTCTTACATAGTTTGAGGAACACTGCGCTAACAGGATGTTAATTGTTAACCAGAATGCCTTTGACCATTAGACCAGTGACAAGGGCACATGGATGGAATCCATGTAATGATTGGTTATTCCCTAACTGGTATCTCGTCAAACGACCCATGTAGTCAGACTAACATATTTTCAGTAAGTATTTACCATGTCTAAAAATGTAGAAGTCTATCAAGTAATCGCTCAACTCCCTTTTGTTTGTTTTTTTCCCCAGAAACTAAGAATTTCGAGTCTTATAAGTTACAAAATAGCAACTTGTGCTGCAGCTTCCCATACTAGTTTAAGAATCTTTAAAAAGTATTGAGGTTCTGCCATAAATGATGTTACCGGACCAGTTTCATAGTTCTACCAATTCGTGGCACAGGTAGATGTTCTAAACTGGAAAATGTATTGATAAATACATCATGCATATTTTAGTAGTATGATGGATGCCAGTATATTCCAAATAATGTTACACTGTACGAACTTTCTTGTCAAACTGGCCATGGAAATCATCTCATCCTCATAATATAATTACACAGAGCATTAATTTGTGACTACATGTATCACTCTAGAAGGCCATGAATCAGAGGTGGGGCGCTCAATGGGGATAACAATCTGTAGTTGCACTTGCGTATCAGTTACGGACTTTATTAATTGAAACACTGACCATTAAAGCTCACATTGTAATATTTATATTTATTTTGCAACTGGGATTACAAGGAAATGTCAATATGAATACATTGTCACAGGTGTGTTGGGGAGAACATGGCGGCCAGCGGTTAGCAAGTTGCGCGAGGCTCCGATGGGCGGTTTTACCGTCTTTAAGCCTGTAACAGCTTCTGAAATGTTCGTGGAAACGCGTTGAGATCTGCTGGACTAGTGAAAGAAATGTAATCTTGTAAGTCAGGGGTCTATTTTCGTGTTAACCCTGGAGGGCGGAGGACGGAGAAAGTGAGTAGAACCAGTGCATCTTGCTGGCAAAGCTGTGGGCGTGTTTCCAGCCAGGTACGATGGACGTAGTGAAAGAATTGGTAACGCGCTGCTGACACATCCCGGTTTTGGTCCAGGCTCTGTGGTATCTTTATCGGCGTGATTCCCCTGGACCTGCGTATGGGGTGGAGGGGATAGCTGTTTCCACTCCTAACGCGGCAGTGTTGGCAGGCGCGGGCGAGAAGCTGGGCGAGAGTCAGGGGGTACAGGTTGCCGTGTGGTCATGGGCGGCTCTGGGGGTGGGTCGCGGGCAAAAGGCGGTGGCGAGATTCCCCATTCATAGCGGCAAAGGCAGAGGATGGCAGAGGTGGATGCGAGAGACTCGAACCCCCACAATCCACCATAACTGCACCGAGAAGCGGAGGACAAGTGGAGCTGCTGGAAGACACGGTTACAAGGCAGCAACAAACAGTAAGAGTACATTGTATGGAACTGGGGAATTCGGGAGGGTTGTCGGAAAAGGGTTCTCTAAGAAAGAAAAAAAGAGAATCAGCAGGTACTAAAACACTACCGCGGTATGCCTTAAGAAGTATAGGCAAGGATTCACCAGATCATTTAACAAGCATTTCCAATGCAATTTTTCTCGCATTTACGCAAGTTTAAGCTATTGGCATTGTAAATGACAATGCCTTTTATTTAAGTTTTAAAAACCAAAACATAAATAAAAGGCATTGTCGTTTACAATGCCAATAGCTCAAATTTGTGTGAGTGCGAGACCTATTGCATTGCAAATGCTTGTTATCTAAATGATCTGCTGTCTGCAAGTGTGCCTTGTTAGAGGCTGCGCCCAATAATGCTGCGCCCAATGATGCTGCAGCTGGCAGGGAGCATTGTGCAGGCACCCTCGGCATGCAGTTGCACTGTTTTATTTACCTTATGCACTCAATAACAGTTTGGTAAAAAAAACATAAGTGCAACAGACAACCGGCACATCAAAAACAATTGAAATGATGCCACTGTGTATCTGTTGTAAAATTAGCGGGCTTGTCAATGAGAATAACCCTCATTATCTCTTCATTTTCTGTGGCTCTAGCTGTGATGTCAGTCGGGCCGTGGGGTGTGGGTGGGGACGAGGGGGCGGGGAGGGTGAGGGCGGAAAGACTGAATAAAGCAAACATTTAAAGCAAAATTAAGATGAACCCTTTAACTGACTGACATGTTTTTCAGCAGTTTGAGTATTTTGCCGGAACAACATGGGTGGAATTCTTTGCATGTTTTCATCATGTGACCTTATGTTGCACCACAGTATCTGGAAAAAAAACAGAAGACATTTGCGTCTGTGCGACAAGTACGAATAATATTCCTCCAGGAAAATGTTAGTTTCTAAAATAATAGCGCTCAAATAAATATGCAGGGGGCGGGGTATCTACTGTATAAATAGCGCGGCAAAACTGGAAATTCTGAATGAAAAGCGTTCCTCGATAGCTATGCAGCGTCATCATCGAGCACGGTGTGATGACAGAGCAGGGAAGAAAACATTTTATATGTAGATATGAGCTTTTTTCCCTGTCCTGCGCTCAAATCTTTCAGAAGGGAGTGCTCCGTCGCCCTGATGATTATTTGATGAGCTGTTCCGCTCGGCTGATTGAATCGGGCGAGTGTCAGTGTGGTGGGGCTTGCAGACAAACCGCAGCCAGGAGGAGGCTCCCGACACAGGAAAGCACTCTGGCGCACTTTCACAGGAGCCGCCAGGCTGTTGAAGAAACACCCTGACAGGCGTGGCTCTGCGTCCTCCGAGCATGAAGCTGCCTCTGCGTTAGTCAGGGGTCCGGCCCGAGAGCCGTAGGCATGCGCTGGTCACGCCGGGCTGCCTCTGCGCCCATCTCGAGCAGTGGCCGCCGGCGCCGGGCCATGCTCGCCCTTTCGGCTTCTGGGTGGTGAATTTGAACTTGGCTGTGGCACCATGACGGTCAAGGAGTCTCCAAGGTACCTGGCGGCCCAGAGGCCGACATTTGGATTAAGACTTTCAAGGAACACATGCATTTCGAACTGGAGCTTCCTTGGCTCCCGGCCGGGGAAGAGGACCACCACTTCCCTGAAGATTTCTCCCAGCAGCTCTCCCAGGAACTCCCCCTGCTTCTTCAGAAAGTTGCTGGTGAACAAGAGCATCCGTCAGAGGCAGCCTTACCATACATGGTAAGGCTGCCGTGCGTGGGAAGCGGTGGTCCAACAGAGTTATCCTATGCAATGAACATTCAGGATAATTTGTAATACTGCCATGGACAAGGCTTAAATGCAGCGGAGAATGTGGCAGATACCAATCAGTGTATGATAAAGCTCTTATAACACGTCTGCTCTGTAGCGCCTACAGCATGTGACATTAAAAAGAATGCCAGGCTTATCAGTGTTCTGGTATTTCAGCCTAGTAAAGTGTTCACACAAGTCCATTGCTATTATTAGGTGTATTTTACCAGTGAGTCTGAGAGAATAATTCAATAGTGTGTGTAGTCACATACTTATCTTAAATATGTATGTATGAATGAATGTTTAGTTATATATTATTCACTCGAATGAAAGCTCTAATACCTTGATTAGCCTAACATAGCAATTATATATATATATATATATATATATATTCAGTTCGATGTCCAACTGTGAGACTGGCTGTGCACTGGGGGGAATTATTGACATGGAAGGGTAACCCTTTGACTCAAAATATTTTACTTGTCAGTTATCTAAAAAATGGGAAAGACCAACATAGGTTGCATTTAATTTAATCTGTAATAACTGTTAATTTATCACTTTTGCTGTCCGTTTTATTTTTAGTGCGCTAGCTTGCATCAACTTTGATTTCAGTATATGCTGACAGCAGCTTCAAAAAATACAAACAAATAAACTTCTTAACAATGGGCACGTTGTAGGGCTACTGAGAAGGTGTATGAGGAGAGATAGCGAGAGAGAAATAGAGAGATGGGAGCAAGAGACATTTATAAACAGAAAGATTCAAATTAACACATGTAAACAGGGTATTACAAGGGTGCAAGATTTTGGTTTTGGAAATGAAACCGCTAAGGTGCAAGCCATTCTACAATGCTTCCTAGAGCAAGTGCCATTCAGCTGTAGGTTAGAAAGGACATCATTCCTTCGGTGGGGAGCAGTGGTACAGTGACGGCATCTTCTAAAAATCACTGCAACAAAGAAATGTAGGGAGCGTCTCTCTGCAGCACACACTGTTTACCTTGTGTATATGTACCCTCCAGCCACAATCACAGAGAGAAAGTCATTGCGATCACGATCGCTGTGAAAGCGAAAGTCATTGCAATGACGCGAAGCACGCAAGGGATGCGCACGCAGTAGCGCGCTTGCTTGTACTCGTTCTAGCAAGTTGGTGGCCGCTTTGGGAGCACTTCCCAAAGCTGCTACTAAATGTCTCTCCGAGCAGCGCAGGTGCGCTGACTCAGCAAGACCTAAAAACAGTTGATCTGGATGTTTCAGGTCACAAGGCTACCACTGGTTGTGAGGTTTTGAACACCAAGAACCAAATAAAACTAGCAAAATATAAATCTAAGAGCAAGAGGAAGGAGATGGCAGTAACTCAAAATCAAACCAAGGCAAATTTCACGCCCTCATTAAGAGATTATTTTAAAGCACTGTCCAATACACTGATATTAAAGCCGGTAGACTACATGTCTACACATAAAGAGAGCAACCCTAGTAGTTCTTGTATAGCACTTCAATTTCCTGAGGGCATATTAAGTCCCAATAAGTTCCAGCCACCAGCAGGTATGTCAGCTGGAGAGCGGTCGAAGAATTCTTGATGCCAGATAAGGTCGGCGATAGGTTTAATCTGACTTTAAAGTATCAAATCCATTTATTGGACTGTAATGTAAATCATTAAATATAAACCTTTTTTTTTTAATTGTCTGTTTGACACTATTACAACAAACAAATGTGAGGGATGAAGCATTGGCTTGTCTGTACTCATAAACACATGTTGTGATCTTCAGGGAGCTAGAGGTAGGCCTACCCAGACAGAGCCCAGACACTGTCAGATGAGACCCTGACTGATTCATAATAATTCTGTTGATCACCCTTGGTGACTTTAATATCTGGTTCTATCATCCATTTCACAGTGCTGTAATTTCATTCATTCATTTAAATAAGCTTTATTCCATCACAAGAATCATAACAGAATTACAGAATCATAAAAAATATAAAATATATAAAATATACCTGTACATTAAAATGATACAAGATAAAAACAGAGATTTAAAACATGATTTTCCAAAGATGGTGCATTGCCTTTACAGGGTAGATAGCACATTATCTATTTCCAAATAACTCTGGCTTACGCTAAGCAACAATTAGTAATAAGATTGATAATCATAGAAGTGCATCCGCTCAGAGAATCGTTGTTCAGCTACATCTTTGAACCCACTGCCTTATTGGTTATTTTTGAACGTATAATCCATGCACAGCCCAAATACTTGGCAACACCGCACACAAACAGAGACCTTGAGGCATCTGTCCGCAGAATGCAAAGCGCCACTAGATGGTTCTTAGTTCCCAGTTGGATACAGATTGGTTTGAGCCATTTTGTCCTAGCCTGTTTATATGCAGGACATGCAAATAATAAGTGCTGCAATTTGCAAATTGATCATATACTCTCTGGCAGATCTCAACCTTTACAAACATGGACCTGGATCTGGATCTAACTTTTCAGCTGGGCACTCCTTGGATGACCTATGTTCTATTGCAGACACCATTGTAACACATCAGTGATCATTTTCTAGAGATTGACCACAGCACCAACCCCTTCTAAAGTTTAAAATTCCGTTTATTAGACAACTGGTCTGTGATACACAGTTCAAATGCAAATTTAATTAAAAGCTCAATATTACATATTGAACAAGCATTGACTATAAGTCTGGCGGTGACTGCCAGCCTCTTGACTGTGTCAATTCTTGTTTTGTCGTGTTCTTACTACATCTTTATGGTTTGGGGAGCTGCTGAGTACTCACCAGTACAAACACATTGTCTAAAAGCAAAATAATTTTTGGGGATGGAGCAAACGTTGTTCAAGCTCCTGGCACTGAAGGGAATTACTTTGTGTGCGAATGTGCTCCTGTTAAAAGAGCAGAATGGCAACACTCACAGTGAAGTTAGCGAATAGCCAAAGTGAGCTGATCCATTGTCCCATGGTGTATCGCTCTAGTGGGCTTAACCCCTTCGCTGCGGGGGTTATTCCCCCGCTGTGCTGGGGGGGCGCACACAGCGCCCCCATGCTCATGACGAGCTGAGCTCGTTATGAGCTACGGCGCTCCTGTGCTCATGACGAGCTCAGCTCGTCACAGGTGTATTGCCTCCCGTGGAACGCTCAGCACAGCGGGGGAATTCTCCCCTGCACCTGAGTTCCACAGGCCATGAGGAGCTCAGCTCGTCATGAGCACCGGAGCGCCGTGGCTCATGACGAGCTCAGCTCGTCATGAGCGTCCACGGTGTTAAGAAAAATGTGAATGGCACAACACCTGACCAGTGGATAAAAAAGGGCTGACTGAAAGCTCTTACAAGTAAATATCGTTTACATATAATTTTGCTAACTTTATAGGGTCTTGACTATAACCAGACTCTAGGAAGACTTAAAACAAACACATTGAATCATTATTTACAACATCATTTTGAAACACTTTGTAAAAGTTTTCCCACACATAAAATTCAATAATAGGACTTTCCAATGCAAATAAGTATCCTCCTATGTTTCCCAAGTTCCACTGTCTGGGCCCGATTCACAAAGGGACTTTTGCATTCCTGGTGGAGGCCCCGCAGTCATGGTGGGATGTCCACACTTGTGGCAAGACTTTTGCAATGAGAAACTGCAATGCGGAGATCCCACCATGAGGGCCGGACCCCCGGCACAACTTCAGGGCGGTCGCCATGAGTGCGGAGGCCCTTAGTGAATCGGATTCTCTATCGCGGACGTTGCAAGTGTGCCACATTTAAATTACTATATTGCCTATTGATGTAGGCAAATGTGAAGCTCCAAGGAGTTTGGTTGTTCTTATGAGTTTGGTTGCACCTCAGTGGCTAATCTGTGTCTCATTATAAGCAGTAAAGTGTGAAGATAAGTATCTACAGTAAAGTTTAAATAGTTTGGAATACACTCAACAGCCTTTTTTTCACAGGAACCTGGCTGAAATCTTCCATTGAATATATCTGACAAGTTCTATAAAGAAAGTGAATCACCGAAAGCACTCCCCCCTCTCCCCCCCCCCCTGATATCCACACTGTCGATGACGATCATGCACCTTACAGGGACAATAGGTTTAAGGAATTTCCTATTTTGAACTTCTTGCTTTCTTTCTACCTTCCTCAAAGAACTCTTAGCTCTTCCATTGCATATCTGGCTAAAGTACCCCGAGTCAGGAGGGAAAGATTTGCAGGGCGCTCCTTTTCATATAATGCGCTCTGAAAATCAGCTACTTCCCTTTAAAACCTTTTCCAGAACATTTCCCTGTAATAGAGTATCCAACATCATCTTGATATTTCTGTGTGGCACTTTCAGCGCTGGGATGCCTACGTGATCTACAAGTGCGACTTTTGGTATTATTATTATCATTATTATTATATGTCTCGCAATGGATTTGTTTACTATATCATTTGTGAAATATTCTTATTTCTGTAATATTAAATTGAAGTCCCTTTATTCTTTGGGTAATAGTAAAGTTCCTTCTAAAACGACTTCAGATGGTGCAGAATCATGCTGCTAGACTAATTCTAAGCCAGCCGAGATGGCATTCAGCAACCCCTCTTCTAAAAACACTGCACTGGCTCCCGGTGGCCCAGCGCTGTACCTTCAAAGTCAGCTGCATGACGTTTAAAGCACTCTATGGCAAAAGTCCCAAATTCATCTCTAATCTGATCGTAAAATATGCCCCGTCCCGAAGCTTACGTTCAGCACATCACTGTCTCTTACAAACCCCTTCATTCAAACGCAAGCGCACTGGCGGTTGCAGATTTGGCACCCTGGCACCTCGCTTATGGAATGCCCTTCCTCTTGAGATCAGGCTAAGCCCTGACCTCATGTCATTCAGGAAACTCTTAAAGACCTGGCTTTACCAACAAGCATACCACTAATCCCATAAACTTTCAACTCTGACTACTCTCTGTCTCTACAGCGCCAGGAAACCAACCGGTGTCAGTGCGCTATACAAATCATTGTTAACATAACATAACATAACAAATATACAGTTTGTGTGGCCTTCTAATCTCTCGTACATAAAGAGCCTATATATTGACTTGTTGCCTCCCTTGGTCTTCAGTAAAACATTAGAAACAATGGGCCTGATTTTCTCTTCCCATTTGCACACCAGTAATGTGCAATTAGCACTCTGACTGATTTGCGAGGCCTGTTTTGTGATAGGTTGCATCATAAATTGTACATTCGCAGGGTTTGCAAAAGAGCATGAATTAGGCAGGTTGTAATTTGCGGCCCCCTGTGATTGGCTGTGAATGCAAGGATGGAGTCTGCATATCTCGACTTCCACATCTATCTAGCGAAGCCTCAGTTTAAGACGAAGTGCTTTGGTCATAGTAGTTAGTGAGAGTGCGAGTGCTTGCTTCCACTGAGGCTACAGGGCATCATTACAGAGCTGCTTGTGCCACCTTGATGTTAAGAACCTTATTTAAAGGCAACACTGGAAGGCCCTGGAATAGATTTGAACTTTGTCAAAGAAATCAGAGCGCCTAATGCACTTCCTTTCCCTGATCATTACGAGTAGTTTATGAAGGATTATTTGTAAATAAAATTCCCAGGTATCAGACAATGTTGAAAGGCTCATTCTCCCATTTCTCCGATGTTTTCAGTTGCTTCTTTCCCAAAAATATTACTTCAGCTTTGCTCGTATTGATGGCCAATCTGTTTCCCTCACAGTGATTACTTAAACAGTCAACTTGTCATTGCAAACCATTTAGTGTGGACAATGACTACTCCTTGGTAAGTATAAAGTTACACTAAAACATTAGCAGGTGTCTGCCTCGCTTTTGGAAAAAAGAATTGTCATATTTGAAGCTGCTGGACGATCAGGTGCAAATCGAATAGAGGTGCCAGAACAGCACCCGTCCCTCCACCACCGTTATTACTGGCAGGGTACTAAAAGCCTCTCTTCATGTGGTTCTAACTAATTCATTCATTCTTTCTTCCTTGGTTAACAGAGTATTCCATATACACTAGGATGAAGCTTAAATCGAGAAGCAAATTCCTGTTTTGCAGTGATCGCCTTTGGGAGTATTAATTAAAGTGAGTTACCATCTTTTTTGTTCAATAAGCATTTTGGAACCCTTAAACTGCTGCAAACGCTGTTTTGAGGACGGATTCGGGGGTCGGAAGTGTGGGTCCCATTCATGGCTTGTTCCTGAGAAGCTACGAGGATCCGACACGGAGAAACATGTAAGAGGCCCGACACCTGAAAACTAGAGAGCCATGGGGCTCCCGCAGCTCCCGCAGCAGTTGAGCCCATGGTCGCTGACTGCCTACCTGTATTGGGAGGAACCACCACACATCTGGGCTTCCAAGGCCACCGAGTGAGTACGGATCTGAGCAGGCGCGCAACACCCATTGGGCTCACCGGGCTTCAGCCCCCCCCGTCGTGTGTGTCAGCCCGGGCTGACACAGCTTCGCGGCTGGCGACGTTTTAATTGCAGCCGCACCAGAGTACTTCACAGGTCTGTAAAAGACCATTTAAATGTAAATGAAGCTTTTGTTATGTTTTTAGCCCTTCTTACATCCACTCTGGTTACGGCTGGAAGAATAGCCCCCCCCATCCCCCCCCACTCTAGTTGCCCGCCTGCCTCCTGTAGTCGCCTCCACCCACACACCTCTGCTGATTATTTAAAGCAGGATTGGCTGGGATTCGGTATTCTCTGGTGCACTGTAAACCCAGCCTGATGGCGTGAAGCGAGACTTTATTTGCTGGGAGGTGTGAAGGTTTTAACGTGACAGTGGAAAGAAAAAAAAATGTGACTACCCAGAATCGTGAATGTCCTGAAAGCTGTCTCGTAGTAAATAGGCAATAGGCGTTACGTGAATAAGGAAATTATGCAGTATTCTGCTTCAAGTTAAACAGGTCAAATTTGCTTGATGATGCTGAATCTATTTTGTTCTAAAAATAAACATTCCCTTGTGTTCAGGTTCTTAATAGCAAAGGTTGCTTAATCAAGGGGTTTCATCTCTGGCCAGAGCAACAATTCTTAAGGCTACAGACTACACTATTTAGTGCGCCTTTTACTGGAAGTAGTGCGTACCTAAACATATAGATAAGAGGTTATAGGACGACATATTGTAGATGGTAATATGACATTTCAAGTACCATCCCAATTATTTCCGCAGACTAAAAACATATAATGGACAGGGTGCAACAGTTGCTGAAAGAATGCAAGTTGTGGGATAGGGGTGGGAGGTTACACTTCCTTACCCACATATGACACAGGCGTCCTACTGAATGAATCTCAACCAAATATACATTTGTTAGAAAGGAGGCTAAGATGCTGAAGCAAGTATCGTTTTTCAGTTCAGATGAGTTATGCGCCGCCGATAAAAAAATATTGCCCCTCAGAAAGGTATGGGCTTTGGTTTTATGAGCACAAATACTATCCAGAAGTAAACTTAAGAGAATATGTTACAAACACACTTAAGTTTTCCCCAACTACATGTTTAGACTTTTGACGTTTCTGAAATCAATTTGACAACTATATCGATTAAACATAGAAAGAAAAGGCAAGAACATTTGGCAAACTGAGCTATTAAAAAGCTTCTAGGCAGGAGGCAGATGGGAATTGGGAATGCATTGAAACCCAGAATAAAAGGTGGCCATCTTTATTTAACATTACGCTTAAAAAAATTGAATATGATTAGGCAAGGTGACCAAGCAAACTGAGGGATGGAATTGCTACTCCTAAAACCAAGAAACAATTTATGTAAATGCACTCAACAACTGGTAAATGCCATTTACCATTCAGTGGCATTACATTGTGTCATAAGACCAACAAAAAATCACTAATGTATTTCCTCAAGTGGTTCTATGACAGGTGGTTTATTAACATCAAAGCAGAAAGCTACCCCCAGAGATTTGAGAGGAACTAGAGCAATAAAGTGGCAATGATTCACCTTACTAGTATTTATTTTAACATACAAATACTCCTATGCAAAAGAACACTTCTAAGGGAAATCTGTAAAAGTTGCAAGGAGATACAGGGATGAATCCCCTACCTCCCCCACACACCCCTCAGTTAATTGGACTTCATATACGTCCAGATAGACTGAATGACGTAAAGTTACAACAGCCCTTTTTATTAAGAAGCAGACAAAGCTGAAACATCTTTCCAAAATGGTCACACCGCCCCCTGTGCCAAATTGCATTGACTGAACAATGATGTTGATTTTACCCAAACGCACGTCTAGACATCTAGAAATGGTGAAAATAGGGTTCAGATAATGTCCTCTCCATCTCCGTTCTGATTAGAACAAACCCTGTTGGAGGGCTGTTTTCAACCGTGGTCTTAGAAGTAATGTTTTATTGTTCATTTTCAATTGTTGCGTATGAACATTTTTACCTAGCACAGATACCATGACAACCGCTGTGCTGTTTTTCCACGTTGAGAAGACTGCTTAAGTCATCTTACAACTACTGGTTCGTGGCAGTCAGTGCTTTAGAAATAATAGTTATTAAACTTGTTGCCTTAGAACTTTAAAAAAAAAAAAAAAGGAAATTATGCAGTATTCTCACGTTTCCCCATTCCTTGCGCTAGAAATGTCCAGTTAACGTTTTCTCTGCATTCTGGTTCTTGTAACGGGATGAACACTTCTATACGTGCCTGAATTTACAGAAAAACCTTAACTGGAAAAGCTACTCGCGCACAAAAACAGGAGGCCTGAAACCTGCTTGAACGTTGTGTAAATTGCTGAGGTTCAAAGAAGGGAATAAAGGAAGCGTACTCTTTTATCTGCAGAACTTCTGCTGTTTGTAGACAATCCACGTTCACGAGCAGTTGTGAAAAAGTGGGTGTTCTCAAAGCTGCACTATAAAAAGAATGTACGTCTTCTGCTGAATGGGAATAGTGAAGCTGTTGGTGGAATGGCCAGGGGACGGCAGTGCAAAATGAACGTACCCAGCTACAGATGAGTGTACATATCTGCCAGGCTAAGATGATCATGACCGCATGACACTTTACTGACACGCATTAAAATAATTAAAGCATGGAAACCTTTCTTCCCCAGTTAAATTTCTATTTAGGCTGCGTGTAGCATGGATGCTTTAGCATCCAAGAATGTGATTTTAATTACCCTTTCGGAGAGGCCCAGAACCAACCCCTGCCAGCCCGCCTCTGAAAGGTTTCAACAACCCTCCCTGCCCCACACCTCTTGTTTTGTTTGAGACGGGCTGCCACCGAGGTGATATCCTTGACTGAATGCAGGGATTTCACCTAAGCACTTTTGGTGTGTTGAATTTGTATTCAGCTGTTTTAACAAGGCAAGGCAGCAGCTGCTTTGAGGGGAACATTGGCCCCAGACGGAGAACTATGCTTGAAGATAGGTAGTGCATGTTGTTTTGGGCACATGTCAACGGTACATGAGCGTCAAGGCACCTGGGACATCATGGGCATGGTGTTAGGATCGAGATTTATGGACGAGACTGCATAATTGCTGTCAAATTCACTCAGTCTCCTATGATGGTGAATATCAACAATGGTTGAGGTGAGGTCTGTCACTGACCCTTGGGAGGAAAAAGGGATAAGGGAGAGAGAAAAGGGAGACCCCCCAAAAGATCACCACAAGGACGCGCCAATCAATGCGTTGCCATGGTCCATCTATCAGAGGGAAAGTCTGGAGTAAGTCAGAGAAAATATGATCAAATACAAAGTAAGAAATGTGAACCAAAAGATCTCAACATTAGCACAGAGAATTTTACTGCTAACATTCAGAACAAGAGTGTGACCAGTCTCCCAGCTGCCTGAATCCAGCCAGAGAACCTAAGAGAAGAAAGGCAGGATACTTTGCTGAGGTGGAAGACACTGTCAACCCCATAGAAAGAAGTGAAGTAGCTGCAAGCTCCAGATTCAGGTCCACAGAGCCAACCCCATACGGAACAAAATAAAACTGTGGTGACACAAACATGTGATAGAGCTCACCAACTGCTGTCGCAGGTGAGAATACTCAGGGGACTGTGGCTCTTATTCTATCTCTGCTCATCCCTTCCTGGGTGTGCTCCCATAACCAGTGTTCTACCAAATCTGTGCCATATGTGTTTCCATATTTGTGACCCCAATCTATACTGTCAACCAGTGCATCCTTCAGCCATAGCCTGTTTGGAATTCTCCTTTGACGGGACAGATCAGTCCTACCAATTCTGACACTTTTCATCAATAGTTGAGATACGTTAATGCAGAGAGCAGGTACAGTCCTCACATAGTCATTGTGTTCCAAGAGAGACACACAATGCAGGGCGTATTATATTGTATTTGTAGAGCACTTACTACCCCTATGTGCGATGCTGAAGCACTTGTCCATGCGGGTAGCAGGTTACACCTTATGCTTGTATGGTTGGAAGAGTGTTGTCTTTGCTTTGAGCCTCTGTGGAAAGCGTCTCCATGCGGTGCATGATGAATACCAAGGTGCAGTTTTGTATTGCAGAATCGCCACTTCTGTTTCTCAGGTTGGCCTGAGCATTACCTGATCCTGATTGTCTGCCATTTTAGCTCCGCCCCCTTGATTACCTTTAGCCACGCCCCTTATTTGCTATGTTAGCCACCCCCGAAGTTAAGACCTAGTTGCGCCCCTGGATCTGAGCGCGCTGTCCACCGCCTTCTACTGCTGATTTCTGCTGCCCGGGACACACGGCGCTTAGAAAATGGCAGACGCGCCCAAAACTTAAAACTTAAACATACAACAAGAACTACAATATATGCACAGGTCTCCTTTTACCACCTTCAAACGTGCATTTAATCTTCAGCTATGATCAGGTATTCGCACTGCCGCTGACCCCACGCTTTGGTATCCCTGAGTCCCCGGTGCTTCCTCATTGGTATTGAAGCGGAGGGCCACACAAAATGGCGGGTGCGCTAACAGATTAAAATCAAGTCTCCAAGGGACTGATGTTGTCTAATGCTGTCTGTGTATAGCGCTTGAAGGGGGCGCATGCAAGCGCTTTCCTGACGATTTCCAGGCCCGGCAACCCGAAGCTTGATGAGGCATGTGAGCAAAAGCCTCAATAACAGCGCGTGAGCGTGAAGAAGGCAATGATCGAGCGCTTGAGTGAAGACAGGCAATACTGTGATGGCAGGCAGAGGGCAACCCTAAAATTACTGCAGTGTAATCAGTGAAAATAGTGAAAGCAGGCAGAAGGAGGCAGGAGGCAAAAGGCAAAAGGCAATTTTAAAAGCGCGAAATTGTGAACATTAAAGGAACATTAAGAAAGCAGAGTGCACAGGAGCACGACTGAATGTGTTCATGTACAAACACAGCAAGTACAGCAAGCAGGCAAACAGAACAAGCCAAGACACCATGTATAAATAGAAAACTGAACACTCAGGGATCGGACACAACAGTACACATAAGACATAATACACAATCCTGTACAAAACCGAGCAAGCTACGCAGAACAAGACACAACAGAGCACAGTAAAGCGAATGATGGAAGCAAGTTAAAGTAGCTCACAGCGCAGCACATGCGGGCGCAACAAATCTGACGAGGCAAGCCACATCCTGGGCTCACCTGGCCTCTGGATCATTGCTGCTGCCAACACCTAACTCCTGATACCTGGCACTGCTCGTCACCACGAGATAGGGTACTTGTCAATATTGACGCTGTAATTGCTGTAATTGCTACATCTACAGGGTACCGGACGGCACCTACTGGCACAATCGGACGACACAATCGGACTGCATTTATTGGCACAATCGCATCCTCTGATCTGAGCCCTCACCGACCATATCCCTCTATGGACCGGTGTTACGCTCTAAAATGAAGGTGGCTATCCCGGCACACTGCTCATCCTATGCGTTCTCATTAGCCCTAGGGATTACCACTGGGGTCATCACTGGGCCTGCCTCTCAGAAGGTGAAGTAGAGGAATTCTGCTGCAAAAGTACTCCGCTGCAAGTGTCACTATGAGCGAAAAAGAAACAAAAAATCTTAACAGGCTCAAGGCCGAGCCTCCTAACCCAGTTTCACCTATGAAGGGCAGGAAGGATGTCAACGACACAATGGATATCATATTAAATAAGCTTGAAGAAGTACGTGACCTTGCGAAATCCACAAAGGAGGAGATCATGGCTATTAGGCAAGATATTCGAGATACCAATTTGGGAGGGGAGATTGTGGGGAGGGACGTAGGGGGAAGGCAGGGCGGGTTAAGAGTTTGGAATTTCTTTTGTTTCTTGTCTATATCTTTATTATTTGCTGCATACCAAGGTCAGGCTGTCCACATTGTCAGTACTCTGAAGACATTCTCTATTGCTCCACATTTAATGCTGTTTTCATCCCTATTGATATTCTGCTTCTGCAGGTCCAGGTGTTGTTATCTACATTGTACAAACACCGCTGCATTCTAAATCTGGATCGGTCGCAGATCCTATAGGCACATCTGACTGGACTTGATCTTCCACTAATTCTCTATGTCACTACCCTCAATTGACACATCGCTTGGCATAGCGAGGGTGGATAAACTGAAAATACTCTCACTTAATGTTAAAGGTCTTAATCAACCTGTTAAACGTCAGAAAATCCTAGATTACCTGCGCAGGCAAAAAGGGGATATTGTCCTACTGCAGGAATCTAAAATTGATGCTAAACAATTTAATACGGGGAACATCCTTTACAACGCAACTTTTACAATGCACTACCATTACGACGCAACTTTTACAACGCACGTTATTACAACGCATTGCGCTGGGGGGCGCTCTAGGATAGGGAATAGTTTAATTACTATCCAACACCTTCCCTACTATCCACGGGGACTGGAGTTGGAATAGTAAATTAAACTATTCACTATCCAGCGCCCCCCAACGCAAGTCATTGTAACGACTTGCGTTGTAAAACCTGCGTCGTAATGGCATACATCCATTTAATACACTTAGGACAAATTCTAGGTGGAAGTGGCAGGGTTGGAGGCAAAAGGCAAGAAAAATGGTGTCTTAACACTAATAGCCAAAAAATCAAATGTTGAATTGCCCTCCTCCACGGCTGACACTTAGGGGAGGTGGGTAACAACCAAGTTGCTCAAAGATGATACTGAATTTTATGTTACGAATGTGTATGTGTATGCTCCTAACACACGTGATTTAACTTTTTGGTCAGACCTCACCAAGCAAATTGATACTATTCCTGACTCAGCTGTACACATTCTCGCAGGAGATTTCAATGTACCCTTTGACCCAACTCTTGAAGGGGATTCCCGATGCACCTTCCGTGGCAGTAAGTCTCACAAAGCCTTCACTAACCTCTGTACCCGTTTTAACTTAGTGGACTCATGGCGATGGCAAAACCCTGATGGGAGAGACTACACCTTTTATTCATCTCCACACGATTCGTTCTCCCGTATCGATTATCTATTTATCACGAAAAATGGCATCCCCAGAATAGAGGAGACAACAATAGAACCAAGGGTTATATCTGATCATTCGTGTATATCACTGTCCATCTCTAATGTGAAACTGTCTACCCGTCAATCGGTTTGGCGGCTCAATGAGGAGGTACTCGAAAAGGAGCAGCATCGGTCTACCATTGAATCTGCCATCAAAGAATACTTGGAACATAACAATAGGGGGGGCACCACCGACCTGACCCGTTGGGAAGCATTAAAAAGTACTGTCAGAGGGGTTATTATTAAAATTAGATCAGCTAAGAACAAGGATCATAACAAGGCTATAGAAAAACTAGAAAGAGAAATATCTGCCCTAGAGAATAGACACCTGCTTGATAGGAAGGAAGATACACTGAATAAGTTGGCCAATAAGAAATATGAATACAACAAAATAGTAAGTGAAAGAGCAGGGGTCTGGCTGAATAGGAGGAAACAATTTAAGCTATGTGAATCAAATAAGGCTGGGAAGAGTCTGGCTGCTTATCTCAAATTTAAGGTACAGAAAAACACGATAAACTCCATTCAAGATCAATCTGGGGTGGCCCACTCAGATCCTGTCAAGATCGCAGATATATTTAAAGACTTTTATGAGCATCTCTATGCAAAGAACGTAGAGGTGGAGGAAACCAAAATTCAGGACTACTTAGGGGAATGCGAGCTACCGTCTCTCTCCCTTGCTGACCAAGCCGACCTTAATAACCCAATCACGATCCTGGAGATTGAATAGGCTATTATATCGTTAAAATGTAGAAATGCCCCCGGACCGGACGGGTTCAGTGCTAGATTCTATAAGTGCTTCTCCTCTCTCCTATCACATCCACTCCTACACCTGTTTTAGGAAATCAACAGCACGGGGGAGGCGAAAGGCACATTATCTGAAGCTATCATTGCTGTCCTGCCCAAAGATGGGAAAGACCCAATACTCCCTAAAAACTATAGGCCTATCTCTCTTATTAACCTTGATTGTAAGCTCTTAGCCATGATCTTAGCCAACCGCCTCCAGAAAGTTATGCCCAAACTTATCCACCCCTCCCAGGCAGGCTTCTTGAAATACAGGTTATCCAGTGACAATACCAGGACATTAGCACATGTACTCGAAAAGGCGAAGCTTATTACCACCCCTACTGTAGCAATCACGCTCGATGCCGAAAAGTCATTCGACAAACTAGAGTGGACATATCTGGAGGCAGTGCTAAATAAATTTAATCTAGGAACATCCTTCACAAAGATGGTTATGTCCCTTTATTCCTGCCCCTCGGCCAGAGTTAGAGCGGGAGGCTCATTCTCCTCATCATTCCGATTACAGCAAGGAACCAGACAGGGGTGCCCCCTCTCCCCTTCATTATTCCTACTGGCAATTGAACCATTCCTTCACCACATACAAAACATAAAGGGCATTTCGGGAATCCTCTTTAAAGATTGTACAATAAAGCTAACTGCCTATGCGGATGGCGTTCTGGTTGTTTCGGAAAAAGCGGAGGAGGCTATACCAGCCCTCGTGTCTACTATCGACGAGTTCTCGAAGGTATCGGGGTATAAATTAAATAAGGATAAAACGGAGGATAAATTGTTAAATAATCAGGGAAATAAGGAGGTGCTGGGGGACTTTGGTCTAACTTGGCAACCGGATTACTTCAAGTACCTGGGGTTGGACTTTGATAGGGACCTAATTTCTACATTACGCATTAACCAAAACCTGACCCTAAAGAAAATATCCAAATTATTGGATGGGTGGTCTCCTAAGTACCTATCATGGTGGGGTAGGGCCCAAACCCTGAAAATGATGGTGACTCCACTGGTGAATTACCTGGCAAGTATGTTGCCGATGACTTTTTCGGATGACTTTTTAACCAGGGTTGACAAGCTTTATGGTACATTCCTGTGGCAAGGGAAGAAACCCAGGATATCAATGAAGAAGCTACAGCTATCTAAAGAAAAAGGCGGCCTGGGTCTCCCCAGCTTCAGAAATTATCAAACTGCATTCCTGTGTAAGCAAGGTGCACATTGGCTGATTGAAGACTCGGCCTACACCCGCTGTGGTTGGATGTTGAGAGATCCCTCATTGATAATGTTCCCCTTCCTGCCCTACTCACTATGGATCTCTCCCACCTTCCTCACTCAAAATATATTTTATTAAACACAAGGCGTGCCCTCTTAAGGCTCGATCAATCCCACAAAACCGGCTTAAAATTTTTAAAAAACTGCCTTGGTAGCCTTGTGACGTAGCCCCTCACTTAAGATGGAAGGAAAACCCCTCCAATGGAAATATTGGTCCAAGAAAGGTGTCAATTTGATGAGTAACCTTTATAATAGGATACACCCTCTACCGTTCTCCTCGCTCCAGGCCCTACATAATCTTGCACCGATAGACTTTTATGACTTTTTGAAGCTAAAAGTCCTCTTATCAACACGCTCTCTTAAACCCTGTGATCCCTGGCTTAAGACCCATATAACACGTATCATGGCAGCTGGTCACTTTGTCTCGGAAACATACAAACTTCTCCTCCGTCTACCGAGAAAGGCTCACAGGCGGAGTGAGATTCGATGGGAGTCGGAACCCAATTCTACGGGCTTGATGTTTGATTGGGACACGATTCATTCCACTGCTTTCTCGAACAAAGTCTCTCCAATATAATCCCAAACCAAATACATGTTATTAAACAGAACGTATTGGACGCCAGATACGCTTTTTAAACTCCACCTGAGAGATAGCCCCAAGTGTTGGAACTGTGACTCAGCTGTAGGGGATTTGGCCCATATGCTTTTTAATTGTCCCTCCCTGGAAACATACTGGGAGAAATTTTTTGATTGCATTGAACATATTTCCAGTATCAAACCTGCAAGGGAGTTTGTTTATGTCCTGCTGGGTGTCATAGATCCGAACCTAATTAACGCACATGACCACCAATTGCTTGACCTACTGCTCACCCTGGCCTGTAAAGTAGTCCTATGTAAATGGAAGAGCACCTCCGAGGTGTCCTTCAAGATGTGGCAAGAATGGTTATGCTTTCTAAGAGGAGCTGACAACCCTGCTCTGCATTCCTCCCCATGGCGTGCTTCCCATAAGAAGCTTTGGAAATCTCTTGATGCTTCATCATTTTCATTTGATCCTCCGTGATGTGTTATGGTTATGTGTATTAATCGGTAGTGAAGTGGAGTTTACTTATTATTATATACTTTGTAATGTAAATTGATGTGGCACAAGGGTGAAATCACCATCCCTAACGGAACCCATTTCTATGAAGTACACGAACTGTTGGACACAAATGGAGATTGTAAATCCAGGGATCTGGACAAGGACATTGTATATGCAGCATTGTATATGTATATGAAGCACTCGTTTAGATTCGGACTTCACATTCGGATCTCTTGGTAGGTGTTTTTATGTAAGTCACGAAATTGTGTATTACCCTGCCTTTATTTGCTATGATTTTGTTATGACCACGTATGTAACTCATTTTATGTATCAGTGAACTTGTGTCTTTTACTTTACATTTTCTTTCGTTCTTTCTTCCTTCTCTTCTATTTCTCTTTTCAATAAAAATGATTTGAATTTAAAAAAAAGAATAGTTCTCACACATTGTGTGCATTCAAGCACTATTTGTTTATTTTAATTTGAAGCAGACCACTTAATAAGGTTAACAGTACCAACAAAAGGCCCAATAAAGCGATCATGTTCTCTATCTAGGCACCTACTAGAAAGGTGCAGCCAACTACAAATATTTCTTTAATCTTATCCAGACACTGGATAAATTGTGTGCTAATGTCGGAAAGTAGGTTCTGCTTCTATGGTTTCCCCCACTTTTTGCCTGGTGATAAGCTGTTATTGACTAGTGTGACTGGGTTCCGGCTAATCAGGACCCCAGTCTATCTGCTTTTTCCTTAAACTGTTTTGTTTCATACTGAGGTACATCCCAGATTGGATACTGGGGTACCCTTATAAGTCCCTAGTATATGGTACTAAGGTACCCAAGGCATAGGTACCCCAGATGTCTCCCATGGGCTAAAGCATGTATTATGCCCCCCATAAGAGACCATTCAAAATGGAACTACAGGCCTGCCATTGCAGTCTGTTTAAGCTGGTGCTAGCACCACTTACTAAAGAAAGGGTCACTGCACTTAAAACCTATGTCACCCTCTAGCAGGCCTTTGTAATCCTGAAGGCAGGGTGTTTGGTTCTAAGTGAGAAGGTGGCCCTGCATGAGCAGGACACCCCTACAGCCTACAGGGCCCATTCTCCCGGGTTGTCAGTGAACCAGCCATATACCATAAAGAGGGGCACTCCGTAATTACGAAAAACCCATCTCGAATCTGGCTACAACAAATCCTATCATGTTTGGTATCAAACATGTTGGAACGTGAGGTATAATTCCAAGCACTGGAAGAGCCCACCCTCCATTAGGCTCTCATTGTTCCCGGTGCCAGCCTTCTAGACCCAGACTGCACAAAATGGTTGCTGCCGACCAGAGACATGATTCTGCCCTCCTGCTTCTGAGCCAGGCTCAAGCAGGGGAAGGCAGAACAATAGGTATCCTGTCACAAACAGGATTTAGTGTATTGCGACTGGGTGGGTATGCTTGCCAGTGCCACTAAGTCTGCATGAGGGGCACATTTGGTTTCCCCGTGCAAAGTCCAGTTCAAACCCGTCCTGGGAGCCGTTGACTCCGCTCTGGCATGAAACTGGGCAAAGGACATGGGAGTAACCTCCCCTCTGTCCAGACCCTCTCCTGAGAGGGTCCCCTGAAACATCCCAACCCTTTCCGTAGGGTACTTAAGGGCTTACTGGTGGGTCTCTAGATTCGTCATTTGACAAGATTCAGATCAGACACCACTTCTTTTTCTACCTTTTGGGCGCTCTGGACTTTGCTAGACTTCCTTTAGATTCGACTTGGTCTCCCTTCCAGTCTGACTTGCTTCCTGGGGTGGCTTGACCTTTTTTAAGTGAATTTTCCCAGATGCAAAGAAAGTCTTATGCATCAATCTACTCTTCAAAAGGAATATGCTTGACCCCAGCAATCTAGATGACTGTTGACAACTTGCAGCTCCTGTCCCCTAAGTAAGCTGACTGAAAGGCCTGTATTTTGACATGTTCATTATTGCATTGAAGCCCATTATCTCCTGGTTTATCTCCCACAATGGGTTCTGTTATTGCAGGAGAACTCAATTTTCTATCGTCCCCATGAGAGACCGCCTCATGCTCAAGTACATTAGAATAGGGCTGCCAACATCAAATCAAATCTCCTGGTCTCAGCCTTTAACAGTGCTTATCAACCCACACTCCACCTGCACCTCTGTGGCATTATAAATCTAGATTAAGATCTTTCATTTTGTCTTCTCTTCCCTCTCAAAACACCATGAGATCATCTTAGCTCCCTCTTTCACATGTTCTTGCTCTCTCAACTCTGATTTACCACATGGCTTTATCATAACTGCAGGCCTGTTTAACATCTACCTCTGTCCCCTGCTCTACCTCATAAAATACTTTCGTTCAATATACTAAAACAGTGTTTCCCAAACTGTGGTCCGCGGACCCCCAGGGGTCCCTGACACATTCCCAGGGGGTCCACAGACAGCAGTTTTAAAACCACTGCAAAGTATCTTGTTTAATTAGCAGTTTTAAAAGAACAATACAAGTGTCCAGATAACGCCAGTGATTAATGTCCCTGCTGGAGAGAGGAGAGTTTTTTCTGGTGGCAGCTTTGACTTATCCAATGTAGCAAAGAGGGTTAATATGCCTACTGCAAGGAGGTGTACCATGAATTTTAAGGAACAGTATTTTATATGCATAGGTCAGTGGGTTACTGCTTTTGTCACAGGTATTCTTTTGTTACTCTGCAGTTCATAAGTGACAGTTGTAATCTAGCAAATAGACCTATAAACTGTCATTAAAGAGCTGCTTGCAAACTGTAAGGTACAAGTTAGTAACTTATGTTTTTTCCCAGTCTTTCATTATCCTGATGCTGCTAAAAAGGTTTATTTGGGTGGAAATACATTTTTATTGTTAAAGTCATTGCTAACCACTGTGTTATTTTCTGAATCCTGGGTTTGTGCTTCTCCAGAATAAGCACTCTTTAAAAATGCCTACCAGTATGAATGACATGTGAATTCTACACCTCGTAGTCCCCTTTGCCTTATGTAACATTTTCTATACACTGATTTACATGTATGATTCACTGTCTCTATATGTGTGTGATGTAAAGTGCTCTAACATCACTACAACGGTATAGATGCTATAAAAAAGGAAATACACGTGACAGAGCGGGGCTATGGAGAGATGAGAAGCACTGTTGGAGGGTGATAGTGGGGGAATCATTGAAGAACCCCCAGAAAGATTGTCATATTCTGGTGCATAGTCAGGTCTTCATTTACTATTCCTTAAAAGCTACTACAATTCAATATATAATAATATGTGTTGTAGACTGCACCATTGTTTCCTAAATTGCTTGGGGGGGGAGAGCCACCCAAAGTCTCCTTTGTAGTGGTCAGGCTCACTCACTGCACTCAGTATGGGGACTGGTCTGAAATCATTTGCCAAGGGCTGCTTTGGGTTTCCAGTCTGGCCCTGGAAGGAGCAGGAGCCTCGTACTGCGAAATAAAGCCAACCATTGAAAAGTTAGTCACAGAGACGCAGCACCAACCTTCCCATTAACTTTTTTTGTTTTCTTGCAAATTCTTTCAATATAAAATACAACAGAAGTGGCGAAGAGTGTCGTTAGCCTCCTTGGCTTAACAACACACTCCGCCACTTCAGAAACGCAGGGCTGCACCATATTTACAAGAATATGGTGCAGCCGTGCGTTTCCCCTGCGCTGGCTCTACACTTAACAGGGGAAGATTGTTTATGTACAGGAAGGTCCCCCTTCCTGCACATAAACAAACAATCTCGAAGTGTCGTTTTGTCACTTCTATTTGTGCTGCTTAATGCAGCACACATGAAAGTTATAAAATGGCATTTTTTTTAAAGATTGTTGAGGTGCAGGAATGGTCACCTTCCTGAAGATAAACAATCCAAGGCGTTTTGCAAAAACGAGTATAAGTGAAGCATTTCTCCTGTTAAGACCCGGTTGTCCCTGGTCTCAATTTTGGCGCTGCCTCCCACTTACGCTGCCCTTGTAAATAGGGGGCAGCGTCAAAATCAATGAGTGTTGCAGGGGAAACGCCCACACAACACCCACTGCAAACCCTTTAACGCTAAGCATTGGATGAAAGGGGGACTTATTTACAAGGCAGTGTTAAGCCACGTTAAGTGGCTTTAACGCTGCCTTGTAAATAAGGCGAAGCCACTATCGCCACGGGAACTCTGCAAAAAGTGATTTTCCATGGTGATAGGGGCTTGTAAATATTTTCCTAAAATCATTAGTAATTCGAGTATTTGTTTTGTGTGCAAACGTGTGTTCATTTTTGTCGAATTACTGTTTTAATGTTTGAAATTTAAATCCTACAAATTGCTTGGGGGTCCCCGACTTCCTTCCAGTGGTGACTCAATGGGGGTCCTCAGGAGTCAAAAGTTTGGGAACCACTGTACTAAAACAATGTGGACATATAGATTGTAGTGTCTTTCCCAGCTTGGGTACCCACCGATTACTACACCCCAAACCAAGCTTAGTACTACACATCTTAATTCTGCTGTGTGTCTGCATTGCATTCCACTCTAACATCTATGTCATCGCTCTACGGAGTCCATCAGGAGCCAAAAGGGTTCTGTCATTGCTTACTCACGAGACACTTCATATATTATACAGAAATTAGAACTACATTATGAGAGGATGTGGCATTACGGCTAGAGCTGCCACTTTGGAACTGGGGAGCCAGGTTTGAGACCCAGCATTGACTCAACATCCTGTGATTCTGGGCAAATCACGTATTCTCCCTGTTGACAGAAGACAGAGTCGCGGTTTTCCAACGCCTTTCTTATTTCTTTCAGTAACAGCACCAACATACAGCCTGCCATTATCCTCTCAATCTTCAACTGACGCTGGCAGAATATTTCTCCATGGAGGCCGTGAGCATTCTAGGCATGAACAGTGCAGGTGCACTTAAAGAGGCTTGTGCATAACCACAACACTCCCCATGCCTAAAAACAAAACAAAAAAATAATGTGGCATTGTTTAATATAGCTGATGCTCATGTAAAGCACTCCAATACCTTTGGGTCGAGTTCCCCCTTATAAAACTTTTTTTAAAGTATAATTTTCGCAATTTTCAGTTCCATAATATCTATGTTCCATTTTCAAATAAGATACTTGTATCCCAGTGATTGATGCTACACCTTCAGTGTAAATGACTGATGCTGTACCTTCACTGAAAAGCCTCAGTTTCTCTCCGGTCTCTATTTTGAGCCCCGCGCCCCAAATGAACATTGTAGTCAGGACCTCCTTCTGTCATTTAAGAATACACAGAAGTCTTCAGTTTCTTGGGTTGTGTTCACCGGGTTAAGCTATCTGAAGCTTTCTGCTGAACTCTGCCAAGGTTCTCTATGTCTGTGCACCCGAATATCTTCTGCACAATGCAGAACATTCATTTAAGACTGCTTCTTCTGAGCCCCAGTTGATAGTAGAAAGATTAGCAACATACTATAAACAGGTATATACACCGCGGGGAGGGGTGACTGAAGAGGAGTGCATGCAATTCTTGAATTCTCACCTGAGGACGTGGAAGTACTTGAAGCGGACTTATCGGCGGAAGAGATAGGGAAAGCGCTGGCGGCACTACACACCGGCAAGGCAATGGGGCCTAATGGTTTGCCGGTGGAGTTATATAAAAAGGTGGAAAATAAGATCACCCCCCATCTGCTGGATATGTATAACGATTGTCTAACACAGGGAAAATTACCAAGGGACCAAAGATTGGCAACCATTGTGACGATACACAAACCCGGGAAGCCTCCAGAGCAGCCCTCTTCGTACCGACCAATATCGCTAATAAACTCGGAAGCGAAGATATTGGCAAAAATGCTAGCGCTAAGACTACAGCCCCATCTTTATGACGCTGGTCCACCCGGACCAATCGGGCTTCATGCCTGGACGTAACACTTCCCTGAATCTACGGCGCCTCAATGGGGTTCTAGCTCGCACTTCATTGCTCCAAGACGATGCAGCCATCCTTTCCTTAGACGCGAAGATGGCATTCAACTTAGTGGAGTGGCCATTTTTATTTGCAGTGCTTCAGAAGATGGGCTTCGGCCACAAATTCTAGGGGTGGATTCGCTTGCTGTACACAGCACCTTTGGCACAGGTCGTGGCAAATGGTCATATATCCAGAGAGATCGCATTGGGTAGAGGGACGCGGCAGGGATGTCCGCTTTCTCCTCTCCTCTTTGCCCTCATATTAGAACCACTAGTGACATGGATACGCACGAGACAACTGCTTAGAGGACTGACATGGGAGGCGGGCTGGGAGGACCGAATCTCCCTATACGCAGACGATGTGTTAATTTATGTGACGTCCCCGACAGAGTCCCTGGAAGCACTGTTCAGCATCCTCACAGTGTATGGAGAAAAGTCAGGATATACTATAAATTGGTCGAAGTCATTGCTCTATTTGCTGTACGGCCAACCACCAACGCTGCCCCCAGACTGTCCCTTGCAAATTGTAACCGGGGGATTTAAATACTTAGGAATCTATGTCACCCCACAGGAGAAGGTCTTTACAGACGCAAATTTGATGAGACCCCTACAGAGGCTGAAATCGGATGTTTCGCACTGGCGGTCCCTCCCGCTGACGCTGTTAGGGAGAGCAGCGCTCTTCAAAATGCTGGCACTCCCTAGATTCCTATACACACTCCAGAATACCCCGTTTGCGGGGGGGGCGTGGCTAGCAGCCGATCATGGCGGCAGCATAAGGGACAAGCTCCGCGGCTGAAGCAGTCTCTTCGTCGATCCGCCACACTATCCGTCACTTTTGCGAGCCCCTCAGGCGGGTGCCAGAGCCCAGGACCGGGCGGTGTGAGCAGCGACAAGCGGCAACAAGATCCGACGTCTGCTGCCGGAGATACGTCGGAGCCTCGGAGCGGCCTGCAGCGATCTCCTGAGCCGGGACCTCCCCTGGTCGTGGCCCCGGCAGGAAGTGAGTGCTGACCGGGAGTCTTAGACCGGAAGTGCCCGCGAAGTGCCGGAGCTGGCGGACTAGGTGCGAGCTGAGGGGTCGGAGGTGAGGACCCGTGCAGATCGGGGGAGCGGTGCCTGGTGGTGCGCTCTCTGACGCCCCGACCGTCTCTGCGGTCGTTACTGGAGGCGCCGGGAGCACGGGAGACGGGGACGGAGACGGGGACGGAGGGGACATCCGCCATCTTCCTGCCTGCAGTGATAGCTGAGTGCCCGGTGCTGCACGGGCGCCTCTCGCCTTCCGGACTGAGCCTCTGGGGCCTGATAATCGAGGTGCTCACCTAAGCGAGTGTCTGTACCGCTCAGCATATCCTGGAGCGTAGGGGCGCAAGGAGCGCGACGCTTCGCGGTATGGGGGGGAAAGGCCCCAAGGGCGGCGTCCTGCAGACCCGCATTGACCGCTATACCTCAGACAAACACACTGTCTCCCCAATGGGGAAGGAGCTGGGTGGAAAGGCGGCCGACTCCCCGGGAGAAAAAAAAAAAGCGACTTTGGACGATGTCATGCTCGCCCTGGTCCAATTACAAACGACTGTTGGCGCCATATCCACGGATGTCTCCCTACTCAGAGCAGACCTCCACAAAATGTCGGAGAAAGTTAAGGACATGGAGGTGGTCACAAAATCTCTTGTGGAGGACGTATCGGAACTCCAGCGGGAGATGGGGAGGATGGCGCAGGACAATAGAGTGCTCCGAGAGAAGCTGGATGAGCAGGAGGGGCGCTCGAGGCGCAACAACATCCGCCTTATAGGAGTGCCGGAGTCGGAGGGCATACAGGCCATGGATCTTTTTGTAGAAGGCCTGATCACGGAGGAACTGAAGCCAAAGGGACTGTCAAAATTTTTCTCAGTGGAACGGGCCCATCGGGTCCCGGGGGGGCAACCGAAGCCGGGGGCTCCCCCTCGACCCATAGTGGCACGTTTGTTCAATTTCCGAGACCGGGACGCGGTCTTACAGGCGGCCAGAACCTCCCCTCCTCTCAAAATCCAAAACGCTACTGTCGCCATCTTCCCCGATTACACTGCGGAGGTCGCACGTCGACGACGGACGTTCTTTGAGGTAAAGAAGGAATTAAGATCCAGGGAGCTGCCGTATTCAATGCTCTTTCCTGCGAGACTACGGGTGGTGGCGGAGAACAAAACGTGGTTCTTCGACAACCCTGAGAGCGTTCTGGAGTGGCTGGAGGGTTGGAGACCGGGACAGAGTCACAGACGGGCGAATCGTCCCAAAAAAGATCGAACTGGAGGCCACCGCCAGGACTCCCAGGCCTCGGGAGGTGGACCAGACGCCGGTGATTTGTTGGGAGCAGAGGGCGGACGGGAGGACATCGAGGAACAATGAACATTTGACGGTTATTTTTGCCGAGGAGACTTTGACGCTGTGTAAGCGCTTCCCGCCATTGGACACTGGGTGATGGGCCTCCGAGGGTGTGAATGAGAGACTGCCGGCGGCGGAGAGTCCCTCACCCTAACGCGCAAGTACACTGTTTTGGGGATGGGATATGCACTCTGCTCAGTTGGGGGGGCGGGCAGTTTTGAGTCCGTGCAGCAGGGGGGCAGGGAGGGGGGGGGGAACGGGTGTTGGGTAAGTTTGCATCACGGGTCTTCTTGGGCCTGCAGGTTTTTGTTTTAAGCACACATAGGTCCATAGGTTTGTTTCACACCACTGAGGAATTCTGGTCTATTCGGGACACTGTGAGAAACTGTTTTTCCTATGGCTGTGACAGATAATCGCACCGCACCGAGCCCTTTACTTGTCATGTCATGGAACGTTAGAGGTCTCGGGGATAAGATTAAGAGGGGGTTGGTGCTGCAGGGGATTAGGAGACAGGGCCCTGCTCTCACTCTTCTACAGGAGACACACTTGACCGGGGCAGCCACGAAGGCCCTAGATAGGAGGGGGTATCACATGGTAGTGCACGCTGAGTTTACCTCGGGGTCCCGTGGCACGGGTATCCTGCTGAAAAAATCGTCCCAGTTTATTGTAAAGTCCACAGCGACCGATACCCATGGCCGCTTCGCTGCAGTTCATGGTCAGTGGGAGGGAAAACTGTTCAATGTAGTCTCTGTGTACATCCCACCAGCGTTACACTCTGAGGCATTGCCAGATCTTGGTACATTCTTACTGACTCTCCCTGAAGGGGACCTACTCATAGGGGGGGATTTTAACATGGCACTCACGGACACCATGGACCGGTTCCCCGCGCGCACACACAGGGACGGGCCCAGTAGGCTACAAACCTTTTTAGATGCACAGGGGTTGGTGGACATATGGCGCACGCTACACCCTAATCAGCGACAATACTCGTACTATTCGGCCACACATAACAGCCTTTCTAGGATAGATTATTTCTTCGCCTTGACCAACGGGCGTCTTACTGTAGACGAAACGACTATTCAACCCCGGGGCGTCTCGGATCACTCACCACTTACCTTGACAATCGCTACCATGAACACGAAACAGCGGAGGGTATTTCCGATCTTCCCTGGTTATCTTAAAGTTCCCCAGATCACCAAAGAACTGAAGAAGGTCACGAGGCTCTACTTCGAGGAAAACCGATCCTCAGTGGACTCTCCCTCTACATTGTGGGAAGCGTACAAAACCGTATTTAGGGGTCAGGCCATCGCCGTGATTGCGAATCACAAAAAGACTCACAGACGCGAGGCCCTGGAGTTGGAGTTGGGCCTCGAGAGGGCCAACACCGCCCATATGGCGAGCCCCTCGGAGGACACACTTCATGATCTCCAGGTCCATCAGCGCCGCCTCACTGATCACATGAAGAGGATTACGGTGTCGGACATTGCGGCAACGCAACACAGGGTCTACGACATCGGGGACAAAGCCAGCAAACTTTTGGCGTGGCTGGACAAGAGGCATGGGGGGGGAGGAACATCCTCCAACTTACTGACCCGAGTGGCAACGTCCACACCCGCCCCGGCGAGATAGTGGAACTCCTCGCGGATTATTTTGCTGGGGTGTACACCCCTGAGAATGTGGTGGAGGGGGGTGAGGTTCGGGTCGCACTTGAGCACGTCCCCCTGCCGGAATTGACGGCAGAGACGTCAAACGACTTAGAAGCGCCTCTAACGGTGGAAGAGATCCAGCAAGCTATCGGTGCCCTTCATCCGGGTAAGGCTATGGGCCCCAATGGGATCCCCATTGAATGGTTTAAAACTATGACTGAGGCCCTGAGCACGCCCCTACTTACTATGTACGTAGAATCTAGAGTGAAGGGTAGACTGCCACCGGATCAGCGGATGGCATCCATTGTTGCAATCCCGAAGCCAGGTAAACCCCCCAGCGACTGCTCGTCGTATAGACATATTTCCCTGCTTAACCCGGAGGCCAAGGTTATTGCTAAGGTATTGGCGGGCAGGCTCTTGCCGTGCTTACCTCACCTGATCCACCCGGACCAATCCGGCTTCATGCCACATCGTAGTACTGCCTTAAATCTCCGCAGGGTACATGGGGTACTGGCACGAACTCCTCTACTACGGGAACCGGCCGCGATCCTTTCATTGGACGCCAAGATGGCGTTCGACATGGTGGAGTGGGAATATCTCTTTGCAGTGCTCGCACGCATGGGTTTTGGCCCGGTGTTCATCTCCTGGATACGTATGCTATACAGGGACCCCACAGCTAAAGTGGTGGCGAACGGTCACATTTCCAGGACTATCTCCCTGGGCCGTGGCACGAGGCAGGGATGCCCGCTTTCACTCCTCCTTTTCGCTTTGGTTTTGGAACCATTGGCAGTTACGATTCGCACCACGCAACTCCTGAAAGGTATTCAGTGGGCCCCACACTGGGAGGATAGAGTGTCCCTCTACGCGGACGATATGCTTATCTACCTTACAGATCTAGGGGTCAGCCTTCCTAACCTCCTGGCCCTCTGTACTGCACATGGGCGAGTCTCGGGCTACACCATCAACTGGGCGAAGTCTATAATTTCCGAACTACGGGGACCGCTCCCGCCACTCCCGGACTTCTGTCCGTTGGCACTAGCGCACACGTCCTTCAAGTATCTGGGGATTCACATTACCCGGGATGAGGCGGAGTTCGCACGGCTGAACCTGCAGCCCCCCTTACTCCGCCTCCGTAGTGATGTGCAACATTGGAAAGGACTCCCCTTAACGTTACTAGGAAGGGCAGCACTCTTCAAAATGATGGCTCTGCCACGCTTCCTGTATGTCCTTGAAAATGCTCCGTATTTGGTACCGGATGGCTTCCTCCAGAAGGTAACGGCACAAATCTCAGGCCTGCTCTGGGGCAGCCAACCGGCCCGAATCTCTCACGCAAAGTTGAACAGGGGATGGTACGACGGTGGCATCGCGCTACCCAACGTACAGTTGTACTACTGGGCGGCCCAGCTGAAAATCCTTAACCAGTGGATACACGCCCCGCAAGATGACCCGGCGTTTAAGGCAGACAGGGAACAACTGGGTACGAACAGTTTGCTGACCCCACTGTACCACCGAGGTGTAGCGGCAAAGCTGACTGGGCCTACGAAACACACAGTGCGTCTCTGGTATAAGGCACTGGCAAAGTTGAAATGGGGTGGAATCATCACTAAACTTACACCTCTATGGGACGCGAAGGCATTGGGCCACTTGCGGCGCTATAAGGGCTTCACGCAGTGGGATAATATCGGCATCTCCACAGTGGGTGACATGTGGACTGGGGAAGGAATAATCTCCTTCGCAACCCTGCAGGAGCAATATGACCTAAGGGGAACGGAACTCTACAGATACACCCAGATTAGGCATGCACTGCTAGCGGCGATCCCGTCTGACACGTCCCCACCCGAATCCTCCCCACTAGAAGACCGTCTGCTCACAGACTACTTGCAAGAGGGGGCGACTTCAATGACGTACCGTAAATTGGTGAACAACATGCCTGACCCGCTGGGTAAACTGAAGGACAAATGGGTGTTGGAGGTGGGCGATCTAGATGAAACCGAGTGGAACGCAGCCATGGCATCCCCACGTGAAGCGGGCGTATCCTCCAAATTCCGCCTGGTACAGTTAAAAATCCTACACCGGGTTTACTACACTCGCACGACATTACACAAACTGCACAGGGCTGAACATCCTTACTGTCTCAGAGGTTGCGGGGCGGAAGGCTCGTTCATACACACGATCTGGGAATGTCCGCTGATGGTTAGTTACTGGCAAAGAGTATTGCGCACCATGGCCCAAACACTTCACACCACACTTGCTCTGGACCCACGTATGTGTTTGCTGAATGTCTGGGGGCCGACTGACCTCGCCTTTTACGCGAGAACTTGGGCAACGGTGGGGTTGGTGACGGCGAAGCGCGACATAGCGCAGAAATGGGGGTCGGCTGAACCTCCCACACTGGCTCAGTGGATCCGCAACATGGATATGCTCATGCTGACTGAGAGGGCGGTTTATAAACTGAGGGGTAACCCGCGTAAGTGGAACGGGGTGTGGCGAACCTGGAACTCCTACAGGGGGGACATATGTGACCCATTAGAAGAGGATGATCTCGAGGGATCGGAGGACGAGGAGGAACACTGATTGACTGTGAGGATGATTACTGGTGTTGTACACGGGTGGGGGTTGGAATGCTTCAGGGAGGGCGGAGTGGAGGGGTGAAATGAGGCGGGGGGCAACGAAACACATGTTAGGTCCCTCTATGGATAGACTGGGATGCAGGATACTGGAGATGCTGATTCACCTACTTGCTGAACTATGTGTGCAGTTTTTATTGTTTAAGTTGTTTCTATGCAAATCACGTTCGATACTCAAAACAAAAAGCAAACTGTATTTTTGGGATATGTATATCTTCCTTGTCACCATGTCACCTGAATTGCTATAATTTCACTTGAACCTCGAAGGGCCAATACGCCTTGTGAACTTTTCCGTTTTTTATGTTCTCTATAGGGACCCTGCAACTGTATGTGACCACGTGACTACTGAAGTTATTTGTACTATTTGTGTTTTGCACCAAAAATAAAAAATTTTAAAAAAAAAGAATACCCCGTTTGCGGTCCCACCGGGGTATTTTAAGGCCATAGAAGCAGAAATCTCTCTATTATGGGATGGCAAACCCGCTCGCATTGCCCAATCTAAATTGATAAGCAGCTGGTGTGACGAGGGAATAGCCCTACCTAGCGTCCAGCTATATTACTGGGCCGCACAGCTGGCGATCATCAATCAATGGTTGCATGCCCCACACGACGACCCAGCATAACGATTGGACAGGGAGGTGCTACCGGCTGATAGTCTGATGAAGGCCCTTTATGCAAATAAGAAACGGCACACCCTGACGGGCCCCACGGCCCACACAATCAAAATTTGGCACACAGCACAGAGAGCATTAGGATGGGAAGGGGTACTTACGCTGGCCACTCCCCTCTGGGCGACACGCAAACTAGGCACCCTAGTCAACACTAAAGGGTTCAAACAGTGGGACCTAATAGGGATCACAAGCATCGGAGACCTGTGGGTGAGAGGGGAGATCATTCAGTTTTCATCACTCAAAGAGAAGTACGGACCAGCAGACTCTGAGCTATACCGCTATACTCAAATCAGACAAGCACTTACAAGCGCTATCCCCCAGGGTACTAAGTTAGCGGACGCTTCACCCTTAGAGGACAGACTCCTCACAGATCATATGGACAAAAAGGCCATATCACAGACATATCGTAAAGTACTAAACAATCTCCAAGATCCCACGGTGGTCCTGCGTAGTAATTGGGAGGCAGAACTAGTGGACATAAGTGATTCAGACTGGCTGGACGCGCTGGCATCGGCCAGGGAGGCAGCGATCCCGTCTCGCCTGAAACTAGTGCTGCTCGAAGTGCTACATCGTATATATTACCCCCGCACCACACTACACAAACTGGGACATACGCTCGACCCACTTTGCCTGAGGGGTTGCGAGCAGACTGGAACATACTTTCATATAATATGGGAATGCCCGAAAATACAGACCTATTGGGAACAGGTGTTGATTGAGATCGCTGAAGTGGGGGGGGTCGAGATTCAGACAGACCCGAAATGCTGCCTCTTAAATATATGGCAGCCAACGGACCTGAACACGGCAATGAAAGCCTGGGCAACACTGGGGATGGCAACAGCGAAGCGTAATATAGCGAGAAACTGGGGATCCGGGATGATACCCACACTGTCGCATTGGGAGAATGATATGGACACGGCTATGGTAGCTGAAAAAGCAGTATACACCCATAGGGGATGCCCCAAGAAATGGACAAGAGTATGGGGGAAATGGAATGAATCACGGAGGAATATCTGTGAACCACCATGTGAGGCATTAACCCCTGAGAGTAGCCCATGACTTGTGGGAAGACCTTAAAATGTGTTGGTACCCAGCTCTGTTGAGGGTGGGGAGGGGGGAGGAGATGAAGGGACGGTATGTTCGAAAATTGAGGCTTGTACAATATTGCTAAATCTTGTTGTGTGCACAATGTCCGAAGAATGTATTCTACCGTATTGTATTATATTCAATCGTGTTACGGAGGTGACTATAGTTAATTGCTGTATGTAACATCCTGTTACTGGAAGGAAAATAAAAAAGTTTAATTTAAAAAAAAAGACTGCTTCTTAATTTCGAGGTACAGAGCTACACCAGCCCAGGCCGCTCCATTCAGTTCCGGCTTCTAGTAAGAAACAAAGGGGCATATGTACAAGCCCCTATCGCCACCACAGCGTCACTTTTTACAATGTTGTGGCAGCGATAGGGGCATTGCCTTATTTACAAGGCAGCGTTAAGGCACTTAACGTGGCTTAATGCTTGTCAGCGATAAGCCACTTAACGTGGCTTAATGCTGCCTTGTAAATAAGGCCCCCTTTCATGCTATGCTTACTGTAAAAGGGGAGGGTAGTGGGTGTTGCGGTGGGCGTTCCACCGCAACACCCATTGGTTTTAACGCTGCCCCCTATTTATAAAGGCAGCATAAATAGGAGGCAGCGCCAAAATTAAGACCAGAGGAAACCTTGTCTTAAGTTGGCGAAACGAGGACAAATGCAATATTTCTCCTCGTTTTTGCTTTTTCCATGTGTGCTGCCTTGTGCATATATTCCAGCCTCTTCTTGTTGTTGATTTTTTTGTCTTTGTTTGCCATGGTTTTGCTTTTCCTCTTCCACGTCCTCGTTGTTGTCTTTGCGCCCCCTGATCCTGTTCCCATGATCAACCGTGATCAAGGTAGAAGGAGCTACCGAAACGCGTTGGTTGTGCTGTGTTCTAAAATGCAAAAATGGATTTAAGAATAAATTAACTTTGTCTACACCATCTCGTGTGACTGGAGTGGCGGCTTTGTTGATTTCCTTGGAGATCGTTGTTGGAATAAGAAGCGGTGTGGTTCAATCGCAGAAAGCCACGCACCCGCTGAGAAGCGCCAGATACGGGCAGCCCGGGAACCAACTCGTTGTAGTAAATATATATATATATATATATATATATATATATATATATATATATATTCAATCTTGCCAAACTTGTCCGGTTTAAAGAAGGCGCTGACACCATGAATCTGAATCCAAACTCGATTTATTAGATCAGTATCTGCTCAGACGCGTTTCGGCGTTGCCGCCTTGTTCACTACATCTGCATCTACATTTGGTTTCTCAATTTATACTGAGAGTGCCATGGGTGTGTTTGTCAATTAGCATACAGGTTCAAACCAGATGTTGCCGTGGTTACATTAAAGGCAAAAACCTGTATTGTGACGATAGTCTTTTCACAGTTTTTACACATATGGCAAACATTACATCAGAAATATTTTACACACAATATAAATACATTACAGTCACCCAAATATGTGTACTAAAATGGTGTTTGCAACCTTTTCGTCATGTAGCATGTTGAAAATCACAGCTAACATTTAGGTACCATTGGAGGCATTTATTAGAATTCTAGTGAAAAAATAATAAAACTTTGGCACACTTTGCTACAGTTTCCCCGTGTTGTGGCCATAGATGTTCCTAATAAAAGGACCTGACCGAGTAGGTCATCTGGTTTGCCTGTTTCATGCTCGTATCACCTTCCCACTCGTGGCTGCGTGTATACTTGGACACAACATGCCGTCTCGAGTCCACCCCGTCCATCATACGCCTACCTATGCCGCTGTGTAAGTGCTTGCGCGCGTTACCAAGTTTCTTTTGTGGTTTTGATATTTGTGATTGCTGCACGTACTCATTCATCTATAGTCTTTGTTTGTACAGCACTAGCGGGCTTTGGTGACTTAAAGGATCATACGGGGTATCAATCATTGTCCTGGTGCCTGTCCTTGTAAACCGTAGGGATTACCGTTTCAAAGTAAAAGTCGGTAACATAGGACAGAATATACCATGCCGCGTCTGGGGAACGGTTGAGGTATTGCGCGTTCCTCTCTTGTAGAATCCCGCTCAGACAGTAATTCTCTAAGTAGAGTTAAGGAGACGGGAATTCTGTGTGTTTTGGTGCACATTATCTGAAGTGATTATAGGATTGTTGGATTTAGAATTAAGGTGGGTAACTTTACGACAGTATGCACCATGCCGCGTCAGGAGAGTGGGTTGAGTTATTACACGAGCGTCTGTTGGGCATCAACATCCAGCCAAAACTACTCTAAGTAGAGTTGAAATGGGGGGGAAAAAAATATAATTGTATATGTTTCAAAGTGTTTAGTCTGTGAGGTCGGAAAAGGGGGTGAGGAGTGCCGTGTACTCAGACACCGGTGTGGGTCTGAGATGTGCTCTTAGTATGCCCGTGATAACCCCGTGATACGTGTAGTAGATGAACTGCAGATGTTCTTTGAATGGTACTCAGGGCAAAGGAAATGCCATGTGGGTGTGTTAGATTACATCTTTATAAATGGACACTTAGGGCTTCGTCCGCATTCAGGCCGAATGGGATCTTGGAGTTCAAGAGTATAATGTACCTCGACTCCAGGCGGCGTAGCGCTAATGGGCGGTTCCCCCCTCTTATGTTTTTGGGAATGCTGTCAATTACAAAATACTGGATATTTTTGGCATTACCGTTATGGGTCTCATGTATATGCCTGGCCACCGGGTAAGTTGGATCATTATTGGCGATTGCTCGCAAGTGCTGTAAGATCCGTACGTGCGCTGGATGGATGGTGGTATATATATTCCCTCGCACTCTGCCTCGTCGCAGGGGGAACACATTTACGCTGGTGCCATCACCGGGATCGAGGCCGTCTCCCGCTTACATCCAACACAAAAGTTTCAAAGTATTGATGGCACTCCACTCAGAGATTGTTTTTCAAGTTATTTAATGATAACAATTGAGATCTCAATTGTTATCATTAAATAACTTGAAAAACAATCTCTGAGTGGAGTGCCATCAATACTTTGAAACTTTTGTGTTGGATATATATATATATATATATATATGAAACACACTCGTCTCAAAACAGCCAACGTACCCGCAATCCTCCGGCATCGTCGGCTGAAAAATGAAAGTTGACCCAGGCTAGGGTGAAAGGATATTTTTATATTTTCAAAATCGCCACCAGCATCTATATATATATATATATAAATATTACCTACTGGCGGTCGCCAGTAGGAAGATATAGTTAGGAGCTAGTTTCCATAGGAAATCCGCAACATTCTATTGGGAATAACTTTGGCGCCGGTTAATGAATCTTCGCGAATTTCTCAAAGAAGATGGCCCGCTCTGCTCCGCTCCTTCCCTGAAAGTTTGGGGGGGATTTGTCAAGTGGGGGCTGAGAAAAAAGGGGGTCCCAAAACGTGTTTTCCCCATGTTATTTTCCATAGGACGATTAGACACGGCTACAGCCTGAACTGCTGAACGGAATTACAAGAAATTTGGCAAAATGGTAGAGTCTGATTCGCAGATCACGCTTTTTCTTAAATGGTGTAAATCCCTCCAGTAGTTCCTGAGAAAATCAAAAGAAAGAATATATATATATATAGAATCCGCAACATTCTATTTGGAATAACTTTGGCGCTGGTGGACGAATCTTCGTGGATTTCTCCAAGAAAATGGCCTGCTCGGTTCCGCTCCTTCCCTGTAAGTTTGGGGGTGATTCATCAAGTGGGGGTCCTAGAAAAAAGGGGGGGGGGTCCCAAAACGTGTTTTCCCCATGCAATTTTCCATAGGGACCTTTAGCCAGGGCTGCAGCCCAAACGGCTGAACGGAATTACACCAAATTTGGCAGAGAGGTAAAGTTTGGTTCGCAGCTTGTGCTTTTTGTTAAATGGTGTAAATCTGTTCAGTAGTTCCTGAGAAAATCAAAAGTAAAATCATAATGATATCTAGGCACAGATTTCAGAAGTCTGTACAGTAAGCGTACCTTCACGAGCTGCATGCTGATTGGCTGTCAACTGTCTGTCAACACTCCAAACCAGGAAGTGTTGGCAGCCATCTTGTGCCTCGGTAGAACCGAGGCACAAGAAACAGAAAAAGAAACGCGAAAAGGGGGCAGGGTAGAAACACCCTGACCCCCTAGGCCTGCTTAGGGGGTCCCACAAGGACCCCCAAGGCCCCCCCAATTTTTTTTTGTTGTTGAAAAAATCGCGGGGTACGCGTACTTTGCCGATCCCCCCCAAAAACTTAAGGCACCACTCTGCAATGCAGCCCACTGACGCATACTGGAAGTTCCTGGTGGGCTAGTTGGCCCCCAATATGCAAGGGGAATTACTTCCCCCTCTGCAAACGCGCCGGGGGCTCCCTTGCAGAGAGGTGTAAAAAGGGGCGTGGCCTCATTACACCTCTCTGCAAGGCAGCCCCCTGGCGCATACTGGAGGTTCCTGGTGGGCTAGTTGCCCCCCAGGGGCCACCAGTATGCAAGGGGAATTAGTTCCCCTCTGCAAACGCGCCAGGGGGCTGCGTTGCAGAGAGGTGTAAAAAAGGGCGTGGTCTCATTACACCTCTCTGCAACGCAGCCCCCTGGCGCATACTGGAGGATCCTGGTGTGCTAGTTGGACCCCAGGGACCCCCAGTATGCAAGGGGAATTAGTTTCCCCTCTGCAAACGTGCCAGGGGGCTGCGTTGCAGAGAGGTGTAATGAGGTCATGCCCCTTTTTACACCTCTCTGCAACGCAGCCCCCTGGCTCATACTGGAGATTCCTGGTGGGCTAGTTGCCCCCAGGGACCCCCATTATGCAAGGGGACTTAATCCCCCAACTTAGAATGTGCTACGGGGCGCGTTTGCACAGTGGTGAAGGTAGGGGGGCAGGGCTTGAGGTGATATGTGTGCAAACATGTCCTGTGGCACGTTTTAAGTTGGGGAATTAATTCCTCTTCAATCCATAGGTCCCCTTGGGGCCAACTAGTCCAACAGGTACCTCCAGTAAGCGCCACGGAGCTACATTGCAGAGTGTTGTAAAAAGGGGGCGTGCCCTCTGAACACCTCTCTGCAACGCAGCTCCCTGGCGCATACTGGAGGTACCTGGTGGGGTAGTTTGCTCACAGGGTACCTCAGGATTGAAGAGGAATTAATTGCCCAACCTAAAACGCGCCACAGGGCGTGTTTGCACACATGTCCCCTCAGGCCCCGCCCCCTTCCTTCACTATTGAGGACAATATTCCTCTAAAATCAGCTGAACTACGAATTCCGATTTACCCACCTGTTATCACGAGAGACGTCAGTGCTGCATCTTTGAGCCCAGTACAGACCCTGAAAAGTAAATCTAAGCGTACTTACCAGTAACGTGTATTTCTTTCCATAGAAATCTATTCTGTGGTTTTCACCAGAAAAGTTTCTAAGTGTCTATTTTTGAAACGTACAAATATTCCTGTAAAATCAGCCGAACTCTGAATTCCGATTTACTCACCTGTTATCAGGAGAGACCTCAGTGCTGCATCTTTAAGCCCAATACTGATCGTGAAAAGTAATTCTAATCATAGTTTCAGTAACTTGAATTTCCTTCCATAGGCTAACATTGACTGGTTTCACTTGGAAGTTTTTCTAAGTGTGGAGTTTTGGAACTTAAAAAAAATTCCTCTAAAATCAGCCGAAGTACGAATTCCGATTTACTCATCTGTTATCAGGAGAGACCTCAGTGCTGCATCTTTGAGCCCAGTACTGATCCTGAAAAGTAATTCTAACCATACTTACCAGTAACTTGAATTTCCTACCTTAGGAATCCATTGTCTGGTTTTCACCAGAAATGTTTCTCTGTCTATTTTCACAAACGAAAAATATTTTTTAAAAATCGCCTTTATGAATTGTTTACAGGAGATGCACCAGTGCTGGAACCAGGGACAACGACTGAGTAAGAAAAAGTAATGATAACACTACTTACCTGCTAAGTGAATTTCCTCCCGTAGGATAACATTAGTGATTCTTTTTATTTTTTTTAATTTTTTTATTTTATTGAAAGCTCATAGCAGCATAGTGTACATTAAAACAGCAATTTGTAATAGATAAGTATATATATAAATATATAAATGAATACATAAATACAAATGATACATACAGTAAATACGACCAATAGCAGGAATCAGTATTTACAGGCAGAGACAATTAAAAGAAGGGCGAAATTAAATAAACCATTGGAATCATAAAGAAAACCGACCCACAATATAAACTATACTATAGGGCACCACACCTGGCCTTCCTCCACCTGGCCACTGGTGCCCATATCCGTAGCCCCATTTCTCTAGATTTAATTCCTTTGAGGGCGTACAGTTCTGACTCAATATTGTGGATCCCTAACAGCCTACAAATCCACATTTGAAAGGTTGGGGGTTCAACATCCTTCCAAGCGGCAGCAACTAGTATCCTGAGAACGGCTGTCGATATAAAAACCAGCGCCTCTATCTCTGTGCTCAGACCCAACTTTGCATCACAACCAAGTATTAAAAGAGTAGGGGATAGGTCTATTCTGACAGCTAGCAGCCCCTCTAAAAACTTTTCAATTTCCTTTTTAATGGGTCCCAGTTTTCCACAACTACAGAACATATGCAATACATCTGCTGGCCCATTACCACACCTGGGACAGTTATGATCTGATCTCTTACCCCATTTAAACAATTTAGCTGGTGTGTAATATAAGTTAAAAAGGGTCTTAAAATGCTGTGCTCTTAGATTTGATGATCGCAGAAACCTTTTATCCATTGCAATTGCTCTATCAAGATCGATGTCTGGATCATGCAATTTAGAGGCCCAGCTTTCCTCTGTCTTGATCAAGTCATCGGGGAGGCTCTCCAAGAATAACCCGTAAAATTCCTTGATTCTGCGACCACCACCTTTCATATAATCTAGTAGAGCACATCCTTTGGATATATTCAAGCACGGTCTTTTTGATTTAATTATATTAACCAGCTGCATATACTTGAACTCTTGACCACCTAATAATGAGAACCGTGTTCTCAACAATTCGAGGGGCCTACAAACATCTTTTATCATTACTTGGCCGAGTGTAGTGATCCCCTGCCTTTCCCAGTGTTTCCAAGGACCATCCTCGCTTAAATGCGGGAATAGATCTGAGTTCCACAATAAGGTATGCTGGTTATATCTTGGGATATTCTGATTTTTATATATAGAGGACCATATCCCCCAGATATCTTCTAGTACCTTATAGCCAAATGCCTTAAAGAAACGCTTATCGTGATTCCTTGACAGTATCCCGTATACTTCCCTCCCGAGTGCCAGATGATAGATAGAGGGGATATCTCCCTGACTATATCTGATGTCCTCTGGGAAGAAAAGTACCGACATCCCTGTAAGGAGGCAAGCCCAGTTATAAAACCTGAGATTAGGTAATCCCAGCCCACCCTTTTCTTGGGGAAGGGACATAAATTTATTAGATCTCCTGACCTTGCCGTAATGCCATACAAAGTTCATGAAGATGGACTCCATTTCCTTAATCATTGTGTCATCTATTCTGAATGGGATAGACCTAAATTTATATAGAATCTTGGGGAAGATAGTCATTTTTATGACATTAACCCTTCCTATAATTGATAGGTGGAGCTTGTCTATTCTTCTTAGGTCCTGTTTGATCTTTACCAGTAATGGCTCGAAGTTATCTTTAATAATGTCCCTTGGCTGGGCGTTAATTAAGATACCTAAGTAAACTACTGAGTCCATATATCTATTATCCATTTTAATTATATTGCTGGTACATAATACCTGCGTCTTGGCTACGTTAACATTAGTGATTCTATGTGAAAAAAATTCTGTCAACTCTCAAAATACAATAATATTCCTTAAAAATCACTACTGTAACTAAAACAGTTTTACTCAGCCGTTTACAGTAGGTGTCCGAGGACTGAATCTACGATCCAGTCCTGTGGTTAGAAAAGTAATCCATAAAGTAACTAATTGCATTTAACTAGAAAAACACATTGAGGCCAATGTTGCTCTGTGTTTGAAATTGTGTTGCCCATTGCAACAACTGTAACTACTGTACTTAAAAGTCTATTGCCTATTTGCAAAGTATTTAAACTAAAGTAATTCATTCTGAGAAAGTATATTTTGTAATGTAATGTATAATGTAATTACAATGTATTTTAAAAAATAAAATATCTAAAAATAAATAGTTTAAAAAATATAGTAAATCAGTATAAAAATAATATAACAATTAATACATTTAAAAAATTTCATTTACAAAACCTTCGAAATTCACTGAAAAAACCAAAGGTTTCAGGCCTGATATAGTTAGGAATTAGCATTTAAAAAACGTTTGAAATTTCCTGAAAAAACCATAGGTTTCAGGCCTGATATAGTTAGGAATTAGCATTTTAAAAACCTTAGAAATTTACTGAAAAAACTGTAGGTTTTAAGGGTGTTATAGTTAGCTGGACATTTCACTTGTACAAAACCATTGAAATTCCACCGATCTATAGCTCGCGCGTCCGCAATCTACTGCTGATGATGTCACATATTACATAATTCATGACATGGTCAGTGACATCACTGATGACATCTTAAAAGACATCACTGATGACATCATCCACGTGGCGATACACCTCATCATAATCTAGTATAACCTTTCATCACTCACTGTAAAATACAGAGTACCATATTTGAATCCATTGACACACCAATACAAGTTTCTAAAAACCCACTCAGTGATTCCTAGATCTATACACACATCTAATCACTTAGCTACAGATTCACTCACACATGCAGTCAATGATCAATAGAACGCTATCAAATATACTTAAACACCTATATCGACATTACACACCAGCACACATCCTATTCACTTATAAAGTCATCCTATTCACTTATGCAAACAATGGATCATACTTATATTTACTTAGCTATACACTTATACAAACACCACTTTATCTATTCATATAGATAGTAAATTATACTTAGTGTATTATAAAATCACTATTACAAGTATACAGTTATCCATACAGTCACGCATACAATCACTGAGTCTTATGTATACTTATTTATAAACAACAACTGACACATTCATTGCCTTTTATTTTTCTACTTTGTTGGACATGTACCATTAAGAGAGATATTTGCTCATCACCACACCCATAAAGATATTCACTCACCCAAACAACTGTTATAACATGTAGTCTTAACATCATATACCTACTAAATCAACTATTCACACATCTTTGGGCAGTCACACACCTCCCACCGAACCACATACACATTCACTCTCCCATACAAATACTAAGTTAACTAATCAATAACTAATATAGACTTTCAAATAGATAGTAACCAATTGAAGAAGTAGTTTTTACAACAACTGACAAAGTGATACAGATGTTTACACAGTTTAGTCACTATCCAATATATTTAGAGAGAAACTTTAAATTAGTCAAGTAAACAGTCAATCACACTGCTACTAAATTCGCCATCCAGATATTTATATTTATATATCCACTCATTCTTCAATGTAAATTGTTATGTTATGTTATGTTATAGTTTTATTTTTATAGCGCACGGCTACTCCGAAGGAGTGTCCCGGCGCTTTATCGAGGCAGCTCAGTATAAAAAACATAACACCATAAAAACAGACACCAAACATGAGAGAACAAAAGAAAGGAATCCTAAAGGTTAAAAAGCCAGGTCTTAAGGCTCTTCCTAAACAGAAGCAGGTTAGGGGAAGACCGGAGGGCCAAAGGCAGGGTGTTCCACAACTGAGGAGCCCTCAAAGTAAAGGAGCGCCCCCCAGTGCGAGCCTTCCTCACTCGAGGGACCACAGCCAGAAACAGGGATTCTGACCGCAACGATCTAGCCAGGCGGTAGAAAGCAAGCCTGCGTTGTAGGTATTTTGCTTCGGCGCCAAAAAGCGCTTTATGCGCCAAGGTCAGTACTTTGAACATGATCCGCTTCCGGATGGGCAGCCAGTGAAGCGACTGCACCAAACCGGAGGCTCTCACTCGCCTATGAAGGCCAAAAATGGCGCGGGCCGCGGAATTGCTATATATATAATACATATTTAAATAACGAAGCAAACCACATTCACTGGATGATGTCATCAGTGATGTCATTTGAGATGTCATCAGTGATGTCACTGACCATGTCATGAATCTTCACTGGCTCCCAGTGGTAAGCAGGATCGAGCTTAAGGCTCTGACCCTGGCATACAGGGCACGCCAGGGTAAGTGCCCTAACTATCTTAAATTAAGGCTCTCCCAGTACCATCAAGTGCGGTCCTTACGCTCAAACAAGCTTAACTTGCTCTCTGTCCCCAGATTTGCAAATGCTCGTCTAGGGGGGAGATCTTTCTCGGCGAGAACAGCTAGGTTGTGGAATGCTCTTCCACTCTCGATTCGCAATGCCAAGTCAGAGACCTTCTTTAGGAAACAGCTAAAGACGTGGTTCTTTGATCAGTAACTCCATCTACTGATGCACTCTCTAGTCTATATCACTTAGTTCACGTTTGCTGGTCACTAAGCGCCGGGACACATCCGTGTGAGGTAGCTGTTTGCGCTCAATAAAACTTATTATTATTATTATGAATGATGTAATATGTGACATCATCAGCAGTAGATTGCGGGCGTGCGAGATATAGTTAGTACAACTAACTATATCGGAGGAATTTCAATGGTTTTGTACAAGTGAAATGTCCAGCTAACTATAACACCCCTAAAACCTACAGTTTTTTCAGTGAATTTCTAAGGTTTTTTAAATGCTAATTCCTAACTATATCATGCCTGAAACCTATGTTTTTTTCAGTGAATATATATATATATATATATTTATATATTATATATATATACCGCATGGGAAACTAAAATTGCTAAGGCAATGCTCCTATTGTAATGGCTACCCTTGTGGTGAACCTTTTGCAGATATCATAGAGCATTCTCCCTTCTTTGTCAGGAGGAACGGAACAAGGTGTCATTTGTGCATGAAATCGTCTCTGTGCCCCTTGTATAATTACAGAATTTGCCCATGAGTGTCCAATGAGGCAGACGGGAGATCATCAGGAGCTTTAAACTTCTTATCCAACCTTGGCAGGGCGCTGCATCTGTAGCTAGATTCTTCATGGCTTTTAATCCTTCTTACCAGATGTGTGCTTTGGTGGGAATCACTGTAACATATTTTCTTAATGGCATCTCTGAAGTCATACAGGAAACAATCAGCTTCCTTGGATGACATGGGAAGATCAAACCTTACGGAGGCCATTTCAGTGAGGCTATGGAACCCCCCACCCTCAACTGTCTTCTGGGCGGGAGGCTAAGATGGAAATGGTGCTGCCTCCTGTTCTAGCCTGTGGTTGTAGGTGAAAAGGACGGAAGCGCTACTTACCCTGGTGCGCCATCACTATAGACATGATCATTGTCAGGCGGGTTTGGTTGGATTACATGAGAAACTGATGGTAAATAAATCCATGTGGTTAGTCTGATGGGTAGCCCCAAAGGCGTTTTTGAGAGTAGTGGCTGGGTCTAAGGTAAAGCCACTGGGAGGAATATGGTGGAGGTGCTTGTTTTCCTTGATGTAGGGATGCTGGATTAGGGAATTGAGAATAGTAATCAGCCATCATTAAGTGTAAACCTTTGCAATGTTCAATGAACCTGAATCATGGGTTGATCGGAGACCTGTACCCAACTGTTGAGACATTCTGTTTAATGACCGTCTTTGTCTTCGTGCTCTTGGAGTGTTTGGAAAGGAACTCTGAATACAGCAGTTTCTCTTTCATAAAGATATTGAGAGTAAGTATCATCATGCTTTACATTAAGTTGCATAGGGCTATAAGCTGATGAAAATATACTCTCCTCATCAGATGCTTCTGATTCAAAAGTAAGTCTTTGAGTGTTTGGTGACACTGTACTGGTAAGTGTTTGCTCTGGAATTATATCAGAGGTATGTTTTGAAAGTAAAGTAGAGGTTGTGCCCTTTCTGAAACAACAACAATCATGGGGGTGGGCATGCACACCTTTCTGAAACAAGCAACATTTTTTATTTCTTTTGCTTTTTTGAGGTGGTAGTTTTTTCAAATACGCAATGCGGGTATCCACTCACTTGAACTTTAAAACGCTAGAAAGAGATGGACAATAAGTAACATGAGTAGGTACCGCCTAAAAGAGGCTGGAAGAGGCGAAAACCTCTTTTTTATGTATAACCATCACCAAATATAATAGTGGTATGCGTCATCGGGTTCACCCTGACTCCTAAAGGTCAGGGTGGGCTCAACCGTATTCCACGGCAGCACTTAACAAACTGGTAGCCTTACTGTTCTTAGGGGTATTTTTGGGGAATTCAGATAAAACTCCCTAATTTACCACCAGTATCCCTTTATTAGTGGGGTGAACAGGGATAGTAAAAACAGAAAAGGAGAGAACGTTTTGGTCCAATGACCATAAGCTCCAAGTGGCAACATGTTTCTGTCCTGCTCAATTGGTCCAGATCGGTCTGGGGCAAACCTGGGAACAACGATCACACACCAACAGCAACAACGTGGTGTATGTAATCACATACCTTGCGGGTTGCGCTACATCGCCCACAAATTGAGACCACTCGCTTTCTCATAGCAGAAAAGGCCACTTTATTCAGGATATGTAATTCATAAATTTCCCAACAGATCATCAAACATGTAAATTTGGCATTTGAACCGAAACCATTTCTTTATTTATTTATTTCCTTTCATTATAAATTTAGACTTTACACCGAAACCATCAAATAATCTCTTTTCTTGTATTGAACTCATCATAACTTCCCCAACATTTTCTTTCCATTTTTTCCCCTCCATTGTTCTGTATAATTCCCCCTATCTAACTAATAACTGGAGGAGCCCGCTCTAGACTCCTCCTCCCTGGGGATTTTACGCCTCAAGCCATCTGTAATGGGAAACGCATCCTGAAGTGGCAAAAGCCTATAAAAATATATATATATATATGCAAATATTCCACTATATGCTCGTAAACTTAAGCTATAGCAATGCATATATATATATATATACCGTACTCAAAACATATAAAGGTTTGTTCTTCTTCAAAGAGTACAACCTATGTGTCTCCCTCTCTTGCTTTTTTTTTTTTTTTTTTTTTTTAGGGAGGGTGGGTGGGATTTTGCCAAAAAGAACTAAACGTCCTCTCTAAACTCCCTGCGCCTAATCTCCTCAGCAAGCTACGCAATGCTAACTTCCCTGACGCTCCCTCTAACGCGCTCCTGGACCCTACCATTATGCGCGAAATCCGCAGGGGGAGACGTCTCGCGCCGCTCACCCCTGCGGAGCCATTGGCATGATGACTCAGAAAATCAAGACACGTATATGTGGACATAGAAGCACAATATGCTGCAAAAAACAATCTACCAGACTAACCGCACACTTCATTGAATATAGTCATACTGATGAAGATCTGCACTGGTCTATAATTGAGAAACTTACACCAAGTTCACAACACGAGTGAAAGAATCCTGGAAAAAGAACAGAGATGAGTCTATAAATTGCGGAGGAATTTCATAGGACTGAATGATGAAATACCTTGGCATCAACTGAGCCTTTGAAATATACCTTTTCCCCTACAAACAGCTAATTTAAGCGAACCTTATAGTACACTTGTCTACCATCTGTAGAATATGATACCAACCCTAATACCACCACCTCACACAAAGTATACCTTAAGTTATTTAGGTATACACCCCGGTATTCCATTACTCACACCAAGGGGTATATACATGAAGAATAGTCCGCTATATCCAGGCACAAGATAACCTCTGGTAGCACACACGTCATTTGACAGTATGAGTACACCGCAAGTTTCACTATTGCTGATGGCACATTTTAGTCTTTCCAGCCGTTATATAAGTTCCACCAACTATAACTATGTATAGCGCAAACTAAAAGTATTAAACATCATTACACCCCCTATTACTACCCTCTGTCGTTGTGAGGAAGTAGATAACTAAACCATGGCCTGTCCATACTATGTACCTTGTGTCATGACGTCCTATGTACAGATCCTGAGATTTATATATATATAAATCATGCAGTATTTTTCGCATATTGTAGCCCGAAGAGAACGTTTTCCCTGATCGCCTTAGCAACCGGAGTCACGTAGACAGCATGATGCGACAGAGGCTGGGGTCACGTCCGTGAACTCATGTGACGTATGTCACATGACCGCTAATGCGGAACAGTGCGGGAGAAGGGTTTAAATCACAGTATTTCCGATGCGCTCCCCACCAGCAAATGAAGCAGACGGGACGAATAGGTTTTCCCACGGGACGAGACCCTTGGTGATGTGAGTCTGAACTGGAGGGTGAACTAGAGACTGCACTATGATGCCTTCTCTCATTATTACTTATTTACTGTGCTGTTTACTCTCTGCAGCACACAACGTGTCAACGGAGATCCTGACTCTTTTGTTTTCTTTTTCCGTTTTCTTCTTCCTCCTCAACCCTGGGTGTATGTGTGTATATATGTGTGTACACACATTTTCTCAGTTCCACGAACAGAGTGTGACTACAGGGCCTTCCCTCCGCTCCCCCCTGTAGCATCTTGCTACAAATAAATAAAGACTCTGATTACTTTCTTACTGGAGCTTTATTATGCACGTCTGTTACTTTCCCTGTCCCTACTCTAACTGCCCTCCTCTCACTCCGTCTCCTCCTCTTCCTGTCCTCCCCTAGCTCCACCCACAACCACTAGACTGCTAACATTACAACATCTCCCCCTTTTGTAACAAAACAAATAAACACACTGACTTCTTAGTCCATTTCTTCGATAAGTCTTTTGGGTGGACGTGTGTCACGATGAGGTCGTGGTGACTTGGCTCTCGGACTAGTATTGTTCCGTGTCTCATCGATTGAACCAGTGTTTTCGCAACCAACTGACCGTGGTTCTTCAGAACCAGGAGTGTCCATTTCACTCAGTACGGTTCCAGTGGTGTCTTGTGGCAATTTCTTGAAGTGCGAGATGTTTCTCGTGATTCGCCGCTGCTCTGACTCTGCAGTCAACTTAGTTCCTTTCCTTTTCGTAATCACTAACGGTTCATCCTTGAATGGGAAGTCGGTCTTTCTTTGCTGCTCTTGCCGGACGAGCACATGGTCTCCTTCATGTAACGAGAGTGACCTTGCTCTTCTCCGTCGATCTGCATATGACTTCATTTTGTCTTTCCGGCGCGTGTCGGTTTCCATCATTTCTTGATGGTCTCGAGTGGATGACAATGATGGTCGCAAGGCCCCTTCCCACGTTGGAATACGGTTCCTCATGGGACGTCCCAGCATGAGTGTCGCCGGGCATTGTCCCGTGGTCGCGTGAGGAGTTGTCCGGTAAGCTCGGAGGACTTCATTGAGTGCCACTTGTAAGTCCTTTCCCTCCGCGGTCGCATGTTGAAAAGTCTTTTTAAGCGTGGCCATGAATTTTTCAATTGTTCCATTGGCCTGTGGCCAGAGGGGTGTGATCTTGCGATGATGGAAGTCCAGATGTTTTGCAAATGCTGCAAAGTCTTGTCCATTAAATGGGGGTCCGTTATCTGTCTTCACTTTTGAGGGAACGCCCCAGGCCGCAAAAACTTCATCAAGTACTTTGAGAGTACTCGCGGCGTTTGTAGATGGTACAAAGTATGCAATGGGATATCGAGAATGCTCATCAATGATGGCCAGCACATATTTGCCCGATGACAGGGGTCCATAGAAATCAATAGCAATTTCTTGCCACACCCCCGGTGGTAGAGGGGTCATGTGTAGTGGTGCTGGAGGATCACTTTTGCTTGTGAGTTGACAGAGGTGACAGTCCTTCAAAGTGGCTTCCACCATTTGGTCAACATATGGAAACCACACTCGCTCTCTTAATGCACGTTTGGTTGACACAATGCCCCGATGTCCTTCATGGGCAAGGGCAACTACTCCTTGTCGTAGTTGAGTGGGAATCACAATTCGCTGGTCCCGTAGCAGTATGCCATCAGTGGTGGCTGACAATTCGCTGCACAAGTGTTGGAAAGCTTGCATTTCTTGTTTGATGATAGGATCAGTCTCTTCATCCTTAGAATCATGTCTCCACTTATTGTGCCAAATCCTGCGCAGGACCTTCTGCAGGACAACATCTTTGGCAGTACTCTCTCGGATGGTGTTCATTGGGATAGCGGGAGGTAGAGCTTGGTCAGTCACAAAGTGTATGTACTGTATGTAACCCTAATTTTACGATCTCTGGCATCTTAATATACAGGCCCCCTGGATATGCTAACATCTGGGCTGCAAATCTGATAAACTACATTACTCCCTTTTTTCTTGCCTCTAAAAACTTTACTATGCTGGGGGACCTAAACCTTCACTTGGATGATCCCCTTAATACGGCCTGCACGAACCTACTCGACGACCTAGCTGCATTACATTTAACCCCAATTAATACTGGGGCTACCCACAAGGCGGGGCATCTGCTTGACCCCGTTTTCACAAACATCCCTCAACTCTCCTGGCTAGACACGACTCCGATTTGCTGGTCAGATCACTATCTTATTCATTTTTGCTTAAAGTTACCTACATCACCGATTACAAACACCATTCGGCCCTCATCTATGAGAAGGAACTGGAAACTTCTAGATGTGAAGGAACTTAATCGTACTCTAGAAAGCCAGCTTCCAGGTCCAGGCACGGACATGGAAAATATTGCTCTGGCCACCCACTCCTGGCTAGAAAACGCCGCCGAAAGATGTCTTCCCCTATTCCAAGAAAAAAGCAATATCCACCGCCCCCCGGCTCCTTGGTTTAATGATTCCCTAAAAACCATGAAATCAAAATGCAAAACCCTTGAAAGAAATTGGCGGAAAGATTACGCTCATGATAAAAAAATCACGTACCACAAAGCCAGGAATGATTACCATTCAGCCTGCAACAAAGCCCGAGCCCTTCATGTGGCTAAAACCATCAATACTGCGACAAACAAAGCAAAAATGCTATTCAACACGGTAAAAAACCTCGCAGGGGAAAAAACGGCAGCTTTAGCTCGACCCTTGGACAAAAAACAATGCCAAGATCTTGCCTCCTTCTTTAAAGAGAAAATCGAGAATATCATCTCTGGTATTAGGAGTAACCTCCCCACCCATGACCTTGGTGAATCAATTCCCTTCTGGCCAAACGACATCAACATAATTGAATCCTGGCCTCCTTTTACCATAGAGTCATTAGTCTCCACCCTCAAAACTGTTAAATCAGGTTCCCCTTGTGATCCGGTACCCACTTCTATTCTTAAAATCCTGGACGTCCCTGCTCTGTCCACTATTGCTGAAACTCTAAATTCTTCTCTTCAACTCGCAGTAGTGCCCTCAATGTGGAAACACGCTATGGTCAGTCCACTGTTAAAAAAACCCACTGCAAACCCGGAGCTCCCCTCAAACTACCGGCCGATCTCCCTCCTCCCTATTTTTTCAAAATTGTTGGAGAGACATATTCACTCTGCCCTCACCTTCTTCACCGAAGAAAACGGTCTTCTCCATCCCTCGCAATCTGGGTTTAGGGCCGGCTTCTCTACTGAAACCGCCCTACTAGGAGTTACCGAAAACATCAGGAGACTCCTGGACGAAGGCCAGACAGTCGCACTCATTTTACTAGACTTGAGTGCGGCTTTCGACACCATCTCCCACGCCAAACTGCTGGCCACTCTGGGGAGAAATGGCATCAGGGGCAAGGCACTAAAATGGATTGAGTCCTTCTTGTCACAGAGAACCTTCCAAATCACATCCCCAATAGCCTGCTCGGATAAAATGAGCGCCCCCCATGGAGTACCACAGGGCTCTATCCTAAGCCCTCTGTTTTTTAATCTCTACCTCCGGCCCTTGGCTGATCTAGCGGATGAATCTGGCCTCACCCTCATGACATACGCTGATGATTCCCAAATCATCTTCTCCCTGTCAGAAGCAAACCCACTTCTTCCATCTCGCCTTAATCAAGGTCTCCAAAACATCTTCAGCTGGATGTCCGCACACCAGCTGAAACTCAATGGAGACAAGACCGAGGTCCTCCTTTTGGGGAAAAACAAAGACCTCTGGAACGCTTCTCACTGGCCCTCTGAGCTCGGTTCCATCCCTACTCCCGCCACTCAAGTTAGAAATCTGGGAGTCATCATCGATAACACCTTGTCCATGAAGCAGCAGGCAAACAGAGTGGTAGGCCTCTGCTTCACCATCCTAAAATGGCTAAGGAAGATCCTTTGGATGTTGCCCCTCGACACCCAAAAGTCCGTAGTCAATGCACTTATTACATCAAGGATTGACTACGGCAACATTCTCTACTTGGGCTCAAACAAAGCTGTCATTAACCGATTACAAGTGGTCCAGAATTCAGCGGCTAGGCTACTCTGTAATATCCCAAAAACCTCCAGTGTATCCAGCCACCTAAAAGACCTACATTGGCTCAGGGTTGAAAGCCGTATTAGGTTCAAAGCCCTGAGCTATATGTTTAGGATCAAATCTGGTACCGCCCCTAAATATCTCCAAACCCTCGCCACTCCCTACACTCCGGCGAGAGCACTACGCTCGCAAAATGCTGCAAACTTTTCCATCCCAAAGTTCAAATTTGCAAGAATGGGAGGTAGATCCTTTGCTGTCATAGGGCCCACACTTTGGAACAAACTCCCCCCCCATATCCGGAAAGAAGACAGGTATAACATCTTCAGAAAACAGCTAAAGACCTGGCTCTTCCAGAAATAATCCACCATCACTTACCTTCCTTCATAAACTTGCTTAATTTCTGTCACCGGCGCCGGGAAACCCTTGTTGGGTAGCTGCGCGCCATACAAATGCAAAAAATAAAATAAATAAATAAAATAAACTCTTCCGCAATGGAGGAATTAGAGACTGACGATGCAAGTGGGTGCCTGGACATGTAGTCAGGCGGTTTTTCTGACTTCCCCGGCTTGTGGATGATAGTAAATGTGTATTCCTGTAGCCTTAGGCCCCACCTCTCGATTCTAGGGGGCATCTTGGATCGTGGGTTTCCATAAATGGTGACGAGAGCTTGGTGGTCTGTGATTAAAGTAAAGTGTTTACCATATATGAAAACATGAAAATGTTCACATGCCCACACTACGGCAAGACTTTCTTTCTCGGGCTGCGAGTATGCCCGCTCCGGGTCAGTCAAACTACGACTCGCATATGCAATGATTCGACGTGGATCTGAGTCGTTGTCATACTGCGCCAGGATGGCTCCAAGCCCGACGGGGCTAGCATCCACAGTTATCTCAGTCTTTCTTTGTGGGTTAAAATATGACAGGTGATCCGCAGATGCCACTGCCTTCTTGATCTCCTTGAATGATTTCTCGCATTGGGGAGTCCATTCAAATGGTTGGCCTTGTTTGGTCAAAAGGCGGAGGGGATGGCTGATTGTTGCGTAGTCCCTGATATACCGAGCACAATAACTGGCCATCCCAAGAAATGACCTGAGCTCACTGACGTCCTGGGGACTCTTGGTGTTGTTCAGAGTCCCAATTTTGTCAGGATCAGGTTTCATGCCAGCGCCTGAGAAGATATGACCAAAGAATTTCAATGTGTCTTGGTGAAATTCACATTTCTCTCTGTTTAGAGTCAGGTTTGCCTCCAGTAGTGCGTGACAAACACGATTGAGTGCAATATCATGTTCTCGTAGATCAGAACCATATACAAGGATGTCATCACTATAGTTGAGCGTGTTGGGAATGTTCTGGATGACTTGTCGAATAGCTTCTTGAAATATTTCAGCTGCTGAGGAGACTCCAAAACTCAGTCTCTTATATCTGAACAACCCCAGATGGGTTGCGAACGTGGTGATGTATCTTGACTTGGCCTCTAATTCTAGTTGGTGGTATCCTTTATTTAAGTCCAACTAGGAAAACACCTTCGCCCCGTTGAGAGCTGAGATCATGTCGCTCAAGTGTGGTCCCGGATGTCGTTCTCTTTCGATTGCAGTGTTGTGCAAGCGCATGTCCACACAGAGTCTGACTTTGTTGGCTGTGCCCTTTTTGGGGACGATAACTACTGGGGACACCCATGGTGTTGGGCCCTCGGTGCGCTCGATGATGTCAGCGGCTAGCAAGTCCTGGAGTTCTTCTTCCACGGCGGTCTGTAGATGGAACGGTACCCGTCGAGGATGTTGAGCAACGGGTCTGACTTGTTCATTAATATGCAACCGCACTTGACAGTCCTTTAACTTGCCTAGCCCTTGAAATAGTCTGGGGAACTGACGGGTCACATCTTGGTTTCCGCTGACCTTGAAGAGGATTTCCACTAGGTGAAGGCGTTCAGCTGTCGGAAGGCTCAGCAGACAGTCCGCTTCTGGGCCCTTGATAACATGGATGACCGCAGAGATGGTTGTGTCCTCATGTTTAAGAGTCGTCGAGAACTTCCCAAGGCAGGGAAGTGGCTTCTTAGCCATCCATGTGAAAACTCTGACTGGTCCAAAGGACAGAGGGGGACGCGGACTCATTCTTTCATATTCGGTGACTGGAATATAGTTCTGGGATGCACCCGAGTCTAGTACAAACTTTGTATCATGATTGCCAACTTTAATGTCTAGCCGAGGATATGTCTTAAGTTGGTCTGGATCTGCGGCTAAGTTCAGATATTCAATGGTATATGTTGAGTCTCTGGATGAAGGCCTAGATTCCTTGGATGGTGACCTCCGTTCCCACCTGGACCGACGTGACTCCCGGCTGGATTGTGACGACCCAGACGACTGCTCAATTTGTTCTTGGACCGCTCGTGCATGGTGTCTTCGGGTGTTGGATCGGGACACTCTCGAGGTACCACTTCTGGTTTCGGGCTGAGCTGTCTTTGTGGCTCCACTTCGTCTCTCTTTGTGGTATTCCCCACACATTACTTCAAAATGGTTAGTTCTACCACACTTCCGACATCTCTGACCCATGGCAGGGCAACTGTCTACATGGGGGTAGTCATACCCGCAACGAAAGCATTTCCTCACGTTCTCGGGTCTTCTCTCTTTCTTCCATGGTTCCCGCCGCTGGTATCTTGACTGCTCTTGACGAGATGACGGGCGTGACCTCCATTGTCTGTCTCTCGAACTCCTTCGATGTTCACTTTTAGCATGTACACGTCTCACTTGTTCGCGTCTTCCTTTATGCCCTGTTTCGATGTCGGCTGCATACTCTTCCGCTTGATCAAAGACTCGTGTCATTTCTTCTATATCGTCTAGGCTATGTTCCTTCCTTAGTAACCGTCTCCTCAGTTGGTCGGAGTGACATCCATCAATTGTTTGCGACTTTATCGCAGCATCTGTCGAGAAATTATCAAAGGCACAATGCTTAGCTAGTCTCCTCAGGCGCATCATGAAAGTGCTCATTGGTTCCTCCTTCCCTTGACGAGCCGAGTGGAATGTATGTCGTTCATAGTCGACGTTCTTTTTGTGAAGAAATCTTTTATTGAGTGCGTCTCGCACTTTGTCATAGGTGTCCGCTTCCGTGGCAGGAAGGTCTTTGATTATTTTGACTATCTCCCGCCCGCCAAGTTGCGCAGGGCAATCAACTTCTTTTTGTCCATGATTACTTCTGATCCTTCGATGTAATCTTCAAATTCTTCTAACCATTCTTGCCATTTAGGACCCATGGTTCCCCCAGTGGTCACTTGGAGAGGTTCGGGTGCTCGCAGGTGCGACCCACCTCGAGCCTTAGGCCTAACATCGGCCACTGGCTGCTGATTGCCATCATCATTGGACATCTTTGCAGTGCTTGTTTGTGTCTTTGTCACACTCGCTTGGTTTTACTAGTGCTTGTTTACTTTCTGGTGCCAATGCTTGTTTATTTTCTGACGTCACTGCTTGTTTCTTTGTCAATGCTTGTTTGTTTTCTGACGCCAATGCTTATTCCTTTGCCAATGCTTGTTTATTTTCTGTTGCCAGTGTTTGTTTCTTGGCCAATGCTTGTTTATTTTCTGACACCAATGCTTGTTTCTTTGCCAATGCTTGTTTATTTTCTGACACCAATGCTTGTTTCCTCGCCAATGCTTGTTTATTTCTGCTGCCAATGCTTGTTTCTTGCTTAATGCCTGACTTCAAAATGGCCGCTCTATGATGATCAAGGGGTCTATCCTGACAACCGCCTGACTTCAAGATGGCCGCCGTCACTGCAATCACACACGAGGCTTTCTCTCTCTGCTCATTCGTTTTCCACTTGCTCTGGACTCACCGGCAGACAGCTTCAGGCCACAACGCTGGCCAGGATACCTTCTCTTGGTCACTGCTGGCACCAGGTGAGGTTGGGGTGGGCTCCCAGCCCGCTTTCTCGGTTCCCGCTCGTTTGCGCCGACAGTGCGCCAAACCTCACGCATCGGGCGTGAGGTTTTCAACCTCCGACGAGCGCTCGGGCTCTGATTTTGGCGCGTTCAGCGGCGCTTGCTGGCAGTCCGTTGCGGACGATGTCCGCTGCTCTGGGGCACTTCTTCTTTCCTTTTGGGCACAATACAGGGTCGGAGTGGGCTCCCGATCTTTGTATACGGACCACTCACCCCAGGCACACGCTTCCCGCGTGAGACGCGTTTTACCGCGATCAGTGTTTTTAGTTGTCAAGCGATTCGGCGCTCGCTTCTGCAGTCTCTCTCGGCTCCCTCGCAGCCTCTGGAGGGGTAAATTCAACAGCTGCTGGCCTCGTCCTTCTGGCGGCAGCGTGGCTCTACTCGGCAGCGTTTTCTGTTCGCTGCTTGGGACAGGGTGTTTCTTCAGGGTGTCGCAGGTAGTGGGTTTAGCATCCCACCCTCGTTGCCAGTTGTAGCATCTTGCTACAAATAAATAAAGACTCTGATTACTTTCTTACTGGAGCTTTATTATGCACGTCTGTTACTTTCCCTGTCCCCACTCTATCTGCCCTCCTCTCACTCCGTCTCCTCCTCTTCCTGTCCTCCCCTAGCTCCACCCACAACCACTAGACTGCTGACATTACAACACCCCCTGACAAGTAACTCTTGTCGAAGATTGGGGTAAGTCGCAATACAGGTATATAAGTATATACTGTATTACTAAACATCCACATTGTCACTCACTACCATATGTATTACGAAGTACCTCCATAAATCAAACTGGTACTATGCTTCTGATGCTTTTAATATGTAGATGGATCTATGTACAATTGTTTTGTTTTGTCTTTTTTATAAAAAAACAAGTTGAATTACGAATCATGGCATGAATGAGACCATGGTCTTATACTAAGATTCCGAAATTACGGATGTATACTACTAATAGAAGATACTCTTACTACAATACATGTAGATGATAAGCATGCTCATGTGAGATGTGCAAAAACTAGTACTGACATTCCGCTACTGTAGAGAGTGTAAGTTGTGAGAATTAAGAGTGTGAAGTTTAAACTGATAATCTTTTTCGCCTTTTTTGATAAAACGTCTGTTCAAAGGACAATCATCCAAGGAATAGCAAGTACTATCTTCTTATCACTAAAAGTCTGCACTGGCAGATTTTTATCAAGCCGAGGCATACACTCCGGCTCTGAATGTTCACGTGTGTAAATATCACAACATGATGCTACTGGGGGATCGCTTCTCTAGAAACGCCCTGACAAATGCCCCGGATCCATATGGGCCAATAGAGTAGGGCAGAAACGTGTTGGCACTTGGAGCTTAGGGTCATAGGACCACAACATCCTGATTGCCCCTCTCCTTTTCTGTTTTTACTATCCCCGTTCACCCCACTAATAAAAGGATACCGGGGGTGATCTAGGGAGTTTTATCTTAATGCTAAAAAATCCCCCTAAGAAAAGTAAGGCTACCAGTTCAAGTGCTCCCTGGAATACGGTTGAGCCCACCCTGACTTTTAGGAGTCAGGGTGAACCCGATGATGAAGCATGCCATTATTAGAGTGGGTGAGGGTTATACATAAAAAAGAGACTTTCTCCCATTCCCGCCTCTTTTAGGTGTTAACTAATCACTTACTTAGTGTCCATCTCTTTCCAGCGTTTTAAAGTTCAAGTGAGTGGACACCTGCTTTGCATATTTGAGTCTTGTCATTAGGAGTGTGTATCCCCTCTCCTTCCATTTAGGAAGGATCTCTCAACCCTTCACAGGGTATTTGGATCCCTCGAAAGCCCTCTCTATTTGAATACTGTAGTTTTTTCATCATCAACGGTTGTGTCTTTGATAGAGGTGTTGTATTTAGTGCGTGGTCTATGAATGTATCATCAGTGATGGGGTCGTTGATTGTAAAGTCGAAAACAGTGGTGTAACTTAAGATGGTGTTCTTGTCTACGGTTCATCAACAGTGACAATATTGATGGTACGGTTGAAATTAGTGCAGCCGTCTTCAACATAGAAGAATTAGAGGCTATCATCTACGAAAATGTAGTTGTTTTTAGTGGTGGCCAACAATACCACTCAAGTCCTTTCTTGCCTTGTAGATGATAATGATGCTATCGACTATGACTTGACGACATTGGTCTTGAGTTTGATTAACTTTTACTGATGCAATGCGACTTTTGTGTCCGCGTCGGTAGCTATTGTCTTGCCAACAATGATAGTCTCCTCACAGATGATGATAGTCTCCTCACAAAAAGGACATTGATATGCAGACCTTTGAACCTTTTTAGGAGGTTCTTTTGATGCAAATGGCTCTGATCCTGTTGTTTCCATTTGTCTCTCCTCAGAGGGAACATGCTTAGGTTTTTTGACGTGCTGTCAGAATCTTCCACAGAAGATAATGTTTTTAGGTTGAACCTAGGCAGCGAATGCGCTGTCTGTAAGACCTGGTGTATTCTATACAGGACTGCAGTCCTGCCTGCTACCTTTCCACTGGTTCAGTGGACTGTTACTTATTATTGCTACCTCCTAAGTGGTTCACTCAGCAAAACCTCACTTCCGTTTTCCAGAGAAGAGCACCTCCTGATTACAGTTTTTTTGCCACTTGCAGGCCTCATTTGTTTTTAGTAAAAACTCTTTTAGTCGAATTGTTGGAGCGCCCCATGCTTCGCTTTATCTTGAAGTATGGGGAGGCGAGCGTGGCTTTTGTTCTGCTCGGCGCGGCTCACCCATGTCTATTTTTAGGTCTCGCTTGAGTCAGTGCATGCGCTGCTCTGCGAGACATTTAGGGTTTGGGCTTGCCGAGACTCTTTTGTTGGCCACGGGCGTGCAGTTACACGCACAATTATGAGCAGAGGCACCATATGGCTTTCCTCTCTCGTCATGGTGCACACACACCACTCGCCAGTCTGCGGATTTTTTTTTCCTTTTTTCTCACACAACTCCCGCTTCTCCCCCTCCCTCACCAATTATCGTGTCTGGCAGCCAATGCTTGTTGACCTTTTTGTCACGTCTGGCGCCTTCCGGTGAGGCATGTGGCTGGCTGAGCGCTTGTTCTTTTTGCCTCGGTCTTCTGGGCTCTTCCTTGTCGGGTTAGCGTGCTTGTGTATTGCCTGCTATTGTGCGGCGCCTCACTGTGCCTGTCATCGGCTTGTTTTTGGGGCGGGCGCCTCTTCTCTGGGGTTGTCCATGAACGTCAGGCGCCTTATGGTGAGTTGTGTGGCTGGCTGAGAGCCTGTTCTCTTTGCCTCGGTCTTCTGGGCTCTTTCTTGTCGGGTTAGCATGCTTGTGTATTGCCTGCTATTGTGCTGCGCCTCACTGTGCCTGTCATTGGCTTGTTTCTGGGGCCGGCGCCTCTTCTCTCGGGCGTCCATGAAGGTTTGAGCCTGTGTGCTTCTTGTTTTGCTCTTTCTTCTAATCTGGGGGCTGGGGCCTTCTAGGCGCTCCTCTTAGTGCTCCGGGGTTTATGTGCTTTGCTGCGGGTGGGATGGTGGGCTTCAGGCCTTGGTAATTTCTCAGTTAGGAAGAGGAAGGCTTAAGGAAGTAACACGCCGATTACTTAGCAGTAATCCTCACTAATCCAGTTACTTTTCCTTGTTGGCAGCTCACATGGTGGCCCCACCTTCGCTTGACCCTCGAACCCAGTGCATGATGAGGTCAGGACAGGTGTGGGCACGTTGAAAGGGAGGTCAGAGGGTTGAGGTGCTATTTTAGGTTTGGCCCATCAGAGTGACATAAGTACTGGGGCGTGGAAAGGGTAATGAAGATTATCGTGAAGTAATTGGTGCATTATCCTACTCATCTACAGGAAATATACAGGTTCCCTTCATGCCCAGGCAGGCTATGGCACTACTGACTCCAAACGGGACCCCCAAAAACAAGCAGCGCACACTAATTATGACATTCACCCCGTGAACTGGACGCGGCACCCCTACACCCTCCCACCCCCCTCCCACTCACTCCCTGCTGCACTACAACACGCTAATTACTTAAAAACACCCTGAAAAGACGAAAGCTGCTATCGAAATGTATTGCCCATGCGGATAGATATGGGACTTTTATCGACATGGAAAGGATGTAATTGTGAGAATAAGGATGCTGTCACCTGAGCTTGCAAACAAATTCACATAGAAGGTGCGAAAGTTCTCCTGAAATAAAAGTACTCTGTTGCAGCGATGTCCCCAGTTTAAGGGCGGTGTTTTCAATTTGCTAAATGTTTGAGTTGACGATTTAGAAGATCTATTCTCTAATCCCAGCTCCACCCTGTTGACAACAAGAGTTGTGTGATTTTGGGATTTGCCCTTCTCTCGTCTCCCTTGCCAACACAGTGGTCTCTCTCCTTCTCCATATGTTAACCCTGAAGAGGATTGATGGCCATTGGCGGTAGGGACAGTACTTCAGGCCACAATACTTTGGACCCTACACACCTCACCAGTACCAAATGCCCACCCTCTCCGCGAAGCAGACGGTGGGGTACCAGGTCCCCTTCATTAAGGAGAAGGGCAAGCTCACTATAGCCCTTAGGCACACGCCAAAGATCCCACATCGTAACGTATCATACATCTTGCTTCGTACTTGATCTGTGGCAGAAAGTTGGTTTTAAGTTCACTTTGCTTAATAGCAGAATGTCTGGAAAACATTTCCGATTGAGGTTTTCCCTTAATGACCAGAAATCGAACTCACATGATCACTATTAGGATTCACACATAATATTTCTACAAACATCATGGCCAGTCTGGGCGATCTGTGCTTGAATCTGCCTTCCTCCGGTGATCTGTGTGATCCTGGGCAAACCTTATTATGGCTTTGCCTGTGCTCCGTTTATTTTCTCTGCCAAACCTATGGGTGCTCAGAAACAGACTACCCCCGAGAAACCAACACAATGACTGTTGCATCAGGAATTACATTTGTCGAAAAACCCTCACATTTCCTTAAAGAAGCTTACCAGGTGGAGGTCAGAAAATATGATGTAACTGCAGTCAGATTTGTTGAAAGGGTTGTATTTATATTTCACAGCATTTGAGAGAAAACCAGACATTTTACACCGTGGGCCGTTGTACAAAAACATTTCCTATATAAGATCAACATAATAACTAATTGAAATGTTCTGCCTTATTCGGCATGAAAAGGACATGCATCTCATTCAACTAAGAATGAAAACTCTATTAAAAATGTTTAAGAATACCGGGGCATGTTTTTATTAGGATAGACATTTCACATACCAAGAACCTAAACCACTGGAACTGAATGACTGAAAGATGTTTTAGACGCTACATTTGTTATCTCTCTCTTTCTCTCTCTATGAAAGTTTCCTTGCCACAGTATGGTAGGCAAATAAACTGCATTTGGCTAAAAGTTTGAGGGAAAAAAAGTAGTAGTCGACTGGTTCAGTGACAAAATTGCATCCAAGAAACAGAAAACAAGCATTGGCATAGCCAATAGGTTTCGCCTTTGGGACCTTATAAGTGTTTAGTTATGCAGCACAATATCCTTGGTGCAACAACATCAAGTGTTGCATGGCTAAACACTTATAAGGTCCCAAAATCAAGACCTATTGGCTATGCCAATGCTTGTTAATTATTGTGAACATAACAGTGTGTTACTTCTGCTGATGAAGTGAATAGAGAAGGGCACGCCTTTTGTTTGCGTTACCATTATAGATAGAGTGATATAGATAGAGGGATAGAGTATCGGGCAGAGGAGGGGGAGTAGCTCTTATTGTGAAAAAGAGTATTTCCTGCTCAACCTTTCCGGTGGAGAATATCCAGGGATGTGAATCCTTTGGCTTCACCATACATCTTTCCCCTCTCCAGGCCTGTACCGGGATTCTTTTGTATAGAACACCGGGATCGACGGGACCTTTTTTTGATGAATTGCAAGTAGCTCTTTCAGTTCCTTGTCTTAGGTCTGATCACTGTATTTTTCTTGGAGATTTTAATGTCCATATGGACAATAAATGTGACCCTGACGTTACAAAACTTATTGATATCACGGCCTCGTTAGGGCTATCTCCGTTTTTGCAAGGACCAACACACAACAAAGGCCATACCTTAGATCAGGTATTCTCAACGAGACCTATTTCTGTATCTTCCATACAGCCAGTACTTTGGTCTGATCATTTTTTAATTTCTTTTTCTTTGCCTGTCACTGCCCTCATTCGGGAGAGAGAAGTAATAGAGGCCACGCGGATTTCGCGCCCGTTCCATCTGCTCTCGGGGGATATGCTATCGGAGGCTCTCATCACTTTTCCTTGTCCTCTTTTGGGAAATCTGGAAGAGAATCTTGCTCTCTTCCAAAAATGGCTTACAGCCAGATTGGAGACCTTAATCCCCGAAAAGAAACCTAAACTAGGTGAGCGTATAGCGTCGGCCCCGTGGTTCACTCTCCAGTTGAGGATTCAAAGGCAGGAGTGTAAAAGGGCTGAGAGAGTTTGGAGGCGGGCCTACGACCCGATTGAAAAACTGACATTTCAAGCAGTAATAAAAGCCTATCATCAGTCAATTTGGGATGAAAAAAGGGCTTATTTTGAACGCCGTATTGATGAGGCTGAAAATGTCTGCAAAGAAATTTTCAAAGTGGTTCAGGACTTTACTTCTCCTGCTGTTTGTACTCCTAGTCACACTCACACTGACTCCTGGATACAACAACTAGCCACCTTCTTTGTTAGTAAGATTACAACTATTCAAGCCTCTCTCTCCCTCTCTTGTTCACGACCGGATTTGAGCCATTTAACTCCAGCATCTTTTGTGGAGGGTCAAGGCCCTTTTCTCTCTGAATTCCCTCACATGGATCTTAGTACATCTTTGGATCTTTTGTCAGGTTTGAAATCTGGCTCTCCTTTAGATCCATGTCCAGCCAAATATTTGGGGAAAGTGGCATCTGCCTTAAACAGCTTGGTAAACCCTCTTTTGAATTCTTCCCTGTCTACAGGGGAGGTGCCTCAGGCATGGCAGCGCGCCATGATTCTACCACTGCTCAAGAAGCCTACCTTGGACCCCCTCATCCATGCCAACTACAGGCCAATCTCCCTGCTCCCTGCTCTGGCGAAAGTGGCCGAGAGATACGTGCACAGGATAATTTCCAGTTTCATCGAAGGAAACGACCTGTTGCACGCCTCGCAATCCGGTTTCCGCGCTAATTTTAGCACGGAGACGGCTTTACTCGAGGTCACTGATGCCATCAGGGAAGTACTCGATTCTGGGGGAAAGGCCGTGTTAGTTATGCTTGACTTGTCGGCGGCTTTCGACACCTTTCCTCACGAAGGCCTCCTTGCAAGACTCTGGGAATGTGGCCTTGGCGGAACGGTGTGGAACTGGCTTAAATCCTTTCTGGCCGACCGCCGGCAAACGATCTGGGCGCCTCCTTTCTCCGCTGATATGGCACCGCTAGAGGTGGGAGTCCCTCAGGGCTCCATCCTCAGACCAATATTTTTTAACATCTTTATGGCCCCTCTGGCGGTAGTCGCGGAATCGTTTGGCACTCAGATCTTCTCATACGCTGATGACACCCAGCTCCTGTTCACATGTGATAGGGGCGGGTCATTCAATGGCATACAGATCAGGGATTGTCTTGGTGCGGTATTTGAGTGGTTTACATGTCATGGCTTAAAATGCAACTCCGATAAGTCGGAGCTCCTCTTTTTTGGCTGTGCTTCCGAACCCAACTGGAAATCTTGGTGGCCACAAGACATGTTTCCCCCTGATAATGTGTCTTTCAAGGCCAAGAATTTGGGAGTGATAGTGGATTGTGAACTATCTTTTGGGCCTCACATCTCGTGTCTCTCAGGAAAATGCTTTGGCATTTTGCGGATGTTGAGGAAATTTCTTCCCTTACTATCACTCAATCATAGGAAAACAGTTGTTCAGGCCTTGATCGGCTCTCGACTGGACTACGCAAACGTTATTTTTTTGGGTTTACCGAAATATCTTTTGACCCGTTTGCAAGTAGTCCAGAACTCGGCAGCCCGAGCCATCTATGGACTCCCGAGGAGAGCAGGTGCCACTGTTTTATTGAACACCTTACACTGGCTACCTATCTCTAAGAGAATTCTTTTCAAAAGCCTGACCGTGGCCTTTAAAGCTTTACACGGCACCGGCCCCAAGTATATTGGGAAACGTCTTTCCCGGTACTTACCTAGCAGAACCCTGAGGTCATCTGGCTTGTCCATGATGACAGTTCCTGCAATTCGGCGTGCAAGAATGGGAGGTCGGTCTTTCCGCTACTTAGCTCCAAAGGCTTGGAATGATCTACCATTGTCCCTGAGACAGGCTCCTTGTCTTCTTGCTTTTAGGAAGAACCTGAAAACATGGCTCTTTACGAAATAGTTTTCTTTTCCTTTTTGCCTCTGCTTTTTTGCTGTTGTGTGGTTGTTTTTATCTGCTGATATTCTTCGCCAAAGCGCCGGGATTCTCCTTTGGAGTAGCCGTGCGCTATAGAAGAAATAAATTAACATAACATAACATTGTATCCCAACACTTTCATACACAACCAGCCCTCTCCTTGTCCGTACACATAAATGACTTCATCTCCCAGTGGTTCCCCCCAACACTTTGCATGCGTCCCTGCCTGTATTTTATTACATTCTAAATCTTCTAGTGCTCTCCCCCGATAACCACCTCCCACCCTCGGTACTTGTCATGTTAAATCCCCACTCCCCCCCACTGCTTTCACCATTTTCACAGTAAGCGCTCGTGATACCGAGATCCGAATTCCCTGTAAATTTATTTATTTTCAAATTTCCATATAAGTCTTTCTTTATTTTCTAATCCTCATTAATATTCTTTTTCGGCACGCTAGTACAGCTGAGACTTAAGCCACAGCGTATTGAACAAGCATTAAAAATGCAATAGGTCTCGCCTTTTATTAGGTTAAAGCCATTTGCTTTGCTATACAATACCATTAGCAAAGCAAATGACTTTAACTTAATCAAAGTCGAGACCTATTGCATTTTAAATGCTTGTTGTTGAAAGCCACATACATCCCCTTTGTTTGTCCTTTCCTTGGAGACACACAACATCAGGACTCAGGCTGGATACCAGCCATCTTAATGTAGTTCCGGGGACATGGGATGCTGTTTTAGCTGGAAAGACAGTCAGCCTATAGGGCATCTTGTTCTGTCAGTTGTTGACTTGTATCAGGATTCATGCTGTGAATTAACTCCTGTACCTAAAGGTGACACAATCAACACTGACTCGATATCAGATCACCTCAATTGGTATCCACAACACTTATTTGTCTTAGGCAAAACAACAATTATGAAATCTACCACTTTTCCCACCACTGCATACCTTAAGTACAGAGAAGGAATAGTCTAAAGGTGCACCATTCACCCTAACGATGTGAGCCTGACGCTTGCACTACAAGAATGAACACTGAGCCAAGTTCAATGCAACTCTTAAAGGAGACTTTTGCATAAGAATAAGCTTAGATCCTCTTCTGTTATGCATGCATTATGCTCCGAGGGATTGTCAATGCTCTTTGCAGTCAGACCTAAAAAAGCAGAAAAATATCCAACTTCAGTATATTGTCAACTTTTAGTATTAGTACACTCAAAGCCTGCTGTGTGTTGACAGTGCCTCATATTTCTTCTAAACCTTTCACAGTGCCGTCCCTGAAGGATGGAAGTGTGCTGCCGCAGGAAAAATGTATTGTAAAGATACCACGATGAGAAGATGTGTCAGCAAGTACCTGAAACCCGATCTGAAATGCTATCTATAATTAGATCTCCTGCAAAGAAATGCAGATTATGGTGATTGGAAAACACTGTCCCACTCTAAATATTATTCTGGGCTCCCGCAAACACAAACTTTTGTTTGCAGGCCTCCTGTCGAGCCTGTCTCTCACGAGAAGTATCAAAGCACGATATTACATTGGAAGAGGCATGCCAACATCAGAAAAATGCAGCAACCAGTCTCCGGGGAAATAAAGTCCTATTTCTGCTTTTACGATCTGTGATTTTTATTACTGGGAATATCTTTGCAAATAAGCAGCGTGGATCACTGGGGAAAGGGCTATTTGTGTTCAAATGTCTTTATTTGTGTTGGCTTGAACACAGCAACCAATAAAACATGTTACTTGATAAGGATTATATTCAAACTGAGGTAGGCGATTTAGGCTGCAGTTCCTTCCTGTACCTCTAAGAATGTTTTGCTATTGTGCAGCTGATACTGTGCCGTTTGTATGAGAAAACAATTCATGTTGCATTTATTTCGTTCCATGTCATAGGAGGGGTGCTGTGCGGTGTAAACAAAGAAAGCACCTTGTTAGAAAAAGGCAGCCATCGAGCATCCATTTTCTATAATCCTTCATCGTCTCAAAAACTCAAAACGCATTGGTGAAAAACAAGCCCGCGAGATCCCTGCAAGGAGCCAGCGCCGTCAGAAAGCAGCCCTCGCGACAAGGCTGCGAGGAGCGTGCGCCATTGCAAAGTGCACGATGGGAGCGTGTGAGGAGACACCATGCGCGGGCACATCGCCTGTCTGTGTGCGTACCTGGTATGTCTCCCTTTGCGCTCCAACCTGACGATGATAGAGTCTTGCCAAGGTGAAGCAACGCATGTGCTGCATTTGCTAGGCGATACCTAAAAATTGCAATGGGGAAGCAGAATCTTTGGTGCTTTAAACAGCCGAGCACCATCCGGCATGTACATAATAGTCTCGTTTACAAAATCCAAGTCAAATCTGTCGGCGAATGCTGAGTTGCAGTGAGGGCACAAGTTGGGTTTTGCTCCTGGAGGGAGAAAGACACATTGAGGTTAGAGAAGTTGTTTACCAAATGGGCTATATGAGATCTGTCTTCTTATCTTGAAACCTACACTCTCGTAATTAATAACGTTACCTGCTGGAATTCAATCATGTACTTTTGGCATCAGATTCACAGTCTCCTCTTCTGGTGTATAAATATAATTTTTGTAGCAATTAATTCCTGTTGCTTCCCTATACTTCCAATATTTGAAAGCAGCCTTTTTGTTCTCTTTATCAGTAAAATCATCCTTGCTTATCTACTCAGGAGATATTTTTCAATGTTGCCTCCTCTCGCACTTGGCTGCATTACTTCAAAAATTGTCCACTTCAGATATCATTCTTAATGGCCTTCTTTCGTGAAGTGTTCAATAATAGGCACGCATATCATGCTGCAAAATAGTTATGATGTATATCCTTTTCTTTGTACATTTGTTTTACCAACATATTCTAGAATGTATAGCCACGCCACAACATACTATAAATACATTCTTATTGTTACAGTTAGTTAATTGTGGGTGATTGTTAAGTCATGGTGTGAGAATTCTTTTAAAAAACAATGCTGTTCCCGCAACTCTGGTGTTCCTTTTTTTGGATGTCGGTAACTTAGAGCATTTATGGAGGTATCTTTATTCTTGCAATTAAAACTGCATCTGAGTGACCGTACATTCTTAGTGGTTTATGTTTCGTCCGAGTGCAAAGATCGGGTTTTAGATTGTCAACTATATTCTACTGCGGATGTGCCAGGCTTTTTTTTTTTTTTTTTACCTTGTGGCTATTATTCAATGCTGTGATGACAACGGGGTCGTTTTTACACTTTGTTGGGTACCATCAGACTTTCCCTCGTACGACGCGGACGGACGTGCCCAGACGAACTGCTCAGAAAGACAAATAAAAGAGGTACCTTTGTAACTTCACCAGTGTCCTGAGTAATTACTGCATGCCGAAGGAAAGCAAACACGACATCTGGCGACGAAGGTGGGATCCGATCCCTGCGTGCAGGAATCGCGTTTTGAAACCAGGAGCCCACCCTGGATCGCGTTGCGGCGAAAAGGAAGAGGGAAGAGTGAAGCGCCGTCCGGAAAGAAGTAGCGACGTGGGAGCCCACCCCGACCGCCGCAAAGGAAAGAAGCAACAACAGCCGGTAAGCGCCAGTGGGAAGAGCGCGGAAAATTCGAAGGGCTGAAAGGCCAGCGCGAGCTCTCGCGAGAGTCTCGGCGGCCATATTAGGAACAGGCGTGAGAGCCAATAGAAACGAGATACAAGCGCGGCGGCCATTTTGAAGTCAGGCAGCGCTCGGATTGGCTTAGAAGTCTCGCGAGAGTCTCGGCGGCCATCTTGGGGTCAGGCGCGAGGGCCAATCAGCGAGCAGGAAAATCGGGCGGCCATCTTAAAGTCAGGAAAATATCGAAAATAAGAGACAAAGCGCTGATTGCAAGGAAAAAGAAGAAAGAAAGCACAGGCAAAGCAAAGTTGTGTCCTGTGCAGCAGAAAAACAGAAAAAGGGACAACATTGTCACCACAGTATAAGGAAATACAAAAAAAAAAAAAAAAAGAAATAAAGGAACTAGAAAGAACAGAGAGTGAAGAAAATGCCAGACACAAAATCACCGAGTGCACAGTACCGCGTACCAGTGCCTTTCAGTGTATCGGAGCCACAAGTGGGCATCCGGTGGGAAAAGTGGATCATGAAATTTGAACGATACATGAAGGTACATGAAGGCAACTGACGTGGTGAAGGAAAAACAACTAGATCTATTCTTAAATCTCGCGGGGGATGAGATAGATGACCTCCTCATAACACTGCCGCAGGGTGAACTAGAAACTTATGAGAAGCTAAAAAAGTGTCTGACGGCCAAGTTCGACCCGCAAAGAAACGTCGACTTTGAGAGATATTCTTTTCACATGGCATATCAGCAACCAGACGAGTCAATGGATGACTTCGCAACGAGGCTGAGAAAACTAGTAGCACACTGCGCATTTCAAGAATACGACAACGAACAGGCACTTCGTCTCAAACTGATAGAAGGATGCCGGGACACGGAATTTCGCACAAGGCTACTAAAAGAGCCGACCACTGTAGAGAAAATTCTGGATCTTGCAAGGGCAGAAGCAAGAGCGATGATACAGGCGAAACAGATGGACAGAAAGGGAGAACAAATACATAGAATGGCTGACACCGGCAGGAAAGGGAACTGGAGAGGAGGACACAAGGAGCAGGTGGCGAAGAAACAAAGCTCCCAATGCTACAGGTGCGGCCTGGAATTCCCTCACAGAGGACCATGCCCAGCATTTGGTCAAACGTGCAGAAAATGCAACAGAAGCAACCACTTTGCTACCATGTGCCAAGGTGGACAATTCAAAGGTGAACGTGGCAGGCCAGGAAAGCCACGAACAACAACAACAAAACATGTACGGCACATGGAAGCGACGGAGAGGAGCTCGTCGAGGGAATCAGGAGAAGAAGAGGAGGAGGAAGAAAAAACAAGGAAAGTGGAACGCCTATATCTCATGACCACAGATGAAGGACATGAAGAGGAATACATCAGGCTACTAGACAGGAAATCAATAAAGAAAACGGATTGGGTGACAATTGACGTAGGGCCCCATAAAACACAATTTGTACTAGACAGCGGAGCCACGTGCAACATCATGTGTGCCACAGAATATGACAAGATGAAGAAGAAGCCGCCACTGCAACCATCAAGCGTAAGAGTATTTACATGGGGCGCACAAAATCCTGTAACCAACATGGGAAAATTCACGGATACAATGACGCACAAAGGCACGACGGTTGTAGAAGAAATCCATGTGTTGCGAGGAGACATCCCAGCGCCGTGTCTAATAAGCAATGTAACGGCAAAAGTAATGGGACTACTGAAAATGATGTATCACATGTCAGAAAAAGAGAGCATACTACAGGAATTCCCTAAACTAACGGAAGGACTAGGGAAGTTAAAAGGAAAACAGATAACATTACACATAAATGAAGCTGTCAGGCCAGTTGCACAGAACCACCGAAGGGTACCAATTCACCTACAACCTCAAGTGGAGGAGGAAATCAAGGCCTTACTGGCACAGGACATCATTGAGCCCGCAGAAGGACCAACGCCATGGGTGTCCCCAATAGTGGCTGTACCGAAGAAAGACAGTAAGCAGATAAGAATCTGTGTGGACATGAGAGTCCCAAACACAGCCATCGAAAGAGAAAGGCACCCAGGGCCAAATCTGGACGACATGATAAGCTGTCTGACAGGGATGAGAAAATTTTCCAAACTCGACCTGTGCAAAGGATATCATCAATTGGAGCTGGATGAACAATCCAGATACATAACTACATTCTCAACGCACCTCGGACTGTTTCGCTACAAAAGGCTGAGCTTTGGAATATCGTCAGCAGCAGAAATATTCCAAGAAACGATCCGGCAGATAATAAGACCGATAACAAACAGTCTAAACTACAGCGATGACATTCTGGTCTTTGGGAAGTCAGATGGAGAACATGACACGGCACTGAGGGAAGTCTGCTCACGGCTAGTAGAGGTGGGCCTGACAGTAAACGAGAAGAAATGTGAGCTGGGAAGAGAAGAACTAGTGTTCTTCGGGCACATATTCTCAAGAAAAGGGATGAGGCGAGACCGGAGCAAGATAGACACGCTCGAGAAAACGAGTGAACCAAAGGACGTTGCCGACGTGCGCTCATTCCTTGGCCTCGCCAGTTACTGCGCGAGGTACATAAAAGATTTCGCAACGGTGAGCACACCATTGAGAGAACTGACAAAACAAGGACACCCATTCGAATGGACAGCAGAATGCACAAAAGCGTTTGAAGAAATAAGAGCGTCAGTGACGGCAGTGGACCATTTAGCATACTTCGACCCGAATCTATGCACAGAACTAACAGTAGACGCCAGCCCGGTAGGCCTGGGCGCAATTCTGGCACAACACCAACCTGGGAAAGATTCGCCTAGACAAGTAGTAGCGTACGGAAGCAAAAGCCTGTCCGATGTTGAGAGAGCATACTCTCAACCAGAAAAGGAGAGCCTGGCGGTAGTATGGGCATGTGAGCACTACCACATGTTCGTATATGGAAAACGATTCACGATAGTGACAGACCATCAAGCGCTAGTGACTATCTATGGCAACCCAAAAGCGAAAATACCACCAAGAATAGAGAGGTGGGGAATAAGGCTGATGGACTATGACTTCAAAATAATACACAAGCCAGGCAAAGACCAAAACCCAGCCGACTACATGTCGCGACACCCGCTCCCGTATCGAAATGGTGGTACCACAATGGCGGAGGAATACCTGAACTTTATCGTGAAACAAAACACGCCAGCGTCAATAACAAGCGAGGAACTGGAGCGAGAGACAAAAAAGGACCCGACAATGAAGACAATAGGAACGATAGTGAGGCTACAGAGATGGAGACACATCAACAGCAATACCGTCACAGAAGAAGGGGTTGACAAAGAAGAACTGTTGGCGTTCGAAAAGATAGGCGAAGAACTGTCGGAGACAGAGAATGGAGTCCTGATGAGAGGTTCAAGGATTGTAATACCACATCGACTAAGGAAGAGAACAATCAAGATAGCACATGAATCACACAGAGGAATAGTAGCGACAAAGAAGATGTTGAGAGAAAGAGTGTGGTTCCCAGGACTGGACAGCATGGTGGAGGAAGAAGTGTCACAATGCCACACATGTCAAGTAACTGGATCCTCCAGTAAACCCACACCGCTCAGGATGTCAGAACTACCAGTAGCTGTCTGGACTGAACTAGCGGCAGACTTCTATGGACCACTGGAGACTGGAAGGTACCTGCTGGTAGTCATTGACGAATTTTCAAGATTCCCGGTAGTGAGGGAAGTGTCATCGACATCGGCAAATGCCACCTTACCAGTGCTGGATGACATATTTGCTGCCTGGGGCTCGCCAGAAACACTGAAAACTGACAATGGTCCCCCATTCTCAGGGGAAGAATTCCGTAGGTTCATGGACTACTTGGGGAGCAAGCACAGGAAAATAACTCCACTGTGGCCACAAGCAAATGGGATGGCAGAACGATTCATGGGGACCATCAAAAAAGCAATCCAGCGAGCAAAACTGACACAGATCTCGATTGGACAGGCGCTGTGCCAGGTACTACGAGACTATAGGAACACCCCTCACAGCACCACGGGCAAATGTCCAGCAGAACTGGTGTTGGGAAGAAAAAGCAAAACAAGGCTCCCACAGAGAGAAGCCATGGCAGACACCAACAGACAAGAGATCGCAGAAAAGGACGACAAGGAGAAAAAGAAAATGAAAGAATATGCTGACAAAAGAGACATGCAGCTGAACACCAATTAAAAGAAGGAGACTTAGTGATAGTGAAGCAAAACCAGCAAAGAAAATCAGACAGCCCTTTTTCAAAAGATCCGTTGGTAGTGACTGGAGTGAATGGTTCAATGGTGACGGCGGTCTCAGACCGTCGGAAGATAACAAGAAACAGCTCCCACTTCAAGGAGTTCAAAACGGAAGAAGGAGAAAGAGCGATAACAACCCCGGAAGTGGAGGAAAGAGAGCAAGGAACAAACGGAGAGGTGACAACATACAAAGAAGAAGATGGAGGGCCAGAACAGAGCGGAGAACAAAGATCAAGAAGGGAGTGCAAAAAGACAAAGAGACTGATAGAGGAAATATAGAGACTCTCTCTCTCTCTCTCTCTCTCCTCTCTCTCTCTCTCTCTCTCTCTCTCTCTCTCTCTCTCTCTCTCTCTCTCTCTCCTCTCTCTCTCTCTCTCTCTCTCTCTCTCTCTCTCTCTCTCTCTCTCTCTCTCTCTCTCTCTCTCTCTCTCTCTCTCTCTCTCTCCCTCTCTCTCTCTCTCTCTCTCTCCCTCTTGCTCTATGTGGACAATATCGCCAAGATGTGTGCATGGGGAAAGTACTTGCATTTGTTGTAACAAAGGGGGAGATGTGATGACCACGACAGACTATGGACAGTGGACACTAGGACCCTGTGGGTCACAGGGTGGTGACCAGGTCACCGGACACCACTTCCTGTCTTGGGACAGGAAAGGGCAGTGTAGAATAGGAAGACGACGCGGACGGACGTGCCCAGACGAACTGCTCAGAAAGACAAATAAAAGAGGTACCTTTGTAACTTCACCAGTGTCCTGAGTAATTACTGCATGCCGAAGGAAAGCAAACATGACACCTCGGAATACAGCATTCACATTTAAGAGCTCTCCACAAAAGTCCCTTTGTACAGCAGCTTTCCTGCAGTTTCTCCAAGGGATCTTTGGCATTAGTGAAGTAGTTTTGTGAGTGAGATCAGCCGTGATACTCCTTTTCACCTTGCCCATACTCTACAAATATTAATTTATGAATGCTCATTATTAGCAGTACAGTCCTTTAATCAATCCTGGACAAATACTACGAAGAGATGATGTTTTGGAATGTGTTATTTGTTTTATGGTTAAGAATTCTAATAACAGTTTTCTGGATGTGAATATCATTGTCTATACCCTTGTGGCCAACTTCAAATATGGGGATCTGGTGCCCAAAGCATCAGCGAGTCTGAAGCCATTAGTTGCCAGTCTTCAAAAAGCTTAGGTGGGGAGCTCTGAATCAGATTCTGGAAGTAAGCATCTTTGGGGGATATTTTGTTGGCTGATGATATTTTTCTACCGAGCGTTGTCCAAGGAATAGAAGCACATTTTGACTTAGTGAAAGAAATGTTTTTGGAATGTTTTAATCCTGTATATCACACTACAAATTGAATTTTTCTGTGAATGTAGTGCTCAAGCAGTATGGAAGATGATAATGGCAAATAAAGTTGTGGAGAAAAGAGCAAGCCGCCACACTTATCATCCAACCAAGACGCACAGATGCCTTCATTAATATGGTACAGTTACATTCAGTAAGGGAAGCTAAATCCCAAAATCAAGGATACAAAGTTATTTCAAACAATGTAAAGTTCTACTTTCAGTCAATAACAAAAGGTTCCATTATCTAGATTGCACAGGTACTTCCCCATAAGATTTTCTAACTGCAAAACTGAGGGAAAAAGATGTGTTCATCCAAAACCATCACATATTTTCCACACAGATAGTGATCTTCAACTAATCAGAAGAGACCACTTTACATAAGGCCTATCGATAGATATAGATGCCACTCCCAAAGACAGCAGATTCCATCAAGCACAGCACACCCGTATCTTCATCTAAACTACACAGGAGCATCTATGTATGACTAACAAACCCCAAATTACAACAGAAATAGATTCCTCTACCCAAGGCCAATTTTCCGGCAAGTCCTAAATAAACGTGGTTCTTTCCCAAAGCCTACGAGACATCTTTGGCCTGTTGCACCAAATAACTTCAACCAGAGCCACAAGAAGATACATACGCTCAAACTCATCCCATCATTTTAGATATCTTCACTAATGTGGATTTCGGTACTGTCAATTTCACAGAATTATTGTCCAGAAGACACTGGTTCCAGAGAAAATTTTTTGCTTGAATCTCGTATCGAAACAAGTATTTTACTGCTAATTTCACTTTTAAATAAGAGGGATGAACTTGCATTTAGATTCCACTCAAGGTAATGGCAGGGTGAATATTGCAAAATCACATTCAAAGTTTATTGAAACGTTTTGCAATTTCTCAGAGCTATTGTCATACAATATCAAGAGACACCTTCATGTAGAAGAGTCAATATTTGGTTTATAGTTCAAAGCCAAAAGCTTCATTCAACTATGAACGTTAAAACACTTCACGTAGTTCAACACCCTCTCTCTAACTTGTGACATCATATGAATGAAAAGTCAAGAGCCTGGGTGATTTGCAATTGAATGCATTCTTGACAAATAAATCACTTTCACAGCAACAATTGTTTTTTTCATAATATCAAGCAAGCTCAGGTTGTTTTATTTTCTCCAGAAAGATACCTTTTCTACTGGTATCAGTCAAGGGCGATTGTACCAGGTGAAAACAGATCCATGTACACTTGCACTACTGCATCTATCCCTAACATGCAATGCTGTCTTTGATCAGTATATGAATCTTTCCTGTGTGTGCACAGTCTGGAAGTGTTTGCCTATAATTGGGCAACCTTTCCGTTGTTGTATCCTGATAGGGACAAAAGCTAATGTTGTCCTTTTTAGGTACCGCCTAAGCAGCGCTTGCGCTATCTCTTAGAGACGCGTTGAGTTTAGAATATGGATTTGGAGCCCCTTCCATGTTTTTTCTATTGGCTCCTCGTACTGATCTTGGTAAATATCAGCTTTTTATTGGTGAAATAGCTTACTAGTCCCTACTTTTCAAATTTTGGAACCTCCCCTACGGACTGCTCCTGTTACATGGGCTCTTACGCCCCATATTATTTTTACACTTGTAAGCACTCAAGCAGCACTTTGCGCTCAGCTGTCCTCAAGCAGTGCTAGCCCTCAATTGATAGCTGCCTTTCTATTCTGTTTACATTTCCTGGGCTTGTGTGCTTGCAACATTGTTTCTTCAGACCTCCTACGTCCTGACACAGTATGGCCATGCACCTTTATTTATTTACTTATGGCACCGCCATCACTTTGGGTTTGCGTGCTTGGAATTTTTTTGTTGGCTTTCGTACAAAGCAGACCCCTCCCACCTCCCCACACAGCATGGCCGTGCACCTTTATTTATTTATTATAAGCGCTACAATCACTTTTTTTTTATTGTGTGCCTCAGCACTTGTGTCAGCACAGTTCTGCTCCATGGACGCTGCACTTCATATTTTGGTCTCTCATTGAATTGAAAAACAAAGCTGCGCGAGCTATGGCCACGGCTTAAAAAACAGCCTGTATATCTTTCAATTGAGGAATTTCACTGTGCTGCTTGTTATTTTCAATTCACTTGTGCATCCTCTACGCATCCTCTACGCATCCCCCCTTTCCCATCACCCCTTTAAGTGACCCAACAATAATACCCACAGCTGTTTTTCAATTGATTTCGTGCTGCCCTCCTCATGTGTCTCTCCTCCCTGCCCTTCACCATGCTGCCCAGCACTCTGCCATCCCCCTGTTATTCCTAGTTAAAGCACTGTCTTTAAAGTGTGCTGTACCACAGGCGCTGTTACTAGGTGTGACTGTGGAGTTGTAAAGGGGCCTCTGTTAGCCTCACAAGGTACCTTATTGCAATTATAAAGAGAAAGATTGCAGCCGAGTACACGTTTCCATTTTTTTTCGTAGGAAGTGCGATTTTTGTTAGCTTGCATTTTAAAAATGCAATGTATTGTTAATTGGCTAAATAAACAACAATTGTGCATTTTTAAGACCAATGGAAATGTATACTCAGCTGCAATCTTTCTCTTTATCATTGTATTAATGGTGCAGTACCTTATGTGGCTAATAGAGGCCCCTTTAAAAATCCACAGGGAGACCTAGTAACAGCCTGTGGTACTGCACCCTTTTCTTGCTTCGTGGATTTTATTGTATTAGGTATGCTACTGCAGGGATATTTTTTGCATAACAATTGAATCTAACATTATCATTTGAAATGCCAATAGCTCAAACTTTCACTAATGCAAGACCTATTGCATGCAAATGCTTGTTTTAGTTCTAACCTTTTATAACCAAATTAAATGTCTTCTCCATATTTTAGGTTTTAGGTGAGAAGGTGTGGCATATGTTGCATATGTTGCACTGTTTAGCTGTATGATTACGCTAAAGGCAGTCAATACTGTCGTTATGAGGATCCTCACAATAGAAACGTTTCTGGCTACAAGTCTCATGTGGTTTGAAGAACCCTTTTTTTTAAGAAGTGGCAGGCATTATCTGTAGTAAGATGGTAATGCAGAAGTCTTCAAACTTTTGAAGGTTGAGCCCCCCAGCTGAATTTTTTTGTCGCACCCCCCCCCCAGCCTGACAGAAATTTCTGGAATCTGGTACACTACATAATCGACCGCCACCTGCATATCCCTGGCCATATCCGGCAAATAATGTTCAAAACAATGAGTGTCTCCTCCTTCTCCATGAATTCCCTCACTACCACGCACCAACAATGCACCTCATCTCTCTATGGCACCTTTCTGGCAAACATATACATTTTTTTTATAGTGCTACTCATAGTTTCATCATACTGAGGGGCATATGTACAACCCCCTATAGAAACCACACCGTCACTTTTTACGACGTTGTGATGGCGATAGGGGCATTGCCCTATTTACAAGGCAGAGTTAAGCCACTTAACTTGGCTTAACGCTGCCTTGTAAATAAGGCCCCCTTTCATGCTATGCTTAGTGTGAAAGGGTGGGCAGTGGGTGTTGCGGTGGGCGTTCCACTGCAACAGGCACTGATTGTGATGCTGCGCCCTATTTACAAGGGCAGCGTAAAAGGGAGACAGCGTTAAAATTAAGAACAGGGAAACCCTGGTCTTAAGCTGGCGAAACTAGAAGAAATGCATTATTTCTCTTCATTTTTGCTTCATCTATGTGTACTGCCTTGTGCACACACATGGAAATAGCAAAATGCCTTGTATTTGTAATCATTTTTAAAAAAATCGATTTTGTGATTTCCGTGTGTGCTGCATTAAGCAGCACACATGGAAGTGTGACAAATGGCATTTAAAGATTGTTTATGTACAGGAAGGTCCCCCTCCTGTACATAAACAATATTTCCCATGCAGACACCCTTGCACTATGGTGCAATGGTGCCTGCATTGGCGCTACACTGCTAAGTGTAGCGCCAGCGCAGGGGAAACGCAAGGCTGAACCATATTGTTGTAAATAGGGTGCAGCCTTCCGTTTCTGAAGTGGCGGAGAGAGGCCTTAACCCATGACTGCTAACGCCTCACTCCGCAACTCCCTTGAACTTATGCCCCCAGCTTTTTGATCTGCATGGTACACCTTCTTTGTAGCAGGCACATTAACCCTCTGTGCTGTGAGGGTGGCAGGAATGCTCATGTGAGTGCGAACATCTAATCAATACCCTTCACATGCATTTCTACCTTGGAAACACTCATACGAATGGGGATAATAAATGTGCAAACACGTTGAATTTATGAATTTGAAGTGACATCTACCGAATGTAAACATTCTCCTCTTTTTAATTCGGGTTGAAATGTTGTGTGTTCAGTGCCCAGTTTCTATGTACATAAATCACACGTGCTAAGGGTTTTTGGACATTGTTGCAACCTGCCATCCTTTTTTCTGTTTAATATGGCCCCCTTCAGAAATCAGTATGAACCCTCTGCGCTACTTTATTTGCGAGAAAACTGCCACTAAACTAAATGCTGATCTCTGCCACAAAAAACATTATTCACTAGAATTATCTTGGCATTTTTATTGTCTGAAAACGTGTGGAAAACAAGGAATTCAGCCCCACTGTCCGGTGGTTTTAAACCCATGTTATTTATACAAAAGTACAAGTTCCACAAGTAAAACGATCCCTGTGAGAAAAGTAACTCACAGGTATCTTCAAACCTCATAAAATACAGTTTACGAATATACAGCATGACTCATTGTACACATACACGTTCCGACTTTCCAGCAGGGATGAACCCTTTGCAATAGTAAATCATATTGAGCCAACTGCCAGTACACGAAAACTACGACATTACCATAAACATTCTTAGGACTTAAAGGGCTTCAGCTTTCACCCCGCCCCCCCCCCCCCCCCCGTTGTGTGTGTCTGCCCGGGCTGAGACAGCTTCCCGTGCACACCCACAGCCGCACCCGAGCACTTCACAGGTCTTTTAAAGACCATTCACTTGTTCACAAGGCTTTGATGGTTTTGACCCCTTATTAGGGCCCCTGCCGCTCCCCTCTGCCATTTGCTTGAAGAATCAGCCCCCTGAAATTTGACTCTAGGACGGTGCGCCTCTGCCTGCTGGTGAAGTAGAATTGAGGACAAAGGTGAGATTTTAGGGTGGAGTGCGCGCCCCCCCTGAGACGGCCCCACAGATTGAAGAACTCTGTGGTAATGGCAGAGAGCGAAATAAAGAGATCTTCACTGAAGAGTAATAGCTGGATAGAAATAAGTCACTTATCCTGCTGGAGAAATGAGCAATCCCTTCACACACATCGCACATTAGAAATCAGAAGAAATCTGAAGGATGGTGACCTTGGAGGGTGTGGTCTTCAGGCTGATTGTCTCTAATTGGTTGAACTTTAGTTCTAATTGAATTATGTGACTAGGCTATTACACAGTATTTATTTTAGCCATAGCATTGTATCATCATTAAACTGTTTTTTTAAAGGTTACAGTGGTACTTCTAGCATGATGACAGGAATAATGCAGGCATGTGAATCCATGAAAGATCCAATTCTGGAGTACATATTAGTATTAATATGCAGTAACGGCTGGCAGGGAACGATAGTGGAGAGGCGGGGAAGTGGCGGGGGATTCAAAATACAACCAAAAAAACACTTACCTCTTCTCTGCTTCCTCTGTTGTCCCTCAAGGGCCAGACCAATCACAACACTACAATGCAGCGTTGTGATTGGTTTCCCTAAGCCAATCACAACACTGCAATGCAGCGTTGTGATTGGTCTGAGCGCCATGGTTCAGCGTTTAGATGGGGAATGGGAGACTGGGCATGTTCCTCACCAGGATGTGCATTACAGCCTGGTGGATGAACATGCAAAGTGCGCATGACGGTTTGGCCGGCTCCAGATTGCCTAGCAAACAGTTATGCACACTTGGAGTGTGCAAACCACTCCTCCCCCTGTGCCTCCAGCCCTGCAAAGCCCTAACCCAGCCCTGAATGTACGAAAAATAAAATGATAATAACTATGTTATTGTCATTTTATTTTTCCTGCTCTTAGAGCAGTGGGGCGACGCTCCTCGGAGGAGCTGCCCCTGTTCATATGGGTTCATTAATGCAGGTCATATCCACAAGATAATGGACAAATTCTTTGAATACTAACATGGTCTGTGACATGTTCATATGTTTAGCGAAACAGCAGTGAAGGGTTGAATGGCTGCACCAGTATATGAGTTCCCATGAATATTTAAATCGTAATGCTCCACTTTTCGTAACCCCACTGCTATAGAAGTCACATTATGCGAGAAGAAACTTCTCTTAGAATAATGAAATGATGAAAAGGAGCATATAATCAAATATAATACTGTTATAAATTATAAACAGTATCAAATCCATGCAATTAACACAAAATTAAAGTGTGGGGAGTCTTGAAATCTTTTTTCTTCCATTAATCTTTATTTTCATTTCCAATCATGCATAAAGCCCAGCCAACGTGTTTTGTCCAAAACATGGACTTATCAGGGTTGTAATTTATGTCATGAAGATCACCGAAGCAATCTAGGAGTGTGAAGTCATAAAGGTCGAAAATCTTGTGACGTCTGTTAATTATTTCTATCCAAGTTGGAAACAGTTCATGAAAATCACCAAAGAAATTTAGAGATGTGTATTAATATACATCGATATTCCAAAAATACCAATGTCCTCTGGATTTTCTAAGGATTATTCCCTTCTATCCATGCTGGCATCATTTCCGTTTGTGTCCGAAGTATCGTCTGTCTGACCGTGGTAACATGTTCATCAGTGAATGAAATCTGCATAGGAAAATTCAGCGATTCTATGAAGCAAAACATGGTTTGTATAGCGCACATTCCACACAACTGCTGCTTACAGATTCACATCCCCTAACTTTGTCCTCAATTACATATGACGTTCATGCAATTATGTCAGTTCACCATGCTCATACAGCTGATGCGGGCTGATAGCCCTTAAAATAGTGAGCTCTTGGGCTACACAACCATTCTGTGGGAGCACAGGCCTGGTATCACCTTGTGGTGTAGTAAATATATTAATAAATTGTATCTGGGTACTGATGCGATTTAAAGTGGGTTTACACTAAAAAAAAAACTCTCCCTTAAGTTTTGTGCACTTTAAAGGTCCACATGATTTTGGGTCACTCTCCTGATAATCTCATTGTATAAAAACTGTTAGAAATTTGGTATCAAGTTGGCAGAGGTATGCACCCTGTTCAAGCGGGAACCACAATCCAAGTCAGGGTAAGCTTAGTACACACTAAATGTTTGCCTGTGTTCACCCTCTGGTAGCTTGGCACAAAGTAGTCAAGCTAAACTAAAGAGGCAATGTGTAAAGTATTCGTGCACACACACACAAACACACACATACAGTAGCACAGTGAAAATACCACAAAAGTACCCCACAGCAGTTTAGAACAATGGCCAATATTTAACTGCTGAGTAGAACAAGACCAAAACAATTAAAATCCAACATAAACAAGTAAAGATACAAATGTTGCAAGATGAAATCAAAAGCAGTGCTTAGAAATCAATAGCTTTAACTGGGGCTATCTGATTGCGCTTGACCAGATCAAATCTATACGTTTGGTCCGACCGTGATGGAGCGTGGGCCAGATACATGAGTCACGCAAAGCCGCTGACAGTACCTTGGATACGTCGAAGCTCAGGGACAATGCTTGCCCAACGAGGGGATGCTCACATTAACGACACATCATTAGCATTTGGGAGGTAAAGCTCTATTCAGCTACATTCCATCGTCTCTGCCGCTTGATGGCCAATTACGGTCCGTACTTACAGTTTGTTGGGCATTTTCTGATGGGCTTAGTGATATCTGAGTAATTTAATCTACGTAAATTACTCCTATTCCCAAAATGTAGACATTTTTTGCCTCCTGCAGACATTCAGAGGAAATTAATGTGATGCTCATTCATGTGAATATTATATGGGATAATGCAAATAAAAATAATAATTTACAGATGGGTACTAATTATACATTGAATTTGAATCACAAAGTGTTTTCGAATATATAATACATTATTGTATTTAAAAGGAGAAGAAAATAAAAAACGAAAGTAATAATGGTTGAAAACAGTTTCCTTACAAAATATAAAACCGTAACTTAATGGAATGCCTTTCGCCCTGAGAGCAATATTTCTCCCTGTCTTCTCCCTTCACTTTTCCTATATTTCAAAACAGTGCTTTTCACCATGCGTCTCTGAAGAACGCTGGCCAATAGAGTGTCAGTGAGTCCTCTGGACTGTGTGTAAAATTCCAAGTAATGGAGGGGGTGGGGGTTGTAAACATTCCAATGCTCTGTGTTGTACTGGTTTCTCTCTGCTTTCCGGTTAATCAACAGTAAAGTGCAGGGGCGCGGCGCTGGCACATCAGTAATAGCTAAATATATTGAAATTATGCATTTTAAGCAATTCGACTATTTCAGCTATTTACCCAGAGTAAAGGTTCAGGTAAAATAAATGTGTAATGCTTGTACTAAACAGTATTGCAGATTAAGGAAGCTCTCTTGCTCTTGATATCCAGTGAGAGTTTTATGGATATATTCATTTTAAAACCATTATGTCTTTCTCCTATCGGGACCACTGCACTCGGATTCTTGGAACTGACTTCGTCACCCCATCCTGTTCCCCCACTCCTCCCTCTACAACAGAGGTCTTCAAACTTTTGGATGCCGAGACCCCCCTGTCAACATTTTCAAGCGTAAGGACCCCCTCCTGACAAAAATTTCTAAACCTTTAGGTTATGAGGAAGGTGAGGACCAAATTATGCGACAGGCTTGATTAAATTGTGTGAGTAGAAAATGTAAATAATGTTCTGTGGTGCTGCGTATTTTGGGGTAGCATTGCTTTATGATTTAGAATTTTTTTAAACACAGTAATACTGAGGAAAGATTTCATCCCATCAGTACCAGTTTATAACCAAAATACAACAATTAACATCAGAAAGTTGTCTAGTCAATCTCTGTGAAGGGCCTCCTAATCCGCAGGAATACGCGCTGCCACATTAGTAGCTCACCTGGCCATGGCCGAGAGCAGCAAGAGTGCATTCAAACCGTGGCGGTCTTGAGCAGAGTTAAGCAGTTTATCATTGCCCCTTTCCTCTCACCCCCTTCCTTCCATCCCTCTCTTCTCTCCTCTCCCAACCCCAGATCCCTCTCTCACATTGCAGGTAGATGGTTATTAGCCCCAGGACACCTTTTGGTAACAGTAGCGCACTACAAATATAAATAATAGGCAGAAGCAGGGGATCCACTAGACTCGAACTTCGAGGGGGGGGGGGTTAACACTCCCAGCCAGGGCTGGCCCTAGCACTGGTCGCACACGGTGCAACAGTCTTTCCACTTTCTCCATGAATTCCCTCACTACCACTCACCAACAATACACCTCATCTCTCTATAGCACCTGTCTGACAAACATTTCATTTTTTTATAGCGCTACTCATAGTTTACTCACACTCAGTTCTGTGAAGTGCATGGTACATCTTCTTTGTACGAGGCACTTTAACCTTCTGCACTGTGTGGGTGACAAGAGTGCCCATGTGACTGCACAGTGAGCAATGCAACAGTGTGAGAGTAGGGTAAAAGGAGTCACTGCAGGGTGAGTGAGGTTACCATATGAATTTGGGTTCGGCTGTAAGTGCAGAGTGGGACGAATTAGTGCATGGTTAGTGATGGCCTTGTTTGAGTGAGCTACAGATTGAGCAGTAAGGGGGGCACAGGTGAGTGAAGTGTCACATGAGTGCAGGGTGAGAAGTGTGCTCGTGTGACTGCAGGGTGAGATACAGAGTGAACAATGCAAGCAAATATTTAGTGCAGAGTGATCACTGTGAGAGCAGGGTGAGCAGGTGAATGTTGTGAGTGCATGGTGATCAGTGTGAGTGCATTGTGATCACTGTGAGTACATTATGATCACTGTGAGTACAGGGTGAGTGGGTGAATGTTGTGAGTGCATGGTGATCAGAGTGAGTGCATTGTGATCAGTGTGAGTGCATTGTGATCAGTGTGAGTGCATTGTGATCAGTGTGAGTGCATTATGATCACTGTGAGGGCAGGGTGAGCGGGCGAATGGTGTGAGTGCATGGTGATTGGTGTGAGTGCAGGGTGAGCGGGTGAATGATGTGAGTGCATTGTGATCAGTGTGAGTGCATTGTGATCACTGTGAGTGCAGGGTGAGTGGGTGAATGTTGTGAGTGCATGGCGATCAGTGTGAGTGCACTGTGATCAGTGTGAGTGCATTGTGATCACTGAGTGCAGGGTGAGCGGGTGAATGGTGTGAGTGCATGGTGATTGGTGTGAGTGCATGGTGATCGGTGTGAGTGCATGGTGATCAGTGTGAGTGCATGGTGATCAGTGTGAGTGCATGGTGATCAGTGTGAGTGCAGGGTGAGCGGGTGAATAGTGTGAGTGCATGGTGATCAGTGTGAGTGCATTGTGATTGCTGTGAGTGCATGGTGATCAGTGTGAGTGCATGGTGATCAGTGTGAGTGCATGGTGATCAGTGTGAGTGCATGGTGATCAGTGTGAGTGCATGGTGATCGCTATGAGTGCATGGTGATCGCTATGAGTGCATGGTGATCAGTGTGAGTGCATTGTGATCACTGGGAGTGCAGGGTGAACGTGAAAGTGAAGGCAAGAATGAGAAGTGAGTAGTCTGAAAGCAGGGCGCATTCCCAGAAACTTGAAGCATAGGGTTTCAGATATAAGTTAAACTATTGCTATAATGGCATTAATCAGGGTTCGAGAGTGGAGGAAATAAATAATGTGCTGATCCTGCAACAAACTTCCAGTCTAATGATTAGGGTTACCAGCTCATTATTTTGATGGCCCAGAAATAAGCAGTCACTTACAGCTGTATTTTTGTACTTATCTGTGAATACTTAGAACAGCAAATATAAATAGAAAGCACTTTTAATTGTGTTCTAGGGATGCCTCAATGATCCATCACTAATAATTAAAGAGAATGAAGACAGAAAAGTCACATAACTAATAAATACATACTTTTTTATTTATAACTCAATTTAGTGTCAAGTGCATGTCTCTGCAGGATCTTTAAACAACACATAGCAGGCATGTTTCTTTTGGCAACCCAACTTTATATTTCTTTTCATTAAATGCATTCTCACACTACAGCAGTATAAAAATACAAATGTAAGGAATAGGCAGAGTGGGGGCCCAGGGGGTACTGGAACCATAAAAAAACTAAGCTTTGGTAATCAGTTAACAAAGGCATGTAAATATGCTAATGGTTTTTAAAGACCTGTGAAAAACTCGGGCTGGAGATAAGACTCCTGACACTGCCCAGCCGAGGCCCCAGGAGCACGAGCTGCACTGCAGCAGCCCGGGCTGAGACACAGGATGGGGGAGGAAGGGGGCTGAAGCCCTGGAGGCCAGGGCAGAAGTGACACTGTGAAGGCGTGACCCCCTTTGCATCGCTCCACGGCCCCCCTGGGGGTCGCGCCCCACAGTTTGAAGACCCCTTCTCTACAACAATACGGAGCAGCTTTCCAACATCTTTTTACATACAACTACTTTGTTGGAAGGTGGGAGGGCGGGGTAGTGCTTTCATTCACTTTGGGTAATCTGTTTCTCCTGTGCACAACCTACATAACACACGAGTCGAAATTCACAAACCCGATAGTCTCTAATCTGGACAAAAAGTCTTATTAACGAGCTCTATCGTTTCAAAGGCATGTTTATTCTAGGGCCACTTCCATCTTTTTGCCCGTTCCTCTCTCTGGGCCTGTCCCTCTGTGTTATCCCAGTCCTGTCCCTCTGACTATCTATGCTTCTGTTTTTCTCCCTGCCCCTTCCTGTCTGTGCCTTTATCTTCATGGTAAACTATTGTGAGTGGAGGATTGACAGTGCACAGTGGCTTCTTTCTAGCTCATGATCTTGTGTTTTGTCGATGCTGCTACACCCAGGATAATGTGCTGCATGGCTAAACACTTAATAAGGTCCCAAGCGAGACCTGTTGGCTATGCCAATGCTTGTTTTAACGTATTGCTCATGTCGATGAATTTATACAAATTCGAACTGGCAAATAAATGAAAAAGAAATTGATCACACTGTAAGTCTCTAATAGTACTCAGTTCATCCTCCACACCCCAATAGGCTTTGCAATCATCAGATCCATTTCCTTTACTCATCAACCCTTTTCGTATTAAGTCTATCACTTCGTCAAGTACCTTGTCCAAGATTAACTTCTCACGCCACCTTTCCTCCGAAATGATGCTGCCTCTCACCGCACATACATATTCAGGGGCATATTTACAAACCTGTTAGCCTGCCAATGCGTCACTTTTTGTGCACGTTTTGCTGCTCCATATTTACAAGGACACGTAAAGCCACCCTACGTGGCCTTTCGTGTCCTTGTAATTACGTCCCCTTTTCATGCAGGCATGGGTGTTGCTGTGGGTGTTTCCACGCAACACTCATGGCTTGTGTCACATTCCCAGATTTACAATCTTTTGAAAACCTGGGAATGCGTCAAAATGCTACGCCTCCCCAGCGGAGGAGTAGGGAGTCGCAACGAGGAGACATTTTTAATTTCTCCTAGTTTTTTACACTTTTTATGCATGCTGCATTCTGCAGCACACATAGAAAGAAAAAAACACCTCCAGTTCCCCAAACACACATACACCATTGCACCATCATGCAAGGATGCCTGAGTTTGAGCAGGGGAAAGCACAGGGATGCAACATATCATTGTAAATATGACGCATCCCCGTGCTTTGAAAGTGACTCAGTGCAGCGCAGTCAAATGGCTTGTGGTGCCACACCGAGTCACTTTCTTGCAGAGAAAGCCCTTTGTTTCTGTATCTGCCTGATCATCCATATCTGGTGCATCAGTTCCTTGTAATTACGTCCCCTTTTCATGCAGGCATGGGTGTTGCTGTGGGTGTTTCCACGCAACACCCATGGCTTGTGTCACACTCCCAGATTTACAATCTTTTGAAAACCTGGGAATGCGTCAAAATGCTACGCCTCCCCAGCGGAGGAGTAGGGAGTCGCAACGAGGAGACATTTTTAATTTCTCCTAGTTTTTTACACTTTTTATGCATGCTGCATTCTGCAGCACACATAGAAAGAAAAAAACACCTCCAGTTCCCCAAACACACATACACCATTGCACCATCATGCAAGGATGCCTGAGTTTGAGCAGGGGAAAGCACAGGGATGCAACATATCATTGTAAATATGACGCATCCCCGTGCTTTGAAAGTGACTCAGTGCAGCGCAGTCAAATGGCTTGTGGTGCCACACCGAGTCACTTTCTTGCAGAGAAAGCCCTTTGTTTCTGTATCTGCCTGATCATCCATATCTGGTGCATCAGTTCCTTTTGGAATCCGCCTAGAAAGTGTCGCAACTATGTCATTTTTTACTCCATGTAAGTATTCTATATCAAACTTGTACTCCTGTAGAGAAATCAACCATTCAGATATTCTTTCTGACACCAAATCCACCCCTTTCTTTTTTTCAGTTCAAGAAAAGTTTATTAAATGCAAATAAGATAAAAGCATATAAAATAAAACAATAATATGTATAAGAAACACATACATCGTGGCATTTGAAATTGGCATCAAAGTAATCAATGAAAGAGAACAAAACAATATACAGAAATAACTGGTAAATCAGAATCCTAAAACAGTTGAGCAAATTTTTAAAGCTTCACACAGAGTTTGTGATCAGTCCTAATTTCGAAGTCGGAGCCCCACGTGATTTTCTTTAATTTCTTCACAGCCAAGTACACAGCAAGGTCTTCTCTCTCTATAACTGGGTATCTGGACTCAGTGTCCTTTAACCTGCGTTAGATAAACATAATGGTGTTCAGACCATTCTTCCGCTTTAGTTTTAGCACCGCCTCCAATCCTTTCAGACTGTCATCCATTGTTATTATAGATCTTTTTTTAGGGTCTACATTTTTTAATTTAGGAGCTGTACTCAGTTGTTTTTTTAACTCCAAAAATTCTCCTTTACAAATGTCATCCCGGATATACTCAACACCTTTCTTCAAAATACATCTCAGATTGGCACCTAATTCAACAAAATGTTTTACACATTCTCAGTGGTACTCTATCATACCCAAGAATGTAATCAATTCCTCACAAGATGAAGGCAAGTGCATGTGCTGGATTGTTTCAACCAAATCAGACTTGGAAATGACCTCTCTAGTAATTGTTAGTCCTAAATAATTGATAGTTTTGGTACCAAACCTGCATTTCTCAGATTTTATTGTGAGTATGCAGTAACACATCCCTCAAGCAAGTATTGTGATTCTTAGAATCTGTGCCGAAAAACAAGGATGTCAGCTCCTTGTAATACCCTCTTCACAACACGCTGAAGCACAGAGGCTGTGGACACTAATCCGAAAGGCAGCCTGACAAACCTAAATTTCCTAAATGGTGTTATGAAAGCAGTGTAATCTCTTGAGAACTCCTTTAATTCAATCTGATGATAAGCTGAGGTGAGGTCCATGGTATTAAACACCTTTGCTCCACCCAGCAACAACAACAATTCTGTAATGTTTGAAAGAGGATATTTGTCCACAATTATATTTGTGTTCAGATGCCTTAAGTCCACACATAATGGTAGCTTTCCATTAGATTTCCTAGCTGCCACAAGTGGTGCCAGTCATTGAGTTCCCTTAACTTCTTCTATTATTCCACTCTCTTTGAGTTTACTAACTTTCTCCCACCTCTCCTCTCTGATTGCCATAGGGAGAATCCCACTTTGCAACACATCAGTTGAGCTCCAGAAACTTGGCAGATTTGCGTATAATTTACCAAGCATCCTAGTTCCTTACTGAAAACCTTGGAAAATTATTTTAACGTTTTTCCAAATCCTATTATCAGACAATAGCGTTAACGCACTAGAGATCGCTCTCTCCTTTAAACAAATCAGCGAACCACTAATGGCATCTAACATGACACCCAGATCACCTTGATGTATCCAACTAATATTACTCTCATGTTCGCGAACGACACTCTCATCATCTCAAAGACCCAGAGTGGACTCCAGCAAGCACTGAAGCAGTTTGAAGATTTTTGTTTGAATAGGGGCCTAAAAATAAATACGACAAAAACTAAGTATATGGTTCTGACTGGCCGTAAAACGTGCGGGTCAAATAGACCTTATAGACGGCTGATTAATATGAATGGCTCCCCACTGGAGCAGGTAGATGCTTTCACTTACCTGGGGGTTACCCTTCAGAAAGACCTGGGGTGGTCTAGCCAATTGGACATTGCGGTTCTAAAACTCCGCCAGCAGGCAGGCATCCTTTTGAAAAAGTTTACCTCCTCAACAACTAAGCCCATTAGCCCCTTATTGGAAGTATACGGGATGAAGGTCTTAGGTTCGGCCCTATATGGAGCCGAACTCTGGGGTTTTGAAGATCTTAAAAAGCTAACGTTAGCTGAAAATGAATTCCTCCGAAAAGCTACTAGCGTTCCTACGAGTACCCCGTTAATACCGCTAATGTGGGATCTTGGAAAAAAGGCGGTCCAGGATCTTGCTCTTTTGCGTCCAGTCCTTTACTGGCGCCGTTTATGGACAACAGAAGAACTACAGCATTATGCCCAGGGTTTAAGGGAGATAATGGCTAAGAGCACAGGCCAAAGAATACATTGGCTTAAGAACATCAGGTCGATACTCCTTAAATTAGGAATGAGTGACTTATGGGAGGACCCGGAAAACGCTCAATTTCCCTCTAAAAAATTGCTAAAAGAAAAGTATTGGGAGATGGTGATCACAGAAGTAAGGTCAGAGGGTCTCTCCGCTCATCTAACTGGTCGTTTCATGGACATCAGAGCCCAACCAAAACTGGAACAATACTGGGATATTATCGGCAAACAACAGGATCGCAAGCTCTATTTCCAGCTTAGGGTAGGATCACTCCCAGTAAGATCCTTTACGGTTAAATGGGCAGATAAAAGTGGAAACGACAGATGTCCCCATTGTGGGGAGGACCAAGAGTCAATAAGTCACCTTTTATTTTTTTGTCCCCTGTACACTGCCCCCAGAATGATGTGGATCAAGCCATTATGTAAACTGCTTGGGATACACAGACATGCTGAGGCTTTGAGAATTTTAACTACAGACCTGACGCCTAGAATCGCTGTTGCTGAGGCTAAATTCTTGAAATGGGCTTGGGTAATCCGCACAAAATATACAGCGGTAACTATGTGAAGATTAAGCTGCATTTGCCCATGTATACTGGGGCTAACCCTTGTGAATTTTTGTGTAATACTCCTCTGGATAAATGTATGTTGATGAACTTGTTTTTATCTTCTTTTTAAACTGCAATTCGGCATAGTCTATTCTAGTTTAATACTTTTTTTAAATATTTATTGTATGGATTTTTTATGACTTTTTAATCAACATTTGTGTAATATATGTATGTATACTTTTATGACTTAATTGTCGAATAAAGTTGTGAAATCGTAATATTACTCGCCCTTTTCTTCAACACATATATTTTCCCCAAAACTAAACGTTGCTTAAGTCAACTAGACTAATGAAATAACTAGGCAAATTTATGGGCTCACCCCCATATGCACACGACCTGATATCCAGTTTTTAATAAATTGACCTTATCCTGTAATTTACTGCAATAGAATGTGTCTGAGATATAGTGGTTTTTGCCCCTGAATCAAACAATACTTTACCAGATTCACCTTTGACCAAGATTGCACCCACAGGGCTGGACCTACCTTTACCATCATTATCAATCCATAGGACAATTTGCCCATGCTTAAAGTCGGTGCCATCATACTCCTGATCATATTCCACACCCACTCTTTTGACATTAGTTTTAGATTCCATTATCATGCACACCACAGCAAAATGTCTCTTCTTCCTGCAATTCACACAAACAGCTTTTAAAGCAGGACACATTTTATCATTGGCCAGATGACCAGCTTTGTTACATCTGTAACATCTAGATCCAACAAGCTTACTCTTTACACCCACATCTTCCTGATTTAAATAAGTTTTTATAAACCTTTCCTTCACTACACTCACACTTTGTTCTTTCTCCTTCTCATTCTTAATCACTTCAACACACTTGATAAAAGGCTCCACTCATTTCGCAACCAGCAACACCTCCTCAAGAGTTGGCTCATCTTTTAACCACAACTCCTCCCTTACTCTTTCAATACTTGGCTTGATGTAGTGATCATTCAAACATCAAGATTCGTCTCATAGATTCCAATATAATGCAGGAGCCAAGACATGATACTTCAAAGCAAACATATTCTTTATTCTTTGCAAAATCCAACATTAGCCCAGCCAACACATTTCATCCTTAACAGGGACTTCATCAGTGATTAGAAAAATTATTCTTCTTCTCTCTTTTAGTGGCACTTCTCTGGATAGAGATATCCCATAAAAATGCAGGCATAGAGTGAATGTATCCCCAGTGGGACCTGCTACATTCAATCAATCAATCAATCAATCAGGTATTTGTGAAGCGTGCTACTTAACCGTGAGGGTCCCAAGGCGCTAGGGGGGAGGGAGGGATGCAGCTCTGTCTCACCCAAACAGCCAGGTCTTGAGGCTCTTCCTGAAGGCTTGCAGAGAGGGTGAATGTCTAATGCTGAGCGGGAGTTCATTCCAGGTCTTTGCCACGATGTAGGAGTAGGCTCTTCCACCCATTCTGGCTCTGCAAATGCAAGGGGTTTCGGCAAGGGCAAGGTTGGCGGAGCGGAGACTTCTCTTGGGTGAGTAGAAGGAGACTCTTTTGTTGAGGTATTGGGGTCCGGTGTTGTGGAGGGATTTTTAGGCGTGAGTGAGTAGCTTGAAGGTCACTCTTCTCGATGGAGAGCCAGTGGAGGTCTTGTAGGTGCTGGGTGATGTGGTCTTGTCGCAGGATGGCAAGGACGTATCTGGTCGTGGTGTTCTGGATGATCTGGAGTTGTCAGAGCAGGGATTCCGGCATAGAGGGCGTTTCCGTTGTCCATTGTGCTGGTTATCAGTGCGTGGGAAATGGTCTTTCTGGATTTGAGGTGGATCCATTTGAAGGTCTTGCGGAGGGTGTTAAAGCACGTGGTGGAGACGGCGTTGATCTGTCTGGTCATGGTTAGGGAGGAGTCGAGAATGATGCAGAGGTTGCAGGCATGGTCTATCAGAGTGGGGGGTTGCCGAGGGCGGTGGGCCACTAGGTATTGTCCCATGCGGAAGGGGTGGGTCCGAGGACGAGGACTTCGGTCTCCAGGCAGCTGCTGCTCATCCAGGATGCCACGTCTTTCATTCCTTTCTGGAAGCTGAGACTGGTGGTGTCGGGTTCCTTTGAGAGGGAGAGGATGAGCTAGGTGTTGTCGGTGTAGGATACTATACTGAGTCTGTGATGTCCGATGATGGCGACAAGGGCGGCCATGTAGATGTTGAAGAGTGTGGGGCTGAGCGATGATTCTTGGGGTCTCTGCAGCTGACCTCTGTGGGTTGAGAGAGGAAGGGCAGGAGTAAGCATAGGCGGATCTAGCGGATCTCGCGTACGCGAATTTGCGTATTTACGGATTCACAATCCGCAAAATCCGTGAACTCTCGCGGATTAGCGGATTTTTAAGTTTTTTGTGTTGGCGAGCGTACGCGAGGATTTGTGGACCATTTCGCGATTGCGAACTTACTTTTCGGCTCGCAACGGCCGCGACTATGTTGTTTCTACGTCTGGTTTATCATCACAGGTTCACAGCACCCTCTGTTTCACCACTGCCACCCTCTGGTACACCCATGCCACCCTCTGGTACATCCTCACTGCCACCCATTAGGTTTGTTTATCACTGTAGATTATGGGGTGAAAAAAAGCAAGCACACCTGCCCTGCTTCAACTGCCATGAATTAATTTGGGGTTGATTAATGTGTCAGTGATTTTGAAAATTCCAGTCTGGCTGGCACCTGCTTCCTTCCTTATCTGTAATTTGCTTTCTGTTGCAGTGAAAGCAAGCACACCTGCCCTTCTTCAACTGCCATGAATTAATTTGGGGGTGATTAATGTGTCAGTAATTTTGAAACTTCCAGTCTGGCTGGCACCTGCTTCCTTCCTTATCTGTAATTTGCTTTCTGTTGCAGTGCAATTTTTTTCACAGCACCTTTATGGTCTACCTGTAGCTATTCTATGAGCCTGAGCCTGCTGTTTGGGTCATAGCAGGGTCATGGAATAGTTGCAAATAGGCAACTGAACTCTGGAGGGGCCCCTCAGGAAGCACTAGAGTGAATGGTTACTAATGTTAAGTTTGAACTTTTGCACCTGCTGATTGCTTTCAGTTTAGCAAAAATTGTTTTTCTGCAATTTCGCGCGATTTGCGGGGCGCGAATCCGTGCGAGATTGATTTCGGAAGCCGCGAATGCGTGCGAATACACTATTTTTTTTTTTGCAGGGTGTATGTTCGCGTGATTTTTTGCGTGTTCGCAAGGCGCTTGTAGCTATACGTTTGCGAAGTTACCCTAGCGGTCGTACACGGGCGCGGCCATCTTGTTTGCGTGACGTAATTCCGTTTCCGGCCGCTATGTGTAATCTCGCAAAGTGTGCTGCTCACTAGTACAATTTCACGCGTGATCGCGAGGAAAATCTCGCGCGAACTTACCCACGCGGTCGTGAATGGGCGCGGCCATCTTGTTTCTCATTCATTGCTATGGTTCTGGGCATGCTTTCTGTATCCTCTCTGAATCTCTGCCATCCTTTGCTTGTTTGAAGTTTATTTGATCTATTTTACTTATTATCTATCCCTCTATTTTTCTAGCTCTATATTTTTGTGTTTTCTGCTACTTTTTGTTAATTTTAAACTACTTTTTTAAACTCTTTTATTTTCTTCTTCCCTATTCTATTTCTTCTTTATTATTTAACTCATTTCTGCCCAGACCATGGTAATGGGAGCCGGGAAGCACCCTGAGAAGGGGAAGGGTCCCGCACCCCGTGCCCGGCTCCCGTGCAGGCGTTTGAGGGGGGAGCAAGTGATGCCACGGGAGATCTTTAGCGCGGAGGAGGTGGCCGCACTCATCTTCCACGTCCAGCGCCGCCTCCCCAAGACGATCCTGGGAGGCGGCAAGATCGCAACCGGCTATGGCATCCGGGAGCGCCGGAAGCGGTGGGAGAAGGTGTGCCGGGCCATGTTTAAGCTCTCTGGGGTCCGGCGCACCTATAACCAGGCCACCCACCGCTGGACGGATGTCATGGACCGGGAACGGGACTTGCTGGACGCGCTCGGCGTAGAGGTCCCCGGGCTTGGTGAGTAGTAGTAGCTATTTCTAGCTATTTCATCACTAATCTGTTTTATCCGGCTCTGTTATTTGCAAATCTTTGTTCTTTACCAAGAGCAATAATGCTGCCGATTACATTAGGTAAATTATATTTCAAAATCTTCTATGCATTTCAGGTGCACTGCTCTCTTTCTCAGTAGCCTTGCTTGCTACTATGCTTATTTGTTTTGTATTTTGTGTTCATTTCATTGGCCTGAGAAATTATGTATGAGTGTAGTGTAAAGAACTGCGTAATGCTAGACACTAAGGGTCATATTTTCAATTACCGGCGCATCCCTGCAAAGTAGCAGGGATGCGGCAGTAATTGTACGCCATGCCACCACCACCCATTGGCCCAAAACGTCACAGAAGCCTTACGCATCTGTGCCGTAAAGGCCGTGCATTGCTGGAGTTGCGTGCCAACGATGGCGCAGCTCCAGCAATGCTCTGGGGTGCCCTATCTCCCCAATGCTGCATCAAGCCATACGTCGGCTTCAAGCAGGCGCAGGGTTTGAGTCACGCATCATTGTCCTAAAAGTGACTGATTGACATCTTGTAGATTTCCCTCAGACACTTTTAGGATTCGTTCCTGCGCAGGAACGCCCTCCCTTGCGCCGGAACGCCCCCTGATGGTGCAGGGCTTTACAACGTGATGCATCTCCCATATGCGTTTTTTTTAATATATACACGCCGCACCATGGCGACTCTTTTGTTCTGCCGCTGCGTCCCAAAAGTCACGCAACAATGAAGGAAAATTAGCCGCAAGGGACTTCTAAATCAGCCCCAACAGACTGAAGTCCAGTCCTTCCTTTAGACACATGGCTATAAGAAGAAATAGTGGTGGTGGTCGGTGGATTGATAGTTTGAGTATTCACTGATCTGCAAGCAGGATGGACTTTGTCTGTCACTACGCGTGCTGCGGACTGCTGCCTGCCAGGCCTAGGAAAACCTTTTTAGTAGTCTGTTTATTGAGTTACATAGGAACTTTGAAAGTCAACGGTCCGCAAATCAGGCAATACGAATAACGTAGTATACCACATGAGATAGGTCAATATATCCAGTGGAATAGTTGTCTATCTATTTGCTATTGCTCCAAAATATTTTGTTATTGTTCTTTTGAAATGTTTGATTTGGTTGACAAATCTCATCCATGTTTTCTGGTCTTTCTTTCTTTCATGTTGTACATCAGCTCCCCCCAAGGGCAAGAGGACACAGCAGGAGGAGGAGGAGGGTGCTGTTCAGGAGGATGCAGGCCAGGATCGGGCAGGCGAGGGCTCCTTTGCTGGCCCCAGTAAGTTTTAATTTTAATAAAGAGTACCTTTTTTTTCCTAGCGTTCCTCATTCGATTTTTTCTAAATCGTCTATGATCTTCTTGTAGACTGGATCTAAATTCTTATCCTGCCTCGACTATGACTCCCTGTGGTATTACTAGATCATTCTTATTAGTCTGCGTGTGTAGCTAACTAAGATTTCACATTTGGCAATTCCATTGGACTCCCATTCTAGTCAGCAATAGCTCTATGCACTGAGTGCAGTCCTCTGGGATTGTCCATAATGTCTTTTCAAGTCTTCTAAATGTTTATGCTTTGACAATTGCCAACAATAAAAAGGTGAATGACCACCAAGAAAGAATAAGATACTACTTTACTTTTGTTTTGGATAGGAGGACAATCCATTCTACTACTGTTGCAGGGACAAATCTGCACAAACCGAACTATGAACACTAAATAGTGCATTGTTTATCAATTATAATAGGCGCAGGTAGACTTTCTTTCCACATACCTCAGTGATATCAGACTTTGAAGAACCCCCAATCTCCTTACTGACTAGATAGTGTGGCAGAGTCATTTAGCTCCCTAAGTCACCGATGATTGATCCCCAATGATCATTATATTATCCTACGCAGGACAAGAGTACGGAGTCACAGTCAAGAAGTGTCTGAGGCACTCATGCTTGCAAAAATTCCAAAACCTTTAGCTCATCCACTCTAGTCTGGAGGACCAAAAACCACAGAGTCTATTTAAGTTTAAAAGCTTTATTAAAACTAAACACATTTATTAAAATCAACTTTGTCATAAAAGTAAACGTTTAACTGAAAATGGAAAAGTGCTTAGTGCTAACGATTAATTGGACACATTTCTTGTGGTCGAGCTGAGCTCTCACCTGGTTTGAACTTGAGCTTGACCCTGATCGTGTTCTTAGAAGTCAAGCTTCTGTTAGGAGAAAAAGTGTTGTGTGTTAAAAATAAAAAGCAAGCATTCATCAGTTGTGCCAAAAAGTGCAGCAAGACAACAGCCTTCCCTGGAAAAAGGGACATTTTTACTGTAGAGTATACAGTTACAAATTATTACATTGTATTTCGTTTTTTTTAAATTTCTTTATTCCTCCTAGACCAAATATTATATAGTAGTGAGTGGTGTATTCTAACATTCTTAAATGTACTTTGTAGGTGGAACATCTGGTGGCGGGGCCAGCGCGGAGGTGGTGGTGGTGGATGAGGAGGACAACACTTCTGGGGAGGAGGCGGTGCTAGTGCCGGACGACACCAATGTGCCTGTGAGGGTTCACACGGTGGTGGCGGGCAGAGGTAAGCTATATATTCCTTACTTATTGAGATTGAAGACTGCATAGTGTGCTTTCTGCACGGGTGTATTATAAATCAACCAGGTAGTAGCCTCCTCTAAATGTACTTCGACTTAGCTGTGAAGTTTTTGGTGAGAAGAATCCCAATAAGATCTTAGATGAACTTGATGGATGGGATGAACGAAAAGCGAAAGAAGGGTGTAAGTAAGTGTGGAAGGACGAGAAATTTTAGGATGGCTGGCAAAGAAGAATGATGTGTGTTTGCTTGGCCCCCGAGGTGGCTGGGAAGGAAAGAATATGGTATGGTGCATGGCTGGGTCAATGATGAAGCAAGGATGGGTGGAAGGACAACAGCCTGGGTGGGTGAAACAGAAACTGTATGTGTGCATATACTTTGAATGGATGGATGCCTGGAGCATGGTATTATCTGACTCTTAGATAGCACATGTGTATCTAGAGAGAGTAGATGGTCACTGGATGAACTAAGTGTTACCTTGAAGAGCATGTAACACCGCACCCGCACGTCCGTTCCAGTGTAGGGAAGGCAAGGAAAAGAAATTGTAAATTTGTCCAATTCTACCATGAATAGTAGCAATAGTTTGTATTGCAACTGCAAGCACAGCATATATCCGGTTATTACGGTGGACACTCCGTACCTCTCTTAATAACTTTAGTTTAGTAGTAGTACGTCATTCATGTGTGGGTGTATCACTGTTCACTCAATAATAAGCAAAGCACCTAAAGTCATCCCATATGTCATCAAATACATCCCATGTGAAGTGATAGATAATCTAATTATTTAGCTTCTTCATTTTCCTTTTCTAGTACTCATTTGCACTGTAGGGTGAAAGGTAAATTAATTAAACAGTAGCCCTTGTAACAGAGTATTCTCAGTGCCACCCGTAATAGAAAAGTAATAGCTGCACCACCTGCATATACTGCACCGGTACAGTAACGCAAGTCTGTCTCACTCATCATGGTGTGCGTCTGTTTTTCTCGGGTGCAAGTTCACTGCGCTGGCATTCTGCCGGCTTTCATAAGATAACGTACCAATTTTCCTAAACAAGAGAGAAGAAGAAGAATAAGACTGGTGTACTGTCATAGTCGACTGTAATGGAAGTCCATAGTGGTTGTAGAATTTGTTCATTAAACTACCACTAATGTTAGAGCAAGGATGCAGAAGTGGGAGGTTAGATAGATACTGTCCTCAATAGTTATGTACTGTGCTTTCAATTTGCTACTTGTCCTGTGACATAACTTTCGGCTCAATCACTTTGTGTTATTAATGTTAAGGAGCATTGGTTACAGACTATGTCTTTCTTTCTTCATATAGTTGCTCCTTCCAAATCGACATCACGGAGGGAGCAGGCTCGAATGGCCCGGCAACGGAGGCTGGATGCCACTGTCGCCGAATATCGGCGGCTGGTGGCCCTGGAGGAGGAGGAGGACACGCAGTCGACCGGTGCAACCACAACATCCTCGACTGGGACAGCTGCATCCTCCTCCGTGACCCCACGGGCTGCCAGCCAGTGCAGTGCTCCAGCGGTACGGAGCCGGGCTAACAAAGCCAACCACCACCGCCAAGCAGCAAAAAGACCAGCTGCCCCCCACAGGAGCTGCAAGGCACGCCAGCGCCGCCGAGGAGTCAGAATGTCCTACCTGGAGCAGGAGGTCCTTAGGTACAAGAACTTGGTGGAGGGCCTCCGCTCCGACCATGCCACCCTCCGCAAGGAGTATGATGCCCAGGCCGCAAAATTCACCAGCACCCTCCAGTAGTGGAGTGTCCCTTGCCCTTTTTTTAGAGACTTTTGGGGGGTGGGATTTGGGAGTTGGGTTCTTTTTGGGACTTTTCAAAGACAATCGTTGGGGTTAGGGAGGGTCTTGAGGGAGATTATTTTGTTAGGGCTACATAAATATACTTTTTAAAACTTTATCTGACCATACCTGTTTTTTACTGCTTTTCAGTCTGGTGGGTGGGGGTGTAACAGTAAGTTTGTTTTCCTGAAGAGTCCTAGGACTTTAGTAGTACTACCGTCAATCTCTCGTCTAGTCCTAATACTCCATTATACTACCTCCCACCAAACGCTTATCTTACCTGTAATTTGTGTTAGAAATTAGGGCTAGGCCCAGGGCTGGCTCCACGTGAAATGGGGATTAAGGTTGGCAATCCTGGGCGGATGAAATTTCCTCATTGCGGTGGTACTAGTGGTGTGACACAGTGGCAGTTGCATGCCTATGGAAAAAAAGAAAACGAAACCTGGTTTGTCCTTACTGTAGCATTACAACGGTTACGGTACGATCGAGAATATAGCAGGTGACAGTACACTAGAACAGTGCCACAATGTAGCCTAACAAATGGTAAAGTATTGCAAGTATAACTAGTACTTGCGTTGAATTTATTTGATATTGGCTCCTACTACTACAAGAAATAGTACTGAAGCTGAGTAAGTCTAGAATATATACTCGTATTCCTTCACCAGCCTGTTGCTATGACCTTATCCTCCCCAGCAAGTGTGTGGAATTATTGATGTCATTTAGTCAGACATCAAGCAAAACCACACAGCCCGGGGGAAGAGGGTTAGGGTTTGGAAAATGGATGGGAATGGGGGTTTCTTTTTGAGTAGGTTTTGTTGAGAGAAGAAAAAAAAAGCACAGCATGGACAAACAATAATTGAAGATAAAGAAATCATTGGGTACAAACTAAAGCTAACCACATGCAGTCACACTCATAGAAGAAAACAATGGATACTGTATCTGTATTCTGTATGTTGTTGGAGTTGTCCTGTTGAATTTGGTAAGTAAGTTGCATGCAGCAAACAATTCCTCTTATTAGCGGCACTCCTCCATTCCAGCTGACGCTTCGTCCATCAATGTTGGTGACCACTGACAGAAGACACCCTGTCCACTGCCTGCCTGGCGGATGTTGACTGAAACCCGGCCTGTAATTATTGAACGGAAAACAGAAAGTGCTATTACAATACCACTGATAAATAAATATAAGGTATGTACGCTGTGTGGTGCAAAAAGTCACACTTTGATTTCCCTAATAGAAAGTACAATATTTTTGAAATTGCGTACTCTGTCTGAGTCACCTTTTTAAGGATAAATAAGTATGGCCAAAATAATTTAGCGGATCTTTCCCCTCAAGCTAGGTGTACTGTAAACTGTGTTTTAGAACAAAATTAGACCTTCCCAGCAATGCTCCCACCAAGACCCTTACTAAAGCCAGTCGCAAAAATGTAGAAGACCCCCAATCAGATCTCAAAAAACGAGGCCTAGCAGAAAAATGGTGACAAAACGTACTTCGAAAGTAAAAGTAGGCACAAATACACCCTTACCCACCATGGATTGTATTCAAACCACTTGCAAGCAAGCAAAAGTATCCATAGCCAGCATCGCTCCAAGAGTGCTCTAAAACCTCAGAACTGAGTTGCAATAGAACACCCCGAAACACATGCAATCCTGCTGCTAGGCCTAACCCTTATGGATTTTGTCCAAAACACTTCTATCCGGTATTAGACCTTCCCAGGAATGCCCCAAGACCCGCCAACCCACCCGCAAAAAAGCACGCGACAACACCCCCAAACAGCCAAAAAGCAAAATCTCATACTTACAATATCTCTCGGCCTTCGGTCCAAACGCGCTGTGCAGCTAGGTCATCATCATAACTCCTGTTTTCCACCACGGATTTCCTGAAAAGCAAATGCAATCAAGATTAGACTGTCGCAGCAGTGCTTCGACAGAGACCCCGCAACCCACCCACAAACACCAGGAAGCCCCCCAAAACGCTACATTGAGCAAGATGTCAGAAGAAATAGCAAAAAAAAGGCTTTTCCTTATGGATTTTGTCCAAAACACTTCTATCCGGTATTAGACCTTCCCAGGAATGCCCCAAGACCCGCCAACCCACCCGCAAAAAAGCACGCGACAACACCCCCAAACAGCCAAAAAGCAAAATCTCATACTTACAATATCTCTCGGCCTTCGGTCCAAACGCGCTGTGCAGCTAGGTCATCATCATAACTCCTGTTTTCCACCACGGATTTCCTGAAAAGCAAATGCAATCAAGATTAGACTGTCGCAGCAGTGCTTCGACAGAGACCCCGCAACCCACCCACAAACACCAGGAAGCCCCCCAAAACGCTACATTGAGCAAGATGTCAGAAGAAATAGCAAAAAAAAGGCTTTTCCTTATGGATTTTGTCCAAAACACTTCTATCCGGTATTAGACCTTCCCAGGAATGCCCCAAGACCCGCCAACCCACCCGCAAAAAAGCACGCGACAACACCCCCAAACAGCCAAAAAGCAAAATCTCATACTTACAATATCTCTCGGCTTTCGGTCCAAACGCGCTGTGCAGCTAGGTCATCATCATAACTCCTGTTTTCCACCATGGATTTCCTGAAAAGCAAATGCAATCAACATTAGACTGTCGCAGCAGTGTTCCCAGACCCCAAAACTCATCCACAAACACCCGGAACCCCGCCAAAGAGCACCTCAAAGGCAAGCAAGTCAGCAAAAACGGCAAGAAATTTCTGCCTCATATTTGGTCCAAAACACTTTTATCCGTTATTAGAGCTTCACAGCAATGGGCCCAGAGCCGTCAACTCACCTGCAAAGAAGTAGAACACCCCCACAAGTGCTGAGTCTTTCTTCATTGGGCGTAATCCAGCCCTCTGCTTTGAGGGAAATAGGAGGAGGAGGATAGAGGAGCATGTTCTTCTGAACTTGTGAACCTGAGGAATGTAGACTGCGGCACCTTCAAATCAATAAGCAAACAAGTGAAGACAGTTCTGCTGATGGGCTTGTTTTTGGGATTAGGTGATTAAAGTTTGAATTAAATTAACTGTGCAAAACAAAGAAAGACAGACACACAGGAATAAAAGTGAATAAGGACGAAAAAGAAAGTTATTGATTCATTGTCTCATTTTCAGGGCTCGGTGTCAGGGAATAAGAAGAAGATTTCGTCATCATACTCTGCGAATTCAGGCAGGATGAGGTCAGCGTCACCGAACAGAGAACAAATCCCCTCATCTACGTTGCCGTCCTCCTCATCTTCATGCAGCGTGCTTTCTCGTATTTTGTAATATGGTGGTATGAGGTGCTGATTCATCTTGATCATTGTTAGCCTCTCCACATTTTTGGGCGAGAGGCGGCTCCGTTTGGGAGTTACAATGCCACCAGCAGCACTGAAAACACGTTCAGAAGACACACTTGCGAGTGGGCAAGACAAATAGTTTATAGCCAGGTTGGAGAGCTGTGGCCACAATTGTTTTTTCCCATGCCAATACTGCAATGGCTCATCATTAAGAAAGACCTCTGTTGAGTCATTCAGATAGTCCTACACCATCGACTCAAGGTCCTCAACGGTTCCTCCACTTTGCTTACTTTTTGCTGTGCCTGTGACCTTTTTTTGAGAACCATACCCAAGCAAAGTTAGCCAATCCGCTTCAGCAGCCACTGTTACTCTTGTGTGTGGTGCAGATGATCCGGTTGCCGGTGTCTTTAACGGCTGAGAGGTCACTTGTGCCACAGCCACAGGTGCAGAAGTGGATTCTTTTGACTGGGGATGGCCTGCTGATGCTGATGCTGATGTACTGCCTTCTCCTTCAATATCCTGCCGTTCTTTTTCAAACCTCTTGGCTGACCAGGCTAGCCAACGTTTGTACTTTTTAACATCTTCATCAGCAAAAGGAAAGAATGCTTGGCCTGCCAGCGCCTTTTTGTAGCGTGGATCCAGAATAGTAGCACAAATGTAATGCTGTTCTGAGTTGATCTTTTTAAGACGTTCATCACCACGTAGGCGCTCTAATAATTTCTCCGACAAAAGAAAAGGGTCTTTGTTTTTTTCATCTTTTTCTAACTCAGAAGACACCGCCTTCAGTTGGTGCTCCAGCATGCACAACAATGGGATAGCTTTTCCCAAATTACAGTCCTCCTGGCTGACTGCACGCGTGAAGAACTCAAAAGGACGAAGCATGTCTGTCAGGCTTTTAACTATGTCCCATTGCGCCGCACCCATCCGTAGGTCCTTCTGAGCTGTACCCTCTTTTAAGAAATAGTGATCGAGTACCGTATACTGCTCATACAGACGCTCAAGCATGTAGAAGGTTGAGTTCCAACGTGTTACCACCTCCTGGATGAGTGCTTTCACTGGCATTCGACGTTCAAGTAGCAGGCTCCTCAGATGCTTCCGGGCCTTAAAAGAATGGCTGAAATGGTTGCACATTTTGCGGCAGGTGGCCATTACCTCGCACGCTGGACTGTCTTTATCACTCAAGAATTTTTGAACTACCAGGTTGATACAGTGCGCCAAACACGGCACTCTGAAATAGTCACCCAGCGCCATGGCCTTAACTAGATTGGCGCCATTATCCGTGGAAACATAACCAATCTTGCGTTTTTTGGGGGACAGCCAGTGAAAGACCTTTTTGTTAAACTCGTCCAAAATGTTTTGTGATGTGTGACTTTTCTCCAAGCCAAACATGGCTAGTGTTGCATGTTTACGAGCAGCTTTAAAAACTTGGTCCGGGTCAACACCTGCGTTTAGCTTTGCTTTAACACCTGAAAAAGAGACCCAGTGTGCAGTGATGCACATGTAATCAGCGCCTGCGCCACTGGTCCACATGTCTGTTGTCAGATGTATTGTGTGAACAGCACCTTTCTGCAAAGCTGCCCCAATCGCCTCCAGCACATCTTCATGTAGTGCTGGAACCGCAACTCTGGCAAAATAGAACCGGCTAGGAACCTTCCATTTAGGGCAGAGCGTTGCCACTAATTCTAGAAAACCTACCGCTTCTACAAAAGAAAAAGGGAGAAGGTCCACAGCTAGCATTTTAGCCAGCTTAGTGTTATACAGACGCGTCAGTGGGTGGTTGCGTTCATATGGCGCGTCTGAAGAAAACATGGTTCTAATGTTGCCCTGGACCAAGCATTTACGGGATGATAATGACTTCGTTGACCCAATTATGCTCGCTGGTGAACTTTTGCGCGTTGGTGTCTCACTCGCTCCAACACTCTCAGTGTGCCTCACATGGGGTGTGCTGCTGACAGGGGTACTGGGTGTAAGTGAAGTGTTTGACACGTCTTCTTCGTCCTCGTCATCATCAGATGCAACATCAACGTTTTCTTGACTTCCAATTCGGGCTTCCTTGATCGCATTTAGGTGCGCAAACCATAGGACAGTGTGCTGTCTCTCAAGATGACCTCTCTGGCCTCCGGTACCATAGTTGGTACCTGACTTACCACGACTAACTGCAAGCTTACAAAGGGTACAAATGGCGAACTTTTCCCTTTTTGGGCAAACAGTAAAGAAGTCCCAAACTGGGGACTTGAAGTGTCTGTGGGGCCTGGAGGAGGCGGCGATACTGGTGGTGGTGGTCATGCTGCTAATGCCAGATGAAGTGGAGGATCTGGATTGCCCAACTTTTGTACGTTGTGCACTTTCACCGCCACTAATTAAGGTCGAGGTGGATGGAGGTCCCTTCTTGTGAGAAAGAAATATGGAAGCGGTACGAGTTGGTGTACTTAACTCCAATGATTGTGGTGTTTCCACTGCCTCCTCGTCGACAACATCATCATCATCACGCTCAGCAGCTTTTCGGGCTAGGGTCAAAATGTCTGTTTGCTGCATGCCCGCTGGGGCTGCAGTGACCTTTATGATGACTGGGTCGTCGTTGTCAGAGTCTTCATCAGCAGCAGTATCCGCCACTTCTTGTTGAGCCTCATCATCACACTCCATAACTCTGAGACTTTGGACGAGCTTCCTTTTACGCTTAACTACCTTTGTCAGATTATGTGCCTCACTCTCAGACGGCAGTGGTGCTGGTGACCAATTTTGATCCGTATCATCAGAAGGAGGTGTGCTTGAAGAAGATGTAGACACCACCCTTGATCTCTTCCTTGCTAGGGGTGTGGAAGACAATGAATGATCATCAGGAGGAGTGTCTTCCTCAAATGATACCTCGCCTTGATTGTCGATTTCCTGATGTGCCCCTACTTCGGGAGGAACAACTATTGTGGGCACTTGTGACCCTCCATGCACCTCTGCTTGCGCATCTCCTTGCGCTGCCTCTCCTTCCACATGTACTTGGGCTTGTACTTGCACATGTGGTTTTTGTTGCGGCTGTGGTTGTTCAACACTCGTCAGATGAGTTACAACAACCTGTGTTGATTGAGGGACATTGCTGCTACTTTCTTGCGATGAGCCAACATCACTGGTCGATGGTGATTGAACAACTAGACTAAGTGCCTCTGCAGCACTGAAGGGCTTGGACTTAAGTTGGCGTGGTGGTGGTGGTGGCACTGAGCCCAATGGAGCGGGGGTGCTGCTCCCACCTTGGTCCCCAGCAGATCCCGCTGCTGCTGCAGGCATACTTTTTTTTTTACTCCCAAAAAAAGGGGCGGCCGGCACACCAGTCTCCTTGGTAACTTGCTTCTTCTGCTCCTTACTGGCAACTTTCTTGCTAGAGGAGCTACGGGTAACTTTTTTTGGGGCCATCTTCTTCAGAACAGCAGGCAGTAGTTGCACGAGTTGCAGAGTTGTCTGTGTCCAGACGTGACGTCGCGTGACGTTATGCTGCACACACACACCGCAGCAGGACTTCTTCCTGGCACTGGTGGTTCTCTAGAGTCTTGTGCACCTAAAAGCAATGGAAGACAGAGGAACATCAGTTCAGTTATACACCCCAAAAAATGGAAAAACACAGAAAAATAAGCACAATCCCATGCCATCCAGGATGTTTACATTAAAGAGAGTGAGACCACACTACAGGCACACTCAGTCCATGCACCACTACCCCTGGGCAAAAGGCCACACCAGCAGCCCCAAAAAAAACAACAAAAACCACAAAAAACAGCACAATCCCAGCCCATCCATGGCCTCAATGGTGTTTAAATTCAAGAGGACACCCCACAGAAAGACTAGGCCCATGCAACACTCACCACCCCTGGGCAAAGGGCCCCACCAGCAGCCCCAAAAAAACGACAAAAAACAATAAAATCAGCACAATCCCAGCCCATCCATGGCCTCAATGGTGTTTAAATTCAAGAGGACACCCCACAGAAAGACTAGGCCCATGCAACACTCACCACCCCTGGGCAAAGGGCCCCACCAGCAGCCCCAAAAAAACGACAAAAAACAATAAAATCAGCACAATCCCAGCCCATCGATGGCCTCAATGGTGTTTAAATTCAAGAAGACACCCCACAGAAAGACTAGGCCCATGCAACACTCACTACCCCTGGGCATAATGGATGAAAAGTAGGCAAAATAAGTGCAGGCCTCAGACACTGCCTCTCTTCAAAATGGCCCCTTGCACCCCAAGCACATGTTGCCTGTACCAGCCAGCACTCAAGATGGCCACCACCACCACCCACATGGCCAGTCCACATCAACAGTACACCCCAAAAAAACAGAAAAACAGCCACAAATCACCACAATCCAATGCCATCCATGATGTTTACATTAAAGAGAATGAGACCCCACAGGCACACTCAGTCCATGCATCACTACCCCTTGGCAAAAGGCCACACCAGCAGCCCCAAAAAAACGACAAAAACACAAAAAACAGCACAATCCCAGCACATCCATGGCCTCAATGGTGTTTACATTCAAGAAGACACCCCACAGAAAGACTAGGCCCATGCAACACTCACTACCCCTGGGCATAATGGATGAAAAGTAGGCAAAATAAGTGCAGGCCTCAGACACTGCCTCTCTTCAAAATGGCCCCTTGCACCCCAAGCACATGTTGCCTGTACCAGCCAGCACTCAAGATGGCCACCACCACCACCCACATGGCCAGTCCACATCAACAGTACACCCCAAAAAAACAGAAAAACAGCCACAAATCACCACAATCCAATGCCATCCATGATGTTTACATTAAAGAGAGTGAGACCCCACAGGCACAGTCAGTCCATGCACCACCACCCCTGGGCAAAAGGCCACACCAGCAGCCCCAAAAAAACGACAAAAAACAATAAAATAAGCACAATCCCAGCCCATCCATGGCCTCAATGATGTTTAAATTCAAGAAGACACCCCACAGAAAGACTAGGCCCATGCAACACTCACCACCCCTGGGCAAAGGGCCCCACCAGCAGCCCCAAAAAAACGACAAAAACAACAAAAATCAGCACAATCCCAGCCCATCCATGGCCTCAATGGTGTTTAAATTCAACAAAACAGTTGTATCATGCACCCATAACCAACCCTGGTCCTACTGGATACTGTGACTACCCACAATATAATTTATTTATTGTTCTGAAAAAGTTCCAAAATTGTAGTTCATTCAGAAGCGCTTGCCAAACGCACCGAGCAGCCCTCCTGACATCCCCTGACACAGCGGATCGTAGCACTGACACAGGGAAACCCCTCAATCCGCCATCGCGGCTCGAAGGCGTAGACACGCCCACAACGAGGCCACGCCCACTTCCCACGCCTCAAATGTGTCGGCCATACCAGCGCAGCGGACGAGCGCAGCGGGAGCGCCGTTTGCGCGCCTAAGGCAAGCCCGTCTGCGCCCGTCCGCGCACGGCCGGGCTCAGGGCCAGAAGCCATGCCGGAGCCAGCTCCTCCTAGGGTAAGCTACTCGCGTCGGGACATCCTTAGTCTCAGACCCACTAATGACAGCTCATGTAACTATGTTTACGGTTTAGAGGGACCATTTACCAGCTGTCTGCCGCCCAGCTCAGCTACAACTCCCCAGTCCACCCGTCATTCACCCGGCCCTTAAACTTGCCACTCTGGGGGCGTGGCTGGCAGCCGACGATGGCGGCCACAGCTTAGAGGGACTCCCATGCTGAGGCGGCTTCCCGCTAATATCCGACCTAATTATCCTTTGTGAAACAGTGCCTGGCGGGGTGGACCGGACTCTGAGTCCTTGCAGCACCAGCCGGGGACAATTCGGAGCGGCGACGACCTAGAAGCTGGCAATAATCGTGCGGCGCCGTCCGGAGTGGGGAGGGGCCTTCCTACATCCTGGGAGCAGCGGAGTAGTGGGGTGAGTGACTCCGCCCGGAAGTGCCCCCTTGGCGGCCGCGGTAGACCGGAAGTGCCGGTCCCCGGAGCCCAACAACCTGAAACATCCCCTGACGGCCTGAAGTGGCGGGTGAGACCCGGAGACGTCCAGCGACGGCGGACACGGCTGTGAGGCCCCTTTCTGAGGCGGCGCAAACAACACCGGCAAGCCGCGGTTCGGGTCCGCCGTTTTGAGCGCCGGAGACGCATCGCGCCCGGGGCCCCAGTGAATGCAGCCTGCTCTCCAGGGCGGCGATACTGAGACCCGCTGTCTTTGAAGCACTGACCAGGAGGGAGCGGACGAACTGCCCGGTGCCTCTCCTCGGAGGTGGGGGCGGTAGTTGGAGGCCCCCCCCCCCCCCGGGAGACACCTTGGTTTTGAATAGCTGCGAGAGAAAGTGCCAGCACACCTACCATTGGGACACTATGCCGCGGTAAGACGCTGCGCCGCGGCCTTGCGCCTACTTTGCTGTGTACTCGCCTGCCTCCTTGAGACACTCTGTTGCCATATAGGCTCAGCGAGCCACGTGAGCGCTAACACCAGTAGTGAAGATACCGCGTCTTGCCTCCTGCACACAGCGGTGGCCTTGCCGGACCTAGCATCCCTGCTGGGCTGGGACCCTGCACCTAACGGCCGAGGGGGACAGTGAGGCCCACGCCCTGAGCACTTGCCTGCGCAGCGCCCTCACGGATAGACGCAGCAACACGACAGATATCCCTCCCGGGCCCGAGCGCTGTCCCCCAATACCAGGCGGCAAAGCCCATAAGTGCGCAACTATGTCCAACAGAGGCCCCAAACACAACGCTACCCAGGCCAAGCTGGATAAGTTTGCGTACGAGAGGCACACTCCTCCGCCGGAGCAACGCAAGAATGCCGGAAAGGCGACAGAAACTGAGGGGGCGAAAAAGGCCACGTTAGAGGACGTCCTGATGGCACTGGCCCAAGTACAGGCGACGGTGGGAGCTACAGCCACAGAAGTTACCTTGATCCGGGCGGACCTCCAGAAAATGAGCGAGAGGGTCAAACAAGTTGAAGTGGTCACTAAATCCTTGGTAGAGGATGTCTCTATTTTACAATCGGCGATGGAGCAACTACAAACTGACAACAAACTACTCAGAGAAAAGTTGGATGACCAAGAAGGGCGCTCCCGGCGCAATAACGTACGAATTTTAGGTGTGCCCGAATCGGAGGACACGGAGCAATGGACATCTATGTTGAAGGCTTGATCAAAACCAGACTCCAGCCCAAGGGCCTCTCGAACTTCTTTTCGGTGGAACGGGCCCATCGAGTGCCAGGGGGCAAACCCCGGACAGGAGGACCGCCTAGACCAATCTTAGCCCGGCTGTTCAACTTCAGAGACCGCGACGCCATTCTGCAAGCCGCAAGAGTAGCACCGGCCATTCAAATCCAGAATTCGAGAATAGCCTTCTTCCCGGACTACACGGCAGAGGTCGCCAGACGGCGAAAAACATTTCTGGAGGTGAAAAAGACTTTGCGGGAGAAGGAACTGCCGTACTCGATGATCTACCCGGCGAGGCTACGAGTGGTAGCGGACAAGAAGGTGTGGTTTTTTGACTCCCCGGACGCTGCTCGGGATTGGCTGGAGGGATGGCACACCGTGGGCAGACAGAGGAGGATAAATAGATCTACCCAAGAGCGCAGAGGAGACAGCAGGCCTGCTTCACTAACGTCTGGCCGAGAAGAAGCGGAGGGCTCTCCGCCGCGTAGACTTGCAGGGGCGGGCGGTGGAGACTGACCTAACCCCCCCACCCCAATGAACTCTAAGGTCGAGACGATCGCTGTCCGTTTCAGCACAGTTTCACAGCTGCATATGGACACTGGCAAGGACACCCCGGATGCACGCAGGGATGCCGCCTGCTCAGGGAGACACTCTCCCCCTTACAAGCAAGTACTCTGGTTATGGGATGGGTAAAGCACTCTGCTCAGTTGGGGAGGCGGGCAGTTGTAAGTCCGTTAGGCAGGGATGCAGGGAGGGGGGGTTGGTTGGGGGGTTGCTGTTGGTTTTTTGTAGTTTGGAGTTGGAATAATATATCACGGAAGAATGTCAGACCCCTGTCTGTGTTTGCCCCGAAGGGGATGAGAGCGAAGAGGGAAACTGACCCGATGGGGTCATCCACCGTCCCCCCACATGACCATACATTCATTGCCGATGCTAAGTATGCCTGCCGACACCCCATGCTACCCGTAGTTCAAGAAGGCTGACATACCTTTAAATGGCGGAGGCACCGCAGATACCGGAAGGACACGTCCCACCCTGAGACTCATGACATGGAATGTGAGAGGGTTGGGTGACAAAGTAAAAAGGGGTTTGGTCCTAGCAGCGATAAAGAGACAGAGGCCCGCTGTGGTGTTCCTGCAGGAGACTCATTTAACGGGGGGGGGCAGTTAAGGCCTTGGATAGAAGAGGGTACAAAATGGTGGTCCACTCGGCGTTCACGTCCGGATCCCGTGGGACCGGAATCCTGATACAAAAAAATGCGCTATTCATCCCCCTGCAGACTAAGTCTGATGATCAAGGTTGCTTTGCTGCCCTGCAGGGACGGTGGGAGGGGAAACTCATTAGTCTCGTTTCAGTGTACATCCCCCCGGCACTACACTCGGTGGTACTCCCTAAATTGGGCGATTTTATCCTATCTCTCCCAGAAGGGGAAGTCATCCTCGGTGGAGATTTCAATGCAATCATAGATGCTCGACTCGACAGATTCCCGGCACCGGTCTCCGGGGGAGGGATCCCACGGCTTCAACAATTCTTAACAGCCATGGGCCTAGTAGATATCTGGAGGCATCTCCACCCCGCAGATCAGGCATACACTTATCATTCAGCGGTGCATGGGAGTCTGTCCAGGATCGACCACTTCCTAACACTGGGGGAGGGACTCCAATATGTAGAAGAAATAGCAATTCACCCTAGGGGGATCTCTGATCACTCCCCACTGACTCTTACACTTTCCTCCCAGATACCGACACGTAGGCGCATATACCTTATATAGCCTACCTACCTCAAGGTGCCCCAGATTCGCAAAGCTCTGAAAAAGGCCACGACACAATATTACTCTGAGAATGTCCACTCGGTGGACTCTGCAGAAACCCTCTGGGAGGCATATAAAACAGTTCTGCGGGGGCACGCCATAAATGCCATCACGGGATACAAGAAGGAGCGATCCCAGGAGCTAGCGAACCTGGAACTGACATTACAGGACTCAACCACAACACATGAGCAACATCCCACCCCGGCTACACTACACACGCTTACATTGCACCAGCAGATGTATACAGATCACATTCGCTTGCACGTTAAGAATGACATGACTAACACTCAGAACAGGGTTTATGATGTGGGAGACAAGGCGGGAAGGATGTTGGCATGGCTCGACAAACGAGAGGGGAACTCAAGGGGAATCCATAGGTTGAAAGACGACCGTGGAGAGGTGCATACCAACCCGGAGCACATTGTGGAACTGCTCGCAGACCACTTCGAACGGGTATACACCCCTGAAAGAGAGGTGACGCCTGCAATGGCCAGAGAGGTGTTGGCTCCTATCGAGGTCAGTACGCTGGCCCCGGAGGTGTCTGTAGAACTGGATGCAGACATTACCGCTGAGGAAATACAACTGGCGATTAACGCTTTAAACCCGGGTAAGGCGACGGGCCCCAACGGGATACCAGTGGAATGGTACCAGGCAATGCCTGAGACCCTCAGTGCACATTTGCTGGAAATGTATAGGGAATGCCTGGGGAGGGGTACACTTCCGTCGGATCAACGGATGGCCACGATAGTGGCCATCTCCAAACCGGGCAAGCCACCTGAGGAGTGCTCTTCCTACCGTCCCATATCGCTGCTTAACGCAGAAACCAAAGTCCTCGCCAAACTTCTAGCGCTGAGATTGATGCCCCACTTGGCTTCACTAATACACCCGGACCAGTCCGGATTCATGCCCCATCGAAACACTGCGCTAAATCTACGTAGATTGCACGGAGTGTTGGCTCGTGCTGACTTGGTCACTACTCAGGCAGTCATCTTGGCGCTCGATGCTAGGATGGCCTTTGACCTCGTGGAGTGGGCCCACCTATTTGAAACGTTGACGCACATGGGGTTCGGCCCCCGCTTTATTGCATGGGTGCGATTGCTCTACACTGCCCCGACAGCGCGGGTGGTGGCGAATGGGCATATCTCACGTGAATTCCCACTGGGCAGGGGCACGCGACAGGGCTGCCCTCTGTCGCCGTGGCTGTTTGCAATCGCACTAGAACCTTTGGCCACTTTGATTAGGAAGTCGCCTCGACTTCAGGGCATCAGCTGGAGGGAGGGGTGGGAGGACCGGCTATCTCTATATGCAGACGATATGCTGATATACCTTTCCAACCCCGACAGCGGAATCCCTGCGCTCCTACACCTCTGCGATGCCTATGGTAAGACCTCCGGTTATACATTGAACTGGAACAAATCAGAGATGTACGTACTGAAAGGGAGAGCCCCGGTCCTGGCAGCGGACTGTCCTCTGCGGATAGCGGGTACCTCGTTTAAATACCTGGGCATTCAGGTCACCGCGGACCCTGTGGAATTTATGTACAAAAATCTAGGACCCCACGTGGAAAGGCTCAAACGTGATGTGCGATTTTGGTCAGGACTCCCATTGACGCTTTTGGGGCGGGCTGCACTCTATAAAATGATGACTCTACCTAGACTTTTGTATGTCCTTGAGAATACTCCCTTTCCGGTAGCCCCGGGGTTCTTCCAAAAAATATCGGCGCTGGTATCAACCCTACTATGGGGGACCTTCCCAGCACGTATAGCCCAATCCAAATTGCATAGAGGGTGGTTTGACGGAGGTATTGCCCTTCCCAATATAAAATTATATTACTGGGCGGCGCACCTTAAACCCATTAACCAATGAACCACGCTCCGCAGACTGAGCCTGCATTCCGAGCGGACAGAATGCAATTGGGCACCACCACTCTCCTGGCCCCACTCTATGACCAACGTAAGACGCGCACGCTGGTAGGTCCTACTAGACTGACAGTAACACTCTGGCACACAGCAACGGCAGCCCTGGGCTGGAAGGGTAAGATCACCAAGCTAACCCCGTTGTGGGACTCTCGAGTCCTTGGTAACCTGAGAATTAGTAAGGGTTTTTCGCACTGGGATACCATAGGCATTTCCACTGTGGGCGATTTATGGGAACGGGGAGGGGTCATACCCTTCGCTAGATTGCAAGAACTGTACGAACTTAATGACAGGGAACTCTATAGATACATTCAGATCCGACATGCTCTACTGGCGGCCCTCCCCGCGGGAACAGACCTGCCGGAGTCCTCCCCGCTGGAGGACCGCCTCCTTACTGATTTTATGTTGGAGCGAGCCACATTTTTCACATATCGCAAATTGATTAATAATCTACCGGACCCAATGCTTTCCCTAAAGGTGAAGTGGGAGGGAGACACGGAGGAGATGGATGAACACGAATGGAATGAGGCATTAGCCTCGCCCAAGGAGGTGGGCATCTAGGCACGGCTGAGACTAGTGCAATTGAAAATTCTACACAGAGTATATTACACGAGGAAAATGCTACACCGTATATCTCGAGCTCAGCACCCCTATTGCCTTCGGGGATGTGGGGAGGAGGGTACTTTTTTCCACACCATATGGGACTGCCCCCACATACGGGAATACTGGAGACAAATAATGAGAACCATCTCACAAACATTGGCATTATCCCTAGTGCCAGAAGCAAAAAGATGCCTGTTAAACGTGTGGGCACCTACAGATATTACAAGACATGGGCGACTTTGGGCTACGGTGGGACTGGTTGTAGCTAAACGTGATATTGCACAGAGGTGGGGAGTGGCGGAGGTTCCAACCACATCAGCCTGGTGTCTGAATATGGACAGAATAATGATAACCGAGAGGGCGGTATACTCCAACCGTGCTTGCCCGGGGAAATGGAATAAAATCTGGTCCTGCTGGAACATTTACAGGGGGGACATCTGTGACCCTTTGCCGGAGGAGGACCTAGCGGAGTCAGATGAGGAGGAGGAGGAGGGCTGAAGTAAAGCGTACCAGGGGAGGAAGGGGGATTGTGGGGCAGGGTTTATAACCACACTTCAGTGAGGGGTGGGGTCTAGAGGGGATACGGACCATAGCTGAAAAAGGATCAATACCTCAACACATGCATTGTGGTTGGGAAAGATAGGAGAATCAGTAAGAGAAATGCTTAAAGACACATGGTTGCGGGGGACACGATAATTCGGTTGTAACACTTCTATGAACACGTGATTATTCCTGACTGTTCTTTTCAGTTTTTATTGTTTGCAGGGAGGGGGGAAGAAAATATAAAAACCAAAAACCTAACCTCACGAGTATGATTTCGCTTATAACGCACCTTTTCTTCTTAGAAGCGGCCATGATGTAGGAATGTTCACGAATGTTGTATTACCTGAGTTCATATATCATATCTCATGCAAACTACTATAGCGGCCAGCCCGTTGGGATGTTGGCATTTCGCTGTGTGAATTGAAGGTGTAATAAAGGTTTTTGAAAAGAAAAAAAAAAAAAAAAAAAACTTGCCACTCTGAACTGTCGGTCACTCCCTATGCATGCGCTGCTCATTAACCACCTAATAGAAGATCATGAGCTTGACATGCTGTTTCTCTCTGAAACGTGGCTTACGGACCACTCGGACCCAGACGTTGTTACAGCCCTTCCCCCGGGCTTCCTTATTCAGTCCCAACCTCGTCCTTCTGGCAGAGGAGGAGGACTGGCTATCATCTACCGGGATTACCTCTCCTGTAGAACCAACGACGCTCATATCTTGGACTCTGAAAGCCTTTATTTTACTATCCAGTTAGCGTCGACTAGCTCATTGTCAGGCCTCCTAGTATATCGTCCCCCTGGCCATTATGGCCCATTTGCTAGCGCTCTCCTAGAATTCATAGCGTCTCAGGCCCACTCTACATCCAACTTCTCTATACTAGGAGACCTCAACATCCATTTCGATGACCCCTATGACACAGGGGCAGTCGACTTGATCTCAGACCTGGCGGCCTACGGCTTACACCTTACCAACTCCGGAGCCACACACACTAAGGGGCATCTGCTGGACCCGGTATTTACCAACATCCCCACCCTTCAAGTCAAACAGTCCCTCCCCCTCCCGTGGACGGACCACTTTTTGGTCCCTCTCCGTCTACCAGGAGCTTTCAAGAAACTCCACAAACCCACTTCCTATACCAGAGACAGGGCATGGTCCAGACTCTCCACAGAGGACTGGGCCAGAACCCTGAACTCTACGACCCCTACCTCTTCGGAAGATCTGGTCACCGCAGATAGGAAATTCAGGGAGTGGATCACCTTGTCCCTTGATTCCATCCTCCCTATAAAAACCCGTGAGATTAAAAACGGGAAATTAGGATCAGCCCCATGGTACACCCCGGAACTCCGAACTCTCCGCAAAGACTGCAAAAAAGCAGAGCGACTATGGAGGAAAGACTGGCTGCACGCCAGCAAGGAAGCCTATCGTAGGTTGGTGAGAACCTACAAATCCACTCTGAAGCTCACTAAAGCCTCACATTATGACACCAGAATAAAAAACTCCACCAACTCGGCGAGAGAATCCTTTCTCATCGCCAAAGAGCTCTTGAAAATACCAGCGCTCCCCTCCTCCAACATATCCCCTGCGGACAGAAGTGATGAACTGGCAACCTATTTCAACTCCAAAATCGCCCGTATCCTAGTCTCCCTCCCCCCTCCCTGCCTGCCGAGCCACATGGACAACGATGCATCCACCATCCTTTCAGGAAACAACATGCACCCTCAGTTGACCTCATTCAGGGCAGTATCGTTGGACGAAGTAGGCACAACCATGGCCAAAATGAAAAGCGGCTCCCCTCTGGATCCCGCCCCCATTAGATTCCTTAAAACAGTGGCCCCTGTCATCTTGCCCACTATTACGGAGCTGATAAACATCTCGCTCTCCCAAGGCTCTGTCCCCCCAAGCTGGAAGAGTGCAGTAGTCAAAGCACTCCTAAAGAAACCCCAACTGGATCCATCTGACATGGCGAACTACCGGCCAATTTCACTCCTCCCCTTCATCAGCAAAATGGCCGAGAAACTGGTCAATGGTCAACTGTCCCAGTGTCTTGAATCTCACAACCTTCTGCGTCAGTCCCAAACTGGGTTCCGTCCGGGCCACGGCACAGATACCGCCCTTATTGCTGTCATCGAGGAGGCAAGGTGCATTTTGGATTCAGGAGGGTCAGTGGCAGTGATCCTCCTGGACCTCAGTGCAGCCTTTGACACGGTAAACCACCGTGTCCTACTCCATCGGTTGGCCGTGGCAGGACTCGCGGGTTCCGCGCTCACATGGATAGAATCCTTCCTTTCAGGGCGATCGTTCCAGGTGTGGGACGGCAATTCCCACTCAGCCTCCCTCCCCCTCTCGAGCGGAGTCCCCCAGGGGTCCTCATTAAGCCCCACCTTGTTTAATGCATACATGGCCCCCCTTGAGGATGTCGTCGCCCCCTTCGGGATCAAGATAGTGAGTTATGCGGACGACACGCAATTGGTCGTCTCTCTCTCACATCTTGACAACCACCCAGACAATCTGCTGAACTGCCTCCAGGAAATTCACCACTGGATGTGCGAGTCATCACTCAAGTTAAACGGATCAAAGACAGAAGTCATGCTTATGGTTAAGAAATGGATCACCATCCCCCCATCGGTTTGGCCAGACGTCTTCGGGGAAGTGCCCACCCCGAAACAAGAAATTAAGACCTTGGGAGTCTGGCTGGAACCCGAGCTGTCTTTGAAAACCCAAGCAGCCAAAACAGCAGGCACCTGCTTTGGACTCATGCGCTCCTTCCGCAGGATCCTTCCTCTACTTCCGCCCCTATCTAGGAAACTCCTGGTCCAAGGTCTGATCCTTGCTCGGCTAGACTACAGCAACATGGTCTATCTTGGAGCCCCTGAAGCCACCATGGCAAAACTCCAGCGTACTCAAAACGCAGCTGCCCGGCTCCTTATGAATCTCCCTTCCAGAATCTCAGCCAGACCAGCGCTCAAGGCCCTCCACTGGCTTCCAATACGCCAAAGGGTAGAATTTAAGGCCCTGTGCACCGCCCACAAACTCCTCAACGGTCTTGGCCCTGCTATCCTGAGAGACTTGGTCACCCCATACAAGGCCCCTAGGTCCTTGCGCTCGGACAATGAGCGTCTGGCCAATGTCCCCAGATTTAGGAAGGCACGCACCGGCGGCCGACGCTTTTCTGTAAAAGCGTCCTCAGGATGAACGCGCTTCCTCGCCCCCTTCGGCTCGAACCCAGCTATCTCACTTTCCGTAAAAAATTGAAAACTCTGCTTTTCCCAAAATAGTGTCCCTCTCCCCCTCTGGTCTCTACAAGTGTTTCAGCGCGGGGATGCCTCCGGGTCACCAGGCGCTCTAGAAATCGCTAAATAATAATAATAATAGTTGCAGCAACTGTAATGCCCCAAACAAACTTACTTGTGAAAGTTGATTTCTAATCCAAAAGTGATCCAAAGAAAGTCAAAAAGGCCTCAAATCCAAATATCCAGCAGCACCCACAAAAAGTAATCCTTCCAGCTCCAGATCCAAATGAAAGTGACCAGGAGATGGACAAAGCACTGGGAGGAGCCTGCTGGACAGGAACAGGAAGTTGGACACTGTGGGGCACTTCCTTCCCCCCCCCCCCAAAAATGGACTCCTTGCAAAAAAATTAGGCCATGCAAATGTCAACCTGAGGAGTGATTCTGATAAAAATCATCATTTTCTGAAGGTTTATCCTGTTTGCTGGTGGATTTCTTGTGCAGAATTGCAAAATCTCTATTTCGCGAGTGGGAGATTGTTCCTTTCCGCCGCAACTACGTGTTCGCAATTGCGAACTCTCGCGAGGTGTGCTGTGCAAGGTGGCAAGCCGCGATTACGTATTCGCGGGCACCAAACTCCCGCGGGATCACGCAGCAAGATCCAAAATGGCGCAGCACTCGCAAAATATGATTGAGAAAAACAACTCGGCAAACGCTTAATGACGGAAAGTGAACGCCGTGCACCACGCCGTGCGCCGCAACCAAGCAAAAAATCCGCAGCGAGCGGATTCACGGATTTTCGACAAATTTGCGAATTTGCCAAAAATCCGAAAAATCCGCGAGCGGAGCGGATTTTACGCCCACCCCTAGGCAGGAGTCTGATTCTTTGGGAGGAAAGAGCGGATCCAGTCGAGGGCGGTTTCTTGTATGCCCGCGTCGTGGAGTCTGGCAGTGAGTGCGCGGTGGGAGATGGTGTCGAAGGCTGCAGAGAGTATGATGAGAGCCACCATGTGGCCCTGGTTGAGGAGAGTGCGGATGTGATCTGTGGCAGCTAGGAGGGGGGTCTCTGTGCTGTGGAAACATAGATTTTAATAAGATCAAAACAAACTAAGACACTTTAGTTGTGTAATGTACAAATGATAAAAAATTTCGCGGACACCCCATTTCAGCATGTTATTCTTTGTGCACTGCATAGGTTTAACAATAAAGCTGCATGATTTATCCAAATTTAGTGGCCTTTTCAGGAAGCCATTGCAATGGAAAATGTACTCTATGGACCCCAGAACACCATGCTTTATTCATTTATTTGAGGCAATATTATCCAAAATGCATCATTGGGGACATACTATTGACCCACCATTATTCAGCCAACTAGGCGAGACTGATTTTTCCAGCACATATGGCTTCATGGCATAAGATTGAAGGCAGCACCCCCACTCTGGAAATTGTTCCAGCACCAGTGAACCCTTGCGACTCATTTGAGAGGGGCATTTGTTTTGGATGTGTACTCAGCATTTGTTCTAGAGTTTGGTACAATGTTCTGGCCTGTCTCCTCTCTATTCGTCCTCTGCTTTCACCAACCTACCCAGTGGTTCTTCGCATCGCTGTGTGTCCCTTGTTTGCCACTTCCTCTTAGATGATGGCCCCTCTCACAGGGGATCCCTGCACCTACGTGCACTTTTGAGCTTCTAGATTGGATAACTGCGTGCTGCCCTTACCTCAAGTCGGATTATTGCTTGAGATGGAACAAAGGTGCAGGAGGGGGCACATAGTACCTTCATGTCCTGCCTCCCCCCTGCATTTCCGTATCAGCAGTTTTAGCAAACCCCAGGGCTATACTGGCAGCCTGGAGGTTAGTGGGAAGTACAGGCAGGTCAGCCGGTGACAGCACACGGGGCGACTGCTATTACGGATGCTTTGTTTCACAATAAAAGGCCATGGCTTTTCATCTGCCTGTCAATATTGGCCAGAGTGATTACCTTCCAATAGATCCTTGTCATGTTAAAGGGCCCAGCCTCATTGTTTGATTTTTAGTAGTATCTATCTGGAACATATAGCAAACAAAAAGAGAAAATTCCCCTGACAAAGGCAGTTGCTGAGCTTTCAAAGAGCATTCAGAAAAAAGCCTTCTGTGCATGTTATGATCTTTTCCTTTAATCCTTTTTTCTCCCTGTCTGCTGTTGCTGTCTTTCGTTGTCACCATCTTTCTGTTGTCCCCTTAGCTATATGTCGCTCCATTATCTGCTATTACTCTTTTTCCTTCTGTCGCGTTTTAGTCTGCTACTCCCTTTTCATTTTGTTACCACTTCACGTGACTCCTTCTCTTACCTATATATCATCTCTCTATTACGCAGCCTCCCCCTTTTCATCTGTCACCTCTCTAATGTGCTGATTCCCTTTTTCGTTCTATCATCCCTCTCTCTAGGGCCTCGTCCATTCCGTCTTCCACAACTCTGTGCTATATCACTGCTATATCACTGCCTTGTTATTTAGTACCTCTATTTGCTACCACCCATCTTCTGTCATCCTTTTGTTTCCTGACTCCTTCTTTCCTTCTTCAACCCTGTTCTAATGTCATTATCTTTCCTTTTGTTATCCTTCTCATCAATTGCCCCCCCCTTTGCACCTCTACCTTACACCGAGCTCCTCTAGTGCACCTCTACACTGATACAGCTCCACCAGAAACTCTTGCAATGATAAGGCTCTGCTAGTGCACGAAAATCCCGACACAGCACATAGTGCCCTAAGCCTCTTTCTGACAGAGCTGTGCTAATACACCTCTCCACTGATACAGCTCAGCCAGTGGCAAGACCTTTTGCTAGTGCACTGTAATCCAGACACAGCTCTGACAGTGTGTGTGTACGTCTTCCAGGTGAAGCTCTTTTCTATCCAGACACCGCTCTGATTGTGTGTATGTGTACCTCTTCCCAGGTAAAGTTCTGGTAAAAATGTTCTATCCAGACACAGCTCTGATAGTTTGGGTGAACCTATTCCTTGGGAAATCTATGGTAGTACTGTCCTACCCAGACACATGTCTGATAATCTGTGTGCACCTCTTCTCAGGTAAAGCTTTGCTAGCACTGTTCTTATCCAGCACAGCTCTGATAGTATGTTCAACTCTTCCAGGGTAAAGTTCTGGAAGCACTGTTTTATCCAGCACAGCTCTGATAGTGTGCGTGCAACTCTTTCCAGGTAAATCTCTGGTAATACAGCTTACTGGACTTTGGACGTTGCTTTGACTCGTCTACCGGTTTGTGTCCCCGTTGCCCTTCCCCTCCTCTTTCCATGCGATGTCCTTCACCCTCCCCTCCTCTTTCCCGCCTTCATTACCTGTCTACTTCCCCAGCTCCTTCCCCCCTCCACTGAATCTTTCCCTTTGCTTGCTTTTCCCCTTTCTTATTTGTGCTTATTGTTTATCTTGACCTTACAAGTAACTGTGTTGCCATGCTCTAATAACTGTGTAACCTTTGTAACGATGTAACCTGTAACTATGATATGATGCTCATGTAAAGCACTGTGATACCTCCGTGTCTAGCCTGCGCTATATAAAACCTTTAAAATAAAAAAATAAAAAATAGTGTGTGTGCACCTCCTATCTGGTAAAGCTCTGGTAATACTGTTCTATCTGGACACAGTTCTGCCAATAATTTTGTGTTTAATTTGATAAACATTGACAAAGTAAGTTATTCTCCCTCCTGGAAACATGATAAAGAAAAATGCTGTCTCTCACACTGCAAGAGAGCCACTGGTTGAATGCTGTCTTAGGTGTGAGCAAAAAACTTGAATTACTGTATTACAGAACAATAGATGAAGAGGCCAACCCAAAGCCCCTCAGTGTGTGTGTGTGTTTATATATATATATATATATATATATATATATATATATATATATATATATATATATATATATATATATATATATATCCTACTGGCGGTCGCCAGTAAGTATGTATAGGTAGGACCATGGTTCCATAGAAAAAGTTTTTTTTACTTGCCTATATCTTTGGCACAGCTTGACGCATCTTCGTGAAATTTCCACCAAATAGTGTGCTGGTGATTCTGCTGCGCTTGGAAAGTTTTGGGCGATCTGTCAAGCGGGGGCTGTGGTCAAAAAGAATGTTTTTCCAATGTTAATTCCCGTAATGATTTGACTGAGTACTATAGCCCAAACCGCTGGACGCAATTGCACCAAATTTGACAGAAAGATATTTCTTGGACCAGAAACAGCGCTTTTTGTTATTTGGTGTAAATCCATTCAGTAGGTTTGGGGTTATTAAAAGAAATCCACATTTGTATATTTTAAGGCGCAAACCATTCAGAACCCTCCTGATCTCATGCTGAGATCTGATTGGCTGCCAACAGTTCAACCAGGAATTGTTGGAAGCCATTTTGGGACTCTGCCACAAAAAAAGTTTTAAAAAAAGAAAAGGGGGCAGAGTCGGAATACCCTGACCTCTTAGCTCAGGTCATGGGGTCAGAGGGACATCAACAGGGCTAAAAAACACTTTTCTTTTTTAATTTTTATCATGAAAATGCAACAGAGCCGCAAATTCGCTGGAAAAATGTATAAAACACGCGCTTGTTTCTAATACAGCCCCCAGGTGTGCCAGCCCCCAGGGGCACTATTGAAAAAATAACTTAGAGGGGAGCATCGTGTACTACCATCTCCCCTGACATGCGGTCAGGGAAAGAGACTACACAATTGCTCCTGCACAGAGGATGCTGGCTTTCCAGTAGCTCCCTCCGTGCAGCAGCAATGCCGGCACCTGCAGGAGGCGGAGTGCCTGCTGGGCCTTGAGGTCCCCCCACAGTCCCAGGGAAAGCAACAAGCAGAAAGAGGCAGAATAAAGGTCATCAGTGAAAAGTAAGAGGCAAGATAATGGTGACAAACAACCAGAGAGAGGCAGAATAAAGGTCAGAAACTAGCAGAAAGAGATAGAATAAGATCAGCAGCGAGCAGAAAGGGGCAAAGGTAAGGTCAGAAATTAGCAGAAAGAGGTAGAATAAACGTCCAAAACTAGCAGATAGAGGTAAGATAAAGTGAGAAACTAGCAGCAGAAAGAGGCAAAACAGAGGTCAGGAATGAGCAAAAAGAGGCAAAATAAAGGTGAGAAATGAGCAGAATGGGGCAAAATAAAAGTAAGAAACAAGCATAAAGAGGCAGAATAAAGGTCAGAAATTAGCAGAAAGGCAGAATAAAGGTCAGCAACGAGCAGAAAGAGGCAGAATAAAGGTCAGAAACAAGCAGAAAACGACAAGATAAAAGTCAGAAACAAGCATAAAGAGGCAGAATAGAGGTCAGAAACAAGCAGAAAGAGGCAGAATAAAGGTCAGCAATGGGTAGAAAGAGGCAAAATAAAGGTGAGAAACGAGCAGCAAGAGGCAGAATAAAGGTCAGAAATTAGCAGGAGGCAGAATAAAAGTGAGAAACAAGCAGAGAGACAGAATATAGGTCAAAAACTAATAGAAAGAATCATAATAAAGGTAAGAAATGAGCAAAAAGAGGGAAAATAGAGGTCAGAAACGATCAGCAAGAGGAACAATAGAGGTCAGAAACTAGCAGAAAGAGGCAGAATAAAGGTCAGAAATTAGCAGAAAGAGGCAAAATAAAGGTCAGAATTGGGCCTAAAGAGGCAGATAAACATCAGAAATGAGCAAAAAGAGGCAAAACCGAGGTCAAAAACGTGCAAAAAGAGGCATAATAGAGGTCAGAAATGAGCAGCAGGAGGCAGAAACAACAAGTTACTTACCTGTACACTGTGGCTTTTGAGTATTGATATCTTTTATAGATTCGCATGCTAAAAGTGGAGTCCCACTGTAACAGTAAAAATAGCAGAGCTATTGCATTAGCTTTGATCTCCATTGAAAACAATAGTATTTAGTAACCTAATTACATTGTTTTAAAACATCCACACTTCAGCTGAGCAAAGCAGAGATCCTGCAGTACTCATCTCCTGCAGAGCCACCCTACCTCAGATTTTGAGCATTATTGAAAATAAAAAAACAATAGAGGTATGCAATGGTTTACCTGAAAGGGGAGCAGAGAGCATCACATGTGAATCTATGAAAGATATCAATACTGGAAAGCCACAGTGTACAGGTAAGTAACTTGTTTTTTCTCCAGTATGGTATCTTGTATAGATTTACATGCTTGAACCAGACTAGTTAGCAGTATCCCAAAGACTAATGGCGGTGGGAAGGCGAAACATCCCTCCATGACACTCAACCAAATTACAACTAGCCAAGGGTATGACTTTAAAAATGGCACAAAATTAAAAGATGCATAGAAATATATTTTACCAAATAAAATAAGAGCAGTTACAAAACATTAAAGCATGGGCAAGATTGCGTTGATTAGTTGCATACCTTATGCGAAGAGACGCTGAAGGGAAGCTTGACCAACTGCTACATTTGTTTTCCTCCAGCCATCAATGCAGATGTCAGGCAGAGATACATATGCGAGCAGGGCTGAAGAGGCTGCAATCTTTCAAGTTGAGTGAGCCTTTACTTTTGCAGGCAGTGGCTGCCCAGCTTGTTCGTGACAGAAAAGTAAGGCTGAGGAGACCCAGAGAGCCATATTAGCCTGCATTAAGGCTTGGCCTTTTCTAGGAGCAACTGATTTGATTTTTGGAAAGACTTAGTTCTTTTCAAGTACAATTTCAAACAACGCCTAGGGGTCCATTAGGATATCGGGCGGATTGCCTTCACCAGGGTGGCGGTGGCCACCGCCACCCTGGCGGAGGCAATCCGCCCGACAACCACTCTTGTTTTCCCCTCCGCCAGATTAGGATGGCAGAGGGGACAGCGGCGGACGGAAAGACCGTCCGCAGCTTTACCACCGCGGTCGCCTTGCGACCGCGGTGGTAATAGATTAATATGGTGGCGGTGTCCAATGGACACCGCCAGCCATATTACGATGGCAAAATGTGTGGGCCTTTCCGCGGCGGCAATGCCGCCACGGAAAGGCAGGCGGAGATTGCTGCGGGGGCCCCCTGCAGGGCTCCCAGGTTGCCGCCACTGTCGGGGGGCACATGGGGGGTACCTATGGTACCCCCCCACATTTACATATGCAAAGCGGCAGGCACCGCGCGTGTGTGCATGTGTGAATGCGTTTCACATTGTGGCAGGCGGTGCTCTCTAATGGACCGCCTAATGTCCAGAGAGTGCAATGCCCTCTCCACCATTGAAGAAGGGCTGGGAAAAAATATAGGCTGAATAACTGGTTCACTGAGGTGATATGTTTAAGGCACCTTGGGAATAAATGATGGATTAGTACATAGGACTACTCTTTCCTGTAAGAACTGAAGGTAAGGTTATTTTAAGGTGAAAGCCTAGATTTCACTAAAAAGTGTTGCAAATGTGGTGGCTAAGAGGAAAGCCACTTTCTAAGAGAGGAATTTGAGATCATACTTGTAAATAGGCAAGAATGTAGGCTTCATGAGTTGTGATAAGACAGTATTCATTTGCCAAAGCACTCAAGGAGGCTTTACAGGTGGGTAAGCCCTGAAGAGACCCTTCATAAACTGCTTGACAAGCCTGTTGGACCGCAAGAACGATTGGACAGAACGCCGTCTATATCTGGAAATGGAAGGTAAGTGTACCTTTATGGATGAATGGGAGAGGCCTGATTTGGCAGGAAGCAGGAGATATGGTAATACCTGCTCAGGTGTGGAAGAAAAGGGATGACATGACAGTGTAGGACACCATGCACAGAACCTCTTCCATTTTGCTATGAAGCACTTAAAAAAGAAGCTCGAGCTTTGTGAACTACCGATCTGCATTTGTCAGATAGTTTCAGGTATCCACATTCAGCATGGGGAGGAGCCAAGCTGATAACTGAAGGCTGCAAATCACTGTATAAACCATTTGGCCCTGGTTCATAGAGAGGAGATCCTCCGTCAGTGGAAACTGAATGGGCGAGCACTCTGATAGACAATACAGCTTGATGTACTAGTATGGTCTCGCCCATGCCGGGGTGATGAGAATGAGCTGGCACGGTTCTTGTTTCATTTTCTGCAGAATCCTTGGGATGAGAGAGAATGGAGGAAATGCATAAGCAAACATCCCTGCCCATGAGAAGTGGAAGGCGTTTCCCCCAAGACCCTGGCTGAGGAACCCTGCTGGCAAAGAGAGAGCATTTTGTATTGAGGGATGTAGTTAACAGACCTAAGGTTGGATAACCCCAAGACACTTTGCAGTTGATGGTCGCTGAGCTCCCATTCGTGGCACTGCTTGATGTCCCTGCTGATGGAGTCGGCCCATTTGTTCTGTACTCCTGGCACATGCTCCACCTTTAATGAGATGACATTGGTTATCAGCCACTCCCATATCTGCTGTGTTTGGGCTGAGAGGACTTGGGGCCTTGTCCCACCCTGTTTGAGGGGATAAAACATGATGGGGGTGTTGTCCATCCTGACGAGGACCACAGAGCCCTGGATCCTTGGGAGGAAGGCTTGAAAGCCAAGAAACACTGTCTTTAGCTCCAGAAAAGGCTTCCTGGCTGGAACATTTGCCGTGAACTTCTAGTTTCTGGAGGTGGTTTTCCCATCCTTCCATGGAGGCATCCGAAGTCATCGCCATTTGGTGTGTTGTCTGGAGAAGGAGGGACCCGAGGGATGTTGTCCTTGACCATCCACCAGTACATTGCCAATGTAATTTCTAAGGGTATGGAAATTATGTCGTCGAGCGATCCCTGAGATTTAACCCACTGCACATCGAGCTGCTCCAGGAGCAGTCTCATGCAGAGTACGAAATTGGGGATCAACGAGATGCAGGATGACATAATCCCCAGCATGGATTTGTATGTCCTTACAGAAACTGACTTTCTTGAAGACAGGAGACTATTTCTTGTTTGCAGACGTGAAATCCTTTCTTTTGTGGGAAAAGCTTTTGAGAGATTCGTGTCAAGGATCACCCATAGGAAAACTTGCAACCTGGAGGAGATGAGCGATTACTTTTCCTCGTTGAGGCAGAGACCTAGAGTCTGAAAGAGTTGCCAGCAGCCTTGCATGGATTTCTTGCCTGTTCGGAAGGATGGAGCTTTAATTAACTAATCGTCCAGGCAAGGAAAAATCAGGTGACCGGAAAATTGTTGAAAAGCTGCCACCGGGGCCATGCACTTGATGAGCTCTTTGGGTGCTGACTTCAACCTGAAGGGTAGCACTTTGAATTGATAATGGCACCCTGCCACTTCAAACCTGAGAAATCTGCGATGCTTGGGGTATATGGGGATGTGAAAATAAGCATTGAGAAGATCGAGGGAGGTGAGCTAATCTCCCACATCGATGAGCAGCAGGATCTCTTGAAGAGAGAGCATCCTGAATGGTTGATTTCTGAGGAACTTGTTTAGTAACCTGAGGTCCAGTACTTGCCTCCATCTCCCTGTCTTCTTCTTGATGAGAAAGAATTGGGAGTAAAATCCCAGATGACACCAGTTGTGTGGTACCTCTTCTATTGCATGTTTGGAAAAAAGTAATTGTATTTCTTTTCTGAGAATTGGAAGTTGAGATATCTTCCGCGGAGGAAAATTTGGAGGCTGCTGAACTAATTCCAGGGTGTGACCATGCTGGAAAATGTCTAACACCCATTTGTCTGATAAGATGGACTTACAGTGATTTAAGAATTTGGACAAGGTGGGACCGAATCAAAGTGGGACTGAATGTAGTGACAGGTGTCTGCTGCTTCTCATTTTCTCCTGTTGGAATCTTGAGACTTCCCAGCTGTTGGTTGATGTCTACACCCTAATACCCTCGAATACGATGGCCTGGTATTCGATCAGTGGGTTTGGCTGGAAGAAGACAGGTGAAAGGCCTGCTGGGAATAAAGTTGGACCCACTGCTGAAATTGTGGCCTAGATAGGTACTGACCCCTACCACTGCCTCGAAAGGGCTAAAATCTCCCCTTCTGCAAACTGCTGAGTGATTTGGCTGTTTCAGTTTCTGACTTGATAAATTGGAGCACATTATCAATGTGCTTCCCAATAAGACATTGTCCATCAAATGGCATGTCTAACACCTTGGCCTGCACTTTCAGGCTGAAAGTAGTGGCTTTAAGCCATCCCTGGTGGTGCAAACACCGCCGCTCCAGACGCTGGACGAGATTTCCATGGAAATATCAATCAGCTCGGAAGAGGCCTTTTCTACTTCAGATAGAATGTCTCTTGTCTCTTTGTTCTTGCCTTTTGGGAGATATTCCAACAGAGACGAGATACCGAACCACATCTGCCAGTTTTATCTCCCCAGGATGACCATGGCATTTCAGGCTCTAATGAAAGCGGCTGCCAGAGCAGAAAATCTTTTGCCTATGTTTTCTACACAGCATCCTTCCTTGTCCAGTGGGGCAGTGCATGAAGAAGATAGATTCTTGGGTCTTCGCTGCATGGCTGTGTGAAGACCGAATCCATCCGAGGATGTCCAATGAGACACGTGGGAAAGTTTTCAGAGGCCTTATATTGTTTGTCGAGCTTCGCCATGATGACTGGAATGGATACTGGTATACTCATTAATTTGAGGCCCAAATAAATCCATATTGGGGATAGCTCGAATGGTGCACTCTGTGCCAGGTTTAAAGGAGTAGAGAAAGCTCTCTGCTTGTTTGGCTGGCAAGGGGAGATCGGAAAACTTGGAGGCCAGCTCTAAAAGTCTGTGGAAACCATCAATATCTGCAGGCAACAAATCAGCTACTGGTGGGGTAGTTGATGGTGGCATTAGGGCAACATAATCATCCCATTTATATGGAGTATCCGGATCTGTGGTAGTCACCCTCCTCCATTTGCTGGTCATCGCTGTCCTGTGTATCATCCGGGATGGAAAGAACCAGAAGTATTACCTTCTCCTTAAGGCGTTTTGGAGTACCTGGGGAGGTACTGTGGAGGCGTCTATAATAGTCATTGATCTTGACATGCAAATCCGTAACCAAGGATATAGGGACATTGACAGAGGATTCCTGGAGATGGTGGTGCTCCTCCTCTTGCTCCTCATAAGGCTAATGTTCCTAAAGGGTGTAGGAGAGTAGGGTCTGCTATCCTATGGTCACCCCAAATTTTTGCTTTTTGCTTCACTGGTTTATGACTTAATGTGGCTGTGGGCCTGCTAATCAGACCCACAGCCTGCTGTTCTCTCTCTAAATTGTAACCCATGTACTTTAGGTGCATAACGAAATTGGAACTGGTTCACCTTATTGGCCCCTGTAACAGTGTACCCAGGTACCCAGGGCATAGGTGCTTCCAAGGCCTACCAGGGGCTGCAGCATGTATTGTGCCACCCCCGGCCTGGCCTCCATATTTGACACAACTGGCTGATCACTCAGCTGGGGTAAGTCGGTGTAACCACCCCTTACTTAGGTGTAGTATGCCTATACCTAACCTAAAATAGACACATATGTTCCTGTCAGCCACTCCTATGGAAGGCCTCATCAATCCTGGAGGCAGAGTGCTTGGAAATATGTGAGATGGTGCTCTGGCATGAGCTGAGCCTGTCTGCAGCTTTCGGAACCATGTCCTTTAGCTGTTTCATGATATTGCCATACCATATACTCTTAAGTGCATTATGAACCTCGCGGTTAAATGCTATCTTGGGTTTGGCTTTATCAAAACATGTCGAGTAAGGTGTCATACGAATTGGAATACTACCCCCTCGCCAGTTCTGGCGACGGGGGTAGCATTCCACCCTTCTAGAGGGACACGACATGTACCTAGCCTGAACCCCGGTTAAAGTTAAACAGAGCCTTAGCATCCCAAAATGGATGCTGCCACCACAGACACAAGTCTGACCTCCTGCTGCTGGGAGTCCTTCCAGCGAGGGCAGCTTGGACAAAGGGTTTCCTGCCTGGGGAGGTGCTAGCACCACTCCAGACAGGATTTTGTGTATTGGGTAGGACAGGGCTGAATAGAATCAGACATGCCTGGGGCACACAAGGTGTCCCTGTGCATAGGCCAGTTCAAACCGGTGCTGGGGCTTTCCAGCCCCAGTCCTGGCGCGAAACTGGACAAAGGAAAGGGGGTGTAACCACCCCCCTTCCTGGTTCCACCCAGAGGAGGGACCTAGTAGGTGATCCGGCCCCCCAGATTCGAATAGGAGTGGGAGCTGTGTCCTGAGACTTCAGATCATCCTGAATCAACTTGAAATACAGAAGAAGACTGGACTTCGACATTCTGCTGCACAGAAGACGGAAGAGAATCTCCCTTGTGGCCAAGGAGTGACCAACCTGTGAATACAGGCACCAACCAGCAACTCGACATCTGCTTTGCCGCCGCCTCCCGCCGGAGCCCGAGCCCAGAGCCTGACGAGACCCAGACTCCCAGACTTCTCACCGCCCGATCCACAGTCCCTGCAAAGAAGGGACCCGTGGAGGCACCGAGAGACGTGGGACCGGACCTCTTGAAAGACCCCCGAGAAGCTGACTGCGCAGCATCAGAGGCACCCTCGACGCTGTGCTTTGGGGTTTAAGAAGCCCCAACCTCGAGCAGCCCTTGCACCGAAGATCAGCCCCCCAGCATCTCCACGATCTGCGTGGGGCCCTTTTGCACTGTGCCACTCGAGGCGCCATCCCGGCCACTTGCCACGTGGCTAGCGGCCATCTTGGTGACAAAACCTTCAACTTACACTGCGGGTCTGGTTGCTCCAGACTTTCCCTTGCTCCTGTAAAAAGGAGTACCTGCTCTGACCTTGCTGGTCCGAGTAACAAGCCTTTTTTGATTTCTGCGTGGCTTGCATTAGCCAAGGCCTGTTTGCTCCAATCAAGTTGCCGACACCGCCAGCAGCGAGAAGCCTGCGTGGGACAGCTCGTAACCGACTCCTGGACGTCTTCGACCCCTCGTGTCCACGTGGCTGCAGAGAGAAGCTACACCTCGACGCCTGTTTGCACCCGACATCGCCTGGTTCCACTCTGGTTCCACGGTAGTCACTGGCTAGTGACTTTGAACATTGTCCCCTCTGCTTTCAGGTCTTCACCTCTTCAGATCCACCCTTGGATCCACCGGAACTCTTCACATCGAGCCGCCTGCAGCATCTTCAGCTCCAAGCACCATCGACCTGCGTGACGAAACCCGACACTACTTCGACCCTGTGCACCCGCTTCCTGTGGGTGAGGTAACTCAGCTCCGCCGGTGTTCCCACACTGGTACACACCTCTAGGGTCTGTGTCTAAAGTTTCATCCTTCTAGGTCACTCGGAAGGTTCCTTTTTAACTAACTTTGTAACTTTTACGCACCATTGACATTGCATTGGTAAAGCGTGCACTTTCCGCACTGCACCCGAGTCCCGCGGGCCTTTCCCGACTTCTTCACTGCTAGTCCCGAACAGCTCCAGCGATTCCCCAGGCCCTAGGCCTCTTCACTTTCCCCATAGTGGTTCTTATACCACTATTTTAGTATATGGTTTAGGTGGCCCCTAGGGCTCATCCAAATTGTGCAACTCTTGTGTATTTAAACTGTGTTTTGTTTTAACGCATTTGCTTCTGTGCTCATAAAGAGTATCAGGGTTATTTGTAGAAATAAATCTATATATATTTTCAATATATATCTGTGTGGTGTCCTTTCATTTGGTATTCAAGGGATTGTGTATGGTAAAACAGCTTGCTTCACATGCCTTTACAGAGTTTAGCCTACGACTGCTTAGTCCATGCTACCCCTAGGATAGCTTGTCTATAAGGTTGACTTTACAACCTGCACCATAAGGGTTGCTTGGCATGGTACAAGGTGATCACTAGAACTAGTGAGCATCATATACCAGGCCAACTTCTCACATTGGTGAGCAGCGGATTGGGATTTGAGCTTGCTGTTGTTTTACCATTACAATCTTTGAAAATATCATTTGAAAGATCATACAGGTACCTGTTAGGTACACTAAAACAAGACTAGATATACTTAAGTTCTACTGAACTTAGTTGTTGTAGAGGATAGGGAGTAGCACACCCTGACTACAACTACTAGATAGGTTTTGTAGGAAAACACAAGTGTAGGTAGATTGCAACACATCCACCACACTAGAGCAATGTCTGGAGCATAGGGATCCACTGGAACCACCTCTGTTGAGAGTGACCCTCCAAGGGCACCATCCAAATTTGCTATCTTTCCATTTAAGGAACTGAGGCAACTGTGTTCCATGAGAGGAATCAAAACAGGTCCTACTCCTACAGCAGGACACCTCAGAGAGCTGTTAGACCAGTCTGAAGCTCTAAAGAACTCCAAACCAGGCACCTCAGGGACTGGAGATGGAGGCTCTCCCACTGAAGATGATAACCCTGATGCCCCTGCCCCTGTCATCCAGATAGATGAGGAAGACCAGACCACTGGGAATACTCAGCCTGAGGAAGAAGAAGAGGGGGAGGAGGTTGAAGAAAGTGAGTCTGATGATGATAGAGATAGCCAGGTGTTAGTCAGCAGGCGTAACCAGGCTAACCTAAGCTTATTTGGGACTGAAGGTGGGTCCAACCCATTCAGACCCCCAAATGGACTTAACCAGGAGCATAGGAGGAGGAGGAATCACTCAGGTGAATCCAATACTTCCCATGTTTCTAGAGGTTCTCATGGTAACTCCAGAAGGGAGTTCACTAGCCCTCAGAGAAGGGAACATGAGGCCAAAATGAGAGAGGCTGAACTTAGGATCCAGAGACAAGAATTAGAAGTTGCCCTGGCCAAAGAGAAACTTGCTAGAGCAAGGCAGCCTAGAGAGAGTGGATTAGATTCCACTGGTGGCAGCACTATCCCTAAGGATAAAGACAGGTCCTATGACAATAGAAACCTGAGTAAGATTGTGCCCCCATACAAAGTTGGGGATGATATCCACAAGTGGATGACTGCACTTGAGAGAGCTTGCAAAGTACAGCAGGTCCCTCAGGAGCAGTGGGAAGCAATCTTGTGGCTCTCCTTTGAAGGTAGAGGCCGAGACAGACTCCTCACAGTTAGTGATGGGGATTCTAGAAACTACCTGGTCCTGAAGAGTGCTCTGATTGATGAGTTAGGCTTAACCACTGAACAGTACAGGTTAATGTTCAGAGACACCCAGAAGACACAGACTCAGGACTGGTCTGAATTTGTTGAATGTGCCACTAAGGCTCTGGAGGGCTGGTTGCTGGGAAGTAAGGTTACAGACTATGAAGGATTGTACAATTTGCTTATGAGAGAACAGATTTTAAATAACTGTCAGAACCAGCAGTTGCATCAACATTTGGTTGACTCAGATCTAACCTCTCCCCAAGAATTGGGAAAGAGGGCAGACAAATGGGTTAGAACCAGAGTTAAGCAAAAGAACCAGAACCAGAACCAGGGTGGAGACCAAAAGAAAACAGACCAGAAGGGTGGGGAGCAGAAAGCTAAAGACCAGAAGTCTTCAACAGGGCCCCAAACTAATACTGAGGGTGGGTCCCAAACTTCCAAGAAGAAGAAGAAAGAAGGTCAAAGAAAACCCTGGTGTAGCTTTTGCAAAAACACCACTCACTGGACAAGTGATTGTAAAAAGGATGGAGCCACCAACACTGCAGCCCCTAAGGCACCTGCACCCACTAGTACAGTTGGCAGTGTTGGACCACAGACTAAGGGGGTAGTGGGTATCACCTTGGGAACTGATGGAGATTCTGACCTAGTCAGAATCCCCACACAGGCTGTTCTGATTTGTGATGGGGAGATTGATTTTTCTCCTACTGTCAGTCCCAATAATTTGGGCAAGTACAGACAGACACCTTTAATTAATGAAAAAGTGGCTCAAGCATACAGGGACACATGTGCCAGTGTCACTATGGTGACGCCTCGCTTTGTGGACCCAGGACAGTACATACCAGGTGATAATTACCTGGTGACCAATGCCAGCAATGTCACTACTACACATAGTGTGGCAATTGTTAACTTTTCCTGGGGAGGGGTAACTGGCCTAAAAAGAGTTGTGGTTAGTGCTGATCTCCCAGTAGAATGTTTGTTGGGCAATGACCTGGAGAGCTCTCTATGGTCAGAAGTTGAGTACAGGACTCATGCAGAGATGTTAGGGATATCATCACATGTCCTTGCTGTGACCAGGTCACAGGCCAAAAAGTGCCTCTCTGAACCTCAGGTCTTGGATCCTGGAACAATGGACCAAGTACCTCCCAAGACAAGGAACAGGAGGGCAAAGGCTGTGCCTTCCCAAATGCCTACAAGTGAGGATCAGCCTTCACAGGAAGATGATTCTGAGACCCCTGAAGGAACTGTCCCAATAGAGCTTGAACCTGATCAGGTTGAGTTTCTGGGGACAGGGGGACCTTCTAGGGCAGACTTGGGGCAGGCTCAGTTATCCTGTCCTTCTCTTGAACCCCTCAGACAGCAGGCTGCTGCCGAGGCTGCTGGGAATGCTCAAGGTACCCATAAGGTTTATTGGGATGATGGGCTCCTTTATTCAGAGGGTAGAGACCCCAAGCCTGGTACAACCAGGAGGTTGGTCATACCTCTGCAATTTAGGGGCTTCCTTCTTACCTTGGCACACGATATTCCCTTAGCAGGACACCTAGGCCAGAACAAAACATGGGACAGACTTGTCTGTCACTTTCACTGGCCTCACATGTCAGAAGATACAAAGGAGTTTTGTCGCTCCTGTGTAACCTGCCAAGCAAGTGGCAAAGCAGGTGGTACCACAAAGGCCCCCCTAATACCATTACCTGTGGTGGGGGTGCCCTTTGAAAGAGTGGGGATTGACATTGTTGGACCAATGGATCCTCCTACAGCATCTGGGCACAGATTCATACTGGTGGTGGTGGACCATGCCACCAGGTACCCAGAGGCAATTCCACTTAGGACCACAACAGCCCCTGTTGTGGCCAGGGCCTTACTTGGAGTATTCTCCAGAGTGGGGTTTCCTAAGGAGGTAGTATCTGATAGAGGTGCAAACGTCATGTCAGGTTACTTGACAGCTATGTGGAAGGAATGTGGTGTTAACTATAAGTTCACCACTCCCTATGATCCACAATGCAATGGGCTTGTTGAGAGATTCAACAAGACCCTAAAGGGCATGATCAAAGGATTACCTGAGAAGCTCAGGCGAAGATGGGATATCCTTCTGCCCTGCCTTCTGTTTGCTTACAGAGAGGTCCCACAAAAAGGAGTTGGCTTCAGCCCCTTTGAATTGTTGTTTGGACATCCTGTAAGAGGACCCCTATGTCTGGTGAGGGAAGGATGGGAGTTACCTCTCAAAAAGCCCAAGCAAGACATAGTGGACTATGTACTTGGTCTCCGCTCCAGGATGGCTGAGTATATGGAGAAGGCCTCCAAAAACCTTGAGGCTAGCCAGGCCTTACAGAAAGCCTGGCATGACCAAAAGGCTGTCCTGACTGAGTACCAGCCTGGACAGAAGGTATGGGTGTTGGAGCCAGTGGCACCAGCAGCACTCCAAGACAGATGGTCTGGACCCCATACAATCATGGAGAAAAAGGGAGAGGTTACCTACTTGGTGGACCTAGGAACTCCCAGGAGCCCCCACAAAGTGCTCCATGTTAACAGGCTGAAAGCATATGTTGAGAGGGCAGACATGGGCTTGCTCATGGCTACAGATGAGGGGCAGGAGGAAGAGAGTGACCCTCTCCCAGACCTGCTGACTCAGAACCCTGAGGATGGCTCAGTTGATGGTGTGGCCTTAGATGGCAGCCTCACTGAACATCAGCAACATGACTGTAGACAGGTTTTGCAGTCATATCGACATATGTTCTCCCTGACACCCAGTCAGACTAACTGGTGTACGAATTTGGTGGACACTGGTGATAGTCTTCCTGTAAAGAACAAAATTTACAGGCAGCCTGACCATGTCAGAGACTGTATCAAGGCTGAGGTGCAAAAGATGCTGGAGTTAGGTGTCATTGAGCCTTCAGAGAGCCCCTGGGCTAGCCCAGTGGTTCTGGTCCCCAAACCTCACACCAAAGATGGAAAGAGAGAGATGAGGTTTTGTGTGGACTACAGAGGACTCAATGCTGTCACCAGGACAGATGCACACCCAATTCCAAGGGCAGATGAGCTCATAGACAAATTGGCTTCTGCCAAGTTTCTGAGCACATTTGACTTGACAGCTGGCTACTGACAAATCAGGTTAGCTGAGGAGTCTAAGGCCAAGACAGCATTTTCTACCCCCAGTGGGCATTACCAGTTTGTGGTGATGCCCTTTGGTTTGAAAAATGCCCCTGCCACCTTCCAAAGGTTGGTGAATCAAGTCCTTACTGGGTTGGATGACTTTTGTGCAGCATATCTGGACGATATTGCTGTCTTTAGCTCCACCTGGGAGGATCACCTGGTCCACCTGAAGGAAGTGCTAGAGGCTCTGCAAAAGGCAGGCCTCACTATCAAGGCAACCAAGTGCCAGATAGGTCAGAGTAAGGTTGTGTACTTGGGCCACCTTGTGGGTGGAGGCCAAGTTCAACCACTGGAGAGTAAGATTCAGACCATAAAGGACTGGACTCCTCCAACTACCCAGACTCAGGTCAGAGCTTTCGTGGGCCTGACTGGGTACTACAGGAAGTTTGTTAAGAACTATGGGTCCATTGTGACTCCTCTTAATGATCTGACATCCAAGAAGATGCCCAAAAAGGTTCAGTGGACAGAATACTGTCGAAAGGCATTTGATGACCTGAAGAAGGGCATGTGCTCTGCACCTATCCTGAAGAGTCCTGACTACTCAAGAGAGTTTATTGTCCAAACAGATGCTTCTGAGTTGGGAGTGGGAGCTGTGCTTTCACAACTTAATGTAGATGGTCAAGACCAGCCCATTGCTTTCATTAGCAGAAGGCTGACCCCCAGAGAGAAACGTTGGTCAGCCATTGAGAGGGAGGCCTTTGCTGTGGTGTGGGCCCTGAAGAAGTTGAGACCATACTTGTTTGGCACTCACTTCAAGATTCAGACCGACCATAAGCCCCTCTTATGGCTTAATCAGATGAAGGGTGAAAACCCCAAACTACTCAGGTGGTCCATTTCCCTACAGGGGATGGACTTTACAGTGGAGCACCGCCCAGGGACTGACCATGGTAATGCAGATGGTCTCTCCAGGTACTTCCACTTAGAACATGAAGACACAACTGGTCAAGGTTAGTCTAATGTCCCTGCGTTTGGGGGGGGGGGTTGTGTAGGAGAATAGGGTCTGCTATCCTATGGTCACCCCAAATTTTTGCTTTTTGCTTCACTGGTTTATGACTTAATGTGGCTGTGGGCCTGCTAATCAGACCCACAGCCTGCTGTTCTCTCTCTAAATTGTAGCCCATGTACTTTAGGTGCTTAACGAAATTGGAACTGGTTCACCTTATTGGCCCCTGTAACAGTGTACCCAGGTACCCAGGGCATAGGTGCTTCCAAGGCCTACCAGGGGCTGCAGCATGTATTGTGCCACCCCTGGCCTGGCCTCCATATTTGACACAACTGGCTGATCACTCAGCTGGGGTAAGTCGGTGTAACCACCCCTTACTTAGGTGTAGTATGCCTATACCTAACCTAAAATGGACACATATGTTCCTGTCAGCCACTCCTATGGAAGGCCTCATCAATCCTGGAGGCAGAGTGCTTGGAAATATGTGAGATGGTGCTCTGGCATGAGCTGAGCCTGTCTGCAGCTTTCGGAACCATGTCCTTTAGCTGTTTCATGATATTGCCATACCATATACTCTTAAGCGCATTATGAACCTCGCGGTTAAATGCTATCTTGGGTTTGGCTTTATCAAAACATGTCGAGTAAGGTGTCATACGAATTGGAATACTACCCCCTCGCCAGTTCTGGCGACGGGGGTAGCATTCCACCCTTCTAGAGGGACACGACATGTACCTAGCCTGAACCCCGGTTAAAGTTAAACAGAGCCTTAGCATCCCAAAATGGATGCTGCCACCACAGACACAAGTCTGACCTCCTGCTGCTGGGAGTCCTTCCAGCAAGGGGAGCTTGGACAAAGGGTTTCCTGCCTGGGGAGGTGCTAGCACCACTCCAGACAGGATTTTGTGTATTGGGTAGGACAGGGCTGAATAGAATCAGACATGCCTGGGGCACACAAGGTGTCCCTGTGCATAGGCCAGTTCAAACCGGTGCTGGGGCTTTCCAGCCCCAGTCCTGGCGCGAAACTGGACAAAGGAAAGGGGGTGTAACCACCCCCCTTCCTGGTTCCACCCAGAGGAGGGACCTAGTAGGTGATCCGGCCCCCCAGATTCAAATAGGAGTGGGAGCTGTGTCCTGAGACTTCAGATCATCCTGAATCAACTTGAAATACAGAAGAAGACTGGACTTCGACATTCTGCTGCACAGAAGACGGAAGAGAATCTCCCTTGTGGCCAAGGAGTGACCAACCTGTGAATACAGGCACCAACCAGCAACTCGACATCTGCTTTGCCGCCGCCTCCCGCCAGAGCCCGAGCCCAGAGCCTGACAAGACCCAGACTCCCAGACTCCCAGACTCCCAGACTTCTCACCGCCCGATCCACAGTCCCTGCAAAGAAGGGACCCGTGGAGGCACCGAGAGACGTGGGACTGGACCTCTTGAAAGACCCCCGAGAAGCTGACTGCGCAGCATCAGAGGCACCCTCGATGCTGTGCTTTGGGGTTTGAGAAGCCCCAACCTCAAGCAGCCCTTGCACCGAAGATCAGCCCCCCAGCATCTCCACGATCTGCGTGGAGCCCTTTTGCACTGTGCCACTCGACGCGCCATCCCGGCCACTTGCCACGTGGCTAGCGGCCATCTTGGCGATGAAACCTTCGTCTTACACTGCGGGTCTGGTTGCTCCAGACTTGCCCTTGCTCCTGTAAAAAGGAGTACCTGCTCTGACCTTGCTGGTCCGAGTAACAAGCCTTTTTCGATTCCTGCGTGGCTTGCATTAGCCAAGGCCTGTTTGCTCCAATCAAGTTGCCGACACCGCCAACAGCGAGAAACCTGCGTGCGACAGCTCTTGACCGACTCCTGGACGTCTTCGACCCCTCGTGTCCACGTGGCTGCAGAGAGAAGCTACACCTCGATGCCTGTTTGCACCCGACATCGCCTGGTTCCACTCTGGTTCCACGGTAGTCACTGGCTAGTGACTTTGAACATTGTCCCCTCTGCTTTCAGGTCTTCACCTCTTCAGATTCACCCTTGGATCCACCGGAACTCTTCACATCGAGCCGCCTGCAGCATCTTCAGCTCCAAGCACCATCGACCTGCGTGACGAAACCCGACACTACTTCGACCCTGTGCACCCGCTTCCTGTGGGTGAGGTAACTCAGCTCCGCCGGTGTTCCCACACTGGTACACACCTCTAGGGTCTGTGTCTAAAGTTTCATCCTTCTAGGTCACTCGGAAGGTTCCTTTTTAACTAACTTTGTAACTTTTACGCACCATTGACATTGCATTGGTAAAGCGTGCACTTTCCGCACTGCACCCGAGTCCCGCGGGCCTTTCCCGACTTCTTCACTGCTAGTCCCGAACAGCTCCAGCGATTCCCCAGGCCCTAGGCCTCTTCACTTTCCCCATAGTGGTTCTTATACCACTATTTTAGTATATGGTTTAGGTGGCCCCTAGGGCTCATCCAAATTGTGCAACTTTTGTGTATTTAAACTGTGTTTTGTTTTAACGCATTTGCTTCTGTGCTCATAAAGAGTATCAGGGTTATTTGTAGAAATAAATCTATATATATTTTCAATATATATCTGTGTGGTGTCCTTTCATTTGGTATTCAAGGGATTGTGTATGGTAAAACAGCTTGCTTCACATGCCTTTACAGAGTTTAGCCTAAAACTGCTTAGTCCATGCTACCCCTAGGATAGCTTGTCTATAAGGTTGACTTTACAACCTGCACCATAAGGGTTGCTTGGCATGGTACAAGGTGATCACTAGAACTAGTGAGCATCATATACCAGGCCAACTTCTCACAAAGGGTAGTCCAGATGTTGAGCTGAGTGAGGACCCCTATCAGTGAAGGAGTAGTTACTCGAAGGTAAGCGTATGGATTGTCGTCCGTTTTATCCTCATCAGTTTCCTCCCATTTAACCTTCAACTGTGAAGGACTGTAGGCAGGGCCAAATAAGCCTTCCTCTTCAGATTCCTGGAAATCCAGGAGGTGAGCTGGTGGCAATAGCGAGATTTTAAAATAGTCCTTAAACACTGGCTTCGATGATGGCATTAGAATGGTCTTTCTCTCCGTCAATGGGGCCATTGATGCGCCTGTCGGCACCGGCATTGATGACATAGCTGACGGCAACGCCGATAAGATGGCATGAGGAGTCTTTGTCAACCGGAAAAGCCATAGATGTAGCCAGAAATGGTGAGGTGGCTGATGATGAAGGCCTCACAGATGGGGATGTTCTTGTCGTCATTGATGGCTGAGTAACAGACATCTTTTTGCTTGACAATGCTGTTGCCATCGACGTTTTGACCGTCCTTGTGGTGGACATCGCCAACAAGAACATCAATTGTGTTGAAACAAAGGTTGATGGTGTGGACAGCAGAATCCTCAACGATGGAGCAGTCGACTGTCGGTCAGATAGTGAGGAAAGCTCTTTGAAAGAAGTATGAGGCGCAGACCTCAGAAGAGAAGTGGAAGGGTCTGCCTGGTCGGTTTTAGATTTTCTTTCCTCAGAAACAACTTTTTCATGAGAAGTGTCCTTGTGAGTAGAAGAGGATTCTCCTTCTTTTCTTTTCTTTTCCTGGAGGAGGAATGCACTTTCTCCTCATGCTCAGAGCCTAAGTCAGAGGTTGACTTTTTTATCTGGAGCCATAGAAGCAGTCTACCCTCTCTGTCGTTGAGGGTGTTGTCAGAAAAGGTACAACAGTACTAACATTCCTTGTGGTGAGAGTAGAAGCAATATAGACACTCCTTATGATGATCCTCAGAGAAAATCTGCTTTGTCCCCAGTCTTGCAGTGCCTAAACAGCACTTTTTTAGAATTTGGCATTCTGTGTGAATATAGTCAAACTGTATACAACCTTTACAACGCAACTTTTACCACGACCTACCATTACCACGCATTTTTTACAACGCAGGATCCATTACAACGCATACCATTACCACGCATGTATTTACAACGCAGGTACGTTTTACAACGCATACCATTACAACGCAAGTATTGGTAAGTATATTATTTTATTAAAAATATTATTTGGGTTTTTTGGTAAAGGGGTATTTTTAGGGTTCAGGGTCAGTTTTGGGTTCAGGGTCAGTTTTGGGTTTTTGGGTAAAGGGGTATTTTTAGGGTTTAGGGTCAGTTTTCAGTTTTTGGGTAAAGGGGTATTTTTAGGGTTCAGGGTCAGTTTTCAGTTTTTGGGTAAAGGGGTATTTTTAGGGTTCAGGGTCAGTTTTCAGTTTTTGGGTAAAGGGGTATTTTTAGGGTTCAGGGTCAGTTTTCAGTTTTTGGGTAAAGGGGTATTTTTAGGGTTCAGGGTCAGTTTTGGGTTTTTGGGTAAAGGGGTATTTTTAGGGTTCAGGGTCAGTTTTGGGTTTTTGGGTAAAGGGGTATTTTTAGGGTTTAGGGTCAGTTTTGAGTTTTTGGATAAAGGGGTATTTTTAGGGTTCAGGGTCAGTTTTGGGTTTTTGGGTAAAGGGGTATTTTTTGGGTTCAGGGTCAGTTTTGGGTTTTTGGGTAAAAGGGTACAGGGTAAAAATTAAATATAATTAAATTTAAATTACATTAAATTAAATTGATTAAATTAAATTAAATTAATTAAATTAAATTAATTAAATTAAATTAAATTAAATTAAATTACATTATATTAATTTTAATTAAATTAAATATTAAAAAATATTATATACTTACCAATACTTACGTTGTAATTGTATGCGTTGTAAAGGTATATGCGTTGTAAATACATGCGTGGTAATGGTATGCATTGTAATGGATCCTGCGTTGTAAAAAATGCGTGGTAATGGTAGGCGTGGTAAAAGTATGCGTTGTAACGTCATACATCCTAGTCAAACACACACTCCAACAGTACCTTAGATGTTGATAGGTGATAAAATGATAACTGGAAGCTGGAGGTCAAAAGGATAATAAAGAAACACTGTGTCAGAGCAGAGCTCAGGGAGACTCCCTAACACACGACGTGTGGTAAGAAATCTGAGGTGTGTGGCTCTACAGGGGATGAATAATCCCGGGTCTCTGCTCTGATTGGCTGAAGTTTGGATGTTTTAAAACAATGTAAATAGGTTACTGAATGCTATTCTTTTCAATGGAGATTGAGGCTAATGCTTTAGCACTGCTATTTTTACTATTATCGTGGTACTCCCACCATGACGATGTGGAAGATTCAAGCATGTGAAACTATAAAAGATGCAATACTGAAGAATAAAGGTCAGAAACAAGAAGAAAGAGACAAAATCAAGGTGAAAAATGAGCAGAAAGAGGAGGAAAGTCAGAAAGAGGCAGAATAAAGGTCAGAAATGAGCAGAAGGAGGCAAAATAAAGGTGAGAAAAGACCCAAAAGATACAGAATAAAGGTCAGAAAAGAACTGAAAGAGCAATAATAAAGGTCAGAAACTAGCAGAGGAGGCAAATTAAAGGTCAGAAATGAGCAGAAAGAGATAAAATAAAGGTCAGAAGGGAGCAGAAAGAGGAGGAATAAAGGTCAGAAATTGGCTGAAAGAGGCAAAATAGAGGTGAGCAACAAGCAGAAAGAGGCTAATTAGAGGTGAGAAATGAGTACAAAAAGGCAAAATAAAGGACAGCAACAAGCAAAAAAAGTCAGAATAGAAGTAAGAAAGAAGCAGAAAGAGGCAGAAAAGAGGTCAGAAACAAGCATAAAGAGGCAGAATAATGGTCAGAAGCAAGCAGAAAGAGGCAAATTAAAGTTGAGAAATGAGCACAAAGAGGCAAAATAAATGACAGCAGCGAGCAGAAAAGGCAGAATAGAGGTGAGATATGAGCAGAAAGATGCAAAATAGAGGTCAGAAACAATCAGCAAGAGGCACAATAGAATTCAGAAACTAGCAGAAAGAGGCAGAATAGAGCTCAGAAACGAACAGAAAGTGGCAGGTTAAATGCTAGAAATTAGCAGAAAGAGGCAGAATAAAGATCAGAAGCGAGCAGAAAGAGGCAAAAAAACAGACAGAATGAGCAGAACAATTGAGAGACTCACACACACACTCACAGGCTCACTCAGAAACTCACACACTCATGCACCTACTCACAGACCCACTCAGAGTCTTACACACCCACTCATAGACCCGCTGAGACGCTCATCCACCCATTCACAGACCAACTCAGACACTCATGTTCACATTCACAGATCCACTCAGATACTCACGTACCCACTCCCAGACCCACTCAGACACGCACATACCCACCCACTCAACCACTCAGAGACTCAAACACCGGCTTGCCTACCTATTATAGCCAATTGCACATCCACTCTCAAAGGTTACAGGTTACCGTTAGGAAATAACGTTTTAAATTTTTTAGAAATTCACTGAAAAAACAAAGGTTACAGGGACGTTATAGTTCGGAAATAGAATTAAAAGAACCTTCGAAATTCACAGAAAAAAAAGGTTGCAGAGACGTTGTAGTTAGGCTCATATTTAATTCGTACAAACCCAGAGAAATTCAGCAGCTATAGTTACCTGCTCTAGCTATAACTTATGCCCCCGCAATGCACTGCTTATGACCTTATATATTACATCACTCATGAAATGGTCAGTGACATCACTGATGTAATCAATGATGACATCTCAAATGACATTACTGATGGCATCATCCATACAACCACTCCGACACTGTAGGAAAGTGCCCCCTAATTTTTGCTTGATACCTGCTATGATTTTGAACTGTGAGTGCACTGTGTCGCTGCTAACCAGGTTCCCAGTGCCAGATCTCCTTACCAAAACTGTACCACAACTGGTGCAACTTCAGCCACATCTGTAAGTCCCTAACAAGTGGCACCACTGGCACCCTGGGCATGGGTACTGAAGAGGGTTCACTGGGCTGCAGCACAAATTGTGCCACCCCAGAAACCTCTCACCAAGACCATGCAAGCTACCATTGCAGGCTGCATGTCTTGGTGTAAATAAAAGCAAAGAGCCAACATCACACCCAGCAGTGTGTGCCATGCCCAAATACAATGCATGAAATATAGGTAAGTCACACCTACTGCAGGCCTTACAGCCCTAAGGCAGGGTGCACTACATCCCATGTGTGGACATATCGGCATGACCAGATATGACCCTACAATATCTAAGCCATTCTTGGATATTATAAGTGCACAGGCAAGCCAAAGAGCGTACTTGGCCTGGATACTTATCATAACAAGTTTCCCAACATAATGATGGCATCACTGTACCCTAAGATGGGTGGTACCAAACATATTGTGTTAATACATCATCACTGATGCCAGTGTTAGATTTATTCATAAACGTCCACAGGAGACCATTTAGAGGGTACACTGTAAACCTATCAAGCACTGGTGTGATCTTAGACTAGTCCTAGCCTGCCTGTCACCACCAGACATGCTTCTGACCTCGTGGGATGAGAGCCCATGCTCTCAGAGGCCAGAAACAAAGCCTGCTCTAGGCGGAGGTGCTTCACACCTCCAGGCTGGAATGGTCTTCCAGAGCGGGAAGCTTCAAAGGCGTAGTCGCCTTTGAAGGGCACATTCAGTCAGCACCACCCCTAAGGCGTGACAGGTGATGTGAAACCCTCACCTGAAAATCCACCATCTTGGGATGGTGGTAAAACAACCTATCAGAGCTAGGCTAATGCCCCTTCCCACAGGAAGTGGTCACTTAGAGGGTGTATATACCCTAAAGGTAGGTAGCCCATTGGCTACTACCTGTCTCCCCCTTTAACGCCCTTAAATTTAGCATTTAGGTTGCATCCCTGGACCTTGAACTTGAGAATTGATGGATAAGAAGAAGACAAGGATAAAGAAAAGCGGCTGCCCATCGTGAGTGGCCCAGCTATGCCGAGTCAGCAATGAGCAAAAAGAGGCAAAATAAAGGTGAGAAATGAGCAGAAATGAGCAAAATATAGGTGAAAAACAAGCAAAAAGAGTCAGAATAAAGGTGAGAAACGAGCTGAAAGATGCAAAATAAAGGTGAGAAATTAGAAGAAAGAGGCCGAATAAAGGTCAGAAACTAGCAAAAAAGACCATAAACGTGCAGAAAGAGGCAAAATAAAGGTAGAAACAAGCAGAAAGAGGCAGAATAAAGGTGAGCAACGAGCAAGTGGCCAAATAAAGGACTGCAATAAGCAAAAAAAGGCAGAATAGAGGTCCGAATGGAGCAGAAAGAGGCAAAATAGAGCTCAGAAACGAGCAGCAAGAGGCAGAATAGAGGTCAGAAATGAGCAGGAAGAGGCAGAATGTAGGTTAGACATCAGCAGCAAGAGTCAGAATAAAGGTCAGAAACAAGCACAAAGAGGTAGATTAAAGGTCAGAAACAAGAACAAAGATGCAGAATAAAGGTGAGTAGCGAGCACAAAGAGGCAAAATAAAGGACTGCAACAAGCAAAAAATTGCAGAATAAAGGTCAGAAAGGGGCAGAAAGAGGCAAAATAGAGGTCAGAAAGGAGCAGCAAGAGGCAGAGTAGAGTTCAGGAACAAGCAGGAAGAGACAGAATGGAGGTTAGAAATTAACAGCAAGAGGCAGAATAAAGGTCAGAAACAAGCACAAAGAGGCAGAATAAAGGTCAGAAGCGAGCAGAAAGAGGCAGAAAGAAGCAAAATAAAGGTGAGAAACAAGCACAAAGAGGCAAAATAAAGGATAGCAACGAGCAGTAAAAGGCAGAATTGGAGTCAGAAACAAGTAGGAAGAGGCAAAATAGAGGTCAGAAACAAGCAGAAAGAGAGAGCCAGAGTAAAGTTCAGCAACAAGCATAAATAGGCAAGGTAAAGGTGAGAAACAAGCAGAAAGACGCAGACTAAAGGTCAGAAACAAGCAGAAAGAGGCAAAATAGAGGTCAGCAACGAGAAGAAAGAGGCAAATTAAAGGTGAGAAACGAGCACAAAGAGGAAAAATAAAGGACAGCAACAAGCAAAAAAAGGCAGAATAGAAGTCAGAAAGAGGCAAAATAGAGGTCAGAAACGAGCAGCCAGAGGCAGAACAGAGGTCAGAAACAAGCATGAACAAACAGAATGGAGGTTAGAATGAGCAGCAAGAGGCAGTATAATGCTCAGAAACAAGGAGAAAGAGGCAGAATAAAGGTCAGAAGCGAGCAGAAAGAGGCAGAAAGAGGCAAAATAAAGGTGAGAAACAAGCATAAAGAGGCAAAATAAAGGATAGCAACGAGCAGTAAAAGGCAGTATAGAGGTCAGAAACGAGCAGAAAGAGGCAAAATAGAGGTCAGACACAAGCAGCAAGAGAATAGAGGTTAGAAACTAGGAGAAAGAGGCAGAATAGAGGTCAGAAATGAGCAGCAAGAGGCAGACTAAATGTCAGAAATTAGCAGAAAGAGGCAGAATAAAGATCAGAAGCGAACAGAAAGAGGCAAAATAACAGGTAGAACGAGTGGAACCATTGAGAGACTCACACACACACTCACAGGCCCACACAGAAGCTCACACACCCACTCATAGTCCCACTCAGACGCTCACACACCAACTCACACATCTACTCAGAGACTCTTACATGCTCTCACAAACCCACTCAGACACTCATCCACACACTCACAGACCCACTCAGACACTCACCCACCTACTCAGGAACTCATGTTCACATTGTAGTTGAGCTTATATAGCGCACAGCTACCCGCAGTGGGTTTCCCGGCGCTTGCTTAGGGAACCCTTCCTGGTATTCCCCTGTGAGATAGCAGGGTATCCACAAGGTGAAAGTCAGGCATCCCGCCGCGAGGGGCCGTTGTGGAGATTAAGCAAGCTATTGCCCAGAGTCGCAGAGTGTGAACCCTTGAGTCAAGGAGGCACCGGGGCGAGAATTATCGAGTCCGTGGAATTTTTAGCCCAAGACCCTGCCGAGGCGGGGAATTGAACCCTGGTCCAGGACCGATCTCAGCTTCCGGGTCTGCTGCCTCTAACCCCTGAGCCACACTTCTCCACTCGCAGATCCACTCAGAGACTCACGCACCCATTTGCAGATCCACTCAGATACTCACATACCCACTTACTCACCCACTCAGAGACTCAAACACCAACTAACCTAACCAAACAGCCATTGGCACACCCACTCTCAAAGGGTACAGGTTATTGTTAGGAAATAACGTTAAAAATACATTAAAATTCACCGAAAAAACAAAAGTTACAGGGACATCACGGTTAGGAAATATAATTTTAAAAAATGTAGAAATTCACTACAAAAAACAAACGTTACAGGGATGTTATAGTTTGGAATTAAAATTAAAAGAACTGTTGAAATTCACTGAAAAAAACAAAGGTTACAGAGACGTTGTGGTTAGGCTCTTATTTCACTTGTACAAAACCAGAGAAATTCAGCAGTTATAGTTACCTGATCTAACTATAACTTGCACCCGCAATGCACTGCTTATGAACTCATATATTGCATCACTAATGAAATGGTCAGTGACATCACTGATTAAATCATTGATGACATCTCAAATGACATCACTGATGTCATCATCCAAACAACCACTCACACACTGTAGGAAAGTGCCCCCTCTTTTTGCTTGATACCTGCTATGGTTTCGAACTGTGAGTGCCCTGTGTCTCTGATAACCAGGTTCCCAGTGCCAAATCTCTTTCCCAAAACTGTACCACAATTGGTACAACTTCAGCCACCTCTGTAAGTCCCTAGTAACTGGCACCCCTGGTGCCTAGGGCATGGGTACTGTAGAGGGTCCACTGGGCTGCATTACAAATTGAGCCACCCCAGAGACCCCTCACCAAGGCCATGCAAGCTGCCATTGCAGGCTGCATTTCTTGGTTCACAGAAAAGCAAAGTTGACATGACACACAGCCGAGTGTGTTTGCCCTCATACACTGCATTTTTTATACCCATTATTTAAACTGCTAAGGAGAAATTATTAACAATATGGATTGTAGTTATCGAAGAGCCGTAATATTACACTTTTTGGATCGATATGAAATTACTGTTCATAAATGGCAGCAACCTTTTTCAACTGAGATGCGTAAAAGCATTACTGATGAGTCCTAATGTCACTGATTTTTGGATTGGTTCGAAGTAACCGTTCAGAAATGGCTGCAACCCTTTTCCGCAAGAGTTGCATCAGAACGTTAGGTATGAAGAGTTATATATTCGATTCTTAACAACCTTTATTTAGAAATATAGGGAGTTACTGACTGGTCCTAATACTTGGAACACACTATTGTACTATGACCGGCTTAAAGGTGCCGCTCAAAGATGGCTGCAACTATCTTTTCTCAATAGATATGCTAAGACATTAGATATGGAGGGCTATATATTAGACACCCAATAGGTCGCGGGTGGCCCACGCTATATGGACGCGCAGAGTACTCTCTTGTGAGGCATGGATTCTCATCTGGATTTATGTGAGTACCCTGTTTGTGGTTATCGTTCTTGCATTGAAAATGTTTCTACTTTCTCTCATATAGCACTCTCATTGTCGATGGATTTCGACTCTAACTACAAGCAATGTTGTATGGTATTCAGGTGTGTAGCCTAATTATTAGTTGATATTACATTACTGTGCTCATGTTTTTTATGTTTTTTTAGGTTAAACGTACTCCCTTTACGAGATAAGATTGGGGCTAGCTTTTCTACCATTTTATATATGGTAGTACTAGCATTATTGAAGACGCTTTATTGCGTATGTTCGCTGTATTTATCAAGTGTAGTACATTACTGTGCTCATGTTTTTTAAGTTATATGTACTTCCTTTACCAGATAAGGTTGGGGCTTCCTTTTCTACCGGTTTTTATATATGGCACCACTAGCAATATTGGAGACGTTTTATTGCGTGTGTTTGCTGTATTTATCAAGTATGCAAAGTTTGATATTTTGGCACACTGAACATTTGACTTCTGATATATTTTTGACATAGGACTTATGTATCTTCGGTTCTACTGGACTCTGGCACTATCTTGCCCTACAGATTCAATATTTACCGCGTGGACGGTTATGCTCATACCTTTTGAACAGGTCATTATGGACACATTTGTTCTGGTAGTTATGATCTTATGGGCTACTCAGAGTGAAAAGTGATGCATGATTTGTTGTGAGCTGCGGTCAAATAATTTTAACTTTTGAATTACTTATAGGTGTTTCTTGGTTCTTTCCTCTCTTTCTGTTTCTTCTTTATTTTTCCTGCTGTTTATATTATCTTGTTGAATTTCTCTTTTCTGTGACATGCACATGGGATTGCGTTTTTTCAAGGTCCCTTGTAGCTTTTGTGTCAGTGACTTAATTATTATTATTTTTTAACAAAGTGAAACACACACAAACCCCCCCACCCCCCAACAAATACCCCAAAACACCCCCCCACCCTGCACCCCTGCGTTGGACACGAAAGCCACCCCAACTTTCAGTGTGCCTGTCGCCCTAACATTAAACTAGTCTACAAAAAGAAACTCGGAGGAGGAAAGAGTCTCACGCCCCCCCCCCCGCCACCTCTGGGTATCCCACCACAAATAGTGCAAGTGTAAAAGTCATCGAACCACAGCTGCCAATGTCTAGAAATCCGAAATCACTGCTCACTCCTGTTCCAACGGGCCGCCTTCAGCCCCTTCGAAATGTTCAGGGGGATCACGCTGCATGGGCAAGGTATCGAGCCAGTCACTCACATTCTCAGGGCGGTCAAAGAAAAACGTCCGATCTTCGTATTCTACACGCAGTTGAGATGGAAAGAGCATCACATATTTCATACCCATGTCTCTCAATCGTCGCTTCACCCCCTGAAACCCCATCCTTTGTTTCTGAACGAACTGGGTGAAATCTGGGTAGAAGCTCACCGTAGTGTTTTCGAACTTCGTAGGGCCGCCCACCCTCGATGCCTGCAGGATAGCGTCTTTGTCTCTAAAGTCGAAAATTCTGGAGATGATGGGACGCGGAGAGGCGCCCAGCTTGGGCTTCCCGCCCGGCACTCTGTGTGCGCGTTCCACCGCAAAGAAGTTGCTCAGGCCTTTGGGGGCAAGATGATTTAGGATGAGGTCCTCGACAAGGAGATCCACAGCTGGGTCTTCCGGTTTTTCAGGGACCCCAATAATACGTACGTTGTTGCTTCTGGCCCGACTTTCAGAATCCGCCGAGAAAAGAGATCATTGGAGGATCGTAGATTGCGAACCTCCGTCTGTAAATAGGACACATCAGTCGTAAGGCTGGAGGTCTTCAAATCTAAGGATTTGACTTTTTCGTTAGTCTTTGATAAATCCGCCCTGATCAAGTTGACATTGATTGCCACAGTGTCAAGCTTTAGGGCCAGAGCCTCTTACTGTTGGCCGATAGAGGTCTTCATACCTCGTGGAGAAGTGTGGCTCAATGGTTAGAGCGGTAGACCCTGATGCAGAGGTCTAGCCCGGGACCAGTGTTCAATTCCCCGCCTCGGCGGGTCTTGAGCTCAAATAATTCCACGGACCTGATAATTCTCGCCTCGGTGCCTATTCCAATCATGGAGTCCCACTCTGCAACTCTGGGCAATAGCTTGCTTAATCTCCACAACGGCCCCCACAACGCTAAGGATGCCTGGCCTCCACCTTGGGGGTGCCCAGGAGTGGACACCTCACAGGGAAAGCCAGGATGGGTTCCACAGCGGTATTCGTACAAGTGCCTTGAGACCCTTGCGGGTGAGTAGTGCGCTATACAAGTATCAATTTATTTATACTAGCAATGGCGCCCATGACATCATGCAGGATCAAGTCATCCACCGCCGCTGAGTCGTCTCCCGCATCTCCCAGGGACCTACACGTACCACCGGGGGACCCCTTAGGATGAGTGTAACGATCCATGATATTCGATTGAATATCGCCTCCCCGGTGAACGGTCTTGGTCTTCCGTTTCTCGCTTTCGGGTTTGCCCGCCGTATTGGGTGTTGCGCCCCTGAGGAGCCTTCGAGACCTGGTAAAAATAGCTCCTCTCAATTCACCCACCGGGATCACCAAAAACAAGTTCCAGCCCAATGTCACACGACCAGAGATACTCGATGGCAATCGAACAGTGGAGTTGCAGGGTCAGATTGCATCCCAGGTTGCCAGAGCGGTCTCAAGACAGGGGAAGGCCGAGGAGCCAAAAACGAAACCAAAAGTTAACTCCGGGGTTGTGAGCAGGGCCCCGTAGGCCTGGGCACCACATTGACTCGAGCCCCGGGCAGTGCCACGGAGCAGGCCACAAAAGTTCGAAGTGCCGTAGTTACGTTTCCCGGAGTCCAAATCGATTTCTGAAAGCAACTATTATATCAGCTGGGTTGCGTCTTCAATAACCCGTCGTCATAATCAGGATAATGTTCAGGATAGATGCGGGAGGTGGCGAAGGTCTCGGGAACCCTGTGCTCACGCGGCCATCTCGGTTGCGCGCGAAGCTCCTCCCCCCAGTGACTTAATTTTTATCACCACTTTCTCTAATTTATGGTTTTTGCACATCATTGGTTGGTGACGAAGCACAATGTTTAAGCAGAGTATATATTGCTAAAGTGTTCTATTTAATGCCCACAGCCCTGAAGAAGTCGAGGGGTTTACGACCTATCGACGAAACACGTGTTGGCTTGTTGTTTCTAAACGGATTAGCCAACTGCTCGGCGTTGTGAACAATTGCTCTGGACTGTCTTCCTTTTGGATACAACTGTAATGACATCTACCACAAAATCATTGTGAAGACTTGGACTATACTTTATGGGCTGAACTTGGATTAAAGTGGACTACAAATTATACACTATTTTATATATGATTACTCGAGTGTTCGGATTTGTAGATTGACTAATTTTTGCTCTTCATTGGGAGGGCAGTGTGGGATTGTGGATGGTATCCAATCCTTTCCTAGGAGCACCACGTATACTTTGCACCTGTCATATACTTTCCCCTAAATAAAAGTGCAGTGCACCCATTTGCTTGCTTTATACCTGGTTACTATAACTGCTATTTTTAAGGCTATTAAAGATTAGCTGGAGTTTTGTATAAAGGTGTGCATTTATCCTTAATTTGCTTCTATTTTTGCCTCTGTGCAACCTCTTTCTTTCCCTTTTGCTGAGGCTGCGCTTTTCCTGTATCGGAGCCCCGTGTTTCATTTAGGTAGGCATTTAGGTAGGCTCCCCAAGTTGCAACTCTTGTGGGAGCAGTTTATCTGTGATTGGCAATGTATCCCCAGTCTTACTTTGCCCAGAATTAATGTTTATACATGTTTTATGTTTATTTGGCTTGACTGCCTTTGCTACTGAACCTACATTGCATGCTGTCTCTGTTAAATCAGGGTCACCTTTGCCAATACCTTTACTTCAAATTTAAGGAGTGATATCAGTCGATATAACCCCCAGCATGTTGGGGACTTACCCTCTTTGGGTATCACAACTATCATTGCTGTCCGCTGGTCATGGGGCAGCATTCCTGTCTGTTTCGCCTCTTGAAACATCGATAGGAGGTGGGGCACCGTCGTGTCAAGTATGCATTTGAACAATTCTACTGGAAGACCATTTGGACCAGAGGCCTTCCCCAAACTTAGTGCGCGGGCGGCCACTGTTATCTCCTCCACCGTCAGTTCTTCTTCTAAACTATCCCTTTCACCCGTTCATAGGTCCCGCCACCTGATATCCCTAAGGAAGTCAAGGCAGTCCGCCTCGGTGTATCCCGCTATGAAAGAGTATATACCTTCATAATATGAGGCAAACGCCTATGCGACCTCCCCTCCTGTCACAAATCTGTCCCCCCTGTCTCCCAGGATTTCTGGAACCCACCTCGATGAGGTATCATGCCTGTCAAGCCAGGCCAACAACTTCCTGCCTTATCTTCCATTTCATAGACCCTGAATCTCGAGGTTCTCATCCGGGCCCTGGCTTTCCCCTCCAGGAATTCTCTCAGTTCTGTTCGCCTAAGGGAAAGGCGATGTGTCAACTCACTCAGTGTCCCCTCCTGCCCTATCACTTGGGTCTCAAAATCCAGGATCTCCTTTTCCAGCTACAAACTTTTCAGCTTCTGTTCTTTATTGGAAACCCCAAGTTGCGCCTGTGCATGCCCTCTGATGACAGTTTTGAATCCTTCCTGTCCTTAAAGTGTGGGTCCCAGAGGTGCCACAGGTCAATCCATGGATGGGACACTCCAGTACTGCCATCACCGGAGAGTTGTCGGATATCTCCCGGGCCACATGTCTGGCATCTTTCAACTGGCCCATGCCATACATGTAAATTATTAATTAGTCTAGTTGTGAGAAGCTGCCACGTGCCACAGATTGGTGAGTGTATTGTCGAAATCCTGGGTGATGATGTTGCCAGATGTCGCCCAGACCCATATACATAAGGAAATCCCCTAATGCCCCGACCCTCACCGAGGACAGGCCTTCCAAGACATCCAGCTCTGCTGAGAGTATGTTGCTCATATCACCCTCCAGGGCGAGTATCCCTTGCGGAAGCTCTAACAACAGTGATCCCAGCGCATCCAGTATGATGGGCTGGAGTTTCAGCGGGGCATATACCGAACATAAATTAATAGTTTGGCCTTCCCACTGGCCACTTAGCACCATATATCTGCCCAGGGGTCTGTCCATGTATTCTGTTGAATGAAAGGGAATGCTTTCCTACACAACACCCCAACCCCCCTGGAGCCCATGGTGTATCACGCGTGCGCTGGCAGAGCATAACCAAATCTATCCAATGCTTTGCATTGATTTCCTTTTAGATGTGTTTCTTGGTGTAGGGTAATGTCCGGAGTAAGACGCTTAATGAATTGCAGGGTGATTGTGCCTTTCAACCTGCCATTTAAACCATTTACGTTCCAGGACCATAATGTCATGGATTGAGTTAAAGTATTAGTCATATATTATTGTTCCGCACTTCCTTCATGATTGAACTCTTTGGCTGTGTGAAGGTGTAAATCACCCTCCCTAGCCCCTCCCATTACAACCTGTCCCAATTGTCACCGGATAGCTGTACACTGTATTGACTGCTTGACACATGCAACAAAAGAACCTCACCCAATCCCTTCCTCCCCCCACCCTTCCACCCTGTGAACCTGGATGCTAAGGACTTGCGCGCGGTCGGCCGGGACAAAGGCCGAGATCCGAATCATAATCGAGGACCGAGCATAGGTGGTAAGGAGATAGGCGCAGGGGGAAGCCAACGCTCAAGCAGAAAGCCCACCCACAAAGGGGGGGTACCAAGAAAGATAAAGGGGTGAGATCACCACAGAGGTAAGACTAAGTATGCTAGGTGGTACCCTCTAAAGGAGAGCTGGCTAAAGGAAATGTAACTAAGACACTGGGATAGGCTTCAATCGGGACTATGGACCTGGGGTACCCACTCCAAAGTGACTCAAGGAGACTGTCATTTACTACTGAGCTCGGGTGGGAGGGTGAGAAATTGTGTTTTGTTTTATTGTCTGTCTTGATGGGACGAGTACCTCCCAGTTGAAGTTCTGAAATGTTAGACGTTGGGCGACAGGCGCTAACGCCATACTTTATTTTAATCGTGTTTTAGGTTGGCAGGGCCGGGTTTGTTGATCTTCTATTTTACAGTCCTAACTTGCCAGGTTTATTTGAATCATTTCTATATTATTGTGAGATGGATGATCGTCCTTCTGTGGTGCAGGCCTTGACTTTACTTCTGTCAGTACATCTCTTATAATTTCCAGCAGGGTGCCTAGTTTGTCCAATATTGGTGAACAGGCACTGTGGCCCGGTTCATTTGCAGTGTCGGTTTTCGCCTACAGGACAATGTACTTGAGTTGTGTAAGTCTTTTATCTATTTCACCCACATTGACTGCTAGTTTGTTCAGTAAGTCAAATTGCGTATCCAATTTGTCGAAGTGTTAGTTAACCGTATTTACGATTGCTTGTACAGCGTTTATAAGCGCTGACCATCCAGGACCTGCGTATGACAGCCTGAGGGGGCTGGTCTCCACTCTTCCCTTGTGAAGCAATAATATGTTAAGCCTGCCTATGGAGACATTTGCCAACTGCGTCTCTTTCCTCTTGGTCATATTGATGTGCCCATATTGCCCTGTTGTTTCAGAGACTGCTGCTTCAACTGCTCGCGCAGTGGGCAAGGTCTCCTTTTGGTATTGTATCGAGATTGGGCTAATGGAGAAAGAGTCAATCTCAATCAAAGATGCTGTTATACGGTTATTTTTTTTCAGTTGCTCTCTCAGGATCGATGACCTAGTATGATTACTTGTTTTAGCATCCGTTTCTTCTGTCGCTGCCCAAGCCTCCATCTTAGACAATAGATCAGTTTTTGATGAAACATTGCGGCTTACTTCTGACGGTTGTCTGGGCCACCACACTCGCCATCACAGTTTGCTTCTACTTTAGTCTTGGTGTGATGTGTAATTTCCACCACTAGCAGGACTATTGTTGTCATTGTTACTGTAGAAGCCTCACTGTCTTTTGGTTTCTCAATTTTGCTTTCCTGTGGCAGGAGTATTTTAAAGAAATTGAAGTTCTTATGTGGCGATTTGACTGCTTTTTGGTGCGTTCTCACACAGATCTCCCCAGTAGTCATGCCGCTTAGACTTCTTACACTCCCTTTCATGCTAGTTATTGAACGTTGTAATCTCCTACGTTTGGGTGCCAGCAAAACGCTTGATCTGGTCCTGCCAGCTCTCATATGTAGATATTCAGATTAGTTAAAATGGTTCTTTGATTTGACTTGGCTCTGATGTTATTGCTTTTGTGCCCCTAATTTAAGTTGGCAATGGTTATAATCAGTGATAGCTGCTGGCTACTGTTTCACTGTTATCTTGGTGGGCCCTACTTGACTCATACTTAGGTCATGTGGGTTAAACAGGTTGAAGTGGCAAGTCCCACTGCTAGCCACTGAAAGACTTGGCTTCAGCTTTCAGCTTGTCATTTGTCTTGCTTTTAACATGCTGCTGTATTGCTAGCACTGTGGCCGGTGCAGTTGCGTTAGGCCACCACCAGCCAACCACTAGAACACTGCGTGTACCCTTTTGGGGTCAGAGAGACGCTCAATCTCAACCAACCTCAGCCCCATCTCAAACGGTTCACTGACAAAATATTGATGTTGAAAATATAAAAGTAAAAAATATTGATGCAAAAGTATAGAATGCAAAAATATCGACTCCCTATACTCAAACAGGTAAATACAAAAATGTATATAGAAAAAATATTGATGTAAAAAATATAGTTCTATAAAATATTGAATAATAATGTAAAATAATAAATATTAAATATGTTAAATAATAAATGTATTATTTAATAGAAATGTACAAAATATAATAAATAAACTTAATTAAAAAAGTTAAACACACATACATATTAATTCATACATATTTACTTTATTTTATAACGTAAAAATGATATAAACAAATATATATATATATAACCAGAGTCCCGGTAAATAACCAGTCATGCTCGCGGGTGGGTCGGAGTAGGGCTCCTGGTCACCCACTGTATCCACAAAAGCACTCCATTCATCCGAATAGACGTCTGCGACACTCAGAAATTGCTGTGCATATATATTTGCGTGCCAATAACCTAAAATCTAATTTAAAATCTATTATTAATTAAAACATTAAACTATTTAAAAATCTTCAAACTTAACTTTCAGTTAAGTAGGGAAAGTGTTGGATAGCTTAGGGGTAATAATTACTATTCCCATTCAAGTAAGTACAACAGTAGGGACAGTGTTGGATAGTGGAAGGGTAGAAATTACTATTCCCACTCCAGTGAGTGTAACAGTAGATAAAGTTTTGAATAGCGGATGGGAAAAAATTACTATTCCCACTCCAGTGAGTGCAACAGTAGGGAAAGTGTTGGATAGCGGAGTGGTAAAAATTACGATTCCAACTCCTGTGAGTGCAAAAGTAGGGAAGGGGTTGGATTGCAGAGGAGTAACAATTAATATTCTCACTCCAGTCAGTTATAAATTAAACATAACATTAAATACATATAACAAATACCTTCAAATATTATATTAAATAAAATAAGAAGTAATTTCCAGACAAATAAATATTTTTAATTAAAAATGATTTAGATACAGAAACATAAACATGACATAAATTTACTTTTGTTATTTCCTACCCTATAACACCACACAATTTACAACCCACATCTAATTTTTTTTAATGTGATTCCTCATGTAACATAATTAACTACCAATTAAAGAAATATTATTAATTAAAAAACTAATTAAAAGTCATAAGAATTATTTGGTTTCCCACACTTTAACCCTATAATCCCCAAAACCCACAGCTACAATTAAACAAAGAAAATAATTACACAATTACAACTTATTTTAAATAAAAAAAACTAATAGTATTTAACAACTAATTATAAAGTAAATGAAATTAATGTACTCCCCACATTGTGTCCCTATAACAATAAAACACACACACACACAAAACAATAAACAAATACCCTAATTAAATATAAATAATTAATTAATACTAATGTCCAACTAATTTTTAATTAATTAAACAAAAATCTCTTCCCATACTATACCCCTATAAACCCCACAACCCACACCTAAAATTATTTACACAAATTCCATATTTAATTTTCAATGAATTAATATTAACAATTAATTATTAATTAAGTAAACATAAATTACTTCCCACCCTTTACCCCATAAACCCCACAACCCGCACCTAAAAAAAACACACAATTACAATAATTAATTATCAATAAATTAGTTCATATAAATTGACCACTAATTATTAATTAATTAAACATGATTTACTTCCCACCCTTTACCCTTATCAACCCCACAACCCACACTTAAAAAAATTACACAATTACCATAATTAATTATCAATTAAGTAATAAACAATTAATAGTGAGTTACAAATAAATTACTTCCCACAATTAACGCTATAAAATCTAAATGAAATAAATAAATAATAATCATTCATTCATTATAATTAAATTACTTTCCACCCTATTCCCCTATAAACCCACAACACGCTACAGTACAAAAAAATGCTAAATGTAATTAAAATCATAACTACTAAAAATGTAACACATATTAAAAATCATAAACAATAATTATACAAAAAACATACATAACATTCATTTAACCCCTTTAAAGCGTTGTAAATAGACCTCCCCAGTGCTGCGCTGTCCATTGGAACTAGTGCTGAATGGACGTCCAACGGTCGTGCGCAGCACTGGGGAGGTAGTGGCCGTGACGACCGTTGGCCGACGGCAGCAATTAAGGGGTTAAAATATAAACTAAAATACATGACACTAATTAAAACATCGATCTTTTAAACATCTACATTTTTGCAAACAATATTAATGACTTCTATATATTTAAAAATGATATTTCTTACCTTAAATTCTATATTCTTGACAACGATCTTCATGCTGTCGATATTTCTGAATCACGATAATTCCCACTCGATATTTGTGCAATTTGACATTTCCAACTCAATATTCTGTCTCTGCACCATCTCAAAACTCCCATCACGAGCACCCCTCACTCACCTGGATACCTCCGCAAGCTGGGGCTGTGCTTCGGGGTGCTGTTCGGCATGAGGAAAGCCACAGGTGTAAATGCCCGACAAGGGAGAGGCAAGAACAGGTGAGCAGAGTGGAGTAGAATTGGGGTAGCTAATCCAAGTCCACGGGTGCGGGGATGAATGCTTGAATGTCAACGTTGCTACTGCACCTCCTTTGCTCCTCCTCACCGCTCCTTGGCCCCAGTGACATCAAAGGCACCAGATGCAGCACAGGGGCCGATTCCGATGTTGGACGGACCTGAGTCCGTCCGACATCGGTCAGGAGCCGTAACCGACCGTCCTGCCACCTTGAGCATGGCAATGTTTGGTACCACCCAAGTGCAGCCCCCCCCCCCGGGGCCCGCAACGGCCCACCAAAGCAATTCCCACCATGGCGGCATCACTGCCAGGCATCATAATATGGATGGCGCTGCCTTCCAGGCACGGTCACCGTAACGATTTCTGACCGGCGGAAAAGCTGCCGACGGACTTTCTGTCCACCGCGGTACCCCCGCCATGGTAATATGGCAGGAGATTAAATGTGGTTGTGATGTCGGACAGATCGCCATCGTGGTGGCGATCCGCCCGCCATCATAGTCGCCCCCTAAGTGTCCAAATCCATTATGGGACCTATCTTCCTTGACAAAGTTCGCCTGGGGCACTCACACCTGAACCTTTTTTTAGTTTTAAAAGATAACTTTATTTAAAAGGTAATTAGGTGTCAATGTACAATACACACAAATAATCAATAAGGGATAAAGTAAATTTATAGTCCAGCACAAGAATTGAATACAGCCAAATGATACAATTACTGCAAAGAATTAGCAAGGAAAATATAATAAACAGATTATAAAATCAGCAAAAGGAAAGTTAGAGGAACTACGGAGGTTTAAGTACTTCTTGCTGGGAAGGTGTCAACAGGGAGTATGTTTTGGCACAAGTGTCAAAGAAATTCGTAACTGGTAACCACAATTGGAGTCTTTTCATAGTTATGGAAGTAGGCGTACCACCAAGCTCTAAATGAAATTTTGGTAAAATCCTTCCAATTTCTTGTGATCTGTTGGAAAGCAACTGCTAATAGTAAATCAATACTTTTAGTATTAGGTAAAATAGTATTCCAAATCGATGAAAGGCTGCCTTGGAAGATGTGCGTAACAGAAAACGGGTTATGTGTACCAAAAATAAGATTCATTTGATACCAGACATGCTTCCAAAAGCTATAAACTGGTGAACATGAAAACAGCATATGGAATAGATCTGCGTTTGGAGAGTTGCATGACCAACAGGTGTCTGGTACAGTAGAAAATCTTTTGTGTAAATTCTGAGGAGATAATAATAGCCTATTATAAACATAAAATAAAGTTTGTGTTAGGCTAGCTGAACTTGAAGATTGGTGTATTTTAGTTCATATATTATTCCATATAGTGAAAGACCATGTTGTGTTAAATTCTTTTTCCCAAATCTCCTCAACACTTGGTTTCTGTCTTGGTGTAGGAGAGGAATGCACAAAAGCTATTAAGGTCGATGCTTTGGGATGAGTGTGCAAAAGGTTGGATACATCTGTTTGTATGGGTGTGATAGGAATGGTGTGAGTTTTGTTCAATAAGTACATGTACACATCAAGCACAGCTTGACGAAGTGTCTGAAATGTGGGTATGAAAGAGGTGGGCAAAGCATATAGCTGTTGTAACGAAGAAAATTAAATAAATTCTGTGCCAGAGAATAATTGATGAACCCATATTATTCTGCGTTGTCTCCAGGTCTTCCAATAAAAGGGTTTGTTACGAATCAATATATTTTTGTTATGCCAAATGGGTGAGGATAAAAAGGATTCAAGAGTATCACACAGTAAGGGAAATATGGGGCTTAATACTTTAGAGGTAGATTTCAATAATGGAGTGGATAGTGTTTGGGGCTTGTTAGAAAAAGATAGGTATTCTCGAAATGAAAAGGGAGAGAGGAATGAAAGTTCAACAAGTGCCCAAAGGGGACAATCCTCTTTAGAGTCAATTAACCAGTATGAAGCCTGCCGTAATAGAAATGCTTTGTGATAAGCCCAAAAATCTGGTAGCTTGACTCCACCTTCAACTTTAGGGCGCGGTCATTTAGAGATAGACATACGTGGCTTATTTTTATTCCATAAAAAGGAGGATAGCACTGAGTTGATTGATTTAAAAAACTTAGTGGAGATGGAGACTGGAATATTGGATATGGTATATAAAACTAGGGGGGAGAGCATCATCTTAATAGTATCCAGGCGGCCCGAGCATGAAAGATAAAGAGGGTGCCATTTATTGGTGTGCTCTGTAAGTTTTTGAATGCAAGTATTCATGCACAATGCAATTGTGCCTTTTATTGTCGATGTAAAATGTAGACCTAAATATTTGATAGAAGATGGTTTCCAAGTAAAATTAGTGGAAGTAAAATCAGAGCTGTAGTGTATTTAGTCAAAGGTAAAATTTCACATTTATCGCTGTTTAATTTGTATCCTGATATTAATAAAAAAGATCGAACCTCTTCTAAAAAGGCTGGGATCGACTCATTGCGGTTTGAAATGAAAAGCAAAATATCACAAGCATACGCTGCAAGTTTGACATTAGTCGTAGAGGTTTGAAAACCCTTTATCTGTGTATTTTGATGAATCCTTGATAAGAAGGGTTTGAGGGCTAAATTAAAAAGAAATGGAGATAAGGGACAACCCTGACGTACCCCTGTACCAGGTCAAAGAAAGGTGATATTAAACCATTAGCAAAAACAGCAGCGCGAGGGTTAGAATATAATAGTGAAATTAGATAAATAAAGTTTGGGGCAAAACCAAACCATTTAAGGGTATAAAATAAGTACCGCCATCCAACTCTATCGAATGCTTTTTCTGCATCTAGTGCTATAGCTGCAAGGGAATGCTTCAAATATGGAGCTTTAGATAAAATGTTGAAAAGAAGTCTGGTATTATCTTGTATAACTCACCCTTTCCCAAAACCAGATTGTTCTTTGCCTAATATGTTTGGAAGGTGTTGGTCTAAATGGAGTGCTAATGCTTTGGAGAAAATCTTATATTCTATGTTAACAAGTGAGATGGGTTTGAAATTTTTACAATACTTCGGGTATTTTCCCTCTTTAGGTATTAAGCATATATGAGCGTCTGAAAAAGTACCACCAGATTTTCCTTGAGACTGAAAGGAATCAATTAATAGGTGTAATTTAGGCATTAATAAATGGGAAAAAAGAAGGAAAAACTCAACAGTGAATCCATCTGGTCAATGGAGCTTTGTCTTTTTTTAAATGTTTAAGAGCATCCAATAGCTCTTGTTGTGTTATCCTGGTTTCCAGTAATGATAAATCATCAGAAGAGTGGTGAGATTTTTGTATAGAGGAAATGAAATGTAGGAGTGTATGATCTGTGGGGTCTGTTTCAGAGGAGTACAATTTTTTATAGAATAGAGTAAATTCATTTAAAATTTCCACATCCGGGGGGAGGAGCCAAGCTCGTGATCGTAATGGTCGCTCTGTAGCTCGGCTCCGTCAGCCTTCCGGCCTGACTCGCATATCCTGCTGCATATCCTGCCCCGAGACGACACACTCGAGAAGAAACAGAAACGCAACGTATTGCTCTTACTCACCGTCTGACCTGGAGGCTCCTGCGTGCCGCGGTTCCGAAGTTGTGCCCCCTGAGGGATCGGGGCCTCCGCGGTGATGAGACCGGGGCCTCGCCTATTGGACCCAGCCTGGCGTTGATGTAAACGTCGGCCCCGGCCGAGAGAGTGAGCCACTGGCGAGAGGCCGTTGTGCGAGCATCCCGGTGGTCCTGATCCGGGCTTGCCTTGGCGGCCGTGAGGCTGGTGCGGGGCGCGGTGCTCCGAGGGCTGATCGTGTGAAGGGGTCCCCCCGCCGCTGCTCCGTCCATCTACCCTGGAGCCTCGCGCCCGGGCTCTGTTCGTCAGACACGCCAGCGATAGTACAGGCGGACCCCGACTTTGGCGGCTCTCCTTTCTGCACCAAGGCTGCCATTAGTGGGACCCCCTTGGTACCTGAGGGGGTCCCCATCTGTGAGACTGATCCGAGAGTCGCAGAGGGTGGTGACGAGGCTGAATCTACAAAATGGCGGCCGTCGAACTAGGCCGTGGATATCCTCAAGACGGCGGACCTGGGTTGCTGGACTGCACGGGGGCCTGGACATGTGTGCGTGAGCCTACAATTGGCGACGTTCTTGACGCACTACGATTCTTGCATGCGGCCTTGGCCCCCGGTGCCCCTGGGGGATCGGTGCGGTCCGCCACCATCTTAGATGGACGGTTCCTCACGGTCTCATCTCGTCTCAGTGATGCCACTGCCTCGCCCCCCTCGGCCGCGACTAGGGCTACTACCACTGTCCGTCGACAGGTATGCAAGCAAGTGGCTTTGGAACCTCCTGCGCTTCAATGTTTGGAGTTTGGGGGCCTGGATATCGTGCTGGGGTCCGATCCTACCCGAGTGCCCGAGAAGCATGGTGGACTGCTACATATCTTTGCCTTGATGAGGTCGTGTTTCTGTACTGCAGGGGAACCCCCACTTTCCCGAACGGCGAGACTGAACTCCTGTCTTTTACTGCCCTTGTTAACATTGTTGGGACACTTGAACTGCATACCCGGACTTTTGTTCTCTTGCCTATGGATTGACCTCCCTGGCCTACGTCTTTATCGGAATTCCTTTCATTCGTGTGATTGCCCCGCACCGAGTTGCTCACTTCCCGCTGTCCTGTGGTGGGTGGTAATTGTGGCTAAGAAAGGCCTGGGGTGAGATACATTGCTCCCGGTGGATTACTGGTGTACAGATCCGTGGCGACGTTTCACGTATACATAGTGCTGTGGGTGACCCCCTTGTGAGTTTTATGTCGCTCGAGATTGTGTTGTTTTTAGTTTAAACGTATTACGATTGTATGGTTGGGCGGAGGGCTGAGGCCGACCGTTTTGTCTCTGCTCCTTTACTCCTCCCTCCTACTTCTTTCTGTCTTCATGCCTTTCTTTTTGTCTCTTTATTCCTCTTCTCTCTCTTGTCTCTACTACATTTCGGGTTCTGGTTTAGGGCGACAGGCACGCTGCTGGGGGGGTAGGCCGTAGCCTTCTGCAGGGGTGCTGGGTGGGATGGGTGGGATGGGTCTTATCTGCTGTTTTATTTTCCTTAGTTCTATGGCCCTTTTGTGTCTCTTTATAGGAGCACCGCGTCTGTCCCTGCCTCCCGTGGTATGATTGGGATGGGGTCTGTATCGTCACTGCTCTCCTTCTTGTGGCTATGCTGCATTTCGATGGCGACTCCCATCCCCTCCTCGTTGCTAAGATTCCTGCTCTTCTATATGTCCTTGCTACGGGGTGCTTGTTTCGGCGCGGCGTTCTTCTCTTTCAGTCTGTATTTTTCTTTCTCCCCTCTTCCTTCCCCTCCCCTCCTCCTTTTTTCTCTCCCAAAGGTTAGTATGACGGGTTAGTTTTAGTGATGTCGATATTCCGGTTCCTTTGTTCTGTTTCCGATGTACTACTGGGTAGTGGATGTGCATAAGATGAGTCTAATTAAATATTGCTTTGGGTTAACCGCATCTGTTTTCGTACTGATGTATACTGTAGTGACACTCCTCCGCATTGCTGCCCTTTAGTCTTCTTGTAGCCAATGGTTTGCTTTGGGAACCCGGATTCATTTATGCTGTAACCGAGCCTGTTATACTCCTTATTGTAATATTATAAAAATTAACCTTCTTTATTCCTGTATGTGGACCGTCCAGATCCTCCCCCCCATCCCCTTTTTTGGCCTGTATTGACTACGCTCCATTATGATTGATTCTGTATATTTTACTTCTGTATTTCTTGACTGCTTTATCGTGTCGTGGCCGGCCGGTCTAGTTGTAGGCCCAGATTTGTATATCCTTTCTGTACAAATAAAGGTTTATAAAAAATAAAAAAAAAAAAAATAATAATTTCCACATCCTTAAACTTTAAAGTAGAGCTATCCTCAGAAATAGAATCAATATTCGCTTTGTTCTGTTTTGTTTTTAAATAGTTAGCTAGGAGTGTTCCTGCTCTGTTTCTACAACCATAACACTTTTCACTCGATTTCAATAAATATAATGAGGCATTATCTGTAGAGTCTTTGTTAAACTGAAACTTAGCCTTTATAAGGGAATTAAGAACATCCTTTGTATGGGATGTGTAAAAATAAAAAATGCTCCAGTCTCTTAATCTCTTGAAACAAAGAATGTGCATGACTAGGAGCAATAGTACGATTCCTTGTCACATAGATTATAATAAAGTCCCTAGCGGAGGCCTTAAAGGCATCCCAAATAATTGAAGGCAATAAGGTATCAGTGTGATTTAGGAGAAAGTATTCATAAAAAAAGTTTTCAAAGAGATGGAAAATTGTGGATCTGAGAGTAAAGAATGGGTAAATCGCCACCTCCTAGGGCCATTAGTGTTAGGTAAAATGTCTAAATCATTTAAAATAGGGGCATGATCTGATAGAAATATAGGGCCAATTTCCGCATCAGTAAGTGCTTGCGAAAGGTTATGCGAGACACAAAAATAATTAAGCCGTGAATGAGAATGATGCACCGGGGAATAACAGGTATGTTCCCTTGTGGTTGAATTGCATAGTCTCCAGGCATCCAAAAGTTTATGTTGGACCACTGTATGAGTAAACAAGCATTTACAATGCAATAGGTCTCGCAGCAATAAAGTTTGAGTAATTGGCATTGTGTATGACAATGCGTTGCATACATTTTTTGAAAACGCTGAATTGGTCTATAAAGATGATTTGTAAACTGTCAGATGTTTCTCAATAATAAGGGGAGTTGGGAATAATTATGCTATGCTATGATTTGCTACCCTGTGCTTTTTTTGTTATGCTATGCTGTGTTTTGTTATGCTATGCTGTGTTTTGTTATGCTATGGTATGTTTTGTTATGCTATGCTGGTGAGGGTGTGTGAGGGTGAGTGAGGGTGTGTGAGGGTGTATGAGGGTGTGTGAGGGTGTGTGAGGGTGAAGGGTCGTGAGGGTGGGTGAGGGTAAGGGGGTGTGGGGGTGAGGGGGTGTGAGGGTGAGGGGGTGAGTGAGGGTGTGTGAGTTTGAGAGGGTGTGAGGGGGTGTGAAGGTGAGGGGGTTTGAGGGTGAGGGGGGGTGAGGCGGTGTGAGGGAGGGTGAGGGTGTATGAGGGTGGGGGTATGTGAGGGTGTGTAAGGGTGTGGTAGGGATAGCTTTGCATGTGACTTACTGGCAGCTCTTAGAGACATCGCTCTCTGCTGCAGAGTGGCTGCAGAGTGAGTGCAGAGTGTGAGTGCAGTGTGAGTGCAGCTGTGTTAATCACAAACTGCACAACCCTTCTTCCAGCCAATCGAGTCTCCAAAAATTTACGTAGAGTACACAACTCTTTGATAGAGGTTTTTTTCAAAGCAGTTTAGAAACATCTGCTTTAAAATTGTCCTGACTTAATAGGATGTATGACGTTACAACGCATACTTTTACCACGCATACCTTTACAACGCGGTATTTACAACGAATACCGTTACAACGCATAGCGCTTAGAGGTGCTGGATAGTGGTAAGTATAATTTTCTATTCCAACTCCAGTCCCCGTGGACACTAGGGAAGGTGTTGGATAGAAAATTAAACTTATTACTTACCCTAGAGCGCCCCCCAGCGCAATGCGTTGTAATAGTATGCGTGGTAATACCTGCGTTGTAATGGTAGTGCGTTGTAAAAATTTCGTTGTAAACGTTGCATACCGACTTAATAATATCTAAGCAATAGGGCATACTGCTGGGATAATTTATTACGTCACAACTTCATAAAGAGTAGTTCATTAAAAAGTTAAGCACCAAGTTCCACAACGGAAAAGTCATATTGTGTGCTTCTCCCCCGCCACCCTCCATGAGACAGCCGCCTGAGTCTCCCTGCCCCCATCAGGGCAGAAGAGAAGCACATTGGGGTGGTCATACTACCTCCACCTGGGCTCTCCATGTCACTTCTCTCTCCCGCCCCCCCGCCGATCCTCTTAATTTCTTCTGCCTTCCCCGCCAGCCTTCCCCATTTCCTGTTGCTCTCCCCATGTCCACCCCTGTATAAAATTGCATTTGTACTACTTTGTTTCTTTTTCTTTACAGATACAACTTGGATCAGTAAATAGAAAAAAAAACATTTGCATCATTTGGTAGGCGCATTCAAGAGAAGGGCGAGCGAATGCGCTGGTAAGAAAGGAAAATCACCAAATGGCCATTCAGTGCAATGATTGATTGGGCTGGTAACAGGGTCGGAGCCCCAATCGACTGTGTGCGAAGTCGGTCAGGTAGGAGATTCCTGGGGAAGGAAAGACGGGAGGTCTGCCAGTTACTTGCAAGAATCGGGCAAAGAGAACGAGGGAAACAACATTAAGTGTAAGGTTAAAAACAAGGGTTTCAGAGTGCGAAGTCGGTCAGGTAGGAGATTCCTGGGTAGGAAAAGATGGGAGGTCTGCCAGTTACTTGCAAGAATCGGGCAAAGAGAACGAGGGAAACAACATTAAGTGTAAGGTTAAAAACAAGGAATACCGTGGTTAAGACAATTTGAGGGAAGGAGTGAATCGGAAGACAGGAAAGCCATAGCTGCCAAAGTTTCAGATTGCCATGTGTGACATGTTCAGAACTTCAGTGTAATTATGAGTGACATTTCCAGAAATATGAGTGACACTTTCTCGTGCGCAAAATCAAGTAACGAAACGCTCATCTTTTCAGAGCCGCATGAAAAAATTAAAAGGGGCTACTGGGGAAACTTGTTTTGTTCGACTGGCTATGTTATGACTGACCTGTGTTTGTGTTTTGCGTCACTCTCCCCCGCCACTGTGCCGAGATAAGAGAGTCCTGCCTGGTGGTTACTGTCACGCAGTGTGCACCGTGAATATTATAAACTTACTGGTGCCCCTAGGATCAGATCTGAGACTCATACAGAGAAGCCCTGGGGCCCCGCCTGCATTGACTGTAATAATCACAATGATCCGACTGACTGCAGATTTAAACCAAGAGGCTTACTGGGAAGATGATGAGAGTGAGCAGCCCTGCAGATGAGATACCATTGCGTGAAATTAATGTATTTGTCAGATGCGACCTCATTCAAGTAGTAGTACAATTATAAACTTACTTGAACTAGAAGAGTTCAGAGACGTTTACAGGTCCGCCCGGAGGCCGGGGGCCGCTCAGGGACCCCCCGCCGAGGCCACACAGCTCAGCTGCAGCACTGACTGCTCTGCATCATGATGCACTTTGCGGAATTGCATTAGTATTTTCTCCGACCCCCAGACACTGGTTGCTGAGACACTCCTCGTCCACCCTCTTGCCCGTAGTTTAGTTTGCGCCGTCGCCTGCGATTATCACCAATGCCTCTTCTTGCGCGGCGGGTGGCGACTGGACTGACACTGTGCCTGTGTGTCCTCCTGGCACTGTTGTCACCGCGGCCCGCCGCTTCAGCCTCAGTATACTCATGACACTTTCTGTGATGTAATTTCCTGTGGTTGCCTTTATGCAAATTGGTTGCCCTCATTTGTTCCCTTTTTGTCCAGGGCCCCAAAAATGTTAAAACTGTCCCTGTCTGTCTTTTGTTGTTCTGATTTTATTAACCCTCCCCTCCTCCGTATCCACTTTACCTGTCATTTAACAGCTCTTCGCCCCTTGGCCCGCCCAATGAGTTTCTTGCAGGAATACTATATCTGCATTTAACTTAGCCAGATAATACTCTCCGTCGTTTAATGGGAGAATTGAGACCTCTAAGATTCCATGAAACCAACTTTAACGGCATAATAAGCTAAAGAAAATGAGAAATAACAAAAACTTGCAGTAATAAACCATATGAGTCAAACCACGAAGAAAAGCATAAGGAAAATAAAGTATCATATACGTAATGATTATAGCTTGAAGGAGGAAAGAAAAATATTTACAAAAAAGATAAGAAGATTGGAGAGAAACGAAGTAAGAAGCAATAGGTAGAGAGGAATGGAAGAAAGAATTTGATAGCATTGAGAAAGGGAGAAAAGGAATTGTGAAATAATAAAAGCAATTAACAATAGAGATTGAGAAAAAACAACATCAGCTCCAGAATTAAACCCAAAGTAAAGAGTTGTGTAGTAAAAAGAAGCAAAAAGAAAGATAATATCAAGGACGCTTGAATAGTAAAAAAGATGAGAAATTACAAGAAAAAAGAGAGGAAGGATCAGGGAGCAAGAAAGAGGAAACATGTGGAGGAGGAACATACCTACATGGGGAGTAAACAAGTAAAAAAATAAGGTGATAATACGCATACCTACAAAAGGAAAGTGAAGGAAATCCGATCAAGAGAACATGAGGAGGGGGGTGGAACCACAATGAGTAAGCAACACAACCGGGATCCGGCCAACGGAGAACCAGGAGGACGCCACGAAACTGGGGTGTTGGATCTATGGAGACAAAAAGTTAAACAATGAAAGGTAGGAGTGATTACGGGAAATATACATTGACAGGACCAACTAACGGTATCAAAGAACATGCATACAGAGAATCATCAACAAAATAATAACAAGTAATGAGACAAATATTGAAAAACTGGTCATAACAATTCATAGAGTGCTAAACATTATGAAGAAAGGACGAAACCTAGAATGAAGAGAAAATCTAAAGAGAGGAAGAAACAGCCTCAGGTAGGAAATGAAGAGGAGGGCTTCGAAGAATCCATATCAGTCGTCTTGCAGGCGTTTATGAAGCTCTGTTAACGAATAGGATCTTCATACGTTGTTGTCTTCTTGTAGTGAGTAACTTTGAAGAGACAGGGATGAAAAAGGCCATATCGAGCGCCTATTGTGCGTAGATCAACTCTCATGTTTAGAAAAGCCTTCTGTCGGTTAGCCGTAGTCTTGGCAAAATCATGTGCGAAGAACAGAGATGAACCAGACCATGTAATTTGTGGAGAGGTTTTAACCGCTGATAACACCTTCAGTAAATCTGTGTACTCTAGAAAGTATAGAATAACTCCTCTTGGTCATTGTGATGCCGACGCCTGGGATACGGGTCGACCCAATTGATGCGCACGTTGGATATTAAGGACCATTCCCTCTGGCATATGTAGCAATTTAGGAAGAAATGACTTGAAGAAAGCGATAGTCAGAACCTTCAAGTCCCTCTCCCAGGCCATAGATACGAAGATTGTTCCGTCCGTTGCGGTTCTCAAGATCTTCCACCTGCTTTTGAAGCGTGAAATCTTGTGAGTGAAGATGAGACACATTGACGCAAGTTTCTTTTATGGAGGAAACACTTTGCTCCACTGATGAGACCCTTGTTTCGAGCTGGGACCAATTGTCCGTTAGTATTTGCATTTTGGTGTTGGTTTCTTCCATGAAGGGTCGAAGGGCTCTGATTTTTTCTAGTAGCAACTTCATGGATACCTACAAAGTTGGCTTAGGTGGCTAGGGGGGATCCTTTTTCAGCCGTTTGGTATTAGATTTTCCTGAGGTTACAGAAGAGGATTCCATTGCTGAGTCAATGCTCTGAGAAGAAGACACTAAAGAATCCTCCAGTTTAGAAAATTCTGAGAAAATCTTTGAGTTCTTGACAAATTTGTGCTTTGAATTGAAAGATGAAGTTTTTAACACTTTTAATCTGCCCACAAATTTCACTCAGAACGCTCCTTTCCGAGTAAATACTAGTAGGCATAGCACAGTGAGATTAAAGCGATGTCAAAACGTGCACTTTAATGAAAAAAGTAGTTCAGCGCCAAAGAAATGGGATTTACATCAGATATGATACAAAAGAGAAGCGCTATTGTTTGAAATTACCGTAGCATACAAGGTGGAACATGCTTAGTCCTGAAAATGCTTGGAGGAGAGGAATGCAGATACTGTGAATTGCTGACAGGAGAGCAACATTTGAATAGACACTGTGAGGAGTTTGTTGTTACGAGCACAAAATGGCTGCTCTGTGCTGTGTGTAAATGCTTCAAGAAAGCTGGTTCTTTGTGTCATCTCTCGAAAAATGCCATTAGTTTTACAAACGAGGGCCTCGTTGTCACAAATTAATAATAAAATGCGCGGGCCCGCGAAAAAACCCCAAAATGGCGGCCGTGGTAAGATGAAGCTGCACTCGAACTTACTTTCGTAGATTTCTCCTCAAATGCAGCAATTATAGAGTAACCAGTAATTCGAAGAGGTGTCCTGAGCCTACATACTCCTATTTATGTCTCTGTCTTCAGTGAGGAGTTTGTTGTTATGAGCACAAAATGGCTGCCCTGTGCTGTGTGTAAACGCTAAAGAAAGCTGATTCTCTATGCAGTGGCATCACTAGGATTGGTGTCACCCAGTGCAGTAACTCATGGTGTCACCCCCATCACGACTTACCCCATGATGGACCTCCTCAGAGATAGAAGTTTACCACAGCACATAACTTCTGCCCCCACCACCCACACATGATCCAATATATTAATTGGCCTGAATTCCAGCTGAAGCGCTAGTTAAACCCACAAGACAATCTGCAAAGTCCTCATGCGGAGGAAGTGGTTGTGTTCCATGTGGGACATAGAATTAAGTTATATAAAGACATCTTCGCACCAAGTTTGTTACTATTTGGGTTGTTGAATTTATATCTTTGTTCCTCCATGGACTCTCAGTTCCAACCATTTCTGCCCAGCACCAGTGTTAGTTAGGAAAAAAGTGCAGGTGTCCCGTTTTTTTTCCCTTCTTAGGAACTAACCCAGTATTCTTGAATGCTACGGTGAGCGAATTTTGAATTTGTCATATTGCACACTTTAATTATTTTGTCAGCCAGACGTCCTCAGGCTGGCTGTATTTCAAAAACACCGAAGTGTTTACTGTTTACAGCTCACGGGGGCACGGCTCAGGCAGTCCGTCTTCCAGTCACAGTCACAGAGGCCCGGCCGCAACAGGGCTATATACTCTGGCTTCACACTGATGCATGTTCACGGTGGTAATCGCACTATGTTCTAATTATGTTTTCAATCGTCTGCCATGTGATGCGCGCATATTCCTTTTTACACATATTTACTATCACACACATCGACAGTAACTATGCATGGATCTTATCTTCACGTTTCAGTTTTACCACGATTTGAATGAGTTTGTCTAGAATGTAAGACTGCCGGTGTCACCCCATGTGATGGTGTCACCCGTTGCGGGCCGCACCCCCTGCAGCCCCCCTAGTAACGCCCCTGTCTCTATGTCATCTTTCGAAAAATGCCACTATCAGCACAGGATACATCAAAACCAAATCCAGAAGACAGTCTCAAGGAATGTGTAAATAGTTTTGTAAATGAGGGCCTCGCTGCGGCAAATAGAAAATAAAATGGACGGCCGCGCAAAAAACAAAATGGCGGCTGCTCTGACTTACTTTTGTGGATTTCTCTTCAAATGCGGCAATTATATAGTAACCAGTAGTACGAAAATGTGCCCTGAGCCTTCATACTCATATTTATGTCTCCGTCTTCAGTAAGAGCTGCCTGGTTCCACGACGACCTTCAGGCGCACTGGAGAGCCTCACCCGTGTGCCGCCATACGCCTCGGGCGCCAAGCCACGCCCCCTCACACCTGAACCTTGACCTCATATCCTGAAGCATCTCTTGCCTAACCAAGAATTCACATATTCTGCAACATGCTGGACTGTTGTCCACTGTGGTGATGAAGGGTGTTGTACTAACAGCAGATCAAACGTGTAATCTCCTAAAGAGTCCACCAAACAATTAATACCTCCATCGATCTGGTGCTTGGTCTAGCTTTCTTTTTCTTTTGTTTGCCCTCCTACACATCTGAATCTGAGTTAAAGGGTAGGTGAACAGCTATGGACTGCATCCCCACTTCCTGAGGACTGATTGCATGTCAAAAAAAAGCATGGCTAATTTTTTCTTTGTTTTGCATGAATATCATGACTCTTTGCATAATTGACTCACTCGGAAACACTGGACATCATGTCCCTTACTCTGCGGACTCAAATTCGACCTCATATTTATAATATGCATCCTCCTTCCTCCTTGTCAACTAAGTGCTATGCTCCAGCTAACCAATATCTATCCTCATCCTCCATATCCTCAAGGTCTCTCCTAGAAACTGCCAGACACTATTTTCAAAAGAACCATTAATTAAACAAACGATCATCCATCTGATTTTCTAGCTAAGTCGCTACCTCACAAAGAGCCCTTGCTACCTAACTCTACCGTCAATTGACAACTAATTCCTTGTACAACCATCACTCTATTGTTTCCTCTGACAGAGCTCCATAAGATCTGCTCCCAAAATACGGCCGTCTACCTGTTCCTAAACATATGACCACTGTTTCCCAACCTTTCAAAATGGCTTCAGCATGTAAATCAGCTCTGGTTGGGTACGACAGCTCATTGGGGTCAAATCACTTTTCCTGACTGTGGTTGTTCTGCTCTCTGCGACCATGCTGCACACCCAAATGGATCCTACCATGCCTGCTGTGCACGACTGAAACATCTGGATGCCAACCTGCCCAACGATGACTATCTCAAATACTACTGATCATTTTAGACAGTGCGCACCTTTTTGAAAACAGAACTGAAACCCAAAGCATTTGGTAAATACACTCAAGACATACAATGAGACAATACTTTAGATAAAACTCATAACCCAGGGACGTTTGCCTACTTTAAATTTCTACTTGCAAAATAGGTTGATGAATACATAGACCTATTATTCTATCCCCTAAGGCCCAACCTCCACCTATTAAACACATGTGATGCTCTAAGGCAATACCATTCCAAACATGTCTAACGCCCTGGACGCGCGCACCACCATGTGTTAGCCAGCACTGTACTTACCTGTACCTGACCATTAACAAAAGAGGGAAAATAATGTAAGGGTTTTATGTATGTTCTGGATGTTTTAATTATTTTCATATGTGTGTTCTTACTTTACTGCAAGCAATAAAGAAGGCATGCATAATATTGCTCTCTGTGCATTGCCGTAAAAACACCATTGTCCATGCTCATGATTCTGCATGTTTTTAGAGACGACTGAAAGGTTTTCAAAGTTTTGTCAGAGACAGAAAAAAATACAAAACTCTGCCTATGTGAAGAAGAGTAAAGCAAGCAGACAAGTGCATTTTTTTATCACTGAGTGGCACAATACTGATGTTCACAGTGCTTAATCATTAACAGCAGATGAAGGTGATATATATTGGCACATCGAGCAAAGCCTGGGGCAGGGTTTGATTGGGACAAAAAATCTGTCCAGGCACACTAAAAAAAGTGAACTGTATTTCCATATTGCCTTTCCACAAAACACTGCTTCAGCGAAATTTTATTTGAAAAAAGGGGGGTAAAAAATGCACGTATTTGTTTACAATGGTGAAACACAACTGAAAACAAGCGAGGCCACTTTTCCTCAGGCCCACTGCCCCCGCTCAATATGCATACACTAATGGGCCAGCCCAGCGAGAGAAAGGGAGTGACACCTCTGGCGTTGATAAGAGGGAGGTAATGGACGCCCATCTGCCTCCAGAAAGACCACTCAGGTACCCACTGGGCTGCTGGCGGCATCCGAACCACGCAGAAACCGCCCCAATCGGCCCCCAGGCTGCCCAAAAAACCAGCCCACAGCTGGCAGTCGGCTACCTGCCCCTCGGCCATTGCCTGAGTGTCCGCATTACCAATCCGACCTTGGCCTGGGAAAAGTAAAATCTCAAAAATAGGATTGACCAGAACTTCCCAGTGGGTGTATCCCAATAAAGTCCCAATTCAGTGGCATGTCTATATAAAGGCAATGATGGCAAAATGTTGAAATTTAAAATGAAAATGTAGATATTCATCTCTGTATCCCACAATGTACTGCTTAAGTAAAGAAAACCTTGAACACAGTGCCATAAATCATACCCACAAAGAGAATTGATGTATCATGCTTTCAAGAGGCATTCTCATCTATGTATGCTTGGAAGAATACTATGAGACTGATTTCATTGCAAAAGTGAAATGAACATTTTGTAGAAGGAATTACATTATCTAGGATTTCTGAATCGAAATGCTTCCTCCACCTATAAAAAAAGACAATAGAATCTTAATGCCTCGGTTAGAAATGCAAAAAGAAGAAAAATACATCTGAAAATGGATATCAGTACTATGGAGTGAAGTCTTTAGCACTGAAGTGTTTGATTAGTCACATCCGGCCTAACCGGAAAAGCAAGAGCTTTGATGGCATATGGTCATTCCCCCTCCTTATAAACTAATTTTCTACTCTTCTGATAATCCTTTAGAGATTTTAGAAATTCAAGTATTTAATCAGCAACGAAAATGGTAATTTAACTATTAAGTTACCTGTATCTTATGACACCCTCTCAGACCATGAGTGAGTTAGATAATATGGAAAAGACTCAAAGGAATTCAGGAGGAGAGCCTGTATCATATATACTAGGGAATACCTGAAGTCTGGAAGAGAAAGGAGAGAACTGAAACCTCAGACAGTGTAGGCTGGAACAGATTTTGAGCTAAATGCAAGGCAGACAAGCATCTAGAGTCTGAGTTAGAACTAGGAGCCTTATTACGATGGTGGTCGGACTGCCGACTACTACGGTGGTAGTCAGGAGCCCGCCCGACAAGCATGCAGCTGTCTGTCCACTGCATGAGGATTTGACCGCCATGCTGGAGGTTGGAAAGTGCTCCATACCACGGCCGCTTGTGGTGCGGCAGAGGAAAAGGCCCGCAGCAAAAAGCCGCCGTGTAATGGAGCACCTCCTGGACATCCATGCAACATGTGTCATTTACTATATTGTGCATGGCACATGATGCATGGAGGTGAGTGGGGGCAAGATATGTGCCCCAGGGCAACTTTACTGTGGCGCAGGATGGACAGGGGTCTTGTTTGGTGCCAACAGATTCCATTTCAAACAGCCTTTTCATAGCTGTCTTCCCAACATGAAAAGGCTGTCAGAAATGGAATCTGCTGGCCCCAAACAGGGCCCCCGTCCATCGTGAGCCACTTGGACAGGGATGATTTTATGGCAATGCACGGAGACCAATTTTATGCATGTCTTCTTTATTACTAGCAGCAAAGTACGAACACACATATTGAAATAATTAAAACATCCAGAACATGCAGACAACCCTGAAATTACCTTCCTTCTTTTGTTAATGCTCAGGAAGAGGCAAGTACAGTGCAGGATAGTCCATGGTGGTTCACGTGTTCAGGGCATTATAAATGTTTAGAATGGTTGTGCCTTAGAGCATCACATGTGTTTAATAGGTGGAGGTTGGGCCTGTATGGGGTAGAATGATAGGTTAAAGTATTCATCAACCTATTTTGTAAGTAGGCATTTAAAGTAGGCAAACGTCCCTGGGTTATGTGTTTTATGTAAAGTATTGTCCCAGTGAGTGTCAACCCTCCTTGTGGTTGTCTACACTGACTGCCCATTCCCAGCCCAGTGTTTCTCAAAACAAACACAAACAGGAAGAGGCACACAGAATGCTTAAACAAGAAAATTCCTACTTTCTAAAGTTGCATTTTCAAATGCACATTTTAAAAACCAAATCCCTAAAAAGATGTGTTATTAAATTCTTAGTTCAGAGAGCCTAAACTCCACTTCTCTATCGTGTCCCAATTGAAAGTTATACTTGTAAGATGTTACAAAGTAACTCCCATGTTATCATATGGTGACAGATAGGCTTTCAATAGTGAAAAAAGAAATTAACAGTATTTCACTATCAGGGCATGTAACACGCACATGTCCTACCTTTTACCTACGCTACACCCTGCCCATGGGGGTACCTTGGGCCTTCCTTAGGCCTTACATGCCTTACATGCAAGAAAAGGGAAGGTTTGGGCCTGGTAAGTGGTTGCACTGCACCAGGGATGTATTTCCTTTATGTATATAGGGGCGCAGGCGGGCCAAAATTGGCATGCCAATGCCCCCACCGCCCTAAAGAGATTCCACAGTCTTTCTGCTCCCCCTCGGAGGCAAATGGGGGCAATAGCCCCTGATCTGCCCTTGGGGGGCAGAAAGCCCACTAGGCACCAGGGATTTTGTTTTATTTTTATACATTGGGGACGGGGCTGCCCAAACTGGCATGCCAATGCCCAACTTCCCAAAACAAATTGCCAGTCTTTCTGCCTCCCTGGAAGGCAAATGGGCCAATAGACCCTGATCTGCCCCCTGGGGGGCAGAAAGCCCACTAGGACCGGGGATTATGTTATTTTTTATATGCAGGGATGTGCCTGCCCAGAATGGCCATGCCAATGCCTCTACCCAAAAAGAATTTGACACAGTCTTTTTCCCCCCCGGGGAGGGGAGCAGAAAGCCCTCTCGGCACCAGGGATTATGCTGTTTTCTATATGAAGGGGGCTGCCCAGAATGGACATGCCAATGACCCCACCCCCCAAACAAATTGCCAACCTAGTGGGGCGTAGAGCCCACTAGCACCAGGGACATGTTTATGGGCATGTCAGGGAGAAGCCCCATAGGCAAGGGTCACTCCCTTTTTTGTTAGGCACACATGTTGGCTGTTTCAGGCGGGGGCAGAAAACCACTAGAAACCAGGGAAAGTTTGTGTGTGTGTGAACTGAAGTTTGGCTGACGGTCTGCGTGTACTGACCTTTGGCAGGCATTTTGCTGGTGGTGTGTGTGAACTTGCACTTGGCTAATGGTGTGTGTGGTCTCGCGCTTGAGTGTGTGTAGATTAGTGTTATCAGGAGACCTGGGGAAACCCTGGGTGGTAGGAAATTTTTGGCGGGCCGGTGAGTCCACAACTTTCCCACACAGAAATTGAGGAAAATGTGATATTTTAAAGCTAAATTTGAGGTTTGCAGGATATTTTAGGTAGGAAAATATTGGGAGATCCACCCAAGCCACAGCTTCCTAGACTCCCCTGGGCTTCTAGTTTTCAGAAATATCTGGGTTTGGTATGCTTTCCTAGATGCTCATCAAGCCAGGGACCAAAGACGCAGGTGTCTCCCTCGTAAAACCAAGTCTTTTTGTGATCGATAATTTTGAAGTCTCCACAGTACGTTTTGGGGTGTTTCCTATAGCGGGAACTAAGCCTACTCTCACAAGTGAGGTACCATTTTTATTGGGACAATTGGGGGAATGCTGAGTTGGTGGAAGTTTGTGGCTCCACGCAGATTCCACAAGTTTCCATCAAAGAAATGTGAGGAAAATGTGCTTTTTGGGCCAAAGTTTGAGGTTAGCAAGGGATTCTGGGTAACAGAACTTGGTGAGAGCCATCCTGGATTCCCCTGGGTGACTAGTTTTTAAAAATGTACAGGTGGGTTGCTAGGTTTCCCTAGGTGCTTTTTGGGCGAGGGTCCAAAATCTACAGCTAGGAACTTTGTGAAAAAGGGTCAGTTTTCACTGGAAAAAGTTGATGTGCCCATGTTGCATTTTGGGCTGTTTCCAGTATCAGGCACTAGGCCTACCCACACCAGTGAGGTACCATTTTTATTGTGAGTCTTGGGGTAATGCTGAGTGGATGGAAGTCTGTGGCTTCCCACAGATTCCTGAACTTTCCATCACAGAAAAGTGAGGAAAATGTGTTTTGGGGCCAAAGTTTGAGGTTTGCAAGGGATTCTGGGTAACAGAACCTGATAGGAGCCACACATGTCACCACATCCTGTATTACCCTGGGTGTCTAGTTTTAAAAAATGCACAGGTTTGGTAGGTTTCCCTTGATGCCGGCTTAGCTAGGTTCCAAATTCCACAGCTAGGCACATTGCAAGAAAAGGGTCAGTTTTCACTGTAAAAATGTGATGTGCCCACGTTGCATTTTGGCCCGTTTCCTGTCACGGGCATTAGACCTACCCACACAAGTGAGGTACCATTTTAATGGGAGACTTGGGGAAATGCTGATTGCATGCAAGTTTGTGGCTCCTTACGGATTCCAGAACTTTCTATCACAGAAAATTAAGGAAAATGTGTTTTTTCCACAAACTTCGAGGTTTGCAAAGGATTCTGGGTAACAGAACCTGATGAGAGCCACACACGTCACCACATCCTGGATCCACTCAGTGTCTAGTTTTCAGAAATGTTTGGGTTTTTTGGGTTACCCTGGATGTCTGCAAGCCTGGGACCAAAAACACAGGTGCCCACCTATCTATCACATAACAACCTTGTTTTGTAAGGGAGTCACCTGTGTTTTTTGGTCCCGGGCTCAGCGGCCATCTATGGAAGCCTACCAAACCCAACATTTCTGAAAACAAGAGTCCAAAAAAGGGGAGTCCAGGGAGGTGCAGCTTGTATGGATCTCCCAACATTTTCCTATCCAGAATCCCCTGCAAACCTCAAATTTAGCTAAATAAATCACATTTCCCTCACTGTTCTGTATTCGAAAGTTGTGGGATCATGGGGCCGCCACACATTTCCTATTTCCCAGCATTCCCCCAGGTCTCCTGATAAAATGGTACCTCATTTGTGTGAGTAGGCCTAGTGCCCGCGACAAGAAATGGTCCAAAACTTACTGTTGCGACTTCAAAATTATTGATCGGAAAACTACCTGGTTTTGCGAGCGAGTCACCTGCGTTTTTGCTCCCGGGCTCAGCAGTCACCTAAGGATACATACTAAACCGAGACATTTCTGAAAACGACACATGCAGGGGAGTCCAGGGAGGTGCGGCTTGCATGTATCTCCGAACATTTTCCCACCCAGAATCCCCTGAAAACCTCAAATTTAGCTATAAAATCACATTTCCCTCAGGCTTCTGTGTTGGAAAGTTGTGGGATCATGGATCCGCCACACATTTCCTACCTCCCAGTGTTCCCCCAGATATCTCGATAAAAATGGTACCTCACGTGTGTGAGCAGGCCTAGTGCCCGCGACAGGAACTGGTCCAAAACTTACAGTGGAGACTTCAAAATAATCGATCGCAAAGAGTCACCTGAGTTTTTGCTCCCGGTCTCAGCGGTCACCTAGGGATACCTACAAAACCTAGACATTTCTGAAAACGAGACACGAAGGGGAGTCCAGGGAGGTGTGGCTTGCGTAGATCTCTCAAAATGTTCCTAGCCAAAATGCCCTGCAAATCTCAAATTTAGCTGAACAAAATCAAATTTTTCTCAAATTTCTGTGCGGGATCACCGGGCCAGCACAACTTTCCTACCACCAGCGTTCCCCTCAGTCTCGCAACTAAAATTATACCTCACTTTTGTGGGTGGGCCAAGAGCATGCGACTGATAATGGCCTAAAATGTAGAGCTTGAGGGGATAGCACAGTGAGCTCTTAGCACTATTTTTTTTAATAAACGTTTTAGGCTGGTTCTGCTCTGGACACCCACACAAGTCAGATATCATTTTTATCGGGAGACCAAGGGTAACACTGGGTGCCAACATGGTGATCCCACACAGAAATGTGAGAAAAATGTGATTTTATTAACTAAATTTGAGGTTTGTAGGGAATTCTTGGTAGGAAAAGATTGGGGGTTCCATGCAAGCCACACCTCCCGGGACTCCCTGGGGTGTCTAGTTTTCAGAATTGTCTGGATTTGGTAGCTCTCCCTAGATGGCTGCTGAGCCCAGGACCAAAAGCGCAGTTGACCCCACTTGTAAAACCAGGCTGTTTTGTGATATATCATTTTGATGTCTCCACAATATATTTTAGGCCCTTCCCTGTTGCGGGTACTTGGCCCCCCACACAAGAGAGGTACCATTTTTATCGGGAGACCTTGGGGAACACTGGGTTGAAGGAAATATGTGTCAGCCAGGTTACCCCACAAATTTTCAACACAGAAATGTGAGGAAAATGTAATTTTGTTCAGCTAAATTTGAGGTTTGCATGGGATTCTGTGTAGCAAAATGTTGAGATATCCATGCAAGATACACCTCCCTGGACTGCCCTGGGCTTCTAAGGCTTGTAGGGCTGCATGTTTTCTTAAATGCTCACCAAGCCCGGGACCAAAAATGCAGGTGTCTCCCTCGCAAAACCAAGTCTTTTTGTGATCGATAATTTTGAAGTCGCCACAGTATCTTTTGGGGTGTTTCCGGTCGCAGGAACTAGGCCTACCCACACAAGTGACGTACCATTTTTATTTAGACACTTGGTAGAATGCTGAGTGGGAGGAAGTTTGTGGCTTCATGCAGATTCCAGAACTTTCCATCACAGAAATGTGAGGAAAATGTGTATTTTGGGCTAAAGTTAGCAAGGGATTCTGGGTAACCGAATTTGGTGAGAGCCACACAAGTCACCCCATCCTGAATTCCCCTGGTTGTCTAGTTTTGAAAAATGTACAGGTTTGCAATTTTTCCCTAGTTGCTGGCTGAGCGAGGGTCCAAAATCCACAGATAGGCACATTGCAAAAAAGGGTCAGTTTTCAGTGGAAAAAGGTAATGTACCAATGTTGCATTTTGGGATATTTCCTGTCACTGGCACAAAGCCTACCCACACAAGTGAGGTACCATTTTTATCAGGAGACTTGGAGGAATCCTGGGTGGGTGGAAATTTGTGGCTTCCCACATATTCCAGAATTTTCAATCACAGAAACATGAGTTTGATGGTTTGTAAGGGTTTCTGGGTAACAGAACTTGGTGAGAGCACTACACGTCACCACATCCTGGATTCCCCTAGGTGTCTATTTTTAAAAAATGCACAGGTTTGCTAGGTTTACCTTGGTGAGCTAGGGTCCAAAATCGACAGCTAGGCACAGTGCGAGAAAAGAGTCTGTTTTCACTGGAAAAATGTGATATGTCTATGTTTCGTTTTGGCTCATTTCCTGTTGTGGGCACTAGGCCTACCCACACAAGTGAGGTACTATTTTTATCGGGAGACTTGGGGTAATGCTGGGTGGGTGGAAGTTTGTGGCTTCCCACAGATTTCTGAACTTTCACAGAAAGGTGAGGAAAATGTGTTTTTTTCCACAAAGTTTGAGGTTTGCAAGGGATCCTGGGTAGCAGAACCTGGTGAGAACCACACAGGTCACCGCATCATGGATCCCCTCGGTGTCTAGTTTAAAAACATTTACAGGTTTACTAGATTTCCCTATGTGCTGGCTGAACTAGGGTCCAAAAACCACAGCTGGGCACATTGCGAGAAACGGGTCAGTTTTCACTCGAAAAATGTGATGTGCCCACGTTGCATTTTGGCCCATTTCCTGTCTCTGGCACTAGGCCTACCCACACAAGTGAGGTACAATTTGTATTATTATTTTTAGACTTGGGGAACACAGAACAGTAGAACAAGTGTTATTACCAATTGACTTTCTATGTATTTCTGCCTTCCAAATGTAAGACAATGTGTAAAAAAGAAGTCATTTTGAAAAATGTTCTCTGATTCACTTGCTTGTATGGGTACCTACAATTTCGGAGATGCGCAAATAACCACTGCTTCTAAAGTCTGTATTTTGTTCTCATTTAGGGACTACATAGGCTTCTTTGATAACTATTGTTCACTATATATATATTACCAAATGAATTGCTATATACCCGGAACACAATGAAAAACCGTTGAAAGGCACAGCTCAGTTATTGGCTCTGGGTAACTCGGGATTTGTTAAACCTACAAGTCCTATATATCCCTGCAAACAGAACGGTCCAGCAGACATACTGGTATATTGCTTTAAAAAATCAGCTGTACGTACAAGCAGTTATAGATGAAAACGTTGTCACAATTGCCTGTTTTTTCAACTCAATTTCAATATTTCTTTTATTTCAACTGTTAGTTTCCATAGGAAAACCTTGAAGGACCTACACAGAGGACCACTTGCTGACCACTTGCTGAATTCCAACTTTTGTCTACTTTTCGGAAATGAATAGCTTTTCGGGATCCATTATTGCTTTCACACCAATTTCTGCCACTAACTGGAAGGAGATTGAAAGCACAAAAAATAAGGAAAATAGGCTATGTCCCTGTAAAATGCCAAACTGTGTAGAAAATGTTGGTTTTCCGACAAAAGTCTGCCTGCTCCTGAAAGCTGGGAAGATGGTGATTTTAGCACCGCAAACCCTTTGTTGATACGATATGCAGGAAAAAAAACAGCAGTACTATTTCCCCAAAAACCCCAAATTTCTCGGTCCCCTCCAGGGGAATCCACAAACCCTGTGTACCTTTAGAATCCTCAGGATGTTAGATGAAAAGGACACAAATTTGGCATGAAAACCTTATGTGGACAGAGCGTTACGGGGGCCTTAGCGTGACCTACTCCAAATACCCCAAAAAAGGTTTAGCACGAGGGGGAGGCTTAGCAGAGAAGGGGTTAAAGTGTGTATGAATTTGGCAGTGAATCTAAAAGGGTCAGGAATCAGGATACACTGGACTTCTCATCAGATAAGATTTTGGGAACAAAAGGACTAAAAGGACCGGACTACTTTATTGTGCCAGGGTGAAAAACAGAAATGGGATGAAAACCGAAGCAAGCCTTCCAAAGTGTCAGATAGTGGATAATAGAAAGCAGGTCTGACTGCAGGAACTTACAGGCTCTCATAGGCAGAATCATGACAAATCAGAAAATAAACTAAAAGTGAGTTTTCAGAGGAACAGGGACATCAAGATAAAAAAAGGAAGCTATTAAAGAAGATAACAAGCCAGTCACATGAAATAAATGAAGAACACGGAAACGGCTAGCAGGAGAAACCTTAACTTTCCAAGTCTTCAACAAATTAATTTGTAAAAATAGAAAACGCTCTCTTTTAAAATGGCACAGCATCCCCCCACCCCCCAACTGACAACAGAATCCATGCTGCTTTCCAGCCGCCTGCAATCTTCCAGAACCCTACCAACATCCATGCCTTTTTCCTTCAGGAGTCAAAATAAGAGACAGTTGTAATGGATACAACCATGTTTTAAGTTTTTTTGGCACACAATGCCAAAGGGTGTATGAGCAAAAGAAGATACTATTTCAGGTATGCTTTCAAAGTAACTAGTCTTATAAAATAACAATATGAGTAGAAAAACTATTACCTGGTTCCTTTATATCATTACATGCTGTAAGGTGCGCAATTGATTACGCCTGTCTTTTCATGGCACCAGCATCATCACAGGTCTACATTTTTGGGAATTAACATACGCAATCTTAATGCACAAGTTCAAAGAAGGCCCAGTTGCACGTGCATAGTGCATGCTGAGCATGAGCCACTGCCACAAGCCTCGGTCTTGTATATCTGCACAGGAAGAAGTTATGCCATTTCCTGTTGCAAGCTCCTTCATGAGTCCATCCCAGTAGTAATGTGGTTACAAATGCAGTCCCCTTCGTCCTCCTGCCCCATGACAGGTGTCAGCAGGTGTTGACCAAATGTAGCCTAATATACAAGGCACACATGGATCACATCTAATACCTAACACTTTTGCAGAGGTCTTTTAGGCTCCACTTGTGCATTTAAGCATATATTTTTCCCTTTGAACCTATTTGCTTACATAACCCGCATTGGGACACACTAAGGACCATGAGGGCATAGAGAGGCCTTTTGCCCCCTTCGACTCAGATGAGGGAAACTAATGAAAAAGTAAAGGCCTTAATAAAAGTTTAAAGGACGAGATACCCTATCACAAATGTGGTGGATATTCAGTTTGCCAAATCGCAAATGTATTATAACCTATTGCACTTGTACTATGACTGACGGGATAACCTCCATGCTCGTGATGGGGTATTTTGTCTGCCTAACTCTAAATAAGGCTGTAAGTGACCAGCCCTCGTCTGATGCTTAGGGCCTCTTTTATGAGCCCGTGCGTCACATTTATGCCACCGTTGTGACACTTTTTGTGACGCTGCGGTGGCGTAAATAATGCACCACGTTGCGCCATATTTACGAAGTGAGGCAGATGCGTCACTTTGTAAACCCCTGCGCTATATTATACCTTCGTCAGCTATAATGTATGCATGGTGGGCATCCCTCACATCAAAGTCTCTTAGAAGTGGGGCATTCAAATCTATAAGATTTCAGAACGCCATTTCTAGGCCACCATTGCCTCATGACAGGCGTAAGGGTGACGCAGGCCCTTTCCCATGAGGCCTTCCCCATGTGAAAGGACATATTGCTGGAGTTGTGTCTGTTTTCAGACTCACCCCAACAATGCGCCATTTTTGCACATACAGATACGTCAGTGATACTCCTTGCAACATGATGTACAGTACTGTAAATACGACGCATCCTTCGTGTCACAAGGAGGGAGCACTGAGAAGCGCTGCATCTCTGCTTTGTAGCAGCGATACGACACTTCTGATAAAAGAGGCCCTTAGTTTTTCATCATGTAGTGTGGAGGTGGTGGTGCATAGCACTGGTACAATTCTTCCACTAACTACCTGTTCCTCCGTTGACCGGCAGGTCCAGCTAGTGGAAACTGCGTACATTTATTGCATCCTTTTGACTCCGGCCTTTTTGGAGAGGTTCTACATGTGGTGTTACTAGACTTCAAACCCCCCTGAGCTTTAATTTAACAGATCAGTGCACAAGTCACTCTGTTCTGCTAGTTGTTGTCTTCCTTTGTATCCACTGAAATAATTAGACCAACACAACCGATAGTAATAACTAACAAAAAGAAAGCACAGGATTGGCAGAGGTTCTTCTAGCAACCTCTGATCACACGGTGAGCCCAAACCTGCCACAAACATATTCCACGCCGTTGCTTAACTGCAATGGAGACTTAATAGAATTTGTTCTGGCCTTTTCCTGCAGTAATCTGTGTATTGCACAATTGGATTATTTACCGTAATGCTACCTGGCCGGTTACGACACAGCCTCCTCGGACAGACTGGAGTTTGTTTGTGTTTCTTGCAATGAATGACAGCAGCCTGAATAAATACCCTTGGCTCGAGCCTCGGCGCCCGAGCTCCAGCCTCTTCACAGCAGCCATGGCCACGCTGCACGCTGTCCTCGCGCTGATGTGCGTGTTCCACACGGTAGAAAGCCGCGCTTCTGGAAGGTAAAGTCACGTCTATGCTTTGTGTGTTGGGCCTTGTGCTTTTGTAAATTATCCTCACCTAAGGTTATTAAGATACACAAAAAACTAATCTAGATGTTGATTACGTTTAATCCGACATATTTGAACTGAGTTTAACTAATCCTCAAATCTGGGTATAACACTTTAAATCCAGGCTTCTAGGAGATTAATTAACTGCAATTAACACGAAAACCCTGGTACAAAGTGTCCACCAGGTAAGTACCAATTGCGCAAAGTATGATTTCTGATTTGGTGCATAATCTAGATTTGCATCTTGGCTGAATGAGGTCCAAACGGTGTTTAAAACGGCAACGTGAAAAAAAAAGAGTAGAAATGAAGGGTGGGGCAAATCAAATGAACTTCCCATTTATTTTTTTTAAATAATAATAGGAACTGGGGTATAGAGGTTTAGCGAAAAATAGTATTCACAGCTTCTTGCCTGGAGCTGCACCCTCAGGGCCACACCTTCCAGGATGCAGAATTCCAGCTTTTCAACCCCTTTTAAAAATGCCCCCGAAATTTTTAACTTTCTCCAAAATATTAGCGGAATAAGAGCAGTAAATACCCCCTCACCCCAACCCCCTGCGGAATAGTTTGGGGAACATTGCACTTTGCCTCAATATTCTAGGAGGTGTAGACAGATTTTTTAAATATTTATATTGTGTGTACATAATATGAAAGGCGGCAAATACACATTTCAAAACGTTTAAAACAAGAAGGATAAAGCTCAGTTTTCGGGACATCATCAATGTGCTCAGTTTCTATTTAACAACATCAAATAATTAGTGTGAACTTAGTGTGATGATTTTTCTAACAGAGAATGGTTCTGGGAAATGTTCTTGTTTCTGAACATACGCAATTCCACATGGGAAATAATTTATAAGCTAAAGTGTATGGTACTCATTTTTCACTTTTCTCTCAATCTGTTTAGAGCAATGTTTGCTGTTTCACAAATGCCCATGTACAATTCACTGGTTCCAAATCTGTTTCCTCCACTCCATATCAATCTAAAAACTGTGCAATATAATTTGTTGGATTTTACACTTGTGCAAAAACAAAATGTGGAATCTGGCTCACCTACTTTTTAGTAAACCGTCGATTGGAATTATAACTGCAGTGCAGATCTTCTATCATCCGATGAAGCCATCGTAATGCTTCGAATAGAAACGGTAAAACCAAGAGTTTGAAAACTTTTGAAAAACGTATTTGGTTACCTCAAACACAATATTGAAGAACTTAGACAAACATTACTTTTAACATTTTATTACCGGAACGTAACATGGTAGTGATTAGTACTACTATAACTAAACGAGAGGAAAATTGTGGTAACCTGCACGTAAGGTTTGATTTAAAAAGTGTTGCTTTTCTTACAGTATTACATTTATCTTACCACTAAAAAGCTGAATCGTGACCCATTGAAAGCTTTGGTCGTAAGCCGACACCTTTACTTTAGTGAACTATATTTCTCATTTTGTGGAAAATAAAATGCAAAGTAGGAAGGTTGATCAAATCCTATATGCCTGCATACATCTGGAAGAATATCCCTGCTCATTTATATATTTATACAAAGAATAAATTTAGGTCCATATGTATCATGCATTGAGCTGCGTGAAAGGGAGATGGCAGGAATGCATCATATCTATCAATTTATGTAGCATTCCTGCTCTCTGCGCTTGCGCACAAACTGCTACCTAGCGCCAATGCAGGCACGATGTTTTTGTGCAGGAAACAATCCGCTGAGACTTGTTCCTGTTTCTATGTTTGCTGCAGAATGCAGCCTAGGTAGAAAAAGGAGTAAACGAGGAGAAATAAAGATATTTCTCCTCCGTATGCCTCCCCTGGCAAGGTGTAGCATTCTGATGCATTCCCAGGCCTGCCATTATTGGTCAACCTGGGAATGCTTCAGAATCCATGGATGGATGCGGGGGACACCCACGCTCCACCCATGGAATGCTGCCCTGGGGAAGAGGAACTCAAGGCAGCGACTTGCGCTGCCTTGCATTACTCTAGATTTACCAAGCCATGCAGGGCCAGGCAAGGTTGCCTTGCGTGGCTTGGTAAATCTCATTATAGGTTTTGCATCGCCCTGCAACCCCTTGTGTGGCGCAAGGGTAATGCAAAATGCTTGACAAATATGTTCCTTAACACCTATAGCCAGCCTACTGTGGGCAGCCAACCCGCTGCGCACATCATCAACCGTATGAGTTGGAGCTTGATCCCATTTAATTTATTATAACGTTCCTTAATGTATTATTATTATTATTAGGATTAATTTCATAAATTTATTTTCTATTCTATTTTTTAATTGGTAAGATTTTTTTTGCAATTTTTTTTTTTATTATTTTTATTATTTTAAAGCAAAAAATAAAAATAACAAACAGACATATCAGGTGCCATGCATACATCCAATGATAACAGGGTGAATTGGTACAAAACCAGGATAGACGTAGAACAGCAAAATTCTTCGGGAGGTCCACACTATTAAGCACAAAAGTAATACTGGCTGCAGTATAATCGCTAAACAATTTAGAAGCGGATCCTCAACACCCTCCCTCCCACAAATCAAACGGCAGGAGAATTATGGCAACCTGACACTAGAAGTTAAGGATCAGAGTCCGGATATTTTGACAATAGTACAAATATAGGAAAGACTAAGAAAAATGAAAAAAGTAAAAAATGATATGGACGATAACAAAAAGAAAACAATAAACCCATCCCCCCACCCTGCACCCCTGCAAACGGTTATCGCCTAACCCCCAGTAGCAGCGTGCCTGTCGCCCTAACTAACTAGTTCTAAAGAAGAACTCTACTTGAGTAGAGAAGAGAAGTAGAGGAGGGCATAGTCGTACGGGATTGGTGTCACTACAACGCGGTTTATAACAACGCATTCCGTTACATCGGAATTTTTACAACGCAGGATCCATTACATCGGATGCCATTACAACGCATTGCATTACATAGCAGATGCTATTACAACGCATGGCATTACATCGTAAGTATAGGTAAGTATACCTTTTTAAAAAAAATGTAATTAAGTTAATTTAATTAATTTAATTTAATTAATTTAATTAAAATACATTTTAAAATAGTAATTAATTTTATTTAATAAATTTAAATCTATTTATTTAAATTAATTTTAATAAAAATTGTAATTAATTTTATTTAATTAATATAATGAAATTAATTTACTTTAAATATTTTTTTAATTGTAATTAAATTAAATTATTTAAAATAATGTATTTAATTTAATTATTTTAATTAAGAAATGTAATTAATATAATATAATTAATTTAATTTAACCTAAAAACACCCCTGTACCCCAAAACCCAAACCCTGCCCTGAAACCTAAAAACACCCCTGTACCCCAAAACCCAAACCCTACCCTGAAACCTAAAAACACCCCTGTACCCCAAAACCCAAACCCTACCCTGAAACCTAAAAACACCCCTGTACCCCAAAAACCAAACCCTACCCTGAAACCTAAAAACACCCTTGTACCCCAAAACCCAAACCCTACCCTGAAACCTAAAAACACCCCTGTATCCCAAAACCCAAACCCTACCCTGAAACCTAAAAACACCCCTGTACCCCAAAACCCAAACCCTACCCTGAAACCTAAAAACACCCCTGTACCCCAAAACCCAAACCCTACCCTGAAACCAAACCCTACCCTGAAACCTAAAAACACCCTTGTACCCCAAAACCCAAACCCTATCCTGAAACCTAAAAACACCCCTGTACCCCAAAACCCAAACCCTACCCTGAAACCTAAAAACACCCCTGTACCCCAAAACCCGAACCCTACCCTGAAACCTAAAAACACCCCTGTACCCCAAAACCCGAACCCTACCCTGAAACCTAAAAACACCCTTGTACCCCAAAACCCGAACCCTACCTTGAAACCTAAAAACACCCCTGTATCCCAAAACCCGAACCCTACCCTGAAACCTAAAAACACCCCTGTACCCCAAAACCCAAACCCTACCCTGAAACCTAAAAACACCCCTGTACCCCAAAACCCAAACCCTACCCTGAAACCTAAAAACACCCCTGTACACCTGTACTTATTTTAAAAATTATTTTAATTAATATAATAAATAATAAATTAATAATATTAAAAAACATAAATAAATATATTTAATTATAATTAATATTAATAAAATTAAAAAAATTAAATACTTACCTATACTTACGATGTAATGCCATGCGTTGTAATAGCATCTGCTATGTAATGCCATGCGTTGTAATGGCATCCGATGTAATAGATCCTGCGTTGTAAAAATTCCGTTGTAAAAGCCTCCCGTTGTAAAAGTTGCGATGTAACGGTGCATCACCGTCGTACGGGCTCCCGGCCGCCCCTCCCCCCGCCAGAACCATGAATCCCCAAATTGAGATCAAAAATCTATCGGACAATATTCATGTGTCTCTACAAGGGAAACTTCAAACACCTCCCAGACTATCAAAAGCTTAAGTTTAATAGATCCCGTGTCCATCGTTCTTGAATCTGACCCAGTCTTTCAAACTCATCCTTGCCCCTTATGATCAGACGCAGGAGTCCCCTCTGGGCAAATCACCTCCGCCACCAGACAGTCTGAGAACGAAGAAAATGTAAGAGAATTCAATGCGAGACAAAGTAGAAGAACGAGAGCGTTGTGAACACCGACAGGTCCAGAGACTCCCCTCCCCTTTATGGACTCCCAGCATTGATCCGTCTGCCATCTTAGCAGCTCCGATGTACAGGGGAGTGACGCAGTTCCATTCCGATAACTGTTCTCATCAAAAGTCTCTTAAATGGGAACACCAATTTGTTCTTCCATATGCAGCAATGATCTTAGGCTTAGTGATCCATTGGTGGCATCGAGTTTGTTCTCATCTTCCGAAACACTGGGCAGAGGCTCCGACACATAACACAATACGGGGTCTACCTCCTCCATCAGAGTGGCCATCTTGGGCGCCTCGGTCGTTACCGTTTTTTGTAGTGGAGTAGGGTCTGGTACAATTTGTACCATCTCAGACAATCGCACCATCATCGTCAGAATACGCTCTTCGATGTACACATAAATAGACTCGATGGCTGTCAACACAGTTCGCAGCGACGGGTCATCCCCGGTCCACCCCGCCACCCCGCGGCCGGCGACAGTCATGATTGCTTCCCAGGTCGAACTCGACCTCTCCGAGAGGGAACGCGCAAGCCGGGGAATGGTCGACTGCAGAGGGAGACTTAACAGTTGTTTCGAGGATATCCAAGGTCTGCAACCGCAGGCGGAGACGCCGACCCAGCCAACGCCAGTGGGCCCTTTACCGGGTCACTGGGTAGGACCCCCGTCCACAGCCGCGAACGTTGTGCTGTCACCCCTCCTCTGACTTTCACCAAGGCAGCCAAACGTCATCCACAGCGATCCGATAAAGCAAATAAATGTTTCCACTCCGGTAGACCGGACCCAAGCACACCACCACAGCCGATGTTGTTTAACTGAAACCCGGGTGGGCCAGTACTCGAGGCCCCGGCTTCTGGACAGATCTAGGCCGCAAACTTCCACTCGACGTATCTTCAGTTCAGGATAGCTCCATTAAGCTCACGGCAGGTTCATAGACACGGTGGCTGGGCGCAAGAACAGGATAGATGACAGGATATTCCGGCGGGAGTCAGAGGTCGGCGGAGCCGGGAGCCTACGCGGCCATCTTGGTTGCTAGCATGGCTCCTCCTCCTTTTTTTGCAATTTTTGTTGGTGTTTGTATACCCTAGTTCCAGGTTGACGAATCCTAACAAGGGGTTTTAGCGTTTGTGAAACCAGAAATAGGGTTTGCAAACTGTGAAAAAAAAGAAAATATATATTTTTTTAACCACCAGGGAGGTTCCCTGCATACCCTCAATCTCTTAAACAAATGAGCACAGGGAGTCAGAAGATGAAGGGACCGAACCATGTGGCAATTAATTGCAGCCAATGAGATCTCTCTCATCCCATGTGGAACCTTTTTTTTAAATTTGGGTTTGTGAACTGAGGACCGTTTACAGACTAATGGTCCTGCTATCTGTAATCACCAACTCTTTTGAAGACCACCCAACACATTTTTCATATGCTAATTTCTTAAAAAGTACTGAACGGATTTGCACCATAAGAAGCCAAAGTACTCCTCGGTTAAATTTCTAGATTCATGCCAACTTTGGTGTTACTCTGTACTAATTTGTTATGTAGCTGGGAGCAAGGAATAATATGGGAGTTAAAATGGGAAACAATGCCATTTGACCCACGCATTAATGGCTAAGACTTTACGGATAGCTGTGTCATATAGTCCAGTATTACCATCGAGAGGTTGTGGTGACATACACCACAAGACTGAAGGCTGAGTTATTTGTGAATGTGCCCTGAACCCCAAGATGATATATAGTACCATATTATACACATTAACCAATGTGTACTTTTATATTATATTTTTGTTTTCTGGATTTATCTTGAAAAAGGTGTGTCATGAAAAGTGCAGCTAACAGTAGGCACTGACGGGAATTACATTTTTGAGACTGCTTATTTTTCATACAAAAAAATGAATACAACAATAGACAATGGTGATGAGGAGTGGATTTATCAGATTTTGTAGTTGCACTTTTACAGTATAGCAATGGATTTACAGCATTTGCCACATAGTTTGCCGCGTAATTTGCAACATAATTTGCAGATTTCACAACAAAGTGTTTTCTAACCGAAATGGATTAAATTAATACTGTCAGAACATGTGCTGCTTAAGTTGCCTTTTTTGCACACAATTTAAAAACCTTACCACATAATGTAGATAAGCTAGCCATATAAATCTGGTAAAAAGGATAATGGTAACGTTTTGTAGAATTATATATACATCTAGATGAGGAGTAATTGAACCATGCACAAGATGAATTGACAGTAATGTATTTCAAGGGGCTACAGAGAAGAGATCATATAGGCTGCCAGGGATAGCGCCAACGCAAAAACACGAAAATATCTGTTGCTTTCCAAAAAGCTCAATAGAAGTAACAACGTATTGAAATTATAATGATTACAGAATAGTGCTCAGAACATGAAGCAATTAGGAAAATACTTACTAACCATCTGATAAGGAGCAATCCTTTTATTGGAATATAGTGCATAATATGCAGCAGATTACTTTTAGAAGAGTCACATCTATGCAGCAGGAATTGGTCAGCAGTAGCCCTGAAATAAAAATTCGACAAGATTCGTTAAAAAGTAGTAAGGGTTTTAGAAAAGGCCACAAATGTAAGGCCTGTAATTATAGTGTAAATATAATTGAGGTTATATCACCTTTAATCAATATCCCACTCAAGATACGTGGAGGATTTCCCTGTAAAAGTAAACATGTGGTATACATTTTGACATATTTTTGTACCAAGTTATATGTGGGCAGTATAATTTTACAAGCACACAAAAGAATCCTACACCATGTGTGGGCTATCAAGAATAAGGATCATATTTATCCTGTTGCCACTCACTTTGAGGGGGTGCATAACAGCAATGATCATATTTTGTAGTAGATTCTGTGCTCATGAATATAAGAGGTAGCAGCGGGGAAAATATATTTTGGAGATCAGATTAACGCTATATATTGGAATTAAATACCAGAATACCAGAGGGTTTAAATACAGAAGAGGAATTATATACATTATATAGCCCCTCCTTTTACCTACAGCCATAGAGTTGATTGTTTATCAGTATCACTACTTTAAGGAACTCATTATGACTTTGGCGTTCCTACAGCAGCGGCTCCACCATGCTGTCCGATAGAGAACCACCAAGGCCCTGGTGTGCCCGCTTGCTGGATTTCAATTGTAATCCATGGCGGGTGGGCAGAGCAACGGCAGTCTGGTGGCGGTGGTCTGTTAGGCTCATGGGAGAGCCTGACATGCAGACTGCTGACGTGAAAGCTCAGACTGCATGTTCCTGCATGGTGTGGCATATATGTCACACCGTGCAGGAACTGGGGGTGCAGATCAGGGGTGAACAACAGGTATCCCCTGCATGCACCCTCAGGCCTAAGAGTTGCAGGTGGCCCTGTTCAGCTCCCCCCCCCCTTAGTTGCCTCTCCGCCACCCTTTTCATGGCCGACTCACCGCCATGAAAGGGGTGGAGGAAAACCAACTCATAATATGACGACACTAGCATATTGCAGCTCCTTGACCACTTCACAACTGCAGCGGGGTCCTGGAACCCTGGCAGATGCAGCGGTCCTGTGGTGGCCTGACTGCAACACTCGTAATACTGTGGGAGGGCCTTCAATGTGACAGTGGTCGGACCGCAAGTATGGCAATCCTATAGACTGCTGTACTCGTAATAGGGCCCTTAGTCTCAACAATAAGATTTTTGTTTGATTCTGCTTTCATTTACATTTTTTGTTCCCATTTACCTATTATTTTTTATTTTCCGGATTTATACATTGGCATTCACCCAAGAGGGCATGATTCTGGACAAGTTATGCAGTTGAATGTAAGACATTGTTCAGCATGCATGGTGTTGAGTTGGCATTATGGAGCGCATTATGCAACATATGGTTGGTAGAAATGAATTGACACAAATGCTGATTAATGATATTATGTGCCTACTTTGGCACAATTTTGAACTCATGATGCAGCTGAATTCAGTAATTTATTTAGCAGGTATCTTGTTGATTTTATATTATGGGGTGCAATCAGCAATATGATTAATAGCTGCTGATGTTTTTTTTATGTGCCAATTAATTTTATTTTTATTTTGTGTAATGCACAATATAAATGTTGTGAATACCTCAGCGACATACTGAGAAAGTATTGATTCAAAGAAACGCGAACGTATTTCTTTCATATTAAGCATTTAATGTACATGATTGAATAAACAGTACTACTAATATGCCACTCTTTATGTGATCAAGGCCGTATTACCTGCGGAAATGCATATGGTGGCCGCACTAAATAAATGGTTTGCACACAGTCCCAGCAGAGTCAGACCTTGCTTTGAAGTGGGCATTGGATAATATTCACATGGAGGTGCTGGCTCCATATTTTCGGCATGCCCCCTCAGTCTGGAGCACTGCGGCAGCCAGTGGTAGCATGTTTAGATTAACATAACGCTATGGTTGGGTTGAAACTTTGGGTTATAAAGTGACATTTTAAACAAAAAATTACTAAAATTCACAAGTTATAGTTATCTCTAGTAAACATAATCATCGCTCCCGCCATGCACAGTTTTGTCATCCACGATTTCATTTCATTGATGATATCAATGATGTTATATAACATGTCATGAGTGATGTAATATATGGGGTAATTAGCTATGCAAAGTGAGGGTGTGAGTTATCATTACTTTAGGACATAGAGTATTGTTAACAGAGATATCTATAACTGGTGGAACTCAGTGTTTTTTGTTTTAGTTTAAAACATTATGGGGCCTATTTCGTCCGTCCGCCACCCTAGCGGAGCTGGGACCAGCCGCCAGTGGTGCGGCGGTCCCGCCATGACAATTAGGATGCCACCGCCACAGTGGCAGTGGCATCCTCTATTTCCAGCATTGTGGTGGGCGGTGCTCACAGCACCACCCGCCACAATGCTGGGAATGCACGTTGTGCATTGTTATGCACAAGGTGACAGGCAACGCGCATTGCCTGCTACCATGTCCATGACAATGTAGAGGGGTACCATATGTACCCCCCATGTGAACTCCCCACCACCCCCCCAACATCCTGTGGACCCGCATAGGGGCCCCATTTGCGAAATCCGCATGCCTTTCAGTGGCGGCAACGTCGCCACAGAAATACATTTCCCCGCATGCATTGTAATACGGATGCAGGTGTCTAATAGCGGAAAAGTGCGGACGGTCTTCCCTTCCGCCGCGGTACCCCCGCCGACGTAATCAGGCGGGGGGTAAATTGCATGCGGGTGGAGTATGATGGCGGGCAGAACTCAAACGCCATACGGACGGTGCCGATCTGCCCGCCATTATAATAGACCCCTATGTTGTCACTGAAAGTTTCACCTAACTATAAAGTTACTTTAGGCTCTGATTTTTTGGGTGAATTTCTGGGAGGGGTTGCAAAGTAAGATATAATTGCAATTCCTAATTATAATCACACTTTAACCTTCGTTTTTATCATTGGATTTCCAGCTTTTTAAACGTAAAGTAATATTTTATTACCATAGGTAATGCCAAACCCCGACACACACAACTTTTCAATTTGCAAGGCATTGGGTTGGCAGCAGTGTCTGGCTTGCGTACAGGTCCTTTGTACAACCCCTCACAGGCAAACAACCATTTGGCTATGCATGGCTTGGGGTTGGCCTGGACTGTGACCAGGCCCTGTGTCTAACCCTCCGCGGGCCGCCACCCCCACCACACATGGCCTTCTAGCATGTGCAGCGTGGGCTTGTTCTCGCAGGTCCTAGCCACACTCAGACAGACTTACTGACTTTGTCAAAGATTCATAAAACCAAAATATTCAAAGGGGTGAGCATATCAATATATTTAAAGCAGATCAATTATCCTTCTCCAAAAATCAGCAATATTTTTAATCTAATGTTTATTTCATTATTCACACAATGCAATGTTGAATAATAGTGATCATGATAAAAATGTTTAATTAAGTTTTAAGAAAAAACCCTGTCTTTTAAAATAGTTTATATTATTGTATTTTGTTGGCGAAAAATGTTAAAAGAAACTCTGAGAGATGTTGTGGGGTTTGTTTTTAAATAAAAGCAACATGTCTAAAACTTTCTTTGAACATTTTCCCAGCCCCAAAAATCCAATCATAAAAACATCCACAAGAGGGACTTGAACTGGAGTTGAAGAGCATAGAGTTAAAAAAATTAAGGTAATTCTCCTCGGGTCATGGATTCCTCAGGTCAGGAGATTTCCTATTGTTTTTTGTTTTTTTAAGTTACTGAGGAGCTATTAGTGGTGACCCTGCTCCTTGTGCGGACAACACCAACATAAAACAAAATTCAAATAGCTCTCTCAAGGCAATATGGGTGGTCGTTCACAGAGCAATGAATAATAAATGAGTTGCTCCTGCCACTCATTAGGTATTTTTTTGTTTTTTAAAGGATTTTTAGGGTGTCTCAGTGCCCACCCAGGACACCCACATGTTTTATTTCATTTGTGGACTGTGGGGGGAGCCACAGGGCATCCGCTGCTTTAGCCAGCTCCCCAGGTGACACACATAGTGTATGTCGGCAGGAGCTGGCGTATCTTTTATTACATGGGTGCCCCGGTGCCGATCTGGGGCAGCCACAACTCCTTTTCTTTTATTTGGGGGCCAGAGGGAAGCCCTATGGCACTCAGGGGAGACGGCAATTGTATTTTTATTGGTGGGTGTCCCGGTGCCCACCCGGGATACACACAATGTGGGTGCTCGTTGGGGGGCCACGGGGAAGTCCCAAGGCCCCAGTCTGCTACCCAGTCACTATACTAGGTGCTGGCAGGGGAGCAGGCACCTTTCCGTTGCTGGCACCCAGGCAGGAGCAACATTTTTTAAATGCTCCCTCCCGGGTGGGAGCAAAGTAGAGCTCCCTGCCCAAGAGAGTGTGTACAGGGTATACCCGCACTTTCCAGGGCAGGAAACTACACTGTCCCCAGGCTGGGCTCCCCGGGATACTGTAAAGTATCGCAACCCAGTTGATGGGCCCAATGCCAGCAAAGGGAGGGGAGAGTGTGGCACCGTTCCCCTCGCAAAGAAATTTGGCCCAGGGAGATGGAGCTGGGCCCTAAAGTGGCTCAGAAAGGGGTCCACTTACCCCCTCATCTAATAGTCAGCCCCAGGGGGTGGGGTCCTCAGGGCCCATGGCTGCTCGGGTAGGGAGGCCAAGCCCCCTTCCCATTTTATATATAAATCAGCCCCATGGGATTGGGCCCATGTGGCCCATTAGTTTCTCAGGAGGGCCTGCATGCCCCTTCCTGTGTTTTTAATATTGGGCCCCAGAAGATGGATACCCGACGACCCAACAATTTGCTCAGGGAGGCGGGCACCATTCAAGCTCCCCTCCCCAAATTCTTAATATTCCTGGTCCCAGGGGTCAAAATAATAAAATAAAAAATGTTGGCTGGCATTTCATTTTAATGACTCGATCCTGCAGGACTCCCACAGGCTATTGGCATTAAAAAATAATTATTTTTCTTGACCCCACTGGGACACCCCGCCCCAATAGGGCTTGGGGGCAGGGTATCCCTACCCTGCCCCTTTATACCTTTTTTGTATACCAATCTCAGGACAGGGGACTAAGACCCCGAGTCCTGTAACAGCTGCTTCAACATTTGCGACCAGTCCATCAGAGCACTTGCTTCCACAGGAGCATTACTTCCATGGGAGCGTGTTGGCTCAAGGGACAATAGTTGCCTAGGTCAATCAGGAGTTTGTGAAGTGCGCCACTTACCCATTAGGGTCTCAGGGCGCTGGGGGGGAAGGAAGGCAAGCAGCTCTGGTTCAGCCGAAAAGCCATGTCTTGAGGATGTGCAGAGTGGGGGAACCTCTGATGTTGAGTGGGAGTTCATTCCAGGTCTTTGCCGCGATGTAGGAGTAGGCTCCCCCCCCCCGCTCTGGCTATACGGATGCATGGGGTTTCAGCGAGGGCGAGGTCGACGGAGCGAGGTTTCTCTTGGTTATGTGGAAGGAGAGTCTATTGTTGATGTATTGGGGTCCAGAGTTGTGGAGGGATTTGTAGGTGTGGGTGAGTAGCTTGAAGGTTACTCTCTTTTCGACGGGGAGCCAGTGGCTGTCTTGTAGGAGCCGAGTGATGTGTTCATGTTGTGGGATGCCAAGGACGAGTCTGGCAGTGGTGTTCTGGATGGTCTGGAGTTTACAAAGCGGGGATTTGTTGATTCTTGCATAGAGGGCATTTCCATAGTCCTATCTGCTTGTTATGAGTGCATGGGTGATGGTGTTCCTGGAATCGGGGGGGATCCACTTGAAGGTCTTGTGGAGGATGCGAAGGGTGTTGAAGCACATGGAGGAGACGGAGTTAATTTGTCGGGTCATAGTGTGGGATGAGTCGAGTATGATGCTGAGGTTCAGGGCATGGTACGTGGGAGTGGAGGGGCTGCAGAGGGGGGTGGGCCACTAGGTATTGTCCCAAGCAGAGGAGGTGAGGTCGGGGACTTCTGTCTCCCCGGAGATGAGCTTCAGGCAGCTGCTGCTCATCCAGAATGCAACGTCTTTCATTCCTTCCTGGAATCTGAGTCTGGTGGCATTGGGTTGCTTTGTGAGGGAGAGAATGAACTGGGTGTCGTCAGCGTAGGATACAATGCTGAGTCCATGATGTCTGACAATGGTGGTGAGGGGGCCAGGTAGATGTTGAAGAGCGTGAGGCTGAGAGAAGATCCTTGGGGTACGCTGCAGATGATCTATGTTAGCTTAGAGCGGAAAGGTTGGAGTCTGATTCTTTGGGTTCGGCTGGCGAGGAAGGACAATCACAACTATCTATTTTATGGAATTGGGTTTGAGGGACTCTACTGAGAGTCCCTCAAACCCAACCTTCCAGATATACAAATATTTGTGATACTTGATTTCCCAAAAAACTACTGAACAGATTTTCACCATATCACAAAAGGCACACTTTTTGAATCAGGATTCAGCTTCGTGCCAAATTTGATGTAATTTTGTTCAGCAGTTTTTGCAGTAGCGCGTTTAAAAAAGTCTATGGAAAATGCATGGGGATTTAGAGTTTTGGGACACACCCATTTTTCTCAGTCCCCGCTTGAGAATCACCCCTAACTTTCCTTGAAGAAACTAAGCAAAAAAATGCACTTTTCAGAACGTTTCATGAAGATTCATCAAATGGTGCCAAAGTTATTAGCAAAAAAAAAGGCATTTTTTATAGAAATGTAATATGTTTATTCAATTGATTCATTTGAAGTGAAGAATGACTACACTCATCTGTCACTTTGGTAACAAAAGCAAGCTTACAATGCGTGAGAAGGACTGCCTTAAAAAATCCATTATTACCAATGCTTGGAATGCCCTGACACGTTTTCTGAAAGTGGAGATGGCAGTAATTCCCCTTTTAGGAAAGCTGTCATTCCCAAACACTAAATGAGGCAATGGATGCAAGAAATATATGAATGGCTAGGTTAACCTGTTTTGTTGTAGCAGTCCCACTACTGTCCACCGCATAACAACCCCTGTGGTCTGCCTTTCTCTTATTGTCATTACCCTTGGTTTGCTTGTAGAGAAAAAGTCCCCAATGTTTAGAGGAAGTACTGAATCTGGAAGATAATCAGTCAGAGGATCTTGCGTCACCATAGAGGTGTTATATAGGATGAAATTTCACATGTCAATGATCTTCCTGAATAAAACCTTCCTCCGCAAATCATAGGATTTTCCATTACTACCTAACTCTGAATCAGGCTTTTAGAGTTTACACTGTCCTGTGAGCATAAAGGGTCCCATAGACACAGGGAAAATATTTTTACTGTGAAAGAATACAAAAAGAAAAGTGCTATTGCACAAATGTCGTAGTATTTCTTTGTCTAAATGTGAACGTAGAAATAAACTTTGCCTGGCAGCCAGTGCAAATGTACTTAAGTATATATGGTGGTGAACAACCGTTACAACGAAATTATTACAACGCACTACCATTACAACGCGGTCATTACAACGCAAACCATTACAACGCATTGCGCTGGGGGGCGCTCTAGGATAGGGAATAAGTTTAAGTTACTATCCAACACCTTCCCTAGTGTCCACGGGGACTGGTGTTGGAATAGTAAATTAAACTATTCACTATCCAGCACCCCAAAGCGCTATGCGTTGTAATGGATTGCGATGTAAAAACCGCGTTGTAAAGGCAGGCGTTGTAATAGCCTGCGTTGTAACGTCATACATCCATATATGGTATTTCTGTAGCACAAACCTAGCCGAAGGGCAACAGAGCGCTGTATATAGTCAAAGGTAAGCTGAAAGTTGGTGAGTTATAGACGATGAAGCTAAGTGGTGACCTGTTAAAGCATTGTGATGTTCCTAGTGTTCTTTAAAGTAGTGAGTCTTCAACTCTATACCAAATTGCAACAGCATTGGAATGGTTCTGATTGATACAGGGATGTTGTTCCGGATTCTGGGTGGACAGATGGTAGAGGCTTACTGTCTTGGTTTTTCCTTTTGCCATTTTTATACTGTAGTTTGATGGTGTCCTGCCTGTGTGTATGTTGAGAACCATCAAAGATGGTGAGCTTATCTTCAAGATAAGCCAGTGTGATGGTTGCGGTGACTTTGTAAATGATGCAGCTAGTTTAAAAGATGGTCCAGTCTGGAAAGAGGAGCCAAAGAAGTTCCAGCAGGGGTCTGGGTGCCCTGCTGCAGCATGTAGGATGCCCCTATGGGTTGCCAGCGTTGAATCAGGGAGACCATATATTAGGGCATTATCACCATCCAGATGCAAGAGTACAATGGCTTGAACAGCAGTTCTTAAGTTGCATTCCTGAAGAAATAATTTGTCTTCCATTAGAAGATACAGCTGGCACCAGGCAGTCTTTGTTTTTTAGGTCTCGCCTGGCAGAAGATGTGCTGTGGGCGTGACACTCTGGGGACTTTTTTTTTTGCTCGGGCGAGTAAAGCATCCGGTCCCCACGTGAATTCAGCATGCTAACCTTGTGTAAATAGCATTTTTGTCAGCAATAGATTATTTGACTAAGTAGACAGAAGTACAGAAAGACGGAAGCATCGGAGTGAATAGCAATACTTAGCAGAGTTCTGAGATTCTGCCATTGTTTCCACGACGCTCGTCAGCAAAGACACGCAAGTACCTTATTTTCGCGCCGGTCACGCCATTGTGTGGCTGCCCTTTGTCACCGTCCAGACTTCCCCAAGGGCTGTATACCACGCGGTGAGTGTTGGTCCACCCCCCCACCTCCCTTAAGGCTAGGTTTCATGACTGGCCTCGGCTGGGTGATGGCCCGCCATTGGGGGGGGGGGGGGGGGTCAGCTCCTAGAAGGCTATGGCAGCGGCACTCCTCCCTGATCGAGGCCAGCACTGTGCTAACCGTGGAGGGGCCACAGAGGTGGAGGCATACAGAATGCCCCTCAGTTTGGGCGTGCTGGCCTGAATTGGGCCCGGGGGTTTTGTGGGTGATTGTGGTGGCCTGCATGTGGCCCCGGGGTGACCTGCAGTGGTGGGGGGTGGCTCCCGCTCAGAAGTGGGGAGAGCATGCTGTACTGCTGGGGTGACCCACCTCCCTGGTGCCCACTGTCTGCCCGCACAGGCCTCCCTCCTTCCGGGGGGCCCACACCGGTGTTCCGTCCTGCGGGCAGCCCTACACCACCCTGAATTTGCACAGTGGACAACCCAGCTCTCAGTGTCCTGGTCCTGATATTGCTTGTGCTGGACTATTAGATTCAATAGCGGGCCGCTTGGTCGTAGGGGCGCGGGAGGGTTTAACCCACTGTGGCAGACTCCCGTAAAAATAAAGTCTGGAGGCTCTGCCCGATGTGCCGGTTGACACTGTGGGCCCTCTGTTTCGTGCCTGATAGGAGGCACTTTCAGCGCGGTTGGAAAGCATCTGGTCACTCCGCGTCCCTCGCGCCACCTCCCCCCGCCGGCCTGTTTGTCGTGGCGGCCCGCCCGGATTTCTTGTGCCTGGCCACGGGGAGCTGCTCACTACCACTGGGTGGCAGCACAATGGGGAGGTCTTGCCCGGTCGTGGGTCGGGCCTTCTGGGGCCTCAGCTGGATGGTGCAGACCGGGCTGCCTTTCAGGGTGCCACAGCAGGGTGGGGGTGTACCTTGGGGCTGGAAGACCGGGTGCGCGCCTCGATCTGCCACCACAGGGTTTTGCTGGCCATGGGGTCATGGCCCCCCTAGTTGGGTCCCATGGTGGGGGTACCCGCTACAGCTCCCAGCGCGTGGTGCCCAGCTTGGTTGGTTGCACTGGGCGACTGTTTGCATGGCCGCCAGGGTGTCCGGGAGCATGCTGGCCGAGAGGTAGTGGCCACCGGCGTGAATCTCTTGAGAGGCAGGTGGCAAAGCAGGCATGCCAATGCGGGGCATGTTGTAGCAGCCTCGTGGCTCTCGCAGTGCAGGCGTGACGGTGTTTGGCAGCCAGCTGGATAGAGTTATTTAGCTGCTTGCCTGCGGCAGCGGGCACGCAGCATATCGCAGTGCCAGTCGCGGGGTATCGTCCTTGGCAGGGTAGGCTGGAGGTATAGATACCACAACGGCCTGGCAGCCGGCCATGCCGAGCGAGGTTACGGCGACTTAGCCTGAGGCTTTATGCTCAATTGTGTAGTGCTGCGTGAGAAGCAGCGGTCAGCGGGACTATCATAAGACGTATCTTAATTAGACGAAAGGTATCTGATTGGGTGTCTCAAGGCTGGGCGGGGGCTGTGGGGAACTGTAATATAGTGATCGCCCATCCGAGGTGTTCATTGTGCCACCTTCTTTCACCAGGCAGGAGTTAATGGTCCTTGCAGAACGCATGCAATCCACTTCGACCTGGGCAGTATCATAGGGGGTTGTGTACCCGCCCAAGCAGCAAGGTTTGAAGGGTTAATTTACTCAAGCCCCGGAGGAAATGTGGTAGAACTGCAGTAGGCCAAACTAAAGGTTAATTTTAACAAAATATCTTCCATCTTACACAAGACAAACATGTTGGTCACTAGGAAGACTAACTAGAACATGAATATCACGACTAGAACCGTCCTGCTACAGTAGTGTAAAAGAAGAGTGGCAACAGTCATAGTCTATTGAGGTATGTTTAAAGTAGTAATGTTTCTTATCATCACTATATTGCCTCATAAAATACTCACACACAAAATATAAAAGTGTTAAAGCTGCATGCACACATTTTTCTTTTTTCTGACAGTTGTTTCAATTCCAACACTACATTGAAGTAATTTCCAAAAGGTATTTTAAACAAGCATTAAATACGCAATAGGTCTTGCCTTTTTTAAGTTAAAGCCATTTGCTTTGCTATACAATACCATTATCAAAGCAAATGGCTTTAACTTAATCAAAGGCGAGACCTATTGCATTTTCAATGCTTGTTTGGCGATGTGTTCCTTGAGGGAGACGTTGGTGTCCTGGGTGAATCCGAGTGATTTGGCATTTGGTGAGCGCTGGGGTTTGAAACTGTCAAGGTTCATGTCAGGGAGCCAGGTTTGTGCTGTATCTTGTTTGTTGTTCTTGGCTTGGTTGATCTTGTTTGTGTTGTAAATCTGGCATGAGGACAATGAGTAATTCTTTCCCCAGACTTCATTAACAGTCTTGATCCTCCAGATAAGGGAATATTGTATTTCAACAGTCTAGCATACATTTTGGCATGCCATTATTCCAGATCAGAGTGTAATGTAGTGATGATCTTACAGATATAAAACAGTAGCAGAGTGATCAATCATATGGCTTACATATTTCTTTATCAAAAAGCTCTCCAAACAACTGTTAAATAAAATGGTATTAAAACCCCTGAGTGCAGGTTGGTAGTAATAATCATTTTAAACATGTTAACTTATCTATTAGATTCTACACTGACATCTTATTATTTTTTTAAAGTGTGGCAGTCGTAGGTGTTATTTCTTAATTTACAGAGTAGACTAAGAATATTAATAGTGTAAATTTTTATAGAGGAAGCTTGACTTTAAAGAATAGATTTTTATGTAATCTACAGAATCTAGTATTACTCTCTACACATTACAGACCACATAGTAGAACACTCTCACACAGAAATAAAATATCACTAGATCACCTGAGAGGCCTGGTCCAGAGTGGGAGGGTGACTACTCTTCAATCTTTCCTTTCCACTTCATCCGGACTTTATACCAGTGAAACACGACCCACATTATTTAGAGGTGAGGGGATTGAGTACACATAAATGCCATAGATGAATTTCGGAACTCATACAAAATCCCTAATTCAGATAGGTTCAAATTATTACAGGCTCTTTATTGGACCTATCTAAACAATTTATGAGCAGGACTCCACTCAGAGGGGTCGCTCCTGCCTATACAGGACTCTAGGCACGAGCTCTAACCCAGTTTGGTACAGCTACTTGGAGATGTGCAAGTCTATTTGGTTGAAGGCAGCGACAGCTACTTTTCGTAAAAAATATAAATAGAGCACTTCCTAAGTCTAAGCAGGTGGTTTCTGACATTTACTCTGTGGAAAAATTGACTGCAAAAGTGGCAGATAAAATGCTTACATTTGAAAGAATGTATCAAGAAGCAGGTGTGGTGGGGTCTGGAGAATGTCAAAACATGCAGTAGCGGCTGCTACAGGGCAGTAGTGGTGCGACGGGAAGGGAGGGATTAAAAAAAGAAAAGTGAAAAAGAAAATCACTTAACTTCCAGGGGGTCGCATTTCCTCCATCCTCTTTGTCAACGAAGCAGGAAGCACCCAGGATCCAGACTCCTCTAGCCAATCACAACACTGACTTCCAGCAGCATTGTGACTGGTTTGAGCACTGTGGTTCGGTGCTCAGACAGGGACTGAGAGTCTGGGCATGTTCTCCACCCTGGCTGCATATCACAACCCGGTGGAGAACTGGCCAAGTGCACATGACGGTTTGGCCGTCCCAAGAATGCCAGCCAAACAGTCATGCGCACTTAAGCAAGTGCCACCACTCCTCTTCCTGCTCTGTGGTAAGCACAGCCCGGCCCCGGCCTTTACCTTTATGTAGCCACTAGTAATGAAAAATAAAATGATAATAATATTGTGAACCCACAGACCACGCACGCAACCTGGGGGTCATCCTCGACTCCACCCTCTCCATGACCAGGCAAGTCAACACCATCTCCGCGTCCTGCTTCAACACCCTCTGCATGCTCCGCAGGATCTTCAAATGAATCTCCCCCGACACGAGAAAAACCGTCACCCAGGCCCTCATCACCAGCAGACTCGACTACGGGAACGCCCTCTACTCAGGAACAACAACCAAGCTCCTGAGACGACTTCAACGAATCCAGAACGCCTCGGCACGACTGATCCTCGACGTCCCCCGACGCAGCCACAACACACCCCACCTGAGAGGCCTGCAGTGGCTCCCCATCAACAAGAGGATCACCTTCAAGCTCCTCATCCACGCACACAAGGCACTCCACAACACCGGACCCACATATCTCAACAACCGACTCAGCTTCCACACCCCCACCCGAAACCTCCGCTCAGCCAACCTCGCCCTCGCCACAGTTCCTCGTATCTGGAAAACCACCGCCGGTGGCAGATCCTTCTCCTACCTCGCCGCCAAGACCTGGAACGCTCTCCACACCAGCCTACGACAGACTCAGGACCTGCTGGCCTTCAGAAAACTCCTCAAGACCTGGCTCTTCGATCAGTAGCGCCCCCCCCCCCTCCCCTGCCACCCCCAGCGCCTTGAGACCCTCACAGGTATGTAGCGCGCTTTATAAATGCTGTGATTGATTGATTGATTATCATTTATTTTCCCTGTGGGGCGATGCTCCTCCGCCTTAGCAGAGGAGCCACCCCTGAAGACATTTCCCCGACTTGGTGAAAAAGAAAAGGCCCCAAAGAATTTCCAGATCCACACTGAAACAGTCTAGTAGCGGAGGACGGCGAGAACTTTGAGCCATGGTTCAACCTACCAGGTCTGGCAGTCTGGAACAATCGCTTAATTCCCCCCCCCCCCCCCCCCACCCCCGACTAAACAGACTGCAAAGGTCTCCACCTCTTTGTTTTTTCTCTCCTCCTCACTTCTTCCCCTTATTTGTTTAACACTCCACCATGTTGCCAGTATCTGGTTGTTTGTTTTGATTTGTTGTCTTTTTTGATAGGAGGGAAAAAAGAATGTGCAATATGTTCACTCAGTCATTTTTCCTCATTTGCCTCATTACTATTGCCCCATTATTTGGTGTGGGGATATCTGGAGTGTGAGCTGGCCAATTCTGGCTGGTAAACCCGCACCTAATACTGGCTAATAGTGGGCACTGCAAGCTGTTAACACGAGATTTGTGAATAACAAAAATACCTGGGAATAGTGGGTCCTTTTCCGCCTATCATTCCGAATTCTAGAACCTTCGTTTGTCACTTCCATTTACTGCCTACTTTCAATAGGTCGTACATGGGAGCTTGTGGGGGTGCTGCGGGTCAGGGACAGAGGAGAGGGGAGATTCAAAGCAGGCGGATGCAAAGCCTGGGGTGTAGTGTCTGTTCCCCGTGTGGTGCCGTAAGGGCGGGGCAGCCTGCATCTCTCCCTGCAGCCCTGCATGAAGTCATTCGCAGTTTCTCCAGATGCGGTTTTGTTCCTTGTAAAACGAGGTGCTATGTTTTCAGACCTGCGTCTCGAAACATCAGGGCATTTGTAGTGGCCGGTAGAGTGGTGTATGTGTAAACCGTTGGATTTGTGAAGAGGTCCTTAAATGGTTGATAGAGGAGTATTATATATCAGGCAATGGGAACTAACATGTGGCAATTACTCAATGCCCAGGGCCTACCAGAATCTGCAGTCTTCCAGCCTCCGTGACCCTGATTTTGTTGTTTAATCCAGACCCCTGTGTCATTGCCTGTGCCCTCATGACTTGATCCCAGAGACTTAATTGCTATGTCCAGGTGTCAGGTATCCCCGCATATATGTCCTAGTGTCTATGTCCCCTCAGTCATGTAGCTGTGACCGTGACTCATTGTCAATGGCAATGTCTCCTACGATCAGTATGCTAATGTTTCCATGTCAGTGCCCTTTTTCCGTATATTTACGTCAGTGTCTCCTCAGACCCTACGTTCCAATGCCACTGTTTGTCCCCATACGAATGCCTTTGTACCCCAGGTCAGTGACCCACTGGCAATTTAAGTCTCCCTGCCTCAGCATCAATTTTGCATTCTCCCCACTACAGCCGTGCCGAATTAAACCTTGTGGAGGCACGTAGAAATTTCGAGGCCCCCTCCCAAATTATCTCCTTATACTCAATGCACCATATTTTTTTAACAAACTGACAGCTACCAGAAGAGAGCTTTTAAGAGACAAAGGAGAATATTTACAAGCCCCTATCGCCACCACAATGTCACTTTTCTGGGCGTTGTGGTGGCGATAGGAGCTACGCCTTTTTTACAAGGCAGTGTTAAGCCACTTAACATGGCTTAACGCTGCCTTGTAAATAAGGCACTCTTTCAGGCACACTTAATGTGAAAGGGGAGGGCAATGGGGGCTGCCGTGGAACGCCCACAGCAACACCCATTCATTTTGATGCTGCCCCCTATTTACAAGGGTGGCATAAATAGGAGGCAGTGCCACAATTAAGACCAGGGAAATCCTGCTTTTAACCTGGCGAAACAAGGAGAAATGTTTAATTTCTCCTCGTTTTTGCTGTTTCCATGTGTGTTGCTTTGTGCAGCACACCTAGAAACAGCAAAACGCCTTTGATTGTTTATGTGCAGGAAAGTGTCCCTTCCTGCACATACACAATCATTTAAAAAAACATGATGTTTTGCAACTTCTATGTGTGCTGCATTAAGTAGCACACTAGAAGTTACAAAACGGCATTTAAAGATTGTTTATGTGCAGGAAGGGAGACCTTCCCGCACATAAACAATCTTACCCTCAACGCAGACACCCTTGCACTATGTATCTGTTTAGTTCGCCTGTTCCCTTGGACCCTCATCCTGTGTCAGTGTATCTGTGCATTTCGCCTATTCCCTTGAACCCTCATCATGTGTCAGTGTATCTGTTTAGTTCACCTATTCCCTTGGACCCTCATCCTGTGTCAGTGTATCTGTGCATTTCGCCTATTCCCTTGAACCCTCATCCTGTGTCAGTGTATCTGTTTATTTCACCTATTCCCTTGAACCCTCATCATGTGTCAGTGTATCTGTTTAGTTCACCTATTCCCTTGAACCCTCATCCTGTGTCAATGTATCTGTTGTTTGCCTATTCCGTTGAACTTTCATTCTGATTCAGTGTATCTGTTTAGTTCGTCCAGACCCTTGAACCCCCATCCTGTGTCAGTGTATCTGTTTAGTTCGCGTATTCCCTTGAACCCTCATCCTGAGACAGTGTATCTGTTTAGGTCACCTATTCCCTTGAACCCTCATCCTGTGTCAGTGTATCTGTTTAGGTCTCCTATTCCCTTGGACCCTCATCCTGTGTCAGTGTATCTGTTTATTTAGCCTATTCCCTTGCACGCTCATCCTGTGTCAGTGTATCTGTTTAGTTCGCCTATTCCCTTGAACCCTCATCCTGTGTCAGTGTATCTGTTTATTTCACCCATTCCCTTGGACCCTCATCCTGTGTCAGTGTATCTGTTTATTTCACCTATTCCCTTGGACCCTCATCCTGTGTCAGTGTATCTGTTTATTTCACCTATTCCCTTGGACCCTCATCCTGTGTCAGTGTATCTGTTTATTTTGCCTATTTTCCTGAACCCTCATCCTGAGCCAGTGTATCTGTTTAGGTCTCTAGTCCCTTGAAACCTCATCCTAAGTCAGTGTATCTGTTTATTTAGCCTATTCCCTTGAACCCTCATCCTGTGTCGGTGTATCTGTTTAGTTCGCCTATTCCCTTGAACCCTCATCCTGTGTCAGTGTATCTGTTTAGTTCGCCTAGTCCCTTGACCCCCCATCCTGTGTCATTATATCTGTTTAATTCACCTATTCCCTTGAACCCTCATCCTGAGTCAGTATATATGTTTAGTTCGCCTATTCCATTGGACCCTCATCCTGTCTCAGTGTATCTGTTTATTTAGCCTATTCCCTTGAACCCTCATCCTGTGTAAGTGTATCTGTTTATTTAGCCTATTCCATTGGACCCTCATCCTGTGTAAGTGTATCTGTTTATTTAGCCTATTCCCTTGAACCCTCATCTTGTGTCAGTGTATCTGTTTAGGTCACCTATTCCCTTGAACCCTCATCCTGTGTCAGTGTATCTGTTTAGGTCACCTATTCCCTTGAACCCTCATCCTGTGTCAGTGTATCTGTTTAGGTCACCTATTCCCTTGGACCCTCATCCTGTGTCAGTGTATCTGTTTAGTTCGCCTATTCCCTTGAACCCTCATCCTGTGTCAGTGTATCTGTTTATTTAGCCTATTCCCTTGAACCCTCATCCTGTGTCAGTGTATCTGTTTAGGTCACCTATTCCCTTGGACCCTCATCCTGTGTCAGTGTATCTGTTTAGTTCGCCTATTCCATTGGACCCTCATCCTGTGTAAGTGTATCTGTTTATTTAGCCTATTCCCTTGAACCCTCATCCTGTGTCAGTGTATCTGTTTAGTTTGCCTATTCCCTTGAACCCTCATCCTGTGCCAGTGTATCTGTTTATTTAGCCTATTCCCTTGAACCCTCATCCTGTGTCAGTGTATCTGTTTAGTTCGCCTATTCCCTTGAACCCTCATCCTGTGTCAGTGTATCTGTTTAGGTCACCTATTCCCTTGGACCCTCATCCTGTGTCAGTGTATCTGTTTAGTTCGCCTATTCCATTGGACCCTCATCCTGTGTAAGTGTATCTGTTTATTTAGCCTATTCCCTTGAACCCTCATCCTGTGTCAGTGTATCTGTTTAGTTTGCCTATTCCCTTGAACCCTCATCCTGTGCCAGTGTATCTGTTTATTTAGCCTATTCCCTTGAACCCTCATCCTGTGTCAGTGTATCTGTTTAGTTCGCCTATTCCCTTGAACCCTCATCCTGTGTCAGTGTATCTGTTTAGTTCGCCTATTCCCTTGAAGCCTCATCCTGTGTCAGTGTATCTGTTTAGGTCACCTATTCCCTTGAACCCTCATCTTGTGTCAGTGCATCTACTTAGGTCACCTATTCCCTTGGACCCTCATCCTGTGTCAGTGTATCTGTTTAGTTCGCCTATTCCCTTGAAGCCTCATCCTGTGTCAGTGTATCTGTTTAGGTCACCTATTCCCTTGAACCCTCATCTTGTGTCAGTGCATCTACTTAGGTCGACTATTCCTTCGGTCAGCGATAGTGTTCCGGGTCTGTGTTTCAAGTGCCAATGCGTCTGTATCATTGCCACAATCAGTACCCTCATGTTACTGTGCATGTGCTGTTGTCAGTGGCTCCATCTCCATGTCTGTGTGCTATTGACCCAGCCTCTATGTGTGAGTAAAAATGACAAAAGGCCACCTTGTCGCTATGTTATTGTCGTGGTGGTCCTGGTCAGGATTAAAGCACAGTGAAACTAGACAAAAAGTAATGTTCCCTCTTGTTTATCTCAAGGGATAGAGTTAAATATGTGTCCTCATGTTTCTTGCCTTAAACAAAGTCATGAATGTTTTGTGGCAATTCATCAGGACCATCAAATAACCTAACCTACAAGAGACTGGGACAGGTGTTCAAATTGGTAAAGTGCCCAATCGAATAAACAACCTGTGGAGTGTGGTTGATCCAATATCTCTTACTGAAACTATCATGACGAGAGGGAAACAATTCTGACCCTTTGCTGGATGACCTATCCCCTCACAGAAACCCTTGAGGCTCCTCCAGGATTACAGTGAGTGGGTAGGTCATCCGACCCCAGACCGCCCACACTCCGTTTTTCCCTGCAATACCTAAGGGGCCTGATTATTACTTCGAAAGGGTCGGAATTCTTTACCTCTTTTAAATATAGTTTCAGTAAGAGATATTAGCTCAGCTACACTTCACATGTGTTTTATTCGGATTGGGCACGTATTATGTTGACCTATGTTTAAAACAATCTCTTGGTATAAACGAGAAAGAAAACATGTTCCTGTCTTGGTTCACTCTGTTTTAATCTTGACAAGAACTGACTGTACTTCCCTTCTATTCTTCTCTTCTAGCACCCCCCCCCCCCATAGGCTTGCTCATTTGAAAAGATCTCTGGCAAACAGCCCCCCCCTGTAGGAGAGTAGGGTCTGCAATCCTATGATCACCCAGATTTTTTGCTTTTTGCTGCACTGGTTTACGACTTTCCCTGGCTGTGGGCCTGCTAATCAGACCCACAGCCTAGCTGTTCTCTCTATCCAAATTGTACTCAGGTACTGAATTGGCACTGGGCCCTCTCCAAGTCCCTGTACCCAGGGCTGAGGTGCACCCAGAAGTCTCCCAGGGGCTGAAGCATGTATTATGCCACCCCTGGATTGACTAACTAAAACTGACACAACTGGCTGCACGACAGCTGGGGCAAGGTGGTGTACTCACCCTTTGCTTTAGATATAGTATACCTATATCTAACCCTAAAAATGGACACACAGATCTCCTATCAGTCACTCCTATAGCAGGCCTTAACCATCCTGAAGGCAGAGTGCTTGGAATCGTGTGAGATGGTGCTCTAGCATGAGCTGAGCCTGTCTGCGGCTTTCGGGATCCATCCCTTAGCCGTTTCCATGATATCGCATACCATATACTCTTAAGTGCATTATAATCCTCGCGGTTATGTGCCAACTCTGGTATCGCTTTATCAAAACATGTCGAGTAAGGTGTCATACGAATTGGAATACTAACCCCTCGCCAATTCTGGCGACGGGGTTAGCATTCCCCCCTTCTAGAGGGACACGACATGCATGTAACCTATAACCCGGTTAAAAGTCAGACAGAGCCTTAGCATCCACAAAATGGATGCTGCCACCGAGACACAAGTCTGCCCTCCTGCTGCTGGGAGTCCTCCCAGAGCAGGAGATAAGGACAAAGGGTTTCCTGCCAGGGGCGGTGCCAGCACCGTCCCAGACAGGGTTTTGTGTATTGTAGGTAGGCAGGGCTTTAGAGGAAGGTGACTGCACGTGGCACCCCGGTGCTCACTGTGCATAGGCTGGCTGGAACCAGTTCCAGGGTCACTCCAGACCCTGTGCTGGGGAAAAGCCCGCCAAGGAAGTGGGTGTAACCACCCCCCTCCTAGTCCCACCCATAGGGCAGGACTTAGTCGCGTGCCAGCCCCTTTTTACAGGATAAAGGTAGAGACTGGCCCCCTTCCAAATCAGATCATCTTTGAATCCTGAAACTACTTTCTGCGAAAGGAACTCAAGACTTCTTCCTAAGATTTCTCCCTTGTGACTAAGGAGTAGTCACCCTGCATCCGCAGGCACCATCCAAGAACACTGCGGTCTGCTGTAAGTCCTTCCTCCGGAATCCGACTGCCCAGCTCGACGAGAACCGGCTTCCCTGGCACCTCTGACCTCTACCCACCTCTACAGCCCAGCTGAGAACCGTGGGTGCGACGAGACCTCAAGGGACCGGCCATCTGCAAGACTGCACGACTTCTTTCCAGCAAGCCCGCCGAGTAATCTACTGGTGAGTGCTTTGGGGTCCGAGAAGCCCCGACTCTGAGCAGCTCCAGCTCCGAAGTGCAGCCCCCCAGCATCTCCACGATCTGCGTGGGGCCCTTCTGCTTTCCGCTGCTCACCGCGTTGTTTGGCTACTAGCCCGTAGGCTTGTGGCCTTCTTGACGACGCCCGACGACATTTCTGCTGCTGGTCTGGTTGCTCCAGACTGGCCCTTGCTCCCTTCCAGAAGAGGAGCACCCTGGACCCTCCTGGTCCACTCAAGACGCCATTTTGAGTCCACCGCGTGGGCTTGAATTAGCCAAGGCTTGTTGCCCAATCCTGGGTAACTTCGACGCCAACGACTTCATCCTTCGTGGGACAGCTCGCACCTCCATCCTGGTCGCCGACAACGCCTCCTGGTCCGAGAGACTGCAGAGCCCAGCAGCGCCCACTCACCTGACTGCGGTGACTTCGCCCGGTGCCATCCTGGTGCCCACTTAATCACTGGCTAGTGATTCAAGAACTTGGTCCCCTCTGCTTTCAGGTTTTCTTCTTCCTTGATCCAGGCTTGGATCCATCGAACTTTCCTTCACTGGTCGCCTGCCAGCAACTTCTTCCTTCCAGGCTCCTGGTCCGGCAACGAGATCCCCGACGTCTTTTCAGACCTATGCAGCTGCAGCCCCTGGGCTAGGTAACTTCGGCACTCCGGTGTCCCAGCATAGCCTCACTATCCAAGGGTCAGGATCCACTGTCGTTTTCTTCCCACCAGGTCGGGTTCGCCCGTGAACACTAACTTTGTGAATTCTAGCTTCCATAGACTTTGTCCCGCATCCCGCGTGAGAGTGCACACTCTGCACCCGAGTCCCCTAGGCCTCCTAGTAGTAATCTAACGATTCCCTAGTCCAGTCCTAGCGATTCCAAAGCCTATTAGAACTGTTACTTACCTGCTAGTAATTCGCATTCCACTTTTAAAGTATATGGTTTTTCGTGCCCCTCGGGCATTTGTGTAACGTGCTAACTTAAAAGTATTTTTGTAAGAGTTTTTGTTGTGTGCTTAGCTCCCTGTCTCATAAAGAGCCAGGGTAGTCTTGTTATAAATAAATACACTGTTTATTTTCATAACAACTTGTGTGGTGTCCTTTCACTGGGTGTTCAAGGGGTAATGTGATGGTAAAACAGCTGGCTTAACACGCCCTCTAGAGTCTTAGCCTTAGACTGCTCGTATCCATGCTACTAGGATAGCTGGTCTATAAGGTTGACTTACAACCAATCATCAATAAGGGTTGTTTGGACTGATATATAGTGATCACTAGAATAGTGAGCACTGCACATCAGGCCAACTTCTCACATTGGTGAGCAGCGGTTGGGATTTGAGCTTGCTGTTGTTTTACCACACATATCCTAAGAATATCTTGTGAAAGATCACATAAGTACTAAAGGTACATATAACTTAGCTTAGAATACTCTGAGTTCTACTGAACCAGCTGTTGTAGCTCCTAGGGCCTAGCACACCCTAAACTACAACTCTAGCAAGGGATCAGTAGGCAAACATATAGTGTAGGTAAGTGCACCACTTACACCTCACTAGAAAAGCATGTCGACTCAGGGGGACTCTACTGAGACTCCCCTGGTCAGTGTTGACCCTCCACAGGTCACTTCAAGATATGCAGCTCTCAGCTTTCAGGAGATGAGACAAATCTGTGTCTCCAGGAAACTGAAGCAGGGGTCTAACCCCACCATTCCCTTTCTGATAGGTCTCTTAGAGACATATGATGCCAGAAAGCTCTCTCAGTTACATGAGAGCATGCCAGCCTTAGAGGGAACCTCTGGGGATCCAGACCTCCCCAACACTGATTCAGCAGTTGAGGAGGAGGATCAGGAGGTACTCTCTGGGGATGAGGTAGACAAAGGTCTTGAGGTAGTCAGAAGGCTAACTAGGACCAACTTAGACTTACTTGGGCTAGGATCTGGGGGCCCCCCAGTACTAACCCGAAGTGGGCCTAACCTTGGAGTTAGGAGAGATAGATCTCTTTCTAGGGACTCCAATAGATCTCTGCACTCTAATGCCTCTTCTCAGGGGAGAAGGAATCCTCCACAGAGGAGATTTACTTCCCCTCAGAGAAAGGAGCATGAAGCTAGGATGAGACAAGCTGAACTGAGGATTGAAAGGGAAGAAATTGCCCTGGCCAAAGAGAAGCTTGCCCTGGCAAGAGAGCAGCAGATGAGTGGGCTAGCTCCCACTGGTGGCAGCAATCTCCCAAGAGATAGAGAGAAGGGTTTAGATACTAAACACCTGACTAAAATAGTGCCCCCCTTTAAGCAAGGGGATGACATCCAGAAATGGATGGCTGCTCTGGAGAGGGCCTGCACTGTGCAGAACATTCCCCAGAGTCAGTGGGCAGCTATACTGTGGCTCTCCTTTGATGGTAAAGGTAGAGATAAGCTCCTCACTACAAGAGTGGAGGATGCTAACAATTACCAGGTCCTGAAGAATACACTGGTTGATGGGTTTGGTTTAACCACTGAGCAGTACAGGTTGCTGTTCAGAGACACCCAGAAAACTCAGTCTCAGGACTGGTCTGATTTTGTGGATTGTGCCACTAAGGCTTTGGAGGGCTGGTTGCTGGGTAGCAAGGTTACAGATTACACAGGATTGTATAATCTAATGATGAGAGAACAAATTTTGAACAATTGTCAGAACCAGTTGCTGCACCAGCACCTTGTTGATTCAGATCTGACCTCTCCCCAAGAATTGGGAAAGAAGGCAGACAAATGGGTCAGGACAAGGATCAAGCAGAACCAGAACCAGAACCAGGGTGGTCAGAAGAAAGCAGACCAGAAGGGTAATGTTAAGAATGAGCAAAATGACCAGAAGTCTTCACCAGGTCCCCAACAAACCAAAGAGGGTGGGGGTCAGGCTTCCCAGAAAAAGAAGACTCAAGAAGGCCAGTCAAAAAGGTGGTGCCAGTACTGCAAAAGTAAATCTCACTGGTTTAGTGAGTGCACCAAAAGAGGAGGAGGACAAACTCCTGCCACTACAGCTCCTAAAGCAACTGCACCCCCTAGTACAGTCAGTAGTGGTAGTGTCACTCCCAAGGCATTAGTTGGGTTAACCTTGGGTACTGAGGGGTCTGACAACTTAGTTGGCACACTCACTCAGGCTGTCCTTGTCTGTACAGGGGATATGGATATATCCCCTGAAATAAGTCCCAATACTTTGGGCAAATACAGGCAGACACCTTTGATTAATGGCAAGATGGCTCAGGCCTATAGGGACACTTGTGCCAGTGTCACCATGGTGACACCTAACTTTGTGGACCCTGGACAGATCATGCCAGGTACTGATTTCCTGGTGACCAATGCCAGCAATGTCACTACTAGTCATAGTGTGGCAATTGTAGCTTTCTCCTGGGGTGGAGTGAAGGGACAAAAGAAAGTTGTAGTCAGTTCAGACCTCCCAGTTGATTGTTTGTTGGGCAATGATTTGGAGTCATCACAATGGTCAGAAGTGGAGCAGAGGACTCACATGGAGATGTTAGGCTTGCCAGCACATGTGCTTGCTGTGACTAGGTCACAGGCCAGAAAATGCCCCACTGAACAGGTGCTGGATCCTGAAATTATGGACCAGACACCTTCCAAGAAGAAGAGCAGTAAGGGTAAGGCTTTGCCTTCCCCCTTGCCCCAGGTTGAGGATCAAGTCTCTGAGGAGGCTGATCTAGAAGAGCTGAGGGAAACTGAGCCTAAAGAGCTTGAACTTGATCAAGTTGAGTTTCTGGGCTCAGGGGGACCCTCCAGAGCAGACCTGGGGAAGGAACAGTTGAGCTGCCCTTCCCTTGAACCCCTCAGACAGCAGGCTGCTGCTGAGGCTGCAGGGAATGCCACAGGTGCCCACAGGGTATACTGGGAAGATGGACTCCTGTACTCTGAGTCAAGAGACCCCAAGCCTGGTGCAACCAGGAGGCTGGTCATCCCCTTGTCTCTGAGAGGTTTCCTTCTCACCTTGGCCCATGAGATTCCCCTTGCAGGTCATTTAGGTCAGACAAAGACTTGGGACAGGCTTGTCTCACACTTTCACTGGCCCCATATGAATGAGAATACCAAGGAGTTTTGTCGCTCATGTGTCACTTGCCAAGCCAGTGGTAAGTCAGGTGGCACAACAAAGGCCCCCCTCATACCACTACCTGTGGTGGGGGTTCCCTTTGAAAGAGTGGGGATTGACATTGTTGGTCCAATGGAACCCCAGACAGCATCAGGACACAAGTTTATACTGGTGGTGGTGGACCATGCCACCAGGTATCCTGAGGCTATTCCCCTTAGGACCACTACAGCCCCTGTAGTGGCAAGAGCCCTAGTTGGAGTGTTCTCCAGAGTGGGTTTCCCTAAGGAGGTCGTTTCTGACAGAGGTACAAACTTCATGTCAGGATATCTGACTGCCATGTGGAAAGAGTGTGGTGTGAACTACAAGTTCACCACACCCTATCATCCACAATGCAATGGGCTTGTTGAGAGATTCAACAGGACCCTGAAAGGGATGATTCATGGACTACCTGAACCTCTTAGGAGAAGATGGGATGTCCTGATCCCCTGCCTCTTGTTTGCTTACAGAGAGGTCCCACAGAAGGGGGTTGGCTACAGTCCTTTTGAGCTTCTGTATGGGCATCCTGTAAGAGGACCCCTGTGTTTGGTGAAGGAAGGATGGGAGAGACCTCTCAAAAAGCCTGCAACCAACATAGTGGACTATGTACTTGGTCTCCGCTCCAGGATGGCTGAGTATATGGAGAAGGCATCTAAAAACCTTGAGGCCAGCCAGGAACTTCAAAAAGCTTGGCATGACCAAAAGGCTGTACTGACTGTGTACCAGCCAGGACAGAAGGTGTGGGTGCTGGAGCCAGTGGCCCCAGCAGCTCTGAAAGACAAATGGTCTGGGCCCCACACCATCATTGAGCAAAAGGGAGAGGTTACCTACTTGGTGGACCTTGGAACTCCCAGGAGCCCTCTCAGAGTGCTCCATGTTAACAGGCTCAAGGCATATGTTGACAGGAAGGACATGAGCTTGCTCATGGCCACAGATGAGGGACAGGAGGAAGAGAGTGACCCTCTCCCAGACCTGCTCACTCAGAATCCTGATGATGGGTCAGTTGATGGTGTTGTCTTTTGTGGCAGCCTCACTGAACATCAGCAACAGGATTGCAGGCAAGTTCTGCAATCCTTTCGACATATGTTCTCTCTGACACCCAGCCAAACTGATTGGTGTACCCATGATGTTGACACTGGAGACAGTCTGCCTGTCAAGAGTAAAATCTACAGGCAGCCTGATCATGTTAGAGACTGCATCAAAACTGAAGTGCAGAAAATGTTGGAACTGGGAGTCATTGAGCCCTCAGATAGCCCTTGGGCTAGCCCAGTAGTTCTAGTGCCAAAGCCTCACACCCAGGGTGGTAAGAGAGAGATGAGGTTTTGCGTAGACTACAGAGGCCTCAATGCAGTCACTAAGACTGATGCCCACCCAATACCAAGAGCAGATGAGCTTATAGATAGATTGGCTTCTGCCAACTTCTTAAGCACATTTGATTTGACAGCTGGGTATTGGCAAATCAGGTTAGCTGAGGAAGCCAAACCCAAGACAGCATTTTCTACCCCTGGAGGGCATTATCAATTTGTGGTAATGCCCTTTGGACTGAAAAATGCACCTGCCACCTTCCAAAGGTTGGTGAATCAAGTCCTCACTGGGCTGGATGACTTCTGTGCAGCTTATCTTGACGATATTGCTGTCTTTAGCTCCACCTGGGAGGATCACCTGGTCCACCTGAGGAAAGTGTTAGAGGCCCTGCAAAAGGCAGGCCTCACTATCAAGGCCACAAAGTGCCAGATAGGGCAGTCACAGGTTGTATACCTGGGCCACCTTGTAGGTGGAGGCCAGGTTCAGCCACTGGAGAGTAAGATACAGGCCATCAAGGACTGGACTCCTCCAATCACCCAGACTCAGGTTGGAGCTTTCTTGGGCCTGACTGGGTACTATAGGAAGTTTGTCAGAAATTATGGGTCCATAGTGACCCCCCTTAATGACCTGACAAGCAAAAAGATGCCAAAGAAAGTTCAGTGGACAGCAAGCTGTCAGAAAGCATTCAATGACCTAAAGCAGGCCATGTGCACAGCACCTATCCTCAAGAGTCCAGATTACTCCAAGCCATTCATTGTCCAAACAGATGCTTCTGAGTTGGGTGTGGGAGCTGTTCTGTCTCAACTGAATTTTGATGGTAATGATCAGCCTATTGCTTTCATTAGTAGGAGGTTGACACCCAGAGAGAAAAATTGGTCAGCTATTGAGAGGGAGGCCTTTGCTGTGGTCTGGGCCCTGAAGAAGCTGAGGGCCTACTTGTTTGGCACTCACTTCACCATTCAGACAGACCATAAGCCCCTCTTGTGGCTAAATCAGATGAAGGGTGAAAACCCCAAACTGCTTAGGTGGTCCATTTCCCTACAGGGGATGGATTTTACAGTGGAGCATAGACCTGGGACTGATCACAGCAATGCTGATGGGCTCTCCAGGTATTTCCACTTAGAGCAAGAAGACTCACCTGGTCAAGGTTAGCTTATTGTCCCAAAGTTTGGGGGGGGGTCATGTAGGAGAGTAGGGTCTGCAATCCTATGATCACCCAGATTTTTTGCTTTTTGCTGCACTGGTTTACGACTTTCCCTGGCTGTGGGCCTGCTAATCAGACCCACAGCCTAGCTGTTCTCTCTATCCAAATTGTACTCAGGTACTGAATTGGCACTGGGCCCTCTCCAAGTCCCTGTACCCAGGGCTGAGGTGCACCCAGAAGTCTCCCAGGGGCTGAAGCATGTATTATGCCACCCCTGGATTGACTAACTAAAACTGACACAACTGGCTGCACGACAGCTGGGGCAAGGTGGTGTACTCACCCTTTGCTTTAGATATAGTATACCTATATCTAACCCTAAAAATGGACACACAGATCTCCTATCAGTCACTCCTATAGCAGGCCTTAACCATCCTGAAGGCAGAGTGCTTGGAATCGTGTGAGATGGTGCTCTAGCATGAGCTGAGCCTGTCTGCGGCTTTCGGGATCCATCCCTTAGCCGTTTCCATGATATCGCATACCATATACTCTTAAGTGCATTATAATCCTCGCGGTTATGTGCCAACTCTGGTATCGCTTTATCAAAACATGTCGAGTAAGGTGTCATACGAATTGGAATACTAACCCCTCGCCAATTCTGGCGACGGGGTTAGCATTCCCCCCTTCTAGAGGGACACGACATGCATGTAACCTATAACCCGGTTAAAAGTCAGACAGAGCCTTAGCATCCACAAAATGGATGCTGCCACCGAGACACAAGTCTGCCCTCCTGCTGCTGGGAGTCCTCCCAGAGCAGGAGATAAGGACAAAGGGTTTCCTGCCAGGGGCGGTGCCAGCACCGTCCCAGACAGGGTTTTGTGTATTGTAGGTAGGCAGGGCTTTAGAGGAAGGTGACTGCACGTGGCACCCCGGTGCTCACTGTGCATAGGCTGGCTGGAACCAGTTCCAGGGTCACTCCAGACCCTGTGCTGGGGAAAAGCCCGCCAAGGAAGTGGGTGTAACCACCCCCTCCTAGTCCCACCCATAGGGCAGGACTTAGTCGCGTGCCAGCCCCTTTTTACAGGATAAAGGTAGAGACTGGCCCCCTTCCAAATCAGATCATCTTTGAATCCTGAAACTACTTTCTGCGAAAGGAACTCAAGACTTCTTCCTAAGATTTCTCCCTTGTGACTAAGGAGTAGTCACCCTGCATCCGCAGGCACCATCCAAGAACACTGCGGTCTGCTGTAAGTCCTTCCTCCGGAATCCGACTGCCCAGCTCGACGAGAACCGGCTTCCCTGGCACCTCTGACCTCTACCCACCTCTACAGCCCAGCTGAGAACCGTGGGTGCGACGAGACCTCAAGGGACCGGCCATCTGCAAGACTGCACGACTTCTTTCCAGCAAGCCCGCCGAGTAATCTACTGGTGAGTGCTTTGGGGTCCGAGAAGCCCCGACTCTGAGCAGCTCCAGCTCCGAAGTGCAGCCCCCCAGCATCTCCACGATCTGCGTGGGGCCCTTCTGCTTTCCGCTGCTCACCGCGTTGTTTGGCTACTAGCCCGTAGGCTTGTGGCCTTCTTGACGACGCCCGACGACATTTCTGCTGCTGGTCTGGTTGCTCCAGACTGGCCCTTGCTCCCTTCCAGAAGAGGAGCACCCTGGACCCTCCTGGTCCACTCAAGACGCCATTTTGAGTCCACCGCGTGGGCTTGAATTAGCCAAGGCTTGTTGCCCAATCCTGGGTAACTTCGACGCCAACGACTTCATCCTTCGTGGGACAGCTCGCACCTCCATCCTGGTCGCCGACAACGCCTCCTGGTCCGAGAGACTGCAGAGCCCAGCAGCGCCCACTCACCTGACTGCGGTGACTTCGCCCGGTGCCATCCTGGTGCCCACTTAATCACTGGCTAGTGATTCAAGAACTTGGTCCCCTCTGCTTTCAGGTTTTCTTCTTCCTTGATCCAGGCTTGGATCCATCAAACTTTCCTTCACTGGTCGCCTGCCAGCAACTTCTTCCTTCCAGGCTCCTGGTCCGGCAACTAGATCCCCGACGTCTTTTCAGACCTATGCAGCTGCAGCCCCTGGGCTAGGTAACTTCGGCACTCCGGTGTCCCAGCATAGCCTCACTATCCAAGGGTCAGGATCCACTGTCGTTTTCTTCCCACCAGGTCGGGTTCGCCCGTGAACACTAACTTTGTGAATTCTAGCTTCCATAGACTTTGTCCCGCATCCCGCGTGAGAGTGCACACTCTGCACCCGAGTCCCCTAGGCCTCCTAGTAGTAATCTAACGATTCCCTAGTCCAGTCCTAGCGATTCCAAAGCCTATTAGAACTGTTACTTACCTGCTAGTAATTCGCATTCCACTTTTAAAGTATATGGTTTTTCGTGCCCCTCGGGCATTTGTGTAACGTGCTAACTTAAAAGTATTTTCGTAAGAGTTTTTGTTGTGTGCTTAGCTCCCTGTCTCATAAAGAGCCAGGGTAGTCTTGTTATAAATAAATACACTGTTTATTTTCATAACAACTTGTGTGGTGTCCTTTCACTGGGTGTTCAAGGGGTAATGTGATGGTAAAACAGCTGGCTTAACACGCCCTCTAGAGTCTTAGCCTTAGACTGCTCGTATCCATGCTACTAGGATAGCTGGTCTATAAGGTTGACTTACAACCAATCATCAATAAGGGTTGTTTGGACTGATATATAGTGATCACTAGAATAGTGAGCACTGCACATCAGGCCAACTTCTCACACCCCCCCACCCCCCGAGGGGCCCGATGGGCATTGCAGGGTTGGCCCAATGAGGAGATGCCCAATGATGAAGCATGCCACCCATCTGTGTGGGTGAGGGCCCTTGATCCAGAATATTCACATTCCTTTGACCACCCTTGTGATGGGTATACACTAGTGCTGTTCACGCATGCGACAACTTTAGGACCTGCATACTCTTTGTATATTGATTTGCCATACAACCAGTTCTTGCCCGTAGGACGACCCTTAACATCTTTTTGTGGGGTCAAATGTAGCAATTTAACTACTTTTTTTCTATGGTCCCACTCCATATACAGAAACTCATACTGCATGATCGCAACCGCTTGCTCAAGGAGTACATTTGGGCAGGAAGGAAACCCTAACTGAAGTTACACATATTATATGGGGTCATAGAGAGTGGAGGGCTCTGCTTACCCCGCGGATAACATTACTGGTTAGCCTCCCAGCTAGCCCAAATACAATATATGATGCATAATTTACTGGATAACTTGCTCAGGGTATCCCTGGAGAAATAAATCTGGTGGCAGGATGGACCTCTGCATCCACTGTGCATGGATAATAAGGTATGGCAGAGAACTCCTAACCCAATAATAAATGCAATGGTGTATGCAAGTAAAGGGCACTAGCTCCTAGGCGAGAGCATTTTCCTAAACAGCGCCATTATGGGGGAATGGCCACATCTGTATTGGGGAGAAGAACTGAACTGGAAGCATTTCAGCACCAGGGGAATGCTAGTCTTACACCGCTTAGCCACAGAGGATCGCCTGAATACCTTCACTGAAGCGCAGGCAGACTTCCAATTGGGTACAACCTATTCCTGGGACTACCAAAGACTATGTCACTGTCTATCCGCTCATTTTTCACACACGCCTCTGATTTAGTGTGAATCCTCATCGCTCTAATAACTAAGAAAAATAAGAATGTTCAAGGGGGCAGTGTCAGGAATCTACTAACTAGGCACATATTCTCTTCCTCTGTCTCATGACACATGACAGAATAGTGGTCTCAACCTCTCGGCCTTGAACACTCGAATGAGGATTGGGAAGAGCTTTTAGTGAGGCATGACAAAGCATTGAGAGAATCGAGCCTAAAACTGAGCTATTACAAAATCCTACATAGGAAGTACTGTGTCTCTGAAATGATTGCACGACATGAGTCTCTTACTGGATGCAACATGCTGGAAGTGTCCTGCAACCAACTGTGGCATAGTGCATATCCCATGGAAATGCTCCGTATCTATTTTATGCTGTACAGATGTTTGCAATAACGATGGGATGCCCTCACAATTGACAGGTCAGACAGCCCACCTTCATGAGGACACCCTCTACCCTGAGGTCCCACACCAATACAGGTGCTGGTCTGCCACTGCCCTAGTGGTAGCTAAAGTGTCTTGCAACTCTGGAGGTCGCCACTTCGAAAAAATATTCACACATGACATCAGGCAATGCAAATATTCACACAATGCATGACATGGCAGCTTATGAACACATACATACATCAACTTAATGACCAAATGGAGACATTTGAAAGGGTATGGAGAAATTCCCTGTCCACAGGAAATATTCCAGCCCCTGACCAGGGTGACCCTTTACCACACTGCTAGAGGGTCCATTCATTAGAAGCCTTCCTTCTCGATCATGGAGGTGCAGCCTTTTGCTTCCCCCATGTACGGCTATGTTCTACAGAGTGGGGGACAACTCCATCCGGAGACATGTCACACGCACACTGCCTGTAGGACACACCAGATTCCAATGGTCCCGTCCCTGTACGCGACTTGGCCCATAGGACCCCAATGGGCCGGGGGGTGTCCTCCTCTCAGTCCGCGGCCTCTGCCTGGGACACTGAAGTGTTATCTTTCTAAGACCACAGTCACCGTTCGTGTCAACACAACATATTTCCCCGAACAAGGATCTCATAGGTTTGTAACTCTAGTAGGGTCCACATGGAGATTATTGCGTCTGGTACTCTACAGGCAGCCCATTGAGCACGCTGTATGTACTCTTCCATATGGTGGGGGCGGCCACCTGGCCTAGGAGACTTGGGGCCGACTCCTCCCTATAAGAAGAGTGGGTACACTTGTTTGATTGTCAATACTGGCTGAACTTTATTTGTCATTGATAAGGGGGCTGCACACTCCCGCTCATCGTTGTATGAGCACACCTGACGGTTCCAGAGGGAATGTGTGGCACTGCAAAGGTAAGAAGATTGTAAGCTTGACACAACTGTGTTTTAGGTCCTATACCTGAAAAACATGTTTAAAAAAAACAGGAATGCAGTTAGGGTATAATATAATCCATGAGTATGATTGAGTTCCTAATGCATTAACTGCAAGAGTCATCAAAATAAATGTCACCGTTGCTACATCGGACTGATTCAATTGGGGGAGGCTCATAAATCATAACCTGTACTGTCTTATGCAGGTTTGATCTTTGAAGCATATGATATACTTCTAGGGGCTTCCAGGAAGCCCTCTTCCTCCATTGATCTGTTGTGTCATTCATTTCTTTTATCATCCACTCACCACAGCATACGCTATGAATGCAATAGGCCAGCCCACCTGAGCCGCTGGCTAACAGTGCTGTGAGTTTTGACATTCTGCTCTTTTGGAAGGTGCATGGCCATGTCCACCAGAAAGCATTTACCTCGGTGCCAGGAACTATTTTGGCAACAAGCGCCTTTTTAGCTTTTGCTTTTAGACAATGTTTTCTTCTACACTGGAGAGGGCCCAACAGTGGCCTAACAATAACGTTTTACAAAAATCATAACAAAACAAGCAGCCAATGCCAGACCTATTGGCTTTCCCAGTCTTGTTTTGTGAGTTGCTTGTTGACCAATATAGTCAGCGCAGTATGCCTCTGCATTACATGAAAGTTTTCTTTATTGATACCATCTTCGAAACCCCACGTGACGTGCAATAAACCAGTATGGTAAGTCTCTGTTAAATGTCACGGGGCAAATGAGCAATGAATGTGCCACGAAATTCCCTTGATCCGATCAGTAATTACCATTTTACCTATTATTGATTAACCTATCACCAGACTTCTAAATGCATTGAGCTGTATTGTCTGCACATTTTTATAAAAATGGTTGTTTTGTAATAATTTATTGTAAGATTGTAATGTGCAATTGTGTTTTAATTAAGCAACCTTTTCTGTTAGCTTTTCAGATGAGCATTTGAATAGGCTGAGAAGAGAAGTTGGCGCTCCTTCTCCAGTAGACTGCCAATTCAGCGATTGGGGTGAATGGAGCGAGTGTGACCCATGCAAAGAAGAAAAGGTAATTGTAGAGTATTCTATGAGCCCATCAGCCAAATGTTAACATGATCATTCCTTATGTGACTGGACATAATGAGGAAGCGATATAAAGATCTATTATAAAGTTGACCAATAGACTGAAATTTATGGCAAACCATGTATTAATGTATTGTGGTGTTATTCTCATTTCCATTCATAAAATGACTGTGAATCGTGGAAGATCTCCACAGTCCACCGTTTCTGGTGATTAATGTACCCATGTCAGCAACAGCTTCTCCATCCTTGATTGCTCATGGTAAATAGTGTGCTAAAAATCCAGGAAAACCTCTGGAAACCCGCTAAGGAGCAAATTCCAAGTCTTGTGTTATAAGAGTATACCTCTAACAGAGATTACAACATGTGGCAGGAGGAAAAACTAGTGAAAATCTTGTATGCCAGCACAGCACATTTAGTTGTTGCACAGCAAAGACCAGGGGAAGACACACAGGCCCTCAATACAATGTCGGACACCGTTGCGGAACTGGGACCGGCTGGCCTCCAGTCAGTGGTCCTGACCGCATTATCAGAATGCGACCGCACATGGTGCGGTTGCGCACTCCCATATCTCCATGGGAGCTTGTGCTGGAGCTGTAAACTATATAACAAAGACAAATGCCAGAACTGATACAACAAATTAAACATAAATTTCACTCAAAAAAGGAAGAAATCTTATTTCAGCCAGAGATATTGCTAATCAATAGCGATTTATTCATTCAATTTTTAGTGATTATTTTTACGAAAATTTTTACATTTTATATACAAACACTACACCATTATTACATGTAACAAGAATCATTCACACTTATCAAACATATCACAGTCGTTCAAAATCAAACATCCATTCATACATAAATCTGACAAATCCGGACTTTACGGAAAAGCCAGAGGGGGGAAAAATAATTCTTTTTTAAGGCAAAAGATGCCAGATCGATCAAGAATTTTGTGGTACCTGTACTGGTTTTGGTCTCAGTTCCAGGAAGTGAGTGAGCACTGCCACCGCTTCATCCTGCGGGATCTGAGTGTAGAGTGAAGTGACATCCAGGGTGACCAGGATGTCACTACCTTCACAGAACTCTATAGTTTCAAGTTTGTTAATGAAATCTGTAGTATCCTGCAAGTATGATGTAACAAGGGTCATGAATTGTTTAAGAAACACGTCGACATATTTGGCGACGGGTTCGAGCAATGAGTCACAACCCGCGACTATAGGTCTGCCTGGGGGTTTATTGGGGTCTTTGTGTACCTTTGGTAGGATATAAAATAAAGGTACCTTAGGATGATTTTTTTGGTAAAAAGTCCAGCTCTTTTGGGCCTACAAAGCCTTGTTCAAAGCCCTCCCTAATGATAGAGAAAAGTTGGTTCTGTAATTCAGATGTTGGATCTCTCCCAATTTTTCGATAGCATTCCTGATCATTTAATTGTCTTAGGACTTCATTGTTGTAGTCAGCGGTATCCCACACCACTATAGCACCGCCTTTGTCGGCTTGCTTTATAGTGATAGTGGGATCATTCCGTAGATCCATAAGAGCTTTAGTCTGTTCTTTTGTGGTATTAAATTTGACATATTTTTTCTGCGTTTCCATTGCAGAGATGGCAGAAAGTACAGTTTTTTCAAAGACTAGAATCTCTTTTGGTGTTTTATGCCCCGGGGGGCAAAAGTTAGATTTATTCCGGAGCCCAGTGACTTCCGGGGTTACAGTGGTTGGATTTTCCGCAAAAAAAGTTAAGAGTCTTAGTTTACGGCAAAACTCAATGAATTCAGTTTTCATTCTAGTGAAGTCAGTGCGTTTGGATGGTACAAAAGAGAGGCCCTTCGATAGGACACTTTCTTCTGCTGCAGTCAATACTTTGGGTGAGAGATTGAAAATAGGTGACACTATTGATATTGATAATGTTGACGCCGAGTTGTCATTTCCCATCTCACTTTCGCCCTCGGGCGTGTTTGACCTCTCCCCCAAAAGCGCCCGTCTAAAGATAAAGCCCCCACTCGCTGTGCATCATTAAAAGTGACTGTTTGCTCCTCTACACCCGTCAAGTGGCTTCGTAGACCATTTGGGTAAGCTGTTTGAGGGAATGGTGGTTCACCCCCAGTGCCACTCAGGCACTTAAAAGAACTTTTCTACATAGAGACTGTTTTTACATAGAGATAATTTCTGTTTTTCAGATACTTCATTGGCCCTGATGAGAGTCCTCCTTTTCTAACTTCTGGCTGGGACTCGAAACGCCTAGGCCTCTGTACAAAGTGTTGCTCTTACTAAAGTCGAATGCCGATAAAATCCGGTGTCTTATTCTTTTGGACGTATTGCGTTTGACTAAATTTAATCGATTGTGATTAAATTCCAAGTGTACATATGTATATTATACCATACCACACATGCTGAAATTCCTGAGCAACCTTTGTGTTCATTCCCCCTCCCTCCACTAATTTCCCCCCTCTGGCTTTTCCGTAAAGTCCGGATTTGTCAGATTTATGTATGAATGGATGTTTGATTTTGAACGACTGTGATATGTTTGATAAGTGTGAATGATTCTTGTTACATGTAATAATGGTGTAGTGTTTGTATATAAAATGTAAAAAATTTCGTAAAAATAATCACTAAAAATTGAATGAATAAATCGCTATTGATTAGCAATATCTCGGGCTGAAATAAGATTTCTTCCTTTTTTGAGTGAAATTTATGTTTAATTTGTTGTATCAGTTCTGGCCTTTGTCTTTGTTATATAGTTATAGGTGCTCAGCCTAACTGATTAGAGCCAACTCTTCTTTGCTAATACGGAGCTGTAAACTGGCTGTAGCATAAACTCCCATAGAGGAATGGGTGTTTTAGTTAATCCCTGCACCAAGAGGTGCCTGCCACTTGGTGCAGGGAACAACAGGGGGGCACCTTCTCCAACCAGAGGCCGCTGTGGCAAGGGGGTCTTGCTAGGGGCCCCCAAAGTCACTTTCCAACAGGCTTTTCATGTCTGAAAGCCCGTCTTGAAAAGCCTGTCATAAACCGACATCATAATCCTCACGGAGTAAACGCCGTACATAGGGGATTATCAGTGGCGTCCTTGAGCCCTCTCAGAAGCCAGTCGGTCTGACCGGCCGGTTTAAAATCCGACACCCTTCATTGTAATAAGGCTGTCGGATTTGAAACCATCTATGTAAGTCACATCGTAATCATGTCACAATGTGTGTTTTGTATCCCCTAAGCTGAGGGCTGAAACTTGGAATAGTGTAATTGTGTACCAGCTAAATGCCGATCCTATATCATTCCAGCTCTGTGCTCTATAGCTTTGGTAGTGCAAAGTTGGTCCGGAAGATAAGACTATTAGTGTTGCAGCAGTTTCTTTTTCAGTTTCAGTCAAACCCTATAAAGAGTTATCAGGGATGGTGGTAAATGCAAAATGGAAACACGTACGGAATGGGAGCAGGGGTAGTGTAAGGGGGTTTTAAAAGAGAGTACAGTGGACGGGGACGGAATAATCTAAGAATGAGGAAGTGGGTGTCCATTATAAAAAAAAAGAAAATACACCAAAGACAGCTATGAAAGACTTGGGCAGGGAAAGGAGAGGAAAAAATAACGATTGGGTGACTTGGTAAATAAAGGAAGTTTGTGGGGGTCACGCCAAGTTCTCTTTTTAAATAACCAGGGTAGGAGATTGTAGGTGGATATAAGGAGAGAAGAGTTGGTTGCTGCAAGGGTGTTGCCTAATTGGCTACAGGCTGCAGAGTCAGTCTGGTGCGCCACTGCTGCAGGCAAGAAGCACAGGCACACGGCAATGTAGTTACAGGCGGAAAACCCGAAGCTTTATTTTATAACCTCTGGCCACGCCTGGTCAGAGGGTGTTACAGGGTGCAGTTTCCAGGTCATTCCAGAACTATTAGAGCCGTGCTGAGGTCATTACATCCCTAGCCAACTTGGCGTTAACCTGCATCTAAGTGCTTTGGAAGCAAAGTCTGTCAGTTTCTGGCTTGGCGGTGGATTTGGCCTCAGGTTGTAACCTTGGGGGTAGGAACGACTGCTTCTGACCCACTCATGTTGGGGATTTGTGTCTATATCTTCTCTCACCTCCGGTGACTCAACTTGAGGACTGGCCAGGGGACTTCTTTCAGAGTCCAGCTGCGGGCTCAGGCCGCCCCGGCCGGCTTCTTCGTCTTCTGACTGTGTGATGTCTTGGCTATGGCGGGCTCCTCTCTGGAACCATGACACATTACTAGTGACAACTTATCATCCTTTCTTGGCAGTGGCCTTAGACCCATTCACATGTGAAATTGTCCAAGTGCTGGTTCGAGGGGGGGCGTCCGAAATTTCCATCCAGGCACCGATCTCATATCAACACCAGATCCCCAGGTAGTACCTCTCGAGACGTGGCGCACCGTTTTAGGCTGAAGCGCTCATTGGTCCGGGCTCGCCGGGCTTGGGTACCTGCTGGTTCATACGGCATCAGTGTCCATTGTCTGGACACAGGGATGGTGTCCCTCCAATGTCTATTAAGCATTAAAGACCAAGGGGACCATTGCGTAGTGCATTGAGGCCCCGCACAGGAATTGGTGCCTGCTTATCTCCGGATTGGTTCCCTCTGCCACTGCGATATGTAGCACTTTATTCAGCGTAGGCATAAAACGTTTGACTTTGCCATTAGCCTGGGGCCACTTCGCCATTAGCCTGGGGCCACTGCAGGGTGATGCGGCAATGTCTTATACCGAAAGACATGAGTAGGTCCCTGAAGTCAGCCCCTTGAAATGGTGGTTCTTTGTCGATCTTATCTCTTGGGGGAGTCCCAGTAGAGAAAAAGTCTTCTCCAGCTCTGGCCAGCATTCGTGAATGCTGTAGACTCAATCACTCCAACTATCGGGTATTTGGAGTAGCTGTTGCTCAGTACTACAGTGATCCTTCTGCCTGGAAAGCTCCCAAAGTAGAGGCTTATCTGGAACCAGGGAATTGTGCATGGTTCTTAGGTGAAGATAGGCACTGGGGGTTCTTGAGTACTTGCCATCTGGCAGGATGGACATTGTGGCACAAAGTCATCCACAGTGGCTTTCAGCCCCAGGAACCAGATCTTTTCTCTCATCTGGGATTTCAACCGAACCGCCCTTTTATGGCCTCCGTGGGCAAGGGTCGTTACGCAGACCTGGAGACTTTCAGGGATTATGATGCAAGACCCTCGTAATAAAGACAATCTGCACTGGCACTCAGGTCATCACGCACGCTCTACAGCTCTAAGTCGGAGCCATGCCAGTCATTGGCATCTTGTAGAAAGTTGTGCCAAGATTTACATTGCCTTGTGGGGTACTCCAGGGCTCATCATTGAGCCCCACCCTTTTTAACATCTATGTTGCCCCCCTGGCGCATTTGATTAGATGTCTGGGTTTCTCAGCAATCTCCTATGCTGACGATACCCAAATTGTGGTATCAGTGACAGGCTCACCTTCGGACACAGCGGCACCGTTCCATACCTACCTCCGTCAAGTCAAGGATTGGATGGTCACCAACTGTCTGAAATTAAATTCCAATAAAACTGTAGTTCTACTATTTGGCAGCAACACCACTTTCTGGCCATCAGAACTGGGATCTTTGCCCATCCCAACAAATAAAGTAAAAAACTTAGGAGTCACCTTTGACTCCAAGCTCACATTCGAAGGCCATGTGAACCAGGTCACCTCCATATCCTTCTTTAAAAAAAACCATATTTTATTGTTTTTTTTAATTATAAACACTGCAAGTTATTACAATGATACAATGTACACAGTGTATGTACAAATTAGTTCTCATACAAGCAAGAACCACCCCCTCCCTGATACTAACAACTACCCAATTCTCCCTCCCTCCCCACCAGACTCAATCCTACATTATTTCTGACTAATACTATCAACCAAGACATATTGCTCTTCATAATTGTCCACAATTCAGACACCGCTGTATCCTTCCACACATTAAAATTTCTCAGAAAAATCCTTCCATTCATTCCTGGTAATCTACGCAAGCTGGTGATCTCTGCTCTGGTTTTGTCCAGAGCCAATTACTGCAACGGGCTCTTTATCAATCTCAGGACTAAATGCCTAACTAAACTACGGATTGTAAAAAATGCAGCTGCTCGCATTTTGCTGGACATTCCCAAGCACTGATCTGCCACTGCTGCGCTAAAAGAGTTACACTGGTTACCAGTGAAAAGACATATTGAGTTCAAAGCTCTGCATAGCATTTAAAACAACCCATGACATAGGACCAGCCTTTTTCAACCAGAACTTCCGACGGTACATTTCACCGCACTATCTACGCTCAGCTCAGTCTTACAATCTGGTGATTCCCAGGTTCAGGAAAAGCTCCTGGGGCGGCAGAAGCTTTCTGGTTGGTAAGACCAGACTCTTGAACTCTCTTACCCAGAGGCTTAAGGACGAAAATTGTCAGCTTTTTGGAAGGCGTTAAAAACATGCCTGTTTAATCTCTGACTTTGAATTAAGATTTTACGGCTTATTTTACCTGATAAGCTAGCGCCTTGACAACTTTGGGTAATTGTTTTGTCCTATATAAATCTCTTTTTCATTTCATTTCATTAAATTTTATCCTTGTTGGAGGGCGTCCATGACTCTCATTATGACTGGGTCAACTCTAGTCACTTCGCTGATTTCCTTGATAGTGATCGCGTGTAGACATGCTCCTTGATACACCATATGTACATAGTCTTCCGTGGTGGTGGTGTTGTCGGTGTCACCTGCCGCCTGAATCGCTGGGTGCCCGGAAAGGAAGTCAGCAGGTTTTTTATGCCTGGTCTGTAGACTAGCTCTATTTGGTAGTGTTGTGACTAGATCGCCCAGTGTTCAGTTCACGGCGAAGGGTGTGGTGCAGTACACTGGAATATGGGAACAAGCAGATAGTGGTCAGTGACTACACGGAATGGTTGTCTGCTGAGGAAGAGGTAATAATGGCTGCATGCCCACTTGATTGCAAGTGCCTCCCTTTCTATTTGAGGGTATCGTGCTTCCATTGGCATGAGGGCTTTGCTGGTGAATGCATGGGGTGGCCATTTCCCTGGTTCCACCTCTTGGGTGATCAATGCCCCCAGGCCTACAGGACTGGCATTGACCAGTAGTTCTGTGTTTTTCTTGGCATCGTCTTGCTGAGCAGTGCCTCCTTGATGTTGTGAATAGCCTCTACGCCACGGTCTCACTTCCATGCAGTATCTTTTTTTAGTTAGGGCCTGGAGAGGTTCAGCCACGGTTGCTAGATTGGAAATGAACCGGCCACAGCACATGGCCATTACCAGGAATCTGCGCACTTCAGACGTGGTCGGAGCTGGAGCTTAATTGACGGCTTGGACCTGCAAGGGTCTACCTGAACTCCTTCCCGGTTGAACACGTAGCCAAAGAACTCGATGGCGTTCTGAAAGAATGAGCACTTGTCCGTATGTAAGCCATGATTAGCCAGCCTCTTCAACACTGCTCTAAGGTGCTGGTGATGTTCTTCAATAGATGATGAATTAATCAAAATGACATCAGTGACATTCCGTACCCCCTGCAGGCCAGAAAGGGTTTCTCGAATCGCATCCTGAAAAAAATCTGCAGCTGATGAGATTCCAAAGTTCAGCCGTTTGTACCGGCGTAGTCCTAAGTGCGTTGAGCCATCATTGAGGTCCAATTTAGAGAACCTTTGTGAGTTGTTGAAGTCAGCTATTATGTCGCCCATCGAGGGCTTTATGTGTCTCTCTCTTTTAAGTGCCTGATTCGGGAGGCATATGTTTATGCACAGCCATATTTTGCTGGGTTGCTTTGGCTTTTCAGCGGTGACACCCAAGGCTCCTTACCAGAAACCTTCTCTATTACTCCTTGTTGTTCGAGTTTGTGTAATTCTTGTGCGACCAAGGACATCCGGTATAATGGTATTCAATGGTGGTGGAGGGCTACTGGCTTGCTAGATTTATCAATATGCATTTCGACAGAGCCCTGAAATACCTGGGCCCTAGCAACAGGTGAGGAAACTAGTCCAATATCTCCTTCATCTGGAAAACCTTACGGCGATCGCAAAAGTGACCAGACCTAGGTCCTCTGTTGTGTGGCTTCTGACGAGGGTATCTGCCTCTCTATCGACTACCTGGAAGGTGGTCAAGATTTCTTGGTTTTACGCTCTTAGCTGGACGGTCATTTTGCCTTTTAGTGGTAATGGTGTCTGGCTTCCATATGTGAATATCTTGGTGTTAGTTGTGGACAGCGGAGGGCGTGGATGGTGTTACCAATATTGCTGGATCCCTATTACGTTAACAGAGGCTCCTGTATCAATCAGGGCTTTGATATTAGATTCTGCTACTTAAACCATGCATGTAGGTTGTGGTCACCTGATTTGCTTGAGGTTACCTGAAAATGAGAAGAGGAATATTTCTTCTTCATCATCTGGGGACGAGTCTTCTAGGCGGTGGCAATGATGTGATGTTTTGAATGTTCCTTTGGGTTCTGGGTCTTCCAGATTAAAGTGCCGCACTGCCTAGTCTGCTTCTGTTCCTTGGCCCATCTCTGCACGGGGTGGTGAAGTGGTTCAGGATGCCACATTTGGAGCATGTTCGTCCTTGCGCTAGGCATTCTTCCAGGGGGTGTTCTTCTCTCCCACAGTACCCGCATCGGGACTCCAGCTGGGGATTAGCTATTTGGCGAGGCCAGTTCCCTCTTCCATGTGTACAGATTGCGTCAGCGCATTCAATCTTTACTGTCGGGGATCTTTCGATTGTTGCGTGATGGCGATGTCCATTTATGTCGCTCTGGGGTTGGATAGGTAATGAGACCAGCCAGAATAAAGATGTCTTCCAGGGCTATGTCAGGCTGGCATAGAATGAGGCCTCTCAGTGTTTTATTTCGGCAGCCTAGTATGATTTGCAATCTCACCTTTTTGGGTTGATCATCAGCAGTGCATGTGCTGGCTAGTTCTTGCAAACGTGTGTAGAAGGTGTCAATGGATTCCCCTTCCCGTTGGCGGGCTTGGCGGAGTTTGAAACGCTCATAGTCCGGGTTTAATTGTGGGTCAAAGAGCACATTGAGTGCTCCAACAGGTGCATCGTAGTCATTTGCTACTCCTGTATTGGGTAGGTGCTCAAAAGGTTTGTAGATTTCCTACCCAGCGTAATGTGCTTTGGTCTCCCGGGTCACGATGAAGAAGTTGTCCAGCCTCAAAAATCCAAGTCTTCCATGGAGGAGAGGCGGTGGCGGGTTCTGCATGTTTACTAAATGGCGGCAGGGCACTCACAGGTGTGTGCTGGGTTGTAGGTGGGGAGGGAGGCTTCACCTGCTGGGGACCAGCATTGCATGCTTCATCAGCCATGGCTGGAAGATAGAGTGTGGGTGCAAATGAGGGCTGGCCATGTGCCCGCGTCTGGCTGGTGATGTATTGACATCGGGTGGAGCCAGAGAGCTCCGTTAGGCAGGAGACAATGGCGCACAGCCGAGACCGCGCAGAGGGCATGGCTGGCTTCATCGGGCCTACCAGGCAGTGGCACCTGCACCTAAAGTAGGAACGCAATGGTGTTTATGACAGACTTGCATTGTGTGTGGTTGGCTCTCAGCAAAGCTGGTGCTAGTGCTGGGCTGTGGTTGGTGGGGTGGACGGGGTCACCACCCTCTACGCCAGTGTAAGGGTGTGGCCTAATTGACCACAGGCCTCAAGGTCAGTCTGGTGCACGTGGCTGCAGACAAGAAGCACAGGCATACTACATTGTAGTTATAGGCGGAATACCCCAAGCGGTCTTCGCCCCTTTGTTTTATGGCCAGAGTGTGTTACAGGGTACAGTTTCCAGGTCATCCCTGTCCTTACAGAGTGGTGTTGAGGTCATTACAAGGGCCAACAAAAATTAATGTCTTTCTGTAACGCAACTGGTGCTCACGTAAAGCGCTCTGATACCTTATACCTTCAAGTCGAGTTTGCGCTATGTAAAACTCCCAAAAACAAAAGGAAGCAGGAGTAAAAGGCAAGATAAAACACAACTCTGGGGTTGCTTGCGTGGTTCCCTGAGAGTGGAAATAAAGAGACATGGAGTAACAGTAGAGGGGAGGAAGGAGAGGGAATACCAATAAGGGAAAATCCAGATTGTCAGCCTTTGGAAAACACATTGTAAATGTCAGTTTAAAAAAACAGTTAAAAATAAAACAAAAGCATTTTATGAATTGTTTTCTAGCAAATGGTGATGACATTTATCTTGAATTGCCTTCTCACATTTGTATTCTACATTTTGTTTCTCAGAGATTTAATAAAAATGTCAACCTTTGTTTAATACTTAAATAAACCTTTTCTCTTCCGTTAGTTCCGCTCCAGAAGCATCTTGAAATTTGGTCAGTATGGTGGCAGAAGATGTCTTGATTCTTTGGGCGAAACAAAAAGTTGTAAATCTACCAAACCTTGTGAGAAAGAGCCAATTGAATGCGGCAATGATTTTGAATGTGATTCAGGTACAGTTTTAGTCATAGTTTCCTCTTGTTCTGTTTAAAAACAAAGTAATTGTGCGTCCACCTAAATTATAGACAAGGAGAAATGATAGCAGTTGAGTCAGGAAAGATGAAAGGGTTTCCGCTGCAATTGAGGGCTGTATCTGTATCTCCAAGACGTCTGATGGGCCATTCAGACTCAGGAGCACGTGTGACAGCTGAGTGGTCACGGAAATCTCTGTCTAATCCCATGGTTTTCCCTAAAGAAAGAAATAGCACCTGAGGTGACTTGGCACTAAGAAAGTCATTAGTAGATTTGGAGGTTACATCAGTTTGGAGGTCACATCAGTAGAAACTACAGCACTTTGTGAGCCCTGGCACTAGCCCCAGATCACTCTCCACCATCAAATTACTTCAGCCTCAATTTAGACCATCACTGTGACCTTGGTTCTTCATTTTGTTTGGGTGGAGGTTTAATGTTTAACCAAGAGGAATATTCCACCATGAGGATTCTCCTGATTATTAGAACATTGGAATGTTGTGAGCTCCATTGAAAAAAATGGAGTGCTCTTGACTTATAATGACTGGTATGAGCCTGGAGCTCCAACATTCCAATGTTTCTTTGTTCACAGCTCTGGCTGTGAGCAAAGGCTTCAGGGAGCCTGAGGGGATTCCAATCTCCTCACGCTTCCAAAAGCCTTTGTTTTTTTTGTTAGAACATTCTGTCCTCTAGTGACAGAATGTTCTAATAGCCTTATAGCCCTTCGTAGATGGGCTATACCGCTATTAAAGTCCCTCTCCCTTGTTAAAGGCCCTCGCCTTCGGCTCGGGCCTTTAACGCTGAAGAGGGCCTTTAATTGCCCGTATAGCCCTCAACGGCGGGCTATAAGGCTATATTCCAATATATTCCAATGTTCTAATACTGGTTACAGCAGAGCGTCGTCTCCTCCTCCACCAGCACCCGTACTGGCCCACCTTCTTCCACCAGAGGGCTGCATATGTGTGAGACAGACTGGGGCAGAATCAATGTAATTCCACTTGGTGGGCTGTGTAGAAAACTCACTACCAGAAGCAGGCAAGTCCTCCTCCTCCAGCTGAAAACAGTAGCCACAGCCTGCAGGGAGGTAAAGACAATGTTCAGGGAAAAGACAGGACATTGCAGGTATTTGTGGATGTCTCATCCTCAACTCAATCACTATTCTTTTGGAAAGGCGTACAAAGAGTGTAGGGGACGCCTGAATAGAACCCACTATTCCCTTTCCCCGTGAGGTTAACATATTCTGACTTGCAATGAAAATAGTAATACCTGTCCCGTGGCAGGAGCCTAAGTCCACACCAGCTGCCCCATCGTGTTTGTAGAATTATCCGACTAACTGTATACTATGGTATTGTGGTGCAACACTTCTGTATAATATTGCATTGTGTGCCTAGGTTAAATTACTTTTTTTTATCTAAGTGAATGCACTGGCAGAACAATTAATTAGCGACTGATATTAGTTGTCTTTTGAGCCTTGGACAGTTGGACTGTGCTATACTGAGTGTCAGGTGCTCTGGGGCTCAATTGTGGTGTAAACACTAAGATGAACCCTCAAACCACCAACAATAAACAGCTGTGGTTGGTACAGTTGGAAGCCAGTAACCCATTAGTAACCTGGGATTCCTGAAAATGTTCCCATCGTTTTATATCAGGGAGTGCCGCTCAGTCTTCCTCTTTCTTTCTTTCGTTCTTTCTTTCTTCCTTTCTTTCTTTCTTTCTTTCTTTCCTTCTTTCCTTCTTTCTTTCTTTTTGTGTTGTAGGTTTGTTAAGCCTCTGACATGGAACTCTGTTATAATTATTTACTTAGTGAATTCAGTTTGTTTTTATGTGCACAATTTGCATCAAGGTTAAATGGATATGTAATTATATTTTTCATTTTAAATTATATTTTTAAAGATAAAAGCAACACTCTCCTCTACTTGCATTCAAGAATCATTATAATCAGTTAGATCAGGACCATTTGATACAACATGTGCGCCACCAAAACCGCACAGAGGGAGTTCACGTACTACCGTCCAGATCCCCATTATTAAAGAAAATATAATTCATCTCAGGTAAATGATCACAGTATCACTCTAATACCCTGGTAAATGATTGGCACGATCATAATAAATAATAATATAAAATCATGAGTCACTAGTTGGGATCCCACCTCAGTGCAGTTCTGAAACAGTCAGAAGTGTGGTATCCTACTCATAGTTTGAATTGCAGACAAGAGAGAACTCTACCTATTGATTCTTATCAACTTCTTGGTCAATTGATCGCCACAGATCACTAGTCCTCTTATTATTTCTCTGAGAGAAGTAAAAATGTGTGTTTGTTGAGACCTCCTGTGCCCCTGCACTCCCTGAGGATCCCTCGGGGGCACATTCTTTCACCACTGCTCTTTAAGCAGTGGAGGCCTACACACACATGGTTGCAATAACCCAGTGTGCAGACAATCTAGGAGCTTCCTTTATTGGCTCTGTGTTCAAGTGTGAACAGATGCAGATTAGACACTGTATATGGTAGGATTGTACCAATGTGTTGTGGTCCATTCTTTTATATGCAGCGGACGGCTCCAGCAAGCTGCCGGCTACCATGTTAGCCATATAATATTGTTAGGGAGGTCCTCTCTGCTTGTTTCAGTGCCTCTTAAGGGCTTAAGTCAAACTTTCTACCATTGTGCAGAATGTCATCAATTCAACAGTGACTGTGTAATCCCAGTGGACAAACATCTCAAACAGGATCAGCTTTTTAAATACTTTCACCTGTTAAAGTGAATTTTTATAAAGTGTCCAAAAGTACTTGCTCGGTCGGTCTCTGTGCCAGATATGGTGTTTATACGCTTTCTTTCCCGCATGAAGGCCCAGCATAATTATCCCAAAACAGTGGAGTCTTCATTGAATTAACTACTCTAGTGATTTCAGGCATCGGCCATGTTTAAAACAGGAGGTGTTTGTTTAGAATTGGAGGGTTGAGGTTCTGGATTGATTGCTTTCAGATTATCTCTAAGAGCAAATCATAAGGTTAGTTTTTAGACGGTGATTGTGTGTTTTTTTTCTGTGATCATGAACAACTGAATATATTTATTTTAGTCTGCTGTATACTATTTATTACAACTGCTGAATCACAATAATGTTGATGTTTCATATATATTATTTTTATCGGTAGATAAAGAAGATATGCTCTACTGATGATACAAAATGTATACTGGCTTCGATGACATTGAAAAAACGCAAAATCATTTAGAGAATACAAACACGTTAACAAACAAGAAAATAATCTAATGATTTTTTTTCTCTGTCCAATTTAAGGTCGGTGTATAAAGAAGAGACTTGTGTGCAATGGGGACAATGATTGTGGAGATTATTCAGATGAAAGCTGTGATGATGAACCCAAATCCCCTTGTCGTGCTCATCCTGATCTGCAGGTGTCGGAGATCGGACGAACAGCTGGAAATGGGTAACTTTGGCCGTTTAGCCTTTCATAAAAGCATACAATAAACAGGCCTTACATTATCCTCTGGCCTATCAAAGACATAACATGCGGTTTCATGACATGATCTGATTGTTCTGCCATTGCATTGAACATTAAACATGATGTGGCTGTCTTTATGTGGTCTTCATTTTTTTTTATAGTTAGTCTCTTTGGCGTATTAAAGAAAGATCATAGCCCAAGGATCCAACCCTTGTTCCACTACAACCACCTCAAACTCAACCCAAAAAAAAACTGAAATCACTGCTCTCTCACCTTATCAAGTTCAGTTAAATCCCTCGGAATTAACATTGACCAGAACCTTTCTCTTATCTCCCACATAAAAAACTCAGCCAAAAGCGCTCTCTTTACTCTCTATCACCTCAAGAAACTAAAACCCTTCATTCCTGCTGATGACTTTAGATCAGCTGTCCAATCACTAGTCCTGTCTCTCTCTCTGGTACACCTAAAGTCCACTTAGCACCAATCAAATCTGTTCTTAACCTCACCGCTAGGCTCATTACCGACCTCAATCGGTTCGATCACATCTCCCCTACCCTTAAAGCCCTCAATTGGTTTCCCATTGAAGGCAGATCTTCCTATAAGACCACCTGCATTACGCACAAAGCCCTGCATCAACACACCCCGCCGTATCTTCCAGATAAACTCCTCAAAGCGGGCTGCTCTCGAACTCTGAGGAGCTCAAACACACTCGTTCTTGTCCCTCCGCTGTTAAACAAGAAATCCACTCAATCATACTCCTGCTCCGGAAATGCGCCTACCATCTGGAATGCTCTCCCTAAAGAACTTCGTTGCAACCCCTCCTATTTCAGCTTCAAAAACGACCTCAAATTACACCTGCTCGGCAAATTCTGGGGTCCTTAACCCCTTCTCTGGCTCATAACCCATTCCCGGTTTCCTTCTTGATAGGTGCTCCCCCTTCAGTGCCACCGATGTCCTTTCTCCACCCCCTTTTCTTCACTTCTTTCTTTTCTTCTCCCGCTTTCTCACTATTCCCTTTCTTAGGCTGATACACTTGATGTTTCCTTACCCCCCTCACAGCGTCTCGCCATTCTTACATCCTGCCCCCCTACTCTCTCCCCCCCTTCTCCATGACAATCCTCTCTTCTCTTACTGTTGAATATCGCAATTTGTTATTACCATATCGTATTAATTGAGCTGTTACCTATTGTTTTAATTTGACTTGTATGATACCTCATTGTATTTTTTGCTATTTTTATATCTACCCATGTGACCCTTGTAAAGCGCTTTAATACTCTTGGGTCCAGCCAGCGCTATATAAAACCTTTAAAATTAAAATTAAAATAAATAAAAATAAGGATGAAAATCTCAAAATCAGATATCCAAGTGTAAGCCTAACTCTAAAACTTGAGCTTTGTATTAACATTTCAACATGACATTCCCATGTGGTTGAAAGTGATGGGTGTTGGAAACTTATTTGACGCTCACCGCGGTACAGTTAGTTTTAGAGTTATCGTCAAACTGGCAAATGGTTTATTATAATGGATGGGATTTTATAGGATAATCGAAAGAACGTCTTTCTATTAATTTTCAAATGACTTATTTAGATTTTCAACCTATGGTTTGAGGATATAAAAAGCTAATAAAGACCTTTAAAAATAATCATTATTCGGGCTACTGGTCCATAATATTTGCAAACATTGTCACTTTCCAGCCTCTCTACTAGTTGTCTGGGCTCTTCTCCGTGCAGAACAAGCACCTACTGATGCCCACTTCCAAATGTGCAACATAATATTTCCAAATTACAAGCCCAATATAGATTTGTGTTTTCTAGGTTTATTTTCCAGTGCTATGGTTTATTTTAGTTGATGCCCCAATTCAAGGATAATTGTTGAAATGTATAGACCTTGCATAGAAGCCAATTTTTCATGTATTTGGATGCTGCAACAATTTGATACTGTAGTAAATACCCGATCTGCGGTGCTTTAGTTTGTGGAACTAGGGGGCACATGCATCATTGTAGGATTTTGCACTTCCTAAATTGCGAAAATTAAGGAATCGCAATTTAGGAAGTGCAAAATCCTATGCATCAAGAAATCCTAAAAGTTTTTAGGATTTCTTAATTTTCGGAATTTGCGATTCCTTAATTGCGAATCGCAATTAAGGAATGGCATTACATTGATTCCTATGGGCCTACAGGCCCATAGGAATCAATGCCGTTTTGCATTTCTTTTTTTTGAATTCGCAATTTGTTGATGCATTGCAAGGGTGCAGAGGGGGGTCCAAAGGACCCCACCCTGCACCCCTGAAATTTATTTTAAAGTGCATGTTTCACACACACATGTCCTAAGGACATGTGTGTGTGTAACATGACACTTTCCAAAATGCATTTTTGTGCTTTTTTAAAGAAATTCGCAAATTAACACGAGGGTCAACCTCGTGATAATTGGCACTTCCTATTTCAAAATTCGCATTTTTTAAAAAATTGATGCATTGCATTTAAGAAATCGCACAAATGCGATTCCTTAAATGCATTCGCATTTTTAGGAAATGCAAAAAAAAGCGAATTTTAAATTTTTTTTCATGCATCCCAAAAACGTATTTAGGAAGCGCAAACGGACGAATTTACCAATTCGCACCGTTTGCACTTCCTAAATAGGTTGATGCATGTGCCCCAATATGTCTGGATTTTAAGTGTTCAGAATGGGAAGATCGTAGTGCAACTTGTTTTGAGATCTGATTACAAAATGTGACCTACTCTGGAAGGTATCTTGTTTACTGGTACATATTATAGGTCTATGTACAAATTTGCCTTTTTTACCTGGTCTCCTTGATATTTTGTGGCTGTGTGTGAGAAGTTGGCCTGATATATGATGTTCCCAATTCTGGAACCACCTTGTATCAGTCCAAATATCCCCTTATGGTGTCTGGTTGTAAGTCAACCTTATAGACAAGCTATCTTAAGGGTAGCATAGACTAAGCAGCCTTAAAGGCTTAACTCAAGAGGTCGTGTTAAGCGAGCTGTTTTACCAATCACAATCCTGTAATATCAAATGAAAGGACACCACACAAGTATATATTATAAAAATATATGTATTTATTACTCACAATAATCCCCAGTACTCTTTATGAATAAAGGGGCTCAAGCGTTAAATCAAAAGCACAGTATAACATACAAAGTTGCACAAATATGGATGAGGGCGAGGGGCTAATCAGACCATATACTAAACAAGTGGTATAAGAGATACCAATCGAACAGTGGTTAGGCCTAGGGCCTAGGGCAGTGGTTCCCAAACTTATTCAACCTGTGGCTCCCTTGACCTAATTGGCAGTTGGCCGTGGCTCCCCATCATGTCAATTTTTTTTTTACTGGTGGGAGGATGTAAGCCAGACCTCGGGAGTACTTCCAATTTTTGCCCTGAGGTTAATTGGGATGAAGCCAGTGAATAAACTGTCTTGGTGTCACTTTTAGTTTCAGGTATTTCTTTCATTCCTCTGTCACATTCCTCTTCCCAGAAATCAAACACACATGGCCCAGTCTGGGGTGATTGAACAGTGTGCAATCCTTTAATTCCAGGTACATCTCGGTATATATTTTCCACTTGCTCTCAGCAAGTGAAAATGTGAGTAGAAACACACTTTGTTTCATTGTTTTAACTCAACAATCAGTAAAAATGGTAATTGTGCAGCGGTAATTAACCAAAAAATAAAATAGAAATAACCAAGCCAGACCACTCAGAATACGCTCCAAAATCAATATCCCAAGTTCAAGGGGAGCTTTTCGGAATCTGACAAAAGTGGATAAAATGTAAGCACGTCCAGTGGTTTCATAACACTACATCTTCTCTAGGTGAAATACACCTCCAGCTTTAAGAAATAGCTTCAGAGCAGTGGAAGTACCAGTTCCAGATAAATAAGCGGTGCATGTCTTATCTCACATTTCAACAGCCAGGCCAGCAATCTATTCTACATATATTCTTTTTTCCTGTAATTAGGGCCCATCTAGATATTTGTTGTAGCAAAATAATACTCGACCTGACGTCACCTCAGTGTGTGATTGTAGATAGGGTTTGAAAATACTCATTTTTATTTTGGAGGCATTATTCTTGCTTTGAAATAATAAGTAAATTAAACAGCTGTAAGTTTGTACTTGTGGCGTTTTACCTGTTAGCGCTTGTGTCTCTTCCTGAGGCAGTGGGGAGCAAATCCAGCAGAGGCAGTGGGGAGCAAATCCAGCAAAAGGGAAAATGTTGGCATTTACTAACAGCAAAGCAGAATAGACAAGCACTCACTGTTGGGATAATATATATGTCATATATAAAACTCTCCTGAGCACATGTGATGCTGGAAATAATGACATCTTAAAAAATAATACTCTCCGTAAATGTTGATTTAGCAAGAAGTAGCACGAATAAGGTATCCATCACAGCGAGGGTGAACCTTGCCCAGGCCAAGGCCTCTATAGCCTCCCATCTGCTGCCAAAGGCAAGCAGTCGACACTACTAGAAATGAAATGTGCAAATGTCCTTCCCTGACACTGCCAAATTGATCCCTGACATCAGGGATAAGGGGGCCTTCCAATACAAGCCAAATCAAGCGGAAAACGCAACTTTTCCCCGATCTGGATTGGGGACGTCAGAGGCAGAACAAGTCTTCCCTTTTTGAAAGGAATGAGGGTCACACGAGGCAGCTGGGAGGAGGTGCTGTTTCTTAGAAAGGGAAGGTGTGTTTATTTCTAGCAAGTCCGACCATGAAATTACTTCAGTGGCAAACTCCTGAAATATACGGAGGAAATAAGGGGGAACTGCTTTCACTGAGGCTGGAATATGCTTTGTGCCTGGCCTTGGTTGAGGGTCAGACTGGGTCCGGGAAACGAATCCAGGCTCCAATTGTAGCCTATTTTGAACACATCAGCGAGTTTGCCCACTGGAAATTCTGTCTGGTAATTTCTGGCACGGACACGAACAAAGTGCAGCAACAGCAGCTAGCATAATTACAGGGGCTTGGCCGGTCACGAGCTTGTCATGTTCCACTTTTTTGCAGTAAGCAAGAAGTATTTTAGTCCATGTGAAACCAACCTGTATAAATTATGAAGGATCCTCAAAAGCTGCGCAGCAGAACACGGGCTGCAATAAGGCTCGACAGGGCTGCAATAACACTCGACAGGCTGCTGTGCGTAAGCGGAGGCTACCTGAAAGCATGTCAGAAGCGCGTATGGTGGCCGTGCGCTCCTGGGCCAAACCAAGATTTCAGATTACTCAGGTGGCATTTGAAACTCCCCCGTGTTTTGCCCCGCAGCTGGGTGTCATTTGAATACCATTCACTCTCTTGATGCCTTAAAGCTGACCGCTGACAGGTAGCGGTAGGCCTTCTAAAGACGAATCACTTTGTTAATGGCGCACCTTCTCACCATTACAATTCAACATGATTAGAAGCTTCCTCAGCGCAGGCCATCTTCCGACATTGTGCGCGGCGCCCCTGGTGACTCTTAACGGCGTACCGGGGTGCCGCGGCGCACAGTTTGGGAACCACTGGCCTAGGGAATCGCTGGGAGCAGTCGGGACAAGCAATGCTGAAGTCGGGAAAAGCCCGCGGGATTCGGGTGCAGCGCTGAAAGCGCACGCATGCACCAATGTTAGTCAATGGTGCGTAAAAGTTACACACATAGAGTTTAAGGACACTTCCGCTGAACCTAGAGGGACAAAACTTAAGACACAGACCCTAGAGGTGTGTACCAGTGTGGGAACACCGGCGTTGCAATGTTACCTCACCCACAGGAAGCGGGTGCACAGGGTCGAAGTAGTGTCGGGTTTCGTCACGCTGATTCTTGGTGCTTGGAGCTGAAGAGGCTGCAGGCGCTGTGAAGGAGAAGTGTCCGGTGGGATCCAAGAGTGGATCGAAGTCGAAAAGTACCTGAAAGCAGAGGGGACAGAGTCTGGGTCACTCAGCAGTGACCAGGGTGGAACCAGGACGGAACCAGGCAATGTCTGGCGCAATCAGGTGGTTGTCGAGGAGTTTCTCTCCGCTGTCACGTGGGCTCTGGGGCATCTACGAAGTCGAGGAGCAGGTCACGATCTGTCCCACGCAGGCTCTCGCCGTCGGCGCTGTCGGCTTAAAAGATTGGAGCAAACAACACTTGGCAAAAGCAATCCACGCGGAACCGGAAGATTGCTTCTCACTCGGACCAGGAGGGTCAGAGTGGGGGCTCCTTTTCAGGGGAGCTGGTGCAAATCTGGAGCAACCAGAATCGCAAGTCGTTTTTCAAGTTTCGTCGGCACAGGGGCCACAAGCCGGCGGGCTAGTGACCGGGCCAACGCGTTGAGCCAAAAGAAGCAGAAGGGCCCCACGCAGCACTCGTCGAGTCTGGAGGGCTGAACTTCGGTGCAAGAGTGGCTCAGGGTTGGGGCTTCTCAAACCCAGGTGTACAGCTTCGAGGGTCACTCGTGGGCTGCACGGTCAGCGTCTCGTGGTCTTTCCAATATGGCGTGCCCCACGCTTCCGGTCACCTCCACGGTTCTCAGCTCTGCAGGGACTGTGGATCGGGCTGTTAGAAGGCAGGCAAGCTTGATCTCGTCGATCTCTGTCGCTCGAGTTCCGGCGGGAACTGCAACAAAGCAGGCGTCGAGGTGCTGGATGGTGCCTGTTTGCACAGGGTGGTCACTCCTTGACCACAAGGGAGATTCTTCAGTCTTCTACGTTGAGTAGGATGTCGAAGGGTCCAGAGTTTCGTTTCTTATGTTTCATCAGGATAATCTGAGTGCTTTGGCACTGCTCCCATTCTTATACCAATCTAGGGGGCTGGATTACCTGCTAGGTCCCTCCTATGGGTGGGACCCAGGAAGGGGGTGGTTACACCCCTTTCCTTTGATCCATGCCACGCTGGGTCGGGGGCTGGAGTGCCCCAGAACCGGTTTGGCCGGATTATGCAAGGGGCGGCCTTGTGCGCCCCAAGCAGTGTCTGGTTTCTTTCAAACCTCCCTGCTACAATCCACTGTCTCCTGTCTGGGGGGGTGTGACACCTCCCTGCGACAGGAAACCCTTTGTCCAGGCCCCCTTGGCTGAGTTTCGGTCAGCTTCAGTGGGTCAGACTTGTGTCTGTGGCAGAAGCATCCATTTTGTGGATCCAAGGTCCTTTTAGAAATTAACCGCATTTAAGTAAAATAACATGTCTTACCACCCTAGAGGGGTGGAATGCTATCCCCGTCGCCAGAACTGGTGAGGGGATAGTATTCCAAATCGTATGACACCTTACACGACATGTTTTGATAAGGCCAAACCAAAGTTGCTATATAACCGCGAGGATTATAATGCACTTAAGAGTATATGGTATGGCATTATCCTGAAACAGCTTAGGGATTTGTTCCCGACGGCTGCAGACAGGCTCAGCTCATGCTAGAGCTCCATCTCACATTAAACCACGCACTCTGCCTCCAGGATTGATGAGGCCTTCCATAGGAGTGGCTCACAGGTTTATATGTGTCCAGATATAGGTTTAGATATAGGTATACTATATCTAAGCAACGGGTGATTACACCACCTTACCCCAGCTGAGTGATCAGCCAGTTGTGTCAATTTAAGAACCAGCCAGGGGTGGCAAAAGATATGCTGCAGCCCCTGGTAGGCCTTGGTGGCACCTATGCCCTGAGCACCTATAGTGCATGGTACAGGGGCTGACAAGGAGTCCATTTCCAATTGTGGTATGTACCTAGGGTACATGGAATCCATTTTACAGAGAGAGCAGATGGCCTGGGGCCCTGATTAGCAGGGAACCAGGCCAACTAAGTCGAAAACCAGCTAAACACAAGGCAAAAAAAATCTGGGGTAACCATAGTCAGGTAGCCACCTTCCTACATAACCCCCCCCCCCCCCAAACAAAAGGAGATAAGGCTATCCTTGGCCAGGTAAGCCTATATTGCCTGAGTGGCTTATAAGGAAGTACCTGCACTAGCATGGGTACCCCCTGTCTCAGAGTCCACTAAGCAGTCCCTCACCCTTGGGGTATTAGAGGGTCTCCACCATAGGGAATCACTACCTTGGGTGTGTTTATGCAAAGTCAAAGGCTGGTTTGGATATGGAGTATTGAAGTGAGGCTCCACTAATTTGGGGCTCAGCTTCCTCCAATTATCTTCCACCATGTGTGCCTTTCTTTCTTCAACTGAGTTGCACTGTGCTCTCAGGGTCAGCCTCTGGCTACCTAAAGCTGGAGGCTGGGTCCCTCTGTTTGGCTTGCTGGAGGGACAGTTCAGGTGTGGGCCCTTTGGGTCCCAGGTTTGGCTGTGCCCAACAGAATCCATCTGTGGGAGGTCCCTAACTGTTTTTAAGGGGGCTCCCTCAGGAGTTTTTAAAGTTTTCACCGTACTAGGGCTACTAGTTTTGGTGCCCCCAATCTGTTGATGGGGGTGCTTTATTTGACAGGGGGCCCTCTGGGTCTCACTGTCCTTCTTGTCCTCTGCAGCCCTGGGCTGACTAAGGCAAGGTAGAGAGGGGCAGGTTACCTGCTCCAGACTGGGTCCCACCTGAGAAGGGTCCACTGACATCAGAGGCTCTGTCAGGCTAGGCCTAACCACCTCTGGGGCAGTTCCTTCATCAGGGGTAAGATCAGTTCCCTGAGGAGGCTGATCCTTTCCTAAAGTCTGGTGAGGGGGAGATTTCTCGTCCTCCTCTGTGCTCTCAGTTTGTGTGAAGTTATCCATCATTTCAGGCTTCACAACACACATATCAGTTTGAGTTTGGGCTGTGGCCATCACAGCCCCACCAACCTTTTCAGGAGGAGACTCAGTTTGGGTTTCTGCTGTTATCATAACAGCTTTGCTATTCTGTTCAGGAAGAGCTTTTGCTAAAGATGGGGCAGAGAGTTGCTCAGCCCTACCAACCTTTTCAGGAAGGACATCTTGAATTGGGGCTGTAGCCATCACAGCCCCACTAACCTTTCCATTGGCATTTACCATTCTAGAATGGGTTTCCTGTTCAACCTCAGCCCAGGCTGAGATTTCTAAATCATTACCCAGTAGACAGTCCACAGGCAAGTTTGATGACACTGCCACTCTCTTTGGGCCAGTGACACCTCCCCAGCTGAGACTTACTACTGCCATGGGATGATTTGTTTGGATTCCATCAATGTTTGTTACCTGGTATGTGCAAAAACAACAAGTGATGGACTGAATGTGGATCAATGTCACACACTCCCCCAGTCAAAAGATCTGGGCCCAAATCCATCGTTTTTTTGCACTCCACACCACCCTGGGTTAGACAATGGCGATATGCAAATCAGCTCTGACCCTGTTGCCCCATGGGAACAGTCCAGTCCGAACTACAAAAGCCATGTCCTTCCCAGAACGGAATCAAGCATCCGAGGACCGGACCGGTTTCGAGGTAACACCTCTCTTCAGCCCGGCTAGCTTGACTCCAAGTGGTGTGGAGTGCCTGGGACCCACGTCTGGGCATCCCCAGCGCACTTTAGGGCGGCAATTGCAAAAACAACAAGTGATGGACTGAATGTGGATCTGGGAAAGATATGGCTGTTGTAGTTCGGACTGGACTGTTCCCATGGGGCAACAGGGTCAGAGCTGATTTGCATAAAGCCATTATCTGACCCAGGGTGGTGTGGAGTGCAAAAAAACGATGGATTTGGGCCCAGATCTTTTGACTGGGGGAGTGTGTGACATTGATCCACATTCAGTCCATCACTTGTTGTTTTTTGCAATTGCCGCCCTAAGTGCGCTGGGGATGCCCAGACGTGGGTCCCAGGCACTCCACACCACTTGGAGTCAAGCTAGCCGGGCTGAAGAGAGGTGTTACCTCGAAACCGGTCCGGTCCTCGGATGCTTGATTCCGGTCTGGGAAAGATATGGCTGTTGTAGTTCGGACTGGACTGTTCCCATGGGGCAACAGGGTCAGAGCTGATTTGCATAAAGCCATTATCTGACCCAGGGTGGTGTGGAGTGCAAAAAAACGATGGATTTGGGCCCAGATCTTTTGACTGGGGGAGTGTGTGACATTGATCCACATTCAGTCCATCACTTGTTGTTTTTTGCAATTGCCGCCCTAAGTGCGCTGGGGATGCCCAGACGTGGGTCCCAGGCACTCCACACCACTTGGAGTCAAGCTAGCCGGGCTGAAGAGAGGTGTTACCTCGAAACCGGTCCGGTCCTCGGATGCTTGATTCCGGTCTGGGAAAGATATGGCTGTTGTAGTTCGGACTGGACTGTTCCCATGGGGCAACAGGGTCAGAGCTGATTTGCATAAAGCCATTATCTGACCCAGGGTGGTGTGGAGTGCAAAAAAAGATGGATTTGGGCCCAGATCTTTTGACTGGGGGAGTGTGTGACATTGATCCACATTCAGTCCATCACTTGTTGTTTTTTGCAATTGCCGCCCTAAGTGCGCTGGGGATGCCCAGACGTGGGTCCCAGGCACTCCACACCACTTGGAGTCAAGCTAGCCGGGCTGAAGAGAGGTGTTACCTCGAAACCGGTCCGGTCCTCGGATGCTTGATTCCGGTCTGGGAAAGATATGGCTGTTGTAGTTCGGACTGGACTGTTCCCATGGGGCAACAGGGTCAGAGCTGATTTGCATAAAGCCATTATCTGACCCAGGGTGGTGTGGAGTGCAAAAAAACGATGGATTTGGGCCCAGATCTTTTGACTGGGGGAGTGTGTGACATTGATCCACATTCAGTCCATCACTTGTTATTTTTTGCAATTGCCGCCCTAAGTGCGCTGGGGATGCCCAGACGTGGGTCCCAGGCACTCCACACCACTTGGAGTCAAGCTAGCCGGGCTGAAGAGAGGTGTTACCTCGAAACCGGTCCGGTCCTCGGATGCTTGATTCCGGTCTGGGAAAGATATGGCTGTTGTAGTTCGGACTGGACTGTTCCCATGGGGCAACAGGGTCAGAGCTGATTTGCATAAAGCCATTATCTGACCCAGGGTGGTGTGGAGTGCAAAAAAACGATGGATTTGGGCCCAGATCTTTTGACTGGGGGAGTGTGTGACATTGATCCACATTCAGTCCATCACTTGTTGTTTTTTGCAATTGCCGCCCTAAGTGCGCTGGGGATGCCCAGACGTGGGTCCCAGGCACTCCACACCACTTGGAGTCAAGCTAACCGGGCTGAAGAGAGGTGTTACCTCGAAACCGGTCCGGTCCTCGGATGCTTGATTCCGGTCTGGGAAAGATATGGCTGTTGTAGTTCGGACTGGACTGTTCCCATGGGGCAACAGGGTCAGAGCTGATTTGCATAAAGCCATTATCTGACCCAGGGTGGTGTGGAGTGCAAAAAAACGATGGATTTGGGCCCAGATCTTTTGACTGGGGGAGTGTGTGACATTGATCCACATTCAGTCCATCACTTGTTGTTTTTTGCAATTGCCGCCCTAAGTGCGCTGGGGATGCCCAGACGTGGGTCCCAGGCACTCCACACCACTTGGAGTCAAGCTAGCCGGGCTGAAGAGAGGTGTTACCTCGAAACCGGTCCGGTCCTCGGATGCTTGATTCCGGTCTGGGAAAGATATGGCTGTTGTAGTTCGGACTGGACTGTTCCCATGGGGCAACAGGGTCAGAGCTGATTTGCATAAAGCCATTATCTGACCCAGGGTGGTGTGGAGTGCAAAAAAACGATGGATTTGGGCCCAGATCTTTTGACTGGGGGAGTGTGTGACATTGATCCACATTCAGTCCATCACTTGTTGTTTTTTGCAATTGCCGCCCTAAGTGCGCTGGGGATGCCCAGACGTGGGTCCCAGGCACTCCACACCACTTGGAGTCAAGCTAGCCGGGCTGAAGAGAGGTGTTACCTCGAAACCGGTCCGGTCCTCGGATGCTTGATTCCGGTCTGGGAAAGATATGGCTGTTGTAGTTCGGACTGGACTGTTCCCATGGGGCAACAGGGTCAGAGCTGATTTGCATAAAGCCATTATCTGACCCAGGGTGGTGTGGAGTGCAAAAAAACGATGGATTTGGGCCCAGATCTTTTGACTGGGGGAGTGTGTGACATTGATCCACATTCAGTCCATCACTTGTTGTTTTTTGCAATTGCCGCCCTAAGTGCGCTGGGGATGCCCAGACGTGGGTCCCAGGCACTCCACACCACTTGGAGTCAAGCTAGCCGGGCTGAAGAGAGGTGTTACCTCGAAACCGGTCCGGTCCTCGGATGCTTGATTCCGGTCTGGGAAAGATATGGCTGTTGTAGTTCGGACTGGACTGTTCCCATGGGGCAACAGGGTCAGAGCTGATTTGCATAAAGCCATTATCTGACCCAGGGTGGTGTGGAGTGCAAAAAAACGATGGATTTGGGCCCAGATCTTTTGACTGGGGGAGTGTGTGACATTGATCCACATTCAGTCCATCACTTGTTGTTTTTTGCAATTGCCGCCCTAAGTGCGCTGGGGATGCCCAGACGTGGGTCCCAGGCACTCCACACCACTTGGAGTCAAGCTAGCCGGGCTGAAGAGAGGTGTTACCTCGAAACCGGTCCGGTCCTCGGATGCTTGATTCCGGTCTGGGAAAGATATGGCTGTTGTAGTTCGGACTGGACTGTTCCCATGGGGCAACAGGGTCAGAGCTGATTTGCATAAAGCCATTATCTGACCCAGGGTGGTGTGGAGTGCAAAAAAACGATGGATTTGGGCCCAGATCTTTTGACTGGGGGAGTGTGTGACATTGATCCACATTCAGTCCATCACTTGTTGTTTTTTGCAATTGCCGCCCTAAGTGCGCTGGGGATGCCCAGACGTGGGTCCCAGGCACTCCACACCACTTGGAGTCAAGCTAGCCGGGCTGAAGAGAGGTGTTACCTCGAAACCGGTCCGGTCCTCGGATGCTTGATTCCGGTCTGGGAAAGATATGGCTGTTGTAGTTCGGACTGGACTGTTCCCATGGGGCAACAGGGTCAGAGCTGATTTGCATAAAGCCATTATCTGACCCAGGGTGGTGTGGAGTGCAAAAAAACGATGGATTTGGGCCCAGATCTTTTGACTGGGGGAGTGTGTGACATTGATCCACATTCAGTCCATCACTTGTTATTTTTTGCAATTGCCGCCCTAAGTGCGCTGGGGATGCCCAGACGTGGGTCCCAGGCACTCCACACCACTTGGAGTCAAGCTAGCCGGGCTGAAGAGAGGTGTTACCTCGAAACCGGTCCGGTCCTCGGATGCTTGATTCCGGTCTGGGAAAGATATGGCTGTTGTAGTTCGGACTGGACTGTTCCCATGGGGCAACAGGGTCAGAGCTGATTTGCATAAAGCCATTATCTGACCCAGGGTGGTGTGGAGTGCAAAAAAACGATGGATTTGGGCCCAGATCTTTTGACTGGGGGAGTGTGTGACATTGATCCACATTCAGTCCATCACTTGTTGTTTTTTGCAATTGCCGCCCTAAGTGCGCTGGGGATGCCCAGACGTGGGTCCCAGGCACTCCACACCACTTGGAGTCAAGCTAACCGGGCTGAAGAGAGGTGTTACCTCGAAACCGGTCCGGTCCTCGGATGCTTGATTCCGGTCTGGGAAAGATATGGCTGTTGTAGTTCGGACTGGACTGTTCCCATGGGGCAACAGGGTCAGAGCTGATTTGCATAAAGCCATTATCTGACCCAGGGTGGTGTGGAGTGCAAAAAAACGATGGATTTGGGCCCAGATCTTTTGACTGGGGGAGTGTGTGACATTGATCCACATTCAGTCCATCACTTGTTGTTTTTTGCAATTGCCGCCCTAAGTGCGCTGGGGATGCCCAGACGTGGGTCCCAGGCACTCCACACCACTTGGAGTCAAGCTAGCCGGGCTGAAGAGAGGTGTTACCTCGAAACCGGTCCGGTCCTCGGATGCTTGATTCCGGTCTGGGAAAGATATGGCTGTTGTAGTTCGGACTGGACTGTTCCCATGGGGCAACAGGGTCAGAGCTGATTTGCATAAAGCCATTATCTGACCCAGGGTGGTGTGGAGTGCAAAAAAACGATGGATTTGGGCCCAGATCTTTTGACTGGGGGAGTGTGTGACATTGATCCACATTCAGTCCATCACTTGTTGTTTTTTGCAATTGCCGCCCTAAGTGCGCTGGGGATGCCCAGACGTGGGTCCCAGGCACTCCACACCACTTGGAGTCAAGCTAGCCGGGCTGAAGAGAGGTGTTACCTCGAAACCGGTCCGGTCCTCGGATGCTTGATTCCGGTCTGGGAAAGATATGGCTGTTGTAGTTCGGACTGGACTGTTCCCATGGGGCAACAGGGTCAGAGCTGATTTGCATAAAGCCATTATCTGACCCAGGGTGGTGTGGAGTGCAAAAAAACGATGGATTTGGGCCCAGATCTTTTGACTGGGGGAGTGTGTGACATTGATCCACATTCAGTCCATCACTTGTTGTTTTTTGCAATTGCCGCCCTAAGTGCGCTGGGGATGCCCAGACGTGGGTCCCAGGCACTCCACACCACTTGGAGTCAAGCTAGCCGGGCTGAAGAGAGGTGTTACCTCGAAACCGGTCCGGTCCTCGGATGCTTGATTCCGGTCTGGGAAAGATATGGCTGTTGTAGTTCGGACTGGACTGTTCCCATGGGGCAACAGGGTCAGAGCTGATTTGCATAAAGCCATTATCTGACCCAGGGTGGTGTGGAGTGCAAAAAAACGATGGATTTGGGCCCAGATCTTTTGACTGGGGGAGTGTGTGACATTGATCCACATTCAGTCCATCACTTGTTGTTTTTTGCAATTGCCGCCCTAAGTGCGCTGGGGATGCCCAGACGTGGGTCCCAGGCACTCCACACCACTTGGAGTCAAGCTAGCCGGGCTGAAGAGAGGTGTTACCTCGAAACCGGTCCGGTCCTCGGATGCTTGATTCCGGTCTGGGAAAGAAATGGCTGTTGTAGTTCGGACTGGACTGTTCCCATGGGGCAACAGGGTCAGAGCTGATTTGCATAAAGCCATTATCTGACCCAGGGTGGTGTGGAGTGCAAAAAAACGATGGATTTGGGCCCAGATCTTTTGACTGGGGGAGTGTGTGAAATTGATCCACATTCAGTCCATCACTTGTTGTTTTTGCTGTTACCTGGTATGTGGCACCTGGTAAAAGTTGCTTAGAGGGGACTATGCAGTCAGCCACCATGGTGATGCTAGCTCCTGTGTCTCTAAAAGCTTCAAATTTCAAACCATTGATGATGGGTTCTTGTCTATATCTGCTCAAAGTATTTGGGCAGTCAGAGAAGTTGGCAAACCCCATGCCAGTCTCATAGACAAGATTAGTTGGTGATGGGGACCTGGATAGGCCAGGGTCCACCTGTGCTCCAAAGGTAAACCCTCCCAGATTCCTGGGTGTGTTCCCACTTCCTGGGGGATTACTGCTGACAGTAACAGGAGGTGTTGGAACTGGCTTTGGAGGTATATTCTCTTTATTGCTATTCTTGGGACAACAGTTGTCTGTTTTGTAATGCCCAACCTGTTTACAGGCATAACAATAAGGCTTTTTCTCAGTTGAGGAAGTGTCTTGGGACCCACCCCCATTCTTGGAGTTTTGGGGCCCTGGGGAAGTCTTTTCTTTACTTTTATCCCCACCCTTATCTTGAGGCTTGGTAGACTCCTTCTTCTGGTTACTGTCCTGATTCTTAGGCCTAATCCTGGTTCTGACCCATTTATCTGCCCTCTTTCCCAATTCTTGGGGAGAGGTCAAATCTGAGTCCACCAGGTGCTGGTGTAAGAGCTGGTTCTGACAATTACTTAGGATCTGCTCCCTGTGAAGTCATGTACTTTGCTGCCATTTAGCCAACCCTCCAGAGCCTTAGTAGCACAAACTACAAAATCAGTCCAGTCCTGTGTCTGTGTCTTCTGGGTGTCTCTGAACTTCAACCTGTACTGTTCAGTGGTTAAGCCAAACCCATCTATCAGAACACTCTTCAGGACTTTGTAATTGTTTGCATCCTCATGTCGAACAGTGAGGAGCTTATCTCTCCCTTTCTCTGAAATGGAGTACCATAAGATTGCTGCCCACTGTTCCTCAGGAACCTGCTGTACCATGCAGGCTCTCTCAAGAGCAGTTATCCACTTGTGGATGTCATCCCCTTCCTTGTAGGGGGGCACAATCTTTGTCAGGTTTCTACTATCATAGGACCTGGGTTTCTCTCTAGGAATATTGCTGCCACCAGTGGCATCTAAGCCACACATTCTTTTTTCTCTTGCCAAGGCAAGTCTAGCTTGAGCCAAGGCTACCTCCTCCCTTTCTATCTGGAGTTTGACAGCCCTCATTCTGGCCCTATGCTCTATCTTCTGAGAGGAAGTCATTCCTCTCTCAGATTCCCTTGAGGCACTAGAAATATGAGAGTCCCCTGCTGGAGATCTCACTCTTCTGTTGCCTGGGAGAATGTTATAGGATCTGGGGAGGTGCTGGCCCTCTCCATTCCCCAGTAGGTTTAAGTTGGCCTGGCTAAGCCTGGCAACTATAACCTGGTTACCCCTCTGATCCTGATTTTCTGGGTCCTCTACTTCTGAGTCCTCCTCCTCCTCCTCTTCTACTTCTTCTTCCTCCTCTGGAGTGGTATCAGTTACATGGGGGTTCACTCCATCTCCTAAGTCTAGGGGAGCTATACTCGCCTTAGCTAAGTCATCCTGTTCTAGAATGGCTATCAGATCTGGAATGGTGGGACTTCTGCCCCTTTTTAGCCCCCTTGATATGCACAAGGCACACAAGTCTTTGTGGCTAAGTTTGTCATAGCTGGAAGTTGCCTTGGTAAGGTCAACTGTCACAGGTAGAGAGCCTGGAGCTTCACCTGTGCCAGACATGACTGCTAGTGAGGTGTAAGTGGTGCACTTACCTACACTAAGTGTTTTCCTACTGTACCTTGCTAGTAAGTTGCAGTCAGGGTGTGCTAATCCCTTTAACCTACAACTACTAAGTTCAGTAGAACTTAATATGCTAAGCTTTTGATTTATATGTACCTAAGGTACTTGATGTGATCTTTCAATTTGATAAAAAGATTGCAATGGTAAAACAAACAGCAAGCTCAAATCAGCACCTCTGCTCACCAATGTGAGAAGTTGGCCTGATATATGATGTTCCCAATTCTGGAACCACCTTGTATCAGTCCAAATATCCCCTTATGGTGTCTGGTTGTAAGTCAACCTTATAGACAAGCTATCTTAAGGGTAGCATAGACTAAGCAGCCTTAAAGGCTTAACTCAAGAGGTCGTGTTAAGCGAGCTGTTTTACCAATCACAATCCTGTAATATCAAATGAAAGGACACCACACAAGTATATATTATAAAAATATATGTATTTATTACTCACAATAATCCTCAGTACTCTTTATGAATAAAGAGGCACAAGCGTTAAATCAAAAGCACAGTATAACATACAAAGTTGCACAAATATGGATGAGGGCGAGGGGCCACTCAGACCATATACTAAACAAGTGGTATAAGAGATACCAATAAAACAGTGGTTAGGCCTAGGGCCTAGGGAATCGCTGGGAGCAGTCGGGACAAGCAATGCTGAAGTCGGGAAAAGCCCGCGGGATTCGGGTGCAGCGCTGAAAGCGCACGCATGCACCAATGTTAGTCAATGGTGCGTAAAAGTTACACAAATAGAGTTTAAGGACACTTCCGCTGAACCTAAAGGGACAAAACTTAAGACACAGACCCTAGAGGTGTGTACCAGTGTGGGAACACCGGCGTTGCAATGTTACCTCACCCACAGGAAGCGGGTGCACAGGGTCGAAGTAGTGTCGGGTTTCGTCACGCTGATTCTTGGTGCTTGGAGCTGAAGAGGCTGCAGGCGCTGTGAAGGAGAAGTGTCCGGTGGGATCCAAGAGTGGATCGAAGTCGAAAAGTACCTGAAAGCAGAGGGGACAGAGTCTGGGTCACTCAGCAGTGACCAGGGTGGAACCAGGACGGAACCAGGCAATGTCTGGCGCAATCAGGTGGTTGTCGAGGAGCTTCTCTCCGCTGTCACGTGGGCTCTGGGGCATCTACGAAGTCCAGGAGCAGGTCACGATCTGTCTCACGCAGACTCTCGCCGTCGGCTTCAAGATTGGAGCAAACAACACTTGGCAAAAGCAATCCACGCGGAACCAGAAGATTGCTTCTCACTCGGACCAGGAGGGTCAGAGTGGGGGCTCCTTTTCAGGGGAGCTGGTGCAAATCTGGAGCAACCAGAATCGCAAGTCGTTTTTCAAGTTTCGTCGGCACAGGGGCCACAAGCCGGCTGGCAAGTTACCGGGCCAACGCGTTGAGCCAAAAGAAGCAGAAGGGCCCCATGCAGCACTCGTCGAGTGTGGAGGGCTGAACTTCGGTGCAAGAGTGGCTCAGGGTTGGGGCTTCTCAAACCCCGGTGTACAGCTTCGAGGGTCACTCGTGGGCTGCACAGTCAGCGTCTCGTGGTCTTTCCAAGATGGCATGCCCCACGCTTCCGGTCACCTCCACGGTTCTCAGCTCTGCAGGGACTGTGGATCGGGCTGTTAGAAGGCAGACAAGCTTGATCTCGTCGATCTCTGTTGCTCGAGTTCCGGCGGGAACTGCAAGAAAGCAGGCGTCGAGGTGCTGGATGGTGCCTGTTTGCACAGGGTGGTCACTCCTTGACCACAAGGGAGATTCTTCAGTCTTCTACGTTGAGTAGGATGTCGAAGGGTCCAGAGTTTCGTTTCTTATGTTTCATAAGGATAATCTGAGTGCTTTGGCACTGCTCCCATTCTTATACCAATCTAGGGGGCTGGATTACCTCCTAGGTCCCCTCCTATGGGTGGGACCCAGGAAGGGGGTGGTTACACCCCTTTCCTTTGATCCAGGCCGCGCTGGGTCGGGGGCTGGAGTGCCCCAGAACCGGTTTGGCCGGATTATGCAAGGGGCAGCCTTGTGCGCCCCAAGCAGTGTCTGGTTTCTTTCAAACCTCCCTGCTACAATCCACTATCTCCTGTCTGGGGGGGGTGTGACACCTCCCTGCGACAGGAAACCCTTTGTCCAGGCCCCCTTGGCTGAGTTTCGGTCAGCTTCAGGGGGTCAGACTTGTGTCTGTGGCAGAAGCATCCATTTTGTAGATCCAAGGTCCTTTTAGAAATTAACCGCATTTAAGTAAAGTAACATGTCTTACCCCTCTAGAGGGGTGGAATGCTATCCTCGTCGCCAGAACTGGCGAGGGGATAGTATTCCAAATCGTATGACACCTTACACGACATGTTTTGATAAAGCCAAACCAAAGTTGCTATATAACCGCGAGGATTATAATGCACTTAAGAGTATATGGTATGGCATTATCCTGAAACAGCTTAGGGATTTGTTCCCGACGGCTGCAGACAGGCTCAGCTCATGCTAGAGCTCCATCTCACATTAAACCACGCACTCTGCCTCCAGGATTGATGAGGCCTTCCATACGAGTGGCTCACAGGTTTATATGTGTCCAGATATAGGTTTAGATATAGGTATACTATATCTAAGCAAGGGGTGATTACACCACCTTACCCCAGCTGAGTGATCAGCCAGTTGTGTCAATTTAAGAACCATCCAGGGGTGGCAAAAGATATGCTGCAGCCCCTGGTAGGCCTTGGTGGCACCTATGCCCTGAGCACCTATAGTGCATGGTACAGGGGCTGACAAGGAGTCCATTTCCAATTGTGGTATGTACCTAGGGTACATGGAATCCATTTTACAGAGAGAGCAGATGGCCTGGGGCCCTGATTAGCAGGGAACCAGGCCAACTAAGTCGAAAACCAGCTAAACACAAGGCAAAAAAAATCTGGGGTAACCATAGTCAGGTAGCCACCTTCCTACACTGTGGATAGCTGGTATATTTTTACTTTCAACAGTGAGGGGACGGCCAAAATACTCTACCCCTATAACATGACCTAAAATTGCCAAACACCAATTGGCTTTGTTTGAGTTTTTAGGTAAGTAACAGTCAACGTTAGCAAAATATAAGCAAGTGGCATACATGTAAAATGCACAACGTAGGATGCAGGTATACCTTACACTACCAACATGTGGGCACAATGAATGACTGAATGAATCTTTATTGTTCAATTAATTAAAATTGTTACAATATTCTATCAATAAACAAAAGCTTGTTTAAAATCTCACACAATTAGATAAGAATGAAAAAACGTTTAAAACGATTAAAATAGTAAAAGGACAATGACTAGAACTATTGTCCTATCTAGCAGTAAGGTGCTGTACATGTGACTTGAGGAAAAGTTTTATCATAGTCTCTCTTGCTTGATGGCCGACTGAATACTTTTATGTCTCAGTTTTCAGTTTCAGTGCGGCCCGGATTGCGTCTTTGAATTTCCCTAGTCGGGCCACAGTTTGAGTTGTTTCAGCAGAGAAGCACAGGTCCGATCTTCCCTGCAACTTTGAAGGCCATGCAACCTACAGATGGGGAGAACCAAGCGCTGCCGGTCACTGACTAACTTTGGGGAGCAGCACAACAGATGGAGCCAAGATTCACGGTGGTAGTTGCAGAGTCGGCAGGCCACTGAATTGTCCTGCCGGGCCCAAGTTCAGTTAAAATTCGTGATGGGCAGAGCGAGTAGTCTCATGTAGGTGAATCTTCCCTGAGCCAGGACTCTCAGAGCTTGCTCAAGGTAGGGATGCGGTTTTCCCATGATGTATGAGGAGTCCAGTGAGGAAAGATTGAATTGCTGATACAGGCTTTCCAGGTCCCTTTCAAAAGAAATTCTCTTGGCCTTAGTATTCACTGTTTTCCTCCAGGCTATTACTGGGATGTCAGGATTGTGCAGATTTTGGACAACAATATCCAGTAATCTAGTGGCTGCTGCCGAGTGCACCTGCCACGGGGAACCCTCCTCTTCGAAGAACGTTTTTATTTGCCTTTTTAATAACAATTCTGGGGATCGCGTAGGCCTGATATAGTATTTTATTAAATCACCTAAGCAAGTAATGTCCGGACTGGTGAGACCCAGCTCCAGCCTTACTCTTGCTCTCCTGGCCTGTCTAGGGAGAGTTAGGAACTTTTTATAAGCCAAAATTTGAAGGTTCGCCAGGAACTTATTGAAGGAACTGGGAAAAACTAAATGGCCATATTTAAGATAGGGCACTAATTTTGCCTTTAGAACTTTCAGAATGGGTTCAGCAGTTGGACTGTAAAGTGGCTGGTTAAGGATTTATAAGGAAAAAATGATTCCAGCCGCTTTCCTTCTCAGATGTTTCAGGTGGGCTCTAGATTCTGCCCTTCCGATAGCCAGAAGCCCAAATAGTTGTAGCTTATACTAGTTTTGATTCGCAGTGCGCCAAGTTGCCAGAATAGGGTCTTTTTTCGTGAGTACTTCCCGAATATAAGTATCCTGGTCTTCTCCTGATTCACCAGGAGTTTATTCTGTTGATTATATCCCGGCAAAGCTTTGAGGGCCTTCTGTAAGCCGGTTCTTGTGTGGTCCATTATCACAATGTCATCCGCATACTGGAGTATTTGAAGCCGTATATTCCACAGTCTTGGAGGCAGTAGACTTGCCCCATCCAGCGCTTTCCCCAGGTCAGCTGTATATAGATTAAAAAGTATAGGGCCAAGTACGCACCCTTGTTTTATACAGTTATTAGTTGATACCTTGGCGGGAACTGAAGTTTGACTGATTTTAGTATGGACCCAGGTCCCCTGATATAGAGAAATTATGGTCTTTAGCAGCTGTTGGGGAATTCCCCAAGAATGCAGTTTTTCCCACAGCTTCCCTCGATCGACCCGATCAAAGCTGCACTATAGTCCACAAAACAGCAGAAAAGTGGTACCTGAGATGGCTGGGTAGCGTGGTTAGATAGATGGCCCAGTACTAAGATGATATCTGTGGTAGAGCTTTGGGCCCTAAATCCTGTTTGAAAAAGGGGAAGAATGTTATTTTCTGTTGCCCAGGCTTCCAGTTCTTTCAAAAGTATTCTGGCATATGCTTTCGCTTAAACGTCTAATAAAGCAATAAGCCAATAATTTTCAGGTTTTGTGCTGTCCCCTTTTTTATAATTTGGGAAAAGTATTGAGTCTTTCCACGACTATGGAACAGTAGAAGTGGTGAAGGTATGCTTAAAAAGTGTTGTTAACTGTTTTGCCCAGAATCCCTGCGAAGCTTTGAACACAGATGCGGGAGCTCCATTGGGCCCTGGAGTGCCATCTGACCTCCTTTTTTTGATCAGGATAGTTACCTCGGCCACTGTGATGTTAGTAGTGTTGACAACTTTATCTTTTATTGGAGATTGTTGATGGCAATAGGTTTGAATGATATTCTGATGGGTTGAGTACAGCTGAGTTGCATGTCTAACCCACTCCAAGGCTGCCACTCCGTTTTCTTTTGTCTGACCGGTGTAAGTGAATTGCTTAATATATCTCCAAAGTTGATTATGTCCCCTTTCTTTAAGTAAGGTAAAAATGTTCACCATTCTGCCTCGATTTTCTTGGAACGTATTTTCCAGACTTTCTTCTTGTGCGCTGCACGGAGAGCAGTTATTTTCTGAGTTTGGGGGGTTTTGATGCCTTTCCTTCTTGCCTTCAAGGCCCTTGAAAGATTGCATTCTGTGTGAATTAGGTCTCTTGATTTAATACATTACCAGGGTCCCAAAGAGTGGGTATCCTGCACTTGGGTGCCTCCAGTACGTACCTGCAGGGCTGATTTTAATTCTACTGGGAGTGTTTCCTAGTGCTCCAGGGGAGAGACTGTGCTCATGACTATGGAATTTGATTCTTTGTAAGTTACCCACTCCAGGAGTTTGGGGCCAAGATTATTAGTCCATTTTATTCTACTCAGGACTTCGTAACGTTCGTCACCAGTTGAAACCCCCATTGTTGTCAATTGTGTTGCAGATGCAGGGTTATCCTCAGTGGCCTGTGATCGCTCTCATCGCTGTTGTCCACTTCAAAGTTGTTAAAGTATGGTACTAGATGATCCGAAATAAATATATAGGGGCACATGCATCATTGTAGGAATTTGCATTTCCTAAATTGCGAAAATTAAGGAATCGCAATTTAGGAATTGCAAAATCCTATGCATCAAGAAATCCTACATTTTTTTAGGATTTCTTAATTTTCGGAATTTGCGATTCCTTAATTGCGAATCGCAATTAAGGAATGGCATTACATTGATTCCTATGAGCCTAGAGGCCCATAGGAATCAATGCCGTTTTGTATTTCTTTTTTTGGGAATTCGCAATTTGTTGATGCATTGCAAGGGTGCAGAGGGGGGTCCAAAGGACCCCCCCCTGCACCCCTGAAATGTATTTTAAAGTGCATGTTTCACACACACATGTCCTAAGGACATGTGTGTGTGTAACATGACACTTTCCAAAATGCATTTTTGTGCTTTTTTAAAGAATTTCGCAAATTAACACGAGGGTCAACTTGCACTTCCTATTTCAAAATTCGCATTTTTTTAAAAATTGATGCTTTGCATTTAAGGAATCGCACAAATGTGATTCCTTAAATGCATTCGCATTTTTAGGAAATGCAAAAAAAAGCGAATTTTGACAAATTGTTTCATGCATCCCAAAAACGTATTTAGGAAGCGCAAACGGCCGAATTTACCGATTCGCACCGTTTGCACTTCCTAAATAGGTTGATGCATGTGCCCCATACTCTATTGTAGACTTATCCCTGAAGATGGGGAGAGGGAGCCAGAGAGGATCCGCAGCTGTTTTGATGGTGTGAGCAGAGACCAGACTATGATTAAGAAAAAGCTGCTGCAATGAGGCACCATCAATGTGCGGTAGGTTATACACTTTTAACTTCCCTAGCTCCCGAGTGTTCAGGTCACCAGCGATAATGGGAAAGTGTGAAACATATTTGTTTAAGAGCTGGTCCATTTTTGTTGTCAGTATTTTGAGTACATTTTTTTTTGCTGGGAGGCAGGGTTTACATAGCAGTTGAATACCAAGAGACAAATTGGTTTTTTGTTAATTTTCAGTCCACTAACTAGTACCGCTTGCATGTCTGGGATGTTGGTTGTAATAAAAGTTGTCTCTAGTCTGCGTACTTGGTTTATGTAGATTGATGGCCCACCAGAAGCTCTCCTGAAGATGGTGCGTTTTATAGCTGTGGTATGTAATTCCTGGAAGCTGTGAGGAATTAATGGTTCAGTGGCCCAGGTCTCTTGTAGGCACAAGATGTCATTTTCACGAAAATAGTTACTCACTAAACTGTACTCAAGAAGTCTTTTTAAGCCAGCTACATTCCAGGAGATCATAGACAGCTGAATGTTATTTCCCAGAGTTCTGGTGCTGAACAGATAGTGTTCAGGGTTTTTGATGTTAGAGGTGCCTTCGTAGTTGCTGCTCTGCTGGACGAGACCTAATCCCCCCCCTCCCCCCTCCCAGGGGTATGGCTTGGCCTACTTGCGTGCACTGTCCTATGTTCAGAGGTACTTGTAATCGTGAATGTATGGTACAAACTTGGCTCTGCAGCTAATTTTTTTCGCTTGTGGGTTGCACACTGTCCCCTTTAGGACTGAGTAAACTTCCTTAGTAGGCGATGGTGCAGCTTGCACGTGCGGATATTTCTCTGGGATGGGAAAAGCAATATCAATACCCCAGTCTGCCATTTGCGATATTTCTTCTGGAGTTAACCCCACACTGGTGTGATGACTTTGCCCTATCGAGGTTGATTCCCCATGGGTGTCACTGGAGGCGAAGGAACTTAACCCAGACTAATTCCTCCGAGTATGTTTCTGACAGCGTTGGAATGTGTTTGAATAGGCTAAGTATATTGCCCCTATTTAAGATGTCATGTTGGCCTTTGATGAGATATCTAGGCGTGAGGATTACCTTAGGGTTTTTTTTGCAGACTTTACTTAAATTGCTGCCTTGCTCTGCTTTTTGATGGATGTTTAAACTGGTGTATAAGGTACTTTGGTTGGCGCTTGGGCCTTTATCACACTGACAGGTCTCTAAGCTGGTCCTGGGATTTTGTGTTGGCGGAGTGGTCCTCAAAGAAGCCGATGAGAGAGGGCCCTGGGGGGCGTAGATTCCGGTGTCAGATCCTTGTTCCTTGGGCGAACTTAGTTGATCTTTGTGCTCCGACTTCTTGATGTTGATGCTTGGTGGGGGAACTGGTTGAGCATTTATTGCCGGACCTGGTAAGCTGTGCAAATCCCCCGTTTGGGGAATTGACTGTAATGATCTTTCAGTTGCTTGTTTGCTTCTGATGGAATTGATACTGTAGATTTTTCATCACTCAAAGCATGCTTTATAGATCCAGGGCTGGAGTTGAGACTAGTGAGCTGATGTGAACTTTGGTGGATGTGGATAAAACTTGGTTGTCAGACTTTGTTGTAGGATTACTCAGGGAAATTGTAACCAAATAGGCTTGATACTTAACACTGTTTATTGTGGATGCCGTGCCACTGTTATTTAATTGGCAAGTAGTTCTGTCAGTTTGTTCCTTCAATGAGGCTACTTAGGGGTCGATTCCGATTCGGGAAAAAACGCTCCGAATAGCCGTTCGGAGTGTTTTTCCCATACGAATCGTACCCTGCAACGTCCCCCGTACGTACGGCAAAGTACGATTCGTACCAGGAGCCGTACGAGTCGTACAAGACACCGTACGACTCTAATCTCCATACGAATCTCCCTCGAAACCCGCTGTACGCGACATCTGTACGGTTCGCGGCTGGTTTTTACGACCCAGCAAGTACGATACGTGTCGGGTACGCACCGTACGACCCTTTTTCTACGGGAGTTGAAAACAGCCGTAAAAGCAGAGTTTGCGCCGAAACAGGTACGGAACGGCCTCCCCCCCGGGTACGGTGCATACCCCCCATGATCGCAGGGGTACGCACCGTACCCCTGCGATCATGGGGTGTACGAGCCGTATTGTGATTTTTAGGCATCCTGTGGTTGAGGCCCAGCAGTCAATGACTGTGTTTTACCCCGGTAGTCTTTACCTTGTCTTGGGGTAGCTGATCACCGGAAAGGAAGGCTTCAGCAAGTCAGCAAACCACATCTCACCCGGGGGGCCAAAGTAAGTCACCCCTCTGTGCCTCCGGAGTACCTTCCTGCAGCCTCCCTGAGTCTCTGTTGCACATGGGGCGTCGGCGAAGGCACTTCACCTCCCTTCCACGGTGAGTCGCACGACCAGAAAGAGCCTCAACTACTAGGAGCGACTGCCGCTACACCAATTTCCCCGCTGCTGCTGCACCAACCAAGGCACCCACCAACGGCCCAGCAGCTTCACTCTGGCGGCCCCGGCTGCTCGCACCCCCAGCTGAACAGTCTCACCTTCTCCTCTGAGCTGCCCAGGCTCCGGCGGCTTTCCCGGCCTGTCTCTCTGTCCTTTAATCAGGCTGATTTGTCCCTCGAGCTTGCTGCTGCTGCACCCGCCCCCGCTGCCAGACACTATCTGCTACCCGCTGACGTACGGACTTGCTCCTTCCTGCTGCGGGGGGCTCCTTGCTCTTGCTGGGCACCGCACGGGACTAGCCCTCACAACCACCTTACGCCAGCTCACCACCACCTCCTCGTGAGCCTGTGGGATACGGGAGCCATGGGGGTAGCAGGAACCGCAGTCCCGGAATCAGCGCAGCTCAACGGTTTACATGCGGTTTTCACCGCGGCAGGTACCCAGCTGGTGCGGGTGGGTGGGGAGCACCGGGCAGATGGCGATAAGGGAGTGAGTGATAAATGTCCCACACAAGCTCAAGCTCCCTGCTCCTGACTCCGATTCCACCTCCAACACCTGCGCCTGCTCCAGTGCAGTCCCCCACAATCCGTATGAAACGTCACACCACCCAAGAAAGCCTGGGCTCTGACAATTTTTGGGTGTTAGTAACTAAACGAATATCAAAGTAGGATTTGCTTTGCACTTCGTTGTTCCACCTTTTTGTTTTGCTGGCACCATTCTACTTTCACCACACGGTGTCGCCGGTGCGCTTCGGCAGGTCCTGCACAATCCTTCTGTAGCGTCACACCACCCAAAGAAGCCTGGTCTCTGGCAAGCCGACAAGCCCCCCCCACCTCACACCGCACACCGCACGCCACACCCCTCATGGACCGGCGCTGGCTCAGCCGGGAGGCTGTGTTCTTTGCGACCCGGTAACATTCTCAGCAGGCAGTGGGCATTCTCGGCGGGCGGACGGGCTGAGGCTCCGAACTCAAAGCTCAGCAGCAACACAAACAGGCTCCGCCTCCGTAAATCCAGGTACTCAGCTATTGGCTGTAGAATGTGTCAAATCATTTGCACTAGAGCTCAGAGCTACCAACATGTGGGATTTCAAAATGAATCCGCTATATAATCCTGAAGGCCCAGCTGTAGTGATTCAAACTATAATGACCTGGTCCTACTCAGGCAATGTTCTTTAGTCTCTTTTATACGAATGTACTGCTCGTTGCAAATCTTTACAACTCTCTCCCCTATCTTCAAAGTTCATGGGGTAGAAAGTACACCGTTATCATGCCAGATATTATTAAAAAACCTTAATCCCTTACTAGATAGTCGTGCTGAATGGACAACACACAACAATGTATATTGTGAAAAAAATGTGAGAAAGCGAGATGACCCCTCACGGGCGAACCACCAACGGGGAACCTGGTAGGTACTCACCAGTGTTGCCCTGTTCTCATCATCGGCAGTCATCAAGCTTTAAAAGAAATGTGTCCAAACAAACATAGAGGTGTATGTGCAAAAAGGAAGTTCAGTGGAAAGAATAATGAAAGACACATACAGAAAACGAACAATGTGCTGTAGACAGATAGGAAATGCACGCTTATACGACCTTTATTCCATTCCTTCGTGCAGCCTAGCTACTTAAAAAGCTGGGCGAGGCTATTACTCATATAGCCATATACCATACGCCAACATGTTTCATTGCCTTGTATACTGACGGCAATTTCTTCAGGGCATCAATTATTTAGCCACTGCATCAAAAGCTGGACACACCATTCTTCACGACACCACGAGGCCAAAGTGACTCCTACCGGCCGTGAGGTACAAATTAAAAACTAAAAGAACAACCCCTCCTGTGAGTTGTCTCAAGTTTCATGTCGTATCTTAACGATATTCGGAGACTAGCACCGGCGTTTACTCAGCCTGTCAGCTGTAGTGATAACATGTCAGAATACAATTGTTTTGGCATGTGGGAGGAGCCCCTCTCTAACATTTGTAAGTGGCTTGTAAAGTCTGCATTGAATACCCAACGCCCAGGTAAAAAATAGTCAGAAATGAAACATAAGGTATGCTAATTCACATGTTTGAGTTGTAGTTATTAATAAATTAGCTCTTTACGAGGCTGATGGCATTTTTTCATTAACAATTATTTTGACAGTGTGTTTTTAAATAGTACCTTTGTGAATCTCAGTTTCAGAAGAGGGTATTGAGTTCATCTCTGTGACATTGTTCTAAAGAGCACTTTTCTAATCCATTGTGAAGCTTAGATTTATAGCATGGGTACTCACAAACTTTGTCTCGGGGGCCAAATTTACAATGTGGTTTGTGCCCGAGGGCCGCACCGTTGGGGGCGGGGTCAGTGGGAAAGGGTCGGGGCTAGAGCAACAAAAAAAACTGTGAACATGAGGTTGATCATAGGTCCCTGCAGCGGACGCCTTCGTCCACTGAGCCACCAGACCCGGCATAGAAACACATCTCTCTCCCTCTCCCCCTCTCCCCCTCTCCCCCTCTTCCTCTCTTCCCCTCTCTCCCCCTCTCTCCCCCTCTCTCTCTCTCCCTCTCTCTCTCCCTCTGTCTCTCCCTCCCTCTCCCTCCCTCCCTCCCTCCCTCTCCCTCCCTCCCTCCCTCTGTCTCCCTCCCTCTCTCTGTCTCCCTCCTTCCCTCTGTCTCCCTCCCTCTCTGTCTCCTTCCCTCCCTCTCTCTGTCTCCCTCACTCCCTCTGTCTCCCTCCGTCTGCCTCCCTTTCCATCCCTCCCTCGCTCTACGTCCCTCTCCCTCGCTCTCCCTCCCTTTCCCTCCCTCACTTTCCCTCTCCCTCTCTTTCCCTCCCTCTCGCTCTCCCTCCCTCTGTCTCCCTCTCCCTCCCTTTTCCTCCCTCTGTCTGCCTTCCTTTCCCTCCCTCCCTCGCATTCCCTCCCTCGCTCTCCTTTCCTTCCTCGCTCTCCTTCCCTCCCTCGCTCTCCTTCCCTCACTCGCTCTCCCTCCCTCGCTCTCCCTCCCTCCCTCGCTCTCCCTCCCTCGCTCTCCCTCCCTCCCTCGCTCTCCCTCCCTCCCTCACTCTCCCTCCCTCCCTCGCTCTCCCTCCCTCGCTCTCCCTCCCTCCCTCGCTCTCCCTCTCTCCCTCGCTTTCCCTCCCTCCCTCTGTCTCCCTCCTTTTTTTTTTTTAAAGGCTGTCTGCAACCAGAGCTCGACTCAGAGACTCTGCTGCCTGTGGGGGCCGGGCGATTTCCGCCGTAGTCAGAGTGGGGCTGCAGGGGCGCTGAGAGCATAGCTGCCAAGGTTTCAGAATACTATGTGTGACATTTTTATAATTTCAGTGTAATTTTGAGTGACATTTCAATAAATATGAGTGACATTTTCTCGCAAGCAAAGTCAAGCAATGAAGACAAGAGAAACATATAAATATCAGAAATATGACACCCATTTGAGCAACAAGAAACTCTAAAAAGTAATTGAACTAAAATGCACTAACAGCAGGCAGCTGTAAACAGAGCAGAGTATTACTGCGAGAGTGCACAGTTCTCACACTCAGTACACTACAGGCTGCAGGCAGCTCAGAATGAAGCATTCATTTCATTTATTAATAACATCCATAGCAAGTTAGGTGAGCTATTAATACACAGAGGCCTTTACCAGCCTTTGCCCACACTGGGTCACCGGGATCCTACCTTCTGCCAGCATCAATCATTGAATCAGATCAGGATGCCAAGCATCAGTGCGGGCTGTAGGACCTTTCTGTCACAAGTGGGACCAGGCCCACAACAGATGGATGTGAGGCCCCAACATTTACATCTCTTCGCAGCTTCCTAATTAAGAGCCAAACACCGTCAGCTGACTCGCAGACAAGCTCGGGCACTGGGCAAGCCTTGGATTGAGGGGCACACAGTCCCACATAGGTTACAGTTGGCAGCCAGAGCTCTGTAATGTTATATTCCAAAAGGTACTCTGAGTCTAACAAGTAGCACTGGGCAGGGCTGTGCATGTCCTGTGCAGCCAGTTTCATATGCGTAGCGTGTAACTGTCCTTATCACGATACTGGCAATTGCTAAGACAAGAGGAGACATCGTTTCTGTGGAAACCGACAGCACAGCCAAACATTGCGGTTAGGGTATGGGGTTGAGGTGGTATGTAGCTACCATTACTAGTGAACTATAGGCCTTGTAAAATAAGGATGCAGGGTTCTGCCTCAAAGTTTGCAGTGAAATAAATGACTGCAGCACACACAATATTGCAACTGATTAAAGTCGGATCTAACCAGAGGACCCGTTGAGAAACTCGTATTTGGCAGAGTATGAAAGTTGAAGCAGGATGGATCCACTTGAACTAACGCTCTTCAGCAGATGCACACCCCTTAGACAACACATTGAATCTGCTTCATTTAACATGACGGTGACCTACAATGGGAAGAAGAGAGCCTATGGAGGAGATCTGATGCTCGGAGAGACGCCAGCAGGAAGTGCAGCTAATGCCTTTATGGCTGATAGTAAACACTACTCCCCCTTCCCCCCCCCCTCCCTCCCAGGCTATGACAGCTTCCAGGCACGCGCACACAGCCGCACCCAAGCATTTCACAGGTCTTTAAAAGACCATTAGAATGTTAATGAGGCTATTTTCACCTCTCAGCGCCCCTGCAGCCCCACTCGGACTACGGCGTAAATCGCCCGGCCCCCACAGGCAGCAGAGTCTCTGAGTCGAGCTCTGGTTGCAGACAGCCTTAAAAAAACAAAAAACTCGGGTACGATCTCTGAAAGGTCCGCGGGCCGCCAGGAAAGGCTTGCCGGGCCGCCAGCAGCCCGCGGGCCGTACTATGAGTACCCCTGATTTATAGTAACAATGTCCGAGGTATGATTTTAAGAAAAGCTGTGAACTTGTGCCTTATGAACTACTGAGGACTATCTGACCAGTTTAAACATCCTAATCCTCACTGTAGTTAACCTTCACCTGAACCCCTCTCGGTCATATGGTGCTCAGACAACTCAGCGGGCCTGAAACTCCCTGTTACATTCTTAAGGTGGAGAAGTGTGGCTCACCGATTAGAGCGGCAGACCCTGAGGCAGAGGTCTGGGGGGGACCAGGGTTCAATCCCCATCGCGGCAGGGTCTTGGGCTCAATGTCCTCGGAGCCGATAATTCTCGCCTCGGTGCCTACTCTTATCATGGATTCCACTCTGCAACTCTGGGCAATAGCGTGCTTAATCTCCACACCGGCCCTAACAACGCTAGGATGCCTGGCTTCACCTTGGGGGTGCCCAGGAGTGGACACCTCACAGGAACAGGCCAGGAAGGGTTCCACAGCGGTATTCGTACAGCGCTTAGAGACCCCTGGGTGATAGGCGCTATACAAGTGCAAATTACATTACATTACATTAAAATACTGCTTTCTGGGATAACCTTGACTGTGAGCTGAAAATGTGGGGGAACTGCCAGGATAGCTTGAAATTGACATCAAACAATGCTGAATACTACAATAAAGTAAGACCCCCTCCCCCCTGAAATTTACATTCTCAGTCTAGGGGTCTCTCCAACTACCCTGGCTTCTGCACCTAGTGTGGTTCAACATTTGAATGGCTGAGATGAGAGGAGGTTTCTCTTTGCATACAACTAGGGGCCGATTACTATGTCGTCCGGAAAGGATCCGGATTCGGAAGCCGTGTTTCTGAACGACTTTTTCGCCTTTCCGACTGACTGATTAAAATGTTCTGAAAGAGTCCGGACAGTACGACTGGTTCGAGAACGTCATTCGAAGCAACAGAGTCGGTCAAGTGCAATTCGCTGGGGTTTATGGACCGCGTTTCCCAGTGAACGATTAGGATGACTGATTCCGACAGCCTTTCCGAGCAGGTTGTTATCAGATGGATCGGCTGCCGGAAACTCACTTTGGGGGGCGATAGCAGACCCCCTTCACCCGAGGACCTCCAAATCGGTCCCGTAGGGGTACCCATGGGTCCCCCCTTTCCATGCATGCACAATGTGGCAGGCACCATGAGATGCCTGCCACAGGGTGCATGCTTTTCCCCAACCACCCCTTTTTGCATTGGGAGCCTGTTTTCTCGTTCATGTCACAGGCTCCCATTAAAGTCAATGGGAGTCCGAACAAAAGGTGTCCGGAGACATCCTAATCGGTCTTTCGGACACTCTGGAACCATTTTGTTTGGAATGCTTTCCTGACTACATCGTAATCTGCCCCCTAGTTGGAATGGACAACCACATAGATGGACTTAGAGAAATTAGAGAACCCAGCAGGCCTGAAACCAATTGTCACCGTTTGGGGGACAGCTTTTGCTGCATAACAGAAGTGCTGAAAGGTCACGGTGGATCGGCAATAAGAATATGTCAAGATATACTCAGATTCTTTTATAGATATAAAACACTAGCATCTTTTATAATATGTACTTTGTTTTAAGTCTTTTTCATCTAGTCCCCATAATACATGCAAATTGAAAGTTTCTATAATTGTAATTATTTTTTGCATACCAGAAGTAGGTTAAAAATTATGAGATTCTTGTTTGTGTTCCTTCTTTTTGTGTGGCCTATTTTCCTACTAGAATAGAAACTGTTCCCAAAATAAATCCCCAGCAGATTTATTTTGTCATGGGAAGATAAAAAAAAACTGTTTAGTAATGTCTACGTTTATTTGTTGAAGAGATACAAATAAAAGAGAGGAAAGTAATGCTTCCAGAGGGTGTGGTACCAAGATATCAATATCAGAATATAATATTACATAAATATTGTATCCTTAATTTTGTTAACAAAAATATTGCTCCTTTGAAGTTATTTGACGAAAATCTACACCCAATGGAATAATATACCTGTAAATGATATGTAGCCCCTAACCAGTGTCATATGAGCTGCTTTTACATTTCGTTCCTGCTGCCACCACCAAGAACACGCAGAGGTATCAAGGGCTGTGCAAGAGATCATGTACTAGCCGTGACTACACCGAATTAACATCCATGGGTATTACCAACATATCTTTAAAAGAAAAATATGTTTTCCTGATTTTGGGCTAAATTTCTTCCTCAAATATATTTCCCGATTGAGAAAAAGTGCTTCAACCCACTCATGCCACACCAATTTATTTCGAGGAGGGGCTAGCGGTGTGCGCTCCATTGCGATTGCTTATACAAATTGGCTCCCTTGAGCTTTGAGCCGACGGGCTCCTGGACAACGCACCTGCGTGCCGGTTCGGGCATCGAGGCCATTGACGGTTGTTTGGCGGCCTTCTCTTCCACCCCTAACTATTTTCTCTACTGATGAGGGAAGTTATCCCGAAACCCGAGCCATGTCTCGGGCGATATCCAAAAACCCGGGACATGTATCGGGTCTAGAGATCATCAGTTTTACAAGTACCTACTTGCACCCACATGGGTGAACCACTCAAGAACTCCATGTACCAGATTCCCGAGGGGCGATCCGGAGGAGGGGCTAGCGGTGTGCGCTCCATTGCGATTGCTTATACAAATTGGCTCCCTTGAGCTTTGAGCCGACGGGCTCCTGGACGACGCACCTGCGTGCCGGTTCGGGCATCGAGGCCATTGACGGTTGTTTGGCGGCCTTCTCTTCCACCCCTAACTATTTTCTCTACTGATGAGGGAAGTTATCCCAAAACCCGAGCCATGTCTCGGGCGATATCCAAAAACCCGGGACATATATCGGGTCTAGAGATCATCAGTTTTACAAGTACCTACTTGCACCCACATGGGTGAACCACTCAAGAACTCCATGTACCAGATTCCCGAGGGGCGATCCGGAGGAGGGGCTAGCGGTGTGCGCTCCATTGCGATTGCTTCCACACCAATTTCTTGTCCCCTTTTCTCATGTCTTTGGTCGATCATGGTCCTCTTCAACGATTTATATTCATTAAACATAACAGAATGGGCCTCGTCTGAAATAGTCTATGCCTTTCAAAAAAGTAGATGTTTATTATTTTTACAGGTTATTTATAACCTCTGGTTTTAAAACTATTTAAGAGCCCAGTCTATTGTTATTACAATCAGAGAAAAAAAGGCTGGATAAGGATATGGGCTACTATTGACGTTTCTGAATAAAGGAGGACTTCAGAGTTTGTAACCAGAAAGATTTATATTTTAAAAACCCAACAGTGAAAAAAGCACAGCATGACAACTAATTGACACTCTTGGCTTTGAAAGGTGTTTGCTAACTTTTACCTTTGCTTGTGCTTATTGACAATACTGAACTACATCAGCAAAAATATTATATGGCCTTCCCAAGCTTGAGGACATATATGCACACATACATCAAACCACATGCACACATATGGGTCTTGGTGCTTTGATGGGCACATTTTTATAACTTTATGGTCAGCCCCAGCATGATGACCTATATGTGCAATTGTATGACGGCACATGTGGATGTATGTCTGATAATGCTGCTTTTAATTTACATTTCCACGATGGTTTCTGCCCGTTTAGGACCAGGACATTTAAAAAATGTGTGCTAAAGAGCATTATTATGAAAGGAGTTACTCAGTAGAAAATGGCAGCTTCTGAGCCCTCTGAAAAAGAAAAACCCCAGAAAAAACAGGATAAGGACAAGGAGGCACAGCGAAAGGGTGGGGGAGGAGGGGGCTACAAACTGGATGCCACCAAGCGGCGTGGGGCTACAGCGAGCAATAGAGGATCGGGGGTTGGAAATTAACCCCTTAGCTGTGGCGCTAAGGGGGAGGCGGGGCCGTGCGGCGCTCCCATACTCATGACGGAACCCCTCCGTCACGGCCCTCGGGTGAGCTGTGCTTGAGACGGAACTGTTCCACTTCTGTCAACCCCGCCCGCTCTTTAGAACGCTCAGCGCAGGCGCGGAATTCGCACCACGCAGGCGCGGCGAGCGGGCCGTGACGGAACCGTTCCGTCACCAGCACAGCCCACCCGAGGCTCGTGACGTTACGGTTCCATCACGAGCACGCAACGGTTTAAAAAACGCAGTAGACAAACTGAGTGGAATTGGCAGTGGAGAGAGGGGCAATCGATGAGGTGATGGAGCAGCATGGAGGGCACGAGGACTGGAATATAGGGAGGAGCAGCAAATGGGAGAGAGAGCAAGGAAACACATGCACTCCAATGGAGTGCTCAAAGAAAGGGAAACACCGTAGTTTCTTGAGTGTAAACAGTGGAAGGATGAAGTGTCCCTCCTCCCTCCTTCAGTCAAAATGAAGGAGGGAGGAGGGACACAAAGAAAAGAAGAGGAAGGAAAACCACTGAATAAGAAGCCAACAAATGAGAATGGCAAGAAAAATAACATATTTTAAGCAAGGGACTGACCAAAGCCCACTGTAAATACTGGTATTGAGCATGGTAGGCAGTCTTTCAACAGCAGACAGCTAAATGTGTCTTTAGTCAAGGCCTAAAAATGGCAGTCGGTTAGCTGTACATCATATCTCCGTTTAACTGAGTTAAATGATACATAAAACCTTTAAAGGCTCAAAATAAATGTTCAGGCGTTTTGTAACAGGTTGTTTCTGAATCTGAACCCATAACACTGAGCATTAATGTATCTGCAGTGCAGTCATATCGCTTATTGGTGCATTCAGTTGATGACAGTACATACCTCGTGCACTAGTTTCTTCTGATCAGTGAATTTGCAGCATTTCTCTTCTTTCGAGGCTTACCTGCTTTTGATGTTCTTACAGAGTCAACATTTTAGGGATGGACACGCGTGGCAATCCATTCTACAATGAATACTTTCACGGGCTCTGTGACAGAGTTTTTGATGGCCACACAAGAACCTATTTTCGCAAGCCATGGAATACTGCTGCTCTTACTTATGAGGTAAAATCATCTCTTCTTGATCATATTAAATATTGGAGTGTGTTCCATTGCTGTTCACTTTTGGCTGAGGAAAAAAAGTAAAAGTAATGTGGAAAAGAAACAGTCATAAGGTAAAAAACTAAATGTTTACACTGACTAAATACAACTGCATCTTACGAAAAGAAACAACTTCTATCAAAACATCCACACACCAGCATGCAGGGGAAACAGTCGGAACAAGGCAGGCCGAGCTACGGGTGTTCAACAACGCAGACACTACCACGCTTGCCTGTGGTTAAGGCAGTGTATGGTCTAGCTGCTGTTAAGTGGAAGCAGGAAGGACCGAGAGAGAACGCGGGAACATAAATGGGGCCGAGGCGTGTTTTGGGGGGTGGGGGTGGTTTTTAAGGTTTGTGGGTTGTGGTCAGGGCTGTTTTCAGGACTGTTTTCAGGGCTGGGGGGGGGGAGGTCAGGGTAGTTTTAGGGCTTGTGGGGGTAGGGGCGTTTTTACGGTGTGGGGGGAGAGAAGTTGGTTTTTAGAAGGTAGGGGGGTAGTTTTAGGTCTCAGGGCCAGGGTTTGGGGGCCCGTTTTAGGGCTCAGTGTGGGGCGGTAGGGATCTGGATACTTTTTAGAGCTTGGGAGCAGCCTGGGTAGTTTTTAGAGGTCGATGGGGGATCGGGTTCGTTTTTAGGGCTTAGGGGAGGGCGGGGTATTTTTAGGACTTGGGGGCAGAGAAGTTTCTAGGGCTTGTGGAGGGAGGGAGTTGGGTTTCAGGAGGGACGGTGGTACTTTTAGGACTCAGGGCAGGGGTCGCTATAAGACTTACCGGATAAGTCTTAACCACGCATATGTCATTGCCATAATTGTGTTAACAACGCATATTTCATTGTAAAGGCGTGCGTGGTAAAGGCATATGCATGGTTAAGACCGCGTGGAACAGGCATGCGTGGCAAACGCATACTTGGTTCCGTCACACAGCTGCATACAGTCTTGTCTCAACAAGAGATAACAAGCATGTACAAAGGCAATAGCAATAGTCCTGGCTTTAATGTTCTAATACACGCAAAAAGACTTTGTGCATGCATCTGCTTTGTCAGCACATTAAAAGCAGAACAATTGGCTTTGGCAATCTTTGTTTATTATATCCTCTTGTTTTTTGTAGTACAGATTTCTTTGAAGTAGCTGCAAAAAACATGTCCTCAGGGTTATGTAAACAGGGCATCATGTGTCATGGTCTTTAATTTAGTAAATCTGTGCCTAGGTGTTATAGATTTAATTTGCTAAATTGAGCCAATGATTTAAGAATATAAAACGTCAGGACTGGAAACATGCTATTATGCCTACAACGAGTGATATGCTATCCCAAGATTTATCAGTATCTTAAACTAGACGATAATATGCAAAGCAACCTTTACTGGCCTCTAGATCACTATGTAGACATTAACAGATTGTGTTTGCTAATCGCCAAGCATAATTGTTTACACAGGTATAAGAACTGTAGTACATTTCCCAACATTTTTGGCTGCTGCAGCACTGCCAAGTGTCACACATCATGGGTTAAACTAACGCATTTGAGGCTTCTATTCACTTTATAGCAATACTGGGTGAGTGTCACACACACCGACTGCACTAAAAAGGCAAACTGACAACTAGTTCTCTCTCCTGCTTGATTTCTAGCACAGGCCAGCCAATCGGGAGGCTTGTTATAGAATGTTCCACATTCCATGACTCATAGCATGTCCCTGATTGGCGGTAGAACTGCCTGCCTCCCTGCACTTGCTCGCATTCCGAAATGTCACGTGCCACTGTGTGTGTGCTGCTTACATGGAGCTGCAGCTGCTCCCAGACTGTCTCTCATGGTCCATGCTGCATGGTGGGTGCAATGTAAATACTGCTCATATGTCATAGTGGATTACAGAGCACCACTGAATAAGCCTGGCTGGAGACCGACCGCCCTGATTGGAGGCAGTAGTGCCTGTCTGCCTACACTCAGTCACATTGGTCTGCGAGCCATCCGAAGTTTCACGTGCGCCTGTTTGTGTGATGCTTACATAGACTTGCAGCTACTCCCAGGCTGTGTCTTGTGAGCCATGCTGTGTGGTGGGTGCAGTGAAAACACTGTTCATCTGTCAGAGTGGAGTAGAAAGCACCACTGAATGAGCCTGGCTGAAGCAAAGTGCCTGGCTTTGGCTCAGTTCGAGCTCCTCTGTGACTCTTGAGCTGAAAAGGGCCTAGTCTGTCCTCTACTAATCTAAGGCTACAAAGGAAGGTGTGTGTGTCCATATATCTGGCTGTGTGTGTCATGGCCACGAAACAGAGCAACAATTGTGCAGCATGTATGCTGAGCACGCCGGTCACAGAGGGCGTGCCTGGACTGGCCGGGGGGAGGGGTTGGGGGTGGAGGGGGTGGTGGAGGGGGGCATATTACTTTATGTTTTTTGGTGGCGGAAAATATTTTGTCCCTGGGATGAGTACTGCTTAGCTGTTGTGTTTATTACACTCGGTTTGTGTTGCACTACTGTGTTCTGTGGCTTCTCCTGATAAGTGATCTTGGGGAAGCATCCCCAAAAAAGGAAGCATTGAGCTGAGTTTTCCTCTTCTGCCTCTAGTTCCTTCAGCTCTTCTCCTTCCCCTCCAAAACACCGCAGGGAGTGTGGGAACGCTAAGTCGGGAGACATTGTTGGGGATGAGGGACTCCACTAAGCCTAAGGGGAATGGGCCTGTTCCGTCTCCTTCTTCTTCAGGGTCAGAGGAGGAGGGGCAAGTGCCTTAGGATCTGATTGGGGGAAGTATGTTTCCAAAGACATGCTTTCGGACTTGGCCAGGCATGCAACGTCTTGAAGGAATGTAAAGCAGCTTGTTTTACCAGTCTATAATCTCGTGAATGACCAAATGAAAGGAGAACCACACCAGATATATATATATAAAATATATGTATTTATTCTAAACACACCCTACTAGTCTCTTTATGAGGCTAGAAGTCAAAGCACATAAGTTACACTTAATAGCACACAGTAAATTAGCACAATGTACGTTGAGCCCTAGGGACATACTAAACCATATATCAATAAAGTGGTATAAGAACCACGACTTAGCTAGACACAAGGTCTAGAGCCTGTAGAAGTGCTGGGACTACAAGAAACCACCCAAGGTAGTGACACAGGGGACCCTTGGGGGATGCGTGCAGTGTGTGAACACCGCCGCGAATCGCCGTTAACTCCAATGGGGAAAGTCGCGGTTGGAGATTTAAAGATAAAAGACACTTGGAAGAGAACTTTAAACAAGCCCCTTTAGACTTAAGGGTTTTTAAGACGAACACCCATGGGAGCACTGGAGTACTCGTGTTACCTCACCCAGGTAAGCCGGGTGCATAGGTGTCTTTTGGTGTCGGGACTCGTCGTTGATTTCAATGGCGATCTGCTGCAAAGCGCTGCTGCCGTCGAAGAGTAAAGTGTCCAGGTGGATCCAAGCCTGGATCATAGATGAGAAGAACCTGAAAGCAGAGGGGACAGAGTCTGGGGCACCAGCCAGTGACCAGGGGCACGATAGACGAATGCCCACTGATATCGGGTGATTTTAGGTTAAGGAGGTGAAGCTTGACTCTTCATTCACGAGGACCTGGATTCGAGCTGTTCCACAAAGGATGTCGAGTGCTGTGGTGTCGGTGCCCCAATTGGACCCAACAAGCCTTGGCAACAGCAACCCACGCAGAAAGGAGAAAGACGCTTTGGTGTGGACCAGCAAGGTCCGAGGGACTCATCACGCGGTGCGGAGTCTGGGCACGTCTGACCAACCAGGGAAGCCCAAGGAAAATCAGAGTTGACTTCACAGGGACCCACCAGTTGATGGACCAGGGATTGCCAAGGGGCCTTGAGCAGTCGCACTCAGAACTGGCTCGCGGAACACTTGTGGAGTGTAGGCCAGCAATCTTTGATGCAGATGGTGCTCGGGGCTTGGGCTACTAATAACCCAAAGCACAGCTTCAAGAGACGTCGTGAAGCGGATGCACTTGCAAATGTGCACGGTTCGATGTCACTCACAAGGGGATGCGGGTCTCAGCTTTACTGGGGACTGGGGTCGGCCTCTGAGAAGCCTGGAAATCCATCTCCTGGGCTACAGTTACTTCGGAGTCCATCGGAAGCTTCGGAGATGCAGACCGGCAAATGCTTTGTTGGTACCTGCCAAGCAGGGGATTAACTCCTTTACTCCAAGTGAGATTCTTCAGTCATCTGGCATTGAACAAATCGTCGAAGTTCCAGGATTCAGTTGCAGAGTTTCGCCCAGGGAAATCTAAAGTCCTGTAGTCAGGGGTTCCTTTCTTATACCCAAGGAAGGGGTTGGACTAACTCTGGGGACCCACCTATGGGAGGGTTTTGGAAAGAGGGGTGGCTACACCCATTTCCTTTGTCCAGTTTCGTGGCAGAGCAGGGGCTTGTAGCCTCTGCAACCGGTTTGAACTGAGCTATGCACAGGAACACCAAATGTGCCCCCGGTGAAGACTTCTTCAAAGCACTCTTGGAGTGCGCCCACCCAGCCCCAATCCACTAAGGCCTGTCTGGGAGGTGGTAACACCTCCCTGTGACAGGACACTGATTGTCCAGGCCTCTCCTGCCGGAGTTTCGGTCAGCAGCAGGAGGCCAGACTCGTGTCTGTGGCTGCAGTGTTTATTTTGTGATACCAGGGCTCTTTAAAACTGTTACCGGGTAGACCGGTGTGTACATGTCCCTCCCTCTAGAAGGGCGGAATTCTACCCACGCCACCGGGCTTGGCGGGAGGGGGGAGGGGGTTAGTATTCCAAAGTGTTTGACAATAAACACGACATGTTTCCGTGAAGCCATCCCAAAGTTAGCATTTACCGCAAGGTTATAATGCACTTAAGAGTATATGGTCAGGCTGCATCACAGAACAGCCCCAGAGAATAGGTTCCAAAGGCTGCAGAGGGGTCCTGGTCATACATGGGCACCCTCTCACACGAAACCAAGCACCCTGCCTTCAGGATTGATAAGGCCTGCCATAGGGGTGACTGATAGGTTTCTATGTGAAGTGATTGAAGGTAGATATAGGTAACCTGTATCTTAGTAAGCGGTGCGTGCACCACCTTACCCATGCTTCAGTAGCAGTTCTGTGGTGTCATTTTGGAGGGCTTCCCAGGGGTGGCATAATACATGCATTAGCCCCTGGTAGGCCTCGGGGGTACCTATGCCCTTATTACCTAGTGTATCATATACTAGGGACTCACAAGGGTACCCCAGTAACCAAACTGGAGTGTACCTATAGTACTTTGAATCAATTTAGAGAGGAAGCAGCTAGGCCGGGGTCCTGGATAGAAGGGCCCCAGCCAGAGTAAAGTCTAAAAACACTGAAACATCAGCAAAAAGTGGGGGTAACCATAGGAAGCAGGTCCTACTCTCCTAGAATGGGCTTCCCAGATGAGGAAATCCCTTCAACTTCATCTGGGGGCTTGCTGCGGCACTTCCAGATTTTTGGCACCCCTGGATGTACCTGTTCATCAGTAAATTTCTGAAGTCCTCAAGAGGGAGTGAAGGGACCCTGATAAGATCATGTTGCTCCGCTGGCCAAATTGTACCCCATGCAAGATATGTAGAAAGACCAGTCAGATTCCATTCCCATTGATTAATTTCTGGCAAGTGTGGTGGGCCGGACCTCCTTGGCAGAAAATCCGGTCATCAAGGATGTGGTGGATAAGAAAGTGGATACCTCCCTTCATAAGGTCTACTCCGATTCCCATCTCACTCTTCGGGCAGGGATCTATGGTACCTATGTGGCGCAATCTTTACTGACGGATCTTACGGTGCTGTTCAGCTCCTTGGACGATGCCTCTCACTGTGCAGGTCTGCTGGACCAGATTGAACACCAAGTAGAATCATCTTTTAGATCTTTTTTTTGTGTGGTCAGAGCTTTGGCCCTTTCTGGAGGCCAGAGGAATATTGTTCTTAAAGACTGAAGGACAGATTCTGCCCAGAAGGCGTCCATGCTGAGGTTGTTTTTTCAGGGATTGATGTGTTTGGAGCAGAGTTGGAGGACATGCTGCATAAGTTACTCAAGGTGAAGAAACATTCCTTCTCCCTCGTAGGCGCGACTAGTAAGAGACTGTCCTTTAAGCTTGAAATTCACTTTCGCTCCTCCTCCAGGAAGCAGCTCCTCTGGTCTCAAGTTTGATGCACTGCAGGATGAGGTCAGGATTGGAAGGCGAAATCCCCCTCCTAAGCCTTGTTCCTGACTAAATGATGGGGCAGGAATCTGTGGTCGGCGGTGATCTCCGATACTTCTTCCAGACATGGGAGCAGTCTACCTCTGATGCTTGGTCCTTGCAGGCCCACTGGTCTCTAAGGGAAGACCGGAGGTCCTCCAACTGGAGGGAGCTGATGGCTGTTTCCCAGGCTGTTGGGGGATTTCAAGCCTTGCTGGAGGGGCACAACCTGGTGGTGCGTTCCGACAACCTGGTCACTGTGGCATATATGAAGGTTCAGGGGGGATTCGGTACCTGTCCCTCACTGTGGTGGCTCAGCCTTTGTTCCTCTGGGTAGAACAGTGCCTTCTGTCCCTGCGAGCTGCGTATGTTTGGGGATGGACAACAGGGTGGCAGACGCCCTCAGCTGGTTCTTCCCTTCCTCTCACGAGCTGTGTCTTACCAGGGAGATTTTTCTGCAGGTGTGCAGGAGGTTTGGTGCACACTTCCCGGATCTTTTTGCTACCCGGCACAATGCTCTGGTTCTTCGGTTTTGTTGTCTGGCTCCTCAGGTAGGGGACAGGGGGGTGGATGGCCTGATAGTACCTTGGGTGCACAGACATAATATCGACTCCAAAATATCGTTTGGACAGAATATCGAGTCAGAAATATCGTTTGGACAAAATATCGACAGGACAGAATATAGACAGCCAAAATATCGTTTTTAAGGTAAGGGAAGTAATATCGACTGTAAATAATATAGAAAGTGAAAATATGTAAGTATATAATATAGATAGTAAAAAAATGTGTTTTTATTTTTAGGGTTCAGGGTCAGTTTTGGGTTTTTGGGTAAAGGGGTATTTTTAGGGTTCAGGGTCAGTTTTGGGTTTTTGGGTAAAGGGGTATTTTTAGGGTTCAGGGTCAGTTTTCAGTTTTTGGGTAAAGGAGTATTTTTAGGGTTCAGGGTCAGTTTTGGGTTTTTGGGTAAAGGGGTATTTTTAGGGTTCAGGGTCAGTTTTCAGTTTTTGGGTATTATTTTATTATATTTTGTTACTATATATATATGTTTTAATAAATATGAAATAAAAAAATATTTATTTAACTTTCATTAATTATTTAATTATAAGTTAATTTAAGTAATTTTAAGTATATTTTAGTAATTAATTATTAATAATAATTTAATATAACACTGTTTTTAGTAAATACGATATTTTTTACAACTATATTTTTGTAAACGATATTTTTAACTCGATATTTTTGTACTTACCTGTTTGTAGATAGAAACTCGATATTTTGACTGTCGATATTTTGTCAACGATATTTTTGATGGTCGATATTCTGTCCCTCGATATTATTTCAGTGATCCAGTACCTTGGCCCAACAGCCTGTTGCCTGCCTTCCCTTTGATTGCTCTGGTTCCCCAGTTTCTGGCACGTCTCAAGGGTGAGTCCAGGATGGAAATTGTGGTGGTGCCTTTTTGGCCCCGTTGGGCTTGGTTCCACATTGTCAGACTGATGACTGTTTAGGGTTCATAGATGGTGTTGTGCTTCCCTTCTCCTCTGTGGGCTGTCCCATCTTTGGGTCACCCATTGCTCCGTCTCTCGGTCTGGAAGTTGAGAGGCGGGGGTTGCAGCGCCTGGGGCTGCCTCAACACCTAGCACTGGCTATTCAACAGCCATGTCTTCCTTCCACTCTGAAGTCCGGTGAGAGACATTGGGGGAATTTTGGCTGTTAGTTTGGTTTCCTCCATCTGTCTCCGTTGGGAGTGTTCCCTCATGGATGTGCTACAATTTTTGTGGGAGGGCTTTGAGAAACACCTGGCGGTGTCTACCTCGAGGGCCCAGTAGGCTGCCATTAATGCTTTTCAGGCTCCGTGGGGTAATCTGTATGGTATGGATGATCTTGTGGTCAGGTTGCTTTGCAGTTTCTCACTTGTCCATCCTGTGGTGAAGCCATTTTTCCCTTGTGGAACTGGTGCGGAAGGATCTGGTGTTGTCTCCCTTTTAAGTGCTGGAGTTGGTTGATACCTTAAAGGTGATATTCTTGGTGGCGATCACTTCAGCTTGGCGGATTGGGGAACTGGGTGCCAGTGAACCCTACTTGTCTTTTTCTGATGGTGGTGTGGTTTTGAGGTTGGATACCTCTTTTGTGCCTAAGGTGGCGTCTTAATTCCGTAAGTCCCAGGTGCTGGTTCTGTCGGCTCTGGTCGAGGTTCCTGGTTCTTCCGGGGACTTGGTTCGGTCCCTGTTGGACATGAAGTGGGCTCTCTTGGTGTATCTGGATCACACTAAGGGCCTGATTCCGATGTCGGATGGACCGGAGTCAGTCTGACATCGGTTTGGAACTGGAAATGAACGTCCTCCTGTCATCGGTACGAGCCCAAGAATTAGGATGTGACTGAACCCTGTTCGGTTGCATGCCTATTCATTATAATGGGAACATGCATTCTGAATGGAGGTGTAGTTCATCCCTGCACCGGGTGGCAGGCACCTCAAGGTGTCTGCCACTGGGTGCAGGGATCAGCAGGGGTAAACCATAGGTGCTCCCTAGGCTGCCATTGGGCTGCCTTGCACCCATGTAACCCTGCTGGGGGTCCCCAAAGACAGTTTCCCACTGCATTTCTGTGTCGGAAAGGATGGCACAGAAAGGCAGTGGGAGTCTGCCATCATAATCCCTTTGCCAGAAAGAGCCGGCCGAAGGATTACTGAAGGCCTTCTGAATTGCAGCCGTGCTCTCCGAGCCCGTCGTAAGCCATTCGGAATTCCTGTTTGGAACATTACCCGACCGACTCCATCGAAATGGGTTGGTCAGAAATTCTTCCAAATAGGACGTTACTATGCGGCAAAAATGGCTCCGACCAGTAGCCGGTGGCTGAAACAGGTGATTGAGCTGGCTTATTCCCTAGCAGGTGCTCCTCCAGCGGCTAGGGTGCAAGGCAGCTCCATGAGGGGTGTGGTGACTCGTGGGCTGAAATGCGTGGGGTGTCCATTGCTGAGGTTTGTCAGGTGGCTACCTGGGCTTCCTCCAATACTTTTGTTCACCATTATCGTCTCCAGAAGGTTTTGGGAGAGGATGACAATTTTGGGTTAGATGTGTTTTAGGCTGTGTGTTCCTAACTCTATTTCTTTTCTGTACCTTGTTTGAATAAATTCACTTGGGTGCTGTTTTAAGTATGGTGTCCTTGTTGTTTAATTTTTGGGTACGGAAGTCTGGTTTTCTGGCTTTGGTATTCTCCAAAAGTAATGAATGGGACCAGTACGTAGGCATCTGGGGTAATGTCCTATAACTTACTGGTAATCTTCATTACTCATGGTCCCGTAGTCCTTGTCCCATTCATTACGCCCCTCCCTCCTTCCCGAACGGCCGGCCTTCTTTGGAAGGCTTGTTAGTTCAGAACGAATGCTGGATAAGTACAGTTTATGTACTGGCGGTGGGAGGGGGTGGAATAGGGGGAGCCGGCATTCCTTGCATTCTTTTTTCTGTCGGGGAGAGGATAGATCTCTATAACTAATGAATGGGAGGAGGACCACAGAACCAAGAGTAATGAAGATTACCGGTAAGTAATAGGACATTCACTTCATACACTGGGTCCATTTAGAAAAACTTTACGTATCCCTTAATTCCCTGTTTCTAAATAGGACTCCTCCACAGAGACTCTATAAACATTTCACGATAACTTTTAAACACAAGTGTGTTGTACTGCCTGCAGCTTACATGTGCTGTGCAGTGTTGCTTTGTTTTCAGCTAGTTAAATGCACCCTGCCATTATCTTGTTCTAGGTACTGTTCAACAATGCCACACACTACTCAACAGAACTCTACTAAACAGCACATAGTGAAAAATGATAAACCGCACAAGAACTGAGCATGGGTGTTCCGCATTTTTTAAATTTATTTATTTATGCGTTTTTATATAGCGCGGACTTTACCCGAAGGTGTCAGAGCGCTTCACAATAGGAACAGAATTGATACATGACAACATTACAAGTGAGCAAAATACAAAAGCAAACGTTACATTAAATGACGCAAAAATGACAATCGTGAGCCAACAAAATACAAGAGGTAGCAAACGGTGCATTACAAAAGTGACAATCGTGAGCCAACAAAATACAAGAGGTAGCAAACTGTGCATTACAAAAGTGACAATCGTGTACCAACAAAATACAAGAGGTAGCAAACGGTGCATTACAGGAGGAAAAAGTGACGTGTGCAGGTTACAAAAGCGTACAAAATAAACATAGAGGTAAAATACAGTAATATATGGAGGACACTCAAGCACAAGATCAAAGGTTACGTAGGCACTGGTGGCACTTGTGCAGGTATCAAAACAAACAAATATAGGAGGTAGAAAACAGTGTGTTACAAGAGAAAGTGACGAGTGCATGTTACACATGAGTCCCAAACACAGGTAGGATAATACTGCAAAAAATGGCAAACTCTCAAACCACAAGAACACACTGGGATGACACTTCCAAAGTCATGCAAAGTAGATTTTTCAATAATTAAAAGGGCTTCCTACAGATAAAAGAGAGGGCATGGATTACATTTGGAAGTGTCTTTGAAGGAGGAGAACTTTGAGGTCAGTTTTGAAGGCCTGGGAGGAGGTGGTGGTCCAGAGCTGAGGCGGAAGAGAGTTCCAGACTCTCACTGCGCTGCCTGTAAAGGATTGGGCCATCGATCTTTCCTTCTTGAAAATGGGAGGTTCCAGCAGTAGATTTTCCGCATTTCGTGATGGTCCATGATGATCGTGATGGCATTGTATGTGTTACTGCATTTTCATGATGGGAAACATCCTTTACCCTGCAGGCATTACTCCGCTTGCCACTACCCTGCATGTTTTACTCCGCAAAGTCTTTTACAATGCAGGGCTTTACACTGCAAACGTACAATGCATTCCCCAAAGGAATGCTCCTGTGGAGTTAGAATAGTAAATTGCGTTGTAATGGATTGCGTTGTACAGCCCTGCAATGTAAAAGATTTTGCGGTGTAATGGCATGCAGAGTAAAAGTGTGCGGAGTTAAGTGTCCTATTCTTCATGACTACTGAAAAATAATTCATAGCCTCCCAAAGAAATAAGCAGTCTTTTTTTAATTTTATGAAATGATGATTCACACGCAGAACTGCAATACCTGTGCTAATCTGACTCCTTAGACAATATTAGCATATGTGTGTGTTAGGAAGGACAACTGTACCATATGACTTTGTAGAAAACTGCCTAGACAGAGACACTTTTGCGTTACAAGACATGTATTTGAAGGGGCATATTTGACCCTGTGTGAAGTTTTGGGGTTCAGTTCCCTACCACCATCTTTTGAATCAATGTTAAACTTTTTAAAGTATATGGAATTCACTGAACATTGGGCCTTATTCACAAAGGTATCTTAGGTCTTTAGATGGGTATGCTGATATTCTGTGGCCTCTTCCCCGCTCCAATAGACAATATCATTGCAGGTGGTAGCACTCGTTCTTATCACCTCTAAAGGTAAATGTGCTGCTAAAAGGAAACTTTTTGTTCTGAAGCAGTCCCCTCCTGGTTGCCTCGTCAACGTATTCTGCCCTTTGCATGCCCCTCTTCTCAGTGCCTGGTCTGGGGAACCTCCTGGCATTCAAGGCTTGAAATGAAATGAAATGAAATGAAATTTGATTTGTAAAGCGCATGGCTGCCCTAGAGCGTCCCAGCGCTACCTAACTGATAACAGAAAAACTCTAAAGGATCCGGAATTTAAGGGGTTTTAGGAAAAAGGAAAGTTTTAAGTGATTTTCGGAATTTAAGATAGCATGGCTCATTCCGGATGAACCTGGGGAGAGCGTTCCAGTTTTATGCCGCATTTATAGAAAAGCGGCGGCCTCCTGTGCGGGCCTTCCTCACTCTAGAGACTATGGCAAGGTTATCCCCGTCCGATCGAAGGACCCGGGCGGGCCTGTAGGGACGAATCAGGCTCCTCATGGCCGGATGACCTTTGCCTTGAAGTGTCTTATGGGCGATGCAAGATGATTTGAAGGCGATTCGTTCATGAACTGGAAGCCAGTGAAGAGCTCCCAGCAACGGTTTAGCCGACGCTCTTCTTGGAGCCCCCATAAGCAACCTAGCTGCAGCGTTCTGCACCCGCTGCAAGATCTTAATAGTGGCTTCCGGCGCTGCCAGGAAAAGAGCATTGCTATAATCCAGTCTGGATAAAATGAATCCCTGGATTAATAGCTTCCTGGACTGAAAAGGCAGGAGGGGGAGAACTTTCCGTACTGCCCGAAGCACGCCGAAGCACCCACCTGCGACTTTCTGGGCATGTGTCCTAAAGGTTAGTTCGGGCTCAAACCAGACCCCTAAGCTTTTAATTTTCTCCTTTGGTTGAGGCAGCTCGCCCATACAGGGCGGCCAAAAAGCTTTGGGCAGAGATGTAAATTGATGGCCCAGGATCATGATCTCGGTTTTAGCTCCGTTCAATTTGAGCTTAGACCCGGTCATCCAGGAGTAGATTCCAGTGAGGCAAGCCGAGAGGTTATCTGAGCATTCCACTTGTTGCGTCAACGAGATGACTAATTGAGTGTCGTCTGCGTAGGTGACGGATTTAATCCCAAAAGGGGCTACTACCTCCTCCAGTGGGGCTTCACTACGAGCCCATTTGTTTTTCATCCTTCGATGAGCTCTGCTCTGAGCAAATTCATCTCTCTTCATAGAGGGCTTCTAAAGTCTGTATCGTTACCTCCTCATGCATCTTCCTGCCGCAGACCTCGCCAAGTGAGCAGTTTCCCTGCTCGGCAGAACACCATTACCTAGCTGAAAGAAAGTTCGTCCAGTTTAGCTTTCATCCCCACAATGCAGAAAAGGAGGAACTGAGTATGACCACTTCTTGTTTTTTCCTTTCTGCGAAATGGAGACACCATTACCAGCTTCTTAATGCTAAGTCTATGCTAAGTCTATGTTTCTTTAGTTTGTCTGTTTAAGAATGTATTTTCTTCCCCTTTCGAGGCTCAATCCGGCAGCTTTGTTTTAGGTCTGGTTGTATCAATGTGCTCAGCAGGGCAGGACAGTAGTGAATTATATTCCCTGGAGGGCGAAGTGATCAGGGGTGTTTATGCTATTGCAAGCCTTTTCTTGACTTTTAAGTGGTGCATGGTGCTGCTTTTCAGCACATATTTATTTTATTTCAATAGCGAGAAGCGCTGTTTCTTTCTTTCTTAGGGCAGTACCTGCCTTTATGGCAGCTCCGCTAGAGTTCTGGAGCTGCGTTATTTCGTTCCCTTTGTAAGAGGATATGCAGAAGTCTCACTGTGTTCATGAGACTTGCCGCGTGCAGCGATGGAGCAAGCCGGCACCTCGTCTGACTCCCCTTCTTTGCTGTCAATTCAGCAAATGATTGAGGCAGCCATGGTAGCTGCCTCCCAAGCCAGACACACTGTGGGACCCCACCATCTAAGCATTCCAGGCTGGATGAAGTCCCTCCAGGGGACCCTGAGGAACAAGACAAACAAGGTAGTTTTCTTCAAGGCACAAAGTTAGCTGAGATTTTTCAGCACATTAGAGAAAATGTAGACTTCCCTAGTCCTCAGCCATGCATAGATTAGGAGGATTTCTTCATGAAATACCAAAGCCCGGATCCTGAGCCTTTATCCCTTCACAGTGTGGTGCACAGGGTAATGAATCATGAGTGAAAGGGCATCGACAAACCCTAATTTCCTTGTTTTCTATCTAAGAGACACCCATTAGAGGTATTTTCGGGGGAGTTTTTCCTCCTATGGTGAAGGTGGACCCTCTAATTATCCTTGCAAGGGACTGTTATTTCAAAGGATGTATTTCCCTCATATCTGGTGGATTCAAAATGTTTAAGGGGTTCTAAAGAGAGCTTATTTCGCAGCAATGTTTTGTGCATAAGCATATGTCTATTGGATTTACTCTAGCCAGTCTCTTTTCAAGGATTTTCATGCATTGGCAGAACAAATTTGTGAAGGTCAGGATACAACTGCTCTCTTGGCTATAATGGATTCTCGGGTCCAGAATCTCTCAGATAACTTGTGTGCATCTGCTGCGACCTCTGGATGTGCAGGTGCTGCCCGTCGTCATATCTGGATGTGGGCTTGGAAAGCAGACTCAGTCCAAAGATCTGTCCTCAGATGGTGCTAAGAGCTTTAGGTCCCAGTGGGAGGACATGGTGAAGAAGTCTGTTGGGAATAAAAAGTTGATGGCTCAAGCGGCAGAGGTTGTGGGTATTGTAGAGCCTCTGGCCCGTGCTTTGTTAACTCTGCCAATCAGGCCTTTTGAGTGGGGGTCGTGGCCACTGACAAGTCCTGGTTCCAGCCTTCAAACTTTTCAGCGACCAACTCTTCCAAAAGCTCGACTATGCGGATTTTCCAGTGGGGGGTCAGCAACTTCATCAGTTTTCTTCCACCAAGAATGGAGCCGTTCAGTGAAGGACATCTAGACTCAGCAGACTGAGCCAGAGGAATATCACACAGACTTTTACACAATACTTCAGGACTACTTTCAACTAACTCCTCTACCATGGGATCCAGTGCATCATCAAGTATGCCTATCAGGAGCCCAGCTCCTGTTGGAGAAGTCAGCAATAACCCCTTCCCCTCCCCCCCAAAGAACTCAGGCTCGGATTTATTCCATTCTCTTCTTGTTCAGATAAGCTTTAGTAGATTATTGTCCAATTCTGGACCACAAAGGACCGAAACTGTTCATCGCTCGCAGACCTTTCAAAATGATCATGTTGTGGGACATTCTTCAGTTGATCAATTGGGGGACTTTTAAGCTATCCTGGCCCTGATGTATGCTTACTTGCATGTCCCTATCTGCGCTGAATACCAGAAATTCGGCGAATCATTACCAGTTTCAAGTTTCGCCGTTTGGCCTCTCTTCGATGGCAAGAGTTTTCATCAAGCTCTTTGCACCCTTTGAGGATATTTTACATTCTCAAGGTATTCAGGTCTTCCTGAATCTTTATGACTGTTTCCTTGTCTCTTCTTCTCTCCTTTAGGCAAAGAATCATGTTGAAAAGGTTTGTGAGCTTCTGGTGAGACACAGCTCCGAGAACTACGAGACGTCAAATCCTCAGCCTTCCCAGGCACTTTGGCTCATTGGAAGTTTGTTTGGGACTGATCAAAGAAGAGTCTTCTTTACTGAGGACTGAACAAACAAACTGATGTCTCACCTGACTTTTTGTGTCACATTCTTATGCTCCAGTGAGACTTTGACTGAGGAGCCAGGGTGGAATGTCCTCAACATTAGCCATCCCACCCTGGAGCCATCTACATCTTTATCTTTTAGTCCACCACCTTCTGCAACATTGGAATCCCCTTTCTCAGGATTACAAGGTTTTGGTTCCTATTATGACACACATTTCTCAGGACCAGGTGCTTTGTCTTAGCAACATGGGCATGGCTCTCTTGTTGTCATGGGCCACCCTTCTACATGGGTTCAATTCCTACCGGGGTGGCCTTGGGTCGACCCTCTGGGGTTGGGGTTGGAAGAGTTGTCCTTGGTGGGTGTTGTTTGAGGCGGAGTCTTCCCTGGAGTTCCTGTTCGGTTTTTGGTTCCCTTGGTCTTGTGGCCCTGGGGGTTTGCCTCGCTCTGCCCTTGGTCCTTTCTGGTTTTTGGATCCTGGTCTGGTTCGGTCCGGTTCAGGGATTTATGGTGTCCATCCTTCGGAATGCCTTTACTTGTCTCAGTTGGGGCCCTGTTGTTGGCCTCTTTTCCTAGTTGGGTGTTGTGCTTCACAGGATTCTGGCCGCTGGCTCTCCCCCTGTCTTTTCCAGTCCAGATGGAGTGTACCATTCTGGCTGGCTAGTTGTCCTGGTTGGTCTTCGGGCAGCTGGGTTTCTGCTGCTTGTTGGGCCTGCTTCCTTTCGAAGGCTGTAGGGGGTGAGGGGCAGCTGTGGGTTCGTTGGGCGGTGTTCATGTTTTTGAAACCTGGTTTCACCTGCGTTCTTTGTGCGTGCCTATGTTGTGGCCTCTTGGCCTGTCCCTGTGCCATGGCTCTGGCCCCTTCTTCCTGTCTGGAGGCATTGGCAATCGTCTTGTGTCAGAACTGGTGGTTGGTGCTGGACGTTCTTGCCATGGAGCCTGGTCCTTTTCTGGGTCTTTCGATGGCAGAGGTGCATTCTGAGCTCTCTGGTGGCCATGTCCGTCAGGTTGTTTGGGGATTGCTCCCTGGTCGATGCTTCCTCCCTTACTGGTTTTGTCTTTTTCAGCTTGTTTTTTTTCCTCCTCGTTGCTCTTGTTCCCTGGTTTTCTGTCTGGTGTTCATGTGCAGGCGCCTTGAGTGAGACTTACCATCATCTTCATTACTCCTGGTCCTGTTTGCCTCACTCATGACTCTCCTCCCTCACAGCTGGCCGGCCTTCCTGTTGGTGGCTTGTAGTTCTGGGAGAATTCTGGGTAAGTACTCCCAGTGTGAGGGGGTGGGGTAGAGGGTCCCAGCATTTCTTTGTTCTTTTTTCTGGCTGGGAGGTGGTTATCTCCACAAGTTATGAATGGATGAGGACAACTGGACCAGGAGTAATGCAGATTACTTGTAAGTAATAGGGAATTCCATTTGTACTCAAATAAAGAAAATATGTATTTTTTGTCTATTCTCTCCCCACGTACTTTTTCCCTTTTCATGGCAGCAAAACATGTTTAGCCACCATGACAACTCCTACAAACCTTGCCTACTAATGCGCACAGGCTTGAATCTTTTAGAGGAGCTTTCTTGGTTATTACCTTTGCATTTCAAGTACTTTGCTGAACATGTAATAGAATCACACAGTTTGAATCAGGGTTAAACTGGAGGATATCCATTGATTTCATCTAGGAACATTGTGAGATGTGTCTAACCTTTGCTCTCGAGTAATTGACACATTAGTAAGTATTCTACAGGCTCTAGCACTATGACCTTTTGATGCTACGGCTGCAGAATCACCACCAATGGGATGTAAATTTTAACTTTGACCAAAACAAATGCCTGCACCACTAACATTTCTTAAACAATATGGTATTCTGTACAAGCAGACATCAGGGGAGGATAACATGAACTCATTGTGGTACTAATTTTTAGAGAGGTGCACCATGTTACATTTTGCACTTACATTTTGCACGTGTGTCAAAAATGGAAACATTGACTTTTGATGACACGTGGACAGCATTGACTGAAAGAAAGCAAGAGAGAAGAATAATCCATCCTTATAAATATGCAATAGAGGTTTATGTAGCACTAAGTTGCGACTTATCACTGTCTGGTCTGTTCATTTAACCTAAACTACATCATTAGTCTGTGTATGCCAATCCATAGTTGTATGAATGGAGTCTAATGGGGATTACAAGGAATAGGGTTGTGAGAATGAAAGCATATTGTGGCCAGTGGCGGCTCCTCCTTTAAGGTGGAGGAGTATCGCTCCACTGCTTTCAGCAGTGGAAATAAAGGAAAAATGCAATGATAATAACTTGTTGTTATTATCATTCTGTTTGTTCCTTAGGCGGCGTCTTTGCGGGTGGAGCTCGCCTGCTCTCAGGGGTGAAGAGTGGTGAGCACTCTGAGCGTGAAATGACTGATTGGCCGCCCTCACAGGCCGGCGAAACCGTCATGCGTACTTTGCATGTTCTCCACCCAGGCTGCACTACAGCCTGGGTGGAGAACATGCCCAGACTCCCATTCCCTGGATGAGCCCGAACCACGGCCCTCAGACCAATCAAAATGCTACATTGCAGTGTTGTGATTGGCTTAGGGAGCCTTGAAGCCTGGGTGCATTCTGTCCTGGAACAGAGGGATGACGACGTGGAACGATGAGGAGAGACATGGCCAGGAGGTAAGCTTTTCTTTTCATTCCTTTTACGACTTCCCACCCATCACACCCTGCCCAAGCGCTCGGCTTCGCTATCCCCATTCCGTGCCAGCCGCCACTGAGTTTGGCACTCCAAGGAACTACTAAAATGCTAACTTGCTTTAGATATTATAAAAGAGGGCATGTTGTAACTAACAATTTCTTTTTTCAAGACAAAAGCAGACAAATACATCTCTTCTGAAGTCTACACGAGCTCCATGGCGGTAATGACATCAGTCATCAGAGAAGAAACAAATGCATTTGGACTTGGGTTGTCTATCAAAACTAAACCAACTGAAGGCAACGTCACTCTTTCCCTCAATGCCGGCATCAACTATGATAAGAATGAAAATCTACAAAAGATTAAGGAGTATTCACAAGAAACAGTAAGATTATGTTTTATATTTCTATTCTTCCTCACTCAGCAGTTGTCACCCTTAGCTCAAACGCAATAGTGTTTGATAGTGTGTTAGAAGTGTGCTTAATTTGCAAACACAATTACTAGAAAAATGAATGCGGAATAACCAACTCATATGTAAAGCATTTGTAAATGTGACTTATACATATTCATTGTTGGTATCCTGAATATATGACAGCATTTGACTCTTCCGTGGTTTCCTGAGCCTGGCCTGAAGTTTTATATGTATTCTTGATAGTCATATGAATAATTGTCACTAAACAAGACTTAGGGCCAATTTACAAAACTGCAGACTGAGGACTGCTAGACCCATGGTGGCATGAGTGGTCGGACTGTAATTGGACTGCCAGCTCCACCAGAGAACCGCCGTTCTCCTGTGGTGGTGTGGCGGTCAGGGGCTTTGTAATATGCAGGCGGGGCCGCTGCGCACCGACATGCATATTACATGTTTCAGGACAACCAGCAGTTTCTTGGAGGCCTTTCCTCCATGAAAAGCTGGCGGTGCTGAAACAAAGGGGCCCTACAGGTACCCCTGTGCCCCCTCAGCCTGGGGAAGTATTTAGGGTGCACAACGTAGCGCCCCCTGTGTACTTGCACCCAGGTTCCCGCACAGCATGGACTTTCAAGCCCATGCTGTGCAGGAACCCCATGTGGTGTGCACATTGCAGTTCCCCTTGCAAAGGCTCTGGCGCCTTCGAAAGAGACACTCCAGTGGCACGCCATCCGCTTGCCAGACTACAAAAATGGTCGTAATTTGGCCGGTGGGCAGTAGTGGCCTTTGGCAGAGTGGTGGCGCAGCTGTTGGCAACGCCGTGCCGCTGCTCTGGCAAAAAGTCATAATTTGGCCGTAAGTGTATGCATTTGGAAGCCTCTAATCTTTTGAAGGAGTTCCAAATTGCATCAAGAAGTTGATATATGGGTAAACTGCTGCACATGTTTTAAAACAAAAAAATGTTTTAACGTTTGAAGGCAAGGTATGTTTATACAGTGGCGGTTGCAGTATTATCACATGATGTATTGATAGGCAAATTGTGGATTAATATCATGCATAAATAGTGCTGCAATGAGTGTATCATTAGTTCGAACTGTTTTAGGCTTGGCACGTATTAAAAATGAATCAATTTAAACTAATTTTCATAAAGGAAAATGTGCAGAGTAGTGATACAACTGCATTCGTTAAGTTATTAGCTATGTAATTTGAGATAGCTTAACTGATGTCATCATTGATGTGATTTAGCATGTCATAACTGATGTCATGTGTCGGATCATATTCAGTGCATGATGGGGTTGCAAGTATTGGTTAGTTTAGCTATACATACCTAGTAACTAGCAAATTCCAGTGGTTTTTAGAATTAGTTTATTCACCAAACCCTACCTGTAACTATCTTTTTAAACATGTTAAGGTCTTATAGTCAAAGCAAACCTTAGTTTAATTCAGGGAGTTTCTTGGGTTGTTTGATCATTTGCCACACCAGCTGTTCCTTGCACTAACATCCTATTTATAACCAACCCAAAAAGTACACACTCAGTCCATGCGCAGCAGAGGTTGACTACATGGATTGGCTAGTAGGTTTACCGCAGCAAGGGTGAGGCCCTTCACCCAACCCACAGATGTGCGATCCTACTATTTTCAATGTTGTTCTTTGGGAGGTCCTGTTGAGGCCCTCCCACTTGAACCAGGGTTCAAGGGAGGCTAACCATGCCCCTCTTTGGCTCTTTTCAATCAATTTTTCATGACCTTTACTGTGGCAACAACAGATTTTTCTGTGCAGCCAGCCAGTCGGAGAGCTTCAGGACAGTGAACCTTGATTTATACAGAACTGAAATGGCCATATGGAGAGTAACATACCTACTGCATTGATTTATGCTAATCAGGGCAAAGACCCATCTTTAGTAAATTTCTACTCACATGCCAAGTTTATGGAATTTTGTTTAGCTGTCCAGCATCAAGCGGTGCACTGTTTGGCAGAGCATGGATCACTCTGTCCTCATCCGAATACTTGCAAACTCTAGTAGGATCTTGGTACTGCTCTTGGCACATATCACAGCACAGCTGTACCAATGGTATGTCATAAGGCATGTCTCATGACTTATTCCACAGTTTCTTTTTTTAATTTTTTTAAATTACATTTTCTCCAAATTACAAGACATAAGAAAAAGACAAGGTACATCTTCGTCAGCAGTGCGGCTCATACACATACATTTTACAAATGATACAGTTCTTTACAATGGCCATCTCTGGATTCTGATAGTAGTGCCACACGCCGCGATTAAAGCCTCTTATCCATTAAGAGAGCTAACATAACGTACCTAAACCCAAAAATCCACAATAACCACATACAGAAAAAAAGAAGAAAAAAAAAGGAAATGTAAATCATACCCAGGACAAATTGTGCATTATCAGTCATAAGTTTGCGGCCATTGCAGATCATTGATGCCCCGCTGGTCGCCTATGACTTATTCCACAGTTTCTTCCACGGAGGTCGGCTGGGAGCATGCAAGCAGTATTAAACATGCTAAGTCTAATATCTTTGACAAAGTTGTAGCTATTAGTAGTGGAGTCAATGCAGTGGCCCCTTTGCAGAGAGGTGTGATGGGCCAACTCTAACCTATACAACCCGCAGTCTATTTATCAAGACCTGTACTCAGTCTCAGAATTTTTTTTGCAATTGATTTACTGTTGAGGGCAAGTGGGGTCTCTGTCACAGAGCATGAGAGAGAGGGGAGATATGACTGTAGAGAGAGTAAATATGGGTAGAAATGGAAAGTTCAAAAAACAAGAAAATATTGAGCTGTGCAAGTGAGCTAGAAAGGGGAGAAGAAGAGAAGAGAAGGGAAATGGTGAAGGGAGGAAGGTGAGAAAAGATAATTGGAAGATAAATAATAGCAAGGAGAGGAAAATGTAAGAGAAATGTGGAACTGAGAGAAAGATGAGTGAGAAAAGCGATAACAAAGAAAAGAAGATAAGAAAAGAAAAGAGAGGGTTCAGATAGCAGGCAAAAACAGGACCAAGGAAAAGGAAGACAGAGATAAAATAAGAGAAAATGGAAGACCATATATAGTTGTGAAAGAGAAATGGAGGAATGAGATTATGGTGATTAAGATAAAGGGGATAGATCATAGAAGATAACAAAGAGGGCGGGGTAACGTGGTGGACAGAGAAAGGTGAAACAGAAGGAGGAGACAGAAAAGGGGTCAGGGCGAAGTGAAGTTAGAAAGGATGAAAGTGGAAAGAAAGACTAAAAGGAAGGAAGAAGGGTATAGAAAGAGGAGAGTGAAAGGTGTCCAAGGGGAGAGGAGAATGGTATGGAAGTAGGGAAGACATACAAGCAAGGTGCCTCTATCATTATTTCCACAGGTACAGTTGCAACAGGACGCAGAAGTGTGAGGTGTGCAGCTCAAGTATGGATATACTTTCTTGGGGAGGGATCATTTTTCTTTCTTCAATTATGGCCCATGATGCCCTTGCTACACCTGTGATATTACTGTTGAGTGAGCGGGGTCTCAGGATCCTCACCTTTGCTGAATAGCAGCCTTGATTTTCAAACTGCATACCTCACTTTAAATATCTGCAAGACTACAGGTGTTTTATGGGTTACACAGATCGACATGAAAGGTATTAATTGAAACTTCCCCTTTCAGTCTGACCCTTCATAAATTTAACCTGTCCTAATCTTTGTTTACTTGGGCATATCATGTTCTTGTAGGTTTCCTGGGTTAGATATTCTCTTGAAAAAACAGTATACCACATGCTCTGCCTAGTGGAGATACAGCAAGCACATTATGCCTATGTATGATCTTGGATGGTGACATCTCAGCAAGCTCTGCTGGCTTCAGATACACAAATGTGATCAGTTCAAGCTCCTTATGCACACATTCAAGGCACTTCACAACATAGACCCTGCCTACCTGAGCAGTTGCATCTCCTTCCACCAACCCCAGAGACAACGCTGCTCTAGCAGACTCCTAGTCGCACACATCCTACGCATACACAGAAAAAAATCTGGAGGCATGACTTCTCATGCACACACAATAGTCTTCTTGTCACTTCTGGAATCCTGCAAGAAACTGAAGACCTGGCTCTTCAAATAACCCGCTGCCCTAAGCAAGCTAGATAATACACCTCCTCAGTTTCAGGATACCCTGCTGAGTGATAGTGCACTTTACAAATACACTTAGCATAACATAAAAACATTTCTCATGTTCCATGAGCTGAGCAAAGCAGGGGTGTCTTGTATTAGAGTTAGCACTAAGAAGGAAAGCATAATAACTAGTACAGGTGCACTTGTACTGGCAGCTTGGTCAGGCATCTTGTCACCCACCACAAATACTCCCTAAATGCTGCACTCACAGAACTGTGAGTACCTTGTCACGTGGTCTCCAAATTCTACAGATACTCTCTCTGTGGATTGCACCTGTGTGCTAATTGATTTACATAGCTGTCAAGATGGCTTAGTGAGTTAAAGCTTGCTCCTAACATCTACTATCATTTGCATGTTGCAAGTTTGAATCCAAGCAAGATCAATCCAGCCTTCTATCCTTTTAAAAAAAAAAAACAATTATTATTGAAAACCATAGGAAATGCATAGAATTACATCCAGATATACATCTTTTAAAATCCAGCCATGGAATTCGAAGGGATAATAAATACCGCCACTGATCAATACACAACAGATCTAATAATTAATACTGAATATGCAGGGGATCTTTATGCCGCATTATCAAACAATAAGATAGAAAGAAAAAGAGATCCGATCAAACGACATGAAATATACGATCGATATTAAGATACCAGGTTCTAGAATTCTTAACAAGAAGGACAGATTCAAGAGATACAGCAGGTTATATACTAAATTTAGAGATCAAGGTCAAAATGCCATGACCAAGTCTTCTCAAATTTCTTAAGACATCCAATTCGTGAAGCATAAGTTTGTTCGCTTCTTTTGACCTGACCCATTTTCAGAACCCATTCAATTTTAGATGGAATTAAATCCGTTCTCCATCTTTGGAGTAGTAGTGATCTGGCGACAGTCATGCCAATATATAGAAGTTTGGTCAGCTTCTCGGGTAACTGCAGCCCAAGAGGTATTTAAGGGTCTATTTTTCGCCATTAATTTCGGAGCTTTATGATTTGAATTGTTTCCCATTGCTACGGAAAGTTCAGGACTTATTTGCACAATGGAATTCTCTCCTTTTAACCATTTTCGGAACGGTGTCTCTGATTAAAATTTCGGTGCTTCCACTGTTCAATTTCCTTTCTTCAGCAATTCCATGTGTGTTAGTGAATTTTTTTCTCATGAAAATAGAGTTATTGTTTTCAACGTTCTTGTGGGATAGGAAAATCCCTAGAATCGCACTTAGCAATTTATATGAGAAATTGGATGATGGCGGCTTAGCCCTCCCCAATTTAAGGGAATACTTTTGTGCATATTTTGCACAATACGTGTCTAGATTTGAGCAGGGTTTACAGTTGGGTCTTTTTATCAACTTTTTAATGAATATATGTAAACAAAATCAGATTCACTGCCCATTATCAATATTCAGATCGCCTAAATTAGTAAGGTACAAGTGTTTACATAGTTTTTTTTCATAAACGTCAGGCATTTTTTAGACGGTACTCCATCCCAGTTATTAATGTTACAACCCTAATAGCTGATCTTCTTGTCTCAGCAGGTATTAGAGATCCTTCTTTAATTACACAAAATTGGTCCAGGGCTGGCTTTTTTCGACTCTCCGATTTTCTCAGGAATGAAAGATGGATGAATGTAAGGGAAATGTCTCAATTAATCCCGGCGACTTCTTTCTTCTAGGGTCATATAATATTCTAAGTAAATTCCTCAGCAGACTAAGGGGCCGATTAAGATGGTGGACGGATCGCCACCACCATGCAGGCGGTGGCGATCCGTCCGCCATCCTTGCCCCTCCGCCACCTATTTCCCCCCGCCATAATACAATGGTGGGGGGGACCGTGGCGGACGGGAAGACCGTCCGCCACTTTTCCGCCGCGGTTGCCTTGCGAAAAAGGTCTAATATGGTGGCGGTGTCCGTCAGACACCGCCAGCCATATTAGGATGGGCTGTGGGAACTGCCTTTCCGTGGCGGGAATGCCACCACGAAAAGGCATATGGTCCTTCGTTTGGGGGCCTGTAGCGGGCCCCAGGGTGAAGGGGGGGCGGGGGTGCACATTCGGGGTACCTATGGTACCCCCCTGCGTTTCACAGGACAACATGGCAGCACCGCGCAGTGCCTGTCATGTTGTGCTGTGAAACGCACAACATGCATTTTTGACATTGCGGCGGACGGTTCAGCACCGTCGGCCGCATTGTTAAAAATGCGGGATGCACCCGCCACTGTGGCGGGTGCATCCTAATTCGGGGCACGGTAGCTCCGCCCTTGTCGTGGACGGTCCCTGCCCCAGACAGGATGGCGGACGGACTTTGTCCGTCCGCCATCCTAATCGACCCCTTGATTTGCTTCAGATTTGTGGCCAGAAACAGTTAGCCTATCACTTGCTGGAAGATAGGGTAGGGAAAAAGCCGGGGGAATGGAAAAAATGTTTAGCCGTACTTAAAGGGGTAAATCTGGAGGCCAAGGCTATGACAAAATGGGGTAAACATGAAGATTTGGAAATTACAGCAAAAATGTGGTCCAAAATTAATAAGTTACATTTCAGCACTGTCAGAGGGGCTAACTGGAGAAGGATGTTATATTTTAGCAAGTGGCTATTATATAGAACTCCCTATTTTGTAGCCAAGGTTTATCCCAATCAATCGGGGCAGTGCTTCCGGTGTCATATTCATCCTACAGTAACTGGACTCACATAATATTACTGCGCCCCCTGATCCAGAAGTTCTGGAATTATATTTTTAGGTATCTGGTAACAGAGTGCTTGATACAAACCAGGTTTAACGATCGACTGATACTGTGGGGTTATGATCCAGATCTTCCATCTTTTTGTGAGTGGTAAATTGAGTACCGGTAATTTAGGTAACAATAACACTTAGGGGCCCATTATGATGTCGGGCGGATTGCCCCCGCCAGGCTGGCGGTAGTCACTGCCAGCCTGGCGGGGGCAATCCGCCAGCTAATCCACACTCGTTTGCCCCCCCCCGCCATATTAGTATGGCGGGGGGGACCTCGGCAGACGTAAAGACAGTCCGCCACTTTTCCGCCCTGTCACCGTGCGGCCGGGGCGGAAAAGGAATAATATGGTGGCGTTGTCTATCAGACACCGTCCAGCCATATTATGATGGGCGTCTGTAGGTGCGTTCCCGTGGCGGCATCGCATATGGTCTTCACTCTGGGGGCCCCCTGCTGGCCCCCAGAGTGAAGGGGAGGTGGGGGTGCACACAGGGGTACCCCCCTTCATTTGCATAAACAAAGCGGCAGGCACCGCGAGGTGCCTGCTGCTTTGTTTATGCAAATTCATCAATGCATTTTTAGCGTTGTGGCGGGCGGTGCAGAGAGCACGGCCCCCCACAATGCTAAAAATGCAGGATGTGTCTGCCACTGTGGCAGGCACATCCTAATATCCCCGACGGGACCCCTGCCCTTATGGAGGGCAGTCCCGAATTCCGACAGGATGGCGGGTGGACAAAGTCCGCCTGTCATCCTAATGAGCCCCATAGCATCTAAATAGAAGAATATAGCTAGAAGCAACTGTATGGTCACAATGATAGCACCCAATAATCCCCTTTGTGCTTGCAATTTCAAATGAGTGCCAACGTGTGGTTTCTTTAATTAAAAATACCTACCTCTAAAGTACACATTTCATTGGGATAAAAACCTAAATATTAATTTAAAAAACGATAAAAGAATCTATTACTTCAATGGACAAATTACTTGGTGTACATAACCTTGCAGCGTATCTCATAGTCATTACTCAAGGTACTTGGATGTTTTGCAGCTCCTGGGTTCTTTGTGCATGGACATCAATAGGCGGTAGCCAAGGGTAGCAGTTGACTTTTGTCCCCCTTAATCCGAAGGGCCACAATGAAGTGGTAGATGCAAACAGCAAGCATAACCCTATGGTGCATGTGTCTTTCCTGCAGTTTTCCCTACTTACCTACCTCTAAAACGAATGTCTGACAAAATATAGAGACAAAATATCGACCTACACAGATATCAGAGCAAAAATATCGATGTCAACAATATCAACATCCTATCTACAACATGGTAAGTACAAAAATATCGGAAAAAAATATTGATGTCAAAAATATCGTTTTTTTAAAAATATCGTTTTTTTAATTAAAAAAAGAATTAAAATAAAGTAAATAATACTTAAAAATATAATAAACATAGTTAAAAATATTGTATAATATTTAAAATGATTTACACATCTACATATAATATGTAACAAAGATACTTAATAATCAATTTTAATAAATATTTTAATAACTTATAAATAATTATACATATTATAAATTACAATTTCATCTATACACATCAAATAATAACATAAATAAAAATTAAATAATTATGCAAAACAAAGTAAAAAAAAAGTACTTTTATTTTTAAAATTAATCAAATACTACATTAATTAAAACAATACAAAAAATATTAAATAACAGAGGGAATAAAATACTATTACAACTCTAAAAAAAACAACAGTAAGGAAAATGTTGGATATCGTAGGGGTAAAAATTACTATTTCAACTCCAGAGAGTGCAACAGTAGGGAAAGTGTTGGATAGTGTAGGGGTAAAAATTACTATTCCCACTCCAGAGATTGCAACAGTAGGGAAAAGTGTTGGATAGCGTAGGGGTAAAAATTACTATTCCCACTTCAGAGAGTGCAACAGTAGGGAAAGTGTTGGATAGCGTAGGGGTAAAAATTACTATTCCAACTCCGGAGAGTGCAACAGTAGGGAAAGTGTTGGATAGCGTAGGGGTAAAAATTACTATTCCAACTCCAGAGAGTACAACAGTAGGGAAAGTGATGGATAGCGTGGGAGTAAACATTACTCTTCCCACTCCAGAGAGTGCAACAGTAGGGAAAGTGTTGGACAGCGTAGGGGTAAAATTACAATTCCAACTCCAGAGAGTGCAACAGTAGGGAAAGTGTTGGATAGCGTAGGGGTAAAAATTATTATTCCAACTCCAGAGAGAGCAACAGTAGGGAAAGCGTTGATAGCATAGAAGTTAAAAATAACATACTCATAAATAAATTAATATTTTAAAATATTTAACAAATTAATTATTAAATAAATCTGAACTATTTACAAATACTAATAAATAATGATTAAAACTATAATTACCAATGAATAATTAATATCCAATAGATTAATTATTAATACACAACTATAAATGTAATAACTACTTAATTACATATCAATTACTTTACACACTATTCCCCTATAAACGCACAACAAACGTCAATAATAAAAGTATACACTTAACAAAGTTATCAATTAATACAAATTAATTACCAATTAATAATTAATTAACAATAGTATAATTAGCAAAAACAATTAATTAAAATAAATTATTATTCAATTACATTTAAATTACTTCCCACCCTATTCCCCTATAAACCATATCCCGCTACAGCACATAATTATCAATTAATCAATCAATTAATTATTTTTATTACCAATTAATTAAAATTAATTTTAAATTCCTAAAAATTAATAAATAATTTAGTAAAATTAAATTACTTCCCACCCTATTCCCCTATAAACTCACAACCTGCTACAGAACATAATTATCAATTAATCAATTAATTAAAATGTATTACCAATTAATAAAAATTAATTACCAATTAATTAAAATTAATTTATAATTCCTAAAAATGAACTATTAATTTAGTATGATTAAATTACTTCCCACCCTATTCCCCTATAAACCCACAAACTGCTACGGTACTAAAATACAAAATTTACTTAAATTACATAAAAAATAACATATTAAATACATAACAATATACATAAAAATCATATAAAAATCGATATTAGTAACATCGATATTACTTACATCGATATTAACAAAATCGATATTACTTACCTTCGATATTCTGACTCTTCTATATTAAAAAATTCGATATTACTTACCTTCTATATTCTGTCCCTTCGATATTAAAACATCGATATTATTGTAGGTCGATATTAAAAAATCGATATTTTGTCTGCCTACCGGAACTTCATAATGATAGACTTAATTGATTGTCTCACAATTTTTTGCATTTTATTTCACAAAGGACACTGCATTCGTTCCTAATTTGGCAAACATCAAAACAGTACGCGTTACATCTTCTTTTTTTGCAATTCATTTATGTAGCTCTTCATGCCTTAAAGCAGGTGTACAAGCACTTTCCAGTTTTTTTTTGTGTCCATACACCTCCACTGCAGAGTATTTATTTGTTTATTTTTTACATTCATCTTCCGCCTCTGCCCTCAGTCTGTCATGGTTCCCTGAACACTTCTGATGCATTTATAGTTCTCCGCTGTGGTGGCATTATGTAATAATAGTTCTGAGGTATTGTGCCTCTACTCTAAGCACTATGCCACAGTTTACCCTTTACAGAATGGCCATCCTGGTGAGGAGTGCTTGCAGGCACTATTACTGTGTCTCTGGACTGCAGAGGTATGACTGCAAACACAGCGAGTGGTAGATTCTGCTTTTTTATTTAAATTCACTTAATAAAGCACACTTACATCTGAAAGAATCTCTTGACACTAAAGCCAAACGTGTAAGGAAACAACACATAAAAAGCTAAATCAAAACATTGCTCAAACAACTTTTAGTGCTTTCCTGAAGTTCAAATGACCATCTCTAACAGAGGTCTTCAAGCCTTGGGGTGTGTTCCACAAAGGGACCACACTTGATCTCTGGGGTGAGTGGGATGGACAGGCACAGGCCAAGTGGAGTATCATGCTCAAATAAAGTACTGTGTTTTTAGTGAAAGAAACAAAGTGACAGTGAACCAAGCTGTAAAGGTATATCAGTAACACATTTTATCACTTATTTCCTAGCTGGAAGTGGGTGTATGTTTGGCAAAAAAACCTCAAAGCCACTCCCCTAGTTCTGATAAAGGATCACGTTTACACTTTAGGTAGACCAGGCTGCCCATAGCATGTTGGCAATTTGCCTGCATTTTTTAAAGAGCTGAACATAATCTCAATGTTTGAATTGTTAGATATGTTTAGAGCTCCCAATTTCATAGTAAATCGGTAAATAAACATATGTTTGCCATTTTAGGTGGCCTTCAATAATATTTTAGTGTATGGGGTGGGTGGTGCGGCATTAAAGTTTAAAGACCACTGCTCTGTGACTTTTACGTTGGTCAAAACCTGAATCTATATGCAACCAGCCAGGATAGTGAAAGCTCAGACACTAAGCCAAGTCCTGTGAAGTCTTGGGATTTGGAGTACATCTTGACTCATAGAACAACGAGATCTTGTGTTGCTTCTCTTAGTAGCACACACTCTGGCAACTCCTGGAAGTGTGCTTCCTTTGACACATGTTCAGTTATCAGGAACCTTCATATTTAAATGACACAGGTGAGGTTCTACAACTTTTGGGTATGTATTTATTGCTTTATTTCTATATCTATTTATGTAAAACTCTGCTAACCATCTGTTTTACTTCAACTATGTATTAATGTGGTGATTTATGCAGAATGCTATGATGTCACATTCCACATCTGTGTCTCTCACGAAGAACACTCCACAGGTGCTAGCTGATGGGTCTCCTGTGAGAGCAATACAGCGATGGCTACATCAGCTTTATGGCTCAACTAGCTATTACATTTTCCTGTGTTTTTGAGTACTCAATACTACACCATCCTGTCATGGAATCAGAGCCACAGACTTGGAAGGAAGTCCCTTTCTATAATATCAAACTTTTATAAGAAAAACAAAATTATGTGATTTTGCTTTTCAGCTCATCTTCTGTACCCCTTGAGTCTCTATGTATTTTGGAGTCGTCTCCAATCTTCCCAGCCCTATGCTTCTTACGTACCCCTATATTGAAGTTTGTCTGCATTTGATCTTTCCCTGAGATCCTTGCAACTACTAGTCTCATTATTCCAATTTCAGTGCACTGCATTACTGCTTCTTCACAATGCTGAATGTATATGAGATAAAGAATTTATCTCATGGTAGTATCCTTATTGCTTGATTTGCAGCCACTCACAACTATTAGATTAACACTACAGAAGCATCACAGACATCCAAATTGATGCATCCATGTCTTGACAGTATGCCTTTGTCTGCTAAACCTGCTCACTCTCATCTGCCACTGTCTTGGATTAAATCTTTCCACGCAGATCGCAGATAAATGGTCATGGCAGGATATTTCTTATCCCCAGAAAAGAGTATAAATTCAGGGGTACCACAGGGATTTTCACTCATCCCTGCATTATTTAACATGTACATAGCCTCCTTATCTCGCTGATTGCTTCTTTTGGTGTTGAAGCCACAGCTTATTTTGATGACACACAGTTGGATTCACTGCCAAAGTATTGCCTCTGGAAGTATCGCCATACAAAAATATTGTCACATAAATATAATTGTTCTGCTCTGCAAATGTACTGGTTTTTCCAAGTCATGTTTTATCAATTACATCAAGGCAAAAAGAAAACTCTACTACACATGATGACTACCCACGGAATCTATGGCAAGTGCAAAAGTAAAGAGCTAATCACTTCAGTGAATAAGATTGGTCTATCAACAAGTAAAAATGACATAGAGCCTGATTATGATGGTGGTCAGATGAACGTCTAACCGCCATTGCCACGGTAATGTATCCGCCTGATGTGTAGTCAGCAGTTCCACCCACCAAATCCCAATGCAACTAGCGTATAGGCGATCAGAAAAATGCCTTTTACCATTGCGACTTGTGATGCGGCCCGGAAAAGGTCCGGAGCACAAGCCCCAATGGAAAAAGGTATTTTGCAAACATCTATGCACAGTGCACCAGGCACCATGTGGTGCCAGGCTCACAGTGCATGGATGTCTCAGAGAGCACCACCTGTGCCCTCCTGGCCCCATAGCAGAGGCCCACAGGGACGAGGGATCAGGCCACCCTGTAAAGGCAGAGAGTAAGGGAAATCGTAATGCCTACAGCGGTGCCTCCACAGACACCAGCCCAATGTATGGATTATGGTCGAACCGATGCCCTGACAGACTCCTTGAGCCTATCGGAGGCATTGATCAGTCCCTTTAACCGCTGTGCTCTGACCGACCGCATCATCATACTGCAATTGGACTGCTATCTTGACTGTCGGGGAGACTGCCTGTTGGTGGTGTCTGCCAGAAATCCTAATCAGGCATAGTAACGAGCAGGAACTTGTTAGCAGCTCATCCAGTAAAATCTTGTGAATCTGACAGCACACTACATCTAATTCACTTTACCAGGAAAAGACTTACATTTGCTGCTCTTGATAATTTTGATTTTGAAGACAACTCTTCCTCGTCTGGAACATCCAGCAAACATGATATTTTCCATGGTGCTTTTTAAAGACTGTACCAATGAAGTAGCTGTTGGAAAACAAGCTGTGTCAGCTGTAGGAATTAACAAGTGGATCTGCAAACTTAATACCCAACTGCTTGCCAATGTGTGCAAAATCACTACCAGCCATCAACACATCCCAGTCTACCTGAAATATTCAAAGTGGCTGATGACATGTTTCTTCTTCTACCTGATGCTTCGGTCCACAAGGCTGAGGTAACTGAGTTTATCATATCGCTTATTTGGTGAGGGCTGAAGGATGAAGAAAAGCCTGTTCCTCGGTAGGCTGAAGTTCATGCTCTGATCGCCCAGAATATCGTCTCACTGGAGAAGGTTGCATTTTTACCAGTTATGCTATCTCCAGTCACAAATTATGCAACAGTATACACAGCTTAAAAAAATCCAAAATGTGCATGCTCAGCTTAAAGACCAGCCTATCCTGCCAATTTTCTGCGATGACGGTGTTTTTCATATTGAAGCTGACATTTTTATGAGCAATCCAGTATCGTTTGTGGACCTGTATCCAATGATGGGCGATTTCCACATGACAAAAATTGTGTTGCATTGTGCAGGAAGTTGTCTCAGTGTATGTGGCACGGAAGATGCACTTATCGAAGCAGAAATCACTGTAAGCAAAACTGTTCAATCAGTATTAAGCGGAACTCAATATGTTAGTTTGTTGCAAGGTATGCTCAACATATCTGTGGCTATAGAATGCTTTCTGGAACAAGAATGATGAATTAGGTTTTGCATATCTTATCCCAGAAGTGATTAAGGTACAGGGTGCACTTCATTCAAAAGACATAATGCAGAGCGAGACAATGTTCAATGCACATTAGAAAAACCTGTTAACCAAAGGGCATATTTACAAGAGGACATCGCCACCAGAACGTCACTTTTAGTGATGTTCTGGTGGCGATATCCCCTTCTCCTTATTTACAAGGCAACGTTAGGCCACTTAACATGGCTTATCGCCGCCTTGTAAATAAGGCCCCTTTTCACGGGTCACATAACATGAAAGGGACGTTCAACACCCATTGTTTTTATACATAAAAGGATTAAAAAACATTATTTGTTTCATTTCTCTATATGTCTCTTTTTCCTCTAATATAGTCGCCATTTCGATAAATGGCGGAAGAGTTGTTCTGAGGAGTTCTTTTTACACCAAAATGAAGTATATAGGTCTCATGGTTCCTAAAATCTTAGTTCATCACTGCAACACATCCACCATTTTTAAAAATATCATCTTGAAAAATCTGGTGCAGATCAGCAATGTCTACACTTTCTAAATGGCGTATCTAATGATCCAAAAACACAAATCAAAAATGAAAATATCTGATATACTATTTACAGAGTATATCAGGGAGCTGGGATTATGCAATTGTTTGTATGTAGGTTCATCTAAACAAACTATTTGGAAACTACAGGTGGTGCAGTACTCTGTGGCAAGACTGGTACTGAAACACCCCGACCTAGCTCTGCATCAGCATCCCTGGAAGTGCTTTACTGGCTTACTGTGCATAAAAGGGTCCTTTTTAAAAGTGGGTTGAGGACCAGTCTTCTGCCGGCATTCTGGATGTTCTGTAGCTTGCGGGTGAAGTTTTTGTTTATTCTGCCATAGAGTGTGTTGCCGTAGTCGAGCCTGCTGGTGACCAGGGCATGAGTGACAGTCTTTCTGTGTTCGCGGGGATCCATTTGAAGGTCTTACGTAGGAGGCGGAAGGTTTGGAAGTAAGAGGACAAGACGGAGTTGATCTGGCGGTCCATTTTGAGCTCTGAGTCCAGGATGATTCCCAGGTTGCGTGCGTGGTCAGAGGGGGTGGGTGGGCTTCAGAGGGCGGGGGACCACCAGGTGTCGTTCAAGGCATCTGGGTTTGGGCCCATGATGAGTACTTCCATTTTGTATGTGTTTAGTTGTAGGCAGCTGTTTTTCATCCATTTGGTGACGGCTTCCATGCCTTTTCGAAAGTTGTGTCTGGCAGTGTTGGGTTCATTGCATAGGGAGAGGATGAGTTGGGTGTTGTCTGCGTATGACATAATGTTGAGTCCGTAGGTTCTGACGATGGGGGCGAGCGGAGCCATGTAGATGTTGAAGAGCGTAGGGCTGAGAGAGGACCCCTGGGGGACTCCGCAGGTGGTAGGTGTAGGGTCTGAGAGGAAAGGGGGGAGTCTGACCCGCTGCAATCTGCCGGAGGGACGGAGCAGATCCAGCCGAGGGCCTTGTCTTGGATCTCTGCGTCTTGGAGTCTGCATATTAGGGTGCGGTGAGAGACTGTGTCGAACGCCGCTGAGAGGTCGAGGAGGATGAGGGCTGCTGTTTCTCCTTTGTCCAGTAAGGTACGGATGTCGTCTGTTGCGGCAAGGAGGGCGGTTGCCGTACTGTGTTTTTTTCTGAAGCCGGAGTGGAAGGAGTCGAGGATGTTGTGCTCTTCGATGAATGTGGCAAGTTCACTGTTGGTTCTCGATGACTTTTGCTGGGAACGGGAGCAGGGAGATGGGTCTGTAGTTTTTGAGGTCGGTGGGGTCGCCAAGAGTTTCTTCAGGAGGTGGTTGATCTAAGCATGTTTTAAGTTGTCAGAGAATCAGGTGGTTGCCAGGGAGCAGTTGATGGTGTGGCAGAGCCTGGGTGCGATGGTGTCGGCGGCTCTGTTGGAAATGTGGTGGGAGTAGGGGTTCGTGGGGGCCCCGGAGTGGATTGACTTCATCGTCTTCAGTGTGTCTTCGGTGGTGAGGGCTGTCCAGTTGTCGATCGCCGGCTTCAGGGTGTCTGGGGTGGTTGGTGAGGGTTCAGTGTGTTGGTTGTCTTTGTCGAAGTTGTCGTAGATGCTCTTGATTGTGGTGGAAAAAGGTGCTGAGTTTGTCGCAGAGGTCTTATGAGGGAGGGATGTCGGTGTACTCGCTGGTGGGTTTTGCGAACTTCTTGATGATGTTGAAGAGTTCTTTGCTGTTGTGTGCATGAGTGGAGATTCTGTCTTCAATCACTTTTTTCCTTGTTTTTCTGATGAGTTGGTGGTGGGCGTTGGAGGCAGCTCTGAAGTTGTTGTGGGCTTCTGTGGATTTGGTGTTCCTCCAAAATTTTGGGAGGCATCGGCACAAGTGTGTCTGGACTCTCGAAGTTCGGTGGTGAACCATCTAGCTTTCTTGGTGTGCGTGTTGTTGTTTTTCTTGAGGGGGATATGGTGTTGGCGTTGTCAGAGATCCATCTGTGCAGGGTTTGGGCTGCGGTGTTGACGTCGTTGTTTTCCATGATTGGGGTGGAGTTACTGAGTGATGAGGTTAGCTGGTTGTCGGTGAATCTGGTCCAGTTTCTTCTTGGGAGCAGATACTGGTGTCTGTGGATGGTGGGTGTTCTGAAGGTGAAGTGGATGCATCGATGGTCAGTCCGCTTTGGTGGTGTGGCCGAAGGTGATGGAGTTTCCTGTTGTGAAGAAGGGGTCGAGGGTGTGTCCTGCTGAGTGCGTGGATTTGGTCAGGATCTGGCAGAGTCCAATGTTGTGGAGGTTGTCCAGGAGGGATGTGGTGCTGGGGTCCAGTTGCTTGTCGAAGTGGAAGTTGAGGTCTCCCAGTAGGGTGTAGTTGGTGGACGCGATGGCATGCGGGGAGATGATGTCCGTGATTTTTTATTATTATTTATTTATTTAGGACGTTTTCTATAGCGCTGTCAAGACCCGGAGGTAGCAGAGCGCTTTACAGTAATAGAATGACAAAAATCTGTATAAACATAACATATGTAAGGTATAAGCATTCAATGAGTGACATAGTAAACAGAACATGGGTGAGTTGCCGAGCTTCTTTGGTTATAGGATTCACTGTAGTCACATAGTTCAGGGGTTGCTTGCTGACCCCGGTTATCCACAGCCAAGGGAGCAGATCAGGAACAAGGATTTGAGTTGCCTTTTGAATTCCACAAAGGATGGAATAGTTCTGATGTGCGGGGGAATGGAGTTCCAGATTTTGGGGGCGTTTCCAGTGAAAGAGCAGTCCGCTGTTCTTTTCTTTCTGGTTTTGGGTGGGATGAGCAGGAAGGAGTTAGAGCTTCTCAGATTCCTGGCTTGGCCTGCTTTTTTGAGTTTTTTTGCCAGGTATTCGGGTTTGCCGGTATGGAGGGCTTTGTGGGTTAGGCAGGCCGTTCTGATGTTACTACGCATTTCTACTGGGAGCAATTTGAGTTCCTTGAGTGCTGGGGAGATGTGATCCGATTTTTTGATGCCGGTAATCATTCTAGCTGCATCATGTAGTGTTGTTTTGTTTGGAGCCAAGTTCGATTTCGGGATGCCTGTTAGGATTGCGTTCCCATAGTCTAGTCTTGACAGTACCAGAGATGTAAATGTAAATGTAAATGTAGTTGAGCTTATATAGCGCACAGCTACACGCAGTGGGTTTCCCGGCGCTTGCTTAGGGAACCCTTCCTGGTATTCCCCTGTGAGATAGCAGGGTATCCACAAGGTGAAAGTCAGGCATCCCGCCGCGAGGGGCCGTTGTGGAGATTAAGCAAGCTATTGCCCAGAGTCGCAGAGTATGAACCCGTGAGTCGAGGAGGCACCGGGGCGAGAATTATCGAGTCCGTGGAATTTTTAGCCCAAGACCCCGCCGAGGGGGGGATTTGAACCCTGGTCCAGGACCGATCTCAGCTTCCGGGTCTGCTGCCTCTAACCCCTGAGCCACACTTCTCCACAAGAGATTGAGTGGCCAGTTTGAGATCCTTGTTAGGAATGTAGGGTTTGATCTTGTTCAACAGTCTGAGGTTAAAGAAAGCACCTTTGGCTGCATTCTTGATGTGTTTTACCATGTTTAGTTTGGGGTCTATGATGATGCCAAGAGATTTAACAGAGTCGGCTAGAGTAAGATTTCCTTTAAGCGCATCGATTGCTTTTAGCCATTCTGTGATTTGAGGGTTGTCTTCCTTGTTCGAGATGAGGAGTGTCTCAGTTTTGTCTGGATTCAGTTTCAAGTGATTGTTTGTCAGCCATTGTTGAACATCTTTCAGGACATCATTTAATCTATGTATGTCAGTGAGAGAGGAAGTTTCCAGATAGATTTGTGTATCGTCCGCGTAGAGGTGAAAGCGGATGTTGGCTTTCCTGAGTAGCTTGGAAAGTGGTTCCATATAGATGTTAAAAAGCTGAGGCGAGAGCACCGAACCTTGGGGGACGCCCTTATTGACCTATTGGATTTCGGAGGTGAAATTCTTGATTTTTATTATTTGTGTTCGGTTGTGTATGAATGAGGAGAACCTTTTGAGAACTACTTCGCCGAGGCCAGCTCTTTCTTGAAGAGCCTTGGTGAGGAGTGTGTGGTCCACCATATCGAATGCTGCAGAAAGATCAAGGAGAATGAGGAGGCAGCATTTGTCTGAATCCAGAGATCCGTGGATATCGTCTATGATGTTCAGCATCGCTGTTTCTGTGCTGCATCCTTGTCTGAAGCCAGACTGGAGGGGGTCTAGGAGATTGATGTTGTCCAGATGATGAGTCAGTTGCAGGAGTACACAGCGTTCCAATGTTTTGGCTAGTAGAGGGAGGTTAGATATTGGTCTGAAGTTGTTCAGGTCTGTTGAGTCAAGACCTGTTTTTTTCAGCAGGGGGGTAACTTGCCCAATTTTTAAGCAGTCAGGGACCACTCCGTTTTTTAGGGAGCTGTTTATGATGTTGCCCCATATAGGTGCAAGAGAGTGTTTCATTTTCATGATTAGTGAGGGAGGAGTTGGTATCCATCACGGACATCATCCGATGGAGATGGAGTCGGTAGATGAGGGTTCTACGGAGGGTGGAGGTAGGGCTGGCCAGTATCTTGAAGTGAAGGTGTTCCATCAGGTCTGTGGGCTCGTCGGGGGGTGTGCTTAGGCGGAGGGTGGATTTGTAGGCGATGGCGATTCCTCCTCCAGGGTGGGTGAGGCGGTCCTTCCTGGAGATCTTATATCCTTGGGGAATGGCGATGGCAATGTCCGGTCCCGAGGTTGTGTTGGTCCAGGTTTCGGTAAAGAATGCTACGTCCATGCTAGTGCTGTCAAGGAGGTCCCAGATTTCCGTGGCGCATTTGTGGAGGTATCGGACATTAAGGAGGATGCATTGCAAGGTCTTCGGTTCGGTTGTGTTCTTGCGGGCGGATTGTGCTGGGTCAGTGGTCTTGGTAGTGCTGCAGGTGTGCCGGCAGCGGTGACAGCTGAAGGATCCGTGGGTGTGGGCTGGTGATGCTAGCTTGCAGTTGTTGTGAGGGCCTGGGTGGAGAGCGTTGAGTGCCGCTGGGTCGTAGCGTTGGCAGTGCAGAGATCCAGGGTTCCTGGCGCTGGTCGCAGTCAGGTCACAGACGGGCGCAGACAGGCTTGGCTTTGGTGCCCCGGCGGCGGCCGTGCAGTCGCTGCCATTAAGTAGGGGTCAGGGAGGGCTGGACAGCTGGGAGGCGGGAGCGGGGAGGGGAGCAGGATTGGGCCGGTCGCACTGGTCTTGGGGGGGAGGGGCTGCGGGGCAGCAGCGGCAGGGAAAAACAGGCTAAAAAAGGCAAAAGTAAAAAGGCAAAAAGAGAGAGAAAAGTGCAAATAAGGTAGCAAAAGTGCAAGAAAGAGTGGAGGAAAGACACAGAGGACACAGGAGAGTAAAAGGGGGAGATTGAGATGAGGGTAAAAAAAAGTGAAAAACGGAGTAAAGACGCAGGAGAGTGAAGGGAGGAGCTTGAAATGAGGGGAAGACGACAGAAAATGGAGGTTAAGACCCAGAAGGAGAGTGAAGGGGGGAGATAAAAGTGAGGGAAAAAACGAGTAAAAAGGAGAGAAAAAACGGAGCAAGAGAATGAAGACAGGGGTCCACTAGACCACCAGGGATGAGGCGCAGGTGAAACATGCGGGTGGAGGAGGGCCTTGAACACCAACACTTGAGAGTGCAGGGGTTCGGGAGAAGGCCTCCCTTAATGGTGGATCTGCGAGGGAGGGAGAGCAATTTCACTGACAATGAGCCAGTGGTCTTGCTCGCCTGTCCCCGCAGTGGCTGCCGTTAAGTAGGGGTCAGGGAGGGCTGGACAGCTGGGTGGCGGGAGCGGAGATGTGAGCTGGATTGGGCCGGTCGCACTGGTCGTGCTGGGGGGAAGGGGCCGCGGGGGCAGCAGCAGCAAGGAAAAACGGGCTAAAAAAGGCAAAACGGAAAAAGAGAGAAAAGTGCAAATAAGCCAGCAAAAGTGCAAGAAAGAGTGGAGGAAAGACACAGAGGATACAGGAGAGTGAAAGGGGGAGATTGAGATGAGGGTAAAAAACAAGTGAAAATTGGAGGAAAGACACAGGAGAGTGAAGGGGTTTTCTTGAAATGAGGGGAAAACAATAGAAAATGCAGGTTAAGACCCAGAAGAGAGTGAAGGGGGAGATAGAAGTGAGGGAACAAATGAGTAAAAAAGGAGAGAAAAAGCAGAGCAAGAGAATGGAGGCAGAGGTCCACTGGACTACAAGGGATGAGCGCAGGTGAAACCTGCGGGTGGAGGAGGGCCTCGAACACCGCAAAATAAGAGACCCTGTGGTTTGTTATTACCAAATAAGGTCAGAAATACTGACTAAAGCAAGACGTGTGCGGGCGAGTGGGTCTGGGGGAAGTCCTAATTTGTCAATTAAATTGTAGTGGCAAATGAATATATAGAACACTTTTTCTACTGTCTACCCAAGATTTTCCGCGGAGTACTCGAACACGGAGGAGCAGGGAGGCCGAATTAATCCACAAAGGCTTAAGAAAAACAAGAAGCAATTTTAAATTCAAAGGCACCAGACAAGTGATCAATTATTCACTGAGCCCCTTTGAAACGTACCCGAGAGTAAATTACGGTGGCTCCTCCGTGTCTAACTACTTTACGTAGTTGCCTCATCACAGGCACCACATGATCATAAGAAACAGATGTATACAAGTTTCCAGTCGTTCTAGAAGTCTTTTAAATTTAAATAAAAGCTTCAAAAATTCAGATCACAAATCAAATGTCAAAATGTCCTGATGAAGGTGTGACTATTGTAAACGTACACCGAAACACCGCGTCGACTCTTTGTTTTGACTTTTTTATCACAGATTTTTCACTATGTGGAAGATTCATTTTAATGCATTTTAATAATTTAGATTGTAACCCATAAGGGAGGTATCATAATAAACTGTGTTTTTTACATAAATTTCTTATATCTTTGGTGAATTTGTTAATTTTATGAATCTTGGGTAGACAGTAGAAAAAGTGTTCTATATATTCATTTGCCACTACAATTTAATTGACAAATTAGGACTTCCCCCAGACCCACTCGCCCCCATACGTCTTGCTTTAGTCAGTATTTCTGACCTTATTTAGTAATAACAAACCACAGGGTCTCTTATTTTGCACTGTTCTCCCCCTCCCTGTGAAAACAACCAGGGGAACCTTCCAAAAAATGTTGTTGGGCCTCGAACACCAACACTCAAGAGTGCAGGGGCTCGGGGAAGGCCTCACTTAATGGTGGAGCTGCGAAGGAGGGAGAGTCAGTGGCCTGACTTTGCAGCAGCTCATGCTACATTCTTCTCTGCAGCAGCAATTGCTGTTCAGTGGTCCTTCGTCAAAGGGGAACTCTTGTCAGCTACACCCTCCAGCCTCGTCCGCCGGAGATTTTTTACTTAAAAAAAAGAGACTAGTGGGAATATATTTATGAAAAAAAATCAAGCAGCGCTGCAAGTCATCTTGCTGCGCTGCAAGCTAGGGAAAGGGCAGGAATGCACCGTATTTAACATCACATGGTTTATTCATGTATTTTCCCTAAGCACCCACACTCCACCTCTGGAACACCTCCTTGGTGCAGTGTAACGCAATGCAGCAATTTGATAAATCTAACTTAAGAGTTGTTCTGCTCTTGCGCCCTGTTGATTGGTGCAAGGGTCACAAAACTCTTTAATAACCATGCTCCTAAGCCCAAAAGTAGAAATCTTTACTCCAATTCCTCCAGCAGCTCCCTACAACGCCTCCTTCTCGGACACTGCCTGCAGCCTTGCCCTGCTGAATGTTACCTTCTAAAGCACTTTTTTGTCAAAGTGTATTTTAAGTCAGAAGGTAAGCACTGACCAGGCCCAACCTACTTTTTGTATCCTACTCATGCTCCATCATGGTCAGATATATCCTTTGAGGTTGACCTGGTCTAGATATCACGTGGGATTCTTTTTATCCCAACTGAGTCTCTTCAGATGCTACCCTGACTTTTGTGGTAATCAACCCTTTTCCAGATGCAGGGCCTAGACTTCTGAGAAAGTGAGCACTCATACAAGGAGCTAGCAGAGAGGTGCTAAACAGGCTATGCTCCACAAGAGAGACAAAGACATGCCGGACAGACTGAAGCAAATAAGGCCAGCAAATCGAAAGCAAGCAAATGTGAGTTACAAGGCACAAAGTTATTGGTAAACAATGGGCGAAATGTATTCCCAGGTAACCTTTCAGCATGTCCCCAATATGCCTGTGCACTCAGACAACTGCACTGTTGGTATTTAAGATAATACCAACACTTATTTCTCTCTTTCCTGCAGAAGAAAGAGTTTTTGAGAGTGAAAGGAAATATGCAGGTGGGAACCTTTCAGATAAGATCACGGGAGACTATGCTGTCAGATACTTTTATTGATGACCTCAAAGCCCTGCCTCTCATCTATGATAAAGGGGAATATTTTGGATTTTTGGAAACCTACGGAACACATTATGCTGTCTCTGGCAATCTCGGAGGAAAATATGAGCTGGTATATGTTCTGGATCAAAATGTGCTGAAATCTAAAGGTAAGATTCTTGTTACATATATTTCAAATTGTGGCATCAATTGCAGAATCTCACTTGACCATAATGTTTATTTTTCATAAGGATCACATGTATAATGTTGGGCCTTGCACCCTCTGGTTCACGTCTGCCACCACCCCATTGCCCAGTCATGTGATGATCCATCACCCCCTGCTTAGTGGATGCTATTATTCTTTCGGCGAGTCCAGTTTTGGGGTGCCCTATGTCCAGCTTCTGACTGTTCTGCCATGTAGGTATACAATGTGGTATATCCATACCCCTGTTACATCCCTCCTTAGGCTCTGTGTCACAACCTTTGTTACAGTGATTCTGCACATAATCAGAACTATGCCCAGGAAAACAGGACCTCAGTGAATAGGGGTGTACTAACCTACCACATTAGTACCCAAAATGCCAAACCAACTAGCTATAGTGTCTCATTTGTTCTCCGACTAATAGAGAAGCTACTAATGATTAGACAGCCCAGAACACGACACTCCGGACTCTCTCAGGAATCACGGGAGCCTGACAACTCTTTCGCTCTCTCACTCATACCTGTCCACAATGCGAGTAATCAGAGTCGCAGTATAATTTAAAATGTTTATTTTAACCAACGCGCTCTATGGTACAGTACACGTGCCATTACTAGCAGCAAAATGCATAAACACAACATACTCATCAATCATTGAGGAGGGAGAAGGAAATGATGTGATCCATCCAGTTTCCTTGGAATGTAATGTTATGAATCAGTTGTGAGGGGGAGGGATCACTTGTCCTGCTAACCTGGATTTTACAGGTAGGTAGTATGTCCCTTGGTAAAAAACCCTCATGCACGTGAGTAGATGTTATACTGGTAGCGGTATATCTTGGTTCTCCGCTTTATTACTCTCGTGTCTGCATAATCATAGGGTTAGTGGGTATGCCTCCTCCACCAGGAGGTAGTAATCCAAGGTTAAGAGCAGTAGTGTCCAGTGATAAATGGTGATAGTGAGATTAAAAATAACTCAGACAGCCAGATTCTAATCTTTATTGTTCTGGATTCGAGTTAATGAAAATATGAAGGATTTGCGTGATGAGAATTGTTAAGATTCTCACGCAATCAATTTTCGTGATTTTTTAAAAGGTCAACATGTTTCAGCCCTGTTCGCCTTAAGAGGTCAGTGGGCTTTCTTCAGGACCGTGTGAGATGTCAGTGGTAAAGTGATATATTAGTCCTTTACACGTTGGAGGTCAATATTGTGCCTCTAAATACAAATAGTGAGAGTAACCTTGGTGAAGGTAGTGGGACAAAGAGATAATAGTGTACATTATGATTTATAGTGCAATTTATAAAATGGCAATACTTTATCGATCACTACTTCTTGTAGTCAAAAACCACATACTCAGAACTCTGGTTATTAACAATACTCTTGTTTGTTCTGTAAAGTCTGACAGTTTCCCTCTCATTTTTTGACGTTGATATAAATACCTATTGCATGGTATTCTTATCTATAAACCTTCTGGTTAGTTGCTCATTATTCCAGCTTTGCAATAGGTGCCTGTACATTCAACATTTTCTTTTCAGGTACAGTATCTTACGGTGTTATTTCTGTGCATTATTGAATAGCAGAGAAATTGTGCTACCTCTCGGCTAGTTAACGACATTTCTATTCAGTATGGGAGTTCACTTTTATCTGATAGGTACTCTTTATCTACCTCTGTTCAATGGGACAGTTCCATCTAATGGCTATGCGGCGGATTTGCAGTCTACAATCTAGCGTTTAATATGGAAAGCGTTTGCTAAGGAGAAAGGTATATTAGCCCCAACCATATTGCAAAAAACTCGCATGCCACGAATATTCACACACTGTTAACGGTATCCCCACGTACCTCTGCACTGTTATTACGTGCTTCCTCAGGTACCAGGGAGTCTCTAGGAGGGGGGCCCTTTCTAAAAACAAGGGTAATGTGTTAGTAAAGGAATCGGGTACTTATCTTTTAAAGCACCGGTCTTTACTCCGACATCGCAAGTACCTGGAACTCCTCGCCTCCCGCGCTGCTTGTGCTGACTCTGCCGTCCTGGACCCGGCAGGGCTCGTAAGCTCGGGCGATTGTTAAGAATACTTCCCTGATTATAGGCAGTGTAGACAGACTATGGAGGGTTCTATGTGTAAGATAAACTAAATATGTTGAGTTTTATTCTAATTATACGTATCTCAAACCTCTATTATCTGGTGTCAATTTACAGATAGATGTTAGGCAGAAATTAGATTTAGAAGATCGATTCCGATTGGACTTGGCATTTGCTGTGTCTACTAATCACCAACTGTGTAAATAGACTATGGAGGGTTCTTTCTGTTAGATAAATCAATATATTCGGGTTTTTTCAACATATCTCAAGACCCCTATTGTTTATTATTGAATTTGTCAAACTGTAGGCAGATAATTGATTTACAAGGTTAAAACCTACAAGGTTAAGTACTGTTGGGCTTGACTTGTGCTGTGTCTACTCCTCATGAAAATTAATTTTGGACTTGTTCACGATAGTGTCCTTGTACTTTGGCTGCCTTAATTACCAAGTCGGAACAAAAGGCCTTATATGCATTGAAAAATGATGACAACATTATAATCAAACAAGCAGACAAAGGAGGCGGAGTAGCCCTCCTAAGCAAAGAGGGCTACAACAAGCAATGCCTGGACCTCCTGTCGGACCGCAAGTTCTACGAAATCATCACAGTCGATCGCACGCCAAGGTTACAACGAACAATCTCTTTAATGGTTGAGGAGGCAACAACCAACAACTGGATCTCAAAAAAAGAAGGAGAATTCCTGGAGACAAAAACTCCAAGAATACCCTACTTCTACTTCCTCCCCAAAACCCACAAGGCACGCTTTCCCCCACCTGGCAGACCAATTGTCTCCGGCATTGGATCCGTGTTGGAACCCCTCTCCCAATTTGCTGATGAATACCTTAAACCATTAACACAACAGACCCCAACCTACCTCAAAGATACGAGGGACCTTCTAAACCAGTTAACACAAGTAACCTATTCAGAGAGAACAATGATCTTGGTAGGGCTTGACGTGGAAAGCCTTTACACGAGTTTACCACAAGAAAAGACCCTAACTACACTAGAAAGTCTTCTCTTTAATATGGCTTGGCACTATAAAACTCCACGATACTTCGTCCTGGAGTGTTGTAGACTTGCCTTGACTGAAAATTTCTTTGAGTACAATACCATCATGTACAGACAATGCCATGGAACATCTATGGGGAGTACATTTGCCCCTAGTGTGGCAGGGCTATATGTAAGTAACTTTGAGAAATTGATCGTCAACAACCAGCAAAATCCTTACCAACACCAGATTTATTTCTGGAAGCGTTACATAGGCGACATTCTTCTCATTTGGAAGGGTGACATGGAAAGTCTAATAAATTTCCACACATGGCTAAATGCACAAGATGAATGGTTGACATTCACCTACACTGCCAATAAAAAAAGCCTAGACTTCCTAGACATAACCATTTATGTCGAGAATGACCAACTCCATACCAGGACCTTTTTCAAACCCACTGCAAAAAACAGTCTGCTGTCTTTTAACAGTTATCATCCACGCCCATTGCGAGAGAATCTCCCTTACAGTCAATTCCTCCGACTAAGGAGGAACTGCAGCAAGACTGAAGACTACAAGTCTCAAGCTGACGACCTCTGTAAAAAATTAGAAGCACGTCATTACCTAAAAAAGGTGATAAACAAATGCAAAAAGAGGGCTAGGAATCAAAATCGAGAAGGCTTACTGGAAACAACCACAAGAATACCGCAAGAAGATCTCCTTACCTGCGTTACAACATATAGCCCAATCTCTAATAGAGTAAAGAAAATCATAAACAAACATTGGAGAATACTGACCTCTGCTAACATCTCTTGGCCTAAACCACATTTTGCCAATAAACGAACGAGGAATCTTAAAGATCTATTGGTCCACACCAGATTAAAACCCACTGTACAACGGAACCAACTCACTTCATGGAACCTTCAGCCAATCACGGGACATTACCCTTGTGGTTCCTGTTCAGTCTGCCCCTTAACCAGATCCGTCAAGGAATTGCAGCTCCTACCACACTTGAAATGGTCTTTACGGAACCATACGAACTGCAACACAAGTCATGTAATATATATGATTACATGTCTGTGTAATCTGATCTATATAGGCATGACGTGCAGAAAAGCAAAACAGAGAATCATTGAACACCGCAGCAATGTCAAATGTAAAAAAGGAACGACCAAAATGGCGACGCACTATCTAGAAAAAGGCCACACAGTGGACGACCTCAAATGGATAATACTGGAAACTTTGACAACCAAAGATCATAATGCAGAACGTATTCTTTTAGAGAAAGAACAAAGATGGGTCCACAGATTGGGCACTGATGAACGAGGCGTGAATGACAACATTCCATGGGTCAGTCTGAACAGATAACAAAAAACCACCGCTTAAACAGACGGTAGGAGAATTGCAGAATTAATATGAACCATTTCCATCATTACAAGAAGTAACACTGAGCATACACCAGACACCATCTAATTGTCGTCCAAATAGAAATAATTTCTTGAAATATCAACTAAAACACGAATGCTTATTAATCTCAGATACACCTATAATAGGTTCTTTAATAGCATGATGAATGCAACCTCCAAGACGCACTTGAAACTGATGCCATCAGAGCTCATAATCGTTTAGGCAGCCAAAGTACAAGGACACTATCGTGAAGAAGTCCGAAATTAATTTTCATGATGAGTAGACACAGCACAAGTCAAGCCCAACAGGACTTAACCTTGTAGGTTTTAACCTTGTAAATCAATTATCTGCCTACAGTTTGACAAATTCAATAATAAACAATAGGGGTCTTGAGATATGTTGAAAAAAACCGAATATATTGATTTGTCTAACAGAAAGAACCCTCCATAGTCTATTTACACAGTTGGTGATTAGTAGGCACAGCAAATTCCAAGTCCAATCGGAATCGATCTTCTAAATCTAATTTCTGCCTAACATCTATCTGTAAATTGACACCAGATAATAGAGGTTGAGATACGTATATTTAGAATAAAACTCAACATATTTAGTTTATCTTACACATAGAACCCTCCATAGTCTGTCTACACTGCCTATAATCAGGGAGGTATTCTTAACAATCGCCCGAGCTTACGAACCCTACCGGGTCCAGGACGGCAGAGTCAGCACAAGCAGCGCGGGAGGCGAGGAGTTCCAGGTACTTGCGATGTCGGAATAAAGACCGGTGCTTTAAAAGATAAGTACCCGATTCCTTTACTAACACATTACCCTTGTTTTTAGAAAGGGCCCCCCTCCTCGAGACTCCCTGGTACCTGAGGAAGCACGTAATAACAGTGCAGAGGTACGTGGGGATATCGTTAACAGTGTGTGAATATTCGTGGCATGCGAGTTTTTTGCAATATGGTTGGGGCTAATATACCTTTCTCCTTAGCAAACGCTTTCCATATTAAACGCTAGATTGTAGACTGCAAATCCGCCACATAGCCATTAGATGGAACTGTCCCATTGAACAGAGGTAGATAAAGAGTACCTATCAGATAAAAGTGAACTCCCATACTGAATAGAAATGTCGTTAACTAGCTGATGTCATGCCTCAAGCCCCCTCCCAGTGCGCTGTCCCTTTAACTGTGCACTATTTAGGATTCCTTGACCCATGGAGCGACGCTTCACGTTCTTGCGTCTAGCTCCGTCGGGTCCGTTTTGCTGCCTGACTTCCTGTGCCTGACTTCCGTTTCTACGTCCTGGCGTTCTTCCTGCCCGAGAGAGTCCTTGGCTCCGTTGGTTCTTTTCCGAGCCTCCGCAGTCTTTCTCTCTTGTTTACCAAGCGCCTTGCCACTGCGCTTGTGCATTTTGACACGTTCCGTGTCGTTTTCCGTTTTTTATTGCCTCCCCAGTGTTTTGGTATCCCGCCCGGCGGCCGGGTTTATCTCCGCCATCCGGTGGGATTCCTCTTCCTTCTGTTGGCCTCATTTCTGCTCCGCTTGTCAGCCGGGCTTGTTCTCCGCTGACGGGCCGGGCAAACCTTCCCCCTTTATTTTCTCCTATACCGGGGTGCTCCGCTGTCAGCCGGGTTCTGCTCCGCTGACGGCCGGGTTGTTCCTGGTGCTCTAATATTAGTCAGTTAGGGTCTTTTCTTTACCTTTGTTTTTCCCTGCCCGTCCTTTCTCACATCAATTCCTTGGGGTCATTCAGCTCTTACGATAGATCACTTATTTGGACTTGGTATCTTGCGTGGACCAGTGAGGATTGGGCTACAGCTACACGTTCCAGAATCACGGTAACAGCGCATTATTGCGCTGCACATTGTATTGATATAAGGAAGATTGTATTGTAGTGTTTGATTTCCTGTTTTGTTTATTGTAGATGTTGTTCCCACTATCAAGGATATTGGCAACCGAGTTATTGTATTCAATCCAACATTTGGGGTGTGCTTCGTGGCAGTTAAGACAGAAACCAGAGTGAGCAGTATATTTTTAATCGCTCATAACACTAGAATACATAGAGTCATTAGACTTATGAGTGTTTTCCCTTCTTCACTGCAGCTCCAGATATATCCATTACCAGAAGTTCTTCCATATCCATTCAGGGACATTAACATACATCCAGCTAGGTATGAAAGGTTATGTTGTATAATTGCGAATGTGATTGTCCTATTCAGACCCAAGAATATTACTCTTTTGCATTACAGTCTCTCTTGTTGCCAAGCCCACAAGAAGGTTGAGACGACCAGTCTGAAGACCCTCAACACCCAATTGTTACCCCCAACCTTTCCTTGTTTTGTCTCCCTGTTTTCCCCTGTTCCGCCTCTTGTGCTCTAGTGTTTGATAGAGTCGGAAGGCTGCAGGGGAAGGCTGTGGACTATACTTCGGATTCCTGACGCTCCTGCAGAATCATCGTGTATGCTTTACAGAACGTGAAGCCCAAGGGGTTAGTTCTGCCTGAGCGTCATGGATCTCGAAGCGGTCACACTGGCTGATGTGGCAGGTATGTTGGGGAATCTGCAGGTTGAGACTCAGACATTGATGGCCAGAATGGACACCCTGCAGAGACAGCATACTTCTGGCGCTACAGGAGGAGGGACATCGGTTGTGCAGGTGACCACTCCGCATTCGATACCTCTGGCACCCCCAGAGCGTTTTGCAGGAGAAGCAGCGCGATGCGCGGCTTTCCTTAGTCAATGCCAACTACACTTCTCCTGCAAGGCTCAATGTTTTCCCTCTGATCAGGCTAAGGTAGCCTTTGTAATTTCTTACCTCAGTGGTTCTGCAGCTGATTGGGCTATACCCTTAGTAGACAGAGATGACCCCCTGTTACATAATTATGCAGCATTTCGACGGGAATTTCGTAAACTCTTCGATCGACACATGTATACACATTCTGCCCTTTGTGGTGGAGGTAGACGCTTCTCAAGTGGCAGTGGGAGGTGTTCTATCTCAGGCAGATGCCGTATCCGGTGAGTGTCATCCGGTGGCCTATTATTCTCACAAACTCTCCCCTGCTGAATACAATTATGCGGTAGGGGATAAGGAACTCCTAGCTATCAAGAAGGCATTCGAAGAGTGGCGGCAGTATCTCCTAGGTGCTAGACATCCCGCAGTGGTATACACCGACCATCGCAACCTCCAATATCTCAAGTCGGCAAAGGCACTTTCCATGAGACAACTGCGTTGGTCTCAGTTCTTTAGTGAGTTCGACTTCACTGTCCAGTACAGACCAGGCAGACGTAATGGGAAGGCAGATGCTCTATCACGTTTGGGATTCGAAACCCCTACAGATCCCATCGAGCCTACACTGATTATCCCCAGAATGAATATTGTAGGAGGAACAAGGTCAGAGGATGAATTCCTGACAGAGGTTAGGTGTAGTCAAGCTTCAGCAGACATGTAGACTATAGTGGGTTCACAGGACACGTCCAAGAAGGGAGACCTTGTGTGTGTACAAGGGGGAGTGGTTATACCGACAAAGAACCTACAGGAACAAGTCATGCAGTGGTATCATACACATCCAATAGCGGGTCATCCAGGGATTAAGAAAACCATTAGCACTGTGCGTGACCGTTACTGGTGGCCTACTATGTTGGCAGACATAGAACACTTTGTTAAGACATGCTACGTTTGTGCACAAACTAAGGTTTCTCGCCTCAACCCTGTAGGCCTTCTCATGCCATTACCTTCCCCTCCCGGTCCCTGGCATACGGTGTCCCTTGATTTTATAGTGGAACTACCGATCACTAAGGCAAGGAACAATACGTTGCTGGTGGTGGTGGATATGTTCACCAAAATGGCTCATTTTGTACCGTTACAGCATTTACCCACAGCAGTCGAATTGGCCTCCATATACATGCAACACATAGTGCGACTTCATGGTTTTCCTTCTGCCTTGGTCTCCGACAGAGGAGCCCAATTTGTGTCACGGTTCTGGACGAGTTTGTGTTCTTTGCTCCAGATAGACGTTCGTCTGTCCTCAAGTCACCATCCCCAGTCAGATGGGCAGACGGAGAGAGTAAATCAGTGTTTTGAACAATACATAAGGAATCAGGTGTTGCAGTCTCAAGTGGATTGGGATGAGTTGGTTTGGGTAGCAGAAATCTCATATAACAACAGCACACACTCCTCTATCAAAGTCTCACCATTCTTTTGCTTGTATGGTTATCACCCTAAATTGCTGCCCTCAGGTTGTTCCACAGATTGTTCAACCCCTGCTGCTGCAGATAGAGTAGAGATGTTACTTGAGATACAGAGGAAGGCATTAGAGAGTCTTGAGATGGCCAAGGTGAGATACACAGAAGGGGCAAATCTACACAGAAGATTAGAACCCATATACACACCAGGGGACGAGGTTTGGCTCTCCACTAAATACATTGCTCTTGGGGGTCCACGCAAGTTCAATCCCAAATACATAGGTCCCTATAAGGTGGAAAAAATAATCAATCCTGTTGCCATAATATTGCAGCTTCCGCCTTCATTCAGGATTCATCCGGTATTCCATGTTTCCCTACTAAAGCCGGTTGAACCAGGGACTAAACTGCCGATAAAACCTACTCCGTTAACTCTGCAGGACTCGGAGGAATATGAGGTTGAGACTATTCTGGATTCCCGTAGAGTGAGGGGTACGGTCCAGTATCTGGTTCATTGGAAGGGATACGGTGTGGAAGAGCGTACATGGGAACCCTTTTCTAATGTCCATGCACCTCGACTGTTAAGGGCGTTCCATAAAAGATACCCTGACAAGCCAAAACCGGGTGGGGGTTGTTGTGGGGGGAGTGTACTGTCATGCCTCAAGCCCCCTCCCAGTGCGCTGTCCCTTTAACTGTGCACTATTTAGGATTCCTTGACCCATGGAGCGACGCTTCACGTTCTTGCGTCTAGCTCCGTCGGGTCCGTTTTGCTGCCTGACTTCCTGTGCCTGACTTCCGTTTCTACGTCCTGGCGTTCTTCCTGCCCGAGAGAGTCCTTGGCTCCGTTGGTTCTTTTCCGAGCCTCCGCAGTCTTTCTCTCTTGTTTACCAAGCGCCTTGCCACTGCGCTTGTGCATTTTGACACGTTCCGTGTCGTTTTCCGTTTTTTATTGCCTCCCCAGTGTTTTGGTATCCCGCCCGGCGGCCGGGTTTATCTCCGCCATCCGGTGGGATTCCTCTTCCTTCTGTTGGCCTCATTTCTGCTCCGCTTGTCAGCCGGGCTTGTTCTCCGCTGACGGGCCGGGCAAACCTTCCCCCTTTATTTTCTCCTATACCGGGGTGCTCCGCTGTCAGCCGGGTTCTGCTCCGCTGACGGCCGGGTTGTTCCTGGTGCTCTAATATTAGTCAGTTAGGGTCTTTTCTTTACCTTTGTTTTTCCCTGCCCGTCCTTTCTCACATCAATTCCTTGGGGTCATTCAGCTCTTACGATAGATCACTTATTTGGACTTGGTATCTTGCGTGGACCAGTGAGGATTGGGCTACAGCTACACGTTCCAGAATCACGGTAACAGCGCATTGTTGCGCTGCACATTGTATTGATATAAGGAAGATTGTATTGTAGTGTTTGATTTCCTGTTTTGTTTATTGTAGATGTTGTTCCCACTATCAAGGATATTGGCAACCGAGTTATTGTATTCAATCCAACATTTGGGGTGTGCTTCGTGGCAGTTAAGACAGAAACCAGAGTGAGCAGTATATTTTTAATCGCTCATAACACTAGAATACATAGAGTCATTACACTTATGAGTGTTTTGCCTTCTTCACTGCAGCTCCAGATATATCCATTACCAGAAGTTCTTCCATATCCATTCAGGGACATTAACATACATCCAGCTAGGTATGAAAGGTTATGTTGTATAATTGCGAATGTGATTGTCCTATTCAGACCCAAGAATATTACTCTTTTGCATTACAGTCTCTCTTGTTGCCAAGCCCACAAGAAGGTTGAGACGACCAGTCTGAAGACCCTCAACACCCAATTGTTACCCCCAACCTTTCCTTGTTTTGTCTCCCTGTTTTCCCCTGTTCCGCCTCTTGTGCTCTAGTGTTTGATAGAGTCGGAAGGCTGCAGGGGAAGGCTGTGGACTATACTTCGGATTCCTGACGCTCCTGCAGAATCATCGTGTATCCTTTACAGCTGAGAGGTAGCACAATTTCTCTGCTATTCAATAATGCACACATATAACACCGTAAGATACTGTACCTGAAAAGAAAATGTTGAATGTACAGGCACCTATTGCAAAGCTGGAATAATGAGCAACTAACCAGAAGGTTCATAGATAAGAATACCATGCAATAGGTCTTTATATCAATGTCAAAAAATGAGAGGGAAACTGTCAGACTTTACAGAACAAACAAGAGTATTGTTAATAACCAGAGTTCTGAGTATGTGTTTTTTGACTAGAAGAAGTAGTGATCGATAAAGTATTGCCATTTTATAAATTGCACTATAAATCATAATGTACACTATTATCTCTTTGTCCCACTACCTTCACCAAGGTTACTCTCACTATTTGTATTTACAGGCACAATATTGACTTCCAACGTGTAAAGGACTAATATGTCACTTTACCACTGACATCTCACACGGTCCTGAAGAAAGCCCACTGACCTCTTAAGGCGAACAGGGCTGAAACATGTTGACCTTTTAAAAAATCACGAAAATTGATAGCGTGAGAATCTTAACAATTCTCATCATGCATATCCTTTATATTTTCATTAACTCGAATCCAGAACAATAAAGATTAGAATCTGGCTGTCCGAGTTATTTTTAATCTCACTATCACCATTTATCACTGGACACTACTGCTCTTAACCTTGGATTACTACCTCCTGGTGGAGGCTGCATACCCACTAACCCTATGATTATGCAGACACGAGAGTAATAAAGCGGAGAACAAAGATATACCGCTACCAGTATAACATCTACTCACGTGCATGAGGGTTTTTTACCAGGGGACATACTACCTACCTGTAAAATCCAGGTTAGCAGGACAAGTGATCCCTCCCCCCTCACAACTGATTCATAACATAAACACAACATAGTCAGCATTGTCACATTTCCATAGAATATCTAACCACCCTCCCTGTGGTAAGAACTAGTTTATTATAAAAAAGAAGACCTCTGAGCTTTGTCAGCAGACCCCTTACCCAAAGGCCTAGGCAAAAGGCTTACATCTCAGGACAAGCACAGCTCTTCTCTCCGGAAAGCTGTCTCTCCAAGTGTGTGAACCACATGCTTAGCTTGCAATATTAAAGCATACAATTTCCAGTAGCGCAGCTGTGTGTGTCATGTTATGTCTAGGTGCGAGGGACTGACCAGCAGAGAATAACAAGAGGCATTGTTGATCGACCTTGTACATCGTGTGCAGACTAAACCCCAGAGCACGGCAGAGAACGCAAAAAGCAGAAAGTTCTTATGTGAAAAGGGCACTAACAGAGTCTTGCGAAATCTATGCATGCAGTGTCATGCGCAAAAGCAGCCTCATAGCAGGGAAGCCCAGGATAACTTAGCAGATGTCAACAATGGACCCGCTATCTATACTACACCTTCCTTGTGCTCTCCTGTATCTCCTTTGTTGCATCCTCTCCCCTTCCACTCTACTTCCGCAGCTTCATTCTCTGCCCACCTCACTGAATTTTTGTAGCCTCCTTCTCAACAGTCTTCCCTCCTTATCTCCTTCATTTAACCTTCTGTGCCACACCCCTTGGTTCTCTTCCACATCAACTTCCTACAGACTCTTTAAACTTCTCAAGTATTTCCCTTGCCCTTCCTGTGCACTCACTGATTAGTCTACTTCTGTCTGTCTCTCTTCTTGTCCCTTATCCCCCTCATTTGCCTCATTCTCCCCTCACTTGCTTCCTCTTTTAAAAATGCCTTTTATTGCTTACCCCAACTCAGATATTTCCATAATTATGGGCCTGATTACGAGTTTGGTGAACGGGATACTTTGTTACAAATGTGTCGGATATCCTGTCTAACGTATTCGAATTCCATGTTATGTCATGTTAAATGCACTTGCTAAGCATTGAATATTAGTAGGTGTCTTGATACTGGCTACTGTAAGCATAAGAAGGGAATCTGACAAGAGTTAAATACCTATAAAGAATCGAATAGCCATGTTTTAAGAGCTTTTCTGAAAGTTAGAAGAGTCGTGTATGATTTTATGTGGTGGGTAAGCTTGTTCCAAGTATTGGAGGCACCCAGAACAAAGCTGCGTCCTCCCCATGACTCGCGTTTATATTTAGGCGCGTTTACAGATATGGCTGTGGAAGATCTGAGAGGCCAGTTGGGGATATACCAGTTAAAGCTGTTCTTCAGAAAGGCGGACCCTTGGTCATGTGGGCCTTGTAAGTAATACAGAGAGCCATGAAAATAATTCTGTGCCTTATTGGCAACCAATGAACTTTACTAAGATGTTTGGACACTGATTGATGTTTTGGAATGTTTAGAAAAAGACAGCTGCAGCGTTTTGTAGCGTTTGTAGCTTGTTAATCACATGTTGATGAGCATTGAGGTACAATGCATTGCAATAATCAAGACTGGAAATTGCCAAAGAGGTTAATGAGGAATGAAAGGAAGAAGCTTTTCTGTCATCTTCAGAACGAACAAAGCGCGGAGATATCTCTTCGGAGATCGAATTCCTGCGCTATAAAAGAACCTAAAATAAATAAAATAAATAGAAAACTTTGGAAGAGACTGTGTTGGCTTGATGAGATAGGGAAAGTTTATCATTTATCAAGACACCCAGATTGCGGACTTCACTGACTGGCGGTCAAACTCTTTGGGGCACCAGGTCTGAGTCAAGAATGAACAATTGGCATCCAAGAGCATGACATCATTTTTACCTGAATTTAACTGAAAGCAGTTGTGAGACATCCAATTACTAATACTAATAGCCTGCATGCATCTAGAAAAGCTGGTACCTTGGTTGGGTCCTTCCTTGCCAAGGGAGACGACGATTTGTGTGTCGTCTGCATAAGAGGTAATGGCAAAGCCATATGATTTAACCAGCTCAGCCAGAGGGGTAACGTAAATATTGAACAACGTGGGGCTGAGTGCAGACACCTGCGGGACCCCACATGTATGAGAGAATGGCAGAGAGACAAAATTGTCCAGTTGTACTGATTGTTCTCCTGATGATAGATACGAGGTTAACAATTTGTTGTGATGAATGGTATCAAATGCCGCTGATAAATCTAACAGAATCAAGGCTGCTTTACCTCCGGCATCTAAGGTACTTCTCTATTCTTTGGTGGCCTTGATTAAAGCAGTTTCAACTGAAACTGAATTGAGGAGCATCTAATCATTTGATGAGATGAATGAAGTCAGTGAGTTGAGAATTCATTACTTTTTCGATAATCTTATCTGATATTAGATGATAATTATTTGGAACAGCAGGATAAAGAGAATATTTTTTATGAGAGAACGAACAGGGGCTGTCTTCCACCCAGTTGGTAAGGATCCAGAATCACATACGAGCTGGAAGTTATTTGTTAGCATCGGATCAATAGTATCTGAGATGAGGGCGGGGGTCGCCGTGGGGCCCAGATCCTTCAACTTTGACAAGACTGACCGCTGTGTCAATGGTCAGGCCGCAATGAGTTAAGGCCGCAAATCTGGAATCAGCTGAGGTAGGTTTGGGGGTGTCTGGTAACCAGGGGATAGAATCTGTCTGAGGGCATGAATGTTGATAATTTTTTCAACTTTGTTAAAGATAAATCTGGCAACCTAGTTGCCGAAGGACTGTCTGGAAATGGTGCAAATTGTGTCGAGATTCATTATATGATTTGTAATTGTTAGGAAGAGTTCTTTAGATGAATTCTTGGCTGATTCAATTTTCTGGGTAAAATATGTAGTCTTTGCTGTAAATCAATTCATATCCATTGGAACTTGTAATACGTCGGAAGGGATATCCATCACATTTGTGACAGAGTATTCATCCGCCAAACTCGTAATCAGTCCCTATGTTCCTTTGTCTACCTCCCTCCCCTTCCTTCTCTCAGTCTCCTCACTCCCTCCCTCTTCCTTACATTAATTTAAACCCTCATCGAAGCCCAACAGCTCCTTTACTTTCTCCAGCCAATAGGTCTGGTTTGCATATTCACTTTTTTATTTTTTTATAATTCTTTTTATTAAAAGAACAAATCAAATAACATCACAAACATAAACACAAAAACAAAAACAGCCATAATATACAAAAAATGAATATAAGAAATGCGGCATGCATTTTCACGTTTAAGCCAGACCTGTTGAGTTTGCCAATGCTTACAGGTGGATGGCTCTTCTTTAAAAAACCTGATAGAACAGTACATGCACACTGTCCTATTGGTGACACTCAAGTGTACGTTTTCATTAAATACCGACAAAGGCAAACGTTTTGTGTAAAAATCTTTTCAGCCTTCCAGCGAACACACAAAGACACAAATGGAGAGCGGGTGATTCGGAAAGAGGCAAGAATGGGAGGAATGGGGCAAAGTCACTGAAGAATACATTTATTTATATCTATAACAGGAAGGACAGTGGTGACCAGCATTTTCAATGTGCAACCAATCAAAAGAAGCAAATGATATATATGAATAGTGTTCATGCTGTTGTTCCACCAGTGGGATTGGGCCCTACTGAACGCTGTGTACGCTCTGTCAAAGGAAATGGCCTCACGTTAATTTTCAGAATACCGTCTCTTCTCGTTTTTACTTTACTAGTCCCTGGATAGGACTGCGTGAGGCATTGTAAGGCATGGCACTGTAACCTTATGCCATAACGATAAATGTAGAACTTTGATGACAGGTGACAACCATCTCTGAGCCACAGATCCATTGGGCTGCAATTTCAGGCTCACAATAGACTATTGTAACAGGGCAAAGGATTGTAATGCTATAACAAAACACAAAAAATAGCATGCAATGATGCTGCTGCTTCAATCTGTGGTGTTATCTTTTTTTATTTGCTCAATCATATATTGTGTCAGGTAGCACTTCGTATGTCAGACATAATTCTATTTGTTTGAACCAATTTGTAGTTCTTCAAAACAAAATGCTAATTTACAAATGTTTCATATTGACAGATGTAACTGCTCAAGATGTGTCCGAATGTCTTGGTTATAATGTCAATGTTGAAGCAGCAGCTGAAGGAATAACTGCAGGTGGTAAATTAGATGGCAAGAAATGCTCCAAATCGGGGGACAAAGGAACAAGTAAGGAGCTTATTGTATTTATCATATTATTATGGTATATTTAAGATGCTTAATTTTATTAAATACTTACAAATACAAGTGCTAACATTCGCAGTATGAGTGAAGCATGGAATGCAATCTTCTGAAATAATACACAATATCTGCATTGACGGTACTCAATCATCATACCTGATGGGCGTGTTTATCTTACATTGATTTAAGGTGTAAATAGAATATATTGATTAGTTGAGGACCCTGGGATGCAGTTAGAATAAATCAACACAACGAATATTTGCCAGAACCTATCAAAGTACTCTCAGAAATGCAATACAAATTTCGGAATAATTTTTGACACTGGTGTAAATTTGCGACACCTTTTTGTTACTTTCACAATAATGCATATATCAAACAGACTGCCAGGTGTTTGGAAACCATTGGAATTGTGGGCAGCTTTCCTTTCTGTGTTGATACTGGACACTGCTTGCTCCAGGATTCCAACAGGATGTGAACGAGATAAGAGAAGGAATTGAAATAAGTGATAGCTCGCTACAGTGTGATGGGAATTAAGCTTCCCCGGAAGTAAATGAACCAATTGTTAGATAGATTTGATGAGTAAAGATCGGGTTACTGCACGTAAAGGTCTCCACGTGATTTTTATGGCATACTGGCATACCGAGATGTCATTGTTCATGTGCAACCAGCAGTACCTCTTAGCACTTGTGCTTATTTTACACAGTGAAAAAATGTCATAAATTAATTTTGGCCGATTTTTGCACTAAATCAAACGTTTCCGAACAAGCCACTATTTATGTTTTGTGTGTGTGTGTGTGTTTCTGTGGTGTGTTTCTGTGGTGTGTATCTGTGGTGTGTGTGTGTTTGCCTGTGTGTGATCGTAATACATACAAATAATTATAGCATACTTACCGCAATTGAATCACAAATGCTTTGTTGTCAATGTACACTGCATCAAGTGGAAGCAGTAGATCTCTTTGCCTACAGCTTTAAGACACAGTGGCTACTTGGGAAATCTTAATGAATCCAATTAAGTGACGGGATTTTGTATTCTGCCACACACAAATCCTATGGGGTTAAGTCATATTAGCTGTGAAAGTGTGGCTCATTTTATTTCAGATTACGGGCCAAATTCACATTTTTTCACGCAACGCAGCTCAGCCACCAAAGTTGCTATACTGTGTTGTGTTAGAGGGAGAGACCACAGCAGTGCCATATTTGTGGTGGACACTACAATATTAACTAAGATATGCTGCTGTTTCTCTATCCCACTGTGGTGCTGCACTTTAGGTTGCATTGTGCCATGCACACATCATTGCATCACAGTACAAGGTTGTGTGCGTGGTGATTAGCATAGGTTGTGTACTGCCAGTGTACCCTTCAAGCCCGAACTATTATTGCTAGGCATAGTTTAAGCTTATCCGAGTTGTATGCGTGTTGTACAGTACAGCTCACATGAAAAGTTGGAAATCTTTGGAGAATAGAAAACATTTTTTTCCGTGTTAAACGTGCCTCTGGGAGTTGTAAATTATTGGTGCAAAGCCCTGTCTATATTTTTTTTAGTAGGTAGGGTTTTATGTCAAAAACTATAGGTGGTTCCATGAAAACAACCATGCCTCACCGCTGGAACGCACCTTGACATAAGGCAAATCCCAGTTGTACAGTGGCGCAAAGTGTTAGTAAATCTAGGCCTATGAAACTACCAATTAAAAGGATGAAAGTATAGCTTGGACATTGCCCTATTGTACAAGACAACAGTCATCATAATTACCTGAAAATTGAAGGAACTGTGAAAGTGCTTCATCAAATACTGTCACATGAACATGAAAAAAGAGCGGCGAGTGTAAGTAGAAAGTGTGCACCCTAAATATTGACCCCAGAATATCATCATCAAGGACAGAATGTCGCAAATAATTTCAGCAGGCATGTAAGTCTAGTTGTTCTATACCTAACCCCACATATATGAACCTACCTTTATATCTTCCGGGTGCATAGCTATGGAAGGAATCAATCAGTCAGGTGGCTTGTAAAGCGCAACTACTCACCCGAGAGGGTCTCAATGTGCTGTAATAAGAAATATATACTTGCCTTTATGCCCTTACCTCAATGTTCTGTCTCGATAATCTTGTACCACGATATTCTGGGGGTTGATATCAAGTAATACAATATAAATAGAGATAGTTGACTGTTTGTAAGGGGAGATTAGAGATATTGGAAAGAAAGGGAAGGCATCACACTGACCATTGAAAATGAAACACAGTGTGCCTCCCCTTTCTAAAAATATAATAGCCACTCCCATTTGCTAAATAAATGAAGAAGAGTACACTAAAAGCAATAGTTAAAGTAAAGGTATTGGGATAACCATTTTGAAAGATAAAATTGTTTAAGACATTGGTGCTATATGTATGTATATAAGTGGGTGGCCTGCTTTCTCTTGAATAAATCCTTTCCCTGCCAGCTTTTCCATGATATGCTACACATTTATCAGGTTTATTTGTCATAGGGCTAGTAAATGTAATCTTGAATGCTGATAAAAGCATGTAGTGTATTGTGCCTCCATTGTGCAGTGCAAATTCCCTGCGAGAACGAGGGGGGTCTATTTAACATATGATGAGAACTAAAAATCATCCAATTTCTGAAGGAAACTACAGAATTGACCGGGTGAATTTCCTCAAATGCAATATCCTTAGAGAATAGAATATTTACATGGTTCATTCTACACTGTATTCAGAGCTTCCTCCAAATTAAGCCCTTAGTAATTTCTCTGTTCCCTTACAGGCTTACCTCTCGGGGTCCTTTTGTTTAGGTGCAGCAAGCTTAATGTGACAACTAACATCAAGATAGGGTCCTCTCTGCCATAGCCTCAATGCTGAATTCCTTGCACCAGGCTACTGGAACGTACCTAAAAATCACCCACATAAAGCAAATACCATTAGCACCCTTTAAGACATACATCTAAGAGATTGCAGGGACATGTGCTATAAAAATGACTAACCAATTTGTATACTTCTTTCTTCAGTTGATCCTGGAAGTTCTGGAGTTATTAAACAAATCATACCATTTGTTAAGGGAGGAACCATTGGTTTTACTACCAAATTGAATGAAAAACTGGCTTCTGACCACAGCACAATTGATGTTGATGACTATGTAGCTTGGGCATCTTCCCTGATAGATGCCCCTGTGGTGATAAAACTGAAGGTAAGGAGGATGGCAGTCATGTTTACCAAGAGGTGAGCTTAACATTTGGATAGGTTTTACTGGTCATGAGAGTGTTCACCATTTTGTTTTGAAATCTTGCAGGGATATTTGCACCACCAGTCGAAACTCTCTCCTGACGCATAGTTATCAGCAGTGCAGTAACTCATTATGACATTTTTAGTGCTCAGCAAATGTTAGAGGTGTCCATATGCCATGCCTGCATTATTGTACAATGCTTCTTTGCTCCACCACAGACTCTCTTAGAACAGGATACACAGTGTACCAAAGGGATAGTGCGAGTGGGGACTCTTCAAAGACAGGTACATTGTTTTAGGACACCTACCAATCACAATATAACCATCAACATTTTTGCAAATTCATAATGAGTCACTGGATCTCAGAACAAGGCTTTAAAAGGCTATTCCAGTTCAGGAGAAAATTCTGTTCTGGTGCTTCGAGGAATTTTGAAAGACATTCCACAACTGCCTATTCCAAGGAGTTTCAGCAGGTTAGAAAAAACTCACTTATTGTTCACTCTCTAGTCCCCAATCGACTTGCGGCTTATTGGTGGAAAGACCCAGCCTCTCCTTATCTGATCTCTTAGATGAAAGCTCATAGGCTTGAGAAAATATATGGCTGCTTCATTCCATGGAAACTAGACATAAACCATGCATAGGACCTGCATCCCAGTTTGAGCACTCTGGGGTGAGGAAGTTGTACTTCTAGAGAAACATCCACTAAGCAGATCTAAAATAATCTGCTCAGATACATTTACCTCAGTCCATGTCTAATGACCTCTTGGAGAAGCACAAAGAATGTGATTCAGAAAACTCTCATTCACTGTCTACCTTTATGAAACACACAAACTGGACATTAGCCTTCTCATGGATCAGATATTCAGTGTGCAGGATAGGTCAAAATCACAACTCCAGTAGTTGCGTGTTTTCCACATGGAAGACAATAGATGACATCACTCGCTCCATTTTTGTTATTTTCCACCAGACATTCTGCAGAGATGTAGCATCCACCTTATAGTCCTCAGTTTTCCTTCATAAAATTCTGGGTTTACAGATCCCTGCTCTAGGAAGCTGGCTCTATATTAAGTGTACTAGAGCGAAGTACACTGTGCAGAGAGTCCAGTGGGTCCCCAATTGGTTTACAGAGGCAAAAGTAGATAATACTAACGCTCTCTTTTGTGGTAGTTCCGGAATGCAGTTAGGCATATCAAAGGGTAGTGCTAAACATTTGTCATACTCACAGAGGCAATAAATGAGGCACACACTCAAAGAATGATTCCGAGACCAAATTAGAAAAACAACACTTCTTTAGAACCAAGAACTTCATTCAAAGATGAGTACTGCTTTCTATAGTAATATTTGCAGGTAATTAAAATGTTTAAACCTGTGCGCTTTTACACACAATGCTATCCTATGGGATGAAAAGTAAAAAATGCATAAAAGTAGGTACTGTTGGTTTCAGGGTTTAGAGTTGTAGTGGGTCAAGGTCCTAAGTACTACCAGCATTTCTTTGGGAACCGCCTAGGTTCTACCGAGAGCAAGGTACTGCTGAGGCTGGCATCTGGCGTGCTACGGTGAAGTGGGGCCACCTAAAACAGGCTGCACAGCGGGACTTACAGACAAATCCGAGGGCTCCTAAACAGGGGCTTAGGTCGAAAGCAGACTTGGAGCAAGGGGGCACAGCCAGTTCATCAGGACCCAGGCTGGGCGACTCAGGTGCTGAGTGGTTAAGTCCGTTATTAAACAAGGGTAAACCCAAAAGGCCCTGGGACCTGGGTACTAAGCAATATATAAACACAGTGGTCCCAGAGAAAAGGAACAACTAACACAGAATAGAAGAGAATCAAAAAACCATATTTGAAAGTCACAGTGTTTATTAATCACAGTGTGACTAGTTGCAAAAGTTCAGAATATTCAATACACAGTAAATACACGTGCCCTGAAAGGGGGGGGGGGAAAGGGGAGGGAAGGGGTGAGTGATGGAAGTGTGATAGGACTTAGTGATAAACAAAGCGGTCAAAGAACCATATGTACAATAAAAATATTCGCAAGGGCTAATATATAATGACCAACAAATGTATCAAATACACAGAGAAAAATCAAGCAGCACCATGCACCTAATATCAAAAATAAATCAAGTATATAGGCTAGGGCTGGCTGTATGTAATGATGTCGACGTTTCGACCCCAAGGTGGGAGGAAATATCTGTAAGGTCTCAAAGCGGGGTCTTCCTCAGGACGGAAGGGGAGGGGCAGGAAGAAAGGAAAACGAACCTGAGGGCAAGATAAAAAATGTATAAGCTGGTGGTGCAGCGCTAATCAGTTTATTTCATAGTGGCAGAAAATCTAAATATCATACCGGATAGAGTGGTGGGTATCAGGGCGCCTTAGGAGTTAGAACTGCGTCCCTTATTCAACTTGGAGAAGAAAATTAATCGTCTCTCCATTCACAGTAGCTTAAAATAGATTAGCATATTTCATTTTAGTACTTATTTATAAAAACAAATTGCGAAGGAAAAATGGGAAATAGAGAAGACTTTCATAATGTGTATAAGTCATGTCATTATTACGTAGTAGATTAGGCATCAATGAAGATTGCCACAGGGGGAAGAATCGGCCCTGGAAAACAAACGTGAGACATACATAAGGGCGGGACTTGTAAAAAACGCCGAATAAAGTCGTGCAGAGCGTTCGATAGATGTGTCATGGAAAACATTCGAGAAAGTCTTTACCTGTCAACAGAAAACCGTCCGGTTGCTCTGTTAATGCATGAATGGGTGTGCCAGAGTTGAAAACAAAATATCAAATGCAGGCGGCCGGCAAGGACATATAAATACGTCAGAGCGTACCGGGAAATGCAACGCGGTACGTATAGGGATAGAAAAAAGACTCTGGGCAAGTGCCTTGGTGTACAATGGAATTGTTCGGAAAAACGAATAAATGACTAAATTGCAGCAATACTATAGTCGCCCAGGCGCCACAATTGTAGTATGTAAAAGGGCCAATAAAAGACCAAAACTTCTCTTAGAGAGGTATTATCTCCTAATGCCAAATACTGTTCAACATATCGCCAAGCATGGCCAAGTGACAATGTAAATCACACATAAGCCGTCCATTAATGCAAAAAACGGGGGCCCATCAAACACAATGATCAAGTCGCCCATATCAACATTATTGGCAATCAAATGGCTATGAAACAAAGTTTAAATAGAACCCACAATAGATGTATGCATGTGATATCATAGGCAAGATTAAGACACTAAGAACAGGGAGGGGACCTGCGAAACATTGTGGTCAAGCCTCCACGATTTTTTACTGGGGAGCATAGTCCATATTATCAAAGAGATAAGAACAGGGAGGGGACCTGCGAAACATTGCGGTCAAGCCTCCACGATTTTTTACTGGGGAGCATAGTACATATTATCAAAGAGATATTCGCAGTATAGATCAGGTGTGCACTTCCCAACATGGGAGTGAAGACACCTTCAAATTCTAAACAGATAGAGGTATGTAGACAGGTAGAGTGTATATGTAACTGCTCATCATGTACAAAAGTTGCTAATTGTGTGAAACTGCTTTCACTCTCATTAAGCCCATTATTAATGGAGTCAAAATGGAACATCCATTTAGATTCACGTAGAGTTAGTAAATGGCTTATATTCCCGCCCCTTGGTCCAAGCATTATGTTCTCCAGTACAATCCAAACAAAGTTGTCAGGGGAATGACCTTTTTCTCTGAAATGATTGACCAATGGTGCCCCTATTGTTTCGCATCGAATGCGGCTGCTATGTTGCAGAATGCGGCTTTTAATCTTTTGTTGAGTTTGGCCAATGTAAATTTTTTCACACGGGCATTCAATTCCATAAATAACATCTTCAGTGTTACAGTTGGTATGTGACTTAAGTGTGATACAATGTCCCTTAAAGTTGAACTGCTTAGTCTGTATGGTCTGAGGGCAAGCTTTGCATCGTCCACAGCGGTAGTGGCCTACAACAGGAGGTAGATTCCATGCGCATAGTAGAGAGTGAGGAGCAGGTGGGTCCAGAAATGATCTGACCACATGGTCCTTTATACTTTTCCCTTTCTTGAAGGAATGCATCGGTGGGGGCTCTTGCGAAATTTCATCTGCGACCAGATGCCAATGCTTATTCACGATTTTCTTGATTGCATTGCTTTGTGTAGAAAAAGTTGTGATGCAAATTAGTCGTTGTTCAGAGACTCTTTTATCTTTAGGCACAAGTAAGGTCTCACGAGGATTGAACCAGGCTCGTTTTCTGGCTTTATTAATCAAGCGCTTAGGATAACCACGTGCCAGTAGCCGCGTTACCAGTATTTCGGATTCCTCCATATAGTGCTATTTGGGTGAGCAGTTTCTTCGAATTCGGAGGAACTGCCCGAAGGGCAGATTGTCACGCAATCCCCGGGGGTGGTGGCTGTCGTATTTTAGAAGCGAATTGCGATCCATAGGTTTCCGGAATAGCGTGGTAAAGAGTCGGCCATCATGTGCATAGATAGTCACATCCAGAAAGTTGACTTTCTCTGAGTCAGAGGTTACGGTGAATTTGATGTCATTTGATCGATTATTCAACCATCCATGAAAATCCGTCAATTCAATTGTGGTACCTTTCCAGATGAGCAGGATGTCATCTATGTATCGCATCCATAATGACACATTCGCACAAAAGGGGTTGCAGGGTGTTAAAACATACTGAGCTTCATATGCTGCCATGAAGATTATATCCAAATCCGGTGCGAAGGTGCCCCCCATAGCCACCCCCTTAGTCTGAAGATAAAACTGATTTTCAAAAATGAATTTTTTTTTCTTCATCGCTATTCTCAGTAACGCAATTATGAATTCGGTTGGTACCACCATTGGGGCAGGTCGTTGGTCCAAGGCCGCCGTCATCACTTCTAGTGCTGCATCCTGTGGTATACTTGTATAAAGTGAAACAATGTCACATGTTACCAGTAGTTCATTGTATTTATCAAAAGGACGGCCCTCCACAAGGTTGATAGTTTGCATAGTGTCCCTTAAATAGGTACTTGTCTGTTCCGCTATAGATTTCAAAAAGAAATCTATGTAGCGACCCACCGGTTCCAGCATTGATCCGCAACCAGATACAATTGGTCGGCCTGGTGGTTTTTGGGCGTCCTTATGTATCTTCGGTAATGTATAGATTGTGGGCAATCGAGGATTTTTTTGATTGAGAAACTGAAATTCATGGTCAGACAGGAAACCCGAGTCTAGACCCTCCTGGGTGATTCTTAGTATTTCTTGGGCTAGTTCAAGGGAGGGATACGAAAGTAGTCTTTTGTAACTGGAACCATTGTTGAGTTGGTTAAGAATCTCTTCCTTATATTGTGCAACGTCCTGCACCACAATGGCCCCACCCTTATCTGCGGGTTTGATTATCACCTCCTTATTTTCTTTGAGAGCCAATAGTGCTGTCTTCTCAGTACGGGAGATGTTATATTTAGAATATTTATGATTCTTCAGAATATTAGCCACATCTCTCAATACCACAGATTCGTAGGCAAGGATTTTGTTGGACATCGCATACGTGGGAGGGACAAACGTAGAGGGTGTGCGGAGTCCCGTCACTGATGGTTTCATTTGATATGTGGAGTTCCGATAGAAATACCTCAGGCGGATCTTACGAAAGAAACCACAGAGTTCTGTCTTTAGCAGGAACTTATTTGCCGGTGATGTAGGCACGAAGGATAAGCCCTTATTCAAGACTTTTAGCTCTTCTTCACGTAAAGCATATGTTGAGATGTTAATCACAGGGCTGGGTGTAGTCACTACCATCTGTAAGTCTTCCTGCGGGTGGTTCGTTCCCCGTGTTCCTCCGGCGTGAAATGTACCTGCTTCTGCGTCGTTCCTCTGCCTCCATCCCAATTCGACTGGTTGTTTTGTTGGCCTCTCGATGTTCCTCGGGGCCAAGTATTCCCCCTGCCTCGGAGCGGTCGCCATTGGCCCTGCCCTAAAAAAGGCGGATATTGTGGTGGATAGTAAAAATTAGGGAAGCCGTATGCCCCGCTAGGACCCGATTGGTCAGTCTCGTCGTCTGAACTGTAGGAAGAGTCGGAGAAAGTGGTGTAATTGCGTCTACCTCTGAAGTTACCTCGGCCTCGATTGGTGAAACGGCCCTGATTATCTTGTCGATAGTAGTCCTCCTGGAGATAAGGATAGATTTTCTTCTTATCAAAGAGCCGAATATCGCGTGCCAGTTTCTCCAATTTCTTATTTTGTGTAGTTACATCAAAATCTTTCAAGGTTGTATCGTGCCGAGCCAGGGCTTCCTTGGCATTAGTCAGAGTCGAATCACCCATGATCTCAGCTCATAGGGCAGCAATCTCTTTAGTTAAGAATTATAATAATCCACATTTGTATAGCGCACAATCACCCGTAAGGGTCTCTAGGCGCTGGGGGCCGTCGGGAAGATTAAGCAAGCTATTGCCCAGAGTCACATGGTGCTGGGCTAACCTGCCGCCGGAGCCGGGGATCGAACCCTGATCCCCAGATTCCAGCGTCAGTCGCCCTGGCCGCGGCGCCACACCTCTCACCTTATACCTGTTCAGCCGCAGTTTCAACCCCCAGCACCATCCAATGGCGCGAGCAATTGTTGGCCACGTAACTGAAGCCTTCCCTAAATTTGGGGATATTTACAAAGATAGCAGGCTCAATCTTAATTTGTAGCCCTACAGGAATGATGTTAGCCAGGAGGTATCGAGAAAGAAGGTGGCCATGGAGTTTGGTCCTTATTAGTTTCTTTTCAAGGCGTTCCAATTTTAAAAGTTTGTCATTTAAAGTAAAGTCTACCGTCAGTGTGTTGACTGATAGAAAGGCGTTGTTAGGGTCCCTTAGGAGATTGTCTATGTATGTCTCAGTATAAGAAAGAAGTTCACTTTCCACCATAATGTGTGATCATGAAAGAATCAGAAAGAAAGACAGGAAAACTTAGCAGGCATGCGCCTGCACGAAGTACGTTATTAAACAAGGGTAAACCCAAAAGGCCCTGGAACCTGGGTACTAAGCAATATATAAACACAGTGGTCCATATTTGAAAGTCACAGTGTTTATTAATCACAGTGTGACTAGTTGCGTCCTTTTGATAAATACAATGAACTACTGGTAACATGTGACATTGTTTCACTTTATACAAGTATACCACAGGATGCAGCACTAGAAGTGATGACGGCGGCCTTGGACCAACGACCTGCCCCAATGGTGGTACCAACCGAATTCATAATTGCGTTACTGAGAATAGCGATGAAGACATTTTTTTTCATTTTTGAAAAACAGTTTTATCTTCAGACTAAGGGGGTGGCTATGGGGGCCACCTTTGCACCGGATTTGGCTATAATCTTCATGGCAGCATATGAAGCTCAGTATGTTTTAACACCCTGCAACCCCTTTTGTGCGAATGTGTCATTATGGATGCGATACATAGATGACATCCTGCTCATCTGGAAAGGTACCACAATTGAATTGACGGATTTTCATGGATGGTTGAATAATCGATCAAATGACATCAAATTCACCGTAACCTCTGACTCAGAGAAAGTCAACTTTCTGGATGTGACTATCTATGCACATGACGGCCGACTCTGTACCACGCTATTCCGGAAACCTATGGATCGCAATTCGCTTCTAAAATACGACAGCCACCACCCCCGGGGATTGCGTGACAATCTGCCCTTCGGGCAGTTCCTCCGAATTCGAAGAAACTGCTCACTCAAAGAGCACTATATGGAGGAATCCGAAATACTGGTAACGCGGCTACTGGCACGTGGTTATCCTAAGCGATTGATTAATAAAGCCAGAAAACGAGCCTGGTTCAATCCTCGTGAGACCTTACTTGTGCCTAAAGATAAAAGAGTCTCTGAACAATGACTAATTTGCGTCACAACTTTTTCTACACAAAGCAATGCAATCAAGAAAATCGTGAATAAGCATTGGCATCTGGTCGCAGATGAAATTTCGCAAGAGCCCCCACCGATGCATTCCTTCAAGAAAGGGAAAAGTATAAAGGACCATGTGGTCAGATCATTTCTGGACCCACCTGCTCCTCACTCTCTACTATCCGCATGGAATCTACCTCCTGTTGTAGGCCACTACCACTGTGGACGATGCAAAGATTGCCCTCAGACCATACAGACTAAGCAGTTCAACTTTAAGGGACATTGTATCACACTTAAGTCACATACCAACTGTAACACTGAAAATGTTATTTATAGAATTGTATGTCCGTGTGAAAAAAATTACATTGGCCAAACTCAACAAAAGATTAAAAGCCGCCTTCTGCAACATAGCAGCCGCATTCGATGCGAAACAATAGGGACACCATTGGTCAATCATTTCAGAGAAAAAGGTCATTCCCCTGACAACTTTGTTTGGATTGTACTGGAGAAAATAATGCTTGGACCAAGAAGCGGGAATATAAGCCATTTACTAACTCTACGTGAATCTAAATGGATGTTCCATTTTGACTCCATTAATAATGGGCTTAATGAGAGTGAAAGCAGTTTCACACAATTAGCAACTTTGTGTACATGATGAGCAGTTACATATACACTTTACCTGTCTACATACCTCTATCTGTTTAGAATTTGAAGGTGTCTTCACTCCCATGTTGGGAAGTGCACACCTGATCTATACTGCGAATATCTCTTTGATAATATGTACTATGCTCCCCAGTAAAAAATCGTGGAGGCTTGACCGCAATGTTTCGCAGGTCCCCTCCCTGTTCTTATCTCTTTGATAATATGGACTATGCTCCCCAGTAAAAAATCGTGGAGGCTTGACCGCAATGTTTCGCAGGTCCCCTCCCTGTTCTTAGTATCTTTATCTTGCCTATGATATCACATGCATACATCTATTGTGGGTTCTATTTAAACTTTGTTTCATAGCCATTTGATTGCCAATAATGCTGATATGGGCGACTTGATCATTGTGTTTGATGGATCCCCGTTTTTTGCATTAATGGACGGCTTATGTGTGATTTACATTGTCACTTGGCCATGCTTGGCGATATGTTGAACAGTATTTGGCATTAGGAGGTAATACCTCTTTAAGAGAAGTTTTGGTCTTTTATTGGCCCTTTTACATACTACAATTGTGGCGCCTGGGCGACTATAGTATTGCTGCAATTTAGTCATTTATTCGTTTTTCCGAACAATTCCATTGTACACCAAGGCACTTGCCCAGAGTCTTTTTTCTATCCCTACACGTACCGCGTTGCATTTCCCGGTACACTCTGACGTATTTATATGTCCTTGCCGGCCGCCCGCATTTGATATTTTGTTTTCAACTCTATCGCACCCATTCATGCATTAACAGAGCAACCGGACGGTTTTCTGTTGACAGGTAAAGACTTTCTCGAATGTTTTCCATGACACATCTATCGAACGCTCTGCACGACTTTATTCGGCGTTTTTTACAAGTCCCGCCCTTATGTATGTCTGACGTTTGTTTTCCAGGGCCGATTCTTCCCCCTGTGGCAATCTTCATTGATGCCTAATCTACTACGTAATAATGACATTAGTTATACACATTATGTAAGTCTTCTCTATTTTCCATTTTTCCTTCCCAATTTGTTTTTATAAATAAGTACTAAAATGAAATATGCTAATCTATTTGCAGCTACTGTGAATGGAGAGACGATTAATTTTCTTCTCCAAGTTGAATAAGGGACGCAGTTCTAACTTTCTAACTCCTAAGGCACCCTGATACCCACCACTCTATCCGGTATGATATTTAGATTTTCTGCCACTATGAAATAAACTGAGTAGCGCTGCACCACCAGCTTATACATTTTTTATCTTGCCCTCAGGTTCGTGCTCCTTTCTTCCTGCCCCTCCACTTCCGTCCTGAGGAAGACCCCGCTTTGAGACCTTACAGATATTTCCTCCCACCTTGGGGTCGAAACGTCGACATCATTACATACAGCCAGCCCTAACCCATATACTTGATTTATTTTTGATATTAGGTGCATGGTGCTGCTTGATTTTTCTCTGTGTATTTGATACATTTGTTGGGCATTATATATTAGCCCTTGTGAATATTTTTATTGTACATATGGTTCTTTGACCGCTTTGTTTATCACTAAGTCCTATCACACTTCCATCACTCACCCCTTCCCTCCCCTTCCCCCCCCCTTTCAGGGCACGTGTATTTACTGTGTATTGAATATTCTGAACTTTTGCAACTAGTCACACTGTGATTAATAAACACTGTGACTTTCAAATATGGTTTTTTGATTCTCTTCTATTCTGTGTTAGTTGCTCCTTTTCTCTGGGACCACTGTGTTTAAATATTGAGTGGTTAAGTCCGCTCGGCTGGGTGCACAAAGAGGCACCTTCTGGTCAGGAACAAATAGCTGGCAGGGGAAAAAATCATAGCGGCTGGGCCACTCTCAAAGTGGGTTTCTGTGATGCTGACATCCCTCGACGGCTGCTTGGTCCTGATGTAGTTAGAGTCCGAATGGACTCTCACTGTTAGTGTTTGGTGCAGGGCATCCCGTCCCCATGGAGGTTGGTGCTGCACGGCTCTGGTTGGTACTGGTGACTTCACTCTAGGTGGGAAGACTCATCAGACCTTCCAGAGCATGAGTACATTCTCCTGGTTGTCTGTGGCATAGGTCAGGCCGGGGGGCTGCAAAGCAATAACTCCTCTACTCCAAAGGAGACTGTTGTTGGTTTTCGAAGTGGTGGCAGGCTACCCAAGGCTTTTGTAGTTCCCCAGCCCACAGGACGAGTCACGCTATTGCGATTGTCAAGAGAGGACTGAGGATGGCAGGGTTTTGCGGCAAAGTGCAACGTTCTGCTGTAGTTGTCACCAGGCAGTGACTCTTCTTTGTCCTTCTGTTGATCCGTCGATTCTAAGTGATTGGCTTCAGGGATGCCACCTAAATATTCAATTTTGGGGCATTTACGGGGAGTGACAATGGGCTACCTACCTTAAGGGTGTTTACACACTCTATATGGCCACTTCCTGTGGAAAGTGGTATACCCCTGACCCTAGAATGCTAAAACTGGAGTAGAAGACTATGCCTTCATGTTATTTCTCAGTAGCAAGCACTAACTCGAATGAGAAATCCAAGGAACATATTTAATTGAATGCCATTTTTCACTAACATAAGAAAACCTTTCTTACATTTGTGGACAGTGGAAGGTATGTTATGTTAATACAGACAGCCAACATCTCTGTGGAAATCAATGTGTGCATTCTCACTAAGCATGATTGCTGACAGAAGAGGTGATCGTCAAAGTTGCTACAGGCAAATCTAACAATGACCTTCATAGAACAAACTGCTTTAATGCTCTATTCAGGGTCAGAATTATATACACTTTGCTGGGTAATTGCTGAAGGTTTTTTTGTGTATAATGGAAGGAGCTTAGGTTGTCAGTATTGGCAGAATTACTTAGTAACTGAAATTCTGATGGATACTCAGATTCCTCACTTTTGGAATATCCCTGGTGCCAGACTGGATCCGGAAGAGTTTTCAGCCTGGGTCCTCCGTGCAAGAAGGTGGCATCATTCTGCTCTGTGTCAACTCCACTCTGTCCAAACATTTTGGTGGTTTCCACATAAAAGCAGCACCCTAGAAAGCTGAAGTCAGTTCCTTTCTGTTCGCGGCATATGAGCTTCAGATTACACACTGTGCATAGATCGCCACCTAGTGTTGAGCCCGGATGTTTGCAGTTTGTTTTTGTCCTGAAAAGTTCTTTGGAAGTCACAAGATAGGTGACTCCTCCTTTGGGCTACATTGCGCATGGGCATCGGCTCCATCCTCAGATTGTTTTTTTCCGCCACCGGGCTCGGGTGTGTTTCCTGCACTCCGGTTTGGAATCGAATTTCCTTCAGCGGCAATCCTCGCCCAGTTTGACGGTATTGTTTTGATCGCGCTCCCCATCGACGCGATTCTTCACCACTTCGAAGTCTTCAATTCCGGTCGTTGACGAAGGCCTTCGGGCCTACCTGGGCCTTACTCTTTGGCTCATGGAAAGGATGCCATTCAAGAAGTGTCCTCAATGTGGGTCAAAGTTTCCCCACACAGATCTACATGAGGTGTGCAACCTTTGCCTCTCACCAGAGCACGAGGCCAAAGACTGTTCCGTTTGTGCTTCTTTCCGCTCCAAGAAGACAATTCAGGGCCGACGAGCTCGAAGAACCATGCTCGCTCATCCGCTTCAATCCCCGATGACATCTTTGAAGAGGGCGTCGATTTTCCAGAACACCGCGGGCCGAAGAAAGTGCCAGCTCCTCTGATGCCAAAGACTCAGACGTCGAGGACATCACTCCAGCTCAACGGGTCATAAGTAAGAACGTCGACCCCAACCCTTCCTCAACACCCTCAAAAAAGGCTTCGGTCACACCCTCACCTTTGGGCCCGGGTGCACACTGAGAGATTGCTTCCCACGCCCTGCCTTCGGGCCCAGCAAAGAAGCCTACTGAGCCTTCAGGCGGCTCGGGCTCGAGTCAGCCTCTTCCCGGTGCCGATCCCATACCGACACCAAAAAAGAACCCATCTTCCTCAGCCACGCCGACCGCTGCTCCGACACCCAAGCACTCAGCGCCGAAGACTGGCACTGGCTCATCGATGCCAAACCCGCACTCGGAGCCGAGTAAAAAAACGCCTAAAGGTCCCGACTCTTCGGAACCAAAAAAAAACCCAGAACCGAAAAAACACATTCCGGTAAAAGACATTTCGAAAGGTCATAGTTCCAAGCCAAAAGACCCTAGACCAGCTACCGGGTCGGTGCCAAAAAAACCTTTGGAACCAAAAACTTAGACGCCAAAGGATCTGCCCTACACAGAAGAGCTTCTTACACCAGATCCTACTCAATAGACTCTTGTAAAGGATCCTAAGACTGGCCAACTAGTTCTTAGCTCCAAGACGAGACCACTAGAGGTGCCTGCAACTCCTCCTCTTCCAAAAAAGAAAAGAGACATTGCAACCTCTCCATTAAGGGTCCCTTCTCCACCACCTCCCCATACTATTCCTCCTCCTACACCTCCTCCACCACATCATTCGCCTACACCATTCACCAATCCAGATGATTATGTAAATACAGACTCTGATGACACAGGTGGGGGTGCACATGACTCAGTAGGGACCAATAGTCCTCCTCAGTCACCTAATCCATGAGATGATAATAACACCTGTGATGTGCCTTACGTCCCTCAAGACGATGTATATCCTTCCAGGCCTTCCCCACTAGAGGACACTATAGGTTTTAATCTACTAGTCCAGAGAGTTGCTCAGTACCATGGGGTTGACTTGCACACCAATGCTGTGGAGGAAGATTTCGTATTGGACACTTTTGATACTACACAAAGGTCCACTGCCATTTTGCCAATGCTTAAAGGGGTCATTAAGCACGCAACAGAGGTATTTAAAGATCCTGTCAGGGCTCGGGTTCTCAACCCTCGCATTGAGAAAAAATACAAAGCTGCCCCTACAGATCCAGTTTACATTATAGGTCCAGCATCCCTAGATTCTTTACTAGTATCTAATGCACGTAAACATGCTAATTCACAAACATCAGGTGAGGCCTCACTACCAGATAAGGCATCTAAACTCCTTGACGCCTCTGGTAAACGCACAGCGTCACAGGCAGCTACCATATAAATGTGTAAATGTAAATGTGGGATACTTATAAAGCGCACTGTTACTCTACCCGAGTGTCCTGGCGCTGTAGACCGCTGGGGAACCCGCCCTGGTTTTACCTGTGAGATGGTCCCTTTCTGGGTATCTCCAGGGTGAAACCAGGCATCCCCGGCATCTGTGGGGGGCCGTTGTAGAGATGAGGCAAGCTTAATGCCCAGAGTTACAGAGTGTGTTTCCTGGTTAGAGTAGGCACTGAGGCGAGAATTATCGAGTCCGTAGACCCTGGTCCAAGACCCTGCCACGTCGGGAATTGAACCCTGGTCCCGGGCCGTTCTCTGCTTACAGGTCTGCTGCCTCTAACCAGTGAGCCACACCTCTCCACATGGCGCGTTGCCAATACTCAAGCGCTATTGGCAAGATATGACAGGGCACATTATGATGAACTAGAATCCATAATGCAGCATCTACCAGATAAATATAAAAACCGGGCCAATGAACTCATACAGGAAGGTAAAAATATCACCAATACTTCCATTCATTGTGCCCTAGATGCCGCAGATATTGCCTCAAGGGCTATACCTCAAAACATATTCCTTCTAGCCCAGCATGTTCCAGGAGTACAAAATACCATAGCAGATCTGTTAAGTCGTCAGACACAACAGACCCACGAGCGGGAACTTCATACGCAAGTTCTTCAACCATTCTTTCAGATGTGGGAAAAACCTCAGATAGACCTCTTTGCCACCCACGAAATCGGCAAATACCCAAGCTTCGCCGCCAGATATCCACACTTACTGTCCAAAGGCAATACGAAATGGATGATCTGGTCAAACAGATTTGCGTACGCTTTTCCACCTCTAACACTCATGTCACTTGTAGTACACAAACTACAGCAGCATTCTCTGACCCTCATCCTAGTTGCTCCAACGTGGGCCCGACAGCCGTACTATACCTCACTGCTACAACTGTCTGTAGTACCGCACCAAAAATTATACCTGTCTCCACATCTTTTAACACAGAACCATGGAGAGATCAGGCACCCGGACCAAGCTCAGCTCAACCTTGCGATCTGGCTCCTGAAATCCTAGAATTTGGACATCTTAACGTTCCGCCGGACTGCATGAATGTCATAAAAGAAGCAAGACGTCCAACCACTAGAGCATGTTATGCAGCTAAGTAGAAACGCTTTGTAATATATTTTCACAACAACAATATTAATCACCTGGACGTGTCTATTCAACACATCATAGGATACTTACTGCACCTCCAAAGATGTAACTTAGCCTACACGTCTATAAGACTGCATCTTGCTGAAATAGCAGCATATCTGCAAAACAGACATCATCTATCTCTGTTCAGAGTGCCTGCTATTAAAGCCTTTATGGAAGGCCTTAAGAGAATATTTCCTCCCAGAGTACCACCTTCACCTGTGTGGAATTAAAACATTGTTCTCACACGGCTAATGGGACCTCCCTTCGAACCCTTACATAAATGTGAACTACAATTTTTAACATGGAAGGTTGCGTTCCTAGTAGCTATTACTTCTCTGCAGAGAGTTAGTGAAATACAAGCACTTACCATTCAAGAACCTTTCTTGAAAATGCATCATAATAAGGTTGTTCTCCGTACTAATCCAAAATTCCTGCCCAAGGTCATATCTCCCTTTCACCTCAATCAATCTGTGGAACTGCCCATTTTCTTCTCGCAGCCACAGACAGTAGAAGAAAGAGCTCTTCATACCCTAGATGTCAAAAGAGCATTGCTATACTACATCGAGAGAACACAACCCTTTCGTAAGACCAAACAACTTTTTGTGTCTTTCTCACCACCACATAAGGGTAATCCCATATCAAAATCTGGGATAGCTAGATGGATTGTCAAATGCTTACAGATTTGCTACAACAAAGCTAAACAAACGTTATCTGTTCCTCCTAAAGCCCACTCTACAAGGAAAATAGGGGCTTCAGTGGCATTTTTAGGGAACATTCCCCTAGATGATATCTGCAGAGCAGCTACATGGTCTACACGGCACACATTCACAAAACACTATTGTGTAGATGTGCAAACCAAACAAAAATCTAATGTGGGCCAGGCTGTTCTCAAAACATTATTTCAAACTACCGCAACAGATAGGGGTGGTGGCCGCTAAGAGTGGGTACTGCTGTACAATTTATGCACAGTGTGTAATCTGCAGCTCATATGCCTCGAACGGAAAATGCTACTTACCAGTATGCATCTGTTCTTGACATGTAGAGCTGCAAAGTTACACACGCCCACCCGCCTCCCCGGCTACCCTTGTCTGTTCCAGTATTATCTTAATTAGATACAGCTCACATGGACATCCTTCCTTTTCTTGCAAAGCTCCATCATTTCCCTAATGGCGAAAAACAATCTGAGGATGGAGCAGATGCCCATGCGCAATGTGGTCCAAAGGAGGAGTCACCTATCTCTTGACTTCCAAAGAACTTTTCAGGACAAAAACAAACTGCAAACATCCGGGCCCAACCCGAGGTGGTGATCTATGCACAGTGTGTAACTCTGCAGCTCTACATGCCAAGAACAGATGCATACTGGTAAGTAGCATTTTCCTTATGTGCTATGCAGATCCAGAGTAAGCTCCTAATATTTCTTGACAATTGATGAGTTTTTTTCTCTTCGGATTTCTATTAAGTCTGTAAGGGAACATTTCCCATATATAAAACCACAAGGTTTAAGCCTTGTAGTGATTGTCGCAAATAGATGTCTGTGACAGATCATCATGGGCTGTGTGTTTGGTGTTTGGGGTCAGGCCATAACTCCAAGTCATGCGAGGAGTGTGTCCTGATGCACACAAAGGCAATCCAATCTAAGACACAGTCGTTCTAGGGGCCAGTCACAGTCCAAGTCTTCGGGTAAGTCAAAATCAAAAAAGAAGCTCAAGAAGTCCAAGCAGACCTTGTGCCAGCCTCATCACTCTCCCTCTAAGATGTCAAAAGAACGTCAAGTTGCCCTACGGTCTCGTTGCCAGTTCTCTACCGAGGAGCTGTTTCTGCGGCTGAGTCTGATGCACCTCAAATTCTCGGGTCCTTTAGCAACAGAATGAGACATTTAAGGAAGCCATGCTCTACATCTTCATCACCCTTTCGGGCTCTCTCTAGTGCCTCTTTGGCCCCCATGGATCTGTGGAGGCCTCCAGTTGAGTTACTGCCAGCATATCCTCCCTCAGTGCAATCTGTGCCTCTTAAACCTGCTTTGGGTTTGGTTCTGCCTCCAGAGCCAACTTTACACCTGGCACCAAGATCCATGGCAATTCTACTGTGTCAACACCCACACAGTGCTACAGATGCTAGAGAAGGACATCAGGTTGGAGAGGTTTTGGACTGTGTTGTCTCCAGGGTTGTTCCAGTGGATATTGAAGTCACTCAGGAACACATCTTTTGTGTCTGTTATGGAGAAATGTGTTATTAGGTCGGTAAGTTCTTCGGCAAAGAGGACACGATCACCCAGAGCATGGTAGATGGTGTGAAATTTGATGGTGCGGTGTCATTAATTGTAAGTTCAACACCCAGGTACTCAAGAGTCAGGTATTCTGTAGGTTTTAATGTGGTAAGCTTCTCAGCTGTCCCCCTATTTATGCAGTGGCTGTCAAAGGCGCGGAGATACTCCTCCGGGAGTCGAGTCCAGCGCGGTACAAAGTCGCAAATAGAATAAATAAATATTCCTTCATTGTAAATGCTAGCTAGCCCGCCACCTGTTTTGATCGGTCTATCGAGTCTGATGATATTGTATCCTGGAGGGGTGAGTAGGTCTAGATAGGGGTAGAGTGGTCATTGAGCCAGGATTCAGTGAGGAATACAATGTTGATGTCTGTGGTGTGCTATACTGCTGCTCTACAGTTAAGGAGCATGCAAGGTAGAGGACAGGGGGCTTCCAAGTTGGTGTGTGCTGTATGGATAGACATGTATTGAGCAGGAGGTCTGGGCGAGAGGACAGTTCTAGGGATTCTATTTGTTGCAACTATAACTGGTATTGTGGAAGGAGCCATGTTCTGGCTCATTGCGAGGTGAGAGTAGTTGCTTTCATCTGCTTCCAGTGCTGAAATGGAGCAGTGAGCTTGGCTAGGTCGGTGTGCCTGACTCCCCAAAGGAATGGAGGGACATGGGCTGTCAAGTGGGGCCATGGAAGAGGTTGTGCGGGTGCTAGGGTGTCTATTTTCTGTTCCATTCTGGTCAGTTGCTGGGCATGTGAGCTAAAAGAGCTTCTTGCCTTCTGCAGGAGCAGTGAATGACTAGGGTCTGTGAGAGGAGAGAGTACTGGGTTATGGGATTGAACGGTATAATTGGGATCAGGAGTCGGGATAGACTACTCGTGAGGAGTTGGGCCCTTGGTGTTTCCAGTCTTGAGGTTAGGAGGAGGTGTTCCACAGTCTTGGGTCCAAGGGAGGAGAGTGAACAATGGTATGGAGGAAGTCAGTATCCAGGGGATTGGCAGTGATATTAGAGATGGAGATGTTTTAGGCATGTGAATGTGGGTCAGAGGAAGGTGAGTGTGTAGTCGTTTGAGGGAGGTCAGTGTCCAAGTGATTTTCGGTGATGTTGGACATGGGGATGGTTTGTGCAGGTGAAATTGGGTCAGTATCGGATTTGGGGATAGTTTGTGAGGGTGGAGTCGGGAATCCTGAGGTCAACAGGGGAGTACCTGTAGCGAGTTCAGTAGCCGACAGACTGTAGTCTGTGTCCGATCTGCCAAGCTCAAGATCGGCCTTGTGCTGTTTATTACCTGTGAGTATGCTGGTCCTGGTGATATCAGTTGATGCCATTATATTGGGTGTTTGATGGCGGAGTGTGATGGTGAGGGTAGTGAGATTGTAATGAGTGATGGTGGATGTCCATGAGTTTTGGAGTGGGTTGTCAGGGAAGGGAGATTGGATCGGTTCTGGGTTTCTTGTCAGGGTGGAGGGGAATTGGGGAGATTGGGTAGGATGGTTCTGTTGAGTTAATGAGGAGAGTAATGTTGGGAAGTGACAATCAAAAGTGGAGAGGTGCGGGTCAGTGGCCTGTACAAGAATGTTTCCTGTTCTGAAGATTGAAATTGTAAATTCTCCTTTAAAGGTGGGGGAGGCAGTTGTGGAGATGTTTTCCCAACAAGGGATATTTACTGACTTGGTGACTAAAAAGTGAAGAAGGAAAGTGTTTTTCCATTTTGTCAGGCGATTAGTGTGAAAGATGAAGTTAGTTTTCGTCTTGCCCTTAGTCGCGGTGTGGTAGTTATCAACTATAAGTGTTTCCAGGTGCTTCTTTTAAAGTTCTGTGCCAGAAGTTCTTTTTAGCATTATTGGTCAGGTTTTCTTGGTAGTTTACGGACCATGAGTTGGGCCCGTAACGCACGAGTTTAGAGTTCCGGGTGGGGTTTAGCGGGTGCATAGTTAACAACTGAGCGTTCTGGTTCTATATGAATTGAAGGGAGGGGAGGATTGTTGGTGTGGAAAAGAGTAAGCCTACCAGGTAGCGTCAGATCTTAATGAGGCTACACAGTGACTCTATATTAGTGTAGAGGAGTAAGTCTACAAGGTAGTGGCAGGTTTTAATGAGGCCCCAAGGTGTAGCTCCCGGCTAAGTCAAGAGTTAGGAATTCCTCACCTAGTACCAGGAAGGTCCTTGTGCCCCGAACTCCTCGCATTAAATTATCGACAGTGTCGAGGATTCCTTCATCTGCGCCGCCGATGGTTGAACGGACTCACAGTGGCAGCATCTCCCACACGTTGGGCTAGGCACTCACACCAAATGGTGAGCAGCAGCAAGAACTGTTGTCTGGTCATAGTACCCTCGACCATGGGCCAATAAACGCATTTCCCAAAAAAGAGTTCTATTGGCCACCCGAAGTGATCCTGCGGACTGGCATAGAAGATGAGTCCAAGATCAGTGGCAATCTAATGTCCCCCCAAAGTGAACTTGCGGACAGGCCTAGAAGAGGAGACCAAGATCAGTGGCAATCCAAAATCATTCCAAGATGACCGCCGTATTTGCTCATTCAGTGAGGAGACTCGTGGGAAGAGGCCTAACAAATCTAGCCGAACCCAAGAAGTGTAGAGGTCCAAAAACATCAGGACCAAAACGGAGGCTCAATTGGCCACAAGCAGTGATCCTGCAGGCAAGCAAAGCAGAGAAGTCCAAATCCAGAGGCAATCCAATACCATTCCAAGATGGCCGCTGTCTTTGCTCAACTAGTGAGGAGGCTTGTGGAAACCCATCCTTTATTTTCATGGTTGTGTATCCAAACTTTGTTTACATGGTTGGATAGGGGAGACCAATTTGTAGAAGATTAATACCGATGACAGGGGGGGGGGGGAGGTACCAACAAAATGTAGGGCCATGAACACAGAGCCCCAACTGGACAGATGAAAGGGCACAGAAGGTCTCAGGACATAGAGACCCCACGCTGCGCCTCCAGCCAATGATGGAACCCGAGAAGCAGATTGGAGTGGGCAGTCTTCAGAAACACAAGGGCCCCCCTCCTCGAGACTCAAGTGGGAGACAAGCCGGTCTGCAGGCTCGTGGAGAAGGAAGGCAGGCTGCAGGTGTTCTCCACCCGCTCCTGGGGCCCAGGGGGAATCTGCAGTTGATCCCTTGTGCCTCACGGGGGCCCTCAACTCCAGCTTCCTGTAGGGTTCCAGCCAGCTATCGCGCGGGGCCTTAGCATCAGGGTAAGCCGCAATGTACAAGGCACAGCTGGCGTCCTCCGGCAGCTCCTGATGAACAAGGGGAGCCTGCGGTGAGAGACGACATGGTCACAGAGGGCTCAGACGCAACCTCAGATCCGAGGTGCCATCCCACTGGGATCGGAGCACCAGGCTCTCCTACCTGCAACTGGCTCAAGACACAAGTCGGTGGTCCCAGGCGAGATCTGTAGTGCAGCCTTTGGGGGTCAATCGCCTCCCGTGCATCCTCTTTGGCAGCACGGGAGACTCCAATGTGAGGGAGTGGGGGCAGCACTCACAAGACTCCGGTGAGAATCAGTAAGATGTTCGGGGGGCTCGATCTCCCTGACCAGCCAGCTCACTGTAGTGATGACACCGGACACAGGATGTTAACAGAAGCGGTTTATTTTCCCAAGAAAAGACGCTCCTCAGTACAACAAGAAAGATGCGTTACTTCATGCCAGCCTAACACCAACTCGCTCCTAGAACGCTGCGACATGACCTTTCCAAGCTACAGAACACAGGGACTGGACGCGGCCGAGTCCAAAAAGGATAAATCACATCACAACACACCTCCCTCCCTTCACCTTAAAGAACACAGAACAAAGACGGAGATAGAGGTGGTACAAATTTGTCACCTCTCATTAACACCTTAGCATCACTCATGCTCAACTCATCCAATATCTTTACGTATGGTCTAACAGTGAGCACAACCGTACTTTCTCTTCTTCCACCTGCGATCAACAAATGTTCTACCTCTCTAAGGGTGGAGTCAAGATCCATGTTCGACCTCCATTCCTCTTCTGAAAATGCTCCTCCCCCACACTCAGCCACATCACCTAAGGAGGCAACTGCACCTTCTTGCTCCCACAGTGAGCTTCCATTCATTACATCTTTTTTTTTATTGACAACCGTGACAAACAGTCTGCCTGTGCGTTTCTCCACCCCGGAATGTGTGTGACCTGATACCTGTATTCTTGAAGCCGAGATGCAAGTCTGGCTAATCTTGCTGACCCCTTACAAGCACCACCAGGGCTCAACAGTTTCACCAAGGGCTTGTGGTCCGTACGGATACAGAAATCAAGACCCCACAAGAAGGTCCTGAAGTGCTCGACAGGCCACGCTGCTGCCAATGCCCACTCTATGACTGAATAATTGCACTTGCACTCAGTCAAAGTACGGGATGCAAATGACATGGGACTTTCACGCCCCTTATGGATTTGTGACAGGACAGCCCCCAGTCCACACGCACTTGTGTCAACAGTAAGAAAGGTGCTAAGTCATGTGTCAAAAGGTGCAAGTACCCCAGCATCACATATGTTTTTTTTAATTTGTTCGAAAGCTTCCTGTTGTGCCTCACCCCAATGAAAAGGAACATCCCTTCTTCATCAGTAATCATAAAGTTTCGGTTTTGGTGGCAAAGGAACAGACAAACTTAGCATAATACTCGATTAAGCCCAAAAAAGGACCTAAGTTTATCTTTGTCATTGGGAATGGGCGCTTTGCGTTTAGCTTCTATGAGATCAACATTTGGACGAACACCCTGACCAGAGATAGTATGCCCCAAGTTTTCAATTTCTTCCACCAAAAATTTACATTTTTCTCTCCTCAGGGTCAGGCCAGCATCCATTAGTCTACCCAACACTTCCCTCAAGCTTTTGTTGTGGTCTGGAACGGACTCCCTAAAGACAAGGATGTCATCCTGAAAAATTTTTACTCTTTCGACATCCCTCAACGCCTCTGACATGATGCGTTGGAAGACGCTGGATGCAGAAGATAGCCCGAGCAGCATTCTCCTGAATCTAAAGGTTCCCTCCATTGTGACAAACGATGTGAGATCTTTTGACTCCTCGTGTAACCTGATCTGGTGGTAAGCACTTTTCAAATCAAGTTTTGAAAAGTACTTACCACCACCAAGCAATAGCAACATTTCATTAATGTTAGGAAGGGGAAAGGTGTCAGTTACGATATGCTGGTTAAGACTGCGCAAGTCCACGCAAAATCTCAACTTCCCATCCCTTTTTTTGCTGATAACTATGGGAGAGACCCATTCTGAGGCCTCAACCGGTTCTATGACTCCCTCTTCCAACATTTCTTGTAACATTTTCTTGACCTCATCTCTCACCACAACAGGTACCCTCCTCATTTTATGTTTCACAGGGACAGTCCCGTTCTTCAAAACTATTTTGTGGGTGTACCCCTTCAATTCTCCAAGTCCCCCAGCGAAAACTCCCTCCATTTCTCTCAGTTCTTCTTCAGTGGACGCATCAGACAAACTGAGAACTTGCCCCTCAGCATGCGGATCTATGATGTAGATCAAACTGATGGCCCCACCCCAAAATTGGAGGTCCATCCTCAGCAACGTAGCCCTTCCCAATAGTTCTTCTTGATATGAAATTGATGGGAGCAGTGAAGAAGCTATGACATTGATGGACTCTCCTTGGTACCCTCTAGGATCAATGTCCTTTGGCAGGAGAGGGACTAGCGGCCACTCTTTTTCCCACATCCATTTCGGTACAATTGTCCACAAAGATCCACAATCCACCATCAGTTCCACCTGCTTGCCATGGATTTCAAATGTTGCCTTTGGACGATGCCTTTTACCTTCCATTATGTTGCCTGGAAGGACCATCAGGACACGGTCTTCATTGTCTCCATCAAAACTTGAGTCTTCCGTTACAGCAACTCTTGACCGGTCCTACGTCTTACACATCTTTGCGTAGTGATCTCTACGTCCACACTTTCTGCAATCTTCTTTGATCGCTAAACACCATTTAGAATCACTGTTATGTATTGAACTTCCACATCTTGCACATCCCCTTTGCTTTCTGCCTTTCTGCACTTTCAAACTAGACTTTTCACTCGTAAACTTCACAGGGTAATCTTTCCTCCCCACAGCTGCCACCTCCTCAGCTACCTCATCTTTCTTTTTCATGACCTTCATAATCGCTCAGACTCCTCTACTATCTTCGCAATTGAAAGAGCGTCTTTAAGTGTTGGGTTCTTAGCTGCCCATAAGCGCTCTTGCTTCTTTTTGCTGTGGCATGTTCTGTCTTTGCCCAGCAAGGAATTGCAGTGGCCACTGTTAAAGGTTATCTGTTAGCCATTTGGCCTTTTTGCCTTAATCGGACCAGCTGTCCTTGTTCAAAACACCTTTTTGTGATGCTTTTTGTTATAGGTGAGGTTCGCATGCCTCCTCCTAAAATACCTTTCATGGTGCCATGGCATCCTTACTTTCCTTATATATTTCCCTTACGAGCTATTACACAGCTGTTCCCTATGTCTCTTGACCCTGAAAATGGTCTTTCTTATCGCAATTACCTCAGCTTATTGTGTGAATGAGCTGCAAGCTCTGGCATTCTGGCCAGCCTGCACCACCTTCTGTCTGGACAAACTGATGCTGAAAACTAGAGCAGCCAAATGTTTTGACTTCCTTTCAGACCGGGCTGCCAATCACTTTTCTGATGTTTATTGCCCTTCCTCACCCCTTGAAGGAGGAGGAGAAGCTCTATTGTTTGGCATTAAAAAGGGCTGTACTTTTACATCGATCATACCAAAGACGAACAGCTCTTTGTAGTGTTCTCCAGGGCAGAGAAAGGCAAAGCAGTGCAGAAGCAGACTTTGTCTAGCTGCATGATCCACTGCATTAATATCTGCTATGCGACAGCCAAGAAGCAGTTTCTAGAAGGGTTCAGGACCCATTCCACAAGGACCAATGCGTTTCACATGGAGTGCCTGTTTTGGATATTTGTCAGGCAGCAAAATGGGCATCAGTGCACAAGTTCACAAAGCACTTGTGCCATGACAACTAAATCCAATGGGAAGAGCATTTTGGCCATTCAAGTCCTAAAGGAATTTTCGGCCTATGTAATTCCAGAGACTCATCACTGAAGGAGGTACTACTTTTTATCTATTCCAAAGGTGATGAATCTGAAGTTAGAAGTATCCATTAGAGAACAAGTTTTTAACCTTTGTAGCCCTTTTTCTAGTAGATACTTTATCTAACCTCCGGTTCTTCAACAATCCCCTGCCACTAAAAAAGTCCCAAATCAAAAAACTGCATGCAGGCAGGACAATTTGTTTTTGAGTTTGGAGATGGCCTATATGCAGGTCCAGCCATCTCTTCTGGCGCAGAGATGGGTTAAAGTGGAGCTGCACAATGCCACTTCTAGCGCCAAGGGTCTATGCTGAAAAATCTTTCGGATCCAGTCTGGTACCTTGGGATAATCTAAATGTGATGAATTTTTGGTAAGAACGTTTATCCACTAGAAAGAGTGTTAATGCCTGGCTAGAAGAGATCTCTAAATATGATGGGTTGTACCCTGCTAGGTCAGTGTTGTACATCACTCTGCTGACCAGGCAGAATAGACTACAGCCCGACAAACTCTAAGCGAGCCCCCTAGTTCAGAATTATGTAGTTCTATTAATTATGTAATCTATTCCTGACTATTTATCCTAGGGGTATCTAGCATATTGTTAGACCTGTCAGCCTTAGGGTGGTCATCCCCCTCACCTTTTGTCTTCACCCCTCCTATTTTTCACATTTCATTTTAGTTGGATTTAGGACTAACCAGTGCTAAGGTGCTTGTGCTCTGTCTTTTAAACATGGTAGAATTGGCTCACACCCAATTGACATATTTATTTTACTTGTAAGTCCCTAGTAAAGCGATACCACATGTAACTCTGGCCTATAAATGTAATGCTACCAGTGGGCCTGAAGCACTTATTGTGCCACCCACTTTAGTAGCCCTTTAAAAATGCCTGCTCTTGTTAAATGTTAATTAGATTTATAAAGCACTCTATCACCCCACAGGCATCCTGGTGCTAAGAGTACTAGTTTAACCATGCACCAAATTGCAGTAAAAAGCAGTTGCTGGCAGAAAGACGGGCCTATGCAACCCCAAGAAGGAAAAAGCCAGGTCTTTAATTTTTTCCTAAATTGCAAAAGATCTTCTTTTTTCTGAGGATATTCAGTAATGGATTCCACAGCTTGGCAGCTGCAACACTGAAGGCTCTTCTTCCTATTTTAGTTCTTTTAAATTTGGGTACTTTTATTAGTTTAGCTGAGGATGAGCGCAAACATCTGGTAGGAATAGGAATAAACCAGCTAAACTTGTGCTGCAATGGGTTAGGCCCCTTCCCATGAAGGGCCTTAAAGACTACACATAGTGACTTGAACTGAATCCTCTGTGTCACAGGAAGCCAGTGGAGTTCCTTGCGGGCTAGGGAGGCTGATGATCTGCGTGATTTCCTAAGGGCTAGCTTAGCCACCATCGTCTGACTTCTCTGGAGTCTCTCTATTAAATACTTCGGGCCTCCATTAACAAGGCGTTGCAGTAATCCAATTGGCTCAGAACCACACTTCTGACTATTTGTGCCCTAGTTGTGTCTGGTAGCATTGGGAGGATCTTCCTTAACTCCCTTATTAGGGAGAGACTGATACCAGTAGTTTTGTTAACTTGAATTTCAAAACTGAGTCTATCATCAATTAATACTCCCAAATTGCATACTGCCTTAACCGGCGTTAGTGGCTTGTCCACTGGCAAAGGCCAAAAATTTGTCAGAAGTGGGCATGAGATTTTCTTGGTTGCACAGCATACAATTTCAGTTTTCTCCCTGTTGAATTGCAGAGAGTTATCTTTGAGCCAGCGTACAGATGTTGATTGGTCCCCCTCCAGCGCTAGGGTGAGCTGAGTGTCATCCGCGTAACTCACTAGGCTGACATTGTGGGATTTGATAATAGCGATTAGGGGACTCATGTAAATATTAAATAAGATCGGACTTATTGCTGAGCCCTGCGGAACACCGTGCTGGATATTGATGAAATCTGATTGATAAGGGGGTAGCGCCACCGCATGTTGCCTATTTGCCAAATACGATTAAAACTAATGTAATGCCATGCCCTCCACCCTGACCTTGTTCAATCTTGTCAGGAGGATTTTATGGTTTACAATGTCGAATTCGGCAGACAGGTCTAAAAGGATCAGTATAACTGATTGTCCCTTGTCTGCCCGCATTCGAAGTTCATCCAATACGGTCACCACGGCAGTCTCAGTTCTATGTCCCGGCTGGAACCCGAATTGTACACCTTCCAACTTATTGTTACTTTACAGAAACTGCGAGAGTGACCTGCTGACCAGGTGCTCAATGATCTTCACAAGGTAGTGTAAGGGTGAGATTGGTCTATTGTTGTTTGGGCTCAAGGCTTCGAGAGTAAATTTCTTCAAGAGGGGTGTTATGATCGCTTGTTTCCAACAGGCTGGCACTGACCCGCTACTTAATGACTGTCCACAGTGGAAAAAGTTGCATTTTTAGTTCTTTCCAGATTCTATGGGGTAGCGGATCCAATGGGGAGCCTGAGGAAACACAAGGCTAGCCTACTGAATTCCTCTTCTGAAGGTATTGCAGCTTGTGTGTGCAGTTTTAAACTGCCATCTCCACCTGGCAAAACAAGCCTTTTACCAGTCCTGAATTGTCCTTTTTAATACATATAAGGGTGCTGTGTATTTGCAAAGTAGGACATGTAGGTCTAAGTTTTACATGCCTGAAAAACTCTTACATTCATTTTTCACTACTGCAAGGCCTGCCTCTCCTATAGGATAACATTGGAGTTACCTTTAATAAGCTGCAACTTCCTGTTGGGAAAAGGTAACCAGTTCATATTGGTGTCTTTGGAATTGCAATGAAAAATCCTCTGTTATGGGAAAGCCGGATTTTTGGTTATAATTTAGAAAAGGCCACTTTTAGAAAGTTGGCATTTTCCAACAACATTATTATCACACAAAGAGAGCGAGAGACTTCCCACCCATTTGTAATCTCCCAAATATTCACTTTCTCACAACCGGGCAACTCGGTGAAAGGAAATAAAAGGAAATGGGCAGAGTCCAAGAAAGACTCCACTTCATGGTCCTGCCGAGGTATCCAAAGTTATTGGAATAGACACCTTACTCACTTAATTGTGACATGCATCATCATTGACGCCTATCCACCCTCTGGTAGAATGGTACCACCAGGGCAGTCTCAACCAAAAGAATGTGAGTTTTTAGATAAATTATTTACTGGATAAAGCAGAGATCCAGGTATAGAGGGAAATACCTCACGGTATACCAAAAATAATTATTTATTTGTAGGGTACTGAGGTATAAATACAAATATTTCTCTGATATTGAGCTTTAATCTCTCAATTAATCCTAGTTTATCTACGCCAACATGTTTCGGCTCACACCAAGAGCCCAACTGGGTATGGGGCCTTTGTCAGGGCTAAAGTATGTATCCCTGCCTAACTACACATGCATTCCATGCACATACGTGAGGCCTAAGGCTCTCACCGGAGTCAATACTCTGTCAGTTGAAGATAGCCCGTTTTTAGGTTGTTCAAGGATCATGCATGCTTGACTACAAGTGCACTTATGTGTTATCGCTGCTCAGTGGCAGTCTGAGCAGAGATGACACATAGATGCACCGACGATGCCCACACCTTGATGCAAATGTGACGATAGGACGGCACCAGGTGCCAGACATGCATGACCCTTGAAAACCCTAAAAGCAGGGTGTCCTCAGTCGACAGAGTACTGACTCAGGTAAGAACCTTTGGCCTCATGTGTGTGCATGGAATGTTTTCTTCCGCCCTAGTGGCACCACCCTACCAGGGTGTGGATAGGCACACATGATGAAGCATGTCATGATAAAGTGAGTTAGGCAACTATTCCAATAACTTTGGATACCTTTGCCAGGACCATCAAGTCTTTCTTGGACTCCATCAATCTCCTTTTCTTTCCTTACGCCCAGATGCCCAGTTGTGAGAAAGTGATTTTCCAACCTCAGCCATTTCCTGCCAATAGCCTGTCTCCGTGTCTCATGACTGGGTGTATCTTTCTGTATTCCTCTCAGGCAGCTGCCCACAATAGAGAGCTTAGGTGTGCCTGAAGGAATCATCACTGGCAGGATGGGAGGGCAGAGCTAGGCACAGCTCTACTTAAACTTGAATAGGCTGTGTCCTGCCTCCACACAAGGGGCACGTACCCCCTGTAGTTAGTTTGGAGCCAGGGCAGGGGAGGCAGGAAACCTGTGCACTTCAAAGGGAAACCTCTAGAAGCTTCTCTCATGCCCAGTTCAAAGAAGGCACCTGATGTAAACATTGGACGTCCGATACCAACTTTTCAGTACATTTCTGGACCTGTGGAATCTGTCAGAAAGAAGTGCTGCTGTGCTGCTGAAAAGAATGGCAGTCTGACCTGAAGGACTGCTGCCCAGCTGTGCTGTCTTTTGCCTGTGTTAGAAGGGCTGGACCTGCATCTGTTGGCTGCCCTTCTGACTAGAGTCTCAGGGACAGAATGTTCCAACAACTGTGAACCCAGCACCAGGACTCCGCCATCTGTGAGTCCTACCCTGCCAAGTGGTGCCACCCCAGTCCTGGAACCATGGAAGTGGCATCGCCATTGCATCCCTAATTTGGTCCCTGTACCTGGTCCGCTCTTTATCACGATCAGTCTCAACTTGTGACTTCATCCTGGTCTAGCGCGACTAGATATCCACAGTTGGTGCTTTGTGCTGTTAGGAGCTATTTTTACATAAATCTGTAAAACTGCATATCTCCGGTTCTACAGATTGGATTGTTGGCCTTTTAAGCTTGTTTTTTTTATGAAGGTTACACTATTTTGTTAATCAGGTGTGGTGTTTACAGTCTGTTGCTGTTTGAAGTGTTGCACAAATACTTTACACCTAGCCTCTGGCCTGACTGCTCTGTGCCAAGCTCCCCAAGGGTCGAGCACACGTTAATTTAGGGATTGCTTATGACTTCATCCTGGCAAGGATTGCGGTTCCTGCTTGAGTGGGGTTTCACCCCACCCTAACCACTACTCAACCAAGAACCCAATTTCTTGCACATGACAATACTGTTTGGCCATTATTTCACTCTCCTGAAATATGCCTTGAACCTTGGAAATTACCATCCATGTTCCATGAAAATATAGTACTCTGTTTCTGTAAGCATTCAACCTCCTTTTCCCGCTACCTTGTTAAAAATGTATGCTGTCTGGATTCTTTAACACCTGGTATGCAGGTTACAAAGTCATACTAAATAAATAAAATTTTGATTTCAATATGCATTATAGGCAGTATAATTAATTGAATTAATTTTTGGGGATTTCTTGGATTGCAGCCTTCTCCAATATACACCCTTGTTCCTGTGAAAATGGAAAATGCCTATGAAAAGAAAAAGAACTTGGAAAGATCCATTGCGGATTATCTTGATGAATACAGTGAATGCAGGTGCCAGCCGTGCCAGAATGGCGGGACGGTGATTCTTTTGGACGGGGAATGCCTTTGTAAATGCTCACCGTATTTTGAAGGCATTGCCTGCCAGACACGCAAATCAGACAAATTAGGCGGTAAGTGAATATTGACATGCATTTATTGTTATTGCATTGTGTCAAAACTATGTGCCACATGGACAAAAAGTCTCTGAGTTTTGCAGTTGTGGAACTACCCCATTGGTGTTCGTTTTCGAGAGGTGCTATTGTTTTCTTGTAGTGACCTTAGCACCCAGGGGCAGATCTACAAGGAAGTGCCACAGCGTGGCACCGCAGCCCTTTGGCTGTGCCATGCTGCAGCACTTCCGAAGCACAGGGATGCAACATATTTACAAGCATATGTTGCTTCTCTGTGCTTCCCCCTGCGCTGGTGCACAAACTGCAGCCATGCGCTGGCGCAGACACCCTTGCACCATAATGCAAGGATGCCTGCATTGTGGGTAGATTGTTTTTGTGCCGGAAGGGGCACCTTCCTGCACAAAAACAACCACTCCGGGCATTTTCCTCTTTCAAGGCATGCTGTAGAATGCAGCACGCATTGAAAGAGGAAAAAACGAGGAGAACTGAAAAAAAAATTCCTCGCTGTGCCTCGCTATGCCACCTCTAGGGTGGCGTAGCATTCACACGCATCTCCAGAGTTATGTTTTTAAAAAAATCTGGAGATGTGTCTTGTCCCATGGGTGTTGCGTGGGAACACCCACAGCAACTCCCATAGAATGCCCCTTCAACGCAAAGTGCTGGGTGTGAAGGGGCCATATTTACAAGGTGAGGAAAAGTCACGCAGAGTGGCTTTTCCTGTCCTTGTAAATATGAAGGAGCCCCCTGCGCCAACAGTACGTTTTGAAAAGTGACGTACTGGTGGCTCGGGGGGGCTTGTAAATCTGCCCCCCTAGTTTTTTCTTTTTAAATGTAGCGGTTATAAGTAGAGTAACTAGGCACACCCCGTTTATATAACTCATGTGGTCCGACTCAGACCAAAGTACATTCAGTAAAAGGTACTTGCAACACTCTCCATGAGTTTTCTGAAGACAAATTACCTCTGTGCTGTGACAACCAGTCAGTGAGTGTGTCTATTTCATACTAAGTGCAGAGATGCTCACATGTAATCTTATTAGGAGTCTCCCGGGAATATCATGGATCATGTTCTATCAAAGTGGGCACCACATTTTGGAGTCTGTCACGCATTATCTTAGCCAGGAATTTTACCGTCGTATTGCTTACCAAGGTGGGGGGTCGTTTTCACAAGGGGAATCCTACCATGCTTTTGATATTAATATCTGAGAAACCTACTTCATATTTCTGCATTTGCTTCCATATCGTCACACATTTTATAGAGATGTGAAGTTACTTGTATTAATTCAAAAGGAAGCCACTCTTTCCCAGGGGATTTTACCAGTGTTGATATCCTTGATGCTTGTATGTATTGCTCTTTCTAAGATGTCCTGCTCAAGCAGGGCTCAGTGCCTTGTTCTTAGTCTGAGTTTTTCATTATCGTGATCACATGTATCATTTTGGCCACAGCAGACATGCCACCTGTGGACTGCAGCACCAGGGAGTGGGCCTATGAAACATGACTTCAGGCTGTAGTAGAGAACCATCAGTGCGACCTGTCAAAATATTCTTTTTAAAAATTAATAAGTCCCATCTATATAGGCCTTATAGCCAACAAGGTAGGGTCAATGGTATTTAAGAGTGGGAGATATACAATTATTGTCACCATGTCCCAAAAGTGACGAGGTCCCAAAAGCTATTTTAACCGTAGCAGTCCTGGCTGTCATATACAGAACATCATAGTACAGATTAACATATTGGTATTAGAAAAATAACGAAGGCACTATTTAATGGTTATTAAAAATACAATTAAATGGCAAAGTAGTACGTTTGAAAAGTATTAGGGAACAGTAACTGTTATAAAGTTACATTTCCCATGTCTGAAGTTCCTTAAGGTTCGTTTACATTAGCTGTCAGGTAGCTGTCACTCAAGTGCTTGATCTTAATATTGTGTGAAATTCCTTCCAGGAGCTACACTGTAAGGCACTTCGAGTGACAGGTCAACCTTAAATTATTGCATTGAGGATCAGCGGTGGCACTTTAAAAAGGCAAGGTAAGATGTTAGTGGCAGCTCAACATTTAAAAAAAGTATTTTTGCTTAGGAGAGAAGTAGCACTCTAAAGGGTAATGTGCTGAAAATGTTTGCACAGTGGCTGCTCTTAGTGAACTGTATAAACGTGGAACAAGATACAGTACAAGTTACAAATGTTTGAAGCTTAATTTTGCTTTTAAAAGTTCTGTTCTAATTAAATCAAATTTTGTGCTCAGAAATTCCACCAGTTGATGGAAAATGGGGATGCTGGTCAGCCTGGTCAGAATGTGTCAACAAAAGAAAGACACGCCATCGTCAATGTAACAATCCAGCACCAGGACTGGGCGGCAGCGTGTGCCAAGGATTGGATGTAGAAAGTGAAGAGTGTTAATATCCTCCCTTTCACCACGTGACAGCCAATCTGGTAAGGTTACTCAATAAATTGTAACATTGAAATAAAACACCTATCATAATATTGTTATACAGTGTATGTTCAACCCAGTGGCTTTTGGCTAGATGGGATGCATTAAAGTCAGTCAGAATCCACTGTTCTAGATAGGATGAGTATGATATACATGTCTGATAATCTGTGCTCACCCTTGGGTAGCTTGGTACCGAGCAGTCAGGGTTATCCTCAGGGCCCCAAGTGTAAAGTATTGGTACAACATCACCCTTACAACATATTGCGTGCGCCACAAAAATATTCCACACAGTATGTATAAGACACTGGTCTTTGTATTACACACACATTGAAATCAAAACGATTTCAGGAGTCTGGCTGCCACATTCTGTACCACCTGAAATCTCCTAATGACATACTTAGGTGAGCCCAGATACAGTGAGTTGCCATAGTTCAGTCGTGAGATGAGGAAGGATTGTATCACCGTTTTCCTCAGGTGCTCAGGGATCACATCAGTGATTTTTCCCAACATTTTAAGAAGGGTGAAACATGTCCCTGAGAGCTTTTTGGATTGGCAATCCAGTGTCAGTGAATAATCTAGCCATATTACCAGGTTTTTTATGACTTGTTTGGGGATAGGAGGATCACCCATACATTTAGGCCAGTGTATCAGGGGAGAGTGGATGCCCAAATTTCCAAGCAGCACGAGCTCTGTTTTCCAACCGTTCAGCTTCAGATAGCTGCAGAACATCCAATAAATCACTCTCTCCAGACAGACTGGCAGCATGTTATTGTTGGGTTCTGGGCCATTAGTAAAAGACACAATCAGCTGGGTGTCGTCAGCATATGATATCACAGATATTCCATATTCCTGCACCACCTCCGCCAGCTGTCGGACATAGACATTGAATAAAGTGGGACTGAGTGACGAGCCCTGCGGAACACCATTTGTGATAGGGAGGGTCTCTGAGACACAGTTCCCTTCCATAACCTGGAAGGTTCTGTTCTCCAGGAAGGTGGAAAGCCAGCCCAAGGCTTTTCCCTGAATGCCGACTTCCCCTAGTCTCCGTTTTAAGACGGCATGATCTACAGTGTCCAAGGCAGCACTGAGGTCCAGCAAGAGGATGGCGGCAACCTGACACTCATCAAGTATTGATTTTAACTCCTCAGTGTTAGACCTGGCACCATTGGCGTGAGTCTCCCTTCCATTTTTCGCTGTTGTCTCCTCTGTTTTTGCTGGTATTAGATCCTCTGGACTCTGTGCCACTGCCATTCAGTGCGACAGCACAAATGCTCCCTGTGTAAATATGACTGTGAATTGGTATATCCCTGATTGACTTATTTGGTTTACCTGTTAGTCCCTAGTAGTGTGGCCTGTGTGTGCCCAGGGCTGGTAACCTAAATGCTGCTGGTGGGCCTGCAGAGCTGATTTGCGCCACCCACAGAAGCAGCTTGTAAAGTGTTCCTCAGACCTGCCACTGCAGTGTCTGCGTGCAGTCCTGAACTGCCATCTTGGCTATGAAGTGCCCACACTTCCCCGCCCCTGAACCTTCCCTTAGCATCATGTCAGTCACCCCTATGGTAGGTGCATTGTGTGTGTAAGGTAGGACATGGCTTGATATGTGTAGCATGTCCTGGTAGTGAATCACCCTCCATTTTGTTTTGACTGCTGAAAGGCTACCTGTTCTCCACAGGCTAGAATGGGCAGACTGGCTATTACATCTTGTAGTCCTATCTGAATCAGGGAACATGGTAGAAATTGGTGTTTAGTATGACTGATAAAATACATGTTTTAGTGAAGTTGGTTTTAACATTCTGTGTTTGAAAATACCACTTTTAGAAAGTAGGCATTTTCTTGCCTAAGCCTCCATTGTGCTCTGCTGTTATGTGTATTGGCTGTCTGGGTTTAGAGGGGAAAGGCAGGCTGAGTCAGATCTGGGTTGAATAGAGAGATCTGCATTGAGTACTGGGGAGGGGTAGCTCCTCGACCTGAATAGGGCTGTGCCTAGCAAGGTGAATGCTGGCTCCACCTCCTAATGTGCGTCTGATGGCAGACCCCCTCTTTCTGAAAGGAAGGATGCAGCCTGGTAAACAAAGTGCTCCAGGCCTGAGCAGAACTGGTTCTGGCTGGGTTCAGTGACTAGAGACTGTTAAGAAGAAAGACTTTTGGGGTATAAATATCTGTGCCCAAACCCCTGATTTTTGTATTGCTCCTGGATGTCAAGAGGAACCTCTGTCCGTGTTACTGAAGGAATCTGCAGGAGAGGACTGTCCTTGTGCGTGTGTGCTGTTTCTTGGATTGGCCTGCAGTAGCTCCACTTGGACTTGGAAGAAGAGGGAAAAGGACTTTTGAGAGACTTTTATTTTGCTAAGCAATCACCCAAGGGCTAGAAGAGAGCTAGTCTCCTGCTGGAGTCACAGGCACACCTGACTCCCCCACCAGCCTCCTGATTCCTCCCAGCGAAGAATTCTATCTGCAGGTGAGGCCCCTGTGAGTTCCAGGGCCTCTAGTTCTATTACAGAGAAGAGAGTGCTGAAAATCGTTGCTAACGCCGTTTGAGAGCCGCCGCAGCTGAAGAGCGTAAGAAAAATCGTGGCGCTGCTGCCGCCAAGCGCTCGCAACCCGAAGATCATCTCATCGCACGCTTGTGGGCCAGAATGTGCTCGCTAGCCCCAGAGATCATCTCATCGCACGTTTGCGGACTTGTTAAAGGCTCGCTAACCCCGGATCATCACATCGAGATCATCACAGAGCGGGTGCCGTGCGTCTGCAATTTTCCTCTTATCGCCCCCGGATTGTTGCTCCCTCGCGGGGCGCCATTTTCTTTCGTCGCAACAAGATTGCACACTCAACAGGATCAGCACATCATCCTCCCTTGCGGCAAGGATTCAACGCATCACTGGCCTAGCGTGAATAAGTTTGTCGCTTTGTCCCGCACTCACCCGCAACCCGGCGCATCATCCTATCTTGCGGCAAGGGTTCAACGCATTGCCGGCCTAGCGTGGGGAAAATCATCGCTACAGCTCGTTTGCGACATTTTTCTTGTTTTGCTCTGAAATCCAGGTACTTTGTACAAAAAGGGTCGCAGATACCCCTGCTTTGAACTGAACCCCTATTTGAACACTTTGAACTCTTTTTCCAGCTTTTCAAGAGTACCCCCCTTTTTCAGTATTGTGGCTTTTTGACGTTATTGGTCTTGTGTTAAGTCTATATATAAAGATACTTATTTTTTATAACTACATGTGTGGTGTCCCTTTGTAGTGTCCTTCACTGTGTTACTGTGTATAATCATAAATGCTTTACACACCGCCTCTGAGATAAGCCTAGCTGCTCGTGCTACGTTACCCCAGGGTTATGCAGGGGTTATCAAAGGGTGTAGCCCCCTTACGCTGACTTAGGAAGAAGGGTCCCTACTTGGACTGTGGCCAGCCACTGCCAACTAGAGACCCCCATTTCTAACACTCCGTGACTGTCAGTAGTGCAGACTTGGTACTGTATGTGGCTCGAAAACCCATCTGAATGTGATGGAAGGTGCCATTAGACTCCAAGAAATTATACAGGGAAAGGTTGACATGTTTCTCCCAAATTTTGTCCAGGTATGGTAAAAGAGAAATGGGGCAGAGATTATTCAAAATAGTAGGGTCGAGATTGGGTTTCTTTTATAAACGCTTAATGATAACATGCTTCCAAACTTTAGGGACTAGGACCGAATCTAGGGAAAGATTGAGAAGTTCCGTCACTGATGGTAGAAGAATATCCAGAGCATCCGCTAGGAGACAAGGGGGCACTGGGTCCAATGGAGAACCAGATTTGGTGGTGATGATTAGGTGTCGGACCTTTTCTTCCTCCAATCTGGGGAAGTTAGCTAATGCGGGGATTGGGAGTGTCCTATCCAATATTGTTGTGATAGGTTACCTATTTTTCGGGAACTGCTCATATAGTTCAGTCACCTTGTTAGAGAAATAGGCTGCTATGTCATTGCATCTTTTCATAGATGCAGGGGGTATTGGTATTTTCATGTGGGTTGGTCAAGGATTTTACTACTTTGAATAGCTCATTAGGAGAATGAGCACCTCAAGCTATTTTACCTTCGTAACATTTGGATTGGCCTGTCTTCATTTCATTATGGTATGATCTGAGTTAACAACTTGTAATCAGATTTAAGGCAAGGGTCATAATTTTTCCTCCAGCATCTCTCTAATTTTTTGCATCGTTTTTTCTGGGCAAGGAGCTGTTCATTATACCATGGGGAAATTTTGGAGTGAGGTTTACTGTTAAACGTTTTTTTGGGAGCACGGTTGTTGGCAGATTGGGTAATCCCGTGTTCCCACTGCTGATATTCCTCATCTATACTGTCCGAAAGGGTAGGGGAACTTTCCTTAAGGGTAGTCTGCCAAGTTTTAGAGCGCCTTCAGTATATGCAATTGTTGAACTTTCCTATTAGCAGCACAAAAAAGTAGCTTGTGACCTGGATCCAGGGAGAGGGAACCAGCTAACTTGGAGGGAGGCCCGATGTCAGGCACTGTCGTCCTTCAGATCTGGAGGTTGAAGACAGTCTCAGCACAGGTTCCCCAACACCCTTAGGACACCACACGCTCCAGAGTGCAAGTTAGCACAGATCCCCTGGTTGCAAGCACAGGTCCATCTGCCTCTGCAAGCTTTTCACGCACTCCTTGAACTCCTCCCGTCTTGGCACCTCAGGTGGCTGCTGATCATTACAAGCACACTCCTCTGCACAGTGTGATGACGGTGTATGTCATAACAGTTCTTGTCCCCACCGATTATCACTTCTATCTGTTTCTGCCGTACCCTGCTTTGTCTTTACGATCTCGTGGAGTCTTTGTGTCCCTGGCATCTCGTGGACAGGAGACCAGCAAACCGGTCCTTGGAGAGTGCTTAGGGACCTAGGCAATGACAGGTGCCACTTAGCTGTAGGCCAGCAACATCCAGGCAAAATCCGCCAGGTTGCAGTTTCCTTTCTGGAGCATTACAAGCTTCAAACCATCACAAGTCTGCAGATAATCCTATTGCAGTCCTTCCTACCCTAATTATTCCTCTTGTACATGTCCCAGCGTTGAACCATCATAGTATGGTTCCAAATCCAAAAGCATCTCTACTTTCGGTTGCCAGAGCCCAGTAGTTATACCCACAATCGCCTTTGAAGATACAATCAGTTCTAAATGCCACCTTGGAAATGCACAAGCCCTCTCTACATTTTGTCCTTTCTGCCATCCTACCCCAGGAGGTTTGAGCACTATTTTTAGTGCGGCCAAGACCCTGCCCCATGGAATGCCAAATCCAACCCCACATAACAATCCCAGAAAGGCCCCTCAGAGTCAGAGGTCTGCAGTTTCCCTCGAACCCCTAGTTTATGGCCTTCTGTCAGGAATGCTCAGATGTAGCTGTCCCCCCAGCATCCAGATGTGAATTGGAGACTGACCGACAGGTACACAGAGCCACAATCATTGACATGCCCACTTTCCTAAAGTGACATTTCCACATATGTAATTTTAGATCCACTTGCACTACAGGAGAGGATTCGCCATTACATACTCATGGATATCAAACATTATACTGCTACTATTCTGCACATTGGAAATGCTGCTCAATAGCCTTACCCTACATTTCCCCATGCGAGAAGCAGTCCCTGTCATACCGAACACATCATCAGGTGCCATCCATGACCCTTGCATGTAACACACACGTTTACATGCCCTACCGCTTGCCAACACCACATCCTGTCACCAAGAAGAACTCCGATATAGCAAGACACATGCAGAACCTTGGCATGTAGCATTTTAAATGCCAAACCGAGTAACAGTAACCTGCGCACACAGACCCCATTAGGGCACATCAGTTGCATGATCAATGAGCTATCTCCGTGGATGCAACAACCAGTGCTGCAGGCCCACGGAGGAGCATTCAAGGTACATGCCCTGGGTATATGTCTTACCACTAGACAAGGGACAGCTAACTCGAATCAGCCATGTATACACCAACCACCAGTATGTATATGACAAGCACAGCGCTTTAGCACTGAATGGTAGTGTCAAACACGCTCAAAGTCCCATGGCTAACTCCTAGATCAGCAGAAAACTGGGAAGAAGAAAAGCAAAAAGGTCGAGGGAAAGCACTCTAGAAAGGGCCAGTTCCAACAGTGTAATTATCAAATAGTTTTCTGAATTGCTCCAGGTAGCAGAATGATTTCACTAAGATAAAAAGTGTAACGTTATGATTTGCTTAGCTGCAGCCCTCTAGACGGGCAGTTGTAAAAGGAATACAAAGGACACTAACACAGTAATAAACTGTAGAGTGAGCATTCAGTATTAGAGTTGGATTTCCGTTATTCATTATTAATGCTAGTTTAATTATATTGTTTTAGGGAAATGGAACTATACTAAGTTTAACAAGAAAAATGTTGTTTATGACATTGTAAACATTGTCATTCATGTCACACAACAAATAAATACCAACAGGAGAAGTGATGCAGCCAGCACCAGAGTTTGTACCAGTCTTACCATGCATACCAGAGCCATCAGTCATTAGACTGGCACAAAATGCTACAAAAGAACTAGATTCAAGAATGTGAGCCCCTACTGATGGAAGAATTACTTTGAGTGGGAAGCAAAGGCAGTGGCAGAACGAAAGCTTAGTGGGTAGAGGGGATGCAAGTTATGCTGAGGGGCCCCCAGGCAATAACCCTGGTCATCGTTGTGTGGCAGTGCCTTAATGCTGCAGACATCACAGAATATGGAGGAGTTTCAGCTGTAGAGTTAGCGTCCAAGCAAAAACAGTTAGGTGTTTGGCACATGCATGTACTCCAGTGAGTGACAGTATGGCACAATAAAAACTGATTTCGGAGTTATTGACATGAAAAGGTTTTAGGGACTCATTGTATGTTTCCCTCACATAAAGGAAACTAACATCAATGCAGCCCTTTCAGAAAGGATCTTTAGGGGGCACACCGTATAACATTTGGTGAAAATGTGTGCTAAATGTTTGTTTTTCAACACAATAAAAAAAATAGTAAGCAATCCAAACTTTTACAGACAGTTCTGTCTACAGAATGTCAGTCCCAGAGCAATCCAGTACAGTAGAGTCTGCCTTAGTACCCAGAAACATATGGCCCCATGCGGTTTAAAGACCGAACGACCGACCGACCTCAGGTCGGCGGTCCAAAACCGCAATTTCAATGCAATCGCACATGGTGTGTTAGCAGACTCCCATTTACCTATGGGAGCATTTGCAGTGGTCGGAAACCTCCCGCAGCACAAGCTCCCATTGAGAAATGTGAGTCACTGTAAATCCCTCTACTGTGCAGGGATTTACAGGGGGCACCTTATGTGCCCCATCAGCCCTCAACCGAAGGCCGCTGAAGAAGCTTTCCAACAAACTTTCTATGTCAGAAAGACTGACATGAAAAGCCTGTCAGAAACCGACACCAAAATCCTGACGGCGTAAACGGCGTCCATATGTGATTATGGTGGAGGTTCAGACTGGCCGATAGGCTCCTTGAGCCCAACGGAAGCCATAGGAATGACCGGCTGGTTTGAATTCCGACTGCCGTAATCGTAATACAGCGGTCGGAATTCAAACTAGGCTTTCTGACCAACATCCTAATTAGGCCCTAAGTATTCTGTAGTTACAAATTATGAATGTGGCAGTCAGCTGCACTGAATGCAATAAAAGACAAATATGTGTGCCACAAGAGAAGCAATGTTTGATATCATTTGCCCCTTTTAGTTATTTGCCAATTATTAGACAATCAATATACTTATGTCAGAAAATTAAATACAAGCATATGGCTGTCCTTAAGGTATAATAGCAGCAACATCCACTGTTCTTATATCAGAGTACTTTCAATATTCATGGGAGTTGCTTGAATACTACAGAGTGGTGCTCAAATGTCCAATGTATTAACACAATGTTCAACAGTCTGTCAAAGTGTTCCCCAGCTCAGAAATGTATATCCATTGTATGAGCAGTGCTGCTCAAATATGCTTGGATTGCTTGTTGCCTGGGCTGTTTATTTTACTTGTGCTGTTAAGGATATCATGACTAGTGACATTAATCTTTTTACAGATCTCACCAAATTCAGCATCCACTTGGCTTACACACAAAATCATGAAGCTGGTTTGCACAACTCAATAAATCACATCCTGCATGTGGGCTTCTACATTGCTACAACACAGGTCATGCACTAGACATGGCTTAATGCAATGACAGAAGAACACACTAGAAGGGCTTATGCACAAACAGAACAGATACACAGTTTCAACTAGATTATTCACACCTCACAGCGGTTTCATTGTACAATTTAAATCCAACCTAAGATATCTTTTCAGAAAGATTATAATTATCTTGCTCAAAACTAGTGTACATATGGTCCAGTATCCTAGCAGGAGCTCTCAAATTCAAACTGAGTTTGTTTTCTTTCGATTGGCCAACAGTGGGTTCAATCGCAATATTCTGGGCAACATGAAATGCATACACCTTACAGAGGATCAATCTCTGGTGAGCTGTTGGGAGTCCTACGAACAGAAAAAGATAAAACTATTTTTACCTAAAATATACTATTATGCAAAGTTCATTTTCACAAAACTAATACATTTCGTAAGATGTACTACCACCCCCATTTCTTGCATCCATCCCACCCATTGCCCGTCTCATGTCTCATGTTTCACTGCTTAATCCCTCAGTCAGTATCTTATTCCTTCACTATCCCACTGACTTTCACCATCACTTCCTCAGTCTCACACCTTCACTGCTGTCTTCTCATCGCCTTTTTTCTCAGACTTCACTCATCTGCACATCTTCTTCCATCATCATTACATTTACCTTAACCAGTTTTACTTCCTCGTCCTATGTTGCTCTCCAGTTTCTCGCTTACCTCCATGCCTGCCCTCCATTACATCTATTTCGACCTATTTTCTGTTCATCTTCAAATCTATCAATCTTGTATTCTTTAACCTCTGATGCTGCCAGATTTACTCTTCCCTTTGCCTCTCCTGTTTGTGTCTGTACATCCACATCTTTCATTTGCCTTCTTATCTCATGTCACCTACTTCTATTTTTATCAGTTTCCCAACCACCCCAAATATCTTATTCTCACCCAGTTTCCTGCACATCTTGAACTCTAATATTTCCCCTTTGACTCTATCTATAACTTAACCTTCTACTGACTCACGTACTTTATTCACTCCTGTCTCTTTTTTGATGCTTCACACCTGTACATCACTGTCTTATAACTTTTCCCTTCCGTCTCTTCATTCATCCAGTTATATCTCTGCTCACCTTTCTTATTGTGTTGTGCACCTTGCACCGAATAGTTGCTTTTCACTCTCTCTTCTCTGTCTGCCTACTTCTCTACCTTGGCTTCCCTTTCTCAGTCTCCCTTTCATGGCGCTTTCTCCTGTTCTGCCACCTTTCTCATGCTCAGTCTCTCTGTCCTTTCTGTCCCTGTCAATGTCTTCCATACCATTTGTTCTCTCTATTTCCTAATATTTATTTATGTCTTTACCTATTCATTCCCTTTATTTTTCTTCATGTCTCTTTTTTCATTCTCTTTTTACCCTTCTCATGTCTTTCAATAGGTCTATTTCACACTTCCCTCTTTTTGTTTTCTTTCATTACTAGTTATTTTTCTAGTCTTTTGATTATTTTCTTTTTTACCCACTATTACATTTGTGAGCCAGCTTCTGCTTTGTTTTTCTCCTTTAAGTTCTTCTCATAATATATATTCTTTTCTATTTTAGTTTTTACCTTTTCTCTGTCCCTATTACATCTCTTTTGTTAACATTTTCCTCTAATTTTTTTATCTCAAGCTTGTTCTGACATTGACTTTTCCTGTTTATTCAGCTCTCACCATCCCGCCTCCCAGCCAGCTCCTCTCACCTCCCAGGATGATTTATGGAGGCCCAGCACGGCTCCATGAGCAGTTCCTGACCCTCGTGGGCCTGGTCACCGCTCCCCTGCCGCATTACACTCCTGGTTTGCGCTCACTTTTATTTGCTTATTTTTGTTTGCCAGGCAGACGCCGCAGGCACTTGCTGATCAGGTCGCGCTGATGCGAATTGTTCCAGCCTGTGTCATTTACGCCCTCCCACCTTCCAGCCGTCCCCTCCCACCTCCGAGGATGATTTATGGAGGCCACGACGCAGCCTCTATGAGCAGTTCCTGACCCTTGTGAACATGATCACCGCTCCCCTGCCACATTCCACTCCTGGTCTGCTCTAATTTTTGTTTAGTTTTCGTTGCCTGGTGTTGGAAGCCGGAGAATCAGTCCTGCACTACTGTCACCAAGTGCGAGACCTGGGGCTCCCCAGTCAACATTAGGCCAAGTAAGGACACCGTTTGAGATAGCCCTGCTCACCCCCCTAGTAGTTTGGCACGAGCAGCCAGGCCTATCTCCAAGGCACGAGTGTTTAGTATGTGCAACTACGCCCACAGCAACCCCCTGGTGATACCACAAATAGACTCCACACGAGTTTGATAAAAAGGGAGTATAAACTTTATACAAAAAGATATACGATCAGACCACACGATACATAAGCCAACATAGAATAAATGGTAATATTCGTTCCAGCTGGTTGGTAGGTTCAAATCCCAAAGACCGCTTTCAAAATGCTATGCTGGTCGCAATGCTAGAATCACACACATCGCTGATGGGACTTCTCGTTGACTCTGAGTTCACGCTCACCAGGCACTCCTGCTTGCTGTCTCAGTTGGCACCAAGACACGCCCACCGCGCTGCAGAGACTCACTTTCTTCTGGTGTACACGATGATCAGCCAATCACCTTCACAGTCCCAGGTTGCACCAAAGCACGCATACTGCGTCACTGAGACTTACTCCAACTCCGGTGCCATGATATCCAGGCACTCTTAACCAACGCCTTCGGCCACACCTCGATACACTCACAGTTTCCAAGCCTCACTTCTCCTCCGGTGCACTCGTATGCCACCAGCAACTTTGAGCTAGCGACCAAAAACGTCTCCAACTGGATCTCTAACTGCACCAACACTATCGCCCCTTGAAAATGGCCAGCACCAGCAGACCCAGCAAAGATGCCAGCTGGTTCCACCCCAAACTCAGAGCCTTCAAAAGCAAGTTTTTGCGACTGGATGAGATGGAGATGATGGCGCTCCAGCAGGAACCCCACAGACCTCACCACTTTAAAATCTGCCCTCAGCAAATACCACTGTTGCAAGCTCCAATCAAACAAAACAACTCTTCAGCATCGTCTGAGAATTCTCCTGCCTGTCTGCCAACCAGACCACGATCCATCCCTCCCAAGCCCTCTGCGATCCCTGGCAGACCACTTCCTCAACAGGATAGCAGACATCGACAGCAACTTCGGCCCGCAGCCAACTGACCTCAGCCACCTCCTAACACACACTAACAACTCCCACAGCCACCTCACCAATTGGACACTGCTCACCACACCAATCACCACAGTGATCATGACCTCTATTCACTCCAGAGCTCCAACAGATCACTGCCCCCACCACGCCTTCAACCTGGGATGGAAGGAAATCAGCAGCGCACTCACATACATCCTCAATGTATCCATCATCACTGCCACATTCCCCGATGCTTGAAAACATGCAGAGGTTACACCCCTCCTGAAAAAACCCTCCACCGACCTCAGCATGCTCAGCCCCATCGCGCTGCACCCCTCTCCGGCCAAGGACCTGGCTGGAAAAGTAATTAATCACCGCTCAATGATCACCTTAAAGGCAACAATCTACTCAACGCCTCTCAATCCGGCCTCTGCTCCAACCTAAGCCCCAACACCAGCCTAATAGCTGCAACCAACTACATCAGATCCATCCCTGACCATGACGAGACAACAGCCCTGATCCTCCTCAAGCTCTCAGATGCCTTCGACCTTATCCCATCTCACACTCATCACCAGACTCCACCACATTTGCATATAAGGAAATTCCCTCAAGTGGAATACCTCCTTCCTCACAGGACACACACAGAGAATCTGCCTACAGCCCTTAACCTCTTAGCCCGATAACGGCGTCTTCCAAGGATCCTCCCTCAGGCTCACTCTCTTCAACCCCTAAATGACACCATTGGCTGACCTCATCCGACCCACGGACTAAACATCATCTCATACACTGAAGACACTCAACTAATCCTCTCTCTCATGAAAGACACCACCACCACCAGATCCAACTTCCAGAACACCATGACCTACGTCGCCAACTGGATGAGATCCAACTGCCTGAAGCTGGATACAGACAAGACGAAAATGCTCATCTTTGGAAGAAACACCTCCCCATGGGACCACAGATGGTGGCTCGCTGCACTTGGGCCCTCACCAACTCCCACCAACCACGTCCACAACGTCGGCATCATCCTAGACAGCAATCTCTCCATGAAGAGCCAGGTCAATGCAGTTGCCTCTTCCTGCCTCCACACCCTCCGCATGCTTTATTCGATTTTCAGGTGGATCCCTTTCAGCACCAGGAAAACGGTGACCCAAGCCCTCGTCACCAGCCGGCTGGACTACAGAAATGCACTCTACACCGTAGAATTCTCTTGCCTGTCTGCCAACGAGACCAAAAATAAAAACAATCACATGAGGCATTTTCCTTGTTTCCATGTCAAAACAGGTAAATTCCGTCTCCTCCTGCTACAACACCCTCCGCATGCTCGGCAGGATCTACAAGTGGATACCGAACGAAACAAGAAGAACGGTGACACAGGCCCTCGTCAGCAGCAGACTGGACTACGGCAACGTACTGTACGCAGGAATCCCAACCAAACACCTACCTGCGACTACAACGCATCCAAAATGCCTCCGCCCGACTGATCGTCAAGGTCCCCCGCCGCAGCCACATCACCCGCAACCTGAGAGACCTAGACTGGCTCCCTGTCGACAAGAGGATCACCTTCAAGCTCCTCACCCACGCACACTAAGCACTCCACAGCGCCGGACCAGCCTACCTGAACAGCAGACTCAGCTTCTACACCCCCACCCACCAGCTCCGCTCTGCTCCGCCAGCCTCGCCCTTGCCGCTATCCCCCGCATCCAGCGAATGACCTCCTATGGCACATCCTTCTCCTACCTCGCCGCCAAAACCTGGAACACCCTACCTACCCACATACGGCAGACACAAGACCTACTCAGCTTCAGAAGACTCCTCAAGACCTGGCTCTTCGAGCAGTAGCAGCAACCCTCTCCCCTCAGCGCCTTGAAACCCTCACGGGTATGTAGCGCGCTCTACAAGTACTATGATTGATTGATTGATTGATTATGTGTGCTGCAGAATGCACACATGGAAAGAGGAAAAAACAAGGAGAAATGTAAACATTTCTCCTCGATACGCCTGCTCTACGGAGGGGCAGGAATTTGGTGCTGCCCCAAGTTGACCTAATATTATAGATCTCGTGCAGTGTCAAAGTCTTTGGGTGTTGCGGGGGAACACCCATAGAACTCCTCTTTGAAGCAAAATAAGGCAAGTTAGCGACTTGCGCTGCTATGCCTTACTCCATATCTACGAGGCCATGAAACAACACACAGGGTGGCTTTCCATGGCCTCGTAGATATAGCTAAGCCCAGTGCACCACCAGGCCATCAGAAAAAGTGACTTTCCGGCGACACGCATGGCTTGTAAATAAGCTCCCAAGTTTGTAAGCGCACACAAAAAATTGATTCTGCCCTTAATTAGTTCTTATGAGATAAATGCAGCTAGGATAGCACTGGCCTTCTGATGTAGGACAGATGATAAAGTAATTTTTGACTCTGTAGCTTCCTATGTATGTGTAGCATTTACACTAGTCAGAGATATACTGACACCCTATGATAATTAGCTGAGTAGTGAAACAGTAAACTGACTGATTGCGGGCATATTTTTCTGGATAATAGATAGTATATTTTTAATGAAAATTGTTTTAGACAGGATGTATATTTTGTGATTTTCAAATTGCATAAGTACTTGCACTTTATTGAGCCATTCTGTACATTGCACATGCTTCGGTCAGTGTCTCCCATATCATGAGCTTGCTGTTTAAGGCTATGTTTGTCGGCACAGAGGACGTAAATATTAGTTTTTTTATTCTATCTTGTTCTATTGTGAATGCAATGTGGGGGGATTCACAAGCTGAGTTATAATGTTTTAAGGGAGATTTTCATGGATATACGTGAACCTACAAAGTCTGTAAATCTTCACAAATCTTAGCACTTTAATTTGCTGTTTAGATCTTTTTTAGGGTATGGAATTGTTTTCAATGTGTAATTTTAATTGTATATTGCAAATTGGATGGTGGATTGCTGAAAACAATAAATAATAATTCTGAATCTGTACTAGTGCACGTTTCAGGGTTAGAGTTGAGGCTAATGTTAAGGATGAAGTTAGGATTAGGGTCAGAATTAGGGTTGTGTATTAGGTTCAGGATTATGTTTAGAACTAGAGTTGTCATTAAGATTTGAAGAAGGGTAAGTCCTAGTAGGCATTTTTGCAGTTTTATCAAATCATTATTTGTGCACCCTGAAGGATTCATTATTTTATTCTTTGGTGTTACTCAATGTGTCACAGTATACGTGTGTATTAGACCAATTAGTTTTCTACTCACCAATCAGCTGTAATATTTTCTTTTTGCTCTTTGTTTTGTCAGGTGGTTGCTGAACAACATGCTATCTGCTGTACATCCAAGAAATACTGCCTAATGCTGTTACTTTTGGTATATTGTTATTTGTGTTGTTGATATCACTTTACTTATTATAGAAAGAATAAGATCCATTGATGACCACTGGACGCCAAAATGGACTTCCCGAGAAACTAAACACAGAGATTTTGATGTAGTCCATGACATTAAAACACATTTTGGTTGAAATAGTTTTTTGCCTTTGTGTCTACCATTGTCAGCCACTATAAAATCTAGTTTTTGTGTTGGCTTGGTATCCAATATTACAAACACAGACTTTTGTTAATTATATTGTGAGGTGTCTAAACGTCAACATGTGTTTTGTTACAGCCTTATCAAATGGAAATAAAAATGCAGAAAATATGATCTCTTCCTATGCGTTTTCTAATTATTATTTTGTTAAATAGCGGTTTGTTACTTACGTATGTATTAGATGGATTAAGGCATACACAAATGCTCTCTTTCCATACCTTTCTACTTTTATCAAAGCCATCAGGCGAGCTATCTGATATTAAACCCATATTATGTCTGGGTGGCAGCAACTTCTTTCTCCCAGTCTTAATCAACTTTGCCCACCTGGCAGGCTTCCACCTATAATTGGCTGTATTTCCCTTCAATCACATGGGCAGCCAAGCCATGATAGAAGAGTTGTGGTGGTTTTGGACATTTTCATACCATGTAACAGATCCCCTTGTGGTACCTGATGGTTCTGTAAGGCCTTCGGGTGGTACCTGGAAATGCAAATAATCTCTATACCCTGAAATATCTGTAGAAATTCCCATTGCACTGTCATGTAGGAAAATCCTGGTGTTACCCAAGGGCCCAGGGGACCATGTTGATCCCTAGTACTGTCAACCATGCATAAAGAAAAAATCCCACAGATAACCTCATCTTTACCACACATGCGCAAAAACGGACATTCTCAACATTCTCATGCCTTTTCGTCAGATATCCTGGAAGAAACACAGCCAGCGCCTTTAGAAGGCACTCCGAATTATGAAATGTACATTAAATATGGTATTTCTTCCATACTGTTTAGTGCATTATGGAATAAATATACAAAGGAAGATGCTAGTTTACAGTGGCCACTTCTTGGTACCTTTGATTTAAATAAATTGCAATACATAGAAGAACAACTTTTTAAAAAGAAACGTGGGCAGAGTATGTTTGATGCTTTAGGATTATGGAAGAAAATATATTAAACAGAAACAAATTAAAGAAGAAAGGGATAGGAAGAAAGCTGAACAGCAGACTATTAAAGAGCTACAATTAAAAATGCATGAAGAAAGTGTAGAAAGTGATGAGAGACGATTTAAACTTCAATTGCAGAAAGTAAATGTGGTTAAGGAAGAAACAGTACTTAAGGGTTTAGAGGAGGAGGATTCAGAACAAGAAAAAATGCTTTGCAGACCAGCCCCGAATCCTGTCGGGAATAAATCAGTCCTGACTGTGCCTCCTCAGTTACCTCCAGTAGTTCTAATGTATGCCCCATTGCATGCTGCCTCTGCTGCAACTCCTGTCCTTGATAGAAAGACTGTAGTTCATACACCCCCAACTCCTAAACTACATAATAGAACTACCCTTACGGAAGATGACAAAGTGGTATTATTGGTTAGGGCCTGTGAATGGTCTGGGATGACGTTATACGATTGGACGAGGTTTTCACGACTTTAACACTATACCCACAAATGACTCAGCAGTATGTTGTAGGAGAAATGGCTAATGCAGTAATAGAGGACTGGATGACTAATATGAATGAGGAAGCTCCTCGTGAATTAATTAAGATATGTAAAAGTACAAATGAAGGAGCGATGACCGCTGCTCCCTTAAAAATAGCAGTTGAAAATATGTTTACTCAGGAAAGAAAACTTAAGAGGCTGATATCGGCCTCGACTAAAGCTTTCCCTATGCGAGAAGCGACGTGTTTCAAGCAGCTGTAGATGACGGTCAGGGTGTTAACACGACTGGGTTCCGGTTCCAATGGATTTATTCCCCTTGGTAGCGATCGGACGTATTGGCCCTTAAACATTCTTAGCCTGACCCTACAAAAAAAACAGAGTGCATTTTATGATGGCAACAGGATGTGGGAGCACACCGCTGACCTCTCAGGCAAGGTTCGCCCCTGGCATTCTGGTAAATGCAGTGTCTTGTAGCTCGCTCCGATATTTTCGAGTATTTTGCCAAGGTTGGCGCAGATAGTGCTGATCTCTAGACACGTGTTTCTGGTTTATTAACCGTCATCAGTAGAGAATACAGTCTTTATTTTGGGGTTTGCTGAGTAGGCTGCCAAACATTATATCAGGTCCGGTACCTCTTACTGGCGTGCAGGTGCTTCATCCACGAGCTCGTCAGCTCAATGACTCACAGGAGAACTTTAAATAGACAACAGGATGTGGGAGCACACCGCTGACCTCTCAGGCAAGGTTCACCCCTGGCATTCTGGTAAATGCAGTCTCTTGTAGCTCTAGGTTGTTAGGTTGTTATGACTTTAGTTGACATTGATATGTTTTTTGGATTGATATTGCCCCCTGACCTTTGGTGTATGGTCCGCAAACAGGACCATGAGGCCTTTGGTTGTTCTTTGCCACAATTACAGGCGGCGTATATTTATAGGAAAGCGGGGGGAGAAACCACCACAGCTTATATTAGATTTACCGAGTCACATCATTACTTATTTGAAAGAGATAGTGTCACCAAAGAAAATATCGTGGACGAAACTGGTAGCTTGCAAACAAAGAAAAGATAAGTCGGTCCCTGTTTTTTTCACAAGGTTTGAAACGACATTTCATGATTACAGTGGTCAAGACACAACTTCTTATACAGATCAACATTTATTTGTAGACAAATTCATAGCTAACTTGTTACCTGAGATTTCTAAAAAATTACGAGTTGCTGAAAGTACATGGGCTTCCTCTACCCTTCCAAAGATTTTGGACATGGCCCAGTATTATGAGAATCAACTAAATGATGGAAAGGAAAAGAAAGAGGTTAAAAATAAGGAATTGAAAACTAAAATGTTGTTGCAACAGGTTTATGGGCCACAGAGAGGTAGAGGTCGTGGAGTATTTAGAACTGACCTCCCAAGGAGGAGTAATCAAGACTCTAGGATGTTTGGTCTGTTGAGACGGAATCAATGTGCATATTGTAAACAAGATGACATTGGCGATCCAAATGCCCATTGCTTCACGAACAAGGTAGAGGTACGGGACGAGGAGTGACAAGAGGCCCTCAACAGCGTCCTGGTCCTAGTAATAGACAGAATTATTTTGACAATCCTGTCCCGACGAAAGCCTATTATGCAGATGATTTCAGTGCATCCGATGCCACGGGTGCGCAGTTTAACTAGGACAGCGTAGGACGAGGGGAGGGATAGACTTCCATACTGATAGATCAGACATGCCCATATGGTACTGCTGAAATATTGCGGACCGCGCAGAAGTTTCTGGTGGATGCTGGGGCTACATGAAGTGCGCTTTCTAAAAAAGTGATCCCTGGAACTCCCTCGTCTGGCCATAATAACCTGTCCATAGGCTTTGCTGGAAAGCCTATTCTTAGTCCCGTGTCTAAACCCCTGGCTCTAACTATTGGACTGTTTACTGTCAATTCACCGTTCCTTCTTGCACCAAATTGTCCTTATAATCTGCTGGGTCTCGACTTACTCAAACATTTCCATGCACAGATCTATTGTTCACTGGATGTTGTATATGTTACGTTTGGTAAGCCGATACGTAATAGGCAGTATGTTTTTGATGAAGTCTCACATGCATTATTGTTGTAATTTGTCACTCCTTTTTCTCTTTCCCTTGGTACGTCCCACCACCCCTCCCTCTCCCTCCCAGTTGGTACGTCCTGCCAGGGCTTGCCTTGGAATGTTGGCACCCCTCTGGCAGTTGCGAGAGTGGGTGACAGAATAAAGACTCTTCAACTTACGTGTGCCTCAGGGTGTTCATTCTTTTAACACTGGCAACGAAGACGGCGCAGGGGTTCACGCTGTCACCTCCCCTTTCAGTGCTCTCTCCAGACCTTGAACTCGTGCTGTGGTGAGAATTGTGCTTCTTTGATGAGATTTTAAAGTTGCTGTGGAGACCCTTTCTACTTTTCAACTGCTGCCTTGGGGGTTCATTGAAATTGGAGGCAGCCAGATCGCGATGCTTTTATGAAGTGGGAAGCGAGTTAAGTGTCTGAGAGGAGCTCTTGGCTCATCGTCCTGAGTAACCTTTGCCGACCCTGTCAGCCTGGTGAACTTGTCTGCTGTTGCACCTTTGCTCAGGGTCGAGTGCTGTTCGTTAATTATTCCTGTCACCAGCCGTCCTGGGTACGTGTGAGGATGTGCTGATACAACTGGCAAGTTCTTTCAGAGGGGCCCTGCTGTCACCCCTTTTCTGTGCTCTCTCCGTTTATTCAAGTTTGTGGTTCAAGTAATGTGCTCTGTGGAGAAGATTCATCGAGGGAGTCAGAGTTTATGCAGACGCTAATTCCCTAGCGCTCTTCTGCAGTTTCACGTCATAAGATTGTGCTGTTATTTGGTGAAGATTCCTGTTGGGATCCCCGTGCGACGTCTTCTGCTGCAAGGGGTCCACAGAAGCGTGAGTACGACTGCATGCTCGGAGTTTGGTCAGCCGGGTGCATCCTCTGCTAGGAACTGAAGCTGTTTGATGACTGTAGAGTTCTTGTTCTCGAAGTTTGTGTGAAGTACCTTCACTTCTGCGTGGTTGCCCTGGAGGGTTCGTTGTGGGTTTTCCCCCAACGGTGCCGTGGTAATTACGTTCTACGTGATCGCTTCTCCTCATCGGTGTGAAGTGTTGTCATTCTTGCCTAAGTTGCCTCAGAGGTTCTATTGCCGGGAGTGCCCCCAGGGTGTCAGTTCCTGTAGAGATCCTTTTCCTGTCTATCATCAATTGCACTGGGGGTACACGGAGGCGTGGGCTCGGCGGCAGCTCTGAGTTTCCTGTCAGCTGCTTCATGGGCATAGAGTATAGCGATCAGCTGTGTACTTTCTGGCATTCGTCAGCCTCCTGTGTTCCCCTCTCAAGTGTCAGTCGAGGCTCCTTTTTCTCCTGGGGTTCCGGTGCTCCAGCCTCTGGCCCGGCAGTATATTTAGTCAGACGACGTGCCGTACGCCCCAGCAGCATTTACGGTAATCCCTGTGAGAGTTTCCGGAGCCAGTTCACAGTACAACCTTTCAACGCTCTGAAATTCAAGTGCATAATGGATATCCGGCTGTTTTGTGAGTCTTCAGTTTTCCCACATTGTACTTCTCCTCAAGTAAGACGTACTTGTTACCACTTGCTGCCGGTTTTCTGCATATGGACTTCTTTCCCCTCTGTTCTGTCACATTTCGCTGTTATCAAAACGTTGGCACGCACGCTTGTAGGATTTGCACAGAACCCACCTTCCTTGCGTTTCCCTGGTGTCGTCCACGGTGATACGCACACCTGATTTTCTCAAGCCTATTTAATACCTCAAGTTTCAAGTACTCCTCCTCCTGAACTGATATTTCTCACCTGTGTGTCGCTGCATCTTCACGGTGACACACACACCGTTGATTTCCATTTCCCATAGAATAGCAGTACTCACCTGTGTATTGGGGTGTTCCCTATGAGATACGCGCCCCACCCATCTTAAGGTCACTCCATCTGGTGTGTGCCTCTATAGGGCACATATTGATCCCAGCGGCCAAACATCTAACTTGATATTGGTACTCTCAGTACATCCTGTGTTTTTGTGATGCTATGCCTGTGATTTCTACATATGTGCTTTCTTCACATGTTATTCTGGTTACCAATGTTCACCCTTTCTGGGTGGAATTCCTAACTGTGCTAAATACATATGTGATGGTGATTACCTCGGTTGGGGGGGACCCTGTCAAATTATAGTACTGTTATTATTCTGTGAGAATTTCGTGCAGTGAGTAGTAGCAGTGTCCTTCCCCTTTTCAGCCAACATATAGGAGTAGTACTACTGTAGTTTCAATTTGTAAAACTCTTACGGGGAATTAGTACATAGTAGGCTAGCCTATTGGGTTTGGGTGTACCTAGATGTGGACTGTGGTTCTACGTAGGCAAAGGGTAGTTGTTTCCTTCTACTTGGTGTTTAGTCACATTTCTTCCATTGTAGTTTGTTTTTTTAGGTGAGGGAAATTGTGTTTTTGCGAGTATTACTAAGGAACTATCTCCACATTTTCATTTTAGTGTAGGAATCCCTCATTCTATATACTCTCCATGGCGGCCTCATCCATGAGCCAACCGCCCTCCTTTTTAAACGATATTGGGGATCCTGAAATCCATTGCAAAGATTGGATTAATTTGTTCGATTCCTACCTGATTCCCATTGGGGGCGTTCAGGGGAGGGAAATTTACGAAACCCTTCCTGACCCTGAATTAGAGGATGATGAGGTTGATTTAGATGTATTCAAAATCACCTTGTTGAAACTAGAAACTCACTTCGGGGACAAGGTGAACATTGTCCTAGAACGGCACAAGTTTTTTACTCGGGTTCAGGGCAAACAGGAGTCTGTCACTAATTATATCGGTGCACTCCGAGGCCTAACTCGTTTATGTGAGTTCGGTGAGTTGAATGACTTACTCATCAGGGATCAATTGGTAAGATGTACTCACAACCCCCGTATAAAAGAGAAACTTCTAGCTAAAAATCCTTCACTAAGAGAAGCCATCAGTATGGCCCAGTCTATTGAACACACTGCTAAGTGTATTTTGGGGATGAATCTACCTAAAGAACCAGTCTGTAGTATAAGCAATGCTAAAAGTACCTTTGATGTTAACAGTGACACTGAAGTTCTCAAGATCAGGCCGAAAGAAATTAAGAGTGAACATCCTGTTAGCGTTACTGACGGTTTAAAATGTTTTATTTGTGGAAGTAGTAACCACCTGGTGAACAGTGTTCATTGTACAGCCCTTAATTCTACCTGCATGAAGTGTAATAAAAAGGGCCATTTCGCAAGAGTGTGCAGAGAAGGGGAGATGAATCAAGTTAAAATGGTATGCCGTGAAGAAGATCTGTCTCCTAAATACATATTTTGAGGAGAAGTAGGGGGATATTCTTCCTCGAATTATGCCGCTCTACTTTGAGTATATGTATTGTCCTTTTTCTTCAAGCATTATACTTATCCTGCCTGACTGGAATTACACAACTTTTGTTGTGCCTTGGGAATATATATATAATTATCCTTTTAAGTGTATTTATACTGTTGTCACACTTTTATTGTGATGGTTACACCCGTTGAAAAGCTATGTTCATTTTATTTCCCACCCCTTTAAAAGAACCTCCACTGTCTGCCTCCCTCCCAAGCACATGCTATCCTTTTCATGTCCTGCTCGGCACTATTATCCTCGTTTGTATGGTTTCTGGTATGAGTTCTCCTACTTTCCATTCCTCTCTCCTACCTTTCCCCTTTCTTTCTTCCCTGTTTTCTCTCATTTGGCTGAGGGGAGATGTGTTGTAAATTGTCACTCCTTTTTCTCTTTCCCTTGGTACGTCCCACCACCCCCCCTCCCCCTCCCAGTTGGTACGTCCTGCCAGAGCTTGCCTTGGAATGTTGGCACCCCTCTGGCACTCGCGGAGAGTGGGTGACAGAATAAAGACTCTTCAACTTACGTGTGCCTCAGGGTGTTCATTCTTTTAACAATTATCCACTGTCACACCTTCGATGTGGGTGGAGGGCGATACTGACGTAGGTTTATTGTCTATTGAACCGGTGCATATTCAGGTTAAAAAGAATGCTGTCTTGTCCCGAATACCTCAGTATAAAATATCGCAGGAAGGTGAAAGCGCCTTAGTTCAGATCATAGAGGATCTTATTGTAAAAGGGGTAGTGGAAGAGACTGATAGCAATGTTTGTAACAGCCCCAACTTGCCTGTTTTGAAGCGTTCCATTTCTGAAGATAAAGACATTTTTATCGCTTTGTAATTGATTTGCGTGAAATCAATAAAATAGTAGGGCCACAGTTTCCTGTAGTTCCAAATATTACTACTTTTTTGGTAATTGACCTTAAGAATTCATTCTTTTGCATTCCCATTGCACCCTCTAGCAGGTATTTGTTTGATTTCTCTATTAAAGGGCGGTTATTACAAATCTGTCGTGCTCCTCAGGGGTATACAGAAAGTCCGAGCATTTATAGTCAGGCCCTTAAACATCAACTTGATACCTTGCAGTTACCGGGCACTTCATTGTTACAATACGTGGACGATCTGCTGATAGCAAACGACACCACTGAACTTTGTATTGAGGCTACCTTGCTTTTATTGACTCACCTTGCGAAATTGGGCCACAAAGTTCGAGAAATAAGTTGCAGTTTTGTCAGCTAGAGGTTACCTATTTAGGTCACCTCTTGTTTAAGGAGGGAAGGATGGTGACTAAAGACAGAATTCAGGCTATCATACATACACCTATTCCTCAAATGCAAAAGGACGTTAAGGCATTGATTGGCATGGCGTCCTATTGTCGTCATTGGATCCCAAATTTTTCACTCATTATTAAACCCCTTCTTGTCCTTAGGACCAAAGATACCCGTTTCCCTTGCCTTGGTCTTTTGAGTGTCAGGATGCATATCTGCAACTCCGAGCAGCGTTATGTTCTGCACCTGTATTAGGAACACCTGATTATACAAAACCCTTTTCTCTTCTTGTACATGAACGAAAATGTTGTGCATCGTCTGTCCTAACACAGCCACACGGGGACAAACAACGCCCATGTGCATACTTTTCAAATGTTCTGGATCCTGTGGCCAGGGCACTCCCTGGTGTCCTGAAAGCTGTGGCAGCAACTGCCATTTTTATCAGACATTCAGCATGGTTTTTGTTCCCCATTCAGTTGATGTATTATTGAATCAAACTAAGACACAACATTTGACGAGTGCTCGTCTTACCGGGTACGAACTCACTCTGTTAGCACCACACATTACTCTTAAACAATGTCTGACCCTAAATCCAGCCACTTTGTTGCCATTGCCTTCTGAACAGCCTAGTGATATACACGATTGTATTTTCATCACTGAAGAACAAACTAAGGGTTGAGTGGACCTTACCGATACTCCTCTGTCTGATGCCCAGGGTGAATTGTATGTAGATGGGTCTTGTTTTAAATTAACTGAAGGCATTACGAATCCTTTATAAGTCTGCACAAGCTGCCGAACTTATTGCACTCCTGAGAGCTTGTGAGCTTAGCCAAGGACTGTCTGTAAATATCTATACAGACAGTCAGTATGCCTTTGGAGTTGCACATAACTGTGGACGCTTGTGGCAAGAAAGGGGGTTTCTGACATCACACAGACCAAGGATCCAACATGGAGAATTAATTCTGAATTTATTGACTGCATTAACGTTACCAAAGCAGGTGGGTATTGTTAAGTGTAGTGCACACCAGAAAGTAGTAGATGATGAGGGAAGAGGCAATACTTTTGCGGACAGTACTGCAAAAGAAACAGCACATAGCCAGCAAGGGAAAATGTATGTAATGTATTCCTCTGCAGAAAAAATGTATAATGTAAATGTAGAGATTAGAGAGATTCAACAGCTGGCACATTGGAGGAAAAAGAACAATGGGAAAAGACAGGAATATTGGACAGTGAAAATTGTTGAAGAAAAGGGCCAGATGGGGACAGGTGGAAATTGCCAAGTTCTTATGTATTACCGTTAGTCACTATGGCACATGGCCTAGCACATGTTAGTGCAAAAAGTATAGCCACACAGAGTGAGTATGGGAGCATCCAGATATAAGGGAAGCAGCTGAAGGGGGTGCTAGAGGGCGCGAGGCAAGATTGCCGCCCTTTAGTGCTGCTCCGCTCGGCTGAGACCTAATCCGTTCAATATCTGCCCAAAATCATTGCATCGGAGTTCGCGGATACCTGCCCTGCAGAGCGAGCCCATCATGCAGCAGGTGAAGTAAGCTATATCGCCCTAAAGCTATCCCAGGAGTTGAAAATTGCCTCCCTAGTAGCGACTGCCAAGTGGCAACATGGCTGCTGTCACATCCTAACTGCTCTGGTCCCCACTGCCTCGCCTTCCTGTGTGAAACTCTGCGTACTCTTAGGCGGACCTGCTGGAGTGGAACCTGCCATGAGAGGTGAGGGGCGACAGATCCCCAGAGTCGCCCTGTGCGCAGGGGTGCCTTCATATCGCCCTGGTTTCATCAGCCGGGTCATGCGCCTACACTGCTGTGCGAACCAGCTCATAATCACGCACTGTGAAGGAGTGACATGCCCGGAAAACTACAACTCCCAGACTCCCCGGCAGTAGGGCAGGTGATAACTGAAATCCTGACACGCTTCCTGTTGCGTGTAATTCGTAGCATTCTTGTTCCTTGCCGGCTGGCAGAGGAGCACCCTTTCACGTTACTTTTGATTCCAGGCTTCAGAGATTGGAGAGGCCGTTGTTTTCATTTCCAGTCCCGAGGTAGGAGCGGGAACTTGTTTGTTAGATTTATCCTTCACGGAGCGCGTTGCCTTCAGCCGTGTTGCCGTACGGAAAAGAGCATTTCCCTTGTGTGTGACTTCTGAAGCGGAGCGCGGTAGTAATCAGCTACACGTTACCGTTTCAATCTCGTTTTCAGAAGAGAGCTCATTCTTCTAGAGGTTTGGTGTTTTTGCTTCTGGGACAAACTCTGTGCAGGCGGAGTACTAGCGGAGCGCGGTAGTGGTCTCAACTACGCGCTACCGTGTGGTCTTACTTTTTCTTTAAAACTCGGTGACTAATGAGGAGTAATACTAGTGCCTGAGGTTCCTGTGCACCGTGGTTCTTTCCTCTGGATTCCATTACTGTTTACCTCACGAATACTCTTGTTCCTACACCTCAACAGAGCGGAGTGTTGTGGTTCTTGCTCCCTACACACTACCGTATCTGTAAGGCCTGGGCGTCATTTCAGTTACCTTCTTTTTTTCCTTGCCTCACATAAGGAATATTTGGCTTGTGTGATCGTTATTTGATTTCCATCATCAGAACCCATTATTGCAACGCAATCCTCACACTATTGTCATGGTAGGCGGAATGGTGGTTTATGATATTACCTATGTGAAGGCCATATGTTTTTTCTATGTGATACTTGAGTATTGTTTATGTTTCATTTAGACGCAACTCAGTCAAGGCTGGTGGTGAATGAGGAGGATTTCAACAGAAGTTTGTTTCCTTTATTGTGCAGGTACAAATGATCCTTTAGTGAGACCATTCGAGAGTAGCCAATGTATATGGACTTTTTCTAAGTGTATGTTTTTGTCGTTACAGGTTACTCCCTTTCCCTGCTGTCCCTTCCCTTTCCCTCCATTTCTTTTTTCCCTCGCATAATGGCTCAAATACTCTGTGTATTACATCTAGAGTGTTTGTGACGTTGGGAGGTGGACCATTATATACTACAACCGGATCCTGTGGAGCAAAATCTGACAGAAGAGCATGACATGCCCTGACCTGCTGGAGTGGTGCCGACCCCTTGCTTGAGTTCCCTGTGGGCCATGGGATCGTGGTCTACCTCTGCTGCACTTATCGGTGCAGACTCTGGCCCGGCCCGGGAACGAGACATTATCCAGCAGCTGTGGGCCCCACGCTGAGCGGAACAGACAGCGCCGATAGCGGACTGTGGTGAGTGGGGTGCAGCTGGGCTCCTGGTCTGGTGGGTGAGGGCTGGTGAGTTGGACGGTGCTCCGTGAGCTGCAGCCTGTGTGTGAGGCGCTATGAGTCAGGTGTGATCCGGCGAGGAGGCTGAATAAGACCCTGGTGCAGCCGCTATGAACCCCGTTATAGCCACTCACCTTTGTACTTCTGGGCCCCATCTGCGCTGCTAGTGACAACCAGCTGCATATCCCCCGAGGCAGCTAGCGAGAACTATGCTATCTGCTGGCTCCCCAGTTGCAACGGGACCAGAGTTCAGTGGCTCCTTGGGCCAGTTTCATTCACCTCATCTCAGCGCTACTTTGACAGCATTGGTGGGGACTTACACCCTGCATTGCTGCGGAGCCTCGGTCCCGGCAGTCTGTGCACATCAGCTTGAGCCTGGTATACCACGGCTCCCACTTCTTTGATAGACCCAGGGGGCTGGGCGTGAGCTGATGGGCACCACTTGACTTGGGGGGCTGATGCTTCTCGAATCTTCTGGCCACGGCTGGCGGGCCTTGGGGTCTGGGCTGTGGGGGAGACTCGCGCACTTAAACCCTGTTCTCTGTCACCACGGGACGCACAGATAAATCGCAGCCGTGCCTCACGTTTGAAGCATGCAGATCTGCCAAGCAACAGCAACGTGCGACCTCAGAGGCGGATGTCCCTGGGAAGGGCCCTTCCAAATTGGAATCAACTTTACTCGCCATGCAGAAGAGTCTCCAATCTATTGAGGGGGTGATGGAAGCCGTGAACCACAGACTCGACCATATGTCCTCCCAACTTGACAAACAAAATGTGCGGATGGGTGAAATTGAACATCGCGTCTCCACAAACGAGGATCGCCTGAGTGAAGTAGGGGACAAGATACTCCACATGGAGAAGGTATTGGAAAATGAAGATATAGAGGCCAGGTCCCGCCGCAATAACGTCCGCATCACGGGCCTGCTAGAGTCCACCAATACCGGCAGAATGGAAACTTACATTGAAACTTTGATCAAGGAAATATTCGGCCCTGACAATCTATCTCCTATGATTATCGTGGAGCGAGCCCACCGTTCTCTGATGGCGAGACCGGTGCCAAGGGCCCCACCGCGCCCTATAACAGCACACCTATTGAACTACAGAGACGTGAGATCTTCTTGAGGCTTGCTAGAGACAAGGGCACCATTATTCACCAAGGAAACACTCTGTCTTTCTTCTCTGATATTACGGTGGCCGTTCAGGCAGTGCGGAGGGAGTTCAGTACAGTAAAGAAATTCCTACAATCTGAAGGTATTCCCCATGCTATGCTGTACCCCGCACGCTTATGGGTGGGCCAGGAGGGGGGTGCAAAAATGTTATATCCCCGAAGGCGGCAATGGACTACGTCAAGAAGCAGAAACGTAGACAATCTGAGACAGTGGATGTTCATGATGAAGAGAAACATTGATGATGTACCTAGTCCTGCTCTATTATTGTGATACTGTCTGGCGCTCATGACTACCTGGAGAGACAGATGTCCCATCTGTCTCTCCACTCGTACTGCTGCCTGGTCATGCCTTGTGGATCATAGCTGGTTGCTTTCCCTTTTACTCCCAGTATGCCACAGGCTTGCTTCTCCTTTTTACAGGACCCAATTCAGACGGGAGGGGCAGGTTCCGCCCCGGACTGTGGTTCATTAGTGGGTTGGGTCCCAAACTCCCGAATGGTATCATGCTTCCTTCTCTCCTGATCTGTTGCTAATAACCTTGGGGCGGGCGGAAGTTCTCTCACCTTCCTGGGTACCTGACCTTCTGTGATGGCCACTTATGGGGCCAGGCTTAGTATCTCTCACTGTTTCATCCCTTGTGATAATCACATGATCCACATATATTGTGTTTCTCGATTATCGAATGTAACTGCTCTGTAGGGACGGCACTACACTTCGGCTTTGACATGTTGATGCAATACTTATTGACGTTTGCTTGTAACTCCTTGCACATTTCCTTTACCTGATCAGCCACCTCCTGCCACGTAGGAGGTTTGAAGCACTCTGGTGTTCCCCCATGGGTGTTCCCCAAAACCAGTTCTGCATCTGTTGTTCTCCATGTTGGGGACTGTGTATGTCGGGATGTGATTACTTTGGCAAGTTTGGGTCGCTGAAGTGGGTGGGGGTTTGTAGGAGGTGGGTTGGGGGGCAGTGGGTTCTCTTTTCTTGTAATTCCTTTGTACCTCAGGTGGCGTTCTTTCAAGAGACACATCTCACACAGGTATCGGAAAAGAATGTAGGCACTCATTGGGCTGCTCTGAGGGTTGCTCTTCCTATTCCTCTTATGCTTAGGGAGGGATATTAGTGAAAAAGGGGTCCCTTCACTGTGCTTCACACGGAAATGGATACACAGGGCAGGGTGGCGTTAGTCCATGGTCAACTTGGGTGATGGAAGTCCTTTTCACGAATGTATACGGCCCAAATGTTGATGACCCTGCCTTTTTCACAGATGTGTGGCATCGTGTCTCTCAACTTCCTTCGGTGAACTGTTCTGGGTCGGCGACTTCAACGCTTGCCTAGATGCACGACTCGACAGACAGCGCAATGGTGCAGCACGACAAAGCCAGGCATCTGAGGTACTGCTGACTTTTCTGGATGCAGGAGCTATACAAGACATTTGGGGCATGCGGCACCCGGGAGCCCGTGAAAGCACATTCATATCTACGGTGCATGGCACATGGTCCCAATTGAACTATTGGCTTCTTTCAGAGATCCCATGTACATGGGTTGTAGATTTTCGCCACCTAGCCAAAACGCTATCAGACCACTCCCCTGTGCTCTTGGTGATGCGTGCTCCTGCTTGTGAGTGCCCCCCGTTTCAATGGTGATTGCAGCCCTCCTCACTTACGGACCAATTGTTCAGGTGTACAGTGGGTGCGGCTATTAGCGATTTTTTAAAGGAGAACACTGGCTCAGCAAACAGTCCTGGGATCCTGTGGGAGGCATTTAAACTTACTTTCAGGGTATCTGCATGGGACCGCAGGCGGGGGGTACTAAAAAAATGTACGACGTCGAAAGCATAAACTGTCTGACAATATCTTCGCTTTAGAGCGCGAATATGCCCAAAACCCAACCTCATCTATACTAGCTACCATACGTGAGTTGGTAACGGAATATAACGACACAGCGGATCAGAAGATAGCGCATAGGTCAAAACGCTGTACGGCGCTTTACTACAGAGAGGGGCCGCCCCAGTCGCTCATTTGCTGCGCCACGGACTCAGGATTCCATCACGGAAATGCTATATCCTGGGGGAACAGCGCAATGCACTTCTCCTGAAATTAGTGAAGTGGTGCTGGACTTCTACTCCACCCTGTATGGAGAGAAGGGGCATGTGTCAGCTACTGACATCATTGAGTACTTGGATGACGTTGCGTTAGGTTAGCTCTCTGAATCAACGCAAGTACCTCATCCAGCCCTTCAACGTGAAAGATGTAAAAATGGCTATATTGTCGCTACCCACTTGTAAGGCTGTGGGGCTAGATGGACTCCCCAGTGAATTTCATATAGCTTATGCTGATGAACTGGCACCTAGGCTCTTATATGTCTTCACAGAATCATATGACAGTGGAACTCTCTCCCCCATCGCTAAAAGAGGGCCTCTTTGTGGTGCTCCCATCTGGGTTGCAAAGCGAGGGTTCTCGCAACTAATTCCCCAGACGTTCAATGTGTACTCTTGGAATGGCCTAACGCTGTAAAATTGGCCCTGATCAATGTATACTCAAGACCCGTGGGCATAGCAAAGGTTTCTAATACCATCGAGGAATTAGCACTGTTTTTGAGCACCATTCCCCAAGGTACCCCATATATAGTGGGGGGAGATTTTAACTGCCAATTTGAGCCTCTTCCATTATTCCTGGAAGATGTGACCAGTGAGGAAGATGATCAATGGGGAATCCCGAAACCGGCTGGCCCGCCTGTGAAGTCTTGGTCACCACTAGCAACACAAATTATGTGTTTGACCCTAGTAAATTCTCTAAGGGCCTGTAATGGCCGGCTAAGTGGAGATATCCCTCCCAAAGCAACCTTTAACAAACCAGGGTGTAATTCTCGCTTGGATTATATGCTTGTGGAACTGTCTGAATGGTCCAGAGATGTCAACTTTAATGTAAGTCCGCGAGACGACAGCGACCACAATGCGCTGATTTTAAAGATTTCGGTCTCTGGCGTCACCTTGTCTATGCAGGGGGGCGTTGATCTTTTGGATCCAAGTATGATTTTATCTAGCAACCGGCGCAGAGTTCGATGGTCCAAAATTATAGGGAATCCAACCGACATCCAGATGTTGTACGCAAAGACTGTTCCAGTTCTGGAAAAAAGTCGATAATCTCCTATACCAATCTCCCTCTGAGGAGAGTCACAGAGAACTCGGGGCAATTCATCTGGAGTTGTGCGACACACTAGCAGAGGTTCTGAACCCTGTGCGGAGAGCAATAAATGGGAGAGGCAATGGGATGCGCGCCTCGTGGTACAACTCTGCCTGTAGGAAGGCCAAAGCCGACTTACTCGAGGCCATGAAGCAACTTGACAATATCTCATTGGTTAGAGCTAAGAGGCTGGAGTATAAATACATTATTAGCAATGCTAAGATTGAATGGGATAGTGACAACTGGAAGGATATGACGGGCGCGCTCAAGCTTCGAGACGCCCGGAAGTTCTGGCAGATTGTCAAAAATGGCTCAGCCGATCCCACTCCGGCAGTGGAGGTTAAGATCGCATCTAGTGTCTGGGAGGATCATTTTAGATCCTTGTATGCCCAACCCAATGTAGATCTCACCGGGGACCAAGAAGATTTGGTTTCAGGGCTGACGCCTGGGCCATTTCTGGAGACGGAAAAATTTACAGTGGCAGAAGTTGGGGCAGCTATTGCCAGACTTGCTCCAGAAAAAGCCCCAGGGTTGGATAAACTCCCTTGTGACTTATTTAAAAATGAACCCACGGTTTGGGCTCCCTACCTACAGGTCCTATTTAATGCAATTCTTGGTGGGATGTCGGTGCCTATTACTTGGCTGGGGGCGGAGATTGTTCCCATCTTCAAGAAGGGTTCGCCTCTGCTCCCAGTCAACTATAGGCCCATCAGCTTAATCGACGTCCCCAAAAGATTTTTGCTAGGTTGATCTTGGACCGCCTACAAGAATGGATGCTGGATAACTCAGTCCTGAGCCCATACCAAGCTGGGTTCAGGAACAAAGTGTCCACGATAGATCAAGTCTTTCGTCTTGCCATCATATTTTGGAAAACGGTACAGTTGGAGGGTGGCAGCCTCTACACTGTATTCGTTGACCTACGAGCGGCTTTTGATCTTGTACCTCGTAGGAAACTTTGGTCCGTCCTGGGAGTCCCACAGCATCTCCTGGACATGGTTGTCAGATTACACACTGATAACTATGCTCAGGTCAGATGTGGTAGGGAGGGAGCATTGTCCAATAAATTCCCCGTTGGCAGGGGGGTAAGACAGGGTTGTGTGCTTGCACCGACCCTGTTTTGCCTATATGTCAACGGGGTAATTGCCCATCTGAACGGAGTTGAAAACAGCGATGCCCCTAAACTTGGAGGCAGCAGGGTGCCGCCGATTATGTTCGCTGACGACATCCTGCTGCTGTCCAAGTCGCAGATGGGGATCCAGCGAGTTCTTAATGGTTTCGAGGCATTTTGTAAAAATCATGGCCTCGGGATCAATGCATTGAAGACTAAATATATGGTCTTCAATCCACCAGCTAAAACTCGCTCTAATCCGTATATCGGAGCTAACAGGCTAGAGAGGGTCCGAACTTTTGAGTACTTGGAAATCACCCTAAACGAAAAAAATTTGTGGGGACACCAACGGGAGAAAGCTCAAGCAAAACTAGCCCAAATAGCAGGTGGAATCATTAAGCTGTTTCCAAAAATAAATCTTCTATCAATTAAATGTAAATGTACAGGAATTTATATAGCGCAAATCACCGAGCGGTTTCTAAGCGCTTGCTTAGGGAACCCGTCCTGGTATTCCCCTGTGAGATAAACCCGCAGGGTATCCGCAAGGTGAAAGCCAGGCATCCCGCCGCGAAGGCCATTGTGGAGATTAAGCAAGCTATTGCCCAGAGTCGCAGAGTGTGAACCCGTAAATCGAGTGGGCACCGGAGCGAGAATTGTCGAGTCCATGGACATTTTAGGACTCAAGACCCCGCCAAGCCGGGAATTGAACCCTGGTCCCGGGCTGTACTCTGCTTCCAGGTCTGCCTCCTCTAACCAGTGAGCCAAACTTCTCCAAGTCGGTCGGTCCCCCACTAGAGATCTACAGAGCACAGGCAAGGGGTGCGGCTATGTATGGAGGTGAACTCTGGGGCTACATGTGTAATCATGATTTAGTAGCAACAGAGAATAAATTCATTAGACAGCTTTTATCACTTCCTCCTAGCAGTCCCCTGATGCCAATGAGGCTCGACTTGGGCTTGAGACCCCTCGATGAAGATATGGGACTACGGCCTCTAATATTCTGGCGTAGAATATGGTCTGTACCAGAGTTAGTTAACTACAGGCTAGAACTGCAGGAAATCCTTACCCTCCCAAATGCTGGGAAAATTCCCTGGTTCAATTACATAAAGAAAGAACTAGGGAAACTCGGGCTATCCACACTATGGTCTAACCCACTGTCATCATGCCCCAGGGTCACACGGAGGCAGCTTATCACCCAGTATCAGGATAGTAAACTCGCCACATACTCACAAGGAATAGGCTTAGGCTCTATAACAGTATCTTTTTTTATAACTAAGGACAGCTATAGGTTTGAAACTGTATTAGATGTCATATTTCCAACAATTATCAGGAAGCTGTATCTCCAATGGAGGTATGGCAGTTTGCCGGTACGGGCCTACACTAGTAAATGGGCCGAATCTTCCCCGACCCATTGCCCAGGGTGTAAATCCGAAAATGAAACTGATTTGCACCTACTGTTTTTTTGCAAAGCCTATGCACAGGCCAGGAGGAAATGGATGGTCCCAGTATGTAAAAACCTGGGGTTCTCCCATTGCTCACACGCATATAGGGTCTTTAAGACTGACCTTTCTGGCTATATAGTTTTTGCACTAGCTAAATATTTGGGGACAGTTTGGCACAAGAGAAGATATTTTTTAGCTAGGGATGTATGCTAAATGTCACTCTTAACTTTATGACATCGTCAATAGCAGTATGTTTAATGGCTGGTTCCTATATTCCGAGCATTGGTTTTACATGTTTTAATATTTTAAATTCATTACCTGTTGTTTCACATGTAATGTTATTTGTATCTTTATGGCATAAGTTGCCGAAATAAAGGTTATGAAACGAAACAAAACTTTGTTTTGTTACTGACAGGAAGTTTTTGAAGTGCACCATGTGCCCTCCTCCTCCCTCATTTCACTGTTCCCTGCCCTGCAGAGGGTGCCACCCTCACGTATGACAGATACTGCACCTCTCAGCACATTACTGAATGGTGGCCATTGTATCCAACATATTTATAGCGCATGCGCCCTGGTGTAGCTCGTGTCCTGTTGCAAAGTGTACACATTGCCACGTTACAATGCACCTTACCGCCTATAAATGTCCCTGTTCTTCCTAAGCAGCAAGTGGGTGACTTCACTGTAGCTGTTTTGCTTATTTATTTCTGTTTTTGGTTTTATGAACCTGCTACCCAACACCTTTTAATAAGAACCCAAAAAATAATTTACATGATGCACAGGACGGTTACTCAATCTTAAAACTGAAATTTAGTTCACCAATTCCAAAGTCAGCTGCTTTACCTTCTATGTTACTCCACTGCAAACAAAAAAAATATGTAAGAAGCATTATAATGTATAATGATAATAGCTCTAACTTTAAAAAATGCGAGACCGATTGCATTGCAAATGTTTGTTTTTTGAAGTGGATACATCTCTTATACGAGGCACCAGTAGCAAGTGTCTGAGTCAGCCGCTGGGTATCTACAGCGTTCTCTATTCGACGCGGCACTCAGTAGGGTTGCCCCCTGTCACCAATGCTTTTTGCGCTGGCTCTAGAGCCGCTGGCTTGCAAACTCTGCCAAAATCACACACCGGCAGCACTACACTTTAGACAGCGCCCATTGGTAGACTTGATGTACGCCAATGATGTGCTTTTACATGCCTGGGAACCAGAGACGTTTCTCCCAGAACTCTGTGGTGAATATATAAAATGTTAACGCCTCTCTGGGCTCAGCATAAACTGGGCAAAATCGACAGTGTTTCCCCTCATGGCGGATATGCGACGTGTTGAACTTCCCACTAACATGGTCGACTGATCCAGTAAATAATTTAGGGGTATGGCTTCACAGGGACCCTGAGGTGGTTGTCTCGAAAAACTATGGCCGGGCCCTGGTCCAAATCATGGAACATGCAAAGCAATGGGCCAAACTCCCACTTTCTTTAGCGGATCGCATCGCGGTAGTCAAAATGACTATTTTGCCCAAACTCCTTTTCTTGTTCATTAATATTCCCATCAGTCTTAACCTCGCGTTGTTCAATTCACTCCAGTCAGCTTTACTTGCCTTTGTATGGGTCGCAAGAAGGCCCTATGCAGCTGGGAGGTGTTGACATTGCCGTTTGAGAGGGGAGGCTTTGAAGCCCCTGATATGTGCCTCTACTATCTTTGTACACAGGCCCAGTATGCACACTACTGGTTCTACCCACAATGGTTTCAGCCGCATGTAGCTATTGAAGCCGACGCAGTCCACCCAATGGCCCTGGATGCTACCGCCTTGTCGGGGGGGGGTGGTGGACCAAGGACTGAGATCAACCCTGCTCTTTGCACAGCATGAGCTTGTGATGTGTGCATAATTGCAACACCTCTACGCCCCAAGGCTACCGATTTCTGCTCACCCAGAAATCTCTGCTTGCAAAAGAGCCAGCTGCCCTCAAAGCACTGAGCACAGTGGGGATTTCTCCATTGGGGGACCTTTATAAACAAGGTCCGTTCAGATCGCTCTCTGACATACAGGGGGACAGAGACGAAGGGTTTATGCTTGGGTTCACTTATGTGCATGTGAGGCAGGCTATATGCTCCTTTCATCCCAATTATCCAACAGAACCCTAGCCACTGTTAGCACTGCAGGCAATGTTGGCAGGGGCGGATCGCACAGGCCTGATCACAAAATTATATGCTGCGTCTCAGGGAAAGGGAACAATTGGACTCCCCTTCATACAATAATGGGTGACACTACTGGGGGCTTCATTCACACCAGAGATGTGGAGGTGCTGTGTTCTCACAGGCCGGCTAACAGCAAATTGCAACCTCTGCATCATCCATTTAAATTCCTGCACCAACTATATTATACTCCGTTGCAATTGATGCAGTTCGGTCTGTGGGAAAGCTCTTGCTGTATTCGTTGTGGACAGGGGGATGCAGGCTTCTTGCATCTCGCATGGACTTGCCAAGGTGGGGTATGGTTACCAGTCTACTCACAAAGGTTGTGTTTGAAACTGTACAGTGTACCCCTGAGGTTTTTCTGCTGGGGTGGGTGAAGAATTTAAAGCCCTGCAACTGCAGACTAGTAGCGGTCTCGACCTTATTAGAAAAAATAGCAGTGGCACAGTGTTGGGGATCTAGGCTTACCCCAACTCTGAAGAAGTGAATCCGGGACTTGCTGTACTGCAAAGAACAACTAGAGGCCTATGCCGAGGAATTGCCTGAGACCTCCCATCCTAAATATTTGTGCGCTCCATTCACTGTGTATCTTCTTACAAACGCTGTCATAAAATAGCTTATGTACTCTATTACTCTGGCTGTGTCACGCTTAGGGACTGTCATTTACTGTAATACTGCTGTATGTGATGTGATGCTCTGTTGGGGACATGATTTCTTTTTCTCAGTACCCTAGGATGACAAGTTGGAGGGTGGCGGGGAGTTTTGGGGGTTGCTACATTGCTCTAGGGATTTAAACAAATGATTTTACCATCACTGATTCTAGAAGTTATATTGGCCTCTTGCATGAGGATCTGCTGTGTTTATATGCAAGCTGGTCAATAAAAAATTTAAAAAAATAATTAAAAAAAATATTCAAAGCAGGAACCCCCCAAAAAAAAGAAAAACAGCTGAACACCATGTTAGACACTGTATAATCTGTTTGCAACACAATCCAGGGAAGGGAGTGGCTACCCCAAAAGGAGGGTTCTCTCCACCTAGTGCACCATTTGAAGTCCTGCAGATGGATTTCATTGAACTAGAAAGGTAGTAAGTGGGTGAAGGCATATTCTACGAAAGATAATACTGCACTCACCACAGCTAACATCATTTTGAAAGAATATTTCCCTAGGTTTGGGATTTGTAAAATTTTAAGAAGTGATAATGGACCTCATTTTATTGCACATGCTATTAAATTGATTACTGAAAGTTTGGGCATACGTCAGAAATTTCATGTTGCTAATCATCCACAATCTGCCGAATTTGGGGGAATGTTATAATGAGACTTTGAAACTTAAATTAGCTAAGGTGCAGGCCTCGATGGGGCTTAAGTGGCCTGATGCTTTGCCAATAGCCATCATGTCCCCACAAGCAGTGGCACATAGCAAGTCCGGCCTTACACCCTATGAGTGGTATTCGGAAGGCAAATGAATGTATGGGGTCCCCCACGTCCTAAGAAAATGAGGGAAATTGAGTATTCTATTTTGTTAGATTACATGATGGAACTGACGGACAATCTCTCTTTGATTCACCAACAGGTACGAGACTCACTTCCTGACAATTCGGAAGGTCCTGGGCACTCATTACAACCTGGTGATTGGGTTGTAATGAAGAACTTTCAGCATTCAAAGAACTTGGAACCTTGCTGGACGGGGCCTAAACAGGTCCTCTTGGCAACACAAACAGCAGTCTGAGTTACAAACAGAAGGAGTTGGACCCATGGCACGCACTGCAAGAAAGTGCCTGCCGATCTGACTCAGATTACAGAAACTGAGAACATAGGAATATTCTCAGCAACGAAGAAAAGACGGATCATTATTTGATCACACCTGAAGAATTGCTTTTTACTGATCAAACGATAGCTGAAAGAGAGAGGTACAATCTGAGACCTCGTGTTACCCACTGAACGATTACTTTGAGAAGATTGTGTGGCAAGTCTGGTCAGGTTAGGGGGCCTACTTGGCAGGAAACTCTGTGCTGCAGAAGCGGCCAAACTAGGTTTGGTGCGTCTTGTGGCATGGATATCCTGAATCCGTGGAAGAACCCAAAACTTCTGAAATACGAATTGATTTGTGGCAAATTCCTCCATTCCACAGTATTTGAATGAAGAGAATTTGAGGGTTTTTGGTGTAGAAAACCCCTGACACTATTTGAATATTTATCAATCTACTTTGCCCAGGACTGGAAGTAGAGTCAGAACTTTTCACTTATTGGCCAAGGAATCCGGTCAAAAGTAAGATAGCTGTTGTTTGCCTTGCCCAGACCTTCAGTTCTCTGACTTTTCCCCGACAGGATTTTATAGGGGACCTGAATTGCATCCTCTGAAAGAGGCAGTACATCTAACGATCCTTGAGGCTATGGGGATGAACTTGTGGATGATTTTCTTGAGTACTTATTATATTGATTTTCTTTTTACGTTGCTATTATTGAACTGCAAACCTTCAACAATTTTTGTTTTTTCTTTATTTTTAGTTTGGACTTTGTTGAAGTGAACAAGTGTTGTTTGATTCAAATGTTAACTTTTTCTCTGAAATTCCCCATAGACTGATATATGCATGGGCATAAAATATAGACCCTTTTTAAAAAAAAAACATTTTTGTGCAGTGTATTTAAGAGACAATACAGTTAAAAACATTGTTGACTTATGGTCGCTAAATATGGTGGAAGAACACCAGGATATTCAACACCTCACGTAGAGAGAGAAAAAAAAAACAGACGTCCATTTGTTTAGCAGCAAGTTTAATTAGTGTTATAGGAATTTGTGCTATAGCTTGGTTTGTGTATGTGAAAGTACTTGTGCATACGCTTGTACCTCCAACATCCACACCGCCCGAACATTACCATTTTACACTGTCACCGTACGATAAAAGGCACAGACTCTCCTACAAGAATAATTAATGTATTCGAATGTCACATTACACTCATAGCATTACTAATATTTCCAATTGTTGGGTTTGCAGATTGTTACCTGCACACCAGGGTGTAGGGGGAACTCCTCTCATGCCGCTCCCAATCTCCCACAATGGTTCTTGTCGTGCTTGGTTTGCACTTTTGTGGGCTACAGAAATTAGGGGCGTTTCAAGTGCTGATATAGGGGGTCTTAATAAGAAATTGAATACAGTATATTACCCAGACGATGATGGTAATCCGCAAGCAAAGGGATCGGAATGGGAAACTGAGGAATATGCTAGAGGTACCTCTGCCACAAGATATGCCTTTGCAAGGACACAGACCAAACTACAGAAAGGATTTCCTATTATAACAGTAACACACACACAAACTCCCCTATGTGTAAAAAGTGTTGGTCCCATTTTTGTAGGTAATAGTAATTGTAACACTGTATTGACTATAACAGGTCCGACTCATAGTAGTTTTCTAGCATCCCATAATACATATTTTATTTGTGGGAATAAGGGTTATTTCTATCTACCTGCAAGATGGTCAGGGATAGTTTGAAGTTTGAAGTTTTTTATTAACTGTACAATTAATTAAAATCTTTACAGTAAAAAGAGAAAGTGCATAGAACAGTAATTGTAAACTTCTTTGCTTATAAAAGTGTGTAGTCCAGTACTGATTAAGAACAGTTTAAAACAAATGCAATAAACAGATCAGGCAGTCCCTGACTAGGGCCCATTAAATTGGGCTTTTCCCGGCCTTATATGCCTGGAGTTAGTTTTTACCGCTGGTGTTTCTTTCTTTGGTGGACGTACAAATGGCACTGTCGATGATACTACCTAATGAGATCACTTCAGCTATGATCCATGGCCTTTGCAGTGGACTTCCAAAGTGTTAAAATGCTCTCATTATTGGCTTTTAGGGCTAGCCTGATTTGATTAACAAATTTCGCCGATCTTGCTAGAGTCATTGAATTGGTGGTTGACAGACACAAGGCCGATGCTTCCAAGCATGTTTTTATGTTCCGATTGAGGCAAATTGGACGCAACAATCGCCGACGTTCATTGTTGAGATGAGGACAGCAGCAGAGAAGATGCAGCCAGGATTCCCTTGTGTAGGTACACAGCCTGCAGGTTTTGGAGTCCCCTCTATGGGCCCACGCGGGGTTGAAGTCTGCTATTCCAAGCGTGCTCAGCCTCATAAATAGAATTTTATTTCGGACCTGTGTTGTAACGGCCTCGCTTAGATAAGGTTGTGCTTTTCCCACGGTGTATGAGTTGTTTAGCGATTCCAATTGGGGGCTACAGCGTAGGGTTTTAAATCGAGTTCGAAAGAGATTTCGTACACTTGTTTGTTGATGGCTCTCTTCCAGGCAGTCAGTGGGATGTCGTGCCGAGAGAAGTTTTCTTCCGCTATCATCAAAACTTTGATTGCGTCGCCCAGCCTAGTGTGCCATGTCGAAGCTGAGTCTTCAAAGATGGATCTTAGGTGATGTTTTAGAGAGTTAGCCGGGGCCTTTAATATCCTTAGATACAGCTTGATCAGCTCCCCCTGGCCGATCACGTCTGGCCTTGCTAGACCAAGTTCCAGTCTCAGCCTGGTTCTTCTTGCCGGTCTAGGTATGTGTAGCACCGACTTGTAGGCCTTAGCTTTGGCAGAGTTGAGAAAGGCGTCCAGCTTCCCGGGGAAGGCAAGGTGACCATAGGAGATTGATGGGAGGAGTTTTGCTCATTAGTGCTATCAGAATTGGGCTAGCAGATGGATTGATCAGGTTCTGACTTAGTTGTCTTAACAGATGTGTTACGTTGTTGGCTTTCGAGGCCTGCTGATTTAGGTGTACATTTGCTTATGTCCGTTCCGAGAACCAGACTCCTAGGTAGTTATATGAGGCCACCAAGTGTATTTGAGCATTTCCCAGCTGCCACAGTGCATGCCGTTTCCGATGATAGGACCCGAAGATAAATGACCTTTGTTTTCCCTTGGTTGACTGTTAGACTATTGGCGATGTTAAAACTGTTTAGGGCCGTTAATGCTCTTTGTAGGCCAATCTTCGTATGAACCATTATAGCCGTGTCTTCAGCGTACTGTAGAACCGGTAGCCTCACTCTTCCTAGTCTGGGGGCTACTAGGCTGGCACGTTTTAGGGCCTCTCCCAGGTCCGCGGTGTATAAGTTAAAAAGGATGGGGGCCAGGACACACCCTTGTTTCAGCCCATTTACTGTGGCTATTTTGGAGGAGACTGTCCGAGCGCTTGTTTTGACCCGCACCCAGGTGGCCTCATATAGTGACATGATTGCCTTTAGGAGTTTCGGTGGTATCCCCCACTTTCCTAATTTCCACCATAGGCGTTTTCTGTCCACTTTGTCAAACGCTGTACTATAGTCTACAAAGCACCAGAATAGTGGGGGGTGATTCTTCGAGGTTGCCTGGGCTGAGAGATATGATAGTGCCAGGACGTTATCCATAGTAGATGCCTTAGACCTGAAGCCAATCTGGTGCGTGGGTATTATATTTTCCTCTTCTGCCCATTTTTCTTGGTCGTTGAGTAACAGGCGTGCATATGCCTTGGCCTCTAGGTCAAGCAGGGCAATGAGCCTGTAATTTGACGGCTGTAGACGGTCACCTTTTTTGAAGATTGGAAACAGTATAGAGCCCTTCCAAGAGTCGGGGGTTACGGCGGTCAAATAGGTGTGATTGAAGAGCGGAGTTAATAGTGCGGCCCAGAACTCAGGTGCCTGTTTGAAAGCCGGCGCTGGGATCCCGTTGTGCCCCGGAGCGCCGTCATTCCTCATGCGCTTGATGGTTTTAATGACCTGTCGGGTTTTGGTCCAGGTTGATACGGTATCGTCAGCGTCGACCGGGGACCTGTTACCCCTTGAGATGTTAGCTGGGCTCGAAGTCACGACTTCTGGGTATGTACTAGTCTGTAGGGCTTCCTCGGTCGACTCTGCCTTGACCATCGGTGGGGCTTCGTTGCTGGAGACTGTTGCATATATCTGTTTCACATATTGAGTCCACTCTTTTTCTGCCACCCCGTTTTCTCTCGTTGGTCCTCGGTTGCTCAGCTGGTTGATGTATTTCCAGAGTTGTGCAGAGTTCTTTTGTTTCAGAAGGGTAAAAACTTTAAGCCATTTGCTTTCCGTGTCGGCTTTTTTGAGTTCCCATTGCTTCTTCCTTATGGAGGTCCGCAGTGCGGATATCGGTGGCCCCTCTATTTGGCTGTCCCCTCTTTTCTTTGCTGCGAGAGCCTTACGTAGAAGTTTTTTGAGTTCTCGTAGGTCCTGAGGGCAGCTATTTCTTCTGCTGAGATGCTCATTTATCTTAGTTTTTTTTTGTGGAGTGGGGTTCCCGAGCTTGTTTTGCAGATCCTCAATGATTTGCTCCCATCCTATTATGGGCGGTTCCACTGTGAGCAGACTCCCTTCCTGTGCCTGGGCCAACCATGTTTGTAGCTTCTCTTCTATCTTATCCGTCCACTTGATCCTCCGCAGGACGCTGTGTTTCTCCTCCCCACTTGGCTCCCCAATGAATTGGTAGGGGGTGGCGGACGGGATGACCAGCTGGAATATTGCTCTTAGTGGCCTGTGATCGCTTTCCTGCCGATTCTCAACTTCAAAGTCAGTCATTCTATCCGCCAGTTATCCGCTTATCATGATGTAATCAATTCTGGACACGTTCCGAAAGGTGGGCTGTGGCTGCCAGGCATTCAATCGGGTTTTTTTCAGTGCATATGATGATGTTAATTTGTAACTGAGGAAAAGGTCATGCAGAGGAGCCGCACTTCCTGATCCCCGAGGGAGGCTTACCAATTTATCTAGGTCTTTTAGATTAAAGTCCCCTGCTAAAATGACCTGGTGTGTTTTATATTTATTTAGCAAGTCCTCCAGGTTTTTTGCCAGTGCCTCCAACTGATCTTTCATTAGGGTCTGCGCTGGGTTGATATAGCAGTTTAGTACCAGCAAATGAATTGGGTGTTTAATGAAGCTCAAACCTCTTATTTGAAGAGCTTGTAGACCAAGGGAGTTCACATTAATGGCGGTAGCAACAAGGGCACACTCATATTTTATGAAAATTGACAAACCGCCTGCTGGGCGACCGAAGATGTTCCTTTTCGTTGCTGGTATATGAAATTGGTAATACCTTGCCAGAAGGGTGGAAGTCAAGGCCCAGGTTTCTTGGAGACAGATTATGTCTCCACTTTCCAGGAACTGCTTTAGGTTTTCGTTGTTACCAATTTTGCTAATCCCTGCTATGTTCCAGGAGATTACGGTTAGTTGTGTTTTTGCTGTGGTTCCGAGCCAGGCATCCCCTCTGGGGTGCTCGCATTTGTGGCGGTTAGGAATGCTGCGTCCTCCAGCTTGCGGTTCCCTTTTGCACAGGGATAGGAGAGATGGTACGTATGACTCGTTGATTGTTTTCACATACGATTCTAATTCCCGTTGGGGCCCTTTGACCCGTCTGGCTTCTGTTTGAGGATCCCAAGCTGGTTGTCCCTTGCAGGACCGATAGAGTGGCCTTTCTCCCGCTGTCCGTAGCCAGGACGAGTGGATATTTTGGAGGCGATATTATCTGAACTTCGATGCCCCACTCCACGAGTACGATGGAATTTTTCTCAATGGCTTGTTGTGTTTCTTTATTCTTCAATCCCACCACAGTAGAATCGCCATGAATGTCGCCTTTCAAGGACTCGAATTTCACCCATTCTATATCCCCTGTTTGGGTCTTATCCAGAGTGTCTAGATGTTTAAAGAGACGTAGAAGGTTGCTCCGGTTCAAGATGTCGTGATGTCCCTTGCTGCAAAATCTCGGAGTCAGAACCACCTCATAAACGACTGCTGGTGCACTCTCGAGTTGAACCTCGGCTCCCATTTGTGTAGCTGGTTCTACTGGGGTGGTCACTGACCTGTGACTTCCTTGAGGGGTTGGAGGAGGGCCTCCTTGCCGCCTGATGTGTTGATCGTCGTTGGTCCTGTTAGATGGGTGAATGCTTAATTGAGATATCTGGAAATTAGCCACGTGTAACACGGGTTTAGCCGGAGATGACTTTGTGGGCTGTTTTGTGACTGGTGGGCTTATTCCGGCCGTTGGCTGGTTTGCCGTAGGGGTGTCTGAGGTACTGAAATTCTGAACCCGTTCCATAAAAGTCGTTGTATCATGACGATTTTGGTAGCATCAGACCGAAAATGGCGAGTGTAAGGTGTACAAGTATTTTCGTCATATTCGAGTGACGAAATCACTGTGAAATCAGAGTTTCCGTTCCGAACCCTCGGGTTCCATTTTGTGTACGGCAGCCATTTTGTGGTTGCCCTCACATAGGCCGATGACAGTTGCCGAACAAGTCTCCAAACACACGTACACTTTAGCTGACTTCTGAATGACCTGAGCAAGCGACCCTCTTGCCTGAAGCCAAACTTGTCAAGTCAGTTCCTTTCCCAGTAGCTGATCAAGATTGCTGATCAAGACACAAGACACCATCTGCACCTTTTATTACGCACAGCTATGTCTTATCTTGCTCACACCTGTCTCTGCTCCTTTCTTTATGGTCCGTTTACGATGGGGATGTGCCCATTTTTATGGTGGGTTCGATCGACTTGTCTGATGAAAAATGTTGGGTTTGAGCAAAAATTGATTGTGGGCTGGACAAACTGAAAACTGGGCTTGTCATCATGATTCTGCGGTTTTTGTCGTGAAAACATGTGAATGGCCAACTGTAAAATAAGGAATGTTTGCCTGAAGCATAATATTTGGTATAAAAAGGGATGACTAGCTTTGTAAAGTTGAGCAGTCTCCTGAGAACATACACCGTGTTGTACTTCTAGGATACCTGTTACTGGCTGCAGCCAATAAATTTGAGCTTTGACGTCACCAAGAAGTTTCTGTGTTTCTGTAGTCTGAGACAGGAGAATCCAAAGTCTTAGGGTGTGTCCCCTGGCACCTCTGGGTTCTAAATAACCCGGTACTTCATTTGGCGCCCAGCGTGGGGAGATTTCAGCTGTACCGGTCCAAGCCTGAGGTTCGTGAGGAGCTTTGTGTGAAAATTCTGGAGGAAGGCCAACCACTTCATCGACCCCTGCATGTCGTCGTGGTCCAAAAGTCTTTGCTGCGAGGTTCCCCGCTATCCGACGGCTACGAAGGACTGCTGCCCTGACTATCGCCCTGTCTTGGAGCCTTTGATGATTTGTAGAGCGAGACGATAGACGAGTCTTCTGGTGACGTCATCGATACCTCAGTTAAGTATGAGTGGAGCGTCTCCCAGTCCTTAGTTTTTGTGTATCCCCTTGGGATCTTTGATTTGGAACTTGCAAGTACCAAAGCCGAGGGACTCGTGTGTTCACGAGACTATCGTTTCTTGATATTCCCTTGAAGTTTGAACATAGACTAGAGAGCGAAGATGCCTGGTCTTAGCAGACTTGGAAATTTGTTTTGTTGTGGTCGAAATCGGGATTCCCGATTGGAGGACTCGTGTCCGGTTCCTCCAATTGGAACTCCAACATATGAGCTCTACGTAAAACATGGCGTGGGTCCTATCATGTATAATGAAGTGTGGATCCGCTACACTAGGAAGGACGGTGTTTTAAAGTGGCCCCAATATGGTAGCTACGACACCGAGATTTTAGATAATCTAGAAGTTAGACTCTTCAAGAAGAAAGCCCGGCCGGCGATGTTTGACTCTTTCCGCCTATGGCGAAAGGAAGCCAAACAGAGAGAAATTAAATTAGCGAAGAGGAATGAAAGAGAAAAAGGTATTTCGGTAATGCAGGCTGCTATACAATTTAAAGATAACGAAGAGGAACAAGCGAGTGAGCAGTTGCATAGACAACGTAAACTGGTGATTGATAAGTGTTATCCAGCTTTGCCGCTTCTTCAGCAAGATGCAGCGTAAGGAGCTTGAGAAAGATCCTTTAATGTCACAGTTGTTGAGTTCGCCACCTCCTTATATGCAGAGTGCTACAGCACCTCCGCAACATTTAGTTTCGCAACCTCCGGTTGTTATGCCTCCTGTTATTCCACAGCCGCCAGCTCCTCTTCAGTTGGCTCCTACTCCTTTGGTGCAGCCTCCTCAAGGCCTACCACCGACTTTGATACCTGCTCCGCCTTTACTTCCTACGACTTTTTCGCCTGTTCTCGCTGTTTCTTCTGTTCCTGCTCCTACATTAACCTTTTCTCAATCTGCTTTATCTCCTGTTCTGTCGACTTCTCCTTCTGTTCGACAGAGAATGACTGATACTGTTACCAGTCTTTTATCTCCTTTCTTTGGGTCATTAAGTATGACCTCTGTTTCAGAGCGTAAACAGTTGCGTAGTCAACTGCCTGATTCTAGAGAGCGGGAGGTATTGGGTCATATGGCGCATAAATGGGTTACTCGCCCTTTAAGATATGACGTAGATTCTGTCATGCATGTCTTCCGTCAATGGGAAGCACCGAAGCAGAGATATGTTTTTGATAAGATGTGTACTTTTCTTCGTGAGGAATGGGAAGATGGTGATTTGGGACAGACTCCGCCTGAGTTGTACCGTGTACAGTCCGAGTTTGCGAAGGGAACTATAGTGGGTTCCGATGTTGAGAAAGCGGTTGCGACATTGTTGTCATTTAGAAGTGAGGACCCTTCTCAGTCGTTGTTTGAGCCTGATCCTTCCGTTAGGAGAAAGGTGCGACAATATCCAATGAGAGAAGTTCCCCCAGTTTGGAAAGAAGGGGATCTAACCGCTAATCCACCTGTTCAGCCTAATTTTCAGCGTGTTTGGGTACATGTTCCATGGAAGCGAGCTGAAGTCTTGGCTCTTAAACAGACCTTACCTGACCCCCGTAAAAATCCTGCAGGTTATTATAAGGAATTATCACAGACTGCAGACTCATGTGTTATGAATTTAGCTGATATAGACATGTTGTTTGGAAATGTGGTCCCACAGCCTTTGTGGGGTTTGATTCGTCATACGGATCATGCGCAAGAGCTAGGTGATACTTGGATTAATATTGCTGCTGCAGATGCGCTACAAGTTGGTGGTACTAAACCTGAGCCTTTAGTAGCAGAACTCCCTGGTAAGATCGTTACTTACATGAAGACTATAATGCCTGCAATGCGTGTAAATTCGGATAAATTGTCTGCATGCAAGCAGAAGAAAGAGGAAACCGTGTCTGATTTCTTCACTAGGTTTGCAGAAACGTTTATCGACCACAGTGGTCAAGACATGAGTACAGAAGGCGGTCAAAGGTTGGTTGTTGACAAGTTTGTGCACAATTTGCTTCCCGAGTTGTGTAAGAAATTGAAAGATTCAGAGAGTTCTTGGGCCGTTTCCTCTTCAGCACAGATATTGGCTACTGCACAATACTACAAAAATAAGGATAAGGATGAGAAGGACAGAGCAGACAAGAAAACTAAAGAGTTAAAGACGAAGGTTCTTTTACAGCAAGCGTATCCGCCCGTAGTAACCAGCGTGACTATCAGCAACCTCAGCAGTTTCAGCGCAATTCGCAAAGGTTCGAGCATTCTCAACAACGTTTTCCTGTAGGCCCTAATCAGTGTGCATATTGCAAAGAAGAGGGTCATTTTAAAAGTAGATGCCCTGTGTTGTTGCAGCGCATGAATGGTGTTTCTAGCGCAAGAGGTCGGGGCGTTCCACAAGCTCCTAGAGGTAGAGGACGTGGAGGTTTCCCCCAGAACGCGCGTCCATTTCCTCCTCAAAATTCAATGAATAGTTTTGATCAGCAGAGTAACGCGTCTGGTAGGACAACTCAGTACTATGCTGATGACTACTATGCAGAAGGTGAGAATATGGAAGGTGATGATTGCTAGGACAGCCATAGACAAAGAGAGGGAGTTGTTTCAGTTCCAGTAGATCAGAGTGGACCTTATGTTGAGGTGATTACATCAGGTGTGTCAGATCCTTTTCTGTTGGATACTGGTGCTACGAAGAGTTCTATTATGCACTCTAAACTCCCTGGCGCACCTTTGTCTGGCGAGACGAATGTTTCAGTAGGTTTTTCTGACGCCCCGGTTAGGAACCCGATTTCTAGTCCTATGTCTCTTTCTGTTGGACCTTGTGAATTCGAAGCACCCCTTATTCTGACGACAGGTTGTGGTGAGACCTTGTTAGGATTGGATCTGTTGAAAAGATTGTATGCAACATTGTATTGTTCTCCTTTGGGAGTACAACTCACACTGGGTAAGAAAGTGGTCTCCCCGATGTATTTGTCGAAGGATAAACTTCCGGCAGAATTGTCATCTCTTCCTGATGTTCTGTGGGCTACTGGTCCTAATGACGTGGGTCTTTTGGAAATACCGCCATATGTTGTGACGTTGAAAGCGAATGTTAAAATGCCGCGCATTCCCCAATACAAGATCTCTAATGAAGGTGAAAAGGCGTTGCTAGCGATCATTTATGATTTGATTGAAAAGGATGTGATTGAAGAAACAAGAGGTAATGTTTGCAATAGCCCTGTTTTGCCTGTCTTAAAACGCACTGACTCTTCTTAGCCACCCGTTTACAGGTTTGTGATCGATCTTAGAGAGGTGAATAAAATCGTTGTGCCACAATTTCCTGTTGTTCCTGATATCACTGCCTTATTAACTATGATTCCAGCTTCCGCCACTTGGTTTTCGGTGATTGATTTGCAGAATGCTTTCTTCCGCATCCTGATTGCCGAGGAGAGTAGGGATATTTTTGGCTTCTCTTTAGGAGGTCGAAGCTTCCGGTTCAAGCGCGCTCCTCAAGGCTATTGTGAGAGTCCGTCAATCTATAGTCAGGCTTTGAAAACACAACTTGATACGATTGTTTTACCTGATGGTGCTGCTCTTATTCAGTACGTCGACGATTTGTTAATCGCTGCAGATACTGAGGAGATTTGTAAAGAAGCCACCTTGTCGTTGTTACGTCATTTGTCTAATTTGCATCATAAAGTGTCTCTTTCGAAATTACAGTATTGTCGACAAGAAGTGACCTATTAGGTAATTTCTTATCGAAGGAGGGAAGAAGACTGACCTCAAAACGAATTCAAGCAATTGCAAAAATGAGTGTGCCAGTTACACAGAGAGAAGTGCGTGCTTTCTTGGGTATCACGTCATATTGCAGACAATGGATAACAAATTTTTCCCTAATGGCCAAACCTTTGGTGGCATTAACTTGTAAAGATACACCAAATCCTCTCCCATGGTCTGATGATTGTCAGAAAAGTTTTTCGGAATTGCGCGATGCATTGTGTTCGGCTCCTGTGTTGGGTACCCCCGACTACAGTAAGCCCTTTACACTGTATGTCCATGAGAAAGAAGGATGTGCGTTGTCAGTGTTGACACAATCTTTTGGGGACAAGCAATGTCCATGTGCGTATTTCTCGTCGACTTTAGATCCGGTAGCTAGAGCGTTGCCGAGTTGCCTGAGAGCTACAGCGGCAGCATCTGTTTCTATTCGGCAGTCTGCTGGTTTGGTGATGAACAATATGTTGATCGTAATGGTTCCACATGCAGTGGACACTTTGCTAAACAGGACCAAGACACAGCACTTAACTAGTGCTCGGTTGTCAGGTCATGAGTTGACACTTTTAGCAAGTCATGTGCACATAAAAAGATGCAACACGTTGAATCCAGCCACGTTGTTGCCGATGGTAACAAAGACAGATGTTTCTGAACAGCATGATTGTTTTCTCAGGACAGAAGAAGAAACGAAAGGGAGAGTAGATCTTAGGGACACTCCTCTTGTGAAGTGCGATGGTACCTTATGGGTGGATGGTACGTGCTTCAAGCTTCCGAATGGTGATACGACTGCGGCATATGCTGTTACGACTTTGCATACGATTGTTGAAGCTGCACGTATCCCACATAATTCAGCTCAAGCAGCAGAATTGATTGCACTTACGAGAGCGTGTGTATTATCAAAAGGAATGAAAGTGACCATATATACTGACAGCCAGTATGCGTTTGGTGTGGCTCATAGTTTTGGACGATTGTGGAAAGAGTGTGGGTTTCTGACTTCGCATGGAACCAAGATACAGCATGGTCAGTTGGTGAATGAGCTTCTTGAGTCACTTACTTTGCCGTTGCAAGTCGCGATTGTGAAATGCAGTGCACATAAGAAGGTTACCGATGATGTTGGTCGGGGTAATGCGTTTGCTGATGAAGTTGCAAAAGAAACAGCAAGAGATGTGATGGGTCAAATGTATGTTGCGAGCCCTGCAAGATGGATTGGTGACGTTGGAATGTGTGAAGATACGATAGAGAGTGTGAAGTCTATTCAAGCTGAAGCTACAGAGAAAGAATTGAGTGTGTGGAGAGAGACTACGGGTAAATTGGATGCGAATGGTTGTTGGGTTGAGTTGTCAGAGCATCAGCGATGGTTGTTACCCGATGCGTACGTGCTTGCAGTGGTTACGATGGCGCATGGAATGGCTCACATCAGTGTGAAAGGGATCTGTAAGTTGTTGGCTCCAGTATGGCAAAATGCTGGAATTCCTAAGTGTGCAGAGAATGTGGTTAAAAATTGTATGGTTTGTCTGAAATACAATCCTGGTAAGGGAACTCCAACTCCAGCTGGTGATTTTGCGCCTCCAACGAATCCGTTCGAGGTTTTACAGCTAGATTTCATCCACATGGAGAGGTGCAACAACTTGAAATACGTACTCGTTGTTGTTTGTGCCTTTTCAAGATGGGTGGAAGCATATCCCCTAAAAGATAATACTGCCTTGTCCACAGCTAAAGCCCTTGTCAAAGAGTTCTTCCCTAGGTTTGGTTTGCCGATAATGGATTGGAGTGATAATGGGAGTGAATTTGTGGGTCGAGTGATGAAGAGAGTGTGTGAAGGGCTAGGAACCCGCCAAAAGTTCCATGCTGCAAATCACCCCCAATCAGCTGGTCTAGTGGAGTGCTATATTGGCACCCTCAAATTAAAGTTGGCCAAGATACAAGCGAGCTCTGGTCTTAAATGGCCTGATGCTCTGCCATTAGCACTTTTATCAACTAGGATGACTGTGCATTCATGAGTGGGACTTAGTCCCTATGAAATCATCTTTGGTCGCCCGGCAAACATATGGGGAGTGCCGAGGCCGACAAAATTTAGCGAGATTGAACACCCTGTATTGCTTGACTATCTGTATGATTTGACGGCTAAATTGCGTGTCTTACACCAACAGGTTCATGATACACTGCCTCAGGCTCCTGAAGATCCAGGACACGCAATCGATCCTGGATCGTGGATATTAATCAAGAACTTCCAGCGGACAAAGAACGATCAGCCCCGCTGGATCGGCCCATACATGGTACTTTTGTCCACGAGATCTGCAGTGCGAGTGCAAGGAAAAAAGAACTGGATCCACGGCGTACACTGCAAGAGGGTCCCTTTGCCTCTGCCGTTCGACCGGTGGGTCCAGTAGGGTATTGCAGATTCTGAAACTGAGACTGTGCCTCGTTTTCTGCCTTTCAGCGATGCACGTTTAATGGGGACAAATTCTGAGCGTGAAAGCGACGATCTTCAGTTCGATTGGACACTACTGAGCCTGACCTGTTGTTTCGTGATGAGACATTACCAGGGAAAAAACATTATAATTTGAGGCCGAGAACTATGGACAAATAAATAAAAATTCCTTGTTCTTTGCTATTTTTGAAAGTGCAGCTCTCTCATCTGAGAAACTATTTTGATTTTTGTTTTTCGAACCGCCATCCGGGTTCAGCTGTAGGGTCGCGGCGTCAAAGTCTTTGGAGTGCAAGCCGAAGACACAAGGTCGACGGTTCTGGTTGGTCCATGGGAGTTCCCTGGACTGACAGGCGCATTCCTTAGCACGGAACACCCTACCTCCGCGAGCAGCTAGGTTAGAGGATGGAGTTTTTCGAGATGGAGAGACCTGCCAAAGAGATGAATTTTAGAGCCAAACTGTGTACAATAATGACTAGAAAACGTTTTCTGATATTATGCATTTTCCTGTTGCTTAGCGTAATGATGTTTTTAATGGGATATGTTTTATTCTCTTTTCGAGTGACATTTGCACCCACTACGCAGCCCATACCTCCTTCTACTGTTGCCTCGCATTCTTTTTACCCTCTACCTGAACATGAGTCTGTTAGAAGATTAGAGTTTATCAATAACTCCTTCGTTCAGCTACTGCACCAACACCAATTAGTAGTGAACACGACTAACTGTTGGGTGTGTGGTCTTATGACTCATACTACTGATAAAGGTATTCCTTATCTGGTCCTGCCATTCAGCTACAATGGTTCTGTGTGGGCATACAGAACGATGTTTATCTATGCTCGTGAAGTCCACCCCCTGCGTTCTGTGAAAGACAACCCAAAGAATAGTGCTCTAGTCAAGGGAATAGTCGACATGATAAAGGGAGCTAGTTCCTATGAGGCTATCCCGAAAGATGAGACACTAGCGTATATTGGATGGAACGTGACTGGATATGGAGCGAGTCTGAGCGAGAACCAGCAAGCAAAAAGATCCTCTCTGATTTGGATTGTACCCCATCAGGGTCATCTATGTCTGCAAGGTAATGGCAAGAATCGAAGAGCTCAGTTAGGGAAGAGTATCTGCACTGAGACGTATGTTTTTGCGTCTCAGACTTCCCCATCGTTCCTAGCAGCTAAGGGTACCTATTTCATCTGTTATGACAGAGCATACACATGGTTGCCCCTGATTTCTCGGGCACATGTTTTGTCTCGTTCCTGTTGCCTCCCACCTACACAGCTGCGGCAGATTACCACAAGACAAGGGTAGTTAGAGGTGTCTTCAGTAAGGAAGATACTGCAGGACAAGAATTGGGAGATTTCTTGAAGGGTTTTCTGCCGTTTTGGGGACCTATGGTTAACAGCAGGAACATACGGCAATTGACGAGGGTGGTTGAGTCCACCGTAGTTGAAACTGCCGGTGCCCTTAGTAACTTGACTGCTGAGCTCCAGTCGGATTGTCTTATGACTCTCCAGAACAGAGTTGCGTTAGATGTCATACTTGCAGATCGAGGTGGGGTATGTAAAGTGATCCAATCAAGTTGCTGTGTTTTCATTCCAGATAATTCTCCGACAGTGTACCAGGCCATTTCCAAACTGCATAAGATCTCCGAATCTATACATGTGGATAAAGGAGATTGGTCGTTGATGGGATGGTTCAGGGAATTGTTATCCACGTGGGGATGGAGGATTCTGATGGTCATTGGGACGATCTTAGCCATTCTTTTCCTGTTCTGTCTGTGCATACAGTGTGCTCCTGCTATATTGGGCCTCTGTGCTACATCGTGTGTAAGGAAACCTGTATCAAGAGACGTGCTAAGTAATAGGATGATGCTACAGCAACATCTTGATGACCTGATGAGTATAGACCTGGACTCAAACTGACATGGGTTTAGGTTATTGCCTATGTAAGGGCAGAAGGAGGGTCTGAGGTACTGAAATTCTGAACCCGTTCCATAAAAGTCGTCGTATCATGACGATTTTGGTAGCATCAGACCGAAAATGGCGAGTGTAAGGTGTACAAGTATTTTCGTCATATTCGAGTGACGAAATCACCGTGAAATCAGAGTTTCCGTTCTGAACCCTCAGGTTCCATTTTGTGTACGGCAGCCATTTTGTGGTTGCCCTCAAATAGGCCGATGACAGTGGCCGAACGAGTCTCCAAGCACACGTACACTTTAGCTGACTTCTGAATGACCTGAGCAAGCGACCCTCTTGCCTGAAGCCAAACTTGTCAAGCCAGTTCCTTTCCCAGTAGCTGATCAAGATTGCTGATCAAGACACAAGACACCATCTGCACCTTTTATTACGCACAGCTATGTCTTATCTTGCTCACACTTGTCTCTGCTCCTTTCTTTATGGTCCGTTTACGATGGGGATGTGCCCGTTTTTATGGTGGGTTCGATCGACTTGTCTGATGAAGAATGTTGGGTTTGAGCAAAAATTGATTGTGGGCTGGACAAACTGAAAACTGGGCTTGTCATCATGATTCTGCGGTTTTTGTCGTGAAAACATGTGAATGGCCAACTGTAAAATAAGGAATGTTTGCCTGAAGCATAATATTTGGTATAAAAAGGGATGACTAGCTTTGTAAAGTTGAGCAGTCTCCTGAGAACATACACCGTGTTGTACTTCTAGGATACCTGTTACTGGCTGCAGCCAATAAATTTGAGCTTTGACGTCACCAAGAAGTTTCTGTGTTTCTGTAGTCTGAGACAGGAGAATCCGAAGTCTTTGGGTGTGTCCCCTGGCACCGCTGGGTTCTAAATAACCCGGTAATTCATGCTTTGCATTGCTGGTAGCTTTTCACCCTTTGTGCTCGAGGTACTTAATATTATGGTTTGTTTTTGTTGCTCTTCCTTTGGGAAGGGGTCTGGGGAGATCCTTTTGCCCCAGTTTTTGTCCGTGAATATTGGGTAAAGCTGGGTTGCTTTTGTTCCCTCTTTCAATGGTGGTTGCTTGGACTTCAATAGCTGTGGCTGTCTCACTTTTAGCTTTGTTTTTTTTCTGTTGCTTTTTTAGCTTCTTTTTTGCTTTCCTTGACAGGGGGGGATTCTGTATGTCTGCTGTGCCTGATAAGTCTTCCTGCCTAACTGTTCCGAAGACTTCGCTGTCCCTATGATTTGGGCTTTGTCGGGCTGTGGGTAGTGAGGGGCTGCTGTCTAACTTGATGGGCGTGTGCTCCGCGATTTTGCCGTTGTCGGCTATGTCCTTACCCGATGGGGCCCAAGGTGGCTGTGTCTCCTTCGGGGAATCACTGTTGTGCTTTGCTCGCTCTTCTTTGTTGATTATCGTTGGTGCCGCGGTTCTCCCTTTCGCTATTTCCATTATTTCGGCTAGAAACTCAGGCAGGGAAGCCCATTTCTCGATAAGGACTGAGCAACGACAGGAGCAGGCCCCCTGATTGGAAAGCTCGTGTTGGGTGATCCTATTAGCCAGGGCCTCCACCTTGCAGCTTATATCTGCCAAACGCCCGGCTTTTGCCTGTAGGAGGTCTATCTGTAGTTCCATCTTAGTTGATTGCCACAGGAGTGCTTTGTTGGTGGCGTTGTTTGTCTCCGACTGGGATAGATTCTCAATGGTCGTGGCTGTACTACTGTTGCAGATAAGATAGTCAGCTTTCATTGTGTGAGGCTGTGGAGACTCTAGGGGCCACAATGAGATTGGGGTTAGATCGAGGGTTCTTTCAATCTTTTGTTCTAGATTGTAGAGGAATGGTCCTATAGGCTGCCCAGCAACTGGCAGCAGTGAGTCAGGGGAGTCTGGTTTGGGGACCGTCAGGTTGGGGAACTTGTGCTCATGTTCATATTTGTGTTCATGCTGGGAAGTAATTGTGCCCAAGGTCTGAAAAGATGGAGCTAGGGCTTCAAACTGATGAATTTGCACTGTTGTCGTTTCGATGGGACCGCTTTTAAGAGGTGCTGAATCTGTGGTCTTGCTAGTTGTGATGACCTGCGTCTCGTCTGTGGGCTGGTAAGGAGAACCGACCCTTAATTGACCTGCTTGTAGCTTAGGGTGTAGTTGATCGTAGGCTACACTAGCCTTTTCCTGCTCAATCCTGGGTTCCTTGCGAGGGGGCGTCCCAACTTTGGGGGTGCCGATGGAGTTGGACAGTTGTCTGATGTGCTAGTTTGTACTGCAGTCTGGAACCGGGCTTAGTGTTCCTGGAATGGCGGTCTGGGTGATACCAGGGTTGCTGTTTGGGGGGTCCTTTTAAAAAAAAAAAATTCTAATCGACCCTCTTTGGTCAGCCTCTAGTGATTTTTCGTTTGGGCTGCCAGTTAGCGATTTACTCCTTGTCATCCGTGTTGTCTTGCTGATGGGTTATTGAATCGTGGGGCTTTTTTCCAGAGACGTCGGCTGGCGGCCCTTCCTTTTGGCCCCCATGACCGAGTGCCGAGTGCCCTCCTGGTGCCCTGCTGGAGTTAGCCTTACAGCTACTGGACAGCTTTTTCTTCAGGACCGGGGCTTTTCCGCCACTGTGTTATGGCCTTGCCGCGATGAAAGGACAGCTAGGGCGGCGTAAAGGTTAAGATAGCTGTAGGTTAAGGTAGCTGCTACAGAGCTACTGCAGCTGTTTGCTGTTGTTTGCTGTTTGGCTGCCTAAGGCGGTGATTGCACTCGTGGAGTTCTGGAGTTCTGGGCTAGCCAATTTGAGTGTGGGATAGAGAAGGGTGTAAAGGTGAGGTGCTGACCCACATTCAACTCTGGGGGGGCAGCGGGGGGGCACGAGCTCTGCTGATGTTGCTTGCTCGCGTGGGGGCCCCCTTACTTCCCTTTAAATTTTGAGCGGTCTTTGAGTCTTTGAGTATTTGCCAGTGGGCTAGTTGGTGGTTAGACAATTATAACAGGCTGTGAGGTGATTGAGATGATTGAGGAAATGACGATTACCTCACCTGCCGGGCTGGTTGCTGGACGCTGGCTGCTGGTTGCTGGTTGCCGGCTGGTTAAACTCTGCACGATCCGGTCTGGTCTCAAGTCTCAGGTTGCTCCCGCGCCGTGCCCCTTCACTCCCTGCACCTTGCAGGGAGCGATAAGAGAGCAGGCGGGGTGAAGGCGGGGGGGAGGGCAGGGGCAAGGGCAGAGTGTGCCGCCCTGTCACTTGGTTGCAATGCTCCTGCTCCCCCTCTCGCAGCCCCCACGTGAGGGTGAGTCCGTGAGTCCGTGAGCAATCCGAGGCAGGGCGGGGGCAACATGGCACGGAGCTGCGTAGTGCAATACGGTGCAATGCAGTGGGTCAGCTCCAGGATCTGCCTGACCGTTGCTGCGGGCCGGTAGTGTGGCTCTCACACCTGCTCTCACACTTGCAGAGCCGGTGGCTCTAGCGACTCCTGTCGCCGTCGCGCATTCACACCGCCCTTGATGCCACCCTTGATGTCGCTCTTGGGGGGTGAGAGAGGGTGAGAAGATGAAGCAAGGCGGAGAGCTCTTCTGAACACAGAACACAGAACGCAGGACGCCGAACCGTTCCTTGCTCCGTGCTCCTGCGCGCTCCTCGTTCCTCGTCTCTCTGGCTCACTGGCTCTCTCGAACGTTACTCAGCTACGCCAACTGCCGACCATCAGGGATATGTTACGTATCTTTCCTCCTCCCATCCGTTTATTTAGCTCTAGATTCTTATCATAAGATTGGACTATCGCCTCTCAATCCTTTATTAGCTTGGACTAAGTGAACGATAGATATTAAGGCAGTGGATCAGACTGACACCACATTGCAAGAACATGTTGACATGAACTTAGGTATGTTTTTCGTCGTTGGTCCACCTCTTAACAGTAGGAACATATGAAGACTCACTAGAGTAGTTGCGGCAGTAGTTAATCAGACTAAGACAGCTCTAGGTAACATCACTGAGGAACTCCAGATGGCAAGACTTGTAGTTTTGCAGAACAGTATGGTTCTAGATGTTATTCTTGCAGATCGTGGAGGTACATGCCGAATTATCGGTGCCAGTTGCTGTGTTTATATACCAGACAATTCACCTTCTGTTCATCAGGCCATTTTCAAATTACATAAGATAGCTCCTGAGATACACCAAGACACTGGAACATGGACCTGGTCTAGTTAGTTTTGGGGCATTGTTATGTAGTGGGGATGGATATTACTTGGTATTGCAGCCTGTATAGTAGGCGCAAATCTAGGATGTTGCCTTTGTATTCAATGTATGCCTATTATGTGCCCCCTCTGAACTTCTTTATGCATGTCCTGTATCCCTAAGAAAGTGGATATTCGTGATGCTAATAAGCAGCTTATGCTTCAGCAACAAATAGATGAATTTATGAAAATTGATACAGAAAGCTTGAACGATGCAGATATAGCACCTTCGACTGTGGCAGTATAACGTTGATTTGGTTTTTTAGTCTTCATGTATTCTGTATTCGCAAAGGTTTTTTTATATATATGTTTTTAAAATATACTCTCGATTGGACAAAATGTATTTAGCTGAGGCTAAAAAGAGGAACTGTTAAACGGTAATAAAAATTCTTTCGTTAAATTAGCCACCGCTAATTTTGTTTACCAGCCCCATTTTGTGTTTCTACGGGGATTCTGGTGAAGTCAGAAATTACGTGTTCACTGAAAGCCGGTTGTATTGATAAGGCTTGCGTGTCAGAGTAAGTAGCCCTGCCCTGCCGAAGGGCCTACATGCACAGATGTCTAATCTGTTTGCCTACCAACGCCTGTAACCTCTCTTGCCTATCTACAAAGATGAGGTGGGTAGGCGTTTATCTGGATTCCACTATACAGCATGTAGGCGTTGCGTAAGGGGTTATGTAAGCGTTATGTAAAAATACCATAAGAGGTTTATGTAAAGTGTGATGCAACCATGACAAAGGGGTTTCTGGTAAATTCCTATGGTACCCAAAATATATAAAAGGCAGGGTTGAAACTGTTCTAGTGCGTTCCCTCTCAGGCACATGTAGTGTCTGTATGACAGAGCCATCTCATGAGATATAATAATCCTGTGTTTTGTTCCACTCCAGTGTCGATCCTCATTTACTGAACCCGTAGACAAAGGGTGTCCCTGCACCAGTGAGACAGGAAGGAATCTCACTTTTGCACTAGAAAAATGCTCCGCTCAGGCAAGGGAGTCTGTGGGGGTTTCTCCATCTCTGCTGCTCAATGCAGCCGAGCTGGAGAAACCTAAGTGTGCATGTGTGTTTTTGTTGGCCTGAGAGGGCTGGCCAATAACACATGAACACTTAAGGAGTGCATGTAGCACGCCTAGGCCCTGCCCCTCCCTACAGAACGGGCTAAGAGCTGGCAAATGCAAAATAAAACAATGCAAGAACATTGTTTTATTTTACGTTTGCTGGCTCTGAGCCAGGCAGTGGGGCAAATCTCCTCCGCCATTGCGAAGGAGCCACTAATGGCTACACCTCTTTATATTACCTAGTAAACAGGCTGCAGGCACCAAATAGTTAGAAATAGAAAATGCTAACTTTCTAAACGTCGAATTTACAGAATTGTGGTTTCAAACCCAACTTTACCATTAAAAAGAGCTTTAAATTAAAATTCGGAAACAATTCTGTAGACATCAAACTCAACATACCGATAGGCTCCCAATTGAAAGTTATTGGTCATTAAATGTAATATGTTAACCCAATGTTATCCTAAGGGAGAGGTGGGCCTCACGGTAGTGAAAAATAAATGTAGGAGTTTTTCACTACCAGAACATGTAAAAGATATTGAACTTTTTACATAAACTGCCCCCTGCCCCAGGGCTGTTCTCGGCCTACTCTAGGGGTGACGTACATGTAATTAAAAGAGAGGTTAGGTCCTGGCATTAGGTGCATCTTGCCAGGTCAAAATGTCAGTTTAAAACTGCACGCACGGTTTGTAATGGAAGGCCTGAGACATGTTTAAGGACTGCCTAAGTGGGTGGAACAATCAGTGCTGCAGGCCCAGTACTAGCATTTAATTTACAGGTCATGCGTACATGTAGTTCCACTTTACTAGGAATTTACAAGTAAATTGAATGTGTTAATTGGGTGTAAGCCAATTTCACCATATTTAAAGGAGAGATAGCACAAGCAATTTTGCACTGGGTAGTAGAGGTAAAGTGCTCAGATTCCTAAAAGCCAACAAACAACGGGTTCAGAAAACAGGAGGGTGAAGGCAATATGTTATGGGATGACCTTACAGAAAGGGCCAATCCAACATGTACCAATTCGTTAATTTCCTTTCCAGAGATTTGAGATCAGAGATGTTCATCATCTGTAATCATTGATGTACCAGACTCTTGAATCACTATGTGATCTTATTGAATCTTTATTCTCCTGCTCTTCTGTCATATGGTTGCTTCTGTTGTTTCAATTTCACTGTGTGCTCGTCTACTTGCATTCTTGTTCTGTTTCCACTGTATCTCATTGATTCTTATTTCCTCTTTAGTCAGTGTTTTCCAATTCAGTCCCAAACTCAATCTGGGTCTGTGCAGAGCAAAGATTAGTTTTGTTTATAAATTTGCCATTCTTTTTTTTAACATCTCAAATTAACACCTTTGTCTTTGAAGAAGCTGCATATAGTCAGCAAATAGCAATAATTCAGTATTTGAATCCTGATAGTGCCTATCATCCTTGCCATCTGTAGTATATTGTCTCCTTCTTTTATAACTCAACTTTCGGCAGATTATTGCTCTCTGTGTTGCTCCTGGTTTTGGCACTATGACCGGTGCTCTATGTGCTTTTTCTACAAAGAACTTTGTGATTAACCCCTTCAGTTTCAACTTATTTACAACCCATTCCTTCATGAAGAATTCCACACTTCTCCTTTCAACCTCTACTGGTAGTTCCCTCAAGTGAATGTGATTCCTTCGTGAACAGGCTTCTTTATCTTGTGACCTTGCTTTCAGCTTTCTGGCCATATTCTTTTTGCTTCATTTCTAAGACTTCTTCTGTGATCCTTTTCAATGTGTTTTCCATGTTTTGCATTTTCAGATGCCTTCCAAATGTCTGTTCACAGCAAGTCTATTGATACTGCATCTATTCCGGGCTCCATTGATGATCCGGTTTCCTTAGTTGCTTCAAGCTGGTCCAGATGGTGGGTTCCACTGTTGTGGCAGTCTCGTTGAGTGCAGTCTTGGTTTCATCTAAGGATCTCTTATTTGCTTCCTTCCTCGTTAGAGGATCTTTGTGTAATTTTTTATTTTGTTACTTTGGCCATTTTATTTTTCACAATTTTTGCTTGGTATGTTTACTGATCAACGCACACTGCTTTTTGCCTTGCTTGACTATCTTAAGCCGCCGTAGTTCTCTTAATGTGAAGCAGTACTCGCAGCCAATGTTTGTTTTCAGCCAACAAAAGCTCATTCAGCTGAGTATTTTGTATGCAAGCTGCTCCTAGTGTTAAGTTCTTAGTTTCTAGGAAGTTTAGTATCTCACCATTAATTTTCCATATAATAGTGTTTAGTTGGAGCTTAATTCTTGACATTGAGGCTTCTTTAATAACCTACGACATGCAGTTCTACTATCAAGGTGCCTCAGCACCCACCGCTTGATTCGTGTTCTCTGATCGTGGTCAGCCTTTCTCTCTTTACTTTTGCTGCTTGACTCTATTGACTCTATTTTGCTGTTTATTCTCTCTTACCTTAGGGATTTCGTTGTGTGCAACAGGAAGGGCAGTCGGTCATTACATGCTCTATTATATGCGGCCCTTTACTCCATTTCAGTTCGTACCACTCACATCCATAGTGTGTAAAGCGTGAGCCGTGCTGGGGTCTCCTTTTAGGTCGAGCCTGGGCAGGGCATGCACTGCTCTGCGAGGCATGCTGTATTGAGAAACAGAATTAAAGCTCCACCCATTTCTCCGCCCATATTTTCAGTGGGCTCCTGTTACAGTCCTTTCACAATCATTGCTTTTCATTCATGAATAGGCTTACTAGTTCCTCCTTGGTACCACCATGTATGCATTTGTAACCTCACATAACGAATGGAATTTTTACTTGTGGTCTTACAGAGTCTGGTACATCTACCCAGTGAGCACTATTTCTTTATTGGTAATTAATGTAAAGAGCATGGAAGGCACAATAGCATTAGCAATGGCAAGCATTTTTGGGGGTTGGGTACTTGCAGCACGCTATGCGCGCTTTCCCTTTCGCTTAATGGGCGTCGGCTATAACTATGCCCCCAAACACTCTGCGCAGACGACATGCAAAGCGGGCGCTGTTAATTTGGCAAAACTGTTTTTAGTAAGTCAGCGCTATAAGTTTGAAATATGCTCCTTTACTTGCCCCCTCCCTCGTTACACAGACGCCTGCATTTATTTTTTTATCTATTTAACTTTTTGGTTGTTTTCAAGCACCCCCTGCTGCGCTTTCACATTAATAGAGGCCACGCCCCTTTTTTTAGACGAGCCATGTCTCAAGAAAGTTTTGTGGGTGCTCTTAAGGTGAAACCTTAGCATGGGGTGCTTTTACCAAAAAAAAAGCATTTGTTTGTCAACTTGACAAATAAATGCTTTGGTGTCTAAAAGTGCCCTATACCGTACTTTCACTTTATAGCAGCCACTGACCTTTCTTTAGGCACGGCCTCTCTAAAGAAAGGGGTAAGGCCTCTATTAACGAGAAAGCGTGGCATGGGGCGCTTGTAAATAAAACATATTTGCAATGCAATCGGTCTCGAATTTGGGAGAATTTAAGTTATTGTCATTTAAATTGTCAATAGATTAAACACTCATAAATGTGAGATCTATTGCATTGCAGATGCTTGTTCCCTTTCTTTCCAAGATGCTCTTGTGTTGTGCAAGCCCAATTTTCAGTCTCCAATCTCATTGTTCGCGACCTTTTCTTTTCCCACCAAGGGCATCCTCCACACATTATTCATGATGGTGGATTCCATAGTAGTGCTCAGAGCATTCGTTAGGATTGTTTTAGCTACTTTCTTATTTTTTCTGCCCAAATACATACATTTCTATAGTGTCTGCAATCTCTTCTTTCTTATGCTACTTAATTGTGCTCTTTTACTTATTTCTGTTGGATGCTACGGATTTCTCAGCCAGAGCTTGCCCTTGCTCCAATAGCGCCATGGGCGAAAAGAAATGTGCTGCCCCTACTAGTGCTGATGAATAACATGAAAAAGACACACAATTGATGGACGGAATGTAGAACAAACCAAAACATTCACCCCCAGTCAAGAGATCTGGGTTAAATTAATCATTCTTTTGCTTACCATGCTACCCCAGTTTAGACCTGGCCATATGCAAATCAGTCTATACCCTGTGCCTCATAGGAACAGTCCAGCCCGAACTGCCAAGCCAAGTCCTCCCTGGACCGGAAACAAGCATCCTAGGACTGGTTTCGGGGTTTCACCCCTCTTCAGCCAGGATAGATTGATTCCAGTGGCACAGTAAGCCCAGGACCCACATCTGGGCATACCTGGTGCACTTGGGGCGAGAAAGCAAAAGACACACAATTGATGGACAGAATGCGGAACAAATCAAAACATTCACCCCCATTCAAGAGATTTGGGTTAAATCCATCATTCTTTTGCTCACCATGCTACCCCAGTTTAGACCTGGCCATATGCAAATCAGTCTTGACCCTGTGCCTCATGGGAACAGTCCAGCCCGAACTGCCAAGCCAAGTCCTCCCTGGACCGCAAACAAGCAAACCAAGACCGGTTTCAGGGTTTCACCGCTCTTCAGCCAGGGTAGCTTGATTCCAGTGGCACAGTGAGCCCAGGACCCATGTCTGGGCATACCTGGCGCCCTTAGGGCTAGAAAGCAAAAGACACACAATTAATGGACGGAATGCAGAATAAATCAAAACATTCACCCCCAGTCAAGAGATCTGGGTTGAATCCATCATTCTTTTGCTCACCATGCCACCCCAGTTTAGAACTGGCCATATGCAAATCAGTCTTGAGCCTGTGCCTCACAGGAACAGTCCAGCTCGAACTGCCAAGCCAAGTCCTCCATGCACCGGAAACAAGCATCCTAGGACCAGTTTCGGGGGTTGACCCCTCTTCAGCAAAGATAGCTTTATTCCAGTGGCACAGTGAGCCCAGGACACACGTCTGGGCATACCTGGCGCACTTAGGGCGAGAAAGCAAAAGACACACAATTGATGGACGGAGTGCAGAACAAATCAAAACATTCACCCCCAGTCAAGAGATCTGGGTTAAATCCATCATTCTTTTGCTCACCATGCCCCCCCAGTTTAGACCTGGCCACATGCAAATCAGTCTTGACCCTGTTCCTCATGGGAACAGTCCAGCCTGAACTGCCAAGCCATGTCCTACCTGGACCGGAAACAAGCATTCTAGCACCGGTTTCGGGGTTTCACCCCTTTTCAGCCAGAATAGCTTGATTCTAGTGGCACAGTGAGCCCAGGACCTACGTCTGGACATACCTGGCGCACTTAGGGCGAGAAAGCAAAAGAAACACAATTGATGGACGGAATGCAGCACAAATCAAAACATTCACCCCCAGTTAAGAGATCTGGGTTAAATCCATAATTCCTTTGCTCACCATGCCACAACAGTTTAGACCTGGTCATATGCAAATCAGTCTTGACCCTGAGCCTCATGGGAACAGTCCAGCCCGAACTGCCAAACCAAGTCGTCCCGGGACCGGAAACAAGCATCCTAGGCCGGTTTCGGGGTTTCACCCCTCTTCAGCCAGGATAGCTTGATTCCATTAGCACAGTGAGCACAGGACCCAACCCACGTCTGGGCCTACCTGGCGCACTTAGGGCGAGAAAGTAAAATACACACAATTGATGGACGGAATGCAGAACAAATCAAAACATTCACCCCCAGTCAAGAGATCAGGGTTAAATCCATCATTCTTTTGCTCACCTTGCCACCCCAGTTTTGACCTGGCTTTATGCAAATCAGGCTTGACCCTGTGCCTCATGGGAACAGTCCATCCCGAACTGCCAAGCCAAGTTCTCCCTGGACCGGAAACAAACATCCTAGGACCGGTTTCAGGGTTTCACCCCTCTTCAGCTAGGATAGCTTGATTCCATTAGCACAGTGAGCACAGGACCCAACCCACGTCTGGGCCTACCTGGCGCACTTAGGGCGAGAAAGTAAAATACACACAATTGATGGACGGAATGCAGAACAAATCAAAACATTCACCCCCAGTCAAGAGATCAGGGTTAAATCCATCATTCTTTTGCTCACCTTGCCACCCCAGTTTTGACCTGGCTTTATGCAAATCAGGCTTGACCCTGTGCCTCATGGGAACAGTCCAGCCCGAACTGCCAGGCAAGTCTTCCCTGGACCGGAAACAAGCATCCTAGTACCGGTTTTGGGGTTTCACCCCTCTTCAGCCAGGATAGCTTCATTTCAGATGAGCTGGTGTGCTGGTGCGCAGGTGAGCAGGAAGGGAATTGAGTGGGCGATAGTGTCCCTGTGTTCCTGCACTTGGGGCCCCCGCCCTGCCTAGCCCTGACCATCTCAGCTCAGAACTGCGCACCTTGAGTAAAGCCTCTACTCAGATTTTGCATATTGTTATATTCCCATTATTTCTAATGGCGGCAGGAGTTTTCAATTGTCATTGATTTTCAAATAAACACAGCAGCAGCAGAAAATCGCGAGCTGATCTCCTTAGCATTGTCAACACGGCTGATAGCCTTGGAACTCTATCGAGGCCATAGTTTTGGGAACTCTGTATGCTCTGTACGCTGATCGGGAACTCCGCATGTTGACTGAGCGGCAGGTGGCGAAAGCGTGCGATAGCGTGCGAGACAGCACGGTGGAGCAGTAGAGCAGCAGAGCTGAGCAGCACTACGGAGCGGAGTGGTGACTTCTGCCTATCACCGACTACCAATCACCATCATCGACACAGGAGGGCCAAGCAAGAGGTTAAGTAAGAGGGGTTGGCTGACCGAGCACAGGGCGTGGGCAAGGACTACAACACGAGCGTGGACGCCGTTAGAGGCGGCGGCTAAGTAAGGGCCAGGGGGGCAGCCCAGGCCAATTTGACTAGGTCTAATTGGCTGGAGGCTCCTCCCGAGCGCTCCGCTCGTTTTTTTAAGATCTACCCCCCTACCTCTCAGTTAAAAGCCCATCCTAAAGTAAAGCGCAGCAAATAGAAGTGAATAGTGGCTATACACATAATACGCGTGTATCGGCGGTCTTACCCCCCGAATTACAATCAAGCCAACAGCTAAGGAGGCGAAGAGAGACAATAACTTACTCGTGCCCACTTCTCTCGTTTCACTTGGGATACCCACGGATCGACATGTTAGGAGAGAGCTTGCAGCTTGCATTCCATAAACCCATAAGACCATAAGCTGATTGCGTACTTTTAGAGCATAAGTCAAACAAACAAGTCCGCCAGTGTATTAGTCAACCAAAAAAAAAAAAAAAAGTTATAATCAATCCACAGCCTCATTATGGTGTCCAGCAAAGTAAGGAAAGCACCTGGAGAGAAGTCATCTGCCCCAAAAGGGCCGGCTAAGCGGAGAAGACATGAGAAAATAACAGCAAATAAGGCAAATATTAATCTGAAAAATCCTTTAATCTCGCCAATAGCTTCGCTCTTTGAAAAATCTGCATTAAACAAAAACAATCAATCGGACTCACGTTTTCAATTTTTGAAGGATCCAGGGTCAGCATTGTTCTCCCTAACAGGGGACGTTGTTGGCCTATGGATACCTATAGTTCCCGCAATAAACCACGCAGTAAACGAGACGAGGCAAGAAGACGACGCCTTCCACATACCCACTTCAGGGAAATCAAAGTTTCAACACAATTTAATTGATAAACTTATAGGCACAGATCAACCGGAGAACCCAGATAGCAATAAAAATCCACTTAAGGAAAAGAATAGTCTAACTACAACTGCTACAATACATTTTCCAGCTGAATATCCTAATACAACATCTGCTCAACAGTCATTTACGACAAGTTCAACAAATCAAAGCCAAAGTACAGGAAAAATTCACAATATCAAACAAAATAATTTGTATTTATTGCAATCTAGCACTGACGAGCTCTCTCCAACATGCCCTACCCAAAATAATCTAACTGTTAGTAGTAAAGCGAATGATTCCTTGGCTGACTCAAGTACCGTCCAAGCAGGGGGGATAGCAGCAGATGAAAAGGGCAGTTACGGTGAGTCTCAGCAATCAGTTACCTCAAGTAACCTGGAGAATTTACCGAGATTGACCGATAATGGCAAAATTTCATCATCAATCGCAAATGCTAGGCGGAAAACAACACCGTGTAAAGAGGACAAGAATGTACTTTATGGCGAAGCAGGCCCTTTGGATTTAGTTGCTCCTCTTTTACAAGCATTGCAGACTTACACAGCAACCTTAATCATGCAGTCTGATAAACTGGACATCCAGATCGATCTGATGAACGTTATTGCATCCTGTATAGCCGGGATAAACACCAAACTAGATAATTTGAATTCTCTAATTAAAAGAGCACAAGCGGACTCATGCTATTTAGAACCTATCTGCACCTGCGGTCCAGTCCTAGAAAAGTTAAGCTCATTACCGACTGTACTAGAGCGGATACTCACGTTAAACAAGCGCTTTATCAGCCACAATATGTGAGTCAGATCAAATAAGCTCACCCATAATAGAGCACCAACAACCAGCAGAAAACACGCTCAGGGCTGGTAGTGCTATTGCAGTTGACGATTCAAATGCTACAATTCCAACTGAGGTAAACTATTAAGAATCAACAAAGGCAGGATTATCAAAGCGACAAAGAAAAAAGGATAGGAACAAGAAATGCGTAAATGACCCAAAGACGGGAACGGGATTCTTCCCCATCTTTTTAAATACAAAGGCAAGATCAATAAAAGAAGAGGATACTTCGGAGATTCAATCGAAAGAATTTGAAAAAGACACCAGTTACGCTAACGGCCAACCATTGAACAAACAAGAAATCAAGAACTCCCAATCATTAGGAAGAGCGAGACCATCCTCACACACAGGCAAAAATCAGCAAGATGGGTCTCCAAGGGTGAACTTCTTGCCTGATACCGGCCTTAGAAATAAGACCATTAAAACTGTAAATTTGACAATAAATAGTAACACTCAGTTCAATGAAATTACACAGCTAAAAACTAGCCGACCAAGTAAGCACCAAGAAGATACCACTCTAACACCGGAACAAGACAACACAGAGGGACCAATAAAAACTAAGGCAATAGATACTGAATCAACGCTACAAATTTTGCCAACAACAAATCAAATTGTCTGTAAAGCAGGGGCCTCAGCCAGCGTTATCAGCCTACAACACACGGAGCATCAAAGCGGAACGGGACTTCAATTAAACTACCTCCCTAACACAAACTGGGTTAGGAACAAGCGATAAGGGTACGGCTGAAAATAATAGAACATAAGCAAACAGACCAGAGAGCAATTCGACTCAGAGTAACCTAAGATTTAACATAACGAATAAGTACAACAGGCAATTAATTCAAACAGATTGCAACGAGCAAATGTTAGATTCAGCTAAGCTCGATCTTGAGAGTCATCAAATTATTTGGGCACCGGAATATAAGACACAGGGTCGTCATGACATTTTGAACAGATGCAACGTCCTGAAACTAATAGCGGAAATTAGCGACTTAAGAAATATTGGAACTAAAGATCTTGAACAAGTGGAATTCCTAGCAGGACCTACAAACTCAAACGAACAAACACTGACAACATGGAAGCCCCCGGGATTGCACAATCAATATTGGAAAGATCAGACTCATTTCAAAAATGGGGCATTCGACTATCACAGCCTGTAACGCCCCGCTACCCGTTTCCGTTAAAAAAAACTAGAAGCCAGCAAATTATCAAGAACTTGGCCAAAGCGACTCTCCAAAAATCAGTTTATTCAATTCTACACAACGCCCAAGGAAGAAGCACTGAAGTATTTTCCCAGGAAGAGAAGGACGAGGAAAGAGGGGGAGAACTCCGATCTCCCACAGAGGATTGGAAATGGCTCCCCAGTTTGTTAAACGCGAAGCGGAAAAATTGACCAAATAAAGACACTGCGAAGCTAACTGACAAAAAAGGAATACATATTGTATCATGGAATATCGCTGGAGCGAAAAAACTGTTGGAGGACGGAATAGCCCTAGATGAATGGATGAATTGCGATATAATCGCTTTACAAGAGACTTGGCAGCAAGAAGAAATTGCATTGGTAGGCTTTACACACTACTGGGTAGCCGCAGAGAAATGTAAATCCTACGGTAGAGCGATTGGAGGCCTCTCAGTTTACATATCATCTGCCCTACAAATTAACTCAGAGCAACTTGATTCTCCAGACCCTAGTATCCAAATAATCAAATTATCAGGACTAACTGCATATAATAAGGTGACAACCATTCTGATCAATTACTACACGCAACCAAAAATACGAGTGAAAAATACAAAAAACACTTTATTATGCGAGGTAATAACTGACTTTCATAGTACGAAGCCAGCGTGGAACGTTATAATAACCGGTGATTTTAACTCCAACTTGTTACACTCCCCGGAGGAGGACGACATCCTAACAGCGGAAAACATGCACTGGAGTGTGCCAGAACAGACTCAAGGTGGGGCCAGGACTAAAATCGACCGAACAGGAATAAAATTGGTTACAGAGTTAGAATATCTGGGCATGCGTGTCCTGAATGGCAGGACCGACGAGGATCGACCTCCCAAAAAAACCTTTTACGGCCCGCACTCCCAATCAACTCTGGATTACACAATTGCAAGTCTTTCGCTATTTCCTTTATTAAACAACTTCTATATTGAATACTCGCCCATGAGCGACCACGCAATGCAACACATTAAATTCAATCTGTGCGTAGAAAGATTTCAATCTTCACATACTATGGAAGGCAAACTAAGTTCATCTAACCAAAAACGAATAAATTGGTGTAATTCAAATAAACTCGAATGGTTTTCGATAATAGTGGACACGATGAACAATTTAGGTGATATTCCAAAGAATGCCATAGAAGTATGGTCTCTCTTTTTAGAGAGCCTAAAACTGAAAATGAAATCTCCAGCCACGAAGGTCAAAGGAATGTATCCAAACAACACACTGCCGAAAGATTTGAGAGACTTGAGGAAGGAATTGAGAAAAACACATAAAAAGCTGCGAACGTATAATAAAGACTCTAGTCAAATGGACGTTTTTCTGGCCCTAAGGAAGCGCTATAAAAAGAACGTCTGGGAGCACAAAAAAGCTACCAAGGAAAAATTCTGGACCAAGTTGCTCCACAGCGCTAAAACCTCGAACGCAATTACATTCTGGAGAATTATAAACCAACTAACCAGACCGCTGAACATTCTTACATCAAACGTGCAGGAAACTGAATGAGTTACTTTCCTCCAGTTAAAATTTAAAGGAAATATATTAAACATTCCAGGGAATCAATCCTGTGAGCAACATCATAAAAAAAAGACAAGCGAGGTGAAAAATAGTACCCAACAGTCGTCAATCAACCCAAGCAAAGCATCAACTTCGAATATATCAGCTGGGACCTATCCTTCGGAGGAAATTACAAAAGTAATTAGTAAGGGCAAGAGTAACGGGGCCCGGGGCAAAACGGTATTCCTCAAGCGGTATTCAAACACGCACCTGAATACTGGAGCCTTTCTTTAGAGACCCTCTTTTCTGACGTTCAAACATTCAGTCAAGTACCTAGAAGCTGGCACGGTTCCATAATAACGCCTATATACAAAGGAGGCGATAGATCCAACCCACTTAACTATCGACTAATAACACTGCAGGATGTGGAAGCAAAATATTTTGCATCTCTTTTATTAACAGACCTGGTTAACTGGTCAAGCGACAGAGATTTGATCCCACTCAATCAAACGGGGTTCAGAGCTGGCATCGGAACTATTTCAAATATTCTATCAATAAGCCTGATAGCTGATAAATGCCAGCGTAACAAACAGGAGCTGAACTTATGTTTTATTGACCTGCAAGCGGCATTCGATAGCGTGGAGCGGGACCTACTATGGGCTAAATTAAGATCATGGGACATTCCAGAGAGCTTACCATACCAGAGGGCCTGTTGCTATTTTATACTGATACATGGACACAAGTTAAACTAGGCGATGGCATGCGATTGTCGAGAAAAGTGTCCACAGAAACCGGATTACAGCAAGGATGCGTCCTGGCGCCTCACTTGTTCAACCTATTTCTTTCTGACCTTTCCGGCAAATTAAACACCTGCAATGCTCACCCTCCGAGACTAGGTAACCTGCAACTCTCACATCTTGCATATGCGGACGACATTGTACTCATGAGCCTAACAAAAGTCGGCATGACTAGATTACTAACGGAACTTTCACTTTTCTTGTCTGCTAACAAACTGACTTTGAATTTATCTAAAACCAAAATAATGTTAATTTCCAATCGGCGCTCAATAGATTACAATATCTGCATAGAAGGCAAAAGGCTTGAAAGGGTCTCAAATTATAAATATCTGGGATATTTTGTTGACGATAAGATGACTCTAAAAGCCCAGAAACACAAACACTACCTTACGCAACGAACTGGAGCCTTGATCTTCGCATTTAGCTCTTTGTACAAAAACTAGAGGGCCCCTCGCTCAAACCACTACTAACGGTAATTGCAGTTAAAGCCCTTCCCACACTAACATACGCAAGCGCAGCAATGCACGGTAAGGATGGTGCCTTGTTGAATAGCCTGATTAGCAAAATTTATAAGAAAGCCTTTCAACTTCCTCGCGATGCTTCACCAGCGCAAATTTGCTTAGAATTTGGTCTCATGAACGAGTCAGTGGGAAGACTATACACGTGCATTAAAACCTGGTACCGTATCAAAATGAACGCCACTGATAACAACTTAAACAAATTCTTGTGGCAAGAAGTCGAAATGGGAACAAGATCAGAGGCAACCAAATTCCTGGTTAAAGCACTGGAATTAACACGTACCGCCCAGCTATGGGATAAAAATTTGCCATTTAAAACATTTAAACAGGTAATAAACAAAGCCGCTAAGTTACATTCTCTACTTATTGATAAGGAAATCTTTTCCCATCGCTCACATTCTTGGGCTATAATTAACAGCTACAAACTACTTACTCCGGCACTCTATTTGGACTCTACATACTCAGTTTTTACTAAAAAAAGGTTGATGGCTCTAAGATTCAGAAAATACCCAACGCTGGCTGATGCACCAGCCTGGAAACACACTGGATCTATTGCCTGTCGGCTCTGCGATTACACCAAAGAGGATATAATCCACATTATTTGTCACTGTACAAAGTTGAAACAGGAGCGAATGCTTCTTTTAAAGAATCATTTTCTGACTAAGGGATTACGCACCTGCAGGTCAGCTATTATAGGTTGTTTGGAATCTACGGACACACAAATTAACTGTAAGATTGTAAAGTTTCTGCTTGCCTTTGAAAAACGCTTGTTAAATAACTAATACCTCTAACACTGTACTGTGACTTTCTGAAACTACATTTTCTTTGTCCTTTTAAAATGATTATTTGAATTTTATCTTGATGTAAATTTTGAAGATGTATTTTAACTAATTTTAAATTTTAATATTGTGTCACAAGTGCAAAGGAAATTTTGTTATGGTTTTAATTAACTGAACAATTAAGTTTAAACAAACAATAAACAGTGACACAGTGAGCCCAGGACCCACGTCTGGGCCTACCTGGCGCGCTTAGGGCGAGAAAGTAAAAGACACACAATTGTTGGATGGAATGCAGAGCAAATCAAAACATTCACCCCAGTCAAGAGATTTGGGTTAAATCCATCATTCTTTTGCTCACCTTGCCACCCCAGTTTAGACCTGGCTACATGCAAATCAGGCTTGACCCTGTGCCTCATGGGAACAGTCCAGCCCGAACTGCCAGGCCAAGTCCTCCCTGGACCGGAAACAAGCATCTTAGGACTGGTTTTGGGGTTTCACCCCTCTTCAGCCAGGATAGCTTCATTTCAGTGACACAGTGAGCCCAGACCTGGCACACTTAGGGCAAGAAACCAAAAGACACACAATTGATGGGTAGAATGCAGAACAAATCCCATGGGGCATATGGCTGGGTTCAAACTGGAAAGGCATGATGAGCAAAAAATCGATGGATTTAGGCCCAGATCTCTGTACTCGGGTGAATGTATGACTTTGTTCTGCATTCTATCCATCAACTGTTGTTTTTGCATTTGTCACCCCGAGTGGGACGGTTATGCTTAGACGTGAGTCCCATGCTCTCCATGCCACTGGAATCAAGCTATCCTGGCTGATGAGGGTTGAAAGTACGAAACCGGTCGTAGGATGCTTGCTTCCAGTCCAGGGAGGACCTGGCTTGGCAGTTCAGGCTGGACTGTTCCCATGGGGCACAGGGTCAAGACTGATTTGCATATACCTGGGTTCAAAGTGGAAAGGCATGGTGAGCAACAAAACGATGGATTTAAGCCCAGATCTCTGTACTGGGGTGAATGTATGACACTGTTCTGCATTCTGTCCATCAACTGTTGTTTTTGCAGATGAATACAATGAAGCAGCAGCCTCTTTTCAAAGGTCAGGCTTTGGCTGGCTACATCAAGGCAGTGGCTTAGCTCTGAACACACATCTCTGCACCCCCTTCCCCCCCCTCGGCTCCCCCAGCTCACCTGAATCACCTGTAACTTAGCTCTGTCAGACTGGTTCCAAGTTGTTTGTTAGGGTGGTGTTGATGTGTGGCGGCTAGGGGACCCCAATAGATGGGAGACCAAGGTAGGGGACTGATAGGGTTCTAGAAACAGCAACTGCAGTATTTTAAAAACAATTGAAATTGAAAACTCCCACAGGTGTGCGAGCACCCCATGGGACTTCCCGCCGTTCACTTTCCCCATAAAATCATGGACCTTTGTGGTGTTAGAACGGCACCAGTTTATTCACATCACAAGCTAGTACATAATTCATCACGATTGATTGCATTGGTTATTAACATGCTCAGCTCTTTGCTTATCTTGCATTTAAATGTAAAGCATTATGATCATACTGGTCCTACAGTGTAATCTCTATTTCCATTAATACCATAACTTGCATATATTCAATGTACGCTCCTTAAAGTCATACCGTCTCTTTAATGGCAGCCATTAATCACTGTATGTCAACTGCAGTGACAGCTCTTCTCCTGTCACTTACTTAGTACAGTGGGTTGCAGCTTCGAGGCTTCCCTTGCTACCGAGTGTCCAGGTGCGGCTGGTCCATTTGGGTGGAAGGGCCCCGCCCCGCCCCCTTTTCCCCAGTAGGAACAGTGTCTGTCAGGCTGAACAAAAGTCAGTCTGACAGACACTATTCACTTTCAGTTTAAGCAGCCAGGAGACACACATGCGCATTTAGCGCTGACTCCCGGCTGCCTAAACTGAACTTTGCTGAGCTGAGAAAGTCACAGCTCCGTTGGGCGTGAGTTTCTCAGCTCAGCAAAGGTTGCTGAGGCCCTCCCCTCAGTGACGAGGGATAGCGTCACTGATTGCCTCGCACCTCGGTGTTTCAGTTTTAAGCCCTGAAGCGACCAGGGTCGAGTGTCAATCAGTGACACTCATCACAGAGTGGGGTGGGGTCAGTAGTGTCCCTGACCCCATCCCACTCTGTGATGACAATAGGACTGCTGCCTTCCCTCATGGGTCAGCCAATGAGGGAAGGCAGCAGTCCCAAGCCTCCTAGAACCTTCGAGGCACAGCAGAGCTGGCTGAAGGTAAGTGTTATTTATTTTCATTTTACATTGTTAGGTGCGTGCTTGCATGTATGAATGTTTGGGAAAGAGTGTTGTGAATGAATGTGTGTGTGTGTGTGTGTGTGTGTGTGTGTGCGCGTGCGCGTCTGGTTATGAGTGTTATGTGTATGTAAGCGTGTGCATGTGTCCCGTCCACCCCCTCCCCCCAAAACTTACCGGCCGCCACTGCGAGTGTCTGGCGTTCGTGGCCCAGTGGCCATGCCTGGGTTGCAAGTTCTGTGTCCACCCAGCACTGACCATTTCTTACCCATTTTGTTTGCACTCAAGTGCCCTGCTGTGAAGCATCCCAAGGACCTTGTTCGGGCAATTGTCCTTTTATGTCCTTGTGAGAAGATATTTTTTTGTTTACGCTTGTACTTCCTTGCCGTGGTCCACATGGCTGCAACGCCCGTGTTAGCTGGTGTAAGTGGGTGGGTCTCCGATCTTCTTCCTCAAGGCGAAATTATGCTAGCCGCCACCACTTGTCGACTTCTATGCTGTGCTTGTGGACACACCCCTCTGCCAGCATTGGGCCATTTGAAACAAGCTTGTTTTGTCACTCAGCTGACCACTGTCTTTGTGCATTTTTACGCCTTTCCCATTGCCGTGCCCTCTGGTGCCATCCACAGAGGGGGTTTTCCACCATCCCTTTAGGGTCGGCTGTGTGTCCTGGTCTGGTAGGACATCACTGGAGCTAAGGTAGAGGGGAGTTTCTGTTTGCAGGACCTACAAACAGTTTTTTTCGCTCCTCTGAAGACTGGCGCCCAGCCCTGGCCTAGCTCGCATATGCCAAAAGCCAGCCCTTTTCTCAGAGCACAGTGAGAGCTCGGGAATCTTATCTTTCCTATGTGATGGATGCCCACCTCGCTGTCTAACCCTACCACCCCCCTCAACCCACCACAGATCACCCGTATGTTTCAGTATTTTAAAAATTTGCCATTCGCCATAGCGAGCAAGTAGCAGGTGCTCTGCGCTTTGAATTATGCCTATCTGCCCCTCCTTTGACTTTGATAATTTACAGTCAGTTGTTAAGATAATCAATCATATGTAGTTTTTTATTAAAGTGATTAGAATTCTCTGTTTGTTACATGTTTCCCTTGCTATAAAAAATGCAAAGCATATACATCGTTTTTGGTTTTCCAATACGAGGCTGTAGCTCCCATTTCACAGCATAGTGTTTGCACAATCGAAAACGGAGAACTGTCTCGAGATGCCTATCTGCAGGAAGTCAAAAGAGGAAACTAATTGACAGAGGTCCATATTTAACACTAACACTCTGAGAGCTCATCGTTTTCCTGGGGTTTCCAGAAGTCAGGGCTGTAAATATACAAGTTCCGTTTTTTAAACCAATTTCCCCAGAAAAGGCTAACTTTGTCATTCTGTATTTCGATCTGGGCATTTTGTATAATGTGACTTTTTGACCAAACAAAAATGTGCTCTAGAGGAACAACAGCCATTTCACAACCCTCTTTTAGTGCTCTTCCTTGCTGAAATCTTGCTCTGATGTTATATTTAAATACAACTTTTAAATCAACTGGTCAGAAACAAGTAACACTTAAAAAAAGTATCTTTATTGTGTACAGTTTTTGAAGTTGAAGTGGATGAGTTAACTGAGGATCAACACATGTAAACTGAAAATATGGGCATAGATGAGCCTCGTAAACGCTGGTTATCATTAATACCCCGATGTTGAATATTTCTTAATGGTATGAGGGTATGGTGAAAGTTATACACATTTGAGTGCGACCCCTGATTTTTTAAATTATTTTTATTATTTAGAGCTCAGGAATTCAGTTCTCTGCTATTGTCTGGGGGCTGTTAAATGGGCTATGCTGTCATCTTCCCATAGCACACCCTATCCGGGCAAAAGTCCACTGCACTGTTTTAAGAGGTCCCAGAATCCTGTCTTCTGTGGTGTTCTGGCTAGACTTGTGTTTTATCTTCTGCCACCTTGGCAATTTTAGGAGTCCAATGGAGGTGCTTTATCTTTAGGTCTCGCTACAGTCAGCTTTAGCAGTCAACTATTTTTTCCCCAGTGGGCCATGGGCTCTTATGCGGCTGGGGAATCAGTAGTCATCTTTGATCTTCAGGTATAACTTTGCTTGTGGTGCTTGGTACCCTTGCTAGGCAATATGTGCTACAATGTTGTCAAACCTCACAACACGGTTGGTGATTTTTAAGCATGAAAGCCTTTAGTTTTCTACGGACTTGACTATGAACATTTTAGCTCTGAGAAATATGTTGAAATCGTGTTTGATTTGTAAATGAACTTCAAACTATTTTTGCATATTGGTATGATTTATAAAGACTGGTAGTGGTATGTTCTACAATTCCTCCTGTGACGAAATAGGATTGAATCTAAAAAGACATGTCATGCGTCTAAAAATGATGATGCACAACTGTATTAGAAACGCTAATATAGAGAATCACAGGATGCTGATGTCATTCTGTTTTCCGTTTACAGGCGTCCATTCGAAACTTTATTAATCTTCCACTGAAGAGTGTATAGTGATACAGCTGGAGGAAGATTCTCCAACAAAAGTAGAGATGAACATGCATTTGTTTCTAGGAAGATATTTAGGTCTCTTTATGTTTAGCTTTCACGAATTCATAGTACCCTGTCGTAAGTTGGTTATATGGAGATATCACTATGTTATATAATTTTACTGTTAGTAATATGTCCAGTGTTTCAGTAACAAGGTAATGAAGGTCCATATTTGACTTATTAAGATCCTCAACTACCCGCAACCCTCCTTGACCCCAGTAGTGACAAGACAAGGTGTGAAATCTTGTGTCTCTGTTTTATCTCCTATCCCATTTCTCTTTACCTCTAGCTTTCCTGTTCTAGTATATGTTTTCACTGATGGGGATGATGAGAATTTGAAAGGAACTTTGGATTGTTGGATCTTGCACACAAACTTAGTGCAAAGCCTGACAGCTGTTTATAGTTCAGACTGTGAATGGCAGCAGCGGCTCCACAGAATACAGTGCTGGGACAAGGGGGTCAAACTTGGGCTTCTTCTTCGCCTCCCAAGTTACCCAGGCTTTCCAGGAAGAGGACATTGCCAAGACTTAGAAGGGAACCTTTCCAAGATGGTGGTCAGTCCTTGGGTGTTGTTATTGGATTCCAATTCAAGATGAAGTAAGGCCTTTTTTATGTAATGTCAGTTCGAATGTGTCAAATCCTATATAAGGAGGCATTTTAAGCTGAAACACATTCTTGTCATTATTTTTTGTTGCATTCTTCATCCTTTGTTTCTATTGTTGTCACCAATTTGCTGCTTGCAGTGGATTTTCTCTTGGATTCATCTCATGACATTTGGCCTGGCTCTTTTCTACTTTCTTTTCACTGAGGGTGACTTTGCCATTTTTCAACATTTCTATTTCAGTAAGTTAGTTTAATTATTTTATTTAGGTCATTCATAAAACTTTTAAAAACATAGAAATTCAACTATTTCATATCATCACAATAAAATCCTAAATGAATCCAAATCTGAGCTGTATCAGTAGATAATCTGTCTGCCAGCGTATGAACCCAGCACAAATAGGGCTCTATCCCCTAACCTGACTTAATCAAGGCGTAGCCCTTCATTGTCCGCTTCCTTCATTCGTTCAATCGCTTTAAACTCTTGCATAATAAAGTTGTAAAACAAGTCAAATATTTTATTTTTAATAGGATAAGGAATATTTTCTGGTTTATGATGTATCCCCCCACATCCGATTGCTTCTATTTTATTTTATCTTCTTCAATAAAAATTCATGCGATTGGCCGAAGCTTTTTTCCCACTGTGGGTTTTTCTTCCCATTCCCATTTGGAACCATCTTAACGAGACACCTGGCACCTCTCTTATCTACTATTATGTGTAGGGTAGTATTGTGTCTTTTTCGAGGAGACACTGCTTCTTTTGGCTATCTAAAATGGGACTTAAACTGTTTAAGTGTCATAAAGTCCCAAAGGCTCGACTCCAGTTTGTACCGGACAATTAAGTTAGACTGTCTACCTTTCATCCAGATACCGTATGACATTATCCTTTGAGGAACCAGTGGAAGTGTCAAATCATCAAGACAGTAACTTTGACAAACATCCAAGAAGACACAAGTCTCTGTTTCAAGGTCAGACAGTGAATGCATAAAGTAAACATGTAATCTGAATTGAAGCACCTTTGTCATACTGGTTCATACCGGTTTGTCTTGATCTGTCAGGCTAGTTCATAAAGGTTATGCCTGGAATTAAGTGTAAATTCCCCAATGTAGGGTAAAGGTCAAAGGTCATGTAAGAAATTAGGTTGCTGGTTGACTGGGGTGTGAGCCCTAGTCAAGAAACAACCACAGTCCTTGTCAGGGTAAGACACGAGCCAACCCTAAATGTGCTAAACCCCCTGGTAGCTTGGCAGAGAGCAGACAGGCTTAACTTTGAGGCAGTGTGAAAAGTATGTTATTTGTGCAACACTTGAAACAGTATTAAAGTGAAAAATAGCACACAAAAAGAATCCCACATCAAGTTAGCTATTAAAGAAATGTTTAATAAATAAAGCAAGACCAAAATGGCAAAAATCCAATCATTAGAACTGGTGATTAAAGATTTGAGTGAAAATAGCATCAAAAACCACATAGCCCTAACTGTTGATATCTGGTTGCGCTTGACCGGGACAAAATCACCAGTTCAGGCCGACCACGATGGAGCGTGGGTCGGTTACAGGGACACCGTCAGGCTTGTTGAAATAGGCACCTTAAATCCTGCTTTGCAGAGCTTTACGAGGATGAGCGTCAAAGATGTGTCATGCAGCTGAAGCATGCGTCTGTTCCAAGGTACAGCGAGGCTGGGATGTGAGTGCCTACATCGTCAGTGAGGATCCCGTTGGCGAAGGCTTGCGATGTGAAGTCCATCATAGTAGATGCCTCACACAGTTGGGGCGATGTGTCAGTTTCAAGGAGGTGCTGAGCTGCAATGCGTAGTCTGGTGTTGTTGTTGAGCCTGCCATTGACAAGGGATGCAAGGGCCTGTGTTGAGGATGGGTTGCACAGCGGCAGTTCTAAAGAGGATGCGGAGGCAATGCGGGTCTCTGCATATGGGTTCAATCCACATAGCAGCTGTGATGCATCAGCTCTGCTTGGGGCTGCTCCGCACAACAGAAGAGATGTGTTGGTTCCGCTTGATCCACAGAGGCTGGCAGAGCACCATCGGCTCACTCCACTTGTAAGGGTCCAGGAATGAGGTGGCACCACTTTGTAGAATAGACTCATATATGGCAGAGTCTAGGTGCTGGGTTCAAGGTTGTTGGAACCTTCTGTCCCTGAGGCTCAAGTCATGAGGTCAGCCAACTAGCCATTGGAGTCACTTTGGGGTCCTGGGTCTTACAGATGAAGTTCATGTCCTTCACATCCAGACAGGAGGTCAGCACAGCAGGACAACAGTTCTTCAGAGCAGCAGTCCAGCAGGGTGGCAGTGCTTTCAGCAGCACGGCAGTCCTTCTTCCTGGCAGAGTATCCACAGGTCCAGAAGCGTACAGAAGAGATGGTGTCTGAGGTCCAATATTTATACCTAGTTGTGCCTTTGAATTGGAGAGAAGCTTCTCGAGGCATGACTTTGAACTGCACAGGTGCCCTGCCTTCCAAGCCCTGGCTCACAATCGCACTAACCTGCAAAGCTCATGTTTTCCGCAGGAGCAAGGAATGTCCACCCATTTCCTCCAGAACAACTCTCAGTGAACACTCAGCTATGCGGGCACTGGCAGATGTTTGCAAAGGGAAAGGGGGCTTGGGGAAGAGAGACAACTTTTCCTTGAAGCTGGAGGCTTTTTACGAGGCATGCGTTGGGGAATGTAGGCTCAGGATTCTATTCTGCTTCTAGTGGTTGATTTTTCTGCACCCAAGAAATACAGCAAACTGTTAGTATCACATTACAATACCATAACAATACAATGCCATATCAATACATGAGTTCTCAGATCTGACAATTACGAGTGCACAGTACTGAAATTGAGTGACCTGACAGTTCACTTAACTCACCCTAAGGCTTTTTGTCTGTTTAGTTTTTCTTTGTAAAGATCTGTTGCCTAACAACTCTGTTAGAAGCTTGCAGTAGTATGCTCGTTGTTTTTCTCAGTCCAAAAAATCACAGCAATCCAAAGAGAGTGTCTTCAAAATCCACAAAAATCACAGCACTCACCTGAGGGTCATCTTTCTTTTCTGGGTAGGTTTCACCGAAGAGCGCTGTTGTGCATTTTGAGACTCAGTTGCAAGATGATTCCATAAAAAAAGATGCAGGTAAATGAGGCTAGGCTTCAGGGTTGATCGGTGGCGGCTCTAAGTCACGCGGGTGCAGGTATATGCAGACTGTGTCAACATGAGCTCGCGAGGAAGATCCTTCTTCCTCAAGAATCAGGAAGGCAAGCACTGGTTTAAACAAGCATTTGCAATGCAATAGGTCTCGCATTAGGAAAGTTTGAGCTATTGGTATTGTAAATGGCAAAGTTTTTATTTATGTTTTTTTTTTTTTTTAAATAGCTAAATTAATAGCTTTGTCATTTACAATGCCAATAGTTATAACTTTCGCAAATGTGATACCTATAGCATTTGTAATGCAATATGTTTTGTATTTACATGACTTAGATGTATTGATATTACAAATAACAATGGCAATGAGTTGTCTCTATGTAGAAGACACTGAGTAAGTCGTCTACTGGTTTGTGGTCAATGCTCTTAGCTCACGAAATAGACTCTGTAGAGCAGTCTTTGGGCTTTTATTTGTTCGCTGATGTTTACTGTAAGTATATGATTAAATCTATTAAAAAAAAAAATCTATAAAAAAATAAAAACGACCACCAGCCAAGACAAAGTATTGTTCCAAAATAGGGAGCGGTAGCTAGCATTTGCCATGTGTGAACATGTGCCAGCAAAAACGGCAATGAGGATTAAGTGTGACAGGCGCAGAATGTAGTTAAAAGTCTCTCACAACTCTTTGGTTTCGCGTAGCACAGGCCGTCTTAAATGAGGACTGAGTGTGTCGGGTGCTGAATGTCGTGAAAAGTCGCTCTCTACTCTATTGATTTCGCGTAGCACGGATAATTTAAGATTATGGCAGCCTGTATGCATGCATTCTTGTCGGCTACCCACCCATGCCCAGCCGCCATCAGCTCTCACCAGTATTGAAAACGCAGCACGGGCCCGGTGTAGAGAGGTACGGCAGGCTGCCTCCGTAGCTCGCGCGGTTCCTCTCTTTCTGGCGTGACCACATTTTCTTTGGCCATATACATGTCGCGTAGGGTCAAGGCGCTGAACAGAAGCACAGACAGCAGGGCTTTAAGTGGTCAGATAAAAAGTCAAAACGAAACCTAAGAGCCGCGCGCGTGAGCTTCTACCGTAGACAGCTCACGTCGCGCGGCTCTTAGGTTTCGTTTTCCAAAGCGCATGGCAGAGTCTCGCTCGCACACATGCGCGCTCACGAGGTCAAATCCGAGATCCGAGACGGAAAGCGCGTGCACCTCCCCTGTCCCATTTACAAAGTATACTAAAGTATACTAGAGGTCCCTTCGCTACGCTCGACCTAAAAAGGTTGTGGTATTTGTATCCACCTCTTCAAAATGCCTGCCGATCACATGGCCATGCTTGAAGTTTCTCAACTTTGAGCGTGATTTCAGAAATGGCAGGAGACACTGGGGGGAGGCAGTGAGCAATTCAGGAGTCACTCTATGGTTCTTAAATATTAGTGAGCCCAAAATTAAATTCTTTAGTAAATGGGGGCAACAGGGAATACATCATTATTATACCCAAAACAGAAGACTAGTGACAAAGGTGTGCACAAAGGGGGGCTCAGGGACTACTTGTGGAAACACCGTTTAAGAAAAGAACCAGGGCACAAAGTGCTGCCCAAGGCGGGCGAAGTTGCGAAGGGCAGAAACAGTGCAGGCTTGGACCGTGGAGATAGTGACAACAACCACTAACTACAGTTGGTATGCAGCCCTTTGTGTGGAGGCAGGACACAGCCTATTCAAGTGTAAGTGGGGTTATGCCTAACTCAACTCCTCCCTCACATCCTGCCAGTGTGGCACACCTAAGCTCCCTATTGTGGGTGAATGTCTAGTAAAAATACGCGAAGCACAACTGTCAACTACACCCTGTCATGTGACCCAGAGACAGACTGCAGGCACCAAATAGCCACAGCTGGAAAAGGAAACTTTCTAAACGTGCCATTTTCAAAACTGTAATTTAAAATCTAACATCAGCATTAGCAGGGCCACTTGAATTATGCTGCAGGGGAGGGCCAAATTATGCATCAGGAGTTAGTCGATTATGCAGCAAGGAAAAGGCAAATGATGTGGCATGATGCAGTACATTTCACGATATTTACAATGTATTTGTCATTTTTACCCTTGTTAGCACTGTCTGGGCATTGGTCCCACCTAAATAGTACCATTTCAACACCCACATATAGCCATAAGCAACAAAATGGTGACCAGAAAAGCACTGTATGAGGCCTTCCACTGTGCAGCAGCACTCATCACTGCATATTTAGTAACTTCTGCACTGTTTGAGCTAAAAACAATTTTTTTTGTTAAAATCTGCAGATTATGCAGCAGATGATGGGTTCTGGGGCAAATGTACAAAAACTATAACTGTGCACAAAATGCCACAGTCACACAATTGCATAATTCCAGTGCCCTGACCATAAGTTAGGATTCTTCATTACAATTCAAAGACACTAAACACGAAACAGTTACCTGCTCGCTTTTGGAAATTGCAGCTTATTAAATGTAATAAGGCAACTCCAAGGCAATCCTATGAGAGCTGTAGGCCTTGCAGTAGTAAAAAACTAATTTATAAATGTTTCACTTCCGGCACATGTAAAATTTAAAAGTATATGTCCTGCTATGTTTATACATTGCACCCCTGCCCTCTGGGGTGTTCAAAGCCTACCCTAGGGGTGACATATGTATTAAAAAACAAGGATTGGGTCTGACAAAAAGTTCCCTTTGCCAGGTCAACATAGCAGTTTAAAACCGCACACAGAGGCTGCAATGGCAGGCCTGAGACGTACTTAAATTGCTAATTAAGTGGGTGGTACAATCAGAGCTGCAGGACCACTTGTATCATTTCATTTACAGGCTCTGGGAATAGGTAGTGCCAGTTTACTAGGGACAAAGAAGTAAATAAAATATACCAATTAGGAATAAGCCAGTTCTACCAAGTTTTGAGGAGACAGCACAAGCACTTTTACACTGATTAGCAGGGGTAAAGTGAACAGTGTCCTATAGCCAGCAAATATGAAGTCAGCAAACAGGAGGGTTGAAAGTTAGGGGGCAAACCACGCCAAGGATGCCAGGTCCAAAAGGTCAATACTATTAAATCCCTATGAAGTGACCATGATTCAGAGAGGACTTTAACCCATATTATTGCAAGAGGTCCTGCCAGGCTGCTGTACTGCTGTATCATCCATTTCTATGCCACACAGAATATATTTATAACAGCTCTAATAGATGCCACTAACAGCAAGAAAAGCGAGAATAATATTAACATTTCTAACATGGCTGGAATATCATTGGCAAACTAACACCCTAAGTATTACTTCTATGTGCTGCACTATGAGAGCATGAAGTAGATAACTTGACTCTAGAGTTTCTTGGGATTGAGTGCACTGCATACCTGTTCACAGTGGAGAATCTGTAGTTATCAGACTGTGGCTAGGAGAGAGTGTTCCCTCGAAAGGAAAATAGACATCAGCTGGGCTCAGCTTCTCTCCTCTCGGAATTGGCTCAGTATCAGCACTCAGCATAGGAATGGATGATACAGCAGTCTGGCAGGACCTCTTGCAATAATATAGGTTAAAGTCCTTTATGAATCAGTGGTCGCTTCATAGGGTTTACCTTTTGGACCTGGCATCCTTGGCGTGGTTTGCCCCCTAACTTTCAACCCTCCTGTTTGCTGACTTCATATTTGCTGGCTATAAAAAACAACTTTGTGCTTCTAAATTGTGAGTACAGTCACACCAAATATGGGTTTCCCATCTCCTCTGACTTGGAAATTGCACTTAGAAAATGTAGTGAGGCACTCCCATTGTTATCCTATGGGATAGATAGACCTTGCAGTAGTTAATACAAATGTAAGGGTATTTCACTACCAGGACATGTAAGTCCTACTTTTGAAATGCACTACACCCTGCCCATGGGCTCTTCAGGGCTTATCGTAGTGGTGACCCATATGTAATAAAAAGGAAGGTTTGGGCCTGGCAACTAGGTTAACTTGATAGGTCGAAATGGCAGTTGAAAACTACACACACAGGCTGTGAAGTGGCAGGCCTGAGACATGTTTAAAGGAGTACATAAGGGGGTGTCACAATAAGTGCTGCAAGCCCACTAGTAACTTTTGATTTACAGGCTCTGGGCATATGTAGTGTACTTTACTAGGGACTTGTAAGTAAATCAAATATGCCAATTGTGGATAACGCCAATGCTACCATGTTTAAAGTAAAGAGAACATGCAATTGAGCACTTGATAGCAGTGGTAAAGTGCTCAGATTCCTAAGGTCAGCAAAAACAGTAGGTCAGATGGCAAAAAGCCTAGGGAAACCACGCCAAAGATGCCAGGTCTAACAAATATATAGTGTCTCTTCTTAGGGCAGTACTTGTGTGTAAAATTCTAAAGCATGAAATTGGGTTTGTATGACCACTGCATCGCTGACCCCTTTATGGGAATGTTAGTAACCCAGAAAGCACCGACACCACACTAACAAGTATGGCAAATGGATTTTTGACGGTACAACAATCCGGACCTTCATGCTCAATCATTGGGTAACTGAATTTAATTCACAGCTGGAAAGCCAAACCCATAAGAACTAAGCCAGATCCTCAGTTTACAGAACATGCCACCCAATGTCAGTTTTCAGATATTTGGGACCTTTCAGTAGTGTTTGAATTTGAACACCCAAGAAAATCATCATTACAAATATACGGAGATGTCCGTAGTCCAGAGTAATCATGGTTAACTCCTACAGGGAATAAGGAAGCATCTATTAATATAGGTTTCTCAAACTTGACTCTTAAAAGGTTATTGAATTAGTTCAATTAAAATGGTGACTCCTGTTGCTATAGGAGTAAATTACTGAGAGGCAGTCTTACAACATCACAAGAACAAAGGTGTCCCCGATGCAGGGGCAGATACATTTGTAATAGATGTACATGCAGGGTATGCCTTTGAAACATTTTAATCAAGGGTGGAGATCAAGGTTATAGAGTCTGCCTCAGGGAAGTTTCAGGGTTACAAACCGGCAGCACCACTTGTACACTATAAGGCATACCAGTGTCTCGAAAATCCCTATAATTTACCAAGAGCAACAAAACACACACACACAAACGCAGACACACACACACACATACGAATGTTAGATTGAGTCCCCTAAGTAAAAGGAGGTGCTACATGGCCAATACTAGCTGGATATACACACTTTCTATGTCCTGAGACCCTACCACTTGCTGATGTTGTAGGGATAATTATTTACACAGTTTCCCTATACAGGAAACTCATACAAAATGTGCTACGAACCATGAGCACTAGACCAGCTCTAGCAGGACTAGGTTGCTGTATAAGCAATCAATCCATAGACAATAAATGATGAAATTGCCTTCTGGATTGCTCGCAAGAACAAAACAGTTGGAAGACGGTTTACCCTGACACGACACCCCAAGACAAGCATAGAATGGTGAGTGGAATGGTGCCGAATGAAGAGAAGTGCAACACCTGGAGAAGTATATTTCCCTGCACACACAAGTATTCATAAAACACCCTCGATCACAGTTCTCCCTGAGGTATTAAAACAAGTGCAAAATTAGCAAAGGATTGCATTGGCTCTGGACATAGGTATGAAGTGAATGGGAAACTTCACATCCGGTGCCTTTTTTAGGGGTAGGCACAGATGCAACCGGAGATCCCGGAGAACGCAGTACAACAGAGCAGCAACGTCCCATAGCACAGTCAACGAGGAGTCACAGAACCTAATCATCAACATTTCAAGAACGACCATTTCAACAACTCAAAATAGAGTTTTACAGAAGGGGATATCGTTTGTCCCGACCTACAACTTGAATGACCTTGAAATTCAGACCAGCCTGTTCAAATTTATGCGAAATTTGCGGTTAAGACATTTTTTTTCTAACATTTGTCCTACTCCCTCCAATACAGAGGAACATACATCCTTGGACTTACGTCCCAAAAGCAACTTCATGGCTCCAGTGAGCCACAAAACGTTGGACCTGTTCGAAACTTTGGTACAAAAAGACCTGGACAAAATTTGTAAATTGCCCACAAGACACAAGCAAAATCTGAATAAACAAGAGAAAATGGTTTTAAAACAATTAGCTACCAATCATAACATTACTATCTGCCCTGCAGATAAGGGCGGATCCTTGTTCATTATGGACAGGCAATTTTACCTGGACAGCGTACAAAAACATCTTTCAGAGACCAACATCTAAATGGAAATTCCATCAGACCCTACTAAGGAGTATGCTGCTATTCTTCAGACAATCGTTGACAAAACTGTGTCCTCAGGAACCATTACCACCAGAGATCGCAACTACCTCATTAAGAGTCATCCCAGTGTTCCATACCTATACATGATTCCCAAAATTCACAAGCATCCGACAAAACCACCATTCAGACCAATTGTTAGCACCATAAACTCAATCCATGAACCCATTGGAACCTATATTGACCGTCATTTACAACCATCAGTCAAATCCATGATCAGTTTTTTACAAGACACCACAGATTTCCTAGCCAAACTCAGTCAAGTCACCATTGATCCTCAAACATCCATCCTGTTGTGCACGATTGATGTAAACTCTCTTTACACTTCTATTCCCCATAATCTCGGAATACAGGCAGCAGAAGCGGCATTGTTGAAAACTGATAAACCACAAACTTTGCAAATTTTACTAATGGAACTCATTGAATTTACCTTAATGCATAGCTATTTCAGATACAACAACAAATTTTACAGTCAACTGTCCGGAGTAGCCATGGGCAACTGTGCTGCTCCGGCATATGCCAACCTGTTCATGCAGGACTTTGAAAATGAACACATCCTCTCAGTACCACATTGGAAGAATCACCTGCAAACTTACCATCGTTATATTGACGATATCTTTCTAATTTGGACAGGTACAGAAGAACAACTCACATTTGCCATTACCGATCTGAACAACATTGATGAAAGAATTCAATTCACCCACCAATACAACAGTTCCAATATCACTTTCCTGGATGTTAACATCACCAAGATAGATCACAAACTTGAAACATCCATGCACATCAAATCAACCGACCGCAACAATTATTTACATTATTCCAGCTTCCATCAATCCAGTCTCAAAATTCATTTACCATATTCTCAACTCCTCAGAGCAAAAAGAATAGCTTCCACTGATGAATCATTTGTACGGGACAATACTAACATCATGAAAAAATTTACCAAAAGAGGGTACCCTCAAAGGATTATCAACAACGCTTACCAACGCGTTAATTCCATTGTTCGTTCCACACTATTGCAACCCAAAGAGAAAACAAGTGTGGATACACAACCTAACGTGTTTGTCTCCAAATTCTCCACCAAAAGCTATCTGATCAAAAAATCCATCAAAACCCACTGGCAAATGCTACAACTAGAACCAGACTTCAACAAGATTTTCAAGGACATGCCCATATTTGCATATCAAAGATCTAAAAATGTACGATCATTCATCAAACCACAGAAGAATGAACCCATAGTATTCAAAGGAACCATCCCATGCCATAATTGTCAAAATTGCCACAACATCATCCCAGGGACAAACATTAACCATCCTAGTTCTGGCAAACTGATCTCATTGAAAACCAATGCCACCTGTGATTCCACCAACGTGGTATATCTTCTAAAGTGTCCTTGTGGATTACCATATGTAGGAAAGACAGAGCGCAAGATAAAAACACGCCTCAATGAACACAGAAGTAACATTAGGAATAAAAATGTGAAATCTTGCGTGTCTGCCCATTTCACCCAACAAAATCACACGAACAGCCAGATTCGGTTTTTGATTCTTGAAAATGTCAACAAACCGGAGGGCATGGACCCCAAAAAATATCTTTTACAAAGAGAACTGTTTTGGATCTTTAAATTGGGAACGACCGTCCCCAATGGTCTCAACGAACGCCTGGAATTTAGCAGCTTTATATGACTTTGTGTATAATAGTTTGAAGTTTTCTATCTCGCTGGTTGATCAACTTTTTTGCGCATGTTCTTACATGTATTGTACTCAGGATGCATCCTAGTTAATTTCTGGTTTTTCCTTTCTCTATTATTCTCGTCTATGCCACTTCATCTTCCCACCACTTTTTCTTCTAACTTTTTTTCTCTTCCACTATTAATTTTTTCCCCTCTATTTTTTTCATGTCCCCCAACATTTCTCACACACGTCCTGTTCTTTTCATTTGCATCTTAAGCAGATTTCTCTTCGTCTCCAGTTACACACATCTTTTTGTCCTCTGGTGTGTTTACGCTAGTCTTTTGTTTATGTTCATTTGTTTAAACCTCCGTGTTAGTCCGTTTTTCATTGCCACCTTCCTAATTCTTTAAACGCCACCGTGGTTTTCTAATCAGTTTCACTCGCGCATACCGGCGTCTTCACTACTGGTTCATTCGCGGAGACTCGTCTTTCTGTATGCTAATCCTCGGTAAGCACATTTGAAAACAAGTTTGTTATCGCGCAAAATTTGTAGGACACACGGGGTACTTCCCTCTACTAATTTTATTCTTTTTGGTGACGGGTGTATGCGTTACCTTTTTACGCAGTTAGTTAAACTTTTAAGGGTAATAGGGTTCACCGATTTCACCTATTTTTCAGACACTTTTGATTTCACCCGTGTAGCTCACTCTGATTTATTCATTTGTGTAACATGTGTACCGTTACCCGATGCATCCTTTTATGAGTTCACAGCACTGCATGTTAGTAGCTTATCACCGAATCTTGTGTTTGTTAGTTTTCACCCATTTCCGGTTCACATACTGATTCTACTCTTATTTACTTGATTTTCAGCTTATACCCCCTGACGAAGAGCCTCCGGGCTCGAAATGCATTGGGGTGAGGACATGTATATATGATGTTACCGCATTGAATGGAAATATTTTGGATAAGCTCCATCTTATGAACGAAAATGTGTTCATCATTTGACAATGATTTGAAAAACAGTTTTTGAGCTATATTTTGAACTCATTTACCTCAAAAAGAAAAAAGTGAATACAACTTTCTGGAACAATATTTTTGGATTACATTGGCTCATTATAGCAGATAGGTGTGCTCAGGTTCAACCACCCTGTGCCTACAGGGTTCTCTCACATTGTCTAAATTAGCAAGGTGACATTAACTAGGGTATCGACCCACTCGAGGGTGGAAGGGAGTAGTAAAGGTGCACCTTGGGTAATGTAGTGAGGATGGTGAGTTTAGAGTTAACTGAAAGATCGTGATAGGTTCAGCGTTAAGAGGCGGGGCAACACACCAGGTGTTTTAGTAGTTGAAAACTCAGCGTGCAGTTAACCGCCGATCGAGTGAGTAACAGGCTGGAGTGAGCAAGAGCATCAAGTTTTAGTGCCAAGGTATGAGTTTTTAACATACTATTTCGGGGGAAAGTAAAGCTGAACACAGGAAAGGGTATGAGAAGCGTTATGGTGGGTAAGAACTGTGACATTACGGGTAGGAACGGGAGGTTAAAGACATCCGGTACCATGGGGCGCCAGAGCATTCCTTAAGTTTGAACATGGAGGCAGTAGCCTCTGGGTCTAGAGGGAAAGCGTTGTAAACAGTAACATAGCACTATAGTTGCTCGAATGTCCACATGAATTGTGAGAAGTTGTGAAGGTAGATTGTAACATCCACGTTTTTTAATTTTGCAGAAAACCCCTGACGAAGGACTCAACAAAGTCCGAAATGCATTGGGTAAATTATGAACTGGCAACCAAGGATGTTTTGTTAAAATTTGTGTACGGAAAAAGGCCTGGATGGGCATAGCCGATGCATGAGAAGTTGTAAAACAGACGCATATCACGTGCAATAAGACCTATGAAAATAAAATGGTTTGATTTTAAAAAAACTGTCGGATTACATGGAGTATTTGTTACGAAAGTGGAAGAGGCATTGAAAAGGATTGGAGATTTCCGCAATTGCTGTGCACCTGGTCGGGAGTGCAGTCCCGCTCCCTTTATAATTATATTCTAAAGCACAACATTGAGTTTGAATTGGATTAAAATAACCTCCGAATCTCTCTCCCCTTCATGAGCACCACACCAAGAAGAATGTCAAGTGGGGTCATGTGGGGCCACAACAAACTGCAATTTTGTGCTCAAGCATTAGTGAATTCAACTAGGTTCAGGGGAAAACATGAGTGAGAAAGCCATATCTTGTAGAACTAAAAGGGAGACTTAGTTTATGCAACACAAGCAATACCTACTGTACCTACCTATCATATATAACTACCACACTTAAACTACTTTACCTAACCATACCTAACAGACAATACCTTTCATACCTACATAATTTATCATACTCAATCTATTTACTCATTCTAACCTAACCAACCTATTTGCCTTACTTAACAAACCAACATACCATGCCTTCTTACCTTACTAACCTACCATACCTACCAATCCTACCTATTACATCACACCTAACATAACTATCATATATATCGACCTCCCTACTATATCTACCTCTCTATGGCGCTTAAACTACTTTACCTAAAGTAACTAACCTACCTTTCCTTTGATACCCATCATATCTACCAATCATATTTAAGCTAACACATCTCCCTTAAGGTCCATACCTAACCTAACATACCTACCTACTCTAATTATCAAACAAACATACCATATCTAAATGCAAAACCTACCATCCTTATCATATATATTTACCTAACATTTACCTAACTCCCCTACCTAACATTCCATACCTAGTTGCCATAATGACCATACATTCCTACCATGCCTAAAATACTTTACCTATCATAACTTACCTAGCACATCTAATTTACCATACCTAAACAACCATACCTACCTATTAAACCTCCATACTTAACCTAACCATAAATAGCCTACCTAACGAACTATACATAACTTGCCTACTTTACTGCATAGCTACTTACCTTCCATAAAATGTATACCTTACCTGCCATATCTACCTAGCATAACTACCAGAGATACCTATCTACCAAAGCTAGCATTTCACCTTACTGAACCTTTTTCACCTACTACAACTAACATACCATATCTTCCACACCTCCAAATACCTATCCACCTGAACTAACCTATCATAGTATCCTAAAGAGGTCACTATATAGACAAATTTGTGATGAAATACCAGTTCCCTCCAAACTGTTTCAAATGAAATCTTTATTGATAAAGTGAATTCTTCCAATACTTTATTCTTTGCAAATCTCATGAAATAAGTGCAGAAACAGTCAACACATGTTTCAAGGAATCTTCTCTTGTTCAAGGCTGTAAATAGACATAAAAAAATGAAAAAAGAGTTCTCAAATTCAATGCATAACAACCAAGAAAAAAGAAAAACAGCACTTCATACTATAATCTAATACTGAAAATTCTTATCAAGTTTCTCGAAATTAAAACATGTGCTATGTAGGGTTTCTTGAAATAATAGGCATGAAATTAAAAGTATCCACTGTGTGATAGTTGTTGCACCTGGGTCCCGCCCTTTCAGAACAACTGAATTTTTTGCTTTTTGGATCACCCTGTTTTGGACTTTTAACTGTGGGTGAATCTCACTACATGTGTCTCATCCACAGTAATCACATGGCAAATGGATTGCACATGTTTACCACCGGTGTCCGCTTTTTAAGATGCAGTCACTGTGACACAGTTAGGGTAAGGGGCACTCAGATGGTGACACATGAATATGTGTGCACATGTGTGTGTACACGTGAGGGCTGCGTGTTCGAGACTACTGTTGTGTGCAGTGTGGTAACTGCACACACGTAGCCTGGCACAGAGGAGACTCTGAGGTAGGCCTTATTATGTTATTGTACACATAGGGGCCGATTACGATCTCGTTAGGAAAGGCCTCCATAGGACTCTGATCCGGAGGGCTTTCCTAGCGAATTGCGCTCCATGATCCGTGCGACCGATTCCCATGCACCCATATGGTGACGGACTTGGTTCGCTCGGACTCCCATTGAACTCTATTGGAGCCTGTATACCAAAGGCTCCCATAGCAACAAGCATTTACAATGCAATAGGTCTCGCAGCATTAACGTTTGAGTTACTGGCATTGTAAATGACAACGCTTTGCATATTTTTTTTTTTAATTTGCAATTGGATGTGGTGGTGTCCCAGAGTGATGTGGTGGTGTCCCAGAGTGATGTGGTGGTGTCCCAGAGTAATGTGGAGGTGTCCCAGAGTAATGTGGAGGTGTCCCAGAGTAATGTGGAGGTGTCCCAGAGTGATGTGGTGGTGTCCCTGAGTGATGTGGTGGTGTCCCTGAGTGATTTGGTGGTTTCCCTGAGTGATGTGGTGGTGCCCCTGAGTGATATGGTGGTGCCCCTGAGTGGTGTGGTGGTGTCCCTGAGTGATGTGGTGGTGTCCCTGAGTGATGTGGTGGTGTCCCCGAGTGATGTGGGGGTGTCCCCGAGTGATGTGGTGGTGTCCCCGAGTGATGTGGTGGTGTCCCTGAGTGATGTGGTGTGGTGCCCCTGAGTGATGTGGTGTGGTGCCCCTGAGTGATATGGTGTGGTGCCCCTGAGTGATGTGGTGTGGTGCCCCTGAGTGATGCGGTTTGGTGCCCCTGAGTGATGCGGTGTGGTGTCCCTGAGTGATGTGGTGTGGTGCCCCTGAGTGATGTGGTGTGGTGCCCCTGAGTGATGTGTTGGTGTACCTGAGTGATGTGGTGGTGCCCCTGAGTGGTGCCCCTGAGTGATGTGGTGGTGCCCCTGAGTGATGTGGTGGTGCCCCTGAGTGATGTGGTGGTGTCCCTGAGTGATGTGGTGGTGCCCCGAGTGATGTGGTGGTGTCCCTGAGTGATGTGGTGGTGCCCCCGAGTGATGTGGTGGTGTCCCTGAGTGATGTGGTGGTGCCCCTGAGTGATGTGGTGGTGCCCCTGAGTGATGTGGTGGTGTCCCTGAGTGATGTGGTGGTGCCCTGAGTGATGTGGTGGTGCCCCTGAGTGATGTGGTGGTGCCCCTGAGTGATGTGGTGGTGGCCCTGAGTGATGTGGTGGTGCCCCTGAGTGATGTGGTGGTGCCCCTGAGTGATGTGGTGGTGCCCCTGAGTGATGTGGTGGTGCCCCTGAGTGATGTGGTGGTGTCCCTGAGTGATGTGGTGGTGCCCTGAGTGATGTGGTGGTGCCCCTGAGTGATGTGGTGGTGCCCCTGAGTGATGTGGTGGTGGCCCTGAGTGATGTGGTGGTGCCCCTGAGTGATGTGGTGGTGCCCCTGAGTGATGTGGTGGTGTCTCCGAGTGATGTGGTGGTGTCCCCGAGTGATGTGGTGGTGTCCCCGAGTGATGTGGTGGTGCCCCGAGTGATGTGGTGGTGTCCCTGAGTGATGTGGTGGTGCCCCCGAGTGATGTGGTGGTGCCCCCGCATGATGTGGTGGTGTCCCCGAGTGATGTGGTGGTGCCCCCGAGTGATGTGGTGGTGCCCCCCGAGTGATGTGGTGGTGCCCCCCAAGTGATGTGGTGGTGCCCCCTGAGTGATGTGGTGGTGCCCCCGAGTGATGTGGTGGTGTCCCCGAGTGATGTGGTGGTGTCCCCGAGTGATGTGGTGGTGCCCCGAGTGATGTGGTGGTGTCCCTGAGTGATGTGGTGGTGCCCCCGAGTGATGTGGTGGTGCCCCCGCATGATGTGGTGGTGCCCCCAAGTGATGTGGTGGTGCCCCCGCATGATGTGGTGGTGCCCCCGAGTGATGTGGTGGTGTCCCAGAGTGATGTGGTGGTGTCCCAGAGTGATGTGGTGGTGTCCCAGAGTGATGTGGTGGTGCCCCTGAGTGGTGCCCCTGAGTGATGTGGTGGTGCCCCTGAGTGGTGTGGTGGTGTCCCTGAGTGATGTGGTGGTGTCCCTGAGTGATGTGGTGGTGTCCCCGAGTGATGTGGTGGTGTCCCCGAGTGATGTGGTGGTGTCCCCGACTGATGTGGTGGTGTCCCTGAGTGATGTGGTGTGGTGCCCCTGAGTGATGTGGTGTGGTGCCCCTGAGTGATGTGGTGTGGTGCCCCTGAGTGATGTGGTGTGGTGCCCCTGAGTGGCGATAATTCACCGAACTTCTCTTTCCCCACATTGCCTATTTCTTCTGGAGCCCAACAGCAACAAGTATTCCCAGCTTACATCTGTCGAGCAACGCCTTGCACTTCTCCTTGAGGCTTTGGGTCAATTACAGCTCGTCAGAGGCAGATAAGTGTTCACTGCCTTAAATTTTCAATGCATTTTCGAGTGGTGGGCCTAATGTTTCTTTTGCAGGTACTATATCCTGGACTATGCCAAGCACCTCCCCTTCCCCCCCATTCACCCCCTGCCATTGGGAGGCTGCATTGCAGCTCTGGGAGAAGGGAGGACCAGTTAGCCCACAAGCAACCCCCCACACGGGTGATCCCCTTTACTGTTTTTGACTTTCCTTGAATCTATTTGACTTGGACTGTAATGTTACATTTTTTTGTGCGTCTTGGGTGGGCAGTGGTCTGCAGAAACCTTACAGTAAAGGGATTGGAAACTGCTCAGTAACGCGTACCCGACCGAGCCTGCACAGAGAACGGGGCTGCAGTAACGGAGCCAACAACTTGAGGGGCTGGTTACTGGATCTGTAACGGTCACAGCCCACTAACTGAGCAGGAGAGGGTGGGGCGCACTACAGGCAGAAGGGATGCTCAACTTAAGAGGAGCAGCGCAGCAGGTGCTAGAGTAGCGGCTGAGCCTCCAGTGCCCCTCACTTTGATGCTCACACACTAAATACGCACTGACCGGGCAGAGCAAATGGCAGGGGTGGGTAATTGGCAGAGGGGGCGCGGAGCACAAGAGGAGGAAAGGTGCAGCGCAACAGAAACAAAGACAGGGCGGGGCACACAGTAGCGGTCATGAAAAGCAACTTTACGATAAACAGTCGCACTTGTGAAAAACACTCATAAATATTTTCCAAAGTAGTCCCTAACTCTGCTCAAGTAGTACAACGCCATTGTACGCTTTGGTACGGTGCAGTGTGGCATCACACTGCTCTTTGGGCGCTCACACACAAGGGTGCAACTGTTTTACCTAGGAGTGCAGGGGGTGTACTACCCGGTCCCCCAGCAACACGCCGACAGAGGCTGTAGATGATTGGGTGCACCGTCTCATGTTTCCACGCCGTTCTCTGCTTGCTCACCCTGCCTTGTAGCAAATCTATGTACACATACCCTCTGCTTGAAGAGAAAGCATCTAACAGAACAAGTCTACATATAATAATCTGCATAATTAACTAGATAACAGAGATTAAGAATAGAATATAAATGAGTGAGTTTTTAGCTGCGCTATAAACCAAAGGAGCAGTTCAGTTCTGAGGAAGTCACGATCGGATCAGCGCCGCGCGCCACTCTGCAGACTCCCCCTGCATTCCAGAGAGGCGCGCGTCGCGGTCCGGTCTGCATTGGCATGCTGTGGAGACAAGACCTGGCCGCGCGCACAACGTTATCCTATGGGGAAATGCTGCGTTACTAGCCGAGATCTAAAAACGAGTGAGTGGAGAAAAGCGTGCACCCTGTGGCGGGCACCCTATGGTGCCCACCACACTGTGCATGCATGGAAAGGGGGGACCCCTGGGTACCCCCACTGGACCGATTCGGAAGGCCCCGGGTGAAGGGGGTCCAGCTACAGTCCCCTGAAATCCGATTCCCACAGCTGTTTTATCTTGCTGAGACCGAGTTGATTCGGCTGTCCAAATTGTGCATCGTACTCGCTACCTCAGAAGCTGGCTCCATTGCGTGGTATGATTCGGCTGCAAACAAGTCGGACTGACGGGATCCAGTTCGGAAACAATCCGGTTGATGCAGATGAGATCTTCTCATCGTACTTGGACACTCGGAACGGGTGGAGATTCGGTTGGAAACATATGTTCCGAATCGGATTTGCTCGTTCCAGAACCAGTCTGGAGGCCTTCCTAACAAGATCATATCTGCCTCTAATAGGGAAAGTCAGTGTGATTTACTGTTTTGTCTGTAGTGACACTTTGTTATACACATTGGGGAAATTGCCTAAGATTGCAGGTTTTCTTCCCTTGGCCTACAATAAAAATGGGTGGAGCCTGTGCGAGAAAATCAAATCTACGAGCTCCAGGAGGATATCTATACAACTTATGGGTCATCCAGAGTTGTCATATTTTTTGGCTCAGCTCAGGATCAGAGTCCAAGCCTTTTGTCACTCTGCTGTGCCATGTTCATTACATTTCCCTCCAGAAGCAGGAACAAAGACTTTCCCGCAAAAAAGGAGTAATTAACAGTGCTTCTTTTTGTCCTGAGGAGGGAAGGATAGAAATAAAAAAAAATCTGATCCTGTTAATTACCTGTCATATTGCACCAGGGTTGGGGACAGCTCAGGCCCACTAAACAATGGAGGAAGCGAAGACAACTGATTCCAGCACAGGAGGGGGGCTCCTCTTTGACCTTTTTGTGGGAAAAGCCCTGGTGGTGATGTCAGTGAGAGGCGGAGCTGAGACCCCAGGAGGAGATGTGACCAGTGACTCCTGGATAATTCCATCTTGGGTTGCCCATAATGTTGTGCAGGATGGTTGGGCCAGGAATGGAGAGTTGATGTGGCACCCTTGGATTGACAGAGATGCCTGTCTTCTAGAACCTTCCATGCCCCTTTAAAATTGTTGCACATATGTGATGTTTTGTGATGTTTGCTGCTGGATTGTGGGACTGTGACAGCCAAGAACAACTGGAGGGAGGAACTCCCTGGTGTCAAAAAAAAGGCTAAGGACTCTACCCCAGTTGATCCGGTATTCAGACAAAATATCGAAATAAATATCCCCAAACCAAAATATTGTGTTTTAAATATCGTGATATGGAAATATCGTCAGCAAGAATATCGCTGTCAAGAATATAAATTTTAAGGTAAGTAGTGTTGATTTTTAAATATCAAAGTCATTAATATCGTTTGCAAAAATATAGTTGTTTAAAATATTGTTTTTTAATAAGGAAGTATTTTAGTATATATTTTAAATGTATAGGATGTAAATTTTTTGTATATTCTTGTTTATATTTTTTAATATATTTGTTCAATTCTTTGTAGTTACTAAATTTCATTTAATTACTTTTATCAGGTTGTGGGTTTATGGGGGTATGGGGTGGGAAGTAATTACATTAATGATTATTTTTTACTTAATATTATTTATTTAATTGATATTTACTTTTGTTAATTGTGCTATTCATTTTTTTAATGTAAATGTTATGTGCGGATTGTGGAGTTTATAGGGGTAAAGGGTGGGAAATAATGTTTTTTTAATTAATTAATGAGTTGTTAATTACTATTAATTCATTGATAAATAATTCTGTTAATTGCATAATTATTATTTTTTTTGGCGCGGGTTGTGGTGCTTATATTTGTTAAAATATAATACATCTATTTATTTTTTATAAATTATTGTTACTATTTGTTATATTAAATTTTTTCTATTTTAATTTATATATATTTTAAAAATGATATTTAGTAGAATGATATTCATTCCAACAATATTTTTTCTTCAATATTTTTGTTCTTACCATTATAAGCATAGGATGACAATATTTTTGACAACAATATTGTGGTCACGATATTTTGGCATGAGGATATTTTGAGGTTCAGTGAACCAGTCGACCCAAGGACCAGTGGGTCTCCCCATAAACAAAGGCAAGTAGGAAGGCTGCAGCCCTGTAAAGCAGGAGAACTAGCTCCCTGTAGATTACACCACTTTGGAGTTGAGGTGGTCTGCTAAACCTACTCCTGGTGGCTAGAACTCACATCCAGGAGTAAAATTAGCCCAGATAGTCCGAATCAGCCCACCATGACCTGAGATATGGAATTTTGAAGATTGGTGACCTGCAACCTTTCTTTCAACAACGGTGCATGTATGACTCCGCCACCCGGTCACTAATTACCCCCGGGTTGAGCCAAGGCCCGGGGTCGGCACACAATTTATTTATTTATTTATTCTGCTCCTAGGTCCCTGGCACGCCGAGATTCTCTGCCTCCACCAGAAATCTCACTTTTTAATGCACAGTAGATTGACGTTTTGTGGTGGTGTGCTTTATGACAGTTCAAGTTGGATTCTGGCTTCAAATAGTAGCCAGTTAAGAGCCTTCAGATGACTAAAGATGTGGTCAATATTTTTAGACCCTGAGAAGAGTCTTGCTGCAGCATTTAGACGTGCTTTTAGTGGGGCTGTAGAGATCTTGGGTAACCCTGAAAGAGTTGTAGAGCCATGTTCGATCCTATAAATGAGCAAGGCATGTGCTACTAATTTTAGGTTTTTTAATGTAATTTAAAAAAATCCACAAGCATATATGGATATGCGGAGAACATCTAAGAACCAGGAATTGAATTGATTCTAACTGAGAAACGAATCGCTAGAGAGGTTCCAGATCTTCTTATATGGGCACTCTAAATTGGTCACTACCTCCGCTTCAATTTCATTTAATTTATCACCACATTAGAAACACTCTATCGCATTTAATTCTCAAATAATTATTACACTCACTCACACAATCACATTTATGAATACGTTGCACGAAAATGTGCTTATTCCAGATGTAGGGTGACAATCCAATGAGGAACATTGGGTACACTACCCGATAGTAGCAGAGATAACATTGGAATATACGCTATGACCTATTTGGTGTATAGACTTGTGATCCTAATTGAATACGGGAGAATGTTGCCAGCATTAATCATGCTAATTGAATTGAATTCTTAACATATATGATATAAAAAATCAGTTGTTATTATGACACTAGTATCAATAATGTCAATTAAAGCAGTGATTATGGCTATTACCTAAGCAAATGAAATATCATTGTTTATTTCGAAGATCGATAATTTTATATATTAGGTTTATTTGAAATATCCAACAATGTGATTAAATCTCTGATGCATTGACCAGAATGCTAAGGGGCAAACTGTGCTGGGAGGTGAAGCAGTGTGCTCTCACCCCTTCCTGTTTGAAAAGGCTCCCATGAGCCATTGTGCTGACGAGCTTGTGGAGATGCACCTGTGCGCCTGTGAGAGGTACTGAGACCTGAAAAGATTGTGGCAGCCTGATCAGCAACCCCAAATAAAATGTGTTTTGATCTGTACTGATGATGGATGATATCCAGAAACACATGTCTACAGATTTACAGCACTAACCTGCACAAACTTTGGTGGAATACTCCAGTGAATTTTGTAGTAAGCATGTACCATAAACTGCATTGACCAGCATGCTAAGGGGCGAACTGTGCTGGGAGATGAAGCAGTGTGCTCCTACCCCTACCTGTTTGAAAAGGCTACCTTGAGCCATAGAGCTGTCGAGCTTGTGGAGATGCACCTGTGTGCCTGTGATAGGTACTGAGACCTGAAAAGATTGTGGCAGCCTGATCAGCAACCCCAAATAAAATTCGTTTTGATCTGTACTGATGATGGATGATATCCTGAAACACTGTCTACAGATTTACAGCACAAACCTGCACCAACTTTGGTGGAATCCACCAGTGAAATTTGAAGTTAGCATGTACCATGAACTGCATTGACCAGAATGCTAAGGGCCGAACTGTGCTGGGAGGTGAAGCAGTGTGCTCCCACCCCTTCCTGTTTCACATTTATGGATACGTTGCACCATAATGTGTATATGTGGATATGCGAATAACTTCTAAGAACCAGGAATTGAATTGATTCTAAAGGAGAAACAAATATCTAGAGAGGTTCCAGATGTTCTTATATAGGCACTCTAAATTGGTCACTACCTCCGCTTCAATTTAATTTAATTTATCACCACGTTAGAAGCACTCTCTCACATTTAATTCTCAAATAATTATTACACTCACTCACACAATCACATTTATGGATACATTGTACCAAAAAGTGCTTATTCCAGATATAGGATGACTATCTAATGAGGAACATTGGGTATATTACCCGATAGTAGCAGGGATAACATTGGAATATTCGCAATGACCTATTTGGTGTATACACTTGCAATCCTAATTGAATAAGGGAGAATGTTGCCAGCATTAATCATGAAAATTGTATTATTAACATATTATGATCTAAAAATCTGTTGTTATGATGACACTAATATCTACGGTGTCAATTGATGCAATGATTATGGCTGTTACCGAAGCAAATGAAATATCATTGTTTATTTCGAAGATCGATAATCTTATATATCGGGTTTATTTGAAATATCCAACAATGTGATTATGTCTCCGATGCTTATCATGCTCATATAGATTGAAAGCTGCAGGATCTCATCTTTATTGCTTTCTTCTACCGCAAACACGCTGCTCTGAGTTATAAGTCATAGCGTGGCTTTCTGTTTTTTCTAAAGCTTTTGATCAAGTAATTTTATTGACTACTATGACCACAACATTGTTAACAAACATGAATAGCCAAAACAAATAATCAAATGGCCACAATGTAAAAACAGTTTTATAATAATATGTACTGTAATCCCTGATTAATGTTTGTAACAATAACGAGGATTAGCGCATTTGTTTTATTTGTTTATTCAAAATATTACAGAGCCATACGTGAAGTATTTCCTCACTTTCCATGTACCATGGGTTGTACTTCTAAAGGAATTTGCACTATGTGCCGTTTTGTTTTCTCTCCAGAGTTCTGGAGGAGAATACGTGTGGTAAAGGAACATACATATATAAATAAACGAATATTTTAAATATGAATATAATTTTAAAAAATCGTTGATAATATATTATCATGCATTTATGTGTGTGTGTGTGTGTATATAAATATATTTTCGCCAGCAGCAGCCACCCCCCGCAACTGATTAGGAGCATTCCCTATGGAGAGTTACTCCGCATCCGGAGAAACTGCTCGAGATCGGAAGATTTTGAAGTAGAGGCTACGAAATGTGTGAGTAGATTTGTTGCCAGAGGCTATGGAGCAGTTCTACTTAATGACACCTTGAAAAGAGTGAGGGCTATTCCAAGAGATTCCTTACTGACACCTAGATCTACTATGAGTAAGGATCTTAAGACATCAACCGTTGACAGTGGAAAGTTCAGATTAATAACCCCTTTTTCCGCTGGAGCTGAGGATTTGAGAGCCATGCTCCGTAGAAATTGGCATATTCTCAAAACAGATACCACACTTAAGGATGATCTACCTACCCACCCGCTTGTCACCTTCAGTAAAGCCAGATCTCTTGGGGATCACCTAGTGACTAGTCACTTAGAGAAACCTCCTCCTAAGAGTAATACCTTAAGGACTATGAGTGGGTTTTACCCCTGTGGTAAATGCAAGGCCTGCGCAGGGAGCAAAAGGGTGCTCTCTATTGAGGTGCCCGAAACCGTGTGGCCTCCGCTACATAGGGAGCACCATAAATATGCTAAAACTACGGATCCTGGAACATCTAAGGGCGATTGATAAAGCCGATCCTTCTTATCCAGTTGCCCGGCATTTTGCCGAGAAACATAATAGAGACCGTAGCAAGTTGCAATATTTTGGCCTTGACACCATCAGATATAACGTGAGGGGAGGAGACTGCCTACGACGACTACGCAGGCTCGAATCACGCTATATTATAGATCTTTCCACAAAATGGCCTAAGGGTATGAATAGCGGAGAGGAGATGGTAGTTCACCTAGGCAAATGATGTATGTACTGTTTATAAGTCTCCATATAGGACCGGTTTTAGTCTGTTGAACCTTTGTGGATCTACTGTATGAATTGAATACACCTAAGACAATTGATAACTTAGACTGGAGAACTGTTGCCACACTGAACCTAGGCACCTGAATGAGGACTTTGGTTTAAAGCAATTGTAATGATAACTTATAGGTTCAAAGGGCTCTTTGATTCCTAATAGCACTGTGCATTTCGGCCAATTTAGATAGGGCGCATTGTCTTTGTTGACCTTTTCTTAGTTTATACATGCTGACACAGATTCCTTCCTTTATTATTTTGGTTACATATTCTTGCAAGTGTACGAGCTGAACTCACCCCCAATGAGCTAGAGTAATTTTGGAGGACAATTGCCGATCCACGGCTTTATTTCTCAATGCATTTTTAGCATAGTGATAGATGTCACCTTCTCCACTATAGCGGGTTGACCTATCTATAGGTTAGGTAATGCCTTATTACATCCATTATGAGTAGTGTATAAGGTAGATGTTGACCATTACAAGATGGAGTCCGCAATTGTGGGGAAGAATGTAGTCCTCTGTCTATGCTCATTAAGGGGTGTACACTTTACACAATTTGAATGCTTACTAAAATATATGTACCCGGTTGGGTGTGTGCACACACACACTGATGAAGGCAAATCGCCGAAACGCGTCTGTGGTGTAGCTAGCAACTGAATAAACTACTCCGTGTGAAGGAACCTCCCGAGTGCTGTTTTCTTTCCTGGGGATTGTTGCCGGGATTTGACGAGCGCAATATATATAGATATATATATATATATATATATATATATATATATATATATATATATCTATATATATCGTGCTCACTTGTCCATCTTAATTCCCCTGCGATCGGGTGCTTCTCTAGCATGGTGACGGGCACAACGCGGTCTGCCAGATCCCAAGCTCGCGGCACAGAAATGCACCAGAGCTCACAGGAACGCTTTAACTCCCAGATTTTATTTGTATTGAAACATACACGACCAGACGCGTTTCAGCTGCCGCCTTTGTCAACAGTGGCCGGCGCCGCCATGAGGCAAGTTTAAAAACAACAGTACTGGTAACATAAACAAAGGACACCTAACTTACTTCAGAAAAGGTGTCGGCCATTTCTAAACATGTTAATCAGTGAAGAAAAGCATCAAAAAACATCAGTCACATCTTAAACATAAATATTAATCAACACAAAAGTTAATAAACACATGACACCTGGATGGGCTTTCCAATCTATTCAACAAAATGTTATTTCATGGATAACTTATGAACTCAATTTAAAGTCACTCTTGCCCTGGATGGGCTAATCGTATGGCCAATTGTTATCCACTCCACCTGATGTACAAAATCCTTATCTAACCTTCTTGCCTAAGCTTCTGATATGATCTCAGTCACTTACACATGCCAGTACATACAAGAAATCCAGAATTACATATTGTTCAGAGAGTCAGAGTCAGAGTCAAAAATACTTTATTCGATTAATTAAAATCATAAAAGTATACTACACACATATTTATAAATAATCAACATAAATTCACAGATAAAACTTTAAAATTCACAAACAATTGTTAAAAAGCAGTTAAAAACAGTTGAAACAGTTGTGTGGGAAGTAATCAGGCACAGTTTAAAATTTATAATACCCTGTAAACCATCAGATTGATTATATAACTAATTTCATTGTCTTGTTACTTCTTGTTGACGGTGTGAACAAGCAGGGAAAAAATGAAAATGAACCGCTCATGATGGTAAAAATTAATCAGACCAAACTTTAGCTACTCCAAAACACATTCCATCATTGTGGTGTTCAACAATCTTTTACGTTTGGCACGCAACGCCGCTACTAGAAAGTTGACAACCCCAAACATTACAATAGGGGTCTCCATAAGCTGTAAAAACAACAACGCGGGTTTCACTTGCATAAATCCCTTGTCCCTCAGTAGTGGTAAAATATATTTTTTCCTCCCTTCGACAAAAAAGGGACAGAAAAATACAAAGTGCGTCAAGTCTTGGTCATTAAAGGCATCACATTTACACGGGGCATTGTCCCTTGGCTTATTCCATTTCAGGTATTCACCCAAAAGAAGATGCATCTGATTAAAACGAAATTTCGTCAATAGCCAACGATGATATGGTCTATTGACTACAGTTAAGTATGGCTGGATGGTCAAGATAGAAATTACCATGTAGTGAGCCCTTACTGTAATTTTTTCATTTTCCATAGCTTCCCGGTTAGTATTTCTAAAGTTTAAAAAATGGGCTTTCATCCATTTAACATCATCTTTACTGAGTCTTTCAGGGTTACAATACAATTCTGGACGACCTAATTGTGTAGCTAAGAATTTAATATGTTTCAGCCATTTAATGTCCATTGCTCTATCTCTCCCCATGCAGTCGGTGATAATTTTTCGATTCAATGACAGAGTAGGGTTCAGCCATACTTTCACCCATAGCAATAGTGGAGCCAAGTTAAGGGCATCCTCAATATGACCTTGCCCCAATTCCAAGTGGGCAGAGAACGAAGGAGTGGACTGTGGTAAACCCAATAGAGAACGCATAGATCTGTTCTCCTCTTTTTGAATTGGGGCTAAGTTCTTATAACCCCAAATCCCGGCCCCATATCTGGCCAGAGCCAGGGTTTTTGCTCTATATAGGGAAAGAATGGCTTCAATAGGTTTCCCTCCCAACCTCTTGGCGAAACTTAGTATGGCTGCAAAAGATCTTCGTACAGCTATCGCTTTGTTAGCAATCTGGGGGGTCCAGGTGACTAAATTATCAAAAATTACACCGAGGTAAGTGAATGTCTTTACTTTAGACAATGTCACACCGTTGCATCTCAAGATTTTTGTATTCTCCTTGCCTTTCCCAATTGACATAACGTGGGACTTTTCCATGTTAACAACCAGATCCAATTTCTGCATAAAGGCCCCAAAAGTGTCAAGGAGTAACTGTAGTCCATTGGGGGTTCTGGCAATGAGGACCGTATCATCGGCATACATCAGTAGGGGCAGAGGGGACCCACCCATACTAGGTATATCCGGTGTGACTGTTGATAGAGCTGAATACAGTGAATTTATATACAGTGAGAATAACATGGGTGCTAAAATGCACCCTTGTCTTACCCCTCTGGCTGATCTAAACCCAGCAGTGCATTTACCATCGGATGACATACGCACTGAGGCGGTCAGATCACTGTGCAAATAGGCCAGGAAGTTAACCAAAGCAGGGTCCAAACCCATCTCCAAAAGTATTGTCCACAGTTTCGACCTATTGACTAGGTCGAACGCTGTGGACAAATCCATAAATGCCAGATGGATTGCCCCCCTAGCAGCAACAGTATATTTACAAATGGTCATATACAGGTTAAGACACTGTTCCTCAGTACCCCTCCCCACCCTGAACCCATATTGGGTATTACATAAAATTTCATTTTCCTTTTCCCATTTATTAATTTTGTTTAAGATGACTTTGCCTAAAATCTTGAATGACGAGTCGAGCAACGATATCGGTCTATAACACCTTGGGTCACCCCTTTGACCCTTCTTAAAAACTGGTATAATAATCGAGTGTGACCAAGAAGTAGGAATGTTAGAGTTATCCATACAGACTAAGTTAAAAACATTTGCGAGAACTACGGACCACACATGAGAGTGTGTCTTGAACATATCGGCGGGAACCCCGTCCGGGCCGGGGGCCTTCCCACCAGCCGTGTTTTCTATGGCATTTTGTACTTCTTTCACCGTGATTCTTAGTGGGGTGTCTGAATTTATAAAATCAATAGGGGTGAAAGGAGTTATAAGGACCTTACTGCCATAGATAGTTTCAAAATGGTCCAGCCATTGTTTCTCGGTGATGTTAGCCTCCAGTATTTCATTATCTCTGCCATTAAACAATGGAGAATTCACTACAGCCCAAAACTTAGCACTGTCCCTCAGTGTAAGTTTATCATATAGTGATTCCCAGGCCTTGTCTTTAATTCCTCTTTTACGTGCCTCAGTTGTGATTTTGTATTCCTTCCTGCATTTTGACACTTCTGCTCTGTTACGCGGTGTACATTTCAAGGCTTCTAATAAGTTTTTATGTGCCTTGGAACAATCAGCGTTAAACCACCCTTGCGCTTTACGTGTCTTGTTGTTAGGTTTGCACGTAAGTGCCATGGCAACATTTTTGCAGATAACTTCAAAGGCTTTAATAACATCCCCTCCTGATGTCAATGGGTCTCTGCAGATGTTTAATTCTAGACTTACTTTGTCTCACAAATCATTAAAAAAATCATTGGGAATAACTCTAGACCATTTAACTCGTCTACCTTGATCATGAGCCCGGATTACAGTAGGATAAATTAAATGTGGTCCGGTAGTTATTATGGTAGGATTTGTGTTAATTAATTCCATAATAACCGGATTGTGGTCACTAAATGCCGTCTGTATTGCATTATAAGAAATAACATTTTTAAGTATACTGGGTGACCCAAAAATAAAATCAATGATAGTGTTGCTCCCACTAGCACTATATGTTGGAACTCTGTCTTTATTATTCACAAAAACGGGTTCTGATATGTCTAAATTTATCAGCAGTTCTTCTAAAGCTCCCCCTTTAACAGAGTGTTCAAAATGCGGGTGGGTCAAATAATCATCTTCCAAACAAACATCATGATAACAATTAAGATGACATATGTGTGTATTAAAATCACCAAGAAGTATATAATGAACAAATGTAGTTTGACTCCTTTTGTAATCATTTAAAAAATCTGTCAACATGAGGATATTTTCACTGCCTTGTGTACCCTCTATGGAATTATAAAAATTTACGTAAAGGATTTTGTCCCCCGAATTGTTCAGAACCTCCAATATTAAACAGTTGGGAGAGTTAACATTTAGCATTTTCATCACCCCCATATGTTTAACTGAGATTAAGAGCGCGAGGCCTCCCTTGCTCCTACCCCTAGACGACTTTTGTGCAGCTACAAAAAAAGATGTATAACCTTCAACCCAGAAATTGCATTCAGTGTCCCAAGTTTCTTGTAACGCAACCACATCATGTTGCTTAATAATTTCCAGCCAAATCGTGTCTTCCCTTTTGGCTTGAAGACCAGATATGTTCCATGTCATTAGCTTGACGTTTCGAGTGTCAATGTTATTTCCGGGCTGATCCTCCACCCCCTTCTGCGTGGACAGTCAGATGTTTGCGTCAAGGTTTGATAGAACATCAAAACTGTTTCTGAGTTCCGGGCCTGAAGACAAGGCCGCAGGGTTGTTATTATTGTGAGTCAAAGGGGAATTTAGAGGTTCGGTAGCCCAGTTAGCTAAATGCACATTGGATCGTGGTATAATGTTCTTGGTGTTTTTAATCAACCAGGGACTTTGTTGAGCAGGGCAGGGGTAGAAGAAACCTAAAGGAACCGCACGGATTTGCCCATGAGCGATATTTGTTCCGTCCCAAAATAACCTTGTGCAAACATGTGGATTTTTAAAATTAATGATGACACAGTCGTCAGAAAAGCGTTTTGCGGACGGACCCAGCCAGGAAACTCTTCTCGCTAGACTTATGAATGTAGAAATGTCTCTAGGTCCTGAGCAGTTATTATCGCACCAACTCTTTACATTTTCCATGAGGGTTAATTGTGTTTCTGAGTCTCCTTGTTTAAGCCTTGGTACATTGACCAGTACTGCCACGAATGGTGTTGCCTCTGGGGGTAAATTGACCATAGGTTTAAGGTATTGACCATTACTCGTTCTAGGGCAAGCTGTCTTTACGGCACCCTCTTCTCTGGATTCTGGTCTGGGGACATTTATAGGGTCAGTGCTATTCTGACGGGTTAAGTGGGGGGTTTTATCCGCAGGTTTAGACGTAAGGGTAGAAGTTGTGACACTTGTGGTGGGCTTAAGCGGCACAAGTACTGGGTCAGCACTACAGGACACCTCCATATGTTGGTAATGGTGTTTCAAAGTCTGTTGTGGATCTAAAGCGAGGTGGTCCGTCACCTTTTGGAGCACCAATGAGTTCATTCTCTCGCATTTATTTAGGATACCAGATACACAATCTTTCAACGTTTCTACTATGTCACTGGAGATCTTAATCAGCATAGTTTCAATGGTATCTGTGAGTACCCTTTCTAGCATATTTTTAATTGAACCTTCCAGCTTGGTAGAGAATTGACGTGCTTTGGTGCTAGCTCTATACCGTATGGTTTGTGCCTTAATGAGTCTGCCTCTTTTTCTGTTTTTATAAATTTTGGCTTCCACCTCCGGTATATGAGAACACTCGCGAGTCTCAGGGGCCACTGTAGGGTCCTGGTGTATCACTATATTTTGGCAGGTAGAAGCGATATCGTGTGTAGTGGTGATGATTACATTTGGCTCTAGGGGTATCCTTGTCTCATTAGAGTCTATAATTACGCCTTCCAAGCCCAGTTCCCGTTCTGTCTCAGCAATTTCTTTATTGAGCTTCCCCACCGCTGATGTTAAGTACGTCAAAATGCTTTCAGAAGCATGAGATTTGCGAGCAATTTTGACTTTGCTGGTACCCCCTGTAATCGAAGTCTGGAGTTTTCTCTTACCCATTTTCGTGTGGTGAATCTTAGGGATACGGCCTGTCCTGTCCTCTGCCGTCCCCTGACGGCCACAGACGGCCCGCCCTCTGCCCGGGCTCCGCCCGCGCGCGTCCGCGACGCGGAGGAAGCTGTTCCCTTTTGTGCGCCTCCTGGCGCTTTCCACAGGAAGAGGAAGCGGTGTGGTTGCAGAGCAGGCAGAGCAGGCTGGGGGCTGTAGTCCAGTTACAGCATCAGGAACCCAGCGGCGCTGCGTGGTTTTTCCCCTCGGCGTGCAGCAAGCAGTAAAGCGCTGTGACCCCTCCTGGAGCCGGTGTGCGCTCAGCTATGATCCCTGCTGTCAGGTCAGTGCAGCGTGCAGCAGTAAAGCGCTGTGACCCCTCCTGGAGCCGGTGTGCGCTCAGTAATGACCCCCGCTCCTCTGTGGAAGCTGTTCCCTTTTGTGCGCCTCCTGGCGCTTTCCACAGGAAGAGGAAGCGGTGTGGTTGCAGAGCAGGCAGAGCAGGCTGGGAGCTGTAGTCCAGTTACAGCATCAGGAACCCAGCGGTGCTGCGTGGTTTTTCCCCTCGGCGTGCAGCAAGCAGTAAAGCGCTGTGACCCCTCCTGGAGCTGGTGTGCGCTCAGCTATGATCCCTGCTGTCAGGTCAGTGCAGCGTGCAGCAGTAAAGCGCTGTGACCCCTCCTGGAGCCGGTGTGCGCTCAGTAATGACCCCCAGAGAGCAGTGTAGGTGCACGGCCATCTTCTAACCACCATTGAGACCTTCCGGCCTCTTAGTTTGGTTATCAATGATGTACCGTGATTCTAATCTACGTAACTGTAATTGTCTGTTTCCTCCTCTCACATTTAAGGGCACTTGGTCCGTACAGAAGAAGCTCAAAAGATCCCAATTACTTTGATGGAACATCTCAAAATGCCTAGCCACCAGGTATGATGGGTCCTTATTCTGTATGGCCCTGAGGTGTTCCAAAATTCTTATTTTTGTGGGATGGAATGTGCTTCCAATGTAGTGCAAGACACACGGACATATCAAACCGTACACAGTGTAGCTTGTGTTACAGGTCATCAGGCTCTTGATCTTCCTTGGTTCCTTCATGCCTGATACTTCATATTCTAACACTTTCCTGCTGTTCTTACATGCCCTGCACTTGAGACATGGGTAGAACCCCGCCAGTTTGCCAAATGGAGGTGCTCTACTTTCCCTTTCACAGTGACTCTGGACTAAGCTGTTAGGCAGAGATCTTGCTCTTCTGAAGATTAACAGAGGTGCCCTCGGTAGATCCTTCCCTATTACTGGGTCTGACCTCAAGATATGCCAATTGTTGGCAAAGATCCTCCCAATATCTGTAGCGTCACCGGAGTAGTCTGTTATCATCTTCAAGCTGTTAGCAGTGGCATTTTTTGCTTTCTCTTTCAGTTTGTTAGATCTTCCTACAGCTATCAAATCTTTTCTGGGCTTCCTTTCAGCTTTAGATTTTGCCTCTTCAAGCGTTTCCTTGCTGTATCCTCTTACCTCAAACCTCCTCATGCTATCTTTAGCAGCAGTCTGGAAATCACATGGATGCGTGCAGTTCCTTTTTATTCTTAAAAGTTCGCCATACGTGATACTAGCTATTGTTTTCCCTGGATGGCAACTGCTCGCGTGTAGCAAGGAGTTCCCTGCGGTCGGTTTTCTGTGCAATGCCGTGCACAGTCTGCCCTCTGCAAGGAACACCTTCAGGTCCCAAAAATTGACCAATTCCGCGCTGACTTCACCTGTGAATTTGAGGTTCAGATTGTTCATGTTGAGAATCTCAATGTATGCTCTGGCCGATTCCTCCCTGCCTTTATAGGCGATAAATAAATTGCCTATATACCTATTCCAGCTTACAACCCTACGGGTCCATTCTGCGTTCCCATCTGCCCGGGCCACCTGCTCTTCCCACCAGCCCACAAAAAGGTTTGCGTAGCTGGGGGCGAAGCAGGTGCCCATCTCAGTACCACGTATTTGTTTGAAGAGCTGTTCCTGGAAAAGGAAGATGTTATTTCCTAGGCAAAATTTAACAAACTCCAATAGCATTTCATTGTGCTCAGCTAGGTTCATAGGTTTAGTTCCTAGAAACCATCTCACTGCTTCAATTCCTTGGAGATGGTCGATGCTAGTGTAGAGGCTTGAAATGTCAAGTGTTATCATGATCATGTCATATCAGCAACACTTCACTTCACCAGCATTCAAAGACGAGAAGGCAGACTCAGGTATGATGTGAAAACGGGTTTATTCAGAGAACGCCTGCACCACCGCCATAACGAGTTTCAGCCTCCTCCGAGGCCTTGATCACATGACTCGTTTCTGAAGCATTTTTTTAAAATGACAGTGCAATAAACACACATGGAAAGTCCATGATAGACATAAAAGTTACACTGCAAACTGAAGTAGTGAACCTGATGCCACAAAGCCTGTAGATAGTTGATCCCCACTGTGGGAGTACAGTACATTAGTGCAAAATACGCAATAAATATTCATGTAGTCATAAATATTTAAAACCAGCATGGCAGCTTAAATAAATAAATGATTAAAAAAGTTAAGGTTTTGCTACATTTGACAGTATTCTAAAAAGCATTAGTATGAAATTGTTATAAAATAGGTTATACAACAATATATACAAACTCCTATTAATTAGTTAAGATTCTACTACAAAATCTGTCATAAACCCCCAAGACGACCCAGTGGTACATCTGATCATGCTGACTCCAATTTAGCCTACAAACTGGATTTGCACACTGGCTCTGTCAATTTAGACATCATAGGTTCAAAGGTCCTGCCTCAGTGGGCCAATATTCATGAGTAATGTGTAAAGTGCTAGTGCATGAAAAATATATAAAAACGTGCACTAACCCTCTTTGAATCACAGCCGTCATTCAAAGATGTGAAATCATATTTTTTTTTAAAGAGATACATTTTCTTACATTTAAATTCAATAGAGGCGGGGCTGATGCCAACTAAAAGGTACTGGATGTGAGAACAGTATTAATTAAAGGCAGGTGAAAAAATTCTCACTGATATTGGAACCATGTGGTGTTTTACAGTTAATCTCCAAGATGTATTTGGTTTGAAGTTTCCTAAGGAGGTATTCACGATTGCCACCCCTTCTGAGGGGCAAGACAGTGTCTACAGCAAAGTATTTCAGATGTTGTATGTTGCTATCGTGGTGTTCCTGGATGTGTCTTGCCACAGGATAAGTGTCATCTTTGTTAGTGATAGCCCTCATGTGCTGGAGTACCCGTTTGTGGACCTGCAGCTTCCTAATCCGCACATAGCGCAGGCCACGTGGGCACTCCAGCACATATACTGCAAATTCTGTTTTGCTGTTCAGGGACTTGGTGATGGCAACAGGTCTGGGTTTAAAGGGAGTGGTGTACGTTTTTGTATTCAGACACTGTTTACAGGCTTTGCAATTAGCACACTTGTAAAAGTCGGTTCTTCTGCCTAACCAATTTTTAGTCACTGTTACCTCGGGCTGCTCTTTACCAGAGCGTTGCTCATCGAGCACGCTTTCCTGTAGGAAATACTTGGAGTAGCTGTCAAACATCTTCCTAAAATTGGGTTATTAAGTACCAGTGGAAAGTTTTTATTACCGATTTGCTGAGGGTTTTATGTTGTCGGTTGAATGTTAACACTAGTCTGGTTGGTTCTGCTATAGATTCATTAGTAAGATTTACCCTGGGTGTTTTGGGCATTAATGTCGCTGAGCGCTTTAGTTTGTTTGCCTTCTCAATGGCCATCTTAACCACCCCTTCTGGGTACCCCCTAGCCATGAACCTTTCCCTGCTCTCCCTCTGGGCCTGTGTGCAGTCTAGGTCCGTGCTGCATATTCTTCTGATCCGCAACATCTCCCCGTAGGGGATGCTTTTGATCAGATGGCACGGGTGGTGGCTGGAGGTATGCAGTATAGTGTTGCCTGCAGATGGCTTCCTGTGTAGGCGAGTCTCGAACTTACAGTTCCTCACATCTACCTCTCTATCGAGAAACACTATGCTGACTTTGCTCATCTGAGCTACAAACTGCAAGTTCAGGGTATCATTGTTGAGTTCTGATACAAAGACCTGCGCATCCCTTTCACTCCCCTTCCAAGCTAAAAACAGATCATCGATGTACCCATACCAGAAAAGTACATGCTTGCCTAGGGTATCACTGTGTGTTGCCACGAGGACCCGCTCCTCCCACATGCCCATATGCAGACAGGCATAGCTGGGAGAAAAGCAGGCCCCGATGGCAACACCCCATACCTGTTGAAAGATCTAATTGAGGAAAAGGAAGAAGTTGTTTTCTAGGCAAATGGAAATCATATCAATTAACATCTTGTAGTGCGCATATATATATATGAACATACACATATCTGTGTTTACATTTTCAAAAGTAAGTATATTTGTTATATTTATTCAAATATAAATTTAAATATATTTTATTTTTATAAATTATTGTTAGTATTGAATATGCGTTTATTTTAATATTTAAAAATCGATATTTAATACAACTATATATTTGTAAACTAAATATTTTTTTCAATATTTTTGTGCTTACCTTTTTAAGTATAGGCAGTTGATATTTATGTATTTTATAGTTTTTTACTCTATAATTTTTTCATTATTCATAAAAAGAGCCCCTGGAAAGCACCACTTTCTGATCACATAAAATGCAACCACAGATTCATCCTCTAGAGAGCACTTCTTTACATCGTCATTACACACCTTCAGGACACATTAGATGTAGCCCTCAGACCAGACCCTGGAGGACACTGCACTCCCAGACATAAATCAATCAATCAATCAATCAATCAATCAATCAATCATATCATTTGTAAAGTGCACTACTCACCCGTGAGGGTCTCAAGGCGCTAGGATGGGGAATGCTGCTACTGCTCGAAAAGCCAGGTCTTGTGGAGTTTTCTGAAGGTCAGCAGGTCTTGGGTCTGGCGTAGGTGGATGGGGAGGGTGTTCCAGGTCTTGGCGGCGAGGTGGGAGAATGATCTGCTGCCGGAGGTCGCTCTTCGGAAGCGTGGGACCGTGGCAAGGGCGAGGTCGGCAAAGCGGAGCTGGCGGGTGAGGGTGTAGAAGCGGAGTCGTCTGTTGAGGTACGTTGGTCCGGTGTTGTGGAGTGCCTTGTGTGTGTGCAAGAGGAGCTTGAAGGTTATCCTCTTGTTGACCGGGAGCCAGTGCAGGTCTCTCAGGTGGGGTGTGATGTGGCTGCGGCGAGGGATGTTGATGATCAGGCATGCAGAGGTGTTCTGGATGCGTTGGAGCCGTCTCAGGAGTTTGGCCGAGGCTCCTGTTTAGAGGGTGTTTCCGTTGTCCAACCTGCTGCTGACGAGGGCCTGGGTGACCGTTCTTCTCGTTTCAGTGGGGATCCACTTGTAGATCCTGCGGAGCATGCTGAGGGTGTTAAAGCAGGAGGAGACAGCGTTGACCTGTTTAGTCATTTAGAGGGTGGAGTCGAGGATGACCCATAGGTTGCATGCGTGGTCGGTGGGTGTTGGGGCGGTTCCCAGTGCGGTCGGCTACCAGGAGTCATCCCAGGCCGAAGGGGTGGATCCGAGGATGAGGACCTCCGTCTTGTCCGAGTTCAGCTTCAGTCGGCTGTTCCTCATCCATTCAGCGATGACCTTCATTCCTTCGTGAAGGTTGGTTTTGGTGGTGTGGGGGTCCTTGGTGAGGGAGAGGATCAGCTGGGTGTCATCGGCGTAGGAGATGATATTGAGGTTGTGCCGACGGGCGATGTGGGTGAGCGGTGCCATGTATATGTTAATCAGAGTTGGGCTGAGGGATGAGCCCTGGGGTACGCTGCAGATGATCTCAGTGGCTTCGGAGCAGAAAGGGAGAGGGTGGACCTACAAACTGGATTGGCCCTGGACTGGACCACCTCCTTCCTCTCCAGCAGAACACAGAGCGATAATAACCCAGAACTTACTGCTGCAGGGCCGATTCAGGCATCAGCATGTTAAAAACGGTGATCCTCAAACCCATCTCCATTTACACTGATATTTAGACCAATTGAGCAGTAAGACTCACTGGGACGGCAGCATGCCTACCCGGCAGAGTCCGAAAAAGCAGCACTCGCCCCAGCCTCTCAACAGAGAGTCGACCTCTCCTAGCTCTGCTCTGAACCCGGAAGGCAGGGATAACAGACACCAACACCATGGTAGCGATGGCGCATCTGGGTTATTATCATTCAGAGGCCTGTTGAAGCTGTTTCTTTTGGTGCGTGGCAGACTTCCTCATGTTGTTTTTATTGACCCAGCCATCTTGCCCTCCTTCTTGCTCTTCTCTCTGCCTTTCATCCTCAAAATGGCAGACACCTGTGCTAATCCTCTTGCTATAGTAATGGAGAGAGGACTTGACCACAACTGATCATGAAAATAAAGATAGGACTACCTAATTGTGGCTGGTCTCCACTTTGCAAACAGGCAGTTACTTTGTAACATTGGGACTGATTACGATGGCGGGCGGACATGCCCTATCACTGACGGGACCGCCCGATAGGCTGTTGCGGTCCTGTAGTAGGCATTACAATGCGGCCACCACCTTGGCAGTCACAATGCCTATATTTTGCGTTGCAGCTGGTGCTGCTGGCTGCAGCACCCATTGCAATGCAAAAAAGAGACACTGTACATATCATTTCACTATGTGGCAGGCACCATGCGGTGCCTGCCACATGATACAGGGATATTTAGGGAGGGCTCAACAGCTTAGGGCCAGGGAGGAAGGGGGGGCCCGCTACAGGCCCCCGAAGTCACTTTCCACCTGCCTGTTCATGGCGGGTTAACCGCCATGAACAGGCGGGCAAAAGGGACATCGTAATCCCTACAGTGGTGCCTGATAGGCATAGCCACCATTGTAGGCTATGCCTCTGCCTCACCCGCGGCCTCAAGAAGCCTGTCGGATGTGTGGCAGTCAGTCTTTCCGACCACCACCCCTCCACCCACCATCCTAACGTGGCAGGCGGTAAAAATGGTTCCGATGGTGATGAGACCTCCACCGACAGCCTGTCGGTGGCGGTCTCACTGCCATCCTAGTCAACCCATTGTCATTGAACTTTCCTTCGAACAGAACAATCTGATGCTAGGGTCTGTTCTTGGGTTTTTGTTCCATACTACTTCCAAGGTAATCTTTTAGTTTGATGTTCCTTGTATACATCTTAGCTGGATCTTCCTTTGTTCCCATTGTCTTCTTTGATAGACAAAAGGCAGTGAGGGAAACAAATTATAACCGCACTTGTTATAATATCACTTCAAGTTGATTTATACTACAATCTGGCTCATGCCCTCCTTTGTAAGTTCACTGCCCTGGAACTTAATTTAGAAATATACACAACAATTGCACAAAGAGGCATGAAAAACAGCATATAATATGCACAATATAACGACACAAATTAATGTGAGAAACTTGAATTCTTGAAAAATCTTCCTTTATTCTTCATTCATACAGCCAACGCGTTTCGCCCATGCGGGCTTTGTCAGGGCTGTCAAAAAACAATACATCATTTGTAATTTAAGACCACAAGATCATACATAATATGCATAAAATGCAAATAATACCATATTAATTTTCACCCAGCCATCACACATGAAAGACAAGTGTAATGCAATGAAAGGTGAGATTAAAAACAAATAAAACACTCAAATGTGTAAACCACATAAAATTGACACAAAATTAGTGAAGACAGAGAGACCATAGACCCAAAGGAAATATAAGTGTACGGCATGAAGCATATTGTAATTTAGAAAGGGCATGCCGTTTGGTACCGTTAAAATACGGCACTGCGGGAACATGCTTGCTTTGACAGTGCAGATATATGAGAGGCACTGGTAAGGGATTACCTTGGTCTTTAAAAACTCTTGACAAGCAATTTTAAGATCAATATGTAGTATAATGAAGTTGTTTTATTTGTGTGCGTTACAAATAACATATTTATATAACAAAATATTTGTTACGTTTGTTTTCAGAACTCGCTGATGGTCGAGTTCTGGTTTTCTTTTTCTCTCTTGTTTCGAATTGGGTGACACACGAATACGGGACCCGATACCACGGACCACTTGAGGGATTAAATGAGACTAGGAAGCTATACGTTTCATTAGCTTATCGGTCTGGGTGCGGTATGCTTGTTATGTCTTGGACTCGGGTTCTGGCATTGTTCCAGGCGATCCAACAGAGACTTCGAAAATCATTAGTGTTACCTAACCTGATGCTTTTTGCCATAGGAATTGTCTGAGAAGAAGAATTTTTGGATTACGTCCTGTCAACTTGCCAAGACATGGTTTTTGATTCTCCTGAAATTAGGTATCTGTCTTTGCAACAAAAAAAGTTTGGGGAACATTTTCCACTTTTTGGATTAATGCTCATGGGTGTGGTAGTGTGGCCTGTTTTCACTGTGTGGCTTTTTTCTATATTGGTTCTATCTACACATAGGGTCAGGTTTCCTCTCTCTACGGTTTTATATCTGTAATGACTCCTTTTTGAGATTTTTTTGGTTTCTGGATTAAATCAGCTAATTCTGTTTTGGATAAGAAAGGCCAGATTTATAGCCTGAAGTGAGGTCTTTTGTCAGCCAAAAAAAACAAAACAAAAGGGGATATGCTTCATGCCGTACACTTATATTTCCTTTCGGTCTATGGTCTCTCTGTCTTCACTAATTTTGTGTCAATTTTATGTGGTTTACACATTTGAGTGTTTTATTTGTTTTTAATCTCACCTTTCATTGCATTACACTTGTCTTTCATGTGTGATGGTTGGGTGAAAATTAATATGGTATTATTTGCATTTCATGCATATTATGTATGATCTTGTGGTCTTAAATTACAAATGATGTATTATTTTTTGACAGCCCTGACGAAGCCCGCATGGGCGAAATGCATTGGCTGTATGAATGAAGAGTAAAGGAAGATTTTTCAAGAATTCAAGTTTCTCACATTAATTTGTGTCGTTATATTGTGCATATTATATGCTGTTTCTCGTGTCTCTTTGTGCAATTGCTGTCTTCTTTGATGACTGATTTCATTTAGTTGTGAGAGTTGAGGCTTCTATTTGTAGGTCCTGCTCAGGTTCGTAGCTTGGGTAGACATTGACAGAGTTTGTTCGCTGGTAATTTATGTCAAAGCGAAGGATCGTATAGAAAATCTGGCATTCATCCGTGACTACCCAGTGAGTGATACATATCATTATTAATTCTTATCCAAATATGTCCGGAACCAACCTGACACCAGCAGGTAGAAACTCCTACTCCATAATATACCCTAGCAACCTTTCCTGGACTGCTACCAGAGACTTCAAACACAATTTACTGAGGAATTACCCTGAGACATTGATCTTGGATTCCTTGTTCAACCTTAAAAAAGGCATTATTGTTAATGAGGTGATATTTTATTCCAGAAAAATTGCAAAATGGTGCTCCGCCATTGCCAAGATATTCACCACACAAAAAATCTAAAACATTCCCTATGGTACTAAGATCTTGGTTGCTCCATCGCAAAGATTAAGAGCTGATCTATCTACTACCATGTACAAAAACTGCATCGTTCTTATTCAAGCATCCAATAATGACGATAAGATATTCAACGACTACTTTGTCACTGAAAAAGTTCATGTGCTTAATAACCCGATCCCTAGATCCGCTATTACACGAATTGTCCCTGAGTCCAGCAGACTGCCAACTAGGACTGACCTTTCTATCTTGGAAGAGTACCAGCAGCTTAACCCTACCCCTAGAATAAATATATAATTAATTAAAATATAATACTACAATGTACTATTCTCAGTACAATTAACACAACAATAAATATAATTAACAAAATCGAAATTAATTATATTCCCACTTCAGTCAGTGCAACAGTAAGGAAAGTGTTGTGTTGCGGAGGGGTAATATTTACTAATCCCACTCCAGTCAATGCAACTGTAGGGAAAGTGTTGGATTGGCGAGGGGAAAAATGTAATATTCCCACTCCAGTCAGTGCAACTGTTGGGAAACTGTTAGACTGCGGTAACGTAACATTTACTATTCCTACTCTAGTCAGTGCAACAGTAGGGAAAGTGTTGGATAGCAGAGGGGAAAAATAACTATTCCCACTCCAGTCAGTGCAAATGTAGGTAAAGTGTTGGATTGTGGAGGGAAAAAATTTAATATTCCCACTCCAGTCAGTGCAACAGTAGGGGAAGTGTTGGATTGCGGAGGGGTACAATTTACTATTTCCACTCCTGTCAGTGCAACAGTCGTGAAAGTGTTGCATTACACAGGGATAAAATGTACTGTTCCCACTCTAATGATTGCAACAGTAGTGAAAGCGTTGGATTGCAAAGGGGTAAAATATACTATTCCCACTCCAGTCAGTACCACAGTAGGGAAAATGTTGAATTGTGGAGGGGTAAAACTTACTATTCCTAAACCAGTCAATGCAATAGTTGGGAAAGTCTTAGATTGCGTAGGGGTAGAATTTACTACTCCCACTCCAGTCACTGCAACATTAAAAAAAATTTAAATATCTTAAACAAAATGAAAATAATTAAAAAACACTGAATACATCAAAAATATTAAAAATGTAAAATGAATTTACTTCCCGACCAATACCCCTACTAAACCCACAACCCACATCTAAATTTAAAAAGTTTTCTTGCACAATTAGCATAATTATTTTTCAATTAAATAAGTATTATTAATAAAAACCTAAATCTAAATTCATTACAATTAATTAAAGTCCCAGTCTTTACCCATATAAACTCCACAACCCCAAACTAAAATAAACTAATTAAACAAGCAATAACACAATTAAATTAATTCATTTACAAGTACATAATTAGTATTTCACAAGAAATTAACAAATAAAAAGAAAATGTTTACTCCCCACCCTTTATCCCATAAACCCCACAACCCAAACCTAAAAACCATTTAACGAAACAATTAACAACATTATTAATTAATTAATTAATATTAATTAAATTATTTATTCATTCTTACAAAATAAATTACTTCCCACCCTTTACCTCTATAAACCTCACAACTTAAAAACGTAATTGCCAAATTAACATAATTACTTATCAATTACTTAATTATTATTAATTAACAAGTAATTATTATTAACTCAAAAATAAATTACTTCCCAACCTTTACACCTATAACTCCACAACCCGCACCTAAAACAAATTACACAATTAACATAATTAACTATCAATTAATTAATTGTTATTAATGAGCAACTAATTATTCATACATTAAAAATAAATTACTTCCCATCCTATACCCCTATAAATACACAACCTGCTAAAGAACTAAAAAACACAACATTTAATTAAATAAAATGTCATAACTACTAAAAATTAAACTAATAGGGTAAGAATCAAACAATAATTAAACAAAAAAATAATGTCATATACATTCAAAATGTATACTTAAGAACATAACAATGATTTAAAAACAATATTTTAAATAACTATAGTGCGTCTTCACTATGTCGGATGGACTTCATTCCATCCGCCATCGTATCGTATTTGGGACCGCCCGCCTACAAGGCGGCGGTCCCACAGGGCAAATTACAATGCAACCGCCACTGTGGCGCTCGCATTGCCCATGTTTTGTATTACGGTGGGTGCTGGGCTCGGCAGCACCCGCCCAAAGACAAAACAGACACCCCACATATATCCCTGCACTACGTGGCAGGCACCATGCAGTGCCTATCACATGGTGTGGGGATATGTAGGGGGCACCATAGGTGCCCCCCAGTCCCTGTCCTGGCCCATGGGGCCTGGGGGGCCTGTTATGGGCCCCCAAATCCGTTTTGGCCTGCCGTTTTGCAGCGGGTTGACCGCCGCAGAATGACCAGCAGAAAGGGATATTTTAATCCTTACTGTGGTGCCTGACAGGCACTGCAAACCTGGTAGAGACAACAAGCCCCTCCACTACACCAGCAAGCTTTAGGAGCCCGTCAGATGCGTTGCGGTCAGACTTTCCTATCACCATCACCACGCCTGCCATTGTAATAAGGTGGGCAGGAAACATGTCTCCAATGGCGGGGAGGCTGCCACCAACAGCCAGTCAGTGGCGGTCACCTCGCCATCATAATCAGCCCTTATATTTTTGCAAACGATATTAATGACTTCTCTGTTTTTAAACTTGATATTACTTACCTTGAAATCAATATTCTTGACAACGATATTCTTCCACTCAATATTTCCATTCCACAATATTTTCCACTCAATATAATTTTAGTTCGAATTTGTTTACTCAATGTTCTGTCTCATCACCGCGATTGCATATTATATGGCTTGAAAGTATATAAAAAGCACACAGACATGTTTTGCTCATTTTAAAATGCTATATTGATTTCATAATATTGAACCTTTGACCAAGCCAAGAGACTTATCTTCTATGCTCGTATGACCCTTTAAGGGATCAATGATGATTATGCAATGTCATCTATGGGATTTTGAATCTGCCCACTGTATATATTTGTAAATTAATTTGTATCATATTTAGTAATGTGCGTAATAAATGTTCTTTTTCTTTTTCTAAAGAAAAAGCACTGACTCGACAATAATTTAGTATAGAAGGCACCTGCGCTCTTGCATGCCTGTTGCCAGCTCCTGTTGCCAGTGCCAGCTTCTCTCTGCAGTTCTCTTGCTCATTGCACCTCGTTGCTGCCTAATTTCACCACGGCTTCCAGGTTTCTGGTGCTCCCGTTCCTGCTGTTCTGCCGAAGCCCCACCCACCCCAGGAAGTACTTAATGCAAGCTGCTGCACGACCGCATTGAGAAGGCACCTGAACATTTGACTGCCTGTTGACTGCCTGTTGCCCGCTCCTGTTGCTAACACCAGCTCCTCTCTGCAGTTCATAATCTATTCAGAAAGGATGAAAGTGGAGTGTGGATAAACTACCTAATCGACAAACCAGTATTACACACCAGTACGCACACCTCCAAGCCCTCTCCGCCTATCAAGTTGGATGAATCCTCTCTGCAGTTCTCTTGCTCATTGCTGCTTGTTGGTGCCTATTTTCACAGCCTCTGCCAGGTTTCCTGCTGTCCCATTCCCTACTCTACTAGAGCCCCACCTACCATAGAACCTACTTAGTGCAGGCCGCTGTGCGATTGCACAGTGGGAGTGCCCAGTGGGCATGCTGGTAGTCTTCGCCCCTACGTGCCAGGACTGCATCCAGCAAGCACAAGGAACCCTGGCACTCTACACCATCCGTCGCAAAACCATTTTCACAGCTGCATTAGAGCCAATTAATTCCCACTCTACACCACCACCATCCTCCACGGCCTCAATACCACACAATACCACACAATGGCCTTCATGCTGCTACTGTGCATCTCCCTGCACCACTGTAGGACCTTTCATCTGCGGCCACAGCAATTTCAACTGTGACACTTCAAACGGCAACCCACCGGCCCCAAGCAACCAACACAGTCCACCAAAACACAGATGCATGACACCATTGCCTCCCCACATCATCTGTCCTCTATGCTCCTTAATGACCGCTCACTCTGGAAACACTGCACAGAAATGTCATATCTCCTAATCAGTAATGCACCCGACCTTCTCTTCCTGACCGACATTTGGCTAAACCCATCATCCAACCCATACATCGCCACAGCCATCTCACCCCGTACAAAATCATACACCAAGACCGTACCCAGAAACCTGGAGGAGGACTCACCTACCTCATGTTACACTTCAAAATACAAACATACAACAACATCACCCTAAAGGGAATCCTTGCCTATCATCCACCGGGCACCCGAGCGGAATTCTGCAACCACATTGTGTTCTTCATCTCTCCCCTCTCCGTCAAATCAAACAACTGCATCCTCCTTGGAGACCTCAACTTCCACAGGGAAGATAACACAGATCCCAACTCCACAGCCCTTCTCAAAAGCCTCAGCAACCTCGGACTCTCCCAGCTATTCCATGGACCAACCCACACAGCAGTTCATACCCTTGACCCAATCTTCTCCTTCAACAACAAGATCACCACCACCCACATAACACCGCTTACATGGTCAAACCACTACACTTAAGGAGAAGGGCCCACTGAGTCACCCCCCAAAAAAATTGCACACCTTCCCGGCATTGGGGTAAAATACCTGAAGAGGAATGGACCTAGACTCTATAGGAACACCCTTCGGCCACACCGGAAACCTGATGTTAACACTAAAATCTTCAATGAGTGGGTCGCTGACAGCTCCAATCACATCAACCCCCCCCCCACCCCCTGTTATAAACACCAAAAAGATCAACAACAAACCTCCCAATTGGTACATGAACGATATCAGGAAATCCAAATGCTGCTACAAACAACTCAAGAGAAAATGTAGCCTCAACAAAAACACTACCGCAAGACTCACCTACAAAGTCGTCCTCACCCTCTACCACAAACAACTGCTAGAGGCAAAGCAAAGAACCCTAACCCTCAGACTCAAAGCCAGCTGAAACAATTGCAAATAGCTCATTACCTCCACCAAAGAGTTCCCCAATACCGCAGCAGCCAAAGCGGCATCACCCCATCCAAAACACTCTGTGATGACCTCTCAAACTTTTTTGACCAGAAGATCTACAACAAATTTGAGCCTTGGGCCACGACCCAAACCTTCTTGACTACCCGGATTCCACTATCACCGCCAAACAGAAGATCAACAACTGGAAGCCCCTCTCGAACAAAGACACCACAGTTCTGATGAAAACAATCCACTCATGAGCCTCCTTGGACCACTGCCTCCACTTCATCTACAACCTAAAAAGCACCATCATAACCTCTATTCTCACTACAATCATTAACTCCTCCCTAATCACCGCCAGCTTCCTGGCAAACTGGAAAAATGCAGAAGTCACCACCCTGTTGAAGAAGCCATTGAAAGTCCTCAACATCCACAGCTACTACAGACCCATCTCACTCCTACATTTCCCAGTCAAAGTCATACAGAAAGCCATCAACATTCAAATCTCTGAGTACCTAGGGCACCACCAACTCCTCAACAGATCTTTCCCAACCACAGCACTAAAACAGCACTCATCGTAGCCACAATGACATCATAAGCATCCTCGACCTAGGAGAAACAGCCACCCGTTTCCTCCTCAACCTCTCTGAAGCCTTCAACAGCGTCTCCCACAACTCACTCATCACGATGCTTCACCTCCTGAGCATCCGTGGGCAAGCCCTTCAGTTGATATTTTCCTTCCTCACAGGAAGAACACAATGCATGATACTACTACCCTACACCTCAGTACCCAAACATATAATCTGCAGGGTCCCTCAAGGTGTACCTCTCAGCAGTAGTGTACCGAAACTTGAGGGGGCCTTCCTGCAAGGTAAATGGAGGGGCCCCACTCCTGATTTATTCAGGAGCAGTAAGGCCAGAGTACGCTGCTGAGGGGGCCCCCCTACAGCTCGGGGGCCCCACCACCACGAGGGCTGCAGGGGCCTGTGTTTCGCCACTGCATCTCAGACATTGTCAGATCGCATAGCATCAGTATCATCTCATATGTTAATGATACACAGCTCATTGTCACTCTAACAGGCAGACCCAGCTCTGCCTAAACCAACTTCGCCAACTACTTGAGCAGCGTCACATTATGGATGAGAAACAACTGCCTCCAGCTCAACTTATACAAAACCGAAGTCCTGATTTTCAGAAACAACCACTCCCCCTGGGATCCCTCATGGGGCTCCTCCGAACTGGGCCCCCTGATAATGTCATTAATTCCATTCACAAGATAATTTGTGATATTTGTAAAAAATATATGATTGGAACAAAACACTTTATAAGTAAAGATTTCATTTGGAACAGAACAAAAGTTGGATGGGACCAGTAATTTTATAACTTATTGGTCTGCATCACAATCTCCATATGTAACTTAGAGCACCAACCTACCATACCTAACCTATAATACCTACCTTATTTTCATAAGTACCAGTAATACCTACTATATCTACTATTTTTAACCAGCAATCAATACCTAAGCTAACATACCTAACCTACCATACTTATGTACCTATATACTTACCACACCTGCTTACCTACCATACCAACCTATCATATTTATCTACCTACCATAGCTAACTTAACTAACATAGATTCCTATTGTACCTACCTACCTACCATACCTACCTGTCATAATTAACCTACTTTACTTACCATACTAAACCTACTACAGTTCCAGACCTAAGACACCTGCCTGCCATAGCTCGATCATCATACCTAGCCTGCAGTCCCAGCCCAGACTTAACCATACATTCCTACCTAATGTAATTACTAACCCATCATACTTAAATTACTTACTTACCATACCCACTTGCTTAACATACCTAATTACATAAGTTATCCTAATTACCATACCTATCATACCTTCCCAACAAAACCATCATACATACATACCGACCATACACACAAATAAGAGAGCAGTAATAGCCCAACAGTACTGCACAAGTGATGGTAATCAAACAATTTAAAATGGTCCCGCTTCAACTCATAGGGTCCTACTGCTCATGAAACCTGACCATTTGTAATCAATACTAACCAACATAGGGGGCAACTACACAATATCAGATAAGCAATCAGTAATTCATTGTAACTAGTATCCAAATAGTGCAAGGCAGTCCATCAGGATAGAGGATTCTTCAGCCCATTAATACACAGGAAGTACAATGTTGAATATCACACTTTTTATTCTTTAAACATATGTTTCCAGCCCAGCCAACAATGTTGAATATCAAATTTTTTATTCGTCAAACATGTTTCCAGCCCATCCAATTTCAAGTGGAGGACTTAATCAAGGATAAAGATATTCAGCAACCAATCACAATCTTCATACTTTTCTAAAAAATCAGTCATTTTGGATTCGTTAAAAGGTTTCCATTAAACTTTACATAACCTTTATCATCACTGAGTTGTCTCATGATTTCATTACTGTAATCAGATCTTTACATAGTACCAATATGTCCAACGTTCTCACCCTTTCGTAATACAATGGAAAAATCAGTACCCAAGTCTCTCAAAACATTTTCTTACTCATGTGACTATCACGCCTGTCCTAACCTACTATACCGAAATACCTCACCACCCTACCTTACTTATCATACCCCCACCATACCTACTATTGAGTCATTATCTATCATGCCTACAATCCCTTACCAACCATTTCAAATGCACTATATCTGACCTACCATACCGAACATTCTATACCTAACCTGCCTACTATAAAGAAAACTACCATAACTAAATCTCCCTCCACTTCTGCATTAACTGTGTCTTATACCTGCCTTGACATAGCAGTCTTCTGAAAAAGAGCAAGTTATGCATATGGAATCCCCAGTAATTGTTGCTACAAAAGCATGTGCCTCGTAAATGAGAGAACTGAAGTAAAAATCCTATGGTACTGCATCATACATCAGGAAGTTGCTGATTTCAGATGTTGCGGGCTATGAAAAAGTGAATTCCATTGCTGCTTCAAAAATAATGGCACCTTCTGGCTTTTCCAATACTCAATTTAATTTTCTATTCATCAAGCAACTGTGCTCTGATGACCGAGGATAACAGAGTGAGGGAGGCTTATGTCTATTCAACCGAGGCTAGAAGGTGACATGGGATGAAGGCAGCAAATCTGTAGTCCGGGGCACATGTCTGTTTGCCAGTATGCAGTGGGACACCTGCATATGGGCTGTACCCAGTTAAAGGTAAATCCAGCTCTAATAACTGCCTTGTTTTTCCTTTTTGTGCATTTATTTGCCTCCAATCTAATAGTGCCCTGGTTGCGATTGTGCCGAGAACTACTGGAGGTGTTTGAGCTTGTCAGCCTGATAGGTGAAGGTGCCAGTTGTGATGGCTCGGTAAATAATGCAGCTAGGTTTTCAAAATTCTATGGATCAGCAAGGGAAGTGCAGTTCCATTTGTATGGGGGGTTATATGGTCATATTTATTCAGGCCCTGATGCAACATGCTGCACATTGTTCTGCAAGGTGGCCAGTGTGTAGTCTGGGAGGCTATAGAGGCTATGGAGCAGGATATGGCCACCATCCAGATGTGAAGATGATGGTTAGCTTTGTAGTCTGAACCAGTTTCAGGGAGGCATGGCTTAAGGGGGATATTCTCATGAATGTGTGCTAATCGCAAAATTAGCTTAAAGCAACCTTTCACATCGCTGTCTATTGCAGCAAAATAGCACTGTGTTAACGTTGTATTCTCAACATGGCGGTACCATGCGATAGTCTCACCATAACGCGTGAAATGACTGCATTAAAATTAACGCAACGCCTAAAAAATGCGAAACACGAACGCGAAAAAAGGAGCGGTGTCCCAAACCGCGATACAAAAATCACCAAAAACCAGCGACAGGCCTGCAATTCTCACACGTCATGCGGGAAAATGCACCATAAAAGCAGATGAAAAATGCTGTGAGATAACAATGTACGAGTACAACCACACATCCGTGATGGAGTACAAATGTCCACTGTCCCGCATCAAATAGGCATCTCCTCACAAACAGTCATAATGTAAATTGCCATGCAGTCTGTATTTAAACTTCACCAATGCGTAAACATACATGGAACACACCGTGAAATCGAGCTCCCCTTTACATTGCAGAGGGACAATCGACACCTCCTGCAGCGCAGACCAGATATCACATCAGTGATGATGGAGACGAACTCCAGGACAACGACTACGACGAACACCAACGGTTCATGGACATCCTCTGCACCCCACCTCCAGTAGCAGGGCAGCTCAGCACCATCGAGGTGAGCCCACCCCCTGCACAGACCACACAGCAGATAGCACCCACCACCACGTCTGGCACCCAGCACCTCACCAAAGAACACATGGCATTCCAATGCCTTGTGTTAGACCGCCAGAAGGAGCTGGCTGAACAGGTGCGGGTGGGGTTTGACCTCATGGCAGCCAAATTAGATGCCATAAGTGGGTGTCTAAGTCCCATCAGGGACCACGTACACACCCTAATGGACACCCACAGTCTACACCATCCCCTCCAATAATCTATGGCGGGCGTCGCTGGAGTCATGACTCGGAGACAACAACAACTGTCTAGTCAGAGTGACCACAGCGATGTTATCCGTGATTTGGGAAACATAAGGAGGGTCATGGAGAACATGGAGTGGATGCAGGCACAACGAATGGCTACCAGGCCTGCACATGAGAAAGCTGTAGATGGGAACATCCATGCCCTGCAGATTCTCATCATGGGAGTGATGCCACAAGACATATGCGCAGATGAATGCTGCTGCTACTTCTACATCCACATCTCCTGCCCCTGATGTGTCAGTGTCACACAGTGCTGCAGACCAAACACCACCACCCACATGTGAGGCACATGAAATGTCAGAGGAAGAAGATCCGGATGAATATGCCTTAGTGGTAAGAAGGAAGCAGTAGCACTCATCTCCAGCACATGGCTTCTTTCTGCTTGGTTCTGCCCTCTGCATCATGCCCTGGAATAACACCTACCAACGTCCCCCGATACACTCTGCAACACTAACTTGGGCCTCGACATGGACTGCGATATTTTGTTTGCTTAACAATGACACAGCAACCAGCCTGCGGAATGGACTCTTCTCCTTCCAAGTAACTTGTCAATCCCTAAAGTACTCTGGCTGACCCTCCGCATTGCACTCACCAGTACGCACGCAAATTAATAACAATGATGACTAAAATATGGATAAAAGCATGAATAAGGTGTGCATCCTGCCCCCTAATGTGATGATTTTTCAAGAATGCCCAACCGGGATTGCACCCACAGTTAAAACGGTTTCAGCACGAAGAAGATTGTTTACAACCGATTCCACACATCTGGGAATTACAACGTGACTCATAATGGACAGAGTTTTATGATCTAGAAATGAATGTTAGATCAATTGGAACATTCACAAATAGAATTTTCGAAAGTATCAGTTGTTTTATTTAATGAGAATCACACTGGATAGTCAGGCTGTTGCAAAGTGGCTTATGGGGAATGTAGTTTTTCCCTAAGTAACCTTATCAAGTGGTAACTAGCATGCCGCAGAACTAACGTGATTGGTTTGTTTAACTGGGCGGGAAGCAGGATGGTTTAAAACAGAGAGTGAGGGTGGGGCGCATAAACGATAGAAGAGCAGCTGTGCAGAGGACAGAAAGTTTTAATGGCTTAGGGCAGGTACGTGTAAATTTAACCAACAGGGATACGACCGAAGGAAATACATCGGCAGCATTTTTGAGTTTAAAAGTATAGCGAGGAAACTGACAGAAGTGTTTGTTTAGCCCTGCGGTGGTTTTCAAAGCAAGGTTATGGCCAGAATATGGGCGGATTTTAGAGTTGTGAAGGGAAATGCTAGATGTTATTGTCGAATTGTTTTTGATAACTGAGGTCGTGGGAGGAGCTGTGAGACCATATAGATCGTATAGAGGCTGTCAGTAAATGGAGACAAGCGTAATCTGCATTAGTTTGGGGGTAGAGAGCAATAGGCGCAGTAAGGTATGAAGGTTTATTCTTTGACACGTTAAAGTACAAGGGACAAGATTTTGCAGGTGTGACTAAAAACGGTTGTTATTGTTGCATTCTAAATAGAAATCAAATAAAATGTTTAGCATAAAGTGACAACATGTAAGTAGTGATAGTCATCATATTTATTGATGAATGTTTTTTATTCATTGTAGTGACCCCTGAAGAAGTGCCATCAAGCACGAAATGCATTGGGTTTTTTAAGAATAAAACACTGCCCTGAATGAAGTTTGCCTCATTCGTGTTCTTTTACGGAGGTCCGGACGGACACAGTGGGAACACCAGAAACTTGGGAAATAGCATTTACACTCCACGTGTGGAACTTTAATAATGTTGACAAAAAGAATAATAGAGACGATATAAGTATAACGTTTAAGCAAAGAGAAGCATATAAACAGGAGCATATCGATGATGATGTTACCAATGGAGGTACAACACAGCAGTGCGACTGGTTGGGGTGAGATGTCGCCCCAATGTCAATGTGTTACAATTGAGTGCTTTTGGGCATTGCACTCACCAGTACGCATGCAAATTAATAACAATGATGACTAAAATATGGATAAAAGCGTGAATAAGTGACCCCTGAAGAAGTGCCATCAAGCACGAAATGCATTGGGTTTTTTAAGAATAAAACACTGCCCTGAATGAAGTTTGCCTCATTCGTGTTCTTTTACGGAGGTCCGGACGGACACAGTGGGAACACCAGAAACTTGGGAAATAGCATTTACACTCCACGCGTGGAACTTTAATAATGTTGACAAAAAGAATAATAGAGATGATATAAGTATAACGTTTAAGCAAAGAGAAGCATATAAACAGGAGCATATCGATGATGATGTTACCAATGGAGGTACAACACAGCAGTGCGACTGGTTGGGGTGAGATGTCGCCCCAATGTCAATGTGTTACAATTGAGTGCATTTGGGCATTGCACTCACCAGTACGCACGCAAATTAATAACAATGATGACTAAAATATGGATAAAAGCATGAATAAGGTGTGCATCCTGCCCCCTAATGTGATGACCCTCCACAGGGCAATATTGTAAAGTGTTGTCTGCATGGCCCAGTACTAAGACAGCTTCAACACTACTCTGAACGTGAACAATACATACCAATACACACAGATGTGTCATGTCTATGATCAATCAAGTATGAAAGCATGGACGAATGCAGGGGCAGCGATTTCTCTTACGTCCATGTTGCTCATGTTGTGGGACATGAGTCACAGGGTGCATCCCTGCATCATAGATGTACATATTTAAGCTCAAAAGAAGGCCTGTTGTCAATTGTAGATCACAAATGACAGCCAATGTGTAATGATTTGTGACATACATGAAACGCTGATGAGTGGGATTCCGTACTACCTTTTACACACAGAAATGGCATTTCAAATATGTGACACCCTAAACACCCTCTCTGTACAGAGGTGACACACCCACCAACTATTTTCAAATTATGAGATTGTTAGCACAACATGTTGCACTTACACTTGTCAGAGTGATGTGCTTGTACAGAGGAGTGACATACACTCAGGTGTTGGGATATAAATTCGATAAACACATGTTATTGGCCTAATATATACAATATAACCTTATAAACGTATAACTGTATGATTAGATTTCATGGTGCTAATATAGAAACACATGATTCACTTTTAGAGCGCCTTAACCTATTGATATGACCGGAGCCATTTTGTTTAGTTTCTCTATGTGCCAGTACTGTTTCCCTGAAATCACGTGGTCATGCTTTCCGCATGAAACCGCGATGGCTGACTTAGCCATCTACTTCATTGGTTAGCTTGTAGTTCAGGGAAACCCAAGCTCACAACTGCCCTTCTTGTGGGATGCGCACATTCTAGCAGAGCCCGTTCTTGTACTCCCCGGGCTACAGATAGACAGGGAGGCACCTTACTGACCTACCCCCGTAATAGCTAAGGCCTAGGCTATTTGCAATCAATTGTGCCTTATATAGGTATTCCTGCTGGCTCACTGACAAGTTGTATCTTTCCTAGTAGGGCGAATCTGTGGTGTGGGTGAAACGTATATATGCCTTGTATCTTTTGTATGTAACCAGTCTCCTCTGCGCACCTCCGAGGGTCGTGTAGACTGAGGCTCCCCTGTCAGGGCTTGTATTTGTATTGAATAAATGATTGAACTTTCTCCATTGCCGACTGAATTCTTATTAGTGCTATTGGTATATGGGCTATTGGTGAGTATGGTCCATTAGAGATATCTTGAATCCTTCAGTTGGCGACTCCGCCGGGACTCCGCGATAGGGTCGTCCCCTCCTGTTAACAGGAGTGACAGGACAAGGAGGAGTTCTGGCCGAGTGGGTGGACAGAAAGAGGATCCTGATTCAAAACACCAGTTTGGGGTACGAAAACAAGCCGTTCCACTCTCGAGCCCAGTATCCCTCCCAGCTGCTGAAGACCCTACGCCGGAGTCCTACGGGCTTAACCCGAGAAAAGAACACACTGTGTCGGTCTGTTTTAGTGTCGGCAGTGGAGAATTCGCAATCAACCTGAGTGCACCAGGTGAGTGACTTTGTGATTGAATTGGATAAGGAACACTCGAAGGAAGTGTTTTCCCTTTTGGTAACAGTTAACTGTTTTTGACGGTGGCCGGGGAAGCCGGACCACAAGGGAATCTGGGGTTCTGACGTTACAGCGAAGTGGCTGTGCGGGTAGATACCTCACGGACTTGTTTTCTGAAATTTTGAGACAACACCTGGTGCCTTAGCGGGGTACGGAGTTACTCGCTCTGCCGAATCTCCTTCGGGAAAGCCCTGGGAGCAACTGGGTAAGCTAGGGTTCTGGTGCCGAGTGCCCAGATGCCCGGCCCAACTAGGACAGGACCATGGGATTGCCTGTAAGGGGGTTTGCGGTACGCCTGCCAGGTGATCTCAGACCAGTCTAGTGACTGTTCCTTTTGTAGTGGAATTTTTGTTGGTCCGGAATTCTGTTGAATCGATTCCCCGAGCAAGAGTCGATGGGCTCTGTTCGTTACGTTCTGAAGATGTCATTTGTATTCATTGGGGGTTGCCTTGCACTGTTTTACAGCACTTTCTGGTGAACAATTGGAAGAAAGTAAGAGAGTGAATGATGAAAAGGACGCGTCTGAGTATGAGCGGGTTTTGATGTCTGAAAATAAGATTGTGTGATTATTATCATAATGCCTTGTTTTAGTAAAATATTTTTCGGGTGCTGCTGTCGACGAGGTGCACGGCTGGAAGAAAGACAGCCTGCCCCTCCCGAGGGCAGCCCCTGTTTTGAGATGTACGTCAAACATGGTCTACAGCCAATACTATTTAACACCCTGTGGTACAAATACACCAAAGATAATGCTAGTTTACAATGGCCTCTTACGGGGTCTTTTGATGAGAAAAAGATTAATTATATTCAAAATAAATTGTTCATGAAGAAAAGGTGTCAGTCAATGTTTGATTCCTTGAACCTATGGTTAAAGGAAGCAAAAAGACGACGGATCAGAGAAGAGAAGTTGGGAAAGATCAAATCAGGACAGACAGTCACTCAGAAGGCCGTGGCGTATGATAAGGGGAAGGTGGAAGAAAATATTGAACGGATGGATAGACAGTTTCGTTTAGAAAAGGACAAAAGTTATGTGGCTCGGCCAGAGACAGGAGACAAGTTAGAAGATTTACTGGAGGCTCGACCACCACAAACTTATGCCCCACAGGGTTTGTATCCAGCCGTTCCCTTGGTGCGAGCTGATCAATTAGGAGCTGCATCGATCGTTAAAGCATCGGTAGGACCGATCGCCACGGCCCCAACTGATGGATCAGGACATAATATTTTACTTTCCCCTCCCTCCCTTCGACAAACTACCTCACCCTTGATATCCCTTCAGCCAGACGCAGCTGTCCCTTCTCCTTTGCACCCTGTGTTTCTCTCCCCTCCAATTCAGACTGCTTTAGAGCCCCGAAATGCAGTTGCCACGCCCAAACGACCTTTATCTGACTTGAGTGATCAACAAGCTTATACTCGGTCATTGTTGGGGAATGAAGAAAAGATAGCCATAATAGTTCAAGCATCCCAGTGGATGCGGAACGCTATTTACACTTTAGAAGACATATGGAGCACCATGAAAGATTTCGAACCAGTTTCACAACAGCTGGCTTTAGAGAGCATGGCGATCCGATTGATTTCACTATGGGAACAGTGCTTCGAGGAAGGACTCCCTCCTCAGGTACTGCGTGATATAAGGCATCGAGCTCATAAATTTTACTTACATACTGATGAAGTATATGAAAATGAAACAACACTTTTGCATTATCGGGAACGACTGCACCGAAAGAGTGCCGAGTGGGGAGCACAGCACCCCATGAGAGAGGTGCATCCTCTCTTTTTCCCGGAAGTCCCTGAACTAAGGGATAACAGGGGCAATGTTACAAGGGCCCGAGTGGACGCTAAGCTTCAGGAACAATGGGTCTATACCCCTTGGAAACAAAGCGAGGTCCTCACTTTAAAAGCTCAGCTCCCCGACCCCCGTAAAAATCCTACAGCTTACTATAAGGAATTGACAGAGGCCGCTAATTCCGCTATTATGACAATAGCTGACATCGAGTTGTTTTTCGGTCTCTTGATCCCAGTAGATATTTGGAGACAGATACATGACACGGACCACATTCCCGAACTAGGAGGAACATGGGATCAACTAAAAACTTGGGATAAGGAACGGAAGCCTGGAGAGAAACCTAGGGATGAAGTCTTAGCAGTACCAGATTGAATTGTTACGTTCATGAAGACTCTTCTCCCTCCTAGAAAAGTCGATTGGGATAAATTAACAGCATGTAAACAAAAGAAAGATGAAAGTGTGTCAGATTTCTTTACTAGGTTTGAGAAGGTGTTCATAGATTTTAGTAGACAGGGCCTTTCTACGGAAGGGGGAATACGGTTATTTGTGAATAGACTAGTTACGAATTTACTCCCTGAAGTGATGTCCCGTCTCCAATCGGCTGAGAGCACGTGGACTACGGCTGCCCCGTCTGTAATTCTCAGTATGGCTCAATATTACAAACATCGTGAAAATGAGAGCAAGGAAAAGTCAGAGAAAAAGACTAAGGATTTGAAAACTAGAGTGCTGCTGCAGCAAGTCAGTAGAGGAAAAGCATCGGTAGGACCGATCACCACGGCCCCAACTGATGGATCAGGACATAATATTTTACTTTCCCCTCCCTCTCTTTGACAAACTACCTCACCCTTGATATCCCTTCAGCCAGACGCAGCTGTCCCTTCTCCTTTGCACCCTGTGTTTCTCTCCCCTCCAATTCAGACTGCTTTAGAGCTCCGAAATGCAGTTGCCACGCCCAAACGACCTTTATCTGACTTGAGTGATCAACGAGCTTATACTCGGTCATTGTTGGGGAATGAAGAAAGGAGAGCCATTATAGTTCAAGCATCCCAGTGGATGCGGAACGCTATTTACACTTTAGAAGACATATGGAGCACCATGAAAGATTTCAAACCAGTTGCACAACAGCTGGCTTTAGAGAGCATGGCGATCCGATTGATTTCACTATGGGAACAGTGCTTTGAGGAAGGACACCCTCCTCAGGTACTGCGTGAAATAAGGGATCGAGCTCATAAATTTCACTTACAAACTGATGAAGTATATAAAAATGAAACAACGCTTTTGCATTATCGGGAACGAAAGAGTGTCGAGTGGGGAGCACAGCACCCCATGAGAGAGGTGCATCCTCTCTTTTTCCCGGAAGTCCCTGAACTAAGGGATAACGAGGGCAATGTTACAAGGGCCCGAGTGGACACTAAGCTTCAGGAACAATGGGTCTATACCCCTTTGAAATGAAGCAAGGTCCTCACTTTAAAAGCTTAGCTCCCCGACCCCCGTAAAAATCCTACAGCTTACTATAAGGAATTGACAGAGGCCGCTAATTCCGCTATTATGACAATAGCTGACATCGAGTTGTTTTTCGGTCTCTTGATCCCAGTAGATATTTGGAGACAGATACATGACACGGACCACATTCCCGAACTAGGAGGAACATGGGATCAACTAAAAACTTGGGATAAGGAACGGAAGCCTGGAGAGAAACCTAGGGATGAAGTCTTAGCAGTACCAGATAGAATTGTTACGTTCATGAAGACTCTTCTCCCTCCTAGAAAAGTCGATTGGGAAAAATTAACAGCATGTAAACAAAAGAAAGATGAAAGTGTGTCAGATTTCTTTACTAGGTTTGAGAAGGTTTTCATAGATTTTAGTGGACAGGGCCTTTCTACGGAAGAGGGAATACGGTTATTTGTGAATAGATTTGTTACGAATTTACTCCCTGAAGTGATGTCCCGTCTCCAATCGGCTGAGAGCACGTGGATTACGGCTGCCCCGTCTGTAATTCTCAGTATGGCTCAATATTACGAACATCGTGAAAATGAGAGCAAAGAAAAGTCAGAGAAAAAGACTAAGGATTTGAAAACTAGAGTGCTGCTGCAGCAAGTCAGTAGAGGAAAGAATTCAGAGCGAGGAGTGCAAGGCTCGTTTCAGAGAGGTGCAGTAGCAGGGAGAGGTAGAGAAGGTCCTCCGAACATTGGGATAAATCAATGTTATTATTGTAAACAGGAAGGCCATTGGAGGGCGGATTGCCCTCTGTTGCTGGCACGGAATGGTCCTAGTAGAGGGCGAGGAGGGGGTCGAGGAAACATCGACCGAAATAGTATGCGGAGAGAGGATTCGCAACATGAAGGTTCTCGAAAGAATTATTTTGATGACCCCCAGAATAGACAGTACTACAACGAAACTTATCAGGATGATAGGTATGATGGGCAGGATTATGCATGAGACAGCCATGGACAGAGCGGGGGCCATATTACAGTACCAGTTGACCAAGAGGGACCTTATGTACAAGGAGAACTGTTGGGTACATTGGGAAAGTTTCTAGTGGATACTGGAGCAATGAATAGTTCAGTTGCCCATACACTGGTCCCAGGGGCTGCTCTGTCTGGCCAAAATAATGTATCAGTAGGATTCTCTGGAATACCGGTGGTAAGCCCCGTTTCGAAACCCCTGCCTTTTACCATAGGCCCCATTTCCATGCATACGCCTTTCCTTCTGACTTCTAATTGTGGCGAAAATCTTTTGGGTTTAGATATCTTGAAAAAATTAAATGCACATATTTATTGTTCCCCTGATGGTATTTTTCTGACTATGCAGAAACCACCAGTGACGATAGCTCAATACTTTGCCAATAATGAAACCCTTCCCCCTGAGTTCTCTACAATTCCCCGGACACTGTGGGCTACGGGGGACATTGATGTTGGTCTGTTAAGAATAGCCCCCGTGTCAATAACCTTGAAACCGAATGCCCAGCTGCCCCGCATTCCTCAGTATAAGATTTCACCAGAAGGTGAACAGGCCTTGTTGCACATTATTCGGGACCTCATTAAAAGAGGAGTGGTGGAAGAAACAGCTGCTAACATTTGTAACAGTCCGATTTTGCCGATTCTGAAGAAGACACCGATTGATGGTGCTCCAGATTATCAGACCACATATCGTTTTGTAATTGATCTTCGAGAGGTCAAAAAAATAGTGGTCCCGCAATATCCAGTGGTACCAGACATTACAGTAATTCTCACAATGATTCCTCCTACGGCTAAATATTTTTCAGTAATTGACCTCAAAAATGCTTTCTTTAGCATTCCGATTCATCCTGATAGCAGACATATCTTCGGATTCCCATTAGGTGGTCGAAGCTTTAGATTTACACTTGCACCCCAAGGCTATACAGAGAGTCCTAGTATATATAGCCAGGCTCTGAAGGCAGTTCTTGATGAATTAATTTTACCAGCAGGGAATGCGATCATCCAGTATGTGGATGACATTTTGGTGGCCTCCGATACAGAGGGAGGCTGCAAAGAAGCAACAGTGACATTGTTGACTCATTTGGCTGACAAAGGAATTAAAGTCTCCCTCTCCAAATTCCAATATTGTCAACAGGAAGTGACCTACCTTGGCCACTTGCTGTCAAAAGCGGGGAGACGAATAACTCCAGAACGTATATCTGTAATTACTAACATGTCTGTATCTCGTACTCAACGTGATGTTCGTGCTTTTCTAGGCATAACTTCTTACTGTCGCCAATGGATTCCTAACTATTCACTCCTCTCTAAACCCTTGTTGTATTTGACTACCAAAGATGTGCATGAACCCTTACCCTGGACGGATGAATGTCAGGAAGCCTTTGATTCTTTGAAATCTGCTCTATGTTCTGCACCTGTCTTGGGTACCCCGGACTACCGGAAGCCTTTTTCACTTTATGTGCATGAGGTGGACGGTTGTTCGCTTTCAGTGTTGACACAGGATTTCGGTGGAAAACAGAGACCCTGTGCATTCTTTTCATCGGTCCTGGATATCGTTGCACGAGCCCTTCCAAGTTGTCTGAGGGCCACTGCGGCAGTAGCGGTGGCTATCCGACAATCGGAGGGTATAGTCTTGAACACGGATCTCACAGTCATGGTACCGCATGCTATGGATATCCTGTTAAACAGAAGTAAAACCCAGCACCTTACAAGTGCTCGTTTAACGGGATTCGAGTTAACATTGTTTGCACCACATATTACGATCAAAAGATGTGCTACATTGAATCCAGCGACATTGCTGCCTCTCCCCTCCAATGATAAGAAGGATGACACCCATGATTGTATGTTTAGAACTGAAGAAGAAACAAAAGGGCGTGTAGATCTTACTGACACTCCTTTATCATAACCCCAAGGAGAGCTATACGTAGATGGTTCTTGTTTTAAGTTGCCAGATGGTACTGCAACAGCTGCATATGCTGTTACAACATTGAAGACAGTGGTGGAAACTGTTAGGATTTCCCATCACTCCTCAGCTCAAGCAGCTGAACTAATAGCCTTGTTACGAGCATGTGAATTGAGTGAAGGACTGAGGGTAAATATTTTTACAGACAGCCAGTACACTTTTGGCGTTGCCCATAGCTTCGGGAGGCTGTGGAGGGAGAGGGTTTTCTTTACCACACATGGCCAGAAAATTCAACATGGTCCTCTAATTGATCGATTGTTATTTGCTTTGACACTTCCAGAAAAAGTAGCCATAGTTAAATGCAGTGCTCACAAAAAAGTCACTGATTATACTGGAAAGAGAAATGCTTTTGCTGATTCAGTAGCTAAAGAAACGGCACATACTAAAATAACTCCCATGTTTCCTAGTGCTTCGGCTCGATGAGTGGCGGAAACATCTGTGTTTGATAATACCATTGAAAGTGTGAAAGAACTACAGAAGGAAGCTACTATAGACGAGGCACAGAGATGGGAACGGGAAGTAAGGATATTAGATAAAAATGAATGTTGGATAGATAGAACTGAGAAGCAGCGATGGTTACTCCCTAATGCATTGGTATATGCTGTAGTGACCATGGCTCACGGCCCAGCCCACATAGGAGCAAAAGGTATTTGTTCCGTATTGGACCCAATCTGGAATAACCCAAACATTCCCAAGACCGCAGCACATGTAGTTAAATATTGCCCTGTGTGTTTGCGTCACAACCCTGGGGGTAGAGAATCTGTCCTGAGTGGAAATTTTGCACCGCCATCTCTCCCCTTTGAAGTAATACAAATCGATTACATACAAATGGAGTGAGTTAATAATCTGAAATATGTGTTGGTGGTGGTTTGAGCTTTCTGTAAATGGGTTGAAGCCTACCCCACCAAAGAAGCTAATGCAGTTGCAACTGCCAAAGCCTTGGTTAAGGAATATTTCCCACGTTATTGTTTGCCCCAAATTATTTGGTCCGATAATGGGACCCATTTTAATTCCTTGTTGGTTCAAAGTGTTTGTGATGGTTTACAGATTAAGCAAAAGTTTCATGCAGCCAGACATCCCCAGTCGGCTGGTCTGGTTGAAAAATATAACGGCATTTTGAAATTGAAAATGGCCAAGATTTGCGCAAGCACTGGATTAAAGTGGCCTGACGCACTCCCTTTACCATTATTGTCTCTGAGAACAACGCCCCACACTAGAACAGGCCTATCACCTTATGAAGTAATTTTTGGCCTTCCTGCCAATGTGTGGGGAGTCCCCAGACCCAGATCTTTTAGAGATATTGATTATCCTTTGATGACAGATTATTTGTATACTTTGACTAAAGATGTGCGCTCTATTCATCAACAGGTATCAGACACATTCCGGCCGCTACCAGAGGGTCCTGGACATCGATTGGAGCCGGGTCAGTGGGTCCTGGTGAAGAACTATCAACGGAAATATAGTTTGGAACCAAAGTGGTCCGACCCTTATCAAATAATCCTGGCAACGAGGTCGGCGGTGAAAGTGCATGGGAGAAAACACTGGATCACCTCAGTCATTTGAAATGCCTGCCGCTACCTTTGCCCTTTGATTTGCAAAACCGCGAAGGAGTTCTGAGCCAAGAAGGAGAATTGCTCGAAAGCTTTGTGCCCTTCTCAGACGCCCAGGAAAGAGGGCAGCCGAGTGAAGTATTGCCCCCAAGTGAAAAGTCGTTGGCTCAACCAGCGGAGGCTGCTGTTTCTGGTACATCACAAGGCTCGAATGCATCAGATGCCCTTGCAACAGAGTTGTTTTCTGACCAGGAGCAGCCTGGTCGCAGTAAATACGACCTGCGGCCCCGAAAACAGCGCGGTACCCCAGATTCTAATGCTAGGAGTTAGACAGAGACTGGAGTTGAGGAACATCGGATAGATCTGCTGGGGTACTGAGCGAGACACTGGACTGAACCTGTTGAGAGCTTGGAACACTGTGTTAAATAGCTCTGTTCGGAAAGAAAGACTGAGTTAAGGGCTGCGGTCGTTCTCCTGGAGGAGGAAAGTTGTTTCCCTTTTGATGAACGATAGGAGTCTACCTGTGAGGCTCTAAAGGGACACAGGGAGAAGATCCCTTAGTGGGAAGAAGAACCCCTCTGGTGGCGTGCGTGCTTTGTGGATACAAAGTTAGTTTGGACTTATAGATAGGGACCGAGTTAGATTTGGACTTTTAGAGAGCATGTTTCCTTTTGCTCGATTTGCAATGGAGGATGAAAGACCACTGGCCCCTCCACGATATGTTGATAATATGCATTTGTTTTCCGGATGGTCCACCAGAGTGAAGGTGGCATTCGTTGCTTTCATTGTTATAATCACAGTGATTTTGATGTGTGTATTCGCATATTTAGAATTCCAGCATCCTGTACAGAAACTGTTAGGAACTACTGCTGCTCCGGAGGAACACCTCTTTTATTCTTTGTACCCTCATAAGGCGCGACATAGAAAAACTTATGTGAAAAATGCTTTTATTGAAATGTTGCATCAGACCCATAGCACCACAAACAAAACAAATTGTTGGGTTTGTGGGTTACTTCCATCAGTAATGCACCAGCATAAATTATTCATTTCCCTACCGTTATCTTACTTAGCTAGCTGTGAAGCCTGGTTCCAATTATTATCATTGATGTATTCTCATTATGTAGCTGAACCTAAGATATATACTGAAAGAGATTATGAGGCCATTTTGAAGTATATAGAACAGCATCAAGGATTTGATGCCGAGGGAAATGGAGGAGAGGGATCCCTGGATCCAAATGCTTGCATGAATGTATATACAGATTATAAAAGCATGACTTGGTTACAAGAAGAAATGCAGGATTTTGAACTTTTCAATTACACCATGTATTTTCAGCATTTTAAGGAACAAAATGCCACGAATGACAAAGCTTTGCCTATCCCTATTATTAACACCACCTCCCCTTTTTGCATACAAGGACGGGGTCATGTTAAAGTAAATGTAATTACACTTACACACTGCAGGTATATAGTACTCCACCTATGATTACCCCTCCCGATGTATATTTTGTGTGTGGAGAGAACGCGTACACTTGGCTCCCAAGGGGATGGGCCAGATGTTGTTATCTCTCATTCCTCTATCCTTCAGTTTATATTGCCCCACCTGATTACCACAGAACACAGCAATTGGTTCGTAGGGAGGTAGTGGTTAACCGAAACACTAGGGGCCAGATGTAGGTGGCCAATTACCGGTCGGTAACGGCCGAATTCACTGTTACCGACCGGTAATTGGATTTTGAGATGTAGGAGCATGCTTTACAGAATCGGTATTTTACCGATTCTGTATTTACAGATTCGGTAAAATTACCGAATCGGTAAATACAGACTCGGTAAAAATACAGAGTCTGTAAAAGCATATGTAGGTAGCACATCTTTGAGTGCCGCAGGCCTTTCAGATTCGGTATTTTACCACCCAATCCAATTGGGTGGTAAAATACCAAATCCAGGTGTGCATGCACATGTGTGCATGTACACCTGTGCCATGTGACACACAGACATGCCCTTAGGGCATGTCTGTGTGCCACATGGCGCACATGCCTATTTTTGGGGTGCCAGAGGGTGTCAAAGTGACACCCCCTGCACCCTTGCAAAAATCGGTATTTACCGATTCTGTAATTACAGAATCGGTATTGCCCGTTGATTCCTATGGGCTGCAAGGCCCATAGGAATCAATGGGTAATACCGATTCGGTATTTACAGAATCGGTAAATACCGAATCTTAACGATTCGGTATTTACCGACCCTGAAATACCTACATCTCCCGACCTCTATTTTACCACCTCTTAAATACCGATTCGGTATGAATCGGTATTTAAGAGGTGGTAAATTAAAATTACCTACATCTGGCCCTCGGAGTTTTGATACTGAGAGTACCGACCAGACAGACACCTCCCTGCAGCAATTCGAAGATTTTGCTAAAGGTCTCACTCCTTTTTGGGGACCTATATTCAATAGCCGTAGTATGAGACGTTTGTCTAGAATAGTGGAGAACGTGGTTCAGACCACAACTGGGATCCTAACCAACATTACTGTGGAGCTTCAGGCGACGAGGCTTGTTTCGCTTCAGAACCGGATGGTTCTTGACGTCATCCTCGCAGATAGGGGCGAAGCCTGTCGCGTGATCGGCAGCTCTTGCAGTGTGTTTATTCCTGATTCGGCCCCGACCATTCACCTTGCAATACAGAAACTACATCGATTCGCTAGCGAAGCACATGTGGACAACGGTACCTGGTCTCTTAGTAGTTGGTTTTGGGGTCTCTTAGCTACTTGGGGTTGGAAAATATTTATGGTACTTGCTGGAGCTTTTGGAGTCATGTTTACTTGCTCTCTGTGTCTCCAATGTGGCCCAGCTTGCTGTTCTTTCTGTGGTACAAGAATAACGTCCGCTTTAAACATCTCTCGTCAGGCCAAAGCCGAAAAGCAGATGATTCAGAAGGCAGTTTCAGATCTTATGCAGATCGATGAGGGAGTATTCGTAGAATGAATCTAGTTATATTGGCTATAGTAGGCCAAAAGGGCCGTCTGTTGGGATATAAATTCGATAAACACACGTTATTGGCCTAATATATACAATATAACCTTATAAACGTATAACTGTATGATTAGATTTCGTGGTGTTAATATAGAAACACATGATTCACTTTTAGAGCGCCTAAACCTATTGATATGACCGGAGCCATTTTGTTTAGTTTCTCTATGTGCCAGTACTGTTTCCCTGAAATCACGTGGTCACGCTTTCCGCATGAAACCGCGATGGCTGACTTAGCCATCTACTTCATTGGTTAGCTTGTAGCTCAGGGAAACCCAAGGTCACACCTGACCTTCTTGTGGGATGCGCACATTCTAGCAGAGCGCGTTCTTGTACTCCCCGGGCTACAGATAGACAGGGAGGCACCTTACTGACCTACCCCCGGAATAGCTAAGGCCTAGGCTATTTGCAATCAATTGTGCCTTATATGGGTATTCCTGCTGGCTCACTGACAAGTTGTATCTTTCCTAGTAGGGCGAATCTGTGGTGTGGGTGAAACGTATATATGCCTTGTATCTTTTGTATGTAACCAGTCTCCTCTGCGCACCTCCGAGGGTCATGTAGACTGAGGCTCCCCTGTCAGGGCTTGTATTTGTATTGAATAAACGATTGAACTTTCTCCATTGCCGACTGAATTCTTAGTAGTGCTATTGGTATATGGGCTATTGGTGAGTATGGTCCATAAGAGATATCTTGAATCCTTCACAGAGAATGTGTGTTGGAACGAACTTATTTGCACATGCTGTGTCTGTGGTAATTTTGTACTGTCACATGATTGCAAAGGACTGTGACAGTGTGATATGCTCATGTGAAGAAATTGCCAATTATGGTGTTCCTACTGGCTATTCCTGCTACAGCAGGTGTGGTCCACCTGCCTCATCTTCCTCATCATCGTCCGGTGGATCTGGCACATTTATCCATGGGGCATTGGTGCGTACACATATGTTGTGCAACACACAACATGCAACGATCTTCTTGCACACGATGTCTGGGATGTACAGGAGCCTTCCACCTGTGATGTCCAGGCACCTGAAATGTGACTTCAACACACCAAATGTGTGTTCCACAATGCCCTTGGTGCATTTGTGGGCTGCATTGTACTGTCTCTGGGCCTGTGTGTTTGGGGCTCGGAGGGGTGTCATAATCCAAGGGCACAGACATATCCTTGGTCACCTGTGACAGTGCAGAGAGACATGAGTCAATAGTTGGTTCTATATGATGTGTTGGCAGGCTCACTGGTTCTTTGTTGTGTGATATGTGTGACATAGTGACTCCTGTTTGACATGCACTGCTTGTAGCAAATGAGCTGCATCAATGTGTATTACGTAGCCTCACTGCTGCTTCCCCCTCCCCCGGAGCCTATTTACTAGTGTGCGCAGCGTGGTTGCATCACTTGCACTCCTACGACATAACATTGTCATGCCTGTCTGCGCATGTCCACAAGCCTGACAACGACACTGTGATCTTGTGTGTTGAAGGTGGGCAGCCATGTGTGTGTAGGCCGATGGTAAGGATAGGGCGGACACTGATGTAGAGTTCATGACTGGCTGAACACGCGATGCCGCTGAGGGTAGACCTTTGGCTTATGATGCGGTAATAGCGACACACATAACAGTTGGCATGTATGGTCCCGGACCACGAGCGGGCTTGCGCTCCCTCATTTACCCCTTCGCCCGAGCCCGCACCCCTGGTTCATGCTACATTGCAACACTGTCCATTGCGGGACGGGTGGCGCTGACACTACAACAGAGACACACACATTAGTTACTTTCTTGGATTGATCAACCACACCCCTACTCTGGACTGCAGTACGTTCGTCCACTCCGCTTCCTCATACAGAGGGGTACGACACCGCTACATGTCCCATGTCTACCCCACTGCCTGAGGTGACATGGTTGCATCCGCTGTACACAGCACAATATTATGTGTTAGGGCCCGGGGCCCTCATGCATACATAATGACTACACGGACACACTTAGATAGATTGTGGAACTGCCTATGGGCACGTGCGCCCGGACCCTTTTATTGCCAGGGTCACATGTCCAGTGACGCCTAACCTGGATGGGTGTGGGGTGAGTGTAAGCCAGCCCTCAGGGAGTGGTTGGTGCTGGCAACAACTACAACAGTGATCAGTCAATCATAAGTTCAAAGTTCAAACAGCAAAGGTCCATGACTAGAGCTGCACAGAGTTAGTGGACCCGGATGCACTGCAACCAACACAGGCACACTGCCAGGGAACTGTGATTTGCTGTGCCTGAGGTAGGGCCACAAGAGAGCTGAGCGGGTCCTCATCGAAGTCCAAGGTGAATGTCACGGAGTGTTTCGGGGGATAGTGGAAGGTATTCTTCCAGGGCATGATGCAGAGGGCAGAACCAAGCAGAAACAGGCAATATGGAGAAGATGAATGCTACAGACTCATTCTTAACACCAAGTCAGTATCAGCTACATGGTGATGAAGATAACCCCCAGGCATATACTCAGATGCCACCAAAGTTCAACCAGTGAGTGTCCATGAATGTCGGGCCACAGACTTAGTGGCACCGGGGCTGAAAGGGTATGCAGACTGCAATAAGGCCTGTATAATAATATAAACTCTTTGTAATAATATGGCCAAGTTCTCTCATGAAAAAATTAAAACTATCATTGATGAGTTGAGGGGATCGTCAGCAAGCGGCCTCTGGAACCATTGATACCATGGGTCTCAGCGATATTGTGGCGAGTGGCACTGATGTTTCTACTACCATCTCAGAAAGCTTGGCTGTTAATCATTTCACTGAGTTTGTACCTTTGACGGTGGAGGATTTCTGCAAGGTAGCATGTGGTATTTCCTCTGGTTCTCCTTTGGACCCCGTGCCACACAAAATTTGGAAAGAGTTTGAGGCAGAGCTGTTTCCTACTCTTCAGTCAATCTGAAATAAATCCCTTGCCAGTGGGCTAGTGCCATCCCATTGGAAACAGACACTGGTGACTCCTTTGTTAAAAAAGCCTTCTCTTGACCCGGAATGACCTAAGAATTATAGGCCTATCTCTCTTCTACCTTTTCCGGCCAAAATTACAGAACGAGTGGTCAGTAGGACTCTCTCTGATCATCTGGAGCAGCAGGAATTGCTGGAGGAGGCTCAGTTTGGTTTTCGGCCTGCTCATGGTACGGAGACGGCCTTGGTGACCGTGATGGACGAGCTTTGGATGCGGGCAGACAGGGGTCAGGCAGCTGTTCTTATTCTGCTTGACTTGTCTGTCGCCTTCGACATGGTTAACCATGGGACTCTGTTGAGTAGGCTGAGGGAGGTGTGGGTGATGGGCTGTGCTCTTGAGTGGTTACAGTCTTTTCTCTCAGATTGAAAGCAGGCAGTGTCCCTCTCCCCATATCAATCTGCCTTTACTAACATCACACATGGCGTGCCACAGGGCTCGGCAATCAGCCCTATTTTATTTAACACTATATGAAACCCCTGATTGTGGTCATCAAAGAGCATAATATTAACATCGTAAATTATGCTGATGACACCCAGCTTATTCTCCCCTTGGAGGGAGAGCAGTAAACCTCATTGGAAGAGTTCCATTGCTGCTTGTGTGATACGGCTCTGTGGCTGAATGGAAATTTACTGCAGTTTAATGCAGACAAGACTTGGTCCTCTACTGTTCAGCTGATATGGTTCCTTCTGTGATGCCCAGTAACTTCTGGCCAAGCCATATGTCAACTGTAGCTAGACCAGTTGATACAGGCCGTAACCTGGGCATAATATTTAACAATAAGCTGACAAAGGAGGCTCAGGTTACTAGAACGGTGGGCAGGTGCCTAGCAATTATTAGATCTCTGCGGAAAATCTTTCCCCTGCTGCCTCCCCAGGTGCGTGCGCTAGTGGCACAGAGCACCATTCTAAGTGGATTAGATTATTGCAATGCCCTTCTGTTAGAGTCCCCACAATTTCTTTTGGATAGACTTCTTAGGATTCAGTCCACGGCAGCCAAACTAGCCTTGGGCTGGCCTAGAAGGTCTTCTTCCTCTCAGGCCCTGGCAGAGTTGTATTGGCTCCCGCTGGGACAGAGAATTCAGTTTAAGTCCCTCTGCTTAGTGTTTGAAGCCCTGCATGGGCTGGGACCTGTTTCTTTGCAGAGGAAGTTTGAGTGGTACATTCCAGTTAGAAGCCTTCGTTCTTCTTCGGTGAGACTAGTTACGACTTTGAGGTTCAGGAAAGTTAAAGCGGGTGGTAGAACCTTTGGTGTAGCAGCTGCTAGACTTTGGAATGGACACCCACTGGAACTGAGACAAGTCAGTGATCTCCTTCTTTTTAGGAGGAGGCTAAAAATTGGCTGTTCCCCAAAGTCTAGGTGGCCTTCTGCCTCTCTTCGCACGCTCCTATACTGTACTCTGAGTTTGTCAGCGCCAAAAATAAATCAAGACTCAGTTCCAAAGGTGTGACCTACTCAACCGCAGTGTAGGCCGGAGGATGCGGTCAGCAAGGGCCCACAGCCATGTGTCGTTGGCTTGCAATGCACAGAGTTAGTGCAGTAGAGCTGAAAGGGGATGCAGTCTGCAATGAGGCCTGTACAATGATATAAACTCTGCCATAAATAAATCAAGACTCAGCTCCAAATGTGTGACCTACTCGACCGCAGTGTAGGCCGGAGACAGCAGTCAGCAGGGGCCCATAGCCACAAAGCTACGCCACGCCGCTGAATATGTTAACAGTTAACGGCAAGCATTTAAGCTGTGGCCTAATTAACTGCAGATCACTTATTAAACACTACTCTGAGATATCTTGTGTGGTAGAAGATTTAGGTCTCGACATGATGTTTTTAACAGAAACTTGGACCAATGATAATTCCTCATTTGAACTAGGCCTGGTGTGTCCACCTGGTTATAAATCATTGCATAACCCCAGAGTGACGGGCAGAGGTAGAGGTATGGGGATGATCTTCAAGGAGAAATGGGATTGTATTCCCTTAGTTCTATATGAAATTAAAGGAACCGAACTTTTGGGATTCACTATACAGGGAACTAAGGGAAATGTATTCTCAGGAGTAGTGTGTTATAGGCCTCCAGGACAAGCTACACACTATCAGCATTTTTATGAGACTATTACGAATCTTGCCCTGACTCATGCTAGATTAATTATACTGGGGGACTTTAATCTCTGGGAGAATGGGAATTTGGGGAAACACCAGAGAGACTTACAACAGACCTGTGCGAATTTGAATATGCAACAGTTGGTACATCAGAGCACTCATCAAGGGGGGCATATATTAGACTTAGTACTTGCCAATGAGGCTGGAACATCAATACGAGACATCCTACCCCAAATATGGACTGATCATTATCTGGTCCTTTTTACTACTAGTATAGGTGCTCAACAGGAAGGAGAAAGGGCTGCGAACACATATAGACTAGATAGGAAGTGGGCCAGATTGGACAATAATATGGCGCAAGCTCTGGTCGAAGAGCATGATCATTCGACCTCCATTGAGTCGGTGGAGGAGAGCTATCAAAAGTACTGGAGCACCATGGTTAGGAATCTAGACCGCCTACAACCAAAGGGTAAAATTAAAAATAAGGAAAAGCTCTCAGTCCCCTGGTTTAATGTGGACCTAAAGGAACTCCGTCTCCTTCGTAGAAGGGCAGAAAGGAATTGGAGAAGACAGTTTGAAGATTCAGATAAAAAACACTTTAAGCTAATCCAAATTAATTATAAAGCAGCCATTGCTAAAGCAAAAGCTAACTTCTATGCTACCACAATCCTGAACTCTACGAATAGCACAAAAACTCTTTTTAAGATTTTTAAGGATATCACTCTGCCCCCTAGTCAATGTAATAAGGTAACCGCCTCACAACAGCTTTGTGATGATATTGCATGTTATTTCCAGGAGAAGATTAATAACATTGTTCGGAACTTAGTTTCCCATAACACCCAGCCTATAGATACTGAATTGGGTGAGCCAAGAATTGAGCTAAGCGACAACTCTTTGCTAACTTCGTTTCAATAATTTACAGAGGATTCTTTTGCTAGCATGGCTCATAGCATCACCTCAGGCTCCCCGTTAGACCCTGTTCCCCACAGAATTTGGAAACAATTTGGTAAAATTCTGTTTCCACAGCTTCATAAAATTTGCAATCAGTCTCTGGAAGAAGGTGTGGTTCCAGCTGTATGGAAGCAAGCAACGGTTTCTCCGCTGCTAAAAAAAACATCGCTGGACTCCACACTACCAGCCAGTTTCAGGCCAATTTCTCTCCTCCCCTTTCCAATAAAGATTCTGGAAAAGACAGTTAGCAGAACCCTATCAAAACATCTTGAGGATAACCAGCTGTTGGACGCATTCCAGTTTGGTTTTCGACCAGCGCATGGTACCGAAACGGCATTGACCACAGTGATGGACAATCTTCAACTGCGCGCCGACGGAGGGGACGCGTCGATTCTCGTCCTTCTAGACATGTCGGCGGCTTTCGATACTGTGAGTCATACCGTGCTGCTGCAAAGACTGTGGAACAACAGAGTGAGAGGAAGAGCTTTTGAATGGTTGCAATCCTACCTCCTGGATCGCCAACAGACGGTGACCCTAGGACAGTTTACATCAGAAGTTTCCCCCGTCCATTATGGAGTCCCACAGGGATCATCAGTTAGTCCCATTCTATTTAACGTGTATTTGAAACCCTTGCTGTCCATCATTAAGTCTTTTGGTATCAGCGTCATAAATTACGCGGATGATACTCAACTGATTTTTTCCCTTGAAGGCAAGCAGGAGACATCGCTAGAGGCTTTCCGGGAGTGCATGAGGAAAACGGCTGGCTGGCTTAGGGCTAACTCGCTTCAACTGAACGGGGGGAAAACGGAGGTGTTGTACTGTTCAGCTGCAATAATTCCAAAGTACCCTACGACTGAGTTCAGACTCTCTCCAGAGGAAGACTCTCTTAGCCCGGCTAATACGGTACGAAACCTCGGAGTGCAAATGGACGCCAATCTTCAAATGGTGTCGCAGACTCTCGAGCCATGGTAGTGAGGAGTATAGTGTTAAGCAGGTTGGATTACTGCAATTCCCTGTATTTGGGGGCACCTCAGTATATTATTCAAGGGCTGCAAAGGGTGCAGTCGGCAGCAGCTAAGTTGGCTTTGAATAGACCATGGAGCTCCTCCACAACTTTGGCAGTGAGGGATCTCTATTGGTTACCAATAAAAGAACGAATTAGCTTTAAGTCACTATGCATCGTTTTTAGGGCAGTTCATGGACATGGACCACTACCTCTGCAGAATACATTTAATTGGTATGAGCCCCCTGAACATCTACGCTCCGCAAACACCAGCCTAATTTTGGTTCCCAGATTTAAACGGTCCAGAATGGGTGGCAGGGCCTTTAGTGTGGCAGCTGGACAACTATGGAACGGGCTGCCACAGAATCTTAGGGTAGCCGACTGCCTGCTGGACTTCAGAAAGGGCTTGAAGAACTTACTGTTTCCTAGGAGCTAGCCTATCCGTTATCAACCTTGAGCCGCAGTTATAGCTGTTACATCTTTGTCTGAGCGCCAGAATGCCCGTAGGGCGATAGTAGCGCTATATAAAAACGCATTACATTACATTACATTACATGTCATTATCTTGCCATGCATAGAGTTAGTGCACCAGAGCTGAAATGGGATGCAGTCTGCGATGAGGCGTGTACAATGATATAAACTCTGCCATAAATAAATCAAGACTCAGTTCCAAATGTGTGACCTACTCGACCGCAGTGTAGGCCGAAGGCACCGGTCAGCAGGGGCCCATAGTCACAAGTCGTTGGCTTGCGATGCACAGAGTCAGTGACACCAGAGCAGTTGTTGCTAGTGTTTGATCACCTCCATAACGATGATGCTTTTTTCCTCAGGACTGAACCACGTCTTCCTCTTACGCCTCTCCTTGCATACAATTATATTAACTCTGCCATTGAGAAATCAAGACCCAGTTCCAAATGTGTGACCTACTTGACTGCAGTGTAGGCCGAAGGCCGTAGTCAGCAAGGGACCACAGACATGTGTGGTTGGAATGCTATGCACAGAGTTGGTGGCACCACATTGAAGGGAGTACCGTGATATAAAACGTCCCGTTAACATGTCAACTCGCCCATCAGGATATCAAGACTCACTTCCAAATGTGTGACCTATTAGTTCGCAGTGTAGGCTGGAGGCAGCGGTGGGGTACATCAACGAGTAACGGTGCTTGGGGCCTGTGCCGCGGAGACCAGCGATGGTCTGAGGAGGCTGCCAAGGTCGCGGGCCTTGGGCTTGGAGCTTGCACCGGCACACGGTGGGCCCTCTTTGACACACGCCGGTGTCTGCTGGTGAGCAGTGAGGCCTGGGTGCGCAGGGGCGGGCAAGACGGGTCTGGGGAGCAGCAGGCCGCTCACGGCGTCGGCCTCGTGGCGGGGTGAGAGTCGCCGCCCTGGCAGACATGTCAGCCATTCCAGAAGAGAATCACGCCCAGAGCGAGGTGCTTTTTATTCACGCCCCTACGCTGGTCTGGCATACGCCAGACCAGTCCACTATGCTCACGCTTACAGGGGGGGACGTATAAAGCTACATTTCCCAAAAAGTGACACAACGGCGGCGCAAAAGTGATTCAATTGGCTTGTAAATCTGCCCCAAGGAGTTTTAGAGGACCATTTAGTACTTGAGCTGTGGTTGTCTCTGTGCTGAGTCCATAAACACAATTTCCCAACCTGAGCAACTCTAGAAATTATAAATGTCCATATCAATAAAAGCCTTTTACAAACTGATATGATATTCCGTGTCTTCTTTTATTTGTTCCAAAGTAAATTCTTTATTTCAGTCCAATCACTGGGTACAGATCATCAAATGGTTCTTCAATAATACAGATAGCCAACAGAACTTGCCAACATGTGTTTCGTCTAGGCTTTCCAGCCAAAAGACTTCGTCAGGGCTAAAGACAAGCAAAACGTTGTACTGAATTAATATGATTGAACCAAACAAATATTATAGCTCAAGTCAAAGAATCCTCCAAAGAAGAGGAAGAAAGAAAGAAAGGAGGAGGGGGGGAGAAAGGAAAAGAAAGAAGGAAGGAAGAAGAAAGAGGAAGGGAACCTACAAGAGAAAAATGTGTAGTGACCTAACAGTCGTGCTCTAGAAATTGAACGTGATAGAAATATACCATTCATAAGAAGAGATAAGTGAAAAGATAAAATATATATGTAAGATATATATAAAGAAGAAAAGAAAGGGAGTATAGATGAATACCTACACATATTGGCGTCGATTCCGATCCGGTAAAAAGCGCTCTGAATTGCCGTTCGGAGCGTTTTTCCCCGTACGAATCGTACCCGTATGCGTCCCCGTACGAACCAGCAAGTACGATCCCAACCAAAAGCGTCACTCCGTACGCCTCGTAAAAAACTCCGTACAAATCGAAAGTCCATACGAATTGAAGTCGGATGACGCTCCACGCTACGTCCGAACGTAAATAGACCGCGTCTCCCGAACCAGGAAGTACGATCCGTGTAGAACACACTCCGTACGGCTCTTTTTCTACGAGAGCTGAAAACTACAGTAAAACCAGATTCCGGCACAACCGCACCACAGTACGCGACAAACAAGACATGAACGCCATTGTCCGTCTCATCCCAATCCTGTACGGCCACCACCTCGTACATAGAAACCGACGACGGCGCAGACGGTGAGTACAACGAAGTCCAACATACCTGTACGTGGTGCCACACGCGCACCTCTCCATTGCATGACTGTAATGTCTGGGTACGTTGCGCCACACACTCCCGCACATCACCAGTGTAATACGGAGACGTGTCGCACCTACGTCATCGACCTCGGGGTACGGTACGCCACTGCACATCACCAGTGTAATACGGAGACGTGCCACACCTACGTCATCGACCTCGGGGTACGGTACGTCACCGCACATCACCAGTGTAATACGGAGACGTGCAGCACCTACGTCATCGACCTCGGGGTACGGTACGTCACCGCACATCAACAGTGTAATACGGAGACGTGCCACACCTACGTCATCGACCTCGGGGTACGGTACGTCACCGCACATCACCAGTGTAATACGGAGACGTGCCGCACCTACGTCATCGACCTCGGGGTTCGGTACGTCACCGCACATCACCAGTGTAATACGGAGACGTGCCGCACCTACGTCATCGACCTCGGGGTACGGTACGTCACCGCACATCACCAATGTAATACGGAGATGTGCCGCACCTACGTCATTGACCTCGGGGTACGGTACGTCACCGCACATCACCAGTGTAATACGGAGACGTGCCGCACCTACGTCATCGACCTCGGGGTATGGTACGTCATCGCACATCACCAGTGTTATACGGAAACGTGACGCACCTACGTCATCGACCTCGGGGTACGGTACGTCATCGCACATCACCAGTGTAATACGGAGACGTGCCACACCTACGTCATCGACCTCGGGGTACGGTACGTCATCGCACATCACCAGTGTAATACGGAGACGTGCCACACCTACGTCATCGACCTCGGGGTACGGTACGTCACCGCACATCACCAGTGTAATACGGAGACGTGCCGCACCTACGTCATCGACCTCGGGGTTCGGTACGTCACCGCACATCACCAGTGTAATACGGAGACGTGCCGCACCTACGTCATCGACCTCGGGGTACGGTACGTCACCGCACATCACCAATGTAATACGGAGATGTGCCGCACCTACGTCATTGACCTCGGGGTACGGTACGTCACCGCACATCACCAGTGTAATACGGAGACGTGCCGCACCTACGTCATCGACCTCGGGGTATGGTACGTCATCGCACATCACCAGTGTTATACGGAAACGTGCCGCACCTACGTCATCGACCTCGGGGTTCGGTACGTCACCGCACATCACCAGTGTAATACGGAGACGTGCCACACCTACGTCATCGACCTCGGGGTACGGTACGTCACCGCACATCACCAGTGTAATACGGAGACGTGCAGCACCTACGTCATCGACCTCGGGGTACGGTACGTCACCGCACATCAACAGTGTAATACGGAGACGTGCCACACCTACGTCATCGACCTCGGGGTACGGTACGTCACCGCACATCACCAGTGTAATACGGAGACGTGCCGCACCTACGTCATCGACCTCGGGGTTCGGTACGTCACCGCACATCACCAGTGTAATACGGAGACGTGCCGCACCTACGTCATCGACCTCGGGGTACGGTACGTCACCGCACATCACCAATGTAATACGGAGATGTGCCGCACCTACGTCATTGACCTCGGGGTACGGTACGTCACCGCACATCACCAGTGTAATACGGAGACGTGCCGCACCTACGTCATCGACCTCGGGGTATGGTACGTCATCGCACATCACCAGTGTTATACGGAAACGTGACGCACCTACGTCATCGACCTCGGGGTACGGTACGTCATCGCACATCACCAGTGTATTACGGAGACGTGCCGCACCTACGTCATCGACCTCGGGTTACTGTACGTCATCGCACATCACCAGTGTAATACGGAGACGTGCCGCACCTACGTCATCGACCTCGGGGTACGGCACGTCACCGCACATCACCAGTGTAATACAGAGACGTGTGGGACATACGTCTGCCATGTCAGTGTAAGTGTAAGAGGTGTGTAGAAAACACACCCAGCAGTGCCCAGCATTAGAATGTGTGTGTGGCTAAGACTGCTACCAGTGCCCACCAGTGCCCAGCCTCAGAGTGTGTGTGTGGCTAAGACCCCCACCAGTGCCCACCAGTGCCCAGCATCAGATTGTGTGTGGCTAAGACCCCCACCAGTGCCCACCAGTGCCCAGCCTCAGAGTGTGTGTGTGGCTAAGACCCCCTCCAGTGTCCAGCCTCAGAGTGTGTGTGTGGCTAAGACCCCCACCAGTGCCCACCAGTGCCCAGCATCAGAGTGCGTGTGTGGCTAAGACCCCCACCAGTGGCCAGCCTCAGGTGTGTGTGTGGCTAAGACCCCCACCAGTGCCCAGCCTCAGAGTGTGTGTGTGGCTAAGAACCCCACCAGTGCCCAGCCTCAGAGTGTGTGTGTGGCTAAGACCCCCGCCAGTGCCCAGCATCAGAGTGTGTGTGGCTAAGACCCCCACCAGTGCCCACCAGTGCCCAGCCTCAGAGTGTGTGTGTGGCTAAGACCCCCACCAGTGCCCAGCCTCAGAGTGTGTGTGTGGCTAAGACCCCCACCAGTGCCCAGCCTCAGAGAGTGTGTGTGTGGCTAAGACCCCCACCAGTGCCCACCAGTGCCCAGCCTCAGAGTGTGTGTGTGTGGCTAAGACCCCCACCAGTGCCCACCAGTGCCCAGCATCAGAGTGTGTGTGTGGCTAAGACCCCCACCAGTCCCCAGCATCAGAGTGTGTGTGTGGCTAAGACCCCCACCAGTGCCCACCAGTGCCCAGCCTCAGAGTGTGTGTGTGGCTAAGACCCCCACCAGTGCCCAGCCTCAGAGTGTGTGTGTGGCTAAGACCACCACCAGTGCCCAGCCTTAGAGTGTGTTTGTGGCTAAGACCCCCACCAGTGCCCACCAGTGCCCAGCCTCAGAGTGTGTGTGTGGCTAAGACCCCCACCAGTGCCCAGCATCAGAGTGTGTGTGTGGCTAAGACCCCCACCAGTGCCCACCAGTGCCCAGCCTCAGAGTGTGTGTGTGGCTAAGACCCCCTCCATTGGCCAGCATCAGAGTGTGTGTGTGGCTAAGACCCCCACCAGTGCCCACCAGTGCCCAGCATCAGAGTGTGTGTGTGGCTAAGACCCCCACCAGTGCCCACCAGTGCCCAGCATCAGAGTGTGTGTTTGGCTAAGACCCCCACCAGTGCCCACCAGTGCCCAGCCTCAGAGTGTGTGTGTGGCTAAGACCCCCACCAGTGCCCAGCCTCAGAGTGTGTGTGTGGCTAAGACCCCCACCTGTGCCCACCAGTGCCCAGCCTCAGAGTGTGTGTGTGGCTAAGACCCCCACCAGTGCCCAGCATCAGAGTGTGTGTGTGGCTAAGACCCCCACCAGTGCCCACCAGTGCCCAGCCTCAGAGTGTGTGTGTGGCTAAGACCCCCTCCAGTGCCCAGCATCAGAGTGTGTGTGTGGCTAAGACCACCACCAGTGCCCACCAGTGCCCAGCAGTGCCCAGCCGTTAAATCAAAAACATACCATTGTTAACCTCATTACCATCAGGAGATAGACACAAGTTAACATACCCAAATTTGAACATCACACCAGCTCCCAGGCACATAGCAGTCACAGACATCATCAGACAAACTAAAGTTCAGAAAATGAAATGAATAGCTTTATTCAGCTGGTTCAAAATTGAAAACGCAAATAAGAGTCCTTGCTCATAAAAGGCCAATGGCCAGTCCAAACAAGTCAGAATAACAGTTTGTGCCTTCATGGATGTGCTCACACCCAAACTTGCCTGCACATGTAGTTCAATCCGCTGTGGTAACTCTGGGGGCATCATCTGTGGAATCCTCTGGCACCGCATGGACAGGAGAGGGAAGGACAGGTGGAGTGGGATCAGGTGTTGTGGATTCATCCACACTGGCGGTGCATCGCTGAAAGTAGCAAGATAAACTTGGCTGCACACTTCAGCCAGTTCGGAAAAACTACCACATGAACCCGGGGACACATTGGGGGTGGAGGTAGAGGGCTGTGAGTCTGTTCTCCTGGGTCTGTGGATGCGTGTGTGAGCTGTGTCCCCTCTCCCTGTGGGTGTGCCTACATTCCCTTGAGATTGGGTGCGTGGAGCTTTGATCTTCTTCTGCCGTGTGGGTGTGCTGGGTGTGTCTGGTGTTGTGTCTGACCTGTGGCGTCTGCGTGTATGTTGGGTAGGTATGGGAGAGGCAGAGGTGGATGCGTCTGAAGGATGGGGGGGGACAGATGCTGCTGGGTGTACAGAGCTGCCGTCAGTGTTGACTCTATGGCAGCCACACTCCGACGTAGATCAGACATGGCAGATGACATGCCCTCCATGAACGACACCAACTGTGTAATGAGTCGTGTATGTCCATGGAGGACAGTCAACATTGATGTCTGACCTACTACAAGCTGCTGGAGTAGGTCCACAGACTCAGCACTGAGGGAAGCAGGGGACACAGGGGCAGGGGCTGCGGTGCCAGGAACAAAGGAGACACAGGGGCTAGCATGGACCCTAGGGACACTAACAACTGGGAGGGTGGAGATGGTACTGGAGGAGGGGAGGCCAGCCAAAGATGAAGAAGTGACCATTGCTGCATATTCCCCCTCCTCCGGAGAGTCTGATTCGGAGCCGTCCGCATGGTAGGATGTGTCAGTCACATGTCGTCCGGCCTGCAGACTCTCCTCACCCTCCGTGCCACTGCCTCCCTCTGACACCTCAAAGCAGGTGGCACTGTCGCTGGGTCCCTCTGCCTGGTCCGCGCCTGTGTCTCCTCCAGATTCAGATGATGATGCTGTTGGCAAGGAGAATAAGAAAAACATATCAGTCACCTGTACACATCAGACATATCAGCTAAAAATCCTTTGGGCACAACTATAAACATGGCATGCATCATGAGTCTCATGCCACAGAACTCTGCACAATGCTAAGTCTCGTTTTGGGCAATTGTAAGAGAGACAACGCTCAATGTATAGTAGGATACAAGCAACAAGCAAGTCAAAAACTTGTATGAGAGACACAATGATGAGCCACTGCCTGACAACAAGATAGCTGATGATGCATCACAGTTCATTTGCCCACCCTGCCACCCAAAGCCAGACCTGGTCATGTTTGTTTTGCTTTGACCTTGTGCCACATGGGAAAAGTCCTGCCTGTGTGGAAAATGACTAAAATTAGGTATATATAAGCGGCGTTCATTCATGTTCACTACAGCCATTGTTGAAAGTAAAGTGAAAATCGTGAAACAGTGGCCACGCCATCTTGTCCCTTTTAGGCCCCATCATGCACGTAAGTGGCAGCCATTTTGTGTGCCTTGGCCTCTCTGCCCACTGCCAATAGCCTGCACGTCTCTCCCCCTCACTCCCTGGCCTCGCAAGCATCCCCCGCGCCCTGCCGGCCCCCGATCTCTCCTGCCTGGGCCATAAATGCATCTCCAGCGCGACCCTGCCTCAGAGCCACATCCCGTGCTGAACCCCCGAACTCCTTTCATCTCACTCCTTTTGATAACCCCCTTCCCCTGTGCCAGATTGTCCGAGCTGATCCCAGGCTGTCACCTGGCCCTGCGGATGCAGTTTATTGCCCCCTACAGTGGGAACTCGCCTCTCTTCAAAGGGGGCCGAGATTAATCAATGTCTTCCCACCACAAGAACCGACTGATCGCCCATATTCCCGCTCCCAGCGGATTGTCCAGCTGCGCGATAGCCATCACGCTGAGATTGGGGTGGGAACCTCTACTGTAGATATGTGTGGGAACGGGCCTGAAGTGGGGATTCCGGGGATGTCTTTCCGTACATCAAAGCATTGCCAAGAACGTGTTGTATGCAATAAAGTCATAAACCTGTGTATAAGAGGCCAGGCCTCAGAGATGTTGTTAGAGCACCTCGAGAAGATACCCTGTTGTCTGATCTGACGTGTTCTGCTCCGTCGGAATAAACTCCTGTTTCCTGCCTTCCTGTCTCCAGCGCCTGCCTCTTTGTTTGGTAACCTCGAATGGTATGAGAGGCGGCTAACGCCGGGCAAATACTGAAGGGTTCTTGGTCGAATTCGGCCCTACCTTTTTACACCTGAACTGCCATGTGATGCCATCCTGGGACCTGAACCAAGTGTCCCAACACCTCACACTGGCACCACAGCTGTCTACACCCAAAGCCACATTGTGTGGCTGACCATCATATTATTTACAAACTACATGCAACATATTTAGAGAATATGCACACACGCACTGCCCAGTGTGAGTATGCACAAGCTAAATTTAGTGCACTTGTACAGTGTGCACCTGTAGCTAACACATGACAATTAGAAAATGTACCATGGAGAAAGGCCACTGAGGCTGACTTGTGGTGAAAACACATGTTGAGACCCAAGATCAGTGCCAAAATATGAAGAAGGGCTGACACAGTGCACATGTGGAGGTACATGTAAGGTATCAACAGGTGTCACAGACCCCCCTCCAAAATGATGATGTGCAAAGGAAGATGCATACTAAGACATTGCACCATAGGAGTACATCTGAAAAACAATCATTAGTCAAAGTGCTGGTCAAATGTGGAGTAGGGCAAGGCATGTAAAGAAGCAGCTGATGAAACTGGGACATTCTCATGCCAATGCATTGAGTGCCTGTCTGACCACATGACTCCAACTATGGGAGTGTTACCATGCCTCGGAGCACTGCAGGTAGCATGTGACACACATGACAACAAACAGACATGTACCTATCCCCTTCTTGCTGCTGTCCCTGCTGCAACTGCCTATGGAGGTCAGGGAACACCACCTCCAGGACCCGGAGCATGTGGGGGGTGAGGTGGCGGGTGCCGCCATGCCGGCCTGGATCTTCCAGCTTCAGCTGTACTCTGGCGATGCGGCGGGTCCAGCACCGGATGTCCTGCCACCTCTTCTTGATGTTTCGGAGCCTCCTGCGAGGCCCCCCCTCACTCCTGACAGCCCTGGCGATGGCCACCCAGAATTCACCCTTCTCATAGGCAGATACCTGTCACAAATGTAAAGTAAAAGAACATCAGTACACCTGGTCCATGTTTCAATGACACACATATGAACACACAATACTTGAGGACAACAGGGCATCGGAAGCTCCACACATTTGCATCATTGTCCAGGAGTATGTGGCCTGTGAGTAAACACAACTGCATTACATGCCATTTAAAGGCTACAGATGACATGAGGGGGGCAAACCACTCTTTGAGCATGGCACTCACTGAGCAATATATGCTACATCTGGGTGCACTGCAGCACGTGACATGCTGTCACACACCCCACTACAACAAAGAACTCTCTTGAAACAACACTGTACACCCTGGCACTCACTCCTAACAACATAGCATCTATCCGCTATACATACACAGTGGCTATAATGTCACACACACAACAGGTGCACACTCCAAGGTATTGCACACATCACTCACCTGATCCTCTGGTCTCCCATACAGCTTGCTGTAGTTTGGCAGGAGGGCATCCAGCAGGGCCTTGTTCTCACCATCAGTGAATGCAGGTGCCCTCTCCATGCTCAGCTAATCAGGGTCCAGAGGATAAAGAGACAGCAGCTGTGGTTACCACTACAATGTTGTGCAGGCAAGTGCCCTCCCATAGCCACATGCTGCCTTATATTTGTGCTGCAGAGGTCTGTGAGTCCAAGGAGTAGTGTGTGATAGGCCACTATAGTCTGCATCCTATGTTTCATCCAATCACATCACACATAAGGCCATGACACACATATGCATGGTTTAAAAACTGAGCCAGAGATGAACAACAACTTTTGCAACATTATATACTTTTGCCCAACTGAATTTTCCAGGATTCCTGTAGGAGGCTCAAAACTCTCTGTATCCATGACAACCTGGTTGCATTCTGATCATTCCACTGTTCCCCTAGATGTTCCCTATGTATTTATTTGAATACCCACACAAGTACTGTGCCATTGCCATTGCAAATGCAACCCATTCAATGATGTAACGAGGCGTACACACGCACGTACCATTGGGGTACGCTATGCTCGCGTATGGCTAAAATGCAATTGTGAAACGAGGCGTACACATGCACGTACCATTGGGGTACGCTGTGCTCGCGTATGGCTAAAATGCAATTGTGAAACGAGGCGTACACACGCACGTACCATTGGGGTACGCTGTGCTCACGTATGGCTAAAATGCAATTGTGAAACGAGGCGTACACACGCACGTACCATTGGGATACGCTGTGCTCGCGTATGGCTAAAATGCAATTGTGAAACGAGGTGTACACACGCACGTACCATTGGGGTACGCTGTGCTCGGGTATGGCTAAAATGCAATAGCGAAATGAGGCGTACACACGCACGTACCATTGGGGTACGCTGTGCTCGTGTATGGCTAAAATGCAATTGTGAAACGAGGCGTACACACGCACGTACCATTGGGGTACGCTGTGCTCGTGTATGGCTAAAATGCAATAGCAAAATGAGGCGTACACACGCACGTACCATTGAGGTACGCTGTGCTCGCATATGGCTAAAATACAATTGTGAAACTAGGCGTACACACGCACGTACCATTGGGGTACGCTGTGCTCGCGTATGGCTAAAATTCAATAGGGAAACGAGGCGTCCACACACACGTACCATTGGGGTACAGTGCGTCAGACATGCTCAAGTGAACGCTTGTGTAGGCTGTGTTCCTGACCTCCTTCATGTCACCATTGGGAGAGTGACTCCAGTAAATCACATTGCAGGGCTGTAGTCTACACTCATGTTGGCGATGTGGAAGCATACATCAGCATGGCATCATCACATCAGCATGCCCCAGGTGTGGCAGACATTGAAGAAGCACAGGGACTGTGACCTTGTGGCTCAGTTGATGTGTGAAGAGCTGTTGAGACATGTCAGTAATCAATTTGCACATGTGTATCACATACATTCAACACTTCGCACCTGAGTAATGTCTGCAACATATCGTGATGCACATCAACACTGGAATGACACACCATTCAGTACAGGGAACTGTCACATGATGACAGCAACATGCCCACTGTCACAGAGGTCGAATTTACGCACAGCATGACCCTGTCATGTGTGAGCCCTCTGCGACATTGTGCATGCTGTTTGCATATGAAACAAACAGGTCAGTATTATATTCCTCACCTTAGAATATCCCCAAGTGTCATCCTGGATATGGCAATTTCCGCTTAGCAGTACACTTGTGTGTCGGTAGGCATCTCCTGCGGCTCCGCGTGTGTCATTGGCGTTGTGTGCGCCGTGATGACGTTGTCTGAGTACTCATACGGCGCCTCTGCGTGCTCACGTCAGGTCCTCTATTTTCACACCACCAGCGCTGTTCCCGTATAAGTGTAACCGTACTCATTTTTCTTTTTCAAATCATAGTACGATCACTTCTGACCATTTAACTTGGATTGTCCGACTCAGAACGGTGCCAATAGGGATGGCTATTTCCAAGCCTGTGAGGATTGCGACCGACTCATGTCGGTGACTGACCCTCTGCGTCGGTGTTTCCACTGTTTTGACGTCAAGCACGACAACAAGAGCTGCTCCGACTGCCGGGACCAGACATATGAAGCTAGGTGTGAGTGGTCCCACAAGCCGCTCGGACTCCAGAAGTTGGCCCTGCACCACAATAGCTCATGGTCTGGACGGAGGTCAAGTGCCTGGGCGTGGGTGTTGAGACATCAGAGCCCCGGGATTTGACATCAGTCCTCCAGGGCAAAGTCGTCAGGTAACCACAAGAAGTCAAAGAGACGTCATCGCAATTCAAACTCACCACAATGCACGTGCAATGCTGCATGGGATTTGGGTAACACCGCCCACGCGGCTCCGTCAGATTTTCTGCCGTTGTAGCCTGCACCACGACCTCCGGTCCCTTGCCAGCATGCGACGCAGGAGGACTAAGTGCGCTTCCTCATGGCCATGATGTCCCTCACTCCACCGACGGCCTATGCCGCGGCTTAGGGCCCAGCGGACCCGTCTGGGGGCACTAGCGGGTCTGGTGCTTTGCCCCCGCCGCCGTCACTCGCTTTGGCTCTGACGCTGGCGGCGCCTTCGTCCCGGCCCCGCTGGGACAGACAGGATCTGATTGGTGATCCTGGTCGTAGCTGGTTCACCTCACAACCTCACCGGCAACAGTCCCCCAGGTGTCACCCTTGTCGCCGTCCTCGGGTTGTGCTGTCCCCGATACCACACACTATACGGCTCTAGCGTGGGAACTGTGCAGCAGAACACCGCTTTTAATGCTGCATGGGGAGGTAAACTTCAACGAGCCGGGCACAGCTTATGACAACCCTGATTATCAGGGAATGGGTGATAAGGAGTATTGGGAGGGTTCAGAAGACCCACTGACACGTGAGTGTCAGTCCCAGATGACAGGACAGGTGGACTGGGGGATGTGAGTGGTCTGGACACCTCGTCAGACACTGGTAATGTCTCTACTCCAAACGTGTCTTTGGATGAGCGGGCAACGTACAGTGTTGTGTTTACGTGGGCGGCCGAAGCCTTGCCCCTTCATCTCCCCGTTGTGGCCTTGAGGAGCAACCTCCTCACTGAGCTCCTTAAATGTCAGTCAAGCTCTGCAGAGCCTCTGCAGCCATTTCATGAGGAATTGACTGATGCTATATTGGCCACCATGCCCAGGCCCACTGCAGGTTTGGCTGTAGATAGGCACGTTGCCAGACGCCCACACCCCTCCCCGGACGACCCATGTTTCATGTCCTCCCACCCCAGAGAGCATGGGCATCCAGGCCTCCAAATCACATACCGCATTCCCGCTTGCTCCGCTGGACAGGGTATCCAAGAGGTATGAGCAGTACGGAAAGATAGGTATCATCCTCCCTGAGTCTGGGACTGAGGTCTCCCAAGATCACATGCCTCTTTGTCCGCTACACACACTCTCTGTGGGACACGGTTGTGGAACTGCTGGCAGAGTGTGCTTTGTAGGTACAGGCAATACTTGGCCAAGCCCTTGTCGAATGCCAATCAGTGACACGGTATTTGATCCGGTGTGTGCTGGATAGCACCGACTCACTGGGCAGAGCGATGGCATCCACGGAGGCAATTGGTTGCAAAGCCTGATATGTATTCCAAGTTAGGAATATGGTACTAACTACTGTTCCTTACAGATATTTCGTTACAAAAGGTAAGTAACTAGTTCATACTGTTCAGTATATCTGCTGTAGGAGCATCTATGTTGGGTCCTTGCCGTGATGACAGTGTTTCTAATGTACGCACACCATGCCATTTGTGCAAAATAACCGCTCATATGTGTGATGGCATCACAGACCATTTGTCTCAAATCTCACATTTATGCTGTCTGATGATGTCCATGTAATAGTTGTGGAAATGTCAAAAGGTAGGGCCGAATTCGACCAAGAACGCTTCAGTATTTGCCCGGCGTTAGCCGCCTCTCATACCATTCGAGATTACCAAACAAAGAGGCAGGCGCTGGAGACAGAAGGCAGGAAACAGGAGTTTATTCCGACGGAGCAGAACACGTCAAATCAGACAACAGGGTATCTTCTCGAGGTGCTCTAAACGCATCCTTGAGGCCTGGCCTCTTATACACAGGTTTATTGCTTTATTACATAAAACAAATTCTTGTCAATACTTTGATGTACGGAAAGGCATCCTCGGAATCTCCGCTCCAAACCCGTTCCCACACATATTTACAGTAAAAGTCCCCACCCCGATCTCAGTAGGTGATGACTATCGCGCAGCTGGATATCCCGCCGGCTCCCGGAATGTGTGCGGCTGATCGGATCTCATGGGGTGGGGGCTTTTATCAGTCATAGATTCTTTGAAGAGGGACAGCTTCCTACTGTAAGGGGCAATAAACTGTATCCGCAGGGCTAGGTGATGGCCTGAGATCGGGCAGGACAATCGGGCACAGAGGAAGGGGGTTTATCAAAGGATGCGTGATCATTAAAGCTACGGAGGGAGGTGTTAGTCGGGTACGGGATGTGGCTCCGAGGCAGGGCCGCGTTGAAGGGGTGGTTTATGGCCCAAGCATGTGAGAACGTGGGCTGTCAGCGCGCGGGGGATGCTGGCGGGGTCAGAGAGGGAGAGAGAGAGACGCGCTGGCTATCGGCAGTGGGCAGAGAGGCCATGGCGTTCAAAATGGCTGCTACTTACGCGCACATTTGAGCTAAAAGGGGACAAGATGGCGCCGATAATGTTTATGTCGCAATCTAGATTTTAACAGTCCTCCCTTTTCAACATATCTAGCCAGCTTGTCAATTTATGTCTATCCCCATCATATTACGGATTTCTACATCATACAAAGCTTTCATGCGTTCAGCTTCAAAGTTCGGAGTCTTAGGGCAAACACAGTTAGCAAATAGTGAACACAGAGGTGGCAAGCATTGAATACCCAGGCAGAGTCCGCATATTACGACGATTGGTATCAGTACAATCATGAGCAACCTCCATCCCCAGTCCTTTACAGTACTCCAGAACCAACTCCCGAGCGACCATCCTTCTTGTTCCTGATGAACTTCTGAGGAGAGTCTGTGGAGGTGTTCGATGGCCTTGTAAACGGAGGGTGAATTGTCTGGTATGTAGGTACAACAGCTGGACCCGATGATACGACATGCTCCTCCACGGTCCGCCAGAACCACATCTAGAACAAGGCGGTTTTGAAGAGCCACCAGACGGACCGCCTGAAGCTCGGCTGTATTGTTTGTGAGGATACCAGCTGTAATGTTCATCGTTGTCTCGACTGCCTGGGATAAATGTCGAATGGCACGACTGTCCGCCATCGGACCCCAAAGTGGAACAAGTCCTTTCATTGCATCCAAGAATTGTGCTCCAGTGGAGTCGGCCTGCTCGATGTCCTTTGCTCGTCTCTGTCGGTGATGGTTTGCCGGAGCCACATAGGTTGGAGGAAGGATGAAGGCTATGTAGCAGGTACCTCCCCAGCCCTTTGGGAGCTAGGTGTAGGCTTTTGTACCACAGACGAAGTACATGTTTGGAGAGGTGACAAAAGAGGGTGGGTCGGTTGAGTACAAAGTTCTGGTGATGCGGCAAGTGCTGTGGCCCACCATTTGTGTCCCATGGCCTGTGATGCATAAGAGGCCCGAGACATTGACGACAGATAGGGCCACAGTCAGGGTGGCAGCTGTTCGTTTCCGGAGGTAGGAGAAGGTGGGTCTGGCTGGATTGTTGAATATTTGCATCTCCACCATTTCTTTAGCGGGGATGTCCATGTGAACAGAGGCATTGGAGGATAGAGGGCAAAAAGGAGCAGCAGCTCTCCCGGTTTTGTTCAGCCAGACTCCATGATAAAAGTGTGACATAGTTTTGCTGGAAGTGGCATTGTCTCTGTAGCTCTCTTGCAAGAGGATCAGCCAGGCAAGGCAGGAGCCATGAACAGGGAAAGGTGAAGGGATGAAGGGGATGGAATGTCCGGTGGCATGTGGTATCAACCCACAGATCCAGCAATTCGTGGCATTTGCAGCAAGGTTGTGTTGGTGCAGCAACTGTACGAAGGAGTTGTTCCAGAACTCCTTACGCCTTTCTTGGATTTGAGGTGAAAGAGAGACCAGGTAGTGTTCTTTCATGGTGGTAGGCTGTGCAGTCGTTAGAAATGTCTTATGAGCCGGTGCGTTCTCTTCCACGATCCAGAAGGTAGTCATGAGGAGGCGGCAAAAGTGAAGAGTGATAAGAAGAGCACTAGTCTTTGAGCTGTGCAAACTGTCAGTTTTCGGGTTCCTGTAGCGGGTCTTCGGATGTCCAGTTGCTTCCATCATCTTCGTACCGGGCGCTTCCATCATCTTCAAGGTGCTCAGTAGTGGGCAGAACCACAGACTTCGTTTGGTTTCTCTCCTGGCAGCCTTTGTAGTGTTAGGCCGCCGCTCTGAGAATGATAACTAAGTCAGTGGTCTACTTAACCGAAGCTCCCTCCTTTCGTCGCAGGTTATACCCTTCTCTGGATGGCACAGTGGGATCAGGGAATTTCGCGAATTCGAGTGTCTTTGTTTCAGGGTAGCAGCTCAGGGATGGTCGGTCTTTGTTCAGGAGCTCTTCCTGGGTGCTCACGTCTTCGGTCGACGTCAGGGCCGGAGAGATTTTCTTGCAATGATGTGCATGCAGCCAATTTCGCTTCCCCTCCACTCGAAGAGCTGTTCGGGTGGTGATCAAGACTTGCCAGGGGCCCGTCCAGCGGGGTTCCAGACTCTTATCCCGCTGGAAGTTCCGAATCAGGACGAAATCTCCAGGCTGGATGGTATGTCTGGGGCCCCTGAAAGCATCGGGGATGGCCTGCAGCACCTGATGATGAATAACAGACAGTGTTTTAGTTAGGTTATACAGGTAGTCAGACATTAGGATGTCCGAGAAGTCGTGAATAGATGTCGGTTTGGGTGCGGACCAGATACTCATGGGCCGTCCGAAAACAACCTCGTAAGGGGTCAAGGGGTGTTTGGTGGGGGTGGAACGCATTGACAGCAATGCTAGGGGGAGAGCGTCTGGCCATTTTAGTCCTGTGGTAGCCACTATTTTCGGCAGTTTTAGTTTCAATGTGGCATTGTGCCGCTCGACCAGTCCAGCAGATTGGGGGTGAAAAACTGCGTGGAATTTCTGTCGTACCCCCAGTCCTTTCAGGATGAGCTGGATAACCTCGGCTACAAAATGGGGGCCATTGTCACTCCATAAAATACGGCAACGGCCGTAGCGAGGGAAGAACTCTTTCAGTAGTACTTTTGCAGTGGCAATAGCAGTGTTGTCACGCGTCAGGTAGGCTTCCACCCATTTGCTAAAAGCGCACACAACAACAAGTACATACTTCAGTCCTTGACATCTCTCTAACTGGATATAGTCCATCTGTAGGACTTCAAATGGATGGCTGGGGACCCCAAACCCTCCCCGGGGTACGACAGTTCCTTTCCCAGGGTTGTGTTGTAGGCAGACTAGACATTGCTGGACTAATCGTTTGGCTGAGTCTGTAATTCTATCGTTATGCCAAACTCGGGAGACAAGTTCGGCCATAGGGGCAGATCCTATGTGTGCAGGGGAATGGGCCATCGTCAGTATGGGGATCAGGTACGAGTTGGGTAGCAACCATTTGTTCGTGTCTTTTGTCCGCCAGCAGCCTTCATCATCCTTTAATCCCACCCGTGCCCATTCAGTCAATTCTTGTGGTGAGCTGGCCATTTGGATGTCCCTAATAGTTTCCCTAGCGTCCGTCCATTTTTCTGCTTGTGACCTAGTCATGTACATGCAAGTCGTCGTCCTGTTCTCGGCTGTGGTTCGGGCAGTGATGTCGGCCAGTGCATTTCCCTGCCCAATGATGTCTGTCACCTTTTTGTGTGCATTGCATTTGATTACGGCAAGTCGTTTGGGGAGGGGAACCGCTTCAGTCAGAGCGGAGACTAGATCTCCGTGCAGGATGGGTGTGCCATGAGATGTCAGAAATCCCCTCTCCTTCCATAAGAGCCCAAAATGATGAACCACCCCGAAGGCATACTGGCTGTCCGTGTAAATGTTTGCTGTCGTCCCCTTTGCTAGGATACATGCTCGTGTGAGGGCAATCAGTTCTGCCGCCTGGGCGGATCGTTGCGTGATGCGGGCGGTTTCAACTACAGTTCGGGCTGTGGTAACTGCATAGGTGGCTGAGGTGGTGCCGTCGGGGAGTTTAATGCAAGAGCCGTCTACCCATAGCTCTCCGTCAGGGTTTGGGAAGGCAGTGTCTCGGAGGTCAACTCTACTCCTAGTCTGTTCGTCCGTGAGGGTCATACAGTCATGTATTGGGGGCACATCGGGATCATTTTCAGGCAGAGGCAGCAAGGTGGCTGGGTTCAGTGTGGTGCATCGTTTCAGCGTGATGTGAGGTGCGAGCAGTGTCAGTTCGTACCCAGTCAGTCGCGCGCTGGTCAGGTGTTGTGTCTTGGTCTGGTTTAGGAGGGTGTCAACAGCATGAGGCACTAGTACCGTGAGGGAATTCGAGAGCACGATTCCCTCACTTTGTCGGATAGAGACAGCAGCAGCGGCTACTGCTCAAAGGCAGGCAGGCAAAGCTCTTGCTACCGGGTCAAGAGTGGCAGAGAAATAGGCACATGGTCGTTGTTTGGGGCCAATGGACTGAGTCAGGACAGACAAAGCGCATCCCTCCCTTTCGTGAGTGTAGAGAGAGAAGGGCTTTGTATAATCAGGGGTTCCTAGGACGGGCGCTGAACAAAGGGCGTCTCGTAGTTCCTTGAAGGAGGATTGACATTCAGGGGTCCAAGTGAGCGGGAAGGGGACATCTTTAGCCAGTAGGGAAAGTAGTGGTTTCACAATGAGGCTGAAATTTGGCAACCATTGTCGGCAGAAGGAGGTGAGGCCTACCAAAGAGCGGACTTGCTTCGGGGTTTTAGGGATAGGGGTCTCTAGAATAGCCTGTATTCGATCGGGTGTGAGCTTTCTCCCGTCTTTGGACAAGAGGTGGCCTAGGTAAGTGACTTGAGGTTGGCAGAATTGCAACTTCTTCTTGGAGACCTTGTGGCCATTTTCCACGAGGAAGTGCAGGAGTTGGATGGTGGCTGTGACTGCAAGTGGAGTGGTGTCGGCCGCCAAAAGGATATCATCGACGTACTGTATCAACACCACTCCATCCGGCAATTGGACTGCATCCAGCTGTCTCTTGAGGGCCTGGCTGTAGATGCTTGGACTTTCAGTGTAGCCCTGGGGTGCTTTGCAAAATCTGTATGAGCGGGATTTTAAAGTGAAGCCGAAAAGGTAGCGGCTGTCCGAGTGAATGGGGATGGAGAAGAATGCGTTCTTGAGGTCGATTACCGTGAAGGTGGTGGCAGTGGAAGGAATCAGGGTCAGAATGGTGGTGATGTCTGAGACTACAGGGTACTGGGGTACAACCACTTTGTTGACTTCTCGTAAGTCAATGATGAAGCGGAACGCTTTTTCATCTCCCTCACCCTGCTTCTTCACAATGGGTAGGATAGGGCTGTTGCAAACATTGCTAACTACTTCTTCTACCACTCCTGCCTCTACCAGGGACTGGATGATTTTTACCAACGCCTTCTCGCCTTCGGGCGATATCCGATACTGTGGGAGTTTGGGGAGTACTGCGTCCTGTCGAACAGTTATGTGTACAGGGTCTATCATCATGCGTCCTATGTCCGAGTCAGTCTTTGCCCATAGGTACAGAGGTAGGGTGTCGAGTAAGGACAAGTCAGTGTCAGTGATAGAAAACATGCGTTGTGTGCGACAAGATCTGAGCAGTGTTGGGTTGTCGTACAGAATGACTCGAACTCCGTCTTGTGAACACCTAATAGTAGCTCGAAAATGTTTCAATAAGTCAAGTCCCATAATGGCGTCGGGGGTGTTGGAGGAGAGCAAAAACGTCGTGTCAGTGGTGTTATTGTCCAAGTTAAAAGAGATCGGTGTGGACAAGGGATTAGTGGAGGGTGTTCCATCAAAACCTATTGATGTCACATGTGAGCCAGACAAGGGTGCCCTGGGAATCAATCGTTTAGACAACGCACTACGTGTTGCACCAGTATCTACCAGAAATGGAGACTTCGTACCTAGGACCTTAGCGGTGACATAAGGGCCTTGCTGGTCAACATAGAGCTCGACTGGATCCCTTCCTTGCCCTTGGCAGTCCTATGCAAAGTCGTGGGCATTGTCGCAGTCAGACTGTTGGCACTGATTCTGTCGGGGACGGTCAAACGTGTTCGGTCTACCAGGTCTGTCATTGTTGGTGTCGCTTGTGTGCCCTCGTCCCTGTCCTCTATTTCTCGGCCCACCCGCTACGTCTCTCGTGTCTTTATTTCTGAGTGCTTCTTGCAGAACTGGACATTGAGACTTCCAGTGGCCAAATCTTTTGCAAAACGCACACTGGTCCTCATCGAGGTCTGTTCGTGGAGCGCCGGGTGCGGGTGTGCGGTCTCTAGGGGGTGGATTTCTAGGAGCATTCGACTGGTAGTTTCCTCTATACTGTTCCCTTCCTATAGTCACCCCTTGCAACTGAGCAATCATCACCCTCTCTTTCAAGTCCTTTTTCTTCTTCTCAGTCGCTTGATCGTTCTCGTTCTTTTGTCGCTCATAGTATTGAGCCATCTGAAGGATAGCTGCGGGCTTGGAGGCCGCCCAACTACTCTCGCTAGTCTGTAGTTTCTGCGAGACTTCTGGTGTCAGGCCTTTCACATAGTTCTGGACAAACAAGTGATGTCCGGTCGCAGTGGTCATGTCCTGGCCGCTGTAATCGGAGAACACCGTTTCAAACCGGGAGAAGTATTCTGATACGTCTTCCTGGGGTTTCTGGCGACAGGCCGTTACTATCGACCAGTCCACCTTCCTTTCTGGAACTAGGGTTTTTAATTTCTGCACAATCTTATCCGGTAAGTCTAGAATGGCCTTCAAAGGTTTCTGTCCTGGCTCCCGTTGTTTGTCAACATTACCGAGTTGTATCCAGGTATGTCCGAACAGCTCAAGGTGGTCGACTTTCCGGATTTGCTTCCACACATCAGCTGGCAGACATAGCCCGAAAAACAAATCGATATCCGCTAGGGTCATAATCGTTGAACCCAGAGCGGTGGCTAATTCTGTATAGAAGGCTGTGGGGTTCTTTCGCAGATCAGGCAAGGACTTTCGGAAAGTCAGGATGTCTTGCCGATCCCATGGTTGGTAAACCCAGTTGTAAACTACCCTCCCTCTCGCATCTTGGTGGTTAATATCGTCGTGTGTTCCCTGTCCTAGTGGGGGAACCCAATAGGGAGCAGCCTCCTTTATGGGCATCATCGTGTCAATTTTTTCTACTCCGGCCTCAGTTACTGCAGGAGTCGTGGTGTTAGTCTCTGGTTTCTGTTCCGTGAGGTGGCGGAAAACTTCAAGCGTACGCGTGAAGAGGTTCGTCACATCACACTCGTCCCCATCTCCGACATCAACTTTTCTATACAGAGTCGTTAGGTTTTCAGGGCCTTTTCCTTGGTAGCGGTCTTCGTAGGCATTAAGGGTATGGTAACAAAGGCGTACGACAAAGTGTCGCCTGTGGCTATTGGCATATGTATGGTACATATCCGTTATATAATCCTCACTTTCCTTTCGCACCACCAGTGTCTTTACAATCTTATCGATCCCAGCTCGTTCATCCTTACTTAATCTATTCGATCTCGCAGGGTCTTTCCTCCCAGCTTCGGGATCATCTGAAGTCGCTGCTCGTGCTGCGCTGGGCACGAGGGGTTCGGTCGGCGCAGAGGCCATGGGGACCGAGGCTCCGGCACTACTCTCGCCTGTCGGTGGGGGTTGCGGGTTCTGCGCTAAGGGTTGGGAAGGGACGTATGGAAGGGGCATGTAGATGATCGGGGGACCTAATAGTAAATCATCGTTCGTTCGCTGTTTCGAAGGTAGCTCGGGGTAAAGTGTAGAGGGTGTCCTGACGGGACACTGGCCTGATGATTCGGAATCTTGTTTTAGCTTGGTTTCCTCTCTTTCTTTTATTTCTTCCCTTAATTTGTTAGCGGCCAGGTGAGCTGCCTTGCGTAATTCCTTTTCTAACCTGACCTCATTTCTCTTCTTTCGCTGTTCAGTTTCTTTGCGCCACATGCCGAAGCTATCGAGCATAGTGGGTGTTGTCTTATTGTTATAAAGGGCTGTTTCCAGCGCCTTTATTTTGTCGTTATCAAAGGATCCTATCAGTGGCCACTGACTTCCCCGATCCTTTCTCGTGTATTTATGCCACAGCTTACTATAATTTACAACAAGGGGTGGTGATGGACAGAGTCTCTGAATTAAGCAGAATACTCTCACCCAGTCAAGAGATCAGGGCTAGATCCAACACCGTTTTTTAGCTCATTGCACCATCCCAGTTTCAGAACCTGGCTGTATGCAAATTAGTCTGTCCCTGGCCCAGTGCATCATGGGAACAGGGCAGACCAGACTACAAAAGCCAATTCTTACACTGGGAAGGAAACAAGCTTCCGGGGACCGGTTTCTGGCATTTCAGCCGTCTTCGGCCCGGCTTGCTTGAATCCTGATGGTGCAATGAGCAAGGGACTCACATCTGAGTATACCCTTCCACGCTTAGGGTGGACAAAATTATTTACAACAAGGGGTGGTGATGGACAGAGTCTCTGAATTAAGCAGAATACTCTCACCCAGTCAAGAGATCAGGGCTAGATCCAACACCGTTTTTTAGCTCATTGCACCATCCCAGTTTCAGAACCTGGCTGTATGTAAATTAGTCTGTCCCTGGCCCAGTGCATCATGGGAACAGGGCAGACCAGACTACAAAAGCCAATTCTTACACTGGGAAGGAAACAAGCTTCCGGGGACCGGTTTCTGGCATTTCAGCCGTCTTCGGCCCGGCTTGCTTGAATCCTGATGGTGCAATGAGCAAGGGACTCACATCTGAGTATACCCTTTCACGCTTAGGGTGGACAAAATTATTTACAACAAGGGGTGGTGATGGACAGAGTCTCTGAATTAAGCAGAATACTCTCACCCAGTCAAGAGATCAGGGCTAGATCCAACACCGTTTTTTAGCTCATTGCACCATCCCAGTTTCAGAACCTGGCTGTATGCAAATTAGTCTGTCCCTGGCCCAGTGCATCATGGGAACAGGGCAGACCAGACTACAAAAGCCAATTCTTACACTGGGAAGGAAACAAGCTTCCGGGGACCGGTTTCTGGCATTTCAGCCGTCTTCGGCCCGGCTTGCTTGAATCCTGATGGTGCAATGAGCAAGGGACTCACATCTGAGTATACCCTTCCACGCTTAGGGTGGACAAAATTATTTACAACAAGGGGTGGTGATGGACAGAGTCTCTGAATTAAGCAGAATACTCTCACCCAGTCAAGAGATCAGGGCTAGATCCAACACCGTTTTTTAGCTCATTGCACCATCCCAGTTTCAGAACCTGGCTGTATGCAAATTAGTCTGTCCCTGGCCCAGTGCATCATGGGAACAGGGCAGACCAGACTACAAAAGCCAATTCTTACACTGGGAAGGAAACAAGCTTCCGGGGACCGGTTTCTGGCATTTCAGCCGTCTTCGGCCCGGCTTGCTTGAATCCTGGTGGTGCAATGAGCAAGGGACTCACATCTGAGTATACCCTTCCACGCTTAGGGTGGACAAAATTATTTACAACAAGTGTCCCTCACCACCCCTTGTTGTAAATAATTTTGTCCACCCTAAGCGTGGAAGGGTATACTCAGACATGAGTCCCTTGCTCATTGCACCATCAGGATTCAAGCAAGCCGGGCCGAAGACGGCTGTAATGCCAGAAACCGGTCCCCGGAAGCTTGTTTCCTTCCCAGTGTAAGAATTGGCTTTTGTAGTTTGGTTTGCCCTGTTCCCATCATGCACTGGGACAGGAACAGACTAATTTGCATACAGCCAGGTTCTGAAACTGGGATGGTGCAGTGAGCTAAAAAACGGTGTTGGATCTAGCCCTGATCTCTTGACTGGGTGAGAGTATTCTGCTTAATTCAGAGACTCTGTCCCTCACCACCCCTTGTTGTAAATAAACAGCTTACTATAAGCCACGGTGACTAGTCCATATTTAGTAAACATGTCCTTATTAGGGGTGCCCTCCAGTGGAGCCGGATGGTTCACCTCTAATAAGCGGTCCGGGCTGAACCAACTACCAACAAACGGGGCAAAAATAGGCATGACGGGTTACAAAGGGGACAAAAGTCTGCACTACCTATCCTTCACTATTCACAAGGACTAAACAGAGTATTGCGACTCTGTGCTTATTTGTAAATAGAGAATAACCCAAAGAGAACCAATTCCGAACGATCAATGTTCGGACAAACAATCAATCAAATGAGGGATAAAAATAGGCACGACGTATTACAACGGGGGCAAAAGCCTGCGTTACCTATCCTTCACTATTCACAAGGACTAAACAGAGTATTGCGACTCTGTGCTTATTTGTAAATAGAGAATGATCCAAAGAGAACCAATTCCAAAACAGTAAATTCTTGGATAACAATCAATCAAATGGAGAGGGAAGTAGGCACGACGGATTACAAAGGGGGCAAAGGCCTGCGTTACCTACCCTTCACTATCTGCAAAGACTAAACAGAGTATGGCGACTCTGTGCTTGTTTGCAAATAGAGAATCTCTCAGAAACAATCAAATGAGTAATACTAGTATTTTCAAACAATCAAACAATCAATTCGCAATTCGTCGTGTTACACGACCTTACCCGGACCGCATGGACAGTTTCTCGTCTTCCGCTTCCAGCGCCTGATCGTCCTCTGTTCTCCGTAGTTGCTGTGGCACGCCTGATGGTTCCCAGTCAGGACCGTAGATCACTCGAGAGAGGTCTGCTCGGAACCGGTTAAGTTCGGATGATCGGCTGCCAGACGAGGGTCTATCGGGCAGGAGCTCTTCCCGATCGTTGCAGTCGTTCACTCTGTCGTTGGGACCTCTCCCACTGGATCCATGCGTCGCTGATGGGCCCCACGTTTGGGACGCCAATTGTCGAAAGGTAGGGCCGAATTCGACCAAGAACCCTTCAGTATTTGCCCGCCGTTAGCCGCCTCTCATACCATTCGAGATTACCAAACAAAGAGGCAGGCGCTGGAGACAGAAGGCAGGAAACAGGAGTTTATTCCGAGGGAGCAGAACACGTCAAATCAGACAACAGGGTATCTTCTCGAGGTGCTCTAAATGCATTCTTGAGGCCTGGCCTCCTATACACAGGTTTATTGCTTTATTACATAAAACACATTCTTGTCAATACTTTGATGTACGGAAAGGCATCCTCGGAATCTCCGCTCCAAACCCGTTCCCACACATATTTACAGTAAAAGTCCCCACCCCGATCTCAGTAGGTGATGACTATCGCGCAGCTGGATATCCCGCCGGCTCCCGGAATGTGTGCGGCTGATCGGATCTCATGGGGTGGGGGCTTTTATCAGTCATAGATTCTTTGAAGAGGGACAGCTTCCTACTGTAAGGGGCAATAAACTGTATCCACAGGGCTAGGTGATGGCCTGGGATCGGGCAGGACAATCGGGCACAGAGGAAGGGTGTTCATCAAAGGATGCGTGATCATTAAAGGGACGGAGGGAGGTGTTAGTCGGGTACGGGATGTGGCTCCGAGGCAGGGCCGCGCTGAAGGGGTGGTTTATGGCCCAAGCATGTGAGAACGTGGGCTGTCAGCGCGCAGGGGATGCTGGCGGGGTCAGAGAGGGAGAGAGAGAGACGTGCTGGCTATCGGCAGTGGGCAGAGAGGCCATGGCGTTCAAAATGGCTGCTACTTACGCGCACATTTGAGCTAAAAGGGGACAAGATGGTGCCGATAATGTTTATGTCGCAATCTAGATTTTAACAGAAATATCACACCGCAATAGGAATAGGTCTGATCTGTGCAAATGATGGCATACGTGATGTGGGTGTGTGTATTGCTGTCAGCTGTCTGGATGTGCAGACAACCTCCTTATGCAATTTACGTGACGTGTGTCACTGACATGATACATTGTCATGCTCACTCAGACCTTCCCATCAGATCATTTGTATGCATGTCATATCCATTCCACAGACCACAGGTATTTTACTCTTCACGGAGGAGTGGCTGGCAGATGTTTCCTCAGTGTGTATCCCACGGCACACTCAAAATTGCCTAGATTTGTTGAAGCAGTGTTGCTTGTGCCATGTACATTGTTATTGTCTTTGTCTGAGAGTTGTACACATTTTCTACTAATTATGGTTTGCAGGGCACCCCCTCTGGAAAGGCCGTTGCCAGACTTGGAAGCCATGAGGGAATGTAATTGCATATGGCGTTACCGCTTCGGCAGACAGTTGATCAAGGACCTGACGGACAGGCTGGAGGTACACCTGCAACCACGACATAGGTATCCAACTGCGCTGACACCCAAGGTAAAGGTGATGGCAGCCCTACATTTCTTTGCCACAGGTACGTTCCAATTTACCATAGCTGATGTGGGAGGGATGTCTCAGACAATGTTCAGCCGTGTATTGACCGATGTATTGGCAGCTATGTTGCTGCACATCGATGAATTCATTACATTCCCTACTCCAGAACAGTTGACACATGTCAAGGGGGAATTCTATGCCCTGGGACGCATGCCACATGTAATTGGTGCAATTGATGGATCACATGTTACTCTGGTGCCACCACAGGCTCAGGAGCAAGCGTACCGCAACAGGAAACACTACCACTCGATAAATGCCCTGGTGGTGTGTCTTGCCAACATGATTATCTCACATGTTTCTGCACATTTTCCAGGATCGTGCCACGATGCTTTCATCATGAGGCGTAGGAGGGTGCCACAGATGATGCTGCAGCTGCACAACCACCGGGCATGTCTTGTTGGTGGGTAAACTCTGTCAGCTATGTATGTCAGTATGTCAATTGTTCATGGACTGCATCATATTACACACTCATTTCCATGATGTCAATTTGCAGGAGACGCAGGATATCCAAACATGCCGTGGCCAATGACTCCGCTACGCAACCCCAGGACAGCTGCAGACCAGCGGTACAACAATGCTCATGGGAAGACCAGGCAGGTGATCGAGCGAACATTTGGACTCCTGAAGAGCCGGTTCAGGTGCCTGGACAAGACAGGCAGAGCCCTCCAATACACCCCACGCAAGGTGTGTGACATCTTCACCGTGTGCTGCATGCTACACAACATGGCAGTGGAGAAGGCCGTGCCACTCTACCTTGATCCTGATGAGCTGGAACATCCGCCCGGTGATGATGAAGGCCTTGCCCAGGATGCCAGTGACGAGGAGGATGAAGATGATATCCGGAGTCACCTCATCCGCAACTTCTTTTCATAATGGTGAGTCATAGGTGCTTTTTGGTTAAACATGTACTATAGAGTTGGATGGGTAGCATGCTCTGTATGCTACTGACTGCATGCAATGTCACTTGGATGTTTGTTGTGCAGTGTCACACAGGTGCAGATGTAATGCAACACACATACGTGCTATGTGTGTACTTGGAATGTACAGGTGTACTACAACATCAGGCTATTCAACAGGACAATGTCAGAAGGACATTATACGGAACTTGACCCCTTGTGTGCCTCTCATCCCCAGGTCGCCCTGCATGTTGTCCGTTGGGGTCATCGTGGTCAGCCTGCTATTGCTCATTATGATTGCAACGTCAGCCGAATCAACGGAGCATGCATGGAAATGTTGAGAAGTCATTTTGGGTAAGGACTCATATGAGGCTGTTTAACGTTGGTATGGTTTCAAATGTGTGGTACATGTTCATGTGCATGTAGTTAGACCATGCATACATGCAACAACATAATGTTTCCTATTACATGTATGCCCACTCCCATGACAAGATAGTCACCCCATCTGACAGTCATCTGTTGTAGGTTTAGATTCGGGTGAATGCATCAATGTGTGTAGACATTGACACTGCAACATTGCATATACCATGGTTTGACATTGTGTTAGAGGTCACAACCACGGACTCTGTGGGGGATTGCTGCCTCACTGTGTGCATTAGAATGTGTCTGGTTCTTCACCTCCACCTTGTGGGCCAGTCCACTTTGTTTACCACTAAACCATGTCGTGTAGGTGTGGCCCAGTGTATGTTCCACATGTTTAGACAACTGTCCTGTGATTCTGTTCGCCTGGATGCATTGCCCCTTGTTGCAGTATGTCATGTCACTGTCATGTCGTTGCCTCAGTGCAGGTTGAGAATTCTGCAACACCAGCCTTCACAGTGAGTAGCAGTTCTGTTTTAATTCACATGATGCCATGTATGTTTAGCATTAGACATGACAATGTTGGGCTGATGTATACGTGAATTATTGTGTTGCACCAGTGAAATGCGGTCATTGACATGAATCTCTTGTCCCGTGCAGCATTTCTGTGCAATGGTAGGGTATCATTATGTGGCTTGGATCAACATCACTTGCTGTTGAGATATTTTCAACCTGCTTGTCATGTTTAGCATAGTGATGCTAAGTTGATAGAGCAAAAGACTGGCTACAGAGTGCCTTCATTGCATGTAGGTCATTAGCTTCCTCATCATATGTGATTCTTACAGCTGTTGTGGGCGTTGTCAAGTTTGCCTACATGGCCCTTACGGGTACACATAATCAAATACAGATATTACACTTTGCGTAAATAGCATTGCCATATGTTTTAATTTGTTTGTAGGGTCCACATCATCAGAGACAGTGAAATATTTTTTGTCCACATAGATCTCATTGCATGGTAGCTGACTTGTGAGCATTACACAAGACTCAAATAGATGACAGACTGTCCTAGGTTTTATGTGTCCGTGTTACAGCATCGGATCTCATGTGATAGCATTATGACTGATCTCTAATTGGCTACAGTCGTTACACTTCACAGGTGTGACTGGTACAGTGTATCTCATGAGGTATTTTTAGTGTCAGTGATTGAAAAACTACTCCTAATGGTTATTTGCCTCTGTTTCAGGTTTCCCTCCCTGCAGTTCCCATCCTCTCCTTCCCTCGCCTGATCACCCTTTTGTGTCTGTCATTTGTACTCAGACCAAGGGGCTATTTGGAGGTGGAACCCTTTGAGCATCACACCACTCTGATGAGGAAAGGTAAGGCCAGTCCCTGGCAGGCTTGTAGCAAATCGTTCTGCTGCATTACAGGTGAAATCATTCATAGACTTTTTTCGTCTTCTTGCCAATGCCAATGACCATGTATGTTTGATAATGCTTTATGGGCTCACAAGGTAAATCATCATGTTATACATGACGTGTGATTTCGACTGAATATGTCCTACTTATGTGCATGTATACTATATGGCATGAAGTAAGCTCATGCTTGTTATGTGTTTACGTGTACAGTGACTATATGCATGGTGTTGGTTAAGGCTAAAATACTATATTGTGTGTGAGATAGATGGCTGTGTAGCTGCTGGTTAGCTTGGAACACACTAGCTGTAGTCTACACCTGCTGATGCTGTGTGTCCTGTGCCCCACTTGTCCCTAAAGGGCCTGATCCCGTGACCGTGATCTTTGATGATTACTGTGCCATATTATTTGCTGTGACCCTGAGTGAAGCAGACACTCCTGCATTCACATGCACATGTCACTTTGTGGCTTGCCAATGCCCTTGTGGTATGTGCTTGTTTTGCTAGTTGTCACACCCCTCCTGCCGTCATGTCTTCACTCATTCCTGGTGCTTCATACACAGCCACAATGCAGCGCACACTATCCAGGACCACACACGCCTACTGGATACCCATCCTTCCATCCATCTATAGAGCATGCTCCAGCCACCCTACACACAGAGAACACCAGACAATCATCCTCCTGGTATCACGATGCCTCAAACTCAGCCATTACAGCTTCTATGCCTGTGTGTGCAACACATACTGTCAAGACTATGCTGAGCCACATGACATTGTGTCTACGTACCACCAGGTCATGTGCCTTGTACAGCACACACACACCTTCCATAGGCACAATATTGTACAGTGTTACCTTGTCAACACCACAGCAGGAAAAATTGGCTTCCTTACAGTCATGTGGCAGTACACGACCTGGTCACACCACTTCAACATAGCCGTCACAGTCAGTCAAGTAGCCACAGAGGACACACACCATGACCACGTCTCTTGTGTGTGGGGTGATTTGGACGTTCTGGTGTAGATAATTGTCAGACGTGGGTAGTTGTTCTGGATGCGTTGCACCCATCACAGGAGTATAGTACTTGTAGCTCCATAGGGGGAGGTCACCTCATCAGGTGAGCTTGGGTAGAGTGCTACAGGCCATTGCCCACAGTCTGTCCTGTCACCCTTGTCCTGTGCTCCATTCATCACATCAACAGTACAGCATCATGCTGATGATAGTTCACATACCTGATGACACAGATGTAGGTACTCCCTACGTGGACAACCAGTTTTGTCACACTGATCTATACACCTCAAAGTGATTCTCCTGGGCCTGGCTGTTATTGCAGTTTTGTGATCCAAACCCCCCTCCAGCATTTACTATCCCTCACAGGTGTGTCTTTCCATCCATATATCTAGTTGTTAGGAATTTGTCACCAATGTGTGTCCTCACCCAGATTCAGATCCAAGTGTGTGGATGGCTGCAGTTTGTTGAATAGCCTTGTATTTTATACATTTGCAGACACATATCATTTTATACTGTGGGTACAAGATAAGTCACCAAATGCGTATGATGTTTAGAATATTTATTGGGTGATCTTGTGCAGGAAACGTGAAGAGGTGCGGTACAGAAAGGGGGGGAATCCAAAGTTCACTGCTGGAGATGAGATGCCTTACATTTTGAATCAACAGAGTCCAGGTCACAGTGGTTGGCATCATTGGGCATACTGTGACCAGCAAGTTCATGTGGGAGAGTCTCATAGGTGATGCTATTGCACCCAAGGGCAATATGCCAGGTCCGGTGTCCTGGGAATTGTGCATGGCCCACTGCCACTCAACGTCTTAGCCGTGGATGACCCACCTTCCTTGGGGGACCCTCACGTGCAGGCATGGACGATGCATGGGAAGCTACGTCAGACAGTTCCTCCTCCTCCTCATCCCTCCCTGTGGCTGGTGTTGCACTTTGCCTAGATGTAGCTGGCCTGGTGACACAGGGAGGGTGCTGCATGTTGGCAGCAATCTGACGTAGCGATTGGCTCATTTCCCGATGCACCGTCAAGAGCTGAGCCAGACTTGCCTCCACCCGTCCATAATGTTGGTCTTGCCTGGCTATTTGCTCTGCCTGCTGTTCTTTCACCTGGTTGAGGGCTTTCGCTAGCTGGTTTACCTCCCTGGTGTCCCGCCGGTATGCCTCCAGGATGTTAGTCAGTTCAGGCATACCGGGGCCTGCAGCTGACTGGCCAGAATCTCGCCTCTGCCTTGCACCACTCCCACCACCCTGACCCACACGAGCACGCCCTGCGCTTGTGGGCACATCCGATCGATGGGCCCCCCGAGTGCTGGCAGGGTGGAGGTTGTCTGCCACCTCAGGGGTGCCCGACAAAGGGTGTCCCTCATTTTCAGACAGGCTCTCTGGTGGATCATGGGCAGGGCTCTGACCTGTCTGCTGGGATGTGGTGGGAATGGTTTTGGTGGTTGGCACAGATGTTGCTAGTACAGTTGCTGCAGGGGTTTGGGATCCAGAGGAGCCAGGTTGGTTGGGGTCATCCACAGTGCGTTGAGTGGCATCGCTGTCGGTGGGGTCAGGGTCCTGCTGAGCCTGGGACTGGGATCCTTTTCCCCACTGGTTGGGGGGGGGCTCCACACATTGCCCTGTGTGTGGGAGAGACAGACACTGTTAATGCACTATCAATTGACATCTTAATTATTTAGCCATTATCACCATCACAGTTCCACAAGCTTTACATTGTTGTCATTGTTCAGTTGTGTATGTAGTGGTAGTAAATTGACATGTACTCTGGGGTATTTCCTTCTTCCATTCTCTTGACAATGACTGACACAGCCATTGCTGTGTCTTGTCTTGCCGGGACAACACATATACAGCAGTGCTCGGGTTCACGCAACATCCAGGATACGGTGTAAATCCTTATGTCTGCGTCAAGCATGCACAGAGTCTAGATGCAGCATGTCCATGTAAGAGACAGGGCATCATTTTTTTGGATACATTCCTCTACTTTGGATAGGTGTTGCTGTTCCGTGATGGCCAAACAATGCCAACACCCCTGGACCTGTACACACACATCTAGATCATGGCTTTGGAACGTGGCACTTCTCTAAGACGCATCACCTTGTCAATGTCCATGTTGGTACTTAAGTGCATCCACAACGTTCATGAGATGGGGCACGTGCATTGTGTGAGAGGCACAATGGACAGGAGCATCTGCAATGTGCATGTAAAAGTTGTATGCGTATTCATATGAGTGAGTGTTTAGTTGTGGGACATGACAATTGTGACAGTGTTGCACTCCATTGCCTGTCCCCAGGGGATGAGTTTCTGTAAGGGGGTGTATGACAGGCCATGCTAGTAGTTTGCGTGTGATTTGCAAGAGTCCATCCTTTATGATTTGGCAGTCCCCTCATGTAGCATGCTGGCACAATCGTGGTTGTGTGTTCCTGCACAGGATGTGTGACCTTGTCCTGGTGTTTGTGTTTGCAATGATCACAGGAGGGACCAATGTGTACTACAGAGCTTTCCAACTGTGTGTCCTGATACAGTACAGTGTCGCATGCAAATGGTGGGTGTGTTGCAGGCACTTAGTAGATGACTGCTGGTAATTAGGAGACATCCCTAAACACTCTGCTCTATGGTCTTAATAAGGCCTGTGCAGTGCTTGGGTGCAACTGTGTGTGTGCCCAGGGAGCTGGGGTGAGGTGACAGAGGGAGGAACACTGAGGGATGGATACAGAGGGAGGGAGGGACACAGAGGGATGGAGGGAGTCAGAGGGATGGAGGGAGACAGAGGGAGGGAAACATAGGCAGAGGGAGACAGAGAGAGAGGGCGACAGGGATGGAGGGAGTCAGAGGGATGGAGGGAGACAGAGGGAGGGAGACATAGGGAGAGGGAGACAGAGAGAGAGGGCGACAGGGATGGAGGGAGTCAGAGGGAGGGAGGGAGACAGAGGGAGGAGGGCAACAGAGGGATGGAGACAGGGATGGAGGGAGTCAGAGGGAGGGAGGGAGACAGAGGGAGAGAGACAGGGATGGAGGGAGTCAGAGGGATGGAGGGAGACAGAGGGATGGAGGGAGTCAGAGGGATGGACAGAGACAGAGGGAGGGAGACATAGGCAGAGGGAGACAGAGAGAGAGGGCGACAGGGATGGAGGGAGTCAGAGGGATGGAGGGAGACAGAGGGAGGGAGACATAGGGAGAGGGAGACAGAGGGAGGAGGGCAACAGAGGGATGGAGACAGGGATGGAGGGAGTCAGAGGGAGGGAGGGAGACAGAGGGAGGAGGGCAACAGAGGGATGGAGACAGGGATGGAGGGAGTCAGAGGGAGGGAGGGAGACAGAGGGAGAGAGACAGGGATGGAGGGAGTCAGAGGGATGGAGGGAGACAGAGGGATGGAGGGAGTCAGAGGGATGGACAGAGACAGAGGGAGGGAGACATAGGCAGAGGGAGACAGAGAGAGAGGGCGACAGGGATGGAGGGAGTAAGAGGGAGGGAGGGAGACAGAGGGAGGAGTGCAACAGAGGGATGGAGACAGGGATGGAGGGAGTCAGAGGGAGGGAGGGAAACAGAGGGAGGGAGACAGGGATGGAGGGAGTCAGAGGGATGGAGGGAGACAGAGGGATGGAGGGAGTCAGAGGGATGGAGGAATACAGAGGGAGGGAGACATAGGCAGAGGGAGACAGAGAGAGAGGGCGACAGGGATGGAGCAAGTCAGAGGGATGGAGGGAGACAGAGGGAGGGAGACATAGAGAGAGGGAGACAGAGAGAGAGGGCGACAAGGATGGAGGGAGTCAGAGGGAGGGAGGGAGACAGAGGGAGGAGGGCAACAGAGGGATGGAGACAGGGATGGGGAGTCAGAGGGATGCAGGGAGACAGAGGGAGGAGGGCAACAGAGGGATGGAGACAGGGATGGGGGAGTCAGAGGGATGGAGGGAGACAGAGGGAGACATAGGGAGAGGGAGACAGAGAGAGAGGGCGACAGGGATGGAGGGAGTCAGAGGGAGGGAGGGAGACAGAGGGAGGAGGGCAACAGAGGGATGGAGACAGGGATGGAGGGAGTCAGAGGGATGGAGGGAGACAGAGGGAGGAGGGCAACAGAGGGATGGAGACAGGGATGGGGGAGTCAGAGGGATGGAGGGAGACAGAGGGAGGAGGGCAACAGAGGGATAGAGACAGGGATGGGGGGAGTCAGAGGGATGGAGGGAGACAGAGGGAGGGAGACATAGGGAGAGGGAGACAGAGAGAGAGGGCGACAGGGATGGAGGGAGTCAGAGGGAGGGAGGGAGACAGAGGGAGGAGGGCAACAGAGGGATGGTGTTAGACTTGGCCCTTCTGGCAGGTTCACCCCTAAACTTTTTGCTTTGTGAATGTGAATTGGAGGTAGTGATGTTTGATTTTGCACACTTTCACTGTGTCCCAGTGGAAAGTGCGTGTGCACTCTTGAGTGCGTGGAGTAAGGTTGGCCTGCCCTCCCATAGGAATGCATGGGGAATGTATGTGTCCCTGGTAGTTCCTGATGCGTGGGGTGTACAGGCTCGAGTCTGGTATGTGCGGACTCGTGTGATTGAATGCTTCGCAATGATGTAAGTGGCATGATTGTGTCGTGTGCGGAAGTGCCACTTCTAGGAGTTAGTGTAAAATGTGTCTGGCGTGTGATTGGCTGGAGCTGGCTGGGATGCCAGGCTCCATGAGTCATGATGGGTCTGCCCGGTGGTGAGTGTGGAGGTTAGCATGCTGATGGCTGGGGAGGATTGCACCTGTGTCCTGAATGAGGCTGGGTTTTCCCCACACAATGCTGGCTCCACCCCCTGTGGTGCGACTGATGACCCTAGTCCTGCCAGTGAATGAAAAGGGTGATTGAGCACATCAAAGGTGCTCACCAACCAGCTACGACTGGTTCTTCCCCTCACCCTGTGACAAAGACAAAGGAATGTGGTGTATAAAAATGGGGCTGTGTCCCCACCCAAACTGTTCTCTTCCAGGATCCTGCCAGAGGGGGCTGCTGCTGTTGCTGGGGCAAGGAGGACCGCCACTTGGACTGTCTCCCTGCCTGGAGACCCAGTGAGCTGGCTCTGGGCCCAGCCTTGCCCCCGTGCCTGCCTCCAGACCCTGCTGAAGCTTTGTCCTTGCCACTAGCGCTTGGGAGCGCTTTTCCTTGCCCCTGGCGCCTGGGAGCGCATCCCTTTTACTGCTAGCGCTGAGGGAGCGCTTTGTAGAGACAGAGACTTTCTTTTATTCCTACCCTAGCGCTGAGAGTGCTTTACTTTTACCCCTAGCGCCTGGGAGCGCTTAATTGCCTTTATAGCGCTTGGGAGCGCTTTGTTGCAGAAGGCCGGTGACCACCCGGCATTGGCCGCGGGATTCGCCTCCCTAGGGATTGAGAGCGCTGTATTTGCCGTGGGAGCGCTTGGTGCTCCAAGCCGGAGCCCACCCGGCATTTGCCCCAAATTGCTGCGGATTTCCATTTGTAGCGAGTGTCACCTCGCTTTATAATTAAATTCTGGAGGGAGCCTACCCCTTGTGTGTGTCCCCCGCATCACCGCCGCAGCCCGGGACAAACCGAACATCGCCGCCGGCCCACGAGCAGGAAGTCAGGCAGGCCAGCAGCCTACCCCGCCTCCCGCAGAAGAGTCGCGGCTGCACGAGCACCGGGGCAGGCAGGACCCGGGGATCGCCGGCCAGAGACCGGTGAGTGGGGCTCTGAGTGAGGCGGTTGGGGGGGGGTGTCGGGCATGCTTTCGGTGCCGCCCCCTTGACCTGGGCCCCCTTCTCCCTTCCCGCTGAACAGTGACCAGCATCAGCACCTAGGGCCTGGTAGTTGTAGAGCCACGAGGGCTCTAGAGGAGCATTTCTTTCTTTATCAAGCCACAGAGGCTTAAGAAGGCGCCACAGTTGTTTGCAGAGCCACAGAGGCTCTAGGGGGCAATCAGTGTTCAGAGCCCCCAGAGGCTCATGCTGCCTCCAAGTTTAGCCTTGCTGCTCGCGCCAAGTTACCTAGAGGGTGAGCAGGGGTTATCTTGGCGTGTAACTCCCTTGCCCTGACTTGGGAGTGGTGGTCTCTGACTGACTTAGGCGCAAGCCCTGGCCAGCCAGGGATCCCATTTCTAACAGATGGAGACAGAATGGAGGGAGTCAGAGGGAGGGAGGGAGACAGAGGGAGGGAGACAGGGATGGAGGGAGTCAGAGGGATGGAGGGAGACAGAGGGAGGGAGACAGAGGGAGGGAGACATAGGGAGAGGGAGAAAGAGAGAGAGGGCGACAGGGATGGAGGGAGTCAGAGGGAGAGAGGGAGACAGAGGAAGGAGGGCAACAGAGGGATGGAGACAGGGATGGAGGGAGTCAGAGGGAGGGAGGGAGACAGAGGGAGGGAGACAGGGATGGAGGGAGTCAGAGGGATGGAGGGAGACAGAGGGATGGAGGGAGTCAGAGGGATGGAGGGAGCCAGAGGGAGGGAGACATAGGCAGAGGGAGACAGAGAGAGAGGGCGACAGGGATAGAGGGAGTCAGAGGGATGGAGGGAGACATAGGCAGAGGGCGACAGAGAGAGAGGGCGACAGGGATGGAGGGAGTCAGAGGGAGGGAGGGAGACAGGTTGTTTGTGCTCGCTCGCTTGCTACACTGCCTTACTGTGTCCCAAAATGATGCATCTCCGAAAGGTGTGTCAGCAACATGAAATAGTTTATGAGCTGTGGTCTACTATTTTGTGTGATATTTCCCTATCCCTGTGCATTGGGCATGGTGCTTGGGTATGTCCCTGGGACATATGGGATGGGAGCAGCCTCTTACCCTATACCTTCCACCCTTTGTGCCTCCCCCTTGCAACTACCCCCATTTGGTTGTGTACTCCTCGGACTCATGGCCACCCACCCCATGCTGCTGGGCACTGTTGTAAGTCCACCCATGTAACATGTGTTTTTTTTACACTCACCAGACTCAAAGGCTCCTTCAATTCCGTGTACTCCCACCGGTGGCAGCAGGGCCATGACTTTCTCCTCCCAGGGATGGTATACAGGAGGTCTGCAGGGACCACCACCTCCAGTGTAGTGTGCATTGGCGTAGTCCTGGTCCATTTTCTTCTTCACCATCCTCCGCAGCTCATACCACCTGGACTGGCATTCCCCCCTGGTGCGCCTGATGGGTGCAACAGCATTGACCCGGTCTATGATCCTCGGCGACAGGGATGGAGGAAGTCAGAGGGATGGAGGGAGACAGAGGGAGGGAGACATAGGGAGAGGGAGACAGAGAGAGAGGGCGACAGGGATGGAGGGAGTCAGAGGGAGGGAGGGAGACAGAGGGAGGAGGGAAACAGAGGGATGGAGACAGGGATGGAGGGAGTCAGAGGGAGGGAGGGAGACAGAGGGAGAGAGACAGGGATGGAGGGAGTCAGAGGGATGGAGGGAGACAGAGGGATGGAGGGAGTCAGAGGGATGGACAGAGACAGAGGGAGGGAGACATAGGCAGAGGGAGACAGAGAGAGAGGGCGACAGGGATGGAGGGAGTCAGAGGGATGGAGGGAGACAGAGGGAGGGAGACATAGGGAGAGGGAGACAGAGAGAGAGGGCGACAGGGATGGAGGGAGTAAGAGGGAGGGAGGGAGACAGAGGGAGGAGTGCAACAGAGGGATGGAGACAGGGATGGAGGGAGTCAGAGGGAGGGAGGGAAACAGAGGGAGGGAGACAGGGATGGAGGGAGTCAGAGGGATGGAGGGAGACAGAGGGATGAGGGAGTTAGAGGGATGGAGGGAGACAGAGGGAGGGAGACATAGGCAGAGGGAGACAGAGAGAGAGGGCGACAGGGATGGAGCGAGTCAGAGGGATGGAGGGAGACAGAGGGAGGGAGACATAGAGAGAGGGAGACAGAGAGAGAGGGCGACAAGGATGGAGGGAGTCAGAGGGAGGGAGGGAGACAGAGGGAGGAGGGCAACAGAGGGATGGAGACAGGGATGGGGAGTCAGAGGGATGGAGGGAGACAGAGGGAGGAGGGCAACAGAGGGATGGAGACAGGGATGGGGGAGTCAGAGGGATGGAGGGAGACAGAGGGAGACATAGGGAGAGGGAGACAGAGAGAGAGGGCGACAGGATTGGAGGGAGTCAGAGGGAGGGAGGGAGACAGAGGGAGGAGGGCAACAGAGGGATGGAGACAGGGATGGAGGGAGTCAGAGGGATGGAGGGAGACAGAGGGAGGAGGGCAACAGAGGGATGGAGACAGGGATGGGGGAGTCAGAGGGATGGAGGGAGACAGAGGGAGGAGGGCAACAGAGGGATGGAGACAGGGATGGGGGAGTCAGAGGGATGGAGGGAGACAGAGGGAGGGAGACATAGGGAGAGGGAGACAGAGAGAGAGGGCGACAGGGATGGAGGGAGTCAGAGGGAGGGAGGGAGACAGAGGGAGGAGGGCAACAGAGGGATGGTGTTGGACTTGGCCCTTCTGGCAGGTACACCCCTAAACTTTTTGCTTTGTGAATGTGAATTGGAGGTAGTGATGTTTGATTTCGCACACTTTCACTGTGTCCCAGTGGAAAGTGCGTGTGCACTCTTGAGTGCGTGGAGTAAGGTTGGCCTGCCCTCCCACAGGAATGCATGGGGAATGTATGTGTCCCTGGTAGTTCCTGATGCGTGGGGTGTACAGGCTTGAGTCTGGTATGTGCGGACTCGTGTGATTGAATGCTTCGCAATGATGTAAGTGGCATGATTGTGTCGTGTGCGGAAGTGCCACTTCTAGGAGTTAGTGTAAAATGTGTCTGGCGTGTGATTGGCTGGAGCTGGCTGGGATGCCAGGCTCCATGAGTCATGATGGGTCTGCCCGGTGGTGAGTGTGGAGGTTAGCATGCTGATGGCTGGGGAGGAGTGCACCTGTGTCCTGAATGAGGATGGGTTTTCCCCACACAATGCTGGCTCCATCCCCTGTGGTGCGACTGATGACCCTAGTCCTGCCAGTGAATGAAAAGGGTGATTGAGCACATCAAGGGTGCTCACCAACCAGCTACAACTGGTTCTTCCCCTCACCCTGTGACAAAGACAAAGGAATGTGGTGTATAAAAATGGGGCTGTGTCCCCACCCAAACTGTTCTCTTCCAGGATCCTGCCAGAGGGGGCTGCTGCTGTTGCTGGGGCCAGGAGGACCGCCACGTGGACTGTCTCCCTGCCTGGAGACCCAGTGAAATGGTTCTGGGCCCAGCCTTGCCCCCCTGCCTGCCTCCAGACCCTGCTGGAGCTTTGTCCTTGCACCTAGCGCTTGGGAGCGCTTTTCCTTGCCCCTGGCGCCTGGGAGCGCGTCCCTTTTACTGCTAGCGCTGAGGGAGCGCTTTATAGCGACAGGGACTTTCTTTTATTCCTGCCCTAGCGCTGAGAGTGCTTTGCTTTTACCCCTAGCACCTGGGTGCGCTTTATTGCCTTTATAGCGCTTAGGAGCGCTTTGTTGCAGGAGTCCGGTGCCCACCCGGCATTGGCTGCGCGATTCACCTCCCTAGCGCTTGAGAGCGCTGTATTTGCCGTGGGAGCGCTTGGTGCTCCAAGCCGGTGCCCACCCGGCATTTACCCCAAATTGCCGCGGATTTCCATTTGTAGCGAGTGTCACCTCGCTTTATATTTAAATTCTGGAGGGAGCCTACCCCTCGTGTGTCCCCCCCGCATCACCGCCGCAGCCCGGGACAAACCGAACATCGCCGCCGGCCCGCGACCAGGAAGTCAGGCAGGCCGGGCGGGACAACCAGAAACCGGAAGTAGGAGGGCGGGAGCCTACCCCGCCTCCCGCAGAAGAGTTGCGGCTGCACAAGCACCGGGGCAGGCAGGAGCCTACTCTGCGCCCCTGTGCACTCGCCCAGGAGAGAGAGAAGCCTTCTGTCCAGCAGCGGGGCCCCCGTGGTGTGGGGAGAGCCCCGCAGCTGCCGATGAAGAGAAGGAGCCTGGAGACCCAGTGGCAATCTGGCCCTGTCTTGCAGAAAGGAAGAGTGGAGAGTGGCTACTATGTACCCGGGGTTACTACCCCCCACTTTGTGAGTAGTCAGGAACCAGTGGCACCTGGTGGCCTAGGGCCTGGTCTTGGCCGCGGACAGCTGGCGAATACCACTGGGGTAGCCCAGTTAGTTCTTACAGTAGCTTTAGAAAGAACCCTAGGGGTTCGCCGTGGCGTAGAACAGGAGGGTGTCCCTACAGTTGCGGGCCCGCGTCCGTGTTCTATCGCCCAAAGCAAGGAAGTCCATCACGGTGGTGATTGGTCTACCCTGCGTTTTGGCTGGAAGGGGGTTGTGTTGGACTTGGCCCTTCTGGCAGGTTCACCCCTAAACTTTTTGCTTTGTGAATGTGAATTGGAGGTAGTGATTTTTGATTTCGCGCACTTTCACTGTGTCCCAGTGGAAAGTGCGTGCGCACTCTTGAGTGCGTGGAGGAAGGTTGGCCTGCCCTCCCATAGGAATGCATGGGGAATGTATGTGTCCCTGGTAGTTCCTGATGCGTGGGGTGTACAGGCTCGAGTCTGGTATGTGCGGACTTGTGTGATTGAATGCTTCGCAATGATGTAAGTGGCATGATTGTGTTGTGTGCGGAAGTGCCACTTCTTGGAGTTGGCATATTAGTGTAAAATGTGCATGGCGTGTGATTGGCTGGAGCTGGCTGGGATGCCAAACTCCATGAGTCATGATGGGTCTGCCCGGTGGTGAGTGTGGAGATTAGCATGCTGATGGCTGGGGAGGAGTGCACCTGTGTCCTGAATGAGGCTGGGTTTTCCCCACACAATGCTGGCTCCGCCCCCTGTGGTGCGACTGATGACCCTAGTCCTGCCAGTGAATGAAAAGGGTGATTGAGCACATCAAGGGTGCTCACCAATCAGCTGCGACTGGTTCTTCCCCTCACTCTGTGACAAAGACAAAGGAATGTGGTGTATAAAAATGGGGCTGTGTCCCCACCCAAACTGTTCTCTTCCAGGATCCTGCCAGAGGGGGCTGCTGCTGTTGCTGGGGCAAGGAGGACCGCCACTTGGACTGTCTCCCTGCCTGGAGACCCAGTGAGCTGGCTCTGGGCCCAGCCTTGCCCCCGTGCCTGCCTCCAGACCCTGCTGAAGCTTTGTTCTTGCCCCTAGCGCTTGGGAGCGCTTTTCCTTGCCCCTGGCGCCTGGGAGCGCATCCCTTTTACTGCTAGCGCTGAGGGAGCGCTTTGTAGAGACAGAGACTTTCTTTTATTCCTACCCTAGCGCTGAGAGTGCTTTACTTTTACCCCTAGCGCCTGGGAGCGCTTAATTGCCTTTATAGCGCTTGGGAGCGCTTTGTTGCAGAAGGCCGGTGACCACCCGGCATTGGCCGCGGGATTCGCCTCCCTAGGGATTGAGAGCGCTGTATTTGCCGAGGGAGCGCTTGGTGCTCCAAGCCGGTGCCCACCCGGCATTTGCCCCAAATTGCTGCGGATTTCCATTTGTAGCGAGTGTCACCTCGCTTTATAATTAAATTCTGGAGGGAGCCTACCCCTTGTGTGTGTCCCCCGCATCACCGCCGCAGCCCGGGACAAACCGAACATCGCCGCCGGCCCGCGAGCAGGAAGTCAGGCAGGCCAGCAGCCTACCCCGCCTCCCGCAGAAGAGTCGCGGCTGCACGAGCACCGGGGCAGGCAGGACCCGGGGATCGCCCGCCAGAGACCGGTGAGTGGGGCTCTGAGTGAGGCAGTTGGGGGGGTGTCGGGCATGCTTTCGGTGCCGCCCCCGTGACCTGGGCCCCCTTCTCCCTTCCCGCTGAACAGTGACCAGCATCAGCACCTAGGGCCTGGTAGTTGTAGAGCCACGAGGGCTCTAGAGGGGCATTTCTTTCATTATCAAGCCACAGAGGCTTAAGAAGGTGCCACAGTTGTTTGCAGAGCCACAGAGGCTCTAGGGGGCAATCAGTGTTCAGAGCCCCCAGAGGCTCACGCCGCCTCCAAGTTTAGCCTTGCTGCTCGTGCCACGTTACCTAGAGGGTGAGCAGGGGTTATCTTGGCGTGTAACTCCCTTGCCCTGACTTGGGAGTGGTGGTCTCTGACTGACTTTGGCGCAAGCCCTGGCCAGCCAGGGATCCCATTTCTAACAGATGGAGACAGAATGGAGGGAGTCAGAGGGAGGGAGGGAGACAGAGGGAGGGAGACAGGGATGGAGGGAGTCAGAGGGATGGAGGGAGACAGAGGGAGGGAGACAGAGGGAGGGAGACATAGGGAGAGGGAGAAAGAGAGAGAGGGCGACAGGGATGGAGGGAGTCAGAGGGAGAGAGGGAGACAGAGCAAGGAGGGCAACAGAGGGATGGAGACAGGGATGGAGGGAGTCAGAGGGAGGGAGGGAGACAGAGGGAGGGAGACAGGGATGGAGGGAGTCAGAGGGATGGAGGGAGACAGAGGGATGGAGGGAGTCAGAGGGATGGAGGGAGACAGAGGGAGGGAGACATAGGCAGAGGGATGTGATGTATTCCTATAGGTTCTGTATCGATCCCCCTATTCCTGACCCTGTTCTGGTTAATAGTTAACTAGCAGCCATCCCACGGTACAAAAAAACATTATCTGATTAAGCCACACCACGGCACATTAACGCGTTATCTGATTAGGTCATAACGCTTGCCATCTAATTAGGCAAGCACTATTCCTCCAGCCCCTGATAAGGCATACGGAGTTCTCAAAACAAATCAAACCTATGACAACCTGGGAAAATCCCTGCAGCCATTGTTTTGATTTCACCGAGAACTTCAGCAAAAGAATGTGCGAACAAGCCCGTTCGTATGACATCCTTATTGTCGTATCCATGTCCATCCTTACGTCAATCTCGGCACCTTACAGGTATAAATATTACCGACATTGCCTTAAGCAAACACACGTGGTGGTGACGAGATCGGAGCAGCAAGACGCGCTGAGGAGCCCAGCAGAGAGCGAAGCCCACACGCGCTGCCCCGCCTTCCTGACGCGCTGAGAACGAGACGCTGCTTTTCTCCTGCCGAGAAATCCAGCTCCGGCGCTTCCAAGCAGCCCTCGCAGGCAGCTGGAATATCAAGACCAGAGACGAGAGATACCAGCCCTCAATCATTCTAGACCTCAGGTACAGAACTGAACAACCCCTTGCAGAGAATTCTTGAGTCAGTCCCTTGGCAAAACAAACTTAACTTAAACTGCTACTTATCTACTCCCGCCCATGTATTAGGCTTAGGTCAGGTACACTGGGGTAGGCGTGGTTAGAAGCACCAGTTGAGTACGATTAGTCAAATGTATATATGTATGTATCTATTTTATCAGTTTTAAATATCATATGGCTTAGAAACCATATCAATGCTTCTGCAGTATTATTTTATTCTCCTGCTTTTATTGTATGCACTTTACTTAACCATAAGTATCGAAATAATATCGATTCATTTCTCTTGTACGAGAAAAGAGACTGATCAATAAATACCATCTTTTATTGAACACGCCCGTCTCTTCCTTTTCTCTACAATCTGGTGAAACTAAGAATGCACGTACTGACTGAGTAAAATAAGTTGTCTTTTGTTTTCACACGACTCTAGAGATACACTCTTGATTAGGGGAGAGCAAAGTTGTCATGTTCTATGGTTGTCAGAAACTAAATCCCTTCTTGTCTATCCAGGGAGGTTAAACTCCTCCTTGCCTATTCGAGAAAGTTTCTAGTGAACTCTGAGCTAGCTGGCAAAACCAAAAACTTTAAGTCTAATATCGTCAGTAGAAGACCTAGTTAACCTCTGCCCTAGGTCTATACTATTGAAGATATTATTCCAATGCGCAGAGCCTATTGGGATAATAGGAACTACACTACATGGTGCCCAAACGTTTGGATAGGCGATAAAACTAACGCAAGACATTAGAGTAACTCAGTCGTGCTTTTTCACACAGAACCCCTTTTTTCCCATAATACTCCAAAGACGTCTGGAGTGGGTGAAAGGTCATATCCGCCAAACCTCGCAGGAGGAGACTCCTATGTATGGTTCTTGGTTTAGTCAACGTTGAAGGATACACTGTTCCAAAATATTGTGCATCTAATCTTTGTTTCCATAGAAACCTGATCTGCAAACAAACAGAATAACCTTCCTGTCGGTAAAATGATAGACAGTGATGAAGAAAGGGAGACAGCTAGAATAGCAGCTGAACTCCTAGTAGCAGACAATACTCTGCTGGAAAATGACCCAAAGCAATACTCATCCCGGTCAACATAAGGAAATCTATAACCTTAAAACTTATAGAAAATGGACTGACATCGAGAGGTGGTACAGTCATATTCGTAATTGAGGCACACGAATATCGGCAGACAGAGGTATTCTATTCATGGATAAACTTTCCAGCAGCAAACGCTGTAACAAAAGAGTTCCACTATTATAAAATAGAGGAACCACCGGATACCTACACTCCTTTCGAGGAGGTGGAAGTACCACTTAAATTCCAAGAGCACCTGCTCTTGTTTAAAGGCGCCCTAAAACATAATAATCACATCACCAGGCTCGGTCCACTAGGTAGACCAGGAGCAACGTGGCCGGTCCTAGCCGGATATACACCACATCCAGACATTGAAGAAATGCCTGCACCAGATCTGTTAATACAGCTAAAACAACTAATCAAAATACATAGACAATTAGTCCAATATGTAATGCGGACTTCAACAGTCCAACCAGCAAGTAAAATTCCACAGCTGAACCCTCATCAGGGTAACACAAATAAAATTACACCACAGAACATACAGTCCTGTCTGGGTAAAGTACCCGCAAAACGGGAACAAATACCCTTCTGGCTAGCACAAAAAATCACTCAAATAGAGGCGGTGTTTCCAGACACCACCCCGGTAGAAAAACACAGGATTCTGACTATCTGTCTTCCAATGGGAATCGCACCACACGTGGAGGACTGTGACACTTGGGGTACAGTCTTTGCTTCCATATACACAAAAACACATGGTGTACCATCCATGTCAGTAATACCAGATGTGCTAAAACAGATTCAAGATGAATATGGTCCAGAACCCGCTTTAACTCTTGGTATGAAATTACTGAAAGACTTCAAGCAGGTCTCGGCTATATTATTAGCCAACATAAAGGGAGAAGCAGCAAACGTGGCGATCCGCCAAAGGTTAAAAGAGACAGACATAGCAGACCAACCAACTGAAATTGCCAGAATCATAGAGAAATCCTATGAAGAACTAGGAAGGGATAGTCTGGGTGGAATACCGGTAAAACCTCAACTGATTGAAAGTCCTGAAAAGGCATTTATTAAAAATAATTTAAACACTCAAAAAAAGAGCTGGGATGGAAACAAACAATCCAATCCTAAAGAAAAAAGATTCCAGTCCAGAGGAAGGTCTCCTCGGCGGAGAGAAAGATCTCCGAACCAAGGACGCAGGTCTCCCCAAAGTGAGCCCTCTGGGAAAAAATACAACCTTAGAAATAGGGATAATCTGAAGAAACCTGATAGATATCAAGATAATGATACACGTCCCTCTCAATCTTTTCAGACTTCCTCGCAGAAATCGGAAAGAAGAGGACGATCTGAACACAGGGAAGAGCACGTCAAGTCCAAAGACAAGGAACCTGCTCATCCAAATAAAAAGTTACAATTTCCAAAAAAGAAGGTAGCCAGTATTAGAGTAATCAAAGATGCCGAGAATACTGAGAACACAGCTGAAAAACGGAGAATGTGCTCAGACAATGCTAGACAGCATAGCTCGCAAAGTCCTTATGAATCATCTGGAGACAGTGGACACGAATGAATACATTCAGGTGGAAACTGCAGATACCAGAGTTAGCAAACCTCATAACATATATGAAATAACATTACGTATAGAAGGGGATAAGACTAGAAAAATAAGGGGACTATTTTGGGATAATCTCTCCCAGGGCTATGACATCCTTCTAGCTGAGAAAGACTGGCCACCAGAGTTTGTCAGGGAGTGTCCTCATGGCGAAGAAATAATTATGCCTGCCTTCTCAAATCATATTCCAATTCATAAAAAATATACACTTGCTAGAAAGTGGGCAGTAGCTCAAGCTCCTGCTTTATATAAAAATCATGTGGGATGGGATGAGGACTCACCTCCTCACAAAATCCAGTTAAAATCACAACCTACTGCACAGAGGCAGAACCCAATTAAGCAAGAAGCTAAAAAACAGGTAAAAGAGATCCTAGATCAACTTGAATACCAGGGGGTGATTGAAACTTGCACCTCACAAATGAACAATCCTTTGTTTCCTGTCTCCAAACCAGACAACTCATATCGTCTAGTTTTGGATTACAGACACCTTAACTCATGTTGCAAAACCTTTGCAGTGCAAAACTCGCATAGTGCTGCACTAATGAATAACATAGTGCGCAAAAAATACAAAACAACATTAGACATCTCTAATGGATTCTTTTGTCAAAATATAGCACCAGAGAGCAGATATTTGACTGCGTTCTCGGTAAATGGCTCGCAAAAAAGTTTCTGCTGTTTACCCCAGGGGCACAAGAACAGCCCAGGATTATTCTCAAAAAGAGTAACAGAATTACTACAAACATACGATGACGAGGCATTATCATATGTCGACGACATTTACCTAACAGATGATGACTTGGATACTCACTTGAAGAGAGTGAACACCATAACACTTGGGTTCGCAGCAGAGGGTTACAAATTCAACTTTAAAAAATCAAGAATTGCCCATCTAACAGTCCTGTTTTTAGGATATGAATTATCAAGTGAAGGCAAAAGCCTGGCTGACAATTTCCTAGAGAAATGTGCTGTACTCCAAGCTCCTAGAACACTAAAAAATTTACAATCAATTCTAGGCTTCCTAAACTTCGGAAGAACATACATTGCAAATTACGCAGAAAGGGTTAAACCCCTTTATGATCTAATAAAACCAGATTTTAAAAGAATCAATTGGACTCAAAAACACACAGAAATTTTGAGATCTTTACAAACAGACATGTTAATTAAAACAAAATTAGAAACACGTGACAACACACGCAATCTTGTGATTCGAGTCATCCCAGGAAGATGCGGATTCACATACCTGACCTCTAATGAGGGAGAAAAGGTACCAATTGCATACAAATCACACTTGTACACAGAAGCTGAAAAGAAGTTCAGTATTAAAGACAACATTGTTCATGCAGTTCAAACGGCTATAGCAAAAGAAAAAGACAACGCTGACGGTAGACGTATCACAGTCAGAACAGCGGAGTCAGCCTTTGAGGCATTAACAACCCCATGTAATTTACCAACAACAGCGTTGAATCCAGAATGGATACAATGGGTGAATTCAATTACAACGGACAGAGTAAAATACTACTTTGATCCAGAATTAAAGGAATTAAGATATCTATAATATGAAATGACATACCCTCTGCCAATCGACATTCTGCCTTTACGACAGTACGCCTGTGAAATACATACAGACGGGCATGCTCAACCCTCAGTTTGGGGAGAACTGGCTTACAAGGCTGTAGTATTTAATGCTTCAGTTTCCAGTGCTTGTTTTCCTCTGCTTGTCTTTACCGTGTCACTTGGTTCTAGATCTCTGTGCTCGTGTGCCAGAGCTGTGCTGAAGGTTCTACTTGGGGACAGTTGGGAATCTGTTATATGACTGAATGACAAACAGACGTGTTCTCCCCTTGGGTTGTCAGCTTGACAATAAACTGACTTTAAAACTAACAGATGTTTGTGTTCTTCACTACATCTATTTTTGGCGACGAGTGCTGAACAACCCACACGGACCCACGATCAGCCTGAAGCAAATTCGGCGAAAAGCGGCACTCTTGACAAAAAGAAGACATCTCCTGTCACAGCAGTGCAACCTACCGTTAGAAATCTCACCTCGAACTGCAACCATCCCGGCTTACGCGGAGAAGCTGGTCCATCGTCTCTCACTCACGGTTGGTGCCGCTTCCCCTTTCCAAGTCTACAAAACATACGGTGAGCCGCGCATGCTGTGTACGAGTGCCTGTCTTCGACGTAGTGAGTGGAGAACCGTCCAGTTTAATTGTGCTTTGTCGCACTTTCTGCCATCGGCGCTGGAACGCAAGACAGCGATGTGCGTTCCAGCAACAGCAAGATGTTAACGTGGTTCACGCGTTGTCGTCACGTTTACAGTGGCGCATGTGTTCCAGCTTCAAACGCATCGGCTGTACGTCTTGATTGTGTCATCACGCTTGCGCTTCAATAGCATAGACGCTTTCTACCAAAAGAATCATACGTCACAAGGGCACCGTGACTGTGAGAGTTCTTTGAAGGAATGTGAAGCGTCATAGAGGCATTGAGGAACAGAAAGGAAATTGATGTCACAGAAACTTTGGAAATACATAAGGGAATCGTAGTCACAAAGACACAGTGCATAAGCAACCTACTAAAGATGCTCAGTGACAGTAAAAGCATTTAAAAAAAAAAAACTTTATGAACACAGTGTTAGCAACGACATTAATTCACATATTTAGTATTTCCCTTCCTACTAGATTGTCATCCTTCACGACTTTATTCCTCTTCCTGGTGACCCTAGACATGTCTTTACAAGGGGTTCTGCCACCCGCCCCATTCTTAGAAACACCCGGAGATCCACCTATTAAATGGCGCAAATGGTTTGATGGTTTTGAAACATATATTGGCGCTATTGGGGCAATGAGGTATCGGGCAGAAAGAAAAAAATACATTTTATTACATTCCATTGGTTTTGAAGGGAGGGAAATATACAAACATCTTCCAGATCCTATACTAGCTGAAGGTGAAGTTCTAGATGAGTATCAACAAACAATAAAGAAATTGGAGACAAGGTTTGATGTTCAACCCAGCTTAGTTGTTTTACGGCACAATTTTTTCAAACGTTCACAGAACACTGGTGAAGATGTGGACAATTTCATAACGGCGTTAAGGAGTCTTGCTTCAGACTGTCTGTTTGAAAATTTCACAGATCAATTAGTGAGAGACCAGTTCATAGCAAAATGCACGGATCGAGCGATTAAACAAAAATTACTCTCCTTAGGGAATCCCACGCTAGAAGAAACGATCAGAATAGCAAAAGGTATAGAGACGTCACAAGTATCTGTGAAAGAATTGGAAGAAAAGAAGAATGAGGCTGTCACAGCTGTAAAACTAAAAGAAACAAAAACTTTATTTAACAGAGTCGGAGAAGGACAACAGTCCTATGATAGACAAAATTAGTTCTTTAATAGATTTAATATCTGTTTTCGTTGTGGATATAAGCCACATGGGCAGAATGGGAAATGTCCTGCAAAGTTTGTTACGTGCAAAATTTGTAATAAGGTGGGACACTTTGCTAAAGTCTGTCAGACAGGGAAAAACAAAGTATTTCAAAAGTCTAATCCTGTAAAATGTGTTGTGGATACTGACACTTTCCAAACAGATGAGGAGTACGTAACTAAAGAATTGTGTGATATGGTTGTTGTCGTAAGAGATGATGGAGTCATCATTGGTGATCCTGACTTGTGTGTCGACCCATATGTGAACATACAGGTCGGAGATCGTGTATTAAATGTATTAGTAGATTCTGGTGCACGAATTTCAATGATCACCCTTGATCTCTTTCGTACAACGTGGCCTAATAAGGTTCTAATTCCTCCCGATCGGAGGGCAATTTCATATGAAGAACGTGAAATTGCTGTTACAGGATATTTTGAAGAAATTTTAGAGTTCAAAGGAAGGAACATTTTTGGGAAAGTTTATGTGGCTGAAAAGGGGCTGAATATCTTAGGCTGGTTTCACCAGGGCTTGTTTGGGATGCAACTCAGGCCCGGTACAAAGAACCAAGTAGTTGCTGTGAGAGACAGTCCAGAATTAGAAGAGCTAATTAATGATTTTCCTCATGTTTTTTCTGGAGAGTTAGGAAGGATAAGTAATTTCCAGCATAAGATAATTCTGAAAGAGGGCGCTTGTCCTGTGAAACATAAACTCAGAAGCATACCTTTTAGCATCAGGCAGGATCTGAGAAAAGAATTAGAGACTTTGCGTGATAAGGGCATCATTGAGCCAGTGGAGTCTTCCCTTTGGTTGTCTCCATTGGTTGTTGCGAAGAAACAGAATGGGGAGCTAAGAGTCTCTGTGGACTTGCGTTGCCTGAATAAAGAGATTTGGGTTGACTCATTTCCCCTTCCCAACATTAATGAAATGTTATCCAGTTTAAAAGATGCTAAGTTCTTTTCTAAATTAGATTTGGCTTCCGCATACCACCAGATTGAACTTACGCCTGAGTCCAGACCTCTCACAGCATTTGTGTCACCCTTTGGAACATTCCAGTATGTACGCATGCCATTCGGACTCGCCTCTGCGGCATCTGTGTTTCAAAGGGTCATGACAGACATGTTAAAGGGCATTGATAGATTGCTGATTTTCCAAGATGATGTGCTTATACATGCCCCTGATAGGAACACTCATGATGCCATTTTGAAGGAGGTTTTGTCTCGGTTCCAAGAGATTGGAGTAGTACTACGCCGAGACAAATGTGTTTTTGCCACCAGTGAAATAGATTACTTAGGGCATATGTTAAATCAAAAAGGAATCCTTCCTAAAGCTAGTTTGGTGGATTCTATCACTAAAGCCAAAGCTCCCACTGATAAAGTTGGTTTGAAATCCTTCCTAGGGTTATGTGAATTTTACTCAAAATTCATACAGGACTTTGCAACAAAACTCAGGCCATTGACACGCATGCTGACGAGAGGTGTTCATTTCGAGTGGAACAATGAGTGTGAAGAGATTTTTTTGTGGGTGAAACAGCAACTCAGTTCCCCTACTATTCTGAAACATTTTGATCCTTCCTTAATGTGTACCCTTACTGTTGATGCCAGTAATGTGGGGTTGGGGGCTGTCCTTTCACAGAACAAGAACGGTGAATTCAACACACTAGGTTTTGCATCGAGAGTGTTGTCTAGTACAGAAATGAAGTATTCTGTCATCGAAAAAGAGTTACTGGTTTGCTGGTGGGCTGTTACAAAATTCAAGAATTTTCTATGGGGGAAGAGATTTTGTATCAAAACAGATCATAAACCTCTCGTGTTTATCCTTAGTGGCAAGAATGTGAGAGGGTTCACGTCTAGGATTGCACGTCTGTCGTCTAAGTTACTTCAATTTGATTTTCTGGTGGAATATATTCCTGGGAACAGGAATGGGTGTGCGGATTTTCTTTCCCGCTCTTCTGATACTGTTGACAAAAATGATGATGCGGATGAAGAAGACAAAGATCAGTACTTGATTGCCGCGATAGAACTTCCTCAGTTGTGTGCTGTGTCTGAGGATGAGTGGAGACAGGCTCTACTTCTTGACTCGACTTTGCAGAAGGTCATTACCTTCATTAAGAATGGATGGCCCAGGGAAAGGAATCTTGCCTTTGATCTGAAAACGTTCCTTCAAGTTGCCGATGAGCTTACTATAGAAAGTGGGCTAGTTCTAAGAAATGATAAATTAGTTCCTCCGTTGGCTTTGAGAGCTAGGTTAGTTAAATGTGCACATGAAGGCCACTTAGGTGCGACCTTAACTAAGAGGAGAATAGGTCTTTCTTTCTGGTGGCCTTATATGGATAGGGATATTGATGAGTTCGTTAAGGATTGCGTTATTTGCTCTAGTTGCGATAAGTCTGTGAAACTGCGTACTCAACCTTTGTCTCCCATTGAGTTACCATCTGCACCCTGGGTGAAGCTGGGGTTGGATATCGTGGGACCTTTCAATACGCTTGATTCCTCCTCTAGATTTGCTATGGTCCTTATGGATTACTACTCAAAGTGGCCCGAAGTTAAATTTGTCAGGGAAGTTTCTACTAAGACTGTTGTCGACTTTCTCTGTGATGTGTTTTTGAAAGAGGGATTTCCAGAATTTTTGGTCCCGGATAATGGCTCTCAATTTGTTTCTTTGGAGGTTGAAGATTACTTGAACGAATGTAAAATCAAGCATTTGAGAAGTTCTCTGTACCATCCGGAAACTAATGGTCTTGTGGAACGGATGAACAAAGTCTTGGGGGAATGCATACAGTGGGCTCTGAAGAATAGTTGTGTTGTGAGCAGTTCAGTGAGGAGCATGCTTTGGTTCTACAGGACTACACCACATTCCACCACAGGGGTTTCACCGTTCGAGTTGTTAAGAGGGCGGAGAGCCTCTACCTTATCTTGTCCTGGTTGGATGTCTAAGTGGGTGAGAAGTGGAAAGTGGAGTGATGATGTTGTTCGGTCTAAAGTGAAGTCTGTCCAAAACAAACAAAAGGAGTATTTTGACAAAAGAAAGAATGTAAAGGTGGTTGAAATGATTACTGGAGATTATGTCTCTATTAAGAAACCTATTCATGTAAAAAAAGGATTGTCTAAATTCACTTCCCCTATTGAGGTGTGTGAGGTTAGAAGGAATTCTGTTAAACTAGTTAATGGAAATTGGTGGAACAAGAACCGGTTGGCGAAATGTTCATTATATAGTGATCCTTGTTCTTCCTCGGTTATTAGCCATAATCAAGATTGTACGGGACATCAAGTCCAAAGCCCCAGTTTCCCTGTTAACAATAAACAAGATTGTTCGGGACAATCTGTCCTGAGGCGTAGTTCACGTACTAAGCTCTTTTGCTACTTTTCTTTTCTTTACTTCCTGTCTTCTGCTTTCTCTCGAGTTCTCTTCTTTGTTCTCCCCTTCCTTCTCCTCTACTGTGTTCTTCTCTTAGTTCAAAACTTGTTTTCTAAAAGGAAGACATATGTAGTAGGATGTATGACGTTACAACGCATACTTTTACTCCGCATACCATTACAACGCGGTATTTACAACGAATACCGTTACAACGCATAGCGCTTTGGGGTGCTGGATAGTGGTAAGTATAATTTACTATTCTAACTCCAGTCCCCGTGGACCCTAGGGAAGGTGTTGGATAGTAAATTAAACTTACCTCTTATCCTAGAGCGCCCCCCAGCGCAATGCGTTGTAATGTCATGCGTTGTAATGCCCGCGTTGTAATGGTAGTGCGGAGTAAAAGTTGCGTCGTAACGGGTGTATACCATGTAGTATTTAATGCTTCAGTTTCCAGTGCTTGTTTTCCTCTGCTTGTCTTTACCGTGTCACTTGGTTCTAGATCTCTGTGCTCGTGTGCCAGAGCTGTGCTGAAGGTTCTACTTGGGGACAGTTGGGAATCTGTTATATGACTGAATGACAAACAGACGTGTTCTCCCCTTGGGTTGTCAGCTTGACAATAAACTGACTTTAAAACTAACAGATGTTTGTGTTCTTCATTACAAAGGCCACATGCGAAATTGTAAAAGAAGTGTGGCGCGGAGGTAAATTAAGACCTCTACTTACAAAAACACACTCTGTAGAAAATAATTCAGAACAAGAAACTGAAATAATAGCGTTAAAAATGGCACTAGATAATGCCGATCGCGAATTCCCGACACTTATTGTGTGCGATTCGTATTACTGCGTCAAATCATACAATAACGATTTACAGAAATGGATTCAAAACGGTTACAAAGATGACACAGGTGCAACAATAAAGCAAAAAGTGCTTTGGGAACAAGTAGTTCATTTGCAAAAAGAACTACCAAAGACTCACGTGATACATACACTGAGTCATCAACGTGATGGCGTTCACGTTGCAGGGAATTCATTGGCTGAGAAAGCCACAACGGCAGCAACTGAATCGGCTTCCGTAGTCAAGAAAAAGCGTGCAGTAAAACACATTGACGGTGAAACTATGCTGGCGGTGAAAACGTCATCAAAAAGCGACTGCTCAGCACTACCGATCAACTATCCACTCAATTATACATACATAATCGATGCAAACTCAGTCCCTTTTGCTCGAATCCCTGGAGTGGGGGATAGAGTGATTCCAAACACGGACAGGAGAGGCTTGTTAATAGCAGACGCACATATGGGTAAAGGTCTCAGACACCTTAAACAAAAAGATTCTCTGGAAGAATTACAATCAGTGTACTGGTGGCCAGGCATGAGCCTGCATCATCAGATTTTTGTAAAAAACTGCCCAGACTTCAATAGAGATCGCAGTGGCGAGCGAGGAGGACTATTACCATGGCACATCGCTCCAGAAAAACAACAACAATAGTTATATACCTATCACGAAAAAGCGTTATATTAACATAAAAAGACTAATTTCCACTTATGAAGTAAGACCCCAGCACTCGGCTGACGTCTGGACTGTTATAAAAAGATTTGCGAGTCTATAATGGCATATACGCTAGAGGCATGCTACGTCTGGCTGAATGTTTTTTCTTCTTGCCCTAAAGCGTATGAAAAAACATGGCCAAATGAGCATAGCATAGCGGGACTCTTCTCACTTCCTACCTGAGGGAACGGGATGGTGTAAAGAAAAAACCAAAGGCATAAAGCAATCTATAACAGCGAAGGTATTAGGTTCGGGAGCTGGGTGGGTCAAACATCTAATAAGTGTCCAACGTAGTCTAAATAACCTGCCAAGAAATTCTCTGAGGGGATTCAGTCCGTACGAATTATTGTTTGGAACTAGAATGATGATCTTAGATCTTGACAGTCAGACTTCAGTGGTTAAAGAAAAAAGCTTTGATATCAAAGATCATTTGGCTATTTTACAGGACTTAAACGAAACAAGGAAAGACCTGAGCAACATAAAGTTGAAACAACAGCCAACGACCACTGAAGAAAAACCACCTGTCCCAGCAAGACCTGTCTGGATTCCAACAGTCGGGGATCTAGTCAGAGAAAAGATCGCGGTAAAGAAGGAATTTGGGCCTTCTTACAGAAAAGCAGTTCCTGTCTTGTCTATCAACGGGACAAGATCAGTAGTACTACCGCCCCTTGCTGGTAAAAAGGAGAACAGGGTTGTATCAATCGACCTGATAAAACCACAGTCATGTGGCCGATAACAAACAGTAGGCCAAGTGGACTCCCGATAAGTAGCAGAACACCAAGGTTTGCTACAAACACAGAGGTTCAATCTAAGAGGCTACTCACATTTGAAATGCCAACAGAACAACAACAAGGACTATGCAACAATGCTATGGAACTTAAACCTCTAAAAACCCAAATAAAAACATTTAGCAGAGACACACCAATCTACAATGAAGTAACAAATGACTATGCTGCTGCAACAAAACACACTAATAAAGCAAACAGCAATCCTGAAACAATAGGAACAATAGACAGAACGGCATCCGGTTACTTCATCAACTTCAGTGATTCATCTGAAGACCTGAGTGAATCAAAGGAACAAACATCAACAAAAACCTTTAAAGATAAAGCTAAGGAACTTTTTCAACATCTGAAAGAAACCTATCTGATTTCTCCGTGGATAGAATTCTGGGTGGCCTTAGGTGCACTTATCCTCATACTTTGGCTCATCATGGTACTATGTTTGGGACACTTCATTGAGGGAAAATATGCTAAAATGGACACAGCAAGCCAGAAAATCAACCTGGTCCTCAAACCACACACGTCTTCACACGTCGAGAAAAGAGAACTTTCTTCAGTCAACTTCACAGCCAATCCTATACCCGGTGGGGTAGCATGGGACAATACTGATTATGAAATCTATGGTCCGGTTGAAATCCTGAAGTATCCACATCAAATCAAGATCTCATTGAGTGACTTTGTAAAACCAAGCTCATTTGCTGATGATTGGGACGTTGAAAGCATTAATAATATGATGTCTGACCTAGTGATGTCTGCTAAATTTACAAAACATGATTATTTGCAGGGTTCGTCTAATTATGATAAAATGTTCTGCTATAATCACTATAGTAATCATTATCTGCATAAATCTGCACAACCTAGAAATGTTTTGAATTATAATCAATGGGAACACTGTGCAACCCCTCCAAAAGGTAGCTCAAGAACTTTTTATGACAAATATTCATATTTTTCAGGGTTCAACACAAGCAATGCAGAAACATTTTATTTCAAATTATCAAATAAGACAGGTACAAAGACCATGCTTACAAACACTAAATTGATATATTCAGACTCGTTTTTTGAGCAAATGAGTACATTTGGTTTTGAATACTGGGACAAAAATGTTGAAGTAAAAAGTGTTTGGGGTACAAAGGAATGGCAAGTACAAGGTATAGAATCATTGTTTAGAGCCTGCATGATCCCAGAACAAATTATATTTTTGAATGACACTGTTCAACAAACTACCTGTCTTGGCCTAGCCAAAATCAAAGACTTAAACAAACTGTCTATTCCAAAGCCATCAATGAACAGTAATAGCTCTATAGATGTTGAGATAGACGTAAACCATATATTAAGCCAAAACAGAACACATCCTGATTGGAAAAAGTGGTTGATCTGGCCCACAGATACAAATAACTGTCAAGACAGATTCCTGAACAAAATCCAAGGGTTGACATTGACCAGGCCAGACCCTAGATATTCCCAAAGACAACACCCAGGGATAATTACCACGTACAGTGTGGGCAAGCTCTGCCTTCAATGGCTACAAACATCCACACTGGCAGAAATTAAGCAACACCTGACTTTACTTACTGATGGTGCTGACTTGCGTGATTTCATTATGGGACCGCGCAAACAGCGTCAAAAACGCTTCATAGCAGCCTCTCTATATGCAGCTTATAACGAAGCCTGGAAAATAACTCAAATTGAAACATCAGAGAGAATGCGGGAAATTGACCGTATTCATTTGGAAAAATCACTTTCTGTAGTGGACAATGGGTTAATGACTCTGTCCTCCAGAATATACTCTTTAGACAGCATTGTGTCTTCAGCAATCGACATAATATCGCAAGACTTACTGTTGTTACAACACGGTCAGTCTCAATTGCGTTCTATTGTACAACTTGGCTGGACGTTACAAAATCTGCGTTCAGGCTATGTGCCTTGGCGTTTAATCAACACAACGTCACTGTTCAATATCTTTAACCTTACTGATAAACAAATCAGTATGGCACAGAAGGGTGCTGATTATACAATCCTGAGCATTGAGAAACTCAAGAGATTACCATTGACAATGTCAGAACGACCTGTCAGTGAATGGATAATACATGGAATAATTAATATTCCAATATCTACTTTCAGGTTTCAATATTGCCAAAAATATATACAGGCTGGCATGTACGAAAAATTGGGTAAAGGGTACATTAAGTCAACATGGAACTTGCCCTATTCACATGCTTGTGTCAGTAATAAAGGCCGGAAAGTGTTTCTTAGTGGCAATAATTGTGCCATGTCACTAAGCGGTACACTTCTGTGTAATGGTACTAGTTTACACGGAGCCTGTGAAGGGTCCTCAAATAACCTTTCATGTCACCAGCTAAGCACACCTGCGACACAAATAGAACCATTCTTTAGGAGACTATCGAACGGGAGTTACATTATAATCGTAGACCGCAGATGTTGTAGCTTGGTGCCCGGAATAGCTTATCTCATAACTACGACTGCGAAGGTTATGTGCTGTGAACGAGTATTGTTCCCCAGCGCAATGCCAGACAGGGAGGCAAGGTTATGGCCGAATTTGAAAATTGCTTCCATTCGAGTTGATACTTTAAGCAGAATGAAAACAGTGCTCCTTCAGACGCCGACCAGGCTCACGTCATCAAAAGAAACGTATGATCTCCAAGTTGCAAGGACAACGGCAGAGATTAATTCATTGTTATCAACTAATTCCCCCATACATTTCGCAGAAATCCTGAACGAAATCTTAAATATTTCTGATACCAGTGGAGTCTCAAATGTATTTAAGACAGTGTTTTCGGGGGCTTTAACACCATTTAAAGCCATTTTGGGTATTTTTCCGGACTTTGTCCATTCCATCTTTGGTGGACTTCCTCTCCTTTTGGGACTAGTGGCAGGAATCCTATTTTTGATTCTGTTATTTCGCTATGGCAAACCGTGTCACAGACAAAACACCTGCGACAAGGGAAGAAACAATCCTAGCCATTAGATACCGGGACCGGATATCTAAAATCCTTGGAATGTCCCGGCTTAGAGACCTAAACATGACTTGGTTTCTTTCATTTAGACCAATGTGGCAAAGCTGTGTTTTACCTGTATTAAGGTGCTTGCTATGCGGAGAAGAATGCGTGTTAGACACCTGTCTGACGCTACAATCGGATGCGCCGATGGATGCAGAAACTTTGTTGGGTCCGGTCACGGCTCATGCATTGTGCTGTCCCCTGCGGCTACCAATCCTGATGACGGCATTCGTGGAGACTTCACCACTACGATTGAGGGGTAGTGAGGTTCAAGATGAAAGCAGCATCGATCAGGTACGACCTTCTGTCAGCTATGCTGATCAAAACATCAATGAAGGCAATCATGCTCATGAATGCATGGTAACATCTTTTTCCGAGTTAATGGAACTTTCGCAGGAAGCTGTTGACAGTTTTTTCGAGAGTCTAAATGATATGATGTTCTCACCAGAGCAGAAATAATGACTTTTGAGCAGGCTAGCACACGGCGTTCCCAACACCCTGAATTTGGCCTTCAACTTTGATAATAAAGTATCATGAACAATTTTTTCCAGTTTACGGACAGCGGAACATAATTTTTTCAGCGGTCCCCAAAAATATTTTGCAGTTTTTCGGGACACTTATCTTCTGCTTAAAGTAGAAACTATTCTTAGGGAACTACATTTCTATTTTAGGAACTTTAGAGACATTAGCTGCCCTCTGGCATGTTCAAATATATTTTATTTTGTGATGAAATGGTCTCGCATTTTTTTCTTCTGTCTTAAGAGCCATTTCATGTGTAATTTTCATATTTTATTAATAATGATGTATGAATATGCGTGATTTATTTAGCATTGTTATACTGCTTGAGTGCATATAATGCATATATATATCTTTTCGTATATTTCATGTTTTCAAAATGCATATGGATGTATTTTGGGGTGGTACGGTATACACATGCTCTACTAGTATATTTACTATGCCTAGATTTGTAAAAATGGACATAGTCTGCGTGGAGTGGGTGTGATGTATTCCTATAGGTTCTGTATCGATCCCCCTATTCCTGACCCTGTTCTGGTTAATAGTTAACTAGCAGCCATCCCACGGTACAAAAAACCGTTATCTGATTAAGCCACACCACGGCACAGGAACGCGTTATCTGATTAGGTCATAACGCTTGCCATCTAATTAGGCAAGCACTATTCCTCCAGCCCCTGATAAGGCATACGGAGTTCTCAAAACAAATCAAACCTATGACAACCTGGGAAAATCCCTGCGGCCATTGTTTTGATTTCACCGAGAACTTCAGCAAAAGAATGTGCGAACAAGCCCGTTCGTATGACATCCTTATTGTCGTATCCATGTCCATCCTTACGTCAATCTCGGCACCTTACAGGTATAAATATTACCGACATTGCCTTAAGCAAACACACGCGGTGGTGACGAGATCGGAGCAGCGAGACGCGCTGAGGAGCCCAGCAGAGAGCGAAGCCCACACGCGCTGCCCCACCTTCCTGACGCGCTGAGAACGAGACGCTGCTTTTCTCCTGCCGAGAAATCCAGCTCCGGCGCTTCCAAGCAGCCCTCGCAGGCAGCTGGAATATCAAGACCAGAGACGAGAGATACCAGCCCTCAATCATTCTAGACCTCAGGTACAGAACTGAACAACCCCTTGCAGAGAATTCTTGAGTCAGTCCCTTGGCAAAACAAACTTAACTTAAACTGCTACTTATCTACTCCCGCCCACGTATTAGGCTTAGGTCAGGTACACTGGGGTAGGCGTGGTTAGAAGCACCAGTTGAGTACGATTAGTCAAATGTATATATGTATGTATCTATTTTATCAGTTTTAAATATCATATGGCTTAGAAACCATATCAATGCTTCTGCAGTATTATTTTATACTCCTGCTTTTATTGTATGCACTTTACTTAACCATAAGTATCGCAATAATATCGATTCATTTCTCTTGTACGAGAAAAGAGACTGATCAATAAATACCATCTTTTATTGAACACGCCCGTCTCGTCCTTTTCTCTACAATCTGGTGAAACTAAGAATGCACGTACTGACTGAGTAAAATAAGTTGTCTTTTGTTTTCACACGACTCTATAGATACACTCTTGATTAGGGGAGAGCAAAGTTGTCATGTTCTATGGTTGTCAGAAACTAAATCCCTTCTTGTCTATCCAGGGAGGTTAAACTCCTCCTTGCCTATTCGAGAACGTTTCTAGTGAACTCTGAGCTAGCTGGCAAAACCAAAAACTTTAAGTCTAATATCGTCAGTAGAAGACCTAGTTAACCTCTGCCCTAGGTCTATACTATTGAAGATATTATTCCAATGCGCAGAGCCTATTGGGATAATAGGAACTATACTACAGGGAGACAGAGAGAGAGGGCGACAGGGATAGAGGGAGTCAGAGGGATGGAAGGAGACATAGGCAGAGGGAGACAGAGAGAGAGGGCGACAGGGATGGAGGGAGTCAGAGGGATGGAGGGAGACAGAGGGAGGGAGACATAGGCAGAGGGAGACAGAGAGAGAGGGCGACAGGGATGGAGGGAGTCAGAGGGAGGGAGGGAGACAGGTTGTTTGTGCTCGCTCGCTTGCTACACTGCCTTACTGTGTCCCAAAATGATGCATCTCCGAAAGGTGTGTCAGCAACATGAAATAGTTTATGAGCTGTGGTCTACTATCTTGTGTGATATTTCCCTATCCCTGTGCATTGGGCATGGTGCTTGGGTATGTCCCTGGGACATATGGAATGGGAGCAGCCTCTTACCCTACACCTTACCTTCCACCCTTTGTGCCTCCCCCTTGCAACTACCCCCATTTGGTTGTGTACTCCTGGGACTCATGGCCACCCACCCCATGCTGCTGGGCACTGTTGTAAGTCTACCCATGTAACATGTGTTTTTTTTACACTCACCAGACTCAACGGCTCCTTCAATTCCGTGTACTCCCACCGGTGGCAGCAGGGCCATGACTTTCTCCTCCCAGGGATGGTATACAGGAGGTCTGCAGGGACCACCACCTCCAGTGTAGTGTGCATTGGCGTAGTCCTGGTCCATTTTCTTCTTCACCATCCTCCGCAGCTCATACCACCTGGACTGGCATTCCCCCCTGGTGCGCCTCCTGGGTGCAACAGTATTGACCCGGTCTATGATCCTCTCCCACAGGCGTGTTTTTTCAGCCATGCTGGTCTGTCTGACTAATGCGCCAAACAGCTGTGGCTCGACTCTGAGGACTTCATCTGTAAGTATCTCATTCTCCTGGTTAGTGAACTTTGGATTCTTGGGTGTGGTCATGGTGTGGGGTGTAGGTGATTGAGGGGGTGATGGTTTTTATGGATGAGGGTGTGTGGGTCTGATTGTGAAGGGGGTGGTGTGGGTGTAGATGAAATAGGGTGTATGTGTGAAGGTGTGTGGCTGCAATTGTTGGTGAGATGTCTCTGTCTTCGCAAGTATGGGTATGTTGCAAAGGATGATGAGTTGTATGTGAGGACCCTTTTATTGGTCAAATAGTGGGTGTGGCTTAATTTGAATTGGTTGTGTTTGTTATATGGGGTGGGTGTTAGTGTTGACCTCTGTTTGCCTGTTTGTCTGTGACCAGGACATTGATTCTCAATGGTGTGTACACAGGAGACATGTTCAGTGTTGTTGTGCGACTCGTTAGAAAAGTCCCTGTGCTGGTTTCGGTTTTGGCGTTATGTGTGCGTGTCGTACTTGTGCATGTGATTGACTTGTAAGGGCCATTGGCGGGGTTCGCGTAGGCTTGATGGGGGGTGTGCGTGTCGTACTTGTGCGTGCGATTGACTTGTACGGGCCGTTGGCGGGTGGGGTATTCGCGTAGGCTTGATGGGGGGGTGTGCATGTCGTACTTGTGCGTGCGATTGACTTGTACGGGCCATTGGCGGGTGGGGGTGTACGCATAGGCTTGATGGGGGTGTGTGCGTGTCGTACTTGTGCGTGCAACTAGACTTGTACGGGCCGTTGGCGGGTGGGGCAGTTCGCGTAGGCTTGATGGGGGTGTGCGTGTGATTGACTTGTACGGGCAGTTGGCGGATGGGGGTGTTCACGTAGGCTTGATGGGGGGTGCGTGTCATACTTGTGCGTGCGATTGACTAGTACGGGCCGTTGGTGGGTGGGGGGGTTCGTGTAGGCTTGATGGGGGGGTGTGCGTGTCGTACTTGTGCCTGCGATTGACTTGTACGGCCGTTGGCGGGTGGGGGTGTTTGCGTAGGCTTGATGTGGGGGTTTGCGTGTCGTACCTGTGCGTGCAATTGACTTGTACGGGCCGTTGGCGGGTGGGGGGGTTCGCGTAGGCTTGATGGGGGTGTGCGTGTCGTACCTGTGCGTGCAATTGACTTGTACGGGCCGTTGGCGGGTGGGGGGGTTCGCGTAGGCTTGATGGGGGTGTGCGTGTCGTACTTGTGCGTGCGATTGACTAGTACGGGCCGTTGGTGGATGGGGGTGTTCACGTAGGCTTGATGGGGGTGCGTGTCATACTTGTGCGTGCGATTGACTAGTACGGGCCGTTGGTGGGTGGGGGGGTTCGTGTAGGCTTGATGGGGGGGTGTGCGTGTCGTACTTGTGCCTGTGATTGACTTGTACGGGCCATTGGCGGGTGGGGGGTTCGCGTATGCTTGATGTGGGGGTTTGCGTGTCGTACCTGTGCGTGCAATTGACTTGTACGGGCCGTTGGCGGGTGGGGGGGTTCGCGTAGGCTTGATGGGGGATGTGCGTGTCGTACTTGTGCGTGCAATTGACTTGTACGGGCCGTTGGCGGGTGGGGGTGTTCGCGTAGGCTTGATGGGGGGATGTGCGTGTCGTACTTGTGCGTGCGATTGACTTGTACGGGCTGTTGGCGGGTGGGGGGGTTCGCATAGGCTTGATGGGGGTGTGCGTGTCATATATGTGCGTGCGATTGACTTGTACGGGCCGTTGGCGGGTGGGGGGGTTCGCGTAGGCTTGACGGGGTGTATGCATGTCGTACTTGTGCGTGCGATTGACTAGCTTGGGCCGTTGGCGGGTGGGGGTGTTCGCGTAGGCTTGATGGGGGGATGTGCGTGTCGTACTTGTGCGTGCGATTGACTTGTACGGGCTGTTGGCGGGTGGGGGGGTTCGCATAGGCTTGATGGGGGTGTGCGTGTCATACATGTGCGTGAGATTGACTTGTACGGGCCGTTGGCGGGTGGGGGGGTTCACGTAGGCTTGATGGGGTGTATGCATGTCGTACTTGTGCGTGCGATTGACTAGTTTGGGCCATTGGCGGGTGGGGGGGTTCGCGTAGGCTTTATGGGGGATGTGCGTGTCGTATTTGTGCGTGCGATTGACTTGTACGGGCCATTGGCGGGTGGGGGTGTTCGCGTAGGCTTTATGGGGGGGTGTGCGTGTCATACTTGTGCGTGCGATTGACTTGTACGGGCCGTTGGCGGGTGGGGGTGTTCGCGTAGGCTTGATGGGGGTGTGCGTGTCGTACTTGTGCGTGCGATTGACTTGTACGGGCCGTTGGCGGGTGGGGGTGTTCGCGTAGGCTTGATGGGGGGGTGCGTGTCGTACTTGTGCGTGCGATTGACTTGTACGGGCCGTTGGCGGGTGGGGGTGTTCGCGTAGGCTTTATGGGGGGGGTGTGCGTGTCATACTTGTGCATGCGATTGACTTGTACGGGCCGTTGGCGGGTGGGGGGTTCGCGTAGGCTTGATGGGGGGTGTGCGTGTCGAACTTGTGTGTGCGATTGACTAGTACGGGCTGTTGGCGGGTGGGAGGGTTCGCATAGGCTTGATGGGGGGGTGTGCGTGTCGTACTTGTGTGTGCGATTGACTTGTATTGGCCGTTGGCGGGTGAGGGGGTTCGCGCAGGCTTGATGAGGAGTGTGCGTGTCGTACTTGTGCTTGCGATTGACTTGTACGGGCCGTTGGCGGGTGGGGTGGTTCGTGTAGGCTTGATGGGGGGTGTGCGTGTCGTACTTGTGCGTGCGATTAACAAGTACGGGCCGTTGGCGGGTGGGGGGGTTCGCGTAGGCTTGATGGGGGTGTGCGTGTCATACTTGTGCGTGCGATTGACTTGTAGGGGCCGTTGGCAGGTGGGGGGTTCACGTAGGCTTAATGGGGGGTGCGTGTCGTACTTGTGCGTGCAATTGACTTGTACGGGCCGTTGGCGGGTGGGGGGATTCACGTATGCTTGATGGGGGGGTGTGCGTGTCGTACTTGTGCGTGCGATTGACTTGTATGGGCCGTTGGCGGGTAGGGGGGTTCGCGTAGGCTTGAGCGAGGGGTACATGTGTGGTTTGTGTTGATGCAGCTTGCTGTGAGGCGAATCATCCCGTACAAATCAATCTTCATGCGCAAAGACTTTGGCCCGTACGAATCGCAGACAGGATTTTCGTACGGGACCGTACTAGTGAGTTTGTACGGCCTGGTTACCAATCGTACGGTAGGATTCACGATGCTTATTCGTACGGGTCACCGACTATGGTTCGTACGGTTCACTGATATTCGTAAGGAAATCGTTGGAAATGAATCGGAATTCGCAGGTCGGACGGTAATTTTCAATTCGTACGGATTCGGATACGAATACGACTCGTACGGTGGAATATTTTACTGGATCGGAATCGGCCCCATTGTGTCTAAAATACCAAATTCATAAAGAATTGAAAAGAAGGAGAAAAAGAAAACATATAGCTCCTACACCCAATATTGAAAGTGACATTAATTCTATACATAATATACATACTAAAGAACCTATCTATAGCTTACCAATAGTATAGGTTTATTTTCAGAATCGAAATAGAGCGAAGTTGAATGAAATCAAATATCTATAAAAGGAAATTACATAGTTGTTATAATACCGGTCTACTGAGAAATCAGTCTCAATATAGCAATCAAAGATGGCCTTTTTGCTAAACAATATACATATAGATATAGTCAGATGCAAACCATAATATAGACAATTATATTGATCTGAGATACTCGAAAACGAGAGTTGATATGTTTTCAAGAATTAGATACCATTCGTATCATCTTATCATATTAGCTGTGTCAAATGTAATATTTTATCGAGTATTTATGACCGGTATTGCTTTATTAAATTACCAATGAGGATAAAAACTTGACCTCAGGATCTCAACATAACGGAATCTCCCATTTCCTATTATTAGTCGTTCGACAGATTGAACGCTATATTACTGACATAGTTTACAGAGGGGTCGTGATTTACCTATTGGTAAAATTCATCAAAAATCATGTCTGCAGGACTTCAGTTCTAGTAACCAATCTCGTACGTATTGACCCGAATCTGTATTTAATATTGGAACAAACATTCAAGTAAAAAACGAGACAGCATATCGCATGATTCATGTCCCAAAATTGTATTGTGGATATTACCTCAGCTAGAAGGGAAATCTTCTCTAGTTGATAAGTATATAATCCTCTTGATCTTCTTGGTCTCGTTATTTAAAACCTAAATGGAGACCAAAGTGTTACACTTACATATTAATCCTATTTAGTTAGTTCCATCTAAATGCTTTCTCTAATACTAAGACTTCTCGTATCGGGGCTTGCAAGACGGGTCTGGGGAGCAGCAGGCCGCTCACGGAGTCGGCCTCGTGGCGGGGTGAGAGTCGCCGCCCTGGCAGACACGTTGGCCATTCCAGAAGAGAACCACGCCCAGAGCTAGGTGCTTTTTATTCACGCCCCTACGCTGGCCTGGCATACGCCAGACCAGTCCACTACGCTCACGCTTACAGGGGGGGGACGTATCAAGCTACATTTCCCAAAAAGTGAAACAACGGCGGCGTAAAAGTGATTCAAGGGGCTTGTAAATCTGCCCCAAGGAGTTTTAGAGCACCATTTAGTACCTGATCTGTGGTTGTCTCTGTGCTGAGTCCAGACAGGAAGTTATTGAGGAGGTTATTGGATATAATAAAGTATTGACAATGATAGCAACAGCAGTTTTGAGATTGGTCTCAGATTTTGATAATGCCGTTATTTGTCCAGTTTAGATAGAAGAGAGAAAAGTACTTTCATCAAGAGAGGCGTTTACAATTTTGGAAAGGAGGGTGCTCTGTCTTTCCGGCAACGTTTGGGTAAGACTGATTGTGGAGTGCCATTTCCATACAAAGAGGGAGTTGTGGGAAGGGATCATTTATGTGACCTCCTTCGGATTCTGATATGGAAGTTTGTGACATGAGCAGTTGCCATGCACCTTTTTTAAAGGCAGAGAATACTGCCTACTGCACGATAAATGCACCTCATGAGCGAGTAAAAAACATAGAAGAGCAAATCAAGTTGTCAACCTGAACAGAAACAACACAATCCAGAAACAGATTGAACCTATTTCTGCTAGGCCGAATGAAGCCAAAGCTAAAATAATCAATCATGGTCCCACAGAGATGCTGTGGGCATGAGGTCTCTCACTTAAAAGCTGTGGGGCCAAATGAATCAAGATAAACATAGCAATTTATAATTAGCAAAAATTACTGAATTGCTAATCCTATTGCATCATTAGTCACAATATGTAATAAACTATTCATTATCATAAAAAAATTATTTAAGCGAATCACAAATTACAATTCTGTAAATTGTGAATAGCATTCACAATTTGCAAATGAGTTTGCAAACAGGGGTGTAGCTTGGTCATTAAGATTAGCGGGGCGTGAGCTTTAGGTGCAGAATGTAAGGGGTAATTAGAATACAATATTTTGAAATATAAGCAACATTCTGTAAGACTTTTAAAACATAGATGCGAGAAAGATTAACAAAGAGCCTCTGCAGTCGTGGCTTCGCAATGAGAAACTGCTGTGTGGTGATTGTGTAGGGCCTCCGCCATGAAAGTGGAGACTCTTTGTGAGTTGGTAGGGGTGGGGGGTTCTTTGTGTGTAGGTAAAATTCCCAGGTGAAATCTGACAGACTCCTCACCATACGAGACTTAAAACACCAGCAGCCAACTATTTTCTAGAGAATAGATAAATTAAACGGGGTGTAGCACCCCAAACACCCCCCTGAAGCTACTCCCCTGTTTGCAAATTGTGAATGTCGCTCTAGCAGCAAGTTATGCCATCATAATGAGGAAGTGCCAAAGCGCATGTAAGAGTAGCGAAGGATACAGCATTGCAGAGGCACTGTGGGAAGATAGAATCAGTGTGCATCATGTCCAGTCAGGAACCATCTGGGGAGGCAAGTGCATGAAAGTGGAAGCACAAGTAGTGTTAGTGGTGGAATTAAGGTAGCCTCCATAATGAAGAAGATTTTGACAAAAGCATTCCTGAATTTTCCACTGGGCTTTAAACACAGGAGCTACTATATGCTGCTGGGGTGACAATGTGCCATAGAGGTGAAATTTGGAAAAGGTGGTATGACCTTCCATACTGGACAAAATAAATATTTGACAAACGACAAAGTGAGGCAACTGGCACTAGTAGAGGCCCTCAACAGACCCACCAGTAATACACATGGAAGAACTAATTGAAACTTCTTCTTGACCAGAATTAATGTAAGGGAGCAGCATCAACAGGTGAGCACCACTACCGACCCCATCAGATAGTTAAATTCACCCTATAAATAAATGTTTCCTTCAGACATAGAAACTAATGATGATGTGAATCCAGAAGGGATGCAAACACCACCAGCTGATCCGCACCACCAAGAAGGCAGCATTCAAGGACCGACTGGACAACAACGCCCACAACAGCAAGGAACTCTTCAACATTGTCAAAGAGCTCTTCAACCCCAACGCCGGAAACAACGACATCACTCCCTCGCAAGACCTCTGCGACTCCCTCGCCTCGTTCTTCCACAGCAAGATCAGCGTTATACACAACAGCTTTGACGCACAGACCACGCTCCCCACCACCGAGCCAACGCCCCCCACCACCACCCTCTGCGCCTGGACTCTGATCAGCACCGAGGACAGCGCCCGCGTGATGAACACCACCCACTCCGGATCGCCAACCAACCCCTGCCCCCACTACGTCTTCAACAAAGCTGACTCCATCATCGCACCCAAACTCCGGGACATCATCAACACCTCCTTCAACACCGCCACCTTCCCGGAAGCACGCCAAAAACACCGCCCTGCTGAAGAAACCAACGGCGGACCCCACCGACCTGAAGAACTACCGTCCCATCTCGCTCCTCCCTTTTCCCGCCAAGGTCATCGAGAAGACCGTCAACAGTCAACTGACCACCTTCCTCGAGACGAACGGATCCCTCGACCACTCGCAGTCCGGCTTCCGTGCCAACCATAGCACCGAGACCGCCCTCATCGCAGCCACAGATGACATCAGAACCCTGCTTCCCAATGGGGAAACAGCGGCCCTCATCCTGCTGGAACTCTCCGCGGCCTTCGACACGGTCTGCCACCGCACCCTGGTGCAGCGTCTCAACAACATCGGAATCCAAGAGAAGGCACTGGAATGGATCATCTCGTTCCTCACCGGAAGAACCTAGGGGGTCCGCCTGCCCCCGTTCAGATCCGAGGCCACCGAATTAATCTGCGGCGTACCACAAGGATCATCACTCAGCCCCACCCTCTTCAATGTCTACATGAGCCCCCTCGCAGCCATCGCACGCCAACACAACCTGAACATCATCTCCTACGCCGACGACACCCAGCTGATCCTCTCCCTCACAAACGACCCAGCCACCGCCAGAACCAACCTACACGAAGGGATAAAAACGTCGCCGAATGGATGAAGAACAGCCGCCTGAAACTGAACTCAGACAAGACGGAAGTCCTCATCCTGGGATCATCACCCTCCGCCTGGGACGACTCCTGGTGGCCCCCTGCCCTGGGCACCGCTCCCAAGCCAACGGACCACGCTCGCAACCTGGGCTTCATCTTGGACTCCTCCCTCTCGATAACCAGACAAGTCAACGCCGTCTCGTCGTCATGTTTCAACACCCTGCGGATGCTTCGAAAGATCTTCCGCTGGATCCCCACCGAAACCAGGAAGACGGTCACCCAGGCACTCGTCACCAGCCGTCTGGACTATGGCAACACCCTCTACGCTGGACCCACAGCCAAACTTCAGAAAAGACTCCAACGAATCCAGAACGCCTCCGCACGACTCATCCTGGACATCCCCCGACACAGCCACATCTCCGGACACCTGAGAGTCCTGCACTGGCTCCCCGTCAGCAAGAGGATCACGTTCAGACTCCTCACCCACACAAGGCTCTCCACGACCTGGGCCTCAGGTACCTCAACAACCGCCTGACCTTCTACACCCCCACCCGCCAGCTACGCTCCACCAGCCTCGCCCTCACCGCCGTCCCTCGCATCCGCAGAGCTACCACCGGAGGAAGATCCTTCTCCTACCTGGCAGCCAAGACTTGGAACTCCCTCCCCACCCACCTTCGACTGACCCAGGACCACCTTTCCTTCAGGAAGCTACTCAAGACCTGGCTCTTCGAGCAGTAGCAGACACCCCTCCCCCCCAAGCGCCTTGAGACCCCTCCGGGTGAGTAGCGCACTATACAAATGCTATGATTGATTGATTGATTGATTGATTGATTGAGTTTGAGATACTGTAGATGGCAGTGGGTAGTAATACAATACCTTGCACATTTCCTGGGCAACGGAAAGTCTTTACACATCCCCAATCAGTGAGACTACCAACAGAAACCACAACACTAGTCACAAGTTAGCCTCAACCTTGACAGTCCAAGTCAGTTACCAGTGCGAGGAAACTAAGGGGCATATTATCAAGACAGGCGATAAAATTAACGCCGTTTTAGGGACAGAAAACTGCCGCTAAAACGGCGATAATGGGTTTGATAATATGCTCTATTGAATTCCAATTGAAGCCCATGTTAGATTTGAAGGACATCTAACATGGGCTTCATTTGGAATTCCATAGAGCATATTATCAAGCCCATTATCGCCGTTTTAGCGGCAGTATTCTGCCGCCAAAACGCCAATAATTTTATCGCCTGTCTTGATAATATGCCCCTTAGATCAGTAATCCTGAGCAGACATCAAGCATGCTGCAAGAGAAAGAGACACTTCAGATGTCAAGGAAAAGGGCTGGTGCAGAATAGTATGGGCCCCTTTTTTGAGCTGACTGTAGGAGTGCGTTATAATCACCGGGCCCCGGGAAACAGGATCGCCCGCAATGCGAGCGGCGGCCTCGCACCTACAATTAGGATGCACGCGCCACACTTGCGGGCGCATCCTGCATTTGTTACATTGCGGCGGAGAGGTGCTGAAAGCACCGCCCGCCGCAATGCCACAAATGCAAGTTGTGCATTTCAATGCACAAAGTGACAGGCACAGCACGGTGCTTGCCACGTTGTACATTGAAATGCAGGGGGGTACCATAGGTACCCCCCATGTGCACCCCCCACCCCACAGGATCCCTGGGGGCCCATTACAGGCCCCCAATGTTGAAGACCGCATGCTTTCTAATATGGATGGCGGTGTCTACCAGACACTACCACCATATTAACAGTTTTACCGCCCGGTCGACTCATCGACCGGGCAGAATACCGGCGCACGGTCTTTCCGTCCGGCGGGGACCCCCCCCCGCCATATTAATGCAAAAGGGGATTTTGCATGCGGGTGGGGGAATATGTCGGGCGGATTGCCTCCGCCATGCGGGTGGTGGCAATCGCCCCGACATACTAATGGGCCCCTTAGTTGGGGATAACAAACTGAGGGGCATATTATCAAGACAGGCGATAAAACTATCGCAGCTTTAGCGGCAGAAAACTGTCGCTAAAGCTGCGATAATGGGCTTCATAATATGCTCAATGGAATTCCAATCGAAGCCCATGTTAGATGTCTTCACATCTAACATGGGCTTCGATTGGAATTCCATAGAGCATATTATCAAGTCCATTATCGCCGCTTTAGCAGCAGTTTTCTGCCGCTAAAACGGTGATTATTTTATCGCCTGTCTTGATAATATGCCCCTAGATGTATTTGCTACTTTGTTTAATATTACACTTTTGACCCTAATATTTTACAATTTGCTATTTGCAACTGCTATGGTACATATAGAAAATACGGTTTATTTGCATTGAAGAAGGGCGCACATAATGGAACCTGTGCGTTGTTAATTTAGCCTAACAGTTGGCCTGTAATGCATTTATGATGTCGTTTCCAGCTAAATGTTTGAATTCGCATTCTGCTTTCATCGTGGAATGTTGCATATATCTTGTGTTCCCACTGCAGGTAGACAATACTTCATTAGTTTAGAGAAAGGGTTATTGTTCTTACTAGATAGAGAGGCCTGAGAAGGAGTAAGGCAATAACGGATAGGTGATGAGTTCTCGTGGGAGAAGATGGTTCCAAGGACATATGAAATATCTCAATGCTTGAACATGGAGGCAGTGAAAGAAAGCTAGAGGAGTGCTGGAATAATGGAAACATATAAGTCCAACTGTGGGAGGTGTCTTGATTTAGCGATTGCTTATGTTGTAACGTAGTTAGGGACAGCTGACATTTTTGCTTTAGGACGCCTTGAGGAACAGACCTCAGACCTAATTTATGAGATTTTGTAGTAGGGCAGCAACAGACATCTGCGCTGACATCTGTCAAAAGAAAAGGGCAGGAATGCTCTGTATCTTAAAGATACAGCACATTCTTAAGCTTTTCCCCTGTGCTGATTCACAATGGGCTGCCATGCGCCAACGCAGGCTCCCTTGCACCCTGGTGCAAGGGTGCCTGCATTGCAAGGGTAATTGATTTTGTGCAAGCAGGGAACCTTCCTGCACAAAATAAGCAATTCAGGCGATTTTATCTTTCTATGTGTGTTGCAGTATGCAGCACACATAGAAAAAGGAAAAACTAGGAGAAATGAAAATATTTCTCCTTGTTGCGCCTTCTTAATGCTAACCCTGGGGATGCTACAGATCCTGACGCATTACCAGGTTTACAATGCCTCGTAAATCTGGTAATGCTTCAAGTTCCATGGGTGTTGTGTGGGAACACCCACAGCAAGACCCATGGAACGCACTTTGACACAATTGTCTGTGTGAAAGGGGCACATATTTACAAGGCCATGAAAAGCCACGTAAAGTGGCGTAATGTGGCCTTGTACATATTCCTCGGTACATTGCGCCACTGGAACGTCAAAATAGTGACGTGCCGGTGGCCGAAAAGTGACGCAGGGCCTCATAAATGAGGTCCCTCATATGTGCTTTTCTGTGGCTTTAAGCTACATGACCTGACTGGAGCTACTTCTTTGGAAGCCTCTCTGACGGCTGACACCTTTTTCTCCATCTTTACTGAAGCTTGCCTTAGGTTAGGGATTTCACTCTAAGATAGTGTAGGTACTGTTAGGGACTTGTAGGGATTTCTAAATGGAGTTTTGAGGCAATATCGTGTGCATTTATGTCTCCTGATAACTTGCCTGTTATAGAACTAGTCATTGTCTTTTTGTTATATAGGGGAAATCAGTGCTAGAGATTTGGCTTCACCCTATTCTCTTTGTATTTCTATACCATAATGCTTAGCTTGGTGTACATTAGGCTGTTTGCAATAAACAGATTAACCTGAGTTTAGCTGTTAACTTGAGTTATTATAGTAGTTTGGATACTTTGGGTCCCATTAGGATGTCGGGTGGATCGCCCGCCACCCACTGAGAGCGCTGTATTTGCCGTCGGAGCGCTTGGTGCTCCAAGCCGGTGCCCACCCGGCATTTGCCCCAAATTGCAGCGGATTTCCATTTGTAGCGAGTGTCACCTCGCTTTATAATTAAATTCTGGAGGGAGTCTACCCCTTGTGTGTCCCCCCCGCATCACCGCCGCAGCCCGGGACAAACCGAACATCGACGCCGGCCCGCGAGCAGGAAGTCAGGCAGGCCAGCAGCCTACCCCGCCTCCCGCAGAAGAGTCGCAGCTGCACGAGCACCGGGGCAGGCAGGACCCGGGGATCGCCCGCCAGAGACCGGTGAGTGGGGCTCTGAGTGAGGCGGTTGGGAGGGGTGTCGGGCACGCTTTCGGTGCCGCCCCCGTGACCTGGGCTCCCTTCCCGCTGAACAGTGACCAGCATCAGCACCTAGGGCCTGGTAGTTGTAGAGCCACGAGGGCTCTAGAGAGGCATTTCTTTCTTTATCAAGCCACAGAGGCTCAAGAAGGCGCCACAGTTGTTTGCAGAGCCACAGAGGCTCTAGGGGGCAATCAGTGTTCAGAGCCCCGAGAGGCTCACGCCGCCTCCAAGTTTAGCCTTGCTGCTCGCGCCACGTTACCTAGAGGGTGAGCAGGGGTTATCTTGGCGTGTAACTCCCTTGCCCTGACTTGGGAGTGGTGGTCTCTGACTGACTTTGGCGCAAGCCCTGGCCAGCCAGGGATCCCATTTCTAACAGATGGAGACAGGTATGGAGGGAGTCAGAGGGAGGGAGGGAGACAGAGGGAGGGAGACTGGGATGGAGGGAGTCAGAGGGATGGAGGGAGACAGAGGGAGGGAGACATAGGGAGACGGAGACAGGGGGCGACAGGGATGGAGGGAGTCAGAGGGAGGGAGGGAGACAGAGGAAGGAGGGCAACAGAGGGATGGAGACAGGGATGGAGGGAGTCAGAGGGTGGGAGGGAGACAGAGGGAGGGAGACAGGGATGGAGGGAGTCAGAGAGATGGAGGGAGACAGAGGGAGGGAGACATAGGCAGAGGGAGACAGAGAGAGAGGGCGACAGGGATGGAGGGAGTCAGAGGGATGGAGGGAGACAGAGGGAGGGAGAGAGACATAGGCAGAGGGAGACAGAGAGAGAGGGCGACAGGGATGGAGGGAGTCAGAGGGATGGAGGGAGACAGAGGGAGGGAGACATAGGGAGAGGGAGACAGAGAGAGAGGGCGACAGGGATGGATGGAGTCAGAGGGAGGGAGGGAGACAGGTTGTTTGTGCTCGCTCGCTTGCTACACTGCCTTACTGGGTCCCAAAATGATGCATCTCCGAAAGGTGTGTCAGCAACATGAAATAGTTTATGAGCTGTGGTCTACTATCTTGTGTGATATTTCCCTATCCCTGTGCATTGGGCATGGTGCTTGGGTATGTCCCTGGGACATATGGGATGGGAGCAGCCTCTTACCCTACACCTTCCACCCTTTGTGCCTCCCCCTTGCAACTACCCCCATTTAGTTGTGTACTCCTGGGACTCATGGCCACCCACCCCATGCTGCTGGGCACTGTTGTAAGTCCACTCATGTAACATGTGTTTTTTGTACACTCACCAGACTCAACGGCTCCTTCAATTCCGTGTACTCCCACCGGTGGCAGCAGGGCCATGACTTTCTCCTCCCAGGGATGGTATACAGGAGGTCTGCGGGGACCACCACCTCCAGTGTAGTGTGCATTGGCGTAGTCCTGGTCCATTTTCTTCTTCACCATCCTCCGCAGCTCATACCACCTGGACTGGCATTCCCCCCTGGTGCGCCTGATGGGTGCAACAGCATTGACCCGGTCTACGATCCTCTCCCACAGGCGTGTTTTTTCAGCCATGCTGGTCTGTCTGACTAATGCGCCAAACAGCTGTGGCTCGACTCTGATGACTTCATCTGTAAGTATCTCATTCTCCTGGTTAGTGAACTTTGGATTCTTGGGTGTGGTCATGGTGTGGGGTGTAGGTGATTGAGGGGGTGATGGTGTGTATGGATGAGGGTGTGTGGGTCTGATTGTGAAGGGGGTGGTGTGGGTGTAGATGAAATAGGGTGTATGTGTGAAGGTGTTTGGCTGCAATTGTTGGTGAGATGTCTGTGTCTTCGCAAGAATGGGTATGTTGCAAAGGATGATGGGTTGTATGTGAGGACCCTTTTATTGGTCAAATAGTGGGTGTGGCTTAATTTGAATTGGTTGTGTTTGTTATATGGGGTGGGTGTTAGTGTTGACCTATGTTTGCCTGTTTGTCTGTGACCAGGTCATTGATTCTCAATGGTGTTTACACAGGAGACATGTTCAGTGTTGTTGTGCGACTCGTTAGCAAAGTCCCTGTGCTGGTTTCAGTGTTGGCGTTATGTGTGCGTGTCGTACTTGTGCATGCGATTGACTTGTACGGGCCGTTGGCGGGGTTCGCGTAGGCTTGATGGGGGGTGTGCGTGTTGTACTTGTGCGTGCGATTGACTTGTACGGGCCGTTGGCGGGTGGGGGTATTCACGTAGGCTTGATGGGGGGTGTGCATGTCGTACTTGTGCATGCGATTGACTTGTACGGGCCGTTGGCGGGTGGGGGTGTACGCATAGGCTTGATGGGGGGTGTGCGTGTCGTACTTGTGCGTGCAATTGACTTGTACGGGCCGTTGGCGGGTGAAGGTGTTCGCGTAGGCTTGATGGGGGGTGTGCGTGTCGTACCTGTGCGTGCAATTGACTTGTACGGGCCGTTGGCGGGTGGGGGGGGTTTGCGTAGGCTTGATGGGGGGTGTGCGTGTTGTACTTGTGCGTGCGATTGACTTGTACGGGCCGTTGGCGGGTGGGGGGGTTCGCATAGGCTTGATGAGGGGTGTGCGTGTCATACATGTGCGTGCGATTGACTTGTACGGGCCGTTGGCGGGTGGGGGGGTTCGCCTAGGTTTGATCGGGTGTGTGCGTGTCATACTTGTGCGTGCGATTGACTAGTTCGGGCCGTTGGCGGGTTGGGGGGGTTCGCTTAGGCTTTATGGGGGGTGTGCGTCTCGTATTTGTGCGTGCGATTGACTTGTACGGGCCGTTGGTGGGTGGGGGGTTCACGTAGGCTTGATGGGGGGGTGTGCGTGTCGTACTTGTGCGTGCGATTGACTTGTACGGGCCGATGGCGGGTGGGGGTGTTCGCGTATGCTTTATGGGGGGTGTGCGTGTCATACTTGTGCGTGCGATTGACTTGTACGGGCCGTTGGCGGGTGGGGGTGTTCGCGTAGGCTTGATAAGGGGTGTGCGTGTCGTACTTGTGCGTGCGATTGACTTGTACGGGCCGTTGGCGGGTGGGGGTGTTCGCGTAGGCTTGATGGGGGGGTGTGTGTCGTACTAGTGCGTGCGATTGACTTGTACAGGCCGTTGGCGGGTGGAGGGGTTCGTGTAGGCTTGATGGGGGTGTGCGTGTCGTACTTGTGCGTGTGATTGACTAGTACGGGCTGTTGGCGGGTGAGGGGGTTCGCGAAGGCTTGATGGGGGGTGTGCGTGTCGTACTTGTGTGTGCGATTGACTTGTATGGGCCGCTGGTGGGTGGGGGTTCGTGTAGGCTTGATGGGGGGGTGTGCGTGTCGTACTTGTGCGTGCGATTGACTTGTATGGGCCGTTGGCGGGTGGGGGGGTTCGCGTAGGCTTGAGCGAGGGGTACATGTGTTGTTTGTGTTGATGCAGCTTGCCGTGAGGTGAATCATCCCATACGAATCAATCTTCATGCGCAAAGGCTTTGGCCCGTACGAATCGCGGACAGGATTTTCGTACGGGATCGTACTAGTGAGTTTGTACGGCCTGGTTACCAATCGTACGGTAGGATTCACGATGCTTATTCGTACGGGTCACCGACTGTGGTTCATACGGTTCGCTGATATTCGTAAGGAAATCGTTGGAAATGAATCGGAATTCGCAGGTCGGACGGTAATTTTCAATTCGTACGGATTCGGATACGAATACGACTCGTACGGTGGAATAGTTTTTCCGGATCGGAATAGGCCCCATTGTGTCTAAACTACCAAATTCATGAAGAATTGAAAAGAAGGAGAAAAAGAAAACATATAGCTCCTACACCCAATATTGAAAGTGCCATCTATTCTATACATAATATACATACTAAAGAACCTATCTATAGCTTACCAATAGTATAGGTTTATTTTCAGAATCGAAATACAGCGAAGTTGAATGAAATCAAATATCTATAAAAGGAAATTACATAGTTGTTATAATACCGGTCTACTGAGAATTCAGTCTCAATATAGCAATCAAAGATGGCCTATTTGCTAAACAATATACATATAGATATAGTCAGATGCAAACCATAATGTAGACAATTATATTGATCTGAGATACTCGAAAACGAGAGTTGATATGTTTTCAAGAATTAGATACCATTCGTATCATCTTATCATATTAGCTGTGTCAAATGTAATATTTTATCGAGTATTCATGACCGGTATTGCTTTATTATATTACCAATGAGGATAAAAACTTGACTCCAGGATCTCAACATGACGGAATCTCCCATTCCCTATTATTAGTCGTTCGACAGATAGAAGGCTATATTACTGACATAGTTTACAGAGGGGTCTGATTTACCTATTGGTAAAATTCATCAAAAATCATGTCTGCAGGACTTCAGTTCTAGTAACCAATCTCGTACGTATTGACCCGAATCTGTATTTATTATTGGAACAAACATTCAAATAAAAAACGAGACAGCATATCGCATGATTCATGTCCCAAAATTGTTTTGTGGATATTACCTCAGCTAGAAGGGAAATCTCCTCTAGTTGATAAGTATATAATCCTCTTGATCTTCTTGGTCTCGTTATTGTCCCAAAATTGTATTGTGGATATTACCTCAGCTAGAAGGGAAATCTCCTCTAGTTGATAAGTATATAATCCTCTTGATCTTCTTGGTCTCGTTATTTAAAACCTAAATGGAGACCAAAGTGTTACACTTACATATTAATCCTATTTAGTTAGTTCCATCTAAATGCTATCTCTAATACTAAGACTTCTCGTATCGGGGCTTGCAAGACGGGTCTGGGGAGCAGCAGGCCGCTCACGGCGTCGGCCTCGTGGCGGGGTGAGAGTCGCCGCCCTGGCAGACACGTTGGCCATTCCAGAAGAGAACCACGCCCAGAGCTAGGTGCTTTTTATTCACGCCCCTACGCTGGCCTGGCATACGCCAGACCAGTCCACTACGCTCACGCTTACAGGGGGGGTCGTATCAAGCTACATTTCCCAAAAAGTGAAACAACGGCGGCGCAAAAGTGATTCACGGGGCTTGTAAATCTGCCCCAAGGAGTTTTAGAGCACCATTTAGAACCTGATCTGTGGTTGTCTCTGTGCTGAGTCCAGACAGGAAGTTATTGAGGAGGTTATTGGATATAATAAAGTATTGACAATGATAGCAACAGCAGTTTTGAGATTGGTCTCAGATTTTGATAATGCCGTTATTTGTCCAGTTTAGATAGAAGAGAGAAAAGTACTTTCATCAAGAGAGGCGTTTACAATTTTGGAAAGGAGGGCGCTCTGTCTTTCCGGCAACGTTTGGGTAAGACTGATTGTGGAGTGCCATTTCCATACAAAGAGGGAGTTGTGGGAAGGGATCATTTATGTGATCTCCTGCGGATTCTGATATGGAAGTTTGTGACATGAGCAGTTGCCATGCACCTTTTTTAAAGGCAAAGAATACTGCCTACTGCACGATAAATGCACCTCATGAGCGAGTAAAAAACATAGAAGAGCAAATCAAGTTGTCAACCTGAACAGAAACATCACAATCCAGAAACAGATTGAACCTATTTCTGCTAGGCCGAATGAAGCCAAAGCTAAAATAATCAATCATGGTCCCACAGAGATGCTGTGCGCATGAGGTCTCTCACTTAAAAGCTGTGGGGCCAAATGAATCAAGATAAACATAGCAATTTATAATTAGCAAATTTACTGAATTGCTAATCCTATTGCATCATTAGTCACAATATGTAATAAACTATTCATTATCATAAAAAAATTATTTTAGCGAATCACAAATTACAATTCTGTAAATTGTGAATAGCAGTCACAATTTGCAAATGAGTTTGCAAACAGGGGTGTAGCTTGGTCATTAAGATTAGTGGGGCGTGAGCTTTAGGTGCAGAATGTAAGGGGTAATTAGAATACAATATTTTGAAATATAAGCAACATTCTGTAAGACTTTTAAAACATAGATGCAAGAAAGATTAACAAAGAGCCTCTGCAGTCGTGGCTTCGCAATGAGAAACTGCTGTGCGGTGATTGTGTAGGGCCTCCGCCATGAAAGTGGAGGCTCTTTGTGAGTTGGTAGGGGTGGGGGGTTCTTTGTGTGTAGGTAAAATTCCCAGGTGAAATCTGACAGACTCCTCACCATACGAGACTTAAAACACCAGCAGCCAACTATTTTCTAGAGAATAGATAAATTAAAGGGTGTGTAGCACCCCAAACACCCCCCTGAAGCTACTCCCCTGTTTGCAAATTGTGAATGTCGCTCTAGCAGCAAGTTATGCCATCATAATGAGGAAGTGCCCAAGCGCATGTAAGAGTAGCAAAGGATACAGCATTGCAGAGGCACTGTGGGAAGATAGAATCAGTGTGCATCATGTCCAGTCAGGAACCATCTGGGGAGGCAAGTGCATGAAAGTGGAAGCACAAGTAGTGTTAGTGGAGGAATTAAGGTAGCCTGCATAATGATGAAGATTTTGACAAAAGCATTCCTGAATTTTCCACTGGGATTTAAACACAGGAGCTACTATATGCTGCTGGGGTGACAATGTGACATAGAGGTGAAATTTGGAAAAGGTGGTATGACCTTCCGTACTGGACAAAATAAATATTTGACAGATGACAAAGTGAGGCAACTGGCACTAGTAGAGGCCCTCAACAGATCCACCAGTAATACACATGGAAGAACTAATTGAAACTTCTTCCCGACCAGAATTAATGTGAGGGAGCAGCATCAACAGGTGAGCACCACTACCGACCCCATCAGATAGTTAAATTCACCCTATAAATAAATGTTTCCTTCAGACATAGAAACTAATGATGATGTGAATCCAGAAGGAATGCAAACACCACCAGCTGATCCGCACCACCAAGAAGGCAGCATTCAAGGACCGACTGGACAACAACGCCCACAACATCGTCAAAGAGTTCTCCAACCCCAACGCCGGAAACAACGACATCACTCCCTCGCAAGACCTCTGCGACTCCCTCGCCTCGTTCTTCCACAGCAAGATCAGCGTTATACCCAACAGCTTCGATGCACAGACCACGCTCCCCACCACCGAGCCAACGCCCCCCACCACCACCCTCCACGCCTGGACTCCAATCAGCACCGAGGACACCGCCCGCGTGATGGACACCATCCACTCCGGATCGCCAACCGACCCCTGCCCCCACTACGTCTTCAACAAAGCTGACTCCATCATCGCACCCAAACTCCGGGACATCATCAACACCTCCTTCAACACCACCACCTTCCCGGAGAGCTGGAAGCACGCCGAACTCACCGCCCTGCTGAAGAAACCAACGGCGGACCCCACCGACCTGAAGAACTACCGTCCCATCTCGCTCCTCCCTTTTCCCGCCAAGGTCATCGAGAAGACCGTCAACAGTCAACTGACCGCCTTCCTCGAGACGAACGGATCCCTTGACCACTCGCAGTCCGGCTTCCATGCCAACCATAGCACCGAGACCGCCCTCATCGCAGCCACAGATGACATCAGATCCCTGCTCGACAACGGGTAAACAGCAGCCCTCATCCTGCTGGAACTCTCCGCGGCCTTCGACGCGGTCTGCCACCGCACCCTGGTGCAGCGTCTCAACAACATCGGAATCCAAGAGAAGGCACTGGAATGGATCATCTCGTTCCTCACCGGAAGAACCCAGAGGGTCCACCTGCCCCCGTTCAGATCCGAGGCCACCGAAGTCATCTGCGGCGTACCACAAGGATCATCACTCAGCCCCACCCTCTTCAATGTCTACATGAGCCCCCTCGCAGCCATCGCACGCCAACACAACCTCAACATCATCTCCTACGCCGACGACACCCAGCTGATCCTCTCCCTCACAAACGACCCAGCCACCGCCAGAACCAACCTACACGAAGAGATAAAAACGTCGCCGAATGGATGAAGAACAGCCGCCTGAAACTGAACTCAGACAAGACGGAAGTCCTCATCCTGGGATCATCACCCTCCGCCTGGGACGACTCCAGGTGGCCCCCTGCCCTGGGCACCGCTCCCAAGCCAACGGACCACGCTCGCAACCTGGGCTTCATCTTGGACTCCTCCCTCTCGATGACCAGACAAGTCAACGCCGTCTCGTCGTCATGTTTCAACACCCTGCGGATGCTTCGAAAGATCTTCCGCTGGATCCCCACCAAAACCAGGAAGACGGTCACCCAGGCACTCGTCACCAGCTGTCTGGACTATGGCAACACCCTCTACGCCGGAACCACAGCAAAACTTCAGAAAAGACTCCAACGAATCCAGAACGCCTCCGCACGACTCATCCTGGACATCCCCCGACACAGCCACATCTCCGGACACCTGAGAGACCTGCACTGGCTCCCCGTCAGCAAGAGGATCACGTTCAGACTCCTCACCCACACACACAAGGCTCTCCACGACCTGGGCCCCAGGTACCTCAACAACCGCCTGACCTTCTACACCCCCACCCGCCAGCTACGCTCCACCAGCCTCGCCCTCGCCGCCGTCCCTCGCATCCGCAGAGCTACCACCGGAGGAAGATCCTTCTCCTACCTGGCAGCCAAGTCTTGGAACTCCCTCCCCACCCACCTTCGACTGACCCAGGACCACCTTTCCTTCAGGAAGCAACTCAAGACCTGGCTCTTCAAGCAGTAGCAGACACCCCTCCCCCCCAAGCGCCTTGAGACCCCTCCGGGTGAGTAGCGCGCTATACAAATGCTATGATTGATTGATTGATTGATTGATTGAGTTTGAGATACTGTAGATGGCAGTGAGTAGTAATACAATACCTTGCACATTTCCTGGGCAACGGAAAGTCTTTACACATCCCCAATCAGTGAGACTACCAACAGAAACCACAACACTAGTCACAAGTTAGCCTCAAGCTTGACAGTCCAAGTCAGTTACCAGTGCGAGGAAACTAAGGGGCATATTATCAAGACAGGCGATAAAATTAACGCCGTTTTAGCGGCAGTAAACTGCAGCTAAAACGGCGATAATGGGTTTGATAATATGCTCTATTGAATTCCAATTGAAGCCCATGTTAGATTTGAAGGACATCTAACATGGGCTTCAATTGGAATTCCATAGAGCATATTATCAAGCCCATTATCGCCGTTTTAGCGGCAGTATTCTGCCGCCAAAACGGCGATAATTTTATCGCCTGTCTTGATAATATGCCCCTTAGATCAGTAATCCTGAGCAGACATCGAGCATGCTGCAAGACAAAGAGACACTTCAGATGTCAAGGAAAAGGGCTGGAGCAGAATAGTTTGGGCCCCTTTTTTGAGCTGACTGTTGGAGTGCGTTATAATCACGGCCCCGGGAAACGGGATCGCCCGCAATGCGAGCGGCGGCCTCGCACCTACAATTAGGATGCACCCGCCACACTTGCGGGCGCATCCTGCATTTGTTACATTGCGGTGGAGAGGTGCTGAAAGCACCGCCCGCCGCAATGCCACAAATGCAAGTTGTGCATTTCAATGCACAACGTGACAGGCACGGCGCGGTGCCTGCCACGTTGTACATTGAAATGCAGGGGGGTACCATAGGTACCCCCCATGTGTACCCCCCACCCCACAGAATCCCTGGGGGCCCACTACGGGCCCCCAATGTTGAAGACCGCATGCCTTCTAATATGGATGGCGGTGTCTACCAGACACTACCACCATATTAACAGTTTTTCCGCCCGGTCGACTCATCGACCGGGCGGAAAACCAGCGCACGGTCTTTCCGTCCGGCGGGGACCCCCCCGCCATATTAATGCAAAAGGGGATTTTGCATGCGGGCGGGGGAATATGCCGGGCGGATTGCCTCCGCCATGCGGGTGGTGGCGATCGCCCCGACATACTAATCGGCCCCTTAGTTGGGGATAACAAACTGAGGGGCATATTATCAAGACAGGCGATAAAACTATTGCCGCTTTAGCGGCAGAACACTGTCGCTGAAGCGGCGATAATGGGCTTCATAATATGCTCTATGGAATTCCAATCGAAGCCCATGTTAGATGTCTTCACATCTAACATGGGCTTCGATTGGAATTCCATAGAGCATATTATCAAGTCCATTATCGCCGCTTTAGCAGCAGTTTTCTGCCGCTAAAGCGGTGATAATTTTATCGCCTGTCTTGATAATATGCCCCCAGATGTATTTGCTACTTTGTTAAATATTACACTTTTGACTCTAATATTTTACAATTTGCTATTTGCAACTGCTAAGGTACATATAGAAAATACGGTTTATTTGCATTGAAGAAGGGCGCACATAATGGAACCTGTGCGTTGTTAATTTAGCCTAACAGTTGGCCTGTAATGCATTTATGATGTAGTTTCCAGCTAAATGTTTGAATTCGCATTCTGCTTTCAACGTGGAATGTTGCATATATCTTGTGTTCCCACTGCAGGTAGACAATGCTTCATTAGTTTAGAGAAAGAGTTATTGTTCTTACTAGATAGAGAGGCCTGAGAAGGAGTAAGGCAATAACGGATAGGTGATGAGTTCTCGTGGGAGAAGATGGTACCAAGGACATATGAAATATCTCAATGCTTGAACATGGAGGCAGTGAAAGAAAGCTAGAGGAGTGCTGGAATAATGGAACCATATAAGTCCAACTGTGGGAGGTGTCTTGATTCAGCGATTGCTTATGTTGTAACGTAGTTAGGGACAGCTGACATTTTTGCTTTAGGATGCCTTGAGGAACAGACCTCAGACCTAATTTATGAGATTTTGTAGTTGGGCTGCAACAGAAGGAATCTTGCTGCGCTGACATCTGTCAAAAGAAAAGGGCAGGAATGCTCTGTATCTTAACCGCATGCGTGCGGGCGGAATTCCGCCCGTACGCTGGGTTTTTAAAAATCGCATGTTACGTGACGAGCTGGGCTCGTCATGAGCGTGCGAGGAGGCTACGCCATGACGAGCCCAGCTCGTCATGAGCGTCGAAGGGGTTAAAGATACAGCACATTCTTAAGCTTTTCCCCTGTGCTGATTCGCAATGGGCTGCCATGCGCCAACGCAGGCTCCCTTGCACCCTGGTGCAAGGGTGCCTGCATTGCAAGGGTGATTGATTTTGTGCAAGCAGGGAACCTTCCTGCACAAAATAAGCAATTCAGGCGATTTTATCTTTCTATGTGTGTTGCAGTATGCAGCACACATAGAAAAAGGAAAAACTAGGAGAAATGAAAATATTTCTCCTTGTTGCGCCTTCTTAATGCTAACCCTGGGGATGCTACAGATCCTGACGCATTACCAGGTTTACGATGCCTCGTAAATCTGGTAATGCTTCAAGTTCCATGGGTGTCGTGTGGGAACACCCACAGCAAGACCCATGGAACGCACTTTGACACAATTGTCTGTGTGAAAGGGGCACATATTTACAAGGTCATGAAAAGCCACGTAAAGTGGCTTTATGTGGCCTTGTACATATTCCTCGGTACATTGCGCCACTGGAACGTCAAAATAGTGACGTGCCGGTGGCCGAAAAGTGACGCAGGGCCTCATAAATGAGGTCCCTCATATGTGCTTTTCTGTGGCTTTAAGCTACATGACCTGACTGGAGCTACTTCTTTTGAAGCCTCTCTGACGGCTGACACCTTTTTCTCCATCTTTACTGAAGCTTGCCTTAGGTTAGGGATTTCACTCTAAGATAGTGTAGGTACTGTTAGGGACTTGTAGGGATTTCTAAATGGAGTTTTGAGGCAATCCCGTGTGCATTTATGTCTCCTGATAACTTGCCTGTTATAGAACTAGTCATTGTCTTTTTGTTATATAGGGGAAATCAGTGCTAGAGATTTGGCTTCACCCTATTCTCTTTGTATTTCTATACCATAATGCTTAGTTTGGTGTACATTAGGCTGTTTGCAATAAACAGATTAACCTGAGTTTAGCTGTTAACCTGAGTTATTATAGTAGTTTGGATACTTTGGGTCCCATTAGGATGTCGGGTGGATCGCCCGCCACCCATTTCCCCCGCCATATTACTATGGTGGGGGTACCACGCCGCTTTTCCGCTGGGGTGAAAAGGGCGGAAAAGAGTTTAATACGGTGGAGGTGTCTGCTAGACACCGCCATCCATATTATGATGGGGGTGGACACATGCCTTTCCGTGGCGTTGCCACCACGGAAAGGAATGCGGGAATCTCTTGCGGGGGCCAGTTGCGGGCCCCCAGTGATTCTAGGGTGTGGGGGGGTGCACATTGGGGGGTTTCTATGGTACCCCCCTGCATTTCAATGTACAACGTGGCAGGCACACCGCGGTGCCTGTGACGTTGTGCAATGAAATGCATGACGTGCATTTTTAGCATTGCGGCAGGTGGTGCATTCAGCATCGCCCACCGCAATGTTAAAAATGCGAGATGCGCCCGCTAGTGTGGCGGGTGCATCCTAATAGCCCCCACGGGACGCCCTCCCTTATGGCGGGCGGTCCCTTTTTACATCGGGATGGCGGGCGGAATGACCCCCTTTGTGATTTGAATATTGTGCAAGGAGTCTCCCTTTACCTCTCATGCTGCGCAACAAAAACCATTGACCAAACTATCAAGGAGGTTGAGTTCTAGCTTTCCCAGATGATAGCTGCAGAGGATGGTTGTGCACTTGCATAAAGGGATAACTTAGATCCAGACCTAGAATTTTGCTAAAGCCCCATCCTAGCATCCCTAGTCTAGAACCCAAAATCGAGAATTGGAGGGCAAGCAGAGTTCCAGCGACGTGCGGCGAAGCCAGTGGCAGAGGAAAAGTGAGTATTAGTAGGGTTGTGTGCGTGTGGCAGTTGGATCAGTGATGGAATATCGAGGGACACAATATCGAGTGTCCATAATATCGAAGTCAAAATATAGTGGGACTTAATATCGAGTCCCTATCTACAAACAGGTAAATACTAAAATATAGAGTACAAAATATCATTGTTAAAAATATAGATAACTAAAATATCGATATTTTTAAATGTATTAAAACTGATATAAAAGTCAATAAACAATAAACACAATTAAGTAAAACATAGTTAAAATAATATAAAACAGCTTAAAATGTAAAAGTAATAAATGTAATGTAAAAAAAACTAAAATTAATAGTTTTTTAACAAATACATATTAACTTAATAATATTAAAATATAATTAATATTCTTAATGATAAAATAAATATAATTACATATATACATATATAAATATATATTATCTACTGGTGGTCACTTATAGTTAGGACCTATTATGCATAGGAAATCTGCAACATTCTATTGCCAATAACTTTGGCGCCGATTGATGAATCTTCTCATAATTTTCCAATCTTTTGGCCAGCTCAGTCCAGCTCCTTCCATGAAAGTTTGGGGGTTATTCGACAAGAGGGGCCGAGAAAAAAGGGGGTCCCAAAACGTGTTTTCCCCATGCAATTTCTCATAGGACCTTTAGCCACTACTACAGCCCGAACGGCTGAACGGAATTACACCAAATTTGGCAAAGAGGTAGTCCTCAGTTCAGACTTGTGCCTTTTGCTTAAATGGTGTTAATCTGTTCAGTAGTTCCTGAGAAATTGACGGTTAAAATCATTTATATATCTATGGGCATCGGCGATCCGCGGATTGTGGGAGGATTGGCATCGTATCATAAGCGCACCCTGCCGATCACGCACTCAATCCTAATTGGCTGTTAAGCGATTGTAAACATTCAAAACCAGGAACTGTTGGCAGCCATTTTGTGCCTCGGTAGAAGCGAGGCTGAGGAAGTCAGTGGAATATGTGTTCAAAACGGAGAAAGGGGGCAGGGTAGAAATAATTGTACCCTCTAGACCAGCTTAGGGGGTCCTAGAAGGACCCCCAGGGTCTACATTAAAAAAAAGAACGTCAGGTGCATTTAGGGTGCGTGGGCTGTGCCGTAAAATAAATAAAATAAGACAGAGGTTTTTCTGATAATTCGTCTCCGGGGGATTAAATACCGGGGGCAAAATTATTAAATTTTATGTGGGGCCCTGAGGGGCCTCCCAGCCTCGGGGATCGTCAGCCCCTGGGGCTAAAAAGAAAAAAATGGCGGGGGAGGGGTCGAAGGTCCTCAAAGCCGCGGGGACCATCACCCCTCGGGGGTTTATGTATTGTGGGAGCGGGACTATGTTGCCCCCCTCCTGGAGCACTCTAGGGCCCTGTTACCCCCCCCCCCGGGGCTACAAAAAAAATCATGGTTGGGGAGGGGGGCTCTAAGGTCTCCAAAGCCCCGGGGACCACCACTCCCCGGGGGCTTTATGTATTGTGGGAGGGTCAGCTTTTGCAGTGTCCCGGGGTGCCCATCCCTCCCTCTCATAGCAAGGAAATCTGTTCTCTCTTTCAAAATCTAAATCAGATTGCTTTTCCAGATGGGGAGCTGCTTGTTAGTAGCTCGTGATGTGGAAAAGTAATGCCGGCTCCCAAACACGTAGAAGTTGCGCATCAAAGGTGCTGGAGTCGCGCACCCTACAGATTATGAGTCTGGCATCAAGGGCATGGACACCAGGGGGCCGCACTGAGCGCTGCACTGGGTGAGCAGCTTTTACTTTTTCCGTAACAATATAGCCCCTATCAGTACTTTCTAATATTTCCGGGGATCGTATCCTTCGGGTCTTATAAAAAATGTTGGGGACCGTGACGGGAGCCACTATGCCCCCACGGTCCCTCCGGCTTCCCGCATTCTTCGGGAGCTTGCATTGCTTTTTCGCAAGGGGATATGCTAACTTGCACGTGGAAAAGCAATCTGCTTTGGATTTTGAAAGTGAGAACAGATTTCACTGCTCTGTCTTTCAAAATGCAAACTATGGGGCCGATTAGGATCGCGGTTTTCCCACATCCTCCGGGCTGGCGGAAGACACTGCCGGCCTGGAGGATGCAGGAAAACCGCTGGGGAGGCACAAAAGACCCACCGCCAAATTAGGATGGCGGTGGGTCTCAAAATCGGTCCGCAGCTTTTCCGCCGCGGTCGCCTTCCGACCACGGCGGAAAAGCTCTAACATGGCTGGCGGTGTCTCTCAGACACCGCCAGCCATATTAGGATGGCAAAAAACGGATGCCTTTCCGCGGCGGATTCTCCGCCGTGGAAAGGCATACGGTGAATTCTTTGGGGGCCCGTTGCGGGCCCCCAGGGAGAGTGGGGGGGTGGGGAGTGTATGCAAATGCTAAGCATGCATATTTAACCTTGCGGCGGGTGCTGCTTCAAGCAGCACCCGCCGCAATGTTAAATATTGGGGATGTGACTGCCAGGCTGGCGGTCACATCCTAATTGCACTAGAGGGACCGCTGCTGCCCCTGCGGATGGTCCCTCCTCCTCTAGGGTGGCGGACGGACGCAGGTCCGTCCGCCATCCTAATGAGCCCCTAAGTTTGCTATGGGAGGGCGGGAGCTGTGAGAGTCCTGCCCTGTCAAAGCAAACAGTAGTGTCCCGGGGTTAGGCACCCCAGGACACTGCAGGAGCAGGCTGTGGGCGTGGAGCCTACCTCCCACAACACACAAATCCCCGGGGGGTGGTTCCCGGGGCTTGAGGGTGTCATTGAGGCCCACACACTTCTAATTTTGTAGGGGTGGGCCATGGACGCGAAAGTGATGTAAGGGGGTTGTAAATCTGGTACACAGTGATTTGTTTTACTTTGCTCTCCTTTTCGTCTTGTAGAGGATCCAGGGTTAATATAACGGTTTTTGTACAGCCAGTACCTTTCAACCCTACCCCCATTAATATCATTTCTATTGGGGACCACTACCCCCCTCCAAAAAAGACGTATATACTTATTTTTAATTAACTTTTATTAAAACAATAAATAACTGAAAACGTAACTTAAAAATAACAATACAATAAATAACTAGAAACATAATTTTAACAAAACAATATAATAAACAAAATGTGATATGGACTCCAATAGAAGTACGGTAGGTAATCTGCAAACCAAAAAACAAAATTAGTGTTTAAAATTAGATCGATGTGACTAAATGAGGTCAAACATTAGAAGTCAAAGTAACACTTGACGATATTTCCTTATTTTTACATGTGCAGTGTGCCTGATACATTTCACTTGTCTTATAGGCCTGCGTTCAAGCGGTGTCTGTATGGAAGTGCCTACTGAGTCAGATTTACACTATAGATTAACAGGTCTTTAAAATGATTCAGAGATGAGACAGAATTAGGTGAGAGATCAAGTCATTATGCAGGACAATATTCTTTAGGGCTTATTTACAAGACTGTTGCGCCACTTTTGTGTTACTTTTCTCATGTTGAAAGTGACGCAAAAGTGGGGAAAGGGGCTTGTAAATAACATCTTTTAATTCTAATGCATTTAATTAATAATCGGAGTGATTGTATATGTAAGCCGCTCTGCTTACCTTGTGTAAACACTGTGACCAACAGAGTTCACAACTTGAACTCAGCTTTGGTTCCACACGTCAGAGTGGACAGCAGCGTCCATAACTTTAAAAGAGAGAGAAACGATGTGAGAGAAAGTGAGCGAAGAAAGAGGGAAAAAATAACATTCAAAGTGTGAGAGAGAGAAAGTTATAGATGGAGCAGTTAATACTGGAGAAAATACTCGTAGCTCACCTTTTGCTTCAGTTGTGTGTCCAAGGACGTGCTGCTTCATAGTGCATCCTCCAGTTTAGTGATCTGAAAGATAGTGTATAGAGTTAGTAATAGTATAGTACATGCAAATGCATACGTACATTTGTGGTTTATTTTTTTGTACACTCAGGATACTATATTACAACAAGTTCCACTGTATGGAGGTGTCTGTGCGCTGTTTTTTTCCAAAGTACTATATCCCAAGCATTCCCACTGCATAGCGGTGAGTTCTCAGTATTGGGTATCTAGACTGTTGCACCCCATTGACTCGCAGAGTCCAGAGGTGAGTATTTTTCTTGGGAAGTCAGAGGCAGATTTAGAAGCTCCTTGTGCCACTTTTTCCATGGTAAAAGTGACACAAAAGTGGCGCAAGGGGCTCGTAAATCTGTCCCTTAGACTGTTGTAACTTATCTATTCTCACTGCTCGGAGGTAATTGTACATTCCTACGCAGTGAAACTGCTGCTCACTACCCACTTTCTCCTTTCACTGATGATTTGTGGTTGTTTCGGTAACAAGCTTTTGTTCTCACCTTGTGCCATTGGCCTGATTCAACGAGGGTGCACTACGTGTCGAAGCAGCTGTCTCAGAAGTTGTTACGATGGCCACGCATCATTGCAGAATCCTCGTACGTTGAGTTTTAGAGGTGTTGTGGGGGGATGCCAATTTGTGAAACACAACCTGTAAGATAAAAAGCAAGTTAACATTGTGTGTAATTTTTTTTATCAAAGGAGAGAGGAAGTGAGAGAGTGACTGCAAAGAATATTCGCAGCTCAACTTTCTGTCACCAGTGTGTTTTTCACCACGTGCTGGGACATAATGCACCCTGAAGCTCTACATCTAAAAGATAGTAAAAGAAACATGTTATGATTGGTAATTGTTACTATATGGAGTCGAATAACATCGCCCTTTCACACACGTTCCCTCTCATATTTTAAAGAACTATTTGTATAGTTTATATTCCGGAGGTTTGCGCGATTATAAAAACTTTCCTGCTATTGGAAAAAAATATACATGTAATTTGATACACTATATAGGACTGTGTTCGTCTAAATCGCTGCATTGATTTTTTGTATCGAGTCTGCTGTACTCCATCCACTCCCTCCGATGCGCACTCAGGCCTCACTGCTCCCCTTTTTGTGGACAGCACACCTTCTACATCATTTAGTCCCGATATGCCACTAAGGTATCTCACATACGGTGCTGAGTCTTGATATCGGTATGGCTAACAACATATTCGTGCTCCCATCATCATCGCAGGTTCTTCACCCGCTCAGTCCTTCCTGTACCACTAATTCAGTGACCAAAGAGGCCACGCACATAGTGGTGGACCCACTGTTTGGTGGTTCGGGCCTATATGAGTCGTCCGAACCACCAGGATGGGCCATCACAGCGCTTGTGATGGGAGCAACTCTAAAATGGCGTAGAGCAAGTGCGCCCCGTCTTTTTTAAAGGTACGGTCACGTGTGTAGTGGCACATGTGCTGGATGGCTGTGGTGTGGGTGTATACCAGCCATGAGGGAGTGTGTGTGCTGTTCTGACAACTATACCTGGAACTAAGAAATCACTACAATGGAAATCTGGGCCATGTAGCATTGTTGTGTTTTCCTGGAAGCGTAAATGCAGTGGGCTGGCCTGTTGTATGCCAGTGCTGCGTGAGGGTCTGAACCATGACTCCGGAGCTATGGGCGTGGTCCCGTCATGAGCTATATGAGAAATTCAGTTATTCAGGTGTCTGTTTTGTAGTGCTGACGTCACTCGGGTCTTAAAAGCAAATGTGTCATTATATCTGTAAAGTTCCACAACTTGGCCAACATGGAAGGTACGGGGTATCACTGACTCTATATTCATTCATAGTTCACACAAAGTCCGCCCGTCATCCCAATGGCCCCTCATGTATTGCCGGTGGAGATGGTACATTTTGCCACAATTTTCTACATTCTTTGTTATCATAGTTCACAGAATGCAATGATTGAAGGAGCTTGCGCATACTAGGAGTGCTACAGCAATATTTTTTTCTCTGCTTTAAATTAATCAAAACTGAATTTAATTCTGTCTGTAGTGTAGATGGAAAGGTAAATTCAAGTTGTGAACCCTACTGTGCAGAGTGTATATGGAAGCTAGTAGCCAGACAGTTATAGAACAATGCTTTTTTCACTTGTTTAAACATAATCTTAATACATACTGTATAATTGTCTCTGCATTAAATAAATCAAGGTTGAATTTCTTACTGTCTATAGTGTAGATACAAAGGTGAAATGAAGTTGTAAACCCTGCTGTCCACAGTGTACATCTTAGGGTGGAGAGCATCATCAGCAATCATAGTGGAAGCAGAAGATCGAACATGTATGCAGCGTGCATTTGATTATTCAACTAATTCTATAAGTGATATAAAAAAGAATTTGAAGGAAGCATACTAAAGGGATATTGTCTCGGTTTTGATAGGTGTTATACTTATTTTGGTTTCCACTGAGTTAGAGGTGCCTGAAATAATAAGGTTCTGTGGAGCCGGCGATGATGTGTGGCCTGGGCAGGACGTACTGATAGTAATGTTTTTTGTCTGGTGAATTCTGGCTTAGTAAGGGCAAGTGGCTATTTTGTGTAGGTTTCAGGGAGGTTACTGTATTTGGTACTGCACTTTATACATAATGAATGAAGAATCAGTTCAATTCTGCCTGAATACAGCCATATGGTGATGAATTATGGTGCACTGAGTTAGTAGTACCTTTGGGACCGAGCGTATACGTAACCTACGATGATGCGTGCTCTGGATAGGCCGCACTGGGGATAAGTTTTTTTTACTAGAGAATTTTACATTAATAAAGGCTTGTGTTGATTATTTATGGTGCACTGAGTTAGTGGTATGTCTGGTGTTTTGCGTGTGCTCATCCTTTGATGATGAGTAGTCTGAACGGGCTGCATTCAAAGAACTGAATGTTGCATACTGGATTGTATGTATTTTGAGTAGGAAAAAAAGTGCTATTGATGGTTATGAATTCTTCAGCAAAAAATTATCAGAATCAGATGATTCTTCCAGTGGTGTAGCCATTTCTGTCTCCAAAAAAGAAATTCAGGCTTCCAATGAAGAAAAAGTGAGGTTCAAATTGTGACCTATGTTATCCACAGTGTAGACTATCATTAAGTGTACCTTTGCACTTGCAGCGTGAAATTTATTATTCAAGAAAATCTATATGTGATATAAAAAAAGTTGTTAAAGGAAGCATAATAAAGGGATATTGTATAGGTTTTGATAAATGTTATACTTAGTTTGGTATTGTAGTCTGCAAATAATAAATCAACAGTGTAACTAATTGGAAGCTCTGATGACCGCAGTGTAGGCAGGAGGCAGCGATTAGCAAGTGCCCACAACTACGTGACATTGATTAGAGCTGCACAGTATTGGTAATTTAGTGTGTGTGCAGCCAACAATGATAAATGGTGCAAAGAGTTAGTGGGCACCTGAAGCAACACAGTTCTGTGGAGTCTGCGATGATGCGTGGTCCAAGCAGGACGCACTGGTAGCAAAGTCTTTAAAATCAAGTTTTCTTATAAATATTGGTTGTCCATTCACAGAAGTAAGTTGAAGTATATCTCCAAAACTATGATATAGTTTCTTCTAAATAAGTCATCTCATTCAATACGGTCACGTGGCAATGATTTCTGGTGCACTGAGTCAGTAGTACCTTTGGCACTGAGCTTGTACGTATCCTGCGATGATGAGTGGTAAAGGGGGGCCGCATTCTGACCAATGTCTTTTCTCTATTGAATTTTTTTTAATACGGACACGTGGTGATGAATTATGGTGCACTGAGTTAGCAGTACCTTTGGCACTGAGCCTGTACGTAACCTGCGATGATGCGTAGTCGGGGCAGGCCGCACTGGGAGCAATGTTTTTTGCCTAGTGAATTCTACCTAATAAGGCCACGTGGAGATGACTTGTGGTGCAGTGAGGTAGTGGTACCTGAAGAAGTCAGTGTGTGCGCACCCTGCGAGGATTCCTGGTTCGGGCGGGTCGCACTGGTACAATGTCTCTTGGCTATTGGAATGCGTCATGTGCAATCATCATTCCACCTGAATCGTGAGCCCTCACAATGTAGATCGAAGGCAGTTGTCAGCACAGATATCGACAAATGATTTTTGTGACTTATGTAAAAAAAATCTGAACATATACAGTAGAATTGTCTCTACATTACATAAATCAAGGCTGAATTCCCTACTGTTCGTAGTATAGATGGGAAAGTTGTGAACCCTGCTGTCTGCAGAGTAAATTTTGGCAAGAGTCCACAGAAACATCGATGAATGCTTTTTGACACATACGTTAACAAAATCTGACGACACAGTAGAATTATCTCTGTCTTCAATAAATCCAGAATCAATTCAATGTTGATTGTACAGACATAGATGAATATTTGTTGTGGCATCCATTTAATAAAATGTACTCTTCCTTTCATAAATCAAGGCTAACTTGCATGCTGTCCATAATTGTCTCCGTATTAAATCACTGAAGGCTGAATTTCCTACTGTTCAAACTTTAACAAAATCTGAGGACATAGTGCAATTGATTAAATAAATCAAGACTGAATTCAATGTTTTCTGTAGTGTTGATGCGTAACTGGTATCAAGTTGTCAACTCTACTGACCGCAGAATAGATTGAAGGCAGTTCTCAGCACAGATACTGTAGACAAATATAGATCCAAAGTTGAATTCAAGTTGTGTACACTGCTGTCTGCAGTGTCGATGGAAACCACTAGTCGATACAGACATAAGTCTGCAGTGATGTGGCGCTGAGTTCGCAATCGGCCTGTATCGAGAAAGCACGCGGTCATGGCGGCAGCCACGTGGCAGGGTGGGGACCTTCGCTGCGGTGCAGTCTCTTCTCTTTGCAGAAGTGACCCACGCCCAAGGCGTAGCCTAATTATTTATAGTCTTACGTTGACGTTGTTTACGTTGGACTAGCCCACTCTGTAAAAACCTGAGTCGGGTCGGGGACAATCGATATTTGCCCGGCGGTATTGCCTCTGTGACCCTCTAGTTATTTAATCAAATGAAGAGGCAGGCGCTGGAGACTGGAAAGCAGGAAACAAGGTTTTTATTCTCTCCGGAGGAGAACACAACGAAACGGACAGAAGGTATCGTTCTGAGGTGCTCTAACTTACGTTTGAGGCCTGGTCCCTTATATACAGTGTTTGTGGTTTTTATTATAGTTTACATACATGTGACAAAGCTTTGATATACGGAAAGACATTCCCGGAATCCCCCTTTGGGGCCCGTTCCCACACACATTTACAGTTGAAGTCCCCACCCTAGTCATAACAGGTGATGAGTATCACGCAGCTGGATATTCCGCCGATTCACGGAATGTGGGGGGTTTGATCGGATCTCATGGAGTGGGGGCTTTGATCAACCCGGGGATCCTTTGATGGGGGAAGCTTTCTATTGTACGGGGAGGGGCAAGGAATGGTATCGGCAGAGCTGGGTGTCGGCCTGGGAACGGGGAAGACAAAACGGGCACACGGGAAAAAGGGGTTTGCATCTAAGGGCCGGAGATCATGAAAGGGAAGCAGGGAGGTGTCGCGCTGGGAACAGGATGGGGGCCTGGGGCAGAGCAGCGCCGAAGAGGGGTTTATGACTCAAGGCAGGTGCAAGCAGGGGGTGGTCAGCGTGCAGGCTTAGTGAAGGCGAAGGGCTATGTCAGGGGCCAGCGGCATGCAAAAGGGTTCGTTCTGATCGGGGCATCTTAAAAAAATGGCGGGCGCGCACTACAAAAGTGTGGCATCAGGGGAAGAGGCAAGATGGCGCAGATAATGTTCACCAAAACGGACTAATTTTCAACAGTCCTCCCTTTAACATATTCAAGACATCTTGCTGGTTCAGTTTCTACTCGGTTCTATTGTGGTGGGCATGAGAAAGAAAACGGTAGGAACCCTAGAGGAAAAGAGTTGTAAACAATACATTTTAACATTTCTAGTTTTTTTAGGAGGTGGGCCTATTTGATAAACTTTGATAAAACTTGTTCAGCAGGAAAGTCATAGGAATGTAATACAAAAACGATTCTGTAGCGTGAGCAGCAAGTACATTTCATACTGGCAGGTGATTACATATATTGGAGCATGATCAATACAATGGCGGCTGGGAGAGAAATGAGGTCTAGTAGAAACGGCGATTGGGGATGTCAAAATGTTCTTTGCTGCCTTTCGTTGGCGCTGTTGAGCACCGGCGGTGGAACTACGAGTCCAGCTCTGTTCTAAGTTCTGCGTTGCAGGGCACGACCCTTTCCTCGCGTTTCTGGTCGGAAAGGTCCTTTTCGCCCTGTGTCCTTTGAGGTGATTGTCAGAAAGTTCAAATGGAAGAAGAGCGTACAAAACAGTCCATAGGGTAGGTCAGAGGAAAAAGGGGGATGGAGCAAGGCCAAATTAGGAACAAACTAGGGGAACGAGAGACTTCGAATAGGCGGGCGTGTGACCGAATTCAGAGAGCGGGGACTTGTCGACAGGCACTGGACATCGAGCAGGGGCATCAGGTCGACCCTTTCTTCTCATGTTGTCGAAAACAGTGCCTCGTCCTGCAGCTCTTTTCAGTCGTGGTCTCGCCTTGGCTAATGTCGCAGGTGTTCCTTAGTCTGCAGTCGGGCCTCGTGCTCCCACATCCGGTCCTTCTCTCCTCCAACAGCAGTACCCTTAAACAAGTTTGAAAAGACAGTCTTTAGTGAATTTGCAGATGAAGATAATCAAAAAGTCTATTTCTCTCCCAGCTCCAGGCAAAGAATGAAAAATGCCCGTTATGTTAGTGTTTACAACTGGCATATGAATGACCGGTGACGGGTTTGTTGGATTTACTATGACTTTCCTTTACAATTAGTTACTACACAGGTATTTTGCTGAGAGACGAACATGGCTGAACATTTCCTTTCTATTGATGCATCCTGCTTTTCAACTACTACGGGGTTCATTTTGATGATTTCTTTACCTTGGACTAGTCTGTTAACCTTGTAAAACATCATTCTGGGTCCTACGTAACCTTTTATAGCCCGATTACTTAATTAGGAAGGACAGGGGTTTTATGGGAAACAACCAGGGACATAGGAAACTTGTGGTAAGGGCACAAATCGACCCATCTCTCACAACCGGAAATGGGGGGGGTAGTGTCATAATTCCAGTTTTGGGCGGCTGATACAGGGGAGGTAACAGGGGTGATCATTTTTCCGGTTTGGGTATTGCGACAATTCGGGGAGGGGAGGGTCGCGTATTCTGAGGTCCTTGTTTTATACCATAGGAGCCGTTGACATGTAGTTCCCTTATTTCGGGTCAGATTAGGGAACTTCTGTCGTTTTACCTGTCCTTTCCCTTACGGCCCAACCTTGGTTCATTGACTTCTAGCGGAAAAGGAGAGGTAACGATGCGGCCTCAGGGTGATTGTATTAAAGACAAGTTTTTTTTGCAAATACTGACGGTATTTGAAGCCAATTAGGTGGTGTGCTAGGGGTGGCAGTCTGCCAATTTCGGGGCTAATCACTCGGAAGAGTGGGAGTGCAAAAATAGAGGGAGAGAGAGAGAGAGAGAGAGAGAGAGAGAGAGAGAGAGAGAGAGAGAGAGAGAGAGAGAGAGAGAGAGAGAGAGAGGGAGAGAGAGAGAGTGCAACGGCAGACTAAATAGTACACGTGCAACAGAGAGGGTGGCAGTGTATTCAAGAAAGGCTATTTAGTGCATTACACAGTAAAAGGCATTCACGGGTCTGCGTTAGAATCTTGTAATCATGCAGTTTGAGCATTAGACAGGGTAGAGGGGACGTGCTTTGCGAAAAAAGGGAAAGAAGAAAGGAGGTACCATTTTGCCGCACTTCTCGCATTCTTGGTCCTTCGACCAGTTGGGTCAACGCCTCAGTCACACACACACATTCCCTCATAGTTTCGCATCATACGTGACATGGGTTCATTCATCCGGTCTGGTTTAAGGGTGATCACTTTTTATCAGGTTGTGCTAATTTCTTTCGGGTTTGTTCGATACGTGAGTAGTTTGCAGGCGTGCTTAGACACCACCTTGCGGCACCAGTCCGCTTCGTGTATTAGACATGGCGAGGCTTCAGCTCTTCGCCACACCTCGGCTGTAATCTCTGATGTAACCTGCAGAGGGAGGAAAAAGGGGGGGGGTGGGGGAGACAGCATTCGCGCGCATTCAAATACATGGATTCATAAGTCCTTTACTTACCTCTTACTCGTCTTTCCTCCTTGGGGCAGGGTCCCCGGGGATATGGTTTCTGGAGTCGAGGGGGGGTAGTGGGTCCATATAGGTCGTGTGCGGGGAAAGGAAAAAAAAAAAGGGAAACCAGAGGTGCCTAGTGCGAGGTATCTAGTCAAAGGATGTATCTCACTATCGGGGTCCTTAAACCTCTTTCAACGCTGTGGCGTTCTAAGGTTCTTCGGTTCTTGGGTCCCTGATACTTTGGAACGTGGTACTTTATAACATTTATATTATTTCATTTCACCCTCCCTTTACATTCCCTCATTTACACCATTCGTTTTACCCATCCTTGGAAGTCAAGGTCTTCCTCTACGCGAGGGTTCATGGGTCAGCCGCGTACTTTGAAGGCGGAGTGTCGTGTTGTTGATCCGATCCGTCCTCCAGGGCTGGGTAACCATCTTCTTTTAACCTTGAAGAGAGAGCAGAGTAGGGTGCACAGAAAAGAACTTTCCCACCGATCCCACATTTTTAAAATAAAGCATGCAATACCCGTCCATAGTTTCAAAAACTTTATTTTGCAAAAATTATTTCAGCATGTGGATTATGAGGGTGCGGTCGTATTCGGCCGGTCGTGGCAACGGCTAAAGTGCATACAGTGGGGGGTGTCGCTTGCAGCAATAAAAACATCGGAAAGTGTTACTCATTCATTTGTAAGAAACTAAAACGTCTATTAATTGGCTGGGGGTTCGGGGGCATTTATTTTCATAATTTAGAAGCATAATCACAATGGTTGTAATCAGATTTTCTATATGCATACCGTACGTGTGCGTCGTAAATGAGGTTTACATCAGTTATAAAAATATAATACATTGTACATTTGTAATTAACATTTGTATCGGGGATTCTTTCATACTGTTCGTCGAGTGAGTTCTCCTTGTCTTTTCTAGCCAAGTGTACAAAGGATCATATAAAATCTCAGAACATCAAGTTTATATTAGTGCGAAGGAACACCACGAGGTGTTCGTAAGTTCCGATTGATACCAGCGCCATTTTGGGCGGGGCCGGCTCAGTCCGGAAGCAGCATCAGGGGAAATGTTTCCCATTACTGGCAGTTTGGACCAGAGTCCTTTTCGGCAGTTCTAGAATTCATGCTAACAGAAGGAGTGGCAATGTCATGTTTGTTTCGTTGGCGATCAAGGCAGCCGTCCCTTACCGGAAGCCTGCAAAGGCCGAAGGTTCCGTCGGGGACCTTTGTAGGATCTTCAAGGCTGCGGAGATGCTGTCGGAGATGGGGGTTCGTGCTCCAGGGGGCAAATGTTCGAGTTATATGGCTGGTCAAAGTTACTCTAGTGGCCGGGGCCCGTCTTCCAGCGGACCCAGACGCCATTTTGAGGCCCTACCGGGGCCACTCTCGTCGAGTTTGCAAGAGTGGAAGAGACCCTTCGGAGTGAAAGGAAGAGGTCCCTGTTTTGTGAAAGCGGGACGTTCGGCTGGGGTGCAGCTGTGATGCCCCCACCTGGGGGGCGAGGGAGACTGGTTCGCATCGTCTCCTTCTCCCGGTGCACTCCATGCCGCTCCTTTTCATCGCCCCGCATGAAGGTTTCTCCACATCCGGTGTTCCCCAAGTCCTGTGCTCGGTGCTGTGGGAGTACGGCCACCATTGCACGTTCGGTGCTGCGCAAGTACTGGGGTGCCACCATGGTGTGTTCGGTGCTGTGGAAGTATGGGCACCATCGCCTGACTGGGGGGGTGTTCGGCGTCGGGCCGGGGGCTGGGAAACCTCCTACCGGTGGAGGTGGGAGAGGCTCGTCCGCGTCGCCTCTCCCTCCCAGCCCAACTTGGACAAATTGTTGTGGAGGTACGTGCAGGACATCCCGCCGTCCAGAGCTGCTGCGGCTGTTACGGAAGAGAAAAGGAAAAAAGGTGCCTTGTTCTCCTCTGGACATGTGGCGGGACTACCTACAACAGCCCGGCTGCTGGCTCCTGCCTCTCCTCCGGCTCCCCCATACGTTAAGATTTCCTGACCAAGAGTTGGCGGCCGGGCCCGCCTTATATGGGTTGCCGTTGGTTGGGCGTAGCCGTAACCCTGCCCAACTTTGGAAGGTTCCAGAATGGGGGGGGGGGCGAATGTTCTGTTTGACTTTCATTTTTCTACAGTTTTACCGTTATTATTCCTTGTTTGTTGTGCTAAATTAAAAGTTCAAGTTCATTAATGGTCTACGGATTTTGTTTTACCATTTCTTTCTTTCAAGGTTGCTTTTATGCTAAGTTTCTGCTAACAGAGGTTGAGTAACACGGAAACACGTGTAGAGGGATGACGCAGATTTGTACATTACATACACACAAACTCAGACGGGGGACAGTACAAGTACGACATACAAAGACCCAAGACGAATATAAAACAGTTATTGGTCATAATTATCTCTTTCCGTCTGTGAATTTAAAACGAGGCTGGGTTCCTGTCTTGACATTGCCCGACCTAGGAGAACTTGAGCATGCCGCTGAGATTTTCCTGGCGAAATCTGTGCCATCGGGCATAATCAAACGTGGTGGTTCTGTCTGGTCTGTCTATGTAAGTCGGGTTCTTCTTTGTCTCGCGCTTTTTTCCGTACTGCCGGTCTGTCGTTCCTGTCGGCCCTTTGCCTTTACTCACGCTCAGTAGAGTCGGGCATTGGGCTTTCCAGTGTCCGACATACCTACAGAAAGCGCATTGGTCTGGCCCTAAGTCTAGTCGTCTTTTGCACAGTGTCGGGGGATAAGTTGTGGGTAGCGGTGTCCTGGGGTTGTCCTGTCGGTATATTTCTCTACTTGGTTTGTCCTCGTCTTTTCTCTGTCGTTTCGTAGCCTCTCTGCGCCACATACCGAGACTGTCGAGCATAATTGGCGTTGTCTTATTATTTCGAAGGGCTATTTCTAACGTTTCTATTTTATCAAGGTCAAAGGATCCTGTCAGTGGCCACTGTTTGTCTTGACTCTCTTCGGTATACTTGTGCCACAATTTATTATAGGCTATGGTGACTAATCCATAGTTTATGAACATGTCCTTATTAGGGGTGCCTTCTAATGGAGCTATATGGTCCACCTCTAATACGCGGTCCGGGCTAAACAGGCTATTTATCAGTGGGGAGAAGACAGACATGACGGCTCGTAACGAGGGACTAAAAAGTCAGCACTGCCTATCTTATCACTAGGTGCAAAGACCGTACAGAATATTTCTATTCAACGTTGTTTGCAGGCAGTGAATACCTCATGGATCAAAAAAATAATAATAAAAACCAAACGACCAATAAATAACAATGGGGAGAATGAGTAGGTCCGCAAAGATCTGCGTTACCTACCCTTTTCACTATCTGCAAAAAGGGTGGTCTCTTCCCTGTTTGCAGACAGGGAATCTCCAGGAAACAATAGTTTGCGAACAACAGTTCAGTTTCAAGTAATTATTGAGTGGGGGAGAAAAAATAAGCACGGCTACTGCCCTACCTATCCTCCACTGCTTGCAAAGAGAGAGCCCGTTGTTTCTCCGTTTGCAGACAGTGAATCTCCAAAATAAAATAAAAAGAGCAATACTAGTATTTTTAAACAAACAAGCAATCAAGCAATTTTTCGCAACTTGTCGTGGTAACACGACCTTACCCGGACCGTATGGACAGTTTCTTGTCTTCCGAATCCAGCGCCCGATCGTCCTCTTTTTCTCGTATTTCTCACGGCACTCCTGATGGTTCCCAGTCAGGACCGTAGATCACTCGAGAGAGGTCTGTTCGGAACTAGTGAAGTTCGGATGATCGGCTGCCAGACGAGGGTCTATTGGGCAAGAGCTCTCCCGATCGTTGCAGTCGTTCACTCTGTCGTCGGGACCTCTCCCACTGGATCCACGAGTCGCTGATGGGCCCCACGCTTGGGACGCCAATTGTAAAAACCTGAGTCGGGTCGGGGACAATCGATATTTGCCCGGCGGTATTGCCTCTGTGACCCTCTAGTTATTTAATCAAATGAAGAGGCAGGCGCTGGAGACTGGAAAGCAGGAAACAAGGTTTTTATTCTCTCCGGAGGAGAACACAACGAAACGGACAGAAGGTATCGTTCTGAGGTGCTCTAACTTACGTTTGAGGCCTGGTCCCTTATATACAGTGTTTGTGGTTTTTATTATAGTTTACATACATGTGACAAAGCTTTGATATACGGAAAGACATTCCCGGAATCCCCCTTTGGGGCCCGTTCCCACACACATTTACAGTTGAAGTCCCCACCCTAGTCATAACAGGTGATGAGTATCACGCAGCTGGATATTCCGCCGATTCACGGAATGTGGGGGGTTTGATCGGATCTCATGGAGTGGGGGCTTTGATCAACCCGGGGATCCTTTGATGGGGGAAGCTTTCTATTGTACGGGGAGGGGCAAGGAATGGTATCGGCAGAGCTGGGTGTCGGCCTGGGAACGGGGAAGACAAAACGGGCACACGGGAAAAAGGGGTTTGCATCTAAGGGCCGGAGATCATGAAAGGGAAGCAGGGAGGTGTCGCGCTGGGAACAGGATGGGGGCCTGGGGCAGAGCAGCGCCGAAGAGGGGTTTATGACTCAAGGCAGGTGCAAGCAGGGGGTGGTCAGCGTGCAGGCTTAGTGAAGGCGAAGGGCTATGTCAGGGGCCAGCGGCATGCAAAAGGGTTCGTTCTGATCGGGGCATCTTAAAAAAATGGCGGGCGCGCACGACAAAAGTGTGGCATCAGGGGAAGAGGCAAGATGGCGCAGATAATGTTCACCAAAACGGACTAATTTTCAACAACTCTGCTTCTGTTTCAAAGGAGGGGGGTGAACACAAGTACATGACTGTAATATTCCCCAGTGTCTGAGATAATATGGTTGCGCCCACTAGTCAGTACACTACACATATCAATGGAATATGTACTAGGGTGGGCGGACATCTCCGTTCCGCCCATGGAATGTGCGGAGATTTGCCCTTGCGCAAAGAAGGTGGAGATTTGAGCAAATTTCCACACATTCAGAGGCGGAGCGGAAGTTGCTCACCCGCCCACCGCCCGCCTCCCGCCCACCTCCCACCCGCCGTATTAAATTATACTTAAAACAAAAGCCTAAAATGAAACTTAAATAAAACTTACCTTATTGCGGCCGCATCCTTCCCCATCGCGGCTTCATCTAGAAACTGCACATGCGTGGGAGCCTGCACGTGTGCAGTCCTGGCGAGGAATGCGCATGCGCAGGCTCCCACGCATGTGAGTGGAACAATAGGGAAAGTGTTGGATAGCAGGCGGGTACAAATTACTATTCCCACTCCTACAAGTGGAACCGTAGGGAAAGTGTTGGATAGCAGGTGGTTACAAATTACTATTCCCACTCCCACAAGTGGAACAGTAGGGAAAGTTTTGGATAGCGGAAGAGTAAAAATTACTTTTCCAACTCCAATGAGTGGAACCGTAGGGAAAGTCTTGGATAGCAGGTGGGTAAAAATTACTATTCCCACTCCAGTGAGTGTAACAGTAGAGAAAGTGTTGGATAGCGGAAGAATAAAAATTACTATTCCAACTCCAGTGAGAGGAACAGTAGGGAAAGAGTTGGATAGAGGGTGGGTAAAAATGACTAATCCCACTCCTACGAGTGGAACAGTAGGGAAAGTGTTGGATAGCGGGAGAATAAAAATTACTATTCCCACTCCAGTGAGTGGAACAGTAGGTAAAGTGTTGGATAGCGTAGAGGTATAATTTAATAGACCCAGTCCTACCATTTAATTCAAATTAATTAGAAAATAATTAATTATTTACATTTTATTTACCTCCCACTATTTTCCACTATAAACGTCACCTCCAATAGTCTAAAATGTTAATACATTAATATAATTAATTAACGTTTAATTATTTAGCTAATCACAGTTAAGAAAAAAATAATAAAAATGATATCTAAATTAATTAAAAAATTAACAGTATAAAATAACTTTGATTAAATATTATATAAATATTAATAAAAATGTATTTTCAATTAATTTAATACACACCATACTCCCCTATAAACACACAACAAACTCCTAAAAAATAAACATAATGAACATATTAATACAGTAAATATTAATCATTAATATGTAATAAATTACTAATTAATAACATTTTACATAGTTTACATAATTATCAATTAATTAAAAACGTTATTAATAACTTTTTAAATATTTATTAATAAGTGAATTAACTTAAATACCAATAATAATTATTTACTAAAGAATTATCTATACTACTATTATAAAGAGAGAACTTGCACCTTTTGGCCAGGTAAACTCGGGAACCACAGCGCCAATCTACACACCGGATACATCTATGAAAATGTCAGGGTGTGTAGATGGACATAGGATATATAATTTTTTTTTTTAAATGTAAATTAAAAAAATTAAGTTTGTAAACAAAGTAGTCCCCTGAAAGTAGCGCCGGCCGGGACCTAGCGCTGGCCGCGACGCGACGTGCGTGATGACGACGAAGGATGAGGGCGGTGCAGTGACGAGCGGCTGTGCAGTGAGGAGCGGCAGCACAGGTAAGGAAAGGGAAAGTGAGACTGTGTGATGCAGGGGGAGGCAAGAAGGAGGCAGCAGTAAATGAAAATGTCGGAGCGCGAGTGAGTCGGGGCGGGAGGGGGGCGCGAGTGAGTCGGGCGGGAGGGGGGCGCGAGTGAGTCAGGGCGGGAGGGGGGCGGGAGTGAGTCAGGCGGGAGGGGGGTGCGAGTGAGTCGGGGCGGGAGGGAGTCGGTGCGGGAGGGGGTCGGGCGGGAGTACTGCCCCTAGCCCCTTTCTGCCCCAGGCAACGCTGGGGCGGGCTGCTAGTTAATTAATAAAAAAAGAATGTAATTTAAATTATATTACTTCCCACCCTATTCCCCTATAAACCCACAACCCACTACAGAACTAATATATGCAAAAATTAATTACCAATATTAATTAATAACCATAAAATTATTAATTCATTATCATTTTTTTAAATTTAAATTTAATTACTTCCCATCCTATTCCCCTATAAATCCACAACCCGCTACAGAACTAATATACGCAAAAATTAATTACCAATATTAATTATTAAACAATGAATTATTTATTAATACTTTTTAATTAGATTAAATTACTTCCCACCCTATTCCCCCATAAACCCACAACCTGCTACAGATCTAATATACGCAAACATTAACTACCATAAAATTCATTATCTTAAAAAAATTGAAACATACATTAAAAATTATTATTTATAAACCATAAAATTATTAATTAATAAATTATTATTTTTTTTAATTTAAATTAAATTACTTACCACCCTATTCCCTTATAAACCCACAACCTGCTATGGAACTAATATATGCAAAAATTAAACAATAATAATAATTATTAAACAATGAATTATTTATTAATCATTTTTTCTTTTTTTATTAAATTAAATGACTTCCCAGACTATTCCCTTATAAACCCACAACCCGCTACGGATCTAATAATCGCAAAAATGAATTAACATAAAATTAATTATCTTTAAAAAAATGTAACATACATTAAAAAATATATACTTTTAACACATATACTAACATATAATACAATTTAAAAAAATCTATATAATGACATTCTATATAATGACATACTATATATTGACATTCGATATAAAGACATTCGATATTACTTACCTATATGTCGATATAATTTCCAACTATATTATGTCTATTCTATATTTTGTCCTCTCTATATTTTTTATTCAATATTTTGTCCTTTCGATATTTTTTATTCTATATTTTGGGTGTTTACCGTGGTAGGTATGCTACATTGTGTTGAAAAATTGGTTCTATGATGTATGGCGAAGGTGTTGTGAGAGTTTTGTGAATGTGGTGAAAAGTTATTGTTAAAGTTGTTATCGGGCCTGACGTGTCCTAAGATCTCAGCGATATATAGTAAGGTGCAGAAGATACTCTGTTCTATTTGTCTGTTGAGTTTTGTGCGGTTTGTTGGAGAAGTCATCAATGGTACTTATTCAGGTGATTCCCCACTACACAAGATTTCATTTTGCGAGTGCATTGTTTGTGTGGTTGAATTCTGTTGATTTTTTTAGTGCAGCAGAAAATTGTAGTTTGAAAGGAATCATGTGTATGTGAAGAAAATTGTGAAAGAGGGTGAGCTGTTGGAAAGGGTGAAGGTGACGTCAGAGAGTACCGCGCTGGCATAGGTTGGATCAAATATTTGACATTGTCTTGTTAGAATTTGGAGAATTTAAAGATGAATTGTGTACTACAAAGTAGAAGGGCAAAATGTGGTGTATTAAAGCAATAAGAGAAATATTTAGTGGAGATGAGCATGCTCCTACTAGAATGGGTAAAGAGGCACCCCTGGAGGATACGCCAGCTCATTATATGGCAACTAAAGTAGGGCTTCACACTATCATTTGGGTTAAGAATTGGCATAAGATCACAGAGAAAAAGAGTGCATTGACATTTCTACACTATGACACATTTAATCTGAGAATAATTCACCATTTGAGAGAAATGTTGTTTGCAATTAAACCATTACCTAGACCTACGCAGTTTGAAGCACTCAATGTGCGGAAGCGAGCACCACATGTCAAAATAAGGGTCCAATTCAAAAGGAAAATGACGAAAGCGATGCAAGCATATTCAGATGCTAGGTGGGATGATCAACAAAGAGGTGGAGAGTAGACATGATTGAGGGAGCGAGATTGTACCCCATATTAGTTACTGATGGAGACGATATGGGGGAAGAAGGAAAGAGAGGATGGAAGGGTAAAGAAGGCGAGGGACGAGAGGACAGCGACAGTGATATTGGTGATAGTCTGTTTGATGGGTTGTTGGCAGAACATTCACCTCCATATAGCCAGTCAGGAACAGGGAAAAGTCTGGATGCCACTAATAACACTGTAAGTGCGTCAGCTCCAGTGGCTCCCAACTCGATTGTCGTAGGGATTCGTTCAGCAGGGAAGTCCTAAGCTGGGAGGAGATATGAACAGGAATTACAGAAGCCCCTGGATGTTGTAGCTCTGGCCTACTTCGAGCATTCCGAATGCTCTCACAGTGCCGGTTACCATTGGCCTATCGTTCCCCTATATGATCCGAATCCAATTGGGAACGGGGACCAGGGGAAGTCCAGAGTAACAGACTGGGGAGCAGCACAGGAAAGAGTAGAGAGTCCTCACACAAGGTACGTTACCTAAACACCGATGAATGCAAGCACCCCTTGTGTAGCAACTGTAGATACTTTGGCAGTCCCAATTGGATCAGGAACGGTTAGGCCCTTTTCTGAATTAAAGGGGTTAAACTCATCCGCATGGGAGACACTTCCCAGAGGGCGAAACAGCATGCCCCAAGAAACTGTGAATACACAGAGATCAACTGAGAGCCTAAACGTATTTGATGTCCTGGATTTAGAGAAATGGTTGAAAGAATGTAGTAACTCTAATGAGAGGGCCAGGGTACAGAACAAAGTCAGGGGACTATTAAGTCCGCCATAAAGGTGGATTTGATGGATGTGCTCATGTTGAAGACTGAGATGCATGCAATGATGAATGGAACATTGGCGCTTTATAAAATAGACTCTTACCCATGCGCGGCTTGTGCAGGTAAGAGCGGTGCAGTAGGGTGGGCGGTTTGACAGACGACAACGAGGGAAACTTAAATTTAAAATAAAGAAAACCACTTAACTTGCGCTCGCCGCATCACTGACTTGGCAATGCGGCGAGCACAAGGTAAGTGGTTTTCTTTTTTTTTATTTAAGTTTCCCTCATTGTCATCTGTCGACTCCCCCTGCCCGCCCCACTGCTCTTACCAGCATGGGCCATGCCTGCTTGTATCACCAAAGATGTTACTAGGAGGGCAAGCGAGGCTCATGCAAAGCTATCTGAATTAGCCAGTAAGTTTGAAGTTGACATGGAATGGACTAAGGCATTACAGAAAAATCATCGACTTGCCTTTAGTGATCAAGACATAGAGAATTTGAGAGTGCCAGGACTTAAAACCCAAATTTGGGAACTGATAATATGCATTCGGGTTTGGAGTACTCTGGATAAGTGGGAAGAGAGATGGGTGAAATGGAAGTCTTCTAAAGAAAAGGGAGCAAGTGTTCAAGCTTTCCCTATATAAGAGGTGTCAAGTGGAGGATATGTGCATATGCCTTGGAATAGGGGTGATCTAGACAAATTTACAAATGACTTCCCGAGGATGAGGGAAAAACCTGTAGAGTGGTACAAACAGGTGGATCATTTTGTGAAAATCTCGAAGGTACTATTGATTGATCTTAACACGCTGTTTGAAATTGTGGCTCCAAGTGATCTGTGGTCTGTATGTAAAATTGCTATAGAGTAGCCTGACGGTGTGCCTTGAAGAGATCCAGTGAGGCATTGTCTGTCTCTGGTGGTAATGAAAAAATATGATCAAGTGATCACATGGCTGAAGACTAAGGTAGCTCCTCAAGATGTTGACTGGGTTAAGAATGACAGAACCATAAAGAAGCCTAAGGAGACAGTACATGCCTATTACGAAAGGTCATTGCAGGCGTTTAAGCATTACAGTGGGAAAGATACTCTTTTGACGAAGAATATGAGATAGTTTATGTCTAAATTTGTGACAGGGTTGCAAACTGAAATTAGCTTGATAATTCAACAACATTTAATATGCTGGCAGAACAAGTCTATTGACGAAATTCTGTGTTATGCCAAATATTGTAGTGATGAGATTGACATGAAACACAAAAGGATGAAGGAGAAACTGATGTTGGAGTAGATGAAGGCTATTCAGAGAGGAGGTCAGGTTCAACGCTTCAGGGAAACATTGTCCCTAAACCGGAACATGCTCACAAGGAGTTTAAGTGCAGTAGGGTGGAGATATACATGGGCAAGAAAGAGGTAGGGGTGTACCAGTAGATCCTAAAACCGGAGTGGATGTGACTACTTCAAAGAAAACCCGCTCATGTCACTATTGTAATAGGTTGGGGCATTGGAAGCGCAAATGTCAGCTAAATCCTGCAAATCAAGATCAGAATGGGGGGTTTAATCAGCCACAGGGAAGCACTTTGCAGTCTCAGAGTATTTCTAGGCCAAGATTAAAAAATATGAGAGGACCCTAAGTCCCTGTGATGCCAGTGCTGCAGCCTCCGATGACACCGCAAACTTTGCAGAGTGTCTCTTCTGGTAAAGTTCCATTCCAGCAGTATCCCATGGTGGAGGCTTTCAATGACTTAGGCACCGATCAGTTTTTATGATGGTGCCTGAGGGGAAAGGAAGACTTATACTTGGCGCAGTCTTAGAGGTTGACAAGAGTGGACCTTATGTCGATGTTGATATAGATTGTCACAATGTCACCATTTTGGTCCACACCGGTGCTACCCGCTCTACTGTGAGAATAGCAGACGCTCCCAACCTACCCCTCTTGAGAAAAACAATGTAAATTGTAGGTGTTGCAAACAAGAAATTGCCCAACCCCTTGGCTAGGAAAACCCCTCCAATTGTACTTTTTATGAGATTCTTTTTATAGTTTTTGTGATTTATTTTCAAAAGTTATACTAATTAATTGTTTTTGGAGCAATACGTTTTTTTATGTTGTTTTAATATTTCAATTTTTATAATGTTTGTTATCTCCTGTGTGTAATTACAATCAAGCACTGGTATTTTTATTTATTTGTGTTTATTTATTCAAATTATTTATTTACATCATCTTTATTATTTTTTCAATTTTTGTGTAGTATATACTTTTTATTTTTGATATTTTTTTGTTTGTTTGTAAATAACATTTGTTATATATTTGTGATATTATTTGTATGTTTTTAATGTAATATGTTAATATATATTTTAAATTTAATATAATATTAAATAATTAGATTCAATATACGTACCTATTTTAAGATGAATTATTGTTCTCTATATTTTTGCAGTCTATGCTTTTATAGTTTACATAGAAAATATGTAAAGACAATATGTTTGTCTCTAATATTCTGGCATACTACCTCTCGCTGAGGTCACAGTGAGAAACTGAAAGCAGTCTGTTTTCAATTTCATAAGGATGGAAAAGGGTCACAAAAAAGAAGACAATATCCTAATTCCAGCTCTACCTCTGTTTAGTCTATCCCTGTATGGAAATCCACCCCAGGGGACAGCTCGAAGCATGGATCTATCCACTAGGCACGAGGAGAACAGCCTTCTCATGCATGCGGCAGTGCTCTCCCAATTAATAAAACCGCCCTTCTTCCCCCAATGGGGGGCGATTGAAAGATTTACCTCAAAATGCACCCCGGGAGGTGGTCAAAAAACCTACTAGACTCCAGGGAAAAATGATTTAAAACAGAAGGAATGAGAATGCCCCATCTAGGCATCAGTCTATACCCCCTCAGCAAAATGGCCAATAACAGTCTTTCAGGTAAATCCCTTGAATCCAAAGCTCACTGATCACATTGGAGTTTATTTAAAAAAAAATAAAAAAAATAGATGCAGTGTAGAGGTTTGCCCAATCATTGGAATGTGCCCCCACTCCATAACAATCCCCAGCAGTCTTTTTGTTCCCTTGTTGGGCAGATTGAGGGGTTTATGGTGGTCAGAGAGCCAAACAGCCCACTACACCTATGAATGTTTAAAAAAAATAAAGGGGGTCGGGGCTACCCTATATCGGTCCACACTTCCAATCCCTTACGCCCCAACATTCATTCTCTTCTCTTCCTTAGGGAAAGATTAGAGAATTTGCTCCAAATATCTCCCAGAGTACAGAAAGCATACTGAATGCAAGTGATATTTTTTTAAAATCGGGTGGGGAGTAACCTGTCCTGTCATCAGGCTGCACCCACACCCCTGAAGTCCATATTTGCTTTCAGCCATCCTTGGGCTTAGAGCATTCACATAGTTTTGATAGGTCGGCCACCAGAGCGGGAGAAAATTATTATTTTTCCTAATATTGCTGTGAATGATCATTTCGGAACTTGCGGGGATCAACAAAATTTCTACCACCCTGCACTCCCATGTATGACTGTTCAGCGGAATAGCACTTTGTAGCTTTTGCGCAAATATGATTGTTTTGTCATTTTATATAACGCACACTTGGCCCATGTGCATTAGAGTATTTTACATGCACACCAGATTACATTAAAGGGGACATATTCTTTTGTAGGGGTGTTAGAAAGGGGAGTCTCGAGTTGGCTGTGGCTTGCACCCTGCCCAAATAGGGACCCTTCCTTCTAGCCAGGGTAAGGGAGTTACACACCTTAGATAACCCCTACTCACCCCCTTGGTAGCTTGGCACGAGCAGTCAGGCTTATCTCAGTAGCAACGTGTAAAGCATTTGTTCATAACACAAACAGTAACAGAGTGAAAACACTACGAATGGACCTACACCAGTTTAGAAAAATACAGTATCTTTATCTAAACCAAACAAGATTAAAACGACAAAAAGGCAACATACACAACTCAAAATAATATTTTTAAAAGGTTTAAATCAGTTCAGTTCAGAGAAAACTATGATGCGTCACTTTTGGTACAAAGTACCTGGGATGCGTAAAAAAACACAAGATGAATACAGGCGCAGGGGGAGGTGAGGCGCTGGAAAACAAAGCAATGTGTTGGTTCCTTATACGCAAGGAAGGTGATGCGCTGATTTCTTACTGCTACGCATGTTGCAATTTGGCTGGGATCGGGGTTAGCATTTAGCTGAAGCCATCTTGTATTCGGCAGCCATCTTGTCTGCCATGTGCTCACCATGTGCTCTGTCCTACCTTGCTGTCGTGTGCTCTTCTACTCTGCTTAGAGACAAACTATATTTAGGGTTTGCCACTCTGCACATGCGCAGAAGAGACTGTGACTGTCCATGCACCTGTCCTTAGTGTGTAACTGTCAGGATGTGTTTACTAGAATTAGCAATTGCTAGCTCCTCCCACTTGTTGACTTTGCATTTCTGTATGAGCTTTTATGTATGTAACCTTTCTCTTCTGTACTTGTACTGCCTTCTTTTGAGCCCCTGTGTGGGTATAAAAGGACAATGCTTCTGATGTTCAGGGTGCTACTTCATACACTACCGAAGGGTGTTGTGTGAATTGGCTCCACCTCATGAGATTTAATAATGAAAGCTTTGTTTTACATTCCAGTTTCCATGCCAACTTCTTTACTATTGGTCTGAGGACTTGTCCAGAGAAGGGCGAACCCCTAGCACTGACACGCAAGGGAGGTGATGGGTTGATTCCTTACTCCCAGGGGAGGTGATGCATCAGTTCCTTACTACTACATAAGGGAGGTGATGGGTCGGTTCCTTACTGTGAGAGGAAGTGATGGGTTGATTCCTTACTGTGGAGGTGATCCATTGGTTTCTTACTGCGTGGAGAGATGACGCATCGATTATATGATTATGCAGCCTCAGTTACTTACTGAGACCAGCGCTGATGTAAATTTGACGCACAGGTGCGATGTGTGGAAAATAAAGGTGCTGCGGGTCAATGCGGTGCCGATCCAGGCGTTGCATCAAATTCCGCAGCCACATACAGGGGATACAAAGTTTCTTTAGCTGCACAGCAGGGCCTGCGTCGGAGTCAGTGCGGTGGTCTGAGATTGTTGGAGACACAAATCGCTGAACTTGCGCTGCGGCGATTTCTTTAGCCGTGGGCAGGTGCTATGTCGATTTCTTTAGTTGCACGGTGGCAGTGTATAGAAATTCTTCTCACACGGCGGTGCTGCGCCAGAAAAACAGGCGCTGGAAGGGTGATGTGTGGGTTAGCTATTGTGATTGGCTTTGTTGAATGCTTTTTAGAAATGTTGCATGGCAACGCGGGCTGCTGTACAACATGGCTTAAAGAAGAAAAGCCATAGGACGTGGTAAATTCTGGCCACAAAATTGTATATATATTTTTTTTACATTAGGCCATGTTGTACGGCGGCCTGCACTGATGTGCAACATGTCTTAAAATCATTGACAAAGTCAATAGATATTGCATAGGCAAAACATATTGGCTTGCGAGTGCTTGTTTGATAGCAGTAACTTACACTCGTAAACTTTGACTCTATCCCCCTTTTTCAGTGGGCAGAGTTGTGTGTCTACACTTCTGAATAACTGCACACTCATATCAAAAGTAGTAAAGTTACTAAAAACTGTAAGAGTAAATCACAAATGTAAATTACTTATAAGTGTAATTTACCTTGATGAATAGCCTATCAGTGATCTTGAGCCTGGTGCTCCAGTTCCAAAGCCAGCAACACTAGCCATTAAAAAAAAAAAAAGGTAAGTGCTCGTTAGAGCGCGGAGTGAGAGCATTTGCTGAAAAGAGCTTCACATCGGAGGACATGCTGCATTTCAGAGCAGCTGAACACTAAGTGCCACAAGGATGGTAAGTGCAGCGACTTTCCTCATTTGCATTTCTTGGGCGCAGTATAAGTGCAGTGCCCACTGTGCTTGCGAATAGTGCATGCCTGCTTGAAATCACAGTCAGCAGAACACCTGCGGAATTCTGCAGCTCCATTTACAGCAGCCACAATACTGTGACGTTTAGCGTGCACACACAACTGCGACTTTACAAAGGTGCCACAGGCCCTAATACAAACATTGGGTAAGGTAGCAGAAGGCGCCTGTCCAGGAGTGAATATGGCTGTTTCTGATATCATTCCATATATTAGGAGTTTACAAAGTTTTTAATTGAGTTAAAATGGCAGCGCTGGGCATTAATAAAAAAGGAAGTGGTTCCCTCTATGGCTAACCCATAGCCAGATTCATTCTGCTAGGGTTAGTGAAGTGGTCCAAAGACAGCAACGCTAGCCATTGGGCCACATGTCCTCTGATCATAATATAGCACTTCATAATTCACTTATGCAGTTTCTAGGCTACCCAATTTATTGGTACTCAATTTAGCGACCTTGGAGGGATGATAGGCTGATTGTGCCCTGCTGGATTCGAATGTGTCAGCAGATTGGAGCATATTTAATTGGCAAGTGTACAGCTATTCTGCAAGATTGGCCTTATTTGTTATTATGCACAGAAAAACACAAAGGTTTATGCACACCAGTTTAAACAATTTAACCCAAGTGTTCTTCAGAACACAATTTTTCTTTCACTGCTGCAAATGCCACATCCACAATGAAAAGATGCACTGACATCCATATCTCTGGTGTGCTTTAAGTGTGCCCAGTGGCATTTCAATAATGAAAAGTGTGCCAGCAAGGAAATTTGTTTTGTAAGAGTTAATCACAGATTATAGACACATATATTATTCACATCTAAAAGTCTATCCAACCCAATTGGTATCTGTTTGCTATTATTTGAGTCTCACTATTGAAGACAAAGAAATGAACCAAGATGAAAGAAGTTGCTACACGGGAAATTAGTTTTATGAAAAATTGGTTATTTTTATGTATTTTTGAGAAGGGTGATAAAGATCAATTCAAAATGGTCAGGCGATTTAGTTGATGTTTCCTAGGTTAAATTTGCCCGGCGTAAAACGCCTCTAATACCATACAAAGTTATCCAATAAAGAGGCAGGCGCTGGAGACAGGAAGACAGGAAACAAGTTTTATTCCGACGGATTGGAACACGTCAGATCGGACAACAAGGTATCGTCTCGAGGTGCTCTCTCAGCCTCTCTGGGGCCTGGTCTTTTATACACTGGTTTAAGACATGTGAACGTTCTTTATTACAACAAAGACATTGTGAAGTAAGAGGATGACATCCCCGGCACCCCCCCAGTTCCGGCCCACTCCAACACATGACAACAGTAGAGGCCCTTACCCCTCATACAATGGGAGGGGGCTATCACGTAGCTGAGTGTTCTGCCGATTCCTTTGGAATGTGTGCGCCTGATCGAATCTCAGGGGTTGGGGAGGTCATGATCAATAGTGGCTCCTTTTCAAGAGAGGCGAGTGCATACAGTAGTGGGTAATAAACTGTATCCTCGGGCTAAGGGATGACCAGCGGTCCGTGCAAACAATCGGGCTCAGAGGAAGGGGTCATCAAAGGAGAGATATTCATGAAAGGAAGGATCGGTGTGGACAATCGAGCGTGGAGGAAGGGTTTATCCAAAGAGGGGTATTCATGGAAGGAAAGGAGGTGTTGGTCAGGCGCGGGGTGTGATTCATTCATGAAAGCGTCATGCAGAAGGAGAAGGGTTCATGACTTGTGCATGTGAGAGCGGGGGCGGTCAGGGTGCATGGGGGATGCTTGCAGGGTCAGGGAAGTGTGCTGACGGGTGATCGTGAACAGGGAGGCCATGGTACCTAAAATGGCTGTCGTGTATGTTCATACGTGAGTCTGCAAGATGGCGTAGATGATGTTCAGTACACGAACTAAAATTCCACAGTCCTCCCTTTTAACATGTCTCGCCAGCTTGTCAGTTCGGATCGATCCCCATGAGACCACGCACCTCTATCTCGTATAGGGGACTCATGTGCTCAGTTTTAAAGTCCAAAGTCTTAGGGCACATACAGTTGGAAACGAGTGAACACAGAGGTGGCAAACATTGAATACCCAAGCAACACCCACATAGCATCATGATTGGTATCAATATAAACGTAAACAATTTCCATCCCCAGTCCTTCAAAGTGTCCCAGAACCAGCCTCCAAGCGACCATCCTTCCTGCTCCTGGTGAACCTCCGAGGACAGTCTGTGGAGGTGTTCGATTGCTTTGTAGACTGAAGGTGAGTTATCTGGCACGTAGGTGCAACAGCTGGAGCCGATGATGCGGCATGCTCCTCCACGGTCGGCCAGAATCACATCTAGAACAAGGCGGTTTTGGAGAGCCACCAGGCGGACTGCCTGAAGCTCAGCCGTGTTGTTAGCGAGGATGCCAGCCGTGATGTTAATGGTTGTTTCTATTGCCTGAGTTAGGTGTCGGATAGCGCGGCTGTTTGCCATTGGTCCCCACAGAGGAACAAGTCCCTTTGCAGCATCTAGGAACTGTGCTCCGGTGGAGTCGGCTTGTTCAACATCTCCGGCGCGCTTTTGCCGGTGGTGGTAGGCTGAGGCCACATACGTGGGAGGACGAATGAAGGCGATGTAGCACGTACCCCTCCAACCTTTCGGGAGCCAGGTGTAAGCTTTGGTGCCACAAACAAAATACATATTCGGAGAAGCAACAAAGGAAGGAGGATCAACTGAGACCAGTGTTCTGGTGGTGCGGCAGGAGCTGTGACCCACCAGCTGTGTTCCCTGGCCTTCAAGACACACAAGTCCTGTGACATTGATGACAGACAGAGCCACGGTCAGGGTGGCAGCTGTTTGCTTCCGTAGGTGGGAGAAGGTGGGTCTGGCTGGATTGTGGAGTACTTGCATTTCGACTCTTTCTTTGGCAGGAATGTTCATAAGGAAGGCGGAACCTGAGACCGCAGGACAAATGGGGGCAGACGTTCTTCCTGTTTTGTTCAGCCAGAACCCATAGTAGAAGTGTGACACTGTCTGACCAGAAGCGGCGTTGTCCTTGTTGCTCTCCTGCAAGAGGATCAACCAGGCGAGGCAGGAGCCGTGAACTGAGAAAGGAGAAGGGATGAAAGGTATAGAGTGTTCAGTGGCATGCGGGAGCAACCCGCAGATCCAGCAGTTCGTGGCATTTGTAGCAAGGTTGTGCTGGTGCAACAGTTGCACGAAGGAATTGTTCCAGAACTCCCTACGCCTCTCTCGGAGCTGAGGCGAAAGGGGGATCAAATGATGCTCTTTCACGGTGATTGGCTGTACAGTGGCCAGCAATGTCTGGTGAGCGGGTGTGCTGTCCTCCAAGATCCAGAAGGAGGTCAAAGAGGAAAAGGATGAAGTAGGCGATTGTCTTTGATTGGTGCAAATTGTCAGTCTTCGGGTTCCTGTAGTGGGTATTTCCGGTTGCTTCCGACGTCTTCTTATCTGGCGCTTCCATCATCTTCTTATCTGGCGCTTCCATCATCTTCATCTTCAAGGTGCTCGGTAGTGGGCAGAACCACAGACTTTGTTTAGTTTCTCTCTGGGTAACCCTTGGTTGCTTTGGGTCACCGTTCTGAGATTTTTAACTTAGTCAGTGGCCTACTTAGCCGAAGCTCCCTCCTTTCGACGCAGGAAATACCCTTCTGGGGATGGCACAGTGGGATCAGAGTGTTTTGCAAGTTCAAGTGCCTCGGTATCAGGATAACAGTTCAGTGATGGTCGGTCTTTGTTCAGGAGCTCGTCTTGGGTGCTGACGTTTTCTGTCGTGGCCAGGGTCGAGGAAACCTTCTTGCAGTGGTGTGCGTGCAGCCAGTGCTTCTTCCCCTCCACTCGAAGAGCCGTCCGAGTGGTGATCAGTACTTGCCAGGGGCCCGTCCACCGGGGTTCCAGACTCTTCGCCCGTTGAAAATTTCGGACTAGGACGTACTCTCCCGGTTGGATATCGTGACCGGGACCCCTGGAAGCATCGGGGATGGCCTGCTGCACCTGTTGATGAATGACAGACAATGTTTTAGTTAACTTGTATAAATAATCTGACAGCAGGACGTCAGGGACGTCGTGAATGGAGGTCGGTTTGGGGGCAGTCCAGAGGTTCATTGGTCGCCCAAATACAACCTCGTAGGGGGTCAGGTGGTGCTTAGTGGGAGTGGAGCGCATCGATAGTAATGCCAGTGGGAGGGCATCTGGCCACTTAAGTCCTGTGGTGGCCACTATCTTTGACAGTTTCAGTTTCAGTGTAGCGTTGTGTCGCTCAACCAGGCCAGCGGATTGGGGGTGGAAGACTGCATGGAATCTCTGTTTTACCCCCAACCCCTTCAGGATCAGTTGGATAACTTCAGCTATGAAGTGAGGGCCATTGTCGCTCCATAAAATTCGACAAAGGCCGTAGCGAGGGAAAAACTCTTTCAGTAGTGCTTTGGCAGTAGTCATGGCAGTGTTATCTCGGGTCGGATAGGCCTCCACCCATTTGCTGAAGGCACATACAATGACTAATACGTACTTCAAGCCTTGGCACCTCTCTAGCTGGATGTAATCCATCTGGAGGACCTTAAAGGGGTGGTCGGGGATCCCAAACCCTCCCCAGGGTACTACAGTTCCTTTCCCGGGGTTGTGTTGTAGGCAAATAAGGCACTGCTGGACCAGGCGTTTGGCTGAGTCGGGGATCTTGTTGTTGTGCCAGACTTTGGAAATGAGTTCAATCATGGGGGCAGAACCTATGTGTGCAGGGGAGTGTGCCATGGTCAGTATGGGGATCAAGTATGCATCAGGCAGCAACCATTTGTTTGTATCTTTTGTCCGCCAGCAGCCCTCATCGTCCCTTAGACCCACCCGTGCCCACTCAGTCAGTTCGTGAGGTGTGCTGGCCGACTGGATGTCCTTAATCGTTTCCCTAGCGTCAGTCCATTTTTCTGCTTGTGACCTAGTCACATACATGCGTGTCGTTGCCCTATTCTCAGCTGTGGTTCGGGCAGTGATGTCGGCCAGCGCGTTTCCCTGTCCAACTAAGTCCGTCACCTTCTTGTGTGCCTGGCATTTGATTACTGCTAATCGTTTGGGGAGGAGAACTGCTCAATTAGGGCAGAGACTAGATCTCCATGAAGGATGGGCGTGCCGTGGGACGTCAGGAATCCCCTTTCCCTCCACAAGAGCCCAAAATGATGAACCACCCCGAAGGCATACTGGCTGTCCGTGTAAATGTTTGCCGTGGTTCCCGCTGCTATGATACATGCTCGTGTGAGGGCAATTAGCTCTGCTGCCTGTGCGGATCGTTGTGTGATGCGAGCTGTTTCAACTACTGTTTGAGCTGTCGTCACCGCATAGGCAGCAGAAGTGGTGCCGTTTGGGAGTTTGATACAAGAGCCATCTACCCATAGTTCTCCATCAGGGTCTGTAAAAGCAACGTCTCGGAGGTCCATTCTACTCCTGGTCTGTTCGTCCGTGAGGGTCACACAGTCGTGTATAGGGGGCTCATCGGGGTCATTTTCAGGCAAGGGCAACAGTGTAGCAGGATTCAATGTCGTGCATCTCTTCAGGGTGATGTGGGGTGCAAGTAGAGTCAATTCATACCCTGTCAATCGTGCACTAGTCAGGTGTTGAGTCTTGGTCTGGTTCAAAAGGATGTCAACTGCATGGGGTACTAGTACCGTGACAGAGTTCGAAAGTACAATTCCCTCACTCTGGCGGATAGAGACGGCAGCAGCGGCTACTGCTCGAAGGCAGGCAGGTAGAGCTCTGGCGACTGGATCAAGAGTGGCAGAAAAATAGGCACAAGGGCGTTGTTTGGCGCCGATGGGTTGAGTTAGAACAGACAATGCGCATCCCTCCCTTTCGTGAGTGAAGAGGGAGAAGGGCTTGGAGTAATCTGGTGTTCCTAGAACGGGTGCCGAGCAAAGGGCATCCCGCAACTCCTTAAAGGATGCTTGGCATTCGGGAGTCCAAGGGAGTGGGAAAGGGGCATCTTTGGTCAACAGGGAAAGTAGGGGTTTTATGATGAGACTGAAATTCGGTAACCATTGTCGGCAGAAAGAGGTAAGGCCCACTAATGAACGGACTTGTTTCTGTGTTTTGGGAATGGGGGTGTCTAGGATGGTTTGGATTCGGTCGGGCGTAAGTTTCCTCCCTTCTTTGGACAGGAGATGGCCTAGGTATGTTACTTGGGACAGGCAGAACTGCAGTTTCTTTTTGGAGACTTTGTGGCCATTTTCCGCAAGAAAGTGCAAGAGTTGGATAGTGGCTGTGATTGCAAGCGGAGTGGTGTCGGCCGCCAAAAGGATATCATCGACATATTGGATCAACACCACTCCATCTGGTAGCTGGACGGCGTCCAGCTGTCTTTTGAGGGCCTGGCTGTAAATGCTGGGACTTTCAGTGTAGCCCTGGGGAGCTCTACAAAATCGGTATGAACGGTTTTTTAAAGTGAAGCCGAAGAGATAGCGGCTGTCTGGATGGATGGGGATAGAGAAAAATGCATTTTTAAGATCAATAACGGTGAAGGTGGTGGCGGTGGACGGGATGAGAGTCAGAATGGTGACGATGTCTGAGACTACGGGGTATTGTGGTACCACCACTTTGTTGACTTCTCGCAGGTCGATGATGAAGCGGTATGCTTTCTCATCTCCCTCACCTTGCTTCTTAACAATGGGTAGGATAGGGCTATTGCAGACATTACTAACCACTTCCTCTACCACTCCTGCATCCACCAAGGACTGAATAATCGCTACCAATGCCTTCTCGCCTTCGGGCGATATCCGGTACTGTGGGAGTTTCGGGAGTATTGCATCTGGTCGAACAGTTATGTGTACAGGATCGATCATCATTCATCCTACATCTGAGTCGTTTCTGGCCCATAGGTACAGGGGTAGGGTATCGAGTGAGGATAGGTCAGCATCTGTTATGGTGTACATATGTCTTGCAGGGTAGGGTCTGGGCATGCTCGGGTTGTCGTACAGGATGACTCGGATTCCATCCGGGGAACACCTAATAGTGGCTTGGAAATGTTTCAGTAAATCAATACCCATAATGGCGTCAGGGGAGTTGGAGGAGAGCAGAAATGTTGTGTCAGTGGGGTTGTCTCCTAGGTCAAAGGAGATAGGTTCAGACAGGGGGTTGGTGGAGGGCGTTCCATCGAAACCTATCGATGTAATGTGTGAGCCAGACAAGGGTGCCCTTGGAATCAGTCGCTTTGATAATATACTACGTGTCGCTCCAGTGTCTACCAAGAATGGAGACTTTGTACCCAGGACCTTAGCAGTGACGTAAGGACCTTGCTGGTCAACACAGAGCTCGACTGGATCCCTCCCTTGCCCCTGGCAGTCCTATGCAGAGTCGTGAGCATTGTTGTAGTCGGACTGTTGGCACTGATTCTGTCGGAGGCGGTCAAATGTGTTTGATCTGCCAGGTCGGTCATTGATGGTGTCGTGGGCCTGCCCTCGCCCCTGCCCTCCAGTTTTGGGGCCATTTATCATGTCCCTTGTCTCTTTATTTTTAATCATTTCCCGAAGGGCCAGGCATTGGGACTTCCAATGTCCAAATTCTCTGCAAAATGCACACTGGTTCTCATCGAGGTCAGTTCGTGGAGCACCGGGTGTGGGGTTGCGGTCTTTAATGGGTGGATTCCTAGGGGCATTCGACTGGTAGTTCCCCCTATACCGTTCCCTTCCTGTAGTCACTCCCTGTAATTGAGCAATCATCACTCGTTCCTTTAAGTCCTTTTTCTTTTTCTCATTCGCCCTCTCGCTCTCGTTCTTTTGGTGTTCATAATACTGAGCCATCTGAAGGATAGCTGCAGGTTTGGAGGCTCCCCAACTACTCTCACTCGTCTGTAACTTCTGGGAGACCTCTTGCGATAGCCCTTTTACGTAGTTTTGCACGAATAGGTGTTGTCCGGTTGCGGTGGTCATGTCTTGGCCACTGTAGTCGGAGAACACCGTTTCAAATCGGGAGAAATATTCTGATACGTCTTCCTGGGGTTTCTGACGGCAAGCCGTGACTACCGACCAGTCTACCTTCTTCTCTGGGATCAATGTCTTTAGTTTCTGCACTATTTTGTCTGGGAGTTCCAGTATGTCTTTTACAGGTTTCTTTCCGGGCTCTCGCTGCCCATCTAGTTCATTGAGTTGTTTCCAGGTGTGTCCGAACAGATCCGTGTGGTCGGCTTTCCGGATTTGCTTCCACACATCGGCCGGCAGACACAACCCGAAAAACAAATCAATGTCCGATAGAGTCATTATAGTTGAGGCCAAGGCTGTGCCTAGTTCGGTATAGAATGCTGTAGGGTTCTTTCTTAAATCGGGCAGGGTTTGCCTAAAAGTTAAAATATCTTGCCGATCCCATGGTTGGTAAACCCAATTATACACAACCCTCCCCTTTGCATCTGCGTGGTTGATATCATCGTTTGTTCCCTGACCTCTTGGGGGAACCCAGTAGGGGGCGGCTTCTCTGATAGGCATCATAGTGTTGGCTGCTACTACTGAAGGCTCAATCGTCTCAGGGACTGTGATCTTGACCTCTGGTTTCTGTTCCGCGAGGTGGCGGAAGACCTCAAGCGTTTGCATGAAGAGGTCCGTCACATCGCTCTCAGTCCCATCTCCAACATCGACCCTTCTATATAGAGTCGTCAGTTTTGCAGGACCCTTATTCTGGTACCTATCCTCGTATGCGTTCAGGGTGTGGTAGCTGAACCGCAGAATGAAATACCATCTGTGACTACCGGCATGTGAGTTGTGAATATTCATCGTATATTCTTCGCTCTCCTTCCGTTCTACCAATGTTTTTGCTATCTTGTCGATTCCATCCCGCTCATCTTTGCTCAACCTATTTGGTCTGGCTGTTAGCTGTTTGCCAGTCTCGAGTTCATCTGGTGTTGCTACCAATGCAGCCGGTGCGAAGGCTTTAAGAGTCGGGGCACTAGCGCTATGGTTACCCTCAACTGCACTCTGAACTGGTGAGTGTTGTGCTAGAGGCTGGCAGGGAGCATAAGGAGGGGGCATGTAGATAATTGGAGGACCGAGCAGTAACTCGTCATTTGCCCGCTGTTTGGAGGGCATCTCCGGGTAGAGCGTAGGGGGGGTCCTGACAGGGCATTCGCCTGCCAGTCCTGATTCTTGTGTTTGTTTAACTTCCTCTCTTCTTCTTATTTCTTCATCTATTTCGTTTGCGGCCAGATGGGCTGCTTTTCGTAACTCTTTCACTATTTTTGCTTCTTCTCTTTTCCTTCGCTGTTCTGCTTCTTTGCGCCACATGCCAATACTATCGAGCATAGTGGGCGTTGCCTTATTTATTTTTACAGCTGCTTCTAACGTTTTTATTTTATTTTCATCAAAAGAACCTATCAGTGGCCACTGACTTTCGGGATTCTTTTTTGTATATTTATGCCATAACTTACTATAAGCTATAGCGACTAGTCCTTGCTTAGTAAACATGTCCTTATTAGGGGTGCCTTCCAATGGAGCTGGATGGTCCATCTCTAATAAGCGGTCCGGGTTGACCCAACTACTAACCAATGGGGAGAAGATAGGCATGACGGATTACAATGGGGGGCAAAAGCCTGCACTACCTATCTTTTCACTATTTGCAAAGGCTGGACAGAATATTCTATTCTAGGCTGTTTGCAAACAAAGAATACCTCCAGAAGGAACCAATTCCAAACAGTCAATGTTTGGATAAACAATCAATCAATGAGGAATGAAGTAGGCACGACGGGTTACAATGGGGGCAAAAGCCTGCGTTACCTACCCTTCACTTTCTACAAAGGGAGAGAGAATATTCCTATTCTTCCCCGTTTGTAAGCAGAGAAGATCCTTAAGAGAACCAACTTCGAACAACTCAATGCTCGATTCAAACAATCAATCAATGGGGAGAAAAATAGGCACGGCAGAGTACAATGAGGGACAAAAGTCCGCGTTACCTACCCTTCACTATCTGCAAAGACTAAACAGAGTATGGCGACTCTGTGCTTGTTTGCAAATAGAGAATCTCTCAGAGACAATAAAATGAGTAATACTAGTATTTTCAAACAATCAAACAATCAATTTCGCAATTTGTCGTGTGTCACGACCTTACCCGGACCGCATGGACAGTTTCTCGTCTTCCGCTTCCAGCGCCCCGATCGTCCTCTACTCTCTGTTGCTATCGCGGCACTCCTGGTGGTTCCCAGTCAGGACCGTAGATCACTCGGGAGAGGTCTGCTCGGAATCAGTGAAGTCCAGATGATCGGCTGTCAGACGAGGGTCTATCGGACAGGAGCTCTCCCGATCGTTGCAGTCGTTCACTCTGTCGTCGGGACCTCTCCCACTGGATCCACGTGTCGCTGATGGGCCCCACGTTGGGCGCCAATTGATAAAGATCAATTCAAAATGGTCAGGCGATTTAGTTGATGTTTCCTAGGTTAAATTTGCCCGACGTAAAACGCCTCTAATACCATACGAAGTTATCCAATAAAGAGGCAGGCGCTGGAGACAGGAAGACAGGAAACAAGTTTTATTCCGACGGATTGGAACACGTCAGATCGGACAACAAGGTATCGTCTCGAGGTGCTCTCTCAGCCTCTCTGGGGCCTGGTCTTTACAACAAAGACATTGTGAAGTATGAGGATGACATCCCCGGCACCCCCCCAGTTCCGGCCCACTCCAACACATGACAACAGTAGAGGCCCTTACCCCTCATACAATGGGAGGGGGCTATCACGTAGCTGAGTGTTCTGCCAATTCCTTTGGAATGTGTGCGCCTGATCGAATCTCAGGGGTTGGGGAGGTCATGATCAATAGTGGCTCCTTTTCAAGAGAGGCAGTGCATACAGTAGTGGGTAATAAACTGTATCCTCGGGCTAAGGGATGACCAGCGGTCCGTGCAAACAATCGGGCTCAGAGGAAGGGGTCATCAAAGGAGAGATATTCATGAAAGGAAGGATCGGTGTGGACAATCGAGCGTGGAGGAAGGGTTTATCCAAAGAGGGGTATTCATGGAAGGAAAGGAGGTGTTGGTCAGGCGCGGGGTGTGATTCATTCATGAAAGCGTCATGCAGAAGGAGAAGGGTTCATGACTTGTGCATGTGAGAGCGGGGGCGGTCAGGGTGCATGGGGGATGCTTGCAGGGTCAGGGAAGTGTGCTGAAGGGTGATCGTGAACAGGGAGGCCATGGTACCTAAAATGGCTGTCGTGTATGTTCATACGTGAGTCTGCAAGATGGCGTAGATGATGTTCAGTACACGAACTAAAATTCCACAAGGGTACAATTCAATATTTAAAATTTATTATACAAAATATTTCAAATGAACAGGAATTAAATCAATTACTTCATTAATCCATCTGAACTCAAGTTCAATCCAACATAAATTATAATCAACGACACCTGTATTACAGCAAAAGGAATGTCGCTATCAAAATTCAATCAAGGTGTAAAAGATATGGACATTTTAGTCGACGTTTCGGTCTTGTACTTGTTGAATCCTTAAGACCATCTTCAGGACAATCAATATTTACGTAAGGATGAGACCCCCTGAAAAAGATACAATGTGAACATTGTTATCTTTTATACAATAATCAATACATCAAGTTATAAAAACCCGGGTGCAGAAAAACAGTTTTGACCTTAGCTGAGTTTTGAAATATTTTTTGATACATAACTAATTCTTAGTACCAAACATCAGTTTCAATAGTGCTCGGGGCACATTATGGGATAAGTTCTTTCACTTGTTAGAACCCTCTTTTTCTTCAATTGTATTATGTTACATAAAAGAGATCTAATGATACCACTTTGTATTGTAATCGGACTTAACAAATGCTTTTTTCACATACTTCTTTGTAGAACAACATTTCTTGAAAATTTAAAACAAACTGTGAACCTCAACATCCAATATTAATGATGGTTCCTTATGACAATGAAATCATGCCTGTATTATATCAAATGTACCTGGTCAGTTCTCTTAATGCTTCGAACTGATAAAGAATTACTTGTGATTATGCCTCTGTCTTCACGATTCTTTCAAACCTGAGAAGACAATGATTAAAATCCATTACTTTGCGCAAAAGAACTAACCCCCTTCTTCTAGTATAGGAGTTCGAGGGCAATTCTTTTTCAACGTTCCATCACTCAGGCAGATTTATTTTTTTTAAACTTGGTACCTCTTTAATCTGTTTTGTCACTTAAGGCCTGATTGACGAATGTTCGTTTTATGCTCTTCGTAGATTATCGAACACCTACGGAAACAATAGTAAGTATCCTTGTCATTTTGGTTATATCTTGTTGCTGATGATCACATTTTATTTGACTGAAAAAGCGACTATTTACGTTTGTAAAAGATCTTATCTAATAGTCGCTTCTACAGTGTTCACTGTCTCTACACGTCTGTGGCTGCCCACTGCGTGTAAGTGGTTACTTTAACTGATTTGCGCTAGTCATTTTACATACATTTCATGATTTATTCGAGCACTTAAAGACAATATGAGAGAAGTGTTGGCAACCTTTTAGAACTCGGGCAACACCTGTACAAAGATGATAAAGGCAAATTTGGTTTAAATGTATGTTCGAACTCGAATAAATCATGAAATGTATTTTAAATAAAATTAAAAAGAATGCAACTATTAATTCTTGAATGGGCATGAACCACTTTTCATTAACAGTAAAATGACTAGCGCAAATCAGTTAAAGTAACCACTTACACGCAGTGGGCAGCCACAGACGTCTAGAGACAGTGAAAACTGTAGAAGCGGCTATTAGATAAGATCTTTTACAAATGTAAATAGTCGCTTTTTCAGTCAAATAAAATGTGATCATCAGCAACAAGATATAAACAAAATGACAAGGATATTTACTATCGTTTCCGTAGGTGTTCGATAATCTACGAAGAACATAAAACGAACATTCGTCAATCAGGCCTTAAGTGACATTACAAATTAAACATGTAACAAGTTTTTTTTTTAAATCGGGCTGAGTGATGGAACGTTGAAAAAGAATTGCCCTCAAACTCCTATACTAGAAGAAGGGGGTTGATTCTTTTGCGCAAAGTAATGGATTTTAATAATTGCCTTCTCAGGTTTGAAACAATCGTGAAGACAGAGGCATAATCACGAGTAATTCTTTATCAGTTCGAAGCATTAAGAGTAACTGACCAGGTACATTTGATATAATACAGGCATGATTTCATTGTCATAAGGAACCATCATTAATATTGGATGTTGAGGTTCACAGTTTGTTTTACATTTTCAAGAAATGTTGTTCTACAAAGAAGTATGTGAAAAAAAGCATTTGTTAAGTCCGATTACAATACAAAGTGGTATCATTAGATTTCTTTTATGTAACATAATACAATTGAAGAAAAAGAGGGTTCTAACAAGTGAAAGAACTTATCCCACAATGTGCCCCGAGCACTATTGAAACTGATGTTTGGTACTAAGAATTAATTATGTATGCTAAATATCTTGGATGGGCATGGACTATCAGACAGAGGGTCTTAGGCAGCTGATTGTTTTTATTGTTCTCAGGGATCGTCTGTATTTTATTTATTTGTATTTCATGAAAATTTTATATATGTATTAATGTTTTCTGAAGGTATTGGTGCTTTTTAGCGATGTTTTTTATATTTGTGATTGTATGTGTTTTTATGAGAAAACTCGAATAAAGCATCTTTGACTTGACTTGATTGTCAGGCCATGAGACTTAATTATGTATCAAAAAGTATTACAAGACTCAGCTAAGGTCAAAACTGTTTTTCTGCACACGGGTTATTATAATTTGATGTATTGATTATCGTATAAAAGATAACAATGTTCACATTGTATCTTTTTCAGGGGTCTCATCTTTATGTAAATATTGATTGTCCTGAAGATGGTCTTTAGGAGTCAACAAGTACAAGACCCAAACGTTGACTATAATATCCATCTCTTGTACATCTTGATTGAATTTTGATTGCGACATTCCTTTTGCAGTAATACAGGAGTCGTTGATTATAATTTATGTTGGATTGGACTTGAGTTCAGATGGATTAACGGAGTAAATGATTTAATTCTTGTTCATTTGAAATATTTTGTATAATCAATTTTAAATATTGAACTGTACCCTTCTCAAAAATACATAAAAATAACAAATTTTTCATAAAACTTATTTCCTGTGTAGCAATTTCTTTCATCTTGATTCATTTCTTTGTCTTCAATAGTGAGACTCAAATAATAGCAAACAGATACAAATTGGGTTGGATAGACTATTAGATGTGAATAATATATGTGTCTATAATCTGTGATTGACTCTTACAAAACAAATACCCTTGCTGGCATACTTTTCATTATTGATTACCAGCCCGAGCCTGCAAGGGTATATTGGGTAACCCACTGTCCTTTACAATGGCATTTCAAACATAGCTTACAGAAATATGTTTATGCACAAACCGCAAAATTCACAAAGTTGGTTCTGGGAAACGGAGGAGCTTACTGGCAAAAATGGCTGAGAAATATGTAAATTCCATTCTGTCCTCATATCTTGAGGACAATGATCGCCTTCACCCAACACAGACAGGCTTTAGACCCCATCAGGGCACGGAAACCGCTCTGGTGGTCGTAGTTGAGGAAGTTAGAAAAAATATGGATGCAGGAGGATCAGCAGCAATAATCCTCCTAGACCTCAGTGCGGCCTTTGATACCGTCAATCACCAACTCCCTATTTCTAGATGTCAAGAATTGGGGGTGACAGGAACCGCACTGAGGTGGTTAACATCCTTCCTGGAAGGACGATCTTTTCAGGTGTTCGAAGACGACACAATTTCCAAGATCATGCCATTGAAATGCGGAGTGCCACAGGGCTCCTCATTGAGCCCCACCCTTTTTAACGTTTATATGCACCCCTTGGCAAAAATTGTGGAACCATTTGGCGTACAAATAGTGACGTACGCCGATGACACACAATTAATTGTATCCCTTAATCAGTTGGGAGACGATGTGCATAATCTCCCCAGGTGCCTTGAGGAAGTCTCAGCCTGGATGAAAAGCTCCTTCTTACAACTGAATGGAGAAAAAACAGACCTTATGATAGTGGGCAAAACTTTGCAATCAGGCCCGACACTCAAATGGCCCAATTGTATGGGGAATCTGCCCACACCTAAAGACTACATAAAGAGTCTAGGTATCTGGCTTGATAATAAACTTAACATGAGGCTCCAGGCAAAGAAAGTTGCAGGGTGTTGCTTTGGAATGATGAGAATGGTGAGAAAAATTCTTCCTCTTTTATCCTTCTATGCAAAGAAGCTGCTTCTCCAGGCTTTGATAATGTCACGCCTGGACTATGCAAATGCGCTTTATCTTGGAGCACCTAAGTACACGATAAACCTTCTTCAGAAGGTACAGAATTGTGCAGCAAGAATGCTTCTACATATCCCCCTGAGAGAATCAGCGAGGATAGCGTTAAACCATCTCCACTGGCTTCCAATTGCTGAGAGAATTCAGTTTAAATCTCTCTGCATCACGCAGAAGATTCTAACTTCCAATGGTCCACCAATACTTCTGTTGATGGTTTCCCCATACTGTCCTAAAAGAGCTCTTCGATCTGAAAGTAGACGCATGGCCATAGAACCTAAAATTAAGAGGACCAGAAGTGGAGGTCGACGTTTCTCTTATGTTGCCTCCAAGAAATGGAATGATCTTCCGGAACATATTCGGTTGGAACAAGATCATCTTTCCTTTCGAAAAATGTTGAAGACTCATCTATTCCCAGCCAGATAATCGGTCCATATCTTTTCTTAGCGCTGGGAGGCCTACGGGTAGCCATGCGCTTTACAAATGCCTCTTTCATTTCATTTCATTTCATTCATTACACAGTTACCCATATTCCATGGAACAGTATTTCTGTGCCTCTCCACGCCTTCCACAGCATCAGTTTGGAGGGGTTTGGGGGGGGGGAATAGGGATGGGGAGGGGGGCATTGAAAGACACTTACGTAGGAGATGCAGCAGTATTTCTAAGTTTCCCTTCCTTCCTTCCTTCCTTCCTCCCTTGCTTATGGGCAGAAATGTGGGCACTGGTACTCATTCAATCACAAATTAAGCACTGTTTGTGGGTATTAATGCGGGATTCTGCGTGGGGCTCTAAGTAAAGCAGCCAATCGTTATCATTACTATTACATAATTTAAAGTTACTCATTGTATCGGCGTCGGGCGGATGAATGTGCGAGAAGGGTCTGCACAAAGAGGTAACCAGCTCACTACGCGACGTCACTGGATATATGCTTGTGAACGTGGCCTGCTCACTTTGTTTGTGCACAGACTAGGGCACGTTGCTAGCTCTTTTGTTCGACTCTGGACAGGGATGCAAAGCAGGGCTTTTTGTGCTGAGACATTTCCATGAGAAGGGCTGATAGACCGCAGCCATAAAAAAAAAAAGAAGAAAAAAAAAGGGAAGTGCCCGTTAGAGCGCTGAGAGCATTTGCAGGGAAGAGCTTCACATCGGAGGACATGCTGCATTTCCGAGCAGCTGAAAGCCAAGTGCCACAAGGATGGTAAGTGCAGCGACTTTCCTCATTTGCATTTCTTGAGTGTGGTATAAGTGCAGTGCCCACTGTGCTTGTGATCAGGGCTGATCTGCTTTATATTACTGTAACAATCAGCGGCACACTAGCGGAATTCTGCAGCTCCATTCACAGCAGGCATCCTGGCACTGTGACGTTTACCGTGCACACACGCTGTGACGTAGCAAGAGCGCCAGGGGCCCTAATGCAAGCGCCAGGAACCGTAGCAGAAGGCGCCTGTGCAGGGGAGAAAACGACTATTTCTGATATCATTCCATATTTTAGGAGTTTACAAAATGTTAAATTGAGTTACAATCACAGCACTGGGCAGTAACAGGAAGGATAGTGGCTTACCTCTATGGCTAACGCATAGGCAGATACATTTTGCTAGGGTTGGGGAGGTGGCCAGTGGGCTAGCCACTAGATGGTACACATAAATATTCTATGACTTGCCCAGAAATGCACTGCTAGGACATGGTTAAATATTTGCTCACTGTCCGTGAAGAGTTTACTTTTGTTACTTTCACAAATATTCATATAATACTTGTTCTGTGCATTTCTTTGGAGCACTGCAAGTAAATAAAGCTGCTTTTGGGTTAGTATCTACAGGATGAAGGTTCCTTGACATTGGGCCTCATTACGATGGCCGAAGGATCGCCACCGACAGGCTGTCAGTGGTAGTCCTTCGACCATCTAACCAGAGATCTCTGTCCACCATATTATTATGGCATTTTGTCAGACCTCCCTCCCTGTATTCCCTGACTGGTGGCATCAGGCACCACCGTGGGGATTACAATATTCCTTTCTGCCGGTCGTTCTGCTGCAGTCAAACCTTCAGGTGGAAACAGATTTGGGCGCCAGTATCGGGCCCCCTAAGCCCCTGGGCCGGGGACATAGGCCCTGGGGGGGGGATCTATGGTGCCCCCTAAATATCACTCCACCATGTGGCAGGCACCACATGGTGCCTGCTACATAGTGCAGGGATGTGTCTGTTTTGTCTTGCAGCGGCTGCTGCAGAGCGCAGCACCTGCTGCAATACAAAACATGGTCACTGCAAGTGCTATGGTGACTGTTGCTTCCTAATTTGGCCTGTGGGACCGCCGCCTTGTAGGCGGGCAGTCCCAAATACGATACGATGACGGACGGAACTGAAGTCTGACTGTCGTCTTTATGACCCCCAAAGTTTTCTGAAGCAAAATCCTATTACCAGTCTTTCTGCAGGGGGCATTAACTGCTGTTAATGACCTGCCCCACAACTATACACCTGAGCCAAACGGTGGGGGACAATTAACAGTTGTTAACGCCTGATGATAGCATACGAGCAGTAAGTCTGCTAACACCCCCCCCCCCCCGAACCCAGAGGTCTACAAATTATGGGGAGGTGCCTTAATTGATCTCAGGGGGTCAGCAGGCTCTGGTCAAGAGGAGCATATCTGATGCTTTGGGGGAAGAGAGACAAACACCATGAAAACAATGAAAAAAAAGAACAGAGTAGTAGGGAGACCCTTTGTAACGGGATGGGCCGAATTTAGGGCAGTGCGACTGGTGCGGCTGCACTGGGCACTGACCTGTGGAGGAGGCGTTGTGGCCTCAGGGGGGCGCTATATTTAGCAATAACTTTTGATAGGAGAGATGAGGGGAACTTTTGCAGGTGGTAGTGAGAGAATCTCAGGAGGCAGTCATGGAACGTGGGGGCGCCAAAAGTGCAACAGGGCACCACCAAATCTAAAGCCGGCCCTGGTAACGGGCCATCAGTAATGTCCTTATTCACTCGGGTCATGGGGATAGGAGAAGGTGTCAAAGTGTGTGGGGGCCTTAATAACTCTCAATGTCCCTCACTCATAATAGAGGGTCACACTTTAGATACTTTCAGAGTTGGAGGGACATCTGACTACCAATAGTATGTTGTCACTCGTGAGCTGCACACACCCCGTTTGACTGAGCCATTCTCATCATGTTTGAAGATCATGTGACTCTGAGTAAAGCACAGAGCACCAACCTGAAGGAGTAGTGAGCTGTATCATTGGGATACATTTGCAAAGCAGCTGAAACAGAACTGTAACAATAACTTGGAAAATACAGATTCATCATAAGTGTAATACAACCTACGAAAATACTCTTGTCCCATCTGCACACAGGTCAACCGCTGGTGCATAGGCTGCACTTGGTAACAAAACATGTTGCGCATACTTAGTAGCAAAACACGTGTCATTTCTAGTTTAAACAAATGAATCAGTTGTTAAAACAAAGTCTGCAGAGTCAATTCCATACCAGAATGTGCAAAAACTCACGTTTTCATTACAGACTTTGTTCTCAAATCAACCATTATTTCAAGAAGGTAATTTAAAATCGGCATTTAAAACAATATCAAACATGTGGCATCTCTCTTTCGTGTATGACTACTTAAATCCTGCAGAGTCTCCTATTGATTGGCATATATGATAAACATACAACACGGTTCTGCAGTGCTTTTTCCTAATGGAAAGAATTGTTTCCAGAGTCTATATAATGTGAACAGAGAGCAAACCCGAAACAGAATACCCGAAACATAACTGGAATCTAATGCTTAAAAGAGGCACACATTTTACCAGAGACATTTTAAGGCATGGGCAAAGTGGGCTTTGGCCCAGGGCCCCAGCCTTTCAGGGGGTCCCCTCAAAGAGCCAGCTCTTTTCTGCAGAGTCTTGCCCTGGTGACTTTGAGTAATTCTTAGAGAGATTGTTTTACATACCGTTTTCCTTTAATTTATTTTTTAATGTGGGTGATGCGTGATGTGTGAGAATGTGCGCTCATAACCAGCAGATTAGATTACGGCAATGCCCTATACGCCGGGATCAACAGAACCCTACTACGCAGACTCCAGACCATCCAGAACACTGCTGCCAGACTCGTCCTCGGGTCCCCGCGACACGAACACATGACCCAACACCTGCGAGACCTCTACTGCCTCCCCGTCGAGAAGAGGGTCACCTTCAAGCTCCTCACCCACGCCTACAAATTCCTCAACAACATCGGCACCTAAATACCTCAACGAAAGAGTATCCTTCCACATACCCAAGAGGAACCTCCGCTCTGCCGACCTCACCCTGGCAGAGGTCCCCCACATCCACAGAAGCAGAACAGGTGGGAGAGCCTTCTCCTACATCACAGCCAATACCTGGAACAAGCTCCCCGTGAACATCAGACGCTCCCCAACCCTGCAAACCTTCAAGAAGGGCCTAAAGACCTGGCTCTTCAACTGATCCTTTGCCACGGCTGATCCGGAGCTGCCTCCCCTTCTTGCGCCTTGAGAAACCTCATGGGTGAGTATTGCGCTTTACAAACCCCTTGATTGATTGATTGATTGATTGATTGATTGAATCTATTACAGACATTTTGCAGAGAAATGTTGTGTTTATGTTTCATGCAACATCAATTAAAAAAAGGTTCTTTTAGATCAAAAGAGGATCTCAAATATGAGAAATGAGAGGGTGTCACTGAAGTTATTTGCAATAATGTTAGTGAGCTGCTGCTGTGTTACAATATTGAAAACATGTCACTATCTCTGAATGTAAGATGTAAACACATTTAGAATTTGCACTAGTGTGCCTGTGCAGTGTCAGTGACCTGGCCAAAGAGGGCACGAAAGAGCTGAAATTGTATCATAAATTCAAAGGTGTTCCAAACAGGGCCCCCAAAATATGTATGGCCCAGGGCTCCCTAAATCCTTAAGATTTTAGGAGCCCTGGGCCAAACGTATTTTTTGGCCAGGGCCAAAATACGCCTTTTACTGTGAAACCCGTACACGTAGGGTTCTTTTCAGCTGAGATGAGCATCGTATATGTTATACACAAACTACTTTAGTCTGGAAAGTGCAAAGGGCCGGGACATTCATGTTTTCCCATTTTCAATTTATTTAATTTTCTTAAGAAGCTCTAAGTTTTCTAGAGCATTCCGATAAATTTGGTGTTGATTTGTGTTAAAATATCAATATAGCTAGATAATAATATTCATCACAGAATATGCCTCATAATGTGTCTTCTCTCATCATATTATTTGCCTTTTCTTTGCTTTATAATTTAGTTATCATAATGTATAACATGTTTTTCTTCATTGCTTCATAATTCCAGTGACTTTATTTTGGGAGCTATTCAGACAATACGGTGAACAGATTCGTACTGTCTTTTTAGGTCACACCTACTAGACAGTGTATGTGCTGTCTGTTGCAAGATGTATTGTCAGCTTACAGTGGGCTTAGCGCCTGCACTTTGCTTACCATTTGCTGGCTGCAAGGCCATTGCCGACTTCATAGCCCCCTCAATATCGACTCTGAACACTACATCTTCCAGGGATACCTGAATTTGCATCTAGAGGACCCCAAGTACACCAACTCAACCACACTCCTGGAAAATGTGGACAACCTCGCACTTCTCATCTAGTCTCCATCCCCATGCACAATGCCGGAAACACCTTAGATCCGATCTTCTCCTCAAGAGTCAAACTCTCCCACCCCACCATATTGACCTGGACCGACTACAGCAGCATTCACTTCACCCCTACCGGCATAGCACACTCTCCAACCAAACCCCCCTCCCAACCCGCAGGAAATGGATTGGAGTAACAGAAAATAACTGGATCTCTGCCCTCAAAGATACCTTACCTGTCCCCACTGACAACATCAAACTCCAAACCCAAAACCTCTCTCAGTGGATCTCTGCCGCCGCAGACCCCATTGCCCCCATGAAAGACTCCTACAAGGACAAACCCGTCAAAGGAGCTAGCTGGTTCACCCCTGAACTTCAGAACCTCAAATTCCGCTGCAGAGCACTGGAGAGATGCTGATGTTCCAGCAGGAACCCCCTGAACCACAACACCTTCAGATCGGCCCTCAGCAACTACCACCACAAACTGAAAGAAGCCAAGAAAACCAGCCTCAATGACCTCATGGAAGCCAGATCCAACCAAACCAAAGATCTCTTCTCCATTGGCAGGGAATTCTGCCACCCATCACCACAGAGACCACCATTCACCCCTCCCAGGCACTCTGCGACTCCCTAGCTGACTTCTTCCACTAGAAGATCTCGGACATCTACAGTAACTTTGACCCCACAGCCCTCCAGCCTCAACCATCTTCATGCCTACATTGACACTAGCAATGCCCCACAACTCACCGACTGGAACCAGCTCTGCACCTAAGACACCTACACCATCATGATGACAATCCACTCCGGCTCATCCATGGACCCCTGCTCTCACCACATCTACAACCTAGGGAGAGAAGAAATCATCTCCCACCTCACCAAAGCCCTCACAGCTCCATTAAGACAACCACAGTCCCCACAGCCTGGAAAAACTCAGAAGTCAAACCCCTTCACCAAACTTCGCAACCTAGGCATCCAACACAATACTTTCAACTGGATCTCCTCCTTTCTCCACGGTCAAACCAGATAATCCACCTTCCTCCCTTCTCCTCTGACCTCAAGAACATCATCTGTGGGGTTCCCCAGTGCTCCTCCCTTAGCCCCACCCTTTTCAATGTGTACATGACACATCTCGCCAACATCGCCACACCCACGGACTCAACGTCATATCCGACTCCAATGACATCTAGCTCATCCTCTTCGTCACAAACTACAACAACACCGCCAGAACCAACTTCCAGAAAACCATGTCCGACTAGCAGACTGGATGTGGGTCATCTGCCTGAAGCGCAACTCACCTTTGGACGCAACCCCTCCCCCTGCAATGACTCCTGGTGGCCCCCGTGCATGCACAAAACCTTGGAATCATCCTCGACAGTGAGCTAACTATGAAGAGGCAAGTCAACAGCGTCTCTGGCTCATGCTTTCACACCCACCGCTTGCTCTGCACGATCTTCTACTGGATCCCCACCCACACCAGGCTTCTAAAGGATTCCGCTCCGCCTACAGTGCCCAGGCCGAAACCCGCCACATCCGACGGAGCCACTGCTGAGGTCTTTCCTTCTCCTACATGCCGCAAAGTCCTGGAATGTCCTCCCCCTTCCACTTGACCACCGGCCCATTCCTCCAAGAAGAAGGCTCAAGAACTGGTTCTTCGACCAAGAGTAGAACCCAGGCACTTGGGGATCCCCCGAGGTGACACACCACACTATTGTATTGTATTGTATTGTATATTGCACTTATATAGCGCAGGCTGCCACCCTACGGGAATCCTGGCGCTTTTTTTTAGGAAACCTAATTAGATGGAAACGGCAGAAAGCAGGGCTGAGTATAGGGCACAGGAGTCTCAGATTTTAGCGACTAGCCAGGTCTTTAAACTCTTTCTGTAGCACATCAGAGAGTTGGCTTGCCTGATGTTCTGGGGCAGCTCATTCCACAAGCGGGATGCTACTGTACTGAAAGCCCTGCCTCCCATCCTGGATTTCTTGAATCTGGTAGTTGTTGCCAGACTAACACTGGAGAAGCAAGGAGCCTAGTGGGCTTATACCATGTAAATCTTTCCTGCATTGATAGGGGGCCCATACTGTGCAGTGCTCTGTATACAATGCACAGTGACTTAAAGGTAACTCTGTCCCTTATCGGCAGCCAATGGAGATCTCTCAAAGCCATTGTGATAGAGGAACTGCGTGGTCTGTTGAGTGCCAGCTTAGCCGCTAAAGACTGGATCTTTGCAGCCCCTGTAAGATGTATAATGGGGCACCTAAATATAGGGAATTGCAGTAATCCATTCTGCACAAGATTATGCTCCTCACCACCAAGGGTCTAGCCTCATTAGGTAGGGGAGGGAGGATCTGTCTAAGTGCTTTTAGCAAGGCAAAGCATACGCTGATTGTTTTATTAGTTGGCGATACCATTTGAAGATTTTCATCAAACAGTACTCCCAAATTACGCACTGTTTTAACTGGGACAAAAGGATAGGTCCCCGCGGAAAACCTGAGCTCACACAGAGGTTGCTGATTCAGTTTGGCAGTCGAGCAGTAGACTACCTCCATTTTCTTCTCATTAGATTGCAGAGAGTTTGCATTGAGCCAGCTGGAGACCCGACCCATACATTCCTGAAAGGTATCCATAGACACCACATGTTTCCCTTCCAGGGAGAACACTAATTGGGTGTCGTCGGCATAATTGATCAAGTCGATCCCATAAGATTTTATGATAGGGATCAGGGGCCGCAGATATATATTAAAAAGAATAGGACTAATAGACGACCCCGGTGGCACTCCGTGATGAACCAGGGACTTGCGGGAGGCATACGGAGTCATATAAGAACTTCCTGATTGATAGATTTATTGTCACACTCATTTGATTGCATACTATTTCTTAGCTTGTGTGGGTTTGACTTCCTCTTCTGGTGTTTGTTCCTACCCTGGAGCATATATGGATTCCTTAAATCCTTCCCCTACTTGCTTGTCAAGTTCTACTTCTTTCATGTCGGTTAACCACTGCACCGGAGTGCATGTGTTTCCTCTCTCTCTCTTTTGTGTACTTCTTCCCCCTGCACTCCATGTTGCTCCTTGTGCCTTTGTGCTTTTCCTGTACTTTGCTCTGTGATGCACACATCAGTGAATGCCCCCCCATGGTTTCCCCGTCTTTGTGCTTCTTCCCCCAAGCTCCATGTTGCTCTGTCCCTCTCACCCATTTGCTTTTCACCCTACTCCCTCTGTTGTCCATGTTGTACTCTCTTCATGTCATTTTACACTTTCTTCATGTCATTCACTTTCCACAACCACGGTTGACTGTAGGGTGATGAGACCGTTGCCATCATAGCTGGTACTGCCCTCAGCAGGCACCATGTTTAGAACTAACACAGGTTTAAAAAGCACCTGCTGCAGAGTTCCTTGTGTGTCCAACAGTTTTCAGGCAACAATACAAATGTCACAGTAGCTCTGGTGATTAATGTTCCTGCTGGAGAGAGATCTTTTGTCCAGTGGCAGTTTCCACTCATGATGAAGTAGTGCAAAGGGGTAATATTCCCGCTGCAAAGACCGTGTACCATGCTAATCACCAAACTATATTTTATGTAATGTTATGTAATTTGGTACTTGTAAAGCGCCGTCACTCCGTGAGGAGTATCATGCGCTGACTTGGTTGGAGGTGAGAGTGGGCGGTGAAGATACCAAATAAGAGAGAGGCATAATTTGTCTGGGGCAATAAATACCCAACTCTTCAGAGCCTTCCTGAATTGAATTTCTGATTTAAGTAGCCTTAGGTGAGGTGGAAGTAAATTCCAGGCTTTGGTCCTGAGGAAGGCCACTGTCTTTCCTCCTTTCAATTTATACTTGAAAGTGGGGGTAAGAGCAGCTTCGCTGATGATGACCTAAAAGACCTAGTTGTGGTGTATGGAGCAAATCGTGCTGCAAGATACTTAAGTCCCAAGTTGAGCCTGGCTCTATAGGTGATCAGGAGAATTTTATAAAGGATTCTCTTGTGTACCGGAAGCCAGTGAAGACTTTTTAATGCTGCAGATGCCGAGGATCTTCGTGGGAGTTTGAACACTAGCCGTGCCACCGCGTGCTGCACCACCTGTAACTTCTTTAGAATTGCTTTATTAGCTCCTGCGAGAAGGCTGTTACAATAATCTAAGCGCGAGAGAATCAGGGCCACTGCCACTGATTTCCTTGCGGCTAGTGGGAGAAAATTGAAGAAAAAACATTTGCGATTTGATAAGGCTGAAGCATGTCCCTGCTTCAGCTGTGGCATGTGGGAGGAAAGAGAGTGTTGTATCAAATTGTACTCCAAAATTCTTAGCCACCTTGACGGAGGATTTCCGTTTTGTGTCTGCTCTAGTGAAACTGGTTCAAAGATTCGAATAGAGCAGGCGACGTCCATTGGAACTTGATCCAGAATGAAATCCTGATCATTAGCAGGAGTAACTGGAAATTCTTTTTGAATTTTTTAAATGTTTTCCTCGGAAAATACTGAGATATTATCACACAGATTTTGCTAGGAGGGAAGCTCTTTCTGTTCCCCTTTGGGGTTTGTAAATGACTTCACTACCGAAAAGATAACTGTTTGGTCTTGATTAGCTTCCAGTATTTTATTAGTGTAATATATTTTTTTAGCCAATTTAATTTGATGATGATAGAGCTTTCTACTCTTTTTGAATGCTATTTTATGTTCAGCGTTATACAATTTTCTCCATTGCCGCTCGTGATTTCTACATAGAAAATCTGCTTGTGCCAACATGGGCGCAAACCAAGGGGCCTTCTGAGTTTTTAGTTTCCTATGCTTGCCAGGCTTCTCTGGAGGAGTAACTTCTGTGTATACATTGGTTATCCAAGAGTGAAAAGGCATGAATCGAGCTCTGTGTTCCCTGTCAAAGCAGGGGTATTGGCCAGGGCCAAGGTTGCTAACTTGGGATTACCAGCTAATTATGTCCATTTGTGCCCTCGTTGGGGTTCGGAGGATGACTTGTCAAGGTGGATCTTCTGAGGGATTCTAAGTGCAAGGGGGACATAGAAATGGTCTGACCATAACTGCGGGGCGGGGATGTCGACCGATAACCAGGCCAAATTAGAACAGACCCCATCCAAGGTATGGCCAACCTGGTGTGTTGAACCCTTCACCAGTTGGTGCAGTGAGAGGAGTTCTATGGTTTGAAGAAAGTTATCTGTTCCCGGATCAGTTCTGCCTTCTAAGTGGAGAATAAAATCACCTAACAGAGTGAATTTGGCATATTTAAGCAAGAGATGACTCAAGGTATCCCCAAGTGAATCTGTAAAGGTGGTGCTCTGACCTGGGGGACGGTAAATCATGGCTCCTGAGAAAGAATGGTGGCATTAAGGGAGAGAGAAAAGCCAAGACTTTCTGCTCCTTTGATTTTATCTACATCAAAATAAGTACACATAAACGTGTCCCGTTGGATGATGGCCAGACCCCCTTCTCTGCCAACCCTTCTATGGAAAGGTTAGTCCTGCAATAGTAGCATGAGCAGGCCCCCATTATTTTATCCGGTGGTAATAAACATTTACAGTGTCCCCTGCTATTGAGATGCTTAAGAGCCTCTGATGTGTACACAAATTTTGTGGGAGTTTGGGCAGCATTTCCCGCCCCTGTCCCAGCCTTGGCGCAGATGGGCGCAGACGGGCTTGCCTTTGGCGCGCCGGCGTGAAAGATCTGAGCTCCGCCCTCCTCCCCGGAAGTCAAACCATCCGGAGGTCACATTGGGCCCGAAAGGGGGTGTGTCCGCTTCCCTCCAATTAAAGAGAAAAATGCCGGCGTTGGACCGGGGAAGCGGAAACTGACAGTGCAAGCAGAAAACACAGTAAGAAAACGCTAGAAAAATGTGCAAAATGCAAGTTCATTGCAGGTAACAAGTGCGCACTATGGCTGAAGCCTAAGTTAATTAAAAAGAAGGTTCTGAAGCTCAAACCCCAAATGCGGATAAAAACAATAAAAATAGTCAGGGTTTAAAAGTTGTGCCAAGAAATGTAATGTCATGCTGCGCCTCCAGTCCAGCATGAGATTAAGTAGCTGGCCGGGCGTGTGAAAGATCTGAGATCCGCCCTCCTCCCCGGAAGTCAAAGCATCCGAAGGTCAGGTCCGGACGGAAAGGGGGTGTGTCTGCTTCTCTCCAATCAAACGGCAAAATGCCGGCATTGGACGGGGAAGCAGAAAGTGACAGTGCAAGCCCTTATAAAACACAGTAAGAAAACGTTAGACAAATGTGCAAAATGCAAATCCAGTGCAGGTAACAAGTGCCGGCTAAGGCTGAAGCCTAAGTTAATTAAAAAGAAGGTTCTGAAGATAAAACCCCAAATGTGGATAAAAACAATAAAAATAGTCAGGGTTTAAAAGTTGTGCCAAGGAATGTAAAGTGAGGGCTCCTCTCACCTCACGCTCTGCTGCGCGTCCGGCCCAGCATGAGATTAAGTAGCTGGCCAGGCGCTTGAAAGATCTGAGCTCCGCCCTCCTCCCCGGAAGTCAAACCATCCGGAGGTCAGGTCGGGCCGGAAAGGAGGTGTGTCCGCTTCCCTCCAATCACCCCTCTTCAGCCAGGATAGCTTGAGTACAGTCCAGGGAGGACCTGGCTTGGCAGTTCAGGCTGGACTGTTCCCACGAGGCACAGGGGCAAGACTGATTTGCATATGGCTGGGTTCAAATTGGCAAGGCATGGTGAGCAAAAAAACGATGGATTTTGGCCCAGATCGCTGTACTGGGGTGAATGTATGACATTGTTCTGCATTCTGTGCATCAACTGTTGTTTTTGCATATGTCACCCCGAGTGGAACGGGTATGCCCAGACGTGGGTCCCATGCTCTGCTTGCCACTGGAATCAAGCTATCCTGGCTGAAGAGGGTTGAAACCCCGAAACCAGTACTTGGATGCTTGTTTCCAGTCCAGGGAGGACCTGGCTTGGCAGTTCAGGCAGGACTGTTCCCATGAGGCACAAAGTCAACACTGATTTGCATATGGCTGGGTTCAAACTGGAATGGCATGGTGAGCAAATAAACGATGGATTTAGGCACAGATCTCGTAACTGGAGCAAATGTATGACATTGTTTTGCATTCTGTCCATCAACTTAATTTTTTGCAACTTTCTAAAAGTGGCATTTTCAGACCTGTAATTTAAAAATCAACTTCACTAAAAGGTGTGTATGGGGATTTACTCATAGTAGAATGTTAAGCTGTTGCTAGGTTAATGGAATGTTGTTCTTTGAAGTGGAGCAGATGAGACATTGGAGCTGGAGATGTAGCTGGAGGTCTTGTTATCTTTGTACTACCAATAAAGAGTACCAACGTATTTCCTGTGTTAGAGACATCTTTACATTGGCGACGAGGGTCATAGTCTGTGCAGGGGACAGACATCAAGAACCTCAACCCCTGGATGATACCTGGATTTGGTATACATTTCAAATATTCAAGAATTTCAAGAATATTACGAGATGCTTTTCTACTGGTATGTACTTTGTATCTAATGGATATTCTTTTATTCTACTACTATTCTAAAATAATTATCGACTAACTAGAGGAAATTCTACTTTTACATTTGTTCTGGGCATTTGATTTGCTTCTTACATTGACTTTTTTTATTCCTGTGCGAAGATAATGCTTTTAACTGCTTCATACTGTGCTGTGAATTATTTGCTTTATGCACTTTAAGAGTGAACCTGGTGCATCGTGAGAAACAGAAAACAAGAAAAGTAAAGGAAACAAACTTTGTGTGCTGTGAAGTAAATTATTGAAAACGCGTTAAAATTTCCAACTTGTGCGCAAATTGGAGGCTTTTGAAGACAAGTAAGTGTTTACCGTTACGCCGCATCTTGTGAAACTCGTAACGAACAAAATCTGTAGGAGTCTTCATCTTCTGAATGCCGCGGTATCCTGGTAACGCTCTACACGCGCTGTGCCCAATGTGCCAAATAGCCTGCTGAAAGTAAATACTGCATGTACAAGGAGCATGAGGTCAAGGACGTGACCTGTGCCGTTCGGCCATTTTGATTGGTCGGAAAGCAGTTACACCACAGTTACACCAATTTCCTTACAAAATAGAACGAAAAACTCTTCCTACACAAACAAGATCGATGTCGTCCTCGGCAAAACTTAAAAAATAATTTGCCGTTTTGTGCTGCAACAATTGTCATAACAACATCGTCAACGCCTCAACAAATCTAAAGGGAGCTGTTCCATGTTATGATTTCTTATCGACATTTTTTAAGTGAATCTCGAAGTAATTTGCAAGAAGGCTCATCAATTCAAGTACTGGTGTTCTTCAAGATATTTCAAGGAACTCTCCATGACAGTAATTTGTTATTTTAATTAATTATTTTCTTTAACATTGTTATCCTTTCAGGTTATTAACATTGAATTATAATATTAATTCTGTTGAACCCCTTCCATGCTGATGACGGCCCCCGGCCGTCATGCATCACGGTGGGCATGCGCTAATGACGGCTGGGGTCCGTCATGAACCCGCCCACTCATTAAAACGGCTGCACAGGTGCAAAATCGCGACCGCGCCCAAGTGGTTAATGGCTGATCAAGGGTTAGCAGCCCCTCCTTCCTTTCTTGTGACCTCCGGTGTAACCTGCCATACCCTGTAAGGAATGGAAAAAAATAGTTTTAACCTACATTTTAGCAACAGGGGCAGATAAGTATGGTCCTATTCGCAAACAAGCAATTTTGCTTCATCACTTAGGTGTTGAGGGGTGTCGTTTATATGAAGACTTACCTGAAATATCCCTAGGAATAAGAAATGGGCAACCAACCAATGTTTACGATATGAGCATGCAAATGTTAGAGAAAAGATTTATTGCCAAGATTAATACAGTATTAGAGAGGCAGTGTTAAAAAAAATGATGAAGATATTGCAATCTACATAGCTGCGTTAAGGCGCTGTCTTTAACATGCCAGTTTGAGAATCTAGGAGACTCACTTATACGTGATCAAATTGTTAGGTGTACTAACAACAAAAGGGTACAAGAGAAACTGCTTATTAAATACTCTACCTCGGAAGAAGCTATACAAATAGCTAAGGGTCTAGAGAATACAGATCTATGGATTAAGGAAATGGATAAGTGTACTAGCTTCATAGTATCGAAAGACGTAGTATCAAAAGTTCTGAATCGAAAGATTTAGGTTCAACAGGATCACAAATCCATGCATGTGTTGATGAGACAAAAGTAGTAAAAAATGGGGGGAAATTTCAACCTAAGTCCTTTAGTAAACCTTCTGGAGTGTCTCGTCCTACTAACATACCTTCACAATCTAATTTACAGGTTTTCAAGTGTTATAGATGTGGAGCTCCAGAACACATTGTTTCTAGTACCAAATGTATGGCTAGATATGCGATTTGTAGAGCGTGTGGGAAAAGAGGACATATTGCTAAAGCTTGTAATGCTAAAACTCAGTATGTCCGTGAAATTGATGACACCTGTGAAAATATTCAAGAGTTCATGTTATGCATTGATGGGTTATCAATCCAAAGGGATGATAGTCCAAAATCTGTTTGTATTGTTGATGTGGCTACTGAAAGCTCTGATAAACTCGAGAAGCCACACTTGCTTATAAACTTTGAGACTAAAAATATCAGAATGTTGGTTGATTCGGGTAGCTTGTATACGTTGTTATCCAAAGAAATGTATCTTAAAGTTTGGGGCGATGAGAGTGATGTGGATTCTTGGGATACACTTGAAATTAAAGCTGTTGGCTACAGGGGAAAAACCATAGACATTTTGGGACTTAAATGGATGATAATAAGTTTTTCAGGCCGGAAAGTTTATGGACGAATATATCTGACGAAACAGGGTTCCAATTTGTTAAGTTGGCACCATCAAAAAGATTTGGGGGTTATGTTCAATCCTAACGCATCTCAACCGGTTAAATCTTTACCTATTCTTAATGTTGAGGGATATGAGGCTGATATTATGGAAAAGTTTTCCAATGTTTCCTCTGATAAATAGGGAAAACTTGTGAATTTTTCACATAAGATCATCCTCAAGAAAATGCAGTACCAGTGGTTCATAAAGTGAGAAATGTACCTTATCTAATGAGAGGTCTCTTTCAAGAAGAACTCAATAAATTGTTAAAGCAGAACATAATTGAACCCACAGAAGTTTCTGAGTGGCTCGCACCCATTGTAGTCGCGCCAAAAGATGGTGGAAACAAAGTTCGTCTATGTGTGGACTTGCGCGATCTTAATAGAAACATTTGGGTTGATAGACAACCACTGCCGAATATATCTGAAATGTTAACAGCTATGGGTGGAGGTATGATTTTCAGTGTTATAGATATGTCTGCTGCATATCATCAAATCGATTTGGACAAGGAATCTAGGCACCTCACCTAATTTGTAACATCGCTGGGGGCATTCCGTTACTGTAGGATGCCATTTGGTTTGGTGTCTGCCTCAGCTGTGTTTCAAAGGGTCATGCAGCAGATTTTTGGTGATATGGATAATATCTTGTGTTTTCAAGATGATGTGCTGATTGTAGGAAAGAGCTGTGAACATCATGATAAGATTTTAACTGAGGTTTTGAAACGTATGGAAAGTCATGGGTTGACTATAAAAAAAGAAAAATGTTAATTCAAAAGAGATTGTGTGACCTATTTAGGACACGAAATATCAGGGCCAGGAATAAAACCAAAGAAAAATATTTTCTCTGCAATTAATGATTCCCCCACTCCTCTCAACAAGGATCAGTTGAAATCGTTTCTGAGGCTTGCCGAGTACTGTTCTAAATTCATTAGTGGGTTCTCAGAAATAGTGGAATCTTTGAGGTTACTGATGAAAAATGGAGTTGCATTCGAATGGAATGAAGTGTGTGAGAAGGCGTTCAGATCTGTGAAGAGTGGCATTTTACATGCACCTACCCGCGGACATTTCAATGTCAAGGCTAAAACTTTTGTCACTACCGATGCTAGTGTGGTGGGTTTTGGGGCTGTATTCTCTCAAGTTCATGATGGAGTGGAATGGATTATCGGTTTCACGTCTAGAAGGCTTCAGGGTGCAGAAACCTCATACTCTGTGATTGAGAGAGAAGCTCTCGTGTGTTGTTTGAGTATTAAGCATTTTGGATATTTTCTTTGGGGTTTGCCATTTAGGGTTCGCATTTATCACAAACCCCTAGTACACTTGTTTAAAGGTGGAAGAGGATTGAAAGGCAATGTGACCCCCAGAATTTCTAGGTGGATTTTGTCGGTACTTGAGTACAATTTTGAGATGGAGTATATGAAAGTTAGAAAAATGTGGTTGCAGATTGTCTGTCTAGAATGCCAGTGGATGTTGCCGGGGAGGATTTGGCAGACGGAGTGGATGTGATTAGATGCAATGAGGAACTAGCGTTTGATAAAGGGGAATGGGACAATGCTATGTCGGATGATGATGTTCGTTTTAGAAGTTTTTATCACGTTGATGCTGAGTTGAGTGTAAGTGAAGGAAAGTTATGGAGAAGGAACAAACTAGTACCACCGGCTAAATTGAGGAGTAAGATAATGAATATAGCACACAAAGGGCATTTAGGTATGACCAAGAGGCGAATCCGGCAATCGTTTTGGTGGCCAGGAATGGACAATGATATTGAGGAACTTGTTAAGGAATGTTGCACGTGTGCTAGGAGTGATAAAACAAAGGTTGTTAGACAACCTCCTCTTGCTTGCATAGAATTTCCCACACGTCCAAGGAAAAAAGTAGCAATTGACTTTCTTGGTCCATTTCTAAGTTGGGTTCTCAAAGCAAGTTTTTGATGGTTCTTGTGGATTACCATTCAAAATGCTTTGTTGTGGAGTCTACTGATTGTATTGAAACAGGAAAAGTGATTGGTTTCATGGAAAGAGTGTTCATGAATGAAGGAATACCAAAAACATTGGTGTCGGAAAATGAAGTTCAGTTGGTTTCTAGAAGAATGAAAGAGTTTTTATGTAAAATAGGAATTAATCATGAGAGGGTTGCCTTGTTCAGGCCGCAAGCAAATGGTTTGGTTGAAAGGATCAACCGTCTGTTAATTTACAACATTCAACTTTCTTTAGCGAATGGTTTGGCATGGTCTGAGGAACTTAAAAAGTTAGTGTGGTCATATAGAGTTACACCACATTCTATAACTGGGGTTTACCCGTTTGTTTCTCTTATGGGGCGTGAGCCGGGTCTGAAAGAAGTTCCAGGGTGGTTAAAGAATAAACAATGTGTGTGGGTGGATCGTGCTGCAGTAGAAGATGGTGTAAAGAAACAACAGAGTGTAGCCACAAGTCACTACAACTTAAGAAAAGGAGTTAAGGATTCAGATATAAAAGTGGGTGATTGGGTTGTGGTGAGAAGAGGAGGAATTGTTACTAAGGGAGAAAGTAAGTTTACTCAACCTATAGAGGTAAAAAATGTAAAGAAAAATATTCTTATCTTAACGTATGGCTCTGCTTGGAGTTGTGGTAATGTTTCTCCTTAAGTTATTTCATATTTTGTGTTTACTGTATGCAATTTGAAGATTTTGTTTTCTTCATTATGTTTCCATTATTGTTCTATGTAAGGGGGGAGATACGTGGGGATTTACTCATAGTAGAATGTTGAGCTGTTGCTAGGTTAATGGAATGTTGTTCTTTGAAGTGGAGCTGATGAGACATTGTAGCTGGAGGTCTTGTTATCTTTGTACTACCAATAAAGAGTACCAACTTATTTCCTGTGTTGGTGACATCTTTACAGTGTGTTTTTAAATTGTGAGTCCAGAGATACCAAACTCCAATTTTCTATCTGCTCCCAATTGGAAGATACACTTGTAAAATGTTACAAGGCAGCGCCAATGCTGACTTATGGGAGAGACAGGCCTTGCTGTAGTGAAAATGAATGTAGCTATTTTTTACTACCAGGACATATAAACTTTAAAGCAGATGCCCTACCATTCAAATACAATTCACCCTGGCCATGGGGCTACCTTGGGCCTACATTAGGGGTGCCTTATATATAAAAAGTGAAAGAGGAAATGTAAGGCCTGGCCAGTAGGTGAACTTACCAGGTCGACATGGCAATTAGAAAACTGCACATACAGGCTCTGTAGTGGTAGGCATGAGACAACTTTGTAGAGCTACTCGTGTGGGTGGCACAATCAGTGCTGTAGGATCACTAGTAGCATTTGATTTACATGCCCTGGGCACACACATTGCGCTGTACTACGGACTTATTAGTAAATCATACAGGCCAATCATGGAGAAACCAAATGCCAATACACTTTAGCCACAGAGCACATGCACTTTAACAGGGTTCAGCAGTAGTAAATTGCCCAGGGTCCTAACACCAGCAAAAACGAAGTTCAGCACAGAGTCAAAAACAGGAGGTCAGAAGCAAAAAGACAGGAGAAGCCCCGCCAAAAGATGCTGGTTCTAACAGATACGGATTTTCAAAATTACAATTCAGTACAATAATTGCAAACTGTGAACACTCGAATGGCTGCAAAGATTTTGATCAAATGTGCATTTGTATTCTTTTTTGGTTAAAGAATTTCACAACTTGATTTTCCAGCAAAAATCACCCAAAACAATAGAATTATGTAGAGAACAGGAATGGCAATTCAACCAATTTCAGGTGGCCTTTGCCCCCCCTTCACAACTAATTGTCTCAAATGAAAGGAATTAACCCATGTTTATCACACACTAAGTAATTGCACATGTTAAGAAAAAGGCAATGGGAACTTTTATGCATCGCATTAAAACCAATGTGCAACAACTGACAACAGTATCAACTTCCTACCCGTGCCACATAACTTTTTCAGAGGTACCAATTAAATAATGTTAAATAAATGTATGAAAAGCATTAATTTCCTAGTGTGGTTCAAACTCATGATCCACTCAATCCATTGGTTCTTTGTGAGTGTTTTACTTTCAGTATTTTGTGATCATTGTATTCTAGAAATGTATGAACCTGTTGAGCATTCTTTTGAATGGTATCTCTTGATTGAAATAGATTTCAGATAAGTATCATGATGGACCCTAAACTACTACTATCATTGTGGGTGAGTTAGAATGATGCAAAAGTCTTGGTAGTGGGGAACCCGTTGGAGCTTCGGCCTCTTTGCAAAGTTTGCTGGGTAAATCAGAACTATACACTGAAAATGTCTTACCTTCTGGGGCATATGTATAAGCCCCTATCGCTACCACAACCTCACTTTTTCTGACGTTCCTGTGGCGATAGTGGCTTAGCTTTATTTACAGGGCAGCGTTAAGCCACTTAGCATGGCTTAATGCTGCCTTGTAAGTAAGGCCCCCTTTCACGCTATGGTTAGCATGAAAGGGGTGGGCAGTGGGTGTTGCTGTGGGCGTTCCACTGCAACACCCATTTTGATGCTGCTCCCAATGCATACATAAACAATCTGTAAAAAAATGCAATTTCGTGACTTTCATGTTTTCTGCATGAAGCAGCACACATAATAGTGACAAAATTGCATTTTAGGATTGTTTATCTATAGGAACGGACACTTTCCTACACATAAAACAATCCTCATCTGCACGCAGACACCCTTGTACTATGGTGCAAGGGTGCCTGCGTTGGCGCTACACTGCTAAGTGTAGCGCCAGCATGGGGGGAAAAGCAATGCTGCACCATATCCTTGTAAATATGGTGCAGCCTTATGTTTCAGAAGTGGCGGAATGAGGCGTGAAGCCATGACGGCTAACACCTCACTCCGCCACTTCCTCGTACAAATGCCCCTCAGTGTCTTAGTGGGTAGTACGCCTGAAAAAGTCTGTGCGGTAGCCAGGGCAGCAGACATACACTCAAGGGTGGTTGGTGAGCCTCGAAAGTGGTGAGGCATGGATGCCTGCCTTGAACTGAAGAGAGCGAGCAAAGTAAAGTAAGCAAACCCTGTATTCATGGTGTGACAGGAAACCGTACCCTCCTTAAGACTGTTTGTGGTTAACCATCCCTAAGAACACTTTCAAGAAATGATGGCAAGGCAATGTGTTTTAACACAGTTTCCCTATGCATTATATTTTTTAAGCTTACCCAGGTTAGAAATATTCATGCCCTGCTTCTCCCCACCAATGATTATGCCAGTAGTGTGAACAAAGAGGCAAGTCAGTTGCCATGCGCACCCTAAATGTGCTTACGTTGTCATGACATATGGGGCAACATTATGGCTTATTAAAGAAAAGAAAGGTTTTTTTACAGCACCCCCCTGAACTCATGTTATAAAATGTTCTTATATGTGGTGATGAGGACAAAGGAGGCATGTCAAAATAAAATAACTGCATAGGATCACACAATTTGGTTAAGCACAGGCCAGGATTGATAACGGTTTTCAGGTTTGACACTGCTATCCAGCCACTAGATTGCTATCTCGATTTCTCCTATTTTACATCAATAGTTAAAGCTCAATCTTTATTTTTGGGACATAAGGTGATAGCATTGATGAGACGCAGAAGCCACTGACTGTTTTCCCTGGCTGTCTCTAAAGGGCTTTCCAATTAGTCTTTCCCCTCACAGTTACACAGCAGATACAGTGAGATAACTTTCAGAATGGAAAGCTTCGCCGCACATTGAGTTCATGTAAAAATGTGTCTTGTTATTTTTTCACTGAAGCGCTCTGGTACCATTTTACCATTACCTGCATAGTTGCCTCAAGCGGCAACCTTGAGCCGCGGGGCACCCGCAAATACCAATCTGCACTGTGATCAGTTTACATAACGGAATTAGGAAGGGGAGCCACGAGGTGTTGTTTTTTTATTTTTTAAATCTGATGATAAATGTTGAAACGTCTGACGTCATCCATATGACGCAAGCCTCTGGCATAACAAAACTTGAGGGGCGCCCATAAGGCAGGTGTAGGGGCCTCTCTAGACTCAAACAAGAGATCTACGGCCGGAGTACTGTGCTGAGGGGGTCCCATGGAGCTTGCCCCCACCCCACAGCAACACAAAGGAGTCCATTAGGATGGCGGACGGATCGCCACCGCCATGCAGGCGGTGGCGATCCATCCGCCATCCTTGCCCGTCCACCACCTTTTTCCCCCCGCCATATTACAATGGCGGAGGGACCGTGGCGGACGGAAGACCGTCCGCCGCGGTCGGCTTGCGACCGTGGCGGAAAAGCTCTAATATGGTGGCGGTGTCTATCAGACACCGCCAGCCGTATTAGGATGGCCTGAGGGGAATACCTTACCGTGGAGGCAATGCCGCCACGAAAATGCATACGGTTACTGCTTTGGAGGATAGATAGAAGGAGAGGAGAGGGACCCATGTGAACTGGTTGGTAGTCTGAAAATTGAGGTAGAATGTGAGTCTTATGTCATGTAGCAGGATTGAAGGGACCCGTTATGGGTGTTACAAGTTATGAATGAAGATGTCCATTGTTTTCCTTATGCTTTGTGATCTAACAGGATTGCTCTTATCATGCGACTGGGTTGTGTGTGTGCTTCTAAGGTAAGTAACGCACTCTCACTATGTATGGTAAGAGACATTGCTAAAGAATTTTCAGTCAATCAGTATCACCTTAAGAGCAACAGTGAGCAGCAGATCAAGCTGAGCGAAGTCTGAGCCTGGGAGCTCGATGGGTGAGTCGGCTGTGTGCGGCTCAAGTGTTACCATTGTGATGTATTCCTATAGGTACTGTATCGATTCCCCTATTCCTGGCCCTGGTTTGGTTAATAATTAACTAGCAGCCATCCAACGGTGCAAAAACCGTTATCTGATTAAGCCACACCACGGCACAGAAGCGCGTTATCTGATTAGGTCATAACGCATGCCATCTAATTAGACAAGCGATATTCCTCCAGCCCCTGACAAGGCATACCGAGTTCTCAAAACAAATCAAACCTACAGCGACCTGGGAAATTCCCATAGCCATTGTTTTGATTTCACCGAGAACTTCAGCAAAGAATGTGCGAACGAGCCCGTTCATATGACATCCTTATTGACGTATATATGTCCATCCTTACGTCAATCTCGGCACCTTTCAGGTATAAATATTACCGACATTGCCTTAAGCAAATACATGCGGTGGTGACGAGATCGGAGCAGCGAGACGTGCTGAGGAGCCCAGCAGAGAGCGAAGCCCACAGACGCTGCCCCGCCTTCCTGACGCGCTGAGAACGAGACGCTGCCTTTCTCCTGCCGAGAAATCCAGCTCCGGCGCTTCCAAGCAGCCCTCGCAGGCAGCTGGAATATCAAGACCTGGGATAAGAGATACCAGCCCTCCATCATTCTAGATCTCAGGTACAGAACTGAATAACCCCTTGCAGAGAATTCTCGAATTAGTCCCTTGGCAAAACAAACTTAACTTAAACTGCTACTTATCTACTCCCGCCCACGTATTAGGCTTAGGTCAGGTACACTGGGGTAGGCGTGGTTAGAAGCACCAGTTGAGTATGATTAGTCAAATGTATATATGTATGTATCTATTTTATCCATTTTAAAGTATCATATGGCTCAGAAACCATATCAATGCTTTTACAGTATTATTTTATAATTCTGTCTCTACTGTATGCACTTTACTTAACTACAAGTATTGCAATAATAGCGATTCATTTCTCTTGTATGAGAAAAGAGACTGATCAATAAATAACATCTTTTATTGAACACGCCCATCTCTTATTTCTCTACAAACTGGTGAAACTAAGAATGCACGTACTGACTGAGTAAAATAAGTTGTCTATTGTTTTCACACGACTCTAGAGATACACTCTTGATTAGGGGAGAGCAAAGTTGTCATGTTCTATGGTTGTCAGAAACTAAATCCCTTCTTGTCTATCCAGGGAGGTTAAAATCCTCCTTGCCTATTCGAGAAAGTTTCTAGTGAACTCTGAGCTAGCTGGCAAACACAAAACTTTAAGTCTAATATCGTCGGTAGAAGACCTAGTTAACCTCTGCCCTAGGTCTATACTATTGAAGATATTATTCCAATGCGCAGAGCCTATTGGGATAATAGGAACTACACTACACCATTGGGAAGTTCAGTGAAATGGAGGTTTAAAAAAATTATAATTTGGTTGAGAAGAGATTTCCTCCCAAAAAGGGGTTAGGCAGGGGCACATATGTTCAATATCACCAGTTGATGATTTACAGAATGAGCAAGTGCCAGATTCTATGGGGCATATTATCAAGGAGGGCGATAACAAATTATCGCCGCTTTAGCGGACGTTTTTGGCCGCTAAGCATTTATAATTCTATCGCCCTATTAGCAAGCTGTCGCTAACAGCAGTTAGCGACAGCTTTTAGGCGATAGCGAGCGGTTTGAGGCCTGCTTTGCATGTCAGCGATATTTATCGCTAATAACATGCAAAGTGGGCGTACCCAACCTGTTAGCGACTGAAAGCAGTCGCTAACATCGCTATCGCCTATTATCAACGCAGGCGTAGCGATGGAAATATTCGCGCTAAGCGGGAATATCTCCAAAACCTAACGCTGGCTCAGACCAGTTCTTAGCCATTATAGCCAGGGAGGTGGATATTCTGGCTAAGTCCCCATTGGCAAAAAAGCGTGAATATCTCTGGATTACCAGAGATATTCACTCATTTCGCCGCTAACGCCAGAAATTTGATCGCATTTGAGATAAACGTTGCTAATAGCACGTTATCTCTGCGATAAAATCCGGCGATGCACGGCGATAGAAAAAGTGTCGCTAAGCTTAGTTAGCGATAAATATCGCTACTTGTTGATAATATGCCCCTATGAGTTTTAATTCAAATGGTTCAGTAGGGATCCAATAGAAGAAGTGAGGTGCAAAGAACGTTGTTTGTAGAAGTAAGGTGACTCATTTGTTTTGAAGCAGTCGATGGCAAATCTTCGACCAGGGATGATGAGCCTTCAGAGGAGAGGTGTGGACCCATTTGGTTTGTAGGACAGGACTTCGTAGGGGGTTGGCTTCATTAAGTATTTTGTAGATCTTGGTTGCAACGTGACTTCCTGCTTGAAGGAGTTAATTAGTGGGGAGAAGAATAGATTTCTGAAGTGGGCCAACTTGGAGACTTTCTCTTTGATTTGTAAGAATGCATAGATATCAAGTTGGAAGGTCCACGTTTCATCTGAAGAGCCACAAAGGATAATGGTTCAGAATCTGTATACAGATCTGCTACTAAAGCAATACCCTTGCTAGCCCATTTTGGGCCGATGGTCGGGGAATTGGCAATCTGCAGTCTGTTATTGTTCTAAAGTGATAGGGAGAAGGATTTCTCTAAATTGGATGAAAAGGCTTTATCTACTACTAAATAGGCTACGGTTGCATCTCTGAGAATCCTGACAGCGTGTGGATAACAGTGGTGGGACATAGTCAAATTTGCTTCAAAAGAGAAGGGGTAACTGATGGTTTGCTCAGCATTGAGATATTCAGGTTTTTTAATGGCCTCAACTTCAAACAACGCACAATAAATTTGGAGATAATGTTATCAATATTAGAGAACAAATGCGGGGACATCCGAATGCTAGCGAAGACGTTGATCAATGGGGGCACCATCATTTCTAGCCTGCTCCACTATGAGATATGTCTAGGGGGTCCACACTGCCAGTTAGTCTCAAATTGTTTTGATAGTTTTTTTTTTATTCTGAGCTACTGATTCTGAGGGGGCATTGCAAAATCAGATGCCTAAATACTTGATGAATTCAGACTCCAATTTGAAATTGGAATTGCTGACAGGTGACAGTGAATATTCAAGGGTAGGACTTCAGTTTTATCTTTGTTCAAAGAGTATACAGAGAAACTATAGAACTCACTTTTCAGGATTGCCGGATTACTATGTCCGGAGATTCCATAAATATTAATATGTTGTCTGCATATGCAGCTGTTTTGTAGATCACTGTCTCAGAATTGTATGCCTGCAATGTCTGTGGATTATTTAGCATTAATAGAAGGGGATCCACAGCCAAAAGAAATAGAAGGCTTTATAGTGTGCAGCCATGGCGCGTACCCTGTTGTAAGGCAAAGGGTTGTGACAGGACACTGTTGGTTTTAATTCTAGCTGTGGGATTAGAATACAAAGCCATATCACTTTTAATGGTAACAAATGTAGGCCTTTCAGAGCTGGCTTATATTTGGGGGGGAGGTGAAAGCCCTCCTCAAGAAACAAGCAAAATGCTTATCAGGGTGAACTGCAAAAGTCAGGGCTACCTTAAGTGAGTGGCACAATAAGTGCTCCAGGCCCCCTAGTAGCATTTAATTTACAGGACCTGCGTACATGAAGTATTATTCTAATAGCGACTTATAAGTGAATTAAATGTCTGAATTTGCTATAGGCCAATTTTACCATGTTTTAACGATTGAGCACAAGCACTTTAGCACTGGTTATCAGTGGTAAAGTGCACAGAGTCCTAAAGCCAACAAAAACGAATTTCAGAAAATAGGAGGGGGAAAGCAAATCGTTTGGAGTAAGACCACCCTAAGGCTGGCAGGTCTAACAGCACAGTCCTTATATATTCTTCTCAAAGGTTGGAAAAATTCTTTATAGCAGTCCTTCACAAGTAGTACTGAAGTAAACAAGCATGAGCTGACTATGGTCGGCTAATTTCAAGGTGATAAAGAAGTAAGGGCGGGTGGAGAACTCCGCTCCGCCAGTGTAGTGTGCAGACATTTGCCAACTCCACGCACCAATGAGAACGCGGAGTTTAGGGCAAAACTATGACTACGCAGCGGAGCAGCTCTGGTCGTAACGTCACATCCTCTCTCGAAACTGTAGGGACTGCACTAGCACTAGGGTGGGGAGTGATGGGGCACTGAGTTGAGCGATATTAGGAGCACGATGAAAGCACATCTTTGGCCCTTTCAGTGTATAATTGTATTTCAAAGATCATGCAGGGTTCCATAATTTACTAGAAGATTTACTCGGTGACTAGTGGATTAACCCTATATTGCTCATATGGTCCTGGGAGAGCAAGCAGTCTGCTACAGCCCTCTGCGTGGTTGGAGGTGCTCTTAAGAGAATTGTTGGTGACCTTGGCAGTATTGATTCTCTAGTCAAAAGCAGCCATGTTTTCATGATTGGCTTCAAGAGATATGTTCAAATTCTGATGTATGCTTGTTATGACCAATGTAAGAGAGCATTACCTATAAGTCATATCCAATTTGTGGTTGATCGGTTAGGTCAATCTAAATGTTTGAGCCCACGAGGAGGTATCTAGAGTGTACTGCAAGACAATGGCGCTAGTGGTGCCTCTAGTGGGGCAACAATAGTTGGTAACAACGACAATATCTGTTTTCAATTCAATTCAAAAAAGCTTTATTGCAGCTATTTCAGCCATTAAAACACATGTAAATTTTTTACAAGAGAATAAAATATAATCAATGGCAACATTAGGGAATACAATTTCATTATAATACTGGCATATATATTAGTGCTGGTATCAGGGAAGAGTGACATGGGAGTCAGTTGTACTAGTTAAAACCTAACATTAAAAGCATAATTTAGAGTTAAAACCATATAAGAACTTTCTTAAAAGAACCTTAAAAATTAACATCCGTTATTAGTAAGGCATCCTACTTTAGTGGGCTATAGGTGGCATCCAAAGGGAACTCCCCGGATATTGTAATTGGCTGATAGCCTAAGAAGTCAAAAAAAGAAAAAAGCGGCCGCTAATAACTAAATAGCATTCTTTAACAGAAACATACGTTTAAGCCACATGGCGAAAAGAAATTTTGAACACGCCACAACGTTTACTGGTGCTGTATCAGATTTTAGGATCCTTAAGAAGTCTCGATAATTTTTTAATACCCATGTTTCTGCACAGTTGAATTATCCATTTTGACCTAGACAACTTATATGCCGGACAGAATAACATTACATGGGTCACTGTTTCCTCCTCCACCATGCATCCTGGGCAAGAAGACTTACTTAATAACCCCCGCCCACTTGTTGGTTACTGCGTAGAGCGGGAGTGACCCATATCTGAATTGCAAATACAACTTCCTAGCTAGGGGCGGCTGAATTTGATCTAAAACCTGTTCAAATTGATATAATGACCTAAAATCAAGGAACCCATATGTTAGGCTAGTAGATTTTACTGCCTGAATTAGGCTGGTGGGTTTGTGGTCTTTCACAGCTTTAGCTAATTTTTTTTAGAAATAGCTGTACATGATTCCTCAGGGGTAATCCATAGGTCCTCCCTACCCATGGCACGAAAAGAATCCCTGACGAACGACAGCCAGGGTATACTGCCTGCAGCCCCCAGTAGTGACAGTACCGCTTTCAATTCTTCCCTATAGTGTCTCAGCTCGGGTGTGCTCCACAAGCGCCGCCAATATAGCAGCGGTCTTGATGAAATTAAGTCCACTATTGGGAGAATATCCAGATCCATTCGTAGCGGAACTAGGGGCGTACTTACTGGCATATCTGCTTTATTGGGGGAGGCTTTGACCACAAACTTTTTTCATCTGCTCTTTGATGACACAGACGAGGAGGAAATTCTCCCACCTAACGGGGCCAGCCCTATAGGGACACTTAGCAGATGTGTGCATTAGACATCTGGGTGGGTGTACTTCCAGTTACAGATGAGGTAGGGGCACGGCTGGTGAGAAAGGGGACTGTGACTGTATTTTGTTTCTGAAAATGTGTGGTCAATTTTAGCCCCTCTGAAACTGCTCTATAAGAGGAGCTATAGTTGATGCAGCCATTTGGTCTGTGCAGCTGGGAAAACTGGGCTTGTGTATTTACTTAGTGCCGAAGTCAGCAATATTCATGTGACTTCTTTCTGTTTATTATTTCTAAATCTCTGGTAATTTTGTGACCTGGGTCACAAGTCTTAAATGGCTTTTTTGTATCAAAGCAGAATGTAAAGAATTAGGGCTAGGGAAGATTGCGCCTGCCAGACAATCTGGCTATGCAGTCTTTCCATAGAGCTGGTATTATTGGCCTTAAAAATGAAGAGGCTGTTGATGTAGCATGTACCTGACCATTTACTTATCCCTTTACTATTTCACCCTGACACTCTTAACATATCACAATCAGTCGTCAGACATAGCTGAGTTTCAACACAACCATGCCCCTGGAATCCGGTGCAAACTCCACACAACAGCTGTGGGATATGTAGATCTTAAGATGCAAACCATGCATCACTGCATCCCTTCAAAACTGTCAACATTTTACTGTCAGCATTTTTGCTTAGCAAGTCAGACTATTGCACAGCTTACTAGCTGATCTTCCTTCTATTCATTTCCAACTTTGGACAGGTACTAAACGTTGCTTAAAGATCTTATATGACCTTCCCAGGTACTGCTCCACCTCTCAAAACTGACATCAAATAGAAAGTCTGTCACCTAAACTATTCACTCTTGTCTAAATGATTATCACCAGGAATCCTTAGATTCTCAAACCTAACTCACCCCTACACCTTCATGTGCCACCCCAGACCTCGCTCTTTTCGTACTTATCTATCTCTTTTTATCTGCTTAGAAGTCATCACTTGAAGCAGGTCCTAATTGAGATTTGCTCTATCTTATTTCTCCGATCTTAAACTTGGGATGAAAACTCCTTTCCCTCATCTCAAATTCTTTTTTCTTTCCCCTCATTCCAAAGTAATATACTATCTATGGTTTACTGCCAAACTTTGTCATGTCTCTCAATCATTACACCGGAGTGTTTTCTTAACGTTGTAGCAATAAATATTTACAAAATTGATGCTCCTAGTATGCACCTTGTTCATGGTCAAAGGTACATAACTGCAATCTGATATATATATAATTACCTACTGGCGGTCGCCAGTAGGTATATATAGTTAGGATTGATTTCCATAGGGAAATCGCAACATTCTATTGGGAATAACTTTGGCGCCAGTTGAGAAATCTGCCTGAATTTTTCAGCAACTTTGCCTCGCGGCGCTCCGGTCCTTTCCTCACGGGGGATTTGTCAAGCGGGGGCCGAGATAAAAGGGGGGTCCCAAAACGTGTTTTCCCCATGTTAATTTCCATAGGGCGGTCGGTCGCACTTTTAGCTCGAACGGCTGAATGGATTTTCACCAAACTTGGCAAAATTGTAGGGACTGGTAGCCCGATGAGCCTTTGCTATGTCTCAAGATATGTGCTCCAGAGGATTTAGAGTAATTTAGGTTAAAAAAAATGTATATATCTATAGCAGCTTACCCGTGAGCTTACCCGTGCGCTTACGGTACGCGCACGTACGCGTACCGTATGCGTACCTCTAGTGCGCGAGCTGCATTCTGATTGGCTGCCAATGTCTGTCAACACTCCAAAACAGAAACTGTTGGCAACCATCTTGTGCCTCGGTAGACTGAGGTACAGGAAAGCAGAAAAACAAACGTGTAGAACTCAAAAAGGGGGCAGGGTAGAAGCATCCTGACCCCATAGGCCTGCTCAGGGGTCCCACAAGGACCCCCAAGGCCCCAAAAAAAAAAAACGGAAAAACGCGGGGTACGCTTACGGTAAGCGTACCGGTACGCGCACGGGGTGCGTACCTCATTTTTTTACAAGAAAAAAAAAGATTTGGGGGCCTTGTAGAAACACTCTGACCCCCCTAGGGCTGTACAGGTGGTCCCATACGGATATTAACATATATAAATGTTATCCGCTAATAGAATTAGCATTTAAAAAACCTTGCGAGTTCACTGAAAAAAACAAAGGTTTCAGGCCTTATATAGTTAGGAATTAGCATTTAAAAAACCTTTGAAATTCACTGAAAAAACCATAGGTTTCACACCAGTTATAGTTAGGAATTAGCATTAAAAAAACCTATGAAATTCTCTGAAAAAAACCATAGGTTTCACACCAGTTATAGTTAGGAATTAGCATTTAAAAAACCTATTACATTCACTGAGAAAACCATAGGTTTGACACCAGTTATAGTTAGCTGAACATTTTACTCATACACACACACACCCCACACACATACCCCCACATACACACACCCCACACCCTCCCCTCCCACACACACCCCCCACACATACCTCACACACCCACACCTCCACCCACACCCAAACACCCCACACACCCACACCCACACACACACCTTACACACCCACACCCCCACCTACACCCACACACCCCACACACCCCTACCCACACACACCTCACTCCCCCCCACACACACACACCTCACAGACCCACCCCACACATCCCCCACACACACCTCCCCCCTCCCCCACACACACACACCTCTGACACACACCCCACACACACACACACACCACACACACACCTCTCACACACACACACACACGCACACACACACTCCTCACACACACACACACACCCACACACACCCCAACACACACACCCACACACACCCCACACACACACCCACACATCCTACACACACACACCCCACACACATACCCCCCCCACACACACACCCACACACACACACCACACACACACACACTTATTATATTTTTTTATTTTTTTGAGGGGGTGCCCCACACACATACCCCCACACACACACACCCCACACCCACCCCCCACATAAACCCCCACACATACCTCATACACCCACACCTCCATCAACACCCAAACACCCCACACACCCACACCCACACACACACCTTACACACCCACACCCCCACCTACACCCACACACCCCACAAACCCCCACCCACACACACCTCACCCCCCCCCACACACACACACACACCTCACAGACACACCCCACACATCCCCCACACACACCTCACCCCCCCACACACACACACCTCTGACACAACCCCCCCCCCCCACACACACACACACACACCCCACACACACACCTCACACACACCCACACACACATTCCTCACCCCCACACACACCCACACACACACCCCCACACACACACCCACACACACACCCCACACACACACCCACACATCCTACACACACACACCCCACACACATACCCCCCACACACACACCCCACCCCCCCCACACACACACACCACACACACACACACACTCATTATTTTTTTTTTTTTTTTTTGAGGGGGTGCGCGCCCCGGTACACGTATCGGTACACGTACCGGTACGCGTACCCTGGAGAAAAAAAGAAAGACAGAGTTTTTTTAAAATGTAGCATTTTTATATAAATTGGAGGTAGTTCTGAAAAGAACTGTTTTTTATTCTTATTGTTGTTTTATATTTTTTTTATTTTTTTTTGTACCCCACGACTTTTAAGAAAATATATATTTATTATTTTTGCCTTGGGGGTCCTTGTGGGACCCCCTCAGCAGGCCTAGGGGGTCAGGGTGTTTCTACTCTGGCCCCTTTGCGAGTTTCACACCTTTGTTTCACTGCTTTCTTGTGCCTTGGTTCTAACAAGGCACAAGATGGCTGCCAGGGACACCCAGTATGCAAGGGGAATTAGTTTCCCCTCTTCAAACATGCACGGGGGCTGCATTGCAGAGAGGTGTAAAAAAGGGTGTGGCCTCATTACACCTCTATGCAATGCAGCCATCTGGCGCATTCTGGAGGCTCCTGGTGGGCTAGTTGGCCCCCAGGGACCCCCATTATGCAAGGGGAATTAGTTCCCCCTCTGCAAACGCGCCAGGCGGCTGCGTTGCAGAGAGGTGTAACAAGGGGCATAGCCTCATTACACTTCTGCATTGCAGCCCCCTGGCGCATACTGGAGGTTCCAGGTGGGCTAGTTGGCCCCCAGGGGCCCCATTCCCCCTCTTCAAACGTGCACGGGGGCTGCGTTGCAGAGAGGTGTAAAAAGGGCCGTGGCTTAATTACACCTCTCTGTAATGCAGTCCCCTGGTGCATACTGGAGATTCCTGGTGGGCTTTCAGGTCTTATATAGCTAGGAATTCGCATTTAAAAAACCTTTGAAATTCACTGAAAAAACCATAGGTTTCAGGCCTTATATAGTTAGGAATTAGCATTTAAAAAACCTTTGAAATTCACTGAAAAAACCATAGGTTTCAGGCCTTATATAGTTAGGAATTAGCATTTAAAAAAACCTTTTAAATTCACTGAAAAAACCATAGGTTTCAGGCCTTATATAGTTAGGAATTAGCATTTAAAAAAAACTTTGAAATTCACTGAAAAAACCATAGGTTTCAGGAGTTATATAGTTAGGAATTAGCTTTTACAAAACCTTTGAAATTCACTCAAAAAACTATAACTTTTAGTGGTGTTATAGTTAGCTGGACATTTTACTCATACAAAACAATTGAAGTTGCTCCTATATAGTTAGTTGTACTAACTATATTTCGCGCACCCGCAATCCACTGCTGATGATGTCACATATTAGATCATTCATGACATGGTCAGTGACATCACTGATGACATCTCAAATGACATCACTGATGACATCATCCACGTGACAATCACATACACCTTTTCATACACTATTACAATTTTTCATCACTCTTTGTAAAATACAGAGTATCATATTTAAATCCATTGTCACAGCAATACAAGTATCTAAAAATCCACTCAGTGATTCATACATGTATACACACATCTAATCCTTACCAATGGATTCACTTATACATGCTGTCAATGAACAATAGAACACTATCAAAAATACTTATACATCTATATCGACATAAAACAACAGCACGCATCCTATTCACATATGAAGTCAACGTACTCACTTATGCAAACAATGGATCATACTTACATATTTACCTAGCAAAACACTTATACAAACAACACGTCTTCTATTCATTTAGATAGTAAGTCATACTAAGTGAATTATAAAATCATTATTACAAGTATACAGTTATCCATACAGTCACTCACACAATCATTGTGTCTTATGTATACTTATTTATATACAACAACTGACACATACACTGCCTTTTATTTTTCTAGTTTGTTGGACCTGTACCTTTGAAAAAATATATTTGCTCGTCACCACACCCATAAAGAGATTCCCTCACCCAAACTGTTAGAACATGTAGTTTTAACTTCATATATCTACTGAATAAACTATTCACACATCTTTGGACAGTCACACACTCTCCACCGAACCACACACACTTTCACACTCCCATACAAATACTCAGTTAACTAATCAATAACTAATATAGACTTTCACATAGCTAGTAACCAACTGTAGAATCAGTTTACACAACAACTGACAAAGTGATACAGATATTCACACAGTTTAGTCACTATCCACTATATTTAGTGAGACATTATAAATTAGTCAAGTAAACAGTCAATTACACTGCTACTAAATCCTCCATCCAAATATTTATTTATATATATCCACTCATTCTTCAATGCAAATTGCTATATATATATAATGCATATTTAAATAATGAAGCAAACCACATTCACTGGATGATGTCATCAGTGATGTCACTGACATGTCATGAATGATCTAATATGTGACATCATCAGCAGTGGATTGCGGGTGCGCGATTTATACTTAGTACAACTAACTATATAGGAGCAATTTCAATGGTATTGTATGAGTAAAATGTCCAGCTAATTATAACACCACTAAAAGTTATAGTTTCAAAGGTTTTGTAAAAGCTAATTCCTAACTATATAACTCCTGAAACCTATGGTTTTTTCAGTGAATTTCAAAGGTTTTTTTAAATGCTAATTCCTAACTATATAAGGCCTGAAACCTATGGTTTTTTCAGTGAATTTCAAAGGTTTTTTAAATGCTAATTCCTAACTATATAAGGCCTGAAACCTATGTTTTTTTCAGTGAATTATATATATATATATTATGTTTATATATATATATATATTCACTGAAAAAACCATAGGTTTCAGGCCTTATATAGTTAGGAATTAGCATTTAAAAAACCTTTAAAATTCACTCAAAAAACTATAAGTTTTAGGGGTGTTATAGTTAGCTGGACATTTCACTCATACAAAACCATTGAAATTGCTCCTATATAGTTAGTTGTACTAAATATATCTCACGCGCCCGCAATCCACTGCTGATGATGTCACATATTACACCATTCATGACAAGGTCAGTGACATCACTGATGACATTTCAAATGACATCACTGATGACATCATCCAGTGAATGTGGTTTGCTTTGTTATTTAAATTTGCATTATATGTATAGCAATTTGCATTGAAGAATGAGTGGATATATAAAAGTAAATATTTGGATGGAGGATTTAGTAGCAGTGTAATTGACTGTTTACTTGACCAATGTATAGTGTCTCACTAAATATAGTGGATAGTGACTAAACTGTTTGAATATCTGTATCACTTTGTCAGTTGTTGTGTAAACTGGTTCTACAGTTGGTTACTAGCTATGTGAAAGTATATATTAGTTATTAATTAGTTAACTGAGTATTTGTATGGGAGAGTGAATGTGTGTGTGGTTCGGTGGGGGGGGTGTGACTGCCCAAAGATGTGTGAATAGTTGATTCACTGGATATATGAAGTTAAAACTACATGTGCTAACAGTTGTTTGGGTGAGTGAATATCTTTATGGGTGTGGTGATGAGCAAGTATACATAAGACTCAATGATTGTGTGAGTGACTGTATGGATAACCTTATACTTGTAATAATGATTTTATAATTCACAAAGTATGACTTACTATCTAAATGAAGAGATGAAGTTGTGTTTGTATAAGTGTGTAGCTAAGTAAATATATAAGTATGATCCGTTGTTTGCATAAGTGAGTAGGATGACTTCATATGTGAATAGGATGTGTGCTGGTGTGTAATGTTGATTTAGGTGTATAAGCATTTTTGATAGTGTTCTATTGTTCATTGACAGCATGTATGAGTGAATCTACAGGTAAGTGATTAGATGTGTGTATACATCTATGAATCACTGAGTGGGTTTTTAGATAGTTGTATTGCTGTAACAATGGATTCAAATATGATACTCTGTATTTTACAAAGAGTGATAAAAGATTTTACTAGTGTATGAAAAGGTGTATGTGATTGTCACGTGGATGATGTCATCAGTGATGTCATCAGTGATGTCATTTGAGATGTCATCAGTGATGTCACTGACCATGTCAAGAATGATGTAATATGTGACATCATCAGCAGTGGATTGCGGGTGCGCGAAATATAGTTAGTACAACTAGCTATATAGGAGCAATTTCAATGGTTTTGTATGAGTGAAATGTCCAGCTAACTCTAACACCCCTAAAACTTATAGTTTTTTGAGTGAATTTTAAAGGTTTTTTAAATGCTAATTCCTAACTATATAAGGCCTGAAACCTATGGTTTTTTCAGTGAATTTCAAAGGTTTTTTAAATGCTAATTCCTAACTATATAAGGCCTGAAACCTATGGTTTTTTCAGTGAATTTGCAAGGTTTTTAAATGCTAATTCCTAACTATATAAGGCTTGAAACCTATGTTTTTTTCAGTGAATTTCAAAGTTTTTTTTAATGCTAATTCCTAACTATATAAGACCTGAAAGCCCACCAGGAATCTTCAGTATGCGCCAGGGGACTGCATTGCAGAGAGGTGTAATGAAGCCACGCCCCTTTTTACACCTCGCTGCAACCCAGCCCCCGTGCATGTTTGAAGAGGGGGAACCAATTCCCCTTGCATACTGGGGGCCCCTGGGGGCCAACTAGCCCACCTGGAACCTCCAGTATGCGCCAGGGGGCTGCATTGCAGAGGTGTAATGAGGCTATGCCCCTTGTTACACCTCTCTGCAACGCAGCCCCCTGGCGCGTTTGCAGAGGGGGAACTAATTCTCCTTGCATTCTGGGGGTCTCTGGGGGCCCCTGGGGGCCAACTAGCCCACCAGGAGCCTCCAGTATGCGCCAGGGGGCTGCATTGCAGAGAGGTGTAATGAGGCCACACCCTTTTTTACACCTCTCTGCAACGCAGCCCCCGTGCATGTTTGAAGAGGGGGAACCAATTCCCCTTGCATACTGGGGGTCCCTGGGGGCCAACTAGCCCACCTGGAACCTCCAGTATGCACCAGGGGGCAGCATTGCACAGAGGTGTAATGAGGCTATGCCCCTTTTTACACCTCTCTGCAACACAGGCCACTGGCGCGTTAGCAGAGGGGGGACTAATTCCCCTTGCATACTGGGGGTCCCTGGGTCATATCTGCCCAAACGCCGATATTCCGAATGATTGAAAATTACTTTTCTTGAGAAACATTTGGATTATCATGTCCTATACTTTGGAATTTTTGAAAGGGGATGCTATAAATTACTCAAGTCTGCCCGAATTGTGTGGGTAAAATAGATACCTAGTCACTTTAAATAAGAATGTACTTATGTCTCGTCTAACATTTGGAAGAAATATCTAGTTATATGACAACAGGATACCGACATAACTTGAAGGAAATAAGAACGGCCTGAAGAAGTTCTGTTGTACAGAACGAAACGCGTCGGCTGGCTGTGGTACATAAACTTAAGGAAAATAAAAGCATTTGAATATACACCAAGATTCAGCGCTTCAATAAGGACTCTAAGTGATATGATTTGATTCGACTTATTGTGCAAGTGGTGCTGAGCCAAACTTTGGAATATTCTCCACTACTCTCTACTACTTACTCTCTACTACTCCACTACTCTCTAATGCTCACTCTCTACTACTCTACTACTCTCTACTACTCTCTCTACTACTCACTCCCTACTACTCACTATCTACTACTCTCTACTACTCACTCTCTACTACTCTCTACTCGCTACTACCCACTCTCTACTACTCTCTCTCTACTACTCACTCTTTACTACTCACTCTCTACTACTCACTCAATACTACTCTCTACTACTCACTCTCTACTACTCTCTACTACTCACTCTCTACTACGCACTCTACTACTTACTCTCTACTACTCTCTACTACTCACTTTCTACTACTCTCTCTCTACTTCTCTCTACTACTCACTCTACTACTCACTCTCTACTACTCTCTACTATTCTCTCTCTACTACTCTCTACTACTCACTCTCTACTACTCTCTACTACTCACTCTTTACTACTCTCTACTACTCTCTACTACTCACTCTACTACTTACTCTCTACTACTCTCTACTACTCACTCTCTACTACTCACTCTCTACTACTCTCTACTACTCACTCTACTATTCATTCTACTACTCTCTACTACTCACTCTCTGCTACTCTCTCTACTGCTCTCTACTACTCTCTACTACTCACTCTCTACTCTCTATTACTCACTCTCTACTCTCTACCTCTCTACCTCTCTCTACTGCTCTCTCTACTAGTCTCTACCTCTCTACCTCTACCTCTCTACCTCTACCTCTCTACCACTACACCTCTACCTCTCTACCTCTCTACCTCTCTCTACACGCACACATATACACATATATATATATATGCATATATATTCATATGCATTTATATATATATGTATGTGTGTATATATATATATTTATATATATATACATACATATATAAACATATATAATCTGCATATCTATATAAATAAAAATATAAATGCAAGCATACATATACATATATGCATACATATGCATGTTATTTACTTGAAAGTTTTAAAAACACTAATGAAAGCAAAGCTAAAAAGCCACCTCATTACAAACAGAATGGCTTTAACTTAAACGAGGGCGAGATCTATTGCATTTTCAATGCTTGTTTACTTTGGTTCCATCATGAAGGCATTCAGATGTGTCACACATTTGCCATAAATTCTGAATGTTAGCACTCTAGTTGCTCATTATATCACTGTAGTAAAGCTACTGCTCACCAGGGAAGTCTGCTGCTTGTATTCAAAGTGCATGTTTCAGTCTGCATGTCAGAATTTTTTTAATGAAATAGAAGAGGATTTGAGAAGTCACTCAAAATGTGCCCTAATTTTTCTTTCTGAAGCACTAATCATACTTTCTATGGCAAAATGAACTCCCTCATTTTGTTCATTTTTAAATTAAATGTTTTCAGACTTACCACTTCATTCCAATCAAGATGGCTTCTGGTGTGCCATACTTTTGTCATAAGTAAGACTGTTAGCGCTCTAGTTGTTCTTTAGAACACTATGGGACATTCTGTCATTGGGCTATACTTGGGCTACATCTGGGTGATATTTGGGCTACATTTGGGCTCTTTTGTCTCTGGTGGCCATCTTGGGAGACTGCATGTCAGAATTTTTTAATGAAATAGAAGAGGATTTGAGAAGTCACTCAAAATGTGCCCTATTTTTTCTTTCTGCAGCACTAATCATACTTTCTATGGCAAAATATACCCCCTCATTTTGTTCCTTTTTAAATTAAATGTTTTAAGAGTTACCACTTTATTCCAATCAAGATGGCTTCAGGTGTGCCATACCTTTGTAATAAGTAGGACTGTTAGCGCTCTAGTTGTTCTTTAGAACACTCTAGGAGGCTGCAGTAGAACACAAATTCTGTCCTTGTTGGATGTACATGTTTTACTGAGAATGTCAGACTTCATTCTCACATGACTGAGAAAGATAATGTGAATTTACAGAAAATAAGCTTTCAGTTTAGCTTATAGATCCCTTCCAAACCACTGTTGGAAAAGCATGAGATAATAGTTTTCTTTCAAACACGATTCATGATATCCCAGCAGAAGGCTTTTTCACATGGTAAAATCACCTTAGAACACACCACAATTACTAAAATGAGTGTGGTACCATCAACAAATGATTTATAATGTAACTAAAGTCCTAAAACCCTCTATTAACTACAATGCTTTTTAATGAGGTGCTATCATGTATATTGGTCCCAAGATGGCTGCCAACACTTCTTGGATGAAGTGCTGACAGCCTATCAGATCTCACGCGTACCCCGCGATTTTTCAAAAAATTGGGGGCCTGGGGGGTCCTTGTGGGATTCCCTGAGCAGGCCTAGGGGGTCAGGGTGCTTCTACCCTGCCCCCTTTTTGAGTTCCACACGTTTGTTTTTCTGCTTTCCTGTGCCTCAGTCTACCGAGGTACAAGATGGCTGCCAACAATTTCTGTTTTGGAGTGTTGACAGACATTGGCAGCCAATCAGAATGCAGCTCGTACTCGGGAAGGTACGGAGTACAGTAAGCTTACAGTAAGCTTATATAGATATATATGTGTTTTTGAAGTTAATTTTCATAAAAAGCACTGGAGCAATTTTCACCAAATATAGAAAAGGCACTTCTGCGTACCAGCCCCTAAAATTTTGCAAAGTTTGGCGTCATTCCATTCAGCGGTTCGGGCTGTAGCCGTGTCTGAACGTCCTATGGAAATTAACATGGGGAAAACACGTTTAGGGACCCTCCTTTTTTCTCTGCCCCCGCTTGACGAATCCCCCCAAAACTTTCAGGGAAGGAGCAGAACTGAGCTGGCCAAAATTTTGGAAAATTTCACGCAATTTCCTCAATCGACGCCAAAGTGATTCCCAATAGAATGTTGTGGATTTCCTATGGAAACTAGGTCCTAACTATATATACCTACTGGCTATTGCCAGTAGGTAATATATATATATATATATATAACGCGATTTCCAGTGACGCGTTTCAAAAGACCACCGCATCGCAAGCGGCTTTGCTTTCCCACTGGTTCCACTTCGGTGTTTTCCTCTCCTGGGTACAGGAACAAGCACAGTCCACCTCCTACACTCGGGACGAACAGGAGCGGTGTAGGTGTCATCCGACATCACGCTGGGCGAGGTGATTATGTACCCTTGTCCCCGCTTTAATCTCATCCTGAGATAAGGAGGTTGTTGCGGTTGGGGACTCGAGGGGGCACCTGACGTTGGGACGGCTGGACATTGGGGCTCAATGCAAAATTGCTCCACCCCACGCATTTCCTACCAGCATAGCAAGGTGCATGCTGGGTCCTGTAGGTGCTGTACATTATGGGGCCGATTAGGATGGCGGACGGACTTGCGTCCGTCCGCCATCCCAGAGATGGAGGGACCGTCCGCATGGGCTGCGGCGGTCCCTCCGTGCAAATTAGGATGTGACCGCCACCCTGGCGGTCACATCCTGGATATTTAACATTGCGGCGGGTGCTGCTTCAAGCAGCACCCGCCGCAATGTTAAAAGTGCATGTTTTACATTTACATGCACAAAGCGGCAGGCACCGCGCGGTGCCTGCCGCTTTGTGCATGTAAATACTGGGGGGTACCATAGGTACCCCCCATGTGCACCCCCCACCCGCCTACACCCTGGGGGCCCGCAACGGGCCCCCAAAATCAAAAGTACACATGCTTTTCCACAACGGAAAAACCGCCGCGGAAAAGCATGTTTAAAAATGCATCCTAATTTGGCTGGCGGTGTCTGATAGACACTGCCAGCCAAATGAGAGCTTTTCCGCCGTGGTTGTAATCCGACCGCGGCGGAAAAGCAGCGGACAGAAACCAAGACCCACCAGCCATCGTAATGCGGCGGTGGGTCTTTGGTGACTCCGCAGAGGATTTTCCGCCTCCTCCGGGCCGGAGGTGGCTTCCACCGGCCCGGAGGAGGCGGAAAATCCTCCATCCTAATCGGCCCCTAAGTGTCCACATGGAGGTCAAGGCGTTTTTGGCATTGTCCCTAGGGGGCGGAGCAGTTTCCTCAGAAGCAGGAAGGGGCAGGACATATAAACTCTGAAGATACTCACCTGCTTTTTGAGAGCTACACCCACGCCGCTGAAGAAGGCAGATAACGCCGAAATGCATTCGCCACAGCGGGTGTATTTGAACTCCATTTTGCCATCTGTTTCCTGATTAAAGGTGTCTCCAACGTCTCCCCTGAAGCTGGTCTTTTCTTTTCTTCTTGGAGGAAAGTGGATGAAGATTTATAACGCGATTTCCAGTGACGCGTTTCAAAAGACCCCCGCATCGCAAGCGGCTTTGCTTTCCCACTGGTTCCACTTTGGTGTTTTCCTCTCCTGGGTACAGGAACAAGCACAGTCCACCTCCTACACTCGGGACGAACAGGAGCGGTGTAGGTGTCATCCGACATCACGCTGGGCGAGGTGATTATGTACCCTTGTCCCCGCTTTAATCTCATCCTGAGATAAGGAGGTTGTTGCGGTTGGGAACTCGAGGGGGCACCTGACGTTGGGACGGCTGGACATTGGGGCTCAATGCAAAATTGCTCCACCCCACGCATTTCCTACCAGCATAGCAAGGTGCATGCTGGGTCCTGTAGGCGCTGTACATTATGTGTCCACATGGAGGTCAAGGCGTTTTTGGCATTGTCCCTAGGGGGCGGAGCAGTTTCCTCAGAAGCAGGAAGGGGCAGGACATATAAACTCTGAAGATACTCACCTGCTTTTTGAGAGCTACACCCACGGCGCTGAAGAAGGCAGATAACGCCGAAATGCATTCGCCACAGCGGGTGTATTTGAACTCCATTTTGCCATGTGTTTCCTGATTAAAGGTGTCTCCAACGTCTCCCCTGAAGCTGGTCTTTTCTTTTCTTCTTGGAGGAAAGTGGATGAACATATATATATATAGCGCTCAAAAGATCCCTCACAAATACGGAAGGAAACAGCACTCCGGCAAGTACAGGTTCACAGTGCTTTATTATATTAGCAAACAAACGTTTCGGAAATAGCCTTCGTCAGTGTTGTTACCGAGACCTGAAGAAACATGATTTAAATACATACCAGGTAGAGTAAGGTGGACATCAACAAGGGACTAGCCCCACAGACGCCTACACGAGTGCCATCTTTAAACATGTTTCCATTCATGAAGGATAGTACATGATGTCAACGTAAATTCTCATATTTACATGACCAAAAACGTGGGGCTTTAAACAATAATGCCGTGGATCGGCTAATGTCCCTATACAGATGTACAACAAACAGTCATTATCTACAGATGGTGTGTTGTCAGGACTACAGAAGAGAAGAAAAGAAAAAGTTGTTACATGTCAAACAAATCATTATAAAAGGCGATATAGCCAATGGGTGGCAGAAACTACCAAGTCTCCTGTAATGGGTGGTGAGATTCAACCCACCTGATGAGCAATTCATAGTTACAAACATATATGTTAAAATTCATAAAGATGTCATCATACTTATATAGTAAATAAATCCTGAAAGGTAGTAACACATGATCAATATTCGGCCCATCAAGACACCAGAGAAACCAAATTAATACATGCAAAGAACTTTGTAAAAATTAAAACTGTTTTCACGGATCTCATATACTCGTCATAATGCAAGGAAAAAGCGCATATTCAGATTCAAAACGCTAGTCGGTATTTTTCTCCTTTCTATTTTCCAAGATGCACTGTCAATTCCTCCCCACCATTCATGCCTTTAGGATACTTAGTTGACAGGTCGATTATATATCTCGATTCAAGGCGTCGCAGCCTCCTAAGTCTGTCTCCACCTCGTGGGTTTTGCGGGACATGATCTAACCCAAAGAATCTCAGTTTGCTTTTATCTTTATTGTGGTATTCCGCAAAGTGCCGGGCCACTGGGTACGAGGGATCTACTTTATCCTTAGGTGCTCCAGCACTCTCAGCTTCAACTGGTTAATAGTGCTGCCGATGTAGCGAAGGCCGCACGGGCATATTAGACAGTACACTGCATAGACAGTACTACACGTGATGAACTTACGGATTTTGTTAGTTCTGCCAGCATTCGGGATGTCATATTGTAACACCCTACGGCTGTTGGCACACGACTTGCATTTTCCACAGGGAAAGAAACCACTCATTTCCCTCAGGGTGTTAGGTTGTGTAATGGGAGCTTCCAAGTGGCTGTGCACCAACTTGTCTCCCAGAGACCTAGCCTTTCTAAAGGTCACTAGGGGATGTGGTGGTAGATCCTCTTTCAACACCTCATCTGTCAGCAGAATATGCCAGTTTTTTTGCATTATTGATTTCAGTTTATTGGCACCTGAGGAGTAAGGAGTTATCATCCTAAAAGTGTCCTTTATGGTGGTATTCAACCCTTTCTGTTTCTTTTTGAGTAGATCCTCCCTTGAGATCTTTTTGACTTTGTTTAGTGCACTTTTTAGGAGTGGTTCCTCATACCCTCTCATTCGGAAGCGGTCTAGGCAATCCGAGGCAGCCGCCTCGAATTCCCGGTCTTGAGTACTGTTCCTCTTTATTCTCAAGAGTTCCCCATAGGGTATACTCCTTATGAGTTTCGGTGGATGTTCACTATTCGCAAAGAGGATAGAATTACCCGGTGTTTCCTTGCGATACAGTGCAGTATGGACATGGCCATTTTCAATGTACACCCGGAGGTCCAAATAGTTGGCTGCCACCCCGCTAATTGTCCCCGATAGGTGCACATTATAGATGTTATCATTCAGAGAGTCGATGTACCTCTCTGACGTGTCCCTGGTACCCTGCCACACGATGAACAAGTCATCAATGTAGCGGTACCAGTATACCACCTTACCGCACTCCTGGCCTTCCTTCCAGCTCCTGGGCACCCGCTCCTCCCACCAGCCAACAAATAAATTTGCATAGCTGGGGGCGAAGCAGGTGCCCATCGCTGTCCCAGAGATTTGCCTGTAGAATCTGTCCTCAAACAAGAAAATGTTATGAGTTAGGCAAAAATGCACAAATTCAATTAGCATGATGTTATGTTGGGCAAAGCGAATTGGGCGTTTGCCCAAGTAGTATTCAATGGCGGCCAGTCCATGATTATGATCAATGATAGTGTAGAGGCTGGTGATATCCATCACCAGAAATAGACAGTCTGATTTCCACTCCATTGTAGACACTTTACTCAGAAAGTCTTTGGTATCTTGGATATATGACTTCAGGTCTAAGACAAGGGGAAAGATATAATTATCCACAAATTTGGGCATATTTTCTGTCAGCGCATCAATAGAAGCCACAATGGGGCGGCCTGGTGGAGTGACACTGTTTTTATGCAACTTGGGTAGATGATAAAAAGTCGGTATTATAGGGTTATTGCTCCGCAGAAAAATGTGTTCATCTTTTCCCAGCATAGAGCAATTGTACCATTTCAGAACCAAATCATACCAAATCTGATGCTAGAGTCATAAGCATTCCTGGTGGTAATCATGTAATACTTTGCATCAGAGAGTTGCCTCATAGCTTCACCATGATAATAATCTCTAGTCATTAAAACGACATTCCCCCCCTTATCCGAGGGTTTAATGATGATTTTCTTGTCGCTGGTGAGCTCCTGTAAGGCTTTTTTCTGGGGTTCTGTGATGTTGCTTTGTTCAGTGTTGGTGTTTTTCCTCTGTTTCACAAGTTCCATAGTTATAGCCTCTGAAAAGGTGTCAATGGCATCCCAAGGTGACTGGGGGATGAAAGTAGACAGGGGTTTAAAATGGCTTTCATCCCTCTCTTGCTCAATCCCCTGTAATGCAGCCTGCTGCACCATATCTCTTCCTGTGATGTCCTCAGGTTCCAGATCGCCCCTAAGGACATCCAAGGCTTCAATACAAGACATGTCGTTGCCTACCAAGGCGTCGGTAGCTGTCAGTCTTGTCCCGTGTTTCGTAGGTCCCTTGATGTGTGGTCTTAGCTTGAAGTGTTTATGCAATTTTAATTTTCTGGTGAACCGAAAAAGATCGATCTTGGCATGCGTGAATTCCAGATTGGTGGTTGGGCAGAAGGTGAGTCCTAATGCCAGGAGTTCGTGTTGTTCATTAGTGAGGGGGCGATTGGTAAGGTTCACTACAGTCAAGTTGGTCGCCGTAGTCTGTGTTATGCCCCTTACTTCTTTTTGTTGCGGTAGGATCGGTTCTGGGTCTTGGCTCTGCCCCTTCCTCTTCCTTTTGCCGCCGCCCCCTGATCTCCTGGTTCTTCTTCTTGTTGTTCTGGGGGCTTGTTCTTCCCCCCTCTCAGCCAGTTCTGTCGAATTAATTGGAACTCGGTGTGAAAAGGGACAGCCACCCTTCTGCGTTCCGTGGCACGGTCTCGCTGTTCCTCACCTGATTCATCTGCTGTTATTTCAGATTCTGAGGTTGCTATGCGAGAGCTCGGAGTGACCAAGGTGCCCTGGTTCATGGCTTTTCTCGGGGCATCATATTTTTTGGCGAATGTTAAGACACGCCCTTGGCAATAGTCGTTTTCGTCGCGTTCGAATTTTTCTTGTTTGCGCGACATTATTTTTTGTTGGTACCTAATTAAACGTTTTTTCATAGCCTCTTTTAATTCTTGTACTTTGGCGATGTCTTCCTCTTTATCCATATCCTCTTCCAGGATTTTGATTTCAGCCAATGCCTTATCACGGTCACTCCATGCATATGTGACCATATACATATGAAATCAGCTTCTCCTTCCCTCCGGGTGAAGAAATCAAAGGACGCAGCGGGGTTTCAGGGAATGCTTTTATTGAAACCTTAGCATAACCAGGTTTCGGCGTGTGCCTTCATCAGATGCTGGGGTTGAATGGCGTGCTCTCCGGTTCTTTGTTCTTTTGTAGGCTCCTCCTATCCATCGTTCAGGAGCCTCACCTGCCTCAAATTACCCGTGGTGCCAATTCGGGGGACTACCAGTCCCACAGTGCAACAGTCAGGATGTTTGAAGCAGACCGGGGCCGCTACGATCTTTCTGCAATTTTCTTCTCCTGTCCCCTTCTCTCTGCCACGCATTCACCTGCACCAGTGTCGTAGACGCCAACAAATTGCTCGCATCTCCCCAAGCAGTCTTGGTCCACCGAACTTCAGTGGCTTCCCGGTGTCAGGTTAGTGAATGGCGGGTCACGGTCAAATTTCGATACCTCGAATAACATCAGTCTTTCCTGTATTCCGTGACACACTTTTACGAAAGGGTCCTTTGTACGCCTCACAGGTCGGCGTTAGATATGAAATCAGCTTCTCCTTCCCTCCGGGTGAAGAAATCAAAGGACGCGGCGGGGTTTCACGGAATGCTTTTATTGAAACCTTAGCATAACCAGGTTTCGGCGTGTGCCTTCATCAGATGCTGGGGTTGAATGGCGTGCTCTCCGGTTCTTTGTTCTTTTGTAGGCTCCTCCTCTCCATCGTTCAGGAGCCTCACCTGCCTCAAATTACCCGTGGTGCCAATTCGGGGGACTACCAGTCCCACAGAGCAACAGTCAGGATGTTTGAAGCAGACCGGGGCCGTTCTTAGGATGGCGAAAGGACAGCCACCGCCGGGCTGGCAGGGGCAGTCCTTCGCCATCACTAAGCATTTTACCCACCGCCCAATTATGATGGCGGTTCGTACCGCGGTGGATGCAAAGTCCGTCCGCCGCTTCACCGCCAAAGGCAATCGTCTCGACGCAGCCTGCAGCACCGTCCGCAATGTTGAAAGCCCTGGATTCGCCCACCAGTATAGCGGGCGCATCCTAATATGTGTGGTGGGACCACCGCACGTCTGGCGGGCGGTCCCAGCACTGCAACAATGGCAGAGTGACTGATGTCCGCCTGCCATCGTAATGAGCCCCTTAGTGAGTAAATGGGACTGACTACTTAGAAATTATTCCAGCATCACTGCTACTCAAACAATTGTAAGCAGGGTGCAAGAGAAAACAATATTAGGAATTAGAACATAAGAATATGAAGAGACAATCTTGGAGCACTTAGTTTGAATTCTAAACATAGACAAAATTCAATGTATATTGTTCGTATTTCATATTGTACAATGGTAAACATTATGATAACTCAGAGTGAAGCGGAAGATGAATATCAGGTGGGAACAGAATTACAAAACTGTATGCTCCACTTAAAATGCAATACCAGGCACTATTTCATGGGAGCTATATGGTGTACCAACACAGACATTTGTAGAATATGCTGAGTCATTAGTCGTTTCAAATTGGAGTGGAAGTATGTCTTTCATCCACAGTGTTGAGTCCTTTTGTGTTTGAGCCAAAGTATTGTCCCTATCAGCATTCCTTTTTGAGACCTAATAGTAGGCCAGCTACTCTTGGTGGTAAGAAGACACTTTCTAACACTTTTATTTAGATGATTATTTTTATAGCGCGCAACTTTACCTTGAGGCGCAAATCACAATTTATGTAAAGTTGAAGTAAAAAAACTGGGGCTAGAGATCAAGCAAGATGGGTCAATTCCGCAGTGGGTACAAATGCAAAGCTCTAGATAATTCTTAATCTAAATTTATTTTAAATAGGGAAGTTATTATGCCCCTTATGAAGAAGAGTAGGTCCAGTTGCTATCTCAGGTAGGTTGCTATGGAGTTCCATACACAGATTGCTGCTTCAGCGAAGGCTTGTTCTGTGCTAGCTTTGTTTTGAACTTCAGCGGCATTAGGAGTAGTGTGTTTTTAATTCTTGCATCTTTGAATCCACCAAAGAATGTCAGAGAATGGCCAGGTATTTAAGTCTTCTATGGTGGTTGTTTTTTTGAGTTAAGCAGACAATCTTGAATTTTATTCTGTCTTCTAGTAGAGGCAAAAGGACGTCTTGTAGAATTAGCATAACGTAGACACATTTTTTTTTGTTCTCGGTTAATTTTGCTGTTGTATGGAATGCTGCTCTGATGGGAGCTAGGTAGCTAGATGGAATTCTGACTAACATTGTGTTGCCATAATCAGTTCATGAATTTATTAGAGCATCTGCTGCCATGTTTAACTGGTTTGATGAGACTTTTTTTTACTTTATTGAGTGCACGTAAACTGCAGTTTGCTGATTGAGTAGATGTAGGTTGGAGTTGATGGTCAATTCTAGTGACTTCACAGATGGCGCCAGTGTAGGTGAGAAACCATCCAGATAGAGTTCTTGTGTCATTTTACCTTTATATTTCGATAATATTAGTATGAATTCTATTTTCGGTGTACTTAACCTTTAAAATGTTTTTTTCATTCATGTTTGTTTTTTAGACATATTGATTTGATGTATTGCATAGTGGTAAGCTTCACATATCACAGGATTTGATCTGCATATTAATGTATTTTGAGACCTGTGTCCACGAGGTGCCGGCTTAGAATATTCTTTTTACAATTTTAAGAATAAAATTGAACCTCGTGGGACTCATTGGGGCAGGTCTTGTATTTCTTCTGTATATTTGTCAGTATTCACTAGTTGACTCTGAGGAAGCTTTTGTCCATTAATCAAAATGTGCATTATTAACAATGTACAAAATAGTATTCTACACTCAAATTCACATGTGTACACTGATATGATACCATTGTCTTTGAAACAATTTTGATATCACCTGTTAAAGTATATTTTCCTGGCGTATGTAACTTGGCCTCAGCTAGGCCTCAACGCCATCTTGTGCTAAATAATTGCACTCATCATGTTTCTTTTCTGTTTGACGATTTTTAATGTCTTATTTCTGATCTGTTGAAAATGTATTTCTTTGCTCACACCATGATGATTCTATACTTTCCATGCTTTCCTATTAGAAAATCTCAAATATAAACCCTCGAATTTGGCAGTGAGCCAGGTCATTTTTGGGTGCTACCAGGAATGCTGTCCGATTTCCTACTGATTTTGCCGCACATTTGGGACTTGGCATTTTACTTTGATTTTGTCATTTCTTTGTACTGATGAGCTTTATTGTTCCTGTAATGTCAGCATTTAATTAATCCGTAGTGCATGGGTACTCACAAACTTTCTCTCGGGGGCCAAATTTACAGTGTGGTTTGTGGCCAAGGGCCGCACCGGTGGAGGCGGGGTCAGTGGAGGAAGGGGCTATAAAGAAAAAAACTGTGACCATGAAGTTGAACACAGGCCCCTGCAGCTGACGCGTTCATCCACTGAGCCAACAGACCAGCATACACACACATCTCTCTTTCTCTCACCCAGGCTCTGACTCCCTGCTGCCCTCCCACCTCCCTCACCCAGGCTCTGACTCCCTGCTGCCCTCCACCTCCCTCACCTGGGCTCTCACTCCCTGCTCTGCCCTCCACCTCCCTCACTCGGGCTCTCACTCCCTGCTCTGCCCTCCACCTCCCTCACCCGGCTCTCACTCCCTGCTGCCCTCCACCTCCCTCACCCGGCTCTCACTCCCTGCTCTGCCCTCCAACTCCCTCACCCGGCTCTCACTCCCTGCTCTGCCCTCCACCTCCCTCACCTGGCTCTCACTCCCTGCTGCCCTCCACATCCCTCACCCAGGCTCTCACTCCCTGCTCTGCCCTCCACCTCCCTCACCTGGCTCTGACTACCTGCTGCCCTCCACCTCCCTCACTCGGGCTCTCACTCCCTGCTCTGCCCTCCACCTCCCTCACTCGGGCTCTCACTCCCTGCTCTGCCCTCCACCTCCCTCACCCGGGCTCTCACTCCCTGCTGTCCTCCACCTCCCTCACCTGGCTCTCACTCCCTGCTGCCCTCCCACCTCACCCGGCTCTCACTCCCTGCTCTGCCCTCCACCTCCCTCACCTGGCTCTCACTCCCTGCTCTGCCCTCCACCTCCCTCACCCAAGCTCTGATTCCATGCTGCCCTCCACCTCCCTCACCCAGGCTCTCACTCCCTGCTCTGCCCTCCACCTCCCTCACCCAAGCTCTGATTCCATGCTGCCCTCCACCTCCCTCACCTGGGCTCTCACTCCCTGCTCTGCTCTCCACCTCCCTCACTCGGGCTCTCACTCCCTGCTCTGCCCTCCACCTCCCTCACCCGGGCTCTCACTCCCTGCTGCCCTCCACCTCCCTCACCCGGCTCTCACTCCCTGCTCTGCCCTCCAACTCCCTCACCCGGCTCTCACTCCCTGCTCTGCCCTCCACCTCCCTCACCTGGCTCTCACTCCCTGCTGCCCTCCACCTCCCTCACCCAGGCTCTCACTCCCTGCTCTGCCCTCCACCTCCCTCACCTGGCTCTGACTCCCTACTGCCCTCCACCTCCCTCACCCGGGCTCTCACTCCCTGCTCTGCCCTCCACCTCCCTCACTCGGGCTCTAACTCCCTGCTCTGCCCTCCACCTCCCTCACCCGGGCTCTCACTCCCTGCTGCCCTCCACCTCCCTCACCCGGCTCTCACTCCCTGCTCTGCCCTTCAACTCCCTCACCCGGCTCTCACTCCCTGCTCTGCCCTCCACCTCCCTCACCTGGCTCTCACTCCCTGCTGCCCTCCACCTCCCTCACCCAGGCTCTCACTCCCTGCTCTGCCCTCCACCTCCCTCACTCGGGCTCTCACTCCCTACTCTGCACTCCACCTCCCTCACCCGGGCTCTCACTCCCTGCTCTGCCCTCCACCTCCCTCACCCGGGCTCTCACTCCCTGCTGCCCTCCACCTCCCTCACCCGGGCTCTCACTCCCTGCTCTGCCCTCCACCTCCCTCACTCGGGCTCTCACTCCCTACTCTGCACTCCACCTCCCTCACCCGGGCTCTCACTCCCTGCTGCCCTCCACCTCCCTCACCCGGGCTCTCACTCCCTGCTGCCCTCCACCTCCCTCACCCGGCTCTCACTCCCTGCTCTGCCCTCCACCTCCCTCACCCGGCTCTCACTCCCTGCTCTGCCCTCCACCTCCCTCACTCGGGCTCTCACTCCCTACTCTGCACTCCACCTCCCTCACCCGGGCTCTCACTCCCTGCTCTGCCCTCCACCTCCCTCACCCGGGCTCTCACTCCCTGCTGCCCTCCACCTCCCTCACCCGGCTCTTACTCCCTGCTCTGCCCTCCAACTCCCTCACCCGGCTCTCACTCCCTGCTCTGCCCTCCCACCTCACCCAGCTCTCAGTTCCTGCTGTCCTCCCCCCTCCCACCCCCTCTCCCCTGTGTGTCAGCCTGGCTGACACAGGCACCCAGTACTTAACAGGTCTTTAAACGACCATTTGTTTGTTAATGAGGCTTTGTTCACCTCTTAGCGCCCCTGCAGCTCCACTCTTGACTGTGGCTGGAATCGCCCGGGCCCCCACAGAGCAGTGTCTCTGACTCGCACTGTTGCTCCCCGAGGTGTTTGCTGAAGTTAAAAAAAAAAACACTCACAGGTGCGATGTCTCAAGCCCCGCGCGGGCCGCCACTGAAGGCTTGCGGGGCAGCTACTGGCACGCGGGCCGTACTGTGAGTACCCATGCTGTAGGGTATCTTTTAAATTTTGCAATATATAATTATAAATTTCTAATTCCACCCTAGAACTCTCTTACTGAGTCAATCCCTTCTTGACTGTAATTTTTGGTATGCTGATTTACACCTTATCTTGGACACATTGCCTCATGAAATTAAGGTTTAACACCACCCCCAATCCACCCACCCATCAGCGTGCTATTGAGATGTCATTTGAGGTGTAACATTTTAGAGGTACGGCACGCCCACAACTTTATTTCGTGAAAAAGTATGCAAACCAGTTGAAAACTTGCTTGCAAAAACCCATTATGTGATGAAAAACATTCAGTAGCGTTCCTTGATCTTGCCACATTAAATCATTTTCAGAATGTTTGAATTTAACAAAATATGAAACAATTGATGCTGTGAGAACTTTACCACATAGAAAACCATATCAAACATATTTTCTTCTATTTTAAAGTAGGGTGGTACTGATGCATTGGAGTGTGTTGGTATGAGGTCTCCGAGACACCGAAAGCTACCATTAGCTGTCTGTAGGCTCTCTCTTATAAAAGAAACCCAGGAAATGTAAATACAGTTTTGAAAACAAATATTGCATGGAAATATCATTTTGAAATAATATTTTAAAATTAAGAGTCGTGGCTCTTAACCCCAATAACTAACCCCGGTCTCCAGGTAATTATCATTTAATTGGCCTCTAATGGAATACTATAGCTCCATTTACTCCTGTTGTTATGTAGCTTGCACTTCACAGTATTAGTAAAGAACTTTGCCTGTGACCTGTCACTGCATGTTTGCCAAACAAGTGATGACACAACTCTTAAAGGACAAGTTTATTTAGTGCAAATCCACCCCTAACCTAGCCATACAAATGGGAACCTACACCAATCACTTATCATTCTTTAAATATCTGTTTACACTCTATGGCTTATGATACACTTAAACAATGATGATGAAGTTAAGAGAAGACCAGAGGTTGAAATAAACTGACCCTTGTTACTAGTAACTGGAAAAATTCTGAAAAGGCAGGATGCCAGCGTTGCAGCTCGTTGATATCATTCAGTTTTAAGTGAGTTCATATTTAATTAATGTTTTAACTTTTTGGTCTTTATATGATGGAAGGACGTGGAATGACAGAATTGCATGAAAAATATACACATCGGGAAGATTGATTAAGGTTTTGCGTTGGTGTTGTGTCAGTTTCGTGGCGCAGCACCGACGCAAAATCCTTTTTGATATTTACTAAGCCACGCAAAACCTGATTTGCTAAATAAAAAGTAATGAAAGGCAGCTTGTGCGCTGCATTGCGTTACTCTACTTCAGGGAGGTGTTCATGGGCGTTCCTGTGGGTTTTGACGCATTCCCAGATTTACTAAAGCTAGTAAAATTGGGAATGAGTCAAAATGTTACCCCTTCCCAAGTGCCGCATATCAAGGAAAAATATCTTTATTTCTCCTCGTTATTTCCTCTTTCCATGTGTGCTGGATTCTGCAGCACATGTAGAAAGAGGAATCGGCCTCTAAGGATTGTTTTTATGAAGGAAGGTATTCCTTCCTGCACAAAAGCAATTCTACACATGATGCAGCCACCCTTGCACCATGGTACAAGAGCGCCTACATTGGCGCTAGGCAGCCTCAAGAGCGCCAGCGCATGCAGATGAGCTGAAGAGCGCCTTATCACAGGAGATTAACAGCCTGATTCATCATTCTCCCGTTTTGCGAGCCCCTAATAGCGATTCATAACGAATCGCTATTAAGGACTTGCAAAACGGGATTCATGTAGGAATTGCAATAAATATTGCGATTCCTACATGTTCCTTATTTGCGAGTAGCAAATTGCTAATCGCAAATAAGGAATAACTCCCCATTCATTCCTATGGGCCAAAAGGCCGATAGGAATGAATGGGGAGTATTCCTTATTTGCGATTAGCAATTTGCTACTCGCAAATAAGATAGCGATTTAAAGGGTGCCAGGGGTGTCCAAAGGACACCCTGTAGCACCCCTTAAATGCAAATTGAAACAGGTGTTGCGCACACACATGTCCAAAGGACATGTGTATGTGTGCAACATGCAACTTAGAAAAATGCTTTTAAAAGCATTTTTGTAAGTTTTCGCTATTTACCACAAGGTTTGACCTCGCCGTAAATAGCGGGCCGAAATTGCGAATTCGCAATTTTAAAATGGATGATGAATTGCATTTAAGGAATCTCAAATAGAGATTTCTTAAATGTAATTCATCGCAAAATAGCGAAATCGCTATTACCGATTTTTGCATTTGGGATGATGAATCCCAAATGCAAAAATAGCGCTCGCAAAGGGGCAAGATTCTCAGAATCTGGCCCTTTGCGAGACGATTTCGGCTTGATGAATCAGGCTAATTGTCCTATTCAACAAACTCCCATTCATGCAATACAGCACAACAACTTGCCTTGCCGCGTTGCGTGAATTCTATGTAAATCTGCCCATTATGTCAACAAACATGGAAAAGGGATTATGTTCTTTATTTTAGAACTAAAGCTTGTCAGAATTTGATCCTGCACTTTGACCAGAAGCATCCTGACAAGGGGCCTTCTGAAACCTGCTCTTCTAATCCTTCCTGGTATGCAAAGCAGTGGCTGAATGGGTATTCTAAATAACGGCGTCAATAAGGACGAAAAAAACACTATTGTGCAATTCTATGCTGTTATGTGGAGAAACATGCTCATGTAAATTAATACCAAGAAATAGAAGACACATTTTTCTTATTAGCAAGTGATGTGTAACACACAATTTACTGTTTTCTAGCATGAAGGACAACATTTTGCAAAAAATATAATTATATCTGAAACCACCATGTAACGTAAACGCACACAAACTGTAGGAAATGTCAGGTGTGAGAAATTCAGTTGTTGATTAACTGGGGTTTGAACCCTGGTCAAGTAGCACCCACACTCCTTGCCAGGGTGAGGCACAAGCCAACCATAAATTAACCTGTGCTCAACCCTCTCGTAGGTTGGCACAGAGCAGTCAAGCTTAACTGAGAGGCAATGTGTAAATATGTGTGCAACACTTCAGACATTAATAAAGTAAACAACACACAAAAAGGATCCCACACCAAGTTAGAAAAATAGTATTTTCTCTAATAAATAAAACAAGACCAAAATGACAAAAATCCAATTAGAAGGCCTGGGGATATTCAATTGTAAAGATTTGAGTAAAAATGATGCCTAGAAACATAAGCACCAACTGTGGATATCTGGTCGCAACTGACTGTGACAAAGTCATGACTTCAGGCTGACTGCGATGGAGTGCGGGTGAGCTATAGTGACCCATTTAGACCTGCTGAACAAATCACCTAAATTCCTGGTTTGCTAAGCATTGCGAGGATCTGCGTCAAATATGTGTCACACAGCAGAAGCGATGCATCAATTCCAAGATGCATTGTGTCTGTGATGCGAGTGCCAGTGGCGTCAACAAGGGTCCTCTCGACAGGGCTTGCGATGCGAAGTCTGGCGTTGAGGAAGCAGCGCGCAGTCGGGGCGTTGCATTGTTTGCAAAGAGCTGCGAGGCTGAAATGCCAAATTCGACGTCGTCGTCATCGAAGCTGTCATCAAAGAGGGATGCGAGGGCCTGCATCAAGTATACGTCATGCAGTCAGGGCAATGTGGGCCTTTGCAGTGAATCCAATGCATGCAGCAGCAGCTCCAAAGCGTCAGTTTTGCTTGGGTTTGCGCTGCACAGTAGAGGAGGTGTGTCGGTTCTGCTGGATCCATAGAGGTTGGTAGAGCACCTTAAGCTCACCTCCAATGGTCCAGGACAGGGGTAGCACCACTTGACAGGGTAGACTCGCAGATGACAGTGTCTAGGTGTAAAGTTGTTGGAAACCTGTTATGTACATAACGCTTCACATCAGGAGGACAGCCAACAAGCCCTTGGAGTGACTCTGGTTTCTGGATTCAAGAGATGCAGATCTATTCCTTCTCACTAAGGCAAGAGGGCCGCAGGTCAGCACAACAGAGCAGTAGTCCGGCAGAGTGGCAGTCCTTGTAGCAGCACAGCAGTCCTTCTTCCTGGAAGAGTGTCCAAAGGCCCAGAAGTGTACTGACGTGGTGGTGTCTGAGGTCCAGTATTTATTTATATACATGTGTGTCTTTGAAATGGGGAGAAGCTTCTAGAGGCTTGCCTTTTAAGTGCACAGTTGGCCTGCCTTCCTGGCCTAAACTCCAGACTAACTAAGGGGGTATGCAGCCCTTTGTGTGGAGTATAAGAGGGGCTGGGCCCAGTTCCTCCCTCCCATCCAGTCACACCTAAGTGCGTCATTATATGTGGCTGTCTAGAAAGGATACATAAGCCCAACTGTCATCTACATCCAGTCATGTGGACCAGGTACAGTCTAAATGCACTAAATGGCTAAAGCAGGAAAATGCTAGCTTTCTAAAAGTGTCAAAGACAAAAGTGTAATTAGAATTCCGACTTCATCATGGGTTATGATTTCTCACTACAATTCCAAAGCATGGAGGGCTTACCTGTTCACTTTTGGAAATTACAGCTTATCAAATGTAATAAGGTAATTCCAATGTTGAAAAAACCTACCCTTGTTACTGCAAAAACAGGAAGTCTGAAGGCAAAAAGTTAGGGGAAATCCACACCAAGGATGCCAGATCTAACAAAAAGTAACTAGCACTCTTGTTAGTCCTCATTTTACAAACTTCAGAAAGTTTGTGTTGAATGAGTAGCTTTGTTTTCAAACTTAGTCATTGATTGACAAGCGTTTCAGGGGTGCGACTCGCGGCTCGAGGTTTGCCGTGTCCGGGTCCTGCGGGTGGTCCTGAGGATTTAACAGCCCACTTGGAGTACCTTGCTGCCTATCGTCTGTTGTGGGGAATCGGCGGGTGCGGCGGCCAGGGACTGCGAGTACCAGCATTCCTGATATTACCAACAGCTGGTACTCTTCCCCTGCCGGCCCCGCCTCCTGCTGCTGCCCTTGCAAATACCTCTCGCCGCCCCCGCTTCGCGGGAGCGACTCGCGGCTCGAGGTTTGCCGTGTCGGGGTCCTGCGGGTGGTCCTGAGGATTTAACAGTCCACTTGGAGTACCTTGCTGCCTATCGTCTGTTGTGGGGAATCGGCGGGTGCGGCAGCCAGGGACTGCGAGTACCAGCATTCCTGACATTACCAACAGCTGGTACTCTTCCCCTGCCGGCCCCGCCTCCTGCTGCTGCCCTTGCAAATACCTCTCGCCGCCCCCGCTTCGCGGGTGTGACTCGCGGCTCGAGGTTTGCCGTGTCCGGGTCCTGCGTGTGGTCCTGAGGATTTAACAGCCCACTTGGAGTACCTTGCTGCCTATCGTCTGTTGTGGGGAATCAGCGGGTGCGGCGGCCAGGGACTGCGAGTACCAGCATTCCTGACATTACCAACAGCTGGTACTCTTTCCCTGCCGGCCCGCCTCTCTGACCTATTTATACAGGCCTCGTTTCTGTCCCGCGGGACGCGCGCGGGTCAAAACGCGGGGCTAAGCCCGGGTAAAGGGCGGGCCCTCTGTGGCCCTCAGAGGCCCGAGAAGGACGGGACGGGCCACCCCCCTTGGTTCCGCGACAAGAGGAGGTACATCGTTTATTGAACTATATATGGACATTTTATGAACAGCATTATTGCCCTCTGTAAGCCATTATCATCGTACTACACTGTACTATGTCACGTAAGGGGACCTACAAGAATTCTCCCTTACAGCGTAACCCAGACCAGGGGTCCTTAAACTTTACTGTGACCAGTAGATCACTGCCCACATGTTGTGAAGATGTGAATGACATGTGCCAATCCATAGTTACTAGGGAATCTCCCCCACTGATCCCTGATAGTCCGCAGAACTTGCCTTTTTGGGAGGAAATAAACGCTTTATGTGGCACTAAGTATGCCCTAGTGGCATCCCCATCCCCCGTAACAGGCACCAGCACCATTACCCCAATCAGGAAACCTTGTGACCCATCTTTACCATCTCTAATAGACATAACCCAAGGTATTGCATTGTTTCAGGGTCCAAATGCCAAAAGGAAGCTTGACGGGACAAATGGTAGCGGCAATAATCCAATAACACCAAAATTGTGTGTTGGGCATACATTGCCAGTCACTAATCACACATTAATTACGGTAGAGGGTGGAAAATTTGGCGACCAAGTATCCTCTCCCCATTTTTCTCTTCTGTCCCAGTTAGAGCTAATGCTAAACTCCATCGTATTACCGTTGGTAGAAAAAATCAATCTCCTGGGTGATAGACTCACAGGTATCGAGAAAATCCTTCAAGCAAACTCTTTGCCAATCATTAAAAGTCCATCTAATAGGGGAAGAGTCCCCTCACCAACCATCATAAGAAAAGAGATATACGCTAAAACTAAAACCAACTCACTGGCCACTACTAAGAAGGTTACACCCAATGGCTCTGACCTATTTATTGCCCCCAATACTCCTTTGCCTATTAACAAAAGTAAATATGCCCAAACTTCTCCACAATTTCCAAATAAAACTGCTACAACTGCCCCTAAAGTCGCCCCTAAATCTGGGTTTACTAAGTACATTGCTACCAGAGTGGATCCAAATAGAGCAGCATCCATACACTTACACCCAGAAGCCGCCCCATTTGTTCTTGTTCTCTCGGGAATACCAGCACCCTCCAACAGGAAACCCGAAAGACGCAAGGAACTTTTAAATAAGGTCATTTTCTGGCTATCTAAAAATAGGCCACTGACACCCAATCACGATGGTGGAATCCTGTGTGTAAGAAGGGTGGGCTGGCTAGGGTCCTTAACCAAAGATATCAGTGGAGACCTGGTCCTAGTGAAATTTAGAAATAGGAACATTGTCCCATATCTCCGATCCAACCCGCCCCAAAAAGGAGACGGCTCCATCTCTGTGTGGGACTTACATGATTTCTACCCAATGCACCCAACATATCTGGTCAATAAAATCAAAGGTAGATTATACCCATTTGCTGGGACGGGGTCCCCACACCCTCAGTGGTAGTAATTTTCTTGCATTTAAGAGACTTGAATCACGGTATAATATCTGTAACTGCTGATGAAATTGTATAAAGGCACATGTTCCTTAATTTTTTGTTCTTTTTACCCTGTGGATATATGACTGTATTGTATTACTGTTTGTATGTTTGTTGTCCTTTTATGATGATTGTTTTTTTTTTATTTGTACGCTTTTCTGATTTGAAACAAAATCGAATAAAGCATTATCTGACAAGCGTTTCCATCAGCTTTGGCAACAGCCCATGGCTTTAAAAACTATTTGAGATCTACATTAGGTTGTGTCCATCACTACAATAGGCCCTCCTTGACCCTTAAACTAACGCTGCCCTCTCTTTGGTCCTTCTTCATTCTACTTGTTTGAGACATTCAAAGCTAAAGCAAGGGCTCATTTGCAAGACAGCACAGAAAGCATTGACCAAAGCCAGCTGGACTTTCATAATTGACTAGATCCATGCATCTTGCCAATGTCAACATGGCGACACTATGAAGCTTCTTCAAAATGAGGCTGATTCACAAGTTATTGGAAGTCAGGAGTCTGTGGCCAAGCTTAGGCTTAGATAATTTCCTGCCTCGATCTTCATGCTTAGGCAGTCTATCTCACACCTTTCTGTTCTAAAATCAAACCATTGAACCAGTGTGCACCTAAGGGCTTCTCCCTGAGTCCTATGCTGCTTAATCTGTATGGACACCTGCTGGCTTAACTGATTTGTTCCTTAAGTTCTAGGTTAATGAGTCATGCAGATGACACTCAGATCCCAATTAACTTGGAATATAGCTCTTCTCAATCACTGGACAGTTTTCAAGTTGGCAGTGGCTGGGTGGATGGTAGACAATTCTCTGAAAGTAAATTGAAACGAAATGGAGGTTCCCTATTTTCATAGTCGGAATGCTCTAAAAACTCTTCAGCTGACTGTTGACCACTGCAATTCTTCTCCATTGCAAAAGGAACCGTTGATGGACGGAATACTGAACAATATCAAACACTGACCCCCAGTTACGGATCTGGGCCTAATCATTTGTTTATTTGTTCACCATGCCATTTCATTTGTCTGTCAGGATTGCTTGAAACCAGTGGCATGGTGAGCTCGGGACCTACATCTGGGCATAACTGACCCACTAGGGGTGACAAATGCAAAATGAACAAATGATGGAGGGAATACTGAACAATGTGAAACACTTCATCCCAGTTAAACATCTGGGCTGAAATCTTTCATTCTTTTTGCTCACCACACCATTTCAGTTTGGACCCAGCCATATGCAAATGAGTCTTGATTCTGCTCCCCATGGGAGCAGTCCAGTCCATACTGCCAGGCCAGGTCCTCCTTGGACCGGAAACAAGCATCCTAGGACCGACTTTGGTCAGGTTAGCTTGAATCCAATGGCATAGCGAGCATGGGACCCACGTCTGGGCATACCCGTCTTAACTTGAATGGCACGGTGAGCAAATACATTGATAAATTTAGGCTCAGATGTCTGACTGGGGGGGTGAGTATTTGATATTGTTCAGCATTCCATCCATCATTTGTTATTTTTGCTTTGGTCACCGCGAGTGGAACAGGTATGCCCAGACATGGGTCCCGTGCTCGACATGTAACTGGATTCAAGCTATCCTGTCTGCTGAGGGGTCCTGGGATGCTTATTTCCGGTTCAGATAGAACCTGGAATGGTAGTTTGGAGTAAACTGTTCTCATGGGTGAGCAGGATCAAGACTAACTTGCATATGGCTGGGTCCAAACTGGAATTGCATGGTGAGCGGAAAAACAATGGATTTAGACCTGGATCTCTGAATGGGGTGAATGATTGACATTTGAGCATTCCGTCCATCAACAGTTCTTTTTGTATTCTTCTCCAGTGGACACAGTTTGCAATCTTAGGTTTCTCCAGTAGCCATGATTTGCAAGTTTCGATTACATTTTGAGGCAGCTCTTTCCTTAAATGGACGGGTTGACTATTTTTATTCACCTTTCTTTGGTTAATAAGATTGTTACATGAAATTCTCACAGCGCTTCCCCCTCAAGGTCATCCTTTGGTTGTTCGCGTGGTAATCCTGAGCTGACTCGAGTATTGCAATTCCCTGTTTCTGGTTCTTCTGCAGGCCTGATGCACCGCCGGCTGCACATTTCAAATGCTGTTGCCAGGCTTGTGTTTCGGAGGTACTGCAGGCAGTCAGATTCAACAGCCTTGGATCCTCTGCGTTGGCTGCCAGTTTAAAAAAATCTAATTTAAGATACTCTGCAGTAGAAGTTGTGTAAATAACTCCCATAGTGTTTGGACTTCCCCAGGCAGTGGCAATTCAAATTGGATGGTCTTGGTTTCTGAATGCTTGCATCTAAGCTTTGAAATTATTTGCCTGCCCAGCTGCGATTTTAAAAGCAGCTACTGTCTTTCAGGAATGCATTGAAACCCTTGCTTTTTGCTGTTCTTTTGGCTATATTCACCTGTGTTCCTTTATCATCAGGATGTCTTTCAGACAGCAGTGTGCTGTATACATTTTCTTTTACATTACATATGCGGAACCAACTGAAGGTTGTGACTCAGAGGATCTGTTGTTAGAAATATTTTCTATTTTTTGGGGGAAAAATAGCAAGGTTATTGGAAAGGTCTTTTGAGAGAGGAATAGCTGATTTCAAGCTCAACAGAATAGAAAGCAGGGTTACAACTTAAAATTGAGCATTAATGCAATTGGCAGTGGAAATAATTCTGATTTATCATTGATAAAACAGTAAATAATGGAGTGTATCTGATCAGAATACGAGTAATACCATGCTCTTTACGCCTGTTATTTAAGCATTTCATATCCTAGCGCACAAGAGAGCCAATGCTTGCTAATATCAGAGTGAGTGTTCCTACCCTTATTAGGCGAAAAGACTTGGTTAAAGGTATCAGAAAGGCAGGTACAACATATGTCAAACAGGGCATCAGGATTCAGAGGGAAAGGCAGCTCAGCCACTTCCTGATTATTACTTTACAAGCTCTGCTGACGGATTTATTCCAAGGATGAGCAGGACCTAAAAAAATATGAGTCATTGCTTGGTCAATGACATAGGCAAGCCAGTAACTAAACTCTGATAGAGTGGGGTTTCATGACTCTCAATCTCTTGGTAAAGCCATCAAAAACATCCTCCAATTGGTCATATGGACCTATAATTATCGACTTGAAGTGGGAAAAAGGAGTTAACATCAGCAACACATTGCACATACAGTGGCACCAACTCCACAAGAACGACAGAGAGGATAGTATCCAAGACATAAGGGTTTTATTAGCAATTCAGTTCAGATGACAAGTTAAATCAATCAGCAAAATTAAAGAAAGCATACCATAGGAGTGTACATTTAAATGATCATGCAGTCTGAGTTTCTATATTATAAGACAGCAAATGCAAAATAGCATCACATACAGCAAACAAAATATCACCCAATCAGGTTCCGTAAAGGAACTTCTCTATTCTAAATAAAGTATTGAAAGTGGCATGAGGAAATTCTAAGAGGAGAGTGTCAGCCTCAGATGAACCAAGTTTAAGATTCAAAGGAAAGAGTATCCAAGCATGAAGCTCAACACTCCTCACAGGGGAAATCAGCACAGGGTTTAATAAGCAATTAAAGCATGAAAGAAGATTCTAGAAGGTTTCTTCATCTCAGTTTTCACCAAGCAAGCCAATCAAAAGACTGTGTTCTCGGGGAGCAGGAAGATTCCCTAGCTTCCCACCTCTCAACTAAGGAGCAATCTTCTGGACGACCCTGGGTGTAAAATCGGTTGGGTCTACCTGGTACAGGCTGGTGTCTCCCACCATTTCAGTCTCCATACCCGATGAAAACTTCTGATTTAAAGTTCAATCACCCTCTACTCTGACACGCTAAACAAGTCTAATATAACTTAAAAAGCATGTTCATAAGACACCTGCACAGGAAAGAAAAACAAGAAATGTGCAAATGAATGTATGAAAATATAATGTGTGCACTTGGTCCTGGTTACAATTAGGCCAATATTAAAATTTAGAACAGCTTCTAAACCAATACAGTTAGCATAAGTGAATATATACAATGCAATGTAATAAAATAATGCATTTCTTTTATGGTGAATGCATTCATTATATTTCAGCTAAACATGCAGGTGGCTCTCGTTAATATGAATATATACAAATAGCCACTTACTACTATTGATTCATAAAACTGCACAGAGATGAATACAGTGAAACACACGTTGAGTGTACAAATTGCATGGAAAGGATCAGGTCACTAAATTATGCTGCGCCATCCGCTTCAATGGTGATAGAGAGAAAATAAGGTCTGTGTTATGGTCTGCCATATGGGTGGGGCCAGTCACTTGTTGGGAAAAGGTCAAGTGTGACATAGATTCCAGCAAATGATAACTAGGTCTATTTTTAGGGTCATCTACCTAGAAATTAAAATTTCAGAGGACAATGGTTCTATCTTCCAAGGGGATTACACCAACCCGGTCAATCAAGTGTTCAAGAAAAGAATTTGATGCTGAAAGAGCACAAATAAGTTAACACAAAATAGATGGTAGAATAATCTGAAATAGTGCACCAGGCTGCTAGTACTTCTTTTAGGTTTATAGCCTTCTAGAAGCTCCAGTGAGATGTTCATATGTGTCTTAAATACTAATTAGAATTCACAAATATTTTTGTAGGCAATGCATTCAGCAATACTTCTAGAATGTTTGTTAATTCTTGAAAGTCCTAAATCTTTAACCATGCAAGGTGCTAGGCCTGCAGATGCACAGTTACAACTTGCAATGGCCCTAGACTGTTCAACCAGATTTATGGCACATAAACTGACAGTTACCGACCTGAAAACCCTGCAGCAAAACCTTTAAATGTAAATTAGTACAACACACATACATGTTTAAAGGTAAATGTGACTTAAATTATGGTTGGTAAATACAAAAGCTGCCTATGGTTCAGTATAACTTACCATGTCAGTATAGTAAATATAAAATATAGAGATTTGTGTGAATCTAGTTTAAGTAATTTTATTTCCTACTGTATATGCATGCCCCTGGATAGTGCTACAGACACCATCAAGTAAATGATTTCACAACCGATATAAAAATTCCAAATTATGTAATAAAACAAAGCAACATTCTAGAATGATTATCCTCTTAGTGATAGAGTATTGGGTAAAAAAAAATATTTTTGTGCTCTTCACTATTTTGCCCCTTTAAATTTCTGCACACGGGATTTCTGGTTTAACCAATCAATTGTGTTAAATACATATGCAGTGTATTTAACGAAGAGTTTACCAGTCTTCCCCAATGTCAATCAAGGCTCCTGTGAGAAATTGGGATAATGATTGAGGGAGATGTTAACCTTTCTCAAGCAACAACTACAATCCATGTCACTGTAAGCCACGAAAGTCACTAATTCAACCTGTGCTTAACTCTCTGGTAGCTTGGCACAAAAGCAATTAGGCTCACTCTAGAGGCAATGTGTAAAGTATTTAAGCAGCACTCAAACAGTAAAAAAGTGAAAGCAAAACACAAATAAAATCCCTCACCAATTTAGGAAACTAGAGTAAAATGTAATACATTATTTGACACCAACATGATAAAAATCAGTAGACCATGAGATTTGCAATTTCAAATGTTTAGTTAAATATAACCCAAAAAAGCACTAAGTGGCACTCAAGGTTATCTGGTCAGGGGAGAGTTACAAGTTTAGGCCAACCGCGATGGAGTGCAGGCCTCATACAAGGACCAGGTGAGTCCCACTGAAAAAGTTACTGGTTTTAAGTCATGTGCGAAGAGTTTAATTCGCTGTGGAGGAGTCCGCGATGAGCAGACTGTAGATTTTGTAGTGCGAAAGGCTGGCCTGGTGTCCATGACGATCATTGCTGTAGCTCAAATATCCTGTCAGGCATCACAGACAGTCATAGCTGGAGCTTCATGTTGGCGGTCACAATGGGCTGTCGATGCTGTAGTGTGAAGGACAGATCTTGAGTTTCTGGTCATTGCTGGCAGTCGCTGTAGTGTGAAGTGTCAGGTCCACAGAAGCTTTGCATTGGTGGTCATCGCCTGTTCGTGAAGAGCCCAGGCAGGTCCAGCTGTAGGTCCAGTGCAGCAGGCCAGCTGGGCAGTTGCAGGGAGGCATCTGAGGTTTGGTATGTCAATGTAGCTCTGAACAGGAGGCAAGCCAAACTGACTCTTGTAGTCACTTTGTCTGGGATAAAGGGAGCAGGTCGAGTCTCTGTTCTCAGAGAGCAGGATAGGTCTCAAGCAGCAGGGCAGTCCTTTGACAGCAGGCAGTGCTTCTTCTGTAGTATCCAAAGATCCAGGGGTGTGCTGAAGAGTAGGTATGAGAGTCTATTTTTATGCCTGGTGCCAGCTTTTAACTGTGGAATAGCATATAATGGAGTAGCGTATAGTGGAGTGGTATACAGTGGAATAGCGTACACTGAAGAGACGTAGAGTGGACTTGCATACACTGTAATAGCATAGAGTGGATGTCATACAGAGGAGCTGTGTGCTGTGTGCGGTGTAATAGTGTGGTGTGGAGTGGAGTAGAGCAGAGTGTTGTACAGTGGAGTAGAATGTAATAGTATATCGTGGAGTTGCCGACAGTGGAGTGGTGTATATTGGAGCACTATAAACTGGAGTGGCATGCAATAGCGTGGGGTACAGTGGAATGGCATACACTGGAGTGGGACCCAATCTCACAGCGCAGAATGAAGTGGTGTAGAGTGGAGTGCGGTACACTGGAGTGGCTTAGAGTGGAGCAGCATGCGGTGGAGTGCCATACCATGGAATAGCATGGAATGGAGTGAATGGAGTGGCAGAGACTGCAGTCTTGTACAGTAGAGTATCATAGAGTGGAGTGGCATAGAGTGGAATAGCATATATTTGAGTGGCTACAGTGGGTTAGCATTCAGATGTATGTGACCTTTAGCAGCAATGTAGATTATGGTGTGCAGAGTAACCCACAACAGCGGATTGTGCTCCCTTGCTTTTCTCCATATTTACCAATCAACACAGCAACAATGCATGGTGGCCTTGCATTCCTTTTTAAATCTAGCTTAAGTATTCCATTGGCCATGCTACACCCTGGCTGTGTTCACTATTAAGGCCTTTAGATATAGCCAAGTAGCAGGTCTCTACCTATTACCACTTTAAACAAGTGGTAATTGGTAGGAAGGTGTTATTAAAGTGGTAATTAGTAGGAAAATGTATTTACATTTTTTATAATATTTCTGAATAGATTTACACCCATGTACTGAGGTAGTTTCACAAATGTTTGTGAAATTCTGCTAAAGTACCACTCTGACAGATATCAGGAAGTTTATAGTAAGGGTAGGCGGAGTTGGCAGAGTGCCACTGCGCGGAATTCCACAAATGTGCCTAAAAACTCAGTGGAATTCCGCTCTGCCCTAACCTTCATGCAGACAGCAGATCTGGAGGATTCCTGACCCCCAGACTGCCACCTGCTTGTCTTACTTGGATCTGGCATTCTATGCCGTGCCTGGGCTGTCCTCCTCCTCCTGTCTCTTCATCGGTGCAAAACCCCTATGCTGTACGTCTTGGGAGGACTGCGCAGAGGGCAGAGTTGGCAAAACTCCCTATCTCTGCCGACGGCAGAGATAGGGAGAACTCTGCTGACGGAGCAGAGTTTGCCACCCACCCTCAGTTTAAATGCCTTATAACTTCAAAACAAATCATCATCTCTGCATCATAATGTATAATCCTGCCAAATTTCATGCAAATCCATTACGTCGTTTTCATGCTACGTCAAATGCAATAGTCTATGGAAAATGCATTGGTGGAAAAACGCGTTTTGGGACCCCCCTTACATGTTTGCACCTCCTTAACGATTGACCACAAAAAATGTTACATCATCTCAAAATGTAAAAAATGCCATAGGTCCGAAAAGTTTTGTAATGATTCATCAAACAGGTGGAAAGTTATTAGGGAGCTAATCTTCGAGGAATTCCTATCCTTCGGAATACCAACTATAACTACAGAGTGGCAATCTGATTTAATGTGATTTCTTTCTTTTTATTTTTTGTATTTGTTATGTATTTGTTTATTGGTTTACATAATCATGTGAACATATATGTGTCTTTTAGACGTTCATGTAGTAATTCTGAAACTTTACATATACAGTCTACTTTATTTTTTGAGCTTCTTTGCTACTTTTAGTAAGATTGTGCTACATATGAAGCCCAAAGTGAATGAGAACCAATCACTGTTTTTATAAAAATTCTGATTTTATTTTTTCCAAATGGCCAGTTATCATATCCTCCATACACTACTTTGTGTAGCTCACTACTAAGTCACTTTTCCATTTTGTTGCATAGGAGTATATAAGAAAGATGTTTTTTGTTTGGCTTGTTGGACCAGTTTTATTTTCTGAGCCAGGGAGCAAGCAAAGAAAACGTATGTGATGTATTCTCTTTGTTATGTATTGGTTATAGGTTTCCATTAGCATTGACCATAAATGTAGTAAATCTGAAACATTAAATTTGCAGTCTAGTTTATTTATTGGGCTTTCTTGGCACTTTTAGTAGTATTTTGCAACAGGATATTACTAAATTGAAAAACCTTATAACTTAAAAAAAATACTTACTCTAATTACCTGCAGTACCCAAAAGAATCATCGGCACAGCCTAATGTCCAATGCTGCCACATTTCTACAAATTCCGACTGCCTGTTTTCACACTACACAAAATACAAATGCCTATGTAAAATGCATTGGATTTCAAGTCAGTTTTGGACCCCCCCTTTTTTTGTCTTTACACTCCCTTGACTAAACACTGCGAAACTTTCAGTCCTCTGACAATGAAATGGGTGCAACAGGTCTGCAACATTTCGCAGACATTTGATAAACAGGTGCAAAGTTATTAAGGGATAAAACATCTCTCAAATTCCTCTTTCTGAGGATGCTAACTCTAGCAACAGAGTGGCTACTTTCACTATGTAGTTTAAAATATATATTCACTGCAAAATCCAAAGGTTACAGGGATGTTATAGTTGGGCTCATATGTCACTTGTACAAAGCCATAGAAACTAACTATAACTTACGCCCCCACAATGCACTGCTTATAACGTCACATATTACATCACTCATGATATGGTCAGTTACATCACTGATAACATCACAGATGACATCTCAAATGGCATCACTGATGACATCACTGATGGGTGGGTACATGACTGAGTGAGTCTGTGAGTGGTTGTGTGAGTCTGAGTGGATCTGTGGGTGAGTGAGTGTCTGAGTAGGTTAGTCAGTGCATGTGAGAGTCTCTGAGAAGATCTGTGAGTGGGTGTGCCAGTGTCTGATTTGGTCTCAGTGGGTGCATGAATATCTGAGTGGGTCTGTGAGTTGGTACATGAGTGTCTGAGTCAGTCTGTGAGTGGGTGCATGAGTCTGAGTGGGTCTGTGAGTGAGTGTGTGAGTCTCTCAGTGGGTCTGTGAGTGGGTACATGAGTACTTGAATGGATCTATGAGTGGGTGTATGAGTGCTTGAATGGATCTGTGAGTGGGTGCATGAGTGTGTGAGTGTTTAAGTGGGTCTGTCAGTGGGTGTGCTATAAATAAGTAAGGGGGCACAAGGGAGCAGGTCCTTGTGCCAGCTCCCCATGTGAAGGTCCTTCCTGTCCAGCTTGCCCGCAGTCCGCTACCCTCTGCTTCGGTTTTGAGCCTCCACTGGTCATTTTTCTGCCTCTTTGCTGCTCGCCTCTGCCCTCTATTGTGCCTCTTTCTGCTCGTTCCTTATCTTTATTCTGCCTCTTGCTGCTCTTTTCTGACCTCTATTTTGCCTGTGCTGCTCATTTCTGACCTCTATTATGCCTCTTTCTGCTCCCTTCTGACCTTTGTTCTGATTCTTTCTATTTGTTTCTAACCTTTATTCTCGCTCTTTCTGCTAGTTTCTGAACTTTATTCTGCCTATTTCTGACCTTTATTCTGCCTCATTGTGTTCATTTCACACCTCTATTTTCATTCTTTATGCTCATTGCTGACCTTTATTTCTCCTCTTTTTGCTAATTTCTGACCTTTATTCTGCCTCATTCGGTTAGTTTCTGACCTTTATTCTGCACCTTTCTGCTTTCTTTTCTCCCGGGCCTCAGGGCCCTTGCGGCCCAGACTGGCTCCCCATGCCCTTGCTCTTGCACAAGGGGACCTGCTGGAAAGGCAGCTCCCTCCATATAGGCACAAACTTTTCATCTCTTTCCCTGCCCACATGTCTGCAGCAGGGAAAGAGATGAAACCTCTGCTTCCAGTGGGCAGGAGCATTTTGAAAGCTCTTGCCCACTGGAAATGGCATGTTTGCTTTTGCTTGACAGGAGGAGCTTTCAAAGCTCCTGCCAAGCAAATGCAAACAGCTATGTCCAAGGGGTGGGTATCCCGGGGCATAGTAGGATCAGGCTCTGGGAGGCGGCGGTCCCTGGGACCATTATTGCCTCCAAGAGAAGGACCATGCGGCCTCCCTCCTTTGGGACCACCACCTCCCCAGGCCATGGAGGGGCGCATGGCCCCCCACTTTTATTGATTTCATAGGCCACGGGGAGCAGGTGGTCCATGCAGCCCCCCTCTAATTGTTTTGACACTTCCCGGGGAGGTGGTTGTCCCCTGGGCATTAAACAGCCATAGGAGGGATTCTGCTTGGTCCCCTCTTTTAAGAAAAATAAAGCCCTGGGGAGGTGGTGGTCCCGGGGCTTTCTTGAATTCATGGAGGTGGTTCTGCGTGCCCCCTCCGTTATAATAATAAAGCAGTGTGGAGGTGGCTGTCTCCAGGGCTAATAAGAGCCCAGGAGGGGGCCGGGTACACCCCCTCCTTTTCTTTTTTAATGCCCGTATGCCCCCAGGACTTGGAGCCCCGGGGGCTATAGGGTATACAAGCACGGAAGACCACACATTTAGTTATCTCATTTTGCCACACATTTGCAGATCCACCCTCGAATTTGCGGTAAAATAATGCTTTTAATTCACAGCGGGATTCCTGTGAGGCCCCACCACCACACCTAGGGGGTCAGGATATTTCTGCCCTGCCCCCTTTTCTTTTTTTTAAACTTTTTTGGTGGGACTTGGTGAAGCCATATCCCAAGATGGCTGACAACACTTTGTGGTTTGAAGTGTTGGAGCCAATCACATCTCAGCACGAGATCGGAAGGGGCCATGGATCCTCTGCGTCCCTAGATATACAACAGAAAATGTACTTAAATTACTCCACAACTACTGAATGATTTACACCAAATCACGAAAAGGGGGCTTTCTGGACCAACAGCTACCTTTCTACCAAATTTAGTGTAATTCCATTCAGCCCTTCGGGTGTAGACTTGTCTAAAGTTCCTATGGAAATTGACATGGGGAAAATGTGTTTTTCTCGGCCCCCTCTTGACGGATCACCCTGATTTTTTGAGACGGCAGCAGAAGTGAGCGTCAAACTAGATTTGAAAATTTCATGAGAATTCCTAAAACAACATCAAAGATATTGGCAAAACAAAAAACCCTCTTCCTATGGAACTAGGTCCTAACTATACCTACCTACTGGCGACTTTACCACGCATATAGCTTTCTCACACATGCCTTTCCAACCCCTAGTGTCTCTCTATATATATATATATCTATATATACATATATATATAGAGAGAGAGAGAGAGAGAGAGAGAGAGAGAGAGAGAGAGAGAGTGAGAGAGAGTGAGAAAGAGAGAGAGAGAGAGACTAGGGGCTTCACTCTTAATTACATGGCTATGCGTAGTAAAGGCATTGCATGGTAAATGTTACATGGTAAAGGCATGTGTTGTAAACACATGGGTTGTAACCTGATAAAACTGAGATAGAATACCAACAGATTATACTCACTTTTTGATGCTCAATACTGCTCGATCTGGAGGTGTGGGGTGATCATAACATTTAGAAGACGATATTTGAAAGAACAGTGTATAAGGTAGATTTGCATGAGCATAAACAGCCAATAGGTAGAGTATGCAGCAATATTTTTCCTTCTATGGGCCTTTAGTATCAAAAGGAGACCAAGCAGGGCTATATTATTTCTCCAATCCTCTTTACATTTTCCATTTAGGCCCTGGTTCCTAATATAAAATAATAATATTAAAAGACTTGTATATCAGAAAATGGTATTAACACAGTTACTTTGAAAAATACCTACATTCTTGTTGCAAATCTCAGTTCACAAGGCAAACACAGTAACAACCTGTACACTCAATTCTCAGTCACTTTTTCTACTATTCAGTTATCCAAAAATGATGTTGACATTGTAGATATGAACAATATGGCAGGTTTATTTAAATTCACTGCTGAATAGGTTTATTAGTGAAATTACAAGCCATGTGATATTGTTCTCTTTCTCTGAACAGTGGCTTGCTCCCAACATGAGTAAGAATCTCCCATCATGCACTGTGGACTACTACGTCCGCCTCCCAGGAGGAAGGCCAGCATCTCCAATGTCTCTCTCTCCATCAGCTGGATCATCACTGACAAGCTGCTAAACTGCCCTTATTACATAGCAAACCTTCTGCCTCCAACTGCATCTTTATCTCACGTTATCAATAATACTCTAGGTTTACTCACCGCACTAGAAACCTGGTTGAACCACTCCTCTCAACCCCTTATGGACAAAATCATAGCTTACAACTATTCTATCATTAAGAAAGACTGACCTCACAAATGTGAAGATGGAATAACAATCATCCTTTATAGTAACATCTAATGCTACATATTTGCGGCAGAATAATTTCAGTCTTCCTACTCCTTTCAATTCAGATGTTCATTTCACCCCTAGTTAACCTGAGACTGATGACCATCTACCAACCTCCAGAAAATAACTCCACTTTCACTAATGGAATTAGAGAACTTGTAAACTTATAGATATTGCTTCGTGCCAACTCTATGTTACTTGGTGGTTTCGACATTAAATTTAATTATCCTTAGAACCATATCTCGGTCTTCGCTCCCTTCTTGGCTGCAAATAATTTTATATGACATTGGAAATATTCCATTCACTGCAAAGAATTCTTTCTACATGTCAATTACTGAACAAAACCAAGTACAATCACAGTATCCTATCCATTTCAACTAGTCTAATTATATCCTTGTACCATTTCTCATTTTGTTTCATGTATCACTTCCAAACATTTAACTGATTACAAAATACACTTGGGGTACAGATTTCTAAAAATATTGACAAGTAGGAATTAATGTGCAAGATTTTATCCTTGCCGGGTCTAGATTTTTGATTGACGATACTTGATCTACAGTCCACTCATAAAAACGTAAATGAGGTAGCTCACACATCTAAAAAGGCAGTCGATAAGACCAAAACACCAATCAGTTCTCCCAAAATCTCACCTATGAGAGACACATGCTTAAAAGGTTTGAAAGATCTTGGCAAAACATTTCCAATACTGACCTTCCTAATGTCTACAGCAGAAGAAAAGTATTAACAAATTGTCCCTGCCAATAGATCATATTGTGACACTCAAATCAACAGGGCAATAAATCAACCTACATTTTTATTAAACCTTCTATAGCAACAAACCCAAATCACAATGCCTGAAGACCCTGACCTATCTGGATGTGATGAATGTGCCTCCTTGTTTGAGTTTGTATTCACCTTATTCGGCTGCCAACTAAAAAAATAATTTGTCTCCCTAATTGCCAGTTTTGTTACCATAGATCTAGAGAACCAATCAGACAAAGCACTAATGGATCTCTTACTCACATCCGTAATAAAATGTGTCTTAAACAACTGGAAAGACACACACAAGGCCTAATTCAAATGTTGGATTACCTGGATCACACATATAAGGGTTGCAGACAATATCGCTCTCCAACAGTCACCTCGGAAAGCTCCAGTCAGACACATCTGGAACAGGTTAGACAACTACTTTGCCTCAAACAAACCGCCTTGACATACTCACAAGCATACATTATCTGAATTAGTTTCCAACGCAATCACCCCCTTACACTTACTAGTTTCCGTCGGTGGATTTTCCCCCTACATCCACTCATAAGACTCGGTTGACTAATGCTCTTTTGGTAACACACATGGGAAAGTATCGATTATATCTTCCCTGAACTTATTCTCTCTATATTCTCGAGTAGAATAGCGAAACCTATCCAGTATATATACTCTCAGGCCACTTATTGCTTCATATTGTATTGCATTGCTTCATATTATTATTAGTTCGTATTATTAGTATTATTATTATTATTATCATTATTGTCACAATTATTTTCCTCATTATGTCTTATTATGTCTTATTGGTTTATATTTTGGTTGTATCATACTGTACTTCATTACTGATGAGTCTCATTGCCTAATATAAGCAAGTTTGTATTATTAATTCACAATTTGTTTTTTGAAAACTAATAAAATCATTTGAAATAGTTAGAAAATGTACAATAAAAAAATGCTCACATCCAGATGTCACTTGGAAAATTTCCACAAAGACCTGTCCTGTTTTTTACACCACCACCTTTAGCCAAAAAACTTTCATTAAATATGCTTTAACAATTGCTTAATGGGAGGGGCGTGGCAAACTGCAGAAGATGGTGGATGCATCTCCACAGAGCTCCCACCAGGTGCTGGGAACCTATACATCATTGGCACCATCCAAGCTCTACATTAGGAAATACCTCTGCTCCTGTGATGGGAATCTCTTTATGGCCCTCAGGGGCCTCCCTGACTTCGTTACTTGCTGTGGGGTCCGACGAAAATGAACGGCCCAAGTAGGCTGCTTGGATGACAACCTGTTATAAAACAGGGGTAGACCCAATATAGTCAAAGGACCTGGGTATTCATTAGTATAGACAACAAATGGTCCTCGACATCATTTCACTGGTAAAAATACTCATAACATTTGATCAATCTTATTAACTCCACAATCAGACTTAATCTATAGTCTTTCTGACATGAATGATGTTAGCCCACAACTTCAAAGAACATTTACAGTATGTGCCAATAAATCAATAAACTCGAAAAAAGAGGAGGTTCAGCTGACGTAAGTAATTTAATATATCATGTATTAACAAATGGAAATCAATATTTCTATGTACATATATTTACACAAATCCTAAGACGAAATACATTTTTACTCTAAAACAGGAAAAAGGAGAGAACGTGCACAGAGATAGATAAAGCGTGTGCTCAAGTGGATGATCAAGAAGATCAGGAAAACAGTGTAGATCATTTATATACAGGGAAACATTGAGCCTGTCCTAGGTATAGCTTGTAAAAAATACTTCTTTTTTACTCGCTAAGTGCTATCTACAATTCCTTGGTCCTTGAATTGCCCCGTTGGCAATAGGATTACCAGGGAGAAGGGGATGGAAGGTGGACTGGGGACAGGGGTCACTAGGTACAGGCTCCCAGAAGGGAATGTCGTCGACGTTTCGACCCAAAAGAGAGTGGGCGGTTTAAGTCCTCAACAGCGGGTCTTCATCAGGACGGAGTGACAAGGGATATCTCTCAAAGTGCACATCAATTAAAACCATTTGTGTGGCACCTGTAATGATAAATGAATAGATGGGCTAAGTATCACTGTATGTTTTTATTTGTCCACTAATGACCATTGTAAAAAAGCACTCACCCTCCCGTGGTGCCTTGATACGTCCAAGTGCGACGACTGGTCCGCACTTGTAATATGCAAGTGTCCAAAATGTTACTATAAAATATAAAGGAAAGGTAGCCATTAGTGCTACACCGCTACTGGTCACCTATGAGTGACTGCTTTTCATAGAGAAAATCATTAATGTTATGACAACCTGGCAGCTAAATGGTGGGACTCGCAGGGCGGCTGTCCTCCTCACACCCTGCCTGGTTGGGCCCTAACGTGGGTCCAGAGATGCTGTTCCTAATAGAGGAGGCTCTTTGCCTCTCCACCAGCCCCGAGTTCCCTGAACAATTAAGGGACCAAGGCAACCCTCAAGTCCCTACATGCTGCTATATAGGAGGTCTTGTGGCTTACGGTGAGACTGCCCCTGGGAGATTCTGCTTGCCTGATACTGTGGTTGCCAGAGGGGCTGAAAGCGCTGTGGCCTACTGACTTGGGGCATATTATCAAGAATATTATCGCTGCTTTAGCAGCCATTTTCGGCCGAAAAGCGGTGATAATTATATTGCAGTATCAACAAGGGCACGCTAACACGTGTTTCCTTGAGTGTGCAGCACTTTAAACTCCACTTTGCATGTCAGCGATGAATATCGCTAATGACATGCAAAGTAGGGGTTCCCTTACATTTCTCCCTTGAAATCCGCACTGACACGGCAGCGCAATATTATCAAGCCTCAAGCAAACCCGCAATGAGATAAAATAAACCACGCTAACCGTTGTTATCGCGGGTTTGCAACGCCTGGTCAGAAACTGACTTAGCCATACTTTTAATGGCAGGTGGATTGTACGGCTGAGACAAAGGGGCATATAATCGAGGAAACGCAATAAATATTGCATTTCCCGCGATTCTGTTTCAAGCCACTATCGCTGGATTTAATCGCCATGGAGATATGCCTTGATAATAATGCGATATCTTAGCGACTAAATCCGGCAATATGCGGTGTTAAACAGAATTGCGCAAAGCGGGAAATGCGATATTTATCGTGTTTCCTTGATAATATGCCCCTTAGTTCCCCCCTCCCCCCGGCTGCCCTGGCATAGCACGGGACCAAGATCACCACTCGGGTAATCGCAAACAGTGTCAAGTAGCCGGGAGGCCCGCAAAACACACGCTGAAACGCTGAGACAAAGGAATGAGCCGGACCTGTGAGACTCTGCTTACTGGCTGCTGTGGTCAAAGAGGGCGCTGGCTGCTTTCCTCTCCCACAGCCCGCGCTGTGGTGCTGCTCGCTCGCTCCGCAAAGGGTCATGCAGATAAGAGGTGAGCTTAGCTGCTGGGGCCCTGGGCCATTTGATCGGCCGTATTTAGCTATCTTCTCCTACCCTCAGATCAGTGTTAAGACTTTTCTGGGGCCAAGTGACGTGGGCGGCCCGAGTGGGTACCTCAGTGACAGGAAACAGTCTTTGCAACGCGATTTTTACATTGCAGAATGTTTACCACGCATTTGTTACCCCACATTTGTTTATCACGTATAGGCCTTTACCACGCATTTACGGTAAGTATGAAGGTTTAGGGGGTCTCCCCCCAAAAATATTTAATATAAATACACACACACACACACACACACACATATAAATATATATGAGCTGAGTTTTCTATGCTACAAGCTGAGGCAAACCCTCCGACCAAGAACCCAAAAACAGATGCTCAGCAAACAGGAACTACAAGCGAAACCAAAGTAGGAAGGCAAATAGGAGAAATTACAAATCAAAGAAATCAAATTAGAGGCCGGAGGAACAACAAAAAGTAGTCAACAGCGATAATGACACTGATATGTATTTATCCAACATGCCTCTAACCAAATCAGAAGAACAAATCCTCCGCTTAGGATTGTCGTATTGCCCCGATAACAACTTTAATTATGTGAATACGCGATTGGATATTCACAAGAGTGTCAGAAAACTGAAATTGAAGAAGTATCACACACTTGTAAATAAATACTCAAGACGACAACTCGCTACTAAAACAATGGAATCAGATTTACCCTCAAATTTGACGTAAACTGACTTACCCATTTTGAATGAGTTGCAGGAATTATGGGACAACAATGACTCCAATCTCCTTGACAGTGGCCCACTTGAGAATACAGAAATCGAAGTCACCATTTCGACAACAGCAATAAAGGACCGCAATATTGTTTCCATTCCCTTTAAACCAAAGTCGACGTTTACCCCATTGCCCCCAGAGACTCAATTGACATTTTCCGTAAATTGGTTGTGTGGCAAATTAAGAAATTAAATCATAAAGTCCAGAGAACAAATACAACATATATCTGGCGGGGCCAAAAATATAATGAGCTTATGACCAAACTACAAGAGAACAACCAAACAGTAATAAGAAACTCTGACAAGGAGGGCTCTATAGTACTATGGTCCAAGGAAGCATATACCAAAGAAGCTTATGCTCAACTCAATGACAGATCATGTTATCTCAAAAGCAGTAAAAAACATGTCCACTGAATTTTATTACAAACTACAGGCATGGAAAATGAAGGGGTTAATCATGACACAAGAACACAGATTTTTGAAAAAAGAGAATCCCACAATACCGACAATTTATTTAATCCCTAAGGTGCACAAAGACCCTTCAAATCCTCCAGGCAGACCTGGCAACTCAACAAAGCACAACAAAATGTTGATTGAAATGGTTTTATTTTGCCTTAATAATAACATATCTATGTTCAACAACATTCTGTACCAACAGAGGAATGGCAATGGGGGCCAGCTTCTCTCCCGGCTACAGATGTCTACACATGGGCTGGTGAGAGGAGCTGATCCTCAAGGTCAAACACAATGAATTTGTGCAAAGTAACATTAAGTTGTGGTTACGCTATACAGATGATATATTTGTGGTCTGGGAGGGAACTCAAGATCAAGCCAATGAATTTGTGAAAGCTATCAATGCCAATGACATTAATTTACACTTTACTGCAAACATCCGCAATACTACGGTCAATTTTCTCGACACACAAGTATACATCAAAAATAACAAACTTGAGACTAGGCTTTATCGAATCGAAACAGCAGGCAACTCAGTGTTGCATGCCAGCAGTTCTCACCCACAACACTTGATAAATAGCATACCCTACAGTGAGATGCAGCACCTTAAGCGAATCCATAGTGACAATGCAGATCTGATAGAAGCCCAGGCAGCTAGCAGAGTTAGATTTATTGAGCGTGGACATTCTTGCAAGACTGTAAACAGGGCCATTTTGAAATCTATGACCAAACATATGGACGATCTACTCAGGGATTTGCAAACTAGCTACAACTGAGGGCCCAGAAGAAACATTTGTATCAGATACCAGTACCACTACTGAATTCAGGATTATAATGGGATACAGTAAACAACATAAGAGTATCCAGTCAATCATTAAACATAATTGGCCCTTTTTACTTAATGATGCAGTCATCAGGCCATCACTACCTCCAAAAGCTTCTATCACAAACAGTAGAGGTCGGTCCATGGGGATAACTTGGTGAAAACCAGTCCGAAGGTTATTGAAGGGACTAGTTGGCTACACACCCACAAAGGCTTTTACAAATGCAAGGTCTGTAAGGCATGTCAACAGGGGTAGAACAAGAGTACATACCAAACCCCATTCAGTACCAAAGAGCATAAGATAACCAAACTCTTTACATGCAAGACTGAGTATGCAGTTTTGGTACTGATATTCCCAGGTGGTCTACAGTACATAGGGAGCACTAAGCTACAAGTACATAAAAGAGTGCTCCAGCACATGCGTGCTACAACCAACCAAGATAATACCAACCCAGTGGCCAGGCATTTTAAAGAGTGGCACAAATTCAATGAATGAAAGAGGGGATTTGTAAAGCGCAGGACTCACCCCAGCAGGGGTGTCTCCCTCTAGCAGCAAAACATAAAACAAGGGGGTGAAAAGATAGGCGGGCTAAAAAAGTTTGTTTTTTAGTAGTTTTCTGAATTTAAACAGAACAGAATGCGCACGTATCACATAGAGAAGTTTGTCCCAGAGGCGCGGGGCAATATAGGCAAAAGCTTTGCCCCCGCACGATGCTTGTTAATCTGGGGTACCACAAGCAGAGCCTTTCCACTAGAACGTAACTGTCTGTTGGGATGATAGGGAACAAGACGATCGGTCATGTACCGGGGGCTATTGTCATTGAAAGTTTTGTGAATCAAACAACACATTTTTAACTTGACTCGACTCTGAATGGGAAGCCAGGGTCTGCTTTTTAGTAATGGCCGGGAAGGAGTTCTGGGTGGTTGATTTAGAGTCAATCGAGCTGCCGTATTCTGCACTACCTGGACCCTATCAAGTATTCCCTCGTTCACTCCACCCAGAAGTGCATTGCAATAGTCCAGTCTGCTAACCACGAGGGCTTGTAGCAGGGTCTTGCATGCCGATAGGGGGAGATGAACCAACACTCTCCGTAGAAGTTTTAATAAACCAAAACAGCTACCAGACAAGTGTCCTGCCACCTGCTCCTTCATAGCTAGGGAAGGGTCCAAATATACTCCTAAGTGTTTTGCCTTGTTGGTAGGCACAGGAGCAGGGCCTAATTCTGGCGGCCACCACTCAGGGTACCAGAGAAGTTGAGCTTTGCCAAAAAGGAGGATTTCGGTTTCGTTGGCATTCAACTGGAGAAAGTCCTTTGACATCCAGTTGGAGATTGCGCGCATGTCTTCTGCAAACCTCTGTTTGGTAGCATCCGAGTTGTTATCGAATGAGAACAGAGCTGCATCTGATCTGCATATGAAAAGGGGACAAAGCTGTGATCTCTGATGATCTATGCCAGGGAAGCCATGTATACATTTAATAACGTGGGACTAAGGCATGATCCCTGTGGTACCCCTTTCTTTAGAGGGTAAGCTCCGGAAATAAATTTCCCAAGGTTCACAGTTTGAGTGTGTTGTTCCAGGAAGCTGAAAACCCACTGATAGGCAGACCCCACTACACCGATTTCCGTTAATCTTTGTAGCAGTCTATGATGTGCCACAGTGTCAAAAGCTGTGGATAAATGCAGCAGGACCAAGGCTGTAGCTTTGTCCATATCTAGGGCCAGCTTAATAGCGTCTGTGACACCAAGCAAGGCCGTTTCGGTTGTGTATTTAGGTCGAAAGACGAATTGTGAGTGATCCAAGCATGTCTGTGCTTCAATGAATTTCATCAGCTACACATTGATATGTCCCTCCATCAATTTGCTCATAAGAGGAAGAAGGGAGATCGGGCGATTGTTGGACAGTCCTGAAGGCGCTAGATTTTTTTGGGGGGTAACATTTGTGCAGCTTTCCACGCCTGGGGTACTATGCCCTCACTCAATGAGTAATTAATAAGTAAGTAAAAAGAAAGGGCAAGAGGCCGCGCCAATAGTGCATACCATTTTGCCGGCATTACATCACTAGGAGATCCTGATTTTGCTGCTTTCAGCAATTCCTCTACCTTGGAGTCCTGAAGGGGAGGAAAATAAGCCAGCACGTTTCCTGCTCCCGGACTGTATATTGGGTGCAGTGAGAATATCACTGACACCTAGCCTACTAGGTAAAGTATCATTAATTTTTTTCAACCTTATCAAGAAAAAAGTGAGAAATATTGTTGCATAAGGTCTGGGAGGTAGGGATATTAATATTGCAGGCCTTAGGAGAAGTAAACGGTTTTAGAATAGCATATAGCTGTTTCCCTGAGTTCCCAGCTTCAGTTAATTATGCCAGGATATATGTCTTCCATGTCTTCCAGGCAGCCCCGGCCCGTGGAGGGAGTTGCGGTGGGGAAGGCAGGCGGGGCGGGGGATTGGCAGGGTGGGGGGTGATAAGCACCGGAATCTGGATGATTGCAGGCAAGTAAACAATTACATTAATAAAACGAATTTCGTTCCGTGCCCTGCATCGCATTTTGCGTTTTATTAATGTAATTGTTTACTGAGAATTGAGAATTGAAGTCGTTTTCTGCTTCAACATTTCTTCACTCACCTTCGTCACCTTAGCCCCACGGAGGTTTTCGACACCTGCAATACTGCAAGGAACACCAGAAGAAAGAGATAAGTGAAAAGGCATAAAAGAATTTGTTGGTGTAATGTTTCCTGAATATTGAATTACAGAGAGAAATGTTACGAGCATAACTAAATAAATAAAGACTTACCAGACATATCGATGTCAAAGAAACCTGAAAGTGAAAGAGAATTTAGTTAATGGAAATAAAACGTTAGAGTAGGAATACATAGTTAAATACATTAGATAACACAAGTAGTGAGGTACATCTTAGTTATCTAAATAGAATAGGGTTAGGATACTTTAAGTTAGACTAGATAGAGTAGGGAAGACTTAATAAACCAAGAGAAGGTTTGGAGAAGTATCAAGAAGAGTTATTTCTGGAGTAAAATAAAAGCAACCTCAAGAGTTGAGATGGTAAGAAGCAAACGCATCAGATAAATAGATAGATTATCCAAGAGACTGATAATATATTAACCCTTGTCTTGTTTAATAGGTTTAATCTCAAACTGAAGAGGTCTAAAGACTCTTAAAAAAACTAAATAAAAGAAGAGGAGCAAGATTACTGCTCCTACTAAGCTGTACCTCAAATAGTCTGTAAATGAACTGACAAATAATATAAATCAAAGGGAAGACCACCTGACCAACAAACACTTCACCGAAAGGAGACACCAAACAAACGAGGGACACCAAATTACTCCGTCACCATAGTAGTCACACTGTGAGCACATATGATCCATACCATGTCTTGTGTTAATAGTTCGGAAATAACCACCAGACAAAAGCAATGGTAAGTAGGTGAAAAATCAACATATATTTTACACTAAGGCCCAGATTACAATGTCGGTTGGAGTTGCCTCTGACCGGCATCGCTGGGATGGGGAACTGACAGCCCACAGCACAAGCTCCCATTGAAAAATGTAAGTTTTTGCACATCCCTGCACTGTGTGGGAGGCACCTCACAGAGCCTGCCACACGGTGCAGGGATGTGAAGGGGGGGCCATTGTGGCCCCCAAGGGTCACGTGCATATGGCCAGGGGAGAAGGGAGCCCTGCTAGGGGCCCGAAAGACTCTTTCTGACAGCAGTTCCATGTCAGAGGTGCCGACATGGAAATGCTGTCGGAAAGTGCCATCATAATCCCTAAGGCGGAAATGCCGTCCTGTAAGGATTATGAGGCCTTTCCGACTGGGCGATGGGCTCCGAGTCAGAATCCCCCTTTAAACTCCGACCCCATTCAATGTAATACGGCTGTCAGAGTTTGAACCTACAATGTTGGTCGGAAAGCCTCCGACCAGCGGACGGAGTCTTTCCGACCAACATTGTAATTAGGCCCTATATGTGCCTACCTACCGAGGAATGGAATCAGAAAATGTTTATATAGATCATGATGACATAAGTACCAGGCCCAAACTGTCTACAAGGCAAATACAAAATGGGAACAATATTATAGACAAGAATCGGTATAGTACGTTGACTAATTAAAAGTCTTCGGACATAACTGACTTTACCTGTATAGCTCCTCCAAACTTGATGGCGTAAGGCAAATCCTGTCCAAAGTCATATTTTGGATGCTTTGTCTTTTGAGTTAACTCTGAGCCCCATTACAATGTCGGGCGGAAAGCCATCCCACAGCTAGTCAGAGGCATTCCGCTCGACATCAACGGTTTCCGTCTGACCACCGTATTACAATACTGGCGGTCAGAGGGAAACCCGCGGGGGATTCCATTCCGTTTCTGACGGGCTCACAGAGCCCATCGGGGCCACAGGTGGAATGGGAATCGCATAATGACGGCAGAGCCAGCCTCGGCTCTGCCGTCGGGATTTCGCTTTCAACCTGCCCTTTCATGGCAATCAATGCTAGAGGGTGTACATTTGGATGAAGGTTATCCATATGAGCCCGAGTGACTCACTACATCCCTTCCCAACTCAATCATGAAAATGACAAACATCGGATCTTACAGTCCTCAAGACACTCACTAGGTTGCGAGTGTGATTGGAAGTTGCAACGCTGGCGTTGTGAGCGGTAACTTGAGTAGTTTGGGAGTTGTTTGTTGTTCTGTTCTCCTCAGCTGATCAACTTTGTCTCCCTTCACGGTGAGTGGGCTCATTCGACCCTTCACCTTCAGGCCAGCGGGTTCATCAGCATCAGAAAAGTCCTGAGTGGAGATATCTATCCTTTTGAACCATGACACGTTTCTTGTGACTGTCTTGCTTCCCTTGCTTGCTATGATTCATGGTTCCATTAGCTTGCAGAATTGTCCATACTCCTGGTTTGAAAGGTGTTCTGAACTTCCACCCTGGTTGATGATCTTTAATGATGACCTAATCACCAGATGACAATACTTGGGCCTTCGCTCCGCACTTCTGGTTATGCATTTGTTGTTCCATGTGCGCCAAGCATAAGTTCCATATGGGTTGTATGGCATTGGAACCCATTCTGGGTGTGCAGGCATGGTGTTCCGCTGGGGCACATTGAACATTGGAGTCCAGAGGGCTTGTTGGGTGGTGCAAAGAGGCTGTGGTATTCAAGGAGGAACCTGGAAGGCTAAGTTCTGGGTTGGCACTTTCTGCAACTGCAATTCGGAGTATCTTGTTCATAGTACGTATAAATCTCTCAACTTCGCCGGATTGATGCGGCCTTGGTGTATCCCTAGTCGGCTGAGATGGCTTACAAATTCAGAACAGTGAAAAGGTGGACAGTTGTTAGTCTTAATCTCAGATGGCAACTCGAACATTGTGAATATCTTCTCTAAGATAGGCACTACATGTGTGAAAGCAGTCGACTCGATGGCCTTCATGATAGGATACTTTAAGTAGCTGTTTATCATTACCATTGTGACTCCCATCCGGGAAGCTCCCAAAATGAAGACTCAGTTTGGACTTCGGGCAGTGCAAGGTTCCAAAAAGAACAATTGATGGACAGAATGCAGAACGGTTCCTCCAGGATAATTGGTGCTGGGGCTTCTGGAGGGCTTGTTCAGTTGACACACAGGGCATTGTTGTGCCACTTGGTCCACCATGGCCTCTAGTCCTGGGAACAACACCTTTTCTCGCGTGCAGGATTTAATTTTTTAGTGCCTTGATGTCCGCCATGGGCTACCAGTGTCACTTGGCGTTGGAATTCGACAGGGATTACCAGCCGGTGTCCTCTTAGTAGAATACCATCTTCGGTGTTGCTGAAGTCATCTCGTACACTAAACCTCTTGACTAAGCAATCTCTCTTTTGGCTGGCCCAGTAGTCTCGCAGGATGTCCTGCCAGGAAACCTACTGTACTGCGGTTTTTACGTTCAGCATTACTGCATGCCTTGCTGTGTTCTCTTTGATGTCGCTAAGACTAAGTGCTTTAGGACAGGCAGTTTGTGAGACCATATAGAGATAGTCTTCTATTGCATAGGCACTGTCAGTGCTCTTGTTGTCCATTGGAGTGGAGTGACAGGAGAGGAAGTCCACGAATTTTTGGCCCCGGGTCTGTACATCACTTTCATCCAGTAGTGTAGTTGGATGGCCCAACTTTTGATTTGTTGTGGGGGACCTGGGGCTGAGCCTCAGAACAGTGGGACGAGTAGTTGGTGATCCGAAATGGCCTTTCAAGGGCCTGCCGCTCAAGTATAGGTAAAAGTGGCTGCATGCCCACTTAATAGCAAGTACTGCTCTTTCAATTTGCGCATAGTGTGTTTCAGTCTGTCAGCACCTTGCTAGCATTTGCTAGCAGAGCCCATGTGCCAGGCTCGACTTCACCAAGTCCTACCAGATTTGCATCTACAAGCAGCTCCGTCGACTCCCCACGACCAAAGTACTCCATGGTGGTATTATTCAGGAGGGCATCCTTGATCTTCTGAATGCATCATCTTCTCTTCTGCCCCATGTCCAGCTGGCATCTGCCTCCTGTCTGTGCTGTCAGTGGTTCCGCGAGGGTTACTAAGATGGGGATAAACTGGCAGCAGAACATGGGCATGCTAAGGAAACTGCATACCTCTGATACCTTTGTTGGTGCCTACTTAATAACTTGCAACTTGCGCAGATCAACTTGCACCCCATCTTGGTTAAACACATATCCAAAGAATTTGATGGACGGCTGAAAGAATAGACACTTTTCCTTGTGCTGTGTGACTCCATGCTCCCAAAGATGCTTTAAGGTGGCTCGTAAGTGCTGGTGGTGGTCTGCGGCTGTTGCATAGTGAATGAGAATGTCATCACTCACATTCATAACACCTTAAAGTTCAGGTAGCATTTCACTGATTGCATTTCAAAAAACGTTGACGGCTGATGATATGCCAAATTTTAGTAGCTTGTACTGGCAGAGTCCCAAGTGAATGCTGAATGTTGTGATGTAGATTTAGACCTGAACTTGAACAACTGACATGTTTCATTGCCCAAAGGATTTTTGGCAATTTCATCAGGTTACATGGATTCATCTCCACCTCAATGATGCAAAGATGGATCTGTAGTGGTTGATAGAGATAAAAGAAGGAGTGATAGTGCCAGATCGTAATGTGCATATGTCTAATTCACAGTTATATTCTGTCTACTGCATTGAGTTCCATGGGGGTGGCCAACCCTTAGAGTCCGCCTTTCGTAAGTTACTGGTAGGAGTCCACCTGGCAACCACCCGGTAACTATGTTACATTGTGCAGATACAAACATGAAATGTGTCGCAAATTGAATGTGTCAACACATGCTAACTGTTTACAATATCTGTTCTGTTCGTGTCTAGCACTATCACTCTTTTTTTATACGTAGCAACCACTACAGATCCTTTGCATCATTGAGGTGGAGATGAGTCCCCGTGCTCTGATAAAATTGCCAAAAATCCTTTGGTCAATAAAACATGTAGGCTGTTCAAGTTAAGATAGTATAAAACATGCTGTTTCTTTTAATCGAGTGTGAACACTATTAAACTAAAGAATGTGTGGGAAAGTTGTTCACAACTCAATTTTAATTAGGAGATCGATTCACTTCTGTACACATTAAATGGCTTAGACGGTAGATAGTTAACACCATTGATGTGTTCGATTTAGATTCTGTATGCATTTCCTGATTCATGCCCTTATATAGGCATATAAATCCAATCCTTATTTAGGCATAGCCCATGCTACCCAAATACAGGCATGGCTACTTACATCCGTTTATCTACGTCACAACGACTTCTTGGAAAACCAGACTCTTAAGCTTTCGGGACTTCCCCTTGCCTGTATATTGATTTCTCCAAGAACTTATTTATTATGCATGAACATCTATTCCTTAGGGGTTCATTCATAAAGTTCAAATGCCCGACTTTTACGTCACTACTGGCATTCCTAAACACCTTCAGGGTATAAATATACCTTCACTTGCTATGGCAAAGCACGGTAAGGTTCGGTGCAGTTCGTCTACCTACTTGCACGACGAAACTCGCTACAGCAAGTGCAGCAGGAAGCCAACTCCCCAGCTGACGCACTGACCAAAAGCTGTCATCCTCCTGCCGAGAATCCAGCTCCAGTGTTTCTGACTCCCCTTGCAGGGTGTTGGGAAATCGAGTCCCGGGAAAGAGATACTAACCTCTCTCATTCTAAGTTATGAAGCTGATTAGAACCTAAAAAACCTTTGGCAATTCTTGGCAAAACTAAACTATAGCTAAAGACAGCACCTACTTCTTCCCTCATACTAGACCATGGTTAGGTACACTGGGGTAAGCATATTTTAGAGGCACCAGTTGAGAATTTTAGCCTCTGTTATTTATGTATGTATTTTTATATATGTCATAGCACAGACAATGTTATTACAGTATTTTTTTATATTACTGTTTACGCGTTATACTTCGCATTCTGTCTAATGATTGTAGCAGTTCTCCTCTCTTGCATTACAAAGAAGACTGTTCAATACACCCTTTTTTTAAATGCCCGTCTCTCTATTTCTGTGCAACTCTGTAGAAACTAAGCATGCACGATTGACTGAGTGAAATAGTTACCAAGTGTTTCCACGACTCTGAAGATATTGTCCTGACTCTAAGGGAAACAAAGTTGTCATGTTTATGCGGTTGTCAGAGACTAATCCCTTCTTGTTCATTCGAGAAAGTTTCTAGTGACCTCTGAGTTAGCTGGCACACACAATTAAGTTTAATATACTCAATAGAGACATACTGACCTCAGTCATATGTCAAACCTAGAGTGTATATTATTCCAATGCGCAGAGCCTATTAGGGATATTGGAACTACACTACACCATCCTTTACACATTATTTTTTTCCCTCTTCACATGAGTCTAAGAGTTAGGTCACACGTTTATTTCTGTCAAGAAAGTGCAGATGATGACAGAACGAGCAAACTGGTGAGTAAATACCAGTAGCTCTATGGATGGTGCTTACGTGAGGCACTTTCTGACTTTTCTCATAATTTTTCTATGTTGGGTGTGAGAACAGTTGTGGATGGTGAACAACTTTTTAACAATAAAAAACAACTTGTAGATGGGCATGACTTGATAATTAAGCAGAGCCATGCCTAGGAGTAAAATATAATACCCACCTGACAGATTTTTCAAAGATTATAGTATTTTCTTTATAACCAGATGTTGTTATTGTGTAAAATTCGTGAGTGGAGGGCTACCTGGTTATTTTCCCTCTCTTGCTCCTTATTTGATTGCTGATTGTTAAGAGTGGCCCTGCGGGATCATGGATGATCCACAGGGGTATCAAGATGAGATAATGAAAGCTGGTAAAGAGCATCTGCCTGGAGGAAGGAGAGAGGTGTGCTCAGAGACAGTGAAGTGTGGCTTTTCAGCAGGAGGGAGGAACAATGGGGTAGCATGATGGCACAGTCGGGTGCTGAAATACAAAGGTTAGCCCCACATGAAGAAAAATACATGAGGCTCCAAACTCCATAAAAATCCAAAAAATAAATCTAATAATAAAATGAGGAAGTACTTTTTTGCCCTGTCACGCTTCAAGGGCTGGATGCATTCTTAGGAAAAGTATTGGCTGATAGATATATTGTATAATAAATACCATTCACCAAAATATACCACTGGCAGTATTAACTTCAATGAAAAAAAACTTTTGTAAGTAATATTTAGGACACAATCTTTCTGTCAGACTGTATTTTAGTTTCAGCACTCTGTATCATGCCGGTTTTAAGCTCAAACTGCTTACAATTTTTCACATCTATAAAATACCATGACGAAGCCAATGGCTGATGAGGAATGCCCACAACCCCTTTCTGCATATTGTACAGTTTGTTGTTTGCGTAGTGGTAACATCAGTCTAAAGCTGTCTGCAGAACCGCCAACTCACATAGTGCCCCCACCGTGTGTCACACAATTTCAGCTCCATTCAAAGTGTCACCCAGGGAGGAGCCGAAATCACACACAAGCAGAGAAAATAGGTTAAAACCCACAGTAAACAGTGGATTTCCAGCTTGTTGTCCAAGGCAGTGAACAGCCGATGTTCATTACGAGATGTGAAAACACTCCAAGATTTTGGCGGCACCCTCAATGACCCTTTGGATTTTGGGGGGAATAGCTGGCGGGTGGGGCTTGGTGAGGGGAAGAGTGCCTCTTAGGTAGGCCTCTTCACATGGTGAAAATCATTTGTGAGGGGTGGCCATTATGTGACTGTATCCTTACCTTAAAATGGAGAGCAATCTTTATGGACAGGCGTTTACGATGTCTTCTGTAGATCCTTGAATACAGGTCGCATTAATCCCCTAACAAATATTTTCATCTCCTGTAGCATGTTTGACTTCATGTCAAATTAATAAGTATTGTGAAATTGTTTAGCTTTTATTCAGTATTTTTGCACATTAAAGTATGTAGGGCTTAATCAATGGGAAAGAGATAGAATGCTGTTTGGGATTATAATGAACATACTTCTATAGCACAGTCTTCTGCATTCATAGTTCCCCTTGTACTGCTGCGTCACTGTGTAGTTTACATTTCCTTTCTTATATGAGAGCGTTTTGTCTGAATATGATACATATGTAAATACATTCTTTGTATTCAGCTTGCACCGTTTTCATCCCGTACGTGTTATCAAATACCAAAACCACAGTGAACTATTCACAAATGATAATGCTTGGGGGTTAACATATGCCAAGTGATCAAATGAGTCTTTCTTGCCAGCCATGATCTTTCCAGGTCACTGCACAAAATTTGTAAAGCTATAGGAGTGTGCTTGCCTTCTGTGTTGCCACATCTGGCCATCCTGTTATCTGTAAACAGAGAGAGGTGTGCCATAAATAGCGCAGCAAGGATGACATGGGCCCTAGTGGAAGCAAAGAACTACTTTTAGGGTATAAATACAGCAATCATCAGGGTTTATTGTGGGGGGGGCGTGGCTTGGCGCCGATGGTGGAGGTCGCCTGAGTGCCGAGCCTCCAATTATCCTGATCCACTTCGCCTTTGAACCCCTGTCTCCCCTTGAAAGTCGGGTGACGGGGTTCTCCTACCTCGGAGCGCTAAAACGCTACTTTGGCGACCCTGGGGACCCGAGAAGGGATGATGGCGCAGTGCCCAGGGTGCCTCCAGAGCCGTATCCAAAATGGCGCCTAGGGGAAGGACTTGAGACCCCGAGCGTCTGAAGCTGTGTGGGGACCTGCGGAGCCCTGATTTCCCCACCGACGGTACCGGAGCTCACTGGCTTGGTGGCAAGCCGGCGGGACCTCGGAGGAGCCGTGACGGTGCTCTGCAGAGCGGGGGCGGACGACGTATTGCCACCAGGACTGTCCCCCCCCCCCAGGACCCATTACAGTCGGCGGCGCTGCTGCCGAGGAGCGCCTGTAGTGCAGCCGAGGTTACCCCTGAGGTGCCTGGACCCCACCCAAACACCGGCGGCAGAAGCTGTGAGTTGCCCTCCCTCTCCCCTGAACTTTGATACAACCCGAGGCGGGGGCGGACACTCGGTATATTCCCGAAGGTATACACCGTTTACTACCTGGCCTGCCCACGACTGGGGTGTGCGGCCCGGGGCAGTGATACAGCGCAGCATCGTGTGGGGCCTCCCTGACCCCCCCTGACTACTTGCTGGCCCCGGTGGGCCCCCTAGAGGGTCGGATCTGGTGCGGCTGCACTGTGCCAGCGGAACCCAGAGCGCTGGGCCTTGACTCGGAGTGGTGATCCTTCTGGCCCCCCCTTGGATCCAGCACCGGGAGTGAGAAGCGCATCTTGTGGGGAGGCACTCTGCAACTTGCGGAGTGTGATGGAGACTGTTGAAAGGTCGTCGGGGAGCGATGGGGCGTGGGTCCCACGCGGCGCCACAATGCAGCTGACCACAGGGGGCTCCGTGGAGGTGCGCCACGAGCAGGCGGAACGCTAAGGGGCGAGGAACGAAGAGCGCCCTAAGAGACTTGAATGCTGGGGTGAGGCATAGGGAGCTGGAAGCGAGCGAGTGCCCTGGAGTGAACGCTTCTGTATGAGGGACTGGAGTGGGACCAGACTATGGATATAACGGAGGGAGAACGCGGACAACAGTCGCCTCTGACTAGCCCCACCTAGGGTCGGTGCACTGTGATACTACTGGTGGCCCCCTATTTTCGGCGCGCCAGAATTGTCACTTGAATAGCGGAGGAAGGGAGATCTGCTGACCGACTAATTGGGTGGAGTTTCTGGAGTTGGGACCCCACTGGCCTCTCCACCAGCGGTGGATTGCTCGACGAGCCCCCAGTATGGGGAAGCCTAGGGGGACCAAAGGTGGCACCCAGTCACAATCGGACACCGAGGCTCCCGATAAGGGGGACCCATCTGAATCCGGACAGCTGCGGGACCCCCAATTGCAACTACACCTAGATCGCATCTTGATCGTGCTGGCAGACACTCGCACAGCGTTACAACAAGATATAGCACAAGTGGCCACAGGACTGGGATTATTGAGCACCGACCATGGGAAACTCTCTGATAGGGTTAAGGTGGTGGAGGATACAATCTAATCCCTCGAGCCGGAACACAAAGACCTCAAAGCTACCATGTCCAGTGTGCTAGACCGTATGGACGCGCTTGAGAGAAGAGCGGAGGAGGTTGAAGGGCGCAATCGGCAGAACAACATACTGATAGTCGGGCTGGCGGAGAAGGTGGAAGGGCAGGACATGGTATGCTACCTTGAAAACTGGCTCAAGATGGTGGTGGCCCCGGAAGGTCTCTCCACGTTTTACACTCTGGAGCGGGCGCATAGGGTTCCAGCTAGGCCCCCGCCACAGGGTCATCCAAACAAGGTACAATGACCAACAGTAATAAGGAAACGAAGAAGCAGGTTCTTTGGTGTAATTCTTCTTGTTACAGCAAGATGTTTAATTTTCTCCAGACTTAAGAATGATATCAATCGCCGATATCAATCGCCGACACGTGTTTCGTCGTGTACGGTTGAGTCAACACGACTCTTCAGGGCTTCCACTCCCAATCCACTGTGTGGTTGGAGTAAGTCTGGGTCTTTTTAAACTCAGTTTCAAGCAATGGGTATGATTGATATCATTCTTAAGTCTGGAGAAAATTAAACATCTTGCTGTAACAAGAAGAATTACACCAAAGAACCTGCTTCTGCGTTTCCTTATTACTGTTGGTCATTGTACCTTGTTTGGATGTAAATACATGTAGTTGCGAGAGCTTATTTTTTGTTAAATTGTCTTGTCTCTTGACTTGTTAGACGGTTAAGGGTGTTTTGCCGTCTGCTCTTTACGCACTACACAACGATACTCTTGCTCCTCACATACCTCGTAACGTTTTAACCCAGGCAGTGCGCCCCCTTAGTCCTAATTTTCTAAAAAACCCCTTGCTTAGTATCCCCGCCACAGGGTCGGCCCCCGCGCCCGGTGGTAGCCCGATTGTTGCACTAACGGGACAGAGACCTACTGCTCCAGCAAGCACGAGTGAACGGTCCCTATCAGGTGGAGAATAGTAGAGTCCATATTTTCCCTGATTATACGTATGAAACGCAATGACGGCGGACCTCCTTCCTGGCTATAAAAAGGGAACTAAGGGCTGAGGGTCTGCAATACTCCCTTCTCTTCCCGGCTAGGCTACGAGTGATAGTGGACGGCAAAACTAGTTTCTTCGACACACCGGACGGCGCCAGTGCCTGGTTCGAACTTTACAAATCCGGCATGACTGTCCGGGAACGAGATCCGGGTATGAGCTCTGCAGGCTTACCACCGAGGAGGTCACGACGGATCCGCAATCGACGGAGAGGACTGAGAAGGCCTTCACTATCGGAGACGGCAGCGGTGAGAGGTACTGGAGGTGGTGACGTCCCTGTCAGGTGCATACAACTCCCCATCGCAGGACGAGGTGGAGTCGGACAAGGGCGACGATTGTTCGGACAATGTGGGTTCGGAAACGGGCAGTGTGCCCTTGCCTGTGGTCACCCCGGCGACAGCGGAGGGAATGTTGGATGAAGGATAGAAGCACCTGGTGAGCTATATGTGGCTGCTATACGGACTGGGGCGGACTACCTGCTGCGAACTTTGGGGGGTTGGTCCGGGTTATGGATGGGGGATGGGCGGTCATGGCAATGTTTCTTATTTAGGGCTCGATCGTTCAGCGGGGGGCTTGGGGATTGGGCGGCTGCCCGTTGGCGACCAACCCTTCCTCGGTGGCCTTAAGACACTCCCACAGTGACCACTGTTGGGTTAGTCAAAAGTTGGTATTTGAGTGTGTTTGGATGGGAACTAGTCGGAGGGCACTAGGACCTGTTCTGGGGGGGAGGAGGAGTTGGGGCTGTTTGGGGGTTTTCGTGGGGAGGGCGCATCATCGATGTTGACATATTGACACGCTTACGAGGTATAGTGAGCGGCTGGAGGGTGGCGCACAGGACATTATGGGACAATGGGTGATTCCGCTAATTTGAGATGTATAACCTGGAATGTGAGGGGGCTGCATACCATGACACGACGCCACAGGATCCACGCTTATCTAGTGCGTAGGGGGGTACAGGTCGCATTACTTCAGGAAACACACTTGATGAAAGCTGAAGGGCTAGCATTGCAGCGTAGATGGAGGGGTCAAGTTTACAACACTACATACTCGGCGTTTGCTAGGGGCGCGCTGATCTGGATTAGAGCGGGGATCCCATTTCAAGTAACCAAGCAGGTCATAGACCCAGATGGCACGTTTGTAGCCATAGGGGGGAAACTACGAGGTAGGGACATTGCTTTCTGTAGTGTGTACGCAACCAATGTAGATCAGCTGACTTTTCTAGCGAAGTTATCCGGGTCCCTGGCACATTTCCTCACCGGACCATTGTTGATGGGTGGTGACTTTGATTTGGTGACTGACGTCTCCCTAGATAGATCGCACCCCCCTTTGGCGAACTCCCCGACATGCTGCACGGCTAAAGGCAGATTGGACTGGCAAACAAGATGGGGCCTGGTGGACGCCTCGCGTGCACAGCATCCGCATGGTCGTGATTACTCTTATTTCTCAAGTCTACATGAGCTCCATGTGCGACTGGACGCGATGTTGTGTTCCCCGGTATTGATGCCAGCAGTGGTCCGGACTGAATATTTGGCAAGGACAGTATCGGATCATAATCCTCTCTTACTCGCTTTGCAGTGGCAGCCTGGCGTTTCAGCTGTCCCCACTTGGAGACTGCGCCCAGAATCGTTAGAAGATCCCCTTTTTCATGATGCTCTAGAGGAGCGGATTGTACAGTATTTCGAGGAAAATGCTGGTACGACTGCGGCAAGAGCTACGGAATGGGACGCCTTCAAGGTGGTCATAAGAGGGTTTTGTATAAGGAAACATGTGGGAGTACGGAAGGTGCTCCTAGATGATGTAGACAAGGCTGACAAGGCAATCCGCGAAGTAGAACTCTTGAGACTTGGTCACACTGAGCTGCAAGAGAAGGTTAGTGCCGCGAAAGAGGCAGTGGCGGCGGAAACGGAGCGCTTACGTAGCTTTGACTACAAAGAATAAACGGCGCGGACCCTCACAGAGGGCGACAAAGCAGGGACCCTATTGGCTTGGCTTGCCAATCCTGTGAAAAGGGGCTCCCCCATGGTGTCCATGCATACAGCGAGCGATGGAGAGGTCTTTACCCAGGATGAAATATCGCAGTGCTTTGTGAGATACCATGAACGCTTGTATACAAGTAAGTTAGCGGCTGATGTCCCGTCCATGGATCTCTTCCTAGAGGGGCTCTGCTTCCCAGAATTGTATCACGAACAGGCGAACTCACTGGGTAGGGACATAGAGCTAGGTGAGTTAAGAAGCGCCATAAAACGCATGGCACGCAATAAAATCCCAGGTCTGGACGGATTGCCCGTAGAATTCTATGGGACGTACGCTGATCTACTAGCGCCCAGACTGTTGGAAGTTTATAAGGAAGCGAACCACTTAGGGAGGCTGCCACAATCTATGTGAGAAGCCTTGGTAATCCCATTGTTAAAGCCAGGGAGAGAGAACGACGACGTGGCGTCCTACAGGCCACTGTCGATGCTGACCACTGATTATAAGCTCCTGAGTAGCGTCCTAGCATCTCGACTACTGCCATTCATGACCACATTGGTCCATGAGGACCAAGCTGGCTTCATTCCAACGTGTAATACGACCACGAACATACGCCGGTTGATGTGATTACTGGAGGGGGACCATGTAGAGGCTCGACAACCGATGATACTATCGATAGACATAGAGAAAGCTTTCAACTGCCTTGAATGGGAATATCTTTACAGGGTGATGGGACGCTTCGGAGTGGGAGAAGGATACCTGAAGTGGACGGCGGTCCTTTATACATCGGCGGAGGCCAGAGTGAGAACGGGCACGCTGATATAGCCCCAGTATCGAGTGGAAAGAGGTACAAGGCAGGGCTGTTCATTGTCTCCATTGCTGTTTGCATTGGCAGTGGAGCCTCTCGCGATGTCGATCTGGTCGGGAGTCCACTATGGGGGACTGCGTAGTCGGGATGGTCAACAATATATCTCATTGTATGCGGATGATCTCCTACTTTTCCTTGAAGACACCGACGAGGCATGGAAAGGAGCCAAAAGTTTACTCACGGGCTTCGGTGAAATATCTGGCTTATACGTGAACTGGTCCAAAACGTGCTTGTTCCCGGTGCGACGTGGGGAGGCCCAACCCTCCGTGACCCGAGAGGTGAGATGGGAACCCTCCTGCCTGAAGTACTTGGGCGTATATATCTACCACACGGCGGCTGACTTGTTGGAGGGTAATATTGGCCGCGGTATAAGGGCGATGAAAGGCAGTATAGCATTCTGGGCTACTCTTCCACTGTTGCTCATGGGCCGGATAGCGCTCCTAAAGATGGTGGCGCTACCTAGGCTCTTGTACTACTTTAGGACGCTGCCAGTGTGGGTACCTGCCGCTACCTTCAAATTGTTAAAGTCAATGATAGTGTCCTTCCTCTGGGGACGGGGCGCTGTTGAGTCGCACAGGCAACGTTGACCAGGCCTAGAACGGAAGGCGGATTGGCGGTACCAGACTTTGAGCTATACTACCTAGCTGCTCACCTCCAGGTCTATACGCAGGAAATAGCGCCCGAATTCAGGGGACTGGAGCATAAAAGGGGCCAGGGTATGCCTCGCCACGTCATTTCTTTCATAGCGCTGCAGCAGAGGCTAGACCTCAGAGAGCTAACGCAGGAAGAAAGAACGATCAGACTGTGCTGGAACCGCTCACAGCGTAGAGCGGGCGTACTTCACCCGTATGCCCCAGAAATCCCGATAGGGATGCTAACGGCGCTGCCACATGGGGGCGACTGATCGCAGCTCCAAGATTGGGAAGAGGCGGGAGTCCAAGTGCTGGGGGACCTGTACGAAGATGGAACACTGTTGCCATATCCGACACTATCGGAGAGGTTTGACCTGCCTAGAGGGGGTTTTCTGCTGCATGCGGCACTGACACGAGCTATACAGGTGCATTGGAAAGAGGGCCTGACGGAACCAAGAACAACAATGGCCTGCCAATATGCTATGATGGCTGCGGGAACTTTTAAGACGGTTACGTGCCTCTACTCCTGAATGATCAATGAAAGGCTACTGCCCCTGGAGACGCTGAAGGGGAAATGGGAAACGGACATAAGAAAAGAAATCCCCGAAGCGGCATGGGCGCAAATAGTGCAGAGTGCCTGGAAGAGCACACGGAGTGCGTGATTCCAGCTAGTGCATTTCTATATCCTCCATCGAGCGTATCTGACTCCGGGGAAAATCAAGAAATACTTTGAAATGGAGTCCGCGGCGTGCCCCAGGTGTGCGAGACTCGGAGCAGAACTGGGTCATATGTTGTGGACATGCCCACTGTTGGAGCTATATTGGAAGGAGGTGGGAGACACTCTCAATGCGGTAACAGACAGGTGCTTGGACTTTGATATGGCCGTGGGTGTTCTGCACTGGTTCCCCCATACCCCCAAGAATAAGATCACAAGTAAATGTATTGACATGGGGCTAATACGAGCAAAGCGCGAAATTACACGACATTGGAAAGCGACAGTGGGGCCTAGTAGTGCGAGATGGAGGAAAGAGTTCCTCAAGTGGGCTGGGGCTGAAAGCAACTTACGATTACGAAATGCGCGTAGGCAACACAATGAGAAGGCACTAGAAACAGCTCAGGCGTGGGATGCGCTAGTGCAGTCACTGCGCGATTACAGGACACAAGAGGATGAAGAGGAATAGTAAGGGGACTGATGTCTCTCCCCGAGACATGACAGGCACATCAAGCAGAACACTACCTAATCATTCCTGTGCACACATTTTACACCGACTGACATCACACGCAGGTGTCGATAATGGGGCTTCAGGGTGGGGGGTGGATACAATGGGGAGTTCATCAGTATATCGTGACAGGGCAAGTTGGGGTCGGCCCTTAATAGGGCTTTTTGAGCATAACCTGGATTGCGACCTAGCTCGCTGCTGAGAATGCAATTAGGGGACCCATTATAGTGGGCTGGGGTAACGTAGAACTGCAATTGATTTGTATGATGTGTGCAACAAAAACCCAATAAAATTTGTTTTAAAAAAATAAATCAGGGTTTATTGTGCTCCTCAGGGCTCTGTGCTCTGGTGCCACTGCACCTGATGCACCAATGCCAGGGTATTTCGACAAATTATTGGGAGACAAAGCATTGTGATACAAAAATTGAGTCAAGAATATTGGGATTTTAGAAATATCGTCGACAGGAACATTGAAGTTTAAAATATTGTTTTTAATATAGCTGTAAAAATATCCATGTACAAAATATTGTTGTATGTAATAAGGTTTGTAAGTGTTAATTTGAATGTAATTTATTGTAGTGTGTTTAGTAGTATATGTTTGTTACGTTTTTTATTTGTGTTTTTAGTAGGATCATTTATTAGTTTTGTAATTGATGAGATTTGTATTTTTAGTTGTATTAAAGTATATAAATAATGGTTTTATACTATTTCTTTGTACAGGATATTGCTTTTTGGGGGGATAACGGTGGAGAGATTTTTAAAAAGTGTATATTTTAAAGCAAAATGTATGGAAATAATTTTACTGATTATCAAAAACTATTAAATGTATTTTGTTTCTTGAATGTTTTTAATTAATTTTAATTTAATATTAATATATATATATATATATAAATATATATATATATGTATGTATGTATATATATATATATATATATATATATATATATATATATATATATATATATATATATATATATATATATATTAATGACATTAAGGGCCTGATTACGATGTCGGGCAGACTCACATCCGCCCGAAATCAAAGCGGTCTCAGGACCGACTGACTCTGATCTGATCTCTGGTCCGACACTGCCATTACAATGCCACCACACATAATGCGGACACATGTTCCCATTTCGCCATGGGAGCTTGTGCTGCATCCATAAACCAGTTGTAGCACAAGCTCCCATAGATAAATGTGAGATTAGAATCTCACATTTTGTGGTGCCTGCCACGTGGTGCATGGGTTAACAGGCAGGCAACATAGGTGCCCCTAGGAATGGGGGCCCTGCTAGGGGCCCGAAAAGTCACTTTCTGACAGGTATTCCATGATGGAAAACCCCACATGGAAGGGTCTGTCAGAAACCGACACCGTAATCCTGACCACAGAAAGGCCGTCCTCAGGGATTACACGTTGGGGCTTCCGACTGGCCAACTGGCTCCTTGAGCCAATCAGAATCAAGCCGGAATGACTGGCCGGTTTCAATTCCGACCGCCTACATTGTTATTGGAAGGTCAAAATTGAAACCAGAGAAGTTGGAGGGAAAGCTTCCGACCTATGGTCGGAGGCTTTCCAACCGACATCATAATCGGTCCGTAGGAGTATTTTTTTAATTTAAAAAAATATTTCATTAAAATAATTTACAAACTAAAAATATACAAACAATTATTTCATTGAAGTAAAATGTTTAGAGCTTTTTTTAAATTATAGTTACAAAATGTTTACATTTTCTGGAAATTTTATTTTGATATTAAATAAAATATAGATTAGTGGTATTACACCACAATGGGAATGTCACAAACAGTTCCTGCATGGCATGGACTGTAAAGTCCATGCCATGTAGGAACTGGGGTGTATGCACACAGGGGGACACATGTCGTGCTCCCCTGCATGCACCCCATGGCCCTGAGGTTCCTCTTCGACACAGTTTTCATGGAGGAGGAACCCCATGAAAACCATGGCCGAGAGGAAACTTGTAATATCCTTGGCGGGACAGCAGCAGTCCCACCAAACATATTGCTGCCTCTGTACCGCCGCACCACCGCCAGGGAATGATGGCTCCCTGGCGGCTGCTGTGTGGAAATGGCACTCCAACCACCCTAATTGCAATAGGGTGGTTGTAAGACTGCCACTGCCGTGCCCCAACGAGTCTGGCTATCCGTGGAACACCAGACTCTTAATCAGGCCCGGAGTGTCCAACACCTTTCCCCAATATGGTTAGATTGGAGTGGAAATAGTAAATGTCAAATGTTTAGTTGACAACACCTTTCCCCAATATGGCTAGACTGTAGTGGGAATAGGAACTGTCACCCCTTTGGTGCCCAACACCTCCCCCCAATATGGATAGAATGGAGTGAGAAAGTAAATGTCAGACAGTAAATGTCACCATGTTAGTGTCTAACACTTTTTAAAAATGGTTAAGTTGGAGTGTGAATATTTAAGTTTATAATTTGAGTCTGAAATTCCTTATTTTAATTGTATTTCTATGTAGTAAAAACCGTGTATGTTATTTTATTAATATTTTGGGTGTTTAGGAATATAACAAAGACGTAGGGCCTTATTATTACTTTGGTGGTGCGGGCCGTCATGCCAGCGTCCCTTCTCGCACAGCACCAAAGCCATAATTAGATCGCCCGCCGGATTCCGACAGGAATCCAGGTTGGGCGGTCTTGTGGCATCTGGCCCACAGCAGTGCCTGTCTAAAGGCTCATAGGTGAGCCGTAACAGGCCCCGCAATGGGAATGCCACTGTCAAGAGCATGCCCTTCAGGAACAGAGGATGCACGCAGACAGGGGGCGCACCATGTGCCCCCCTGCATGCATCCCTGGCACAGAGGCAACAGAGGTCACTGTAGGACCCCCTTTGTTCCCTCTCCTTCACACTTTTCATGGCGGGCTCAATGTCATGAAAACCCTGGCAGAGAGGAAACGTGCCCACCAAGCATACTGTGGGCTCAAGACTCAAGAAGTTTATCTATTGTATACTTTTACATTTTTAAAAATATATATGTATATATCAACTTAAAAATAAACATTTATGTAAGGGTAATGGTACATATTTTTCTCTTTTTTCTATTTTCTAACAGTTTTTTTTAACATTTAATATGTTGTTTTATATACATTATTTTGACCTATTTATCACAGTATATATTAATTAATTGTATGTATTTACAACTAATATTTATACTTTACAATTTTGCAACATGTGGTCAGCATGTTACTTATAGTGTTGTGAATGGGGATTTTGGTTGTGTATTAATACTTTTGTTTTTGTTTTTGTTTTTCATTAGTTAGACGTTTTGGGTTTTCATAATCTATTTTAGTAAATGTATTGTTATGTTGTGTTAAATTGTGTTCTGTTATTTCTTTTTTGATGGTTAAATGTGATGTATATGTATTTTGAGGGTTCAATACTTTGCTTTCCAGAGTTTTTGTCAACAAATGTGTCCTATGGGCATTAGGAGTTTCCTTTCTTTTTTTTAAAAAGAAATACATTTTGGTTTAAAATATACCAACTCTTTTTACACTGATTTCCTTTTTTGGTGGGGGGAGTTCCTGAAGCGTTCATTTTAAAAAAAAAAAACATTTTCAAATTTTTTATGATTTCTAGATACTTTAGATTGCTTCGAGGGATTTGCATCGACCATGTAGGATGTATATCTGAGTGAATGGTTTGGGACACATTTTGAAGATTGCATCCATTAACCACGTTTGACACTGCCTAAGGTTTAATAAAATTTTTACTGTGGAGAATATTATTATTTGTTTCTCGTTGTTTAGATTGTCATGTAAAAGGAAAGGTACTTCATCATGTGTCATTGTTAAATGTTCAGGTATTTGTATGTCTTGATATCTTTTAGGGGCAGGAGGATTATCACTTGTGGCCATTTTAGTTGGTGCAAATAAACATTTTATGGTAGGGATAGGTAGTAGTTGGGCTGTGATGTGTTTACGGGGACTCATTACGATGTTGGGTAGAAAGCCTTCGCCCTACACCAACTCAGAATCGGGACCCACCAACTTGTGATCGGTGATTCCTACTGCCAGATTACGATGCGACCGAACACTGTTCAGCCAGAGTCCCATTGTTCCCTATAGGAGCTTGTTTTCTGCCAGACAACCGGCCATAACACAGGCTCCTATGGGGAAATTGGATGTTTGCGGAAAAACCTGCACCCTGTCGCAGGCACCCCACGGTGCCTGCCTCACAGTGCAGGGTTTTATAAGCGGGGTCCTAGGGTACCCCCTCGGCCATTAACTGTCGGCCGCAGGGCCAAGGGGGCCTTGCCAGGGGCCCCTAAGTCACTTTCTGACATCCTTTCAGTGTCGGACAGGCAGATGCAGAAAGGTTGTTGGAAAAGGATATTGTAATCCCGTGGGCGGAAACACTGTCCATAGGGGTGTACGATGCGGCTCCTACCCACACTAATACTCCGCGAGTCGCTCGGAACCAATTCGGAATGACCGCAGGGTTAACATTATGACCACAAACAACATAATCAGGCGGGCGGAATGTAAACCGACTGAGTCGGGCGGAATGGCTCCAACGCAGTCGAGGAGATTCCGACTGTCGGGAGGAGGCTTTCTGCCCGACATCGTAATAGGCCCCCATATCTTTAAGGATTTTGGTGGTGAGTTCCTGGGATCTAGTGCTTGCCTCTTTTTTATCCTGTAATATCTCCCCTACATCTATTTCTTTCACATTTGGGGGGTGGTTGTGTTCTTTTACATGAATTACAACATCATCTTTTGTTGTTCTCTTGCCATATTTGCATGCATTATAATACTACTTGCCATATTTCCAGTTAATATTTCCTGTTGATGTACTTTCATGGCTGTAGGTGTGACTCATGTGATTTAGTAAATGCTGTCCTTTCTGTGAAGTTATGCACTTTGCTGCCTCTGTCATTGTGTCTAAAAGTGTTGTAATAGTAAAAATGTAAGTCAAAATAACAATTTCCCTTTGGGTTGTTTAAGCACACACTATTTTTACCTCATACCAAATACATTCCAAACACACTTATATCACCAGAGAGTGTCACAAAGTCTCCAAAGATAATATATAATCGTTTTATTCAATTTGGTTCTACTAAAAATATTTGTTTACAAATTACATTAATAAACAGATCCAATATTACACCAGCAATTAACTACAAATATGAAAATTCATATACACATATTGATACATATAAATTCAATACGGGAGAATGACATAGACATTTAAAATGTGTCATTAGATGCACTACTCCAGTTGACATTTCATGATCAAACCATATTTATACACAATTTTTCCTTTTGACCATGATTAATTAGATGTAGTGCGTTTATTGTAGCAGCGCGACGCGTTTCGTTGGTTACTGCCGTTTCAACCAGGTATCTCCCAATTATCTCATCAAAATTGGTCACGTGATTAAAATCAGTTCACTTAAAAATCTGGCTCCTCAGAATGGACGGACCATACATACAACGTCCCTTATGGGGCCGATTCCGATTTCGGCCGGAAGGGCTCCAAATCATGTTTGGAGCCCTTCTGACCGAATAGGTCAGTGCTGGCCGGATTCCTTCTCGACCGAGCCATTCCGATGGGCTTGGTTGGGAAGGAATCCGACTCGGATTTGCGGATTGTGGACGACAGGCTCAGAGAGCCTGTTCGCAGTCCGGAAATCCTGCAGTACCTTCCCGGTCGCATTTGTGCGACCGAAGGAGTATGATGGCAGCTTTTCATTGCCTTTTCGTGCCGGTCTTTCCGGCACAAAAAGGCAGTCAGAAGCTGTCTCTGGGGGCCCCCAGCAGGGCCCCCATGGGTGTGAGGCTGCCGGATGGCGGCCTGGGGGCACTTACGGTGCCCCTCCGTTGATCCCTGCACCCAGTGGCAGGCACCTTGGGGTGCCGGCAACAGGGTGCAGGAATGCCCTGCTTTCTACATTGCAAGCATGCTTTCCAGTCGGAAAGAATGCTTGCATTGTAAGGTATACGAATGCGACCAAACCCTGTTCGGTCACATCGTACTAGCAGGGCTGTAACCGACGACAGCAGGTCGGTCGGTTACAGCTCCTGCCCGATGTCGGACGGACTTAGGTCCGTCCGACATCGGAAGAGGCCCCTTAGTTGTGATAAACTGAACTCTCACAGAGCCTGTAGACAAATGATGCAGGAGAGATCTATCATATCTACAATTCAATTGATCTGTGCTTGTGGGACAGTCATGTCTCCAAATCTCAAATTTCTTTGCTGCACCAATCTTCTTAAAACCAAGTTGCATATTATCGGAACTGGAAAGTCTCCACCACCCACTCTTCTGACCTTCTTTAGCCGAGCAATCAATCAGAGTGATAGTATAAATATATAGAATATTTTAAAGTTTGTATTTTCGTTATAAACATATACAATTATGCAACTACTTCTATTATGTATACTTACATGTATGTTCTATTGATAGGTTTCACACCGTTTTGCAGCTTTTCAGTTGGGGGTGTTCTACTGTGGAGCAGGTGCTTTTTTTCTGTTGGATAAAAAAAAGTTAGGTTCATTTTAAATGTTAATAATAGCTTTTAGAGGTTGAGGTAAAGAGGTTTATTTTTACTCGCTATTTGGGGAGTTTACAATTTTGTAAAAATATATGTATACTTACATTGGTATATCATTTTGGTGGTTTGTGGCAGTCGTTTTTGCTGGCATTTTATCGATTTTTCAAGTTGTGATTTTGTCTTTTAGGAAGTATATGTAAAGAGATAGGAGTTTGAGAGTACTTTAGGTTTAGTAACAAGTGTGTTTTAGTTTAAATATAAGTTTTACTGACGGTTAGGTAGTTGTTGAGATGTATATATTTTTTCTGACAGACTTTCCTCGTCTTGCAGCGTTTGTCATTTTTTAAGACTTTATTTGTTTAAACTAGTGTGTCTTTTAGATTGTTGTTTAATTGTCTGATTTTTAGGGTTAAAGTTGTCAATACTACTATTGCATTGGTTAGTTTGATTTTAGTTTAAATTGATTGATAAAATCTTTTACTGCAAGATTTATCAGTTTGCTGCATTTTTCTTCCTCATTTGAAACTTGAGGTCTGATTTACAAAACTTTCTGGCACTTTAAATTAGTCAGGCAAGTATACTTTTTCGCAAGTCCCAAACCATGTTGTTAAAGTCACAGATGCTTGCATGTGTAAACATATTTAATCTTGTTGAGATTTTTGTGAGTAAATCTATTTATAGTGATGTGGAGTAACTATCCCAGGATTAGAATCTACCATATTTCTTTACACCTACCCAAGCTTATGGGGTTAGTACTCACAGTCTCCTCTCTGAGCAGTTTCATCCTGGGAACATGTTTGAAATATACTCCTGTATCTGGAGCTTCATTGTACAAGTAATGTTTTACCAAGTCGGGTTTTCTTTGGTTAATCCAGCATGTTGTTGTGACTTCTTTTCTCAACATCCCCCAGGAAGGTGCAGCATTTTTCCAGGTATTTGGTGGAGTAATGTCTCTCTTCCCCAATTAAAACTTTAAAACCTTTTGCAGAATAGAAAGATTCATCTGTAGGAAATCTCCTCTTCTTTTAGGAAGTCCGCCTCTGGGTTCAAAGTCTTATGTTCTGCCAGGGGAATGCAGGATATATTGTGGTATATCTGAAGCTGCGCTCCATTGTTAGAAAGCTTCCCACCAGGCAGTACCTTGCCAATGATGGACTCTTTGAACTAGACGGAATGTCAGACAGGGTGTTCCCAGCTAGTTTCAATGGGGCCACTCAGTGAACTTTGTCTAGTTTGTTCAGGATTCCCTCTTGACTGTACAAACTAGGTACTGTACATATTTCTTCCCTCTCTCTCTTGTGACTCCATGAATTCTAAATTGTCACACCTAGACCTGACAACATATTTTTCCACCAGAAGTAAATCATATGCCTCTAACAAGAGCATTTAAGCCATTATCTGCTCATGCTTCAGCGAGCTATCATCTACGGTTTCCTACAGACCATTAGCCATGTACCTGTGTTCAGAGACATTTTTCAAATCCACTGTGAATTCAGTTTTGACAGAGATGATCTCTAACACAACTTAATAATTTCTGCTCTTGTTGGAAAAGGCTTCTGCTCCGGAGCTGATGGGGCTCCAGGTCACTTTCAGTGTCTCATTTCTGGTACATTTCCTATATGGAAGAGTCCTTCCTGCTTCTCCCTATTGTAATGGTAATGGTAGAGGATCAAGCGCATCAGGGCCTCAGTCTGACACATAAGACTGCTATCATGCCAACTCGATCTGCGGTGAACGAGCCACTGCCCGTCATCTATCAAGGTCAATTTTTCTGTGATTTGATCTAGAAGCATTGACTTAGGGCAAATCAGACTCTTACTGTGTGGGTGTGTTGCTGCACGATGGGAACCAGTGAGCATAAGGTGCATCAAAAGCCCCAAGTATCTATTTTTGAGACATGCTGACCACAAACTCAATCTGTATTTGACTCTGACTTAGTTACAGCGGGGTTTACTGGCCCTGATCTCATCAGCAAATCTCATGCTGTTAGGCTGTCCTCTTTCATGTTGCTGTCCAAGTCAGGTTAGTACCACAGACCCCAGCAGCCGTTCCCACACTAATAGTATCAATCCCTTGTTACCTCCAGATTAGAATCACCTAATATGTGTCTGAACCTCTGATTTACGCCCCCTCCGGCGCTTGCCTCTATATTCTCTTGCCCAGAGACCATTGTGGATACCCTCCACCTGCTCTTTCATGCACCATCTATCACCAACTTTAGCTCTGATCTTCAGCCCTCTCTCCTTGAATGCAATTCAAATAGTCCTGTCCTTCTAATGCCTCACGCCTCAAACAGAATTCTGCAGGCTGAAATGTTGGGGGTATGCCACCCTCTCTGGCCTCACAACATTCAGCAGTTCTTTTCTCAGCATGCCAGCAGACAAGGCCCTACTAATATGATATTGTCATATGAATAAAGGAGAGTGCATGGTCAAATGTGGCAGCACGCAGAAGTACAGACATTAGAACAAAATAGTTGGGAAGCTGGAACATTTAGAGATCTGTTATAAAATCCTGGGCCTTATTTATGAAGGACTTGCACCGCCGGTGCGTCACTTTTAAAATGGGAAAAAGTGACGCACCGGCGGCGCAAGGCCTTCATAAATAAGGCCCCTGCTGCCCTTGTAAGTGCACAGCTCACATCCATCTGCCAACCGCATGCCACAGGGCCCGCCCCAATCACCTCCTTGCTCTGATGACCTCTCTGTGGACAAGAACTGACATTTAAATACAAATAAGGCTCTCAGTATGCCACACAGAACTGCTAAAGATATTCCACGTTCTCGAGGGATTGCACCGTTGTTTCTTTTCTTTATGTTAGATGAGATGGGCACAGTTAGACCAGGTCCAGTCACTCACCACAGTCACAGCCCAATATCAGTCCATCCATCCATTATTACCACACCTCTCCCTCAGCCCACAACACCCAGGGGACATCCCACGCCACTCACATCTGCCACTCACCACAAACACTGCAGTGGTCCTTCCTTCTATTGCTTTTGCTCAAATAGGAAACAAATTAGTAGGAGTGAGAATTATGTGTAAGGTTTTACCCTAAGCTTCCCTTTTCATATACAACAATACTTGAGGAGGGTTGCCTTATTTTGTTAGATCCTATTACTATCCACAAGACAGAATGTTACGTTGTCACTGTCTGACTTGGGTGTAGGATTGCTAACCCAGGTAAATTGGTAAAAAATCACTGTGCCCAGCTTCCTCCAAGGCTTTCTTCAGGACCTTTTTTTGTGCTAATCCCTATAAGTGTAACTGGCCTTTATTGCAATGTATATCCATATTTTTTATAACGTTTTTAAGAAAGGCATGCACACAACTTATACAGACCAGTATTTTGGATTTTTCTTTTTTTGCATTGGTGTAAATTGGCATATTTAGTCAATAAGCCTTCATAGGGTTAATCTGGGTTGGCGGTGTGCTCCTTATAGTCTCACTTTCAAGCTTGATACAGGTTGTGGTGAGCCGAATAGGTAAAGAAGAGGTGGGTGATATCTTTTGAGACAAGTGTGACTATAAGGAGCGCCCCTGCCAGATTAACCCTATGAAGCTTTATTGACTTAATAGGCCAACTCAGACCGATGCAAAAAGGAAAAAGTTTAAAAAACTGGTCTGCATGATTTGCGTGCATGCCTTTCTTAAAAACTTTCTTAAAAAAAACAAAAAAAGACGGATATACACGGCAATAAAGGCCAGTCAGACTTATAGGGATTAGCAAAAAAATAAGGTCCTGAAGATGTCGACCTCAGATGTATAGGCAGTGGCGTAACGAAAGTTGAAGGGGCCCCCTGCAAGGTACATGGAGGGCCCCCCCTTCGGATTTAATCTGGAGCGCTAAATCCTGAGTACTGTGCTAGGGGGCCCCGCTGCACCCCTCTCCCCCACACCGCAGGGTCCTATGTTATGCTGCTGGTTTAATTTCACTCTGTAAAATAAGATGAGAACTTTGGGGATAGAAAATATTTTAGCTGATTTACACCCTGGTCCACTGGAATTATGCAGCAGGGGAGTGGCAATTATGCAGCAGCGTTGACTATATATGATGCAGCAAGAAAAGGAAAATATGCAATGTGATGCGACACGTGTGATAGCATTACTTAATTATTTTGTTATGTTTGCACTTGTTAACACTGTCTGGGCATTACTTGCTCCTCATTACCTTCAGTTTAACACCCAAATGTAGCAATAAGTAACAGAACGGTACGGTAACCAGTCAACCTTTCTGAAGGGTCTTCCACTGCACAGCAACACATGATGCTGTGTTATTATTAACTTTTGAACAGTTTGAGCTAGAACCATATTTTTGTTAAAAACTGCAGATTATGCAGCAGACAATTGATTATGTGGCAAATGCTGCAAATCCATAAATATGAAACAAAATGTTGCAGCGGCACAACCAAATATTTTCAGTGATCCTGATTTAGACCCTGCTGCTGATGTGGGGTGGGTGAGGTTGTTAGCTCAGATTTTGGAAGAAGGTTGGTGGGTGAATCTGTTTCAGCATTGAGGCTCTCGATTTAAATGTTTTACTCAAGCATGATTTTTTTCCCTTTCAGCCTCCTATAAGACCCACTGCATAAACATTAAGTAAAGTGTGGCAGCATATATAACCTGTCAATATTGTTTTTATATCTGGGCTGAGTAGAAAGCAGTTCTGATTTTTAAATCCTTGTGCGACTTTGTAGGTAAATCACTTTTTGATTTGCACCATTGGTGTTGAAGGGAACACGTTTTCCTTTTTATCTTTTTTATGTTGTCATTCATCCTTGGAGCTTTTGTTGGGTAGGGAAAGTGTTGTTCATCCAAGCATATAATCTTTCTACTGTGGTTATCTTTTCACGGTTTAAGCAAGTTGAAAGGTGGATGTTAGGTTCTTTCTTGTCAATTTGTTCCTTTTTCCTTTTATTGGGATGTTTTGGGGGTTTGTTCATAGGTCTTTTGATATCTATAAGCAAAATGAAAGATATGATGGTTTTTCAAGGAATGAGAATATATTTGATGTTGACTGACTCTGGGTTGTTGAAGACTGCATCAAGAGTGTGTCCTAAATTATATGTAAGTACTGAGATGAGCTGGGGGAGTTTGTGAGCTGACATACCTGTTGTCATGCTATTTTTTAGGCATTTTTTAATCTGACAAAAAATATGTTGAATTCTCTAAGGATTTCGAAGTTTGAATATTACATGGATACGTCTGATATGGTGTTTATGAATTTGTCTATGAATGCACTATTGGTGGGGGCCTATACAATAGGAACATGTAGGGAATATGTATAAAAATAAATTATATTAGAATTGATTCACAGTTTGAAAGCCATAAATCCTCAATGTTGATGGCTGCAATTGATCTTTGAATATAATTTTTAATCCTCGTCTGGTTTTGCCTTATGAATTCTGGTGATAAGCCAAATATGGTGGGATTGCCTCGGGGAGCACTGGTGCTATGGCATTGCATCCTGTCCCTGTGTTTCAATAATGAAAAACATGTCTAAGACTCACTCACTTATTGTAAAAACCCGGTGTTTGTAAAGCGTGAAGTAATCACCTGTAATGGTCTGGGGGCCGTCAGGGAGATTCAGTGAGCTATTGCCCGGAGTCATATGGTGCTGAGCAGATCTGCCTCCAGCAATGGGCAGTGTTTTCTTTACAGTTTGAGTGCGCCCCTGTGAACCGATTAGTTCTAATCAGTAACTGTCACAAGCCAAAGCAAGCGATCCCTTTAAATCGGATCTATCATGTAGTACATGATACATTCGTGTCGTGCATCGGCTGTCGTTTAAAAGCCCTATTTTTTAAGTAAGTCGCTCAGATTTCACCCGGTATGATAAAAAAATTGAGACAAAGTGCAGTGCTTGTGCAAAGTGCAGAATACCCTGACCATGACCAAACCATCCCACTCCCTCCCCTTATTATAAACGTCCTAAAATCCTAGAGATAAACTTGCATGAAACCCATGTATGTGCCAGTATAAGATATCGACAAGCTCAGAGATGACACAGCAAAATTCCTGGCAAAATGCAACATTTAAAAAAGGAATAAAGCAAGGTCCAGATATAAAGCCAAAAACAGCTGGCAACATTTGACAATTTAAGCCACCAAAATGACCAGCGTTGAAGCAACATCTTACTTAACAGCATTTGAGTGTACAAGAAACATAAAACGTACAAACTTATAAATATAATTGTATACCATGAGACAGCGTAGGACAGTGCACGACACCCAAAATGATAGAAGCAGACATGACAACCTGAAAATAGTAGAGCCATTTATAAATATATATATCTATACATATATATATGAGCAATGCAGCAATTTCTTTTCACTAAAAATCAAGTCCTAAATAGGAGGCCCTCGTGGAAATACTTGCACATGTAGTCACGGCGAAAAGGCATGAATATTCAGTACCACATCATTTGCATTTTGTTGTTAGCTATCCTTTGCATTGTGTATATATTTACCTTGTATCACATTGCACTGTAATCTTTTTTCCTCCATTGTTTTGATTATGTAGTCTTTCCTGCCCTTTTCATCATTGAATAGATTTTGTGTTCAGATTTCCCCAGCTATTTAAAGGCCCATTTCCATGAGATTCCATTCAGGCAACAGACATGCTCCTACAAAACACGCTGTCCAGCAGTGACAGTCAGAACAAATAATACTCTGCCAGTATCTTTAGACCCTTGACAAAAGGACATATCCTGCCTCGTCACTTACTGGTGCCATTAAACAGGGAGCAGCAACCACACTAAGGTCTGATCTGGGCAGCAGGGCAGGGCTAATCCAATAAACTGTCTCGGCTCTTTGCCGAGCTGCATCTGTGAGGGGGCCCCCTGCAGCGAGGGGGCCCCCCTGCACTGCGGGGGCTGCAGGTGCCTGTGTTACATCCCTAAGAATAGGGTCACTCCTCTCCTATGACATTGCACTTTGTTTAACCTTGTCAATGGACCAATCATCAAAAAAGTAATAGGATCTGGCAGGCAATTTTAATTTCTTCTCACAAATCCTAAAACCACATAGCCAAGCAACTCCATTTACAAACGTGTTGAGCCCGTCCACCCACACTAGGTGAGCGGCACGAGGGTCCGATGATGAAGCACACCAAAGGTGGTACCTGTGGGTGAGTACCCTAATATATATCCCACAAGGTCAAATTAATTTACCTGGGTGAACAATTCTACACCCGAGTGAGATAGTGACAATGCAACACTGTGTCTTGTGGATAGTAATAGGTTTCAACAAAATAAGGTAACCCTCCTCAAGTATTATTGCTTCTGCTCCAATGCCAGGAGCTAATTCACCACCTAAAGTACAGATTATTACTGAACTTTAAGCCAGCCAGTTGCTTTTTTGAGTATATGCACTGCAGTTCTGTGCACCTACAGCCCCAGGGCACTCAGCCTAATGACCCCCAGGCAACCATCAAACTCTCTGCAGTTCTGTGCACCTACAGCCCCAGGGCACTCAGCCTAATGACCCACAGGCAACCATCAAACTCTCTGCAGTGATGTGCTTTCCAGCTCCAGTGCCTTTCCCATTCCTGCGCACTTTGGGGGTGCTGTTATGGGTCTGTGTGCTGCAAAATCTACTTTCTCTTTGTGACTGACAGGAGCCAAGTGACTACATGCCCATCATATGTCAAATGTGGCCACACCCTAGATGCCACTTTTATATCTCATATACCCAATGAAATAAAAATGTTGTGATCATTTACATGGAAAGGCTGAATGATCAAATAGTAACACAGATTCTGAAATTTTCGTTGCATTTGCAACTTTTTATACATTTTGTATTCTATTTTGTTGTATTTTTAAATTTACATTTTGTAGATTGTTGTTTGTATGGTTGTTACATGAAAGTAAATACCAGATAATAAATAATTGAAAAACAGCGCTAAGGACCTGGACTGTGGTCCTCTTCTACATTTAAAATCTAAGGGGCAGATTTATGAAGGCCTTGCGCCGCCGGTGCGTCACTTTTTCCCATGTTAAAAGTGACGCACCGGCGGCGCAAGGCCTTCATAAATCTGCCCCTAAGCATTTACCTTGAACTCCCACCCATGCTTAGCATCTGACAGAGTTTTCAATCAATCACTAACAACCAAGTAGTTAAGATAACACTCATCAACTGTCAGAAAAAGTAGCTCATTTTTGTTTTCTTGATGTAATTATGACTTCTTTTTCATATTTTTTATTTAGCAAAAATGCTGTTATTATTTACACATGTGTCCAAAGATACAGAATGGGTAAAACCCATTGCTACTCCAAAAATTTCCAAGAGTGAATTTTTGTCAGGCAAATATCAGAAATGTAAAAGGAGGTAGGTGTGATCCAATCCACTTTATTCTTCAGGAATGCCTAAATAATGTGCCATTCTTTAGGTCTCTGTGAGGATAAGCCTGTGGATTTTAAAAGGGCCATACTAGGTAGGCTCATTTAGTTATAACAAATAAAAGAATTCACATAAATGGTATAGGGTAATATAAATGAGAATGGGTTGGATTCTTAAATGAAGAATCTGGACCCAGTAACAATTCTTAGTCCTTGCATGGGCAGAGATTTACTATTTTCAAGAGTTCATAAATGTTTTAAGCAGTTTTCTGCTTTCTTTAAGGAAAAATATATTTCACAATTGAAAAACCCCTCTTCCTATATCCCAAACAAATTTGACAGTGTTCCAGTCCCCTTTCCACCCTGTGAAAATTCAAGAGAACCAGTCATAACTGATCCATCACAAGCGTGTAAATGGCTGTGAATTCTCTAGAAATAAAAGACGTTGAATGAGTAGCCACAGATGCTTGCCTGTACTTAATGTTCAGTTAATGTTCAAGGTGTGAGTATTCTTTGTGTGGTCCCGGTAGATATTTTCCACGCTCAGAATGGGTATATTGGTCTACTAAATCTCAATGGACTGTAAAAAAAACTTCTCTCTTTATCCGTTGCACTCTTGCAGCCAGGGTGGTGTTTGTGATAGTTTTTCTTGTAGAGGTGGACAAAAAAGTGTTCTTGGTAGTTTCGTTTTGGAGTACCTTTGAAGCAGGGTATCCAGCTCACTCAACATCATCATAGAAACTGTGCCCAGTCCACAGCGTTCCTCTCACTGGTGATCGCTGTCAGGTGATTACTGAACTACTGAACATGTAGCAAACCAAGACAACAACACCCAGATTGCATTAAATTGACAAAAGCTAGCCCTGAGCTGGAAAGCATGTTTGTGATGACTTGGAGAGAAGTAGTCACCTTACTTCAAAATGTTGAGGTTTTGTTGTAGGCCAAGGTGACCACATTGACGTTTATAGTCATTGGATTAGTTGGGCTCAGAGTAACTACATAAAATCTCTGAGTCGTTTAGAAGCCACCTAAGCATTTTGTAGTGTAGCTCCTATTTTCCCAATAGGCTCTGCGCATTGGAATAGTACCTACAGCAGTAAAGGCCTAGGCCAGACGTTAACTAGGTCTACTACTGTCGATACTAGACTTAATTTTTGGGTTTGCCAGCTAAGCTCCGAGTTCGCTAGAAACTTTCTCGAATGTTCAAGGAAGGAATTAACTCCCCTGATTAGACAAGAAGGGATTTAGTTTCTGACAACCATAGAACATGACAACTTTGCTCTCCCCTAATCAAGAGTCAATCTCGAGAGTCGTGTGAGCACAAGGCAATTATTTTACTCAGTCAGTACGTGCATTCTTAGTCTCATCAGAATGTAGAGAAAAGGAAGAGACGGGCGTGTTCAATAAAAGATGTTATTTATTGATCAGTCTCTTTTCTCATACATGAGAAATGGATCGATATTATTGCAATACTTATAGTTAAGTAAAGTGCATACATTAAAAGCAATAGTATAAAATAATACTGTAAAAACATTGATATGGTTTCTGAGCCATATGATGTTTAAAATGATTAAAATATATTTACATACACATATACATTTTGACTAAACGTGCTCAACTGGTGTTTCTAAATACGCCTACCCCGTGTACCTGACCTAAGTCTAATGCGTGGGCGGGAATAGAAAGTTACAGTTTAAGTTGAGTTTGTTTTCTTCCAAGTGAATAACTAAAGAATTCTCTGTGAGGGGTTATTCAGTTCTGTACCTGGAAGTTAGGATGAATGAGGAATGGTATCTCTTTCTCTGCTCTCGATATTCCAGGCTGCCTGCGAGGGCTGCCCGAAAGCGCCGGTGCTGGGTCTCTCGGCTTGAGATAGCAGCGCGTCTCTCAGCGCGTCAGGAAGGCGGGGCTGCTGCCAGCGGGGTCTGCTTCTGCTCTCGGCTTCGGCAAGTATGGCTGCTCCGTCTTGTCACCACGTGTGTGTTTGCATAGGGCAAGGTCGGCAATATTTATACCTTAAAGGTGCCGAGATTGACGTAAGGATGGACATAGATACGTCAATAAAGATGTCATACGACTTGCTCGTTAGCACATTCTTTACTAAAGTTCTCTGTGAAATCAAAACAATGGCCGCACGGATTTTCCAGGTTGTCATAGGTGTGATTTGTTATGAGAACGTCGTATGCCTTATCAGGGGCTGGAGGAATGTCGCTTGTCTAATTAGATCTCAAGCGTTATGACCTAATCAGATAACACGTTCCTGTGCCGTAGTGTGACTGCGTCAGATAACGGTATCTGCATCATTGGGGTTTTCTTGCCTCATGGGCTGACTGTTAGTTAACTTGATAGTTAGTTTAACCAGAATAGGGTCAGGAATAGGGGGACTGATTCAGAACCTATAGAAATACACGACACCCACTCCACGCTAACTATGGTCATATCTACTAATCTATGCATAGTATAACATAGTACAATATACTATAGAGTATAGTGTATACCTTACCACCCCAAAATACATAAATGCATTTCGAAATTTTCAAATATACTGAAAAATTGCAGTCATATATATTGTATGCACTTAAGCTATGAATTAAATGCAAATTAAACACGCATTGTTATGCATTATTGCTTATTGGTATATGAGAAATACACATGAAATGGCTCTTAATATTGCTATACAGAAAGGAAGTTCGAGACCATTTCATCACATAATAAAATATTCGTGAACATCCCAGCGAGCAGCTAAAGTCTATAAAGTATCTAAAAATAGAAATTTTAGTTCTCTAGGAATAGTTTCTTACTTTAAGCAGAAGATCAGTGTCCCGGGAAAAAAATATGTAGAAAAATATTTTAAGGGGCTTGCTGAAAAATATTGCTGTCCGTGAGCTGGAGTGAAATTGTTCATGTGACTTTATTTTTAAAGTTGAAGGCCGAATTCAGGGAACGCCGTGTGCGAGTTTACTCAAAAGTCTCTATTTCTGTTCTGGAGAGAACATCATATCATTCTGGCTTTCGAAAAAACTGTCAACAGCTTCATGGGAAAGTTCCACTAAGTCGGAAATAGGGGTAACCATGCATTCGTGCGCATGATTGTCTCCATTGACATTCTGATTCGCATTGCTGACAGAAGGTCGTACCTGTTCGATGCTGCTTTCATCTTGAACTTCACTACTCTTCAATCGCAGTGGTGAAGATTCCAGGAATGCCGTCATCAGGATTGGCAGCCTTTGAGGGCAGCACAAAGCGTGAACCTTGGTAGGAACCAACAGTGTATCTGCATCCACTGGCGCATCCGATTGTAGCGTCAGACAGGTGTCTAACACGCATTCTTCTCCGCATAGCAGACACCTTAGTACAGGTAAAACACACCTTTGCCACATTGGTCGAAATGATAGAAACCAAGTCATGTTTAGGTCTCTAAGCCGGGAGAGTCCCAGGATTTTTGATATCCGGTCCCGGTATCCAATGGCTAGGATCGTATCTTCCATTGTCGCGAGAGTTTGATCTGTGACATGGGTTGCCATAACGAAAAATAAGGACTAAGAATAGGATTCCTGCAATTAGTCCCAGGATCAGGGGAAGTCCGCCAAAAATCGAATGGACGAAATCTGGAAAAATACCCAGTATGGCTTTGAATGGTGTTAATGCCATCGAAAATACTGTCTTAAATACCCCTGAGATCCCATTGGTATCAGAAATATTTAAGATTTCGCTCAGGATTTCCGCGAAATGTACGGGGGAATTAGTTGATAATAATGTATGTATCTCTGCAGTCGTCCTTGCGACTTGTAGATCATACGTTTCTTTTGATGATGTGAGCCTTGTAGGCGTCTGAAGAAGCACTGTTTTCATTCTGCTTAAAGTATCTATTCGAATAGAAGTAATTTTCAAACTGGGCCATGCCCTTGCCTCCCTGTCTGGAAAGGAGCTGGGGAATAAAGAACGTCCACAGCACTTGACCTTCGCCGTCGTAGTGACTAGATAAGGAGTCCCGGGCATAAGACTACAACATCTGCGGTCTACAATAAGAATGTAACTCCCATTATAGAGTCTTTGAAAGAATGGTTCTATTTCAGTTGCAGGTGCGCCTTGCTGGTGACATGAAAGGTTGTATGAATTCCCTTCACAGGCTCCATGCAAACTAATTCCGTTACACAGAAGCGTGCCGCTTAGTGACATAGCACAATTGTTGCCACTAAGAAACACTTTCTGTCCTTTATTACTGACACATGCATGTGAATAGGGCAGGTTCCAAGTTGTTTTAAGGTACCCCTTTCCCAATTTCTCGTACATGCCAGCCTGTATATATTTTTGGCAGTATTGAAACCTGAAGGTTGAGATTGGAATATTTATGATTCCGTGGATTATCCATTCACTGACAGGTCGTTCTGACATTGTCAACGGTAATCTTTCTAGTTTTTCAATGCTCAAGATTGTATAATCAGCACCCTTTTGCGCCATACCGATTTGTCTATCAGTAAGGTTAAAGATTTGGAATAGTGACGTTGTGTTGATTAAACGCCAAGGCACATAGCCTGAACGCAGATTTTGTAACGTCCAGCCAAGCTGTACAATAGAACGCAATTGTGACTGACCATGTTGTAATAACAGTAAGTCTTGTGATAATATATCGATTGCTGAAGACACAATGCTGTCCAATGAAAAAATTCTAGAGGACAGAGTCATTAACCCATTGTCCACTACAGAAAGTGATTTTTCCAAATTGATACGGTCAATTTCCCGTATTCTTTCTGCTGTTTCAATTTGAGTAACCTTCCAGGCCTCATTGTATGCTGCATATACAGAGGCTGCTATGAAACGCTTTTGACGCTGTTTGCGTGGTCCCATTATGAAATCACGCAAGTCAGCACCATCAGTAAGTAAAGTTAGGTGTTGCTTAATTTCAGGCAGTGTGGAAGTTTGTAGCCATTGAAGGCATAATTTGCCCACACTGTAGGTTGTTATTATCCCTGGGTGATGTCTTTGGGGATATCTAGGGTCTGGCCTGGTCATTTTGAAACCCTGTGTTTTATTCAGGAATCTATCTTGACAGTGATTTGTATCTGTGGGCCAGATCAACCATTGTTTCCAATCAGGATGTGTTCTGTTTTGGTTTAGTATATGGTTTACGTCTATCTCTTCATCTGTATCAGAGCTATTGCTGAACATTGTTGGCTTTGGAATAGACGGTTTATTTAAATCTTTGATTTTGGCAAAACCAAGACAGGTGGTTTGTTGAACAGTGTCATTTAAAAATATCATTTGTTCTGGGATCATGCAGGCTCTAAACAAAGCTTCTAAACCCTGTACTTGCCATTCTTTTGTACCCCAAACACTTTTCAAATCAACATTTTTGTCCCAATAATCAAATCCAAAAGTATTCATTTTTTCAAAGAATGAATCTGAATATATCAATTTTGTGTTGGTTATCATGGTTTTCATCCCTGTCTTGTTTGACAATTTAAAATAAAATGTTTCAGCATTACTTGTGTTAAAACCTGAAAAATATGAATATTTGTCATACACGGTTCTAGAGCTCCCTTTTGGAGGTGTAGCACAATGTTCCCATTGATTATAATTTAAAACATTTCTAGGTTGTGCAGATTTATGCAAAAAATGGTTACCATAATGGTTATAGCAATACATACTATCATAATTTGTAGAACCTTGCAAATAATCATGTTTTGTAAATTTAGCAGACATTACTAAGTCAGACATCATGTTGTTAATACTTTCGAAGTCCCAATCATCAGCAAATGAGTTTGGTTTTGCAAAGTCACTCAAGGAGATCTTGATCTGGTGTGGATATTTCAGGATCTCGACCGGACCATAAATTTCATAGTCAGTGTTGTCCCAGGCTACCCCACCAGGTATAGGATTGGCTGTGAAGTTGGCTGAAGAAAGTTCTGAAGAAAGTTCTCTTTTCTCGACGTGTGAAGATGTGTGTGGTTTGAGGACCAAGTTGATGTTCTGACTTGCTGTGTCCATTTTAGCATATTTTCCCTCAATGAAGCGTCCCAAAGTAAATACCATGATGAGCCAAAGTATGAGGATAAATGCACCAAAACCCACCCAAAATTCAATCCATGGAGAAACCAGATATGTTTCTTTCAGTTGTTTCAAAAGTTCCTTCGCTTTGTCTTTAAAGGATTTTGATGATGGCTGTGTCTTTGATTCACTGAAGCCGTCAGAGGAATCATCGAAGTTGATGAAGTAACCGGATGCAGTTCTGTCAATTGTTCCAATTGGTTCAGGATTTCTGTTTTTTGCATTTTCACTTGGTACTTCAGTATAGATTGGTGTGTCTCTGCTAAATGTCTTTATTTGGGTTTTCAGAGGTCTGAGTTCTATTGCATTGTTGCATAGTCCTTCTTGTTCTTCTGCAGGCGTTTCGAATGTGATGAGCCTTTTTGATAGGACCTCTGTACTGGTAGCAAACCTTGGTGTTCTGCTACTTATTGGGAGTCCACTTGGCCTACCGTTTGTTATCGGCCACATGGTGTGGTTTTACCAGGTCGATGGATACAACTCGGTTCTCCTTTTTTCCAGCAAGTGGCGGTAGTACAACTGATCTTGTCCCGTTGACAGACAAGACAGGAACTGCTTTTCTGTAAGAAGGCCAAAATTCCTTCTTTACCGCGATCTTTTCCCTGACTAGATCCCCGACTTTTGGAATCCAGACAGGTCTTGCTGGGACAGGTGGTGATTCTTCAGTGGTCGTTGGCTGTTGTTTCAACTGTATGTTGCTCAGGTCTTTTCTTGTTTTGTTTAAGTCCTGCAAAATAGCCAAACGGTCTTTGACATCAAAGGTTTTTTCTATTACCACTGAAGTCTGACTATCAAGGTCAGAGATCAACATCCTAGTTCCGAATAATAATTCGTACGGACTGAATCCCTTCAGAGAATTTCTTGGCAAGTTATTTAGACTACGTTGGACACTTATTAGATGTTTGACCCACCCAGCTCCCGAACCTAATATCCTTTCCATTATAGATTGCTTTCTGCCTTGGTTTTTTCTTTACACCATCCAGTACCCTCAGGAAGGAAGTGAGAAGATTCCCGCTGGGCTGTGCTCATTTGGCCATGTTTCCCCCCAGGCTGGTATGCCTGAGTGAAAACAATGGTCGAACGTAACATGCTCTTAGCTTATATGCCAATTAGACTCGCAAATCTTGTATAATAGTCCGGACGTCAGCCGAGTGCTGGTGATCTACATTATAAGTGGAAACTAGCCTGTATATGTTAATCACAAGCCATTCTTTTTGCTGGTAATATTATCTGCCTTGATACGACGAGGTATTAAACTGCTTCTCTCCCCACTGCGATCTCTGTTGCAGTTTGGGCAGTTTTTTACAAACATGGTGTAGTGCAGGCTCATGCCTGGCCACCAGTACCGTGATTGTAATTCTTCCAGAGAATCTTTTAATTTAAGGTGTCTGAGACCCTCGCCCATGTGTGCGTCTGCGATTAACAAGTTTCTCCTGTCCATGTTTGGAATCACTCTATCCCCCACTCCAGGGATTCGAGCAAAAGGGACGGAGTTTGCATCGATTATGTATGTAAAATTGAGTGGATAGTTGATCGGTAACGCTGAGCAGTCGCCTTTTGTTGACGTTTTCACCGCCAGCATCGTTTCACCGTCAATGTATTTTAATGTACGCTTTTTTCGATCTACGGGAGCCGGTTTAGTGGCCGCCGCTGCGGCTGTTTCAGCCAATGAATTCCCTACAACGTGAACGCCATCACGCTGATGACTCAGTGAGTGAGTCACGTGAGTCTTTGGTAGTTCTTTTTGTAAAAGAGCTATTTGTTCCCAGAGCAGTTTCTGCTTTATTGGTGCATCTGTGTCATTTTTGTAACCGTTCTGAATCCATGTCTGCAAATCCTTGTTATATGCTTTGACGCAGTAATATGAATCTGACACTATAAGTGTCGGGAATTCGCGATCCGCATTATCTAGCGCCATTTTCAAAGCTATTATTTCAGTTTGTAGTTCTGAATTTGTTACTACTGAGTGTGATTTTGTTAATAGAGGTCTTAGTTTACCTCCCCGCCACACTTCTTTTGTAATCTCACATGTGGGGTTGTATGCTTGTTCTCCCCAAACGGAGGGTTGAGCATGTCCGTCTGTATAGATTACACAGGCGTAATGTCGTAGAGGAAGAATGTCGATTGGCAGAGGATACATCTTTTCATATTTTAGATCTTTTAATTCTTCTAGTTCTGGATCAAAGTAGTAGTATACTTTGTCCGTTGTGATTGAATTCACCCATTGTATCCATTCCGGATTCAATGTTGTTGTTGGTAAATTACACGGTGTTGTTAGTGCCTCAAAGGCTGATTCTGCTGTTCTGACTGTGATATGTCTGCCGTCAGCTATCTCTTTTTCTCTAGCTATTGCGCTTTGAACTGCACAAATGATTTTTTCTGTATTACTGAATTTCTGTTCAGCTTCTGTGTACAAGTGTGATTTAAATGCAATTGGTACCTTTTCTCCCTCATTAGAGGTCAGGTATGTGAATCCGCATCTCCCTGGGATGACTCGGATCACAAGGTTGCGTGTGTTATCACGTGTTTCTAATTTTGTTTTAATTAGCATGTCTGTTTGTAAGGATCTCAAAATTTCTGTGTGTGTTTGAGTCCAATTGGATCTTTTAAAGTCTGGTTTAATTAGATCATAAAGGGGTTTGACCCTTTCTGCGTAATTTGCAATGTATGTTCTTCCGAAATTTAGGAAGCCTAGAATTGACTGTAGGTTTTTTAGTGTTTTAGGGGCTTGGATTACGGCACATTTCTCTAGGAAATTGTCTGCCAGGCTTTTGCCTTCACTTGATAACTCATATCCTAAGAATAGGACTGTCAGATGGGCAATTCTGGACTTTTTGAAGTTGAATTTGTAACCCTCTGCAGCGAACCCAAGTATTATGGTGTTCACCCTTTTCAAGTGAGTCTCCAAGTCATCATCTGTTAAGTAAATGTCATCGACATAAGATAATGCTTCATCATCATATAGTTGTAGTAATTCTGTTACTCTCGCTGAGAATACCCCCGGGCTGTTCTTGTACCCCTGGGCTAACCGACAGAATTGCTTTTGAGTGCCATTTACTGAGAATGCAGTTAAATATCTGCTCTCTGGTGCTATGTTTTGACAAAAGAATCCATTGGAGATGTCCAAGGTTGTTTTGTATTTTTTGCGCACTATGTTATTCATTAGTGCAGCACTGTGTGAGTTTTGCACTGCAAAGGTTTTGCAACATGTGTTAAGGTGTCGGTAATCCAAAACTAGACGATATGAATTGTCTGGTTTGGAGACCGGAAACAAAGGATTGTTCATTTGTGAGGTGCAAGTTTCAATCACCCCCTGGTATTCTAGCTGATCTAGTATTTCATTTACCTGTTTTTTAGCTTCTTGCTTAATTGGGTACTGCCTTTGTGCAGTAGGTTGTGATTTTAACTGGATTTTGTGAGGAGGGGAGTCCTCATCCCATCCTACATGATTTTTATATAAAGCAGGTGCTAAGGCCACTGCCCACTTTCTAGCAAGTGTGTATTTTTTATGAATCGGTATTTGATTCGAGAAGGCAGGCATAATTACTTCTTCGCCATGAGGGCACTCCCTGACAAACTCTGGTGGCCAGTCTTTTTCAGCTAGAAGGATGTCATAACCCTTTGAGAGGTTATCCCAAAATAGTCCCCTAATTTTCCTAGTCTTATCTCCCTCTATACGTAATGTTATCTCGTATATCTTGTGGGGCTTGCTAACTCTGGTGTCTGCAGTTTCCACTTGAAGGTATTCATTCGTGTCCACTGTCTCCAGATGATTCATAAGGACTTTGCGAGCTATGCTCACCTCTGCTGCGCTGTCTAGCATTGTCTGAGCCCATTCTCCGTTTTTCAGTTGTGTCCTCAGTATTCTCGGCATTTTTAACTACCTTGATACTGGCTACCTTCTTTTTTGGAAATTTCTTTTTTAGTTGAGCAGGTTCCTTGTCTTTGGACTTGGCGTGCTCTTCTGATCGTCCTCTTCTTTCCGATTTCTGCGAGGAATTCTGAAAAGATTGAGAGGGACGTGTATCAATGTCTTGATATCTATCAGGTTTTTTAATATTATCCCTATTTCTAAGGTTATATCTATTCCCAGAGGGGTCACTCTGCGGTGACCTTTGTCTTTGGTTTGGAGATTTCTCTCTTCGCCTAGGAGACCTTCCTCGGGACTGGAATTTCTTTTCTTTAGGATTGGATTGTTTGTTTCCATCCCAGTTCTTTTTTGGTGAATTATTATTATTAAAAAATATTTTTTCTGGACTTGTAGTCAGTTGCGGTTTTACTGGTATTCCACCTAGACTATCTCTGCCTAGTTCTTCATAGGATTTTTCTATGATTCTGGCAATTTCAGCTGGTTGGTCTGCTATATCTGTCTCTTTTAACCTCTGGCGGATCGCCACGTTTGCTGCTTCACCTTTTATGTTGGCTAATAATATAGCCGAGACCTGCTTGAAGTCTTTTAGTAATTTCATACCAAGAGTTAAAGCAGGTTCTGGACCGTATTCATCTTGAATTTGTTTTAGCACATCTGGTATTACCGAAATGGATGGAACACCGTGCGTTTTTGTGTAGATGGAAGCAAAGACTGTACCCCAAGTGTCACAGTCCTCAATGTGTGGTGCGATTCCCATTGGGAGACATATAGTCAGAATCCTGTGTTTTTCTAATGGGGTGGTGTCAGGAAACACCGCCTCTATTTGGGTAATTTTCTGTGCCAACCAGAATGGTATCTGTTCCCGTTTAGCTGGAACTTTACCTAGACAGGATTGGATGTTCTGTGGTGTAATTTTATTTGTGTTCCCCTGGTGAGGGGTCAGCTGTGGAAGTTTAATCGCTGGCTGAATTGTTGAAGTCCGTATTACATACTGAACTAATTGTCTATGAATTTTTAGTAATTGTTTTAGCTGTATTAACAGCTCTGCTGCAGGCATTCTTTCGATGTCTGGATGTGGTGTGTATCCGGCTAAGACCGGCCACGTTGCTCCTGGTCTTCCTAAAGGACCGAGCCTTGTAATGTGATTGTTATGTTTTAGGGCGCCATCAAATAAGAGCAAATGCTCTTGGAATTTGAGTGGTACTTCCACCTCCTCGAAAGGAGTGTACGTTTCAGGAGGTTCCTCTACTTTGTAATAGTGGAAGTACTTTGTTACAGCATTTGCTGCCGGAAAATGTATCCATGAATAGTATACCTCTGTCTGCCGATATTCGTGTGCCTCAATTACGAATATGACTGTGCCACCTCTAGGTGTCAGTCCATTTTCTATAAGTTTTAAGGTTATAGATCTCCTTTTAATGACCGGAATGAGTGTTATATTCGGGTCTGGTGCTTGCATGGTAGCATCAGCATCTGCGAGTTCAGTTGCTAATCTAACTGTTTCTCTTTCATCATCACTGTCTCCCATTTTACAGACAGGATGGTATTATGTCTATTTGCAGATCAGGTTTCTTTATGGAACAAAGATTAGATGCACAATATTTTGGAACTGTTTATCCTTCAACGTTGACTTGACCAAGAACCATACATAGGAGTTCCCTCCTGCGAGGTTTTGGAGGATATAACCTTTCACCCACTCCAGACGTCTTTGGAGTTTTTGGGAAAAGGGGTCTGAGTGAGAAAGCACGACTGAGTTACTCTAAATGTCTTACGTTAGTTTTATCGCCCTTTCCAAACGCGTTGGGCGCCATGTAGTGTAGCTCCTATTTTCCCAATAGGCTCTGCGCATTGGAATAGTACCTACAGCAGTAAAGGCCTAGGCCAGACGTTAACTAGGTCTACTACTGTCGATACTAGACTTAATTTTTGGGTTTGCCAGCTAAGCTCAGAGTTCGCTAGAAACTTTCTCGAATGTTCAAGGAAGGAATTAACTCCCCTGATTAGACAAGAAGGGATTTAGTTTCTGACAACCATAGAACATGACAACTTTGCTCTCCCCTAATCAAGAGTCAATCTCGAGAGTCGTGTGAGCACAAGGCAATTATTTTACTCAGTCAGTACGTGCATTCTTAGTCTCATCAGAATGTAGAGAAAAGGAAGAGACGGGCGTGTTCAATAAAAGATGTTATTTATTGATCAGTCTCTTTTCTCATACATGAGAAATGGATCGATATTATTGCAATACTTATAGTTAAGTAAAGTGCATACATTAAAAGCAATAGTATAAAATAATACTGTAAAAACATTGATATGGTTTCGGAGCCATATGATGTTTAAAATGATTAAAATATATTTACATACACATATACATTTTGACTAAACGTGCTCAACTGGTGTTTCTAAATACGCCTACCCCGTGTACCTGACCTAAGTCTAATGCGTGGGCGGGAATAGAAAGTTACAGTTTAAGTTAAGTTTGTTTTTTGCCAAGTGAATAACTAAAGAATTCTCTGTGAGGGGTTATTCAGTTCTGTACCTGGAAGTTAGGATGAATGAGGAATGGTATCTCTTTCTCTGCTCTCGATATTCCAGGCTGCCTGCGAGGGCTGCCCGAAAGCGCCGGTGCTGGGTCTCTCGGCTTGAGATAGCAGCGCGTCTCTCAGCGCGTCAGGAAGGCGGGGCTGCTGCCAGCGGGGTCTGCTTCTGCTCTCGGCTTCGGCAAGTATGGCTGCTCCGTCTTGTCACCACGCGTGTGTTTGCATAGGGCAAGGTCGGCAATATTTATACCTTAAAGGTGCCGAGATTGACGTAAGGATGGACATAGATACGTCAATAAAGATGTCATACGACTTGCTCGTTAGCACATTCTTTACTAAAGTTCTCTGTGAAATCAAAACAATGGCCGCACGGATTTTCCAGGTTGTCATAGGTTTGATTTGTTATGAGAACGTCGTATGCCTTATCAGGGGCTGGAGGAATGTCGCTTGTCTAATTAGATCTCAAGCGTTATGACCTAATCAGATAACACGTTCCTGTGCCGTAGTGTGACTGCGTCAGATAACGGTATCTGCATCATTGGGGTTTTCTTGCCTCATGGGCTGACTGTTAGTTAACTTGATAGTTAGTTTAACCAGAATAGGGTCAGGAATAGGGGGACTGATTCAGAACCTATAGAAATACACGACAATTTTACTTGTGTTAGCGATGTTTCGGTCAGACCGATGCTTTTTGAAGTTGTTGACTGCCTATTTTCTGCTAACTGAAGCCCACATGATACCCAACAAACTTTCAGAAGTGGGGTTTACACAAAACAGTTGAAATTTGCCTTTCCAGGGCCCCTAAAATCCTTAATGTGACACTGGGAAAAGAGAGAGAGACTCATAGGTATAGGTAGGCAGAGGAGGGAGGCTGTGCTATAGAAATAGACAGGGGTCAACTAGATAAAAAGGAAGTTTACTTGCCCGAGGGTGGGTGGGGGTTGGGAGGCGGGGGCCCTGGGCAATTGCCCTGTTAACACATAACTTAAACGCCTCTACCTCCAATGTTTGGTAGAAGAGATTCAGAAAGACAGACAGAGTCATTAGGAACTGGTGAATCAGGAACCCCACGGTTTCAACTTGACCTCAATTATTCTTAGTTTTATTTATCAACTATATAATGGTTGAGGTAAGACTAACATCATCTTTCTTTAATTTTTATTTCCCCTGAAATAACATCACAAGATGACTTGTATTAATGTTAATAAGGTTTGACGATGTATTATGCTTGTGCATGTTTGCTCAAATAAAAAATGGTAAATGAAGAATATTAATAGTGATATGGCTAAAAAACTGAAAAGATTAAAACAAGACATGTGGGCACTGTGCACTTGAATATGGTGCCCAACAGGAGAGTCAGGCACCCGGGCCGTGTTCATGTTCTCTTTGATGGATCAAGTGCTATTCTTTAAAAAATGGCATATCTGGAGAGGCAGTCCCAGAAAAGCGCTGCCAATGAACCTGCATACATTTTACGTGCGAAAAACAAGGCAGTTACCGATAGAGTCTCAAGTGAGTCTATGCAGTCTGCTGGGAACAAATAAAAAAGCTAATTCCTGAATGGGCCGAGAGTGTGTTGTGGAGCTTTTTGGCATGTGAAGTAAGGCAAGGTAAGCCCACGAGCCAATGAAATAAGAAAAGGTGGTTGAGCATCTTAAATTGTGAACTGCCATGCTCTCTGACATCCTACGCCCCGGAGGCATGAAAGTTTAGGATTGTACAGCAGACTCTGCATTAATGACTCTGATAAAGACTGTATTCAACCATCTTCTTTATGTCGATGCAGGATTCAGCACCTTCGCTGTTGTCACAAAGTGTGCTACTTGCCTAATCTTTCATTGTTGCTGATGGGAGACCTCCAGAAAAGAACATTGAGTTCCATCAGTTCTACCTTTCTCTTGTGCCAGCTCTCAACATTACTTTTAGTGTGATCACTTCATTTTTCATTGCAAAGGGGACCATGTTATATAAAACTAGTCTTCCTAACCTCTAATGACAGAAACCTGGTGGAGTTCTAGGACATTTTGCCTAATGTACAACCAGAGTCATTGTTGTCTTCACTTATAACTTATAACTTATCTTGCACCAGACCTGCTATTCCTTCACCTGCATTACTTGTAATCTCATAACTGTGCATGCGCATTTTTATGCCTCCTAGAACCCATTTAAATTATTCAAATTAAACACTGCAAACCTCATGCAAGTTCACATTGCAAAGTCTACTCCCACTGACTCCAAAACTCAGTTGAAATGCATGCTTCTCAACTGTACATCAGCGGTGAAACATGCCGCGGACATCGCTGACCTCATCCTGGATCAGGGACTCGACCTAATACTCATTGAAACTTGGCTTAACATCTCCTCTGGAACTGTACTTTGACATCCTAGTCCCGCCTAGCCACAACATTATCAGACTTCACAGAGCTAAGAGAACGGGTTGAGGTGCTGCCTGTATTTACCATAACAGTTTCTCAGTGAAACAGTCTCCCTCTGCAACTCTCTCTTCTTGTGAATACCTGAGCATCAACATCTTATGCAACCTGCACATTTTCTACAATCCACCAGGAGACAACCTCCATCTGTTCGAACAAACCATGGAAATCATCTCATCCAATCTAGGTCTCCATTGCCCCCAGATCTTCCTGGGAGACTTCAATCTACATTGGAATGACCCGAACGACCTGGCCGTGAAAAATCTTAAAAACTTCCTACTTGAACTGAACCTGACTCAATTCTGTGACAGCCCAAGACACAACTTGGGCACGACCCTTGATCTAATCATTTCCAACCGCAACACCATTCAGATTGAATTGATTGCCCCATGTGACTAGTCAGATCACCACTTTATCACTTACCTAATCTTAGAACAATGGAACGAACAAAGACTCCAACCCAAGAAACTGAGACATTGTAAAAGATTGTTGCAAAATGCAAACGTGAACAACCTCATATCATGCACCAATTTGTCCCTGCCTCCTCCCACATTCCTGACAGACGTCAATGAACTCACAGAGCACTACAACAGCTCCATGCTAAAAGTTCTGGATGCAATTGCCCCCCTTCAACTAAAAAGAAAATCAAACAAAGGCTCCAAGCCATGCTTCAATGACGGTTTAAACGCAGACAGGTGCAACCTGAGACTAGCAGAACGGTTATGGAGTTCCTCTCCATCTATTGAACTCCTTAAACTTCTAAGATTGAGAAGGAGTCTGTACAACAAACAAATCAGATCTGCAAAAGCAACCTTCTTCAGAAGCCAACTGGACAAAGCCAGGAATCGCCCCAAAATGCTGTTTGAGCTGGTCCAACGACAATCCAACAACACACCTACTCAATCGCCAATCACCGCCAGTCCCCAACCTACCTGCGAGGACCCTGCTGCCTTCTATCTGGGAAAATCCAACAAGATCGAATCTGATCTAAGGTCTGCACTAATCGAGCTATCATCCTTACCAGACTCCCACTCAACAACCCAATCCCAGCCTCCAACCTACCACATCCCTAAAAACAATGACCATTGGAATCAATTCTCAATCTTCAACGATACTACCTTTCTCAACATTGTCTCTACTCTTAAACCCACAAATCACTTCAACGATCCCCTTCCCTCATATTTCTTTAAAGAGATGATAAGGTCTCTAGTTCCGCTCTGGACCGAGATTCCCTACTTCAAGGTGACATCCCTGAATGCCTAAAGTCCGGGCTGGTTCCTCCTATTCTCAAAAACAAACCTACGGCTGACCTAGAGGATCTGAATAACTTCCGACCAATCACAAACACCCCTACTCTGGCTAAGCTCATTGAGAAATGTGTACATATACAACTATGTAACCATATTGAGGAATTCCAGCTGCTGGATCAATTCCAACCTGGCTTCCGTCAAGGCCACAGCACCGAAACAGCTTTCACTCATATAGTCGATGACGCTCTTACATTGCTTGACAAGAACAAATCCTGTCTATTTATCCTGCTCGACCTCTCATCAGCTTTTGATATGGTCAAACATGACAATCTCTTGAGCCTTCTAGAACATAGGATGGGGCTCTCAGGCTTAGTATTAAAATGGTTTGCCTCTTTTCTCCATAACAGAACACAGAGAATTAAAACCAACCAATCTCTCTCCCATCCCAGTCCTTGCATCCTAAGGGTGCCCCAAGGCTCCTCGCTGTCGCCCACACATTTTAACATATTAATTGAACCTCTTACGGAAATCTTTAAAGCATCTAACATCCAATACCACATGTATGCAGACGACACTCAATTGTACAAGAAAATCTTGTCGCCTGATAACATCAAGACACTCAACAGAACCCTGCACAAAACAAATTAACTTGTCAACCCTCAATCGTCTCAAATTGAACACCCTAAAAACAGAATTCCTCCCCATTTCCCCGCCCAAGCAAGCCACCATAATTGCGGAATATATTAAAATCTTTCTGCTCTCAACCGTACCCCACATATCATAGATTCTACGAAATCCCTGTGAATAGTGTCGGATAGGAACCTGAACATCCAAGAACACATCAGCACATCTTCCAAAGGTGCGAACTTCCAACTTAGCACCCTTTGCGATTCCTTAAATGCAATCGCAAAATTTCCTTATTTTGCATGCAGATTTGCTTAATACATACCATTTGGCTAAATTGCATTCGCAAGCGCCGAAATTCTGCGAATTTTGACGTTTGCGAATGCAATTTGGCTTGATACATATGGTCCCAGGAAGCAAATAGGGCTCCGATAGAGCCAAGTTAATGTTCTGTTTATACGACCTCTTGCCCCATCCTTCAGCAGCTAAAAAAGTGGCCTTTGAATGTTAAGGGTTGGACAAAGGGTGGGAACTTTAGCACTGTATCACGACCCTAGACTCTAGAGGAATGGAGAGGTCTGTATGTGTGCCGGTGGGCACCACCTGCACTTTTTACAGCAGATTGCCTCGCGGGCCACAGTTCAGTGCTTAATTTGAGCCGCTGTTTTTCGGTACTCAGCAGATACAACATACAAAGCCTTTAGTCATTGTGTTGTTCTTGAAAAATTGTATTTGATTCAAATCATTTTTTGAAAAAAACGTTTGTTAATCATTTTCAATGCATTGCTAGAATACACATATCATTCTGTGTTATGTACTTTTGTGAACTCTTTACAAACATATGTGCATTAACTCATAACAGACAGATTAAATTATATAAACAATAACAACAAATCATTTGATGTGGATCCCTTGTAGACGGGAATGGACTCTAGTGAGGGTGTCGTATGAAATATACCCCGAGAGAGAACCTCCTAAATAGGTTTATCCCTGTAGCATGTTTGTCTTCACGCTCTATGTATAAAGAAAATAATCTTAGCGCTGATAGACAATTTACAATATTGACTGGTGTAATTCGATGATTTGTTGTTATTGTTTATATAATTTAATCTGTCTGTTATGAGTTAATGCACATATGTTTGTAAAGAGTTCACAAAAGTACATAACACAGAATGATATGTGTATTCTAGCAATGCATTGAAAATGATTAACAAAAGTTTTTTTCAAAAAATGATTTGAATCAAATACAATTGTTCAAGTACAGCACAATGACTGAAGGCTTTGTATGTTGTATCTGCTGAATAAATTAGCAGCACATAAACTGGTGGCCAGGTAACCTTTTTGTGATAACAGTAGTAAACGTCCTACCCGGCCCCCGTAATGGACGTAACCCCTATAGTTTAAAACAGTTTTTCGGTACTCAGCATCGGCAGATGGCCTTGTGGGCCACAGTTCAGTGCTTAATTTGAGCCGCTGGTTTCCTGTTCTTAGCATCAGCACTTAATTGTCAACACTTATGCTTGTGACAGTCTGCCACAAGGTGGTGCTGTCTGGCTAATTAAGAGGTGACCACAACAACAGTTAATTATTCATTCAATATACATTAACAAATTACTGTTACCTGCTGCCCGAGCCATTCTCATAGCTTTGGGGGCTTGAGATTGTCACACTTGTAGGAGTGAGATGATAAGTAGTTGTTACTATCATGTGTAGTGCAACCAGCAGTGGCCTCCTGATGAGAGTTCTGGCACTTACTGTTTTTCTAAATTAAGCACTGCTACAGTCACAATCAGGTTTTAATTGCTGTTTTTGGCATTGTTGGAGGCCCTCCTAGTTCACTTTCTACTCCTATGCTTTTGTTTTTTTTAAGTATGACATGCATCTGAGTAAGTCTTGCATTTCCACGTTTTTTCTGTTAGGGCCTTAGAGCCTGGCAATGGCCTACACTCACTAGCCTGAACCGTTTCAGATAGACTGACTGTAAACTCGGCTAGGAAGGGCCATCCATGCATCTTGCTCAGGCTTTTCTTTGCCTCCTGTATTGGTCGGATTCTGTGCACCGTCTGGCCTTTTCATCCCAGTACGGCAATGTGCTCATTTTCTCCCTATCACTTTGTGGCAGGAATTCAGCTGCATTCGTATTGGCTGCTGCAGGCTCAAGTTCGTGGTCTGATGTTGCTGTGAGGAAAGCAACTGAACAAACAGCCTTGGTTGAGTGTTGCGCATCACTTCACCATTGCCAGTAAGAGCTGCTGTAGACAGTTGTATGATTGAGGCACGCATGGCTACACCACACGTGCCTCTACCACGAAGCCTGAACCGCGAATGGGTCTTAACCTTGAATTCCTTTACCACGCATGTCTTTACCATGTATTTTTGTGGTAAAGGCTTGAATGGAAAAGGGGTATGCGTGGGTCAGGTCGGGCCCTTCCCCACCCCCGCCCTAAGCCACAAACCCCCTACCTGCCCATCGCCCTGAGGCCCAAATAACCTGCCCCATCCCACCCCCCATGATATCCCACACACTTAATCTACACTACTCCGACCTCCCCGATGTCCCTAAAACAACCCCAACCCCTTCCACTGCACTTAGGCCTAAAACCCTAACCCTTATTAAAAAAAAGACCCCAACCCCCAGCCCCCTGAGCCCTAAAAAAAATCACCTGTTCTCCCCTAAGCCTTAAAAGCTACCCCAACTAAACTTTCTCCTCCCCCTGCCCTGAGACCTAAAACCCTGTCCCTTAACATTCACTAGAACGACCTCCTACCACCCCTCACACTGTCCCTAAAACTACCCTCTTACCCCCTACAGCCCTTAGTCCTAATACCCTAAACGCTAATTTAAAAAAATTACCGGACCCTCCACCAGTCCTGAAAACTACCCGACCTTACCACAAAACTGAAAACTACCTTCGAATCACCCCAGCCCTGAAAACTACTCTGATCCCCTGGCCCTATAAGCGACCCGACCCCGCCAACCCTACCCCCAACCCACACAAACTACCTCCCCAAAACCCAGCCCCAACCCCACTTACCTCACTGCGTCCTCTCTTCCTGGCATCTTCCTGCTTCCGCTGAGCTGTAGCCAGCAGCTAGACTGCACACTGCCTAAACCACGTATATGCAAGATTATGTGGAATTACGTAAGGAGCATAACCCTGCATTTAGTACTATTTTCTTACAGCAAAATACACCCTTGCATTAAAAACGGACCAGAAGATGCATTTTGTTCTAAAGAATAGCGCTAAATGTAACAGAACAGGAACAGAGGCTCACACTCTCTTTCTGTGCTCATGGGTAGGGATTTTTGCCTGAAATTACACAAAGTTACTGAAACATGCATATTTGAGTAATTTTCTGTGCTTTTTCGTCACAAGAGTAACACGAAATTAACAAAATTACTCTGATTACTCTCCCATAATTACGTCCATGCCTGCTGTCTATCTAGCTTTGCACATCTATCTATCTATCTATCTATCTATCTATCTATCTATCTATCTATCTATCTATCTGTATGACCCTATCTATCTATGCAACTTAATCTATTTTATAATTACAACCCTCTCTATTCAGCCTCATGTACCCTATCTATACAATTCTATCCATCTATACCACACTATCTATCTAGCTATCAATCCTATCTAGCTAGTTAGACATTTCTATCTATCTATACAACTTATACAACCCTATCTATCTTTACAACTCTTTCTATCAAGCTATACAGCTCTATTATATAACTCTATCAATCTATTCAACTCTATCTATGCAACTCTATTTATCTATACAACACCATTTATTTATATAACTCTCTTTATCTGTCTATGTCCGTCAATCTGTCTACCTATCTATCTGTCTGTTTGCCTATCTGTCTAGCTATCCATCTATCTTTCAGACCCTATCTGTCTTTGAAAAGCTCATTATCTTTCTGTCTTTGCAAGCTTCTCTATCTACCTTTCTTTGCAAGCCTCTCTATCTGGCTTAGCAAGCCTCAATATTTGCAAGAAAGTTTTACAAAAATATTACAAAAAAGCATCAGGGAAGAGGCTGGCAGCCAACACAGAACGATTCGATTTGTGAAGGTCTGATGTTAGCTGAGACCTTTTGATTTTGACTAAATTAGGTGTGTTAGACCTGACTTCATTGGCGTGAGTCTCCCTTCCATTTTTGAGGAATTGCCTCCTCTGTTTTGACCTATTTTTGCTGGTTGTATGTTTTGGGCCCTGTGCCACTGCTAATCAGTGTCACAGTGCAAGTGCTCCCTATGTTAAATTGATATACTGATTGGATTCCATGATTGGCTTATTTGATCTACTGTCAGCCCCTAGTAAAGTGCACCATGTGTGCCCAGGGCTTGTAGAGCAAATGCTGCTGGTGGGCTTCCCGCACTGGTTGTGCCACCCACAGAAGCAGCTTGTAAAGTGTGTCTCAGGCCTGCCATTGTTATGTTATGTTATGTTATAACAATTTATTATGCGCACAGCGACCCCAGCGAAGGAGCATCCCGGCGCAGCGACAACGGAGCAACATAACATAACAAGGAGACAATGCCACAGAAAAAGAGGCTAAAACAGGAAGCTCTTGATGGCTCTACGGAAAGACAACAGGTCCTCAAGCAGCCGGATTTCAACTGGAAGGGTGTTCCAGATTAACGCTGCTTTCACCCTAAAAGAACGACCCCCCATCCTGCTGAGCCTAAATCTAGGGACAACAGCAAGGGCCTGACCTTGAGATCGGAGGTTGCGGGTGGGGACGTAAAAGCAAATAGAGTTGGCCAGAATCTCAGGGCCTATGCCTCTTAGGATTTTGAAGGTCAAACACAAGACCTTGAAAAGAATACGCTTCCTGACCGGGAGCCAGTGCAGGGAGCGAAGGACGTTAGTCACCGGGCAAAACCTAGGTAAGCCAACAATGGCTCTCGCCGCGGCGTTTTGCACCCGCTGCAGGCGGGTTAACTCAGCCTGGTTAGCCCCAGCCAACTAAGAGCTTGCATAGTCCAGACGGGAGATGATGGTTGCCTGGACTACAAGCTGTCTGGTGGGGGCATCGAAGAACCTAAGCACTGGCCTTAAGCCTCTTAAGAGTCCAAAGCAACAGGCTGCAGTTTTTTTGGTGTGCCCTATGAATGTGAGACCGGCGTCTAGCCAGACCCCTAGGTTCTTCACCTCCGACACCGGGGTCGGAGTGGGGCCCAACTCCGGAGGCCACCACTGATCGCCCCAGAGCTCCACTCCCTTCCCGACAACCATGACCTCTGTTTTTGTGGCATTAAGCTGGAGACAGTTGCCTGTCAGCCAGCTGGCCACCGCCTTCAGTCCAAACTGAAACCTGGGGGCGTCCTGTTCCGCATCCCCGCTGAGAGTAACCGCCAGCTGTGTGCCGTCGGCATATGAGACCAAAGTTAGGCCCCACTGCCTTGCGACATCAGCCAGCGGTCTCACGTAAAGGTTAAACAACGTGGGACTCAGCGAGGATCCCTGCGGAGCCCCCATGGCCAGAGGCTGGAACCTGGACTTGAAGGGAGGGATGGCAACACAGAAGGAGCGGTTGTCTAGGAAGGAGCGGAACCATTGCAGCGCCTGGCCACCGATAACGATCTCCTCGAGCCGCTGGAGGAGGATGCTGTGCGATACAGTATCGAAGGCGGCGCTGAGATCTAACAAAATCAGCGCCGCCGTCTGACCAGCATCCAGCCTCGCACGGAGATGTTCCACCATCACAAGAAGGGCAGTCTCCGTGCTGTGGCCAGCACGGAAGCCATTCTGTGTGGGATCGAGGGCATTGGACCGGGCAAGATGTTCAGACAGGGCCAGGTTGACATGGGCCTCTGTCAACTTAGCTGGCCAGGGTAGCAGCGAGATGGGACGGTAGCTTTCCGGCTTAGACGGGTCAAGAGAAGGTTTTTTAATAATCGGAGACACCACCGCCTGCTTCCAACTAGTGGGGGCTACCCCCGTCTCTAGGGAAAGATTGACCAGGGAGCGTATAGCCATGCGTCCCAAAAAGGTCTGGTCTCGAAAGAGGGCAGGCCTCACTGGATCAGATGGGGACCCAGATTTAACTTGCATGGCAAGTTTGTCAAACCCTTCCAAGGTGAGGGGGGGAAATGAAAGCAGAGTGGTCTGAAGAAGTGTCTCCTTAGGGCTACCCAGCACATTACCAGTACTAGGGAATGTCCGATATATAGCCTGGACTTTTCCCAAAAAATAGGAAGCGAGGGATTCACAGTGTGTGACAGAGCTCTCAGCCGTACCGGTAGACCGCTTAGACATAAGATCTTTAACCGCCCTAAAGATGGCCTTCGACGGGTTAGTGCTGTTCCGGAATTCCTCGGCATAAAAAGCCGCTCGGGCACGACAGATGGCCCGGTGGTAGAGCTTGACGGACACGGCATATGCAGCTTTTAGCTCAGCCCCATATGTCTTCCGCCAGGCCCTCTCCGCCCGTCTACAGGCTCCCTTTTTCTACGTTGTTCAATGGGCCCAAAGGTGCCACTGACAAAAGATGGTGAAAGTCTTCCAGCCTAAGTTTACTCCAGGGTCTCCTGGGTACCCGTTTGGCAGAAGCAGTAGAGGTAGTGGCTGTCATAGGACAACAAATGGACACCAAAGAATGGTCAGACCACTCTACAGGAGCAATCGACGTGACTTTATCCTCTGTCAGATTAGTATAAAAAGGGTCAAGAATATGTCCCCCAGAATGAGTAGGCTGGGAGACCAGCTGAGATAGTTGAAAGGCCTCTAAGTCCATAAGAATACTACGTGCTGTCAGACAAGATGGTGTGTCAAAATGCAGATTTAAATCGCCCAGAATGGAAAAATTGGCGCAGTCAGTGACCAAGGTGGCAACAGTGTCCGGGAAAGCATTCCTGAACGCCACGTCACTGCCCGGCGGACGATACACCACCATCCCAGAGAGTGTAAATTCTGGGCTAACAGAGACTTTAAAGGAGGCACTTTCACAGCCCGCAGTCTTAAGGATGGTCCATACACAGGAAAAGCTAGATCTCACTATCAGGGCTATACCTCTCCCTCTAGAAAGCCTATTCGCAATGTACATCGAATAGCCAGGAGGGCATACAAGATTGGGGATGGCAGTATCGGCTTCCTGAAGCCATGTTTCGGTTAGAGCAAAAATATCCGGGGCTTCATTCTCAATCAGATCGTACACGTTCTGCTGATGTTTCAGGAGCGACCTGACATTAAGATGCATAATCCGCAGTGATGAAGGCAAGCCTCTACTACGCAGGGCGGCGGTAGAACTACGCCGGAAGAGAGGCAGCGGGGGGCCGAGCACCAAACAATTGCAAGGGCAGCGGTAAGGACCACATAAGGGAAAAACGGGCTGTAGAGTGCAATAACAGCTCACCTTGCCGATGGAATACAAATGCTCCCTAGAGTATGTTATCATGGCGGTAATAGGAGGCAAAACCGGACCAGAGCCCGCCACGTCCAGCGCGTCCTTAGCGCGGACGGGCGCAGACGGGCAGGACTCTGGCACGACTCCGGCCACGCGAGGACACGCCCGCTGCGCGATCCCGCTGCGCTAGGGGAGGAGCATTAAATACGCGTTCCCCCGCTGGCGCATGCGCACTGAAGCGCTGTCAGGTGTAATGGGCCACTCACCCCAAAGCAAGATGTCCGCCACCCCTGGAACCAACCCGCCAAGCGGCGGTGCAGGACACAATTATTGTGCAGGTAAGGGGTTGGAAAGAGCGAGGGTCTAAGCGACCTAAAATCAATCAAAATAAGCACAAGTTAAGCAGTTAAAAACAGCAGAGCAGCAAGCGCCGTCACGCTCCTGTCTGCAATGCGCTCCGTGTCAGGGGAGAGAGAACGGGGACTCGCGTTAAATACGCGTTCCCCCGCTGGCGCATGCGCACTGAAGCGCTGTCAGGTGTAATGGGCCACTCACCCCAAAGCAAGATGTCCGCCACCCCTGGAACCAACCCGCCAAGCGGCGGTGCAGGACACAATTATTGTGCAGGTAAGGGGTTGGAAAGAGCGAGGGTCTAAGCGACCTAAAATCAATCAAAATAAGCACAAGTTAAGCAGTTAAAAACAGCAGAGCAGCAAGCGCCGTCACGCTCCTGTCTGCAATGCGCTCCGTGTCAGGGGAGAGAGAACAGGGACTCGCGTTAAATACGCGTTGCCCCGCTGGCGCATGCGCACTGAAGCGGTGTCAGGTGTAATGGGCCACTCACCCCAAAGCAAGATGTCCGCCACCCCTGGAACCAACCCGCCAAGCGGCGGTGCAGGACACAATTATTGTGCAGGTAAGGGGTTGGAAAGAGCGAGGGTCTAAGCGACCTAAAATCAATCAAAATAAGCACAAGTTAAGCAGTTAAAAACAGCAGAGCAGCAAGCGCCGTCACGCTCCTGTCTGCAATGCGCTCCGTGTCATGGGAGAGAGAACGGGGACTCGCGTTAAATACGCGTTCCCCCGCTGGCGCATGCGCACTGAAGCGCTGTCAGGTGTAATGGGCCACTCACCCCAAAGCAAGATGTCCGCCACCCCTGGAACCAACCCGCCAAGCGGCGGTGCAGGACACAATTATTGTGCAGGTAAGGGGTTGGAAAGAGCGAGGGTCTAAGCGACCTAAAATCAATCAAAATAAGCACAAGTTAAGCAGTTAAAAACAGCAGAGCAGCAAGCGCCGTCACGCTCCTGTCTGCAATGCGCTCCGTGCAAGGCCTGTGTGTAGTCTGTGACTACCATGTCGACTTGGCCAAGTGCACCCACTTGCCAGTCCCTAAACCTTCCCTTTGCTTCATATTAGACACCCCTATGGTAGGCCCAAGGGCAGGGTGCATTGTAAGTACAAGGTAGGACATGCTCTGATGTGTGTAGCATGTTCTATTAGTGACTTACAGCCATTTTCGTTTTTCACTATTGAAGGCTACCTATTCTCATAGACTAGAATGGGCAGTGAAGATTGTTAGATCCCTACAATCCTACCTGACTCAGGGAACATGGTAGAAATTCGAGTTTAGTATGCCTGAACTCAGAATAATAAAATACATATTTTAATAAAGTTTATTTTAATATTCTGTGTTTGCAAATACCATTTTTAGAAAGTAGGTATTTGCTTGCCTAACCATTAGAGCCCGCCTCTGCTGACTTATGTATTCCTTGTCTGGGTTTGTGTGTAACAGGGCTGGGGAAATTCCAGGAGACAGTCTGGGACAGCCCAGTGGTGAATAGGGAGATTTACCTCCAGATGGGAGGGGGAGAGTGCACCTGGGACCTGAATAGGGCTGGGCCTTCCTTCCACAATGCTGGCTCCACCCCCTGTGGATTGTCTGATGTCTCTGCCCTGCACAGTGAAAGGAGAAGGGGAATCCTGTCAACAGAGTTCTCCAGAGCTGCATCTTCCCTCCCCTGTGCTGGCTCCACCTCCTGTGGGGCGTCTGATGTTTCTGCCCTACACAGTGAAAGGAAGAGAAGAGTCATGTAAACACAGTTCTCAGGAACTGGGTTGAACAAGGCAGAGGCCTCTCTGCCTTCAGAGAACAAAGGATTTTGGGGTATAAATATTGGGACCCAGTCCCACAGGCTTTAGATCACTTCTGGAACAAGAAACCTTTCTGCCAAGGAGAAGAACCAAGGAAGCTGCAGGAGTTTGGACTGCCCCTCTGCCAGTGTGCTGTTTGCTGGGTTGGCCTGCAGTGGTTACTTCATTGCCAAGGGAAAGGAGAAGGAACTTTGTAAGTACTTTCATCTACAGAATATTCTCCAAGGGCTTGAACTGTGCTTGCCTCCTGCTGAAGTCTCAGGGCCAAAAGACTTCACCCCCAGCTCCCTCCTGAATTTCCTTGCTGGGAATTCTTACTCCAGTCACTTGCGTGCCGCTGGGAGCTGGAAGTGCGACGCATCGGAAAGGAGCGTGTCGCCGCCGCAGCTAAAATCATCGCAATGCCGGTGAAGCGAGAGTTCGTCGCATCTCCCTGGAAGCGTGTGTTCATCGAAGCTGTCTACTGTCGCATTGCCGGAGAAACGCAACGCATCGAGAGAGCTGTCATCGCATCACTGGAGAAGCGCATCGCAGGGCCTGTCGCGGCTCCAAAGTACAGAGTCGTCGCAAGGCTGCCAGGGCGTCATCGCATTGTCATCGCATCGCCGCATCAAGGGCGCCATCTTCTCGCATCGCAACTGGATTATCGCATCGGCATCGCATCACATCAAGGCGCCATCTTGCGCACCGCAAAAGGTCGAGAATCTACGCATCACCTCCACACCGGTAAGTCTCACGACGAGTCCCCTACTCTGCGCAAGCATTGAGGAAGGACGCAACCGTTCCCCCGGGTCACGGAACCGACGCATCTCCCCTTATGCGAGCCTTTTGTTTACTTTGCGTGCCGCATCCAAGAACTTTGTTGAGAACTTTGTCGCATTTACCAACAACTTGAACTAAGAGACTTTTATCATCCTTTAAGTAACCTTTAGTATAGTATTGTGAATTTTTGTCGTTTGTTATCTTGTGTTTAAGTCTATATAAAGAATACCTATTTTTATAAAACCTGTGTTGTGTCCATCTGTAGTGCTATCACTGTATTACTGCGTATATTCACAAATGCTTAACACACTGCCTCTGAGATAAGCCTGTTTGCTCGTGCAAAGCTACCAAGGGGGTCAACAGGGGTTATTAAGGAGAGTAATCCCCTTGTCCTGACTTAGAAGTAAGGGTCCCTATTTGGACAAAGGTGATAACCATTGCCAACTAGAGACCCCCAGATCTAACAATGTGTATAGCATAATTACTTATAGGGGTTTTCAACCAGGCTTCATCCATTAGTCTGTTGTTGTGTCATTCAAATGTTTCATCCAGCCACTTCATCATGTACCATGTGGCAATTGCACACCACACTTCAGCCAATGGCTGACTTAATTTTGAGTTACAGCATGATGCCCTTTCATAAGGAGCACATCCATACCTAAGTAGTCCCTTTCTGTGTCAGGGGTGACTATAGTAATGTGTGTTTTTTTAAAAGCGCAAAATATTTTTGCCTTTAGCCATTGCTGTTTTTCAGATTTGTGAGAGCCTGCCTGCTTCCCAAACAGGACCTTAATACATCGGGGGCACATTCTGAGCCTCACCTGCCGCTTTCCCTGACTGCCGCAGCTGTCTCCTGTCTCCCCTCCTGCTGCCGCAGCGCTTACATCCACCAGCGGCCGCAGTGAGGAGGGGGGCTCAGGGGCATTGGGACTACACATCCCAGACCTCTCCGCGGCGGAAGACGCCGCCACACGCACTTTCTGCGCCAGGAGGCGCACAAAAAGGATCACAGCCCCGCGTCGCGGGATCGCGCGCGGAACTGCGCCGGGCTAAGCCCTGGCAAAGGGCGGGCCGTCTGTGGCCGTCCGGGGCAGGAGGAGGCAGGACTGGGCCAGCCCTCTAACAACCAACTATGGGTAAGCGCAAGAAAGTAACAAATGCCGAGGAGGGGGGGGGAGAAGGCCAAAGTACCAAGACATTCAGAGTCCATCATCTCCTACATTCATCAGCTGTCGGGGCCCTCTCAAAGGAAATTGTAAATGCCGAACAGAACCTGGGTTTGGCATCCCCCCTCCTTAAATAGATCTCATGTTACTGACATTGTCCAAGTACCGCACATTCCACTAGAGCCTGAGGTGGTTGTGCTGAAACCCAATCCCACTGTAGCCACTACTGCCCTTCTTTCCCCTGGCAATCCTGGCAATAGCCCTGCTCTGCCTTTGTTACAGCGGACCCAGGCGACCGGTCACGAGCCAAAGACGAACTCAAAAAGGAGGAAAAAGGTAGAACGTGTTTCAAATACTGCATCTGTGTCGAAGGACAATCTTGGCGACCAGTTAGAGGCTCTGTTTATTGCCCGCATCGAACCCTTGTTAGTGGGCATAGCAAAAGACATCGTGGAGACACTGAATACTTGCCTTGCTGGACTATTAAAGAAATGTGCCCTTATTGATACCCTGGTCAACAAACAGGCCCAAGCCCAGGAACTCCTCAAGGTGGCCGCGGCCCCCTTAGGCAACAGAGTTAATGATGTAGTTAGACCTTCGGACCCATGCTGACCAACAATGGAATGGCCGTAGATAACCTCAGGATCCGGGACCCTTGCACAGCTCCTAATAGTCTAGATATTATTCATCCCAACTCAAGCCCACTAGACAGCCATGTTCATTTACACCGCCCACCCATCAGTACACGGGTAAGGGGTTGCCAACTAAAATTAGACTTGCCCCTGGAGGCCGCTCCCTTAGTTGCTGAATTCATTGGAGTTGCCCCACTCAAAAAGGGAGAGTCCGAACCCGTGTCTGACCTAATACATAAGGTTAGACAATGGTGTGATGACTCCTGTTGTGGAGGGACGAATATCTCTAATAGGATAATCATGGCAAGAAGGGTGGGCTGGATCAGAAATCGCACCAAGTTCATAGAGGGGGACTGTGTTATAATAAACTTCGATAGCTCTGAATTGGACGATAGATTGTTCTGGGATGACTCGGAGATCTCAGAAACTGGTAACATTAGACCGGTTCCCCTGGGTTTTTTCTATCCGCCTCCAGATACCTTCTACCCACCCTCAGATACTTACTACGGGGCACGTCGCCCAGCTATGGCAGGGAGGGGTTGGAGCTCAGCATTAGGAGGTGTTAGTTCAGGTGGGAATCTATGCCCGCATTCCACAAAGGGGGGCCAAGGTGTCCCGATGGCACTCCACCTTCAGACAGCTCATACATCTGGCGCAGGGTGTGGGTCGGTTCTCCCCTCTCTCAGATATAGAGGAAATTGACTGACAGCTAGCCACAATGACGCTTGCCACATGTGGGGCTTCTGACCTCGATGTGACAGTGGCCTGTAAAATCATTAGTTGGAACGTTGCTGGGATCAGAGCAAAAAGGGCAGATACAGCTTGGGTAGATTTTGTCGCCAGCCACGACATTATAGCCATCCAGGAATCGTGGGACCCTTCCCCTAGTTTTTGGTTGGACGGCTTTACAAGTTTTGACGTTCTGGCCATCCCAAGCATTGCGGGCAGAGCAAAGGGTGGCCTCATTTCCCTCTTTTCATTAAAACTCCTAGGGACACTAAACCCGATTAAGGTGGGTTCTCCTAACCTTCTAATTGTGGAATGGGTAGTTTCCCCTACCCGCAAATTTATCTTTATCAATTTTTATAATTCCTGGGAAAGGGGCAATGGTAACGAACACATGGCCTCCCCGGAAAAGTTTTTATCTAACCTCATTCTAAATAACTACACTAATTTCGAGCTCATTTTAATGGGCGATTTTAATATCCATCCCTGTAGCGATCTATGCTACACAGGAGAGCATGAGGGACCATCAGGTACGACGATCCCCCATTTTGAGCACACTAAGTCAGGAGAGGCCCTTGTAGAGTTGCTGGCCAATTTTAATATATTTGAACCGACTAACACAGATGGCGAGACAAAAATAAGTACTTATAAGGGCACCGATCATGGCTCAGTAATAGATTATATCTTTCTGACCCCTGGTATCTTACATAGGGTTGTGAAATATAAAGTAATTGTCTCGATATACAGCGATCACAACCCGGAGTTGCTTGAGTTGTCCTGGGGAGACCTCATGGGTGATAAGTCTTTCTCCTCCCAAATGGAGGCTGCCCTAGAACCCACAGACCAAGGGAGAAGGCTTAAGTGGGCAATGGTGGTCCCCGAAAGTTTTACTGAAAAATTACTCCCCAAAATCGAGGGTAACATAGCCATCTGTCAGAACCAAAAAGCTACCAACTTAGAAATCATGGTGCCTTTGAGTCAATATGCGCCCAAATCTCTAATGATTTGACGACCAACCCTAGTCAGAGAGGTAATAAGCCACATAAATGGTTTGACTCTAATTGTTTAAAAGGCACTTAAACAGGCATTGACACGTACCCCGAGAGATATGGTTGCTATCGTCAATCTGAGGAAGGAATATAAGTTAACCATTAGTGGTAGGAAAAATGCCATACAAAAGGAAGCATGGGCAAATTACTTTCAATAGATGTATTGCGCGATAGCAGCCAGTTCTGGGCCACAATTAATCAGCCCTTTTTTTCAGACCTAGATAACTCGGTCATGGACTGTGCCATCCCTGACGTTAAATGGCTTCTTCACTTTAAAGAAGTCTATGGCGATTCAGACACCAGTGCTCAAGGTTGTTCACCGGCGGCCTCGGAGTTTGCTCCTCTACTCTACAGTCATGACGAAGTGGAGAAAGCAATACTAGAGACCTCGAAAAACAAGGCGCCGGGGCCGGATGGCGTACCGGCTGACCTTTACAGACATTCACCGAAACTTTGGGCAAAGATGTTAACCAACGTCTTTCGTGCCGCTAATGGTAAAAATTTTCCTACAACCTGGGCCACCTCAATTATTGGGCCAATCTTCAAAAAGGGGCAGCGAGATGACCCTGCGTGCTACAGACCCATTTCCCTCCTAGACTCTGCGATTAAGATACTAGGCAGAGTTCTATTGCTCAAGCTAAGGGCCAACATACAGAGCAGTGGGGGCCTTTCAAACATACAATATGGGTTTAGAGAGAAAAGAGGCACCCTGGACCAATGTTCCAACCTGCACCTCTTAATTTCTAAATACACGGTAGCCAAGGAGGGGTCGTTATTTTTGGCATTCATGGACCTCTCCTCGGCTTTCGATCTAGTAAACAGGGCTAAGTTGTGGTCAATCCTACTTGAAATTGGGATTGATCCGTCACTTGTTAACTTTATGGCGTCCCTTTACCAGGAGCTGTTTGCCTCGGTTAGGGTCACCAAGGAAGGTAGGTGCAGGAGTCGTTTTAAATCAGTGAAAGGAGTGCGCCAGGGCTGCATCCTGGCCCCCCTTCTTTTCACCATTTATATTAACGGTCTGGGAAAGTATCTAGAGGTAGCAGGGGTGGACGTTCCGCATGTAGGAGATGTTACAATACCGGCTCTCCTATACGCGGACGACGCAGTATTAATAGCGCATACTGGTATCGGACTCCAGAGACTGTTGGACCTATTTGGGGCTTTTATGGATCAGCTAGATCTAAAGATAAATGCAAAAAAATCCCATTCGATGGTGGTTGGCCACCATAGATGCAAGTCCAAATCTAAAACCTTTGTCTGCAAGGGTGAGGTGATTTCAAGGGTTGCTGTTTTCCCTTATTTGGGGGTCCTCTTCGATGAGAAGGGGTCGTGGGCCCCCCAAATCAAGGCTAAAAGCATATCCATGGCCCGATCCACATCAGCCCTTATGGGTTTCGCAAAAAGGCTAGGGGCCAGGCCCATAGAGGCTCTTTTAAAAGTCTATAATACTAAATGTATCCCAATTGCCACCTATGGTTCACCTTTGTGGGGCTATGCATCTCAAGACAAGATTCAAAGAGTGGAAAATGGGTTTTTGAGATTCCTTCTGTCTGTTCCCAAGTCCTCCCCCACCTTTTCGATCCATTCCGAGGTGGGCCTGGAATATGTAACAGATAGGTTGAAACTGGCCCCACTAATATTCTAGGCAAAAACATGGCTTAACCTTGAATTACCTCTGAACCACGCTATCCTGACTGATGTCATGGCACTGGATTACGCAAAAAAAATACCCTGGTTGGATTATCTGAGAAATGCTTTTACGCAGTTGGGACGCCCGGAGCTCTTTCTGTCACCATCTAGCATTAGGAGGGAGGACGTTAATTGGACCAAGATTCATTTTCTAGATAGGGCGAGAGTGGCTCGTGAGGAGCAGGAACTTGTGAAACCAACAGTTAGATCGCACTTCATGTTAACAATCTCCCCCTCACTCGAGCCATATCTCAAAATCGTAACCAAACCCTTTCATAGATTCTTATTCTCCAAATATAGATTCAATTTGATCCATTTTACCTTGGGTAGCTACCAATCATGGGCCAAACCAGAATGGGGCCCACCTTGTAACTGCGATAACTTTTCTCAACAAGATACAATACATTTTATCATGTTTTGCGGGTTTTATACGGATATAAGGAAAAAATATTTGTTACCAATCCTGAGAGAGGCCGGCTTTTATCAAGTCAGGCCCGCACTAATTTATCTCAAGTTGTTGAGTAACACCCGCTTCATCTATTGTGTGGCCAGTTTTTTAGTGGCGGCATGTAGAATTAAGACAAAAATTGTGTCACCATATGCTTTATCTTAATCAATTGCATTTTTTTCGCTACCTTATCCCTGACTAATTGCACAGTATCTGTTTACAAGGGTTCTGCACTGTTTTGTAAATATATGAATTGTTTGTTTTTATGCATGTATGTAAATTTTATGCCTTTTATGATTTTAAAAAATCAAATAAAGTGTATTTCACTGGCTGACTGATTAAAGATTTGCACTACCCATATCAGAACAAAACAAGAATTGCCAAAGGCTGGCTGCCAACACCAGAAATATTGGCTTTGCCAATGCTTGTTTCTATTGGTGGATATGTTTTTCACTAAACTCTTGTAAATTGTTTTACTGGATTTTCTGTTATTATTGTACTCCATATGTGCTCATCTGCAACGGATTCCCGTGTATTTTCTGTGTGATCTGATATACAAAATGTTTTGCAGTATTACTTACAACCAAAGGAAGTTGGATTTAGATTTGGAATTCCCATTCCCTGAATTGCAGACTCAGTAACTGGGAGTTTTTCCGACTTGTAATTCCACTTATCCTCCCGCACTGCAATAGTATTATGTAATCAGTACAGGGCGCATGCTTGAAACAAGGCTTTTTCCACTGGTAGAGGTAGGACAGATCATAGCAAAATTCGTGCAAACCATTGCATAATCACACAAAGTCGACAGCTTTCCTAAAACCTACACACAACTGTTGGACTTGGCCCTCTCTATGTTGTTACCCCCCAAGCGTTTTCCTTTTACCCCTTCTATTTTTCTGACTTTGGTATTGTTGGCCTTAGGACTCTGTTCCCTTTAACGCTGCTATTCAGTGCTACAGTGCTTTTGCTCACTTCCTATAACATGGTAAAATTGGCTAACATTTGATTGTCATATTTAATTTACTTAAAAGTCCCCAGTAAAATGGTATAGCTCCGCCTGAGCATAACTGCACAGCCAGTTTCATTTCCTTCTATCTGCTTCTGGAGGTGTCTGGCTTGGGCACCATCTTAAAGGGAGTCACGTCCCTTTTTATTCATTTTATGCCTTTCGTTTTACATTGTTATTAGCTAATTTTAATTTACCAGTATTCAGCCCTGAGTATTCCCTGTGAGTATTCAGCCACTCACAGGGTAGCCTGTGAGGGCTGAAGGGGTTGCTGGACCCAGGTCAGAGTCCCTTTTACTTATCCCTGCATTTTTACGATCGCGCTTTGGTGTCAATAATTCAGGACACGACCCCCTCCTCATGGAGGGGTATATAACGAAGGCAATAGTGCGTCCATGCAGCAGACACGTGCAGTACGCGCGCCGCTGGCAGGCCCGGAATGGCCGCTGCAGGCACCGGGCAATCCCCCGGTCGGCCGCATGGGTGGGGGCCGGTTTTGGGCCCCAGGGGGCCGTTTTTGTTAGTTCCACCCAAACACTTCCACACAAATAGAAGCAAACGCTCAGCCCCTTGGTTCACCGAGGCACTCAGATTGGAAAAACAAGCATGCAGAAGGCAGTAAAGACAGTGGTGCACGCATTATGATACCCAGGAGAAAAACTCTTCCAAACTAGCACTGATGAAATACAAAAACCTCCTTGTAAAAGAAAAAAGTTACTTCTTTATTCAACAAATGGAAGCAGCCAAAGACTCGATCAAGGGGTTATTTAAGGTGTTGACTACGCTCACCACTGTCCCTAGCAACCAGACAGCTGGCCACAGTCAACAGTTCTGCAACAAACTCGACTCTAGCTTCAGGGATTTTCAAAATTCCACTCTTAACAAAAGTGGATGCCAAGGAGCAGTCTGTCTTGGCAACCACGACCCCCCACTCTTCACAGAATTTCTCTCTACTTCCCCTGAACTAATTGTTGTGTAGTTCCTATAAAAACTTATACAGGATCTGCACGTTCGGACAGCATACACTGTAGGACTGGTGTCAGACTGATTCTAACCACCCCACTGGGTATTTTGGCCTTCTGTATCAGCTAGCTCACAGCGCCACTAGAATCTACTCTTACCAAGGAGAGAATAGTTCTTGGCAACCCTGATCCCTCAGGACCGTGGATAGAGTGTACTACTTTTTGCTCATTCACTCGTGCTCACTTAGTCTCAGAGAGATACACAGAATAAACGGTCTGGATGTTTTTCAATAAGCATTTATTGAAGAGTCATTATTCTAGTGTAAAATAGATGAGCTGCAACAACCACTAGACAGTAGCAGATGTAAATGTTTAGAAGCACTATGAAAGTAAAAGGATGATAGAGTTCTACCATCTTGCAATAATCTTGAATACATACGAGTATATCATATACATGATAATAAAAGGTGCATACTCCTACGATACCTCCCTAGCTAGACGTACCTAAGTGTACCTAGCATGTGTGTAGGTGTTGAGTCAAGAATCCCTCTAGGATAAAGTCAATCCCATTACCTGAATTGAGCGACTGTTGTACCCCATCTTGGTTTCAAGTTCAACACCCCGCAAGGGATGTTAGACCACTGCGAACTGGAGTATTTATATGCAAGAACCTTAGCTTCTTTGGGCAGTGTGTGTCGGCTGGGAAGTCGTGGTCTCCTCTGCCTCTCTTAGCAAGATGTGATGTATATATACCCATAGGTCTCCCCAAGGGTTTTACCTTGCTGTATTACTTTGTCGGACTTAGGATGACGTCTGGAATTAACTTTGTACATAGATATTATACAGGAGATGGTAGTCCTGCTGTGCTTCAAAGAATCCTCATGCATAATGTATGAGGCTTTTACCAGGGAAAATCCTGTGTTCTGTATGCAGTGCCATATCTAGGTAAAAGGTCAGTCCCTAAGAACCGTTATGTATGTAATGTAGGGGAGACTATAAGTGAAGGGTTATGCTGGTACCTGAGCCTACATCAGGGTACCTATATGGAATATAACATAATAACTACTATGCTTAACAGCTCTAAGTTCGGATCTCCATCAAACCCCTGCTCCCGGCAATGCTGAAATTAGCTCCCTAGTTGACCGTCATTAACCTTTCATTGTTCTTAAACTACATGTTTACCACCGGTATCTTTCCTTCCAAATGGAAAAAAGCTTCCATAATTCCACTTATAAAAAAACACACAGTGAACCCTGCCGACCCAGGCAGCTATCTCCTAATCACTCATCTTCTCCTACCTGCTAAAATTGTAGAAAAAATAAAGAATACACAACTCTCTCAATACATTCAAGACAATCATTTGTTGAACCAGACGCAGATCGGAATCAGATCTGCTCTAATTAAAGCCACCAAGGAGATAAATGCTGCACTAGATAGAGGAGGTTCTACAGCTCTTACACTCCTATATCTATCTGCAGCGTTCTGGACAGTGGACCACAAGACTCTAATCAATTGCCTGGCTGAGTTTGGAATTAGAGGCAAGGATTTGTCCCTCCTAACCTCCTTTCTCTCCCAGAGACTACAAACTATTGCATTAGGCCGGTATGAATCCTCCCCTTTCTCACTTCTGTGCAGGGTTCCTCAGGGATCCTCGCTTAGTCCCACTTTAATTAACATTATGTTGCAGAATTAGTAACCCTAATCAAGACTTTCAACTTTTATATAACATCCCATGCTGATAACAATCAACTAGTGGTATCAGCGTTCAACAACGACCCCAATCTTCTCTCTAATTTCCATAGCTGTATGTGTGCTATCAGTTCATGAATGAATAGTCATGGTCTGTAGCTCAACTCAGAGAAAATGGAGGTGGTAATCTTTGGGAAACTCTCTACATTCTGGACCCCTGCGTGGCGGCCAGAAGATCTGGGAACTCTTCCAACCCTGTGGACAAAACCAAGAACCTTGGAGTTCAGATCGACAACAGGATTAATTATAGCTCCCAAGTAATGGCTGTAGTTTCATCTTCCTTTTACACTCCCAGATAATACTAAAAAGACAAACATCTCATCCTTAGTTCAACCCAAACTAGACTACAGTATCGGACTCCACATGAACCTACAAGAAAAGTATATAAACAAACTCCAGATGATACAAAATGCGGCCGCCAGAATCCTACTAGGTATCCCTAAATTGCATTCCATCTCGCATGAGCTATAGAAACTTCACTGGCTTCCGGAGAGAAGTACGATAAAATTCAAGACACTATGCATTGCCCAAAAGGAAAAGTACAAATCAGGCCACGACCACCTAAAATGCATCTTCCAATTGTATACACCCAACCAAACTTTGTGCTTCTTAGGAGCCAAGATGCTAATCTCCTCCAGATTCAGGAAAATTAATTGGGGTGGAAGTAGCTTTGTCACTGGTACCACCAACCTCAAGAATTGCCTTCCTCCCCACATCAGCGCTATACTCACTCTGCTCGCCTTTAGAAAGGAGTTGAAGACCTGGCATTTTAGAAATTAAGAGTGGTGTATTTGTGGTCTAGTGCAGTCGGTGCCAAGACACCTCAGGGTATAAGTGCGCTTTATAATATAATTCACATAACATACACCATATACCCTGGGCCTGTAATTTAAATGTTACTAGTGGGCCTTCAGAACTTATTGTGCCATCCACTGAAGTAGCCCTTTTAAACGTGTCTCAGATTTGCCATTTCAGCCTGTGTGTGCCATTTTAAACTGCCATTTCGAGCTGGCAAAATAAACTTTTTTGCCAGGCCTAAAACTTCCTTTTTAATGCATATAACTATTTTCTATTTCTATTTAAAACATTTATAGAGCGCGACAGCTGCCACAGCCAGGAGGCGTCCCGGCGCTAACAGCAAATAGGCCATCAAAACGCAGGGAACCAGAGCAGGCTACACTGTGGGAAAGAGAAAAGTTTTAATAGCTTTCCTAAATTCAAAAAAGTTGCTGAGGCCTCGAATATGGGGAGGCAAAGAGTTCCAAAGAATTGCCGCTCTGTACCGGAAGGAGCGGCCTCCAGCCCGGGTTCTCCTGACCCAAGGGACCACCAGCAAATGTTGGCCCATACAGCGAAGCTGACGGGAGGGAACATAAAAAGATAGCAGATCCGTCAAGATATTAGGGGAAGCAAGCTTCAAGATCTTAAAGGCTATACAAAGACCCTTGAACTCAATCCGTTGAGCCACAGGCAGCCAGTGAAGGCGACGGATTGTACTAGTCACAGGGCAAACTCTGCGCAGGTCCAAAAGAGCTCTTGCTGTGGCGTTCTGTACTCTCTGTATTTCTGCCTTGTTAGTCCCCAGGTACAGAGAGTTCGCATAATCAAGCCTAGATGTAATCAAATCTTGAATGATGATCTGTCTGGTCGGGGCATCAAGGAAACCTAAAATAGGTTTACGCCCGCATAATACACCAAAACAGGTGCCCGCCACCTTCTTCATTTGAGTCTGGAAACTGAGAGAGGAGTCCATCCAGAACCCCAAGATCTTTACAACCTGTTTAGGAGGGGGGTGCCTAGATTCATGGGCCACCAATACTCATTCCATAACCCATGATCCCTTCCCACCAGCAACACCTCTGACTTGCTGGCATTCATCTGGAGGCAGTTAGCTGTCATCCATCTGGCAACTACCACAAGATCACCTTGAAACTTAGCGGCGTTGTGCCTAGAGTTGCTCGAGAGGGCTACCACAGGCTGAGAGTCATCGGCATAGGAGACCACCGTCAGTCCTCTGCTCTTGGCAATTGCAGCCAGAGGATGTACGTAAAAATTAAAGAGCAGTGCTCAGAGAGGAACCCTGTGCCACTCCGTGCTTGATGGGAAAGGTAGCTGAGAAAAACTGGGGGCAATCACCTGATTAGTCCTATCAGAAAGGATTGACGCTAGCCACTTCAATGCAAGGCCTCCGATACCAGCCTATTCTAAACGGCGCAACAGGATTGCATGGGACACAGTGTCGAATGCGGCACTGTGTTCCAAAAGGATCAGTGCCGATGTCTGTCCTGTGTCCAACTCTGTCCAAAGATGTTCTGTCACCACCAGAAGTGCCGACTCAGTACCATGGTCAGGGCAAAAGCCATTTTGCGAGGGCTCTAGCTTATTGTTGATGGTCAAGTGCTCGGAAAGAATGGAATTGATATATGCCTCCGCGATCTTAGCAGGCCAAGAGAGCAATGAAATTGGCCTAAAGTTCTCAGGTTTTTTCTAATCCAAAGAAGGTTTTTTGAGCAATGGTAACACTCTAGCCTGTTTCCATGCTGTGGGCACAACAGCCGAGCTGAGTGATTTATTGATCACTTGACTTAGGAGAGGGGAAATAATTGGTAAGATTTTCTTGAATATGTCAGGTTTCAGTGGGTCGGTTGGTGAGCTTGACTTGATTTTAGCTGAGAGGGCGAGTAAACAGTCCTGCTGCATCTGAGGGAAAGCCTCTAAGATGACCATCGTACCATTATTGGTTATCTCAGGGCAGCCCATATGGGCCGTGGGAAAACATTTATAAATGTCTTCTACCTTTTTTGAGAAGAATAAAGGCCAGCTCCTCGCATTGTTTATTTAGGGTAATCAGTGGACCAACAGCCCTCTTCTGATTTTTAAGGCCTGAGACAATAGAGAAGATACTCTTTGCAGGATTGATGCTATTACTAATTTCCTTAGCGTAATAGGCCGTGCGTTCAGTATGGATTGCTTTGTGATAGATCTTTACTGCATCCCAATACCGATCTTTAGATAACAAATCAAGGTCTCTTCTCCAGGACCTTTCACATTTTTTACAAATTTTCCTCAGCATCGCTAATTTTTCGTTGTACCACGGATTAGATTTAGACATGCGATTAGGGGACACCTTAGCTGGGATCAACTTATCGAACGGCTGATTTATCCAATCTGAAAAGGCAGAGTTAGCCTTATCAGGGTCCGTCGGCAACACCGAAACGGAGGCTAAAAGATGAACTTGGAATTGGTCCCAGTTAAATTTATGCCATGGATGTTTAAAAGAGGGGGGTTGTCTAATTTGCGCATAGGAGCGATGCCCTGGATAGTCAAAGGGACTAAGAAGTGGTCCAACCAGGCCATAGGAACCAACGGAAGAACCGTAAGGGACAAAATGTTAGTAAAAACAGAGTCCAATAAATGCCCAGCCAAATGTGTGGGGCCAATGACACGCTGATCAAGCTGACAAGCAGCTAAATCCGCCATCAGGTTGGCCACATCCACATCTAGGTGGTTGTCAAAATGTAGATTCAGGTCTCCCAGGACTGTAAGGTTAGAAGTATAGACTGCCAAAGTACAGAAGCTTTCAACAAGCGCTTCCCTGAAGGCTTTGGATGGACCTGGTGAACGATATACCAGTAAGCCAGTCATGGTGTAGTTGGAGCTAAAAGCAATTTTAAAACAGGCAAATTCCCATCCAAAATGGGGTGTTTAGTAAAGGTGCAGGAACAGCCGGTTTTGACAATAGCCGCAATACCACCACCTCTCGTGTCTCTATTAAGGGTACGGATACAATAACCCTCCAGGAGTGCCAGCCCTGGGTTTGTCACCTAGTCTTCAGAGAGCCAAGTCTCAGTTAAAAACAAGGTATCAGGAGATTCGGATTCCAGAAGGTCATAAACATCAGCGCAGTGTTTGACCAGAGAGCGACAGTTCAAGTGGAAAATAGTCAAACTTTTACCTGGGGGACGAAGACAATCTTTTGAGACTGCAGGAATGGTGGATGTAAAACCACAGCATTTACAACTGAAGGGACCCTCTAGACCCCCTAACCCGTGGACAAGGCATTTAACGGACATCGTCCTGACTGCTAGCAGATCATATGATGTGATTCCCTAAAATTTGGCAGCATGTCTGGCGTCTGGCGATGGCATGGGGTGGACGGGCGCAGTCGGGTTTACCTTTGGCGCGCGGCCGATCAAACATGCCAGTTAAATATGCCCCGATAGCTGAAATGAGGAGAGGAGGGCGGAGCCACGTCCCTCCACACAAACAGTACACGCTGCTGTGGTTCGGGGACTGGCGATTTCCGTGCGAGGAGCAGCACACAGAAGTGAAGGTATTTAAAAGCAAATAACACACTATTTCAAAAGTATACAATGTACGCTAGAAAAACACCCCTCCAGTAGAACCTAAATAGTCCACAGGGCACGGTGCACTGCATTCATAAAATTAGACATGTTGTTTTCAGTTTTACATGTCTTAGTAATGAAAAACTCACAAATCTGTTCTTCACTACTGTAAGGCTAGACTAGATCGACTAGACAACAACGCTCATAACATCAAGGAACTCTTTAGCATTGACAAAGAGCTCACCAATCTCAACGCCAGCTAAAACGACATCACTCCCTCTCAAGACCTCTGCGACTCTCTAGCCTCGTTCTTCCACGGCAAGATAGCAGACATACACAACAGCTTCGGCGACCAGTACACTCTCCCCACCACCGAACCGAAGCCCCCCACCAACACCCTCCACGCCTGGACCCCGATCAGCACTGAAGACACCATCCGCATGATGAACTCCATCCACTCCGGATCTCCAACCGACCCATGTCCCCATTACATCTACAACAAGGCCGACTCCGTCATCGCACCCCAACTTTGGGACATCATCAACTGCTCATTCGACACAGCTACCTTCCCGGAAATCTGGAAACACGCCGAACTCAGCGCCCTCCTGAAGAAACCTACAGCAGACCCAACCGAACTTAAAAACTACCGCCCCATCTCACTCCTCCCGTTCCCCGCCAAAGTCATGGAGAAGACCGTTAACAGTCAGCTCGCCGCCTTCCTTGAATCAAACCATTCCCTCGACCCCTCACAATCCGGCTTTCGAGCCAACCACAGCACCGAGACCGCCCTCATCGCAGCCACAGACGACATCCGGACCCTGCTCGACAACGGAGAAACAGCGGCCCTCATCCTCCTGGACCTCTCCGCAACGTTCGACACGGTCTGTCACCGCACCCTTGTACAACGCCTCAGGGACGTCGGGATATAGGATAAGGCATTAGCTTGGATCATCTCGTTCCTCGCCGGAAGAACAGAGCGAGTCCGCCTCCCCCCTTTCAGATCAGAGGCCACCGAAGTCATATGCGGCGTTCCACAAGGATCATCGCTCAGCCCCACCCTCTTCAACATCTACATGTGCCCCCTCGCATCCATCACACGCCAACACAACCTCAACATCATCTCCTACGCAGACGACACCCAGCTGATCCTCTCCCTCACCAAAGACCCATCCACCGCCAAAACCAATCTACACAAAGGGATGAAAGACGTAGCCGAATGGATGAAGAATAGCCGCCTAAAACTGAACTCTGACAAGACGGAAGTCCTCATCCTAGGCACATCTCCCTCTGCCTGGGATGACTCATGGTGGCCCCCGGCACTAGGCAACGCACCAAAACCAAAGGACCATGCTCGCAACTTGGGATTCATCCTAGACTCTTCCCTCTCGATGACCAGACAAATCAACGCCGTCTCCTCATCATGCTTCAACATCCTTCGCATGCTCCGAAAGATCTTCCAATGGATCCCCACCGAAACAAGGAAGACAGTCAACCAAGCACTCGTCACCAGCCGTTTGGACTACGGAAATACCCTTTACGCTGGAACCACAGCCAAATTGCAAGAAAAGACTTCAACGTATTCAGAACACCTCCGCTAGACTCATCCTAGACATACCCCGCCACAACCATATATCCGGTCACCTGAGAGACCTGCACTGGCTCCCCGTCAACAAAAGAATCCCGTTCCGTCTCCTCACCCACGCACACAAGGCACTCCACGACCTAGGTCCCAGATACCTCAACACTCGCCTGACCTTCTACATCCCCACCCGCCACCTTTGATCGTCCAACCAAGCCCTCGCCACGATTCCACGCATCCGGAAAGCCACCATGGGAGGAAGATCCTTCTCCTACCTGGCGGCCAAAACCTGGAACTCCCTCCCCACCCACCTCCGTCTCACACAGAACCACCTCTCCTTCAGAAAGCAACTCAAAACCTGGCTGTTCGATCAATAGTGAGCTCATCTCCCTTAAGCGCCTTGAGACCCTCTGGGTGAGTAGCACGCTATACAAATGTTTAACTTGAACTTGAACTTAAGACCTACCTCTCCCATGGGATGTCTTAGCAATGAAAAACTCACAAATTCGTTTTTCACAACTATAAGACCTACCTCTCCCTTAGGATAACATTGGGTACCTTATTACATTTAACAAGTGCTGACTTTGAATGTGGGCAGGTAGGAATGTCAATTTTGGTCAAGTTTGGTGTCTGAGGAATTGTACTTTAAAATCCTCTTTAATGGTAAAAGTCAGATTTTAAGTCACAATTCTAAAAATGACACTTAAAGAAAGTTGACATTTTTGTGCTCTAACCATTTGATACCTGCAGTCTGTCCCTGGGTCACATGATTAGGTGTGAGTGGCAGCTGGCCTTTGTATATTTCTCCCAGATAACCACACAATACAGGGTCTAGATGTGCCTGAATAGGCCATTACTGGCAGGTTCATGGGGCAAAGCTTACACATCAATAGGCTGGGACCTACTCACACACAAAGAACTTCATACTAACTTTTTGTGTGTGTAACCACGCTAGAGCCAGAGCAAAGGAAGCATGAAATGCCAGACACTTCTGTAGTGGGAAGCCTCACGAAGTTTCTCTTACTTCAACCAATGCACCAGGTATAACAAAGGGATCCTCAGACTCACACTTTGGATCACTTCTGGACTTGTGGATGACTTTGAAAGAAGCACAGCTATGTTCCTCTGCTGCAGGAAGGACTGCTCTGCTGCCCTACTGCGCTGCTGCCCTACTGCCTGAGTAAGAAGGACTGGACCTGCTCCTTGAACCCCGGACCACCAGAGTGACTCCAAGAGCTAGTTGTTTGCCATTCTGGTCAGGGACAGAAGAGACTTCAAACATTTTAAAACCTGCCCTTGGAATCTGCCTGCTGTGAGTCCTAAGCACCGCCCAATGGCACCTCTCCAGTCCTGGACCCTGGAAGTGGAGATAACAGTGCTCTATCCAGCCCATCTGTACTGAAACAGTGCGATGCAATCCAATGCAGCCCTCAAACCCCTAATCAGAACAGATGTAGCATGACACAACTCAACACGGACCTCACATCGCAGATCTCACAGCTGTTCTTTGAACTAACACAGCATGACACAACTTGAGGCAGACCTCACACCACAGCTCTTGCAGCTCCTCATCGTAACTGAGAAAGCGCAACAAAACTCGAAATGGACCTCACCTCACAGCTGTTCATTGAAACTGACTCAGCGCGACACAACTATGTGTGGGACCCTACATCAAGGACAAAAGGTACAATTCTCAACAAGCCTAACCTGCTCCTTGTGTCCAGCCCCCTGGCCTTCGTGGTCAGCCTAAACTTGTGACTTTGTCCCTGTCTGGTGAAACCAGATAACCACAGTTGAGGTGTTGTGCTTTAAAGCACTATTTTTACCTAAACTTTTAAAATTGCATATTTCCAGTTCTACTAATTGGATTTTTGTCATGTTGTTTTCAAATAATTTGTGAAAATTGGCAAAATTATTCTAAATTAGTGAGGGATTTTTTCTTGTGTTGCATTTTCAATGTATTACTGTTTAGGTGCTGCATAAATACTTTACACATTGCCTCTAAGTTAAGTCTGAATGTTTTTCTGCCAAGCTACCAGACAGTTAAACCTAGGTCCATTTAGTGACTGTTTGTGGTTCACCCTGACAGGGATTGTGGCCGTTGCTTGATAAGGTTGGTTGGTTGGTTGATAGCTTTATTTCGATATGCATATATCATAAAAGCATTACACAAGGATATATAAAACAGCACATCGCAAAACATAGACTGTACATTAGAAACAACAGGTAAAAATATCTATAAACATAATAAATAAGTTTAAAAAGGCATTAAATCGATATAGACAGTCTTTTTAGGCGAATCAACCAGGCCCATTTTAAAAATTTGGAAACAGCACAAACAATGGGAGGAGCTGTATTGGTCAGTAAAATGCGTAAAGCCACCGAATGCTGGCGAATACCCATCTCTTTACAAAGTGGTTTGAGCCAGTAAGTTCCTGGGCCTTTGCTTGATAAGGGTTAACACCCCCCTCGTCCACCAACCCAGTTTCCCACAACAACTAAACAGAGAGCATACCTTTTAGTGCTCACATACGGTTTTAAATGTGCAGATAGGATCTACAATATTCCAAGCACTTCCATAGTTGCACCGTTGTAATAGAAGGAATTTCACCACACTGAAATGTATATCCCATTTGTGAAAAAAGGGAACATTCATGCACACTCCTGCAAACTCCCTGGAATGCATTAAGTCCTGCAAAATGTTGAAATCTATATTATTTATAGATTTCTAAATTGTTTATGAATCAAACATTGCGAGTCTGTAATGTATTGCCATTTCAGCTTGACGATTCCTCATTCCTTCACTCAGGTCTCTTTCTGGATCACTGACAGCATTTATATAGCACAGCACCAGGGCAGAATGGGAACCCAAAGCAAGCCTGGCAATTTTGCCCTGGCAAAGCATGGCTGCTATTGTTACTGGAGGCTGATATTGCAGCACTGCTTCAAAATCGGTCTCCAATAAACAAAACCGGCCCCCATCGCTGCAAAACCCCCACCCTACCAGCCTCCTGGGGAAATGCCTGATGCCTGCTACGGCCAGTCCGGCTCTGCACCGCAGCAGACTTGGGGGCATATTACCAAGCGGCAGCGATAATTATCGCTGACCGCTGTTAGCGTGAGAAAATCTATCGCCGGCTATCGCTGGTGATAATCTCCATGTTAGCGTTGTATTAACAACGCTTAACGCCATGGAGATAAAAATCCCAATTATAGCGGGGATTATCGCTGTTTTCAATGGAATATCACTGGTTTTCCAGGGATATTCCATTGAAAATGGCGATAACCCTGTTGATATGGCTGATATGGCTGGATAATCTTAGCCATGTAACCCACCTCCCATTGGATTACATGGCTAAGTCAGGTCACAAGCAGGCGTTAGGAAAGTAGAGTTAACAGTGGTTAGCTCTACTTTTCCTAACGCTCTGCTTGTTAGTAGCTTGATAATAGGAGAAATGTCGCTTAGCGACATTTCTCCTAATATTTTGTTCTGGAACGCCTACTTTGCATCTCATTAGAGATGCAAAGCTGGGCGTTGTTGAAAGGCTCACTAAATCAGCAAACCACGCGATAGCGTGTCTTTGCTGATAAGGCGATGAAATTATCGCCGCTTTTCGGCCGAAAACGGCTGCAAAAGCGGTGATAATTTCATATCGCCTCCTTGATAATATGCCCCCAGGTCTCTAAGCACTGACTTTATATGACCTGCTGAACCAAACACAATAGTTACCAATTTTTTCTTGAAGTCTTAGACCCTGATTTAATTATTGACAGACGGCTCACTGTACCGCCATGGGTACAGATTAAATGGCTCCATCTCCATTGTGGAGGGACCTTCCCTCAAATTTACAAATGACGAGTAAGCATGTGGTAATTTATAAAGCATTGGCAGGAACTGTTTGGTACAAAGCTGCATCAACATGATGCAACTCTGCAACAAACTGTTTTATGTTAATTATTTTTTTAAGAAAATCCTGCAACAAGATCTTCTTCTTGAAAATTTAAAAAGAAGTGCTCTCTTCTCCATGGGATTCATCTCTCATTGTGGAGAGCATCATTAGTTTTTTTTTGGTTTTTACTGTCCCTCACTGCCAGAGTTTGCCTGGTGATAATGGACAGTAAAAAAAATGTCCACATGTCCGCTCTTCCTGATTGGGTGGGCGAACATGTAGCCATATCTCTGACGGCCCTTACCTCTTTGGATTGTAGGAGAGGATTGGCTATGGCAGTGACGGACTAGTCACCGCTGTAGCCAAACAGAAGGTTCACCCGCATTTAAATGGGGCCCATCCATTGCAACAGAGTACATACGGCCAACATTTAAATTGGGCCCATAGTTCTAATAGCTTGGTAGACATCCACCACAGGTAGTAAGGTCAATCTCTCTAGCTTCAGCAGGGTACAACAGTGGCTGCAGGCTCATGAGCAGGGACATATTCTGCTGGTCTGTCTAGTAGACTGTCTCTAGCTGATGGAGATATTTCGGTCTCCAGCGGTCTCCCTCCATAATAACTCTCTGGACCACTTCCCAATGTTGCACCTTGACACCCTTGAGACCTTAATAAACCAAATCAAATCAGGCTCACCCTGTGACCCTGCTCCCCCTGAGATGCTGACTCTAGTCAATAAAGCCATTCTTCCCAATTTAATGGAGCTGCTGAATTCTTCCATCACGAGTAAGACAGTTCCACAGTCCTGGAAACACGCCATGGTCAGAGCATTGTTAAAAAAAACACCCTTGATCCAACTAATTTCAACAACTATCGCCCGATATCACTGCTTCCCTGGGTTACCAAGATCTTAGAGAAACACATCAACATCAGTGTAACCCAGTTCTTCGAGCAAAACCATCTGCTCGACATCTCCCAGACTGGCTTTTGCCCAAAACACGGCACGGAGACAGCCATGTTGGCAGTGACAGAAGAGACTAGGCGGATACTCGATCAGGGAGGGTCAGTGGCAGTGATCCTCCTTGACCTGAGCGCCGCCTTCGATACGGTCAACCATAAAATACTTCTGGAACGCCTCCTCGACATGGGAATCTCGGGAGAAGCCCTGGAGTGGCTCAGGCCTTTTTTATCAGACCGAACCTTCCAGGTCTTTGAAGGCACTTCGGTCTCTTCGAAGAAGCCTCTGGGATGTGGGGTTCTGCAGGGCTCTTCTTTGAGCCCTACGCTCTTTAATGCCTATATGAGACTGCTGGCTGGAATAGTACGTCCGCATGGTATTAACATCATCACTTATGCGGATGATACCCAGCTAGTGGTCTCTCTTGCACAAAGGAGTACCCCACTACCGCAGTCCAACCTAACAACTTGTCTCGAGCTTGTCAAGAGTTGGATGACTAAATCATGTCTGAAGCTCAACGATGATAAAACTGAGCTGATGCTTCTAGGCTCTCCAACTCTTTCCACTTTGGAAATGTCATGGCCTCTAAGCATGGGCACAGCTCCCACCCCCAGAGATAACATCAAAAGCCTGGGGGTGTGGATAGATAAATCGCTGACCTTTGACATGCAGGCAACTAAAATCTCTGCGACCTGTTTTGGCCTCCTAAGGATGGTAAAAACAATCTTACCACTTCTTCCCTTCGAGGCAAGACAGATAGTCATTCAGGGCTTAATTCAATCCCGCCTAGATTTTAACAATGCTCTGTACCTTGGGGCCCCGGAATACACCTTACAAAAATTACAACGCATCCAGAATTGTGCTGCTCGCACCTTATTTGGCACCCCTCGGAGAACCTCAATAAAAACTGGCTTAAGAATATTACATTGGCTCCCCATCAGGGAGAGAGTCAAGTTTAAATCTCTGTGCATTGCACATCAGGCGTACTGGAAATCAGGCCCAGAGATCAATCACTCGCTGGTATCGCCATATGAACCCTCCAAAGCTCTTCGATCCTCACATGCCTTTCTAGCCCAAATCCCAAGAATTTATAGAGCGAGGGCCGGATGTCGATCCTTCGCATATAATGCCCCGAAAATTTGGAATACTCTACCACTTCATCTCAGAGCAGACTCTAGCCTCCTGAGTTTCCGCAAGAAACTTAAAACTCTTCTGTTCAATCAATAGTTGACTCACCCCCCCTTCTTCTTGAGCACTGATGGTAATTTTTTAGCGCCTGGACGCCTCAGGGCAGCTGCTAGCGCTTTATAAATATGCTTTTCATTTCATTTCATTTCATATGTAAAACAAGCAACCTTGATGTGAACACGTTCCATGAAAGGAAACCAATGACGCCAGGACAAAATTTCCTACATTCTGGCATAATATGACATCATTTCTGGCATTTCACGTTAAAATTGTTACACATAACTCCTACAATTATGGTATTGCACATCATGTAAACGAGATTTCATTCAGTATAAACCCTATTGTGGGAGCATGGTAACAATGCAAACATATCAAATGCTAACGCTGTTGTTTGCATCACTCACAATTTTGTGCTATTTTTTTGTAGAAAATGCCTCCTCAAGTCTATTTTGGACATAAGGTGCCAGACTTGCTTGATGCATAATAACACATATTTTTGCATTATTCTTTGGCTTTTTAAGTAATTTTTTCAAAGCAATTTCGACAAGTTTCATGCAGGGTTAGAGCCAATATAGTTACCATAAAATCGCTATGGTGTGATTCCTTCTTTTAAGGCTAAATAGGTCATGGCAGCTTCAACCTGTACTCTTTGTAACTGCAAGGGCAAGAGTCCTGGATGACTGGTTTGGATGTAATTGCAGTAGTCCAAGTGGACTATTATAGCTACACCAATCAGAATAATGCAAAAGGGACAGTGGTGTTGTTTCTTCCTTGGGGAAAATAAGGTTCCCAGAGTCCCCATTGACCCCATGCCCTGGGTGTGCTATGTGAGAGACCCAGATTACGCATGGGTAACACAACCCAGAGTAAGACCAGCACAAATGTAGTCTGTTTCCCTGTCTCAAAATGACCTGGTACACAAATATCTTGTGGCCCTCCTTTATTGCTCTGAAAGTAAGTAATATAATTTACAGCAGGTTAGTTGGTTAAAAGCAAGTTCAGTGGGAACTGGGAGTAACTAATTGGTACTTTGCATATGCTTCAATTTACCACATAAGCCTTTGAAATTGCCATAATTCACTGCAGTAGTGACATAAAACCCTCTCTCTAGATAATTACATGTTTATGCTTGTTTTTATCCAGTGGCAAAAGATGGGTTCTATAATTAAGAGATTTTCTAGCAAGTCATTTGTATTTGTTTGTGAGATTGAGCGGTAAGGTGTTTAATCCAGTTTCATCAGAAGACGGTTGCATTATGTTATGTTATGTGAATTATATTTATAGAGCACAACGGTTACCCAAGGGTGTCCTGGCGCTGGTAGCTCACTCTACTGAGACTAAGTTTGCAGGAAGGTGTAGCTGGAAAATTCAATGTGTTAAATAGCCAGGTTTTAGGTTCTTTCCTGTATGCGAGGAGTTCAAGGAGTTCCTCAGATTCCAAGGGAGAGCAATCCAAGCTTTGGCTGCACCTGCAATGAAACTCCCCCCCACCCTTCCCCTCATGTAGCTTTCTTCGTGGGTGGTACGCTCACTATTTTGGCCCCTAGTGAGCGCAGAGTTCTTTTGGGAGTGTACCATTGAAACTGGTAAATCAAGAATTCAAGACCCTGGCCATGTAGTGCCTTGAAGACAATACAAAGAGACTTTAAATGCACCTGTTTCCTGATAGGCAGTCAGTGTCCTTTTTTTTTATTTCCTTGGTGACAGAAACAAATTTAGGGGTAACTGTCACCAGTCTTGCTGCCGCATTTTGCAGGGTCAAAGGCCCCACACTCTTTCGCGGCCTGTGTTTATGCTGCAAAACTTTACAGTTTAAAACCAAACTGTCTGTTTATTGGTAAAACAGCTAATAAACAAGAACATACCACTAGAGGGTGCAAGAAGCAGGAGCTTTTCATGAAACAGCGTTAACAACGCTGTTTCCACAATGCATGGCCTTACAACGCAGATGTTACAAAAACCGCGTTATTTCCGCATGTGCCATTACATCGCAAGTAGTAACAAAAACTTGCTGTAGGGGGCGTGCAACACCAGGTAATGTGTTGGATTTTAAATCCAACATTAGCCCTCTTGTTGGCACAAACTGGAGTAGGAATAGTAATTAATACTATTCCTAAATCCACCGTGCCCCCTACAGCAAGTCGTTGTTACAACTTGCGATGTAATGGCACGCGTGGTAAGAAAGCGGTCGCTGTAACGACCGCGTTGTAAAACCATGCATGGTGAGTGTGTGCGTAGTAACGTCATACATTCAGCTTTTCTCATGAAGGTAGTTTGGAATGAGCATGAACGGGAACCCAAAAGTTGTTTTAATCGGGGCCCTGCATAAACTGCTGACACAACAGATTCATCCTCTTTTGAGCAAAACATCAGTCATGTGTCAGGAGCAGTTCAACTTCCGTGACCTTGTGTTGGGTGACTGAAGACAATAGTTCAGCCTGCGGCGGCTCCTCCGTAATGGCAGAGGAGCATCACCCCACTGCGAGCCTGCAAAAATAAAATGATAATAAAATTCTTCTATTATCATTTTATTTTAATGACTGAGCCAATGCCAGTCTGGGGCAGGGCCATAGCAGGGAAGAGGAGTGGTGGGCACTGTAAGCGCGCATTTTGGTTTGGCCTGCTTAGGACGGCCAAATTGACATGTACATTTAGGTTTCTCCAACCCAGCTGTATTCCACAGACGGATGGAGAAATGGCATAGACTCCCTGTGCCTGAGCGAGCATCAAACCAGCTCGCTCAGGCCAATCCTGACACTTCTCTCATGCTTGGTGTAGCATGAGAGCAGCGACGAGATTGGATGGGGGAGTCTGGGAGCCTATTCTGTGTGCTGAATGGAAAGAGGAGCCCCGAGGCAGCCGGCAGAGTCAGGTAAGTCTTTTTTAATTTCTTATTTTATTATTCCCTCTCGCACCCCTACTTTATATGGCCGCAGCCGTCACTGAGTTTAGCTAAATGAGTTGTAAAGTTAAAATTTCTTCCTAAGATGTATGTTTGTAAGTGTCTTAATGTAAAATTTTCCCAAGCAGTGATGTTGCCAATTAAACACGCATCATCGAACTTTGCCACATACTTTAATTATTTTAACCAAGGCAGGATAGTGATAACTGTCACCAGAGTCTCTTAAATCTGTCAGAAGTACTGCCTCAGAATCTTTTCATAACAGCCTAATTGTGATTATTAAAAGCCACCGGAGTCCACGTTTTCTGTAATATGAAGGAATTCATTCTGTCCAAAGGAATCATTCTGTCCAGAGGTTTGAGGGTAAAGGATGGAGTAGATGACTGTGTTTGAATGTTTTTCAGACATCTCCCTGCTGAACATGTATCATGTATCGGGTTGTGGAAGTCTACATGTTTATGTGAAATCATTAGTTTTGATTGTGCACATATATATTGACAATAGCAAAGATCTAACATACAGCATACATTTGTTAAACTCCACCTAAATCCATCTCTTGGCAAATTAATTTGCAACTACGGACTGTCAAAGACATTATTAGCAAGCAATGCTTCTTGACAAAACCTAGGGTCGAGCTATTGAAAAGTTGTGCTTTCATCTTCTTTCCGTTGTTCATCAACACCCTATTTTCCTAAGTACTACAATCCGGCAAATTAAAATTGCTTCTAGCCAGTAAAACTGCCGTTATTGTGCAAAAAAGCAATGAGCACGGGTTGGTTACATAGTACAAGCAGTTGCAGAAAATTAGATCAAGCATTATTTTAATTCTGTGCTCCATTAAAAATAACTCAAATGCTTTCTCCTAAACAGATGACAATCGAAAGTTAATTAGAAAAAAATGTACACGCTTTCATTTAACGACTCATAACCAAAATAGTTGGAACTTGATCATTTCAACTCCTTTTTACACATTAGAAACAGAATCGTTCTTTTTCATATCTCAAAGTACATTGTTTATGGAGTAGCCATAACTGAAAAAGGATATTCAGCAACTAAACACCCCCAAACAGCCATTTTTGTTTCTTTTCAGTGAATTAAAAACAAAAAATACAGAGGCATATTGACAAGAAACTGGGGAGGAGTGGTGTTATGCCAAAATTGGTAAAACCATGCTATGACAGTTTCGAAAAGCAGGGGTGCGGCGTAGTCACAAGAATGTGCCGTATCCCTACGTTACACCTAGCGCTGATGCTAAAAAAGCTCCTAGCGCCAGCGCAGGCACCCTAGCACCATTAAGCTAGGGTTCAGGGGCTGCAGGGGCAATTGTTTATGTGCAGGAAGGTAAACCTTCCTGCACATAAACAATCTTCACAGGCGATTTGCTCTATCTATGTCTGCTTCCGAATGCAGCACACAAGGAAAGAGCAAAATACAAGGAGAAATAAAACATTCTTCCTTGTATCACCATCCTAAGACCAAATATTCCCTGGTGGTATTTTTGACGCTGCCCCATACCTTGTAAATATTGGGCAGCATCAAAAAGCAGTGGGTATCACGCCGGAACGGCCACTGCAACACCCATTGTACACCCTTTTCACTCTAAGTGCTGCGTGAATAGGGATCTTATTTAGAAGGCGGTGTTATACCAATTCAAGTGGCTTAACACTGCCTTATAAATAAGGCGAAGGAGTTAAACGCCGCCCGAACGTCGGAAAAAGTGACGTTCTGGTGCTGTTAACTCTATAAATATTCTGCATAGTTCACTAAGTTTATGTTTCACATTTCAAGACAGTTGTGTAAAAAGTAGGTCAGTTTAAATGACTGGCTAGCTTTCACTTGGTTTTTCTCAGTGGCACGCCCTCCGCACAACCTGTTGAGACATTTATGCTTGAAAGCAAAAAAATGCAAATGTGGTTGGGAAGTACCGATAAAAAAGAGGATCTAAGTTAATGCTGAGTTAATCATTTAGGTTTGAAGTATTTGAATAAAAAGAGGTGTTCGACACTTCAGCCGGGGGCACAGCTCAGAACATGGTAAACTATCACTTTGAAAGTGCAAACCCTCAGACCACCGGAGGACCTGGGGAAATGCATGAGGGGTGATATTACTGAGCAGCCATATTATAAGACATGGGAGACCATAGCTTTATCCAGCACACTAAGAAGAAACAACCATCCGCAGAATTAATTGAGAAGAGAGCAACTCCAGCAACAGGTTAGATGTGGCTTTGATATTAAGGTATTAAAAGTAAGAACTTGCCCCTAATCACAAGCCATGATGACAGACTAATAGTAGTCATGGATATTTTAAAAGTGAACTATCAAAGTAGGAATCAAACACAATGTGCCTTCAAATATTGCTGTTTTATTGCACTTTCATAAAGCTACAAGCTGCTGAAACCTCCTGCCTCAAGAGCGCCAGCAGAGCCCTTGTTCGCATGACATTCACGGCTGGGCGTCACTAAGTCACACTTAATTAAAGCTAATTGTAATTCACCAATCTGCACTTTCAGAAGACAAGCAGAAGTACCATGTGTATTGTTTTGAAGTTCAAATCATGTAAACTGCTTAGGCCAGCAGTCCCAGCTTCCAATAATGACTCAGTGGGGTCCCCAGATTCCAGGAATGATTAACTGGTGGTCCACAGAAGTCAAATGGTTAAAAAATACTGCCTTAGGCTATTGCTAAGGGTCCCTTGTAAAAGGCTGCAGTACCTTAGGCCGCCACTAGGGGTTGCTTGTAGCAAGTTGATGTACTTTAACCTGCGATTGTCCCTTTAGCAGGCTACAGTATGTTACAGGAGTGGTAGAGGGGAGATCGAGAAGGTTTCATTTTGATGAAAGCAAAAGGTGCACTGCAAAAACTCAACTGTGTTTCATTTTAGGCATGCAGGTTATGTAGTGTTTGAGGCTTCAACAAATACATTTGCATTTTCACTTTCACAAGTCTAAAGATTTTAATTTGTTATGCTCTAAATCAACATTCAAATGGATTGCTATGATGACGACTGCCATTAACAAGGTTGTAGGGCTTAGTCTACATAGATTTTAAGAATCCCCCAATATTAACGTATTAGACATGTATATATGCAAATTGAACCAGCTAGTTAAAAAAAAATTTCAACTCATTTCTTAATTGCTCGATATAATTGAGGTTATGTCTTTATTGCTTGTTTAGACGTAAAAGAGTTAACTTACTCTATACAAATTGTGAGTGTCTGCTGTATAATGGGGATAAGGTAAGCTCCAGTACCCTAGGCTGGTACTAGGGTCCCTATAGCAGGCTGCAGTATCTTAAGTGATTAGTAGAATCCTCATAGGCTTCCATCAGTGACCCCTCAATCCTTGTACACCAGAGAATTCTAAACAGACTAAAATGCCTCCTTCTGCTGAAAGCAGAACGGTACAATGTGAAAACTCCATAGAACTTATATTTTAAGGACGCATTGGGGATGGGTCGACATATTTATCAGCATCTTCACTTTCATGAGGCAAATGATTTTTGTTCTTCTATAGCTTATATCAATGGCCCCCAATGTGTTGCTCCTGAGCATAATGTTGTTCACAGCATCCTAAATTGTTGCTCAACAAATGGCCCAACTAGATTGGTATTTTATCAGTTTGCTTTTGAAGGGAGTTATCACACAGCTTTCCTGTCTAGATTACCCATGTGTGACTGCTCTCTTGGTGCTTCTTCCCCTGGGCATTGTCTGATAAAAGCACACATTTCAGAAATCCCAAGATCTGAGGTGCTGAGACTATATGTGTGTCTTCGGATAGTAGCCAGCCCGTCTTTCTCTGTGCAGGTGGTAATGCTGCCAGGTTAGCAAAGGGCTACAGAGATCCCCCTGCAGGCAGGTGCAGTAAGTGACAGCAGCTGCCTGTAGGGGAATGTCTGGAAAGGACAATGGACCCTCCTTTCCACCCTTTGAAAGAGCGTCTTTGGGAGGGTGCACTGACTACCTCTCCTATTTACTTTTGAAGATGTCTCCCCACATAGATTTAGAGAGACAGAGAGGCAGACAGACAGACAGACAGACAGACAGACAGATAGATAGATAGATAGATAGATAGATAGATAGATAGATAGATAGATAGATAGATAGATAGATAGATAGATAGATAGATAGATAGATAGATAGATAGATAGATAATATCTAAATTTCCATTGAAAAAAAATCAGAAATTCACACCTCAGGACCCTCAAACATACATGAGGTAGAATACAAATATTTCAATATAATACAGTACTCGCAGGCTCACACATAGAAGCAGACACATACGCACACATTATTGAGCTCTGATATTCAGGGGAAGATTTATCATTTTTTAGGCCAATAAAGCACAGCAAAAAATCAGTGTTGTATTTTGCGCAAAGGGGAAGAAAGCACTTCAGAACCATATTTATTAAAAATGGCCTGCTGCTGCTCATTCCCCCAACTCTGGCACACAAACGTGCTGCCTAACGCCACACAAACCTTTAGACCCTGGCGCAAGGGGTTCTGCATGCTGTCTGGCAGAGAGTTACACTGGAAGCATACCCTTCCAGTACAAAATCCTTTGCCTAGACAAACTCTTCAGCATTCCAGGCTTTGTATGTGTGCTGCACAGTTTAGAACATTTGTAGAAATGAAATCATTTCGCCTTGTTAGCCCTTCCTTTTATGGAGGCTTTATTTTGTGATGAAAAGCCTGACTGACTATCTTATTTTATCCAACTTTGAATCAAAAATTATGGGGGCTTGCTCTGATCCACCCAAGTAAGTAAGTAAGTAAGTAATGTTTTTATTTGTATATGATTAATAAAAATCTTTACAAAGTTGAAAAAAAAAAATGTCCATAGTTATTGTTGCTTAAACGTAACAAAAGTTAGGGTGCATAAAATTACAGGTGCATAAAATTACAGTGATATTACGAGTTATATGGTTAACATCATTGAATTAAAAAGTTCATCTAGCATGGTTTAGTCTCTTTCTTATTAGGTCAAAGAACTTCACCACTTGACAGTTCAATTTAGTGTCGCTAGTAGAAAAGCACAATATGGCTGCCTGTCTGCAGGTCCGGATGGCATAAAGGTTAAAAAAAGGACGTAAAAGATTGGACCTCAGGTCCTTTATGCTGGGGCAGATGCAAATCACATGAATTATGTCTTCTTTGCCGTTTTTGCACATGCGACACTGATGTGAAGGATTGTTTCTCTCCCAAGGTGGAAGATGTGGAAGTATGGGAAGTACACCAAGTCGTAATTTTAGGAATTTTTCTTTAACATTTATTTTCATGCCAATACTGAAGCACGCTTGTGGCCGCAGTTTCTCATAAGCTCCCACCGTTAGCCATCCATGTGCTCGGTTTGCTAGGTCTTTCTTGTCTTCTATCGCTGAGATGATATTAGCCGATTTTTTAGCTACTTTTTTAAAGGACAAGAGATCGATTGATGTTCCCCAGGTATCAATCAGGCCTAGAACTTTGAGCGATTCATATAGGTAGGCTCTCGGCGCGAGGTTGCGGTGCCGAAGTAGTTCTTCCCATAGGTTTGCACATAGAGATCCTGCATCTGCGTTGCGAATTTTATGCCAATTTGTTGCATATACGCTCCGCCTCTCTAGAGTTTGTTTCAGGATACCAAATTCTAATCGAATCTGAGCCGGAGAAACGTACTTGGGGAGGTTGAAAATAGCCCTGTATGAATTGGCAATGAGTGTGTCCAGTAATGCCGCATCCTTGCCGTAGTGTGATTCACTCCCGTATGTGAGAGTCGGTTTTAATTTGGCACTCAATAGATCAAGAAGAGGTTTAAGTGTCAGATCAGGTAGTTTTCCCATCAATGATTTTAGAGCCATATAGGTCATTGTAGCCTTCCCTCGCAAAGATTTAAACTGTGCCCTCGAGGTGTTATTGGAGTCCAGGATTACTCCCAGGTACTTATATGTGGTGACCTGGTCAAGCTTTTCGCCATTCAAGTTCCAGCAAGGGTTCTTTTTTTTCTTATAATTCACAGTCATCACCTTTGATTTGTTGAGGTTTATTTGTAGTGCATTTTTTTCTGAAAAGGCATTGGTAATGTCCAAAAGATGTTGGAGACCTATTGGGGTCCGACTTATCAGCAACAGATCATCTGCATATAACAGGTTTGAAAGGATGATTTTCCCTAGTTTCGGTGCATGGTTAGAGCATTTGTCTAGTTGCCCAGGTAGAGCGGCTAAAAAAAGATTAAATAAAATCGGGGCAAGTAGGCATCCCTGTTTCAGTCCTTTTGTTGTCATTATGGGTTTTGAAAGGTGTGTTCCAGCCCCAAGTTTAATTTTGATTCAGGTGTTTGTGTGGAGCAATATTATGGCGTCTAATAGGTGTTTAGGTATTCCCAGTTTGTCCAGTTTCGTCCAAAGTTTGTTTCGGTCCACATGGTCGAAAGCAGCAGTATAATCAATGAATGAGAAGAATAGAGATGACTTGGTTTCTCTTGCTGCTTCCATCAGCAGTGATAGTGCCATTAGATTGGTTGTGGTCCCTTGGCCTTTACAGAAACCTGTTTGGTTAATTGGCATGATGGAATTCTCAGATGCCCACGATGTTAACTCCTCCAGGATAAGGCCTGCAAAGTATTTTGCCTCCACGTCTATGAGAGCAATAAGGCGGTAGTTGTTTGGAAGCCTCTTGCTGCCTTGTTTATGTTTCGGGCTAATGATTGAACCGTGCCAGGACTCAGGAAGGATCTGTGTGAGTCTGATACTGTTAAACACTGGCGCTAAGGCTGCGCTCCAGAATTCGGCATCTGATTTATAGAGCATAGGTGGTAAGCCATTCGGCCCAGGAGCTCCGGTTGGTCGCCCCCTTGATATTTGTCGTTTGATGTCTGATGGGCGAATTGGCTTAGGGCCTGACTCTGGTGGTTTTTTAAAAGTTTTTTTCCAATTTGGGTTTATCAATTTTTGGTATGTTCTTGGCAGTGTATTCCCCCATTTCACATAGGTTTGTGGGGGTGTGGTGGTTGAGGTTTACTTTTTTATTATGCTTTGTAGATGTTAAGGAAAGTTTATTTGTAGTAGCTTTGTCTATGGTCCCGTTGTTATTGAAGTGTTCCAGTAAATATTTCGACCATACTTCTTCAGTTATGTGTGAGTTCTGACCTGGAAGGTCAGGATTCTGTATTCTTTTAACCATTTGCCAGAATCTGGAGCTGTTCTTTTGCTTCCCTACGTGCACCAGTTTCACCCATAGATCTTCGTTCCTTCGCTGCTGGTTGCCCCATTTCGTCCGTTTCAATTTTGTTTTGGCTTCCCGTAGGGCAGTTTGCAAGCTATGATTTATAGGGTCCTTTCGCAACTGTCTCAGTAATTGATTTACTAGTCTTTTTTGTAGTTTCATTCCTGGACATGAATGTATCCCACAAGGGGGCAACTGTTGATAGTGTAGCTTGGTGGAAACCTTATTTACCATTTGCTCCCTAATGGTTTTGATGAAAGTGTCCCAGACGTCCGATCCCTTGAATGCGTGGCTGGTGGCTTGGGAGAAGAGGTTTGTCGCCATGGAGCTAATTGAATCGATGTTCCCGGCGGTGCAGCGAAGCCGCCTTAAGTTTGGAGCGATGTGTGTGTCGAGGCCTGTGAATGTTTCAAGTCCCAAATGGGAGGTGGCATTTATTGTGGCCTCTTGTGGCAGGTGATCACTGAGGTCTGTCGTACCTATTCTAAAAGACTTTACCCAACAGAGCATGTTTAAGGATGTGAACATATAGTCAAGATGGGAGGATTGATTATTCGCATGAAAGGTGGCAACTGGTGGTTCATCCCCAGGGTAGCGGCCATTCAGGGCCCTTAAGTTAAGTTGTTCCAAATTTCGAAGTAAGAGTTTTGAATGCTTCGTTGAGTTCTTGTTTTTGTGTGGCCCTGTGTCGGTACGGCCCATGCAACGTTCAGGTCCCGGGTGAGGTCGCTAGGTTGCTCTTTATTAATTAGAAGCATGTTGAAATCCCCTGTCAGGATGAATGAATCAGACACGCTTTCCTCCATTGTTTTTTTCATCAGTTTGGCTAGGTCTTGCGCACCTTTTTGTTTGTCTTTGGGATGGAGGTATGTATTAATTATGGTAACAGTTTGGGGCTGCTTCTTTAACCGAAGTCGAATCTTTACCACCTGAATGACACATGGGGGAGGGATTTGAAGATCCATTGCCTCGGTTTCACCTATTGTCGATATTGACGCAAAAAGCATCAGGCCGCCTGATCTTCGGCCAAAGGTTGAGTTTTTGTTTGCAGGAATACAGCAGGATGTGAACCCTTGGAGCTCGAATGCTTTTTCTTCCCAAGTCTCTTGGAGCAGGATAAGATCAAATGTGGTCAGATATTCTAGAAACTCAGGGTCATTTCTTTTGGACGCCAAACCGTTGATATTCCAAGAGCAAATTCTAATGTCCGTATTTCCCTCTGGTGGGTTGGTGAGCTCTTTCCCTTTCTGTCAGTTATTAATGGTGGAGTTTGTGAGAGTGCGTTGAATTAAGTTCCAATTGTGACCAGTTTCACGCGGTGAACCCCTGCTAAACTTTTGGTTTTGTTCAGAGTTGGAATTTTCTAGGTCTCGGGGACACTGCCTAGGCGAGCTGCTTCGCGCTCCTTTTAATATTGAAGTGGTGCTTTTTTGTGCTGAGGGTCTGTCTAAAGGAAGAAAAGGAGTAGGATAGCGGGGTCTTTCTTCCAGTCTCAGCTCTATTCCCCATAGCTGAAACGTCGCTATTTCTTCCATGATTTTGAGTGCTGTCTCAGGTGAGAGCCAAGTTGCTTTTGTGATTTCTGGACAATGAGGTTCGATGTTTGACTGGAATTCTATTTCCAGAAGATCAGATGAACTGATGTTTGATAGGTTTGGTATCGAATGCATTAGCCTTATAATGTTACCCCTGTTGAGTATGTCACTCCTGCCGCGAGATGTATATTCTGGGATGAAGAAGATTGATGTTGAACTGTTCTCAACCTGTGGCTTGATTGAGTCCGACAGTGGTCTCTTGACACCCTGTTGTGTTAAATGAGAAAGGTTGCTTTGGTCTGATATGACTGAAACATGTGATTGCTCGCGTTGATGATTGGCCATGTGTGGTGTTGGGCTGTTTACAAGCTGTGGTTTGACTGGATCCGACAGTGGTCTTTTGACACCCTGTTGAGTTGATTGAAAAAGGTTGGTTGGGTCTGGTATGACTAATGCATTTAATTGCTTGCATTGTGTATTAGCTATATGCGGATTCCCGATGGTACCAACCGATGTAGGTGTCGAATGTAGGGAGGGCTCGATGTTGTTAGCCACAGCGGTATCCACTCTTCCTCGTTTTGGTTCAGGTGGTGTAGGTTCTGGATTAATAGAGTTTTCTGCCACTTTAATTTTTGCGAATTGTAAGGTTTTCTGCTTGAGTTTTTTTTGCGCAGGTCTCGTTGAGACCATACTTATTGCTTTTGAGTGTGCCAATGGAGATACTGGTGATGCAATTTTGGAAGTCTTATACTGAGAGGGTTGTGCTACATTGGCTGTCGGAGATTCTGTGGCAGTCGCTACTAGAAGGGAGGAATTGGAATACATTACCGTCATCTTATTTGAGCTTTTTTGAGCCCGATTCCTTCCTTTCCTTTTGTTCTTTCTACGGGACTTAGAAGATTCCTGAACGACTGTTGAAAAGGGTGTGACTGTAGTGGCAGTCATGATGTTCTGCTCAATTACCAACGGTCTGATTGGTAATATCTCAGTTGAAGATGTAATAATGTTTAACCTCCGCTCGAGTGGATGTTCAACTAGGCCCGTTGGTGTTGTTGGGACGTCTGAGGGTGAGTTGGAGGTTTGTGGTGTTTGGGTTGGTAGGACTACTGATTTTAGATCACTTATTAGTGCCCCCAACATCGTTGGTAAGGATGATAGTTTATCTAAAATTGGATCACAAGATGGTGATTGTGATAGAGTTGGTTGGGCCGCAAAGACGGCTTCTTGACCCCTCCTTATGAGGCCATTTAGTTCAGAGATTTTCCAGTCAATTCCTGAAATTGAATCAGCCATTGTCTGTAAAACACAAAGATGTATGTCCATTTTTTGTGATTGGAATTCCAGGGCTGTAGCCGAGAGTTGCAATGTGTTTAAGATTGTCGCCCAAATTGATTCAGGAGCTGTTTTACCTGGGCTGTGGCTTCTCTCGGAGCCTGGCAAAGCATCGACAGTGGACTTCCATTCAGATGGATGACGATTATAGGTGGCCACTAGTTCTTCCCACTCCTGTGCGGCTATAGAAGACATGTCATTGTCATTGTCTGGGAGGTTTTTTGTGGGCAAGGAATCATTGTCCGATAATAAGGTACCGTCATGAGTAGCCCCTTGCACTGTAACCTTATTGATCGCCGTAGTTTGTTCGGTGGTGCTACTTAAAGTTAACTGGACTGACTTGGATGTAGCCGGACAGATGGATTGCGTTGGCGATCGTTTAGTACCGCGTTGTTGCTCTTCAATTTCTAATGGTGATTTTAGTCGAATCGCTCTGATTTCTTTTATGGGGTTTGGAGAACTACTAACTGGTTGGGGCGCTTGTAGAGTTTCCCTTTCATCCTCTTTATGTATCAAAACCTTGATTTCCATTGTAGCATCTTGTTTGGCGAGGTGATGGCAACTGGTTTTGCTAGAGTGGGTTTCACTCTGCTGTACTGGATATGAGTCGGCCACTGCGTTTAGAGACCTGGCCTCAGTTGGTATACTCCGTTTTTTTTCGAAGGTTTGACTAGCGGACGTCAGTCCCCACGTTTTTGAGGGGGTTGATTTGGGATCTTCCTGAGGGATGGATACAACTGGTCTTCTTATTTTCGGCGAGGTTGGTATGGAAATGACAGTCGCTTTCTCCTGAATTGATTGACACTGAATTTCCACTGGGGTGGATAAGCCTATTTGGCTACTGATCATAGGACTTGAATCAAGTTCGTTTTTTAAAAGTGGGGATTGAAGACCTCTAATGTTCCCAGTCATAGAGAATATAGCTGTTCCCGGGTCTTTAAGAAAGGCGAACTTTGTGTCAATCTTGGGTTGATATGAACATATCCTTTTCTTCGCCGGTATTCTGTCGATCGTTACAAGGTTAACTGGGTCCATTGATAAGGATTTTTCCATTTGGGATACTTGAGATAGTCTGACCTGTTTTTGTTGCTGTATTCGTAGTTGTTGTTGTTGTGGCTGGAGGGCAGTAATTAAGGAAGATGAGGCGGCGGGGACCTTGGCTTGACCGGCGGCGATTGACGGTTGAGTTGGGGTCAACTTAGTTGTTTCCATTACTGTGAGAGGTGAGACCTCTATATTATTTGTGTTTGGGTATTCTCGGTCACTTAAGCCGGGTTCCTTGGGATTATTCAGGTTTGCTGGGAGTGTTGGCTCAGATTTCCCCAGTTTTCTTTTCCGCGATCTCAAAGTTGAATTAGGATTAACGTGTTGCCTGATCAATCCGGATCTCATCGCGCTCCCTTTAGTTTGAGCTTAGTACGATATATATATATTAGTACGATATATATATATATATTTTTTTCCAGTAGCTAGGAGTAGCTAACAAGGTTGCCGAGTAGACTCGCGGGGGGCGGGCCTCTCCCCCCACGCCCAGGCTCTGCCTCTACCTCCGATCTCAATGTGATAGTTGAGAAGGAATTGTTGTGAGTCTCGGTTCTCAAAAGAGGAGATTAGCCCTGAGTCCCAAGGGTTCTCCTCTATAATACCTGCCAGTAGGTTCTACAGTCATTCTACAGTCAGTCTATCTTCCACACCGAGTCTTTCCTTACAGAACCCACGCTGGGGCCCCACTTCACCCTACTTCCTCAGTTCTACTCAGTTATACCAGCCCACTTTGCTGTGCCCAGGACTGCTGACGCCTTTATTCTCCTCCTGCTCTCATTGCCAATCCTTTGACAGTCCTTGCGTGTCCCGCACCTCACCTCATGTGTCAAGGGTGAGGGTGAGGGGTGGGAGTGGGGCGAGAACAGGACAGCTTGAGTCGAGCAGATAGTGGCTTGGCACATGCCACTTCCCTGCCCAGATGGGGAGAATTTCACTGCGCTCCCCCCTTTGTGCTCACCATCAGATCAGCTCGATCCTCTCCGCCGCCGTACCAAACCTCCGCCTCCTCCCTGCCTCTGGGCTCCGGGCTCCTACACACACACAGTCCCAGTCCCAGTCCCAGGGGGGAGACCCGTGCAGGAGGCTTCTCCGCTTATCCGTGGCTTCTCTAGGTTCGAGTGGCTTCAGGGTACGTCAACGTCGCCTCAGCACGCAGCCCGCAGCATTCCCCGGCTTCTCCCGGCTTTTCGCGGCTTCTCCCGGTTTTTCGCGGCTTCTCCCGGTGCCGGTGCCGGTGCCTGGAACCGGTGGCCGATAACCAAAGCCCAGTGCCCTCCGAAGCTTAGAGCCTGAAGACCGGGCTCCCTGGGGTTCACGGCTTGTTCGCGGCTTTTTCCGCGGCTTTTCTCTGGCAGACACGACTTGCAGCTACACCGAGGCAGTGCTCCGACGATTCTGGCGAATGACTGGCGATTCAGCTCTCTGGCACCCTCTAGCGGCGACAGAATGCTCTGATCCACCCAAGTTACATTCAAGCCTCCTGGACACAAAGTGCTGCAAAGCACTATTTTGCATTGAGAAAAGGGCACCTTTCCTGCTCAAAATAGCATTTGCGCTGGAAAGTAAAGAACCTTGTATGAGTTTGTGCCTATTTGAGTCACTGAGCTTGATTTTGCCCCAGCGCAAACCTAAGCAAACCTGACCCATACTGGGTCGACAGGTGCAAAAGCTAGGGCTAGGATTAGACACTAGCACCAGTATGTTACATTGGTATTTCTTGTTTTATCTACCCTTTGTCACTGTTGCTAAACCTTAGTGTACCATCTGCAACATACAAAGTCCTGTTTCAAGTGGGCATCAACATAAATTTGCTGTTACTGATGAAAGAATATTTCTGGGGCAAATAGTGGATAATTTCATAATTACTAACCAAGAGCTGTCTACTAAAGTGTTCATTATTCAGTTAATGTTTTTCCAAACATTACCTTTAAAATTGAGCTGTGACATATCATTGGTAATGCTCATTGAAGGAGAACCCCCTTCATCATTCCTCCTCCCCTCATGGTAAAAAATAATGGAGATGCCTAGTAATAAGGATTTCTTCGTAGGCAGAACCCTCATATATGGACCTCAGGACCCCACTCCATTATTGCCAGTGACATCACAGACTTCGTCACACATCTCATCATCAATAACAGCACGTTCATCCTCTCTGGACTTCAATCTAGAAGACCCTACTACAACTCTACTCTACAACCCTACTAGAAAACCTTGGAAACCTTGGTCTCACTCAGCACTTTGCTGAACCAACCCACACCACTTGACACCTTTTTGGATATGTTATTCTCCTCAATCAGCAACATCAAACTAATAACACTCAACAAGTCAGCATCTATGACCAAGACAGAGCATGCTTTTGTCAGGTTCAGCTTATCCATTCGGTATGGCCACAGACCTACCAACTCCAGCTCAGCCCACTGCAGTTGGAAAAGCATCACAGTAGCGGACGGGGCTTCTGCTCTCTTCGCGCACCCGCATGAGCAAACCAGCATCTTTCAAAAAGCCATCAACAACCTTAACATCTAGATAACAGCATGCACCAACACAATGACTCCCCTCAAGTGCAAGCTAACGGCAACAGCTAAACCTGAGGCCAGCTGGTACACAGAGAAACTCAAGCTTGTGAAACGCCACTAAAAGCAACTAGAGCAGAAATGGAAAATAAGTCAAGACTCATAAACACTAAGAAGGAGAGAGAGGTTTGTACAGGGTGAACCCTCAGGCTTCCCAAACTCTGATATAAAAAATACAAAAAGAAGGGTTAACCCATCTGTCTTAAATCCCGTCTTGTACTGGGTTGTATGTGTGATCTTTCCAATATCTCAAGCGAGTGAGCGGTAAGCACCCAGGTAAGCTAGTAATCCTGCCACATTTCTTGGATATATTGGGTGCTAACCCACAGGTACCACCTGCTTCGTCATTGGACCCACACCCACGTTACCTAATGTGAGTGGCTGGGCTCTACGCATTTGTGAGCAGAGGCAAGGGATTTCGTGAGTAAATTAAAAGTGCCGCATAGATCCTTAAATGATGGTTTAATGAGTAAAGTCTAGGGGAAGGTTAAAAACAGTGGGATGTCATTAGGATCTAATGGTCCTTGACATCAAGAGGTCGACATGTTTCAGCCATTTCACTGTCCCAGAGGTCATTCGGCTTTTCTCAGGATGAAATGTTTGCGGTTTTGTTAAATCCCTGCGTGGTGTGGTTGAACTTTCAACCTGTTTTCATAACAATTTCAAAGAGGCCTGCATGCAAACCCGGCACCCAGGCGAGACTGTGTATGTTTTGTAAGAGTAATTGTGGCTTTTTTTTGTGAAAAAAGAACTTCCTCTACAGATGGTTGCTGACAAGTACACCTCTCTGCCCTCAGACTCGATTTCCTTCTTGTTACCAGATCTGCTAAATATATGATGAAGGAACCCTTGGGTCTAGGTTGCAAAGGTCTTGTGGGGGTCTATAGCAATGTTCATGGTGCAAAATACAATTAATCCGGAGCCTCATTTATGAGACTCCTTGCACCTCCAGAACATCACTTTTTGTGATGTTCCCTGTTGCAGAAGCCTGCGTGATATTTATCAGGCAGCACTAAGCCACTTTTTTGGCTTCATTCTGCCCAATAAATATCAGTCCTTTTAACGCAGTGTTCTGCATTAAAGGGGCGTGCAATGGGTGTTGCTGGGGCCGTTCCCAGCAACATCCATGGCCTTTTGACACTGCTCCAGATTTACGGGAAATAGTAAATCTGAGGCAGTGCCAAAATCTTACTCCTCCCCAGAGGAGGCGCAAGGGAGGCAGAACGAGGAGAGATATCTTTATTTCTGCTCGTTTTTTAGGTCTCGGGCCTAGCGTACACTGCGCAGCAGTGTCGCGCAGCCAGAGTCCTTTTCTCAGGGGTTTTGAAAATGGACCTGGAAATTCCACGCAGCTCATGCGTGTTATTTCCTAGGTCCATTTTAATTGGCCTTTGCGTGCGTGTACTTTTAAAACAGAACACACAATAGGCCATGGGCGGTCGCGTAGCTCCGCCCATGGCCTACTGGTGTCTGTTACGTGCACCAAGGGCCATATGTCTTCAATAATTGAAGACATATGCTCGCAGTGGCGCGCGCCCGCGCGCACTACTCACAAGCTTCTTTTTTTTGTTGTTATTCGCAGGTTACAGAGTCGATTTAGGAGTCGCTCCTTTTTGTGGGTGTTGTTAATTAAATGATTTGTGAGGGCCCATCGGAATACTGGACTGTGTGTCCACGTGCGTCACTGGCGTGCACAGGCTCCGGGGGCAGGGCAGTCCTCAGCGTGTTTGGAATGTGCTGCAGGAAGTACTGACTGGCTGCCGGCAGCAGAAGCATAGACTATTTTGGTAGTTTAAATAGCGTGAGATGAATCTTTCTCTGGAGGAATATCCTGTTTCCCCGCAGCTGAACTGTGGATCGAATTTGATCTGGATGACCGGGTGAATTTGGGTGTAAAAATGAGGCTGACATTTTGGAATTGCCCATGCACAGCATTTTCCGTTTAACCTGAAAAATATGTGTGTTTTGTAATCAATAGTAGATAGTGACCGTCTTCAAGCTCTCCCGGCAATGCTCTGTCTTCTGTCTTCTGTACACCCCTCTCTCTCACTCTCTCACACACACACTCTGTGACACACACACACACATATATATATATATATATATATATATATATATATATATATATATATATATATATATATATATATATATATATATATATATATATATATATATATTGCAAAACGCAAAACCCCAAATCCCGGGTTTGACATCCCGGGTTTGACAATGAGAGCACTCCAAGCCAGTACGGCGTAGGTTCGCCAAGTCTTTTATTAGTCAAAGACCTCCTCAGCAATCAGTCTACAAACGCGTTTCGGCGTTACCGCCTTCGTCAGTGTAAACTGACACTGTTTTCAAAAATGTATTTAAAATAGAAGCCGTGATTGTCATCAGTCACGTGTCCTCAAACACAATATACGTAAACATAGCAAACGGTACTTGAAATAATTCATACATTACTAATGCGGCAGCCATCTTTCAATGAATAGTCTGCTCATTCTAATATGTGCATTCATAAGCATAATAGGAGAACCAATCAATAATTGAACACAATTTAAACAAGAAATCACATTTCATTCAATATTTGTCCCCTATACTTATTGTCTCATGCACAGTTGGCATTTATGCCGCTAGTACCTATATGAGTGATTTTCATACTCAACTCTTGTTGGAAATCACTTTTAACCCAAAAGCAGCTGATGGAATCAATATTGAAGGAAGTGATCCCTTGGCATTAATAACAGGCAAAGACTTACAGGCTATTGCGGTAGCACAAACATTGATTGGAACAAGCCACTCGCAAGACTGGGATATTCAACCAACACAGACTTTGGAGGACTGTGGAATTATTCAACAAGGGTGCAAAAGTCAAATGACTATCAAATCTAAAACCAATCCAAGAACACCGCATGATGGAATAGACACTTTCCAGGAAATTGTCATTGAAGAACTAAAATATCTCCAAACTGAAAGCTTCAATCGCAATAGGAGAAACCTGAACAAGGAGGAATGGGCAGTGATTCAAAATCTCAAAGATGATGAGAGCATTATCATCAAACCCAGTGACAAAGGGGGGAACATTGTCATCCTGAAACGAAGTCAATATGAGGATGAGGCCCTATCCCAACTGAACAATAAGGAACACTATGTGGAGATAAAGAGGATCAAATATACAGAAAGCATAAAATCCTTCAATGCCTTGATTGATCAATGGAAAGACAAAGGAATACTTGATTTCAGAGATTGGAAAAACCTGAAGTGCTATTTCCCTCAAATTGCAACATTCTATCACCTGCCAAAGCTACACAAGAGCAAAATCTGGCCTCCTGGTAGACCAATCGTGTCTGCTAAAGACAGTTTACTGGAAAAAACATCGAGCTATATCGATAGCTTCATTGCCCCATTCGTGAAGGACCTCAGTTCGTATCTTAAAGATACGAAGGACTTTTTGAGAATCATACAGGATGTGGTATGGGAAGAGGATATGATCCTAATTACTTTAGACATTGCCAGTTTATATACGTCCATAAAAAACGAAGACGGTCTAATGGCAATGAAGAACTTCCTAGAACTAAGACCCATCAAGTATCGAAGCCATAACTTAATGTTATTGGAACTCACAGACTTCTGTTTAAGAAATAATATTTTCTTATTTGCAGGTAAATTGTATCTACAACTGCAGGGGACCGCGATGGGCACGTGCTTCGCCCCCAGCTACGCGAATCTCTTCGTGGGCTGGTGGGAGAAGCACGTGGCCTGGGCGGGAGAGAACGAGCGGTGGATGGATAACATTGTCCTGTGGACCCGCTACATCGACGACTTGTTTTTGGTGTGGCGGGGTCCACAGAAGGAGGCTGAAAAATATATCTCTGAGTTGAATAAGAACAATCTGAATCTCAGCTTCACGAGTAATTTGAGTCAAAGAGAGGTTTTCTACTTGGACCTTCGGGTCTTTGTGGAAAACAACAAAATTCAGACCGCTGTTTATAGAAAACCTACGGCGGGTAATACTATATTGCACTCACGCAGTTACCACCCCCGCAGTGTAATCAATAATATCCCCTTGGGAGAGTTTTTGCGAATCAAGCGAAATTGCTCAACCTCACAGGAGTTTATGAGAGCCAGGGAACAGTCTAAGAACAGATTCTCTCAGAGAGGTTATGGGAGAGGAATCCTTAAACAAGCAGAAGTGAGAAGCAATTTGGTAGAAAGAAAAGACCTGCTGATTGACAAACCCAGGCCTTCAGATACTAAGATCAGACTAATTACCGATTATTCGGAAAAATCTCCAGAAGTCTTCAATATAATGCGCAAGAACTGGAAGATTTTGAAATCAGATTCCGTAATCGGAAAGTCATTATCTGATTATCCTCTGGTTACTTACAGAAAGGGGAACTCTTTCAAAGACCATCTTGTGGACAGCCACTATGAAAAAAGAAGGAAGAAAAAAATCACTGTTTCAGGCTTCTATCCTTGTATGAAGTGCAAGGCCTGTAAGAATTCCCAAAAAGTCAAGGAATACTATATTCCAGGAAGAAAGAAGAAAGGTAGAATAACCAAATTGGTGAATTGTAATTCTGACTATACTGTCTACTGTCTGACATGTCCCTGTGGGAAGAGGTATATAGGGAGCACAGTGAAACCCACCAAACTCAGGGTCCTAGAACATATGAGGGCTATCTCATCAAAGGATTCAAACTATCCAGTAGCCCGCCATTTCGAGCAGATGCATGACAGTAACAGTAATTTATTGACTTATTTCATTTTGGATCAACTAGTCAGAACAGAAAGAGGGGGAAACTGGATAAAGAGACTAAGAACATTAGAGTCAAGATTCATTATCCAGTTACAGACCAAGACCCCGGGAGGGATGAATAATGAAGAAGAGATGTGGACTCACATCTAAAATAATCCCTTCTTGTTTCCCCATCTTCTTTCTTAGAAATCTGGAAAATAGACATGTGTAGAGCTCCTTTAATATACAGAGTAGTCTGACCCGTCACCACAAATGGAATTTATATGATTCATTGTTTAGATAATTTTTTGATACAGCACAGTGATATAATGTATAACAATCATCTATATGTTTATAAGTAGATCGTTATGCCCATCCAGGGCTAGATTGTTTACAATTCAACTGTGTCATTCTTTTTGGTGACCCAAAACTCTGTGAACTAAAAGTGATTTCCAACAAGAGTTGAGTATGAAAATCACTCATATAGGTACTAGCGGCATAAATGCCAACTGTGCATGAGACAATAAGTATAGGGGACAAATATTGAATGAAATGTGATTTCTTGTTTAAATTGTGTTCAATTATTGATTGGTTCTCCTATTATGCTTATGAATGCACATATTAGAATGAGCAGACTATTCATTGAACTCCCATTCCCAAATTCCATGTCTGGCATGCATATAACTTAACCGGGAGTGCCAACAGGAAATGGAGGACCCAGTAAATACAGCTCGCCGACCCAAATTGACCGCTCAGCGGAGGGCTGCAAGTGGACACTAGTTATTTCCATGGTGTCTGTTCTTTGATGAAGTATGTGAAAACCTGAGAGAGTGGCAGTATGATTCAGACGAGATGGCGAGTGTGACGCATGTGGTATTCACTTGGAAATGCTACTGGCATATAAAGGTACCCTCATAAGGATCAGATGGTAACCCCACAGACATCCTTTATTCATATATTTATAATTTGTTTTGAGAGTACACCTTTTAAAAGGGGATTATTGCCATCATTGAATATCGGAGTATATGAGACGGCCTCTGGCGGGAGCTTTCCTGAGGCATTTTTTAGAAATTAATGAGAGAGATCGGATCACAACCGTGAACGAAGGCTGACCTACACCACGCACATACATATTTATTATCCACGGGTAACGACTTGTATCGAATAAATAATCAAGACTTTGAGAAACACACTGAACACTTATGAATATTTCATACGCGCATTCTGACATTTTACTACCTTGTATAAACACAATAAATGTATAACTGCTGAATCAATGATGGTCCTATTTCAGAGTGGGCAGGTACAAACATCTCTCCTTGCACTGACCACGCCACAGTGCTTACTCTGTACCACTGGGACACCCCCTGCTCAGACAACGTAATACAGTCAGTCCTCACAAGAGGAGAAGAAAAGGTGCCACCCATGCCCAAATGCTTGCCAGTGTGCCCAGGGAACAAGATCACAACTTGTGGGCTGTCTACGCACACACACACTAATCCCATTTACCCCCATGCGCACACACACACTCATCCCATCTACCCACCACACACACACACTCATCCCATTCACCCGCCACGCCCACACACACTCATCCCATCTACCAGCCACGCACACACACACTCATCCCAGCTACCTGCAACGCACACACACACACACTCATCCCATCTACCCACCACGCACTCTGGTAGGTTTCCACTTCTTAGAACCAAGACCCATCTTATACATGGGGATCTTGCAGAGAATAGTGTTTACTTTTCAAACCTGCTGGCCCAGCTATCGCTGCACAGGATTTAATATTTCTATAGTGTGCAAAAGGGGGCTCGCTTTTGGTACTGGAGTATTAATTTCAGGCTGGAGGCAGTGCTGCTGATAATTATATTACAGGATAGGTAATATTTAGCTCCATGCTTAATTTGAAAATAAATAATTGCCTGAGACCTAGTCATGAGGCCACTGCAGCTTGCACCACCCATGGCCTCTGCCAGCGCTGCCAAGTGTGACAATTCAGACTGTTCCCAGCCCCATAAGGTATAAGAATGGCTTGGGTGAGGTGTAGTCTTTTTCAATGCACATTCAATTAATAAACAACTGTTTACCACACACACATAAATACACACAACCACACCTAACCAAACAGACACAACCACACGCAAAACGACATGCACAACCACACAACCACACCCACAACCACAGGCATACAACCACACGCATACACACTACCACACGCATACACACAACCAGACGCACAAACACTCCACATAATTTGACATCAATCCACATAATTCAACTCAACAACACAATAACACAACACACCACATACAACTAATTCACACTACATAATTCCACATCATGCCACAAAATTCTACAGCACACCACATAATTAAACTCCACCACATACCATTCCACAACCCTAAATACCATTACACGTAATTGCACTCAATAACACACAATCCCACTCCACAAAATTCCAGTAAACTCAATTCCACATAATTACTACCCACAACATTCTACCATGCCACATCATTTCACTACACAAATACAATCCACACCACACAATTTCACGCCACACAATTCCACAACTAATGATACCAATCCAAACCACATAATTCCACTACACACCACATGCATACACTCCATAACACATGGCTAAAAGACATTGCCATTTACAATGCCATTAGCTCTAACTCAAATAAATCAGAGACCTATTGCATTTCTAATGCTTGTCTATATGTGCTGCGGAATGCAGCACACATAGAAAGAGGGAAAAGCCTCTTGAGATTATTTTTGTACAGAAAGGTTTCCCTTCCTGTACAAAATAATCATCCCCGCAATACAGGCACCCTTGCACCATGGTGCAAAGGTGCCTTCGTTGGCGCACGGCAGCCCATTATGCGCTGGCGCAGGGGATAAGGACAGGAATGCACAGTATCTTCTAGATAGGGCGCATTCCTGCCCTTTTAGTTTGCCGTAGGGCAGCGCAGCAGGAAGGCCTGCTGCGCTTCCCTACGGCAAAACCTCATAAATGAGGTACCAGGTGTGTAATCCACATAGATGTTTCTGAACAGTGTTGTGTTCTACGGATGGATATTCGTGATCAGCATTAACCACTCCTTCAAACACAACTGTGTATACAAAAATCTAGGCAAAATGACAAGAAACGTTTGCAAAAGCATTATTGACCTTCTGCCTCTAAGTGCACTGATTGTTAAATGTCTTCTCTATATGGTCAGGGACTACCGTCCATCCCCCTTCCCTGCCTTGTGCACCCCCACATTTATTAGAAATTGGACATGAGAGAGGAGTTTCTTTGGAAGGCAGGGGGTCTTACGACATCCCGGCATATTTATTAAAACATGAAAACAAATTACATTGTTTTTTTTAAATAAACAATATTTACACAATCATTTATGCAGAAAAACACCATCGACATTAGATTAAAATCCATGTAGACAGGTATCTAAGGGCTAACCTTAACATATTTCTAATACAGAATATTTCCTATCCGAATCTAGCATTTTGGATCATAATCACACATTATTAATTTTTTCTGCATATCCTATTTTTGGCCCTACAGCAAGGTCTCTAACCCGTGTCATCCTTATCAAGCAGCCTCACCCTCACGTCTGAGTGCGCATTTACCGAGAGGGTACTTATCCCCCTCCCGGTTACCCCTTTACGCTCCATGAACTCCATTAACCAAAAGGGGCCCCTTGCACTCTGCGCTGTTTAATGACGTCATAGTGCACTTGTGGGGCAACCAGCCTAAAGAAAGTGTGACTCCCCCCTCCCCCGCACCCATCCAACCAAACGGATGTACTGCCCCTGGAGTTCTAGGAGAGACCACTAAAAAGTATTTGTTGCCCGCGCTAGTCAAATGAACACCATCTTGTAAGAAGCACTGTTCCCCCCTGACAGACCCATGTGGTATGTTTTGTAATTGAGGTGACCGAAACAAGATATTGTTGATCCTCTTTACCGAGAAATGTAACGCTTTGACTAAATCTCCCCCCCTCCATATGAGTCTAGGAATTATCAGGACCAAACTATGGTGCAGCCATGGCATGTTTTAGCTAACCAACCTACCCCCGAGATTTTCTCTTCCATCAGGACCCTTCTGCTGCCCAATTTTGCCAAGTCATTCCCGCCCAAATGTAAGATAACAACTGTGGGTGGCGGGGTGTGTCTGTTGAGCAACTCCTTAACGAACCCCCTCAACTGACTGAGGCAGAGACCCCCCCCTACCATGAAAGGAGACCCTGAAACTTCCCTGTTCCTCCCTCTGTCTGTAGTTACTGGTAAGAAAAACAGATTTAACACGTTTCACATAAGAATGACCAATAACCCATACAACTTGTGTCTCCTTTTCCTGTGCATGGGTCCGCTGTGATGAAGATACTTGCTGGTGATGTGTTGACTGCAGTTTCCGCCCTGCGTGACAGGTTCAGGAAACTGAATTATAAGCAAAAAAACAAGACAGGCATCAGCGTAATTATTCTGCCACCTTCACAACATGTGCAGCCGCACATAACGCTTGTAAAAGTTGGAATACCATCTCCCAATTCTCCTCACACTGCTATTGTGTAACCCTCTAGCAGTTGCTTCAGTGACAGCCCCTATACGGAACGAATGTGTCCCAAAATTCTTCGGATTTAAGCCTGCCTTGTCAATTACCATAGCCAACACTCTTTTGAATTGAAACCTGGTAAGTGGGGTACCATCTGCATGCATCAATAATGCCCCCCCCTACTGCGCCTACTCTCTGCTTGAGGAAGGCTTCACGTGCCTCACTGGGCAGCATGCATTAGTTTGTGCCTGATGGAGTACTAGCCCCTCACCACGGGCTTCCTGGCCAGTCTTTGATTTGCTGATGGTAATTAGCAGTGTATCACCTACTATCCTTGTGTGTTCAAACCGAAATCCACCTAGCAGGTCCTGCCTATTGCTAGCCACCAGTTCCCCTACCCGGAACGCCCCATAAAAGGCTAATGTAAAGGCCCTCTGAACAATGGAACCTCCCCTGGTGAACTGCAGATGCTACACAGGGCATTTAATAGTGATGCCAGCCGCTCTAATCCTATGGGTTGCCTCGTGTCTGTGACGGTTGCTTGGAGGCGCTGCCACCCCTTTAGCGCCTTCCTCACAATGAAACTATCTGTGGGATCTTTGGTATCCCTAATCTGTGCAAAGAAAGAAACAGCTGCCACGTGCCGGCTGCGCTGTCGCTGCGGAGCGCCTTTCCTTGTGTAATGCATCTAGGTACTGAGTGAAATTCCCTGCCTGATCCCATTTCTCTGCCCAACCTTGTCCCAAAAAAGTGCAGTAAGACAAAAAAGCCCATTCATAAGCGGTTCTGGTCCTGTACTCCCGGTGTCCCCTGGTCCGCCGCGGCTTGTGCCGTTTGAGCGGAGGGGATTAACACCATCCCTACAAGCGCCCTCACTTCCTGGATTTAGCAGGGTCAGCGCTCTAGGGCCATCCTACCACTGTTGCGGTCCCGCCCACTTTACCTTTATCACCAAGTGCGCCAAGCTGACGCGCGCAGCGGCGCGCCAAAGGCAAGCCCGTCTGCGCCGTCCGCTCCAGACCGACTCCAGACGCCAGGTACCCTGCTCTTTCTTTCTTTTCTTTCCTCTTTTTACCCCAGCCCTTTACCCCCTGAGCTGCGCACTTGCAATGGGCATCATTCGCTATACTAACCAGGAGCTCCACTCCTTAAACACAGCTAGTGAGACTACTATAGCATCCCATTATGCCAGTAACCGTACTAGAGGGAAGGGAATTAGGGCATCAGTGGTAAAACATCCCGCTCCCCGGCCTCAGTCAAATCTAGTTTGCATGTACTGCAACGCTAGATCTTTACCCAAGCATGCCTTGGAAATATGGGCGCTCCTGGACTCTGATAAACCGGATATATTATTTATCACAGAAACCTGGTTACAGGAGTCCTCCTCGCCCGATATTTCAGTTGCTTTACCTCCTGCCTATAAAATACACAGGCTTGACCGCCCAGGAAAAAAAGGAGGCGGAACGGCTATAATCTATAAATCTGCTATTAAGCTTCACACTAATGACTCCTATTTAGAATGCTGGGGCGAAATGTGTATTGCCACCATGACCTTAGGAAATAAAGAGTCATGGAAGGTGGCTCTTATCTATAGACCCCCAGGAACCAAAACCCATTTTGTGGATAAGCTCGTTGAAGCAATAGCGCCCTACGCTCTAGCGACAGAGAACTTCCTCTGATTATCATCTGGACCAAACTCTTGACCCCTATACTGTTGACCTTATCGTGAGTTTTGATGCCTTACAGCTACGCCTACTCCTGACAGGCCCAACGCATATTGCGGGACATACATTAGACCTTATATGCACGAACTCCCCTAAAGTCAAAATTAAGCAGATTGCTCCAGTTCTCTGGACTGACCACTTTGTTATAAAATTTGACATCAAAGGCTCCCAGGTCGAACCCCGGAAAACCACTCAAGTAAAACTGAGCAGACCATGGAAGAAGATCACTTCAGACTCCTTTGCTGCGCATTTCTCCCCTCCCACCATCACCGATAAAACTGACCCCAACACAGCAGCCAGGGAGCTGGAATCCGCAATTGCTTTGGCGTTAAATTGCAGTGCCCCAGCACGAGCATCCAGACCTCCTACAAAAAACTCACCCTGGTTCACGCCGGATCTGGAGCTAATCAAACACGCAGTCAGGGTAGTAGAAAGGAAATGGCGTCAAACTAAAGATCTGAGAGATAGGGAACAGTATAAAGCAGCACACAGACAGTATATGAAAGGAATCGCCGAGGCAAAAAAAGTGTACCTTAGTAATAGGATAACCCAGGCGGCTAACTCACAAAGAGAGCTCTACAGTATAGTCAAAGAATTCACTAATCCCCCTGCTAGCCAACAGCCACTCAGCGAATCAAAAGAATGGGTGGATTCTGTGGCAGCGTACTTCCATGAAAAAGTCAATGAAATCCATAAACTTTTTCCTCAGCTACCTCCCATATGTCAGACCATAGTCTCGCCCACTAACAGCTGTAGGGACCCCAACAGTTGCATTTCTACACTAAGGGAATTCTCACCATGCTCAGAAACAGAGGTTGAGTTAACCCTGCATAAAATGAAGTCTGGAGCCCCTGGAGACCCTGCCTCTCCTCAAATTCTATCAAAAATAGCTCCTGTTCTGATCTCTGCCTTAACGAAAACCTTGAATCAGTCCCTACTCCATGCCTCTGTCCCATTACATTGGAAGGAGGCCGTAATAAGACCTATCCTAAAAAAAACTTCAGCCGATCCTAAATTACTCCCTAACTATCGGCCCATCTCCCTCCTCCCCTTGTTCGGGAAGATTATGGAGTCCCTAATAAATAAACAACTCAAATTACATCTGGAGTGGGGGGCGACGGAGTTGCCATCGCTGTCGCAGTGGTGTAGAAATATGGATGCGACTATGATTACGGAGCGGGCAGTATATCAGATGGGAGCGAATCCCCGCAAATGGAATAAGATATGGCTGCCGTGGAACACCTACAGGGGCGATCTCTGTGACCCTTTAGAGGAAGAAGATATAGATAGTTCGGGGGATGAGATGGAGGATAGTTGAGTGCGTGGGGTTGTGGATGGCTACAGATGATGGAGGGAGGAGGGAGGCCTGGAAGTGGACCAGTTTCCTCACACAATACCGGATCCAGGAGGGCAGTGTGAATGATGAATGTGAGGGTAGCCGAGAATGCCATAGGGTTTGACGGTAACTGGACCATGGATGAGGTCACCCATTTAATTACTGAGTCATAAGTTGAGTTGTGTTATTTAAAAATGCAAAAGCAGGACCACAATTATTTTTTGAATATAAGAGTAATGCGCATAAATGCCATAAATGTTTGGAGATCCGCTGCCGGACCGTTGGTTGTCGGCTGAATAGCTGTGTAATTAATTTTTTTATTTATTTATTTTATTTTTTATTTTTATTTTTTTACTTGCTATATACAGTTTTGGGAACAGCCGGCCCCAGGGTTGTAGGCGACATACTGTAAGTTAACAAACTGTCAATAAAGTCTTGCTTTTAAAAAAAAAAAAAAAATAAAAAATTACACCTGGAGACTAACAAGCTCCTGGACCCATCACAGTCTGGCTTTAGGGTATTCCACAGCACCAAAACTGCCCTGCTCGAAATTGTCGATAATATAAGAATGACACTGGATTCCAACCAGTCGGCCATATTGGTCTTGCTCGACCTATCCGCTGCCTTCGACACCATCTCGCATCTCATTCTTTTAGAACGCCTTGCGGAGGTTGGTGTCGAGGGCTCCGCATTATGCTGGATAAAAAGCTATCTGACAAATAGGCGGTCTAAGGTCCAAATTGGTACTTATTCCTCCAACTTCTATGACAATGATAAGGGTGTCCCTCAGGGGTCAATACTGAGCCATACGCTCTTTAACCTGTATGTGTCCCCTCTCGCAAAGGTTATACGAGCACACGGTTTTGAAACTGTGTCCTACGCAGATGACACCCAAATATTGATCACAATCGAGCAGAACCCAGACGAAACTAAACTGAGGTTCAAAAATTGCATGGTAGACATTCATGACTGGATGACCAGGAACTTTCTAATGATGAATGCAGGCAAAACGGAGGTCATGCTGTTTGGAAGGGCCGAAAAAATCTGGTTCGAAGATTGGTGGCCAGCCTCCCTTGGCCCATGCCCCTCGCCCAAACCTTCAGTCAGGAATCTTGGGGTAACAATCGACAATAAGCTGTCCATGTCTGATCACATAAGTAAAGTAGTATGCACTAGCTTTGGCCTCATGCGCAGTCTGAGGAAAATCTTTAGATGGATTCCCCTCTCAGCTCGCATGCCCATAGTACAGGGACTCATTGTCAGTAGGATTGATTATGGGAACGCACTTTTGTCCTCAATAAACACCATGCTCTTGGCTCGCTTACAGGTTCTTCAGAACACCGCGGCAAGGCTGGTGCTCGACCTTCCTTCCCGCACCCCGTCACTGCCCTGCTTAAAAACCTTGCACTGGGGGGGCGTGGTCAAGATGGCGACGGAGTAGGACGTGTTGCTGAGTCCCTCCGGTGCCGCCAACTGCTTAGCATTGTTTAAAGCTTCTAAATCGATCAACTTTGCCACCTCACCTGCAGCGGAGTGCCCCGGGGCGGCATAGCGAGGTCCGGTGCGGTGACCTGCCCAGCAGGGCTGCTGAATTTGCTGCTGCAGCCGCGACGCGGGACCTGCGGGGGAGTGAGGCCTGGGAAGCCTCGGCCTGGATTGAGCAAGTGGCCTGGGGGCATCGCGACCGGGCGCGGCCCACCGGCTATCGGGGCCTCCGACTGGAAGCAGGAAGTGAAGAGTGGGGAGACATCTGCGGCCTCTTACTGGGGGGCCCCTGAAGGGACTCGCGGGCCGGTCCCGTATGAGCATTGCTTTGCCCGCAGACGAATCGAGTCCAGACTTGGGGACTTTTGCAAACGACCCCCGGTGGAGCTTGGAGTGGAGTACAGACGCCGACTGGGGTGAAGGGGAGACCGGTGAGACACGCTGCTAGAGGCAGGGGCTTCTGGTCCTACGCGAATCGCCCTTCCCCTGGGGCCGGAGCTAGTGGCCGCGGACGCCCGTGATACAGACCCTCTGAGGTGTGCTTCCAGCGGGCCGATCCCGGTTCGGAGGCCCTTAACGTACCTATGGTGCAGCGGGAATTCGCAGGGGCCGCTCGGCTTGAACAGGAAGGGGCAGTAGCTGGCTACTAAAGCCATGTGAGGTGAGAGGTGAGGAGAAGATAGCCGCTGAGAGATTGCGTCCTGCTCCCAGGGCCGGTTCTGGGCGCAGTGAGAAGCTTGGGTCTGAGACGCAATTCTTGTGGCATACTGCGGCCCCTTGAACTCGGCGCCGACTACTGAGCGTGCACGCTGGGCCCGAGTGGCGCTGCCTGGCCACACCACCTGGACCGAGCAGAACTTAGACCTCCAGTCCCATGCGGAGGACTTGGAGAACCGGTCCCGTCGGAACAACATCCGCATCCGGGCTGTGCCTTGGGACGGGGAGGCTGGAGACTTGAGGGGATATGTAGAGGAGGACTTGAGCGAGATTCGGATGGACAGGGTCCACAGAGTCAGATTGCCAAGGCGCGGAGGGGCTCCTCCCCCCGATGTTCTGGTCTGCATCCATGACTTCCAACTGAAGGAGCGCATACTCCAGAAGGCCCGGGAGATCCCTTCCTTGCAGTCCTGGGACCATCGACCCCAGCTGTTCCAGGACCTGGCTGCATCGACGCTCCAGAAGAGGCGTGAGTTTCGCCCAGTGATCACCTTCCTGCGTGAACAAAACGTGTCCTACTCCTGGGGTCATCACTTTCGGCTTATCTTCAGATGGCAGAACAGGTTGGTGCAGGTCAGATCCCTGCAGGCTGCCAAAGACCTCCTGGGTATAGATGACGCTGCCCCTTCCTCGGGCTGCGGCGGCTCCCCGTCGAGGCGGAGACGACGCTCCCCGTCTTGGCAGAGAGTGGGCCGGGAGACTGCGCCGAGGAGACCTGATCCTACGACTAGCCTACAGGAGAGAGGAGCGGCGGTTGCCTCAGTGGCTTCCGTGACGGTGGCGCCATCGCAGGATGGCTCCGGGGCGGCTTGAGCCCTGGGGAGACGACTAGTCATCGGGTACCGTGGGTAATTTTGTACTTTTGGGAAGACACCCCGGACCGGGACCTTGGGGGTACGATCAATGGTGCCTCGACCCTCACCTCCTGGGGGAATCAATAGACGTCCACACACTGGGACTGTCAGGATCGTTGTTTTCTCTTGTAATTTTGGCTCTCCTTGTTGTCCTTTTCCATCCTGCTAGTTCTGGGCGGGATTCACAGTTCTTGGGAGTGGGGGGGTGTCAAAGGGATCTGTTGTGGGAGGTGGGAGGGTTGGGTTTGGGGGGGCGGTGGTGGTGACCAGGTTGTATGGTGCGGTGCAATTTTTGGCTTATGGTGTGTTGTGTGTCTGTCTGCTGCTTGCTCTGCATTGATCTCTGAGGCTTTATGTGTTTGCTGTTCTAAATGCGTAGAAGGGATGGTACCGCTGGGCTGGCCTCCCGATGCTCTTGGAGATGAGGAGGCAGGGAGGAGTCTGTGGTTCCTCCGGGTTGGGTCATGGCAGGCTGTCCGGGTGGTGGATAATGGAGGAGAGTCGCTGGGGAGTTGGCTAGAGTGTGTTCTCTCGACGGGTGGCCCACTTGAGTGTCCTAGTTGTGGTGCGCCAACACGGGATGCCCTGTGGCGTCTCTGGGTGGGAGGGGCGGGGAGGTCCTATGACGGTGTGCAAGTTGCTGGGGTGAGGTCACTACTTTGTAATGCCACTTAGTATTGGAACGTGGAATGTGAAAGGCTTAAACTCCCCGCAAAACGCCAGAAAGTTTGGAAGTATGTGAATGATCACCAACTGGATGTGGTGGGACTCCAGTAGACTCACCTGGCGTGCAGGGATGAACTCCGCCTTAAGCACAAGCACTTCCCCCTTATATACAGATCATCTGCTTCCACGAAACACAGGGGGATGGCTTTTCTCTTCCGTTCGACCCTTCATTTTCAGCCTATGCGTGTGCGCAGCGATAAGGAAGGCCGTTGGCTGATGGTCAAGGGTCTGATGCATGGCAGATTATGCACCTTTGTGGTGGTATATGCCCCAAATGCGGGCCAAAATAGCTTCCTCCAAGACCTTCTGCAGGAAAGTGGAGGGCTTTGTTGAGGGGGCTCTGTTTTTGATGGGGGACTTCAATTTGGTGTGGCATTGGGAAATGGATAGCTCTCATATTCAGAGATCAGATACTGGCCTGTTCTCTACTGAGACACAGCGACTTATAAGTGATTTAGGACTGGTGGATGGGTGGCACTTTCTCCATCCCCACTCTCGGGACTACACCTTTTTCTCCCATGTCCACCACTCCTATTCCTGACTAGACCACATTTTCTTGAGTCAAGCACTTAGAGGGGATATCCGCGACTCCAGTATATTCCCGCTCTCTGTCTCTGATCATAGCTTGCTCTTGCTCGGGCTGCGGTGGTCGGCGAAGGGGGACGGGCACCGCAAGTGGTACTTCCCGGCCTCACTAGCCCGGGATGAACCCTCGTGTAAGGAACTGCGGAAGGCCATCCGGGAATTTTTTACTCTTAATCCCGTGTCCGACACATCAGTGTTCACCACCTGGGACGCCTTTAAGGCGGCACTAAGGGGCACCTGCTTGGCCCTCAATGCTAACCTCAACAAACTGCGACGTAAGGAGCGGGAGGAGCTGGAGGGAGAGCTTGTTGCTCTTGAACAAGCACATAAACTGAACCCTTCCAGATTGACCCTTCGACCATTGACAGCAGTTAGGGGGAAGCTTAGGGCACATTACAACAACAGGGCGGAGTTTACCCTGCTTAAACTACGGCACCTCTCCTACTCCCAAGGGAACAAGGTGGGGAGACACCTGGCTCGCCAGCTTAGGGACAAGAGGGAAAGGGACTACATAGGGGGTATCCAGGATGCGGCGGGGACCCTGCACCATCGGGACGAGGCCAAAGCTGATCTCTTTGGGCGCTTCTATGCCGCGGTCTATGCCGGGGAGGCCCTGGACTCCGAGGACCAACGGTGTATCTAAGTGGTCTTCCCCTACCCGGGGTCTCTGAGGAATGGAATGAACTACTCGCGACCCCATTCACCAGAGCGGAAGTATTAGATGCCATTAAAGCTCTGAAACCCAATAAGGCACCTGGGCCAGATGGCTATACCGCTCTTTTTTACCAGACGTTCGCGTCGGAAGTGAGCGACTTTCTGGTCTCCCTTTTTAACGACATGGCAGAGGCCGGGGAAACGTCGAGCTCGAAGGCCGAAGCCGTGATTACGATTATCCCCAAACCAGGGAAGGACCAGTCTAAATGTTCTTCATATCGCCCGATAGCCCTCCTCAATATAGGCGCCAAGTTGTACTCCTCCATCATTGCAAGTAGGCTTCAGGGCCTGATGCCGGCACTCATTCATCCGGATCAATCCGGATTCATCAAGGGCCGCCAGACCCATGATAATACGAGCAGGGTAATTCACTTGATTGAAAAGGCTAACAGATTCCGAATACCGGCGGTCCTGGTGGGCCTTGATGCGGAAAAGGCCTTTGATCGGGTGGATTGGGGCTTCCTGTTTCGCACCTTGGCCGCCTTCGGCTTCTCGGCTTAGTTCCTTTCGATGGTGAGAGCAAACTACAGCAGCCCCCGTTCTAGAGTAGCTGTAAATGGCCACCTGTCAGCGCCTTTTTCGCACTCCCGGGGCACCAGACAGGGGTGTCCCCTCTCCCCCCTACTCTTCGCCCTGAGTATTGAACCATTGGCGCTAGCTGTGCGAGAACATGAGGGAATATGGGGTCACCCCTTTACCGGAGAGCAGCACAAAATTACCCTCTTTGCTGATGACGTTCTTCTATCGGTTATGGATCCGGCTCACTCTCTGCCACACGTCCAAACGGTGTTACTGCGCTTCGAGGAAGTGGCCGGCTTCAAAGTAAATTACGATAAGTCTTATGTTCTCAATCTTACGCTTTCCTCTGCAGAGGTGGACCGAGTGCAGCCACTCACTCCACTGTCTTGGGCCTCCAATTCCATCCTGTACTTGGGAGTCCAGTTGACGCCCTCGATAGGGAAATTATATTCCGCGAACTTTCCCCCGCTGCTGGCGAAGACTGGTGCGGACTTGGACCGCTGGAAGCCGAAGTATCTATCGTGGCTGGGTAGAATTCACCCACTTAAAATGGTCCTCCTTCCTAAGTTCCTGTATCTCTTCCAGGCGCTTCCTATTCCTCTGGATGTGGACTTCTTCCGGCGCCTAAAAACCCAGATGCTTTGATTCATATGGCAGGGGGGACGGGCGCGGTTCTCCTTTGCTACTCTGCGTCGGCCGCGGGGGGAGGGGGGAGTGGGCCTTCCCGATATGCACTTGTACTACAAAGCTGCGCAGTTAAGAGTCTTGGTGGAGTGGTCCCAACAACTCTCGGAAAAACACTGGCTACATATGGACAGGAGTGTAGCGGGGAGATGAATCTGTGATTTGGTGTGGAAACCCAAGGGAGATAGGCCCAAGAATGCATACATCAGTACTCCCACCAGCACAACCCTGAAGGTATGGGACACAGTGTCCAGTGATGACCGCTGGACTACGTTCCCATCTCCCTTTACACCGATACACTTTAACCCGACCTTTCCGCCGGCGCTGCAGGAGGGCCTTTTCGAGGTATGGAGAGAAGGGGGCTGTAGGACTCTCACACACTTGTTTCATGGCTATACTCCACTTACCTTTGATAACTGTATGCGGGACTATGGAGTTCCCCCGTCTGAGCGATTCCACCACTTCCTGCTGCTTCACTGGGCCATATCACCTGTGGTCAACGACGCGGCCACGAGGCCTCCCTCTCCATTTGAGGCCTTCCTCTTACGAACCACCACCATGAAGGGCGCTATTTCCTTTCTTTACAACCTGCTGCTTACCTCTGAGTGTCACCTCGTCCCCGCTATATGGGACACTGGGAGGAACTTCTCGGGTGTGATATTTCGGACGGGGAGTGGTCGTCCCTGTGGCGGGATATCGCTACGCACAATCACTCGGTTGAGTTAAGGGAGGCCCATCTTAAGACTCTCATGGACTGGTATTTGTACCCGGCCAAGTTACATCGCATCTTCCCGTCCTCTTCTGACAGATGCTGGAGGGGCTGTGGTCTGCTTGGGGATTTCTGCCATATCTGGTGGGACTGCCCGGTCATCCGCCCTTACTGGGAAGAGATCCTATCCCATATCAAAGAGATTCTCGGTTACCCCGTTGCTAATTCTATGGCCCATGTACTGCTGGATCTTCGAGATCCGGAGCTCGAACATCAAACCCGTGCAGACAAAAAGATCCCATGGCTGTGTATTGGGGCTGCCAAACTCACTCTAGCAGCGGCCTGGAAAAAAAAGGAAGCCCCGGCGATTTCCCTATGGCATGCGAGGCTGTGGAAATTGCTGAGCATGGAACGGGTGGCGGACATTTTCCTGGGCAACTTCAAAAACGTTATGTTCCGCTGGGGACCCTTGGTCCGCTTCCTCTCCAGGGGATTGCCATCTGCAGTCTGCCCGTCCACGGTGCGGACTCTTCATCTATTTCAGGTCTAACTGTGGAGTCAGGATGTGTGAATGAGTGTATGTTGTCACCACCACTGGAGGGAGGGGAGAGGGGGGGGGTATGTTCTCTGTTAGTTCGCTTTTTGTGACACCCTCAATAGTAAAAGAGGCATACTAGAGGCCTGTGCACCAGACGGCATGTATAAGTACAGCTACTCCTACCTTGCAGAGCCTCCCACTCCGTAGAGTCTAATGGACTGTGGTGCAGCTTTGTCCAATATTTGAACTATCCTTTGCTTCATTGGACTGCCCTTTTTAGCTGAAGTGTGGGAACCCTCCAGACACTCAACGCTTTGCTCCCTGCCTCTACCTATGCCCACTGCATGGGACGATGTGCGGGATTGTCGCTTTTTCCTCTTCTGTTTTTTTTCGAATAAAACAAAAATAAAGATTTTTTTTTAAAAAAACCTTGCACTGGCTCCCAATACAAAAGCGTATAAAGTTCAATTTGTGTTGCCTGGTCCATAAATCCATTAATGGTCATGGTCCAACATACCTAGAACAAAAGCTTAAGGTCTACCACCCGTCGAGAACGCTTAGATCATCCAGCAAGTCTCTTCTAAGTGTCCCTAGGGTACGTACGGCCAGAAACGGTAACAGGGCATTTAGCAAAACAGCTCCTGAAGCCTGGAACTCCCTGCCCCTCCAGATTAGGACAGAACCCGATTATCTAAGATTCCGCAGACAGCTAAAAACCTGGCTCTTCTAGCCCTGTCCTCTGCCCTGTTCTGGGTTCTCTGTCTGGAGGTTTCTCTGCAAGCGCTCTGAGACTTTCTGGTGATTTATGCGCTATATAAATGCACAATGGAAATGGAAATGGAAATGGGCGCTAGACTAGCTGCCACAAGGTTCTGTAGCTGGGGGCACCAATCTGCCAGAGCGTTGCTGGGAAGTGTGTAGGTGTTGCCTCTGCGGATGGTAGATGTTCCCTGAATACCTGCATCTTAAAGCAAGAGAGTGCGTCAGCTGCATTATTTAACACCCCTGGGACATGTTTGGCTAAACTGTATGTTTAGTTTCATGCATACCAGCACTATTTCCTTCAGTAGGCGAAGTATCATTTTACACTGTGCCGCCTGCTGGTTGATACATTCCACTACTGTCATGTTATCAGACCAGAAAATCACAGATTGACTACACAACTGATTAGGCCAAACTGTCAATGGAACCCAGATCGGAAATAATTCCAGGAAACCTATATTAGTAGTCAGACCACTCTCCTCCCACCATACCGGCCACTGTTGTGCCACCCACTTGTTTCCAAGTATGGCGCCAAATCCCACACTACACGCAGAGTCAGTCCATCAACCTAACTCTGCAGACGTAGTGGGGGGACCGAGCCACATTACCCTGCCATTGAAGTCCTCCAGAAATGCGATCCAAATACGCATGTCCTGGCAGACCTCGGCCGGCAGTCTCGTGTGATGGTGCTTCTTCCGCAGACCTGCAATGGTCTGCGAGATTGAGCGGGAGAATGTTCGCGCCATGAGTATCACTCTCAGTGCGAAATTCAAGTGGCCCACAGTCTGCTGTAGTTGGTGTAGTGTCACTTTGACCTTTGCCAAACATTGCTGAAGGGCTGCCCTAAATTTCATGATGTTGTCTTTAGGTAACCTAAAACAACCTTCCACTGAGTCTAATTCAATGTCTAGGAATTCCAATGTGGTTGCTGGACCCACCGTCTTTCCCGGTGCCAGCGGTACCCCAAAAGCCTGCATGAGCACGCAAAATTCCTGCAATGCCCACGCACACTCCTGCGAGCCCGCCGACCCGAGAAAGAGAAAATCATCCAGGTAATGCATGACATGTTGTTGTCCAGTCATCTGTCTAAAAACCCATTCCAAAAAAAAAATGAATTTCTCAAAGTAGCTGCAGGAAAGACCCATGGGCATACACTTATCCATATAGAATTTACCTTGAAATGAGAAACCTAGCAGATGCTGATCTAGAGGATGAACCGGCAGTAGCCGAAAAGCTGACTCAATATCCGACTTTTCTAACCAGGCTCCAGGTCCTCAAAATATCCACCGCCTGGTCAAAGGAAGCATACTTCACACTACAAATGTCTTCATTGATGGCGTCATTTAGTAATGCGCCCCTAGGTGCTGATAGATTATGGATCAGCCTGAACTCACCCTCATCCTTCTTTGGCACCACGCCAAGAGGTGAGCAAACAAAATTGTGCACAGGGATGTGATCAAAAGGACTCGCTATCCTGCCTAGACGCAGTTCCCTTGCAATTTTTGTCGCTGCCACCTCTGGGTTGTTCCTAACTGATAGTTGGTTCCTACATTCTGCCTTTCCGGTGTATCCCACTGCTGGGATCCTAAAGCCCAGCAAAACCCCTTCTTGCAACATCCTAGCAGAGTCATGGTCGGGGTACCTGTTCAGCCAAGGAGTCATAGACAGAACGTCAGTGGGGGAAAGCGACACCAGCCATACTCTCTCCCTAGTCCTGTTTCTTTCTTCCCCTGTTTCCAGAGGCGTTATTTCGGCATGTTGTTCCTGGGTGGTAAGGTTGGTTACAAATGGAACATGCGTGTCTGAACTTGCATGTACCTTGTGCCCTGGTGCATGATCGCTTATTAAAATCCCAGCACACCCCTTCCGCCCACCACTGCTCCCTGCCCTAGGGTCCGTGCCACCGCCCTGAGCTGGCCGAAAGGGCTGTTGGTATTTGGAGGGGTAGCTTCTGTTCCAACTCGGCCCTGCACTACCAGGTTGCCCTGCTGTAAACTGGCCATACCAGGAAAAAGAATCAACCTGATCCCAGGAACGTGAGGAGTTAAACTCTTTCACTTTCCTAAAACTCATGTCATAGTCTTTCCATCCTTCCCCACCATATTTATCATGGAAAGTTGTGATCCTACTCTGGTAACACGCCATTTCTGCCTGCAAGTTAGGGGAACGCTCGGCTGTAATCGCCATAAACACAGAGAAGGCTCCAATCCAGTTATTCAATGTCTCTTCTACCCTGACTGCTTCCTAGCATACTCCATTTCCCTGTTATCCATAAGCAAAGAAAACATATTGACATATTTGCCCGCCCAAATTAAATCCTTCACTTCTTGTGTCACATGTTGAGCCAAATGTTCCCTCCTGGAGAGTACTGTACCCTCACCCAGCACTGGTAATGCCACCTCCTTACCATTTTCTCCGGCGCGTGTTGGTTCTACCATCTTGTCCTTTCCGGAGTTGCTACCTGGACACTGTTCGTGGAGGAATAGGCATACTTGGCACCCCCCGCTACTCAGGGCGGTCATGATCCTTGCCACTATCTTATACGCCTCCGCGAAAGGATCCTCCCCCACCTCCTTCATGCCTACTGAAGATGATAACATCCCCCCTATTCCTAGCCAAGGGAGAACTGCCGCTATCTGTGCCACTAGCTCCGGTGGGACCTGACCAACCCCTGCAGGTGCTGCTACCGGGATGGGGGCTGCTGGGCTTGGGACAGGACTCCCCAGGATAGGTGTGGGGTTAGACATGGTTTCCATCGGGACTACCGTTGGGACCACCAGAGGCACTGAGCTCGGTGTTGGCACCGGCGTGGGATGAGCCGGTGTTACAGGTATAGCTGCCGGGATTTGAGGAGTAAGTATAGGGATCACCGGTGGCACCAGCCCCCCTTCAGGGTCCCCCCCCAGAAGGACCCTCTCCCCCATGTTGCTTTGGGATTCGACCATTCTCTCTCTTGGCCCTGGCACGCTTGGGTAATGGATCCAATTCCCTTCTGGGCTGGTGGGGTATTATTGTTTGCTTGGGCCTTCCAGAAGACCCAGCTTGATCATCCAACCTCTGCTTGAACTCAGCCACGCTCTTTCCTATCTGATCAACCTTCCCCCATCTCCTGTTCGCATCATACCTTGCAACATATGTTCCATGCGGGAACGTTTGGCGCCACACCTACTGGCCATCTTCTTTCACCTCGTAACTGTGAGGCCACCTGCACCTGTGATAACACTGCAAGCACAATGTATCCCTGCTACCACCAGGACCTAACCCGGCTTTTACCTGCACAAAGTTGGGGGTACACAGACTGGCCGTAAGCACCACGAAACTGGGACCACGCCACACCAGCTAGCCTTGGTGTTGGGCGAGCGCACTCTAGCCCAGCAGCCCACCAGAAGCAGTGAAGTGCAGGCCTACCTGTGTCCCCGACTGCGTTGCCCACCGCTTCGCTCCCTGTCGTCTCCTCAAGCAGTGTCCCCCTCAATGTAGTCCTACGATGAAAACACGATTACCAAGAAAGGTGTTCAAATGCAAGGCGAATTACCTCTAGACTGGGTATCCAAGCCCTTTACATGAGCATCAGTTAAATCACGCAAGAGTTAAAAAAACAAGAATATTCATAATTCTTTAACCTTCAATGCCTTTGAACGCCATCAATTTTTTACAACTGTGCTTATTAAATCAATGCCATGCGAAAGTCTTCTGTACGCCACACTCACATTAAGATTGTCCCCAGCAGAGTAAAATCAGCCTCGCTGCGCCTGTGTAGCCCCCCTCACGCCCCTCTTGCGAGATGTGGTCTTTGCATGAGTGCCGTGCAATTATTTATAATTCTACAGTGGCTGGTATTTCACAAGCGGTCTCCCGTACTAACCAGGCCCGACCCTGCTTCGCTTTTAAAATCGAGCGTGTCACATGCAGTCCACCATCCAAGTGCTAACCAGGGCCAACCCTGCTTCGCTTTTAAAATCGAGCGTTTCACATGCGGTCTCCCATCCAAGTACTAACCAGGCCCGACCCTGCTTAGCTTTTAAAATTGAGCGTTCCTGCTGCCGCCCGCTCTTTATAAATTCCTATGTGAGAATAATTGCCCCCGAGTGCCCAGCTCGACCCGGGCCCTGAGCTTGTAACCCCCCGCTGCCTTACCGCATTTTCGCAGCGTTTACCAGCGTTTATCAGCTGTAGGCACGGGCTGGTGCGACGCGGAGCTGCCGGCGTTCTACCTCTCCCGCCACACTCCCGATGTCCCAACTCTCATGCCCGCTCCTCGGCTTTCCGCCCGACCTGCAAAAGAAGAACCCAAACTCCGACGTGCTCCGGGTCGGTGTTCGCCCACGTGGGGCTTCTCGGGCTGAAAGAGAAAAAAGAAGAAAAACCGGTCACAGCCTCGAGAGGCTGGGGGGGCAAAGGGTAGACCCGGGGAGCGCAGGAACAAGAGAACGCCTCCCGCGCTCCTGGCCTTTTAAGCCCTCCACAGCAGACCAGTCACAACTGGTCTGCCCCTTGGCTCCCCCCTTTGACCCGGAAGTGATTCTATCGCTTCCGGGTCAACTGGGGAACCGCGCACCAATCAGTGGTGGGGCGCGCCGGCCGCGTCATCTGATGCGGCGGGGGCGCGCCCCACCATGGTTGCTGGCAAGGGCAAGGGGGGGCTGGCGCCCCGCCATACGTGCGGGGGGGCCGATGTGGCCCTCCCCTTTCCTTTCGTATATACTCTTGTCAAACAATATAATCCTCTACAGTGGACAAAATGCTAAGTTGTTCATTACAACCCATTCAATAAGTACACACACTCAGTTGAAATATCTTACTAGTTTTAATTCAAAATGTCCCTTGTTCATACAGATGTTCACCATGGGAGTACCATGAGAACATTTTAATCGAATAACCCCAAATATCAAAAGATAAAGGGGCATATTATAAAGGATGGCATTAAAATTATCGCCGGTTTAGCGGCAGAACAACTGCAGCTAAAGCGGCGATAATGGGCTTGATAATATGTCCTGGAGAATTCCAATAGAAGCCCATGTTAACACCAGGACATGGACTTCTATTGGAATTCTCAAGGGCATATTATCAAGCCCATTATCGCCGCTTTAGCCGTAGATTTCTATTCTTGATAATATGCCCCTTCATTCCTCTGAAATAAAGACAGTCCTCGAGTCACGTTTTATGATAATTTGCTCTCCGAATGGATCGCCATGGCCTTAGTGCAATGCACATTATTATTTAGGTATATTTCCTATCAAGCCATTTAAAGAGGAGATTGAAATGTGGTTATGTACTCAGTTTATGAAATGGCATTGGTCAGAGGTAGGTGCATTTCCATGTTGCACGTTGAAGACCTGGCATCGGATCACAATCTGCCAAAGAGAAGGAAAAAGTTTTCTTTACCAAACTTCAAGATCAGCGACATAAGTATCTGATCCTGAAGTTTGGTAAAAAAATGTTTTCCTTCTTTTTGGCACTTTTTTCTTCGATGACACCATTTGAGTGGAGATTGATGGTAGAAGCTTTTCTTCTCATGGGAACTTATTCTCGATTTGCTTTTTCCTTTAACATTTTAATAAACCATGGAGCACTATAAATTCAATTATTTTATAAATATTATGATTGTGGGACATCGCCAGATAATACTGTGTCTCATTATTTCAGATCCCACCTCTGCCCGCCTTTATGTTTAAATTTGGTGGTCCTGAAGAAGGTGGCCTTAAAGCAATTACATGCCACTGAAACATACGTTGACCTGGATGTCAGATACCCAACCTCAACCCAGCCATTGAGACTGTTCGTGATCTGGCTTCACTGTGACTTCTTGACGAAGCCCTCTGGCGAAACGCGTCGTGTGCTGTGAGGTTCCCCATTAAAATCTTTTGAGGAATCACCCCCTGCGTGTGCTGCTTTCTATACAGACTTACCGTTTGTGGATGCTTGGAGCTTTGATATATATATATATATATATATATATATTACCTACTGGCGGTCGCCAGTAGGTATATATAGTTAGGATTTTTTCTCTATGGGATTTTTGAAAATTCTATGTCTAATAACTTTGGCGTTTGTGGATGGAATTGGCTGAAATTTTCAGGAAAATGGAACATTTTGTTTCTGAGCAGCCCCTGAAAATTTGGGGGGGGGTTTGTCAAGGGGGGGCCGAGAAAAAAGGGGGGTCCCAAAACGCGTTTTTCCCATGTTAATTTCCATAGGGCGGTTGGACTCTCTTTTAGCTCGAACGGCTGAATGGATTTGCACGAAACTTGGCAAAATTGTAGGGACTGGTAGCCCGATGTGCCTTTGCTAGGTCTCAATATATGTGCTCCAGTGGATTTTGAGAAATTAACGTTCAAAAAAAGATATATATCTGTGACAGCGCTCCGGGCAGCGCTCCGCTTCGCGTACTTTTCGCGTTACGGAGCTTTGCGAAGCGAAGCTGATTGGTTCTCCGGCGTCTGTAAACATTCCAAACAGTCCGTAGCGGCCGCCATCTTGTCTCTCGGTAGGATCGAGAGACAAGAGGAGGCCTAAGCGAAGGGGCAAATGACCATAAGGGGGCATAGTAGATCCTCCCTGACCCCCTAGGTTTGATGTGGAGGTTTTAAAAGGGCCCCGCGGGGCAAAAAAAAAAAAAAAAATCGAACGGGTGAATGGATTTGCATGAAACTTGGCAAAATTGTAGGGACCGGTAGCCCGATGTGCCTTTGCTGGGTCTCAATATATGTGCTGCAGTGGATTTTGAGAAATTAACGTTCAAAAAAAGATATATATCTGTGACAGCGTCCCGGGTAGCGCTCCGTTTCGCGTACTTTTCGCGTTACGGAGCTTTGCGAAGCGAAGCTGATTGGCTCTCCGGTGTCTGTAAACATTCCAAACAGTACGGAGCGGCCGCCATCTTGTCTCTCGGAGAGACAAGAGGAGGCCAAAGCGAAGGGGCAAATGACCATAAGGGGGCATAGTAGATCCTCCCTGACCCCATAGGTTTGATGTGGAGGCTTTAAAAGGGCTCCGCGGGGCAACATTTTTTTTTTAAAAATCATTTTTTTTGGTGGGGTACGCCCGGTTAGCGTAACGGGAAGCGGACTGGGGAGCGTACTACAAGGAAACAAGAATGATTGACTTTTAACTTATTGTATGTTTATAGACTTTTTTTTACTTTTTTTTCTGCTGAGTGACGTCTCGGCCTATCTCCACGGGATGCAGTCCCTACCATCTCGGCGTTTAAGCCCAGGGGGACCGGTAGTGTGGGAGAGATAACGTCTGTTAACGTTCGATTCGAAGGAAATCAGGAAGTGTTGAAAAACATTGTCTGCGCCATCTTGCCTTTTTTCAAATGCCACACTTTTGTCGTGCACGGCAGCCATTTTAGATGCCTTGACCAGACCCACTCTCTGCACGCTGTCGATCCTTAGCATGGCTCCCCATCCTCGCAAGCATCTCCCCCAGGCACTGGTCACCCCCGCTCTCTGTCTTATGCATGGGCAATAAACCTCCCCCCATCTGCGCTGCTCTTCCCTGAGAATCACACTCTGTGCCCGCCCGACACCTCCCTTTCGCCCTATTCACTACCGCACCCTCTGACACTCCTCTTCCTCTGTGTCCGATTGTCCAGGCTGGTCCCAGGCTATCAGGTAGCCCTGCAGATGTACTTTATGGCCCCAGCTGTAAAGAATCACCCCTCTTCAAAGGAGTTACAGTAGATCAAGGCCCCCACCCGATGAGATCCGTCACACCACACGCGTTCCTACTATCTGAAAACCATCCTGTATTGTGATTGGGGAGGGGACCGAGCCTGAAGCGGAAGATTCCAGGGATGCCTCTTTGTACATCAAAGTTTTTACAATTATGTGTCACATTAAAAATATATAGCACTCCAACAAAGTAGTAGGATTATAAAACTTTAATAACTTATAAATATAAACAACGCAACAAAAACAGTAAAAACATTTAAACATTTTTAGGAAAAAAGAAGGAACAATGGTCAGTAGCGGTCGGTTGTGCGAATAGTCCCAAGGCAGCACAACGTCCTGAGTTCTGGACGGCACCCAGGTGATGTTGCCTGGGTGCCGCACTGGTTTTGGGTATCCTACAATGCTGCTCCGAATAACGGCGTGGGGCGTCCCGGGGGGTGGCTCGTCAGTAGCGGTCTGTTGTGCGAATAGTCCCAAGGCAGCAGAACGTGCTGAGATGTGGATGGCACCCAGGTGATGTCAAGTAAGTTGCCGCACTGGTTTTGGTATCCCACAATGCTGCTCCGAATAACGGCGTGGGGCGCCCCGGGGGGGGGGGGGTGAGGCGGCGTGAACGGGCCTCCCCAGGTGGAGGCTCGTCTGCTGTAGTGGGGCGCCCCTTTACCGTTTCAGTTGCCATTCCGCCCGCTTTTGGTACACTGTGTCAAAATCCGCCATTCAGCTGAGTTGCGCCCACTCTTGCGGTGCAGCGATAGGCGGCTGCCACAGGACTCTCAAAATGGCGGCAGGCTCTTTCCTTTTTGGGCCTGGTCCACTGAAATGGCCCTGGGACACCTTGGAAATTGGACGCTTGTCTGCTAGGTCTTGGACCCCATTCTCGAAAGCGTCCCCTCAGCCTTGAGGATTCTACAAAAGTCTTGGGGGCCCCCGACTCCTGCAGGCTTCCGGTGGGGAGCGGCTGCCATGATTGCTCGCGGAATGACCACGACGGAGCCACGAGATGGTGGTGCTCTCATGCTGACGCCAGCTTCAGTCTGAAACATCCAGAAACAAGGTGGGGCTTTCATCGTTTGGGAAAAAAAAAAAGTTTTCATCCAATGAAAAGTGTTATTTTTAGGTCATATGATCAAGCCTTCCATCATTAGGAAACCAAAAGTAAAATGAACCAATGAAAAGTTTTATAAACAAGTCACATGACCTGTTATGCGGCATAGGGTATAAAAAGCGTAGAAAATCCGTTGGCACGTGAGGCGGCGTCAGTAGCGGACCGATGTGCGAATAGGCCGAAGGCAGCACAACGCGCCAAGATCCGGATGGCACCGAGGTGGTGTCTAGCAAGTTGCCGCACTGGTGTGGCCATCCTACAATGCTGAAAGTCGGCGTGGGGCGCCCCGTTGGCCTGTGAGTTCGCGTCAGTAGCGGACCGATGTGCGAATAGGCCGAAGGCAGCACAACGCGCCAAGATCCGGATGGCACCGAGGTGGTGTCTAGCAAGTTGCCGCACTGGTGTGGCCATCCTACAATGCTGAAAGTCGGCGTGGGGCGCCCCGTTGGCCTGTGAGTTCGCGTCAGTAGCGGACCGATGTGCGAATAGGCCGAAGGCAGCACAACGCGCCAAGATCCGGATGGCACCGAGGTGGTGTCTAGCAAGTTGCCGCACTGGTGTGGCCATCCTACAATGCTGAAAGTCGGCGTGGGGCGCCCCGTTGGCCTGTGAGTTCGCGTTAGTAGCAGACCGATGTGCGAATAGGCCGAAGGCAGCACAACGCGCCAAGATCCGGATGGCACCGAGGTGGTGTCTAGCAAGTTGCCGCACTGGTGTGGCCATCCTACAATGCTGAAAGTCGGCGTGGGGCGCCCCGTTGGCCTGTGAGATGGTGTCAGTAGCGGACCGATGTGCGAATAGGCCGAAGGCAGCACAACGCGCCAAGATCCGGATGGCACCGAGGTGGTGTCTAGCAAGTTGCCGCACTGGTGTGGCCATCCTACAATGCTGAAAGTCGGCGTGGGGCGCCCCATTGGCCTGTGAGATGGCGTCAGTAGCGGACCGATGTGCGAATAGGGCCAAAGGCAGCGCAACGCGCCAAGATCCGGATGGCAACGAGGTGGTGTCTAGCAAGTTGCCGCACTGGTGTGGCCATCCTACAATGCTGCGCCGAAAGTCGGCGTGGGGCGCTCCGTTGGCCTGTGAGTTCGCGTCAGTCAGTGAGGGTTGTTTGAGGATCTGACTGCATTGGAAAGCAATGTGATGCTGTGCGTCGCCCCCAAGATGAAGGTTCCTCGGCTGCAGTGGGGCGCCCCTTGGTGTTTCACTCGCTATGCAGCTGAGTTGCGTGCGCACTTGCGGCGAATAGGCCGAAGGCAGCACAACAATATTTTCTGAATAGAAGACACCACAAGGCGCTGAGATTCGGTTGGCACCGAGGTGGTGTCTAGCAAGTTGCCGCACTGGTGTGGCCATCCTACAATCCTGCTCCGAATAACGGCGTGGGGTGCCCGAAGGGGGGGGGGGGAGGCGGCGTGAACGGGCCTTCCCAGGTGGAGGCTCGTCTGCTGTAGTGGGGCGCCCCTTTACCGTTTCAGTTGCCATTCAGCTGAGTTTCGGCCGCTCTTGATGCTACAGCGACAGGCGGCTGCAACAGGACTCTCAAAATGGCGGCCTGTTCTTTGGATTTGGGCCTGGTCCACTAAAATGATTCAGAAAAGGGGGTGGTGATGTCCATCACCACCCCTTGTTGTAAATAATTTTGTCCACCCTAAGCGTGGAAGGGTATACTCAGATGTGAGTCCCTTGCTCATTGCACCATCAGGATTCAAGCAAGCCGGGCCGAAGACGGCTGAAATGCCAGAAACCGGTCCCCGGAAGCTTGTTTCCTTCCCAGTGTAAGAATTGGCTTTTGTAGTCTGGTCTGCCCTGTTCCCATGATGCACTGGGCCAGGGACAGACTAATTTGCATACAGCCAGGTTCTGAAGCTGGGATGGTGCAATGAGCTAAAAAACGGTGTTGGATCTAGCCCTGATCTCTTGACTGGGTGAGAGTACTCTGCTTAATTCAGAGACTCTGTCCATCACCACCCCTTGTTGTAAATAATTTTGTCCACCCTAAGCGTGGAAGGGTATACTCAGATGTGAGTCCCTTGCTCATTGCACCATCAGGATTCAAGCAAGCCGGGCCGAAGACGGCTGAAATGCCAGAAACCGGTCCCCGGAAGCTTGTTTCCTTCCCAGTGTAAGAATTGGCTTTTGTAGTCTGGTCTGCCCTGTTCCCATGATGCACTGGGCCAGGGACAGACTAATTTGCATACAGCCAGGTTCTGAAACTGGGATGGTGCAATGAGCTAAAAAACGGTGTTGGATCTAGCCCTGATCTCTTGACTGGGTGAGAGTACTCTGCTTAATTCAGAGACTCTGTCCATCACCACCCCTTGTTGTAAATAATTTGGTCCACTAAAATGGCCCTGGGACACCTTAGAACTCGGACGCTCGAATTTTTTTTCCTTTCCTCTACATGCAAAAAAGGTAAATGCCGGGTACGTTACCTGCCTCATCTGCCACGATGTACTCTCCAGAGGAACCGAAAAAAAATATAGTTATGGTAACTATACCATGCATCGTCATATGGAGAGGTGGCACCGATTAATTATAGTGCTGCACAAAAGAGAGATTTGGAGGAGAACCCCCGACCTGCCAGTACATTCACCAAAGAAGTGGCACTGACAGCATCAGAGGCAAGGGAAACGGTCCCAACTATTTAGAAGAACTTTGGAAAGATTAAAATGACATGTTTAGATTGTGGCAAATTAATTTCATGTGGACAGATGAGTGTTACTCTAATAAATACAGCATATGAACATCATCATAGTCGATGGTTGGTAGAGACATTTTGGCTATATCCTGGACCTGCCCGTCCTCGCCCAAAATGGCGCCGGAATAAATGGGACTCGTAACTCCTTGTTGTGTACTGGTTGCTGAACCTTGAAATCACGAGATACGTATGCAGTTTTGAAGCACATGGCGGGCGGGGACGAGAATTGATTGAATATTTCGACATCCCTATTGATATTAAGTTCTGATGTGTTATTGATTACTGTACTATTGAAAGTTCGAATTAACGTCACCCATGGTACTTGCCCGCAAATGTATATCTAGATAATTTTATTGTAACTGGCTCTGTCGTATTTTAATTATAAAATGTACGTCCACCGATTCCGCAACTGTTAGACACCTTAGTTCTTGCAACCTAATGGCCCGCCCGTTACGTTCCTCTACAGTGTAAATGTCTACTCATCATATATGATTACAGTTTGCTCCGTGGCCGGCCCACGTGGTTATAGGCCCGTATTTGTATACTGACATTTTCACAATAAAGGTTTTTAAAAGAAAACATGGTAGTAGTATTTACATTGGTAAAGTTTTTAATAATAGTCACTGTTTTAGAATCAGTAAAAGGCAAGTGAAATAAAGCAGTCCAATTACATGAAGGGTAAAAGGTATAATACGCAGGAACGCAGTAAAGATAAATGGTCAAGGGCTGTTGTGTTTCTACTTCTGCAACATAAAGTGATCGATAAGAATCTGATATTCAGGCGTATCGGCGACTAAGACAGCAGGCCGAGCCTCTTTTGCTCAACGGCTCCGTCATGGGACGAAGAAACGCCCTTTTTCTCGAAAAAGGAATATATTTTACTTGCAGGACAGTTGTAAATTTTCCGGGAAAGTACATTAGCCTGGAACATTATAACATATGTTTAAGAAAAAATAATGTTCGAAAGTAATAAAAAGCGTAATTTTTAGGTCATATGACCAAGCCTTTCATCATTAGAATAAGAAAAGTAAAATGAACCAATGAAAAGTTTTATTAACAAGTCACATGACCTGTTATGCTTACGTTACGCGCTGCGCGCCGTGCCCCAGATCGCTTCCGGGAAGCTGCGCTTCGCGCACCGGAGGACTTCCGGATGCGCTAACGCGGCGCGTCATATGACGCATTACGCGACAACGCAGGTCCAGAATATAGTCAAAATGTCTCCACCAACCAGCGGTCGGAACACAACCCCTTTCAGCAGGCTAAATAGTTCTGTTAAATGACAACAGAAGGGACGGGCAACAAGAACCATCAGTCAAAGAGGGGAGGGCAAGTTCTTCTCTACCGGGTCACGTTGGGGCGCTACCGGAACTGATCGAATTGGTAGTCTACAGTGTTTCTGGATGTTTCAGACTGAAGCTGGCGTTAGCATGAGAGCACCACCATTTCGTAGCTCCGTCGTGGCCATTCCACGAGCAATCATGCTAGCCGCTCCCCACCAGAAGCCTGCGGGAGTCGGGGGCCCCCAAGACTTTTGTAGAATCTTCAAGGCTGAGGGGACGCTTTCGAGAATGGAGCCCAAGCTCTAGCAGACAAGCGTCCGAGTTCCAAGGTGTTGCAGGCCCATTTTAGTGGACCACGCCCAAATCTGAAGAGCCAGCCGCCATTTTGAGAGTCCTGTGGCAGCCGCCTATCGCTGCACCGCAAGAGCGGGAGCAACTCAAGTACATGGTGAGCGAGACGCTGTAGTCAAAAGAGCAGGCGGTAAACAGCTGAATAGCGGAAGAGGCACAGTGTAGCAAAAGCGGGCGGAATGGCAACTGAAACGGTAAAGGGGCGCCCCACTACAGCGTGTCTTTAGGTGAAACGGATTGTGGGACAAGGTCAAGAATGGAAGAGTCACCAAAAGGCAAAAAGTTCCGCTTGACCCCGGGAGCCGGCCACCTATGTCGGGGGCGATCTCAGGCCACACCAGGGCAACACGACTTGCGGAGGGGGCCGGAGCCAAGCGCCCCCTCCGAGTCCGCGCCATGACACCGACCCTCGGGGGCCTCCGTCAAGCGGTTCAGGGTGGCACCGCATCACATTGTTTTCAAATGCAGTCACGTCCTCAAACAGCCCCCACTTACATTGAGAATAGTGAAGCTGTAGCAAGTGCAAATAGGCTTCAGACAGTGTTACAAGCACTCCTCAAAACTTTGAATTATCAGAGTGCATGAGTTTCATGCTCGATCGATTGAGCTAGCCGGATCGGGCAACAAAAAGTATAAAATAGTTATGTAAATAGTTATTTAATAAAATGTTTTACCCTGTTACTTTGCTGGTGTGTTGTATATATTTGTAATATTTGCATAGAGTTTATCGTTATTTTGGGCGGGGTGGGTGGCGGAGCCGAGCTGTCTTGCAGCCATCATGGTGTGGAGCTCAGTTCATCTCACTAGTTTCGTATTTCTCATGAGGGGTTGTTCCTAATGTTTCTATTTTAGCGAGGTCAAAAAGAGATCCCATTAGTGGCCTACTGATTTTGCTCGATTCCTTTTGTTTTTTAACACGATTTTTCACTATCTGCAAAGACTAAACAGAGTATTGCGACTCTGTGCTTGTTTGTAAATAGAGAATGAACCAAAGAGAAACAATTCTAAAACAGTAAATGCTTGGATAACAATCAATCAAATGGAGAGAGAAGCAGGCACGACGGATTACAACGGGGGCAAAGGCCTGCGTTAACTACCCTTCACTATCTGCAAAGAGAGAGTACTCCTAATAGAAATGAGGGGGAGGGTGGGCAGCATTCAAAGCAGATCAGTGTGCATAAACACGAAAATGTTTTTACTTACCACGTACTTGACATTCAACAGCTTATGATATTTGCTATTAAAAAACCATTGAAATTCACTGAAAAAACCATAGGTTATAGACCATATATAGTTAGGAATTAGCATTTACAAAACCTTGAAAATTCACTGAAAAAACCATAGGTTATAGACCATATATAGTTAGGGATTAGCATTTAAAAAACCTAATTTTACTCACACAAAACCATTGAAATTCCATATATAGTTAGTTGCACTAACTATATATCGCGCACCCGCAATCCACTGCTGATGATGTCACATATTACATCATTCATGACATGGTCAGTGACATCACTGATGACATCACTGATGACATCTCAAATGACATCACTGATGACATCACTGATGACATCTCAAATGACATCACTGATAACATCTCAAATGACATCACTGATGACATCTCAAATGACATCACTGATGACATCACTGATGACATCTCATTTGACATCAATGACCACATCACTGATGATATCATTCATGTGACAATACAATGCATCTCCTCACACTTTAATATAACCTCTGTTACACCCAGTGTTAAATACAGAGTATAATTTTTGAAACCATTGACACACCAATACTAGTTACTACATACGCACTCAGTGATTCCTATGTTTACACACACATTCACTCATTTACCCATACAATCATTCATACATACAATCACTCATCTTTACAACACTATCATATGCACTCATACACCTATACAGACTCTCACACTCTGTCACTCATCCATGGAGTTACTCACACACCTAGTCAGTCCTGTAAAGAATCAATCACACTTCCATTTTCTAATCTATACAGTTAAACATAGAGCACCTTACATTTTGAAACATATACTAACACATACTTACTCTCTTATACAATCATTGATACAAGTACACATTGATCTGCACAGAGTCACACACCTCCCAGCCAGCCACACACACACTCAGTCTCCCATACAAATACTTGGGCAATCAATCAATAACCCATATAGTTACTCATATAGCTACTGATCAACACATGCAGCAGTTTACAGAACAACAGACATAATGATGCACAAATTAAGACAGTTTAGTCACTAACCCATGCACTCAGTGAGACACATTTAATCACTCACTCATACAGTCAGTCACGCACCTACTAAATCCTTCATCCAGACACTTCTACATCTACTCATTCTTCAATATGTAAAACATATTTAAACTTTACAGAAACACACAGTCACTGGATGATGTCATCAGTGATGTCATTTGAGATGTCATCAGTGATGTCATCAGTGATGTCACTGACCATGTCATGAATGATGTAATATGTGACATCATCAGCAGTGGATTGCGGGTGCGCGATATATAGTTAGTGCAACTAACTATATATGGAATTTCAATGGTTTTGTGTGAGTAAAATAAGGTTTTTTAAATGCTAATCCCTAACTATATATGGTCTATAACCTATGGTTTTTTCAGTGAATATATATATATATATATTTACACTGAACACGTGTGTATATATATATATATAAATATTGTAGTATATGGAGGACTAATAAGTTCAAGATGCCAAATTTCTCTGTAGTCCATAAGAGGAGAATTATCGAGGTGAAAACGTGGCAATGTACATATTTTAACAACATTGTTGATGATTGGTACAGATATGCATAGTTTTGCCAAAGTATTGAAATCATTGTGGATAAGGCTGAAGTCTGTTGTTTATGTCTACAGGCCCAGGGTCAGGTGACCCGTGTATGCACCTTAAAATCACGAAGAGAAGCTGACCATGTCATGTGATCAAGGGCTTCAGGGCCCGAAACGCGTCATGGTGAACAGAAGGTTGCACGAAAATAAAATTTAGCAAACTCACCTGATTGGGTCCGATTAGTTCTTTGTGTCCAGTGATACGGGATATCGAGACGAAGTTCTTGGAATATATATATATATATATTCAACAGAAACCTCCGTATGGAAGTAAATGGTCGCACTCCAGCGGTATTCATCCAAAGCTTAATTTATTCTTAAATAATTTTTTTCATTCCTTCAAAAGCCAACATAAACCAACCTCCATACGGAGGTTTCTGTTGAATATAATTGGTGGTTTGGTTCAATCGCGATGGTTACGCCCCTTTCAGGAGCACCTGAAACCCAGGAAAAGTGAACCACCCTGGTATTGATATATATATATATATATATATATATATATATATATATATATATATATGTATATATATATATATATATATATATATATATATATATATATGTTTTTTTTAACCCACTGAGATGGACAAAGCTGCCCAGCCTTGTGGGTTGGGGCTTGTGTGCAGGCGCTGCAGCTTGAAATCTCCCAAAGATTCTGCACTTGGATGAGTGAAAAGAAACAAGCCACACCAATCGATAACTTAAAGGTATCTTTAATCCGGCAGCTACAGATAACGCGTTTTGACCATATCAATTGGTCCTGATCACATGGTTTGCAGTGTTACACACTAGGTTTTTTCAACCATTCTGTCATGTAGTTAAAACAAATGAAAGACTGCGACATTGTATCCATGTTGAGCTTCAACTTCAAAAGAAAAAACATCTCGTTATGTGATAATAAATGCCAGAACATTGAGCACATTCTTACTCAATCTCACTTCAAGTTTCACAACAATGTACTACCTAGACAATGTAAATAAATAGTATCTTTACATCTGCCTATCATTTATGAGCGGAGACTCTGCCACAAGTGTGGAGACTCTGCAGTCATAAAAATACTGCTGGTAACATTGCTTTGTGAATTATAAAAAATCATAAATTTACACAAAAGTTAAAGTTTACCTTTGTGAATCAGGCCCTCAGATTTCCGGAACTGGACTATGAAGTGGGGAAAAAGGTCTAGCTGCCTTACCACGTTTTGCCTACCAAGGTGGGTTCAACAAAGTTCAGGCCACAGTTTTGGAGTTCCTTCACTATTATCCAGAAGATTTCCCATGTAGCTGTTTGTCTAAGGATGCCATCTTCCTGGAAGATACATCCCACTTTCCATGTATCTCAATTAAAACCTTGTGTTTTTAAAGATTTATGTAAGAATCCTGCTCCATCTCCACCAATAGATATTAAAAGTCAACCAGAATATGAAATCGCTGACATTTTCAAATCTTGATTTTTTTCAGGGTAGGCTCCAATATTTAACCCCTTGCGTGCTGCCGTCGGCCAACGGCCGTTAGCAGCACTACCTCGCTAGTGCTGCCATCGGCCAACGGCCGACGCAGCCCCGCACACCTAATAGAACGCCCGCACCGCGGCGGAAAAACCGCAGCGGTTAAGGCGTTAATGAGGTGGAAGGGATACACAATTTTAGATCAGTACTGTGGTACAAACCCCTAGGTTAGTTTAAAGGTTTTTTCTTAGTCATACGGGAAAGCATGGAGCTCTGAGGAAGGGGTTTACTGTTGGCCACCAACGCTCTGCCGACCTGGCTCGTGCATGCATTTATTTTGCAGGGCTCGATCAAGGTCGGTGCTTACCACGTGGGTCCCTTGGTTCTTGGAGCTGGTGGCTGGTAGGATGATTCTTCTCCCCAGCATGAGGGGAAGTTCTGGACTCACTGTGTCAGCGTTCCAACACGAGTACAGGCGCCATCTTGAATTAGTCTTCATATTTAGTCCAAGATGGTGTCTTTCATTCTGGGGTGGTTTGGCCCAATCCATTATGGAGGAATTAGGTCCTGCTTTAGGTTTCTTTACTTCCAGGTCAGGTAGCACTATTTAAGTGGAGCCTGAGGATTGGTGTGTGCATTGCAACACTCCTGTTATCTTGGAGAGGTGTCTTTATATGACACTCATGTCCTTATGTTTTCCTGATTTGGGATCCTTTGGTGTTGCTCAGGATATTGGTTCCCTGCTGTTGACATTGGAGGACTTTTATTTCTGCTTCTTCCACTCCACAGCAGTGGTTTCATTCCGTGGAGGCTTGCCTGCTGCTGTTTACTCTCCCACCAGTCGTTACAGATGCTACAGAAAGGAATTGCACATTCCTTGGTGTTAAATCCTGGAAGCTACGAAGACTTCCACTGCGTTCGGACTTTAACACAAACAATCAATCAATCAATCACAGGCATTTATATAGCGCACTACTTACCCGGAGGGTCTCAAGGCGCTGGGGGGGGGGGGGAGTGCTGCTACTGCTCGAATAGCCAGGTCTTGAGCTTCTTCCTGAAGGAGAGGTGGTCTTGGGTCAGGCGCAGGTCGGTCGGTAGGGAGTTCCAGGTCTTGGCGGCCAGGTAGGAGAAGGACCTTCCTCCTGTTTTCGTTCTTCGGATGTTGGGGACGGCGGCGAGGGCGTGGCTGGCTGATCGGAGATGTCGTTTGGGAGCGTAGAAGTTGATGCGGTTGTTGAGGTAGCTAGGGCCTTGATCGTGTAGGGCTTTGTGTGCGTGGGTGAGGAGGCGGAAGGTGATTCTTTTGTTGACGGGGAGCCAATGAAGGTCTCTCAGATGTCCGGAGATGTGGCTGTGTCGTGGGATGTCGAGGATGAGTCTGGCTGAGGCGTTCTGGATCCGCTGGAGTCTTTTCTGGAGCTTGGCGGTGGTTCCGGCGTAGAGGGCGTTGCCGTAGTCCAGTCGGCTGGTGACGAGGGCCTGGGTGACCGTTTTCCTGGTCTCGGTGGGGATCCACCGGAAGATCTTCCGTAGCATGCGCAGGATGTTGAAGCATGACCAGGAGACGGCGTTGACTTGTCTGGTCATGGTGAGGGAGGAGTCCAAGATGAAGCCCAGGTTACGTGCGTGGTCTGTCGGTTTGGGTGCGCTGCCTAGGGCGGGGGGCCACCAGGAGTCGTCCCAGGTGGAGGGCGAGGAACCCAGGATGAGGACTTCCGTCTTGTCTGAGTTCAGTTTCAGGCGGCTGGTCGTCATCCACTCGGCTACGTCTTTCATCCCTTCGTGGAGGTTGGCTCTGGCGGCGGCGGGGTCGTTGGTCAGGGAGAGGATCAGCTGGGTGTCGTCAGCGTAGGAGATGATGTTGAGGTTGTGTTGGCGTGCGATGGCCGCGAGGGGGCTCATGTAGACGTTGAAGAGGGTGGGGCTCAGCGAGGATCCTTGAGGGACGCCGCAGATGACTTCGGTGGCCTCTGACTTGTACGGTGGTAGACGGACTCTCTGTGTTCTTCCGTCGAGGAAGGAGATGATCCATTCCAGTGCCTTCTCCTGGATTCCGATGTTGCTGAGGCGCTGCACTAGGGTGCGGTGGCAGACAGTGTCGAATGCCGCGGAGAGGTCTAGGAGGATGAGGGCCGCTGTTTCTCCGTTGTCCATCAGGGCTCGGATGTCATCGGTGGCAGCGATGAGGGCGGTCTCGGTGCTGTGGTTGGCTCGGAAGCCAGACTGTGAGGGGTCGAGGGATCCATTCGTCTCGAGGAAGGCGGCCAGCTGCTTGTTGACGGTCTTCTCGATGACTTTGGCTGGGAACGGGAGGAGCGAGATGGGGCGGTAATTCTTGAGTTCGGTGGGGTCCGCTGTAGGTTTCTTGAGTAGGGCGCTGAGTTCGGCGTGCTTCCAGCTCTCCGGGAATGTGGCGGTGTCGAAGGAGGTGTTGATGATGTCCCGCAGGTGGGGTGCGATGACCGCGTCGGCCTTGTTGAAGACGTGGTGAGGGCAGGGGTCGGTCGGAGATCCAGAATGGATGGAGTTCATCAGGCGGATGGTGTCTTCGGTGCTGATCGGAGTCCAGGCGCGGAGGGTGGTGGTGGGGGGCGGTGGTTTGGTCGTGGCGTGCGTCGGTTGAGTGCTGAAGCTGTTGTGTGTGTCCGCGATCTTGTTGTGGAAGTAGGAGGCGAGGGAGTTGCAGAGGTCTTGCGATGGGGTGATGTCGTTGTTTCCGGCGTTGGGGTTGGAGAGGTCTTTGACGATGTTGAAGAGTTCCTTGCTATTATGTGCGTTGTTGTCCAGCCGGTCCTTGAAAGCAGTTTTCTTGGTGGCGTGGATCAGTTGATGGTGCTTTCGGGTGGCAAGATTGAGGGCGGTCCTGTTGTCCGGTGTTGGTTCCCTTCTCCAGGCTTTCTCGAGGGCTCGGCAGTTCTTCTTGGAGCTCTTGAGTTCGTCGGTGAACCATGGGGCCTTCTTGCTGCCGGGTCTGCTAGGCGGGGTCCTCAGTGGGGCGAGTTCGTCCGCGCAGTTGCTGATCCACTTCGTGAGGTTGTCGGCGGCCTGGCTGGGGTTTGCTGAGCTGGCGGGGGGATGCTGGCTCAGGGAAGCGGCGAGCTGGTCGGCTGTGATCTTGTTCCAGCTTCTTCGCGCAACCGGTTGCTGGTGGTGGTGGATCGTCGTTCTTCTGAAGGTGAAGTGGACGCAGCTGTGGTCCGTCCAGTGGAGTTCAGTGGCGTGGCTGAAGGCGATGTCTTTGCCGGATGAGAAGACGGCGTCGAGTGTGTGTCCGGCGAGGTGGGTGGGGGTGGATACCAGCTGCTTGAGTCCGAGGTTGGCGAGGTTGTCGAGCAGGGTGGTGGTGTTGCGGTCGTTGTTGTTCTCCAGGTGGAAGTTGAGGTCTCCCAGGAGGATGTAGTCAGCGGAGGGGAGGGCATGCGGGCTGACGAAGTCGGCGATGTCCTCGCTGAATTGTGTGCGTGGTCCCGGTGGTCGGTAGATCAGGGTGCCTCTGAGGGTGGTCTTCGGGTCGGTGCGGATCTGGAAGTGTAGGTGTTCGGCGGTTTTCAGAGTGTCGTCGGTGTTGGTCGTGATGTGGATGGTATCCCTGTGGATGATGGCGATGCCTCCTCCAGTCTGTTTGACGCGGTCTCTTCGGGTGATCTTGTAGCCCTCTGGGATGGCGATGTCGGGCGCTGAGGAGTCGTTCATCCAGGTTTCCGTGAGGAAGGCGACGTCAGGGGCTGTGGTGTCGAGGAGGTTCCAGAGTTCGATGGCGTGCCTGTGGACGGAGCGGGTGTTGAGCAGGATGCACTTGAGGTGGTTGCTGCTGGAGTTCGGCTTGGTCAGTGCTGGTGTGGTGCAGGTCGGATGCAGGTGAACTTGCAGGAGTGGCAGCTGAAAGGTCCGTGGGTGCGTCTCGGGGTGGCTCGGTAGCATCCAGGGATCCCGCCGGTGTTGAGTGCGATGAGTTCGGTGGCGTTGTAGGATAGTCGGGTCGTCTTCCGTCGGTGGGGGCCAGGGGTCCTGGCGCTGGGCGCGGTCCAGGCGCGGACGGGCGCAGACGGGCTTACCTTTGGCGCGCCTTCGGCGCACAATCGGCACGCCCGCTGCGCGTGACCGCTGCGCGTTCGCACGGTCGCCATATATGGCAAAGTGCGAGGGTGGGCGGAGCAGCTGGGAGGCGGGAGCGGGGAGGGTACTGAAAGAAAAAAGGGGCGTGGTTAGCGGCGGTGGCGGGAAGCGGGGAGCGGGTAGGGAGGAGACGGGGGGTGATACAGGCAAGCAGGCAAACAGGCAAAAAACCCAAAATAAATACACAATAAGATACAATAAAGCAGAGGGGCACACGGCGAGATAGCGGGGAACAGGAGCCTGCAGGTCAGGCGAGCAGAGCGCTACACCGTAGGAGACCACGCCACTCGGTGGCAGGGGGCGTGGTCACACGGCGGTGGCCGGGGCAGCGAGGCAGGCAGGCGGGAGGCACACGCAGCAGCTGGTGGCCGTGCGGCGCGGGGTGTCCTAAACTAGGTCACACTCACCTGCATCGCACGGTCGCCATATATGGCCAAGTGCGAGGGTGGGCGGAGCAGCTGGGAGGCGGGAGCGGGGAGGGTACAGAAAGAAAAAAGGGGCGTGGTTAGCGGCGGTGGCGGGAAGCGGGGAGCGGGTAGGGAGGAGACGGGGGGTGATACAGGCAAGCAGGCAAACAGGCAAAAAAAACTAAATAAATACACAATAAGATACAATAAAGCAGAGGGGCACACGGCGAGATAGCGGGGAACAGGAGCCTGCAGGTCAGGCGAGCACAGCGCTACACCGTAGGAGACCACGCCACTCGGTGGCAGGGGGCGTGGTCACACGGCGGCGGCCGGGGCAGCGAGGCAGGCAGGCGGGAGGCACACGCAGCAGCTGGTGGCCGTGCGGCGCGGGGGGTGTCCTAAACAGAAGAGGTAAAGGCAAAATATTTAGTGGATACCACCTCAAGGATATCAGGTCTAACAATAATCTTTAGATGATAAATATTTTTTTATTTGCTTAAGAACTTATAAAATGTGACGCACGCACGCCCCAGTTATGTAAAAATAATTAAAACAACATAAATGGTTTTCTATATTACAGTATCGAATGTTTCCGTTTCGTAGCACGTAACACAAAAGGCGTAACTGTTTTCCAGCTTCATAGCACGTATTTTATCAATCTGAGTAGGATGAACAGCTAGGGCAAACCTACCCGGATTCAAAGCTGTGACCAGTAGGCTACATACATGTAACAGAAGCGAATGATTAAACTCTCGATAGGGTAAGGGCAGAAAAATGTACATAAATTAACAAACAAAATAATATTGCATTAGGCCGTTTCTTAGCCGTGACAGCTTGAGGAACTGTTATTATGTTTGTCATTTGTGGTTACCAACAAACAGTTCTAATACTAACTAAACGCTGAGGTTGCTAGTTGATTTCACGCTGCGCATATTTCAGTCGAGCTTCTTACAAGAAACTTCCTCTCTACAACACCCAAGGCAGAATTTGATCTTATTTGCATCAAATGTTTTTCAACCCTCATCCTTTTATGGACACGTTTATATGGTTTTGGCTCAAACTCATCAGCAGAAAATCTGCCCATGACATCCCATAGTTTCCATGTTTAAAAGTACAAAGAGGCAAATAAACATACAGAATCCAGTGACCCATATCTATGAACAAAAATTAGCACATTCTTTTTACTTGTAAATTGTTAAATAATAAAGGAATTGCTATAATAGAGGAAGAGCAAAAGGTATTGCTACGCCTGCGGGAAGTGCAAGGTCAATATGATGTGGGTACAAGAAGCGATATCTAGTCTGAATGCATACGTGTATATGTATGGGATATAAATGTAAACAACTTCTCTTGAAGATGGATGGGGCAGGTGTGGGGCATGCAGAAGAGGTCATCAGATACTGATGAGGGGGTACTTGGAGGAGTTTGCAGTATGAACAGAGAGGCTTGCAGTTGAGCATGGAAAAAGGCTGTATTGGAGGTGAAGTGGAGACAGAGGGCAAGGTTGCACAATAGGGAGATGGGGATAACTGGGAAAAATAATGAGAGGCGTTGGAGAATGGAGGAAGGAAGTCTGCCGGTGTAGGAAAATAAAAGTGATTGTGGCAGCAGTGTGGTTGTACGATGAGACATTGTTAAAAAGATGGTTCTTCAACTCTTTCTGAAAATGTAGAGTGGGTGGGGCTGGTGTGTATGTTCTAGGATAAAGTGTCATACATTTGGCGAGTAGCAGGAGAATGAAATGCTTCTTCGCTGCTCCTTTCTAGATTATATCTTTTCTAGAATAGCAATGCATCTGGCGCATGCCTTGCATGTTTGGTAGGTATAGTGGGGATTTGACTGCCATATAGATTATAATGGAGGTCTTGAAGGTGATGTGGGCGGTTCTGCATGTAGGACGTTCTTCATCAGTGTCAGATGATGATGAATAAGATTTATCACGCATTACCCAAATGGGTGCCCCATCATTAGAAATTACTGCATCAAAGGATTCAGAGTTGAGGCCTAAGCAGAGCCCTGGAATAGCCAAGTTTTGATACGTTTTCAAAAACAGCTATGGTTCAAGGTGTTACGAATGGCTGTGGGGAGAGAATTCCATAGATTTGAAGCCAAAAAGGCAAAGGTTCAATCCCCTTGTTTAAAGAGTGAATTTGGTGAGTGTCAGCAAAAGGCCAGTGGAGGACCTGAGAGAATGGGTTGGAAGATAGCAATATACCTTCTCCCAGATGAATAGAGGACCAGAATCATAGACTACACTGTGAGTGATACAGAGAGTTTTTAAAAGGATACACTTCCATATGGGGAGACAGTGCAGATGATCTTAGACTGTATTTTGCCTGGAAATTTTAAGACTCACACTGCTGCTTGCTGCATTCCTTGTCGGCAATTGATGCAATTATTTGGAAGACCCTAATGCAAAGCGTTCTCATAGTCTAATCTGGAAGGAATACCGGAGTCTCATTCACAGTATAATCATTATAAATGGACTGAGAGTGCTAACAGTCAATATCTGCCTTTTATGATTCATTCGCTGCTCCATAGCTAGTGTAAGAGGCTGGTTTAACAGAAACATGTGAACATGTGTGTGCACACATGTGCAGGCTGCGCATGTGAGACTATCATCTTGTACAGCACCTTATCTGGACACAGGTCCAGCCTAGCACAGAAGAGACCCTTCAAGGATTGGTACTGACCTGAGGTAGGTCTTATAATGTGATTCGGCGGGGAGACACATGAGCATGCGATTCCAAAATGGCAGCCGCTTAGGAGTCTCGGAGCGTTTTTAGCCCGTTTTTCTTCATAAAACGACGAATTCTGTCAGAAATATACACTACAGGGGGTCGCTAGATTTCTGAAGCGCTTACCTGCACTGTGGAGCAATTTTGTTTGATTCTCTGCAGCAGAAGTGGGTCTATTCTTCGCCTGGTTCCTGCTCCCTGCACAGCAATAAGGTACTGCCAGGGTTTCTGTCAAGGGGGCGGAGTGAACTGTTAGGAAAGGGCCTGGCTTGGGCCTAGCCACTCACCCAGCCCATTTTAGCTGCTGCACCAGTCATTTTTGGGGTATTTCCACAGTTTTTGATTTCCCATTTAATATTTGACATCTGCAATTATAATTTTGTCACTTCAATATGGAAAATAAAAGTTCGATTAAATAAAAGGAGGCAGCAAGTTTCTCCTCCTCCTGCTAAATCTAAGGTAGTGGAGTCTTCTGAACCCTCACTGTCTCTAATATTGGAGGAAATTCAGGCTCTTCGAGTCAATACAGATAACATTGCTTCTGAAGTTAAAAATGTGCGCAAAGAAATGGCTAGCATGTCAATGAAAATATCGGATCAAAATATTCCATCAAAATTCAGGATAATAAGATCAAACTTGATACATTTACTCCACTTGTAACAAAAATCTCGCCTATGTGTTCAGCACTACTGGATTTGGAAAATTGCAACAGACAATACAATTTAAGCATATTTGATCTGCCTGAAGATGTTGAAGGAAATAATTGCAGATTATATTTGGAGAATGTATTGCCTGGTCTTATACAAATTAAGTTCCCAGGAAAGTTTGAAATTGATAAAGCTCAAAGGGATTCCTTCACATAGGAACCCTCTACACACAAAACCGCGACAAATGATTTTTAAAGTTCTTCGACACCACCATTTGGTCTTAATTAGAAAAACAGCTAGAGCAATTCCTTCATTGATGGTAAAAGGAAACAAAATATTTATTTATCAAGATTTCGCCAAGGAAACGTTCTCAATTTGCAAAGAATTCTCTGCTTTTCGTCCTCAATTACGGAATTTGGGCTACGTATATGGTCTTTTTGATCCGTCGACGATGCGTATTCGGAAGGATAACTTCTTGAAGTCTTTTCAACGTCCAGAAGATTTGAGAAATTTTTGGGAACATCAGTCTCAGCATTCAATTGATACTAATGACTCTGCTACTTGATTGTTACCAGTTCTACTTCTTCTGACACAATACTGAAATTTCTTTATAATGGGCTCCAACGGTTTTGGTCATGCTTGTAAAGCATGTGTGCTTTTCAATTCTTACATTTATGTCTTCTGTTTGTCGTTTTTTCCATGTTTTTTCATTTTTCCTTTCTTTCCTCTCTATTTGGAGCTACCTTTTTCTCATTCCCTTGACTCTTCTTTATATTCCTCTTCTTGATCTCTTTTCTCCTTTCTTCTCTTATGGCTAATTCACACAATATTATAGTAGTTTCATTAAATGTAAAAGGTTTACGCCATCCAGTTAAGCGTACAAAAATTCTAGATTATTTAAGTAGTTGTAAAGCGGATGTTTGTTTTATACAAGAGACTCATAGAGATGATAAAACTTTAGATTATATGGAAAAAAAATGGGTAGATGCTGTTGTCTCTTCTCCTGCTAATGGTAAGAAAAATGGTGTTGCTATTTTATTTACAAAAAACTATACTCAAATTTTGAGTAAAACTTCTGACAAGGATGGTAGATATATACTTGCTAAAATTAAAGTTCATGACACATTTTTATTTTTATTAAATGTTTATGGTCCAACAGCAAATGACCCATTTTTTTGGACTACACTTACTACACAGGTTCTAAAGATAGGTAAGGCACCTTTAATTGTTGGAGGTGATTTTAATGTTATCTCTGACCCTTTTTTAGATAGATTATCTCGTTCTAAGTTTCACCCATCTAAAGTTTATTTTGCTTTCAAGTCATTTATTCAGACCACCAAGTTGGCTGATATTTGGAGATTACATTTTCCTACAGAAAATAATTTTACGTTCTTCTCAAATCCTCATAATTCCCATTCTAGAATTGATTGTTTTTTGAATTCTAGGCAACTAATTGGTTCAATAACTACTCCTACTATTGGTAAGATTGATATCTCAGATCATGCTATGATTTGTTTGGTTTTGAAATTGGAATCAAATTTGATTAAACAATCTAGATGGCGAATGAACACTGGCATAAATGAATATAACAAGCTTAAACTCTTATCTGCCATTCGAGAATATTTTATACTCAACCCTGAAGGTTCTACTTCTATGATTAATAGATGGGATACCTACAAAGCTTATATTAGGGGTGTTACTATATCCATTATGGCCCATGAAAATAAAAAAATTCACACAACTGCTAAAATTCTTCAAACACAGATTGCGAAATTTGAGCTACTTTTTATCTCATCTAACAATCCTCAATATAAATTTAAGCTACAAAAATTGTGCTATGAATTTAATTCAATTCATAGTAAAAGAGCTGGTATGCAAATCTTGAATGCTAAGGCCAGATTTAGCTTTAATGCCAATAGATCAGGTAAAGTTTTAGCTAATTATTTGCGTATAAAAAAAGATAAAACTCAAATCACTTCAATTCACAGTCCCCATGGTAGCATTGCTCTTTCCCACAATGAAATTGTTAATGAATTTTTGAATTTTTATTCTGCATTATATAACAAACCTGATTTTAATGATGTTTCATTAATAGATTCCTTCTGACATTCCTGTAATTTGCCCAAATTTCACAAACTGATAAAAATTCACTTGATGCACCTATTACTAAAGATGAAATCATATCAGCGATAAAATCCCTTAAAAAGAACAAATCTCCTGGTCCAGATGGGATTCCAGCAGAATTTTACAAAGAATTTCAGTCACACCTGTTACCTTTTTTACACCAGCTATTTCATTTTTTTGGATCCATAGGAACTACCTCGGGCTCTTTTACAGAAGCTGTAATTATAGTACTTCAGAAACCAGACAAAGATCCCACTCTTGTGTCTAATTATCGTCCCATATCCTTAAATAATCAAGATTGTAAATGATATGCTAAAATACTTGCTACTAGATTGGCCCCCATATTATACTCTATCATACATCCTGACCAATCCGGTTTTATGAAGAATAGATATTCTGCTAATAACACAAGAACCTTGCTACATATTATTGAACAAAGTTCTACCTTAACCTTGCCATCTGGAATTTTAGCCTTAGATACTGAGAAAGCATTTGATAAAATCCATTGGCAATTTTTATTTTCTGGACTAACCTCATTTAATTTTGGGGATATTTTTATACGCATGATTTTAGCTTTATATTTTGCCCCTACTGCTCGTTTATTCATTGATGGCCAAGTCTCAAATACATTTTCGCTTTTTAGAGGTACAAGGCAAGGAATGTCCTCTTTCTCCTCTCTTATTTTTAATTGGCATTGAACCCTTTCCTACATCTATAAGAAATTGTGATAATATTAAAGGAATTAATATTAAAGCTGTTATTATTAAAACCCTTGCTTATGTGGATGATGTGCTTTTATTTGTTAGTGACCCTATATCTTCATTCCCATCCTTAATGGAAATTATACCAAATTACTCTACTGTTTCAGGTTATGCTTTAAATACCACCAAGTTGTTTCCCTTAAATGTTTATTGCACTCCTGATATGCTTCCCATGCATGGAATTGTTTGGCAAAAGAATAAGTTCAAATATCTTGGAATTTTATTTTCCTCATCTACAAAATCAACAATACATTTGAATTGTGATTTTATCTTAAATTATATTAAAAATAAAAGGGGGTCATTAGGATGGCGGGCGGACTACCTATCAGTTATTGGGACCGCCCGCCATAAGGGCGGGGTCCCGTGGGGGGTATTAGGATAAGCCCGCCACTGTGGCGGGTGCATCCTGCATTTTTAGCATTGTGGCGGGCGGTGCTCTCAGCACCGCCCGCCACAATGCTAAAAATGCACATATGCATTTGCATAAACAAAGCGACAGGCACCGCGCGGTGCCTGCCGCTTTGTTTATGCAAATGCAGGGGGGTACCAGAGGTACCCCCCTGTGTGCATCCCCACCAGTCCTTCACTCCGGGGGCCCGCAGGGGGCCCCCGATGCCGCCACGGAAAGGCATTTGTTTTGGCCCATGGTAATATGGCTGGCGGTGTCTAATAGACACCGCCACCATATTAAACCTTTTCCGTCTTTCTGTCCGCCGCGGTCCCCCCCGCCATAGTAATATGGCGGGGGAAATGGGTGGCGGGCGGGTATGGATGTCTGGCGGATCACCACTACCCGCATGGCAGTGGCGATCCGCCAGACATCCTAATGGGCCCCCAAATGTCTAAATGGGCATCATTACATCTTACAGAATGGATTCCATCAAAATGACTATTGCTCCCAAAATCTTTTATACCCTTGCTGTGCTCCCTTCACAATTTCCATTAAAGTTTTATAAAGATGTAGATACATTTTTGTCGCAGTTTTTATGGAACAATAAATCACCTAGTATTAGTTATAAAAAATTAAAAGTACCTAAGTGTAATCCTGGATTTGGTATTCCAGACTTTTTTTCTTTACCATAAAGCTTTTTATTTTAAAACAAAGTTCATTATGGTTTAACCATTCCTTTTTAAATAATCCTCCTGCGTGGATAAGTATTGAGAAATCAATAGTATGTCCATTTCAATTACCTACTTTATTCTCTATGTGTAATAATGCTACATTCTTTCAAAAATCAGCTAATATTAAATCTACTAAAATGTTATCTAATGATCTTGACTTAATTTTCCTTGTTCCTATGAATAATACTGATGTATTATCTCTATGTAATAGTAGTATTATTAAATTGAATAGAAACAAAAGGGGGGGGGGGAAACAACATTGTGTTAGAACGGAACAGGGGGGAAGGGGGAACAGAGGGGAAGCAATGAGCAGGCAAAGGTAATGTGAGGATTAGTGGCACAGTAGCTCATGCATTTCAGGTCACCACAGTGCCCAGTACAGGACTACTAGGGCCCCCAGATAGGCTACCTTCCACTAATCCGGAACCTATCTTTAGTAGTGCACCACACACACCTTAGTTCCTGAAGAAGTGCCAACCGATTCCTCTAGGAACACAATGGCACGAAACATGTCGACCTCACACTAGCGATTGTCCACCGGGAACATTACTTCCCAACAGGACATCCACATGTTTTACTTAGGAAGGGACTACCGTGAACATTAAAATTTCTTGTACTGGACTGTCCCCTACCTATTTTAAAACCACCGCCTTTGTGCACACACTACCTTATTGCCCCCACACCCGCACGCACCCTACAGCTTCCTACAAAGATCTCTGACAAAGAGCCCCGGAAACGGTGAGCCCGTCAAGCATTGCAGCGCCAGCTCGACGAGGAGCAAGGCCCAATGATGAAGCATGACACCTCTCGGGGTATGTGAGGGCAACAAGACAAAAGTTTTGTCTTTCCCATCCCCATCCCTCCCTTAGGAACTGCATCCTTCTTGCGTCACATGCTCTATTGGGGCCACGTGTGCAGGACCTGCTTAAATAATTGGCTCCCGGTCCCCAAACCCTCTTTTTCTAACTAGTATTCAATTAGCATCATGGAACATCGCAGGTATATCACCTAAATTATATAACCTAGATTGGTGTCAATTCATGGCTCATTTCGATATTGTTTGTTGTCAGGAAACTTGGACAGTTGATTTGTTCTCTGTTGATGGTTTTCATTCCATTTTGTAGTCCAACTTAAGGGTCACATTCTGCAGGAGCTAAAGGGGGGTGTGCATTCTAATATCCAATATTAGTGCAATCTCTAATATGAAAATCATTGCCTCTCTGCCTTATTATCAGTTGCTTAGTACAATCTATAAGATATTGTATTAATTAATTTATATTATAACAACTTTGACCCCAGAAGCAACACATTCATAATGAATGAATAGAGGATGAAATTAGCAAATTCTTCACATACTGCAGGAGGGCGGTCAATATTATATCGGAGGGAGATTTTAATTGCTGTGTGTGTACTCTACTGCCAGCAAACGTCTGCAGGACAACAGATATATATGGCATGGATCTTATGCATTTTTCTCATCACCATTATGGTGAGGCTCTTTACCACCTGTTGATGAAGTACAATCTTCTATTTGATTTGGTAATTTGTGCTAAGGGCGATCATTTATCACCTTCCTTCATGGGTGATGGCGCCTATAGCACCATTGATTGTATCTTATTTTCTAATGTGATCTCTCTGTGGATGTTTTTTGGTAGTATCTTGCCAAATTTATTAGGTGACCACAATCCGTTGTCCATTATATTAAATCTGAATCTAGAAGAACCTTTAGCTGAGATTAGCTAAGCTATTCTAACTTTCTCTAAAAAGAAAGGTGTGGTGACAAAATGGAATAACCTAGCTCCAAATTGGGGGATGCAAAGATTGTTGGAAATAAATATGAGGGCCTGCAAGATAGTTCTTGATCATACGGCAGAACCTACAAAGATTATTGATTCTTTTTCTCCATTCTGTGAGTCCTTAACAAAATTGATGACAGTGAATATTAAGTAAAGAGGCGATAAGCCTATTGATGGTATGATAATGCTTACTCTGTGGCCCATAGGAAACTACAGTTTGCTTTGAAAAGAAACCATGGATTTGGATGTCAGAGAGTGCAGGAGGGACTACAAGGATGTGATAGAGAGAGGAAAGAAGACCATTAGAAATAATACCTTTAAAAACTATGGCCCAGATGTAGGTGGCCCATTACCGGTCGGTAACGGACGAAATTAACGAATTTCGGCCGTTACCGACCGGTAATAGGCTTTTCTTATGTAGGGGGCCGAAATTAAGGATTCGGTAATTTACTGAATCTGTAATTTAAGGAATCGGTAAATTAACGATTTCTTAAATAACGATTCAGTAAATTACCAAATTACTAATGTAGGGAGCACTTAAATGAGTGCTTATCCCATGTTAGGATTCGTTATTTACCACCAACTACAAGTTGGTGGTAAATAACGAAAAAAAAAAAAGCAATTTAATGCAAATTGCTTCAGTGCCATGTAGCAGACATACATGCCCTTAGGGCATGTATGTCCCTTAGGGCATGTATATCTGCAACATGTGCACCCATAAACAATTCAGGGGTGCAACAGGGTGTCAAAGTGACACCCTGCCACCCTTCAATATTTTACCCCTTTTACTGAATCGGTATTTACCGATTCGGTAATTGACATTCATTTCTATGGGCCTCCTGGCCCATAGGAATGAATGGCAATTACCGAATCGGTAAATACCGATTCGGTAAATACCAAATCTTAACGATTCGGTAATTTTTACCGAATTTTTAGCTACATAGCATTTACCGATTCGTAAAAACCAAATCGGTAAAATTCGGTATTTACGAATCGGTAAATACTATTTACCTACATCAAGCCCTAGGTTGAAGCTGTGGTTACAAGGAATAAGGGCACCTTTTGAAAAATTAGCAACTTACCTTTTTTTTTTAAATACTCCACAGATGGAAACTTTGATTTCACTAGAAAGCTGGGTTGACTACTTTATTTTGCTTTGTTCATCCACCCAGCCTAATGGTAAGAGAATGGTGTTGGAACATGAGTTTGACGAACCAGGCAAGGGGCCTTTGTATCCTCCTTTTGAGGTTGATGAGATAGCTGCAACAGTTAAGGATAGCCTGCGTGGCAAAGCCTAAGGCCCAGATGGAGTCCCTATGGATTTATTAAAAAATAACATGAACTTATTTAGCCCAATATTAACTAATGTCTTCAGGGCCCTTCCAACTATCCTCTCCCTGCCAGATGGCTGGAGGCCACATTTGTACCAATCTTTAAAAACGGTGACAAGAATAACATTTGCTGTTATTGCCCAATATCTTTGCTAGACTCCACCATTAAGGTTCTAGGGAGAGTTCTCTTGGCAAGAAGGGAAACGTGGGCTGAACAGAATTCTGTTTTATCAGTTGTACAGTATGGCCTTCGACATGACTAGGGAACAATAGAGCAATCACTTAGTTTGTACCTTATTACTGCAAAATACACTAAAGGCAAAGGGTGCAACTATACATTTGGGGTCTTATTTACAATAATTTAACGTAGCGCGGGGTTGCAAGCCATTTGGCTGTGCTGCGCTATGTTAATTCCAAAGCACAGGGATGTGTCATATCTACAAGGATATGACGGATCCCTTTGCTCTCCCCAGCGCTGGTGCACAATTAGCTGCCAAGCGGTGACGCAGGCACCCTTGCACCATCGTGCAAGAATGCCTGTATCATGTGGATGATTGTTTATGTGCAGGAAGGTGTCCCTTCCTTCATATAAACATGGTGTTTTTTAACTTCTATGTGGGCTGTATTAGCACAAATAGAACTTGCAAAACGTCAATTTTTTAATGATTGGTTATGTGCAGGAAGGGGTACCTTCCTGCACATAAACAATCATAAGAGGTGATTTCCTTGTTCTATGTGTGCCGCAGAATGCAACATGCATAAAAAGAGAAAAAGAACAAGGGAAAATAAATACATTTCTCCTCGATGCGCCTCTGTATGCTTCCCTTGGGGAGGCATAGCATTCAGAGGCATTTTCAGGTTCACGAATTCTCGTAAATTTGGAAATGTGTCATGGTCCATGGGTGTTGCGTGGGAACACCCACAACAACATGCATAGAATGCCCCTTTCACGCACAGTGCTGCGTGTAAAGGGGCTGTATTTACAAGGACAGGAAAAACCACACAGGGTGGCTCTTTGTCTCCTTGTAAATATGGGCCAGCAAAATGTGCATCGGGTGCGTCACAAAAAGTGATGCACCAGCGGCGCAAGGGTCTTGTGAATAAGCCCCTTGGCATTTATGGATTTGACTGGTGAATTTGATACAGCCAAATATGTAAAGCTTTGGTCTATCATGTCTAAGAGGAGGTGGAGGTGACACTGATATTTTTTTTTAATATCTGCATAGGAATGCCTCAGAGAGAGTACACTTTGGCTTGAATGGGAAAGACACACAGCCAATTAAATCTGACTGACGGGTTTGCCAAGGTTGCAGTGGCCCCTTTTGTATTTACACCTTATATTAACGGGCTGGCGTTAAGTGGCCCGTAAGCACGTTTATATAAAGGACTTCCCACTTGTAGGTAAGTGCCCAGTCCCCGTCCTACTTTATGCAGACGATGCTATTCTGCTGTCCAGAACTGCAAATGGTCTACATGGTCTTCTAAATCAATTCAGTTATTTTATGAAGAACTTGGACTTTGCAAAAATCTAACTAAGTCTTTTCTATGATTTGTGGACCAGGGAGCATGAAAAAATGAACATGAAGAAGCTTGCCAATGTAATAGAGGATTCGACGGAGGGTCGGGTTAAGACCTTTGCATACTTAGGCATTCCTTTCCACTAATAAGTTGCTTGGCGTCATTTAATTAATATCAGACCTCAACAATTGGCCAGATCCATAGAGGTGATTTACAGGCTTGCAAAGAGCCTTACCGCTGGGCTTCTTTAACAGACCCGAAGAGTGCACAACACATAGGAGGCGACTGGAGGGGTTGACATCAGGGGACTTTTGCAGCCTATGTTCAATGTAGATAAAAGCAACTGTTTTCTGCCACTTGAAGCTGTGGAAGAGATTAACTGTTCTGATGTTCTGATGTGGACAGGCTGTTAGACCCATGCATACCTTACTCCTAGTTTAGAAATCACAGATTCAACATTCAGCTTTGAGAGTAGCTAAAAGTATCCAAAGAATTTTGAAGGCAATAGTTATTTACTGTGCTTTCATAGCTATTTTCTATCTGAGCAAAGATATTTGACTGACTAGTAGCAGACAGTTTTATAACCTGGAACCTAGAACGAAGCACCTCCAGCCTCCTTGTAACTTACATTTTGATTGCAGGACCACAAGGTGTGAAAATTGTGCTAAACGCAATAACCTATTGGGTCAAAATCAGTGACGTAGCTGGACGGGGAGAGGGGGCGGTTGTGTTGTGGTCTGCCCCCAGTATCACTTTTTTTAGGGCAGCGGCGAGCCACAAGGGCAAGGAATTAAAAAAAATGTTATTCTCCCTCAATGGCGTCACTAAAAGCAACAACCCCCCCCCCCACCCCCGTTGTCACCTGTCGTCTGCAACCCCCCCCCCGGTCTTATCGGCTCTGGGCGGCAAAAAACGGAGTTATTGCCCCAAGCTTCAAAAGCCTTAGCTACACCACTGGTCAAAATGAGGACATTTTTTGCACCTGGTCAGGTCTTTCCATTCTGTAATCAGAATTTAAAAACCTTCTTTGGCACTCACTAGTAACCAATAGCACTTTTCCCTGAAAATAATTGAGTGGGACCTAAAGCAACTTAAATCAATACTCCTAAATTACATAATCATTTTGATGTTTTAGAATACTCACGCTGCCTCCACGAAAGAGACCATCGGCCCTTTTCACAAAACAAAAATGGAAAAAGTACGTGTGGAAATTTACATATCGAGATACATTTACTTTTCAGTTTTATTTCCAATTTACAAACATTCCCAGAGGCCAGCCTGAAAAGCTGCACCAGACACAGGTTTTGTGACATACTTGTGAAATCTGACTTTTTTTAGAATCCCCTGTTTGCCCCGTGTGGAGTTCTCCATAGGAGTTCTGCCTGCAGCAACAATACACTTTTTTCCACATCCAGACCTTTTTTCACTCATGGAGAAATCCATTCACCTATATTCCTATCAAATATGTGGGTAATCCATTCCACTTCCCATCCTGAAAAGGAAGTTCCTCCAGCCTAGAGTAAATCTCCGACCATTTCCATGGTAGGATGAGTTTGAGAATGCCCCAAAATCAACATCTTTGTGTGCACTCCCAAATGTTAAAGTCAAACCACACCTTCAAATTTCCCACTACCCATCCCTGGAGTGAGACTAAATACTGCAGATCTCTTTCTCCACTATGAAGCAACATCATCCGTCCCTGTAAAATCATACCTGCCTGCCAGAAATCCACTTGTGAAATTCTAGCACGCATAAAAAACTACATTTGGTTGTAAACTTACATGCATTATCAAATTTAACTTTGTGAATAGGGCCCCATGTTTTTACACTCTTTGTAATTATTGGGGAAGTGTCCACCAGGCTAGAGTGGCAAAAGCAGAGCAGAGGGGAAGAGAATAGTATTACTCCCAGCTCAGTTTCAGGCTACTGACTTCAGCTGGTCAGCTTCCCATTGAATGGTATACTCACTTCCTCGAATATACCTGCTGAAAAAGAACCGAATTTAAATCTTGTTGTCATCTGCATAAGAGTGTAAATTTAGCCCTTCCTCATGGATGAAATGGAGCAGTGGTCTCATATAGATTTTAAGTTCTAGGGAATTTAGAGTTTGAGAACCCCACAGTTGATAATCAGGAGGGTTGAGGTGAAAGGTCCCAGCTTCCGACATCTCTGCGCTTGAGAAGAAAACCATCTTAAACTCATTAGTAACCTTAAGATCTCAGAAGCATTGCATGATCAATGGCTTCATACACCATCACATCACACAGCTTAATGAGGAGAGATAGGCTTCCTTGATCATTAACCTGGAGCTCAATATCTCTGACATTAATTAAGGAAGTCTTAGTGTCCTGTTGTGGGTGCAAATCTGATTGATAGGTACCATGGGGATAATGGTGCTCTATGGATTCCTGTAGCTGATAACAGGCAGCCTCTTCCAGGACCTTCCCTAGCCACAAAAATACTAAAGTTATTTGGATCCGTAGAATTGAGTTATTTTACAGCACAGTGTGAAATAGGAACACGTACAGTGAAGTGTTTATTAGTTCAGTGATGAAGGGGACAAGTGCATTATCATTTCGTTGTGCGCGCTACATCGCATTTGGCAATGCAGCTCGTGCAATGAAATTCGTTTTATTTATTTATTTGTTTACTTACCTCTGTTTGGCTGTATTCCGGATTTTACTACCCCCCACCTTGCCCCACCCCCGCCCCACGTCAGCGCCCGGCAGCACTCCCACCACGGGCCGCTACTGAGTGAAAGAGACATTTTCTGATGTTCATGTATTGCTAAATGTTCCTCCTTCTACCGAGTGCAGAATTTATACTTCTTTAGAAGTTGCTGCTACATATTGAACAGTTTTGTGATAAGAAAAAGTTAAAATCACCCTTTCTGTTACAGGAATGACCAGTGTATGAACTGATCTTACAGAAAAAAAGGAAGAAACAAATATAATAATTAAATGCTTCCATTATTACTGACAAGTACAAATCGGTTCCAATTAGCCTTGGATAGACGAAACATTGAGTCATCTTAGCTACTAGTACATCTTGCAGCTTACATGATAAGTGTAAATTCAGTAGCTAAACAAAAATCACTTAAGGTACATTGGCCACTGCAAATCCTGTTGTGTGTACTGGCCTGCGATATGGGTGATGTTCAGCTCTAGTCTCCCTCAGTGACGAGAACTTACAAAAGAATGGCAGAGAAATGTGCCTCAGAAGTCAAAGCCTCTGGGGTTTATTGAGGTTTCTAGACACTGGGATCTTGCTGTGCCTCTTGAACTCTCGCTCGAAGAAATCAAGAGCGAGAAAAATGCAGTTCTGAAGAACCTAACACTGTACCCAAAGCTGCACCAAATATCCCACTATCCCAGTGTAAGTAGCCACCAGAAACGTGATGCATAGGTAAGCCGCACACACACACTGCTGTAAGGTGTCCGCAACAATTTCTGTTATTCAGGTAATTAAGTGGCTTGTCCTGAAGAAGGCGCTGGTTCGCCGAAACGCGCGTCGATAAATTTCTATTACGGCACATGTGTTTTTTTTATATATTGTGCTATATATTGTCATCTATTGTATGGTTTGACAATTTTTTATCTTTGATTCATTAAAAAATCTTTTTTAATATATGGTCTGATGATGCTTTGACAATAAAAACAGTATTCTAAATCTTGGAGGTGGTCCCTTTCCCCATCTATCATCGAATAGACAAGTAATCACAATTGCCTAGGTCTGTTTTTGCATATAGGTGTCCGCAACACTGAACAGAAGAGTGCAGTTACATAATTTATCTCAAAATGCTTTCTCTAACTCCAACAAAAAAGAGCAATTTCTGTCAAAGAGATGCTCTCTGAGTCAGCGTTTTTCTCTAAAGCAAGGGGGTACTTACATATGACCTTCAGCGCTAAACGTTGCCCATTCTGTTTTAAGAGGCAAGCAGTTCTCAATGCCTGAGGAGTAAAAGTCTGATTACAAGTTTGGCGGTCCATTGTACCACAAAACTCGTGGTGGAGGTGTGGTGACAGTCAGGGACTGCCGCACCAGCAGTCTGACTGCCCTATTACGAGTACGGCAGAAGGAGAATTTTGGGACCCCCGCAACTGCCAGGCATCTGTTATCCATGGTGGTGCCTGGCACGACAGTCTGGAGAAACAATATGCATGGCGGTGCCACTGTGGTACCACCATGTATATTACGAGTTTCCCCATCGCCAGCCTTTTCATGGATGTGAGCCCGCCATTAAAGACTGGCAGTGGGAAAACAAAGGGGGCACTAGAAGGCCCCCTGTTGCCACTGTGCATGTGCCCCCCTGTGTGTATGTAACCCTGTTCCTGCACGGCATGGACTGCTCAGTCCATTGGCAGTCCCACAGCAGTGCAATTATAAGGCTCGCAATGAGCCTTTAAACTGCACCATGGCAGGATCACCACGGCGGGTTTGGCCGTCAAACTATTACTAAGACCCTAAAGGTGTCTAGACAGCCTCTATTTATGCTTTGTTTGCCTTCCCAGCACTTGGATTCTTGTTTCAGTCTCAAATTTACCATACTTACATCAACTTGGGTTTTCAGTTGCACCGTGGGCCCAGCGCAGTATTTATGGATATTTATATAGCTCTAAGTTCACAGATTTTTTTCCAAAATCTTTAACCTTTGACATTTAACAAAAACATAGGAATGTGCACATTTCATTGGCAGGTTTTTGAGCACCACCTAGTCAAGTACTCTGTTAGTGCTGCAGTTAAGAAAAAAAATAAATGTTATTACATTAATCTAAGTTACTGGTGTGCGCCTTTACCTCTCTGCAGACTCAGGAAAATATTGGCCAGCGAACATACCCACAATGAGCGTGAGAAAATGTTACAGAAGCATTTCCTTAGAACAGTAAGAGGAAGTACAATTTAGGCTCGGATGATAATGCAAACACAAGCACTAACAAAGCCAATATTCCTTTTAATTTTTATTTTCGGTTTTGTGAAGTGCTTGTCACCACTAACCTTTGACCATCTGAGAGTGCTGAGGTAGGGACATAGTACTTTGGGGAACCAAGTGATGAAAAACTAGGGATTTTATTTGGTAAGAGTGAGGTGGATTGCAGACGCGAGCCATTGAATATGTCCAAAAAGATTCCACTATAGAATATCGACCACCAAAAAAATGGCTGTATATACATATATCGATTCAAAAACATTGAGAGCCACAATATCAACTTCGCATTAACTCTATGTAAACACTAAAATATCAAAAACCATTTAATCGAACATGTGAATATTGCAAACAACAAAATATTGATAGTCAAAATATAGACATGTATGATATTGTCAAACCAGTCTCTGTTCTAAAACCATACCAAAATATAAAAAAATGAATATTTGGGAAATTTGTTATTAACAACCCTATGAGTGTTTTCCATACAAGGAAAACACAAAGAAAAAAAATTACCAATCTATTCAAAACAAAAACTGTTAGCTAATGAAAACAAAGAAACAAGTAATAAAATATTATGAAAGAAATAACAACACTATCACATTTGTTTCTGCACCTTGCAGAGAAGACAGAAGTCTTCCATCTTGTCCTAATAAATACAGACACCTATACAAAAGTAACATTATTAAAATATTATAACAATTTTTTAAAAAGCATTTCTTCATACATTCAGGACTGGATAAAAGAAGAAAATTGAGAGAAATTTGGTTTTTGGTTGAGGGGGTGAAACCCTACGTAAGCAGCCAGGGTGAACTGCAAAACATTACACGCCCTCATAGTGTTTGGATGGCCCATCCTGCCAACACCAGTCCCTTTATTATGTAGCTGTCTGGGAGGAATACACAAAGTCCAACTGCCAACTCACCTAGTCAAGTGACCCAGGAAATAGGCTGCAGGCATCAAATGATTAGGACAAGAAAATGCTACTTTCTAAAAGTGGCAAGTTCAGAATTGGACTTGACCATTAAGGATGATTTTAAACTGCATTTCCTCAGACATCAATCATGACATTTCCACCAGCTCCCAAACAAAAGTTACCACTTATTAATTGTAATAGAGGATCCAATGTTATCCTATGTGAGAGGTAGGATACACAGTAGTAAAAACTGAATTTGTGAGATTTTCACTACCGGGACATGTACAACGTAAAAGTATCTATCCAACTTTTTAAATACACTGGCCATGCCCTATTGGCTGTTTAGAACGTATTCCAGGGGTGGCATATGTATTAAGAAGGGAGATTCTGGATTGGCAAACTGATTTTTTTTCTAAGTCAAATTGGCAGTTTAACCACTTCCATGCTAATGACAAGGTCAGCTCGTCATGCAGTACACTGGAGCTGTGCTTATGACGAGCTGACCTTGTCATGAACAATGGGGTTCCCCATAAATCAGCACCCAGCGGGAATTGCCTTAGCATCCAAGGTGTTAAAACGGCACACAGGCTCCAATGACAAGCAGGAGACATATTTTAAAAAGTTACTTAAGTGGGTGCCACAATACGTGCTGCAGGCCCACTAAGAGCCTTTAATTTACATGTCCTGGGTACATGTAGTATCACTTTAATAGGCGCTTATATGTACATTAAATGTTCCAACTGGGTGTAAGACAATTTTACCATGCTTAAAGGAGAAACCACACACACTCCAGCATTGGTTAGCCAAGGTAAAGTGCACAGAGTCCTAAGGCCACCAAAAACAAATTCAGCAAAACAGGAGGGATGAAGGTAAAATGTTTGGGGGTGACCCTGTAAAGAGGACCAAGTACAACCAAAATAATATCCAGACAACATAAACTAACAAAACAAAAGGCCCAAACTATAAAGATACCAACACAATAACAGAGAAATCAACTGACAAATGTAAGTGACAATGACCACAATAATGTGCTGCATCTAAAACAATAAAAAACTAAAGTAATGCAAAGAAAAACGTATGTAATATTCTGTGTATATTTTAAATTAAACACAGAAATCAACATTTCCAATGAAGCCACTTTCATGTACTCAGTGGGAAACCCCTGCTCCACCTTCACTGAAAAACGTAGCACCAATGAACGTGGTAAATGGAAATGTACAAAATAATATTCTAATCATTGCTTATGAAGGGCCATCACTGTAAATGACTAAGTTGAAAACAAAACTGAACAAAATCACCCAACAAATATGGAAGAAATTAAGGTCTGCAACATAATTCAAGTCTTAAGATTGGCCACAATTAGTTTCACAGCTCCAATTCAAACAATGCTTAAAGGCTGAGCCCAGAGAATACCCACACATTGTATAGTCAAATTACTGTGTGCATTAAATTTAAAAACAATTTTGAGAAAAAGAAGTAATTAAATAATAGCTAACCCAGCACCAAAAACATTTTCATATATGGATATCCCAGCACAACTGACTCTAACCTCACAAAAGAGAATGCCATGCTGCATAGTAACTTAAAAAATAAGAAAGATTGATCTTACTGGCTACTGCAAAACAACATGCAAGCACTAATACAATGCTCCCTATAGCATATGGATGGAGCTTTTAATACATGCCCACCTTCTATTTACCAAATATACATCATCCATGGGCAATTGCAAGAAAACAACACACTTCTCATATACTCACTTCCAGCAAAGAAAAAGTGCACAAACTACATTGAATCACGGAACTTCAATAAAGAGAAAACTAACTAATAGTCACCAGATAAAATAGTGATATAGTTTACATTTACCGTGATACACACCAAATAAAATAGTGATAGACTTTAAATTTACCATGATACATACAATAGCAAAAGTGCATCCACACAGCCACATATAGGGTTACCTACTTCCTCTATGACAGAGTAATGTGGCACCACCTTAAAAAAATGGACTCCAAGTATATAATACTCAACAAACAGCCCATTGCAATTCAAACAAAAAAAAATATTTGTCTGCCCTTTATACCACCAAACGATGCGACCAGATACTATGACTTATTAATAGACTTCAATATAGGTGTGAGGCGCACTCCTTTATTTACTACCTCCTGATAATGCTATTTTCCAATTGTGCTACACCACAACGAATGCTGTCAAACATACATCTATCATAATCAATTGCTATTCTCAAGTACTGTACATATGGGTATCTCTATCAAATTAATCACCTCACTAAAATTTCATTGCGTTCCTACTTGTTATTTTCTTTCAATTTTTACCATAATTCACAGTTGTGTAATTCATTCACATTCATGAATATACATTGTGTTCATTATATTATATACAAATGATCCTCTATCATATACATTGTGTAGTTACATAAACATGTTACAACCACATGACATTTTTCATGCCCAATGCATTTCAGGACTCTGGGCCCCTTCTTCAGGGACAATTCTGCAAGAGAAAAAAATAATACAAAATAATGTACCACAAGGGTAGATCTGTATGTAAAAACACTCTAATGACCTGATCATATTCGAAGTGCAACTCCAGTAGTGGATTGTGCTTCGATTTCGTTGGTTCCCTTGTGCATTGCATCCTGTATTTCAGGTGATATAGCGTAAGAAACCAACAACATTGTCTTTATCAAACCTCTGTGCTAATTTGAAGTGTTTTTATTGCTATTAGTCCTGCTAATGTCGAAGTAAGTGATAAACATATTAGAATCACCATAATGTGTAATAAACGTGATTTCTACAGTAAGTTTTATTAGAATCACCATAATGTGTAATAAACGTGATCTCTACAGTAAGTTTTCTCCACAGAATTAAGAGAATTTGTTCAGATCAGAGCATCAGCACACAGAGCATACTGGTTCAGAAACAAAGGTATGAGAACAGAGGATATACGGTGAATATTTTGGCAAATTGCATACAACGAACGAGTCAGTTGGAAAGATCAGAGTTGCTCATTTAAAGGTTTAAATCCAAGGGGAATCAACCTATTTTTGTTTCTAGATACTCCACAAGCTCCGTCGTGATTAAAAAGATTATTAATACCAGCTGGGAATTGTTGTAAAATGAGCCTGATTTTAACAATATCTTCAAAGAGAAACACATGCATGCGTACACAAGAGCAAAAAACCTCAGATAGCTTTTGGCCTCATCGACAAAGCAAGATGATACACGATGGAAAGGCACAAGGAAATGTTAAAATTGCACTCACTGCAATAATGCTATAATAGGGGCCAACTTAACTCACCCAAATACGGGACAAGTTACCAAATTGAGACACACTTTGGATTGTAACGCCAAAAATACTACATATTGCATTAAATGACCTTGCCGTAAGGAATATGTCAGAAAAACAAAAAGGAAGGTGTTAGAAACGGGGTCTCTAGTTGGCGGGGGTATGTACCCTAGTCCAAGTAGGGACCACCGGTTCCGACAAGGTGAGTATCCAAATACCCTAGACCGCACAGGTGCCCCATCCATCTCACGAAGTGTGCTTTCCGGGATGGGTTTCCCACGCCCTCGGGTTTTTCCCTTTTTAGCAGCTGGCTGGGCCATTGTTCCCGGCTCCAGCCCTGGTTGACTCCCTTTCCGGGCAGCCATAGACCGTGTGGTAGCACAGATCCACTCTGGTAACCCCAGCATCTCCACATGCACCTTGAGCTCTACCTCTTTCCAGGCAGTGTGCTCAAGGTCATTCCCCAACAGACAGTCCACTGGCATGGCAGGGCTTACAGCAACTCTTAGAAGTCCTGAAACCCCTCCCCAATCAAATGAAACCTGGGCCACGGGATAGTGACCCTCCCTGTTGTCAGCCATCACAACTGGGTGGAATGCATCAGGAATTACTTGCTCTGGGGACACCAGCTAACTCCTTCTCATAGTCATGCTGGCGCCTGTGTCCATCAGGGCTTCCACCTCCTGACCATTGATGGTGACCCACTGCCAATACTTGGTAGTATTTGAGGGCACATGGGCACTAGGGTCAGCCCTGCCCACTCACCCCCATTATCAAGGGGCAGCTCCTCCCCCAGCTCTACACTAGCCACCCCGGGGTTTTTACCTTCAGTTCGAGGGGGTGCTCTCTTTAGACACTTGGGATCCCCCATGTAATGTCCAATCACACCACACTAACAGTACCGGACAGGTTTTGGCTGCTGACCTTTGTCAGGATAGGTAGACTTTTGGTGGCCAGATGGGGTTGGGACCCAGATCCTTTCCCTTGTGAATTGTTTTGGGGGCCTTTGGAAAACTCCTTCTTTTTATCTCCCCCTCTTCCTTCTGGTTGGAACCCTGACCACCCTTTTGGTCAGGGTTCCAACCAGATCCCTTGTTGGACACCCTGGTACTGACCCAGGAGTCAGCCTCCTCCGCAAGCTTCCTAGGATTGGTCAACTTGCGGCCAATCAGGTGTTGGCACAGCTCTGGAAAACATTTTTCTTCTCTAGAAGGTGCGCTCTCAAGAACAAGTTATACAACCCTTCATAATCAGTTACATCGCTGACCCGCTCCCAGCCCTTCTATGCCTTACTAGCATAATCCAGGAAATCTACCCAGTTCTGTGTGGGAAGTTTGTGGCTGTTCCTAAACTTCTGCCTATACCTTTCAGGGGTAAGAACAAACTTTCCAACTAACACTACCTTCATAACAGGATAGTTGGTCTGGTCTGCCTTGTCTAGTGTAAGGAGTGTGTCCCTCCCCACCGGAGGCATGTACTTGTATACGTTACCCCCCTAGTAACTCTGGGGGACTCCATGGGCTCTTAAAGACACCTCATAGGCTGCTAGCCATTTATCAATATCATCACTCACATTAAAACTGGCCACCACATCTTTAGGCATATAGAACCTGGACTCACGTGAAGCTGCAGTAGTTACGCTCCCACCATTTGTGTTGCTGTTGGCCAGCCTCTTTTTTTCATGCTCCTTCTCTAACTTGGCAAGCTCTAGTTTGAGCTGTCTCTCCTGTCACCTGTCCGCCAATTCCTCTGAGGACAGGCTCCTTGCTGAGACACCACTGCCTGCCTGGAAGGTATTCTTGTCCCTGGCAATAAATTGTCGATTTCATCGGTAGGCAGTAGGTCTAGATCTCCTGTGGCGTTGTGCTCTGATCCCTCCTCATCCCCCTCTCCTTCTGGGTGGGCCAGTGCCCATGCCCCCAAGGTTTTTATTATTTTCTTTGATTTTTTTTCTCCAGTTTTTATATAGCGCGAACTAGACCCGAACCGAATCAGGTGTCAGAGCGCTTTACATAGCACCAGTTACGTTACATGAGGAATGACACATATTCATTTTAGGCACACGGAGATTAAGTGATTTGCACAGAATCACAGGAGGTTTTGGCGTCGTTACCGAGACTCGAACCCAGATCCCCAGGTCCGAGGTCGAGTGCCCTAGCCGTTAGGCCAACTCCTCTCCCGTAAGGTTATTTGAAACTCTGCCTTCTTGGTGCCTCGCTTGAAGAACACCCCTTTCTCCTGGCAAAAATCCTTGAGCTGCGCCACTATGTAAGCTTCCAGGTTAGCCAGCTCGAATTCTATTGTGCTAGGTAGTACCTCAGACATTCGCAGAGAAAACCAATGGGACTTAGGCAGAAAGGACTTTGAAAAAGGGCGGCTCACAATCGTCAGTGGGGGAAAATGTTTGAAAAAAACAAAAATGTGAGTTGGTGAGGACAGAAAAAAAAATGCAGTCAGAGAGAGGAAATTTTTTAAAGATGCATTAGGTGTAGGATTGTGGCGCAAACTGAGTCACTGTAGGGTGTTACACAAGCACAAGTCCAATCCCACCGGTGAACACCAGTGTTAGAAACAGGGTCTCTAGTTGGCGGAGGTATGTACCCTAGTCCAAGTAGGGACCATCGGTTCCGACAGGGTGAGTCTCCAAATACCCTAGACCACCCTCTGGTAGCTTGGCACAGAGCAGGTAAGCTAAACTTCAGGAGACAATATGTAAAGCATTTGTGTAACACCCACCCACCATAACACAGTGAGACGCCACAAATAGACACCACACCAGTTGTTTATAAAAATATAGGTATCTTTATCTCAAGTTTCAGGAACGACGAATAATTAAAAAAAATCACATATGCCAAGGACTTTCCTTATGCAGTATAACTATGGAATAGACGTGCAGGTTATGTGAGTCTTTTGGGACAATGTTCATAAAATCAGTGGGAAAAGTCCAGTCGGAAAGCGAGTTGGGGGCTCAGGATAATGAGGTCCTTTTATGTTGGATCTGTCCCTTGTGCGCAGGTCCTCTCACGCTATATATCCGGGTTTAAACTATACTGCTGAGTCCCCGGAGGCGCTGTCAGCTCCAGCGCTGCCTCCGCTATTAATATCTGCTTGAGAATAAATCACAATAGTGATATGCCACAGATATTCAGTGTTTGACGTCACGTGCAATTTATATTCCACTGCTGTACTCACAGCCACTCGCTACCTGCCAGAAAAATGGTGTCCCTAATGCTAACAAGCCCACATATGGCAAAGCCCTGCGGGGCACGTACGGGCCAAGATCGTCCCAGACCCCACTGTCAGGCTAGTGTAGTCCCTGGCAGCCCACCTCCAAGATTGCTGCATGTGCAGCCTCTGGCCCGCAGCCCTTTCCCCGCCTGCAGCGACTCAGCGTGCCACACTGGGTATTTCCTGGGGGACCAGTGTGGGAGCTGGTATGAGGCTCCTCCGGTCTCCAGATCGCATGGCTTCTTCTCTGAGGGCGCTGCACGGGTGACAGAAAGGCTCTTGTGCTGGGGGCAACTCCTCTTCTTGACACTGGCACCTGCTGGTCAAGGAGACGGGCCAGCCTCAGCGTGGCTTCCCCGATGATGCTCTCCTGTTGCTGGGCAACTCCCGGTGCCGGCACCAATCCTATCGTGGCTCCCCGCATATGTCCCAGGCCAGCGGCGGTGATTCCTGGCTCCCAGCGCTTTGGATTACAATGTGGTCAGATGCCCGGTGATTTTGGGCCACAGCGTTTCTTCTGCAGTGATTACAGTTTATAGCCCGTTCGGGGGCCGGGCAGCAGCAGTGATTTCCGGGTCACATCGCTTCTCCTCCGCAGCGCTCTACAGTGCATTAAGGGTCCCGGGCGACGGCGGTGTTTCCAGGTCACATCGCTTCTTCTCCACAGCACTTTACAGTGCATTAAGGGTCCTGGGCACTGACAGTGATTTCAGGGGTGGTAAAAATAGCTTCACACACCCAGCGCTGCAGAGGCTGTTTATGAGGGGAATAAAGCATTGTTGCCTTTAGGAATCCCCCACTAGGCAGGTGATCTGTCAGCAGCAGATTCTGGAGACACTCTGGAGATGTTGCTTCAGTCTCCTGGCAGGGCAATCTCAGTAGGCAGCAGGGCAGCTCAGCAACTTGGGGCAGCAGTACCTGGGAGCAGTCAGCCTCAGCACTGTGTCAATCCTCCTGGCGCAGCAGTCTTCACTCCAGCAGAGATTCTTCAAAGTCCAGGAGTGTGACAAAGAGGAGTGGCCAGGACCCTCCCTTTTATACCCTGAGCCTCAGTCACTAGAAAGGGGTAGAAGCTTCTGGAAGGGTCTAGGTGTTTCTGGGGTGTTCCCTCTCTTCCCTGACCTGGCTCATGGCTGTCTACAGTGACAAAGGCAGGGTTGTTAAGTCTATTGTGAGGCAATATGGTGTGCCCTTTGTCTGTATGCACCCCCTGTTCCTGGACGGCATGGACTGTACAGTCCATGCCGTTCAGGAATGTGCTTTAACAAAACATGTATTTCTAAAGTGCACCTTCACTCGTAGGCATCTGGGTGCTGAAGAACAGGTGCTTATTTTTACCCAACACACTGGTACTTATTTTATCCACCTCAGATGGGTGAAAGGCTGAATGGACACACTGGGATTTGAACCTGTGACCATAAGGTCAAACACAGTCCCCTAAAGAGGACGCTTTAGTCTAGTAAGATACCAGATCCAGCTCTCCTATTGTGGTGCTATGCCATGGGACCAGCATAGCACAGCCCACCAGAGCAGGATTAAACTCTTAATATGGCAGGCAGTGTGCAGACGGCTTTAGTGGTCTCGCAGCGGGGAGCTGGCGTGGAGGCAGAGACATTTTAGGTCATGATCAAAGAGGGCTCTGCCCATGGCCCCAGCCTTTATGGGGGACCCCTGTTAGAGCCAGCTCTTTTCTGGAGTCTTACCCTGATGATCTTGAATCATTCTTAAACATATTGTTTTAAATAGCATTTTCCTTTAATTTATTTTTATTGAAGTGATGTGTGAGAGTTTACTACAGACATTTTGCAGACAAATGGGTTTAAGTTTCATGCAACACCCATAAAAAAGGTTTCTTTCAGAACAAAACAGCACTGAACATACGAGAAATGGGAGGGTGTCACAGAGAATATTTGCAGTAATATTAGTAAGCTGCTGCTGTGTTACAATATTGAATACACACGTCACTATCCCTAAATATTAAATGTCAACACATTTAGAATTTGGACCAGTGTGCCTGTGCCCTGTCAGTGGTCAGGCCAAAGAGGTCATGAAAGAGCTGAAACTCGATCATAAATTCAAAGCTGTTCCGAACAGGGCCCCCCAAAATACGTTGGGCCCAGGGCTCCAAAAATCCTTGAGATGTCCCTGCGTGGAGGCCCGCTCCAACACCATCAAAATCGTAATCAGGCCCTTATCCATATTGTGGAACCTTTTGGACTCTGAAGGGGGCAGGTTTACTTTTCTTACTCAAATGTATTATTCCCATTCCAAACTATGCAACAGTGGGGAAAATGTTGTACACTGAAGGAGTATAGTTTACCATTCCAACTCCAACTGTCAGGGCTCAATTTCCTCAAGACTAGAACCCTTAAAATGCATACCATCGTCCTGCACTGACTCTGCAAATCTGTACCATCACTACTACGTAGCCAGATTAGGATAAGAGAATTAGGGCCAGATGTAGGTAAATACTATTTACCTATTCTTAAATACCGAATCATACCGATTCGGTATTTAAGAATAGGTAAATAGTAATTAGGTAATTTTGCGGTAAATTTTACAGAATCTTTAAAATTCGGTATTTACCGAATCGGTATTTACCGATTCGGTAATTGCTATTCATTCCTATGGGCCTGGAGGTAATTTTGACCGTTACCGACCGGTATTGGGCGACCTACATCTGGCCCTTAGGGAGGCGACTCCGGGGAGGGAGATCTGAAACAGAAGATGATCACAATCAGCTACCGTATAGAACTGGAATGAAATATAGTGATTCATAACCACAACACAGATAAAATAGTAATCACCTGTAAAAGAAAATAATGTTCCTTTAAAGGTTTCTCAGTCTTTTTACAAAAGCCTTTTTTCTGTAATTTCTATTTTTAACAGTTATGTACTGAGATTATTAACAAAGTTATTTAAATCCTGCTTTCCTAGTATATTTATGCTAAAACATGATTTTAAAAGTGCAGAAGTCTTTTAACAAAGCACTCATAAAATAATTCAAACAATGCACAATTACCATGGGAATAGGAGCAAATAAGCTATCATCGAAATTTGTTTTTCCTTTGCACATTTTACTGCTGTGCACAAGCTTGTTCGTTATCTAGTTTATTTATGTTTTAATCAAGTTAAATGTTCAATCAAAGTAAACAGAAATTGCAACTCACCATCATTCAAGAATGAGTTAACACTCATCAACATGGAATTCTCTCACCTGGCTCAGTATTTCGGGCTGTACTCTTAAAATAAATGCTTTTCTTTACTGACTAATATCTGTGCAGCAGATACGAAGTTGTCATGTTGTGTCCAACCATTCTACTCGCACTCGCTGCTTGCATAATGAATGATGAAAATGGGACGCGATCTCGTTATCATCAGTCGTGAAGTGCCTTTGTTCTCGCTCGCTCTCTCATCAGTTTTATTTTACAAAAAGCCCACACCTCGATAATACTGGAGTCATTTTTTTTCAATTCTAAAAACTTGTTTATCCAGTCTGACATTGTCATACAAATACCAGCAAATCAGAAATTGAAAATTTCAATCAAAAATTCACATGAAATTAGGAAATAATATATATTTTACAGCTATAAATGTAACTACTTTTATTTAAACACTACCTTCCCAAAACCTATGAAAATCAACAACCCAAACCGTAAATAATATGACAGAATTTGTAACATTATCATCAATACTTGATACAAATCCCAAAAATAAAAACAAAACTAACAAAAAAAAACACATTACCGACCCAACAACTATACAAAACCAAATTACTAATATAACATTTTAAACTAAAATACATAAAAATATTTTATAAAAACATTAATACATTTTCTTTAGAAAACCTACTGACCTAAAAAACAATATTAAACCAACAATCCTTAAAATAGTTTTCAATAATTTGAAAAAGCTTAATGCATTCCCAATATTAAAACATAAAGCCTTACAATGTACTGTAGTAAACTACCAATCCAAAACCCCATAAAAAAGCAAAACAAATATATTATACAACAAAAATTATTAATTGTTTTTAAACTCTATAATGTATATTATAAAATAAAGGCATTTGAAACAAAATTACTAAATATCCTTATAAAACCCGACCTGCAAAACTTTATTTTTACAGATTTTACTAAAGTAAAATAAACCAAAAAAGTATATAACATATAAAATAAAAATACTATAACTTAAAATGTAAAACCAACATTAAAAATTCCAAAATTATACCTTTAAATATTATTAACATAAAAAAACTAAATATGATATTAAAGATATATTCTTTAAACTTTGATAATATTTGTTGAAAAAATATAAGCTTACCATATATATTAAATTTCTTGACATACTTGTGCACCATATTTAGGGGCCGATTAGGATGGTGGACGGACTTGCGTCCGTTCGCCATCCCAGAGGTGGAGGGACCGTCCGCATGGGCTGCGGCGGTCCCTCGGTGCAAATTAGGATGTGACCGCCACCCTGGCGATCACATCCTGGATATTTAACATTGCGGCGGGTGCTGCTTCAAGCAACACCCGCCGCAATGTTAAAAGTACATGTTTAACATTTACATGCACAAAGCGGCAGGCAGCCATCTTAAACCATATACCATAATGCTACATGTTTCAACATAAACATAACCTACCCATAACCACCCCCCCCCCAGTATATTAAGTCTTTGATAATAGGTACCATCAATACAAATCCACACCATCACAAAATTGTTTGTTACAAAACATGAGTGGAAGGACCTGCGGACATAATCTTCTAGGCCTTCTCCCACACTCCCACAGGCTGAAGAGGCACACATTTAATTCTTACATTTGCCCTTCGAGACCTGTTTTCAAGGTCCTCCAGCTGGTAGTGTTGCTCAGTGTTTCTATCCTTCAACTCCAACAGTTCACGGCGATGTGAATCAAGTTCCTCTAAGTGTGAGTCCTCATTTTGTATAAGGTTGACCGTCTCGCCCAGCTCACCCACTTCTTTTGTGCGTCCCTTGATGTCTGTTGTGATTTCCTCTTTAATGTTAGCAATTTGCCTCCAGGATGACAAAAAGAGTCTCTAAGAATGTGCAAGTGACCTGCACATCCCCACTTATGTGTTCAGAGCTGGCTCCGTCCCCTACAGACAATGTTGAGGGGGAGGTCTCCTTATGATGTTCTGGTTTTTTGCTCACTGGCTTTGTCCCTATTATTACATGGGCCCGTCATGGTTGTGCCAACACCAGGCACAGGTACATTTCAGCTCCCTAAGGTGTGAGAGGTTCAACCAGGAGGGATCAAGTGTCTGCCACTCTTTATTTGACAATGTTCCAAAAAGGTCCACCTCAGCGAATGGGGCTCCAGCTATCCAGATAGGGATGAGGGGTGGCAAAGGCCCGACTGCCTTCTGATTGAGCAGAGAGGCACTGCACCCCTAGGCCCCAGTGGGCCAGATGTCCCAAACTGGGGAGGCACACCCGTGATGCGACTGGGCCCCAGCACACCCCACAAAGTCAAACTCACCACCCAATCAAGCCCTCAAAGCCCAAAAGCACTATGACAGGGTCCCCCTGCCTCGTGGAGTACCCCAGAGCATTCCAAGGCATCAAGGGCAAGGGGGGTCCTGTGCACAGGCAAGAGGACTAGAGCAGTCACACAAGTAGAGGGCACCCAACATACAGTGCTGTGTTGCTGGGAGGGGGAGGAACAGGGTTGTCTCCTGCTCACCTTTATGCCAAGAGGTTATGCTGTTTGTCTTTTTCCTGCCAGGACACCTGGAGCAAGGTGAGTACAGCACCCCACCTATGATGAGCAGCCTCAAGCTCTGTGTTACTTCATTATCCAGCCAGCCAGGCTTGAAGAGGTCGCGCAGGCCCAACTCTTATGGGCGGTCGTGCTGACTGCACCCCCCATGCAAGGAACCAGTCACCAGCCTACGATGGGGCCCCGCGCCGCAGGTCCAGGGACACCTTCGGAGCCCACCGTACACTGCTCTCCCGCTCCTCCAGGCCAGGCGCCGGCCTGCTCACTGCTGGCCAGCCAGCCAGCCATGAGGACTGTGGGGATTTCAGCCAAATTCCCCCAGCGCCACACTCTGTATGCGCTCAACTGCGCTACTGTAGCCTGCCTAGGGGGGTCGATCAATGGTGAAAAGATGTACAGCGTGGTTTGCTGTGGCACGGACCAGGCCCCTCTGTCGATCATCTCTGGATGGCAGCCATTTTGAAATTAGTCAGGCCGAGGCGCAGACCATCATAGCTGCTACAACAGTGCAGGGGTTTTGTGCAGCCATCAGCAAGGCATTCCCCCATGATCCTGAGACTCTCCTGTGGGCTTACGGGGGCTAACTGTTGGTCTACCAATAGGAGCGGGGCAGGCTGAGGTGCTCCCCAGGCTTGCTACCGGTCGGGCGCCATCTTGGATATGCCCCCTGACCTTTTCTTTTTAAACACAATCCCAGTGGTGGCTGGTGACATTTGAAAGTGGTGGGGTGTAAAAGCTAGGGAAGAGTGCCCTGAGGCGGGGGAGCGACCCTGAGAAGGCAAATGGTGCACTTTCAAGCAAACGTGAGAAAGCAAGGTGGTCACCAATGCACTTCTGAGTTTCAACTCCTCCACAGCTCCTCTCTCATCCACCTCAGACTCTGCTCTGCCCCAGCCGCTCTCTCCCTCTCCTCCAAGCTTCCACTCTCCCTCCAGTCTCTCTCTTCTCCATCTTCAAGTATCAGCCTCTCTCTCTCACCTGCAAGGATCGGCTCCCTCTCTGTCTCTCCCCTCTCCACCCTCAAGCCTCTGCTCTCCCTCAGTCTGTCTCACTCCTCCTCTTCCAAGCCTCCTGACTCCCCCAGCCTCCCCCTCCTTCTCCTCCAGGTCTCCAATAGATAAGCCAGCCAAGGCCAAATGTAGACTTTTCAACACTTCAAAGGCACCCACAATGGAGTAAGATGCAAGAGCCCTACAGAGGCACGATCATCATCCCTACAGATGCGAGCCTTGCCGAGGCACGATTAGCAGTGAGCACCGGGGTCACTTCTTCTCTCCATGTGGCCAGGAAGCCACTTGTGCCTGAGTGTCCCTGTTCCGGTTCCAGATGATTGCCATCAGGTACGTTCATTCAATGCAGCTATACTACAGCGCCGAAACGCCGGCTCCCAGAATGCATTAGGCTGTTAGATTAAAACTCAAGCCTTAAAACACGCGGCCCTGACGATATGGAGCCAGGTGATAGCCCCAGTTAGTAGCACTGGATCTGGTTTAATCCCTCGTAAGCAGAACAAGACCCCTCAAAACTGCGGTGCATGAACTGAAGCACTTTTAGTCTCAACTCCGGATATTGCCCTGCGTTTGGCTTCTGTAAATTCTGCGAAGGGGCATTAATTGGCACAGATGCCCCTGCTGCAGGGCCTAGGGCAATCTTTACACAACAAAACACAGGGTCTAGTGTGTGGTGGGGTTGCTATGGAGAATAGGGCGGTATCACCTGGGTGAGAGATCGTGGCACAGAAGCTTGCCACTAGAACATAGTGTTGTGATTTATCCTGTGTTTGAGAATGTCACTGCTGTAAGGCAATAGATAAAACACTACGGGGAATTTAGAGTGGTCGAAGAGAGGGCACAGGGGAGGACATCCGGGTGGGTAAGGATTGCAGCTAGAGCACGAGATGGGCAGGCGAGGTAGGATAGGTGAGATGAGATGGAGGGACAGGGAAAGCCAGAGAGGCGCGGGAGAAGCGAAGAGAGTCCCACGCAGATCCATGCTAATGAAATCCCTGGCAACCTTATTGACTGGTCAATTTTATCACTGCCGCGCTAGCCCCTGCCGTTTCACTCTCACTGAGCCGAGAGACTGCTGCTGGCTGCCCACAGCTCTCCGGCTCTTCAAAGCCCCATGGCACCACATCACACCCTCTCACTGGCTGCCACCCCGGCAGCTCGGCAACATAACCTGCCGTGCAGGAATGCCTCGGAAAGTACAGTCCTAAGTGCTGACGGGAGGAAGTGTAAGTGTCTCATGGCATGGATCATCGGAAGGAGAGACTGCGTCCCCAGTCTGTGCGGGGTTACATGACAGCATGGAGGGAGGGTCACATGCAACTTTAACAGGAAGAGAAGGACACAGAGCAGCCACGGCCGGCATGCTCGCGGAAGGGAGGGGGTGCAGGGGAATATTCAAAATAAAAAATTAAACTGACCTTACAGCTGGTTACCGTACTACCTCCTCTCCTGGCTAAGCCGATCGGGTCAAGGTGTAATGGTGAAGCTAGCTCGCACTCTCGTGTGCTTCTCCAGCAGGAAAAGGAAGCAGCCAGCAGGCAGCTTCCCTCCCCTAGGCAAGCCAATCACAGATAGGTAGGCGCATCAGGACTGCGCCCCAGCTGGGACATTTTCTCCTGCATAAAGAACAAGGGAGAGTGGGCGGTCCTGCTCAAGGGCGGGGGGGGAGTGCCTTACCCACTGTTGTTGGTACTGACTGTTTGGTCAGCTCCAGGGCCGACCAAACAGTCGTCGGTACCCACAACAGTTGGCAAGCCACTCCCCCCTGCCCTCGAGCAGGACCGCCCATCCGCACGCCCCCAACCAGGCACTTCTGCTTTCTCGCAGTGCGAGAAGCAGAAACATAAAATGGTAGTTTTACCATTTTATGTTTCTGCTTCTCGCACTGAGAGAAAGCAGTGGGACGATGCCCAAACACCCCCATGGAAGAGGTGCCACTGCACATTCCTGTTTCAAAATGATCTGCATTAAAAAAAAGGTTTATTTTATTAAAAAGTAATCACAGATAAGGTGGTCTGCTGACACCAACCAGCAGGCCACAATGTCAATGTTTTCCTCAATTGTAGTGAGTCACAATTTGCAACCAACCTTATAAATACTGAGGTAGAACGGAATCCGACCCACTACCATTTGGATTTTTAAGAGCAGAGCTATTAGTACGTAGGTTGGTTATTAAAAACTTTACTGGTAGCAAAGCAAAAATACTGGTCACAGTTTCAAACCAGTATTTTTGCAACCAGCTATTCGAACATCTAGCCCACAGTATCATGTGAATTCAAAACTACGAGTCTTGTAAACAAAGGTTCTGCTAGCTAAAAAAACACAAACTGGCTCAAGGTATCACACGATATGGCCCACTTGGCAGCTTTGCCCAATCACAAATCAATACATGAACATATGAAACATAAAGAAAACAGTAATTTACTTAATTTATGATGAAAATATAAATGTTTTGCTTCTTTGAAACGCAGTAACGTATGTGCAGCTTTTCAACTCTTTCATTCTGCTTGGTTATCAAACTTTCTTATTATTTATACATTTTGTTGTTTCGCAAAGCACTACTTTGTGACAGAGAGCTACTATATAGTGCAATAAATTGGTTAATGGGACAATAGGGATTCCTTTTACCTTTCAGTCACTGCATTGCATATCTTCCGAAAATACACCCGTTTTTATTAGGTCTCGGCTAGCGTAGGCTGCGCACATGCGCAGTCTGGCTGGCGAGATTTAATGACTCTGAGTAGTGAGGTTAAGCCACGCCCCTCTTCTCCATTGGCTGGCCTCCTAAACGGCGGCCAGCCATTGGAGAAGAGGGCTCAGTGACGTCATTCTTTCGAACTAAACCCTGTCTTTTTCGGATTGGGGGGGGTGTGTTTTTGACTTTCTTTCTACCTAGAGTCGTTCTCAGTCAAAAACACGCCCCCCTGTCTGAAAAGGACGGGGCTTAGATAGAAAGAAGAACCATTTGTCTGTAAACCCCATCCTTTTCAGACTGGGGGGTGTGTTTTTAATTGTTGTTTACATCCTAGAAAACACGCCCCCCAATCTGAAAAGGACGGTGCTCAGACACAAATGGCGATTGCTCGAGCGCTTGTTTTTTTTTGCCTCACGGTGACCTCACACGTTCCTGCCAGAAACCCGTCCATACAGTTGCTACCATTGGTGAGGGCGGATCTCAGGTTTTGCTTCATAGTCCACAGCATGGTTACCTTCTTTATATGTCCCTCGTTTACATTGGTCTATGAGTCTAAACGTAAAAATTTTGGGTATAAACCTATGAGCCAACTTCCGGTAGTCTCTGGTCTGCTTTGGTCATGCGGGAGAAATGTGTTCTTCAGAGCATGATAGAAGTATCCAGAGGGGCTTTCACGTGATTTGTAGATTACAGTAGTTTGTGTCGTGGGTTGCCTTCTTTAAGGATACCACGCATTGCCTCGGTACATACTGCTTCCAACCCGCACATCCCTTGCCCCGTCAAAGCCCCCAGTTGCCTCGTCTCCCGCTGCTCCTGCAGTTGTCAGACCTCGAAGTGTGCCTTTGCTGCGGTGACTGAGTCCCAGCTGTCATCGCCGAGCATGCTTCCAAGATCGCTTTCACTTGTGCTGCCGTTCAGACCCACAACCCCCGCCTTGCACAGAGCTTCTTGTGCAAGGAAAGAGCCCGCAGCTTGCAGGGTGAAGCAAGCAAGGTGCAAAAAGTGCGAGCTGTATCTGGCACTGCCCCCTGCTAATGAATGACCAGAGAAAGCCCGTGTTGACACTGTGCGTCGCTGCTTCTGGCTGTTAAAGATTTGCCAGGGATCCGCAGAGCTGGACTGTCAATGGTCTGTACAACTAATGGGGGCAAAGAAAAAAAAAATGTGACGGACTCTGTGTCTACCTGTAAGGTGTGTACAACAAAAAGGAAATGAATCCCATCAGCCCACCCATATGGCAAAGCTCAATCATCTGGGATAGAACCAAAGATGGTCCGGTTAAGGAGCCACACACCTGTTGGAATTATGTGCTTCTCCAAACCCAAGGAACCACCAGTGATGGATCGTACCAAAAGTCAAATCAGTTTGAGATGGTGTGGGATATTAAATTGCAGTGAGAAAAGAATCAAAAAGTGAGATGTAAAATTGGCTACCATGATTTAAGGAAAAGTTTATTTGGGAAAATCATGGTGTCAAGATTAAAATGAGTGTGAGACAATTTGAAATAATAACTGTCTGTTAAGGATGGTATTTGGTCAACATGTTTCAGCCATTGTAGAAACGTTTAAGCCTACCCGGCTTTCGTCAGGACCTCTTGAACACTACTGCAATAAAGCTTGACCTAAGCTTTAGTGAAAAAAGCAAAAATTAACACATATTACTGATACAAAACATCCTACCGTACAATGGATTTTCCAGACGGGGGATATCTGTTTCATAAAGTATTTAGGATTCTTTCCTAAAAAGGGATATACACAACAACAAATAGGTAGAACACAGACACACATTTTAACAGTTTTTGCGCCATATATTTCTTGTTAGCCGGGTAGGCTTAAACTTTCCTACAATGGCTGAAATATGTTGACCAAATACCATCCTTAACAGACAGTTATTATTACAAACAGACAAAGAGTCTATACTTTTTTCCAAAATTGAAATATTTCGTAAAGAGCTTACATTGATATACTGTTAGAATCAGAGATCAGTTACTAACTGTGTCTCACTCTCACGGCAGCCCTTGCATTTGCTGTCTGTCATGTACTCAGAAACAATGCCAAGGTTTTTGGCACTTTGTGCCAGTGAATCATTAGTATGGATGTGATCTAACCAGACACCCACTATTTTTTTTCACAAATTAGAGCAGGGTCTCCAAGCCTGAGCAGTGGCCAGGAAGAGGTGAGGCTTTCTCCCAAGCATTTTTGGGTGAGTAAAAATTTATAAAAAAACATATCTCTGTAAGAGCAGTAAAAAAGCTCTTCGAGGCTAGCTGATAGCGAACCTAGTTCATTTAGTAATAATAATACATAAGGAGCTCATCAAACTCCGCTTTATAATTGTAATCCAACAGCCTGTATGTTGATATCCAGAGCGCTCTCCTAAACGCTCTCCTAAGCAGTTTTGGGTGAGTAAAAATAAATAAAAAAACATATCTCTATCGTTTTGGAGAATGACCTATTGGCATAAAGAAATATATGGCGCAAAAACTGTTAAAATGTGTGTCGGTGTTCTACCTATTTGTTGTTGTGTATATCCCTTTTTAGGAAAGAATCCTAAATACTTTATGAAACAGACATCCCCCGTCTGGAAAATCCATTGTACGGTAGGATGTTTTGTATCATTAATTTGTGTTAATTTTTGCTTTTTTCACTAAAGCTTAGGCCAAGCTTTATTGCAGTAGTGTTCAAGAGGTCCTGACGAAAGCCGGGTAGGCTTAAACTTTCCTACAATGGCTGAAACATGTTGACCAAATACCATCCTTAACAGACAGTTATTATTTCAAACTGTCTCACACTCATTTTAATCTTTTTTAAGTTCAAGTAGAAGTTTATTGAGATGAACAGATATTGGTATTACAAAAAACAAAGTGAAAACAGCATCAGCAATATGGATAATAAATTAGGACATCATAAAAAGTATCATAAGATAAAATAGGGAAAAACGGAAAAAGAAAGGGAAGAGGGGAAAAAGAAAAAGGGAAAGAAAACGGAGATGAGGCTAAATATTTAAAGATTACAATCAATGAGGCTATATAACATGGGAAGCAATGCACAAATATGCAGAGAAGTAAATACTAGTGAGAAAGAAGGAACAAAAGGTTATTCAAGGGGGTTTCGAAACTTCTTGCTGAATTGGGGGTAAATGAAAGGATCGTTTGGCACAAACATCCAGGTAAAGGGTGATGGGGAGCCATAGCGCAAGTCTTTTCGGGGCTAGGGTAATGGGATAAACAAATGCAGTATCCAGTCTGTGATTATAACATACATTGAACCACCAGGCTTTAAAAGTAATGCCCTTGGAGTCTTTCCAGTTAACAGTAATTTGCTGAAACGCAACAGCTAATAACAAATCAATGATATGAACATTTGCTTCAACATCAATCCAGGAAGAGGAAAGTGAGCCAAGGAAAATGTCAGTGATAGAAAAGGGGGTAGAGGTCTGGAAGATAAAATTGATTTGATTCCAGACTTTAGTCCAGAATGCGTGCGTGAGAGGACATATGAAAAGCATATGAAAAAGTGTGGCGTTAGGGGCGGAGCAAGACCAGCAGAGATCCGGAGTCAAAGGGAATCGTTTGTGAAGGAGAGATGGCGTATAAAGAAGTCGATTGTAAAGGAAAAAAAGTGTTTGTGTGAGAGAGGCAGCCCTGGAGGACTTGCGAAGCTTAGTCCATATTTTATCCCACAAGGATGTGGGCCAGGAGACAGCGAGATCAGATTCCCACTGCTCTTCAACTGTGGTTTTAGGCCTAGGTGATGGAGGATTGTGAAAGGAATGATATATGGAGGACGCTGATGAGTTGGAGCGCAATTGGGTGTGTAGAGAAGAAATGGGAGTAGTAGAAATCGCAGGTGAATTAGAATGAGAAAGGGAGTCATATGCAGACATAACTGCATTCTTGAGTAGGATGTATTTGTGGACAAAGGAGGAAGGGAGAGAGAAGAGTCGACTAAGAACTGGAAAAGGTGTGAAGACAGATCCAGTGAAAAGTTGGGAGACCCAGATTAAACCTCGCTGCCTCCAAGTTTTCCAATAAAAGGGTTTCAATTTGATAAGAATGCTGTTATTGTACCAAATCGTGGTGGCGAGAAGTTCTGTAATGGAGGAGGGAGGAGCAGGAACAGTGGCTAAAAGTAGTTTCGCAGTATACTTGTGAATTGGAGTGGATAAAAATTGGGGTTTGCGGGAAAAGGAGAGATACTCAGCAAAGGAAAAGGGAGAAAGACAAAGGCGTTCGAGTTCAGCCCAAAGAGGAAGAGGGTCAATAGGATCTTTAAGCCAGATGGCAGCCTGTTTCAGGAGAAAAGCTTTATGATAAGCGGGAAAATTTGGGAAATTAACTCCGCCTTCTGATTTGGGGAGGCGTAGGCGCGATAAGGACATGCGCGGCTTCTTTCCAGACCAAAGAAATGAGGATAAGGTGGAATTAATTTTAGCAAAAAATTTGGCAGGGATGGAAACCGGTATATTAGAAATGGTATAGAGGACGATTGGGGACAGCATCATCTTAATGGTGTTGAGACGGCCCCACCAGGAAAGATATAGGGGATGCCATCTAGAGGTGAGGTCAGACAGCTTCTGAGTACATTTAGTAAGGCATAACGAGATAGTATCTGAAACAGAAGGAGTAATATGCAAGCCGAGGTATTTTATATGGGATGGACTCCATTTGAAAGTAGATGCAGCAAAATCAGGTTTAAAGGTGAATTTGGTGAGAGGTAGGATTTCGCATTTATCGCCGTTTAGTTTATATCCAGAAAGATGGGAATATGTATGAACTTCGGCAAGGAAAGCTGGGATGGATACAGATGGATTCGAAATGAAAAGTAAGATATCATCTGCGTAGGCAGCTAATTTAATTTGCGATTGAGCAAGAGGGAAGCCATGAATGTTTGGGTTTTGGCGTAGTTTGGATAAAAAAGGTTCTAGGGCAAGATTAAAGAGAAAGGGGGAGAGAGGACAACCTTGTCGTACGCCTCTACCAAGGCCAAAAAATGAGGAAATGAGACCATTGGCACAGACCGCTGCTCTAGGATTTGCATAAAGAAAGGAGATGAGGGAAATAAAATTAGGGCCGAACCCAAACCATTTTAATGCGGAGAAGAGGAATGGCCATTCTACCCTGTCGAATGCCTTCTCGGCATCTAGGGCGATTGCGGCTAGGGAACCATTAAAGCGTGACGACTTAGATAAAACATTAAAGAGGAGTCTGGTGTTATCGGAAATGAAGCGGCCCTTAACAAAGCCTGATTGTTCAGGGCCAAGGAGATCTGGGAGAAAAGGATCTAATCTGATGGCTAAAGATTTAGCATATATTTTATAGTCAATGTTGACAAGTGAGATCGTTCTGTAATTCTTGCAATGTTGGGGATCTTTGCCCTCCTTTGGGATAACGCAGATATAAGCATCTGAAAAAGTGCCCAAGGAAGCACCACTGGTCTTGAAGGAATCAAGAAGGCGAAATAGTTTGGGCAATAAAAGAGTGGCGAAGTGTTGATAAAATTCGACGGTAAAGCCATCTGGGCCGGGGGCCTTGTCCTTCTTAAGTGAGTGAAGTGCAGTATGTAGTTCGCGAATGGTAAGGGGAGTTTCAAGGGAAGCTAGGTCAACAGGAAAGTTGGGAGGAGGGTGTATGCTGGAAAAGAAAGTGGAAACAGAGTGATCAGAGGGTTGAGTGCCGGAAGAGTAAAGTGTAGAATAGAAGCGAGAAAATACCTCCAAGATATCAGCATCTTTATGTTGCAACATTGAATTCACATCAAAAACAGACTCAATATTCGATTTGTTTTGTTTGACTTTCAAATAATTAGCAAGTACTTTCCCCGCCTTATTTTTCCCACCATAAAATTTCGAACTGGATTTCAAGAGGTACAGTGAAGCATCATCAGTAGACTGTTTGTTGTAGTTCATTTTTGCATTAACAAGAGCTGTCAAACTTTCCTGGGTATGAGAGGTATAAAAGGAATGCTCTAGGGTTTTGATCTGAGATAAAAGATCAGTGGTACGCTGACGAGCAAGTTTACGCTTTGCCGAAACATGTCTGAGGATAAAGTCTCTGGCTGCAGCTTTGTAAGCGTCCCATACAGTGTGAGTGGGTAAGGAGGGGGTATCGTTAATAACAAAAAATTCGGTAGTAAACTCAATAAAGGTGGCGGTAAATTTGGGATCAAGAAGGAGGGTATTGTTGAATCGCCATCTTTTAGGACCAATGGATTTAGGTAAAAAGTCAATGTTGAGTAGGACTGGGGCGTGATCAGAGAATACAATGGGGCCAATCTCAGATTGGGTGAGGGATTGGGAGAGATGATGGGAGAGAAAGATATAATCAATACGGGATTGAGAATGATGGACCGGGGAATAGAACGTAAATTCTTTATCGGTTGGGTGACATAATCGCCAGGCATCAATTAATTTATGTTGGGAGATGGCGTGAGTAAAAAGCTTGTGGGATTTATTAGGAACAAAAAGAGATTTGGAATGCCTATCCAAAAAGGGGTCCAATGGTAGGTTACAATCGCCTGCTAAAATGAAATTATCATCAATACAGTCAGTAATACGAGAGGCAAACGCACTCCAGAAAATGGGACTCCCACCTGCAGGGGCATAGACATTGAGCAGAGAAAAAGGGACACCTTTAGAGGAAAGTTTGACAAATAACCATCTGCCATCAGGGTCAGAGTCAGAGTGCAACACTGAGTGAGTAAAAGATTTTCGAATTAACAAAACAACACCATTTCTTTTGCCATCACCAGGAGCTGAAAAAACCTTTCCCACCCAACCTCTTTGGAGCTTAGCAGCCTCACTGTCAGATAAATGGGTTTCTTGTAAAAAGGCAATGTCTACATTGAATTTAGCTAAATGAGAAAGTATCTTTTGCCTCTTTATGGGCGAATTTAAACCTTTAACGTTCCAAGAAACAATGCGTACTGACATCAAGAACGAGTAAAAAGGGAGAATGTAGACAGGAAATGGAAGAAAGCCTCATAAAATTCGAGACGGGAGAAACTAGAAAAGAAAGAAAAAAAATAAGAAAGTACGAAAAAGAAAATAGCCAGAGAAACACTAATAGGTAATAGCATGAAGAAGAAAAACTTTGTGAGAAGAGAAAAAAATCGTAGTAGGAAAATAATATGAAAGTGGGCGAGAGAGAAAGCAGTAGAGAAAGAAATCGATAGAAGGTAAGTGAAAGATACTGTGAAGAAATAACCTGAAAAGGAATGCAAAGGAAATAGAAAAGATGCCCGAAGGAAAATGGTAAGAGAAGACAGAAAAAGAATGGGAAGGATAAGAAAATACCAGAGACATGGATATGCCAAGAAGATAAAAAATAGGAAAAAGGTAGTAGAGAAAGGTATTAGAGAAGAAAAGCATGGAGTTAAAAAAAAGAGGGCTAGCATATAACAATTTAAGGAAGAAGGGAGAAAAGAAGAAGTGGAAGATAATTGCAGAAAAGAGCCAAAAAAAGAGAGAAACAGTTGACTGACAATAGGAGAAACCGGTAGTAAAAATAAAAAGCAGATCAGGAGCGATCCAAGAAATAGTGACCTCATAAGAACCAGCAATAACAAGGAAACAATCAAGACGAAAACATGCGGAACAATAGGGATCATGTCAGCAATAGAAAAGGAGAACGTAGGGCAGTACTTACAAAAAATGATGGGGGATGGGTATGTTCAAAGGGCAGGAAATAGAAGGGGAAGAGTGGAGACGAGAGGAGGCAGGAAAGGCCAACCAACGGAGGACAAGCAGACGGGGCCACGGGACGTCCCACCGGAGAGATATGACGGAACACAGGGAAATAATCTGTGAGAAAAAAGAAAAACAACGAGATTAGAACATGCAAACGACTAAGTAACAGGGGAAAACGTAAGATTAAATATTTGAAGAACAAGTAATAAGCCAGCATGGGCGAATAACGGGTAAATTATGCAATAGCTGAGGAACCTGTGGAGAAAAAAAACACAACGTCATGTAAGCAACAGGGAACCAGGAATATCAGGAAAATCAAGAAATATTAGTAACAAAGTCAAGGTGGAAATGAAGAGGAGGGCCCAGAGAAATCCATGTCAGCTGGACCACAGGAATTCAGGAAACTGCGGAGCCGAAGAGGATCTTCAAAAGTCATGGTCTTGTTGTTATGAGTGACTTTGAATAAACAAGGGTGAAAAAGTCCATATCTGGCCCCAATGGAACGCAATTCTGCTCTCAATACAAGAAATGCTTTGCGTCGGGAGGCAGTAGCTTTGGCGTAATCCTGGGCAATAAACAAGGTGGAATCCGACCATTTAAGATGAGGTATAGCTTTAGCCGCAAAAAGAACCTTCAGCAGATCTGTATATTCGAGAAAATACATTATTACACCTCTAGGCTTCGTCTCAGGGGAAGTAATGGAAGGAGCTCGACCAAGCCTGTGTGCGCGCTGTATGTTAAGAGAGGTGCCTTCAGGAAGATGCAGAAGCTTGGGTAAGAAGGACTTAAAAAAGGCAATGGCATCATTCCCCTCGCAACCTTCCTTCAGGCCGTAAAGACGTAGGTTGTTGTGTCTATTCCTATTTTCAAGGTCCTCCACCTGCTTCTGGAGAGTTGAGATTCGCGTATCCATGTGGACCGTCTTGGTAGCGGCTTCCTGAAGAGATGACACAGTCTTTTCCACCATGGAGACCCTGGTATCCATTAATGACCAGTTATCAGTTAGAGTTTGCAGCTTTGAATTTGTCTCCTCCATAAAGGGACGTAGTGCTCGTATTTCCTCAAGGAGAAGCTCCATGGAAATGGCTGACGGTGACTTTGGGGGAGACGGAGGGTTGTGCTTCAATCTCTTAGGAGTGGTTTTCGCACCTGGCTGAGGAAGAGTGTCCATGGTGAGAGATGGTTCGCAACTAGAGGAACCTGCAGAGGCTTCTAATTGAGCCAACGCAGTAAATAGCTTTGAGTTCTTGACAAAGTTGCGTTTAGAGGTTTTGCCAGGACCCTCCGCCATGGAAGTAACAGGTAGGGGTAATCCCCAGTAATGTATAAACCAGATGAGCCTCATCGCCGCCACCGACGACCTTCGAACTCTGATGGACAACGGAGAAACAGCGGCCCTCATCCTCCTGGACCTCTCCGCGGCTTTCGACACCGTCTGCCACCGCACCCTAATACAGCGCCTCAGCAACATCGGAATCCAGGAGAAGGCACTGGAATGGATCACCTCCTTCCTCGACGGAAGAACACAAAGAGTCCGCCTACCACCGTACAAGTCAGAGGCCACCGAAGTCATCTGCGGCGTCCCTCAAGGATCCTCACTGAGCCCCACCCTCTTCAACGTCTACATGAGCCCCCTCGCGGCCATCGCACGCCAACACAACCTCAACATAATCTCCTACGCCGACGACACCCAGCTAATCCTCTCCCTGACCAACGACCCCGCCACCGCCAGAGCCAACCTGCACGAAGGGATGAGAGACGTGGCCGAATGGATGACGACCAGCCGCCTGAAACTGAATTCAGACAAGACGGAGGTCCTCATCCTGGGCTCCACGCCCTCCGCCTGGGACGACTCCTGGTGGCCCCCCGCCCTGGGCACCGCACCCAAACCGACAGACCACGCACGCAACCTGGGCTTCATCCTGGACTCCTCCCTCTCCATGACCAGACAAGTCAACGCCGTCTCCTCGTCATGCTTCAACATCCTGCGCATGCTACGTAAGATCTTCCAGTGGATCCCCACCGAGACGAGGAAGACGGTCACCCAAGCCCTCGTCACCAGCCGTCTGGACTACGGCAACGCCCTCTACGCCGGAACCACTGCAAAACTCCAGAAGAGACTCCAGCGGATCCAGAACGCCTCGGCGAGACTCATCCTCGACATCCCCCGACGCAGCCACATCTCCGGACACCTGAGAGACCTGCACTGGCTCCCGGTCAACAAGAGAATCACCTTCCGACTCCTCACCCACGCACACAAAGCCCTACACGACCAAGGCCCGAGCTACCTCAACAACCGGATCAACTTCTACACTCCCAAGCGCCTCCTCAGATCAACCAACCACGCCCTCGCCGCCGTCCCCCGCATCCGAAGAGCGACAGCAGGAGGAAGATCCTTCTCCTACCTGGCCGCCAAGACCTGGAACTCACTTCCGACCAACCTGCGCCTGACCCAAGACCACCTCTCCTTCAGGAAGAAGCTCAAGACCTGGCTGTTCGAGCAGTAGCGGCACCCCCCCCCCCCAGCGCCTTGAGACCCTACGGGTGAGTAGTGCGCTCTACAAATGACCTGATTGATTGATTGATTGACAAGTGCGAGGAAAAACCAGCAAAGTCAATAGTAGGAGGAGGTAATGTGAAATCCAAGATGAGCCAGATAGAAATGGGAAGCAGGCGTGCGAAGGCTGAGCAATACCAAGTTGATATTAGAGGCAGTACACAAGCTGATTTAGTAGGAAGCCTAAAATGGCCGCCAAGGCTGAGGAGAGAGCTATAATTCAAATAAAAAAGGAAAAAGACGATTCCAAAGGTAAAATAAAGTCACCTGTAGAAGTTGTTATGGGTCGCCTTCATTCCCTGCAGGTTTATGCCATTTTCGAAAATGCGCCCGCTGCAAGAGGCAATATGCGTAGCAGACGCGCTCCTCAGGCGAGCGCCGTCTGAAGAATCAAAATGGCGGTCGCGGCTATTGCAAAGCCGCGACTGGAGCAAGACTGGAGCTGCTGGGCGAGGACGAGGAACTCGGCGTCAACATGTGTTCCTATGGATGCCCGGAGTGTTCCGTGGTCGTTCGCTGCGGAGCATGTTGAAAAATGAGGGCTGGAACCGCCATAAATCTCCGGTGAAGACGGAGCCTTACCCCGGTGCGTCCATTCGTCTCGGGCGCTAAGCCACGCCCCCCCACTCATTTTAATCTTGACGCCATGATTTTCCCCAATAAACTTTTCCTTAAATCATGGTAGCCAATTTTACATCTCACTTTTTGATTCTTTTCTCACTGCAATTTAATATCCCACACCATCTCAAACTGATTTGACTTTTGGTACGATCCATCACTGGTGGTTCCTTGGGTTTGGAGAAGCACATAATTCCAACAGGTGTGTGGCTCCTTAACCGGACCATCTTTGGTTCTATCCCAGATGGTGAAGCTCTGCCATATGGGTTGGCTGATGGGATTCATTTCCTTTTTGTTGTACACACCTTACAGGTAGACACAGAGTCCATCACATTTTTCTTTTCTTTGCCCCCATTAGTTGTACAGACCATTGACAGTCCTTTTTGTATTGTTATACTTTGAATAGGGGTTTGTCTGTCCTTTGGTCTTTAAATAATTTTCCCCTTAGACCCTCAACCAACCTTGTTTTTGACATCCACGGAGCTGGTCCAACCGGACTGACGCCCTCGGATTACTGGTTTGCTTGTCTCCTTAGATGCACTCGCTGGGCGTGCATGGCCAGTTTGCACAACCCTTCTTTTACGTTTTCCCTATAGTTCTCATTACCCCTTCCATACCCCCGCTGGCATGTATGCCCCTTCCCCCTCTCAATTGTCCTAGGCCTCCAGTTGAATCCGCACGCTTCTCCTGGAAGCTGCCTGTGTGTGCTCGTTTGTTTGGCTTTCTTGGCGGCCGCCAGTTTATTTCGCAATGACGCTGCATGTGTACTCGCTCCTCGTGGGCTCTTTAATACCCCGAGGGGCCTGACCTGCTTTGTTTTCCTTATACCAATGACCACTTTACGTTTGCGAGGCGCCGTGGTGGTGAAGGAAGTCTGGGGGTGCGTAGAGGTTTATTGGAACACGGGGCCTGGTGTGCGCGCCCGGCCAAACAGTGAAATCAAGAAGGGGCAACCATTCCTAGTGCTGGGCACTAACACTATGCTGTAGTCTCCTCTGTTGAGGCCACGTGGGCCACGCGGACATCTGCATAAATCCCTTTGTGGCTCACGTACATCTTAAAAAAAAAATGTGATCTTCATTAAATATCCACTCTTGCTTGTATTCTGCCCATGGTGCATCCTTGCTTTGTCAGTGGGTGGGGTGGCTCTGTGTGTGTGTGTGTGTGTGTGTGGCTCTGTGTGTGTGTGTGTGGCTGTGTGTGTGTGTGTGTGGCTCTGTGTGCGCAATAGGTCTCGCATTTGCAAGAGATTAAGCTATTGGCATTGTAAATGACAATGCCATTTATTTATCTGTTTTCAAAATCAACACATAAATAAAAATGTTGTCATTAACAATGCCAATAGCTCTAACTTTTGCAAAGGCGAGACCGTTGCATTGTAAATGCTTGTTAATGTTTTCATTTTTCAAGACATATTTTTTCTAACAGTAACTCAATGAAAACATAAGAAATAATGAAAAAGCCCAACTCTGAATCCGAACCACTATGCTTAAAAGCATTTCTTGCTCATCCTATCACACAGTTGACAACTGCACTTAATGCATCACAGTGCCTTCCTGTTATTATATTTCCGGGTGTATTAGTGTGAATGAATGTTACAATGTAAATTGAATAAGTCAATCCTAAAACACCCACATAAAGTGTGCTTTGGTCCTGATGAAGCTGCCAGGAAATTTAAAAAACGAGAGGTGGATATCCTGCTGTCTGCACAAAAGGCACTGAGTGGATGTTTGATAAAGGACTCTATTGCAAGCTATTGCTGAAATGTCGGCTTGAAAACCGCAGAACCTACAGAGGAGTAGGGTTTAATGAAAATATGATAATGGCACATAAAAGTAAGATGATAAAGTAAAAGGAAAACTGTAGCACCACATGAAGACATGCTGAAATAAGAACGGTTGGTTGGATGCTTGGAAATATTGTGTGAGCTTATATCTTACTGGCAATGATGCGGCCATAATGACGTGGGCATGTCTATGTCCTCAGAGAGGCTGCTTTCATCAGCCATGCCAGGGACAGGACAGAGGCTTAGGCGTGGTAGTACAGCATAGAGGCTGCTGAAACAGGAATAACATTAACAGCAAAAACACCGATGAGCAGACAGGGAAGGGGAAGTTATAAAAAGAATAGGCAGCAGGCACGAAAGGGAAGTGAAACGAAATGCAGCAGTAGGGAGAGAACAAGTGGCTAGTGGGGGGCGGGTATACATTTGAAAATCGGTGGTGAGGATTGCAAATACTCTCCAGTGCCTCATCGCTGAGGATATATATATAAGGATTGCACAGGAGAATACGCCTTAAAGTTGGTCTGGAGTGCCATTTTTGCTTCCGAACTTGCCAGTTTAATAAGTATAGGATTAACCTTGCCAAATCTGGTGAGAAATATTCAGAACATATTATCTACATGGACATATTTTTAAGGCTAAGAGCTACCGAATAATTTATTAACAAATGTTTAATACCATCATTTTAGTTTGGCACCTTTCCATCCGGAAAACATTATATATTATGAATGCTGATAAATATAAAACATCTGCAAAAAATCAAGCCGCTTTTTATGCTGAAGACTTAAGATTGTCTCTTGGGTTTCATAATTCAAGTTCAATTTATCTTTATTCGGTTTTTCATAAAACCATAATAGGCAATGCAATACATCACTACCAGTATAAAACACAGTTAAAACAATCATATTAATCCAAACAAGACAAAGAAGCAATATAAACAGGAGATAGATTCCTAAATGAATCCTCATTGATTTCCTAATTCTTCTGACCGCTTTAAGAAATAAACATACACTGACATGCATCTAGACTTCCAAAACGCTGTAGATAAAATAACGCATCAGTGGCATAGCTAGACCTTTGGCCGCCCATGGCAGCCCTGGCGTTTGCATGTAAGAGCCGGGGTTGCTGGCGGATTCCCGCAACAGCCACAGGTAAGGGAGGGGCTTGCGATTCCCGTGTTTCAACCGCCCTGCGACGGCTGCAGGTTCGAGCGGGGGTAGATCGCTGGTACCTCTGGCATTCTAAGAACAATGTACTCCCTGACTGTGCTTTTATTGGACTCAGTGATACACAGTGATGCAAAGATTTAGGCCCAGATCTCTGTACTGGGGTGAATGTATGACATTGTTCTGAATTCTGTCCATCAATTGTTCTTTTGCATGTGTCACCCCCAGTGGGACAGGTATGCCCAGATGTGGCTCTCCATGCCACTGGAGATAAGCTATCCTGGCTGACGAGGGCTGAATGTCCGTAACCGGTCCTAGGAGGCTTGTTTCCAGTCCAGGGAGGACCTGGCTTGGCAGTTCAGGCTGGACTGTTCCCATTGGGCGCAGGGTCAAGACTGATTTGCATATGGCTGGGTTCAAACTGGAATGACATGGTGAGCAAAAAACAATGGATTTAGGCCCAGATCTCTGTACTGGGGTGAATGTATGACATTGTTCTGCATTCTGTCCATCAATTGATCTTTTTGCATTTATAAGACTGAGAGCATAATCTGTTAAGAGTGGCAAAAATTGTGAAATCTGGCCTTAGCCACTTTCTTGGCAGATTTTGATAAAGTGTTTGGTGCGTGAATAACGTAGCGAAGGCATAGACTGGCCCCTATCTAGTTTGAGACAGTCTAAAATAATGTCCCAGCACAGGCTGGCCCCGCATTACTCCATATGCTAACCCAAAGTAAGTGTCGGGCAAATTTGATTTTGTCTGTAATGAAGGGTTGGTTTATCTCCGAGTGACTAACAAAATAGGAACTGGTCGGGCAGCAGTTGCGTAACATAGGTCCCCGCAGCCCGTTCAGTGCAGGGGGGCCACCGAGCTCCAGGGGGCCCCCTCAGCGCAGTACCCTGGCCAGAGAGCTCCTAAGTGAGTCCGGAGGGGGGGGTCCCTCATTCTACTTTGCAAGGGGGCCCCCCTCAAGTTTAGTTACGCCACTGGAGGGCAGATGGAGCAATCGTCTGCCAATATGTTTCTCCTTCAACTGTATGGAGGAAGAATTAAAATAGCCCCAAACCCCTGCACCATACAAAGCAGCGGGAAAACACTGTGCGTTTCACATTTTTAAATAAGGTGCAATTGAACCCTAACCTGCCACCTGAGGAAGAGTGAAAAGGGCCCAGCCTTAAAATTGTTTCTTGGGTATCAGAATTCGAACTATATTCACCATTAGTACACCAACAAAAGAGAGTTATGTCTAGATAGCAATTTGGAAGAGTAAAATTTGACTTTTTAAAATTAAAATTATTGTATATCTCAATCTTGCAGCTTGTAGGTGCATGTCATGAACTTGAAAATCTAATTGTCTGCTTATGCTTTAATACTGGGGAAACACTAGGACAGAGAATATAAAGGACATTTCGTTTGCGTTTGCTCAAAGTTATTAAATGTAAGGAATTTTGTATGCCGATATTTCCAAAAAGGAGAATGTAGGACTATACGAGATGCAGTCTTGCTTTGCTTTAGCAGTAAGTCAGGTAAATTCATTGGCTTTATTATAATTTATTTTTGATTGGCTTACTCTTGTGTGCAGTCTTCTAAAGAATTATTGTGAATCTTTGTGCTAACAGTGATGTTTAATTTACCTTGGTTTAGTGTGTTCTAGGGGGTATATTATTTTAACTATTTATGTATTCTAATGAGGATTATAACTGTGTATTGAGAACTTATAAGCTCCCCAATTTTTTTACTGTATTTGTCTATTTATATAGTGCTATTGTTTCTAACCACATGCATATATTGATTTTGCGTTTCTTTCTGAATTTGTTTTAATTGCTACCCAAATGATCTACTGCTGCTACTATAAAAAAATTCAAAATCAAACAGAGGGTGGTGTGTCATGGAAGGATCCCTTACATGTACAACAAGCATTTGCAATGCAATTGGTCTCCAATTTATTGGCATTGCATTATTAGTTGCACCGTCAATAGCTCAAACTTTCAATAATGTGAGACCTATTGCATTGCAAATGCTTGTTTTGAGAAAGCAGCTGCAGGCAAAATACCTATTAATTAGATCTAATTCTGATGGAAACAAAGTGGTAAAACACGAGAAAATGTAGCAAGTGTTAAGCGTTCACAACTCTTTGTTAAATATACGGAGCTGCCCCAGGATGGAGACAGGACTGCTGTGCTAAGCTAGAGGATTTAAAGGCTCTGTCTGGTTTGCATGCTGCTTTTGATACAAACCCAATTACTGGTTTGGAGACAATGTTGAATTGTAAAAGTTGCCACCTCAACACGAACCCTTGCTCCTACAGGTTACACACACTTTACTGCAGCAGGTGCTCAACTCACTAAGGGGCATATTAACGAGGGCCATATCTCCGCTTTTTTGGCTTTAAAAGCCAAAAAAGCAGAGATAATAATATTGCACTATTACCAATGCGGCGCTAACATGCATTAGCGCATGTTAGCGTCGTATTCCACACGCCTCGCATTGTATCTCTAATGAGATGCAAAGTAGGCGTTCCCTGCCAAAACTATAAGGAAAATATAGCAAACTGTCCGTATTTACAAGACGGCCTAGGACACACGTTGCGTTACAAAAAGCCACGCTAACTGCGGTTATGGCCAGGAATTAACGTCTAAGAAAATCCTGACTTGCCTATGTGTTACATGGGAGGTGGATTGTATGGCTCAATCCACATCTCCCTATTAACAAGGATTCCCCTTACGCTGCTGGTTTCCTGCCGCTAAAGTGGCGATAATTTTAACGCTGTTCTTGATAATATGCCCCGTAATACTTTTAATTGCAGAGCACCGGCACTTCTCAGAAATAAGCAGGTACGTTAGTACATAGTAATAAATATAGTCCTAAAACAGAAACTAAGAAATGAAAAACAAGCTGCAGAGAATTCGTAGTCGTGCCTTAAAGTTCCTGGGATGATGTCTGTTTTTAGCAGGGGACAAAAACAAGGTGTGGGATAAAAACGAGAGAAAGGAGAACAATTTAAAGAAACAGGCACGTCTACAGAGACATAAGTGGTTGATGTGTTGGCATGCCTGTAATGAAGCTCAGGGTTTCATAATTAGCCGTTCTACTTGACTTATTTTCAAAACTAATCTGAAAATCAAGTTTCAGGACAAATGAATCCTGATAAACACAATCCAAGGATTTCCATAAATACAGAGTGAATTGCATGTGCCACTTGGATGTTTCTTCGTACTGAATTCTCACGTTGTTTTACAGAGCTTGTCAGCTGCCCTTTCTCACCACAAATAGATGCTGCTAGCTATCCCGAGTTCTGTCACACTCCGCTCGTTACCGTTTCGAAATCTGCTGACAATAAGCATGCCATGACTCATCGTGTTTAATTACGTGCCTAGAAACTTCAGGGCTTTGCATATCTATTCTCCCTGAAATCAAATAAAACAAGCATCAGCCACAAACTCCCACGGCCATACTCTGCGCAACACTCCACAGTGTGGTGTGTTGAGGAAGGATATGCTAGTGTGACCCGCCCGGATCCTGCCTGCTCACTCCTCCATGCTGCTGCGGACAGTCAGGGAAGCGTTGGTGCTGCCTGCTGCCCGCCTCCTCCATGCTCATAGACCGTGTACCGCAGGAACAGGAGTCAGTGCCCCTCTGCCGTACCGGGGTACGCCGCTGAGGCTGTCCTGCAACACACCTTGCCCGCAGCATACAAAACCCTTGCGGGTGTTTAAAAAGCATGCAGCCGCCATTGTCCAGCCTCAATAAAGAAAAAGTTCATGTATCAGGTAACAAGGAAGTAAAGGGGCCAGTAACCATGGGAGGATACAAATGATGACATGACCGTAATAAGGAGGGACTAACGAGCCTATAAACTAATCCGAAGACAACATTTACAAAGGGCAAACACACAAGCCAATGAAAAATAAGGGCGGGGGAGTGGGCTCAACTTCTCTCCGTACTCAACTACTACAGCTCTTTGCTGAGCAGCACTTGCGCACTGGCTCACGCTCGAACTAAAAATGTTCAATGGAGCAGCAGGGTGTGCCAAACCAGCTGCATCAATACGGGGTCTGTTGTAGAATAAAATAGCACTCTCATGCAATCATCACATATGTCAGGAAACTAGATCAGTAACACAAATTAATGTGTGTGGAAAACTATTGGACTTCCATTGGTCCCCATTCTTGTGCAGTACAGTTATTGTGCATGTGGAGATGCTGATCTTGTAAGATTACAATTAGGCCTGGGCAGGATTCAGACTTTGCTGGAATAATCTGAGTAATTTCAGTAACTTCATGTTACTCTTTGACACGGAATTACAAATAAGTATGCGATTACTCGTCCTTGCGTAATTAAGAGTAACTTGGGGGAATACTACTGTGAAAACATATTTAGTGAATGAAAGCAGGCAGTCAATATTCGTATTCTGCTGCATTTTGCGCTGAATGCAAAATGCATCCTCATGTCCATTTTGGACACAAGTGTATTTTGTGCTACGTACATAGCAATGAATACCGGTAGTAAGTTGGGAACAAATCCTACTCCAACAGCACATTTAGCAAGTGTGAACACCTGCATGTACTCACTATTCATGGTCTTTTGCAATTAGCACTATTATTTAGTGCAAAATGCATCCTCGCATCTATTTCGGACCTGAGGGGTGCATTTTTGCTCTAAGAAATAGCGCTAAACGCAGATTTACTCTTCTTGCTTAATTCAAGCGTAATCTTACAGAATTCTTTAGTAAATCCGTGTGATTATGCTACATGGAATGGCGCAAATAATGTCCACTCCTAATTACAATAAGACTCAAACTTTCACTACTTTATAGCTATTGAATTGCCTCTGTTTTTCATTAGTGCTCATGCACGTCTGGCTGCCACCAATGCATTTTCTTCTTGCATCTCATTTTAGAGACTCTGCTATCTATTTTGACCAGGGGTTCATTATGCACACTGTATATCATGTTTATGACTGTCTCCTCTCAAGATTCTTTTTCATCTCTAGATCATCCATCCTTCTGTTCCTACTCTAGGCTGCTCTGAACTGAATGAGTACATCTTAACTTTTGCCCCCTTGAATTTCTGAAAATGTCTGTAGACCTTAATGTTCCTTCTTTTATACAATTTCACTCTATGACTGCTTACTCTGCAATACATAAGTAGTCCTCAAAACCCATCCAACCAACCACACAAAATGCCTCACTATCCCCCATACACTCTTCCTTCTCCTATTCTTTTCCAACTCACAAAGCACACACCACTCCACATAATGTGTCAAACACCCCATTCTTTTCTGTTCTTGGTCAATATCCACTGAATTGTTACATTAGGTATACACCTAAAATAATTTTAGTTCTGCTAAGTATTTTGTGTTCTAACCTTTAACCCTTGCATACACATCTCTACTTCTGTTAGCACTCCTCTTGTCTCTCAGTACAGGATCTCTTTTTACAGGCTCAACCAAGAACAATTATTGGTTTCTATCAACATCCATTCTTTTTCCGTCATCCTCTCAACATTTTTTTTTAATTCTTTTTTATTAATGCACACAAAATGAAATCATAAACACATACAATAAATACACTGGGTTGCATCTGACACGCATTACATATATAATTGTCCTCCTGATCAAAGAAATACAGCAGAAATAACAACATACAGGTTCAGGGGTCCTCCGACATTGCAGGATCGTCCAGTTCGGCAGGAGGAGCACATATATCACCCCAATACGTATTCCAGGGCCCCCAAATTTTGCCCCATTTCTTGGGTCTCCCCCTGGCCACATACACCGCCCGCTCTCTAAACATACACCAATCCAAATCTTCCATCCATTTCCCAACAGTAGGTGGCTGATTCGCCCCCCACAATTGAGCGATATTACGCTTGGCAATACCGCACACCAACGTGGCCCACACCCTCCATGGGATAAGAGGTCAGTTGGGTCCCAAACATTCAGGAGGCACCGCCGCGCCTCCAACTCAAAGCTCACTCCCCACACCTCACGTACCGTGGCATGAATAGCAGACCAATACTCCGAATGAAAGCACAGTCTCATAACATATGAAAGAACGTTCCAGCCTCGCCACATCCTCTGCTGCACGCATCGCTGGCAGCCAAACCCATTCGCACCATCTGTGGGCCAGTAACATAGCAGCGATGGAGGATCTTTAACTGAACCAGTCGGAGCCTCATCTGAATTGCAACGACCCTCGGAGAGGCCACGGCCTCCCTCCAGTCTTCATCATCTAGGATCAGCCCATCAGCTGTCAATTGGTCCCTAAGCACCACCAGAGGATCCTCCGTGTGATTAACTCGTTTTTTGTATATCTAGGAGATCGTCTTCGTTGGACGATGACCGTCCAACACTCGATCCTGCGGAAGCGTCGTTCCCCGGGGAATACCAGAAAGCAGCGCATGCCGAATCTTGGGGTAACGAAACTGCTCACTCCCTTGCAATTGATACCGTTCCTGCAAAGTTTCAAATGGGAGGATGCCATCCTTACCCCAGAGATCTCCTACTCGGGAAATTCTGATGAGGTCCCATTTGTCAAAACCCCTAGACTTCCATAAACTAGCCAAGCGTTCTGAATTCCAGAGAGGTGTAGCCAGTGTGATCTTTCCCTCCCATTTAAGGGAGCGGTTAGCCTCGTGCCAGACCTGAACAGCAACCGCTTCCGGTCCCACCAGGGGAAAACGTCCACGCCTCGCATACAGTGCCCTAGTTAATTCTCCCCCGGGTACCTGACCGCGGTCCATAGCATAGGCGGGGTCCAACGGCGACCATAAATGGCCTGATTAACCGCCGCCAATTGTGACGCCCAATAATACTTACGGATATTAGGCAGGCTGATACCCCCGTCATACCACGGCAACGTCAATTTTGCAAATGCGATTCGTGGCCTACCGTCCCAAAGAAGCTGTCTCTGGAGAGACTCAACCTCCCAGAAGTACAACGGGGGAACCGGGTCCATGGAGTTCTGGAGCGCGTACAGGAAACGAGGAAGAGCCATCATCTTAAACGGAACAGCACGACCGAGAAGAGAGAGCGGAAGCGATTTCCATCGAGTCACATCGCGTCTAAGCCGAGCCAGGGGCGGCAACAGGTTATTGGAGTACCTGCTCTGAGGTTTCAAGGATATAAAAATACCAAGATATGTGAATCCCTCCGTTTCCAGTTTAACCGGACAACCTGGAGAAACCTCCGGGGGATCGCCACTCAAGACAAAAAGGACCGACTTCATCCAGTTAATGGCGAAGCCTGAATATCTTCCAAACACCCCCAAAACGTCTAAAAATGCTATGAGCGAAGTCCGAGGAGAGGTCAAATACAACAAAATATCATCCGCATAAAGCTATATCTTGTCCTCCCATTCGGACGTCCATCTAAGCACCCTGATCGACCTGTCCCATCGGACCCAAGCCGCAAGCGGCTCGAGCGCCAATGCAAATAACAACGGGGAGAGAGGACATCCCTGTCTGGTGCCCCCCCCCAAAGCAAAATCAGCCGATCAATGGTTATTGACAACTACTCGGGCCAGTGGACCTGAGTATAAAAGGCGGACCCAAGAAACAAACTCCGAGCCTATGCCCATTTTGCCCAGGATGGCAAAAAGATAGGGCCATTCCACTCTGTAGAAGGCCATGGTGGCATCCAAGGATAACAAAATCGTCGGCTCGTGAATTTGTGATGCTTCTCCGATAACCCCATGCAACCTGCGCAGATTAAGAGCCGTATTCCGGCAGGGCATAAAACCTGACTGATCCGGGTGAATCAGTGTCGTAATGACCTTCACCAGGCGGGTCGACAACAGTTTTGCCAAGACGTTTGGTTCAGCATTTAACAAGGAGATCGGCCGGTAAGAAGAACACTCAGTCTTCGGCTTGCCTTCCTTGTGCAGGACTATAGTATTCGCAACACGTTGATCATACGGAAACTGACCCCTCTCCCTACTCTCTACAAACATGTCCCTGACGAAAGGAGCCAACTTATTCCCGTTTACTTTGTAAAGCTCAACTGGGAGCCCATTAGGGCCAGAAGCCTTACCAGAACGAACCCCTCTAATCGCCAACGCCACTTCGTCATTTGTAATGGGAGAGTCAAGGAACTCCTTGTGCTCGTCCGAAAGAGTGGGCATCAGGATGTCACGGATCAAGTCTGCATTCTCGGACTCCGAGTATTTACATTCAGCTGCATACACCTTCTTATAATAGCCAGCAAACACGTCCACAATCTCCTGCGGGTTCGTGATTTTATCTGACCCAGCGGGCTGCAGCACCGGAATCAACCGCGTCGCCCAATCCCCTTTCTCCAACCAGGCAATCAGCTTCCGGCCTTGGCCCCGAGTTCGTACACCCTACTCTGGGTATCTGCCAATTATGTCTTCGCGTTATCCCGGGCCAGGCTCTGATACTCATCCTTAAGGAGGCGCAAACAATGCAGTCCCTCCGGTGTGGAAGCAAGCGACACCTCCCGCTCGAACGCAAGCAACTCTGATTCCACCCTATCAATCTCAGCACGCCCCTCCTTCTTCTTTCCGGAAATATACGATAGCAGTTCCCCTCTAAGGACAGTTTTATATGCTTCCCATAGGAAACATTTGGAATCCACCGAGTCTACGTTCTCTTGAAAATATCTATCGGCCACACGCCCAATCTCCTTCTTTGCCGCTGGGTCTCGGAACCTCCAAGCGCTAATAGGTGCAACCCGGGCCACATCACGCCCCCAAGGTCTAAACTGATCCAAATAGGTGAGTAATCCGAAACCCCCCTAGCTAAGTGCCGCACCACCCAGAGCCACGCAGCCTGGGCTGCAGGCACCAGTACATAATCTATCCTGGAAAGGGATTTGTGCGCAGATGCTCTCAACATTTTAATGTCAACCTTAACCAAACAAACTCTTTTCTCAACTTTCCTCTATTTTCTAATGTCCTTTTATTATTATCTGTGAAATTTCAGAATTCATCTCCATCCATAAACTCACCTTATGCAAGATAGCCCATTTTTAGAGCTCTTCCATGTGTGACACTTTAGGTGATGTATTGCTACTACTTCGAGGAGTATGTGCAGCCCAAAAGAATTATAATGAACAAATCAAAGACGTTTACAATGATATGCGGTAAGCAACCAAATAAATGTAGGCCCTTAATGTATCGAAGGCTCCCTAATCAACATAGTGAATACATTTTGCTACCTGGGGGTCCAGTTTACAAGTAATGGCACATGAGCTCAACTTAAAATGAGCAGGAATTGTGAAGGGATTTTTAATTTTTTATCGAAATTGGGTCAGCGCCCTGTTAAAGAAATTATCGAGCTTTACCTGCTGCTACATTTGGGCCTGGGCTGTGGGGGTACACTACTAGCAAATCTGTTCAAGTTGAAGAAAACACTTTTTTTAATTGGCTGCTTTGTGTGCCTACCTCAGCCCCATCCCTAATTGTGCATGAAGAGGTGGGTTGTTTTAGCTGGAGGATTCTCTTTAAATGAAACCATTGTTGCTCCGGCTCTTCATCTGGATGACAGAAGAAACTAGCTTTACCAAACTGATTATACTTGATTGTTTAAAATTGGATTATGCCTTTCGCATTCCATGACTGGCCTATATAGTTTCCACTTTTAAGACTGTGTTCCATTTAACAATGGGGGAGCAGCCAGCTCAGGTATTAGCATTAACTAAGAGTCACATTAAAGCTACTTTCTGTCTGTATAGGTCTGTAGCTAGACTTCTTGCGGCGTCAAAGAAAACGATGGTTGCCATGCATATGTCCTTGGAGGAAAGAGAGAGATGTCAGGAGTATTTGATGTGTGATAAAAACAGCCAACCGGTATGTCCTAACTAGATTTAGAAGTGGTATGGTGCACCCATTGGATGCATTTCCAAAGATGAATGCCTATACCACTGACAAAACTCCTTGTCCCTGTGATGAAATGAGTAAGCAAAGCACACAGCACGAAGCACTTTATTTTATTCTGTAATTTTTATAAGGAGCTGAGATGGCAATATTTGATACCCCTTTTTATTAAGCAGAATACAAGAAACTATAATGATGCACTGTCATTTCTTCTTGCACTAAATGATCAATCTGTGTGCTTTAGTGTTGTCCTTTTTATTTTAAAAGATTTTCACCTCACGAAAAGTATTGTGTAGATTATGTTGAGGGTCTATGATTGCTATGTGAAGACATCTCAAAGGATTTTATTGTTCTATGATTTATATTGCTTGAATTTCTTTTAAATTGTATGTACTTTTATGGCAGTTTTTACTCGCCAAATAAAGTTATTGAAAATGGAAATTGAAATTGTATTGCTCCTATTTTTTGTGATGGTGACTACAGGTCCTGCCACTAAGCGGGTGGGCCTTGAGCTATTTCTGCAGGGTTCCGGACCCTAACACACAGGATTACCATCACACTGGTTTGACATTTATGTGGCAGCATCAAAGGAGGATGCTTGTAGGCTGGCATAGATAGGATTGAATCCACTCGTGAAGAAAGCTAACACACAGTGGCTTTCCCAGCAGTTCACCAGAAGATTGTCTTCATTCTTTCCACATCCCACATCTCAGTCACACTCGTCATTTTAATTGGACAGTAGAGTCCTAGAAGGCTTTTGGTCTCAGTGATGTCTGCAGAACATAGCTTTTCACACCAATGCATTTGATAGCTGAATTCTAGGATGCAGTAAGACAGACACTTTACAAACCAGGCAGTGTAGATCCTTGCCTTCTCAGTCTTACAGTTTAATATGTACTCCTTAAGAGAGACAACCAAAGACGTCTGCCTTTTGTATTAGCCTCAGAATAAGCAAAAGGTGTCTGGCTTATATTCAGGACCAGTGCCAGCCCACGGAGCTCTAAGGCTTAAAGTTGTCTCCCACGCTCTAGAGGAAACCAATAATTCAAAACTGCATTTCCGGCAGGTTTGATGCATTTTGATGGCAAACAGCTACCAAAATGACCTGTCACTCTGTTTTTTAGATTGAGCTCAGACGATCTCTGCCCACTCTTGGGCTGATATTGGCCCGTTTTTTTTTGTGCCAAATATTAGAAAAAGATGCTGCGCACCAGCAGGATAGGTTTGCAGTTTTGGCTATGTTCTTGGCAACTCTTTATTATTCCGATGCTGGACATCTGAGGCCACAAGCTGACCTGCTGGAACTAATTTGGTCAAGGGAGCATGATCAGAAAGGATCCTTATTACATTTTAGGTGATTACAAAACAGACTCATACACTTTGTTTTACATTGTTTATTCGAAGTGGATGGTGTGGGGGGGTAAGAGAGCCGCTCATGGGGCAGGACATTAAAAGGAAGACAGCCACCCGGGCTACAACCAAATCCCTTGAAGTATTCTACATCCTTAGAGAAGATACTTTTAGCAACTATATGTATACAAGGAAGTCCCACAAACTACGGGTTCCTAATTTTCAGAAGTCACTGTCTTCACAGGCTACTCATATTTACACAGGGAGAGACAATTTGCAGACTTCACACTGAAGTAGAGATAAAAAAGTTTGTGCTCTTCAACCATAAATCAAATGCTACCAACCTTTAGTCGAGTAATGGCCTGGTCATGGGAGCAGTAGTTATTCATGATAATCATAAAAGAAGTGCCGCTTTAGGAACGCCCCTGTCACCCAACAAAATGTTGTAGCATCATCCGAAAACAAGTAGGGGACCAGTCAGAGACATTTTGGAATAAATCTCCTCCATCAAAATTAAAAAATGAGGTTCAGGATAGCTGTTGCTACAGTCCCAGCTACCTTGGATCATACACCCTGTGCTGTCAAAATCAGACATGCCAGAAACTACTTCTGTCCATTCAACATCTATTCAATTAATTGAAAATCAATACCTCAGATATTTGCTGGGGGTTCCTAAATCCTCTGCAAACTACCTTACTCACATCGAACTGGGTCTACCCTTCATTTCTGACGCCATAAAGATTGCGCCTATCCTCTTATGGCATAAGGTGTGGGTCACCCCGGAGACAGCTTTTAATCGTAAACTAATCAGACTGTCTCACTCTTGACAGTGTTAGGAACATTAAATGGCTGTCTTATGTGAAAACTTTGATGACCGAGCTTGGCCATCCTGAGTTTTTTTCGAGACCGTCCAGTATGGAAGTGATTACCAGGAAATCACTGAAACAACTGCCATGGATCATCTAGTTAACAAAAGATGGTCCGTAGAATAACTTAAAAACTCAGTCTTAAGGAGCTACGCTAGCAACCAAGATGGCCGCATAAGCTCCCGGCTCCGCCGACCTCCGCCAGATGCTTATGAATCCTGACTTTTATCCTGATTTCCCACCGGACTCCCGTGCAGCTGAAGTGCGCCTGACTCTAAAGGTGCAATCCCGGAATTTCTAACTGCTCCACTGATGAAGATACGCCGTGTGCCATTCTCGGCCTAACCCGGAGTTGAAGCCGGGGCCTCGAGTTCCAACCCAGCTGGGTTGGAGTTGAACAACATCGGCCGCGGGACGTGGGTGGTTCCGGTCTCCCGAAGTGGTGTCTTTCTTTCCATTTTGGATGATGATCCGGTGGCAGCTTTATCCCGAAACTGCGGCGACTAGACTTATTGACTGCTTTGGTCGGGGATCCGCTGCCCGGAGGCCCTGTTGAGCCCCCGGGGTCGATGGGCTCGGTTCCTCGCAGGCGGCGACGGTGCTGAGATCGCGCTTTTGAAGTGCTCGCAGTTGTCTTCTGCATTGCCTATGCCTGGTGCCCCGGAGTAGTCGACCTCCGGGGTTCAGATACCCGCCCGGTCGCTCACTGAGGGGCGATGGAGCGGGCCGACAGTACACCGTCGCTGCGTACTATAATGGCCGCCATTGGGGAGCTCCACATACGAGTCACCGCCACCGTCCGGAGGATGGTTGTGACTGTTGATAACATCTGCCGGAGACCGGACTCCGACCCTCTGTTGGTGTTGGACCAAGATGCCTTACCCGCGGAGCGAGCTCCGATAGCTACCGAGGACCCTGCGCGGACGTCGGACATTGAAATTTTTTCCGACCCCCAGATGCCAGCGAGCGAGCCCGAAACTATCGGATGTGTGTTTTGCCCTATGTCGATATCGCCCGAGATGGATGTGACTATTTCTGTACTTCAGTGTGCATTTTCGAATGAATGTCGGATTAATACCTCGCCCCTTTACTTTCTGAGTGCTCAAAAATGCTTTGCTGACTTCAGTGAACTTTGCTTGACTTTTGGACTTTGTAAACGTCTATCCTGGTATCACTCCTTTCGTGTGGACTTTGAAACTTTTCTATCTCTGGATATCCTTTCTGTGATGGCGGTTCAATTGGACAGGGCTCGCATGAAGAATCGTAGCGGCCAGGGTTGACTTTGACCGTATGGGTTTGGGAAAAGACTTCATGTGCTACGGGATTGTACCTCATGATTGCACGGGAGGGGGGTGGGTCTTTTACATGCTTCCCCCCCTGTTGGATTCTACTTGTTACGTTTTATTATCCTGGAGACTTATGGGGTGGGTTGCGGCTGGCGGGGGGCAAAGGGGTCCGGGGGGGCATGTTCGATATTCCCTCCTCCACTTTCTTCTTTCCTTCTTTTAGGTACAAGTTCCGGGGCGACAGGCACGCTGCTAGTGGGGATGGGCCGTAGCCATTGCAGAGGTGTAGGGTGGGGGGATTGGGGAGGGATTTATTGTTTTATATTAGTTTAGTTCTATGGCCTTTTTTCTTCTTTCTTTCTTCTTTACAAGAGACGGGTTGATCATCCTGGGTCGTTTTTCCTATTTTTGAGGGGTCTGCTTGGCTCTTCATATCCTGTATCGTGGGTGGGCGGGCTTTGTGGGATACTGTTTGTCGGATTGCCGTTTATTTTTTCCCTTGCAGTACATATCGTTGCCACAATTGCATCCGTCTGTAAAAATTGTTTTCTATGCATTGTACCCACGCTCACCTATTGATGTATCGTTCTGGAGTACGACACCTGATTTATGTATATTCTCTTGTTTTTCTTCAATAAAAACCTTTAAAAAAAAAACTCAGTCTTGGCCTTCCAGGAAATCACCACTAATCCAGGGCCCCAATTGTACCTTGTAAGTGATCTAACTTGCTATTCGAGAATGCTACTGTCACGGTTCGGGTTTGGAACTTTTTTTCGTATAATCACCTTTCCAACCTGCAATAACTGGTCGAGGGAATTGCCCACTTGCCCTTGTGATGACTTATCTACCCAATCGAACTTACACTGTATTTTATTTTGTAAATTTTACATTGTTCCACGGAGGATTATCCTGAAACCTATCCTCAAAGCGTGGGGCTCATGCAGAATAGCCTATGTTAGACTGCAACAGTTTGAAAACGACACTGTGGCACACGCTAAATCTAGCTTTTTGAAATTACAGGTTAAGTTTAGAAACTCTATGTAAAGAACTCTATTTTTGTACATATCAGTATTTTAGAATTGTTAACAACCTGATTTATTAATTTGGAATTGCTTTGATTGTAATAACAATGATTTTAACGTCTTGTACTTACTTGGCACTTTCTGATTGTATGTTCTTTTTTAACTTGTATGCTTTTATGAATTTACTTTGAATATCGAATAAAGCTTTTTGAATTTGAATTTGAATTTACTTCTGTCCAGAGGAATCTCTATCATCTAATGAGGTCTCTATTCAAGAAAGGTCATCAATATTCCCATGGGAAAATCCAACTTTATAAATTTTAATCCTTGCAAAAAAACAGACCATTAAAGCAACTTTGAAATTTCATTTTTTATGGCCATTATCCACCTTGAGGGAGCGGGTTTGAGCAGGAACGTACTCTCAATGTAAGGTGGATTTGTAGAGCGCTGCTTGTCACCTGTAAGGGTATCCCGGCGCAGAGTAGATGAGAGGTGTGTGGAGATGCTGGGCCTGAATACAGGCAGTTTCGATAATCCCACAACAAGACTAATTGAAAAGCCTAGGTTTTAGCTTCTTGCGAAATTCAAGAAGTGATGAGGATACCTGATGTGTTGGGGGAGGTCATTGCAGGATTAGGAGGCTTGGTAGGAGAATAATCTACCTCCCATTCGGCTTCTGTGAATCCTGGTGTGAGTGCGAGTGTGAGGGATGATGAGCAACGTTGTCTGGTGGGTTGGTGGAAGTGAAGTGATTGATGTATGTGGGTGCCATGTTGTGTAGTGTCTTGAATGCATGTGAGAAGTTTGAACTGGCACCACTTTTGGATGTGGAGCCAGTAGAGCTCTTTGATAAGTGGTTGGTGTAGGATTGGTGCAAGAGGTCAAGGACAAGTCTGGCAGCAGTGTTTTGAATGGTTTGAAGTCTGTGCAGAATATGAGTTGGGATGCTGGTATGGAGGGGGTTGCCGTAGTCCAATCTGCTTGTGATTAGGGCATGTGTGATGGTACATCTGGTATTCAATGGGAGCCATATCAAGATTGTACATAACATGCAGAGGATGTGAACACATGAGGAGGTGATGGCATTAGCCTGGGACTTCAAGGGTAGGTTGGTGTCCAGGATGAAGCCTAGGTTCCCAGCATGGTCGTTTGGGAAAGGTGCAGGTCCGAGTTTGAGGGGCCACCAGGTGAAGTCCCGATGTGAGCTCTTCTTCCAGAACTTTAGCACTTTAGTATTGTCAGTTGGGGAGCAAAAACTGACAAAAGAGATCAAATGGCGCAGTAAGAGAAGCAAAATATGTAGAAGGATGAAGAAGGAGCAATTAAACAGAGGCATGCACATAGATCAAATGAAACAAGTAAAAAAAGAGTAATAACCAAGTCGGACTCTGAACAAGCAGCTATCAGGAAAAACAGCAGGAGACAGACACTAACATGAGTCAGAAGGGCAAGGTGAGGTCAAGGTCACATTGTAGCAGAAGAGAGATGTCTGGGCATCAATTCAATGGATTTGCGCTGTAGCCTCCATTAAGTAGGGCCTTGGGGAGTGGGAAGAAAGCAGGAGATGTTGGGTGGGCTCAGCAAGAGTGAAAAAGTCTGTCTGGGAGAGAGGGAAAGCCTACTGGGTGCAGCAAGATGGGAAAACACAATTTGTGGAGCAAGTCGGGGGCAAAAACTAACAGAAGAGACCAAAATGCAAAAAGAAGCAGTAAGAGGAACAAAAGATGCAAAAAAGGGCAGTTGAGAGCAACAAAGGATGCAAAAAGGAGCTGTTAAACAGAGAAAGGATGTAGATTGAACAGAAGTATAAATGAGAATTTTTCCTAGGCCACAAAAAACCTGTCTGAAATCAGGTTGCACTTAAAGATGGATAAACAACAGCCTCAATATACTAACAAACAATGCAATTGTAGTAAAAATATATTTATTTTTATTATTAAAAGTTACATAAAAAGAAGGAAAATAATTGTATAAAAAAGGAAGTGTAAGAATTACAACTTAAACCAGCCACAGTATGATTCTAAAAATTTTTTTTAAAAACCCATAAATGTACATAAACAAAAGCAAAAGCTCTCCTGAAGAAGGCGGTTCCACGCTGAAACGCGCGTAGAGACTGTCACCGTTTCTACTTGTATTGTTAAAAATCTCTGTCAGACTTTTGTTTATGTACATTTATGTGTTTTTAAAAAAAATGTTTTAGAATCATACTGTGGCTGGTTTAAGTTGTAATTCTTACACTGCCTTTTTTATACAATTATTTTCCTTCTTTTTATGTAACTTTTAATAATAAAAATAAATATGTATTTACTACAATTGCATTGTTTATTAATATATTGAGGCTGTTGTTTATCCATCTTTAACTGCAACCTGATTTCAGACAGGTTTTTTGTGGCCTAGGAAAAATTCTCATTTATACTGTTGTTACCCTGTCCTAGGAACTGTACCTAGACTCAGGGGGTCCCTTTCCTATAGTAGATTGAACAGAAGGCACAAGCAAAGAAAGAGTAGTTACCGAGTCGAGGTGATAACAAGCAGCTAACACAAAAAATGATGCGGTCAGAAGGGCAAGGTAAGGTTACGGCTGCACTGAAGTACAAAATAGATGTCTGGGCACCTACTCCTGTAGTTCCTGTCCAGGCTCATCTGCCATGTCCATGCTCCATTTTCCAACTGGCTGGACTTCAAGCAAGGAATGCACTGTGTGTGGTCCTGGCCACAGGATCAAGACAATTTGAGCTCATTGATGGGAGTCCAGCAATATACAAGAATTCACCACAGCATATGGTGGGTTCCTGGCCTCTGACCTCCACCCTCTGATCTATCCACGTGGAAAGATGTTTCATCTGGTCCACAACAGGCATCGGATACTCACAACTAAGTCTCACCCTATTGTGCTCACACAAGAGACCCAGAAGGAATACTGCTCACTGGTGTTGAGTATTCAATGCTGGTGCACTTTCATACAATCCCCTCATCCCTATGAGAGTATTTATCTTTCCCTCAATGTGCACTCATATACCCTTCTACTGGAGTAGAGATGAAACTTTTTCAAGAGCCTTTGGGGGCCAATGCAAACCTAGAACATATATTTTGAGATTAATTGTACATGAGGGAACCACTACTTCAGGGTCACTCCCTGGCAAAAAATGATAGCTTTGCAAGTGTTGTAGTCAGGGAGTAAATTATTTTCTTAAGCCTTCACATCAAAAGAGAGCAAAGGCGTAGATGCCAAGCCCTCATCTATCTTCCATTTGGCTGGCTAACCTTGCAAATGGTTACCACTATGGAAGTATCACAAGAGCCCTGGTGATCTTCAACTTAGCTATCAAGTTAGGTTCCATAAATGGTCTAGTGGTGATAATGTGCCCTACTGCCTCCATATGAAAGCACCTAACCTAACCATCCTGCCCTCTGTAAGGTGGGCATCCCAGTAGCACATCTTTCCTTCTGCAACGAGAGGACCAGGGGCAGTTCCTCTCTCCAGGTGCCCAGCCAGAGAGGTGAAATCCTTGACACCCATCACTTTCAGGATTGGCAACCTGGGAATACTACTGAGATTGTTCAGACCTTCCAAACATCTGGGGTGGGTGATGCTGAAAACTAAGCGTCAGGCAACCATTATATTTCAAATTGTGCCAGTGCATTCTGACACAACCTATCCAGAGTAAGACACTCTTACTGGGTTTTGGTCAGCTTTAGCAGCAAGCACATTTTGGAATTCTGGCATGCTCTGCAGACTTAATATCTGCCCCATAGTGGACAGCTCTAACTCCTCCAACAGAAAGATAGGCAACTGTGTCTGCAGCACAGGATCATCTAATGTACTTAGATCTGCCTCAGGTCTGGTGTTGGAAGTATCCTCTTCCCTCAAATATGCACCGCTGACGGCTTCTTGTCTTCTGATCCCGGCTTATAATTGACTCAAACCCCTAAGGCCATCCCTCACTAGGCAGTCCATGCTGGAGATTAACGCTTCTCAGCATCTATATTCAGCTCTACATAGCTTAATACCCTTGACAGATACAGTATCTCCACAAGATTAGATTCAGACATCTACTACCTCAAGCACTGCCTGCACATCATCCAGATCTGGATGTTTAGTGCCTATCTGAAGCTCAGCCCAATCAAGACAGAATTCTTGTTATTTACCAACAACAACAAAACAAGAAACAGTACAAACTTGACTCAATGGCATGAACCTTGGAGACTTCGAACCTCAACTTTTTTCTGAATGCCAAGTCACTTGGATTCACTCTGAACACCAACCTCACCCTTGAGGAATGTGTTGTCAAAAAATGAAGACGGTCTGCTGGTACCAGCTGTCTCTTCTAACGCTGATTTTACTGTTTTTTTCAGAAAGCGATTTCAGAACTACTGTTCAAGCCCTCATACCCTTAAATCTGGATGGTGATAATGCCCTGCTCTATGGCTTCCTGAACTCCACATTGGAACCCCTTAATGGCATCCTATGCACCGGAGCACATCTCATCCAGAGCCTGAATAAATATAATCACATCACTCCATCCTGATGGAACTTCATTTTCTCACCTTGCTGGCCATAACATCTTCAATACCAGCTGCGTAATTTACGAGGCAATAATGACCGGCACACCTGAAGCAAGGACACCATGAGACTGCAGACTAAGGAGTGTAAAGAAGACAAAACAAGGCCTCGGACCTTTTACATCTGTGCACCCAGGATCTGGAACAACATCCCATATCCATCACGACTACTCCAGGGCTTAGTAAAAGGGTTGAAGATTCCCCTCTTGAAAGAATACTACATCACAATGCATTAACCATCCACAACCCTGTTCCCTCTCCTATTACTTGTTGAATTTGTGCTTGCCTTTCTCACTGCTATGCTGCCTTTTTAATAGGTTTCCACTATAGAACTACCAAATACACAAAATACGTACATAGATGTCATCTCAGAAAGATTCATTGATCAGCATCAACCATAGGCTGAGCAGTACAGATGCTTCTCATGCAAGACAACGTGGTTCAACCAACCCAGAGAGGTTCCAGATAGTCTTGTTAGGAGAGGTTTGAGTTTTGGTGCCTTGCTTACCTTTCAGCGGTTTGAACATATGAACACAACTTCTGAAGAGCTGCTAAGTCAATCATCATTCAGACGGGACAGTATGCACCTTGTTTGTTAATGCATGTTACATGTCACTTGGGACCTGGGATCTGTGTGTCAGACAAATACTGAGAAAGCGCTACCGGTAAATCACACAAAATTTGTTGAAGAGTCTATACGTAGTCTTTGGCAGTAGTGTGGTGGTGAGCCTCAGCAAGGCTTACCAGTGCAAGGGGTTCGCCCTTCACTGCACAAGTCCTCATACCAATAGGATAGAAGTTGGCACAGAAACTGGAATAGAAAATACAAAGTTTATTAACCTCATGAGGTGGAACTACATTCACACAACACCCTTCGGCAATGTATGAAGTAGCACCCTGAATGGAAGGAGCGTGGTCCTTTTATACCCACACAGGGGCTCAAAAGAAGGCGGCACAAGTACAAGAAGTAGGTTTTAGGCACATATAAGGTCCTATAGAAAATGCACAGTCAACAAGTGGGAGGAGCTAACAGTTACTAATTCTGGTGAACACATCCTGGCATTTACAGACTAACAGCAGCTGCATGGACAGCTGCAAGCTCAACTGAGCATGTGCAAAGTGGAAGAGGCTAAATATAACCTGCCTCTAGGCAGATTTCAAGAGCAGACAACAGCAAGGTAGGACACAGCACATGGCATACATGTGGTAGCACATGGCAAACAAAATGGCTGCCAAAAAATACAAAATGGATTTAACAAAATGAACAAGATAGCCTCTAAATACAGGATGGCTTTTGCTGATGCTAACCCAATCGCTGCCAAATTACACCAGTAGGGGATCCTTTATATATACATAATACAGAAGAAGGATTACTCTTCAGGTGACTTGGTACAAGAATCCAGTGCACAAGCAAGAATAGGGTACTCCTTTCCAGTAGCAGCTGCTACCGGACCTGGGTGGCGTGGCGGGTGAGGGGGGAGAAGGGAGAGACGACAGAAAAAAAATACTTACCTGTAATGGCAGGCCACTGCCTCTCCTCCATGTTCTTCCTTCTCTTCCTGCATCCAGGCCGGCAGTAGGAGGCATCCGGGCTCCCAAGCTTCCCTGAGATAATCACAACGCTGCAATGAAGCGGTATGATTGGTATGACCGCCGTGGTGCGGCGCTCAAACAGGGAAAGGGAGGCTTTGCATGTTCCTCACCAGGCTGTGTATTGCAGCCTGGTGGGGAAGATGCAAAGTGTGCAGGGCTGTTTGGCCGGCCCAAGAGGTTGTGCACACTTAGGTAGTGTAAACCACTCCCCCTTTGCTCTGGCCAGCCCCACCCGAGTGCCACTGATGAAATAGGAAAACTAAAATGATAATAACAATAGTTATTTAAATTTTTTTTTTCCTTTTGTTGCGCCTTAACAGAGGAGCCGGCACTGCGAGTCATTTCAAGAAAAATGCATGGGAACCCAAAATGGTATATAGGCTACAGACATCAGCAGAGTCTAAAATTCAGTGTGGAGAACATGCAAACGGTTACTAGGTCAAAACAAGACCGATTCCTTGCAGAAACCTTACCCGCTTCACTGCAGCCAGAATTTCCCCATGGTGTTGAGGAATTTGACGCGTGCGTGGTTCGGACGGCCCCTGGCTGTCCTCCACACACTCCCACCGTGACGCAAAGAAGAAGTTAACCATTATTTTTCTAAGTTACGGGGATGTCACACACTACTGAATGATGCATTATTTTACACAAATACAAGTTTTCCTCAATATTTCTGACTCCTATCATCTATGCCCATGCAGAGTTAAGATTGATTATGAACACCGCACGGAAATAGCTTTGCTTTGTCTGTCTTTTACATACACACTTCTGCCAAATGTGCAAGTCTAAAAATATCGAAAGTTTAAAAAACAGCTGTGACACTACTATGTAGTTGTCAAAACTTCAGAAATACAAAGTGGTCTTTTCATGAGTTATCTTACTTCCTAATTCACGAATACAGCATAAGGAACACACAATTGCAGCTTCGTAAAAAAACTGTTCCTCAATTTGGAATGTCATCATATTAGAACGTTGTTCTGCCTAGAAAAGGCACTGTTTAACTGCTAGATTAAAGGGGTGTATGTATGTATGTACGCCGTTTACATCTATTCATTGAAGCTGCATTTGAAGTCGTTGATTCCCCCACTTTGAAAATATGAACTGCTTCCAAGGTAAGAGAATTGCAATTCACATACTGACTTAGACTTGTTTATTACAGGGTTGACTCTGACTTTTGTTTCAAATAGATGTTTTATTGTTTTCTTTTGTGGCTGTAATTATTTCTAATCTAAGAGGAAAATAATTTCAGAAACATTTCCAAAACCACAGAGAGAAGGAGATGCATGAAAACTAACAGACGGCCAGGCAGAGGTAGATAGATAGATAGGTAGATAGATAGATAGATAGATAGATAGATAGATAGATAGATAGATAGATAGATAGATAGATAGATAGATAGATAGATAGATAGATAGATAGATAGATAGATAGATAGACAGACAATATGTGCCAGTAGAGTTGTAAAATGTATATATGCATGGGCCTCTGAACAAAGATAAATTACAGGTGTGAGTAGTTTACATGTGTAATTTATACTTTTGAGTAAGTGTATTATTTTTAGCTATTCAGAACCTAAATTACATTTTGATTATGCATTAATAATTATAAAACGCAATGTACAGAATTCATCAAAAGTAGTTTAATTATATTTTATTAAACATCAATGTTAAATCAATGTATTAATTCAAAAAAGGATGATTTACATTTTTTCTTACATTGTTATATTTATTTATATTTTTAACTATTTTAAATAATGCAATTTAACTTAACTTTATTTCCTACAACATTTTATTTCAAGTCCCTACCTCCATTAATTTCTATGGCAGGGACTTGCAGTACCAGTCGTTTGTCTTGTGTTATACAGGACTTACTACAGCTTTGAGGTGGTGTAATTTACTACTGTTTTGGGTCACTTTTGGCCTCAGTAACTTTAAAAGTACAGTTTGGGTATAGCAATGGGTGTACTCTTTTGTGGGTGGGTTAATGCCCCTCCTTACACCCCTCCCTAATCCCTCAAATCCCCTTGTTACATCTCCCTATATCCCTCCCATTTAATAGTAAGTATTCCCCTTTTTCCAGCAACCCTCCGAAACCATTCACCTTTAGTACTAAGTAGTAAACTTACATGTGTGAGGATTTCCCACAGAAAAAATAGGAAAGGTGGAAGTGGAGATTTACACTTGCAGGGTTGTGAATATCATGTTGTATTACTTTAGTAGCACTGCTGTAGTACTACAAGATGCAGTCTTTGAATAGGCCCTCTTGTTATGTGAATCACTGGGTTAAAGCTTGTTGTAAAGCTCCAGCAAGGAAGGTACAATGAAAGAGACTGTGTCCGATACACAACATCATCATACATTTTGCAAGTTGATGCACTGTGTATGCGTTGTGAATGCCCACTCTCTATCAACAGCCAAGGATGCTGACCTCCTTGGTTCAGCAAGGATCATATCACAAGACCACCATGCAAGACTAGATGGTTTTTCAAGTCAGTTCTTTGCCTTTTTCTACAACAAATATCCCACGAAAGTCAAGGGAAGCAATGAGAACTAACTCGAAGGTATCCCACGTTTATCTTTTCCTACTGTCTCCAACCTATCCTTGCTGCTTTGTTACTCCCTTGATTTTTCTCAGGCATTTATGTAACCATTAGTCTCACCAATTTTAGTACAGTTGTAGCGACTGTACTTTAACTTCCTCACCTTTAAAAATCCAGGCTCTTACTCAACTGCAGCACAGTAATGTAATGGTGTACCCAGCCTTATACAAAACCACTAAATAAATAAAGCTGTCTTTTTTACGAGAGGCAACACTGCACATGTTAAAATACACTACTGCATGAGGACACAGTGGCTTGCTGAATTTATTTATAAACATATTGGACTAGTTAAGCAGAAGTCCAGAGATGTGTTAATGCATGGGCAAAGTGACCTCCTGCCCAGGGCCCCAGCCTTCTGTTCTGCAGAGAGTCTTGCCTTGATGACCTTGACTAATTCTAAAACAGATTATTTCAAATACTGTTTAATTTATTCTTAATGGGGGTTGATGTGCGAGAGTCTATTACAGACATTTTGCACAGAAATGTTTGTTTCATGCAGCATTCTTAAAAAAAAAGTTTCTTTTAGATCAAAACGGCACCTCACATAAGAGAAATGGGAGGGTTTCAAATTGATTATTTGCAGTAATATTAGTGAGCTGCAACAGTTTTACAATATTAAAAACACACACCACAACCCCCGAATATTAGATGTAAGCACATTCCGAATGTGGATGAGTGTGCCTATGCCCTGTCAGCGACCTGGCCAAAGAGGGCATGAAAGAGCTGATCCTGGATCTTAAGTTCAAAGCTATATTGAACAGGAGTCCCCAAAATACGTGTGGCCCAGGGCCCCCAAAATCCTTAAGATGTCCCTGCATAAGTCACAGGGTTTTAGGGCGCCTTTGCTAGCTGCCTGCCAATGTGAGGTGGCATGCTGCAGCGAGATATCGTGTGTGCATGCTGCTGACTTCTGACAGCGGCGCGTGCCACTTCCTTTCCGGTGCTGGCTGCACGAGCGAACATGTCTTCACCCGAATGTTCAGCAGGCAGCTGGCGCAGCTGCGGTAGCTGCAGAGCAGTAAATAAGTAACAGCTCTGTGGCTGCTTTCCCCTTGCCCTACATATTCAGAAACTTGTGTATTGAGCTGGAGCGGTATCGTGAAGCCTGTGTTCACTCTTGACATTTGGAGGTTCACGAGGGTTTTGGGGTCAGAAACAGACGCAAGTTCCAGCTTTACGGTGCATTTAGCAGTCTTGGTCCATAAGATTAACAGAAATAAAAGAAATACGTAAAGGTCAAGTCTGCTCGAGCCGAAGATTTAATTGACCATCCTAAAAAGGTAAGCACACAAAAGAATCCCCTGGAGGAGGAGAATTATCAATAATCTTTTTGCTCGCGGAATAGCAGTAAAGATTGTATCTGCTTACCTTGTGACCTGCAACCACTAGCAGAACATAGAAGGATAGATCATGTGCCAGGCGCACTTCAGTCTATATAAACATCAAATACAATTTATTATATACGATAATCACACAAATAGATACTGATTACTAATGTCGAGTCAAAAACAATTAAATCAATGAATTGCACTTGCCCGTGGCAACAATTTGTTCAATATTGAATAGTCCAAACCAAAGAGCTCCAAAGTACCACGGGGATCACCCAGTTTACAGTCCTTGAACTACACAATAATACTCCTGAAGTAGAAGGAACCCTTTTATCATTTAGATAACTGTGGTGATCGCTACGTCGAAGTTTCGGTCCCAACTCGTCGGAAAGGCCCACAAGACCATCCTGAAAGATCATAGGTCGAATTTACAATTCATAAATTGTATTTATACCCAGTATCCTGGGGGTGATTGGGTTCCCCTAGAGAGTTGTAGCATCCTAAAAAGGCATCAGGTGTGCGCCAAATTGTTCATAAAATGGACATATGTGGAAGGGTTTGAGTTTATGTGTGATATTCTAGATGGACTTCTAGGTTAAACATGAAGCTCACACACATTAATGCTACAGTTGTTGCTGTCTCACAGCATCAACACTGGGCTGTGCGGTGGGATGCAGGACATAATAAATACGTTGATCACTCTGAAGGGTTCATCCAGAGTCCATATTTGAGATATATGCATGCACCAAACAGTAGCAGAGGCAGGGTTTTCTGCCAGAGGAGGCCATTAGGGTATTTAATGGGTGTGATGATCAGTTGCAGGTATTCAATAGTAGGGACTGGAGAAGTCTGACAGTGGTGTGACTTCCAAGCCAGGTATGAATTGCACACAGCGAGTAAACCAAACAAGTCATAACTGTTTGAGGGGGCCTCGGGAATGGTGAGCATAACTTGCACTTCCTAAATTTGCAAAATAAATAGCCACAGTTGCTGGAGTGACACTCATAATATAGGCCATTGCCTTCACGCCTGACCCTCACCAGGTGTGTTTGGAGTTTAACCTTTTAGAAACTGTAGCACAACAGCACTGTTTTTTTGCACAAAGTCAGTAACATTTGTCTAACATTACATCAGTATTAGAGACAGTTTTAAAAAACTGCACATCCAATTTCACCCAGACTATTCATTTTTAAATTCTATATAACATCTTTCGTTTCTTCATTTGACTTTGTTCCAGTCTTCCATCCTGTATTTTCTCAGTCATGCGTTATGATGGCAATCTAATTGTAAGGACCATGTGGGGAAATATAAAGTTATACATAACTCACGATCTCAGGCTGGCGACTGTAGCAGTAGAGCTAAACCTATAGCAATGAATCATACAGGTCTAGAACTCACACAGCAGCAGTCATTATTAATGTCATTACATCTCGGCAAAGTTAGAGTTACCACATAGGGGTCAGAAGGCCAGCATTAGTAAAGCAGAGGTGTCCTGGTGCTGGGGGCCATTGGGAGGATTAAGCAAGCTATTGCCCAGAGTCACATGGTGCTGGGGCAGCTGGGCTAACCTGCCTCCGGTGCCGGGTATTGAACCGTGAATCCTGTGGTCTGGAATCAGGCACCCTGGCCGCTGCGCCACACCTCTTCCACCAATCTCTAGCTATTCAGGTACTAACCACTAAGGACGCAGGGCGTAGGGTGGTTTGGCGTTCAGTGAACATGAACAGCATAATGTCCCAGGTCATGCCGATTAGTTCTGCCCTGGTGGATAGTTGTAATCGCATGCCATGCGTGCCTGCCCATATCCTTTGCAGTTGTGCTATTTTATTAGACAAAATCAAACTTTTATTTGTTAGACCCATCGGGCCCATTCCTGGTTTGATAAAGCCTGTAGAGAAGCAAACGACACCTTACGCAGGGCATTAAAGCAAAATCCCAGAGATTAGACAACGATCAGGGAAAGTAGGATGCTGTATAAGCTTGCCGTAAAAAAAGAAAGTCAGCCTTGAAGGAGGAGAAGTGGGACTCTATAGTGGGAGCCTGTCATTCCAAAGTTGCCCAAGCTGTTCGTTCAGTTCTATCTCCCACCCTACCAGCTGACAAAGTAACCTCCATATATCTCCCGAGACATGGGTGTCGCACTATGCTAGTTTTTACTCTGCTGATCTTTGTGCCGCGGAGGCCCCAGTACAGCGGAATTTAGCATGCCAAAACCTTGTTTTTAATGAAGGGGAAGTCCGGAAAGCAATTGACAATAGTAAAGGTAAGAAGGCGCCGGGCCCAGACGGAATCCCAGTGGATTTATTCAAGGAAGACCCAGTATTCTGGTTCCCGGTCCTCGTCGCAGTTTTTAATTCAGTCTGTAGTGAGGGAGTGCCAACGTCCTGGCGGTCACCTGTTTTAGTGCCTGTATTTAAAAAATGTGACATGCATAGCACGATCCTAAATGTTATCGACCGATATCCCTTTTGGATTCTTCCGTTAAAATAATTGGGAGAGTCATGTTAGACCGCCTATTGGACTGGATTAATGCCAACCACATCTTGTCCCCCAGTCAGTATGGGTTCAGGAAGGGGCTAGGCACAATTGAACAGTGCCTTAATCTTCACCTCATCTAGGCTAAATATAAATATGCGATGGGCACCTCTACCCACCTGGCATTTATGGCTCTGACAAGCGGTTGGCTTTGTCTCACGCTCTAAGCTGTGGGACATTTTAGTAAATATGGGAGTTGATGCGGGTTTGGTCTCCTTTTTGAGGCTTCTCCATCATGATCTCTCGGCTTCAGTGAGGTATGGCAATGCGGGAGAATGCTCAGAGTCGTTAAGGATTAAGCGAGGGGTGCGCCAAGTTTGCGTTTTCGCCTCAGTCCTATTCTTCCTTTATACCAACGAATTGGAGAATCCCCTAGTTACAGCTGGGGATGAGGTCGCGCAAGTTGAGAAAAAGGCTGTGCCAGCACTACTCTATACGGAGGACGCAGTCCTTCTGGCAAGGACTGCGAATGGCCTACAAAAACTCATTGCCAGTTATGTCAGTTATATGAAGGACCTGGGGCTGGAGCCTAATTATTAGAAAACATTCGTAATGATTTGTGGCCTTAAGAATACCAAATCCTGCAGTTTGAAGATAGAGGGCAAAAAGTTGGATAAGATTAGTTCCTTCCCATAGCTAGGCCTGGAATTCGATGAGTGTTGTACGTGGCATTCCTGCATGAAAAACAGAATAACACGATTTACACATGCAGTTGGTACCACTTTTTCCCTTGCTGCGTCCATAGGCAAAAAGCCTCTAGCCCTTATTTTAGAGATTTATAATTGCAAATGTATCCCGATTTTACCATATGGCATGGGCATCTGAATACAGAGTTTTGGGTGTTACCCCTTCCTCGCCGCAATTCTCCCTCCATCTGGAGTTAGGTCTTGATTACATGCAAGGTACAATAAAAGCGGCACCTCTAACAACATGGTGTTCTATCTGGACAAATCAAGACACTGATCTCAATTAGGATATTATCAGAGACTGTCTAAATTGCACTCAAGGCCCCTCTAATCCCTGACTCCAATATATCAAAACCAGCCTCACGGATCTTGGCTATACCCCAATGTTTGAGCACCCAGATACTATTGGGAAAGGAGATCACCAGAGGGTTTTGGATAGTTTTCGAAAGCACAAATAATTGCCAGGTAATTACTTGAAGTATCTAAACCCTCTGTTAGGGATTACTGTCTCATTCAAGTACCTCCCTCCGTTGCCCCATATCTTTTATATGTAAATAATCTGCACAAAGCAATTTGTTAACAATATTTAAGCTGGGGTCATTCCGTTGTATGATATGTTTCCCCTTGGACTAGTATTCTTTTGAATCTATTACCATTTGACCTTGTGATGAACATTCATGCCAAACCATTTTACATTTTGTATTTTTCTGTCAATTTTATTTTCCATTCACTAGGAAATTTTTAATACCACTTTTGCGCAGGCACAAATTGTTAAAGTGTAAAGCGGCTCTGTTTCTCCTCCAGCAACTCCATGATCGTGATGTTTGTTTTGCTGTTGTGAGTTTTCTGAAGTGCACCTTAGCAAAGAGAAGGAGCATGCTGCTTTAATATCAATGCACTTTATTAATTTCTGTATATATTACATTTGTATTGCTGCTAAAGTGTTTACTGCTGCTGCTAACTCGTTTATATGACTGATTTTAACCTCTAAATGCCATTGGAAAATAATTGCTGCTATTTTCGGATCTAGTCTATTTGCACCATCACTTTAGTTGCAATCTAATTACCGTTTTTGTCTGTAATCGTACTTATTTTAAATGGAAAATGTGGTTGTATTTTTTTGCGATGAGTTTGATCTTAATGATGTCTGTTATCATGTGTATCTTTTATGATCTGTCTTCGGAAAGCCAAATAAAGAAAGAATTGAATTGAGTCATTACAAGCTGAAGAAATACAGTGGATAAAATGCTGCCACTAACTATGAAGAGACACTGTTGGACATTGCCCTTTCTGCAAGGTTATCCCCAAACTGTTTGCCTTCCTCTGCCTGTGTTTTTGACCTTTGTTTTGTTGATGTTAGGACTCTGGGAGCTTGACCACTGCTAACCAGTGCTAAAGTTCATGTGCTCTCTCCCCTAGACAAGGTATGATTGGTTTACACCCGTTTGGAATATTTGAGCTACTTGTAAGCCTCTTGTAAAGTGGTATCCCATATATCCAGGGACTGTAAATTAAATGCTACTAGTGGGCCTGCAGCACTGCTTGTGGCACCCACAGAAGTAGCCTTTCAAACCTTTCTCAGGCCTGCCACTACAGGGCCTGCACGCACAGTTTACTGCAACTTTAACTCAGCATTTGTAACTACTTGCCAAGCCTTAAACTCCTCTTTCATTACACATAGGTCAGCCCTAAGGTAAGGTAGGCACTAGGTAGCCCTGTTGGCAGGGTGTTGTGTAAGTAAAAGCTAGGACATGTGCCTTTTATGTGTGGTATGTCCTGGTAGAGACAAGCAACCTATTTTGTTACTCACTACTGTGAAGCCTACTCCTTTCATAGGCTAGCATTTGGAATTCCCAAATATGTATTTATGTGGTCATTCCTGATTAGAAAGGAGTGGCGTTGCCATGTTTGGTATGTTTAGAATGGTAGTGGTAAATCCTGCTTACTGGTGTAGTTGGATTTTACATTACTGTTTCAGAAATGTCACTATTAGAAAGTGGAAAAGGGAAGACAAGGGAACCCTACTCACTACGGAACCAGGGTAATTAAGTATTTTAAGAAAATCAATGGTTCCAGTGGGACTATATACTTAATATTGATTCAAAAATAGAATTGCTCAATTGCAATAATCAGGGGTTAGTGGTGATGTCAGAAAGAAATGAGCCACAAACATTGACTAGTTAGTTCAGTATTTATATTAAATAAACAATTATAAACAATTACTCAAATATATGCACAGGAAAAACAAATTTTCACAATTGTGTAAAGTGTCCCAAGTGAAATATGAACCTAAAAAATGGGTGACATGTGTAGTAATATTTACAAGGTTTCTAAGACATTTGTTTTATAAAAGGCGACCAATTTTCAGTTACTTTCACAGATATATGGCCCCTAAGCAATCATAGTATGCAATTTTAGGGTTCACTTTCTTCTTTACTGTCGACAGCGTTTCGACCCTATTCTAGGTGTAGGGTCTCGTCAGGACCTATAGTATTAGGAACATCTAGGAAGAGGAAAGGGATATATTTTAAATCCTTGATTTGGCCCATATGCCGGCTCAATTGCTGTGGTTGGGATTTTGATTTACCTGAACGTGGACTTGCTAGGTTATTAGAGGGGTGTGTGTGCATCCCGTGCAGTAGTGAAAGAAAAAGTACTCACTGGGAAACCCAGCCGGGCGTCTGTGTGAGATAAAATTAATAAAATGAATATTAGGCTAGAGCAATAAGGGGAGAACAAACAGTAATGGATAATTTCTCTTGCAAATAACTTTTTTTACTTACTCGCAGTGAGGGCGTGACCCTAGCAATCCAATTAGTAAGGTAGCTCGATGGCTGTAGTCTGGGCTTTGTGGGTGGGTTGGAAAATCTATGAAGGGATAAGTGGTGGTCGCGTATTAATAATTCCAATAAATGGGTTTAGGGAGTGAATCCTGTTTGTTTTAAATTGGTCCTTACCAGCTCTTGTTATCTTTCTTTTAACGAGTGCGGGTACTCCCTGGCAAAATACTCTGCATCGGTAGGGAAGGAATTCTTGTAAGTGTAATCAATATTGTAAGAATGAAGCTTAGATCAAGAAAGGGATTAGCCATGTCATTCCTATGTCTCATGGCATAGCCCAGAGCCCTCAATACTTTGTATAAGAATACTGCAGCAGGACCGCTTCGTCTACCTGCCGATTCAATGACAGCGAGCGAGTGCGCGTTGTCTTCTTTTAAAACGAGTTAAGAATCCTGTCGAAACCGGATTTCTCAGACGTCCTTGCGAAATGCCGCATCATGGATCTGACTGGACGCACGCAGGTGCGTCGGACGTGACCTTGATGTATCTTAATTGGCCAATAACCTTTCTACTGCTAGCTGTATTCAAGCGTCATGGTGGTCAATGGAGGTACGTCAGACATTACTGTAATATTAACAATCAAGGACCTCATGTATGCGGTAGCCTATGGAATCACTACATAAACATGTGGAAAGGAATGAGAAATAAGGTGAAATAAGATGAACTAAAATAAAACAAAATACGTAAGGGGCACACCATACTTGCGTTCTAACTAGCATGCTTACAGGCTATTGGGGGGATAGTTACAAGTGTGTTACCAATGTGTACTTACGTTGACTTGTGTGTACACATATGTTTTTGTTGTAAGGGGGATAGAGAGACGATTGCTCTGCAGTACAGTGTATTATATCAGAAGGATGCAATGTCAGTCCAGTCTAGACATGCGCTGGTTTCTCCAAAGGGGGTAGATTCCCCTTCGCACATATTGCAAGGATACTGAACCATGATAAAATATACATGTAACATCTGGTCATTTATACATATATTTCTAAAACCATTCTTTTGTTAGGGGAACACAATCATATTGTGGACATAGTCGTTGTACCTTTATAAAAGCTATATCTTGGATCCATTTTATGAGCTTTTATAATTAAAATTGTGACTAGGTTTTTCATAGGAGTGTTGTCATCCATGTCTCACAAGTGTAGATCACATATCTAGTACATGTCAATCCCACGCCATTCTTCAGAAGAGTTCAATCCCTGGTGATAGCCACTGTGAGAATAACATGGACTGGGAGTGTGAGACTGAAGTGGAGGGTGACAGAGATTGATAAGGTGGTATAGCTTAGTAGTGTGACAGGCAGCCTAGTAGTGTGACAGGCATGGTGAGGGTTTGAAGAACTAGGACAGTGACCAGGCTGGGGAAAGGGGCAGTGATTTGGGGCCGACAAAGACGGGATGGGTGATATGAACTGACAGGGATTGGCAGTGCAACATAAATGATGAGGTTGCATGGACAGGGAGTGTGACAGGGACTTGGAATGTTCAGAGACAGGGTAGGGATTAGGGATATTGAGGTTGACAAGGACTTGGGGTGCAACAAGGATTGGATGGTGACAGGGATGGGGAAAGTTGAAAGGGATAGGATGCATGACTTTTAGACCTGACAGCCTTTGGAGTGGTCTTCCCTGAAACGTTATGCCTTCCCCCCTCCTGTTTGCTGAAATTCATTTTTATTGGACTTAGGACTGTGCACTTTACCACTGCTAACCAATGATAAAGTGCTTGTGCTCACTCCTCTAAACATACTGAAACTGGCTTCCACCCAATCGGCACATTTCATTTACTTATAACTCACCTGTAAAGTGGTACAACCTGTACCCCAGGGTCTGTAAATTAAATGCTATTAGTGGACCTGCAGCACATGTTATGCCATCCACTTAAGTAGCCTTTTAAAACAGGCCTGCCATTGCAGACTGTGTGCAGTTTGAAACCTCCGATTCGACCTGGCAAAAAAACCTTTTAGCAGGCCTAAACCTCCCATTTTTACACAAATAAGTCGCTCCTAGGGTAGGCACTAAACTGCCCATAGAGAAGATTGTATTGTATTTAAAAAGTTGGACATGCAATTTTAATGTTTTTAGGTCCTGGTAGTGAAAAACTCCTCAAATCATGTTTCACTAAAGTGAGGCCTACCTCTCCATGGAATACCATTGGGTTACCTTACTACATTTAATAAGTGCTAACTTTTGACTTGGACCAGGCAGAAATATCATGTTTGGGCTCAAATGAATTGTAATTTAAAATCCTCTTTAATATAAAAATCGAATTTAGATTACAATTTGGAACATGACACTTTTAGAATGTTAAGCAAGTGTAAATGAAGGTTGACTGCACGTGTCTACGTTTAAGCCAGGATTGGCAGCATATGGCATCTGAAAATGCAGAATAAAGTATTCTATTTCAACCAAACTGTCTCTGGAGTGATCTCATAAACATTTAATACATGGATTAATTGACAGCTATGAAGTTTGTGGATTGTTATAGAGTACCTTGGTTAATAGAGAAAAATTTGGTTTACTTCAAGAAGAAAAGTTCCTCACTTCAGCAGTGCAGCAGCTGGAGCGACAGTATCGCCCTTTTGGCATTATCACTTTTAGAATGTTGGCATCTTCCTACACTAAACTGTCTGAGGCCTTCTAGGAATTTCCTGCTGCCTGGGGCAATTAATTGCTTTCCCGTCAGGAATGTACATTGGGCCAGACAGTTAAAAATAGGACCTGGGTATAGCTGGGAGAAGGCCATCCTGCCAGGATGAGAGGGGCAGAGCTGTTCGCTGTCCCACTTATATTTCAGAAAATGCCTCCAGCACACACACAAATAATTGACACTAGTCAATTGTTACCCAAACCTCATATACCATGGGCAAGGAGGAAGATAATTCAAGAAACAACACTCTAGAAGTTTGTTCCACTTTAAAGCTGGCACCAGGTATACAAATAGAAACCTCAGACCCACTCTTCAGTACACTCCTGGACCTGCAGAAGTCTACAGAAGTCTAGTTGTACTCTTTGTACCGCCCTTCTGATTGAGGCCTGCCTTGTTTCACATAGGACTGCCCTGCTTCTTGAGGCCTGCTTTGTTCTTCAGAGGACGGACCTGCTGTTGGAGGGCTGCCTTGCTGCTTGAAGGAGAGAGGACCATTTCCTTGAGCCCAGGACTACCAAAGTGACTCAAAGGGTCAGCTGGCTGACGTCCTGTTCTGAGCTACAGGGACACAACAAGCTCCAGATGCCTCCCTGCAACTGTCCAGCTGATCTGCTGCAACTGGTCTTGCCTGGACCTGAAATTGAATCTGCCTGAGCCCTGCTGGCCTCTGCTGGAATGGGTTCCTTATTCCTGGACCCTTAGCTGGCAACAGTTGAGCACTTCTTGTGAAATCCCAAAATTTTGAACTCTACGCGCCGGACTTGAAATAGTAACTTTTTCAGTGGGACTAACCAGATCCCTGTATCCTGCCCACACTCCATTGTGGTCCACCTAAACTTGTGACTTTGTCCTGGTCTAACACAACCAGATACCCAGAGTTAGCCTTTCTGCTTCATGGAGATATTTTTACTTAAACGTTTAATATTGTATATCTCTGGTTTCTACTGAATGGATTGTTGTCACTTTTTTTCAGTCTATTAGATTTTACTCTATTTTTCTAAGTTTGTAATGTTTATTGTGCTTTGTTTTCACTTTAATGTTATCACTGTGTTGCATACATGCTTTACACATGGCCTCTAAGTTAGGACTGACTCCTATTGTGCCAAGCTACCAGATGGTTAAGTACAAGTTAATTTATTGACTTCTGTGGTTCACCCTGACAAGAATTGTGGTTGTTGCTTGAGATGGATTTTCACCCCACTCAATCAAAAACCTAATTTCTTACAATCGCAATAACCGGGAAGGTATAGTAATTGGAGGGTGACAATGATGGGGTAAAATACTGAGATTGATATGGTGATGGGGTGGGAACGGTGATAGAAATGTGGAAGTTGATAGATACTGGCCTCGTGGCAGAAACTGGGAGAATGGCAGGCATAGGCAGGGTGGCACATACTGAGATTGTGGCACAGACTGCGATGGTGGCATGAAAAATGAGGGTGACTAGGACTTAGTGTGATAGTGACAGGGGCGTGGATTTAGAGGGTGATAGGGAATGGGGGAGTGACAGAGATGGGGAGACCACAGCAACTGAGATTGTAGCAGGGATTGGGATTATGAAAGGGACTAGGACGGTGACAGGGTGTGGGGTTTTTACAGTGACTGGGACGTTGAAGGTATATGGTGGATGACAGATACTGAATGTGACAGTGACAGGGAAGTTGACAGATATGCAGAGCATGAAAGGGTTGGGAAATGTGGGAAGGACATAGAGGGAGGAAGGGAATGGGAGTGTGAACAGGGATAGGAAGACTGATAGGAACTGGAAGCGATAGTGTCAGGGTTAGAGTGGGATCGGAAAGGGGTGGGCAGGGTGATATGTACTAGGATTGTGAGGAAGATTGAGATAGTGACAATATTAGGGTGGTTACAGGGAATAGACATGCGACAGGAATGTGAGGTGTGGCAGGGATTGCGAGGGCAACATGGACAGAGAGAGTGATCTGGATGGGGAGAGTGGCAGGGTTAGGAAGATGACAGTGATGGAGAGAGTGACAGGGACCTTGACGATGATGGGGTGGGTGACCGAGATGGGTAGGATGGCTGATACTTTCAACAGGTTCTGGTAGTATGATAGTGATGGGAAGGTGGAATAGATGGTGAGGGTCACTTGCATTAAAAGGATGGCAGGCATGGGGTGGTGGACAGGTATGGGAAAGATGGCAGGTTTAGGAAATTGTCTGGGATGTGATTGTGACATGTATGGGAAGTAAAAAGGATTGGGAGTTAATAGTTTACCATCACTCATGCTAGCCCCACAATCGATTAGTGTATTTGTGAGGGAGTGGGTGCAAAGACAGCAGGATCCTCACCGCCCAGGTCCACAAACGGCCAAAAAACTGGTCTACACTCTGACCCCGTTAAACCAGCCTATTGGGCGGTGCCTGATTGAGATATAGGCCAATCTGATCCTGATCACTGGCACCAAACTAAGGCAGCACCTTGGTTTCATCTCTCATCCACTTAAGCAAGTGTTGTGATCTATCTATTCAAGTGAAGGTATTGTGAAATGGGATTTTGTACACACTAGCAGGGCCAGACAACCAAAAGCAACCCTGGTAAAACTGCTCAAGCAAGCCTACCTCCCCTCATCTCCTCACACAGTCAGTCACTTTCCATCCATTCTTATTCTTTTCTTCTCTGCTCTCTCTTCCCTCTATGATCACTTTCTCTCTTCCTCCACCCTCCCTCTCATTCTTTCCCTAGAATTCCCTCCTCCCCGCGGTGCCTGCTGCAATTAACCTCGGGGGCTGGGGAAAGGGATAGAAGCACCAGCACTGAGGGTGGGCTTTCAAAACCGGCCTGCGGCCCACCAGGGGAATGCCTGGTGGAATAATAGGCCTGCCAGTCCAGCCCAGCACCCTAGCTCCAAGCAAATAACACAGCACTTTAATGGAGGAGGAATTTGGGCTTTTACCAATTCATGCTCACCCCACCTCCACACCGAGATTTCTTTAAAAAGGCAATTTTCGATTCTTGACCTTGTTAGGTAGGTCGCTCCCCCACCACACAGCTCTGCCTGTGTGTCCTGCTGAGAAGTTGAGGCCCTCCTCCACCCGCTGACTACCACCTGCGCCTCATCTCTGGTGGCCAGTGGTAGGCCTTAGGTTTGTATCACTGACGCTGTCTTCCTTGTACTGCCCTTACTGTCTTCTGGTGTCTGTGACCGCTGTTGTCTGTCTCCCCCCCTGTGCCTGCACTCTTTTCTGTGCCCGTTTTTGGTGCCTTCTGTTCTCCGTGTTGCCCCCTAATCTGTCCCCGGTTGCCTTCGGTGCCCTCGCTGCGTCACCTGCAGCCCCGCCCCACTCCCGGCCCATTCGCTGCCCCTGTCTCCTGCCTCCCAGCTGCTCCTCCCACCTACACTTATATGGTGGCGCTGCGTGGCCGTCATGCTTTTGGCGCCCCAAAAGCGTGCCTAAGGCAAGCCTGTATGCGCCCGTCCGCGCCCAGTGCCAGAACCCCTGGCCCCCGCACCCGCCATGACGACCACCGCCGCTATGATGCCAGCAGACTCCACGCTCTCAACTACGGATGTACCCACACCTGCTTCAAAGCCGCCCCAAAATGCTCACAGGGTCCCTTCACCTGCCGGAACTACAGCTACACCAGCCTCAAAGGCGCCGAACCACCTGCCAAGAAAGGACACAATCACCTCCGATGCATCCTACTGAACACCAGCTCCGCACGCAAACATGCCTTCGAGCTCTGGGACCTGCTCAACACTTCATCCCCGTACGTCGCCTTCCTGACAGTGACCTGGGTGAACAACTCCTCCGCACCCGCCATTGCCATCCCAGACAGCTACAAGATCACCCGCAGAGACCGCTCCAACGGAGTCGGAGGAGGAATCGCTATTGTCCACAAGAACAGCATCAGGGTCTCGACCCGCATCGACGACACTCTCAGCACCGCCAAACACTTGCATTTCCAGATCCACACAGACCCCAACTCCCCCCTCAGAGGCGCCCTCGTCTACAGACCCCCCAGACCCTGACCCTAGTTCAGCGACTCAATAGTCGACTTCATCAGCACGCACGCCCTGACCTCCACACACTACATCCTCCTCGGAGACCTGAACTTTCACCTTGAAAACAACAACAACAGCAACTCCACCACCCTGATCGATAACCTCGCCAACCATGGACTGAGACAACTCGTCAGAATGCCTACCCACTCCGCCGGCCACACGCTCAATCCCGTCTTCTCCTCAAGCTGCCACGTCTCCTTCAGCCACACCACCGAACTCCTCTGGAACGATCCCCGCTGCATCCACTTCACCTACCAGAAACCCACCACTCACCACCGCACCCAACAGATCCCTCGCTGCTGCTGGAGCAAAATCACCAAAGATCAACTACACGCAAACCTCGCTCTCAGCCCACTCACCGAACCCTCCAACATCGATGACGGTGCCCACAGCCTCAGACGCTGGATCGAAGACTGAGCCAACAACCTCGCCCCGCTGAAGAAACCCTCCTACAGAGACACCAGCATTAGGGCCAGCTGACTCACCCCAGAACTCCTAGCCGCCAAGCGAGCCTGCAGGAAACTAAAGAAGACATGGCACAGTGAGCAGACTCCGGACAGCCACGCAGCCCACAAGGACGCCATCCGCAACCACCATTACCTCATCTGGACTGCCAAGAGGACCTCCTTCAAAGACTGCCTCGAAAACAGCGCACACAATAACAAGGAGCTCTTCAACATTGTGAAGGAACTTTCCAACACAAGCTCCAACACCAACGACATCCCGCCGTCACAAGCCCTGTGCGACTCTCTCGCCACGTGTTTCCACCGCAAGATAGCAGACATCCACGACAGCTTCAACACCCAGACAGACCCAACAGACATCAACACAACCGACTCTCCGCACACCATCGACCATGACCCCCTGCTAGCCTGGGCCAACGTGAGCATCGATGCCACCATCAAGACCATGAGCACAATCCACGGACAAGACGGAGGTCCTGATCTTCGGCTCCAACCCTTCAACCTGGGACGACTCCTGGTGGCCGGCGGCACTGGGGGCAGCCCCGACACCCACCGACCATGCACGCAACCTGGGAATCATCCTCGACTAAATGCTCTCCATGACCAAGCAAGTCAACGCCGTCTCCTCCTCCTGCTTCAACACCCTCCGCATGCTCCGCAAGATCTACAAGTGGATCCCGACAGATACAAGGAAAACAGTCACCCAGGCCCTAGTCAGCAGCAGACTCGACTACGGAAACACCATCTACGTGGGAGCCCCGACCAAGCTCATCAACCGACTGCAACGCATTCAAAACGCATCTGCCCGACTGATCCTCGACGTACCACGCCACAGCCACATCACCCCCCACCTGAGAAACCTGCACTGGCTCCCCGTCAACCAGAGGATATTCTTCAAGCTCCTCATCCACGCACACAAGGCACTCTACAAGACCGGCCCAGCCTACCCCAACAGACAACTTTCCTTCTACATTTCTAACCGCCAGCTCCGCTCCGCCGACCTTGCACTCACCACCGTCCCTCACATCCAAAGAACAACCACCGGCAGGAGATCCTTCTCCCACCTCGCCGCCAAGACCTGGAACACCCTCCCACAGAGCCTACAACAGACCCAAGACCTGCTGACCTTCAGGAGGCTACTCAAGACCTGGCTGTTTGACCAGTAGCGCCCCACCCTCCCAGCACCTTGCGACCCTTGCGGGTATGTAGTGCACTCTACATATGATTGATTGATTGAATTTTCCAGATGTTTTAGCTAAAACATAGCATTGCGTACAGGCAGGAGGCCTTGCCTCAAGTTTCTGCCTAACCAAACATAAGAGCTACTGCCGTGTTATGTGTTGACATGTATATAAAATGCCCATGAGTGGTGCTGTTCATATGTATTAGTTGTGCATATGTCCTAGAATGTAGAGATATCTTTGTGGGCCTGAAGTTCTCCTCCATGGATATCTTTATAAAGTGAGGGAAAAGCATTCACATTTGCAGGACACTGAGACATTGATATATATCTATTTTTTCTTTACATTTTTATTTATTTATTAATGTATTCAAGGTATTTATATAGTGCTGTCCTCATCACAAGGGCATCAGAATGGTTTACAGAGAACACAGTGATACAAATAACATGAAAAAGTTAACAAGAGATTAGGAGAGGGAAGGGGAACATATGATTAAAACAGATCATGAAAGGGAGGCCGTTTTCGACACTGGTCGACAATGTAGATTTATAAAGGAGTTTTAAGAACTTGCATTAATCAGTGACATTGTTCCAAATATGATTGGCTTTTGAAATTGCTTTCATGTTAGGCAGCGGGATTTCGACCAAGTACATTCTTAGAAGTGAATTACATAGCAAACCAACCCTGGGGCACTGGTCTAAAGCCTATACTATAGAATTTAAAGCCTAGTTTATAATGGATCTTAGGATTCTGCCCTAAAAAATATTTAGAAAATAAGGCCAAAACAGACCATATTAAAGCACACAGGTCTTGTCACATTTGTGGAACCTAGATTTCTAAACACTACATCATGGTGAGGTTTCCCAAAAATACATTTCTAGGATCTTGCTGGTAAATGTGTCACCAAAATAGAACAGTGAAAAACATACATCTAACAATTTTATTATGAATTCGACCCTACATTTTAATAGCTTGATTTACAATGGTGCAGAGACTCTGCAGTCGTGGCTTGATTTTTAGTATTAAATCTTTTTATTGAAAGGTGACAGCACATACACAAAAAACGTTTGTCGATATAGCCCCCACATCAAGTAGTGTAGCAGAGTCCAAAGCTCAAAAGGGACAAACAAGTCCTTGTGCCAGTGCGGGATAAAGCTTGCTGAAAAGCGCTTGGGATGTACCCACAGTAAACAAACAACAACACCCCCATATACAACCCCCCCTACCCCATTCCACCCTCCCCCACCCACCCCCCGTTTTCGAAGTTCACTACTCATCTCGTCCAGGCGCCCACAACCACTAGCCTGTTGTCGGCCGCTCCGTATCAGAGGTGCAGTAAGCGTAGGTATCTGGGACATGTGACCTCTCGGAGTTCCGAATCCAGCAAAGACAAAAAGGGCTGCCACAGCTCTGCATATTTAGCTCCCTCCGCTGCCATCGTCAATGAAAGCTTCTCCATCCTCAACACGAACCACAAACGGTGAAGCCAACCATGGAAGGTAGGGACATATGCCAGTGGGTGAGTATGTTTTGTATTGCAGAGCCTAGCGCGATTGCAATCAAGCAACCTTTGTGCGAGAGCAACGGGTATGTTAAAGGATTCAGTAATCCCAGCAAGACATAGGCGGGGAATTGTGGAATCTCCGTATCAAAATGCGCATCCACCTCGTCTAGTATTTGCTTCCAGTATGGCTGGAGATGAGCGCAATCCCAGAGTAAGTGCACAAGTGTTCCCACTTCACTGCAACCCCGCAAACATGTCGCCTCTCTAGTGTGGTCCATCTCATGCAGCCGCTCAGGAGTATAGTACCAATAGGTTGCAATCTTAGTGAGGGTGTCAGTAAGCCCCATGTGATATGCAGAGTGCCTGGCTCTATAATATGTTGTGATGTATTCCTATAGGTTCTGTATCGATCCCCCTATTCCTGACCCTATTCTGGTTAACAAGTTAACTAGCAGCCATCCCATGAGGCAGAAAACCCCCATGATGCAGGAACCGTTATCTGATAAAGCCACACTACGGCACAGGAACGTGTTATCTGATTAGGTCATAACGCTTGCCATCTAATTAGACAAGCGATATTCCTCCAGCCCCTGATAAGGCATACGGAGTTCTCAAAACAAATCAAACCTATGACAGACCTGGGAAAAACCCTGCGGCCATTGTTTTGATTTCACCGAGAACTTCAGCAAAAGAATGTGCTAACGACCAGGTCGTATGACATCCTTATTGACGTATCTATGTCCATCCTTACGTCAATCTCGGCACCTTAAAGGTATAAATATTACCGATATTGCCCTATGCAAACACACGCGGTGGTGACGAGATCGGAGCAGCCAGACTTGCCGAAGCCCAGAGCAGAGCAGACCCCGCTGGCGCAGCCCCGCCTTCCTGACGCGCTGAGAACGAGACGCTGCTTTCTCCTGGCGAGAAATCCAGCTCCGGCGCTTCCGGGTAGCCCTCGCAGGCAGCCTGGAATATCGAGACCAGAGACGAGAGATACCATCCCTCATTCATCCTAGATTCCAGGTACAGAACTGAATAACCCCTTGCAGAGAATTCTTGAGTCAGTCACTTGGCAAAACAAACTTAACTTAAACTGCTACTTTCTACTCCCGCCCACGTATTAGGCTTAGGTCAGGTACATCTGGGGTAGGCGTAGTTAGAAACACCAGTTGAGTACGATTAGTCAAATGTATATGTGTATGTATCTATTTTATCCATTTTAAACCATCATATGGCTTAGAAACCATATCAATGTTTTTACAGTATTATTTTATACTTCTGCTTTTAATGTATGCACTTTACTTAACCATAAGTATTGCAATAATATCGATCCATTTCTCTTGTATGAGAAAAGAGACTGATCAATAAATAACATCTTTTATTGAACACGCCCGTCTCTTCCTTTTCTCTACAATCTGGTGAGACTAAGAATGCACGTACTGACTGAGTAAAATAAGTCGTCTTTTGTTTTCACACGACTCTAGAGATACACTCTTGATTAGGGGAGAGCAAAGTTGTCATGTTCTATGGTTGTCAGAAACTAAATCCCTTCTTGTCTATTCAGGGAGGTTCAACTCCTCCTTGCCTATTCGAGAAAGTTTCTAGTGAACTCTGAGCTAGCTGGCAAACCCAAAACTTTAAGTCTAATATCGACAGTAGTAGACCTAGTTAACGTCTGGTCTAGGCCTATACTATTGAAGGTATTATTCCAATGCGCAGAGCCTATTGGGATAATAGGAACTACACTACATGGCGCCCAACGCATTTGGAAGGGCGATAAAACTAACGTAAGACATTTAGAGTAACTCAGTCGTGCTTTTTCACTCAGACCCCTTTTTTTCCCATAATACTCCAAAGACGTCTGGAGTGGGTAAAAGGTAATATCCGCCAGACCTCGCAGGAGGAAACTCCTATGTATGGTCCTTGGTTTAGTCAACGTTGAAGGATACACTGTTCCAAAATATTGTGCATCTAATCTTTGTTTCCATAAGAAACCTGATCTGCAAACAAACTAAATAACCTTCCTGTCGGTAAAATGGTAGACAGTGATGAAGAAAGAGAGACAGTTAGGATAGCAACTGAACTCGCAGCAGCTGATAATGCACTGCAAGACACAGACCCGGATATAATACTCATCCCGGTCATCAAGAGGAAATCTATAACTTTAAAACTTATAGAAAATGGACTGACACCTAGAGGTGGCACGGTCATATTCGTAATTGAGGCACACGAATATCGGCAGACAGAGGTATTCTATTCATGGATACATTTTCCAGCAGCAAATGCTGTAACAAAGGTCTTCCACTATTACAAAACAGAGGACCCTCCTAATGAGTACACTCCTTTCGAGGAGGTGGAAGTACCACTTAAATTTCAAGAGCATCTGCTCTTATTTAATGGCGCCCTAAAACATAATAATCACATCACCAGGCTCGGTCCATTAGGTAGACCAGGAGCAACGTGGCCGGTTCTAGCCGGATACACACCACATCCAGACATCGATGGGATGTCTGCAGCAAACCTTTTAATACAACTAAAACAATTAATAAAAATACATAGACAATTAGTCCAATATGTAATGCGGACTTCAACAATCCAACCAGCAATTAAAATTCCACAGCTGACCCCTCATCAGGGGAACACAAATAAAATTACACCACAGAACATACAGTCCTGCCTAGGTAAAGTACCAGCTAAACGGGAACAAATACCATTCTGGTTAGCACAAAAAATCACCCAAATAGAGGCGGTGTTTCCAGACACCACCCCGTTAGAAAAACACAGGATTCTGACTATCTGTCTTCCAATGGGAATCGCACCACACGTGGAGGACTGTGACACTTGGGGTACAGTCTTTGCTTCCATCTACACAAAAACGCACGGTGTTCCATCCATTTCGGTAATACCAGATGTGCTAAAACAAATTCAAGACGAATACGGTCCAGAACCCGCTTTAACTCTTGGTATGAAATTACTAAAAGACTTCAAGCAGGTCTCGGCTATATTATTAGCCAACATAAAGGGAGAAGCAGCAAATGTGGCGATCCGCCAGAGGTTAAAGGAGACAGATATAGCAGACCAACCAGCTGTAATTGCCAGAATTATAGAAAAATCCTATGAGGAACTAGGTAGAGATAGTTTAGGTGGAATACCAGTAAAACCACAACTGATTGAAAGTCCTGAAAAAATATTTTTTAATAATAATTCAACATCACAAAAAAAGAACTGGGATGGAAACAAACAATCCAATCCTAAAGAAAAGAAATTCCAGTCCAGAGGAAGGTCTCCTCGGCGGAGAGAAAAATCTCCGAACCAAAGACACAGGTCACCCCAAAGTGACCCCTCTGGGAAAAGATATAACCTTAGAAATAGGGATAATATAAAGAAGCCTGATAGATATCAAGACATTGATACACGTCCCTCTCAATCTTTTCAGACTTCCTCGCAGAAATCAGAAAGAAGAGGACGATCAGAACAAAGAGAAGAGCACGCCAAGTCCAAAGACAAGGAACCTGCTCATCTAAAAAAGAAACTACAATTTCCAAAAAAGAAGGTAGCCAGTATCAAGGTAGTTAACAATGCCGAGAATACTGAGGACACAACTGAAAAACGGAGAATGGGCTCAGACAATGCTAGACAGCGCAGCAGAAGTGAGCATAGCTCGCAAAGTCCTTATGAATCTTCTGGAGACAGTGGACACGAATGAATATCTTCAAGTGGAAACTGCAGACACCAGAGTTAGCAAACCTCACAAAATATATGAAATAACTTTACGTATAGAAGGGGATAAGACTAGAAAAATAAGGGGACTATTTTGGGATAATCTCTCCAAGGGCTATGACATCCTTCTAGCTGAAAAAGACTGGCCACCAGAGTTTGTCAGGGAGTGCCCTCATGGCGAAGAAATAATTATGCCTGCCTTCTCAAATCATATCCCAATTCATAAAAAATACACACTTGCCAGAAAGTGGGCAGTAGCTCAAGCTCCTGCTTTATATAAAAATCATGTAGGATGGGATGAGGACTCTCCTCCTCACAAAATCCAGTTAAAATCACAACCTACTGCACAAAGACAGTACCCAATTAAGCAAGAAGCTAAAAAACAGGTAAAAGAAATCCTAGATCAATTAGAATACCAGGGGGTGATTGAAACTTGCACCTCACAAATGAACAACCCTTTGTTTCCGGTCTCCAAACCAGACAATTCATATCGTCTAGTTTTGGATTACCGACACCTTAACTCATGTTGCAAAACTTTTGCAGTGCAAAACTCGCATAGTGCTGCACTAATGAATAACATAGTGCGCAAAAAATACAAAACAACATTAGACATCTCTAATGGATTCTTTTGTCAAAACATAGCACCAGAGAGCAGATATTTGTCTGCGTTCTCAATAAATGGCACTCAAAAACAATTCTGTCGGTTAGCCCAGGGGTACAAGAATAGCCCAGGGGTATTCTCAGCGAGAGTAACAGAGTTACTACAAACATATGATGACGAAGCATTATCTTATGTCGATGACATATACCTAACAGATGATGACTTGGATACTCACTTGAAGAGAGTGAACACCATAATACTTGGGTTCGCAGCAGAGGGTTACAAATTCAACTTTAAAAAATCTAGAATTGCCCATCTAACAGTCCTGTTCTTAGGATACGAATTATCAAGTGAAGGGAAAAGCCTGGCTGACAATTTCCTAGAGAAATGTGCCGTACTCCAAGCACCTAGAACACTAAAAAACCTACAGTCAATTCTAGGCTTCCTAAATTTCGGAAGAACATACATTGCAAATTACGCAGAAAGGGTCAAACCCCTTTATGATCTAATAAAACCAGATTTTAAAAGAACCAATTGGACTCAAATACACATAGAAATTTTGAGATCCTTACAAACAGACATGTTAATTAAAACAAAATTAGAAACACGTGATAACACACGCAATCTTTTGATTCGAGTCATCCCAGGAAGATGCGGATTCACATACCTGACCTCTAATGAGGGAGAAAAGGTACCAATTGCATTCAAATCACACTTGTACACTAAGGCTGAAATGAAATTTAGCCCAACGGAAAAAATTCTTACTGCAACACAGACAGCTATAGCAAAAGAACGAGCCCTGGCACAAGGTAAACGAATAATAATCGTGACACCAATACCAGCCCTAGAGGCTGTAACAAAAGCAAGCATTCCAAATGCTAAAGCGCTCCATCCGAGATGGATACAATGGGCTAATTCTCTTGCTGCAACAGACGTGGCATACGAATTTGATCCTAACTTAAAAACACAAGAATTTCTCCAATATGAATTTGAATGTCCTCCGCCGACCGAGATTCTGCCTCTAGAACATTACGGCTGTATAATATATACAGACGGATCAGCACAACCCGCAGTAGGGGGTAAACAAGCTTACAGTGCTTACAGTGCTGCGTGCGCGATTGTTAAAGGTCGCTGGCACGAAGGAAAATTCAAACCAGCTATCACTAAGACACAATCTCTAGGAGATTGTACAGCTCAGCGAGCTGAACTACTGGCGTTTAAGATGGCGCTTGAAAATACCGATCGATACTCATAGTGTGCGATTCGTATTACTGCGTTCAGTCTTACAATGAATACTTGCAGATCTGGCTTCAGAATGGCTTTAAGGATGCAAAAGGAGGCACAATCAAGCATAAGATGCTCTGGGAACAAGTAGTTCTATTACAAAAAGAACTACCAAAGACTCACGTGATACATACGCTGAGTCATCAACGTGATGGCGTTCACGTTGCAGGGAATTCATTGGCTGATGAGGCGGCGAAGGCAGCTGTGCAAACGGCTTCCGTAGCTGCCATCACACGGTCAAAAACAAAAATAGACAGCGAAATATTACAGGCTGTCAGCGCTACAGAAAAGGATTCGATAGAAACACTCCCGAAAGGCTTTCCAGTAAAATACTCATACATAACTGATGCAAACAATGTTCCTTTTGCTTGAATCCCTGGAGTGGGGGATAGGGCAATTCCAAACATGGAACATAGGTTAGGACTGATAATAGCGGCACACGAAGGGCTTGCTTCTATACATGCTGGCGTCTCAGCCACAGTATCATTATTAAAACAGAGATACTGGTGGCCACAAATGAGAAGACAAACAAGGAACTATGTTTTAGAATGTGAAATATGTCAAAGAATGAAAGTATCAACGGTGAGACGTCCAGCGCAGACGCCCCTTCTAATCTCGGATAAACCATTAGCCTGTGTTTACCTAGACCACTGTGGTCCCTTACAAAGGGATGGTAACTATAAATATATCTTGGTTGCAGTGGACTCATGCACGAGATTCATATGGATGTGGCCCCAGCTAAAGGCTGACGCCAGAACTGTTATAAAAGATTTGCGAGTCTTTATCGGCACATACGCAATTGGCATGCTGCATTCGGACCATGATCCTGCTTTTAGCTCTAGAGCTTATAAGGAGGCCATGGTCAGCATGGGCGTTACATTGCGGTACTCTTGTCCATTTCACCCTGAGGGGAACGGAATTGTTGAAAGAAAAAACATGTGACATAAAGCAATCTATAACGGCAAAGGTATTAGGTTCGGGAGCTGGGTGGGTCAAACATCTAATAAGTGTCCAACGTAGTCTAAATAACCTGCCAAGAAATTCTCTGAAGGGATTCAGTCCGTACAAATTATTATTTGGAACTAGGATGTTGGTCTTAGACCTCGACAGTCAGACTTCAGTGGTGAAGGAAAAATGCTTTGATATCAAAGATCGTTTGGCTATTTTGCAGGACTTAAACGAAACAAGAAAAGACCTGAGCAACATAAAGTTGAAACAGCAGCCAACAACCACTGAAGAACCACCACCTGTCCCAGCAAGACCTGTCTGGATTCCAAAAGTCGGGGATCTAGTCAGAGAAAAGATCGCGGTAAAGAAGGAATTTGGGCCTTCTTACAGAAAAGCAGTTCCTGTCTTGTCTATCAACGGGACAAGATCAGTTGTACTACCGCTGCTTGCTGGTAAAAAGGAGAACCGAGTTGTATCCATCGACCTGGTAAAACCACAATCATGTGGCCGATAGCAAATAGTAGGCCAAGTGGACTCCCGAAAAGTAGTAGAACACCAAGATTTGCTACAAACACAGAGGTTCAATCTAAGAGGCTAATCACATTCGAAACGCCTACAGAACTACAACAAGGACTATGCAACAATGCAATGGAACTTAGACCTCTGAAAACCCAAATAAAAACATTTAGCAGAGACACACCAATCTATAATGAAGTAACAAACGACTATGCAAGAACCAGTAATCCTGAAGCAATTGGAACAATTGACAGAACTGCATCCGGCTACTTCATAAACTTCGATGATTCCTCTGAAGGCTTCACTGAATCAAAAACACAGCCATCAACAAAAACCTTTAAAGATAAAGTTAAAGTACTTTTGAAACAACTGAAAGAAACATATCTGATTTCCCCATGGATTGAATTTTGGGTGGGTTTTGGTGTATTTATCCTCATACTTTGGCTCATCATGGTACTAACTTTGGGACGCTTCATTGAGGGAAAATATGCTAAAATGGACACAGCAAGTCAGAAAATCAACTTGATCCTCAAACCACACACATCTTCACACGTCGAGAAAAGAGAACTTTCTTCAGTCAACTTCACAGCCAATCCTATACCGGGTGGGGTAGCATGGGACAAAACTGACTACGAAATTTATGGGCCGGTTGAAATCCTGAAATATCCACACCAAATTAAGATCTCGTTGAGTGACTTTGTAAAACCAAGCTCATTTGCTGATGATTGGGACTTTGAAAGTATAAATAATATGATGTCTGACTTAGTGATGTCTGCTAAATTTACCAAACATGATTATTTGCAGGGTTCGACAAATTATGATAGTATGTACTGTTATAACCACTATGGTAACCATTTTCTACATAGATCTGCACAACCCAGAAATGTTTTAAATTATAATCAATGGGAACATTGTGCAACCCCTCCAAAAGGAAGCTCAAGAACCGTTTATGACAAATATTCATACTTTTCAGGTTTTAACACAAGTAATGCTGAAACATTTTATTTCAAATTGTCAAATAAGACAGGGACAAAGACCATGATAACAAACACGAAATTGATATATTCAGACTCATTCTTTGAACAAATGAATACTTTTGGTTTTGATTATTGGGACAAAAATGTTGAAGTAAAAAGTGTTTGGGGTACAAAAGAATGGCAAGTACAGGGTATAGAATCTTTGTTTAGAGCCTGCATGATCCCAGAACAAATTATATTTTTAAATGACACTGTTCAACAAACTACCTGTCTTGGCTTAGCCAAAATCAAAGACTTAAATAAACCGTCTATTCCAAAACCAACAATGAACAGCAATAGCTCCACAGATGAAGAGATAGACGTAAATTATGTATTAAACCAAAACAGAACACATCCTGATTGGAAACAGTGGTTGATCTGGCCCACAGATACTAATAACTGTCAAAACAGATTCCTGAACAAAACACAGGGGTTCCAAATGACCGGGCCAGACCCTAGATATTCCCAAAGACAACACCCAGGAATAATAACCACCTACAGTGTGGGCAAATTATGCCTTCAGTGGCTACAGACTTCCACACTGGCAGAAATTAAGCAACCCCTACTTTACTTACTGATGGTGCTGACTTGCGTGATTTCATTATGGGACCGCGCAAACAGCGTCAGAAACGTTTCATAGCAGCCTCTGTATATGCAGCATACAACGAGGCCTGGAAGGTGACTCAAATTGAGACAGCAGAAAGAATACGGGAAATTGACCGTATTAATTTGGAAAAATCACTTTCTGTAGTGGACAATGGGTTAATGACTCTGTCCTCCAGAATTTTTTCTCTGGACAGCATTGTGTCTTCAGCAATCGACATAATATCGCAAGACTTGCTGTTGTTACAACACGGTCAGTCTCAATTGCGTTCTATTGTACAGCTTGGCTGGACGTTACAAAATCTGCGTTCAGGCTATGTGCCTTGGCGTTTAATCAACACAACGTCACTATTCAATATCTTTAACCTTACTGATAAACAAATCAGTATGGCACAAAAGGGTGCTGATTATACAATTCTGAGCATTGAGAAACTCGAGAGATTACCAGTGACAATGTCAGAACGACCTGTCAGTGAATGGATAATACATGGGATAATTAATATTCCAATATCAACCTTCAGGTTTCAATACTGCCAAAAATATATACAGGCTGGCATGTACGAAAAATTGGGAAAGGGGTACATTAAAACAACATGGAACTTGCCCTATTCACATGCATGTGTCAGTAATAAAGGACAGAAAGTGTTTCTTAGTGGCAATAATTGTGCGATGTCACTAAGCGGTACACTTCTGTGTAATGGAATTAGTTTGCATGGAGCCTGTGAAGGGAACTCAAATAACCTTTCATGTCACCAGCTAGGCGCACCTGCAACAGAGATAGAACCATTCTTTCAAAGACTCTATAATGGGAGTTACATTCTAATTGTGGACCGCAGATGCTGTAGTCTTATGCCCGGGACTCCTTATCTCGTAACTACGACTGCGAAGGTCAAGTGCTGTGGACGCTTATTGTTCCCCAGCTCCTTTCCAGACAGGGAGGCAAGGGCATGGCCCAACTTGAAAATTACTTCTATTCGAATAGATACTTTAAGCAGAATGAAAACAGTGCTTCTTCAGACGCCGACAAAGCTCACGTCATCAAAAGAAACGTATGATCTCCTAGTCGCAAGGACGACTGCAGAGATTCATTCATTGTTATCAACTAATTCCCCCATACATTTCGCAGAAATCCTGAATGAAATCTTAAATATTTCTGATACCAGTGGAGTCTCAAAAGTATTTAAGACAGTATTTTCGATGGCATTAACACCATTCAAAGCCATACTGGGTATTTTTCCAGATTTCGTCCATTCGATTTTTGGCGGACTTCCCCTCATTTTGGGACTAATTGCAGGAATCCTATTCCTAGTCCTCATATTTCGTTATGGCAAACCATGTCACAGACAAAACACCTGCGACAAGGGAAGAAACAATCCTAGCCATTGGATACCGGGACCGGATATCAAAAATCCTGGGACTATCCCGGCTTAGAGACCTGAACATGACTTGGTTTCTTTCTTTTCGACCAATGTGGCAACGATGTGTTTCACCTGTATTGCGGTGCTTGCTATGCGGAGAAGAATGCGTGTTAGACACCTGTCTGACGCTACAATCAGATGCGCCAATGGATGCAGAAACATTGTTGAGTCCAATAAAGGCTCATGCTTTGTGCTGCCCTCAACGGCTACCAATCCTGATGACGGCATTCGTGGAAGCTTCACCACTACGATTAAGGGGTAGTGAAGTTCAAGATGAAAGCAGCATTGATCAGGTACGACCTTCTGTCAGCAATTCTAATGAAAACGTCAATGGAGATAATCATGCGCACGAATGCATGGTCACATCCTTTTCCGAGTTAGTGGAACTCTCCCAGGAAGCTGTTGACAGCTTTTTCGACAGTCTAAATGATATGATGTTCTCACCAGAGCAGAAATAGAGACTTTTGAGCAAGCTCGCACACGGCGTTCCCTGAATTTGGCCTTCAACTAGAATAGCAAAATACCATGAACAATTTTCCCCCCAGTCACGGACAGCAATTTTTTTTCAGCAGCCCCAAAATATTTTTACGAATTTTTCGGGACACTTATTTTCTGCTTAAAGTAAGAACTATTCTTAGAGAACTAAAATTTCTATTTTTAGATACTTTATAGACATTAGCTGCCCGCTGGTATGTTCATAATTATTTTATTCTGTGATGGAATGGTCTCGAACCTTTTTTCTGTATAAAGAGCCATTTCATGTGTAAATTCTCGTATACAAATTAGTGATAATGTATAGATATGCGTGATTACTTTAGCATTATTCTACAGCTTGAGTGCATATATTACATGTGACTGTTTTTTCCGTATATTTGATAATTTCAAAATGCATTTATGTATTTTGGGGTGGTAAGGTATACACGATGCTCTACAGTATGTTTTACTATGCATAGATTCGTAAATATGTCCATAGTTAGCGTGGAGTGGGTGTGATGTATTCCTATAGGTTCTGTATCGATCCCCCTATTCCTGACCCTATTCTGGTTAACAAGTTAACTAGCAGCCATCCCATGAGGCAGAAAACCCCCATGATGCAGGAACCGTTATCTGATAAAGCCACACTACGGCACAGGAACGTGTTATCTGATTAGGTCATAACGCTTGCCATCTAATTAGACAAGCGATATTCCTCCAGCCCCTGATAAGGCATACGGAGTTCTCAAAACAAATCAAACCTATGACAGACCTGGGAAAAACCCTGCAGCCATTGTTTTGATTTCACCGAGAACTTCAGCAAAAGAATGTGCTAACGACCAGGTCGTATGACATCCTTATTGACGTATCTATGTCCATCCTTACGTCAATCTCGGCACCTTAAAGGTATAAATATTACCGATATTGCCCTATGCAAACACACGCGGTGGTGACGAGATCGGAGCAGCCAGACTTGCCGAAGCCCAGAGCAGAGCAGACCCCGCTGGCGCAGCCCCGCCTTCCTGACGCGCTGAGAACGAGACGCTGCTTTCTCCTGCCGAGAAATCCAGCTCCGGCGCTTCCGGGCAGCCCTCGCAGGCAGCCTGGAATATCGAGACCAGAGACGAGAGATACCATCCCTCATTCATCCTAGATTCCAGGTACAGAACTGAATAACCCCTTGCAGAGAATTCTTGAGTCAGTCACTTGGCAAAACAAACTTAACTTAAACTGCTACTTTCTACTCCCGCCCACGTATTAGGCTTAGGTCAGGTACATCTGGGGTAGGCGTAGTTAGAAACACCAGTTGAGTACGATTAGTCAAATGTATATGTGTATGTATCTATTTTATCCATTTGAAACCATCATATGGCTTAGAAACCATATCAATGTTTTTACAGTATTATTTTATACTTCTGCTTTTAATGTATGCACTTTACTTAACCATAAGTATTGCAATAATATCGATCCATTTCTCTTGTATGAGAAAAGAGACTGATCAATAAATAACATCTTTTATTGAACACGCCCGTCTCTTCCTTTTCTCTACAATCTGGTGAGACTAAGAATGCACGTACTGACTGAGTAAAATAAGTCGTCTTTTGTTTTCACACGACTCTAGAGATACACTCTTGATTAGGGGCGAGCAAAGTTGTCATGTTCTATGGTTGTCAGAAACTAAATCCCTTCTTGTCTATCCAGGGAGGTTCAACTCCTCCTTGCCTATTCGAGAAAGTTTCTAGTGAACTCTGAGCTAGCTGGCAAACCCAAAACTTTAAGTCTAATATTGACAGTAGTAGACCTAGTTAACGTCTGGTCTAGGCCTATACTATTGAAGGTATTATTTCAATGCGCAGACCCTATTGGGATAATAGGAACTACACTACAATGTGCCCTCTCAGTTCTTATGGTCGAGGGTCCTCCCCAGTTCTCTCTCCCAGCGTGCCTTACACGAGCTATAAGTGTGGGTATATTTGACCCGCAGCATCCTGTACAAATCAGAAATTCGTTTTTTGTCTGATTTGCACGTGATTAGCCAATGCTCATATGGCAGCAGCCGCCTATCTGCCGTCGGACGTACCTGCTCGCTAAGTGCCCAGTGTCACACTTGCATATATTAAAGCCTCTCTGATTCTGGCATCCCATACTCTAGTCTAAAATGAGGGAAGGGGATAACTCCCTCTGCTGCGTACAAGTGGAAGAGGCCTGGCCTCCACCTCGCATAGGCCACCGAGTCCATGCCCGGAGTAAAATTAGGGTTATCCATTAAAGGGGTAAGTGGGGATGGGAAGGTAGTAAGCTCCTGTTTAAAATTAGTGTGGTCCCAAACCTCCATGGGGACCCTGGTGATGTATGAGCCGTACAGATTGGGGGGTCTGTGCTGCCTACAGAGGAATGGAATTTCTTAGAGAGGACGACCAGCCACTGCCTGATCCTGAAAAAGCCAATGCTTCCCAGACTCCCATCTACTCCACTCCACTAGAAGGCGCAGCTGAGCAGCTTGAAAGTAGAGCTGCAAGTCCATGAGCCCAAGCACCCCCCTCTGGGGGAAGTGACACCAAACGCAGTTTTAGATGCGGCTTCTTTCCATTCCATATAAATTGAGCTAATTCTGATTGTGTTTGTTGTATCCAACCTGGCGGCGGTCGGAGAGAAATAGTGCAAAGCCCCAGTTCCCGCCTAATCTTCTGTCGTAACAGGGTGTAATTGACATTTACTGTGTCCGTAAGCGAAGGAGCCAGCTGGATACCCAGATATGGTATCGCTCCTGTCGTCCAATGGAAGGGAAAGAAGCCCTGTAGAAAGTCTCGAGTGGATCTCTACAGGGACAGGTCGAGTGCCATCGACTTACCCATGTTGACCTTAAAGCCGGCCGCTTGCGCAAAGAGCTCTAGGTCCTCAAGACATGCGGGCAGCGCCTCTCGCGGGTGGGACAAGGAGAGTAGGACGTCATAAGCATAAAGACTAATCATATGCACGTAGCCCCCGAACTTGATGTCCGTCACTCTCGGGTTAAGCCGCAACTTCTGTGCCAACGGTTCCATGTAGACGGCGAAGAGAAGGGGCAACAAAGAACACCCCTGCCTCGTGCCTCGTTCAATGTTGAACCGGGGGGAAGTGCAACCGTTGGACCGGACAGTTGCTGTCGGGAATTTGTAGCAGTTCAAGACGTACGTACGAAACTTTACACCCACCCCACCCTATCCAGAACTTTCTCTAAATAGGGGCAATGGACCCTATCGAACGCCTTCTCGGCGTCGATTCCCCTGGCATACGCGTGGCTTTTTCGATAAGATGTAAGGCCCCCTTAGTATTATCAGAGGTTTGGCGCTCCGGGATTAACCCGCCTGATCCGGGTCAACCAGGCCTCCCATGGCCAAAATTCCTGTAAATAGATTAAGATCAGCATTAAGGAGAGAGATAGGGCGGTAAGCCCCGCACTGCGTTCAATCCTTCCCTGGCTTGGGAATGACCGCAATAGAAGCCTCCAAAAGGTCCCCCGGGATCGCCCCAGGCCCCGAGAAGGAATTTAAAAGTCTTGTAAGGAGGGGGCGATCAGTGCGCAAAATGTCTGGTAGAAGCTCGCAGCGAAGCCATCTGGTCCAGGCGTCTTCGCCAATTTAAGATGTGAGATGGCGGCGATAACCTCTTCCGGCCAAATGTCACGTTCAAGATTGTCCGCCTGATCCTTCGTTAGGGCTGGGAGGGAAACTGAGTCAAGAAAGGCCTCTCCGGCTAGGTCCCCCACCGCGGAGCTGGCATAGAGGTCTGCGTAGAATTCGCTAAAGGCACAAGCAATAACGGTATCCTCCGTTACGCGCCTACCGTCCCCTCGAAGAATCTCCTGCACGCTCTGGTGTTGTCTAGCTCCGCGTAGCATATGTGCTAGTAAGTGCCCACACCTATTCCCACCAGTGTAATAGGCATGCCTTAGCCACAGCGCAGCAAATTCCGCCCGGTCTTGATCTAAGGCCGCTAGTTGTTGCCGAACCGCTTTAACTTGCCTCCAAATTTGAGGGCCCCCCGTTCTCTGGTGCATTTACTCCAGCTCCTTAGTCTGCTGAGTGAGTTCCTCCCGCTTACGTGCACGTTCAACATTATCTGCCACTGAAATCACTATGAACTACACCCCTTATGACGGCTTTCAATGCTGCCCATTGTGTCGCAAGTGTGGTATCAGTATTGTTATTGTGAGAAAGATGGTCAGTAATAACACCCTGTATCCGAGTGACCGCCGCCTTGCGATGTAATAATGTCTCCGCAGGCGCCTGGTCCTTATCGTGCGTTGGCTTGGTGGAAGGGGAAGGACAACTGTCACTGGTGTGTGATCCGATAGGGAGGCGGTCCCTATTTCTACCGCAGTCGTCAGCGCATGCACAGATGACGAAGCTAGCAAGTAGTCTAAGCAGGTATATGTTTTGTGTGCACTAGAACAATAGGAGTATTCCCGACTCTGGGGGTGAAAGCTGCGCCACAAATCCAAGAAACCTAACTCGCGCAAGCGAGACAATCCCTCTGCTGAAAGAGTGCCTGTTTGAGAAGTGCGTTGGCATGATCTGTCACTCTAAGGTGTTGTCAAAGACCAAATTTAGATCACCCCCCAACAGAATGTGGCGATCCGGCGTGTTGGAAACCTCAGTTATGGCTGAGTGAAAAAACCTTTCCTGACCTTTATTGGGGGTGTAAACTGACTCAATAGCAGCCACGTCCGGTAGTAGGTGTAACTGCAGGGCGGTGACGTGGGGAGGGGGAGGGGCAGGGTGGGGTGTAGTAATGTATGGATTATGGACTCTAACAGGTAAGTAAACATATAAATAAATAAAACGAATTTCGTTGCGCGCACTGCATCGCATTTGGTAATGCAGTGCACACAACAACATTTGTTATATTTATTTATATATTTACTTACCTGTTAAAGTCCGTAATCCATACATTACTACCCCCCACCCTGCCCCTTCCCCTCCCCACGTCACCGCCCTGCAGTTACACCTACTACCTGCCGCGGCTGCTCAATAATAAACGTGGAAGCGCCCAAGGAGAACCTGTAGGTTAACAACCTTCCCTTAATCCCCGCCTCTTTGTGCAGTACCTTACCACTGAATCGCTGCGCAACCAGAACGGCGACCCCTGCAGTCTTTGTGGGGCTGGAAGAAAAAAACTGTATTGGGAACTTTCGGGACCGGAGGTGATGGCAGTCCTTCTGTAGCAGGTGTGTGTCCTGTAGGAGACAGATATTAGCCTTGGAGTGCTCTAAGCATGAGAGGACCGCCTTGTGCTTGACTGGATTATTCAGCCCTCTAACATTTAGCGTAAGGACAGGAGAATGCCCTAAACATGGGATGTATCTCTTCCCTGGGATGCCTCGAGAAGGGGCACCTACCGCAACCTCTAGCGCTCGGTGGACTTGGAACACCGGATCCCCCCCAAAACTCCCCCACCCCAAAGCAAATCCCCAAAACAAAACAAGATAAGCACAAATATAGTGTCCATCATCCGTAGGTGATTGGCAGAATAGTAAACCGGGGTCTTTCGTCTAACTCACAACAGCCCCCCTCGCGCAAACGGCCTTAGAAACATTACAAGCAAACATTAGGCCTTACGAAACGTTAAAGTCAGCCTGTTGGAGACGAGCTCCGATCTAATGCAACCCCTTCCACTGCAGCACGTTGGACCTCCACAATCTCAGCTTCTGGGGGTTTCTTCACATAGCGCCATCTGCCCTACTGGCGCCATCGGGGCCTAGAGTCGTCTGTGTCCACGGCATGACTCGTTGAGGCGTCCTCTTCAGTGGGTGGGTTAATGCCCAGCAAGCGGCAGGCCTCAGACAACGATCTCAGCTGATAAAGTTTGTTGCCCAGTTTAAAGAACTAAACGGAAAGGGTGGCCCCAGCTGTAAGAAAAATCACGTTGTTGCAAATGGGTCGTAACAGGTTTGAAGGTTCTGCGTTTTTGCAACATGAGGGCTGATAAGTCCTGAAATAGAACCGGCGACTGGTCCTGGAAGGACAGTGGATGCATCTGCCTGGACTTCTGGAGGATCTCTTCCTTGGTGCGATAGTCCTGTAAATAGACCAGGATGTCTGGTGGCGGGGCTGTAGCAGCCCGTGGGGGACCCACCCTGTGCGTCCTATCCAGGCGGAGCTCTGATCCCATTTCGTCTCATCTGCCAGTGTCACTCCTCGAATCCTAACATTGTGTCGCCGGGAGCGATTCTCTAAGTCCTCAAGATGGGTATGAAGGTTGACCTGTTGGTCGTGTAGCCGGAGGATTTCCTGTTGTAGTGTCGCTATTTCTGTGTCTTTCCCGTGACTCTTATTTTCAAGTTCAGTGACGCGCTCACCTATTCCATACACATCCCTGCAAACCTCCTTAATTTCCTCCGTGAATTCCTTCATTAAATGTATGGATGTCCTCTCTCAGTGACATAAACCGAGACTCCAAAAAAACTTTGGTGATTGGTTTCGAACCGGTCCCTTGCTCCGGGGCGGGTTGCATAGAGCTGGAGGCCATGGCGGCAAGGTGCTGGCTTGCCTGTACCTTCGCGAACAGATCCTTGACAGTCTTATCATTCCGCCCTCTGGAGGTGGACATTGCGTGTTCCAAGCACTACCGCCTCCACGTGTCTAGCGTGCTCCCCAGCCTGCTGTGCCCTAACATCCACAGTGGGCCTAGTCATCTGCTGGTGGCTCGCGACGAGAAAGTCAAACCACGGTGGGCTCACCAATATAAGCCGTTGCACCTCTGTGCTGTGGAGCACCAGCTGGACCTCAAGGTGGATTCCCCAGTGAACGTAAATTGTCCCTCAGCTGGGGCTTGAACAAATCAACTCAAGAGCAGGCCTCCCGTCAACCCCAGCTGTGATCACAGCGTGTCTCACCAGGTCCCACTCTTTGCCAATAAACTTTGGAAGATGCCCAGCCCACCTCTACTGCTCTTGCCAATCCGCCGCATCTGGATCCTCCCAGTCTCTCCTCAAGGTGGCTCACCGCCGGTCCGCCGAAGACGGGGGCCCTGTATCCCAGCGGCTGTTCTCTTCTCTGTGACCCTGTCTCAGCGGATCACCAGTCGCCGCTAATTGTCGCCCCCAATCCCAGACTCTCTCCCCAGCACATCAGGGCCACCCGCCGGTTGCCCCCACCACTCCGGGAGGGAACTTCGCCTCAGTCGCAGGCCGCAGCCACAATCCCCTGAGCCTGAGCCCAAAGGAAAGTATCTCCACAAGATGGTGATCCCTGTCACCTCGCCCGATTGCCTCCTGCTTCCTACCAGTGCTGTACCACAGCTGCCGCCAGCAACCAGGTCCTTCTCACTCCTTCAGTCCAAGAGGGCCCCCGGGCCTGCATCACGATGCTCACCACCTGCTCCATCAGCAGCCGCCTCTCCCCCAGAGCCGCCAAGGAAACCACAGCTCCACTCGCCAGCAGACTGGGAAGCACCAGCACCACCACCAGTCCTCGCCGATTCCAGGTAGGCCCAGCAGGGTGCTCCAGCTGTGCAGCTCGTCCCCCACTGCCTCGTGCTCCGCCGATGTCCCGGTGCTCCTCACACCCTGTGCCGCTCTCGTCGGGGGGCAGGGGGTTTGATCAGCCCAGCTACCCCTCGTCACTGCAGGGCTGCACTCCCGTCCGATTGAGCTCCGCTGGTCCGCCCTCTCAGCCCCGCAGGGCCTGTGCTCTCCACAAGATGGCGGCCCGGGCTCAGCTTCCCCGTGTCACTCAAGGCCCCGACTGTGGGGGTCCGTCAGACCGCAGCCCTCCAGGCGACCACCACCAACGCTGAGGCCCCGGTGTCCGCACCACTACGCCCAGCTCTACTGGAGCACCCCACTGGAGTCTCGCCACCAGCCCGGCGTCTGTGCTTCTTTGCTCTGGCAAGGCCGCGAGGTCGGCCGATTTCAGGTTGCGGCAGCGAACATCCTCACTGCAGCCACCCCCGACCCTGAAAACTGCTCCTGAGGTTCCTGGGCAGCGCTGCCACAAATGCTCCGGCAGACGTTTGCTTGATCGGCCCGAAAGCCGGTGCTATTATAGGCCGTCGGCGGGAGCTTCGGAGCCTTCCGTCCACTCACGCCGCCATCTTGGCCATGCCCTGCGGCTTGATTTTTAATAGAAATATTCTCCAAAGGGACGGAACTCCTCGATGGTTATTCAACTGAATGGAGTATGAGTACTACTCTATCTTGATCAGTAACTACCAGGGAGTGCCCTCACCCTTGGGTAACATAGCTCAACAGTCTTGCCAAGATCAGTCCCTTTACATCAATACTCCATTCATTACCATTAGAAAAATCTACTGAATTGACATCTATCAGCATACAAGATTACTGGATTCCAATATTAATCCTATATTATGTGTGGGAAAGAGAGTGTGTCAGTCTTACTACGCTGGACTCAATAATAATCGAATGCTATGATACAAAACTCTGGATCATAAGACATAAAGTGAGCAGTGACAGCGTACATGGTTTAGGGATGACTGGTGTCTTAAGTGACTGAAGGACTAGAGCAACACTCTTTTACCATCTCAGAAAGTGGTGAATGGTTACTTACCACATGAACTTTCAAGGCATGTGCTGCTTTTGGTGGGAAATATAGCAGATTGTTGTTGATATATCCCACGTAAACAACTAAGCATATAACATTAACATACACAAAGCATCATAACACCACAGTTAAAACATAACAAGGCACATAAACAAAAAAAACTGTCAAAACAAAATGTAAAGCAAAAAACAGCAGTGCAACACAACAAAATTACTTTGCAAGAATACAGTACAAATAGACAGCAGCAAACAAAACACAGAACACATCAGCAACACAACAAAATACCACATTGTAAATTAGCACAAATGTTCTCCTCACACATTACCTCCTCCAAAATCCTGTTTTTATAATATGATGATAAAATGTACTTAGAGAAAGCACTAGCTTAAAATAGCCAGCCAAGGATGTTTCATGATTTGCCCTCGAGCTCTAATATAAAGAAATTGTGTGCCAAGACTTTGGGCACCTCAATAGGATTGGAGACTATAACTAATGTATTCATCAAACCAGACGGTTGATAAAAAAATTAAAAGAACCAACCAAAAAATACTGTTGTGCTGCCGAAAGAGCAAGACCACTGACTCATTGTCAGTGAAATTGCTCCCCCTCCCTCGCAGCAACACCATTAAGTGAGGACTGCCCCTGCACTTGCACTCTCGTGTGTGCTGGTGTTCGAGGCCTCCTCCACCCGCAGGATCTCCTGCGCCTTATCCCTGGTCCGTTGACCTCTGTTCTCCTTTGCCTCGCTCCGCTCTCCTTTCTGTTTTTTCACTCATTTTTGCTTCTCCCTCTGTATTCTTCTGCCTTCTCTCATTTTTTCCGCTTATTTCCTTATTTCCCTTAGCCTCCCTGGTGGTCCATTGAAACTCTGTTCTCCTTTGTCTCGCTCCGCTGTCCGGTCCGTTTTTCACTCCTTTTTCTCCCTTTTTCAAATCGTTTCTGCACTTTTCTGTTTTCTGTGCTTTCCCTGCTCTCTGCCTTATTTCACTCTTTTTCTCCTTTGTTTCCCCCTTGTTCCTCTTTTCCCGCCTGTTTTACCCCACCGCTGCTGCCCCTGCAGCCCTTCCCCCTGCACGACCAGCGTGACCTATCCTGCTCCCCTTCCTGCTACCGCCTCCCAGCTGTCCAGCCCTCCCCGACCCCTGCTTAATGGTAGCCTTTGGCGTGCCAAAGGCAAGCCCGTCTGCGCCCATCCGTGACCCGACCGTGACCAGCGCCAGGAACCCTAGATCTCCGCACCTCCAACGCTACGACACTGGGGCACTCCACGCACTCATCCCAGGCAGCAACAACAACTGCAAGCTAGCGTCACCACCCGACACCCACGGACCCTTCAGCTGTCACTGCTGCCAGCACACCTGCAGCACCGCAAAGACCACGGACCCAGCGCAACCCACCTGCAAGAACACACCCGAAATGAAGACCTTGCAATGCATCCTCCTCAACGTCCGATCCCTCTACGAACACACCACCAAAATCTGGGGCCTACTCGACAGCACCACCCCTGACGTAGCGTTCCTCCCCGAAACATGGACCAACACCTCCTCGGGACCGGACATCGCCATCCCCCAAGGATACAAGATCTCCAGGAAGGACCATCCCAACTGCCCAGGAGGAGGAATCGGCATCATCCACAAATCCACTCTCTGCCTGAGCACACTTCCCTACGAGCCCACAGGCCTGATGGAACACCTTCACATCAAGATACTGGCCAGCCCCACCTCCACCCTCCGAGGAACCCTCATCTACCGACCCCCTGGACCTCGTGGACCTTTTGCCGAATCCATCACAGACATCATCTCCCCGCAGGCCATCGCATCCACCAACTACACCCTGCTGGGAGACCTCAACATCCACCTCGACAACCAACAGGACTCCAGCACCACATCCCTCCTGGACAACCTCCACAACATTGGACTCCGCCAGATCGTGACCGAACCCACACACTTATCAGGAGACACCCTCGACCTCCTCTTCACAACAGGATACTCCATCACCTTCAGCCACATCATCGAACTCCCATGGACAGACCATTGATGCGTCCACTTCACCTTCAGAACACCCACCATCCACAGACACCAGCACCTACACCCACAAAGAAATTGGATCAGAATCACCGACGACCAGCTAACCTCATCACTCAGCAACTCCACCCCGACCGTCTCGGAAAACGATGACCCCAACACGGCAGCCCGAATCCTGCACAGATGGATCACCGACAGCGCCAACACCTTAGCCCCCCTCAAGAAAAACTACAACACCCACGCCAAGAAATCTAGATGGTTTACCACCAAACTTTGAAAGTCCAGATGCACTTACCGCCACCTCGAAAAGGACTGGAGGAACACCAAATCCACATAAGCCCACAACAACTTCAGAGCCGCCACCAAAGTCCACCACCAACTCATCAGAAAAATTAGGAAAAAAGCGATCGAAGACAGAATCTCCACCCACGCACACAAGAGCAAAGAACTCTTCAACATCATCAAGGAGTTTGGCCAACCGACCAGCGAGTCCACCGAAATCCCACCCTCACAAGACCTCTGCAAAAAACTCAGCACCTTTTTCCACCACAAACTAAAGAGAATCTACAACAACTTCAATGAAGACAACCAACACACTGAACCCTCACTAACCACCCCCGACACCATGAAGCCAACGATCGACAACTGGACAGCCCTCACCACGGAAGACACACTGAAGATAATGAACTCAATCCACTCTGGGGCCCCTACGGACCCCTGCCCCCACCACATCTTCAACAGAGCTGCCAACACCATCGCACCCATGCTCTGCCACACCATCAACCGCTCCCTGGCAACCACATCGTTCCCCGATGACTAGAAACACGCCGAGATCAACCCCCTCCTCAAGAAACCCTCGCCGGACCCCACTGACCTAAAAAACTACAGACCCATCTCCGTGCTCCCCTTCTCAGCAAAAGTAATTGAGAAAGCCATCAACAGTCAACTCGCCACATTCATCGCAGAGCACAATATCCTCGACTCCTCCCAATCCGGCTTCAGAAAAAACCACAGCACGGAAACCGCCCTCCTTGCCGCAACAGACTACATCCGCACCCTACTGCACAAAGGAGAAACAGCAGCCCTCATCCGCATCGACCTCTCAGCGGCGTTCGACACAGTCTCTCACTGCACCTTAATACGCAGACTCCACGATGCAGGGATTCAAGACAAGGCCCTCGACTGGATCCGCTCCTTCATCTCTCACCTCCTACGCAAAACCTTCAAATGGGTCCCCCTCGAACACAGAAAGACGGTCACTCACGCCCTGGTCACCAGCAGACTCGACTACGGCAACGCACTCTACGCCGGAATAAACAGAAACCTCACACGCAAGCTACAGAACATCCAGAACACCACCACAAAACTGGTCCTCAACCTGCCAAGACACTGCCACATCTCCCAGCACCTGGGCACACTCCACTGGCTCCCCATCGAAGCTAGAGTCACCTTCAAGATGCTCACAAGGCCCTCCACGACACCGGACCAGCATACCTGAACAGCTGACTCAAATTCCAACCACCCCAAAGAACCCAACGATCAGCCAATGCTCTCCTACGCCGTGGTCCCCCGCACCAGAAAGACCAGATCAGGCAGCCGCTCTTTCTCCTTCCTCGCGGCCAAAGCCTGGAATGCCCTCCCTCTCCACCTCTGACGGACAACAACCCTCCCCCCATCTTCACAAGAAACCTCAAAAACTGGCTCTTCGACAGACCCACTCCTTTATTGGTTGGAACCTGTGAAACCCCCCTCCCCAAACGCCTTGAGACCCTCACGGGTGAGTAGTAGCGATTAACAAACGTGTGATTGATTGATTAAAGGCAATTAAAAAAAATGCCATTAAAACGTTCGCTTTTTGTCTGCTCCGGTGTTTGATGATAGTATTCACTCAAATTATGACATTCGAACACACAGCAGAGTTGTCTGCAAGCAAACTACTTTTTTCCCGTAAATATGTTTGTGTCTCCGGCAGCCAATGTAAATCCCGCTTTTGGCTCTTATTTCTTATGCAAGGTACTCAAAAGGGTAATGAACTGTAGCTTCCTCATACATCTAAAGAAGACCATAGTTGGGTTAGTTCAGTGCATGACTTTTTTATTTAAATATTATGAATGTATTTACACAACTCAAACAGACTTTAATAAATCATGGACATATCTAAAAAAAAATATTTATATAGTTTTCCCTCTTCTCTGATGTTCCACTAGGGGTGACTGAAAATTGTTTGGGTTCTGAAGAAGTTCTAATGGAACATTCCATGTTGGTAGTGCTCAGTTAATGTTTAGCACAATTTATTTTTGTCCCTTGCATGCCACTGTGAGGGCAAAGTAAAGGCAGTGGGAATAGATGTGTGTAGTAAATGTCTTCTTCACTGTTCTTCTCTGCCTAGACTGTACTATGATGTATATGACATCATAGAATGCCAGGGTGTCACTCTAGCTCACTGTGCCTTTCTATTACTTACTGTGGCAGTTGGTCATCTGAGGCTGAGCTACCAACAACGAGCTCCTGGTGGGGTCTTCTTTACAATCATAACTTGTTTATCTAACCTGAAAGGAACTATAAAAAAAAAAAAAAAAAAAAAAGATTTACTCCTTTTAGGGCAAGTTGGGTACTTGCGGGTAGTCCATTCCCCATGTCTATTGCCAACATTTCTGTCCTGCGTTGTACTCTTTAAAGGTTAAGTATTAATGGGTAGTCTATGCCCCAATTTCCCAGAAATATTTTGCTTACTCTGTGGTGTACCCTTTTCAAGGGAAGTTGTGCGTTTTTGGGTAGTCAACGCCCATGCTGTCCTACAGTGTACCCTTTTCAGGGGAGGTTGTGCGTTTTGGGTAGTCAACGCCCATGCTGTCCAGCAGCGTACCCTTTTCAGGGGAGGTTCAGTGTCTGTGAGTAGTCCATTCTCCTTATTATACACTGTCCCCTGTTTTTGGGTGGAGATTGTTTGTACACTATGTTTTTGTCTGAGTCTACCTTCTTGCAGCTACTGGCCAGGGCTTCATTTAGGTAAGATTTTGAAATGTGTTTTTATCATACGTTTGGTGTCGACATATCTTCATCAGGGGTAGTTTGTTTGTTAAAAAAAATATATATATTCTCTTTGGTGAATGCTTGTCAAAGGAATTTACTCTCTAGTGTTAACTTAAGAGAGTTCTAACCCATTCTCTCTCTCCCAGAATACTCTCATTCTTGTTTATAGGATGTTTACCCTGAGGTGTACCTATATGTGGGGTAGTTATAAGTGTCAACATCTAACTTAACTATTAGTCTTGGTTTTGTTTCAAAACCTTACTCTTTCGTTAAGGGAGGGGGATGTGGCATACTATGACATAATATTGATTTTTGTTCTCTTCTCTGCTAATGATACCTCATGCTAAAGTCATCTCTTGTTGTAAACTACTACTTTTGGTTCTTCTTATTTGTGTACTTCCTTGTTGATTGGAGCACTTTAGGTATTGTAGCTGATTATTCCTTTGTTCTGCTATTACTCCATAAAGGGAGAAGATGTGTAGTAAATGTCTTCTTCACTGTTCTTCTCTGCCTAGACTGTACCATGATGTATATGACATCATAGAATGCCAGGGTGTCACTCTAGCTCACTGTGCCTTTCTATTACTTACTGTGGCAGTTGGTCATCTGAGGCTGAGCTACCAACAACGAGCTCCTGGTGGGGTCTTCCTTACAATCTTAACTTGTTTATCTAACCTGGAAGGAACTAGCAATAAAGGATCTTAACTTATCAAGTGGACTCTGCAACATTCATTTACCACAATGTGCTTGGTCCAACTTCCTACATGACCATGGGCCTGGCACACAAGATGTCATTACTCTAAAAAACCTGTATGGACTCCACAGTTTGTGCAGTCCTAAATAAAAGTTGTTGAGTCGAGATGCAGCAGGAATCATTTATAACTCAGAGAGCAATGATTTAACATTGTTCATTAACATGTGTAGTGTTGGCGCAGCTCTGAGCTGGAGTGCATTTACTACTGTTTTAGGTCCTTTTTTGGCATTAGTAACTATAGAAGTGCATACCGTGAATAGGAGTGGGATTACTCTTTTGTGGGTGGGTGCATGTCCCTTCGTCTATTCCTCTCTAATTCTCCTTTAGCCCCTCCTTACTCCTTCCTAAACCCCTCTCCTGTTGTTTTCAATATCTACATTTTCCATCCATGTCCCTGTCAAATTCACTACTAAAATATATACATGTGCATAGACTCTGCAGTCGGGGCTGCAAACTCAACACAGAAAAAACATAGAACAGTCAAGGCGTAGGCCTCAGCGCGTAGTTTGTGAATAGCATTTTGTATTAAATTTGTAGCACTATTAAGTCAAGTTTGTGAATGGGCCACTAAATGTTTATTACAAGATGTTTTCTGTTTTTAGATAGATACATAACCTTGCTGAATTTTATATGGAACTGGATTGCCTTATGGATTGTGTTTCGCAATCTAAAACAATAATAATACTAATAAATAAAATAAATAGCGAGTTTATTTAGAATTAGAAAACATGGCCTTAACATACCATCTTGAGGCATTTTGAAGATCTTAAGAACCCTGTTTACCTCCTCGAGGTGTTGTATGTTTGCTTTGATAAATTCACTAAAAAATATATATAACTCTAATATTTATATGTGTTGTTTTCAGGCTCCTGAAAATTCTGATCTCTCGAATTCTGAACCCTGATGCAGGTTCATAATTTAAGTAATAGAAAAAGCAAAATATGAAACATTGACATTTACAGAGTACGTAAACCGCGACCAAAGAAACAACAGAACGAATGTATTTTAGACACACAGGAAGCGAAATGTTACGATATCTCTTCAGCCAGTCAGGAGGGCAGCAAGCCTCAGAGCAGGAAGCTCTTTCATGTGCTGTAGCATGTAGCAAGACTTCTCATTTTCAGCTTTTTTGTTCTCTCTTCTTGCAGGGTGAGAGGGGAAATGTGAAGACACTCATGGAGAGGTTCAAGAACGGCAGCACCGCGACGGAAGATGCTCCCCCACAGATCAGAAACTTCAAAGCGCCGGGTCAGTACTCGACAACACAGGTACCCTCGGCATTGGCAGCAAGGAAGGCCGCGCTCGAGCACTTGGGCAGCCCAAACACCACTTCCGGGGCTACCGCCCTCCAGAAGGGTCTGAAACCTACCATTGGAGGAGTGAAAATCCCACCCGAAGAAGAAACGGGAAAGGACTCAAAACCGCCGTATGCAAAGCCAAATTCAGCTCTCAACAGATATGTTGGGTCTATTTCTGCAGCGAAAAAAGAGGAGGGACATTCAGGTTTTCCAAATACTGTTTTAAGACACGTAGAAGCGAAAAATGAAGATACAAAACCTGTCTTCCTCAAATCAGCTCAACACAAGCCGGGCAATGGGCATGAAATTGCAGCACCCAAAGTATCATTTCCCCTGGCCCAACCAAAGCCCTTTGTACCCAAAACACCATTCACTGGTGCGCATGAAGAGAATGGGCCCAAAGATGTGAATGTCAAGAAACAAGCTGTTGGGCAAAAGCTTTCCTTAACGACAAATCCCTCTCAAAATGAAGAAAGTGCAAGTGTAAATAATTTTTTGCCAAGGGGGCCAACAGTGCCTAAAACATCCAAACCAGCTTTTCTAAAGCCGATAAAAGACCCTGTGGAAAGTGCCAATAGTCCAGAGCACACGTCTCAGCCCTTCGGTGTTGCTTTGAGAGCGACAACAGGACCTAGAAGTATCCAAAGCCCTTTCTTACCCACCAAAACTGATGAAAGCAATGGAGGGAAGAAGAACGTGCCTGAAGACAACTCAACCACAACTGCAAACATATTTCCCAAACAAGCTCCCAAGTTTCGTGCAGAGTCAATGGCCAGCTCACAAAAGAAGCCGCAACAGGATAAGGGTTCTGCTGTCCCTAAGCGGATTCCATTGAAACCTCTTTTCATGTTAGGGACAGCACCCCAAAAACCCAACAGACCACCCAATGTGGACCTTGACAAGTTTCGTAATAAAGCCACTGGAGACAGTAAGTTACCTACTTTTAAGTTGTGATACTTTGTAGCATCTATACCAAAAGGTTGAGATGGATAATGATGTGTCCATAAAAATTATGTTTGGAAAATAGCATGAAATGGCTATTATGTGGGCCAGCAGTTGGCTGTGCTAGTTAATATACTCACAAATGAGGTGGGGCCATTGTAGAACCTGTGGGTGGTGATGTAATTGATTTGAATCATACAAATATGTAATGAGCAGTGTTTCATGTGTGACTTAATTATGGGAGGTCGAGTCATTGGATCAGAATTGAAAGACAATGAATGAAAAGTGTGTGGAGTTCTATCTGAATCAGTATTCTAGTGGCCCACCAGAGTATGTATATATAAACATTGCCTTGATTCACAGCAATATATATATATTAGTGCCAGTATGGTTATGGTTGACTCTGAATTGTCATAAGGAAAGCTTTTTTTGTTTTCTCAATAACTTTGGCACTGTTTGTCGAATCTGCACAAAACCAGTCAAACAAATGACATCCACTTTTGCTTCTTCATTCCGTGTTTTGTGCAGATCCGTCAAGCAGAGACCAAGGAAAAGGGGGATCGCAAAAGTGCAATTTCCCATTTCATTCTAATAGGAATCTTTGTTTTCCGATACAGAAAACAAATCTGAACAGAATCACACCAAATATACATGAAGGTAGAACTTAACTTAAGGAAGTGCCTTAGGTTGGTTTAGTGTAAAGCTGCCAGTAGTTTTGGGGACTTTAACATTCAAAAATGTGCTCCGGCAAGGCATGAAGAAGTTACATTTTAGAACTATCTGGGCCTCTCATTCATGGAGAATTAAGGATACCAGTATCAGGCCTCTGCAGACCCAAAATGAAAACAAAAATACTGATGTGTAGATCCAGTGTTGGGTCCTTGTATGCAAAAGGATCTGATTGACAGGCAGCAAAACCAGGAGAAATGTTGCAGCCACCATCCACTTGGTCCCCGTGTCCTGAAAAGAAACTGTAAGGACACATAATGGGGTAGGGTGAGCTCGCCCCAAACCGACGACTGATGTTATGAGGCCAAAAAGGGACACCCCTATCTAAGTTTAAAATGATTAAAAAATATATTTTGTTGCACGATCTGTGGATCTAACAGCTAGATTCACAGACGCCAGCAAATTCCCCCTGGTTCCACGGTTCTCTAAGTGGATCTGAGACGCCTAGGCAAGCATTGTGGGATGATATAAAAGTCCTGTGAACTTCGCTTCCTGGTTCCAGTTCCGTGGCTTAGGCATCAGGCAGTGAAGCTTGCAAGGGACAATGACACCAATCTATCAAGCTTGCCATGAGTCTGCGGATCGTATTTTAGAACTGCAGCATGAAAACAGTGAAAGAAAGAAGGATCTGGGCTTAGACGAGAACTTGAGGCCAGGACCTGTGACCAACATTGTGGTGCATAGCCAAAGACAGTAGGCAGTGTAGGTTGGTTGCTCAGGATGCATGCAGGGACTGGCAGAGAGTTGAGCAAAGAGCCTCGCTGGAGGCCAGGCTCTGTGGCCACTCCACAGCACTCCGCCGAACACCATGCACAGTGGAGGTTGGCTGTCTATAGCAGGATTGGTGAAAGATCTGACCAGTGGCCGTGCACAGCAGGAGGGGGGCACCCGCCACAATTTGCAAACAGTGCTTGGTGGGCCAAAGGCCAGGGGTCGTGGATGTTTGCCGCCCACGGCGAATTGGGTGCAGGGTCTGACCAGGCCGTTAGCATCCATAGCTAAGCATGGCCAAAGCATAGTGGAGGTTGGCTCTCCACAGAGGGTTGGCCTAAGGAACTCTTGGATGTGGCATTTGATAAAAAAAAATAGTCACTGCAGGGTTTGGCCGCTTGAAGGCCTGCACAGAAGGGATTTATAGCATGCGAAGATCTGGCCGCAGGGCCGAGTCCTTAGTTGTAGCACCAGTGTACAACTCTATCCTTGAGATCCTACAGTTGCTGGTTCACAAATCTATTTTATCCTGTGGAGCATGAAACATCACATAGAGCTTCACTTAAGGCAAAATGCTATAGTAGGGTCCTCTATGGCAGGACCCACATCTATAACTGCAGGTTCAGCAAGATAAGATGTACGCTTAGGTTGAAAAAGTTGAAGACTATTTAAGCCGGCTTAAACCACAATGTTCTGATGTAGTGCCTTCAGTGGCATGCTCCAAAACAAAAATTGACTGTTCTTCATGAACACCATTTCCCCTTTCCAGATCTGAAGGTGAGTGTAAAGATGATTGGTCCCTGGGCCTCGAGAAGCTGCCAAATTAATTTAAATTGATTAATGTTGATTTTGATCTTTCTGCCTCACTGCTGTTAAGAGAGATTGATGGTTGTTATCAAAAGGTTCCCTGGCTGTTAATCCAAAGTAACGTGCTCTGTCTGTGATGGGGTGATTGATGTTACTGCTATCCCGGTGTGAGATGCCTTGCTGTGATAGCTCATACATTGGCCCTTAATGCATGCTGGGGTAGGTGGAAGAAAAGGTAAATGTCGCCAATCACAGAGTAATGGATGAAGTCTGGCTGAAACCCATATAAGTAATCATGTTATACACATCATTTTTGTAAAATCAAAAGATCTTGGCTAACACAGACCTAAAAAAAGTCAATCAGTCTATCCTTAAAAAATAAATGAAAGGAAGGAAGAGAGAAAGAAAGAGTGAGAGAGAGAAACGTGAAAGAAAGTAAGAAAGAAGGAAGACAAGAAAGAAGGCAGACAAAAAAGATGGCAAGAAAGGAAGAAGGCAAGAAAAAAGCCAAAAATAAGGAGGAAAGAAAGAAGGAGGGAGAAAGAAAGAAGAAAAGAATGAACAAAAGAAATAGAGAAAGAAAAAATTAAAAAGAGCATAAATTAATATAGATATAAAGCAGTGTCTCATGATTAAGGTACATTTGGCACAACACTATTCCCTCCAAAACCGAATCCCATGGTCTGATTAAAAAATAATCGGTGTCGTCCTATGCAGAGGTAAGTATTTATCTTAGTGTTCTTCACATAAAGTACTTGGTATGACATTATTCCATTATCTAATCAAATCCAGTAAGATTCAAAACGTAATTCTTCAATAAAATTATTCTTTGTTGGATTCATCACTATGAGTATAGACAACCAACACGGGTTTCGAGGTGCGATCCTCTTCTTCAGGGCTGTAAACTTCATTAAAATGATACAATTACAATGATTCTAAAGTTGAAAAATATTGAACCACAAAATAACAATCTTAAAATTCTGAAAACAGAAGAACCCATAATATAGAATCTGCATTGCTTCAATCCTTTCCATGATTAAATTAATGCAATCCTTCATATCTTTAGTGACAGTAAAATAGAAAAACCTTTATTGCTAAATACGCAAGCTTTTATATGTTGCAGTTTCCTCAAAAATCTAATTGGTCATGAATCATTCATCAACAAAATATATATGAAGTATATAACATACACTGACAAATAAGGTCTACCTTCTCAAACATCCGCTGTAGTGCAATTCCATTCTAGAGCTCATGTTGAGCTCTACCATGTCAACATCTATGTGAAAAAGGTCAGCAAAATATGGTTATAATTACAGCCTTCCCAATATATGCATTTCTAAGAAATCAGGTGTTACGTATCACCACTTCAAAGTTCCATTTTCAAAAGTCAAGTTAAAGAGAGAACTCAAAACTTCAAATATCCTTCCGCACTCCCCGAACTTAAATACACATAGTCTCATCCAAAACCATTTCACTTGATTCTAACAAAACACGATCTCTCATTAGAAGAGAAGAAACCCATTCATGTGTACTACAGCTAAAATGAAAGAAAGGCAACCCATATTACGAAAAGCTCTTCATAAGAAAATGTCATACATCCCTTCCACACTCCCCGAACTTGGGTAACAATTCCACATCTAGAAGTGTTTCACTCTTCACCCGAAACTGAACTACAAGAAATGTGGGCTTCTTACAAACAAGTCAGCCTAAACAGCCCATATCCTGCCTCCTTGCAAATAAATGCAAATGCCATTTTGTTAGCTCTATTTTTACCCTTATGGGAATTCCATCCCACCTAAACGCTGAAATGCGGTCTGACCAGGACGTATAAGTGCTCTGCACATGAAAACAGAGTAAGTCCTACGTCTTTTCTCGTACATAACCCAAAGCAAAAAAATACCAGACACCCTTAAAAAAATAAAACAAAACACATATTTAAAAACTGAACCGTTTTCTTGCAACAAACCTGTTCAGATACGGTCTCTCACTAAATAAATCTATTTATGCGTACCAGAACTGAAGAAATAGAAAAAACACTGACCTAATCCCACACAATGTGCCAAAACACAATATGAAAACCCTTCATAACAGACAACAACAGAACCACTAGAGGTCTGAACAGATATTCTAAACTGAAATTATTCGAACATAATAAGGATCATAAATAGACAAAAAAAGTTTAAAAGAAAGAAAAAAATATATAAATCAAAAGAGTACTTCTACTGACCGCATTTGTAAGCCTCAATTCATTAGCAGCAAATTATATTCTGATCTCAACATTTTGAGATTGTTTTCTTTGTTTTATGTTTCAATATTTCAATATTTCAGAATGCATGAATTTTCTAACTTTATAATCATTGTAATTGTATCATGTTTAATGAACTTTACAGCCATGAAGAAGAGGGTCACACCTCGAAACACGTGTTGGCTGTCTCAGAGGATTGTGATGAATCCAATAAAGAATGATTTTATTGAATAGTTAAGTTTTGGATCTTACTGGATTTGATTACATTATGTAATAACATTACACCAAGTACTTTAACTTGATATAGAACAGTTTCAAATGGACACTATCTGGTATGCTGCGAATTAGCAGCAGTTAAAAAAGCAAAACATTCAAAAAGGAATTTACAACACAATTGGCAGGAAATGGTATTTGATAAAGATGGAATGTGCCCTGTGTTCACACCAGAAGAGCCCTACTATCACATCAGACTCTTACCACAAAACCAACACTATAGTAATTATAAAGCAAAAGCAACAACAGCACTGGCACTGAAGGGAACTAGCTTGTGTGTGGATGTGCTCCTTGTGGGAGAGCAAAATGCAGTCACACAAACTTAAGTTAACCCCTTGACCGCGGTGCAAATTCCGCCGCGGTGCTGGGGAATTAATGAGTGGGCATGTTTCGGACAGCCCACTGTGACGTTGAACGGCCGGGGGCTGTCCGAAGCACCCAACAGGTTAAACAGTGGCTTAAGTAGGTTGACCCACTGCTCAATGCTATATGCTGTTGTAGGCGGAAGCAAAATGTGAAACAACAGAAGACCAGTGGCTATAGAGAGGTGTCTGAATGTCCCTATATGTATGTTATACATATTTTAGTAAAATCAAAAGGTCTTGGCTAATGGCAGTCAAGAAGCAGATATAGATTATTTGAAATGAATTATCACAATAAATGGCATGAAACAGGTGTATTTACCTAGGGCAACGAAAGTTTAGGAGAAAGGCTGCATTGATTTCACTGGACATAGAAAAGCACTATTTTTGTCTAATTACAGTTATTTCCAAGGATATGTAGAGCAATTTTAAAATAGAGCATCAATTTGCCACCTGGAGGAGGGCTATGCTGAACCTAGAATGCTGTGTAAAAAAGACATCGACCTTAAACTAAGGCCATGACAACTCTGAGGAAAGTTACCCTTCTAGAAACAAAACAATGGAAGATTTTTTAAATCTTTACTTTCCAGTAGGAAGAGCTTCCCTATTTAGCCACTCTACTTGAAATTAGGGATTTCTTGAGCCTACTTTAATACTTAGAAATAAATGGGCGCAAGGTGGTATTTGGTAGAGCCTGTGAGGGTGGCATTCCCGTATTCCAATCTAGACAGCACAAGCGCTTGTGTGGCAGATTTGACATCTTCCTGCGGAAGGTAGGGTTTGATTTTGTTTAGATGTTTCAGGTTGGAGAAGGCACGCTTCGCATTGTTCTTAGTATGATCTTTCATGGTCAGTTTGGAGTCCAGAGTGATCCCTGGAGATTTGACAGAATCAACTAGTGAGAGAGAGAAGTTGAGACCATCAATGGAGTTTATTCATTCTAGCATCTGGGTGGGCTGCTCTGTATTTGATATGAGTAGAATTTCTATCTTGACTATCTTGTCTTAGTTGAGCTTTAGGTGGTTGTAAGAAAGCCAGCGTTGGAATCCTTTGTGGTTGCATTTAATTGATGAATGACTTTAAGCAAGGAGATTTCCATCAGGGCTCGAAACATCCACTCGCCCACTCGCTATGGCGACCCAGATTTAATCAGGGTGAGCTACTCTTAGGCCTACTTGCCCTTTCTGGCGAGTAGGCAGATAAACTGACTTTTGACCTCTGTCTCTGAAAGCAGAGAAAATGTGACAAGATAACAAGATCTAAAGGCTTCTTTATTGCTCACAGAGTGAATGAGCAATAAGGATCCCTATAAACCCTATTATCTTGTCACATTTGCTCAGCTTTCAGAGACAGAGGTCAAGTGAATTAGTTAGGTCGATTGATTTTTCAAGTTACTAGACCTTCAGGTCTAGTAAAAGTTTTATGATTTTTCGATCCCTGTCCATGTAGAGCTGGGTGTCATCCACATATCAATGGAAGAGGATCTTAGCTTGTTTGAGGATGGCAGTGAGAGGTTCCATGTAGATAATGAATAATGTGGGCGAGAGGACAGATCCTTGGGAGACCCCGCATGTTATTGCTGTCGTATTCGAGGTCTGATAGTCTATTTTTATTTTTAGAGCGCGGTTATATAGAAAGGATGAAAAATAGTGTATGACACCCCCATCCGCACCAGTTCTTATCTGGAGGGAATCCAAGAGAAGCTTGTGGTCTAGGCCACCGATAGGTTTAGGAGAATGGGTGGGCAGCATTGGCCTGCGTCCAGGGACTTGTGTAAGTCATCTATTATGTTCAGAATGGCTGTTTCCATGCTGCATCCTTTTCTGAATTCCGATTGGTGGAGGGTCAGGAGATTGTCGTTTTCGATGTGTTGGTCAAGCTGTGAGAGAACGCATCTCTCCAGAGTTTGGAATAGGAAGGGGAGATTGGAATCTGGTTTGAAGTTATTCAGGTCGTTCAGGCCTCTTCCCGTTTTTTTTATTCATGGCGTTAGTTGACAGAGTTTGAGACAGTCTGGCATCAGTCCAGTTTTCAGAAACCTGTTTATTATCTTAGTCCAGTGAGTATTAGGGCATAGTTGAATCCCTTTGCAAGGGAGGCTGGATGTGGGTCCAGGAAGTGGGAGTAGGGTTTGGACGTAACCAACAGAGAAGATATGTTTTCCTCCGTGAGTGGGTTGAAAATCTTCCAGCTTCTTTGGTTTATGTGGGACCCTGGGGTTTTGATGCTGTCAATGTTGTTCTGAGGGGTGATCATTGTTGAGGAGGTTTTGGAGTGAGATGGTGGGTTGTTATCTTAATTTTTGGGGCAGGGTTCCCGTTGAAGGGCTGGTTGTGGTTGATAGAGAACTCGATCTTTGTGATTTTATCATTTAAGAATGTGGCACATTCTTCACATTGTTCTTTGGGTATTTAAGTTTTTTTTAGGGCTGGCTTGAAGGTTTGTTGATTGATGATGTTGTAGATATCTTTTGGGTAGGTTTTGGCCTTGTATAAAGCATTGCAGAAAAAGGAGGCTTTGTCATTCATTATGTGTTTTTTGTAGTTTCTGCATTCCCTCCTTAGCTGGTCCAGGTGTGCTGTGGATGGATTTGTTCGCCAGAGTCTTTTTGACTGCTTTGAGCTGTCTGCTTTCAGTGTTCAGATCTTTGTTGAACCAGGATTTCGAGGGAGTGTTTCTCACCTTTTTCAGTTTCAGAGGTGCTAATTGGTCCAGGATGGAGGACATTGTTGAGTTTTAGTGGGTAGTGAGTTCAGTTGTTGAGAGGATTTCTGATGGGGGGCAGTGGATACGCCATTTTTTCTTCAAGGTCTTGTAGAGGAACTAGTCTAAGGTTTCTCTTCCATTGGAGGGTTTTTTACACACAAGTTGGGAAGGGATATACTTTGTTGAAATAAGATGAGGTGGTGAGCCGACCAGTTGACAGGGAGAATGTTGGCGAGGTTAGAATATCATTCTGAGCTATGAGGGTGTCTGTCCACGGTTGCACCTTTAATGTGGGTACTACCTTTGCGATGCTGGAAGAGGTTGTTGCTGAGTAATAGGTCAGTAAGGGATTGGATTAGGGTGTTGCTTTTATCATTCCAGTGAAGGTTGAGGTCACCTAGGATGATGTTGTGGGAATGTGAGAGTGAGCAGTGTGCAATAAAATCTGTTAGGTGTTTGCCAAAGGATAGTGTGTTACCTGGTGGGTGGTAGAGAAGGTGACAGTTCATTGTTATATTGTCTTTCATCTATATGGTGGAGCTGAAATGTTCAAATGTATTGCAGGAGAAGGTGTCTGTTTCGCTCACTTTTATGTTGTTTTTATGGATAATGGTGATGCCTCCACCGTTGTGGTCCTTCCTGTCTTTCCTTATGATAGAGAGTCCCGGTGGAACTAGCATGTCTATGATCGGGTAGAAGGAATCATTTAGCCATGTTTCTGTAATGAATGCGATATCAATGTTGTGATTTAAGATTGTTTCTGCTAGTTCTGTTACATGTCTGGTTGCAGATCTGCAGTTTATGAGCATGCGTTTAGTCTCTCTGAGGTTAGTCAGATCTTGGGGGAAGAAGGTCAGGGGAGTATTGATGAGGTGCACTGGTGGTCTGGTCATTGACGTTGGTGTGGGGTTTCTTTCTAGTCCAGTGATAACCAGGATTTTTGTTGAGGAGTTGTGCCTATTGTATGTCGGGCTGTAGGATTTGGCTAGCTCTTCCGCCTCACTTAGTGACATCATGAGGCTCATTGTTTTAGGCCTCAGAGCTTTTTTGTTGAGGGTTTTGTGGTCCAGCTGCCTGGTTGTGTCTTTGCTCATTTTAAGAGTTGAGTGCTGTTGCGTGTAGGGGGGGTGAGGCTGCTGGGTGGAAATTGAACCAATGTTAAGGTTTTTTATGATGATGTTGAGCCTCTGGAGTAATCTTTCTAGTTGGATCTCTATGCATGTTAGCTGCTCATGTAGTTTGGAAATGAACATTAGCTTTTGTGCAGAGGCAGTGCTGGTGGGTTGCTTCTTGATGTGAGGGGTAGTCTGTCTCTAGTCTGAGTCACTGAATGGGAGATTCACTTTATGTTGAGGAGGGTGGGGTTGATCAGAATCCTTGAGTGCATGCTGGTGTGAGATGGGGTCAGGTAGCCAGTGGGGGATGAGATGGAGGTGTCCCTTAGTTCTTTGTTAATGACGGTGGGACTGGCGGGTGAGTCACGTTGGTTCCTTCAAGATGATGTCGTCAATGCATTGGTGTGCACAGAGGCTAGGCAGTGAGGGTTGGGGTGATGGTCAGCTTGTCTACCTCCTGAGAGGTCTTTGAGAGAGGGGAAGAGAGTGAGGACTTTAAGGAAGAGTTGAAGTGTTGGAGGTGGGATTGATGGAGATGATCTGACCTGAGCTGCTTTTGTGATATGGGCTGTTGAGTGTGTTGGTCCACCATATTTTACACTCTGGGGATGGTCATGCAGATCAGTCACCTCCCGTTATATTGGTTTCTATCCTGACTGGGGTGGGGGTAAGATGTATTGTGAGGGAGTGAGTTGAGTTTGTGGCGTGACTCGTGAGTGTTTCATTGAGGGGAGGGTAAATGGTAATGGAGAGAGTGGACTTTGTGGCGGGACACAGGAATATTTTATTTTGTTGTGTGTTCTGTGAGGGAGAGTGGCTAGAGGGAGAATGGATTTGCAGCCTTGATATGTTTTTGTTTAGAATGGGGATTATGGATTCATGTGGAGTATGTATGTTGGCATCATTGGCTTGCATCATGATGGTCAAGTTTTTGAAAATGGTTGTGGTGGCCTTGCCTTTAAACATGGCCAAGTTAGAGATTGCTAATTTGCATCCATGCGAGGTGTTAGTGGCTTCAATAATGTGAAGGTATCTTGCTAGGGTTGCGGTCCATTTCGCAGGACTGGTAGTGAAGACGGTGAGGCCCGTTCTCTTACATCTTTTGAAGCATTGTGGTAGAAGTCTGCGATGTGTGCTGCAGGGGTTACTTAATCAGTTTATGTTTGAAGTTTTTGGCTGCTGTGGTAAAAAGGTTGGGGGGGAGGGTGAAGGAGAAGAAATTTGAACCGTGAGGATTCAGGAGGGAAGGAGGTGTAGGGGAATTGCAGCACAGCAGTGTTGTGTGGTATGGTATCAGAGCTCGATCAGGGTGTCCGGGAAGAGTATGGTAAGTTAGATTAGTCATTGACCAAAGGAGTCCAGGGCAACGGGAGATTGGGAAAATGTTAGCAAACTGGTTTGGTAGGTGTGATGGGGGTAAGGAGTGTGTTGTTCCGACCTATATTAATTATGATAGGGAAGGCCCCTCATAGTAAAGACGAGTGGGGGAGGTTTGGCTTGTATACTACTCGAACCATTGCAAGATGGCTGCTCTATTAAATGTTTGGGGATCCAGCTTTCAGACTGAGTGGGAAGTCCTTCTTTTCTTTCATTGAAACTGTGCTTTTAGTCCTACATCAGTTTTAAAACTGGTGCCATTTTGTAAGAGGGCCCTCATGTCAGGGAAGGGTGAGGTAGCTCAAAATGGAGGGTAGACCCCCTTTGAGAGAAACGTCCCTAGGATCGAGTGCACCAGCCGCAGAGGAGTGAAATGTGCCCATGCAGCAGTGGAGAGAAGCAGCGTGATTGCCACCAATGTGGGTGGGGCTTAAGGCACTGCTGTGAAGTGTTTGGTGCTGGAGGCTGTCAACGAACGTCATGCCAGAGGTGCAGGCCTGTTCCCACTTCTATTCACTTTCAGCTGGCCAGCCTGCAACCAACAGGCTTAGTATCGTCTTGGGGGCTGATGACGCCGCTATGCATGCGGGCCTGCGGAGCTGCAGCGACGGTCTGGAGTGGTGGTGAGTAGGGCACCAGCCTCCCGCATTGGATTGAGGATGGCGATCAGGGGGCTTCCAGCACAGGGCCTAGAAAGGTGCACTCACCCGCTTTCCTGCCTCACTGCTGTATGTTGGTTACGGTCATAGTCAGTCCGCTGCCCGGCAGCAAACATGGGTGGCAGACTGAACAGTTGCTTGGTGTGGAGGCTGCTTTCAGGACACAGCCTGTGCAGGCCTTGACAGGAGCACCTATCTCAAGTCCTTGCTGGGCATGTCAACGGGTGATCCTCAGGCCAGCAGCAAGTGTGAGCAGCAGTCTCTATTGTGGGCATCAGCCCGGAGCGGCTTCATATTCCTGCGATGAGGGCTCTTAGGCACCATATTTGGTTGTGAGGTGCCGGGTGTCTCTCTCTGCCTGGCGTGAGTGAAACACAAAGGCTTCTCTGTTGAAATGAGTCCATGAATACAAACCAGATTTGTTTGTGGGAGGGCCGGAATGTTCATTGTTACAAAGGCAGTTTTTGGTGAGTGTATGGTGGGGTATAAGCAGGGATATACACCGATTGGTGGTCCCAACCGGGAGCTTCTTCCTAGGGAGCCATCTCGGCGGCCATCTTGCATGTTATGCTTGAATTGTGCTTTTATATCGTTTTGTGTAAGTTATTTTTTATGCATCGCTCTTAATTTAGACATATCAACTAATGCTGTTATACGTTAGCCAAAAGCAGCACTTGCCTTTGTAATACCTGTGACAAGCAATCCACTGTCTAAGGTGGGAAAATAGCTGTCTTCTAGCTCGTTAACTACTTTTACTGAAGATACCAGTCTTCAGCCACGGCCTGTGGAGGGAGTTATGGTGGGGCGGAGATGCGGGGCGGGGGAGGGGCAGGGTAGGGGGTGCTAAAAACCGGAGTATGGATAATTGAAGGTAAGTAAACAATTTAATAAATAAAACGAATTTCGTAGCGCAGCGATTCAGGGTGCGCTACGAAATTTGTTTTATTAATTACATTGTTTACTTACCTTCAATTATCCATACTCCGGTTTTTAGCACCCCCCCACCCTGCCCCTTCCCGCCCCACCTCTCTGCCCCACCAAAACTCCCTCCACGGGCCGCGGCTGCCAGTCTTCCCAACACTGTGGCAGACTCTGTATCTTAATTTAGGATTTGCAGAGCTCACTTTATGTGACATGGCCTAGGTTTGATTCTGCTGTGTAAATCAATGTCTCACCAGAGACCCCGACACCGCCAGAACCTGCCTACATGAAGGGATGAAAGACGTCGCCGAGTGGATGCAGGACAGCCGCCTGAAACTGAACTCGGACAAGACGGAAGTCCTCATCCTGGGATCTTCGCCCTCCGCCTGGGACGACTCCTGGTGGCCCCCAGCCCTGGGCACCGCACCCAAGCCAACCGACCACGCACGCAACCTGGGCTTCATCCTGGACCCCTCCCTCTCGATGACCAGACAAGTCAACGCCGTCTCCTCATCGTGCTTCAACACCCTGCGTATGCTTCGCAAGATCTTCCGCTGGATCAAGACCGAGACCAGGAAGACTGTCACCCAGGCACTCGTCACCAGCCGACTGGACTACGGAAACGCCCTCTACGGCGGAACCACAGCCAAGCTACAGAAAAGACTCCAGCGCATCCAGAACGCCTCCGCCCGACTCATCCTGGATGTCCCCCGACGCAGCCACATCTCCAGCCACCTGAGGAACCTGCACTGGCTCCCCGTCGACAAGAGGATCACGTTCCGGCTCCTCACCCACGCACACAAGTCTCTCCACGACCTGGGCCCCAAGTACCTCAACGACCGCCTGACCTTCTACACGCCCACCCGCCAGCACGGTCCACCAGCCTCGCCCTCGCAGCCGTACCACGCATCCAAAGAGCCATCGCCGGAGGAAGATCCTTCTCTTACCTGGCTGCCAAGACTTGGAACTCCCTCCCCATCCACCTTCGGCTGACCCAGGATCATCTCGCCTTCAGAAAACAACTCAAGACCTGGCTGTTCGAGCAGTAGCATACCCCTCCCCCCAAGCGCCTTGAGACCCTCCCGGGTGAGTAGTGCGCTATACAAATGGCATGATTGATTGATTGATTGAATGTCTGGCCCATTTGTGCTCGTTAAATGATTACAAAAAGAGAAGATTATTTTTTAAACATAAAGGCAGTGTGTTACTTTTGAGAACTAAGCTGGCAAATTGGAGGGGCTAGTCTGTGAACATTTTGTCTGCCCCTTCCATAATCATGTTTTGTAGGCTTTGGAACACGTTATGTTCATCTGCACAAACTTATAGCGCTGTCCTAAATGGTTTATCTGATTAATGTTTATTAATACCAGTGTTAGAGACGTGAACAAATGATTTCATACTGTTTTTCTAAATGGAAAGTCTGGAGCAGGTTAGATAATCCGAAGACCAGAAACCTTTACATAATTTCAATTTGCACCTGCCCCCAGGTACATAAGGTAACCAGGCACCTGTTTTTGAAGAAATTGATCAGCCTACAGTCCATACACTAGTTAGTTATTGTAAGCGAAGCATACACCACAGCTCAGAACAACCACTGGAGAACCCAAAAGGTCTGGGCTTTTGTAGGTGAATATGGCCCTTTTGTATCAAGGCATTCCCCATAGACAAGGATAAACACTTTGATACATCAGACCCATTGTTCTTTATTAGTATGCCAATATGTTGTGCAATGTGTAGATAGATGCACGAATAGGGCACACATGCTTAACAGAAGGTAACAGCTTTCAGAGCATTATTCAAAGCACAAATGCAGGGCTCATATTGCGGAATAATATGGATTTTTCCTTTTACCTCCTTCCTCAAACACAAAAAATTAAGGTAAAGCTAAAGCCCGAAATATGCATTTTTGTTTTTAGAACTTCACCTCCTGTATTTGCGGATTGCAGAGATTGTACACTAACAGTTCATGCTTATGAGTCTTTCAATTGGCAGCCATTTTTATCTCTTGGCAGAGTCCAAAACCAGTGGCGGCCGGCACATGTAAGAGTGATGAGCATTTGGGCGGGCCGTGGCAGGGTGGGTTAGGAAGTTGAAAGACGATGGGATAAGTAGAAATAAAATAAAACTTCTTACCTTGAGCTTGCCGCATCGCTGAGTCGGCGATGTGGCGAACGCAAGGTAAGTGGTTTTTTTTCCTATTTATTTCTACGTATCCCGTCATCTGTCGACTTCCCCATCCCCACCCTGCCCCGCCTCATGCACCGCTCTTACCTGTGCAGGCTGCTACTTACCAAAATGATAGAGGCATGCTACGTCTGAAGCTGCAGCACATACAAGACAGTGCCTTGGTAAATGCAGCAAATGTTCTGCCACTTTGTGTGCAGGGACAGTACAGCACATCTTCATAGGCATTTGCAACTGTACGATCTTTCTATTCAATCACAGTGTAGTAGTCTTCCAAATGAGCAAAATACCAGTTACCACTATAAGTCCCAGGGGGTTGTGGCAGCAAAGTAATCAAAGATGATGCACGTGCCAGCTCAGTTAGTTCAGCATTGCCTCAGTAAGCATGACCACAGAATCATATGTGCAATCAAGTGTAACAGCCACAACGTAAGCTGTACAGTAGTCTGCAATCTTGTCACTTTCCCTTTTAACTTTGGCTTCATAGTTCACATTAACTACAACTAGAAAAGGAGAGCCCACCATTTAGTGACCGCATTGAAAAGTATCTTTCTATGTGGAATACAAAATAATTTGCTGTGTGGAATACTAATAAATTAGTCAGAAAAGATATATTCCACATAAAGGTGCCATACAAAAATAATGTCACTTGATTGCCAGTTCCAGAGTTCACCATTTAAAGATTACACTTGCCAAAATTGTAGAGTAATTTTTAGAAGTGCCTGTGGCTAATTAGTTATATTTCCTCTCTGGAAGGAGAGTTGGTGGATGCCATAGAAAAAGATGAGGTGGCTGACTTCAGCTACTTTAAGGTTCATTTATCGCAAAAGAAAAGCTCTGAGCAAACAATGTTTGCAAACCAATAAATGTGATTATGTGAAATTTTCATACCAGAAGGAAACCGGGCATAGAGCTTCATTTCCTCCGTATATTTATTCAAAATCAACTAGTCAAAGAATTTCAGTTTTTTTTAAAGATTGTTTCATTTGTGTAGAACGAGTTAATATATGGGCTATTGTAACTTCTGACCTTTGTCAAAAAGGACTAAGGCACCAGTTTTAAGAATGTGCCACTGAAACGCACCATAATATGTCACTAGTTTTTGCATAGGAGAACATTCATGCAGGATGCTAAATACCATTTTTACAGAGCATAGTGTCATAGGGCACACACTAGGCTTCGTTACGAGCGCCTAAGGATTTGGCTACACAGGTCCGCGTCAAAGGCCCAGAGCAAGCTGTCACATGGACACTGCACATACATTGTTAATGTATGCTTGCAAGCAAGAATTTCTGAGGGACATTTTTAAGTGGTGCTAGCTAGCATGTGATACAGCACATTATTAAAAGCTCAAAGTCATGTGTATCAACACAATATACTGATGCTGCCCCCACTTCATTGTTTGGTATCACACTTTCAAACAGTGTACCTTTTCATGGCCAAAAAATATCAATCACCAAAACCTGACGTTATTGTGTGAGATAAATGTAAATAAGAAAAAGGAGTGAAGAGGTTTAATAGGTAGTGGACTCACCCTCCTGTGTAAATCATGAAAAAACAAACAATGTCCACCCTTAACAACTGAAATAATACTATCCTTCCTAGATCAGTACTTGAGAGAACTGTTCGGTTTTCCTAAGTTTGTATAGGAAAACACACTATTTTGTTAAAATAACCCTCACCCACCAAAAGGTCCCTTGGAGGCATGCTTCATCATAGAGTTCTTCAAGCTGCGGGATGGGCGTGCTGCGACCGACGACGACGTGGGAGCACTGATTAGTGAAGTGATACTATGTTTGATCTGAGAGTCGAAGGGTCTGAGTGAATATAGCGGGATTAAAAAATACCTGGCTGAGTGGAAACTAAGATGTAATACGCCCTGCAGCTGGAACTATTAAAAATGGGGAGTAGAGGTTGTATGCTATAATGGGCTACTACCTCCCTAGTCTACATGTTTCGAAGCCATCCCCCTGGCCTCCCTTCAGAACCAGAAAGTGATCCCTGTACCACTCTATGTTAGAAAACAACCATGTGGTTTGCCTGCTCAATGTTGCAGATTTTGGTGCATATAAAAAACATGCACTGATACAATACCCAATTGGTATAATCATACGAGTTAATTCTGAAAGGATAGAAAAATACATGGTTAATTACAGTAATACTATAATTATAAGACCACATCACCAAACTCGTGGGAGGTCCAATAGTGCTATATTTTTCTTGTGCATGACAACTCAGGATTCAAGTGGGTGCTGTGCTGCCCTTGATTATCACGTACAACACATTTAATAATTCTTTTTTTTTTTTTTTAATCCTCATTTGCCTGGCCCACTCTTATTCAGCCTCCAACTGCCATACGTGTACTCATAGTGCAAGGTATCCCCTGCCCCTGATAACACTATTGGTGGGAACCGGCAGGAGATGGCCCGAAGAGTATCATGGGTAGTGACTCCGAACTTGATGTTTTGTTCAGTTGAACTAGCCTTCGGAGCCAATTGAGGGGGCCTAGTTCTTGGAGTTCCAAGGCATAATCATAGGACCGGGGAAAAAAAACAAAACCCCGGTTACTGTCTCCAAAGAACTAAAAAATTCCAAAAAGCCCGACTGCGTTCGCCACCTGATCTCGACATGTCTGTTTTAGAGGTTGCATAGAGAGATGATAACCAGTTTGCGTGTGTTGGTGCTAGATTTTCAGTCCAGACCTTGCAAATCTCTCTTCTTGCAAGCAATATAGCATAGAACAGAAATGTCCTTGCATGGCCCTTTATGCTGTTGTCCCATCCAAATATAATCAAGGAAAGTGTGATGGAGATCGAGATGTTAAGAATAGAGTCCAGGGTTGCTTTCACTTCGTTCCAAAACTGTAATATGTTGGGGCATTCCTTAAACATGTGGATATCTGAAGCTGCGATATGGCCACATTTGTTACATTTCTTACCTGGGATAAATTTAGATAGCTTTAACGGTGTAAAATATGCTCGATGCATTGTAAAAAAATGATTACGCCTGAGCCATGCAGGTTTGACACACTTATATAACAAGGTACAGGAATTCTGCCAGGTTTCGATACTCTGAGCACCAAGTTCTGTGCCCCATAGTTGTTCCGGGAGGATGAATTCTCCATCTATCTCTTCTAGCAAGCACCAATACCACTGCGAGACCTCTTTGCCCCCTACTGATTGCACTACCAGTTTCTCTTCAGTGATGCTGTGCTTCCCAAGTGTTCTCCCTGACCTGTTCGATGCTTTGACCCAGCTATCTAATTGTAAAAACTTAAACCTCGAAAGCTCTATACCCCGCTGGTCCCGCAACTCCTCCCAGGGCCTCAGTGATTCGCCTGCCAACACATCTCCCCATGTTGATATCCCTCCTGCTCTCAACGGAGTAGTAAGCCTGTCATCCAGGCAAGAAGGCAGCCCTGGAGATTCCCAGATGGGTGCGAAGTTAGAGTAGTATGACAAACCCAGGTTCCTCCTTATATGTGACCATAACTTCGCTTGGGACATAAGAATCTTTAATTTGACTTTTTTAAAGTATTTCTGATCTCCAAACTTAAACATGTAGCCGTTAGTTGGTAATCCAGCACCAATCAGCATGGCCTTAAACATGAGACCTATTGATGTATTAGATGGCACTTTTAAGAGCATTCTCGAATGCAATAGTTGGAATGCCCACGCATAGTATTGCAAATCAGGCAGAGATAGACCCCCCTTTTCCCTCCTCCTTCTCAGCTTTTTCCATGATATTCTTGCCGATTTGTAGCCCCAAACGAAAGAATTGAGCTCTCTCTGACATTTCTCTAATACTGTTTTGTCAAATGCGAGAGGAATAGTGTTAAATATAAAAGTAAATTTAGGAAGGATTGACATCTTTATCAGACTTACTCTGCCTAGGATAGTCAATGGAAGATTAGACCAAGATTTTAGTAGTTTCTTGATTTCATTGAAGATTCTCTCAAGATTAACTTGAGCAATTTGGGTGACGTCTTGCACTACCCGGATTCCCAGATATCTCATTGAATTGGTTATGTTTAGCCGTAAGTCGGGGATGTTCCATGCCATGATGTCAGTTTTGCTTGAGTTAATCTCATAACCCGAGATGCGGCCAAACTCTTCAGCTCTCTTTATTACTACTGGGAGTGCAATCTCCGGGTCTGAGGTAAAAACTAAGATGTCATCTGCATACAGAGCTACCCGTTTTTCCCACTCCCCGAACCTAAAAGATGGAATAGAGCCTTCCCGTCTTAGAACTTCCGCAAAGGGTTCTATGTATAGGTTAAAGAGGAGGGGGGAAAGTGGGCAGCCCTGTCTAGTACCTCTAAAGATCCCGAGTGTTTCAGACAATGTGCCGTTTATTAGAAGCCGTGCAGAGGGTGATTTGTACATAAGCTTTATTGCACGGCAGAATTTCTCCCCTAAGTTGAACTTCCTTAAAACGTCATTTAGAAAAAACAAAACAAAAAAAAAACACATTTAATAATTTTTATTTATTTTAAAAGTTTTATATAGCGCGAACATGATCCCGAGGGATACCAGAGCGCTTTACAATTGTGGGGAAAGGAAGGTAACAGTTGCAGTGTGTCAAATAGGAATACAGACAGAATCACATATAAAAATAGAACTCACAGGACAAGAACGGTTACAGGTACAAGGGGTCAGCAAAATAATAAGAAAATAACTGGTATATAGTTATGTTTCTTTATTTTATTCTTGTAGCAAATTTCTCTTGCGTAGAGCATACTTTTAACTAAATCACCTCCAGGTGTTTAGAACCAGCCAAAATTGAGAGTCCTGGAATAGAGACTCCCATTGTTTTCAACACAGACAGAGCAAATTAATTTTGTGGGAGCACCACCCTACCCTACCCTCAACCACTTCTTCACCTGCCCTACTTTGACTCTCCTTCACCCGTATAGCTCACTCTTTCAACGTCTTCTCTCACTGCTGCAACGCTCTTTTATTCATATGCATCTCGCCAATAATAACCTCAAGAAGTGTAAATTAAATTACTCTAAATCTGGAAGGAAACAAACGTCAGTATATGTAAATAGATTTTTAAGTTTGTTGAGTAAAACACTTACATGTAGAAACTGAACATCTTGGATTAGTTCCTGGATAAACATCCAAGATAGCAGCCGAAATGTGCAATGTGCAAGCAAGAATGAAACTTAAGAGTACAAATATATATCATCAAATGCCTGGGGGAATTTCTCCTTGATTCATTACCAGACATTACCACATAAAACATAAAACACACACTCAAAATGCTTCGTATCATAGTGTTCGAAACTGTGTCTGAAGCTCTTGTTGCCTCTTTTATGTCTCTATGCGGGAGAGAATCATACTGCGATGTCTGGTGAAATACTCAATAAAAATGTAGTAAAGAAAAAACAGAAAAAACGTGAAGCAGTGTTTACATACACTAATATTACCAAACTATATCCCCACGAGCTTTTTCAAAGGATGGGAGGATCGCTTGTAGTCACATAGCAAGTGACGACCAAGCATATGTGCTTGGTCTTCAGCAGATAGATTCTTCAACAGATGACCACCCTTCAATTGGCCGTTCTTGTTCCCAGTAGTAACATGTATGGCGTGTGGCTGTGCTTCTTTTCCATCTAGCTCACTGTAGACGCATACTAATGATTCATACGTCAAAAATCCAGCATGTACAGCCATAAAGTGATCTAAGGTCTTTTGCCCCCTGTTGCCTTTTAAAACCTACGTCCTTGTAAATAGGGCTAATACTTCACAAGCATCATTAATTATCTCAAGCGTTTTGACATGATGGAAAAAGAACCTCATAATAAAGTCCCTCTCCTGACTAGCATATGATGCCAATCCCATAATGATGCAGTGATCTGATAACCTGACAAATGATATACTGTCTTCATCCCCCTCAATCGTCAAAGGAGAAAATACATCGCACCCGCGATACAACGTCCAGCTCACCCTGATGGTGTAACTGCTCAACTGTATTGATGGTCCTGAATATGGTATAGTCTTATGACACTGGATTGTTGGGGCTTTAAGTTTGTGTTAACGTCGTGAGTAAATGATGGGAAATCAGGGGTCACTGCCACCTCTCAATACTAGTGTGGAAGAAAAAGGCAGAATAGTTGTCAAAAAATTCTGGGAGAACCAAGAGTTCCCGGCAAACCATATTGTTTCAGTTGTCCCCATAGGATGTCATCATTGAGTCCTGTGACATGTGTGCCTAAATGAAACACCCAGCACTGTTCCTTCTCGAATAGTGTCACCTCGTTGTGTGCATGCTATATGACTGTCCATTGTATGTCATGTTTAGTATGGGTAGCCTCCAGGTATAGTGATGACATTTTTGTAGTAGTTCTTTCACATTTGATATTGCTCTTGTGCTCACCAATGCTGTTTTTACTGGGCGTGTGGTCATCCCAATGTAATGCTTCCCACATGGACAGGTGATCATGTAGATCGCGTTCTTGCTGTTGCAGTTGGTGAAGCGGCGTTGTTCCCACTCTGTGTTGTTCTTGAATGTGATATTTTTTATCTTTTTTGTCAAATGGCACACGCTACACTGTCGCATGGGTAGTGTCTCCTCAACGCTGGGTGCCGAGTAAAAGATGATTATTCTTGTGCAGTTGTACGTAGCCTAGTTTGAACCAACATGTCCTGCAAGTTTTTTCCTCTCCTGTGTGAAAACATAGGTTTAGGTAGATTCAGGTGGCCGCTGTTCAGTATGCGCCAATGTTTGTTTATTATTTTAGTAACTGGGTTGGAACCTGTGTTGAATGTAGTTATACCTATCGGTCTTTCTTCTTTTGGTTTCTCTGGTGCTGGTTCCAAAAGGGCATCCCTGTTGTTGTTCCTGGCTCGTTTAAGTGCTTGTCCATCACTTTGGTCGGATAATTTCTTTTTGACAATTTCATGCATAAATCATCAGTCTGTTCCTTAAAGTCTCTCACATCAGAACAGTTCCTTCTCAGTTGTAAGAATTGGCCGTATGGGAGATCATCCCGTAAGTGCCGCGGATGAAAACTGTCATACAGGAGGGGGCAAAGGTGCTGCCCATACTGGTCCCATGCTTTTGCAAGTACAATGTGTTTTGGTATTGGAAGAAATTCTTGGTGAGTGCTAACTTGCAGAAGTCCATCCCAATAATGCGAGGGGTTTTGTATTCCCAGTCTGTAACGAAAAGGACGTCCTCTATGATGTGTAAGGGTTCGCCATGCGGGAGACTCGTGTTGAGGCTTTCCACATCCAGACCCTTCAGGAGTTCCTTTGTGGGGTCAAATTCCATATCATGTAGGAGCCGTAACACGTCTTCCGTATCCTTTAGGTACGTGTTAGTCTTTTGTATTAGCGGGCAAAGGAAGGCGTCAGCAAATCTAGACAATGGTTCCAAGATTGATCCCGAGTCCAACACAATCAGGCGACCCAGCAGCTTGTTCAAATCCTTGTGAATTTTGGGGATCGTGTAAAAATAGGGTATTCTGGGTGATTTGTTGGTGGGAAACTCCCCTTCCTTTGCCGAGATCAGGTCGTGTGCGAGGGCTTCCTCTACTGTGTTAGAGATCTGTACTCTCAGTGCTTCAGTGGGGTCACATAGCAAGACCTCGTAGTTTCTACGGTCTTGTAATAATCGTTGACATTCCTGATCATAAGCCTTTGAAGTCTGGATCACAATCGCTCCCCTTTTGTCAGCTGGCTTTATGATTAGATTCCTGTTGTTAGCCAGTTCCCTGATGGCTTGTTTCTGTTCTCTTGTCGTGTTGTGGAAGATGCGGTTGTTGTCCAGGTTGATGTCCTCTATTTCCTTCTTGACTGCTTTTTGAAATGCAAGTAGCTCTACGGGCAGCATGGTACTGGGGGTGTAAAAGTAGACTTCACTCTGAGTCCCATATCATCCTCTTCTCTGATCTGTGTTTTTTTCCACTGAACAAAACCTTGAGTTTTAATCTTCTCATAATCTCATTGACCTCCTTCCAAAGTTTGAATTTATCAAGGTTCTCAGTCGGTACAAAGCCCAGACCCTTCTCCAAAACACTGATTTGTGCTGGAGTCAAAACTTTGTTGGTCAGGTTCTCCACTAAGTGTTCTTTTTTGTGCTGGTTATCGGTTGGGTGCTCAAGGCCCCTGTCATGCTCCTGTTTGACAATCCTGATCTCTCTTCTTCCGTTGCCCAATGAACTTGACTTCTTTTTCTGTTCCTTCCCCTCCTTGGTCTCGGGTGAGATCCTAAAAAAGGGTTCTGTTGATAGAAGAGGAATACTTGCTGTTGAAAATTCCACTGGTTATAAGGTACAGGTGGTCCTTGTGTCATTGGTGGGCCATATGGGTACTGAGGGTCTGCAGGGGTCCTTGGTAGGGACCCCACCTTCGTGATACTCTGAAGTGTGCTCTCCTGCCATGGCCTCTCCTTCCTTGGTATTCAGATTCACTGTGTCTGCTGTTTGCCCGAAACCGGTACCAGGATGCTTGTTTCCGGCCCAGGGAAGACATGAATTGGCAGTTCGGGCTGGACTATTCCCATGAGGCACAGGGTCAAGACTGATTTTCACATAGCTGTGTCTGAACTCGGGTGGCGAAGTGAGCTAAAGAACGATGATGGATTCAACCCAGATCGGTGACTGGGGGTGAGTGTCCGAAAAGTTTCAGCTCTCTGTCCATCATCTCCTTGTGTTTGCTTTGTTCGCCCAAGTTGGCAGGGTATGTCCAGATGTGGGTCCCTTGCTCACTTTGCCAACGGATTCAAGCTAGCCTGGCTGATGAGGGCTGTTAACCCGAAACCGGTCGAAGGATGTTTGTTTCCGGTCCAGGGAAGACATGGCTCGGCAGTTCGGGCTGGACTGTTTACATGAGGCACAGGGTCAAGACTGATTTGCATATAGCTGTGTCTGAACTGGGGTGGCGAAGTGAGCTAAAGAACGATGATGGATTCAAACCAGATTTGTGACTGGTAGTGAGTGTCTGAAAAGTTTCAGCTCTCCGTCCATTATCTCCTTGTGTTTGCTTTGTTTGCCCTAAGTTTGCAGGGTATGCCCAGACGTGAGTACCTTGCTCACTTTGCCACTGGATTCAAGCTAGCCTGGCTGATGAGGGCTGTTAGCCCAAAACCGGTACCAGAATGCTTGTTTCCGGCCCAGGGAAGACATGAATTGTAAGTTCGGGCTGGACTATTCCCATGAGGCACAGGGTCAAGACTGATTTTCACATAGCTGTGTCTGAACTGGGGTGGCAAAGTGAGCTAAAGAACGATGATGGATTCAACCCAGATCTGTGACTGGGGGTGAGTGTCTGTAAAGTCTCAGCCCTCAGTCCACCATCTCCTTGTGTTTGCTTTGTTTGCCCTAAGTTTGCAGGGTATGCCCAGACGTGAGTCCCTTGCTCACTTTGCCACTGGATTCAAGCTAGCCTGGCTCATGAGGGCTGTTAGCCCGAAACCGGTACCAGGATGCTTGTTTCCGGCCCAGGGAAGACATGAATTGGCAGTTCGGGCTGGACTATTCCCATGAGGCACAGGGTCAAGACTGATTTGCACATAGCTGTGTCTGAACTGGGGTGGCGAAGTGAGCTAAAGAACGATGATGGATTCAACCCATATCTGTGACTGGGGGTGAGTGTCCAAAAAGTTTCAGCTCTCTGTCCATCATCTCCTTGTGTTTGCTTTGTTCGCCCAAGTTGGCAGGGTATGCCCAGATGTGGGTCCCTTGCTCACTTTGCCAACGGATTCAAGCTAGCCTGGCTGATGAGGGCTGTTAACCCGAAACCGGTCGAAGGATGTTTGTTTCCGGTCCAGGGAAGACATGGCTTGGCAGTTCGGGCTTGACTGTTCCCATGAGGCACAGGGTCAAGACTGATTTGCATATAGCTGTGTCTGAACTGGGGTGGCGAAGTAAGCTAAAGAACGATGATGGATTCAAACCAGATTTGTGACTGGTAGTGAGTGTCTGAAAAGTTTCAGCTCTCCGTCCATTATCTCCTTGTGTTTGAATAATAAATATAAACAAGAATAAGGAGTGAAGAGGTTCAATAGGTAGTGGACTCACCCTACTCTGTACATCATGAAAAAACAAACAAAGTCCACCCTTAGCAACTGGAATAATACTATCCTTCCTAGATCAGTACTTGAGAGGATTGGTCGGTTGGTATAGGAAAACACACTGTTTTGTTAAAATAATATTCACCCACCAAAAGGTCCCTTCATGGCATGCTTCATCATCGGGTTCTTCCCGCCCGCTGCGGGACGGGCCTGCTGCGACCGACGACGACATGGGAGCACTTATTAGTGAAGTAATACTATGTGTGATGTGAGAGCGAAAGGGTCTGAGTGAATATAGTGGGATTAAAAAATACCTGGCTGAGTGGAAATTAAAATATAATACTCCCTGTAGCTGGTATTATTAAAAATGGGGAGTAGAGGTTGTATGCTATCATGGGCTACTACCTCCCTAGTCTACATATTTCAAAGCCGTCCCCCTGGCTTCTCTTCAGGACCAGAAAGTGAGCCCTGTACTACTCAATGTTAGAAAACAATCATGTGATTTGCCTGCTCAATGTTGCAGATTTTGGTGCACATAAAAGGCATGCACTGACACAATACCCAATTGGTATAATCATACGAGTTAATTCTGAAAGGAATGAAAAAATATGGTTAATTACAGTAATACTATAATTATAAGACCACATCACCAAACTCGTGGGAGGTCTAATAGTGATATATTTTTCTTGTGCACTACAAATCATGATTCAAGTGGGTGCTGTGCTGCCCTTAATTGTCACGTACAATACATTTCAAGACATAAAACATAAAGCACACACTCTAAATGATTTGTATCCATAGTGTTTATTCTTCTCTCCGCTATGTGCAAATACCCAACAGATCTAAAGGCTGCATGGGAGACAGTGTATGGCTTAAATTGGTGGACACATTTGAGGCTTCATAAGGACAGAGTTATTCTTTTTGAGATGTACTGTAAGACTTTTACCAGCTGAGTATGGTGTTCCCCATTCTGATAGAAAGTTATTAAAACACATATTTCCACAAGGTTAGGTACTTCCTGGTTGCAATTTGAAAACATTTGTTTAATCGTAAACACTGAAGCTTTATGAAGCTTTATGTGGTAGCTTATTTTATACTATGTGTCATATAATATTAAAATCACGATTTGCATAGTTAAAGTTCTTATATTCGCAGGCTGGTACTTTGTAGCTTTATAAGGACACATTTTGCTATGTCCCACTGCACTAACTGGTTCAGTTCTGTGACTGGTTACACAAATAGACATCTGCTGTGATTTCATTAACAAACTGTCCTTCATGAAGTAAGAATTAATTTTCCTCCACTAGTTACTATAATTTGCATTTACTTTTCATTTAACTTGTATGTGTGTGTGCATGTGTGTGTCAATCTCCATCTGGAGCGAGTGCCTTCCTCTCACCTTCTCAGCGCCTCTGTAGAGCACACAATCAATCAATGGCTTGTGTAGTACGACTACTCCCCAAAAGGGTCTCAAGGTGCTGGGGTGACGTAGGGAGAAGCCGCTGGTCTGTCGATGGTGCTGTGATTCAGTCAAAGAGCCAGGTCTTGAGGTCCTTCCTGAACTGAGGCAATGACAGAGATTGACTGAGGTGGAAGGGCAGGGTGTTCCAGGTCTTTGCTGCGAGGTAGGGGAAGGATCCTCCTCTGGCTGTGTTCTAGCGGATTTGTGAGACGGTAACCAGGCCAGTTGGTCAAAGCTGAGGTCTCGTGGAATGTGGGCCGGTAGTTGAGGCCCGAGACGTGTAGGGCTTAGTAGGCGTATGTGAGGAGCTTGAAAGTGATTCTTTTGTTGACTGAGAGCCAGTGGAGCTCTCTTAGGTGGCTCGACATGTGGCTGCAGCGGAGGATGTTGAGGATGAGTTTGGCAGAGGCGTTCTGAATGTTCTGCAGTTTCCTGAGGAGTTTCTGGGTGATGCCGGTGTAGAGTGCGTTGCCGTACTCAATTCTGCTGTTGATAACTGCGTGGGTGACAGTCTTTCTGGACTCAGTGAGGATCCATTTGAAGATCTTTCAGAGCAGGTGTAGCGTGTGGAAACAGGATGATGAGATGACATTGATCTGGTGGTTCATGGTGAGCGAGGAGTCCAGGATGATGCAGAGGTTCCATGTGTGGTCGTCCGGTGAGAGGGGAGCTCCAAGTGCAGCAGCCAATCAGGTGTCATCGCAGGTGGAGAGGGTGGAACCCATGATGAGGGCTTTTGTCTTGTCTGAGTTGAGCTTAGGGCATCTGTTCCTCATCCAGGTGGTGATAGCCTTCCCTCCGTCATGAAAGTTGCTCTTGGAGACTTTATATTCATTAGTGAGGAAGAGAATCTGCAGAGTGTCGTCGGTGTAGGGGACGATAATGAGTCTGTGGTTCCTGACGATGGCTGCGGGTAGGGCCATGTAGATGTTGAAAAGTGTGGGGCTCAGGGAGGAGCCATGAGGTACTCCAAAGCTGATCTCTGTGGGGTGCGAGAGGAACAGAGGTAGTCTGAATCTCTTTGTTCGGCTGGTGAGGGAGGAGCGGATCCCCTCAAGGGCTTTGTCATGGATGCTGGCGTCATGGAGTCTTGTGCATAAGGTGCGGTGGGAGACAGTAGTGAAGGCAGCCAAAAGGTCCAGGAGGATGAGGGCTGTAGTTTCACCTTAGTCGAGGAGTGCGCGGACGAGCTGCGTTTTCACTTTATTACTGTTTGAAGTGACGGAAAAATACTGTAAACATTGCCTCTAAGTTAAGCCTGACTACTTTTTTGCCAAGCTGCCAGAGGGTGAAGCACAGGTTAATTTGAGGCTGCTTGGTACTTCGCCATGACAAGAATTGTGATTGATGCTTGATGAGGGTTTCAGCTCCCCACTTAACCAGTAACCCAATTTCCTAGAGCTACCTAGACTTTTTTGGGGAATTTATGTAACTGTGAAATAATTAGTAACAAAAAATGATAATAAAAAAATGCATTCATTAGATTCTATTGTCAAACCTATTTTTAAACAATTGTTGTTCTCAAGCTACCATCAAATCATAATAAACATAATTTTAAGCATATTTGCAGCAAGTATTAACACAACCGCAGCCTACCAAACAAACGCATGCTACTATCAATCACATTAGCAGCCACATTATGAGGTCACATGTACATTCATGCTCTCCTGTGCTGATGACACCCAAATCATCGTGCCTTTCTCGAGGAACATCGATGCGACTGCCTCCAACTTGTTAAGGCAGTGGCCATATGGATGGAGAGAAACGACCTATGACTGAATGGGGGCAAGACGGAGGTCCTGATCTTTGGCAGTCAACCTTCCGTGTTGTCCAATCTGTGGTGACCGGACAGGTTGGGGGCCTTTCCAACTCCAACAGACTCTGCAAGTAATCTTGGAGTACTGGTCAATAAAAATTTAGTGTTTGACTTACAGTTAAACAGGACAGCCTCTACCTGTTTTTGGATAATTAAATGCCTGAAGAAAGTGTTTCCCTTCTTCCCTCTTCATGCACGCAAACAAGGGGCTCTGGCACTCATCATGTTCAGGTTAGATTATTTTAATGGCCTCTAACTGTACATTACAGTAGCTAGTTCAGAACGCTGCAGCAAGACTGCTTCTTGACATCCTGAAATTTCAGTCGGTTTCTGAGGGGATTTGGAAACATTTCTGGCTTTTCTGACTTTTCACCTTTAAGGCTATTTGCATGGTTCATAATGCCCTTGACAACAGAGGCCCTAAACAACCCAGGAATCTTTTCCAACGGTACACTCCATCTACACAGTTGTGATCCTGTGATAGACATCTCTTAACTCTTCCTAGGTATTAAATATCAAGGTGGGGTGGCAGAGCTTTCTCAGTGGCTGTGTGCAAATTGTGGAACTAGCTTCCCCTTCGAATTCCAGTCTTCAATCTCACCACCTATTCCACAAGGCATTAAAGACCTGGCTGTTCACTCTGTAATGGGCAACAGTTAGCTCCTTCTCACCCCCCCACCCATCAAAAACTAATCTGCTATCAGCGCCTTGACGCCTTTGACAATTGCTGCACTCTGCAAGTCTGTTTCATTCATTTATTCATTCATTCATTCATACTGTGCATATCACTGCAAATATCAGAAACGCAAAATGTCAAGCAACTCTCTTCCTTCTCCATCATTCCAAATTGTGGTAACCTCACTACTTCCAGATTTAAGAAAATTTCCTCGCGCATCCCCACCTGCACACTACCTCTCCCATCATCATGCACCATCATCATGTGTCAATCCAAGTCTCACCAGATTCCTTTTGACAACCATGAAACCCAGATTATAGAAAAGGCTATCATATTTCAAGCATATGGAATCTCCATGTATGCCCAACAGCTCCACCCTAGGGCCTACTTCCTTACAATAGCTAACTACTTCAGCACTTCTCTCCTGGAGTCCCTTATCCTGGGACAGTCATACAATATATGAAGAAACATAACTTTCTGTCCACATCCCCAAAGACATAGGATGTCTTCTCCCCACCAAATCTTAACAATGAATTGTGTCATTGTGCAGTGGACATGATACCATATTTTAAGATGGACTAATTGGAAAACAGAGGCGATTATCAACAAGTGGGAAAACTTGCATGTCCCAGATCCACTTCCACCTTGTCATTTAGCTTTCCTAGATCATCCAAATCATTATTTGTTGGGGGTCTATATATTTGTGAGATTGCCTTGTCTAGGAGTTCAAAAGAAAGTAACCTCTATTCAAAGAGAGAGCTATCCTAAACCTCAGTAGATCCTCAATTTCCTTTAAGAGGGCGCGTTTTCGCTGCATACTTAAACATTTGAAAATCCATCCGCCTATATTCAGATTTAAGGGCATCAATTGTTTCATTACACTCTCTTCCCAGAGGTTGCTCAATTTTAATATGTCTACCATTTACTGAATGCCCTAAATCCAAACATGTCTTTAGAATTACACAAGGGAGCTTCATACATTATTGCCTTTGTCCATCCGATTGACTAAAAGGCCACCTTCCCTGTCTTCTGCCTGTATCGTATGTAGAAGATGCTCAATCTTCTTTTTTCCCATAGAGCTTGCACCAAAATCCCCTGACCTCCAAAAAAATCTATCAGTGTGAACCAATGGTTCCTCTATATCTGCTCAAAAGCCCATTCATTTACCGTAATGATTGTGAGGTCCCAGAAATACCTCCTTGATTCTAGTAGTGCAATTCTCCATCACATATTCCCATGCATAACTTTCCAAGAGATATTCTGCAGGTCCCACCATCCCACAGCGAGGCACAAAGCTGTATATCCAACGTTCTGAAAAGAATCATCAGGAACCTAGCAACGCACAGTTGTAGGTATAGGAGGGTAGGCACTGTAACCATTTTACAAATGCTTGTCGTGTTTCGATATAGGTTACCACTAACCTGATCAGCCGGATACAGCGGGAGTGATGAACAAGGCTAGTTCTCCTTTTCCCTGTATATGGAACCACCTGCGAGTACTAGCAAACTCAACAGACTGTACCACAACCGCGGAAGGGGTAAAAAGGGACAAAAGATACAATAACGTTGCGGCAGCTTGAATGATCAGCAGAGAGCTGGTTGTGAGTTGTGTGGACCGCACTCCTAGATAGCCCGTGAATCCTGCAGAGGAGATACAATACGTCATACATGCAGTAAACACTTCCTATAGTAGATATCAATATATATATATATGTGTGAGGATATACACTTACATATTAAGCTGCCACAAGTATACTTCATAAAAAAAGGCACAAAATGTAAAAATAATGGAAAGAAGAAAATCAGCAATTTTACTATCACTTAAGCCAGTGATAGGTATTCTCAAAATTACTGAGAATGTTGGTTTTGTAGTAAAACAAATCCTTGGACTTATCTGAAACCAGATGGCCTTCTGGTTACTGTGGTCCGTGTCTGTGTGAACCCAAAGCAATCCGAGCCTCTCAATAGCTCATATTCCAAGATCCACAAAATTCCAGTGTATTCCTTCGATTAATCTCCCCAAAACAAGCCTCAGTTTTTTAGGACGCACTCCGTGCGTGTTGAGTGAAGAAATTCAATACAGCCCATAAATGCGCGGAACAATAAGGGCTCTCACAATCCGCTCCTATTTTGATAGCGGTCCTTTAGCGATCAAGTTACCAACAAAGTATTATGTCTTTGACTGAAGAAGCGCTTCCGCGCGCTTTCGACAATTCAGTCTGACAAAAAAATAAAAACAATGCTTTCAGCGCTGCTCGGCACTGATATGACAGAGTATGCGATATCAGCAAAATAGAAACACTGCGCTCCGTGTAATCTTCCCAAGTTACGTCTGAGCTCAGCCAAGCTCAGTAATTCAGGGCGGCAATGCGCTTGCAGGAAGAAAGGCTTCCAAGAGTCAGATAGCTCTCACAATCGGCAAATCAGATTCAAAGGTTTTCGAATGTTTAGCGGCTTGGTTTCTGAAAGTACTGGTATCCGAGAAACAGGAACTCCGATGTCAGGTGACAAGCACCTGATGTCTGACAAGGAGGGGTTATGTAGGATAGAGAGAGAAAGGACAGGAGAAGGAAAACGCCTATTCTTCAGGCAGTTTGGGAGATGTAGTGCAAGACATTCATTCCCCGTTCATACTGTCTAATGCATGATATTTCTTGCGTGAAATGTGACAGAACCCCCTCTCCATGACCGACGTCCCGGCGGTCCACCAGGTTTACCAGGAAACCGTGAATGGAAACGCCACAGAGGCCAGGGCAATGTAGGTAGCTACGAGACTCCCATGAGCGGTCCTCCGGACCATGCCCTTTCCATTCGATGAGGTAGCGCACCCTCCCTGTACTTATTTGAAATGTAGTATGTTCTGTACTTCATATTCCATCTCCCCCTAAATTTCCACAGGAACAGGTTTCAGAAACACCCTGGTCCCAAGGAGACATGGCTTCAGCAGTGACACATGGAATACAGGGTTGATATGCCAAGTAGAAGGGAGAATAAGCTTCATGGCTACAGGGTTTATTATGCGGTGTATGGAATTCGGCCCTACAAACTTGGGTTGCAGCCTAGTGTTTCCCTTAAACTTCAGGTATTTTGTATTAAGCCATACCTTATCCCCCACTTTATAGGATGGTTCTGGCGTCCTCTTCTTATCTGCGTGGTGCTTGTCTCGAGCTCTGGATGTTTCTAAATGTGTTCTAGCCTCTTGTAGTACTGCCTTAAGATGTGCATGATGCTCTTGTATGGTAGGATGTGTGGAAGTGACTGGTTGTTCGAATGGTATCATATTAGGGTGATATCCGTTGAGACAGTAGAAAGGAGAACATCCTAACGAGGCATGATCAGCATTATTGTATGCAAACTCTACAGTCCATAAGAGAGTTCTCCACTCCTCATCATGTTGTAAAGTGAAGTATCTGAGGTATTGCTCTAAAGTCTGATTCAGCCTCTCAGTCTTGCCATCTGTTTGAGGATGGTAGCTCATTGATAGCTTGGCGTCTATTCTCATGACAGTACATAAAGCCTTCCAAAACTTGGAGTTGAATTGAGTTCCCCTGTTTCTAATCAGGACTGAAGGGAGACCATGTAACCATACAATCTGCTGCATGGTAGGTATTCTCAAAATTACTGAGAACGTTGGTTTTGTAGTAAAACAAATCCATGGACTTATCTGAAACCATATGGCCTTCTGGTTACTGTGGTCCGTGTCTGTGTGAACCCAAAAGCAATCCGAGCCTCTCAACAGCTCATATTCCAAGATCCTCAACAACTCATATTCCAAGATCCACGAAACGCCGGTGTATATCTTAGATTAATCACCCCAAAACAAGCCTCAGTTTTCTAGGACGCACTCGGTGCGTGTTGAGTGAAGAAATTCAATACAGCGCATAAATGCGCAGAACAATGGGGGGCTCTCACAATCCGCTCCTATTTTGATAGCGGTCCTGTAGCGATCAAGCTACCAACAAAGTATTATGTCTTTGACTGAAGAAGCGATTCCGCACGCTTTCGACAATTCAGTCTGACAAAAAAATAAAAACAATGCTTTCAGCGCGGCTCGGCGTGATATGACAGAGTACGCAGTATCAGAAAATAGAAACACCGCACTCCGTGTAATCTTCCCAAGTTACGTCTGAGCTCAGCCGAGCTCAGCAATTCAGCGCGGCGATGCGCTTGCAGGAAAAAAGGCTTCCGAGAGTCAGATAGCTCTCACAATCGGCAAATCAGATTCAAAGCTTTTCGAATGTTTGGCGGCTTGGTTTCTGAAAGTACTGGTATCCGAGAAACAGGAACTCCGATGTCAGGTGACAAGCACCTAATGTGTGACAAAGAGGGGTTATGTAGGATAGAGAGAGAAATGACAGGAGAAGGGAAACGCCTATGCTTCAGGCAGTCTGGGAGATGTAGTGCAAGACATTCATTCCCCGTTCATACTGTCTAATGCATGCTATTTCTTGAGTGAAATGTAACAGTGCTGCTTGGCCTAGCAACAACAGAGGTAGCTTCTTCCAGTTCAACACATCTTGCCTAAGCTTTAAAAGGGCAACTGTAATGTTAATGTTCATAAATAGTCTTATGTCTAGGGGCGTATATCACAAAGTATTTAAATCCCCAGGGCAGTATACGAAATGGAACATGATATACACCCATCGGTGTCCAATCAGTAAGTGAGTAAATTATGGACTTCACCTTGAACCCAGAGCAATCCAAAATACTCGAATAATATCCAGGATTCTGCCTTGGGAGATTTCCAGATCTTCCAAATACAAAAGCAAGTCAACAGCATTTAAAGAGATATGTTCCTCCCCATCCCTGTGCCACCTAAGACCTCTTATGAACTCAGCATGCCATTGGCACCCCTGACTAGTACCACCTCCCAGCAAGAAGAGTCTGGAGACCAGTGCATCACCTTAATCCATGTCACTGGGAGCTTACGCAGAACCTTCCCCAGTCACAGAAATTGGGGCCAAGCCTTTTTTTGTTGAGAATTTCCAGTCGGAACTGTCATTCTAAGGAGTCAAAGGCCTTTTCTACATCTAGGAAAACTCACTGTGGTGAGCCCAGGCTATTTTGTTTTAACTCTACACACTAATAGAAAGCTCTTTTGATACAAACTGAGTCACTAGCTTGTAGCTATGCAAATATAAGAAAAATGTCCAGGAAAAAGCACAGTAAGAGCTATGCTTCTAATTTTCACAAGCGACTTGAGGAAGCTTAAACGAGAACACTTTTTTTTTGCAAAATAGCAAAGGAAGCAAGTGGTTTGCTGCAACTACTGATGTTTTGTTTTAGCTGCCGTTTGGAAGCCCCGAGTGCAGCTTCCTGAGAAGAAGTAAAAACAGAGGCTTAACACAAAACAACGAGGCCCCTTCTGCATTATGTGGTGAGGGACCTCTGACGCTCCTGCCTCTCACAGATATTTATAGGGTTTTAGAGTGAATGAGGACCCCTGCACAAAACACCCCCACCCCCAACGCAGAAGCTTCCTGGCCCATGTGACATCCCTGAGTCATATGTGTTATTCTAGTCACATTTATTAAGATTAACAAAATAAGTTAATTTTCCAATGCATAATTGTTATTTAGGGCAAGCTAACTTTTTTTTATAGTGAGTGAAATGTGTTTGTTCTTTCAAAATACAGTGTACAGTCGCATATCCAGAGTATGCTTAGCTCAAAATATGTGTGCACAGTCTCCAACTGACACAAAAAAAATATGAAAAATGGATGAAAAACGAGAATTGCTGGCATCAGGCAACCAAGAAAGCTTTGACTTACCCATTTTAAAAATGTACCTTTGAGTTTACATTTTGAAAATCTATTAAGATTTTAGAAGTGTTCCCTACACTGGGTTTAAATTGAAAGCTAGAAGCAGAAAGTTCACTTGAAAATCATACATTTAATTTGGTTGTGAATGATGGGAATTATTTTCTAGAAAATATGACTTAATACTGAAATAAAATAACGGACTCGATACACAAACACAATTCATGCATTTAGACCAGTAGATGTACTCCTGCACACAAAAGTAAATGTCGTTATTGCTTCCCAGTAATCTCATATCTCAGAGACCTACCCGTCCTTGTTGCATTCTTTACATAGTGAGAATGAGGTGAGTCATCACCAGGGGACATGTAATCCACTTGTCCCATTTGAAAAAGCAAAACAAAAAACTTTTTAGAATCTTTCTTAAAAATGTTGACTCCTCCTAAAAGAATCCCAAGGACTCACAAGACAACTTGTTCACTACCAAGCAGAAGCTAATCTTTAGAGGGAGGGGAACCCATGGGCTGTGACAAACAAGACTTAGGGGTTGATTACGAGTTCGGTGGTCCGAGACTATCGAACCTGTGGTGGTGCCTGCCGCAACCCGGGATCATGGATCCTGCACTGGTGACACAGAGGTGAGAGGCCCTAACATCCTGGCAGCGCCTCTGCTGCACTGCCTAGCATATTGTGAATTTCCTCACCGCCACAGTTTTCATTGTGATGAGACTGCCATGAAAACTGTGACAGTAAGGAAACATTCTGGTGCCTTCTTAATGGACACTGCCATGGAACCGCCAAACCACCACCCACCTGGCACGAGGAAATTCATAATCTGGTGGTGTCGGTACGGCTTGGGAGCAGGGTAGGCCCGCTCCCACACCGCCAAACTCGTAATTAGGCCCTCAGACTTGGAGTAATGTGATTTACTGGTTAGTAATCAGGACATTGCCACCTTATCAATCTTACTTGTTACAGCCATTATATATTGAGGATCCGCCATACACTGCACTACCACAGACTTTACAGTTGACTCCTGAATTGAAAAATCGGCCCTGTAACAAAATTGGCCGAAAATCGGCCCTGGCAAAGAGCGCGGTCGCAACCCCAGGGGGCCGGCCGAGCACTTTGCCAGGGCCGGTTTTGCTTCTCAGTCCGGCCCTGTATGGAGCCACCAAGTGCTGAGCATGCGTGGAGCTGTGACCGCGGACCCTGCTGCCTGGACCATTCCCCTGTTGCGGACATGCTTTATTGAGGGCTGCCGGCCACTGCTTGAGGCCTGCCCCGATACCACTACCCCTGACCTCCGGATTCAGCTCCTGACCCCTCAACATTGGCCAAATGCCCTCTCTGAGGTTAACAGATAAACAAGAAACAATTCCTTTCTGTGCTATTAGGCTTTAAAAGAGTGACCTAAGGGTCTACATAGAGATCATGGTTGGCATTTGATACCATAATACTGACACGAATATATAATTTGCCACAACACAAGTAATTACTATTTAGTTCTCAGTTTTTATTTTCATTTTAAAGCTTTTCTTTTTTTTTAAATTAAAATTTAAAAGCATAAACTCATCACACATTCAAATAGTATCGTGAACGGGACTCAATGCTCTGGTACATCCAAAAAAAGACCTATCTAACAATTCCACTTATGGTAACTAACTCAGAGACATTGGTGCAGATGTTATTCACAATGTTTCAATCAAAATTACAATTTGACGTGCAATTCCCAAAATTATGATAAATTAAAACATAATGCGTGAAAAAATCCTTTAGTCACATACAATCCCAATATAATGATTAATTAAAACATGATACGTGAACAGTCCTTTAGTCGACGCGTTTCGGTGTTTGTGTGGTAATATTACACCTTCCTCAGGACGGACGTGGTTAAAAACAAGTTTATTCTTCTTTCTAAAAGGAGGGAATACGTATAATTAGTTTGAGTTTATTAATGAGAATTTATAGTCTTACTGGTTGCGTGCTGCTTGTGTCAAAACATGTTACTCTATAAGAGTAAAGAAATATCTTTAGCCCTCTAACTTTGCTTACATTGATTTAGTTAGCTGTTGGTCCCTCTTATAACTTGGGGTCAGGCACAAATCACTGTTAAAAAGGGGAGCCACTTTGTTCTTTGCTCCAGCGGAATCTATAATTTTTTTCACTGATTTTAGTTTGCTCGTAATATCAAGTATCGAGTCAATTTAACTTCCAACTTACTTAAAAGCAGGGAGAATCAAATTTTTCGGTGTCTAAATTGTGGCTGCGTCTTTAAATCTGCGCAAAACAGCTGATCCTGTTAATACACCTTCCACCTGTATGAATGGGTCAGATATTATTGTCAATGATATGTGGTCGAAACCTCACTACAGTTCGCGTCAGATGTAATTGCTTTACTCGCCACCTACCTATTGGTTGACGGTATATAGCTTCCTCCAGTTGATTTTCTTCTCTTGTGGAGTTGCTTGTTTTTAATTTAATATCACGCTTTCTTTGTATTGCGTCCTAAATAATAAAATTTTACTTATTAGGTGTGAAAAACTAATTTGAACACTTTCTTTATTCAATGCCATCCTTAACATGTCTATGGCGCCCCCAACCGTGGTCATCCTGAATTGTTTAGATTATGTACGGTACTCTTCTGTTTAATAGAAGATTGGTTATGGCGATCTACCTTCTCTGTAGTTTTAATTAATATTATGGATCGCACTGCATTTCCAGACTGTTGCCCCAAACTAAACTATCGCGTGTTGGCAGTTCAAGTACCAAACCTCATTTTGCTGACAGACATTATAGCTTACTTAGTTAAGACAATTTGTATAGCTTTATGTATGGGCCTGCGCCATATGGACGCGGAAAAGATCGAATTAACGTTTTGGTAAGTGCCGGCAACCCCCATCTTCTATTCTATTTTGCTGCAAGGCTCCCGCATTAATACTATTTAAATTGCTTGGATGAAGCAGTACCCGGGTGGAGCAGTACCCGGCTCCTGGTGCTCTAAATCTTTCTCTCATCCCGGCTTACCGTATTTTCGTGGACCGCTGTTTGTCGACACCTTCCTTCTCCCTGCACTCGTAAACAAAATGTGGTCTGGCGGAACCGTATATATACCGCCTGGGTCTTTGGACAATTATTCAATTGCGGTGTTCATGGAGGATATCGTTTCCACCTGTCTATTCCGCGGCACACCATTTTGGTAGTTTTTGTAGTTTTAACGCCTGACGTCGACCCGTCACATATTAAAAAACCTGCGCGCCATCTTTGTAGTTTTTTTTATAGTTTTTTAACACGGGCAAGTTTAGACAAAACTCGATTTTGTTAATTAAGATCAAACTACGCCTGCACGTGTTTACTTTGTAATTCTTAAACCGCGCAAAGTTTGAAGCAACGCGCATATTAAATTATATGCACGAAAGAACCTTCTTTCGTTGCTGATATTTCTTCGTGATATGTATAACTGGTTACGTTTGTCCACTGTGCCCGGAAAGTGTCTTACTGTTGCCAACCTATTTATAGCAATGCCCCATGATTGTAAATCAGATTCAAGGGTGGATTCATGATGATCGTACATATTTCAATGAAATTCTATTATGTTGTGAGTACTGCTGATATATCCTTCTTCTAATGCCAGTAATCTACGTACAGACACATGGTTTAATACTGCACATTAGAACATTAGAATATTCTTACTGTGGCCTCATATTTTGTCAAAGTTGATAATTTCAAATTTTTTTTAAAAACTCATATCCACATACACAAGAGCACTAGTAAATGAAGCACTGAAATTACTATGTGCACATTAAACATACAGAGTATCAACAGTCTCAGCCCAATTATAAGACCCTTATTACAAATGGCTGCAGTGAAATAATCTGTATGCAACTTATTATTAAAAAGTTATACTGAATAATCTATATTTTTTATTTTTTAATTTGTGCACTTGGAAAGTCATACATATGGATACGCTTTTGTTGATACAACTAGAATGACATTTTGTTCATAGAAAAGCTTTGTTATTTCTTTTGGTCTCTATATTTAGATTGATGCAAAATGTATTTATCAATGCGGCTGACTTTTCACAACACAATTTGCCTTGGACTTTCAGGTACTTATTTCATCACTTTTTATTAGTCTACTTGATTCAGAGGACTGAGGTCAGTTATCTTATTATCCTATCCCATTCTTCACGCCCATTAAGTCCTAAATAATAGGACTTGAACTTAGACATGAAGAATTGTTCCCTCTGTTTCCGTTTTTTATTGAGGTCTCCTCCTCTGATAGAAACCTTTATTTTTTCTAATATGAACCATTTTATGTCATCTACGCCATGTTTTTCAGATAACCAGTGTTCAACCAGCGGGGCACTTCTTTTCTGATTTTTTATGGCTGATCGATGTTCAGTGAGGCGGAGGCGCATTTCACGACCCGTCTCGCCAATATAACACTTTTTGCATGGACAAATAATGGTGTAAATCACGTTGGATGTGCGACAGATGACATGGTCATTCATCCAATGTGAGACACCATTTACCTCAAGCTTGTCTGATTTTATGATGTTTTTACAATGTGTGCACGTTCCACATGGCAAATTACCTCTAATTGGAGTGTTCTTTAAGACATTTCTCTGTAGTCCCACTTTTGGTTCTCGAAATGTCTGTACCAGGTGATTTCTAATGGTTCTGTTTCTTCTATAAGCGTAGATTGGTTTCGCCAAAGGTGTGACTCCTGTTTTATTTAGGGTAGACCAATTTTTATTGATCAAGTTTTTGACTTTGTTACTAAATCCATTAAAGTCTGATACCATGATGATTCCATCGTTTGCTTCCCTGACTCTCGTCTGATTATCAAAAAAGCTGTCCCGATTGTAGTACTTTGCCCGTTTATAGGCTTCTTTTATTAGGCGCTTGGGATAGCCTCTTTGGGTGAGCTTGAGTTTAAGTTCATCTGCATGTATTTCAAAACTCTTTCTGTCACTACAATTACGCCTAATGCGTAAAAACTGGCTAAAAGGTATGCCATCCTTTTGGCACTTGGGATGGTAACTAGTGTGGTGTAATAGGGTGTTCCTATCTTGTGGTAAATAAATAAATAATACCCTATTTTTGACTAGACTTATAGCATAACAGATAGCTCAATAAATAAGAGTCAAGATTCGAGGTAGTAGGAGTTTTCTGCAGGTTTATTACAGCATAAGGACAGGATCAGGACAACCTGCATAGGAACAGAATGACAGGGCCCAGCAGGACAACTGGGGCCCAGCAGCTGCCGGGGCTTGGTCTGGGATGAGCGCGCTAACATTCAATAACAAAACATTGACTTATATACATAGCGCAAACACATAGCAGTACATTGCAGTAGGCGTAACAGTAGGTGGAGTAGAAGGCGTGACGCGTAGCAGTCGCGAGAGATAACAGTAAAAAGAGGTGTAACTGGGTGTATACATAGACATGTGGTGCAAAACGTAACAGAATATGTCATGAATGGGCGGAAACATTGGAGGGGGCTACCTAAGGAGCCGGGACCTCTAACCTAATGGTGCGCGAAAACTGGCAATGACGTGTTACTAGGAGAAGCTGGGGGCTACGAACTCTGTGCTAGGAGCAGAGACTAGAGTCTGGAGGGTCGGAGCGACATGTACCTAAACCCTATCTGGTATCTAATGTTTAGGGAACATGTTGATATAAACTAGAAGTCATGAGGGGAAAGGCTAACTTGATTCTAAGACTGGACCATGCATTATTCTACATGTAGTGCGTGAAGAATATTAAATGACCATTAAATACAGTATTTCTCTAACGTGGAGACGAGAAGGCTAGACAAATGACGGAAACTATTGATGCAGTTCAGTAGCTTAGGAATGCAGAGGAGGAGGACTGAACTGATAGCAGGAACTATAACATACTTTTGGCAGACTCAGAGGCAGAGCCGGGGTGCACCGGGCACTGCAAGGCAGGAAGTAAGTGAAGGGTCGAGGATACAGGTGGGGGCTGTATCGCTCCTCAGCGAGGCTTTCAGGAGACAGGAGCTGAATCTGTGGTCCGGGCCCTTTTGAGGCCTGGAAACGGAGACTTTATAATTGAATAACGTGCATACTGAGAAACGTGGCAACATTACTTACATAGGCCTGATATTCGTAGTATTCACGAGGACTGGAAACTAACATACCAGAGGTGGACACAACTGTAATTGCGTCTTTAATCAGAAATGGGGAATAACATATGCATATTGGTCATGCACACATAACATATGATGGATGAGGCGTAGGGACACAGAACATGGCAAAATTTACTTTTCCACATTCCCTCCTTGTCACTACGTTTCCATCAGGAAACATCAATATTCATGATACCGTCTATCATTTCATACAGTACCATTTGCTCGTCTCGAATTGTCTTGGAACGGGATTTAGAACGGGGCTTGGGACTGGGAATACAAGAGGTAGCACACATGCTGCAAATCGCAGGGCCACATTGTATACAGAGGCAGCAGCTAAATATGATCGCTACTGCAATACCTAGAAAGGACAGGACTTTCCAACCCCACGCGGAAATTATATTCCAGAACCAACCGGACCATGTCCAGGTGCCTGGATCTTGGTGTAACAGATGGGCAATTTTATGGAGTCTGGTTATAGCTGAATAAACAGACGGCGCGTTATTTGGAATGAAAATACAACAACTGGATCCGAGAATTCTACAGGCCCCGCCCCTGTCGGCCAGTATGACGTCAAGGACGAGACGATTCTGTAAAACGACAATTCTCATAAAGGATTGCTCTTCAGTTAAGTTACCTAGAGCAGAGGCAGTCTCATCTACTACTGCTTCAAGGGTTCTTGTTAACCTACGGATTAGCTTACTATTTACAACTGTGCCTAAATAAGGGAAAACACCTTTATCTATATCAATGAATTGCTCTGCGGCGGTTTCAGTATAATCGACAATCGGGAGATTTCTCTTGTGTCTAGTGTGTACTAAGAAAGAATTCCTATGATAGTCAGGTGGGGCTAGAAAAACAGGTGGCAGTAGGAAAGCAATGTAACAGGTTCCCTCCCAATCGAGGGGCAGACGGACATATGCAGTTTGGCCACAAACAAAATAAGAATGACGTGAAGCTTTAAAAATAGATTTCCTACTGTCACTATACTCGATAACAGTAGTACATTCACTATGACCTATATGTACAGAACCATAACTACGGACACATAATTCGCCTTTGACTGGTAGTACTGAAATAGCGGGTGAGTCTGGAGTAGTATCAGACTGAACATTCAGAACCATGAAATTCGACGAATAATTTCCTAAATTATATACTTCATTTTCTAAATCTAAACCTGTTCTGTGGGGAAGACCTTGCTTGTCTGGAAAACATGTACTGTTAAGAAAAGACATATCTGTTGAGGATGACGTTAACGTGGACCATGCTCCACACGAACCATTGTGTGAGAATGGATAAGGAAAGAGTGGCAGAACTCCCTTCGGTGTCTGGAAAGGGGGGAGTCGACCACACACCCAACAATTAGTGGCATTGCTGGTCTGGTGTGAATAATGTAACATACGGATAAATGTGTTATTACGCATAGCGAGGCGGTATGCATATTCGTGAGGAGGCAGATCACTAAACGTGTGCTCTACTGTAGCATGAGCAGACATATTTACATGAGGAACTGAAAAACACAGATAGAAAGCATAGCTGGTGCAGGAAATCATTATGCTGAGAAATAATATGAAACTCAGAAAAATGATACATTTGATTGAGCTTTGACTGACTCTCTCACTATGGGGGTCTATTTTATACATGTCAGAAACAGTCTAACCGTTTCACCTAGGGGAGGACTTATACAATCAAACTGGCTGACTTATTAGACCTGAGCTTTAACTTATACTCCTGTTGCGGAGTTTTCTCTAACAAGGGAGGGGTTGTAACAATGTCTTGTGCGGGACAGTCCTTTAAAACAATGTTCTGGCAATCCTTCGAATCCTGGGAAATGTTCTTGGGAATGTTTTTAAAGACTGGTTTCGGTCCTTTGAAAAGTTTTACATGAGAAAGGTGGACCCACCCCTTCCTGCCTTCCAACTTGACGGCAGTTCGGGTGGTCAAGAGGACCTGACGTGGCTCCTTCCAACGTGGTTCCAGCGGACTTGATCTGTCGAAATTTCTGATCATCACTAGGGAGCCTGGAACGATCTCGTGCGGTGCCACCTCGGTATTGTCTGGAAATGCGGCGGCAACCTGTGAACGACATGAGTTGAGGGCAGACATCAAGGAAGCTAGGTAATCTGTCAACATATTACATGAAACATCGGTAATACTTCGGGGTCTAGGAGTACCCCACATGTTAGGGGGGCGGCCGAAAACGACCTCATACGGGGACAGACCTGATCTGGAATGTGCGACCATACGCATGTAAAACAGAGCGACTGGCAAAGCTACTAACCAGTCCACACCCTTGTCTTTACAGACTTTTGCTATACGGATTTTCAGAGTCTGATTATGCCTTTCGACTAGTCCAGCTGCTTCTGGATGGCGTACACAATGGAACTTCCACTGGTACCCTAACAAAAGGGAAACGTGTTTCATGAGTTCAGATGAGAATGGCTGGCCGTTATCAGAATATACGACTCTAGGGAGTCCATATCTAGGGAAGAATTCACGAACCAACTGCTTGGCAGTGGTCGCGGCTGTGTAATCTGGGACTGGATATGCTTCTGTCCATCTGGACAAGGCGCATACTACTACAAGGACATACTTGAAACCTCGACATCGCTCCATTTGAATATAATCCATCTGGAGGACCTCAAAAGGGTGGTCAGGGGGCTGGAAACCACCTTGTTCCACCGGGACACTTTTACCTGGATTAAACTGACAACATATCATACAGGTACGGACTTTCTGCTTGGCTGCAGCTCGTAAATGCTTGTTGAACCAAATGTTCTGGATACTATCTAACATAGCTTTTTCTCCTAAATGTGCTGGACTATGTGCGGTATTGATAATGACTTGAACCATAGAATCGGGGAGAAACCATGTGGCTCTACCCTTCGTTAACCATCCTTGATCTGTCTGGACCCCTCCTTGTACAGACCATTTCTTGATTTCATCGGGAGTAGCATGTGACTGGATATCTATGACATCTTGAGTAGGGTCCTTAACTGTCATGCATGTAATCGGATCTGGAGTATGTGTCAGATTGACTGGAATGTCTGGAGTCTGTGCTGTAAGCTTGGCTGTGCGGTCTGCTAAATCATTACCTTGGGAAATAATGTCAGTGACTTTCGTATGTGCTTTGCACTTCATAATAGCAATAGATGTCGGTAAATGTATGGCATCTAACAGGGCTTGAATAAGGAGACCATGCTGAATCTTGGTTCCATGAGAAGTCATAAAACCTCTCTCCTGCCAGAGCACTCCGAAGTCGTGTACAACTCCGAATGCGTAACGTGAATCTGTGTAAACATTAACCTTCAGGTTTTTGGCATGTATACAGGCTTGTGTCAGAGCGACTAGCTCTGCTGCTTGAGCGGACAGAGTATCAATACGGTGTGTTTCAATAACTTCAGTGTCAGTAGTCACTGCATATGCGGCGACTAGTTCTCCTGTACTAGTTCTCATACATGAACCATCCACATAAAGTGTCAGGTCAGGATCTGGTAACGGAATGTCTGTCAGGTCTTGTCTTGTCTTTGTCGTAATGTTAACTACTTCCACACAATCATGTGTGTCTGGATTTGAACTAACTGATGGTAACAGTGTAGCAGGATTCAGGACGTTGCAGCGTCTAATTTCTATGTGTGGCTGGAACAGTGTCAATTCATAACCTGTTAAACGTGCAATTGTCAAGTGCTGAGTTTGTGTTCGGTTTAAAAGAACTTCTACTGAATGTGGGACCTGTACTGTCAGGGAATGTCCTAAAACTATAGAATCACTTTGTCTGATAGCTAGTGCTGTGGCTGCAACTGACTTGAGGCACGCAGGCAACGCCTGGGCGACTGGATCTAATGTGCTCGAAAAATAAGCACAGGGCTTGTATTGACCTGCTTGATCTTGTGTGAGGACAGATAATGCTGTACCTTCGCGTTCAGTAACGAAAAGTGTAAAAGGCTTACTGTAGTTCGGTGTAGCTAGAACTGGAGCTTGACATAGGGCTTTCTTTAACTCGTTGAAACTAAGTGTATGGTCAGATGTCCAAGGGAGGACAGTCGATACGGCTGCCTCCTGTGTCGTTAACTGTATCAGTGGCTTGGCTAGGAATGCATACTGGGGAATCCATTGTCTACAATAAGAAGTAAGGCCGATAAAGGCACGTACCTCCTTCTGGGTTCTTGGCTGGGGAAGACTCGCTATTAACTGGATACGGTCGGGTGTCAACTGCCTACCCCTCTTGGACAGCAAGTGTCCTAAGTATACCACTTGCTGGACACAGAATTGAAGCTTCGAAGGTGACACCTTGTGCCCCATCTCGGCTAGAAAATACAGAACTGTAAGTGATGCTCGCTCGCAGTCACGTTCAGAACGGGCTGTGATCAGTAGATCATCGACATACTGGAGCAGGGCAGTGTCAGTTGGCATGTGAATGTTGTCTAGTTGTCTCTTGAGTGCTTGACTGTAAATACTAGGGCTTTCTGTGAAACCTTGAGGAGCGCGTGTAAACATATAGCTCCTTCCATTTAAACAAAATCCGAAAAGAAACTGGCTGTCTGGATGAATTGGAACACTAAAAAATGCATTCTTGAGGTCAATAACAGTGAAAAACATGGCTTCGAAATCAATGGCTGTTAACAGGGAAGAAATATCTGGGACAACTGGGTACTGAGGAATAATACATTTATTAAGCTCTCGTAAATCAATCACTAATCGATATACTGGGGGTGCATTTGGATCAGTACGTTTCATGACTGGAATGATCGGAGAATTGCATACATTGGAGTCAGTTTCTACAACTACTCCTTGAGCCATGAGCTCGTCAATAATTTTGGATAAGGCTGCTACAGCCTCAGGTGGCAATCTGTACTGCCTGATTCGTGGTAACACTACACCTGGTTTGAGAGTCACACGATAGGGTGTGATTTGCATGTAACCTACATCAGTTGGACCTTGCGCCCATAAATGCTGCGGAACATTAGACAATCTTGAATCAAAATCTCGTAATACATAGTGACCCTTAAAGTCACGTAGGAACAGACGTATTCCCTCTGGGGAACAGCAAATAACTGCACCTAATTCTTTCAGTGTCTTAATACCTAATAGATTTTCTGGACATGACTTAGTAAGTAACAGATCAGTAGTACGGGACAATGGACCTACTTCTAGAGTAACTGGCTTAGATATTTCATTAACTATGGGTTTTCCTGAAAATCCAAGGGAAACATTTCTTGAGCCTGAGAGCGGAGCCCCTGGAACTTCGGCGTGACTAATTGTGGTCCTACTTGCCCCTGTATCGATCAAAAACTTTCTGTCTTTCCCTAATACTTGACTATGAACATAGGGACCCTCTTGATCTACAGGAATCTCGATGAGAGGCAAGCCTACCTCCCTCTCTAGGCTGTTTCATGAATATGACTGGTACTCTGGATACTCAGACTGTGCATACTGGTACATCTGCGATGTAACGTGCTGTGTTGCAGCAATAGGCTGCGGTACTGTAACTGTCTGTAGTGCATTCTGTGACTGAGGAGTCTGTGAAACTTGTTCTTGTCTCGGCGGACGTGGTCTTTCTTTAGTCTTACCAGTAGCTATGTTGTGTTTCAGAACTGCACACTCGTTTATAAAATGACCTGGCTGTTTACAATAATTGCAGTTCCCTTTAACGGGAGCCGCAGGATGACTGGCTTGATTCGGACCCCTCTTCTGACTGTCTTGAGGAATAGACTGTGCAACTAGCACTTTCATTTTCGTGTCTTTCATACGTTTTCTTTCGTGTTCTTGCTCTTCTCTGATTCTATTCTGGTGATACTGGAGCATCTGGAGCATCTGGGACGGAGTATTTGCTTGCCAGGTGCTTTCGACTTTCAAAACTCGGTTTTTAATTTGTGGACTTGAATTCTCGACTAATTTGGTAACGAAAAGATGAGGGTATGACTCACTACTTGTCTTGAGACCACTGTTAATACTAAAACATTTCTCAAATCTAGAATAAAAATCACTAATATCCTCTTCTTGTTTCTGTTTACAGGCTGAGATTGCATCCCAGTCTTCTTTTCTAGTTGTCAATAATCTGGGTAAAACTTGAATCAATAATTCTGGTAATTCTTTACATTTATCTCCAAGACCGGTACCTGGTACTCGTGCCTTGTCTTCAGCTTCTAGAGCTGTCCAATCGATCTTTTTCTCTCCCACCTCCCATTCTTTTTCCTTTAACTTTTCATACACCCCTGCGGGTAACAGGACCTTTAACATTTTAATTATATCTGGGTACGTGTATTCTCCCATACGGAGCATGTCTTTTAATTCTCTATGGAACCCCGCTGGATCTTTGTCATGACAGGGGATTAATTTCTTCATTTCAAGAAGTTCCATCTTTGATATCGGAGTGTATACAAACACTCGTTGCATTACGCCACCCGCCCCTTGGACTGGGTGGACTTCTCGTAGCGGATTCTGTCTGTCTATGTAGAATGGTTTACTTTCTGGGGGTGAGACATGAACAAAATGCGGGTTCAGGAACGTTCTATACTTGTGGCGCTGTTCTAGAATGACACTAATTAAATCGGTACCTAGACCTCTCCATCTGTACTGGAGTAACTCGTTCAGGATATCATGTAACGGGCCTGGATCAGAATGTTGACCCTCATACAGGGTAATGAGGTGCTGGATCATATACATACCCACCAGTCGTTGCTCGGCTGGGGGCAGTTTCAGAAACATTTGTGCCACTATTTCGTCTGGAAAAGTGGTAGAATCAGTAATCCATCGGACTGCTGATCGGGCTAGTTCTTGTTCGTGCATGGTACTTAATTCACTGTAACCGACTCGTGATTTCAGAATGTGATCGGTAGCTTGAAATACTTGTTCTAGGGAACCTTGTTCTGGTGCTGGATGTTGAAAAATAGACTTAGGTTCTGGACGTAAATGGCGATCTGGAAATCTGGATTTTCCTACATACGCTATTCTGGCGGGATTCTCGTTCTCTTCCTCTTCAGGATCAGAGATACTTTCTTTCTCGCTTACTTGTGCTGCTTTACGCTGTTCGTGTAACCTTATTACTTCTTTACGAATTTTCTTGTACATACTTTCCATGGCACTAATGGTCTTGTGCTTACCCTCGGCTATATTATCACTCCACCTTGTTAGAATTCTCATTTCGGCGGGATCTTTAGACGGGTAATCTTGTTCTCTTATTAAACAATTGATCAGGAACTTTAATATCATGAGCTGAATCTCGGCTTTCCTTTGGGACATAATTTCGCCAATACTTTCTGGATCATCCCCTGTACGGATGAAACGATATATTCTGTCTAGATCTTCTTTCATATTTGGTAAGGTGACTAGATACTCGGTCACCCTTCTTACGCGTACGGAATATAAAACCATATTATACTCGCCTGGGACTGTGTCATAGACACATTCGGCAAGGGCTTGTCTGATTTCTGTAACAGACTTATTACTTTTAGGAGTACGCTGTGATGCTTGAGCATGTAATTCGAGTGCTGATAGACGCTTGTGTGGCGGTGGGGTTTGAGGAGGACCTCCTCCTGCGGCCTCTAGACTGGAATCGTCGACTGACATTCTTCGTGCTTGCAGGGTCGGTAATTGTAACGTGGGCTGAACTTGTATGACAGGCTGACCCGGGGGTACCGTAACAGGTACTCCGGTGTCTGGAGAAACGGGAAGTGCCTGATTTACAGGGACAGGTGGAGCGCGAACTGGATTGGCATATTCTGGAACTGTGTCGTCCAAATAGGACGAAATAAAAATATCAGCTGCGGTCGGTTTGTGACGTAGCTTGGTCGGAACTAATGGTGGCGGGAAATTACTGGGTGCCTCTGGGGTCGCTTTTGGCAAGCCTTCGGCAAGGAGAGGATACATACCCTTAATAAGGGCATGCCTCTGTCTGTCTGACTGTTCGACTTTGACTTGTTCACCTATCTCGATTAATTCTCTTTCTTGGGCTCGTTCTTGGGATTCTCTACTTAACTCTGACTTTCTGACTTCCTTTTCCGTTCTTCTATGCGCTTCCTTACGCCATAACTCGATGGCATCTTTCTGTGACTGTCTGGCTTTCTTTTTCCATAATGCTTCTTCTACTCGCATGATACATTCGGCATCCCATGTACCCGATACGGGCCATCTATACTTTTCTTCTAACTGTTTGGTATACTCTACCCATAAATCTAGATACAATATGGCGCTTATGCCATGTTTCTGATACATAAAGTGACCTGGACTGTCCCTAGGCGGAACAGGAACTGCTGCTTCCAGCAGACCCTTTCTAGTTTTTAACTGACGTAACTTGGAAAAGAGCGGCATTCTAAACTTGAATCGGAACACAATACAATACACGAAAAACAATAACAATTGGGAAAACAATTCAGGCATACCACGACATTGAAAATACATTAAACAACATTATAAATAACAGTTCGAACAGAATACTACCTGAAAATACTGAAAACAGAAACAGAACAGAATTCTCGAGAACGGAACAGACTAGAGTTACTGGATGCACTGCTATAACAGTACGGAACATACCGGTCCCATAAAGGAACGCATCAAGACCCGTATCCACCTAGGTGAATACTTCGTTTGTGGGCTTGGGTACCACCAACCCACGGACCAGGAGTCAATTTAGACTGACCCTGTCTAGACACTACCCCAGCAATGGTACTCACCGGGCAGCACGGAACGGAAGGCCTCGGACGGGACTGGACTACGACGACGAACTTCGGACTTCGGACTTCAATTACGGGTGGACCTCCGGATACCTCGGACCTTGGACTCTCGGCTTGGGCTCTGGTCGGGACTCGCCGCGTTCCTCCACCGTCTCGTTCGGATGCTGGACCGCCTCCTCCGTCTCCTCCGTGGGCCTGAGGGATACTTGAAGCAGAAATATCTGCACTTGGCCAGTATGGTTCCGTCACGACTGCAGAGGGTCAGGGGGTCGGCGTGGCTTCACCGACGCGTGGGGAAAGGGCAAGTCCCTATTCGGGCGCCATTATGTGGTAAATAAATAAATAATACCCTATTTTTGACTAGACTTATAGCATAACAGATAGCTCAATAAATAAGAGTCAAGATTCGAGGTAGTAGGAGTTTTCTGCAGGTTTATTACAGCATAAGGACAGGATCAGGACAACCTGCATAGGAACAGAATGACAGGGCCCAGCAGGACAACTGGGGCCCAGCAGCTGCCGGGGCTTGGTCTGGGATGAGCGCGCTAACATTCAATAACAAAACATTGACTTATATACATAGCGCAAACACATAGCAGTACATTGCAGTAGGCGTAACAGTAGGTGGAGTAGAAGGCGTGACGCGTAGCAGTCGCGAGAGATAACAGTAAAAAGAGGTGTAACTGGGTGTATACATAGACATGTGGTGCAAAACGTAACAGAATATGTCATGAATGGGCGGAAACATTGGAGGGGGCTACCTAAGGAGCCGGGACCTCTAACCTAATGGTGCGCGAAAACTGGCAATGACGTGTTACTAGGAGAAGCTGGGGGCTACGAACTCTGTGCTAGGAGCAGAGACTAGAGTCTGGAGGGTCGGAGCGACATGTACCTAAACCCTATCTGGTATCTAATGTTTAGGGAACATGTTGATATAAACTAGAAGTCATGAGGGGAAAGGCTAACTTGATTCTAAGACTGGACCATGCATTATTCTACATGTAGTGCGTGAAGAATATTAAATGACCATTAAATACAGTATTTCTCTAACGTGGAGACGAGAAGGCTAGACAAATGACGGAAACTATTGATGCAGTTCAGTAGCTTAGGAATGCAGAGGAGGAGGACTGAACTGATAGCAGGAACTATAACATACTTTTGGCAGACTCAGAGGCAGAGCCGGGGTGCACCGGGCACTGCAAGGCAGGAAGTAAGTGAAGGGTCGAGGATACAGGTGGGGGCTGTATCGCTCCTCAGCGAGGCTTTCAGGAGACAGGAGCTGAATCTGTGGTCCGGGCCCTTTTGAGGCCTGGAAACGGAGACTTTATAATTGAATAACGTGCATACTGAGAAACGTGGCAACATTACTTACATAGGCCTGATATTCGTAGTATTCACGAGGACTGGAAACTAACATACCAGAGGTGGACACAACTGTAATTGCGTCTTTAATCAGAAATGGGGAATAACATATGCATATTGGTCATGCACACATAACATATGATGGATGAGGCGTAGGGACACAGAACATGGCAAAATTTACTTTTCCACAATCTGACGGTTTTACATATAGTTCCACATTTAGGGTACCTCCATTGTCATAAATCCGGATATCTAAGAAGTCTACTGTACTTTGGCTCTTACTGTGTGTGAATCTCAGATTGGGATCTCCACAATTCAACCAATCCAGAAATTTATTGAGGTCATCTTCCAGTCCGTCCCAAATAAAAAAGATGTCATCTATAAATCTAGACCAGTTTTTCACATTCTCAAAAAACGGGCTTAACTCATTGTATATATGTTTAGTTTCAAATTTGCCAACATAAAGACATGCCAGGGATGGAGCACATGTTGCTCCCATGCTCGTCCCTTTAATTTGACAATAATAGTCCATTTTGAACAAAAAAATATTGTTTTTCAGTATTATGTCAACACACTCAATGATAAATGTATCATGGGTTGTGAGATCACAGGAATCGCCTTTCAAAATTTCCTCTATCATGTTGACTGTGTCCTGTTGCGGAATATTTGTGTACAAGGCTTCAATGTCAAGACATACCAGCCACTGATGATCTCTATCAAACGGTATACCTTCTACTTTAGCAATCATATGTGTCGTATCCTTGATGTAGGAAGGTAACTGTGCTACCAGTGGTTGGATATGATGATCCACATATTTACTAAGTGGTTCTGTTATTGAATTGATCCCCGATACTATAGGACGCATAGGGGGGTCGTCCATACTCTTATGAACCTTTGGCAACCCATACAGGGCCGGTATCTTGGGGTGGTCATTGATTAAAAATGTATATTCGTCATCACAAATAATGTCATCTTCTTTTGCCAGACTGACGATATGCCTCACTTTCTTTTTAAGGTTATCCCAGTCTTTGGCACTGCTGGGATTGTAGTGTTCCTGATTCTCTAATAACTTAAACATTCTCCTTTCATAATCATCAGTCTGTAAAACCACTACACTTCCTCCCTTATCACCCGATTTTATGGTGATTTCTTCACATGCAGACAAATTCTTTAATGCCTCTCTTTCTAGTTTGGACAAGTTGTTATTTGTCCATACCTTGGTGTCTAATAGTTTCTCCAGACCTATAGTGACTGTTTTTTCAAATGCATCTACCTCTTTCCCTACCATCCCTATACTTGGTGTCCATGTTGAGGTTAACACTCTACAAACTTGTAACCGTCCTGGGCTGCCTGACTCCCTTGTAGGCTGAGAACTCATAGCTGCCAAGGTTTCAGATTGCTATGTGTGACATTTTCATAATTTCAGTGCAATTATGAGTGACATTTCAACGACTATGAGTGACACTTTCTCAAGACGACAGACGACAGCAACATATAAATATCAGAAATTACACCCATTTGAGCAACGAGAAACTCTAAGATCTTACAACTGCTGCAAAGTCCTAGGACTAGAAGGGCAATGAGGGCCCGACTTTACCACACAGGATGTGAGAGGCCAAACTGCCTGCAAATGAACCTCACTGACTCACAAAAACAGGATAGATCTCCCATGGGTGGACTTAATCAGAACCAGGTGCCTCATCCTCCCTCTGCAAGAACTGATCAAACTGTGCTGAGAAGCCCCAGAATGTACCAGCACAGTGTATCCACCTCCCGTACCATGTGACCCTCAAAGCCATTTTCTGACACATCACCTCATAAATAGCCTAAGTCCTTAATAATAATAAGTGACAACCCGGCCAGGTCTGGCTCAAATGCTGTAGCAAATTCTTCTCAGTCTGCACATTCATAATCCTCCCAGTAATAAACACCAGTGTCTGAACAGGGCTGGACTAGCCTCTCTGGATTATTGCCTTTATTAACTGCAACAGGTCACAGGTATGTCCTCCTGAACTGGCTACTTACCAGTAGAGTTACCAGTAAAAACAAGAAGATGAAATCACTTTGCAATATTCTGGAGCTGCCAACTTAATGATCAATGCTAGTAATTAAAGTAAACAGACAGAAAGGTGATCTATAAAAACTAATCAACTTTATAAACACAATTTTTATAACATTGTATATCATTTTTGACTCTTAAATCTTAAAACAAGGTGAACAAAGGTATTTATTTGTAAAAGGTGTCAACCCCTGGTTACTATGCTACTTAGGCTTCCACAGTACGGAAGGCAGGGGCACTATCGGAGGCTGTCTCTCACTGTCTTGGAGCACAGAACAGGTCTAACTCGCCGCAAATCATGCCTCAAAGCAGTTCACAGCTTGCTGGCCTTAGGCATTGCTGCTGGTGAGCTGCTACTGGCTGAGGGTCTCTGGGCCGAGGCAAAGCAGCCCGAGTGCTGGCAGAGTGGAGTCCAGTCACTGGCTCAGTGAACCTGGCAGGACCAGTCAAGTGTGCCTCGGCCCCTCGCACCCTTACAAGTGGGCAGATTGTTTTCTAGGTCAGGTGGGGGAGCTGAGAACTGCCCTCCCTCCAACAAGTGGAAAGCTGGTGCCGCTCGCAGCCGTTTTTCATTGCTGGCACTTTCTGCTGGGAACTTCTGCCTAACACGGACTTTGCTAAAAATTGTCAGGAGAACAATCCACGCAGGTGGGGAACGCTGAGGGGAAACCGAGAACAGCAGCACCAGGGGTCGGGACTGCGAGATCCAGCATACCAAGCGCTCTCACAACTCAGCGCAGCTGGTGTCTCTTCCCGCCCCTGCCCCTCCCCAGGCTATTTACAGCTCGCGGCCCCCGCTCCGTGGGAGTTGCTCGCAGCCGTTTTTCATTGCTGGCACTTTCTGCTGGGAACTTCTGCCTAACACGGACTTTGCTAAAAATCGTCAGGAGAACAATCCACGCAGGTGGGGAACACTGAGGGGAAACCGAGAACAGCAGCACCAGGGGTCGGGACTGCGAGATCCAGCATACCAAGCGCTCTCACAACTCAGCACAGCTGGTGTCTCTTCCCGCCCCTGCACCCTCCCAATATATAAACACGCCCTCCCCCGCGGATCGCGGGACGTGCGCGGGACGGAGCACGGGGCGAAGCCCGGGCAAAGGGCGGGCCGTTTGAGGCCGTTCGAGGACGGAAGAGACCGGACCGGGCCACCTCCCTTTTAACTATCTACCTGGAATTGACTGATTCTTACCGGGACCAACGATGACAACGATGGAAACAAGGAGCAAAAGCACGCAGGCAGTAACAGGAGCCACAAAAGGTACTCTGGACAATTATTTTGTAAAAGCTGGGTCATTATTGATCGATGAAATTACTATTCTCGAAAGAAGCATTTCCCAAGAAATTGACTGGGTGAGAAGGTCCCCTATGGGCCCCCTCGCACACGCCAAGAGCCCAACCAATAGACCCAATTGTACTGAGCTAACTGGCATTAGCAACGGGGTAACTAGTGACAGCGAGCACGCTGTGAATTTAGATGTGTCCATCTCTAGCTCGCACACAAGTGTACAGGAAGTAAGTGACCTTGATGACATGAGTTTGCTAAATCTTCCACCAGTCCAACCAGTCCAAACCCACCCAGTTCAAATCTCCAATTCTGACCACGTTTTAGACGTGGTAACTACCAACGATAGAGTAACATTGCTGGGGTTAAGAGAAGGAGCAGTCCCCAAAGTGAAAAATAGGGCACAAAAAAGAGGTGGGAGGAAGACAAAAACCCCAAAGAATAATCCCACCCCGAAGACAAACAGTCACGGACCAAGCATAATGGGGATCACGCCTATTGAGAGAGCCGAGGCCACACTACCAGAGCCTCAGACTGTAGCGTCTTTGGAACATACCAGCACTAACTCCCATGACACCTCGGGCGAAGACATTACTCTGGCCGACATAGGATCACTCCTGAGAACCTTATTATGTCCTTTAGAAGCACGGCTAATTAAAATGGAAGCCAGGCTAGTGAACATAGAGAAATCTACGGCCTTACTAGCCGACAATCCCAAAACAGACAGTAAAATAGTTGACAAGGGTGACAGACCAGGGACAGAGACTAAGAACAAGAGGGGTGCCCCAGCTAACAGCAAGGCGGGGGAAAGCGCAGGTCCCCCAGTACATCAGGACAAACCAACTGCACCCTCAATTAAGATCATGCAACCCAGCACTAATACAGCTACTCCCAACCACACACAGGTACCCCCTCCCAAAACTATTTCTAACCAGCCTAAGGCTAACACTCCTGCCCCTAGCTTACCCCAAAAAGTACTACCACTGACAGATGAGACTCTAGGAAACATTAAAAAGCCAAGAGTAGTGAACTTGCCGCCGGAGGCCAGCCAGTACACAGTAATCTTAGCGGGGGTGCCAGAGTTAAAAATCACTCTGATCGAATCCACCGCCTCTCTTAAGAACAAGGTGATGGACTGGTTATTTATATACAGACCTCTACTGCAAGGTATTACAAGTGATGTCCTTATGGTAAGAAGGGTCCCGTGGGTGGGTAGTACTAGAAAAACTATTAAAGGAGGCTGCGTCCTGATCAGCTTCAGAGACCCCATGACCGTCTCCTACATCTGCGCATGGCATCACGAGGACCAGGGGACCAATATTCAGTCCCTACCTCTCTCCTTTTTTTATCCCCGGCTGACACATGCTTACGAGGAGGAGGGATGGGGGAGTTTCCCTGAGGCAGGTGGGAGAGGAGACTTCTACTATCCAAGTCGCCACCAACCAGTGTGTTATGCACCAAACCCCGAAGAAGAAGGATGGGAAATCTGTCACAGAGGGGGAGGCGGATGGAGGAGAAGAGAGAGGGTTGATTATCGCCACCCCAGATCCCAACACCACACATATTATCCCGTGTCCAATAGGTACAGTCACTAGGACATGGTAGATTGACAGTCCAGGTACAACTCGCACCCCAGGGAGGGCGTGGAGGCAGATTTCATTCCCCCTGGACCCACATTTGATCCAATGTTAGATCTGGGTCAGCCAGTTGAGAAAAACCAAATTAACGCAGACACGCCCCCCCCACAAATTCGGAGGTAGGGGAACCTAGGGGTGTTCGGTCTCCTAGGGGTGATCGGACTCCCGCGGTAACATCATTGGACAATTTAAGTAACACTGTTACGTCCCCAAAAGTGGTCCTGACTTCAAAGCCACCATCCATGAAGATAATTTCGTGGAATGTGGCTGGCTTGGGTAACAAGCTAGACCTACAGGAATGGACTGCTTTTGTGGATACCGGGGATGTATGTATGTTCCAGGAAACCTGGGCGAGGGAAGAATATTCCCGACGGGGTTACCTGGCATTTTCCATTCCCGCAAAGTGGGTGGGAAGGGGCCGTCCCTCTGGCGGACTCACAACGTGGGTGGCGACCCATTTGGGCTGCCAGGCAGCACTTCTTCCCCTGGCTTCTGAGGACATATTAGTGGTTTTGCTCGAATGGCCGAACTCAGTCAGACTTGCCGTGATAAATGTATATTCAAGGCCGGTTAATATAACACGCGAATCACCTACTATTGAGGAACTATCAGCTTACCTCAGTGAAATTCCTAGGGGCACCCCATTCCTGGTCGGTGGGGACCTGAATTCACATTTTGAGCCCCTAGCAGGCCTCTTGGATGGTTTTTCCATGGAAGAGGATGCAAGGTGGGTGGTTCCCTCCGCAGTGGCACCCCCTCCCAGAGCCTGGACACCTCTAGCCCTACAGATTACTGCCCTAACTCTCAAGCACGGAGTTAGAGCCTGTAACGGGCGTATTAAATCTGATATACCGAGCAGACATACCTACAACAGAGTGGGCAGGGAGTCGCGCTTGGACTACGTCCTTGTACAACTTTCTTGATGGTCGCATATCATCGACTTTAGGATAACAGAAAGAGCTGATAGCGACCATAATGCTCTAGAACTGGACTATGCCCTGGCACGGACGTCAGTGATCACACCACGGCGGTGACTAAGCCTGGGCTTCTCCTTGAAAACAACAGAAGGAGAATTAGGTGGGAAAAGCTAGCTGCTAGCCGAGAGAAGCTTCCAAAGCTTTATGCCGGAATAATCCCGATTTTGGAAAAAGTGGGTAACTTAACTGATGAAATCCGCAATGAGGATACCCACAAACTACTTTATCTGGCTCACGAGGATCTCATTAGGACCATGGCGGATGATCTCTTCATTGAAGGTCAATGCAGAAGGGGCGGAGCACATTGCAAGTCTTCATGGTATAATGCAGCATGCCGTAAGGCAAAGGGAGAACTCCTCTCATGCATTAAGGAGGGCAAAAGCAGAGCGGAGATACAGGCCAGTAGACGGGCATACAAGAAACTAGTCGCCCAGGCCAAGGTTGAATGGGAGCAGGGCAAGTGGGAGGAACTCTCTAGTTCCTTAGCCACCAGGGATTACCGTAAATTCTGGCGAACTGTGAATGCGGGTTCTGGGCACTTACTTTCAGCAATTGAACCAAATATCGCAGCCGGGGCATGGCAGGCGCACTTCCAGTCGCTCTATACCTCGGATGCTGGGGCCACTTGTAATCCACCCCCAAGCACGCCTATCCACTGTGAGGGCGACTTGTTTACATTAAAGGAGGTGCGAGCCGCTATAGCGGGACTGGCATCAGGTAAGGCCCCTGGGTTGGACGGTCTCCCAGGTGACCTGTTTAAACAAGAGCCTGACGTATGGGCCCCCTATCTTCTGACAATATTTAATGCCGTTTTCTTGGGCATGGAGATCCCTAGCACTTGGCTGGGGGCAGAGGTGGTCCCTATGTTCAAGAAGGGCTCGCCTCTGCTCCCAGCCAACTACAGGCCCATCAGCTTAATAGATGTGTCCCAGAAGCTTTTTGGCAGGCTTGTATTAGATCGCCTCCAGATCTGGCTAGAAGAAACTGACACCCTGAGTCCATACCAGGCGGTATTTAGAAAGGGGGTGTCCACAATAGATCAGATTTTCCGCCTAAACCTCATCTATTGAAGGACCGCACTAATCGAGGGGGGCAGCTTGTACACGGTTTTCGTGGACTTGCGAGCCGCCTTCGATTTGGTGCCCAGATCGAGACTGTGGAGTGTGATCGCTGAGATGGGGGTTCCACCTGAAATCCTTGATATTCTACAGAGATTGCATCGGAACAACTTTGCACGTGTCAGGTGTGGAAGAAATGGTAAATTAACAGACAGATTCCCCGTTGACGGAGGGGTGAGACAGGGCTGCATGCTTGCACCGACCCTGTTCTGCCTCTTTGTCAACGGGGTAATCGCCCACCTGAACGGGATCGAAGACATCGATGCCCCCAAATTGGATGGCAGCAGGGTGCCCACCATCATGTTTGCGGACGACACCCTGCTGCTGTCCAAAACTCCCATGGGGATTCAGCGAATTCTTGACTCTTTCTTGGTATTCTGTACGGAGAGGGGCTTAGAGATCAACGCTCTAAAAACAAAATATATGATCCTAAATCCCACCCCGAAGACACGTCCCAATCCACTGCTTGGTTCATCAAGCCTAGAGAGGGTGTCCACATTTGAATATTTGGGTGTAACCCTAAATGAGAACATGACATGGGGGACACACCAGACCAAGGCAAACTTGAAATTGGTGCAGATCGTGGGAGGTATCACAAGGATGATGACCAAATCAACATATCGTCCACTGGGCCCAGTCATCCAGATCTACAAAGCCCAGGCTCGGGGGCTGTCACTTATGGGGCTGAACTTTGGGGTCACACTTCGGCCCAAAACATGATGTCAACTGAAAATAAATTCATCAGACAATTAGTTGCACTTCCATTAAGCACGCCGCTACTCCCGTTGAGACTGGACTTGGGACTTAGACCAATCACAGAAGGAACTGGGTCTTAAACCTTTGATATTCTGGCGGAGGCTATGGAGCAGTCAGGAACTTATCAACTACAGGTCTGAGCTCAAGGAATTTTTAACCCAACCAAAAGCCACCCAGATTCCTTGGTTAAAATACATAAAAACATCATGCGAGAGTCTAGGGTTCACAGAACTATGGACCGACCCAGCAAACGCATCTACCAGGATACCACGCAAAGTTCTGTCAAAAGCTTATTATGATCTAAAGCTTACCATTGCTCTAGACAGCAAGCGTGAGGGTTCTCTGACGAATCTATTCATTCAAAGTAAAGACTCCTATTGCCGGGAAAGTGTATTGGATGGGATGACTCCTGTGCTAACCAGGAAGCTATTTCTCCAGTGGAGATACGGCACACTGCCCCTTAGGTCTTTCACTAGTTCCTGGACATCGCCACCAACCACCAAGCAATGCCCGGCATGCGCTCTCTCTGACGAAAGCGATCTACATGTGGTCTTATTTTGCAAGGCCTACCAGGGCATCAGAAAACACTGGCTCGTCCCCCTTCTCAAAAACTTCGGTTGCTGACAGTTCTCCCCCGTGTACAGAATTTTAAAAACTGATGTCTCTCCCCTAACTGTCTTTGCACTGGCGAAATACCTCACAGCTATGTGGTTTATTCGTACCCGCATCTTGAAGGCGGAGCTGGGCCCATAACAATCTTATTTTATTTTATTTTATTCATGTTTTTTAGCCTCCTGCTGATGGACTACTTATATATTGCCAGCCGTATTTTTTAACTAATGTTTTATAATGATTGTAATTATTTGTATATCTTTGATGGTCTAATTGATTAAAATAAAGATTGAAACTGAATGTGGAAAGCTGGGCGTATGAAATTTGCTTCCATCCATTAGGTTCAGGCCTCCTACCGGACAGTGGCGATTGCCAGTACCTCAGCACGGGAGGCCGGGTTTCACTCAGTATTTAGGACATTTTACAATAAACATCCCCGTTATCGTGTCCAATGCTGGCGAGTCTGAGTCATAAAATTTGAGCGGCAGGCAGCTGATGGCGCTGTAAGCAATAATAAGCACATGTGTAGGTTAACACGTGGCTGCAACTTTCTCACTGACATTTTTGTCATAAAGTCTGCGCATTATTTTGATTACTAAAAAGCCACACTATCTACAGACACGTGGCTGGAACTGGCATCAGACACAGGCGGTACTTTGAACGAAGGTAAGGTTTTGTTTGACTTTCTAATTTACTCTCACTGCTACTACCTCCGCTCCTTTCATCATGCACGGCAGGCAGAGAATACATAGTACAGATTATGCACATTCTGCACTGCCCGGAGAGGTCGATGGTGTTGACAGTCTGTGTAAGAATTTTAGTAGATACTACAGCACTGCAGTCTGTGCATGTTAGGCTAAATGTGTACATCAAGTGGGGGTCGTGTGTCGTGCAGGGACTTTGGAATTCAAAGCTTTATACATTGCCAGCGCGCCGCCGAATGATTTATGCCCCTCACTGTTGAAGGCACAGCAGCGCTAGCGCTATCCAGTGACATGTGTAGGTCAAGCAGCAGAGTGAGAGAGTCCACACTCCAGGCTGCACTCACTTTGCTTTGAGGCGCGCAGCAATTATTTGCACAGGCCGCCTCAACACACAGTTACACTGCCGGCGGCCCTGCGGCCACGGCGGTGAACCACACGGGGTCACCAGACTCTCCCGCAATCTGGAGGATCACGATACCTGATGCACGGGCCCATTGCTGAGACTGTAGACAGTAGTGACAGTCAGTGAGGGTCGCGGCGGGGCGCCGGTAATAATATTTAATTTTAAATTATGCGGAGGCTGAGAGGCAGCAAGCACTCAACTCACTTGTCTGTCTCTCTCGAGTCCCCCGCCGCTTTAAACGACCAGGGCCCTCACTTCCTGTGCAGGCAGCCGGATGAAGTCTCATCCAATTAATAATCCCCACCCACGACGCCACAGCAGCTAGTAGCAACCTCTGCTGAGCTGCGTGAGGGGCAGGCCTGTTTCCCGGGCAACACAGGAGTCGGACAGCGTGCAGCTCCTGGCAGAGACTAAGATACATTGTAGCGCGCCGCAGCCGCTCTACTGTCTCTGCAGTTAACTGTTTAGGCACTCAGAACAGCATAGAGAGCCCGGTCACAGGAGCGCCACTGGCGCGCCTGGCACAGGTCGAAAATGCGTGACAATGCATTTCAGTGCGGTGATGCGGATCACCGCACTGAAATGCGTGAGCGTCACACCTGTTGCGTGACGCTTGGCAGGACTGAGAACTGTGGGGGTGCGCATCGGAGGGCGAGAGCTCCGCCGCCCGCGTTCCGCATCTAGCTGAGGTCCCCCACACTGTTCCTAATAACGTGTGCGCATGAGCGGGCACCTCTGTTAAATGTAGGGTGCAGTGCTGTGTGTGGAGCGCACACAGCACATCAAACAAGAAAGTTTGCGCCGCTGCTTTTAATAAGCGAGCGGCGCAAAAAACGGGTGTTTCCATCATGTAGAGCCCGTCGGCGGTGCATACTGTGTGCTTTTGTTTGAATATTCATGTTCTTTGCAGCTCTGCCACGAGCTGCAATTAACATAAATACTTTTAAAAAAGCACACAATCTGCCCATCACCCTGCAGCTGCGCTCTATCAAGAAAAGAAATTCAGTAAGTCTACAAATAGGGCGTGAAAAGCACACATTGTGTTTGTAGACTCGCTGATTTTCTCTTCTTAACATAGCTGGGCTGCAGGGTAATTGTGTGACTTTGTTAAAGTTTTCAGGTTAATTGCAGCTCCAGACGGGCGCTGTGCTTAACCTGAAATCTTTAACAAAGGCCTACAATCACCCTGCAGCCCAGCTCTCTTAAGAAAAGAAATGCAGCAACTCTACAAACACGGCGTGAAAAGCACAAGTCGTGTGTGTACACTTGCTGAATTTCTCTTCTATAATAGAGCACAGCTGAGGGGTGATTTACACTTTTCTGTGCTTGGCATAGTGTGCCACCCTACTTATATTTTCCTGTTTCTGTCATTGCTTCCAGGTATATGATACAACAAGTAACATCATACCCAGGGCTTTAAGTGGGATGAAAAAACTGGGGGGGTCTCACAAAGGGGCGTGGCCAGTGTAATTAAGGGCATGGCTTAAGACACATAAGCTAAAAATATGTACTTAGCATAGTGTACCGCCCAACTTGTATTTTGCTGTTTCTGTCATTGTATCCAGATATATGATACAACAAGTAACATCATACCTACAAGTCAGGACTATTGGCTTAGTCAATGTTTTTTAGTTGCATAAGATAAATAAGCAGCAACTATGGCTTGTATGTAATATTGAAAAGGCTTCAACTTAAAGCCCTGGTGACACCACGACAATGTTGCTGCTCCTGAGTTTCAAAAAGAGAAGGGAAATCCAGAGAGAAAATGACTCTCTTTAAAGGATTTCCTATCCCCTATAAGTAGGGTGACTAGATCGTGTAACCCAAAAACCGGGACATTTCACAAAAATAGAGAATGGACTACAAATTTGCATCAATAAAGTGGCAAATAATGACAGTCCTCATCCTCATAGAAACACGGAACAGGCACTAAGAAAATAAATAAATGTAATTTTTAAAACCAGCATCATGCCTGTTAATGAAACTGCTTACTTATAACAGCCCTGCTTTGGAACACCTAAAAGAAATGCCTCTCACTGTGTTTTTAGTTCAACCTCTCAAAAACAGGGACATGAGCCACTTTTACTGAAATCTGCTGGGACAACTGTTGAAAAACCAGGACGGTCCAGACAAATCTGGGACTCCTGGTCACCCTACCTACAAGGCTCACTTGGCATGACGTCATGCCCTAACTTCTCTACTAGTGAGAAGTGAGCAGTGTGAGCACGTGCACATCGATGTGCCTAGTGTCACTGCAGTCTGGAAAAAAACGGACTGCCTGTGCCAGGGCACAAAACAGAAACCGGTAGAGACCTGTTTCTAAGACCCCTTTAAAAAACTGCCGGTGCTCAGCATCGGTGAGACCCAGCCCACTTGAAGCCCTGATCATACCTACAAGTAGGACTATTGACTTTGTAAGTGGTTGCTAGTTGCATAAGATAACTACGCAGCAACAATGGCGTGTATAAATTAAATCCATCTCAATTTGAAAACAGCGAAAGTCTCCAGCCATCTTTCTAGTTGTGCTGAGGCTGCCAATGACAGAGACTTGCTTGAGTGTCTGTTATGGTCACGCTGGTGGTACAGTTTTAACAAGCTCTTTTGACAAAATGTGACATTTTAACAAGAAGCAGTTTGACTGTCCATGAGATTCGCTTTTTTGTACTTGCATATTTTAGGGCGAAAGGGGGTGATCTTCTGTACAAAACTCAGCTCTGATATTCATCAGGTTAAGCAGGCTGTCTTGTGATAGGAGTTTGCCATACATCGAGTAGTGCAGCTTCCGTACTGTGGTTGGGACAGAAAAGTGACTAATGGGAATTCAACAGTTGGCTTGCTTCTAAATATTTTTCAAATTGTAGGGTGATTATTCGTTCCAGGTTTAATGGGGTAGGAGGAAGGAAGAAAGGGGAAATGTTTGTGGTATTTCTCTATGTTTTTAATGTAGGTGCTCATTCTGGCAAGCCTGACGAATAAACTAAATAAACCTTGACCCAGTGAGACACTGATGATGGTAACAGTAGTCTCGAGCAGTGGAGGAGCAGAGTCTTTTAGGGTCTTAATTATTGTTTTATTATTGTCTTGAGAAACTGATATCTTTTTTATGCATGATGATCTGTGACCTGAGCATTCCACGGGACTAGGTGATGTACCCGTGTAGTGATGGTGCAGGTTTTCACAGATCTCTTGTCAGCGTTGTAATGTTGGTCTAAGTTTGTATTTTTTCAAGGATTTCAAGGATTTGAAAGTTGCGTAGCAGTGCAGTGATCACTTTTCTCACCTACAAAAGCCTCTCCTAGTCATCCCGTTTCACTTCATCTGAAAGTTTTCTTCTTAATTGCAGCTCCAGACGGGTGCTGCGATTAATCTATAAACTTTAACAAAGGCACACAGTCACCCTGCAGCTGCGCTGTATTAAGAAAAGAATTGCAGCAACTCTACTCCCGACAGATGGATCAGTCATTTACACACTTGCAGCTGCCATCTGCTCAGACCTGCATCTTGGCAAGATTAAAAATCTTGGCAAGGCCTAACCAGCCTTCCACCCTTCTTAGTTAATTCAGCTGAGCACGGTTACATAGAGCAAGCATTTAGAAATGACAAGATGGCAAAAAGGCTCCTTATAGAACCCCCCAACGTCGATATGCAGAGACGCTACTTCTGAAGCATTGCCGTACCACACTCGCTGTCTTCTCTGACATATGTTAAATGTTAAATGTCGTATACTTGTAAAGTGCACAGCTGCCCCAGCAAAGGGTCGTCCCGGCGCTGTATACCGCTGGGGAACCCGTCCTGGCTTTCCCTGTGGGATGGTCCCTACTGGGATTCCCCAAGGTGGAGCCAGGCATCCCCGGCGTTGATGGGGCCGTTGTGGAGATTAGGCAAGCTAATGCCCAGAGTTGCCGAGTGGGACCCCAGGTTAGAGTAGGCACCGAGGCGAGAATTGTCGAGTCCGCTGACCCTGGTCCACGACCCTGCCGCGTCGGGAATTGAACCCTGGTCCCGGGCCGACTTCTGCTCCCGGGTCTGCCGCCTCTAACCAGTGAGCCACACCACTCCACATGACTCCATATCTTTTGTCCTTTTTTCTTCCACTCCCCAGCTGCTCTCGCCATCTCCTTCTCTTCTTTTTCTTCTTCTTCATGTCAGTCCCGCTCCACGTTTACCCACTTTCCCCTTCTCCCCATCCCATTCTTGTCTCCATTTCCCTCTCACTGCCTGTTCTTTGTTTCTCTCTTACCAGTTTTCCGTTCTCCAGTCTCCCTCCCAGTTCTCCAAAGCCTCTGGCTGCCTTTCTCTTTCCGTCCCTCTCTTACCAATTTCTCCATTACCCCTTCCCCATTTGTCGTCTTTGCGTCCTGACTTTCTTTCTACTTTGTTCCTCTCTCCCCCTTTCTCTGCCACTAAATCCTATTTCTCACTATTCTCCTCTCCTTTTCCTTCAGGCTATGATACGATTTTGAAAACACATACCACTATCCCTAAATGTTACATGGAAGCACATTTAAAATTTGGACCAGTGTGCCTCTGCAGTGTCGGTGACCTGGCCAAAAAGGACATAAAAAAGCTGAAATTTGATCATAAATCCAAAGCTGTTCTAATCATGGGCCCCGGAAATAAGTTTGGCCCAGGCGCTCAAAATCCTTAAGATGTCCCTGTGCATTTGTTAAAGTTTTCATGTTAATTGCAGCACGCATCATGAGCTGCAATTAATACAACGACCTTAGCAAATACACACAATCACCCCGCAGCCCAACCCTATTAAGAAAAGAAATGTAGCAACATAGCTGCCAAGGTTTCAAATTGCAATGTGGGATGTTTTCATAATTTCACTGTAATTATTAGTGCCATTTGAACAGGGTAGTACTGGTGGCGCCTGGCGTGACAATGTTTGTTGGCGCCCAAATGACCACCTCCACCACGGATACTCTCATTACCAACCTTTAACAGTGACCCTCAAGGCTCCATAACCCCTCTCTCTTTCATATTTATTTTGTTTGATAGCGCCACTCATACCAGTGTAATGTGTTAAGCACTTTACATCGCAGACACATTGCACAGCGGCACTGAATCATAGTGTGTAAGTCAATGTATCAGAAATGTTACATCAGACAGAGGAATAAAATGTCTCCTCTTAACAGAGCTGGACTGCTAGGGTTTTAAACAAACGTTTGGAGTGATATTTGGCGCAGCACACATGCACGGTATTGTTCCTGGCACACATAGCCATGTCTGCAGCGCACAAAGACCCTACACTGCTGGACACAGAGGAAAAAACACCATCGAATCCCTACCGGCTGGTCTCCAGGATCAGCCCCCTCCATTAACGCTCCGATCATTGACCACCTCTTTCCCTGCTTTGTCACAGGTCATTAAGTGTGGTGGGATTCACCTGGTGCAGGACTGCGTTCACACTGTCTTCCAGCCTACACCCCACTACCAAACGCTAGTTCTCTCTTTCCACTGTGTATGCCGCCCTGGGCCAACCCTGCCGCTAGAACCTGACAGACTTTGGCGCCCTTATATATATTCTTCACTGTGCAGCGCTTTCTGATCCCTTGGTTTTCCGTGATATTGCCGCACTGGCGGATTGAGGCACCCTGCCTTCTGCCCTGACCCTTGTCTCAGCCAGAATTATTTCATTTTCGCGCATCTGGGAAACTCAATAACAAGAGACACCTCGCTGGGCGCTGTGTTACAGGCCTGCAGACTGCCATGTGAGTGGTACATTCTTCTTGCTCACTGTTATACTTTACCGCTGAAAGCTTGACTACCACGCACTTACTCCCACTGTCCGCTACGCCGATGGGCCTCGGCCTCTCTTCTTCTGGCTGTAGTGGTGCTGACTGCCAATCAACACTTGACACTGCGTTGTCCGATACCCCCATGAACCTCGGACTGACAACGCTGTTTACACAATCCTGTTCTGCGCCTTACTTTGATGGACACCTTCTCTCGCTGTTCGCCCTTGCTCACGACAACCATGGGGAAACCAGATGGGCGCTACCCTAAGTTGGTCTATGATGCCAAAAGGACTGACACACACTCTAATTCAGTGAATTCCATCCATCCAAGCGAGGAACAGCCACACACGAAATCCTCCACCTCTGGGGATGAGGTCAAGACGCTCCTTCTGGCTATGCAACACAGCCTCACAGACCTCCCCGGGAAAATGGACACGATGAACAATTGCCTAGATTTTCTAGTCCAGAAGGTGGACAAGCACGATGGGCAGATCAAGGAAGTGGAGCGTCATATATCAGACACTGAGGACACCACAGCACAGCTGCAGCTTCAAGTGTCACAGATGGACAAATTGCTTAAAGTAATCGCGGTAAAAAATGAGGACCTAGAAGCCCGCAGCCGACGGAACAACATCCGCAGTATTGGCATTCCGGAGAGCACCAACACGGGCCGTATGGAGGACTTAGTTGAACATCTTCTGAGGGGTGCGTGCTGTGCCAACGCTTTCTCCTCGCAACTCATCGTGGAACGGACACACCGATCCCTGGGACCTCGACCTCCACCAGGCAGTGCACCTCGCCCCATTGTGGCCCGCCTCCTTAATTACAGGGATCGAGACACGGCGCATAAAATGGCTCTTGAGAATAAACCCCTACATTACGAGGGCTTGGAAGTCACCATCTTTCTCGATTTATTATGAAAACTAAGCAAGGAATCTGAAATACTGAAACCTGTGTATTGGAGGAAAGGTGCTGAGAAACACCCCATCCAACACAGATAAACCAGAAAGCCACAGGTACAATACGAGGAACCTGAAGAGCATGACTCCTAAATGCAACAATCCAGCATCATCATGGGCAGTCTCACCATCTCACCATCTCACCATCAAGCATGGATGTATCTGACATACAACTTCCTTTGCAGGAGAAGACACCGTATGAAGGCCAGCCACTTTACATGGCAGACCCCAATCCATAAACCTTCATGTGAGAAACTGGGTTACTGGTTGACTGGGGTGAGAGTCCTGTTCAAGTAGCAACCACAGTCCTAGTTTACCTTCTCAAAGCGCCAGGACGCCCCTTTGCTGGGGCAGCTGTGCGCGGTACAAATAAAAATAACATAACATAACATAACATAGTTGCAGTTAAGGCACAAGCAAACCGCGAAATGCTGCCATCATCACTGCTGGACTCTGCCTGCTTGGCCTTGACATTCATCTCCTTAAGGCTCCTCTCATGAGCCAATCTCCCCAAAGTGATTCCTCCAAGGCCAGTTTCTTCTCTTTCGTTCTCAACTGGGCCATCTGCAGTTTAAACTCTCTACCCTCCCTCCTCTCTGTAAGCTCCTCTAGGGACAATTTGTGAGAGGACACATTGCTTCCTGCTGAGGGAGGGATCTCCCAATCCTGGGACAAGTCATCCCCCCTTCAACAGGCTGAATTCCAAAACCCTCCTGAAGGTCCCACTCTGATCCCTCCATATCATCTTCTCCCTCCTGATCATGTGCTGTGACTAGAAACTGATGGGGCCACGGCCATGCCCTCAAAGCCTTTTGGAGCTCTGCCTTCCTGGTGCTCCTTTTGGCAGAACACTCTCCTGGCAAAACACCTTCAGCTCAGCCACAGAGTAGCTCTCCAGGTTGGCAAGCTGAAACTCCACTCTTGCAGGTAGGGCCACAGACACAAACAGTCAGGTAAAGTAAAAATTAATAAAAACAAAAAGGGCAATCAAGGAGAATTCTAAACTCAAATTGGTCTCGGATATGGGATGGTAGTGTACACCAGTTCACTGTATGGCACTGCACAAACACAAGTCCTGATCCTCACCGCTGACCACCAATGTGAGAAATTGGGTTACTGGTTGACTGTGGTGTGAGCCCTGGTCAAGAAGCAACCACGGTCCTTGTTAGGGTAAGATACAAGCAAACCCCAAATGAACCTGATCTCAATCCCCTGGTGGATTGGCACAGAGCAGTCAGACTTAACTTAGAAGCACTGTGTATATTATTTGTGCAGCACTCCAAACAGTAAAACAGTGAAAACACTACACAAAAAAGATCCCAGACACTTTGGAAAAATAGAGCAAAATGTAATAAATAAAACAAGACCAATGCGAAAAAACATCCAATTTTTAGAACCAGAGTTATGAATTCTAAAAGAATATAGTGCCAAAAAGCACAAAAGACCAACTCAGAATATCTGGCCGCACTGGAACAGGTCAAATTTCAAAGTTCAGGCTGACTGCAATGGAGCGCAGATCGGATACAGTCCCTGGTTAGTCCCGCTGAAGATTTACCTTCTCGAGTTTGGTGCCAAGAGTCCTGTTTGCGTTAGAGAGGGCCGTGAGGAGCAAGAAGAGCTTCGGGGGAGTCTGTCGGTGTGGCAAGAAGAGCAGGCTAGCGCCGCAACTGGACGTGCTGGAGCTTCGTGTTGGCAGTCCCCCATGAGTGGTCAATACTGCAGTGTGATGAGATGGAATGGCGGTGCTTCACACTGATTTCCGGTGCAAGCGGTGCAGTCTCGGTGCGAATGGGCCCGCTCACAATCACAAAGAGACTAAAAGCTTGATTTCGCACTGGTGAGCCACACCAAGGGTCCAGGACCTGAGAGGCATCACTTGGAGGTCAAGACCTCACTGCAGCTGGGTCCAGGATGTTGGGGAGCCTTTTATGTCAATGAGGGTCAGATCAGGAGGCCAGCACACTAGCCCTAGGGTTCACTCTGTGGTCCTAGGTTCAAGATGAAATTGCCGATCTAGTTCTCCTTCCCCAGGCAAGAGAGCAGCAGGTCAACACAACAAGGCACTAGTTCATTTAGAGCAGCAGTCCAGCAGAGTGACAGTCATTGTAGCAGCACGGCAGACTTTACTGGCAGAGTATCCACAGATCCAGAAGTGTACTGAAGAGTTGGTGTCTGAGGTCCAGTATTTATACACAGCTGTGCCTTTGAAGTGGGGAGAAGCTTCTAGGGGTATCCCTTTGATGTTCACAGATGTGTTGCCTTTATGGCCCTGGCTCCAGACAAGCTTTATGCAGTATGCAACCCTTTGTGTGGAGAGAGGACCCTGCGTATTCAAGTGTAAGTGGGACTGGGCCTAGCTCCTCCCACCCATCCTGTTAGTGATGGCCCATCTAGTCACACCTGTGCTTCCCATTGTATGTGGGTATCATGGAGGAATACACAAAGCCTAGCTGTCATCTACACACAGTCATTTGACCCAGAGACACACTGCAGGCACCAAATGGCTAAGGAAAGAAAATGCCAACTTTCCAGGTCGAAATAGTAGTTTAAAATTGCACTCACACACTCTGCAATGGCAGCCAGAAACATGTTTAAAGTGCTACTTAAGTGAGTGGCACAACTGTACTGCAGGTCCACTAGTAGTATTTAATTTATAGGCACTGGGCACATATAGTGCCACTTTACTACGTACTTACAAGTACATTAAATATTCTAATTGGGTATAAGCCAATGTTACCATGTTTTATGGAAAGGGGGCAAGCATTTTAGCTCTGATTAGCAGTGGTAATGTATGCAGAGTCCTAAGGCCAGCAAAAACAAGATTTGCAAAAACAGAAGGTCTAAAGGCAATCGTTTAGAGGAAAACCATGTCAAGGATTCCAGGTCTAACTGAATTAGTATGCGGTATCACATATGAAAGGGAATAAAAGGCAATTTGCCATAAAGACGCTCCCTGTAGCCAAAGCCCAATATTGCGTTTCTGGATAGTATAGAATAGGCGCAGTCCCTCTCATCAGTTTCTCTCAATTTCTTAAAAAGAGAGTAGTAGAGAAACCGCTGTAATCCCCTTGAATCAGGTCGATACAGCAAACAAGTGGAATAAATAAGTATATATAAAACATCAAGCCTATGAACCACACCACTGGAAATGAAGCCCACGTGACTTAAATGTCACAGTGTGCCTACTTGGAGTTTGCCATCTGACAGAATGAGAACACTGGAACAATGCTGATTTGCAGCATCAATGTCACCTAATAGAATAGCATCCCTGTCGACGAAGTTGGAGCACAGTAGTTTGAGCAAGCCAACTACCAGACTCCAGTACACAGACACCAATACCTGCCCATCGGGCAGTCAAAGGGAGCGGCAAAGTTGCTCAACAAAATCACTGGAAATAGGTGGGGCAACTCTGTTATCACACCAAGAGTGTTCACATTTTGACAGTAACTATCCCCATTATGCTAGGGCTAGCGGTGTATAGTTGTTGGGCTGTATCCTCCCAAAGATGCTTATATTATGACAAGTGTTAGCAACCTTTTTGCAAAATTATCATAATAATGCTAGGGTCAACATATTTTATACAATCAGGTCAAGAGTGGCAGTGGAGCTATTCATTGTGTTATAAGTCAAGCATCCTGCCCCTGCACGCCAGGGTGGAATTTGATCTCTCCAAGGCTTATATCCCAATAGAAATGACCCTGCTCCATTGCCCCAAATCCTCCATGTCAACCATGTACCTTTCTACAAACATGAGCAAAATAAGGTGGCCCCAAATCATGCGTGAGACTTTTAGTCAGTGTTGGTCTTTTAGCTAACAGCACATTGTTTTCAGTGGCTTATAATGTAGCTTGGTTTTTGAGTTTAATGTTGGTACGGCAAGTAAAGGAGGCGGGTTCCACGTTCTAGATTTTACCCTGGAACCCTAGGCCGATGTCTCTTTTTTGTCTGCATGAAAGTGTTGGGGGGATGAAAATCGTTAAAAAATCAATCATTACTGCTCTGATGAACTATGACTCCCAAGAATCACAGACTCCCAATCAAGTTTAGTAAGTTTATTTCAAAGTCAATAGCAATTGAATTGAATGAATGAATGAGCAATTTGTATAACGCAAACTAAGCCCAAGGGCGGCAAGGCGCTTGTGAACAGATCGCTCACAGACAACTTCTGAAATCATGCTTAGGCCCTGCTCTTAGGAAACAACCAGGTCTTAAGGGACTTACAAAAGACAAAGTGTTCTTGTTGCCCCGAAAGGGAGACCGGGAGAGAGTTCCACGCCTTGGCCGCAATCAGCGAAAAAGCTCTCCCCCCCCCCACCTCAATCTTTTGAACCTCGGGACCACGAGAAGATTACGATTTGCTGACCTGAGATTCCTTGAGGGCATATATCTTTTGAAGATTCCTTTTAGGCCAGATGGGCCCCGGCCATGATATGCGTTATGGGTGAGGCAGAGGGTCCACCGGGAACCAATGAATGAATGAAATGAATGAATGAAATGAAATGAAATATAAATTTGTACAGCGCGATTGCTGCCCTGAGGCGTCCAAGCGCTAACAGCAAATGAGGTTGCTTGAAAAAGAAAGAGTTGATAAGGAATTAGAGAGGTATGTTAAAAAGGAAAGTTTTCAATTGTTTCCGAAAGGAGGACAAATTCGGGTTGGACCTGAGTTGGACAGGAAGTGAGTTCCAGAGCTTGCCGGCATTATGTGCAAACATCCTGCCGCCCCATCTTGCCTTTTTAATTCTAGGGGCTACAGCCATGAAAGCCTGGCTGGAGCGAAGATTCCTACTGGGTTGATACTGAGTGGTTAGATCACGAATGATGGCTGGTCCTGTGTCCCAGAAGGCTTGGTGCGATATACACATAGCCTTAAAGGCGATTCTTTGCCGTATCGGCAGCCAGTGCAGACTGTGCAATGCAGCTTTGACTGACTGTCTACGCGGCAGCTGGAGTAATGTGCGAGCTGCACAGTTTTGCACTATTTGCAGCTTGCGCAATGTATATTCAGGGGCACCGAGATATAAAACATTGCTAAAATCCAGACGGGACTGAATCAGACCTTGAATAGCCACCTGCTTTGCCTCCAAAGGCAGAAGAGGAAGTACTTTCCTCAACATCCTGAGCAGACCAAAGCAGGTGGCAGAAAGTTTCATGGCCTGTACGTTGAACGATAAAGTTGTATCCAACCAGACCCCCAGGCTTTTTATACTATCCTTGGGGGCTGGTGGAGTGCCTAAACATGGGGGCCACAAAGAGTTAAAGGAGGTGGGGTTTGTGGGACCCAGGAGCATCAGCTCTGTTTTGTCCCCATTAAGTTTAAGGGCGGACAAGGTCATCCAGGACTTTACCTCCTCCAAGCACCTCCTCATCCCCACTGATGCTGGGCGGCCACCCTCCTGCGCCAGAGAGACCACTAGCTGAGTGTCATCCGCGTAAGAAACGATCTTAACACCGAACGGACGGACAACTTCAGCCAGTGGTCTCATATAGATGTTAAAAAGCGCAGGGCTTAGGGCGGAGCCCTGTGGGACTCCACACCTCAGCGGCCTGCTTGAAGATACCGTATCTCCCTCGAAAATTTGGAAGGACCTATTGCTCAAAAATGATTTAATCCAGAGCCATGCTCCGCCTGTAATTCCGACATCCGAGAGGCGGCTCAACAAGATATCATGGCTCACCGTATCGAATGCCGCACTTAGATCAAGGAGGATCACTGCCACTGATCCCCCTTGATCCAAGATCTTTCTGGTTTCCTCTGTGACTGCAAGCAGAGCGGTCTCCGTCCCGTGTCTGGGGCGAAAGCCCGTCTGGGTGGCATCTAACAGCTGGTTGTTCTCAAGATATTCCACCAGATGGTTATTGATGTGCTTCTCGAGAATCTTGCTCACCCAGGGGAGCAGGGAGATTGGACGATAGCTGCTGAAGTCACCCGGATCCAAATTAGATTTTTTTAGCAGAGCACGGACCATGGCCCGTTTCCAGGCAGGAGGGACGGTACTAGAAATGACTGAGGCGTTCAGGAGGTTCATGATGGTGGGGAACACAAACCGAGCAGCCAGCATCATAACTTCTGGGGTTGCAGGATCAGTCGGTGACCCATTTTTTACCTGGCGGGCTAAGGAGTCCAGAGAGTCAGGGTCTAACAAAGGAAAGTGATCAAGGGTTATCGATACTTGGACTGTAGTATCCCCCAGGTTTATCTGTCCCTGATCTATAAGTTCTGGGGCATTGGAGTAAAAAGAGGAGTAAATTTGGTCAACTTTATGATGGAAGTAGTCTGCCAAATCATCACATTGGGCTGAGGTTTTGCCCAAGTGCATGACCGGAGAGGAAGGTTTAGTGAGACTTTTTACTATTTTAAAAATCTCCTTAGGTTTAGACTTCGCTCGAAGAATTTTTTCCGAAAAATAGGTGGACTGGGCAGATTTAACCCCTATCTTATATGATTTGATTGCTTCTCTGTATTGGGTTTTCTCCTCCAATACATACCCCATACGCCACCGTCTTTCTAATTTCCTACAATAACGTTTCTTTTCCATGAGATCCTCCGTGTACCAAGGAGCGTTTTTTTTGGGAGCGTTTCGGAGTGAGTTTACGCAGGGGAAGCGTGGCCTCAAGGGATTGTGCAATCCAATCTTCATATTCCTGATTGGCCACACATGGATCCCCGTTGTAAGAAGGCTGGGCAATCGCGAGCCTGTTCGTCCAAGAATCAACAGGTAGTCGGGACCAGATTCTGGCATTTCTTGCAGTGACGCTAAGAGGAAGTGGCTTGTAAGTAGTCCAGGTAAAAGGAACTAGTAAATGGTCAGTCCAAGGAATAGCGATTGGTAACCCCACCGCCAACTCTGCACAGTTGCTAAATACTGGGTCCAATAAGTGACCCTTAATGTGGGTGGGGGCTTGGACTCGTTGGCTTAACTGTAACGCCGCTAAATCATCTGTCAGCGATACGGCGATGTGATCCAGGGTAGCGTCAAAATGAAAATTCAGATCGCCTAATACAGTATAATTCGAGGTGATTGTAACCAGGTCGGCTACAATGGATGGGAGCAATTTATGAAATTGTTTAGAGAGTGCCGGGGGGCGATATACAATAACACCTGAGAAACAGTTGGTCGGGGAAAATTCTACGCTAAAACCTAGGCTCTCGCATTCTGGAATTGGTTCGGGAGTTACTCGGCAGTGATACTGATCTTTATAAATGATGGCTAGACCTCCTCCTCTCCCTTCAGAGCGGTCCTGCCGAGTAATTTGATAGCCTAAGGGAAGGGCTGTCACGATGTCTGGGTCCGAGTCTTTCGTAAGCCAGGTCTCTGTGAGGAAAACTGCATCTGGCATACGTTCTTCTAACAGAAGAGCCAGTTCCATCCTATGTTTTGGTACGGATCTACAGTTTAACATAAACATGTTATAGTCCCGTTTTGAGTCGCACAGTTGCATGGGTTTAAGGATCTGTTGGCACCCCAGGCAAATCGTAGGTAACTCAATCGCATGGTATGAATGCGAACAGCCTTTCATTTCCGTGGGCTTTATGCTCAAGAGGACTTTTGCACTATAATGTCGACTTTTTTGCGTCGGAGCTATAGGGGGTATGGCCCTAGGCCCGGTCCCGGCGTGGACGGGCGCAGTCGGGCTTGCCTTTGGCGTGCCTTCGGCGTGCCACCGGCGCGCCCGCTGCGCGGACGGGAAGTCGACGTCTCTTTATCCATTGTAGAGGAGGGTGGGAGGCGTCCTACAACTGGAGCGCTACCCTTTCCTCCCAGCAAGATGGCGGCCACCCTCTTTGCCTCCCGGTGTCAGCACCTCAGTTGGCTGCTCCGGTAGAGAAAGCGGGGGTAAGGAGCCTCGGTGCGACGCAAGTCTCACACCTAGAGGTCCGCGGTATCAGGTAAATAAAATGAGCAAGTAAAATATTTACACTTTTAAAAATAATTTTACCCTTAATTTTCAGTGCTAAGCGAGAGGAATAGAGTAAAGAACCCCCGGCTTCCGCCTCAGGGGAGAAATAAGCAAAATCTGTGCACTAGTAGAGGCTGGCCCTTAAGTATTCTGGAAGGGCGGGAGGCGTCCTACAACTGGAGCGCTACCCTTTCCTCCCAGCAAGATGGCGGCCACCCTCTTTGCCTCCCGGTGTCAGCACCTCAGTCGGCTGCTCCGGTAGAGAAAGCGGATGTAAGGAGCCTTGGTGCGACACAAGTCTCACACCTAGAGGTCCGCGGTATCAGGTAAATAAAACGAGCAAGTAAAATATTTACACTTTTAAAAACAATTTTACCCTTAATTTTCAGCGCTAAGCGAGAGGAATAGAGTAAAGAACCCCCGGCTTCCGCCTCAGGGGAGAAATAAGCAAAATGCAGCAGGCTGAGGGAAGATGAAGCCGAGTGATGCTTCGGGAGATTCAGAACCAGCCTAGCAGCGGCGTTTTGAACCAGCTGCAGGTGGTGAAGCTGACCCTTGTTTATTCCCAAATAGAGGGCGTTACAATAGTCTAGTCTGGCTAGGATTAGGGCCACAACCACCTTTTTTCGGGCTTCAAAAGACAAAATCTGGGATATTTTTCTTATGATACGTATAATCCCGAAACAGGTGGACTCAGTCCTTGAGACCTTCAAAGTCATGGAGATGGAATCATCAACCATGACTCCAAGATTTTTCCCATGAGAAGCAGGAGTGGGACAGGAACCTAGGGAATCCGGCCACCACTCACCCGACCAAATGTCCGGGCCTTCCCCAAAGACCAGGACCTCCGTCTTTTCGCCATTCAATTTAAGATAGTTCTGAACCATCCAAGATGAGACTGCCACCATACAGTCTTTGAAATGTTGCGCAGCGTTCCTGACCTTTTACGTAATGGAGACCATAATCTGGGTGTCGTCCGCGTAGGACAACACCTCAAGCCCAAATGCTTTCACCACCCTTGCCAGCGAGGCCACATAGATATTGAAAAGGGTAGGGCTCAAAGAAGAGCCCTGGGGCACACCGCAGGCAAGGGGGAGGGCTCTGAGGAGAAACTAACCATTCTGACTAGTTGGGACCGTTCACTAAGAAAAGAGGCAAGGAGATCCAGTGCCCGGCCCCCGACCCCTATCTCCTCAAGGCGTTCCACCAGTCTGTGAGGGGACAGAGTATCGAAGGCGGCGGTGAGGTCGAGTAAAATCAGGAGGGTGGTATGATCTGCATCCACCTGGACTCGAATATTATCCAGCACCATTGTCAGTGCAGTCTCAGTACTGTGAGAGCTTCTAAAGCCATGTTGGGAGTCATCTAAGATCTGATAGTCCCTCAAGTAGGCGCTCAAATGCAAATTAAGATGGGATTCGAGAATTTTTGCAGGAAGAGGGAGAAGGGAGATAGGACGGGAGTTTTTAAGGCTGGAAGGATCTAGCAAGGGCTTCATAAGTATGGGTCTAACCACAGCAGCCTTCCAGATGAGCGGATAAAGTCCTGAGGATATGACTAAGTTCAAAACTGTCATAAAGTGGGGGATGAAAGCTGCTTTTGCTCTTTTCCCGACATTAAGGGGACAAGGGTCCTGAAGGGACCCTGATTTAATCCCTTCAATCAGCAGTTCTATGGCCTCAGTCGTAAGATTGGGGAAAGAGCAAAAACTCCCTGAAGGGGCGGCTGGAGCCGCTATTAGGGAGAGTATCTGACGTAGTATACGGCATCAAGGTGGTATTCTGAAACTCCAACTGGACATAGATGTCATCTATCTGAGAGTGGAAAAAGGAGGATAAGCTGTCACAGAGAGCCTGTGAGGTTTCCACCTTGTCCGAAGTAAAAGGAGCAGCAAGAGCATTGAAGATGTTGAAAAGCTCCTTGGGGGAGGTAATGCCCCCGACAATGTTGGAGAAGTATCTTTCTTTTTCCTCCAGTATGGCTGCTTTGTAAGACTTCAAGGCTTGTTTGTGGGACTCCCTGCCTGATGGTGCCAGGTCCTTCTGCCAGAGTATTTCCTTCCTTCTACACTCCTGCCTCATTTCACGTAACCGATCAGAGAACCAGGGTGCGGTAGGCTTAGACCTAGCAGAATGGTAAGATTGTTTAGGGCAAGGGTGGATCATGGATGAATGGTAAGATTTTTTAGGGGCAAGGGGGGATCATGGATGAAATTCTCTCAACAAGGTCAACCGCGGCAATATCCGCAATTAACAAGTCCAAGGTCTGAATTGGACATACAAGCACATCCAGACGAGGGTGTAGAAATACATTGGAACTAATACAAAGCCAAACCTACGAGCAAAGTTGAGACGGTGCAGCATGCACATAATTATCAATTCCAAAATCAGGATACAGAAAAGAATGGCTCCTATATCTAAATTCCCCTTCATTGGGGAATTCCCAGGCAGGCAAGTTCTGTAAAGTTCGGTAGGAGTCGCCTTGGCTTTGTAGGGGTAAATATTGAGCGATGTAACGTTTTCTGCACAGTTGGTGTACTACACCTTGCAATATAAGTCTGTGTGGGCATTTGGCAAAGGAGTTTTAATTGTTGTTTGTTTTTTGACAGTCAAGAAGAATGGTGTGTCCAGCAAATTGATGCAGTGGTAAAAAATCATTTGCCCTGAAGAAATTGCCTAAAAGCCATATGGCTATGAAACATGTTGGCGTGTGGTATGTGGTTATATAATTAATAGCCACGCCCTGCTTTTTAATTGAGAGGCTGCACTAAGAAGGAGAATAAAAGTCATATATAAGTGCAGATCCTATCTCGTCGCATTACACTGTCTGTCTATTTTGTGTTTTGCACTTTCTTTCACTGCACTTTAAATTGCACCTACACATTGATTTGGACACTATACTTCAAAGCTAAAGCTTGATGACCGCCGATGATGATAACAGGGCAACACTGGTGAGTACCTACCAGGGTTCCCGTTTGGTGGTTCGCCCGTGAGGGGTCATCTCGCTTCTTCACATTTTTTCACCACACATTGTGTTTATTTTCCGTTCTTCGTGACTGTCTTAGAAGGGATGGAGGCCTTTTAACTTGGCATGGCAACATTGTACTTTCTACCCATGGTTGATAAATTAAGGGGAGACAGTTGTTAAAGTAGTGCAACAAGAAGTACATTGCTTGAAAAATATATATAGCCTATTTGGACCTGGTCATTGTTGTTTGCATATCTTTATGAGTGGAGGGCGACCTGTGTCTTTATTTTCCCTCTATGCTCCTTATTGTGTACACAAGTTCAGTAAAGGTGTCAGCATGGGAAGGCTTCCTAAGAAGTCCATTCCCGTTAATTGGGTCAAGTAGCCTAAAGCTACAGAGCTCATTCTAAGATGCTCTCTCTCTCATGGTAAGGCAGAAGTCCCCAGACTCTGTTCCTAACTTCAATACATGAGCTTGCCGGTAGTATTCCAAGATGCAACGAGACATCACACCATCCAAGCAAAACCACCTACTTGTAGGTAACTTTCCATGCAGCAGCGATACTCCCAGGCCTTTGCTCGGTGATCTTGATTCCCAGGCTCTCTACGATGAGAAAGTACACTGTCCCTCGCTATCAGTGTAGGCGTTCAATGTATCTTTGCCTCACTAAGCCTAACTCCTAAAAAAAAGACATTATTCTAACTAACAAGGAGGAATTCCTCCACCTGCAACAGAAACGTGAAAAAGAACAAATTCCAAATGCACATGAAATTCCCTAGCGAGTTTAATACAAGAGCTTCTCGGAAAAATAAAATTCAAGCCTACAAAAATCGGCAAACAGAAAAAAAGGCACATAATTTCATAATACACACATATAAACGAACATTATTACTGAGCAGGTTCAAATCAACACATTACATAAGCACATTAATTGTGAGAATTTTCGTTAGCTACATATATGAACCCTACACGTTAAGGTTTTCGTCTAGCCACATATACTTGCAACGTTAATTTCTTTACATTTACACTGAAATACCTCTAGCACTTCACTTTTCACGTTATTACAGTACAGGTTCTAATGACCCAATGTTAACACCGTAAAGGATTATATGCGGGCGCAGACTGCCCATGATTATAATGCACCCCTACATTTGGAAGAGCAAAATCGCGCTCTAACACAAGCGTGGGCCCAGAACTCTCAATATGAACAATGCTGTTTGCTAAAAGCCAGAAGAGGCTGAAAGCGTCACTATGATATGGGCTGGATTGGCAGCTTAGCATTAACTCTAATGATGTTATTCCGCCGTATAAAACGGAAATTAAATCGCAATTTGAGTGCCCATGCAAATACATTTTATCACTTTGCAATGATTGTATATCCAAGTTATTTCAAGAGCTGCCCGTAATTTCCTCTTTGTCGCCGCAAACCCTATCCTTGCTCCCTACCAAACTCATGTCTCTAGTGGTTGTTTAATTGTGTTATGACAGCCTGAGATCAAAGCGTTCGGAAACGAACATCATCTGTTGTCCTTATTAGCCTGAAAGCCGAACTGAATTTGAAAATGTTTGCCCGAGCGAGTACCTCAGAAAGCTGCAAAGTGCAAAGTCACCAAATGTCACAAAATATATATCCGTGCAACATTTCTATGTTTGCAGTGCGTCTGCCTGTGACATTTACATCTCTCGTCCATGAGCAGTTAAAGAAGAAAACAGCGATGCAGAAATCTGCGGTCTTATTGCATTCTTTGCTGAGTTATCGCGAGTGGTTCGTTGCAGTGTGAATTGTGGAACCAGCACAAATAGAACTGATGGGGAAAAGACAAGATTTGACTGACTACAAGATAAGGTAACCGTAGGTTTGTGAAGCAGTGAAGACGATTTTCCTCTTGGTGGTTTAAGTCTGAGCTCTCAGGTTTTACCAGTTCTCTGCAGTGAGTAATAACTTTCTGAGTGGGTGACATGACAGGAATTGACATCACAAGATATTTAACTCAAATGGCACCTCTGAAAGTAACGTCATATCACTATTACCTATATAATAGGAACACAATAACAAAATTGTCAACAAATACGTAATACATAAAGCTGTCCACATTAAATGTGCGATGCATTACCTTATAATAAACAAAACTAATCTAAGGCAGTACAATTTATAGGAGTCTCTCATAGATGTATGCATCAATGGGTTCGAACAGTATATCGATTAATAGTTCATATAGTATATCCAATATACAGGCAGCACATGCATATGTAACCTCATGCAGCCCAGAAATCAGTGACCTCTGACATTATAAACCTCAGTGGTTCCAGTGTATGCCTCAGAGGCCGTAAACCGTAATAAACATCAATTGGTACAGATAACAATATACATCAATGGCCTGAGACATTTATAAGCGTCAATTACCCCCAAACAGTGAGTCTGGGTAGTATATCGATCAACTGTGCAATATAGCAATAAGTGTAAAATGCCTATGAAGTAATATTCACAAATGGCTCAATATAGTAATGTGTCTTAATGTTTCTAAACAGTAGTTTAGATCAATTATTCCACGCAGTCATATGCATCAATGGGACCAGACAGTAAATGGATCAAAGGGCCCAGACAAAAATAAGTAGCAGTGGCCACAGACAACAATATGTTTAAGTTCCTGGTAACAACAATAGCCATCGATGGCCCGGGCAATAATATGTATGAATGACAAAGCAATAGATATAGCATGCATGACCCAAAACAGTGAAGAGTATTAATGGCCTCAGACAGTAATTAGCATCACCGACCCCAGGTAGTAACTAGCATTGATAGAGCCACAGACTACATGCAGTAATGTCCCCACACAGTAATATTGTTTAATAGCTCACTGTCAAGGACTATACCGGCTGTTAAAGGCCCTGAACCCGAGTTATAGGCTTGAGATACCATCTGTGGTCTATAACGAGGGAGAGGGACTTTAACAACTTCTATAGTCCGAGGCAGAAGAGCTATAAGGCTATTAGAACATACCACGCACTAAGGGTAGAGTATTGTAAATGAAAATGGGCGAAACAGAAAGGAAAACATTGAATGTTGGAGCAGAAGGCTTATGGCAGCCATTACAGTCCTGATCCACTCTCCTGTCTTCAAAGGAGCACTCAACATTCCAATGTTCTAATTAGCAAACAAGCCCCTTGCTATACATCAGCGGCCACAAGCAGAATACACGTCAATAGTGCAAGGCCGCACATGCATCACTGATTATAAGCATGGCATGTATTTAGGGACCCTAATACTAGAAGAATCCATAATCCCAGGCAGTACAAGCATCCATAGCAGTCAGGCCTGTTCAGTGACATATCACCCACACTACAAAGGGACAATCGGTCAGTGGCTGCTGAGCAGGGCGCCTTTAGAGGTGAGCATTACTACGGCCCAGGAGCACCTTCGTGCCACAGGCAGGGATGTACGTTGTTACAACGCATGCTTTTACCACGCATGCTGTTACAACGCAAGTTTTACAACGCAAGCCTTTACAACGCATTGCTTTGGGGGGTGCTGGATAGTGAATAGTTTAATTTACTATTCCAACTCCAATCCCCGTGGATAGTAGGGAAGGTGTTGGATAGTAAATTAAAACTATTCCCTATCCTAGAGCGCCCCCCAGTGCAATGCGTTGTAATGGTTTTCGTTGTAAAACCTGCGTTGTAAAAGCACTGCGTGGTAAAGGATGTTTCCCCACAGGCAGTCCAGAACTCCATGCCGTCAAATATGTGCCAGCTGTCACGGAATGATTCACAAGAGCTAAGACGTGACTCAGGGCTTGAACGGCACCCCGTCCGTAGCTCCCAACAGTGGGGATCAGTGGCTGAGGAATGAGGATCTGAGGGTGAGACCGAGGCAGGGCTGAGTGTGAGGAGGAGAGCAGTCTCCTGGGATCCCACCAGCACTTCGCTGCACCAGAGCTAGCTGCTCTCCTGCTTCCACAGAGGTTGAGGGTCACGGTGAGCTCCAGCATGGCTGAGCGTTGGCAGGACCCCGAGCTAGAGATTCCAAGCCCCAGCAGTACTGACTAAAATAAAAGAGTGTGCCTGTCCTGCCTGTGCAGCAGGGATGGGACTATAGCAAGCCCAGGAGCAGTCTGATCCAAAATATGAATGGCACTTGTAACAACCAATGGGCCAGAAGGACTTGTGTAAAGCTCCTCTTTATCTGTATTGTGTATTGATGATAGACAGGCTGTCGCTATCAGAACCTAAAAAAGCTTGAATAACATTGAAAAACTGTAAATTGTCTAAGCAAAATCAGGACTTTGAAAGTACAGTTCGTATTATGTAAAGGGGTGAATTGATATGGACAGGCCTCCAAAATACATCTGTTCCAGGCACAAAGCCATTTGTTGCACGAGCTCCATTAGCCTCAAAGTGAAGTTAACACATGAAATGTAAAAACCTTGACAGGGAGTAACCATACCGCTATTACTCAATAATACGTCCGGATGCGCACGCTGAATCACACAAGGGTGTGTGTGAGTTTTCTCCCCATCCAAACATGACCGCATTTCATAATCCTGATGTCTGCTCCTGGTGAAGTTTCACAAACCTACTAATCTTGTCAACACCTGTCTGATGCAAGCAGCAGCAAGATTAAGGGACCTGCAATATTTACCATGAAACAGTCAGTGTAATTATAACAGATTCATGGATTGTGTCTACTGGCATAACTATCCGTAGTGCAGCAGGAGCAGTGGCACCAGGGCATAAGGATGTTAGGGGCCCAGTGAACCGACATTATGGCTGTATTGTGCTGTCCAGCCACTGGACAGGGGTCTATTAACCTTCCTTGCACGAGTGCCCATGACATTATAACTACTCCTCTGATTAGGGTGGGGCCAACTCTTCACAACCAAGAAAGCATAGTCACATCTCTGTTTGGAGGGGTCTGGAAATGACAGCAGGCTTCACAGAATAAGCACTAAATCGCTCACATCAGACTTAAAGAGCACCAGATTTCTACTCCTGGTTTATTGTAAGCATTATTCACACTTTGTTGCATCTAAATTGCAGCAAGCATTTTTCTTTTACCCTACCACTTTATTATGCCTCGTCTCTCCAACCTCTGGAAACCAATTACTGTCTCAGCCTTTAAAAAGAACTTTAATAGACATTTCTTACTTCTCAGACAGTTTTTAAGCATAATAAATGAATGCAACATGTTTACAAAATCATGTATTCACCAAATGATGCACCATCACTAACGCTAATGTACAGTATTAGGTTTATTGTGGCCATTTCTCACATTGCTTATTCCATAACTTGAATAGGGTTCAGTGCTGTAGAGAGCCACCCGGGCTCTCCCCAACAATGTATCAAGCATGCACTCATCTGGGTGGGCTCGACCCGAGGAGGTATAAAAAACAGCGAGAGACCGCTGGAGGTCTTCCCGACCCCTGGTCCGCCGCCCAACATTGGCGTCGAGGCCGGTCGGATTCTGGTCCAACGCTGTGTCAGCTGCTAAGTGCGCGGAGCTCACCCGCGACACTCCCTTACCCGAGAGACGGTGGAGCATTGCCCCCCTCTCATGCCTGATGTCGGCGGCCTATGCTGCACTTCCTATACCCTGCGCTGCCATCCTGCTGTGCCTCGCCTCATCTCACCTTGCCTCCGGCACGTCTGGTGTCACCCTGCTCTGGCCGCAGTGCACTCTGGCCTTGCAACGCCGCCTTCCAGTGACTGCTCCGCGCCCTGCCCTGAGCGGCACCTGCAGACACGTCCAGCACCCTGCTGGCACACTTACCAAATGCGACGGGGAGCGTGCTCAAGTCGGCGGTGCACACATCGGGAGGAGATGCACGCTCTGGTGAGTCGGCCCAGCCACTGGAAACGCACGGCAGGCCTCAGGCTCCAATTGACTTTGAAGAAGTCACCCCACGTGACCAGCACCTCCCTCTCTGTGCAGCGGAGGACAGCTAAGCTCAACAGAGAGCCAGTCAGGCCCAGCTGGCCTTATTTATTGAGGAGCGCTCAGCGCGCTTTCAGCCCACTCCAAGGGTAAGCTCTCCAGGCCCAACAGGCCCCACATCACCCAAACAGGCTGCACACTGCCACAGCCCAGGGAAGGACCACGCAAGGGGACACCCCCCTTTCTACCACATAGCCTACTGTGCTACAGTGCCACCTCACCAAGGAAAAGAAGGCCAAGTGCATCGTACTTCCTCAGGCCCCCCAGGCAAGTGGCCACCCGCCACCTTATGCCACGTGCCCAGGGCCCCTAGTGGAGATGCCACACCACCGCAACTGCGCTCTAGCACACTGACGCCATGAGCACGTCGTCCACAACCGGCACAGATGGCCAGCAGGCCGTAGCGACCAGACCGCGCAGAGGGGATGGTGGCGCGCTATTTTAGGGTTACTAGGGAGATGGACAGCACTGTGAAAAGGTTGCTGCTCTTATACTACAGCGGCGCTACGATCTGTTTGAAACATTGCCCAACACAGGGAATAAAGATGACTAAGAAGCGGTGCTCGCCACGCTGAAGAGGCATTTCGACCCCCAGCTCAACCCTGACTTTGAGCGTTTTAAATTCAGACATGCGTCACAGTCAGACACGGAGTCTGTGGACATGTTTTAATAGGCTGCACAGGCTGGCAGGCCCGTGCGCCTTAACGAAACCAAAGGGAAGAAATACACGGCCAAGTGATCCAGGGATGCCGCTCAGCGTTGCTAAGGAAACTGATCCTTCGACAACCGGGAATCTCTCTTAACGAGATCCTCATCTTGGCTAGGTCCCACTCTCAGATGCATGGGCGGGCGAGATGGAAGCCGCCCTGCATAGAACCCCACAGCACCACAGACACTGAAGTACACGCCCATTAAGGACGAAAGAGTCGAGGCCATACAATGGCGCCCAAACACGGCCCGCCCTGCACCGCGGCCGTCTACGAGTGGGGGGTGTGGAACACCGTCAACGGCAGTGTCTGGAGCAAAAGGGAATACGTGCTTCCACTGTAGAAAGGTGAATCATTTTGCCATGGTGTGTAGAAGTAGCCGGTCTCGGCAGACCTACATCAGGCCCCAAGGAATGACGCAATGTCTGCGCCAGGTGTTGCTCGACGATACAGTCGCAGGATGATGACTCAACGCGGGGGCACTGCCTTGCGCTCAAAGAAGATGACGACGAGGTGTTTGTCGTATTCTTCGTAAGCAGGTCAGACAAATAACAAAGGCCACCGCTGATGTGCTCCATCCTGGTAGGAGGGTCTGCAGTCCAAGCGCTCATTGATACAGGTGCATCAGTCAATGTCATGGACTCAGAGCAGTACGACCGACTGTCACCATGGCCCCCTCTTGCCCCTACCAAAGCCTGGATCTACACCTATGGAGGTACGCACCCCCTGCCCCTCGGAGAGGTCATCGAGGTGGAAGTCACCAGTGGTAAACACGTCACGAGGGCCTGGTTCCACATCACAGAAGGGATAAAAGGTACCCTTCTCAGTTGCCACACCGCAGAAGACCTCGGTCTGGTCTTCCTTGCTCGTCAGATCCATGACTCCCACGCTGACGCCATCTTACACGAATTCCCGGCACTGTTCACATGGCTTGGCAAGCTGAAAGGGAAGCAGTTCAAGCTCCACATTGACCCCACCATGAGGCCTTCAGCCCTGAGACACCGGAGGGTGCCATTCAACCTTCGCCTGTAAGTAGAGGTGGAACTGAAGAAACTAGAGGACCTTGAGTGGAGTGGTGTGGCTCACTGGTTAGAGGCAGCAGACCCAGAAGCAGAGAACGGCCCGGGACCAGGGTTCAATTCCCGACGCGGCAGGGTCGTGGACCAGGGTCAGCGGACTCGATAATTCTCGCCTCGGCGCCTACTCTAACCAGGGATCACACTCGGCAACTCTGGGCATTAGCTTGCCTCATCTCTACAACGGCCCCCCACATTCGCCGGGGATGCCTGGTTTCACCTTGGAGATACCCAGTAGGGACCATCTCACAGGGATAGCCAGGACGGGTTCCCCAGCGGTCTACAGCGCCACGACGCCTCAGGGCAGCAGTGCGCTTTACAAGATACATACATACATACATACATTGACGTCACTGAGAAGGTGTTAGGTCCCACTCCGTGGGTGTCCCCGATGGTCGTGGCTCCCAAGCCAAAACAGCTGTGAGCCATACGGATTTGTGTAGACATTAGGCTCCCAAATGTGGCAGTCAAAAGGGAATGTCATCTCACCCCCACCATGGATGACATTGTGGCGGACATGAACGGAGCCAAGTGGTTCTCCAAGTTGGACCTGAACGCAGGGTACCACCAACTGGAACTTGAGCATGAGAGCAGGTACATCACCACGTTCTCTATCCACGTCGGCCTCAGGAGGTGCAAGAGAATGAGCTTCGGTGTGTCGTCTGCAGCAGAGGCCTTCCAGAATGCCATCCAGGAAGCACTGTCCGGCCTGCAGGGAGTCATCAATCTGAGCGACGACATCCTGGTGTTCTCAAATGCCTTGGTATTTACAGTTGCGGAGAAATCCTCACACTTGGCAGAGATCTCTGCATAATTACAAATGGGTTTATGGCAGTGGCGTAATGCAGGCCCCCCAAACCCCCATGGTGCAGCGTGCCCGCGAGCTGCAGGGGGGCCTTTCAGCACACTACTTAGGCCTGAGCGCTCTGGATTAAATCCCGCGCGGGGCCCCTCCTTGTACATTGCCGGGGGCCCCCTTAAACTTTCGTTACACCTCTGGTTTATGGCTTCCTCCCTTTGTGAATTCCTGGCAGGTGGAAACAGTTTAATTTGGCCATAAGGTTATATTTACCAATTAAGTTTTCTTTGTGAATGAGACCCAATGTTTATTGAAATACATCTCTCTATTTTGCAGTGTATGTGTTGGACCAAAAAGCTAGTCTAACATGTGAGTGAGTGAGTGAGTGTGACTGATTGACTTACTGAATGATGTGCTACAGTGAATGAGGGCTGAGAAGGTGAGAGAATGACTGAGCAAGTACTAGATGAGCCAGTGAATGAATGAGACCCAGTATAGGACTATACGTATAATATAGATAATTGAGGTGCACTTCGAAATTGCTTCAGTACCTCCAATACAGTATCTACAATGTCACCCAACTTTGCCTGTATGTCCCAACAAAATATTATCCGACTTGTGTTGAAAAAATAAACACTTGCCTTTAGTGGTGTATCCTCAAACACTAAAAGTGATTAATATACTTTCCCACTAAATATGGGATAAAGTACCCCCTGTCATAAAGTATGAGTATGTTACAAAATACTGAGGCAATACATAACCATACAGAGGAACAAGGTGGAAGGCCAAGTTCCTTTATAAGGTCATGGAACTTTGAAGTGACTTGCAAAATACTTATCATTTACATCCGGGGGTATTTTATACCATATGATACATGGTCACACCATCACCTTTTCCACAAACCACTTAAAACAATGCATAGATCTTTTAAATGAAAGAGAGAGCATGTTTGAAAATATGAAGAATAAGAATAAACCTTCTAGCTAAAAACACATCAAAAACCTCTTAGATATTTGTTGCAGGCAGAGATTAGAAATAGTTCAATGCAAGTCAGTTATAAAAAAAGCTACAGTAGCTTGGAATGTGTAGGAACATGCAGAAATATTTTAGCTTTTCTCTAACTGTCTCAGGAGTGCACAAAATAAACATGTTCTGTCTGCATGACATTGTAATCTAGAAAAATAGAGCAGAAGAAAGAAATGCAATGCTCAGGTTTTCCTTTCTTTAAACGGTTGCCACAATTATGCTCTGTGACATGGTCAGCATTTCACCTGGGCTGCTGGCTCTGGCAATAGGCACTGTGACAGTCATTGTGACTTCAGAACTTAACTATAATAGTCCAGTTCTGATGTATTTTCCTTATAATCAGGGACTGTGTGTGTCCCACTCATTTTAAAGAAATTAGAGACTGACATTTAGACAGGGATTACAGATTCCCATTTATTATAATTACATTTAAAAAAATCTTGGTCAGACCCTCCAGCTTTTCACATTTTGCTCAATAATCACCAAATTAGCTGTGAAGCCTGACCCCTGTGTTTTTCCTGACATCTGCCCCCAGTAAAAGCACAGAAACCTTGCAGTCTGTTGAAACAGTGGCAAATGTAAAGGAAATGTGCTATAAAACTATCAGCACATTTTCTGCTTTGTCTAAACTTATGATACTTGAAAGAAATCAATCATGAAATGTCACTTGTTAGTTAAATGAATAGGTTCACTACTGCAATTGTTTGATTTTTTGTCAATTAATTATATTTTCCTGTATGTAAACATTTTAATGTGTATGCTTTATCTAATATATACCAAAAAGACATGTTTGCAAAAAAAGTAAATATCTTTTTATGAACTCCAATTTATTGACAACTTGTTATATTACAGAACCTTATAACACATCTCAAGTTATTTGTCATACAGTGAAAATTGTTTAGCATATTAGTTAGTTTAGTTTAGTTTGAAATGCTTTATTCGATTTTGTTTTTTAAAATCATAAAAGCGTACAAAAAAAAGACAATCATTAAAAATAAATATGTACATTCAAGAATAACATAACTTCAATTTCAAAAAAAGACATAACCCCAACCTCGGAGTTCAGTAGTGTAACATATTATTCAAGGGGTTTATCCCTATCTGGAGTAAAGATACACGGGTTTGTCCTTTATGATGAGTAGACTCAAGAGTTGCGACAGTTGTACAATGGATCAAATCTGTTGGAAACAGAAAAACTAATAGCACTGGGTACCTGGACTTCCCCACCCAACGCGTGGTGGTAGGCTATTGTTGGTCCTGACCAGGGGATATTTGGCATACAGGGATAAAAATCAAATAGATCCCAAATATGTATTGGGCCATCCCCTTCTTGGGGCGGACAAGATCTTAAGTAAGGTGCGATGTTCCGGTTCCTGAATCTAACCAGTACCAAGTCCCCTGAAATGTTTTTTGGTAGTGGGCCCAACCAGCCTACCCTTCTCACACTCAGGATTCCGCCGTCTTTGTCCGGTGGTAGGGGTCTATTTCTTCCCATCCAGAATATAACTTTATTCAAAAGATCCTGCTGTCTTTCAGCTTTTCCCATCGCAAGTGCTGGTACTCCTGAGAGGACGGACACATATGGCGCGGCTTCTGGCGGGAGGTGTATGTGTGATACTTTGCGTACTGTCTTGACCTCTGAGGGCCTTGGTATAACAGATTTGAAAAGAGCTTTGGGAATAGTTGAAACTGGGATTTTAGGGGATTGTAGAGTGACTTGCATGCTTTTATGGATGGCAGTTGACTTAGCTGTTGGAAAAGTGGTAGATGGCTGGGGTCGGTTTGATGTTGCTGAGTTATCGATGGGTTTCAGGACAGCCGTGATTTTATTCTCTAGACCCGAGAGCCTTTCTCCTATAGCGTTGATTTTTTTCTGTTAGTGGGGAAATGATGGTTTTAACAAGCTGTTCAATCTGAGTCAATAGAAGGATCTGGGAATAAGATATTGATTCATCCAGTTTGACATCAGTCTCCATGGTGATAGGGAGATTATGAACAGACCATGCGGGGCTTACAGATGGTTTATGGAATTTGGATTGAGTCCTTTCGGCATTGTCCTCATCATGCTTTCTTTTGACGGGTAATAGCCATGGAAGTACAGAGGCTTGTGTATTGACTTTGTTCAATAAAAAGGGGGATTCCTGTGTACTGCCTTTAGTATTTATAGTACCGGTGCCTTTGGCAAGAGAGGGTGCATCCAAGTTGACATACTTTGTTTTGGATAGACTGTTTAGTTCATCCCACAGGGACAGGTTATGCTCTCTTGGGGAGTTTAGTGGAGGAGATAGCGTACTAGATGGAGAGTAACAAGGACAGTTTATGTCTATCACATGAACAGGAGGCAGAGAGCTTGTGGTAATCATTTGGTGCATTTGCGCAGCTGAGCTTGTTCCCCCCGTGCAGGGCATAATCAGAGTGGAGATAGTAATATTGCAGAAAAGAGTCACAATAATGTGTGTACACTATACCTCCTTTAGCAGAAGTAACAAGGGGGGTGGCCCGTCCCGTCCTATTCGGTCCGCTGAGGGCCACAGAGGGCCCGCCCTTTGCCCGGGCTTAGCCCGGCGTTGGTCCCGCGCTGCGTTCCGCGCTGCGTCAGCCTGTTGATCTCTTGTGTGCCGTGGGCGGGTGGGCGTGCCTCCACGCTGGGCTGGTCCTGCACGGGCTCCTGGGCAATGGAGTCCCGTGCTTCTGTCAGGGGATCAGTGCGGGGCTCCTCCTGGAGCGTGAATAGCCTCTCTGGCTGTATGCCTCTACCGGCGCTGCGGGACCCACGCCAGCGGGTCCGGCGAGGTCTCTTGTGCGCCGGTGGGCGGGCCTCCACGCTGGGCTGGTCCTGCACGGGCTCCTGGGTAATGGAGTCCCGTGCTTCTGTCAGGGGATCAGTGCGGGGCTCCTCCTGGAGCGTGAATAGCCTCCCTGGCTGTATGCCTCTACCGGCGCTGCGGGACCCGCGCCAGCGGGTCCGGCGAGGTCTCTTGTGGGCGGGTGGGCGTGCCTCCACGCTGGGCTGGTCCTGCACGGGCTCCTGGGCAATGGAGTCCCGTGCTTCTGTCAGGGGATCAGTGCGGGGCTCCTCCTGGAGCGTGAATAGCCTCCCTGGCTGTATGCCTCTACCGGCGCTGTTTAGCATATTGTTTTTACTGTTTATCATAAACCCATAATCCTTACGACAACTTAAAAAAATAATTGCTGTGTAATTTCTGTACAATCTGTACCAAATTTACAAAGAATTCCAGCAACACAGCGCAGCAATAACAATTGCTGTGCTGGATTGCATGAAAGGGAGAGACCAGAAGAGCACCATAAGATACAGCACTATTTTTGTCTCTCCCTGCGCTGGTGCACTGTAGGCTGCCTTCCACTAATGCACACACCCTTGCACCATAGTTCATAGTTCAATAGTGTGTGTGATGTCAAGCATAGGTTTTGTATTGGAATGGGACCTTTCCAGTAGAAAATACTGTGCTTTGACATATTTTAACACATTTTTAATGTTTTGAATTTGTGCTGTACAGTACAGAGTAAATACAAATTTAGAAAACTTTTCTCTAACATTACACCTGTCTCTTGTCAATGTTAGTAGCTAGGGATTATTTTTCGAAACCCCATGGGTGGTTGCACTGGACTGCTTTTTGTTACTTTGAAGCTACTTACTAGTTCAAAACTTGTTTTGCGCTAGAAAGAACATTTGAAAATCAAAACGTTGTGCCGGGCTTACATCACAAAAGATACGCAAACCCTTGCAAAGTGTTGCTAAATGTGGTCCTCTGCCTTTATAGTTACTTTCTCACCTTTTTCCTTCTTTAAATTGAGGAACCCAAAGTGCTAACCTTCTGTGGTTGCAATGAGGTGGGAGCTCCCAACCATTCAGCTGTACCAACTTTTCAGCTTAAAGAAATGTTGGATCATTCTGCCTTAATGTTGTGTATGCCATCTATGGCATACACAGCGATTGGGATGTGCCCTTTAATTGTTTAAATGTACTGTCTCCTACAGTTTGGGAATAGTCTTGGTAGGAGAGTACTCCAGTGGGAGCTTAATTCGTACACGATGTGCAGGTTACCAAGTGTGCAAAATTGAGGGGCCAAGTTTCATTCTTTTACCTTCACTATTCATGCCTTAGGATCATATGGTGTGCATTAGGGAGGATTAGGGAGGATTATTAAGATTGCTGCTTTGATTGCACCACCCACCCCATATTGTACACCTATGGCCAGATACGTCTTAGCTAGAGTCAGCTTGTGCTGATAAGCTATCCTGCTAAAAAAGCAATGCCAATAGTACTTCATATCACTGATGTGAAAAGTTTGTTTTCTTTATGACTTAAGGTTCTTTCCTATGCAGTGTCATGCTTTCAGTGTTTTCCCATTTTTATGCCCGTTTGCTTCCTTTGGCTGAGAGATGGGACTGTGGGAGATTTCCAGCATGTAGACAGCAATCGTTTGCCAAAGGTTTTAAATATGGTACTCGTTTTTTTTTAGGGTTGGGACGCATTAAGTGGCCGAGTAGGCGTTCTCCGGTATACTCAGATTTACTCTCCCTGTTAAGGCTTCAAGCTGCTCCATTAAGCCCTCTGAATAGAGTCTAAGTTCAGCGCCCCCCAATACCATGTGATAAAAGCCAGTGTCTGTAAGCAGCTAGAGAGTGTCAGTGAGATTGTCTAAGATATCTCCTGTAGGTGTTTTGGTAGTTGAGTAAGTGCAAAGTAGGAAATTAAATGTTGTACATTTAAAGCTAATATTTCATGATACTGTGTGCATATATCCTATTATTCATCGCCATTATCTTTTGTCGAGGTCCCTATTCAAGTCTATTTCCCATTTTGCTTTCTGGTAATTTAGGTTAGTTTTGGTCATGTTTATTAGGGTTTTCCTGAATCAAATCACAGGTCTTTTCATGTTCTCTATTGTGTATTTTATTGTAAGAACTCATCTGTTTATGGCTCAATATCTGTGCCACCCAACTCTAGATAGCCCCCCATAGTTACAAGATAGTACATGGATGGAGGATCTACTTGTCGAAGGCGGGTGACATTTCCATTCCCAAATGATACAACCAGATAACAGAAACGTCCGCCAATGCTCTGATACTATCTCAATTAGACTTAGGCAGTGCTGTTCTAGAAGGGACTTCTCAGCTTGCACTCACTTCTCTAAAAGCTATCTTTCATGCAGCAGTAAGGCTACTCTCCTCCACAAACAAAATCGATCACATCTCCCAAATATTGATTGATTTGGAAAGGCTCTTTTTCGAAGTCAGAATCAAATTCATGATGGGATGTTTAGCCTTCAAAGCAATCCATGCAAAGGCTCGGTCTTAGTTGGCCAACCTTCTCAAGACATCAGGCAATTTGAGGAACTTGAGAAGTAGAGAAAACCTTCTGGAAACACCTTTATTCCGAACCTCTCATGCTTCACAACATTCCTTCTCTGTAACCCTCCACCTTCTGGAACTGCCTGCCTACGGTCATTAGGGATGCCCCAACCCTAGTTTTGTTTTGATTTCTGTTAAAGACTCGATTGTTCAAGCTTTACCTGGCCCTCTAATCCCCGCAGTTCATGCAGGATCAACCAGAATTCCACCATACAATCAGAACTGATTGATAGGATAAACTGTAATCCAGGTCCCGGATACCCTTGCAGGTGCTTTACAAATACACATAATATAATATAACATAATCCTCACCCCTTCCTGTACTTTTGCATTTGTCATCAGCTTCCTTTCCCCTACTCCGCTTCTTACTCCAGCGAACCCTCCACCCCTGTTTCCTCTCCCCTGCTTCTGCTACTACTACTCCCTTCTCAAGTCTTCCCCTCTCCTTGCTCTCCTCCAACTCTCCTCCTCCCCGCTTACCTGTACCTGTTTATGTTAAACATATGTTGATCTGTTGGATTAAAAAATTACCTGTTATATGTAAGACTATGTGTCACGTATATTATTAACCCTGGGAAACCATGCTCTATAGAAATCTGCAATATAAATAATTAATGAAATAATTCTGGAACATGAATCCCTTGATATATTAGAACAGGATAAAATCTAGATAGAAAATGGAGATGCCATTACTCACAAACAGCTGACTTCATTCTGGGAGTCACCCAGAGGGTCAAGATATATTAATAATTATTGAATAACATATTTTGCCGTAATTGTCTTTATCAGTATAGGTCACAGAATTAAGCGAAATAGATACTTTTGATAAATGCCTCCCACCCTTGCCCGCATGCCCAAATGTGTTAATTCTTCTTGAGACTACGCCCGCACCTGATAAATAACTCATGTACAATAAATGATAAAGGAGCTGATCCGCAGTGAAAGGTGCACACTTTGCTTAATGTGTTAAGGGGGTGGGCATCGTCACTCATTTTCGGGGCTGATACCTATTTTCCATCTTCAGTCTTTGACCCAGAACAGGGGAGGGAAAGGCAGAAAAGGGAAAAGAAGGGGGAAGCAAAAGATAGAAAAACAGTAATAAATGGAGATAATAGGAATGAAAACAAACCCTTAAGAGGGATAAAGAGAGACATGAAGTGTAGGGTGGTGGAAGAAAAAGGCATCCTTTGTATTTGTCAACCGTGGCATTTGGCTGCACCAGCAGCGGGATTCAGGGTGGCTCCTCCGTAATGGCGGAGGAGCGTCGCCCCACTGGTCACAGTCAGTCAGTGAAAAATAAAATGATAATAAAACAATATTATCATTTTATTTTCCGCTGACTGACTGCGCCAGGGATTCTTGGGCTGGGCCGGGCCATGGCAGGGAGGAGGAGTGATGGACACTGTAAAGTGCGCATGTCAGTTTGGCCGGCCATCTTAGGCGACGAAACAGACATGTGCACTTAGGTTTCTCCAACTTAGCTGTGTTGACAACCATGTTAAAGAAAAGTTGCAGGATCCCTGTGAATGAGCGAGCATCAGATCAGCCCACTCAGGCCAATCCCCATACTGCTCTCTTGATTGGTGTAGCATGAGAGCAGTGTCTGGATTGGGTGGGGATCTTATACTTTGTGCCCCAGTAACTGCTGGGAGGAGAGAAGCACCAAGACGGCCAGCTGCTTCAGCGGCAGACCAGGTACGTTTTATAAAAAATTATTATTCCCCTAGTCCACCCACCCACCCCCAACCCCACTCCCAACTTTACTTTTGCAGCAGCCTCCACTGGTGCGATTATTTTTATAAACTGAATACTGGGTGAACAGCAATCAATAACCCTTCTTTTAATATGTGATAGATTCAGAGTTCTTCAGAAACAAGTGGGTATTTATTCCTATTTGCCATCCTCTGTGAGTGGCATCATACTTACAACCCTTATTTTGCTTTGTTATGCTCCAGTATAAATATTCCAGAGACATAATTGATGAAAAGCGTTATAAACACAATTGCCATGTTCAGAGCATGAGAACATTTCATAGATGGGTAATAGAAACGGATTTATTTTTAGGCTCCAGCAAAGGAATTTCCAACATATCAAGTGCCTCCCATTCCTCAGCAAATGCAGCCTTACCTCCGCCTCCACTGCCTACTCATCCTACAGCACAAGCGATTGCTCCTCCTCCACCTCCGCATCCAGCTGCGCTGCCTTCGGTTCCAAGCCTGCCTCCCAGAAACTTCCCGCCTGCAACAGAATCTCAGTAAGTACTAGAACGTGTGTACTCTGTGCGTTTTAAAGAGATCTTAAGGATCTAGTTAGACAGTGGACTCTCATTCTTTTTCTCAACAGCTATTGTTATAAATTAAGTCAACATTTGCCTACTAAAAGCATAGCATTCACAGAGAAGGTCATTTTTCTCAGACCTATGCATGGACATCAGTTAGGAGTATTTTTGTTGCTCCGACGGCTTGCCTTTTGATTCCTTTCACTGCTGCTGATCTCAGGGACTCAAGATGGCAGTGATGGGACTAGAAAGTAAATCTTTACCTTATGTAGGGCCTCATTTAGAGTTCGACAGATGAGTTACTCCCATCTCTGATGTTACAAGTGCCATATGATATGATATGCTTGTAATATAGTGGAAGGGCTTTCCGTTATGTTTGTGATGGAGTAACCAGTTTGCCGAACTCTGAATTGTACGCCTCTGTACTATTTGCAACATCACTGTACACAATTATACTGTACAGATGTAATAAATGTGACGTCTCATGAATAAGCCACACCCAAACAATGCTCTCTCACTTTGGAGGCAAATATACCACTGCACCTTTAAATAATACGCGTTTGAACAGCACTCCCAGAAGATGAGGCAAAGACACAGCACTCCCTTAAGGCGAGGCAAGAAAACAAATCCAGGTACATTTAAAATAACACACACAAGTTTATTAATGCAACATTTTAGAACGGTAGGCCAAATATATCAATAAATGCAGATTCCCAAGTATCAAGTGACTAAAATGAACAATTAGAATAAAATACAGAATACACATGTAGCAAAGAGTAGAAAATATATAAATATATAATGGTTAGGAACACCTCACCGATCGATTAAGCAACATCCTTGCCAACTCAAGCTTGGGAAGCCCGTCAACAGCCCAGGAAGGAGTTCGATCAGTACCCAAATTCCGTTACTTCCACAGCAATATATCTATTCTGTGATGAACTTCCACCTGGACCTAGAAGGTTCCCAGCTTAAATACCATTACTAAACTTGAGGCGAAGCTTCTAGAAAACCTCACCCCTTTCTCATTAGAAAAAACCGAGCTGGCTGTACCAGTCTGTGTCAAGGCCAAGACGGAGGCTGGCCAAGCACCCATATTTTGACTTCGACAGATAATATCCAGTTCACTCTGGTCAGAGCGAAAAACAAGTTAGGAGCAGAAACATGCCCTCCCCACTTTGCAGCTACGTGCGAGCACCGAAATTGGCATCAGTTCAAAAAATGGAGTCAGTAAAAAGGATGACATGAGTCTATATCAAAGCCAATAGTAAGCATAATTCTCATAGCCCAAACAACTTGCAAGCAATGTTGTGCACACACAAAAACTGCACCAAGGCAAAGTCAGAAAAAAGGATGACATGAGGCCATGTCAAAGCAAATAGTAAGCACTCATAATTCTCATAATTGTACAACACAATACACATTTCTGCAGAACTGCTTATAGCATCCCATACTTTATCGCTCAATGTACAACACCGAGCACATGTGTGCACCACCGCTCACAACACTGCACTTCGACATTCCACACCTCTCTCTCCCTCTCACACCTTCAAATGCACATCCCAAACCCTCTGCTCTTGGGAAGGCTGTCCACTACATGACAGCTACCACTGAAAGACAGTAAGATTACAAGAGAGAAGAGAAGCACGCGTATGCTGGACCATCATATATATCCAGGCATGGGTGAAATAACACACTAAAGTCATTTAAAATGATGGTAGTCAAAGGTCATCAGAGGGTGCCAAATCACAAGAGTACCTCTTTCACTACAACGTACTATACTAAATGCAAATCTAGTGTACGCCATTCCACTGTACACCATGGGATTCTACTCTATTCCACTGTATGGCACTCCACCATACACCACTCAAATGTACGTCAAACTAATCTACGACACTCATTCTTCGCTATTCCATTGGACGCCACTCCTTTGTACATGATTCCACTATATGGTAATCTACTTTATCACAGTGCACTGTGCACCACTTCAGCTATGCCACTCTACTGTATGCCACTCCACTGTACCCTAGTCCACTGTACTCTACTCCACTGTATGCAAATCCACTGTGCACCACTGTACTGCACTTCATTACAACGTACGCTATTCCAATGTATGGCACTCCACTCTACGACACTTCAGTCTATACTATTTGACTTTATGTCAATCATTATTCTACACTCCACAGCATACTATTAGACTGTAGAGTATTCGATTGTATAGTACTCCACTATAAGTTACTCCACTGTACTTTACTCCCACTTCACACCTCTACAATGTATGCCACTGCACTCTGTGAAGCTCCACTGTACTACACTCTGCTCCACTCTCTAGATCTGCATTCTATAAAACTATACTGCACTTTATGGCACTCTCCGAGACTCTACTTTACTCTATCCCCTTACACTGCACTGTCTAACTATACAGTCCAATCTATGTCCCTACACTCCATTGTACAACACTGTATTCCACTAAACAACACTGTTCAATACCCTACGATGCAGCACTCCACTCTACTCTGCTATGTTATGTTATGTTACAGTTATTTCTATAGCGCGCGACACACCCGGGGGCATCTCGGCACTTGACTAGAAATTTTTGACCAGAGGCTAGAAACCAAGAGTGTGCTTAAAATGGAAATGCCTTTAGATGTTTCCTAAATAGACTATAGATAGAGATTTTTCGAAGGGGATCAGGTAGCTCATTCAAATATCTTGGAGCTAGATACGAGAAATATTTTCCTCCAGTGCGACTTAACCTTATGCGCTGTACTTGTAAAGGACCAAGAGCCCGGACTCTGTGAGATGCAACTCCAATTTATAAGAGTTTACTCAACTTTATGCTGTGCAAATAGATTATAATCAACCCCACACAATTCTACCCTTTGACATGCTAATGCATTGTATTATGAGGATGAGGTAAAGGCAGCTATATCTGATTACTTGCTGGCCAGGGAAAGTGCCACACTAGTCGGGATAGTTTTTAGCTTTTATTAGGACCTTCAATTTGCTGCTAGCGTTTTTTGCACAGCGCGTTTGCGCTTCTTTTTAAAACTGTTTTATTGTCATATTATTGTTTTTAATACCTGGAAACTCCTTTGGGGCTTGAGAAATCCACGAGTGACTCCCCGGTCCACCACAGCTTTTAGAGCTGCTTGATGTGGAGGGAGGTGCACTTCCTAACGTCATGATTTCCGGATTGCCATTAAATAACGGCCATCTTGAAGTCGGCGGTCTAGTTCTTCACCGCATTAGGGGGCAGACATTATTTAAATCGGGCATGACACGGACGCGCGAAGCGGGCGTGCCGCTGGCGTGCCAAAGGCAAGCCCGTCTGCGCCCGTCCGCGCCCAGTCGGGACCAGGGGCCAGGACCGCTGCCCATGTCACCTTACCCCCAGGTAACCTATATACTTATACTAGCGCGGATCTCTTAACCCTAAATACATTAGTCCAACCACTATGTAAACATACCCTGAGTCCAGATCAATCACTGTGCTGCACGACTTGTGGGTTCATGGGAACAGCAAGGGTGCATCACGGTCAGGAACCTAATCTACATATGACTCAATGTAAAGTTGAGAAAATGGGATTCATTAACTGTAGGCCCTACCCAAGCATGTGGTGGAAATTAAACTTTTAATAGAAAACGAAGACTTGGATGTTTTGTTCCTTACTGAAAGCTGGCTTAAGGAAAGCTCTGCACCGGAAATAGTGGAGGCTCTTCCCTTGGGATATGAAATCCCCCGCTTGGACAGGGTTGAAGCTAAAGGGGGAGGCTTAGCCATCATTCATAAAGCACAGTTCGGATGCACAATATGCCCTGAGAAAATTGCAAAAACAGAAGCCCTCTGCTTCCGAATATCTCTCTCCGCCTCTAGTTCCTTTTCAGGGGGATTGATCTACAGACCCCCAGGACCCTATGGCCAGTTTTTGGATGCTGTCCCGGACTTAGTGGCCAGCATGCTCGTTGAAAAGAGTTCCACCGCTATGTTAGGTGATTTTAATATACACCTAGCGGATCTTAATGTTCTCACAGCTAGGAGATGTATAGCGGACATGGAAGCCTTACAACTTAAACAACTGGTATTGTCGGCTACCCATGAGAAAGGTCATCTTCTGGACCCCATTTTCTCAAATGACCTGAGACTGAGGGTACTAGATCCCACATGGATGCCATGGACTGACCATGCCCTTATTCCATTGCATCTCCTAATGCCTTTGGGAGAAGTTCAAAAGAAAGAACACACAATAGTAGGAAGAAAATGGCCCAGGATTGTTCCGGAAGCCTGGATCAGCGATCTTTAGCGTCCGGGGGCACAGAGGAGTGCCCCCGGATGCTAAAGATCCAGAAGAGGCTTATGGGAATTGGCAGACATGGGTAAACAGCTCCATTGATAAGAATTTTAGGAAACCAGGCCCTCTATCTAATAAAAACTCGAACAGATCATCTTGGTTCTCACCTATGTTGGTCGCTCAAAAAGAAATCTGTAAAAGATTGGAACGAGACTGGAGGAAGTCATATGACCCAGAACTTAAATGAGCTTATAAAACTGCAATACAGCTCTACCATAAGAGCATTAGGAAAGCTCAGGCTGTTTTCTTTTAGGAGCTTTTTAAAATTGTTAAAGGACTCACTACGGTAAAACAGGGAGCTATCAGCCCGCACTATTCTAAAGAAAGGTGCAATGGATTGGCCACTTTCTTTAAAAGTAAAGTAGAAAATATTTATAACTCTCTACCCCCAACTCAACAATGACACCAGGAGCATCGCTCCATGAAGAATCACAATGTGAACAAAGGGATCCAGATGACCCTATTGGTCCTGTGTTTATGTCTATTCCGCCGGTAAATACAGATCTCACATCCACTTTACTACAGCAAATTAAATCAGGTTCCCCACGGGACCCAGCCCCACCGCGTATTCTCGCACAGGGAGGAAGATCAATGCTTACTCAACTATGCAACTTAATTAATCTTTCCTTTGAAAAAGGTAAAGTTCCAAGAGACTGGAAACATGCTATCATTAAGCTCCTGTTGAAAAAAATGGATCTGGACCCTGCCGATGAATCAAACTATCGTCCAATATCACTATTGCCGATAGTGGGGAAAATTGCAGAAAAGCATGTGAATACTGCAATTTCTTCCTTTCTTGAAAATAACAGTGTCATCCATGAGACCCAGATAGGGTTTAGACCTAAACATAGCACTGAATCGGCCCTGTTGGTGGTCACCGAAAAACTTAAGTCAATTCTAGACCAAGGCAAAACTGCAGCTGTGGTATTCTTAGATCTGAGTGCCGCTTTTGATACGGTAGACCACTCAGTGCTGAATCAGAGGTTGGAAAATGCTGGAATACGAGGAACGGCGAAGAAATGGGTGGCATCATTTCTGAGCGACAGGTACTTTCAATGCATGGAGGCAGGATTTCAGTCAGACCCTCTTGCAGCACCATGGGGAGTACCACAGGGATCCTCCCTGAGCCCGACGTTATTTAATGTCTACCTTAGTCCTTTGGCCCACTTAATACAGGAGTTTGGCATCTCCATCGTGTCATATGCCGATGACACGCAATTAGTGTTTTCAATCTCGGATTCTCTTAATTCAGATCACCGTTAACTTGTCCCCTGCCTCGAAAAAATTCGATCATGGATGTCGAATTACAGGCTCAAGTTAAACGGAGATAAAACAGAACTAATGATTCTGGGTAATAACACTAATCCACGATTGGAAATTTTCTGGCCAACAAGCTGTGGGTCTTCCCCTCCCCACAAAGCAGCCATTAAAGATCTAGGCGTATGGCTGGATCAGAACTTAACAATAGAGGTTCAGGCTAATAAACTGTCCGGAACCTGTTTTGGAATGCTACGTCTGATTAGGAAAATCATATCCTTGCTCCCAGAGAATGCAAGGAGAACCATAGTTCAGGCCCTGGTTACATCAAGACTTGACTATGGCAACTCCCTCTTTCTGGGATCGCCCAAATATGTCATAAAGAGATAACAAGTTGTTCAGAATGCTGCCGCTCGAATGTTGCTGAGCATTCCTAGACGTCAATCAGCCAAGCAAGGACTGCGGAAATCGCATTGGCTCCCGATCCAAGCCAGAATTAATTTCAAGTCTTTGAGCCTTGCTCACAGGGCCATGCATGGGAGAGGCCCTGTTCTCATCCAAAAATTGATTACTCACTACTCTCCACACCGACATCTTAGATCTAGCTCAAAATTTCTGATGAAAGCGGTCACAATTAAAAAAGCCAGATGGGGTGGAAGATCTTTCACCCATTTGGTTCCGATGCTCTGGAACAGCCTAGATCCGGAGATTCGACTCATTGAAAATGAATTGTCTTTTTTCCCGCTGGAATAAGTGTTGACTGTCTTCACCTCTGTCTTTCAGCACTGAGATGCCTAAGGGTGGTCACGCGCTTTATATTTCCCACAAACATAAACTTTACTCCACACTACGTTACGCAACACCAATGAACTCTGCTCCACTGTGTGAGACTTTACTTCACCCTGCGCTACTGTACAATCATCCATTCTACGCAGCTCTACTGTACAACATACTACTGTACTCTATATAACTCCCTCTACAACACTCTACTACACTGTTTCACACTCTATCCCACTGGATTGTTCTATACTGCAGTCAATGCCACTATAAAATACTCTACTCTACGATACTTAACTGTACGACTCGCTCATTCACTTTACTGTATGACACTGAAATTACCAAAAGCTTCATAAATAACACTCAGAACTACGATGTGCTCAGAGGGGGGCATTCTGCGTCAAGACGTGCGTAAACGTCTGAATGTACCTGACACACGGCTTACGCTGCGTTTTGGAGTATTAACCGCACCAGTGGGGCACTCTGGGATATGGAGTTTTGTGATATATGCCTCTCAGGGAGATGTTGCTTAGTACCTCAATATAAGAGCAGATCAAAGCAAGCTGTATATATATTTTTTTAAGTCGGCCTCATATGCCTGCTGTGGGTGCGCATATTACAATACTTCAAGAACCAGGCTTCAATCTAATATGAAGATCAGACCGTCATATGAGCCTAAGATTTATTAGATGACACCTGGAATTGGTAAACGGGCTACCATCTTGTTGTTGTTATAAATCTTTAACGTCCATGTTGTCAAGTGCGTCGGACACTTAAACTTGCTTTTAGGGCAGTGCTGGTCGTTCTCATCAGGTCATGGTGTTTGGTTGGTCTTACTGCCAGGGCTGTATGCACCTGTCGCCGTAGTAAGTATGTGTGTTTCAAAAGTGGTTATACAGGTACATTCATAGGTTTAGTTGGTGCCATGGAATTGCATCATTCAGCCCTACTGTATTTGTCAGTAATCTGTAAACCCACCTTTGTTCCTTCTCAGGGGTCACCTTCTCAATTATTGACCATCTCAGGTCTAGATCTGAGTGATTATTTTCACTAAAGTATGCTGTTAGTTTTGTTTCATTTAAAGTATGTTACCACCTGCTTTTGGAGCTTTTGGGATAATTTTCGGACAGGGGGTTAAAATTTAAATCTTAACACTGATATGTGATTTGTGCAATTTGAAGCGTAACTGTTCTATCGATGCAGGTTTACATAGTGTTTTGTTTGAAACTGTGATGTTTGAGTTCTGAAACGGTTTGGCCTAGCTCTGAGCCATTTTTCCTATCCCCACTACAGTGGCTAAGAACCTTAGAGTGAAGTTTGACAATAATTTGTCCTTCAAAGCAAAGGGGAAGCGCGTATTTGGGGCTTGTTTTGACCTTCCCAGGTTCTTGAGGACGTTCTTGTTCCTTCTTCCAGCTACTCCTTAATATAGAATAGAATAGAGTTCTTTATTATACAATTACTTAATATCATTACAATAAAACCATTGGATCATGTATATACATTTCTGCAACAAGGAAAATTGTGTGATTAAAAGGCGTAAAAATAAACATAAAATTGGTCGCTGTGTGTACAGCAAGTAAGCTTATCTAAAATCCATATGTGGAAAGTGCCAACGTGCTCCTAAAGTGCGTTTGTCGCTCCTTGCTGAGCTGGCTACGTGGAGGTTCCAGAAGGCCGCCCAGATGTGATTTGGCGAGGCCCCTATTGTATTACAGTCACTAAATGGTGGCATTTGTCCGGATGTCTGCCTCGCAGTGCGTTGTAGCTTGATGGGGAGGCAACTGTAAAAATGTTACTAAAGATGTTAATCAGGGTTTCGAACCTGACACTGCAGTTGAAAGACTTCCAAATGTTTCACAGCATAGTGTTGCCAAGCGGGCAGTTCGATGGAATTTTTAAGGCTTTCAGATGAAGTGCCTGAGGGCCTGTTTTGGTGGAGCTGGGATTTTGTTGGTAATATTCCATAGACCCAATGCGTATGGTTCAGGTCTTAGTGGGAAGCAGACGGGCTATTGCGGTGTGCTGTCATGCTCCTCTTGCAATGATACAACCGATCTCATGTACTTTAAGAATCAGTCAGAAGATGATTGTCCATGCCTTTATAACATCTTGGCTAGAATGCACCCTTTATATGTACTTAACCTCTTCCGTGTGTCAGATGGCCCCTGGCCGTCCGACATCACGGTGGGCGTGTGCGGAGGACGGCGGGGGGCCGTCCGAACCTTGCACCCGTCAAATTCTTTAGCACAGCGGGGGAATTCCGGCCACAGCGAAGCAGTTAAGAGACTCCAGTTGATACAGAAAGCTGCAGCAAGACTCCTGCTGAACATCCAGAGGAATATTTCAGTTCAGGTACACCTTAAGGAGTTGCATTGGCTTCTCGTTTGGGCAAGAGTGAAGTTTAAGTGTCTGGTGCTAGCCCACAGAGCTTTCTATGGACTAGGCCCTAATATCTAACTTAGCGACTCCCTCATTATCATCCTTTCATCCTTCCAGAACATTACGATCAGCTGTAGCACTGCTGGTAGAAGTGCCTGAGACGAGGAAGAAATGGGGAGGTAGCACGTTTTCTGCACTAGCGGCTGCTATCTGGAATGCTCTTCCCCTATACCTCCGTGCAACTAAGGATGCAAGCTCTTTTAAGTGTAGCCTGGAAACCTGGCTTTTTAATGAGGCTTTTTAGACCATTCCCCTTCCTAGTGGGAGTAGCGGTTAATAAACCTGTAGCACTGGGACACTCTCGGAGTAGCTTTGTGTTTTATAACTTCCTTGATTTGATTTGATTTGGTTTGATTTTTTTGAGCGGCACTCACTTCCCCATAAAGTACAAACACTGAAGATCAGCATTGTTGCAGATGTGCTCTGGAATGTACCTTCAGAAAAAAATAGTTTGGGTAAGGGATAAGTGGATTTTAGTACCACAGAGCAGTCCAGGGGAAACACAAAAATGTATTTCAGATAAAAAAATCAATTCCAAAAGAATATTTTCTTCTAAATTGTTTAACTACCCTTGCTAGGTGTGCCCGACCATTTGGACTATGTATTTGAGAGTGAAGAAGTAGTCTAGTCAAATTAGTTCAAAAAATGGGCTAACCTAGAACTAATTGCAATACAATTTCTGTGGGTGGATTCTTATTGAAAATTTTCCGTAGAAAACGATGGTGAAAAGTCTACCACTCTATCATGACGCGTTATTCCAATGTGGCGGATTTTTCAAACTGGATGCCCATTATTTGAGCTATAGGGTATAACTGTTTATATGCCCATGTGTGGTATCGTTTTATATGTTTTTAGGGACGGGAAAGTCAAAAATAACATCAAAAATTGTTTCTGATGACTATAACATCAAATTGGGATTAATACAATAAACAACGATAATTATATGTTAATATACCAAACATAGTTTTTACATTATTTTTTATTTACATTTTTTTAACATCATTTGAAAAGGATAAACAAATTTCAACTAGATAATATAGCACTTCTCAACATGACACTGACAAATGAAAATTGTTAAAGAGATAAATTCAAACAGCACTCCTTAGTATAAGAATAGTATGATTTCAATCATCGTCCATGTCCACTTCCATGGAATTGCCAGAGCTTATTCCTCAACAATCAGTGCACGCATCTGTGCACACTATTCCCCGTCTTTTGCATATAAGTTGCAGAGTCGCACATTGACTCTTGATACAGCCACATTTCACAAATTTTAATAAATGATCTGGTGCCGGTGCTTGACTCATTCTAGTGGGTGCCAATCTTCCAAATGTCACTTCAAATCCCCACTGTAATAAATCCATATGAATACCCATCCACTGCTGCACCTGATGATATACTCTGAGCGAATGACATTTGCAGGCATCCCCTGTAGGAGGCAAGACTTCCGGTTTCACATGTATTGTTGATTTTGCTGCCTTTGAGGTGAAAGTTCGAAGTCTCATATCATGTAGTGTGCTGTCTCCTGTTATTCCTCCATACAACGATATAATAGCATTAAGACCAGCATTTTCAATTTCTTCTGTTGATTTTTGTGAAGTTTGGAATACGGCAGCACTTTCTTTGAAGCTGCCTGATTTTCTTAGCAACTTTATAGAGTCACGGGGGGTACTAGATGGCGCACTGTGGGATGGCTACCAGTTGAGACATCTCCGCTGGTCAGGAGCATAGATCAGATAATATCACCTTACTGCGGACTCTAAAATTCGAAATTTTGGCAGCAATGTGCATCGGAAGATGGAGGGATTAATCGGTACATACTCGAAAGCTGTAATGATGGGCCATCAGGACACAGTGAAAGGTACAGCCGTGCTGGTACTGCCACGTGCTGACTTGAGGCACTGGGACTGGCCACGGAGTGAGGTGCTACGCTGCGGGGAGTTTCTAGAGCGTCTCGACAGAGCGGCAGCTGGCAGAAGTGTATCTGGGGAACAGTGCGCAGGGCTGCGGTGACATGGCGGAGCCTTGCACGGTACAGGCCCCGACATCAACACATAACAGTGAGCAGGGGAACGCACGGATGGTACACACCAAACGCCTCAACTTGCGAGTGGAGAGCACAGCTATTCATATTATGCCCCTAGCTCTATCAGAACTTTGTGTGCACCTGAGCGGTGATGGGGTGGCTGCTGAGGCTCACGGAAAATGCGCGCGAAATCCAGTGCAAAATGGCGGCGCCCCATGTTTCAGTCTGCTACTAAGCAAAATTTGCGATGGATTTGCTGTCAACAACGCTAAACTGAGGCGGGACTGTAGACCTCTGCTTTGGCAGTCGGTAGACAACGTGTGCTCTGACAATGGTGCAGCGCTGTGGTGCTACTATGTGCTGAGATGCCAGGAGCAGACGGGAGTGAAATGGCGGTCAACCGGGCGATGTGGTGAGGAGGGCGAGCTGCGGCACTAAGACGCTTCCCGACAGCGAGTGGAGGTACTTGGGGCATGACAACTTTTGTACAGCAATATTTTTTTCCCGATTGTCATACTGCGGGACCAGAGGAGACCCGTCTTGTACGTCATCTGTCAGTCCCGAGGCCCGGTGTTAGCAATGACAAGGTGCTGCGATACTAATACACCTGACCAGCTCGCTTAAAGTGCATTCCTGTTGTGGGTGCAACGCTTCCAGAGGGCTTTTGATGCGATGGATGTCAACATCGTAACAACAGTACCTGGCGAGTTGCTGAGAGTAGGTGCTGGTGGAGGGAAGACTGCGGCTCAGAACTATCTCCTGGCATATATCTGTGAGCTGCCCGGATTGTTCCCACTACGTGTGTGCATGAGCTCCTCCCTGACTGACAGCTGTGCTGGAATGTAGTATTACCCAGAGGTGGCATAGGTCGTAAGTGGAAACGGCCCTTTTTCTTCAGGTACGGGTGGCATACAGGGCACCACTTGGATCATTTTGGGCTGAGGCCTTTCTTATCATCCGCTGGCAGCACTGCCCTTGATCAACATGGGCAAACTAGATAAGCAGCAGCCTAAGCTCTCATTTGACTCACGCAGGTAGACTAAGGGTGTAACTGCACAGTCGGTTACTGAATTAGAGACTGAGGCTACAACTAGCAACGCTATGGAATCCGTTCTTGAAGCAATTCAGACCAGTCTTCAAGATATTAACGGGAAACTGGATCACCTCACTCAACGAGTGGACCATATGGCTGCGAAGCTGGACAAGCAGGGGGAGCGCCTGGATGATGCTGAAACCCGAATTGTAGCAGTTGAGGACGAAGCACATTCCACGACCAGTAAATGCGCAGGGATGGAGAAGATACTAGAAGTTATAAAAAATAAAGCAGAAGACTTGGAAGCAAGATCTCGCCAGAACAATGTTCAGATCGCGGGTGTACCAGAATCCACCAACACCGGCCAAATGGAAACGTACGTTGAGGAGATGCTTCGCACTGTCTTCGGGGCAGAACACTTTTCACCGGTCCTCATCGTAGAGTGTGCGCATAGGTCACTGGCGCCACGTCCGCCGCCGGGCACCTCTCCCAGGCCTATAGTGGCTTGAATCCTGAATTACAGGGATAGAGACAGTGTCCTGAAGATGGCTCGTGAAAAGCAACAGGTGTCATATCAGGGTAACAAACTGGAGTTCTATCCGGACTTCACGATGGCTGTACAACAAGCTCATAGGGAATTTGCGCAAGCCAAGGCGAAACTGCGTGAGCTGAATGTGGAATACGCCATACTCTATCCAGCGCAATTGAAAGTGACATGGGATGGTCGCTCAACAATCCTCCAGACGCCAAGACTTTATCAAGAAAATTGTCACTAAACGCAAGGAACAGAAACGCAATGACCAACACCAGGATTCGGACTAGGATATCACCATAAAGAAATATCTCGCTGGACCGTGCTGGCCGCGTGGAGGTTATTTCCGGTGCACACTAATGCCCTTAGACCACGATGACCTGAACAATGCGGACTTACTGTGCGCTGGTGTGGCTCCGTGCGGTGAGTACAGTGCATGAATGATGGATGTGTCATACATCCCGCTGCATGGTCATGTGCTGTTACTGAAGGATGATGTCTGATAGCAGGATCTTGCTACCAAAAGGATGGTTGGTGCACTGTTGTCTGGCTACTGTGAACAATATCTGATGACCCGACTGGCCTGGACACTCGCTAGGAAACCTGATCACAAGTGGCACGTGCAGAAAAGAAGTGCCCGCCATCGGGTCCCTGTAAAGAGTTGGTTGGGGTGGTAACCGCTGTACAGCTTACGAACACTTTTCATATTCTTTGAGAACTCGCGAACCTCCTCCAGCGGTGAAAGAACCTTACATGAAACTACCTGATGCGATTGCACCACTGGTATATACTCTGCAATACCATGGCGGAGCGGACTGGGTGAATGCACATAGAGTCGTGATGTATGAACAGTTCTCAGCTTCTCACATTTGAAACGACTCGCATACTATGTTCCTGAACTAAGCCAGGGAGACAACAAGGCCATACTTAAATTCCAGAGAAGCAAGCTCCTTGCCTTTCGTGGTGAACAGTCAGGGGGTCTTTTGAATGGCCATCTACCCAACGACAGGCCGTTCCTTGCATTATGATTTGTACTTGTGTTGAACAGTTCGTACTTATGTTTGCTATGTGACTGTACGACGGTGCTATGTTTCCACTGATGCCTGGGGAGAGATCCTCTAATGTTAGTTAACTGAGCTATCAGGATGTCAGTACGGAAATGAGTACTAGACAAAATACGACATGAGGCCTCATGTAAGGTTTGATTTGCTGTCAGGCTTATCACAATGTGTTTGATTAAGATTAGTCTGCACTTACAATAGAGTCCTGACCACATCCATCAGTTTGGATGGTGATGTGTGACCATGGCAGACCCTCACACGGGAGTTCCCCATGACATTTTTATTTGGGTGGGGGGGTTTTATTCTAGGGGTTGTCTTTGGCATGATTGGGATGCTAAAGTGGGTGGTGGGGTAGGGGTTTGGTATTGGTTTGCGGACCAGAGTACTTGAGATGCATCGCTGAGATCCGAACTGATTGTGTTCTTCGTAATATGTTTCATATTTCTTCCACACAACAGGCATCACACCGGGGTCATACACTTGATAAAGTCACAATCTGCCGGAATAGAATTTCCTATAACCGAAATGACTGCCACTGAACCGAGGCCTACACATTTAAACTTGATCACGTGGAATATCAGGGGGCTCAACAACCATAAAAAAATTAGACAAATGTTTGCATATTTTGATAGATTACATATTGACATTGCTCTCATCCAGGAAACACATATCGCTCCGCACGGGAGTAGTCGATTTGGTCGTAAATGGGCTGAATCAATCCACAATGCCGCATACTCCTCGTATTCTAGAGGGGTCACTGTTTTAGTAAAAAAAGACACTGTAGCCGACACTCAAGTTCGATATATCATTGTTACAGGCAAACTTCGAGGGCAGCCGATTGCGCTCATCAACACCTATGGCCCAAATACAGATGAGCTTGATTTTTATCATGAGATCTGGCAGAAACTGCATGGGGTGTTGGGTAAGACCTTGCTATGGGGAGGGGATTTTAATCTCGTACTGAATGAGCGCCTCAACAGATCTGGCACCACTACAGAACCACACCGGGGGGCAATGGTTAAGTTACAAGATATCATGTCAGAAATGCAGCTACATGATGTATGGAGAACTCAAAATCCGGGGCGTAGGGAAGCAACACACACATCAGCAGCACATAACAGCTGGTCACGTATTGATTACTGGATTGGGTCAAAAGAAGTACTGCTTTGGACCAGGGCTGTAACACACCTACCTAAGACATTGTCCGATCATAGTCCTGTACTACCATCAGTTAATGTGCCATATTACGTGCCACCCCTTATAGCTGGAGATTCAATGCAAAAGCACTGTCGGACCCTACATACAGAGACACTATCACCATAGCTGTTACAGACTACTTTCTGTTAAATGAACCCACTACTGATGACCCTAGCTTATTGTGGGAGGCGTTTAAAGCTACATTCAGAGGTGTATGCATAAGTACAAATGCAGGAATCCTAAAGGATATACGTGGACAGCTTTCTAGGTGCGAAAGCCAGTTAAAATCATTAGAACGCGAGTACGAGCTTACACAATGTGTTAGGGGATATTAGATCTGTCATGACGGAGTATCAGTCATATGCCGAGGACGAGCTTAAATACATAGTGAAGCGTACTACTGCAAGGTCTTTTGGTGAAGCGAGAAGACCGGGTAGAGTGTTAGCATTGAAGATTTGTGAAGGCCGTGCCCCCCAGACTGTACTGCAAACTAGAGAGGATGACGGGTGTGTGAGAACCGACGCGCAGGGTATACTGCAGGGATTTGTAGAAACATACGGCGCGCTATATGAGTCTCAGCCTACGGACCCATCAGCAGAGATCATGGAGTACCTGGCAGACATGACCATAGCATGGTTATCGGATGCACAGCGAGAATATCTGTCATTGCCAATTACTGTAGAGGAGGTCCCAGAGATCATTAAGTCACTACCAAATGGTAAGGCCCCAGGCCCAGACGGGTTCACGTGTGAGTTTTAGAAGACCTTTGTGGACCTGATAGCCCCACATCTGGTCGCTATGTATGGTGATGCGTTTGATAAGGTGGTACTTCCTCCCTCTTTAAGAGAAGCCGTACTAATTGCCCTTCTTAAGCCCGCTGAGGACCCCGAGTGTTGCTATTCCTACAGGTCACTCTCACTTCTTAATGTAGATTCAAAAATACTGGCTAAATTACTGGCTACAAGATTACAGCCCCTCATGACCAACTTGGTCCTCCCGGATAAGTCAGGTTTCATACCGACTAGGTCAACCGCGCACATCACTAGGACACTGTTTGCCCTCTCCCACTATCTGATACCTAGCACGAAAGCAGCAGCAGTTATGTTAGATGCTGCCAAAGCATTTGATTCTATAGAGTGGTCGTATCTGCTGACGGTGCTATGGAGGATGGGGTTCCCCCCTATATTTCTGCAGTGGGTCCAATTACTGTACACAAAACCAACAGCACGCGTTCGGGTCAATGGATACGTATCTGATACCATATCCATAGCACCGGGGACAAGACAGGGATGCCCTCTGTCCCCTTCATTATTTGCACTAGCGCTTGAACCATTGGCGTGTAAAATTAGGCAAGGGCATAATTACTTAGCTTGACAATTCCCGCAACGACCCCTACATATCTCCTTAAATGCGGACGATATGATACTTTATGTACGGGACCCAGAGCACCACTTGGCCCCCCTATTGGGTGAATATATTAAATTCGGAAGGCAGTCAGGTCTCCACATTAACTGACAAAATCATTAATTATCCCACTCACACACCCTCACCCCACAGAATTCCCTTTGGAATGGCAAACGGAGCCAGTAAAATACCTAGGGGTTTGGTACCATCGTGATGCGGAGGTCATTGTTAGAACTAACTATGGCAGAGCGATAGGTACGCTAGAAGAAAAAATTGGTCGCTGGATCCAACTGCCCTTATCTTTGGCTGATAGCTAGCTATAGTGAAAATGGTAATCTTACCAAAATTCCTCTACCTTTTTAATAATATATCAATCCCCCCCCACAGAAGTTTTTCGACGATTATCATTATTAGTGACTAGACTAATCTGGGCGGATAAGCAAGCCTGCATAGAACTACGAGCTTTAACACTACCATACTCCAGAGGTGGCTTTAAGGTGCCTGATTTATTTATTTATTACCTATGCGCACAAGTGCAATACGCACACTGCTGATACCATCAGAACCCCTATTTAACACATACAGCTATAGAGGAAGGGGACGTACTACCAGTCCCATTGTCAACGATCATTACTCACCATAGGCCGCCACTACATTCTAAAGACATTAACACTATTGACGCAACAAATGCAGCCTGGAACAAGTTAGGAAGCTTAGCGCATAAACTACCTTTATATGCTCCTGCATTACCATTACATCACCACCCTGAATTATCTGTCACTAGAGAAGAGGTAGGCATGGCACTGCTGCAACAGGTGGGCATTGATACTATGGGAGATCTTTACCAAAACTGGGTATTTAAACATCAAATGATCTGGCTTACGTCAGCAACCAAACACTACTGTTTCGCTTTACATAGCACAGGCTTCAGGGGGCGATTAAGAAATGATATCCCACTTACCCGGCGGAGCCCCCGCAATTAAACACGCTGCAAATGATAATAAACACTCCTAGTAGCAAACATTTAGTATCTCGACTGTACAATAAAGCGCAAGAGGAAATTCCCAACACAACGGGCAGAGCACTTGCAAGATGGAACGAGGTGCTGGATGATTTACTCACAGAAGAAGAATGGCAGATAGCCTGTTCCCTTACAGAAATGCTGACTCCCAATGGCAACTTGAGGATACTGCATTAAAAATAACTCCATCAAACATATTATACCCCAGCTAGGCTTTATAGATATGGTTTGCGTCAGGATGCACGGTGCAAACGCTGTGGGACTGACACAGCTTACTTTATACATCTCACGTGGTGCTGTCCCCATGTGCGGGAATATTTGGAAAAGGTTACTAAGCTATTGGGTGAGATGTTGGGTATTGAAATTATTTGTTCCGTTGACACCTGCTTGCTGGGGCTCCTGCGTGATGTCCGGGCAACTGAATTTGCATGGTTGCTTTGCTCCTTGCTAAACACAGAATTTCACTATGTTGGGATAGTAAGATACTCCTAAAATTAACCAATGGCTTCGTGACATGGCATATTGTCAAGACACTCTAAAAATGTATGAGGAAGAATTGCCCACTGGGTCATAGGACAAAGGAAAATATCTAATTGGTTTTCTTGAAAATGATGAAGGAGCAGTATGAGAAGATCGATGCCCTCGCCAACAATGGCTGTAGGATGAGTTTTGGCAGACTCATTAACCTCCAAAACGACCATGAAGTCTGCATCACTATGAGCTTGCGTTGTTTTACACCCAGCTTCTTGTAACCTTTGTGATAATTGAGCAATGAAGGCTTGTTTATTTTCATTATTACTCAGAAATAATTGTTTCTGGATGGCGATGGAGGTAGAAGTTATGAAATGTACTTTAGGTCCTACACTACCTCGGTTTCTTTTTAGATGGGCTTCTGATTTTGTAGAAAACGTATCTCCATATCCGTCGAATACTATTATTGCCTGGCCATACTTTGTTAGCATATATCTCTCATAGGCACAAAGCAGCTCATGGAATTTTTGATTCAGACTCCAAGGAAGGCGATGTAGTAACCACCCACCATCAATGACGAACTGCATATTTTCGGGCATGTTAGCAACGGCTGGTACTTGCTCTTTAATATAATTGGCAAGCTGTGACTTCCCATATTCCCTCATAAGTCCATACTTATTTAATAAACTAGCTGGGTATGAGCAAAGCTCATAACGAAACACCTCCTGCAAATCCACGCCACTAGTCTGAGCACAAAGCAACAAGCGCTGAAACAATAGTTCAGGATCCATAACAAAGGTTTCTTCTTTCAATTTAACAGATTGAACTGATTTCATTACCTTCACCTGGTTGCTTTTTCTGAAAGAGAACTCAGAGACTCTTTTGTCTGTCATCTCATTAAGCATTCTATTTCCAATTTCTTCTTCAAGTTCAGGATTAACATCACTGCCATAAGTAACTCCTGTGACAATGTTACGCAGGTTGCTGTCTCGCTCAAAAACATTGAGCTGTTCTACATATGCCAGTACTTTCTGTGTATCTCCTTTATCGCGTTCAATTCTTGAACTGGTCAAAGTAACATGTTGCTCACTTGCTGCATGCTTCACTGAAGCAAAGTCCTGCATGCATTCATTCAAATGGGCGCAAATAGGGCGTAACATATCCAAGACAAGCTGCTGCTGTTCTGTCATACCTTTTCCATGGGTCATTCCGCCGAATCCTTTTATATTCTTCATTAGAACTTGTTCAATTACCAAATCAGTGGAAAGGCCACCCCAAAACCTATCACTTCTTCGGACAACATGCGGACCATTTGTAAATGCCGTGTATACATCAGGAGGTTCAAATTCAAGCTCAACCATTCTCTTATAATACAGTCGTGCAGAACGGGCATATAAATAATGGCCGCATGCTGCAAAAAAAGGTAGCCTCTCCTTTACCATTGCAAGATGTAGATGCCAATTTCCTGTTCTTTCAGCTTTTAAGAATTGTTTCAGGATGTTGACCATCTCCAAATATTGCAACCAAAGTCGAGGAGTCCTGTAAAATTTAAGTTCATCTTTGGCCTTCAGCAGTTTGGTTGCAATTTCGACAACAGCATTATGTGTAACATCCTCAACAGAAAGCTCCCCATTAAGAAGATTAATAAACAATGATCTAGCTGCCTGTAAATCGTCGTTATCATCTAGGGCTTGCGTTGCTAAAATCGTATTTAAAACTGATGAAACAATAAGATGACCACAAATCGCTCTTGCAATAGCTTTACCAGAAAGCATGTGCCTTACAGCCTTTCCTGCATATATGATCTCAAGTATATCAACCAAGCCTGCTGTACTCATCAAAAAACCGAAGCATCCAAGAAAACTCATGATTTTGTGCAGGCCTCCTAGTCCCAGAATGACATTCTTTAAAGGACTATCCTGTGATTCATTGGCTATGATGTTAAGTGCTTTGTGGAAAAGAGGCTGGTCGAATATTATAATAGGGGTCTGGCTGTATCTCTTGGCATGGTCAGAAACAAAAAGCAGAGTTGAGAGAATACACGACTCATTTGTTGGATCCATGTTAATCATTGGCAGAAAGAGGACAGATGATACACCGGGATGGTTACCTTTATGTAGTAGTTGGCATACCCCTTGACATCCTGGAACACTGTTGCTGAGTAGATGTGAGATGTTCAATAAAATATCCAGGTTTGCAGATGGGTCACTGTACGCGATTTTCTTAATGGTATTATACTTTAAGAAACGCATCCTACTGGCCTGTGAGTGATATGTTTTTATTGGGATTTGCCCCAACCTCCTCAGTTCTTAAAATGAAACTTGACATTTCTTATTGACATTTTCCAGTTGGAGTCACAGTGGCGATAATGCCCATCCCATGAAAAGTACCAAGGCCATCTATTGTAATAATATTGTGATCAATATTATCAGCTGCATATTGAACGAATTTCGGAGGACTTTCAGAAGGTTCCACAAGGACAGGTATAGTATTTCCTCTTTCTGCTGCAGCTGAACGTTCAAAACGAACAACTTCTGAATAGGAGCTGCAGAATCCCATATGATTTACTGCTTCAACTACAAATCTCGAGCTTGTGTTGTCATGTAATTGAACTGCCAGCCCTAACTGCAACGGTGCAACTAAGACTCGTTGGCGCATAGCTTGCATAATTGCCTGTCCTATAGAAGCTACTTTTCTCTCTCTGTTGGTTTTATCAGAAACAAAAACTGATAATAAGAGCCTTAACAAATCAGGAATATAGCTCACATTATAGTCAACACTACTCATGTTTTCAATGGGTGGAAATATTTCTGGTTCTAAAGGGATGTCTTTAATACCATTTCTTATTATTTCAGCAGCTGCCTATAGGAGATTGTTTCGATCCTCTTCAACATCTTCATGGCTATGACTGTGGTGCTCTTGCAATACATGAGCAGCTGTACTTTTAAAAGTAACGACATCAGCAGTCCCTGCAACTGTTCCTATGAAGATTTCATCTTCAAAATGCTCTTTGAGTTTTTGTTTCATATACTTCAAACTGTATGGTTCGCTATCTTCTGGCAGTAATCCTCGCATTTTATTAACAAGTTCTTTAACAGTAGTTTGTTCTTCATCATTTTCCTCCATGTATTTAACTACTTGAAGAAAAGTTTCCTGGCGAACTGAGTCCTCTAGTCGACCTGAAGATATTGGAGGGTTATCAGTGAACTGCCCGGGAATGAATTTTCCAGTATAAAAATTGACGTAACACTGTTTGTGGTAGCATGCATCTACAGCATGTAAATCAGACACATTTTGGATATGTCTCTTAACTTTGTCTGCCCATTCTTCATTGCGTTCATTGCATTTTTGTAAAACTGATGATTTGAATTCAACTGTTCGTGCATTAAAACACGCATTTTGTTTCCTCTCCCTGAAGTATAAACTTAACCCAGTACCACAGAAAAAGCCCCGCCCCTTTGTCCCGGGCCGCGCTGCGATTGGCTGCCGGCCCGGGACACCCCCGTGACATAATTCCCGGGCCGCGCTGTGATTGGCTGCCGGCCCGGGACACTCCCGTGACGTCATTTCCCGGGCCGCGCTGTGATTGGCTGCCGGCCCGGGACCTGACTTGTTGTACCTGGTCACCCTATGACACTTCAACTTGTGTTTGGCCTTCAGCCCGTCACTGCACGTAACGTCCTGACATCACTTCCTTGGCACCCGCCGTTGCTGGGCGGTGCAGAGCTTTGACAGGATAGCAAAGATGGCGACGGTGGCAGCCTCAGGCTCCCCGAAGCCACAGAGTCCCGGACCGGGGGCCGTCGAAGGCCAAGTTACGGCCTCCATGGACGAGGAGGCGGAAGCCCCAGGCGGGGCGGAGGCCGAGGCGGAGGAACTGCTCTACCCCCGGCATTGCGCTGAGCTCTCGGCACGGCAGAATGAGCAGCGGCGTCAGGGGCTCTTCTGCGACGTGACGCTGGCCTTTGGAAAAGAGAGTCGCGAGTTTCGGGCGCACCGGTCCGTACTTGCCGCAGCCACGGACTACTTCAGCCCGCTGCTGTCTGGCCACTTCCAGGAGGCGCGTTCCGGCCGCGTGGAGATGCGCAAATGTAGCTCCGAGACTGGCACCGACATGGAGACAGTTGAGGCCGTCATCCAGTATAGAGGTTTCAAGAGACGGGGATAGAGACCGAAAAACAAAGGCTTGGAGGTGGAGGGTAAGAGAGTGCCAGATGGGGGAGAGAATCCATTGACTGAGCCGGGAGTAATTGCAGGACAACGATCACAGCGAGGAGGGGAGCGGAAGCGCGGCAACCGGGGGGGGGGGGGAGAATTTGTGGAGAGAGCCGTCTGAAGAGCGCATGATCCCAGGGACACGCGTTTTACTTTTAGGGGTGTCTTTCCTTTCCGGGCACAGGAAGTTCCAGCCTGGAGACCGCTGTAGTTCCCCACCCCCTCCTTCTCCTGCAGGGGCTGATGCTGCCCCCTCCTCTGCGGCAAGAGCTGGCTGACACCAGTTACCCTCCGCCATCAAGAGCTCCCGGCACCCTGCCTCTTACTGTGAGGGCTGCCACCCCTCTGCTCCTACAGCGGCTTTCAACCGGCCTCTCTCGCCACTGGGACTTTTACTCCCCCTCTCCCACTGCAGGTGCTTCCCTCACCTCTCCCTCTGCAGCAGCTGTCAGTCTCTCTCCCCTTGGTGTGGCTGTCACCCCTCGCTCACTCACTTGTAGGGGCTGTCATTCCTCTCTTTTCTTGCAGAGCACTGCCAGCAGTTGCCCCCTTACCCTCCAGCGGCAGTTCACCCCCCCACACTCCTTCTGCGATACTCTCTATGCCGCCCCCTCCATTCTCTTTCTCTCTCTGCGACAGGACCGACAGTGGGTCCAGGTGAGCGCCGCTCCGTAGAGCACTAAGCCCAGGTGAGTGTTGTGTAGCAGGGAAGCGTTGTGATGCGTGCGACTTTTCTGGGGATGTTATATGGAAAAGGAAAGTTGTAGATGCAAGAGTTAGGGCGCAGTGCTGTGAAGGTCACCTCTTTGGCGCAGAGGTGTCGCGTGGTAGAAATAAGAGATGTAGAGTTGAGGGCTGTCTCGGTTAGAGCTGTGGGGGTGAACGGTGTACTAAATAAAGGTGAGCAATATTCGTGTGGCGTAAGAAAGTGTGTGGTGCGGAGTTTGGCGCAGTAGAGCCGAGTAGAGTGGTGCAGGTCAGGTGTAGTGGAGCGTTGAGATGTGTGACGCAGGAGAGTGCTGTTGTGGTGTTGAGCAGTGTGATGCAGGCGAGGTACGAGGGTGAGTTGAGCAGTGGTATGTAGGTGAGTAGGGTGATGACGTAGAACAGTGTGATGCAGGTGACTGGTCTGTATATTTGAGCACTGTGATGCATGTGAGTGGTGATGTGGGGTTGAACTGTGTGCTGAAGGGTAGTGGTGTGGTGGTGTTGAGTAGCGTGATGCAGGTGACTGATGTGGTGGGGTTAAGGTGTGTGCTGCAGGGTAGTTGTGTGGTGGTGTTGAGCACTGTGATGCAGGTGAGTGGTGGGGATGAGGTGTGTGCTGCAGGGTAATTGTCTGGTGGTGTAGAGCTGCTTGATGCAGTTGAGTGGTGTGGTGCTTTTGAGCACTGTCATGCAGATTGATTTGAGCGGCGTGAGGTATGGTGGTCAGTTGAGCTGTGTGAAGCGGAGTGATGTGGTGGAGTTGAGCAGAGTGATGCAGGTGATGCATGGGTGAGAGCTTAGCTTTGTGATTCAGCTGAGTGGTGTGGTAGAGATGAGCAGTGTGACGCAGGTGAGTGCTGTGGGGCATTTTAGCCGTGTGTTGCACGTGAGTGGTGAAGTGAACTTAAGCATTTTGTTCAGGTGAATGGTGAAGCTTAGCAGTGCGATGCAGGTAAGGCTTACCTGGCCCCTGTCTATTGGAATGGGCTTCCTATGCACCTTCCTGTCTGTCTGAACTACAGCCAATACAGGAAATGAGTGAAAGCCTCCCTCTTCTAATGGTGACCTCTGTTGGTAGATGTCTGTTACTATCCAGTAGCGCCAAGATACCTATTGGTGATTTGAGCTATATATGAAGTATAAATAACAGAACACCAGACGTGTTGAAGCGTTCAGTTGTGTGATTCAGTGGAGTGGTGTAGAGTAGATAAAATATATGAAGGTGGAGATTGTTGTGGTGCATGTGAGTGCTATAGTGTCTAACCGTGGTGTGGTGGAGGATAGTTGTGTGATGGATCCAAGCACTGTGTTAAGTGGAATGTTTTGCTGGGTAGATAAGTTGGTCTAAGTGATTGGTGTGGCAGTAAACCATATGTTATAGGTCAGTCAGGGTCGGACTGGTCAATAGGGCAATCGGGCAGTGCCCGATGGACTAGTCTGGCAGATCACTGTGTGGGGCAGTGCTTTAAATTGGCCGGTACTCACCAGTATTAAGTACCAGCACTTATTAGCTTTATCACTCTGAGTACCAGTACGCCTCTGCTGCCAAGGAGAGTACGGGTACTCATGAAAGGGTAGGCTCATTGGCTTGGAGTGCTGGTGAGCAGGAGTGGAAGCTGTCTCTGGCACCCAAGGGACCGCTTCTGTTACCCTGATCTGAGCCCCAGCTGAACTATTCAGCAAGGCTCATTTGCATAATGTCCGTATGCTCACCATCCTGTGTTTGATAGAGCAGGGTCCATTGAGGCCCTGTGCTTTCAATCACATTCACACTATCGTGTGCATTTGTGCAATCATTCGAATCAAGGCAGTCTGCTGACAGTGTCAATTAAGAAAGCCATGGGAGGTTACGAGTTCAAAATGGCTTTTAATCATACCTGAGTCTTTTGTGTGTCTACTTAAGTCTCTGTGTCTGACGGCGGAGGAACTGCGCTACCCCCGGCATTGCGCTGAGCTCTCGGCACGGCAGAATGAGCAATCACTTAATCTACATGAAACTAAAAAAAATATGTATATATGACCCTATGTAATGTTTTCTGGTACTCACATAAAGCGCTCCAATGCCTCTGGGCCTAGACCCAGCTTTTTAAGAGTGCATAAAAGGATTGTGACACTATTTTTTTTGTTTCTTTTTGAATTTTCACACTAACTTCATTCCTTTTCTCAGAACGTACATGTGATGCTAGCCGCAAGTAAAACAAACAAGCATTTACAATGCAACGGTTTCGCCTTTGGAAAAGTTTGCGCTATTGGCATTGTAAATGACAAACTTTGCATTTATGTGTTGGTTTTGAAAATGGATAAATAAATGGCATTGTCATTTACATTGCCAATAGCTCTAAATTTTCCAAAGGCGAAACCGTTGCATTATAAATGCTTGTTTTGGAATTCCAGTCACTCCTCTTTCAGTGAGTACAGGTACATCGTCATCTTCTTGAAACACCACATCACAAATGAAACACTTTTCTACGTACATTTTCACTGTATCTCACAGCAACTAGCAAGAACCTGTAACACATAAATAAAACATTTTTGATTAACAAAAAAACAAACAATAACAACAAAGTTGCAAATCAAAACACAAACAATAGCAAACTTTTTATTTCAAAAGTTAATTGTAATATTTACGTTCCTTCACACTTTGTCATATAAGTCAACAAAAAAATTAAACAAACCTTGTCTATCTGACATATTCCACGATTATTTGATATTATGGCCATCAGAAACAATTTTTGATGTTATTTTTTACTTTCTCGTTCCTAAAAACATATAAAATGATACCACACATGGGCTTATAAACAGTTATACCCTATATCTCAAATAATGGGCAGCCATTTTGAAAAATCCGCCATATTTGATTAACGCGTCATGATAGAGTGGTAGACTTTTCACCATCGTTTTCTACGGAATTTTTTTTATAACAATCCACTCACAGAAATTGTATTGCAATTAGTTCTAGGTTCCGCAACAAATTGACTAGTCTAAAGACACTGTTGTTTTCTGCTCCAACAATTTCGAGTTGTGTCTGTCTCCATTCTGATGCTTTTAAGCAGCTATTTTAGTTTTATTGAAAATAATTCTCACTCTAATTAACTATAGAGAAGTATGAAAGCACTGATGCACATATTTTTCCAACTTTCCAAATGGATTTCAAGGGATCAAAGATATAGTTTTATGTTGTATAAATGAGAAAAATATCAATTGGATTAAAAGTTACTGTTTTATAAATATATGTTTCAATGTTTTTATTTTATAGAAAATTCAAATAACAGAAGGGTTAACGCTTTTATATTGGTTCACAGTCAAAATGTTAAATTTTAAGGCTAAGTTTGAGTTAATATCAATGTATGTTCCCAAGTTGTTTATATAGACCAATGAAGAATATAGAAGGAAACAGAAATAGAATCTTCCACTTTATTTCTTAAGAAAGCCTACATCAAAACTCAGCATGTGCAGAAAGGTGTTAGAGTGTAAGTTTTATGCAGGACTGATCAGTCCTACAAAACCTTAAACTGCATGTTCCAAATATAGTAGAACAGATCTCAAAGCATGCTGCAACACCAATAGTAATCTTGCCATTGAATCCCTTTCAGCATAGAAGGGGTTCCGAGGGCTGGGCACCGACACTTAATTGTCAACACCTGCACTTATGACAGCTGCCACATGGTGGCACTGTTTGTGTAATTTAAAGATGAGCAGCACAACAATTGTTTGATTATTAAGAAGAACTATTACATGTCGCCCACGCCATTCTTACAGCCTTTGGGGCCTCAAACAATCTGAATTGTCACACTTGTAGCAGTGGGATGGTTAGTAGTTGTGTAGGTACCGTCATTCGGAGTACAGGCAGTGATAATGGGTGGTGCAAGCTGCGGGGGCCTCCTGTTAAGGGCCCGGGCACTTATGTTTTTTACAAATTTAACACAGTTTTTTCTTGAAAAGTGTTCTGCTGTGGTCACCAGTGTGGGTTATTTGGTCCTCAATCAGTGTTCATACAGTTTATGTGCCCTTCATTTGTAGTACCAATGAGATCATCGTTTTTCTATCTTTTTTATAGTAAAAAGACTTAATTGAAATATTATGAATTAAGTTCTCTGGGAAACCCAATGATAGTAGGCTTGTTTTAGTGACATATTATTTTTTAATCCCACAGAAATCCACTTTTCTGATACTGATCCAGTTCCTGTCCCTTTCTTTTCTATTTTTCCTATATCTATACTTCATTTACCTATTATTAATCTATATATCAATCCTTCTTTTGCTTATGACTTCCACAGATCTTTGAACGATGTTCTGGCATCTTAATGATCAGTCCCTACATTGCCTTACCTTACATTACCTAACCTCACACAAATGAGTGGCTAGTTATTAATTTTGTTAGGAAGTGTCTTAATGTTTCATATTGAACGGGTATGATACTAGAATATTGAGTTTTAAATATCGACTTACAAAATATTGTTATTTCAATTGTTGACCATCAAACATTTGTCAAGGTAAATAATATATATGTAAGTATTGGTTGACTATACTTAACTCCACATATATCCAACCTATATGTAATTATCTTCAAGGTTGGTCAAAGTGGAATTAGGAATTGTAAATCTAGGCTTACCAATTTATAGTAAACTGCACAATATTATTGTTGTCTATATTAGGACCACGATGTTTGCATGTCCATATTTGTTTACTTGCTATTCTGACGTACAAGCATTGAATGTCTTCAGCGTCCTTGAAGATACATTGTTTTAAAAAAAGGAGCCAACTCCTTCATCTTTGCTGATGTCTTAATTTCAGAATTGGCTATTGGTGTCAGTAAGGAGTTCATTGAGGATGGGGCTCGGTGAGCCTGAGAACCAGAAGGAGAAGGTAGTTGGCTTAATTAAATATTGGATTTCAAAATCGTTGTTCAATCTCTTGTCCTATCCAAGATTGATTATGGTAACGCCACTCTGGCCGGCATCCCTAAAGCACACCTGGCACCGATCAAATCGGTCCTCAACTTAGCCGCTAGACTGATCGCTGACTGTAGAAAATTTGACCACATCTCCCCTGTCCTCAAAAATCTTAAATGGCTCCCAATTGAAGGTCGTTCCACATAGAAGATAGCCTGCATTACACACAAAACGCTTCACCAAGAAACCCCCTATTACCTCTCAAACAAACTACATAAAGCAGGGAGTACTAGACCCTTGAGAAGTACCAACTCCCTTGTCCTTATCCCTCCCAAAATCAAATGTAAAAAGACCCAATCTCGTGCATTCTCAGGCAATGCACCTACAATCTGGAACTCTCTTCCCAAAGACCTTCGCTGCAACCCCTCCTACCCTCTCTTCAAAAGTAGACTCAAATTACTTCTCCTCAATAAATAATGGGGAACCTAATCTGTCTCTAATCTTTATCTATCCTGAATCCCTCTTCACACCCCCATCTCTATGCTCAACTCTCCCTTTATCTCCTTTTTCCACTCTCCTGACCACACTACTTACCTTACTGGTTTTATTCTCTTTCCTTCTTTTTCCACTTAAATTTTTGTTAATGCTCATGTACACTTTAAAACTTCATTTTGTACTTAATCTGTTCCTGTTTATGTAAAGCGCTCTGATACTCTAGGGTCTAGCAGCGCTATATAAAACCTTTTAAATAAATAAATAAAATAAAATAAATAAAGTGTTTTGTTAACTGAGATACATTTAGGACGATACCTAATGCTGTGTTTGTCATAGAACATAACTTCTCATTTGTAGCTAGGCTATACTCAATCATTTTGGAGATAGTGGTTTACAAGAAGAAAGGTGATGGTCTGTTCTGGTACTAGATGGCATTTTACCAAAGATGAGGACTATGGGTATGCATTCTCTGGCAAACTCAAGTCCAGGAATGTTTTAAAAGGAGTAAAATGATAATGAGACCTGCCACATCTCTTGGGGGTAAGCCATTGTGGTATGTCAGGGCCTGTCCTATCAGCTCACCAATTCCCAGGTGTGCATGTAAGAGCGTATGAAACAGTTTGAGTTTCAGATGATGTGAGTTTAAACGGTCTGTGTAGTTGGCACAATGCCTGAGGTTTAGAATCAACTGCAAGCATTGTCTGCACTCCAGGCTCAAAGAAAGGGTTGAGTAATGGTAATGCTGGACCTGTCATCCTTAGGGTGGTCTTCCCCCAAACATTTTGCTGCTTACCCCATCTTTTTGCTGTATCTGTTTGTTGGCCTTAGGACTCTGAGCATTTTACCACTACTAACCAGTGCTAAAGTGCACTTGCTTTCCCATAAACATGGTGACATTGGTGTACACATGATTGCCATATTTAGTTCAGTTATAAGACCCTTGCATAGTGGTAAAACATATACCCAGGGCCTGTAATCTAGATGCTACTAGTGGGCTTGCAACAGTGGTTGTGTAATCTACACAAGTAGCGTTTTAAACATGTCTCAGTCCTGCCATTGCAAGGTCTGGGTGTGCAGTGTACAGCTACTTTGACCTGGCATTGAAAAACTTTGCCATGCCTTAAGCTCCCCTTTTATTACACACAAGTCGCCTTATGTAGCTCTAAGGGCAGGGTGTGGTATAAATAAAAAGTAGGACATGTACTTTTACGTTTTACACGTCCTGGTAGTTACAAACAGGCAAATTTGTTTTTCAACACTGTGAGACCCACTCTTCGCATAGGCTAGCATTAGGAATTCCTTAATACACTTTTAAACTGTAATTCGTAATTAGAAAGGAGTAGCTACATCATATCTATAGAATAGTAATGAGAATGAGAAATCCTTCTTAGTGGTAAGGATGTATTTAACATTACTATTTTAGAAATGCCACTTTTAGAAAGTAGACATTTGTCTGCTCTTTACTTAGCTGTGTGTGCTTGCAGCCTTGTCTCCAATACACGTCTGGAATGGGTGACAGCCACACTTTATGCTTTTCAGCCACAAACATAGGAAGGGTAGGTGTGACAGAGAACTCATCTGCATTCATATGCATTGTGATAGCTCTTCCTGGGAAGGAAGAGGGAGAGCTGACACTTACGCCTGAATAGGCAGTGTCCTGTTTCACACATAAGGGACTGATTACCACCCACAGATAGCCTGGCAGATAGGGCTGGGATGAAAGGAGACATGTGCACTTCAAGGGCCCGCTTTGAAGTTACCCCCACTTCAAAGGCACAACTGGGTATAAGTACTGGGGCTCTGACCCTACCATGGCAGTACACTGCTTGTCCCGTGAAGAACTCTGCCTGGAGCAAAGACTGCTTTGCTACAAGGACTGCCACTCTGCTGGACGGCTGCTCTGGGAGAAATGCTTTTCTGCTTTGCTGTGCTGCCCTGCTTCCTGCTGATATCTGCCCTGCTGAGGACAAGTACTGGACCTATCTCACTTGAACCCAGAGTGACTCCAAGGACTTGCTGGCTTGCCCCCTGTTCTGAAGTCTCAGGGCCATCAAAGACTTTCTTCAACTCTGCAACAGCACCTGGACTCTTCTATATGTGAATCCTACCCTGCCAAGTGGTGCCACTCCAGTACTCGCCCCTGAAAGGTGATTTCTGCTGTCCAGTACCATCAAAATGAACGCAGTGACGACTGTGCACCAGTCGGAACCCGAAGCATTGCCCTTTGATACTGATGTAGGAGTCACTCAACGACATTGATTAGATCGACTGTGCGGCTCGATGACAACAGACAGTGAGGCTCAATGGCGACGCAGTGCCTGCATCGCTTGCACAGATCGGAACCAGCACATCAAGTCTTTGACATCGGCGCTTTGATCCATCCAAGTTACTTTTTCAGCCGGCCCCACGTAAGTCATGTAGCCAGCCTGCCCTCGATTGTACTGAACTTTGGATTTACCACGATCCAGTGCGACCTCAAGTAACCCTTAAACTCTATTTGACTCTAAGAACTAGATTTTGATTTAACCTTCAAAAATTCATAACTCCAGTTCTACTTGTTGGAATTGTGTCACTTTGGTCTTGTTTTACTCATAATAAAATGATAGGCTATTTTGCTAACCCTCTGTGGAGTATTTTTGTGGTGTTTTCATTGTGTTACTGTGTGTGTGTTGCACAAATACTTTACACATTGCATCTTTAGCCTGGCTGCTCTATGCAAAGCTACCGGCTGGTGAGCACAGGTTATTTTTTAGTGTATTTATAGCTTACCCTGCTAAGATTGTCGTCCCTATTTGGACAGGGTGCATACTTCTGCCAACTAGAGACCCAATTGCTATAAGTTGTATGCTGGTATCTGCTTACCAGTTTCAGATGGCTAACTGTGGTTTACAGGATATCCCTTATGATGGTTTCACTGAGTATGGTGAGCAGGTGGATACATGTATCCGGGTAGTCTTTGTTGGCTTGTAGCACCAGCTTCCCATTACTGTATCAGTTTCTGATGAGGAATGTATGATATCTTGAAGGAGGTGTCACACACCTGGTGCTCCATGCAAGGAACAGTCATAGGCATGGGTATAGATTTAGCTGATGGAAATTAATTGTGAATATCAGTAAATACACATTCCACAGAACAAAACCACTGATGAGTTCTCTAGTTCTAAGCAAGCTGTATTATTTCAATTGGACCTTGTTGGAAAATGACCATCTCTGAAGGGTCACCTCAAATGTTTTGCCTTTTACCTCCTGTTTTTCTGACCTTCTTTTTATAGGCCTTAGGATTCTGAGCACTTTACCACTGCTAACCAGTGCTAAAGGGCATGTAAATGTAAATCCAGTATTTGTAAAGCGCACAGCTTTCCGAAGGCATCCCGGCGCTGGGGGTAGTTTGGAGGATTAAGCAAGCTATTGCCCAGAGTCACATAGTGCTGGGCAGACCCCTGCCACCAGAGATCGAACCGTGAGCCCCAGCGTCCGGTGTTAGTCGCCCTGGCCGCGGCGCCACACCTCTTCCCTATGTGCTTCTCTCTTAAACATGATGACATTGTTGTATAACTGATTGGCAAATTTGATTTACTAGTAAGTCCCTTGTAAAGTGGTAAACCATATACCCAGGACATGTAATTTAATTACTACTAGTGGGCCTGTAGCACTAATTGTGCCACCCACATAAGTAGCCTTTCAAACCTGTCCCAGGCTTGCCACTGCAGCCGATATGCATGCAGCTTACTGCCACTTTGACTTGGCATTTAAAACTACTTGCCAAACCTCAAACTCCCCTTTTATTACTTATAAGCCACCCCTAATGTAGGCCCTAAGAAACCCTATGGGCAGGGTGCCATGCAAGTACAAGGAAATTCGTTGGTCACTATTGTGAGGCCTATTTCTCTCATTAGCTAGCATTGGGAGTTCCTTAATACACTTTTGTAAGAGCAGAGAGGAGTAGCTTTGTCATGTTTCATATGTTTGGAATGTTAATGACAAATCCTCCTTACTGGTGAAGTTGGATTTAACATTACTGTTTTAGAAATGCCAGTTTTAGAAAATGGACATTTCTCTGCACTTACTGCCCTGCGCCTGATGGCCTGTCTCCAATACATGTGTGGAATGGGTGACAGCTACACTTTATGCATTCCCTCTAGACAGCCAGAACACAGGAAGGATACGTGTGTCTGAGTACCCATCAACATACATCTGCATTATGATGGCCTTGCCTGGGCAGGATGGGGCTTACACTACACTCGAATACGATGTGTCCTGTCCCCACACAAAGGACTGATTACCCCCCACAGATAGCTTGGCAGATAGACACTGGGTTGAAAGAGATACGCATGCACTTCAGAGAGCTGCTTTGAAGTCACCCACCACACCAAAGGTACTTTTGTGTATACGTACTGGATCTCTGACCCCCTAAAATCAGACATCTCTGTATCTTTAACAGAACATGTCATATGGACTGCTGTGCTGCTTAATGGACTTATCTTTGCACTTAGAAGGCCTGATTTTCTCTTGTGTTGCCCTGCTGCCTACTGCTCCCTGACTTCTGAAGGACAACTGGACTCTGCCTTCCCTCCAAGTGATTTCCATGGGCTTGCTATATTGCCTCCTGTTTTCTGAAGTCGCAGGGAGACAACATATGTCTTGTAATTCTGCTGGTGCTGCTGGGCTCTGCCATATGTGAGTCATGCTCTTGCCTGAGGTGCCCTCTCCAGTTGTGGGCATCAGAAGTGGGGTCTGCAGCTGTTTAGCTACGAAATAGTCTGCTACAGACCTCCAGGATCAAATACCCAGTACCAAGCACTACTTGACACCATCACTGACCTGACCCTAACCCACTCCAGAATGGTCCTATTAGGGGACTTCAATCTATGGGACAATGGGATTTTAGGCAACCATTTGAGAGACCTAAAGCAAACATGTGAGAATCTCAACCTACACCAACTGGTACAAAAACCAATGCATCAAGGAGGGCACGTCCTAGATCTCTTATTTGCCAACCAGGCTGAGACCAAGGTAGTTGATATACTGCCTCAAAGCTGGTCTGATCACTCTCTAATTCACTTCCATATATTAATATCCGGGCTAGAGGATAATAACAATCGCTCGACAACCTACCGAAAGGGAAGATAGTGGGCTAAGTTAATAAAAAATAAGATACACTTGACACTCCCGAATCAGAATCTTTTGGTCCCCTCAAACTCCATTGGGGAAAACTATCAAACATATTGTAATTATATAGTCAGCTCCCTGGACAATTTAGTTCCAATAAAAAGACTCAAAAACAGAAACAAAGCCTCAGCCCCTTGGTATAATGAGGAACTGAAATCATTATGATCGATTTGTAAGAAGGCTGAGAGAAAATGCAGAAGGGCTTATCTGGAGACAGACAGAAAGGAATTGAAATTAGCACAGGCCAGGCATAAAGAGTCTATAGCCAGGGCAAAAGCAGACTTTTATGCCAAATCTATTCTGCATGCCCTGAATAGTACAAAAGCACTTTTTAAGGCGAGCTAGAGTTGTGCATGCGTAGCATGCGGTCTAGCTTGCTAGGGCGAGCTAGAGTTGCGCATGCGTAGCATGCGGTCTAGCTTGCCAACTATTGTTTTCAGTTTCCTGGGAATCTGAGACAGGGTTCGGACACGCGCACCGATTGCACCTCGTGGGCGCGCACGCCCACGCCGGCGCCGTGCACATCCCCTGCCTTAGATTGCCAGGAAGCCGAGAACACATAGACACACGCACGCACACAGACACACCACCACACACACACACACGCACGCACATCCCCCCCACCGCTCACGCGCACACACACAGCCACGCACCCCCCCCCACCACTCACAGGACAGGCTCACGCGCACACACAGCCACGCACGCACAGCCCCCCACCACCACTCACAGGCTCATCACGCGCACACACAGCCCCCCTCTCCCCCACTCACCGGGTGTCTCAGGCTGCTCTCGTCCCCGCGGTGGTGGCGGCATTACACACGGACACATTCATTTTTGGTAGGCACCGGGTGATTAAACGACTTGCCCAGAATTCCAGGATGTAGAGCTGACGCACTACGCCGCATTCAACGTCTCTCTAGCACAACAAGGATTTCCTGGAAGTCCGCCTTACGTCACAGAACGTACTCGCTCTCCCATTGGGCGTCCTTTCTGTCACGTGACATTGTTCAAAACCTATCCTTAGCCGTGTTCTCGTAGGACGGGAGTTGGACGGCGAAGCAAATACATTCTGGCACGAAAGGAGAACCCTAACTCGACATAAGTTATTTTTATTTATTTTACTGTGTGTGTGTGTGTGCATCAGTACAAAACATTGTAAGGCAACAGCAACCAGCCAAGAACTGGGGTGCCCGCCGAGGCATCTAAGCACACATCCAGTATTATAGCGCCTAATTCACCTCTCCTACCTATTTCCGCTATCTCTTCCCTCCTCACCTCATCTCTCCCGCCAACCATTTCCTCCCAGTCTCCAAACAACACTGGCCGTTTCCTGTTTGCTCTGTTCTTGTGCGATTCCAATTGTCATATGTCAAAAGCTGCGCAGCGCTTTCTTAATACTTATCTTCTGATAACATTGAATCCGAATTACAGGAAGAGGACGTCCAGTCTGAAAAAAAGGAAGTGCAGCCTAGTTAGGGATGGCTTCATCTAGCGAATAGGGGCCGCTTGCCTGGCAATAATAAGAATTCCTAATACATTCCAAGCGCGTTTCTTGTTAGTGGCTCCGGGCCTTTTAAGCACGAAAAAATGGGACCCTTTCACTGTTTTTGAGGGTAACATACATTTTTTCTTCATTTTTTTCTGTGATGTTAATACTAAAGTTGTGTAATGACCTGCCATTAAAATTATACCTGGTTATAGCTGTTCCTAGGGTGCACAAACATACTTGGAGCCCGATTCAGAGATGCACAGTACAAGAGCCACAGGAATACTGGCCCAAAAATTACAATTGCCAGCCTCTGTATCATGCAATTGTGGTACAGAGGGAGAGGATGTGGCCTAACGGCTAGAGCGGTAGCCAGTCAGGGACCTCAATGTCCTGTGATTCGGGGCAAATCACTTAATCTACTTGCGCCTGACAAAAACATTTGCCTGCCCGCGGTCGCTTTCAGTTTGCCAGCTTTGCAGGTAAGGCGCAGACCACACTCTTTCTAACTTTTTAGGGGACACGTTAACTGTTAAGATGGACCGTATTCCCGCAGCGTCGTACATTTTTGGGGCCCACATTGTAACATGTTGGCCTAGTGAGCATGTTTCTATGTGAATGTGTGTTGTTTGTCTGCTTCCTCCTGTTTGTTAAGATGTGACGTCCCTTGCTCATTGCACCATCAGGATTCAAGCAAGCCGGGCCGAAGACGGCTGTAATGCCAGAAACCGGTCCCCGGAAGCTTGTTTCCTTCCCAGTGTAAGAATTGGCTTTTGTAGTTTAGTTTGCCCTGTTCCCATCATGCACTGGGACAGGAACAGACTAATTTGCATACAGCCAGGTTCTGAAACTGGGATGGTGCAATGAGCTAAAAAACGGTGTTGGATCTAGCCCTGATCTCTTGACTGGGTGAGAGTATTCTGCTTAATTCAGAGACTCTGTCCCTCACCACCCCTTGTTGTAAATTATTTTGTCCACCCTAAGCGTGGAAGGGTATACTCAGACATGAGTCCCTTGCTCATTGCACCATCAGGATTCAAGCAAGCCGGGCCGAAGACGGCTGTAATGCCAGAAACCGGTCCCCGGAAGCTTGTTTCCTTCCCAGTGTAAGAATTGGCTTTTGTAGTTTACTTTGCCCTGTTCCCATCATGCACTGGGACAGGAACAGACTAATTTGCATACAGCCAGGTTCTGAAACTGGGATGGTGCAATGAGCTAAAAAACGGTGTTGGATCTAGCCCTGATCTCTTGACTGGGTGAGAGTATTCTGCTTAATTCAGAGACTCTGTCCCTCACCACCCCTTGTTGTAAATTATTTTGTCCACCCTAAGCGTGGAAGGGTATACTCAGACATGAGTCCCTTGCTCATTGCACCATCAGGATTCAAGCAAGCCGGGCCGAAGACGGCTGTAATGCCAGAAACCGGTCCCCGGAAGCTTGTTTCCTTCCCAGTGTAAGAATTGGCTTTTGTAGTTTAGTTTGCCCTGTTCCCATCATGCACTGGGACAGGAACAGACTCATTTGCATACAGCCAGGTTCTGAAACTGGGGTGGTGCAATGAGCTAAAAAACTGTGTTGGATCTAGCCCTGATCTCTTGACTGGGTGAGAGTATTCTGCTTAATTCAGAGACTCTGTCCCTCACCACCCCTTGTTGTAAATTATTTTGTCCACCCTAAGCGTGGAAGGGTATACTCAGACATGAGTCCCTTGCTCATTGCACCATCAGGATTCAAGCAAGCCGGGCCGAAGACGGCTGTAATGCCAGAAACCGGTCCCCGGAAGCTTGTTTCCTTCCCAGTGTAAGAATTGGCTTTTGTAGTTCAGTTTGCCCTGTTCCCATCATGCACTGGGAGAGGAACAGACTAATTTGCATACAGCCAGGTTCTGAAACTGGGATGGTGCAATGAGCTAAAAAACGGTGTTGGATCTAGCCCTGATCTCTTGACTGGGTGAGAGTATTCTGCTTAATTCAGAGACTCTGTCCCTCACCACCCCTTGTTGTAAATTATTTTGTCCACCCTAAGCGTGGAAGGGTATACTCAGACATGAGTCCCTTGCTCATTGCACCATCAGGATTCAAGCAAGCCGGGCCGAAGACGGCTGTAATGCCAGAAACCGGTCCCCGGAAGCTTGTTTCCTTCCCAGTGTAAGAATTGGCTTTTGTAGTTTAGTTTGCCCTGTTCCCATCATGCACTGGGACAGGAACAGACTAATTTGCATACAGCCAGGTTCTGAAACTGGGATGGTGCAATGAGCTAAAAAAACGGTGTTGGATCTAGCCCTGATCTCTTGACTGGGTGAGAGTATTCTGCTTAATTCAGAGACTCTGTCCCTCACCACCCCTTGTTGTAAATTATTTTGTCCACCCTAAGCGTGGAAGGGTATACTCAGACATGAGTCCCTTGCTCATTGCACCATCAGGATTCAAGCAAGCCGGGCCGAAGACGGCTGTAATGCCAGAAACCGGTCCCCGGAAGCTTGTTTCCTTCCCAGTGTAAGAATTTGCTTTTGTAGTTTAGTTTGCCCTGTTCCCATCATGCACTGGGACAGGAACAGACTAATTTGCATACAGCCAGGTTCTGAAACTGGGATGGTGCAATGAGCTAAAAAACGGTGTTGGATCTAGCCCTGATCTCTTGACTGGGTGAGAGTATTCTGCTTAATTCAGAGACTCTGTCCCTCACCACCCCTTGTTGTAAATTATTTTGTCCACCCTAAGCGTGGAAGGGTATACTCAGACATGAGTCCCTTGCTCATTGCACCATCAGGATTCAAGCAAGCCGGGCCGAAGACGGCTGTAATGCCAGAAACCGGTCCCCGGAAGCTTGTTTCCTTCCCAGTGTAAGAATTGGCTTTTGTAGTTTAGTTTGCCCTGTTCACATCATGCACTGGGATAGGAACAGACTAATTTGCATACAGCCAGGTTCTGAAACTGGGATGGTGCAATGAGCTAAAAAACGGTGTTGGATCTAGCCCTGATCTCTTGACTGGGTGAGAGTATTCTGCTTAATTCAGAGACTCTGTCCCTCACCACCCCTTGTTGTAAATTATTTTGTCCACCCTAAGCGTGGAAGGGTATACTCAGACATGAGTCCCTTGCTCATTGCACCATCAGGATTCAAGCAAGCCGGGCCGAAGACGGCTGTAATGCCAGAAACCGGTCCCCGGAAGCTTGTTTCCTTCCCAGTGTAAGAATTGGCTTTTGTAGTTTAGTTTGCCCTGTTCCCATCATGCACTGGGACAGGAACAGACTAATTTGCATACAGCCAGGTTCTGAAACTGGGGTGGTGCAATGAGCTAAAAAACGGTGTTGGATCTAGCCCTGATCTCTTGACTGGGTGAGAGTATTCTGCTTAATTCAGAGACTCTGTCCCTCACCACCCCTTGTTGTAAATTATTTTGTCCACCCTAAGCGTGGAAGGGTATACTCAGACATGAGTCCCTTGCTCATTGCACCATCAGGATTCAAGCAAGCCGGGCCGAAGACGGCTGTAATGCCAGAAACCGGTCCCCGGAAGCTTGTTTCCTTCCCAGTGTAAGAATTGGCTTTTGTAGTTTAGTTTGCCCTGTTCCCATCATGCACTGGGACAGGAACAGACTAATTTGCATACAGCCAGGTTCTGAAACTGGGAGGGTGCAATGAGCTAAAAAACGGTGTTGGATCTAGCCCTGATCTCTTGACTGGGTGAGAGTATTCTGCTTAATTCAGAGACTCTGTCCCTCACCACCCCTTGTTGTAAATTATTTTGTCCACCCTAAGCGTGGAAGGGTATACTCAGACATGAGTCCCTTGCTCATTGCACCATCAGGATTCAAGCAAGCCGGGCCGAAGACGGCTGTAATGCCAGAAACCGGTCCCCGGAAGCTTGTTTCCTTCCCAGTGTAAGAATTGGCTTTTGTAGTTTAGTTTGCCCTGTTCCCATCATGCACTGGGACAGGAACAGACTAATTTGCATACAGCCAGGTTCTGAAACTGGGATGGTGCAATGAGCTAAAAAACGGTGTTGGATCTAGCCCTGATCTCTTGACTGGGTGAGAGTATTCTGCTTAATTCAGAGACTCTGTCCCTCACCACCCCTTGTTGTAAATTATTTTGTCCACCCTAAGCGTGGAAGGGTATACTCAGACATGAGTCCCTTGCTCATTGCACCATCAGGATTCAAGCAAGCTGGGCCGAAGACGGCTGTAATGCCAGAAACCGGTCCCCGGAAGCTTGTTTCCTTCCCAGTGTAAGAATTGGCTTTTGTAGTTTAGTTTGCCCTGTTCCCATCATGCACTGGGACAGGAACAGACTAATTTGCGTACAGCCAGGTTCTGAAACTGGGATGGTGCAATGAGCTAAAAAACGGTGTTGGATCTAGCCCTGATCTCTTGACTGGGTGAGAGTATTCTGCTTAATTCAGAGACTCTGTCCCTCACCACCCCTTGTTGTAAATTATTTTGTCCACCCTAAGCGTGGAAGGGTATACTCAGACATGAGTCCCTTGCTCATTGCACCATCAGGATTCAAGCAAGCCGGGCCGAAGACGGCTGTAATGCCAGAAACCGGTCCCCGGAAGCTTGTTTCCTTCCCAGTGTAAGAATTGGCTTTTGTAGTTTAGTTTGCCCTGTTCCCATCATGCACTGGGACAGGAACAGACTAATTTGTATACAGCCAGGTTCTGAAACTGGGATGGTGCAATGAGCTAAAAAACGGTGTTGGATCTAGCCCTGATCTCTTGACTGGGTGAGAGTATTCTGCTTAATTCAGAGACTCTGTCCCTCACCACCCCTTGTTGTAAATTATTTTGTCCACCCTAAGCGTGGAAGGGTATACTCAGACATGAGTCCCTTGCTCATTGCACCATCAGGATTCAAGCAAGCCGGGCCGAAGAGGGCCGAAGACGGCTGTAATGCCAGAAACCGGTCCCCGGAAGCTTGTTTCCTTCCCAGTGTAAGAATTGGCTTTTGTAGTTTAGTTTGCCCTGGTTCCATCATGCACTGGGACAGGAACAGACTAATTTGCATACAGCCAGGTTCTGAAACTGGGATGGTGCAATGAGCTAAAAAACGGTGTTGGATCTAGCCCTGATCTCTTGACTGGGTGAGAGTATTCTGCTTAATTCAGAGACTCTGTCCCTCACCACCCCTTGTTGTAAATTATTATGATTTTTTTTTTTTGTGACGGCCAATAAAGGCATGCATGCAGTGCATTTTTCAGTCGTTTTGCGTTTGTGGAATATCCACAGCTGTATTTGCTTTTTGGTAAATGACTTATTTGTGGGCTTTGTTATAACTTTACACATTTTTGTATTACCGCTGAATTGGCAGAAATAGCACATTTAAAGTATATATTTTAATAACAGATGGCATTAACAGATCTAAATCGAGTCGATTTAATAGCATTTGTTCTCGTTTTAGCCATAGTGCCTGTTTGGGGCTGAATACAAATTGCCTTCGCTTCTACTGTAGTCACGTACATGCCTCCAGGTGGTAGCTAGTGCTAAAGGCTTGCTCAGAAAGACAAACAAGCGATCTCAAATCATCCGCACATGCAGTGTACATTCATTGATTTATTTCATTGATTTATTTCTTGATGTCAGTTCCTCTACCGCTGACATTTTGTTGAATGGACGTCTATTGTTGAGCTAAGGGCTGGATCACAAATACAACGATAATCCTGGTCTGGACTAAACACCCTTTTCTGCCTAAAAGGGGATTTAAAAAGTCAATGTTTTACCGCCAAGGGGATTACTGGGAGTGACACAATCCAAGCACAGATCTACTGCAGTTGCAACAAATCTCAACTCACTCTACCAGGGCACTTCTGTAATGCGATGCAATGGAATGACTTGAGGACCAGTGGGAAACAGCAACGAGTATACAAACATGTACCTCCTGTGCACTGTTGATAATGCACTAGCACAAAACATCTCCGACGCAGAGTCCTCCGGCAGCAACACCACATGCCATAATGTAAAAGAAATAATAATCTACGCACAGCCGCGCCCCTCACTGGCCAGCCCATCATGTCAACCACCCAAGAACCGCACAGGTCGCTGGGAGCCAGAGTGAGGACTGAGTGTGCAAAATGCCTTCGGAGGGCCCTAAACATGAAGGTACCCTCAGCCTAGTACTGGTTTTCATTTATGTGTACATAGTGTAAAGTGTATGGGGACTGACAGACCAAAAGAAACCAGTGGCTGAAGAGGGCTGACCCAAATCTCACAGTCTGAACATCATTCGCTTCTCTTTTTCATTGCACTTGCTGTTTCCATCTGCTGCATTGTTATTTGTAATATTTATACATCTAAGTCATGTAAATACAACACATATTGCATTACAAATGCTATAGGTGCCACGTTTGCGAAAGTTAAAACTATTGTCATTGTAAATGACAAAGCTATTAATTTCGGTATTTTCAAAACCAACACATAAATAAAAAAATTTTCATTTACAATACCAATACTTCAAACTTTCCTAATGCGAGACCTATTGCATTGCAAATGCTTGTTAATATTGTTAGGGATCTCTCTCACCCAGCCTGCACAAGCAGCAAGGTGGTTGCATCGCAGAAACTCTGTGATGCGATTGCCGTACATTTTGAAGAAAATATTACTAAAATCGTTGGTGATCTTCATCCCAATAATATCAAAATCAAGATGATTTGCCTGGGAAGCCAGGGGAAGGGCCCAGGGCAGATACTTGTCTGGAATATTTTCAAGCTCCCTAAGAGGACCTTTTTAACAACTTAGCCCAAAGCATCACCTCAGGCTCTCCTCTGGATCCTCTTCCACACAGAATCTGGATAGTATTTGGGCAAGAAACCCTTCCTTGGCTGTGACAAATTTGCAGCCAGTCCCTGGAAGACGGAGTGGTTCCGGAGGCATGGAAGCAGGCAGTAGTAACTCCTGTGCTTAAGAAACCCTCCCTAGCCCCACAGCCCCGGCAAATTTTAGACCCATATCTCTCTTGCCATACCCGATTAAAATCCTAGAGAAAATAGTTAGCAAGACTCTGTCATGCTACCTAGAGGATAATCATCTGCTAGATAGGGACTAATTTGGCTTCCGCCTGGGCCACAGTACTGAGACTGCCCTGGCTACCGTAATGGACAATTTACAGATGCGTGCCGACAATGGAGATTCTACTGTTCTAGTGTTACTAGACATGTCGGCCGCATTTGATACAGTGAACCACACAGTACTGCTGGAAAGACGAAAAAATATGGGGGTAAAGGGACGAGCCTTGCAGTGGCTGCAATCCCATTTATCAGGGAGGCAACAGGCTGTGACTATGTCACCGTTCACGTTCAGGAATTCCCCAGTACATCACGGGGTCTGCGATAAGCCCCATTCTTTTTAATATCTATTTGCGCCCTCTCCTCTCCCTAATTTAATGCTACGGAATCGACCTGGTTAACTATGCAGACGACACCCAATTGGTGTTCTCCCTGGAAGGGAAACAGCCAGTGTCTATGGATACGTTCCAGGAGTGTATGCGTCAGACGGTAGGCTGGCTCAGGCAAAATTACCTGCAATTTAATGAGGGGGGAAACAGAGGTGATATTTTGCTAGCCCACCAGCCTGCCTCAACATCCGACGCTGGAGTTTAAGCTTACCCGAGAGCATTATCCCCTGGCCCCTGCTAAAACAGTGCGTAACTTGGGGGTTCTGGTGGATGGTAATCTCCAAATGGAGTCCCAGGCAAACAAAACTGCTAACGTCTGCTTCTCTATGCTGCGGATGCTACGACAGATCCTTCCCCTGCTGCCCAAGAATACCCGCTCTCTTGTAGTGAGGAGCGTAATTCTTAGCAGACTGGACTACTGCAACGCCCTGTATTTGGGAGCACCACAGTACATCTTGCAGGGGCTGCAGAGAGTCCAGTCCATGGCAGCAAAGCTGACGTTGAATAGGCAACGCAGGTCTTCTACAACCTTAGCCCTGCCAGATCTACACTGGCTGCCTATCAAAGAGAGAATCTGTTTTAAAACTCTCTGTATCGTGTACAGAGCAGCACATGATTTGGGCCCTATTCCATTGCAAGAGAGGTTTACCTGGTATAATCCTAAAGGGCAGCTCCTCTCCTCTAATGCAAATCTGATAAGGACCACCATATTCAAGAAAACCAGGATGGGGGGCAGAGCCTACGGCGTGGCTGCCGCACGACTATGGAATGAATTGCCCCAGACCATTAGACAGGCCAACTCTTTGACCTGCCTAAGAAAGAATCTGAAAACCTGTCTGTTTCCAAGGGCAGAAAAACTAGACCTTCTACTGCCATCTTAGGTTTGTTTACGTGCTGAATATTATTACGTCTAAGCGCCAGGATACCCGTAGGGTGACAGTCTGCTCTATATAAATCCACAATACAATACAAAATCGATGCATCGTCACCACTGCACCGATCAGAACCGTCGCAGTGCCCTCCGTCGCCGATGCAGTGCTCGACGACGATGCGGGACCCGACTGCAAGGTTTGACAATAATGCAGTGTTGATCCAAGGTCCCAACCAAGAGGCTCGACTGCTACGTATAAACCAGTGCATGGATCGGAACCGATGCATCACTTGTTGCCTCTCGACTCCGGCACCCATCTTCAGAACTGACAGACCGCCTTCACTGTGTGGAGAAGATTGACTCACTTCATTGCTTGTGACAAGGAATGGTACTTTGTTCATCGCAGGCTGCGCTGGTCCTTTAGCAGGCCTCCACTTCCACAAACTCGATCCAAACTTTGACTTTGTCCCAGTCAAGCACGACCTAAAGTAACCTTTTTAGTGCTATACTGCATTTATTCCTTTAAAATTCAATATCTCAACTTCTATACACTGGATATTTGTTGTTTTGGCTTTGTTTTGTTCAGAAATTATAATCTATTTTTCTAAACTGGTGTGGTGTCATTTTGTGGTGTATTCATTGTGTTACGATGTGTGTGTGTGTGTGTTGCACAAATGCTTTGACCCAAAGCCTTATAATCCATGCAGAGGGCTGTTACACTAGATATTGATTATTCCCTATGTATCAGGTTCCAGCCCCAACGCCACTTTACACAGATATGTTTTTTTAACGACAAAGTGTAGTGTCTTTTATTTCTCCCTTCTTTATTTCCTTTGTAATCAATGTTGTTTGTCTGTTAATTTATGGTGTGATTTTTTTGATTTAGACAAATATGAATTATGCATGATTAATCGTTCTTTTGTTTATAACTTGCTATATTTGCTTTATATGTTTTTATAAATTGATATATAATATTTTCAATATTTTTTGTGTGTTGACACACTGCCTTTTCAATGGTAACTGTGTCCCCCTGGTTGAATATGTGTGATAGAGATGGTTGAATGAATAAGGGTTTTCTTAGTATTGGTGGACCAAAGGACACATTGCTGCTTTTTCTGCACAAATACTTTAAACATTGCCTTGTTAGATAAGCCTGACTGCTCTGTGCCAAGCTACCAGAGGGTGAGCACAGGTTATCTTTTAGTGTCTATTTAGCTTACCCCAACTAGAGTGGTGATTAATGCCTGCCGTGGGTGCATTCTTCAGCCAACCAGGAATCCCCTTTATATTAGACCTTGTCACTGAATCTCTATTCCTCCTATCACCAAGGCCAGGCCCTCCATCTAGAAATTAAAATCAGCCTTAAAGTAAAATGAAGCCACACTGTAAATATACACATTTCAGTTACTCCTCACTCATTTGTATGCCTGCCTGTTCTTGTGCTACGTATATAAATGCTTATACAGATGATCAGTTGCAAGTCGCTGCTTGGGTTAATATGTGCTTTACATCCATTATTCCACTCCTGAGGGTCCACAAAGAAGAAGAAGATTGCCATAAGAATCAGTAATTCCTGGTCCGATTAATATGGTAATTCCTCATTTTCCCTCCGCACTTCTATAAGGACATATCAGTTGTTTTCAGCAGCCGACATCTGCGCATGAAAGTCAATAGATCTGCAGTGCTCTCTCAGATCTCATAATTGCAAGGGGCCGGTAACTACTGCTACCTACTGTTGGACTTGGCCCTTTTGGCACGTTCACCCGAAATTTTTTGCTTTCTCCTAGCCTTTTTTAGTAACCTGGTGTTGGTGATTTTAGGCCTCTGAGCACTTTAGCCCTGTGGTCCAGTGTAAAGTTCATGTGCGCTCTGTGTATGTGTGGTGAGATGGGCCTGCCCTCCTATAGGAATGCATGGGGGATATGTGTGTCCATGGTAATTCCTGGTATGAGAGGTGTGCAGGGGCGAGTTTGGTATGTATGAACTCGTGGGGATAAATGCTGCGCAATGGTGTGCGCAGATTTATGGTGACTGGTGGAGAAATGCCATTTGTAGAAGTTGGCATTTCTGTGTACTGTGTGTCTGCCTGCCTGATGTGAACTGCATGTCTGCCTTGTGATTGACAGGAGCTGAGAGGTGTGGCGGCTCCAGGAGACAGAGGGGAGTCTGCCCAGTGGTGAATAGAGAGATCTGCAAGCAATTGGGAGGGAGGAGTGCCCCTGGGACCCGAATAGGACTGTGCCTTCCCTCCACAATGCTGGTGCGACCCCCTGTGGTGCGTCTGACCACTGAGACCCCACCTTATAAAGGAGAGAGGAGCTGAGCAAAACAAAGTGCTCCAAAGCTCCCCTGAACCAGTTGCATCTGGTTCTCCCATGCCCTGCACTTTTACACAAAGGGAAAATGTAGTATAAATATAAATGTTGTAACCCCATGTACATGTTCAGTTCTTGGTTGCAGGCCCTGCTGGGGTGTTCTGCGGCTGGGGCCCAGGGTGGGGGCTGCCATGAGGGCTTGCCTCCCTGTGCCCTGCCTTGCCCCTGGATGCCTCAAGGACTTTTTGGGACCATTTGCTTTTTTCTTTAACCTTAAAAGGACTTTGTGCTCTGGCCTCTAGCACCCTGTGAGCGCTTCTACTTGTATTTCCTAAAAGTGCTTTCCATAGCGCTGTGCTCCCTGCAGCCGAGGAGGAGCACTATGATCCCTTCTTCGAGGGATTCCCCCGTATTACGGCCCAGCGGGAGCCTACCCCGCTTTATGCGTAGTTATGCACCCGGGAGCCCACCCGCTGCATATTTTAAAATCGGAGGGAGCCTACCCCTCATTGCCGCATTTTCTTTATTATTAAAGCGCGAGCCGCTTTTGAACTTTTCTCTGGGCCGCTCTAGCACAACCCGGAAGACGGGCGCCGTGTCTTGGGTGTGGGTGGGGCTGGTGAGCGCGACCCGTAAGTGACCAGGCGCTCCCATGGTGAAGAGGGAGCCCCGTGTGCCGCAACAGGGTGGCCGGATTCCCGGGGAGGCTCTCATCAGCGGAGAGAGGCTCGTGTGTTGCTGCCCGGTCGAAGTGCAGAAGTGGCGCGCAGGGCTCCCGTGATTGAAGAGAGAGCCCCGCGTCGCATTGACCGTGCCGAGTGAGCAGCAGTTGTCCACCCTGGTGAAGAGAGGGGCATCCGGTTTACCAGCGAGGCTCTCATGAGCGAGAGAGTCCCACCTGCTGCCGCGGTGCCCGGAGTACAGAGGTGCGCCTCCCCAGACCAGTCTGGTGAGTGGGGGCTCAAGGGGGCACAATGTTGGTGCCGATTGCGGCACCCTGATGGCAGTCCAGAGTCAGAGCGGCCCCGGATGGCAGCGGGCCGCTCCAACGTGGCCACCATTTGTTTTCAAAGTCCCCGTGGGGGCTTGGGGGCATTATTTGTTTACAGAGCCCCGTGTGGCTCCAACGTTTGGCATGATTATTTTCAGGGCCCCGTGTGGCTCCAACAAAGGGGGCATATTTATTTTAAGGGCCAGAGGGGTCCGTATTTGCTCCAGTTGTGGCCATGATTGTTTTAGAGCCCCGTGTGGATCCAACGTTGGCACATTGAATCAAAGGGCACAGTGGTGCCAGGCCTCATTGGATATTTACAGCTGCTCAGCAAGTAGTGGGCAGCTGCAATGTTTAGGCCATTTGTTTCTTTGGGGGACATGTCTGAGTTAGGAGTGAGATGCACTCCTCTGCCCCTGACATTGACAGCTGCGCAGCACTTAGTGCCAGCTGCAACGTTTAGGCCTGCACAATTGCGCACCCTTGACTTTCGCTGCTTTGGCAGCACTCCCTTACTGTTGGAGATAGGGCATTTGAGACCCATTTTGAGATGGTTTGTAGGGCGCCAGGCCCTAATGTGATTATGTGGTGCTAGGAAATGTAATGTATGTAGTATGTTTTATGCACCGTGTGTTATACCTCTAAATGTGATTTTCGTGATTATGAGGTTATTTTGCATATTATGGTTTATGCTAGTGAGATAATGTTTCACTGTGTGATTTATGCCCCTAATGTGAGTTATGCTTAGGAGGTTAGGGTCTAATGTGTTTAGACTTGTGAGAGGATTGCAAAAGGTGTTTATGCTGGTGAGGTTGGCGCAGAATGTAATTCGCGCCTGATGTGATACTGTGCATAATGTAGTTTATGTTACAGGCTGATGCTAAGTTCAGTGACTACCAGTGGTTACTGGTTGTACGGTTATGAGATGTATTACTTTTACTAAGTTCACTTTGTGATGGTTCTGACAGTGGTCCAGTGGGCCCTGTCAGTTGCATATAATCCCTTGTAGATATGACCTAGTGCCAGGTGGCACCATGTATGTTATGTGTTTACTAGTCTAATGTGTTATGAGAATACAAAGGCTATTTTTTGATGTGAAGTTCTTTTTGTAGTGTGCCTGGGATGTTGTTGCTGTGTGCGTGCACAAATGCTTTACACATGGCCAACGGGATAAGCCTGACTGCTCGTGCCAAGCTACCAAGGGGGTGAGCAGGGGTTATCTTTGGCGGGTAACTCCCTTGCCCTGACTAGAGTGGTGGTTTCTGCCTGGCTTTGTCTTTTGGTAGCAAATGTATTTTTCCATGCCTATTAATGTAAATTCCATAGATATCCATGTGTTGACGATTATCATTTAATAAAACCATATTCTATAATATTTATAATGAATAAGGATATTTTTCTTTGGGGTTTCAGTTACCATAACCCAGTACTAAAATTGCATTCCATGAAAGTGAATGCTCCTCCTAGAGAATGCCCTTGTTTATTCATTTAATTTTGTGGTATTCGTTTTTACCTACCCATAATGTAATACCTGCTCATTATAAGCTAGTCTTTACGTTACATTACTACTTAATTTCTCACGAGTGTTTTACTTTTTTTATACAGAGCAGAAGAAAGTTACGATGATGTTTTATTTGAAGGTAAGAATGTACAATATTAATCCAGACATATAAAATGTTTCTTAAAGAACAATCAATTTATAGCAAATGTGGGTGCATTGTCCTTTAAGGTTCATGGTAAACACAGGCCTAAGATCATTTCGTAAATTTGGAGGTGTGTCGGGCTAAATCTTTACCTGTATTTTGATATGCTGTTCATGCATAATGCTCATTAAAATGCCTAAATTAAATATTAGGGGCCTCATTTATGAGAAATGGCGCATCGCTGTGTGAAAGCAGCGATGCGTCACATCTCAGTGCACACTCCTTGCGACATACCTGATGCGTCATATTTAATGTATGGCGCATCATGTCGCAAGGAGTTACAAATACGTCAGTATTTCTGACGTATCTGTAAGCGCAAAAGTGACACTGCTGGAGTGTGTCACAAAAGTGACGCAACTCCAGCAATGCGTCCTTTCACATGGGGCAAGCCCCATGTGAAAGGGCCCGTGTCAGTCTTATGCCTGTTGTGAGGCAGACGCAATATTTAATAATCAAGAGTGTTTTGAGAAAACATTCCTAAACTTTAAACATCTGATAATACCAGTTAGTGTTAAATTCTGTGGTGCCTTCCTTGTAAAAGATAGATGGTGACACAACAATAAAGTGTTGCTACAGGCCAGGAAGAGACTTACTGTAGTGCTGCTGGTAACATAGGGTGATGGTGCACTCAAATTTGTTCACTCTGTGTTTTGTCTTTTTTTAGGTAACTCATTCAACAGCACTGGAGATGTAGTAAGTTACATTTTGTTTTTTTTCTCTAATGGTAACAAATCAAACAAAATGTAAATACAAAAAGTGTAAACTTTGCTGAAGTTAAAGTTAAGTTCCAAATATGTAAGTTGTCTGGACAGAAATTCTAGAAGGACAGCAGGTTACCTCCTCAAGTAAACTACAAAGTGCAAGTGTTTCTAGGATCTCACAATGGAACTGCTCTCATGGAGCAGTGAGAGCCCGCGGGTAACACGGTGCAGGCCATTTCACTCTTGCTCAGTCAGGGGGGAACCTACCAAGGGCTTTATTGTTCACCCTCACATGTGCTGTGCAGGGTGTCAGCCTAGCTATGATCCAAGCCATGATCTGACTGGATTGCCTGACTGGTGCTTGTTCTTCTTTGGGAACCTTCAGGAGCATGAGAGGAGCTTGGGATGCAAACCCCTGCTTAAAATGTTTGTTTCCTTCAGCCTAGCCGGGGTAGGTGGAACATGTTCCTTTCAAAGGTTGTGTGGGTTCTCCTCTGGTTGCCAACCCTCATTCCTTATTACTCTTCCAATTCTTTCCTCATTCATGAGGTGTATTTGTATAGTAGTTGGCAGCATCCCTGCCTTTGGGAAAAGGTGCATGGCTGCTTCTCAAGTCACCAACTCCTACCCTTACCCATTTGTAATCGTTTGACTCATTTCACACCATTTCTGCCGTGGACATGTTGTGATGTGTGTCAGTGGGCCTTCTCTGATTATTCCACTTTTCTGCTAACCACACACTCAGCACCCTGCTGTCCCTATAGCTAGGCCAGTACTGTATAGCTGCCTGTATGTCCCCGCCCTGACTACATTTATAATGTGTTTGTCTACCTTGCACACCTTCCCTTCACACTGATAAGCACTGCCCCTCAAGACACGATAATCGCACCTGTCTGATCACTCATGCATGACAACAAAGACCTCCCAACTAGGATCACAGTACCTACACTCTCAACCAACCATGCATTCCCTCATGTTATGGCATGCTACTCATCTGAAAATGCACTACAGCGCTCCACATAGGGGCTTGAAGTGCTGTATAAATGCAATTACACAAATCAAGACTCTGACTATGTGAAATGGTTCTCAAAACATCAAAGTGCACCCCTTACATATAGGCTCTTAATAGACCTCTATCTAACTTACTTAATTTATCCCTAAAGGTCTCATAATGCATGCAGTGGTTATTGACACATTGTACATATTTGCTTCCAAATAATTTCATTCTCTTGGGAATTTCTCTCTCCCTAAATGCATATTAGAATAGTGCAGCAAACTTTTCATAAAGGAAGTGCATGAGTAGTTGTTGCTTCTCTTCATCCTCCACAGTTCCAATCCTGTGGCTGTACTTTGGCCCTCGCCTCAAATGTCGTAGGTTTCGATCAAAATATGACACATTTAGGATACCTTGGAAAACTACAAATAAACAGTTGAAAAGCATTGGGTGGAAAAGTACACAACTGAAAATGTGTATGGTGGTCAGCTAAAGGCGAACCACTAAACTTTCAAACTGATAAAAATGTTGTAGTGAAGACACCGATGCAAGAGTGGTGAAACTATATAGTTGCTTTATTGAGCGCCGCACTCGCCCGTCCTTTTTTGATTTTGACCCAATCTCTTAATTCACTGTTACCCTTCTTTGAATCCAAATCACAAAAATCATCTTTTACTGCCTTCTCACACATTTGCAACCATTCAGGAAATAACTTAGGGCCCAGTTTCCTTTCCTTCAAACTTTCAAACAAAGAAACTTTTGTAAGTCCATTTTCAGTGGTACGACGTGCCCACACAAGATCATTTACCATACCTTCTGCATTCACACCACTCTGAACAGCCATCAAAATAGCCACAATCACCAGGCAATTAGCCCGCTCCACAAGTCCATTGGGTTGAGGGTTGTAAAGTGCTTTGTTCTGATGTTTAAAACCATAACTTTCCAAAAATGTTCTCATTCCATGAAAGGTATGTTGCTTTCCGGTATTTGTTATGAGTATAAGAGGAGAACACTCCTCCTTAAAAACTCCTTCTAGAACAGATATGGTACTCTTAGTCGTCACCTCGCTCCTAAATATGCAAATGCACCATTTCGAATGCACATCCACCATAACTAGGGAATATTTCAATTTGCTTCTCACATCATACAACGGTCCAATAAAATCCATGTAAACACGATTCCAGGGTCTTCTCGGGGTTTCAATGTGACTAAATATCGTCTGCACACCAGCCTTAAGTCTCTTTCAACTATCTTTGCAGTTACAACAATCCTCAACCCAACTTGTAATCTAATCATACATGCCATGCCGCCCAAAAATTATTTCACTTTCCTTGGTTAAAGTTGTCCAAGTTCCTCTATTCGTGTGCTAGCCAAATGATTATTTTTCTCTACCCTTGGGGAGACAAAAAAGTTTAATTTCTCATCACAGCATCCTGACTATGCAAAGTTCATTCTTACAACATCTTGATGAAAGGCCTGACATTGGGAGAAACAGTACTTTCTCTCCTCCCTCCTTCCACCATCATTTCTATTACCTCCTTCCAAATCTGGTCGCAGTCCTTTTTTTTCCTCCAATCATCTGACGTAAATGCACCATAACAGCACTCTTCGATATCTGACATCCAGGCTACAGCATCTTCATGTTCTTTTGCTATCACAGCTTCAGTATCATTTTCATTCCAATTTAAGGATAAATGAGATAGACAGTCAGCCAGGGCATTTGTCTGCCCTTGAATTTATTCCACACAGTAGCGATATTCTTGCAACCTAAAGGCTAATCTTGCCAGTTTTGCCAAACCTTTGCCTGACCCCCTGGTGTTAAAACTTTGACCAAAGGCTTATGGTCCGTATGCAGTATAAACTTCACACCCCACAAATATGTCCTAATATATTCAACATTCCACACTGGAGCTAGTGCCTCATGTTCTAAGGCTGACTAATTATGTCCTGTATCAGTCAAGGAACAGGATGCAAAAGCCACTGTTTTCTACACTGTCATGTAATTGGGATACAATAGCACCAGTACCAGAGGCACTGGCATCCACAGTTTGCAGGTATTTTGGTACCGTTTGACACAAGTATGAAAACCATGCTATGCAAATTTCTTCCACAACGTGGTCAAAAGTGTCTTGTTGCTTCTTTCCCCGCATGAACATAGATCCCTTTCTCAACATACCCTTCAATCTCCCAGTTTTCTCAGCAACATTTTTAACAAATTTAGAATAGTATTTGATGAGGCCCATGAAGGAACATGATTGATCTTTATACTGTGGAGTAGGACACAAAAAACCTTCACCTTAAATGATGTGACCCAGATATTCAATTACTTTAACTAAGAATGCACATTTGAACCTTCTCAAGGTAAGACCCTCTTCTGATACCCTCCTTAAAGCTTATTTCAAAGCCCAATTATGTCCCTCTACCAACCCCCAAAACAAGATTTTGGGGGGTTGGTAGAGAGTAATTTAAATGTCCTTTCCACAGTGATAAAAGCTGCGATTTTTTTTAGTTTTCATGTAAACCGATCTGGTGGTACGCTTTCTTCAGATCTAATTTTGAAAAATGTTTTCCATCATTCAAAAAGAAGATCATTTCATTAATGTTGGGCAAAGGAAAGCTGCCTGTGACGATATTATGATTCACTCTCCTCAAGTCTACGCAAAACCGCTAGCGCCCATTAGCTTTCTCGTTATAAACAGGGGTTAAACCCAACTAGTAGGCTCTGCTGGTTCAATTATGCCTTTCTTTAGCATGTCTTCCGACATGTTCTTTATTTCAATCCTGAGTACATGAACCCTCCTCATCTTATGTTTGACAGTCACAGCTCCTTTCTTAAGTACTATATCATGCACATATCCACACAATAGACCCAACTCATCCCTGAAAACCTCCTTGGCATAATTTATAATATCATCAATACTGACATAATCCACCACGATAACTTGGTTAGGGGCTTTTGGGTTGATAATAATATGCAAATCATATTGATTCATCCAACCCCAGAATATTGTGCCTCCACTTCTCTCATAAGAAACCTAATGGGGGGCAAGAAAATAATCTCAAATGTGGATCTTCTCCCCTTGATAACATCCAGGGTTTATATAATTCAGAGATAAGTCAGCCCCCGGTCACTACCCCTGTAAAAAAGAATTGGGAATTATAGTTTACATTGAACCTTAATTTAAAACAGAGGTCTGGGTTGAGTTCTTCTTCCCTTATCATTGCCATCCTGCCCTATACTAAATGAGCTGAACTTAGGTATTTTCCTCTAATGTCACATGGTGTGATGAATCATGACAAGTTCCTAGTAATAGCTCCTCCCACCAGTACTATTACGCTGCTCTGTGCTGCCATTCGATTTCCTGGTAGTGGCTCTTCCCACCAGCACGCTCTACTGCTAAGTGTTGCTGTTGGATTGCTGATGTCTTCATGCCACCATGTTGCAACGTGAAAGGAAAACACAAAATTCCTTCAGCATTTGTCGTCCATGAGGCACAAGCAGTAAAACCTAGTTGATGTTTTAGCGAGCATTCGCTGAAAATATGTGGCTGATATAGCTTTCAGGGCACGTCTTGGATTGGAAGCGCATGGGCCGCTTGTTAGACATGGCTTCCTGCTGTGCTTGAAATGCGTGCTTGACACAGCCTCCTGCTACGTGCTTGATAGAACCTCCGTCCACGTACCTGAAGCAGCCTCGTCTTGCACATTTGTTAAGCCGCTCCACTTAAAGTTTAAAAAGCGATGTAGAAAATGATGACAGTACTGTTCTCACTGCTGTCTCCTAGTGGTGTCAGACCACCTGTCAGAGTGGAATCCTCGCTCAGGGAAGCAGGTGACAGAACACAAACAATATAAAGGAATGGCTTAATGGTATAACAAATGTTTTGCATGCAATATAATTTTAGGTAGTGGTAGAACAAGCTGGATTGATTTCCATTTGCACCATTGGACAGCAATTTTGAAGTGTGTACAACTTACTCTGTAATTTCAAAGAAACGTATATGTTATAGAAGTGAATTATCTATGGTTGTTTTTTGTGGAAGTCATATATTAGAGGCCTTACATGGCATGTCTAAATGTGCACAAGCTTAACTTCCCATCAGGGTTCACAGCATCCACATCCAGTGTTGTAAGACAGGACTCCCTCCGTAGCCATACTTGTAGAACTGACAGCATGGATGAGGAATGGCAAATTTTCATTTGAATCAATGTGCTGCTCATGACAACCCTCTGGCACACAGGGGGAGGAAGAATTCTGATTACCTATGTATTAGTGTAGGAAAAGACCTCTTTTTGCATGATCACCACCATTGTTATGGTCTGATGCTGCTGTCATTTTTTCCTGTGTTCTCTGGGACTCGCCTAACCAGGTCCTCTTGCATGTGCTATGACCCCTGTAAAACATGTCACAATTGGCTGTACTCCTAATTGGCATATTTAACATACACAGTATATGGTACATAGTGTACCCAGAGCCTGTAACTTAAATGTCACTAGTAAATTGCTGTACTGTTGTACCACCACAAGAGTGACAGTGCAAAACATGACTGCAGGGTTACCACTCCAGCGTATCTGTGCAGTTTTAAAACAGCCAATTCCACCTGTCAAATTAACTCTTTTTGACAGACCAAAAACCCTCCTTTTAAATAATATTAAGTAACCCCTAAGTAGGCCTTAATGCCCTTAAAGCAAGGACCATAGTGTTTAAAAGTATGAAATATAAACATTTAGGGGACGATTACGATGCAGCCCTTAAAGGCTTCGACCTGCGGTCGGAGGCTTGAGGGCCGCATTGTAATGGGCCTCTCAGTTTCCTTTCCTACTACCTCATTATGTTGGAAGCAGTCAGGAAGGAAACTGGCCGGTCATTCTTGCTGGCTTCCGACAGGCTCGGAGAGCCCGTCTGCCAGTCGGAAGCCGGCAAGTAATCTCAAGGGTGGTTCTTTCCGCCCTTGAGATTACGATCACGGTTTCCCACATGGGTTCCTTGCCAGTCTGTGCGACATGAAAACCATGTCGGAAAGCATGTTTGGGGGCCCCAGCAGAGCCCTCTTTGTTGCACTGCCTCCGGTTGGAGGCCGAGGGGACACCTATGGTGCCCCCCTGTTAAACCGCACCACCCATTTTACTATGGGAGCATGCATTACAGCTGGTTTATGGCCATATCACATGCTCCCATAGTGAATAAAAGAATGCTACCGAACAGTGTTCGGTCATATCCTAATAGGTGGTCGGGACCGCCGAATGGGTGTCGGTCGGTCCCAGGTCCAAGTTGGTGTTGGGCGGAAGTAATTACGCCCGACATCATAATGAGCCCCTTAATGTTAAACAGGTCCTTTCAGTGATAAGGATCCCAGAGCTATTTTCACTGTAGCAAGGTAAGCTGTTCCATAGACAAGCATTAAAATACAATATTACATTTTAAAATGTTATCTCCACCTAGAAAACAGATACAAGTATATTTTTTGACTTTTTAAAATATCTTTTACCAGTCCAACCATGTCCAACAGCTGTCTGGCCTGGTGGAGCTCTTCTCGGCCACAGCCTGATGCCTTGCTCTGCTAAAGATATTTGACTTCCTTTTCAAAGACTAAGTCAGAAGGTAAAACTTCCAACCAGAACAAACCTGGTTTCCGTATTTAAACAGTGCCCCATCGAGGTCAGATTTAATTTGCGCCTATGTCTCGGTCAAGCGCAACCAGCTGATAGCGGTTGGCACTTAGCATATTTTGCCTCTATTTTCATTTTACAAATTCATATCTCCTGTTCCCCTTATTGGATTTTTGTCATTTTTGTGTTGTTTTGTTCATAAAATGATTCTCTATTTTTATAATTTAGAGTGGGATTTGTATTGCTTTCAACTATTTTGGTACTTCTGATTGTTTTACACATTTTCTTAAGTTGTAGTGTAGTTCCTATTATCCCAATAGGCTCTGCGCATTGGAATAATATCTTCAATAGTGTAGATCTAGGGCAGAGGTTAACTAGGTCTTCTACTGACGATATTAGACTTAAAGTTTTTGGTTTTGCCAGCTAGCTCAGAGTTCACTAGAAACTTTCTCGAATAGACAAGGAGGAGTATAACTTCCCTGGATAGACAAGAAGGGATTTAGTTTCTGACAACCATAGAACATGACAACTTTGCTCTCCCCCAATCAAGAGTGTATCTCTAGGAGGAGGAGCCTAGCCAGCAACCGTGATGGCCGCCTGAGCCCTCGGCTCCGCCGACCCTTCCGCTTCCCTCCCGTACCGCTTCTTCTCCTGCGTGCTATCTTGTTCCTGTGGTGCGGTATCGGGTTTGGGAAGTGACGCTGTTTCCAACGAAGTGCTCCCCGTTGGTTTCTCTGCGGTGGAAGTGATAGGACGCCCTTCTATCCTGCTGGTGTTCGAAGGAGGGGACCGATCCTTTGTTCTCGGCTGTGCCCGGCCGGACAACAACAACGTCGGCCATTGAAGACGGGCGGCATCGGCTGGCGATTCACAGCGGCGGTCCTAGGTCTTTTGCTGCGGCGCAACAGTATTCCCTTTGGTTTCCGCGCTCTCGAAGGCTTCTTCGCTGGCGCTGCAACATTTGTATCCCTCTCCCCTGACGGTTCCGTGAATCTTCTTGTTTTGGAGCGGAGTGGTGGGGGCCATTTTGTGCGGAGTGATCAGCGCCGGCATTGCCGAACTGTTCTTTGCCGTGGATGCCTGCTACAACTGACATTGTATTGCCATCATATGCGGGCTGACATGGAAGGTGCTACCCTGGTCCCCTCGCCCTGGCTGTGCTTGTCGGGGAGCCGAATTGATGACCGACGGCTGGGAGGTTGCGCCAGCGATCGAGACCGGGGGTTGCCACGCGTCAGTGAACCCCATGTGCAGGGGGCTGTAGTATCGCCCTTTTTCGAGGCGCCTTTGAATATCGGCACTGTTCTTAGTGCTCTGGCAGACTTGCGCGAAGCCCTGAGTGATAACGCCCGTGATTTGGAGGGCCGACTGCGTGACATTATGTCCCCACTCTCCTCGCCTGACCGAGCTGGCGCTCGCGTGCGGAGCGTTTTGCCACATCCTGGGCTCGACTGTTGCGAGCCGCCTCGTCAGAGATGCGATGTGAGTCTGAGGTTGAGGGAGCCAAACGACATCGCGACTCTGCCTGTCACTACAATGGTGGATGGTTTGCACCCTGCGCTTTTACGGATGCTGGGGGATCGCCGTTGGAAGCCATGTCTGATGCCTCCTTCGAGATCTCTTGGCGAGACTGACACTCTTCTTCTGGACATGTTGCCTGCGCCTGGGTTTACTCGCTTTGTTGGACTGCTGCTGTGTGCTGGCCCGTGCTGTGCCTTTATGGATTGCATTGCCTGGAGTCGGATGGATATAGGTGGATGGTTCCTCGTCTTGCTGTGGTCATTCTGGCTGCCCCCCTGCTTCCGTGGGGCTACTTCGCTACTGTACTTTATTGGCACACTGTATCGCAAGGGACAAGGTTGACTCTGTTTTTCCCCTTCTTACTTACCGATGATGGATAGACAGGGGAGCTGGACGTTGGCTTTGTTTTGATTAGGGGTCGGGGGTGGGGTGGCCGATAGTACTCCTGCTGGCTGTTCTGGGTGCATGTGAATGGCCCTCTTCCGGTAATAAATGTTTTTCTTTTCCTTTCTTCTCTTTTCTTTCTTCTTCATTTCGGGTACTCTTTTGGGGCGACAGGCACACTGCGAGGGGGGGGTAGGCCGTAGCCTCTGCATGCGTGTAGGGTGGGGGGCTGTTATTTTGTCCTTTTTGGTTTCTATGGGCCTTTATTTCTCTTTATTTTATATTCTTTTTCTTTCCCCTTTTTTCTTGGGTCACTGGGTTTAGTTTTTGATGGGTGGGTAGCAACTGGCGCACAACGTGTTCTGCGATTATCTATCCTTATTTGCTGTCTTAGTGCCGCCATTTTGATGATGTCTCCATGCTTGCTGGATTTCTTGCTGTGCGTTGCCCACTTCCATTTTGTTTGATAGGTTTGGTCTTTGATCCTTTCTAGTCTCTTCCAGCTTAATATTCTTCATTTATAGCATTAAAAAAGTAAAACCTTTAACGATGACTCTTCTCCTGCTCCCCAGTAGTACGTATTTTTCCAATGTAACTCGAATCGACTATATTTTGTTTTAAGTACTACTGCGATGTCGTATTGTTTGCGGGTGTGCTCTAAAATGTTTTTGAGGCCGGCCGGATGGTTGTAGGCCCGTATTTGTTTCTGATATTGCGCAATAAAGGTTTTTAAAAAAAAAAAAAAAAAAAAAAAAAAAAAAGAGTGTATCTCTAGAGTCGTGTGAAAACAAAAGACAACTTATTTTACTCAGTCAGTACGTGCATTCTTAGTTTCACCAGTTTGTAGAGAAAAGGAAGAGACGGGCGTATTCAATAAAAGATGTTATTTATTGATCAGTCTCTTTTCTCGTACAAGAGAAATGAATCGATATTATTGCGATACTTATGGTTAAGTAAAGTGCATACAATAAAAGCAGAAGTATAAAATAATACTGCAGAAGCATTGATATGGTTTCTAAGCCATATGATAGTTAAAATTGATAAAATAGATACATACATATATACATTTGACTAACCGTACTCAACTGGTGCTTCTAACCACGCCTACCCCAGTGTATCTGACCTAAGCCTAATACGTGGGCGGGAGTAGATAAGTAGCAGTTTAAGTTAAGTTTGTTTTGCCAAGTGACTGACTCAAGAATTCTCTGCAAGGGGTTGTTCTGTAGTGTAGTTCCTATCTTCCCAATAGGCTCTGCGCATTGGAATAATACCTACAGCAGTAAAGGCCTAGGCCAGACGTTAACTAGGTCTACTACTGTCGATACTAGACTTAAAGTTTTGGGTTTGCCAGCTTAGCTCAGAGTTCGCTAGAAACTTTCTCGAATGTTCAAGGAGGACTTAACTTCCCTGATTAGACAAGAAGGGATTTAGTTTCTGACAACCATAGAACATGACAACTTTGCTCTCCCCTAATCAAGAGTCAATCTCGAGAGTCGTGTGAACAAAAGGCAAATTATTTTACTCAGTCAGTACGTGCATTCTTAGTCTCATCAGAATGTAGAGAAAAGGAAGAGACGGGCGTGTTCAATAAAAAGGTGTTATTTATTGATCAGTCTCTTTTCTCATACAAGAGAAATGGATCGATATTATTGCAATACTTATAGTTAAGTAAAGTGCATACATTAAGAGCAGCAGTATAAAATAATACTGTAAAAACATTGATATGGTTTCTAAGCCATAAGATGTTTAAAATGAATAAAATATATTACATACACATATACATTTGACTAAACGTACTCAACTGGTGTTTCTAGATACGCCTACCCCGTGTACCTGACCTAAGTCTAATACGAGGGCGGGAATAGATAGTTACAGTTTAAGTTAAGTTTGTTTTTGCCAAGTGAATAACTAAAGAATTCTCTGTGAGGGGTTATTCAGTTCTGTACCTGGAAGTTAGGATGAATGAGGAATGGTATCTCTCTCTCTGGTCTCGATATTCCAGGCTGCCTGCGAGGGCTACCCGGAAACGCTGGTGCTGGATTCCCGGCAGGAGAAAGCAGCTTCTCTCAGCACGTCAGGAAGGCGGGGCTGCTGCCAGCGGGGTCTGCTCTGCTCTTGGCTTCGGCAAGTATGGCTGCTCCGTCTCGTCACCACGCGTGTGTTTGCATATGGCAAGATCGGTAATATTTATACCTTTAAGGTGCCGAGATTGACGTAAGGATGGACATAGATACGTCAATAAAGATGTCATACGATTTGCTCGTTAGCACATTCTTTTACTAAAGTTCTCGGTGAAATCAAAACAATGGCCGCAGGGTTTTGCCCAGGTTGTCATAGGTTTGATTTGTTATGAGAACTCCGTATGCCTTATCAGGGGCTGGAGGAATATCGCTTGTCTAATTAGATCGCAAGCGTTATGACCTAATCAGATAACACGTTCCTGTGCCGTAGTGTGACTGCGTCAGATAACGGTATCTGCATCATGGGGGTTTTCTGCCTCATGGGCTGACTGCTAGTTAACTTGTTGGTTTGTTTAACTAGAATAGGGTCAGGAATAGGGGGATCGATTCAGAACCTATAGGAATACATGACACCCACTCCACGCTAACTATGGACATATTTACTAATCTAGGCATAGTATAACATAGTACAACATACTATAGAGTAGTGTGTATACCTTACCACCCCAAAATACATAAATGCAGTTTGAAATACTTCAAATATACTGAAAAATTGCAGACATATATATTGTATGCACTCAAGCTGTAGAATAATGCCAAAGTAATCGCATTTGTATACATTATTGCTCGTTTGGTATATGAGAATTACACATGAAATGGTTTCTTAAATACAGAAAAAAGATTCGAGACCATTCCATCACAGAATAAAATATTTATGAACATACCAGCGGGCAGCTAAAGTCTATAAAGTATCTAAAAAATAGAAATCTTAGTTCTTTAGGAATAGTTTCTTACTTTAAGCAGAAGATAAGTGTCCCGAAAAAATGAATTGGGGCTTCTGAAAGAGTTGCTGTCCGTGAACTGGAGTGAAAAATAGTTCATGTGACTTTATTATTTAAAGTTGAAGGCCGAATTCAGGGAACGCCGTGTGCGGGCTTGTTCAAAAGTCTCTATTTCTGTTCGGGTGAGAACATCATATCATTTAGGCTTTCGAAAAAACTGTCAACAGCTTCCTGGGAAAGTACCACTAACTCGGAAATAGGTGTAATCATGCATTCTTGTGCATGATTGTCTCCATTGACATTCTGATTCGCATTGCTGACAGAAGGTCGTACCTGTTCGATGCTGCTTTCATCTTGAACTTCACTACCCATCAATCGTAGTGGTGAAGCTTCCACGAATTGTAGTGTAGCTCCTATTTTCCCAATAGGCTCTGCGCATTGGAATAGTACCTACAGCAGTTAAGGCCTAGGCCAGACGTTAACTAGGTCTACTACTGTCGATACTAGACTTAATTTTTGGGTTTGCCAGCTAAGCTCAGAGTTCGCTAGAAACTTTCTCGAATGTTCAAGGAAGGAATTAACTCCCCTGATTAGACAAGAAGGGATTTAGTTTCTGACAACCATAGAACATGACAACTTTGCTCTCCCCTAATCAAGAGTCAATCTCGAGAGTCGTGTGAGCACAAGGCAATTATTTTACTCAGTCAGTACGTGCATTCTTAGTCTCATCAGAATGTAGAGAAAAGGAAGAGACGGGCGTGTTCAATAAAAGATGTTATTTATTGATCAGTCTCTTTTCTCATACATGAGAAATGGATCGATATTATTGCAATACTTATAGTTAAGTAAAGTGCATACATTAAAAGCAATAGTATAAAATAATACTGTAAAAACATTGATATGGTTTCTGAGCCATATGATGTTTAAAATGATTAAAATATATTTACATACACATATACATTTGACTAAACGTACTCAACTGGTGTTTCTAAATACGCCTACCCCGTGTACCTGACCTAAGTCCAATGCGTGGGCGGGAATAGAAAGTTACAGTTTAAGTTAAGTTTGTTTTTGCCAAGTGAATAACTAAAGAATTCTCTGTGAGGGGTTATTCAGTTCTGTACCTGGAAGTTAGGATGAATGAGGAATGGTATCTCTTTCTCTGCTCTCGATATTCCAGGCTGCCTGCGAGGGCTGCCCGAAAGCGCCGGTGCTGGGTCTCTCGGCTTGAGATAGCAGCGCGTCTCTCAGCGCGTCAGGAAGGCGGGGCTGCTGCCTACGGGGTCTGCTTCTGCTCTCGGCTTCGGCAAGTATGGCTGCTCCGTCTTGTCACCACGCGTGTGTTTGCATAGGGCAAGGTCGGCAATATTTATACCTTAAAGGTGCCGAGATTGACGTAAGGATGGACATAGATACGTCAATAAAGATGTCATACGACTTGCTCGTTAGCACATTCTTTACTAAAGTTCTCTGTGAAATCAAAACAATGGCCGCACGGATTTTCCAGGTTGTCATAGGTTTGATTTGTTATGAGAACGTCGTATGCCTTATCAGGGGCTGGAGGAATGTCGCTTGTCTAATTAGATCTCAAGCGTTATGACCTAATCAGATAACACGTTCCTGTGCCGTAGTGTGACTGCGTCAGATAACGGTATCTGCATCATGGGGGTTTTCTTGCCTCATGGGCTGACTGTTAGTTAACTTGATAGTTAGTTTAACCAGAATAGGGTCAGGAATAGGGGGACTGATTCAGAACCTATAGAAATACACGACACCCACTCCACGCTAACTATGGTCATATCTACTAATCTATGCATAGTATAACATAGTACAACATACTATAGAGTATAGTGTATACCTTACCACCCCAAAATACATAAATGCATTTCGAAATTTTCAAATATACTGAAAAATTGCAGTCATATATATTGTATGCACTTAAGCTATGAATTAAATGCAAAATTAAACACGCATTGTTATGCATTATTGCTTATTGGTATATGAGAAATACACATGAAATGGCTCTTAATATGGCTATACAGAAAGGAAGTTCGAGACCATTTCATCACGTAATAAAATATTTGTGAACATCCCAGCGAGCAGCTAAAGTCTATAAAGTATCTAAAAATAGAAATTTTAGTTCTCTAGGAATAGTTTCTTACTTTAAGCAGAAGATCAGTGTCCCGGGGAAAAATATGTAGAAAAATATTTTAAGGGGCTTGCTGAAAAATATTGCTGTCCGTGAGCTGGAGTGAAATTGTTCATGTGACTTTATTTTTAAAGTTGAAGGCCGAATTCAGGGAACGCCGTGTGCGCGTTTACTCAAAAGTCTCTATTTCTGTTCTGGAGAGAACATCATATCATTCAGGCTTTCGAAAAAACTGTCAACAGCTTCATGGGAAAGTTCCACTAAGTCGGAAATAGGGGTAACCATGCATTCGTGCGCATGATTGTCTCCATTGACATTCTGATTCGCATTGCTGACAGAAGGTCGTACCTGTTCGATGCTGCTTTCATCTTGAACTTCACTACTCTTCAATCGCAGTGGTGAAGATTCCAGGAATGCCGTCATCAGGATTGGCAGCCTTTGAGGGCAGCACAAAGCGTGAACCTTGGTAGGAACCAACAGTGTATCTGCATCCACTGGCGCATCCGATTGTAGCGTCAGACAGGTGTCTAACACGCATTCTTCTCCGCATAGCAGGCACCTTAGTACAGGTAAAACACACCTTTGCCACATTGGTCGAAATGATAGAAACCAAGTCATGTTCAGGTCTCTAAGCCGGGAGAGTCCCAGGATTTTTGATATCCGGTCCCGGTATCCAATGGCTAGGATCGTATCTTCCATTGTCGCGAGAGTTTGATCTGTGACATGGGTTGCCATAACGAAAAATAAGGACTAGGAATAGGATTCCTGCAATTAGTCCCAGGATCAGGGGAAGTCCGCCAAAAATCGAATGGACGAAATCTGGAAAAATACCCAGTATGGCTTTGAATGGTGTTAATGCCATCGAAAATACTTTCTTAAATACCCCTGAGATCCCATTGGTATCAGAAATATTTAAGATTTCGCTCAGGATTTCCGCGAAATGTACGGGGGAATTAGTTGATAATAATGTATGTATCTCTGCAGTCGTCCTTGCGACTTGTAGATCATACGTTTCTTTTGATGACGTGAGCCTTGTAGGCGTCTGAAGAAGCACTGTTTTCATTCTGCTTAAAGTATCTATTCGAATAGAAGTAATTTTCAAACTGGGCCATGCCCTTGCCTCCATGTCTGGAAAGGAGCTGGGGAATAAAGAACGTCCACAGCACTTGACCTTCGCCGTTGTAGTTACTAGATAAGGAGTCCCGGGCATAAGACTGCAACATCTGCGGTCTACAATAAGAATGTAACTCCCATTATAGAGTCTTTGAAAGAATGGTTCTATTTCGGTTGCAGGTGCGCCTTGCTGGTGACATGAAAGGTTGTATGAATTCCCTTCACAGGCTCCATGCAAACTAATTCCGTTACACAGAAGCGTGCCGCTTAGTGACATAGCACAATTGTTGCCACTAAGAAACACTTTCTGTCCTTTATTACTGACACATGCATGTGAATAGGGCAGGTTCCAAGTTGTTTTAAGGTACCCCTTTCCCAATTTCTCGTACATGCCAGCCTGTATATATTTTTGGCAGTATTGAAACCTGAAGGTTGAGATTGGAATATTTATGATTCCGTGGATTATCCATTCACTGACAGGTCGTTCTGACATTGTCAACGGTAATCTTTCTAGTTTTTCAATGCTCAAGATTGTATAATCAGCACCCTTTTGCGCCATACCGATTTGTCTATCAGTAAGGTTAAAGATTTGGAATAGTGACGTTGTGTTGATTAAACGCCAAGGCACATAGCCTGAACGCAGATTTTGTAACGTCCAGCCAAGCTGTACAATGGAACGCAATTGTGACTGACCATGTTGTAATAACAGTAAGTCTTGTGATAATATATCGATTGCTGAAGACACAATGCTGTCCAATGAAAAAATTCTGGAGGACAGAGTCATTAACCCATTGTCCACTACAGATAGTGATTTTTCCAAATGAATACGGTCAATTTCCCGTATTCTTTCTGCTGTTTCAATTTGAGTAACCTTCCAGGCCTCATTGTATGCTGCATATACAGAGGCTGCTATGAAACGCTTTTGACGCTGTTTGCGTGGTCCCATTATGAAATCACACAAGTCAGCACCATCAGTAAGTAAAGTTAGGTGTTGCTTAATTTCAGGCAGTGTGGAAGTTTGTAGCCACTGAAGGCATAATTTGCCCACATTGTAGGTTGTTATTATCCCTGGGTGATGTCTTTGGGGATATCTAGGGTCTGGCCTGGTCATTTTGAAACCCTGTGTTTTATTCAGGAATCTATCTTGACAGTAATTTGTATCTGTGGGCCAGATCAACCATTGTTTCCAATCAGGATGTGTTCTGTTTTGGTTTAGTATATGGTTTACGTCTATCTCTTCATCTGTATCAGAGCTATTGCTAAACATTGTTGGCTTTGGAATAGACGGTTTAATTAAATCTTTGATTTTGGCTAAGCCAAGACAGGTGGTTTGTTGAACAGTGTCATTTAAAAATATCATTTGTTCTGGGATCATGCAGGCTCTAAACAAAGCTTCTATACCCTGTACTTGCCATTCTTTTGTACCCCAAACACTTTTCAAATCAACATTTTTGTCCCAATAATCAAATCCAAATGTATTCATTTTTTCAAAGAATGAATCTGAATATATCAATTTTGTGTTGGTTATCATGGTTTTCATCCCTGTCTTGTTTGACAATTTAAAATAAAATGTTTCAGCATTACTTATGTTAAAACCTGAAAAATATGAATATTTGTCATACACGGTTCTAGAGCTCCCTTTTGGAGGTGTAGCACAATGTTCCCATTGATTATAATTTAAAACATTTCTAGGTTGTGCAGATTTATGCAAAAAATGGTTACCATAATGGTTATAGCAATACATACTATCGTAATTTGTAGAACCTTGCAAATAATCATGTTTTGTAAATTTAGCAGACATTACTAAGTCAGACATCATGTTGTTAATACTTTCGAAGTCCCAATCATCAGCAAATGAGTTTGGTTTTGCAAAGTCACTCAAGGAGATCTTGATTTGGTGTGGATATTTCAGGATCTCGACCGGACCATAAATTTCATAGTCAGTGTTGTCCCAGGCTACCCCACCAGGTATAGGATTGGCTGTGAAGTTGGCTGAAGAAAGTTCTCTTTTCTCGACGTGTGAAGATGTGTGTGGTTTGAGGACCAAGTTGATGTTCTGACTTGCTGTGTCCATTTTAGCATATTTTCCCTCAATGAAGCGTCCCAAAGTAAATACCATGATGAGCCAAAGTATGAGGATAAATGCACCAAAACCCACCCAAAATTCAATCCATGGAGAAACCAGATATGTTTCTTTCAGTTGTTTCAAAAGTTCCTTAGCTTTGTCTTTAAAGGATTTTGATGATGGCTGTGTCTTTGATTCACTGAAGCCGTCAGAGGAATCATCGAAGTTGATGAAGTAACCGGATGCAGTTCTGTCAATTGTTCCAATTGGTTCAGGATTTCTGTTTTTTGCATTGTCACTCGGCACTTCATTGTAGATTGGTGTGTCTCTGCTAAATGTCTTTATTTGGGTTTTAAGAGGTCTGAGTTCTATTGCATTGTTGCATAGTCCTTCTTGTTCTTCTTTAGGCGTTTCGAATGTGATGAGCCTTTTTGTTAGGACCTCTGTGCTGGTAGCAAACCTTGGTGTTCTGCTACTTATTGGGAGTCCACTTGGCCTACTGTTTGTTATCGGCCACATGTTGTGGTTTTACCAGGTCGATGGATACAACTCGGTTCTCCTTTTTACCAGCAAGTGGCGGTAGTACAACTGATCTTGTCCCGTTGACAGACAAGACAGGAACTGCTTTTCTGTAGGAAGGCCCAAATTCCTTCTTTACCGCGATCTTTTCCCTGACTAGATCCCCGACTTTTGGAATCCAGACAGGTCTTGCTGGGACAGGTGGTGATTCTTCAGTGGTCGTTGGCTGTTGTTTCAACTGTATGTTGCTCAGGTCTTTTCTTGTTTTGTTTAAGTCCTGCAAAATAGCCAAACGGTCTTTGACATCAAAGGTTTTTTCTATTACCACTGAAGTCTGACTATCAAGGTCAGAGATCAACATCCTAGTTCCGAATAATAATTCGTACGGACTGAATCCCTTCAGAGAATTTCTTGGCAAGTTATTTAGACTACGTTGGACACTTATTAGATGTTTGACCCACCCAGCTCCCGAACCTAATATCCTTTCTATTATAAATTGCTTTCTGCCTTGGTTTTTTCTTTACACCATCCCGTACCCTCAGGAAGGAAGTGAGAAGATTCCCGCTGGACTGTGCTCATTTGGCCATGTTTCCCCCCAGGCTGGTTTGCCTGAGTGAAAACAATGGTCAAACGTAACATGCTCTTAGCGTATATGCCATTTAGACTCGCAAATCTTGTATAATAGTCCGGACGTCAGCCGAGTGCTGGTGATCTACATTATAAGTGGAAACTAGCCTGTATATGTTAATCGCAAGCCATTCTTTTTGCTGGTAATATTATCTGCCTTGATACGACGAGGTATTAAACTGCTTCTCTCCCCACTGCGATCTCTGTTGCAGTTTGGGCAGTTTTTTACAAACATGGTGTAGTGCAGGCTCATGCCTGGCCACCAGTACCGTGATTGTAATTCTTCCAGAGAATCTTTTAATTTAAGGTGTCTGTGACCCTCGCCCTTGTGTGCGTCTGCGATTAACAAGTTTCTCCTGTCCATGTTTGGAATCACTCTATCCCCCACTCCAGGGATTCGAGCAAAAGGGACGGAGTTTGCATCGATTATGTATGTATAATTGAGTGGATAGTTGATCGGTAACGCTGAGCAGTCGCCTTTTGATGACGTTTTCACCGCCAGCATTGTTTCACCGTCAATGTATTTTAATGTACGCTTTTTTCGATCTACGGGAGCCGGTTTAGTGGCTGCCGCTGCGGCTGCTTCAGCCAATGAATTCCCCACAACGTGAACGCCATCACGTTGATGACTCAGTGAGTGTGTCACGTGAGTCTTTGGTAGTTCTTTTTGTAAAAGAGCTACTTGTTCCCAGAGCAGTTTCTGCTTTATTGGTGCATCTGTGTCATCTTTGTAACCGTTCTGAATCCATGTCTGCAAATCCTTGTTATATGCTTTGACGCAGTAATATGAATCTGACACTATAAGTGTCGGGAATTCGCGATCCGCATTATCCAGCGCCATTTTTAATGCTATTATTTCAGTTTGTAGTTCTGAATTAGTTTCTACTGAGTGTGATTTTGTTAATAGAGGTCTTAGTTTACCTCCGCGCCACACTTCTTTTGTAATCTCACATGTGGGATTGTATGCATGTTCTCCCCAAACGGAGGGTTGAGCATGTCCGTCTGTATAGATTACACAGGCGTAATGTCGTAGAGGAAGAATGTCGATTGGCAGAGGATACGTCTTTTCATATTTTAGATTTTTTAATTCTTCTAGTTCTTAGAAAATTGTCAACCAGGCTATACTTGATAATTCATATCCTACGTACAAGACTGTCAGATGGGCAATTCTGGACTTTTTAAAGTTGAATTTGTAACCCTCTGCAGCGAACCCAAGTATTATGGTGTTCACCCTTTTCAAGTGAGTCTCCAAGTCATCATCTGTTAAGTAAATGTCATCGACATAAGATAATGCTTCATCATCATATAGTTGTAGTAAGTCTGTTACTCTCGCTGAGAATACCCCCGGGCTGTTCTTGTACCCCTGGGCTAACTGACAGAATTGCTTTTGAGTGCCATTTACTGAGAATGCAGTTAAATATCTGCTCTCTGGTGCTATGTTTTGACAAAAGAATCCATTGGAGATGTCCAAGGTTGTTTTGTATTTTTTGCGCACTATGTTATTCATTAGTGCAGCACTGTGTGAGTTTTGCACTGCAAAGGTTTTGCAACATGTGTTAAGGTGTCGGTAATCCAAAACTAGACGATATGAATTGTCTGGTTTGGAGACCGGAAACAAAGGATTGTTCATTTGTGAGGTGCAAGTTTCAATCACCCCCTGGTATTCTAGCTGATCTAGTATTTCATTTACCTGTTTTTTAGCTTCTTGCTTAATTGGGTACTGCCTTTGTGCAGTAGGTTGTGATTTTAACTGGATTTTGTGAGGAGGGGAGTCCTCATCCCATCCTACATGATTTTTATATAAAGCAGGTGCTAAGGCCACTGCCCACTTTCTAGCAAGTGTGTATTTTTTATGAATCGGTATTTGATTCGAGAAGGCAGGCATAATTACTTCTTCGCCATGAGGGCACTCCCTGACAAACTCTGGTGGCCAGTCTTTTTCAGCTAGAAGGATGTCATAACCCTTTGAGAGGTTATCCCAAAATAGTCCCCTAATTTTCCTAGTCTTATCTCCCTCTATACGTAATGTTATCTCGTATATCTTGTGGGGCTTGCTAACTCTGGTGTCTGCAGTTTCCACTTGAAGGTATTCATTCGTGTCCACTGTCTCCAGATGATTCATAAGGACTTTGCGAGCTATGCTCACCTCTGCTGCGCTGTCTAGCATTGTCTGAGCCCATTCTCCGTTTTTCAGTTGTGTCCTCAGTATTCTCGGCATTTTTAACTACCTTGATACTGGCTACCTTCTTTTTTGGAAATTGTAATTTCTTTTTTTGTTGAGCAGGTTCCTTGTCTTTGGACTTGGCGTGCTCTTCTGATCGTCCTCTTCTTTCCGATTTCTGCGAGGAAGTCTGAAAAGATTGAGAGGGACGTGTATCAATGTCTTGATATCTATCAGGTTTTTTAATATTATCCCTATTTCTAAGGTTATATCTATTCCCAGAGGGGTCACTCTGCGGTGACCTTTGTCTTTGGTTTGGAGATTTCTCTCTTCGCCTAGGAGACCTTCCTCGGGACTGGAATTTCTTTTCTTTAGGATTGGATTGTTTGTTTCCATCCCAGTTCTTTTTTGGTGAATTATTATTATTAAAAAATATTTTTTCTGGACTTGTAGTCAGTTGCGGTTTTAATGGTATTCCACCTAGACTATCTCTGCCTAGTTCTTCATAGGATTTTTCTATGATTCTGGCAATTTCAGCTGGTTGGTCTGCTATATCTGTCTCTTTTAACCTCTGGCGGATCGCCACGTTTGCTGCTTCACCTTTTATGTTGGCTAATAATATAGCCGAGACCTGCTTGAAGTCTTTCAGTAATTTCATACCAAGAGTTAAAGCAGGTTCTGGACCGTATTCATCTTGAATTTGTTTTAGCACATCTGGTATTACCGAAATGGATGGAACACCGTGCGTTTTTGTGTAGATGGAAGCAAAGACTGTACCCCAAGTGTCACAGTCCTCGATGTGTGGTGCGATTCCCATTGGGAGACATATAGTCAGAATCCTGTGTTTTTCTAATGGGGTGGTGTCAGGAAACACCGCCTCTATTTGGGTAATTTTCTGTGCCAACCAGAATGGTATCTGTTCCCGTTTAGCTGGAACTTTACCTAGGCAGGATTGGATGTTCTGTGGTGTAATTTTATTTGTGTTCCCCTGGTGAGGGGTCAGCTGTGGAAGTTTAATCGCTGGCTGAAATGTTGAAGTCCGCATTACATACTGAACTAGTTGTCTATGAATTTTTAGCTGTATTAACAGCTCTGCTGCAGGCATTCTTTCGATGTCTGGATGTGGTGTGTATCCGGCTAAGACCGGCCACGTTGCTCCTGGTCTTCCTAAAGGACCGAGCCTTGTAATGTGATTGTTATGTTTTAGGGCGCCATCAAATAAGAGCAAATGCTCTTGGAATTTGAGTGGTACTTCCACCTCCTCGAATGGAGTGTACGTTTCAGGAGGTTCCTCTACTTTGTAATAGTGGAAGTACTTTGTTACAGCATTTGCTGCTGGAAAATGTATCCATGAATAGTATACCTCTGTCTGCCGATATTCGTGTGCCTCAATTACGAATATGACTGTGCCACCTCTAGGTGTCAGTCCATTTTCTATAAGTTTTAAGGTTATAGATCTCCTTTTAATGACCGGAATGAGTGTTATATTCGGGTCTGCTGCTTGCATGGTAGCATCAGCATCTGCGAGTTCAGTTGCTAATCTAACTGCCTCTCTTTCATCCTCATTGTCAGACATTTTACTGTCAATAAGGTTATTTTGTTTGTTTGCAGATCAGGTTTCTTATGGAACAAAGATTAGATGCACAATATTTTGGGACTGTTTTTATCCTTCAACGTTGACTTGACCAAGAACCATACATAGGAGTTCCCTCCTGCGAGGTTTTGGAGGATATTACCTTTCACCCACTCCAGACGTCTTTGGAGTTTTTGGGAAAAGGGGTCTGAGTGAGAAAGCACGACTGAGTTACTCTAAATGTCTTACGTTAGTTTTATCGCCCTTTCCAAACGCGTTGGGCGCCATGTAGTGTAGCTCCTATTTTCCCAATAGGCTCTGCGCATTGGAATAGTACCTACAGCAGTAAAGGCCTAGGCCAGACGTTAACTAGGTCTACTACTGTCGATACTAGACTTAATTTTTGGGTTTGCCAGCTAAGCTCAGAGTTCGCTAGAAACTTTCTCGAATGTTCAAGGAAGGAATTAACTCCCCTGATTAGACAAGTAGGGATTTAGTTTCTGACAACCATAGAACATGACAACTTTGCTCTCCCCTAATCAAGAGTCAATCTCGAGAGTCGTGTGAGCACAAGGCAATTATTTTACTCAGTCAGTACGTGCATTCTTAGTCTCATCAGAATGTAGAGAAAAGGAAGAGACGGGCGTGTTCAATAAAAGATGTTATTTATTGATCAGTCTCTTTTCTCATACATGAGAAATGGATCGATATTATTGCAATACTTATAGTTAAGTAAAGTGCATACATTAAAAGCAATAGTATAAAATAATACTGTAAAAACATTGATATGGTTTCTGAGCCATATGATGTTTAAAATTATTAAAATATATTTACATACACATATACATTTGACTAAACGTACTCAACTGGTGTTTCTAAATACGCCTACCCCGTGTACCTGACCTAAGTCTAATGCGTGGGCGGGAATAGAAAGTTACAGTTTAAGTTAAGTTTGTTTTTGCCAAGTGAATAACTAAAGAATTCTCTGTGAGGGGTTATTCAGTTCTGTACCTGGAAGTTAGGATGAATGAGGAATGGTATCTCTTTCTCTGCTCTCGATATTCCAGGCTGCCTGCGAGGGCTGCCCGAAAGCGCCGGTGCTGGGTCTCTCGGCTTGAGATAGCAGCGCGTCTCTCAGCGCGTCAGGAAGGCGGGGCTGCTGCCTGCGGGGTCTGCTTCTGCTCTCGGCTTCGGCAAGTATGGCTGCTCCGTCTTGTCACCACGCGTGTGTTTGCATAGGGCAAGGTCGGCAATATTTATACCTTAAAGGTGCCGAGATTGACGTAAGGATGGACATAGATACGTCAATAAAGATGTCATACGACTTGCTCGTTAGCACATTCTTTACTAAAGCTCTCTGTGAAATCAAAACAATGGCCGCACGGATTTTCCAGGTTGTCATAGGTTTGATTTGTTATGAGAACGTCGTATGCCTTATCAGGGGCTGGAGGAATGTCGCTTGTCTAATTAGATCTCAAGCGGTATGACCTAATCAGATAACACGTTCCTGTGCCGTAGTGTGACTGCGTCAGATAACGGTATCTGCATCATGGGGGTTTTCTTGCCTCATGGGCTGACTGTTAGTTAACTTGATAGTTAGTTTAACCAGAATAGGGTCAGGAATAGGGGGACTGATTCAGAACCTATAGAAATACACGACAGAATGCCGTCATCAGGATTGGTAGCCTTTGAGGGCAGCACAAAGCATGAACCTTGATCGGGCTCAACAATGTTTCTGCATCCATCGGCGCATCCGATTGTAGCGTCAGACAGGTGTCTAACACGCATTCTTCTCCGCATAGCAGACACCTCAATACAGGTAAAACACATCTTTGCCACATTGGTCGAAATGATAGAAACCAAGTCATGTTCAGGTCTCTAAGCCGGGAGAGTCCCAGGATTTTTGATATCCGGTCCCGGTATCCAATGGCTAGGATTGTTTCTTCCCTTGTCGCAAGAGTTTTGTCTGTGACATGGGTTGCCATAACGAAAAATAAGGACTAAGAATAGGATTCCTGCAATTAGTCCCAAGATCAGGGGAAGTCCGACAAAAATCGAATGGACGAAATCTGGAAAAATACCCAGTATGGCTTTGAATGGTGTTAATGCCATCGAAAATACTGTCTTAAATACCTTTGAGACCCCATTGGTATCAGAAATATTTAAGATTTCATTCAGGATTTCCGCAAAATGTACGGGGGAATTAGTTGATAATAATGTATGTATCTCTGCAGTCGTCCTTGCGACTTGTAGATCATACGTTTCTTTTGATGACGAAAGCCTGGTAGGCGTCTGAAGAAGCACTGTTTTCATTCTGCTTAAAGTATCTATTCGAATAGAAGTAATTTTCAAATCGGGCCATGCCCTTGCCTCCCTGTCTGGGAAGGAGCTGGGGAACAATGAGCGTCCACAGCACTTGACCTTCGCAGTCGTAGTTACTAGATAAGGAGTCCCGGGCATAAGACTACAACATCTACGGTCTACAATAAGAATGTAACTCCCATTATAGAGTCTTTGAAAGAATGGTTCTATTTCTGTTGCAGGTGCGCCTTGCTGGTGACATGAAAGGTTGTATGAATTCCCTTCACAGGCTCCATGCAAACTAATTCCGTTACACAGAAGTGTGCCACTTAGTGACATCGCACAATTGTTGCCACTAAGAAACACTTTCTGTCCTTTATTACTGACACATGCATGTGAATAGGGCAGGTTCCATGTTGTTTTTATGTACCCTTTTCCCAATTTTTCGTACATGCCAGCCTGTATATATTTTTGGCAGTATTGAAACCTGAAGGTTGAGATTGGAATATTTATTATCCCATGTATTATCCATTCACTGACAGGTCGTTCTGACATTGTCACTGGTAATCTTTCGAGTTTTTCAATGCTCAAGATTGTATAATCAGCACCCTTTTGTGCCATACTGATTTGTCTATCAGTAAGGTTAAAGATTTGGAATAGTGACGTTGTGTTGATTAAACGCCAAGGCACATAGCCTGAACGCAGATTTTGTAACGTCCAGCCAAGCTGTACAATAGAACGCAATTGTGACTGACCGTGTTGTAATAACAGTAAGTCTTGCGATATTATGTCGATTGCTGAAGACACAATGCTGTCCAAAGAAAAAATTCTGGAGGACAGAGTCATTAACCCATTGTCCACTACAGAAAGTGATTTTTCCAAATTAATACGGTCAATTTCCCGTATTCTCTCTGCTGTTTCAATTTGAGTAACCTTCCAGGCCTCATTGTATGCTGCATATACAGAGGCTGCTATGAAACGCTTTTGACGCTGTTTGCGTGGTCCCAAAGTGAAATCACACAAGTCAGCACCATCAATAAGTAAAGTTAGGTGTTGCTTAATTTCTGCCAGTGTGGAAGTTTGTAGCCATTGAAGGCATAATTTGCCCACACTGTAGGTGGTTATTATCCCTGGGTGATGTCTTTGAGGATATCTAGGGTCTGGCCTGGTCATTTTGAACCCCTGTGTTTTGTTCAGGAATCTGTCTTGACAGTTATTAGTATCTGTGGGCCAGATCAACCACTGTTTCCAATCAGGATGTGTTCTGTTTTGGTTTAATGTATGGTTTACATCTATCTCTTCATCTGTATCAGAGTTATTGCTAAACATTGTTGGCTTTGGAATAGACGGTTTATTTAAATCTTTGATTTTGGCTAGGCCAAGACAGGTGGTTTGTTGAACAGTGTCATTTAAAAATATCATTTGTTCTGGGATCATGCAGGCTCTAAACAAAGCTTCTATACCCTGTACTTGCCATTCTTTTGTACCCCAAACACTTTTCAATTCAACATTTTTGTCCCAATATTCAAAACCAAAAGTATTCATTTTTTCAAAGAATGAGTCTGAATATAACAATTTTGTGTTGGTTATCATGGTCTTGGTCCCTGTTTTGTTTGACAATTTAAAATAAAATGTTTCAGCATTACTTGTGTTAAAACCTGAAAAATATGAATATTTGTCGTAAACGGTTCTTGAGCTCCCTTTTGGAGGTGTTGCACAATGTTCCCATTGATTATAATTTAAAACATTTCTAGGTTGTGCAGATCTATGTAAAAACTGGTTACCATAGTGGTTATAGCAATACATACTATCATAATTTGTAGAACCCTGCAAATAATCATGTTTGGTAAATTTAGCAGACATTACTAAGTCAGACATCATATTATTAATGCTTTCGAAGTCCCAATCATCAGCAAATGAGTTTGGTTTTGCAAAGTCACTCAATGAGATCTTAATTTGGTGTGGATATTTCAGGATCTCGACCGGACCATAAATTTCATAGTCAGTGTTGTCCCAGGCTACCCCACCCGGTATCGGATTGGCTGTGAAGTTGGCTGAAGAAAGTTCTCTTTTCTCGATGTGTGAGGATGTGTGTGGTTTGAGGATCAAGTTGATTTTCTGACTTGCTGTGTCCATTTTAGCATATTTTCCCTCAATGAAGCGTCCCAAAGTAAGTACCATGATGAGCCAAAGTATGAGGATAAATGCACCAAAACCCACCCAAAATTCAATCCATGGAGAAATCAGATATGTTTCTTTCAGTTGTTTCAAAAGTTCCTTAGCTTTATCTTTAAAGGTTTTTGATGATGGCTGTGTCTTTGATTCACTGAAGCCTTCAGAGGAATCATCGAAGTTTATGAAGTAGCCGGATGCAGTTCTGTCAATTGTTCCAATTGGTTCAGGATTTCTGTTTCTTGCATTTTCACTTGTTACTTCATTATAGATTGGTGTGTCTCTGCTAAATGTTTTTATTTGGGTTTTCAGAGGTCTGAGTTCTATTGCATTGCTGCATAGTCCTTGTTGTTCTTCTGTAGGCGTTTCGAATGTGATGAGCCTCTTTGTTAGGACCTCTGTACTGGTAGCAAACCTTGGTGTTCTGCTACTTATTGGGAGTCCACTTGGCCTACTGTTTGTTATCGGCCACATGTTGTGGTTTTACCAGGTCGATTGATACAACTCGGTTCTCCTTTTTTCCAGCAAGTGGCGGTAGTACAACTGATCTTGTCCCGTTGACAGACAAGACAGGAACTGCTTTTCTGTAAGAAGGCCCAAATTCCTTCTTTACCGCGATCTTTTCCCTGACTAGATCCCCGACTTTTGGAATCCAGACAGGTCTTGCTGGGACAGGTGGTGGTTCTTCAGTGGTTGTTGGCTGTTGTTTCAACTTTATGTTGCTCAGGTCTTTTCTTGTTTTGTTTAAGTCCTGCAAAATAGCCAAACGGTCTTTGATATCAAAGGTTTTTTCTTTCACCACTGAAGTCTGACTATCAATGTCAGAGATCATCATCCTAGTTCCAAATAATAATTCGTACGCACTGAATCCCTTCAGAGAATTTCTTGGCAAGTTATTGAGACTACGTTGGACACTTATTAGATGTTTGACCCACCCAGCTCCCGAACCTAATATCCTTTCCGTTATAGATTGCTTTATGCCTTGGTTTTTTCTTTACACCGTCCCGTACCCTCAGGAAGGAAGTGAGAAGATTCCCGCTGGACTATGCTCATTTGGCCATGTTTCCCCCCAGGCTGGAGGGCTTGAGTGAAAACAATAGTCAAACGTAGCATGCGCTTAGCGTATATGCCATTTAGACCCGCAAATCTTTGTATAACAGTCCGGACGTCAGCCGAGTGCTGGTTATCTACATTATAAGAGGAACTAGCCTGTATATGTTAATCGCAACCCTTCCTTTTTACTCCTGATTTTTCCTGGAGTAGAACGACGAGGTATTAAACTGTTTCTCTCCCCACTGCGATCTCTGTTGCAGTTTGGGCAGTTTTTTACAAACATGGTATGACGCAGGCTCATGCCTGGCCACCAGTACCGTGATTGTAATTCTTCCAGAGAATCTTTTAGTTTAAGGTGTCTGAGACCCTCGCCCATGTGTGCGTCTGCGATTAACAAGTTTCTCCTGTCCATGTTTGGAATCACTCTATCCCCCACTCCAGGGATTCGAGCAAAGGGACGGAGTTTGCATCGATTATGTATGTATAATTGAGTGGATAGTTGATCTGTAACGCTGAGCAGTCGCCTTTTGATGACGTTTTCACCGCCAGCACTGTTTCACCGTCAATGTATTTTAATGTACGCTTTTTTCGAACTACGGGAGCCGATTTAGTGGCTGCCGCTGCGGCTGTTTCAGCCAATGAATTCCCTACAACGTGAACGCCATCACGCTGATGACTCAGTGAGTGAGTCACGTGAGTCTTTGGTAGTTCTTTTTGTAAAAGAGCTATTTGTTCCCAGAGCAGTTTCTGCTTTATTGGTGCATCTGTGTCATCTTTGTAACCGTTTTGAATCCATGTCTGCAAATCGCTGTTGTATGATTTGACGCAGTAATATGAATCTGACACTATAAGTGTCGGGAATTCGCGATCCGCATTATCTAGCGCCATTTTCAATGCTATTATTTCAGTTTGTTGTTCTGAATTAGTTTCTACTGAGTGTGTTTTTGTTAATAGAGGTTTTAGTTTACCTCCGCGCCACACTTCTTTTGTAATCTCACATGTGGGGTTGTATGCTTGTTCTCCCCAAACGGACGGTTGAGCATGTCCGTCTGTATAGATTACACAGGCGTAATGTCGTAAAGGCAGAATGTCGATTGGCAGAGGATATGTTTCTTCATATACTAGATTTTTCAATTCTTCTAGTTCTTAGAAAATTGTCAACCAGGCTATACTTGATAAATCATATCCTTCGTATAGGACTGTCAGATGGGCAATTCTGGATTTTTTAAAGTTGAATTTGTAACCCTCTGCATCGAACCCAAGTATTATGGTGTTCACTCTTTTCAAGTGAGTCTCCAAGTCATCATCTGTTAAGTAAATGTCATCGACATAAGATAATGCTTCATCATCATATAGATGAAGTAATTCTGTTACTCTCGCTGAGAATACCCCTGGGCTGTTCTTGTACCCCTGGGCTAACCGACAGAATTGTTTTTGAGTGCCATTTACTGAGAATGCAGTTAAATATCTGCTCTCTGGTGCTATGTTTTGACAAAAGAATCCATTGGAGATGTCTAAGGTTGTTTTGTATTTTTTGCGCACTATGTTATTCATTAGTGCAGCACTGTGTGAGTTTTGCACTGCAAAAGTTTTGCAACATGTGTTAAGGTGTCGGTAATCCAAAACTAGACGATAAGAATTGTCTGGTTTGGAGACCGGAAACAAAGGGTTGTTCATTTGTGAGGTGCAAGTTTCAATCACCCCCTGGTATTCTAGCTGATCTAGTATTTCATTTACCTGTTTTTTAGCTTCTTGCTTAATTGGGTACTGCCTTTGTGCAGTAGGTTGTGATTTTAACTGGATTTTGTGAGGAGGGGAGTCCTCATCCCATCCTACATGATTTTTATATAAAGCAGGTGCTAGAGCCACTGCCCACTTTCTGGCAAGTGTGTATTTTTTATGAATTGGAATTTGATTTGAGAAGGCAGGCATAATTACTTCTTCGCCATGAGGGCACTCCCTGACAAACTCTGGTGGCCAGTCTTTTTCAGCTAGAAGGATGTCATAACCCTTGGAGAGGTTATCCCAAAATAGTCCCCTTATTTTCCTAGTCTTATCTCCCTCTATACGTAATGTTATCTCGTATATCTTGTGAGGTTTGCTAACCCTGGTGTCTGCAGTTTCCACTTGAAGATATTCATTCGTGTCCACTGTCTCCAGATGATTCATAAGGACTTTGCGAGCTATGCTCACTTCTGCTGCGCTGTCTAGCATTGTCTGAGCCCACTCTCCGTTTTTCAGTTGTGTCCTCAGTATTTTCTGCATTGTTAACTACCTTGATACTGGCTACCTTCTTTTTTGGAAATTGTAATTTCTTTTTTAGTTGAGCAGGTTCCTTGTCTTTGGACTTGGCGTGCTCTTCTCTTTGTTCTGATCGTCCTCTTCTTTCCGATTTCTGCGAGGAAGTCTGAAAAGATTGAGAGGGACGTGTATCAATGTCTTGATATCTATCAGGCTTTTTTATATTATCCCTATTTCTAAGGTTATATCTTTTCCCAGAGGGGTCACTCTGGGGTGACCTGTGTCTTTGGTTCGGAGATTTCTCTCTTCGCCTAGGAGACCTTCCTCTGGACTGGAATTTCTTTTCTTTAGGATTGGATTGTTTGTTTCCATCCCAGTTCTTTTTTGGTGAATTATTATTAAAAAATATTTTTTCTGGACTTTCAGTCAGTTGCGGTTTTACTGGTATTCCACCTAAACTATCTCTACCTAGTTCCTCATAGGATTTTTCTATGATTCTGGCAATTTCAGCTGGTTGGTCTGCTATATCTGTCTCTTTTAACCTCTGGCGGATCGCCACGTTTGCTGCTTCACCTTTTATGTTGGCTAATAATATAGCCGAGACCTGCTTGAAGTCTTTCAGTAATTTCATACCAAGAGTTAAAGCAGGTTCTGGACCGTATTCGTCTTGAATTTGTTTTAGCACATCTGGTATCACCGAAATGGATGGAACACCGTGCGTTTTTGTGTAGATGGAAGCAAAGACTGTACCCCAAGTGTCACAGTCCTCTATGTGTGGTGCGATTCCCATTGGGAGACAGATAGTCAGAATCCTGTGTTTTTCTAGCGGGGTGGTGTCAGGAAACACCGCCTCTATTTGGGTAATTTTCTGTGCCAACCAGAATGGTATTTGTTCCCGTTTAGCCGGTACTTTACCTAGGCAGGATTGGATGTTCTGTGGTGTAATTTTATTTGTGTTCCCCTGGTGAGGGGTCAGCTGTGGAAGTTTAATCGCTGGCTGAATTGTTGAAGTCCGCATCACATACTGAACTAATTGTCTATGAATTTTTATTAATTGTTTTAGCTGTGTTAAAAGGTTTGGTGCAGACATCCCATCGATGTCTGGATGTGGTGTGTATCCGGCTAGGACCGGCCACATTGCTCCTGGTCTACCTAAAGGACCGAGCCTGGTGATGTGATTATTATGTTTTAGGGCGCCATCAAATAAGAGCAAAAGCTCTTGGAATTTGAGTGGTACTTCCACCTCCTCGAAAGGAGTGTACTCATTAGGAGGTTCCTCTATTTTGTAATAGTGGAAGTACTTTGTTACAGCATTTGCTGCTGGAAAATGTATCCATGAATAGTATACCTCTGTCTGCCGATATTCGTGTGCCTCAATTACGAATATGACTGTACCACCTCTAGGTGTCAGTCCATTTTCTATAAGTTTTAAGGTTATAGATTTTCTTTTAATGACCGGGATGAGTATTATCTCCGGGTCTGCATTTTGTAGTGCAGTATCAGCTTCTGCTATGTCAGCTGCTAATCTAACTGCCTCTCTTTCTTCATCACTGTCTGCCATTTTACCGACAGGATGGTTATTTTGTTTGTTTGCAGATCAGGTTTCTTATGGAAACAAAGATTAGATGCACAATATTTTGGAACTGTTTATCCTTCAACGTTGACTATACCAAGAACCATACATAGGAGTTCCCTCCTGCGAGGTCTGGCGGATATAACCTTTCACCCACTCCAGACGTCTTTGGAGTATTATGGGAAAAGGGGTCTGAGTGAGAAAGCACGACTGAGTTACTCTAAATGTCTTACGTTAGTTTTATCGCCCTTTCCAAACGCGTTGGGCGCCATGTAGTGTAGTTCCTATCTTCCCAATAGGCTCTGCGCATTGGAATAATACCTACAGCAGTAAAGGCCTAGGCCAGACGTTAACTAGGTCTACTACTGTCGATACTAGACTTAAAGTTTTAGGTTTGCCAGCTTAGCTCAGAGTTCGCTAGAAACTTTCTCGAATGTTCAAGGAGGACTTAACTTCCCTGATTAGACAAGAAGGGATTTAGTTTCTGACAACTATAGAACATGACAACTTTGCTCTCCCCTAATCAAGAGTCAATCTCGAGAGTCGTGTGAACAAAAGGCAAATTATTTTACTCAGTCAGTACGTGCATTCTTAGTCTCATCAGAATGTAGAGAAAAGGAAGAGACGGGCGTGTTCAATAAAAAGGTGTTATTTATTGATCAGTCTCTTTTCTCATACAAGAGAAATGGATCGATATTATTGCAATACTTATAGTTAAGTAAAGTGCATACATTAAGAGCAGCAGTATAAAATAATACTGTAAAAACATTGATATGGTTTCTAAGCCATAAGATGTTTAAAATGAATAAAATATATTACATACACATATACATTTGACTAAACGTACTCAACTGGTGTTTCTAGATACGCCTACCCCGTGTACCTGACCTAAGTCTAATACGAGGGCGGGAATAGATAGTTACAGTTTAAGTTAAGTTTGTTTTTGCCAAGTGAATAACTAAAGAATTCTCTGTGAGGGGTTATTCAGTTCTGTACCTGGAAGTTAGGATGAATGAGGAATGGTATCTCTCTCTCTGGTCTCGATATTCCAGGCTGCCTGCGAGGGCTACCCGGAAACGCCGGTGCTGGATTCTCGGCAGGAGAAAGCAGCTTCTCTCAGCGCGTCAGGAAGGCGGGGCTGCTGCCAGCGGGGTCTGCTCTGCTCTTGGCTTCGGCAAGTATGGCTGCTCCGTCTCGTCACCACGCGTGTGTTTGCATATGGCAAGATCGGTAATATTTATACCTTTAAGGTGCCGAGATTGACGTAAGGATGGACATAGATACGTCAATAAAGATGTCATACGATTTGCTCGTTAGCACATTCTTTTACTAAAGTTCTCGGTGAAATCAAAACAATGGCCGCAGGGTTTTGCCCAGGTTGTCATAGGTTTGATTTGTTATGAGAACTCCGTATGCCTTATCAGGGGCTGGAGGAATATCGCTTGTCTAATTAGATCGCAAGCGTTATGACCTAATCAGATAACACGTTCCTGTGCCGTAGTGTGACTGCGTCAGATAACGGTATCTGCATCATGGGGGTTTTCTGCCTCATGGGCTGACTGCTAGTTAACTTGTTGGTTTGTTTAACTAGAATAGGGTCAGGAATAGGGGGATCGATTCAGAACCTATAGGAATACATGACAGTTCAGTTCTGTACCTGAGATCTAGAATGGTTGAGGGCTGGTATCTCTTGTCTCTGGTCTTGATATTCCAGCTGCCTGCGAGGGCTGCTTGGAAGCGCCGGAGCTGGATTTCTCGGCAAGAGAAAAACAGCTTGGGGCGTGGCTTAGCAGGCCACGATGGCGGCTGTGTCCTGCTGAGGCTCCGCGATCGGGCTAGCATCCAGCCCAGTTCCCGAGATCGCCGGGAGCCTCAGCCTACTGGAAAAGCACCTGGGACTCCCCACGCGCATTGGGGTGCCGCTCCAACGACCTCTGACAGCGGCGGACGGGCGACACAGGCCGATTCTCCGAAATCGGAGCCGGGCACCTCAATTCAAGATGGCGGGCGCGGCTCCGTCCGGCGGGAGCGTACGCCGCCAGGAGCCGACCCAGTGACCGAAGACTCCAGGAGGCGGGACCGGCGACCGCCGGCGGGAGATCCCGGCGCAACAGCGAGACCGACCCCCCCGAGGTGCACACCAGACGGCACCTTCTCCTGATCCACCACCCCGGTGCGCAAGATGGCGGCCGCCGCACCAGGGCTCCACCGCACTGACGCTGCGACCTCACCGGGTGCCTGAACATTCTCCGACATCACCCGCTCCGCCGCCGCGAGGCGCGGAGGACCGGCGGACGTGCTGCCAGCGTGGTGGTGGGCCATTCCAGGGCCGGCAAACGTACCAGCACAGCGGCGGTGAGTGGCCGCCTCTCTCCCCCCCCCCTTCCCCCGAGACACTTGGTGCCTATAGCCCCCCCTGCGACCTCGGGGGCTCAGCAAATTGATAAGAATCACACCGCTGGCTAACTCGGGGACTCAGGGTGCCCCCGCGGCCCCGCAACGACCATCGGACCCAAGCGCCTGACCCTAAGATGGCGCCCGCAGAGGCCTGAACACCGCGAACAGCGCGAGCCTCACCACTGGGACCCCCCCGAACTTTCACCATCTGTCCTCTGGCCCTACCGGCTGCTACTGACGCTGGGCCACACGCCGAGGGAGACCCGCACGCCTTTGTCGCCCTGATCTAGCGCTCGTCCCCTGAGACGAGGGGAGGCCGCCCCAGACCCTGAGGGGACAGGAGAGACCGGCAGATGTTAAACTGCCCCCTGACCCAGCCACGTTGACCTGCTGTGCCCGGAGCACACGACCTCACCCCACGGAGCAGAGAGGATCCTCACGTGGTCAGAGCGGCCGGCTCCTGGCAACCACAAACCTCCCCTGACGCCCCTGGTGGGGGCTCCCCGAGGAGGAACAGACCTCGCCTTGGGCCTGGAGAGGACCGAGGGAACTGACCAGCACCCGACTGCCGCCACCCGGTAACACTGCGTGGCGACGACCTATCTCCCCCGGGACACGCAACGACCAGGGGGAACCCCCCCTCTCCCTCCTAGCAGCACCCATGGGGAAGCCGAGAGCCACACAGATGACGGCGGTCCCGGAAACAGCCGCCGAGAAGATGCCACAGACGAGAGCATGGACGCAAACCAACACGTCGCAAGCCGACCCTACGCTATCAGCGAAGCTGGACCAGGTGTTGGCAGCAATAGAAATGTCTCGCCTCTCGATGGAGGAGAGATTGGGCACCCTGACGACAGACATCAGCCTAATTCGGGATGAACACCGTAAACTGGCAGACAGGGTGAAAGAGGGTGAGCGGATTGTGACTGAACTACGACCAGCGGTGAAATCGCAGGAGGCAGACATGCAGGAGATCCTGCGCCGCGTGACGACCCTGGAGGAACGAACAGTGGATTTGGAGGGGCGCTCGAGACGCTGTAACATTCGTGTCCTGGGCCTGCCGGAGGGGATTGAAAACTCGGACCCCCTGACATACATGGAATCCTGGACTAAATCGTTCACCCCAGACTGCGACCGATCGCCGTTCTTCTCCATCGAGAGGGCCCACAGGGTCCCAGCCCGGGCGCCCAAACCTGGTCTTCCCCCACGACCCATGCTGGCCAAGTTCCTACACTTCCGAGACCGGGATGCAGTGCTCCGCGCGGCCCGGACGGCGGGCCCCCTGCGGGTGGAAGACCAGCACGTCATGGTGTTCCCGGACTATGCCCGAGAGGTCCAACAGCGACGATCCACGTTTCTGGAAGTCAAAAGACGCCTCCGCGCAAACGATCTTCAATATTCCCTACTGTTCCCCGCCCGCCTCAAGGTAATCCACAAAGGGAAAGCCCTCTTCTTCGATACGGCGGCGGACGCGCAGGATTGGACTGAATTTCATTGCCCACTGATCCCTAAACCCGGACCCCAGAAGACACGCAACAATGACTCCAGACGACCCAGGAGACGGGGCGCGAGCCATGGGCGATCTGGACACTCCAAGAGCCGGGCGTCCTCCCAGGCGGGCTCACCCGACCTCGCAGAAATCATACAGGAGCGGCGAGACGCCCTACGGGCGGCGACCGGACTGCATTCGTCGCCCCCGGCTTCGGACCTGGAGGGTCAGCCGCACCTATTCACTCCAGAGAAAGACCGGGACAGTGATGGAACTATGTCGGGATTTGGCCCAATCTCTTCCCCCCTCGTGGTGACACACACATTGGACGCTGCCCTAGCCAGCCAGCCTACCACCTCTTCGTGAACACCTGAACTGTCAACTGACATATCCTTTCCATGATTGCCTGCTGTAATGCGCGACATCTGGAAGCCTAGACTACTCTACTAGATAATTGCGAGCTCCAGCGAGCGATACACACTTCTCCTGCTAGAGCCCGACCCGCGCACAGGCCCAGCAGCGACACATGCTGCCACCCCCGCGAATTTCTGTTGGTTTTCTCCCCTAGTGGGACACTAGTTTGGATATGCCACCCCCAGTGACGTATCCTCTGAATTGGGACAGTTGCCCACCCAAGGTTCTAGTTGTTGTTAATTCCCCCAGTCCCCCCCCCCACGTTTAAGGAAGCTTGGCGCGCAGGAACACACACGACACGCACACATGGGCGGCACACGGGAACTGTAGAGGTGCCCCTCCCCCGACCACGTCACCCTAGGAATGGCTGTCCCCCACTCTGACGTTAGTATCCTTACACTAAATGTACGGGGCCTACACACGCCCAGCAAGCGCTACTCCGTATACTCCTACATACGGCGCATGGCGGCCAACATTACGTTCTTACAAGAGACGCACATTAACGCTACTGAACTCATTCGCCTACAGGCCAAATGGCGAGGGACCATCTGCGCCACACAATATTCAGCGTTTGCACGCGGCGCATTAATCTGGGTGAGACCTGGTACTCCCTTCCGGGCGCTCCGGCGAGTAGTAGATAGAGAGGGCAGATATGCGCTACTGGAGGGAATTCTTGATGGGCAAGGGGTACTTCTGGGCAGCATCTACGCCCCTAATACAGATCAGGACCGGTTCTGGGATCACCTTACGGGCGTCCTGGCCCAGTTCACCACAGTCCCATGGGTGCTGGGAGGCGACTTTAACTGCACACTAGACCCCTCGCTGGACCGCTCACATCCTCCCCCCACGCACTCCCCGGCCCCCCGGCAGGCGGCCCTCTTCAAGGCATGGACCACACACTGGGCGCTCACTGATGTATGGCGACACCTACACCCACTGGCTCGCATCTACTCCTTCCACTCGATTCCACACAACCTTCGGGTCCGCCTAGACCGTTTCCTCTGCTCTGCTCCGATCCTCCCTAAGGTTACATCTACAGATTACCTGGGACGGATCCTCTCAGATCATGATGCCCACATAATACGGCTTACCTGGCGCCCCCCACATCCACCGGTCCCCACCTGGCGCCTCCCCAGAGACTGCCTGGCGGACCCGGTCTTTCAGGACGCGCACAAAACCTGCATACGCGACTACTTTATACACAACGAGAACACAGCGTCATCGGTACTAGTGGAGTGGGACGCGTATAAAGTGGTGGCGAGAGGAGAATGCATCAAACAGATAGTGGGGGTCCGCCGCACCTTAGAACGATCGCTCTTAACGACGGAACAGGCTCTAGCTGCTCTCACCAGACGGCCTGACGACTCGGAGGAACACGCCGTACTCACGGCGGAGGCCAAAACGGAATATCAAACTGCCTGCGCTGACCTCCGTAAGTATAATTTCAGGGCATACGCCTCTCGGGTGCACAAAGACAGAGACAAAACCGGGGCGCTTCTGGCCTGGATGGCGAAGCAGGACACCGAAATCAAGCCGATCACGGACATTCTCAACCCGGAGGGTGTACTGGTGCAATCACAAGATGAGATTCTCCTAGCATTCCAACGCCATTATGCACGAGTGTACGAAGCCCCGGCATGCTGTACCCTGTTTACCGCGGATCAGTTTTTAGACCCTCTAACGCTGCCCACGATATCGGATTCCGACAAGCGCACATTAGACGCCAAGATAATTCCCTCTGACATCACCCAGGCGATGCGTGCCATGTCCCGAAATAAAGCACCGGGACTGGACGGCTTCCCACTAGAATACTACGCTACATTCTCTCCCCTGGTGGTTCCCCGTCTGTCACGGATGTTCGGGGCGTCACTCCACCTGGGGAACCTACCCCAGTCGCTACGGGAATCCGTGATTGTCACCTTTCTTAAGCCCCACAGAGATCCGCTTCACATGGGGTCATACCGGCCTATCACCCTCCTGTCGGCTGATTGTAAGATACTGGGGAAGATCCTAGCTGAACGTTATGCGCAGATCATACGCCCGCTGGTCCACCCCGACCAATGCGGCTTCGTCCCCGGGAGGAATACCTCCCAGAACCTTCGCCGAGTCTTCCATATCCAAGATCAGGTACGCGACAGATTTCCCCGCGCTGCCTGCCTCATTATGGACCTGGAGAAGGCGTTTGACACCCTCACCTGGCCCTACCTGTTTTCGGTCCTACGTCGCCTTAATCTCGGCCCGACGCTCATGGCATATACCCGCCTCCTATACACCGACCTCACTACTCGAGTTCGTATCGGGAAACGTATCTCACCGGCGTTTGCAGTCCGACGAGGCACAAGACAAGGTTGCCCCTTGTCGCCCCTCTTGTTCGCGCTAGCGGTCGAGCCGCTGGCGGTTCGACTGCGTCAGGAGGGCGTGAACTGGGGAGTACCGCTTGCAGATGGGACCCATTGTGTGTCCATGTACGCGGATGATCTCCTCATATATGTCCGGGACATTGAAATGGACCTAACCCCCATAGGGGCCACATTGGCGGACTTTGCAACTGCCTCGGGTCTACAAGTCAACTGGGACAAGTCCGTGGTTTACCCCCTACACCCGGACCTACCCCCCCGAGACATCGACCTCGGACCACATAGTCTTTCATGGTCCGCGGAAGCTCCCCGATACCTTGGCGTCCGCTTATACCATTCTCCGACGGACATCCTTGAAGGCAATCACCGCGCGGTACTCGTGAGTCTGCGCCCGACGGTCGCCTTCTGGAATAAATTACCACTGGCCCCGATTGGACGGATAGCCCTTGCTAAAATGGTGATGCTCCCCCGGCTCCTCTACCATTTCACGAACCTGCCGGTGATACCACCCAGGTCCTTCTTTCGCGACGTTGATTCCCTCTTGGGAACTCTCATCTGGGGAGCCGGCCGCCACAGAGTCGCCCTGAAAACTCTTCAACTCCCCACAACACAGGGGGGACTCGGAGCTCCATCCTTCGAGGCATATTTCCTCGCAGCACAGCTCCAGTGGCTGTCCTACTGGACAGCGGACCGTTACCCTCAGGAAACGGTTACTCCTACTGGTAGAATCACAACCCCGGAACTCACCCGTCTGCTCCTTCCGGGCACCAAGCCACGGCGCACTTACCCCCTTCAGGTGACGATAGCGCGCCGATGTATGCTGCGGATACACCGGCTGTCCTCCGCTAGGCCCCCATACTCCCCGCTGCTGCCGCTAATAGGCGGCCCTAAGCAGGAGTCCTACTTTGCGGCCCCACTACTCGCCGACTGGTCCCGCTGTGGTATCACAGACCTGGAATCACTCTTCGTGGAGGGTCAACTGAAACCGCTGGACCGCCTGATCGCAGAGTACGGGCTCTCCCCAGGCCAATTCCTTAGGTATAGGCAATTACTCGACGGATACCGACCCCATTTCAATCTTCAAAATGGCGAGCCAGACACGCATCCAGTAATACATACTATTCTACATATGGGGGTGGGTCGCCACCTGGTCACATGGCTCTACAAATCCATCCGGGAACTCTCATACACCCCCCTGGCGACCCTACGAGCCACTTGGGAAGAGGACATAGGCCGTATTTTGCACGACTCGGAGTGGACTAAAGCTCTCGAGGCCCCTAAACGCGTCTCTAGGAACGCCCGCTTCAAAAATATTCAATATTATATATTACACAGGGCATATCTCACCCCAGCGCGATTACAGAAGTTCTACCCCTCCACGCCTTTCCTGTGCCCCAGATGCTGTATCCCAGCTGCGAACTTCCGTCACATGTCCTGGGACTGTCCCAATCTTCAGCCTTTCTGGCAGGGGGTACACAACACACTACGGGAACTCACGGGTCTTACTACACTAGCCACCTGGGAGACCAGTGCATTAGGCATCCTCCACATCTCTAAGCGTGAACCGGTGCGACGGCGCTTCGTGTCCTTAGCGCTCCTACTAGCCAATAGATGTATAACCATGCGCTGGCGATCCCCAGAGGGTCCCCCCATAGCACAATGGAAGGGGGCGGTTAGCAAATGGGCGGCAGCGGAGGAAGACGCTTTAAGGGAGGAAGAAGCCAAGGGCGCGCGCAAACTTCCCATTTCCATGGAATGGGCCATGCTCCTTCACAGCTTCCGCCAGTCCACGCAGGCTGGTGACCCGTCTGACCCTTCCCCTCCCCCCACCCAAGAAGACCAGTAGCCTTCACCTGAAGTGAGTCACCCCAGAGTCGGACCCCGATAACCCCCTACGTCCTGGGCGACCTCTTGCATGTCCGGCCATCCGTGGGCTTCTCCCCCCCCCCCCCCGCCTCGACACCCGCTGCCATCCTCCCCCTGCTTAGACCCTGCTAGCGCCTACATGCTTCCCTCCCACAGTTCTGTTACCCCCCTGTTCACTGGTAACACTGTTATGTGCACAGTACAGATCCAGCTCCAGTGCTGTTATGGCATGAGAGTGCCCATTTGATCTTCTTCATCGCCCCTATGGCGATACCGTCCCATCACCGCTCAGCCTGCAGGAGCCTTTACGTGATTATAATGCACTGACTCATCGAAGTCATGTTTATGTGTACCAGTTCTATATAGCAAGAAAATGTTGCGCACATAGCTGTTCGTGGCTGAATGTTGAGGCCACGTCGGCGGACTGTTTATGCTGTACTGAGATACTTTACTGCAACAATAAAAACAAATTTAAATAAAAAAAAAAAAAGAGAAAAACAGCTTCTCGTTCTCAGCGCGTCAGGAAGGCTCTCTGCTGGGCTCCTCAGCGCGTCTCACTGCTCCGATCTCGTCACCACCGCGTGTGTTTGCTTAAGGCAATGTCGGTAATATTTATACCTGTAAGGTGTCGAGATTGACGTAAGGATGGACATGGATACGTCAATAAGGATGTCATACGAACGGGCTTGTTCGCACATTCTTTTGCTGAAGTTCTCGGTGAAATCAAAACAATGGCCGCAGGGATTTTCCCAGGTTGTCATAGGTTTGATTTGTTTTGAGAACTCCGTATGCCTTATCAGGGGCTGGAGGAATAGTGCTTGTCTAATTAGATGGCATGCGTTATTACCTAATCAGATAACACGTTTCTGTGCCGTGGTGTGGCTTAATCAGATAACGGTTTTTTTGCACCGTGGGTCGGCTGCTAGTTAAGTATTAACCAGAACAGGGCCGGGAATAGGGGAATCGATACAGAACCTATAGGAATACATCACACCCACTCCACGCTGACTATGTCCATATTTACAAGATCTAGGCATAGCAAATACACTAGTAGAGCATGTGTATACCGTACCACCCCAAAATACATCCATATGCATTTTGAAACATGAAATATATGAAACGATATATATATATACATTATATGCACTCAAGCAGTATATTAATGCTAAATATCACGCATATTCATACATCATAACTAATAAAATATGAAAATTACACATGAAATGGCTCTTAAGACAGAAGAAAAAAATGCGAGACCATTTCATCACAAAATAAAATATTTATGAACAGGCTAGAGGGCAGCTAATGATTCTAAAGTTCCTAAAATAGAAATATAGTTCTCTAAGAATAGTTTCTACTTTAAGCAGAAGATAAGTGTCCCGAAAAATTTTAAAATATTTTTGGGGCCGCTGAAAAATAATGTTCCGCTGTCCGTAAACTGGAGAAAATTGTTCATGATACTTTATTATCAAAGTTGAAGGCCAAATTCATGGTGTTGGGAACGCCTTGTGCTAGCTTGTTCAAAATAATTAACAACAAGGGGTGGTGATGGACAGAGTCTCTGAATTAAGCAGAAAACTCTCACCCAGTCAAGAGATCAGGGCTAGATCCAACACCGTTTTTTAGCTCACTGCATCATCCCAGTTTCAGAACCTGGCTGTATGCAAATTAGTCTGTTCCTGTCCCAGTGCATGATGGGAACAGGGCAAACCAAACTACAAAGCCAATTCTTACACTGGAAAGGAAACAAGCTACCGGGGACCGGTTTCTGGCATTTCAGCCTCTTCGGCCCGGCTTGCGGAAAAAGATGTTACCATGCTTTCGTGAGCATGATTGCCTTCATTGATGTTTGGATCAGCATAGCTGACAGAAGGTCGTACCTGATCGATGCTGCTTTCATCTTGAACCTCACTACCCCTTAATCGTAGTGGTGAAGTCTCCACGAATGCCGTCATCAGGATTGGTAGCCGCTGGGGACAGCACAATGCATGAGCCGTGACCGGACCCAACAAAGTTTCTGCATCCATTGGCGCATCCGATTGTAGCGTCAGACAGGTGTCTAACACGCATTCTTCTCCGCATAGCAAGCACCTTAATACAGGTAAAACACAGCTTTGCCACATAGGTCTAAACGAAAGAAACCAAGTCATGTTCAGGTCTCTAAGCCGGGACAGTCCAAGGATTCTAGATATCTGGTCCCGGTATCCAATGGCTAGGATTGTTTCTTCCCTTGTCGCAGGTGTCTTGTCTGTGACACGGTTTGCCATAGCGAAATAGCAGGATCAAAAATAGGATTCCTGCCACTAGTCCCAAAAGGAGAGGAAGTCCACCAAAGACGGAATGGACAAAGTCTGGAAAAATACCCAGAATGGCTTTAAATGGTGTTAGAGCCCTTGAAAACACTGTCTTAAATACATTTGAGACCCCACTGGTATCAGAAATATTTAAGATTTCGTTCAGGATTTCTGCGAAATGTATGGGGGAATTAGTTGATAACAATGAATGAATCTCTGCCGTTGTCCTTGCAACTTGGAGATCATACGTTTCTTTTGATGACGTGAGCCTGGTTGGGGTCTGAAGGAGCACAGTTTTCATTCTGCTTAAAGTATCAACTCTAATGGAAGAAATTTTCAAATTCGGCCATAACCTTGCCTCCCTGTCTGGCATTGCGCTGGGGAACAATACTCGTTCACAGCACATGACCTTCGCAGTCGTACTTATGAGATAAGCAACTCCGGGCACCAAGCTACAACATCTGCGGTCTACGATTATAATGTAACTCCCGTTCGATAGTCTCCTAAAGAATGGTTCTATTTGTGTCGCAGGTGTGCCTAGCTGGTGACATGAAAGGTTATTTGAGGACCCTTCACAGGCTCCGTGTAAACTAATACCATTACACAGAAGTGTACCGCTTAGTGACATGGCACAATTATTGCCACTAAGAAACACTTTCCGGCCTTTATTACTGACACAAGCATGTGAATAGGGCAAGTTCCATGTTGACTTAATGTACCCTTTACCCAATTTTTCGTACATGCCAGCCTGTATATATTTTTGGCAGTATTGAAACCTGAAAGTAGATATTGGAATATTAATTATCCCATGTATTATCCATTCACTGACAGGTCGTTCTGACATTGTCAATGGTAATCTCTCGAGTTTCTCAATGCTCAGGATTGTATAATCAGCACCCTTCTGTGCCATACTGATTTGTTTATCAGTAAGGTTAAAGATATTGAACAGTGACGTTGTGTTGATTAAACGTCAAGGCACATAGCCTGAACGCAGATTTTGTAACGTCCAGCCAAGTTGTACAATAGAACGCAATTGGGACTGACCGTGTTGTAACAACAGTAAGTCTTGCGATATTATGTCGATTGCTGAAGACACAATGCTGTCCAAAGAGTATATTCTGGAGGACAGAGTCATTAACCCATTGTCCACTACAGAAAGTGATTTTTCCAAATTAATACGGTCAATTTCCCGTATTCTCTCTGATGTTTCAATTTGAGTTATTTTCCAGGCTTCGTTATAAGCTGCATATACAGAGGCTGCTATGAAGCGTTTTTGACGCTGTTTGCGTGGTCCCATAATGAAATCACGCAAGTCAGCACCATCAGTAAGTAAAGTTAGGTGTTGCTTAATTTCTGCCAGTGTGGATGTTTGTAGCCATTGAAGGCAGAGCTTGCCCACACTGTACGTGGTAATTATCCCTGGGTGTTGTCTTTGGGAATATCTAGGGTCTGGCCTGGTCAATTTGAACCCCTGGATTTTGTTCAGGAATCTGTCTTGACAGTTATTAGTATCTGTGGGCCAGATCAACCACTTTTTCCAATCTGGATGTGTTCTGTTTTGGCTTAATATATGGTTTACGTCTATCTCCTCATCTGTCGAGCTATTACTGTTTATCGTTGGCTTTGGAATAGACGGTTTGTTTAAATCTTTGATTTTGGCTAGGCCAAGACAGGTAGTTTGTTGAATAGTGTCATTCAAAAATATCATTTGTTCTGGGATCATGCAGGCTCTAAACAATGATTCTATACCTTGTACTTGCCATTCCTTTGTACCCCAAACACTTTTTACTTCAACATTTTTGTCCCAGTATTCAAAACCAAACGTACTCATTTGCTCAAAAAATGAGTCTGAATATAGCAATTTAGTGTTTGTAAGCATGGTCTTTGTACCTGTCTTGTTTGATAATTTGAAATAAAATGTTTCTGCATTACTTGTGTTGAACCCTGAAAAATATGAATATTTGTCATAAAAAGTTCTTGAGCTACCTTTTGGAGGGGTTGCACAGTGTTCCCATTGATTATAATTTAAAACATTTCTAGGTTGTGCAGATTTATGCAGATAATGATTACTATAGTGATTATAGCAGAACATTTTATCATAATTAGACGAACCCTGCAAATAATCATGTTTTGTAAATTTAGCAGACATCACTAGGTCAGACATCATATTATTAATGCTTTCCACGTCCCAATCATCAGCAACTGAGCTTGCTTTTACAAAGTCACTCAATGAGATCTTGATTTGGTGTGGATATTTCAGGATTTCAACCGGACCATAGATTTCATAATCAGTATTGTCCCATGCTACCCCACCGGGTATAGGATTGGCTGTGAAGTTGACTGAAGAAAGTTCCCTTTTCTCGATGTGTGAAGACGTGTGTGGTTTGAGGACCAAGTTGATTTTCTGGCTTGCTGTGTCCATTTTAGCATATTTTCCCTCAATGAAGTGTCCCAAACATAGTACCATGATGAGCCAAAGTATGAGGATAAGTGCACCTAAGGCCACCCAGAATTCAATCCATGGAGAAATCAGATAGGTTTCTTTCAGATGTTGAAAAAGTTCCTTAGCTTTGTCTTTAAAGGTTTTTGTTGATGTTTGTTCCTTTGATTCACTCAGGTTTTCAGATGAATCGCTGAAGTTGATGAAGTAACCGGATGCCGTTCTGTCTATTGTTCCAATAGCTTCAGGATTGATATTTGCTTTATCCGTGTGTTTTGTTGCAGCAGCATAGTCATTTATTACTTCATTGTAGATTGGTGTGTCTCTGCTAAATGTTTTTATTTGGGTTTTTAGAGGTTTAAGTTCCATAGCATTGTTGCATAGACCTTGTTGTTGTTCTTTTGGCATTTCAAACGTGAGTAGCCTCTTAGATTGAACCTCTGTGTTTGTAGCAAACCTTGGTGTTCTACTACTTATCGGGAGTCCACTTGGCCTACTGTTTGTTATCGGCCACATGATTGTGGTTTAACCAGGTCGATGGATACAACTCGGTTCTCCTTTTTACCAGCAAGGGGCGGTAGTACTACTGATCTTGTCCCGTTGATAGACAAGACAGGAACTGCTTTTCTGTAAGAAGGCCCAAATTCCTTCTTTACCGCGATCTTTTCTCTGACTAGATCCCCGACTTTTGGAATCCAGACAGGTCTTGCTGGGACAGGTGGTTTTTCTTCAGTGGTCGTTGGCTGTTGTTTCAACTTTTATGTTGCTCAGGTCTTTCCTTGTTTCGTTTAAGTCCTGTAAAATAGCCAAACGATCTTTGATATCAAAGCTTTTTTCTTTAACCACTGAAGTCTGACTGTCAAGATCTAAGACCATCATTCTAGTTCCAAACAATAGTTCGTACGGACTGAATCCCCTCAGAGAATTTCTTGGCAGGTTATTTAGACTACGTTGGACACTTATTAGATGTTTGACCCACCCAGCTCCCGAACCTAATACCTTCGCTGTTATAGATTGCTTTATGCCTTTGGTTTTTTCTTTACACCATCCCGTTCCCTCAGGTAGGAAGTGAGAAGAGTCCCGCAATGCTATGCTCATTTGGCCATGTTTTTCATACGCTTTAGGGCAAGAAGAAAAAACATTCAGCCAAACGTAGCATGCTTCTAGCGTATATGCCATTATAGACTCGCAAATCTTTTTATAACAGTCCAGACGTCAGCCGAGTGCTGGGGTCTACATCACAAGTGGAAACTAGTCTTTATATGTTAATTGGACGCATTAGTTTTTATTGTTGATCAATTCTGGAGTGAAACGCCATGCTAATATACCGTTTCTTTCGCCACTGCGATCTCTATTGCAGTCTGGGCAGTTCTTTACAAAGATGTGATGATGCAGGCTCATACCTGGCCACCAGTACATTGATTGTAATTCTTCCAGAGAATCTTTTTGTTTAAGGTTTCTGAGACCCTCACCCATATGTGCGTCTGCTATTAACAAACCTCTCCGGTCCATGTTTGGAATCACTCTGTCCCCCACTCCAGGGATTCGAGCAAAAGGAACGGAGTTTGCATCGATTATGTATGTATAATTGAGTGGGTAGTTGATCGGTAGTGCTGAGCAATCGCCTTTTGATGACGTTTTCACCGCCAGCATAGTTTCACCGTCAATGTGTTTTACTGTACGCTTTTTCTTGACTACGGAAGCCGATTCAGTTGCTGCCGTTGTGGCTTTCTCAGCCAATGAAATCCCTGCAACGTGAACGCCATCACACTGATGACTCACTGAATGTATCACGTGAGTTTTTGGTAGTTCTTTCTGTAAAAGAGCTACTTGTTCCCAAAGCACTTTTTGCTTTATTGTTGCACCTGTGTCATCTTTGTAACCGTTTTGAATCCATTTCTGTAAATCGTTATTGTATGATTTGACGCAGTAATACGAATCGCACACAATAAGTGTCAGGAATTCGCGATCAGCATTATCTAGCGCCATTTTTAACGCTATTATTTCAGTTTGTTGTTCTGAATTATTTTCCACTGAGTGTGTTTTTGTAAGTAGAGGTCTTAATTTACCTCCGCGCCACACTTCTTTTACAATTTCGCATGTGGCCTTGTAAGCCAGCTCTCCCCAAACTGAGGGTTGAGCATGCCCGTCTGTATGTATTACACAGGCGTACTGTCGTAAAGGCAGAATGTCGATTGGCAGAGGGTATATTATTTCATATTCTAGATATTTTAATTCCTTTAATTCTGGATCAAAGTAGTATTTTACTTTGTCCGTTGTAATTGAATTCACCCATTGTATCCATTCTGGATTCAACGCTGTTTTTGGTAAATTACATGGGGTTGTTAATGCCTCAAAGGCTGACTCCGCTGTTCTGACTGTGATATGTCTACCGTCGGCGTTGTCTTTTTCTCTTGCTATAGCCGTTTGAACTGCATGAACAATGTTGTCTTTAATACTGAACTTCTTTTCAGCTTCTGTGTACAAGTGTGATTTGTATGCAATTGGTACCTTTTCTCCCTCATTAGAGGTCAGGTATGTGCATCTTCCTGGGATGACTCGAATCACAAGATTGCGTGAGTTATCACGTGTTTCTAATTTTGTTTTAATTAGCATGTCTGTTTGTAAAGATCTCAAAATTTCTGTGTGTTTTTGAGTCCAATTGATTCTTTTAAAATCTGGTTTTATTAGATCATAAAGGGGTTTGATCCTTTCTGTGTAATTTGCATTGTATGTTCTTCCAAAATTTAGGAAGCCTAGAATTGATTGTAAGTTTTTTAGTGTTCTAGGAGCTTGGAGTACAGCACATTTCTCTAGGAAATTGTCAGCCAGGCTTTTGCCTTCACTTGATAATTCATATCCTAAAAACAGGACCGTTAGATGGGCAATTCTTGATTTTTTAAAGTTGAATTTGTAACCCTCTGCTGCGAACCCAAGTATTATGGTGTTCACTCTCTTCAAGTGAGTATCCAAGTCATCATCTGTTAGGTAAATGTCGTCGACATATGATAATGCCTCGTCATCGTATGTTTGTAGTAATTCTGTTACTCTCTTTGAGAATAATCCTGGGCTATTCTTGTGCCCCTGGGGTAAACGGCAGAAACTTTTTTGCGAGCCATTTACCGAGAACGCAGTCAAATATCTGCTCTCTGGTGCTATATTTTGACAAAAGAATCCATTAGAGATGTCTAATGTTGTTTTGTATTTTTTGCGTACTATGTTATTCATTAGTGCAGCACTATGTGAGTTTTGCACTGCAAAAGTTTTGCAACATGAGTTAAGGTGTCTGTAATCCAAAACTAGACGATATGAGTTGTCTGGTTTGGAGACAGGAAACAAAGGATTGTTCATTTGTGAGGTGCAAGTTTCAATCACCCCCTGGTATTCAAGTTGATCTAGGATCTCTTTTACCTGTTTTTTAGCTTCTTGCTTAATTGGGTACTGCCTCTGTGCAGTAGGTTGTGATTTTAACTGGATTTTTTGAGGAGGAGAGTCCTCATCCCATCCTACATGATTTTTATATAAAGCAGGAGCTTGAGCTACTGCCCACTTTCTAGCAAGTGTATATTTTTTATGAATTAGAATGTGATTTGAGAAGGCAGGCATAATTATTTCTTCGCCATGAGGGCACTCTCTGACGAACTCGGGTGGCCAGTCTTTTTCAGCTAGAAGGATGTCATAGCCCTGGGAGAGATTATCCCAAAATAGTCCCCTTATTTTTCTAGTCTTATCCCCCTCTATACGCAATGTAATTTCATATATTTTGTGAGGTTTGCTAACTCTGGTGTCGGCAGTTTCCACTTGAATATATTCATTCGTGTCCACTGTCTCCAGATGATTCATAAGGACTTTGCGAGCTATGCTCACTTCTGCTGCGCTGTCTAGCATTGTCTGAGCCCATTCTCCGTTTTTCAGCTGTGTCCTCAGTATTCTCGGCATCTTTGATTACTTTAATACTGGCTACCTTCTTTTTTGGAAATTGTAACTTTTTATTCGGATGAGCAGGTTCCTTGTCTTTGGACTTGACGTGCTCTTCCCTGTGTTCTGATCGTCCTCTTCTTTCCGATTTCTGCGAGGAAGTCTGAAAAGATTGAGAGGGACGTGTATCATTATCTTGATATCTATCAGGTTTCTTTATATTATCCCTATTTCTAAGGTTGTATTTTTTCCCAGAGGGCTCACTTTGGGGAGACCTGCGTCCTTGGTTCGGAGATCTTTCTCTCCGCCGAGGAGACCTTCCTCTGGACTGGAATCTTTTTTCTTTAGGATTGGATTGTTTGTTTCCATCCCAGCTCTTTTTTTGAGTGTTTAAATTATATTTAATAAATATCTTTTCAGGACTTTCAATCAGTTGAGGTTTTACCAGTATTCCACCCAGACTATCTCTTCCTAGTTCTTCATAGGATTTCTCTATGATTCTGGCAATTTCAGTTGGTTGGTCTGCTATATCTGTCTCTTTTAACCTTTGGCGGATCGCCACGTTTGCTGCTTCTCCCTTTATGTTGGCTAATAATATAGCCGAGACCTGCTTGAAGTCCTTCAGTAATTTCATACCGAGAGTTAAAGCGCGTTCTGGACCATATTCATTTTGAATTTGTTTTAGCACATCTGGTATTACTGACATGGATGGTACACCATGTGTTTTTGTGTATATGGAAGCAAAGACTGTACCCCAAGTGTCACAGTCCTCCACGTGTGGTGCGATTCCCATTGGAAGACAGATAGTCAGAATCCTGTGTTTTTCTACCGGGGTGGTGTCTGGAAACACCGCCTCTATTTGAGTGATTTTTTGTGCTAGCCAGAAGGGTATTTGTTCCCGTTTTGCGGGTACTTTACCCAGACAGGACTGTATGTTCTGTGGTGTAATTTTATTTGTGTTACCCTGATGAGGGGTCAGCTGTGGAATTTTATTTGCTGGTTGGATTGTTGAAGTCCGCATTACATATTGGACTAATTGTCTATGTATTTTGATTAGTTGTTTTAGCTGTGCTAAAAGATCCTGTGCAGACATTTCTTCAATGTCTGGATGTGGTGTATATCCGGCTAGGACCGGCCACGTTGCTCCTGGTCTACCTAGTGGACCGAGCCTGGTGATGTGATTATTATGTTTTAGGGCGCCATTAAACAAGAGCAGGCAGGTGCTCTTGGAATTTGAGTGGTACTTCCACCTCCTCGAAAGGAGTGTAGGTATCCGGTGGTTCCTCTATTTTATAATAGTGGAACTCTTTTGTTACAGCGTTTGCTGCTGGAAAGTTTATCCATGAATAGAATACCTCTGTCTGCCGATATTCGTGTGCCTCAATTACGAATATGACTGTACCACCTCTCGATGTCAGTCCATTTTCTATAAGTTTTAAAGTTATGGATTTTCTTATGTTGACCGGGATGAGTTTTGCATCCGGGTCATTTTGTAGCAGAGTATTATCAGCTGCTACGAGTTCAGCTGCTAGTCTAGCTGTCTCCCTTTCATCATCACTGTCTACCATTTTACTGACAGGAAGGTTATCCTGTTTGTTTGCAGATCAGGTTTCTATGGAAACAAAGATTAGATGCACAATATTTTGGAACAGTGTATCCTTCAACGTTGAATAAACCAAGAACCATACATAGGAGTCTCCTCCTGCGAGGTTTGGCGGATATGACCTTTTACCCACTCCAGACGTCTTTGGAGTATTATGGGAAAAAGGGGGTTCTGTGTGAAAAAGCACGACTGAGTTACTCTAATGCATGGGTACTCACAAACTTTCTCTCGGGGGCCGAATTTACAGTGTGGTTTGTGGCCGAGGGCCGCACTGGTGGAGGCGGGGTCAGTAGGGGAGGGGCTAGAGAAAAAAAGAACTGTGACCATGAGGTTGAACACAGGCCACTGCAGCGGACGCCTTCATCCACTGAGGCACCAGACCCAGCATACACACATCTCTCTCTCTCTCTCCTCCCTCTGTCTGTCTCCCTCCCTCTGTCTGTCTTCCTCCCTCTGTCTGTCTCCCTCCCTCTGTCTCCCTCTGTCCCTCTCTCTCTGTCCCTCTGTCTGTCTCCCTCTGTCTGTCTCCCTCTGTCTGTCTCCCTCTGTCTGTCACCCTCTGTCTGTCACCCTCTGTCTGTCACCCTCCCTCTGTCTGTCACCCTCCATCTGTCTGTCACCCTCCCTCTGTCTGTCACCCTCCCTCTGTCTGTCACCCTCTGTCTGTCACCCTCTGTCTGTCACCATCCCTCTGTCTGTCACCCTCCCTCTGTCTGTCACCCTCCATCTGTCTGTCACCCTCCCTCTGTCTGTCACCCTCCCTCTGTCTGTCACCCTCCCTCTGTCTGTCACCCTCCCTCTGTCTGTCACCCTTCCTCTGTCTGTCACCCTCCATCTGTCTGTCACCCTCCCTCTGTCTGTCACCCTCCCTCTGTCTGTCACCCTCCCTCTGTCTGTCACCCTCCCTCTGTCTGTCACCCTCCCTCTGTCTGTCACCCTCTCTCACCCTCCCTCTCTCTGTCACCCTCCCTCTCTCTGTCAACCTCCCTCTGTCTATCACACTCGCCTCTGTCTGTTACCCTCGCCTCTGTCTGTCACCCTCGCCTCTGTCTGTCTCTCTCTGTCTGTCAACCTCCCTCTGACTCCCTCCCTCTGTCTCCCCCTCTCTGTCTCCCTCCCTCTGTCTGTCTCCCTCTCCCTCACTCCGTCTCCCCCTGACTCCCTCCGTCTCCCTCTCTCTGTCTGCCTCTTTCTGTCTCCCTGTCTCTCCGTCCCCCGTCCCCCTCACTCTCCCTCCCCCTCCCTTCCTTAGTCTCCCTTTCTCTCCCTCTCCTTCCCTCTGTCTGTCTCCCTCTGTCTCCCTCTCTGTCACTGCCTGTCTCTGTCTGTCTCTGCCTCTATCTGTCCCTGTCTCTGACCCTATGTAGCTCTGTCTGTCCCTGTCTCTATCTGTCTCTATCTGTCTCTGCCTCTGTCTTTATATGTCTTTATCTGTCTCTATCTGTCTCACCTCACCGCGCTCTCACTCCCTGCTGCCCTCCCACCTCACCGGCTTTCACTCCCTGCTGCCCTCCCACCTCACCGGCTTTCACTCCCTGCTGCCCTCCCACCTCACCGGCTTTCACTCCCTGCTGCCCTCCCACCTCACCGGCTTTCACTCCCTGCTGCCCTCCCACCTCACCCGGGCTTTCACTCCCTGCTGCCCTCCCACCTCACCCGGGCTTTTACTCCCTGCTGCCCTCCCACCTCACCGCGCTCTCAATCCCTGCTGCCCTCCCACCTCACCCGGGCTTTTACTCCCTGCTCCGCCCTCCCACCTCACCCGGCTCTCACTCCCTGCTGCCCTCCCACCTCACCCGGGCTTTTACTCCCTGCTGCCCTCCCACCTCACCCGGGCTTTTACTCCCTGCTGCCCTCCGTCACCTCACCACGCTCTCACTCCCTGCTGCGCTTCCACTTCACCCGGGTTCTCATTCCCTGCTGCCCTCCCACCTCACTGGGCTCTCACTCGCTGCTGCCCTCCCACCTCACCCGGGCTCTCATTCCCTGCTGCCCTCCCACCTCACCGGGCTCTCACTCGCTGCTGCCCTCCCACCTCACCCGGGCGCTCACTCCCTGCTGCCCTCCGTCACCTCCCCCGGGCTCATTGGGTAGAGTCCACAGAAGTGAGGCTATGGTCGTGTAATTCGTTCTAGGTAAAGTAGTACAGAGTGATGAGCAACACTGTTGGGTCTGAGAATTGGGAACAGTAGTGAGCAGGAGGGGACACTTATTGTATGTGTGCACACATGGTGGACGTGTGCACACATGATGGAAAGCGTCGGGTGGCGGTGTGCACTATCAATCTGTGCAGACGGTAGTGTTCGTGTGCAGGCTATCGCTCTGTATGCACAAGTGCAGGGCGGTATACAAAGTCAGGATGGCGGTTTGTGGACAGTATTACAACCTGGGTGTACATGGTTCTAACTGCCGAGCATAGACAGCTGTGATATTGTTGACTAGTGTTTAGTGTGCAATGAGTCTGGATATTAGCATGACATATCAGGTATGCACACACACAGAGTGCAAACCCTCACCTACTTCGCAGAACCAGTTGCAGGAGCCTCTCGTTAGAATTTTATTATGCACATATACACACTGTGCGCGAAATTCTTAAAGTGTGCAGGGTGATACATGCTGCTGGAGTTGGTATCCCTCGTGCAGGAGGTTAGTGTGTACCATGGCATGTCATATGTGCACAAGCGGCACGCAGCCCCTCAGCTCGCAGGACTTGTCGCAGGGGTGTAGAGGGCGGCTGAGGTGGTGCATGCCACTGGTGTTAGTGCTCCGTGTGCAGGATGTTAGTGTGCAGGAAGCCACGCGTGCACACGCAGCCCCTTATTCAGCTCGCATGACTTGTTGCAGAGTGTGCAGTGGGTGGCTGGGGTGGTGCATGCCGCTGGTGTAAGTGCCACGTGTGCAGGAGGCAGTGTGGTGCACACAACTTGTGCTGCCCCTTACCTAGGTCGCAGAGACGGCTGAGGTGGTGCCAGAATGACATAGCAGTTACAGTGCTCCTTTGATTTCAGTGTTGTAATTCAAAGTTTTTTATCATCAGCTAATAGGCCGCAATAATCTAAACATTTGAGCACATGGCAATGCCTGCTATATCATGGCTTACTTAGAGTTATAGGACTGCTTTATAGATTCTACTTTTAATTGCTCAATTTCAGATGAAAACACTATTTTCGTTAAGAAAAGGTGTAAAGAAAAAGAACATGCATTTTAAGCAGTTCTCACTTGTGTTTCAAACGTCAAAGAACCTAGAAGAGATTGAGTTTGAAGACCAGAAACATAAATGTACTCCATCCTTTCATTTTTGTATAATAATGGTTTATGCATGCAAGCTCTTCTAATCTTCAGAATTCGCTACTTCCTGGAACTAACTGCCTATTGAATGCAGACACTCCATAAAGGTTTGAGGCCAAGCTCTCACTCCCTGCTGCATCCCCCTCTCCCACCCCCTGCCCCCACCCCCGCCCCCGTGCCCACAGCTTCCCGGCCACACACACAGCCGCACCCCAGTGCTTCGAAGGTCTTTAAACGACCATTTACATGTTAATGAGGCTTTCTTCACCTCTTCTTAGCGCCCCTGCACTCTGACTGTGGCTGGAATCGCCCGGCCCCACAGAGCAGTACCGGCGGTGTTTGCTGACACTTGAGAAAGAAAAAAAAAAGAACACAGGTACGTCTGTAAGGTCCGCGGGCCGCCAAGGAAGGCTTGCCGGGCCGCTGCCGGCCCGCGGGCCGTACTTTGAGTACCCGTGCTCTAATGTCTTGCGTTAGTTTTATCGCCTATCCAAACGTTTGGGCGCCATGTAGTGTAGTTCCTATTATCCCAATAGGCTCTGCGCATTGGAATAATATCTTCAATAGTATAGATCTAGGGCAGAGGTTAACTAGGTCTTCTACTGACGATATTAGACTTAAAGTTTTTGGTTTTGCCAGCTAGCTCAGAGTTCACTAGAAACTTTCTCGAATAGACAAGGAGGAGTTTAACTTCCCTGGATAGACAAGAAGGGATTTAGTTTCTGACAACCATAGAACATGACAACTTTGCTCTCCCCCAATCAAGAGTGTATCTCTAGAGTCGTGTGAAAACAAAAGACAACTTATTTTACTCAGTCAGTACGTGCATTCTTAGTTTCACCAGTTTGTAGAGAAAAGGAAGAGACGGGCGTATTCAATAAAAGATGTTATTTATTGATCAGTCTCTTTTCTCGTACAAGAGAAATGAATTGATATTATTGCGATACTTATGGTTAAGTAAAGTGCATACTATAAAAGCAGAAGTATAAAATAATACTGCAGAAGCATTGATATGGTTTCTAAGCCATATGATAGTTAAAATTGATAAAATAGATACATACATATATACATTTGACTAACCGTACTCAACTGGTGCTTCTAACCACGCCTACCCCAGTGTACCTGACCTAAGCCTAATACGTGGGCGGGAGTAGATAAGTAGCAGTTTAAGTTAAGTTTGTTTTGCCAAGTGACTGACTCAAGAATTCTCTGCAAGGGGTTGTTCAGTTCTGTACCTGAGATCTAGAATGGTTGAGGGCTGGTATCTCTCGTCTCTGGTCTTGATATTCCAGCTGCCTGCGAGGGCTGCTTGGAAGCGCCGGAGCTGGATTTCTCGGCAAGAGAAAAATAGCTTCTCGTTCTCAGCGCGTCAGGAAGGTGGGGCAGCGCGTGTGGGCTTCGCTCTCTGCTGGGCTCATCAGCGCGTCTCGCTGCTCCGATCTCGTCACCACCGCGTGTGTTTGCTTAAGGCAATGTCGGTAATATTTATACCTGTAAGGTGTCGAGATTGACGTAAGGATGGACATGGATACGTCAATAAGGATGTCATACGAACGGGCTTGTTCGCACATTCTTTTGCTGAAGTTCTCGTGAAATCAAAACAATGGCCGCAGGGATTTTCCCAGGTTGTCATAGGTTTGATTTGTTTTGAGAACTCCGTATGCCTTATCAGGGGCTGGAGGAATAGTGCTTGTCTAATTAGATGGCATGCGTTATTACCTAATCAGATAACACGTTTCTGTGCCGTGGTGTGGCTTAATCAGATAACGGTTTTTTGCATCGTGGGTCGGCTGCTAGTTAAGTATTAACCAGAACAGGGCCGGGAATAGGGGAATCGATACAGAACCTATAGGAATACATCACAAAGTTATACCTGTCTGCTCTGTGCCATAGCTAATAGAGGTTGACCTCAAGTTTACATTACTGAGATCTTTAATGGACCTAACAAGAATGGTGACATTATTGCTTGTGGTGGACTACCATCCTCCCCAAATAATATTCCACTTTCTCATAATTAGGAGCAATGAAATGTAACTACAAATGGGTGAAAGGAAGTACGCTGGGCTCAAATGTCTAGAATTCTCATCTATAGGTCCCACAAGCCTTCTTCCCAAATTTATTTAAATTGTTCTAAACCCTGATATTCTTTTCTTTGATATTTTCAAAGAAATTAAGTTGGTGTGTCTTGAATTCATTCTAGATTTGGCACAGAAGTGAATGATATAAGTAGACATAATTCTCTGAGCAAGCTCACTTAGCGAATGAAATGCCCGAAGGAGAAGGGCAACTCTTTTAGTCAGTCCTATCTGTATTTAGTGACAAAGATTCTGATCTGCGCTATGCTCGAAAGGAATGGTGGGAGGTACTGTGCCATGCGATGACAGCCCATGAAGACAGCACTGGAAAGATAGCCCTAGATCTGGTACAGGATCAGTATAGTGCATCTGATATACCACAGAATAAAATGTTGCAACCACTACATCGTCCTAACCACAACATTGCATGATATGTCCATTTAAGTTGATGCGGAGTTCTGAATAGTATAGTGATAAGAGATGTAGGTAATGATCCCCCACTTCAGTTGCCAAAAAACACATCTATTACATCCTTCGGCAACTAGTTCAACATCATTCTGTCGCCCGGGACGTAGCATGTTCTTGATGTAAGACTGCAATGTGTAGGTCTACATGAGTGCTTAAAAAGCCCACAACGAATGGAGTGTGCTACAAAAGGGCATACTGTGACTCAATGAGTATGGTAACCATCCCTCACTTAAGGAGCGCTCATGCCAGAGAGATGAAGCGGAAGACATATAAAGGAGGTCATTATATGTAATCAGGCATTGGATAGCTCTAGAATAATCAGAGGTCCTCTGAGTCTTCGGTTATTGATAGCCTGGATGAGAGTCACTTGTCATAGGGAGGTAGAGTGGTTAGGCAACGCGGAGAAAGTAGGTTGCATCTGTTGCAGAATCTGGCACTGGTCTGAATTTCAACGTTTGTGGCTCAAGAACTTAAATTAATCTGTTCTAAATATTTTTCACCACTCCAATTGCAAACATTGTTTTCTGTGTCAGTGGAGGCATTCAAGTGCTGCTTGCAATCCCCACGATTTGCTGTGCATCATGAACATTTACTAATGTGTGGTGTGTCATTTCAGTTCCTATCTGTATTTTCCGGAACAAAGAATCGAAAATTAATTATTTTATTTTGTTTTATTTTCCTAGAGTGGAGATCAGGATGACGAAATTTATGAAGGGATAGATGAAAGGTAAGCCTTATGTTCATCCATGTGTGTATGTTATGTGCCTGTGCTTGCTTATATAGGTACACGTGTACATTATCTACTTTTAATTACAATTAGCCCCATTTATATCATGATTAAGGGATAGACATCTGCACTATCTGGGCACTACTAATTGCATCAAAAGTTATCCTATAGTTGTGTGTGTCATTATTCCGAGGTTGCTTTGGGCTTCGTGTCCAATCTGACAGTACTGAACACGCAGTTCACAATGCCATTAGAGGGGAGGGCCGCTGGAAGCCCGCACCCGGGGACCGGCTGCTGCTGCGTGGCTGGAGATGGCGCGAGTTAGTGCGTGACCAGCGTCGCATTACCCAGGTGAGGCAGGCGGACCACCGCTGGACTGGGAGCTTGGGGGAGGAGAGCCCCGGCCTTTCGTGCAGCGGCCTACCACCCTGCGGAGTGCTGCCTGCCCCACATTGAACTTTCTGGGAGGGGGGCGGCGCACAGTGCCTTGCTGCGCGGTCCGTGCCTGCACTCCGTGGGGTGCTATTCCTGGGTTCCCGGCTGGCGGCCGGCTGAGTGTGCAGCTGCAGTGCTGAAATTGGCTGCGCTGTTGGGGATGTCGTGGCTGATGCCCTGCTACTGCCCCCGTGATTGAGTGGCTGGAACTGCTTCAGGGTGCGCTGGAGCGCCCCTGTGACCCTGAGTGACGAGGAGGCCCACCGACTGGAGGCGGGCCTTGGGTGCAGTGGACTGGCTCTGTGGTCCCGTGGTCCCGCGGTCCTGACTGGGATTTGTGCCCCCTGCTTGTCCCCTGGAGGGGGTGTTGACCCATAGATTGGAACTGATCGCAGTGAGTACCGCCCGCGCTCTCCCAGGCATCTGCTCCTGCCCATGGCCATGACATTCAGAAAGTCGGTAAAAACCTGTCTGTTCAATCAGTGAGTACGCTCTACAATCTTGCGTTTCTTTGTCTTACAGCGCCGAGACACCTCCGGGTAGTTGTGCGTTATAAAAGTTTCATAAATAAATAAATGGCGGGAATATCCTCCCCCCCTGCCTGTGGCCTACGGACAGCTTCCACGTGAACCGCTTCTGCCCGGTGGTGTGTGGCCCTGGCAGTGTTTGGGGGGGACGACTGCTGTGGGTGACTAGTGGCCCTTCCAATCCCATCTCTTGTAATTGCGCACATTGCCATGGGGCCCCGGCGGGGGAACCACCGAAGGGGCATGGCGCGGAGGACCCATCTCAGGGGGCGGCGGAGTCGGCCTCCCAGGCCTCTCCGATCAGCTGCGTCCCGCTGATTGCTCTGTCGCCCCCCCTGATAAATTGGACCTGATTCTGCAGGAGATACGGGATTCGCGCCAAGCCATTGAGCACCAGATGGGCACGCTTACAACGGGCCATAACCTCCTGCGAGCAGATCGTGGCAACCTTGCACCTACTGTCAAGGACCACACCCGCACACTGTCTGACCTGGTGCCTCAACAAAAAGATCATGCCGCTCAGCTGGTGCACTTGAATAAACAAATGACCATTCTGCTGGACAGGGCCGATGATGCAGAAGGAAGGGCGCGACAAAATAACGTCTGCATTATTGGGCTGCCGGAGCGCTCCAAAGGTGCTGATGCGACTCACTTTGTTGCGCAGTGGCTCCGAGAGAAGGTGGCCCCGGAAGGTCTTTCTGCCTTCTTCTGCGTGGAGCGGGCACAACGTATTCCTACGGGGAGGCCGACTTCCGGCCGGCCGCCCAGACCACTTATTGCCCGCATCCTCAATTACAGAGACCGCGATCCCCTCTTGCAACTGTGCAGGTGCAGTGCCAGAGGGCATCCTACCAGCCGCCCAAGAAGAGGCTCCAAGCCCTCAATCTGAAATACGCTCTCCTGTTCCCCGCACGTTTAAAAATCATCTACAATCAGAAACCCATTTCTTGGTTTACCTCACAGCGGCGAACGACTGGCTTGAGCACACCATGCCTGCTCAGTCTCTGGATGGCATCGACCTGCGGGTGCGTGGGGCGCAGGCGCAGTCCAACCGTCTCAGACCCCGTCTTGACGGTACCCTGCGGTCTCTCCCATCTGCTCGGAAACCAACCCTGGAACAGGCCATGATGGAGAAGGACTCGGCGCTGGAAGTGGCCGCTGCCATGCGGGACCCTACACAGATCTCTTCCTCTCCGGATCAATCAGAGGATGACGTGACGCCGTCGGACTCTGGCAGCAACGACCCTTTGTTCCCCACGATCACTCCCCAGGTGGTCAAGGACCTGTTTGGCTGAGGTGGAGGCCTGTCCTCTACGACACCTTCCTAACTATGACTTGGACTCAGCAAGATGTTGATATTACTTGTGTGGTGTGGAAACAGTTTTCCACGTAATTAACCTTTTTCCTCCCAGGTTCGGCATACCTCACAGTTCATCATCCTACACGGTCCCGGCGGGGAGGTGCTCTTGGGAGTGTTTATGCTGCGAGTGTTTGGTGCTGGGTTCGCCCCTCCTGCAGTTGCATTCACTGCATGGTATAACCGTTTGGACTCGATGTTTGTTAATCAGAGTTTGGACCAGCACAGTTCGATGGCTGGCCCTAGTATTGGGGATTGTTTCTTCAGTGGTTGTTTATTTTGGTTCCTTGTCCACACACTATTCTTTATTGTGTGGTGTACACAATATCATCCTGGGTCGCTCTTCTTTCCAGAAGTGTTGATGCATGCCTGTTCTGGCTAAGTATAAAATACTGACATGGAATGTGCAGGGAATGGGCTCTGTGCATAAGCGACATCGCATCTATGCTCAACTAAACAGGTGCAAGGCCCACATAGCCTTGCTCCAGAAAACGCACATGACTGACTCGGAGGTTGCTAAACTGCAGCGGAAATGGAAGGGGTAAATATATAATACATCCTATTCTGCCTTTGCACGTGGGTCGCTTATTTGGGTGAGGAATGGGGTGCCATTTGAGCTGCTGGAACGGAGGGTGGACACTTCAGGGCGCTATGTTCTCCTGCGGGGCAGGCTGGATGGAACCCCAATTGTTTTGGGTAGCCTGTATGCCCCGAACTATGAACAGACTGCTTATCTGACTGGCCTCAATGCGGTTTTAATGGACTGGGTACACTGCCCCAGGGTTCTTGGGGGGGATTTTAATTCTGTTCTAGACATGCAATTAGACCGCTCTCACCCCCGGAGCAGGGCGCAGTTCCTACTAGGATAGCGGAGTTCCTACATGCCTGGGCGGTGGGTTGGGGGATCACTGACATATGGCGCACACAACACCTGTCTGTCTGACCGAGAATATTCGTTTTACTCCCCCCGCACCAACTGCACACGTGAATAGACAGGGTTTTCTGCTCCCTGTCCCAATCATCCCAGGTGCTTGAATCCACGGACCTCGGGCAAACGTTATCCGATCACAATCCACTGGAGGTGCGGCTCGAATGGGGGAGGGCCCTCCCCCCACTCCCGACTTGGAGACTATGAAGATGGGGTGATCAGGGACACTCTGGGTACCGCTATCGCCAATTACTTCACAGAAAATACAGGTTAGGCATCCTCCTATCTAGCTGAATGGGATGCGTTTAAGTTGGTCATTAGGGGGGTGGCAATAGGGACTACTGTTGGGGCCCGGCACAAGCTACATCAGAGGCTCGTCTCCGTCGAGGACTCCCTGAACACACTGGAAACTGAGGCTCTTGCTGACCCTACCCGGCAGGCGCCACTGCAGGATGCCAGGATTCAATATGCAGAGCTCCTTGAACGACTCTGTCTAATAGATTACAGTACGTAACCCAATATAGTCATAAAGAGGCTGACAAGTCAGGGACTCTTCTGGCCCGTCTCATCCGCGATACCCTGCCCCAACACCGTATATTGGAGGTATTCCTCCCGGATGGCTCTGTGGTTAATACTCAGGCTGATATTAACATGGGGCTCTGCACCTATTATAAGTCCCTCTACGCTGCCCCGCCCGCTATGCCCCGGATCTCCTGACTAATTTCCTGGACGATCTCACCTTCCCTGAACTGACGACAGATGCACAATCGGACTTGGAGGCCCCTATCACTAGAGCAGAAATAATGGGAGCTCTTAAGAGCCTCCCTAAGAATAAGACACCAGGGTTGGACAGACTCCCAGCGGAGTTTTATTTGACTTATGCTGTACAACTCACTCCACCTCTGTTGACTCTTTACAAGACAGCACTAGAAAAACGCACACTTCCTGTAACAACTATCCAAGCACTGGCTGTTTCCCTCCCCAAGCCCAACAGAGACCCTCAAGACATATCAGGATATCGCCCTCTCTCCATGTTAGCTGAAGAGTATAAAATACTCAGTAAAATACTAGCGCAGCGTCTGCTTTCTTATCTCCCCAAACTTATTCACATGGACCAGTGCAATTTCATCCCGGGCCGTATCATTTCTCTCAATATAAGGCGACTCCACTACCGGATGGAACCCACTGCCACTCAAACCGACACCGCCGGGTGCATCTCTCTAGATATGCAACAAGCATTTGACACCCTGGACTGGACGTATATGTTGTCCTCACTTAAGAGATTTGGCATCCCGCGGGGGTGCCGACGATGGGTCAAACTACTGTACTCCTCTCCCACGGCCCGGGCTCAGACAGGCACGTCCATCTCGGCTGCTTACCCTGTAGCCAGGGGCACGCGACAGGGCTGCCCCCTGTCACCAATATTATTTGTCCTGGCGCTGGAACCCCTTCTTCTCAAGACCCGAAAGTAGGCTGTGGGACTGGGGATACCCGTGTCTAACACGACACATATTGTGTCTGCATATGCCGACGACATTATCCTCTATTTTAAAGAGCTCACTACCAGTCTGGAACCCGTGCCGACCCTCCTTAAGAATTTTGGACTGATATCGGGTTTGACGATTAATGCCCAGAAATCCCATGCTTTCTTTATGCGACATAGGGAGTCCCCTGACCCGATACCCTTTGGCGATCTCCTGTTGACGACCGCCCCAGACACTTTCAAATACCTAGGTATTCAAATTTATCGAACTCCCAAGGATCTGATTGAGAGTAATCTACAGAAGACAATACGGTCTCTCCGGAGCCAGATCTCCTTCTGGACTTCATTGCCACTGTCTGTGATGGGCAGGATAGCCATCTCCAAAATGGTGATGCTCCCTCGCCTTTTATATTTTTTTTACTAACATACCAGTTGTTATCCCGCCCAGCATATTTAAGACATTGGACTCCCTATTGTTAGACCTTATTTGGGGAAAGGGACGCAGAAGAGTGGGACTGGCGAAGTTGCAGCTTAGACCTGCTGAGGGAGGCATGGGGGCACCAGACTTTCGGGCATACTGCACGGCCGGTAAACTACAGTGGTTGTCCTATTGGCTGGTGGGAAAGAACACTCATGAGATTGGATACACCGGTCGCCTCCTTGCTCAGGGTACATTACACGCTTTACTTCTGCCACTGGCTATAATCCCCCGAACGGCCCCACCCTTGCTTAGAACCGCGCTGGCGTACTGGAAAAAGTCCCTAAACTACACGCGACTAACCCTCCCTTACTCTTCCAACATTCCCTTCCTTGAAATCCCTGGCGCAGATGGCTTAATAAGGAAGCGGACTGTGTCCTCTTGGGAGCAGGAAGGAATATCCACAGTTGGAGCACTGTTTGTAGACGGCACTCTGGCGGCCCACGACAACTTCACCCGTGCATCGAGTGTCCCTTCGATACTGTTCCTCCTTCACACCACCATTACTCACTACATCAAGCGCCACTGGTCCCCTGATGGGGTAAAACCCCCCAAAAATGAACTTGTGTACTCTACATACTTGATGAGTGCTGGTTGACATCTTACCCGATGGCTTTATAGGGGGATCCGTGCTCACTCAGGGATGTCTCTGGCCCCGCTCCAGGCAAAATGGGAGGCGGTACTGGGAAAAAAACTCACGGACAGGGACTGGACGACTATATTGGAGTTCCCCAAGAAAGTCTCCCAGAACGCTAAATTTAAATATATACAACACATGATCTTACACAGGGCCTATCTGACCCCACACCGACTGACCTGTATCTACCTAGACGCCCAACTTTCCTGCCCTAGATGTCAAGAAGCAGATGCTGATCTCATCCACATGCTGTGGTATTGTCCACGCTTGCAAACTTATTGGCAAACGATAGCTTACAGGGTCCGAGAGGTCACGGGCACGGCCGACTGGACAGCTGTGGATAGCTGTCTACTAGGTCTGCATAAACGCCCCAAGACATTGAAAGTGCAATATAAATTTGCGGACCTAGCCGTGCTGCTTGCGAAACGAGCCATCACATTAGGTGGAAATCTGCCCACCCCCCCTACAGCAGCGGCTTGGCAGGCGGAATTGATCAGGTGGGGCGCCACAGAAAGCGCTGTCATTAGACAGGAAGTATATCGAGGCCTACGCAAAACCCCATTGCTATGGATTAGAACCAAATGCAAGAGGTGCTTAAGGCCCTTGTTACACTCACCCTCCCCCCCGGTGTCGCCACCTGAGCCCCCATATCATCATCTCCACCCCCCCTACCCTGTGACTGAATTGCTTGACACTGTGTAGTCCTTTATTATGATTTGTTGCTGATGCCCAGGATTGTATGGTATGGCCTGCTCCACCTGTTGGAGCTTGATTCTCACTTTAAACTCCTTTTATAATTGCGACGGTGTACACATCCACCCCATCTTTTCCTTTTCCTAAACCATATTGTATTGTGTGGGCTAATGGACCAGGGTGGGGAGGGGGTTGTTTTTGTGTTGGATTTCTCTTTTTTGCCTCTATTATGTTCTGTGGTTCACTTATGAAGAAAACCTGAGTTTTGCCTCTTGCTCTTCGCGGACAGGGACAGCTATAACCGTTTGTCAAGATGTACCGAGAGGTTACAATGTCATGTACTCGTTAACTTAAATTTCACAATACAGTCAGTGCAACAGTAGAGAAAGTATTGGATAGTTGAGGGGTAAAAATAACTATTTCCCCTTCAGTGAGTGCAACAGTAGGGTAAGTGTTGGATAACGGAGTAATTCAATTTATTATTCCAAGTCCAGTGAGTGCAACAATAGGGAAAGTGTTGGATAGCGGAGGGATGAAAATTACTATTCTAACTCCAGTGAGAGCAACAATAGGGAAATTGTTGGATAGCAGAGGGGCAAAAATAACTATTCCCACTCCAGTGAGAGCAATGGTAGGGAAAGTGTTGGATAGCGGAGGGGTAATAATTACTATTCCCACTCTACTACTGCAAAAGTAGGATTAGTGTTGGATAGCGGAGGGGTAACATTTACTATTCCCACTCCAGCAAGTGCAACATTAGGGAAAATGATGGATAGCGAAGGGGTAAAAATTATTATTTCAACTCAAATGAGTGCAGCAGTAGGGAAAGTGTTGGATATCGAAGAGCAACAATTACTATTCCCACTCCAAAGAGTGCAACAGTAGAGAAAGCGTTGGATAGCGGAGGGGTAAAAAATACTACTCCCACTCCAGTGAGAACAACAATAGGGAAAATGTTTGACGTAGGGGTTTAAATGTACCATTACCACACAAGTGAGTGCAACAGTAGAGTAAGTGTTGGATAGCGGAGGGGTAAAATATATATATAAAAAATATAACATTATAAAAATAAATAATATTTAAAAAATAAAAAATCTAATATATTAAATATATAAAAAGAAAACATATTATAATATGTATTACATATAAAAAATACATGTAAATATTATAATAATAAATACATTTATAAAAGATTAGTTTAAACTAAAAAACACTAACGAACAAAAACATTAATTAATATGTATTTATTTTATTTCCTACCCTATAACACCACACCAATAACAACACACTTCAAATTTTTTGAATAAATGTACTTCCATAATTAACATAATTAATAATAAATTAAAAAATGGTATTAATAAATAAAACTAATAAACATTAACTACACACACTTTAACACTATAATGTCCACAACACACACCTAAATTAAACTATAAAATAATAAAATACAATTAAAACGTATTTGTAAATTAAAAACTATTACTATTTACAACTAATTATAAAGTAATTAAGATGGATTTAATACCTGCCCTTTACCCCTTTAAAAGTAAAAACAACAGACAAAAAACAAACAATTACCCAAAATAAATATCAAATAATTAACATTAATTAACAACTATATATTAATTAATTGAACACAAATTACTTCTCACCCTATACCCCTATAAACACCACAACACACACCTATGATCAATTACACAATTACTATAACTAATGTTTAATTAATTTAATTAATGTCAATTCACAAATATTTATTAATAATAAATAAATAAACTACTTAACACCCATTACTCCTATAATGTAGTGTAATGTAAAAATTATTTATAAAGTGCTCGGACACCACTGGTTTCATGGCGCTATAGGACAGATAAACTCAAGAGGGGGCAGGAAACCGGTGTTCAGTCATCATATGCTTGTCGGAACAAGTGGGTTTTTAGTAGTTTCCTGAAGGACATGTAGCAGGTGGTTGACCGAAGTTCGTGGGGGAGAGAATTCCAAGTTTTGGGTGCCAGAAAAGAGAACCCAAGGCCGCCGTGTTTCTTCCGTTTAAAGGAAGGGACAGAAAGAAGGTTGTGGTGCAAGGAGCGCAGGTTACGGGAGGGGACGTAACGATGGATCCTAGAAGTTACAAAGGCAGGGCAATGGCCAGTCAAGGATTTGAAAACGATGCAGCCAAGTTTGAAAATACCACGTTTCGTCACTGGTAGCCAATGAAGCTTTTTCAATATGGGGGAGACATGTTGATGTCTAGGTTGACGAAATACAAGTCTCGCTGCTTGATTCTGCACCAGTTGTAATTGGCGGAGTTGGTAGGCTGGGATGCCAACGTAAAGAACGTTGGCATAATCAAGGCGGGAGATAACCAATGCCATGATAACCAGTACGAGGGCCTCAGTGGTCAAAAACCTGGAGATTTTTAGAATTCGTCGTAGTTGGAAAAAACATGACGAAGTAACTGCCTTGATCTGGGGTGCCAATGAGAGATCTTTGCTGATGGTAACCCCTAAGCTCTTTACAGATTCAGAGGGGGAAGGAGCGGGGCCCCAAGATGGTGGCCAGAAATTGGGGTTCCATGGATTAAGGGGGCCTCCTGTTAGAACCAGCTCCGTTTTGTTGTGATTCAATTTCAATTGGCTTTGAGACATCCATTCTCCAATAAAGGTCATAGTAGACTGAAAATTAGCGATGGATGTGGGTGTGGATTTAAGATTAAAGACCATTTGAATGTCATCAGCGTAGTTGAAAATAGTAACGGGATAGTTATGTAGCGATTGAATCAGGGGTTGCATATATAGGTTGAATAAAAGTGGTGATAGGGCTAACCCTTGTGGAACCCCCCAAGTTAATTTCACAGGGGTGGCCGAAAAGGAGGATAGCCGAACAGCCTGGGAGCGATGGAATAAGAAGGATCTGATCCACTCTAGCGCTGTGCCCCGGATGCCGGCTCTGCCGACACAGTCGATCAGAAGAGTGTGATCGACCGTGTCGAAAGCAGCCGACAAGTCCAGGAGCACGAGTGCCTGGGGAATGTTGTTATCAGCTCCCTTCCTGAGCTTGTCCATCACAGCCACAATAACAGCCTCAGTAGAGTGTCCCGGCCGGAAACCTGCCTGCTGGGGATCCAGAAATTGGGAAGACTCAATAAAGGCACTGAGACAGTTAGTCACATGGGCCTCTAGAATTTTACTAAGAAAAGGGAGTAGGGAAATGGGACGGAAGTTGCTCAGTACTAGGGGATCAGCATTGGGTTTTTTAAGAATTGGCATTACTACGGCACATTTAAAAAAGTCAGGAACAATACCAGTGGTCAGAGAGCTGTTGAGTAATGAAAGTGGGGGATCAGGTCAGGCTTGAAAGGCTTTTTTAAGACCTCAGGGGGGCAACTGTCATTTGGGGAGCCAGAGTTTACTCTATTTAGGAGGGCCAGAAACTCTGGCTTAGAAATTGGGGGGATATGGTCTAACACCAGTGGATTTCCACAAGTGGAAGCAGGGATCTAACATGGGATTGAGGGCGGAATATTGTTTTTAATGAGGGCAATTTTTTCAATGAAAAAGGCATTTAATGAGTTACACAATACCTGAGAGGGAGCCGTCTTGGCTAAAACCCGATCTGGTAGGGTGAGCTCATTAACAATGGAGAAAACATCTTTGGATTTGGACGAGGAATTAATGATTTTTTGAGAAAAATATGTGGATTTAGTTTGTAAGATAGAATTTTTATATTGTTTTAATAAGGAGATGTAGATAGTTTTCTCCTCAGGAGTGTAATGGCGCCGCCAACGGTGTTCAGCCTGCCGCAGGACTAGTTTTTCCTTTTTTAGATCCTCGGAAAACCAGCGCTGAGCGTCGTGAGGGCGCTTAGTTTTTATTTTTTTCATTGGAGCGACTTTATCACATGCGATTCCAGCCAGTTACCAAAGTTAGAAGCTTGGGCGGAGGTGGAAGACAGTTCCTTGGGGGCTGAGGAAATCAAGAGACTGTGAAATTCAATCTGATCAACTCGTGTCCAATTTCGTGCAAAAAAATTGTTGACAGGAGTGGGGGGGACGTAGGGGGTCTGGGTGATGACAAAGGAAATAAAGAAGTGATCAGACCAGGGACAAGGAGAAATGGTGGGGGGAGTGATTTTGGAGGTCCAAGCTTGATCGAGAATGTGCCCCTTGATGTGAGTAGCCTTATCAATGTTTTGGGTGAATTTAGGCCAGTCAATAGATTGGAGAATTCAACCGATAGGTTGCTTTCGCCAGGATCTAGAGGCCAGTAGTTGAAATAACCATTAACAATGATTTTGGCATGATTAAGGGCAAGATGAGATATCTGTTCTCCAAAAAGCTGAGGGAATGAGGGCATATGATCAGGGGGTCGATAAAAGAGGGCACAAATAGAGGCAAACTTAGAGGAGGTGAATTGTAGTACAAGACTATCGACACCAGGAAGGCTGATCCTTTCTAAGGTGGTGAATTTATGCTTATGATGTATAATAGCTGCGACTCCGCCACCTGATTTGCCTTGAAGGCGATTGGAATGGAGTAAATAGTAGCCATTAGGAATTGCAGCAAGAATATCCGGTGCGGAGTCGTCCGTCAGCCAGGTTTCTGTCAAGAGGAGAATATCAGTAGTACCGGCGTCGAGTAGTTGGAAAATCTCCAATTGGTGTTTCACCATTGAACGTGTATTAAGATAGTAACAGTTAGGGGGGCAAGGACCGAGGCGCAAGATATACTAGGACATTGAGGGAGCCCAGGAGGTCTAGCAGGAGGTGATCTTACCTGGCGGTTGAGCCCAGTAGGTTTGGAGTCATAGATATCCGAAGTAAGTGCAACCTGCCTGTCCAGAGGGTTCATAGGGCCATCATGTTGCAAGTTATAAAGCTCAGGCAAGGTATAGGTAATGTGGGGGGCATAGTGCCTGGCCCCTGGGCCCGGGCTGGCGCGGACGGGCGCAGACGGGCTTGCATTTGGCGCGCCCGCTGCGCGGCCGGGGAAGACACATGACTTAAGTGAGGAAAAGGGAGGGGCATGGCCTAGCGTGGAGGGGGCGTGGCCTGACCAGGCTTCCACTGAATGACGTCAATGTGTGGAGCGACCCGCGACAGCGTTCAAAATCGGCTGTGCGGGAGGGTATGCTGGCGAGAATGAGGCCAAGTGCAAAAGTAAGGTACAATTAAAAACACAAGAAATACAATGTTTAAAAATGCTCGTTGCTCCCGGCTTCCGCCTCAGGAGTTTGTTTCTGTCTGTCTGCGCGTAGGTTTGGGCGTGCTATAAGGGCGGGGGCGTGGCCTAGCGTGGAGGGGCGTGGCCTGATCAGGCTTCCACTGAATGGCGTCAATGTGTGGAGCGACCCGCGACAGCGTTCAAAATCGGCTGTGCGGGAGGGTATGCTGGCGAGAATGAGGCCAAGTGCAAAAGTTAGGTACAATTAAAAACACAAGAAATACAATGTTTAAAAATGCTCGTTGCTCCCTGCTTCCGCCTCAGGAGTTTGTCTCAGTATAACTCCCAAAAAACACCTAATCACACAATTACCATAATTAATTGCCAATTAAGTAATTATAATTAATGAACAACCAACTATTTATTCATCAATTAAAAATACATTGCTTCACACCCTTTACACCTATAAACACCAGAAGACGCACCTAAAGTTAATTACACAATTACCATAATTAAATACCAATTAATTAATTACGATGAATTAACAACCAATTATTAATTCATCAATTAGAATTAAATGACTTCCCACTATTTACACCTATAAACACCACAACGCACACTTAAAAATACACAATTACTATAATTAATTATGAATTAATTAATTACAACCAATTACTAATTCATCAACTAAAAATAAATTACTTCCTACCCTTTACACCCTTAAACACCACAACACACACCTAAAATTAATTACACAATTACCATAATTAATTATCAATTAATTAATTATTATTAACTAACCCATAATTCATTAATTAATTAATACTAAATTACTTTACACGTTTAACACTATAACATCTCAATAAAACAAATATTAATAAATAAATAATCAATTAAATTAATATAATTAAATTACTTCCCACCCTATTCCCCTATAAACCCACGACCCGATATGGAACTAAAACGCAAAATTCTAATAAAATAAAGTAATAACTACTAAAAATGTAACACATATATTACAAATGCAAACAATTCTTATCCCAAAAAAATAGATCACATACATTTAAAATATATACTAAAATACATAACATTAATTAAAAAATCGATATTTTTAACAACTATATTTTTGCAAACGGTATTAAACACTTCGATATTTTTAAAATCGATATTACTTACCTTAAGTCGATATTCTTGACCACGATATTCTTGCTGTCGATATTTCTGCACCACGATATTTATAAATCTATATTTGTGCAACTCTATATTTTTTAACTCTATATTCTGTCTGCACACCCTAATTCAGCAAGAGAATAAGATCGTTTTAGTGCCATTGTGCATTTTATTTTGGCATTTTATTTGTGTTGGAGAAATCCTAATTGACCTTCCCTAAGAATGGATTGCAGTACTCCAATAGTTTGTAAAATCCAATGTAATATATGGGATTCTGTAATTCCTGTATATGCCCCTGTCTTTAATTTCTTTATAATCGGCGACTTGTGACACACACAGTCACTGAAGAAAAGAGGTGCAAACCCAACTATTGTAAGTTATTTCAGTTATGATCTGATGTCACAATGACTGCTGCAAGAGCCAGCGGCAGAGGCGAAAGGCAGATCAGGTCACGAAGCTTAATTAGAACAATGGAATGTCTGGAGCTCCATTGGAAACAGTATAGTCCTCTGGGCTTCTAATGTCCAGTAGAAGCCCGAAGCTCCAACATTTTGTGAACAAAAGGCCTCACGGAGCTCGAGGGGATGTCAGTCCCCTCAGGCTCCATGAGGCCTTTTTTTTTTACAAATTAGATCATTCTGCCCTGGAATGTTTTAATAGCCTTAGAGCCCTCCGTAGCTGGCTCTTCCAGCCTTTAAAGTCCAGCTCCCATGTTAAAGGCCTTCGCCTTCGGCTCAGGCTGTTAATGCTAGAGTGGGCCTTTAATGCCCCGTAGAGCCAACTACACCGGGTGTCTAAGTATATAAAAAATCAGCTGTTAAAACAAGGGAATTAGATCTTTGCTTTTTTTTCTTCCCAATTTGTTTAGCTTATAACGACAAGCAGAGAGAATGTTTATTTTCGGCACTCCTTATATAGTTAGAGACAAGTTAGAATCTTTTTGCATGTTTCTACACATTCCGAGCTACATTAGCATTTTTTCTTTTAACTGACTTGTATTGAACTGTTTCCAATGTGTTTGTAACAAATATCGAGTAGCTTTTGATGTGTTTAACTTTGCACTATTTTTATTCTTCATGTTTGCAAACATTCTCACTCTTCCATAAGTAAAAGCTATGCACCAAAGTTTTAATTGTTTTGTGGAAAAGGTGATGGTGTGATCATGTATTATATGGGATAAAGTACTACCCCTGGTGTACATAATAAGGACATTGCACTTCAGAGTTTCATCATAATCTTATACAGGAACTCGGCCCTCAGCCTCGTTTCTCTATATGGTTATGGATGCACTCGGTGACTGGCAATATCCCTAACATGTACGGCAGATGGTACTTTATCCTATACATTATGTTATCATCCATGACTTTTTGACCCAGTATCTCACTACATCAAGTTTGTACTGCTCCCATGATGAAGGTAGACACACCCTGTGTAAATGGCAAGTAACAGTAAAAATAGCAATTAAATATTTTCATCTTCAACTTTCTCCAAATATTTCAAACTAGTTACTCCTTTCTTATGGGAAATATTTGTAGCAGCTTCGGGTTGGGATCTGCGCACTGCAGCAGGGACGTGCACTGATAGCCACAACATCAGACAGTATTGAAGAAGTCCTGATGCATTTGGAATCTTCTGTGATCTTGAGGAAGTTCAGGGCTGGGATTGATCTGGGTTTGAGTTTCCAGGTAATCACATACATTCCTAACGGCTTCCCACGCTCAATGTGCACACCTCAGCAGTAAAATCCTGTAGCCTGCAGATAAATCGGATGTCATATATTTTCAAGTGGGTAGTGGCAGCGGTCTTCCAACTTGTAAACATAGTTTCCATTTGGAGAAAAAAGGAAGAACATTAATAATCCTACCTCAAACTGAAGGATTTTCTGATAGTTTAGAATCAGGCATAAAAATGGAAAGCTACAATTTTCATAGTTTAGGCACACAGGAAAATGGGTTTTACTGTATCTCTGAAACTGAATAACTTTAGAAAAACTGCAGGTGTAAGCACACGACTTCTAAAATTATTATTTTTTGAGAATCAGACGCAGATTTTATCAAATGTGAAACATCTGTGCTATTGACTTAAAAAATGTATATGTATTTTTACTCTGAAAAGCAACTCTTGCACAAAAGAGGATGAGAAGAGGAGAGAGAAGGAAGACAAAAGAAGGCAGGAGCAGGAAAAGAAAGAACAGAAAAAAGAGCAAGAAATACGAAAAAAGTTCAAAGTAAGGACTTGTCTCTATGAATGTTGTTGTAATGTCGTAATTGTAATATAAGCAATTTTTCTAGAGGGGGACTCGGAAAAACAGCCATGCATAATACCTTCAGAAGTAATCAATTAAGGTTCATATTATTTTTTAAACATTATTATAGAAGTAGGATGTGCATATTTTCTTTCTTATTGATCACAGTGTCCTTCCAGACTTGTTGCCACCACGGATGACTGTGAAACACCTCCTCTGGCTCCATGGGCACTTTTGGGTTACTCCTCTTGTGTCACTCCTGGGTGGACTCCAGACTACTCTCGCGGACACGCCTTTGACATCTTATCCCCTTGTTTCATAGGTTACAGGCCAGGGGGGCTTGAAGAAAACAAAGTATGAAATTCAGGGAGGCCAGAACTAAAGACATAGATACATAATTTTCAAAATATCTGAATTCTGAACATGTATACCAGTGTAGAGCTCATGTTAATCAATGTTCATACAAAGAAGAGTGGTGCAACAGGAAGTGAGCTGCTTGGGTGCTTGAGAGGCAAAATACAGTGATAGCTGCATGGAACCGATCATATTTCCATGTACGCTCTGAGTGCGAGAAAAGGACGAAGTACAGTGCAGCTGTGCAGTAACAGGGCCCCATCTGCTGCCAACATTAATTAATTACTGCTTATTTAGTGTTACTTCGTCTCGAATGCTGTCATTTGTATAGCGTGAACCTAGCCAAAAGGCATTGAAGCGCTGTACGGGGACAAAGGCAAGGATACAGCCAACAAGAGATAGGAAATGTACCTGGGTTCTCAGGTACTGGATTTTCGTCTTTTACTACTAACCAAACATGAACATCTACGTTCCAAAAGCGCGACTGTATATAATTCAGTATCCGAACTGGAATTGTAAATGAACTTAAAGAGTTAATGTTGTCTATATGCTAGGTATAGGGGATGTGGCCTAACGGCTAAACTATAGACGATGGAACCTGGAGACTTGAGTTCTAATTTCGGTGCCACCACTTGATTAGAATTTGTGTAGTAATTGGACAAAGCACCTGGTGCCTCAAACAGAGAAGTACATAATGTAAACCCCTGCTCAAACCCTCCATTGAACTGCCGCGCTTTGATGCTCGCCTTGTGCAGTTTGGATGCCATTGAATACAACTTTCTGTATTCTATTCTTTATGAGTTAGTTATTGTTGGACTGGGCCCTCTCTACAGAGTCACCCTCAAACCTTTTGCCTTCATCACTCCGGTTTTCTGAACCCGTTTCTGTTGGCATTTAGGACTATGTGCACTACACCACTGCCAGGGTTGGATTGGGAATGCAAATCGGCCAGGGCAAGCAAAAAAAAGTGGCCCACATTTGCATATTGCCTTTCGCAAAACACGGCTTCTGCGAAATTTTATTTAAAAAGGGGGTAGGTAAAAAAAGTACACTGATTAGTTTACACTGGTGAAATGCACCTGAAAACAAATGAAGCCACTTCTGCTCAGACCCCCTTCCCCCGCTCACTATGCATACATTATTTGGCCGGCCCAGCGGGTGAAAGGGAGTGACACCTCTGCCCTTTGATAAAAGGGAGGTAATGGATGCCCATCTGCCCCCAGAAAGGCCACTCAGGCATCCACTGGGCTGCTTGCAGTATCCAAACAACCAAGGAACCCCCCAAATCGTCCCCCAGGCTGCTCAAAAAAGCAGCCCACAGCTGGAACTGGACACAGGCCCCTCGGGCATTGCCCGAGTGCCCACGTTACCAATCCTACCCTGACCACTGTTATCCAGTGCTAACGTGCTTGTGCTCTCTGCTTTAAACGTGGTAAAATTTGCTTACACCCCATTGCCACATTTAATGTACTTATAAATTTGTAGCAAAGTGGTACTACATGTACCTGGGCCTGTCAATTAGAAGCTACTAGTGGAACTGCAGCACTTATTGTGCAACTAACTAGCCTTTCTAATCTTTTGCATGCATCGGATGGCCAACAGCCATCTGACGACACAAAGGGCGCGTGCGGAGGACGGCCACCGGCCGTTCAAACTGCGCACGCATCATTTTAAGCAGATAAACAAGTCTCAGGCCTGCCATTGCAGCCTGTGTGCAGTTGATAAACTGCCACTTCAACCATATGCCAGACCTAAACCTTCCTTTTTAATACAAATAAGTCGCATGTAGAGTAGGCCCTAAACAGCCCAAAGGGCAAGGGGCTTTGTATTAAAAAAGTGGGACTTACATGTCCTGGAAGTGAAAAACTCTTAAATCCGTTTTTCACTACTGCAAGGCCTATGTCTCCCATGGGATAACATTGGATTACCTTATTACATTTAATAAACAATAACTTTTTGGGTAGCAGGAAATGTCATGTTTGGTGTCTAAGAAATTATAATCTTAAAACTCTCCTTAATGATAAAGTCAGATTTTAAGACAAAATTCTGGAATTGCCACTTTTAGAAAATTTACATTTTCTTGTCCTAAACATTTAGTGGTCGATTCTGATTCTGGAAAAACCGCTCCGAATAGCCGTTTGGAGCGTTTTTCCCGTACGAATCGTACCCTGCAATGTCCCGCGTACGTACGACGAAGTACGATTCGTACCAGGAGCCGGACACCGTACGAATCTTACAGAGACCGTACGACTCGAATCCCCGTACGAGTCTCCGTCGGAACCCGCTGTACGCGACATCTGTACGGCTCGCGGCTGGTTTATATGACCCAGCAAGTACGATACGTGTCGGGTACGCACCGTACAATCCTTTTTTTACAGGAGCTGAAAACAGCCGTAAAAGCAGAGTTGGCACCGAAAAAGGTACTGAACGGCCCCGCCGGGTACAGTGCGTACCCCCCATGATCGCAGGGGTACGCACCGTACCCCATGTACGCTGGGTGTACGGGGCGAACCCCTGCGATCATGGGGAGTAGGCACCGTACCCCATGTACGCTGGGTGTGCGGGGCATACCCCTGCGATCATGGGGGTACGCACCGTACGGTATGTATGTGAATCGACCCCTTGGTGCCTGCAGCCTGTTCCTGAGTCACATGACTAGGAGTAATTGCTACTTGGCTTTTGTGCATTCCTCCCAGACAATGGCTGAGGGGAGGATTGGGTGTTGGCAGGATGAGCCATCCTGACAGGCTGGGTGGGGCAGAGCTGTCACCTACCGCACTTGCACTTCAAAGTAGCTGCCTCAGCACACAGACAAAATACTTCACACTAGCCTTGTCTGAATCCAGACATCCTGGGACCAGGGACAGGAGAAAGAAAATTCCAAAACCAGATTTGTGAGTCTAGAAGTTTCTCCCAATTCAAGCCTGGCGACCAGGTATATTATTGGCTCCTCAGACCAACTCTTTTGTACAAACCTGGACCTGTGGATACTACAGGTTGGCACCCATGTCACTTCATCTCAATAACTCCAGAAAAAAATTGAAGAATGGTATACTGATGACCTACGCAGTGAAAAATCCAGATGTAAACACTATGGGGCTGATTCCGATCTCGGTCGGAAGGGCACCGAATCGGGTTCGGCATTAGCAGATCGGATTCGGAGGCTGAATTTCCGTCCGGTTCGTACACAGGTCTGAACGTCGAAGTACGATGCGAACAAGCGCGAAATCTCCGTCAGAATAGTTTCCGGGTCCGAACCGCTCCGTACGTCTCGGCCGTAAGCTAACCGTGGCGCGCAATGGAGGCGTATTCCGACCGAGCCAGTACAATGCTTGATTCGGACAGCCAGATCGAGTCAGAGCTTCCGGTTCGCAATAGCTCCCGGAGATGGGCTTTGGGGGTCCGCATCGGACCCCCTGTTACCCGCAGCCTTACGACTCGGACACAGGGGGAGACCTATGGGTCTCCCCAACACAGGCAGGTACGGTGCAGATGGCACCAACGCGTACCCACTGTAGGGAGCGCACTTGTTCGCAACGTGCCCTTTCAGTCAATGGCAGCTCATGTATGCATCGTATGATCTGCTCCCATTGACTTCTATGGGAGTCCGACCGAACCGAGTCCGACAGCATACGGCCGCAATGTACTCACTCAGTCGGACTGCAGGAGTCTGGATCAGTCGGAAAACACCCCGGAGCCGGCCCGGTCGGAGTGCTTTCCAACCGAGATCAGACTTGGCCCCTAAGAAAAATCCTGGTGCAAATCCCAGCTGGAGACAGATAAATAAAAATTCAAACTAGCCCTCACTATCTATCATAAGAATTTAAAAAGGGCATGTAAAGACCATTATATAACTAAACTTAATCAGGAAGGAAACTCATCAAAAGATCTTTTAAAATTCTTAATGCTCTTACCCATCCTTCAGCATGTGCACAGTTGGTCACCCCCTCTCAGGGTCTGTGTGGTAACCTAGCCATATATTTTGACGATAAAATAAACTTACTTTTTATTAAAAAAAATCCTCAAAATATGGGCCAGGTGCTACCTATCAAATCTGAATTAATACCACTATTTGGCTCAGGAGAAGGTCTGAAAAAATTTAAGCATACTGATGTTGCACAAGTGGAAGCCATGCTAAAAAAAACAAAATCTGGATCTCCTCTGGATATTATGCCTGCCCATAAGTTTGCCCTTCTCGCCCATTTCTTGTCTGCCCCTATTGCTGAGATCTTAAACTCGTCATTAAGAGAAGGCAGTGTGCATTTAGATTGGAAGGCCGCCCAAGTACTTCCCATCAAGAAGAAAGATCAGGTGCCTACCGAAGTGCTCTCCAACTACCGTCCCATTTTGCTCCTTCCTCTAATGAGCAAAATGGCGGAGAGCCATGTTAACACGCAGTTAATGGACTACTTTGAGACAAACGGCATCCTTGATCGCTCACAGTCTGGATTTAAAACCAACTATTCCACTGAGACAACTCTCATTGGGGTAACGGACTTTATTAAAATGGCCTTAGATGATAATAAAGGAGTGATGTTGGTCCTGTTGGACCTAACAGCAGCCTTTGAAACAGTCTCTCATCAGAAACAGATATTTCAAATGAGAGAGGCCGGTCTGCAGGGGCTGGCGCCTAATTGGTTTGTTAGTTTTTTGGACCAACGCACACAAACTGTCAATCTGGACCCTTTTCGATCTCGAACTGTGAAGCTTAGTAAGGGGGTGCCCCAGGGCTCTTGTTTGAACCTGACTTTATTCAATATCTACGCGGCTCCCTTGCTAAAGTCATCCGAGAATACGGCTTCATGCCATTTTCCTACGCAGACGACACACAATTACTCCTATCCTTTGATAAGGATACGGAGTCAGTCGATCAGTGTTTTGCTAAAGGCATGTCTGCCATAGCCAATTGAATGACTGAACACTTCTAGCAGCTAAATGCGTCCAAAACCGAAATCCTGCTGTTTGGTCCTGCACTTATTTCCTGGTCCACTGCATGGTGGCCGACAGTGTTAGGTCCCGCCCCCTCTCCTACCTTTGTGGCAAAAAATCTAGGGGTTCGGCTGGATGCACGGTTATCGATGAAAGATCAAATAATCACCACTGCCGGGACCTGCTATCATACCTTGAGCCTTTTGCGCAGAGGGTTCATTTGGCTGCCCCTCTCAGATACATAGAACCCTAATTCAGGCTTTGATAATAGGTCGCCTCGACCTTGCTTTACTGGCCTCTGCGAATGAGGCTTTCCTTAGCATATTGCAGATTGTTTAAAATGTGGCTGCACGCTTAGTCCTTAATAAATCACCTTGCACCACCCTTGGGCCACTATTGAAATTTCTCCATTGGCTTCCCATCTGCCAGAGAATAAAGTTCAAGCTCTGTTGCTTTGCTCACAGACCCGTTTTTGGCACAAGCCCGAGCTAAATGGCGGATAAGTTCAAACAGTATTTTCCGAACCGGTGTCTCAGATCGGAAGGCAAAGGGCTGCTGGTGGTCCCTCTTTTCAAGAAAATTCGATCTGGAGGCAAAATGGTTGCTTATCTGGCCCCATAACATTGTAATTTCTTGCCAGAGGAGTTACGTAAATGTTCTAGTTTCGCTCACATCAGAAAACTTCTGAAGACGGAATTATTCAAGGCTTGAGCTATGGAAGTCTGTCCCTGTTTGATCTGTTTTCTATGGTAGCGCGGAGATACCCCTGCGGAGGTGATTCCTGCGCTCTTCAAATTCCTTACATACATACAGAAGGATTGCCCTGCTGCCTGAGGCTTGCACCACAGTCTGAGAAGGCAAACTGGACTTGCTTCCTGCATCCCAGGCTACCTGAAGTGACACCAAGGATCAGCTGACTGACCTCTTTCTCAGAGCTATAGCGACATAATAAGCTCAAGATTGTGGCAGGTGTGGGAGATATAGGTTAACAAGCGAGAAGCATGATGTGGAGCGGAAAATGCACACAAACCATGAGTATAGTGAGATATACAGTTCGACATGTATGTGAGGCAACAGGAGATGGAGGACAGAGTGAGTAAGAACACAATCACTTATGCCGAGTGCTCAAACACAAAGAAAAAAGTAGCTCCTACAATGGGAGCCGGGATGGACACGACAACTTGGTCCATGCTCTCAGGAAGGCTAAACACAAGAATAGGCATGATGAACGCAAACCATGGACAAACGGGGACAAATGATATGAGAGCCACGATGGAGTGAGCAAATTGTAAGCCTGTGGCCAGGCTAAAACCCACAGATGGTAAACGACATGTCTTGTCAAGACAGCGCATGCGCTGTCTAGCCAAGACCTAACAACGAAAGATTTTAGGGTTGCACAGATCATCTGGGACTTTCATCCTTGCACTTATATACTAATGTTTTCATCATACAATCTCAACATGTTTACTACCTGTTTTGACCCCCCAACCCAGTTTTTGGGTGGTTTTGAGGAATCTTCTACAGAGTTTATGGATTATTTTCTTCCTGTGTCCTATTTTCTTTTGTCAAAAAGTCACCCTTTCTGAGTACCCTGTATTTAGATTTAAATGCCATGATGAAATCCATCCACTGTTCATTCCTCATGTGTCAATTTATCTATTTTTTTCTAACAATTTGTTCACTTTGGTTTCCATACATAGGTCATAAAGTAATGTTAACTGTGTATACGTTGCAGCTTCCATTCAGTATGTATTTGCAAAAAATCATTCATTTAACATTTAATCATTTCTCATTACTTTCCATTTCAGTGGCAGTTGCCAGTTGATCCAAAGCACATTCTGGGCCTGACTCACAAAGGTTAACTTACACTTTTGTGTAAGTTTATGGTTGTTTGCTTTTCACAAAGGAATTTACGAGTAATATCTTTACGAGTGATACTTTTATGTGCAGCTACTCTAAACTCGTAAAGATACTCGTAAATCCCTTTGTGAATCGCAAACAATCATAAACTTACACAACAGTGTACCTTTTGTGAATCAGGCCTTTACTGTTTACCGCAGCTACTTTTTTGTTGGTGTTTTTATTATAAAAATGGCAGTTATATACAATGAATATTCTTAAACAAAAGATGAGATGTGTTTAGCAGAGATAAAGCCCTGGGTTAATTTCCCTAGGCTAATCTGACATGTATATGTTTTCTCCTGTACCCCCCTTTAATGCTCTCTTCTCACTTTCCCAGTTGGTGGGACCAATAGAAGTCCTCCATCAGGCAAAGGCTTGCGTTGACTGTAAGGGTGGGAAGAATGAGCTCAGCTTCAAACAAGGAGACTCCCTCGAAATTATTCGCGTTACTGATAACCCGGAAGGAAAATGGCTGGCCAGAAAAAAAGGAACTTGTGAGTTGCATACTTACTTTTATATGATTTTATTAATCACCTTTATTTCTTTGTGACACGTGTATATGTGGGTGGCTGTGCTATTGACAGCAGACATCCATCCTCCCTGTGCCACATCATTTAAGAAATATGCAGCTCAATACGGAAAAGGGGTGCACAACACCTTCCTTGCATCAGAAAACATTCACATTTTCAAACACACTCAACACTTATATGGTCTCAACAAGATGCCTGGAGTGGAGTCCCTGAGGGATTCCACTCAACGCAACTCTGTGTGGTCTTTCCAGACCCAAAACTACTGCATCCATAAACTCAGTACCCGGTGGTTTTACCTGGTGTTGATCAGCTCTTCGGAGTGCTACGGCTGGGAGAGGGGTTGGGGCTGTGGGCAGGGGCACAGCCTAGTTTCCCCTTGCCACCATCTGCACTATGAGAGAAGCAGACACCCCGCCCCCCAGATGCCCTCCCTGCCAACACTTACCTGGCCAAATCATGAACCAACCGCAGATATTTACCACCTGCTTGCAGTAGGTTGTAAATATCAGAGTTAAAGACCCCCGGTTCAGGGAAAATCTATGTAAAGGACACAGTGATCCCATACCGAGCAGGTTATTCCACATTGCAGGGTATTTAGCTGTTGATCCCTGTTGATACACTGGGAGATACCAGCCAGATTACTAACTTTGGCCCTGGTATCTTACCTTAGAGGTAACCTGGAATCAGATGAGAGCCTTACTTTTCTGTAGTGAAAAAGGGTATTTTTATCTTTCTCCTCATCTTCTTTAGACTGAGATGCGACCTAACCTTTGAAATATGAAGTAGTATTATGAAATACCGCGGCCCTTAACTCTGTACTAGGCATATGCCTGCCTTATAGTTCTGTCACCCACCTGCTGAGTGCTTACAAATTTGAACACAAGCAACCCAGGATTGGCTTTGCCCAGTGGCAGAGTGAGCACGGGACCCACGTCTGGGGGCACCGGTCACACTTAGGGCATCAAAAAGCAGTAATGGATGAATGCTTGAAATAATCTCAGCCACTGGTGATTCCTAAGGCCGCATTCCAATCCATTGTTTTTCACCCACCATGACCCAGCCATGTGCAAATCAGCCTTGATCCTGCTTCAATAGGAACAGTCCATTCCGAACTGCCAGGCCATGTACTCCCTGAACTGATGGGGCATCCCAGACAGTCTTTGATAGGGGGCCTGGGATACATCACAGTGTCTAAAGGGACAAGAGACTAATGGGACATTGTTGACAACTCCAAAATGACTTTATGTGAGAAAGTGGTGAAGGTCACAATTGTAGATCGCTTTGTAATACGTTGGATGGATGGATGAAAGGCATTTTATATACATTTACTTCTTAGTATTACAACATTGTAAAATATGTAATATGTGTTTAGATGGCTACATTAAAACAACATCAGTGGAGATTGACTATTCTGCATTGAAGAAGAAGGATAGACATTCGGTTAATGCTCCAATGCCTACAGGAGACGATCAAGATGTCTATGATGACGTTGCAGAACAGGACAATATAAGCAGGTGAGTCTACAATGCATCTTGCTTAACTAAGCTAATCATTTGAGCTACAGATGGTGTAACTAGAAGGTTGGCGGTATTAAAAATATGACGCCAAAGTGAGATAACCGATAGAGATGCTATTCTATACAGATATCTAAAGGGCATAGCTACCCGAAGGCTTCCCAGCACGGATTGAGAGAGGACCTATGCATTCAGGGAACATGTCAACAGGGTAGGATTAGTGAGGGTATAGTCAGGCTTTGATCTGCTTCCTAAAACATGTTTTATTGTCATGTACTGCGGGCATTGGGTTCCACAGCTTAGGTACAAGATGTGAAAAGGATCTCCCGCCCCATCTGGTCCTTTGGATTGGTGGTACCTTCAGGAGTCTGGTATTGGAAGATCTTAGTGTTCTGTTGGGGGTGTGGGGTGTTAGAAGTGCCCTAATCAAGGAAGGACCTTTCGAGTTGAATCCTCTGTAGGCTCTACAAAATGCTTTGAATGTTATTCTTTCCTCAATGTGGAGCCAGTGAAGGATGGCCAAGGCCTTTTCAGCTGAGGTGTATTTATGGATCATACGTAGCAACCTAGCTGCCGCATTTTGAACCACTGGTAGTCTCTATATTTAGCTGCGCCCATGTATAATGAGTTGTAGTATTAACAGTCGGGAGAGAACTAGCAACTGAACCACGGTTCTTCTGGATAGGGTGGGTAGAAGTTCAATGATTTTACGCAGAGTTCTGAGGATGTCAAAGCAGGAGGCCACGAGTCTTTTTGTTTGTGCATCCATTGACAGAGAGCTATCCATCCACATAACGAGGCTTTTTATGGGGGAGGAAGAAGTAGGTGGATTGCCCAAGGACTTTGGTCATTCTAGAGAGTGTTGGGGATCTGGTCTATGCCCCAGGATCATCAGTTCATTTTTTTCCTGGTTCAATTTAAGGCAGCAGTTTGCCATCCAGCTGGCTACTTTTTCTACGCAGGGGGACAACTGCTGGTATTATGATCCTATCCCGGGGAAGATGGAGAGGATCAGCTGTGAGTCATCAACATAGGAGACGATCGACATCCCAAATTCCTGCACAATGTCAGCTAGCAGATGCTTATTTATAGATTAAAAAGTGTGGGGCTGAGGGCAGATCCCTGCAGTACCCCACACTTTAGCGGGAAGAAGTCTGAGTAGCTTGGATTTTTGCATATCTGAAATGACGTATCACTTAGAAAAGAAGTGAGCCAGTTAAGAGCAACATTCTTTATTCAGGCTTCACTTATTCTTTTCATGAGTATCTCATGGTCAACCATATCAAATGCCATGCACAGGTCCATTAGGATAAAGGCAGTGGCTCTCTCCTGGTCAAGCAGCATCCTCCGGGATGGTAAGGAGGGCGGTTTTGGTACTATATTGAGGGCGGAAACCTGTTTGTGTAGGATGGAGGAGAGAATTTTCTTCCACTAATATTAAAAGGCTTTGATTGACATGCTTTTCCAAATCCTTTTCTATCGGTGGAAGCAGTGCAATAGGCCTGTAGTTCCTGATACATGAGGGATTGAGATTGTTGGTCTCATCAAAATGTATATTGATGTCCCCAAGGAGGGAAAGGTTCTTTTTTTGGATGGCTAGGCTGGCAATCAGATCTGGTATGGCCTCAGTGACCTTGGTGCAAGTTTCAGGGGCCTGTAGGTCAGTACCCCTGAGAAGGAGCATGTATTGTTAGAAATTGATGGTGAAGCTGAGGTTCTCGCAAACGGGGTTGCATAGCAGGTTGTACACACACCTATAGAGGTCTTTCTCAAATAATAGCAATTCCACCGCTCACTTTATTCCTGCAGGAGTAGTATCCGGTGGGGAAGGCTTGGTGAATATCGGTTGTAGAGCTCTTTTGTAGCCATGTTTCCATTAGAAACATGACATCAGGTCGTTTTTTCCCCCAACAGCGCAGGTAGCTCCGCTTTTTAGCATGGCGGGGATCTGCAGTTAATCTATTTAGAGATCCTAACGATTCTGAAGGGCTATGGGATACTTCCATGAGTCTATATTTACTAAATCTCAAAAAAGTGCAGTCTAAGCAGCAGACTTACAAAGGTTTTTTCCAGGTAATGGGCAGATTTACATCTGGAACTAGTCATAATATATGCATGCATATGTTAACTGATATTCACAAATCCAGCCATACGTACGACATGGCCCATTTTCCTCAACCCTACTTATGTATATGTGGGTTAGGAAGGACGTTTAAAAAGGTCACTGTTACAGAACTAACCATGCTATTACAGTGTGCTTCCCGTCTTAGCCCTCACACAAATTAGTGAGCCTATACGAGTGGCTTAGTAATTTTCATGGGCTGGTAACAGAGTATTCCTTCCACACCCTCCTGGAATCCTTGGTACCTTCAATGTTGGTAATTCTGGAGAGAGGGTGTTAGAGAGTAAACCAGGAAAAGGGAAGCTCGCCAGGTCACTCTATAGGGCACGGCAGAGTAGGACTTACGAAATAGGGAACAAAGCAGAGAAAATGGTGACCTAGCTAGCACGAAGAGAGGAGGGTCATGGGCTGATGGACTCATGAGAGATTGTGCAGAATTTTGCACATTCCTAGGCAAGCTCTATTCTGCGTACCACTCAAGGGGCTGGGAGAGACCTACACAAGTTCATAAATAGCACCCCGTCAGCATTATAGGGAAGGATCCCAGATAACGTCTGGATAAAGAGATACAAGTTGGGGACATTTTCGAGGCCCTAACTCAGATTAAACACCTACCCCTGGACTTTTTCAAGTGTGTGAAAAGCAGGGTGATACAACCACTCCAGGTCATTTTCTATGAGTCAAGGGAAAGGGGTGAGTAGGGCCGGATTGGGAACGCAAACCAGCCCTATCAATTGAGTTGGGCTGTCCGCGGGAGTGGTGTTGGGTGGTGTGCGTGGAAAACACTGCTGTTACAGGGGGGGCAATATTGTAGCTATGCTGTAAAATCGGCCCCCGGTAACAAAAATGGCTTCCCACGGGTCCAAAACCAGTCCCCACCCTGGTAGCCCACTGGGGAAAAGCCCTGGGCCTACTACATCCAGGTTTGCCCTGGGGGTGAGCTTCCACATGTCCTCTGACAGGTGACCATAGTGCTCATGTATACACTGGGAAACTCGTTGGAATACTGTGCATCCTACAGACTGATATCTCTCCTAAACATAGAATCAAATGTACTGGCTAAGGTCCTAGCAAGTCACCTGATGCAGGTAATAGATGGCTTCATTGCCCCAGATCAATTGGGTTTCCTGCTATATAGGTCTATGAAACACAACTTCTGGTGGCTGTTTGGGTGCCTGGCACGCAGACATAGAGTGATGGAACCAGTTGTTCTCTTGGAGCTGGGCGGTGAGAAAGCTTTTGATTTGCTGGAATTGCCATTCCTCGTGGCTCTGCTCGAATGGATGGACTTTAGGCCCTCCTTCTTGACTTTGGTGCATCTCATTTATCATAAACTTATGGCAAAGACTGGGTGAACTGTGCGATCACAGGGAAAATCAACTGGACTAAGGCACCCAACAGGGATGTCCCATCTCTGCTGTTTCTCAGTAGCAATGGAACCATCGGTGAACTGGATATGGGGTGATGCCCTGTTACGGGGACTGAGAATGCGAAGACATGGTTTTGCTGTATGTGGACAAAAAACTCCATTCTGAGAATCCTCGAGATTCTTAGAAACTTCAGGAATTTCTCAAGCATCAACATAAATTGGAAGGAATTCATTGCGTTCTGAATCTTGAATTGGCCACTCTGCAGCAGGTGGACATGCTCACTGACCTTGGAGGAAAGTGACTTTACCTACTTGGGGATTTACATGACCACAGATTGCAAATTCTTCCAAGACAAGAATTTGGGATGCATATTGGTGGACTTCAAAAAGGATGTGGGCCACTGGTGCTGACTCCCCTTCGCTGCTGGAAGATCTGTTCTATACAACATGACCCTTATCTTCGTTCACAACTTGCGGTACCCGCTTCGCGGGTCCCGCTGCGTTCTACAGCCACCTGGAAGCCTTGACAGTGTCTTTTGGCAAAGCGTGTGTTGGCCAAGGCTGCGAGCGAGTGGGGCCGGACTTCAAGGACCAGAAGCCTCGGTAACCCGCGCCTCCCGTCCCCTGGCCGCTCTCCCTGTCCACCACGCCCCGCCTTTACATTTAAAAGGACTTGAAGGAGGAAACGCTTTGGGACATCCTGCTGATCGTAACTGGTGCTGCTGAGGGTGTTCCTAGACCCTTATCTTCGTTCACAACTGCTTCGCGGGTCCCGCTGCATTCTACAGCCACCTGGAAGCCTTGACAGTGTCTTTTGGCAAAGCGTGTGTTGGCCAGGGCTGCGAGCGAGTGGGGCCGGACTTCAAGGACCAGAAGCCTCGGTAACCCGCGCCTCCCGTCACCTGGCCGCTCTCCCTGTCCACCACGCCCTGCCTTCACTCTACTGGTCCACGTATTTAAGAGAAGGTCTCTTCCCGCGGCGCGGGAGCGTCCCGGGAGAAGCCCGGGACAAGGGCGGGACCGTCTGTGGCCGTCTAGGGGCCGAAGGAGGCTGGGCTGGGCCACCCCCCTTACTTTTGGAAAGTGGACCTGCGGTATAGTTACTACACTTTGATTTTGATTATAGCCCCATACTACTCGTATTGTACTCGTATTATTGATTGTTATGTCCTACATGACCCATTATGCTTAACCGGGTTTGTTATTGACTGCACCCTTAGGTTTCCCATGTATTGTTCTTTTGAACTCTATTTTTACGTCTAAAATGTTTTCACTTGTAATGAATCCCTTATCTGGCACGGCAGGGGTTCCTATTTTAGGTCCACTGGACAAATTATTTTCTAAAGTGAAGAGTGAAGTCGATAGGGAGATTACGCTTGCAGAGAAGCGAGCTGGGCGCCGTCTCTCTATTGAGCTGTTAAAACAAAGACCACTTCCTGCCCAGAGGGTGGATACAGATACTGCATCAGATCTAATTATTTACAAAGAATCTGACGCTGAGCTACTTAGTACAGATGATATTCCGCTTATATTCAAGAATAATTACCTTGCCCAAGACGATATTATAGTCATCCCTTACCATAATTCTTCTGAGTCAAACCAAAATCAGTTAATTGACTTAAGCACTCCGTTACCTAATGATGTAGCACCTCTTCACGACATAAATGTACCTTCCCCTGTGTTTACACCCTTAGGATTTGATTGTCATCCGATTACTGTACCTGACAAAAAGTTTAAAAAACCTCCCATTAAGGGATTTAATAGTGTCTCTCGTTCACCACCGAGAAAGAGAAGAAGGAAGGGTGGAATCAAAAAGGGGAACAGACTTCCCATTAGTAATATGTATTCCCCGCACAAGATTACTAAGGAAGCAGGGAATGTGGACTCAATAGGGCATCTGACTGCCAAATCGATACTTGCCCCAAGTTATGAAGGGCTATTAAAGGATATTGATTGCCTTATCAAGGCTTTGATTCTCCCACTTACCGAAAGGGTCAAAAGGTTAGGAGAGAAAATGGACCAGATCCTGCAAGAGCAAAAGGTAGTAGCTTGTCACAAATCTGGTGACCAAAGTAATATGCACCCGGTAGTTAAACAGCCTCTTAACAATCTACCCAAGCAACAAACTGCTACTCCTACATTAAACAAAAAGCCCGCCGTAGTAAAATCTAATGTATTGGCGGGTACTAAACCCCTCATAGTTACTGATAATACAAATAAGGAAAACCCCCATATAGGCATACTAAAAAGAGGCCATACCATAAATGAACCCCCAAGTAGGTTTACCCAAACAACTAGAATAAAAAACAGAAATGTTGCTGATCTGCCCCCGGAATCCTTAAATTATGTCATCGTTCCTACAGGAGTCCCGGTCATGCCAGCTGGTAACTCAGAACACAATTCCAGTCTTAAAAATAAAGTCATTTACTGGCTGCGAAAAAACAGACCACTTCCAACGCACCTAAACGGAGATATAGTTTCAGTTAGGCGATGTAATTGGGTGGGACCTAGACCTAAGGATATCGAAGGGGATGTGATCATCGTCAACTTTAAAGATCACAGACTGGTTACATATATCAGTGACTGGTTCCCAGGGAGATGTGAGGGAGGAATCTCTACGCATAATTTGAGCTACTTCTATCCGGAAGCTCTTATGAAGCCCCCAAATAGTAACAATCCACCAACGATGAACACAAATCATTTTCCCCTAAATAAACGGAGATTCGAAGGTCTATATAGACCAAATCCAACCTTGAACCCAGCTCATAGATATTACAACGGAAATGACTCCCCTTTTTTCCAACCCATGCCTACTCCCTATCCTCCTAAGATGTATAGACCCCATGCACTATATAGATCGAATTCAATTATGAATCCGGCTGTTCATAACTTTCACAGCAGGAATAATACCCCTTGTTTTTCACCAATGTACCCAAATCAACCATTGCCTAACAACAATAACCTCTATACCAATAATTCCAGGGACAATTTCCATACCTATAATCCTAGGGATAATTGGGACATACCTTTGTCAAATTTATTCCATCCTTTCTCTGGACTGGATGAGAATGAATGACTCAATGTAACACGTACGAGGGAAAAATCGCCTGATAGGTACCTGACGTGTGGTATGATAATAGTGATGATACAGGTCAAGCTGATCCAGACAGCATTCTTGAGGAGCAAAGGGCAAATGAAAAATATCATGAAACTGATAAAGAAAACGCAAAGGATAGCCCAAGGCCACTTCCAACGGCCTTAAACCTGAAGGAAGGCTCAGCGTCGCTATTAACTGGGGAAAATATAAAGAGAACTCCTTTGGATTCTAATTCTGTTTCTTATCAATCCCAGTTATCCCTAAATGATTATAACTCTGCTACCTCCACGATAACAGTGGACACACCACATGCATCCCCCTCGCATGCTCTTAATTCAAATGGGAGACCCGGACACAACCGAGACGATCCTAGCAAGGTTTTTCACTTGCTGCTCTCGTGGAATGTGGCGGGTCTTGGAAGTAAAATTACCTATAAGCCCTGGTTAGACATCATCCAAAATCACGGCATACTTTGCTTTCAAGAGACATGGCTTCTTGAGGAAGCACACTTGTTAGGATACCAGACTTTTCACTCTCCGGCTATTCCATCAATACAGGGACACAACAAGGGGGGACTTTGTATTTATGTCTCAACTACTGAGGATGTCAAAGTACACAAATTCTTCTCTAGCCAGCACTTTCAAATATTATCATTTAAGTGGGGTCTTACTCATAATATTGTATTAGTGAACTTTTATAATAATATGTCAAGCAGTGAGATGGAGCCCACTATGGCAAAAATTATGAGTTGTATTACTCGACTGGCTGAAGAACTTGTAGGGGAAAAAAGGATTGTGTGGGTGGGGGATTTTAATTGTACCATCTGCTCGTTTACTGAAACAGATTTGTGCGGTCTGTCAGATTACGGGGAGGATGGTCCCATACATTTTTCTCACACCAAGATGGGGTCCCTTCTTAATGACATTGTTTTTAATTTTGATTTTTCATTTGTCAACCAGATTTGTTCACCACCTGTCCCATTTGAGCCAACCTTTAATGGCCGAGGCTGCAATTCGACAATCGATTTTGCCTTAATTACCCCTGTCATCTCAGGATTTATAACCTCCTGGGAAGTTGGGAAAGATCCATCGAGTGATCACTACCCACTGATTATTGGTGTAAATGTCACAGGGCTCCACCGTAAGAAAGCGACTGTATGCACCTATCCATATAAGATCAACCTAACTAAAACCAACGGATATGTTGTTAAATGGGAAAAAATTGAGCCCCGAGTGTTCCTCCAAAATGTGCTTACATCATGTGCTGTTGATGTTTCTGCATGTCTAGAAGAACACAATGCCCCAAAGAACGTAATGGCTGCTTTCTCAAAAATACAGTACTACATTAAAAATCTGTTGGTTCGAGTGCCTAAAGGAAACACCAAAAGGTCCGAAGGGTGGTTCAACGGCAAGTGCACTAAGGCACTGAAAGATCTAAAAAGAGCCCTGTCTTTAAAACCGAAAAATCCAGTCCTAATACGCGAGACTAGGAGAGTATATAAATCATCTATTAAAGAAAGAAAGCTGACTTTGAAAAAGGAGGCATGGGAATCATTAATGGAGGCATCAAGGCAGAAGAACAGTTCTCTTTTCTGGAGGGCGGTAAAATCTTTATACCAGTCAAGGGATAGCGATAACACTATGGACTTAGCCATAACGGGTGAAACGTGGGTAAGCCACTTTAGACAATTGTATAATTATACAATCCCCGGAGAAAGTACAACACTACCAGGGGTATGCCCATCAATAGAAAAGGGAGTACATAATAGTGGCACGGAGAATCCCCCAGTCCATCCATTCCCTATAGATCTATTATTTACCGCTGAGGAAGTTCATGATGCCATCAGGGAAAGTGCATCAGGCAAAGCCCCAGGACCAGACTGTATGCCGGTGGATGTTTATAAAGCAGAGCCGGACTTCTGGGCTCCCTTGCTCACAAATGTTTTAAATAAGGGAAACCAGAATGGGTTTATTGATACCTGGACTGATGCTATTGTGGTCCCTATATTTAAAAAAGGTAACAGGGACGACCCTACCTGTTATAGGCCGATATCCCTTTTGGACGGCCTAATGAAGGTGGCTGGAAGAATAATTTTAAAGAGAATGCAACTCTGGGAGGAAGACCATAATGTAGTTTCCCACCTACAGTATGGGTTTAGAAAAGGAATAGGGACAATTGAACAGTGCCTAAATCTGTCCCTCCTCGTCTCCAAGTATACTCACGTCAAACGCGGAGCTCTTTTTATAACTTTCATCGATCTCAGCTCCGCGTTTGATTGCGTTGATCATGATTTTCTGTGGGCAACACTGGGTGAATTGGGCATTGATAACCGCATCATTACTTTCATTAAAGAGCTCTATAAAGATGCAGGGGCAAGAGTTAGGTATGGCAAACAGGGGGAATGTACGGAGAAATTCCCGATTACTAGAGGGGTGAGACAAGGCTGTATACTGGCCCCGCTGCTTTTTACATACTATATTAACTCAATTGGACAGCACCTTTCAACCCTACCTAATGATTATCCAACTGTTAAGGGCTCACCGGTTCCAATTCTATTATATGCCGACCATGCGGCTATAATTACTCAGACTAAAGTTGGTTTACAAAGGGCGGTAAATAATTTTGCGTGTTACATGAGGGATAGAGGCCTCAGAGTCAACATCTCGAAAACATTCACGATGCCCTGTACCCGGAAGATTAATAGAATTCCTTGTACCATATTCCTAGATAACCAAAAAATTGTAACTACAGATTAATTCTGTTATCTAGGTGTTTTGTTTGATAGACGGTGTCGTTGGCAGGCAGCGATAGCCGCTAGGAAGCTGGCTTATAGCCGCACCATGGGCGCCTTGCGTGTTTTTTCCAATAGAACTGGCGGTAAGCCTGTTAAGGAGCTGATCCAGATTTATCGGGCTAAATGCGTTTCTACGGCTACCTATGGCGCGGGCATATGGGGAACTGAGAAAGACCACTCCCTACAGAGCTGTGAAAATCAATTAATTTGCCATCTTCTGGGAGTGGCCAAAAGTACCTCCACGTACATGTCGCACATCGAAGTAGGAGTTACATATCTCAAAGATATCATTAAGATGTCCCCCATTTTGCTTTGGCATAAAGTGTGGGTTACACACGAAGCCAGTTTCAATAGAGACCTTATCGAAGACTGTCTAGCCCTAGATGGGGCAGCTAATGTTAAATGGTTATCTTACGTGAGATCCACACTTACCGATCTAGGCCATCCAGAGTATTTTGATAACCCTACAACCCTGGATGGACTATCAAGATCAGCCCTGAAATAAATGATAACCATCCATCTAGAAACTGCCAGATGGAATAGCGAAAAATTAAGGCGCACAGTATTAAATTAACAGGAAATTACACCAACTGAGGGTTTGCAAACTTACCTCGTTCTGGTACAGAGCCCATATCTTCGAATGTTGTTGACCCGCTTGCGTCTGGGCTTCTTTTTTCGCATGGTCACCCTACCTAATGTTAATGATTGGTCTTCTAACAAACTAATATGCTCTTGTGATAACACTTCGGTGCAGTCTAATATTCATATTATGTTTTTTTGTAAACTATATACGAACCCCAGAAAACAATTTTTGATGCCGTTATTAAAACGATGGGGGTTACGAAAATGTAGACCAGCATATCAAAACATTTTACAGTTAGAAGGAGATCATATCATTTACGCCGTCTCATGTTTTTTAAAAATGGTAATAATGTATTGAAAATCTTTGTATTAAATTATCTTCTTGTGGTACATTGCTGTTTGCCACAAATGAAATGCTTGTATTTTACGGTCTTATTATGAATTTTATGAAATATTTTCAATGATCAAGTAAGCGTCTATTTTGTACCGATTATGCACACGCCACTTTTAAATGTTGTATGTATAAATGTCTTTGTAGTGCTTTTATGATTATATCTGAAAAATCGAATAAAGCTTACTTTACTTACTTACAACATGACATATTGTTTATTTCTGCTCTAGATAACTGGCTGTTCGAGGTCCCCAAACAATTCTTGAAGTCAGTAGCGGCTAAATGGGGGGACTGTTGAATAGGGAGACACTGAGAATAGCTCTTGCCACCCTGACCAGAAAGCTCCCATAGGAGCTAGGGGGGCATAGCACTCCCTGGCTTGCGATCACTGGCTTACCCAACTGTTGGTGGTCAACAACTGGTTCTTTGCATATCAGAGGGAGACCATCCTGATGGCAAACCGATGAGCTCTGGACACACGGGGCTACGTTAGTCAATTATATGTTAGGGGAGGCTTACACACCTCCCACTGCCGATGGCATTGCGGTTAAGACTTGGAGGAGGGCTATATAAAAATTGGAATGGAAGGACAAAGTTACGTTAGAGACACCTCTATCGGCCTTAGAAGACATAGCAGACATGCGTGGGCTGGCTGAGTATAGACATTGGTATATAATGGCATCTCCAAACTAGGTGTGAAGAATTTTTAAATTGGGAATTAAAAAATAAATTGGCATCCTTAGCTTGATTTAAGGGTATAGCACAAGTACAGCAAACAGTAGTAATGATGACTAGGGGCCACAATTGATGCATTGCTAAGCGTCTACAAAAAGGGAGGGTGCAATAGGAGTAATGGCTTTATCTTTTAGGAAAAAAAACACATTTTGAAAAGCTCCAACATTCCCCTTAATATTAAAATTTAGATTTTTTTAATGTATTTTGGGTGAATTAAATATTTCTTAGATTCTGTGTATTTGTTTAATATATGTTTGTTCTGCAGTTTTATGTCTTTTACTGAGGTTGACATTGTTGAAAATGCTTATGCAGGGACCCCCTGCTTTCAAAAGTGATTTAGTGGGGGTTCACAGAAGTCAGAAGATTAAGAACCGCTGCCATAGTCCAAGCTGGAATGCATGAGGGCATAAACTACTGACTTGTGAAACAGGTGGTCAATTAATGGAGAAACACGTTTGATGGTTTTAATGAGGACAAACAAGCGTGTCTAAGAACAGATTTATGTCGCTATAGATGAGAATCTAAATAATCTCTATTTATTTTGATTCCTTCACTTGTGAAAATGATGTACACAACAAAAAAACTGTCTGAAGTTGGAAGGGTTTTGTTGCTTATATAAGTAATCTGACACACTCTGCTGGTGTTACATTAGGTTTCAGAAAGTATTCTCTTACCAGAGAACTGCCTTTGAGTAGCATCGCCCTGATAGCTACTTATATTTCACTTACATAGACGATAGGTTGGGTGGATTTATTCTTATCTCGTTTTGAGTTTGAGTTTTTCATAGGACAAAAAAGTATGAGTCTGCACTCACCTTATGCATATTTTTTTACTTGCAGGCATCTTCCTGGAAATTCAAGTGGATGTAAGTATTTAACATGTTGGAAACATTCTACATTCTTACTTGAGGACATCTTAAGATACAGAGAACTGTAATTACTGCATAGAAAACGGGATGTCAAAGTGCACCACTAGAAACGTAACATCGTTCAGAAATTTAATAAGCATATTTTTGAAGTTTAATTATGTAATCATTGTAAAATACTTAAAATGCTTCGAAAGCACTTAACCCAATGGCAAAAATATAGAAACCCATTTAAAAATCATAGAATTAACAGAAAATAGATAAAAAAAATTACATTTCAATATAAATGAAAAACAAAATAAAAGGAGGGCAAAAACATTGAAGCTACACAACTTACTAGATGATTCGAAAAATGTCAGTAACGCAGTGAAAGCATAAGACAAACTATCGTTTGATTAATGTTTTTTAATTGCCGCAATCCTAGTACCACTGTTTTACCTAAGCATGTCATTCTGGTCCAAGAGGTACAAACGAGAACATAAGACATATAGGAGACAAACCACAAAAAGGCTCATTCTGTAATGGTAAGAAAGAAAATGTTGACCTTACAATAATATACTTAGATTACCTCTAAAATAGAGCATCTGAAATTTAACTCCTGAAAATGTGAAATGTCTCTGTAGCCATTCTGAAAAAAATGAGAATTCCTGAACAGATTGACCCTTCGTTCACCAAACGGAACATGAGTGGCCTAAGCATATTGAGTTACATAACTTTTTTAAGTTGTTCTCACCATTGTGGATATTATTTATGAGCCATAAATGTACCAGAAAACTGGCACCACAGCACAGTATAAAATAACACAAATCAAGGTAACGCATTAATACATCACATATTTCAAAATGTTAAATATTCCCTGATTTCTGCAGCAGCAGGATAGTTTAATCACACCCCCCCCCCCTTAAGGTTTTGGGGACAGCCTGTAGATTTTTAGACATATTCTTCCTCCCTGGTGCAGCAGTTCATCCAGTAGACACATCCCTGCAAAGGCGATGCCCTAGTGGAGCACCGGTGTCGCACTATAACTCCTTTGGCTAGTAAGATTCCGAGTGCCAGCAGAGTTTTGGTGGGCTGTGGCACGGTGGCACCTCCTCCCTCCGCCCCCCATTCATTCATTAGTTCTAAACGTGTGGTTGTTTCTGGGGTCGGTGTCAAAAGTTCTGCCTATCACTTCGAGAGTGTCGAGTGTATTCAGGACCATTATCTCTTTATATTAGGACATGTACACACTGTGTAGAAATTGTCCTCGGTTCAGTTTTGCCTCGAGAACTTGGCAACTTGCTGCATTTTTCTGAGCCTTGAGGGCTGAAGTAGAGCCTGTGTAAATTAGTGATCTCCCGGTGCCACGTGACTACCTTCTTAGAATGGCTCCTAAAAATGCAACATGTCAATTACTTGTGATTTGATACTTTATGATGTTTACAAACTGCGGTTGTAAGGTGGCCACGTCATCGGGACACGTTGTTCTTCTTTCCACTTAGTTCACACAGAGTGAAACAGTAAGTCGGCAATTACAGAAATACGAGATATAATGACAAGATCACTTTAACAGATTCAGTACTTAAATCAGATCTTAGACTTTGGAATTCAGCAGGGTCACAAAATAATTTACATGTTAACTGAGCCGTTTGCAGGTGCAGCCGGCACAGATTAGAGTGGTGGTGCGGGGCGGGTGCGGGTTGACAGACGACGGGATAGGTAAAATTGCATTCAAAAATGAATAAGGCCACTTACCTTGCGCTCACCGCATCGCTGAGTCTGCGATGCGGCGAGCCTAAGGTATATGGCTTTATTTTAGTTTTGTTATCCCGTCGTCTGTCGACTCCCCTCCCAGTTCGCCCCACCTCTCTTATCTGTGCCAACCGCGCCTGCCCGTTTGTCATGGGAAACACAAAGGAGAACTCAGTTGCATTGGTGAGCAAGTTTCATTTTGCATGATGACTTGGACAGATGTATGATTTTCCAAAAATTATTATGATTTTACATTTTATACAGACTATGATTACTGAAGTCCATTTAACCACCTAGCTCTCCTCCTACTAGTCCCTGTGACTAAGCAGATACAGCCTTGCCCTCGCGCTAAAGGCACTACTTGCCCCCTTATTTACTACATGCTCGACTGGCACTTAATGGTCTTCAGCTTTACCCTCACTGTCCCACTTCTGTTACCCGTCTGTGCATGTCCAAAGTCTTATTTTAATGTGGTTACTGGTATGCCCTTCGACAGTACCTTCTTTTCAGTCAATTTCCTTCTAGTAAATGAATAATGGTCACCGCACTGGAGGGATTCTCAATTCATCCAACTGAGAGTCCAAAAACGTGTCATTTCTCACTAAAAGCAGAAGCATATTATACCCTGTACCAGAGGCGCAACTAGAGCCAAATTTGGGGGGGGGGGCGCTCAATCTTGAAGCAATAGGCAGAGTGGAGCTGCAGGGGGTCTTAGAAGGGGTGAAACAACAGCAAGGCCTCATTAACATGCACATTGTCTTTAAAAGACCTGTGAAGTGCTCGGGGGCGGCTGTGTGTGTGCCCGGGAAGCTGTCTCAGCCTGGGCTGATCCACGGGGGTGGGGGGGTTGTGGGGGGGAGGGGGTTGTTGAAGCCCTTTGAGTCCAATGGGTGTTGCGCGCCTGCCCTGATGCAGTGTAAAAAAAGTTGCAATTTGTAGTCTGCTGTTGGTATTTTCTATGAAGCTATATATTTAAACAAGTCTAAAATTACCAAAGTATTGATGAGCAATTAATAGTATATTTCACTTTTTCTAAGCAATGCTCCCACCTCCGCCAATTGATGACGACATTTACGATGGGATTGATGAACCAACAGACATAAGGTAGGTGAACTATTCCACGAAAGTATCTAAATTGAATGACAACATGTATTTATTATCTGCCTGCCCAATAGCACAGGCCTGGAAAATTATGTGTCCATGGCACACATACGTGAAATGTACATGACTTATGGGCAAAAATTCCCTGATCCTCATTATTACATTTAGTAGCATTTTTCCATGCAGGTTGGCTTTACGAATACAGACCTAGTATAGGATTTGTTTTTCAATTTCCTATAATGTATCACTTACAAAATACTATGGCTTTTGTGTGACGCATGTTTTATACCCTACTGTAAATTGTGATGTTAATTGACCACCTGTATTTCTGTCTAGCTTCACTGCAACTCCTATGGTAGCGCTCTCGTATAACTTGCTGTTTTTCTTTTGTATTTTTTTCCTGGTTATTATTATTATTTTACATAATTTTTGTGATCATTATTATTTTATTACCGTGTTTATTATTTATTTGTACTTTTTTGAAAATTCAATAAAAACGATATGAGTTAAAAAAATGACGATTAGCCAGAACCGTAATTTTAAGGATGGGATGAAATAGATGGCGTTTTGTGGCATTGCAAAATGTGATGAAGACTAAAAAAATGTATGAGTATTCACATTTTATAGATAATTTCCTACTTAAAAGAGGACACAAATTTACAACTTTAAAAAGCTGGCGTATGTTTTTTTCGAGGGTGAGAGTAAATTGTATAGTCCCATATTTCACAGGAGTGTGTTTTCATATTTCCACCAGGCATTGGCCAATGTCGGGCATATAGTCTACTGAAGTGTGCATGGCAAACAAAGTGTATGCTTGAAAATGTAAGATTAATGCAGATGTATTTTCGAAATTACCAACAAATCATGTGCGCACTCAAATTGTAGTCATAGTCTGAGTTTACTCACTTTAGGTGAATTAGGCCCCATGTCCTTATCCATATTGACAACTGTGAATGTCATTTTTTTGATGGATGGGAGTTCAGTGGCCCATAATGTACAAACAAATGCATAGAAAGATGTGATGCCCCCAGGGCCGAATGGTAGGCTAAGGAGCAGAAAGATACCTGAGTTATCACTGGCGTATTTCATCCTGGATTTGACCCGCTGAGGTTGCTGTTTCCAATTGAGCTGGTCATAATAAGCGTAAATGCTGCAACCAGTGTTAGGTCTACGGAAAAACGTAAGAAGTGGTAATAAATGTTTATTATACGGCAGAGAATGTCAATGTGAGACTTCACACGTGATAAGTGATATAGCACATTAAGGGCAGCATAACCCACTGTGTAGGATCCAACAGGGATATGCCTTGACTGATTTGGATGGCTGATTTGGATCTGCCATTCACATCAGTCAAAGATTTGGGATGCTGAAGTACGGTTTGGTTATCAATAATAGTTATTTAATGAAGCACACGTATCCTGTCAAGGAGTGTCTTGCCACAGTTAGATCGAGAACTGCCGTGATTTAAGAGGCTTCCTTTCTTTAAGAAGTTCCAGAAGCACCTGAATCTCAACTGGAAGGACAGTCTATATCTATAGGCTGCCCGAATCCTGAAAGATCTGAAACTCTGCATCTGATACTTAACTTTGGGGACAGAGAATAATGGGAGGGAAGACGATCTGGGAAGACACAGACATGGATACATGGAAATGTTTGAGCCAGGCATTTCGGACCATGAGCATGGTAAATACTGTGCATAATGCAGGTGTCTGTAAAGTGGGTTAACTTGTGAACAGGGAGCCAGTATAGATGCCAAAGATGATTAGAAACATGATCAAGTTTCCTGACATTGCAGAGTGCTCTAGCAGCTGTGTTTTGAGTCTGGTCTGTATACTGAGGATGAACAAGTGACATGGGTAAGTCCTCCCTCACCCAGCTCCTCCATCTGGGCTCCCATACCCTCCACTTGGGGGTGGTACCCCCAGAAAACTGTACAGTCAGGGACCACTGGACGGCAGCCCTTCCCAGCTTTCCTGACATTGGGGGAAACTCATTCCCCAGAATGCAGTCTATGGGCGTCTGGGGGCTAACTATGACCCTCATCTGAGTCACCTGCCCAACCCACTCCAGGGATACCAAGGCTTTGGGGTGGAAATAGTCCTGCCCCTGGTAGCCTACATACCTAACTGGTGGAGTGCTCTGAGGAAACCAGCCTTTCCACAATCATGGTGTAGCCCCGGCGTCCCTCAGAGCAGTGACAGGGATCCAATTTAGTTTCACCTGCTGGAAATACCAACTCCCACCCTCAAGGATCACAAGCTCACCCTCTGAGTCTATCTCTCAGTTTAAAGAGATTATGGTCGAAGACCTGCCCCTGGGGGCTACTTCCCCCTGGGTCCACCTTGCCTACCTCTGTAGAGGTCCCACCAGTGGGTGGTTTCTTAGGGCAGATACAGTCTGCCTGATTGTGTCCTAACTGGGAACATTCAAAGCAGCGGAGTTGGAAAAGTGGCACCCTAGGCCACCACCTGCTAGATCCTCCCCCTGTTTCTCAGGAGGGGCTTGGGAACCTGTGCCGCCACCCCCTTACTCTGGGACTTGTCTGTGTCACTTTTAACCTCCCCCTCACTCTGCTGGGGAGAACCTAAACCATCCCCTCTTGGGGTAACTTCCATGTATTTTCTTTTGGACCCTGGTGCTGAGCCAAAGGTCCGCCTTCTTAGTTAGCCCCCTGGGTTCAGTGAACTTGCTATCAACCAGGTATTGGTGTTGCTCTGCAAAACAAAGACTGAATATGTGCTCTCTTGTCACCAAATTGTCCAGTCCCTGGTAATCTTTTACTTCACTGCCCTTCACCCAATCATCCAGTGCCTTGCAAACGGAACCTACACAATTCACCCAGGACTGATGGGGCAGCTTTTGGCTGACCCTAAACTTCTGCCTGTCCTTCTCTGGGGTGAGGCCATACTTCCTGACAAGGGTGTCCTTCTTGGGGCATACCTCATCCTGTCCCCCTTCTCTAGGGCCAGTAGGGCACCCTTCCCTTCACTAGATATGTGCCTCCAGAGACTGGCTCCCCAATCCTTCTGAGTCCCTATTCATCTATAGAGCAACCTCATACGCTTCAAACCACTTGTTGATGTCATCTCCCACAGCAAAGTTAGGACCTGATCCTTTGGAATGTAGACTCTCTTGCCTTTAGAAGGCACTGCTGGTATGTTGCCACCATTATTACTGGACTCCACTTGCCTAGCTCTTATGTCCAGCTCTCTGAAGGTCCTTTCAAGAGCAAATTTTCTTTCCTCTGACCCCATGACCAGTTTCTTTCTTTCCAATATTCTCGCAGACGTTCTCTTCTCTGCTTCCATGGTGAGTTTCTATCCCTCCATCTTCAGCTTGGATATCTGCATTCTAAACTCCCTGTCAGCCTTCTTGTCCTCCAGCTCCTCTGGGTGAAGACCTTGGGAAGAAGCACCTCTCTGCGCTCTGGCAGGGAGGACCCAATTCAGGAGACAAGTCATCCCCCTCAGCTGAATGCTGAGTCTCAGGACTGGTACCCAGGTCTTCTCCCTGCCATCATCCCCTTCTGTTGCTGTAACCAGTGACTGGTGCACATCCGCCCAGGTTCTTAGCGCCTTTCGGAACTCCAACATTATGGTATTGCACTTGGCTAGATATATGTCACAATGTAGGCATCAAAGTTGGCAAGCACAAATTCCACCCTTGCATTTGCAGTTTCAAGCACACCAGTCAAGTAGAATGACAGGGGATTTGGAAAAAGCAAAGGTAATTTAAGGAGAATTTAATAGAAACTCTAAATGTTATCAAGTTATTGATCTGGGATTTTAGTGTAACACAAAATCAGTGTATGAAACTGCACTAACACAAGTACAAATCCTCACCTCTGAACACCAGTGTTGGAAATTGGCCTTCTGGTTGAGGGGGATGAAACCCTACTCAAGCAGCATCCACAATTTCTGTCAGGGTGAAGTCACTAGCAAACCCCAAATTAAACTGCTTAACAATATGGCATGAATGTAATTTGGGAGTTGTCTACCTCCTTGAAGACAGGGGTCAGAAAGTAGCTGGAGTAGCAGTGAACAAATGAGATGTCAGAGCTCTGACCCTGACTACTCCCAAATGACGTCCATGCCCTCTGGTAGCTTGGCACAAATCAGTCAGGCTTAACAATGTCAATCAGTAGAACCGTAGACATGCAATTTCAAAGATTTCAGGTAAGTAAAGTACCTAACAATGCAAAGCACCACTCGCGGTTATCTGGTCTTGGAGACTGGGTGAAAGTCACAGGTTCAGACCGACCGCGATGGAGTGCAGGCCAGATATAGGCAGCGGGGTAGTCCCGCTGATAGATTTACCTTCAAAGTCCAGCACGAAGAGTTCCGTTTGCGGTGGAAGAGGCCGTGAGGAACAGGGAGAGTGTCACGGATGGCTGTCCATATCGTGGCCAAGAGCATACCAGGCATCGCGGACTGCCTGCTCTGCACGCAAATGAAATATATTTAAGGTTACATTATATTTTCGCCATTTGGAAACATGGCTTGTAGCAAAGGCAGTCTAAAAACACGTCATGTTCTCGGTCTCTTCCCGCATCCTGAACCTGACAAAGCTACTGAACGTTTATTGACTGGGCTTTATTGTTGGCTACATGAACTGGAAAAATGCTCGTCCTCCAGCTACTATCGGATAGCCCTCAACCGCTATTCAGAGGCTGGAAGACGAAAGTCAGAATCTACACAGAGAAGAACTTGCTCCACTTATATTTTATCGCTCGAAGCTGGGATATAATGTTGGAAGCTCTGAAATCACATAACAAGAACGATGTACGTCTGCCTTGAGTCACCGATGAGTCCCCGGAGAGACTCATGCTTGACCTCTGCACAAATGTGCTACTGTCTTGATTGTGTATCATTGACAATTGTCATTAAACGGGGGGCTGAGTTGTTGCTGTCATATATTCCATAAAATAACACAATTGCAATGCTTATGTAGTGTGTGGCACTGAGGTGAACTAACTAGCAAGCATAATGGGGTACCAACAGGGCTAGGATGGGGGGACTAGTTGAATATATCACAGTTCTGTAGGCGTTGATGTGCTATGACAATAAAAGAAAAAAATGGCATGTAAACGTACTAGTTAGTGGAACTACCTGCATTTTCGAGCAGTGGATGAGTGAAACATTCATTGTATGCTTACGATGTGCGTTAGGTATGTTTTATAAGTAGTAGGCACGCATACATGATGCCCTCCTACATTACATAACTCTACTCTGTGCAACTGTGTAAGGACCCTGTGCACAGCCAGTTGCCTAACTAAGATTACAGTTTTGTTAATTTATAAATAAATCACAATGAAGATGTCCAGACTACTGTGGGAGAGAGTTGCAAAAAGTGGATTTCCTTGCACTGATGAGATCTCTCTCAACAGTACCATAGCATCCCCTGGCTCATTCAGACTGGCGTAAATGGCACCTTGGACGAAGAGAAGGGGAACATGTTAGATGGGGTCATGATGTTGTTGGTCATCTTTGGTTGAGTGATCTGGAGAACATGCCAGGCTAGCACGGAAACCCCTCCCTCCAGCTCCCACTTAGAGAAAACCAGCTGAAAGATGTTAGGACTTTGTTAGACACTTTTGTCCCTCTCTGTACAAGTCAATGTAAGGCTAGGCACACTGAGATCTGGGGTGGAATTTGTTAAGCTGGTACCCTCTCACCAATCTGTATCAGACGGAGTCACACAATTTAGGCACAGTTCTCTATGTATCAAAAAATACTGCACAGTAAAATGCTTAGAATGCATTGGGCAACATAGATGCTTATGGACGAAATGAATTGTAGAAGCAAAACAGTATCTTATGCGTTCCTTGATCATTTTGTAATTGGAATAAAGTATGGTCTGCGTTGAAAAGGTTATCAAATGCATTTTGCCCGATTTCGAAGCATGAAGCCAAAATGCTTTCAGCGCTTGGTGTACACTTGAGTGACCACTCTACCCGCTCCCAAGCTGTGTGCTACAGGAGGAAGAGAAGTCCTGGACGCAGACCCTTCTGAAGAAGATTAAAGGACGGGATGACAAGGGGAAAAGTGCTAAGGATAATGCGTCTGTCGATAACGAAGCCTTTGTGTAAGACGCCATCTGTACCACTGAGTGCACTAATGCTGCTGTTGATTGTGCATTACTAACACACTGATGTAACCAGCTAACCACTCACCAAGGATAATCACATCAATGGCTGTTTTTTATTCTGTTTCACGAATGTGAGCACTCACTGTGCATGATATTAAAGTGCTGTGGGGATAAATGTGCTGTCACAGTAGAAAGAACCTATGCAACATAGGCTTCTCCAATTAAAAGGCATTTTGTTGTGATAAAAACATTTTAATGATTTTATCGCAGATTCAATTAAGAAATAAGTTGTCTTGTGAAATAACGCACCCAATTGCATATTCCAGAAATATGTCTGCATACCTTTCCCACTTAATGCTATTAGTGCACATGGAGGCAAATTCGCTACAGTATGGACCAGATGTACAACGTTTGTAGCGGTCGAAAACGGAAAATTGGTCCGTTTGCGACTGCTAAAAAGGGTTGTAGCGCGTACAAACCCTATTTTGCGAGTTGGTAACCTATTAACGACTCGCCAAATAGGGTTTACGAATCGCTTTTAGAAAGGGGGGTGCCAAGGGCGTCCCTTGCTAATAGCAAGTTGCAGGGGGATTAACGATTGCAAACCAATCGCAGTTACCACCAATTTCCTCTTCCCCTTTGTGTTTGGCAGCTAAAATATTTTTTAAGAGCAGGCAGTAGTCCCACGGACCACTGCCTGCCCTTAAAAAATGAAAAGAAAACTTTTCATTTTTTTCTTTTAAATGCATCTAGTTTTCAAACGGGATGCATTTTTTTAAAAAAAAATGCTTTATTTAAAAAGCAAACAGACATGGTAGTCTGCTGTCCCCAGCAGGCCACCATCCCTGTGGTTGTAGCCACAAATTACGACCTGCCTTATGAGTACTGATGAGGCAACTCATTTGCGACGCCATTGGGAATCGCAAAATGTGTTTGAGACACATAAGTACAATCCGTTTTGCAAGCCGCAATTTGTGGCCCTCAAGCAGGATGGTCATACATATGGCCCTATGTGTGTGTGCTTTTGTTTCCTTTCCATGTGGATTGATGTGTACGCTGGGCTAAAAGCAGCAGTCCACATCTAGCGCATTCCTGACGGACAATGACCTTGAGGTTCATTCTACCTGTGCGTGCTGGGGTAGTCTCAAACAAGATGGTTAGGATTTTACTGATGTATTTACAACTGCAGGAGCTAAGGGCATTTTATGGGATTCATGATCTGTGCATGCACACATCCCAATGGGGTTACAGGGTGCAAGCCTATTGAAGCCAGCACTTCTAGAATATGTAGATGTAATTAGCTCCAGTCACCAAATTTCTGAATTTGTTTTGATTCTTTCTTGAGTAGTTCACTCCCTTTTGGTGCTACCAGGATGCAGGGATCTGTAGACCTCAAGGTCGAGGCAGGTTTGGAAGATGCACAGAAAGGCTGGACTTTTTCCACAGGTTCCTGATAGTCAAAGCAGTGGACCGTAAAATCAAAACCCCTGTTTACTGGCAGCCAATGGATTTAGGAAAACTCTCTTTTGCAAATTACTTACTAGGCTTGCAGTGTAATTCTGGATCCGTTGAGCTCTCTTGATTGTACAAGTGATGTGTGAGGCACCTGACCCAGAAGTTCATGCCAGCCACAAAGGAGAGGCCTTAGACAGCCATTAATAAAGGATCGTCATCATAGCATCATGCTTGCCTTAGCAAGCTGTTCAGTGAAAGAGTTGTTAAAGAGCTTCAGTTGCAGACAGTTTCTACATCACATTGGTGCAAAATGGCAGTCCACATATATCACTCATAGAGATATATTGACCAAGTACACCAACAACACCGCATTCCTTGCATCACCTGGAGGTGACTGCAGCCGGGCCCGGAAACTAAGCGCCTGCACTATGGTTGTACAAAACATGTGGTCCCGGCTGCATAAACCATTCATAGCAAACAATATAATGGCACCACCCTGTCCATCATCCCATCGGCATTGGAATGAAAGCAGCATCCTGAGTCTGCCTTGCCTGTGTCTGAGAGCAGTCTCGGAAGGTGACAGGTGTCTGATGCAGCTCTCACCTGCCTTGATCATGAGCAACATGGAGGTTAGGCAAGAGGCTGGCCTTCTTGTATGCTTTTGAACATAGACACAAGAGATGATATCAGGAATGGCTAGGTGTTTGACCTCTGGAACATGGAAGGAGCTTCAGGGATACCGAGTGGGCTTCTGACATCAGTTAGTATGGATCACTGACATAATATCAACGGACAGAATATCTACTAGCAAAAATATCGATGACATAATATCGACTGACAGAATATCGAGTTTGTATCTACAAACAGGTAAGTACAAAAATATCGAGTACAAAATATCGTTTACAAAAATATAGTTTATAAAAATATCGACTTTATGAAAAACAGTGTTAAATTAAATTAATAGTAAAAAATAATTACTAACATATACTTAAAAATACTTAAATTAACTTATAATAATTAAAAATTAATAATAGTTATAAAAAAATTACAATCATATTTGTTAAAACATATATATATAGTAACATAATATAATTAAATAATATCCAATATTATTACCGTACCATAGCAGAAGTGTAAAAAATACTATTCCCACTCCAGAGAGTGCAACAGTAGGGAAAGCGTTGGATAGCGTAGGGGTTAAAATTACTATTCCCACTCCAAAGAGTACAACAGTAGGGAAAGCGTTGGATAGCGTAGAGGTAAAAATTACTATTCCCACTCCAGTGAGTGCAACAGTAGGGAAAGCGTGGGATAGCGTAGGGGTTAAAATGACTATTCCCACTCCAGTGGGTGCAACAGTAGGGAAAGCGTTGGATAGCTTAGGGGTTAAAATTACTATTCCCACTCCAGTGGGTGCAACAGTAGGGAAAGCGTTGGATAGCGTAGGGGTTAAAATTACTATTCCCACTCCAGTGGGTGCAACAGTAGGGAAAGCGTTGGATAGCGTAGGGGTAAAAATTACTATTCCCACTCCAAAGAGTGCAACAGTAGGGAAAGCGTTGGATAGCTTAGGGGTAAAAATTATTATTCCCACTCCAGTGAGTGCAACAGTAGGGAAAGCGTTGGATAGCGTAGGGGTAAAAATTACTATTCCCACTCCAGTGGGTGCAACAGTAGGGAAAGCGTTGGATAGCGTAGGGGTAAAAATTACTATTCCAACTCCAAAGAGTGCAACAGTAGGGAAAGCGTTGGATAGCATAGGGGTTAAAATTACTATTCCCACTCCAAAGAGTGCAACAGTAGGGAAAGCTTTGGATAGCGTAGGGGTAAAAATTACTATTCCCACTCCAGTGAGTGCAACAGCAGGGAAAGCGTTGGATAGCGTAGGGGTAAAAATTACTATTCCCACTCCAGTGGGTGCAACAGTAGGGAAAGCGTTGGATAGCGTAGGGGTAAAAATTACTATTCCAACTCCAAAGAGTGCAACAGTAGTGAAAGCGTTGGACAGCGTAGGGGTAAAAATTACTATTCCCACTCCAAAAAGTGCAACAGGAGGGAAAGCGTTGGATAGCGTAGGGGTTAAAATTACTATTCCAACTCCAGTGAGTGGAACAGTAGGGAAAGTGTTGGATAGCGTAAGGGTTAAAATTACTATTCCCACTCCAGTGAGTGCAACAGTAGGGAAAACGTTGAATAGCGTAGGGTTTAAAATTACTATTCCCACTCCAGTGAGTGCAACAGTAGGGAAAGCGTTGGATAGCGTAGGGGTAAAAATTACTATTCCCACTCCAATGAGTGCAACAGTAGGGAAAGCGTTGGATAGCATAGTGGTAAAAATTACTATTCCCACTCCAGAGAGTGCAATAGTAGGGAAATTAAATACTTCATATATTATTTCAATAAATATATATTAATATCTATAAAAAATTAATTAAAAGTAATTACAAATTTAATATAATATAATAATTAATCAATGCAAATTACAAATTAAAATAAATTATTACAATTATTTACCTATTAATACAAATTAATTACAAATTAACAATTAATAATTTAACATTTAAAAATTAATTAACAATTAATTCAAATTAAATACAATTAATAAAATTGATTTATTTAATTAATTATACATAAATTACTTCCCACCCTATTCCCCTATAAACCCACAACCCACTACAGAAAATAAATTAGTAAATTTAACATAATTAGCAATTAATCAATTAATTACAATTATTTGCCAATTAAAATTTAATTAATTACCAAATATAAATTAATTAACAATTAATAAAAAATGAATACCAATAAATAAATGTACATATTTAATTAGTTATAATTAAATTACTTCCCACCCTATTCCCCTATACACCCACAACCCGCGACAGAAAATAAAGTAGTAAAATTAACATAATTAACAATTAATCAATTAATTAAAATTAATTGCCAATTAAAATGGAATTAATTACCAAATAAATTAGTAAATTTAACATAATTAACAATTAATCAATTAATTAAAATTAATTGCCAATTAAAATTTAATTATTTACAAAATATAAATTAATTAACAATTAATTAAAAATGAATACCAATAAATAAATGTACATATTTAATTAATTATAATTAAATTACTTCCCACCCAATTCCCCGATAAATCCACAACCCGCGACAGAATTAAATTACGCAAAAATTAAAAAAACAAATGTCATTAATTAAAATAAATTATAACATAAATACACACTTTTCACACATATAATAACATAAAAAACACTATAAAAATTCGATATTATTAAAAATTCTATAATTTTAATAAACTATATTATATACTTCGATATTTTAACTGTCTATATTTTTAACATTCGATATTACATTACTTACCTTAAAAACTATATTTTTGATGTCTATATTCTGTCTAGTCGATATTTTGTCCATTCTATATTTAAAACTCGATATTATGTCCATTCGATATTTTGTAGTCGATATTTTGACTGTTTACCAGTTAGTATGAGGTCCACCATTTTTTCTGGCAAAGTTTTACTGAAATTGATACAGGTCATTGTTGAAAAACACTTGGTAGAGACACCAGGCTTCTAAGTCCCCTCACGCGGGAATCTACTGTGTATAACCAAAGAAGAAGAGGGACTTCCATAGGATGATATAGGAGCTCCTTCAGATCCTAATTAAATCTTGAGTGTCATCTTGGGGCAAAGGAAGGCACAAGAAGAGGCACAGCTCATCTTTCCTTGCTTCTTCATGACTTTTTTTTCAATGGACGCCCCTTTTTTGTCTCTTCCTAGCTTTGTCTGAACTATGATGAGGAGGCCAGCACTGACCCAGAGACTGACTCTAAGGAGAGGTATATCCTGAGTTACTGCCGGTGGTGGGTCAGTACATGGCCGTAGAAGGGGAAATGACAGTCACCACCTGCCTGTTTCATCTCAGTGTGTCCCCTTTGTTGATGGTTAACAAAGAGGAAAAGTGCTACTTCAGAAGGAATGATAGATGATTTCACTTTCTAAATATGTGTGCCAGTTGGGCGGATGGGTTTTGGCTCTCACATGAACCTTTCCTTTTCCTGATGAAGGCACCAGATCAGTCTTCAGCCTTTCAAACCTTTTTGAATGTCTCTCTAGGATCCTTTTCATACACTTCCTAGTTAAAGTAGTTTTTACTGCTTGAAGTGCGGAAATTGTGAAAATATTTTGAACACTCCAATCAAAATAGACTTTTTCCAGCTAAAGCACAACCTATACACTGAAAAAAAATGATGGGCTTTTTTCTGTAATTTAGTGCCCCTACTAGGAGTTGACCTAACGCTCCTTCCGTACATCCCCTTGTGGAAGCTGAAGATGCTACACAAACCGTCCCCTCAATCCTCTCGGTCCACATCTTGGTACCATGACTGCTATATCTCAGTTACAAAATCTCACACACCTGGCACTTAAAGAAAAATCACTATAATTGTGCAATAATGTCATAGAAGTTAAGACTGTACCAACAATCCGATTCGACCGCAGTTACGGGGGTCTTTGCCGCCTTCTTCAAGGACCATAGTATGCATTAAAATGGTTTCAATACTTGTATTATACCAACAGTAGCACTGGGTGGACCGAATACTGATATGTGATTGGCCATTCTACCGGGGCGATCCTGAGTCAATATATACTCCAGCCAATTAAAATTAGGGCTATCAGAGATTCAGTGAGGCCAAAATGTTGTACTGATGCTGCTGTCCCTCCCCTTCATAAAGAAACCTCTGATAGAAAACAGTGCTCGACTGCCCAGGAACCTTTTTAATAAAGGTTTTTGGAAATTCAGAACAGTTTTTTTCTTCCAGGGAAATTTGAACCCGCTTGCTGAATATATATATTTTTTATTGGTATGTACAATGCTTAACAATTTCTTCACACAATTAACACGATTTCCTTAAATGAAATAATAATTGTATAACTATATTCGAACAGTGTTCTTTTATCTTACAAATAACAAACCTATGACATGTTTTCCAGCGTACTGGCAGGACCCCCACCACCACCTCCATTGAAAGGTAAGAAATGCTAAGAAAGAAGGGTATGAAATCAATATTGCAACAATAGATAAAATCACAGCACCCTTTACCATAATATTTATGATTTTGTTTTCACATTTTTTATACTTACATATATAGTAGAATTTCAATATCTAGAAACAATATATAAATATATTGTGGCGCTTGCGTGGCTTTGGTCTATGCATTTTGAATGTAATATGAAACCTACAAAGGTCCCTGTAACGTAATATAGCTTTCCACTTCAATTGCATTCAACCCATGCTCTCCCGGTGGAGGTTTTTTAAAGACCATTGTGGCCTCTGCGTAGATGAGGCTTTTGTGCTGCAAATGGGAGTGAGGAGGCAGTGGCATTCCCGAGGGGGTTAATGGCCGGTTTCAATGTTGCCATTCCTGGCCCCTAGTGCGTCTCAGCCGGGGGAGTGAGGAATAACATGGCACTGTACACTGTTTCTAGGCCTCTTGGTTCTTAACCTTTTGACTGCTGCGGGCCTTCACTGAACTACTAATGGGAGCCTTGGACCCCGGTCTAAGCAGTTTCTATCATTGGAACCTGAAAAAATACACACAAATACTGAAACGAGTGTACATCAAATATACACATTCTGAAATATGTTATTCAATTTACAAAATCGAAGTTTTAACTTTAATCTGAAGTTTGGAGTTTGGTGAAGCGTTTTGCTGGACTGTAGCATATTTCTTTGTCTTTTTTGCTCTTTTTTGTCAGCTGCCAATTACATTACATTTTGGGTTTTTTATGCATATATACTATATTAATCAGCTAATACTATTTAATTTTCTATAGTCAGGGAAACCCCCTTAGAAGGGGCAGCAGAACCGTAAGAGTCCCTGGTCCACAGAAGAGATCCGCGGTTACAGACCTTAGTGCCCAAAGCAAGTGCGGAGGCGGCCGGTCAGCATTTTTACTGCCCCTTCTCTAGAAATCATCCTTGGACAGTAACCAACATGTGGGTTCGGAAAGTGTTGCAGCGAACACACGTATGTGACAGGCCGCAAGTAGATATGGGTGATGTATCATTGCCCATGTAGGCACCTAAGCCTAGATCTGATTGTTCTGGAGGAGTGGAATTGCAGTAGCAGCCCCAACTTTAAACAGAAAACAAGCAAGCATTTACAATGCAACGGTTTCGCCTTTGTAAAAGTTAGAGCTATTGGCATTGTAAATGACAAATTTAGTATTTATGTGTTGGTTTTGAAAACAGATAAATAAATGGCATTGTCATTTACAATGCCAATAGCTTAATCTCTCACAAATGCGAGACCTATTGCATTTGCACACACACACAGAGCACAAACACACACACAGAGCCACACACACACACACACACGCGCGCAGGAGGCAAGCATGACTGACAACATGGGCGCGCAGGAGGCAAGCATGGCTGACAACATGGGCGGCAGGAGGCAAGCAGGACTGACAACATGGGCGCGCAGGAGGCAAGCATGACTGACAACATGGGCACGCAGGGGGCAAGCATGACTGACAACATGGGCACGCAGGGGGCAAGCATGACTGACAACATGGGCGCGCAGGGGGCAAGCATGACTGACAACATGGGCACGCAGGGGGCAAGCATGACTGACAACATGGGCGCGCAGGGGGCAAGCATGACTGACAACATGGGGGTGCAGGGGGCAAGCATGACAGACAACATGGGCGCGCGGGGGCAAGCATGACTGACAACATGGGCGCGCAGGGGGCAAGCATGACAGACAACATGGGCGCGCAGGAGGCACGCAGGACTGACAACATGGGCACGCAGGGGGCGCGAAGGAGGCAAGCATGACTGACAACAGGGGCGCGCAGGGGGCGCGCTCGGCATCACACGTCAATCACCACAAACTGTTACCACGTACAGGCGGCCGGAGTACCAGATCAATCAAAGGCAAAGAAACCATATTTAAAGACCGCAGAGATCAGACCACTGTGCGGGCACACCCAAATACAGATACGTTTACCCCGTACACCCAGGTAGCATTATAGGAGCTATAACGTGCACACGCAGCGCTACAAAACAGGGGATTACTATTAAACGAGGAGGTACTGCTGAGAGGGGGCAGCAGAAGTGGCGGGGGGGTGGTAAGCACACGGCACAAGGCTGAGGACAGCGGTCAGAGGTGAAAGGGCACCCAGTTTTGAAGAAGGGCACGGGTGCGAGGTCCAAGAGTGAAGGGTGAAGAGAGAGTGGGTAGGCCACGTTAGAGAGACTACAGCACAAGCAAGGTGGGGTGGACTCGTCAGTGAGACAGCAGGACAGGCAGGGTGAACACGTCAGTGAGACGGCAGGCAGGGTGGACACGTTAGTGAGACTGCAGGACAGGCAGGGTGGACACGTCAGTGAGACAGCAGGGCAGGCAGGGTGGACACGTTAGTGAGACAGCAGGGCAGGCAGGGTGGACACGTCAGTGAGACAGCAGGACAGGCAGGGTGGACACGTTAGTGAGACAGCAGGACAGGCAGGGTGGACACGTTAGTGAGACAGCAGGACAGGCAGGGGGGGAGGGTGGGGTGGGACAGCAGGACAGGCAGGGTGGACACGTTAGTGAGACAGCAGGACAGGCAGGGGGGAGGGTGGGGTGGAACACACAGGAGTGGTGGAGTGGGAGTGAAAGATGACACTGAGAGCACCAGAGCGAAGTCTGGCCGGGCCTCACGCCGGGCCTCCCCTGTACTGAAGAAACAATGGCGCCACTGACTTACCAAGATCGAGTCACTGGTCACTTCAAAGCACTTGGCATATAGGGAGTAATGAATGCACAGGGAACCATTTCTGACAGCGGAATAAAGAGGTAGGGATTTGGTGTGGGTGGAGGATAGGTTTTACAGTCTGCAATGAAAGATATTGCGCGCACAAAATCATCCGAGCCGTCTTCAGCATCAGAGTTTAAAATGAGAATAGGAAAGAAACGTTCAACAACAAAAACGCAAATCCGCAAAAAAGCCATCTTTTCAATGCCATAATCACCCCATCTTTCAATCCCATAATTGTGTAGTCCTGCCTAATCGCTACAGGAATCCGATTCCACAATGTAAGACCCAAAATAAGGAACATTCATAGCTGCCCCCTCCCCCGACCTCCCGCTTTTGTCCGAATCCTCATTAAACGAGACTTTCAGGTATCGGAGAAAAGCAGGAATAAATAGTACAAGAGGAAGGTGCTCATCCTATCAGGCTGTCCTAAAGATTGATTATTCAATGCCCATATATACAACCTGTCCTCGCCGCGTTTCTTTCCCAAGAACAGTGTAAACAGGACCAGTGTGATTGCGATTGGTATTTCTGTTTAAGTAGAAGTCTCGAGGTGTGCCAAGCCACACTGTTGCAGGCTGCCTGTGAAGACAGGACATGGCAGGGGCTGTGGGCAACCAATGGAACACTGGGGACACTTTAATGAGCACAGCTCGTTGTTCACGGTGGGTGTCCCTTCCGAAAGAAAAGTACCAACTCGTGGGCAGGGCCACCGCCATTCATTTCCCCCAGAGAAGAAACTGTTGTGCTCTCCTTGTTGCACAAGTGGTGTCTAGACCACCAGCATACAATGGGGGGGGGGGGCGGGAAAGGAGACACGGTCAGCGGGAGGGGGGGCGGGAAAAGAGACACGGTCAGCGGGAGGGGGGGCGGGAAAGGAGACACGGTCAGCGGGAGGGGGGGCGGGAAAGGAGACACGGTCAGCGGGAGGGGGGGCGGGAAAGGAGACACGGTCAGCGGGAGGGGGGCGGGAAAGGAGACACGGTCAGCGGGAGGGGGGGCGGGAAAGGAGACACGGTCAGCGGGAGGGGGGCGGGAAAGGAGACACGGACAGCGGGAGGGGGGGCGGGAAAGGAGATTAGAAAGAAAATGCTCCTTACCTGATCGCTTCGTGGGAACTTAAATCTTGCATCCAACTCCAGCAACAGACACGTCTAAAAAGAACAAACAGGCCGACACGAAAAAATAAAAAATAAACACGCCCACCGCCGCATGACGTTGTCAGAAGGGGCAGGATGAGTAAAAATGGCCGGAACGCCCCCGAATCTGCTCCGCAATTGACGGACAGATCTCTGTTCCAATGGCTAGCCTCCATTTATGGAGCTAGCCAATGGAACAGAGGGGCGGATTCCCAGCCACACTGTAAGACATGAGATTTCGCCTGCGCGAATCGCTGCTTGCGCAGCTTTTCGCCAGGTCGAAACCTAAAAAGGAAGAGATCCAGAGTTTTTTTTTTTTTTAAACGTTTGCACCAACATTTTAATGGAGGGCGGGCTTGAATGGTTTCACACGCTTGACTACTTGCATTGCATAAGGCGGTGGTCCAACCATATTGTGATGAAATCGGAGTACTGATTACATTTTTTTTTTCAGATTCAGGGGAAGGTGAGGTTTATGACGATGTAGCATCCCAGGATTTCCCTCCAGCACCAAAAGAATTTAAGTAAGCAAAAAAGGAGTGCACCTTTCTCTTTTTCCTTATATACATTATCAACTTCAAGAGATACAGTTACAGTGCAGGAAAATAATTGAATGGATGGATGAGTGGTTTGGTGGGTGGCTGTAACTTCTACAGTGCTGGGCCATAATATTCGTTGCATTGCAGATGTTTGTCCATAGGTTAACAGTTTAAGTCCTACACAGTGAGGCAAGCAAAGGGTATAGGTTACCATTTGCTGGACAGTTGATGAATTTGTTTTGCTTTTGTATTTTAAAGCAAGAGTGTTAAAGTACAAGCCTGAAGCGTCCATTAATATCCAGTGTGAAAACTTCACTTAATAAAGATTTTTCTTTAATTTGGCTGAAACACTAGGATATTCTTTTTCCTTGGAAAAACAAAAGAGCGGGAATCAGTCGCACTAAATTCTGCCAGTATTTTTCCAGGAGAGACTAACAGAGATGTGTAAGAAACTTGAAATGGAAACTTTGTGCACTGCTATCGTCAAATCAATTGATGTTAATTTACCTACAATGTTTTACATTCTCACATTTATTTACCTGCTGAAGTTCAAATTAGGAGGAGAAATTACTGTATTTGAAACACATTTCTCGTTCTTTAATCAACAAATCACAAATTATGGGATTTTTCTCTCACAAATAGTATGTGCTCACACTGAACATCCTATCAATAAAATAGAATTTTAATGTGTGTAAATATACATACAGGGCATGTTGATGGGCATTTTCAGATGTGTCCACCCACCAAGGTTAATGGCAAAACACAAGCAGGCACCTATCTGATTATTTACCAAGCTTTTGCACATAATTTCCCACCCTGTTCAATCTCTTTAATTAGCTGCACTATCTGCATTATTCATGGGAAAAGAATATCCTTGAAACTGATGGGGGATGTTATGTTATGTTAAGGGGAGTTTTAGAGCATCCTGGCACTAACAGTTTGCCGGGCTGACAGGACATGCAGAAAAGTACCTGGGTATTAAAAGATCCAGGATTTAAGTTCATTTTTGCAATACAGAAAACAGCTGGCAGTGCGTAGTGTAAGATGAAGTTGATTCCAGTGTTTGGCTGCCAGGTAGAAGAAGAAAGGTCCACCTGTTCTGGACTGAATTATGAATTTGATGTGGGCTAATTGGAGTGATGAAGAATGAAGGCGCCTGGAATGACTGAGGACAGAGACTCTGTTGTTTAAATAGACTGGGCCAATGTTGTTAAGGGCTTGGTAAGTATGGCAGAAGAGTTTCCAGAGTCCATGTTTGTGCACAGGGAGCCAGTGAAAGTTGGTGAGTGATCGATAAGTGTGCTGGAAGATTCAGGGCCAGTCTGTCTGCAGCGTTTTGCACTACCAGTAATCTTCAGATATTCTGGAATGCCAGCATAGAGGGCATTGCCGTGATCTAGTCTGCTGGTCAATAAACGGAGTGTGGAAGTCGCACTCAGGTTTTGAAGATTGGGTGCTCTGAATTTAATTTGTATGGTAGGTGGTGCACTCGAAGACAATAATATGAAGTATGAATATTACTCACAAAGAATAAAGACAATCACTTCTCAATCAAACATATTGACTTTTATTGAAAAAACACAGGAAATTTTCTTTCTGAGTGCATCGAGGAGACGTTACTCCTAAGGGTTCTAGCGCTATCCTAGTCTGCTGGTGATCATGGCTTGGGTAATGGATTTATGTATATGCATGTGCAGCTAGTAGAAGGTTTAATTGAGAGGCTTCAGGATAACTAAGCAAGTGACTGAGACTGCCTTGAATTAGTTGGCCATCATAAGTTGGCTGTCAATGAATCCTCGATTTTTAGCAGAGCTGACAGTAAGATGAGTGAGATCAAGCACCTTCACACGAGCGTATTATGTTTTATTTGAACAGGACAACCTCAGTCTCCTTTTTGTTTAATTTTAGACAGGTGTCTCACATCAAAACGGCAACCTCTAACATACATGTCTTAAAGCTAGTTTATGCGATGCAAAAATCATCGGATATAGAGAATATGAATTGAGTATTGTCAGCACAAGAGAGCATTCTTTATTCGCCAATAATGCCATAAACGCTACTAACACAGTAATATAAAAATGTCATAAAAGTACATTAAAGATGGCTTGAAAAGTACACAACCAGTTTTAAGGATCCACAGCACAACAACCTCAAAGCCAAAAGATCTTATCATATCTACAAGAGGAGCTAGCTATGCATTGAAGTGTCAGGACTTAAGGAGGAATCCTGGGGGCACCTCAGATGATTTGGGGGGATTGGGGATGGAAAGGCACGAGTCAGATGGAGTGAGAGCCAATGTAGGCCATTGAAGCAAATGCGAAGTAATGGAGGTGTTTAAGCAGCGTGGCATGTGAAGCCATGTCAGATGCCACTGACAGGTCTAATAGGAGCAGGGCAGCGGAAGCTCCCTGGTCTAGAGTGCGATGTATATCATTCGTTGGTGCAATAAGGGTGGCCAGCACACTGGTAGCTGTCCAGAATCCTGAATGTAAAGGGTCTAATAATTGATTAACTACCAAATAGTAGGATAGCTGTTTTTTGATTCGTTTTTTCAAGACCTTGGGTAGGTCAATAAGACATAGGTCTGCAGATGGTGTTAGGGTCTGCTCAGCCTGACTCGACTTTAGGGTAGTTTCGGTGACTGCTTGAAAATTGACTAGGGCAAAATTGGAAAGAGATGCTCCAGTAGCAGAAGGAACATTGATAAAGGGAAAAGGTATCAGGGAAGGTTCGGGGCAGAAGTTGTCTTAAAGATTTTGAATTATGTTGGAAAAAAGTCAGCAAAAGCTGAGCGTAGGTTGGCAGAGAGGGGAATGGATTAGGTCTTTACAGCTGGTTTGGAAAACACTTTGACAATGACAAAGATCTCCTTTGAGGAGTTGGAGATTTTGTGAATGCAGGTAATGGCATTTGCTCCTCTGGCACTATACGATGCACGACTTTCTCTAAAGACATGCTTCATTGCACACTTGAATTTACTTGTACAATGGAGTTGAGTGGCTCCGGTCTCACACCAGAATGATGGTATTAACTTGAACTATAATTTGATTTGTTCACATGTTTTCATTAGTTTTATTTTGTTTTCCAAGTAGCACCAGCACTTGTGTCCCCACAATGTCTGAGCTCCTGTTAAGTATTTACTTTGGCTATCTGTTTTAATCAAATTGCGCAACACATTGGTGTTTGCTCTAGCTGTTTGGGCACCACGTCTCTCGATTGTGATGGGCTATTTAAAACATAAAGCTGGACATCCACATGCAACAGGTGCACCAGGGGTGTGCTAAAGGCGGACCAAAGACAAGCCTGTTTCCATCCATCCAAGTCTCAAGTGTGCCAAGCACCAGCAGCCAGGATCTCTTGACCTCCGACCAAAAAAGGTGTCCTTTCTCCTATATCAGAAGAAAGACCTTCTCTCCCATCAACTTCAGAATAAGTGCTCTAATTCCCACAATCTCGAGCTCTCTTTCAGTAATGGACCTGATCTATATCTCAACTGCCATCACTTCTTCCCTTTTTGCTCTGGGACAGACACTGATCCCTTGGCTGGTCGACAATCCACAAATGTATCTACAATAAGACTCCCTCGAACCGAACGACCCACGCTTTTTTTGTGTACAAACATTTGGCTTAATGCATCTTCCTGCCCTGATAGTGCCTCCATTATTGCATAAAATTATCTAATTCAGCGACTTGATAGACTTCTTAAATATGGAGGTCAGCATAGCCATCCATCATTTACTGCTCTGCCCTCCAATGCACTATTCAAGCATGTAATACCTAGGTCCCAGATGAAGGTCTGTTCTTCTCTGTCCAGGCGTCACCGTCTTTCTGCATGTCTTGTGCCCTCATACACCGACTCCATGTTCCTGAACCAACTTTTAGTGACAAACTGTCAGAGCAGCTCTCCCCTCAGATACTTAAGAATACTAACTTTCGCTTACAGAATAAGAACAATCCAGACCCTAAAGCTTTAATTGACAGCCTGTCCAATCTCGGTCTTTCTTTACTCAACACACTCCCCACTCATCTTGAAGGTCACCTACTTGGAGTGCACTACATGTTGGTAGAAAACCAGAAACTCAATTGACCCAATATTAAAATTAATGTTGCTCTCTTGAATAACAGTCCTGTAGCATTCACTTCTGTTCTTACTAAGGCTTCTTTTAACACTTGGAAATCTACAGGACATGATGTTCTTGTCCCAGTTAAAACCTTTCATTCTCACTGTCAACAACCATCTCTCGCGTGATATAATGTAGAGCTTTGTAAAGCCAAACAGAACTGCAATGCAGTTAAAAGGGCCTGAAGGAAGACCTATGATCCATCAGCAACAAACGGCATATAAAACTGACATAACCTACCTGCATCTGGTCAAGAAAGCCTGCATTATTTACCACTCCATATTCCTTGAAACAGAGGGAAACAATCACAGGGCCATCCTCTTCCTTGTTAAATACCTTCTGCATCCCTACTCTGAGAATAACATTATTACTCCCTCACTTTCCTTCTGTGACAATCTCTCACTTTTTCTATTTTAAAATGACTAAGATCTACGCAAACTTTCAGTCTAACCTAGCTTTTCCCATTGTCAATTCCTCTGCAGAGCTGGACCTTAGGTAATACGGGCTCCAATTGAAAGAGTTTCAAACATTATTGTTCCTATAATAAATTAAACTCCCCAGAATAAAGAATAACTGTGCAGACCCAGATTTACTTGGTGAAACTCAGCACGGGGTTCCTAACTCTCTATGATTTAATATATACACATGTATCACCTGCTCTGATCAGGTGGTAAATGTCTGTAAGCGGACCTGTGTAGGTGGAGGAAAGGGTGTAGGAAGGTTGGGAGAGGGATGGGGAAGCTTTATCCTGGTAGTGGAAACATTACATGCCCCCTCACCCCCCTGCTTTGGCAGAAGGTCGGGGAGAGCCAAGGCTGGGTTCAGACTGCAGTGCGGTCCTTACCAATGAGATCTTTACCGACCACACTTTCCGATGGGTAAAATCGGGCGTGGTGTTCCTGCGCCGAGAAATTTCGGGTTTGGGAGCACACACCTACTTATAATTATGTTCAGTGGAATTCCACACGTGGATTCCGCTCCGCACACCTTGCAACCAAGGCACAAATGGATTAACTATAGGAGGTCATAAAAAATAGGAAGAATGTGAGGCCTACGAGTGAATGACTCAGGAGTACTGATCTTATCTTCCACTTAAGGATACTGTGGACTGACCTACAGTGTGACTGACACTCTAACGAAACATTGGCTTAAGGAGGCTTACCCTAAGCCTCTTTCTATAAGTAGCATTAAAAAGGATATAGGGTACTAACTTTATAGATAAAAACGGAAGGCAAGACTGCTGAAGCGATGTCTAGTCCAATCTTAAAGACTTCATGGCTCCATCTGGTGCTTTTCGTTGAGAGTGGTGTATTGAGCATGCCCAGGTTAAGCCTCTTTGTTGACAAACATCTGGAAAATACAGAAAAAAGATTTCTGAGTGGCTCTATTTTTCAAAATCTTCTCGAATAGTAAAGAAGGTGATTGTCTGACACACACTTGAAACATTTTTAAAGGGCCTGAAGCCCTTGGAACGCATACGTGGGTGGGTCTCGGCCTGCCCACTTATACAGTTCTGTTTCGAGTCATATAATATGCAGGGGAGAGATCCAAATTACAATTTAAACAGGACCAGGGGATTAGAAACACACTCCAACATATAACAGGAGAGTGTTGTGTTGCTTACGCCCGTTATATCATCCCCTTGCGTTGTCCACGGGACAGATAATAGCTGCCCCAAATCTCCTTAGCCTTTTGTGGAATGGGTGGAGCTGCTCTATACCAGACCGGCTGCTAGGGTGCTAATTAATGGAGTGTTATCACCTCAGATGCTCATCACAAGGGGTACCAGACAGGGGTGCCCTCTTTCCCCGCTGCTATTCGCCATAGCGATCGAACCATTGGCATGCCGCATTCGCCAACTGCACAGGGATAGTGCTTTCAAATGTTTCCAGCGTCAGATAGGGGTATCACTCTATGCTGACGACGTCACATTGTATGTCAAAGACCCGCAGCTCAACCTTAACCCAATACTGCGCGAGTTTATAGTCTTTGGCAGGATATCGGGAGTGCTTATTAACTGGAAGAAGTCACAATTCTTTCCACTTACACCTGCAGTCACGAGGTTCCAGTTGGATTATCCACTTGAATGGTGCGACTCAGATGTCCGTTATCTAGGTATTGAGGTGTCTCTCAATAAGGAGGAGACACTTAGACTTAATTATGGTGTTGCCATTACGAAATTGGCCGACAATGTCTCCCGATGGAAGTCATTGCCATTGTCAATGGCGGGCAGAGCGTCACTCATAAAAATGGTGGTGTTGCCTCGCTTTCTTTATTTGTTTCAAAATATACCTTATTATCCTGGTGCGTATTTTTTTACTAAGCTACGATCGGAACTACTTCGACTCTTTTGGGGCGGTAAACAACCGAGAGTGCGTTGGTCGATCCTGACTCTACCCTACGAGAAGGGAGGATTCGATGTGCCAGATTTTGAGCTGTATTACATGAATGCTCAGGCGCAATATGCATACCACTGGGTGCATCCTACGCCTTTTATGCCACAACTGGCGGCGGAAGATTGGATCGCGCGACCTCTTCCACTCAGCGGGATGATTCTGGGAACGGTGGCGGTAATAGACACACCGGCCACTACAGTGACGTGCACGATCGATGCGTGGCGTAGATTAGCGAAGGTCCTTCACGCTTCGATGCTGTACTCCCCAGTTATGCCACTCACCTATCACCCCCAACTATCGCTGCTGCAAGAGACGGGATTTCAAATATTGTGTGGTCGTCTTAAAGTGGCCATGTGGGGTGACTTGTTCCTCAACGGGCAATTTCGCACGAAAGAGCAATTTTTTCAGGGTACACAGCCAACCCCCCTTGAGATATTTTATTACATCAGACTGCGTCAGGGGCTGAAGGACGTGTTGTCACGATTTCCGCATGAGCCGGAGGTAGTGTTGCCATTACACGCTATGTTGCTGTCAGATGGCCGCCATCTTGTTTCTAGACTGTATAATAATACCAGGCTACAAAGCGTGGGGCTGTTAGACGCGGCGCGACAGAAGTGGGGTTTGGAATTGGGCAGAGACATTACTGACGATCAGTGGACCTACTGTTGTACTATCACAGCTAATATCTCTTCTAGCTGTAGGCTCAAACTCTTACACTACAAGTTCTTGCAGAGGTTCTACTATACCCCGGTTCGGAAACTGCGATTCCGCCTGGCGGATGATGATAGATGTGCTAGGTGCCGCGCAGAAGGGGCGGGATTCCTTCATCTGGCGTGGGAATGTCCTGGGGTGTATAGCTATTGGTCACAGATACATGAGGCATTGCAGCTTATGACGGAGAGGGTACTGGATAGGGATCCACTGGTTATGCTATTGGGATATACACAGCATGTACCTAAACCCATCAGGAGATTTGTGGACACTGCTCTACTACTTGCCAAACGGAGAGTCGCATGCAGGTGGGGAAGGGGTAGAGCCCCTAAGTTTAAGGAATGGCTGGATGATTTAATTTATTGTCAGGATCAGCACAATATCTATGCTGATTTACTACCGGTCCGTAGCAAACCGAAAGATATGTGGGGTCCTCTGCTGATGTATCTGATGAGAACTGCTGAGTCACATGATGGGTCGGAGGATGAGGATCAGGATGCTGAGGTGTAGATGCACAGCTCTCGTGTCCCCTTTTCGTGGTACTGCTATAGGCACTTAACTAATCATCTTATATATCTGATAATGTGTGACATTCATGATAATCGAAGGGGATCCTTGAATGCTGCTCCCTTAACTCTTATGTGCTGATGACTCTATTGCCCTGATTGATCTCAGATATGTGACCTTTGCGCACCCTTTCTGTAAATGCAACAAGAAAAAAAGCACTCTTTCATATATGTACTTGATTACTCCTGGACTTCGGACATTGCGCCACTTCATCTGTACTATGATTGTTTCTTGTATGATTGTATCCACTGTCACTATGTATGTTTCCTGAAAATCGATAAATAAAAGTTTTAAAAAAAATAAAAAATAAAAATCTCCTTAGCCTTCACCAGTTCGTAGACTGAGGAGGCGGACATTTCACCAGGTGAGATGTGGGATACCACAAACCTGCTTTTTTTCTTATGGCACAATGCCCCGTGATTTGGGGCATGGGGGTGGGTGGGTAGACAACAAATACACTATGGCATTGGCCAAGGATGGGGAACTACTTAAGACCCCTTATCCTTAGGCAAGGTGTTGGGGGAAAGGGGGCAAACCATTTCTCCCTTTGGCCAATGCAATAGGGATGACTAAAAACCCACCACCCTTGACTAAGTTGGGGGGCATGAAAACTCCTTTCTTTAGGTAAGGGGGATAACAGAGACGCCTGCCTCCCTTAAGCAAAGCAAGGGGATACCACAAGTCGCCCTGCCTTTGGACATGGCAGGGGATACAGAGTATCTCCTTGCTCTTAGGCAAGGTGTGGGTATAATTGTACAAAATATCCTCCTGGCCCCTGCCTATAGACGGGCAGCTACCACTCTGAGTTTGAACCCTGTGTATAAATTACAAGTTATCCACGTGAATCCTATCAGGTTGAATAAGCGTTCCTACTTCCATTTTCATAAATGTTGTATTGACTTTGGTACTACTATCACCAACAAATTGCTGTAGCAATTAGTATGTCAGAAACAGGTTATTAGCATTCGCAATAGACAGTATTAGAAGCTAAACTGTGTTTCTGATGCCTGCTAAAGATTCTTTTTTTTTTTTACACATTTTGACTACCAATTTAGTACAGGGTTGAACATGAAACATCTTTCCTTCAGAAAAAATGAAGACAAAGATCCCAAGAAGATGAAAAAGATGGAAAAGGAGGAAAAGGAATTCCGAAAAAAATTTAAGGTACATCGCATTTTTTCTCATACTTGTAAAAAGTGGATGAAAGAGAGTACATCTTCTGTTGACCTGAATATTTTATTATAGTCACAATCATGCCTTCCTTAATTGGCAATGTGTAATGGCTGTAGTGTTGTATCGGATTATCTGTGTATATGTGGTGGAATGAGGTTGTCGACAGAGGGAACCACAGAATATCAATGATTTATTAAAAGAAGTTACATCATTTCTTCAATCAGGATATCCAGTTTACTCAGTAAACTTCCATATTTAGCCACACTCTCAATAAATCGTTCAAAGATCCAGGAGAAAACTGATTTCGTGACTGATCCTCCAGTGGTAATCAGTGCCTTGTTGATCCAGGAATAGATTTCATTCCCTGCTGCTCTTCTGTAAATAAACTTCTCATTCGTGTATAATAGTGTGAACACAGTAAAACAAAGATCCCCGAATTAGTTGGCATTATCTTTATTATATCCTTCACTCTGCTCATTGGTGATTGGTTTGGGTATCAGCTTTAGCGGTTAGTCCACTTAAAATGATCCCTTTCATTTTTTGCTCAGTTTTCATTATATGAATATGGAAAAGGCCTTGATGTTGTCGTTTGGTAGTTGGCCTTGGTCTTTCCTTTAATCCTGCCCTCAGAGGACTTCCTTTTCCTTGTGAGAGACCCCACCGGGTCTTTTCTGTCCTCCAAAGATAATTGTCCTGGGAAATAGGGCCTTAATTAATAAATAGAAGGCCATATGAACTACTGGTAGAAGCCTAAGTCTGACTTAGGGCGGTACCTTCAGGAACAAGATGGCACCTAGGAAGATTTCCCACTGGTCGGCCTTCACTACCGTCTCTGCCAGAGGTAAAGAGTAAGCAGGGGATGGAAGCCTGAGCTCCTGTATGGAGGGTAGGACTGGGCTGTACTAGGCTGGGATGGTTTGAACTTTGATGGAGAAGTCCATGTTCAGTCATCCCTATTGGGAGACTGTATTCTGCAGGGGCTGGAGGTCGATTTTCCACAGTATTAGAGAAAGCTGAAATTGGCTTTAAATCCGTATTTCTACCTTGAGTGATGACTCCCTTTTTATATACCCACCCACTCAGCTGCGTTGAGTTTGGGGCATTTGTGTCTAGTTCCTATTTAGTATAGGATGTATACATTAGTATGCAAAGCCCCATCGACAACTCTCACAACATCAACGTCCTCTTCTGCACCAATGGCATGCAACTTATTCTCTCCCTCACAGACAAGATACCCATTACCCGGATCGAGTTCAATGCCTGCATAACTGAAAATGCCATCTTGATGAAGACCAACTGTCTAAAGCTGAACATCAACAAGTCCTAAATCATGATCTTCTGGGAGATCACATCACCTTGGGTCTCAAAATGGTGGCCAATAGGCCTAGTACCGACAAAAGCCAAGCACCTTGGGATCATCATCGACAGCAAACTCAGCTAGACTGCTCGAGTCAATGCCATCACCACCTCATGCTTCCGTGTCCAGAAAATGATGAGTAAGATTATCAAATAGCTCCTGATCAGCATATAGAAAACTGTCATGCACACCCTTGTCAGTAGCAAGCTGGACTACAGAAATGCCCTCAATGCAGAGATCAACAAAAAACTCTTGCTTTCTAGCCCATTTACCACACATTGATGAATCACCAATGTGTTTAATTATGCAAACTGATGTTATGGCAGTTGCAGTGGTAGCCAGGTTAGAACGACCTGTGGCACTTGCTTTGCCAAAATGTGTCTACTAAAAAATGTCTTTCAATGGCTCCCCTCCTCATCAAGAAAAACCCTAGTTCAAGCATAGATCATGAGTCGTCTGGACTATGTAAATGCACTGCTAGTGGCAGCAAATTTATACACAGCTATCTAAGCTTCCAGTTGTGCAGAATGCGGCGGCTTCTTCCTCCGTTTCCAATTTCAAAGCCCTGCATTGTCTGTCAGTCACAAAACACGCCATCTTTAAACTATGTTGCTTGACTCACAAGGCACTAACTAACTTGTTACCAACTTACCTGTACACCAGACATTACCACTACCAGCCCACTAGACTTTCCAGGTATGCAAATAAAACTTTATTAAAGATCCCTTGTAGCTGCACTTCCAGATTCAGAGGTAGATCCTTCTCATATCTTTCCCCACTTCACTAGAACAAACTTCCTATGCAAATTCGAATGCGCCCAGATCCATTCAAGTTCAAAAGACTTTTAAAGACATGGATTTTCTAAGTGCACTGTGCCGATTCCAAGTAGCAAAGCGCTGAGATATATCTTCCTGTGTGAGTCAATGCGCTATAGTGAGTGCGTTAAACATAACACTATGAACAAAAGGGGATAGGTCCATAAACAAGTGGTGGGGGCTAGACCCTTTATGGAATATGTAACACAAATTGCCCGAACCACAATATCTCCACAAGCTTCTTGAGAGGAAACAATCAATTTATTGTGATCACCCTCGACACTTTACTTAGTGTCAATGTTTTTTTAAATCTTTTTCAAGTTATAACAAGCTACATGACAGAAAACGAACAATACATTAAATATTTACACAGCTATAAATACTTTGTACATACATGAAAAACAATTTCTTCACACAATACAAAAAAGAAAATTCCTTGCATCAAACATTACAAAAAAACTAAGAATACATAGCAAACAACATTAGAACAAACATTACAATCAAAAAATGAGAAAAATATAGAGAAAACCAATCCAAGGGGGAATTATAAGCAAATGAATGGCTCTTAAACAAATCAATACTGGACCAACCGGTCCTAGTATCGTGAAGATTACATTTTATTCCACCCTATGAAAGTGCCGACGCGTTTCGAGATCAGGCTCAATGTCGCTGATCTCTCATCAGGGCTGTTTTATTCTTTGTATCTGCAAGAGGCAAAAAAAATATTTTACTCATCACTCCTCAAAACCAAACTTCTTTTAAGGCAATGGGCTGAGAAAGAAAATTGCTACATACCAAACTTGTTTGTAAGTAGAGCAGGGCATTAAGGCGTAAAGGGGTTTCAAAACAATTATTTTAAGCGTGGCCAGGCAGGACAACCTACAAGAAATTTTGAGAAGTTTTTATATTAGTAATTCAAACCAGCTCGTGGTTTCATTACTAAAGCGTAACCCAGTACTACATGAAGCATACCTTGCTATTGTCGACTGCCGCCAACCGGCGTACTTATATGTAGTCTACCACCATGCGGATAAGCTCCTAAAACAATAGTGAAAGTTGTTTTAGTGGTGGGCCTGATGATTACATTGTTTGCATAGTGCATGCATTATTAAAAAAATATACCAGAATGGGCAGGAGTAATTTCGCCTACCTTAATGGTGTATTTCTGTTCCCTTTTAAATTTCTAAAATTTTAGAAAAAATGCTCTCAATTGGCCGTCCTGTGTTAGCAAAAAAACGAAAAAATGAGTGTGAGCGCTTGTAGCTAAAAGTCTGAGCATTCAAACAGATTCTGAGCGTTAAGTGGACCAAAAGCATGTCCCGGCATTTACCTGCTCTGAAATAACAGCACGCCACTGGTGTGATCAAAGTTTTCTCCCAAGACATGGCCGCGCAGGCACTTCCTGTATTTAAAGCCCACCTCCAAAAGAGGGCATGATGGGACTTGTAGTTTACTCGAACTTACACTACAAGAAAATTATATTTATTAAATGAAGTGCATATAAAGTCAGGGAGCGCCTATTGAGTAGTGTCATTTTCAATGAATAGATGCAGAAAACCTATTTTGTGACTATTTTAATTATGCGCTGAGTTTGAGATAAAAAACCTCAAAACTTTATTAGCAACTCGTATCTGAACACTAATATTAAAACAGGCCAGTTTATTTGAACGCTGATTTAAATCGCATATATGTCACAAGTACGGCGAGCACATTAAGGGTCATTATTGTAATCATGTATTGTATGCACTCTAAACAAACTTTAATAACAGAGCATGTGGAGAGTCTGTAGGTGCCACTACACCCATTCTTAAGATTGCATATATCTACCTGCCAGGCAGAGGCCACGCTTATTTTTTATACGCGAGGTGTATTTAATGAAAAGAGGTCGTAAGGCTACAGATTAAGGCCAGGGATGTCTGACAGATGCCAGTCCGCTATACTGTGTGTCTGTGCCAATTACATGTGGGCTATCTCGGACAAGCTATTAAGGCCTGTTTGAGTGCTATTGTATTTCAAAATGAGATAAGCCTCTTTCTGCAGTAAGGCACGCTCAATATCGTGGCATTTTGTCATTGAATTTGCAGTGAATAACACCGACCATTTAAATTCATGTTCATTATGGCCTTTATCAAAGAAAGTGTTCAACCAGCGGAGCGGTCATTATTTTTTTCTTTATGCGTGATCGATGCTGGTTGATCCTTTGGTTGACTTGTTGGCTAGTCTTGCCTATGTAAGTTAGTGGTCACGGGCAAAGTATTCCGTAAACGAAATTTTTCGTTTTGCAGTTGGAGAATTCTGTATGTCTTCACTTAGTGCACTGATGGACAAATTCATTGCCCTCAATTGTGGTAGAACAAGCAACATAATTGCCGCACCTGTGATGACCTTCCACAGGCTTTAGGTTCATTGTGACAAAAGGTCACTTTTAGGTTTTGGGATGGTAATATGAGCTCTAATCAATTGTTCGCCAATACTTCGATTTTTTCTATAAGCGAAGATGGGCTTAGGAAATGGGCAATTCAAACCTTCTAATAGATGCCAATTCTTTAAAACAGCTTGGCTCAACTTGTGGGTGTCGGGACAGAACGTTGTGACACACACCATTTTGTTAATCGGTGGACGTTGCTTAAGCTGCAGCAAGCATTCTCTCGGCGTATATCTAGCACGTTTGAATAAGTGCTTAAGGAGCTTCTTAGGGTAGCCCCTGTCTTGCATGCCATGACAAAAAGATCTCGCATGTCTTTCATAACCAGCCACATCCGAACAATTACGTCTAATTCTGAGCAATTGCCCATAGGGCAGATTGGCCTTTAGATTGCGTGGATGGGCGCTTCTGTGGTGCAGAATGGTGTTCCTATCAGTCGCCTTTTTATGGAGCGATGTAACCAATCGTCCTTCCTCACATCTCACTTCGACATCCAAAAACGTCATGTGGCTAGTGCTGTTTTCTATTGAAAATGTGATGTCCCTGTGTCTTGCATTGAGCCACCCATGGAAAGACATTAGCTCCACCTGGCTCCCCTGCCACAGGAGCCAGACGTCGTCAATGTAACGATACCACTGTAAAATTCGATCTCTGAATGGGTTGTTAGCTTCCACAAACTTCTGTTCGTATTGCGCCATGAAGAGAATCGCCATTTCTGGGGCATAAGGACACCCCATGGCGGTCCCCTTCACTTGCATGTAGTACTCAACATTGAAGGTGAAATAGTTTTTTTCTTAAGTGCTATTTCCGCCAATTCTAAGATAAAATTTAGACAAAAAGGGGGGGGTTGGCCCAGGGGGACAGGAGCGGGGTAGGGCCTAAGTATACAGGAGAAAAGTTTTACCCACACCTCCCACAGTTTGGATCTAATTTATGATCACAAAGCAGAAGATAAACACCAGTTACTATGCTTATCTTGGCAATGACTTATGCCTCTTCACTATTTTTATTTTTACAAAAAATTCTTGTTTTTTTGTCCGAACAATGGACACACTATCAACTACACAAACATCTCACATTGATAAAGAAATGATAAGAAAATTAAATTGTGCTGTACATGACTCCAGGACACTTATTTACAAAACATTTAACATATACAGTGGAACACTAATACATTCGTAAATCCTATTGCGTAACATTAAGTATGTCAAAAACAATTTTTCTACACATCAACTCAATTTCGAGGAATTAATATCAAGAACACAGTCAAAAAGTCAATTATTGTCGATGGAATCAAGCAGTTTTTTCACGAATCCCAAGCTCAGAGGGCAACTCATTAAAGTACTCTGAGCATTCGGAAATGAACACGAAGGATTCAATCCCACATAGCCGACGCGTTTCGAGTTATGGCTGTGTAACTTGCCAAACTCTCCTCAGGGCTGAATTAATCTGAAAGGACTGTTTCTGACAAAAAACAAAAAACGGAAAATCTTTTTAGTATTGTGCTTCCAAACGACCCTTCAGCCCTATTTATCAGTAACTGAATTAAAAAGGATTGTTATGTACCTGTGATTTGCAGACATCAGTTCAAAACTGTGAAATACATCTAAGCGCAGTGGCTGCCAGTCTGTAACAAGGGAGAATTGAATGTAACCTCCGGTCAGCACTGAATGAGATTAGTATTACGCACAAAAGATTTCCAAAATTACCTTCATAGGTGGCAAGCCGCTCACTTTTGAAGGATGGCTCTACTGGTTCCTCAATTCTGAAACACGAGTAGTGCCAAAGTTATTATGGAACTTTTAAGAGTATATGGCATACCAAGAATTCTCTTTGTGAGCATGTAAACTACTTACTCGGCTTACAACGCATTTTTGCAATGGAAGGACGCAGTGGGCTGTTGTCCCCAAAGTCGATGTTTTCTTAACCCGCAGTAGCTGGAAGAAAACAACACAGTCTGTGTTTAAGCGTCACAGCGCGGTGATAGTATGAGCGGGCTAACATTTGAAGCATTGTTCGCAGAAACTCACCGAGCTATTGTCTGTGACTCTTTAATTGTAGTACTCGAGCAAGTCCGTGAAATGCTTCGTTATGGCAAAACCGGCAGCCGGGCTTGGTTCTGCATTACTCAAACCGGACTGATGGAACACGTGGGTGTCACATGTACCAATGAGCGTGCAGCGACTTCAAACGTGTAACCAGGTGCATTCTGGTAGTTGTATTTAGGTGGAGTCGCCCGGAAAGTTTTTAACAAAGCAGGAATCACCAGGGAAAGGTCTTTATAGTGCATAAGTGTGGATTTATGTCCTATTGAGCTCGCTCATACAATTTAACCCATTGTTGATACTGTCAAATTTCATTATAAGGTATGCCTCCTTACGTAACAGTGCGCTTTCGATGTTAGGAGATTGATGTTTTGAATCTATCCCTCCTAAAATTGTCCAATTGAAATCATTTTCGGTATGGTTGGTGGACACGAAGTGATCCACCATTGGTGCAGTCAGTACTTTGCGCTTAATGCGTAATCGGTGCTGTGTGATTCTCATGTTAATTTGTTGGCAAGTCTTGCCAATGTATATCTTGTTACACTTGCAAACCACTGCGTATATAACGTTTCTTGTCTTGCAATTTGTAAAATTATCGTGTCTCCATTTGGTCCCGTTATGCTCAAACACCGACCCCTCCAACGTGGTGGGGCAAGCCACACAATTGCCACATTTGTGGTGCCCACACACTGGTTTGAGGTTCCACTGTGTGATTAAATCACTTTTAGGTTTTGGGATATAGCTGTCTGCTCGTACCAGCTGTTGTCCTATACTCTGATTTTTCTTCATTGCGAAGATGGGCTTCGCCAATGGATATTCCAGAGACTCCAACAGATGCCAATTCTTCAAAATGATCTGGCGGAACTTGTTAGTATGAGCACCATAGGTTGTCACACAAACAAGTTTACTCATTTCAGCTCTCTCTTTTTTCTGCAGCAGGCTTTCTCTCGGAGTAAATCTGGCTCTTTTTTTGCAATGATTCAGCAGTTTTTTGGGGTATCCTCTCATCCTCATTTCCCCACAAAAGGATTGAGCATGAGTGTCAAAGTCAGGCACTTCAGTGCAATTTCTCCTGATCCTTAACAGTTGGCCGAATGGGAGATTCTGTTTTAAACACTGTGGGTGTGCACTGTTGTAGTGGAGGATCGTATTTCTATCTGTCTCCTTCTTTTATAGTGTCGTGTTGAGTTTGTGATCAACAGGGCCCACAGAAACATCGAGGAAAGTCATCTTGGATATGCTTGATTGCATAGAAAAGTCAATATCAGGGTGTCTAGTATTGACCCAATCTAAGAACTGATTCAACTCAGCCTGGCTCCCCTGCCACAGGAGCCAGACGTCGTCAATATATCTCAACCACTGGATGACATTCTTTGCAAATGGATTGTTATTGTAAATGAACCGTTCCTCGTATTGGGCCATGAACAGAACCGCCATTTCCGGCGCATAAGGACACCCCATTGCTGTGCCCTTCACCTGTACATAGAAGTCATTCTCAAACTTGAAGTAATTGCTACGGAGTGATATTTCAGCCAATTCAATGATGAAGGATGTCGGTACCCGATGCGGTCTTTCTCTCCGTTCCAAGTATAATTCCATTACTTCTAATGCCTCATCTTGGGGAATTTGGGTGTATAAGGATCTTACATCCAACATGGCCATGATTTGTGTGTCTTCATTAAAATCAGTGCCCTCCACTTTGACGATGAAATCAGTCGTGTCTCTCAGGTATGAGCAGACACCCCCAATGAAGGGTTTTAGAAAAAAGTCTATATACTTTGACACTGGCTCTAGAACCGAGTCTCACCCCGAGACGATTGGTCTCCCTGGTGGTGTTTGACTGTTCTTGTGTTCTTGTGAATCGATTCGAAGGCTTTCAAAATTGAGCAGGTGTATCCATTCATGAAGGAGGACTATTACACTGCGGCTGACTCTAGAAAAGCTCTCACTACCTACCAAGGTCGATCCAAGAACAGATTCATAGGGTTTTCGGACACCTCATCATCCGATTCCTCACCAGAGTCTAGACCTGGGAATTCGAAACAACAAGGAAATTCCAATCAGTCTTTTTTAGCAAAGGGAGGCCAGTCGAGGGTTTGCTTCAAGCAACCCTGGGAAATGAGGACACGCAGCAGGTACTACAACAACTAGATCTGTCCACCATCGTGAACCTCTCGGATAAACAACTAACCTCTGATGAAAAAATGATACTCAGTTTAGGGCTTAAATTTGTTCCTACCCGACGCACCGACTTCACTAAGTTGAAATTAGAAGCATTAGTCTTTTGCCGCAAGATCAGGCTTAAATCATATTTTGCAGGGAGTGATTCAACTTCTATTGAAGAAACAACAGGCCTCCGAGTTAAATCGAAATTCACTCCCACTCACAATATACCGAAGCAAATATATGCCTTCGAGCAAACGGTGCTATCATCGATTAGCAAACTTGAAAAATCGAAATGTTTTTTGAAGAACAACTTAGGGAAGGATCATATTAAAGCGGTTCAGGGCCTAAAAGCTGATAATTCAATCATAATAAAGCAGGCTGACAAAGGTGGGGCGGTGGTGATCTGGCCTCGCTCGATGTACTTAACTGAGGGGAAATCACACGTTGAGAATCGTGAATGGTATAGACCAGTTAGGGAAGACCCTGTTCGAGAGATACAAGCTAAAATAACAGGAATTACCAAGATAGCCTTTGATCAAGGTTTTTTGGGTCCAAAGGAGTTTGAATATTTAAATAGCAAACAACCAAGGACACCCTTGTTGTATTTTTTGCCAAAAATACACAAGAACAGTCAAACACCACCAGGGAGACCAATCGTCTCGGGGTGTGACTCGGTTCTAGAGCCAGTGTCAAAGTATATAGACTTTTTTCTAAAACCCTTCATTGGGGGTGTCCGCTCATACCTGAGAGACACGACTGATTTCATCGTCAAAGTGGAGGGCACTGATTTTAATGAAGACACACAAATCATGGCCACGTTGGATGTAAGATCCTTATACACCCAAATTCCCCAAGATGAGGCATTAGAAGTAATGGAATTATACTTGGAACGGAGAGAAAGACCGCATCGGGTACCGACATCCTTCATCATTGAATTGGCTGAAATATCACTCCGTAGCAATTACTTCAAGTTTGAGAATGACTTCTATGTACAGGTGAAGGGCACAGCAATGGGGTGTCCTTATGCGCCGGAAATGGCGGTTCTGTTCATGGCCCAATACGAGGAACGGTTCATTTACAATAACAATCCGTTTGCAAAGAATGTCATCCAGTGGTTGAGATATATTGACGACGTCTGGCTCCTGTGGCAGGGGAGCCAGGCTGAGTTGAATCAGTTCTTAGATTGGGTCAATACTAGACACCCTGATATTGACTTTTCTATGCAATCAAGCATATCCAAGATGACTTTCCTCGATGTTTCTGTGGGCCCTGTTGATCACAAACTCAACACGACACTATATAAGAAGGAGACAGATAGAAATACGATCCTCCACTACAACAGTGCACACCCACAGTGTTTAAAACAGAATCTCCCATTCGTCCAACTGTTAAGGATCAGGAGAAATTGCACTGAAGTGTCTGACTTTGACACTCATGCTCAATCCTTTTGTGGGGAAATGAGGATGAGAGGATACCCCAAGAAACTGCTGAATCATTGCAAAAAAAGAGCCAGATTTACTCCGAGAGAAAGCCTGCTGCAGAAAAAAGAGAGGGCTGAAATGAGTAAACTTGTTTGTGTGACAACCTATGGTGCTCATACTAACAAGTTCCGCCAGATCATTTTGAAGAATTGGCATCTGTTGGAGTCTCTGGAATATCCATTGGCGAAGCCCATCTTCGCAATGAAGAAAAATCAGAGTATAGGACAACAGCTGGTACGAGCAGACAGCTATATCCCAAAACCTAAAAGTGATTTAATCACACAGTGGAACCTCAAACCAGTGTGTGGGCACCACAAATGTGGCAATTGTGTGGCTTGCCCCACCACGTTGGAGTGGTCGGTGTTTGAGCATAACGGGACCAAATGGAGACACGATAATTTTACAAATTGCAAGACAAGAAACGTTATATACGCAGTGGTTTGCAAGTGTAACAAGATATACATTGGCAAGACTTGCCAACAAATTAACATGAGAATCACACAGCACCGATCACGCATTAAGCGCAAAGTACTGACTGCACCAATGGTGGATCACTTCGTGTCCACCAACCATACCGAAAATGATTTCAATTGGACAATTTTAGGAGGGATAGATTAAAAACATCAATCTCCTAACATCGAAAGCGCACTGTTACGTAAGGAGGCATACCTTATAATGAAATTTGACAGTATCAACAATGGGTTAAATTGTATGAGCGAGCTCAATAGGACATAAATCCACACTTATGCACTATAAAGACCTTTCCCTGGTGATTCCTGCTTTGTTAAAAACTTTCCGGGCGACTCCACCTAAATACAACTACCAGAATGCACCTGGTTACACGTTTGAAGTCGCTGCACGCTCATTGGTACATGTGACACCCACGTGTTCCATCAGTCCGGTTTGAGTAATGCAGAACCAAGCCCGGCTGCCGGTTTTGCCATAACGAAGCATTTCACGGACTTGCTCGAGTACTACAATTAAAGAGTCACAGACAATAGCTCGGTGAGTTTCTGCGAACAATGCTTCAAATGTTAGCCCGCTCATACTATCACCGCGCTGTGACGCTTAAACACAGACTGTGTTGTTTTCTTCCAGCTACTGCGGGTTAAGAAAACATCGACTTTGGGGACAACAGCCCACTGCGTCCTTCCATTGCAAAAATGCGTTGTAAGCCGAGTAAGTAGTTTACATGCTCACAAAGAGAATTCTTGGTATGCCATATACTCTTAAAAGTTCCATAATAACTTTGGCACTACTCGTGTTTCAGAATTGAGGAACCAGTAGAGCCATCCTTCAAAAGTGAGCGGCTTGCCACCTATGAAGGTAATTTTGGAAATCTTTTGTGCGTAATACTAATCTCACTCAGAGCTGACCGGAGGTTACATTCAATTCTCCCTTGTTACAGACTGGCAGCCACTGCGCTTAGATGTATTTCACAGTTTTGAACTGATGTCTGCAAATCACAGGTACATAACAATCCTTTTTAATTCAGTTACTGATAAATAGGGCTGAAGGGTCGTTTGGAAGCACAATACTAAAAAGATTTTCCGTTTTTTGTTTTTTGTCAGAAACAGTCCTTTCAGATTCATTCAGCCCTGAGGAGAGTTTGGCAAGTTACACAGCCATAACTCGAAACGCGTCGGCTATGTGGGATTGAATCCTTCGTGTTCATTTCCGAATGCTCAGAGTACTTTAATGAGTTGCCCTCTGAGCTTGGGATTCGTGAAAAAACTGCTTGATTCCATCGACAATAATTTACTTTTTGACTGTGTTCTTGATATTAATTCCTCGAAATTGAGTTGATGTGTAGAAAAATTGTTTTTGACATACTTAATGTTACGCAATAGGATTTACGAATGTATTAGTGTTCCACTGTATATGTTAAATGTTTTGTAAATAAGTGTCCTGGAGTCATGTACAGCACAATTTAATTTTCTTATCATTTCTTTATCAATGTGAGATGTTTGTGTAGTTGATAGTGTGTCCATTGTTCGGACAAAAAAACAAGAATTTTTTGTAAAAATAAAAATAGTGAAGAGGCATAAGTCATTGCCAAGATAAGCATAGTAACTGGTGTTTATCTTCTGCTTTGTGATCATAAATTAGATCCAAACTGTGGGAGGTGTGGGTAAAACTTTTCTCCTGAATTCTAAGATAAAAGCAGTGGGGACCCGGTGTGGTCTTTCTCTCTGGTCAAGATAAATCTCCATCACTTGTAAAGCCTCTTCTTGGGGAATTTGAGTATATAGCGACGTGACATCCATCGTCACCATGATTTGCGACTGTACATCAAAGCTGGTTCCTTCAACTTTAACCAAAAAATCAGTCGTATCTCGCAAATATGACTTTACCTAACTCAAAAAAGGTTTTAAGAAAAAGTCCACATACTGTGCGATCGGCTCTAGACATGAGTCGCACCCCGAAACTATGGGGCGGCCAGGGGGCTCTTGCATGCTCTTGTGGATCTTCGGAAGAAGATACATGACCGGAGTCCTAGGACATTTCTTAAGAAGGTAGTCGTGTTCCTTGTTTCCCAAGAAGCCATTCTCTTTGCCATATTCTAAAACTTTGGCAATTTGTCCCTGAATGTCTTTAGTTGGATCCTCCGATAATGGGCGATACCAAGTGGTGTTCTTAACTTGTTTCTCGCCTTCAGCCAGATACATCGGGCGGGGCCAGATGACTACTGCCCCGCCCTTATCTGCTTGTTTGATGCCGATAGATGGGTCATCTTTAAGCAAACCAATTGTCTCTCGTTGTTTCTTACTCATGTTCTGGTGGGTAAAGCTCTTGCTTTTCTCCATCTTATTGATAGAGGAAAGCAGTACCTGCTCAAATGCCAACACCTGTTTAGGGATGTTGGTATAGGAAACAAATTTTGACTTGTTTCTGAGGCCTAATTCAAGCAAGCTAATTAGATTGCGTAAGAAACACGTCAGAACTGAGCTACATGGGCACTTCCTCCTGAGGCACCTCAAGGGTGGTACAATCCCTTGGGGCCTTCAGGTTAAGAACATCCCGGTTATTTTTACGGAAGATCTAGAGTATCGTAAGGGCTTCAGTTATATTAACACCAAGTGTAGCCGTGATTTGATGGTTCACACCATCGAAACGGCACAAAGATTGTGTAAAAAAGAGGCAGAAGAAATAGAGGAATTAACTAAGGCTATAGAGACCAGCCAGGTGGTCACAGATGCTAAGTCGCTTCTGGATAAGATCGAAAAAGATATTCAGTCCTTTAGGGACAACACTATTAACGATAAGAACAACAGGTACGAACGCGACATAGAGCAGGTATATCCTTTTCTACGTGAGGACTACTACTCGCAGTCTGACTCTCGCCAAGCCTTGTCAACGTATCAAGGCAGGTCCAGGAACCGATTCACTACTTTTTCCAGTACATCTTCCTCTGATTCTTCGGGATCAGACAATTGGAACCAAAAGAAAGGGGTGACTTTTTTAGAGAAGGGCAAACAAGTAAAACCTAGGTACAAGGTACCATGGGATATGCGAACCAGGAGCAGCAACAACAAACCGTAGGGAGATCTACAACGATTGTTAATTTGTCCTCAAGACCCCTATCTAGTGAAGAGGAAACAGTACTTAATCTTGGCTTGAAATTCGTGCCAAGTAAGAATACCGACTATACTAAACTCAAATTAGAGGCGATACAGTTTTGCCGCAAAATAAGATTGAAGGCATTTTTTGCCAATAATCCACCTACTAAGAGTACAGAAACAACAGGCCTCAGAAACAAGTCAAACTTTGTTCCCTATACCAACATCCCTAAACAGGTGCTAGCATTTGAGCAGGTACTGCTTTCCTCTATCAATAAGATGGAGAAAAGCAAGAGCTTCACCCAGCAGAACATGAGTAAGAAACAACGAGAGACAATTGGTTTGCTTAAAGATGACCCATCTATCGTCATCAAACAAGCAGATAAGGGCAGGGCAGTAGTCATCTGGCCCCGCCCGATGTATCTGGCAGAAGGCGAGAAACAAGTTAAGAACACCACTTGGTGTCGCCCATTATCGGAGGATCCAACTAAAGACATTCAGGGACAAATTGCCAAAGTTTTAGAATATGGCAAAGAGAATGGCTTCTTGGGAAACAAGGAACACGACTACCTTCTTAAGAAATGTCCCAGGACTCCGGTCCTGTATCTTCTTCCGAAGATCCACAAGAGCATGCAAGAGCCCCCTGGCCGCCCCATAGTTTCAGGGTGCGACTCATGTCTAGAGCCGATCGCACAGTATGTGGGCTTTTTCTTAAAACCTTTTTTGAGTCAGGTAAAGTCATATTTGCGAGATACGACTGATTTTTTGGTTAAAGTTGAAGGAACCAGCTTTGAAGTACAGTCGCAAATCATGGTGACGATGGACGTCACGTCGCTATATACTCAAATTCCCCAAGAAGAGGCTTTACAAGTGATGGAGATTTATCTTGACCAGAGAGAAAGACCACACAGGGTCCCCACTGCTTTTATCTTAGAATTGGCGGAAATAGCACTTAAGAAAAACTATTTCACCTTCAGTGGTGAGTACTACATGCAAGTGAAGGGGACCGCCATGGGGTGTCCTTATGCCCCAGAAATGGCGATTCTCTTCATGGCGCAATACGAACAGAAGTTTGTGGAAGCTAACAACCCATTCAGAGATCGAATTTTACAGTGGTATCGTTACATTGACGACGTCTGGCTCCTGTGGCAGGGGAGCCAGGCGGAGCTAATGTCTTTCCATGGGTGGCTCAATGCAAGACACATGGACATCAAATTTTCAATAGAAAACAGCACTAGTCGCATGACGTTTTTGGATGTCGAAGTGAGATGTGAGGAAGGACGATTGGTTACATCGCTCCATAAAAAGGCGACTGATAGGAACACCATTCTGCACCACAGAAGCGCCCATCCACGCAATCTAAAGGCCAAATCTGCCCTATGGGCAATTGCTCAGAATTAGACGTAATTGTTCCGTTGTGGATGATTATGAAAGACATGTGAGATCTTTTTGTCATGACATGCAAGACAGGGGCTACCCTAAGAAGCTCCTTAAGCACTCATTCAAACGTGCTAGATATACGCCGAGAGAATGCTTGCTGCAGCTTAAGCAACGCCCACCGATGAACAAAATGGTGTGTGTCACAACGTTCTGTCCCGACACCCACAAGTTGCGCCAAGCTGTTTTAAAGAATTTGCATCTATTAGAAGGTTTGAATTGCCCATTTCCTAAGCCCATCTTCGCTTATAGAAAAAATCGAAGTATTGGTGAACAATTGATTAGAGCTCATATTACCATCCCAAAACCTAAAAGTTACCTTTTTTTCACAATGGAACCTAAAGCCTGTGGAAGGTCATCACAGGTGCGGCAATTGTGTTGCTTGTTCTACCACAATTGAGGGCAATGAATTTGTCCATCAGGGCACTAAGTGGAGACATACAGAATTCTCCAACTGCAAAACGAAAAATGTCGTTTACGGAATACTTTGCCCGTGTCCACTAATTTACATAGGCAAGACTAGCCAACAAGTCAACCAAAGGATCAGCCAGCATCGATCACGCATAAAGAAAAAAATAATGACCGCTCCGCTGGTTGAACACATCTGTGATAAAGGCCATAATGAACATGAATTTAAATGGTCGGTGTTATTCACTGCAAATTCAATGACAAAATGCCACGATATTGAGCGTGCCTTACTGCAGAAAGAGGCTTATCTCATTTTGAAATACAACAGCACTCAAACAGGCCTTAATAGCTTGTCCGAGATAGCCCACATATAATTGGCACAGATACACAGTATAGCGGACTGGCATCTGTCAGACATCCCTGGCCTTAATCTGTAGCCTTACGTCCTATTTTCATTAAATACACCTCGCGTATAAAAAATAAGCGTGGCCTCTGCCTGGCAGGTAGATATATGCAATCTTAAGAATGGGTGTAGCAGCACCTACAGACTCTCCACATGCTCTGTTATTAAAGTTTGTTTAGAGTGCATACAATACATGATTACAATAATGACCCTTAATGTGCTCGCCGTACTTGTGACATATATGCGATTTAAATCAGCGTTCAAATAAACTGGCCTGTTTTAATATTAGTGTTCAGATACGAGTTGCTAATAAAGTTTTGAGGTTTTTTATCTCAAACTCAGCGCGTAATTAAAATAGTCACAAAATAGGTTTTCTGCATCTATTCATTGAAAATGACACTACGCAATAGGCGCGCCCTGACTTTATATGCACTTCATATAATAAATATAATTTTCTTGTAGTGTAAGTTCGAGTACACTACAAGTGCCATCATGCCCTCTTTTGGAGGTGGGCTTTAAATACAGGAAGTGCCTGCGCGGCCATCTCTTGGGAGAAAACTTTGATCACACCAGTGGCGTGCTGTTATTTCAGAGCAGGTAAATGCCAGGACATGTTTTTGGTCCACTTAACGCTCAGAATCTGTTTGAATGCTCAGACTTTTAGCTACAAGCGCTCACACTAATTGTTTCGTTTTTTTGCTAACACAGGACGGCCAATTGAGAGCATTTTTCTAAAATTTTCTGAAATTTAAAAGGGAACAGAAATACACCATTAAGGTAGGCGAAATTACTCCTGTCCATTCTGGTATATTTTTTTAATAATGCATGCACTATGTGAACAATGTAATCATCAGGCCCACCACTAAAACAACTTTCACTATTGTTTTAGGAGCTTATCCACATGGTGGTAGACTACATATAAGTACGCCGGTTGGCGGCAGTCGACAATAGCAAGGTATGCTTCTAGTAGTACTCGGTTACGCTTTAGTAATGAAACCACGAGCTGGTTTGAATTACTAATATAAAAACTTCCCAAAATTTCTTGTAGTTTGTCCTGCCTGGCCACACTTAAAATAATTGGTTTGAAACCCCTTTACGCCTTAATGCCCTGCTCTACTTACAAACAAGTTTGGTATGTAGCAATTTTATTTCTCATCCCATTGCCTTAAAAGAAGTTTGGTTTTGGGGAGTGATGAGTAAAATATTTTCTTTGCATCTTGCATATACAACGGAATAAAACAGCCCTGATGAGAGATCAGCGACATTGTGCCTGATCTCGAAACGCATCGGCACTTTCGTAGGGTGGAATAAAATGTCATCTTCACGATACTAGGACCGGCTGGTCCAGTATTGATTTGTTTAAGAGCCATTCATTTGCTTATAATTCCCCCTTGGATTGGTTTTCTCTATATTTTTCTCATTTTTTGATTGTAATGTTTGTTCTAATGTTGTTTGCGATGTATTCTTAGTTTTTTTGTAATGTTTGATGCAAGGAATTTTCTTTTTTGTATTGTGTAAAGAATTTGTTTTTCATGTATGTACAAAGTATTTATAGCTGTGTAAATATTTAATGTATTGTTCGTTTTCTGTCATGTAGCTTGTTATAACTTGAAAAAGATTTTAAAAAAACATTGACACTAAGTAAAGTGTCGAGGGTGATCACAATAAATTGATTGTTCCCTCTCAAGAAGCTTGTGGAGATTTTGTGGTTCGGGCAATTTGTGTTACATATTAAACATAACACAGCATGTGTGATAGATTTTCAAATGTAGTTGTTGTAAAGACGTCAAGCGTTCTCATGGCAAAGTGGTGAAGTGGTGCTTGAAGAGAAATGTAAATAAATATATAAACCACCATGTTCCTACGATAGAAACAAAGCTTAAATAAGTCTACCTTTGCATACATTAAACACCAAATGAGTGACATGTTTTGCTTCAGATTGGGTGTTGTTTTCTCATCTACACCATCTGATTTTCTGTTTACCACTCTCCTGAAACAGCAGTTATTCTAGAATTCATGGCTCAACCAGAGTTGTTTGGTCTTCACCAGGGTTGCAAATCCATATTTTCTTAAAGGCTATTTGCTCCTGCGTGAGGTCGCTGTCCTTTTTACCATTGTTTTACATCTCTGTTCGCAATAATAATCATATTGAGCACTGAAGGGCAGGCTGTGGCATGATGCTTGTGGAAGACTCACCAAATATGAGGTGTTTCTTATATTTAAAGCTTGCAACCAGGCAACCTCGAGCTGGCATAGGGTGGCTCTGAGTTGGCAGAGGAGAGAGGCCAAACTGAAAGAGGTAAGAGAGAGAGAGTCAAGCAGGCTCAGAATCTCTCCCATTCTGGATGATGGCGTGTTGAGGACTCGCTCATGCTGATTGGGCCTGAAGGCAATATGTGGTTAGGACTCATAGCCCCTAAATAGAACAAACAGTGTGGCATCAGACCTAAAGAGGACTTCTTCCCAATATAGGCCCAGTCTGGCAGGCCTCATGAGAGGCAAAACTGGAGGATCTCGGACAGCTCTCAAGAAGGGGGAGGTCTTGAAAAGAACTGAAATGCACTGAAATGCACATCCTAGGGAATAGATGCATGGTTAGCCTCAATTGAGGGAACCATAGAGGAGATTAAAGGTTGAGTGGTGAATACAGAGCATGCGAATCAGCAGATAAATTATGTTGAAAAATTAATGGATGGCCAGAAGGAGCTCTTGCAGGAGTACCACACATTTGAGGACTGTGTTGTGGCATCAATTTAATCATTGGAGACTAAGGTGTTAACACTGAAAAACGAAGCGAAAACCAGCAAGATTAGAATTCTGGCCTTCCTTTACGCATCATGGTCTGTACATTTGTGAGCAGCACTGCAGCAGTTATTGAGGAAGGCTGTTTTGGCTGCCAACATAAAGATGGACCTCTTGGTCGTTAAGACCACCCGCTTGTCATCCGGTAGAGTGTTAGGCAAAGATGCATGTATAGTAGTAGGTAGTGGTTGAAGTGGCTGACCTGCAGAAATGTGAATTGGTCTCCAAAGTGGCTGCTAAAAATAAAGAATTGAAATTGGTGACTCAATGGTTCATGTTTTTTTCAGATCTTTACTTTTTTACCCTGAGACTAGACAAGACCTGCAGACCATTAAAATGAGTTGATTGCATGAGGGCTTGAAGCCACTTTGTGGTTCCCGGAAAGACTAAGGAAAGTGTGCATCTTCAGTTATCAATAAGCAGCATGGGAAATTTTGTCTTCAAAGTGAGTCGACACAGCCCGACCAGTGTGAAGTCCAGGCTTGCAACTCATTGCCCTAAGTTCCACCCAGTATTCTGGGAGATCTCAGACTTGTCTGATAATGTCACCTCTGTTCAGGCAAGAGAGGCTGGAGGTTACAGTAAAAACAATTGTAGGTAATTGTGATCAATGCCAAAAAACACTTGTGTCATTCAACTGACCTGCTATTTTATTAACATCATAATATGCAACAGAGTAGGGAGGGATATTTACATAAAAGATAGCTTAGTAGAGCAGGCCTGGCTGTGGCAGTTGGAGCTCTTTGAAGTACAGCGACACCCCAATCCGGACACCAGTCACTACTCCTTTTATTCGCCTACGCATAGGGTGCATGCGCAGCTGGACGGCATGGTTTGCTCTTGCTCCCTTTGCCCCTTTGTCACAGCTCCAGGCTACCTCTGTAGGGAGTTGTCCGATCATAGCCAACTGGTGTCAGAACTCCACTGGGGCCGAATTTCCTCCCTGATTCCCACAAAGTGGCTCATCCCCAGGGTCCTTGAGGATCCCCCATTTCGGGATACACTTCAAACTACGATCCAAGAATTATTTGACCATAATTGGGGCACGGTTGCTTCCCCACGTGTGGAGGGGGAGGCCTTCAAGGTTGTGCTCTGGGGTGAGAACATACAGATGATGGTAGGGGTCTGGCCTGTTATCCTTTGTGAGTCGAATGTGGCTGAATGCGATTACATCTATGCGGAGTGAAGGGCCACTGAGGAACTCCTCCTCCTACCCACCCTGGCCCCATCCAGAAGATGGAAGTCTGGCTGTTAGAATGTTTTTGTTGTTTAGATTTTGCAGTCTACACCACCAGGACGCTTGCCAATGGTGACAGATCAGGCAAGCTATTGACATGGCTGGCTAGCAGGGATACCAAACAAGCGCAGGTGCTTGAGGTCTGCTCTTCGGACTGTAGCATCCTACGCTCTCAGCAGAAGATTTGTGAGGCCTTTACAGTCTACTATTACAATGTTTACAGCCCATCGCCAGAGACCCCTCCACCAGTCCTATAGGAGTTTGTGGACCCTGTACAGCGCCCCAGGCCTACCCCAAATGACTGTGTAGACCTTGATGCCCCCCTTGCAATCCAGGAGATACAAGCAGCAATCACTAACTTATCATCTGAGAAGTTGCTTGGGATTCAAGGCCTCCCATCTGAATTGTATAAGTCTTTCCCAAGTGTGTTTGCCTCGCTGCTCCTCCAGCTCTATGAAATGAAATGAAATGAAAGCAGGATTTATATAGCGCATGGCTGCCCGTAAGCGTCCCAGCGCTGAGATTGCAACTATACCTGAGGTGAGGAAAAAGAGGAGTACAAAGAAAGAAAGAAAGGAAATATTATTGTGGGAAGAGGTGCGTCTTAAGCAATTTTCGGAACTTCATGTGGTTGGGTTCGGCCCGGAGCTGAGTTGGAAGCGCATTCCAAAGGGTAGCGGCTGTAACCGAGAATCGGCGTCCTCCAGTGCGGGCTTTCTTTACTCTGTGGACCGTAGCCAGGTTTCTTTGAGAGGAGCGGAGGGACCTGTTTGGTTTGTAAGGGTATATCATGGTCTTCAGCATTGGTGGACCTAGGTTTTGCAGGGCCTTATGGGTGGTACATAGGGCCTTAAATGTAACTCTTTCTCGAATCGGCAGCCAATGGAGTACTTTTAGTGCTGGTTTGGCCGAGAGTCTCCGAGATGTTCCTGTCAGCATCCGAGCAGCGGCATTTTGTGCTCTTTGGAGGACATTAAAAGTGGCCTGTGGGGCTGCCAGGAAAAGGGTGTTGCTATAATCTAACCTCGATAGTATTAGTCCCTGTATAAGTAGTTTTTGAGATTGTACAGGGAGTAGAGGGAGGATTTTCCTGGCTGAGCGGAGTATGCCGACACAGGTGCCAGCAGTTTTTCTGGCCTGTGTCTTCATAGATAGGTCCTGTTCTATCCAGAAGCCTAAACTCTTTAGTTCCGTCTTGGGCTGAGGAAGGGGACCTAGGCAGGAGGGCCACATGGCGGACGGAAGAGGTGACGATTGGTGACCCAGCAGCATAAGCTCGGTCTTGGAGCCATTGAGTTTTAACCTTGATTTGGACATCCACTTGTAGATTCCCTCAAGACAGTCATGAAGGTTTTTTATTTTCTCGCCTTCAAGGGAAAAAGACACCACCATTTGGGTGTCGTCGGCATATGTTACCGCTTTTATCCCAAAGGGGGTTACCACATCCTCCAGGGGGGCCATGTAGGTGTTAAACAATGTAGGGCTCAATGAAGAGCCCTGTGGAACCCCACACTGGAGGAAAAAAGGGTCAGATTTTATATTGCCTTCACAGACCTGGAAAGTTCTGTCCTTCAGGAACGAAGAAAACCAGCTGAGTGCTTTGTCTCTCACTCCCAGGTTGAGTAGTCGCTGGATCAAGATCTTATGGTCCACCGTGTCAAATGCAGCGCTTAGATCCAGGAGGATCAGTAAAACCGATCCCCCTGAATCCAAGATGCATCTGGCTTCCTCGACTACCTTTAACAGGGCGGTCTCTGTCCCCTGGCCGGGACGAAAACCTGTTTGTGAAGCGCGTAGGAGATTGTTGCTTTCAAGATAGTTAGATAGTTGCTGGTTGACTAGTTTCTCTGTAATCTTACTCACACCTGGTAAGAGAGAGATTGGGCGCAGGTTCGAGAAATCTGAAGGGTCCTGGCCTGGCTTTTTTTGAAGGGCTTTGACGATCGCATGTTTCCAGTTTGGGGGGACAATTCCTTGGGTGAGGGAGGCATTGATAAGATTTGTTGCTAGGTGTGAAATAACAGGGCCAATTTGTTTAAGGATACGGATGGGGGCAGGATCAATGGGTGAGCCACTTTTCATGCTAGACAGAGTTTTCAAGAAGTCTTCATTAGACAGTGGATGAAAACTATCTAAGGTTGGACCAGTTATGGGGGGCACCTTATCCTCCGGGGGATCATGGTTTGTTATGGGTGGGAGGGATTGTAAGATGTTGATGATTTTATTCTGAAAGAAGGATGCAATTTGATTGCATCTGGAGATTGTGGGTTGTTCAGAGGGAGGTGGGTTCGGGGTTTTGAGTAACTCTTTAAAGATTTTATAGGTCTCTCTAGAAGAGTTGGATGCATTTTTTATTTTTTCATTAAAGAAGGATGATTGTGCTGATTTTCGTGCTACTTTGTAGGTTCTCATAGCTTTTTTATATTCGTCTTTAATGATAGGATCCCAATTTTTCCTCCAATTCCGCTCCTTGATCTTACAGATTTTTCTAAGATTTTTCAATTCTTGAGAGTACCATGGGGATTTAAAGGTGATGGTTTTTTTTGTGATGATTTTTTTGGGGGCAACTGTGTCCAGAGTAGATATGAGCCATTTAGTAAAGTTTTCATCAGCTTTTATGGGGTCGGGAAGAGCAGAGGGGGCCGAGCTGATCAACTCTTGAGTCCAACGTTCAAAAGAGAGTTTGGACCAGATTCTGTCACATTCTCTGACTGATGGCGTTGGAGGGGTATTAGGGTCAATTTGCCAGGTAAACGGGATAAGGAAGTGATCTGACCAAGGTAGTGGAAGAGTTGGTCGTATTTCTATTTTCGGCAGGTTAGAGAAAATCGGGTCTAACAGATGACCTTTAATGTGGGTTACCTCAGAATTTAAGAGGTGTATGTCCAGTGATTTGAGTTCGGAAATAATATCCTTTACGGTGCTGTCTGAACTATCCTCAAAGTGGAGATTCAGGTCACCCAGCATGATAAAATTAGGGGTTGAGATGCAGGATGATGTCATAGCCTCAAGAAGAGAGCCTGCAAAATTACCTAAATTACTAGGTGGTCGGTAAATGAGGAAGCCCGAAAGGGATTTGTTAGGAGTAATTTGGAGGGAAAAGAGTGTGCTTTCGCAGTCATCGATTCCTCCGTCTTGTATTCTGCAATTAATGGAGTTACGGTAGATAATCGCTATCCCGCCTCCTTTTCCCTTAGGTCTGTTAATATGTAGAATGAGATAGCCATTGGGTAGCATATTCACCATGTCAGAATCAGAGTGGGGAGTAAACCAAGTTTCCGTGAGGAAAAGTATGTCCAAGTTAATTTCTTGGATTAGGATATTAATTTCTAGGGAGTGTTTACAGGCAGATCTACAATTAAGAAGGGCAAGGCTCACAGTGTAAGGAGAGTAGCAAGTGACTGTCTGGGGGGGTTGGCACGATGTCGGGGGTGAAGGGGTAACAGTAGGTGTGGCTATGTCGAATTGTAAGAGGTAATCCCGAGAGTGGACAATTCGATCTTGATGGAAATTGGTCATAGTGGATGGCCCTGTGCCCGGCCTGGCCCGGACGGGCCCAGACGGGCTTGCCTCTGGCGCGCCTCCGGCGCGCCATCGGCGCGCCCGCTGCGCCCGCCCGCTGCGCGGACGAAGTGAGGACTTCATTTTGTAGTGGTTGGGGCGAAGTCGCCCAGCCACTAGAGCGCTGTCCAATCCCCCTTCCAATATGGCGCCCGTGGAGTGAGTGCCTCGAGGGGTGTTGCTAAGGGGAGACCGGGAGCCTAGAGAAGCTTCAAGTCATGCAATTATTCTGCATGAGAAAGCGACTCGCTCCGGTCAGAAAGTGCTATTTAGCTTCTGCCACAAGTTTAACACAGTAAATTACAGTGACACCATAAAACAACAAGAAAGTGATTTTAAAAGGCGCTAAGCGCTATTAAAAGCGGCGCTTGTCAGTTTCCAATAGAAGTTATTAAATGAGGGGGTTGCTGGCTGCCGGAACCCTTCTGGCCCTGATACGCGAGGCCTCTACAGCCACGTTGCTCAAACCGGGCAAGGCCCGTTTGGACCTTTCGTCCTACCGCCTTATTGCAATCCTAAACTTGGACTACAAGATGTTGAGCCTAATGCAGGCCGACAGGGTACAGTCGATCCGCTTGATCAATAGCTATCAAAACGTAAACATCCTGGGAAGGAGCACTTCCCTGTGTGTCTGCCGGCTATTCAGGATCATGGAGGTGGTGCAGGGCCAATGGCCTTGAATGGCGGCTCTAGTGCTGGATATCTGAAGGCTTTCGATTTCCTCAGTTGGAATTAGCTTATGCAGTACTGAAGAAAATTGATCTTGGTCCTTACATCACCAGGCGCATTTGGCTTCTATTTACCTCCCCCACAGCTAGGACCTGCTTGGGGCCTTCATGATCAGGCGTTGCACCCTTCTGGATGTCACTCCCCTTGTTGGTGGATGGCCGGTTGGCGATCTCTAAAATGATGATCCTCCCCCGCCTCCTTCCTTACTTTGTAAATCTCCTCCTTTCCCTCCCTCATTCCCTATTTTGGGACCGTTATGCCAATCTGGTGGATCTCTTTTGGCACGGGTCATGCAGATGGCCTTGGGGCACCCAACCCACTATTATCTGGATGCCCAGTTGTGGTGGCTTTCCTGTTGGTTGGTGGGCCTCTTCTTGGAGGGCACAGGGACGAGTTGTTCCCCCCCACCCCTCTCGAGGGCACCTTTATCTCCTCCATTCCCGAGTGAGAGCCCCCCTGCTTTGCAGCTTCTCCTGACAGTTGCTCTCGCCTGCCTGAAGCGCATGCTTCACCTTACCAGACATGTTCTCCCATATGCCCCGGCAATTCTGTTGCTTTGATTCCCTGCTCCTGGGGGCTGCGTCACCAGTGACCGCCTCTGGAGGTGGAAGGAGGCTGATATCTCTTGTGTGGGTGATATTCATGCCAATGGGCACCTACTGCTATTTGAGAAGCTGGTGGAACAGTATGTTCTTTCTGAGGCCTCCCTGAGGGGGGTGCTGGAAGTCACGCGGTGAGTGCGGGATTCGTAACCTGACTCACACCAGCTACTGCAAACACTCCACACAATGGGTGTGGGCCGTAGGTTAATCACCTAGCTTACTAAAGCCATCCTTAAGCACATGTAAATCTGCCTCCAGCCATTGTGGGGGGAGGGAGGAATAGTGTGGTAGAACACTATGAGATGTTGAATGGGAGAGGACGCTGGCATATCTACAGATGGTGTCTCGCAATGCCTGCCTCAAATGTATTCAGTTTTGCATCCTTCACCATGCATACTTTTCCCCTGAACAGATTGCACGCATCTTTCCCAGCGCCTCCGACTCCTACCTTGGATGCAACACCCTGGCGGACGGCCTGAAGCATATCTTATGGGACTGCACACATTCGCATACTCATTGGCCGTCTGTCCTTACACAGCTGAAACACCTCACAGTTATACCAAATCTTTCCACCTGGAAGGTGGGTGCCTCAGACATTTATCCTAGACCACACAATCGCAGGGTCGTTACCCATTTCCTTGACATGGCTTCCATATTGTCTAAGAAGACGATCATATCCAGATTAAAGTCTCCCATCCCTCTGACCTCTGCTCAGTGGTTTGCGCTGTTCACTCGATGGATGAAAGCCAAGGCAGTGGCATTACATAGGGAAGACGTGTGGGCCTTAGTAGGTGCCCACTGGCCCCTGGCTGGGAAGGCCATGCGCTCTAAATTGACTGACCCGCAGTTGGGGTCCTCCTCAGATTCTGACACCCTCTCCCCTTGAGAACTGATGCTTGCTCTTGCTGTCCCCACTTCCCACATAGAGCCTAACCTCCTCCCTCATCCCAGACCTCACAGACAAAAATCTTGATCTTCCTCACGTTCCCCCTTTCTTCCTCCTGATCCCAGTCATCCCTGCTCTCCTCCTCCAAACCTCGTTTGAGATCCCCTGGATCGCTGACATGGCACCCCTCCACGCCCGGAGTGATGGAGCCCCTGGAGTTCATCCTTTGTACTCTGTATGACCACTGCCACAATTGCATTATGGCATTATGTGTTGTGGTACTACCATGTTGTATGGCTGATGAAAATACCTTCATATAAAGACGTGTTTTAAAAAAAGATAGCTTGGTAGAGGTTGGTGTGACACAGTGGGTTTTCCCTTTCACAGCACTCCACAGTCCACACTATGAACATGAACTGGGAAGTGGGGCCTATGACGGACCAATGTTTGTTTACGTGGTAAATATGACGAAGGAGCTAAAGCACAGAGCATAACCCATAGCGTGCAGCAGTATATCATAAAAGGAGCAAAACCTGGTGCCTGGTCTGTACAAGCAAAGAGCATGCGCACAGTATGGAATGGCAGGAGCACAGAGCATGCGCATATTATGGCACGGTAGGAGCTTAGAGCATGTCGCTCAAGGAGAAGCAAGTGATGCACCGCTAGGATTCTGGTGAATACTAGCTGTCCAAAAACGTAAACAGTTTCCAGCTTTAAAAGTGCAATTCATGAAAGATCATGGGCACACGCGGGGTGTTGTTTGGTATTTGCAAACATGGAATTATACAAAATGGCTTTGGGAGGGATGAAGGGGGCAATCAAGACCGACTACCATTTTTTGGTGTGTAAAAGGCCGCTTTATTTGAAACAGGTGCACATCACATACCTTAAAACTGGCAACCGCCTCACAAAACTAGAACCTCTCTAAACATCGAGTTACCTGACCCCTTAGGTTTTCTCTCCCCCACCCCTACGATCCCCACATGATACAATCCCCCCACCCTGCATATACAAATATACAATTCAATTACATCCTCATAGTATCCAATTTTCTCCCCTACATCCTAACTCCAAAACCTGCCAATACCTACAGCCTATCTGCCTTCTTGCAACTGTACCCTCTAATGTAACTCCAAAACTGTTTACCCTTTCCCCGCTCCCGTTCCCCAAATCCCCAAACATAAGGATAAAGAACCGAACTCCAGCCAAACTTGGCCAACATCCCCCCAACTCCGCCTGCACCTGTTCAAAGCGACAAATACTTACAAAGGTCCCCCTTTTGTGCACCTGTCCCAAAATGCCGCCTTCACAGCAAAAATTACCCCGAATTGAACCCTCCAGCACCCCCCATTCCAAGGGTGGGTGGGTGGGACAAGCTAATTCGCGCTCCCAGCCACCAGGTTTCAATACCTAAAATGGTGGCTGGGAGGAAGCGGAAACTGGCTATAAATCCTAATTGGACTATTTTAGTTTGTAATTGGGCTGCCTTTGGGCTAGTCCCAGGCAGCCCAAAGCGGCAAAATGGCCGCTCTCATGTTTTCCCACTTCCCCCTCCCAAACCTGCCCGGGGGGCAGGCCTCGCGGCTCGGCTGCCCCCCAAATCCCCCCTACAAATATACAATTCAATTACATCCTCATAGTATCCAATTTTCTCCCCTACATCCTAACACCAAAACCTGCCAATACCTACAGCCTATCTGCCTTCTTGCAACTGTAACTAAGTACCCTCTAATGTAACTCCAAAACTGTTTACCCTTTCCCCGCTCCCGTTCCCCAAATCCCCAAACATAAGGATAAAGAACCGAACTCCAGCCAAACTTGGCCAACATCGCCCCAACTCCGCCACCCAGGGAAAGTGGGTAAGGTGCTTACACCTCCTCCCCTCTTTCCCTGCCCCCCCAATCCCCCCCCCTTTCCGGCACAACCGCTCATCCATGAAGATCCCTTACTCCCGGCGAACACCCAACAACTTCGCCAACACTTCCCAAAGCTCCAACAGATATAAATGCATTCCAATGCGGGAGAGGTGTACCCCGTCCCCCCTGAACATTTCCGGCGCATCGTACTTGATGTCCCTGTGCCATATGCGCGCAAAACCCAAATGCCGGCAGAAACGCACCATCTCCACATTCAATTTCCGCCTTGCCTTGTCCACCACCTGTGGTTTCACCGCCCCCCGCCACACTCTATGCGGCACCAGCTCGGTCCATATCACCGCACAACCAGCCCAACACCTGCGCAGTTCCGCCAAATCCCGCCGCATCGCTCTCATCAGTACCAAACCCGACTCCTCCACTAGGTCGTTTTCCCCCAGGGGGAGGACCAACACGTCAGGGCAACGCCCCCCGCACACCAAATTATTCAACGTCGTGATCAATTCCTTCCATCTCATGCCCCCCTCCCTGACCAAACCACCTGGAACAAAGCCGGATTGAAACCCAGGTTATCCCCAAAATAGCTTTCCTGCGCCTGCCACTTCGCCCTCTTCACAAACGAATGTCCCACGATCCAGACCAACATGTCCCGGGCCGTGGGGCCCGCCACCGAACCTGAAATGAGAAACAAATGGCAATCAACACTGTTTCCCCATCCCCAGATCGCGCGGCCCTGTCGGGTCTGCGCTGCGCACATACCGGCGATAGCAATCTGAGGTCCATCTACCCAAGCGCATGATGGCCCCCCTCCCGCACCCCCGACGATGCGCCTCAGACGCCGCCCCTATCCGAAAAGAGTGCGTGCCAAACTGTCGTCCATCCACTCCCAGCCCGGCCAAGGTCTTCCGAAAAACTCCCAACAGCTGTGCCCCTGTAGCACCTTTCCCATTTGCGTGCCGAAACACCAAACCACTCACTGTGCCCTCACCCCTCCATTTCCTGCCCCAATGCACCGGGCACTCACCTCCTTCCTCTCCTCCTCTCAGGACCACCCAGGCACCAACACCCCTCTGATCCGTCTTGGACTTACGTAACCACAGGCGCACCTCCGACTGTCCCACATGCACTTCCGACCATTCCACACCCCGCCCGGCCTTGGAGCCCAACAGCTCCGACACTCAGAATGCCCCCCTGAACATCCACACCCCCGTACAGGCAAGCCTCCCTTCCATCCCTGCAAACGCGCGGCAACATACTCACCACTCTGCTCAACAGTTCTTCCGACACCGGCCACCGCACCGCCCCCCCGCCCGCATTCCCGCGCCCACCCCTTCAACATCCTGGTTCCCAATTCACCTGCGGACGGTGCGTAACCCCAAAACAGTTTCCCCATGAAACTTATCCCCGCCATCTTACCCGCTATCGTCACTCTCGACAAACCCCTTCCAATCAGGTCCAGTAAGTATTGTACCACCTCTTCCCGTCTGTCCCTGCCCAGCGGCCGCCAACGCGCCCCGGTGACCACAAACTCCCCCCATGCTGACACATACGCTGTTCTGGTTGACTCCGCCAAAGATCCTAGAACCAGCTGCAACATCCGGAGTTGCCTATGTCCCACAGCAGCGCCGGCATTGGTGTCGGGTCCCGTTCCGCGTCCTTGGCTAACCCACGGAATCTCCGCCACTGCGAACGAGATAGAGCGTCCGCGATGTCATTGTCAATTCCTGGTACATGCACCGCGCGAAAAGCAATGTCATGTCGCAAGCAGCCCAGCACCAACACTCTCAGCAGTTTCAACACTTGCTCATCCCTAGCGGACTGGCGATTCACCACTTGCACCACCGCCATGTTGTCCACATTGAAGGTCACCCGTTGATGCGCCAGCATTGCCCCCCACAGCCAGATTGCCACCACCAACGGAAAAAACTCAAGGAAGGCAATGCTCCTCCCGCCCCCTGCCCACTCCGGGGGCCACCTCTGTGCGCACCACTTCCCGTCCCAGTAGAGACCGAAACCCTCGCTGCCCGCCGCATCTGAGAAGATCTGCACATCCCAAACCAAGTCCACGTCCCGCTGTAAGGGCACTCCGTTGAACTGGTTCAGGAAAAACCGCCACTTCCGCAAATCCTCCCGCACACCCGCCGACACGCGCACGTGGTGGTGTGGAGGCCACCTCCCCGCCAATGCCCTGCCCAGTCGCCTACAGAACGTCCTTCCAACCCGCACCACCCTGCACGCAATGTTGAGATGTCCCAACAGCACTTGCACTTCCAACACCGTCACCTTTTTCTTGGCCACCATCACGTCCAGTAGTCCCAGCATCTGCCGCTGCTTGTCCACCGGCAGCCGTGCTTCCATTAACCTTGAGTCGATCTCAATGCCCAAAAATGACAGCGCCGTGCCTGGCCCCACTGTCTTCTCCGGTGCCAGCGGCACCCCCAGGTCTACCATGATCTCCTGAAACCTGTCCAGTGCCACCTGGCAGTTCGCGGAGTCCGGTGCCCCGACCAAGAAAAAGTCATCCAGGTAGTGCGTGACTTCTTGGTGACCCGTGCGGTCCGTAAAAAAACACTGCAGGAACGTGCTAAAACATTCAAAAAGTGCGCAGGACATCGAGCAGCCCATCGGCAGTGCCTTGTCCACATAGCAGCGGCCGTGAAACTGGATTCCCAGCAGGCCCCAGTCGTCTGGGTGAACAGGCAGCAACCGGAATGCCGACTTGATGTCGCACTTGGCCATCACCGCACCTCTACCTTCTTTGACCACCAAGGCCATTGCCGCCTCCACCGAGGAGTACACTACCGATGCCTCCTTCTCATTGATATAGTCGTTCACCGACCCGCCGTCCGGCCAAGGCAAATGCTGTATGAGCCGGAACTGCCCTGCCTCCTTTTTGGGCACCACACCTATGGGGGACACTATCAGTTCTGCCATTGGCCAGTCCCCAAAGGCCCCGCCATGCGGCCTTCCTGTACCTCCCTGTCCAACTTACTCTGTACCACCCCCGGGTGTTCCCGTGCCGAACGCAAATTGTCCGCCCACCGTCGCACCCGAGGACCCTCGTACCCTGGAGACGTTCCGCGGCCCCCGCGTCCGGGTAAGTGCGCAAGGCCGCTGTCAACCTGTCCAGTCTAACCGGCGTACGAGCCCTTTGGCCCAGGCCCTCTTCCACCCCGGCCGCCGCCTGACAGCTGTCCGCTCCCAGGGCGCGCAGCTCCCGCCGCCGCCGCATGTGTACTGTTATGCTGCTGCCCGTTAGGGCCCCAACAGCACAGCACTGGGTGTCCGTATCTGCCGCACCCCGAGCATTCGTGTCTAAAACGGCAATGCTCTCTGGCGCATGCCCCTTTATTAAAATCCCAGCAAGGCCCTGCGGTTCCGGGCTGGCTCTTAGCTCCGGCTCCCACCCCTCCCCGGGTGGGGCACCCCTGAAAGGGCTGATATATGATCGGAAGCCCGCTGGCCGTAAAGATAGTCTTACCTGACCCCGCCAAGCCCATCGTGCGTTGCCACAGATCGCAATCTAGCTCGCCCCACTTCGCCTCCGGATCCCACGCCATCCTTGCCCTGAACTCCTCGTCGTACTGCCCCCACGCAAACCTCCCTCCCGTAATCTGTGCCTTCCGGATAACATCCATGTATTTAAAAAGGGACACCGATCTATCCGGGAATCTCTCACAATACACACTCGCGAAAATCAAAAACGCCGCCGTCCAATTCTCAATCGTCAGCGGCACCCTCGGGCGCTTCTGCAGCTCATACTCTTCCTCTTTCGACCCTTCCTTTGACCGAACCTCGCGGTGCAACAACTTCAACAACTCCACATATTCTCCCTTCCATATCCTCTCCTTAGTGGCCGCCATCAAATGCGCCCCAGTGGCTTCGTGACCCCCATGTAAGGGAGTTGTTTAAACTTCAATTCCTTACTCTCAGGCTTCGTCGCGCTCCCATCCGCCGCTGCCGCGCTGCCCGCACTCCCCTCTGGCTTTGCAACCTTGCCCTCCGCCGGCAACCCCTCCGGGCCCCCGCTCCCAGGGCCCCTGCCTCCTTCCCTCCAGGGGCCGGCGCTGCCACATCCATCCCCACACCCCGATCCTCTACATACCTCCCCTTGCATAGCCTACCCTCCCCCCCGCCTCCCCTCCCCCCCCACCCCTACCGACACCATCCGCGGCGCCTCCCTGCCTTTACCTGTAACCAAAGTATCCCCTCGCCGATCCTCGCCTCTCCTGTCCGGCGCCGGCCTGTCTCCCGACTGTGTCCGGGCCGCCGCAGCACCCAGGCCCCGTGACACCTGCAAAAAAGGAAGGACACCATTACCGGACCCCCGTCCGCCCGGCCCATCCCTCACTTCCCCTTCTTCCGGACTGTCCTCCTCTCCTTCCGTCAACTCAACACCTCCCCACCAATACTTCCGGCGCGCCGGTGGCGGCGCCGACTGAAACCTCCCAGAGGCCCTCTTTTCGCCTCTGCCCCCACTCAAATCAAAACAGTCCTCTTTGCCGATGCTCCAGGATCGCTGCTGTTCCCCAGGCCGCTGGGGCCCTGTGGGTGTGGGGGCCGGCGAGCCCGCCCGGGGCCTTCTTGAGCCAGCCGCGCCATGATCCCTCGTGGTCTCTAGACTCGCCGCAGGAAGCTCCGCCCTCCCTTCTCCTTGGCGTCGCTGGGCCACCCCAAGCCTTACCAAGTCCGCTCCCCCGCGCCGGCCTTCCCCCTGCAAGAGAAAAGGTACTGCTGGTGTGCCGGGTCCCTGCCACTGCCCGCCATCGCCCGCCCGATGCCAATCCCCCCAACCCTCCCCCGCCCCATCCTCGTCCTCCTCTTCGCTCCAACTAAGCCCCCCTACCCCTGCCCCCTCATCCACCACCAAACCCAGCCCCTCCCCGGCCCCCCTTGCCCCCTCCAGCTCCCCGCCGCCACCCTGCCCCGTGCCTTCCTTCCCCCGCCCGACGGGCCCGCGTCTTCCCCCTCCTGTTCCGCCCTTCCCGCCGCCGCCATGCGTGCCTCCCTGAGGCTCTCCTCCCACGACGGGAACACATCCAGCCCCTCCCACTCCCTCTCACTGCCTTCAGAATCAAACAACAACGGGGACCCCCCCCAACTGTTCCCGCTCCCCCCCTGCACACGCCCCAAAACCGTCCCCTCCTCTCCCCGCCCCCTGCCGCCTGGCCCCGCCCCTCCCCTCCTCCCCCCTTTCGCACCTTTCTTCCCATTGCTCCTGCCCCTCCCCCTCATCCCCCCGCCCCCTGCCGTGCCGGTGAGGGGCTCTCATAGTGCTTCCTCGTGGCCTGCCCCCTTTCTCATTCCCCCGCCCCTCCCCCCGCTCCGATCTCGCTCCTGCCTCCTTCTCCCTCACCCCACCCCTCCTCACAACCTGTTCGTCCTCCCCCCTTTGCCACCTGTTCCCCCCCGATGCCTCGCGTCTTCCCCGGTCCCCCCCCGCCACGCTCCACTATCTCCGGCCGGCTGCGCGACTGCTCGGCCTCGGCACCATGCCTCCCGCCCGCCGCCCCGCCTTCCCGCCCACCCGCCCCCAACGGCACCAGAGAAAAACGGCGAGGCGCCCCTGCCATCGCGCCTCGCCCGCTCTTCCACCGCCCGTTCCTCACTGTCTCCCGGGGCCGCGCTCCTGACACTGGCGCTGCCCCGGAGACTCACCTGCAGTCGTGGGGCTTTGCGCGGCGGTGAGCAGGCCATAACTGCCGCCGCCACGCCGAAGGACGCCTGCCTCACCGGCCGCGCCGCCCGCGGCCCCACCAAGAGGTCCATCCGCCCTGCTTCACTTAGCAGGCGGATTGCCTCCAAAACGCGAACGTCTTCCCCCACTGCCATACTCCTGACAAAAACCGTTATCCACAACGCAGGACAAGCTAATTCGCGCTCCCAGCCACCAGGTTTCAATACCTAAAATGGTGGCTGGGAGGAAGCGGAAACAGGCTATAAATCCTAATTGGGCTATTTTAGTTTGTAATTGGGCTGCCTTTGGGCTAGCCCCAGGCAGCCCAAAGCGGCAAAATGGCCGCTCTCATGTTTTCCCACTTCCCCCTCCCAAACCTGCCCGGGGGGCAGGCCTCGCGGCTCGGCTGCCCCCCAAATCCCCCTTCTTTACTTCGTTATATGAAAATAAGAGAAATCTTAACAAAGTGCGAGTATTCATTCGCTATCTTTGAGCCATTACATCCTCCGTATGAGGAGTTAGTGGGTCTGGCTTGAACAGAAAGTGGCTAATCTGGTCTGATTCAAGGCTGTGAGAATTATGCATTTTACGATACGTTTTTGCAACTAAAAAAATACCCGTTTTAAAAATGTTGCTGGATTCTCATAAAGACTTGTCACTAGGTGGCAGTATCGGAATACACTTCGAATAGAACATCCGCTGGATCCCCCTCGACACAAGAAAGACTGTCACCCATGCACTGGTCACGAGTCGACTGGACTATGGCAACACACTTTACGCCGGAATTACAACAAAATTGCAGAAAAAGCACCAGCGCATCCAAAACGCGTCAGCGAGACTCATATTGGACATCCCGCGCCAAGAGCACATCACCGGACACCTAAAAAACCTCCACTGGCTTCCCGTCAACAAAAGAATTACTTTCCGCCTCCTTACCCACGCACACAAGGCCCTCTATAATCTAGGACCCGAATGCCTCAACACCCGACTGTCCTTCTACAATCCCACCCGCCAACTAAGATCATCCAATCAAGCCCTCGCCGCAGTCCCGCGCATCCGAAAAACCACCATGGGTGGCAGATCCTTCTCCTTCCTGGCCGCCAAGACCTGGAAGTCACTCCCCACCCACCTCCGCCTTACTCAGAACCACATCTCCTTCAGAAAAGAATTGAAAACCTGGCTATTCGACAAACAGTGAACCCCTCCCTCTAGCGCCTTGAGACCCTCTGGGTGAGTAGTGCGCTATATAAATGCCCAAACTTGAACTATACGAGCATGCCGTGCACAGCATTCACAGATAGTTTTCAACAGTGAGACCGATTTACGCCTGGCTAGAGGAAAAAGTTACACCCAGAGCCGCCTTTGGTAAAATAGCGCCCTGGGCGTCTAAGGAGAGAAATTTGGCGCCCTTGCTGATGGCAGTAAATTAAATGAGGCAGCATGGGGCCCTCCCCCAGCCGCACATTAATCTCCGATAGCTAAGCTATGTTGATGTGTGCCAGCAGGGGTCAGAGAGTGAAGACAGGGCAAGGAAGGAGTGTTAAAAACATCGCCCGCCATATGATAATGTAGGACTAAAACCACTTTAACCTTACAGATCAGACTGAAATGGACACGCTGGGCAAGGCGGGGCGCTGTTGTTGACACAACCTTATATCACCTCTCCGCGCCTCTCAGAATATTTTCGCCCTGGGCCAGCTCGTTCATGCTAAAGGGAGGCCCTGCCCTTATAATTTACATCTGAAACTGGTGAGAAAAACATGCGATATGGGACGGTGTAATTTCTGTTCGCTCATGAGTTAACTTTAAGTACACTGTGGGACCTCTCCTAGGTGTACTCAGGTCTATACTGTGCCCCGGTGGTAAAGGCTTACCGCTTCTGGCCTCGGTGGTGGTTCATGCCCGTCTTAAAGTTGCCAGTAGCCAGCACTTGTTCTAGCCATGCGCGAGTTCTGCTAAGAGCCTGGGGCGGTGCACCGAGTGCAGCAGTTATCACATCGGATGTAAGGAAGGGGCGGTAGGGAAAGCAGGGAAGCAAACTGGTTAAAGGGAACAGAGGAAGGATAAAAATCAAAATAAGTTAGTTCATATTTCCAAACTTGGTCATGCATATTTTCTGTGCATTGCTTTACACCTGTTATGAATTGAGTCTAATTTCCTAAAAGGCTGCGGATTAACTATTTGTGGAGACACAATCAGCTTCCTGACTTCTTCTCGGCTGCGGATCCAGGGGTGTAAGAAAGGCCACTGAAGCCACTGCAGTGCAGGGGTCCCCACCCTACAAGGGCCCCTATTCCATACATGCCAACATTTCAGAAGAGCAAAGTGGGAGAATGAAAAAAAAAATCGGGAGAATGGGGCCTTGGATCGGGTTACTGGCATGTATGGGCTTTGGAAGTGTGCTGCTGCAGGATCGGCCATTTGAAATGCAAAAGCACGTTTTTTTTTTACCTTTCAGATGCACGGAGCGCAATGGCAGGCAGAGAGAGGGTGATGCAAGTGTTGTGCACTGGCCTGGCAGGTTGCTGGCAGTGCATGCACTCCTCCCCCTCCTGTGTGGCATCCCGGGCTGCAACAGCTTCCCGACACACACAAAGCCCCCCCCCCAGTACTTCACAGGTCTTTAAAAGACCATTGCCTTGTAATTGACGCTTTGTTGGTTTTACACCCCTTCTTGAGCCCCTGCATCGCCACTCTGAATACTGCTGGAAGAATTAGCACCTTACACAATACCAAGCCCTGTCAGCTAAAACCCCAGAGGAATCGGGTTTTTGCTTGCAGGAATCGGGAGGCGGGAGACTAACCTTGAAATCGGTAGTCTCACGCCTGAATCGGGAGGGTTGGCATGTCTGCTATTCAGACTAATGACTATTCATATCTGTGACATATGGGAGTCTCAGGGGCCCCTCAGCACGTGCTGCGTTATTCCAGTGCTTCAGGAGGAGGTGGCAAGCGTAAGGATGGCGGGTCCCGTTTTTTAAAATGTTATTTTATAAAGTTTTATATAGAGCGAACTTGACCCAAGAGGGTATCAGAGCACTTTACATTTAGGATTGTTACGATAAAAGTTACATCAGTTACAAGAGCATAGAAAGGTACAGAACACAAAAATAATGTTGCAAGAATTCGTAGGAGGAAGGAGTCAGTAGCGGGCAGACGATGAACTGTGCTCCAGCTGGGTAGGTGACGGTCAGGGGAAAACCAGGGCCCATCTCCTCAATAGCTGTCTAGCAGCTCCACCAGATATCAGCCATGGTGCTCAGGTCTCAGCGATCAGGGGAACCAGTTTTTAGTTTATAAGTTTATATAGCGCTGGCTAGACCCAGAGGTATCAGAGCGCTTAACCAAAGGATTGTTGTATTACAAGGTACATCTAAAAAGATTTTATATAGCGCTGGCTAGACCTGAAGGTTTCTGAGCGCTTTACCAGAGGAACCTTGTGTTACAAGTTACATCAGCTACCATAGCGTAGTAACGTAGTAAGGTACAATAGACAAACAATAAGTTTGAGAGAATACGTAGGAGAGGAGGGGAGGATAGAGCCATAACAGGGAGATGAGGAAGAACTGTGCCCAATGTCCGGCTGGGTAGGTGACTGTCGAGGGGGAAACGACGGCCAATCTCCTTATTAGCTGTCTAGCAGCTCCATCCGGCATCAGCCATGTTGCTCAGGTCTCAGCATTCACGATTAAAATAGCTTAGACCCGAAGGTATCAAAGCGCTTTACATGATATCCTTATTGTTCCAAGATTACATCAGTTATATGTTACAACGGTTGCATGGAGAGCATATAGACATCTTTGAGGACGAGGTCAGAGGAAACGTAGAGGGGTAATGGGTGGGGTAACAGGGTAGGGGGGAGATACGACAGAAAGACAAAGGGAAAAATCTGCCCAAAGTATATCCCTCTTACTCTTCAATTAACAATAAATTAGCCACAACAAAAATGATGACAGGTCTTGAGGAGCTGTTGGTTGAAAGGCAGGTGGGTGTTAGGGGTATATGATTTATATAGTGCTGGCGAGACCCGAAGGTATCAGAGTACTGTACATGAGGTTGCAAAAACGTTAAAAGATTGACATCAATTAAAAAATGACATCATTTACTAATAAAGCGGTACAAAAGGGGGTGGTGATGGACGGAGCATCTGAACCAATTACACACTCACACCCAGTCAACAGATCTGGGTTGAATCCATCACCGTTCTTTAGCCCACTCTGCCACCCCAGTTCAGACATGGCCATATGCAAATCAGTCTGACCTTGTACCTCATGGGAACAGTCCAGCCCGAACTGCCAAGCCATGCCTTCCCTGGACCGGAAACAAGCTTCCTAGGACCGGTTTCTGGCATTTCAGCCGTCTTCAGCCAGGCTTGCTTGAATCCAGTGGCAAAGTGAGCAAGGGACTCACGTCTGAGCACACCCTGCCAACTTATGGCGAACAAAGCGGAGCAAAAGGGGATGGTGATGGATAGAGCATCTGAACCAATCAAACACTCACACCCAGTCAACAGATCTGGGTTGAATCCATCACCGTTCTTTAGCCCACTCTGCCACCTCAGTTCAGACATGGCCATATGCAAATCAGTCTGACCCTGTGCCTCATGGGAACAGTCCAGCCCGAACTGCCACGCCATGCCTTCCCTGGATCGGAAACAAGCTTCCTAGGACCGGTTTCTGGCATTTCAGCCGTCTTCAGCCCGGCTTGCTTGAATCCAGTGGCAAAGTGAACAAGGGACTCACGTCTGAGCATATCCTGCCAACTTATGGCGAACAAAGCGGTACAAAAGGGGGTCGTTTAAAGAAAATAGATGCATAACTGCGAGGATGCAGAGCGGCAGTGGCCGCCTCATCCCACGTCATCATGGACACTGTCTCCAGTCATAGGCTTTCTTGTGACAACCTGATGCATTCTGGGGGTTAATAGTGATTTGTTTTCATTGAACTAATTAGAATAACACACCTGATAGTAATGAATAGGTTAAAAGCCCAGAGACGAAGACAGAGTCTATGAATGGGCCACCACATTCGCACAAGTGGAGCTGTTTTGTTTCTCCAGCAAACTGTGCTGTGTTGATGGTGTAAAAGGTTTTCAGGGAATGACAGGAGGCAAATGTCATTCAGGATGGAGAGTCGGGAGTTACAAGGTCCTTCCCAAATGACATTGCAAATCTACTCTTCTAGTGAGTGTCTTGTTTACTGTGGGAGTATAATGCCAATGCTTTTACGCCTCTTTTTAAAACGTTAGCTGAAAGGACATTGTTAGAATACAATAAAACAAATGTTATGGGATCTTTTGGACCTGGTGTTTTTGCAAAATTATCTTCAATCGTTATTTTTACACAGAATCCAAGTGGTTCAATGATAGTGAAACCAAGTGTCCGAGAACCTCCAAGGCTCTCCAGGTTTCAGAGTATTCCATTTGACATGGTTTGGTCTCTATTCACAAAGGCACATAAGAGCATGTCAAATAGTTCTACACAGTGCTTTAAGTGCTATGAAACAACTAGGGGGTCTCAAAGGGGCGTGGCCAATGTAAATAAGGATGTGGCTTAAATATTAAAAAAAGGCTAAAAATCTGTGCTTCTCATGGTGTGACGCCCAACTGGTATTTTGCTGCTTCTGTCATTGCATACAGATATTTAATACTGATGCAACAAGTAACATTACACCTACAACAAGCGAGGGCTATTGGCTTTGCCAATGGTTGTTGTTTGTGTAAGATAAATCAGCAACAACTATGGCTTTGTTGTATAGAATATTGAAAATGCTTCAGTTCTGAACTGATGAGACTGTGAAAGTACTATAGCAAGTCTCTTCGAAGGTACCTGAAAGCAGTAAAGGGTGGTACTGCTGCAGAAGTAAGATTTTTTTTTTCACCCTGAGGGTAAAAATGGAGAGCCCGATAGAGACCCGGTTCGGCACCTACTTTATAGAACTGCCGTTGCTGAGCTCTGACAAGACCCGGCCCACTTAAAACCATGGTACTACAGCTGTAATACTTTATGTACTCCGGAATGCCTTTGTGAATAAGCCTCATTAACACAAACATATATAAAAACGTAATTGTTGAAATTCTTAGCATTGCTCTTTTCCCAAATAGCATTAGATCAACTATATAAAAGTTAAAGTTTACATTATGTCAACTTTTTAAAAGTTGAAGACTACATCTAATTACTATAATTAAGTAAAGTCCAAAATTACACCAAATTTTCTCTATATCTGCTCAATCAGACATTTTAAAGAATCTTTAATTGACATCTTTGTTAAAAATGTTCCTAAGGCTTTGTGTGTGGCTTTGGTGATAATTTAAGCTGCAGGGGTAAAGGAATGTTGGGGGATTTTTGCCCGGCATCAAAATACAAATGAAACTATCGTCGATATCTGTTGTTTCATTGATGTATTATGTGGCTGTACTTAGCAGGCCAAAGGAATGGTGCTCCCAGCGTGAAGTACATTCTAAACAGTTGTGTGAAGTGTGACAGCGTGTACTGGAAAATATTTACATGGCTTTATTTGTGTACAGTAACACATTAAATGAATTGTATCTTGGTTTGTTCTTGGTATACATATATCAGGCACTCCTGGGCAGGAATCCAATTAGTGTTTGCATTCCTGTATTTTTAGGAAGACTCGTCATGCATGTCAGTGAGCAGTGCTGTTCATCAGTTTCATTTGATCCTTTCTCCTATTTGAATCCACAGTATGATGGTGAAATCAACGTCATCAATTCTGCACATGTGAGCGCCTCCATGAGTACCAAGAAATGGGGCGCCAAAGACTTGCCTGTGAAGCCGGGGGAACTTGTAGAGATCATCCAAGATACAGATGAGAGCAAAGTGCTGTGCAGGAATGACGAAGGGAAATGTAAGTGGACTTGTTGCGTAGTGTGGTTTATGCAAGATCAAGAACACCAGACATCGCATCATTTTACCATTGTATGACCGCCAGCAATTGGAGACACTGCAGTCAATTAACAATGCAATATTTGCCTTTTAATTAGATTTATGTCTGGCTGAGGTTGAATTTTACAAATTTGGTTCAGTGACATTGAGGAATGCATCAAGGTATCGAATTATAGATGGGTAACTGAATAACATGGATGTTTTGCACTGAGAGGTTCTTTTTTTGTGTTCAAAAAAGTTTATTGGCATTAAAAAGGTATATGAAGAAATAAATACAGTGACAAATGATACAAGGGATGGAAATCAGGGTTGATGCAGTAAAGCAACAAATCAAGAAGCAAGCATTTCATTAAAAACATGGGAAATATGGTAAATATGGTAATGGAGCGGTAGGAAGGTAAAACCAAACAAAAGGCAGTGGAAGCCATCCAGCATATCATTGTAATAACAAATGCAAAAGAGAAAAAGAATGAAAGGAAAGAACAAGATATAGGAAGGAAGAAAGGAAAGACGGAAGAAGAGTAAAGAAGAAGGAAAAGAAAAGATAGAGAGAGAAAACGGGAAAAAGAGAGAGAGAAATGACCCACTGTAGTGCACCATAAAAAGAAAAAAGAACACATCAGACATCAACAGACTCCACAAAGGGATATTGATCTACCAAACCGTTCTTAGCAAGCTCCATGTAAGTATCCAAGGCACCCCAAACACCACTAGAAATAGCGGGGGAGAGATGAGCCTCCGTCACTGAGGAGTGCGCACTCCGTAGAAAGGACACCCATGCCCACCAAGTGTGATAAGAGATAGAGGAGAAAGATTTCCATTCCATAAGAATTACTTTAACCGCTACAGTTAGAAGAAGATCCAGTAATTGCAAGTCTAAAGAGTCTAAAGGTATTGGGAGACGGGAGACCAAAGGACCCAACAGGATCATGGGGAAGGAGAGTTGGAACTTAATGTTAAAAATCAACATAAGATGTTTGTGTATCAAATCCCAATAACTTTGTAAAAGGGAGCATTCAAAAAACATATGAGTAAAATCTCCAGGGGATATCCTACAGCTCCAACAAAGATTATCCTCCTTCAGGCGTAGAGCATAAAGGCGAACTGGAGACCAATGGAGCAGATTGATGGAAAAGAGTTTAGATTGGATTAACGAAGGGGAAATTTTGTTACGTAAGGAAAGCTTGCCAATCAATTGCCAGGTGTCAAAAGAGATGTGATTCATGAGGTCCTGATTAAAGTGACGTGACCACTTTTGCTGCGTAATAGTAGATGAGATAGAAGGGGTAGAAGATAAAAATGTATAGATATTAGAAGCCACATGACCAGATCTAAGCCATATATGAAGTAACTTAATAGTAGGAGAGTCCGGAACCAAACGTAGTTTAGAGATAGCCACTTTAATTTTTAAGAAAGTGTAAAAATCCATATTAGAAAGAGAATAGTGTTGGGCCAAAGACGAAAAAAGGCAAAGGATCATTATTGGAATGGTAGAAATGTTTGACTAAAGTAATCCCTTTGGAAGCCCAATAGTTCATGGAAGCGGAATCTATAAGAAGTTTGAGGCGAGGGTTACGCCATAGGGAAGACCACCTCGACTTATGGATGGGAACAGCAACTTTCTTATCAATGGAGCGGACCGCCGCAATGGTGTCCAAAATGATAGTACGAGAAAAAGGTATAAATAAAGTGGAAGAAGTCAGAAAAGACAATGGTGGTAAGGGAGAGGAAAGACTTTGCTCAATCAACATCCAGGAGGGTACATGTGCAGGGTTAGAAGAGAACCAGAGAGCCCCCTGTGAGGCTAAAAAGGCAATTTGATATCTTTCCCAATCAGGAAAGTTACAACCCCCTCCATCATAGGGTTTGCGCAAATACTTGTATGCCAATCTAGATCGTTTATCATTCCATAAGAACTTAGAAGTGAGGGAATCAATGTCATGAAAAAAGGAAGGAGAAAGTTTAACCGGGAGCATAGAGGACACAAAATTAATGATAGGTGTGACCATCATTTTCAAGGTTTGAAGGCGCCCCCACCAAGAAATATGTTTGGGTGACCAGGTTTCCAAAAGGTGACGGACTTTAATGAGAGTTTGTGCCTCATTATAGAGAACCGTATCATGCAAAGTGCTGCAAAACCAGATCCCTAAATATTTAAGGCGTTTGGATTGCCATTTAAAGCCAGCAGTACCTATATGAGCTGGGAAACAATACGCATTTAAGGGGAACAATTCTGTTTTGTCTTTGTTAAGGGTATACCCAGATACCTTAGAAAAGAGATCAATAGTGCCTGTAATAGCGGAAATAGCCAACTCAATGTCGTCCGAGAAAATAAGGACATCATCCGCATATGCAGCTGTCTTAATACAGGAGGAACCAAAGGTAAAACCCTTGACATTCGGATGTTGATCAATAAGCTTAAGGAGCGGATCAATGATAACAGAAATAAAAGTGGGGATAAGGGACAGCCCTGTCGTGTGCCCTGACGAAGATTAAAAAACGCCGAGGTAGCCCCATTAACTCTAATATTTGCCCTAGGTTGGGAGTAGAGAGACATAACCATAGTAATAAAGGAATCACCAAAATTATGAGCATGAAGGACGGCATGTAAGAAGGGCCAGGAAACTTTATCAAAAGCCTTCTCGGCATCAAGGGCCAGAGCGGCTGCAGGCAGGGTAAAGAGCTTTGCAGCGCCCAAAATATGACAGAAGGTACGAATGTTATCCCTAGCCAGCCTAGTTTTGACAAACCCGGTTTGAGAAGGATGAACTAGCTTGGGGATAAAAGATTCCAGACGCTTGGCAAGAATTTTTGCAAAAATCTTAGCTTCCGTGTTAAAAAGGAAAATGGGGCGATAATTTTTGGGATCAGAGTGATCTTTGCCTTCTTTCGGTACTACCACATTTGTAGCGTCAGCTGCTGACCCCGAAACAGAGCCATCAGAAATAAAAGTATCAAAAAGGGATTTAAGGTGAAGGATCACAGAGGATAGAAAAGTTTTATAGAACATAATAGGAAAACCGTCTGGACCAGGGGCCTTGCCAGAGCGTGTAGCAAGAATAGCAGAAGAAATTTCCTCCACCGAGATAGAGCAACCTAATGTAGCACTATCTGCGGAGGAAACCGTTTGGATCGGAATGGTTCGTAAGAATGCCTGACATTGGTCAAAAGAGGCTTGATTAGTAGGGGTGTATAAATTACCATAAAAATCCCGAAAAACTTCAAGAATCTCAGACGTCTGAAATTTTGGAGAGCCGGATTTATCAGTGATGGAAGATATCTGAGAAGATTTAAGATTGGAATCCTGGTACTTTAAGGTAGCAGCTAGAATTTTACCAGCCGTGTTTTTCTGCAATAAGCGTTTAGATTTTTGGGCTTGAACTCCAATATGTGCTCTTTTGGTGACTATAGAATTATAGGAGTATTTCAAGTTCTTAATGGTTTGCAAGAGTTGGGGATCCTTCGAACTACGAAAGAGAAGTTTGTTTTGTTTAATGGAGACCGCTAAATCGTGCAGATCTTTCCTGATGTCTGCGTTTCTCTTCGCCATACATTGGATAATATGACCTCAAAGTGTGCACTTAAAAGCATCCCACAATACAATGGGGGAGCCAACCAAACCTACATTATCAGAGAAGAAATTGGCAATTTCTTCCTGTAAGGCCAAAACTTGAAGAACATCATGAAGAATCTCAGTATTCATCCTCCAAGAGTGAGGGCGCTGAGAAGGGGCCAGATGTAAGAGAGAAGAGGAGACAGCGGCATGATCAGAAATAAGAATGGGATGAATAAGTGGGGAGGACAAGATCGGCACAAGAGACGAGTGAACTAAAAGATAATCAATACGAGAAAAACTAGAATGAGGAGAGGAGAAGAGAAGAAAGAGAAATCACTACCAGTAGGAATATGAAGGCGCCAGATATCCTGGAGAGAATGTACAGAGCACATATTTAGTAATTGTTTGTGAGCTTTAGGAGGGCGGAATGAGACAGTTGAACTTCTGTCTAAAAGGGGGTCTAGTGGTAAATTAAAGTCGCCTCCAACAATTAAGTTGCCTTGATGTGGAGTATCAGCTAATTTCTTGGTAATCCCACGCCAGAAGGAAGGATCGTCACTATTTGGAGCATATATATTCAGAACATAGAGATCAGTTTGTCCATTAGAAAGTCTAGACAACAACCATCGACCTTCTGAATCATGTTCCGCTGAAATCACTGATAAGCCGGATTTTTTAGAGATCAACGTAAGCACACCGTTTTTCTTACCCATAGCATCAGAACACACTACATCCAGAACCCAATCTTTCCTCAGAAAAAGCGCCTCTTTATATAAGATTTTCATTTCTTGAAGGAGCATTAAGTCCGAGGAAAGGGATTTACAGTAATCCAAAATTTTGGCACGTTTTACCGGATGGTTCAACCCTTTAACATTAAGGGACAAAACGTTCAAACCAGGCATAGTTCCACAAAATTCCAAAGTCCATAAAACATTGATGAATGAGGAAGCAATACACATATTAAAAAAAATATAGACAGAAACCATAAAGACACCATAAGATAAGAACACCAGCAGAAGATCCAGGAAACAAGAGAAGAGGAAAGAGAGAGGAGAGAAAAGAAGAGCGAGAGAAAGGAGAGAGAAAAGAGAGAGAGGAAGAGAAAGAGAAAGAAAACAAAAGCAGCAAGGGGAGGACCATGAAGGACCAAATTCATACGCGGGGGGCGTGAAAGGACAAGCAAGAGGGGCAGCCAGGAAAAACATAGAATAGATAAAGAAGTCCCCAAAGAGAGATAAAGATGGACAGAAAGGCATAAAACATCAAAGAATTCAGGAACCCAGATAGAGTGAAAGTAAGCAAATGAAAAATCTGAAGAATAAGAAAAGGTATAAGGTAAGAGAAGTAGATGAACAAGAAAAGACAACAAAATCGCGAAAGATAGGAAGTGAATGATGAAGGAGGATAAGTTGAGCAACGAAGAGCATCTGAAAAAACAGGAGCATGTAAACAAGTACATTAGCATATGAGCCGACTAGAGCCAAAAGGCAGAAAGCACAGAATCAAGCCTATATAGGCGGTCAAAATAAAACTGTATACTAAGCAATCAGTATAAACAATAGCAGTACGATATCCGATGAGAAAGCGTATAACTAGAAATATGGAAAATACATCACTAATAAAGAAGTGGGTATAGAAGAAACACATGCAAATATAAAGGTGAAATATTAAATAACTACTAGTAAAAGTATCACAGTATCAAGAACATCTGCAAGAACAGCAAGCATGTATACTGGTATAAAGTATATGAGATGTACATAGCCAAAAGGCAGAAAGAACATAGGTAGACGTATGTAGTCTCTGAAAAGTAAACTGAAAATGAAAGCAAGAAGTATAAACAATAAGAATACAATAGCAGATAGGAAAGGGTATAGATAGAAAGACATATAGTACAACACCATTACATGAGCGCATAGAGAAAAAACACATGCAAGCAAGAAATCGAAATATTAAATACCTATAAGTACAAATATCTCAATAGCAAGAAAAGAGAACATTCCTAACAGGAACAGAAAAAACAACCTGACAAAAGCTTAAGAAACATTCTATAGAACAAGCCTACTAAAGACAAGTGCCAGAAGTAAGAAGGGATAAAGAGCATAGGGAAGTTTGAAAAGAAAGCTGAACATCCTGACAAGAAACAGAAAAACATCGTGACAGGAGCATAAGAAACATTCTATAGAACAAGGCTACGAAAGTCAAGTGCCGGAAGAACCAGAAGCTGGAGAGGAATCCATCTGGACTTCAAGCTGGTTATCCAGAAAGGAGGAGAGCTCAAAAGGTTCCTCAAAAAGTCTGGAGCGACCCATGAAGGTAATACGAAACTTCGAAGGACCAACAAAGGAGAAGGGAATATTCATATCTTGGAGGCGTTTGCGTAGATTGAGCAATCCTTTCCGACGGATAACAGTATCTCTGGCAAAGTCTTGTGAGATAGCAATTCGATGACCCTCCCAAGTGACCGCCTTAATCTTCCTCATATGTGCCAAAATCTGCTCACAGTGTTGATGACGCAGCGGTTTAAAAATGACTGCCATGGGTGAGCAGATGACTTGGAACGGAAAGTGGGCACACGGTGGGCTCTCTCAATTTCAAAATCCTTCTGAAAGGAGATTTGAAGGGCCGAAGGAATCCACTGATACAAAAAGTCAATCATAGAAGAGGCCGATTTCTCTGCTTCCTCAGGGAGACCGAAAATGCGCAGATTGCTCCTCCGATTTCGATCTTCTTGCGCAGTGAGGTCTCTTCGTAACGCCGCCATAGAGCGTTCCATTTGATGAAACGACTTAGATTGACGTTGCGCATTGTCCTCCACACCACTAATGCGTGTCTCAGCATTGGTAACTCGAAGAGACAAAGCTTTAAAATCATTACGAATAGCTGCCACTTCAACTTGTAGTAGGTCTGTATTGGTTTTTGTAGATTCCGCAATATCATGAACCGCATTCAAGCAGGATAAAATAGTGTCCAAGGTGGAAGTGGAATCCTTCTGTGAGGACTCAGGTGTAGGAGATGTTTGCTTAAGCCTCTTCAAAGCACTCTTAGAGTCCTTTGCGTTAGGAGAAGGACCCATATTATCAGCCATATGGAGAGGTAGCCAGAGAATGCAAAGGAATGTTCGTATCTCTTGCAGGGACACACCTCGCGCTAAAAAGCGAGCAACAGGTAGATAAAGAGCGCTAATATAGAAAAGAAGCTGATCCAAAGAAGCAGGCTCAGAGCAATGTACCAGTGATGCCCAAAAAAGGTGTCATAAGTGAATTACGACATTAAGGTAAGGAAAAAGCAACACCAAAACATCGAAACTATAAAGACACTCACCAGACGGGCGGGCCACTGATAATTAGTATCCAATGATGAAAAAAAGTGAAAGTCAGCACCATTAAGAACACCAGTCGTAATCACCAGTGAATAGAAGCAGGCTCTGAAGAGAAAAACGCGAGCGACGTCACCAAGCACAAAATGGCGGACGCCCGCGAAGTCCCGTGAGCTGCACCTCCGAAGGCAAAAACAATATGTTCCTGATATCAAGGATTGGTGAAGCGCCTGTCAAATTGGTCTCGGCATAATCCGAAATCGAAAATGCCGGTTGCAGAGAAGAAATGCCGCCTCTGGGGTTGAAAAAGACGACCTGACAGCTTCAAGCGTCCCGGAGGTCAAGCACGGACCGCCATGTAGCAGCGGCGCACCTTCCACTGAGAGGTTCTGATCGACATGAAATGTACAAGAACGAAGCTCAAGTTGTCTATTCAGCCACTCAGAGTAACAAGGTGCAAACATCCCCATTATGCAGAGAGACCATCTACATGTTTAGGTTGTGTGTGAGTTCCAACCCTTTCCACTATTGTGAACAATGTGGTGGTTTAAAAAAAGAAATAAACAGGGACTAAAGGAGGCAGGCTCCGGTTGCAGAATTGAGTAGTATTGCGTCACATCAGTTAAAGATAAGCTTTGCTTCTCATGCTGTGATATAGTTGCAGTGGCTAACAGCATTTTGAAGAGACAGTTCACAATACTATATGGATCTGGGCTTCAATATAATATGTAGAATTATAAACGGGTAACAGTAAATTACAGGGATGTTTTTCACCAAAGAGTTGTGAGTGACATCATAGACAACCTAAATAATTTATAAGATGTCACTTAGAACCCCTAGGTGAAAAGCATGCATTACTCACTTTTTTACCCAACTATAATGTTATACTATGTATGCTTCCCCCAGGTCGTCTGCCCTGATTTCTACAGCAACAAAAGGGCAGAGGAGCAATGGGGGAGTCATACATATCATGGCCTTTCCCCCTAAAAGACAAAGAAAATGGTCTCCCGCTATCCACTCCTACATCCTTCTCCCAAATGAAGCTGTGCTCTCTGCTCTCAAGTGCTGTGCTGACAATCTCTCAGAGAGCCCTGTAAGTGCAGCCTGGAATTCCCTTATGACGTAACAACAGTGGCAACAATTTTTATTTCCTACTGTGTCATTGTTCTGAATAAAAGGGTTAGGAATCAGTTTTTTTACGCTAAAGGTTTCCAATGGAAAACGTTGATATACCCAAAGAGGAACCCCTTTTAAGCCAAAGGAATTGGGCACTATACAGTAGAGAAAAAACAGAATCCTTTGGACTCAATGCAGCTAAATTGTGATGTACAATCAATAAGCACTTACCATGCCACCTAATATCTATTCACTCATCCATCATATACACATAAAACGGGATTATACCATGTAATTCCCACAGAGTCATAAACCATAGAGGGACCACAAATATAGATCGATTTATTTTAAAAAAATCTTTTTATATAAAGATGGTATTAAAAAGAGGGGGGTAACACAGACCCTATATTTTATAAGCACAGTACATAATACATAATATTGTAGAATTAACAATAATGTAAAAAATGAAATAGACAATCACATATTAAAATACAATTAATTAAAAAAACACAATAGAACAAACTAAAAGAGAGTACATAACACAGACAGACTCAATTTGTCATTAGTTTCCTACACATCTGTTTTCCACCAATAGTTTGGGCATGAATCCTGGTATCAGCTACTCGTTGACCCACGCCTTTTGTACAGATTGTGTATTATGAAGAGCGTTGATGGTTTCAATGGTAGTTATTGTTAAACCATCTTTCTCAAAACCAAACAGTGTTTACTCTCTTTGTTTTAAGATATGTTTGTCCTTTTTTAAATAAAATCACTTTTGCCACCACCTCCAATGGGCCGTGATAGCCGTCTCAGTACTACTAAGAAAATCTAGAGTAATGTAGTATTTTTCCTATATGGTGTATTGTTAGATACTACCAAAGGATCTGAATAAAAAGAGTTTTTCAACCCACGGGCTATATTCATGCCCAGCATTGGTTGATGAATAATTTATAAACTTCTTATAGAATCTCGGGTACACCTCATATGTGTGCTCTGCCTCAAACCACTTTCTTTAAATATTAGTCGGGTCCGGAGAACTTTTTCCTCAATGTGGGGTGAATTTCTGCTGTTATCTGGCGACTTGTTCCAGTTAAGTCGTCCTCAGTAAGTCCCTTTTAAACATTAGGATCTCTGAAAGGGCATCCAGCGTTTCCTGTATTCACCGTCCTCGAGCAGCTTGTTAGTCCTATGTTTTCCAATGGAAAACATACATAACTCGTAGAATTATAGATGGGTACCAGTGAACAACGGATGTTTTCCGCCAGAAGACATCAAATAGACAATGAGTGCAAAGCTCAAGTTATATAAAATTTCACTCTGAACTACGATGTGAAAATCACCTGTTATTCACCTTATACCCAACTTTAGTTTTGTTTAATGCATCCCCCTCACTGGTGCCTCTGGTTTCAACAGAGTGCCCAAGTGGCCCTCCGAATCATGTGCCTCTGTTTTCAACATCTATGCATGGGCACAGGTTTAACAGGGGAGCCATAACTAACACGGGCTCCCCTCCCAAAAATGTAAAAACCTGGAGACAGATTTATCCTAAAATCACTACAAATTATTCTGCACTGTCCATATTCTAATAAGTACCTCTACACTTACACTGCCAACATCTGTCTGTGTTTAGTAGTTTTAGGTCGTAATTCTGCAGAAAAGTTCAAAGCAGATCTTTTGTTGTATTGTATGAGCCAGCGATGAATGCGAACATTCTCCTTTGAAATAGCCAGCAGTTATTCTAGCCCCATAGTTGTTTTTATATCATACCTAAATTCTAACTTTTAACTCCTCAAATGTTTGTTAATATATCATGTATTCTAGATTATCTAGATAAACAGATGTATATATTTGTAATACATGGACACCTTTAATCTCTGTATAAAAGCTTGCCTCTAATTTCCTAATTATAGGTGACTTGTGACAGATCTAGTCATGTGTAATAAAGAGATGACATAGCCGATCAACTTTAATAACTTGTTACATTTGAGTTCTAGTGTCATATGTTGTAGTGTAGTTCCTATTATCCCAATAGGCTCTGCGCATTGGAATAATACCTTCAATAGTATAGGCCTAGACCAGACGTTAACTAGGTCTACTCCTGTCGATATTAGACTTAAAGTTTTGGGTTTGCCAGCTAGCTCAGAGTTCACTAGAAACTTTCTCGAATAGGCAAGGAGGAGTTGAACCTCCCTGGATAGAAAAGAAGTGATTTAGTTTCTGACAACCATAGAACATGACAACTTTGCTCTCCCCTAATCAAGAGTGTATCTCGAGAGTCGTGTGAAAACAAAAGGCAATTTATTTTACTCAGTCAGTACGTGCATTCTTAGTCTCATCAGATTGTAGAGAAAAGGAAGAGACGGGCGTGTTCAATAAAAGATGTTATTTATTGATCAGTCTCTTTTCTCATACAAGAGAAATGGATCGATATTATTGCAATACTTATGGTTAAGTAAAGTGCATACATTAAAAGCAGAAGTATAAAATAATACTGTAAAAACATTGATATGGTTTCTAAGCCATATGAAGGTTTAAAATGAATAAGATATATTACATACACATATACATTTGACTAATCGTACTCAACTGGTGTTTCTAACTACGCCTACCCCGTGTACCTGACCTAAGTCTAATGCATGGGCGGGAATAGAAAGTTACAGTTTAAGTTAAGTTTGTTTTGCCAAGTGACTGACTAAAGAATTCTCTGTGAGGGGTTATTCAGTTCTGTACCTGGAATCTAGGATGGATGAGGGATGGTATCTCTCGTCTCTGGTCTCGATATTCCAGGCTGCCTGCGAGGGCTACCCGGAAGCGCCGGAGCTGGATTTCTCGGCAGGAGAAAGCAGCATCTCGTTCTCAGCGCGTCAGGAAAGGCGGGGCTGCGCCAGCGGGGTCTGCTCTGCTCTGGGCTTCGGCAAGTCTGGCTGCTCCGATCTCGTCACCACCGCGTGTGTTTGCATAGGGCAATATCGGTAATATTTATACCTTTAAGGTGCCGAGATTGACGTAAGGATGGACATAGATACGTCAATAAGGATGTCATACGACCAGGTCGTTAGCACATTCTTTTGCTGAAGTTCTCGGTGAAATCAAAACAATGGCCGCAGGGTTTTTCCCAGGTTGTCATAGGTTTGATTTGTTTTGAGAACTCCGTATGCCTTATCAGGGGCTGGAGGAATATCGCTTGTCTAATTAGATGGCAAGCGTTATGACCTAATCAGATAACACGCTCCTGTGCCGTAGTGTGGCTTTATCAGATAACGGTTCCTGCATCATGGGGGTTTTCTGCCTCATGGGATGGCTGCTAGTTAACTTGTTAGTTTGTTAACCAGAATAGGGTCAGGAATAGGGGGATCGATACAGAACCTATAGGAATACATCACACCCACTCCACGCTAACTATGGACATATTTACTAATCTATGCATAGTAAAACATACTGTAGAGTATCGTGTATACCTTACCACCCCAAAATACATAAATGCATTTTGAAATTATCAAATATACGGGGGAAAAAAAGCATTTACATGTATTGTATGCACTCAAGCTGTGAAATAATGCTAAAGTAATCACGCATTTGTATACTATCTAAAAGTAGAAATCTTAGTTCTCTAAGAATAGTTCTTACTTTAAGCAGAAAATAAGTGTCCCGAAAAATTCGTAAAAATATTTTGGGGCTGCTGAAAAAAAATGTGCTGTCCGTGAACTGGAGGGAAAGTTGTTCATGGTATTTTGCTATTCTAGTTGAAGGCCAAATTCAGGGAACGCCGTGTACGAGCTTGCTCAAAAGTCTCTATTTCTGCTCTGGTGAGAACATCATATCATTTAGACTCTCGAAAAAGTTGTCAACAGCTTCCTGGGAGAGTTCCACTAACTCGGAAATAGGTGTAACCATGCATTCATGCGCATGATTGTCTCCATTGACATTCCGATTTGGATTGCTGACAGAAGGTCGTACCTGATCGATGCTGCTTTCATTTTGAACCTCACTACCCCTTAATCGTAGTGGTGAAGCTTCCACGAATGCCGTCATCAGGATTGGTAGCCGTTGAGGGCAGCACAAAGCATGAGCCTTTGTTGGACTCAACAATGTTTCTGCATCCATTGGCGCATCCGATTGTAGCGTCAGACAGGTGTCTAACACGCATTCTTCTCCGCATAGCAGGCACCTTAATACAGGTAAAACACATCGATGCCACATTGGTCGAAATGAAAGAAACCAAGTCATGTTCAGGTCTCTAAGCCGGGGTAGTCCCAGGATTTTTGATATCCGGTCCCGGTATCCAATGGCTAGGATTGTTTCTTCCCTTGTCGCTTGCCCTTGTAATTTCTTTTTTAGCTGAGCAGGTTCCTTGTCTTTGGACTTGGCGTGCTCTTCTCTTTGTTCTGATCGTCCTCTTCTTTCCGATTTCTGCGAGGAAGTCTGAAAAGATTGAGAGGGACGTGTATCAATGTCTTGATATCTATCAGGCTTCTTTATATTATCCCTATTTCTAAGGTTATATCTTTTCCCAGAGGGGTCACTTTGGGGTGACCTGTGTCTTTTGTTCGGAGATTTTTCTCTCCGCCGAGGAGACCTTCCTCTGGACTGGAATTTCTTTTCTTTAGGATTGGATTGTTTGTTTCCATCCCAGCTCTTTTTTTGTGATGTTGAATTATTATTAAAAAATATTTTTTCAGGACTTTCAATCAGTTGTGGTTTTACTGGTATTCCACCTAAACTATCTCTACCTAGTTCCTCATAGGATTTTTCTATAATTCTGGCAATTTCAGCTGGTTGGTCTGCTATATCTGTCTCCTTTAACCTCTGGCGGATCGCCACGTTTGCTGCTTCTCCCTTTATGTTGGCTAATAATATAGCCGAGACCTGCTTGAAGTCTTTTAGTAATTTCATACCAAGAGTTAAAGCGGGCTCTGGACCATATTCGTCTTGAATTTGTTTTAGCACCTCTGGTATTACCGAAATGGATGGAACACCGTGCGTTTTTGTGTAGATGGAAGCAAAGACTGTACCCCAAGTGTCACAGTCCTCAATGTGTGGTGCGATTCCCATTGGAAGACAGATAGTCAGAATCCTGTGTTTTTCTAACGGGGTGGTGTCTGGAAACACAGCCTCTATTTGGGTGATTTTTTGTGCTAACCAGAATGGTATTTGTTCCCGTTTAGCTGGTACTTTACCTAGGCAGGATTGTATGTTCTGTGGTGTAATTTTATTTGTGTTCCCCTGGTGAGGGGTCAACTGTGGAATTTTAATTGCTGGTTGAATTGTTGAAGTCCGCATCACATATTGGACTAATTGTCTATGTATCTTTATTAATTGTTTTAGTTGTACTAAAAGATCTGCTGCAGGCATTCTTTCGAACTCTGGATGCGGTGTGTATCCGGCTAGGACCGGCCACGTTGCTCCTGGTCTCCCTAAGGGACCGAGCCTGGTGATGTGATTATTATGTTTTAGGGCGCCATTAAATAAGAGCAGGTGCTCTTGAAATTTAAGTGGTACTTCCACCTCCTCAAAAGGAGTGTACTCATTAGGAGGTTCCTCTGTTTTGTAATAGTGGAAGTACTTTGTTACAGCATTTGCTGCTGGAAAATGTATCCATGAATAGTATACCTCTGTCTGCCGATATTCATGTGCCTCAATTACGAATATGACTGTACCACCTCTAGGTGTCAGTCCATTTTCTATAAGTTTTAAGGTTATAGATTTCCTTTTGATGACCGGGATGAGTATTATATCCTGGTCTGCTTCTTGCAGGGCAGTATCATCTGCTGCGAGTTCAGTTGCTAATCTAACTGCCTCTCTTTCATCATCACTATCTACCATTTTACCGACAGGATGGTTACTTTGTTTGTTTGCAGATCAGGTTTCTTGTGGAAACAAAGATTAGATGCACAATATTTTGGAACGGTTTATCCTTCAACGTTGACTAAACCAAGTACCATACATAGGAGTTTCCTCCTGCGAGGTTTGGCGGATATTACCTTTCGCCCACTCCAGACGTCTTTGGAGTATTATGGGAAAAGGGGTCTGAGTGAGAAAGCACGACTGAGTTACTCTAAATGTCTTACGTTAATTTTATCGCCCTTCCAAACGCGTTGGGTGCCATGTAGTGTAGTTCCTATTATCCCAATAGGCTCTGCGCATTGGAATAATACCTTCAATAGTATAGGCCTAGACCAGACGTTAACTAGGTCTACTACTGTCGATATTAGACTTAAAGTTTTGGGTTTACCAGCTAGCTCAGAGTTCACTAGAAACTTTCTCGAATAGGCAAGGAGGAGTTGAACCTCCCTGGATAGACAAGAAGGGATTTAGTTTCTGACAACCATAGAACATGACAACTTTGCTCTCCCCTAATCAAGAGTGTATCTCGAGAGTCGTGTGAAAACAAAAGGCACTTTATTTTACTCAGTCAGTACGTGCATTCTTAGTCTCATCAGATTGTAGAGAAAAGGAAGAGACGGCGTGTTCAATAAAAGATGTTATTTATTGATCAGTCTCTTTTCTCATACAAGAGAAATGGATCGATATTATTGCAATACTTATGGTTAAGTAAAGTGCATACATTAAAAGCAGAAGTATAAAATAATACTGTAAAAACATTGATATGGTTTCTAAGCCATATGAAGGTTTAAAATGAATAGGATATATTACATACACATATACATTTGACTAATCGTACTCAACTGGTGTTTCTAACTACGCCTACCCCGTGTACCTGACCTAAGTCTAATGCGTGGGTGGGAATAGAAAGTTACAGTTTAAGTTAAGTTTGTTTTGCCAAGTGACTGACTAAAGAATTCTCTGTGAGGGGTTATTCAGTTCTGTACCTGGAATCTAGGATGGATGAGGGATGGTATCTCTCGTCTCTGGTCTCGATATTCCAGGCTGCCTGCGAGGGCTACCCGGAAGCGCCGGAGCTGGATTTCTCGGCAGGAGAAAGCAGCGTCTCGTTCTCAGCGCGTCAGGAAAGGCGGGGCTGCGCCAGCGGGGTCTGCTCTGCTCTGGGCTTCGGCAAGTCTGGCTGCTCCGATCTCGTCACCACCGCGTGTGTTTGCATAGGGCAATATCGGTAATATTTATACCTTTAAGGTGCCGAGATTGACGTAAGGATGGACATAGATACGTCAATAAGGATGTCATACGACCAGGTCGTTAGCACATTCTTTTGCTGAAGTTCTCGGTGAAATCAAAACAATGGCCGCAGGGTTTTTCCCAGGTTGTCATAGGTTTGATTTGTTTTGAGAACTCCGTATGCCTTATCAGGGGCTGGAGGAATATCGCTTGTCTAATTAGATGGCAAGCGTTATGACCTAATCAGATAACACGCTCCTGTGCCGTAGTGTGGCTTTATCAGATAACGGTTCCTGCATCATGGGGGTTTTCTGCCTCATGGGATGGCTGCTAGTTAACTTGTTAGTTTGTTAACCAGAATAGGGTCAGGAATAGGGGGATCGATACAGAACCTATAGGAATACATCACAATGTCTGCTGTTAGAACCAGCAGCAAAGGTGAAAGGTAGAACACAGAGTATGCTTGAAGCTGTAGTTTAAAAAATGAAAACTAACCCTGGGCAAAGCATTACGCTATGCTCGCGTGGTTTGCGAAGTTAGAGCAAATTCGCACTACGCGAACTGCACGTAGCACAGTGCAAGCATGCGTAGCGTAGCGTAGTGCAGCGGTCTTTTTTTGCTTGCTCGCGGTCCTCAACGTCAAGTTGGCGACCGCGAGCAAGCAAAATGACATCTTCGCCAGACTTTTTCCTTGTTCGCGATCAGCAACATCAAGTTGCCGATCGCGAGCATGGAAAATAAACCTCCCGGCGAGATTCTCAACGCGGGGAGGTCAGGTTTCTCATTGCGAGTGGTCGCGACCACTCACGATGAGAAACTACCAGTCCGCGTTGAGAAAGCTGCAGCTCGAGTAAAAATCTACTCAAGCGGCAGAAAAGTACAGCTCACACACTGTAGAAGATGCCGTTTTCAATGTTTGCACAGTGATTGTCGGCACTGTGCAATCATTGAAAACTACATTTGCACAGTGCGAACATGCTACGACGCAGTGCGCGTAGTGCTACGTGTAGCTCACGTAGTGCGAAGTGCACTTTGCGTAGCTACACGTAGCGCTACTTCGCAAACTACGCCTACCCCTAGTGAAAACGAAACCTGGATTTTCCTGCTTTTGCACTCTTTTTATAGATGAACAACCATCAGCAGAACATAGATATTTTCGGCAATATGTTTATTTTTTTGCAGGCTATAGGTAGTTATGGGAACGATAGAATCTCTCTGTGTGCTTCTACACATTCTGAGATACATTTTTAAAAAAATTTGATTTGTATTAAACTTATTCGAATATATTTTGCAACAAATATTTTTAGGCGTTTAATTTTGGACTATAGATTCTACTTTTATTCTTCATGTTTACAAACATTCTATTTCTTTCATATGATAGAGCAACACACCCTGATTGCAGCAGTCTGTGGGAAGGGTGATTGTATGGTCATGTATTATAAGGAATAAAGTAAGCTCTGTCGTGCTTTATAAGGAAATGGAAAGTCACCTTGGAGTTCCATAACCTTATAAAGGAACTACTCTGTGACTTGCAATGTCCTTATAATGTCCGGCGGGGTACTTTAGCCCATCTATAAAACATCTAAGGTATGTCCCCTTCAGACTTAATTTGGGTGTAATTTCCCATTGGCAAACAAATCGGCAATACCTGGACATATAAAGAGGGCTTACCTCTAGAACAAAGTTATCATAATATGAATTGAACTACAAATGATAACTTAAATCAAATGAAGATACCAGATCTGACATATGTTATACAGACATTATAAGCAAGGGCAGAATATTCTTATGCAAAGTTTCAGAAAGGAATTTCTAACTTTTTACACTCACAGTTTTAGTTCATTCTAATATGTTTTGATTTATCTTACAGATGGTTACGTGATGAGGAGCAACTTAGTGTAAGTATGATACAGTTTTACTTTAGTTATATTTTTTTAGTTGCACATATGACCATATAAGGTACTAGGGAGAATGGCCAGCCCATTGTCTTGAAGGATAGTTTGCTTTTACTTTTATGCTTCAGGTCTATTCCTGGTAAACGTTGGCTGGACACCATTAGATGTTTTCAGCTCGCAAATGTAGAATTGCACATGGTTGTGAGCAATAAATGTGTTTTTCAACAAGGGTTTCCAAGAAACTGCTTCAATAACAAGAACGCAGGATGGATTAATACCACATGGTGATTACTTCTTGTTACCAGTAAATACACATCCACAACACATAATCACAACGAATATGTGATGTAGCAACGCAATCAAAATGATTGCGGTATGTTACTTCGCAGTCTTTACAACGTAAGTCTTTACAATGACTTACGCTGGAAGGCGCTGGACTTAGAAGTAGTAAGATTTACTATTCCAACACCAGTCTACGTACAGTAGGGAAGGTATTGGAATAGTAAATCTTACTATTCCTTAGGTTATAGCGCCATCCAGCGCAAGTCGATGTAACGCTTGAGTTGTAACGGCTGCGTTGCAACTGCATCACGGTGTAACCACCGCAATGTAAAGGATGTTTCCCATCACTACCGCATAAGCAACATTGTTATAGTATGTAATATTATATTGATTTGTTTGGTGCTCTAATCACACAAGATAGTATCCAGCCCTTTGAGCCAGTGAGTAGGTGTGTGGTCCCCAGATGCTTATACAAAGAGCCAGGACTTCAGCTTCTTGCGGTACTTAGGAAGTGAGGAGGAGGCTCCAATTTGTTGAAGGATGTTGTTCCCTGTCTTGGGTGCGATGTAGGAGAATAAGTGACCTCCAGTTTTGCTTTTGCGGATGCAGGGATGGGTGCGAGTGAGAGTGAGGCAGAGCATAGGTGTCTGGTGGGTTGGTGAAAGTGTATGCGGCTAGTCAGGTATTCTGGTCCTGTGATGTGTAGGGCTTTGAATGTGTGCGTGAGAAGTTTGAATTGGCTGTGCTTGTGAATGAGGAGCCAGTAAAGCTTCCTGAGGTGTGGTGTGATGTGGGTGTGGCTTGGGAGCTTGGGTATGAGTCTTGCAGCAGTGTTCTGGATGGCCTGGAGTCTGTGTAGGAGTTGTTTCGTGATTCTGGCATTAAGTGTTGTTATAGTCCAGCCTGCTGGTGATAAATACTTGCGTGACAGTCAATCTGGTGTTCCTGGGCAACCATTTGAAGATTTTTTGCTGCATGCGTAGGATGTGAAAGCAGGAGGTGCACAATGCGTTGACTTGAGCCATCATGTTGAGCATGTCATCTAGGATGATCCCTAGATTTCTTGCATGGTCTGTGGGTGTGGGTGTTGGTCCTAGCTGCAATGGCCACCAGGTGAAGTCCCATGGGAAAGTCTTGTTGCCGAAGAGCAGTACTTCCATCTTGTCTGAGCCGAGATGCCGGAAGTTGGTTTGCATCCAGTCTGCTACCACGGTCATGCAGTTGGTACATTTGGTCGAGAAGTGGTTGTTTTGTCCATCAGGGAGAGAACGAGATGAGTGTCATCAGAGTAGGAGATGACAGTGATGGCTTGTGGTCAAATGATGTTGGTGAGTGGTGTCATCTATATATTGAATAGGGTGAGGCTGAGGGACAATCTCTGTGGAACTCTGCATATCAATCAAAAGAGGCAATGGAGAAGGGACTACTCCCCCTTATTGAAAACCCATTATCTTACACTATTAAGTGACTACAAAAAAGCTATTATTGAAGCCAAAACCGCCTACTTTTCAGCTAAGATTTTGGTGGCAGAGAACAAAGCAAGGGAGATTTTCACTATTGTTCATGATTTAGCTTTTTCTGAGCGGGCTATACCTAAACCCCTCCCCACCCAGTCCTTATGTGATTTGTTGAATTATTATTTTCTGGACAAAATTATTAAAATCAAGACCAATATCCCACTCCCCCTCCTACTTATGTTGCTCCTCTCCCCTCCATGGTTCAGTGCTGTCTTTTTTCAATCCCCCCCTCTTACTGAAGAAGTATTTTTGGAAACACTTCCTAAAGTAAAGTCAGGTTCTCCGGCAGACATTTGCCCGGCCCGCATTCTTCAACAGATTTATTCTGTTTGCACCCAGCCCCCGATCACTCTTCTCAATAGTTCCCTGGCGCAGGGGGTTGTGATCTCAGCTTTCAAAACTGCTACAATAGTGCCTATCCTAAAGAAACCTGGAGCAGATCCTTCCGCCCCAGTCAATTATCGCCCCATCTCCTTGCTGCCCTTTTTGGCCAAGGTGCTTGAGCGCCATGTTACATCGGCACTTAGTGCCCACGTAGAAGCAACTGGGGGCCTGGCGTCTCGTCAGGCGGGTTTTCGACCCAGGCACTCTACTGAGTCTGTCGTGGTGTCGGACCTGGATAACCTCAGGGAGGGCATGGACCAAAACAAACATCAGGCCCTGGTGCTCCTCGATCTCTCCGCCGCTTTTGATAACGGTGGACCATTCCATCTTGCTTTCACGTATCAGAGCGGCGGGAATCGGGGGCTCAGCCTTGGTCTGGCTGTCGTCCTTCCTGAGGGACCGCACCCAGGCTGTCCGGCTGGGAGATTTCACGGCAAGTCCACTCAACATCACTTGTGGTGTCCCTCAAGGCTCTTCCCTTTCCCCTCTTTTGTTTAATCTCTACATCTATCCTTTCATTTTTGCTCTTCAGCAGATGGAGGTCACCGTATATAATTATGCGGATGACCTCCAGCTCATCTTTGACCTTTCTCCTTCGTCCCATTCTCTTTCTAATTTTCAGTCTATTATGATTTTTATCCGGGACTGGATGAGCCACAACCATTTGAAACTGAACCCCGATAAAACCGAGTTGGTTCTCACCGGTGGCTCTTCCAGTCCCTGGAATTCTTTATTCTGGCCCTCGTCTTTAGGTCTCCCTCCCACCCCCTCTCCTATAGTTAAGACTTTAGGCATTAAAATGAACAATCACCTTACCCTTCACTCACAAATTAGTTATGTCGTCTCTTCTTGTTTTCTCACTCTTCGCACTACTCCCACTGTCTCCCGATTTTTCTCCCCCCTTGCACTCAAACTGATTATGTCTGCTCTAGTGATCTCCCGGCTGGACTATGCCAATGCCCTGTATAACGGCACCCCAGCCTACAGTTTAAGAAAGCTCCAACTGGTGCAAAATCAGGCGGCCCGGCTTGTGTACGGCCTGTCCCGATCCCATCACTCCACCCCGTTATTGAAGGCGCTCCACTGGCTGCCTGTCAGGGAGCGTTCCCTTTTTAAAACCGGTTGCATGGTTTTCCAGGCCCGTCAGGGCTCAGCTCCGGCTTTTATTGTTTCCCTGATAAAGGAATACGCCCCTGCCAGAGAGCTCCGGTCTTCCTCTCAGTCCCTGCTGCAGGTTCCCCGTTACAAGTGGAAGAAATGGGGAGGGGCCAATTTTTCTTTCTTGGCACCCACCTTTTGGAACTCCCTTCCCGCCCACCTGCGGTCGGCCAAACACTACTCGCTTTTCCGCAAAGGCCTAAAAACCTTCTTGTTCAATCAGGCATTTCCGCAGTAATATATTCTCTGTTCCCCTTCTGTTAACTTTGCTTCCACAGCGCCAAGAAACCGTCTAGGTGAACGCTGCGCTTTATAAGTATTTTAAATTCAAATTCAATTTCTTAGTCTCTGATGTGAAGGATGGCAGCCTGACCCTTTGGGCTCTTCCTGTGATGAAGGAACAGATCCATTTGAGAGCGGATCCTTGTATGCGAATCTTGTGGACTCTTCTGATGAGGGTGGTAGACAGTGTCGGAGGCTGTAGAGAGGTCGAACAGGATGAGGGCTGTTGTTTCTCCTCAGTCCAAGATGATTCAAATGTCATCGGTGGCCGTGATGAGTGCTGTTTTCAGTGCTGTGGTTCTTTCTGTATCCTGACTGAGTGTTGTCTAGAAGATGGTGAGGTCCGAGGTGAGTTGTGAGTGGCTAGCTGAAGGCCTTCTTAATCACTTTGACTGAATAGGGAAGCAGAGAAATGGTTCGGAAGTCACTCTATTGATTCTAGTCGGCTGTGGGCTTCTTGAGCAGGGCATTGATTTCTGCAAGTTTCCATTTATCCTGGAAAGTGGCGGACATGATGGAGGTGTTGATGATGTGGGTCAGGTGGTGCTGATTGGTGATGTTCCCAGGTTGTAGTTGTTGTGGGGGCATGGGTCTGTTGGGGCTCCTGAGTGGATGGTCTGCATGATTGCCGCTGTGATGTTTCTGGTGAAGGTTGTCCATTCAGTCAGGTGACCTTCTTGGTTGGAGTTTGGTAGGATCGTGACAAGTTCTCTGAGGTTGCGTTGGTGTGAGAAGTTACTGTAGATGTTAGAAATGTTACTGTGGAAGAAGCTGTATAGTTGCTGGGAGGCAGTGATGTTGGTGACAGTGGCTGAGGTGAGGTGAAACCTTTTAACATCGAGAAGATCTCCTGTTGGAGCTTCCTTCAATATAGTCCTTTTTTCTGGGTGGCTCTTATTTGCTGGTGATAGCTTCATAGTGCAGCCTTGTAGGTAGTTCTTTCGGTGGTGTTGTGGCTGGTTCTCCATTTAATTTGGTGTCTCTGACGTCTTGCTTTTATGATCTACTATGCTTGTTGGGTTGGATGGGAGTCTTCGCAGTTCTTGATCCAGCTATTAAACTTGTTGATGTCTTTGTCGGGGTTGTCTGTTGGGCTAGGTTGATCCGTGCTGAGGACGCTGAGCCAGTCTGCTTCTGTGATTTTACCCCAGCTGGAATGCTAAACCTGGTAGGGATGTTGACTTGAGGTATGTTGATTTGGAAGTGGATGATGGAGTGGCCAGTCCATATGAGGGGTGTTGTAGAGTTTTATTTAATGGTATGGCTTGCGGTGAAGATGGGATCCAATGTGTTGCCTGTGGTGTGTGTTGGTTCTGGGACGAGCTGGGCTAGTCTGATATTGCTCATGCTTTTGCTGAGTGCTGTGGATAAGGGGTCCTTTCGGTCTTCCATTGTCACTGGAACTAAATAGCAGTATACAAAGCGGTCTCTGGGAATACCTAAAAAACATGTACTTCCAGTTACTGTGCAGAACATGATGCCAAGTAAAAGAGACACCGTAGCTGATACTTCACAGAGAATAAGGAAGAGGATGTGATGGAGAAGGCTTGTGGGTATATTGATCTTTTATAAGTTGTTTGCATCTCATCAGCCGGCTGTGCTTTATAGGTAGCCAACCTTTGGCATCTGTCCTACATGTGGCAACACCCTGACAAGTCATGAAAACCTCTGAACCAGAGATCAAGAGCCTAGCTATGTTATTATAATCATATTCACAACACTCATTGGGGTTGGAATAATGTGTATAGTAGAAGAAAAGGAAAACAAAATCTTTTTCTTAGTGTCCCCTCACTCACCAGGGTTGCCCCACGGTGACATGCTTCATCATGGGGGGCATCCCAGTCCTCTACGGGCTGGGGCGTGCTACGACTTGCGAACTATGTAGGAGCACTTAAATTAGACTATGTGTGGTGCGAGAACTGTGATGTGATGGAGTGGGATATGTGTAAGTGATTTAAAATACCTGCCTAGTTAGCTATAAATGATTCATTCTTGCTCCTAGGTGGTAGAATTAAAAACGGGGTAGAATAAATAAGGTGCCTAAAGAACAATGAGTTTAGGTGTACCTATTAGTTCCTATCTGTCAACATGTTTCGAGCGTCCCCCAAGCTTTTCCTCAGGACTACACAGGGACCAGCCCTGTGTTCGCCACTCCTAATAATGCCCACATGAGCTAATAATGAAAAAATAGAAAATAAATCAATTCAATGCTGCAAGTGAATAAAGCATGCATCCAGTACCTACGTAAGAAAATAATCACGTGGTATCTGTAAGAAAGAACACAACATTGTGGTTAAGGGGTAGCAAGACCCCTCCAGGTATGTACATATATTTCACACACAACACATAAAACATATGATATATGCGCCATCTTATCCATGTGTATAAACAAACGTTTTGATGAAAGAAACGTGGTTAGCACCTCGTGAAAAAACCATTCATATTTCATACACACAGAACTGTTCAATTTACATATATTTTGCAGGGCCTAACTTTGCCCCATGGACTCGGAGGAATTGTATCCCATCAATCTGGTGGTTAAAAAGAAATGGGAAAAATTGGAATAACATCGAGTTAGTGGAAAAAGGCTAATTGTGGAGGCAGCGGTCCCCCTGGACCTCCGGGGTCAGCAATCCCACTTACTTGATTACAGGATACTAGAGGCCGATTCACCTACTCTCTAGCCTCCGGAGCGAATGTTAGAGAAACGGTGCCGGGAGGTTGCTTTTGTATTTTATTTCCGCATTGTCATTGTCATGGAGTAGACCGTATGGGTAGCTAAATGTTCGTGTCTCTTTCGGTGGCCATCTTGGGTGTATACCGCGCGCTGCAGTTAAACTGGCCAAATCATGGACCAAAAATAAAAATGATTGTACCATCATTTATTTCTCTTAAGGCACATTTTGAAGGGATAATGTAGAAAAAAAGTTTACCCCGTGTGCTTTTGAATGTTTCCATCTGGGTGACTGGGTGCAGTGTCGGCCATTTTGGTATTTTTTTGTGCAAAAACCATAAGATCGATGTTGGTTCGTTACTGGTAAGCTGCCTTCATAGAATTACAATATATATATTGCTTTCTACTGTGATTTTATGATCTTTAATATGGACAAACTATTTGATTTGTAGCCGTCAGCGAGTTTTAACAAGAGGATTATATTTACAGACATAGGTGCCTGGTAGTGCTTCATTGTGTGAATTGCCCCCATGGTATATCATCATTGATGCCATGAATATGAGAGCGCAATTTAAAAACCCAGCGTTGCTCTTTCTCAAACAATTTATTTTCCATGTTTGTGTGATTCTGCATGGATTCTAGAACCACCCACTGCATGTCATTGGGAGTATGACCTTGTTCCAAAAAATGTGTTGTTATTTTCGTGTTGGAATGTTTACACCTGATGTTACTTCGGTGTTCCACAATGCGTGTGCTGACCTTCCTTGTGGTCATACCAACATAGTGCAAATTGCGCGTACAGGTAATCATGTAAACCACACTTGTTGTGAAGCAATTGGAAAACGATCTAAGGTCCCAGGTGACTCCATTGTTACAAAGTACTTGTTTTGTTGCTGTGGTCAAATGACAAACACTGCAATCTGTGCATGGGTAGTGACCTGATGGTAAGAGATGTAGGAGGCGTACAGATCCTACAGAACCCATCACTTCCTTTGGACGTGTATGGACCACAAAATCTCTGAGATTTTTACCTTTTCGGTGGCTGAACATTGGCTGCGTGAAATTGAGACCACCACTATTCAGTGTTCTCCAATGTTTTTTTACAATTTTGGCTACTTGGTCAGAGGCTACATTGTAAGTTGTTATACAGATTGGTCCCCTGTTTTTGTCAGTTTTATCAGTAGTCTTGTGTTCCAAAAGGGCGTCTCTGTTATTGTTTTTTGCTCTTTTTTTAGCTTTTGATACAATGTGTTGGGGATAATTTCTCTGTAGTAGTTTGGTACTCAGGTCTTTTGCTTGTATGTTGAAATCTTGTTTCTCTGAGCAATTGCGCCTCAGGCGCAAAAACTGCCCAAAGGGCAAATTTTCCCTCAGTTGTCTAGGATGAAAACTGTTGAATCTAAGTAAACAGTTCCTAGCTGTAGGCTTAAAGTGTGTAGTTGTAGTTAATTTGCCATCTTTGGCTTGGATGTCAAGATCCAAACTGACAAAATCAAACTGTCACTTCTCTTTACCGCAGCAGTTCCTGGTACCATTTGTGAAGACCTAGTCAATCATTTTTTCCAATATTATACCTCCTTAGTAAACTCTTCGCTTACACAAGTTGTATTTCCAGACTTTTTGAATACTGGTCAATTCTCACCTCTTTTGAGAAACCATCAACTGACACCCATGACCTCAACAACTTCTGCCTGTTATGAGGTCTATCTTTCCTGCGGAAGATGATTGAAAGTTGTGTTGCTCCCCACCTTTGTTTCCACCTCTAATTGAACAATTACTTGGACACTTTTCAGTGTGGATTCAGACATGGCTGTAACACTGACATTGCACTTCTGCTAGTTGTGGATGACGCATTCCATTTCCTAGATTCCAATCAGTCCTGCTAACTTGTACTTATGAACCTCTCAACTTTACTTGATATGGTCAACCATATCTCCCTGATCAACATTCTGAAGAATTTCATGGGCATTGAAAGAGTGTTTTGAAATGGATTCTCCCCCTATCTGTCCCACCAAATTTAAATGGTTAAGATTAGCAACAGATAATCTAGCAATGCCAGTCTGCAAGAAGGGGTCCCTTGAGGCTCCATCCTTTGGTTGACTCTCTTTAATCTGTATATAGAACCACTTAGGCACAGCCTAAAAAAACTCTGGGCTACTGTGTCATCAATAAACTGATAATACCCAGATTTACCTAAAAACCATGTCCCCATCTGACAATGATGTGCTCTTTAAAACTCCTGAAAATGTTCAAAGGTGGATGTCAACTCATCACCAGAAACATAACCACTCAAAGACTGTGTTTCTAATACTCTAATCCAAAAGGTCAGTCTAGACATACAATCTTGTATCGATTTCTGTATTCTTCTCAATTGCAAACGAGTAATCATGTATTATGCTAAATCCCTGGGTAAAATCCTCGACAGCAAGCTCAACCTCATGATTTAGAGTTTGGTGATGGTTACTCCATCACACACGTAACAGATATCCCGTCCACCTTATTGCAAGTGCTTCATATCCTATGGCACTTGTAATGAGGCAGACCAGATATTTGTCACCTTTGTGATGGAGTAACCCATCCACCAAACTTTGAATCAGGCCCTTACTCTTCACTCAGATTCTTGTTTACCTGTGTCTCAGGCTCCCCTACACTACAGTAGTTGGCTTCTAACCTTCAGCCATATTATTTTAGTCTTTATTCACCTTGCATTACAACCTACTTTTATTCTGTTCTGACCCTGGCTATGGCTGGTATATTGATTTATGTTTGACTTGTTTATTTGTTAGGGTTTAATATTCATGTCTCCTTGTGGGTTCTTTTGTAAAGCGCCCCAGCGCCCTTCGGCCAAGCTTGCACTATGAAAAGCCACATATATAAATACATACTTAAATAAATAAATACATGTATTTACCTTCAGACCTGTTCAGTTGAATGAAAGATTCTCAAGCAAACAACCTAAGAGTATACTACCAGAATATTCAGGATGAAAATTTGTCCTACAAAACTAATCTGACATACAACCTTCTGTAGGTGTGCTAAGCACCTGCAGTAGGTTAATTTGTGAAAAAAGTTATTAGGAGTCCCAAAGCTTTTCTTTGGAGTCTACAGCCAGCACTGCCCAATGCCAGAGTTGCCGAAAACCAAGATTGCCCCTTGCAGCGGCTCCAATCATTCTACTTCTATCTCTTGCATGGCTTCTGGGTCAGCACCACTTTTATGTAAAGCCTTAAAAGTTTCCAAATGCAGCTTTACACTAATGCGAATAAGATCAATCCCTGCGCCATAGAAGCGCCTCGGATTAATCATGCGTGTCTGTGTTTAGAAGCCATACAGTGGTGAAGTAGAACAATGTCCACCGGCAGCCTAAAGACCCATGTCAATGCCCTTGTGGCAAAAAAAATTCCCTTTATGCCTTATAAACATAGAGAGCGACATGTACAACTCAGCTATCAAATTAAAGGCATAACTTATATTTGTAGCATCTAGAGCATGGGTACTCACAAACTTTCTCTCGGGTCCCAAATTTACAGTGTGGTTTGTGCCCGAGGGCCGCACCGGTGGGGGCGGGGTCAGTGGGGGAGGGGGCGGGGCTAGAGCAACAAAAAAAACTGTGACCATGATGTTGAACACAGGTCCTTGTAGCGGACACCTTCTTCCACTGAGCTACCAGACCCAGCATACAGTCATCGCTCTCTCTCGCTCGCTTTCTCGCTCTCGCTCTCTCCCTCTCTCTCCCTCTCTCAACCTCTCCCTCCCTCTCTCAACCTCTCTCCCTCCCTCTCTCCCTCCATCTCTCCCTGCATCTCTCCCTATTTCTCCCTCAGACTGTCTCACTACCTCTCACTCCCTCTCTCTCCCTCCCTGACTCCCTCTGTCTCGCTCACTATGACTGTCTCACTCTCTCTCTCTCTCTCTCTCTCTCTCTCTCTGTCTCCCTCTCTCTGTCTCTCTGTCTCCCTCTCTCTCCTTTTCTCTCCCTCTCTCTGTCTCCCTCACTCTGTCTCCCTCACTCTGTTGCCCTCCTCACTCTGTTGCCCTCCTCACTCTGTCGCCCTGCTCACTCTGTCGCCCTCCTCACTCTGTCGCCCTCCTCACTCTGTCGCCCTCCTCCCTCCGTCACTCTCCCCCTCCCCCTTCAGTCCCTCTGTCTGTCACCCTTCTCCCTCCCTCCTCCCTCCCTCTGTCTGTCACCCTCCTCCCTCCCTCCCTCCCCCCTCTGTCTGTCAACCTCCTCCCTCCCTCCCTCCCCCCTCTGTCTGTCAACCTCCTCCCTCCCTCCTCCCTCTGTCTGTCACCCTCCTACCGCCCTCCTCCCTCCCTCTGTCTGTCACCCTCTGTCTCCCTCCCTATCCCTTTTTCTGTCTCTCTCCCTCTCCCTTTCTCTGTCTCCCTCTCTCTCCCTTTCTCTGTCTCCCTCCCTCTCCCTCTCTTTGTCTCCCTCCCTCTCCCTTTCTCTGTCTCCCTCCCTCTCCTTGTCTCCCTCTGTCTGTCTCCCTCTGTTTCCCTCCCTCTCCCTCTCTTTTTCTCCCTCTGCCCTCTGTCTCCCTTTGTCTCCCTCCCTCTCTTTGTCTCCCTCTGTCGGTCTCCCTTTCTCTGTCTCCCTCTCCCTGCCTCCCTTTCCCTCCCTCCCTCCCTCGCTCTCCCTCTGTCTGCCCCCCTTTCCCGCCCTCCTTTCCTTCCCTCCCTCGCTCTCCCTCTATCTGCCTGCCTTTCCCTCCCTCCTTTCCTCCCCTCCCTCGCTCTCCCTGTCTGCCTCCCTTTCCCTCCCTCCCTCGCTCTCCCTCTCTCCGCCTCCCTTTCCCTCCCTCCCTCTCCCTGTCTGCCTCCCTTTCCCTCCCTCTTTCCTTCCATCCCTCGCTCTCCCTCTGTCTGCCTCCCTTTCCCTCCTCCTTTCCTTCCCTCCCTTGCTCTCCCTCTGTCTGCCTCCCTTTCCTTCCCTCCCTCGCTCTCCATTCCCTCTCCCTCCCTCTCCCTCTGTCTGTGTCTGCCTCCCTTTCCCTCCCTCCCTCCCTCTCCCTCTGTCTGCCTCCCTTTCCCTCCCTCCTTTGCTTCCCTCCCTCGCTCTCCCTCTGTCTGCCTCCCTTTCCCTCCCTCCTTTCCCTCCCTCCCTCGGTCTCCCTCTGTCTGCCTCCCTTTCCCTCCCTCCCTCGCTCTCTCTCTGTCTGCCTCCCTTTCCCTCCCTTTCCCTCCCTCGCTCTCCTCCCCCTCCCTTTCCCTCCCTCGCTCTCCCTGTCTGCCTCCCTTTCCCTCACTCCTTTCCCTCCCTCCCTCTCCCTCTGTCTGCCTCCATTTCCCTCCCTCGCTCTCCCTCTGTCTGCCTCCCTTTCCCTCCCTCCCTTGCTCTCCCTCCCTTTCCCTCCCTCCCTCACTCTCCCTCTGTCTGTGTCTGCCTCCCTTTCCCTCCCTCCCTCACTCTCCCTGTCTGTGTCTGTCTCCCTTTCCCTCCCTCCTTTCCCTCCCTTCCTCGCTCTCCCTCTGCCGCCCTTTCCCTCCCTCTCCCTGCTTTTCCCTCCCTTGCTCTCCCCCCTCAATTTCCCTCCATCCCTCGCTCTCCCTCTGTCTGCCTCCCTTTCCCTCCCTCCCTCGCTCTCCCTCGCTCTCCCACCCTTTCCCTCCCTCCCTTCTTCGCTCTCCCTCCCCCTACTTTTCCCTCCCTCCCTGTCTCCCTCCCTCCACATCCCTCCTTCGCTCTCGCTCCCTCTGTCTGCGTCTGCCTCCCTTTCCCTCCCTCCCTCGCTCTCCCTCCCTTTCCCTCCCTCCCTCGCTCTCTCTCCCTCTCCCTCCCTCGCTCTCCCTCTGTCTCTCTCCCTTTCCCTCCCTCCCTCCCTCCGTCTCCCTCCCTCTACCTCCCTCTGTTACCCTCTTCATCTCACCCTGCTTGTGTGTGCCCGGGCTGAGACAGCTTCCTGGAACAAACACACACAGCCGCACCCGAGCACTTCACAGGTCTTTAAAAAACCATTTGTATGTTAATGAGGCTTTTGTATTTCACCTCTTAGCGCCCCTGCAGCTGAACAATGACTATCACTGGAATGCCCGGCCCCCACAGAGCAGCAGAGTCTTTCAGAGTCACGGTGCGCAGTGTTTGCTGACACTCTTTATTTTTTATGTATTTTTTTTAAAACAAAGGTAAATTGTCTGCAAGGTCCGCGGGCCACCAGAGAAGGCTTGCCGGGCCGCTGGCAGCTCGCAGGCTGTACTATGAGTACCCCTGAGCTAGAGACTCACGACCTGGCTCTTCGACGGAGACACAGCACCCAGAAACCCCTGGGGTGACAGTTGTTGCGCTTTACAAATGCTGTTTGATTGACTGAATGATCTTCAAATATAGAACAAACTGATATATTAACTTTGTAATATATAAAACATATTGTTCTTGCTTTTTGTTTTTCAGTATTAGTTGTAATCAGACATACATTATAGCAGCTTATTACATTTAAGTGATCCATAACACAGACATATACAAAGTCTGAAGATATGACATCAAGCCTCTGGTGCTACAGCTGCAGATTTAAGTAGTTTAGGTTAAAAATACCACTGAAAAACCAAGCGAAACATGTTTTATTTATAAGTAAACATGGGATCACACAATGGCATGTGTAGGATTACTTTTCACCCACTGTAGCAGTCAGAACCTTTGCACAAGGCATACATGAACCCTTACGGGAACAGTACAAACAGCTGCATTTTGTGACTATTATACCACCATAATGACATCCAAAGAAATGCCCATTTTCTCTGCATTTATAGACACCCTATGGCTGAAAGGAAAGGAGTACCACATCAAAGGCATTGAAATGTCACACATGGGCCCGCTGGGAATGTATAAATGCCATTCTAAGCAGAATGGAGCATTGCCAGCTATGGGTGCATAAATACTGTTGTCTTTCTGGTGGAGGCGTGGTGGAGGCAGGAAGATGACAAAATACCCTCTGACTGGGTATTGGGTGGTGGTGTGCCATGGCCTGTCACATACCTGGGCATTGTTGCATGGGTGACCACTTTCACACTGAAGCGGCTAAGGACTCTCTCGGCACAGGTGTTAATTGTCACAGCAGAAGGATGGACTGACGCTCTGTGCATCTGCAGGGCTGTGCTTATGCATCTGGAATCGGCAGCCTGTTGTTTCGTGTTCTGTGTAGGAGCCAGACTGGAGCTGAGGTGGTCCACCCTGCATATTGTGCGGCATGCACACCTGCCTTGACAAAGAGAGAGGGGCACTTGGACTGACCAGTTCCATGCTACAGTGGCCTCAAAAAGAACTGACTGGGGTGGCTCCGATGGGTAAAGCCAGGCCGATGCCACAGCCCCCTCAGGCGACGAGGAGGTTGAGTGACAGGCTGGTCGGTCTCCAGAGTTTTTGAGAAAAAAGAGATGAGAAGCTTGATTAATGCTACTGTTACCACCATGGTACTCAGGAAAGAGCGCTCCGCACCAGACAACACCTGAACCGTTTCAGAGCTATAACCAGCAGTCTTGGACAGGTATATACAACGCCACAGCGTTTTCGTTACGCCATCTCTGGCGACCCCATTCTGTATTGTGTCTCATTTTTAGCCCTCAGCTGCAGACAGCTGTAGCTGCATGTTGAAGACCTATTGTTGCCAACACATTACCTGTACATAGTGTTGGCTTTGGGTCAGCGGCACGTTCATGATTGGACAGCTTTGTTGTCTATTTCAGTTCCCTCCTCCTGATTCCATGGTTTTCCTCCCTGCTCTTGTGTTTGTCCCGCCCAGGAACATTACGGTCTCACACTATTTTCAATGGCTGGTGAATATTTCTATTGCTGTTGGTGTTTCCTTTTATTGCTGAATGCAGTGCATTTGAAGAAGTATTTTGTCTCCTTCTCTCGGCTCCTGTTCCCTCTCTCTTTTTTTACCCTTTCTCTTATTTAACCCCGTACCCTTTCCTACTCCCCACTCCGTTTTTCTTTGCCGCTTCCGAATCTATAATGTTGTCCTCCAGCCAGGCTGCTCACAGGCATCCATCTTAAAATGCTTTTTCGTAGGCACATGCATAGTAGGCATATTTTGAAAATGCATTTTTTTATTTTTACAAATCCCAAAGACGGCAGCCATCTTTAAGTGTGATTTGTAAACATAAATGAAATTGCTTTGAAAGCTAGGCCACATTATATTTTATTTTTGGGAATCACGTTGAAATGTCTGCTGCGGATTCAAGAACCTTGGCTGTGGGGTTTGCCAGTGCTGAGTGTATATAACAGATTGCTTTTGAAAAATCTGGGCCTCCTTATTCCTTGTCCATATTCCTCCTCAGTGTGAGCACCGCGTACTCTTAATGACTAGCTCGCATTCACCTGTGTTGTTTGGCAATGCTTACACGCGTTTAGCTCATATGAATTAGCATTGCGAAAGTCGTAGACCCAAGGTTTCAGACCCCATATGTTTTCGTAAATCAGAGGATGTATAAAAGCCATTTGAACAGGTCAAAATGCACATTAAAAAACAGCAAGACGGTAAGCTGGACATTCTAGAACGTATGTGAGTCACGGGAGTGAGCTCGTTGAATAGAAGTGTGCCGTTTCACGTGCAGGTCAGATTTTATTGTTGTGGATCGCATTGGACCCAGTGGAGCCCTTTCGACGTCCAAATCATACAGTTGTCCAATGCAGCTAAATTGTAAGATGTACCAGCATAGAATACAAAGGCTGAAACCCACGTTCTGGCGCGAGCACCGGCACTTGTTCCGTAAACCCAATGTTGGCGTTACGGGTAAATGGCCTTCTACCATGTGACACCATAATCGATCCATAGGCCTAGAGTCGGCAGCACCGCACCTTTAATGGTTTGTATTTTGGGGTTCCGCCGTAGATAAAAAAGACCCTCTGTTTCCGACTTGATACGTTCTGTTTACTGACTACAACACGGGGTGCAAAGTCTCGCTTGTGGCTTATGGTCATTTGCCAAGGACGTTTGTAATTTTTAAGGAAGAATCTACCTTGTTTGGTGTGCAAATATTTTACAGTTCTACTGACGTCACATACTTGCCCCTCAGGCTTCAAAGTCTAACATTTTAAAGTTTACACTTCCGCATTTGAAATTTACAATCAGTTCAAGTTCAACAAATCCATTTTAGAACAACAAAGGGTTGCATGTCCTTTCCTTCTCAGTGTATGGGACCACACGCAGCATATTTCATATCCCACCCACCCCACATGAAAAGCTGCCGTACTGAGCTTATCGACTCTGTCTTTCCTCTCTTATTACACCGCTCCTTATTAACTACACATCGCCCCTCAACTGGTTATTTCCCTCTAGCCAGGACTCGCAAAGTGGTCTTTGTGGTGAGGGGCTAGGTTTGTTGAAGCCTGATTTGTTTACCCCCGCTTGTCGTTTGGGGTTTACATTAGATTGGCTCTGCCCCATCTGACCTCTCCGGATGCCATCCTATAGTATTGTGCAGGAGGTAGGCTTTGCTACCTCGTGTATTTAGCATCCCGATCACTCGGGGTTGTTAGTTTGTGGCTGTTGTTACAATGAAGCCATCAGAGGCTGGGTCTGGTGGTTCTGGGGACTGTTGCGTCCACTCCAATGCCTATCGTTTCACCCCATGGGCACAGGTTCACCTATCAGCAAGCCCACTTAGGGTTTCATTCTTCTGGAGTTTGATTTAACGAGTTCCTTGGAGCTATGTCACTATGAATACTTTTCGATGAGTGTCCACTTGCCCCGAGGGGTGAATGTGCAATTTCTTTGGGCCATGTTTATGGCTGCGGGCTGTTAATCCCAGGCATCCACCACTTTGGGTCCCCAAGCGGGATGTGTTTGGCCTTATGGGATTCATGGGGCGGTGACCCAGAGGTGGTCTGGAGGGGTCCTTTTGTTTAGGGTTCTGCTCTGGCTGATCTGCTGTGGCGTCTTAGTGGCCTCTGGTCTCCCCTCATCTTGCGCATCGGCCCCTTGCCTCGTTGCCTGGCTGTTTGTCTTTCCTTCTTTCTCTTTGCAGAGGAGGTGTGTGGGAACTGTCATCTTCTGGTTCTCCCCTCTGGTAGTCCTCCCTGCACCCCTCTCACTCTGCTGAGGTTGTTTTTGATTGTTTTATTGCCTGATTTCGACTGGATTGTGCCTGAGTGTATGCCCTTGCATTCTGCTGTTCAGGCTGAGTCTGGCGGATGGGTGGACTTATGCGACTCCTGTAAAGACCTGTATTTGGCTCCGGTCCCAGGATCTCATCCAGGTGAGTCCCCTCAGCCTTTTTATTCTTCTGTGGTCAATCTTTTGAGTCCCATTGTGTTGGGTTGCGATAAACTTCTGTTGTTTCGCACATCAGTGCCCTTCTGGGTGTATGTGCTCTTTGCGCTTACACATGTTATGTTGTATGGGTGCTTTCTCATGTATGTCAGTTGGTGGACAATTCCTTTTACCCTTGATTTAAGTCACAGCATTTTCCTGTGGATGTATTTTCAGCTGTTTTTCCATTGGTGGTGTCTCCAACATTGGGTGCACCTGCTCACCAGGTTTGGCATGATGAGCAGTGGTGGCTGTAGCCAGACGCCCTCCCCATGGGTCCTTAGTTGGGTCTGCCCCTCCTGCAAGGGGTTTGGTGCAGGAGGGGGTCTCTCCTTTTTCCTTCTGGTAGCCATTGGCTGCAGTTCGAGCTTTTGTTTCCTCCCATCTGTCGGGGGTCAAGGGGTGTGATTTCGATGGACGCCCTAGTGCCATGGTTCTTTAGTGTGTTGTCAAGGGGGGTTGTTGGTTTCTTTCTTTTTTGTTTGATCCCTTTCTGGGCTCTTCAGTCTTCGTATTGGAGGGTTTTGATGGCGTTGTTTAGGCACTGTCTTTGTTTCGCTCCTCTCTTTTGGCCTGTGCTATCTGTGTTCGGACAGCCATCTAGGTTATTCATGCCTCAGTCGACCGGTCTCTGTTTTCTCTTTTCTCGAGGGGATTGGCTGATTTGTGGGCCTTGAGGAGTCTCCTCTCTCTCCTGGCGGTCTCTGTTCCAGGGCTGGTGAAGGGGCCTGCGGTTTCTTTTCGAATGGGTATGCCTCTTCTCTTTCGGTCATTTCTTTCCTGGTTCGACCTTCCCTGGTTGGGTCTGTTTGGCTGGACAGAATTGGCCCTTCATCATCTGTTTGCAGCCTGATTCCCTCATGGTTAGACCTGGGTGTTCAATGCTTTCCTCATCCCATGACCCTTGCTTTCCCGGGTCCTCAGGGAATTTAGGAGGTTTTGGTGGCGGTTCTTCTGATTGTTCTTTATTACTTGTCTTGAGACTGTGGTTTCCCATTGTCAAGGGTTTGACTGCTTTTCTGCATTCACGAGTTCCCATACACCCATCTCTGCTGCTTTCTCCTCTTTTCAGCCCGTCCTCTCTCCCTTTGGCTGGGTGTTTGGCTCTTGTGAGGTTGTCCCTGTTGGCGCGGGGTTGTTCACTTGCAGTGACTCAGACCATCCGGTTCTCTCATGGATCTTCGACCATGGTGTCTTGCAGTCGTCATTGGTAGAGCTTTGGTTCTTGTGGTTCTTGGTGTTGGGGGACGGATCCGTCTCCTGTTTTCTGTGAGGTTTTCTGTTGGGCCTGCCGACCTCCCTTCTCCGTACCCGGTGGGTCTCCATTTTGGCTTTCTGGGGCTCTGTTATGTCTTCTTTCTCTCTGTTGGTGGCTCGCTTTTTGCTGAGTTTTTTTGCTTCTGAGTCCTGTCCCCTCCTCTGCGGTCCCCACAGGAGGTCTTCCATTTGTGCTTCTGGCATTGCCTGGTCCTACTTTGCACACCTGGTTTTTTTAGTCTTGAGGGATTTGTCCTTTTGGTGTTTTTTCCTGCCACATCTTCTCCAGAGGTTGTGGTTCTCCGTTCTCTGGATGAGTTGTAGGCCCTCTGCCTCTGCTTGGATTTCCTGTGCATTTGGGTGGTGGCTTCCTTATGTGTTGCCTGTGGTCTCTCTGGGTGGGGTCTTGTGCCTCCTTTGTCCCTTTTGACTTACTGGGTGTTGTATTCCTCATCCTTGGCATTGTTTCAGGGTGCGTCACTGCATGTCATTTGTACTGCTCCTTTGTGGACTTTTCCTCACACTTTGGTTTCCCACTACAGTCTTTGGTTGGGGATGGCTGTATCAACCAGTTTGCCGCTCATGTTTTGTCGGCTGCAAGTGATCTGGGGTTTATGCTTTTTTTTGCATTGCCTTTCATGTCTGTTGCATCATCCTTGGTTTCAATGTGGATGAATCACCATGCGCTTGGGTATGGGCTCATGCATAAAGAATGGGATGGGAAGACAGATGAGGAGGTAATGCCCAGTTACTCCCCAGTAATGTTCAGTACTCTGAGTCCTGGTCTTCCCATTCCATTCCCAAGCCCTTCCCTCCCTCCTTGGTTTCTGTTTATGGTGACAGTTTTTTTGTTTTTCTTTCTTATGAGTTTCTTTGGTAATCTCAGGATGTCCTAGTGACATGCTTCCCCCTTTATGCATGCTGGGTAGGCAGTGCCATATTGGGGAAAGTATTTTGATCTCAGCTAGGTAATAGTTTCTGTGGACCAGGCCAACTGCTCATGAGTAAGGCAGGGAACGGAAAGACCAGGACTCCGAGTAATGAAGATTACTGGTGAGTGGTGAGTAACCGGGCATTCCTATTCTGACTGCACTTGCTGTAAGGCCTAGTGTGTTAGAGAAACTTACACTGTTTCCCCCTGTCCCTGGGTTATGTGCGATAGCAAATATTAACTCCCATTGACTATATAATCACTTGTGCACCAATGTTTGTTTGTAAATTAGGACGATGTGGCTGTTTAGTTATACCTGTTCCAATATAATTTCATTATACCTTCAGGTATACCCTGGTAACTTCTGTTATCTCCTTTGAAGTGAACTATGGGCAACATAAAACGTGCATTCTAAATTCAGGCAGATAACACACATAGATAATCTGTGCTATAATTTTAAAGGGTGAATTAGTGAAAGTGCAAAATTATGTCAAATGATGTAGCTGTGCATGATTTCTCTGATGTTAATAGCAGATGCAAATTTCATTTGCTCATATTTTGCAAGTTTTGGATGAAAAGTACTCATAATGCTTTCACAACCCCTTCCCGTCATGCTATGTTCTGCGTATTTGTATAGTGGATTATCACATGCTAGGGTATACTGGCATTGAGAAGTTGTGTGTGCCTACCCTTGCCTATGTCATGGTGGTTATTTGAATAGGCAGATCTTCAGCTTCTTGAGGAATTCAAGAAGGGAGGAGGCGGCTCTGATGTGTAGTGGAAGGTCACTCCACCCTTTAGAAGCATCGAAAGAGAAGGCCCATCCTCTGAATCTGGTTCTGTGTATGTGTGGGATATTTGTGAGTTGAAGTCCCGCAGAGTGGAGGTGCCTGGGTGGTTGGTGGCACGAGATGGAATTATTCAGTTGGAATGCGCCTAAGTTGTGTAGTGCCTTGAACTTGTGAGTTAGGAGTTTGAAATGGGCACATTTGTATATTCGAGCTCCCTGAGGTGCTGTGTGATCTGAGTTCTCCATTGAGGGTTGAGTATGAGTCTGGCTGCTGTGCTCTGAATGGTTTGTAGTCTTCTAATGAATTGCTTGGTGATACCAACATAGAGGGTGTTTCTGTAGTCCAAATTGCTGGTGACTAGGGCGTGAGTGACATTTTTTCTCATGTTGCTTTGCAGCCGTTTGAAGATTTTTCGTAGCATCTTCAGGGCAGGAACAGGATGCAGTAATGATGTTGACTTATGTGAACATTAAAAGTGTGCTGTCAATGAGGATTCCGAGGTTCTGGGCATCGGTGTGGGACTGACCTCAGCCAGCAACCAATTGGAGCCCTAAGGCAAGATGTTCTTAATGAAGATCACTGGGAAACAGTGTTTACAACGCTGGTAATACCATGCAGGTAGATAACAACGCGGACTTTACATCGTCCGCTTTGTTACCACGCATGGCATTACATTGCAAGTTGTTTCAATGACTTGAGCTAGATGGCGCACAGCACCAAGGAATGTGTTAGATTTAAAATCCAACACATTCCCTGCTGTTGCGCTAACTGTAGTAGGAATAGTAATTTATCCTATTCTTAAGTGCAGCGCGCCATCTAGCGCAAGTCGTCGAAACGACTTGCAATGTAAAGCCATGAGTGGTAACAACGCGGACGATGTAACATCCACGTTGTAACCTACTGCGGGGTAATAGATGGCGTAGTAAAGTCATATATTCAAGATCACTACTTCTGTCTTGATAGTGCTGAGCTTGAGACAGTATGCTTTCATCCAGTTAGCAATTTTGGTCAGGCGGGCAGTGAACTTGTTCAACGTGTTGTAGGTCTTGTCTGAGACACATAAGAGAGGATGTTGATATTTTATGACGTTGGTCAGAGGGATCATGTAAGCATTGAAGAGGGTGGGGTTAAGAGATTAACCTTGAGGTACTCCACAGATGAGTTTGTGGGCTTCCAAGGAGTACAGTGCCAGGCTGACAGCTTGTGTTCTGTCTGCTAAGAAGAAGCAGTTCTAGATCAAATTGGGCCCTTGGATGCCACAGAGAGGTCAAGAAGGATGAGGGCTGCTGTTTCTTCTGGCTTGGACCATGATGATGTCACCTCTGACAGCAGTGAGTACTATTTCTGTACTATAAGGGCCTGAAACAGAACTGCATTGTGTCAAGGCGCTTGTGGTTTCTGAGTTGATGAGCTTCTCTAGTACCTTGGCCGTATATAATAGGAGGGAGATCGGTTTCCAGTTGTTGAGTGTGACTGGGTCAGCAGATGGTTTCCTGAGCAGGGGAATAATGGTGGTGTGTTTTCAGGTTTCTGGGAATTTAGCGGAGTCGATGGAGGAATTGAGTTTGGGTGATAAAGCTTTGCTAAACAGAAGAAGTCTTTTGGTGAAGGTGTGGTGGGGGCAGATGGGGCCAGAAAGTAGATAGACTTTGTGGTATGGACTTCATGGTAGCAGCAGTTTCTTCAGTGGTGATATCGGTCATGAGGTCAGTGTTTGTTATTTGGCTGCAATGGAAAGTTGAGTTGCCAGGGTGATGAGTATGGTTTAGGGTCGAAGTTGCTTTATATGGAGGTGATTTTGTAACAGAAGAATTCATAGAGCTTGTTGCAGAGGTTTTGGGATGTGGTGATATTACTGGTCAGAGGCACAGTGAACTCTTTGACAATGGCAAAGATCTCTCTGCTGCTGATCATGCTGGCGTCAATGCGGTCTGCAAGAATTTTGCTCTTGGTAATCCAGATCTGCTGGTGGGATCGTTTTAGGGCAGATTGGAAGACATAGATATTTGTCTGAATATCTTGGCTTATTCACCACTTATATTCCAATTGCTTGCAGTGGCATTTCAACATCCTACGTTCGTCTGTATACCAGCTGGTGTGGTCAGGCTTCTGCAGCTGGGTTGCACTTGGGGGGATCAGGGTTTCGGGTCATGCCTTGATCTAGCAGTTGAAGTAACTGATGGCTTTCGGCATGCTGCTGGTGTGCTCGGGCCAGTATGCAGAAAGGGTGGAAGCCCAGAGCCCAGTCCTTTTCAGTGATATTTTTCCAGGGGGAACATCCGTTACAACGCGGATGTTACACCGCAGTTCCCTTACGACGCAACTTTTACAACGCAAGTTGTAACAACTAATTGCGCTGGGGGGCGCTCCAGGATAGTAAATAGTTTAATTTACTTTCCAACTCCTTCCCTACTATCCATGGGGACTGGAGTTGGAATAGTAAATTAAACTATTCACTATCCAGCCCCCAACAACGCAAGTCGTGTTAACGACTTGCGTTGTAAAACATGCGTCGTAAAGTACTGCGATGTAAAACATCGCGTTGTAACAACGTACATCCTTTTCCCAGCTGTGACAGTGGTGGGAGATCTGTGATGGTGCAGGACTGGGACGCTGGAGCTGATGAAGGCATGATCTGTGCAGGTCATAAGCAGGTATATAGCCCGCCCCTCCCAACTCCGCCCAGCCTTACTTGTGCCTGGTCCTCCAGCCTGGCTAGGCCCTTTCGAATTCGGCTCATGCACCCGGGACTGCCACCTCAATCCGCTCCTGCTTGCTTTCTCTCTCTTTCTTGACATCTTTCCGTCTGTCTCTCCCTCTCTCAGGCTCTTTCTTCTCACCACTCTTACTGTGCCTCTGCCCATTGTTTTTCGCTCTCTTTTGTGTTTTGCCCATTGTTTTATGTTCCTTTGTTTGCACCCCTTCTTTGCGACTGTTATCATGTGTGTGCCTATTACTTTCTGTCTTTTTGCTCCTCTGCACCTTTTATTGTGACCATTATTTTGTTTGTGTCAATTGTTTTTTCTGTCTTTTGCTTCCCCCCCCCCTTAGTTTTGACTGTTCCTGTGTGTTTTTGGCAATTGTTTTCTGTGTTTTTGCTCTCTTCAACCCCTGTAATTGATGACTATTCCCATGTTCGGCCGATTGCTCTCTCTTGCTTTTGTTCTTGTGTGCCTCTTAGTTGTAACCTTTTATCTTATGTTGCTCATTTGTGCTTCTTTTGCTGTGTTAGTGCTATTCTCGTTGCCCCTTTCTTTGCCTTATTTCCCACTCTTTCTCCCCAGCACAACTCACCTTTCCCACCTCCCACTCTCTTGCATTCAGCACACCTCTCTGCCCCACGCACCGCCACCTGCACTCCACCCCCCTCCCAGGACTTACTTATTGTCAGTTGCAACACGCAAAAGGCAAGCCTGTCTACACTCCTCCATACCTGCACTGTGCCCAGCGCCAGGAACACTGCTCCTCATCCCACCCACTGATACCCTGCCACGTTCCTCCATGCACTCAACCCTGGCTGCCACTTGCCACACTGTTGCTGCATTGTACCACTAACATCGAGGGAGTTTTTACCAGCATCTCCTGCAAATTCTCATGCACTCTCCCACAATCATGCACCCACAGCACCCATCACTCCACTCGCTCATACTCCCACAAACCAGCCAGCACCCCCCCAGCACTCTACACTCGCTTGCAAGCTCGTTAAAATCGCTTACCAAACACTCCACACAGATATGGGGCATGCTGCACGACCATGCCCCGGAATTGTTCTTCCTTACAGAAAAATGGCGAAACCAAACCCTGTATCAGACATCACTACATCCATCCCCGCCATCTAAAAGATTCTCCACTAGCTACATGGAGCATTTTACGTTCAAGCTACGTACCACAAACAACTTTCCCTGTGCTGACCCTTCCTCTACAGACCCCCGGGACACCACACCAGCCTTACCAGCAACATCACATACTCCGTCACACACCTCATCATTGATATTGACAGTAGTGCCTTCATCCTCATCAGAAAGCTGAATGCACAGACCCAAACTCCATGGCTCTGCTAGAAAACCTCAGCCTCATCTAGCACATTGCCGGCCCAAGCACTCTGCCAGAAACCTATTGGACCCAATGTTTACCTCCTTCAGCAACATCAGAGTCAAAAACCCATCACAAATGTAAACTCTAAACCTCTGGCCGAATATGGTTCAGTAACATGTTTTTCTTCTTTTTTGTTGTGTGGCTAATTTCTGCAGTTCAAGGAAAGTTTTACACCTTCCCTACTCAGTCCCACAGGAGCAGATTCCAGATTAGCTTGCAAATGTAGTGATATTGCACGAACGTGTCCCTATATTCTCTCTAGTCCTCTGTGCCCTGCTTGTTGCCCCCTTTTGAGCGGGGATTGCTTGTGCAGTTACTTCATTAATCATGCCTGACGTTCTTGTTTTATGAACCTTGTATGGCAAATACATAAATTAACAGTACATACAAAAAGGGGCTTTGTATAAGCCCTCTTCTTACATTTGTCTGTTCAACTGTCATTCACAATTTGATTTCACCCGCTACAACATACAGAATGCAGTCATAGGTCAGCCCATTTCAGCCTTTCTCTCTAGCACTGTGAGTGACCCAATTGTACCTGATCACATCTGCTTAAAACATGCACTGCAGTGCCATGGCTGGTGGGCCAATATTTAATTGCTACTTTGTCAATTATTTTGTCTTTCAATTCATAATTCTTTCTTTGTTTATATTTTGCGGCATCCTTAAATTTTGAACTATGTCTACATATTACAGTAACTGAAAGTCAACAGTACAATTTCTCAATGCCAATAAGAAACATTTTTCGTCTGATGTGCATTGAAACTAAAACAAGTTTTAATATCTGTTACGTTTATAAGCCTGCTAGAAAGCATGCACAGGCTTCTATTAATATTTATATCCAAATGGTATTTTTTAAATAAAAAAATTGTTATTGCAAGCATATGGTGAGCACGTTTAAGCAACAGCATACTATAATTTTTTATGGTGGCATAGGCTTGCAATAAAAAAGTACAAAATAACCACCATACCATCAGTTTGTTAATCTATTGACTTTGACAATGCTTGTTTCTTTTGATCTCACTTCACAGATTTCTTTTTACTTTCTCTAAATGGCACTGTTGATTTTCCCAATCCTTTTTTTAGGTCTTGGCTATAGATAGCAATAACTATCTCTTGAAGATCTATTGTTTCCAATATATTACATGTATCTAGAGCAATCTTTAGGTCAGCCACTTCATTATGATTGGATGACGTTGTTGTCTATCTCCCTTCGCCTTCCCATATCCAGTGGTTTTCCTCCCTAATATGGCGTTTGGCCTGCTGAGAAGCAATCATATGCTCTGTGTAAATTGTTATTATGGATTGGTGTTTCCATGATTGGTTTATTTCATTTACTGCTAAGTCCCCAGTCCAGTACACTGTGTGTGCCAAGGGCCTGTAAATCAAATGCTGCGAGTGGGCCTGCAGCACTGATTGTGCCACCCACACAAGCAGCCTTTCAAAGGGGTCTCGGACCTGCCACTGCAATGTCTGCACGAGGTCTATACTGCAATGTCGACCTGGCAAGACTTGCCAGGCGCTAACCTGCCCTTTTATTTCATGTAAGTTACCACTAAGGTAGGCCCAATGTTCCCCTGTGAGCGGGGTGGAGTGTATGTGAAAGGCAGAACATGTACTGATGCGTGTGACATGTCCTGATCTTATAAGTGTAACTTCCCATTGGGACAAGATAGAAAGATGGAGTTTAGTATGCCCAAACTTGGGATATAAAAATGCTTCTTTTAGTAAAGATGATTTTTAGATTGTGGGTTTGAAAATACCACTTTTAGAAAGTAGGTATTTATTTGCTTAGCCATCCTATCCTGTATGCCTCTGCTGGTTTGTGGAATCTGGACCAGAGAGGACAGAACTGGTTTTGACTGAGCACAGAGCCTCTCTGCCACAAGCAAACACAGAGAAATGCTGTATAAATATTGGGGCCCAGAACCCAGGACTTTAGATCACTTCTGGAATTCAAGAGGAACCTTTGCCAAGGAGAAGAGCAGGAGAAACAAAAGAAGTAGTACTGGCCCTTTGCTGTGTGCTGTCTGGGGTTGGCCTGCAGTGGTTGTTTCTGCCAAAGAAAGGACAAGGACTTTTCTGTGTGCTGTGTCCCCTGATTGAGTGTAAGGAACCAACGCATCACCTTCCCTGCAACCCTTTTTGCTTGTAGTTTTGACGCATCAAAGGTATTTTGTGTTGAAAGTTTTGCATCCATAATTTTCTATTGACAGAACTGTTCTTACCTTGTAAATGTCATACTTTCATTATGATACGTTGGATTTTTATCTTTTTGGTCTTGTTTGGTTTAGATAAAGTTAACTTAGTTTTCTAAACTGGTGTGGTATCCATATATAGTGTTTTCACTGTGTTACTGTAGGTTTGCACAAATGCTTTACACACTGTCTCTGAGGTACGCCTGTCAGCTCTTGCCAAGCTACCAAGGGGGTGAGCAGGGGTTATTTTAGAAGTGTATCCCCCTTACCCTGACTAGGAAGAAGGGTCCCTAATTGGCCAAAGGAGCAAACCATTGGCAACTAGAGACCCCCCATTTCTAACACTCCCTTGTTAATTTTGGGCTGCTTGCTATCAGTAACCACTATCTGTTTAAGATGACTGCGGGTGTGTGCACGTTCACTGCTGGCATATTTCAGTGACAATATTACTTATTTTTTATAAGTCCTATTCAAGCATGACTGTAAAAATAAGAAAAAATACTTTCAAAGATGTCTGCATGAGCAACCACTACAACCATCTTTGAATACATTTTTTTGGTTTTTATTTACATCAAAGATTGCTACAATGAAAGCACGCTGATTCACAGCAGCCATCTCACATAAATAAAAAGCATTAGCAAAAAAATATAGATTTCATGGCTGTAGTCTATTGACTTTGCCAGTGCTTGTTTACCATGTTGGAAGAATGCAGTCTCATCACTCCAGCACTCTGCGCCTAGAGAAACACATGGTTAATCACTCCATTGAATCATTGGTGCTGTTCAAAGTAGCAGGTATAAGAAACCACTGTATCAATTTACTCCATGTGCTGAGCTTGTACTCAGCTACAATGTCCACCACACAACCAGAACACAATATGTGTGCTTTATTCCCTTTGTCAGTTTAACTGTAGCATTTCAATGCGCCTAGCAAATATAAACTTCTCTTTTCAGCAAAATTCATCTTTAACTTCACAACGGACCGCCTTTATTTCAAGATTCTTTAGAGCCCTGTTAGGAGTTCATGTGAGGTATAAACATTGTAAGTGAAATTTCTGTATAATATACTGGATGAAATGTACACGATCAACATTCCAAGGGGCACAACGAGTGCTTTAATGCACAATAAATATTCCTGAAAGGAATTTATTCTCACCACGCAGACGGATATCTACCACATATTAGCCAGGCCACTCTACAATGGCCATGTGCCACTGTACAGACTGGGGGGGGGGCGAGGAGGGGGGGCTGCGGAGAGCACCCAGGCGGAGGCTTCAAACTTTTGCTCTATAAAATGCAACTTATGGTGTGGAAATAGGAGCTGCCATGAAGGATTTCGTTAGAAACAATGAGAAGGAAATGGATTCTGTGCTGACAATACGGGCGGAATTGACAGCAACTACAAGAAAAGGTGCATGGCTGCCATGGAGGAGTAAATCCATAGTAAACACGTGCTTATGGTTGAAAAGGCCTTACTCTGCTCCTGTCAGAAATTAGTGAAGTATTCCTGACTGGCATACATAATTGTAGCACTTCTTCGTCACAAATGCGTAAAATAACACAGAAGTATACCCCTTGTGAGTTTGTGGCTCTTTCGGACCATTTTTACTGTTTTACTGTAATAATAATCATTCGTATTTATAAAGCGCAAACATATAGTACCGCTGGAGAGTTTCAAGGCTCTGGTGAGATTAAGTGAGCTATTGCCCAGAGTCACCTGATGCTGAGCTGATCTGCCGCATGGAATCGAATCGCATAACCTGCGCTCCGGAGTGAGCGGCTCCGGCCGCTGCGCCACACCTCTCCTACTTGACTGGAGTAACTCTCGTTCCATGGGGAAATGAAAAAGAATCACATCGAGGCTTTCAGATTACAATGTTTCTTCACAGGGAGAATGTTTTGTACGTGGGGGAGAAAAGGAAAGAAAGACGTGCATTTGCACATAGGGCTGCATTTCCCCAGTGCTTAACTGTACCCGGTGTATAAATACGCATTGGGTATATGTGAGACCGAGGTATATGTCACATTCCATTCCAGGCAGCATTCCTGGGAATCAGAAGCTAGTGAAGCTTACGGTACATGCTGCTGGGAATGTAGTGAAACCTTTGCCCAGAATATATTAACATGTACAAAAAATGTATCGCATTTCACAGAATAATTTACCTTTCCGTGCTGCATATCTGAGTCAGTCCTGGTGTATAATTTTGTCTTCCGCTGATGCGTAATTCTATCGCCTGAGGAGGAGAATCTCGAACTGGAAAGTATGGATGACAGAAGTTATGTCCTTTTTGAGCAAAGGTAGCGGAGCTGAATTGAAAGTTTGAATAAAGCAACTTGTTTATGGCATTACAGTGGTCACGAATTCCAGAGGAAGAGGCAATTACAATCTACGAAAATAAATTAAATGAAATATATATATATATATATAACTATATATATGCACCAACATCTTAGTAGCCTATTGCTTGATATTATTAACCGTTCTACCCTTGAAATGCAAACTGACTGCACATGCAGGCCATACTAACAAAACCATTCTTTGTTTGACAGCTTTGGCAATGGTGGAGAGATATATGATGATGTTGACGATGGTATGTATCACTGTTTACATTACTATCCATTTTCAGATAGCTAATTTGGCACCATATTTAATCACTTAGGTTAAAACATAAACTATATATATAGTGTGTGTGTATATATATATATATATATATATATATATATATATATATATATATATATATATATATATATATATGCACACTATGGCAGTGAAAATAAATATGGCTAAATAACACATTATTTAGAGCGATTGAACTAAGAAACACACATTCACACATGTATTACTACAGTGTTGAGGTAAAATTCGAGTTTATTAGCACTGTGCAGTAACAGTGACTTGAGAAAGTATTTTTACTGCCTCATAGATTGATTACCAATTGCTTTACAGATAGAATCCTAATAGTGACATATCTCTTGCATGTAAATTTACTGTGCTGCACAAATTAACCCCCATGCATCCTGATTTTGGTTAAATGCGTGTGTTGAAACAAATGCACTTGAAATAATGTCTTGGCATAAACAATATATGTAGTGCACATAATAGTAAACTATTAATTGCCGAAGGAGGGGAGGGGCATCATGACTATAAAGAATCAAAGTGTGGGGAGAAGGAATGAGTGATCCTATCAGTTTCCTTAAGTTTGAGATCATATAATCAATAGAGAAAGATCACTTGTCTTGCATTACTAGGGTATGCAGTGTTCCTTCTTACCAGTCCCAATAGAACCCTCATGCACGTGTTTCAGATGGCCGTTCAAGCGGTATATCTTGGTTCTCTGCTTTCCCTCACACGCGTGTGCATAATCATTGGGTTTAGTTGTTTTGGCACCCTCCACCAGGAGGTTGTACCCTTAGTTAAGAGCAGTAGTGATCAGTGATTTGTACGTGATAAAGTGAGGTGAAAAAGTGTAAAAATCTCTTGTTACCAGATTTGTATGTTTATTGGTTCTGGTTTGGAGACAAAATTAATTTAAGTGACAGAGAGTGATTATGACTCTCTCACATTGTAATGCGTAAAATAGGTCGACATGTTTCAGCCCTCAGATGCCAAAAGGTCAGTCGGGCTTTCTTCAGGACCAATGTGCAGGATGTGGAGAGGCCAAAGGCGTCTCTATGTGTAGTGAGCAATATAGGTATTTCCTAGTATGCTATTTTTCAAAATAGGAGGCGTCATTTATTCTGGCTCCTTGAAGGTCACTAGGTACCTGTAATAAAAAACGTATAGACTAGACAAGGGGATGGGGGAGGTGGGTTTACATTCAACTAGTATACTGGTTTAAATTCACCAGGAACATTTTTCGCTAATTGTAGCGTAGCAACTAAAAAATAGCAATACTTTAACTGACCGTCCCTAACTCGAGGTCAGGGTCAACTCTCGCATCAATGGTGATATATTCTTAAACTTGGCAGATATGTTAGTCTTCTAACTGGTATCTGTACCCCTGTATGGTAGTATAGTATTTGTTATAATTCACACCGCTTTTTTATTACATCAGTGCACCTTTCATTAGTATTGTATGCCGTCAGGTTACGTTGCCTAGCTTGAAAACTATGCTGTTCGTACATCCATTCATATTCCATTTGTCATTGCCTCTGGTTTATATCGTTGTTGGTAAAGCAACAATCATATGATTTATTATATCGCTCAAAGTCACATTCATAACTCATGCATGCGTTCTCAATGTGAATCGTCACTCGCTATAGCTTTTCAGTCTACATGCCCATTCGAATGTCTTAGATTGTTGCCTCTAAATCGTATTTTCAAAAAACAGTGAACCCGTGTGACCCGTGCTCGCATTGGCAATAAAGTGACCCCATGCGACTATAAATGTTCTGTCCCCGTTTTGTCAGTGAGGCAGTCAAAGGTCGGAAACTACCGGGATTATGGCGCATTTTCACGTACCTTTTATTCAGGTTATTATTACCTCATCGGGAATTCCAGTGGGTCAGAGAGGCCTTCTGGGAACAATAACGAGTTATTTAAAATGAGTTGAGAGTTACGGATACTTTACAATTTTCGTCGGCGTTGGTTGCTCTCCTCATGTTACCTTCGGTCTCTGTCAGCACAACTTGTGCTGACTCTACCACCTGGGCCCGGATCCTAGAATTCAGTTCCGGGTTCGCGTAATATTCACAAAACAAGTGGAGTGGCCATTGAGAACAGACTGTATGTGGAGGTCGTAGTCTGTTTTTCATTGTGTGATTTTTCTCAAATTCTTAAATGCTTTTCGTAATCTAAAGCTGTTAATTTCTTTATTAGTTCACCGGTATCATGTGTGACTTTGATACGAAAGTAAGCTGTTTTTGGATGTGGGTTTCTGGTAAGTAAGTAAGGAACTGAATTCTAGGATCCGAGCCCAGGTGGTAGAGTCAGCACAAGTCCGACCTACCAAGCCATGTCTTTCCCAGACCGGAATCAAGCATCCAAGGACCGGTTTCTGGCTATCAGCCTTCATTCAGCCTGGATAGCTTGACTCCAGTGGTGTGGAGAGCCTGGGACTCACGTCTGAGCATACCCAGCCCACTCGGGGTGAAAATTGCAAAAAACACAGTTGATGGACAGAATGTAGAACAATGTCATACATTCACCCCAGTACAAGGATCTGGGCCTAAATCCATCGTTTTTTTGCACTCCACACCAACCTGGGTTAGACACTGGCTATATGGAAATCAGCTCTGACCCTGTGCCTCATGGGAACAGTCCAGTCCGAACTACCAAGCCATGTCTTTCCCAGACCGGAATCAAGCATCCAAGGACCGGTTTCTGGCTATCAGCCTTCATTCAGCCTGGATAGCTTGACTCCAGTGGTGTGGAGAGCCTGGGACTCACGTCTGAGCATACCCAGCCCACTCGGGGTGAAAATTGCAAAAAACACAGTTGATGGACAGAATGTAGAACAATGTCATACATTCACCCCAGTACAAGGATCTGGGCCTAAATCCATCGTTTTTTTGCACTCCACACCAACCTGGGTTAGACACTGGCTATATGGAAATCAGCTCTGACCCTGTGCCTCATGGGAACAGTCCAGTCCGAACTACCAAGCCATGTCTTTCCCAGACCGGAATCAAGCATCCAAGGACCGGTTTCTGGCTATCAGCCTTCATTCAGCCTGGATAGCTTGACTCCAGTGGTGTGGAGAGCCTGGGACTCACGTCTGAGCATACCCAGCCCACTCGGGGTGAAAATTGTAAAAAACACAGTTGATGGACAGAATGTAGAACAATGTCATACATTCACCCCAGTACAAGGATCTGGGCCTAAATCCATCGTTTTTTTGCACTCCACACCACCCTGGGTTAGACACTGGCTATATACAAATCAGCTCTGACCCTGTGCCTCATGGGAACAGTCCAGTCCGAACTACCAAGCCATGTCTTTCCCAGGCCGGAATCAAGCATCCAATGACCGGTTTCTGGCTATCAGCCTTCATTCAGCCTGGATAGCTTGACTCCAGTGTTGTGGAGAGCCTGGGACTCACGTCTGAGCATACCCAGCCCACTCGGGGTGAAAATTGCAAAAAACACAGTTGATGGACAGAATGTAGAACAATGTCATACATTCACCCCAGTACAAGGATCTGGGCCTAAATCCATCGTTTTTTTGCACTCCACACCACCCTGGGTTAGACACTGGCTATATGCAAATCAGCTCTGACCCTGTGCCTCATGGGAACAGTCCAGTCCGAACTACCAAGCCATGTCTTTCCCAAACCGGAATCAAGCATCCAAGGATCGGTTTCTGGCTATCAGCCTTCATTCAGCCTGGATAATTTGACTCCAGTGGTGTGGAGAGCCTGGGACTCACATCTGAGCATACCCAGCCCACTCGGGGTGAAAATTGCAAAAAACACAGTTGATGGACAGAATGTAGAACAATGTCATACATTCACCCCAGTACAAGGATCTGGGCCTAAATCCATCGTTTTTTTGCACTCCACACCACCCTGGGTTAGACACTGGCTATATGCAAATCAGCTCTGACCCTGTGCCTCATGGGAACAGTCCAGTCCGAACTACCAAGCCATGTCTTTCCCAGACCGAAATCAAGCATCCAAGGACCGGTTTCTGGCTATCAGCCTTCATTCAGCCTGGATAGCTTGACTCCAGTGGTGTGGAGAGCCTGGGACTCACGTCTGAGCATACCCAGCCCACTCGGGGTGAAAATTGCAAAAAACACAGTTGATGGACAGAATGTAGAACAATGTCATACATTCACCCCAGTACAAGGATCTGGGCCTAAATCCATCGTTTTTTTTGCACTCCACACCACCCTGGGTTAGACACTGGCTATATGCAAATCAGCTCTGACCCTGTGCCTCATGGGAACAGTCCAGTCCGAACTACCAAGCCATGTCTTTCCCAGACCGGAATCAAGCATCCAAGGACCGGTTTCTGGCTATCAGCCTTCATTCAGCCTGGATAGCTTGACTCCAGTGGTGTGGAGAGCCTGGGACTCACGTCTGAGCATACCCAGCCACTCGGGGTGAAAATTGCAAAAAAACACAGTTGATGGACAGAATGTAGAACAATGTCATACGTTCACCCCAGTACAAGGATCTGGGCCTAAATCCATCGTTTTTTTGCACTCCACACCACCCTGGGTTAGACACTGGCTATATGCAAATCAGCTCTGACCCTGTGCCTCATGGGAACAGTCCAGTCCGAACTACCAAGCCATGTCTTTCCCAGACCGGAATCAAGCTTCCAATGACCGGTTTCTGGCTATCAGCCTTCATTCAGCCTGGATAGCTTGACTCCAGTGGTGTGGAGAGCCTGGGACTCACGTCTGAGCATACCCAGCCCACTCGGGGTGAAAATTGCAAAAAACACAGTTGATGGACAGAATGTAGAACAATGTCATACATTCACCCCAGTACAAGGATCTGGGCCTAAATCCATCGTTTTTTTGCACTCCACACCACCCTGGGTTAGACACTGGCTATATGCAAATCAGCTCTGACCCTGTGCCTCATGGGAACAGTCCAGTCCGAAATACCAAGCCATGTCTTTCCCAGACCGGAATCAAGCATCCAAGGACCGGTTTCTGGCTATCAGCCTTCATTCAGCCTGGATAGCTTGACTCCAATGGTGTGGAGAGCCTGGGACTCACGTCTGAGCATACATAGCCCACTCGGGGTGAAAATTGCAAAAAACACAGTTGATGGACAGAATGTAGAACAATGTCATACATTCACCCCAGTACAAAGATCTGGGCCTAAATCCATCGTTTTTTTGCACTCCACACCACCCTGGGTTAGACACTGGCTATATGCAAATCAGCTCTGACCCTGTGCCTCATGGGAACAGTCCAGTCCGAACTACCAAGCCATGTCTTTCCCAGACCGGAATCAAGCATCCAAGGACCGGTTTCTGTATCGCTTTGTTCGCCCTAAGTGTGGCAGGGTATGCTCAGACGTGAGTCCCGTGCTCACTTGGCCACTGGATTCAAGATAGCCTGGCTGATAAGGATTATGAATCCGAAACCTGTCCCAGGATGCTTGTTTCCGGTCCATGGAAGACATGACTTGGCAGTTCGGGCTGGACTGTTCCCATGAGGCACAGGGTCAGACTGATTTGCATATAGCCATGTCTGAAATGGGGTGGCTGAGTGGGCTAAAGAATGGTGATGGATTAAACCCAGATCAGTTGACTGGGGGTGAGTGATTGATTTGCTCAAACGCTCCGTCCATCATCCCCTTTTGTATCGCTTTGTTCGCCCAAAGTGTGGCAGGGTATGCTCAGACGTGAGTCCCTTGCTCACTTGGCCACTGGATTCAAGATAGCCTGGCTGATGAGGATTATGAATCCGAAACCGGTCCCAGGATGCTTGTTTCTGGTCCATGGAAGACATGGCTTGGCAGTTCGGGCTGGACTGTTCCCATGAGGCACAGGGTCAGACTGATTTGCATATAGCCATGTCTGAAATGGGGTGGCTGAGTGGGCTAAAGAATGGTGATGGATTAAACCCACATCAGTTGACTGGGGGTGAGTGATTGATTTGCTCAAACGCTCCGTCCATCATCCCCTTTTGTATCGCTTTTGATAGGTGTGTGAGCTGGTGTCTGAGTGCCTGTATGGGTGGGGGAGTGGATGTATGAGTGGTGTATGGTTGAGTGAGTGGGTTTCTGAGAAGCTGTGTGGGTGTGTGAGGGGTCGTATGAGTAGTTGTAGCAGTGTGAGTGGTTTTGTAAGTGGTTTTGTGTAAGTGAGTGTGTGTGTGTTTGTATGAATGTGTGAGTGGTTGTGTGAGCGGTTGTGGGGTGTGAGTGGTTGTATGGGTTTGTAAGTTGGTGTGTGAGTGGTTGAATGGGTGTGTGACTGGGTGTGTGAGTTGTGGTGTGAGTGGGTGGATTAGTGGTTGTATTTGTCTGACTGGATGTGTGGGTATATGAGAGAGTGTGTTAGTGCTTGTGTGGGTGTCCATGTGTGAGTAGTTGTATGGGTTAGTAAGTGGCGTTATGGGTGTGTGATTGTGTGTATAAGTGCCTGTGTAGGTGAGTGAGTGGGTCTGAGTGCCTGTGTGGATGAGTGAGTGGGTGAGTCAGTATCTGTATCTGTATGTCTGAGTAAGTGCTTCTATGGGCGAGTGACTGCATGTGTAGGTGGAGGTATCGATGTATGAGTGGATGTGTGAGTGGCTGTATGACTGAGTTTGTGGGTGGCTCAGTGACTGTATAGATGAGTGAGTGGGTGTGTGACTAGTATGGATCTGTGAATGGGTGAGTGCTTATGTGGACATTTGAGAGGGTGTGTGAGAGACTACATGTGGGTGTGTGAGGGGGATGTCGATGTCATCAGTGATATCACTGACCATGCCATTAGTGATGTAATATGTGAGGTCATAAGTAGTGGATTGTGGGGGCGTACGGTATAGTTAGCTCAGGTAACTATAACTGCTTCCATTACTATGCTTTTGTATGAGTGAAATCTGAGCCTAACTATAACATCCATATATATATATATATATAATTATATCATCAGTAGGTAGTTATAGTTAGGACCTTGTTTCTATTGAGAAAGCGTTTTTTCTTTTGCCAATATCTTTGGCGCCGTTTGATGAATCTTCGCAAAATGTTCGTAACTAATGGCCCGCTCCAGTCAGCTCCTGTCTTGAAAAGTTTCGGGGTGATTTGTCAAGCAGGGAACAGAGAAAAAAGGGGGTCTCAAAACGTGTTTTCCCCATGTTAATTTCCATAGGAAATATTGGAACAGGCTACAGCCTGAACTGCTGAACGGAATTACACCACATTTGGGAAAAGGTAGCTCTTGGTTCAGAAAGAGACCTTTTTTTAATGTTGTAAATCCGTTCAGTAGTTCCTGAGAAATCAAAAAAATAAAAGTATTGTTATCTGAGCATCAAGGAGGGTTCGCGAACCCTCCCAGGCACGAGCTTCACTCTGATTGACTGTCAACTCTCCAAACCAGGAAGTGTTGGCAGCCAACTTGTGACTCAGTAACCGAGTCAGAAGAAATCAGTAGAAAAAAAAGGTGAAAAACAAGAAAATGGGGCAGAGTAGAAACGGCTGAGTTCGCGCTGGGTGGGCGAATCCTGCAGAGAAAAGAAAAAGACACGAAGCGCGGGCTCCGCGCTTCATTATCTGTAAGCCCCCGGGTGGGCCTGGTCCCGGGGGCAATGCCAAATTATATAGCGGGGGTCCCCGTAGCCCCGGGGACCGCTTCCTCCCCACATACACAACTTTCAGTGGAGGTCTTCTATATGGCTACATTCCCCACTTTCAAGATAAAGCAAGCAGCTGAGATTAATCAGTTTGGTCCTCTTAGATGCATGCATTCAGTCCTCTTTTAGCAAGGATAAACTACTCATCAGTGGGATTGATGTGAAGGTCAACATTCCTTACAACAAAAATGCCTTCCATCAATGCAATAAAGTATACAAAAAGTGATGGCTGGAATGCTTGAATTAATCGCTCCCACTGGTAATCACTTGGGCCTCATCCCAGTCCACCACTATTTTGCACACCATGCCACTTCAGTTTTGAACCAACTATATGCAGGTCCTCCCTGAACCCGAACACAAGCAACTAAGGTCCGGTGTTGCCATACTTAGGGCTCATCTGCCAGGTATAGCTTGGTTCCAGTGACACAGTGTGCACAGGACCCATATTTGGGTATGCCTATCCCACTTCGTGTGACACATTAACGTATACAAAAAAGTGATGGGGGAATCCTTGAATTAATCTCAGCCACTGGTCATTATCTCGAGGTAGGGTCCCAGTCTCCATCGTTACTTCACACACCATGCTGCTTCAGTTTGGACCCAGCCATATGCAAATTAGCCTTGACCTTGCTCCAGTAGGAATAGTCTAGCCCGAACTGCCAGGCCAGGTCCTCCCTGAACCGAAACACAAGCAACCCAGCACCAGTTTCACACATATATGATTTGTTCCATGTAGAGGCAGTGATTACAGCAAAGCCTAACATATCATGCTTTAAATATGGCAGGTGCATTTTAGAATCTCAGTCTGTTTTATATTACTGGTAATCATGTACAGAAATCTGAAGCTTTTGTAGCCCAAAAGGGGTGCCGGTCTGGGTATGCACTGTTTGCTTTTGATTTGAGTCCAGACAAGATATAACCAAAACCTTCCATTAGTCTGGGAGATGTTACATAGGCAGAACATCTGTGTGTCTCAGCACACCTTTCCCACAGTCTTCTCTGTGCTGCCATTCAGCAGGGCACTTTGAATGAGGGTATGTAAAACCTGCTGATCTTGGAGTAAATCAACAAGGTCTCAAGCCCTGAGAAGTTAGAGTCAGGATCCGGCACCACTGCTGTTACTCGTGCACAGGTTCGAGGTTTCAGAGTGGGCATTGACATCCCAGTAGGTGGTGTTTGGTGGCGTATTTGAGAATAAGGATTACAGTATGGCTGCCAGATGTGAGCACTGCTGGGAGTCATAAATACTCCCTATCAGGAAGCTATGTTGGGAAGGTCTTCAAATCTGTGGAGCATGGCAACAGCATCCTATAGCTTCATTGTTTTGGTGTCAGAAGGGGAATGGAGGCATACTGCAGCAGCCCTCCTAGGCAGGCAACTACATTTCAAGGAGAACCATTTTTGCTCATTCAATAATGCAAAAGTTGATGAAGACAGCCCACAGAGCAAATGCCTGAAGGGGCTCACTCTCACAAGCCAATGAAAGAAGAGGGATGACCCAGGGACCCTTTCTACATGTTATGAAAATGAAAACCTGAAAGCAAAATGCAATTTAAACAAGCTGTCATTTCAAATATGAGCATGGTAGTTTGCCCATGTGTTTGACCACCTGCTCCGAATGAATCATGCAGTTCAGATTCTGTTTGACTATCTTTAAAACCTAACAAAGGACCACCTTTCACCCAATTTCTTGAACAGGCAAAAATGGGATTCATATTCTCGCTCTTTCTCTCTCGACCACTGCTTCGATTTTAATAGATATTTGTCCAGTGGTATTTCATTTCATTCTGTTTTTTAAAAAGATGCACTCCAATTATCTCATAATAAAATTGTCGTCTTGTTGTGAAACAAGAAATGGGTATAATCACCAGTCTGCTTAAAAAGATTACAAAAAGTGAATTCTTTAAAGATGACGAGACGTGTAATATTATTTCTGGGTTTTTTGTCTCGTACATAAAACTTAGCTTTATACTCTCAATATTGAAATGTTTTAAAAAAAATCTAATATTGGCAAATAAGCTGCTTTATGCTGAGTGTGTGTATGTGTTTCCACCTGTGTGTGTGGGTTGCATGTGCGACATTCTTGCCATGCTTTTTTTCTGATCATCAACTAAGAACAATCCTTATGTTAAAGGAAAAATAAAAAGGTAAAATGTTTTATTTGCAAAAAAAAGTCATTATAAGCATATTTATTTAAAAAGTATTTCTTTTGGTTCAGAAAATAAAATTGCAAAAAATTAAAATATATATTAAATTCAAATCCCTGAGACCTCATATAAAGAAAAGTTAGACAGGTAGCCACATTGACATATTACATAGTTTTGTGGGTTGATGTGTTAAACATGCACTATCGCCGAAGGAGAAATAAATGAAATGTCATTCAACGAGACCAGAGTTCAAAACAGTTTCAATGCACATTCTTTTAAAGATTCCAAAATACGCGGGCCGTATTATCTACAACGGAAGAAGGAATGTTTATTTCTGCAGTGACCTGTATGAGAATTTCCAAGCCTTTTGTAGTTTTCTGACGTGTTAGCGCCTGAAGGTGTATGATGCTTCTGATTAGATTGTGCATGTCTGTTCCTTTGACATGTTGTCCTATGTGGACAGATTCTCCTTTCTCATTTCACGAGACTATGGGCCTAATTACAAGTTCGTCTGTGTATTCCGACACATGCAGAAACCCTTGTTTAGGTAGGGTTCGGAATCACGAGTTTGGTTGTATTTAATAAATCTGATAACTATCGGGTGTGTTAAATACCTTACCGTTGGTTACATTTTTAGCAAGTCAAACCTACTGAAATTTAACAGAGCCATGCATTTACCGTACCATGCAGATTTGAATGCGTTAAACACCCAAATTAGTATGTTATTTAAAGAAAGATGTGATAGGTGCTATGTAACACACCCCGTGGTATCGTTATTTATGAGGTGTGATAAATTGCTCCTAGTCTCATAATCATGGTCTGTGTCTTTTTAGCCGGCTAATTAACTTAGCACCATTTCTTTATTTCTTGTGCAAACCTGATTGATAAGCTTTAAAAATTCTTCGAAAATGAAGGTTCGCATGCAGACTGCTAGCAGACAGGCCCTCGCTGCACGTGTTTGGGAGCAGGGTTGTTTGCATTCGCAGTGTGACAAAAATAAAACCAGTGAATGTATTATGTTACAGTTAGTTGGGAAGGGACTGAACAAGTCTAGATTGAGGGGGGTGACGGGTGAGCTGAGCAATGAGCTGTGATACAACCCTAAATGTTCTATTTCTTCTCCCCTTTTCCATTGCAGGGTGCATTTATGATAATGATTAATGGATGGTGTCTGGAAACAAAACATATTCTTCTGAAGCCTTGTCAATGAACTACGAACCCCATACCCAACAGAGACACGAAAGCCAATATTAGATTCTTACCTTTGATTTTTCACAATATTTTGATGAGACAGTTCAACAAATCTGTTTTTATAATGTGCATACATCGTTTTGATCCCTAAACTTGTGACTTGTATATTATCTTTTATTAAGGCAAGACCTAAATATTTAGCTTCATCTACGCTGTTAAATATCTTCCTCGCTAATGGACTGTTTCCCCTCTGTCCTACTTCAGAGTTGTCCTAAGTAGGTTGGCTTTCACACCAGATTTTCGGGATAACTGCTGCCTACGTTAGAGAGTTTTACTCAAATTCACTGCATTCACATTTTTCATATGTCCAGAAAACCTGACATAGCTCCATCCCTATTGGCCCTACATTGAACACCCCTGTATTAAATACCCTTAGAATTTCAACACACCAGACTAAACCTGGTTTCAATTAAGGTGTCCAATAGGGAAGAACATTTTATTCCTAACTCAGGAAGTTCGGGGAATAACCCAAAGAACTCAGAGTCCAAGTAGGGAACCCGAAAGCTTGCAGAATGCACAATACCACCACTTGAAGCAGAGCAATTTGTGATTTCTCAAATATGTGGCACCTGCCAGCAGCGTCCTGATAGTTCCAGTTAATGTCTGTAATAGTTACTAATAAAAGCAAATGCTTTGTATCCTGGTACATATTATTAGGCTAAATGAAAAGCTGTGCACAGATGGCGCAGGTGAGTAAGATATAAAAGCTGCGCAGCTCCGTCCTCAGGCTGTACTGATACAAAAATAAATTTTAAAAAAAAGAATATATAAATGAAATAAATACACCTACCTGCCTCTGCCACCATGTTCACGGATAAGCCATTAATAAGAAAGGTAAACTTGTTGGCAGAATCCGACCTATGACCTTTTCCCCCCATCAAGTGTTCAAATACACTGTCTAATATGTCATCTTCTTTTTTTTTAAAGGAGACGAAGGCGGTCAGATGTAAAGTTAAATTTAGTTTACATTTTTTTCACTGTACGGTCCATTCTCCAAATTGTTGCAATAAATGCACATGTACATCCACCGTGAATGATGATTTACGAAGCCCAACAGAAAGTGGCACAGTTCTCGATGAGGTTAGACGTATGCTGCTGAAGTGCAGTGGGACGAGTAAGGAGAAACATGACAAGGGAAACTCTTAGGGCTCTGTACATAAAGTGAACAGGGTCCTAAGACCCCTGTTTACTTTCTGTTCTTGCTGCTGCCCTGATGATCCTGATATTGGAGGCAGCAAGCACACCAAAGCAGAAAGCAAGAGACACATTATTAAAAGACATGCATGACCTGCCTTGATGTTTCCAGAAAGAAGAGACAACAGCAAACTAGAGAGAAAAGACGGCAGTGCAGCTCATGAGCAAGAACCACTCGAGCTGAAAAGAGAGGGAGGACACACATTAACACTTTAGAGTGTCCTGTTTAGCATGCATTCCCTCAGTTAACTCACTGCCATTGCATCAATCAAATACAAAATGCAACACAAAAAATATCTGGACTTGAAGATAACAGATCACTAAAAGGTCTGAATCCTAAGTGAAATCATAAGTGAAAATATCCTCTAGGAATCACAAGTCCGAGTATAGATGTGTGAGACTTTTGGTTCCAAAGACAACGCTTTACCCCTATTGTCCTTTTAGACGTGCTTGGGAGGGATGTGTTCCTGGAGCGTCAGCATTGCAACACAGTTCCTGTATTGCAGCTAGTGTCACAGGATTCAGTGGCCTAATGAACCCCTGGCACATGGATAGGGAGCTCTGAGCGTGAAGAACAAGGTGCACCGGTGATCTGCTCTTCTTAGTCTAATGGTGAGACCTTTTCCCAAAGTGTCGCTTGGTAAATCCTGGTGGGCCACCACATCTTCCACTGCCTGTGAATCCAAGATGGCTCTACGAATCACCTTCAGAGGCCCAGTAGACCTGGCTTCGAAAGGAGAGGTGGAGTGGGTTTCATGGTAGTAGGAGACTATTACGTACAATGGTTACTTTTGTGTGAACCTTCCTGAGGCTCAATGATGGAGGAAAGTCTATGGAGACCATCTAGGAAAAGGGTCATAAGGAGGACCTGTTTGTCGTACCAAAAACAAACATAGAGATGTATACATTTGTAGTCTCATCAGTCTACGCAGATACAGCATACTTAGTCTTATAAACATGCATGTATACAGATATGGTATTTGTAAAGCACAAACTAGGTAGATAGCAACAGGCACTTGAGCATGAGTGTAGGCCCTTGTGAAACAATGTATGATCATTAACAATACACTAGAATAGTCAAGGGGTGTGATTCACATCCCATGGTGACCTTCTGCACCCTAAAAGGTTGAGTAAACACATGTGCTCTAAATTGCAAAAGTGTCAGGACTGCACTGACATTAATGGAGATGCTGTTTCAGATTCATAGATGGAGAAGGTCTGTCTTCAGGATACCTCTTTGTTTGATTTTGTTATGTTTTCGGTCTGTAATGTCTTGAAATGTAATGTGCTACTGTCCATCCAAGATGATTACATTCTGAGCCAGGTATACAAGGATGCAGTTCACGGTGGCTGCATATAAGATGTTGCAGGCTTGGAGGAGGATCCAGGATAGCTCCCTTAATAACTGTAAACCTGTTAATCAAAATCTTGCTTTTTCTTCCATGCAGTAAAACATCATAAAAAGACTGCTTTCGGAATTATTTTGTAAGTGCAAAAAAGTTGGATCACATTCATTAGTTTTGCTCAAAGAAATCTTTTTAAGTGTTTGATTTAATCTAGGAAAGACAGACAATATACCTCGGGGAAGAACTTTATACATAAATGTCCTACTCGTGAAATCAAGTCTCTTGTTGCATTTGCATGATCACTCAATTCTTGGAATGCCCATTGCAATCCACCCTTCCTCTCATGCCTCCTAATGTGTTTGAACATTTGTGATTAATGTTAAGTTATATTTTTATTGAGGAGAACAATGATTACTAATATTATTCATAATTAGCATTTATTTGTTTTATGTGTAGATGTTTATTTTATACAAGTGCATTAAAGACACCATGTTGAAAGGACACTTTGTTTTGTTCTTGCTGTGCCAGTGATAGTATAGACCAAACAGACATCTCTCAAGGATGTGTAGGAACCAGAAATGACCTAAGCCATTGTTTCGGCTCTGGGAGCAGTTTTCACAGCTCATTAAGGGGATGCACTGACCGGGTCTAGCTGTTGGCAGGTTAATGCTAATTGGCCTACTGGTGGTTCAGACAAAGTGTGATTTTATAAAAGTCACATTCCTAAATATTTATTTAAAAAACTACTTACGCCAGTGAATTGCATTTCTAATAAACATTCAAAAATAGCAGGTGAATAATGCCGGTAGCTGGTCACAAACCAAAGATAGGAGAATTATTATTTTATCTGAACTATTCCTCATAGAGCAACTACAGCCTTGTACAGTCAAAATTTCCTTTGGGGGCTTGTCACCATAGGTACATGTCAACACTCAATTCTTCCATCTACCACTTTAAACACTAGGCACCCTATATTGTGGGCCAAAGGCCTATATGGGGGTGATTTATTTAATATTTAAAAGTAGGGTTTGTTTCTTTTAAAAACGGTTGAAATAAAATTTGCATTCTGCATAAGTTTATTAGAAACGCTATCTATCTAGCTACCTAGGTTATATAACGCACGTAAAAGGTCTACTCAAATAATTTGCAAAACCCAGGAAACGCATGTTAGCCTGCTAGGAGGGATCTCTGACACAATATTGAAAACAACAATATTGTGATACAAAAATATTGTGTCAAAAATATCTATTTAAAAATATACAACATTAATGTGTCATTTAAATCAATTTAACTAAAATGTAATACTACATATATATACTTATATAAACACACATATATGTGTGTAGGTTTATATATACATATATATAATGTAACACTTAGTAAAAATATATATTTCACATTATATCGATCTTTTGGAGATATTGTTTTTAATTTACAACAATAAAGCGAGCCCTACCCTTAGCACATGGAACACTCTGGGTGATTGTTATACTTTTCACTTTTATTTTCGTCAACTAGTAGAATTATTATATGAACAACACATGTCATATTTTCTTGCCTCCATCTTTTGACGACCCTTGTGGGACACTATCCCCTGTGCTACTTTGTCTGGTTAGATCTTCACCTAGTGGCGTTAACACTGTGTGATTAGGGACTTTTCCAGAACAATGGCCAATTTCTTAACAACCTAGTTGGATGTTATTCCTGTTTTCCCAGAGGCATTCAACCTATCGAAGACTTCACCCACTTGAGCTGTATTCCTGTACTCTGGGGTCCATGCAGTAGTAGGTGTTTACACTTTTTGTCTGCCCATTTGGGCAACATCACTGGGTCAACTTTCATAGACTTTACACCTACCGCTTTATTGGGCAGGATATCCCTGATTTTCATGTGGCACTCAGCCTATCAAGGCACCCCGCCTACCTGGGCAGTATTCTTGCATACCTTGGTACTTACGGAATATGGGGTTACCCTATAGGTGACACCGGTGGGTCTGACTTTTAACACCCTGGTCCAAGCTATTGTAAGTCTGTTTTGGAAATTTCCAAGCAGACGCAAGATGACAACCCTCAGTACACTATCCTCAACTTGGATATAATATGCTCCTGGCACAAACCAATAAAACAGGCGCAGAGCTCTGTTTAGGGTCTATACGGTTCATTGCATCAGATTTATTTTTTATATTCATATACATTATATAGAAACCACTAGGTTTGTATGTGACGCTTTGCATTGCTTGATTTACTGTAATACATGGGTTAGAAACTTTGGACTTTATAATGTACGTTGGGTTACCATTTTCGTTACTATTTTAACACTCCATGATGGCGGCTTAGTTTTGTGTAACTTCTGTATGGTGCACCAACTAGTCCTATCTTTCAGTTTATGTTCTTTGGAGAATCCAATTGATTCAGAATCTCAAAGAAACATTGGATGTCAGCCAACACGTGTTTCGCCCATTGGGTCATGTCGACCTGGACTTTTTCAAGGCAACGCAGTATACGTGTATCGGTAGCATAGTCGTGTGAACAAGGCTGAAAGCCGAAATGCATGCCAGGGGCTGGAATCCGTTGAATAAACTCATTGGGTCAATTCGACCTGGACTTTTTCAAGGCAACGCAGTATACGTGTATCGGTAGCATAGTCGTGTGAACAAGGCTGAATGCCGAAATGCATGCCAGGGGCTGGAATCCGTTGAATAAACTCAACTTCACTTATTTTGAGTGCGTGTGTACTCTGGGGTTGCTAGAGACTGTTTGAAAATGTAAGCAGGGGGGTGCACTTGACACCACGCTCCATTCCCGCAGTAGATGCACGGCATCTGCAGCATTAAGAATATATACATATGGTGGGGCGTGGCCAAGCCGAGCAGTAAGATGGCCGCCTAATCTGTCAGATCCGCCGACCGTGCACAGAATCCGCCAGATATGCATTTAAATCTGCCTAAATTGAGGCTTCAATAACGTAACCTGAAATCGGAAGGGCTGCTGCGCAGACTAATACTTCCTGCGGCAAGAAAGGAGGTACGGCACGGAAGCGGCGAGATCTGCGCCATTGGCCCGGATCAAGACGGAGGCGCCGCGTGCGGCTAATCGGTCGAGTGTATCGTCAGCAGTGCACAACCATTGGGATAACCGCCTCTGGCAACTGGGTTGTTGGGCGCCAGTAGACAGCGCCTCACCGAGTCAAGCGGGAAGACCCGGACTGCGGCTGCCACCATCCGCTTGCTGCGATTCGCCGTGGGAATGCTGCCGACACTCCAGTACATAGGAAGCAGTGAGTTGAACGAGGAATCCAGAGGCCGGTAGGCACGAAATAGCAACACCGGCATCGACATCGGCATCGGCCTCCACCGAAGCGGACAGAACGCACGGAGTGACTAAGGTGAGGCGGTAGCCCCGTGCCGGCCGGGAGGGAAGAGCAGAGCCTGGCTGATAAATGGATTGCCAGACAGTCTTCCCTGCGGCTAGATACACCAAGGACATCGCTGAGCGAGGACCGAAGGGCACCTGTGTTACAAGATCCGGTACACAGCAGCGCGTTTGCAGCATATGCGCATAACCAAGGATAAGTGAAATTTGTGGCTGCTCCTTGAACCGTGGGACGCCAAACACGGGCTCACTAGCTGGAACGCTGTGGTAACTCCCCGCGGCTGCCTGGGAACACCGCACTGCCATTCTGCCCTGCTAGCTGCAAAATCGCCGGGCAGGAGAGCACAGACTACCGATGAGAAGCACCTGTGGTGTGGATCCCCCTTAACAGTGATTCTGGTGCAAAGCTGAGGCACGTTTTTGGTGCGGTTGCGGCACGCACTTGATAAATCCCTGGCGTTGGGGGAGTCCCGGATGTGTGAAACTTGAGGCCTGCACTCCTGCTGTTAACAGGCTGTACCGCACTGGAAGGCGGATACTGGTAATCCCACTGCTGACTGCCACATGTCGTACCTTGCACCAACCGTACGTAAACCCCATCCGAGGGATCTGCATACATCATGGCGGGGGGCCGCAGCTCGATGGCAGCCCTCCAGGCCAAATTGACTAAATATGTATGGGAGGGTGGCCCCAGCGCGAGCCCCAAAGGAGGATCAGTCACATCCGACAATTCTGAGCCTAGTGGGAAGCAGAAGAAACCAACGCTGCAGGATATTCTTGAAGCCATTACCTCCGTCCACACGTCATTGGAGTCGTGTATTGACAAAGTGTCCACCGAGGTGTCCCTTATTAGAGAGGATATGCACTCAATGAACTCGCAACTGAAGGACGTCGAAATCAAGGCGACCTCCCTGGTGGAGGACACGTCAGCGCTGCAGAGAAAGATGGATGAACTGCAAACACACGCTGCGAAACTAGGAGCGCAGTTGGATGACTATGAAGGGCGCTCCAGACGCAACAACGTCTGCATAATTGGGGTAACCGAATGAGCGGAAGGGCCATCGGTGGACCTTTTCGTGGAAGAACTGATCACTACTTACCTCAAGCCAAGGGGGCTCTCCAACTTCTTCTCAGTGGAATGAGTGCCCCGGGTGCCAGGAGGCCGACCGAGACCAGGAGCCCTCCGCGTCCACTTCTTGCCAGTATCTTCAATTTCCGCAACAGGGATGTCATCCTGCAGAGTGCCCGCTCCGCCCCGCCAGTGGAATTCCAAAACAGTCCCATCACTTTCTTCCTGGACTTCACCCTCACGATGCAGCGACAACGACAAAGCTTCCTGGAAGTGAAAAAGGTGCTCCCCGACAAGGAATTGAAATATGCTATGATGTTTCCGGCCAAGTTGAGGGTGGAATCAGAGGGGAAATCTTGGTTCTTCACCACCCTGGAGGAGGCCTGGAACTGGCTGGATGGCTGGCGTACAGCGGGTCACCGCAACAACCATGCCCGGGGGGTGAGGATGGACGGAAACGCCCGAGCCTCTGGTGGTGGCTCGCCACTGCAAGACTTGACTGAGGCGGCGGGGGTGCCGAATAACTGGTCTGTATGTTTTTTTCCCTTTGTGGAGGTGGCATGATTCCAATTAGATGGAGGGCTGTGGAGATAGAGTCATCTCTGCCACATGCATCAGACTTTTGTCGTCTTGTATTAGACTGCCATAGCTGGCTTTGTTGCATTGAGATCCTCGAAACTTGCCTGTTCCCCTGCTGACCATGTGGGTGTTGTTGAGTGTATATTAGGACCTTGCTGATGTTCTGAACATATCCATGTCAGGTTATTAAAGTTAATGTTGGTAAAACAGAATTTCTCAGGGGCGGGTGCTCGGTTAGGCTACACAAACCCATAAGTTCTTGGAAGGGTGGGTGATAAGCACTCTGTTAGTTTGGGGGGCGGGAGGTTTTGTTACCGCCGAGCAAGGAGGCAGGGAGGGGGGTTAGGGGAATGTATGTTGGGTCTGTGGGGTGGTTGGGAGGGGACTGCATTTATGTTTTGGTTTTGGTATTGTTTTTGTTCAGGCATGTCATATTTAACTGGTCTCAGATGCAAGCAGCTGCAGCAGATACGGTGTTTGTAACGCTCTCATTGATTACAGTGCTTAGGAGTGTTGCGGAATCCTTCCTTGTCTCCCCCTTGACGTGCTTCTCTCCGAGTTACTACTCACCTTTAAATCTGAGTGATGGGTACTATGAGTAGACAGAAACTCACTTTGCTCTCCTGGAATGTGAATGGACTGGGGGAACAGAATTAAGAGAGGTGGGGCTCTCCAATTCCTGAAAAGACACTCGCCAGATGTCGTGTTCCTACAGGAGATCCACTTGTTGGGCAACTGTTGTAGGGCCCTGTCATGCTGGGGGTGTCAGTTGGTGGCTCACTCTGCTTTTGGCTCTGGTTCCAGGGGGGGGGGCATCCTAGTCCATAAATCCTTCCCCTGGACTATTAATATGGCCCGAACTGACCCGCTGGGTAGATTTGTAGCTCTGTCTGGGATTTGGGAGGGAGTCACCCTCAACTTGGTCTCAGTATACATTCCACCAGGCCTACATACGCAGGCCTGTATTGATCTCGGAGACCTTCTCCTGGGCCTGCCGGACGGGCTGTTATTGATTGGGGGTTACTTCTACTCCATCGTCTCCGATTCTCTAGACCGCTGGCCCCAGAAAGACCTGCCACTATCCAACAAACTGATTCATAGTTTTCTGGGGGCTGTGGGACTTGTGGATGTCTGGAGGTGCCTGCACCCTGTGGAGCTCCAATCCTCACATCTTTCGTGTCCCCATGGCACCCCGTCACATATTGCCTATGTGCTCACACTCACACACCATCTCCAAGCAGTTCTTTGAGTAAGTACTCCTCCATATAAGTTCAAAAAGAGCAAGAAAAAAAGAGGAACATTCAAGTCCTCTTCTGAAGCAGTTTATTCTGTTTATTCTCAATACATCTTCTTTGGAGTATCCAATTGATTCAGAATCTCAAAGAAACATTGGATGTCAGCCAACACGTGTTTCGCCCATTGGGTCAATTCGACCTGGACTTTATCAAGGCTCCGGATATATTATGGATGTGCTTCATGGAGAATGATACATATTTTCAAACAGGTCTTGTCAGTTCAAGTTTCAAACATTTCTTGAGCAAATTGTTATTTTTGTTGGGTGAATCAGGAGTGCACGGTCCCAGGCTAAATCCCGGCTCATTGCTTTAGCTTGTACAAATTATTTTTGAGGCTCAAGAGGTCCCGAGCCTCGAGTAAACCTACTCCGAAACTAACTTCTGAAAAAATTTGGGCAATACTATCCAGCACTGGGATCCAAGGACTCTTTAATTCAATACTTGTCACACACCATCTCCACACTGTCAAAGAAGTACAACACTTGGCCAGGGGAATTTCGGATCACTCTCCCGTTCTGTGTAGGCTGGAAGTAGGGGAGCCCACGATCAGCCGTGTTGCCCGGATTAACTCATGGTATCTCACAACTCCCTCCATCAGGGAAAAGGTTCTGATTGAATCTGACCTGTACTTCCAAGAAAACCTGGGATCGGTTAGCTCATCCGTCTCACTCTGGGAAGCCTATAAGTCATTCGGGGGGTTGTCTTGGGACAAATCACTGGGCAACGCAAGGAGAGGGCTGCTGCCATGATACGTTTAGAGGATGAGATCCTAGAACTGGAGCGGGCAGTCAGACCTCAGGACGCGGAGGAAGTGCGCCAACAGCTCCGTATTAAAACCAAGGAGCTCTCAGACCTAGCCACAGATGTGGCTAAGGCACAATATCGGGCTACCCATAGCAGGGTCTATGATGTGGGTGATAAAGCAGGCAAATTGTTGGCCTGGCAGGACCGCAGAGATGGGGAACGGCGCGTTGTGGTCAAAATTGCCACTGACCCACACTCCCCTATAACCGCTCCGCAAGCCATTGCGGACACATTTGGTAGATTCTACCACTCCCTGTATACCACCAGCACGTCCTACTCAGGGGAGGTAGCTTCTTCCTCCTACGCGATATTCAGATGCCATTTCTTACCGAGGAGGAGAGTTCCGACCTCGACCAAGATATTACAGTAACCGAAGTGGAGAAGGCCATCCATGATCTGCGCAGGGGAAAGCGTTGGGCCCTTACGGGATTCCCATAGAATCATTTAAACTAACGGCAGGCATGACCGCCCCTTTTATCACAGCCATGTATCGGGAAAGTAAAGAGATAGGAATTCTTCCAGAGGATCATACACTGGCCAACATCATTGTAATCCACAAAGCGGGTAAACCCGCCGACTTGTGTTCCTCATACAGGCCCATCTCGCTACATAACTGTGAGGTCAAGATCCTTGTGAAAGTCCTTGCCACTCGTTCGTTACAAGTTCTTCCCAATCTGATACACCCGGATCAGTCCGGGTTCATGCCGGCGAGAAACACGTCTCTTAACATCCGCCGACTCCACAGAGTACTCTGCAGGGCAGATACGATTAGGGAGGATGCTGTGGTGGTATATCTGGACACCGCTTCAGCCTTCGACACCATTGAATGGCCCCACATGTTTGCTGTGCTTCGCAAGCTGGGACTTGGCCCGGAATTTATTGAATGGGTGCGCCTCCTATATTGTCAACCGTTGGCGCAAGTAGTTGTTAATAACCGGAAATCCCCTGTCTTTGTTCTTGGTAGGGGCACCAGGCAGGGTTGCCCCTGTCACTGCTCCTCTTTGCGTTGACCTTGGAGCCTCTGGCAGCATGGATCCATCAGGACCCCGCCATTAGGGGCCTTAAATGGACATTTGGGTGGGAGGACCGCATATCATTGTATGCTGACGACATCCTGCTTTATCTCACCTTCCCGACGGTGTCTCTCAATGTGGTGATGGATATATTTCAATTTTTTGGCACGTTTGCAGGCTATGTGATTAACTGGTCTAAATCGGTGCTCTATGTTCTTATTGGGCATTGACCTCACCTTTCCCAGGGTTGCCAGCTGACGGAGGCCGTGGACGGCTTTAAGTATCTGGGAATCTGGGTATCTAAAGGCCTGTCGCGATTTTATGGCACTAACCTTCGGCCGCCACTAGCACGTCTTAAATCTGATATCCTGCACTGGAAATCGCTCCCCTTGATCCTCCTGGGATGAGCGGCCCTATCCAAGATGATGTCCCTCCCCATCTCTTGTACGTGCTACAAAATATTCCCTTATCGGTCGCAGCGCCATACTTCAGAGAACTGGAGGGCACAGTGCGGGATCTGCTATGGGAGGATAAACTCCCCTGCATCGCCACACATAAACTCAGGCTGGGGTGGTTTGATGGGGGCATTGGGCTCCCAGACATGAAAAGATACTACTGGGCCTCTCAGCTCACTGCCATTAATCAATGCACTTATAGACGGCATGATGACCCCGCATTTCGGATTGATCATTGGCTCCTCCCCTGGGGTGGGTTTGAATTTGAATTTGAATTTTAAAATATTTATTAAGCGCACTTATACCGGAACAGTTTCATGGCGCTAGACAGCGGTGAACCAGTGGAGGCGGAGGGGAAGGCTAGGCTGCTGCAGATCTAGAAAACAGGAAGGTCTTGAGAAGTTTGCGGAATTCCAAGTAGGAGGATGAAGTCCTAAGTGCAAAAGGAAGCGAATTCCAGAAGGATGGAGCTAGCACCGCAAATCTGCCCCCCCCCGGACTTCTGCTTCCTGAATCGGGGGACTGACAAGAGAGCCTGGTGAGCGGAGCGGAGCTCTCTAGTCGGAAGGTAGGATGAAATGGCTTCACAAAGGAAAGCGGGGGCAGTCCCCGACCTAGCCTGATACGTGATGCAGCCCAACTTGAAAAGGGCCCTCTCCCTCACCGGTAGCCAGTGCAGAGACTGCAACAGAGGGGTCGCATGGTTGGTTTTGGGAAGACCATAAATCAGGCGGGCGGCCTGATTTTGTATCAGTTGGAGCCGGCGGATCAGGTAGGCTGGAGCACCATTATAGATCACATTCCCATAGTCAAGGCGCGATAGCACCATGGCCATGAGAATGAGCTTGAGGGCGGCGACAGAGAAGAATCGGGAAACCTTACGGATGGTACGGAGGGAAAAGAAACAGGCAGACACCACTGAGTTAACCTGCGTATGAAGGGTGAGCAGGGGGTTAATAAAGATACCCAGGGTTTTAACCTTGGGAACCGGAAGGGGAGGGGGGCCAAGAGAGTGGGGCCAAAAAGAAGAGGACCAAGGACTGCAACCACCCCCCGTCAACACCAATTCGGTTTTGTCGGGGTTTAATTTGAGGTGGTTGCAGTTCATCCACTCTTGGATGAAAAGCATGACTCTCTGGAAATTCAGGGCAGAGGTGGGGGAACAGGAGAGATTGAAAATAAGTTGGAGGTCATCGGCGTAATTAAACACCGAGACCTCCATCTGCTGTAAAGAAAAAATGAGGGGTGAAATGTATAAATTAAATAACAAGGGAGACAGGGAGGAACCCTGGGGGACGCCGCAAGTCACTCTCCGAGGTGGGGCAGCAAAGTCGGCCAGATGGACGGCCTGCTCCCTATCCGTTAAAAAGGATCGGAGCCAGGCAAGGGCCGTGCCCCCAATGCCCGCCGCCTCGACACGGGTCAACAGAATGTCGTGGTCCACCGTGTCGAACGCGGCGGACAGGTCTAACAGGACCAGGGCCTGGGGGAGGCAGGTGTCAATGCCCTCCCTCAATTTGTCCATCACCGATACAACCACCTTCTCGGTAGAGTGCAGCGGGCGAAAGCCCGCCTGACGGGAAGAAAGGCGGCCCGTGGATTCCACAAAGGAGCTCAGAGTCCCGGTGACATGAGCCTCTGAGACCTTCGCCAAGTAAGGGAGAAGGGAAATGGGACGGTAGTTAGCAGGCAGGGAAGGATCAGTGCCAGCCTTTTTCAGAATCGGAATGATGACTGCCGATTTGTGGGCGCGAGGGACTGTGCCAGTTTTAAGGGAGTGATTGATTAAAGTAAGTGGGGGGGAGTAGCAATTAGAAAAAAACTCTTTCAGGGCAAATGCCGGACCAATGTCCTGGGGGGAACCCGATTTTACCCGGGCCAGTAAGGGGAGGAAGGTTTCTCGTGTCAAAGGGGGGAACTGGGTGAAAAGTGGAGCGGGGGGGGGAGGGGTGAACAGCAGGCGGTACCGGAAGTGAGGGAGGGATGTTGGCCTTGATGAGGGCCACCTTCTCAATAGAGAAGGAGTTAAGGGAGTTACAGAGTGTTTGAGATGGGGGGATTTTGGAGGTCACCCTGTCGGAAGCAGCGAGCTCGTGTACTGTGGCGAATATTTCCTTGGATTGATTTTCCGCTGCCAGGATTCTACCAGAGAAGTACTCAGCTTTTGCTTTTAGTATGTCCCTTTTATATTCGTTGAGTACCGAGCAGTAGCTTGCTTTGAGAAGGGGGCAATAGGTGCGCCGCCACGCTCGTTCGGCTCTGCGTGCCGCTAGCTTTTTATCTCTAAGGGAGGGGGTAAACCATCTGTTGGCCGCGTGGGCACGTTTAATGATCACTCTCTTAAGGGGGACAGTGCTGTTGCACGCCTTTAACAGCCAGTTGTTAATGGCTGTGAGCTGGGTGGGAAGGGATAAACCACTAAGCTCGGGGCTAGATGCTGCAAGGGAAGAGCAGACCGCGGGGAGGTCGGCCTTGTCCCACTTTCTGGCCCAGGTGTTTTTGGGCAGGGGAGGTTTGGGCGTCCGTCCGAGGTCTACTGCAAAGGAAATAAGGGAGTGGTCTGACCAGGAGCAAGGCGAGATGGTGGGAGGGTTGGTAGGGATATTAAGGGTCCAGATTTGGTCGAGTTGATGGCCATGGATATGGGTAGGCATAGTGAGTTGGGAAGAAAAGTTGAGGCTGGTGAGCAGGGCCGTGAATTCCTTAGATCTTGCATCTTCAGCAGGGTAATTCGGCCAATAGTTCAAGTCCCCAAGTACCAGGACTGCAGAATTGTTCACTACTAGAGTGGCCAAGAGATCCTCAATAGAGGTTAGAAAGTCGGGGGTAGACTGAGGCGGACGATAGATGAGTACACAAGTCAGAGGAACCCCGAACGAGGTGGAACGGACTACTAGACAGTCCACAGCGGGAATAGGAAGGGAAGGTAGTGTCTGGAAATGGAAATCAGTGCGGGTAATCAGAGCAACACCTCCCCCAGTCTTTCCCCCGGGGCGATCCATTCTGATGGCCGAGTAAGTGGAGGGCAGCATGGATAAAAGGCTCGGGAGGGAATCATCCCTAAACCATGTTTCCGTGAGGAATAACAGGTCAGGCTGGCGGGAGTCGAGCAGGTGGAATAGCTCAAGTTGATGCCCAACCGCAGACCTAGTGTTAAGAAGGATCGCAGTGGTGGTAGGCTGGGGGCTACCGGGGGTGCGAAGGGGAATGGGGTCGTGCCTTGGTGACAGACAGACAGGGGATGGAGGGGCGTCGGACAGCTGTTGAAATAACACACTAGGCCGTGAATGTGCGGAAGAAAAATTACGTAAGCCAAGAGAGGCAATGCGCTCTAGCACTGTAGGTTGAGGGGGACATGAGTGCCAGAGGGAGTAAATGGTCGCCGGAGAGTACATGATGGGTAAGTGGGCGTGATAACCGGTACCGGGCCCCGGCCAGCCGCGGGTTTGAGGGTGCGTTGTATACGAAATCCCAGAACATCGTCTTGTCTGGCCCGACCAAGCATGCCGTGCAAGTATGTAACAACGCTACTAAAAGCCTGGGCTGGGAGGGCAAGCTCACTCAAGCTACTCCGCTGTGGCATTGTGACCAGCAGGGTTGGCTGTCGCATTCCCTGGGTTTCGACAAATGGGATTCCATTGGTGTTTCCAGAATAGGGTACCTTTGGAAATCGGGAAATTTCATACCCTTCTCACAATTAAGTCAAGAGTTTGAAATGGCCACCTCAGAACAGTTCCGGTACTTCCAAATTAGGCACGCACTGCTCACAGTTCTCCCTAAGGGTACGGTCCTCCCTGATTCCTCCCCTCTGAAACACAGGATCCTAGATGGTGATTTGCCAGAAAAAGCCATATCTCTCATATACAAGAAGCTTATTAACAATATGACGGACCCCCTAACCCACCTTAGAGGTAAATGGGACCATGACGTCGCTGGTTTGGAAGATGAGGAGTGGCGGGCCACAGTCACTTCTCCGCGTGCAGTTGCCATCTCCTCCAGACTCCGACTGGTCCAGCTCAAAATCCTCCATAGGACGTACCCTAGTGTGCCAGATTTATGTCCAGCATCAGCTAGTTGACAGGGGAGAATCCAGGGCACTCCATAACCAATAGGGTAAAAGTTCCCAGAGGCAGTCCTACTCAATTTTTCAGCAGTTTCTGATCGCCTTACAGCCAACAGTGCCCTCACTCTCAAAATTCAAGATGGGGAACCCTTCTCCCCTTGTGCAGAGACTAAAGTGGCCAGGGTAATGAGCAGTTCCCTCCACTGCTATCACTCAAAAATGGTTCTGGTGGTAGTTTTCCTCTTACTGGGTTTTGTGGCAGCCTGAATACAGGCACAAAAGCGGGAGCTTTTCCAGGTATCACCCAATATTTGCTTGTGACATGACAGGCTCCTTTGAAACAAATTAGATGACTAGGCCCACCCCACTTAGGGCCTTATTTTGAGTCTGGTGGTCTATGGACCGCCAGACTCATGGTGGTGGTCTCCCGACCACCCTATAATTACTAGGGTAGTCGGGCCACCCTGGGACCACCACAACCGCCAGGGAACCGCTGTTCCCTGGGAGTTGCACAGCGGTCTTGAGTCCGCAATATGCTTGGCGGGACAGCCGCAGTCCAGCCAAGCATATTATGAGTTACCTCTCTGCCACGGTTTTCATGGCGGTTAGTCTCAAGCCATGTGGATGCACACAGAGGGGCCCCCTGTGTGCATGCTCTTCAGTACCAGTACGGCATGGACTGCAGGACTGCCCAGGGAACGCCAGTGAACCACCCACCAGACCAGGAGAAAACATAGTTTTGGTGGTGCAGGAGCATGGTGGTTCCGCTCCTGCACTGCCAAACTCAAAATGAGTCCCTTAGTCTTACCCGCAGGGGACGAAAACACCGCCTCACTCCCAGGTCATTGTCTCTGCTCCATGCGCAGTTTTCATACATCTTTTACACCTAGTTCAGGCCAAGTACAGGCTGAGCAGTTGCAGGACAGCTAATGCAAATTAGCCTCCAGCAGCTTCAGCCAGAGTAAAGGTAACTTTCTAAAAGTTAAATTTTCAATATATTTAATAAAATCTTTACCATTAGACTAGATTATTAATAAATGTAAAAAGTGGATCAGGATTGGAGATTGTAGATGGTGGAGGTCAAAAGTTATAGATTAAAGTATATAGTCTATACTTTGACTTTTCCTACATGCCAGCTACCGCCTGACCAGTGAATTTGTCCTTTTGGGCCTAGTCACGGGGGAACATACCTTTTCTAATGTCACACATTCCCCACTTATCTATTTCGATGCCAAGAATTGCAGTGCACACCGCCTAAACATTTTCATAAATTTTGCCAATTTCCATTTTCAACTTTTATCCGTTTGCGTGCTCCCTGGATAGCGTGATCTGCCCTAATGTCACGCGCTGACCAATGTATCTTATGGAATGGAGCAAAGTTTCCCTCCAATACCAGGTGCACAGCTTCAATTGTGATTCTCACATGTTTTATTCAATCGCTCTTGCACTTTTATCACTAATTATACCAGGTACTCCAAAGTCTTTTTGAAACTTCATTTATTTTCTTTGCACTTGTGTGACACTTATATGTTCCAACAGAATCTATTATTCACCTTACCTTGAGTGCAACAAGGAATGATTAGGAGTGACATATTTAATATTTAAATCAGGCTTTCCTGCATGTCAAAATGTTGACATGGCGCAGGGTTAAAGCTGCTGCTGTCAAGCTACACAGGGTAGGCCTGGAGTCATGCTTTCACTGACTGCCCACTACCGCTATAGAGAATAGTGCAATAGACGCTGCCGTCCACAAGTGGCATTTAAATTCCCATGCTATGGATGTATTTCTGCACCATATACTATGATCTTGTAAGAAAGTTAAACATGCCAATTAGGTTTTACACTAATTTTAATGTGTAAGGTAAGAGCACATACACTAGGCACTGAATAGCTGTGTCCCAGTGTTAGAATTCAAGATTACCAGCAGATGAGTCCCACAAAAATCAAACACTGAGAGTGACTACCCAAAAAGAGGTCACTTTGCAATAAAGATGGTATCTACAAGCATAGATAGTTTAAACATATATATTTCTACTCTAAATCTCTAGATTATCCACTCTTCCATAATGCATATAAGGCAAAGGGACCGGGGGAGGTCGGGGGGGGGGGAGTAAAGGGCAAACTTGTCTCATGCCCATCCATATTGAAATTCACAAAGAATCTCTCCTAGTCGATGGATTAGCATCGCTAGCCATTACCATAGTCGAAAGGTTTGATCCAAACCCCTTGTCTTCAACACCTCTCTCAGGAAGACCCAATCCATCCTATTGCAGGCCTTCTCCTCTGCATTTAAGTATAACAGCATCTCTCTACCATATCTGTGCACTACAATGATGAAAAACGTGCTTAGTATTATCCACCACCCACCCCTTGCTAGTGTAGCCTGTGTAATCTGGATCGGACAGGGGTGGCATATGATGGTCTAATCTCCTAGCTAAAACCTTGGTGAAGAGCTTCAAATCAGTGTTCAAATAAAAAGGTTAGCCTATGGAGTCCACAACCATTTGGGTCCTTCCCATGTTTAAGAACAAAGGAGAGTTTAGCATCTGACAGTATGGGTGATATCCTAGCTGCGGATGCATATTATTGGAAAGCCTTTTCAGAAGCCCAAGAACAGGAGGGCAGAAACATTTAAAAGAGGTGGGTGTGAAGTTATCCAGCCCAGTACCGACTGTTATGTTCTGTGGTTCCCACTTAAAAATGTAGGACTGCATAGTAGGAGAACAGGACTTCAGAACGCAAGCACTGAGTCCATCTACACCATCAGAGAGTGTTGGCCCACCTCCTAGCTTGCTCACAGTGTCTTACCCGAACCTTCTGGGGTGGCAAGTAATTTTGGCAAACTCAAACCTAACACTGATCTTCAATGGAATTGTGGAAACATATTACTCCTTTTATTGTTTACTCATGCATGATCATGGTAAAAGACAGGAAATATACGAAGAAAGCTTTCAATACATTTATTGAAACAATCGTAGTCTTGCCTAGAAAGAATGTGCTGCAATTATTAGGCAAATAAAGCAAAGCAAAATAACCACCATTGTGAACATAGTGAAAAGAATAAACTGCCCAACCTTGGCAGTCTGAATTCTATATATATCTATATTCCTACCTACTGCTACGCCTATTCTGAGAGCATAGTGGGTGTACCTTCTGCCTTATGTCTTAGGATAGCCTGGGACCCCATACCTGGATGACATTGGTCTGGAGTTGAGTTGACATTCCCTCTCTGTAGGATCAGTGTGGAGGATCAGCACCAGCAGAGCTCCATGTTGATCACAACAGTCATGTGTGGCAGAGGTGTGGTGCAGCGGCCAGGGTGCCTGACTCTGGACAATGGGGTTCAAGGTTCGATACCCGGCACCAGCGGCAGGTTAGCTCAGCACCAGATGACTCAGGGCAATAACTCACTTAATCTTCCCAACGGCCCCCAGCGCCGGAATACCTCTCTGGAGGAAGCTGTGTGCTTTACAAATGCTGGTATTTCATCCCAGGTCCATTGTGGCTGGAGTGACCCCTCTCACCCACAAAGGGACAGTGCACTGTTTATATAATAAAACCACTGTGTTAGAGTTACAGCTCTGAAGCAATGATGTGTCTAGATGTTAGAAGCTGACTCAGAACGGACAAAGCAAGCACTAGGATATCTAATTCTATGCTCTTAGTCTTGAACAAAGAATACAGATTATGTAGCAGGAAAGGCTTTCTAAAAACAAGCAGCGTTACTTAGAATCATATCGTGGAAATACAATATGTAAAAGGTAAGGGCTAAACCAGTCTGCTAAAATCTGTAAAATGTAAAACTAAAAGGAGAACCAAAGTGGGCCCACTAGGTCCTCACTACAGTTGGATGCAAAGCCTTAAGAACCCTAATGATTTCTTCTTTTGAAATTCGTTCTTCTAATTATCCTGGTTAGGTATGAAATATGGTATCTGAGATGAGCTCCCTCAGATATTCTGTGACTTGCTCAATCCATGAATCCTTGGTGGCATATAGCGTCTGGAAATCCAGCTAAAAGTGCCTAAGATTGTCCTTTTCATTCACAAAGCAGCCCCCTTACCATCCCTGCACATAGTTAGGCCTGACAAATTGCACGCTTCGCTCCCAATAATCACCATGCCTTGTTACCCCTTTGTAGGTAGTTAGATCTTTATATAGTGGACCAAAATGAGGGACACTCTGTAAAGAGTCCAAGCAAATCCTAACTGGCTTACAGTGTAGTGAAGATACAGTTCTGCTTGCACATATTGCTATGTTAGCATAAATGAGTTAGTTGCTCAAATGCCATTTTGCCGCTTTTGCACACAACACTACATGCCTCTGTTCTTAAAAGACAAACTGCTTGCTTTTCTTCACATGAGAACGGTCTGTTTTTCACATCTCTAGACTTACACTGTGACCCCAAGTCTGTACAGAGTGTTCAAGCTTAAATAACAACATATAGGGGCCGATTAGGATGGCGGACGGACTTGCGTCCGTCCGCCAGCCCAGAGGTGGAGGGACCGTCCGCAGGGGCAGCAGCGGTCCCTCCGTGCAAATTAGGATGTGACCGCCACCCTGGCGGTCACATCCTGTATGTTTTAACATTGCGGCAGGTGCTGCTTGAAGCAGCACCCGCCGCAATGTTAAAACTGCATGTGTTACATTTACATGCACAAAGCGGCAGGCACCGCGCGGTGCCTGCCACTTTGAGCATGTAAATGTTGGGGGGTACCATAGGTACCCCCCATGTGCACCCCCCACCCCCCGACACCCTGGGGGCCCGCAACGGGCCCCCAAAAGCCAAAGTCCACATGCTTTTCCACGGCGGAAAAGCCGCCGCGGAAAAGCATGTGTTTGTGCAATTACTAATTTGGCTGATGGTGTCTTGCAGACACCGTCACCAAATTGCCCTCCTCACACCGCGGATCAGCGGCGGACGAACCTGCCGTCCGCCGCTGGTCCAACCGCACTCCCACCGCCATCCTGATCTGGCGGTGGGTCTTCTATGTCACTGCGGCGGATAATCCGCATACTCCGGGCCGGCGGTGGCTTCCGCCGGCCCGGAGTATGCGGATTATCCGCAATCATAATGAGGCCCATAGTGTTGATTCAGGTTGATCTGCCCACACTCTAGACATAACATGCACACAACTGCAAATAACTGAAACTCGAGTGCTTTTAATATTGCATTGCATGCATGAGAGAGACACTTGGAGAAAACCTTTCCATCTACAAAGAGCTATGCTGATCTGGGATGTGACTCACTTCACCTGATTTTGGAGGTATGGGGTTCCCCGTTTAAACCTAGAGATCTTCTATTATTATAATAGTTAGCTACTAGCACGGGGAGGGTGGTACACAAGGCGCTATAGACCTGGTTCCACTATCATTATAATATGATTCCTCCCTTTGTATTTTATGGAATTGTAACAATGCTGATAGTATTTATTTTATGCATCTGTTTACTTATGTTGGCAAAGATACTGCATCTTCGAGTACGTAGTTAAAATAAACATTTTAAACTATACTGTGTCTTTGATTACTCACGTTGTGGACTTTCATGAGAATAAAAATGAAAGATTGTTCTTGATTCCCACTATTCCTGAGAGTTCACTAAGTCGCTTGTTCTGGGTTATCTAATTATTGGTAGCTTCTCTGTAGTACGGAGAAGAAATGAGACACTGATGCTAGTCCGATTGGGGTACTGGGCACTGAGGTGGATTTTTGGTACACCACAATACACCGAGGTCCTGTTTTCCTGCGGATAGTTCTGTGCATGAGCAGAATCCCTGCAACATGGCGCACCTAACGTTTGGTCTTATATTCGAGACGCTTTAGTAGTGCTTATACTGGTCCACAAAACCCTCACTCCTGTTTCCGGTTAACAGAAGTGACGGATTAATCTACCTATTTGAATGCATTATAGGTTCATTCAAGCTTGAGATTTGAAAAGGTTCACATTTTGAATTACTACCCTTTTTGTGCTACAATTTATATAAATTGTTTTTCTTTTCTGTGTCCTGATGGGTGATACTGATATAGCTCCGCAAAGTCGCAGCGCTCCGGCGTCATCTGACGCTGTTTCGTCAGTGCCCCGCAAGGACGTTAGCAGCCTCGTCCAGCTGATGGTAAAGGCAAGCAGGACAAGTTTCCACGTCAATGCCCTCAGTTTCAGAAAAAGAAAGTTGCTGCATTAACAACAAGGTATGCCACAGATAGTGAGAACACAGCTTCGAAAGCGGACATGAGCATTAACGCTGCTAGACAACACAGTGGAGGTTACAATAGTGCGGCAATCACTGCGTCCATATCTGAAGGCGGCAGCAACTGACACTTTTATCACAGTGAAAACTGCTGACTAGAGTGGCTCCCCCTGACAGACTATTTGATATAGTACTTTTAATAGAAGGTGACATACAACGTGTAATAAAAAGGATTTTTGGGGAAAACCTGACCTCTACATATGACATTCTGTTAGCTGAGGCAGACTGGTTCCCGCCTTTCGTTTTGGCCGCTCTGAGAGGGGAGGAGGTAATCTTCCCTAGTTTTTCACATGCAGTTCCCAATGAGCAGTCGCAGAATTTTGCAGAAGAGTGGGCTCTGGTGCTTGCACCGGCGTTGTACCGTAGTCAGGTCAGATGGGATAAACTTCCACCCAGACATGAGATTCCATTGCGGTCTATGCCACAGCCACAACCCCAATATCCCATGAGGCGGGAAGCAAAAGCTCCCGTTGCAGAAATCCTTGAACAATTACAATATCAAGGTGTGATTGGGACATGTGTGTCACCCATGAATAATCCTCTTTTCACTGTAACTAAACCTGATGGGTCGTACCACCTAGTTTTGAATTATCTGCACTTGAATTCTCATTGTCGTACATGCGCAGTACAGAATACCCACAGTTCAGCTCTCATAGACCGTCTTGTGCGAAAAAGATTTAAAACCACCCTAGACATTTCCAATGGCTTTTATTGTCATAACCTGTCCTCTCCTAGTAGTCAATGGACAGCGTTCTCTTGTGGCGGCAAACAAAAACAATTCAAGAGGTTAGCCATGGTCTATAAAAACAGCCCAGGCGTCTTTGCCACACATGTCGTCTCTTTGTTAGATGGCATACCCTGATGGGTTCTCGTACGTTGATGATATTTATCTCACGGACGACAAATTATGGCCGCATCTCTGTGGCGTGGATCGCATCATAGTTATGTTTGAGGACTACGGATACAAATTTAACTTTGCAAAATCACACATTGCAGAGTACACAGTGTTGTTCCTGGGCTATGAGCTCAACAATGAAGGACGAGGTCTTGCACTTCACTTCCTGGAGAAATGTGAGCTTCTACAACTCTGAAAAAAACTACACTCTTTACTGGGATTTTTGAATTTTGGCCGTACTTATATTCCCAATTATGCCCAGCGTATCAAGCCTCTATATGCCTTGATACAACCAACTTTTAAGAGATCATGCTGGCTTCCTGAACATTCAGCTATTCTGCAATCTTTGCAGTCTGATATTCTTGAATCTAAATACTTACTGACTGGTGACAACCACACAAACCTGGTGATAAGAATTGTGCCAGGCGCCTTGGGTTTCACATACTTGACGTTTAATGAAGGAGATGCAATACCTATTGCTTACAAGTCACACTTGTACACTTCGGATGAAATGCGATTTTCTTCTGTCGAAAAGGTTTTAACAGCAGTACAGATGGAGATTCTGAAAGAGAGAGCGCTGTCTCAGGAAAAACGCATGTTGGTTGTTACACCTTATCCTGCACCTGAGGCAATGGCAAAAGCCAGTGTACCAAATTCTAAAGCTGTACAGCCTTATTGGATTCAATGGGCCACTTCGCTGACATCTCCGGCTGTCACATTTATTTTTGACCCCTCTTTGCAAACACAGGAGTTTTTACAGTATGAATTTGTTCATTCTGCTCCTATGCCCATGCGCCCGCTGGAGGATTTCCATTATATCATTTACACTGACGGTTCAGCGCAGCCGGCGACAGAATCTAAACATTCTTATTCAGCGTATGCGCAATAGTGGCTGGTACCATTGTGAATGGAGAATTCAAGTCCGATGTCGTGCACACGCAGACATTAGGGGACTGTACCGCCCAGTTGGCAGAGCTATGTGCTCTGGTGCTTGCACTGGAGTTTGCTGATCCTCGTGTGAATACTTTGATTGTGAGTGACTCTTACTACTGTGTTCAGTCTTTCAATGACAATTTATTCTTTTGGACTCAGAATGACTATCGTGATTCCAAAGGTAGCACAATTAAGCACAAAATGCAATGGGTTAGAGTCGCAGAACTCAAAGAGCGTCTGCCTCTCGTAAGTGTAATTCATACTCTTGGTCACCAGCGCGTAGGAGTACACGCTGTTTGCAACAGTCTAGCTGACGAGGCAGCGAAGACAGCAGTAGCAACATACTTAGCAGCAGCAGTTACAAGGTCCAAAAGTAAGATTGATGATGACCTTCTTGGCAGCTGTTGCTGCTACCGAGAAGGATGATAATTGCCCTAGGGTTTTCCTTCAAAATACTCTTATCATTTAAGTCCTGATAAAGTCGCCTATGTGAGAATTAACGACGTTGGTGACAGGCTGATTCCCAACGCGGACCGCAGGCTTTCCCTGATTACAGCCGCTCACGAAGGCATGGCCGCGGTGCATGCAGGCGTCTCAGCGACTGTCTCTATCTTAAATAATAATAATAATCTTGTATTTGTAAAGCGCACAGCTACCCGTAGTAGGTTTCCCGGCGCTGGGGGCCGTCGGGAAGATTAAGCAAGCTATTGCCCAGAGTCACATGGTGCTGGGCAGACCCCTGCCGCCGATGCCGGGGATCGAATCGTGATCCCCAGCGTCCAGCATCAGTCACCCTGTCCGCGGTGCCACACCTCTTCCTATCTTACAGCAATGGTACCGGTGGCTTGGGTTATACAAACAAACTTGTGAAAACGTCCTCTCTTGTGACATATGTCAGCAGATTAAGCCTTCGACTGCTGCACGGCCACCACAAACTCAGCTGTACATATCTAATAGACCACTTGGTTGTGTTTATTTGGATCACTGCGGTCCTTTTTCTTCTGATACTGCGTATAAGTATATCTTAGTTGCAGTGGATTCGTGCACATGTTTTCTATGGGTTTGGCCACAACGGAGTGCTGATGCTCGAACTGTCATCAGGGATTTGCGTGTCTTTGTGGGAATTTTTGCATGTGGCACCTTCTATTCTGACCAAGGTCCAGCATTTGCCTTTAAGGCGTACAAGGAAGCTATGGGGTCTTTGGGGGTGCAGGTAAAATGTTCGTCTCCATACCGGCCTGAGAGCAATTCTGGAGCGAATTAACCGTGACTTATGGCGGACCCCATATGAAATGCTCTTTGGCATAAAAATGTTTGTCCCGGACCTTGATGGTCTAGGCATGGCAGCAGCAGCCGTACCCTTTGACGTAGATAATCATTCTGCTCTATTACAGAACCTACAAGAGACTCGAAATAATCTTGCAAAGTAACACTTGCCCTCCACATCTGGAGCTGAAGCTGCGCTACAGATTCGGTAGTTGGCTGGCTACCACGAGCCATAGACCTGGTCCGTGAGAAGGTGGAGAACAAGGAGGAGTTTGGCCCCTCTTATCGTGCACCAGTTCCGGTGGTTGGCGTGCAGGGCACAAGAACAGTCATTGTACCACCACTTCCTGGTTGCAAGGATAACAGGTACATCTCCATTGACAATGTCAAACTACAACATGTGGCCGATTCTTCTTAGTATGACTTCAGCAGTCTCTTGTCCAGCGATGCTGAGCAATTCCGTTTTGGCCTCGGCTAACACCACACAGACCTGACATTGCCATAGATCTGTCCACAGTTACTAATCCGTTATTAGAACCGCCGGCTGGCGATCCACATGAAGATACTGAGTATACCTATCCCACCGATGTGTCATTGCCTGGTGTGGAAACAAGTGCAGTTGACCAGTCACGTTTTTCATTTGACTCTGACTCCATAACATCGAGTGCACCATCGAAATTTTCTATTTTTGTTTCTTGGTTTAAAAGACATTTTTTAGTTCCACCTTGGATTTACATCTGGTTGGTTCTCATCTCCATTTTTTTGTTCATGCTTATTGGATTTGTGATGGCATTTTTTTCGTCTAGTCAATGGACACTACATAACTGAACGATCAACAATTAGATTAATTGATGGAACTTTGGCCCCACACTCCTCATCACACATCATGAAAAGGGACCAGACTTTTGTCAACATCACTGCTTGGCATGTATCATATGGGACTGTATGGGATGCTGTAAAATTTCAAATTCATGGACCCACAGAGGTGGTTAATGTTCCAAATGTACTTCGTGTTTCAATGGGGGATGTTGTGAAACAAAACATATGCTCTGATAATTGGGATGTCAAAGCCATTGAAGCTCTTTTTCGGATATGAAATATTATGCTGCTTTTGATGCTGAAGATTTGTATTTAGACTCCGCAAATTATGCAGATTTATTTTGCTATCAGCACTATGGCCATCATTTTCTGCAAAAGGCTAATACATTTAGAAATGTGGTTGATTACACCCAATGGGAACACTGTCCTACTCCCATAGAAGCCAGCTCCACTATCCTTTTGAAAAAATTTACATATTTCACTGTCTTTCATCGATCAAACTCGAGCTCCTTTAATTTTAAAATGAGTTCTAAATCCAATTCAGAGGTTAGGCTCACTCACACTAAGTTGCTGTATTCATAATCCTTTCTGGATCAGTTAGCTAAAGGTGGCTATGAGCTTTGGAAAGATACAATAGATCTTAAATCTGTTTGAGGTTATAAACCCTGGCAAGTGCAAGGCACTGAAGCTTTGCATTGTGCGTGTCTTATTCCGAGCCACACGTTGTTTCTGAATAGTAAAATTTCACAAACAACGTGTTTTGGTTTGGCTACTTCAAAACAAATGAATGCCCCTAAAATTCCTAATCTGTAAGCTTACCCTACATGGGACAATCATACAGATATGTCCCTTGATGGTTTGCAATCATTAATTTCAAACACCTCATTTAACATTTTATTCCTGGATCCTAAAGGCTGGGTTTTATGGCAAACCAAGTTCTGACTCTTGCCAACAAAGCTTTCTGGTTCTGGCATCTGGCTTCGTATAGGATAGAACTGATCCCGTTTTGAAACTTTCCATTCAGTTCCTACCTATTCAGTGGGGAAATGATGTCAAAATTGGCTGAAGCATTCCACCTTAGCGTCTGTTAAACATCATTTATCCTTATTAACTGACGATGTGGATTTGACTGATTTTGTTATAGGCCCTGTAGGTGGCAGGTCCAAGATATATATATATATATATTCACAGAAAAAACCATAGGTTATAGACCATATATAGTTAGGAATTAGCATTTACAAAACCTTGAAAATTCACTGAAAAAACCATAGGTTATAGACCATATATAGTTAGGAATTAGCATTTAGAAAACCTTATTTTACTCACACAAAACCATTGAAATTCCATATATAGTTAGTTGCACTAACTATATATCGCGCACCCGCAATCCACTGCTGATGATGTCACATATTACATCATTCATGACATGGTCAGTGACATCACTGATGACATCACTGATGACATCTCAAATGACATCACTGATGACATCACTGATAACATCTCAAATGACATCACTGATGACATCATGACACACCAATACCAGTTACTACATACGCACTCACTGATTCCTACGTCTACACACACATTCACTCATTCACCCATACAATCACTCATACATACAGTCACTCATTATTACAACACTATCATATGCACTCATACACCTATGCAGACAGTCACACACTGCCACTCATCCATGGAGTTACTCACACACCAAGTCAGTCCTGTAAAGAATCAATCACACTTCCATTTCTTCATCTATACAGTTAAACACAGAACACCATACTTCAGTGACATCACTGATGACATCACTAATGACATCTGAAATGACATCACTGATGACATCTCAAATGACATCACTGATGACATCATGACACACCAATACCAGTTACTACATACGCACTCACTGATTCATACGTCTACACACACATTCACTCATTCACCCATACAATTACTCATACATACAGTCAGTTATTATTAGAACACTATCATATGCACTCATACACCTAGTCAGTCCTGTGAAGAATCAATCACACTTCGATTTCCTCATCTATAGTTAAACACAGAACACCATACTTTTCACACATATACTAACACATACTTACTCTCTTATACAATCACTGATACAAGTACACATTGATATGCACAGAGTCACACACCTCCCAGCCAGCCACACACACACTCAGTCTTCCATACATCCACTCATTCTTCAATATGTAAAACGTATTTAAACTTTACAAAAACACACAGACACTAGATGATGTCATCAGTGATGTCATTTGAGATGTCATCAGTGATGTCATCAGTGATGTCACTGACCATGTCATGAATGATGTAATATGTGACATCATCAGCAGTGGATTGCGGGTGCGCGATATATAGTTAGTGCAACTAACTATATATGGAATTTCAATGGTTTTGTGTGAGTAAAATAAGGTTTTCTAAATGCTAATTCCTAACTATATATGGTCTATAACCTATGGTTTTTTCAGTGAATTTTCAAGGTTTTGTAAATGCTAATTCCTAACTATATATGGTCTATAACCTATGGTTTTTTCTGTGAATTTCATTGGTTTTTTAACAGCTAATATCTGTAGCTGTAAAATGTATTCTTCTTTAAATCCAAAAATATATTTTATATGTTTATGAATAATTTTTTTTTTAAATATTTTTTTTTCTTCGTTCCCGCTTCGCGAATCGGGAAGCTTCCCGTTAGCTGACCTTGATGCCGCGAAATAGACCGCGAGCCGGTAAACGTTTCTTTACCGCAAGTGCCGCGTTAGAAAACAACATCGTGACGCCTCCCGTCCGCATGACGTTTCACGTTGTCGCGTGATACGTCATATGACGTGCTACGTTAGCGAACTGGTACGCGAAGCGAGTCGCAAAGCGCAGGTTTCTGGAAGCAAACCGGGAGGCCCTGCAAAGCGCTTAACGTAAACACAGCAAGTCATGTGACTTGGTAATAACACTTTTCATTGGTTCATTTCACTTTTGGTTTCCTAATGATGTAAGACTAGGTCATATAATCTAAAATGAACACTTTTGATTGGTTGAGAACTCTTGTTTTTCCCAAATGATGAAAATCCCTCCTTCTTTCCTCACTCTGACTTTCATCATTGTGAGAGAAAGACCCTTTGTGATCACTGAGCAATGGCTTCTTTAGTAGCTTCAGCTGGTGCTTCCCCACCACCTCCACCACATCCAAGGAAGAGTGGACCACCTGCTCAAGTTATAATTCAACAAAAAGAAAACTTCATTTGGCAATTTTTTTAAATTCCCAAAGGTCAGAAAAAAGTAAATGCAAGATACGTAACTTGCCTTATATGTCAAGATAGACTGTCCAGAGGAACCGAGAAAAAATAGTTTCGGAAACTACACAATGCATCGCCATATGACTAGGTGGCATCCTAACAACTACAGTGCTGCACAGTTTTGGAACGACCTAGATAATCTCCCTATTATGGCCAGAAGATCTGTTGTACCGGAAGTAACGGGACCAGAGGGCAGGGAGATGGTGCCAAATATACAAATGAAATTTGGTGAAGTAAAACACATCTGCGTATTTTGCGATGGATTCATTTCCTACGGAGAAAGAAGCATCACTCTGATCAACAGAGCTATTGACTATCATATGCAAGTTTGTACGAAACGCCCAAAATAATAAATACTTCTTTTTTTGTTTTGTTGCTCCTGTTGAGCCCTTTACAATGAATCGTTTTCATTGCCCCCTCCAAGAAAAACCCAAAAAAATATAAAACTGTTCAGAAAAATTCAAAAAAAGTAAAAAAATGTTCCGAAAAATAATAAAAAAAATATAAAACAACAAAAACAATTAAAAAAAAAGTTCTTTTCAGAACTACCTCCCCGTTATTAAAAAATTGGTACAATATTTGGAACTGTGCCAACCTCTATTTCTCTTAGTTTGCTTCCCAGTTCGCTCGCCGGTACGCGAACCGGAAGCGAACCAAAAACAGTAAGTATAAGGGAAGGAAACAGACACTTATGTTAAAAGAAAGACAGCTATAGGGGAGTAAACTAGAGATACTATTACCCGTAATCCACTGCTGATGATGTCACATATTACATCATTCATGACATGCTCAGTGACATCATCAGCAGAGGATTGCGGGTTTTTTGGCAACGTGCCTTATCCACGGTTTAATAACGCTGCCTTTTGCTTTATATAAGTTTTCAAATTGTATGAAATATATACCAATAGGTCGTTATGAACCTTTAGGTAGTGCTTTTCTTCATGAGGTCTGGTCGCTTCCATACACATACAGATGTTTCAAAGATGATCAAGAAGTTTATCTGAATGGAGAGGAATGCACTGAGACGCCAGATCATTCACTAATGTGTAGGCACATACAGTTACACGGTTCATGCAACAAACACCGACCAAATATGGCTTGCGTGTTGCAAGGCACGCCAGTTCCTGCTATCATCCCCACGTTCAAGTTGTTGGAAAATGGTAGTTATTTGATGCTCAATAATGAAGATTGTTCTGAGTTAATTAAAAGTATTCCTTTTATCGTAACAGTAAGTGAACGGGTTATTTGCTGCAGAAATGTTCTATTTCCTCCCACACATGAACATAGGGAGTTTTCAATCTGGCCACAAATACCAACCTTGGGACAGATTTCAACGGCATGGCAAGAATAAGAGCTCTTTTGTCTCAGAGAGAGGTGGCCTTGAGTTCGGCCCGTGAAACTTTCGTGCTTCACATAGCGAACACCCGTACAGAGGTGCAGACCCTTTTCAATTCAGATTTGCCTTTCAATTTCAGCAAGATGGTTCCGACTATCTTTAACGCATCCTCCACAAAGGCCCTGGCGCACTTTTTTAAAGTTGTTACCAGTGGTCTCGTGACTTCATTTGAGAAAATCTTTGGAGTCATCCCTGCTTCCTTTCATTCTATTTTCTCCACTCTGGTTCGTGGATTGGCATTTTTACTTGCATTACCAGCGGACGCTCTTGTGCTTTTTTACATTTTTAAATATGGATGTCCCTCCTATGCAACCTCCCACCCTGCAGCTGCTGACACTGTTCCGCAATCGCATGCTAGAATATTATGGCACAATGACGTTGGCGATATTAAGCACGGCATATGGATTATCTTTTCGATTCTCCTACTTCACCTGTGTCCAGCCTGTATTTCACTGCCTGACCTGTGATTTCGATTGGGCCATTGATTTGTGTCTCTGCGGACCGGTTTCTCCTGACGTCGACTTTAATCAGCTGATGACTCCTATCATTACTCACGAGTTGGTTTGTCCTGGCGAAAGGATTATGGCTGTGGCATTGATGCATGGACTACTTGGTCCCTGGAATTTACTGGCGGCAGCACAGTCTTTCTTGGAACAGAGCTTTCTTGAAAACCCACCGAGCTGTCCTCTGATGGTGATAGAGGATCCGGTGCTGGGAGAGCACGTATGTTCTTTTCCGCTTTTAAATTGGATGGCTGAACTGTTTTCGGATGAAGACGGTGACTTCCTATTGGAGGCTGTTGCAGCTTATTTTGCATACACAGTTATGTCATAGACCTTTTTCATGTTTGATATGCTGAGTACTAGCATTTCATTGACAATTCATTGACTTATTTGTCAAGTTTTTATTATTTACCTTGCCTATTGGCTTAAGACTCGATAAAGTACTTGGCTGTTTTATTTTTCTTTAGCATTAAATTTTCCTAGTTTTTAATGCTTTACCTTGCGGACCGTCCACATATAAACTTGCAATCTGCTCTCATGAGATGGCACTTCTATTATCTTATTCAGTTCGTTTCCGGATCATGGGGAGGTGTCATCTAAGTCCTGGATATCTTTACACCGTGTTAAGTTAGCATGGGCTCATTACCGGTTTAAACGCCATTTTTCCTTTTTTGCAACTTCTGCACACGACACTTAGTTGTTGCTTTAGCTTTCCACCTAGTAGTTCATCGTGGTTTACATGAGAATAATATGTTATTCCTCTACTATCTGCTTTGCTTGTTAAACTATATCTGTACAGCGAGTGCTAAAGTTTCAAGAACAACACGATACAGAATTGTTATGAGGTCTGATCTCCACGACTTCATACTCATAACATAAGTGCAACTTCTGCCAATTCTGGGCATGAGGCGGGTTTTATATTGCTTTGCCGAACACACATACACAACAGTTGATGCGGTTCACATGAAGAGAGAGCTGGTGTATGCTGATGTGATTCCTTCAAATCTAAGACACTAAAGTATGGGCACGCCCTAAACCAACACAAAGAGACCTTCTTAGCAAATAATATAATATGTGTATTAGGGAGGGTGAGATATAAGCAGCCGCGGGCCGTGGAGGGAGTTAAGGTGAGGCAGGGAGGCGGGGAGGGGGAGAAGCAGGGTGGAGCCCTCTCTACCTTGCCCCTCCCCCTCCCCGCCTCCCTGCCCCACCGTAACTCCCTCCACGGCCCGCGGCTGCTTATAAGTGTTGCTAACTCTTATTCATTTACAGCATGTTAACATACTGTCACCATTCGCTTTTTATGTACTAGTAACTATGCTGGTAATTTTGCTACTGATAATATGTGTACTTGTATTCTCCACCCTGCTTCTCCCCCTCCCCGCCTCCCTGCCTCACCGTAACTCCCTCCACGGCCCGCGGCTGCTTATAAGTGTTGCTAACTCTTATTCATTTACAGCATGTTAACATACTATCACCATTCGCTTTTTATGTACTAGTAACTATGCTGGTAATTTTGCTACTGATAATATGTGTACTTGTATTATCTAAGATACTACGCCTGAGAAGACGGCATTAGTAAATAAACATTTCAAATACACATGTGTTCTTCTTAACTCCATGTTCTGGTTTCTAAGAAATATATAACGACCGACTGTTCATGAGTTCCACGTATCCTGAGGTACTATAAGTTCATATTCTGGATTGTCTAAACATTGAGAGTTTGTTATATCCAATGTGACACTGTACCTAGCTTGCTAAGGAGTTTTTGATTACTAACGTGAGTTTTGGGACACCCTAATTCGCCGAGGTTCCAATCCTCTGTCCACAGTTCTGTGTGAGAACAGAAACCCTGCGACAGGGGCACCCCCGACCCTTGCTGGAGCTTCATCACACTTGCGATACAACTCCAGCAATGCGCCACCTTTACGGCACAGATACATCACGCATCTGTGCTGTTTTTGCCCCATGATGCGCCGCATTGTAAATGCAGCACACCATAGGTGACGGAACAGCGGCACAGAATGACTAACACATCCCTGGTGATGCGCCAGTCATCATAAATGTATCCCTATGCTTCTTATCTTGTTAGAGATGAACCGCCATATGTATCATCAAAGTTTTTTGCATTTCCTAAATAGCGAACTTTAAGGAATAAATAGCGATTCTTTACCATTCCTAGTTTGCGATTAGCTATTTGCTAATTACAAATTACCCATTCATTTCCTTCATTTCCATAGGGCGGTTGGACTCACTTTTAGCTCGAACGGCTGAATGGATTTCCACGAAACTTGGCAAAATTGTAGGGACTGGTAGCCCGATGTGCCTTTGCTATGTCTCAAGATATATGCTCCAGTGGTTTTTACGAAAATTAACTTTGAAAAATATATATTGGGCTACATTGGCCTATATATATGTTGGAGCCCAAATGTAGCCCAATGTAGCCCAATGAAGCCCAATGTAGCCCAATGTAGCCCAAAGATGGCCGCCAGACACACAAAAAAACAAATGTAGCCCAAATATCAGCCAGATGTAGCCCAACTATAGCCCAGTGACAGAATGACCAATCAGCTTCGCAAACCTCCGTTACGCGAAGCGGAGCGCTGTTACAGATATATATCTTTTTTTGAACGTTAATTTCTCAAAATCCACTGGAGCACATATATTGAGACCTAGCAAAGGCACATCGGGCTACCAGTCCCTAATATTTTGCCAAGTTTCGTGCAAATCCATTCAGCCGTTCGATTATTATTATTTTTTTTTGCCCCGCGGGGCCCTTTTAAAACCTCCACATCAAACCTAGGGGGTCAGCGAGGATCTACTATGCCCCCTTATAGTTATTTCCCCCTTTGTTTTGACCTCCTCTTGTCTCTCGATCCTACCGAGAGACAAGATGGCGGCCGCTACGGACTTTTTGGAATGTTGACAGACGCCGGAGAACCAATCAGCTTCGCTTCACAAAGCTCCGTTGCGCGAAAAGTACGCGTCCTGGGACGCTGCCAGGTCCGCTGTTACAGATATATATCTTTTTTTAAACGTTAATTTCTCAAAATCCACTGGAGCACATATATTAAGACCTACAAAAGGCACATCGGGCTACCAGTCCCTACAATTTTGCCAAGTTTCGTGCAAATCCATTCAGCCGTTCGGGCTAAAAGTGAGGCCAACCGCCCTATGGAAAACTCAATGTTAAAAACACGTTTTGGGACCCCCCTTTTTTCTCGGCCCCCCCTTGACGAACCCCCCCCAAATTTTCAAGGGCTGCTCAGAAACAAAATGTGCAATTTTCCTGAAAATTTCAGCCAATTCCGTCCACAAACGCCAAAGTTATTAGACATAGAATTTTCAAAAATCCCATAGAGAAAAAATCCTAACTATATATACCTACTGGCGACCGCCAGTAGGTAATATATATATATATATATATATATATATATATATATATATATATATATATATATATATATATATATATATATATATGTGCTATTTACAATGAAGTTTGGAAACTGTTGCAAATTGAAGCTGCTTCCCATTTAAGGGCTATAGACCAAGCAAAATTAGAAAAGGTGCTTGCTGTCATTGATAATGGCATTAACACGCTTTCTTCCAGGATTGATACCTTAGATAACATTGTTTTATCTATTGTGGATATTGTGCAGGATGACGTGTCTGTTTTGTACCATGGTCAAAATCAATTGCGTTCCATAATGCAGTTTGCTTGGACAAACATTGAAATCTGGAAAAGTACCTTGGGACTACATGAATACTTCGTCATAGCTTTTATCTTTTAATTTAACAGAAAAAAACAGTTCTTGTCCATGAAGGATGCAGCATATTATCTATTGCATACTGAACAATTGGAACCGTTACCATTTTCTGTAGCCGAATCAAATTCTGTTCTATGGCTCTTCCATGGGTTAATAACACTGCCTTTACCTTTGTTTAAATTTAGTTCATGTATGAAACACTATGCCCTGGGTAGGTATGAACCACTGGGTACCGCCTTTCTCCATGAAGTTTGGTCTCTGCCCTTCCCATACAGATGTCTGAGTTATTGCAAAGAGGTTTACTTAAAGAGGGAAGAGTGCACTTCCACACCTAGTCACTCATTCGTGTGTAAGAATATACAATTGCACGGCGCCTGTAACATACAGGCTCCGAATTTAGTTTGCATTTTAAAAGGAAATCCAGTGCCAGCTATTACGCCGACTTTCACACTGTTAGCTAATGGTAGCTATTTACTTTTAAATAATGAAGTTTGCTGCGGGATGTTGGCTGGGATCCCTTACATTGTCACTGTCTCACAGCGCATAGTTTGCTGTAAAAATGTGCTTTTCCCGACCCCGCATGGGAGGCTCGACATCTCCATTTGGTTTTCCATTCCGACCTTGAAAGCAGAGATCAACAAGTTAAACAGAATAAGGGCTGCATTGTCCCTGAGGTACATGCTCTTTTAAATACGGATCTCCCACTACATTTCGGCGCTTTGATCCACACTATCTTTAATGCCTCTACTACTAAAGACTTGGACCATTTTTTTTAAATTGTTAGGTCCGGCCTTGTGACTTCATTCCAAACTATATTTGGTGTGATACCGGTTGTTGATTTGGTTGCTCCGGAATGGCTGCACCGTCTGTGTCAGGAGACAGCCACCCCCAGCTGACCCTGCTGCATGATCATATGCTAGAAAACTAGGGAGTTCTGCCATTGGCCACATTGAGTGCGGCATAAAGATTATCCTTCCGCTTTTCATATTTTACTTGCATTCAACCTGTCTTCCATTGCTTGGATTGCCAATTCGAATGGGCATTAGAACTTTGTCTCTCCAATACGGTGTCTCCTGCCCCAGATTATGATCATTTAATGAGTCCCTCAGTGGCTCATGAGTTGGCCTGTTCTGGAGTCGGGATTATGGCCTGCGCGGCGGCGCACAGAGTTTTGGCAAATTGGGACATATGTGCAGCTGCACATGACTTCCTGGAACGGAGTTATCTAGAAGAACACACTCCTGCTATCGAAGACCATGTATGTTCATTTACATTACTAAATTGGATGGCGGATCTCTTTGCTGATAATAACAATTACTTCCTCTTGGAGGCTGTTGCAACTAACTGTGCATGCACGCTGAAGGATTAAATTGCCAGCGGTCCAGCCGGCGTTGCGTGCAATACAAAAGTTTTTTTCTCTCCCCCCCCTCCCGGGTGACATTTTTTTCACTTACCTTTTTTCAAGACGTTTTTGTTGTTTTTGTCCCTTTCATCTCCTCGTGACCCTTTTGACAAAACTGAACTTATTTCTGTCTCACATTAATTTGAACTCTGCGTTCTTATTATGTTTCCCTTTGTTTGTTGGCTCAATCAGGGGAGGATGTAGTGAAGATACAGTTCTGCTGCACACATTGCTATGTTAGCATAAGTGAGTTAGTTGCTCAAACGCCATTTTGAAGCTTTTGCACTCAATACTACATGCCTCTGTTCTTAAAAGACAAACTGCTTGCTTTTCTTCACATGAGAACGGTCTGTTTTTCACATCTCTAGACTTACACTGTGACCTCAAGTATGTACAGAGTGTTCAAGGTTAAATAACAATGTATATTGTAGATTCAGGTTGATCTGCCCACACTCTAGACATAACATGCACACAACTGCAAATAACTGAAACTCGAGTGCTTTTAATATTGCATTGCATGCATGAGAGAGACACTTGGAGAAAACCTTTCCATCTACAAAGAGCTATGCTGATCTGGGATGTGACTCACTTCACCTGATTTTGGAGGTATGGGGTTCCCCGTTTAAACCTAGAGATCTTCTATTATTATAATAGTTAGTTCCTAGCACGGGGAGGGTGGTACACAAGGCGCTATAGACCTGGTACCACTATCATTATAATATGATTTCTACCTTGGTATTTTATGAAATTGTAACAATGCTCATTGTATTTATATGAATCAGGTAAATACTTTTCGAGTCATGAATTTTTGCAGTTTTCAAAAGTTGACACTGCAAAGTTTGGGAGTGGAAATGTTATCCTCAGGGAAAAACGTGCACTGCATTCAGGCACTTAACAGCAACTTCAAGGACTGTTCTTGTAGATGTAAGGTTAGTAGGAGGCAAGGTCCAAGGCCACACCAACAGGTCACGTCAGGAGGCTCTGGGGCATCCGGGAGCAGAGGTGTGTTACGCCGTCAAGTGCCCCTATTCATTTCAATGGGGAACAGTCCAGTCAGAAAGAGGCTTCAAGCTAGGACTGGAGGGCCAGTCTAGGAGAACCCACAGGGGGGCTCAACCCTTGAGGTGCTAGGGCAAGTTGGGACACTGTTGGTCCACTTCTCCTCTGGTTGTGGGGCTCGAGTGCAGCAGTGTCTTTTGGAGTCAGGTTCGCTGTTGGAGGGGCCTGCAGAAAGAGGCTGCAGGGGGCGACTGGAAGTCCAGTCTGGCCAGACCCAAAGACGGATTCAGCTCTTGTGGGTCTCAGGATCCCAGGGGCATCGTCACCTTCCTCAGACTCGGGCTGTGGGGCACGGGTGCAGAGGCACTTTGAGGTGTCGGGCAGCGGCGGTCGGAGGCTCACTTTTTTGTCTTTGGTTCTGTAAGAGGGGGGAAATAGGATAGCTGTGCCACTCTCGGTGTGGGTGTCACTATCCCTGAAATCCATTGATGTGCAGGTTGGTTATCCTCAGCGTTGTAGTTTGGACTGGACACAAGAAGCCTTGGTTGCTGCAAGGGGTCTTGTACCCTAGGGGAAGAGGTGTGGCGCAACGGCCAGGGGGACCTACGCCAGATGCTGGGGATCACGGTTCGATCCCTGGCACCGGCGGCAGGTCAGCCCAGCACCATGTGACCCTGGGCAATAGCTTGCTTAATCTTTCCGATGGCCCCCAGCGCCGGGATGCCTACGGGAAGCTGCGCACTTTACAAATACTGGACGTACATTTTTTTTAGGTGTTTGTACTGTGCTGTTCTGGTTGATCCTGGTGGAGGAAGGACGGATCTGACCTGTAGGAGCATGGTGACCTCTTTCTGGGTGGCTGCAATGTCAGTAGTCTCAGTAGGTAGCAGTACGGTAAACAGGACCTTGCTTCTTTGGGGCCAGTGCTGCATGGGAGTAGCTCCTCTACTTCAAGGGAGTTCTTTGGCAATTGGTTATGCAGAGGTAGCCCTTTAGGTTTCTTGGAGTCTACACAGTGGAAGGACAAATCAGCTGTTCCTCCAGGGTAGGACGCAGCTGTCAGGCTGGCAGGGTTGGTGCCAAGTCAGTAGCGCTCCTCTGTTCTCAGGTCAGCAGTTTTCTTTGTCCAGGTCTTACATGTGTTCATTGAGAGTCCAGGTATCAGGGGGTCTCCTAAATACTCAATTTATGGGATAAGTGTAATAAGGGTTAGTAGCCCTTCCTACACCCCCTAGCTGCCCACTTCATTTGAGGAGTGGGCATCTCCCTGTCCCAGAATTCCTTATTCTACCACACACAAGATGGTGAAATCCCTAACTTTGTGTGTACAACAGCCTGTTCACCCTAGAAGTGAGTACAGCCTGGTAGTTCAATACGCCTCCTGCACAGCTAATTTTCCCACCTGTCCTGGTGCCAGATGGGCCCAGGGCAGGAGGGTGGCATTTCCCCTGCCTGGGGAAGCCTTGGTTTGCATATCAAAGGCGGCAGAGGCCTTTGAAGCCTCCTGTCTTGATATGCAGATCACATGTCATGCTGCTTGGAGGAGGAGGTAAACACCTCCGGCCAGAGCATGAATTGATTCTGTACACTAAGAGCTGGGCTCTCACTTCCTAGGAGGTCAGAAACTCATCTGTGGTGGCAGGCTCGACTGGACCAGTCAACCAGCACACTAGATGACTAGTTGGGTTCAGGGGGTGCATGTATTATTAAATCCATCACTGGAATCAGTGTGGGCTTATTAATAAGAGGTTTTTGATACCAAACAACATATGTTTGAGTAATGCCATTATGTAGCTGGGTAACTCCGTTTGACCAATGTCCAGTACATACCTTAAGATGGCTTCCCTGATCACTTGCAATATCTAGTATTAGAACTAGACCTCACTTGGGATTAGCCTTATGCCTTGAAAATGTGTCGAGTTGGATGGACAGCTCTTGTCTAAAATTGAATGGAGCTAAGACTGAGCTGATGCTCTTGGGTAACTCCTCCACACTAAGTATAGGATCCTTCTGGCCTAGCTGTCTTGGGACACCACCCTCCCCTAAGGACCAAATCAAGAGTCTGGGTGAATGACTAGACCGTAAGCTGGATTTTAAAGAGCAAGCATGTAAGGGGGCAGCTTGTTGCTATGGGATCTTAAGAATGTTAAGAAAGATCCTTCCCTGCTACCCTTCATGGCTAGAAGACTGCTGGTCCGAGCATTGATCCTATCACACCTGGATTATGCTAATGCTTTTTATATGGGAGAACCACTCACCCCCATCAAAAAACTGCAGATAGTGCAAAATTGTGCTGCAAGTCTGCTTATGAATATGTCTAAGCGCCTTTTAGCCAAGCCGGCGCTTGCATCACTCCACTGGCTGCCCATTCAAAAGAGAGTCCAGTTTAAGGCTTTGTATATTACACACAAAGCACTCTCAGGCAGAGGCCCTCCCACTATCAAATCCATTACTCAACCTTATAGTTTTAATAAGTCTTTAAAGTCTGATAATAAACAATTGGCGGTATTTCCAAAAATAAGAAAAACATGAAGCGGAGAACGTTGCTTCTCATACAATGCTGCCAAATTGTGGCATCTTTTGCCTCTTGGTATTCGCCTGGAGCCATACTACCTGACCATTCGAAAGCAGCTAAAACGTATCTGTTTCCCTAATCACTGTCCGTAGTTGCAGCTGCACCGCTATTAGCGCTAGGATGCCCCTGGCTAGCCATGAGCTTTAGAAATGCCTCTTCTTTCATTCATTCACAGGGGCATATCTGCTCATGCAGATATCTTCTCACATAATGAGGAGCAGCCGAGCCGGACCCCCTCACCTAACTAAATTAGTTAAAAGCGTGTGGCACAAAATTACTCCAGAAAGTCTTACGCGACACTTGGACACTTCAAGACCAGGTCCGTCTTTGGACTTGGATGAGGCCACACAAACCTACCATAATTGGATCACCAATAGTCTTGATTCCATAGCGCCCCTTAAGCATGCAACAATTAAAATGTCCCCCCCTCTGAACCATGGTTTGATGAAAGCCTGAGACAACAGAAGCAAGTCTGTTGAAGGCTGAAAAGGAAGTGGTGCTCGCATTTTGAACTAGATGACAAGCTTGCATACAAAAACGCCCTGGCAGACTACAAAATAAAATTTTAACTAATAAAATACAATAAATATTTTTCTACTAAAATAAGTGCTTCTCTCAACTCCTCCAAAGAACTCTTCTCTACGGTGCAGAAACTGAGCAAACTCCCTGCCCAGAAAATGCAGGTGTAAACCAAGATTTCTGGAACCATCTAGCACTCTTCTTTTAGGTAAAAGTAAAAGCTGTCTCGGACTCCTTTATCCCGGTTCAGGGAGTAGGAGGAGTGCAACCCCACGGTTCCTCCTCTATTAAGACGGAGGCCTTAAGCGAGGAGAGTCTCTCCGTAGACACGATTGCCTGCCCCACAACTTTGGTAACGCAGGTCACGGCTATACTTGGTTAGACTAGATCAGGATCACTTGGGATCCATGTCCCCCTAAAATCCTCCACCTAGCCCAGAGGCTTTGGCCCATTTCCTTACCGGAGTTTTCAATCAGATGTTCTCTGTTGGATATTTCCCAACTGCCAGGAAGAAGGCATCTACTATGCCATTATTGTTAAAAACAAACTTAGATAATCTACATGCGAACAACTACAGGCCTATCTCTAGTCTTCTCCTGCCCACTAAGATCATTGAGAAGGCCATGAACATAGAGCTCACCAAGTTCATGGAGGACAACAAGTTACTAGTCTGCGCGCAATATGGCTTCAGAAGTCATCATGGCACATAGTTGGCCTTAATCAACGTGTCGGAAGAAATCAGAGAGGTCCTGGATAAAGGGAGAAAATCAGCCTTGACCCTTTTAGAACTCTCAGCGGCTTTCGACAGGGTTGACCACAATCAGCTTGTAGCTGCATCTATTAGGTGGGGATCAGGGGCAAGACTCTGGTGCTTCTGAAGTCCTTTCTCTTGGACAGAGAACAATGGGTGGAGCTTGACGGGCAAAGTTCATCCAGGTTTACCCTGCCATGTGGTGTGCCACAGGGTTCTTCACTGAGCCCAATACTTTTCAAACTGAATGTTACCCACCTCAGTTCGCTCGTAAGGTCCTTTGGATTCAAAACAGTGTTGTATGCCGACTACACGCAGATCGTGGTGTCCTTTTTGGAGATCCCACGGACACTGCATTAAGATTCCAAGACTGTCTGCGCAAAGTCAGACACTTGACGTCCCAAAACTGCTTCAAACTAAACTGAGGTGATCCTATTTGGGGCGTGACACCTCTTTCTGGTAACCTAGCTGGTGGCCTCAGGAAATGGGCGAAACTCCCACTCCTGTCTCTAAGGTAAAAAACCTCAACGTCTATTTTGATTCCAAGCTATCCTTCGAGGGGCAAATCAATGCAATCACCTTGTCATGTTTTTTCATGATCAAAACCATCAGAAAGATCCTTCCTTTAATCCCACTAGTGCTTCAGAAATCGGTGGTAACAGCGCTCATATTGTCCAGACTGGATTATTGCAGTGGGCTGTTTCCTAACATATGTGCATGCTTTCTCAATAAAATGCAGGTCCTGCAGAATTCAGCGGCCTGCCTGCTGCTTGATATCCTGAAACATAAATCAGTAGCACTTACCTTACCAACCTTACATTGGATACCGGTTAAAAGAAGGATCGAATTCAAGGCCCTCTGTATCACCTTTAAGGCACATCATGGACTTGACCCTGACTTCTTGGCAAATGAGTTCAAGTGGTATCTTCCAGTGAAGGGAGCTTCGCTCTGCAACTTCTGCAAATCGTGTAGTCTCCAGGGCCAAAATGGCATCTAGGGGGGGGGTCTCTTTGCAGGCACAGTCATATTGTAGAATTCACTCCCAATTGGACTGAAGAAAGAAAGCAACCTCCTGGACTTCTGTAAAACATTAAAAACTCTGCTGTTCAACAACTAGCTGCCCCGCCTCATCGCTTTCACTCTTGGTTTGCACCATGTCCACACAGTCTTCAATGGCATTCTGTGTGGAATTTGTATGCGGGTCCCTTAGGATGGCATAAGATATGCTGTAGCCCTTAGAGACCCTCCTTAACACCCACACCCTAGGTACCTGGTGTACCATTTACTAGGGACTTACAGGGGTGCTAACGTCTTTAGCCAATTGTAGAATAATCAGCCTCACCTTGTTTTAGGGAAGGAGCACATGCACTGAGGTCTAGTTAGCAGACCTCGGTGCAATGTGAGAGCCAAAAAGCAGCACCCACTAGCTAAAAAGGGATCAAAAAGTGGGGGGACAACTACATCAAAAGCCCAGCTTACGACACCCTTCATAAAACATATGCCCTACTCTACTCTTGCCAGTCTATTTTCCTTCATTAAGCTCCATTAGTTTCAGTTGGTCCTGCAGTGTTGATGCTTTGTGCCATTGCTCTAGGGTCTGCTTTTTCTTATGTCAAGCTTCCACTTGACTCAAGTCTAACTGGAGCATAGCTTACTAAATACTAATTGTTTTGAGGCGTGATGCTTTGGCAAGGAGACGTACCTTGACAAATGCTAAGAGGAATTCCCATAGTATCTCTAGCCTACACTTACCACTGGATTTAAAGGTTGGAACTATGCATCTGATATTTTATCACTGCTTAGACCAATGGGTCGCCAATGAGCCTATCATTAAGCTTTCAGGTTATCCTTTCTTGCATTTCTCTTCCCTCTACTCACTGAGCATTGCATGCCACATGATATGATAGAATGTGGATTCCATATCACCTTTTATTAAGAAAGAGTTCAGTCTCTGATTTAGTAAAAGTGGATCTATCCGGGCATAAGATAGGCAGCAAAGCAGTGGGAAAAAAATAAATCTTTACTCGGTGTAGATTGCTCCATACATCTAACAGCCCTACGCTTGCCAACCTGGGGCTGCCTACTTTTGACAAGTCTACCATAACTTCAAGGTAAGAGTTTAATTAGTCTTTCATTAAGATGAGAGAGACCACATTTCAGGTTCTCGTTTCACTAATGGATCAGTGGCAAACAACACAGTCTTTGTAATGCTGAAGTTAAGAATGATCCTTGACCCTTGGTAGGAGCATACACATATACCGTGGTCTGTGAATGAAGGAAAACACAAGCATGACAAACAAGATTTACACTCACGTCCTTTGTCTTTTCCTGGAATCATATGATTGGGTGGGAAAGAATCAAGACCACAACCTCTAAGTGTGTCGCTCCGATAAATCAGTCACCTAAAGAAAGAAAAATATTTCCTCATTAAAAGGAGCATTCAGAACTCTCACATTAAAAGGGACACAATATATTCCTCTACCCATTGGGGCATATGGCATATGATGTAGTTGCTTTGTCTTCCAGAACCTTCTTGCCCTCTAGCGAGGACAACATGAATAGGTTCCTTTAGAAGGTGTGTGAAGACCCCAACCTAGACCAAGTATACACTTCACCCTCCTATGGCTTCTTTAACAGGCACCACAATGCCTAGAGATAACATGTCAAAAAGTAGTAGCATAACTAATAGAGTACATAGATTGTGGCATTCTTTACGACAGGATTGAATGATAGCAAGACGTTCAAGTTCCATCTAAAGAAAAAAGATCCCTCCTCTCTCATGCAGCAATCATAAAGTATACCTGCATTTTAAAATCCTCATCTTGTGCCCTTCAAAGTATGAAACCATCTCTTTTCCGGGCTGCCATCATAATATTTTCTTTCATTTAAAAATGGTGCACTCTTGTTTAAATATCAGTTAGGATTTTTTGCGGACCACCAGAAGCTGTTGTATGTTTTCTATCTGTCTGTATAGTGTTGTTATGTATCCCGATCTAGGCCTTGGTAGCTACACAACCTTTTCACTTCATTTGTCCTACATTGCTCTGCATAACTGTACTAGCACTGACCTTTTACCCATTTGTGTGCTAAATAAATGTCGATCAGTTTGCTTGAAACTATCCTTATTTATTATGCATGAGGATTCTTAGAAAAGTCCCTGCAGGTGACGCATATAACAGGATTAACATACTCTGTATGAAAGTCATGGTCATCTTCATCCTAGGTGAAAGAACTACTTTGCATAATTGCAGATATTGATTTAGGCTTATTTACATAATCATACTCACAACACATTGATTGTGTAAGGAACCCAAAGGCTATCTTTATGGTATAAAAAAAACAAACCAGCACTAGATAGGCTGAAATGGCAGAAACCGGTCCTCGGAAGCTTGTTTCCGGTCCAGGGAAGGCATGGCTTGGCAGTTCGGGCTGGACTGTTCCCATGAGGCAAAGGGTCAGACTGATTTGCATATGGCCATGTCTGAACTGGGGTGGCAGAGTGGGCTAAAGAACAGTGATGGATTAAACCCAGATCTGTTGACTGGGTGTGAGTGTTTGATTGGTTCAGATGCTCCGTCCATCACCACCCCCTTTTGTACCACTTTGTTCGCCATAAATTGGCAGGGTATGCTCAGACGTGAGTCCCTTACTCACTTTGCCACTGGGTTCAAGCAAGAAGGGCTGAAGACGGGTGAAATGCCAGAAACCGGTCCTCGGAAGCTTGTTTCCGGTCCAGGGAAGGCATGGCTTGGCAGTTCGGGCTGAACTGTTCCCATGAGGCACAGGGTCAGACTGATTTGCATATGGCCATGTCTGAACTGGGGTGGCAGAGTGGGCTAAAGAACGGTGATGGATTAAACCCAGATCTGTTGACTGGGTGTGAGTGTTTGATTGGTTCAGATGCTCCGTCCATCACCACCCCCTTTTGTACCGCAATAAATGTAATGGCACTAGACCTAGAAATGTTACAAATAATACAAATGTGATAAACATTAAGGAAAATAGCTCTCGATATAACCGTGCCTCAAACTATAGACATAACAATAACAACGCTTAACCTGACATAAAATGCAAGTCCTTATTTTTGTTTTCGTTTACTGTGTCAATAAAGTTTTGTATAAATACACTAGAAATCCCACAATGCCCCATTAAGGCTTTAGGTGGGTATAAATAAGTGTAATAAACAAAGGACTCGCTAACCGTGAGAAAAGCCGTGAGAGGGCTTAAACGCGTTGGTTTGAGTTGCCAAGAATAAATTGTGCAGAAAATCAGTTCTGGAGTGCAGCGTCCTTTGTTGCAAAATATATGTGTTTATATATATATATATCACCTCCACGTTGGTTCACCACTCGGGATTTTTGCAGCGCTCGTGCATGTGCGTTATCCTGCGGCTGAACCCACGCCGCTCATTTATGCCAACAAACTTTTCCCAAAGGGGAAAAAACGGGTCGCACAACCAGTTCGAGTTTTACAGCAATCTCCTTTTATTGCTTATGGTTACACAGGGCAATAGCGCATATGATCTACGCGTTTCGGTGTCTCACCACCTTGCTCACGATCAGTGAGCAAGGTGGTGAGACACCGAAACGCGTAGATCATATGTAAAACTCGAACTGGTTGTGCGACCCGTTTTTTCCCCTTTGGGAAAAGTTTGTTGGTATATATATATGTATATATATATATATATATATACATATATATATATATATATACATATATATAGAGACTACAGGTACCAGCATGCCATGGCACTACTCACCTGAGAGGCCCACAAGGGTCTGATTATCAAATCGGCATGCAGTTAAATGGCACCAGCGAGCACTGCAGTTTGCAAAAAGCGTAAACCCATGAAGAAGGATCCTATGAGCTCCGAAACACGTGTCAGAGGATTTAAATTTTGTCAGAGCAGAAATGCCGGTTTCTATCATTAAAGGCTTTTGAGAAGCACTCTGCTGGTGCGGTCGCCCTTGCTTCAGGGCAATTTGTTTGTGGATATGGAAAAGCGGCAGCCTGGCCGTGAAGGACGAACCACCATATGAACAGTGTGGGGCCCAAGAGATTGTAATCCCTCTGACCTTAGGCACAGCAGAGTGAATGAAATAAAGAAACTGGCGAGCGTTTTTCTGAAGCCCACTGGGGCAGTGATTTCATTTAAAAAAAGACTCTTGTTACGAACTGACACACTTGTGGGATAATTGGCTCGAGTGAGACTACAGGTACCAGGATGCCAAGGTACTACTCACCTGAGAGGCCCACGAGGGTCTGATTATCAAATCGGCATGCAGTTAAATGGCACCAGCGAGCACTGCAGTTTGCAACAAGCGGAATCCCATGAAGAAGGAGCCTGTGAGCTCCGAAACGCGTCGGAGGATTTTAATTTTGTCGGAGTAGAAAAGCCAGTTTCTATCATTAAAGGCTTTTGAGAAGCACTCTGCTGGTGCCGTCGTCCTAGCTTCAGGGCAATTTGTTTGTGAATATGGAAACGCGGAAGCCTGGCCGTGGAGGACGAACCACCATATGAACAGTGTGGGGCCCAAGAGGTTGGAATCCCTCTGACCTTAGGCACAGCAGAGTGAATGAAATATAGAAACTGGTGAGCGTTTTTCCGAAGCCCACTGGGGCAGCTTTTACATTTAAAAAAAAGACTCTTGTTACGAACTGACACATTTGTGGAATAATTGGCTCGAGTGACACTACAGGTACCAGCATGCCATGGCACTACTCACCTGAGAGGCCCACGAGGGTCTGATTATCAAATCGGCATGCAGTTAAATGGCACCAGCGAGCGCTGCAGTTTGCAACAAGCGTAAACCCATGAAGAAGGATTCTATGAGCTCCGAAACGCGTGTCATAGGATTTTAATTTTGTCAGAGCAGAAATGCCAGTTTCTATCATTAAAGGCTTTTGAGAAGCACTCTGCTGGTGCGGTCGCCCTTGCTTCAGGGCAATTTGTTTGTGGATATGGAAAAGCGGCAGCCTGGCCGTGAAGGACGACCACCATATGAACAGTGTGGGGTCCAAGAGGTTGGAATCCCTCTGACCTTGGGCACAGCGGAGTGAATGAAATAAAGAAACCGGTGAGCGTTTTTCTGAAGCCCACTGGGGCAGTGATTTCATTCAAAAAAAGACTCTTGTTACGAACTGACACACTTGTGGAATAATTGGCTCGAGTGAGACTACAGGTACCAGCATGCCATGGCACTACTCACCTGAGAGGCCCACGAGGGTCTGATTATCAAATCGGTATGCAGTTAAATGGCACCAGCGAGCACTGCAGTTTGCAACAAGCATAATCCCATGAAGAAGGAGCCAGTGAGCTCCGAAACGCGTTGGACGGTTTTAATTTTGTCGGAGCAGAAATGCCGGTTTCTATCATTAAAGGCTTTTGAGAAGCACTCTGCTGGTGCCGTCGTCCTTGCTTCAGGGCAATTTGTTTGTGAATATGGAAACGCGGCAGCCTGGCCGTGAAGGACGAACCACCATATGAACAGTGTGGGGCCCAAGAGGTTGTAATCCCTCTGACCTTAGGCACAGCAGAGTGAATGAAATAAAGAAACTGGCGAGCGTTTTTCCGAAGCCCACTGGGGCAGTGATTTCATTTAAAAAAGACTCTTGTTACGAACTGACACACTTGTGGGATAATTGGCTCGAGTGAGACTACAGGTACCAGGATGCCAAGGTACTACTCACCTGAGAGGCCCACGAGGGTCTGATTATCAAATCGGCATGCAGTTAAATGGCACCAGCGAGCACTGCAGTTTGCAACAAGCGTAATCCCATGAAGAAGGATCCTATGAGCTCCGAAACGCGCCTGAGGATTTTAATTTTGTCGGAGCAGAAATGCAGGTTTCTATCATTAAAGGCTTTTGAGAAGCACTCTGCTGGTGCGGTCATCCTTGCTACAGCGCAATTTGTTTGTGGATATGGAAACGCGGCAGCCTGGCAGTGAAGGACGAACCTCCATATGAACAGTGTGGGGCCCAAGAGGTTGGAATCCCTCTGACCTTAGGCACAGCGGAGTGAATGAAATAAAGAGACCGGTCAGCGTTTTTCCGAAGCCCACTGGGGCAGTGATTTCATAAAAAAAAAGACTCTTGTTACGAACTGACACACTTGTGGAATAGTTGGCTCGAGTGAGACTACAGGTACCAGGATGCCAAGGTACTACTCACCTGAGAGGCCCGCGAGGGTCTGATTATCAAATCGGCATGCAGTTAAATGGCACCAGCGAGCACGACAGTTTGCAACAAGCGTAATCCCATGAAGAAGGAGCCTGTGAGCTCCTGAAACACGTCGGAAGATTTTAATTTTGTCGGAGCAGAAATGCCGGTTTCTATCATTAATGGCTTTTTAGAAGCACTCTGCTGGTGCGGTTGTCCTTGCTTCAGGGCAATTTGTTTGTGGATATGGAAACGCGGCAGCCTGGCCGTGAAGGACGAACCACCATAAGAACAGTGTGGGGCCCAAGAGGTTGGAAAACCTCTGACCTTAGGCACAGCGGAGTGAATGAAATAAAGAAACCGGTGAGCATTTTGCGAAGCCCACTTGGGCAGTGATTTCATTTAAAAAAAGACTCTTGTTACGAACTGACACACTTGTGGAATAATTGGCATGAGTGAGACTATAGGTACCAGCATGCCATGGCACTACTCACCTGAGAGGCCCACGAGGGTCTGATTTTCAAATCGGCATGCAGTTAAATGGCACCAGCGAGCACTGCAGTTTGCAACAAGCGTAATCCCATGAAGAAGGATCCTGTGAGCTCCGAAACGCGTCAGAGGATTTAAATTTTGTCGGAGCAGAGATGCCGGTTTCTATCATTAAAGGCTTTTGAGAAGCACTCTGCTGGTGCCGTCGTCCTAGCTTCAGGGCAATTTTTTGTGAATTTGGAATCGCGGCAGCCTAGCCGTGAAGGACGAACCACCATATGAACAGTGTGGGGCCCAAGAGGTTGTAATCCCTCTGACCTTAGGCACAGCAGAGTGAATGAAATAAAGAAACCGGTGAGCGTTTTTCTGGAGCCCACTGGGGCAGTGATTTCATTCAAAAAAAGACTCTTGTTACGAACTGACACACTTGTGGAATAATTGGCTCGAGTGAGACTACAGGTACCAGCATGCCATGGCACTACTCACCTGAGAGGCCCACAAGGGTCTGATTATCAAATCGGTATGCAGTTAAATGGCACCAGCGAGCACTGCAGTTTGCAACAAGCATAATCCCATGAAGAAGGAGCCAGTGAGCTCCGAAACGCGTTGGACGGTTTTAATTTTGTCGGAACAGAAATGCCGGTTTCTATCATTAAAGGCTTTTGAGAAGCACTCTGCTGGTGCCGTCGTCCTTGCTTCAGGGCAATTTGTTTGTGAATATGGAAACGCGGCAGCCTGGCCGTGAAGGACGAACCACCATATGAACAGTGTGGGGCCCAAGAGGTTGTAATCCCTCTGACCTTAGGCACAGCAGAGTGAATGAAATAAAGAAACTGGCGAGCGTTTTTCCGCAGCCCACTGGGGCAGTGATTTCATTTAAAAAAGACTCTTGTTACGAACTGACACACTTGTGGGATAATTGGCTCGAGTGAGACTACAGGTACCAGGATGCCAAGGTACTACTCACCTGAGAGGCCCACGAGGGTCTGATTATCAAATCGGCATGCAGTTAAATGGCACCAGCGAGCACTGCAGTTTGCAACAAGCGTAATCCCATGAAGAAGGAGCCGGTGAGCTCCGAAACGCGTCGGAGGATTTTAATTTTGTCGGAGTAGAAAAGCCAGTTTCTATCATTAAAGGCTTTTGAGAAGCACTCTGCTGGTGCCGTCGTCCTAGCTTCAGGGCAATTTGTTTGTGAATATGGAAACGCGGCAGCCTGGCCGTGGAGGACGAACCACCATATGAACAGTGTGGGGCTCAAGAGTTGGAATCCCTCTGACCTTAGGCACAGCAGAGTGAATGAAATATAGAAACTGGTGAGCGTTTTTCCGAAGCCCACTGGGGCAGCTTTTACATTTAAAAAAAAGACTCTTGTTACGAACTGACACATTTGTGGAATAATTGGCTCGAGTGACACTACAGGTACCAGCATGCCATGGCACTACTCACCTGAGAGGCCCACGAGGGTCTGATTATCAAATCGGCATGCAGTTAAATGGCACCAGCGAGCGCTGCAGTTTGCAACAAGCGTAAACCCATGAAGAAGGATTCTATGAGCTCCGAAACGCGTGTCAGAGGATTTTAATTTTGTCAGAGCAGAAATGCCAGTTTCTATCATTAAAGGCTTTTGAGAAGCACTCTGCTGGTGCGGTCGCCCTTGCTTCAGGGCAATTTGTTTGTGGATATGGAAAAGCGGCAGCCTGGCCGTGAAGGACGAACCACCATATGAACAGTGTGGGGTCCAAGAGGTTGGAAAACCTCTGACCTTGGGCACAGCGGAGTGAATGAAATAAAGAAACCGGTGAGCGTTTTTCTGGAGCCCACTTGGGCAGTGATTTCATTTAAAAAAAGACTCTTGTTACGAACTGACACACTTGTGGAATAATTGGCATGAGTGAGACTACAGGTACCAGCATGCCATGGCACTACTCACCTGAAAGGCGCACGAGGGTCTGATTTTCAAATCGGCATGCAGTTAAATGCCACCAGCGAGCACTGCAGTTTGCAACAAGCGGAATCCCATGAAGAAGGATCCTGTGAGCTCCGAAACGCGTCAGAGGATTTAAATTTTGTCGGAGCAGAGATGCCGGTTTCTATCATTAAAGGCTTTTGAGAAGCACTCTGCTGGTGCGGTCGTCCTTGCTTCAGGGCAATTTGTTTGTGGAATTGGAAACGTGGCAGCCTGGCCGTGAAGGACGAACCACCATATGAACAGTGTGGGGTCCAAGAGGTTGGAATCCCTCTGACCTTGGGCACAGCGGAGTGAATGAAATAAAGAAACCGGTGAGCGTTTTTCTGGAGCCCACTGGGGCAGTGATTTCATTCAAAAAAAGACTCTTGTTACGAACTGACACACTTGTGGAATAATTGGCTTGAGTGAGACTACAGGTACCAGCATGCCATGGCACTACTCACCTGAGAGGCCACGAGGGTCTGATTATCAAATCGGTATGCAGTTAAATGGCACCAGCGAGCACTGCAGTTTGCAACAAGCATAATCCCATGAAGAAGGAGCCAGTGAGCTCCGAAACGCGTTGGACGGTTTTAATTTTGTCGGAACAGAAATGCCGGTTTCTATCATTAAAGGCTTTTGAGAAGCACTCTGCTGGTGCCGTCGTCCTTGCTTCAGGGCAATTTGTTTGTGAATATGGAAACGCGGCAGCCTGGCCGTGAAGGACGAACCACCATATGAACAGTGTGGGGCCCAAGAGGTTGTAATCCCTCTGACCTTAGGCACAGCAGAGTGAATGAAATAAAGAAACTGGCGAGCGTTTTTCCGAAGCCCACTGGGGCAGTGATTTCATTTAAAAAAGACTCTTGTTACGAACTGACACACTTGTGGAATAATTGGCTCGATTGAGACTACAGGTACCAGGATGCCAAGGTACTACTCACCTGAGAGGCCCGCGAGGGTCTGATTATCAAATCGGCATGCAGTTAAATGGCACCAGCGAGCACGACAGTTTGCAACAAGCGTAATCCCATGAAGAAGGAGCCTGTGAGCTCCTGAAACACGTCGGAAGATTTTAATTTTGTCGGAGCAGAAATGCCGGTTTCTATCATTAATGGCTTTTTAGAAGCACTCTGCTGGTGCGGTTGTCCTTGCTTCAGGGCAATTTGTTTGTGGATATGGAAACGCGGCAGCCTGGCCGTGAAGGACGAACCACCATAAGAACAGTGTGGGGCCCAAGAGGTTGGAAAACCTCTGACCTTAGGCACAGCGGAGTGAATGAAATAAAGAAACCGGTGAGCATTTTGCGAAGCCCACTTGGGCAGTGATTTCATTTAAAAAAAGACTCTTGTTACGAACTGACACACTTGTGGAATAATTGGCATGAGTGAGACTATAGGTACCAGCATGCCATGGCACTACTCACCTGAGAGGCCCACGAGGGTCTGATTTTCAAATCGGCATGCAGTTAAATGGCACCAGCGAGCACTGCAGTTTGCAACAAGCGTAATCCCATGAAGAAGGATCCTGTGAGCTCCGAAACGCGTCAGAGGATTTAAATTTTGTCGGAGCAGAGATGCCGGTTTCTATCATTAAAGGCTTTTGAGAAGCACTCTGCTGGTGCCGTCGTCCTAGCTTCAGGGCAATTTTTTGTGAATTTGGAATCGCGGCAGCCTAGCCGTGAAGGACGAACCACCATATGAACAGTGTGGGGCCCAAGAGGTTGGAATCCCTCTGACCTTGGGCACAGCGGAGTGTATGAAATAAAAAAAACGGTGAGCGTTTTTCTGGAGCCCACTGGGGCAGTGATTTCATTCAAAAAAAGACTCTTGTTACGAACTGACACACTTGTGGAATAATTGGCTCGAGTGAGACTACAGGTACCAGCATGCCATGGCACTACTCACCTGAGAGGCCCACAAGGGTCTGATTATCAAATCGGTATGCAGTTAAATGGCACCAGCGAGCACTGCAGTTTGCAACAAGCATAATCCCATGAAGAAGGAGCCAGTGAGCTCCGAAACGCGTTGGACGGTTTTAATTTTGTCGGAGCAGAAATGCCGGTTTCTATCATTAAAGGCTTTTGAGAAGCACTCTGCTGGTGCCGTCGTCCTTGCTTCAGGGCAATTTGTTTGTGAATATGGAAACGCAGCAGCCTGGCCGTGAAGGACGAACCACCATATGAACAGTGTGGGGCCCAAGAGGTTGTAATCCCTCTGACCTTAGGCACAGCAGAGTGAATGAAATAAAGAAACTGGCGAGCGTTTTTCCGCAGCCCACTGGGGCAGTGATTTCATTTAAAAAAGACTCTTGTTACGAACTGACACACTTGTGGGATAATTGGCTCGAGTGAGACTACAGGTACCAGGATGCCAAGGTACTACTCACCTGAGAGGCCCACGAGGGTCTGATTATCAAATCGGCATGCAGTTAAATGGCACCAGCGAGCACTGCAGTTTGCAACAAGCGTAATCCCATGAAGAAGGAGCCGGTGAGCTCCGAAACGCGTCGGAGGATTTTAATTTTGTCGGAGTAGAAAAGCCAGTTTCTATCATTAAAGGCTTTTGAGAAGCACTCTGCTGGTGCCGTCGTCCTAGCTTCAGGGCAATTTGTTTGTGAATATGGAAACGCGGCAGCCTGGCCGTGGAGGACGAACCACCATATGAACAGTGTGGGGCCCAAGAGGTTGGAATCCCTCTGACCTTAGGCACAGCAGAGTGAATGAAATATAGAAACTGGTGAGCGTTTTTCCGAAGCCCACTGGGGCAGCTTTTACATTTAAAAAAAAGACTCTTGTTACGAACTGACACATTTGTGGAATAATTGGCTCGAGTGACACTACAGGTACCAGCATGCCATGGCACTACTCACCTGAGAGGCCCACGAGGGTCTGATTATCAAATCGGCATGCAGTTAAATGGCACCAGCGAGCGCTGCAGTTTGCAACAAGCGTAAACCCATGAAGAAGGATTCTATGAGCTCCGAAACGCGTGTCAGAGGATTTTAATTTTGTCAGAGCAGAAATGCCAGTTTCTATCATTAAAGGCTTTTGAGAAGCACTCTGCTGGTGCGGTCGCCCTTGCTTCAGGGCAATTTGTTTGTGGATATGGAAAAGCGGCAGCCTGGCCGTGAAGGACGAACCACCATATGAACAGTGTGGGGTCCAAGAGGTTGGAAAACCTCTGACCTTGGGCACAGCGGAGTGAATGAAATAAAGAAACCGGTGAGCGTTTTTCTGGAGCCCACTTGGGCAGTGATTTCATTTAAAAAAAGACTCTTGTTACGAACTGACACACTTGTGGAATAATTGGCATGAGTGAGACTACAGGTACCAGCATGCCATGGCACTACTCACCTGAAAGGCGTACGAGGGTCTGATTTTCAAATCGGCATGCAGTTAAATGGCACCAGCGAGCACTGCAGTTTGCAACAAGCGGAATCCCATGAAGAAGGATCCTGTGAGCTCCGAAACGCGTCAGAGGATTTAAATTTTGTCGGAGCAGAGATGCCGGTTTCTATCATTAAAGGCTTTTGAGAAGCACTCTGCTGGTGCGGTCGTCCTTGCTTCAGGGCAATTTGTTTGTGGAATTGGAAACGTGGCAGCCTGGCCGTGAAGGACGAACCACCATATGAACAGTGTGGGGTCCAAGAGGTTGGAATCCCTCTGACCTTGGGCACAGCGGAGTGAATGAAATAAAGAAACCGGTGAGCGTTTTTCCGAAACCCACTGGGATAGTGATTTCATTCAAAAAAAGACTCTTGTTACGAACTGACACACTTGTGGAATAATTGGCTCGAGTGAGACTACAGGTACCAGGATGCCAAGGCACTACTCACCTGAGAGGCCCACGAGGGTCTGATTATCAAATCGGCATGCAGTTAAATGGCACCAGCGAGCACTGCAGTTTGCAACAAGCGGAATCCCATGAAGAAGGAGCCTGTGAGCTCCGAAACGCGTCAGAGTATTTTAATTTTGTCGGAGCAGAAAAGCCGGTTTCTATCATTAAAGGCTTTTGAGAAGCACTCTGCTGGTGCGGTAGTCCTTGCTTCAGGGCAATTTGTTTATGGATATGGAAAAGCGGCAGCCTGGCCGTGAAGGACGAACCACCATATGAACAGTGTGGGGCCCAAGAGGTTGGAATCCCTCTGACCTTAGGCACAGTGGAGTGAATGAAACAAAGAAACCGGTGAGCGTTTTTCGGAAGCAAACTGGGGCAGTGATTTCATTAAAAAAAAGACTCTTGTTACGAACTGACACACTTGTGGAATAATTTGCTCGAGTGAGACTGCAGGTACCAGCATGCCATGGCACTGCTCACCTTAGAGGACCACGAGGGTCTTATTATCAAATCGGCATGCAGTTAAATGGCACCAGCGAGCACTGCAGTTTGCAATAAGCGTAATCCCATGAAGAAGGAGCCTGTGAGCTCCGAAACGCGTTGGAGGATTTTAATTTTGTCGGAGCAGAAATGCCGGTTTCTATCATTAAAGGCTTTTGAGAAGCACTCTTGGTGCGGTGGTTCTTGCTTCAGGGCAATTTGTTTGTGGATATGGAAACGCAGCAGCCTGGCTGGGAAGGACGAACCACCATATGAACAGTGTGGGGCCCAAGAGGTTGGAATCCCTCTGACCTTAGGCACAGCAGAGTGAATGAAATAAAGTAACCGGTGAGCGTTTTTCCGAAGCCCACTGGGGCAGTGATTTCATTTAAAAAAAGACTCTTGTTACGAACTGACACACTTGTGGAATAATTGGCTCGAGTGAGACTACTGGTACCACCATGTCATGGCACTACTCACCTGAGAGGCCCACGAGGGTCTGATTATCAAATCGGCATGAAGTTAAATGGCACCAGCGAGCACTGCAGTTTGCAACAAGCGTAATCCCATGAAGAAGGATCCTATGAGCTCCGAAACGCGTCTGAGGATTTTAATTTTGTCGGAGCAGAAATGCCGGTTTCTATCATTAAAGGCTTTTGAGAAGCACTCTGCTGGTGCGGTCATCCTTGCTTCAGCGCAATTTGTTTGTGGATATGGAAACGCGGCAGCCTGGCAGTTAAGGACGAACCTCCATATGAACAGTGTGGGGCCCAAGAGGTTGGAATCCCTCTGACCTTAGGCACAGCCGAGTGAATGAAATAAAGAGACCGGTGAGCGTTTTTCCGAAACCCACTGGGATAGTGATTTCATTAAAAAAAAGACTCTTGTTACGAACTGACACACTTGTGGAATAATTGGCTCGAGTGAGACTACAGGTACCAGCATGCCATGGCACTACTCACCTTAGAGGCTCAGGAGCGTCTTATTATCAAATCGGCATGCAGTTAAATGGCACCAGCGAGCACTGCAGTTTGCAACAAGCGTAATCCCATGAAGAAGGAGCCTGTGAGCTCTGAAACGCGTCGGAGGATTTTAATTTTGTCGGAGCAGAAATGCCGGTTTCTATCATTAAAGGCTTTTGAGAAGCACTCTGCTGGTGCGGTCATCCTTGCTTCAGGGCAATTTGTTTGTGGATATGGAAATGCAGCAGCCTGGTCGTGAAGGACGAACCACCATTTGAACAGTGTGGGGACCAAGAGGGTGGAATCCCTCTGACCATAAGGCACAGCGGAGTGAATGAAATAAAGAAACCGGTGAGCGTTTTTCTGAAGCCCACTGGGTCAGTGATTCCATTTAAAAAAAGACTCTTGGTACGAACTGACACACTTGTGGAATAGTTGGCTCGAGTGAGACTACAGGTACCAACATGCCATGGCACTACTCACCTGAGAGGACCGCGAGGGTCTGATTATCAAATAGGCATGCAGTTAAATGGCACCAGCGAGTATGACAGTTTGCAACAAGCGTAATCCCATGAAGAAGGAGCCTGTGAGCTCCTGAAACACGTCGTAGGATTTTAATTTTGTCGGAGCAGAAATGCCGGTTTCTATCATTAATGGCTTTTTAGAAGCACTCTGCTGGTGTGGTTGTCCTTGCTTCAGGGCAATTTGTTTGTGGATATGAAAACGCGGCAGCCTGGCCGTGAAGGACGAACCACCATATGAACAGTGTGGGGCCCAAGAGGTTGGAAAACCTCTGACCTTAGGCACAGCGGAGTGAATGAAATAAAGAAACCGGTGAGCATTTTGCGAAGCCCACTTGGGCAGTGATTTCATTTAAAAAAAGACTCTTGTTACGAACTGACACACTTGTGGAATAATTGGCATGAGTGAGACTACAGGTACCAGCATGCCATGGCACTACTCACCTGAGAGGCCCACGAGGGTCTGATTATCAAATCGGCATGCAGTTAAATGGCACCAGCGAGCACTGCAGTTTGCAACACGCGTAATCCCATGAAGAAGGAGCCTGTGAGCTCCAAAATGCGTTGGAGGATTTTAATTTTATCAGAGCATAAATGCCGGTTTCTATCATTAAAGGCTTTTGAGAAGCACTCTGCTGGTGCAGTCGTCCTTGCTTCAGCGCAATTTGTTTGTGGATATGGAAACGCGGCAGCCTGGCCGTGAAGGACGAACCACCATATGAACAGTGTGGGGCCCAAGAGGTTGGAATCCCTCTGACCTTAGGCACAGCGAAGTGAATGAAATAAAGAAACTGGTGAGCGTTTTTCTGAAGCCCACTGGGGCAGTGATTTAATTAAAAAAAAGACTCTTGTTACGAACTGATACACTTGTGGAATAATTGGCTCGAGTGAGACTACAGGTACCAGCATGCCATGGCACTACTCACCTGAGAGGCCCACGAGGGTCTAATTATCAAATCGGCATGCAGGTAAATGGCACCAGCGAGCACTGCAGTTTGCAACAAGCGTTAATCCCATGAAGAAGGAGCCTGTGAGCTCAGAAACGTGTCAGAGGATTTTAATTTTGTCGGAGCAGAAATGCCGGTTTCTATCATTAAAGGCTTGTGAGAAGCACTCTGCTGGTGCGGTCATCCTTGCTTCAGGGCAATTTGTTTGTGGATATGGAAACGCGGCAGCCTGGCCGTGAAGGACGAACCACCATATGAACAGTGTAGGGCCCAAGACGTTGGAATCTCTCTGACCTTAGGCACAGCGGAGTGAATGAAATAAAGAAACCGGTGAGCATTTTTCCGACGCCCACTGGGGCAGTGATTTCAATTAAAAAAAGACACTTGTTATGAACTGACACACTTGTGGAATAATTGGCTCGAGTGAGACTACAGGTACCAGCATGCCATGGCACTACTCACCTGAGAGGCCCATGAGGGTCTAATTATCAAATCAGTATGCAGTTAAATGGCACCAGCGAGCACTGCAGTTTGCAACAAACGTAATCCCATGTAGAAGGAGCCTGTGAGCTCCGAAACGCGTCAGAGGATTTTAATTTTGTCGGAGCAGAAATGCCGGTTTCTATCATTAAAGGCTTTTGAGAAGCACTCTGCTGGTGTGGTCGTCCTTGATTCAGGGCAATTTGCTTGTGGATATATATCACGCGTTATATATCAATTCTCTGTTTAAGCACGGCATCTTTTTGTGTAATTGTGTATTTCTCTTTTGTTCTCAATCATATCATGATGATTACAAAATAGTTCCAAGTAAACTTTATGCATACATTTAAATTTTATTAATTCATTTATAAAATAGATTTGTTTTCAGCCCGCAAATAATTGTAAAATATACGATGCGGCCATCGTACTGAAATATTTGGAGACCCCTAAATTATCACATGGATGACACACATATTTCCTTGCTTGAAACAAGGTTCCTAGAGTTTAACAGACCGTATTATGTGTAAGTTTGCCATGTCTGGGCCGCAGCGCTCTTCTAAATGGGTGTGCAGTGTGCAGACTAGGTCAGTGCGCCTTACCTGGTGTCCTCAGGACTGCCACAAACCCTGGGAGCAGTGCATTAGTGAAAGGGGGACTGGCTATTTAAAGTAGACAACCTGCCTTTTAATGTGCAAGCAGCATGTGGCCTGCACTTTAAAAGGGACAGAGATCCCAGTGCACTGCAGAAGCCTGAACGGGACCTCTCTTCCCCTCTTTCAAGGGTTATTTTCAGGGGCGAACTGACTATGCACCATCTTTTTGTTGCACAATCAGTGCACCCCCTAAGAGTTCATTTATCTCTGCCCCCACATCTACAATACAACTCAGAGGCAAAACATTCTCTCATTTCCATTGGGTATGACCCCATATAAAGATTGTGCCAGCCCACATATAGTGCTGGCATGATATCTATACTACTATAATAAAGGAAGAACTTTGAACCTTTGAGGCGGGTAAACTCGGGAACCACAGCGCCAATCCACACACCCGATACATCGTTGTAAACGTCAGGACGTGCAGATGGACATAGGCTATATAAAGTGAAAATATATACGTTATTTAAAAAATTTAGCGAAAAAAAAGTAGTCCCTTGGAAGAAGCGCCGGCCGCGACCTGCGTGCTGACGTCAGGAGGGCGGGGAGGAGCGGCGTCCAGGAGCGCGAGGAGGAGCGGCGGACATGGCGCAGGAGGAGCGGCGGACAAGCGGGAGGAGCGGTGAGGAGCGGCAGACAGGCGGTGAGGAGCGGCGGACAGGATGGGTGGAGCGGTGACGAGCAGCGAGGAGCGGTGGAGCGGTGAACTGAGGAGCGCGGGGGGGGAGCGGCGGCTGAGGTAAGGCTCCGGGGGACCCACGGACAATGTCGGGGCAGGCGGGGGTCGGGGCAGGCGGGGGACGGGGTGGGCGGGGGCCGGGGCGGGGGCACTGAACACTCATGGCGGGGGGCGGGCGGGCTCATTCCCTGAACACTCATTTCGGGACGGGCTGCTATGTCGGGGCGGGCGGGGGGCGGGGAAGCCTGATTGCTCCCGGACAAGGTCGGGGCGGGCTGCTAGTGTATAACATAAAGGGTAAAAAGGCACTTGAGACAGCTACACTGGCTACCAGTGACCAGGAGGATAGAGCTCAAGGCTCTGACCTTTGCCTTTCAAGCGGCAAGTAGTAAGGGCCCTGGCTACCTAAGGCAGAGTCTTAGCCCATATCATTACGAACAGACCCTGAGATCTAATCACCTGTGTCTCTTCTGTGTTCCACGATATTCCAATGCTCGACAAGGGGGCAGGTCCTCCATGGTTAGGACCACCAAACTATGGAAGGCATTGCCTTGCCACTTGCGACTGTTAGAAACAGAACCTGATTTTAGGAAGGTCTTAAAAACCTGGCTTTAAAGCAGGGGTAGCATCATTGACTGATCTGTCTCTTTAGTCTGTTTCCCGCGCCCAGACACCTCTTTGCAAATACACTTTATAAATGATCATTGATTGAAAGGGCCATGCAAGCATCTGTAATACCAAAGTGCCCTGGGGTGCACATGGGCCTTGTGCCACTGGGGAACTTACCATTACAAGACCCCAGGTTGCGAAGTGCTCAAAGGAAGTCCAAAGCTGGATAAAACCCAACTGAATTTGCTTGAACAATCTGAAGTCTTACTTATGGGCCCGTCGACATTTCACATATACCTTTTTCTTATCCTAATACTATGGGCATACCACCAAAACCAGTCCACTAGGTTCTCAACCTGGATGTCATCTTCAACAGTAATCTTTCCTTCTCCCCTCATGTTAATTCACTCACTGAAGGTGCATTCCACCACTTACACACACCTAGGTGCATCCTCCTGCTTAATTGTTTATCCCAGTAAATTGTATTAGTCCTCACATGGGCACTAATTTACTTGGATTACCACACTAGCATCTTTGCAGGCTTCCCTGAAAGCTTGACTGATAAATTAAAAATCATTTATAATGGTAAAGCAATGGCTCAGCTACTGCCGGCCGGCTCTTGGCAGTAACAAACTCTCCATCAAGTACTCAATGATGTAAGGAAACAGTTTCTGGCTTCTATACAGAAGAAGCAATAGCTTACGGAAAAACCTAGCATAGTGACATTCCAGCAGAAAAGCTAAACTTTTATTAATGTTCTTAAGAGAAGACTAGAAGTGAGCCATTGCACTGCATTATCAATCATATGAATTACTTAATAATATCATCTTCTATTTTGTGTTGTAACTTTGAATTTCTGTTGCCGCCCTTACCCCTGAAAAATATAAAAAATAAAATAAGCTAACTAAAAAGAATTAAAAATCATACAACAAGAATCATCTACGGTCCTCTGATGTCTACATTGCCTATCAAAATGAGATACCTCTTAAAAACGCAGTGCATTGTACAAGAACCTGTCCAAGATTGTTTGCCTGACTACCTGTCTACACTCTTTCAGTCCTACCACCCTCCCAGGCATTTGAGATCCTCCTCTTCAAACATCCTGGTTGCGCATCGTCGCATCCTAAATGGATCCAGGTACAGATTGCTCCATGCACAGGGCGCCTCCTTTAGGAACTCCCTTCCTCAGCCATTGAATTTGAGAAAAAAACCTGCTTATGTTTAGGAGAAGCATAAAAACTCACTTGTTTTACCCCTCTTACAGCGTTTGAGCTGGTGTCATCAGTGCCTTTTGAATTGAAAAATTAAATTTGTAGTTTTGTATATCTGTGTGGGTATCCAGGCGCTGTCCATGGGCATGGGGAGATTCAGTGATTTGCCCAGAATCACAGAATGTTGAGTAGACGCCGAGACACGAACCCAGATCCACAGCTCCCGAGTCGACAGCTCTCCCAGCTGCACCACATCCTACTACCTAATCTTTGCTGACATCAGTCAATTTCCTACTTGATCCGCTACATAATTTAAAATCTAGAGCTTGTTAGCCACCTAAGATTGTCATATGATCCCTTAGGAAGGTGTTCCATCATCACAGATATTAGATTTCCACTACTAGATGTACTGGTTGTGTTTTTTCTGCAACAGGTGAACTTACTCCATTATTGTGTTATTGTCTCTCCACCTCTTCACATAGAGCTCTTAACCGCCAATTTTTGATTTCAATGCAATGCAAAATCTCTAAATACACAGAGCCAAATGAATGAATTAAAGCTACTAATGGAGTTAAATGATTTCACAAAGTGCACAAATATTTCTTAATCAATATTCAGTTTTTTACTTTAAAAAAGAAAACATGCTTTAATTCACAAACTATATAGTAAATATAAATTTACAAATGTACACATGAAATTTAGACCTACGTAGCACCACCTGTAACAGAGATCTGACAGAAGGTCTCGGTGTTCAACAATGTTTAGCTTTTCTATATGATATTCATCAATAGAAGCTTTTCCTTTTTTTTTTTTAATTTCTTTATTCAAACTTTTTCTATTTCTCAGGACCCCCCAAAGGTGACGGACAGGTATACCATTGATTCCATAATACACATTAATTCATGAGCATTACAGTGTAGCTTTGCAAGGAATCTGCTTCATCATACATTTGATTAAATTTCCAAGAGCAATTGTCTCCCTTAGAAAAAGGGAAGAAGGAAAGCAACCAAAGAAAAACAGACAACAAAAAAAAGGTAAAATCAGGGAACATTGCGGTTAGGGAGGCGTAGACTCCGCCAGTTGTGTGATTCCTAGTGTGAATGATTGACTCCACTAACGTTGTTTTTTTGCCTAGTGTCCTCCCCCCTGGCTTGCGTAGCAGAAAATCCCTGATTTGAGGATATTTAAAAAAGTCTCGCCAATCCCATTGATATTCATTTTTCTGGTCTTCGAAAGATTTAACCCCATGTGGGGTAAAAAGGCATCCTAGCTGAGTTATTCCTGCCTTGTACCATTTGCTTATGCAATTATCACTAAAGATGGTTGCCAGAAGAATTGGGTTATCAATTGAGGGGGTATAGTGTGAGGTTTGCCCTAAGCCTAACATTTTCTTTACCACCTTCCAAACCTTAAATCCACTATAGAGTGTTTTGAGCTTAACTCTTTTGTGGTAGCTATCATGTAGATGTCTTCATAGATACCCTCTGACTGTATTGCCCAGAAGAAGTTGGAATATAGATGGTGTGTCGTCATCCCCGCCCGTTTCTTCCGTCCCCATATTTTGTAGTAGTTCCCTGCTATAGAGTAGCACACATGCCCAATAATAAGCTTTTAGATTGGGAAGAGCAAGCCCACCTCTGTCCTTGGGGAGAGTGAAACGTTTATAGGCCCGTCAGGGTTGTGAATATGCCCAAATGAATCTAGAAAATGGGCGTTCAATAGATTTAAACCATTGGTTCGAAAATTCAAGACAGATTGCTCTGAACAAATATACAATTTTAGGGGAAAAAACCATTTTAACTGCATTTGCTCTTCCGGTAATAGATAAATGGAGGTTGTCTAAGCGGCGTAGATCCTTCTGTATTGAGCACAGCATTGGTTTTAGGTTAATGTCAACCAAATTCTCGAGATCAGAGGAGATGGTGACTGCCAGGTACGTAGCTTTGTCCACCACTCGACAGTCGTCCATCGTGCTTTTTTTGTTCAGAACAATCTGTGTCTTCCCTTAATTAAGCGAGTAACCAGAGACTAATCCAAACTTGATCGGTGGAGACGATAGTGATGTTGTCTGCGTATGCGAGTGTTTTCTATAGGGGTATTTTCTCTATTTCTTTCTAACCGGCGAATAAAAGGGTCGATGTATATTGTGAAGAGCAATGGTGAGCATGGGCAGCCCTGGCATGTTCCTCGGGATATTGTGATTTCCTTAGTTAAGCTTCCATTGACCAGTACCACTGCTTTGGGGTTAACATACAATTTTTGTACACCCCGAACGAAGCCTGTTTTGAATTCAACTTTCGATAAATACCCACAGCTGGGTAAGAGGCGCACTCAATTTAAACACTTTCTATTAAATATTAAATTCAACTTTCGACATAGCATCCCAAAGAAACTGCCAGGAGACCCTGTCGAAAGCCTTCTCTGCATCGAGAAGGATCAATGCCATAGGGTCTCCCTCAGTCTCCGTACCGTCAAGTAGCGTGATCACTCTCCGAATGTGGTTAATGGTTGACCTCCCCAGCACAAAGTCATGTTGGCTCTTGGCGATCACTTTGTTTTCATATGGGCGACCCTGCTAGCCAAGATCTTTGAATATATTTTCGAGTCAGCATTGATGAGAGTTATGGGGCGATATGATCCTAAGTGCTCTGGAGGGTTTCTTTTTTTGGGGGTGGGGGGGTTAACAATTTTAGCTCTAGACCAGGAGTTGGGAGGATGGCCGCCTTTAAATATGTGTATAATTAATTCAACTAAAATATTTTTGATTTGCTCCAGAAACGTTGAATAAAACTCAGAGGGGATGCTATCTAATCCGGAGGCCTTCCCTTTTGGAAGATTTTTGACGGTGATTAGGATTTCATCTGTGCTAGGGGGTTCTCCAATATGTTCTGATCTTCTTCCTCAAGCCTTGCACCCTCGCCTCCATCAAAGTAGCTTTCTATCTCGGCTAAGTCCCCCCTACCTTCTTCGGTATACAGATCTCTGTAGAATCACCAAAATGCTTCTCTAATGTGTACTGGGTCCTTTAGTTGACCCTCAACCGGATCATGAATTTCCCTGATCAGATTAGTTTTTGTTTGTTGTCGCATTTGCACTGCTAACTGGTGGCGCACTTGTTTGTTGACTTCTCTTCGAGCGGTTGCTTTCCTGAACGACTTGTCGGTAAAGATGTTAGTGATAGCTGCCTTAGCAATTGCTACCTGACTTAGGGATCTAGAGATTACTTTGGCCGCATTTCCCCCACTTGTGGCTCTGACCAATTATTCTTCATATAGCCTAAGATTATCCTGTAAGCTCTGCATAGTTTCCTCTTTAGCTTATTTGCCCTTAAAGAGTACTGCATCGTCTCTCCACGAATCCTTGCCTTCAAGATGTCCCATACTATGTCAATTGAAGCGCTGCTGACATTATCGCCTAGAAATTTGGGGATCCAATCTCTCATATGAGTACAGTACTTAGGGTCAATAATTAAGGCTTTTTCAAAGGTCCAGGGTGTGGGTTCTGATTTTACGGGTGTAATGGCCAGGGTACAGATTAGGGGATTATGGTCTGATAATATCCGAGGTAATTTCTCAGTTCGACAATTACTTTTGAGTGAGTTTGACATTAAAACATAATCAATTCTTATGTGTGTAGAATGTGGATTAGAATAAAAAGTGTGCCCTGGGTCATTAGCGTTGGATGTTTGCCAGCCGTCCACTAGTCTGTGTACGAGGCACATATTTTTCAGAGACCTAAATGCCTTCGGTGACAGCCCTTGTACAACCACTCATTTTTCAGAGACCAATCTGACGGGAGGTTGATGTTGAAGTCCCACAGACCATTACCGGAAGAGGCCACTGTGCAAGCTCGTTGGAGATTTCGTCAAAGACCACTGGGTCATCCGTATTGCTCCCATATATAGCGCATAGAGTCAGCTTTTGGCCCTTTCCGTATTGGCATTCCGTAATAGCCCATCAGCCAAATTTGTTGGATTTAGAGTAGTTAAAAACATACCCGCTGCCTTTAGCCAAGATTGCAACCCCCGTACCGGTGCCCCTTGTGAAGTGGCGCACACCAACCTGTACCCTAGTGTGTTTAAAATATGGCTTTGAGATCCCTCTGTGTGCGTTTCTTGGAGGCATACCCAGGGTTCGTAATCCTATTGCTACCATTTGGCTTTTTTTAATATCGTTCAATCCACAGATATTTAGGGATACACTTTTAACCCCCCCATATTTTTGAGATAGATGTCCTAGAGATATCAACACGAGTGTCTAGTTTACAGAGCTGATATCGGCTCCTCTTGCCATTTTCCCTCTGTTACTCTGTACTCCTTGAACGCTTGCTCTTGTTTTGTATTGGTGACCTGTCTGACGCATCCGCTCCCCCCCTCCCCGGTTACGCCCCCCCCACCCACCACCAATCGTGGAGGTTACCTGGCCGCTGCAGGGTCAGGGGTTTGACGTCCGTCATCCTATCCCCGTGAGCCCGCTAAGCCAGCCCGTGTGAGTGGAACCATTTAAAGAGTTTGTAGTAGCGATGGCTATGAGCAAACCAGAACATATGTAAAGTATTTTAAAAAACATTTAAAAAAAAGAACACCCCACATCCCATCTAATCATCTTCATAGTACCAACAATCTTAAAGTGCACATAGTGGGGTAAGAGAAAATTCAGTGACTAAAGAACTGAAAAAAAAGGATGCAGACATGTGATCTGAATTCCTAGTGGGTGCGCCTACATTGGACCACCTATCATTGTTACTAGAGCGATCATTGTTTATGTCCTGAAATTTCCTCTAAATAGCTTTTTGCCTGAATTTCAGAGATGAAGCTACGTGTAGCCCCTTGAAAAATAATTTTGAGTCTGGCCGGATTCTGTAGGTACACTGTAGCCCCAAGTTTCTGAAAGGGATCAAAGAGCTGCCTGAGTCTCCACCTGTGCTCGACCGTGGTGTGCGCAAAATCTGGTTGGGTAAAAAAAACTATACCTTCAGAAGCTTTTCCTATTGTATTTGTCACAGAGTTCTCGATGTAAAACCCTTTCTCCTTGCATTTCTCAGAGAGTTCAGTATGTAAAATCCATTACTAATATATCTGTCAAAGATTTCACAAAATAAAAACTGACTCATGGTATTGAGGAAGATAATTGCAAGGTAGACTTAGGGAGATGTTGTGGCTAAAAATTCAGAACTGAACAACACTCAATAATATTACATAATTAACCAATGTCTAACTGATGTTTTTTTCATTAAAAAGGAAAAGTACTTTAATGCACACACAACTAACTACTATAATAAAAATGGCAAACTATTTAAAAGATTTCCGTAGGAAGTACAAATAGGTGCCTCTCCTTTAGGGGCCTCACAGATTAAACAGGGTGCAAGTCACATACCCTAAAGCAGTGCAGAACCACAATTTTTGTAAATATCACAACCTTGAACACGCCCTTTGGAATCAGGCTGTGTGGCAGATAGTTAACTGCACTAGAGTCTGGAACACTTCTCAGAGTTGGGTGCTGATCTGTGGCACACATTCATTAAAATCACAAGGCATCTTTGTGTTAGATCGAGGCCCACTGGCACATTTTTACATATATTTGGCTGACTGGTAGTTAAATAAAAACAAATTTGCACCAATTCTGTGGTCCGTGCCCATTCTTCTGCACTAGGGAATGGTGGGAAAGTAGTATATATTTGTCCATGCACGAAAAGGGTAGCCCCAATGGAAGAGGCTACAGGTAGATATTATTTCATCAATTTATTGATGACAGCTACAATCAGGCAACAGCACGAAAAAAGTAATTCCATCTTTTGCCAGATGCGTTTCGGGTATCAGTCCCCTAATCATTGGCATAGTGACGCTTCGAACAAGACAATCCTTGCGCACACTTTGTAAATCATTAGAGCCTGCCCCAGTGGGCGGGGCCATTCGCATGGCCTTCCGGTTCTAGTAGTGTCACAACTATAATACTCATGTAAGTCCGTCTTGTAAGCTGCTAATAATGTCACAAATAATTACCCAAGTGAGTCAATGCATATTTCTGCTTATATATATATATATATATACATATATATATATGAAATGAAGCTCCTGACCACAAAGGTGGAACCAAACAGGCGCGGACCTCTTCCCCTGGAGTCACGTTGAATAACGGGCCACCACACGTAGATGTCAAAGCAGTCTTAAAGATTTATTTCATATTTGCAATTGCTTGAGACTGATGTCCCCCATGACGCGTTTCACTCCGTAAAAGGAGCTTGGTCACATGACGCGCCCCAACAGGCTTAGCAAATATAAAGTGCTTAAAAGGCCAAATAGCTGTAGAAAATAGGCTAAAGGACCACAAAGTGCAGGAAATAAATAAAATTACAAGGAATGGCAATAAATCTCCAAACAAGTGAGAGGTCCACAAAAACAGTCAAACCAGAATTGCACATGAATACAATACTGCACATATAAAATAGTGATAGTCATGGCAAGTGCCCCTAAAATCACAAAGTTGATCGAAATATTCGAAAAGTTTAAGTGTAGCAGCTGCAGCAAATGATGCTCGTATTGAAATATAGTACTCAGTCTAAGGTGCAAAGGTGACTCTCAGAATTCATAATCATATCGCTTATAAATAACAATATTGATAAAGTGCAAGTGCAAAAAAATATATACCAAAACTCTGTAATACAGAGTTAGCAAATAGCAGCAGCTAAAACTGTTAAAGTGCAAGTGCACACTTCAGGGTGAAAAATTGTTATTATTCAGTTGACATATAATTCTGGAAAGGGACCGCTCAAAAAAATAACATGTAATCGATATTCAAATAATTGAATAAGCCAGCTCAAGTCATACAAAATCAAAAAAAAAGTGATGTGCAAAATAAGCATACAGAAATTTTTTAAATAAAACTAGCAGCACAACTGAGGCACAGTATGAAACACCTACAAATGAATAATTCCAATAGATAACATGGCAGCGATCATAAGAAAAAGAAAGAAAAGAAAACCAAATGACCCTCATAAAACAAGCACCAACCAATAAGTGCTTTTAACAGACCATCAAAGACAAAGAAATTTACAAAAAATTATGTAAATCCTCATTCATATTCAACCCGTTCGGAACTCTGGTATCTAGCATAAGAATAAAATGGGTTTCCTTCTGTCTAAGCATTTTATCACGGTTACCTCCCCGTCTGGGGTTAGGAACTGAACCTAGAACAGTGTACTAAAAATCCTTAAATTTGTTGTCATGGATGGATTTAAAGTGTCGAGCCACCGGGTAATTACTGTCGGAGTTGATAATGGCTCGTACGTGCTGCAATATGCGCTTGTTTACTGGAAGCTTCGTACTGCCCATATATTCCAAATTACAACCACATTTTAATTTGCATATTACATATTCAGACAGGCAGGTCAAATATTCTTGGATGGCAATCTGCTTCTCGCTAAAAGCAGATTGATAATGTGTGCCATTCTTAGCAAAAGAGCAAGCACGGCAGGAAGTGCACTTAAAGAAACCCATTTTAGATAACCAGGTACGTTTGGCTGGAATTTCGGGCATGGATCAGTCAAGGCCATCCCTCATACTTGACGCTCTTCTGAAAGTGATGGCTGGTTGACTTGGCATGATCGGGCCTAGAATGTTATCTGTCATAAGGATCGGCCATTCCGAGTATATAATACGTCGGATGGACTTTTCTTGGGTACTGAAAGTGGCGATCAGGCGAACCTGACCGATTGCATTGGAATCAGGAGGTGTGGCAACCTTAGGTTTGAGTAAATCATCCCTTGATTTAATTTTAGCTTTTTTGAGGGCTTGTTCAAGTATTGTGCTGCTGTAACCCCTTTGAAGGAATCTCTGTGTTGCTTCTGCTAAACACATGTCAGATGTTAATGGCTCACTGCATATCCGCCGGATACGTATAAATTCACCGTACGGAATGCTGTTTATGGTGTGCTTATGGTGTGAGCTTTGAGCATGTAAGATTGAATTGCCCGCAGTAGTCTTCCTAAAGAGTTTGGTGTGTAATTTACCTTCCTTGATGTAAAGTTGGACATCCAAAAACTCAGCTAAATCATTGGTTACAGATGCAGTAAATCTCAAATTGCGATCATTGTTATTAATTTCGCTAACAAAGGTTAAGGCCTGTTCTTTAGTAGCTCTCCAAATGATGCAAATATCATCAATATAACGCCAGTAGTGAACAATATTAGCTCCCCACTGGCGATGAGTGCGGCCGAGCACATGCTCCTCCCACCAGCCAACATGCAAGCATGAATAGCTGGGGGAGAAGCACGAACCCATGGCCACCCCTCGCTGCTGATGAAAAATATCATTTTGGAATTTGAAAAAGTTGTTACGAAGTCATATTTCGGTCATTTCAAGGAGCATGGTGTTATGTTCCCTTAAAGCCACCTACCGGTTACCAAGAAAATACTCCATAGCCTCAATACCCTGATAGGGGAAACAACCTTTACAACGCAACTTTTACAACGCACTACCATTACAACGCAACTTTTACAACGTAAAATCCATTACAACGCATGTTTTTACAACGCAGTCATTACAACGCATGAACTACATCGCACACCACTACAACGCATGTCATTACAACTCAGTTATTACAACGCATACCATTACAGCGCATAAAATTACCATCCAACACTTACCCTACTGTTGCACCCCCTGGAGTTAAAATAGTAATTTTTACCCCTACACTATCCAAAACCTACCCTACTGTTGCACCCCCTGGAGTTAGAATAGTAATTTTTACCCCTACACTATCCAATACTTACCTTACATGCAATGTAATGTAATGCGTTGTAATGGTATGCGTTGTAAATGTAGTATGCGTTGTAATGGAATGCGTTGTAAAGGTAGTTTTAAAGTATTCGTTGTAATGGCATGCGTTGTAATGGTGTGCGTTGTAGTGGATGTTGCGGTGTAAAAATTGCGTTGTAAAGGTAGGCGTTGTAAAAGTATGCGTTGTAACGTCATACATCCCCCTGATAGTGATGTATACTCGTATATAACGATTCTATGTCCATTATAATAAAAAAATAGTCAGGGCACCAATTCACTTCATTTATCTTGCAAGAAAATCCGTAGTGTCTTTAAGATAAGACGGTAAATTAGTCATGTGGGGTTGGAGAAAGAAGTCCACGTATTTCGACAAATTTTCGTTCATGCTACCTTGAGCTGAAATAATGGGACGGCCTGGGACAGGAGTAACCAGTTTATGAACTTTTGGCAAAAGGTAGAACAGCGGAGTGATCGGAAACTCAACAGTTACAAATTTAGACTCCTCTTTAGTGAATAGTCCTTTCCTTTGCCACTGGTGGATCTTTTTACGGGTGATCTCTTCACTTGTTCTCATGTTGACCTTGGAGGATTTGATGTAACAATTTGGATCCGATAAATGTTTATCAGCCTCTTTCAAGTAGTCCTCCCTTGACCAAAGAACAGTGTTACCACCCTTATCAGAATTTTTCACGATGATGTCGGGGTTACTCTGGATTTTCTTAATCAAAAGATGGTATTGATTATTATTGTAAGAAGCCTGTTTAGACTTACTCAAAGTTTTCTTATTGAGTTCTGTGAGTTCAACAACAACTCTGTCACTGAAGACATCCACTGCATCTTTGGGCATGAGTGGTAGAAAGGTCGATTTGGCGCGGAAAGGACTAGGAGCAGGTTTTCTCACATTGATGGTCTGAATGACAGATGGAGCGCCCTGTGTACTGTCATCATAAGCAAGGTCAAGAAGAGATTGAAGTCCCTCAATATTCTTGACTTGCAAAGGAATCAGTGTAGTTGCAGTAGGTATGCAACTACACTGTACAGGTACTATCCTTCCGTACAGGATGTAATTGGAAGTATTTAATTAATTTAATCTTCCTGATGAATTTAAAAACATCAATGCGTGTCTGATTGTACGAAAAAATACTGGTAGGGCAAAATGTCAAGCCTAAAGAAAGAAGCTGCTCCTCTGCTTTAGTAAGTATTGTGTCAGTCAAGTTGATCATTGTGTTTTCCACAGTAGAAGTTACCTACTCCAATTTCTCTGTGCATTGCTTCGCGTGGTACCTTTGTTTATGCTTGCGCCTCCTGTTGCGCCTGTTCCTGTTGCTGTTCCTGTTGCAACATTCCCTTGCTTCGGCAGAGGATTGCGGGGGCGCAGGGAGTACCTCCGGTCCTCGCTTACAAAATTCAGTTTGTCTACAAGGGTGAAATTCATCATCTCATTAGGGCCCTAAAATGTACTGGGCCTCATGTCATCCGAATCGCTGTTTGAGGTGAGAGAGGCAGCATCAGTGTCCACGGCCTCAGGAGCTGGAGTGTTGCTTGAAGTTGCTCCGCCACCTGGTTTCTTGTGGCCAGTTAGAGCTTGACGTTTATAGTTGTCATATTTTCTGGCGAAAGTGAAAATACGACCAGTAGCATAGTCATTTTGGTCTCTAGCGAATTTAAATATTTTCCGCTCTTTGATGGACTCCTCATATTTCGCCATGCGTGTTTCAATTTCCTTTTTAGTTTTGGCTATGAGGTCAGTTTCGCCCGTGGCATCTAACAGACCATTGATGCGGTCTATCTCCAGCAATAGCACCTCTCGGTCGGATTCAGCATATTTGATGAGAATATGTAGCATATTCATTGAGGCCTGGAGATTGTTATTGGGATCTGGATTTTCATAGGTAGGCACAATTAATACCCGGAGGCCTCTGGGTACACGGTTAGCATCACAATATTTTTCCAGGGATTTATTCTCCCACCATTTGGAAAGTTCATTTCGTAATAATTTTTCCAATGTTTTTAATAAGGTCTTAACGTCGCTGCTAACATTGGCTGTTTTATTAACACGCGGCTCTTCTGTAACAGCCGGTAGGTTTTCAAACAAAGCCTCGGCTACTGTCTCCCTGTTGCGGAGCGCGTCACTGGATAGCATGTTGATTCAAATAAACGGCTTTTAGAAAATATGCCGTGCTGCTGCTGGGTGGCTTGAAGGAAAGTTCCGGGGGGGAAATATCCCGTAACCCGCTCAAAAATAGAAAATCAAATAGAGTTGCCTGCACATGTGTGCCTTACCGGAATCGGCGCTGGGGCTCACGTTGGTCAGCCGACCACCGGAATCCTACCCACGCCACGCCGGCAGGCTCCACAGTACAACGGCAAACGTTTCTTTTCCAAGATGCAGCGGGGGGCACAGCAAGGCGCTAAACTCAGTTCAATTCTGGAATACGCGGAAGCGTAATTGGCTGTGCAGACGCTGTGCCTCATTAAACGGGAGGGTCCAACAAACGGAAACAGCCGAATCCGATTCAGAACATGAAATGAAGCTCCTGACCGCCAATAACAAAAGCGGAACCAAACAGGCGCGGACCTCTTCCCCTGAATTCACGTTGAATAACGGGCCTCCACACGTAGATGTCAAAGCAGTCTTAAAGATTTATTTCATATTTTCAATTGCTTGAGACTGATGCCCCCCATGACGCGTTTCACTCCGTAAAAGGAGCTTGGTCACATGACGCGCCCCAACAGGCTTAGCAAATATAAAGTGCTTAAAAGGCCAAATAGCCGTAGAAAGTAGGCTAAAGGACCACAAAGTGCAGGAAATAAATAAAATGATGTGTTGTGATGTGTTCACCCTCTGCGAGCCAAGCTGAAGAGATGTAGGTAGGCTCGTCAGCGCGGGGACGCACTGTTCTCTGTGCAACCAAGCGCTTAACAAATGCCATAAACTAAACTAAACTAAACTATAAGGAATGGCAATAAATCTCCAAACAAGTGAGAGGTCCACAAAAACAGTCAAACCAGAATTGCACATGAATACAATACTGCACATATAAAATAGATATATATATATATGACACCAGGTTCCCAAAGGGATTCGGAATGCACACCACAGCAGCTGTTCAAAAGAACTTAATTTGGCGGATGACTCAATTTGCGGGCACAGTACTTCCTTCGCCGACCTGTTTCGGAGCCTCCTGCTCCTTCCTCACGGGCGTTTACTGGAGCGCTGCAGCTTCAAAGCGTCACTCGGCACGCCTTTAAACCTTTAGCCTGATTAGGCGTTTCTAATAGGTATCGTTAAAGTCCCTCTGGTGGGTTGCAAACTGAGTTTTGTAGTGCGCTCTATTTTTTCCCTCTGGTGGGTGCTGCATAGTTCCGGCAATGATTATTAAAATTAAAACACTCTGGTGGGCTCCATGCCCGCATTATTTGAGTTAATTGTCATTGCTGTTGTCCTGCTCACGGGCCGACAAGTCACGCCCCAGCAGTCTCGTCATTTTATCTTCGACGGCGGTGCAATTCCTCGCGGCTTTGGGGCCGCGATTAATATGACACCAGGTTCCCAAAGGGATTCGGAATGCACACCACAGCAGCTGTTCAAGTTAGAAATTAGCATTTAAAAAACCTTGGAAATTCTCTGAAAAAACCACAGGTTTCAAGAAGGTTATATGTAGTTGGACATTTCACTCATACAGAACTAGAGAAATTCGGCCATTATAGTTAGTTGAGCCAATTATAACTTGTGCCCCCGCAGTGCACTGTTAATGACGTCACATATTACATCATTCATGACATGGTCAGTGACATTACTGATGACATCTCAAATGACATCACTGATGACCTCATCCACGTGATAATCTGATGCACCTCCTCACAACCTAATATAACCTTTGATACACCCACTCTAAAATACGGACTACCATTTTTGAACCATAGACACACCAATGCCAGTTACTACCTACCCACTAACTAACTCCTAGGTCTACACACACATCCACTCAATCACCCATACAGTCACTCATACCTGCAGTCGCTTATCAATACAGAACTGTCATTTGCACTCATACACCTATACAGACACTCACACACTGCCACTCATCCATTGAGTTACTCGCACACCTAGTCAGTCATGCAAAGAATCAATCACACTTCCATTTACTCACCCATATAGTTGTACACACACCACCTCACTTATTCATATAGATATTAACACAAACTAACTCTCTTATACAATCACTGATAAAAGCATACACTCATACATACAGCCACTCTCACAATCACTCACTCTCACACATAGTCAGGATCAAAATACTTTTATTTGATTTCATTTAAAATCATAACAGGGTGGGCGTACCACCATGAGTCATAAGACCGTGGATCAACATTTTAAAAACTGGTATCTAAAGGAAGAAAACAAATGTTGTAGGGAAATGATAAGAAAGATGAGGCTAAATCATGTCAACATGCAATAAATAATTTGAGGATAAAAAAAATTATTCTGCCACATTTTACCAAAAGGCTTTAACACAATAAAGCAGTTCAGTTAGTAAGCATCTGGGGCGATTAACAGCTGGTACATCAAAAAAGTTATAATCTGTGCCATTGAAAAGCAGTAAACAAATCGTGTTAAGGCTGCTTGCATTTTATAACTGCCGCTCTGCATGTCCTTATTTGCGCTTTTCTTTGTTCCTCCCACTGGACTGTTTTCCTGGTTTCTAATAATGTGGGGCAGATACATAGGAGGTGCAATAATGACTCATCTCCCTGTCCGCAGAGCCGACATTCTTTAGTTGACCATATTTGTTTCCATTTTGGGATCAAATCCTTCGTGGGGTATACCTCCAGCCTCAACAGTGTCAAATAGTGCTTTTTATGATATGGAAAGTGTTCAAACAGGTAGTGTTGGGGTTTTAGGGTATGGTACGATTGTATCATTGCCCAAGCGTGTTTTTTTTTAGATGGCAGTTTTATCAGTTAATAAAGATGTTCATTTGATCGTGTTATTCACAGCAATTTTAAAACCGGAAAATGTTGTTATGGTTAGCCATGCCTCCTCTAGTTGTAGTGCCAAGAGTGATTGTTTTAGCGGTGTAGTAATCGAGTTTTTTTAGCCTGGTTTGGGCTTCGATCTCCATCGAACAATGCTGGGCTAAGGTGTTCTCTTCGGCTGCTCTCATCCTCCAATAGTATTTGACTAGTGCACCTTATCTGGCTGGTTTCTGTTTTTTTAGCCCATATTTCAGTCGGATTTGGGCTTGCGAAATTTGACGAGGAATTAAAAACAGGCGCTTGAAGAGGGTGGATTGTGCTGTATTTAGTGCTGTAGCATTATTGGTATTCAATATTTCTGAACCATATGAGATGGAAGGTAGAAATTTAACTGTGATTACTTTAAGCAGGTGCCCCGTTGAGCAACCTGAAAGTTTTTGCTGTAAGCTTTTGAATGCGAAGAGCAGTTGTTTTGCTTTTGTACGGCCTTGGTCCAGATGTTGTTTGAAGTTAAGATGGCAATCCAGTTGAAAGCCTAAGTATTTATACGAAACAAACCTGGTTAACGGTTTCTCATCTAATTTCCTGGTGAATTTGCTTTTTTTACTTGTTGAGTAATGTTTGGAGAAGCACATCACCTTTGTTTTTTTGTGGTTCATTGTGAGTTGAACGGAGGTGAAAATTAGTCGCCGCAGACCTATTGGAGTTTGTGCTAATAGGAAAATATCATCCGCGTATTGAAGACTTGAAGTTGGGATTTCGACCATTGTGCCTGCACCTGTGGCCTGGTCGCCCCCACGCTCCTCCTACTGCTGCTCCTGAGCCCCGCTGTTTTGCCGCCTTTTTTCCTGCTGCTGCCCGGGCGACCCAGCTGTCGCTGAGCCACCCGCCCGCACCAGACTTTCCCGCCGCTGCCTCCCTGCGGCCCGCCCCGCGCCAGCCCATTCGCCGCCCGCCGCTGACCCTCCTCCCGGCTGCCTACTTATGACGACCCCACGCACGCGCAGAGTTGGCACGCAGCGGGCGCCGATAGTGCGCCGAAGGCACACCAAAGGCATGCCCGTCTGCGCCCGTCCGCGCCTGGACCGCACCCAGTGCCAGGACCCCTGGCCCCCGACGATGCCAGCCCACACGACGGACCTACGACGCCGCCACCCTCATCGCACTCAAACCCGACCGAACAAGAGCCTGCCACCGAGCCACCCCGAGACGCACCCACGGACCCTTCACCTGTCAAGCCTGCAAGTTCACCTGCCTCCGGACCTGCACCACAGCTACCAAGCCGAGCACCCACAACAGCCACCTCAAGTGCATCCTGCTCAGCTCCCGCTCCATCCACAGACACGCCATCGAACTTTGGAACCTGCTCGACACAACCTCACCAGACGTCGCCTTCCTCACAGAAACCTGGATGAACGCCTCCTCAGCACCCGACATCGCCATCGCCATCCCATACGCATACAAGATCATCCGGAGAGACCGCGTCAACCAGACTGGAGGAGGCATCGCCAACACAAGAACACCATCCGCATCACGACCGACGCCAACGACACCTTCGCCGCCGCCGAGTATCTCCACTTCCAGATACACACCGACCCAAAGACGACCCTCAGAGGCACCCTCGTCTACAGACCCCCGGGACCACGTACACAATTCAGCGAAGACATCACGGACTTCCTCAGCCCGCACGCCCTCCGCTCCGCTGACTACATCCTCCTAGGGGACCTCAACTTCCACATGGAGAACAACAAGGACCGCAACACCGCCGCCCTGCTGGACAACCTCGCCAACCTCGGACTCAAGCAACTGGTCAACACCCCCACCCACTACACCGGCCACACGCTTGATCCCGTCTTCTCATCCAGCAAACACATCACCTTCAGCCACTCCACCGGACTTCACTGGACCGACCACAGCTGCGTCCACTTCAGCTTCAGAAAAACCACGACCCACCACCACCCGCAACAGGTTCCTCGCAGGAGCTGGAGCAAGATCACCGCCGAGCAGCTCACCACCTCCCTCAGCCAGAACCCACCCGCCAGCACAACAAACCCCAACGAAGCAGCACGCAACCTCACGCAGTGGCTGACCGCCTGCACCGACGACCTCGCGCCACTAAAGAACCCGCCCAGCAGACCCAGAAGCAAGAAAGCCTCCTGGATCACCGACAAACTCAAGGACTCCAAGAAGAACTGCCGCACCCTCGAGAAAGCCTGGCTCCTCAACCAGACCACAGACAACATGACCGCCCTCAAAGACGCCACCCGCAAGCACCACCAGCTCATCCGCACCACCAAGAAGAAATCACTGAAGGAACGACTGGACAACAACGCCCACGACAGCAAGGAACTCTTCAGCATCGTCAAGGAGTTCTCCAATCCCAGCACCGGCAACAACGACATCACTCCTTCACAAGATCTCTGCGACTCTCTCGCCTCGTACTTCCACCGCAAGATCGCCGACATCCACAACAGCTTCGGCGCACCTTCCACGCACTCGACCGTCGAACCAACGCCCCCCACCGCCACCCTCCGCAACTGGACCACAGTGACCACCGAAGACACAGCCCGCACGATGAACACCATCCACTCCGGATCTCCGACCGACCCCTGCCCCCACCACGTCTTCAACAAGGCCGACTCCATCATCGCACCCCAACTCCAGAACGTCATCAACTCCTCCTTCAACACCGCCACCTTCCCGGAGAGCTGGAAGCATGCCGAGCTCAACGCCCTACTGAAGAAACCAACAGCGGACCCCACCGACCTCAAGAACTTCCGCCCCATCTCGCTCCTCCCTTTTCCTGCCAAAGTCATCGAGAAGACCGTCAACAGACAGCTCGCAGCCTTCCTCGAGATGAACGGATCCCTCGACCCTTCGCAGTCCGGTTTCCGAGACAACCACAGCACCGAGACCGCCCTCATCGCAGCCACCGACGACATCCGAGCCCTGCTCGACAACGGGGAAACAGCGGCCCTCATCCTCCTGGACCTCTCTGCAGCGCTCGACACCGTCTGCCACCGCACCCTAGTTCAACGCCTCAGCAACATCGGTTTCCAAGAAAAGGCACTAGAGTGGATCATCTCGTTCCTCGCTGGAAGAACACAAAGAGTTCGCCTCCCCCCGTTCCGATCCGAGGCCACCGAAGTCATATGCGGCGTACTGCACTTGCCGGCTGGCTAGTGGCCTCCTAGACGACGAACCTTTGCATCTTTACTGCTGGTCTGGTTGCTCCAGACTGGCCCTTGCTCCCTTCCAAAAGAGGGGCACCCCGGACTCTCCTAGTCCGCACCAGACGTCTTTTCCCTTCACCGGGTGGGTTGCCTTTGCCAAGGCCTGTTGACTCCAATCCCGGATCCGACACCGCCGACAGCGAGAGCCTGCGTGGGACAGCTTGTGCCTCCATCCTGGTCGTCGAAGACACCTCCTGGTCCACGTGGCTGCAGAGTCAAGCGTCCACTCTTCACCTGATCGCGACGACAGCCCCTGGTTCCTTCCTGGTTCCACACCGGTCACAGGCTAGTGACTTTGAACACTGTCCCCTCTGCTTTCAGGTCCTCTTCTTCACCGATCCACCCTTGGATCGCACCGGACATCTTCCTCCTGGTCGCCTGCAGCATCTTTTCTTTCAGGCTCCATTGACTTCAGCGTGAAAACCCGACACACTTTGGCACCTATGCACCCGCAGCCCGTGGGTGAGGTAACGAGAGCATTTCGGAGCTCAAGGGTAGTCTAACTGTCCTAGTGTCCAATTCCACAGTTGTTGTTGTCCTAACTAGTCAGGATTGTCCGTAGTTACCTTTTTCTTGAACTGTACTGTCCATAGACGTTGTTGCGCATCTCGCGTGTGAGTTCACACTCTGCACACGCGTTCCGTGGGCCTCCTATTACTTACCTGAAGTTAGGGTAGCGTGGTCCCATCGATCCTACAGCCTCTGGACAGCTCCATTCCTTTTATCGACTCTCACATTCCACTTACTTAGTATATGGTTTGTCGTGCCCCTAGGGCACCATTGTAATTTTGTGCAACTTGTAGTATTTTTCGTAAGAGATTGTCATGTGCTTAGCCCTCTGACCTCATAAAGAGTTCAGAGGTGTTGTTATTAATAAATATACTGTTTATTTTCATAACAACCTGTGTGGTGTCCTTTCATCTGGTATTCAAGGGGTTATATTGTGGTAAAACAGCAGGCTTCACATGCCAAAAGAGTTTAGCCTAAGACTGCTTTGTCCATGCTACCATTAGGATAGCTGGTCTATAAGGTTGACTTACAACCAATCACCATAAGGGTTGTTTGGACTGATACAAGGTGATCACTAGAACTAGTGAGCATCATATATCAGGCACACTTCTCACATTGGTGTGGAGCGGTTGGGATTTGAGCTTGCTGTTGTTTTTACCACGTATAATCTTGAAATATCATTTGAAAGATCACATAAGGTACTCTAGGTACATATAACAAGCTTAGAAATACTCTGAGTTCTACTGAACCAGCTGTTGTAGTAGAAAGGGCCTAGCACACCCTGACTACAACTCTTAGCAAGGGATCAGTAGGAAAACCCATAGTGTAGGTAAGTGCATCACTTGCACCTCACTAGAAAGCATGTCTACCCATGGAGAGTCTTCAGAGACTCCCCTAGTGGTTAGTGACCCTCCACAGGTCCTTTCCAGATATGCAGCTCTCAGTTTCCAGGAGATGAGACAATTGTGTACCTCCAGGAAATTGAAACAGGGTTCTAACCCTACCACTCCTTTTCTGTTAGGTCTCTAAGAGACATATGATGCTAGAAAGGCTTCTAACACAGATGGGAGCATGCCAGCCTTAGAAGGTACCCTTGGTGATCCAGATCTCCCTGAAACAGAGAATGTAGAGGAGGAGGAGGAGGAGGAAGAAGGGGACACCTCTGGGGATGAGGCAGACAAAGGTCCTGGGGTAGTCAGCAGACTAACCAGGGCCAACTTAGACCTACATAGGGAAGGATCTGGGGGACCCCCAGTACTGACTCTGAGCAGGCCTAACTATGGAGTTAGAAGAGATAGGTCTCATTCTAGGGACTCCATTAGATCTGTGCACTCTCGTGCCTCTCATGCATCTGCTCAGAGGAGGATGACTTCCCCTCAGAGGAGAGAGAATGAGGCAAAGATGAAGGAAGCTAATCTGAGGATCCAGAGGGAAGAACTTGCCCTGGCCAAAGAGAAGCTTGCCTTTGCTAGGGAGCAACAGTTGAGTGGGGTAGTCCCCACTGGTGGCAGCAATATGTAAATGTAAATGTAAATGTAGGTGTACTTATATAGCGCAAACCTGTCACCCAAAGGGCATCCTGGCGCTTGCTTAGGGAACCCGTCCTGGTATTCCCCTGTGAGAAACCCCGGCAGGGTGTCCACAAGGTGAAAGCCAGGCATCCCGCCGCGAGGGGCCGTAGTGGAGATTAAGCAAGCTATTGCCCAGAGTTGCAGAGTGTGACCCCGTGATTCGAGTAGGCACCGGAGCGAGAATTGTCGAGTCCGTGGAATTTTTGAGCCCGAGACCCGCCGAGGCGGGGAATCGAACCCTGGTCCACGGTCGATCTCAGCTTCCGGGTCTGCCGCCTCTAACCACTGAGCCACGCTTCTCCACAATATCCACAATATCCCTAGGGATATAGACAGGAGTTTTGATAATAGACACCTGAGTAAAATAGTGCCCTCCTATAAGACAGGAGATGATATCCACAAGTGGATAACTGCTTTGGAGAGAGCCTGCAAAGTACAGCAGGTACCCCAGAGTCAGTGGGCAGCTATATTGTGGCTCTCCTTTGAAGGTAAAGGTAGAGACAAGCTCCTCACTGTTAGAGATGAGGATGCTAATGATTACCAAGTCTTGAAAACTGCTCTGATTGATGGGTTTGGCTTAACAACCGAACAGTACAGGTTGATGTTCAGGGATACCCAGAAAACTCAGGCTCAAGATTGGACTGACTTTGTTGATTGTGCCACTAAGGCTCTGGAGGGCTGGTTACTGGGAAGTAAAGTTACTGAATACACAGGATTGTATAATCTAATTATGAGAGAGCAAATCTTAAATAATTGTCAGAACCAGTTGTTGCATCAGCACTTGATTGACTCAGATCTGACCTCTCCCCAAGAATTGGGAAAGAAGGCAGACAGATGGGTCAGGACAAGGGTCAAGCAGCAGAACCAGAACCAGGGTGGTGGCCAGAAGAAAGCAGACCAGAAGGGTAATGAGAATAAACAAAATGACCAGAAGTCTTCAACAGGGCCCCAACAACCTAAGGAGGGTGGGTCCCAAACTTCCCAAAAGAAGAAGAATGATGGTCCTAAGAAACCATGGTGCCAATACTGTAAAAGTAAGACTCACTGGTTTAGTGAGTGCACCAAGAAAGGCCAAACTCCTACCACTACTGTCCCTAAGACACCTGCACCCCCTAGTACAGTTAGTAGTGGTAGTGTACCTCCCAAGGCTATAGTTGGGTTAACCCTGGGAACTGAGGTGGGTTCTGACTTAGTTAGAATTCCTACTCAGGCAGTTCTTGTTTGTACTGGGGACATGGATATGACCCCTACTGTAAGTCCTAGTACTCTGGGCAAATACAGACAAACGCCTTTAATTAATGGAAAAATGGCTCAGGCCTACAGGGACACATGTGCCAGTGTCACCATGGTGACACCAACATTTGTGGACCCTGACCAGATCATGCTAGGTTCAGACAACCTAGTGACCAATGCTAGCAATGTAACTACCAATCACAGTATGGCAGTTGTTAATTTCTCCTGGGGAGGGGTAACTGGCCTCAAAAGGGTTGTAGTTAGTTCAGACCTCCCAGTAGATTGTCTTTTGGGCAATGATTTGGAATCCTCACTGTGGTCAGATGTGGAGTACAGGACTCTTATAGAAATGCTAGGTCTCTCCTGACATGTCCTTGCTGTGACTAGGTCACAAGCCAAGAAATGCCCAGCTGAACAAGTGCTGGATCCTGGAAGAATGGACCAGACACTACCCAAGAGAAGGAATGGTAGGGTTAAGGCAGAGCCTTCCCCCCTGCCTCAGGTTGAGGATCAGCCCTCTCAGGAGGCTGACCCAGAGACCCCAGAAGGAACTGTCCTAGAAGAGCTTGACCCTGATCAGGTTGAGTTTCGTGGGACAGGGGGACCTTCCAGGGCAGACTTGAGGCAGGCCCAATTAGATTGTTCCTCTCTTGAACCCCTCAGACAGCAGGCTGCTGCTGAGGCTGCAGGTAATGCTACAGGTGCCCATAAAGTATATTGGGAAGATGGACTCCTATACTCTGAGGCAAGAGACCCCAAGCCTGGTGCTACCAGGAGGCTGGTCATCCCCTTGTCTCTTAGAGGTTTTCTTCTCACCTTAGCCCATGAGATTCCCCTTGCAGGTCACTTAGGCCAGAGCAAGACTTGGGACAGGCTTGCCCCACACTTTCACTGGCCTCATATGTCTGAAGACACTAAAGAGTTTTGTCGCTCATGTGTCACCTGCCAAGCCAGTGGCAAATCAGGTGGCACAACAAAGGCCCCCCTTATACCACTACCTGTGGTGGGGGTTCCCTTTGAAAGAGTGGGGATTGACATTGTTGGACCAATGGACCCCCCAACAGCATCTGGGCACAGATTTATACTGGTGGTAGTGGATCATGCCACCAGGTATCCAGAAGCTATTCCCCTTAGGACCACTACAGCTCCTGTTGTGGCCAGGGCCCTACTTGGAGTTTTCTCCAGAGTGGGGTTCCCTAAGGAGGTTGTCTCTGACAGAGGTGCAAACTTCATGTCAGGATACTTGACTGCTATGTGGAAGGAGTGTGGTGTCAATTATAAATTCACCATACCCTATCACCCACAATGCAATGGGCTTGTTGAGAGATTCAACAAGACCCTCAAAGGGATGATATAAGGGTTACCTGAAAAGCTCAGGCGAAGATGGGACATCCTTTTACCCTGCCTCCTGTTTACTTACAGAGAGGTCCCACAGAAGGGGGTTGGTTACAGCCCTTTTGAGCTTCTGTTTGGGCATCCTGTAAGAGGACCCCTATGTCTTGTGAAGGAAGGATGGGAGTTACCTCTCAAAAAGCCTAAGCTTGACATAGTGGACTATGTACTTGGTCTCCGCTCCAGGATGGCAGAGTACATGGAGAAGGCATCTAAAAACCTTGAGGCCAGCCAAGAACTCCAAAAAGCTTGGCATGACCAAAATGCTGTCCTAACTGTTTATCATGCAGGACAGAAGGTGTGGGTGTTGGAGCCAGTGGCCCCAGCAGCTCTCCAAGACAAATGGTCTGGACCCCATACCATCATTGAGCAAAAGGGAAAGGTCACCTACTTGGTGGACATGGGAACTCCCAGGAGCCCCCACAGGGTGCTTCATGTAAACAGGCTCAAAGCATTTGTCAACAGGGAGGACATGGGCTTGCTCATGGCCACAGATGAGGGGCAGGAGGAAGAGAGTGACCCTCTCCCAGACCTGCTCACTCAGAACCCTGATGATGGGTCAGTAGATGGTGTAGTCTTTTCTGACAGCCTCTCTGAACATCAACAAGAGGATTGTAAACAGGTTCTTCAATCCTTCAGGCAAATGTTTTCACTGACCCCCAGTCAGACAAACTGGTGCACCCATGAGGTGGACACTGGTGACAGTCTGCCTGTCAAGAGTAAAATCTACAGGCAACCTGACCACGACTGCATAAAGAAAGAAGTCCAAAAGATGTTTGAAATGAGAGTCATTGAACCCTCAGAGAGCCCTTGGGCTAGTCCTGTAGTTCTAGTGCCTAAACCTCACACCCAGGATGGTAAGAGAGAGATGAGGTTTTGTGTAGACTACAGGGGTCTCAATGCTGTCACTAAGACAGATGCCCATCCAATACCTAGGGCAGATGAACTGATAGATAAGTTGGCTTCTGCAACTTTCTTAAGTACATTTGACCTAACAGCTGGTTATTGGCAGATCAGGTTAGCTGAGGATGCCAAGGCCAAAACAGCATTTTCTACCCCAGGAGGTCATTACCAATTTGTGGTGATGCCCTTTGGTTTGAAAAATGCACCTGCCACTTTTCAAAGGTTGGTGAACCAAGTTCTCACTGGGTTGGATGACTTCTGTGCAGCATATCTAGATGATATGGCTGTCTTTAGCTCCACCTGGGAGGATCACCTGATCCACCTGAGGAAAGTTTTGGAGGCCCTGCAAAAGGCAGGCCTCACTATCAAGGCTACTAATTGCCAGATAGGGCAGAGTCAGGTTGTGTACCTGGGCCACCTTGTGGGTGGAGGTCAGGTTCAACCATTGGAGAGCAAGATACAGGCCATAAAGGACTGGGCTCCCCCAACCACTCAGACACGGGTCAGAGCTTTCTTGGGCCTGTCTGGTTACTATAGGAAGTTTGTCAAAAATGATGGGTCCATTGTGACACCACTTAATGACTTGACAAGCAAGAAAATGCCAAAGAAAGTTCAGTGGACAGTTAGCTGTCAGAAGGCATTTGATGACCTAAAGCAGGCCATGTGTACTGCACCTATTCTCAAGAGTCCTGACTACTCCAAAACCTTCATTGTCCAAACAGATGCATCTGAGTTGGGCGTGGGAGCTGTTCTTTCTCAACTGAATATTGATGGTCATGACCAGCCCATTGCTTTTATAAGCAGAAGGCTGACCCCTAGAGAGAAACGTTGGTCAGCTATTGAGTGGGAGGCCTTTGCTGTGGTTTGGGCCCTGAAGAAGTTGAGGCCATATTTGTTTGGAACTCACTTCAAGATTCAGACCGACCATAAGCCCCTCTTATGGCTAAATCAGATGAAGGGTGAAAACCCCGAACTTCTTAGGTGGTCCATTTCCCTACAGGGGATGGACTTTACAGTGGAGCACAGACCAGGGACTGACCATGGCAATGCAGATGGTCTCTCCAGGTATTTCCACTTAGAACAGGAAGACTCACCTGGTCAAGGTTAGTTTAATGTCCCTAAGTATGGGGGGGGGGTTATGTAGGAGAGTGGGGTCTGCAATCCTATGGTGACCCCAGATTTTTGCTTTTTGCTTCACTGGTTTACGACTTTCCCTGGCTGTGGGCCTGCTAATCAGACCCACAGCCTAGCTGTTCTCTCTCTAAATTGACAACCATGTACTTTAGGTGCATTTACCAATTGGTACTGGGCCACCTTATCAGTCCCTGTACAGTATACCTTAGGTATCCAGGGCATAGGTGTACCCAGGGCCAACCAGGGGCTGAAGCATGTATTATGCCACCCCTGGCTGGCCATCCAAAACTGACACAACTGGCTGCACGACAGCTGGGGCAAGGTGGTGTAATCACCCTTTGCTATAGATATAGTATACTTATATCTAACCCTAAAATGGACACATATCCTCCTATCAGTCACTCCTATGGCAGGCCTTAACAATCCTGAAGGCAGAGTGCTTGGAATTATGTGAGATGGTGCTCTGGCATGAGCTGAGCCCGTTTGCAGCTTGCGGAACGAAGTCCTAATAGCTGTTCCATGATAACGCTATACCATATACTCTTAAGTGCATTATCAACCTCGCGGTTAAATGCTAACTCTGGTATAACATTATCAAAACATGTCGAGTAACGTGTCATACGATTTGGAATACTACCCCCTCGCCAATTCTGCCGACGGGGGTAGCATTCCACACTTCTAGAGGGACACGACATGTATGTAACTGTGAACCCCGGTTAAAGTTAACTCGAGCCTCAGCATCACAAAATGGATGCTGCCACCACAGACACAAGTCTGACCTCCTGCTGCTGGGAGTCCTTCCAGCGAGGACGGCTTGGACAAAGGGTTTCCTGCCTTGGGAGGTGCTAGCACCACCCCAGACAGGATTTTGTGTATTGGGGAGGATAGGCCTGAAAGGAATGAGACATGCCTGGGCACACAAGGTGTCCTGTGCATACACCGGTTCAAACCAGTTGCTGGGGCATCCCTGCCCCAGCTCTGGCGGGAAACCAGACAAAGGATAGGAGTGTCCACCCTGCAACTGCAGGCACCATCAAGCGTCCAGCGGCTTCACTTTGTCGTCTTCCCTCGAGGATCCAGACTTCAGAGCCCGACGAGACCCGGATTCCCAGACCTCTCCGACCTCAACTCACCTCTGCAGCAATGCTGATACCCATGGGTGCGACGAGACACGTGGGACCGGCCATCTTGAACCAACCTGCACTTCGCTTCCAGCACGACTCCCGAGGTAAACTCGACCAAGTGCTTTGGGGATTGAGAAGCCCCAGCCCCGAGCAGCCCCTGCACCGAAGATCAGCCCTCCAGCATCCACGAGATCTGCGTGGGGCCCTTCTGCTTGTTTGCTGCTCGACGCGTTGTCTGGTCACTTGCCGGCTGGCTAGTGGCCTCCTAGACGACGAACCTTTGCATCTTTACTGCTGGTCTGGTTGCTCCAGACTGTCTCTTGCTCCCTTCCAAAAGAGGGGCACCCCGGACTCTCCTAGTCCGCACCAGATGTCTTTTCCCTTCACCGTGTGGGTTGCCTTTGCCAAGGCCTGTTAACTCCAATCCCGGATCCGACACCGCCAACAGCGAGAGCCTGCGTGGGACAGCTCGTGCCTCCATCCTGGTCGTCGAAGACACCTCCTGGTCCACGTGGCTGCAGAGTCAAGCGTCCACTCTTCACCTGATCGCGACAACAGCCCCTGGTTCCTTCCTGGTTCCACACCGGTCACTGGCTAGTGACTTTGAACACTGTCCCCTCTGCTTTCAGGTCCTCTTCTTCACCGATCCACCCTTGGATCGCACCGGACATCTTCCTCCTGGTCGCCTGCAGCATCTTTTCTTTCAGGCTCCATTGACTTCAGCGCGAGAACCCGACACACTTTGGCACCTATGCACCCGCAGCCCGTGGGTGAGGTAACAAGAGCATTTCGGTGCTCTAGGGTAGTCTAACTGTCCTAGTGTCCAATTCCACAGTCGTTGTTGTCCTAACTAGTCAGGATTGTCCGTAGTTACCTTTTTCTTGAACTGTACTGTCCATAGACGTTGTTACGCATCTCGCGTGTGAGTTCACACTCTGCACACGCATTCCGTGGGCCTCCTATTACTTACCTGAAGTTAGGGTAGCGTGGTCCCATCGATCCTACAGCTTCTGGACAGCTCCATTCCTTTTATTGACTCTCACATTACACTTACTTAGTATATGGTTTGTCGTGCCCCTAGGGCACCATTGTAATTTTGTGCAACTTGTAGTATTTTTCGTAAGAGATTGTCATGTGCTTAGCCCTCTGACCTCATAAAGAGTTCAGAGGTGTTGTTATTAATAAATATACTGTTAATTTTCATAACAACCTGTGTGGTGTCCTTTCATCTGCAATTCAAGGGGTTATATTGTGGTGAAACAGCTGGCTTCACATGCCAAAAGAGTTTAGCCTAAGACTGCTTTGTCCATGCTACCATTAGGATAGCTGGTCTATAAGGTTGACTTACAACCAATCACCATAAGGGTTGTTTGGACTGATACAAGGTGATCACTAGAACTAGTGAGCATCATATATCAGGCCAACTTCTCACAATGAGGATTATGAATCCGACACTGGTCCCAGGATGCTTGTTTCCGGTCCAGGGAAGACATGGCTTTTGCAGTTTGGGCTGGCCTGTTCCTATTAGGTACAGGGTCAGACTGATTTGCATATGGCCATGTCTGAACTGGGGTGGTGGAGTGAGCTAAAGAATGGTGATGGATTAAACCCAGATCAGTTGACTGGGGGTGAGTGTTTGATTTGCTCAAACGGTCCGTCCATCATGCCCTTTGGTATCGCTTTGTTTGCCCTAAGTTGGCAGGGTATGCCCAAACGTGGGTCCCTTGCTCACTCTACCACTGGATTCAAGATAGCCTGGCTGATGAGGATTATGAATCCGAAACCGGTCCCAGGATGGTTGTTTCCGGCCCCGGGAAGACATGGCTTGGCAGTTCGGACTGGACTGTTCCCATGAGGTACCGGGTCAGACCGATTTGCACATGGCAATGTCTGAACGGGGGTGGTGGAGTGAGCTAAAGAATGGCAATGGATTAAACCCAGATCAATTGACTGGGGGTGAGTGTTTGATTTGCTCAAACGCTCCATCCATCATCCCCTTTGGTATCGCTTTGTTCGCCCTAAATTGGCAGGGTATTCCCAGACGTGGGTCCCTTGCTCACTCTACCACTGGATTCAAGATAGCCTGGCTGATGAGGATTATGAATCCGAAACTGGTCCCAGGATGCTTGTTTCCGGTCCAGGGAAGGGTGTACAACCTTTACAACGCAACTTTTACCACGCAGTGCCTTTACGACGCAACTTTTACAACGCAAACCATTACAACGCATTGTGCTGGGGGGCGCTCTAGGATAGGGAATATATTTAATTTACTATCCAACACCTTCCCTACTATCCACGGGTACTGGAGTTGGAATAGTAAATTAAATAAATCACTATCCAGCGCCTAAAAGCACTATGCGTTGTAATGGTATTCGTTGTAAATACCGCGTTGTAAAGGCATGTGATGTAAAAGTATGCGTTGTAACGTCATACATCCCCAGGGAAGACATGGCTTTTGCAGTTCGGGCTGGACTGTTCCCATGATTTGCTCAAACGCTCCGTCCATCATCCCCTTTGGTATCGCGATGGTTTAGATAGGACACACTTCAAGAGACTGATTCATGTGCCCATGATGTCATCAATGCGATCACATTTCCATATTAACCGTTTAAGGTTGAAACTTTGGGTTGATTGGGACATCGTGTTGTTTTTTACTGGAATTGCCGTATTTATGTGCAGCGTGAAGGTTTGTGGTTGGTGATCGCTCTCCGCCCTATCAATTATTTGAAAATTCGAAATGTGGGGGATGAGTTCCTTGAGTTCCTTGTCAGTGAATGTATAATCTATGGTAGATCTTGTTTTCTGAGTTCCCCTTGTATATGCTGCGGGGCGATCAGTCTGGCCTTGTCCGTTAAGCTTGCACATAGACAGTTCCTCTAACAGGGCCTTACATCTCTTGCCATGTGTATCAGTTCGGTTTGGGGCTGATTAGTTGTCTGTTGTGCTTTTTTTGGTGTTGTGAAATAGATTCATGATAAAATCTCCCGACAGTATTGTATTGGCATCTGGGTATGCAAGTTTAAGTGTTGCTAGTGTAGCTGTTAGTTTCTCAATTCTTGACTTCTTTTGTTTGAAGGCAGGATGAATATAGATATTCAATATTAACAAGCTGTTAGTAGACGGAAACCGCAGGTTAGTGCATAGCATCCAGGATGATTCGAGGTCTATTGCTGAGGCCTGCCATGGAATGTCTGTAGAAATGAAAGTAGAAAGGCCACCTTTTGCTCTCCCGTGTTTTGTTGATCGCTTAGCTGGATTGCAAAATTCTTTGTAGCCCACAATCGGTGATGGATTTATCTGCCATGTTTCTTGGAAGAGTAGGATGTTGTACTTGGTGATAAATTCCATGAAATCTGGTTCTTCTAATTTCGTGCTGAGGCCATGCACATTCCATGAGCATATATTGGTACCCCGATTTGATTTAGGGACTGTTGATGAGAGTTTTCATGATGCTTCGAGGGTAGTACCAACTGTGTTCGACTGTCGAGAACCCAGAGGCTTGATTCCCTCTGGATGAGCAATGGTGATGGTGATTTTCCTTGCTGTGTAGTCTATGCCCTTCGCTGAACTGAGATGCTCCGGGCCTTTGGCTCCCTTTAGTAGGCCCTCTGGATGGGGTGGCAGTTGCAGTGGGTTTGGATATTGGGAAGAAGTGACCTTTTTTAACTCAATGCCCCATTTTGCAAATGAGTCCTTCTGCTGCCAGATCTGCCCTATGAGGGAAAAATCAAAGACTGTGACTGTGGCGATTTCTTGACCCAGGGGATAAGCGTTTTGTTTGAACTCTATACTTTCTAGGTTGCTTGTATTGATATGGCTCAGGGAGGGGAGGGTGTGAAATAGTTTGAGTAATACGCTTCGGTTAAGAATGTTGTGGGGTGCCCTTGAGACGTAGTGGGGAATGAACTCCAATTTGTTGTTATTTATAGTAAAATTGTCCTGCGGCGCTTGCCTTAAGCTCCTTTATGTGGCTTTATCCCCTGATATGTGCTCCGAATTGGACGGCGGTGAATTTAAGAGGACGTGTAAGTTGTTTGGCACATTTGGTTTGTTGTTCCCTACGTGGGAAACATCCTTGCATCCTCGCCCGTAACTATATGTTGATACTAACTTACATCTTTGCTCGTGATCGTTTGTTGTGGCCAAGGTGGCTTCCAGTGGGCGAGTAGTCCTGAGTACTGGCGGGGTATGCCCTGATGTTGATGTCGGTGTCACGGTTTGTGTGACTTGAGATTTTAAGCTTTTTTACCTTTTTCTTACCGAAGGTTTGAATAAACTATAAATGTTTTCTTGTAGAGATTGCTCCGTTTTGTTTTCATTCTGACCATTTGAGATAGTGTCCATATTGGTTAATGAAGTCTGCAGATCATTGATGCGTATTTTGAGGTGTGTTATCTTCATTTTGAATCTTGTCAAACTCGGTCATGGTGGGGATTGAGTTGGATACCTGTCTGATTTGTTTGCTTTTTCTGGCCTTTCTCTGGCATTTTCTTTCCCGTTTTGTCAGTGGCTTTGGTACTTTAGGTTGCCTTGCAGGGGATGTCATGTTATACCCAGTGGATGGGTGTATAGAGCTCCTGGATTTCCCAGTTCAGTGGGCGGGTTAGGGGAGGGTGAACTTGCCTGTGCCGGAGCTGGTTTTGCCTACTGTTTCACTTGTATTAACACCCCTGGATGGGCTGGGACACGCCTTATCTGTTTCTCTATATGCTTCATTTTCTTTCTCAGCTGGTGTTGCAGGCTGGGGTTGGTTAACCCTGGTTGAACCCAGTATTTGTGTTAATAAAGTTGGGACTGTTGCTAATTTATTGATTATTTGTGTACAATGGCAGATTTGGTATGTTGTATCTCGATCTCCCTGTACCTTCATAATCATCTCATTGAAATTGTGCCACTTTTGTTCGATCCCCTGAACGTGGATTGCTAGTATGTTTAGTAGATCGATAATTTAGCGACAGTGATGCTGTTGTTCAACCAAAGGACATACACCCTGCACTCGGCATGGATACCGGAAGTTGTAGTCCACTTGTCTTCTCTGTAACGTGATGTCGGAGGGAGCTGGGGAGAATAAACTAGGGGAGTATTGTGGGGCGGAGTCAGGGCGTGGGCATCGTGGAGGGCGTCTGGGTCATGTCAGCTACAGTCTGTAGGTGTGGCATAGCATTGTTTAAGGGCTATCCGTTGGACGATGTCGCTAGGTGCAGTATACAGTGCAGCGTATAGCGGAATACTCATACATCACGTGATGGTCGGGGCAGTGGGAGCTGTGTCATGCGTGCTCTGTTTCGACGTTTGTGCTGCCAAGTTCGTGGGGTTGTGTTGAGAGCCGTTTGGATCTGTTTGCGTGTGCGATTGTTTAAACTGGTGGGATAGCATGGCCCACTCTAATGATATGGGGTGCTTTTGCAGACCCTTTGCTTCCTCCTCCCTCAGGGTCTCCTCCTCTGCCTTTGCCCATTTCTGTACCGCTCCCACCCATGCCTCTCTTGGGGGGCCTAATAGGGCTCGCCAGTTCATGGCAATACTTCTTTTGCTAGGAGCGTGGCTAGTGCGGCGAAGTGGACTTGCATTTTGTGTGTTTTCGGTCTTCGGAATATTCCTAGAGTGACTGCTTCCCACGTGTGTAGATCTGTAAGTCCTGTGAGTTCTTTAATTGTGTCAAGGACTGTAGACCAGTACGGTCGTAAAGTGGGGCAGCTCCAAAACATGTGCAGGAAGTGCGCGTCTGGTGAGCGACATCTTGGGCAGAGAAACTGGCTGTAGGAGTGCCAGTGTTTGATACGCTCTATGCAGGACAACCAAACTGTATATTTTTAAAACGCGCATTTCTGGACACTTTCTTGGGGAATTCCAGCACTCTTACCCACTCGCCGTTGTGTAGTTGTCGCCCAAATTCGTCTTCCCAGGTGGCTCGGAGAGCATGCAGTGGTCTGTTAGCAAGTTTTCGTGTGGACTTATACAGCCATGTAACCAGGTGCCGGCCTATACCCATATATAGGATGGTGTGAATGACCGGGTGTGTTGTTGGCTCGCCAGCAGTAAGGTCAGAGTGTGGGCTGTAATTTTGTATGAGCTGTCGGTGGGTTAAAACCTGTTTCGGGGGAGATCATATTCCTCCATGAGCTGTTCGTAAGGACGGAGATGCCCATCTGTGAATAGCGCTTCCGCCTCTGTTATCTCGCATTCCGTCCATGCACGGAGCGTGGTGGTTGTGAAGTATGTCTCCCGTTTGGGCCAGCCGACCAGCGGCAGCCGAGGAGAGTAGTATGGGGTCCCTGCCGACATGCGGTGAACTCTTTGCATACACCTTCGAGGCCACCGACACTTGCAGCGGATAAGTCCACAGCGGTTTGGTAACTGACAGCAGCAGACAATAGAGTTCTGGGGTGGGGACCGGGCCGCACGCAGTATATGTTTCACTTGTATGCCTTCTCGCTGTCCAGTACGACAGCCACTGGAGCTGTGCCGCGAGGAAATACGATTCGAAGGCAGGGGCGCTGAGACCCCCTTGCATGGTGGGCAATTGCAGCTTAGTGAGAGCTATCCGGTGTCAGCTAGCTCCCCAGATAAGTGAGCGGAGGAGCGAGTCTTGGTACTGAAAGAAAGGCTTGGGTGGAATTACTGGTAAATTCGTGGAGTAGTATAACAGCCGGGGAACAATGATCATCTTGGCTATGGCTACCCAGCATAGCGGGGCCAACGGGAGGCCCTTCCAGAGTCCCACCAATGATCTGATGCCGGCCAACACTTTGCGATGATTGCCCTCATAAATGTCTCTAGGGGAGCGGTACAGGCAGACACAGAGATATCGGGGGCGCTCATGCTCCAGGGTAACCTCTGCGCACCCACTCGTACCTCCCGTGGCTCAAGGGACGGGTGTAATGGGTAGATTGTGGATTTATCCCAGTTTACCCTGAGTCCGGACACCTCCGCGAACTCTGTCAGGGTTGTCCAAATGGGTGTGAGGTCTGCGGTGATATCACGGATGTACAGGAGGAGGTTGTCCGCATACAGGGAGACACAATGGACAGTGTACGCTATGGGAATGCTGCATGTGGTCCCCGCCCGACGTAATCATATCGTCAGAGGTTCTACTGCCAGGGCGAAGATGAGGGGCGATAGGGGGCATTCCTGCCTCGTACTCCTCTCCACCTTGAATGGAGACGAGATGTATTGGCCTATTCTGATAGGAGATGTAAGTTTGGTGTAGAGGAGCTGCGTGTACTTTAAAAGAGTTGGACCTATTCCTGCTCGTTGCTGGACGGCAAAAAGGTATGGTAACGTGAGAGTATCAAAGGCCTTTTCAAGATCTAGAATTAGACAAGCCGCATGAGGGTACGCATCTCCCACCTAATCCTGAACGTGAAACAAATGCTGTATGTTTTGGGACGTATTTCTGTAAGGGACAAACTTGCACTGTTCCGGATGGACTAGGGGTTGCAGAATTTGTTCATTCCTATCTGCCAGAATTTTCCCCAATATTTTAGTCGGCAGATAGAAGTGTGATGGGGCGGTAGGAAGATAATTGTTGTGGGTCTCGGTGTGGTTTGAGAAACGTCACTATGACCGACTTGCGAAGAGAGCTTGGCAGCCCCCTCTTTTCGAGTGCAGCTGCCAGCGTTTCTGCGAAACGAGGGACCAACAGGGTGGAGAAGGTGCTGTAATATTCAAGAGGCAGACCGTCCAGTCCCAGTGCCTTGTTCCTGGCTAGCGCACGGATCCCGCGGGTGACGTCTGTCGACGATAATTTGGAGTCTAGTGTAGTTTTTTATGCTTCCGTGATGTGTGACTTATCGCCTCCTCTCTGAGATGTGTCGGGGTGCGATAAATCATGGTATAGTATTGCTGGAAAGCACTTAGAATGTCCATATGGGAGCACACCAGGTTACCCGAGGGACCTATTATCTCAGTGATGAGTTTTGTGTCTGTGCCCTGTTTTGCTAGCCATGCTAGGAGTGTGCCCGTTTTATCCCTTTCCTTGTGCATCAGAGTGGCGTAGACCCTAAAGTTGTATTTACGTAAGTCTGCCAAGGCGGTGGCGTACTGTGTTTTGGCCTCTGCTACTTGAGACGCCATTGCGGCATTAGCATCCTCCTGTTTCGTGAGGGTTCCTAACTTCAGTTCAGAGTTTTTGTTCTAGTGTGCGTTTCACCCCCACTATTTGTTTAATGCATGCTCCCCGAGCCACTATTTTGAATGCATCCCATTCCACTAGTCTGGAGGTGGCAGTCCCCGTGTTGTGAGTAAAGTAGTTTTGTATGCTTTGTTCATGGTCGTGTTTTAACACTTGGTCCATCAGACAGTCTCGTGGGAGACGCCACATGGGCACCGGGGGGGTGAGGGGGCCTCCATTGTATGTGTAAGGTATGTGTGTCATGGTCGGAGATTACCCTGTCTAAGTAATCCATGTGTTGGACTGTGGGAATCAGTGACGGAGAGCATACAAATCTGTCCAATCGGATCCGTAGGTTGTGGGGAATGGAGTGGAACGAGTAGAGCCTCGTTAGAGGGTGGTGCGCTCTCCACGCGTCAACTAATGCCCAGTGACTGACCCAATGTTGGAAGCATTCCGTCTGTTTTAGGGTGGGAGAGTGTGGTGGTGGCGGGTGAGATCTGTCTAGTGCAATACTGAGCGTGCAGTTATAGTTGCCCCCTAAGATCCATGGGAGAGATGCGGATTGGGCTAGAATTCCTGTAAGGGATTCCCAGAACCTGTCCTGTTCAATATTCGGTGCATATATGCTACCCAACAGAATAGGGTGTCCATATAACAACCCTTCTAACAGTGCATACCTTCCCTCTTTGTCCACTACTCTCCGGAGCTCCTGAAAAGGGGTACCCGGGCAGACCCAGATCAGCGCACTACGTGCGTATGCTGAGTATGACATGGCACATATGGTTGCGCGCCATTGGGCATGCAGTTTGCTGATTTCTGGCGCTGTAAGGTGTGTTTCCTGCAGGAATGCAATTTGCGATTGTTGGCGCTTAATGTATGAGTATGTTGCATACCGTTTCCGTGGCGTATGGAGACCCCGTGTGTTTAAGGTTAGAATACTAACATCTGCACTCTGCATTTGGATGTCTGGTGATCACTACCTATGCACTGTAGTGTGACGGCGAGTGGTGAAGTCATGGATGCTAGCAGTGTCCTAGCCCTGCGGTCGTCAAAAATGGCGGACAGTGCCATCCACCCAGGTATGCTGGTTGCCCTGGTGTATGTGCTCCCTGCGGGGTGAAGGGTTGGAGTAAACCGGGTCACTAAAACAAGTAACCGGGTGGGGAAACTGTCCCAATACATGGGGACTATTGGCGGGGCCGATACGTCCAAACCAACTCTCATGGAACCAGAGAGTAAACAGTCAATACATGGGTTGGCAGTTCGTGCCCGTGAGGCAGGGTCCTGTCAGGACGTTCGAAGGATCAATGTTCGTCGTCTGGATTGTGGTTCATCACGTAGATTGTGACGCATGGTGTTCCGTTTGGGCGCACCAGCTCATGTCTGCCCAATTGAGCTGGATACTTCTGGTCTTCATCTTTTGTTTCCATTAGTGCAGGTTATCGGCAGTTTGTGGAGTGACCTGGGGTAAGGTGATGGATTCGGCCATGGATTGAGTCTCATTGCTATCATCTTCTCCTTCTGAAGAGAAGAGGTGAGGGCCCCCTCAATGTCCTCCTCGGGTGGGGTGGTCCCTAGATCAGTCACAGCCTGCAGGGCCTTGCGCCGTTCCTGCATGATTTGCTCCAGGTCCGTTGATTCAACAGCGTGGTGCTCCATGATCTCTTTCCGTCCTTGCCGTCTCTGCGTTTGTTTTAGTTGCGGGTTGCGCCTCCTGTTGCGTGGTGCTCTTTTTTCCACTCCCGCGAGGCCTCTTCTCTGGGATTCTGTGTGCAGTGGTGGTCCGCCCACTCACACGCTTCTACAGCGTTTGAAAAGAAGTAGGTGGTGCCGGCATGGATGACCTTCGATCTGGCTGGATATAGTGATGAATACTGTATGTTATTCGCCCGCAGTCGGCGCTTCACATCCAGGAAGGACGATCGTTGTTTCTGCACCACCTGTACGTAGTCAGGAAAGATCATGATATTTTGTTTTCCAACTGTAGGGGGCCTGTGCGTCTGGTGGCCCGCAGAACCGCGTCACGGTCCTGAAAGTCCAAAAATTTAGCGAGCATCGGTCGAGGTGTGGCTCCGGGCGGTGGTTTGCTGGCTGGTACCCGGTGGGCTCGCTCTATTGAGAAGAAAGCTGTTAGGTCCGTGGTTGGGGTAAAGGATTTAACCCAGGCTTCTATATAAGCAATTGGGTGCGTCCCCTCGACTCCCTCCGGGAGGCCTAGCACGCGGATATTGCAGCGCCGCGAGTGTCCCTCAAAATCATCCATACGTTCCTCCACGGTGGTCAGGCGACCCAGGACGGACTGGAGCGTTTTTTGCTGTGCACTTACAGTGGGCTGTAGATCGGTGAGGGTCTTCTCTCCATTTTTCACCTTGTCGGCTAGTTTCCTATGGTCATCTCGGATAAGGCTGATGTCCGTGGTGAGAGAGCCGAGTCATTCCTCCATGGAGACTCTAGAAAGTTCTATTGCTTCCAGGACCTGGTCTAGTTTGTCCGAGAAAGTCGGTTCTGGTTGGGTCATGGATGTCTTTGTCAGTGCATTGGTCCGGGCTGATTCTCCGGCGCAGTTTCTGGTACCGTTGTCTGTTGTGTGGCTCTGGGCTTCCCCATTTTACCGTTTGGGGTGAAGTCTTTCTTGCCTTGCATTGTCAGTGGTGGGGGTGTAAGGGGTGTGGTGTCTCCTCACGGTCTAATTGTCCCACTTGTTGACCGCTTGATGTATGGGGCGTAGTGCGCCCGCAGGTCACTTCCGCCCCAGTGAGGCCTGCTCAGTCGCGCTGCCAGCCACAAGCGCAGCGGGTTCCCTTTGTGGCAATCGCTCCCTGTTGGACCCGCCACCCGCCTCCCTGCATGCGTGCCTTCTGGGGCCAACAGTGATTATAGCGCTAGTCCGAGGCGTTCAGAGGGTCCAAGCTCCCCCAGGGCATCAGTGTCGGGTACTGGCGATCACGCACATCACCAGCGGCGTGGCGGTTATTGCTGGCATTGAGGGAGGTCCAGGCACCTATTCAGCTAAGTCTATGGGCGTAGTAGTGGCTTAGTGGTGGCGTGCTTTCTGAGTCTAAGCCACCCTGGTGGCCGCCATTTTAGGGTCAGGCAATGGCGGTCCTGTCCCCTGGTCATTGTGGCGTGTGAGAGGGGATTTCGGAGTCAGGACCAGCGGAGGAGAATAGAATCCCTTGTTGCTCACCTTCTGTGGCGTTGCGTGTAGGGCCCCTGGGGAGGTTTGTCTGGTGGTCGCGAGCGTCTTAGCTCGCGGGTGCCATCTTGGAATCAGGCTTATTTTGGAGTGGGGAAGGCCCGAGTGGAGAGCCGTGGAGGGGGCCTCCGTGCCTCGACCCTCGGAGTTCGTCTGCTACAGTCGGCGATGTCTACCCCTACAACCCCTTACAGCGTCCGACATAGGGGTGGTGCCGCTTGGACAAAGACACGCTGGATGGTGACCGGCTGCTCCTGGTCCCCTCTGCGACCCGGTGAGTCCACGCTGGTTGGTGGCAGCAAACGCATGGGCGCCGTCTCGTCTTGCCTGGGTCCGGGGTAGTAGCCAGGCACTCCCGGTGCGGGAATTTGTTGAGCCCGGTGATCAGGACTCCGCTGCAGTGAAGTCAGGACTGGATACAAACAGCCGCCATCTTGTTGCTGGGCCCAGGGGCAAGAATTATGCGGCGTTCTCAGCAGGTACTGCAGTTTACAGGCTTGTTGGGACACCCCTACATGCAGCCTCGGTTCCGACACCAGCTGGGGCGATTTTGCGCCAGAAACAACTAGGTATTGCTGTCCTCTGGTCTGCCTAACTGCGGAGCCTCAGCAGAGCTTGTTCGCCATCATGGCCTGCTTGACCAAGCCCCCTCCTTGCCGCCCTTGATGTTGACATGAGGAGCGGAGTCTGTACCTCTTTTAATCGAGGTAATACTTACTGTTACTAGCGGTGCTTCGAGTAACTCAAGCCGGGCTTTTTTATCTTCTTGGTTGGGTACTCCTTGTTCTGAGAGGTACACTCCAGGAAGATTGCTAATACAGTTCGTATCGATGGGCGGGTGGCCCTCCTTTGCTTTATTGGGTGTTGGTTGAGGTTTCTTTTCTTTTTTCTCCCCATCTCGTCTCTAGGGGAGCGGTACAGGCAGACACAGAGATATCGGGGGCGCTCATGCTCCAGGGTAACCTCTGCGCACCCACTCGTACCTCCCGTGGCTCAAGGGACGGGTGTAATGGGTAGATTGTGGATTTATCCCAGTTTACCCTGAGTCCGGACACCTCCGCGAACTCTGTCAGGGTTGTCCAAATGGGTGTGAGGTCTGCGGTGATATCACGGATGTACAGGAGGAGGTTGTCCGCATACAGGGAGACACAATGGACAGTGTACGCTATGGGAATGCTGCATGTGGTCCCCGCCCGACGTAATCATATCGTCAGAGGTTCTACTGCCAGGGCGAAGATGAGGGGCGATAGGGGGCATTCCTGCCTCGTACTCCTCTCCACCTTGAATGGAGACGAGATGTATTGGCCTATTCTGATAGGAGATGTAAGTTTGGTGTAGAGGAGCTGCGTGTACTTTAAAAGAGTTGGACCTATTCCTGCTCGTTGCTGGACGGCAAAAAGGTATGGTAACGTGAGAGTATCAAAGGCCTTTTCAAGATCTAGAATTAGACAAGCCGCATGAGGGTACGCATCTCCCACCTAATCCTGAACGTGAAACAAATGCTGTATGTTTTGGGACGTATTTCTGTAAGGGACAAACTTGCACTGTTCCGGATGGACTAGGGGTTGCAGAATTTGTTCATTCCTATCTGCCAGAATTTTCCCCAATATTTTAGTCGGCAGATAGAAGTGTGATGGGGCGGTAGGAAGATAATTGTTGTGGGTCTCGGTGTGGTTTGAGAAACGTCACTATGACCGACTTGCGAAGAGAGCTTGGCAGCCCCCTCTTTTCGAGTGCAGCTGCCAGCGTTTCTGCGAAACGAGGGACCAACAGGGTGGAGAAGGTGCTGTAATATTCAAGAGGCAGACCGTCCAGTCCCAGTGCCTTGTTCCTGGCTAGCGCACGGATCCCGCGGGTGACGTCTGTCGACGATAATTTGGAGTCTAGTGTAGTTTTTTATGCTTCCGTGATGTGTGACTTATCGCCTCCTCTCTGAGATGTGTCGGGGTGCGATAAATCATGGTATAGTATTGCTGGAAAGCACTTAGAATGTCCATATGGGAGCACACCAGGTTACCCGAGGGACCTATTATCTCAGTGATGAGTTTTGTGTCTGTGCCCTGTTTTGCTAGCCATGCTAGGAGTGTGCCCGTTTTATCCCTTTCCTTGTGCATCAGAGTGGCGTAGACCCTAAAGTTGTATTTACGTAAGTCTGCCAAGGCGGTGGCGTACTGTGTTTTGGCCTCTGCTACTTGAGACGCCATTGCGGCATTAGCATCCTCCTGTTTCGTGAGGGTTCCTAACTTCAGTTCAGAGTTTTTGTTCTAGTGTGCGTTTCACCCCCACTATTTGTTTAATGCATGCTCCCCGAGCCACTATTTTGAATGCATCCCATTCCACTAGTCTGGAGGTGGCAGTCCCCGTGTTGTGAGTAAAGTAGTTTTGTATGCTTTGTTCATGGTCGTGTTTTAACACTTGGTCCATCAGACAGTCTCGTGGGAGACGCCACATGGGCACCGGGGGGGTGAGGGGGCCTCCATTGTATGTGTAAGGTATGTGTGTCATGGTCGGAGATTACCCTGTCTAAGTAATCCATGTGTTGGACTGTGGGAATCAGTGACGGAGAGCATACAAATCTGTCCAATCGGATCCGTAGGTTGTGGGGAATGGAGTGGAACGAGTAGAGCCTCGTTAGAGGGTGGTGCGCTCTCCACGCGTCAACTAATGCCCAGTGACTGACCCAATGTTGGAAGCATTCCGTCTGTTTTAGGGTGGGAGAGTGTGGTGGTGGCGGGTGAGATCTGTCTAGTGCAATACTGAGCGTGCAGTTATAGTTGCCCCCTAAGATCCATGGGAGAGATGCGGATTGGGCTAGAATTCCTGTAAGGGATTCCCAGAACCTGTCCTGTTCAATATTCGGTGCATATATGCTACCCAACAGAATAGGGTGTCCATATAACAACCCTTCTAACAGTGCATACCTTCCCTCTTTGTCCACTACTCTCCGGAGCTCCTGAAAAGGGGTACCCGGGCAGACCCAGATCAGCGCACTACGTGCGTATGCTGAGTATGACATGGCACATATGGTTGCGCGCCATTGGGCATGCAGTTTGCTGATTTCTGGCGCTGTAAGGTGTGTTTCCTGCAGGAATGCAATTTGCGATTGTTGGCGCTTAATGTATGAGTATGTTGCATACCGTTTCCGTGGCGTATGGAGACCCCGTGTGTTTAAGGTTAGAATACTAACATCTGCACTCTGCATTTGGATGTCTGGTGATCACTACCTATGCACTGTAGTGTGACGGCGAGTGGTGAAGTCATGGATGCTAGCAGTGTCCTAGCCCTGCGGTCGTCAAAAATGGCGGACAGTGCCATCCACCCAGGTATGCTGGTTGCCCTGGTGTATGTGCTCCCTGCGGGGTGAAGGGTTGGAGTAAACCGGGTCACTAAAACAAGTAACCGGGTGGGGAAACTGTCCCAATACATGGGGACTATTGGCGGGGCCGATACGTCCAAACCAACTCTCATGGAACCAGAGAGTAAACAGTCAATACATGGGTTGGCAGTTCGTGCCCGTGAGGCAGGGTCCTGTCAGGACGTTCGAAGGATCAATGTTCGTCGTCTGGATTGTGGTTCATCACGTAGATTGTGACGCATGGTGTTCCGTTTGGGCGCACCAGCTCATGTCTGCCCAATTGAGCTGGATACTTCTGGTCTTCATCTTTTGTTTCCATTAGTGCAGGTTATCGGCAGTTTGTGGAGTGACCTGGGGTAAGGTGATGGATTCGGCCATGGATTGAGTCTCATTGCTATCATCTTCTCCTTCTGAAGAGAAGAGGTGAGGGCCCCCTCAATGTCCTCCTCGGGTGGGGTGGTCCCTAGATCAGTCACAGCCTGCAGGGCCTTGCGCCGTTCCTGCATGATTTGCTCCAGGTCCGTTGATTCAACAGCGTGGTGCTCCATGATCTCTTTCCGTCCTTGCCGTCTCTGCGTTTGTTTTAGTTGCGGGTTGCGCCTCCTGTTGCGTGGTGCTCTTTTTTCCACTCCCGCGAGGCCTCTTCTCTGGGATTCTGTGTGCAGTGGTGGTCCGCCCACTCACACGCTTCTACAGCGTTTGAAAAGAAGTAGGTGGTGCCGGCATGGATGACCTTCGATCTGGCTGGATATAGTGATGAATACTGTATGTTATTCGCCCGCAGTCGGCGCTTCACATCCAGGAAGGACGATCGTTGTTTCTGCACCACCTGTACGTAGTCAGGAAAGATCATGATATTTTGTTTTCCAACTGTAGGGGGCCTGTGCGTCTGGTGGCCCGCAGAACCGCGTCACGGTCCTGAAAGTCCAAAAATTTAGCGAGCATCGGTCGAGGTGTGGCTCCGGGCGGTGGTTTGCTGGCTGGTACCCGGTGGGCTCGCTCTATTGAGAAGAAAGCTGTTAGGTCCGTGGTTGGGGTAAAGGATTTAACCCAGGCTTCTATATAAGCAATTGGGTGCGTCCCCTCGACTCCCTCCGGGAGGCCTAGCACGCGGATATTGCAGCGCCGCGAGTGTCCCTCAAAATCATCCATACGTTCCTCCACGGTGGTCAGGCGACCCAGGACGGACTGGAGCGTTTTTTGCTGTGCACTTACAGTGGGCTGTAGATCGGTGAGGGTCTTCTCTCCATTTTTCACCTTGTCGGCTAGTTTCCTATGGTCATCTCGGATAAGGCTGATGTCCGTGGTGAGAGAGCCGAGTCATTCCTCCATGGAGACTCTAGAAAGTTCTATTGCTTCCAGGACCTGGTCTAGTTTGTCCGAGAAAGTCGGTTCTGGTTGGGTCATGGATGTCTTTGTCAGTGCATTGGTCCGGGCTGATTCTCCGGCGCAGTTTCTGGTACCGTTGTCTGTTGTGTGGCTCTGGGCTTCCCCATTTTACCGTTTGGGGTGAAGTCTTTCTTGCCTTGCATTGTCAGTGGTGGGGGTGTAAGGGGTGTGGTGTCTCCTCACGGTCTAATTGTCCCACTTGTTGACCGCTTGATGTATGGGGCGTAGTGCGCCCGCAGGTCACTTCCGCCCCAGTGAGGCCTGCTCAGTCGCGCTGCCAGCCACAAGCGCAGCGGGTTCCCTTTGTGGCAATCGCTCCCTGTTGGACCCGCCACCCGCCTCCCTGCATGCGTGCCTTCTGGGGCCAACAGTGATTATAGCGCTAGTCCGAGGCGTTCAGAGGGTCCAAGCTCCCCCAGGGCATCAGTGTCGGGTACTGGCGATCACGCACATCACCAGCGGCGTGGCGGTTATTGCTGGCATTGAGGGAGGTCCAGGCACCTATTCAGCTAAGTCTATGGGCGTAGTAGTGGCTTAGTGGTGGCGTGCTTTCTGAGTCTAAGCCACCCTGGTGGCCGCCATTTTAGGGTCAGGCAATGGCGGTCCTGTCCCCTGGTCATTGTGGCGTGTGAGAGGGGATTTCGGAGTCAGGACCAGCGGAGGAGAATAGAATCCCTTGTTGCTCACCTTCTGTGGCGTTGCGTGTAGGGCCCCTGGGGAGGTTTGTCTGGTGGTCGCGAGCGTCTTAGCTCGCGGGTGCCATCTTGGAATCAGGCTTATTTTGGAGTGGGGAAGGCCCGAGTGGAGAGCCGTGGAGGGGGCCTCCGTGCCTCGACCCTCGGAGTTCGTCTGCTACAGTCGGCGATGTCTACCCCTACAACCCCTTACAGCGTCCGACATAGGGGTGGTGCCGCTTGGACAAAGACACGCTGGATGGTGACCGGCTGCTCCTGGTCCCCTCTGCGACCCGGTGAGTCCACGCTGGTTGGTGGCAGCAAACGCATGGGCGCCGTCTCGTCTTGCCTGGGTCCGGGGTAGTAGCCAGGCACTCCCGGTGCGGGAATTTGTTGAGCCCGGTGATCAGGACTCCGCTGCAGTGAAGTCAGGACTGGATACAAACAGCCGCCATCTTGTTGCTGGGCCCAGGGGCAAGAATTATGCGGCGTTCTCAGCAGGTACTGCAGTTTACAGGCTTGTTGGGACACCCCTACATGCAGCCTCGGTTCCGACACCAGCTGGGGCGATTTTGCGCCAGAAACAACTAGGTATTGCTGTCCTCTGGTCTGCCTAACTGCGGAGCCTCAGCAGAGCTTGTTCGCCATCATGGCCTGCTTGACCAAGCCCCCTCCTTGCCGCCCTTGATGTTGACATGAGGAGCGGAGTCTGTACCTCTTTTAATCGAGGTAATACTTACTGTTACTAGCGGTGCTTCGAGTAACTCAAGCCGGGCTTTTTTATCTTCTTGGTTGGGTACTCCTTGTTCTGAGAGGTACACTCCAGGAAGATTGCTAATACAGTTCGTATCGATGGGCGGGTGGCCCTCCTTTGCTTTATTGGGTGTTGGTTGAGGTTTCTTTTCTTTTTTCTCCCCATCTCGTGTTTATCCTGACCGCATGCCCAGTCTGAGCACGCCAACCTTGGGGTTGGGCTGCTTGGTGGTGCCCGGGTGGGGCATGATCCACAGTCCTCGATTGAGATATGCGTGCAGGAGGGTGCTTTTAAAGGACGCTGAGACTTGACTAGAACTTTACTGGGCCTTCACGTGGACTTAACATGTGCTTTTCATGTACTGTTCAGTTTGTCAAGAAAGGGTGAGGCAGTAAGGAGCCACAACTGTGTGTGATGTTCAGCGTTTTTGGCTTGGGTGGCGCAGCACGGGACAAGGCATGGCGGGGTGGGGCAGAGGAGGGAGTGAACGAGCAGGGCACACTGGGGTGCCGCAAACCGCACCCAACCTAGTTGGGCTGCCTCCGCATGCACACCCGGGCACTTCACTCTGCGGCTGCCGCTAAAGGCGACCGCGCACGCACTCAAAGGCAACCCCTCTTGCCACTTGATCACTTAGGGCCCGATGTAGATGGCCCAAATACCGGTCGGTAAGGGTGAAATTCAGTAAATTTCACCGTTACAGACCGGTATTTAGGCATTCGTGATGCAGGGAAGGATTCGGTGTTGAGGAATCGGTAAATAGCGATTCCTTAATACCGATCCCTCATTGGCCTTGCATTTAAGGAATCAGAAATATCGATTGCTTAAATGCAATGTAGAAAGCACATAAAAGAGTGCTTTTGGGCCTTAAGGAATCGGTAATTACCACCAACTTTAAGTTGGTGGTAATTATCGAATTCCTTTAAAAAAGCACTTTCTTGCTTTTTTTATGTGCCATGTGGCACACACCCATGCCCTTAGGGCATGCATGTGTGCCACATGTGCACATATGCACATTTCAGGGGTGCAACAGGGTGTCCTTTGGAGACCCTGGCACCCTTGAAATACCTCCCGGTATTACCGATTCTGTAATACCAAATCAGTAATACCAAATATCTTCACATTCATTCCTATAGGCCTCCAAGCCCATAGGAATGAATGGGTACGTATTTGTTATTACCAAATCTCAATTTCCGATTCAGTAATAACGAATATTAAGAATTCTGTATTTTTTACCGAATTTTTACCTACATCTGAAATACCGTCTTCTAAATACCGAATCGGTAAAATTCGGTATTTAGAATTCGGTATTTCACTATTACCTACATCGGGCCCAATATCTCTTAATCGCTTGCCACTTGCCTGCTGCCTGTTGCATTGTGTTACTTGCATTGCTCCATGCCAATTTCCTTGTGTTCAGTGTCAGGTCACTTGTGTTACTCCAGCCCCCCCTTCTGGTGTTATGTTTGCCAACACCGACCCTGAGCTGGCGTGGAGGATTGAGTCTGACTGCGCCTGATCCGTTGCCAGGTCCTAATCCAGTCCTGGAGGCTGAGCTCCCCCCTTTGTCTCGCCGGACCTCCTCGAGCCTCCTCGATTTTATCTACTTGCTCGCTCCCTCGCACCCCCGCTCTCCCCGCTGCGTGTTTTCCAAGGGTGCGGGTGCAGGAGCGGGTGCAGGAGCTCAGCGGAATGGCAGGGTTCGGCAGGCTGTGTGGACTGTGCTCGGCTCTCAGCTCCAGGGTCTCAGCTAAAATCGCGGGAGACCCGCGGCTGCGGGTGTGGCGTGCGGTATACAGACCTCTGAGCAGTGGCGGCAGCAGCAGAAATGATGCACCAAAAACTCAGACAGCCAATACTGAGCTAGAGGTTGGCGCAGCCACGCTCCAATTCCCATGTTACCTTCTCACACATAGTCATTTATATACTCCAACACTCACAGATACCGCCTTTCACATACGTATTTACTCACACATGTATCACTGAGGCATCCATTCACTGACCAACACACCCACACTCACCCACTCATAAAGGCCCATACCACGTCATTTTTCAAGTGATATTACGCTATCCAACAATCAAGCCCAAGTGGGCAAAATCAATGTCCGAATCAAATTAAACTTATCATGTCAAAAAACACATAGATAGCGTAATATCACTTAAAAAATTGACATGGTATTTGTACTTTCTATAAAACTGAAGTTTCCTTTATAATTTTATGCAACAAACATTTCGTTAATATTTACTTTTATACCATGCACTGATGTAATAACAAATACTCAAAACTTTATTGAAAAACATAGTAATGAAAGGTGATGCAACATTGTAACTCTTTTATGTACATCAATCACGTGCACCCTTTGAAATGTTTGTACCTTTAAAAAAAGAATGGCTGCAAAGTAAACCTCACCCGTGAGAAAGTAGTGAGGAAACTGCGAAACGCGTTGGGTGTTCCCTTAGTTGCCAATAAATCACATTGAGCACTAATAGTGGCTTCGGCTCTGGTTCTTCTCGCTGTAGGAGTGAATAACAGGAGGTGTGTGGATTTTCAGGGGTTGGCGACCCCCCCGAGTGCCCGCCACCAAACAGAGGCTTGGACACGCTAAAGACTGGTGACTGTATATATATATATATATATATATATATATATATATATATATATATATATATATATCGAAGCTCCTTTCTTACACCGATTGCACGAGTCACTCTTTAAAAGCGGGTGCTGTTACGCGGTGGTGTCCCGCGTGATAAATAGTAGCTCCAATTTCCTCTAAGATACCCAGCCGGGTCCGAAGAAAACAGCACTCACGGGGTTTACAGCGTTCAGCAAGAGGGTTTATTCAAGAACAAACGCGTTTCGGGAATGAAATCCCTTCGTCAGTGTTCACATCTGAAAACGCTGCGCAGCACCATTATCTGTGTTTGTGAGGGTCTTAGAAACAAACAATGCACTTCAGCAAACAATCGGTTTTACGCGCCATCTTTGAATATGTTGTAACTTACAATTCATCATTATGAATTCCAAAGAGGCTATTCTACCATCAATTCACGCCGTGTATCGGCTGAAAATATCATTGCCAAGCAAAATCTACAATGAAAATTCATTTGCTATAAGCCTGTGGACATCAATCATCCAAACTATAAAATCCTGAGAAAAATGACGTTGTGAACCCACAACGTCCCTGTAAATACGAATATCGTAAGTTTCAGTAACAGTTTGTTCAAAATCTAGCCGTGTATCGACAATCGCAGCCAAAGTGGCTGCATAAATCTCAGGTTGAATTGTTGGATGACTAAATGTAAACAGGCCACAAACATTTCTAATTCCCAACATAATTCACAGCTAGGTGCATCTTCTCCAATACAAAACCCTTCTTCAACTCATATTCTTCATGTTGGTACAAAGTGTAACAGATTTACTATAATTCATTTAAACATCTTATCACTCACATTTTTCAGTATTAATCTCATTATCCCAAATGGGATGCCAGTTCCTCTCCCATATTGAGACCCCCTGGTGCCCTCGTCTCTAAGTCGATGATATATCGAGATTCCAATCTTCTGAGTGTCTGTAATTTATTACCTCCCCTTGGATTGTTAGTGACACAATCTAAACAAAAGTATCTCAGAAGATCCCTGTCAATGTTGTGTTTGATTGCAAAATGACGGGCCACCGGATATGAGAAATCTTTGTTCACGATGGCCCGCATATGCTCCAACACCCTCAATTTGACAGGATTAATGGTACTGCCAATGTACCTCAAAGAACAAGGGCACATGAGGCAATAAACCGCATGATCTGTGTGGCAAGACATGAACTTATTAATTCTCTTTCCTCCTTTGCAGCCTTTCACATCATACGTCAGAGTTCTCTTACTAGCTGAGCAGGCTTTGCATTTTCCACACGGAAAAAAGTCTTTGGCATCTTTCAACGTCCCTTGCTGTTTGGCAGTCGACTTCAAATGGCTATGGACCATATGGTCACATAGTCATCTTGCCTTTTTGAAGGTTATAAGTGGGACAGCAGGTATATCCGGTCCTACAATTTGGTCAGCTTTTAAAATATGCCAATGTTTAGTCAAAATAGATCTTAACTTAAAAGAGTTAGCTGAGTATGGTGTTATCATGCGGAATTTGCCATCTGTGATAGGATGGACCTTTTTCGTAAAGAGGGTACTGCGTGATAGCTTCCTAACTCTATTCAGGGCATCCTGTAAGAGATTGAAACTATAGCCTCTATCTAAGAATCTATCCACACTGTTACTGGCTGCTTGTTTAAAGTCCTCATTTTGAGTGCAGTTACGTTTAAGTCTTAAGAATTCCCCGTAGGGGATGTTGTTGATGAGTTTCAGGGGGTGACTGCTGGAGGCATGCAAGATGCTATTGCCAGCCGTAGGTTTGCGATACAGTTGTGTGCAGATTTTTCCATCCCTAGCACTAACTTGAAGGTCCAAATAGTTGACCTTTTCATTGCTCACTTCTCCCGTGAACCTCAAATTGCACTCATTCTCATTGAGCACTTGTATGTACTCATTAGCCTCCGCTATTGACCCATCCCAGACAAGGAACAGGTCATCGATGTACCTGCTCCATGCCACCACTTTGTTATTCCAAGTGGCATTTCTGGGGGCCCAGGCTACCTGCTCCTCCCACCAGCCAACAAATAAATTTGCATAGCTGGGGGCGAAGCAGGAGCCCATCGCCGTCCCGGAGAGCTGTCTGTAAATATCCTCCTGAAAGAGAAAGATATTATTATGCAAGCAGAATTCAATGAGTTCTAGCAACATTTTATTGTGCATTGCATATTTCAATTCTCTTTTATTAAGGAAATATTCTACAGCGAAAAGACCTTTCTCATGATCAATGCATGTATATAAACTAGTTATATCTAAGGTGATGAGTACGTAAGAGGGTTGCCAGTCTAGATGTTCCTAAGTGCTCATTTTCTTGGTGCTTTATTTCGTGCTAAATTTTCGCCAGCAATCTGTCATGACGCGTTTCGCCTCACGAAGAGGCTTGGTCACATAATATATATATATGTATATATATATATATATATATATATATATATATATATATATATATATATATATATAAAACATATTTAAACTTTACAGAAATACAGTCACTTGATGATGTTATCAGTGATGTCATTTGAGATGTCGTTCTCCTAATAGGGAGTGATTCGTTTGTAGATTCAAGAGGTTGGAATCGATAATAAGTTCCTGAAAAAAGAGATACCTCTTGAATCGTAATTTATGTGTGTTTTAGACAAGAGGGAGCAACAAAATTCTCTGTCTTATGGTGCAACTAATGAACATTCCTTACTGGGGTTAAAACTTTAGTCGAACTAATATTTCCTGTGTCCTGCTTGAGGTGTAAGCCCAACTGATTTTAATAAAAATAATACTTATGAGCCAGGTATTTAAATTGAAATGATATCTTTTGCTTTTTTTTAGATTTCTAATCTTGTTTTCTCATTAAGAAAAAGTAGTGACGTACATATTTACATGAAACTTTGTACTTTACAAACACAGAAAAGTAAAATAAAGAAAATTAGAGAAACAAAAATTAACATTACATTTTACACATAGACATTTTATGCATAATTCATACGCAAGGGTCCAACTAAAATTGAATGTTGAATGTTGTCCTTGTGTCTACATACATGTTTCGTTATAGAATAAGGTCCTGATGAGGTCAGAGCAAAGCTAGGTTATTTTTTTGTTTGTTTTTGTTATCTAAGCACCCTTAGTTGTGCATTGGTTTATAGTGCCTTTTGTGCTCCGATCGCTTATGCTAACAGCTCTTGGCCTCAGTTTATAATGTGCCAATGCGTTTCGACCTTCTTGGCTGGGCCTAAAGTTGGATTAAGTTGTAGGTCTTCCACTGGGCGGTATATGTTCTTTGGAGGACACGTTGTTGTGTTGTTTATAGACCTTCCGGCCTCCTACTGAATGTCAAAGTACCCGTCAAAAAGGGGTCTTCCATGAGGGGTGGTAAGTCTTGCGCCTTGTATTCTTTGGTTTATCCGGCGGAGTCCGAAATGTATGACCGATTCCCGGTGGAGCTGCCCCTGACAGCTATAGGCAAGACAGGCTCTGCACACCTCTATGACTGTCACCTACCCAGCCGGACCTCGGACTTATGTCTTGTCACTTTCTTCGCTGCTAACTCTTGGTCCCTTGCAGATTCTCATTTTTATCCGGCGGAGTCCGAAATGTATGACCGATTCCCGGTGGAGCTGCCTCGACAGCTATAGGGAAGACAGGCTCTGGCACACCGCCATGGCTGACACCTACCCAGCCGGACCTCGGACTTATGTCTCGTATCTTTCTCTGCTGCTGACTTCCTCCCGTGGACTCCCAGCTCTCCCTGACCTTTTTCATTTTATCCCCTCTTTTTTCTGAGGATCTTGTTTCTCATGATAGCTAATAACTCCTGTATTGAATTTGTAACCTCTCTGTAACTAATGTGATTATTTTTGTAATTTGTAACACGATGTTGCCTTATGATAAGCGCTAGACCTAGTTTTTTGGCTGATGCCGAGTGGAGCTACCTGATAGCTATAGAGGAGATGGCCCCATTTGGCCGTCACCCACCCAGCCGGACTTTGGGCAGACCTTCCTTTGTCTCACCTTCACATTCTCTCTCCCACCCCTTTACCCAACCCCCTTTTCCCCTCTATCCTCCATTTTGTTTCATCCCCCATGCTTTTAAAATATTTTTCCGTTGAGACCTAGCTATTTGGCCGATGCCCGGTGGAGCTACCTGATAGCTATAGAGGAGATGGGCTGTGGACTTCCCACTCGGCCGTCACCTACCCAGCCGGACTTTGGGCAGACTCTCCCTCGTCTCTCCACCCTATTTCCTCCTACCCCTTTGCCCTACCCCCTCTCCCTTATAAGCTCCATTTATCTCGTCTTTACGCTCCTGAAATGTTTTCTAGTAACTGATGTAACTGGTAACTGATGTCATTTTGTAACTTTGTGGAACCCTGTGTAAAGCTCTCTGATACCTCTGGGTCTAGCCAGTGCTATATAAAACTCAAATAATAAAAATAAATAAATAAATAAAAGATATGTAGCTTGGAACGGTGGTTGTTGGGGGTCGCTTGGCGTATGCGGCTTCTTCCAAATGGTGACGAGGTGGCTGCTGCTCCCTTTAGCGACCTCACAGTTCTTCTCTCTCCGTGCAAAAATAAAAAATAATCTAGCTTTGCTGACATGCAGCTCCCCTTGCCCAAAAGCACTCTGCTTCGCTTCATGGAAGCTTGTTTTTCATCTTTTTTCTGTTTTCTTTTGACTCGGTTACCGTGTCACAAGATGTCTGCCAACACACTCTGGTTTGAAGTGTTGGCAGCCAATAAGAATGAGGCTCGTGCTCGGGAAGATTCGTGGCTCCTCCTCGGTGCTCTGATATCGATATTTTTATTTTTTTTTATTTCTCAGGAACTACTTAACGGATGTACACCATTTAAAAAAAAGTTTGCTTTCTGAACCAAGAGCCACCTTTTTGCCAAATTTGGTGTAATTCCGTTCAGTAGTTCGAGCTGTAGCCTGTTCCAAAATTCCTATGGAAATTAACATAGAGAAAACTTGTTTTGGGACCCCCTTTTTACTCTGCCTTCGCTTGATGAATCACCCTCAAACTTTCAAGACATGAGCTGACCCAAGCTGGTCATTAGTTCGGAAAATTTCACGAAGATTCGTCAAACGACGTCAAAGATATTGGCAAAAGAAAAACCATTTGTTGAATAGAAACAAGGTCCTAACTATAACAACCTACTGCCGACCATCAGTAGGTAATAGTTTTTGTTTGGACAATAACTTTGGCGCAGCTTGACAAATCACAACATTTTCAAACCTCTTCCCCTTTTTGGTTCAGCTGCTGTGTTGTAAGGTTGGGGTTGACCAATTAAGTGGGGACCAAGAAAAAGGCGGGCCCCTAAACACGTTTTCTTCATGCTTTTTCCTGTAGGGATTTTGAACACGACTACAGCCCGAATCGGTGGATGGAATTACACCAAATTTGGCAGAAAGCTAGATGTTGGTCCAGAAAGTGTCCTTTTGTGATTTGGTGTAAATCCGTTTTAGTGATATTTAAGGTTCAAAAATATAGATATTGGGGAACTCGGATTCTTGCAGTGAATTTGCAGATCCTACTGAAAGTTGATTGGCTGCAAACACTTCAACCCGGAAGTGTTGGCAGCCATCTTGGGACTCGGCTTGTAGTTGGGTCCACGAAAAAATGTAAAAACTAAAGAAAAGGGCGAAGAGTAGGAACACCCCCAGCAGATATGGTGGAGGGATCCCACAGGGGGCATTAAAAAGAGATTTTAATTTTTATTTTGCTGCAAATTCACAGGTGGATCCATGGATTCGCTGCAAAATTGAATTAAAAAAAACAGTGATTCTTTTAAAGGAAGCCACTTGGTGTGGCAAATCCCGGGGGCATATGAAAAATAAAGCAGGGGGGCAGAGTGATGTCATTTGAGATGTAAGTAGTGATGTCATCAGTGATGTCACTGACCATGTCATAAGTGATGTAATATGTGATGTCATGAGCAGTGCATTGCGGGGGCGTAAGTTATAGTTAGCTCAGGTAACTATAACTGCTGAATTTCACTGTTTTTTTAAGAGTGAAATCTGAACCTAACTCTAACTATAATGTCTTCGTAACCTTTATTTTTGTTCAGTGACTATATATATATTTATATATATACACGAAACTCCAAAACGCCACTTCTAATCCCCACTCGGATCAACGAAGCAGAAAGCAGGAGATGGACCACTGGATCGAGTTACAGGTTCTTTTTTATTTCAGTTCAGCTGGTGGAAAGTGCACGACGCGTTTCGGGCTGAGCAAGCCCTTGTTCACATGCAATGATGGATTGTAACTTTTTTGGATTTTATAATGCTTAGCAGCCCGCCTACAACCACCCTCTGACCAGGTCATGTGACCATTAACATGGACAACATACTATGCAATACAATTCTATGTGCAAATACGCAACAATAACTTTAGAGTTTGCTGTTTAAAAGCGACCACATACTCAGCATTTACAAATAAAATTATACAAATTTCTAATTTACAGATATCACCGGATAAATCCTTGGCTGTGCAAAATAAAGCATCTCATTACTGTATAATACATCATGCGTGCACATCAGTAAGTCGAAGTAGGGGATCTGTTACTTGGACAGGCGGGTAAACCTTAACGTGCTGCTAAAAGTGACCAAAAGTCCATGTCTAAAGTGCAAGAAGCTGAATAACACGTGCAATAAATCGGAATAAAGTGCTATAGTGAATGATAAAACAACCTGTATATATATGATAAATCAATGCTATCTAAACAATTAAGATGAAACCTCATTTTGTCAGATAAAAAGCATGATAAAAACATTTCATATTGGTTTAGGAGTTTATCATTTAAAAGTGATAAAAACACCCCGTGTATAAAAAAGTGCTAAAAAGGATCTACTAGAAAAACAGGATATTAAATAAATTTACTTAAAGGAACTGAGGAACTGGAAGACACGGATCCCTGGCTAACAGGAAACCTCACTAGCCATAGGGAATCTCGTTGTCAGAATAGAGGATCAGAAAATCATTTCATTAGAGATTATCCCCCCAGGCAACAGGGAACCTGACTACCCGGGGTCACAGAACGTATATAAAAGGCATGGGTAAAGAAATCTGTAACTGGGCAGTCCTATTATAGAAAGTTACGCAAGTCCTCGGTCTTATTTAACCCATTGGGCCACTTGCTATCAAACTCGAGGATCATGCTGGACTCCAGTTGTCTTAATTTAAGTTCTCTATTGCCTCCCCTGCGGAGTTTTGGCACTGATCCCACTACATAGTACGTTAAACAATTCACATCCTTGTTATGTTTGTTTTCTAAATGGAGCGCCACTGGGTAAGACGGATCGCTAAATAGTATATATATATATATATATATATATATATATATATCAGTTAAAAAATTTTTTTTATTAATTGAACACAAAAAACCAACAGCAGGTGCCGTACATTACGAAACAAAAGGAAAATATACAAACATATAGTGCTGAGTAGACGGATGTTCTCCAAGGCTAGAGCCGAGCCAAGAACTGCAGTAAGCATGCAGCCGTATCATATAAAATAAATATTCAAAGCCCAGTCCAACCAATACAGACCACAAACCCCTCCACCCAAAGGAAACAGGATTATCATTGAGAAGCAATTTCCAGTGGCAGGAGAAATGGAGCGCAGCAAGTCAATGGACCGAGGCAACAATCGCAACCAGCACGCAGCAATAAGAAACTCAACACATTGCTAAAGTCAGCTCAAACAGTACTGCCCTCAGAACCCGTCCACCCACAAAACAGGATTGCTCATCGGTAAGGCACCCAATATCAGGATTCGAATAGGATCTTAAGAATAAAACAAAAACACCCACACTACAAAAACCCTTCTCCCCACCCTGCACCCCTGCATGTAGAATTCGCCTAACCCCAACTAGCAGTGTGCCTGTCGCCCCATCTAACTAAATAACTAAAAGTAGAAAATGGAGGAGGGCCGTCTTCATGTGGGCCCCCGGTCCCCCCTACCCCTCGCCAGAACCAAGCATCCCTTATAACTGACCCATCATTTTGTGAAAAAACTCGTACATAACAACACAGGGGAAGCTTTAAACACCGCCCACCCTCCCGTAGGCACAATGGTAGCAAATCCTGCATCCACCGGGGCCACGATTCCAAACCCAGTTAATCAGTCTCAGCCTTGGCCCTTCCGATCAGTCGTGCGAGCCCCCTCCGGTCAAACTGCCGCCTCCGCAGGAGAGTCGAAGTGTGTAAAAAGTTCAGCAATGCACATCCGGAGATTAATCAAAGATGTTAAGTCATTGAGAACCCCATCACCACTAAAGGCCCCCCTCGCCGACATTAACTCCCAACGTTGTTTCCATCGCAGTCGTAGTAAAACTGCCGGGGAGGGAAAAGACGCTGTTTCGAGCCCAGAACAGTTCCCAAAAGAAGTCTCCGGAAAGGGAGCACCGACTGGTCCTCCCACAGTCAGAGGCGATGATAGGCACAACAATCCGTTCGAAGCACCAAGCTTGCGGTTATCGACCACCAAACTGCCTTGTGGCTGCGGCACCTCTCGCTGCACGGGACCCTCATCCTTCGATAAAATGGCCATTGCGGTTGTCGTACCTCGCATTCGTTCTTTCAATGGAGCAGAGTCTGGTCTCATTCGCCCTGTCTCAAACATACCAGCAATCATTTTATTCACGAGGGCTTCCACATACGAGTGGAGTGCCCCGATGGCCGCCAGTACAGTTCCCAGCGACGGTTCACACTCAGCCCGTCCCATCTCTCCTCGCTCGGTATCGACCATATTCACTTCCCCCAGAGAGCCGGGTCTCTCCGAGGGAGCAGGCAAGAGCGGAACGGACGTCGGTGGAGGGGCGACTTATCGTGCACCACTGCAGCAATCCGCACTCCGGTACCGCAAGCGACGACCCCGACCCAGCGAACACTGGAGTGGGACAAATGGCGTCCCCGGGTCAGGGGCCTCCGCCCACAGCCTCAGTCGTGTCTCGTCGCCCCACCTTCGATGTTAACCAACTCAGAGGACCGCCGTCAAAATCGATAGACCGGACCCTGCCGAACTCCCACAGCCGATGTTGTTCAACTGGAACCCGGCTGGGCCAGTACTCAAGGCCCCGGCTCCAAAGCTGGTTAAGGCCTCAAACTTAAACTCGACGTAACTCCGTCTGCCAAGCCGTAAAGTTTTCGGGATCGCACCGTCAGACAGCTCTCCGATTCATCCACAGGGAGGAAGGGCGTAAACACAGGATTAATGACAGGATCATCTGGCAGGAGACGGAGGTCGGCGGAGCCGGGAGCCTAAGCAGCCATCTTGTTCGCTAGCGTGGCTCCTCCTCCATATATATCAGTTTTATGCAGTGCCAACATGACCTAAAGGAATTGGAGCACTTGAGCACCAGATTACATTAAATACGCTCAGAATTGTTGTATTTTTAGTCCAGGAGAGAAAGTGACATGCCCAGACGATGTTGAGGTATCACATCAACTTGAACCTGGTTCCCCAGATCCAAAGTTGCCATCTTTGGCCATTAGGCCACATTCAAAATTTTCAATTTATGTGTGAAAGTCATACACAAGTGAAATAGTTGTGTATGATAACATATAGGGAGCACATTCTCTATTGAAATGCCCTCAGGGCATTAGGATGGAAGAAAACAGCAGCAATAAATACTGAAAGGTTCACCTGAGGTCTTGGGAATACTTGCAAGGGCAAATGTGCTGAACATTGTTCAGCACATTTGCACAGAGAAACCTAATCATTTTAAATATCCCTTACACATTGACCAGTACTTTCGTGACCTACCAAACATTAGCTTGCACTGTCCCCACACTTAGTTTCGATAAACAGTTAGAAAACGCTGCGATAAAGAATAAAATACAAGGGACATCTAGCATTGTAAATGTATTCCACCCCCATTAACTGTGGGGTACTATGAGACAATTTGCGCAAGAGCAGCCTTTAATCCTAAAAAGCAGCAATGCTCTTATACAGGCCTATTAGAAAACACGTCTTCTCACAATTAAAAAGTTTAAGCCTACAGTCTTTATCAAGTCTTTCAAAATGTAAAATGAGTGTAGTACTAACTTTTGCATCACATTTAATAATCAATATATGAAGTCTAATGAAAATAAATAAGAAAAGTAACCCTGCTACTTACAAAATCAGTGAGAACCCCAAAGAGATAAGTGAAGGGGAAATATGTAACTAGCACATCAATATCATGATTTGCTGTGTATCCTTAAATTCATGAGTATATACCGCATGTCAGATGTATATCACAAGTATGTCCTTTAAAAAAAAAATACATTTTATTGATTTTTCAACTCAGGAAAGAAGTGGCGCATCGAGCATGGTATAAGTATAAAGTACAGTAAAACATTGTAATACAGTGAAACAAGTCACCAGAACGACAGGCAATATTATAGCAGGACGTGGTCCAATCTCCCTGTTTGTGCATTGAGAGTGTCCACACTGCAGAGTCTTATACCTTCCGCCATTAGCCTATGTCTGTTTGTGCAGTGCTCTACCTGTATCCCTACATAGTCTGCTCAGTCCTTCCAGATCTTAAAATATTTCTGGGGGCAAATATCACAAGCATGTCCTTTGGTATCATAAACTACACATACAATATATCAAACAGTTCAAACAAAATAAAAAAAATTTAATACGCTACTACCTCCTTTTAAGAAAGAATACAAATAATTATAGTATTCAAAAGCATTACATTCACAAACATTATTAGTAATTCAAACTACCACGTGTATCCAATAATTGATTCATGCATCCTTTTTATCTTTACCCTATTGATTCATGTAGGAAGTCTGCCTCTTTTGTGTCCTCACCCTGGATTTTTCACTTTTTGATATATGCTAAATTTATGCTGCCTTTAGAACTCTGAGCACCTTACTCCTGCTAACAAGTGCTAAAGTGGCTGTGTTCCTCCCTTTAAACATGGTTGAATTGGCATATTTAGCTTGCCTATAATCCTTAGTATATGGTACAAAATGAGCCCAGGGTATGGAAGAATAATGCCACAAGTGGACTGCATCACTTATTGTGCCATCCACTACAGTGAAAGTGCAAACATGGCTTCTGGCCCATCATTTTACCCCGACTGTAACAATGTAAAAACTCAAATGCGACCTGTCAAAATAAACCCTTTTGACAGATGAAAGCCATTCTTTCAGTCATGCCTATGTATGACTTGTAGCTCGTAATGCTGGGTGCATGGTATTTCAAAGTAGAACATGTAGAAATGCAGTAAGCATGTCCCTACCGTGACTAGCACCCAAAAGCTTCTTTCACTGTAGGAAGGCTGGCTGGCCTATAGAGAAACACTGGGAAGTGATATAAAATACTAATGCTCTCCAATGGCACCAGTTAGAAAAAAAAATAAACAACTAGTTTTTTTAGTTAATAAAAACCAAATTCAATGATGTAGTACGATTTTAAATAAATATTAAGTAAACGTAACTTTTGGAAATATATCTTTTCCTTGCCTAAAAGTCCTGGAGGCTAATTTGAATAAGTGCTTTACCTTCTCACAGGTAGTAATAAGTGTTGAATATGTTTGAAATGCCTTCCAAGAGCAAACATTAGGCTTATCTGAATAGACAGAGATAACTCCTCCGAACTCCACTGAATATGCAGCGTGGGGACATTGGGCATCCTTTTTGACACTACAGTGTCAAATCTTGATTGGCAGTTCTGCTGGGTTTACATTTAACACTAGGGCCACACTTGAAAACAGGATGCCAAAACAGTTCTCGTGGATCCACTGTTTCGTTGCTGGAGGCTTTTTTCCTATCAGACTTTGGTCTTAGTGTTAGATGTGAAAGGACACTAGAATTACCATACTATATTCCCCCTCCTAAAATACACTCAGCCCACAGAGTTCAAGCATAGTGTGGCTTGAAGACTTTTGCTATCTTGAAAATGCATGAAGTAATTGGGTTGGCCCTGGGAACGTTTGACCCAGTGGTTAGGGTGTGTGCAGGAGCAATTCTTACTCACTGGCTAGTGCCACACATAAATGTGGCACCACTAGGCACTCACTTCAGAACAATACCGGACCTGTGGAAGATTAGAAGATAACTGGACCCACTGTCAGTGACGTGAGAAGAGCCCTGAAGGACTGTATGTGCTCTCTTTTGTACCAAGAACACAGAAGTAGATTCCAAGGGTAATAAGGCAAACCTTCTGTTCAAGCTACAGGGATACAACAAGCTACAGTGTGCCTTTTCTGCTTCTGCTGAGCTGACTAGTGGCAACTGGACCTGGACTAGACCCTGCTGTTGACTTCTGCTTGACACCCTGTGATTATCTTAGCGTCTACCCTGAGGTCACTGGGGTTTTAGAAGAGTACCCTGTGGTGAATTGTGACTTAAAGGACTAAAGTCGGAAGGCAAAAATCTTTGACCTTGACGAACCTGGTTGGTGTAACTGACCCGCACACCATTGCGGTCAGTGTCAAATTGCGCTGAGGTCCTGTTGTGCCATGACCATTGATTATCATTGGCACTATGTGCTTCTTGAACTTCTTGAAGCTATTTTAACTTAAAACTTTAAAAACCATATCTATGGTTCCTCTTATTGGAGTTTGGTTATTTGTTTTAGGTGTCTTTTTGTTTATTACATATTACTCAATTGTTTCTATTTCTTATTGGGATTTTTATTGAGTTGTATTTTGAATTTATTATAGCTTTAGTACTACATAAATACTCTACACATTGCAACTAAGTTAGTCATATCTGCTCTGTGGCATAGCTAACAGGAAGAAGAGCTCAAGATTATTTAGTGACTTTAGTCGTTCACCCTTATAAGGATTGTGATTATTAATTGAGGTGGGAACTTCCCCCCTCAAGCAATAACCCAACTGCTTACATGAACCCATATCTGACAATGTTAAATGTACTTTGAAACCAAAGGTAGAGAGTAAGGACTAGTGGACGGCCGTTCGTGTCCCTAATAATATGATTATAACCAAAAGGAGACGGCCAGGAGCTTTTGCTGTCTGACGTGTACAATGTGTCGGCACCTCAAAGATTTGTTTTTAAAACCCTCACACACCAACCTGGTTGATGTCATGCTTCATCATCGGGTCCCAGCCTGGTAGCCGAATGCTACCTGGCTGTGCTGCGACACCTGGTTACAGTGGAGCTGCTTTTTTTAGATGATGTGATGTGTGATTAAGTGAGTGTGATTAGTATTAAAAATACCTCCAGAATACTACCTTGATACTTTATTCGTGGAGCACTGGGGTATGATTAAAATAATTTTTTAGAGAGTGGATAATATGTTCCAGATACTATGTGTAACTGTATTTATTATCAGTTGGTCGACATGTTTCAGCCCAGAGAAAAAATAAGGTGGGCTTTCTTCAGGACCTCTCCAAAACAGCGCGTAAAGGTGAAAAAATGTGAGTGGTGAAAATTGACCACGTGTGTAGCATATTTAGCACTCGCGCTAAGGAGTGCTTTGCATGCATAGAGGACTGGCCGTATTTATTGCCCTCCGAAAAATGTAGAATACCTGCAAAGGAAAGATGCAAATAAAACAATTTTGAGCTGCATGCCTTTCATGCGTCATTTATCACCAGTAATGACTAAGTGATATCCGGTATTCATTCACATTCAAAACGTGGATATCGACATGTACAGGTGGTAATAGCAGGTGCTAAGTACTTGCCAAGTTTGTCAGACTACCGTGTCTATCATCCCGACACATCATGCACAATGGTAGTTACATTTGTCCAGATTCAGGATTTCTAATCTTGTCCCGGGGTTGTGGGAAATATATGTATATATGGCCTCTGTCTATTCGCACTCTTTTAGAAAACGAGGGGTGACCGAAACACAAAGAAAAGTAAAAAGCGACATTGATTAGTATCTTTACAGAAGCAGAAATGTCTAGATTCGCGCTGTGTCAATGGTGGGAACTCAGTGGTAAAAGACCGCCGAGTTCCCGAGCGATCTTACTTGCAATTGAAGAGGATTTCTCCGCATCACCTAGAGTATGGTCCCCTGGGCAAAGGCTGGCGAGTGCTGGACGCTTGCGGGGTAATATATAAGCGGATGCGGATGGTTCATGCCGCTTCCATGTTGTGATGCCGTCATCATGCAGGAGCGTATGACGCTGGAATCTAAGTTTTGGGACTAGACCGCTGACCTACAGTGTAGCGCGGTCATCGTGACGTGAGGACGTGTGACACGGGATCGGTGCTCATTAGCTAGACCGCCGCCCTGTCAGTTCTATTAACAGAGCAAGCAGGAGTGTCTATGAAGTCCTGTTATTTGCATGGGGAGAAACTCACTGCCTTATGTTTAAGTATGTCATGACTGATGGAAGTCAAGTATTGATATAAATATAAAGACCGTGTGTAATTAGTGGTTTACTTATGTAGCTTTGAAATTGTAGTTTATCAATTCAAGGAATTAATGGAATACTGGGTAGACTCATAATAAAATTATCTTTGGTTCAGTGAATTCCAGGGGATGTTATCATTGAGTCCTTGGGGGTGTGTTGACAGACGATAAATCCATCTTTGTTCTTTATCCAACAAATCCTGTTTGATGTTTGCACTACGATCTAATTGTTCAATGACCTCCGACTGCATGTCATTTGGGGTATGGTTCATTTCCAGATAGTGGTTTGTCATACGTGATATGTTACGCTTACCGCAGATGTTACTCCTGTGTTCCACAATTCGAGTCTTAATTTTGCGACTCGTCATGACTATATATCTGAGCCTGCAAGGACAAGTTATTAGATAGATGACGTTTTGGGAATTACAGTTTGTGTGTCTACGTATCTTCCATGTCTTGCCATTTTCCAAGTGGAGGGTTTTTGCGGTTATCGTCAGGTGGCATACGCTGCAGTCTCCACACTGATAATGTCCCGTGATCTTTGGTAAACCCCATGAACTGGTTATGGTGTCTTCTTCACGTTGGGGCTTTGGGGGTCTAGTGTGAACCAAAGTATCTTTCAGGCTTCTTATTCTGCGGTAGGAGAACAATGGTTTTTCCCAGTTGAGAGATCCTGAATTGAGTATTGACCAGTGCTTTTGGACTATCTTGGATACTTGGTTAGACACTGGATTGTATGTTGTTACACAGGTTAGCGGGATTATATTATCCCCTGGAGGTTTTGACTCTACCAGACCTTCTCGGTTTTGGTTACGGGCTCTTTTTTCAGCTTTTTTTGTGATTTTCTCCAGGTAACCTCGATTGTTGAGGTTAGAGGTAAGTAATTTTGCCTGGATTTTGTAGTCTAGAAACTTGCTACAATTTCTGCGTAGCCTCAGGTATTGCCCGTAAGGGAGATTCTCCCTTAGGGGACAAGGGTGAGAGCTGTTGAAATGTAGGAGCGAGTTTCTCGCTGTTGGCTTGAAGTGTTTCTTTGTCGATAGGCTGCCATTTTCATGGGTGATCTCTAGGTCCAGGAAGGTTATAATACTTCTACTGATGGTATTTGTAAATTTGAGGTTAGGGTCGCATGTGTTGATCCAGTCAAGGAAGGTTTGTAGAGATTCGTTGGTGCCTTCCCAGATTAGGAGAACATCGTCAATGTATCGTTTGTAGAAGTGAATGTTCTTCATAAGGTGCGGGTTGGTAAGTAAGAACTTTTGTTCAAAACTGTAGACGTAAAGCCCGGCCATACTGGGGGCGAAGGTGCTACCCATTGAAGTACCAAAGTTTTGCTGGTATTGTTGACCTTCGAACTCGAAATAATTGTGTTTCAGTGCTAGTTCAGCGAACGTGAGAACCAGATTTTTAGGGGTTTGATAGTTCCATTCACTGTTGTCTAGAGCCATTCTCAACACACCTAGTGTATCATCTTGGGGAAGGCTAGTATATAGGCTCTCTATATCTAGACTCACTAGGAAGCTTGTGTTGGGATTGAAAGCTAGATCTAGAATTTGTCGTAGGAGATATTTGGTGTCCCTCAAGTATGTAGTTGTACTTTGTACCAGTGGTTTGAGAAAGAAGTCACACAAGTTGGACAGCGGCTCTAGAACGGAGCCTATGCCTGAAACAATCTGGCGTCCTGGAGGTGGAATCCGGTTTTTATGCACTTTTGGGAATGGTATAGAAGTAGGGTACTTCTTTTGATGAAACCAGATATTGAGCTTCTTTTCTGCTGATGTGCCCTTGACTTTCAGCTTCGGTTACCAGTTCCTGTATAGTTTCCTTTAGTTTGGCAGTGGGGTCTTCGCTGATCGGTTTGTAGTTGTGTCGATCTGCTAGAAGGCGGAGACATTCGTTTCTCTATGCTTCTTTATCTTGTAGGACTATACCTCCACCTTTGTCTGCCGGCTTTATCACTACCGCCTCATTTTCCTTCAGGGTCGTGAGTCCCTCTGCTTCCTTCTTTGTCATGTTATTGAAGACTCTTCTGTCTGGCAGTAACTCAATATCTTTGAACACTGCTTGTTCAGAAGCTATGATTTCTGCAGGTATGGTCGCTGGAGGTGGCATAAAGGTTGATTTAAGTTTGAAATCAGTGTCTCCCTTCTCTTGAGTTTCCATATTCAATTCTTGTTTTGAGAAGAAGGCTTTTAATTTGATTTTTCTGAAAAAGTCAGCCAGCTCGCAATGAAGGCGAAATTTGTCGAGACGAGGTGTGGGTACAAAGCCTAATCCTTTGTTGAGAAGGTCCATTTCTGTTTGGTTGATGGTTAGTTGGGAGTAATTGGTCACTAGGTTTTGTTGCTGCTCGGTCCCGCTTGTTGTTCCGTGGCTTTGCTTCTCGTTTGTGCTCCCACATGTGTGTTGTCCTCCCAATGTACCTGGGCTTGTCTTCTTTGTTTTCCTCTTCCCCTCCGACCATTCCCTAAAAAAGGAAACCTCTCGTAAAGGGAATTTGTGGTGGTTGGAAGGGTTGGTTCCAGCCATACATCATTTGTGGTGGCATCTGGTGATATTGAGGGTATGGCATGAGGCCGCTTGTCTGTCCTTGGTTCCATGCTTGTTGCCATTTATTGCCTTTACCTCTTCCTCTTGGTCTATTCTGGCCACTACCAGTGCTGGACCGACTACTGTTGGACGCTGTGTCGTCTGAGCTGCAGGATTTGTCACGACTCTTCTGAGGTTCATAATCCGGTTCTGAATAAGGGTACATTTTGGCATATGAGAACTTTTTGAGGTCTTTTTGGAAGTTCTGAATTTTGGATTGTGTTAAGTTCTCTTTATATTCCTGCATTTCTTTGTTGACCTCGTCTAATTTCTTTTTGTATGCAGTGAGCGTGGTTTTGAAGTGATTTTCAGTTGCCTGGATCTCAATTAGATATGCATCACCTAGTCTTTTTGATGTTTGGATAATTAGCACAATCCAATCTCTTGTGCATTTCCATGCGATTTTGGCCCAGTCTTGGCTGAAGGCAGCGTCGTCAAGAAATATTCTTGGCGCGTTGGTTACAGTGAGACCTCTTGGTGCGGTGTTGGCTCGTAGATACTCAGTTAGTATAACTCCATGTAGAATGGTTCTGATGTGATTGCGTTTCTTTTCAGACAGTGAATCCCAGTCTGTACTTTGTGATATGGTTCTTGCTATGTTAAGATCTGCCATAAGTGGAGGAGTAGATTGGATGTCGCTGATTACATCATCAGGAAAGGTCAAACCCAAGTTCTCTGCCATGATGAGTGTTTCTTTGGCAGTGTGTTCGCGAAAGGTTATGTATAGAAATAGAGGCACAAAAAAGAGAAGGAGTCTCTTGCAGTTGTGCGCTGCCTAGGATTTTGAAACCAAAGGTAGAGAGTAAGGAATAGTGGACGGCCGTCCGTGTCCCTAACAATATGATTATAACCAAAAGGAGACGGCCAGGAGCTTCTGCGGTCTGACTTGTACAAATCAAAGGTTTGTTTTTAAAACCCTCACACACCAACCTGATTGGTGTCATGCTTCATCATCGGGTCCCAGCCAGGTAGCCGAATGCTACCTAGCTGCGCTGTGACACCTGGTTACAGTGGAGCTGGTTTTTTGAGATGATGTGATGTGTGATTAAGTGAGTGTGATTAGTATTAAAAAATATCTCCAGAATACTACCTTGATACTTTATTCGTGGAGCACTGGGGTATGATTAAAATAATTTTTTAGAGAGTGGATAATATGTTCCAGATACTATGTATAGCTGTATTTATTATCAGTTGGTCGACATGTTTCAGCCCAGAGAAAAAATAAGGTGGGCTTTCTTCAGGACCTCTCCAAAACAGTGCGTAAAGGTGAAAAAATGTGAGTGCTGAAAATTGACCACGTGTGTAGCATATTTAGCACTCGCGCTAAGGAGTGCTTTGCATGCATAGAGGACTGGCCGTATTTATTGTCCTCCGAAAAATGTAGAATACCTGCAAAGGAAAGATGCAAATAAAACAATTTTGAGCTGCATGACTTTGAGTGGGCATTGTTCATGTGTCATTATTCATGCGTCATTTATCACCAGTAATGACTAAGTGATATTGGTGTTCATTCACATTCAAAACGTGGATATCGACATGTACTGGTGGTAATAGCAAGTGCTAAGTACTTGCCAAGTTTGTCAGACTGCCGTGTCTATCATCCCGACACATCATGCACAATGACACGACACAACATAACACGTGGATCTGAAATGTGTTTGTGATCGTGTCTCCATACTGCGTGCTTACTACATAAGACTAAGTGTGTCCATGTTGTTAGTCCTGAAAATTCTTAAATAGCGTTGTGCTGGGTGACTAATAGTAGCCAGTATCAAAATGATTACATGTATTTAGAATGTAATTAACTAGAGATGCACAGAGATTAGCATGCACCATAGCACTACATAAACAATGGTAGTTACATTTGTCTAGATTCAGGATTTCTAATCTTGTCCCGGGGTTGTGGGAAATATATGTATATATATGGCCTCTGTCTATTCGCAATCTGTTAGAAAACAAGGGGTGACCGAACCACAAAGAAAAGTAACAAGCATTTACAATGCAACGGTTTCGCCTTTGTAAAAGTTAGAGCTATTGGCATTGTAAATGACACATTTTTCATTTATGTGTTGTTTTTGAAAACCGATAAATAAATGGCATTGTCATTTACAATGCCAATAGCTTAATGTCTCGCAAGACCCTAGACGTACAGTGCACAATATTATCTCTGCATCGCTGATCAGCCAAAGGTTCGCGTAATATCACTAACTGCAGTCAGAAGTTCACATTTGTTAAATTTCACTTCATGTCATTTAATTTCATTTTTCCACCCTGCCTTTGAATAAAACATTAGTTTGAGTCTATCAAGTAACTGATTATCGTTTATTTTTCATTACGCTTCACAAACTCATGCACAATCCCTGGAGAACGGGTTGTAGCAGCAAAAAGACGATGGGACCCGATTTTCTAGCAAGAGGCTCAGTGGGTTGAGAGGGCGCGCTATGGAGGTCAGTGTGCAATATCGGAGCACAGAATCGTGGCCCAGTAGGGCCAACGCCGCTATTCATCCTTCTAAGGGTTGAAGAAAGGAATACCACAGCCGATATAAAATATCTATAATTTAGTATCATCCTGGCATTTCTGCTAAAAGCAAAACCTTCATACATAGAGGAAGTTTGGTTTATTGAAAAAGTAAAATCCTTTCCACTGAACACTCATACTCCAAACCTGCATACATCTACTTTCCTCGTTAATTCCTCCCTTGATGCTTCCAGAAGGTGTACTGTTTTTGCCAGGGATGTTTTGTTGCTCAATGTACCAGAAAAAGAAATGATTGGCCCGTGACTAGTCTGGTTGCAGCACCCAGGGATGAACGGATATCACTGGGAAACGAGCCAGCAGGCTCCAATTCACAGGCTGGATGGTTCGCAATTCACCACATGTGAAGCACATCACTTTCCAATTAACTTAATTAATATAAACAAATACGGACCCGAATTGCAGCTCTGAGAGGAAGCGCGGCGCGCGGGCAGCTAAATGAGTACACTGCTTTGCTGTTCTGCTATTTAAATTTTCAGATTACAGACTACACATCCGGCTCTGAAGTGGACAAATAGGACTCCCGTCTCTCTACAGTAGCCGCGCTGCTGCAATGCTCCACTGTTAACTAAATAGTACATTGAGGTTGTTTTGACGAGCGCTTGTTTATAGATATGAGAAAAAACTGTAAATACTAATTTTAGTACACATTTTTTAAACCAAGTTTCGTTATTACACAAACATGCCAATCGCAGAAATGTATATTCTTCATGGCGGAACTTGCGGGTTACAACCACATTTTCAAGATGGTAATTTTTTTTGCGCTGTGCATTGGACTTCCCTGGGTTCCCTTTCCATGTTATCACAGCCAGCATCTTTCATTTTGGCAGTGGTGCCAGTATGTCTTCAAGATACCGAGTTTATTATAAGACCAGATTGATGGCTTCACCAGCTATGGTCACCTTCGGTCAGTCAGTTTTTATACGATCTGATTCTGTAGCGATCAACCTATATGAGCATCCCGAGACATTTTGACTGACCTTATGATGGCCACCACCAAATAGAAACCACATAAGCCCCGCAGGCAAGGTTACTTATAAAACACGTTTGTATAAAGCACATGACGGAGAGTATCAGACCCATTCCCTCCTATTTCCAATCGTCATCGCTGACAAGTAAATTTTTTTAAATAACGAAAATAAACATCACCATCTAGCCTCTATGAATGCTTTCTGGGACAAGAACGCAAGCGTGATATGCGCCTACAAATATGACAACACGTAAAAAGGTAAGGGAGGTAGGGCTTGTCTCAGTTGTGTACTACGCCTTCTCGGAGAGACCAACGCGAGGCGCAGGTACCCTTCTCACACGTTTCCCTTTTAAAGTTCACCTTTCTCTCGGGTGGACGTGCAGCGTGCGGCCGCGCGCACAGCTTCGGAGTGCAGGGTGCATTTGTGTCCCAGAGGCCTGCACTGATTGTGCTCCCCAGATGTGCACAGATGTAAACCATTTAATTTGGCAGGAAAAGTCTCCTACTTGAGCAAGGCTTGCACGTCTTGCATTGCAACGGACTTCGTTGATAAAGCACCTAGGAGCTAGTGCCTGGCGCCCCAGATGTGCACAGTTGTAACACTGGAGAATAGCTTGCATGTCTTGCATTGCAACGGGCTTCGGTGACAATGCGCCTAGAAGGTAGTGCCTGGCGCCCCAGATGTGCACAGTTGTAACACTGGAGAATAGCTTGCACGTCTTGCATTGCAACGTACTTCGGTGATAAAGCACCTAGGAGCTAGTGCCTGGCGCCCCAGATGTGCACAGTTGTAACACTGGAGAATATCTTGCATGTCTTGCATTGCAACGGGCTTCGGTGATAAAGCACCTAGGAGCTAGTGCCTGGCGCCCCAGATGTGCACAGTTGTAACACTGGAGAATAGCTTGCACGTCTTGCATTGCAACGGGCTTCGGTGATAAAGCACCTAGGAGCTAGTGCCTGGCGCCCCAGATGTGCACAGTTGTAACACTGGAGAATAGCTTGCACGTCTTGCATTGCAACGTACTTCGGTGATAAAGCACCTAGGAGCTAGTGCCTGGCGCCCCAGATGTGCACAGTTGTAACACTGGAGAATAGCTTGCACGTCTTGCATTGCAACGTACTTCGGTGATAAAGCACCTAGGAGCTAGTGCCTGGCGCCCCAGATGTGCACAGTTGTAACACTGGAGAATAGCTTGCACGTCTTGCATTGCAACGTACTTCGGTGATAAAGCACCTAGGAGCTAGTGCCTGGCGCCACAGATGTGCACAGTTGTAACACTGGAGAATAGCTTGCACGTCTTGCATTGCAACGTACTTCGGTGATAAAGCACCTAGGAGCTAGTGCCTGGCGCCCCAGATGTGCACAGTTGTAACACTGGAGAATAGCTTGCACGTCTTGCATTGCAACGTACTTCGGTGATAAAGCACCTAGGAGCTAGTGCCTGGCGCCCCAGATGTGCACAGTTGTAACACTGGAGAATAGCTTGCACGTCTTGCATTGCAACGTACTTCGGTGATAAAGCACCTAGGAGCTAGTGCCTGGCGCCCCAGATGTGCACAGTTGTAACACTGGAGAATAGCTTGCACGTCTTGCATTGCAACGGGCTTCGGTGATAAAGCGCCTGGCTTGTACATGCGCTTTCAGCAACTGCATTAACACATTTTAAAGTAATACATGCCTTGGCATTGGGCAGCTGTGCACAGCTGGTCCATTTTCTCGTATCTTTATTTTGTAAAGGGGGTGCGTGCTTTGCAATTCGGATGTCTTGCAATGCGGGATTGCACAGCGTCACAGCTCTGAAATGGCTAATTTTCACAATTTCATGAAGAAGTTGCCTTGTGGTGTACACACGTGTGCCCCGTTGGCACCGAGGCTCTGATGCTTTCGGGCATGCGTTAACACTTCCCTCAAGTGATACAGGGTGGGGGGGGGAGGGGGGGAGTCAGTTTCAGACTAAAGATACGAGCAGCAGAGCAGCTCTGGCCGTGAAGAGTTAAGTTATCTTACCTACCCCTCTCCAGTGCACGCTGCAGAACATTCAATTAAAACAGCAGAACATTCAATTGCTCTGCAGAAAATCGAGTAATAGACGTCAATATGGTATTTGAAGAAACATTGTGAACTGAACGATCTCTGTTGAAATCTGTAAACTCCCTGCAGTGACAGGCTCAAACCGCACCACAACTCAGCATTTCATCCTGCCGACGTCTATCCATTGAGGTTTGGGCAATAGTAACTAGTCAGGGAGGACTGACTGTGTACCGATCTGGACGGACTGTGCCAATAGGGAAGAGACATGGATCTTTCTGCCAAGCAGTGAGACTCGTGAGAGTTCAGGAAGACAGAGCTCTGGACTAACGGCCTACCCGAGAGGCTCAGGTGAAATCAGGGCTAACGAGTCTGCGCCGATATCCCAGGAGCCCCCACCTCCTGTGAGGTCACGGAGACTTTATAACACGTAGTTCACGATCAGACCCCTGCTGCTTTTATGCCTCTGTGCATCCGCCCCCATGTGGGGTGGTTTAGTTCCTCGTGACGGAATGCCATCTTCACATTTGCCATGCTCTTATGCTAGAGAGGAGACACGCCGTCCCTGAAGCCTCAAGGGAGGTATCACTTATCACATCCTAGAACACAATACACTCAGGTGAGACAGTGTCGGGCAGGCCTGTGTGGGAATCCGGCCGGAGGGCTGATCTGACATGACAGTGTGTGGGCCACTTTTTGGGCTTGTTTTATGGTCTGTGATTCAATTTTAATGTGGGTTTCCCTATTACCACCAACCTTTCCTGCAGCAAGCACAGACACATGCAGTCTTCCACACCTTGCAAAACACCTGGGCAGCGTGTATTTACAAGTTCCAAACTGCCCTGAATTTTCAAATGTGAGCCAATTTTTGAAACTACGTGCTAATAGAGGCCACTTTTATTCTGGGACCCGGTCCAATTTTTCTGCCTCTGTCCTACCGTGGTGTCAAGCTGCTCCTGTATGCAAACATATCGATTCTCCGTGGGAGACGCAGTTCTCGACTTAAAAGTACATCTGTGTACAAACTGCAGATCAAAGGCTAGGACCCCCAAGGCGATGCTCCGCCCCTTCTTAGGTAGATACAATGTGCTCAATCGAGATCAGTGACACATACACTTGTTAGTGCTGCGTTTAGAACCCGTACATTAAGCGCTATATGCATGATGGCACACTGCACCGCTTCCGTCATACTCGATAATAAATGTGCTCATTATCGTCATCGAGAGCAGCCCCCCTACCCGTTAATGTACACTCCATTTGCGTGGTCCGGACCGAGCAACCCATTTCGGGGACACCCCTGCCCAACCTTACTGTGGAATCTTCAGTCTAGGCTTGCGGAGGAATGCTTGACACCCCCCACATGACACACACTAAGTACCTGCCACCCCCTGCATTCAAACCCAAACAAGAACTCCACCTTAAGAAGGTAACGGCGTCGGGTGGTGGTGGTGGGTCCCACCGCATCCATAGCGATGTTAAACGAGTCCTGCTTGAGTTGAAGACGGACATTTGAGGCAGTCGGTGTGTATCTGGCAAAGCGAATTCCGGAGATTTGAACCGGGGAGCTGCTATTTGTGATATTTTGCTGTTAGACGCGATCCAGAATGTAAGAAGCATTTTCCAGATAAGGGACACATCTCCTCGTTGCAGACGGTGCACGTTAGATGCCTAGCCTGGCGCTATTTACATGTCAGATAACTCTGGGCTTTACGTCACATCGTGAGGCAGTCTGGTACTTGCAGTTTTCAGCACATACAATGACGCAGTCGAATTACATTTCAAAGACCAGTTCCACCCAAGGTGTCGTGATTTTCCGATGCCAGCGTGCAGACAGGCTCGCCTTTTCCCGAGGCATCTTGTCCCCTCCTCTGGCACGGCCGCGGCTTTTACAAGTGCCTCTAAAACAGTCAGGGCAAGGGCTCCCTCTAGTGGCTGCTATGGAATATTGCTGCCCAACTCAGCTGGGATTGTTTCTCGTGCACAAAGTCGAGGCTCAAACGAATACTGCTGCTGCATACACAAACAAGTAGGGATTAAAGTCATATTTCAAGCACGGAACACCCCGCCCTTCCAGCTAACATCTGCTGGTTATTAACACAACTAAAGCCTCCCTTAAAAGAGCATATCCCAGTTAGACTCACGGACAGCGGGAGGGGGGGGAGGGGGGGCCGGGAACGGCGCACCGTCAACGGGAGGAGGGGGGGCGGGAACGGAACGGAAACCGAGGTCGGATTTGAAAACAGTTCACGAACACAATCGAACACAATCAGACAATGCCAGGAGAAGGGGATAGAGGATAGAGGGATGTTCGTCAGCCATGAACAAATGATCACAACGCGCCGTCCCCCCCAAAAAAACCAAGTCAGGTCCCGGGCCGCGCTGTGATTGGCTGACGTCACGGGGGTTTCCCGGCCGGCAGCCAATCACAGCGCGGCCCGGGAATGACGTCACGGGGGTGTCCCGGGCCGGCAGCCAATCGCAGCGCGGCCCGGGACAAAGGGGCGGGGCTTAAAAAAAGCACCAGAAACGCCCCCGAATTGCGTTTTCGTGAGAAAGCGCGATTGACAGCCTCTGCCTCCCAATGGCTAGCCTCCATTTATGGAGCTAGCCAATTGGAAACAGAGGCTGTCCTAACCTCACTACTAACAACAAAAGATTTCGACTGGGAGGGGCTTCGCCCCTCGCCAAAAGTCGAAACCTAAAAAGCGACATTGATTAGTATCTTTACAGAAAGCAGAAATGTCTAGATTTGCACAGTGTCAATGGTGGGAACTCAGCGGTAAAAGACCGCCGAGTTCCCGAGCGATCTTACTTGCAATTGAAGAGGATTTCTCCGCATCACCTAGCGTATGGTCCCCGGGGCAAAGGCTGGCGAGTGCCGGACGCTTGCGGGGTATTATATAAGCGGAGCGTATGATGCTGGAATCTAACTTTCGGGACTAGACCGCTGACCTACAGTGTAGCGCGGTCGTCGTCACGTGAGGACATGTGACGCGGGATCGGTGTTCATTAGTTAGACCGCCGCCCTGTCAGTTCTATTAACAGAGCAAGCAAGTGTCTATGAAATCCTGTTATTTGCATGGGGAGAAACTCACTGCCTTATGTTTAAGTATGTCATGACTGATGGGAGTCAAGTATAAATATAAAGACCGTGTGTAATTAGTGGTTTACTTATGTAGCTGTGTCTGTTGACTTCTACTGAAGACAATGCAATCTCCAGTTTAGACATGCAACAGGGCCCTCTAATATTGTTGGAAAGAGGCCATTGCAATTAATGTTGGACAAAAGACAGGCTCTATGTAGCTTATCTGATGTTAAAGAGGCAGGGGTCCTGTCTCCTGGCAATGGTCAGGTGCAGACAGGCTTGCCTTTAGCACACCTTTGGTGTGCCCACTGCGTGTTTACACTTACTTTTCACAGCTTGCCAGATATGGGGTGGAAAGTGCTGCTAGACTGTTAACTGCCGCTAGTGCTGGGACGCAGGAAATGTGCAATTAAGATGCTGCCTCCACACAAACGGCACAAGCCACGGTGAACTTGATGTGGGTGTTGCAAATAATAGTATGAAAAGGTACAAATAAACGAAGTAAGAATAAAACCTCAGAGCGCTTGCCTGAGCCTGTTGGCAGTCCGTCGATGCCGGCATAGGCTTGTCGGATATGGGGTGGAAAGAGCAGCTAGACTGCTAACAGCTGGGGCAAGGTAAATTCATACCTTAGCAATGGGTACATAAAAAAACGCATGTGCTTCCTTTGCTCCCATGTTTCATTCCTGATATATAGCCATGTGAATTGATGCATGGTCGGTGCATAATGAAAAATCATTATGAGCTGCAGCTTTGTTATTTGCTCTCTATTGAATATTTTTAGACAGCCAGTACCCCTGCATCCAGAAGAGTATCATGGAAGGTGTATTACTTTTGTAAATCTACCATTGGGAAAACATTTTTACAGATGAATACAGTGTCACCTATTTCTGTTTTTTCTACTTATTTTCATCATTTTTTATTTCAATATTTTTTTTTCCTTAAGAAAATATTGTATCTGTTACACAAATAACTACATGCTGAATTGTTTCTTTTTCAATGTTTTCAGAAATGCACAACAACGTTTTTGTTGCTACCACTATTAGAAAAAAACACATACTTTCTTGCACATCACATTTTTTATACAGTTACTACATTTTCTTGTTTACCTTCAGAGGGCCTTTAGAATCCCCTTCAGATAATAAATAATAAGAAAAAGCTTGTTAAATGGAGAGGGACCACATTGGATCAGGCAATCCAATGCCTGGACCTGGACAAAGTCGTCTTGTATACCTTTCGCTGGAAAAATATACTTGAAGGATTAAGCACAAGCTGCTTCAGATGCCAAAAAAGGGCTCAGAACCAGGTAGAGAAACAGTAGCAGAAAAGGGGTTAAATAAAAGGATACGCATTGTAAATAGGTAATTCAGTACTGATGCAGTTCTATAAGTTGTATTATATCTAACATTGGTTCTTATAGACAAACTTCACCACCTACAACTGCCCTTCAACTTATACCCTCTTCAGTTATAAAGCTGGCAATGTATGTATGTGTGTGAAGCACACACAGGGGGTCAAAAAAGAAGTCTATAATACCACGAACAGGTATTAAGCTAGCCTACACTCTTCCAACTAAATACAACTCACACTATGTGTAGGACAACATAACTAAATGTGAAGAAGGAAACATGTAGGTGGGTATAACCATTAAATGGATGTAAACCCTCACTCACCCGAAGGTGACATGCTTCATCATAGGGTTCCTCCAACACAAAGGGACTGTAAGGTACCCAATGTGGGCTACAACTTCCCAGCCGGGGAGGAGCGGGAGTGTACTCAAAAAAGCACGTAATTATGTTGACCTCAAAAAGTGATGATGAGGGGCAGGGTGCAAATCAAAAAATCTTGTGTGAATTAAAATGTCCTCAGTAGAGATAACCAACCTTTAATCTTCACATCCTACTGGGAAGATTAAAAACAGCAACGTGAGACAGGGTTGATGGGGAGGTCATCTTGGGTGAATTTGACAGCAATTATATGAACTCGTCACTGCAGGTGCATAAAACATGGCAGTCATTGATATATTTACCTACATTCTCATTATTGTGTATACATTGACATTGCTTTTACTCTTTTTGACATTGTTATGGGTGCATAGTTTATAAAGTACATTGACATGCATTAACTGCCATTGTTTCTGTTGGGCCGGAACATTTCATGGTGTACTTTGACATCATATTCACCGATCTTAACATTCCTAAGATAATGAGTTTAGGAATAGAGGTTATTTGTAGAACTCTGAATTTGATATTATCCATACTATCGGAGAATTTCTTCTTGACAGTGGAAACATTGCCGGAGCCCTTTCCATCTTATCCTCAGATCCTGTGCCTGGTTTTGAATCTTGCTCCAGCTCTAGTTCAGAACTGGCTTCTATGATCAACTCAAAAGCTGAGCAGTAGACAGACATACTGTGTGAAGCTATATCTGTAAATGGAAACACTGGGAAACCTGAAAAGGAGAACAAGAAATCCAAAGGGAAAAGCCCAGAATACAAAGCACTGAAAACTATCTACTGATGTGAAGTACTGATATTTTTTGAAAAAAGGAATTTAGAATGAGACTTATTTATCTAAAGTTGGAAAATGTAAAGAAAATGTGATAACACGTAAAAGTACACAAAAGAATAAATTATGTTGCTTGATCTGAACAATTGGAGAATAATATATGCTTGTTTGAAAACAAAATTATGGATTTAGAGAATTATGACAGATGTTCAAATCTTTGGGTAACGGGCGTACCAGAAGGAAGTGAAGGTTTGAATGTACGAGACTAGATAGACTAATAGAGAGAAAAGGCGATTCCAGAATTGAACGGGGTCCTGACCGTCACAAGGGCCCATAGGGTACCAGCACAGTGACATGCTAACGCAAGAAACCCCAGACAGTTCTAGTCAACTTTGCGAATTATCCTATAAGAGAAACCATAGTGTCTAAAGATATTGAAAAGAGAACACTATCTACTCAGGAAATACCCTAATTTAAGATCTTTTTGGATATGTCGGCGGCTTCTGCATGTAGACGAGGGGATTTCGTCAAAATGATTGTAAAGAACGCGGAGCACAGGCATCAATTGCACAGCAGTCGAAACTTAAAGTTCTCGTAAAGGGTCAATTTTATTTGTTTGTGAATATAGAAGAGGCTCAGGCTTTCCTACAGGAACTGCCTAATTGTAACGTGTCTTACAGATGGGTTTAGAGTGGTAAGAGGGTTCTCTGGTTAGTCTGGAGGCACGAGTATGCTGGGGTGCAACAACACGGCACCTGAGGTATTTTCAGGGGGAGATGGGGAGGAAATCCTCGCCTTGGGGTGGTTTCTGGGGGAATAGGGGGGGGGCGTGGATACTGGGAGGTGGCATTGGAAAATGTAAGAGTTTTGAAATAATGGTTGCAAGGAGATCATTTATTCTGAGTATTTCAATTAACTGCAAGGTATCTCATAGGATGCAAAGTGATAAAAATGTGGAGGTATATAAGAATTTGTGTAGTATAGGGGACGTAGGCACAGTTCATAAGCATGTCCCACATTTGGGCCAATAAGTGGTATTTTATTACTAAAAGAACAGGAGGGGAAAAAACAGGAGAGGTGTCTTATGAGGTGATTAGACAAGTGAGTACCAAGCTTGATATAGCACGTAAGCAAGGTGCGCTTTCAGGTTGCATGCAGAACTTTATTAAACAAGCCAGAGGAGTGGTATCTATGCGATGAGTAGATATGGGAGAACTAAGAATAGTAATTGCATAGATACCATACCGAAGATAGGTGGATTAGGGGTTAAGGTGGCAGTCATTATGGACATTATAGTAGATAAGCACACTGCACCTTTAGAAGGCAAACAGAACTTTGACAAAACACTTTAGACAAACGGATAATAAATATGAAATGACAGCACAGTTTAGAGAAGCAATTCAGATTGTGACATTGAACACTAATGGTTTCAATAACACATTTAAGGCTAGGGCAATAGCTATATGGGTGAGAGAACACTCCCCACATTTAGTGCTCATCCAGGAAACACATTATATCGAGAAAAAGGAAGCACATTTTAAAATGTTTAAGCAATGCGCCAGATATCAGTATTTATCTGCGCAAGTGCAGCACATGGGGGGGTCGGACTGTATGTGAGCAAACGTTTTCCCCTGCAAGCCACCTTTTCCCCAAACAGATACAAAAGGCAGATGGGCTTTTATTAGTGGATGTCTTAATAACAAAAGAATTACGATAGCTACAGTATATGCTTCACTGATACTCTAACCCTAATTATAGATTTATATCATGCCCTGCTTAATATATCAGGCTGTTTGATTTTAGGGGGCGTGAGGGTTAATTTTCTACAAAAGCCGGAAGAGGATTCATCCTCAGACAAGTGTACACAGAATAAACTGTGAATGGCAGCAGCCATCTTAGAGTGTAAGCGAGGGTTAGGTCTATTAGATTTAATCGAGGGAAAAGTTCCCAGATAAACTGGAATATTGATGTTATCAGTAAGGCATAAGTCAGCGGCCAGACTCAACTATTTTCTCGCTACACAAGATTTACAGTAAAAGGCGTGCTCTCATATTCAAAATGTTTCTTCTGATCATACCCGAGTAAAAATGGAGATAACAGGCATTAAGATAGAAAAACCAGATGGAAGATGGACTTCTAACAAAGTAAATCGCGAAGAGGAAGAATGGTGCAATGAGAGAGACAGTTAATTATTTAAAAATAAATGATAACTCAACTAGTATTGAGATTATATGGGAGGGTTATAAAGCTACAATATGTGGATATATTAAATCTATAGAGATTATGAAGATGGGGGAAAAGTCAATACTCTGGGCCGAGCTCGAAAGAGAACTAAATCAGGCAAGTGTGGATATACCACGCTCGCCAACAATAGCTAATAGGGACACACTTAGGAAAGCTAGATTGCACATACAAGAGTATTACTATGAGCAAGGAAACATTGCCAATAATGGATATTTACAAAGGGGATTTGAAGAGAGTGAGTATGTGGGTAAGCTTCTACCTTGGCAGATGAGAGATCGCCAAGAGAAAAATAAGATAATATCAATAATAGACACAGAAGTATTAAAGACTCAACAAATCCTGAAGGAATTTCTTAAGCACTATAAGGCAATCTACAGTACTCAAGAGCAGGGTGATTCGGGAGCGCCTAATGATTTTCAAGATAAGCTAGGTATTCCAAGATTGAAAAACAACTAAGTACACCCATTCGTAGCAAAAATCACTCTTAGCGAGAATGAAGCAGTTATGAAGTCCTTAGCTAATGGCAAGGCCTGCGGGGAAGCTGGCATTGCGGCAGCAATATATAAAAGATTTATATCAGTTTTAAACCTAGAATTGGTAAAATTAGAAAATTATGTTGTGGAGGGAGGGAGATTCCAGGTTTATTTAGCTAAGAAAAGGAAGTAAGTTATTTTTAAAAAGGTAAAGGATATAGAAATTCATATAGGCCTATCGGTCTTTTAAATGGTGATTAAAAGATTATTACAAAACTTTTAGCTAACCGAATCAGTCACGTCATGGGAACACTAATCCACTCCGATCAGTGTGGTTTTGTGCCCGGAAGACAGTTATTTTTTTAATACAATTTTTTAACCTGAAGCCTTAGATTATTTTGCAAAGAAAAACATACCTGAACAGGTGAAGTTTTCAAAAGCTGAAAAGGCCTTTGATTTGGTAAATTGGGCGAGCCTGTTTATCATTCTTTAAAAATTATGGATTCTCTAATAGATTGATTCAGTTAATATCAAGTTTGTACAGGGAAGCAGAAGCCCAAATTATTATAAATGCTAGATATATTGGAACATGCATAGTGAATAAGGGGACAAGACAGGGCTGCCGCTTGTCATCCATAATTCTTGCCCTTTTTATTGAATCATTGGCTATTGCTATTCAAACTACACCAAATATAGACCGTCTGTAAGTGGTATGACTCCCATTACATTATACGCATTTGACATTGTGTTGTTTTTAAAGCTGGATATTGAGAATCAGAAAGGGGACTTTTCAATCTTTCAAATATATCAAGATTTGGGGTCAAGATCAAGAAGTCAAAAACTGAGATTTTATTATGTAGTTGCGCACAAGATTCTTTATTACACAAATTTTACCCGTTAATCAATTCTAGACCAAAGTGATATTTGGGAGTATATTTCACGGAAAATGTTAATAACTTATTCAAATTGAATTATGTCCCCCCTTATCAGCAAGATTAAAGCATTATTCACTAGTTGGAACAAGCTGCCTCTTTCTATAATGGGTCGTATTGCTTCAATCCAGATGTCAGTTTCACCTCTGTATAACTTCTTGTTTGCTGCTATTCCTTTGGTTCTTCAGATGTAGTTCTTTAATGAAACGGAGGGCATGTTTACTTGGGCAAATAAATCACCTCGTTTAGCACCAGACACTTTATACAGGCCACTGAAAGAAGGTGGATTACCTCTTCCTAATTTAAGAATGTATTATTTTGCAAATTCTGCACACAGCAATTAGTCCTTAAAATGCGATGGATTTGATGATTATTTTAAAGTATTTTTTCAGGAATATGGTATTGCTGTTTTTTTACCTTTTACCAAAACACCCCAAAAAGTTAAATATATGACTCTGCAGTGGTATATAAAATGAAACGCAGAACTATTCAAAAACAGTGAAATCCAAATGTTTAATGGTATAACTAAGCTAACGGATGATTGTGTGCGGGATGGGCCCCTTGTAGAAAAGACTGCTGCCTCAAAGTAGGAATGTAAAGGTTTTAGTTCAATATCAGACTTCTTGAACTGAGAATGAAGGAAGGTCTGCAGTGATATAGAAGCTGGGATTAAGTGAAATAAAAATGTACTCCTATGGTCCTTTATAAAGGCTATTTAAGAGATTTAGATGCACATAGAATACAGGCAAGTCAGGAATCAGCAGAGGAATTGCTGGACCCCAGAATGAAGAGATCTGCTAGCGGATGGCCTAAATTTTGAACAAAATAAACGTTTAACAGTGTATAAGAAAGCCCAAAATAAGTGGCATACTAAAGAAGATATTGATGTGTCACTTGATACATTGAACAAGATAAATTTAATTTTACTTTGATTAAAAGGTGCAAATTTTAGACAAATGCAATTTTACTCTAAATGGTTACTTTATAGAACCCCAGTGTTATTGCATGAAATAAACCCTGAAAGTTCATCTGATTGCTTTCGATGTAAAATGGAGGGGCGGGGTCATGGACCCATATAATTTGCACCTGCCCAGGATAAAGGACATTCTGGATTGAAACTGTACTATATCGCCTTCATGTTTTAAAATGGACTCCGTCTATAAATACCCAGACTGCAATTATGGGATATTAACTGGATATAAAAATGGGTCTTTTGCAAAGAAAAAGAATGTATATTTTCGCTTTGATTGCAAGATCAATTATTCTGCAAAATTGGCGATCGGAAATGTGAGATGTTGGCCTGATCTATGATGTTAACTATTCTAGTGAACACCTTGCACCAGTCCAAATAACCCTTATAGTGATGGTTGCAAGTCAACCTTATAGACCAGCTATCCTACTGGTAGCGTGGACAGAACAGTCTTAGGCTAAAAGACTCTTGAGGGCGTGTAAAGCCAGCTGTTTTACCATATGTAACCCATTGAATACCAAATGAAAGGACACCACACAGGATATATATAAAATATATATGTATTTATTTACTAACACACTCCCCTGAACTCTTTATGAGATCAGAGGCAAAAGCACATAACAAGTTACTTAATCAGAATACTTTAAATAGCACAATTTACAGTTAGGCCCTAGGGGCGCGTAAAACCATATACTAAGTAAGTGGTATAAGAACCACGACTGGAGAAAAAGGAAAGTCCTAGGGCCTAGAGAATCGCTGGGGCTATACTATCTGACCCTTAGGTTAGGAGTAGGAGGCCCACAGGCGGCGCGTGCAGTGTCAGTACACTCACGCGAGAGTCAATAGAAAGTCAATAGGAACTTAAAAAGGTAAGTAACGAACATTTAGGACACTTCCGGTCTAAATAGGTAGATACAACTAACAAAACTAGACACTAGGATAGTCAATCCCTACAGAAGCACCGAAGTACTCGGGTTACCTCACCCACGGGCAGCGGGTGCATAGGTGTCAAAGTGTGTCGGGTTTTCTCGTTGATTCCTATGGAGTCTTGGAAGAAGATGCTGTAGGCGACCAGTCCGGGTGGATCCAAGGGTGGATCGGAGTTGAAGAAGACCTGAAAGCAGAGGGGACAGAGTCTAGGTCACTAGCCAGTGACCGGGTGGAACCAGGAAGGAACCAGACGTTGTCGAGGAGCAATCAGGTGCTGTCGTGAAGCTTGTCTTTGCAGCCACGCGGACCAGGAGGCATCGAGGACGACCAGGTGCTGGAGAGGAGCTGTCCCACAAAGGTTCTCGCAGATGGAGGGGTCGACTTCAAGATCGGAGCCAACAAGCCTAAGCAAAAGCAACCCATGCAGGATACACAAAAGGCTTCTGGTGCAGACCAGGAGGGTCTGAGGTACTTCCTCTTTTCAGGGAAACAAGGGCCAGTCTGGAGCAACCAGACCAGCGATGGATTTTCAAAAGGATCGTCGTCACAGGGCTACTAGCCAACTGGCCAGCAACCGGGACAACGCGTCGAGCAGAACACAAGCAGAAGGGCCCCACGCAGATCTCGTGGAGTGTGGAGGGATGGTCTTCGGTGCAGGCGGAGCTCGGTGTCGGGGTGTCTCAGTCCCCAGGGCACAGCTTCGAGGATGCCTCAGGAGCTGCGCTGTTAGCAAGTTGAAGACTTTCCAAGTTGCCTGGTTCCACGGGTTCTGACGCCTTCCACGGGGCTCAGCTGTGCTGGAGTCGTGCAGGGGGGCAGAGAGGTCTGGGAGTCGAGGTCTTGTCAGGCTCTGTGCTCGGGTTCCGGCGGGAACGGGGACAAAGCAAGCCGTCGAGTTGCTGGATGGTGCCTGGTTGCCCAGAGTGGTCACTCCTTGGCCACAATGGAGATTCTTCAGTCTTCAGCTCAGGTGAATGTCGGCGTGTCCAGAGTTTCGTTTCAAGTCGATTCCAGGATTAATCTAAAGTCCTGGGGTTCAGCTCCTACCTTTATACAACTAAAAGGGGCTGGATTACTTTCTAGGTCCCTCCTATGGGTAGGACCAGATAGGGGGGTGGTTACACCCCCTCTCCTTTGTCCAGTTTCGCGCCAGAGCTGGGGCTGGCGTGCCCCAGCACCGGTTTGAACTGGACTATGCATGGAGCACCTAGTGTGCCCCAGGTAGTCTCATTCTATACAGCCCTCCCTGTCCCAATACAGAAAGTCCTGTCTGGGGTGGTGCTCGCACCCCTCCAGGCAGGAAACCTATTGTACAAACCTCCGTGACTGGAAGGACTCCCAGCAGCAGGAGGTCGGACTTGTGTCTGTGGCAGCAGCGTCCATTTTGTGACGCTGGGGCTCTGGTTAACTTTAACCAGGATAGTCAGCAACAACATGTCTTCTCCCTCTAGAAGGGTGAAATGCTACCCCGTCGCCAGAATTGTCAAGGGGGTAGTATTCCAAAGCGTATGACACCATACACGACATGTTTAGATAAAGCCAAACCAAAGTTAGCATACAACCGCGAGGATTATAATGCACTTAAGAGTATATGGTATGGCGATATCATAGAACAGCTATAATGACATGGTTCCGAAAGCTGCAGACAGGCTCAGCTCATGCTAGAGCACCATCTCACACATAACCAAGCACTCTGCCTCCAGGATTGTTAAGGCCTGCCATAGGAGTGACTTATAGGTTACTGTGTGTCTATATATAAGGGTAGATATAGGAATACTATACCTAAGCAAGGGGTGATTACACAACCTTGCCCCAGCTGAGTGATCAGCCAGTTGTGTCAGCTTGAGTAGCCAGCCAGGGGTGGCATAATACATGCTGCAGCCCCTGGTAGGCCTTGGTTACACCTATGCCCTGAGTACCTAGGGTACACTTCTACAGGGGCTGACAAGGTGAACCAATTCCCAATTGTGTATGTACCTAGAGTACATGGTGTGAATTTAGAGAGAGTGTGTCTGGGCTGTGGGTCTGATTAGCAGGCCCACAGCCACATCTAAGTCGAAAACCAGTAAAGCAAAAGCAAAAAGTGGGGGTGACCATAGGAAGCAAACCCTACTTTCCTACAGGAAATAATCCCGACATTTCAGCAGTGGCGATTTAAATTAAATATAGTAAAGGAACTGGAAAAGATATATGCTTTGAGTTCAGGTTCTTATGCTACGTTTTGTAGTCTTTGGGGTGTTCTGGGATAGAAATAACTTAGCCAATGTGAAAGGAGGAAATTGGGAATGTGTGCAATATAATATGTATTGTTTATAATTTATTTATAGGTTGTGAATTGTATATGATGCTTGCTGCTATGTAACTAAATTAAATTACCTTACAGTTTTGGACCTTCAGGCAATTGTGGATATGTATATGATTTTCTCTTTTTAACTCTTCCAATATAAAAATAAAATCATGAAAAAAATCAAGAAAAGCACACTTTAACCCGATGCACTAACTACACAAAGATAGCAGCAACCATTAACAATACAGTAACAAATGGAAATCTCAAACTGAATTCATGATACATGCCAAGAATAAGAAATAATACGAACATGGCTCAATGACATGAACCTCGACAACTTCAAACATCAACTTTCATAAATGCCAAGTCAATGGGATTCACTCTGGCCACCCACTTCACCCTCAAGGAACACACTGCCAAAAAACACAAAGATGGCCTGGTATAAGTTCTCTCTCCTAAAGAAAGTGAAATTGTTTCTTACAAACAGCAACTTCAGAACTGTTGTTTAGGCCCTTATACTCTCAGAATCTGAAGGGTGGTGACATCCTGCTCCATGTCCTCCCAGACACTACACTGGCACCCCTTTAGGGAATCCTACATGCTAAAGGCACATCTCATCCTCTGTCTGAAGAAATATGAATAACATCACCTCCATCCCGATGGAATGCCATTGGCTTCCGTTGTTGGCCCGAACCATCTTCAAAACCAGCTGCATCATTTACAAAGCTATCAGGACCAGCACTTCTGCTTGTCCTGCAGACCAGCGTACCATATTTGGTGGTTCTCGACATGCCTACAGACACGACACTATTAGATTGCAAAGCTGTGTAAAAAAAATAAAAAGGTACAGAAGTCTCAGCAGCTGTCTCTCCACTTACAGGTAAGGCAGAGGCTTGAAGACACTGGCCAATTAATGCCACACCATTGCAGTGCTAGGAGACAAAAGGCTAGACAAGCTGGGCACTGAGATGAAATGAAAGTGCTCTATTCTCACATGCACATAATTTAAGTAAGCAAAATTACAAGTAGTGATCATTTACACAAGAGCAAACGGTACTCACAGATTTGGTTGAGGATTAAATAACAGGAAATTAAACTGTCTTCTGCAAAGCAGTGTGTAACAGGCATGTCCCAGATTTGTATTTTATATAGATAGCTATGATGCTGGTTTTGCTGCAGAGATCCTTGAGTTCCCTTTAGGTCACAAGTTATAATCTTTGTAATGTAGCATACAGAGTTATGAACCAGTACCAAAATACTACATGCAAACTACATATCTAATGCATAGAACATTACTGTTTTTTCCTCAACCTTCCATTATTATAAGGTTGCTAAAAAGGTTTCCTCTGAGTTGAAATAAACACATTTGTAAGTTCTATCTAAATGGCTGTTAGTGTAACTGCTTATATTGTTATATCTGACCTACTTACAGAGAATGCATAGCATTTACATATGAAGCTTAGAAAACTTAAAAGCTTTCCCCAATTCACAATATATCTCTTGAGCAATGGTTGCAGTGAGTAGATTCTATTGGAAGACACGCTCATGTTTTTAAGATCGAGCCTTCTAGACAACACATGCGTTGTCTGGTGCTAGGCATACTGTGGTTTGCCAAGAACGTAGCCCGTCCATTTCGGACCATTAGTTGGCTTTCCTTGTCACTCGTTTGCTTGCTTCTTATTTGTGTTCCAGCTTGTCAATCTTGTGTTTCGTCCTCCCATGGAGCCTTGCCTCTTTACAATCTCTTTGAGTGTGTTTTGCAAGCCTTCTCACTTGTGTAGGTCTCCCCCTGCACTGTATTGTTTGACTGCTTCTCCCCGCCTTCCTCCCTCTTCTGCTTGTCTGTGTGCTCTCCATTACTTCCCCTCACACGTCCCCTCCTGGCTGCTTTTCCCCAACCTGCCTATTGTATTTGCATCACCCCTCCCATGTAATTTCTATGCCTCTCTTCTGTTACTTCACCATTCGCCCCACCCTTCTCTTGTTGTTTTGCTGTTCCACCACCCCAACAAGCGTTGCTTCAGCTCCTCCTGCCCACCCAAAAAAATGAAGAAATACAAAGTTGTTGCACGTTTTTTATTTTCCTTTTATTTACCAATCCAACGTGGATCAGTAAGTATAAAGAAAAAAACAACCACGTCATGCGTGGTGTGCATGCTTACAAAACAATGTGGGCAACAACCTCAACGTTTTTTATTTTTACATTTTAGCCACGCTGCACAGCACTGCAGCTAAAAGGTACGACCTATTGGCTGGAACCAAGCATACCCAATTTAAGAGCCGCAATCAAGGTCATACGGGTCTTGTGTTATGGTTCATGGAGGACCAGGCCTGGCCATTGGGGCTGGAGTTTTCCTTTTGGAACAGGGAAAAGACAGATTTGCATATGTTTGGGACAAAACAAAGGTGACATGTTATGCAAAATAACAATGAACTGGAATGTAGCTCTGAGTAATAATCAGTGTCTGCGATTAAATTTACGTGTTACATCTATCATATTTTTGTATACTTTATTGCGACGCACTAAGCGCCATAGTTATGCCCAGATGTGAGTCCGGTGATCACTATGCAACTGGAACCAAGCCACACCTGATAGAAGAGCCCATATCAGGGTGAAACTTGTCTTGAGTTGCTTGTGTTTCAGTTCAGAGAGGGACTGCCCTGGCAGCTCAGGCTGAACTCATCACATTGGAGCAGTGTCAAGACTGATTTACATATAACCATGTTCAAACTGAGGTGGCATGGTTTGCAAAATAATGATGGACTGGGGTGCAGCCCGTGTAATTACCAATGGCTCAGATTAATTCAAGGATTCCATCTATCACTTTTTAGGTCTCGCCTAGCCAGCGCACATGCGTTGTCTCTCAGAGACATCAAGTAATCTGTATGTTATGTGAAACTCCGCCTATTGCCCGGTAATTTCTCCTGTACGCCATTTGTGGGACGTTGGCATAGCTCCTGTATCTTGCTTTTTGTTGATCTAATACTGACTTCCGTTTAGTCCGGAAGCAGCAGCGCCTAACTACTGTTTTCGTCCGCATTTCCTTTATTATGTGTGTTTGAGGGGAACTTTCTTTTACATACTTACTTCAATAGATAATGAGCATGGAGCTCGTCACGAGCACAGCGCAGTTTTTCATACATATTCAGCACGACGCTCGTCATGAGCGCTGCACTGTTAATTGTTTGTTTTGAGCTCCTTGTTTAAAATGGATTTATTAATTTTTTTAATTGTGCATTCACCGCTCTTTGGCTTTAAACAGCTTCAGCTAAAATGCGGGTGCCGAGATTACTTCAAAAGCAAAGAAATGGAAAAGAATACCTTTTTTAAAATGTATTTACTTTTAGGCAATCGTGGCGCCCACGCTTTAGCTTATGATGTTTACAGCTAAAGCGTGAGTGTAAGAAAAGTCAACAAATAGAAAAAAAGGCATTGGCGACTTTTTTTACTATTTGCTTACATTTGTTACAATCGCCACATTCTCGCTTTAGCTGTAAACATTATAAGCTAAAGCGCGCGGGAAAAGGAGAGAAATTGGTCTAAAACTGCTCCGTATGGGCTGGGCTCTTCAATAAAGGAAGTTGTAGCGCTTGTTTCGAGCTCTAGGCATTATAGCAGTTTTTACTGAATTACTCTAAATGCTGCTGAACATGTAATAATCAATGCTGACGCTAATCTTAAAATATGAGGGGGGGGCGGGAATCTAATGGGGTCCAGATTGTATTTATTTAACCCATTAGTTGTTGTTACCTGAAGTGAAGGTTTGTTTTTATCTGTCTAATTTTTTTCTGGAGTAGTGCAGTTACAAACAAGTTTATTTCCTACATGAAATGTTATGACCCATTTCCAGTGAAGCTGTGGTTTTCCATCAACTTTAGTGACAGGAAAGAGTGCGCAAACTTGAGAGCTCAGGCGAAGTATTGGAGGCGGCAGAGACCTGTGAAGTGAAATATTCAGACTATGCTTTGAATATTGATCTGCAAAATATTTTCGAAGCTGACTTATATATTAGCTTGCCTTCAATATTATAACTGTTTCTTCCAATTTCTCTCCAGTGATTTGCAAAAAAATGTTTTTCTTCCTTTCCAAATGGCGATTTGTTTTGAGGGTTGAGTTTTCAGCGGAGCTAATCTGTTCATGGCTTTAGTGAACTAATTATTAAACGATGTACATATCTCTCTGGATCTAGCCGGAAGTGTCTTGGGCGCCTTCTGACAGGCGTGGCAATGATTCAACCTCAGTGCTACATGTTCTGTGTGTGGTGTGACCTGACCCCGCCTTACAACCCCCTGAATATCAAAGGCACTAAAAAACGAACCAGCCCAAGTCATGTTTAACGCAGAATTGAGATGGATGTTCAAAGGATTAGAAGAATGAAGAGCAAGGGAGTGCCTGCCTATTGCGAGGGTGAGATGCTCTTAGAAGGAGATGCGCACCTTCTAGCGCCTCCTGAACGTGCTAAAAAGCTACTGAAACATGTGTCGTTTTCTTGGAATGTTATCGACGCCGGTAGTTTTTTTTTTTTATGTCTTTGTCTTGCTGGTCTAGAAATACATACCTCTTGGCCACGGGAGGAATAATCACCCTACACTTTCTGCCACTGTAAATTAAGCATCCTGTTCTGCCCCAGTGCCACGGCTCGACATTCCATTACTAAAGAAACATGCATTTGCAAGGCAATAGGTCCTGCATTTTTTTTTTAGAGTTTAAGCTATTAGTATTGTAAATGACAATTCCTTTTATTTGTTTAAAAAACCAACACATAAATACAAGACATTGTAATTTAAAATCTCACTAGCTCAAAATCCTGCAAATGAGACCTGTTGCATTGCAAATGCTTGTTGTATATGTTAGTATGCGGCCCTAAGTGAGACATGTATGCTTAGACGTGGGGTCCTATGCACATAGTGCCATTGGAACCAAGCTACACCCAACTGAAAAGCCCCAATCAGGACAAAACCGGTCTTAGGTAGCTTGTGTTCTGGTAGGACTAGGCCTAGTAGTTAGCCTGGACTATTCCAATTGGAGCAGAGTCCAATTGAAATGGTGTGTAAAATAACGAACTGGGATGCGGTCCCAAGTAATTATCAGTGGACATTAATTCAAGCACTCCATCCATCACTTGTTTGTATACTTGAATGATTTTTTGGCATTTGCCTCTACCACTAAATGCCTGATCCAAGTACACATTTCTGGGTTCATTCATATTATTTTCCAGAGTGTAAGATGTTATTTATTATCAATATCAAGTGTGAGAAAAGACTATGACTACATGGAAATGAAGCCCTGAGGGAATCACAAAGCCTCTTAATCTAACTGGCAGTCACGACAAGGAATATTTTGGCATCCTAATGATCTGGTCCTTTTACAAAATAATTTTTTTTACCTAGACTTTAGCTGCAAGCAGAGTGACTCTAGCTGCAAGCAGACTAATTTAAATAATTTTATGTATATCAACTGCACTACCTAAAGACAACTTGAGGCCACATTTTGTGGAAAATGGGGCTTTATAAAAATATAATAAATCAGGTTGCTGCGATAGTCACTCCACAGATGTGAGGGTAGTAACAACATGTCAATTTCAAATTCAAGAGAATAGTGGTGAAATGCCTCTTTGAATAAATAAAATAATTCTGCATTATCTCACCAAACTACTCAGCTGACTGGACAAGTTAAAGATTAGCATGAATCTTCTAGATCTCCAGGAATCTTAGGTCAGCCTCCATCCATCCTGCATTTTGAGCCATTCTGACATATTTAACTAAATGAAATATTTAACCAACATCTGGAGACGGGGATTAGAATTGCACAGCGAGTTAAAATTTCACCGTAGAGGCATTTGATGTGCGAGATGTTTTGTAGTGCTACCCATACCTTGCAAATTTCAATGACTTTTCAGTTTTAATTCGTAAATATAACTGTTCTTTAACTGTGTTTTTTAATTTCTTTGTTTGTCTTTTTTAAACGTATGTTAAGCAGGTTAAGATTTTATAACCAAAGCGAATCATAGCTTCAGTTTAGATAAGGTTCCCGGTCTTTCCCAAAATTCATGACTGGCCCTTGGTTAGAAATGTCATGACAGCCAAGCAACCAAGGAACATGGGGCCAGATTCATGAAGCAAAATTACGATCGCAATAGCTGTGAATCAGCAATTGCAATCGCAATATGAAGAAAAGGAATTCATGATAGTGAAAAGTTTAAAATAGCGAATTCGCTAAAGAAAAATTGCGAGTTCGCAAAGTTATTCGCAGAATCCTGGAAGAAGCCCTTTAGCGAATCGGAAATTGCGACAAACCATGGATTCTGCGAATTAATTTGCGAAATCGCTAAATAATCGCAATCGCTATTCAAGAAAATTCGCAAAAAGCGGAAAACCGGAAAATCGCTATTAGCGACGCGCAATTTAAGGAGAACCCAAACCAGGTGGTAACCATTAAGGAAAAAAAAATATCTTCAACAAACTACCCACAGGTGCAGGCCTGACCAAACACACTTAAGGATACGCAGCTGGAGCATGAGGACTCTCACAATGCCAGGCCTCTACATGGTGGTCAGGCGGCGAAGGCTTCATGCGAGCAGCACGGAACAGACGCAGGATACAGGAGCGAATATTTCGCCAGCGGATCACCCTACTGGGCCAAACTGCGGAGCAAATCTACTCCAAGTACCGCCTGAATGGGGCAATGATCACTAAGCTGATCCGGGACCTAGACCCCTGATGCAGCACCCAACAAGGAGGACCAATGCCGTGCCCACCCATGTACAGGTCTTGTGCAGCCTGCACCTCCTGGCTTCTGGAAGCTTCCAGGGGGTGGTTGCCGTCGCAGGGGGGATCTCCCAGAGCACCATGTCCCGCTGCCTAAAGAGTTTCCTGGAGGCAATGCTGACCCGGCTAAACCATTACATCACATTCCCAACCACCCAACAGGACTTGAATCAAACCAAGCTGGATTTCTACATTAATGCACAATTCCCCCATGTAATTGGATGCATAGACTGTACCCACATCCACATCTGTCCACCTGCACTAACAGAATACATGTACCGGAACCGCAAGTCCTACCACTCCCTGAATATCCAGATGGTGTGCAACGCTAAGACAATCATCACGGACATAGTGGCACAATACCCGGGGAGCACACATGACTCATTCATATTCCGGCACAGTGGCATGCACACACGACTGGCCAGGGGAGACTTTGGCGAAGGACACCTTCTAGGTAAGTACACATGCCACTAAATGGTACATTGTCACCATGTTGCTGCGCATAACAGGCACTCACCCTCTGCTCCTTTCATTCAGGTGACAGCACCTACGGTCTCCGTGAGTACCTCCTCACCCCATACCTCAACCCTGCCACACCACAGCAACGGCGTTACAATGCTGCAAACATCCGCACTAGAAATTGCATTGAGAGGACATTTGGCCTTTTGAAGAGCCGCTTCCGCATACTGCACAAGACTGTTGGGGCCCTCAAATACGAGCCTGAGGTCTGCTGCCGCATCGTGGCCGGGTGTGCAATACTCCACAACATTGCTACCAAGCGCAGGATACCTGTAGAGACATCTGGCAGTGAGTCGGAAGGGGACAACCGCCCACCTGCACATGCGCGTCATGCACGTGGGGAAAATCCAGCTGAAGGACACAGACGCCGACCAAATCACAATTAACTGTTTCTAGTGCACCCACTCCCCTCACCCAACACTTCACTCATGCATGACAAGTGAAATAATGACATAAGTCTGATGTACTGTTATTGAATAAATATTATTTTTGTTGTCACAATAATATTGCATTATTTTCAAAAGATACAATTGAGGTGTATTGCGTCATACATCTCCTGATTTGTTAGAGGGCATGCTTTTCTCATCAGCATGTCCCTGCATGATGAGCAAAAATGTCAATGGCGCCTCCGGCCCGAAGCTCCGATTCGCCTCTCCACATCTTCCTCCGGATTCGCCTGTGATGCCGCAGTGGGCCTGCTGCTGCGGCGGGGAACTCTAACCGGTGGCAAAGACAGGCTGCTGTGGCTAGATGTTCCCTCACTAGCGTCATCCCCTCCTGCCTGGCCGTGGCCAGTTGCCTGCAGAGCCTGAACTGCAGTGGTTGCCTGCTCAAGTGCCCGTGCCACATCCTGGCAGCATTGGACCATCTGGATTTGCATGGCCAATGATCTTCGGGACAGCTGGGATGTTGCGTTGCCAATTATGTAATTGGAGCGCATGTACGCCGAGAGGCGTGTTAGGAGCTGGCGGTGGCGGCGCCGAGTGAGGTCCCGCTGGGTCAGCATGGCCTCAGTGTTTGCCTCCACTGCTGTGGTCATTCGCTCCACCCGGTCGGACAGCTGGCCAACATTCCTGGCTGTATTGTGCAGCTGCAGATGTATTGCTGCAAGGTGTCGTGCCTGTTGTTGGTGGACGCGCAGCATGCGGCGCTCTATTGAAAGACCCGGCACACGCACAGTCACCCCACTCCTGCCGGCGCGTGGTGTAGTTTGGCGCCGCTCCCTGACCTGTCCGCTGGACTGGGTGGGCACAGTAGGTGTGCGTTGTGTTGGTGGCCTGGCGGCTGCTGCTGTTGCCGATGCCACTGGCATGGGTCTCACAGTTGGCGGTTGTGGTGCGCCTGTTGTCGCTGGCGTTGCAGGTGGTGGTAAGGCTGCTGGCGCTCGCCCTGATGGACCTGGTTGTGTGGATGGATTTGCGTCACCCTCAGAATCCTCAGGATTCTCGTCAATTTGCAGCCCCTCACTGTCGCTGCTGGTATCTTCAGCGCCACCTGTGATGTAAAGTGGACGTTGATTAATAACATGTATCTTGCACATGGAAGGTTGCTACATGCATGCAGGCTAGCATTCCCTGACTGGCTGCTGGATTGACTCTATTAGGACATATCTGGCTGTATGGGGCTGAATGTAAATTGTGGTCAGACTACATGTCCCACAATACAATAGGGATTTTCTGGTGTGCATGGGCTGCATGACTGGGGTTTCTAATGGGTAGCTCTAGGGTCATGGCCATTGTTAGGGGACAGGGTCGCAGTCGCATGGCACTTACCTTGGCTTTCTTGGGTAGGTCGGGAGGAGTCCAGCCGGGTTACCCCCACGCATGCCTCAGGTTGCAAGGTGTCCTCAACGAGGTCCTCCAATGGGGTGTTGGGAGGGACTGTTGGCTCTCCCCCTCCTGTTGCAACACGCTCACCCAGCCTCTCGGCGATCCTCTCCTTGGCACGACCTCGGAGGTCGTACCACCTCTTCTTGAGATCGTCGATTGATCGCTGGGCGACTTCAACTGAATTGACTTTTGCGCGGATGCGCAACCAAATTCGCCGTTTGTCGGCCTCTGGCACCCTCCTGGAGTCCTTCCTGAACAGTCTGTCATGATCTCTACTGACTCCCTCAATCAGATGTTCAAGCTCCTGCTCGGAGAATTTAATTTTTCTCTTTCTCCCTGTGGAACTGGTCCCTGCTACTTCCTGTGACATTGCTGCAGTGGGGTGTATCCTGATTCAAAGCTGGAGGTGGTTTAGAGTGGAGCTCTGGGCAGTGCTGCTTCCAAATCAGCCTCAGTATTCAGAATGAGGGAGGGAACTGCCTGCTTCCTGGTTGTGATGTCATCACTGTGCTCGAAATGCGACTTCACGTTTTTGCGATTTCGCTAATAGCGAGATCGCAATTTCAACACGGAAATTGTCCGATTTAGCGATTATTCTGCAATTTAGGGAAAATCGCAATCGGCTTTTGCGGCCTAATGCGACTCGCTATTTTTTTTCGCAGAATTTCATGAATCCCATTATGCGAATTCTAAATTGCGATTCGGTATTTCTCGCAATTTAGAATTCGCAGAAAATGTGTTTCATGAATCTGGGGGATGGTCCCCATTCTGAATACACGCTAAAGAGTGCCAGACTCTCTCTACACTAGAGAGCTCATCATGTATGAGACCTGTGATTTGACATAACAGATGCTCCATGAACCAATACCTCATTACAGAATAAGAGTTTCTGTAATGTATAAGCATACGTTGATTCACTTTAAGTTTTTACATCAGTCTTATGTTACTCTAGGGAAAAGTACACAGGTGGGCTCATTCTGGTCTGGTGTTTGTGCTTGGTGGGGTACGAGAGTGTCTAGAACGTGGCATAGCAGTACCCACAGAAACATGATTGCTGGAAAGTGGGGCTTAGATCATTTGACTGAAGAATCGTTGAGCACAAGTCCCGTGAACTGGCTGTTGTGCCTCTTTGAAGTGCAGCCTTCCTCGAATCTGAAATCTTGCTGCCAACGTTGCAAGAGTATTGCTGGGATGGCTCAGGGGTGCTGTGCCCACATATTCAAACTCGGTCAGCAATATATTGTTCCTAAATGAAAGAAAAGAGATGTATTAGAAAAAGATTATCCCAAGAGAAATGCACAAAAATAGTCGAGGCAGAGATAAATATGCTGCCTGCTCAGCATTTCTTCTTTGGACAGATTGAAAGAGGAATAATAAGACAGTACGACCTCATAACTGAACCAAATATGGACAACCTATTTCCTGCAAAAAAACTTAACAATTCTGCTGGCCAGAGAGTGGTACTTAATGCAATGATGTGGTGTATATGATGCTTTCAGTCCGTAATTCTTTGCCCGACAATAATAAAAGGATAATACAGTCCATTATTGCTCCCAGTAGAATATACATAGTTTATTAGTTACTGCACTTTGCTTCCGCTTCCAATATCCTGTTTTAGGGTAGAAGGTGGGTCACTAAAAGGAGCACATTAAGTATGATACTTACCAAAAAGTTACAACTAAAATATTGATTTATTGTTTATGCCTACATTTCTTTAAAAGAAATGTGAATAGACAAAGTAAAATTACATAAGAACATGAACTCTTGAGAGATGGATGAAAAACGTTTGTAAGTGGAACATTTTATTCATAGTAAAGAATAAACATCCAGTTTAGGGCTGTTGGCTACTTTTGGCAACATAGACACTTCAATGGGCATTTCCCCATATTCCACTTTCCAAAAGTTTTATTATATTCTTTGCAAACCAATTAGAGTTCTATCTGTGCTATATTATACATTCCATCCCGCAGGATGGCACTATTGTGACCGGTGTGCCTTTAACTACCACTCTCCTATCTCAGACAGTCAAATAGGGTGTTACTACCAGGACTCTGCGTCAACCTCAACAAATTCAACTAAGATAAGATACTAGCGGAAAATAATGACATAGGGCCAGATGTAGGTAGCCAAATACCGGTCGGTAACGGCCGAATTCGGCCGTTACCGACCGGTATTTGGCTTTCGACATGTAGGGGGATTGCAACAGGGCATTTCGGTAATTTTACCGATTCGGTAAATATACCGGTCGGTAAATTTACCGACCGGTATTTTTACAGATATTTACCCTAGGCCCATAGGAATGAATGGAGCATTACCGGTCGGTATTTACCGAATCGGTAAATACAGATATTTACCGATTCGGTAAATGGAACATCTGGATGTTCCTACATACCCCCCCTTCCTATTTACCGATTCTTAATTACCGAATCGGTAAAATTCGGTAATTAAGAATCTGTAAATAAGTTCTACCTACATCTGGCCCTTAATCTCTGCGCAATTTATCAGCCGCTGCTTGTTGTCCATGAAAGTCAACATTATACAGTAAACCAAGAGAGGGACTAGGAGCCGATTATTAGGTCCAGCGCCCACTCTCCTTAAATATCACAGTTAAACAACAGAAGGATGCTGTTCCTCCAGAAAAAATGAGAAAGAAAAATGAGAAGCTGTTGGTCGGGACCAGGAGAGGAGCTGATCAACTGGATTGGGGGATCCCTGTGATCAGAAGCAATTGCCCTCACACACCCAGGTGGGTGTCATGCTCCTCACTGAGCCGGCGCTGCAATGCCAAATGGGCCCCTCGAAGGGGCTCTTTATCGGAGATCTTCTGATTTGGTAGCCGTAATCATGAGTGTAAGTGAGGATATAGTGAGTGTATGGTGGTGTGGTATGTGTTAAAAAAATGTCTATGGAGTACCAAAAGCGGTTTAATAAGGTGTTCCAACGAGGAGCAGCCCAATGATGAAGCATAGCACCCATCTGGGTGTGTGAGTGAAATCACTTCTGAACACACAAATTCCCCTGATCCAGTTGAGTATCAGCATCCTTCTATTGTTTAATGGTCAATAGTATACAACATAATTCAAAGTACCCCATTTTGCTTGCCTGGATGCAGATATACTATTGCATCATTTAAATGAACTTGTTTCACAAATACCGATATCTAAATAGCTTGAATAACCACGCTTGTCTTTACCCATCTGTGAAAGAGCCTAGTTTTCCACACCTCTTGCGTTAAGGGTCTCTGGTTATGTGGTATCCTCTTTCACACAAGTGTACAAATAGCAGATGCTCTCTAGAATAGTGTGCAGTATTTTTACAGGTCAAATTCTCTTAAGCACGAATAAACTGGTTGCACTAAAATACTATACACGTTTACAGAGATCAGATACATTATGTAATATGCATATGCACACAAAAGGTGCTGCTTGTAAACAGGAGGGTTTGAGAATTGGGATGGGGATGGCAGTCAGTGAATTTAATAATCATTAATTATTCCTATGCACGAGTCCTAGTAAGGCACGAGGAGGGACTGAGATTAGTGGAGGGAGATCGAGTATAGCCTGGTGGTGTGGGGGCTTAGTAACTGTATAAATGGTGCACTTATTTGGGGGGTGAGGTATACAGGATTTTCACCTTATTGTTTGTGACGATAACTTGCTTATATCTCGTATTCCGACTGACATTCAGTTTATTTTATTTACAGAGTTACTTAAAACCATTGCAATACATGCAAGAAATAAAACCATATAAAACAAGCACTGGCGTTGCCAATAGGTCTCGCAGTAGGAAAGTTGGAGCTATTGGTTTTGTAAATTAAATTTTATATTTATGTTTTGTGATTTACAATGCCAATACTTTTAACTTCAGCAAATGTGACACTTATAGCATTTGTAATGCCACATGTTTTGTATTTACGTGACTTAGATGTATATATCTTACTAATATAAATGTCTTTCTTTGTTAATTAATTAATATTGAAATAAAAGTTATTTATAATGTATAATGGCAATATTGTAAACTTTCCTAAATACCTTGGTGAGAGGGGAGGAGAGAGTCAGGCCTGGAGAGAGTGAGGAGAGGGGTGAGTGAGGAGAGGGGAGAGAGGCGAGAGAGAGGTGAGTGAGGAGAGAGAGAGGGATTGGAGAGAGAGTCCTCAGAAGGATGAAAGGCTGAGTGGACCCACCAATATTTGAACCTGTGACCATGAGGTGAACACAGGCCGCTACAGTGGTTGCATTCGTCCACTGAACCACAAGACTTGGCATAGCAGGGTCGAAAACCAGGTTATGGAGTAGCAGGGCAAAGCATGTGAAAAGGGACAGAACCGGTGACAAACGTGAGACAGGGGATGGCATGTGAGAAGGTACAAGGAGATCAGCGAGAAAGACGGGAGCTGAGATAAAGGAGGAGAAGAGGGTTAAAGAATACCGCAAGAGATGACAGGTACTCCAGCACAAGACCAAATGTTATGTAGGCAAGGGGGGCCTGGGGAGAGCGCAACGGGGGTGGGCAGGAGAAGCAGATGCGAGTCAAGATGGAGAGGGAGGGGGTGGTGATTAGGGGGGGAGGAGAAGGAAGGCCGGCCGAGCGCACGCTGGGGAAGCCTGTGGGAGGGATGGTTTGATGAACATCGATAAAATTCCTGCAAGCATCCATGAGGAAGCAGCACAAGTTTTAAGAGGCACCCATGATTTAATAATAACTGTGTGTGTGTGTGTGTGTAGGGAGGGGAGAGGGGGGGTGGGAGGGGGGTTAGTGGCAGATGCAAAGATCAGTGTTGTGTTAGGAGTGAAGTGCAGGACCTGGGGCCTGTGGATTAATCCCTCCACGCCAGTAATCTGTGCTCGCCCTCGTGATCGCAGGTTCAAGTCATGGTGGTGCCACTTAGCCTTTCATCGTTCCGAGGTCGATGAAATGAGTGCCATTGACAACAATAAAAATCTGTAATTCAGCTCCAATGTATATGTGCTTTATAAATGCACGTTGTGCACAATAGCAGCGCGTTGTGTGTACTGAGTGCCGATGTGAGTGTGGTGCGTCAGCACAGCTTTGCCTAATGTTCCTCAGGATTAAAGTAGATCGGAGACATTTATGTGAGCGTTGGTCCTGGGTGTCTGCTGCGCCTTCTGACTCTTGCATGGCAGCGTGGGTGGGGTACAGCATCGGTCCCGTGTTTCTTCTGTGTGTGTCAGGAAGGAGGTTCCTCATCAGAGCCGTGTGTAGCTCAGGAGTGAGGTGCCCTGGCAGAGTTCGAGTTCCTGAAGAGTGACCGCTGTGGAGCCAGCGCTTTGCCAGGACTTTGCGTTGTCCCAGTTTTTAACTATAAAAAGGTCTGTTGCGGTTAGGGACTGGGTGTATTGGCTGCGCTGTTTGGGCCACGGATGTGAAACAGCACTGGTTTTTGTAAGTGAGGGTGGAGGTGTAGTGACCCAGCTACGGGTGGGGTCTGATACTCAATTCGTGGATTGTTGCCTGAAGACTATCCTGGAAAACCCTGGGCAGAACTGGAAGTGGTCCACAGTACTGGAATAATTGGCGATACAGACATTAAGGGCTGATTTACATTGGTAGAGCTTTATGGGTATTGTAGTACTGGAACATACATACATAGCATGTGCATTCCTAAAGCACACGTTCACTCAGAAGGGTATCTTCACGCTGAATTTCTGATGTTTGTTGTTAACCAACTCAGTGGTACTTATTTTATCGACCTCAGAAGGATAAAAGGCTGAGTGGACCCACCAATATTTGAACCTGTGACCATGAGGTGAACACAGGCCGCTACAGTGGTTGCATTCGTCCACTGAACCACAAGACTCGGCATAGCAGGGTCGAAAACCAGGTTATGGAGTAGCAGGGCAAAGCATGTGAAAAGGGACAGAACCGGTGAGAAACATGAGACAGGGGATGGCATGTGAGAAAGTACAAGGAGAGAAGCGCGAAAGACGGGAGCTGAGATAAAGGAGGAGAAGAGGGTTAAAGAATACCGCAAGAGATGACAGATACTCCAGCACAAGACCAAATGTTATGTAGGCAAGGGGGGCCTGGGGAGAGCGCAACGCGGGTGGGCAGGAGAAGCAGAGGCGAGTCACGGCCTGCGGCCGTGATGGAGAGGGAGGGGGTGGTGATTAGGGGGGAGGAGAAGGGAGGCCGGCCGAGCGCACGCTGGGGAAGCCTGTGTGAGGGATGGTTTGATGAACATCGATAAAATTCCTGCAAGCAGCCACGAGGAAGCAGCACAAGTTTTAAGAGGCACCCATGATTTAATAATAACTTGGAGAATTTTTGCCTTTGGTTCTCGACTTTGAGACATATGCTGACGTACTATAACTTTTCATAGGAATCTCATCAGAACTGCCTGCACGATCTTTAACTATGTTGAAAACTGTGCAGCAGGTGGTGTATTATCCTGAAAATGCGGCAAATCCATAATTATGCGGCCAGAGAAAGGGTAGAAAAACCAACTGAGGAAAGGTGAGATATAGGTATGCGATATTGAGACAACCAGGTGGGACAGACAAAGCAGTAACAATGGTGGGAGACAGGTGAAAGAGGTGAAAAGGGACAGAACCGGTGAGAAACGTGAGACAGGGGATGGCATGTGAGAAAGTACAAGGAGATCAGCGAGAAAGACGGGAGCTGAGATAAAGGAGGAGATGGACAAAGTTAAAGGATGTACGGAGAGAGAGGGACAGAGAGGAGGAAAGGTGGGAGGGAACACGGCCTGGGGGAAGCTGGCTGGGGAGGGGGGAGGAGAAATCGGAGTAAGGCTGTGTGCGGGGAGAGAGAGGGGAGGTGCTGGAGCTGGGGAACAGATGGCCGTGAAAGTTTATGGCCCAAAAGCGCGTGCCTGTGGCCACGTGAACTCGAAGAAAACCGCACCGAAAAAGCCTTAGTTTGAAGAGTATTTTAACCACTAGAATTCTCTCCATTTTCCATTCCTGCGGAATGGAAAAGGCGAGACCTAAAAATAGAAAAATGAGTTCACAATAAAATGTCATGATTAAACTGTAAAACATATATGTATATACCAATTAATCGTACTAGAGCAGCCACTATAAATGGCCCCGTCAATACAGCGATTTGTTACTCCCACTAGGAAATTAAAGTTGATTATCCAATGGTTCATTGTCCCAAATAAGCTTTAGTGGCCGTTTGGCATTTTTGCCCTGGCCGCTTCAAGAAATCTAACTAGTCTGGAGTTCAATTGTGGTGATGCTGGGTTGAAGCACGCCAGAACTGGAATACAAAAACTACTCGACAGCTTCCAAAGTTATGGCTATAATTAAGGACTAGTTATTAATCTGGCTAAAATAAAATGCATGTTTTTTAACATCTACCAGAACAATTATGGTAAACTCACCTTCAAGAATGTAGTCTGGAAAATGTTTGCATTTTGACTATTTGGGGTCAGGTCAGTTCTACAGAAAGGATGACAGTCAGGACCACACGAATAATACAATTATCTCACAAAGAACAGGGCCAGTAACATGATTTGGGTTAAAACTGTGCGGTAGAGCTATTTCACCAAATACCAAATGTGTATATGGCCCAGAGCACTAAGAACATTCTGCTCTGGCACAGAAATACGGGGGGGCGCAGTAATGTGCTAATGCGATGTAGCTCCGAAAACATATTCTTGAAAGCTTTATTTAGACTTCCTCGCAGGACACGCAATCCAGTCTGAACTGGTTATAATTCCGCCTGAGGTAACTGTATGCCTAAATACCATTACTATACTGTTTACGCTTATTGTGTAGATCTGATGTTGCACCATAAAGGGATGCTGTGCAGGATGTTTTATCATTTAAGGGTAGTAATGATCAAAGCTGGTTCAAATGTGTACGTACTCTGCTTTACCTAATTTTGATAAAGTGGATTTCTAAGTCAGTGCGTTCCTATATAAATCTATAAGGTCTCCGGTGTTCACAAGATGGTACTAATCTACTACTGAAACTAAATTCGGATATATTTTTATTTTAGCAGACTTTTCTTTCAGTGCTTGTAGATTAGTACCATGCCGCAAACCTTTTCAAGCTTTTAAGTGATTTTTAAGAATTCACATCCCAGTACCAGGAAACCAATAGGTTTACTTACAATTCATGGTCGTGAAAGCAGATTTGATTTTAATAAGATGAATGAATGAAAAATGTGTTTGGCACAACTCTGCAAATGTAACCATCTTAAGGTGCTTACTGGTAGCGGTGTAAGGATACAAGTTACCAGTTTATATAGCGCTTGCATGCCCAAGGGTGTCTTGGTGCCAGTGTTCCAGAGGCAGCTGCAAACAGCAGATAGTTTTAATTGGAGTGTGTGTGTTATTATGGGGGAGAAAAGCAGTTTATTTGGTGTCTGAGCGTTAAGGGATATGCTGTTTCCGACACCAAGGATGTGGGCAGTGAAAACTTTTGTCTATTCAGGGTCCTGCTCTGCTTCTAAATGCTTTCCCTCCATTTGCACTAATACTTTATCTGCTGTTGAAGATACAAAGAGAAGCAGCGGAAGTTATAGTAGTGGTACAATTCTGATCAAGACTACAATGGTTCCCTCTTTTTCTTGCTATGGCTTTACTCCCTCTCTAGAAGAGTCCACTCTCCAAATCCTCCTTTAAATCAGGGGTGCCTTTCTCCCCAACATCTGGCATTGTTGCTTTGGAGGTAAAAAGGATTGGCCTTAGGAACAAAGGTGTGTATCAATTCAGCATTCAAAACATCCATCAACACTGAAAGCTTATTCTAGGTACTAGAAGAACTTCTGGGGTGGTGCTCTGGGAGGAATGTTTCTCCTGTAAATTGAGACAGTAATCCAATACTTCAAATCTTGTTTGGTGGTTTTAATAATGGGTGGCAAGTTTCCAACTTAAGAGCTCAGTGGGAAGCCATTAGAGTCCTTCATGAACCTTGGAGAGGTTTTTTGAGAATCAAAATCTTGTATTTAGAGTTCTTAGAAGTTGTTCTTTGCCCTTTCTTTCCACCTTGGTATTTACCTCTGGTTCTTACATTTTCATAAGGTTTTTTTTAACTAATTAACTCAGTGTTGTTGAAATTCCCAATGTTAAAAGTTGTGTTTCTTGTAGCACTACCATCAGGGAGAATTGGCAAGCTGGGAGCGCTGCTGTGCAAGTCATCACGACTAAGAGTAAGGGAAGATAGAATACTGTTGAAAACTAAGCCTGAATTTCTTTCAAAGAATCCTTCTTTTCCTGATAGGGAACAGGAGATTGTTCTTCCCTTTTTATTTCTCAACCCCGCTTCTCAAGATGCAAGTGTGACATTGCCTGGATGTAAGGGCAGTTTTGATATATATGGAGATTAAAGAGGCAATTGCAACTGCTTACAAGACAGCCAAGGCATCCCTACCAGGAAAGACTTGAGAAGATCAACCCGGAGTACTGCAGCCTCTTGGGCTGAGTTTCACAGACTCACCTTAAGAGGGTCTGCTGAGCAGTCACACGGGCGACTGCACACACTTATAGAATTCAAGGTGTGGGAATTTCAGACAAAGCTTTTGATCAAAACATTTTGAAAACAGTATTAAATATTTAATTTGATGTGTTGGATTCTGTTTTTTAATTCAATCAATTCAAAAAGACTTTATTGCGGTCAAATGATCATAAAAGTGCATATGCATTACAAATTCTGGTTTTCACTTTTCGATGTTTTGGAGTAGGCATAATAGTGACATTTCCTGCATGAATTATTAATTTTGTCCAGCAGAGCTTTAGTATTCTTCACATGTAATGACTGGGACGAGGACGTAGGCAAAATGCCCCCATTACTTACAGGTAATCTTCATTGTCCTTAATGTCGTCATAGTCATCACTGCCGACCTACCCTTCCTCCCTAAAACTACTGGCCTCAGGTGGGACTGGTAAATTCAGGAAGGATTATGGGTATTGTAGGAAGCTGGCTCTGTATATACTAAACCAAATTGAAGCATAGTGTGTACAGGGGCCAGTGGAACCCCAAAGGTAGGCAGAGGTAAAAGTAGATCGCACTTTATTCCCTATTTGTGGTAGCGTGGGCGAGCAGTAAGGCTTTATCAGAGGGTAGTGTTAAGCATTTGCTATACACACTCAATCAGCAAATGATGTCACACATTCAAAGACTGAACTCAGACCAATTTTGTTTGTATAAATATATTAACAAGTTACCTTACAATATTTTTTAACCTTCACCCATAATCTTCCTTTCATCTCCACAGTCTGAACTGCATCTGAGATAAAATATTTCCATATATTTCTTGTGTTCATTTACTATTTTGGATCTCACTTCCTCCACAGGAAGATTGGTGTTTGAAGTTTTTAACATCCACTCAAGATAGCATTTGGTTCTCGCACACACCTACCTCTCATAACTTCAAACTCGGAAACTTCCAAAGCCTCATGAGGTGTAGTTCTGTACATCCACATAGTTTTAAAAATATGAACTTCTTGTTCTGAGTGGATATCCCCCTAGGGTGCCGGGGAACTGTCCCGTGAAATTGGAGTCGGTTAGTTTTCGCTACCTTGGGATCCAGATTTCTAAGGACCCCAGAATGCGCTTCGGATTGAATTTGTTGCCTCCTCTGGCCAGACTGCGTGCGGATGTTGCAAGGTGGAAAATTTTACCGCTTTCTATGCTGGGCCGGGCTGTTCTCTTTAAGATGATGGCTCTCCCGCGATTCCTGTATGCTCTACAGAACTCCTTTGACCCTGTGCCCCCGTCGTACTTCTGTGAGATTGAGTCCTTGCAGCGTGGCCTTCTGTGGGAGGGGAGGCCACGCATTGCGCTCTCAAAACTGATGCTGCCTTGGTACGATGGTGGCATCGGTTTGCCAAATATCCGGAAGTACTACTGGGCATCTCAGTTGGCTCCAATTAATCACGCCATTTATGGCTCCCCGGTTAACCCGGGCTATGCGATGGACCGCGGTCAAGTGCCGGGGGGAGAGTACACCCGTGTCTTATACGCGAAGCGTGGTCGCTTTTCATTGAAGGGGCCCACTTTGTGCTTCACAAGAGTGTGGCAAGAGGCCAACGGTGATCTCAAATGGGCTGGGCGTTTAACACTGGCTATGCCGTTGTGGAGCTCTGAGAGGTTGGGGATGCTATGGAAAACGAAGGGTTTTGATCGCTGGGACTTGATTGGAATAGCGCAGATTCGTGACATATGGGGTAAGGATAGGGTGCTGACGTTCGAGGAGTTGCAGGCCAAGTACCAATTGAATGATACAGAGCGGTTCCGTTACCTCCAGGTCCGCCATGCCTTGAACGCAGCTATTTCCAGCGACGAGGTACTTGCGGTGGCCTCCCCGCTGGAAGATGGCCTACTTGATGGCCTCATGCCCACTAAGGCGATCTCAACATACAGCTTGATTCATTACTCTGAGGACCCCTTGGTGCATTTGCGCGACCAGTGGGTCCCCGACGGCCTTGTTCTGGACGACGAGGATTGGAGGGAGGCGGTCGCATCCCCTAAGGAAGTGGCGGTCCCTATGAGGCTCCGTTTGGTCCAACTTAGGATTTTGCATCGCTCTTATATCACGGGCCTGGGACTGCAGGGGATGGGACTGGCTGGGTCTGCTGACTGTCGACGGGGGTGCGGGATGCCGGGGTCGTTCATGCATATTCTGTGGGAGTGAGAGAGGGTCCGTGATTTCTGGACGCGGATACATTCTAAAATGAGTGAAGTGTGGGGCGTGAGGGTTGATCTGGAGGCAAGGAGATGTCTGTTGAATGTGTGGGAGCCCACGGACCTGCCGAGCCATGGCAAGGTTTGGGTGGCTCTCGCTTGTGCAGTCGCCAAACGTAATATGGTATGTGTAAAGAGGGGTCCCCGCCAGGAGAACGTGTTATGTACAACACACACTAACACTGAATAACACTACCATTAATCAAGGGATATGAATCAAATTAGTGACGAGTATTGTCCTTTATTTTACAATACCAAATTACAATCAATGTAGAAAAATTGATCTCTAATCAAAAGCCCCAGTAGGGGGAGGAAGGAAAGGGAGGGAAGAATGTGCTCAGGGCGGTGTCAAGTCAGAAAAAAGGTACACACAGTCATAAAGAATTATGAATTAAAACAGTCTGCAATACAGAGTCAAAAACAAATCTGATATAAAAAGCCTAACTTTTTAGGGCATTCATTAGGGAACTGTTATATTGTAGACATTCAGCGGACACATACACAGTTTCGAATGATCAGGGGCATGTGCCGGAGGTCTGAAGAAAAAGAGCCGTCGACGTTTCGACCCCTAGCCGTAGGCTACGTTAAATCCTTATACGGGGTCTTCATCAGGACGTGTGCAGGAGGGGGGAGGAGTAGGGAGGGGCAATTCTGTCTTTGAAATTTAAAAACAAGAATCAGAGTAATATATATATTGTGTCATCATCTTACTAGACATTATGACCATCACAATCATTGATTACAAATTACCATGGGGTCTGGGCCAAGACCAGGCCTCAGAACATGGAATGTGAGTAAGACCAAACCAGTGGTCAAGGTCAAACTCACTGATATTCAATAGTACAGATGAGAGATAAACCAGTATGGTGTGAACCAAATTAAATTAAAAAGGGGACTGTTCTGTCTTGCAAAGGTGGAGTATGGGATTCAAATCACATAGGCTTATGCCAAAGAGCCATGGTTGTGATCCCAATTGACAAATCTCAAGAGAACTGGATGTTGTCTATAGATGAAAAGGGGATCAATTGGAATAGACGACAATTACAGCAGGAGCCAAACATGCAATCTGTGGATCCATATATCACTTACATTGGACACAAGGGTGAGGAGCGCTGTTCAACTTGGCACTTTGGGCGTCGTAAGTGGTGAAAACGTTATAGGTCACTGTGAGATTAGAAATTCATAAAAACGTATTGGTGACATGCCACAAAATTAATAATTACAACTAATAGGCACCAAGGTTAAATGGCATACCTCTAAAGTGAATAGAAAACCAGTTTTCATGACGTCGCGCTAAAAAATTTCACGTGAAACAGCCATTTCCGTGTGTAACAAACTTCAGCGGCGATTTAAATCAGACACTCGAGTCGAGCGCTGGAGCTGTTGTTTAAAAGGCTGCCACTGTGACCGAATCCTAGATGGAAGAAACGACTATTTAGAAAGGCGAGAGGCCAGCAACAGAATCCCGGATGGGATGGCAACAGGGGGAAGCAGCAGAAACGGGTGACATTCCGCCCCGAGGTGCATGGGGAAATCTCGACACGGAGAAACACGTACAGGTGGTGAACCATTCATCCATCTTGGGATCCAATACGACCAGTACCAGTATCCCTAACCCTGTGATCAATATCTCAAATTATGAACTAAAGGATGAGGAGATCAAGGTCTTGAGTAAAGGACTTTGATACGTTCCAACAGCCCCTGCAAATAAATTTCTGTTAAAGACAGAACTATATAGGTTCTTCAGAAAGATCAGACTCAGGTATTACTTTCGCACCCAAACCACCAGACAACAACGCTCCATCACTGGACTGAGGGAACCCTCGACTTTTTTTCCACCAACGTATGCCATGAGCCACAAGATTTGGGCTTTTGAGGAAATTGTGACCACGGCAGTGGATCAAGCTCTGGACAAAAGCAAGTTTGTCAGATTTAACCTGAGTAAAAGTGAGAAAAAGGCACTAACGGATCTGGGTTCAAACAAAGAAGTCATCATTAAACCCGCCGATAAAGGCGGGGCTATCGTGGTGCAAGACCTTTCAAAATACAAAGAAGAAATATATAGACAACTGTCAGATGGTGTCAGCTACCAACAACTACTAAGTGACCCTTCTAAAGATCTGTCTTCTCGGATCCTGACTACCACAAAGAAAGGTTTGGACCAAGGATTTCTGAGTGAGCAGGAATTCAAATTTCTAAATCAGAAATTCCCAAGATTAGCCACGATTTACACTTTACCAAAGGAGCACAAGAACTTGGACAACGCTCCTGGGCGTCCTATCGTGTCGGGCTGTGGGTCGATTTTAGAACCTTTGTGTAAATATATTGACTTTTTCCTTAAGCCGATCGCACTCAACACCAGGGCTTATCTCCGTGATACCACTCAAACTATTAATCTGATAGATGAGAGACCCTTTGATCCAGCTAGTGCACTTTTGGTAACATGCGACATTATATCGCTTTACACTAGCATTCCCCAACAGGATGCTTTGGATGTAATAAGAGAGGTTTTGGATAAAAGACCAGCCCCGGTCCAAGTTCCAACAGACTTCATACTTGAACTGCTGAGCATTGCCATGAAGAATTTTTTTTTTTTTTCAGGAGGAATTCTACGTGCAGACTAAGGGGGTAGCCATGGGGGCCACTTTTGACCCAAATCTGGCCATCATCTTTATGGACCATTTTGAGCAACAACATATTTTTTCTCCTAATAACCCCTTTCAAACTTGTCTGGCCCTCTGGGTCAGATATATTGATGACGTCTTATGTATCTGGAACGGCAGCAAACAACAACTGACAGAATTTCATGATTGGCTCAATCTCAGAAATTCGCACATTCAATTTACAATGGAATCCAGTAATGAGACCATTCCATTCCTGGATATCTCGATTTATGTGGATAAGGATCACTTACAGACCACACTTTTCAGGAAATCCACCGAAAGAAACTCTCTGTTGCAGTATGGGAGTCACCACCCCCGGGGTCTTAATGACAATTTGCCGGTGGGGCAGTTTCTGAAGATCAGAAGAAATTGCTCTACTCGAGCAAATTATATTAAGGAATCGGAGACCCTGAATGAGCGCCTGGTTGCCCGTGGATACCCAGCACGAATGGTTAGACGGGCCCGAAAACGGGCCTGGTATAACCCACGCGAGAGTTTGTTGAACCCTGAAACTACCAATCTAACTGAGCTTGAACGTATCATCTGTGTTACCTCTTTCTCAACACGAAGCAATGAGAATAAACAAATCATCAATAAGAACTGGTCTCTGGTGGCAGACGAGATCAAACAACCGGACCTTCCACTTCACTCCTTTAAAAGGGCCAAAAATATAAGAGATTTGGTGGTCCATTCCTACCTGGAACCAGTGAGTCAACCGACCCTTACTACCTTATGGAATTTACCTCCTGTGGTTGGACATCACAGATGTGGCACATGCACAGCATGTGACACTACCATTCAGACCAAGACATTTGCTCATGGTGGACGTGTTTACACCTTAAAACATTACACAAATTGTAATTCGACTTGTGTAATCTACATCATTCAATGTCCATGCAGTCACGTATATGTTGGACAAACACAACAAAAAATCAAATCCCGCATCTCCTCCCATTGTAGTAGACTACGATGTAAAGTATTAGGAGCGCCTCTGGTAGAACATTGGCAAAAGGCAGGTCATATAGTGTCTGATCTAAAATGGTTGGTTATCGAGAAGGTAACCCTAGGGAGAAAAGGGGGTAACCTATTGACAATTCTCAATACACGCGAATCCAAATGGATGTCCCTTTTGGACTCCATAAAAAATGGACTAAATGAACAGGACAGTAGTCTGGCACAATTAGCAGCGCTTGGTTAATATATCCCATACCCTGCTGTCACTTAGTTATTCCACACTATCCAGTGTTTGAATACAGACATCTACATCTCTGTTGAAACATCTTTTAATTGACAAGATAAATGTGCATATTAAACTCGTCTACACTCTCATGTTAGAGAAGTGCACGAGTTGGTCCATATTGTCATATGATATATGTCAGTATATAAGCAAGTGGCTCGTCTACACTCTCATGTTCGAGTAGTGCACAAGTGTTGCATGGGTTTTCTAACTATAGCCTTGCACATGTGCCTGATATTTTTCACTGGGTCATTTGATCAATGTAATATCAAAATAATATGTAACCGCCATTGGAATTGAGACTTATTAATATGCTGTGTCTTACTTATGACTCGTGTACAACCTCCTGTGCGAGAGTTGCCCGAGCGGATTGTATTTGTTATATTATCACGTAATTTCTGGCAATTACTACTGCTTCTATTTGATATCAAATTAGATGTATCACATTTACCATCCCACTATTTGTGCTCCCACCTAGTAACGGGTCCCACTTAGTAACTCTTCTATGCTTTTCCAAAGAGTTGGTGAAGCATTAGCCCCGCCTCTAACTTCGCGTAGCGGCCTCGTGGAGCTGACAGAGTCTCCAAGTAACTGGTCCTACCCAGTAACTCTTTTATGTCCTTTCAAAAAGTTGGTGAAGTAGTAGCCCCGCCCCCAACTTCGCGTAGCTGCTTCACGGAGTTGACAGAGACGAGCCTCCGAGCAAAGTGTAAGTGGCCTTAAACTCTTTTCCCGGAATGAACGTGTAAATCAGCCTTTTTATTAGTGATTTCACGCGTTTCTAAATAGTCGTTTCTTCCATCTAGGATTCGGTCACATTGGCAGTCTTTTAAACTACAGCTCCAGCGCTTGACTTGAGTGCCGGATTTAATCGACGCTGAAGTTTGTTACACACGGAAATGGCTATTTCACGTGTGATTTTTTTGACAGAGACGAGCCTCCGAGTAAAGTGTAAGTGGCCTCAAACCCCTTTCCTGGAATGTACGTGTAAATCAGCCTCTGCATCTTTATTAGTGATTTTACGCCTTTCTAAATAGTCGTTTCTTCCATCTAGGATTCGGTCACAGTGGCAGCCTTTTAAACAACAGCGCCAGCGCTCGACTCGAGTGTCTGATTTAAATCGCCGCTGAAGTTTGTTACACACGGAAATGGCTGTTTCACGTGAAAATTTTTAGCGCGACGTCATGAAAACTGGTTTTCTAATCACTTTAGAGGTATGCCATTTAACCTTGGTGCCTATTAGTTGTAATTATTAATTTTGTGGCATGTCACCAATACGTTTTTATGAATTTCTAATCTCACAGTGACCTATAACGTTTTCACCACTTACGACCCCCAAAGTGCCAAGTTGAACAGCGCTCCTCACCCTTGTGTCCAATGTAAGTGATATATGGATCCACAGATTGCATGTTTGGCTCCTGCTGTAATTGTCGTCTATTCCAATTGATCCCCTTTTCATCTATAGACAACATCCAGTTCTCTTGAGATTTGTCAATTGGGATCACAACCATGGCTCTTTGGCATAAGCCTATGTGATTTGAATCCCATACTCCACCTTTGCAAGACAGAACAGTCCCCTTTTTAATTTAATTTGGTTCACACCATACTGGTTTATCTCTCCTCTGTACTATTGAATATCAGTGAGTTTGACCTTGAACACTGGTTTGGTCTTACTCACATTCCATGTTCTGAGGCCTGGTCTTGGCCCAGACCCCATGGTATTTTTGTAATCAATGATTGTGATGGTCATAATGTCTAGTAAGATGACGACACTATATATATTACTCTGATTCTTGTTTTTAAATTTCACAGACAGAATTGCCCCTCCCTACTCCTCCCCCCTCCTGCACACGTCCTGATGAAGACCCCGTATAAGGATTTAACGTAGCCTACGGCTAGGGGTCGAAACGTCGATGGCTCTTTTTCTTCAGACCTCCAGCACATGCCCCTGATCATTCGAAACTGTGTATGTGTCCGTTGAATGTCTACAATATAACAGTTCCCTAATGAATGCCCTAAAAATGTAGGCTTTTTATATCAGATTTGTTTTTGACTCTGTATTGCAGACTGTTATAATTCATAATTCTTTATGACTGTGTGTACCTTTTTTCTGACTTGACACCGCCCTGAGCACATTCTTCCCTCCCTTTCCTTCCTCCCCCTACTGGGGCTTTTGATTAGAGATCAATTTTTCTATATTGATTGTAATTTGGTATTGTAAAATAAAGGACAATACTCGTCACTAATTTGATTCATATCCCTTGATTAATGGTTGTGTTATTCAGTGTTAGTGTGTGTTGTACATAACACGTTCTCCTGGCGGGGACCCCTCTTTACACATACCACATAGCGCCCAGGTCCCCGCGACTGCATGGGTAAAACCCCTCTTTGTGTAACGCCAAACGTAATATAGCACAGCTCTGGGGTGCTGAACGGGCGCCCAGGGTCGGAAAATGGATGGAAGATCTTGATTGGTGTATGTTTCGTGAGAAATCAGTGTATGTTTCCAGGGAGCTGCCCCGTAAATGGGTCAAGATTTGGGGAACCTGGAATGCTTATCGAGGCAGCATATGTGAAACGCCGGAACTGGATCCTGCCAGTGTGGATTCAGAGGACTCTTAGGCCCGTTTATTCTCCTTTAATTTCATACTGTAACGAATGGAAGTCTGCATCAATTTATTGCAACTGTGATTACCCTATGCACTCCGGTCGTTATTTATGTATGTATTTGTTTCTATATTTTACAATAAAAAGATTTAAAAATATATATATATGAACTTCCCAATTGCTCCTATTCATAACAGCCATCTGTATGGTGTTTGTAAACACACTATTACACCTTTTTATCCTGCTGTTACCGCTTGGATTATACAAAGTTCTGTGTTTGATTCCAATCCTGTCAAAATAATCTTTAGCCAAATTGGACAAGAACTGTACACCGTTGTCACTGATGATCTGTATAGGCATTCCTTCCTCAATGAACAATTTATCAAGACATTTTTAAAACTTCTTCAGAAGCGATTTTATCTACCACCTTCAATACAATCCACCTTTAAAATGCATCAATGAGTGCAATAATGTAGTTTGCTTGGTCACCAATCAGTCCAAATATGTCAATCGCTATGGTATGACATGGTTTACTAGGAATTATGGGCTCACACATATTGGATCTTAAAGTAACCAAAGACTTGTCCGAGTTAGCACACCACACACAATTGCTCACAATCCTCTCCACACATGGATCCACGTCAGGCCACCAGTATACTGGTATTTGGTGTTCAATGGCTAAATAAGACAGCTGTGCCTTGAAGCAGGAAACATGGTTATTTTTCTTCATTTCAAAAACTGTCATTATAGCTCGATTTTGAAGAATGCCTTTGTTTAGTAGATTTAGGTATATGGCAATGTAATAATATAGTCTTGACAGGACAACCTCTTGGACCAGTAGTTTTCTGTATTGGATGGATAAGGGAGGGCTGATTTTAGATATAATACAAAATGGTATTTTGTTAATGTCATAGTCACTTGAATTTGAGCTTGAAAGATAGTTGTGCCTCAAATAAGACTTCAGGGACTTCTTGGGGAAGGTGTTGGCCAAGTGGAATTTGGAAGTGTTGATTTGACATTATTTAGTATTAAGAATTTGGCCTGATTACTGTTCAGGTAAAGGTCTAGTTATAGAATATCATCCAGCGTGTGACTGAGAAATAGCATTTGGTGCCATCTTTATGGCGTATATAACTGGCATTTACAGCATTTCCTTTTTATAAGGTGGGCTAGAGGGTACATGTATAAATTGAAAAAGAGTGGGATTAGTTATACTCATTGTGGACACCACCAGTCCTTTAAATGGGCCGGTACTCACAGGTACTGAGTACCGGCACTTCTTCGTTTTATCTCTCTGAGTACCGGCACTTCTCTTACTGCCGAGCAGAGTACCGGTACTCATTAAACGCTGGTGCTAGCGGCCTGTCTCTGACGGCCAACGCACTTCTGTGGACCTGAGCCGAGCCACTGCTGAACTATTCAGCTTGGGCTCATCTGCATACCGTCAGGGTGTTCACCATCATGCTGTGTTGCAAACAAAGAAATTGAGGCAACCCGGTGACAGCGCTATTAAGAAAGCCGTGGGAGGTAACCAGGTTCAAATGGCTTTAATCCCACCTCATTCTTTTGTGTAAGTGTCTGCTTATGATTGTCTGCATGCCTGTGATTGATTTGTGTGAAATAAATAAGAGAGAAAGGGGGAGAGAGTAGAGACACATCTTGGAAGGTATCTTAAAGGAAATGTGTTGAATGGTTGTGTGTGCAGGTCTGCTTTTTTTCTGTGTCCCTCGAGAATAGGTAGTATTGTGCCAAGCAACAGCAATTAACAATATAGATGTTGCAAATATTAAAAAACAAGGAAATGTTAAAATATCACCGCATTTGGCTACGTTGTGTAAGGAGTAAACAAACCTTCTTTGTTTATTGGAAGACATTTCTCGTGTTTTGGTATGTGCTGGCAAGTATTATAGAAGTCAAGCAGTATCGGCATGACTTTCCCTAAGCCCCGCCCCCAAACCACATTTAAATGAGTACCTGCACTATTTTTCTTCCATTTAAAGCACTGGACACCACATACCACAGTGGCGAGTGCTGAAATACTTAGATCGAGTTTTATTTGTCACTTTCTTTCACGAAGGAGACTTAAACCATTCCAATACTTTTCTGGTAATGCTGAACCAAAGTTTCACGTAATTTAGAAATGTTTTGTGATCGGGTGTGTTCACTGCAGATGAGAGGTCCAACAGGATGAGAGACACAGAGTGTTTTTGATCTAAAGTTAGCGATTTTTGTCTTAAGTCCATTACTTAGGTTTCAGTACCTCATAGCGGCAGAATCCAGATTGTGTGTTGACAAGCAGACTGTGTGATTCTATGTAGTTTGTTAGATGGCTATCCCTGCTTCAGTGATCTGTGCTAGGAAAGGGAGCGTGATATGGGTCGGTAGTTGTTTAGATTGGAGGCATATAACAGCTCGTTTTTTTCAGTACAGGTAAAACAATGGCGTGTTTTAGTTAGTCAGGGAAATGAACTCTTTATAAGGCGGCAATTCGGGGAAACATATTCAGGTATCACTGCAATGTTTGCTTTTACGTATTAGCACTCTTTTGCAAAACGTGTTCTTAAGGGTGTTGGTGCCAAAAGGTCAAATGCAAAATGTCAGACAGGATGCTCCAACACATGTAAGGTTCCAGTCGTCTATTTGGAAGGAATGTCAATATTGCATTGGCCCATCACCATCAACTACCTCACTTAGACCCTTGTCATGCATCGCACCTCTCTCCCGGTACCACTTCTCCCCCTCTACTCTGTCCACTGCTTCGCCCTCTTCTTCAGCTTCTCTACTCAGTATGCTTCGGTTGCATCTATCATAAGCACCTTCTCGGTTATCCCTAGATACGTCACAGTATAGCGGTCTCACCTCTCCTCCGGCCCATTTCTGTGTCTAATCTGCGTCCTACCTCGAATCATTTCTCAGATAATTTTTCACTCTTCTCTTCCCATTCAACCCAGGCTAAAAGATGGTTATCCGCTGCTGAGTACCAGTCACAAGGTTACTCTATCTCACCACAGTTTCGATCATTCCACGAGTCTCTCCCTCATCCTCTCAGTCTGTTTACTAAGCGCCCCTCCTGTTTCTCCTCCGCGCTCCCAAGACACCAACAGTACGTTACCGCATGTACCGTGTTAATATGAAGCGTCCGCTCCTTTAGAAGTTCTTCAAGGTTGTTTGTAATCACATTGGTGCGCGCCAGTCGCCAGTCACGCTCACCACACTACACAACACACCTACATATACATCCGCTGACAGGTGCTCCATTACTGCACTGTTCGCACCGCCTACTACACAACAGTCACACCAAATAGTAGTACGCCGAGAGTCAGATCCAACGCGCATGCGCGGTCATCTGCCGCGACGCTTTCGTCACGTGACATGCGCTGTCCTACGTCGTTTCCTGTAATGGGAACTTGTCGCTATCGTGGAAGATGGCGCTCAGCATCCGTGCCCGATCGCTGAGGCATCCCCGGATCCGAGGTAAACAGTTGACAGCAAGAGTCCTCAGCTGCACGTCTCCTAGGCTACTACCGCTGCCACTAACCCGCTTCTCTCTTTACCGTAGGGCGAAATGACAGCGGTGAGGAGAACGTGCCACTAGATCTCACCCGAGGTAAGGGGGTCACCCAGCGGGCAGGGCGGGGGCAACGCCGGCCGGAACCGACCCTGCATCACAGAATGACAGTTTGTTTTTAACCTGAGTTATTCTATAAATGATGCGGTCCTGATGCTGTGCAGCTCTGTCTTGTTCCCATGGTTCTTGTGTTATTGACCTGGTGGAGCCTGATGTTGTTGTCCTGTTGGTGCCTGTGCTGGTTCCCTCACATTGCCATTGTTTTTGCTCAGTTGGTGGTTTTACCTTGTTGGTTCACCTGTTATTGCTGTGATGGAGGCGGCATTGTTATAGTTATGGCGGTACATTTACTATACTCTAATGGGACTGTCTGTGTTGTTCTGATGGGAACGGCGTTGCATGTTACTACTCGACTTATGCTGCAGCCTGGGGCTTTAATCATATTGCTCATTTGGTGCCCCTGTCATTGCCACGTCAATTTCTTATTTTTATTGCCCTAGCATTCCTCTGATATTGCTTCCACGGTGCCCATTTAATTGCTCACACCATGCCCCTGTTATTGGTCCTACTAAGCCTCCGCGTTCTGTGTTATTTTGTAGAATTCATATCCATCTGCTGCAGAAATGACAACGTTCGTTTCGTCTCCTCCCTTGCGTCTGTAAAATACGTTAACACTAGGGACTTTCGCAGGCGTCGCTGTATGTATATAAACTTAAACCATGAAAAACACCAAGCATTTTATTCAGCATACATACTAGCGCCTGTGCTGCTTCAGTGTTACAGTTGCCACTATTACACCGATAGTTAGTAGTTGTACTATCCCCAGTAGTCCCAAGAGTGCGACTATATGCATTGCAATTTTAATGTTAGTACTTAAATTCGTATTATCCCTTTTGCTACTAGTCCGGAATCTGCTGCTTGTAGTAGTGCACAAGCTGTTGCTACAAACACTATTAACACTTCTTTCTCTACTACTGGAACTATTGGTACTTTTAATACGGTTGATATATAGGAAAAAGTATCCCCTGCCGTACATTATAAGGCTGTTGCAAGCCACCAAGGAGTTTCATGACTGTTTAGAGGAGCGAGGAAAGGCCGAGTTCCTTTATAAGGTTTAGAACTTATATGTGATTTGCAATATCTTTACAATGTACGGCATGTGGTCTTTTATCCCATATAATGCATGGTCACACTATCACCTTTTCCACAACCCACTTAAATCTGCATAGCTGCATAGCTTTTTCATATGAAAGAGAAAGCATGGTGGCACACAGAAACATAAAAATCGAATCTCTGGTGCAAATGTAAACACATTAAAAAGCTGTTTTCGTAATTAGTAATTCAAAATGTGTACAAACGTGCAGAAAGATTATAACTTTTCTATAATGACTCCAGGATTGCAAAAAATAAACATGCTGCCATAAATGTCCTTTCTGCTTGTCACTACACAGAAAAACATTGAAGTGAGAAAAGGCACGTTGTACTTTAAAGTGCTTTAATAATGCTTTTTACCTGACTTGCCTTTCTCCTCCCTCTGGCAGCAGGCATTGTGACAAACGAACTCCATTGTAATAAGTTATAGTGAGTCCTAATGTAAATTCTATAATCGGTGACTGATTGCATCACACGTCACCAATTATAAATAAATTAGAGACAGGATTTTATAATGGAATTTCAGAATCCCGTGTATTATATAATTATTACTACTACCTTTTCTGTTTAAAGTAGTGGTCTAACAACTGGGCATGCCATACCTAGTGCTACTTCTTACCAAAGCTAACACTAATACATGTGCCACTACTACTTTTTAACACTACTAGCACAAATACTTGCAATTCTTCACCTATCTTTAACAATTGAAGTCACCCTGTTATTATTCCACCATAGTTACGTTCTTTTTACAAGCCTCACAAAATGTCACTCCACCAGCATTGCCCTGTTGCTTCCTCAATGATTACTCTGGTTCAGTCTCTGTTGTTGATATGATGGTTTCTCTGGTATTTTATTTGCTTGCAGCAGTATTGTTCCAACTGATCATGAGCATGCTTTAATACTTCTGGTGTTTTGGCATTGATAGTACAACGCTTGTTTTATTGCTTGAACAATGGCTGCAGGGAAGGTTGCAGATATACTGGATTCACTTAGTTATGAATTTACCACACTTGCTGCATAATGCACCAATTGCTGTTAAATTTGTAGGGTTCTTCCGAACAAGATGTGATATTTGTGTTTGTGCTGTCCTTACTCTGCTATTGTTATTGGTCTTGACTCTTCTTCATGTTGATTTTGCCACCTTCCTCTCTACAGTGATCATTTTGTGTGATTTTATTGCTAGAAAATCATGCTGAACCTCAACCCACCATCCTTCATCACAGTTCTGTGAAGTGGAGCACTGAACCTGTTCAGGATATCCAACTTTTCTGGTTGACCCAATATGTTCCTTATGTTTGCTTAGGTGCATAGTCCTATATGACTAACATTTCATTCATTCATTTAGTCTTTATTTCTGCTATATTTAGCCATAAAAGAACAATTTAAAAAGAAAATACACATATTTTACATAACAAATCTTCCAGCAGGTCAGGTACAAGGATTTAGTGGTAGAAATAGTCATACAGTTTTTACTCACATGATCAGTTTACACAATAAAACCTATCCTCTAATATCATTTCCATTGGAGAGCACCAATTCTGCCTGTTTCTGTCCTTTGAAGTGTGCCTCAAATGTTATATGTAATTCAAGAAGCCCTGTGAAACAGGCTTAGACACTATTTTACAAAAGAGGCCAGCTGTGATTGGGGCTTGTCTGAATGAGGGGAAGAATTGGGGAGGGGGGTTAAAAAAAGGCCCTGTCCACTGTTGCTTGTGACGGGGCAGGCCTCTTTGACGTACACCCTAAGTGGCATGTGGAACTCCCACTGATCTTTCAAATAGTTCTTGACACCTCAGCAGGATCGGAGACTAAGATGTCAACAAGAGGCTCACTGTGATGAGGCTGGTCTGACTGGGGGGTATGGAAAAAAGAAGGGTGCAGGCCTGGGTATTAACTACATTTGCTTGTGACTGGGTGGGCCTCTTTGAAGTTAATCGAGCCCTTGTGGCCAGCCAACAGGACAACCTGTCAAGGTCGCAACACCTCCCCACACTCAAGGCCTTTTGTCCTTGTCCTGGGTGCAAGTTCAAACTTATATAAATATTTACTGGATGGCAGCAGTGAGAAAGGAAAATGCTGATTTAGCTTCTAGGGACCTCGGGCGGGCAAAGGTATTTTTTTTCTAAAAGTCCCTCTTACAAAATTTTTATTGCAAATCCAACTTCACCTTTGAATTGGGCTTGTAATAAATATTTCAAGTAGTTCATAAATGAAATATGTTGCAGCTTCTAGGTAGATATAATATTTATTAAACTCAATATTGTATCCCAGTGATTTCCTATGTAACCGCATTAGACTTTTATATGTTCTACTTAGGTATGCCCCCTGCCTTTTGGCCAATAGAGCCTATGAGGGGTGACTTATTAATATGTAAATGAAAGGTTTACATCTGTCATATGGAGTTATTTTGACAGGTTGAGTTTCTAGTTTTAAAACTGCACAGCCAGTCTACACTGGTAGGCCTGGAGACAAGTTTTACAGTTATACCGCTGTGGATGTCAGAACGAGTGCTGCAGCCATACTAGTGGCATTTAATATACAGGTCCTGGTTACACATGGTAACATATACTAGGGACTTATGAAAAATTAAATGTGCCCTGCAGGAGTATACCAATGTTACCATGTTGAAATGAGGGGCACAATCACTTTACCACTGATTAGCAGGGCTAAAGTGTACAGAGTTCTATAGCCAAGAATAAAGAGTTAATCACAAAGGCAAAACAAATGATATGACCCTGCAGAAAGGGCACATTTTCAAAAAGGTCAATTAACAAAACTCCTATTTGGCCTCAAACCTACTGCTTAACCAAACCTTTTTGTTAATATGTAGGACAGGATTGGAGAACTTAATACTTAATAAGAGTGGAAGATGTCTAAACGAACCTCTCCTATCCTTATAATGTCAGCCCCATAATGAGTATATGTCTTTGACTTGCACAAGCCAATAGTATATCAATTAAGAAGAGCAAAGGAGAAGATGGGCATTCTAGCCTAGTGCATTTTTCAATTTCAATCTGTGTCGATAAGTTGCCGTCAGCCCTCTCCAAACACCTTTGATCACTGCTTACATTTCTTGCACATTTTCTCAGGGAGCTGCTCTTTGTACTCTGGAGTTCCATTCACAAATGATTCCTTGCACCAGTTGACATTATTGCATTAGTTTTCCACTGATGCTGACCACACTCCCCTGCTGTTGAACACATTTTTCTTTCTATATAAGCTTTTCTACTATTTAAAGAACATATTTCTGATCTCCCTGGGGTCATTGTAAATCTGTAATGTTAACATCTCATTGGAAAAAATTTAAATAGCCTCACTTTCAGCTTCCACTCTAATTACCAACCAGTGTTATCACCAGCACAGTAAATTATTCTTTGATACTAAAGCCTCTCAGATTAATCTTTTCATATTTTAACATGCCAAACTTCCTTCTTGCATTGACATCTTCACTAGCGATTTTTGTAAAAAAATAACGTTGTTTCACTGCAGCAGGGCAGTTCTTGTTAATAGTGAGTAAGGTGCTAAAGCTGTATATGCATCAATCATTTTTTATAGTAATTTTAACATATGTTATACACAAGTCGAACAATGCATGTGAAGACATTTTACCATTTACGTACATTGTAAGCTGCAGAGTCATAGTATGCATATTGAAGAAATAAAGTTATTACCTCATGCCATCAAATGGTTTGAATGTCTTTATGCCATTAATTATCATAGCTGCATACAAGAAAAAGAAAAAATGAAAGAACAGAGTCAGGTGTAATTGAGTACGGGAGAGAGACATTGTTAAGGAAGTGATATTAATTGGGATAGTGACAAACACATCATTTATAATCCTGAACCTCATGAACTTCCAGAGATGAATTATGGGACTGGCATCTTAGAGATTCGTCTCTTAACACTGAGGTATCCATCTTAATAGCAACATTGAATATGAGGTGAATATTCAGATATTAGTATCACTGTCGAACACAGAGGCCCACATTCTGTTAAGGAACTCCATTGCGTCCTGCACTCTGTGTATTTCTTCCTTATAAGAGGCAACATGAAATGTTTCAAATTTTGTGTGTAGGGGTGTCAAGATACATAGTTTGACTACTGCTAGTGAATAGTTATCAGTGCTTGTCAGGTAGAAGATGTATCTTGTATTGCCACAGTTTCATAGATAATTTAAGATGAGGATTCTGCATTTAGACAACATCTGCTTTGTATGTAGAGATGTTCATCCATGTTAACAAGATATGACATAGCATCCACCTACCTCCCAGACCCGGCGGCGTGGGGTAGGTCGCACTGGAGACTACACGGATTCAAGTACCATACTTTGGATGTCTGAACCCGATGTACGACCCGCCGGGTACTGTTGTTGATGTATACTTAACGTATTAGGTAGATGCAGCTCAACACAGGTACAGTACATGGAACACTACTCCTTGTAGAGAACTTATTTGTTTAAAAATTAAACACTAGATACTTAGGTAGTTCACACTGATGTAGACAGTTGCTCCTTTAAGATATTTCTTTATTAAGGTCCTGAAGAATCGCCAGTCATTGTACATACGCGAGAAACATGTCGACCGATCAGAGCACAAACTAAACTGAGACTCGTTATAGGAAACATAACATTCCAGCGAGTAACGGTTAGTCTTATTATTTTTTAATTAAAGCAGAGGACCCCCAGAATAAAACTTGATACTGGTACTCCTAGCTTTATTTTAACCCACACACTACGTCTACGCTCTTCTGGCCCCACACCCGCACTTCACCTGACGGCAGTTGGATAGAAGATCTCCGCCGAAGCGCCCCTCTTTGAGGTGTCGCCCGTTGGGTATTGCACCGCCGACCCAACGAGGAGCAGCCCAGATGATGAAGCATGACACCTGAAAGGGTGTGTGAGGGCATTACATCCAACAAAATGGATGCCCAACTGTAGAACTCTACGAGACCCTACATCATCCTAAAACACCAGCGTGACACGGACATTCATTAGTTTGAGGAACAGCCCACCTTTCTTTGTCTCACAGTATCCACCTGATCACATCCCCAGCATTTTAGATCATGGTCCAATCCAGTACCGACTAGTGTCCAGTACCAGTGTATAATTTGAAATATTTGAATTTCAATCTAGTCCTCGTAACTTGTCATGTTTTTCCAGTAGCGCGGTGTTGTCCACTCTTCTTTGGAGTACTCCATTTCCTGTTTATTTTGCCTTTTTAAAAACTTTTTATTGTCACACTATTTAAGCTTGTTAAACCTTCCTTGTTAGGAACCCATTTTTTCATATGTACCTATATCAAGGAATTGATTAGCAGATACATCAGTGTTCCGATCATACATACAGCACAGTTTTTTAATTCTGTTTTTACAGTCTTGATTCTTACCTATTCCAAATGGCAATGTTAGCTTTTCAAAAGTATATTGTTCCCCATCTTGGAATATGTGATCTAATGTTTGGACAGCTGTCTGGTTTGCTAAATACACCTTGGGGACATTCAAGAAATCTGACCTAGAAATGCATTCCGTCTTTGCTTACTATTGGCTTTGTGGTTTGAAACTCAGATTTTCTTGCTTTCTATTTGCTGGCTTTATTTGCTTTACGCAATCCGCTTGAGTTCGTCCGTCCCTCCCTCCCTGAACCTTGTTTACTGTATTCTTTATTAAACTTGCTTTGTGTAAACCGGCCTTTAAATCCTGTTCTTATTTTGGCACATTTGCTGTGCATTCAAAGACAGGGGTCAAATGTCAAGCTCTCTCTTCTGGGGAGTTTTTTTTTCTTTCATTCTCTGACTTCAAAGTGAAAGAATTTATTAAGTGCGCATGTAAGAGCAGAGGGTGTAGAAAGTTTTTTTTTTTCTTAGCACACAACAAAAAAAAGAAAGTACTGTACTATAGTTTCAGATCTGTACTATAGTTTCAGATTATATCAGAATTAGTACAAATGAAGGACTCTTTGTTTGTAATTCTGAAGTGTGGTGGAAACAAATATTTGAATAAGACCAAAACGCATCAGTACACTAGGTGATGGCATTTGTACACATCATTTGTGCAGTAAAACCGTATTTCGGTGCAAATGACGTGGTCATTTCAATTGGAAATGTATTGTTTGTAATGGCAGTGCGCTACCACACCGTGCATACTTCTACACTATGCCCTTCCACTCTATGCAACACCACTCCATTCTACTACATGCTACTCCACTCTCCCCCATTCTACTTGATGCTACTCCAATCTGCGCCACTCACTCCGATACAACACACCAATTCACTTTATACCCCTCCACTCCCCACTACTTACCCTACTCCACTCTACCCCACTCCAGTCTACTCCCATTCGATTACACTCCAATGGACCCCAATCAACCCCACCCCACTGTACTTTGCTCAAATCTACCCCACTCCACCCAATCTACCCCACCACAATTTACACACCCAACTCCAGCCAATCCCACATACTCCAATCTACCCCAATCCACTGCGATCAACTCCACTCTACTCCACACCATTCCAATCTAGCCCATGCCACTCAGTCTGCACATATGTGCGGCCTATTGGCTTTGCCAATGCTTGTTTTCCCAGTAAATGACATACCACCAATTTGTACGTCCTTTTATTCCATATTGGAACATCTAATAGCAAGTGTGGTTTTACCTTTATGGATTGGTGCACTGAATACCCAATCCTCGCCAAAGCTCATGTTATTGGGTTAATTTTTCTAGGCAAGGCTTTGGTGACTGCATATATATATTTATACTTTGCTCAGAAATGTTTTGTTAGTATCTCTGCCTCTAGCTTGGACCATTTGGGAAGGGATGCAGAGGAATTTATTATATGCCAGTTGAGATAATTGTTAGAGTGTTAGACTGTGTGGTGTGCCTCAGTTTGTGGACGTCCAAGAACTCTTGCTGTTGTGTGTGTATTACTGTTTTGCTGCTTTCACTTATTCTATATCCCCATTTTATATAAAACTTTTAACCCCTTCGCTGCGGCCGCGATTTTTCCGCTGTGCGGTAAACAAACGAACAGGGCGGGGCTGTGACGAACCCCAGCCGTCATCAGCACACGCCCACTGTGGGGCGTGACAGCTGGGGTTCGTCACCAGCATGGGAGGGGTTAATATCTGTATACTTTACACACCATCTGAAGGGGAACTGAAAGTTGAATCATGTTTATTCTGTAATTGAACGGGGTGTGGAATTTCATCAATTATCTACTTGTCCATGTGACAAGTTCCTTTCTAAATCTCCTTGTCCTGGAAAAAAAAAATCTACGACGACAAATTATGGCAGCAATCTCTTTATATTAGAGCTCTGATAACAGCCTCGCTGATTATTCCAGAGCGAATACTATAGCAGGTATTGAATACTAGCAATTTCCTTATTTTGTCACCTATTTGCAGATCTACATACTGGAAGTGGAGGTAGCGGTCAGCCAAAGATCCAGGGTTGGAATGCGCTTTTGAGTCTGTGCAAACCTACTAACTTGAATATTTTAAGGGTTTTCACCAGCTCTTCACAAATGTTTTTCTATACTGATAAAGGTTAGAAATGTACTCCTGACAAGGGCAGAAGTGAAACTTTTTCTAGTGTTGGTAAAAAAGTGGTTGTAGGGAAAGTCAATTTGTAAACGCTCAACAGATTTTCTCATGAGCAAATCTACTCGTAAATTTGATCCTGCTAAAATACAGTTCACAATTATTGTCTTGGAGTACGATTTCCTGGTCTACTTCTGTAAATTCTTGTGAATTCATGAAATACATATATCTGCTCTAATGAAAATACACATCATGGGTTCACTTCTGTGACTTTTTAATTATTTATAGAATTAAGCCCCTAATTAGGTATGGCGATAATCAAGACCTTTTTGTTTTTTTATTAAAATCCTCTTTCTATCTATCTGCTGGCTTCACTGAGTAATAGCATTCTGCTCTTTCATAAGGAGCATATCGGCACACAAACTAATGTCGTTCAGTGCCAGGAACTATTGTGGCAATATGTACTTTTTGAGGAAAAAAAGCATTATTTCTTTTTGCCAATGTTTGTTACAATGGTGAGGGCCTGGCAGCTCCCACAATGAAGTTTTAAAAAAGCTAAGTCAAAACAAGAAATGCATTGACACAACTAAACGACTGACCACCAATGTCCGACCTAGTGGCTTTGCCAATATTCAGTTATTTTGATGTTTTCCATAATCCTGTTGAAAGTGGTTACACTGATTTTTCCATTATGAATATTTTTGGGAAATATTAGCACGCATCAACAGATTTTACTAAATGATGCTTCAAAGAAATTAGAAAAGGTATCTAAAATTTCACAGTAGTTTAGCAAAAGTTTTGTTTTCCTAGTTTCAATTTTTTAACATTTTATTTTGAAAGAAAAGAATCATCAATCTTGTTTTCAAGCTTCAGCAAATATTTGCATCTAATCAAAGAGCATTCTGGGAGCATTATATGTAGCCTCATATTGTTAAACTTTTGAAAATGTGTACACTTTTTTTTTCTATTTTTACTGGAAGCACTGTTGTTGCAGTACGAGCGTAAACATTTGTTTAAAGTGCTCACCCTAATAATAAAGGATTTTCATTAATGACCCATAAATACAAGTTCAAATAGCAATAACATGGACCCAAATATCACCTCAGTAGCAGACAATTCCCTTCCCTGCTCCATAATGTGGTACTAGAAACTGGCGCCGAAGGGGTTGTGCTGCAGGTGGTAAGGCCTACTTGTGGTAATGACAAAACAAACATGAAAACCTGTTGTCCATGACCCCAAACAATATGTCCTGGGCATTGGAATTTCCATACCTCTGTTGAATCTAGGCGCTATAATCATTTTGACCAGCTCTGTTAATTCCCAGAAAGATAAGTAATGGGTTTTCTACTTTTGAAAATTCAAGGTAATTTGTTGGCTTATTGGGTTTAGATTATCAGTGGTCATTTTGTGTAGGTCAGCATTGATCAGTATATTTAAGATTGCTCTTAAAATAGTTACTTTCAATGTCCGCTATAGTCGTATATCAATACATTGTGAGCTCCTCGCATTTGTACCAGTTAATCTTGTAACCGGGTAAGGCGGCAGATGTCTCAATCGTGGACATTAATACTGCTATTGACTCTTGAGGCATCTTTTGGTTGAGGAGAGTACCATTTGCATATGAGGACTTTTGATTCTCCTGCAGTTGTGTGGATCCCTGTAATGTGATTTGCCAAGCTAATAGCTGTTCCAAGGCTAATATAAGTATCAAGGGAGAGGGATGAGCAGCCCTGCCTTGTCCCCTGACTTATTGGGAATGGTTTGGACAGAAGTCTCCACATGTTACCTAGGCCCAAGGATCATAACAGCCATCGAATTCTGGATATGAAACGCGAGTCTGTATTGAATCCCGATAATACTCTAAACAAGTAGTCTCTCTCCACTCCATCTAATGCTTTCGCTGTATTGAGGGACAGGGTCCCAGCTGGTTCCTGTGAGTTCCTAGTAGACCTTACCAGATGAGAGGGAGTACGGAGATGATGTCTAAATTTCCTACTAGGAACAAATCTAACTTATTATTACTCCTCATAAAGTAGCTTTACCTGCTGACCATAATATTTGTGGGGAAAGCACAGAGCCTGCATTATCTTTTCTGTATTGTCGTAAATGGTACTTAAGATAGGACCTAAGCTTCGTTTTCTCTAATGGCATTTTAAACTGCGTCAAGTTTTCACTGTTGGAGAGGTTCTGCCAGTGTTGATTTTCAGCTCAGTCGGAGCATAATCGGATAAACAGTATTCCATAATTTCATATTTCAGTACTCTTAGAGGGCTGGTTTTGTAATTTGGAAATGGAGAACACTAAAACTCATGCCGTGCTCACAAGATAAAAATGTTTACTCCTCATCTTTTGGATATTATAAACGCAATGCATATACCAGTCGATAATTTCGGTCACTATTGTGTAGTAGCGCATTGTCTGCAATGTTCCCTATATCATGGCCAAGTTCTATATATGACAGAGTCAAGGGTTAAGTGCCAATCACCTCAATGATTGTGTAAGTGTTCCCAGGTTCCTCTAAACCATAGTTAAGGATCCTACAGAAACGGGCCCATAAAAAATTGGGAGCATATACAGAACCAGTAATTAAGCCTTCTTTATCAATTTCCACCGTAGTAAATTTGTCCCAACCTTGTGCGTTGTGACGTATTTTAGTACAGTGACGGTGTTTCATGAACTTTATGGCTATGCCTCTGTTTTTTGATGAATTGAAATTAAACAGTTATGTCCTAAGATCTGATTCTGTATATTTACAGCCTATGACCGCTCCAACCCAGTCCATTGAGTTTGTCAGTTTCTTTTGGGATGAGGTGTGTTTCCTATAATAATGCTACTTGATCCCTTTTTGTGTCCAAATAACGTAAGATGTTTTTATTAATGTGACGTGTTAACTCTTTGACATTCCAGGAAATCATTTTTACTAGTGACTAACATGTCATAGTCCTATTTCTGGCTGATTAGTCATGTGTTTCAATTTCTTCACGATTCACTTTGCTCTTATGCAGTTGTACTTCTGCTGTAGTAAATGTGGGTTTGTAATAGGTGTAGTGGCTAATGATTGATGGAAGTACATTAAAACAAGGACCACCCTATATGCTCAATGCGACAGAGGTAAGTATCTTGATTATGTACAAAGTGCAGTGGGCATCATTTAGTGGGTGGGAATCACACTCTCAATAAGGTATTTCCATACTTAATGCAGTTACTAATACAATATAGAGAACATTTCTTAATTACAACCCAAAATAAGAGATCCGAGAAATGTTCTTCGTTGTTGAAATGTATTCTCAACAAATCTCCGTAATCATCAGTATGCTTATTATACACAAAGTGCAGGCAACTCAGTGCTCAAGTGGATGTTACAATAAATAAAATAAGAACACTAGACCCTGTACAACCCAGGCTCATCCGTTAATATACGAAAGAAAATATATTGACAATTATTGCTCATTCATAGTAATCGTAATCCAAGTGTGAGCTATGGATAAGAAATATGTTGACGTTTCGACTCTGGCTGACTTGAAGGGTCTTCTCAGGACTAAGATGTTTGGCTTAAGGCCTGTGAGAAACGGAGATGGAAACCCAGCAGCCACATGTTACTTTGATCTATCTCTCCAGGGAAAGATGTGGGTAGTATGCCCCAATGTCATAATCACTCACCAATGAGTGTGTATCATATCTCATTCGGACACTTTACATGTATTAAATAGCTTCATCTCTAGATTGGAGCAGATTGGGGGCCTAGTGTGTCCACCCTGTTTCAAGTATCTAAAGGAATCCCTCAATGTATATGATGCACATTCATAATAATCATAATCTAAGTGTGAGCCAAGGATAAGATGTCGACGTTTCGACTCTGGCTGATTTGAAGGGTATTCTTAGGACTAAGTCGTTTGGCTTAAGACCTGTGAGAAACGGAGACGGAAACCCAGCAGCCACAAGTTACTCGAGATATCTCTCCAGGGAAAGACGTGTGTAGTATGTCAAAACCACTCACTAATGAGTATGTATCACGTCTTATTAGGACACTTACGTATATTCAATTACATCATCTCTAGATTGGTGCAAAACGGTCACCTAGTGGGTCAAACCTGTTTCAAGTTTCAAAAGGAATCCCTCGATGTACATGATTTCCTATGGAAAAGGTGCAAAAATGGGGCAGAAAAAAACGTATTTTAAAAGTATGATCCACTACCCTTGAGAAATTACACGTTTCTCATAAACTGCTTTCTGAGTGGCGTGCACAAGCTCTGCATTCCATATATTTACTAGTTAATCCATCCTCCAAAAGCACATGTAAAACATGCACGCACGGGTGCCCCAGTTACTCAAAACAAGGACGGTATTCCTCAGTCTACGGAAACCCTCTATCGATTCCCAAATGATCCTGTGATGCGTGTGGGTCCAAGTATATCATGCATAACACATCAGGGGTCCTACAACCACCACCCACATTGCAACATGTACCTTCTCCAACATACATGAACTCACTATTAAGTTACAACAGTGTCCCCCGATGGGCCCCCATGGACAATCTCCCGTATGGGCAGTTTTTACGTCTCCATAGGAGCTTCAAACGGAAGGAAGATTTTTTTCTGAGGGGCAGAATGGTGGAAGATTAAATCACTTGAGAAAGGCTACACGAGAAAGATCATCTTGAGGTCCTTCAAACGTGCTTGGTTTTGCCCCAAGGAATGTAAACTCGCACCTAGGCCCAAAGAAAACATTAGTAGATTCGATTATGATTATTATTAATGTGCAATAATTGCCAACATATCTTCTTTAGTAAATTTATGGATGAGCCTGGGTTGTACAGTGGCTTGTGTTTGTATTTTATGTATTGCCACATCCACTTGAGCACTGCTTTGTTTGTACTTTGTATATAATAAGTACACTGATTATGGAGATTTGTTGAGAATGCAGATCAACAAAGGAAACACCTTCTCAGACCTCTTATTTTGTGTTGTAATTGAGAAATGTTCTCTATATTGTGTTAGTAACTGCATTAAGAGTGTGATTCCCACCCACTTAGGGTCCAGGATAAAGAAGGAATATCTCTGGAAATGTGGATTGCAGAACATTTACTTGTTGTATTGGTATGCACTTTTTGTCAATCTGTGGCAGTTTACCCAACGCTAACTTAGTCTACTCTTAAGGTAAAATGTTTTGTTCATGTGGTCTGAAAAAATTGTCCTTTTTTAGGATAACACAGATTCTTATGCACTTCAGCTGATGGGAACTTCGGAAATCCATGCTGTTCTTCTAACTGTTATGTATGTATGTATCTATGTATGGGAGAGATGCAAGTTTTTATCTGCGTGAGTGACGGGGCGACCTTGTATGTCAGGGGGTAAAAGCATATTTTTATGGCCGATTTCTAATCCTGTAGGGTGTTCTGTATCTTTTTTTTGTTCACGTTCGTTATCTGTAATGTTTCTCTGGACTCTATCAGTGTAGTTCTCATCCGTGAGATATATATACATTTTTGTATTTCCATTAATAATATCAGCACAGTTTGTCCGTGATATACCTTGCTCTACCATTGCCGTACATATGAGAAATATGGGTATTTGTAGCTTTATATCTTTAGATTCATATTGAGCAAAAATCAGAAAAATGTAACAGTAAAGTATATCTCCCTTCAGTGGAGCTTGCGGTGTAGTCTTTCTATTCCAGTGGATCCCGTTCCTTCGGGTCCGTGTCTGCTTTCAAAGGTGACCTAGATTTATGTCTTTCAGAATGCAAGGATTCTGCTACACTCTGCAGCCCATCTCTGTCCCAAATATCTAGAATTGTATACATTGTGCCTTTGATGATGTAACTCCTTTTCAGATTCTGTCATCCATTTTTAGGTCTCGCACTGCGAACCAATCGTCGCTGCGAGACTCTATTGTAATAAGTTCTGCTTGCAAGGAGTCAAGGGAGACAGGAGTCAAGAGATGTGCACGCGCGCGTAAACGGATCAGGTCACACGCGCTTCCTGTCTCCCATGGCTCCTTGTAAGCAGACACGCACACACACACATACAGACGCCCCCCCTGCCACCGCGCATTCACGCACACACACACTCATAGAGAACCCGCCGCCGCGCATACACACACACGCACGCACACACACACATAGAGAGCCCACCCCCGCTGCCGTGCACACACACATGCACACACACACATAGAGAACGCCGCCGCGCATACACACACACACATAGAGAACCCCCCGCCGCCGTGCGCACACATACATACAGAACCCCCCGGACCCCCCCCCGCCGCGCGCTTACACACACCCATCCACTCCACCCACTCCCCACTCACTCACCGGGCTCTTCTTGCATGTCCCTCTCCCTCCGCAGCGGGTCACTCTCGGCGGCAGCAGGCTCGGCGTGTCTTCTCCTCATCACAGCTTGCGCAGGGACAGCCAACGTGCACGCGCACTGTGACGGCGTCTCGTGCGCTCCAACCGCGGTTTCGGTTTCGCGGCCTAACCTTGCCATTGGCTGTACTGCCGCCAACCGGCACTTGATTACCTGCAGAGCAATTACGCAGCTTTGTCCCTGCTTCTTGAAGAATTGCCCGAGCGAGCAGTACGGATTCTTCTGGTGTGTTGGAACCATCTGCCGATGTTAAAATAAACATTCTTTTGTATTGTCGAAAAGCAAGGCGTAAATGTTTGAAAGTACTGCATACTTTCATTGTATTGCAGTTTCGTTACTATAGTTTATTTTCTGTCACTGCTGGCACGTTTCTGTACCCGCTCTGTTCGTTTCGTTAATTTGCTATCTCTAGCTGACTGATAAAGTTTAGTGTATGAATTGTAACCGGAAGTAGTTATGGCAAAAGATGGCGCATGCCGGTAGCAGACTGCTCCTTCCTCGTATGCCGCTTGTTTACTTCCGGATCCGCTGACAGCTGCTGACTGCCCATGAGCGACATCGTGGGCAAGATTCTGAGTTCTTTACCGGGGCTGCTGGCGCAGGATGCCGGGGCCGGTAAGCTGGCGGGAACCTCCAAGCTGGGCACCCTGATCCGCAGCATCACTGCGCTCAGCTCCAGGCAGGTGAGGGGAGGAACCATTAGCGTGTAGCATCCTAAAATTCCCCCAGTCATGGTAGGCGGGGCAGGTCGTCTTCTCGGGCAAGGGTCAGTGTGGCACAGTCTGGAGCAGTGTCTCCCTCCCACGTAACATTGGAGGGGAGGGCTCAGCCCAGTAGGATAGTTAGTTTCATCCTGCTGCTGGTCTGACTGCGAGAGCAGGTTTTGGGGCGAAGTTCTATATAGTTCTTCGCGAAAAAGATGTCAACAAACAGTTGTGTCGCCTCATCTTCATTTTGAGCATCTGGCAACAAGCAGAGGTTGGGCGTGCACAACATAATATGGTGGGGCTCAGACTGTGACATCACACGCCGAAAGGGAGGACGCTTTCTGCTATTATAAAGGGTCCTGCATGCTACTTCATTTGTATCACTGATCAAATGCAGATGGACATTACTGTCATCTGGTGGAGATGTGTGGCTCACTGGTTAGAGGCGGCAGACCCTGAAGCAGAGGTCAGACCCGGGACCAGGGTTCAATTCCCGACGCTGCAGGGTCTTGAGCCCAAATATCCACGGACTCGATAATTCTCGTTTCGGTGCCTACTCGAATCACGGGTTCACACTCTGCAGCTCTGGGCATTAGCTGCTTAATCTCCACTACGGCCCCCCCGCGGCGGGATGCCTGGCTTTCACCTTAGGGATGCCCAGTACGGGTATCTCACAGGGAAAAAGCCAGGACGGGTTCCCAAGGCAAGCGCGAGATGCCTACGGGTAATCGAGCGCTATATAAGAACGCATAATAATAATAATAATAATAATAATTATCCCACCTCACAAACTGATATTAGCTGCCAAGTGGGTAAATGCATTGGGTGGCCCCTAATGCCAGGCCTGTTCTTTTGGGCAGCAGCGTATTGCATTTTGGGTCTTGTAGTTTCACATTTAACTTTGCAAGTATGGGATTTAACATCCGTTTTTTCAAGAACACTACTACTGGCTATTGTTTTGTTTGTTTAACTGTGTTTGTGCTGCTCTGCCCGTTGGCGCCCAGTCCGTTCTGTGACAGATATAGGGATCGAAAGTATAGTGGCCCGACCCATCGACATACTCGTTTCTCTCTGCAATCTGCTTGATCCACTATTCCCTGGTCTCAACCTCTCCCTTGGATCACAGCACACCCTCTAGTTTCCTTCCCTTGCCCTCTCTTCTGCTGAACCTCAAACCTCCAGAGGGAAGCGAGTCCTCTCCTTTGTTCTCGCCCCTCGTCTCAGCCTCCCTCTTTGACGTTACTGTCCCTCTTCTTATGTTGCCGTTCGGACACACTCGCTGTTACTCCTTCCTTGGAACTAGTTACAAAGCAAAATGCAGTTGTCAGGTGTGAAAATGCAGCACAAGTAAAAGTGTGAGGGGACAAAGAAACAAAAAGCCTGAAATGCTCAGGAGTAATTGAAATTAGGTCAGAATAATTGTGCAGCTACAGATTAAGATGCTCATTTAGACTCCAATGAAAACAAGCATTTGCAATGCAATAGGTCTCGCATTGACACAAGTCTGAGCTATTGCAAATAACAATGCCTTTTATTTGTTTTTAAAAAGAAAACAAAAATAAAAGGCATTGTTATTTGCAATGTCAATAGCTCAAACTCTCGTCAATGCGAGACCTATTGCATTGTAAATGCTTGTTTAAGATTCCATTGTTTCCAGGTAATATTCCAAGTAGGTAAGTTCCATAAATTCTATTGTGGTATTCTCAATTGTTATTATCATTGTTGCCAGATTAAGAAGATCGTATCTTATACCCTCTGCTGTAACTGAGGTGTCATTGTCAGAAATGTAATCCGGTTCAAGTTAATTTCTGCAGAGAAGCCCTCATTTATATATATATATATATATATTGTGGTCTTCAGATGTTTATGGCCTATTCATTTTTTCTGTGGCAACAACTTGTCCCGCCTGCTTGTGTTCCAGTAAGCAAACACTTCTCTTGGATCCTCTGGATGTGGCTTCCTTGGTGCAAGAATTAATGCTTAATGCTGTATGCTCTAAAATTCTAAGGTCGGGGAGGATTCCATTTTTTAAAGGCAGGAAAAAAAAAGTCTGAAAACGTTTACCCATTGTTCTCTTGAGACCTTCAGGAATCCCCAGAAAATTACGCAGGTCAGTGCCCTTCTTTCCCAATCTTTCAACTGTATTATTTTTTGGTATGTGGCCCACATATCCTGACCCCAATCCAGTGTAAATCTATGTGCTGTTTCCAGACATATAAGTCAGTCTGATCTAATCTGGTTCGGAAAGTGGTCAAGTCAGAACGCAGCAAGCTGTTAGCTGTCTCCTGCTTCTAGTTTACTCTCCTGTGAATTAAAATTAGCTCCTCGTGCTGTGATTTCATATATTATTATCTCCACAGTTACCTTGGTGGTCTGTGTGTTCCCCTGGGAGGTTTTCGTCACTGCCTCTGTAAAAAAAAAAAAAAAAAAACCCACAAAACTGTTGTCTCAAGGTGCAGGTGTTCGCCGTGGTGTATGTGAGTTGGTTGTTTCCACTTCCAGTATGGACTCTACATATCGATGTGTCTCTTCTCTTTATTGTATGCCCTATTTTGTGGGATCTTCTAAATAGCAGTTTCTTGTCACATTGTTTCAGCAAACAAAAGGGTCCATCTCGCTCTCCAAGTTGTTCCTGCTGTTAAGAGATGGCTCAATCTCTCACTGTGTTAATTTCAGTAGACTTGCAGATATGCAAGATGCAATAACGTGACCAGCATTGGTAGAGCAGTCCTATCTTTTGAGTTTGTGTGCAGGATCTTGCATCAAGTACTGCATCCTACTGTTTCTGTATTTATCGCTTACATTTCTTAGTTGTGTTAGGCTTTGTGTAGTGGATTTATAATCTCCTTCAGTGTTAGTCTATTTTGAGAGCAGAGTTTAGTGTGCGTGGTGCAGATTTTGACCTTCCTCCAGGCCCCTCTTGTCCTTCCTTCACTCCTCCAGCTATCCACTGGCTCTTGTTCCCACTTCACACCATTTTGCCTGACTCTATCCGGCTATGTAGGTGGATGGAGTCAGGCCGCAAGTTCTCCAGAGTACCGTGTTATGACCACTGAGCTTTAGGGACCACTGAAGCGTTTGTTTACTCTTTGGCGGGTGCAGGTAGTCTGTCTTTTGCCGTGATGCCTACGTCTCCTTTCAGCTAATGACGCAGGCCAGTGCCGGCTGCCCTATGCATGCTCTCTTCGCCTCTGTGAGATAAGGTTCACCTTCGTTCGTTACCCTATGCACATATGTAGTAATGCACTTATGTAAGAATATTGCTAACATTTCTGAGGCTGCACAGTATAGATCTTATCTTATTCTTCTATGTTCTTTTAGTCCAAGTTTGTCTTCTGGATCTTACATCAAGTATTGCACCCTTCGTTTTCAGGAATCATTACTTACATTTCTTAGTTGTTTAAGGTCTCATACAGTGGGATTCAATAGGATTTAATACCCCCATTGGGAGTGCAGGGTTTGCTGTCCATGGCACAGGTTTCTTCCATGATTCTCGCGCTCTTCCTTCACTTCAGCAACTGCTATCTCTTTTCGTACTGCTCACTCTTCTCCTAACTCTTTTCGATGTCAGAAGTAGAGGCTTAATTGCAAAAACAACAATGATGGACAGAATGTGGATCAATGTCACACATTCACCCCAGTCCAAAGATCTGGGCCCAAATCCATCGTTTTTTTGCACTCCACACCACCCTGGGTTAGACAATGGCGATATGCAAATCAGCGCTGACCCTGTGCCCCATGGGAACAGTCCAGTCCGAACTACAAAAGCCATGTCCTTCCCAGAACGGAATCAAGCATCCGAGGACCGGCCCGGTTTCGAGGTAACACCTCTCATCAGCCCGGCTAGCTTGACTCCAGTGGTGTGGAGTGCCTGGGACCCACGTCTGAGCATCCCCAGTACACTTAGAGCGGTAATTGCAAAAACAACAATAATGGACAGAATGTGGATCAATGTCACACATTCACCCCAGTCCAAAGATCTGGGCCCAAATCCATCGTTTTTTTGCACTCCACACCACCCTGGGTTAGACAATGGCGATATGCAAATCAGCGCTGACCCTGTGCCCCATGGGAACAGTCCAGTCCGAACTACAAAAGCCATGTCCTTCCCAGAACGGAATCAAGCATCCGAGGACCGGCCCGGTTTCGAGGTAACACCTCTCATCAGCCCGGCTAGCTTGACTCCAGTGGTGTGGAGTGCCTGGGACCCACGTCTGAGCATCCCCAGTACACTTAGAGCGGTAATTGCAAAAACAACAATGATGGACAGAATGTGGATCAATGTCACACATTCACCCCAGTCCAAAGATCTGGGCCCAAATCCATCGTTTTTTTGCACTCCACACCACCCTGGGTTAGACAATGGCGATATGCAAATCAGCGCTGACCCTGTGCCCCATGGGAACAGTCCAGTCCGAACTACAAAAGCCATGTCCTTCCCAGAACGGAATCAAGCATCCGAGGACCGGCCCGGTTTCGAGGTAACACCTCTCATCAGCCCGGCTAGCTTGACTCCAGTGGTGTGGAGTGCCTGGGACCCACGTCTGAGCATCCCCAGTACACTTAGAGCGGTAATTGCAAAAACAACAATGATGGACAGAATGTGGATCAATGTCACACATTCACCCCAGTCCAAAGATCTGGGCCCAAATCCATCGTTTTTTTGCACTCCACACCACCCTGGGTTAGACAATGGCGATATGCAAATCAGCGCTGACCCTGTGCCCCATGGCAGCCAGCGAAGTGCTACAAAGGTTATGTGCTGCAGCCCCTGAGATGTAGGGAGCTAAGCACTCTGGTTAACTTCTGGAAGGATGCCAGTGGTCTTTCTTTTACTCTGTCCTCGTTCTTTTTCCTCCAGACCCTTAAGGCACAGATTTGCATCGGTCACACCATGTGCACTTTCTTTGCCTCTCATTGGATATGGTTCACATCAGATTGTTCCCCCTTAATCTTAACTTAAATTTGCAACAATATCCTGCTGAAATATTCCCTTGGGACAGCTGGCACTATGGAGAATTAAATGGAAGCAGCTATCTTGCTGAGAGACTGGGCTCTGCCCTGGGTATACATTTTTTTTACTTCAATTCTTTTTATTGAAGATAATCAAGAAAACATATAGAGAAAGTGCAATAATCGGCATATATTTGACATCCACCTTATGCAACTTGCAACATTGTCAAAATGGGAATTTAGGCCAGTATAGACCCTAAACAAAGCTGCATAAAATTCGTAACCAGGAAGACCTCTAGGCATTGGAGCAGCGAAACAATAGTATAATAAAGCAAACAGGGCGTGACGGGGCTCACACATGTAGTGAGTAGGAATAAACTCAAATTAAAGAGAATGAAAAAATAGAACAGAAGAAGAAATCAAACTTAGGTTGAGGGTGCAGCAGTATGAATTATGTTTGTTCCAAGGGAGGATATAGGCGTGGGGATATCTCAGGAGGGAGCTTTGGCAATTGTGTATAAAGATCTGGGTAAAGTGAATCTATGGCACTATGGGGGAGAGCCAGCCTCCCTACCAGCCCCCACTATGTGATGGGAACGGAGGGTCCAGGGGAGATGTGCTTGATAATTGAAGAGCTCTGTGCCGGGGCGGTATGAAATAAGTGTTTCAATCTGGAGAACTAATCTATGAGGGTTTGACAGATGAGAGCACATTTGTTCTCGGTGTGTGTTACCCTGTGGGATAGAAGCTCCATGGCTATGAATGCTAAAGACACATAAACCACTGGGCGATCAGTGGTGCAGTAGCTTTCTTTCAGTGGAGAGGAGTAACTGGAAGTAACTGGTTAGCCGTGCCTAACATTTGAGCTATAAGACGCAAATCAGAATGTGTCATTGCTGTTAGTGTCAGTGTTAGAGGGCGAATGCCGAATATGGTGGTGTTAAGAGTTCAGGAGAGGGAAGATTATGGTTCTTTTAATGTGACTCAGGACCTCTTTCCAAAATAGGGTAAGGAGTGGGGATGACCACCAGATGTGAAGTAAGTCACTGGTTGCTGATCGGCAGCGCCAGCAGTGAGGAGTGTAGTGTAGTTCCTATATTCCCAATAGGCTCTGCGCATTGGAATAATATATCCTATAGATTTGATGTAGTACTGAGGTCAACTAGGTCTCTATTGAATATACTAAACTTAATTGTATGTGTGCCAGCTAACTCAGAGGTCACTAGAAACTTTCTCGAATACACAAGAAGGGATTAGTTTCTGACAACCGCATAAACATTTAAACAAAAGAGGGTACGAAGTTCCTAGGTGAAACAGTGGTCACCATTGTACTATCATGACAAATGCTGTCTGGTAGTGTGTTGCAGGGATCAGTAAAAGGAAGGGGACGGGGGGATTCTCCTTTCGGAACTAGGGCTCACACACACCCAGCAAGCTAGGTGTTCTGCTTCATTATATGAGCCTGCTCCTCGTTGGGCCGGCGCTGCAATGCCCAACGGGTACCTTTAAAGGGGCTCTTTGTCGGAGATCTTCTGTTCCTCGCCGTAAGGGTGCAGTGGGTGTGAGGGGCCTAGTTATGTGTAGATGTGCGTGGTGAAGTTTAAAACAGGTCAGAGTGTCCTAATGTGAATGTTATTCTGCCAGGTACCCTGCCTGAATAAAATAGTTAGGGAGGGGTAGCGTATTCTGTTAATGATGTGACAAAATCCTACTCTACTCCCAGATGGTCGACATGTTTCTCGCCTTTGGTGTGTCAAATAATGATCAGTGGCGTTTCTTCAGGACCGTGAACATACAATATTATTGCTCCGAACCACCGTATCTTGCTAGATCAAGTGTAGGTATATTTATACCTTGAAGGTGTTTAGGAATGCCATAGTTTGACGTAAAGTCAGGCATATGAACGCCAGGAAAGAACCCCTAGGGAATAGATGTTCTTTGTAAAGTAACTGAGTTCTTGGACAAATTAATATTCAAGCAAGGGGAAGTTCCCTAACTGCTTAAGCTGGTTTTCCAAGAAATCGTTGTGACGTTTGGTACGGCTGGAAGTAGCCATGCATGTATTTGGATATCATGGGCTATGCCTAAATAAGGGCTTGATTTCTATGCCTATATAAGGGCAATGTGAATTGTTCCTATATATGGGCATGAATCGGGGAAAATTCACTCTGAGCTTAAAACGCCACACAACAGGAGAGGAAGTGTGAAACATTCTCATTAGGCGTGTCGGGTGTAATACCACCTCGTCATTCATTTGTAGGCTGTTTCACACTGGGAAATGCTCCTGTATATCTTGGGGGTATCACATCAATGTTGTTCCCATTGTTTCTGGGAGATATCTTCTGTGGAGTCAGCATGCCAATGCACCTGATAGTTGTGTGGATGTACGAGAGTGGAGTTTTGTAATACTTGGTTGGTGCGTGAAATCATACCTTGTTTCCCATCAAAAGATCTGTCCAGCATTTCAAAGTTGTCATGTCGTCCCTTGTGTGTTGGGGACATAACCAGTAACCAGTGCCGCAATTGATAGTCCTGCAGTCAGACAACATCAAGGAGTTGAGAGTCCTCTTTGCATTAATCAAAAGTTTTAAATGAACCCCCCTAAAAAAAGGTCCTGTAGCGTGCAACATTCTACCTCCCTCCTGGCAGGGAAGGAAAGAGGTTGTAAGGCTGGGGTCCGGGCTACAGGCCAGGGGAAGTATTCAGAGAAGGGAAGGTCGTGAGACCTCTATTAATTGCTATTTTGTCCCAGATCTTGAGGACAGTCCTAGTAGGAGTGGCAATGTAAACACTGTGGGTCTAAGATGTCTTGCAAGCCAGGCCAAATCCCAGAGGGGTCCGCATGCAACTGAATGGTCCACGTGGAACCTGTGTTGTTCGCTCTCGTGGACATCCCATTCTGAGATATAGCGCAAATATGCCACCTAGTAGTATACCAAAAGATTGGGGCACGCCAAGCCCCCCCAGTCTCTGGGGAGTATAAGGATCGTGTTTGAGAACCTAGGGCGCTTTTCTCCCCAGATGAAGTTGAGTAGGTCGCGTTGGAGGCGAAGGATTGCATCTTGGGGAATGAGGGTGGGCAGGGTCTGGGATAAATACAAGATTTTCTGTAGGATGGGCATTTTAACTGCGTTAAGATGGCCTAGCCAAGACCCCTGGAGTGGTTTCCATCTGCGCAAGTCTTATAAGATTGATCTCCAATATTCCAACTAATTGCAGTGAGTCCAGGTTGTCAAAGATGGGATTTAAATCAAGCCCAGATATGGGAGTGAACATTGTGCCCACTGGAAGGGGACGAGGGACTGTAGATTGTCTAGGTCCTGTTGAGGAATTGTTATATTCAGTGCTTGGGATTTGGTCATTTGAATTTTAAACCCAGAGACCCTCTCAACAGACACTAGGATGTTCACTAGGGCAGGAAGAGAAGATTCAGGTTGGGCAAGGGTGAGCAGGAGGTCATCGGTGAAGAGAGCAATCGTGAGCTGACGGCCATCAAAGGGGATGCCTAGAATGTCCTCCGCATGGCAAATAGCTAATTCCAATGGTTCAACCGCCAGGGCAAAGTGCAGAAGTGAGAGCAGGCAGCCCTGTCTAGTACCTCTCGCCAGGTGAATGGGTTAGGAGAGCTGTCCATTAATCAGAATCAGGTCTGCGAGAGAGGTGTACGATGCAATTATCTGAAGGTTTGTGCCCGGCCCCAGACCTATCTTACTTAAAAATACATACAAAAAGGGCCAGATAACTCAGTCAAAGACCATCTCGGCATTCAGCGAGAGAAGTCAAGTTGGGATATCACGACGGTGTGGTTTCTCGACTATGTGGCCAATATGGCAGATATTGACCGCACTCGGACGATGGCGAATGAAGCCGACCTGATCTCGGTCAATTAAGCCGGGAAGATACGGATCCAGGCGATTCGCCAGAAATGTTGTGTAAATTTTGGCATCTGTATTTAATAGGGTAATGGCATGATAAGTCACATAGTGATGGGTCCTTGCCAGACTTAGGGATTAGTGCTATTTTGGCAGCGGACACGGTGGGAGGGGGCGTAAGGCCTGTGTCTTCAGTGAATGAGTTATAGAACTGTAGCATGTGGTCTTTGAGCTGGGGAGGAATTTATGATAGAACGACAGTGGGAGATAATCTGGTCTGTGAATTTTACCCACTGGTAGTTCTTGGAAGGCATGCTTATTTTGGCCGGCATGCTTATTTTGGCCAAGGTGCAAGGGGGCCACCACGAGGTGTGTGCGTTGGGAATCAAGGAGTGTCCATGGGCATTCGGCTAGGAGAGAGTGGATATCTTCCAGGGGAAGGGTGGGGGGGAAGGGTGGGGTGTATCTCCCTCACAAAGGGTGTTGTAGAAAATGTGGAAGGCGTTTTGCTCGGCTTAGTTAGTGACGGCCCAGGTGCCATCCCCAAGTTTGATTTTGGATATGTGGGCATGTGTTGGCGGAGTCTGCGGGCAAGGATAGAGCCCACCTTATCTCCCTCCTCGTAGTAACTCTGTTTTAAAGCCAGCAGGGTTTTCTCTGCCTTGTTCGTTCAGACTGCACTCGGCTGGCCCCTCAGCACCACTACTTTTCTTTTGTGGCATCTGAATGGGGTCAATTGGTCGAGGCGCTCCAAGAATTTAAGGTTTGTATTTGAGCCTGATTCAACCAATCTTACTTCTCTTGTTCGGGTAATAGCTATAGATGTCATGGCACTCTGTATTTTTGCCTTTAAAGCATCCAATATGGTAGAGCCTAGGATCTCGGGAAGAGCGTTGGACTCAAAATACACCGAGATCTCCTTCCAGATTTTGGCACATCAACAGAATCTCCCAGCAGATGAGGGGAGAGGCACCAGCACGGTCGGGCTGTGATGAGCGCCCCAGATGGGGCAAAAGTTAATTCCAAATGAGCGTGATTTGAGAGGGAAATGCCAGAGATTTGGGCAGATTCCAGGTCCCGCAATAAAGAGTGGAAAAGGAAATCATAATCAATGCGAGAATAAAATGAATGAATATATGAGTAGAATGAGTAGCCACACATGTCAGGGAATCTGTAATGCAAAGTGTCCGTGAGGCCCAGGTCAGTGAAATGCCACTTCAGGGCAGCTGACAGCGCCCGCATACCCTGGAAAGAGGTATCGCTGCAATCCAAATAAGGATCCCAGACCAGAATAGGGCCCCCCCACCCCAATTGCCCCCTCCTGTGCCACTTGGTAGCTCAGTATATTTGTAAGATACATGTCCTGTCATTGATTAGGAGCATAAATGTTCGAGAGGGTGAGGGTGCCCCGTTGTCCTGAGAGTTTTAAGAATCACCCCTCATCATCCCTGACCACCCGCCTTGCACAAAATTGCAACCCCAGCTGTTTTAAACACCCAGTGGAGGACTGGTTATTTTCAATGGGACATTCAGTGTGGCAGCATTCGAGAGATGGGCTTCCTGAAGAAAAATGACGTTTGGGTCTTGTATAAGGCAATAGCGCCATACCTGGCGTCTCTTATTTAGAGCGTTCAATACCCGAGCATTGAGAGAGAGAAATTTGATGTGTGGGATATTTGGGGTCATGGAATCTAATCATTGGGTGAAGATGGGGGAGGTGGATATATTCCCTGGCGTGTAGTGGTGTCTGCGAGGGATAGAAAGGATGATAAAGGGGAAGGTTGAGGAGCGTTCGCGATGCCAGAGAGTGGGAAGTGTTGACACGTGGAACGAAATGGGAAGGAGAGTAGCCACCAGAGGCCATGTAGCACCATCCCCCGACCATTGTTAAATTGAAAGAATAAGGACAATACAAACAGTAACAGGCCAAACCGGGCCAAATAACTTCATTCAAGTTCTGGAATGACCTATGTGACAGCACACAAATCATTCTGGAGGAGTCACTCTCCAAAGGGACGAATCGAGTGGGGGGTCGTGGGAACGATGGTCAAATCTGTGAAGTCCCAACCTCCCCAGCTAGCAGAAGTCAGAGCGGAGATCGAACTCCGCGGCATTCACAGAAGTCCCAGGAGGATTTATCCCTGGTCTGCTCCGGCATGATGTTCCAATTACTAGTTGTTGAAATAATTAAAGTTCAGTGGAGTAGAAGTTTTAGTTTCTGAGAGCAAATCAATCTTTCTCAGCATTATGGTAGGGTCGTGGACCCTAGCACATGTGTGCCTTCGCCCAAAGAGTGCAGTCCTAGAGAAGTTGGGTCAGAGCGTACATGAATGTGTTAAATCCTGTGTATTAGACAGAGGCCTAGGTGGAGCGAGCTGGCAAGGATGTGCCCTCTAAGTTGCTGAGACGTAGAGTTTTGAGAGAGATCAGCTCCTTAATGTGTGGTATTAGCCAGTAAGATTTCACTATGGACCATTCCAGGTGTAGTGGCTTGCAAGATGATGCATGTGGTGTTGACGGGCTGGCCTCTTGTGACTTAGATTGTATGTTTACAATTTTCTTAGCCTCCTGGTGGCAGCGAACCACCTGGCGTCTGCTGTCTTATGGGAAGATAAGTGCAAAAGGATGGGCCCATTGATACTAGATGTTAAGCTCGTCCGTGAAATTTTTAAAGTCTATGTGGTGTCTTAGAGTTACAGGAGCAAGATCTTGGAATATTTGGATGAAATGGCCCCTGAAGACCAGGTCTGCTTTGTGACGCAAGGCTTGTAGGATGGCTTCTTTTTCGATGAAGAAGTGCACCCATATGAGAATGTCCGGAACAAAGTCTGGGTGTCCCCGGGCTGACACCACCCAGTGGGGTGTCTCCAGGGCAGGAGAAAAGACGTCGTCATCCCCTCTGTAAGAGATTGGCCCTTGACATCATGATGTCCGATCCATCTGGAGACTCCCCTGATATGAATATTGTTCCTTCTACTTATATTTTCCAAATCTTCTTGCTTTAGTTAAAGTTCAATTTGTTGTTCCTCTAGGGTAGCAATTCTACGCCATATATTTTCCTGTTCTTCTCTGTGGGCATCTACTGTGCTCTCCAGATCGCCAACGCGCCAGCCTATCTCCGTAATGTCACGTTAAAGTTTGTGTAGACAGGATTCAAACTCTGACTTGAGGGAACCAATTTTGTATCTAATTTCCTGCAAGAAATTGTTGATATATGTTATGTTATGTTATCAATTACTTATAGAGCGCAGGGTCACCAAAGGTTTCATGTCGCTAATCATGCTTCAAGTAGTAGCGTGAGGACCCATTTAGAAGGCTAGCCCAAACGGCCATGTTGTAAGCGCCTTTCTGAAAACAAATAGGTTATCACTGCGTCTCATTGTTAATGGAAAGGAGTTCCAGAGAATGAGTGCCAGGTAGGAAAACCTGCAACCTCCATAGCGCTTGAGTTTAATAGTCAGAACCGAGAGAAGATGGAGATGAGATGACCGTAGATTAAGCCGAGGGGCATGCTTATTAATCAAGATATTGATACATTTTGGACTATTACAATGCAATGCTTTGAAAGTTAGACAGCCAGTTTTGAATGGCGCACGTTGCTCCATGGGTAGCCAATGGATCTTGAGCAGCAAAGACTTGGCCGAGTGCCATTTTGGCTGCTTATAAATTAGTCTTGCCGCCTGGTTCTGAACTATTTGCAAACGTTCTAGCAGAAACTGGGGCAGACCGATGTAAAGGGAGTTAGAGAAATCCAGACGTGAGAGGACAATGCTATCACCACTTGGATTAGGGCTGAATGAGCCAGCAAATGAGCGATCTTCCTAATTTTACGTAGTTGGTATAGACTGGTGGAGATCACAGCATCCACTTGTCGTCTAAGTGAGAGATCCGCATTGATTACGACCCCTAAACTTTTTACGGAAGAGGACGCGGTGGGAGGGGGTCCCAGTTCACTAGACCAGAAATGCGGTCCCCAGCATTCCTCACTCTTCCCAGGCAACACAAGTTCTGTCTTGCCTGGGTTGAGTTTCAGATGGTTGCTATTCATCTAACGCTGAATGTGGAGCATGGTGTTTTGAAATTCCACAGCAGCATTGGGAGAGTCCAGAGGGAAAATCAACTACAGGTCATCTGCATAGTTGAAGAGGGTTACTTTCTGATTTTTAAGTGAGTGGAGCAGGGGCCTCAAGTAGAGATTGAATAACAGTGGTGACAGGGATGAGCCCTGCGGAACACCACAAGAGGTGGTAACTTTAGGTGCGGTAAGGGTGCCAAGACGTACTGCTTGCGTTCTGCTAGTAAGAATCGACTTAATCCAGTTATAAGCCGGCCCTTGGATACCCGCTTGTTCGACACGGTTCAACAAGATGTTATGGTCGACCGTGTCGAACGCTGCCGACAGATCCAGAAGCACCAGGGCCTGGGGGTCCCCCTATCCGAATTAGCTCTTAAAGTATCCAGGACAGCGAGGACTACGGACTCCGTTGAATGGGCTGGCCGGAAGCCCGCTTGATTTGGCTCCAGATATTCCATTTGTTTGATAAAATTCGATAAACATCTGGTCACATGGGCCTCCAAAATGTGGCCACACATGGGAGAAGGAATATGGGGTGGTAATTAGAAGGGATTAGAGGATCTATCGTAGCATCCTTAAAGGTCCTGGGTACCACCCCCTTGACTAGAGATTCATTCAAGAAGGGGAGGATACTATTTGGCAGTGCCGAGAATACGTCCTTGAGGATGGTGGGTGGACAGCAGTCATTGGGAGAACCCGATTTAACGCGAGTCAGAAGGTCGGACAGGATTTTAGGGCTAACAACTGAGAAGTGGTTCATAGTGACTGAATTTCTGAGAATGTCATCCTGGGTTTCCATATTAATGGTAAGGGGAATACTAGACTTGATGGTGGCAATTTTTTCCAGGAAATAGTTTTTTTTAAAAAAACCTTTATTTATCTGTTTTCATGGAACATACATAGTCACAGTGGTTACAATCATACAAGAGACAAGCAATCGACAATTTAGGAGGTACAGTGTCCGAAGCTAAGAATCCAAACAAGTTTGCAAATGCTAGTGTGCTCTTTCTCGCTGTATCTGTAGAATGGCCGTACAAAGTCACATATCTGAAATCTCAGGGCAATAAAGTCAATAGTGTAAATGTGTGTAAGGAGCATCCTTCAATAGGCACGTCTGTACATCAGGAATATCACGTAATAGCAGAAAGGGAAGAGGGTTAGTTACATGTCTACAGCATCGCCAGGTGACAGAAGCATGAGAGCGTTGTATCTATACCTCATCACCCTGGTTGTCATCCTCTGACCCTTCTCGTGACTCTGTATTTCTCATCAGATACATCTGCAGAGGACCCCAGATATCTTTCGGCCTGCTACAGACCGGTAGTAAATCAGCATAGATATTGTGTTGATCTTGACAGTAGATTATATCATCTAGCCAGTCCTTAAACTTCGGGGCCCTTCCCCTACCCCACCTGCATGCAACCCTCCTTTTGGCTAGCAATAGTGCAGTGTCCACAAATCTTCTAATGGGTTTAGGCACATGCAGCGTATATCCCAACAACATAACCAGCGGGTCCCTGTCCAATACCCCCTCTGTCATAATTTGCAATGCCTCATGCACCTGAGCCCAATAGCTATGCACCCCCGGACATTCCCATGCCAGATGAAGGAAACCCGCCCCCTCCGCATGGCATCTAGCACATCTATCATCATCTGCCAGCTGGAATCGCAGTTTCCGAACCGGGGTATAATAGAATCTTTGCAAGAATTTGTAGTGTATAATTTTGAGCCTACAGCTAGAAGAAATATTGGCTGTGATAGTGCAACAATAGGTCCATTGATCGTCAGTAATTTCCTGGCCTATATCCAGACCCCACTGCTGTCGCACTGCACTTTCCGGCCCCACGCGTTGTAGCCTGATATTATTGTACAATCTAGAAACAAGATGGCGGCCATCCGACAGCAACATGGCATGCAGCGGTAACACTACTTCCGGTTCATTCGGAAACTGTGCTAGCACTTCATTCAGCCCCTGACGTAATCTGATGTAATAAAAGACCTCAAGGGGGGTTGGATGCAATCCCTGAAATGTTGCTCCCTGGTGCGAAATTGCCCGTTGAGGAACAAGTCTCCCCACGTGGCAACCTTAATACGTCTACACATCAATTGAAATCCCGTCTCTTGCAGTATCGACAGTTGGGGGTGATATGTGAGTGGCATTACTGGGGAGTACAGCAGCGTTTTTCCAGGAAATAGTTATTTAGAGAATTACACATCTCTTGAGTGGGGGCCTGATTGGGTAAAATCTCTCATTACTACTAATGTTGTTGCCAATTTAGAAAATGTCCTTGGTTTTATTATGGGCATTGAGTATTCTTGCTGAAAAATAAGCAGCTTTGGCGTTCAATATAGCCTTTTTATACCGTACACGCTAGCAGAATCTAATGTCTATCTTCCATGTTATAATAGTGCCTCCATTTCCTCTCTAGGTCCTTCACAAACCCTCAGTTAAACAAGCAAGTTACAACTGATCATTCCAGTGCATTTTATGAATATCTTGTAACATGCATTATTGCCCCACACACACAAGTCACAGCCAGTGCTCACCACACACTCACTCAGCCCACAAGAAATTAAGACACATTTGACACTGCATTTCTGTCATTTCTACCTTGATGATCTTCGTGTGATCATTATGTGCTGCATGAGTAAAGATGTTTACTTAATTTATTATAATATATGAATGTTTCAAACACAAACGTGCAACAGTGGTACTTGGCTGTAGAGTTGGATTGGTTATAGAGATAATGTATGTAGGAAAGTGCCCCTTTTTGACATGCTCTCCCCCCACTTTTTGCCTGGTACATGGTGTGAATGCGACTGAAAGTGCACTGGGTTCCTGGTAACCAGGTCCCCAATGCCATATCTCTTTCCCCAGAACTGTACAATTGTGTTCCAATTGGCAATGTCCTTAGCAGACTCTGCAAGTCCCTAGTAAATGGTACCCCTGATATGTAGGACCTGAGGTGCTAAAGAGGGTCACAACGGGCTGCAGCACAAATCGTGCCAGCCTAAGGGACCCCTCACAAAACCTTTGCAGTGCTGCCATCGCAGGCTTCGTGTTTTGGTGCAGACAAAAGTTAAAATACAACATGACACACATCCCTGTGTGCCTTGTCCCCTAACAATGCATACAATATTCGTAAGTCACCCATACAGGCCTTACAGTCCTAAGGCAGGGTGCCTCTGTGCTGGTCAATTCCATTGCTGCCAGTAGAAGTGATCAGAGAAGCCATTGTAACCCATGTGCAGTACACTGGTGAAAACGAGTTCCCCAGCCACATGATGGCTTCACTGAAAATATGGCTGTTTGGTATCAAACATCATGTATTCACAAACCCACACTGATTCCAGTGGTGGATTTGTGAGTATGTTCCCACAGAGGGCACCTTAGAGATTCCCCCTGAAAACCTACCAGCCTCTGGATTGGTGACTGACTGGTCTCTGCCAGCCTGCCACCTGAGACAGATTGCTGACCTCCAAGGTTTGGTCCTCTGCTCTCCAGAAACAAAGCATGAATGCTCTCATGAGATCAGAAACAAAGCATGAATGGGCAGAGGCGTGGAAACACTTCCTCCCTCCAGGATGACCTGATGATTAGCATTCCAAGGCAGGGGAGCTTCAAAGAAGCCACCGCCTTTGAAATGTGAATCTGGCTCCCCTTACAGGAGAGGAAACCGACCGTCTTTGTCCTGGGCCTTTTAGCACCTGGACAGGCGTGAACATTAGTCAGGTTAGCGTGCCCACCTTCCAGACTAGTACCAGCATTAAGAAGGGCTAGCTGAAGTGAACACAACTTAAGAGTTGCCCATTTTTGTGATGGCAAACGTAAAAAATCTGGGACAGGGTTATGCCCACTTCCCACAGTAAGTGGTCATATAGGAGGCATAGTGACCCCAAGGGTAAGTAGCCCCATGGCTACTACCTTACACTCCCCTAACTCCCCTAAATTCAGAATTTAGGGGAACCTCTGCACCAGAGAGACAGATCCTGCCGACCTGAAAGAAGGGAGGCGTGAAGAGTAGCAAATGCAAAAACAGAAGACCCAGCAATTGACTTGGCGCCAACCCTCCTGGCCTGCCTGCTGACTACGCCACTGGTGCCAAAAGGCGACTTGTCCTGCAGCTGCTGAGTCCCCAAACCCTGGGATCCCTGCCAGCACTTTACTCAGGAAGCAAGAGCTCCCGAGAAGTAGCAGATCTGTTTCCTTGCATCCAGCAGGCACACAAAGACTCCTGAGAGGACTTACTGACATCAGGAACCCGATGCCCAAAGACCCCACTGCATCTGTCGATCCAATCCTGAGTTGAATGGGTCAGTGGTGTCATTGTGGTCCCCCAGCACTCTAGAGACCGAGTCCACTGTGGTTTCGCCCCAATTAAACTCTCCAACGTTGCCTGTAGCCTCTGCAAGTAGATCCCCTCTACTGCGTCTGCTCCTGGTAAGGAGAACCCGACGCCTAAAGACACCTTTGCACCCATCGCCCCTGGGTTTTTGAGAAGAGGACCAAAGGTGTCCCTATGTCCCCTAGCATCGTTAGGCTTGAGCCCACATGTTGGCTCCGTCCGACTGGCCTTCCAGTCAAAGCCTGTAGCCTCTTAACGCGAAGACTGATCCCCATAGAGTAAGATTGGGTACCCAATGCTGTTTTGCACCCGTCCGCCCTAGTGCTGCGGGTGGTGGTCTGCTGGTGCTGCCTTGGACCTTGCCCACCACTCATCTTAACTCCTGGAAACTGGTCCTGTAGGTTGCTGTAATGTACCTGAATGCTATATTTGTCGACTTTTTAAATATTCCTTTTGAGAAACATGCTTACCTGAATGAATATATGTATGTGTGTGTATATATATATATATCTATATATCTATATATATCTATATATACATATATTTATATATATCTATATATATATATATATATATATATAGATATATATAGATATATATAGATATATATAGATATATATAGATATATATAGATATATATAGATATATATAGATATATATAGATATATATAGATATATATAGATATATATAGATATATAGATATATATGTGTATATATATATGTATATAACACAATCCTGTCCAGATGGCTGCCTCGTCTTAAATCACGCGCCGCCGCCAGGAAACAGGACACAGACCCAAAATCCGTGCTTCAGTTATTTTATTTTCCCAAAGTCAAAGACGCGTTTCGCGGCTTCCCGCCGCTTGTTCACTCGACAAATAATCAGTACTTGGGAAGCATTTTTAAAGTGGCAGTGCATCATATCAGTGAATCACGTGTTGTTTGATCTCAATGGACATAGAAGACAAACTCTATTGCCGTTGTTCACAATGTTCAATACTGCTTGTTTTCCAACATATAATGTTACTTACTGTGCAACATAACGCAATAAATACCTATATTAATAAAATAGATATACTTATAATAATTAAATACTAAAACATCTTTGTGCTTTTGATGTGTTGCCTCACATCGAAAAGACATGTCTACATATCCAACCTCTATCTTTTTCCGATGTCCCTTGCAAAACATAAATAGTTTATACAAATATCTAATATCGATTTGGCTTCAACCTGAAAGTTTACTTGATATAAAACTTTATCTATGGTTGCGTTAAATAAGTATTTTTGTCAAATACATATACCTATGTCTTGTTGGAAAGTTTTTCTGTATCCCCTTCTATCGAGATAACTTAAACAAAAAAGTGCCTAAAGTGCTGGTGAAAATTGAACTAATATAATTAAATAACACTTTGATCTACTCTTTGATCCTAATGTGCAATTTCAACAAATATTGGCATAATAGCCATGATGGCTTATTGACTCCTCTATTCTTACATCACTATATCATCGTCTAGTTTCTTTTTACATTCATGAACATCAGCTTACTCCATACCATCTATCTCAATGTATAATATCAATAGTGGACTCACTCAAAGTGCAAAATATAAAATATTACATTTCCAAATGCTTAAAAATATTTGATGATATTTTAAAAATATTTGATAAAACATTTCAAAATTGTCTAAAAAAGTATACTATTTGTGTCAAATATTTCTCAATACCTTGATATTAAAATTCATCTATTTACACACTATCTGTTCTTTGAGTGATATTGATATTGTGGACCGTCATTTCTTTTACTTTTCTTTTGCCCTCATAGTGCAGGTTCTCAGGTTATGCATATACCATGTCTGTCAGCTCAATCTGGTTACATGCTACTCTATCATCAATACAACAGGAGTATAAGGGGGAAGTATCAGAACAGCCAGCCCCCCACTCAATGAATTAATTACAATAAATGGCTGTCCCTATGGGGATACACACTGAAAAGTTTGTAGTTAGCAGTCCAAAAAGTGTCAAATTAATTTAGGACATCATTTTGTATGAACCAATGAAATTAATTGGTCATTAGGCCGCAGTGTATCCTATTTCTAAAAGAAAATAACGAACCACCATCCACAAGCCTGTTGCCACAAAGAAAAATGTGTGAAGAGGAAAGAAGGCACCTCACGGTAGCAACAACAAGGGGGAAACACTGACTGGTACTCGCCAGTGACCCACTTCTCATCATCGGTTACCTTCTTTCCAGTGAAGAAATGTGCATGTATAGTGCAACAAATCAACAGCCCAGTGAAAACAAAAACCAAAGACAGAAATAGGAAGTAACAACCTAAATGCGAATGCACTTCCTATGTGTATGAAAAATCGTGTGTGTTCAAGGATCCCGTGAGAAACAAAAGACGTAATTCTCACCAGTAAAAATGGTAAAGCTTACTTGCCACCCATATTCTTTATTCCTTGCTGTAAGCCTTTCCACATTAAAATTGACTCATATCAAGTCACTCGTTAGTAACAACTAGCCAACATGTTTCGTTGCTGTAATCAATTTGAAGCAACCTCGTCAGGGCTAGGGATCCGAATCATTGTTTTCAAAAGGGATTAATACCAGAACCTGTGGTGGAGGTTGAACAAAACAAAGGGATTAAAACCTGGTTATAACTGCAATCTCTTAAAAGGTTCTTCAAAAAATGCTATGGTACTGCACATCAGTGTTTCATGTTAATACGACCATTATACCTTTTGGTTGCATAACTACTGCATACCGGCAACCTCACAGAGACAAACGTGTCATACGATCACGTCCACTTGCAACGCGACCGCGGGTCTGTATCACCTGTGGTCAGATTAAAAGGCAAAGCAATTCCATTACCAATCATGTACAATGTTTATTCAGTGTCCCACCGTTCGTGCTTAGGGTCCTACTACAACCATAATCAAAAGTCCTCTGTGGCGCGTCTCCAAATTGCCCTTGTGTATAAGAAGCGATGACACTGGCCTCTCTTACCTTACTCGGCTTCCCATCAGCCTGCCTCGCTCTCTCAGCACCAGCTGTGTCAGTGCTGAATCCATCGGTCACCTCTCTTCCGTCCTGCATCACTTGCTCCGTGAGCGATTCTGACACCTGCGCAGCAGCCGCTGGCAGATTGCTCGCTCCGTCGCTGCATTCTCCAATAAACTCAGCGAGAGTGACCGCCTCTGTAACTTCATTCGATAGAGGCTGAGGCTGAGAAGCTAACTCCTGGGTCAATTCTGAATGGAGCGAGTGCCTCCTCACCAGTCCAGCAGCCTCATCTGCCCTTAATGCCGTAGCAGCAGTTTTCGAAGAAAATGACTCAAATACGGTAGGCTGCCGGAAAATCACTTCTTTTATACCGCCGGCTCGTTCCATCTGGTCCTTCTTTGTAGAGCCTGTCTTCTTTTATAAAATGTCTTTTCCTTTGAGCTTTTTTTTGTAATAGAGTCCTCTTCTATTCCTTTTTGCGCTCCTTTGCGGGCTGTGCCTCGGTGCCGAGTTTTCCCTCTTAAGTTAGAGGCAGGAACATCCCCGCTGCTGGAATCATCTTCAGGATGAACCGTTTTCTCCCGAGGTTCCTCCGAACCCTTAGGTAGTTTCTGTTTTTTTCGGTGGTGCCATTTTCTCCCACACACCGCTCCAAGTCCAAGATCCGTGTTTAAGGATTTCCAAGACAGTAGACAATCCGCGTAAAAAATGAAGTGGCCTGAGGAAGAATGCGCCCAGCATATCAGCATACCTAGCTCTCCATACCGAGCCGTTTGTACTTATTTTCCATCCTACTCCTCCTTATTCAGCCAAACTGTGGATTTCTCGCGTTGCAGGGTCTCAGCAGTGCTAATGAGGGTAATTTTCAGATAAGTATCATTTCATTTAAGAGAGGAGGATAAGGGTGACTGCTCCCTACGACCTCACGGCAGCCATCTTGTATATATATATGTATGTATATATATGTATATGTATGTATATGTATATGTATATGGAGTACATCGGAAGCACTAAACTTCCAGTGCACCAACGAATTTTGCAGCACATTCGTGCTATTGTCAACAGCGACAATAGTTATCCTGTCGCTAGACACTTTCGTGCAGTACACGATAAAAAACTTAAGGATCTTGAATACACAGTTCTGTGCTCGG